>NW_026526777.1:41658685-46458685 GCF_024362965.1 Panthera pardus
TAACATAGCTTGCTTCTTGTTCTTATTTTTGTTTTTTAATTTTTAAACTTGATCTTTAGATGCAGAATTTTACCTCCTGGTTAGATGGCTAAGCATATTATTTATTGTTATTGTTTTATAATGCTAACACTGTAATTTCATAAGGTATAGTCTCAGGTGACAATGTAGCATTTCTTCAGAACCGGTAGAGAAGCAGATGATACAAGATCTTAGTTTAAACATTTTGTGTTTTTGTGGCATCTTGTTGTCTTGATGCCAAATGTAGAGTTTCATTTGATTGCTGAAAAATCATATTTTATAAGCTGTTGAGTGACTGTGTATTTTTTTAAGACATTAAATTACTTTTTATGTTTTTACATGTTTGATATGCTTCCTTTGAAAAATACATGAAGTAGGCATAAATTTGAAAAATCATATATAAATTGTTGGAGATTTTTTTTTCATATATGTTTACTAGGTAGAATATTTTATTTATTTATTTATTAAATATAATTTGTTGTCAAGTTAGCTAATATATATTGTGTATAGTGTGCTCTTGGCTTTGGGAGTAGATTCCCGTGATTCATCGCTTGCATACAATATCCAATGCTCATCCCAACAAGTGCCCTCCTCAGTGCCTATCCCCTCTCCCCTCTCCCCTCTCCCCTGCCCCCCCCCCCCATCAACCCTCAGTTTGTTCTCCGTGGAATACACTTTTTAGACTATTTGAATTAAAATGGAAAGACCTACTGAAAAAAATCTTTGTAAACAAAGGTTTCCCTTTTACATTTTGCCTGTTATATTCTTCTTGATGGGGAGAAGATATAGCTAATGTTAGCCTAATACAGCTCTCTCATTCAGTTGGCTTAATACAGCTATTGGATTTTCTGAGGTGGAATGAATAGATATAGTTAAGGACACAGGTCCCTGACCATTATTACACTAGTCTCTGCTATTCTGCCATTTCTTTAGTCTCCCCACCGCCTCCCCAATCTTGTAAACAGGTTTTGTTGGATCATTTTTGCTTAGGTTCCCTCTGCTTATTGAACTTGGTTAGCAGATGTGTTACAGTCTCCCTAAGCTCCTTAGAATTCAGCTCTTAGTGGCATTGAAGATGAAAGTATGCTTGTAAATTATTCATTCCGATTATATGCTTGAATGGACAGAGTCCACTTAGGCATCTTCTTCTACCTCACCTCTGTCCCAGGTCTTTGTTGTTTTAACAGATGTGAGCTTGCTTTTTAGTCCTAGAGGATGGAAGATTGAATTGCATTTCTAAAATTCATGAAGTAGTTTTTGCATGTATATAATTACTGTCAAATCTATGCATTCATAATATATTACTTTTCTCATGATATTTATAATCTTATATCTCCCCTCCCCCCAGTTTTCATTTTGTTATCCTGTATCATTATCTTCTTAAAAATTATTTACATGACTCTTCTGAACTAGAAATAAAATGATTTGATATTCATAATAGGGAGAGCTATATCTAATTTGCTACACTTTCAGGTGAGCAATGGCAGGAGAGTGTCCTTTCTAAGTTCCACTTGTCTATTAGTGTCGTTTAATCATTTATTATCAATTTTCAAAAATCTTTCTGCTTTTAGTGGGTTAATATTGCATGAGAGGACAGTATACCAGGGACTAGTAGAGAGTTTAACCCTAAAAATGAGACACTAGATTCATTTGTAGTCACTGCAACTTTGTTTTGAGAGCCATTGAGAAATACAGATGGCTAAGAGTGAAAGTTGAGACAAGAGTCAAGCCAACAAGATAATTGTCATCTCTTTAAGAGTAATGTATGTTGGGGGGTACCTGGTGGCTCAGTCAATTAAGCGTCCAACTTTGGCTCAGGTTATGATTTCTCAGTTTTTGAGTTTGAGGCCTGTGTTGGGCTCTGTGCTGACAGCTCAAAGCTTGGAGCCTACTTCAGATTCTCTGTCTCCCTCTCTGTCTCTGCCACACCCCCCCCCCCCAACCCCCTAGGCCCTCTTGCACTCTGTCTCTCTCTCTCTCAAGAATAAACATTAAAAAAAAATGATAACAATTTTAATTCTCCATTAGCTTCTTTAAGAAAGGATGAAAAGATCTGATTGATATTCAAGCCATGTATTGAAGTTTGTTTGTTTGTTTCTTATTAAAAAAATTGATGTACAGTTGACACACACTACATTAGTTTCAGGTGTATAATGAAGTTATTTCTGAAGGGTGTTATTTCATGTTTGCAGTGGAAAATAATTTCATATTCATTTATATTGTGGAAATGGTAGCTTCTAGATAGTAAGTATTATTACCTTCAGAAATAATATTGTGTGTTCTTTAAAGGTGCCACTAACCTTAAACCAGTTCACTAATTGGAAAGATATGCTTCTGAATAGTAAACAGCATTATTCTTCAAGTTAATGAAATTCCTTCTTTTCTTTCACAGAAGGAGAATTAAATGTAGTTGGATGCTCATTGCTAGAAGATAAGATAATGATATAAGTAGGTGGTAAAATTACATGGCAAAAATGAGTATCAGCTTTGAGTAGCATACAGGTAGGAAGCTAGAAGAAATGAAGAAATGCTTGGAATGCAGGTTTATTATCCTTTCCACACCACAGAATAGAGTATTTTCAGTGTTTCAATTTTTCCTTTCCTTATAAAAATCAGTAACTTATAAAGATACTGTGTCATTTACTACACAGTGCTTTCTTTTTTTTTATGGTAAGTTTGAGGGAGGGTCATGAAGTAGAGAGGGGATAATTACAAAACATTAAATTATGAGACAAAAAAGCTCTGGGACTTCTTGGTATATACTCTCCATTAGAGAGGAGAAGGTAACACACCAGATGCATGAAACTGGTGACTTCAGATGGAGTTTCCACACTAGCTATTAGACATCTGGAACATTGTTAAAGCTTTCAGATGGCAGAGTTTAAAGTAAGATAAATTCTTCTTTATGCCTTTTTTTTCCTTTGGGCAGAGCCACTTTAACTGTTAAATGAAAGAATGCTACTGAGAAAGGTAGAAAGAAACATAAAGTTATGATCAGTGAGCAGTTTCCAGCAGTAGGTATACATCGTTGAATAAAAGAAACAAAAATTCCTGCCTTCAAAATGGAAAAGATGCTCAAACGTTATTTAGATTCACAATAACTTCCAATTATTGAGTCGGTATGAGGAAGGACTAGGTAGTCAATATTTGAAAGAGTAGATAATTCCTTGTATTAGTTTTCGGTGGTTGTTTTAACCACCACAAACTTATTGTGGCTTAAAATAAGAGAAATTTATTCTCTCACGGTTCTGGAGGTCAGAGTCTGAAATCAGGGTGTTGACAGAGCTACACTCCTAGAACTTTGGTGGGGAGAGTCTGCCTCTTCTAGCCTCTAGCGGTTGCCGGCTTCCTTGGCTGTGGCCACTTCACTCCAATCTCTGACTCTTCACTTTGTCTTCAACGTTGTCTCTTTATTCTCCTGGTATCTAAGGATATTTGTCATTGGATTTAAGGCTGCCTGGATAATTCAGGATGATTTCATCTCAGGATTATTAATTATATCTTAACCTTTTCCCAAATAAGATAACATCCCAGGTTCCAGGGATTTGACATGGATATCTTTTGGCTGGGGTTGGTGACGGTGGTATGTCTTTGTCCTACTATACATATCCCCAAGTCTAAAATGAAAAAAATACATTGTAATGTCCTTACTTCAAATCGTGAACCATATCTGTAGGTCCAGATGAGGCATTTGCTTTTACATTCTGCTCTAACCACTTTGAAAGGAACTGTCGAATGATGTCAAAGAAAAATTCAGGTATGACATCCAGAAAGTGAAAAACTGGGCAATAGATAGATAGTTAGGCTTGAGTGTATAAAATAAAGAGTTTATCTGCCCTGTAACCAGAGTTACCTGCAAAGTATTCCAAACCATCCCTCCTAGGGATTTCTTTTATATTTCTAGTATCTGTCTTGGGGAAAACAAACAAGAAAAAAAACCAAACGTCTTCCTAGCATACTAGTTAACAGTCCTCTTTTCCCTCCAAAATTTCTATTACAACAATTTTACAAGACATACAGATATAGGAATGTATACAGAATCCCATTTACCCATCACCCAGCTTTAGCCATTATCGATACAATGTCTAATCTTCTTTCATTCCCTTCTAATTAGTTCGAAGCACATTTCAGAAATTATATCATTTTATCTGTAAATATTTTTAAAGGATAATCTCTGCCCCATTACCAAAATACAATTACCACATAAAAATAGTAATAGTCATTTCTTAACATTATTAAATATCTGACAGGATTTACATTTCCCTCATTATTTTATACCTTTTTTTTCTTTTCTTTTAAAGACTCATTTGTGGAATGTCTGGGTGGCTCAGTTGGTTAAGCATCAGATTCTTGATTTCAGCTTGGTCATGATCTCATGGTTCATGGAATTGGGCCCGCCTGGGGCTCATGCTGACAGCATGGAGCCTGTTTGGGATTCTTTCTCTCCTCTTCCACATCCCCTTCCCCCACCCCCCCCCTCCTGCCCCCGTGTGCACGCATGCTCTCTCTCAAAATAAGTAAACATTTAAAAAAAGATTCACTTGTTTGAATAGTGACTCACATAAGATCCATCATATGATGCATTACAGATTGATTAATAAGTCCCTTAATTCTTCATTGTTTATGGCAACACCATCTGATATGGTAGACACATGTGGCTATTTAAATTTAAATTAAATTGGGAATGCAGACTGGTGTGGCCACCTTAGAAAACAATATGGAGGTACCTAAAAAAAATTAAGCATAGCACTACCTTATGACCCAGCAATTGCACTACTAGGTATTTATCCAAAGGATACAAAAATGCTGATTCAAAGGGACATATGAATCCCAATGTTTATAGAAACACTGTCAACAATAGCCAAGTTATGGAAAGAGCCAAAATGTCCATCAGCTGATGAATGGATAAAGAAGATGTGGTGTATACACACACACACACACATATACATGCAATGTATACAATACTATATACATATAATACACTAATATATACTATATATTATATACATACAGTATATATACTATATACTAATATACAATATACATACTATATATATATAATGTACTAACATACAGTATACATACTATATACCATAATACAATGTATATGAATACGGGCACTTGTTGGGATGAGCACTGGGTGTCATATGGAAACTGATTTGACAATAAGTTATATTTAAATAAATAAATAATTAATTAATTTAAATTAAAATTTAAATGGAATATTCTGATCCTTAATCACACTACCACCATATCAAGTACTCAGTAGCCCCATGAAGTTAGGGGCAACCTTACAGGACAGAATATTTGTCTCATTGAAGAAAGTTCTTTTGGTCAGAGTTGATCTATAGGTTTCCTCTCCAACTCTTTTATTTATCTTATATTTTCTGTTCTTCTTTAAAAATTTTTATTATTATTGTTATTGGCAGGACAAACTGGCTAGTTTGGTTTTCTTTGTCTCCCAGAGTCTGGATTTTACTGATTACATTCCTGTAGTGTACTTTAACATAGTTTCTATTCTTGTATCTCCTGCAAATTTATAGTTAAATCTAGAAGCTTGATTTAATTCAGATTAAAGGTTATGCATATATATTTTTTCCCAAGAACACTTTATAGGTGCTGGTGTGTACTTCTATTAGGGGGCACATCTAATATCAGATTGTTTCTGTCTTTGTAATGTTACAAGCTATTGATGGTCAACGCCTAGTCCTAGATTCATGAGTTCATTAAGGTTCATAAAATGGTGATATTCCAGCTTTCCTGTGTTTATTAGCCAGAATTCTGTAAAGGGAAACTTTCCTTTGTAAACTGGTTATCTTTAGCTATAGATATAGGAAAGGTAGGTCAATTGCCTAATTCTCATCCTTTATTTTCTAGTTTTGAAAATAATATTGGCTTTCTAACATTTTCCAAAGATGACCAGTGAAAAATTTTTAAGTGTGTTAATGAATTATTTTATTTAAACATACTTGGTGTGTTTTTGTCCAGTATAGTTTTTATCCTTATTATTGATCAGATTTTCAACTTTGGCCCAGTGGGAGCCTCTTTAGGTGGTTTCCTCATTTATTTTGATATGACTGTCACAATCTTTGATAGCTTCTTTTCTATCTGATATGACAGAATTTTTCCACACTCATGATTTTCCAGCTTGGGACCTGGGATTATCTATTTTACAAAACCCTCTTATTAGTTCTTTTAGTGATAACCAAGGAGTCTTAATTTCTTTAGAAGCCACATACTGGGCACTTCTTTCAAAGTGTCAATGCCATTGAGTTATTCATTGTTTTTAGGCTTTGTTTTTTAGCAGAAAGAAATACATGTAATGTCGCACGTATATGTACATGCACATGTTTAAAATATATATATACGTGTATATATATACATATATGTATGTATATATGTATGTATATAAGATAAAATGTATGTATATAAGATAAAATACCTATTCTTTAAAGCTTAGATTCTTAGTATACTAAGAAAGTATCTACTCTAGCTGAAAAGGTGAAATGTGATGATTTTTTTAGGAGTGAATAATACCGTTAGGCATAGTAACCACATGTACAGCTCTTTGGGATTAGAGTGGAGTAGGGAATCTACCTATACTGATTAAATTTTCATTTTCTTCATTGAAGGTTAAGAGGTGAAACATAGTTTATCACCTATAAGGCGGAGTGCCAATTTGTGGTTCTTGATGAGAAATTGATCAGTTGTGATTGTTACAAGAGGTGTAATCAGTGAGATTAGAAAGGGAAATTGAATTTATATTGGTGTGTTATCATAATGCAATTAATTTTGCATGTACATATCTGAGGCACATAAATCTTGTTTGAGTTTGAAATGTCTACACTTTGAATCAGGCATTGCAAATGTAGTGTGATTAAATATATTTAAGAGTTTCTCTTGTTCCACAATTGCTGTGCAGTATGAAATATGTTCTTATTAGGCTGTTCACAGAGGAATCTTTTGGTTGCTATAATAAGAAGATGAAATAGCTAAATTTGTGCATTCCTTTTAGAAAGGATGGAACCAGGGGCGCCTGGGTGGCTCAGTCAGTTAAACGTCCGACTTCAGCTCAGGTCATGATCTCGCGGTCCGTGAGTTCGAGCCCCGCGTCGGGCTCTGTGCTGACAGCTCAGAGCCAGGAGCCTGTTTCAGACTCTGTGTCTCCCTCTCTCTGACCCTCTCCCGTTCATGCTCTGTCTCTCTCTGTCTCAAAAATAAAACGTTAAAAAAAAAATTATAGAAAGGATGGAACAGAATAAGAGGATTTATATTGTAAGATTTATTATTGTTATACTCTTATTTCTTCTGTATGGGATGTCTGTCATCTTGGTAGGAGGATGGATTGTTATCTTTTTAAAAGACTACAACTAGTTTTTCTTCTTAAGGAAAAACATGATATAGTTCACTAATGACACAGTAACTAAATTAGGGTATTTACAGCGGAGAGGAATTTTTAACAGTATAAGAATAACACAGTATATTGGGTAGATATTCTCAGTAGCAGTTTATTCACAATGACCATAGCAGAATGTTCATAAATAATGTAGTAAAAGAATGAGTAATGGAAGAGGTGAGATTTGAATTGGGTCTTGAAGCATAGTTACAGCTGCAGGAGAGGGCTGTTTAGGCACAGAGAAGCAACAGGACAAAACCAGAGGTGCAAGTACATAGGACATTCAGCGGAGATTCAGTAGAGCACTTTAAATGAAGCAAAGGTTATTAGAGGAGAATAGTGAGCTGTAAGGATGACACCAAATTTCTAAGGGGCTTAAATTTTTTTTAAAGTTGGACTCTAATTGGACCCAACATTGGGGCTATTAGTCTAATGCAGGTTAGAATTCAGAGGTCATTGTGAGTTCTTTGTTCCACGTGATCCACATTCAAAAACAGAGTCTTGGTGCTGTTCTGAATGGATTGCACAATTGGAAATACAGAGGACTGTTGGCTTTAAGTGGTACCATCCAGTCTCCAGTTCTGCAAGTTTTATGTTTTTTGTGGTTGTGTCTTTCTTCATGTTGGGGTCCTCCAGCTGTCTGCTATTAACACTTAAGGCCACATGCTTGCTTCTTTAAGAGTATTGGGAAAAGCAGATTCATGATTTTTAGTTAGGTACATGACTCAGAATATGCACAGAAGCATTTTTTTTTTTTTTTTGGTGAAATTAACATAACATAAAATTAATGATTTTATTTTGTATGTTTTAATTTTTTTTTTTTTTTTTTTTAGTTTATTTTTTGAGAAAGAGAGCAAGGGAGAGGGGCAGAGAAAGGGAGAGAGAATCCCAAGCAGGCTCTGCACCGTCAGCACAGAGTCCAAGGTGGGGATTTTAAAGTATACTGAGATTAGTGGCATTTTGGTACATTCAGTTTTGTGCAACCATCACTTTTATCAAGACACAGCATTCTTTCTTTCTTTTTTTTTAAGTTTATTTATTGTGAGAAAGAGTGAGCAGGGGAGGGGCAGACAGGGAGAGAAAATTCCAAGCAGGCTCTCACTGTAAGCACAGAGCCAATATGGGGCTTGAACTTTTGAACTGTGAGATCATTACCTGAGCTGAAATCAAGAGTCAGAGGCTTAACTGAGGCACCCAGGAGTCCCCATTTTTTTTTATTTGTTTTTTTTAGTAATCTCTGAACCCAGCATGGGTTTTGAACTCATGTCCTGACAACAAGAGTTGTGTGCTCTTCGGACTGACCTAGCCAGGCACCCAAGACACAGAGAATTCTTAAGTGGAATTTACTTAAATGGAAAACCAGGTTTACAATAAAGTAATTTTTGGCATTATTTTGCTTGCTAATTTCTCAGTCTATGTCACTTGTAGAATTTTTTTTTTTTGAAACTTCCTTGCATTCATATTTAAGTTTCTAATCTTGGGGAATCTAAACAATTGCTAGAATGGTATTTTTCTTGTTTTGATAATAGTCAAAAAAAGAAGCAACAAGGTAAACACTTGAATAGATTTTTTTCGTTCACTTTTGACTAGAATGGAGTAGTAATTTAATTTATTTGTGGAATTCTTTTTTAGTTTAGAGCTGTCCATGGTGGTGTTTGGATTTGGGAGATTTAAACTTTTTAATGTGCCTACAGAACACTATCTGAATAAGGCTGTGGGATACAGGAGGACCTCATTCTCTTCTCTTTAGGTTGTGTGTTACGACCCTAGAAGAGTGAGAGTTATGCTTCCTGATTTTAGTTATCTTTTTCTTCTTTTTACCTTAACTCTCCCAAAAATCTGCACAATGTTTATTTGTAATATCCCAGCAGAAGCAAAAGTTGTTTGTTGTAAACATAAATTCTAGACATTTGTAAAAAATATTTTAGAAGGATTTGAGCTTTTATTTCTTAGTAAGAAGAGATCTTTTGGGGTTCTGCTTTTGCTTGTGGATATCTTCAATCTATATACCAATTTTCTCTCAAAGAGGATGGCAGTGGTATCTCCAATTAGCATTTCTTATTTAGGTCCATAAGAACCCCTAGTGAGAAATTAGAATAAAACAATTATGTCAAATTAATTAGAAAAGCTAAGTAGACTGAGGTCACTATATTCAGTCAGTATTACACTGTTTTTAGATTAAGTAGACATGCAGCATAATTGAACATATATTACAAATATAAATTTTCTGAATTATCAGATGGATTTAATCACTAGCCAGTAATTTTTGTCTTCTGTTCTTGTGGACTTTCACATCATCTGTGATTTACAAGACTGGTTCTAAAGTATCTTCAATTTCCTGCTATTGTTTCATTTAATAAACACTTGGGGATTACTGTAGTATATGCATTTAAGGTAATGAAGAAGATTGGAAATAGTGGTGGTGGTTGTACAACATTGTAAGTGTACTTAATACTGCTAAATTGTACATGTAAAAATGGTTAAAATGGGAGATTTTATGTTATATAATTTTACTACCATAAAAATATAAGAAAAATCTTATCAGTAAATATACATGTCTGGAATGATTCTTTGTAGTTACAAATTTTTTTAGTTGAGATTTTATTACAGGGTAATTTTTCCTAGGATAATTGGCTACTTGAAGCCCAAGGTATTCAGAAGAACAGGAGAATGGAATCTGGTTATGAATTTTTTTTTTAAGTTTATGTTTATTTTGAGAGAGAGAGAGAAAGTGCATGCATGGAGACACACACACACACACACACACACACACACACACACTACACTACACACACACATTTGAGTGGGGGAAGCAGAGAGAGGGGGAAATTGAATTCTAAGCAGGCTTCACACTGTAAACACAGAGTCTGACATGGGACTAAGCCAACCAAGCATGGTTATGAATTTTCTTAAATGTTTTTATGGATGTATTATCATGCAATTAAAAATTATAAACAGTTTCATAAATACAACATTTAATTTTCTGTGTTATAAAATTAAGCATTTTGTTGGTTTTTTCTAAAGATTATTAGTTACTTTGAAAGAGTGAGAACGAGTGGGGGAGGGGGAGAGAGAGAGAGAGAGAAAGAGAGAGAGAGAGAGAGAGAGAGAGAGAATCCCAAATAGGCTCTGCACTGTCAGCATGGAGCCTAATTCGGGGCTTGATTTCACAAACCATGGGATCATGACCTGAGCCAAAATCAAATAGTTGGACGCTCAACCAACAAAACCACCCATGCCACCCAAATATTTTGTTTTTATAAAAAATTTTTCTTCTAAATGAAATGAAGTCTACTCTGCATTTTTAAAAAGTACTCCTTGAATACCTATAGTCTTATAAGCATGTAAAATGATAAGAAAAGCAGTTTTTCTTTCTTATTCCTGATTAATATATATTTTTAACAGCTTTATTGAGGTATGACTGATACTTAAGAAACTGTATATATTTAAAATATACAATCTGATGTTATGGCATTTGTATACACTGATGAAATAATCACTATAATCAAGATAGTGAACATATCCATTACTCCCAAAAGTTTCGTCACATTTTTTCATAATCCCTCTTTCCCACCCCATCTAATTTTACTCTTCCTCCGTTAACTGGATCTTTCTTCCACCATTGATCAGTTTGCATTTCCTAACGTTTTATGTAAATATGTTTATTTATACAATGTCAACTTTCATTTATTAGGCTTTTTTCATTCCAAATTATTTTCAGATCCAAAGTGATTGTTCCATTTTACATTCCCACTTACAATGTATGAGCATTCCATTTTTCCCATGTCCTAACCAGTACTTGGTACTGTCAGTTTATTTAATGTTAGCCATTTTAGTAGGAATATAGTGATATCGCATTGTGGTTTTAATTTGCATTTCTCCAGTGACTGATGATAATTGAGTATTTTCCTTGTGTTTGTTTGCCATTTGTATAGCTTCTTTGGTGAAATGTCTGTTCAAATTTTTCACTCATTTAAAAAATTAGATTCCTTGTTTTCTTATTCCTGAGTTTTGAGAGTTCTTTTTATAGTCTGGATACCAGACCTTTATCAGAGGTAGACTTTGCAAAGATTTTCTCCCAGTCTGTAGCTTGTCTTTTCATGCCCTTAAACTTGTCTTCTCAAGAGTGGAAGTTTTAAAATTTCAATATAGTTTCATTTATAAATTTGTTTTTTATGATCATGCTTTTGGTCAGATCTAAGAATTCTTTGTGTAATTCATGGTGCTATGGTATGAATGTTTGTATTCCCCCTAAAGTCATATGTTGAAACCTAATCTTCAGTGTGATCGCTTTCGGAGGTGAGGCCTTTGAGAGGTATTAGTTTCTGAGAGTAGAGCCCTCATTAATGGAGTTAATGCCCTTATAAGAAAAGACTTAAGAGCGCTTGCTTTCTTTCTCTGTACTCTGCTGTGAAGATACATAAGAGGGCAGCTGACTGCTAGCTGGAAAGAATGTCTCCCCGGAACCTGAACACACTGGTACACTGATCTCAGACTTCCCAGCCTCCAGAACTATGAGAAATAAATTTTTGTTTAACACCTGGTCTATGGTGATTTGTTATAGCATTCTGAACTAAGACACAGGGGCACAAAGGTTTTCTTCTATGTTTTCATCTAAAGCATTGTTAGGTTTTGCATTTAGGTCTACAGTACATTTTGCATTAATTTTTTGTGTGTGATGTGATGTACGGAACAAAATTCACTTTTTGAGTACAGGTATCAGTTGTTTCAAAACCATCCTTTCTTTCTTTTTGTTCTTAATGTTTTTTCAGTTTTGAGAGCAGAGCATGAGTGGGAGAGGGGCACAGGAAGGGAGACACAGAATCCTAAGCAGGCTCCAGGCTCTGAGCTGTCAGCACAGAGCCTGATGCCGGACTCAAACTTCCAAATCGTGAGACCATGACTTGAGCTGAAGTTGGCCGCTTAACCGCTTAACCGACTGAGCCACCCAGGCGCCCCAACACCATCCTTTTCTTCACTGCATTGTTTTTGCGTATTTTAAAAAAGTCAGTTGTCTGTGTATGTATGGGTCTATTTTTTTATTACTGTAGGTTTTAATAAATTTGAAATCAGGTAGTGTTCTCTAGCTTTGTTCTTTTGCTTGTTTTGGCTATTGTAAGTCTTTTGCATTTCCATGTGAATTTTAGAATAAGGTATCCATTTCTACAAAAAGCCTACTGAGATTTTGATTGGGATTGTGTTGAATCTCTATACTGGGGACAATTGACATCTTAACTATAATCTTTAATCTTTAATCTTTAATTCTATAAATCTATAAAATTTAATCTTTAATTTTCAAGCCTATAGATAAGATATATCTTTTTATTTAGGTATTCTTCAGTTTCTTTCAACATGTTTTGTAGTTTTTAGTGTACAATTTTTAACATCTTTAGTCAGATTTATTCTTAAGTATTTAACATTTTTTGACGCTGTTGTAATGGTATTTGCCTTTCCATTTCAATTTCCAATTATTCACCATTAGTAAATAGAAGTACAGTTGATTTTTGTATTTTGATCTTGTTTTCTGCAACTTTGCTAAACTCACTTGTTCTGGGAACTTTTTTTGTAGATTCTGTCAGATTTTCTACACATACCGTCATGTCATCTTCTAATACAGTTTTACTTTTGCCTTTCCAATCTCGATATCTTTTATTTCTTTTTCTTGTCTGATTACACTGGACAGAATCTCTAACAGAATGTTGGATATAGAAGTGGTGAGAATGGACATCCTTTCTATCCTAATTTCCTAAGAGTTTTTATCAGGAGTAAGTAGTGTTGGATTTTTTGAGTGCTCTTTCCACATCTATTGATATGATCATATAGTTTTTCTGTTTTTAGTTTGTTAATATCATGAATTACATTGATTTTTAAATGTAAAATCAACTCTGTATTTTTGGGATAAATACTATTTCTAAGTTTGGGCTACTCTACCAACATACTATAAACTGAGTGGTTTATAAGTAATAGATACTTATTTCTCACAGTTCTGGAGGCTGGGAAGTCTAAGATCAATGGCAGATTTGGTATCTGTTGAGGGTTCATTCCTTCACTAATACCCACCCTCTCACTGTAACTTTACATGGTAGGAGGTATGAGGGAATCTCTGTAGGGTCTCTTTTGTAAAGAACACTATTCTCATTAATGAGGGCTCAACTCTCAGGACCTGAGCAACCTTCCAAAAGCCCCATCTTGTAATAATACCACATAGAGCATAGGATTCATATGAATTTTGGCAGGATACATATACTCCATATATAGCACTCTACTTTGTCATTGCATACTTTTTAAATATATTGCTGAATTAGATTTGCTAGAATTTTATTAAAATTTTTACATCTGTATTTGTTTATAGATGTCTTTTCTGGTAATATCTTTGCCTTGTTTTGGCATTACGGTAGTGTTGGCCTCATAGGATGAATTGGGAAAAATTCTTTCCTCTTCAGTTTTCTGGAAGAGTTTGTATTAAATTGGTATTATTCTTCCTTAAATGTTTGATAGAATTCAGCAATGAAGGCATCTAGGCCTAAAATTTTCTCTCTGGGAAGGTTTAAGTAGGGGTATTTAGATTATTCATTTCTTATTGAGTAAACTTTGGTAGCTGATGTCTTTCAAGTAATTTGTACATTTAATCTAAATTGTTGATTTACATAGTTGCCCATAATATTCTGTATTATTCTTTTACTAGCTGTAGCTATATTACTTCATTCATTACTGATATTTGCAATTGTGTCTTCCTTTTGTTACCTGATCAGTCTTGCCTAGAGGTTTATTAATTTTATTGTTCTCAAAGAACCAGCTTTTATTTCAGTGATTTTTCTCTTCGTTTGTTTCCTCTCTGACCTTTATTTCCTTTTTTATGCTTACTTTGAGTTTAATTTGCTCTTCTTTTTCTAGAATTTGGGGGTATAAGCTTTACTATTTAATGTTGATCATCAATTTTAATTAGCATTTTAATCAGTGTTTTTGTTAAGAACTACTGATAGTAGCATGCTATTGAAATCAACCACTTAATAAATTGGCAAGAATAGCTAGTATTCTGGAGTATCAATTGAAATCCAAAAGACTGAGATGGTGACCTAAACATATCAAGATGGCTAATTAAGAAAAATCTCAAATCTTATACTCAGTACCAAAAAATCAGTTTGGAAAGTATGGGATAAGGGAGAGCAACTTTAGTGCGGTATTGGTTAAGAGTTGTTAGGATCCACGGTGCCTGGATACAAGGTATGGTTATTTGAATGTAATTTGGCTTCAGAAAATCTAATTTGATAAAAGCTTTTATTAATGTAAATTTAGTATTAAGAAAAAGAAATTTCTTTTAATTAAGTATTAAATTTCTTTAGTATTAAGAAAAAGAAATATTATTAAGAAAATAATTGCACTCTTCTTTACTGAATAGACCATTTGTATTTAATTCTGAGCACCACACTGAAGGGTTTAGACACACTAGAACCTTTAGCCAGGGTAAAGAGATTTATAGTGGATGAACCATGCCATAATGAATCTTGGAATTGTAGGATGTTAGAGTGTTTATGGATCTTAGAAATTGCCTTATTTTTCAATTTAGGAAACCAAAACCAGGGGCTATTGGTTTACTCAGTGTTACCCAGATAATCTGTGACAAGTGTTGAAGATTGGATTTTCAGTTTCTGGAGATCATTTCAGCATTGTTTCCACTGAACCATCTTGTCATCAAACTATAGTTCAGAAAGAAGAGGTCTTTGAAAGGTCTTGAAATCATCTATATGAGAAAAAAAAAATCAGTGATCAACAAGAAAATGTTAGTGAGATTATTTTCATCTTAAAAGATTGAGCTATCCATGTGATTCCTAGTTCCTGGAGGTAGTCAGTGAAAGACTGGACTGGACGATCCTTCATGTGGAATGTTGTCAATGGATTCATGTATCAGATAAACTGGGCTGTATGAGCTCTAGAATTCTTTCTGTCTGAGTGTGTTTCTTCTTTTGGTGGTTGTCACAATCTCCATTATGAGCATTCATGCTACTCAAATTCCCCTAATACTAAGTATTACTGCCATCAGCTTGGAATTCCCAAGAGTGACTTGTAAAAGGCACTCTTTTCAGTTCTACTGCAGAAATACCTATTCCTGTCCACATTAGGGTCATTTTCTTCTTTTTTTTTTTCTGGATGTCAGGAAGGATCTTTGGCTGGTTTCCCTACTTAGAGTTTTATAAGAAGAAACAGGTTTTCTCTGTTTAGAAGATGACTTCTTCTAGAGTATTTTTCTGCCCCAGCCCTGTTTTCCAAGTTGGAGCCTGAATTTCATTGTTCCTTATATGTATTTGTGTGCTAAAATGAGTACTCTCTAATGGTAATATGTCTAGTGGCATATATGAGAAATATAAACTTAGACTCATAGATGTAAGTAATAAGAGATTTCAGAGATTATTTGGTTCATGTTTCATAAAGAATATTCTGTGGTATGTTGAATGATTTATGAGCGAGTGTTCTGTGACCAAATAAGTTTGGGAAACAGTTTGTAAAACAAAAATAGGATTTTATACTATGGTTTATTAATATTATTATTACTGTTTTTAACTCTAGGGCATTCCCTACTTATTATTTATTATACATTGTGAATCTCAGAGCAAGGGGGATACAGTAATTAATGTTTCACAAATTTATTTAAGTGGAACCATTTTTTCTTTTTAAGGACTAAAGTTCTGTGAAGCACTTTGGGAAAAGCTGACTTTGTCCATTCCCCTTAATTTAGAAGATGAGGCAACAGAAACCTAGAGAGACGAACCAAATTCCCCAAGGTCACTAGTTAGTGATTGAGTAAGAAATTACAGTTCTTCTGATCAGTTTTGGACCTCTTACAAGTAAAAAGATAATATACCTTCTTTTTATATTTGACATGTTTCTCATTCAATTACTCTTTTTCCTTAACTCTTACCCACTCTTTTTCTCTCTCCCCAACTTTTTTGTTCTTTTATTTGTCCTCTGTCATTCTTTTACATGGTTAAGACATTTGACATTGTGGTTTTAGGTGGCTTCTCAAATTATTTTTTTCCTCTTGGAATTAAGCTTTCATTTCTGTTGGCTGGAACCTAAATATATTATTTTTCAAAAGCAGATTCCATTGTGCAATTTTTATAAAACATCCTGAGAATTGTAGAAATCTTCAAATGGGTGAGAACAATTATTATTTTCTTTCTTCTAACAGTACAGAATGATATGATTCTAAGGTTGCTTTCATTCTGACATCTAATGTAGGCTTACTGTGGAAGTTTTGGTTGATTACTAAGGTAAGTAGGAATATGAAGAATTTGGGAGCATGGATTGTTTTGAGGAGTTAAGGTTGGACTGGAGGGTTCACTTTATTGATGTGAAGGTAGCCCTGTTTAAAATTAGTTACCTTAGGGGTGCCTAAGAGGTGCAGTCAGTTCAGTGTCCCCTGTCGATTTCGGCTCAGGTCATTATCTCACTGTTAGTGAGTTTAAGCCTCTTGTTGGGCTCTGCGCTGGCAGTGCGGAGCCTGCTTGCAATTCTCTCTCTCTCCCTCTCTCTTTGCCCTTCCCTCACTTGCTCACTCTCTCTCTCTCTCTCTGTCTGTTTCAAAAATAGGTAAGTAAACTTAAAAAAAAAGTTGGTGACCTCGGGAGGCTGTTTTTTCTCCTGGCCATTTGCAATGAGAAGGATGAAATAAAATGTACTTTGTTTTGCTAAGATATTATCACTGATGTATGTAGAAATATTTTTGGTATGAATTATTGAAACAATTTTTATTTATGGGTATTCTAAATTTCACTTGTTTAGTTTTAACTTTGTGGTGAAATACAAGTACCTATACCCATAAGAGTTCCAACTTTGTAGGTGTGGGACACTGGATAGGTTCAAATGCCTTTTGTAGTTACTTTTTAATGTAATTAAGTCTTTGACAAGTAATTAAAGTTTGGGGTGTATTTCATAATGCTCTATAGTAGTTTCTCAGTATCTTTAGCCTGCAGGCACTGTATGACTTGGTTTGTGTGAGAATTTTCCTAACAGTATTCAGTGAATGGTGTTAAATTCATAGGATATTGTTGAATAGTGAGCCAGTGTTTGGAAGAAAACGAGTTAAAATTAGTTTGAATTGTGAGGCAGTACTGTTAGTGCTGTTAATGGATTAACAACTATTAAAGAGTAAAACACTTTGTTCCATAGGTCTGAATAAAAACTCTCTATTGATAAAATTAAGTCAATTTGCAACTTTTTGCAGAACTTATTTTACCTTACAAATGAAGTTGCCGGTTATGATTTTATACCTCGTTCTTTTCTTTTTAAACAAGTTTTTATTTATTATTTATTATTTTTGTTTTTAAATTGTTATTTAAATTCTAGTCAGTGTAATATTAGTTTCAGGTGTACAGTATAGTGATTCTTATGCCTTGTTAACACGTTTCTGTTTATATAAAAGTAATTGTACTGTACTTTAGCTTAGTTACCTCAACCCTTGCTTCTCTTCTGTCATTTAAACTGAATGTAGTTAATATCTCAGGGATTATAGAATAGGAATTCAGATTATTTGTTTACTTGCATAAATGTTTCATAGTGGTTGTAAGATTTGGGTAAATATTCTGTGTAGTACAAATTTTCTGTAACAAATGATTTCTTTTTTGTTTTTAAGTTTATTTATTTTGAGAGAGAGAGAGAGACAAATAGAGAGGGAGGAGGGGCAAAGAAAGAGGGAAAGAAAATCCCATACAGGCTGCGTGCTGTCATAGCAAAGCCTGACACAGGGCACAATCCTAGGAACTGTGAGATCATGACCTGAGCCAAAATCAAGAGTCCGATGCTTAACCTACTGAGCCACCCAGGCGCTCCTGTTACAAGTGATTTCTTAATAGTCTTTTCAAATTAAACCTCATTTTGTTTTATAGCATTGATTTTATGACAGTTTTTTAGTTTCTAAGACTTTTAAACCCTCCCTTCTCAATCACCTTTACTAGCTGCTGTTGGTTGCTATAGCTTGTTTTTTAAATAGTCTTTCTCTTTCTTCTACTTTTCTTCACTTGCTAATTGAATTCTAGTTTTTTTCAGGTTTTGAGTTGCTTTGTTCCAGGGAAATTGAACCCTTCCCAGCCTCAGGGGAATTGCATTTGGTTTAAGCCAGAGGTTCTTAAAATGTGGACCCTAGTGGGTCTTTGAGATCTTTTCTGGGAGTATGTGATGTATAAACTATTTTCATCATTATTTGCTAAGATGTTACTAATTAAAAAGAAAATCTCATTCTGAGTGCATAGTGGAATTTTTCCAGAGACTATATGATGTGAGATACTCAACGGACAAGAAAGAGAAGACAGGTATTAGAGAGATTTACAAAATTATAATAAAACACTGACATTTTTTTCATTAAGTTTTTTACCTTTTGGAAAAGTTATCTTTAGTTAATATGTTATTTTCATTTTAAGCAAATTGATAAATACATATTGTAAGCATTTCTCAAACTTCTTTCTATTATGGTAAATTGTGATACATATTATTCCTATAAACTAAGCTTTTTGAGGGTCTTTAATAATTTTTAAGAGTGTACAAGAGGTCATGAGATAAAAAGTTTTAAAATGACTGGTTTAGGACACTGTTTAGCGGTGAGCATGTGACTGCTTTGCCAAATAAAACCTGAGGTGAGGATTTCTGGAGTATGGATGTCTATGTAGAGTTCCTTGCTTTTATAAGAAGAAACCCAAGAGAAGAAATAAATCCTTTCCTGCATAGACATTTGTTGTGTTGATATTATTCCTGAAACTGCTGCAGCCATCTTCTACAAGGGGAACAGCTGGCATGCTGAGGGTGGCTGAGCAAAAAGGTGGAAAGTCTGAATCTTTGATGTTGATCCAAAGTTAATGAACCCTGGAATTGCCCTATTTCCAGACTTCCTGTTATGTGAGATAATAAATTTCTTTCTTGTTTAAACCATTTTTTATTTAGGTCTTATGTTATTTGCGGCTAAAAAAAAAAAAAAACATTTTAACTGAAACACCTTCATTCTGACCTCACAAATTCATGAATATTTTTATTTATAGTGATTGTTTTTACCTGAGACCTATTTATTTGTCTTCAAAGATAGGAATAGGGATGCTGATGTCTGGATAACAATTACTTTTGTCTTTTTGATTTTGTGCATCTTAGTTCTGTGGTTTTAGAATGCCCTTTGTCTTGAAATGTAACTAGCAAACTCATACTCCCAGCTAAATGTCATGTCCTTTTCTAATCTTTGTCTTCTCATGAAACTTTTATGTATGGTTTTCTTACAGTACTGATCCTATCATCATCATCATAATAATTGTTATTTTTAAAGATTTTTAAAACTTGTCATTTGCAGATATTTTTCCCATTCAGGAGATTGCCTATTCATTTTGTTTATGGTTTTCTTTGCTGTGCAAAAGTTTTTTTTTATTTTAGTATAGTCCCAGTGGTTTATTTTTGCGTTTGTTTCCTTTGCCTGAGAAGACCTATCCATAAATTTGTTGTTAAGGTTCATGTCTAAGAGATTACTTCCTGTTTTCTGTTCGTTTTATGGTTTCTGGTTCGTATTTATGTCTTTAATCCATTTTAGGTTTATTTTTGTGTATGGAGACAGAAAGTGGTCCAGTTTTATTCTTTTGCATGTAGCCCAGCACCATTTATTAAAGAGACTGTCTTTGCCCTATTCTGTATTCTTGCCCCCTTTGTCTTAGATTGATTGATCATATAAGTGTGGGTTTAATTCTAGGCTATCTTGTTCTGTTGATCTATGTGTCTTTTTATGTACCAATACTATACTATTTTAATTACTGTACCTTTGTAGTGTATCTTGTAATCTGGGATTGTGATACCTCTAGCTTTGTTCTTCTTTCTCAAGATTAATTTGGCTATTTGGGACCTTTTTTGATTCCATACAAATTTTTAGGATTATACTGTTTCTGTGAAAAATGCTGCTGGTATTTTGATAGGGATTGCATTGAATCTGTAGATTGCTTTGGGTAGTATGGACATTTTAACAATATTGATACTTCCAGTCCACGATCATGGAATATCTTTCTATTTGTGCCGTCTTCAGTTTCTTTCATCAGTGTTTATGGTTCTCAGAATACAGATCTTTCACCTCTTTGGTTAAGTTTATTCCTAAGAATTTTTGTGTGTATGTGTAAATTATAAATGAGATTGTTTTCTTAATTTCTGGTTCTGCTGCTTTGTTGTTAGTGTATAGAAACAACAGATTTCTGTGTATTCATTTTGTATCTTGCAACTTGGCTGAATTCATTTATTAGTTCTAGTAGTTTTTTGGTGGAGTCTTTAGGGCTTTCTATATACAATATCACATCATCTGCAAATAGTGACAGTTTTACTTCTTCCTTACCTATTTGGGTGTCTTTTATTTCTTTTTGTTGTATTACTGCTTTGGCTAGGGCTTCCAATAAAAGTGGTGGGAATGGATATCCTTGTCTTGTTCCTGATCTTAAAGAAAAAGCCATTGAGTATGTTGTTAGCTGTAGGTTTTTCACATAAGACCTTTATTATGTTGAGGTATGTTCCTTTTAAATGCACTTTATTGAGAGTTTTTATCGTGAATTGATGTTGAATTTTGTTAAATGCTTTTTTTGCATCTGTTGTGACGATCACGTTTTTTATCCTTCATTTTGTTAATGTGATGTATGTATCATGCTGATTGATTTACAGAGATGGAATCACCTTTGCATCCCTGGAATAAATCCCGCTTGATTATGGTGAATGATTCTTTTATTATATTACTGAATTTGGTTTATTAATATTTTGTTGAGGGTTTTAACATTTGTGTTCATTAGGGATATTGACCTGGAGTTTTCTTTTTTTGTAGTGTCTTCATCTAATTTTGGCATCAGGGTAAGGCTGGCCTTGTATAATGAATTTGGGGCTTTTCTTCCTCTTCTCTTTCTTGGAATAGTTTGAGGAGAATCAGTATTAACTCTTCTTTAAATGTTTGGTGAATTCATCTGTGAAATCTTCTGGTCCTGGACTTCTGTTTGTTTAAAGTTTTGTGATTACTGATTGAATTTCATTGTCTAGTAATTAGTTTATATAGATTTTCTATTTCTTCCTGATTCAGTTTTGGAAGATTGTATATTTCTGGGAATTTATCCATTTTTGCTAGGTTGTCTAATATAATTAATTTTTTTACTTGAAATTTTTTATTAATCATCTATGAATTTAAAGTAGGGCTTTATTTTATTCAACTTTATATTGCTTCATTATGTGGCTTCCAATGCACAGTAGATAGATCATTATAGAAAATATTTGAGGCAGAGATCCACTCATCTTGTGGCTACCCAAGAAAAGCCTGGTAAACCACAGCTTGATCTGCCTCAGAAGCCCATCAGGGTGCCCTACACCAGCTTCCTGGCTGGAAGGACTGTGGCTCAAAGGGAACCAGAGGCCTGGTCTTGCAGGTGTGAGAGCTTGATGGGGTAGTCTCAATATCAAACTTCAAAACAATTTCATCAAAACAGGTTATTCAAAACAAGTTCAAATCACAATTTGGTGCAAAACCACTTTCAAAACACTAGTTTGCAATAACAAGTTAGTACACAAGTGGAGACCAAATTAAATGGGTGGATTAAAAATGCATTTTGGAAGTAAACAAGACTGTTGGTGGGTTTTTTCTTGACTGTTGGACCAGAAATCAAGTATCATACACATCAAGTGAATGCTCCAGGTAGCTACCAGAGGGTTTTGATATCAAAATTGCAAGATTGCAAAGATCAAGATTGCAAAGATCACATACATGTTGAGTTTTTACTACAAATGGATTTTAAAGATGAATATTCATTTCCGTTTTGGATTTTGGATGGCCCTCAAGCATGTGAAGGGAAGCTCAATACCACAGAGGTCTATGGAGCTGCTCCCTCATAGAAATGAAGCTAATCTCTGCCTGCCTCCCTGCCTGCCTGCCTGCCTTCCTTCCTTCCTCTCCTTCCCTCTCTCTGTTTCTCTCTCCCTTTTTCTTTCTTTCTTTTCTTTTCTTTTCTTTCTTTCTTTCTTTCTTTCTTTCTTTCTTTCTTTCTTTCTTTCTTTCTTTCCCTTTCAAGTTGGTTTACTTATTTTTGAGAGAGAGAGAGATAGAGTACACATGGGCAGAGAGAAAGAGGAAGAGAGAATCCCAAGCAGGCTCTGCACTGATAGTGCAGAGCCTGACATGGGACTCGAACCCACAAACTGTGAGATCATGACCTGAGCCAAAATCAAGAGTCAGGTGCTTAACTGACTGAGACACCCCGGCACCCCTCTGACTTTATCCACTCTTGTTTATATACCCTTTTCCCTGTTTTCGCAAAGCTTTGTACTCTGTGTTATATTCTGTCTTGTAAATGAACCTGAAGCTTCTTCACACTGAGTTGCAAATGACCTGAATGTAATTTAGATTTTAACACAAAACTCAGAGTTTAAAAAAAAGTCATGGAATTGTAACAGTGACATTTCAGATTTTATCTAAGAGTTAATTATCTTCTCCAGATCATACATCAATTTGCATATATAAAGTACAGTTTGATCATCTATAAGGCCAAGGTCAGAATTTGGTCTTCTGTTCCTCTATACCCTTTTCTCTATTGCATACTTTGATTTGCTTGCTAATTAGGGAGGCCTTTATGACCAGTTACTATGGGCATTTCCCATATTGCTCCCAGACTGTAGAATCAGGAAAGATAATTAACCATGCAGCTCTGGAGCCAGGCTTCATACAGTCTTCTAGTCAGTGAGTTCAGCAGGTGGCCAGTCAACAGTTAGTTATTAAACACCTTTTAATGAGCTAGGTGCTGAACTGGTGCATTCCTGCTTCTGATAATAGTTATGAAGCAGGAGAGGACTGAAAAGGAAAGAAGGAATTTTGGTTTTTGCTGAACATGTCTTGCCATAATCCATAAAGTGGCCATTTTGTTTTGTTTTGTTTTGTTTTAGCTGAGTTGACACTATGGACAACTCTAGACAGGGCTAACCTTGCTGAAATTAATAGATCTATTTCCAGCCTCTAATAGTGACCAGTTAGTATATGCAGTTGTCTAACACCTGAATGTTTGAAATCATCACACGAGACTGGAAAATCTTTTCTTTGTTTCAGCAACTAGAAAGATCTGTGTAATGTGCATAGCTGTACGATAGTGATAAAACTCAGAATTCTATCAGAGAACTCACAAGCTTGTCTAATTACCATGCTATAGCTCATCAAAAGATGCTTTAAGATTAATGCAAGAGACAGTAATACATAATGCATCTTACAGGGCTGAGGGCTAGAAAGAATACGGGGATGGTGACCCTTTAAAGACTTTTAAAAAATTTTTAGAGAGTGAGCACGTGATTGGGGATGAGGGGCAGAGGGGGAGAGAGAGAATCTTAAGCAAGCTCCACACTCAATGCAGAGCCCAATGCAGGGCCTGATCTATGGCCCTGGGATGGAGGCTGATGCAAGGCTCGATCCCATGACCCTAGGTCATGACCTGAGCCAAAATCAAGAGTCAGATGCTCAACCAACTGAGCCATCAAGGTGCCCCAAACCTTTTAAAGACTTTGAATGTCTAAAATATCTTTAGTTCACCACTCTCAAGTTTGATTGGTTTGATTAGGCATTAAATTCTTTTTGGAAATTATTTACACCTTAGAATTCTGCTGCTAAAAGTCAGATGTTTTCTTTCCTATTCCAGTGAATATGAATTTTTCTCTTAGTTTGTCAGTCTCACTCTGCCCCTCTCTCATCGTCATCAGTTTTTCTAGCTCTGGTGTTATGAAAATTAATGATAAATGTATCTCAATGTATTTTTCCCCCATTTTTAAATTGAGGTATAGTTGGCACACAATGTTGTATTAGTTTCAGGTGTACTAAGTAGTGATTCAGAAACTCTGTACATTATGCTGTGTACCACTCCAAGTATAACTACCATGTGTCACCATACAATGCTGTTGCAGTACCAAACAAACAAACAAAAAAAAAAGGACATGTTTGAATAAAATTGTAGGGGTACTGTTGGTGCAGCTGACTTGGTTACATCTCACTGAACCAATTAGGTTAATCCTTAAAAACGGAGAAGGAGATGTGAGTGGTTAGCCAGTGGTAGACCAACATTATAGAGGAAGATGTAGGGAGATCTGGGCAGATGTGAGCACACATAATTTTATAAACATAATCAAAAATTATGAAAGGATAAAATGGCATGGAGAAAATTTGTGGACTGGTAGATGAGAGAATAGTAGGAGGGAGGCACTAAGTGAAATGAGCAGTATTAACAGTTTTGGTTTAAGCAATAGGAATAAAGAGAATGAGTCAGTTTTTGGGAAAAGTCAAATAAATTTTGGCTTTGTTTATCATGTATATAACTGATAGTTCTTTATTTGTTAAATTTTAAAATAGTTTAGGGGATCTTGGGTGGCTTAGTTGGTGGAACATGCGACTCTTGATCTCCAAGTTGTGAGTTCAAGCCCCACATTGGGTATAGAGCTTACCTGAAAAAAAAAATAGTTGAAAGTTAAACAATCTCATTTTTAAAATGTTTATTTTTCTCCTCTGATAGATTGGGTCCTGGCAGCAGTGGAACTTAAACTTCATTATGTCTCCTTGCTTTGAGGATTTAATAAATTTATCAATTGGTTAATTTCGTTGATCAGCAAAGCCCCTGATGGATGTAGAAGGCCTTTCATTCAGAGGCTAGTATTACACTTGACCTCCCAAAGTTTTTGTTAAGAGTAGAATCAGATTCTGTTTAGCCTCAGAAGCTCGAATGTCTTTAAAAAGAGATGTGAGGGGCACCTGGGTAGCTCAGTCAGGTAAGCGTCCGACTTCGGCTCAGGTCATGATCTCATGGTTCATGAGTTTCGAGCCCCGCATCGACAGCCCAGAGCCTGGAGCCTGCTTCGGATTCTGTGTCTCCCTCTCTCTGCCCCTCCCGAGCTCACACTCTGTCTGTCTGTCTGTCTGTCTGTCTCTCTCACAAAGATAAATAAATATTTAAAAAATAAGTAAATAAAAAGATGTGAGACAATAAGGTGCAAAAGACGAAATTTATAAGGAGACTTACCTGTTATTAGGTAATGAGGTTGCTCCACAAATAAGATAAGGATGCAAAGAACACTACAGTTCTAATTTATTGTTAGAGTTACCTCTATGGTCATTAATCCTATTTTTAGATCTGTTATATACCTCCTGAATATCACACCTGAAGAAGTAATTCTTCTCTTTTTTTTTAATGGTTATTTTTGAGAGAGAGTGTGTGAATGGGGGAGATGCAGAGAGAAGGGGGGACAGGAGGCTCCAAAGTGGCCTCTGTACTGACAGTAGCAAGCCCAGTGTAGGGCTTGACTTCACAAACCCTGAGAGCATGACCTGAGCTGAAGTCTGACGCTCAACTGACTGAGCTACCCAGGCGCTTCAAGAAGTAATTCTTTTCAATAAAGTCTCAGAAATAAGTATGGAGACACTGGTGGAATCAGTAGCTGTAGGTGTTTGTTGATCCTCTATCTATTGAGAAAGTTACCTTTTCTGTTCCTATTTTTACTGAGAGATTTTATGAACAATGGATGTTGGTGTTTGTCAAATGCTTTTTCTGCCTCCATTGAGATAACTGTATATTTTTTCTTCTTTATTTTGTTAATATGGTAAATTACATTGACTCATTTTTGAATGTCAAACCTAACCTCGTATTCCTGGATAAATCCCACTTGGTCATGACACTATTTATTATTATTATTATTATTATTATTAATTATTTTATATATTCCTGATTAGAGTTGCTAAAATTTAGTGAAGGATTTTTGTGTCTTTGTTCATGAGGTATATTGGTCAGCAGTTTTCCTTTTTTGGAATGTAATGATGGTCTCATAGAATGAGTTGAGACTTATGTTCCTCTATTTGATAAAAAAGCGCTATAGTTTTTATGAGAAGGTTTTTCTTTTTTTTTTCTTTTTTCTTTTTCTTTTTTTTTTTTTACTAGAAGTTTAATATACTTCATGAGTAAGGTTTGGTAATTTTTGTCTTTCAAGGAATTTGAATATTACCTCTAAAATTGTCAGGTTTATTTGCAAAAGGCATTTGTGATACTCCCTTCTTATTTTTTGATGATTCCAAGATCTGTAACATAGGTTGTCTTTCATTTCAGTTTTGGAAAATTGTATATTATCTTTTTTTCTGATCAGTATGAATGAAAGTCAATTTTATTGATCTCTTCAAAGCACTGTTTTGGTTTCATTTCTTTATTGTTTGCCTTGATTTGTATTTTATTGATTTCTGCTTTTTAAAAATTATTATTTTTTTATTCCTTTTCCCTCTTTGGGTTAACTTACTATTCTTTTTTTCATTTTTTTAAATTTTTCATTTTTAATGTTTATTTATTTTTGAGAGAGATAGACAGAATGTAAGCCGGGGAGGGGCAGAGAGAGAGGGAGACACAGAATCCAAAGCAGGCTCCTGGCTCTGAGCTGTCAGCACAGAACCTGACATGGGGCTTGAACTCACAAACTGAGAGATCATGACCTGAGCCGAAGTCAGATGCTTAACCCACTGAGCCACCCAGGTGCCCCCCTTTTATATTTTTATTTTTTTGTTTGTTTCTTTTCTTCATTTCTTAAAGTGCAAGCATTTGTCACTGTTAAAAACCTTATTGCTTTATTTGGCTCCCAGCTGCAGTTCTTTGCACAGGCAAAGTCCAGATTCTTGGCTTCATGCCACAGCATCAAATAAGCCAGTGTGCAAGGCTCAGCAGCTACAGAAGGTCAATTCACCTCTCTAAGGTTCTTCTCTCTCTGGAATTGAGTCTTTTACCTCTAGTGTATGTTCTTTCAGCAGCTACTTGCTACTTTCAAACAGATCACTTAGGTATATTATTCAGTATTCCAGTTGTTGAATGTGTGTGCTATTTGGCTTCTAGTTACTCCCTCTTTCCTGGAACTGGACCTTATTTAAATGTATTATTTTTGAGTGTTCAGTAATTTGCTCATCTTCTAGGAGTGCATATTGGTTCACAAAAGCAAGTCATGCTAAATCCACCTAATTTTCTTTTAAAGTTGGTTTTCCTAATTGATTAGGAGAATGACATAGGCAAAAAATTTCAGGAAGACAGTTTTTTAACTTGTCATGCCACACGAGTGGACAGGAGGAAAAATGTGAGATGGATGGTAATATAGTTAGGGGGATTTGTGGCTGATTAAACAACTTCTAACAGAGTATTGACAGATTTGTGCCAGCTGAAAGGGAAAGTTTTAGTTTATTATTTTTAGTAATTATTTTAATGAAGACAAGGCATGGTTTAAATTTTTTTCATGAAGCAATTAAAAAAATTTGTCTCTTTTGACAGAAGACACATTAAAAAAAAAGATCTTGATGAGTTAAAAAAAATTTTTTTTTATGGGTGGTGTGTCATTCAGAACCACCTGGAGATTGTTAAAAATATACAAATGCTTGGATTCCAGTCTGTACACTCTGCATCAGAATCTTTGGGGTAGGAAGGGCTGAAAAATGTATTTTCAAAACAGGATTCTAAAGATTGTGATGGAAACTTCCAGTTAAGAGTGATGAGTTGTAATTAGTGGTGTGCTGGAGCTGCCTCATGTGGCCTTATGATAAATGTCTGCATCTTTTCCCAGTCCCTTGTTTGGTGTTAGTTAGTAGCTTGAAATTGACCGTGATGGGTGTATTTATATTATAGATATTGGTAAAAGCTACAAAATCAGCCTGCCACATTAGAGCACATTTATCAGCACACCACTGTTAGATATATTAGGATGGGATAAATGATAACTTTAAAAAACGTGTAGAATGGGAGAATGATAACATGATTATAGTTAATGTAAAAAATATCTAGGGATTTACCTGTTTCTTTGGTCTGAGCCAGTAGTAAGATACAGCTTTCAAAAAAGGTTAATGCTCTGTATTAAGTTGTATAGAACAAGAAAGGTGATAATACCGTGTGAAGCACTAATCAGATCATCTTTTTCTGGAGTAATGTGAATGGTTATAGGTACCATGTTCTTAAAAGGATATTGAATTTTTCTTCATAGCTCTGATAATGAAGAAGAATAAGAATTTTATATGACTACATAAGGTAAAAATTTGGTAGGTAGGTATGGAGCAGCAAATTTTGCTTGTTAGAACTTTCAAATAATCAAAATTGCCCTAAAATCTGTTTCACAAATTCAAACAAATAAATTTGAAGATCTAATTGGCTTCATTAAATGATTTATGAATTGGGCGGTACTCCATCTACTCCATATAGCAAGTAGAGAGTCATTCTAAGGAGTTGTATAAAATGGAAGATTTTTAAAGATGGAGGGTGGGGGGGTGAAGAAAGTGATTAGCAAAAGAAAATAATTGTTTCGGGGGAGACTAGGGTAAAAGCAGTATCTTACTCAGATTACCTCATTTTTCTTTGGGGGACAGAGAGTATCCAGGTAACATTGATGAGGATCCATTGGCACTGATGGAAAGAATAATTTCCTGGCTGACCTTTTAAGTCCTCTTATCTAGGGAGGTTGAAACTGTATTTAGATGGAGTATTAAGCCCTGGTTTGGGAACTTGGTCTAAGTGACAACACCTTGGGCTTGTGGTTTTCCCCCTCCCTCCCTTCCTCCCTCCCTTCCTTCCTTCCTTCCTTCCTTCCTTCCTTCCTTCCTTCCTTCCTTCCTTCCTTCCTTCTGAGAGAGAGAGCGAGTGTGTGCATGCACAAGTGGGAGAAGTGGAGAGAGAAAGGGAGAGAGAATCCCAAGCAGACTTTGCACTATCACTGGGGAGCCAGATGCAGGGCTCGATCCCAGGAACCCTGAGATCATGACCCGAGGCAAAATCAAGAGTTGGATGCTTAACTGACTGAGCCACCCAGGGCACCCCTGGCTTTCTGTGTTTAACAAGTTAAATTGATTGAGATATAGTAAATACTGGAATTGGTTGTCAGATGGTTACTACACAGGGATATTGGAGGGAAATTTTGTATTTGATAGGAAGCTGGACTAGATCAGTGATTCCTAACCCTGGTTGTACATTAGAATCATCTGGAGGAACATTCAAAACAAAAACAAAAGCATTTCAATGTACAAGATGAATCCTAAACTGACTAAATCAGAATCTTGGAACTTGGGCATCTGTATATTTTAAAGCCCTTTGGCTTACTATACTGTACAGCTAAGTGTGAGAATCACTGGATTATATAAACTATAATATATTTTCCAAATTAATTTTATAAACATAATTCTGATCATTGGATGGTAACACTTTGTTTTCCTGGAACAGATTTTGAATAATCTGCATTTGTAAAATACTTAGAAAACCTGGCATATATAGCTACCAAGGAAATGCATAGACATTGCTTTATTGAATCTAAGAACAGAGGTTCTAATTCTGGAAACCCAAATTAAACGTTTGTATGATAATTTCATAATAATTAGCAGTATAGTAATTGATTTAAAGTCCCAATATGTTTAAATCAAAATGCATTTAAAAATTTTTAAACAATAAAAAAATTACAAATATATTTATAGTTTTATTTTTTGTGGTTAAAATGTGATGATGATATTGGCAAAGTGTTAATAATTGTGGAAGCTGAACATTAGACATATTGGGGCTTATTCTTGTGTCTACTTTCTGTTTCATTAATTTTGAAATTTCAATAAATTGTTTAAAAAAAAACCCAGCTTATGTAGTCTTTTAACACATTGAAAAGCAATGTGTTGCTGGTGTGTCCTGAAAACATAATGAATTAGAATGTAATATTTTCCTCTTTTGAAATTGGTTCTTTATTTTAGTGGCTTTAGTCTTTTTAGGAAAAAAGAAATTATTGGTAAATTATATTGGATGCTTGGAGCAGAGACCCTTGGAAGCTCACGAAACTCTACAAAATTCTGTCAATGAGGATATTAGTATCTGAAGTAAGAGTGTAGATTATATTTTCTAATACTGTGCAGAGTGAGACATTTTCCCCTATGGCCAGAAAGACCCCTGGTGTTCAGAGCTGTGCCATTAATACTAATATATGATTAATAATCATTGTGCTGGGGCGCCTGGGTGGCTCAGTCAGTTGAGCGACCGACTTCGGCTCAGGTCATGATCTCATGGTTTGTGAGTTCGAGCCCCCCCCCCCCCCCCGCCCCCCCCCCCCCCCCCCCCCCCCCCGTCAGGCTCTGTGCTGACAGCTCAGAGCCTGGAGCCTGCTTCAGATTCTGTGTCTCCCTCTCTCTCTGCCCCTGCCCCACTCATGCTCTCTCTCTGTCTCAGAAATAAATAAACATTAAAAAAAATTTTTTTTTAAATCATGCTAATTCCTGGTTCTTTTTCATGTATTATTCAACTGTAGGGATCATGCCTTTAAGTAATGAGTTGATGATACAATCTTTGTTCCCCTGGGTAGAGGTGGTGTGAGGGGAAGCTTCCTTCCCTTCTGTCTTCCCTGAGTTCCTTTCTTTCTTCCTTCCTGCTCTCCTTTCTCCTTTTCTCTTGTGTGCCCACTGCCTCTCTGTCTCTCTTAGTCTTTTCTCCTTTCACTTGTCCCTTCCTGGTCCTGATAGCCATGTCCTTCTTGCCTTTTTCTCACCAACAGTTTCTCCTTGTGTCTCTGATTCACTCTTTCCCTTTTTATCTCTCCCTGCCTTTCTTCTTATTTTAGGGAGAGAGCATATGTGTGTGTATGCATGAGTCGAGTGGGGAGGGGCAGAGAGAGAGAATCTTAAGCAGGCTTCATGCTTAGTGTGGAGCCCTACATGGGGCTTGATCCCATGACCCTGGAATCATGATCTGAGCTGAAATCAAGAGTTGGCCACTCAACCGACTGAGCCACCCAGGCGCTCTCCCTGTCTTTCTAATGGTGTCTCACCCTTGTCTGACCCTCTCTCCTTGTAATTGTTCATCTGTTTCTGTGTGTCTCTCTCTCCCTACTTCACTGTGTCTCTGTTCCTGACCACCAGTCAACCTGTTTCTCCCCCTTTGCCTTTTTTTTTCTCTCTCCCTGTCTGTCCATTTGTCTCCTTCATTTTGTCTCTCCTTCTTTGTCTTTCTGTCTCTCCTTGACCATCTGTCTCTGTTTCTTCCTGTCTTTGTCTTTTTCTTGTTCTCTAGGTAATATTCTGTTAAAAACTCTCTTTGCCGCTCACTCTTCCTCTCTCATACCTTGTGTCTGTACCCTACTCCCTTTTCTCTCCCTTACTAATTGTCTGTTATGTGTTCAGTCTCTGTTAGTAACCTTTTACTCATTCTTTCACAGAGTTATTGCTGATTTCTACTGTACTTGAGATGCCCAAACTGTGCACAAGAGATGCTCGGGAGTGCCGTAGGAAACCAACAGGATTTACATTACATTTTTGAGGGAAATGTATCTGTTGGAAAGTGCTTAAACCACCAGTTACAGTTACTTCACAATTTTACTACATTCCTTTTGATGTTATATATTTGTGAAGGTGGATTTTCAGTGGTTTTGAGGTAACACACAAGTACTGTATGAAAATCACTGAAATCAGGAATTGCCCATGGTGGTGTCCAGTGTGATTTCAGTGATTTTAGAATTTACATGGTGCTCAAGAGGACCTAAATACTTAAGTTATTTGGATCTAACTATTTAGTAAATGGAAGTATTAGGTATTTCTTCTGGCCTGGAGTCACCATGAAAAAACTACTGGGACAAACTGTGGTGTGATTCAGGTAGATTCTGAAACTATGTCCCCAAGTGGATACAAACTGAGGTATATTATGTGACCCATGGTAATGTTAGGGGTGAGATGGAGTCTGTATTGTGTGAATGAAGGTCTTGGTCTTTGGATTCTCCACTACAACATTTTTGTGGGGATCTGTGCTCAAATAAAGATAAACCAGAAGGAAAGTAGCAAGCACAAAGCAGTTTATTACAGCCAAGGTACACTCTTAAGGTGGTAGAGCAGGCAGGTTTCTCAAGGTCAAAGTGGCCCCTAGGTTGTTTTCGAATTGGATGTTATTGGGTCTCTCTGGTCTAGGAGGAGCTGTGGAGTACAGTAGGGTGGTCTCTAATGGAGGCTGCTTCCAATCGTTTGGGCAGCTTCTCCCACAGGTTGGGAGGGGGAAATTTTGAGTACAAAGTTTGTACTGGAACTATCATGGCAGCCTTTCTCAATGTGGGAGTCTGGGGGTGTGGGGTGGGCTGTATCCCATAAAGCAAATGCACTGTAATGACTCTAGTGGTTACCCTGTGGCAAAGGTAGGAGAGGAGAGTGTATGTTCTATACCTGTGGCTCTTGATCTGTCAGACCCAAAGTCTTAGAAGCCATAAGGTCAGGATGTTGAGCTCCTGGGCTTATATCCTGTAGCTTTTTATATCATAGTCCTTGCCTCTAGCTCATGTCTGTATCATTCCCCTTCAAGGACTTGGGACTCTACCTCGGGGCATTCCTTCCACTGCTCTTGTCTAGCTTCTACCTAACAGTTATAATGGGAACTTGGTAAAAGCATAAATTCCTTGTGTGAGGAACACTTCAAGTTAGAGGTGAGTATAATTTCTGAATATAGTTCCTGAGTAGGAAAAATTCATTTCTTCTGTATGTCTTTCCTTTACTACTCGGAACACTTCATTTCTTTCTTTTTTTTTTTTTTTTATGTTTATTATTTGAGAGAGAGAGACAGACAGACAGACAGACAGACAGACAGACAGAGAGCAAGCAGGGGAGGGGCAGAGAGAGAGGGAGACACAGAATCAGAAGCAGGCTCCAGGCTCTGAGCTGTCAGCACAGAGCCTGATGTGGGGCTTGAACCCACAGACTGCGAGATCATGACCTGAGCTGAAGTCGGCCGCCCAACTGACTAAGCCACCAAGGCGCCCCAGAACACTTCATTTCTGACTCTTCTTCTGGTTACCAAATGTGTAAGTTTTCTTCTTCTACCAAGCAATTCTCTGTGACACCATCTGGGTGTCCCATAATTTCATTCAATTTTGACACTACTACCTGGAGTTGATGTTAGATCCCACAAGTTAAGCGCTTAGGCCCACTTCAGATGCCAGTCACAAGTCCCAGGTTGTCACCTGCACTTCTGACTGACTGGCTATAAATCAAGTTTCCCATGACCTGTTTCTTGGGTTCAGTAATTTGCTAGAATGGCTTACAGAACTGAAGGAAATGCTCACTTAATGTTTATTGGTTTATTATAAAAGAATATGATAAAGGATATAGATCGCCATCCAGATGAAAGATACACACAGGACAAAGTATGTGGGAAGGGCTATAGAGCTTCCATGCCCTCTCCAGGCACATTATTCTCCCAGCAACCTGGAAGCTCCCTGAACCTTGTACCTTGGGATTTTTATGGAAGCCTCATTACATAGGTGTGATCAGTCATTAACTCAATTTCTGACCCCTCTCTTCTTCCTGGAGGATAGGGTATAGAGCCGAAAGTTCCAAGCTTCTAATTATGGCTTGGTCTTTCTGGTGACCAGCCCCCTTCTAGGAGCCCACTAAACATTTTCTCACCAGAACAAAAGATGCTCCTATCACCCAGGAGACTCCATGGGATTTAGGAGCTCTGTATCAGGAACCAGGGTCAAAGACCAAACAGTTGAACAAAAGATCTTCCTAGCGTTTTTATTACTTAGGTTTAGGAGATTAGAAGGGTTTTAGGAACTCAGAATTTTGTGCTAGGAATTGGGGACAGGGACTGAAATATGTATTTTTTCTATTATTTCACAGTTCCCTAAATGTATCCTTTAAAATTTTTTCTATTGACTTAGAGCTTTATTGTTTTATTTTATTTTATTTTATTTTATTTTATTTTATTTTATTTTATTTATATTTTAGAGAGAGAGAGAGAGGGAGAGAGAGTGTGAGCAGGGGAGAGGGGCAGAGGGAGAGAGAAAATCTCAGGCAGGCTCTACACTTAGCACAGAGCCTGATCCCACAACCCCAAGACCATGAGCCTAAATCAAGAGTTGGATGTTCAACCAACTGAGCCAGCCAGATGCCCCTTAGAGTAGAACTTTAATAATTCTATGACCTTAAACACTCTTGGTTCTTACAGTATATCTTTTTTGCGTTGTATATGTGATTTATTACATTCTATGTCCACAGATTTACAGCCACTTTTCCCCGGTAAATGTCCTGGTATATAAACCATCAGGTGTAGGTCTCCTTGGATTAGCTCTAATCAGACCCAAATCTAGGGATGGCGAGTGCCTGGGTAAATATGGAATACGTATGTTGTAATACCTTCTATCTTCTTGATTATATTGTTAGACTCATTCTTCAGGTGACTCTACCAACTTACATAATTTGCTTTTATGGCTGTCAGCCTGAGCATATCTGTATTGTATTTATAACAGATTTTTTAGTTTTATACCTGAAATATTTGTATAAGGATAAAAGGTTTCTAGTGGAAATCTACTCTGTCAAGTTTTGTTTAGTTTTTGTAAATTCACATCAATAATCATTTGTTTGGCTTTACAATGGCTTTCTGTGTCTAATTATAACTATATAATTTTTATATAATTTGTGCTTTTATAATGGCAGATATTTAATATTTGCATTTTTCTAGAGACTGATAAATATTACACTTTTTAACACTGAAGATTATAAAATGCATTCTTGAATTATTAACTCAAATGCAAATTGCTTTTATCACATCCTCAGCAGAACTTTAGAACCTTTAACTTCATCTTTTGCCCTCCACTTTTTATATATTGTTGCACATTTTAGTACTACATATATTACATGTATTTTAAATTCTGCAAATAATTACAAATATTTTTACAGTTAATAGTCATTAACCCCACATTTATTTACTCCATATTTGCCCTTTCTGGTATTCTTCATCCTTATCTGCATTTCTGTTTTTCCATTTGAGATCATTTTCCTTTCCCTTTTTTTAAATGTTTTTTTTTTTTTTTTATTTTGAGAGAGAGAGAGAGAATGTGTGAGTATGAACAGGGAAGGGGCAGAGAGAGGGAGAGAGAGTCTGAGTCAGGCTCTGCACTGTCAGCACAGAGCCTTACATGGGGTTTTGTCCCACATACTGTGAGATCATGACCTGTGCTGAAATCAAGAGTCAGTGCTTAACCGAGTGAGTCACTGGCACCCCTGATTTTCTTTTTTGTAAAAGACTGCCTTTAGTATTTCTTTTACTGCAGATCTATCTGCTGGCAGAGAATTCTGCCACAGTTTGTTTGTCAAAAAACTTCATTTCACCATTCTTTTTCAAGGATTTTTTTTCCCTGGGAATATACTGCCAGGTTGACAGTTTTTCTTTCAGCACTTAAAAGATTCCATTCCATTGCTTTCTGGCTTCAGTATTTTCTAATGGAAAGGCAGCTGCCTGTCTTACTGTTGCTTTTTGAAGTAATATATTTTGAAGGTAATATTAGCCTCTTTTCCTATGGATGCTTTTAAGTTTTTCCCCCCTCTGTTGTTGATTTCCAGCAGTTCTACTGGAATGAGCTTAGGTGTGGTTTTCTTTGTGTTTATTCAGCTTGAAGTTTGCTGAACTTATTGAATCTGTGGATTTTTTTTTTTGTTGGTTTGTGAAGCGTCCTCAGCCACTATCTGTTCAAATATTGTTTCTCCCCATTCTCTCCATCTCCAGTCTCTGAAGCAGAGACTCTAACTACATGTGTACATGTATACTAGCCCTTCTGCCTCCCTCACACATCTCTAGCACTTTTTTCTGTATTTCCATTTTCTCTTAACATGTTTTGATGCTTTCTATTGAACTGTCTTCCAGTATACTTATCTTAGCTTCTGCCTTATCTAATCTGCTATTAAATCCGCCTTCTGAATTCTTAATTTCATTTTCATTATTGTATTTTTCAGTTGTGTAATATCGATTTCATTTGTTTCTATATTTTTTCTCATGATTTTTTATCTTTTTATCTATTATATCCATTTCTTCCAATATTTTCTTAAAATATTAGTCATAGATATTTTTCAAGCCCTTTTTTTTTTAAATCCAATAATCTGAATGATCTGTGAGTCTCCTCTATTGCCTGGCTTTTTTCCTCTTGGTTACCATGTTTTCTTGCCTATTTTCATTGTATGTAGAACGCTATATTAAAAAAGCTCAGAGACTTCAGATGATGTCTTCCTTGACTAGAGATGATTTCCTCTTTTCTCTTAGGCTGATAGGTCAGTGGCTGAGTATTTCAGTCCAGTCAGAGATTGAGCTTGGCTGGGGCTTCAATACAGTTTTAGTAGTTTCATTAAAACTCTTGTTGTCCTTGCTCCTAAATCCTGGCTTTTAGGTGGTTTGATTGAGAGCCTGGCAGATCTCTGTCACTTCAGTGCTGAAATGCTACAGGAAATCAGTTCTGTTTTTCAGTGGTTCTCAGCCCATTTTCCAGCCTCTTGCCCTATGTACCTTCAAAACCTGGCAGATGTCTTGAGAAGGAAGCATACTGATCAGTTGTGTACTTGAGGCAGAGCCCCTTTCTGCCAGGTTTTTGTGTATGCTCAAGTTTGTGAGCCCATACAACCACTAAAAGCTAGTGGGTTCTGCTCCCCACCCCACCTTCAGAGATTCTCTATCTAGGCCAAGCCCAGTCCATAGCCCATGCCCTGAATCAGAAATTGACTCAGTCTGGAAACAAAAAAGCAACTGGTGATGGATGATTAACTCTACTCTGAATAGTTCTCCTCTGTCTCGAAGTCTTTGTGGCTTCCGTAGTGCTCTGATACTTCTATAAACAAGATTTTAAAATTTATCCAGCCTTTTTTAGTTGTTGCAGTATGTTTGCATTGACCGACTTCATTCTTCTCAAAAGTAGAAGTCTGTAAGCATTTTTTTTTAAATTAAAAGGGTGCTGTAATAACCATTAAAAAATAAGCTCCTTTCCTGTATATAATTTAGATGAACCATTTCTTCTCACAAGGAATACTTTTTGACCTTACTCCGACAATATCAGTCACTTTTATTCCTCCAGCTATAGAATACATTTTGAAGGAAATTTCCTTTGTTTACTGATAGCAGAGGTAACGTAGGCAGAAAAAGCAACAGAAGCAACATAAGACATTTTACAAAAGAGCTGTTGGACAGATCTGATGAGAGAAGACAAGTAAGAGGGAGTTGAAGATTGTGGTCACTATAAAGTAAATATTTTTGAAGTCAAAATACAGGATCAAAAGTTCCTAGTAAGGCACATAGTATCTATCCTTTAGATGTTTATATTTTAATTGGGAGATACAAGATTAGGACCGTGTACATTTTAAGTGCCATTTAAGAAAAGGATATGCAACAAGGAAGTTTATTGTTAGAGAAGGTGATAGGGAGAAACAATAAACTCGTCTGACTGAAAGGTTAGAAAATTGTATTTTTTAATACTAGTACTTTCTTAATAGTTAAACCATTTTATTAATCTTTCATTTTTTTCAGCAATATTGATTGAGTACCTGTACTATGCAAGAGGGTAAAGTTGTAAACAAGATAGATACAGACCCTGTGATTGTAGAGTTTATAGTCTAATAATATAGAGAAGCATCATGCAAGTTCTCAACCTTGTTCTTAACAAGTAATCTGAAGAAGTGCAGGGTTCTTTGTGAGTTTATAGTAGGAGATTTGATGAGCTGGGGGTGGATAATTTGAGAGGGTTTCCTTGAGGAAGTGATCTTTGAATTGAGGTATGTAGAGGAATTAACTGGGCAAGGGGTATAATTGAGGAACTTTTTTTTATACATTGTAGGACTGGGTTCAGAGATATATCCCAGTTGTGAGTATACCTGAGAATGCAGTCTAGCTTCCTCCCACAAAAGTCTCTGCTATGAAATATAATAAAAGAATCAATTTACATTATTCTTACACACTACAAAAATGTGTACATTTCTTATGTAGAGTATATTACATTATCTATCAGTGTAGTAGGCAGTCTTGTGAGACATAGAAATTATGACTTTTTTAAGGTGTTCAGGAAATTCCTTAATAGCTGGAAAAACAATGTGAAAATTGGAGTTTAGCAATTTATTCATTTATCGGATGCATAATGTATATCACAAATTTGATACAATCTATTACAAAAATTAAAATTTATTGCGATCTACACAAAATGACTTTAATATATACAGCTATCAGTTGATTAGCCATCAAAATAAGCATAGATTTCACTGGAGTTTTAAAAATTTATTTTGGTTTTAGCTCTACCTTGTAGAAACTTTCCTTAATATGTTTAGATAATTAAATTTACTTACATTTTTTGTTTTCTTTGGAATAGCAAGTGAAGCAGTTATGAACTTTTCCCATGATTTTCTACAGAAATCATAAAGTAAATATTTAGAAATCAAGATTAACCTGTTCAGTCAGCATTCTAGTGTAAATTCTGTTTACTTTTTTTTTTTTTTTTTTTTTTGGTACAAAAAGGTGATTTTATTAAAGCAGGGGACAGGACCCACGGGCAGGAAGAGCTGCACTGGGGGTCCTGACGGGTAACTCATTATATACCCTCAGGTTGGGAGGGGATCAGGGATAGAGTAAGTCTCTAAGGAATTTTGGAGCAAAGTCTCCAGGACCTTGAGGGGCTAGCTGTTTAATAAAACCTCAGTCATGAGACCCTTCAGATGTAAAGGGGGCGGGGAGCATAAGCTTGGAGCATGATTGCCAGCATATATCCTGGAACAGTTGGGATAAAGGAAGTAGATTTATAGGATCCTCAAGGGTGGGACAAGGTTAAGCCAGGGTTCTCTTTTGCCTCTAGCAAAGTGTCATCCTTGAGGCAGCTGAGCTCCTAGAGGGAGGTCACTCTGCTGGTCCATCGGTCACAAGGCCTTGTCAATGGGCTATAGGCAGTAAGGGAATTTAAATTTTCATTTGCCTTAGTTTCCCATATTACCATGGCAAGCACCTAAACCCCTTTCCTTTGTTCTTGGGTAGCCAGGAGTGTCCAGGGAATATCATACAGATCCCACCTTGGGGCAGGGGGTGGGGTGCTAGCTTGTGCCTTTGCCCCTCAGCCTGCCTCAAGCTTCCTCATCATATCCCCTCTGAACAATTTTGACCCTTAAATCTTTAAGGTTGTTGAAGGTAGAAAGTGTCATCTTTTGTAGCTTCTTCCTGCTGAGTAGGGGCGTAGAGCTGTCTCTACCTATATGGGTCAATATTCGTCAATCAGGGAAGGTATGGAGGAGTTAGGACAAGTAGAGGCAGCTGAATCCGACAGTGGACAGTAAGGTGGTATCTCTGTGGGTTAAGGATTTTGTGTCATCAAGAAGTCATTGTAGTGATGGAATCTCAGCACCCAGCAAAAAGACATGGGAAAAAACAGCAAAACATAATTAGAATAACAAGAAAGAAACCCCAATAAAAGTCCTTTGGTAGTTGACAAAAATCCTCCAGTCCAAGAGTTTAATAACCAATCACTAAGGGAAAGAGAGGAATTGTTTAAAGCGCTAATTTGAGTATTCATGTCAGTTAGAAATCCAGAAATATTTCTGTGGTAATCTGGATACACAGCATTTGTATACACAGCTTTTTGCTAGAGCAAATTACAAACCCAGTGTCCACCAGTGCTGCCAGTGAGATTTTTAGATGTCAGGCTTGAAGCATCCTCAGATGGGACTGGGAACGGGCAGCAGGAATCAGATTGGTCTTTTTGGTTTGTAACTCAAATATCTGTGATGATCCTTTTGAATGGCTCATTGTGAGAAGGAATTGTTAGTAGAAATTGGGAAAGGAGAATGAAAAAGAAAGTTTGCAACCATCATAAGAGAAGTTTGAGGTCTTCCACAGATTCACAGGAATAAGAAGGCACATTAGTTTGCTCGCTGATTTCCTGTAAAGGGGGTACGGGTTTTATTTAGATACAGGAGTGCATGAAGAGTGCCTCTCTAACTTTATTGCATTGGGAGTAATATGACCCAGTAGGGGCCTTTTCATTTTGGAGTTAGTCCCCTGCTGTAAAGTACTTTTAATCCTTTAAATAAACCAGGTCTTTTGGGTTTATATAGGGTGTGTTTCTAGTAAGTGTCAGATCAGATTTAGGAAGGATATGATGTACATATTTAGAGATTTATGAATTAACCCGACCTCAAGTGAATAATAAAGTACTATAGTCTTTATCTATTGAAAGATCTACAGTGAAAAAGTCTTTGCATATAATTGTTGGAGAAATCTATCCCATTTTCCAGTTGTTTAAATAATATACCCATGGGGTCCTGTTACTATCCCCATAAAATGACAAGCAAGAAGATTGTCCATACCTATGCTATTGTGACAGTTTTTCTGAGGTTTACCTCAAGTTGTCTAATTTAGGCAAACATTTAAAGACAACTAGAATTTAACATCCATAAATGTGCATTATTGCAACATAGTTTTTCTCTCTAAAGACCCTCATTTCCAGAGATAGCCAAATCAAGATTAATTTGCATGTAAAACAAATCTAGTTTTAACAAACTTGGCCTAATTCTTTACGTAAGTTCAGCAAGAATAGTGATTGATCATATAGATCTTTTTAAAAGTTTGCTTTGCTGGAACTTTTTATAAGGAATTAGGTTGAACTTTTAGTAGCCTCTCCAGGCCAGAAGCCAAGCCAAGTACTTCCATCACACATGCTGGAATTGGGCAAATCCCTCTTCCCAAGATCCTCCAAGTAGTACATTTAATAAATATTTTCTCTTTTAATACTTCTGTTAATGTACAGCAGAAAAAAAAATAATACAAGCACATCATGATTTCACCAAGAGTTGTGTATTTTTTTTTCTTTACAGATATGTTCCAGACATTCTTAATAGCTTTAATCTGGCTTATCCTCTTTTGACATAATAAAGCTAAAATTATGACACAGAAATAAGAATTTTATGATTATTGTATTTCCTTAGCTAAGCATATGAGACACTTTAAAAGACTTAATATATTGATATGAAATAACACAAACAAGAAAAATATTACCCTTTGTTTTCAAATGCTTGTTTATAATTATTATCCCTTTTGAAACAGGAGGGATATTATATGTAAGAAGGAAAAAAACGGTATAATTCTGTAATTCTTACAGAGTTTTAACTCTTTTTCATATTAAGTATTTTGCTAAGACACATTGCAATTTTACTAAGAATTGGACAGACTTTTTTATTCCCCTAGCTCAGTGACTGCAACACTGTCCTCATGGTGTGACGTATGTCAGTGACATACCAGAAATTGTTTCTTAGATTTCTTTAATTCTTTACTAATGTGACTTAGTTATCATTTTTTCCTCTTTGAGTTACACACAGTGTTCATATATGGACTACAGAGGACAGCTTAACGCTGTATCAGAAATGAATGTATCAACATAAGAAAGCTGCTTCTTACGTTGTAGTTAGCCAAAGGATGGTAGGACTTAAAAAGTTTCCTAAGTACATTCTGGATTTCTTCACCAACACTAATGTCATGATTTTCATTAAAATCTTTAACTGTACTAAGTCTAACAACTATTATGTGATAGATTAGGGAGGGAAAAGTTTTTGGGGGATGAGGCCCATTTTGAGACATGGTCTACATATTTCACAGAGGTTTACAGTTTCCTCTAGCAGTGGGGGATCATCTGTTCTTGATTTCTTTACCTTTAGAAAGGCACATTTTTGTTAGCAACATTTTATCTTGGCGATAGAAGTTATAAGGCCAGGAAGCCAATAAAATGAGGGCTGTCAGAAGACTAGGGGAAACATTTTTTTTTTTCTATTAAATTAAAGACTTGGTACACTGAATAGAAAGTAACACTGGTCAAAATAATTTGGTCTTTACATGAGATCCTCTGTTAGGAAATCTTAACTGGTGTCCTTGCTGATACTTAAAATCTTAAATTGTATTTTAACTTTTTAACTCCATGTGCTTTGTACACCTAAAATTATTTTCTCTTTGAGGGAAGATTTTTTTTTTAAACCAAGAAATCAAATGATTTTGATTATTTGAATTAGGATACACAGTTTAAATTGTTCCTGCTTCATTTTTTCTGTTGTCTACAGCAAATGGTTTGTGTGTATATATGTGTGCACAATGTACTTTTCAAAACAGTGGTTCTCAGGTGACTATTAAAAAAGTTTTGACTCTTGCTTTATTTTGGATCAGGGTAGTATGATGGGATATGATGACACAGGTATTGTGGCTTAAAAATTAACACTTGTTCCCTACTAAATGGAAGAAACCTATTCTGGCCACAATATTAGTTGTTTTTCTCCCTTTTTATTTGAAAAACTTACTTTTCATAGATATTAGAAATAAAGAGCCCTTGTGAAGAGTTCAGGTGTAGTGTAATTCTATTTCCAAGTGAATAAAATAATGTAAGTGTTCTAATACTGCGTAAGAAATCATTTTCAAATACATTTTAGGTGTCAGACTGTATCATCTACTTCATTATACTGTATAGTCTATTGTAATAGTTTAATATAGTATGGGAATGTTGATTGATGAATGAAAAAGTCTATTAATACTCTAAGACTGCACTTAGAACAATGTGTAGTTAAATCTCTGGGAAATTGCAAAAAACCCAATTTCTTTAATTTTCTGAACATTATTGGCTATATGAGTATTAGTAGTGCCAGTTTTGTAACAGATCAATGCAAGTTTCTGTGGCTTAACTTAATGAAGGTTTAATTCTCATTCACACAAAATCCAATGTGGATATGCCTGATCAGGCTATTCTCCTAGATAAGTTTCTTCTAAAAGGGGATTTAAGGATTCAGGCTTCTTCTATCATGTATTTCTGTCATTTTCAACCTGTGACCTCTAAGGTCACCACAGAAACGGAAAGAGTGTAGGATATTGTGTGGGAGATTTTAATTGCCCAGACCTAGAAGTGGAATATATCACTCCCATCTGCATTCTGTTGGCCACAACTCTGTTATGTGGCCCCACCTAATTGCACAGGAACTGGAAAGTATTGTTTATTTGTGTGCCAAGCGGAAGAGGAGTTACAATTATATTGGTAAGCACTAACATTCTTTTCCACACTGATATTTACTAAACTTGTTTATTTGTCAAAGTTGTGGTATTCAGTAAGCATTTATTGCATGCTGTCTTATATGGAATATAGCTTTCTTTAAATGGAGATATGAAAAAATCAAAGAACCTCACATTTTTTTGAATATTAAAATATACAGTGAATGAAAAACGCAGTTTTGAAAGGTACAAAATAATACAGTTCAGATGTAATATATGTTAGCAGATTAAAAATTGTTATAATGAATTGAATGCAGTCAGGGAAAAGTGTGTTAATACCTGTTTTAAACTGATTTTAAGGGTGATATTAATTGAAAGAGGAGAGCATAGAATTTTTCATTGAAGAAGGATGAAATCTAATGGGAAGTTAGCAGATAGACTTGCAAGAACAGGGATTATATAAGAGAATCTGAAAGATAAGATTGGAAGGTAGGTTAGGGTTCTGTCTAGTGGATCAAATGTTTGAATTTGATATTTAATAAATATTGATTTGTTTATTTCTTGGAGATTAGAGCCAAAATGTGATTTATGAAAAATAAGTGGTTCTGACAGAAGAAAAGAGAGCAGAGAAGGCTAGGAGATAGGAGAAGAGCTGCTTTTTTTTTTTTTTTTTTTTCAACGTTTTTTTAATTTATTTGTGGGACAGAGAGAGACAGAGCATGAACGGGGGAGGGACAGAGAGAGAGGGAGACACAGAATCGGAAACAGGCTCCAGGCTCTGAGCCATCAGCCCAGAGCCTGACGCGGGGCTCGAACTCACGGACCGTGAGATTGTGACCTGGCTGAAGTCGGACGCTTAACCGACTGCGCCACCCAGGCGCCCCAAGAGCTGCTTTTTTAAATATGATAATAATGTTTATTAGATTATCTTTCAAGAAATATTAAGAGGAAAACAAACTTAGTTATCTAAACCAAACCAAAGCATAGTGTCTTAGAGAATAAATTTCATTGATGAGGAATGACAAATATAATCATATAATGATATAGGATAGAACTGCTGAAGACTTTCAAGTTGCATTGTGGAAACATTTATTTTCTTTTTTATTTGAGAGAGAGTGAGAAAGAGAGAGTGAGTGTGTGTGTGAGCAGGGGAAAGGGGCAGAGGGAGAGAGAGAATCTCAAGCAGGCTCCACGCTCTACATTCACCCCGGCATGGAGCTCGGTCCCATGACCCTGGGATCATGACCCAAGCCAAAAATCAAGCATTGGACACTCAACTGATTGAGTCACCTAGGCGCCCTAAAACTTTTTCTTTTTTTTTGGTAGAGGTACAACATAAAAGACTGGAGGAAATAAATTATGGTAATTATCTATCATCCAATAAGAGAAATTTGAAAACTGTTAGCATAAAGTAACATTTATAAATTGAGAGAGCAATTTGAGGTACAATTTTGTGTGTAGGACATGAAAATGAATATTATAATTTAACATTATTAGACCAGTGATTTTCAGAATGAGCTCCCTTGAACCAATAGCATCAGTATCACCTAGGCTTGGACCTTACCTCACACCTACTGAATTCAAGGGATGGATCTGGACATCTGTGTTCTTAACAAACTCTTCAAGGGATTCTGATACATGCTAAAGTTTGAAAAAACACAGACTTAGAATGTTATAGTCTTTTTTTGTACCAGCCAGCAAATAAAATTCTATATATGTTCTTCTATTCAGGAGTTATGCCCTTAGAATGTCTTAATCAGTTACACTATCCATATCAGAATGTTTAAAAGGTAGAATTGATCAGAGAGTAAAATCAGAGCATGTGGTTGTTAGATGTCATTAGAATTTACAGGGTGATTTCTGTATTTTGTACTGACGCTGGAGGAAATCCAGGTTATAAGATTTCAGCATTTAGATAAATTTATCTTCCTATTTTTTCTTTTTGATACCATTTGTTGACATTTAGCCAGAGTGTTGAATTTGACAGACTGAGGGTAGGCTTAGTTAGTTGTTAGTAATTGGTTTGGAATACCACTTGACATAGTATCAAAGTAGGTCTTTGAGAGAGGGGAGGAAAGAAGTTCTGCCTGGCTTGGGTTTCAGCAGGGACTGAAAGTATCATTCTTCCACTGGTTATGTGGGTCATAGTTTGAAAGTCATTGTCCCAATATAGGTAAAATATGTCCTAAGACACAGTAGTGGGTTTGGATTTTTTTATATACAATGAGCATTTAAACAAATGTTTGAAGGAGAGAGTTAGACCTTAAATTAAATTGTTACTTTATTTTATATATTCAGTTATACATTTTAATTTTATTTAGAACTCTCATTTTCAGAATGGACTAAATGAAACTAGAAATTAGTTGACGGGCGCCTGGGTGGCTCAGTCGGTTAAGTGTCTGACTTTGGCTGAGGTCATGATCTTGCAATTCGTGGGTTCAAACCCCGTATTGGGCTCTGTGCTGACAGCTCAGAGCCTGGAGCCTGCTTTGGATTCTGTGTCTCCCTCTCTCTCTGCCCTTCCCCCACTCATGCTCGCCCTCTCTCTAAAAAATAAATAAAACATTAAAAAAAAATCTTTAAAAAGAAATTAGTTGACAAATTGACCTATGGAATAAAATGATCTGATGTGTAATGTAACTTAGTTGAACAAAAGTGTAATTTTATTTTGTTTTTAACTGATAAGTTAATTTGTGATTATTAACCTGTGATTTGACTGTTCTTTTGAAAAATACTACCTAAGAAAGTAAAATGTTTGACCATCAGAACAGTGGTCCCAAAATAGAGTTCAGACTGTTTTTCAACCTGACACAGTTGTTTCTCTTGCTTTGCTCTCCTCCTGAAACGATGTTTCCATTTTGGGGATGCGAAGAGCTATGATTATTTATAGACTAGTGTGTTTTGGACAGGTGGTGTGTTTACACAGGTCAGTGGAATTATCAAATATCCCCCAAGACCTCTACATTTCGATTTATCATCGCTCTTTGTATTTAAAATTACAAAATACTTGTGTTGGGTAGATGGAGAACATTCTCTTTAATTTTATATTTTAATGCAGCAGATGTCCTCTATTTTTTAGGGTTTTTCCCACAGTTTTGGAATGATAGAGTTACTGGTAAGCTCTATAGCTTTGTCACTGAAAAATTTTAAAGAGTTTTTTGTATCTTCTTAAAGACCATGCAATTTATACGTATCTCCCCCTTTTTTAGTTTCTGCTTTATATTTGACAGGAGATTTTAGGGAGTCAGACTCTGTAAGAGCCTAAAGCATTCATAAGTTATTGAAGCTATTTATATTATATAATTCCAAAATTATAGTAAAGTCATAAAGTAACTGTTGGCAATACTACATAACAAAAACTTCACAAGTTAAAACAACTGAAGTTTAGCATGTGCACATATTTTTAGCTCTAAAACCATTGCTTTATTAATTCTGTAAGTGACCGGAGAGTAAATACTCTAACTATTGTACTAGGGCCAATTTGCCACAAAAGGCACCAAATTCTTTCAGTCAACCTATATGTGATAGTTGTCTTCTCTAGTATGAGTTCACTTACTTCCTTGTAGTAGGCTGGAACTACTTTCATTTTATTCCTTTTTAAGAGCCCCTGCCTCTTAAGAACCTACTCCTCCCATCTGCTTAGAGATTAAATGATATAATATAGTCCTTTTCAGAAAGATGTTAATAGTAAAATGATCTCTCCTCCTTTTTTCCTCTTACCTGTCTTCAGTTCCTCTGGAATCTCCTCTTTGTTCTATATTCATGAAGCCTTGGTCATCTAATGTCATCTTCAGTTTTCTATATTACACTGAATTAACAACTTCTCATAAGATCATCCTGATACTTTATCAACTAGGAGTAGTAGTTAGCTTGCCTTGAGACATTTGGCTATTTCATGATCTTATATCACGTGGTTAAAAACCTCTTTCTATCTGGATATTGTGTGTGACTGTTTGTATTCATCAGTCTTTTCTGTTCTAACAGTTCTGATTTTACTCTTCCTTCTACAAACAAAGATGGAAAGAAGAAAAGTGGGTTCTCTCCTGAATACATTAACACATAGTTTAATAAAAAACCAGGATCATGTGCCAAATCCTGGAGGTGAGAGGTGGTCAAAAAAATAAGCCATGATCCATAGGAGGAGGAAGAAGATTCTTAACTAATTCAGTGAGATAAATGTTACAAGGAAAAAGAGAACCAAGTGCTGTGAGAGTAAGAAGGTGACATTTGGCCTTGAGGAAGTTTGGGAAGAGATGAGTGAATATCTAGGAGAGTGGGCCTTTTAGCAGGATCTTGAAGCAGGGCTAGTTTATCCTCTAGGCACTGTGAGCACAGTACCTAGGGCCCACAGTTCTCTTAGGAGCCTGCAGAAAAGTTTCAATTTTAATTTATTTTAAAATCAAAAGAAGAATGAATATAGGAATAATGAATATGTAATAATGAACCCAACCCGGATTATATTCATCTTTCTACTAATGCAGATATAAAATGTAATTTTCAATATTTTTAAAAATAGAGGTAGTGGCTTACCAAGGTGAAAGTACCTGGGACTTGCAAAAACCATAATGCAGCATACTTTGAAGGGGAAAGTAAGCGTTTGTGGGTGCTAGGGACTGGGATTGGCAAAATTTTGAGTAAGAAGCTTATAATTAAATCACAGATTCACTTTAAAGAGCTTAAATAAATGTGGTTTCTTTTACACATGCTGCTGCTGCTAGTTGAAGTATTATGATAACGAGACAAATAAACAGTCCTTATCTAAACTAAATACCACTTGATTTGCTAAACCCCAAATAAAGACTAAATAGTGAATGAAATAATCATTATGTTGAGAGGCAGTATCTACTTTAATATTCCTTAGTTATTATCAATTTAATATCAACTTTTCAAAAAAATGATAAGATGTATACTTCACTGATAACAGAATTCACTGGTAACAGAAATGTCGCTAAAATGTGGTGGTGTGAAAATTACATCTTTGATTCTTAGAAGTGCTGTAATTTTTTGGTTTTGCAAATCCATTGCCATACAGGTCATATTTCAACATAAAATAAATCTCCCTGGTGAGATAAGGATTGACCATTTCAGACCTTGATTTTATTCACCATTATAAAATGTAACCTATAGGTGTAGGTTAGCTGTAATTACTCCTATTTTATAGATGAGAGAAACAGTCAAAGAAAGATTTGGAGTATTTTTCCCATGGTCAGACATTTAATAAGAAAGTGGTGGGGCCAGGATTTCAAGTTGGGTAATCTTGATTCCAGTACACTTCCAAGTTGCCAAATTCAGTTTCGGGTAAATTAAATCCAAGGTCTTTGGGGACAGGTAATGGGCAGATGTTCAGCATGGTGTATAAGTCTAGATCTCAATATAGGCCAGAGATAAAGATTTTGATGTTTTCCTCATATAGGTGGTAGATTTTAGTAGGAAGAACCAACCCTGAAGATTAGTATTTTGGAAACCAAGATGAGAGATATGGTGTCAAGAAATATGAATGGTCAGTATCGTGAAATGCAGCAGAGGATTCTTAGAAGATATGGACTGAAAAGGGTCTGTCTTAGCAACAATAAGGATGTCATTGGTGAATTGCAAAAAGAAGTATTTAATCAGGGGTGCCTGAGTGGCTCAATGGGTTAAGCATCAACTCTTAGTGTCAGTTCAGGTCATGATCTTATGGTTCACGATTTTGACTCCTGCTTTGGGCTCTGTACTAACAGTGCAGAGCCTGCTTGGGATTCTCTCTCCCTCTCCTCCTCCACCCTCCCCTGTTCTTGCTCTCTCAAAATAAATAAATAAACAAAAAATTATTTAATCAGCAGTGCCCCTCTCTGTTAGAAGGGAAGTTGAAGCACAAAGAAGATAAACCTTAGAATGTGACCTTTACTGGAAAGTTGTAACTTTTATTTATTTGGTTTTTGTAGATGTTACTAGTTAAGGGTCTTGAGATCCTCGTTGGTAATGAGCCAGTGAGGAATGACAGAGATGCAGTTTAGGTCCCTTGATTACTCATAAGAGAGATTTGATCTCAGTATGTTTTTAGTGTGACTTTATTGAATAATGTCTGTTGAATTGCAAAAACCCACTTGAATTCAGAAATACATATTGTCAGACAGAATGTATCTGTTCTGTATTTAATAGTCCAAGTCTATTTGAAAAGTGATCAAATAGTGTCTTTTTAAATAATTTGAAACAGATTTGGGTATTACATTGTGGCTCTCTAGACATTTAACTTGTTTAAACTTAAGAAAAATTGATTTCCAATTAACACCAGATTTCATAAGAAAGAAAATATTAGCTAAATAATTAATTTTTTGAAATGGTATGTATTGCAAACAAAAATAGGCAGCATCTGTTAATTCAGTTGGGTAGACAAGATTGAGCTTGGGCCTTTAAATTTTTAAATATTGTTCAGAATTTTTATTTCAAACATCTTTTAGGTATATTTAGTGCTAATACTATGTCTAACCAAAGCTTGAAGTCTTTGATTTATCTATAGTTATTAAATATTTTATTGACTGATCAAGTGGTGAGAGCTGGTCAGCTGACATTCTCTTCACTTGAACTCCCTCTTAATGATTACCTTCATCTACAATATAATGATATTAATTACATTAATTTATATTAGTTATCTTAACTGTTAATAACTCTGAGGCATTGCAGTTTTAAAAATTGATTTATAAATAAGGTAGTAAAGAATAAATTATGGTCAGAATAGTTTAATTTCAATTTTCATTTTCATTTTTTTTTTTTTTAATTTTAGGGAGAGAGAGCCCAAGTTAGGGAGAGGGGCAGGAGAGAAAGAATCCTAAGTAGGCTCAGCATAGAGCCTAATGCGAGGCTTGATCCCACGACCCTGGGATCATGATTTGAGCCAAAATCAAGAACTGGATGCTCAACTGACTGAGCCACCCAGGCACCCCTGTTCAGGATAGTTTTAGTGTATGTTCCATTGTATTCTTATTAGGTGAAATTTTGTAATTCACACTATTGTAAGATGTTTCAGAGGATTTTGAAGGTCTTCTAGTTTCACCTCCCATCCCTTGCATGAATCCCTTTTGCATTATGACTGAGATGCTCATGCAGTCTTCACACTTCCAGGGATAGATCATTACCTCTCAAGATATACAGGAACCAGTCAGTCATGTGTGCCTACCATATACTAAACATAGCAATGAACGAAATAGACACTTGCCCTATCCTCATGGAGTCTATAACTCAACAGTGAGTTTGAATAAGTAATTAAAAGTATGTAAGCATTGTGAAGAAGAAATACAGAGTGCTATAGACTAATATGACAAGGGAATTTAACAAAATCTGAGAGGATCAGAGAATGTTGTCTAAGGTATTAAAGTTTTAACGCTAACATTTGGAGGATAAATTAGCTAGGATAAAGGTGGGGAAGTTTTTCAAGTCGAGGGAAGAACCTTTATCAGGATCTAGAGTTGAGAGCATGGCACATTCAAGGAACCTGAAGTAACTATAGTGACAGGGCATTCTCCTCACCTCTGCAAGAACCTAGCATGTCTCTTATGTATTGGGGACTAAAGAAACATATTTTTATTTTAAGGATTTTCAGATTTGGAAAGTCAGCATTAGCAATAGTGAAGTACTTCCCTTAAGTGACTATAAGAATCAGACATTAACGAAATAAGAACAGGATGTTAAGAAAACCTCTCACAAATAACTGGGGTCCAGGGGGAGTAGAGACCGAAAGGAGATATGAGATATTATGCAAGTAAGGGCAACCGGTTGTAAACATGGGTGTTAATCACTAATACACTTACAGGCTGGTAAGACTGGAGGAAATTCAGCTTATAACCTAAAATGGCATTTTATAAAACAAATGATTTGATAAAAATTATATTCTTCCTTTTTGTTTCATGTTTCTCCTTGCTGGGAAATGGCCTCTTGCAATCATGATAATATAAATTGATACTGTGATTTGATTGTTGACATTTTAAATTTTATTTTTTAAGTTAACATACAGTAAGGATGGGGCACCTGGGTGGCTCAGTCAGTTAAGCATCCGACTTCGGCTCAGGTCACGATCTCACGGTTTGTGGGTTCGAGCACTGCGTCGGGCTCTGTGCTGACAGCTTGGAGCCTGGAGCCTGCTTCAGATTCTGTGTCTCCCTCTCTCTCTGTCCCTTCCCCTCCCTGTTTGTGCTCTCCTTCCCTCTTTCAAAAATAAGTAAACATTAAAACATACAGTAAGGTTTACTTTTTGGGGGTGTATAGTTCTATGAATTTTAACATGTGTATCAATCTGTATAGTCACCACCACAATCAGGGTACAGTGTAGTTCTGTCACCCCAGAATCCTTGAGCTGTCTCTTTGCAGTCCCACTCTCTTCCTACACATAACCCCTGTTTCCCATCTCTATAGTTTTGTTTTTTTGTCTTTTTCCCATCTATATAGTTTATTCTACATAAATAGAACAATATGTATGTAACTTTTTGATACTGGCTTCTTTCATACAGTGTAAGTCCTGTGAGATTCATGCAAGTTGTTACTTTAACAATAACTCATTCCTTTTATTACAGGTTTTTGTGTGAATATAAGTTTTTTATTTCTCTAGATACTCAGGAGTGGGATTGGTGAGTCATTTGTTAAGTCTGTGTTTAGCTTCGTAAGAAACTGCCCAACTGTTTTCCAGAGCGGCTCTTTTGTATTTCCATTGGCAACAAAGGAGTTCCATTTGTTCTGCATCCTCACCAACACTTGATATGGTATTTTTTTTATTTTAGCCATTCTAATATGTGTATAAATAAATGGTATCTCGTTGTGGTTCTTTTTTAGAGTCTTCATTATAATTTACAGAACACAAAATTACGCAAAGTGAACAATTTTGATGTTTTTAGGTATTCAGAGTTGTGCAAGCATCACCACAATCTTAAGTTCAGAACATTTTCATCACTGTGGTTTTTATTTTGCATTTCTCTCGTGGCTAATGGTATTGAGCATCTTTTCATTTGCCATCTCTGTTTCCTAGTCTTCTGTCCATTTTTTATTTGTGCTGTCTGTATCCTTCCTGTTGAGTGCTGAAAGTTCCTTATGTATTCTGAATATAAGTCCTTTGTTGATTATGTGCACTGCAGATACTTCTCTCAGTCTGTAGCTTGTCTTGTCATTCTTTTAACAGTGTTCTTTTGCATAGCAAAAGTTTTTAATTTTGGTGAAGTCCAATTTTTCAGTTTTTTCACTTTGGTATCATCTCTAGGAACTCTGTGCCTAACTTCTGGTCACAAAGATTTTCTCCTTTATTTTCTTCTAAAAGTTTTGCAGTTTTACATTTAGTTCTGTCATCTCATTTGAGTTAATTTTTATAGAAGGTGTGAGCTTTAGACCAGTTCATTTTCTTACATATGGATGTTCACTTGTTCTAATATAATTTGCTGGAAGACTCTACTTTCTCTTTTGAATTGTCTTTGCACCTTTGTCAAGAATCAATGGGCCATATTTTTGAGGGTCTATTTCTGGACCCTGTCCTGTTTTGTTGCGTTATGTTGCTGTTTGTCCTTTTACCAATACCGTACTATGGACAATGTCTTACAATCAGATACTGTGCTTTCTCTGACTTTATTGTTCTTCTTCAGAAATTTAATGGTTTTTCTAGTTCTTTTGCTTTTCCATATAAAGTTTAGACTCAGTTTATCTATATGTACAAAAAAATCCCCCTGGCATATTGATTTGGAAGTATGTTAAATCTATGGATCAATTTAGGGAAAGTTGACCCCTTTACTGTTTAGTGTTCCGATCTATGACCTGTGGTAAGTCTCTATATTTAGGTCTTTTTTTATATATATTTCATCAATGGTTTATAGTTTTAAAGCTACAGATCTATGTATATTTTGTTATATTTATACTTGATTGTTTCCTTTTGGGTTTTGTTGTTTTTATTTATTTATTTTGGGAGCGTGAGAGAATGAGCTCGAGTGGGGGAGGGGCAGAGAGAGAATCCCAAGAAGGTTCTGTGCTGTCAGCATGGAGCTTGATCTCATGAACTGTGAGATCATGACCTGAGCTGAAATCCTTCCCTACCTTAGTGTTTTAGCCTCTGCAAGTCCCTGTTCTTACCATTGTCATTGCCACCACTACCACAGAATTTCTTAGGGTCTAGGGTGGAAGAAAATGGATAAAAGAAAAAAAAGAGAGATTCTCTCCACTGAGTGCTAAGAGATCCCTTTTCTTTTCCTCAAGTCGGATTTACAGGCTGTTTGAAGCTCAGTCTGTCTGCGCTGATGGCCACTTTTGGGTTTGGGGGTGTCATTGAGTCTAGGCCAATGGATATCAATAAGGAAAAAATTGCCAAACTGATGGCTGCTTTGCTGCTACTTCAAATTCTGTTTTTTTCCAGCAAACTGTCTGATCCTATTTACTTTTCAGAGCCTTCAAATAACTGCTGCATGCGTTCTGTTTAGGTTTTACAGATGAATTCAGTGGGAGAGACAGATGGCATATGCTTACATCTTACTCAAAACCAAAACCTTGATTGCTTGTTTTTTTTAATAGGACGCTTAAAAAACTATTTTCTTCCCCTCTAAACAAACAAAAACTAGATCTTGCTAGAACCGAGCTATTCTTTAATACATTTCTTTAGGTAAGCTTCATTAACCCCTGAAAGGGGAATTTTTTTGGGAGGGGTGGTGAGGGACATGAGTACAGGAATTACTTAAAAATTTGTTGCCTTATGGGGAGCCTGGGTGGCTCAGTTGGTTGAGTGTCCGACTTCGACTCGGGTCGTGATCTCATGGTTTGTGAGTTCGAGTGCCACATCAGGCTCTGTGCTGACAGCTCAGGGCCTGCAGCCTGCTTCAGATTCTGTGTCACCCTCTCTCTCTACCCCTCCCCTGCTCACACTCTGTGTTTCTCTCTCAAAAATAAACATTAAAAAAAATTTTAAAAAATGTGTTGCATTGTATATAACATGCCCATCTTTCGAACTGACTTTAAATTACATTTATTTTATGTAGCATGATTGAAATCAGCTTCATGATTTTTATAGTTCACTTAAATTGAAATCTAATTGTATTATTTTTATGACAAGTGATCCTTTGTTCTTAATTATGAATAATCGGTACATGCTTATTTAATATTTGCAACAACTCTGTCTTCACTTACAACCTATTTAGTAGATAGATCTGATCAAGGAATCTAAATATTATATAATTACATTGCCTGAATCCAAAACTTAGAAATTGGTATACTTTTTTTTTTTTTTTAAGAATACTAGTAATTGTAACATTTTTGCCTCAGTGGATTATTGTAGCTGCCTATGAACAACTTTTATCTTCACTGGCTATCAGGATAAGCACTGGTTTTCAGAAAATGTTAAAAATTATCCCATAAAAAAAAAGTAAGAGCTATTGTTGAAAACCCTTATCCATTCATTTGGTAGTGGATTGTTTCTTTTTACTTTTTAGCCCATACAGATCAACCCATTATTTAATAATGAAGTTTGTCTTCATTGTTAGAATTTTAGGGTTCTTAAGTATAGGGATTATTTATTGTTTCTTTAGCACTTACTGTCATTCAGTAGATAATGAATAAGTTATCTTAAATTTGGATAGTGAAGTTTTTTTTTAATAAGTTAATAGGGAAGGCTTTATTGCTAATTAAATATGAGACATTACAGAAATATTATTCTGACTTTGAAATCTGCAGGGCAGAAACAATGAGATAATGTGTGTATGGAGTAAACACATGTACACAGAAAAATAGAGATGTTATAGCCATTAAGAGATAAGACTGGCCAATCCCACGGTTGCTGTGGCTTTTTACTTCCCAAGGAGCACATCTCTGTTAAGATTTCTGTGGGTGGGTCCCTGGCTTTTTGACCAAAACCCTGTGTCCATGCAGCAAACTCTCCCTTATGTAAAGTGATTAGAGTGTCTGTTCTTTGAAATCAAAAAGCACAATAGAAACAGGTTTCTGCTTAAACATTTGCAAAGAAAAACATCCTTATATGAATTTTAATGAGGTTTGGTATAAATTATATCTTTGATAACCTAGTATGATACAGCACAAATTTAGAGTCAGTCATATACCACCTTGAATTGGAGAGTTACTGTTTACCTGCTATGTGATCCTAAACAAATCACTGCTAAGTTTTAGTTCCCTTGTTTGTGAAACATTTACATGAGATCCAACCAGTAGTGTACTGGAACTGGCTTGCACCCCTTCATAAGAGCCAGTTGTTAAAACTTTAGAGATCTTATGAGCTGATTGTTAAACACAGCCATCATTAAAAATTAAATGATACAAACTTTAAATTATGTTAAAAGCAAAAATAATGCTGAACCGGTCACGTCCTAATTATTTGGCTACCTTGTACAATATGTCTATTATGTCTGTATGGTGAAATACCATATAATGATGTGCTGTTGCATACCTCTTCCCAACTCTGTGTTCAGTGCATTTACATTGGTACCTTGAAATCTGCATGATAGTATTTATACCACAGAAATTGGTATTATTTTATTTTTTTGATTTATTTATTTATGAAAAATACTGATTTATTGTTTTGATGGTTGTCTAGATGTAAGAAAGTGATAGAAAAATACCAATAAAGCAGATTAAACTTAAAAGTTTGTTGGGTCTGTTGCTTGTTATTGTTAGTAACTCAGAAGTTGATGAAATATTGTAAACTACAGGCATACCTCGTTTTATTGCACTTCATTTTATTGAGCTTCACAGATACTGTGTTTTTTACAAATTGAAGCTTTGTGGTGACCCTGAATCCAGTAATTTTATTGGCACTATTTTTTTCCAGTAGCATTTGCTCACTTCATGTTTCTGTGTCACATCTTGATAATTTTTGTGGTATTTTGAACTTTTTCATTATTATGTTTGAATTACTGCAATTTCATGATAAAACTTTAATGGATGAAGAGTTCTCATGGATGAGCAAAGACAGTGGTTTCTTGAGATGGAATCTACTCCTGGTGAAGATGCTATGAATTTTGTTGAAATGACAAAAAAAAGGGGGGGGTTTAGAATATTACATAAACATAGTTGATAAAAAACAGTGGCAAGGTTTGGGAAGATTGACTCCAATTTTGAAAGTCCTCCTGTGGGTAAAATGCATCATATGCTACAGAAGAATCATTTGTTAAAGGAAGGGTCAATCAATGCAGCAAACTTCACTGTTGTCTTCTTATTTTAAGGATTGTCTGAGCCTGGGTGGCTCAGTCGGTTAAGCATTGGACTTTGCCTCAGGTCATGATCTCAGGGTTGGTGGGTTTGAGCCCTGTGTCAGGTTCTGTGCTGACAGCTCAGAGCCTGGAGCCTGCTTCTGATTCTGTGTCTCCCTCTCTCTCTCTGTCCCTCCCCCACTCACGCTCTGTCTCTCAAAAATAAACAAACATTTAAAAAAAAAAAAAAAAAAAAAGAATTGTCTGAGCTGGCTGGGAGGTGGTGGTTGGGCAGCCAGCAGGGTGTGGTGGAAGCCACTGCTTCCTGGCTGCATTCCTGGCCAATGATACCCCCAGAGAGGGCAACCTCTTGGCACTCATTGGGCACACCAACAGCCTCACCACGCCTGCATTCCTCGCCATGGCCATCACCTCCAACCTAGGGGTGGTGGCCCCTCCAAGAAACTAGTGATCAAAAATTTCTGAGACAGACCTAAATTGCCTGATAGCTGCGCTCAGAATACCTGGCAGAAGCATCATGAGGTAGTGAAAGCCATACAGCGTGTTACCTCCATCAGATGCAACCTGGAAGAGCTCTACCAGGATGTTGAAAATACCTGTTCTCAGAAAGTTTCTCCAACGCTCTACAAACAGCTGCGCGAGGTCTGTGAAGATCATGTCCAAGCACAGATCCTTCAGTTTAGAGAAGCCTAGATAGTGTTTTATTTTTAAAGAAGATTAACGTGTGCTGGCAAGATCATTGCAGACAAATGATCATTATCAGAAGTATTTTCCTGTTTTTGGATTGCATTTTTGTATTTCTGAGTTCCCCACTTCCTTCTGTCTGGAATATGGGGTTGGAACTTTTTAGAAAGCAGATCATTAGTGATAAAAATGCATCTGAGTAAAAGTATTGATGGAAATTTGCTATTAATTTAATGAGAAAGGAACATTGAAGCAGTGGATTGAAATTTACTGAGAACTCAGCTGAGTATGCTCTCTGACCTTCAGGTATATTAAGATCCATTTGAAATTTTTGGCAGAAACTAATTGTTTATATGATGCAGAAAGCCACAGATTAATGCAAGAAAGAGAGATTCCAGAATATCTTAACCATGTCAGTAAGTGTTTAGAGGAAGAAGGAGACCAAGTAATCATGTATTTAGACCACAGCACACAGAAACCACTGATTGCTTATGTGGAGAAACAGCTATTAGGAGTACATTTAACAGCAATTCTGCAGAAAGGGCTTGACCACCTGCTTGATGAGAACAGAGTGCCTGACCTCATTCAGATGTACCAGCTGTTCAGCCACATGAAGGGCGGGCAGCAAATCCTGCCGCCGCACTGGAGCAAGTACATCCAGACTTTTGGGACAACAGTTGTCATCAGTCCCGAAAAAGACATAGACCTAGACATAGACAGGAACTGATGGATTTTAAGGATCTGATGGGCAATGTGATAGAAGTGTGTTTTCAGAGAAATGAGAAGTTCTTCAACTTGATGAAGGACTCCTTTGAAACATTTATCAATAAGAGGCCAAATAAGCCTGCAGAATTGATAGCAAAGCTTGTTGGTTCAAAATTAAGAGTGAGTGTTAAAGAAGCAATAGATGAAGAGCTGGAGAGGATTCTTAACAAGGTCATGATAATATTCAGGTTCATTCAAATGCTTTGAAGCATTTTATGAAAAAGATTCAGCAAAAAAGACTCCTTGTGGGGAAAAGTGCCTCAGTAGATGCTGAAAAATCTATGTTGTCAAAACTAAAGCATGAGCGTGATGATTGCTTTCACCAGCAAGCTAGAAGGCATATTCAAGGACATGGAGGTCTCCAAGGACCTCATGGTTCATTTCAAGCAGTATGGTGCACAATAAAAATGACCCATGCTCTATAGGTCTAACAGTGAATGTACTTGTGATAGGATCCTGGGCAATACACTAATCTATGGATTAGTTAGATGGTTAAACTTCAGAAATGGTTAAACTTCAGGAAATATTTAAGACATTTTATCTCGGAAAGCACAATGGTTGAAAACTTCAGTGACAAAATAAATTGGGACGCTTTTTTTTAAAGTTTATTTATTTATTTTGAGAGAGAAAAAATGAGGAGGAGCAGAAAGAGAATCCCGCGCAGGCTCCCCATTGTCATCACAGAACCCAATGTGGGGCTTGATCTCACAAACTGTGAGATCATGACCTGAGTCAAAACCAAGAGTCGGACGCATAACCAACTGAGCCACTTAGACACCCCAGGTCATGCTGTTTTAAAAGCAGAGTTTAAGGAAGAAAAGGAGTTCCATGTGTCCCTCTTCCACATGCTGGTGGTTCTCATGTTCCATGAAGGGGATCCATTCACCCTTGAAGAAATAAAAAAATGTCCACAGGGTTAGAAGACAGTGAAATGAGAAGAGCTTTAGAGTCCTTGGCCTGTGGCAAAGCACAAGTTCTGGTTAAAAGTCCCAAAAGGAAGGAGGTGAAAGATGGGGACGCATTCATGTTCACTGGGGAGTTCAGGGTTTTTCTAATAAAGATCAACCAGATCCAGATGAAGGAGACCATTGAAGGACAAGTCAGCACCACTTGAGAGAGTGTTTCAGACAGTATCAGTGTGTTACAGACAGTATCAGGGTGATGCTGCTATTGTCAGAATAATGAAGATGAGAAAGACTTTTTTTAAACATTTTTTTGTTTATTTATATTTGAGAGACAGAGAGAGAGCGAGAGAGAGAGAGACAGACAGACAGAGCACAAGTGTGGGAGGGGCAGAGAGAGAAGGAGACACAGAATCCAAAGCAGGCTCCAGGCTCTGAGCTGTCCACACAGAGCCTGACACAGGGCTTGAACCCGCGAACTGCAAGATCATGACTTGAGCTGAAGTCAGATGCTCAACTGACTGAGCCAACCAGGTACCTCAAGAAAGACTCTTAGTCATAATCTTCTGGGTTCTGAATTGTATAATCAGCTGAAATTTCCAGTAAAGCCTGGAGATAGGAAAAAGAATTGAATCTCTTACAGAGGCTGTATGGAGAGAGACAAAGACAATTCTAATCAGGACCACTACGTGGCCTGATGTGTTGGCCAGCTGTTTTCTCTCAGTGAGACACTAGAATATAACTTCAGAGCAGTGAAGCACTTCTGTGCTTTTTCCAGGACTTCTGATATTAAACGAGCATGGAGACTTTTGGATTCGAAAGAAGAGATGATTCTTGGATCACTCTTCACAAAGCTTAAGGGTTTGCAAATGGCACATGTGCCTTTCCCTCCAGTTCTTCCTCTTCCTCTTTTTGGCGTTTAAATAGTTTCTGTTGCTCTGTGCAGAATGACTTTGAGATTGGACAAGAAAATATTGGTTAAAAGAGGTTCCTTTGTAAGGTGTCGCTCTTGTGGCAGAACACTGAAGGTTTGGTTTGGCATGTGTGTGTGATTATGAATGTATAGTTAAAAGACCCTCCATGGGCTGCAGAGATGACTGGATAATTAAGGTCTTGATATTGTGAAGCAGAGGTTATTTTGTCAAAAGATTAAGAGAGTTTTGTTGGCATCTGATTTCACATTGTGTGTGTATGGGTGAGGTTGAACACAGGATAATGATGATGTCTTGATTTCAGCTCAGGTCATGATCTCATGGTTTATGGTATTGAGCCCCATGGTGGACTCTGCACGGACAGCAGGGAGCCTACTTGGGATTCTCTCTCTCCCTCTCTGCCCCTGCCCCTCCCCCTGATCATGTGTGCGTGCTCTCTCTCTCTCTCTCTCTCTCTCTCTCTCAAAATAAATAAGCATTAAAAAAAAAAAAACGTTAAATCTCCTATAAAACTTTTTACAATGGTTATAGCACAGTTAACAATAGCCGTCCCTGTTCATGGCTGTTAAAACAAACTAAACTTTATTAGAGCAACAGTACAAATGCTGCAGTTAAAAAATTCAAATAGCAGTTACCCCAATGCAAAAAACAGGGGCTGCTAGATGCAATCTTAGAAGACTGAACACAGACACACTCTTCCCAAACCCCTTAACAGAAAATTCACAAACAGCTCAGAGAAAGTCAAACAGAGATGCTCATGGGTTCACCGCAGCAAGTACAACACAACCCAGGGCTCTCTCAGTAGACATGAGAAATCTCACCATGAAACCTCACTCGAAACAGTCCGTCATAAGAGTTTAAAGCATATGGAAGATAAAGGAAATAAAGGGATGTCAGTATTTAGTTTTCATAAGTGATTAGCCAGGTTTTGACACTTATTTCTTCTTAATGCTTGCCAACGAAGGGCTCTTGTTTCCAACCTAAGTGTCCATCAACTAAGAGAACCTGCCTTCAGGATTTTGTTGGCACCTGATTTCATGTTGTGTGTGTATAGGTGAGGCTGAGCACAAATGATGAAGTTAGTACTTTAACTGTAACAAAGAGACTTTTCTAGAAACATTTAAAAGTACTTTATATTTTACATAAAAGCATGTTTCATTTTTGATTAAAAGCTACCAAATGAATTTTGATCCAGGTATCCATGTTTAAAGTAGTGTTTTCTGGGATGTACCACCTATGTAATTTGATTTTGTGCTAAATTATTAAAAGTTTCTCCCTTTTTTGATTTTACCTTCCCCAGCTCCCAAATTTATTACCAGCCTCTGCCTATGGGTCCTGTCCCCATGCTTTAATAAAATCGCCTTTTTTGCACCAGAAAAAAAAAAAAAAAGTTTCTCCCTTTTTGAAACGTGTGTTTAAAATATGACATCTTATGGGTTTCAGTATGGAAATCCTCACCCTTTAAGTATTGTCATCATTTCTATATGTGTAAATTTTCATTTGCAAGTTCTGTAATATGTGGTCTATAAAAGACTAAATAGATTTCTACCTCTTAAATTTTACATTTATTGTCTCTAGAAAATCTCTCTAGAGAGTGTTAATATTGTAATTGAATAGATAAACTTACTCTGAATAAAATTAGTTTAATTGGCCTAAAAAAAATTTTGCCTGAGCATCCCAACCTTCAGCAACTACCATCCCGATCAGTCAGCAACCATCAACACTGAGGCAAGATCCTCTATCGGCAAAAAGATACCATTTGCTGAAAGCTCAACTTATGTTTAACATTTTTTAGCATATATTTTTAATTAATTAATTTATCTTTGAGAGAGAGCGCTCAAGTGGGGGAAGGGCAGAGAGAGAGAGAGAGAGAGAGAGAGAGAGAGGCACAGAATCCGAAGCAGGCTCCAGGCTCTGAGCTCAGCCAAAGTTGGACACTTAACCGACTAAGCCACCCAGGTTCCCCAGCATATAAAGTACTTTAAAAAATGTTTATTTATTTTAAGAGAGACAGAAGGAGCGTGAGCAGGGGCGGGGTGGGGAGAGAGAGAAGGAGAACGAAAATCTCAAGCAGGCTCCATGCTCAGCTCAGAGCCCAACGCATGGCTCGATCTCATCAACCAGGAGATCATGACCTGAGCCAAAATCGAGAGTCAGACGCTTAACTAATTGAGCCACCTAGGTGCCCCATAAAGTATTTTTTAATTAAGATGTATGTATATTGGGTTTTTTAAAGACATTATGCTATTGCACATTTAGTGGACTACAGTGTAGTATAAACATAACTTTTTAAATTTTTTAATGTTTATTTTAGAGAAAGCGCACTTGCGAGAGTGGGGGAGGGGCAAAGGGAGACACAGAATCCAAAGCAGGCTCTAGGCTCTGTGCAGACATCTGAACTTGAACTCATGAGCGGAAAGATCATGACCTGAGCCGAAGTCAGACACTTATTTGACTGAGCCACCCAGGCACCCCTAAACATAACTTTTATATGCACTGGGAAAGCAAAACATTCATTTGACTCACTTTTTTGCAGTATTTGTTTTATTGCAGTGGTCTGGATCCAAACCATCAATATCTCCAAGGTATGCATGTGTTATCTAATTCAGCAAAGAAGTTGCTGATATCATTGATGAACGAATGAGGTTATGACATACATCATTGTTGTTTCACGTTCCTTTTATTCTTTAAGTGAAAATATCAAATAACATTTAGATTGGAATTACACTCCATCAGTTGCAACCCTTGGTTGGCTTCTCATGAGTTTGGCAAAATCAGAAGAGCATTCTGTGAGAGTAAGCTGGCTTTATGAAATTTACAATAAAGACTATTGTATATTTTATTATAATTTTTAAATTATTTCCTATAGCCTTCAATATTTATAACAAACACACATTTCATGCACACACACACACACACACACACACACACACACCCCCAAGGGCTGATTGTTAAACATTCAGCAGAACACCTCTGTGTCTTGCACAGAACGGCATTCATTAAATACTCCTTTCTCCTCTCCTTTTCTCCCCCTTGGCCTTTTTAAAGAAAATAAAAATATCTACCATATTTAATGTAATCAGGGTTGGTGAAAGAAAAAACTCTTAACACTGGCTTTAACTTCAAGGCTGTTATATTCTTTAGTATTGTCACTTTCATCCTTATATTAAAAACAGATCTTAGTTAAAAAGGACAAATGAAGATTTGAGGGAATAGTATATTCTTTCGAATTCCATTGCTGGGAGCTCTCATGTCTAAAAATACCAATACTCAGTTCTGTTTCAAAGAGGGACATTATAGGCATAACAAATATAATATTTATTAATTATTGGAAAGCTCCTGTGAACCATAATACTTGTCAAAATTTTCTTGAAAATGTTTTTCCAAGAAATAGGAGTAATTTAAATTTTTCCTTTTATTTTGAAACTTTTTGTTCTTTTTCCCCTTTGTCCCAATCCAGTTTAATAAGGAAATGATCTTATTTTTAAAAAACAACAACACATTTTGACACTGGTTACAGTCACAAGCTGATTTTCTTTCATTCCAAAGATATATTATGGATTCTTTAACAGAATTATATTTTCTGTCATTTTGATTTTTCTTCTCATTTCTAATCTAGAATAAAACATTTTTTTAAAGCTTCTGTTTGACAGGGGTTTTTTTCTTACGCATTCAGAGTATACTCACTTCCCCTACCTTCATCTATATTAAATAAAAGAAAAGCCAGCTGTATTTCTGTGGTGCATAGCTGATTGCTTTCCAGCTCCCAAAGGAGAGGAACTAATTGCTAAACATAGAGAAAATGAAACAGTGAGATACCTTTCTATGTGGATTTAATAGTTACTAATCAGGGAAAAGTAAGCCTTTACACGTTCTAATCCTATTACTTCCAGAAGAATAACATAGAGTAATAGTGTTTCCTTCTCATGTATGTTTGCAAATATATACAGGAAGGATTGAATTATGTTGGCATCTTTGTAGAAAACCAAGTGACCATACATATGCCGACCTCTTTCTGTGCTCTGTGTTATACTCCACAGGGTTTATCCTTATGCCCGTGTAACACTTATTTTCATTACTATTGCTTCATAGTAAGTCTTGAAATTGGACAGTGTAAATCTTCAGTTTTTTTCTTCATTTTCAAAATTGTTTGGCTATTCTAGGTTTATTGCATTTCCAAATACATTTTAAAATCCTGTCAAATTTTGTAAAAACAAACAAAACCCCAAAGAGACCCTGCTGGGATTTTGATTGGGACTGCATTAAAGCCATAGATCATTTTGGTGAGAATTGACACATTAACAATGTTGAACATTGTAGTTCATGAACATGTAGTATTTCTCCACTTATTTAAGTCTTGTTTACTTTGTCTTTTTTAACATTTTTAGTTTTCCAAAGTTTCTGTTTTCCACGCTTTTATGTACAGATCTTGCACATATTTGCTCAGTCTGTCCCTAAGCATTTCATACTTTCGATGCTATCATAGATGATACTATTCTAGAATTTTATTTCCTAATTATTGCTAGAATGTTGAAATACAATTGAATTTTGTATATTGTCCTTATAATCCAAAACCTCATTAACTTATTAGTAATAGCACTGCTTTTGTAGATTTCTGAGGATATAGTACATACACATTATGTTGTCTGTGATTAAAAACTATTATTTTTTTTATTTCTGATCCGTATGCCTATATTTTTTATAATTGTTAACCCACAAGTTACAGGCATACCTTATTCATTTATGTATTTTTTGTCTGATCATTAGTAACTTCCTTAATTTGAGATCATTATGACCAAATTTTCAAGCTGTTAGTAAATAGAGGAACTCTTTGGTATAGCTTTTCTAATAAGGCCTGTCATTCAAAAGATGCCTTTCATATCAGTACCTAATAAATAATACTTGGAATGGAATGTATTAGAAAATGTAAGTTTCTAATTTTTACAGAAAACTGAAGCTATTTCTTTGAAGCTTCTTTTAATCCATATCTTTTATCTGTCGCTGTTTAAAAATTTAAGACATATTTTATATTAGTAGATTTACTTTGTAAGGAAAGCAAGATTTACTTATAAAACAGCCAAACCTGCTGATAGCATTTTGAAATTTTGTGTATTCTTCCATAATATTATAGTTATTGTATTGATGTACAATAACATTGTACAACAATGTATTGATGTTTTATACATTTCCTAGAAAATTAAATATAGGTTACTTTCAGAGGTAGAATAATTTAAATGAACCAATAGTTCAATTTGCAGTGGCAGACCCTCTTTCCTGTAAAACAGAAAAAGCAGATGGCAGTAATCACTGAAATAAATTTCATCAGCATGTCTATAATTTTAAATGTATAAGGGTTGTTGAGCTCATCTTTCATATAGACTGTTGAAATTTGTTTCCATCATGGAGGAAGGAGAAAGGAAGAGTTAATGTTTAAGGGGAATAAATGTGTCGCCCATAAGTCTGGGGATATGAGCTGGGATCCTTATAAATATAGAAAGCAATGTAATGATAGTATCGTCTGTGACACTTAGTAATGGAAAAAGAGGAAGGAGATAGTATGAGTATGAGAGAAAATAAGATTGAACCTTCAAGTGAAAGTTGAATGTTTATTGTATTAATTAATACTTACTTGCAGACTTGAATGCTAACCTTGGCTGGCAGAAGATGCATTGGATGGAAAAGGAACTTTGGTTATAAATAAGATCAGAAGAAACGTGACAAAATAAAGGATAGTAGTTAGGTTAGATGACTGAATTTTTTAAAGGATTATTTAGTCTCACTCTCTCATGTAAATTATATGGCTAAATTTGGTGGTTCATTTGGCATGGTTTCATTGTAGATGTTAAATTTATTTGGATAGGAAGTTTGCCATAAAGCATTAGATAATATTGGTATCTCCCTATTCTTACCTTTATCTTTTCTGAGAGCTTGCCCTTGAACACACATGTGCTCGCTCTCTCTCTCTCTCTCTCAAAATAAATAAATAAACATTAAAAAAATAGGAAAGAAAAAAAGCCCAGGATAATTATGTAGAAAGGACACTGTGTTAGTAGTGGAATCTGAATTTGAATCGTAACTCAGCCAGTTGGTTGACTTTCGGCAAATCACTTTGAGCCTAACTTTGCTCTGTACAAAATGGTAATGGCATTCTGGCAATTCAGGACTCTAGCATAATGTAGATAGATACTCAACAAATCATAGTTATGACTCTTTTGGAAAAAAGAAAAAAAGAATAATTAGAAAGTACTTGTTAAGGTAATCATCTTTATAAAGTCAGTGCTGAAAATATTAGAATTGTCACTTCAGTGGCATTGCTAAGGAATAATCCAAGAGGAATAATCCAAGAGGAATAATCCAAGAGGAACTAATTTTCCTCTTTTTTGGTAGTAATGTAATATTTTATCAATTATATATCATCTTGTACTGTTCTCAGTGTGATGTAGGTCTATAAAATCAACACACTGTATTTTGGCTGAGAGTAGGAAATGTCTTCCACTTTTAGTGTAGTCTTAGCACAGTGCTAAATGCACATTCCTATAAATGGTTGACACATGGGTGAATATGTATTTTAAGTTGCACTTTTATTTCTTCAGCTTTCACAACTATTGTTCTTATAGTTCTCTTACAGTACGGTTTCCCACCACTAAAACCCGTATGTCCTCAAACATGTCTAACTTTCGTTAGAGCCTTTGTATTTTCTATTACACTTGTCCTCACGTTTTTGCCAGGCTAGCTCCTCCTTGTCATTCAGATTTCAACTCAAATGCCGCCTCTTCACAGACATGTTCTCAAACCACTCATTCTAATGTCACCTTCCCTGCACTTGTTACAGTATCATATTACCTGGTTTCATTTTCTTCATAGCCATTAAAACAATCTGAAAGTACCTTAGTTTACTTAATGTCTTGTTTATCCTTCCTATAGAATATGAGTTCCATAAGGAGAGTAGAGTCCTGGGTCCTACTGTGTCTTATACTGTATAAATGACCCCTTGTGGAAAAGTTAGCATCATTTACTTTGATTAATAGTTTCTTTGCCTGTGTCCAATATGTTTGTTTTATTCCTGCTAATTGACATGTCTATGAGAGCTCATTTCCGTTCTCTCTAGTTTTGTGTATGTTTGAAATTTTCCACAGTATAATGTTTTATAAAGGATGAAACTGCTTTATATTGCAGAAAAGTACTTACTGATGTGGAACCAAAGTCTGCCTGTATTCTTCTCTTTTCTTATATTTTAAAATAACTTTGTAACAGTGGGCTCTTCTCCTTCAAAATTTTTCATGTCTCCTTTTTTAAAAAACAAACAAACATTTTTTGTTTTCTCTTCCTCTCTCTTCCCCTTCTCTCTCCCCATTACTCTCCTGCACCTAGTAATTTACTCCAAAAGCCCAGTGTACAGTATTGGAACCTGAATGGGATGAGGAAGGCACCTGCATGGGTGGGAGTGGGTCACTGCAGTCATGTTGGTTACACACAGAGGCTTGATCAAATAACTAAATATGTTGAAGGTAATAGGAGCCAGACTTCTTTTAGGGGAGGAAATTACAGATATGGAGAAGGATAAAGCTAGAATAAACTGTATGGTGTTGGGCTGGCATTGGAGATATTACGATGAGCTCATAGTTTTCGACATACATAGGCTGATGTCGTACATGGGTATGTATGCATACATGCATTAGTTTTGTGTACTAAGAGGGAATGGGAATCAAAACTCCAATAACAATGAGCACACTGAGTATCCAGATGTTAGTTTCTAAATATAATTAGTTCACATGATTTGAAACATGTAACACATGATTTGAAAACATGAGTTTGTTCCAATACAATTACTGTATTAGGGAACAGATAGACCCCAACATGAATTTTGTGTTTATTTATGTGTAGTTTCACCCTTACGAAACACTAGGTAAACTCAGAATATTATACCCAACTAAACCAAGCTCTGTAGAAAGACACAAAAAACACACATGTGCACACCTCAAACATTTACCATTTACCTTATTTTACCACTTGTGTTATGTGCCATACCCATTCACATCTGGTGTAAACTTTCCCTGATGTTATATGGCTAGCCCTCTTCACTTCACAATAATTCATAAACGCCTTTCAGACAACCATTTCTACAAGCAAACTTAAGATCTTTTTAAGGTACAGTGCCATGTTTACTGTGGTATATGTGTATTTCTTATTTAACATATGTAAAACTATGTTACTGTTTTTATTAGGTTTTTTTTTCAAAAATGTTTATTTATTTCCTTAGCATGAGAGGGACAGAGAGAGAGGAAAGAAAGAATCCCAAGCAGGCTTCACGTGGTCAGTGCAGAGCCAGACTGGGGCTCAATCTCACGAACTGTGAGATCCTGACCTGAGCCAAAATCAAGAGTCGGATGCTGAACTGACTGAGCCACCTAGCTCTCCTAAAAAGTATTTTTTTTAATAAAAGTATTCTGTATCCCAGAATTTAAGAATGAAATCAACAAATTCTAGGCAAAAGAGGGAATTCCAAAATTCTTATTCCAAATGAGCTTACTCTTAGGATTGGAAATTAAGATGTAAACATCTGGATAGTTAAATAACTACATCAGTTTAAATAAAGGGTTTGAATAACATGATACACAAAATCAAAAGAGTTGTGCTAAGGTTGTAAATGAACAACTGCTGAAGTATTATTTATATTTATATTATATTTAATTATATTATCTGTATTGCTAAGCTTTTTATTTATTTACTTAGAGAGCAAGTGGGGGGAAGGGCAGAGAGAGAGGGAGAGAGAGAGAATCCCAAGCAGGCTCTGCGCTGCTAGCGTGGAGCCTGACACAGGCCTGGATTTCATGAACCGTGAGATCATGACCTGAGCTGAAATCCAGAGTCAAGACGATTAACCACCTGAGCCACCCAGGTGCCCCTATTTTGCTGAATTTTAATAGCCAGTTCTGAACTTACTAAATTATATGTTTCATTTTAATGTTTTAAAACTAATGCACTAACCAAAAATATTGCATCAGGGCATGATTTAATAGTTGCCTAAATTATACCTTTTGCAGAATCTTAATAAAGAAATATTATGTTTATAGAAACTTAAAGAATGTATCTTCTCCAGTACATGTTTTTAGTGTATCACCAAAAATTGTTCTTGTATTTCCCTATTAAAATAAAATATGGCAATTTCATAAGCTGAGACATATTAGAAAATCTGTTTTTTATTCAAGCAAATAGCCAACATTGTATAATTTCTTCTTTTTATTTCTTCAAGCCATCAGCAATGTTTTTTACCTGTTTTCCAGTAGTATATGATGAAAAGTAATTGTGTTTTTGTTTCCATATATTTTGTGTGCGTCATTCTAGCGTTTTTCTTTCCATGGCAGAAGGAATCCATTTCCTCAGTGGTATGTGGCTCTTTGTAGCTATGAAGAAGTTACAAAAGCAGTTTCTAAACATTTTTCATTATGCTTTCTAAAATTTTATCAAATACTTGGAATATCTTTGGACTTTAAGTCATTGCTGACAAATTCATAAAGGTTTATCTCCATGTTTTAGATACTTAGTTGTTAAATGCCCTGTTAATCCTGATAGCTTCATACTGTCATTAGCTAGAAAGTACACATCACAATAAATATGTAAGACAGATTTTGTTGTTGATGATAATGGATGTATTTCAGATAGCCTTATTACTATTTTTTGAATTTCATTAGTCAAATTTGTCAGATCTGGATTAGATCATTTCTAATTTTGCTTCAAAGTGTGACTGATTGTGACCTTATATTAGGAATGTAAGCGCTTGCTCCACTTTTTTCATGTTGTTTGCTTGTGATTATGTTGTTAAGATATTCTGTCGATGGCTTTGCTTTTTTTTTTTTTTTTTTTTTTTTGCAGTGCTGTTTTTTGATATATCAATTAGGTTTTTCAGTAGAAAATATATATAGATTGTGTAAAAATGCAAAATATACAAAAGCGTATAGTGAAAGTCTTCCTTCCATCTGTTTTCCCTCGCTATGTGGCTGGGTGTCCCTAAGGCATTACTGCACAAGTTTCTTAGAATTTTTTTCATTTGTTTTACACAATATTTTGCAACTTATTTTCTTTTTTTATTAAAAAAATTTTTTTTACATTTATTTTTGAGAGAAAGCATGTGAGCAGGGGAGGGACAGAGAGATTGGGGGACACAGAATCTGAAGCAGGCTCCAGGGTCTGAGCTGCAGCACAGAGCCGACGTGGGGCTCAAACTCACAGACTGTGAGATCATGGCCTGAACTGTGAGATCATGACCTGAGCTGAAGTCGGACGCTTATCCGACTGAGCTACCCAGGGGCCCATATTTTGGAGATTATTCTGTAAGTGTTCCAACCGCTCCTTTGTTTAAAAAAATGCTGCGTGGTATTACATTATACAAGTTTCCTGTTATTTATTTAGTCTTACTATAATGGGCATTTAGGCTCTTTTCAGTCTTTTGATACTACAAACAATGCTGTAATGACTATTTTACATATGTTGTTTTATACTTGTGTAGGTATCTCTAGGATAATTTGCTAGAAATGAAAATTGCTAAATTGCCATCCATAGAGTTGTTTTTTAATGCTCTTAACAGGAATGTATGGGTGCTGCTTTCCTTCACTCCTTCATTAACACATACTGGCAGAGTTTGTCTTTGCTCACTAGGTATATAAAGAATGGGTTAATTATCAGAGGGACACCTGGATGGCTCTGTTGGTTAAGCATTCAACTCTTGATTTTGGCTCAGGTCACGATCTCATGTCATGGGTTTGAGCCCTGCATTGGGCTCTGCGCTGATAGCCTGGGGTCTACTTGGGCTTTTCACTCCCTCTCTCTCTGCCCCTCTTCAGCTCTTCTCTCTCTCTTCCTCTCTCTCTCTCTCTCTCTCTCTCTCTCTCAAATAAATAAGCTTAAAAAAATTATTAGAGAAGCTCTTCATATGTTAAGGGAATTAGGTCTTTGTTATATGAGTTATGTATACTTTTGTCCAATTTGTGGTTTAGGTTTTGACTTGTGATGATGTTTGTATCATTTAGAAAATGATTTTGTTTTTAGGTAGTTGCATTTATAGAACTTTTATGATTTGAGACACTTAAAACTTCTGTATTTTCTTCTAGCATTTCTGTAGTTTCACTTTTTATGGTTACTCTTTGATCTATTTAGAATTTATTTTGGTATAAGGTGTGAAGGAGAGATCCAACTTCTTTCTTTCTTTCCCAGTTGGTAATTCACTTTATTTGATTGAATGCTAGCAGGAATATTTTCAGTCTGCTTATGCATTTTGTGAGGGTAATTTGACATTTTATAACATAGTCCACAAACTTTTTTACTAAGGTACTTACTAAACCTCAGCATGGACTTGAATGAATGAACCAGGATTTTTTTTGTTTGTTTTTGTTTTTATTTTTGTTGTTGAATTCTCTGTGTTGTAGAATTCCCACTTTCTCTTAGAATACCTCACATACTGAAAGTAAACATGACTGTCAGACAGACTATGGACCAAGTAAGGGTACTAACTATTTATTTGCAGTTTACATATTAGTAAAGCTTAATTTTTGTTTGAATAAAATGTACAAATAGATAATCTAATATTTTCTTGCCCACCCCATGTGATTACTTTGCACAATTTCAGTCATCCCACTTTAGAGACCAGTGATATAAGCTATGATTATTGTAAGTTCTAAAAAGGGGTATGTAGCATAAATATGCTTTTAAAAAAAAAATACATTTTTGTGAGTGACTGAGTATTTTTTTCTGTTAAATGTTGTAATGGGAATCTGTAACATTAACATGACATTGGTCATGCTTCTATTCTAGGTTTTTAACATAGGCATCTCTAAGATGAGCTTTATACCTGGGAATATCTTAGGTATTTTGAACTCTAAAATTATTTCAGTGATAACAGAATGCATTGTAGAGAAACAGCTTTCAGGGAGATTTTTAACTAGGCAAAGAATGTGCAGTCTGTGGAGAGATAGGCAAACAACTGGACAGCACAATATACTCAAGATAATAGATAAATAGATCACTGCATTGGTATAGTCCTTTCTCTTTCCATTGCTTTATTGCTTCTGTCTAGGAATAGTGGAAAGAATTAGACCTTGTACAAGCACTCAGCTGGTAAGTAGCAGAGCTAGGATTTGAACCTAGGCAGTCTGGCCTCAAAACCATTTTTTTGCAGCCACAATGTATATAATCCATCAAATTCTAAATGATCTTTACATTTGCATCAGCTCCAGCTAGTCTAATCTCCTAACATATACTGTGCTGATTTCATTATTCAGTTCCAGGTCCTTTTGCAAAGTGTGTCTCTTAATTTTTAATCTCTCTCTCTCTCTCTCTCTCTCTCTCTCTCTCTCTCTCTCTCTCTCTCTCTTTAGTGTTTACTCATCTATTTTGAGAGAGAGAGAGTGCACAAGAGCGAGAGGGGAAGGGGCAGAGAGAGAGAGAATCCTGAGCAGGCCCGCTGTCAGCGCAGAGCCCAGTGTGGGGCTCGAACTCACAAAAACCGTGAGATAGTGACCTGAGCCGAAATCCAGAGCTGGATTAGCCTAACCAACTGAGCCACCCAGGCATCCCTATATCTCTTCTATTCTCTGTAACTTCTAGGTTTTTCCTCAACTTCAAAAATTCGGATCAAGTGCCACCTGATACTGCTTTCAAATATATGCCCCCTTTTCCGAACTTTTAACGTAAAATAGTACTGCGAGTTTTACCATTTCATCATTTTTTTATGGCGTTATCATACAATCTTCAAGGAGATAATAAACCCTTGAAATCTAAAAGAAAATAGAAAAAAATGAGAAAACAAAATATCCCTGAGGTACAGAGAGTTTAACTCACTGTGGTTGTATAGTTTTACCATTAATGGAACTGAGAGAACTTAAATTTTCTGTCTCCAGGTTCACAGTCCTTGTCATCATGCCCTTCTGCCTGTATTTAGTAGGTTGCAATTTAATATTTTTATCTTAATATCTGGGAAGATTGCATTTGTTGGTACTGTAGACATATCCTAATGCTATGAGATCAATAAGGCAAAAATTTGAATTTTGAGAAAACATTATATAGGTATATAACAGATGTTTTCTGTACAACTTGGTGCTAATGGAAAGGAATGAAATTAAAATTTGGAGGAATGAGGATAGTTTCGGTAAATTGTATTACTTTTCTGATGTCGTTAAGGAAAGGAACACTGAATCTAGTGCATAGCTGACATGCAGTAGGCATGTGTTGGGTATGTTTAATTGTCAAATATAATTCTAAGTAAGAGGTAAACTTTTACATTTGTGGCTCAGGCTTGAGATGTAAACTTAAAGGAATGGGATATAATTTCAAAAAAATTTTAAAGAAATTGTCATTGTACTTATAAGTGAATTATTGTTAAGTATTTCTAGCAGTTTTTTAAACCTTTCAGTGAAATTGTAATTCGAAAGTAAATTATGGTAAATAAGGCTTACACGGGTTAAAACTACAAAAACATTTGTTCCAGAGGGAGGAAGTGCTTTCAGGGGGAAAAAAATCATCAATAAGTAAGGTTTTATTTTGTGTTCTTACATTACATGTTTATATTCTTTTGCCCTTTATTTCTTATTTTGGAGTGAAAAAAAATTGAAGCAGTGACCAGTGAACTACAAATTTATTATTTCATAATTCCCTTTAACAGAAGTTTTATTCATAACCCTGTTTAATACAGGTTTTATTTGTTATCAAATAAATTTGCCTCCAAAAATGGTGACCAAAGAGTCATGATGCCATATATAGTTTTTGAGGCTGAAGCTACAAATGCTCAACTCAAAAGGGAAAAAAAGCAAATTTTATTTTTGTATTTTTTGGTATTTATTTATCTATTTATCTATGTATCTTTCTATCTGTTTGAGAGAGAGAAAGCACCAGCAGGGGCAGAGAGAGAGGAGAGAGCAAGAATTCTAAACAGTCTTCTTCCTTACTGTCAGTGCAGAGCCTGATGTGGGGCTCGAACTCACCAATTGTGAGATCATGACCTGAGCCAAAGTCGGACGCTTAACTGACAGAGCCACCCAGGCGCCCAAAAAAAGCAAATTTTAAGGAATTTCTCTTGTTCCTTTTCTTGGTCCTTCCATTCCTCATTTAACCAAATTCTTGTTAGAAACTACAAATCAGGAGCGCCTGGGTGTCCCAGTGGGTTGGGCGACCAACTTAGCTCAGGTCATGATCTCACAGCTTAGGTTCCAGCCCCACCTTGGGCTCTGTGCTGACAGCTTGGAGCCTGGAGCCTGCTTCGGATTCTGTCTCCCTCTCTCTGCCCCTCCCCTGCTCACATACTGTCTCTCTCTGTCTCTCTCAAAAATAAATATTTTTTTTTAAATTTAAAAAAAAGAAACTACGAATCAGTTTTTGGATTTAAGAGAAAGAAGGGAATCTTACTAATTGAGTTCCAAACAGATAATTTCTCTTTGTTTTTTTTCAAAAAAGAAAGAAATTTTTGTATCTTTGTATTAAACTTTGAAATACAGCATTAAAAAATTGAATTGCTGACAGTTTTAAAGCAGTATAAGTAGAAGAGCTTTAATAATTAGAAAAAGCTCCCACCCACTCAGTTCACTCATTCAAATTCAATAGGAAATTGAATTTAGATATCATAGGGATGACTGGTTAGAAAATAATTGAAATTTTGTTCACGAAATGGTAATGGGAATTAATTGTAGTTTTCAAGAGAAAACGGACTGTTCAAAGATGGATCTAAGGGTGCATGGATGACTCGGTTGAGCATCCAACCATAGCTCAGGTCATGATCTCACAGTTCGTGGATTTGAGCCCTGCGTCAGGCTGTGTGCTGACAGCTTAGAGCCTGGAGACTGCTTTGGATTCTGTGTCTCCCTCTCTCTCTGCCCCTCCCTCTCTCATGCTCTGTCTCTCTCTGCCTCTCAAAAATAAATAAAAAACATTAAAAAAATTTTTTAAATATTTAGTCATTTTCATAGTGTAAGAATTGTAAAAATATGTAAAATGATAATTCTTGTAGTGCATTTGTTTGTTGCAGATTTCTATAGAATATTAACCAGGTATAAGTTGCCTGTAGGCTTCTCATTGTATATAGTATTTGGTGATCTTTTAATATAATAATTTCCAAATAGTCATAGGAGATAGTGAACTAGAAAAATCGGTATGTGTCTGGCATTGTTACGGTTCTCCCCTTCTTTTCAGGAAATATAGGAATTTGGGTTATGATAAAATTTGATTTGGGTTAATTCCTTACTTTTGATTAGTACTTTCATATTCACCAACTCATTGAGAACACTGAGACAGGTTATTGTAGCAGTTAAAAGTTTAGGCCTGAGACCTGGGCTCTAATCCTAGCTCTGCCACTAACTTCCTTTGTGTCCATGGACAGTTTCCTTCTTTAGCCTTATTTCTCCGTTTTAAAACTGAGAATAAAAATGTTACCTGCCCTGTGGTTGTAAATGTTAAGAGAGATAATCCACACAGCTTATTATAGAACATAGTAAGTATTCAGTAATTGCTAGCTATAATTTGGTTCTCTTTTAAATGTTTTTCAAAGTTCCCTTTTAAAACTGTAAATATTCCATATTCTTTGACTTTTTCTTAAGTCAGATGTATGAATAAAAAATGCAAGGGTAAAATTGTTCTAGCATGGCTTAAAGTAGCAAAAGTTTGAAAAAATAATGTAAATTCCAAGTAATATGAAAACAAAATAAATTCCAGAACATTCACGTGAGAGAACACTATCAAGCCCTTAAAATCATGATATTAAGAGGATATATAGTAATGTTATGTACTCTTAACAGAATGTTACATAAAAATATAAACATTGCACACATAGATAATGATCCCAATTCTGTACAGCACATGCACATACATATCTGTTCATGGAGAAGATATTTCAAAATAGTGGCTGGGATAGTGATGAATGGTAAGAGTACTGATAATCTTTCGTAACAAAGACTAAGTAATTACTCTTACCACAAGAAACTTTTATTTTTTTAATTTTTATTTAAACTTAATGAGTGGAGGTATGGCCTAAAATTCAGTTTTGCTGTGGAGTTTATTTAGTTTGAATGCTGTGTAAACACTGGAGATGTACATTATGTCCTGTTCATAGCTTTCTAGGAGGATCTGCTTCATCCGTAGAAGATTTATAGGGCTGCTTCTGGACTTTATGTGCCAGAAATAAATGGTCAGAATTGATGCTTCTGTGTGAAACCCTCAAGCCCCATAATTCTGTTAAACCTTTTTGGGGAATGCACCTGAATTAAGATCGAAGACGTGATTAAGATTACATTTATGCAGTTCTTTAGGACTTCGAGAAGGCAGAACATGCAGAGGGTTTTGTGTAACAAAATCATCAGGTATTTTAGTCTGCAGGATTTATGTATGCTACCCTTTAACAAAGTTAAATAGAAACTATTAAATGTGAGTCTGAGGAGCACATAAACTTTGGTATAAGAATTAAAGGCTTCTTATTCTACTAAATCTATTCCAGCTTATTTAGATATTTCAGATTCCTTCCTTTAGTAACTAGAGCCATTTCTCAGTGTTCTTTAGGCTCTAAGCTGTTGTTGGTAATGTTTCTCAGGATCTTTCCCAAATAAAAGGACTTTACTTCTCTTTATGTGAATAAAAATTCTACCACTAAAGATTTCAATAAGTTCAGAAAAAAAAGCAATGCTTTTCACTGGCTAACATTCAATAAGTTCAGTCAATTGCAGTCCACTTGCACTAATTTGTTCCAGGCATCCTGGAACAGGAAAGACTTGCTCTTGTATGCCCTTCTCTTCAGAAATTTTAGCATTCTGGAAGTAGTGAATCTTAATTTTCTTTAAGGGAAATAAATCAATTTAAGTATTTAAAAAAAAAATGCAGATGTGTCCTAGGATTTTATATCTAGTTTCAGGAGGAATTCCTTATAGTTGATCTGTGAACTTATGGTTAAGAATGCCAGTTTTTAGGGTGTCTTTGATTTTCTTTTGTGTCTATTTTTATGTCTTGGGAACTCTTTGAATAGTGTTTTTCCTTTTATAAAGGAGAATTCCCACCCTGTTCCTTCTTAGAAATATTGTATTATTTATATTTGAATACTTATTTTCCTTAATTTGATGCTTTTTAAATGTTAAACCTAAGGTCTGATTTCTTTGTGAAAGAGTCAGTGAGGTGCTAATGCACATTCAGAGTTAAACACTGAGGATGTGGCGTTGTAACCCTGTAACAAAAAGCATATCCTTCTGTCTCTCAAAGGAGCATATCATTACTTTGACAATTGACAAAGCAAAGGTAGGATTAAACACCTCTTACTCTCAAATTAAGTGAAATATTTATTGAAATAATTATGATCTCTCCTAGTATTTATTGAATAACAAGTATTTTGCCTACACCAGGCCGCTCGGAGAAATATAGGAGCCAAGGTGTGTACAAAGTTTAGTGACCTTGGCATAAGACACAGAAGAGAGCTGAAAGATGTTTAGATGAATTGAGTTTAAATAACTAAGTCACCTGAAGAGAACTGCATTTATGCTAAGGAGTATGCATTTGTTTTAAGATCTAAATTGTATGATAAAGTTGCCTAAACATAGAATTTAAGCTTATACTGTCTTGTCTTCCCTAAACATGTGCTGTGTTTCACCTGGTGACAGATATCCTAAATGTGGGTAGAACTTTTTCACCCCCTGGATTTATGATGTGTCCTATTTTAAGTGTACAAGTGCATCAGGCCATATTATTTCCCTCCTTACTCTTTTACAAATCTCACAGTAAGCCCCTTCATCTGCCTCCTGTCTCTATCTTTAGCTTCATTTTAGATTACTTTCACTTGGTATGGTTCAGCAGTACTGGATATTTTTCTCAAGTCAGCCATGCTCTCAACACTCACATACTTCCTCCTGCCCCATATCCCTCAGTTCCTTCTTTATATCTCAGTTGAAGTGTCTTTTGTCAGGAAGACTTGCTTGACCACTATACACAGGCTTAGTTCCTGTTATCATGCCCCCTTAGCATCCTGTGCTTTCTTTTTTATTATGTGCATTGCTCTTATAATTACTTGCTTAGTTATCTGTTTTCTCTCAAAGGGATTGTGTTAGCACTCTTGATCAGTGCATGCCTGGTCAATAGCACAGTGCCTGGCACATAACAGGTATTTTAGAAAATATTTGCTGTTGAATATATAATATTGATATTTAAGATTTGTTATTAGACTCATACATTAAGTAGCTTGAGAAATGGTATCACAATTAAATCATTCTTTTGTCTAGGTTTAAATTGTTTTTAATTTTTAAATTTGTTTGCCTTCAAACCTTAGACAATTTAATCTTTTTTTATGTTGAAATAATTTTAACCTTAAAAGTTGCAAGAATAGTAGTTTATCTATGCTCTTTAGCCAGTTTTCTTCAGTGTTGACATCTCACTTAACCATAGCAGTTAGTAGAACCAGGAACTTAACATGTTGGTACAATATTATTTACTAAACTAAACATGTTGGTACAATATTATTTACTAAACTATAGACCTTATTAGAATTTTACCAGATTTTCTCTTTGTGTCTTTTTCTGTACAAGGATCCAAGATGAAATCCCACATCGCATTGAGTTACTTACCTGTTTATTCTCCTTCAATCTGTGACAATTCCTTAGTTATGACTGTGACACTTTGTTGAATACCGGACTTTGATGAGTTTTTTGTACAATATCTTTTAAGTTTTTTTTGGTCTGATGTTTTTTCATTCGTAGATTCAGGTTATGCCTTTTTGTCAAGAATACCACAGAAACAATGTGCCCTTCACAATGCATTATTTCAGGTGGTACATGATGTTGATATGTCTTATTGGTAATGTTTACCTTGATTACTTGCTTAAAGGGTGTCTGCCTAGATTCTGCACTGTGAAGTTACTATTTTTCCCTTTGTATGGGCAAATATCTTCTTGCTCCTCAAATTTTTGTGTACTGATTAAGCATCCATAGGTTTATCTTAATCTGCATCAGTTAAATACTGTGGTGGTTTGCCTAATGGTGATTTTACATTCCTCTCATTCCTTCTTTTTTTTTTTTTTTTTTTTTTAATGATTGTTTATTTTTGAGAGACAGAAACAGAGCACAAGCAGGGGAGGGGCAAAGAGAGAGGGAGACGCAGAATCCAAAGCTGTCAGCACAGAGCCTGACATGGGGCTCGAACTCACAAACTGCGAGATCATGACCTAAGCTAAAGTCGGACGCTTAACTGAGTGAACCACTCAGGCTCCCTTTTTAAGTCTTCTTTTAAAAAGTTTTATTTATTTATTTTGAGAGAGAAAGCATGTGTGTGCATGCACATATATGGGGATGGGCAAAGAGAGAGGGAGGGAGGGAGGGAGGGAAGGAGAGGGAGAGAGAGAGAGAGAGAGAGAGAGAGAGAGAGAGAGAGAGAGAGAGAGGATTCCAAGCAGGCTCCATGCCATCAGCGCAGAGCCTGACACAGGGCTTGATCCCACAACCATAGGATCATGACCTGAGCTGAAATCAAGAGTCGAATGCTTAACCAACTGAGCCACCCAGGAGTCCCTCATTCCTTCTACTTTTACTAATTAGATTTCTTCTGTAAGGGAGAGCTGTCTTTTCCCCCACATTTATTTACTTATTCAGTTAATTATTTGGATCAATATGGACCTGTGGACAGTTGTTTTATTCTATGGATTATAATACAATATTATCCTTTATTTTATTCCTTTGGACTTTGGAAGCTTCTTCAGGCTGGGGCTGGCTCTTATGTCATTTTGACATACCCCCATCCTTTTGTGAGAATTTATTTTCAGGTATTAAAGATATTCGAGGTTCATCTCATATTTTCCCTGCCCCAGCCCTGGAATCAATCTCTTTTCCTAAGAGCCCTGACTCCTTTTATTGGAGATGGTATTTAAAAATCAAGGTCTGAGCTCTAGATGTGCTCATTGTTAGAGTAACATTTTTCCTACATTCTGATAGTGGATAGAGCCAGGGTGTGTGTGTGTTAACCCTTGCATAAACACGCTATCTATTTCTGTGTTTCTTTATCTACATATATTTAACAACCATTAATTCAAACGGATATCTCTGATTCCACTCAACACATAAAGTTCGTTGTAGCTTTTCTTCTTTTTTAGCTCCCCAAGGCACAATTCTCTAGTACTCCTTCTTCTCTTCTGTGCCTGAAATTTACCTGACACTCCTTGTCCCAGGAGATATAGACTGTTTATAGTCAATTAATATTCTCGGGGTTGTTATGGTTAGTAATGTTTCTGAGAAGAGTTATTTAAGAGGCTAAGTGTAAGGGAAACAAGGGAGATAATGTGAATATGAATGTTGGGGGTAAGGGAAGAGGTGGTTTTGGAGTACTTAGAAAATGTTCAGGCAGAAGAACAGCTTGTGTTAAGATCCAAAGGTAAGAAAAGTATGGCTGATCCAGGAAAGTGAATATAGTTCAGGATAGCTATATTGGTTGAGACATAGACCTTGTAGTTTTCATGTCATTGTGGTTAGAAAAGATGCTTGATATGATTTCACCCTTCTTAAATTTATTCAGACTTGTTTGGTGACCTAACATATGATGTATCCTGGAGAATGTTTCATGTGTACTTAAGAAGAGTGTGTATTTTGCTATTGTTAGATAGAATGTTCTGTAAATGTCTGTTAGGCTCATCTGGTTAGTTTAAGTCCATTGTTTGCTTATTGATATTCTGTATGGATTATCTGCATTGCTGAAACTGGGTTATTGAACCCATTGAACCATTGAACCATTATTGTGTTTCCGTGTCTTCCTTAGATGTGGGGAATCAACCCCTTCTCTCTGGGAGAAGCTTCTCTCCTCTGGGAGTGCCCAATTGTCTGGCACTTTGCTAGGGGAGTGGGGTTTATGGTGAGAGTGCGTCTCAGTCTTTCCTGATCATTTCACTAAGGGTGATGTGGGCATTTTCTCTTTCGTCTGATATTTAAGAGTCCTCAGCTAGTTTCTGGATTTTTTTTTTCCAGAAAGGAGTTGCTCTGTAAGTTAGTTGTACAGGTGAATTCAGGAGCCTCCTATGTCACCATCTCAATCCATGTATTGTTTTAAGAGGGATGCAGCTACAGAGTATGCTTTAGTTGCTTAGGTGGTAAGTTTGTCTATATGTAATTAGGAGCCAAAACTGTTATTTTTGGGATCAGAAATTGTTTTTGTTTTTTTTTTACTTGAATTGAAAGTGTTCTTTTTTTCCTCGAGAAAATAGGAACTTTGCCACCTGTCCAAATCTCCTATTTAAAATATGCAAAATCACTGAACATTTTTAAAAATTTCATTTTAGTAGTCACTTGTTCATTTCCTAAATTTCAATACTTTATATACTTTTCCTTTGGTCTCATATTTCTCAGTATGATTCTGGGATGCATTTTGTTAATTATCTATTAATGATTGGAAGAGTCTCTTTATTGGTTGTTGCTTTCTGGCCTAATTTGAAGAATACTGAATAGTCCCAAAATACAGAGGAGGAGGGAAGCATATGAAACCCTGACTTTTAGGGAATTTGAGCTAAGAACTTATATGTATATATTTTAGTTGTTATGTTGCTTTGATATCAGAATAAAATTTGGGAATATAGAAGAAATTTTTCAATAATTTATGGAGCTTAAGGAATTAACAAAGAATAAAACATACCTTAATTTTTTGGTACTTTCTTTGTTAGAAACCTGTTTCCTCACTTTTTATATCTGATTGGAATATTGATGTTACATTCATCATAAATGCATTCCATCTTTAGCTGCGTGCCTGGCACTTTAGAGAGAAATGAGATAGTTACATAATTATAGTTCTTTGAAAGCTTTATTCCTGGAATAAGTAACCAGAGTGGTTTTACTTCTTATGGTTCATTCTTGTACTCATCTTTGCAAGAAGAAAAAAAAAAGAAAAAACTGAAAATTCAGTTAAACTAATACTATTCGTCTTAGGTAATCAGATATTTTATATTTCTTTGTTTATAGTAACTCCATTCTTAATAATATTTATGACCTGTTGCTTTGCAGAAGTGAAAAAGAACTGTGATTAGTAATAATTCAGCTGAAGGTGGATTTAACTAGATAAATTTAATTAGTAAGTGGATTTAAATAATGTCAGTCACTTTCCAATTATATGAAGTAAATAATTAGGTTATCAAAATTAGCAAGTGGAAACCATTCAGTAAAGAATAAGTAATTCTCTCGGAAATATCATCTGTATACAAATTAGTATTTTGCCATGATGATTCGATGAAGAACAGTGCTGGAAGAAAGTCCTTTATTTATTGTCTTTCAAGGGAATTCATTTCCAAATCTCCCATCCATACTAAATCCTGAAATTGATTTGCCTTAGCAGTTGCCAGCAGCCAAGCAGTTCCTTTTCAAATGGTCTTGCCCTGATTTTTTAAAAGAAAGCTTTGTCTTTTGCTAAATCTGAATTTTGTTACAATGCTTTACCTGTGTAGCCCCCAAAGGAATAGTCTGAGATACTCAAATTCTTGGTGTAGATGCTTAGAATGTGAGTAACAGGGTAATAAATCCTGGGGTGCCTGGGTGGCTCAGTCAGTTAAGTGTCTGACTCTTGATATCGGCTCAGGTCATGATCTCAAGGTTCATGAATTCAAGCCCTGCCTCAGGCTCTGAGCTGACAATGTGGAACCTGCTTGGGATTCTCTCTTTCTCCTTTTCTCACTGCCCCTCTCCCGCTCTCTCTCTCAAAATAAATAAACTTTTTTTAAAAAACAAGGTAACAAATCCTTTTGTTTTACAGGGTAACAAATCCTTTTGAAGTAAAATTGTTTTCTTTGTTGTCAGTGAATTGGAAAGAAGACTTAATTGTCAGCTTGTGTATTATTAAAATTAATTTTTAACAAAAAATCCCTATGCAGTTATTGGAAGACACTTGTAAGGAGTTCAGAAAATTCACATTGCTACAATAAACTTTCAGTCTGATCTTATTTATGTGAAAAGTATTTCTCAGCAGTTATATCTATAAGATGAAAAATAGTGCCATCAGTGTTTCTTAATTGTCTCATTCTACAATATTCTTAAATTCTACCAATGTGATATTCATCATGCTAGCAATAATGTAACATTTATCAGTGGGTATATGAGCTAATTGGGAGGAAAGCTCTATCTATTTAAATTTAAAAATTAAGTTTATTTTCCAATTCCCAGTAAAATTTTACTTATGTTTAATACTTTCAAAATTTATTACATATTTATATTGTGTTGATGTAGTATGTTCTAATAATTCTAATGATAACCCAGTCCAGAAGAAATTTTAATATTTAGAGCTTTATGGTTAGGAAAGTTTTTGTATTTAAATTGTAATTTATGTATATTTAATGGCTAGGAAGTATGATAGGATGATCAATAAATGACTTTCAAACCTAAAAATATATTAGAATAAATTCTGTAATATGAGTAGAGTAGAAATGCAAATTCAAGAAAACAAAATGGGAAAAAAAAACCCAAAATGATATAAAATTTCCAACTGTTAAAGAAGAGCTTGTTGTGTGTATATTTAATAATGAATGATAGTAGTTACCATATTGTGATGGCATTTAAATTCCATTAGCCACATTAGAAACAGTGTCATTTTGGAGGACACAGAACAAGATGGAGTCGGCTGGCGTAGGCCCGCCCTTTCACTGAGAAGCAGATGGGAAACTAAGGAGAGGTAGAGGATGATGATGTTTTCACTAAAATTCGGCCCCAAATGCCAGGCTTACCTCTGGGTTTCTGTTGGTTCGCAAACTGGGCGCTAGACACGAAGGGCAGGGAGAGACGAAGAAAAAGGCAGGCCGCTCCGCATTGGGAGGTGGCAGGTTTAACCAGCAAGGGGACTTATCCACAAGGTTTATCTTGGCATCAGCGAGAAGGATCTCTGGATCACCCGCCAGAATCCTAAAAGTGGATATGAAAGCCTTAACTGCGTTCAGTCCCATCTACCGTCCAGGGGGTCTCAACAGCATATTGCCCTCCATGCTGCACCCTTGAACAGGATGACCACTCTGGGAACAGCAGGCAGAGTGTACATTTCTAGGACAAGCGGGGGGGGGGGGGGGGGGGGGGATGACGGTCACCCTCGCCAGTTACTAGGTCAATCAGAGGTTATGTCCTCTTGATGACCTCCTCCAAGTTGAGCTCTGGTTTTGGTTGGCAACATTAGTTGTTCTCCCTGAGAAAGTTGGCCTAAATTACTTAGTCTCTGATTACCCCAAAGAAAAGTCCATACTTAGTATTTCATATGGATTGTGCCCACTTCATTGTCACACCAAGCATGTGATCTACAAATTTACTAATGCCCTCTTAACTATTTTTTTCATGACGAAATCCAGCACAAAATGAACAGAGTATTTTGAGGCTTTCATTGGGAAGCACATCAACACATAAAAAAGTTCTTTTGACTCCACAGAGAAGTATAATAATGTGCAGGCATACACAAACATGATGAGGGACATTAATAATTTCTCTGGACCGAATTTTGTACCATGTCTCTAGTCAATCACCAGATGTTTGTAAAATAAATAGGTGCAGGGACATCTGGGTGGCTCAGTGGAGTAAGCGTATGACTTCGGCTCAGGGGTTCAAGCCCCGCATGGGGCTCTCTGCTGTCAGTGAAGCCTGCTTTGGATTCTCTGTTCCCTTCTCTCTCTGGGCCTGCCCCGCTTGTGCTCTTTCTCTCTCTTTCTCAAAAATAAAACATTAAAAAAAAAAAAAAAAAAAAAAGAAACAGTGTCATTTTGTTTTAAACTGTAAATAATTACAGTGCACCAAAAATTACATTTAAACTATTTAAATGTGTACAGAATCTTTTGTCATAACTTAAATATATGTAAGAAAGTTTTCCAAAATTCTTTTAGAGGTTACAGGGACAAAACACGTTTGAAAACACTAGCATATAATACCTGCTTTACTATTGAGTTGCGCTCATGTTAGAATTACCAGTATTTCATTTATTATTTTTTTATTTTTTTTGCCTAGCAGACATTAGGTAAATATTCATTGAGGTGATAAATACTTTTGATTGTATCAGAGTTAGTGCCAATAATTTCATCTCAATTACATGTCACTGTCTGAATTAAAAGAATTTTTTGTTGTTCTACCATGACTATTTTAAAAGCACTTTTAATTAATCTCATCTGATGGAACCTCAAAATAGATCATAAAGTTTTGCTTAGGACCCTTCAGTGTAGTTGGGTTTTGCAGAAAATAGCAGCTTTAATTATGGAATAGGAAATTTGGAACTGCAGGGGGACCTAGAGATTGCCTAATGAAATGCTCTCATTTGTCAAAGAGAAAACAAGAGCCAGAGATTCACTTACTCAAGGTAATGCAGGTAATTGACAATAGAACCATATCCAATATGTCACTAAAACCATATTGATTTCAATATTGTCTCTTGAATTTCTCCACTTCTTATCTCCAGTGGCTTCACCCTGGTTAAGGCTATCATGGTAACTATTGTGCTACATCTGAGTGGTCTCCCATATCCCTTTATTTACAAAGCATATCTGATCACAATTATTCCTCTGCTTAAAATTCTTCAAAGATGTCTCGTTGGTCATAGGAAAAAGGCTAGCCCTTTATTTTTCAAGATCCTAACCAATCAGATCCCTGCTTGCCTGTTTGGCCTTAACTGCCACCATTGTTGTCCTTGCCCCCTGGATTCCATCCAGTCACATATTCTTTAGTTTCTCAAATGTACTATGCCTCCTTCCACAGCATCTATATGCTTAGAGCACTTAAGCTGTATCTAAATGCCTACTTATCCTTCAGATTTCATCTGAGGTGACACTTCTTCAGAAACTCCCACACCTCCCTTCCCGCAACTCCTTGTAGACTAGATAGATCCCACTGCTATTTTTTCTCATGTTTACATTTTCTTCAAAACCCATATTACGTTTTGTGTATTTGTGTGATTATTTGGTTAAAGTCTGTTTCCTCAGGTAGAGTGTAATCTCTGAGGGTGGAGTCTACACGCATTTTGCTTATTATTGTATCCCTGGTGCCTGCCTGGTACATACAAGGGACTTAATACTTGTTGAATGAATGACTCCCAGTTCTATTTCTACTACACCAGTGATTTTAGAGTAACATTTTTATTTTTGAAATCTTCTTAGCCATATGCTTTATATAATTCACCCATCTGTTGATGAAGTAGCATTTGAGAAAAAATAGAATTTCAAGTTATTTATTCCTAATTTGTAAATCACACTTAAAAAAAAAAACACCTTTTCTCCTTAAAAACATGAAATCAGTAGTGCTAAATATTCTTCCTATATGTGATGGAACCCAGTCACATGTTAATTTTTATTCATCAGCTCTTTCATTTATGAGTAGTTTTTGAGAGGCTAAGAAGTCATAGCAACTATTGGATATGGAATATAATAAAAATATAAAGAGGTGATATTAAAGTTAGTGCCTCTCCAACTAGTGTTCCACAGAGTAATGTTCTTGGAAGTTTTGCTAGATACTCTACACCCCCTTTCTCATCTTTCCCCTGCCATTCCCCCTCCACCCCAAAGAAAGATTATATTCTTATAAATAACTTTGAGAAACACAATATACTATATCTCCTTCTCATAGAATAATAACAATGCTTATTAGCATAGTAATGCTTCTTTACCCTTAAAGCAGAGTTTTCCAGCTGTGGCACTGTTGACACTTTGGACTGGATAATTCTTTGTTGAGAAGGAGGGGAGAGAGAGGATGAAGTCCTGGCCCTTGTAGGATGTTTAGCAGCATCCCTGTCCTCTATCCATTATATTCTAGCAATACCCTTCCTGTTGTGACAACCCAAAATGTCTCCAGACGTTGCCAAATAACTCCTGGGAGGCAAAACCATCCCCAGTTGAGAACTATTACCTTAAAAAGATCAGTTGACTTCTGTTTGCACTCATACTTCCCAAACTTACTTGAATTCCTTGGAATTCTTCTCCATTCATCTCATACCTAATGTCCTGGGAAATGCTATTTTAAATAATCATTTAGTGAAAGTAAACTAATTCTACTTTTTAGATTCCTGCTTAAAACCCTTCAATATTTTCCATTGCACTTAGAATAAAATTCAAACTCTATGACATGGCCTTCCCATGTGTAAAGGCCTTTGCCTACCGCCCTAATCTTAACCTCCTATCACTACCTGCTGTTCAGTTCCATAGTAACCTGCCTTTCAGGTTCTCAAGCACCCCAGCTCCTTTCCTAATCTGTTATTACCACTCTTGGGAACTATTTTGCTCTTCTCTTGTTCTTTCTCGTCCTTTAGGTTCAGGTTTCAGATTAAATGTCATCTCCTAAGATGAGATCTTTGCTGACCATCTCTTACTCTGCCTGAAGGATAGCTAAACATCCCAGTACCTACCTCCCTTCTTATACCCTGTTGCCTTCACAGCACTTTTCAGTTTGTAATTCTTTTTTTTATTTGTGTGAGTTTCTTTCTGCCTCAGTCACTTGAATGCACAGTCTTTAAGGGACAGGAGTCACATCCATCTTGTTCATCATTACTTATATATCCCCATCATTTAGCACAGAGCCTAGCATCTAATAGGCACAATCATTATTTGTTGAATAAGTAAATGAATGTTTTAATTTATCAGTGCATTTGGAGCTAAAATGTATTTTATTGAGATATAATTCAGATACTACAAAATTTACCCTTTAAAAGTATATAATTTAGTAATTTCTAATACATTCACAAATTTCTACAACTGTCCCTACTGTCTAATTCCAGAACATTTCATCACTCCTCATCCCCTCCTCCTCCCCCCCCACAGCCCATGCCAACCACTAATTTACTTTCTGCTTCTGTGAATTTGTCTGCTCTGGACATTTCATGTAAATGGAATGTGTGGTTTTTAGTGCCTGGCTTCTTCCCTTTGCATAACGTTTTCAAGATTTATCCATGCTGTAGCATGTAATAGTACTTCATTCATTCTTATGGCTGAATAATACTCCATTATATGGGTAGACCATATTTGGTTTATACATTAGTCAGTTGATATATTGACACTTGGATTGTTTTCACTTTTTGGCTATTACAAATAATGCTGCTGTAGACATTTGTGTATAAGTTTTTGTGTAAACATGTTTTCGCTTCCCTTGGGTATGTATCTAGAAGTGGAATTGCTAGATCATATGGTAATTGTATATTTAGTTTTTTGAGGAACTGCCAAACTGTTTTCCAAAGTGCTTGCACCATTTTGACATTCCCACCAGCAATGTATGAAGGTGCGAATGTCTCTTCATTCGTGTCAGTATTCGTTATTGTCTGTTTGTCTGTCTCTCTCTTTTTTAATCATAGCCATCCTAGTGGATATGAAGTGGCATTGTGGTTTTGATTTGCATTTCCCTAATGATTGTTGATGTTGAAATGTTTTCATATGCCATTGGCCATTTGTATATTTTTCTGGAGAAATATTTATTCAGATCCTTTGCCCATTTTTTAATTGGGTTATCTGTCTTTTTATTGTTGAATCCTAAGAGTTCTTTATATATTCTGGATACTAGACCTTATCTGATATGTGGTTTGTAGATATTTTCTCCCATTCTGTGGGGGTTCTTTTACTTTCTTCATAGTGTTCTTTCAAACACATAAGTTTTTAATTTTGATGAAGTCCAATTTATCAACTTTTTCTTTCATCCCTACTGCTTTTTATGTCATATCTAAGAAACCATTGTGTCATCTAAGGTCATGAAGATTTATGCCTGTTTTTTTTTGAAAGTTTTATAGTTTTAGCTTTTACATTTAGGTCTTTGATTCATTTAGCTGTTTCATATATGGCATGAGGTTGGGATGCAACTTAATTCTTTTGTGCATGAATATCCAATTATTGGAGTTTCATTTTTTTTAGTGCTTATTTTTTTGAGAGAGAAAGAAAGAGAGGGAGTATGTGACTGGGGGAGAGGCAGAGAGAGAGAGAGAGAGGGAGAGAGAATCCCAAGCAGGCTCCACCCTGTTAGGGTGAAGCCTGATGCAGGGCTCGATCTCATAAACCATGAGATCATGACATGAGCCAAATTCAAGAGTCAGACGCTTAATCAACTGAGCCACCCATGTGCCCCTGGAGTTTCATTTTTTAAAACTTAATAAATACATCATAATTTTTTGCAAACATTATTAACATCATTTCAACATTAGCAGTTTCAAAAAATAATGTATGAAGCACATACTGTCTACCAGACATTATGTTGGACATAAGATCTAAAAAGATAAAAAAAAAAAAAAATCCCTCCCTTCAGTATCATAGAGCTGGAAATTAAGAACATGGAAAGTTGTAATAAAAAGTTGAACGGGGGGCGCCTGGGTGGCTCAGTCGGTTAAGCAGCCGACTTCGGCTCAGGTCATGATCTCACGATCCGTGAGTTCGAGCCCCGCGTCGGGCTCTGTGCTGACAGCTCAGAGCCTGGAGCCTGTTTCAGATTCTGTGTCTCCCTCTCTCTGACCCTCCCCTGTTCATGCTCTGTCTCAAAAATAAATAAAACGTTAAAAAAAAAAATTAAAAAAAAAAAAGTTGAATGGAACATATAAGATATTTGAAGAAATTAATAATGGTTTTAAGAAGTAGATTTTTGAGAGACTGCATGTGAAAGTAGAATGACAGTCTCGTATAAAAAGAAAAATATTCCTGACAGTTGCAGCAAAAAGCACTTGATGGTGGTTGCTATGCAGTCGGGATGTTTTACCTTGATTAGTTCTCTTAGAGTCATTTGCTATTAATTTCCTAATTTGGGGGTGGATGAGAAAAAAATTTTCTGTCATCTCCAAATTTGAGGTAAAATTTTGACCATAATAGAACGACAAAGAAATCTGTCCCTCATTTTCTCTCCCTGTCTCTTTAGTATAGCTGACTTAATATTTATTTAATTCAGAGCAAAGGGTTCTCTACAGCAGTGTTCTCTGAATCATTCTTGACCAATTCTGGATTTTTTTCACCCCTTTGTCTTCCAGGGATTTTTCCTGTTGATGCTAATCTTAGAATTGTTGACATGTGTTGTTAAGATTTGTAGTTATTTATGCTACCTTTTTTAAAAGTAGGCTTAATCTTTTGAGATTAATTACTGAATTAAGGACATGTTAAATTCATTGTATTAGTGTGCTTGGGCTGTCATAACAGAATACCATAGACTGTGTGGCTTAATCAGTAGAACTTTATGATCTCACAGTTTTGGAGGATTAAAATGCAAGATCAGGTGCAAGCTCTTCTAGTATGGCTCGCAGAGGGCCTTTTCTGGCTACTTTTCACCTGCCTTTCCTCGGTGTCCACATACAGGGGTATTTCTGATGTCTCTTTCTCTTCTCATAAGGACACCAGCCCTTTTGGAATAAGGCCATCCTTATGATGTCATTTCATCTTAATTAACCTCTTCAGAGGCCCTGCCTCTGAATACAGTCACATCGAGGAGGTACCTGGGTGGCTCAGTTGGTTAAGTGTCTGACTCTTGATTTTGGCTCGGGTCAGGATCTCACAGTTTGTGAGTTCGAGCCCTACGTTGGGCTCTGTGCTGACAGTGTGGAGCCTGCTTGGGATTCTTTTGTTTTCTGCCCTTCCCCTGCTTGTGCGCTCTCTCTCAAAATAAATAAACTTTAAATACAATCACATTGGGGATTAGGGATTCAACATTTAAATTTTAGGAGAGGGTGGCTGCACAGTTCAGTGCATAACATTTCAGTAACAAATAGATGTCACTTTTATATTCTTTATTTTATAATAAGAAAATATAGTGAGTTTCTGTAAAATTTACATTGTTACTGGAGGGGGAAAAAACCTCGTGTTACTAGGTTCTCTACACCTGTATTTTCTCAACTCTAAAACGGGAAACTGGCTAGTTGATTTCTGAACGCTAAAATTCTGTTTCTTCAGTTTAGGATTATTAATTTCTAACATTATTCAGCAGATAGGTTATAGGAAGCATAATAGAAATTGATATTCTAGAAATCAGCATTCCACCAACTTCTCATAACTGAGGTGAAGGGCTTAATCATCCTGTTTTCATCTAAATTCTGATACAGTTAACTTTTTTTCAACTAGCTGTGCTGGTTAGATTTTACTATGTATAATTTAAAGATTTGTATGCCGCATGTTACTTTTTTTCCTTCCAGTTAATAATACTCTTTATACAATGTAATTTATTTATCATTCGTGGCTACATCTCATTGTAATGAATTCAATATATAGATAGAATATAGATAGTGAAATGTGAGATTCCCTTTCATACCTTCTCCTCTTTCAAATGAAATAACCACAATTAACAGTTTGTTATGCATTCTTCCAGTCTTCTTTCTATGAATGTACATATGAATATTGATTTATGCACATATTTTTTCATAAATGAGATCATGCTGTATATATTCTCTTATTTAAATTTTTCATCAGCAGTGTCTTACAATTTTCATACATAACCAGGATGTATGTCTATCTTTTTTAAATGGCTGCATAGTGTTATATGATATTATAATTTATCTGTTCCCCTTTTGTTGGATGTTACTTTGTTTTATTACTATTAAAAACAGTGTTGCATGAACATCCCTGTGCACACATCCTTTTGTGCAGAGATTCCTTTAGAAATATTTCTTACATGTGGGATTGAACACACTGAAAATTTTGATGGCCCTTCCTAAATGGATTTGCAAATTTACATTCTCACCAACAGGGAGCAAGAGTTCATTTACCTTTACCATTGCTGAAAAAATACTTTAAAATTTATTCCATTATGATGGTTGAAAAATTATATTTCATTATTTTGAAGTAACATCTGATATCTGGGCTGTTAAGCATCCTTTCTTTTGTTCATTGGCCATTTGTATTTTTCTATGGATTCCTTTAATGTACCCATTTTTCGTATGGAATATCTTGTAATACTGATTTGTAAGAAATTTTTAAAGTCTATTTTGCATGTGAATCCTTTATTTTAAATGTTGCAGATACATTTTCCCTGTCTTTTAACTTTGCTTCTGGTATCTTGTAGAATGGAGATTTTTCATTATGTGAGAATGTCAATCATTCTCTTTATGGCCTGTTTTGTGTAGTGTGTAGGGTAACTTTCCCCATGTAGGGTTATTTAATTTTTTTCTGCTATTTTCTAATATTGTTTCTTTAACTCCATTTGGAGTTTATTTAAATGGATGGCTCAACCCTGTTTTTATATAGTCCATTCTTTCCTCACTGATTTGATGCTCCCTTTATCTTAATCTTAAATCTCTGTGTACAAGTTTCCCCCAAAATAGACTGTTCCTATGAAACCTTTCATAAGCCAAAATGATGTATAGTGAAGATACTGTTACCATTAATTTATATAGAAACAATTTTTAGTGTTCCCAGGCCCCCCAAATACCCTCTCTTATGCTTTTCTGATACCTTAGGATATACTTTGGTCACAGATGCACAAAATAAATCAAGATAAGGCACAGATGCTCACTGACATGGTTCAAAGCTATGGTGGCTTGATGCTGAGATACTGAGTGCAGTTCTCGGGGAAGGTGCTTTGTGGGGTCACTCTCACTGCCCAGGGTGCTGGCTGCCTTTGTAATGGCCTGCTGCAAAACAAATGCTGAAAACTTTAAAAAACATTTTTTTGTAAAAGCAGAAATCCTCTTCAGGTTTCTTTTCAGTTAGCAAAAACAGGTACTGATGTTATGTCTTTTTATGTAAAAGTAAAGTGGTGTAACTTGAACTTTCAAAAAGGGAAAGTATCTGTATATGCAAATCTATTTCTTTGTATAATTCTTCCCTCTTTTTGCTATTACTTTTCTCTCTTTTTTGCTATTACTTTTTAGTGTTGCTGTAAGCTTGTCTTACCCTCTTGTAATTTGTGGGCATTAAGTTATATGGGAACCAGAAATCTACATAAGAGACTGCTGGTATTTTAGATAAAACACTCTCTCGTTGAGGAAATGAAGAATTCATATGAGATTGATTCATGAGTAGAATGTTACATACTTTAATACATGAGGCTTATTTAGGTTTTTTGGTTTCTTTGTTCTTGGTAATATTTTAAATAGTTGATGTTGCTGAATATGCAACCTCTATATAAATATTAGTATGTTAAAATTATTATTATTATTTTTTTTAAGTTTATTTTATTTTTTGAGACAGAGAGAGACACAGCATGAGCAGGGAAGGGGCAGAGAGAGAGGGAGACACAGAATGTGAAGCAGGCTCCAGGCTCTGAGCAGTCAGCACAGAGCCCGACGTGGGGCTCGAACTCACGAACTATGGGATCGTGACCTGAGCCGAAGTCAGACGCTTAACCGACTGAGCCACCCAGGCGCCCCTGTTAAAATTATTTTTAAAACAAGCTATATTTAAATCGCTTTGGTGAACAACTTTATTTCCATCATCTCATGTTAATGTGTGTTAATGAAAGCTCTCTGTTAATAGGGAAACAAAGTAAGTATGACCAAGCCCATATTTCGGTTTTAGGTTTTCTTTCCTAACAATACAATGAAGAATAAAATAAAAATGAAAAGAAAATAGGTAATTAACTCTTATTTTAAATCAGCTACAGCTAGAAGTTATTATAAGAGTAGCATCTGTTACCATGGATCATCTCTAACTCAAGGTCACCTTGAAAGAAAGCTTTGACCTGCTTTATACTTTGAAAAAATAATTCTCAGTGGCCTTGGGCAGCTATAGCCTTTAGTGTACCTAAATTATTGAGCTTACATGAGGAAGTTAAGAGTGGCCATCCTTTCTTCCCTGCAAAATCGGTAGAATCCTGCATTATCTATTAAGTTCTAAAGCATAAGAAATAAAGAAGTAGATATACAAATAAAACTCAAGGTTTTGTGTAGTGGTATTTTTTTTCACATTTGCGTTACTCAAATTAAATGAATAGATTTGACATGCTTATTAGAACTTCATTTTTTTTTTAATTAAAAAATTTTTTTAATGTTTATTTTTGAGAGAGACAGACAGAGTGCGAGAGGGGCAGAGAAAGAGGGAGACACAGAATCTGAAGCAGTCTCCAGGCTCTGAGCTGTCAGCACAGAGCCTGATGCACAGTTTGAACTCAAGAACTGCGAGACCATGACTTGAGTTGAAGTCGGATGCTTAATTGACTGAACCACTCTGGCACCCCTACAACTTCACTTTAAACTTTTGTTTTTGTTTAAAGTATCTCTGATACAAAGAAATAGTATATATGTAGGTGTTGCATATTACTCAAGGAAATACCATTTTCTCTTATTCCTGGATAGTTGAATTGTTTAAGGGTTTTGGGGATTGCACTAAGATTTGAAACATCTGAGGGACATAAAAGAATCTATACTTTTTCCTAGACATTTTAAGCTTAGGATGCCCGAGAGATCCAGAAATAGGATAGTTCTGTATTATAATTAGCATCTGGAGTCTAGTCAAATCTCACTTGGGCAAGAAACATACCCATTTAGGCTTGGGGAGGTGGGTTTCCTGAAGCTACATATGTCTGTACTTACGATATTCAGTAAATTAATAGCTATATGATAGAACTCACAAAGTGGATCCAGCCTGCAGAGACATATATTGATTGGCCTATACTGTGTTTTTAAAATATCTAGATTTTATGACTTCTCCTGAAAATTGGAAGATCTGACAACCTTAACCACCTGTTGCCACAGGGCAGCAACTAGCTAGATGGACATATGCTCTCACTTGCCAGAATGCATACCACTCCTTATCCTGAAGATGTCTGTTGCCATTTATCACTATACTTGCACAGTCACCCATTTGCTCAACCCACTTATGTTCATACCCAGCATCTGTAGCCTTAAAATATCTAATTTATAACCATCAGTCTACATTTTTCTATGCTGGTGCAGCTAAGTGAAAATGAGTTGATAGCAATTTAATATAGTAGGAACAATTGATTCATTTTTTTTTTCCAGGAACATATTACATATTCATGTCTTCATTTTTGTTCCTTTTTTTATTCCCTGAAATATTTACTTTTGCTGAATCCTATTCATTTTCAACTCCCAACACCTTGACTCTTCCTTGATCACCTCTGTCTCCAGTAGTGTCTTCCTGTCCCCAAGTCTTAGAACACTTATTTTCTCCACCACTGTAAATTTATCATAGTGGAGATTTAGAGTCTCATCCAGTTAAAAAATGGCTGCATTCCTATAAAGAGGCCTTTTAGTAGTCTTTTCTTAATATGGTTCACAATTCATTGTTGTCATTTTGAATACTAAGAAAGTAGTAAGTTTAAATTTTATTTCCCTAACGTATTTTTTTAAGTTTATTTATGTTTTAAAGTTTATTTATTTATTTATTTTGAGAGAGACAGAGACAGCGCAAGTGGGGAAGGAGCAGAGAGAGAGGGAGAGAGAAAGAATCCCAAGCAGGCTCCATAGTGCCAGCGTGGAGCCTGATGCGGGGTTCAAACTCATGAAACTGTGAGACCATGACCTGAGCCAAAACCAAGAGAGACAGAGCTTATACAAGTGGGGGAGGGGCAGAGAGAGAGAGGGAGAGAGAATCCCAAGCAGACTCTGTTCCCTGCTAGGGCAGAGCCCAACTCGGGGCTCAATCCCAGGGACCTTGGGATCATAGCCTGCGCTGAAATCAAGAGTCAGACGCTTAACCGACTGAGCCACCCGGGTGCCTGGTTTTTGTTTTGGTTTTTGTGTTTGTGTTTTCCCAATAGGCTTCACGCCCAACATGGAGTCCAGTGAGGGGCTTAAACTCATGACCCTGAGATCAAGATATGAGCTGAAATCAAGAGTCAGATGCTTAGCCCACTGAGCTACCCAGGCACCCTTTCCCTAGCTTTCTTAATTGACCTTTGGTCATTAAATTTAAATGTTTTCCTTGCTTTCAGTTACAGATGAGGACACAGTAAAGAGGTATTTTGCCAAGTTTGAAGAAAAATTTTTCCAAACCTGTGAAAAGGAACTTGCCAAAATCAACACATTTTATTCAGGTGAGTAGTTTTTTGGTACAACATACAATAGAATTTCTGCTGTTACGGAAAGAGAAACTCTGCATGTCATTGTTTATTTAACCTTCTGATCATTATTTTAAAATGGTGGCTTGTTTTCCTTCCTATACTGCATTTAGGGATGTTTTCTATAGCTAAGGTAGGAATGCATCTGGTGCTTCAGTATTTAAGCCTAATATGGTCATTGCCTAGATTCTTTTGCAGTTGCAAGGATTTGGGAACCTCCTTGTGAACCAGTACTTTGTAGAGCTTCGCTCAAGTCCAGGCTAAAGCTTTAAAGACTCAGAAATTTGATTTTATCATCTCAAAGCTAAATTACAGCTAAATAAGCTAAATAAGCAGTTCCTGCTTATTAATTACATTTCTTTTGTCTTTCCATTGTATGGAATACTCATTTCTATCTCTCTAGAGCATTGTCTCCAGAGTGGCATCTACAAGATGCTATTGGAGTTGAGGAGGAAATACTAGAACTTCTATTTATTTATATCTGACCCTTTAAAATTGTATTTTTTATATATGTTTACTCCCCTAGTCCTTTAACTTCTGTTTTTCTGTCTCACAGAGCTCAAGTTTCTTGACTCCTTCATCTATTCCAGTTGACAAGACCCCTCCCAGAATTACTTCCCTCTCTGTTAGTCATCTTAACCGTGTTGTCCCTTGTGCTTTTTAAATCCTTTACCCTCATTGCTTTGTACTGCTTCTGCCTAGCAAAATTCCAACTGTGAACCAATCCAGCCTTTCCTTCTCCATGCCTATTCCCTGGGTGCTTAGGATAGCTGGGGGAAAAAATCACATACCAGAACAAGTTTGAACCAGTGTAAATTCACTGTTACATTCTTAACTGTGTCTTCAAAGCTACCCACAGGTCCTAATCAGTGCCCTTTTCCATGCTCCAAAATATTTTTCTGGACCCAACTCCATTGTCTTGAATTTTCTGACCCCACCATCTTCTCCATCATGCTCATTATACTATACTCCTTCCTTACAAATAAAAATAAAGGCCTTCAGCTCCTGTTGGTGTATAATACTTATGCAGATCTAGGCCACCCCTCCCCCAAAATACTTGTTCACATTCTTACCCTGATTTATTTCCCTCCAATCTTTTTAGAAAAGATATCCCTCTTTAGTCCATGGCAAATCTCTGCAACTACTGATTAAATTTTAGCTCCTCAAGACCTTGCGCCAGTAATTATTTCTTCTAAGAATTAGTAAATAAACGCATCGTTGATTTTCCTTTTAACTGGTTTAATCTCCTTAGCAAGTCACTGCCTTTTAGCAAAAAAGAAACAAAAAAGGAAGCAAATGCCTTAGTTCTCCTCACCTCTCCCTTATGGCTAGACTTCCTAGGCAAAGAGAGCAGTTTATGCAGAGACACAGAGCCATGAAAGGGCATAGCATGTCCTTTGCACTACACTGTAAGTACCTAGAATGCAGAGACAAAATGGCAATATTATTTGAAACTGTGCAGTGGATAGATTTTCAGCAAGGGGAAAATGTACAGAACAATTGCAATGTGCAAGAACAGAGATAATTTCCATAATTAGGAGTAGGAGTGAAAGAGGAACTAGCAGTGTAGACAGAGAAGGAGAGGGCAGCCATGTAATGAAGAATGAGGAAGAGGAAGCTAAGAGGAAGGCATTTGCAGGGGAAAGAGTGTTTAGACTGAGAAAAGGCTATAGGATATGACCTATGCCTGTAAATGAAAAATATAAAGGCCAAGTTTATTAGCTTTTTTTTTTTTCTGTAATTTTTTTTGGAAAGATCTCTGAGCCCAGTTCTATGTGGATTATTGAGATCACAAAGAGTAGATAATGCTTGTTAGTATACAAAGAAAAAAAAATATCTACTGTTAATAAGAGATATATATACTGCATGTTAAGTTGTAGTAAAAACTGTATACACATGTGACCCATCATACCTAGTCAGATATGTGTATTTTATGTATGTTTGTATGCATCTATATATGTGTGTATATGCAGTATATTTAAATAATTAATATTTTTTCATGGAATAATATCCTTACTATGTGTAGTATATATTGTTTTCTATAATTATTTCTCTTTGACTTATAATATGCCAATTTATGATCCACACAATTGCTTTTATGACTCCATATTGAGTTATAACCCTAGTTTGAAAAATGGTATCTTAAATTTCATTATTTTTCAAAAATAATTTTAGGCTTTCTACTATTGAAAGTTTGGAGGCTGTGATTAAATGACTTCCTTTTTCCTAGTGTGTTGGCAGGACCAGTAGGGCATGTCTCTTGATGTCACCACAGAGGAGGTACAAATTGATAGTCTTCAGACTGACTTTTTGCCAGGTCAGGAAGTGATGGGTAATATGAAGACATGATTGACAGAAATAGAATTTGGCTCTTGTTCTAGACAGTATCATTTTCCTCCTTATTTAGCCACCTGCTCTGTGGCAGATTATCTTATAGACAGCAATCCTCAGAGACTAGGACACAGAAAAACTATAAATAACTAAAATAACAGGGATGAGTTTAGTGTATAAACCTACCTCCACCACTTATATCTCACAGATTATTTAATGGTCAGCTAATAATGGTCACTTTCAAGTGAGATATAGTCTTGACTGAAGCTTTTAAGTACCCCCCAAAAAATGCTATAAAAGCCAAACAAAACATAGAATGAATACTACTAAAATGTACATATTTATTTTCATACCAGTTCTGTTACCTACCAGTTATGTTTTGGATTTCTGAACCTTACTATTTTTTTAGAAGAAGTTTACCATTTAACCTTCTTAGGCCTCTATGTACCTTGTAAGATGAGCAAATTCATTCCCAGTCCTCTAGGGTTCCACATGGAATGAGTTAGAAACAATTGACAATAGTTTGATGTCAGTCATGTAAGTCATTGTATTGCTCTTTATTTTATTTATATTAATATATAAAATCTTTTAGACTGTGGGAGGAGAGGGAAGTTTTTTTAAAGGAAGGCTCCTTTTTGGTGATAACATTACTAATTACTGAAGTCTCCTAGGTCTCTTTTAGTACTAAAAATGGCATCAATTCTAGAGGCGATAGTGTCAGAGATCTTTTTTTGTGGTGATCAGTAATATCCTTTTCCATTGGTAATATTAATGACTTCATGTTACAGTACCTTTCTCTTTGAACCAGTTTGCTTTCTCTCTCCATTCAAAATACATACCTTCCAAGCCATGTTTTTATGTGCCTACATAAAAACAAAATGTTAGAATGTGTCTGTTGCTTTTAATATTCCATTAGTAAAACAGGCAAGCCTTTTAAAAAAATGTTTATTTATTTTGAGAGAGAGTGCTATAAGACCCGGGGGGGGGGGGGGGCTCGGTGAGGGGGAGGAGAGAGAGAGAGCATCCCAAGCAGGCTCCGCCTGTCGGCTCAGAGCTCAACACAGGGCTTGAACTCACGAAACCATGAAATCATGACCTGAGCCGAAATCAAGAGTCAGACACTTAACCTACTGAGCTACCCAGGCGCCCCAGTTGGAATGTTTTAAATAGCTAAGGGCTTCTTCCTTTGTTTCTAAACAGTCTGTTTTTTCTGACCTGTCCTAATTTTTTGGCTTCAATTATTCTGAATTCACAGCAGTTTTATGAGCTTTTCTGTTCTTTACCAAAAAAGAGGGAGGGAGGTGGGAAAGGTAGGAGGGAAGGAATGAAATTACAGTAGTGTTATTCAGAAGTATGAAAATTATGGCATTAGAAACAGATTTATTTCTTGGCTATAGAATATTTTCAGGCTTCATATATATGCAAGACCAATTGGATAATAGTTACTCAGAACTATTCCTATTACAGTTATTCCTGTAATCCTATTAGGTCTATTTTTCTTTATTCTTACTGAATTTGAAGCATTGTATATTATTATGCCACTGAATGTGTGTAATAAAACATAAGTATGTCTTTCACTGAAATAGTAAATATTCATTTTACAAGTGATCATATGTATCTAGTACCCACATAGCTAAGTTATGGCTTAATGACTGATATGTGTGTATGTGTTTGCTTGCATATGTGTAAAGACATGGATTAAGTATATATTAATTAGCGTGATCATGGGTCTGTGATATTGTTTAAAAATCCCATTGTCCTATTATTTTTTCCTACATCATGATTCTCTTGAGTTCATTTCAACAGAATCATTTACTTCAGAGCTATTAAAGAATGGGGAGGTGGGGAGAAGTTGGAAATTATTTATGTACTATCCACATATCCACTGTCCTTCTCTTCTGTCATATCATTTCTTTCTTTCTAAGACTGAGAAGATGGGCAATGTCCATGGTCATGGAGTAACACAGTTGCCGGATGGCATCTTAATAAAAAAGCCGATTGTCATCAAAAGTAATTTTTTTTTAAACTGTGGGTTGCAACTCTACACATGGGTCAGGGAATTAAAATACGAGGGGTCATCTCGGGTATTTAAAAAATATATATGGGCACCTGGGTAGCTCAGTCCGTTAAGCATCTGACTCTTGATTTCACCTCAGGTCATGATCTCATGGTTTCGTGAGTTCAAGCCCTACATCGGACTCAGCGCTGGCAGCGTGGAACCTGCTTGGGATTCTCACTCTCCCTCTCTCTCTGCCCCTCCACCACTCATGCTGTCTCTGTCTCTCTGAAAATAAATAAACTTTAAAATAAAAATTAAAAAATACATGAGAAGAAATAGTAGAATGGAATAGTAGAATAGCTGTTGTGTGTATTGGTCAACTGTACTATTTCTTTTATGTACAATATGATACTTGGTATTTTCAAATTTTGCAAAGTACTGTGGAAAGTGACATGAAGAACCATTGACTTTGCTTAGAGGAAAAGAGAGGGATTGAGGAAAAGCCTACACAAGAAGTAAAATTTAAATTGCATCCTTGAAAATGCGTAGGCATCTCCACATGCTCTTGGAGTAGCATATTGAGGATAACAGTCGGAGAGGAGTTGGAGTGCAGTGTTCCAGGGAAACACCTATCCAGATGCATTGTGAAATCAAAGTACATGACATATTTGGGATTGAGGAGTATAACAGATAGTCTGCTGAGGCTGGAGTTGTTTTACCCACACATGGAAATTTTAGACTTCAGTATTTGAGGTGTAACAATCTCAGGTAATAAGAATTCCAGATAAAAGCACAAAAATGTCATGTAATATAACAATTAACTACCCTGAATCATCTAGGATGGGTCAGCCGTCTTACAAATTTTGTATTTCAAATAATACTGACATCCATAAATTGAATTAGCAAGATCATAACATTGCAAGATAAGTATACAAAAAAATCAAAGTATTCTAAAACACTAACGTTGTTTTATCAACAATTATTCTTGAGTTGCATAACTATAATAGCTTTGTTATTAAGATAGTTTATAGTTCTGAAATAACTTTTCTCTAAAAGTAAAATATATATAAATCTGGTGAAAACTAAAAAAAATACCTTGTTGGGGTCCCTGGGTAGCTCAGTCCGTTGAGCGTCCAACTCTTGATTTCACCTCAAGTCATGATCTCATGGTTCGCGAAATCAAGCCCACATTGGACTCTGCTCTGACAGCTCAGATGTACTCTGTACTCTCTATCTTTCAAAATAAACAAACAAACAAACAAATAAATAAATAAATAAATAAATAAAAATAAGATCTCGTTAACCCTAATGTCCCTAATGTCTTTAAGGGACATATAGGTGCTTTGAAAGTTTTGAATGGTTATTGGAAATTTTTATCAAATATTTTATTATCTGAGAGCTTATGGCATTAAGCATGTATTCTTAAAATAATCTGTTCTCATTCAGTCACTGGATTTACTGGAATGTGTAGAGAGTGGAATTTATTGCCAAGATAGGCTATTTTTATCAGTATTCATAAAATTACTTACAAATATTCATTTTTATTTCTTAAGTATATTTGTAGAGTTTAATTCATAGGCCAAAGTACATTTTTGTGTACATATATACCTTTTCCCAAATTCTGTGCTGTCCCATATATTTGAACTTTTTGGAGCCCTGACTCTAGAAAACTGTGGTGTCATTGAAAAATAGATTTGGACACTTGTCAAAAGCAGTGTTTCTCATCCTTTTTAAACCTATTGATAAGTATTAAACCCTTTTTCTAAGTATAACACTGTAACTATGGTAATATTGAATTCTTTTTTGAAATATGCTTTATACTCCCCTACTTCCAAACAAGGATTTTCCTTTATGTGCTCTTCCATTTCCCCTTAAGGAAGAGAATCACTGGTTCAAAAACTGCAAAATACCCCTGGCATTTATTATTCCTCTATTTCTCTATAGGCACTTGGATTACTAGAGAGTTTTTCCTACATATTCATTCATTCACTCAGTCAACAAACATTGATTGAGCCTACTGTATGCAAGCTCTTATAATATAAAGATGATGATGATAGTCCACACAAAAATTTATATGTGAATATTAATAGCATAATTTATATAGTAAAAAAATAGAAACAATTGTCCATCAACATGCATATTTAAACAAAATGTGGTATATCCACCCAACAAAATATAATTCACAATAAAAAGAACAAACTCCTGTGGATCAACATCAAAGTCATTATGTTAAGAATCCAGACAGATGCAAAAGACAACACATCGTATGATTCCTTTATAAAAGTAAAGGAATTTCCTTCAGAAAAGACAAGTTTATAGAAACAGAAAGCAGATTAGTGGTTACTTGGGGCTAGGGGTGGGAATGAGGAATGACAGCCAGTGGCCATGACAGAAGTGTATGGGATGTTGGAAATGTTCTAAAATTGAATGGTGTTGATGATTGTGCAACTCCACAGATTTACTAAAAATTACCAAACTATGCTTACCATCGATGAATTCTATGCTGTGTAAAGTATATCTGAAAAAGCTATTAGAAAACTGCTCACCATTAAAACATGAAGATTTTTTTTGCTCTCAAGAGAGAAGCATTGGCCTTAGAGAGCTCACGGTTAATGAAACAAACATATAAACAAAGAATTATATGTTCAGTGTGCTTTGTATGCATGTTTGTGGTCTAATGAGAGCCCTGTAGCGGGAGTTTCAAGTTGTAGCTGAGAGTTGTTAGGCAAGAAAGACTTTATGTAGAAAATAATATTTGAGGTTAGCCTTGTAAAATGAGTGAGGAGTTTGCCAGATGGGGAGGCATTTGTTTCATGACATTGCTGGCATGCAGGAAGTAACAGTTCTTCTTTCTTTCCATTTTTTGGACTACTTTCATTTTTAATATCCATATGATGAAAGATGTAAATAATTACAAAATTTATGTATTGACATTTGTGGCTAAGGATGGTAAACAGATAGCAAATTCGTGTATCAGTCTTTTAACAGTGAAAATTGATCATTCATATACTTACGATTTTCTGGCTTTTGGGTCTTACAAGTTACCTAAGATTTTTAATCAGCCAAGTAATTTATAGTTGACCTTGTCTCACATTCTTTCATTATATATTGTGTATGTATTTGTGTATACTGTTTTTTCATATAGCTTTTTACTGGTTAGGGCATAAATATTTAAGTTGTTAATAAAACAGAAGTGTTATATGTATCTTTTGATCTAGAAGCATCACGAAAAAATTACTGAATCATTAAGTGCACAGTGAACCAAGAAAGAACCAAAAAGTTCTATATTGTTTTTGATCAGAAGGATAATAAGATAAACAACTTTGCAGTGGAAATGCTTGGCTTTAATAAGAAATTTGAGATTCATTTTGCCTTTTCAGTTGGAGATTTGAAAATAGGTAAATAGTTCTTTTTCTTACAATATGGATGATTAGGAAGAAATCCTGAAAACCTCTCAACTACAAAACAGTAAGATGCAGCATAAAATATGCAAAATTAATTAGATACAAAATAAAACAATATGCTTAGTATGGCTAAAGACATAGAAGAATATCAAAACCATGAACAAAGAAGAAACGATCAAAATTGACTTTTTAAAATAACCAATTAGGACTTTTAATAATTAAAATATAATCACTGAAATTAATATCTTAACCAGTTAAACCTGTAAATTAGGTAGAGATTAAGAGAGAATTTATAGGAGCGCCTGGATGGCTCAGTCAGTTAAGCGTCCGACTTCAGCTCAGGTCATGATCTCACTGCTTATGAGTTCGAGCCCCCTGTCAGGCTGTGTGCTGACAGCTCAGAGCTTGAAGCCTGCTTCAGATTCTGTGACTCCCTCTCTCTCTGCCCTTCCCCTGGTCATGCTCTCTCTCTGCCTCTTAAAAAATAAATGTTAAAAAAAATTTAAAAAAAGAGAATTTATACACTTGAACATAGAGCTGAAGCAATTACCCAGAATGCAACAAAAAGAGGAAAATACAAACTATGTAAAAGAGCGTGAAGTCAAGAGGCCATAGTTTGTATCTATGATTTTGCCTTGTCCGCTACCCTTTGCCTTCAGCCAGAAGCCCAACTGACTAGGGTTCTTTAGTGGATAGAATGACCCAGATTTCAATTCCTAATGGGTCTGAATCGTCAATAATTCTTTTCTTTGATGTCTGTGGCCTCCCATTAATTTTTATTACTTGTCATGGAAATACTAGGATATATTCCAAAGAGTCTCCTGGGTTATGGACACAATCCTCCCTGCTCCTGTTGTATATCAACAATTCACTTTCCCCTTGGTCATTGGGATCAATCACTAATCAGTAAACAACTTCTTTGCCTACTGGTTCAGTAGTATGATGAGCCCCAAATGGCCAGGTGTTTCTCATCTTCCAATTCAGTGTAACTGTTGTTGTATTCCTCTGAAAGAAGCATTTCTTCTTGAGAACTAACCAATAGAGCTCAAGTTGCAGACTGGGAAGCAAAAATTGGGTGAGTGAATTTTTAGTATAGTAGTGAAAGGAGCCACTCCCACTTCCATTCCTTGATCGTAGACTCTGTATTTTGACTGTGTTTGCGAAAACACCAATATAATGGTCTTAATGCTATAAGGCAGAACCCTATTCTTCAAGAGTTTTGTCTCTCATTTTAAGTCTTTCTTTGAGCTAGCAATTTCTGGGTATGTGGTAGGACCATTATATTCCATGGATATGCTTATTGTTTTACTACCTTTGCTGTGAAATGAGTTTTTTGATCAGAAACAAAGCTGTGTAGTATACCATGAAAATGGATAAGACATTCCAGGTAATAGTGGTGCTAGCCAGAAATGTTATGAGCAGGGAAGGCACAACCATATCAAGAATACATTTATTCCAGAGAGGACAGATCTGCCCCCTGCATCCAGTTGCATTCAACCTACCACTAGGTGGCTGACCAGTACTTATGGGGAATGATGCCATTTCTGGGGCTCAGACAATGCTGGCATCTGCTGCCAGATAAGAAGCTGTATTATTAGGTGCATAGCTGCATACCAGGTGCTAGAGGCTGTGTTGATTTGCTCCAGTGATGATACCACATCTAGAATGGCAGCTGACATCGGAATGAGCACTTGATTACATTTGCCGTGATCCACAGTCATTCTTCAAGATCCATACAACTTCTGCACAGACTAAATAGATGAATTAAATGGGGAACGATAGATATCAACATCCCTGTATCTTTCAAGTCTCTGGTTGTGGCACTAAGCTCTGGAGTTCCCCTAGGAATGTGTTTTTGCTTCTTGATTATTATCTTGATAGGGAGAAGTTCTTGGAACTTCCACTAGTCCTTCCGACAATAATGGCCCTTATCCCTGGGTCAGAGTCAATGTGAGATTTGTACAAGTGGCCTGATGTTTCTATTCCAGTTATACATTCTAGAACTGAGAAAGTAATCATAGTGTGAGTTCATGGACCATCTGGGTCCACTGTGAGTTAAACCTGAACACTATAAATCTCCATTTGACTGCTGGACCAAGTGGCATTTGGAGTCTCTAGAAATTTGCATCAGTCCAGAGATAGCATAATTCTAAGGAGGCCTCTGAGATTCCATCCTCCTCATGTATTCTCTATCTTTTCCCAGTTATTCAGTCAAACATCTATGTAGGTGTTGCTCTGAAGGGATTTTGCAGCTGTATTCAGGGTCCCAAATCAGTTGACTAAGAACGGGAGATTATTGGGGCACCTGGGTGGTTCAGTTGGTGAACTGTGCGACTTTAGCTCAGGTCATGATCTTGTGGTTCGTGAGTTTGAGCCCCATGTCGGGCTCTGTGCTGACAGCTTGGAGTCTGGAGCCTGCTTCAGATTCTATGTCTCCCTCCCTCTCTGCCCCTCCTCTGCTTACACATATGTGCACGCACTATCTCAAAATAAATCAACATTAAAAAAAAAAAAAGGGAGATTATCCCAAGGAAGCCTGACTACTCACATAAGCGATTAAAAGAGACTGAGGTATTCCTGAGGAGAGAGATTCAAATCATGAATATTCACGAGGTTGTACAACCATCACCATTATATAATTCCAGAACATGTTCATCATCCCCGAAAGACCCTATGCCCATTAGCAGTCATTCCCCATTCTTCCAACCCCCTAGACCCTAGCAATCACTAATCTGTATCTGGGTTTGCCTGTTCTGGACATTTCATATAAATGGAATAAGATAACATGTAGCATTTTGTGTCTGGTTTCTTTAACTTACCATAGTTTCTTCAAGTTTCATTCATGTTGTAGCATGTATCAGTACTTCATTCTTTTTTATGACTGAATAATATTTCCTGTGTGTGTGTGTGTGTGTGTGTTTCATTTATCCTTTCATTGGTTAATGTACATTTAGGGTTTTTTTTTTTTACTATTTTTCCAGGTTTTTTTTTTACTATTGTGAATACATATTCATGTATATGTACAAGTTTTTGTGTGAACGTATGTTTTCAGTTCTCTTGGGTATATACCTAGGAGTGAAATTGCTGCATCTTAAGGTAACTAACTCTATGTTTCACTTTTCGAGAATGGACAAACTGTTTTCCAGATTATAATGTGGCTGTACCATTTTGCATTCTCACTTTTCACGGCTTTTTAAATTCTGTATCTTCATCTGTAAAAACAAAGGGTACACTTGAGGTTTTACAGGGAGGGAAACGTGGGATAGAATGATAGGATGAAATGTTACACCAAAACATTTTTTTCCTATCCAGTTCTAAATATTACATGTAACATTTTTTTCCCTAGAAATTTTAGGGAAACAAACTGGAATAAATACTAAAAATTCAGAAGTCAGTGAGAACTTTACCAGGTTTTTTATCTTGATGTTTTGAAATTCTTTTTTTTTTCTTTCTTTCTTTTTTTTTTTTAACAGAGAAGCTTGCGGAGGCTCAGCGCAGGTTTGCTACACTTCAGAATGAGCTTCAGTCATCACTGGATGCACAGAAAGAGAGCACTGGCGTTACTACACTGCGACAACGCAGAAAGCCAGTCTTCCACTTGTCCCACGAGGAACGTGTCCAACATAGGAATATTAAAGACCTTAAACTGGCCTTCAGCGAGTTCTACCTCAGTCTTATCCTGCTGCAGAACTATCAGGTACTTCAGTTTTTACCCTGGAGAATGGAATCTTCAAATAATTGAGAAATTTGGAATTAACCGTGAACTATACTAACGGGCCAATCCAAAAAGGGAAATCTTTAGCATGTCATTATTTTTTAGGTTCTTAATGTGATTTCAGTTGTTCTTATTGGCTAAAAACCACATATCAAAGGTAGCAAAATAGTGTAACAAGGTTTCTATTTTGGGGGCGCCTGGGTGGCTTAGTTAACCGTCTGACTTCGGCTCAGGTCATGATCTCATGATTCGTGCTTTCGAGCCTCACATCATGCTCTGTGCTGACAGCTCGGAGCCTGGAGCCTGCTTCAGATTCTGTCTCCCTCTCTCTCTGCCCCTCCCCCGCTCCCACTCTGCGCGCGCTCTCTCTCTCTCTCTCACTCACTCTTTCTCAAAAATAAACATCAAAAAGATTTGTGAAAAGATTTCTGTTTTTGAAGATCAGTTTTTGAAAACTTTTTGTACAACATTCACTATATTCACTCACAGTTTGCTTCCTAATGGTTTGCTTCCTGTTTTTAGAGGCATCTGTGGTAGTGGTGAATAGAAATAAGAAATTGTGTATGTTTACCCAACCACCGCTGGCTATGTAAGAGCTTTATATTCCTCCAAACCTATAGCAAAATTTCCACAAAGGCAATTAGACAGTTAACTTTCCTGAAACTAACACTAATAATATTATAAAAGATACTGACTTTTCAATTTACAACTAACAATCCTTCCAATTTTATTATCCGCAGCCTGCAGTATGACTCTGTGATAAAAAAAATCTTTATGGAATTACTGAATCACTATATTGTACACCTGAGACTAATGTAACACTGTATATTAACTACATTAGAATTAAAATAAAGGGTTTTTTTTTTTTAAGTAGAAAAGAATTCTTGTGAGAGAAAAGAAATTAGGTCACAGCAAATATATATAGAGACTGAATATCTATGCAATTAGGATATATGACTATTTTTAAAATCCAATCTGTAAAGCCTTACTACCATGTACATTAAATTATGGAAATTGAAGGCATTTATTAATTTCTAATTCTTTACAGATTTGTTTACCTAGTTGACTCTGTAACAGATTTATAGAAAAACAGATGATTTGTTCAATAATAAACATTTCAGTAGGCAAAAGCTTCTCTAATCTCTAAATTTAGTGACTTTACGTACTATTCTTTTTCCATTTTATTGTGATTAGTACTAATAATCTGTGGTTAGAATCATCACAGGATGAAAACTCAAGATTATATAACAAAAGTATTCTAGGGGTACATTGGGAGTTTTAAAATAAGAAGACATTATAGTCTCATATCTGCAGTAATCTAAGCTGTTAATGCATGTACTTATTTCCATCTCTTTCATAATTCTGTGTTCTTCTTTGATAATTTAATATTTTATCATTCAAAGAAGAATAGTAAAGCATATCATGAGAAATTATTTTCCTTTGAAATTTATCTATAGCATTATAATTTATATTTAAAAAGAAACAAAAATGTATTCTTTCTTATAATGCTATAAAACATTAACGTTTCATGTTTCATTGATTATGCTTGTGTGTTACAGGGAAATACCCCTCAAAAAAAATTTTGTTTTACTAACTTTCCCACCAGCTTTTGTGTGGGGTCATTATAAAAAGCTCCTTGGGGCGCCTGGATGGCTCAGCTGGTTAAGCTCCAGTCAAAAACTCATGGTTTGTGAGTTTGAGCCCCACATTGGGCTCTGTGCGGACAGCCCAGAGTCTGGAGCCTACTTTGGATTCTGTGTCTCCCTGTCTCTCTGTGCCCTCCCCCACTCATGCTCCCTCATTCTCTCTCTCTCTCCCCCCCTCTCTCTCTATCAAAAACAAATAAACATTAAAAAAAAAAAGTTTGGGAAAACAAAAATAATCATTAATTATAAAAGTTCTGATCCATTCTCTGTTCTTTGAGGCTGGCTATTCTGTAAGAATATATTTATATTGAGAGTGAGGAGAAAGGAAAATTGAAATCAGTCTTTAATTCATGGTGTATGCACCCCAAGGAAAGTTTAAGATGATTTATTAAAGTATGAGAAAAAAAATTATATACAAACTAGGAAGCATGCAAAGTCTAATTTGGAGTCAGTATTCAATTTTTTTACTGATAGGACTATGTGATCAACAAATTTGGAAGCCTCTGGTTTAAAGAACCGTGAAAAGCCGGTTTCTTGCTTTTTCTTGCATGTTGATCAAAAAAACAACAATTTGAGAATGTAAAAAAGTATACTATTTTGATATTGTGGAAATGGAGAAAGAGTGCAAGCTCTCACCCACCATCAGTGAAACCCTATGTATGTGATCACTTCTACTGACTCTCTTCACACTCCCATCCCCAAACTGAGAATGGATGGAAGTAAAATGAAAGTTAAAAGAAATAGATGATTTTCCATTTTTCCATGCTTGTTCATAAATGGTTGCACATTAGAGGTAAAATACATAGCTATGCCAGTCCTTCGGAAAACAAAACTAAGAAATGTAGTCAATGTATGATAAATCCAAACATTTTTCTGACAGTCTTCTTTTGATCATGAAACAAAATAATACCAACTAGCCTTTTTGAGAATATTGTACATAAGAAAATGGAAATAAAGATGTTTTGAGTTTAAGACTTTTATTAATTTACTTGAAATAGAAATACTAGGATTCATAGTTCAAGGTTTCTTTTATTACTGATGGTACTACCATTACTGATGATACTACCTTGAAATAAACAGATGGAATAAGAAAGAAGAGTCTTATCTTTTTAGTAGTAAATGCTTGTATGAAAGCATTGCCATTTCTCTCAGTACTCAGTCCTCAGTCAGCTCATCAATGCTTAGTGCTTATTGTTTTCCTTTTATGGTGGTGGAAATTACAGTAGTTTTTCTCATTTCTTTCTGTAGAATCTGAATTTTACAGGGTTTCGAAAAATCCTCAAAAAGCATGACAAGATCCTGGAAACATCTCGTGGAGCAGATTGGCGAGTGGCTCATGTAGAAGTGGCGCCTTTTTATACGTGCAAGAAAATCAACCAGCTCATCTCTGAAACTGAGGTATAGTAATTTCATTTGTGTGCCATATATTTTCAATAAAATTAATGTCTTATTTTTAATGAAATAATTCCTCATCTCTGTTCCCTTTTTGTAATTACTTGCTGGCTTTGAATATAATCTTATTCATGATTTTTTTGTTTTGCTTTTTATTCAGTATATAGTCACCAAGAGGTTATCAGAATACCGTATGTATAAATGGTTCAGAATTATTTATGTATTACTCAAGGTTAGTATAACCTGTGTCAAAATTTAATGTGTCTTTCTAGGCTGTAGTGACTAATGAACTTGAAGATGGTGACAGACAAAAAGCTATGAAGCGTTTACGTGTTCCCCCTTTGGGAGCTGCTCAGGTTCGTATTTTCTTCCAGTTGTCTGGCCAGTTGGTTTTGTCTGTTTAGTAATCAACATAATCTATTTAGCTGGTAAAATTCTAGTTTCATTACTTAAAAAAATATATGTCAGCCAAACTTTAAAAGTAGTTGTTACTATTGTTATTTCGTTTTTAAAATATTAAATGCCACATCTCACTTCATGATGAATTATAATGTCTTCTCACCTTTCTCTTCTTATTCTGTGCTCCTTCTCTTGTTTATTTTTATTGACATCCTAACTTCCGGGTCTCCTTAAATGATTAAGATGAGGTTTTTATTTCGTGATATGTGGTGGGGGATTCAGGTATGCTCGGGTACTGCATATCTTCATCCAAAATGCCAAGGTTCTAAAAAAATTTCTAAAAAAAATTTATTAAATGATGTCTACACAGTAGTTATACCAAAACATTTAAATGATATATTCTGTGTCATAAAACCAGTTTCAATAAACTTAAAAGGATTTAAGTCATAGAGCATATGTTCTCTGACCACAGTGGAATGGAAATCCATAACAAAAAAAGCTTCCTTATCCTAATAAAAGGCAAAAACCTACAACTAATATTATACTTAATGATGAAACACTGTATGCCTTCTCCCTAACTAGGGACAAAAAAGGAGATTCAATCTAACCACTTTTATTCAAAATTGTACTAGAGATTCTAGCCAGTGCAGGAGGGTAGGAAAAAGAAATAAAAGGCATTCAGATTTAAACAAAGAACTAAAACTGGTGGGGTTTTTGCTGATGACATGATAACCTGTGTAGAAAAATGCAGTGAGTTATTAGAATAGCTACTAGAACTAATAAGTGAGTTTAGCATGGTTGCAGAATATTAGATGAACATATAAAATAAATTGCATATATTTGTGTATATATATATATAATCAAGAATAATTAGAAATCAAATTTTTAAATGCTGTTTATAATTAAAATAGAAATATATAGGGATAGATCTGACACAAGATGTACAGCATCTTTACATTGAAAACTAAAACATTGCTAAGAGAAATAAAGAAGACAAATGCATGAGAGATATACCATTTTCATGGGTTAGAAAACCCAATATTTCTAAGGTATCATTTCTTCCTGAATAGATCCATAGATAAAACACAATCCAGCTCAAAATCTCAATAGGTCTTTATATTTATTATGTATGTATAACTGGTTAGCAAATGTAAAAATTTATATGGAAATACAAAGGACCAAGAATAACCATAAAAACTTTAGAACAACTAAGTTGAAAGATTGAGACTACTTCCTATCAAACTTATTAAAACTACTGTAATCAGAACAGTGTGGTATTAGTGTCAAGATAGGCAAGTAGATGAATGAAACTGAATAAAATGTCCAAAAATAGACCAATGAATACATGGACAAATGATTTTCTTTTTTTTTTAATTAAATAAATTTTTTTTTCTTTATTTTTTAGGGAGGGAGAGTGTGTGAGTAGGGGAGAGGGGCAGAGGGGGAGAGAGAGAGAGAGAGAATGAGAATCTTAAGTAGGTACCATGCTCAGTGTGGAGCCCGACACGGGGCTCAATCCCATGACCCTGGGATCATGACCTAAGCTGAAATCGATGCTCAACCTACTGAGCCACCCAGGCGCCCCTGTGCACTAATTTTCAATAAAGATGCAAAGACAGATGTAAAGATTTAAGTACAACTAATTTTTAATAAAGATGTAAGGACAGTTCAGCTTAGAAAGGATAGTCTTTTCAATAAATGACACTGGAGCAATTGGCTTCCAACTGCAAAAGAAAAACATTAGAACTCCACATCATATACAAAAGTTAATTTTAAGTATACCTAAATGAAACCAAAAACTACACATTTTTGAAGAAGATACAGGAAAACATCCTGATGGCTGGTTTATGCAGAGATCTAACAAGTAAAACCAAAAGCACTTCATCAAAATTTAAGACTTCTCTTCAGAAGACAATATTAAGAGAATGAAAAGAAAAGCAACAGACTAAGAGAAAATATTTACAAAATATATCTGACAGAGGATTTGTATTCAAAACGTGTAAAGAACTCCAGTACTCAAATATAAGAAAACAAACGACGTAAACTAAAAGTGGGCAAGAAATCTGACCAAACACACAAAGATGGATAAGTAGCAAGTAAACGTAAATGGATGTTCAATATCATCAGTCATAGGGAAATACAAATTAAAACCATAATGAGATAATATATACTTATTAGAATGATGACACACTAAATGTTGGAGGAACAAAAGCTCTGACATCTCATACGCTACTATTGGAATATCAAATAATACAACCATATTGGAAAACAATTTGGCAGTTTCTTAAAAATTAAACCTTCATCTACCATATAATCTAGCCATTACACTCATAGGTATTTACCCAAGGCAGATTGCAAGCATATTTTCATATAAAGATGTGTATACAAGGGGCTCCTGCTTGCCTCAGTTGGTAGAGCATTCAGCTCTTGATCTTGGAGTCATGAGTTTGGGTGTTGAGCTTACTTTTAAATACATACATACATACATACATACATACATACATACATAAAATCCTTTTTTTAAAAAAAAGATGTGCACACAAATGTTTTGTAGCAGCTTTATTCATAATAGCCTAAAACTGGAAACAACTCATATCTTTCAATTAGGTGAATGGATAAACAATTATGGTATATCCATACAATGGCATACTACTCAGCAATAAAAAGGAATAAACATTGATATATGGAAAGTATGGATGCATCTCAAAATAATTACACTGAGTGAAAGAAGCCAGACCAAAAGAGAGTACATACTCTATATGGTTTTGTTTACCTGAAACTCTGGAAAATGCAAACTACTATATAATGACAGAAAGGTCCATGATTGTCTAGGGGTAGGATGGGTGTGGTGAGAGGAAAAGTGTTACAGAAGGGCGTGAGGAATCTCTTGGCCGGGGGAGGGCGGGGGGGCGCGGCAGGTGATACATATGTTCATTGTCTTGATTATGGTGATAGTTTCATAAGTGTTTACTTATATCAGAACATCAAATTAGATACTTTAAATGTGTATGCTTTAATATATATCAGTTATATTTCAGTAAAACTATTAATAATAAAATTAATCTCAAAAAATTAAGGTGTTTCTGAATGCATGAAGAGTTGGTAAAGCTAAAAAAAAAACACGTAAATGGTTATCTTTGGCGAGGGGGGAAGGTTTATGGATCTGGAAGGGTTAGAGATGTCAAAGTTAATAGAAATGTTCTGTTTCTAAAGATGAGTGATAGGCATAGGCACACTTTATTATTCAGTTCCTTAACAGTTCAAATACATTTTATGTGTTCTTTCCTATATGATAAATTACACAATTTTTTAACTAAAGAAAAAAATTTTTAAATACAAATGACAGTCTTCCCTCTGGATGCTTTCAGTCTTAAACTAACAATTGCAGATACCTGTTACTCAATAATATGTAAGTCGGAGGGAGTCTCAATTTTTTTTTCATTTAAAGGTTTTTAGAAAACATTTAAACCATCTTAAATATAATATCACCTTAAAAACCAGCAGAATCTCTTTATAACACTCATTGCAAATATTTAAATCCACAATATTTTCTCTTTCCTGTGTTTCTCATCCCTTTACTTTTAAAATATCAGGTACTTTCTTTTATATTAGAAAGCAGTTGATATAAATCTGCATTAAAATGGAGAAAAATATTCTTTAACCTTTATACTCTGGAGATTCAGATATACCAGTCTCTTGAGAATCTCTAGCATGTCTTTATTATTTTTTTTTTTTAAAAACACAGAACTAGGGGCGCCTGGGTGGCGCAGTCGGTTAAGCGTCCGACTTCAGCCAGGTCACGATCTCGCGGTCCGTGAGTTCGAGCCCCGCATCAGGCTCTGGGCTGATGGCTTGGAGCCTGGAGCCTGTTTCCGATTCTGTGTCTCCCTCTCTCTCTGCCCCTCCCCCGTTCATGCTCTGTCTCTCTCTGTCCCAAAAATAAATAAAAAACGTTGAAAAAAAAAATTAAAAAAAAAACAACACAGAACTAAATTTTTTTTTTAATGTTTATTTATTTTTGAGAGAGACAGAGACAGAATGTGAGTGGGTTAGGGGCAGAGAGAGAGGGAGACACAGAAGCAGAAGCAGGCTCCAGACTCTGAGCTGTCAGCACAGAGCCCAACACGGGGCTCGAACTCACGAGCTGTGAGATCATGACCTGAGCTGAAGTCAGACGCTTAACCGACTGAGCCACCCAGGCACCCCTCTAGCATGTCTTTAAAAATTCACTTTAGGGGCACCTGGGTAGCTCATTTGCTTAAGCATCTGACTTCAGCTCAGGTCACGATCTTGCAGTTCATGAGTTTGAGCCCCACATCAGGCTCACTGCTGTCAGCGTGGAACCTGCTTCAGATCCTGTCTCTCTTCCTCTCTCTCTGTCTCTGTCTCTTGTTGTCTGCCCCTCCCCCACTCACGCTCTCCTCTGTCTTTCAAAAATAAACATTAAAATAAATAAATAAAAATTCACTTTAAATTATCCCAGTATTAATAGTGTAAGTAGTATAGAAAATAGTTGTTGTTAATCTTGTCACTGTCTCCATGGTTCCTTCTACCAATTATGTGAACTCTGAGTAAAGAGTGACTTATGAAATTTAAAGATGTATACATTGTAAAAATGAAATTGCACTCAGGTTTCTCCTATAAGGAAAACTCAGTGTATGTATACTTTGACGTCTATGATTATAATCTTGTTTATTTAGTAATTCAGATTTCTGTAAAAGAATTTGAATAACTGGCTACTCTGTTTTCATATTATAGGAGGATGAAGGATGTTTCTCTGGTTCTGATTTATAAAAATTCAGTTCATAAAATATTTTTGTTTTCATGGTAGAGCTTTGGGATTCATAGTACTAATTTATTAGATCATATGCTGAATGTATGCAGTATTTTGCCCTATACCTGGCATGCTGTTTTTCTGTCTACAGCCTGCACCAGCATGGACTACTTTTAGAGTTGGCCTGTTTTGTGGAATATTCATTGTACTGAATATTACCCTTGTGCTTGCCGGTAAGTCATTTAAAATTTTAAGCTAAATTATTCTTACTAATATGCCCATGTTATATTCTGTCCTTCTGTCAAAGCTGGTATCAAACTAACAAAGCTGCTTCTGAAAGAGAAATCTGTCAGGGTTGTTTTTTGTTTTTATAAATGACTGGGGGAGATGGGGCAGTGTTTGGTCATTTGCTTAGTTTGCTTTTCCTTTTGGACATATTTCCTTTTAAAACATTACTAGTTTATGACTTTTGTTCTCCATGTTTTCTAGTTTTTATGTACAATTTCTTTATACATTTTCAGAGTTCAGTTATCAAGAACCTCAACTCCCTTGTTCACAGATGAGAGTAAATAAGATTACAAAATTTGTGCACTAAAGTTTATTTACTTTGCTTCTTGGAGTCTTTCTCACATCCTTTCCAGAACATATTTACAATTACTCCATATAATTTTAAGAAACTGGGTTGTATAATTTCCTATCCTCTAAAAGTTATGAATTAGAAAGAGGTAGAAGGGATTGCTGGAAGCAAGTGCACTCCCAACATCTAGAAATGATATAACAGCAAGGGAGGCATTATCTTACTAAACCTCCCAACAGAATTTGACATAGCCCTCAGCTGCATTTGACATTGTGAATCATCCCTTCTTGAAACTCTTCACTTGGTTTTGCTGGGAAACCACCCTCTGCAGCTTTTCTTGTTAAACTTTGCTGGAAGTTCTTTCCAGTCTCCTTTGCTAACTATTCTTTTCTTTGTGACATCCAAATGTTGGGCAGTACTGCTGGACTAAATCCTCAAATTCTCTCTCTGTCGACATTCAATTCCTACCCAGGCAATTTATTCAGGCTTATGGCCATAAATATTACCTGTATGGCAGTGACTCTCAAGTATGTCTACTCTCTCCTCTGATATCTAATTGACTATTTGGATAGTAATAGGCATTTCAAACTTACATGGACAAAAATATTTTTTACTCCCAAATACACTTTCTTTTCTATATATCATCATTTTTTTTTTTTTTATCAGATTCTCAGGCCAAAAACCTTTAGCCTCTCTTTTCTCTCATACCTTATCTCCAATCCACCAGCAAAGCCTGTTGCTCTATCTTTAACAGTGTGTGTGTAAAGTACAGTTGACACAGAGTGTCAGATGTTTCAAATGTACAACATAGTGATTCAACCAGTTTCCATTATGCTGTGCTTGCCACAGTGTAGCTATTATCTGTCACCATACAACACTTTTGTAATACCTTTCATCCCTGTGACTTGTTCATTCTGTAACTAGAAGCCTGTACTTTCCACCCCCTTCACCCATTTTGAATCTGACCACTTCCACCAATGCCATCCTTGTATAAGCAGCCGTGTCCTGTTAGTGTACCACACCAGCCTTCTGAACTGGCCTCACTGCACTCACTGCAGCCACTCTTGCCTCCTCATAGCCACCAATATCTTTTCTTCTTTTTTTTTTTTTTTTAATGTAAGTTAGATCATATTGCTGTCCTCCTCAACATCTCTTTATGGCTTCTCTTACAATAAAGTTGAACCTTCTTTCTATAGACTAAAAGACCCTATAGGGTCTTGCCCCTATGGGCTTTCTGACTATACCCTGTCATCCTCCCCACACTTGGTCTCACTGTGTTTCCAAGTACATTTATGGTGTTCCTTGAATATCATCCCATCTATGAACCCTTGCAATTGCCTAAGAGGCTTTTTCCCTAAGATGTCTGTGTGGCTTACTTCTTCACTTCATTCATACAGTCTCTGTTCAAATGCCACTTCTTCACTGAGTCCTTCCTTAATCACCCTACCCTAAAATAGCCTGTTCTGTCTCCTCAGCCCACATTAGTTTTTTTCAGAGCACTTTTAAGTACATGACATAATATTACATATTTATGTTTCTTTTATCTGTTTTCCTACTGGAATGTAAGTTCCTTGATACCTGGACTTTTGTCTCCTGTTCACCATTGTATCTCTAGCACCTAGAATACTGCCTGGGTCATAGAAGGAGCTCAGAAAATACTGGTGGAAGAGGCGACTGGATGGCTCAGTTGGTTAAGCATCCAGTTTGAGCTCAGGTCATGATCTCGCAGTTCGTGGGTTCCAGCCCCGCGTCGGGCTCTGTGCTGACAGCTCAGAGCCTGGAGTCTGCTTCAAATTCTGTGTCTCCCTCTCTCTGCCCCTCCTCTACTTGTCCTCTGTGTCTCTCTCTCTCTGTCTCAAAAATAAATAAACATTAAAAAAATAAACAAAATATTGGTGGAAATTGGAATGGATGAAAGAGGACAGAGATGGAATTAAATGATAAACCAAAAACACACAAACAGCAAAAAAGACACAAATCTCAAAGGTTCTTGCATTCAAGGACTTTTACTTTAAGGGCACATAGTCATGGTATACCTCAAGAGTCTGTGTTCTTATGCTTATAATGATAACTTGAATCATTAATAAAGGATTAAATTTTGCTCAGGAAAGTCTACAAAGAAACTTAGAAATAGATGGTATTGTGGAGTGCCTGGGTGGCTCAGTCAGTTAAGCATCCAACTCTTGATTTCGGCTTAGGTCTTGGTCTCATGGTTCAGTTCATGAGATCGAGCCCTGTGTCAGGCTCTGCACTGACAGCACAGAGCCTGCTGGCCATTCTCTCTCTCTCTCTCTCTCTCTCTCTCTCTCTCTCTCTCCCTCTCCCTCTTTCTCTATACCCCTCCTCCGCACACCGCACATGCTGTCTCTCTCAAAATAAATAAACGTAAAAAATACGATGGTTTTGTATAAATATCCATTATATTCTGTTTTCAGTGTTTAGTAATCATAATAGTGCCTGAACATGAAAGTTTCTATCACTGTCACAGTTACTATTCTCAATTGCAGGGACTGTGTATTTTCATTTTTCGTATTTTAGGTTCCTAACACAGTACAACACATATAGCAAATGTTTAAGAAAAAATTTACCAAAGTTGTTTCTCCTCATTAACATTCTTAATTAAGATTGTCAATTATATATTATGAAATTATAACCCAAGTTGTAATGACTCTTAGCATATGAACTTGACCTATTCATTTGTGTTTTTAGAATTCTCCTTCCTACCAACTACTGAAAATTACATCTAATAATTATGGCCCACTATAAGCTCATGATTTAATATTGGTATAATTTATTATCATATTTTAATCTAGTTCTGTTTCTTTAGGTGTGAGTGCAGTCTTCTTATATAGACTGCATGGGAGTATTGTAATAAAAAACCTAACCCTAGATTATCAAGCTAGTTGTTAAGGAAGGAACACTGACTTGTCTTCAAAAGGCCTAGCCCGTATCTCAGTCTCAACACTACTGTTTGTTAATTGTTTTGGTTTAAGGATATCATTTAACTTCTTTTCATTTTTTTAAATGTTTATTCATTTTTTGAAAGAAAGAGAGACAGAGAGAACAGAGCATGAGTGGGAGAGGGGCAGAGAGAGAAGGAGACACAAAGTCTGAAGCAGGCTCGAGGCTCCGAGCTGTCAGCACAGAGCCCATTGAGGGGCTTAAACCCATGAACCATGAGATCATGACCCGGGCTGAAGTCAGAAGCTCAACTGACTGAACCACCCAGGCGCCTCTCATTTAACTTGTTTTAAATAATTTCCTTATTTGTTCAGTGACTGTACTACCTTAAATTCACAGGGTTATTTTAGAATTCATTCATTCAACAGGTAAATTTTATGTATCTCATAATTAAGCTTGATGCAAGCCTTAAGAGATATAAGAAAATCCCTTTCCTTATGAAGTTTTTTATGCCAGGGAGATTAAGACATATATTAAAACAATAATAATATACTACAAGATGGAAAATGTTAAATGTTCTAAGCAGGTCAAAGGAACAAAGTAATTACTTTTAAATGAAAGCATCCGGGAAGACTTTATGAAGGGGATGGCATTTATGCTGGATGTGATGGAATGAAGGGCATTCCAAGAGGAGACAGAGGAGTAGAGATTTAGTTGGTGGGGGAAGAGGGTGGGGCATAGGAGGAGGGACTGGGTTATGAAGAAGAGAAATGAGAAAATCACCTAGTGTGAAGGAGATAGCTTGAGACCACTTCATGGACATCAGCTAAGAAGTGTAAGTAACACATGTTTATATAGTTGTGAAGCACTACACCAATATAAATTATATGGAGTATATCATGGGAGTTGTTCTTTCTAAGAAAACCTCAGTCATTTATGTGTGAAATTTTTTCTTTTATTTCCAAGATGAGTGTGGTGATGTTGTCATCATCATCATAATTAAATAATAAGAAAAAATAACCTTCATTTTTTTCATGTGAGTTGAAAAGAAAATTTTTTTTAATTCAGGGACAAACTCAGGTTTTGTTTTCTTTTGTAAATATAGACTGTTTTATGAGACAGCCTCATTTGTTTTTTAATATGTGTGTTTCTGCATTATGTTCTCTCACCTCACAACTCTTCTTTGTTTGATCTTTGTGTGTGTGGTCGGTGGGGGGGAGGCAGGGTAAGTGCACAGCCAGCTGTCTATGCTTATTTATGTCCCAGCGGGTACTTGAAAGATAACACAGAGAGAGAAGCACAGCAGTAGTAATGCATGTACAAGCACGATTCTTTTTTCATTCACATCAAAAAATAATGTGTGTAATTGCTGTAGTTTCTCCAAGGGATTTGATCTGATACTTAATAATTTGTCTGAAATTCACATATTTCAGATAACTTAGTTTTGAGAAGATGAGAAGTTACCTGATTAGATTTTTAAAAAATTGTTCTCTTACAGATTTCTAGTAACTGTTATTTAATTTGATACAATAACAATATATCGTATTTCATTTTTTTGGTTTGACAGAGATAGGAATTTGACTATTTAAATGTGTTTAAATGTCACGATGTGTTTATAGAAGGGTGTGAAATAGCCACTCATACACTAATAGTAAGAGTATTAATTCAGTGTCTTTGGAGGATAATTTGGCAGTATATGTAAATTTTTAAATACAGTCACTTTGGTTAAGCAATTTTATTTCGAGAAATTTATCTTACAAACATACTTGAACAGGATGCCAAGGACATATATGAAAGGAGGGTATTCCTTGCCATTTTGTTTGTAGTAACAGTGTCCTAGAAACCACTCAAATGTACATCAGTTGGGAATTATTTAATAAGCTAAATGATGTTATTTACCTCTGTGCAATGAAATACTGTGAAGCTATTCAAGTGAATGAGTGAAAATGGGTATAGTATTTTGGAGTGCTAGATGTGTAGTTAATGTGTATTGTACTGCTGAAAACATGCATATACATGGATTTGCTTGGGTACCTGGTTTCATTTCTTTTGGATGTATACCTAGGAGTGGAATCACTTAGTTATGTTGTAATTCTATGTTTAATCTTCTGAGGTACCGCCAAATTGTTTTGCATAGAGGCTGCATAATTTTTCATTTTCACCAGAAATTTATGAGGGTTCCATTTTCTTTACGCCCTTACAGTGTTTATGGTTTTCCTTTTTATTTATTTATTTTTTTAATTATAGCCATCCTAGGGGCGCATGGGTGGCCCACATCGGTTGAGCGTCTGACTTCTGTTCAGGTCATGATCTCACGGTTTGGGAGTTGGAGCCCCGCATTGGGCTCTGTGCTGACAGCTCAGAGTCTGGAGCCCACTTTGGATTCTGTGTCTCCCTCTCTCTCTGCCTCTCCCCTGCTCACGCTCTGTCTCTCAAAAATAGATGGTAAAAAAAGTTAAAAAATTATAGCCATCCCAGTGGGTGTGAAGTAGTATCTTGTTAATATTTTGATTTGCATTTCCCTAATGATTTTGAGCATCTTTTCATGTGCTGGTTGGATATTTGTATGTTTCTTTGGAAAAATGTCTACCCAAGTCCTTTGCTCATTTTTTGAGTTGTCTTCTTATTTTAAGTTACAAGAGTTCTTTATATATTCTGGGTACTCGATCCTTACCAAGATACGTGATTTGCAAATATTATCTCCCATTGTATAGGTTGTCTTTCACCTTCTTCATAATGTCCTTTGATGCAAAAAAGTTTTGATAAAGCCTGATTTTTCTATTTTTTTTCTTTCTTTGAATTAACTTTTGTACATGGTTTGAGATAGGGGTTCAGCTTCATTCTTTTGCATGTGGACATTCAGTCATCCCAGCACCATTTGTTGAAGAAAATATTCTTTTCCATTGAATGATTTTGGCACTCTTGTTGAAAACTAGTTGGCCATACGTATATAGATTTATATCTGAACTCCCAATTCTGTCTGTATGTCTGTTTTTATGCCAGTACCACACTGCTTTTTAGTAATTTTTTAAACCACAAAATGTGAGTCCTCCAACTTTGCTCTTCTTTTTTCAGTGTTGTTATAGCTATCTGGAGCCTGTTGCAATCCCATGTGAATTTGAGGAATGACTTTTCTATTTATATATGCAAAAAAACCCAAAAAACAAAAAACTAGAATTTTGATAGGGATTGTATTTAATCTCCAAAACACTTTGGCATTGCCATTTTAACAACATCAAGTCTTGTAAGTCCATGTACATGAGATTCCTTTTAGCAATGTTTGTAGTTTTTATTGTACAAGTCTTTCACCTCTTGAGTAAATTAATTCCTAGGTGTTTTATTCTTTTGGGTGCTATTGTAATTGGAATTGTTTTCTTAATTTCATTTCAGGGTGTTCATTGCTGATGTATACAAAGACAACTAAATTTTGTGTGTTGATCTTACAGTGTGCGACTTGGCTGAATTTATTAGCTCTCGTAGTTTTATTGTGCATTCTTTGAGACTTAGGATTATTATTTTTGTTTCCTGGCTGTTGTATCTATGGTTTTTGCTTAAGAATCAGGATCTAAATCCATATAGAGTTTTTTATTTATAATCTGCTGACTAACCTTGCTATCATGCTTGATCCTTTGTAGTCCCTTTATGTAAGAGCTGGAGTAGCCCTTTAATATTATTAATTGGTCTTGTCACTTATGTATAAAACCTTTCATTGGCTTCATATATTAAAGTAAAAGTTTAAGTCTTGACAAGATACTATAAAGGTCCTACCTGATCTTCTCTTGGCTAACTCTTTATGACTTTACCTCTCATTTATTTCAATTATAGTGGCCTTGGCCTTCTTCCTGTTCTTGGAGCACCGGGCTCATACCTATCTTAGGGCCTTTTGTACTTACTATTTGGAGCCTTATTCTTCCATATACTCACATGATTCATTCTCTGTTTCCTTAAGATCTCTGCAAATGTCATCTCCTGAGAGGTCCTCTTCACCACCCTACCTAAAATAGCACCTAATAACATCATTCTTCATCCCCTTACCCTACTTTTTTTTTCTTCAAAACCTTTATGACAGTATGACATTATACAGAATAGAAGTTTCCTGAAGACATATATTTTGTCTGTTGTTTATTACTGAATCTCCAGTTCTTTGAGTGGTGTTAGGTATAAAAGGCATCTAATAAATTTTTGTGAAACTAATGAACAAAATGAGGTTTCCTCAAGCAAAAGGAAAAAGAAACTGATATATACTGAATACTTGTTATTGTTTTAGGCATGTAATATATGTTGATCACATTTAATCTTATTTACAAACTTATGAGAATAGATATTATCCCCATTTTCCAGCAAGGAAATGCAGACTTGGAAAAATAAAATAATTGCCTTAGAATAGCTAGAATTTTAAGTCTGGTCTTTAGTATTTGACTCCAAAACAAAGGTTTTCACTACCCTGTTATTTTTAAATTATTAAATGCTATGTACTGTAGGAATACAAAGATAACTAATAAATGGTTATTTAAATTAAGTATAAGCCAGTATATAACTACATTTCAAGTGAGTCTAATAAATTTTATAGTTATATGGAAAATTGAGAAATCATTAGCCAAACTGAAATGTTTGGCACAGACTAGGCTCAAAACGAAACACTGATTCAATAAATGTATGAATAGATAAGGATTTGGCTCTGAAATATTAAGTAAAATTTGAATTGGTACAAAGAGCAAGACCATTTTAGGTACAGGGGACAATATAAGCAAGTGTGAAAAAGCAAACTTGTGAAAAGACTAATAAAATTTATCAGGAGATAAGAATTAATGTTTAGGAGCCCTGTGAGATAAGTTTGGGAAAGTGAGTTGGAGATCCGACTGATAGAGAACTTGAATTCCAAGACCATGTTTGAATTTACAGTAACTGGAAGGCTATAGGGTAATAGTGGCACTACACATTTGTATGGGCATATGGACAACAGAATGTAGTGGTTAAGAGTGTGCGCTTTGGAGCAAAACTCTCTGAGTTAAAACTCTGGCTCTGCCCTCTACTAGCTTGGTAATCCTAAGCAAATTACTTAACTTCTCTGTGCTCTAATTTCCTCACCAGTCAAATGGAGATAATAGGTTTTTTTTTGTTTTTTTGTTTTTTTTTTTAATTTTTTTTTTTCAACGTTTTTTTAATTTATTTTTGGGACAGAGAGAGACAGAGCATGAACGGGGGAGGGGCAGAGAGAGAGGGAGACACAGAATCGGAAACAGGCTCCAGGCTCCGAGCCATCAGCCCAGAGCCTGACGCGGGGCTTGAACTCACGGACCGCGAGATCGTGACCTGGCTGAAGTCGGACGCTTAACCGACTGCGCCACCCAGGCGCCCCCTGGAGATAATAGTTTTTAACTCACGGAACCATTGTGAGGATTATATGAATTTTTATATATAAAAATTAAAAATAAATTTAAAAATAAAAAAGGGGGCGGCTGGGTGCCTCAGTCAGTTAAGCATCCAGCTCTTGATTTTGTCTCGGGTCATGATCTTATTATGGTCATGAGATCGAGCTCCACATCTGGCTCTGTACTGAGTGTGGAGCCTGCTTAAGATTCTCTCTCTTCTTCTCCCTCTACCCCTCCTTTTTTTGCTCTCTCAAACAAACAAGTAAAATGAATTATTATATGTCAAAATATAATAGAAAACAGTCCTGGGGCGCCTGGGTGGCTCAGTCGGTTGAGCGTCTGACTTCAGCTCAGGTCACGATCTCGCAGTCCCCGAGTTCGAGCCCCGCGTCGGGCTCTGGGCTAATGGCTCAGAGCCTGGAGCTTGCTTCCAATTCTGTGTCTCCTTCTCTCTCTGCCCCTCCCCCGTTCATGCTGTGTCTCTCTCTGTCTCAAAAATAAATAAACGTTAAAAAAAAAAATTAAAAAAAAATAATAGAAAACAGTCCTTAGCACATAGTAAGCATTCTGTAAATATTAACTGTTATCATTTATATGACATTTCAGTTTTCACTTGCTTTTATTTTCAATCGCTTTCATGTATAACATTTCTTTTAATCTTCACGGCAACTCTGCGAGGTAGGTAATACTATAACCAGTTTAATGACTGAACAAAGCCAAGGAAGTTATGTCATTCCATATGTGATTCTCTGTATTTCTGTGATTCTCTGTATTTCTAAGAAACTAATGGAACAACGGACTAACATGCCCAAAGTGAAGTTTTAGGGAAATCATTCTGGTGAAATTTTGCAGAATGAAATGATGAAGGGAAAGAACCTGGAAACAAGTTTATCATGCTCTTGAGATAATCTAAGCTTAGGTTTTATTTATAAAAACTTTTTATGCCAAGGACTGTGTCATCAAGAATTACGAGGAAAGACAATTAAATGAGACATTATGAATTTTCTAACTAACTAATTGATATTTTTTCAGCTGTATTTAAACTTGAAACAGATAGAAATATATGGCCCTTGATAAGAATCTATCGGGGTGGCTTTCTTCTGATTGAATTCCTTTTTCTACTGGGCATCAACACATATGGTTGGAGACAGGCTGGAGTGAATCATGTGCTCATCTTTGAACTTAATCCAAGAAGCAATTTGTCTCATCAACATCTTTTTGAGGTAATCAAAGCAAGACATAAAGTCCCACAAATATAGTTCACGTTAGCTATATCGCTGGTTTAATGGGTGCTGAAATCCATCTTTTACTTGAGGAAGATTATTGACTTAACATCTAAACATTTATCTTACCTTTGTTTTATTGAAGATATTTCTGAGTAATGGAAAAAATAAAAATAACAATTTTTCTCTTTTCTTTTCTTTCCCATCCTTTATCAGATTGCTGGATTCCTTGGGATATTGTGGTGCCTAAGCCTTCTGGCATGCTTCTTTGCTCCATTTAGTGTCATCCCCACATATGTGTATCCACTTGTCCTTTATGGATTTATGTTTTTCTTTCTTATCAACCCCACCAAAACTTTCTATTACAAATCCCGGTTTTGGCTGCTTAAACTGCTGGTAAGTCCAGAAACTTGTCTACCATTTTTAGAGTGGTGTATTGGTCATTGGCTTTGTCCAGGAGGAACCAAGGCTGCTGTTGCACAACTCCAGAAGGCATGGTTCACTTTGTAATCTATGTGAGTGGTGCTCTAGCTCCAAGGGTAAAGAATATAGTGTAATTGGTACACCTCATGTTGTATAGTGCAGTGGCCCTGGGAGAAATACTTATTCATGCAGTTTTTTTCCTCCTAAAAGGGAGTATGAAGTGTCCAGATATTGAAATTATTTTCCAAATTAATAATAAATAATTCATGATCTATTTAAGTGCCTTATTATTTAGTACAGATTACTTAGCCAGCTGTGATAACATGTAGAACTCTGTGAATTTCTTTTTTTTTCCTTTTTAAAAAGTGGTAAAACTATTATTTTCCTGTCAAATTGATAGAAATAGTCAACCAAACATTTTTATTTTTATGAAAGATTCATTCTCTAAAATCAGTAAGCATATTTTACCAGATTACCAGGTTTAATTTGAGAAACTGACTTTGATTCTTGTTTATAATACATTCCATTTCTTCTTCCACTTTACCTATTTCTTAATCTCAAAATCTTTCAATTTAAACATTAGGATAAAGAATCTCTTGCAAAAATAGTTGCTGTATTTTTTGTAATGGTGTAAAGATAGCTTGGGGAAGGGACTTCTCTTAACTCCTGAACTAAACCAGCTCTGTTTTGAAAATTAATTGGTAATGTTCTCCTGTAATTATTTCTTAGGTTATGAATTACAACTAACAGTAAAGTGAAGATTAGTGATTAAATTGACCAATCTCTACACATACTTTCAGAATTCCTATAATAATTGCCTTACTCTTTTTTCCTACCTTAGAAAAGTATACTACCTTGAAAACTGGAGTATTCTTTTTCCTTTTGTATGTCCCTTACGGTTAGCAGAACTTTTTTCTTTGTTGTTGCTGTTCTTAGCAGTACATTCCCTATATATAGCATTATTTAAATTTTTTGAATCTGAAGATATAAAATATGCTCTTCCTATTAAAAAACATAGTAAGTAAGCATACAACAAGTAAAAAGCCACTTATATTCCAGTACAGGTAAGTATTTATAGCAATCAGGAAAAGAAAATGGCCTAGATCTCCTTCATGTTTTTTTCCCCAAAGTTGATTGTTATTTATTTGTATTTCTTATTTCTTCTGGTAGGATTTTTACCACAAATTGAGAATATCCCTATTTTCCTCTAATTTCATTAAATACTAATAAGTAAGAGCAAATCATTCCTGTTATGTATAGTACCACTAGGCCAAACTGTAGGCCTAAGTGTAGAACTTAGATGTACAAGAGTATTTTGAAAAGTCTTAAGTATGTAATCACCTTTAACACATTTTATCATCTAGAACACATGATTTTTAAAGGATTTTTTGTAAGACAGAAGAAATACTTGAACATTTTTTTCTCTCTTGAAATTCATAGTAAAAATAAATCATTTCCCGTTAGTACAACAAAATTAGATTACCTTTTTTATCTTGAGATTATTTGTCATTTTATTGCTAGATTTTGTGGAGTTTTAAAACTTATTTGCACAAAAATGTAGTATTCTTCTGGTTACAAGGAAATAATGTTAAGATTATAAATACCTATTATTTCCTGCCTCAATTATTGTAAAATATCTATAAAGTTATTTTGAAATGAGGTTTCAAAGACTCAGATGTTAATACGATTGCATCATTGCAATAACGGAATGATATCGTTGTGTGTTAAGTGAACATTTCCCCAGTGCATCCTTCTCTGTTTAAATAGTTAGCTATGATTGATGCATGACCAGTTACTCTTATTAGCAAAATGATTCCCCATTGAGTAGACATTTATTAATGCATTTGCTGTATGTTAATAAATGAGGATTTATGGATGGAATAGGTTGGCAATGATGATGTAATAAGGAATAAGAATAATAAGTGTGCTATAAGAATCAGTGAAATGCAGAAAGAAGCATTGTGGTTTGTTATATTTATAATAATAATTGTATACAGGAAAATCTTACACATATAAAGCATTTTAACATTAAGTGACCTGTTGACTTATTTTAATTCAAATCTTACTGAAAAAATTTACCCTGAGACTTATTTCTAGTGTTAAAAATATTTTGTTTCTCTGATACAGCTTTTTTAATAGCCTCATCATTAAGTAAAAGTACATATCCTTCTTCAGTTTTTTTTTTTTCAACGTTTTTTATTTATTTTTGGGACAGAGAGAGACAGAGCATGAACGGGGGAGGGTCAGAGAGAGGGAGACACAGAATCGGAAACAGGCTCCAGGCTCCGAGCCATCAGCCCAGAGCCTGACGCGGGGCTCGAACCCACGGACCGCAAGATCGTGACCTGGCTGAAGTCGGACGCTCAACCGACTGCGCCACCCAGGCGCCCCTCCTTCTTCAATTTTTAAAAAATGGAAAAGAACATGTATCATTTGGCCATAGTGGTACGCACTGGATGCTGTTTATATCCATATTTAAATTTGAATGTATGGAATTTATATGCTATACACCACCTTCAAAAAAGCTAAAAAAAATTTTATTAGAAATTTATTTAGGGGTGCCTGGATGGCTCAGTCAGTTAAGCGTCTGACTCTTGATTTCACAGTGTGTGGCTTCAACTTTGGGCTCTGCACTGTCAGAGTGGAACCTGCTTGGGATTCTCTCTCTTCTTTCCCTCCTCACTGTCCCTCTCAAATTAAATAAACTTAAAAAAATTTTTTTAAAGAAATTTATTTATTTTGATACTTAAATGTCAAATTAGGTACAGTTTGTTTGTATTATTAGGTCATAAATCTCTGTAGATCTATATTTGCCCTAATTGGAGGTCCAATTGGGAAACATAAGCACTGCCTCAGATTTTCTAAACAAAAATACCAATCAATTCTTCTAGAAGACTACTTAAAGTTTTAAAATTAAAGTCCTTTCCTATATAATTGGGGAATTGATTTTTTCAATATTTTCTTTGGTTTTATAGTAAAATTTTTACATATGTCTCTACTATGATTACAGAGAGATAGTCTCTTTTAATAATGCACTGTTCTGGACATTTTGTATGTGTTCATTTATTTCATCCTTTTAATAACCATGAGGTTGGAGCTGCTATTAATCCACATTGTATAAATGAGGAAACCCAAGTTCAGAGGAGTTAAATACACAGCCAGTAAGTAATGGAGATGAAATGTGAGCCCAGGCAGTCTGATTCCATAATCTGTACTCCTGACCACTACCATTTAACAATTAAACCTGGTAGTCACTTTATTTAAGATACTTAACTTTGATCTAGTAGTTCAAACTAATAAATATATTTTATATAAAAATTCAAAGAGTGTGATTATTCACAAGCCTCTAAAAGCAGAAATTAAACTTCATCTTCTTTAATATTTATCGGCATTAACTTAGAAAATGATGTTAGTTAATATCCTTTCTAATAACTTATTAATGGCTTTTTTGTGTATGTGAGTAAAACATCAGATATTTTGAATTGTCTGTAGCTTTCTTAATACTGTTACTCAGTGAGTCATTGTCATTTTAAGCAAAATCACAACAATGTAGAAGTTGAAAGACCTTAGCCACAATAAGAAAAGAAAGAATTCTCACTCAAGAAGGGGAATTCAGATAAATTTAAGATGAATTTGATTATGTGTAAACATCAGGGAATTCAGTATGAACTCAGCCCTACCCTGTCTCTGATGCAGCTACTCCCTCCCTCCCTTCTTTGTATTTCTAGGGTATTTTGCATGTTTATCTGTAATAGCACTTACTACACAGTGCTGTCGCTATTTCCTTAGGTATATATTTGCTCAACCAGACTGTGAGTCTTTGACAGAAAAAACTGTTTTATCTCTGTACTTCCACAGTGCCTGACATGTGTTAAATGCTGAATGACTATAATTATATTCCTTCCTTTATTAGTTGTATTATACCAACATTTACTACTCCCTCCTCTTCCTTTTTCCATCTGCTCTCTTCTATAAATTTTCCCTTCCTTCCAGTTTCTATTTTCATGCCACTCCCTTTCGTAGTCCCATTTCCCTCTTTTCTTATTTAATGCATTCTCTTCCTCCTCTGCTCATATGGAGGTTTACTCTCTTAGCTAGCTTTTGAGGCTGAATTTGGCAGATTATGAGAGTAATAGTAGTCTGTCTCATGTCCATGAGAAATAAGAAAATTGCCCTTGGCTATAATTTTCACAAAAGTCCACGACTAGAGATTGAGTTAGACTTCCTGATCCTTTTGGTGTTATGTTCTAAACTCTTGTTTGTCTCTTTGAATTTTTAAAGTCCACTCTGCACCCCACAGTTTCTTAAAATACTATATAAACTGGCATCAGAACCTTTTCATGAATAAATGACTAACATCTCAACCACTAAGCCCCCAGTTCTCACTCTGCCCCCACCCCCTACCAAAAAGAGTTTGCTGTATCTAGACCTTATGGTTGCAAACGATATAGCTTGTCTCTCAGGCTTATTGCAAACTTATTGAAAGAGCAAGAGACTGATCACAAAACTGAGCCATGGCCTCAAAATATATCCGCTCTAGAAAATATCACAAAGCCTGTACTAGGTCCTGCAGATACCTGATCTAACGTCCAAAGCCCCAAGGCAATACCTGTCATAGATACTTGATATCTAGGATGGATTCATCATGTAGCCATTTATCTCCCTCAAATAATAAAGAGAAGTGTTTAGAGGTAGAATAGAAAGAACCAGCCAAGTCTGAGGGGAGAGAGCCATTATTTTTCATGCTGAATATGTCTGCTAAATGAATATAGCTAGATGGCAGGCGAGCTATAGATTTAGACTCATTTTCTCAAAACTGCTGCTTAGTCAAAATTCCTTGTTTTAGGAGTTCATTTTTAGCTTTTAAGATAGAAAGGGTCTGACAGGGTGAGGATTAAAGCTGCCTTAATTCCATCTTCAATTTTCTCAGGGCATCTCAAGGCATTCTGCACTATTGGAGCCTGTTTCTGATGATTACGTTAGTATCTATCCATCTTCTCTCTGCAATGGCAGGAGATTTCCCTTTACAGTGGTAAACAGTCTTCCACAGAATAGGTCAGGATGAGTTTGTTGTAGGTCCTCTGTAAAATGGGGATATGAATAGTGCCAAGCTCATAGAATTGTTGCAGTTAGTGGACTATGAAAAAAGCATTTTGAGAAAAATATGCAGCATGGATTAGTGCTCAGTACATTTAATCTGAATTCATTTAACATTATTTTTATAATAGTGGGGTATGAGCTTATTTTTGTGGCATCATTTCAAGACAAATACAATTATTACCATGGCATTAGTGAAATGAAAGTGACTTCAGTGAGAGAACGGGCAGGCATGCTTCAGGTGTTGCACATCCTTCCCTCCCTATCCCTTGTAGGCAAAGAAGAGCTTTCTATTCAGGTAGCAAAGCTCTCATCCCAGTTAAGAAGGAGGATATTCCAGAAATTATTATAGAGCATGCGTCTCTAGCACAATTTACCCCAGAGCCCTAACACTACACATCCTCTCAGTGCTTCTCCCTTCTGCTACTCTCTGCTTTCAGCTTCAACTCTTTCCACCCTCTCTGCTTTCTGTTTTCTAACTGTAGCTATTCCTGTCTTCACCCCACTTAAATTTCCTTTCTTAGTTATCTATTCAACTCATTCAGTTCACTACTAATTCTCAACCTAGCCACTGTTGCCAGGTCCCTGTGTTTGTGATTGGCTCATTGGTTTCCATTTTATCAGCTAAAGTAATCATGCTGCATGGTCAGACAAGAATTAGAGAAATTTAAGTGAACTTTCTTGTTTCTGTGTTTTTTTATTTTTTTCTTTCTCCCAGTTTCGAGTATTTACAGCCCCCTTCCATAAAGTAGGCTTTGCTGATTTCTGGCTGGCCGATCAGCTGAACAGCCTGTCAGTGATATTGATGGACCTGGAATATATGATCTGCTTCTACAGTTTTGAGCTCAGATGGGATGAAAGTGGGGGCCTGTTGCCAAATAATTCAGAAGGTAGGGTATGAATGTGCATCCATACCTCTGAACTGCCAGTGTAAACCAAGAAATATTGGGAATGATAACTAAGAAATGTAAGATCACGGTGAAAACTCATCCAATAATACAAACTTAATTAAATGTACTTGGCACTCTTTTAGCAATCTCTTTATCTGATACAATTTGGCTCTTAAATTAAATGTTAGGATTTCAGTCATCCATTTGCCAAGAGATTTGCAACTTACACTTAAGGAATTCTAAAACTTAGAAAAAAAAGAAAAGTAAAAATTTCTAGTATATTGGTAGTTATATCACAAATGCTTTAGTGCCAACAGTTTCCATCACAGTATTGCTTTATAATGATCAAAAATACTTGAGTATTTGGACTTAGATCAAGGGCTTTGAGAAAGTCATTGTAGATCGTTTTTAATTCTTACTGAGGATCTTGGGGTGTTTTTTTCTGGTTCTTTTTCCCACTCTTGGTGTATGCCAGGAGTTCGAGTTATTAAGGAATTTTGCCTTAATGACAAAGACCAAATTTAGACAGATTATGTAACATCTGACTAGCAAAAAGCTAATGAAGCCAGTGGCAACACATATTCATTGATTGCTAGCAGACCACAACTTTGTTGTAGGTTGATCCCACTATAATGCATTCCCAGAATTTGAAGAAAAATGTATTTACCAACTTCATTCTTCTCATTTAAAAATATAAACTCTGCTCTTCATTAAAAAGTAGGCTAATGAGGTACATTTTCTACCTATTGTGATATAGCAGTTTGGAGTTCATGAAATTAACTAGAGTCACTAGTGGCATTTGTATGTTTTCCAAGTATTTCAAATTACAGAGTAACTTTTCTTTCCTTTGATTACTGTACTCATCTTCTAATTTTCTTACAGTTTTACCACATTCCAAAGAAAACGATTCCAGAACAGGTTGTCAGAAATCTGGGAGGGCAGATTTTCCCCCATAGGTCCACCCTATATATTTACCTTCCTTTTTTGGCTTTCATCGCTCATGAAAAGTTTGAGAATACAGTAATTACAAAGAAGAAAGTGATTCAGAAACCAGGCTTCTTGCTTTTATGGACTTGAGAGTGGTTACAATATATAACAAAATGGTGTGAACAAGTTACTTGTCTTTTGTTTCTTTTTTAATAATAATTCTTCTTCTTTGAAATCCGCACAGAACCAGAAATTTGCCACAAATATTCGTATGGTGTGCGGGCCATCGTTCAGTGCATTCCTGCTTGGCTTCGCTTCATCCAGTGCCTGCGCCGCTACCGAGACACAAAAAGGGCCTTTCCTCATTTAGTTAATGCTGGGAAATACTCAACAACTTTCTTCACGGTGACGTTCGCAGCCCTTTACAGCACTCACAAAGGTATTCTACGATTGACTGTGAAGAGATTTTTCAAAACCTGGGTTTTTACTACTGACATCTGTTTCTTACTCTGGTTCCTTTTCCATTTATCATGCTCTTTTTTTCCACTGAAGTTCCAGTCCCCTCAGCTATACCATTTTGTTCTTGAACACAATTTGAGTCTCATTCCAGCATTTAATAACAAGTACCGTCAAAAAGTCATCCAGAATAGGAAGGATTTAGTGATATGTGAAATCCTGAATTATGTTCAGTGTGTTCTATCTTAGACACCTTGGGCTTTCCTCTGTTGTTGGTTTTTTGTTTTGTTTTGTTTTGTTTCTGTTTTTTTAGCCTTCTTGTTCATTAATGAGGTTGGGAAATGCTAGGTGAAAAAGATTCCCTCTGGCAATCATGTATATTTTTAATCGCTTTCCTTCACCAAGTAGTAAGGATTGTTTCCAGCCCATTTAACTGCAAATTGAGTTCTCTGATCTCTCTAGTTTCTTATCTCCATAGCAACCAGTTATTACTTGAGACTGCTCTTCTGTTGGGAGGAGAAAAAAGCTTTTAGGTTCTGAGCCACATGCAGTCAGTCCTTTTGAATTTTTAACCTTTTTCCAAGAACTGTCAATCAAAGATCTTGCTTCCTTTTACTAAAATGCATTCCATCTTTGTCTTTTTAAATCATTATCAGCCCACACCTTAGAGGCTGGGTGGTAAAGAAATGTTACTTATTGAAATTATTGTAATTATTTTTAAATACTTAAGTAAATTTTTTTCAGTGACTTTTTTCTTAATTGAGACACTGTATTTTAGGAGCCTGAGCTAGTACCTCTTAGCTACTTATCTAAAAAGTATGTCTGATGGTCTTGAAAGGTTGGAGCAGTGGTTTTTTTGTGAGGCTTGCAATTTGGTCCAGTAGAACACTTTATAACATACTTCCACTTTTAGCAGTAGATTCTGCAATTACAGTAATATTGATAATGCAGCCAATAGTTTTATCACTATGTAGGCACTCTTGTTAAATGATATAATTTAACTAAGTGCCTCAGTGAAGGAAACACATCCTCAAAGCTCCCGTAATTTTAACTCTTGCTGAGGAATGCTGTTCTTTAGTCTGGGCATGCATCATGATTCACAAGGTTGTGATTAGAGAATTTATAAGTCAGGCAACGGATTTGATACATGGTACCCTATGCCTTAAGAACCCTTTACTTTTCTCGCATCCTGGGTAACAGTGGTTTGGGGTTGAATATTTTAGGACATAACATATCTTTAACTATACTGGTACTCTTCAGTATGAAGCTGACAATCTGAATTCCTCAAACCTGCACTGGCTTCACTTTTAATAACCTAAAGCTAGAAGCAGTGGTTTGGATGGTATTGTGGTCGTCAGACTTTCTCTTTCTTTTTTTTTTTTTTTTTTTGCCTCATGTATCCCTTTAAAGAATTTTTAAAACTATATTATTATCATTTTAATTTTATTATTTTAAACTATTATTTAAACTGTATTTTCTGACATTTTAAAATTTACATCTGAAATTTTTCATCTTAAGGTTAAATAATTTTTAAAAATGTAGTTTACAGTGTATTTATAATTTTTTTTTAATGTTTATTTATTTTGAGAGAGAGAGAGATAGAGCATGAGTGGGGAGGGGCAGAGAGAGAGGGAAACGCAGAATATGAAGAAGCCTCCAGCCTCGCCTCTAAGCTGTCAGCACAGAGTCGGGTGCAGGGCTTGAACTCATGAACTGCGAGATCATGACCTGAGCCTAAGGTCATTCAACCGACTGAGCCACCCAGGTGCCCCCCCCCCCCTTATTTTTTTTTTACAGTGTATTTTAAATATTCACATTTTAAAACAAAACTGCTAAAATGTTTCTACTAAATGTGTCCAAGTAATCTAAATACAAAAGCATGATACTCACCATGATTTGTATTTTTATGTTTTAATGACTTTTGTCTGATACATATATATGTAAATTGAAATTAAGTTATTACCTATTACTAGAAGATGCTAAGAGATTTTTCTGTGTTGTAATTATAACTGGCCAAAGTAATGTTACAGATATGTTATAAATTTTAATAATTATCACATAGACATTTCTTATTGAGATAAATCTATATTACTTATTCTGTTCCATTTTGCAGTTTTTGTATAGGGAAGCTCTGAGAAACCTTGTTAAATAGCTGTATACATGAGGGTAGAAGTTTAATTGTTGGAGCATTGCTAAGTTTTCTAGACAGATCCTCAGTTATATACCAAAAAATATGCATAGTAGTCCATCATCAGTAATTATTTTTGTTAATCTATCAGGTTTTCTTATTGAAAGCAAAAAGTTAAAAATAAACTGAAAGAAGTAAAATATTAAACATAAACTAAATGAAAAAAGGATTTGTTAACCGTTAGAATCATTCTCTTTCTTTGTTTATGGACAGTCAGTATCTTATGACATTGTTTAAATGGTGTTGTTTTTTAATCTTGGTAGTGCAGATTACACTCATCTAGTTTATAGTGATTATCTGCCATGTCCCCTAATTGGAAAACCAGTCACCCAAATTAGAAAAAGTTTTGACTTAAATTAACATGTTTATAGACACCCCTGTGTAAACATCTCAATTCGAATTCTGAGTAGGGTAGGTAGATGAATGGGTAACTGGGTGCATAGATAGGCAGATAGAATAAACATGCATTCAGTAAACATTACTGAGAATATTCTGTGTATCAGTTGTGCTAGGCACTAAAAATGGAGCAACAAACAAAGTAATGTTCTAGCCCTTAAAAATTTATGATCTAGTAGGGGAAGTAGGTAAAAAGGCATTAACTGGTTGCACAACAGTGTGAATATGCTTAAAACTTTTGTACGGTATGCTTAGAAGTGGTTAAGATGGTAAATTTTGTGCTATGTGTTTTGACCACAATAGGAAAAAAAGACATTAAAATAAGCAGGGGACCATAATAGCCTACAGACAGCATAAGTCCCAATCCGGCCCCCAGTAGAGACTTCCCAGAGGTAATAGTTAAGCTATTTTATTGTTTCTGTGAAGGAGAATTCCAGTTATCCCATTATGTGTTTTGCCCAAGGCTGTGTAATTTGTGAGTGGTGGAAGTGTTGCTGTTTCCCACTTCTGTTCTTCTTTCGCCCAGGGCTTCCTCTTGTCCCCTCAGGCAGAACCACACCTTTTAAGTGGAGATAATAGTATCTATTCTGTTTACTTCACAAATTTGTTGTAATGATTAAATAAGGTGTAGTGTACATGGAATCACCTTATAAACTCTAACGTGCTACACAAATGGAATTTATCATTAAATGAAATACAATTCTCTTTGCTGTCTAGAGCTGGCATATGTGTGTCTTTCTTTATGGAAAATCTTTCTAAGAGAAACCCTTGTGATCCCTTCGGTAGGGGCGTTATAATGGACAAGTACCAATTAGGAATGTGTTTGGCTTCTTGTTCATGTAACACAGATGTTCACTCACTGAACTTGATTCAAGTCCCACAGTCAAATTTTTAAAAACCAAGCATTTTTTTTAGAGAGACCATTGGTTATATATCTTATCATAGCCATAAAATTTAAAAAAAAAAAACAAAAACCTTTGTATTGTTGATACATATTAAATATTTATATCACTAATTTTCTTTTTACCAAAAAGCATAAAACAGGGAAATTTGGCATTTAGTGATGATCAAAAGTAGAATTTGCTTTCTGTTGTTTTGTTGGACAATATTCCAAGAGGAAAAGTATCAGAAAACATACACTTTAAAAATAATCATTGAGCCAAAAGGATAGATTTTGTATGGTTAATGGGGTAGATCTTTTTCTATTGAATTTGTAAGTATTACCGTAAAGGATAAATTTTATGAGGAGAGGAAGGTGTAGAAGATGGTGAGGTATCCCTGTTCAGACTCAAGGATATGAGTCTTTTCAGAGAACTAGCCTACAAGAGTTACCATAGTAACTGCATTATTGGGGGTATTTTCAAGATTTTTTCAAAGGTTAGGTCTTAAGATGAATGAAGGCACAAGTGTTTCTTCTGTACCTAGAGTCATTTTTTTAAAGGTGAGGGAGGGGTTTAGACCCGTTTTAGGGAGACTACTTATTATATTTCAGCTAGCTGTCACTTGGTATAATAAGAAGGAAACACATTTTAAACATTTCAGTGTATTTTATTTTCCATCATTAATTTTAGACACAAAGGAATTTAGCTAGCAGCCAATCTCCATATTTTAAGAAATCACATTTCATTACAAGCCTAAATTTAAAGCCAACTCCTACAAGTTTTTTTGTTGGAATTAGGATTGGAGGAGACAAGAAAGTGTTTTAAATGTTTTTTGTATGTCCTTGAGGTTTCTTGGCTTTGGCAAGAAAAAGCCTGTGGGAGGTACAATAATAGAAAAAGCCATTGTGTTATTTCTGACCCGTTGATGGGGAGAGAGCGCACTTCATTAGACTTTCTGTTTTTCATTTACAGTTTCCAACATTCTAAAATATTCATAAATTCTTAGTGGATTTTGCTCTTTTGCTCTTCTCCGAATATACAGAAGAAAAAAAAACCTTACTTTAAAAATACTTCATATTTTACTTTAGACTTTTTATTAGCATTTGCTAACAAGCATTTGCTATTAGATTTTTAAAAATACTTACTTATGTTTGTTTGCTTGGTTGTTTTGCAGTACCAGTTCCCATCCAGATCCCTTCTTGTTTAACATTCTGTAAGGGGTGCTGTGCCCCCTAATGAGGATTCCTCAGCAGTAGTTCAGTGCCTTCAGAGCAAATAAGCATTTCATTGTTTTGAGTGGGCACACATAGTCCTGAAGTGCTTCCTCTCTGGGGTATGGCCAATATGTAACTGTTTTTACCCTGAATAATAGGCTGCTTTGCCAGACTTTCCAAATTTTAGTCTTGTTATAATAGAAACACCAATTTTTTAAAAATTCTCTAGGGAAACTTTTGTTTCATTAACTTAAAAAAAATTTTTTTTTAATTTTTTTTTTTTTTTTTTTTTTTTTTTTGAGAGAGAGAAAGAGTGCAAGCTGGGGAGGAGCAAAGAGAAGGGGAGACAGAATCCGAAGCCGACTCTAGGCTCCAAGCTTCAGCACAGAGCCTAATGGGGGCCTCAAACTCACAAACTGGGAGATCATGACCTGAGCTGAAGTTGGACGCTCAACCAACCGAGCCACTCAGGCACCCCTCATTAACTTTTTGTTTTAAACACACACACAAAATTTTTAAAAACAATGCATTTAGGGTACCTGGGTGGCTCAGTCAGTCAAGTGTCCAACTTGGTTTCAGCTCAGGTCATGATCTCGCGGTTTTGTGGATTCAAGCCCCACATCAGGCTCTGCACTAGTAGCACAGAGCCTGCTTGGGATTCTCTCTCTCTCCCTCTCTTTCTGCCCCTCCCCCATTTGCGCTGTGTCTCTCTCTCTCAAAAAATAAATAAAAACTAAAAAAAAAATTAAAAAGAAAACAATGCATTTGAATAAATGCTTTCACTTTTTTTTTTTTTTTTTAATGTTTGTTTATTCTTGAGACAGAGACAGAGAGTGAACAGGGGAGAGGCAGAGAGAGAAGGATACATAGAATCTGAAACAGGCTCCAGGCTCTGAGCTGTCAGCACAGAGCCTGACGCGGGGCTTGAACCCACGAATTGTGAGATCATGACCTGAGCCGAAGTCAGATGCTTAACCAACTGAGCCACCCAGGCGCCCCTAAATGCTTTCACTTTTGACTTACTATTGAAATAGCTCAAATCTTTAACCCTTTTGAAATTTGATATATTTGGCTGTAATTCCTCTAGCCTAACTAATGCAGACAAGAAATAGATTTTTTTAAAGGATTCATTATTTGTCAATATTGGCTTAAATTCTGCCAGTGCTAAAATCAAATGTGATATTGTTTGTTTCTGATTATTAATTTGACTTTAGAAATATTTCTTGAGTAGCTTTTATCTACTTGGCATGGTGCTAATTTTAAATGGTTTTATAAATATTATACCAACAATCCCATTTATATTTCACCTTAAATTGGTTTGCTTTAAAAGTATTAATTACAGCTTTGAATAAATTACATTTCCTTTGTATCTTCTTTGTCATGTAAAAAAAAAAAAAAACTTAAAAAAAATAATACATATCCTTATACCCTGAGATCATTTTTGTCGTCTTTTCGGTAGTCACCTACACCTTCTGTAGTCTACCATACAACTGGTAGATATAGTTTGTTAGCATTTCTGTATAAATTATGTTGTTTTGAAATACTCAAGCACAAAGTTTAAAGTTTAGAAATAACCTGTGTATTTCTTAGAAACAGGGAGAGAACTCTGTGATGCTTAAATTTAAGAAGTTGAACAGTATGAATTCAACTTATGGAACAATTTTACCTAATGGGAAAGGAATTTAAAGACAATTGCTTGCAAACAGAATTTTAAATTTTCATTTCAATTATATATAATTGTACATGAGAATATTGGTGGAAAGTATACACATCAATGAAAGTTATTGTGTCTAGATATTTTCAGCAGAAAGAAAAGAATAGGAAAAAATGAATAGGCAAATATAAGGGCTTAAGTAGTAGATTATAGATGAATGAATCTCTTTGCTTCAGAGTTTTATAGTATAATACAGTAAGTATACTAATCAGCTATTGATACGTCATAATTTGCCCCAGAACTCAGTAGCTTAAAACAGCAGTAATTTATTCTCATTTATGCATCTGTGGGTCAGCTGGGAATTGGTGGAACTAGGCTGGACGTGGCTGGGTAGCTGTTTTAGGCAACTGTTCCTGCTGGGCTTTTGACTTTTCCCTACATGTTTGGTTTTTGTCTGTTACACGTGTTTCACCGTGGAGCACCAACTAAAGGGACAGTAGTTACCCCAAGGAAACTCTTCGCATGGTACTAGCAGAAACAGTTTCTACTGCATACACATTTTAAGCATCTGCTTTCTTCATAGCTGCTAACCTCCTACTGGCTTAAGCAAGTCACATGTCTAGGCCCAAAGGAAGTCTGCCCATCCTGAAGCAATTATTAAACCCAGCGTCAATGGGGTAAGAATCATGAGAGAAGAGTGTTGGGGAGAATGAATACTTTTAAACTATAACCTAATCTGACACAAAACAAATCAATTTTAACTAATTTTTTAATTGGAAAAGGATATAAACAGATAATTTTGTAGGGTAATTAAACATGGCTAATAAACATATGAAAAATGTTCTCCTTTACTGATTGCAAAAGAAATGAAAATTGAAATATTTAATCAAAGAAGTGATGATGCTTATTGCTATCAAGGATGTGGAGAGATGAACACTCATTCTGTTGATAGAGTATAAATTGGTAAGCAATTTGGTAATCCTACCAGGAGTCTTAAAATCATTCATACTTTTTGAACTAGTAAGTCCCTTTCCATAACTTTTTCTAAGGAAATAATTAGAGAAGTGGCTAGAAGTTAACTTATGTTTACAGCATTATAAAGAACTGAAATAATCTAATAAATGTCCATCAATAGGAATATAATATGGTATGTAGAATATTATATAGTAGCTTGTCAAAAGTAATGCAAAGCACCTACAAACAGTAGATGAAGAATAGTGATATTATTAAAAGGTAATATTTATTGAATATTTCTATGGCCCAAACACTCTTTTAAGCACTTAACATGTATTAACTCATTTAATCCTCACAGCAGCCCTGTGAGGTATTAGAATCAGAGCTGGATGTAATTAAAGTGGCGAAAGCACATTTTATTCAGGAAGTTTTGAAGTAGAGGAAAAGAGATCTCAGTAGAGAGGTAGGCTCAATTCTGAATATAGAACAGACAAATGGGGATTTATAGCCAAGAAGAAGGGTCAGTGGTTGGAAAATTACTACAAGGAAACATCAGGGTTGAGGGATGATTCTGGTTAAACTGACTTGACAGGAGGATTCTTGCTAAAGGAAGACCAGAGTGATTAGATGAAGGGTAGAGGATAAAGAATTTTGATATCTAGAATGATCAGATATTGAGGATAAGGGGTTCTCTCTAAAATGGCTTAATGAGATTCTTGGTACAACTAGGTGACATAGGCTTGACAAGAACAGACACCAAGTTTGAGGCCTAGAGAGCTTGGAGGAGCCTAACTAGGTTTAGGTTAGGGAGTGCATCTTTGTCAGAGGTAAGCACTTGTCATTTTACAGGTGAAGAAATTGAAAACAGAGAGACTAAGTTACTTGCCAAAGTCATACATCTGTAAAGTGGAAGAACCCAGGTTATGAATCTTAATAAAACAGTGTAGCCCCAAAAATCAAGTAGCTGTTCAGTGACAAAGCTAGAATTCATACCCAGTGATTATTTTTACTCTGTCATACTGCCTTCTAAGTTTATAGAATGCTCTGAGCTCTTCTCAAATGTTAAACTTGTGGTAAGCAAAGAAAGATCAGATAGAACAGTGTGGTATTCCTACACGTTTCAAATAAATTTGTTTGAGAAAGCACAAAGCTACACTGGGAGAGAATAATTCAAGGAGTACTTTTAAGAGGATAGGCCCATTTTCTGATCCTTTCATCCTAATGGCCACCACATTCATGGAAAGCCAAAGACGTTGCCAGGAACAGGAGTCAAAGACATTTATTAGTAAGAGCAAAGTGGAGTCAGCCCAAATATGTAAGTAATTTCTCTGCCAGATAATTGAAAGTCATTCTTGAATTGGAAGGAAGCAAATACTAACATACTAGTGTTGTTTCAAGTGATAAGAAAATGTTTTAATATGAATAATTAGAGTTGTAGTCTTTGTTAGGGTTTTAAAATTCACTTAAGAAATACCTGAAGGGTGCCTGGGTGGCTCAGTCAGATGAGTGTCTGACTCTTGATTTTGGCTCAGGTCATGATTTTGGCTCAGGTCATGATCCCAGGATCATGGGATCAAGCCCTGTGTTGCTCTCTGCGCTGAGCATGGAGGCTGCTTAAGATTCTCTCTCCCTCTCTCTGCCCCTCTCTCCCTCCCCGTCTCTGTCCCTCTCCTCTCTCTCTTTCTCTCTCTCTCTCTCCCTTTTTCTCTCCCTCTCTCTCCCTCTTTCTCTCTCTTGCTCTCTTTCCTCCCCTCATCTTCCCTGCCCCTCTCTCTTGCTCATGCTGTGCTCTCTCAAATAATAATAAAAAAAAAGGCAAAGAAATACCTGTGGTAATAATTAGGTATTTGTTAAAGCTGGCTATTTTCTCTTTTAATTTTTTTGAATGTTTATTTATTTTTGAGAGAGAGACAGAGCACGAGCAGGGGAGGAGCAGAGGAAGAAGGAGACACAGAATCTGAAGCAGGCTCCAGGCTCTGAGCTGTCAGCACACAGCCTGATGCGGGGCTTGAACTCATAAACAGCAAGATCGTGACCTGAGCTGAAGTCGGATGCTCAACCGACTGAGCCACCCAGGCGCCCAAAGCTGGCTATTTTCTTGATATATATTGTTAAATAAGGAATGTTGCCAGCATGCTTCTTAGAATGTTGTGAACAAAATAGGAAAAGAAAGACTACTGGGGCGCCTGGGTGGCTCAGTCGGTTAAGCATCCGACTTCAACTCAGGTCATGATGTCTCAGCTTGTGAGTTGAAGCCCTGCGTCGGGCTCTGTGCTAACATCTCAGAGCCTGGAGCCTGCTTCAGACTCTGTGTCTCCCTCTCTCTCTGCCCCTCCCCTGCTCGCTTTCGGTCTCTCTTTCAAAAATAAATAAACATTTAAAAAAAAATTTTTTTTAAAGAAAAGACTACTGAGCTAATGCTTAGTTTCATTGGTACTTTGAGGTATAAGATACAGTTTTCATGGAAATTTTTAAAGGAATTTTTCTTATATTGAAAGCAGTATTTTCTTCACATATTAAAAAAAAATAGGGCTGCTACTTAATAGGAGGGAAGATGAAGCATCTACCTAGTGTTTAACTATCACATGGATGTGTTTCCTCATGTAGTATTCTCAAGACTGCCTGTAAATACTTTTTAGTTGCTTCTGAATAATAACCGTAGGCATAATTTCTTTTAAAGCAGAATTGTATTGCTTGAAACTATTTTGTCCCTACTCTCCTTAAAGGAAATGAACATCTACCAAACAAAGTGGAATACTGAAGCCTACTCAGTTTCATAGCTGGTGTAGAAAGGAAATATGAACTGAAAGTCTAGGATCTGTTGTATAATCTTCTTTCCTTCTCAGTTATGAATACATAAACAGTCCATGACTTAAGATGGTTCAATTTAAAGATTTTTTGACTTCCTGATGATGTGAGAATGATATTCCTTCAGTAGAAACCATACTTCATGTTTTGAATTTTAATCTTTTCCCAGGCTAGCAATGTGCAGTATGATACTCTTCATGATGCTGGGCTGTGGCAGCGGCCACAGCTCTCAGTCAGCCACGCAGTCACAGGGGTAAACAACCAACACATGGAACTGTTCTGTTTCTCACTTTCAGTAGAGTGTTCAGTCAGTCACATGAGATATCCAGCACTGTGTTATAAAATAGGCTTTGTGTTAGATGGTTTTGCCCAACTGTAGGCTAATGCAAGTGTTCTGAACACAGTAGATTAGGTATATTGAACCCATTCTTGACTTGATATTTTCAACTTCTCATGGGTTTATTGGATGTAACCCCATTGTAAATAGAGGAAGGTCTATCTGACTAAGTATACTTCCTTCCTCAAGAACTGAAAAAACTTGATATCTGAAATCAGTGTTTTTTAATCTTTCATTAAACCTTCTGTTGCAGAAAGTGCAGTGTCTCCACCTCGAGAGCTACATCCATCTCTGCTCAATTTAATCAAGTCTTCTGACAGTAGGAATTTCAAAAGCACCATCTTAGTGAAAGGCACTATATTGTGCTGAGGGAGAGAATGTAGGCTTTACAGCTAAGTGGACTAAGACTAGGTTAACTTAGTCACTTGCTAATTATGTCACCCGGAGAAAGTGACTTAACTTCTTAGAGTTAGAGGTTATAAAATTGAGATAGGGGTGCTTGGGTGGCTCAGTCGATTGAGCTTCCAACTTCAGCTCAGGTCATGATCTCATGGTCTGTGAGATCGAGCCCTGCGTCAGGCTCTGTGCTGACAGCTCAGAGCCTGGAGCCTCCTTCAGATTCTGTGTCTCCCTCTCTTTCTGACCCTCTCCCATTCATGCTCTGTCTCTGTCTGTCTCAAAAATAAATAAACATTAAAAAAAATTTTTTTAATTGAGATAATAATTCCTGCCTCAAATTTATTATGAGGATTAAATTGTGTAAATATAGCATAATTGATGGTAGTTGGTTATTGGTATCCTTTCCATGATCTGTGATGAAAGTGTGAAAAAATTCACATGTAAAATATTAGGAAAGGGGTTGCAACTACAGACATGGAGGAATTCAAAATAATTATGAGTAGATATCTGGATAAAATGCACAGTTTATTTTTAGGAAATTATAAATTAGCAAAATAAATGCAGGAAAACATAGAAAATATAAATTATAGATTAAGGACAGCTTTCCTTATTCCTTTGGTTCTTGTTGAAGTGTCAGACCCAAATGTTTTCACAAGTGAAACCTTTCAAAACTTTGAGGAACAGTTTGTGCCATTTAAAGTGTTTCAAAACTTAGAAAAAGAAAGCATCTTTTTTCTTTTAAAAACCTGCATAATTCAGAGAAAGATATTCCTCAGTAAAACTATATAACCCAGTCTTACTCATGAATATACCTACAAAGATTCCAAATAAAACATTAGGAGCTAGAACCCACTGGAATATTAAAACAATAATATACCATGACTGAGATACTTTAGGGATAGTTTACCATGTCACCAGACTGGAGGAGAACAGCCATGTGATCATCTCAGCAAATGCCAAGGAGACCCTGACTAATTAAGAAACATATATATGTGTGTGTGTGTGTGTGTGTGTGTGTGTGTGTGTGTGTGTGTGTGTGTGTGTGTGTATGTATATATATATGTGTGTGTGTGTGTGTGTGTGTGTGTATATATATATATATATATATATAAAATTTGTAAGGATCCATCTTAAATATAGAAGTACTATATTTTTATACACAGACACAGCTATCATGACTAAAGGTGAAATATTATAAACATTCTCATGGCACCTGGGTAGCTCAGTCGGTTAAGCGTCCAACTGTTGGTTTCTGCCCAGGTCATGATCTCACAGTTCGTGAGTTCGAGCCCTACATTGGGCTCTGCTCACAGCATGGAGCCTGTTTGGGATTCTGTCTCTCCCTCTCTTTGCCTCTCCTGCTTGCTCTCTCTGTCTCTCTCTCTCAAAATAAAATAAACTTAAAAAAAATTGTTTTGATAAATAAAATCTGGACTAACAAAGATATCTGTCATCATCACTATTATTTAACATTCTTCTATTACTCTTATGCAAGAAAATGAAAGAATATTAAAAATTTCTAAAGCAGGAATAAAAATTAAATGTCAAAATTTATAAATAGTGATTGTCCAATGTTATCACTTTATTTTCCTTTTTATGAAATTTTTATGGTGAATGTATAACCTTTTTATAAACAGGAAAAACAGTTGTTTTCATTTAAAAAAAAATTAAAAGGCCTGCTGGAAGCCTAGGCCTCTGGGCCTGAGAGGGGCCCTGCGACTGGGAGCCAGAGGTGGGGGTGGTTGGCATCCAAGGGAGTATAGTAAGTGTCATAGGGCAGGGACGCCCCGAGTCCCCGAGATAGCCCCCAATGAGTTCACGGTATCTTCCTTATATGATCAGGCCCCATTGCTGGCATCGCCACTAACCCAGAGCCTGAGAAGATTATGAAAATGTGTCTGGCAAAGTGGGGCTGGGGACCAGGACCAGGAGATTAGGGGCAGCAGGTAGGCTGGAGATGAGGGAGCTTTAGGGAGGCCTCTGCAGCTGTAACTGTGAGACCTGGTCAATGATGACGTGACCACTGCGCAATCTGAGTTCTAGGAACCTGGTGATGGAATGTGCTGAGAGCGGACTGAGACTGGGCAAAAAGGTATTAATAATAATTTTAAAAAATTAAAAGGCCTGAACTATATTTCTGAAGCTCTTTTAGCTCATTTTTTTTTTTAAGTTTATTTGTTTATTTTGAGAGAGAGAGCATGAGCAGGGGAGGGACAGACAGAGCTAGAATCCCAAGCAGGTTCTATACTGTCAACGCAAAGGCTGACCAAGGGCTTGATCTCATGAACCTTGAGAGATCATGACCTGAGCCGAAATCAAGAGTCGGAGGCTTAACCGCTGAGCCACCAAGGCACCCTGCTTTTAGCCCCTTATATTTTATTATTCTAATAGAGCTATTTGCCAGTACATAGCTTCTTGGCACTCATTATTTCATTTTGAATCTGATATCAACCCTGAAAGGAAGTAAAACATTTATTATATTTTTTTAAAGCTAGGAAGGTTAAATTGCCTGACCCAGGTCACATGGCAGCAGTAGCAAAACCAGAATTCTCTGTCTCTGAATATACTCCTTTTTACACACTAAAAAGTTATATTTCCAACAAGGCAGCATGATGTATTGCTGTGATTCTCAAACTTTAGTATGTATATGAATCACCATAGATTGTTACTTAAAAATGCTTTATTCTCAGGCCCAACTTCAGTTATTTTTAGTAGGATTAGGATGATGACTCCAAAATTTGCCTTTTTAACATGTGCCTCATGTTGTTTCTGCTGACCACACTTAAGTAAATACTAGTATAATTTAAAGAATAGAGATTATAAATGGATATGGTGTTGAGGAAATATGGAAACTACTGAGTTTGGATATTGCTTCCTCCTACTGTACTGTTTAGGAGATCTTGGACAGCCAAGCAATGAATGGCAGGGAAGCAATAGAACGTATTAAATGAGAACATGGGCTTTGGATCAGTACCTTGGGCATGTTACCTGATAACAGCAGTCCCCGTTTCATAAAAAGGCTCTAAGGAAATAGGTGTAAAGTTCCTTAAGGAGGAATGAGAAAGCAGGGCAGAGACAGACCAAAAGTGTTATTACTCTAATGGAAGTCTCAACAACAACCCAAAAAACTCCAGAAAGTATCAGGGATTCTTTACTGAGAAAAAAGATTTTATGTTTTTCCATCAGCTTTTATTCTGCTTAAAGTAATTAGAGACTGTTTAAACTTTTTATTTTTAATTAAATCTCAAAGCGTATTGATGACTACAATTGATTAGATGGTTCCTAGAGTAAGTATTTGAATAGATGTTTCAGAAGTACTGGTAAAGTTTGAAATAATATAGGTTTTGCTCCTAACATTTAATTAGAAAAGGTAATTTGAAAGAAAAGGTATTTGAAAGAAAAGAAATGAAGGTTTCTATAAAAAGGCATTACAGTCTTGGACTGTTTCACTCTGAGACTAAGAATTGTTTCAGATGGCATTTTTAGATCTGATATGTTATACTAGTATAGAATGTTGGCAAGTTGTATGGAAAATGGTGGAAAAGATTTTGGCATTCCCTCTCTCTCTAGGCATGCCTCATATTATATATATTCTCACTTCTTTTTAAATCTGTTAATTAGCCATAATGTAGAATATATATTGTTATTATTTTTACATTTCTAGATTCCATTTTTGTGATCTATATTCTTTATTCAACTCTAATTACTGTACCCTACTATTATTGCTGCTAAAACCTTATCCAATCTTATTTCCATTTTTAATTGACTGTAACTTTAGCTTGTGTTTATGACTTGATTTTTTCCAGTTCAATTAAGAAAAAAATTCCTACTCATATGAATGTACTACCTGAAGCTTTCTTACAGCTTCATAAAATAAGCACTTGAGACCTTGTCAGAAGTTTATAGGATCCACGGGGAACCTGGGTGGCTCAGTCGGTTGGGCATCTGACTTCAGCTCAGGTCATGATCTCCCGGTTCATGAGTTCGAGCCCCACATCGAGCTCACTGCTGTCAGCCTGTCATCACAAAACCTGCTTCCCATCCTCTTTCCTCCTCCCTCTGCCCCTCCCCCACTTGTACTCACCCTAAAATAAATATTTTTTTAAAAAGTTTATAGGATCCTTATATTGCCTCTTTTTTTTTTTTTTTTTTTGAAAGCCAGAGAGAGTAGGGACAGAGAAAGAATCTCAAGCAGGCTCCACAGAGCCCAACACGGGGCTTGTCATGACCTGAGCTAAAATCAAGAGTTGTATGCTCAACTGACTGAGGCACCCAGGTGCCCCAGGATCCTTATATTTCTTTGTAAAGTGATTATGGTTGATAACATTCCATTTACTTAATAAATGAAACTGTGTCTCTTCGTAGGAGAAAAGGCAGAAACACATAATTTTATCCACTCCAGAAATATTATTTGGTTGTACTACTAAATGAGTTTGGAAAGGCAGCAATCAATCTTAATCACTGAAGAGATCCATTTATTATTGACAAGCCAATAAATAAGAATTATAACAAATAGTAAATTGAATATAAATACAACTTAGTAGTTGAATTGCCTTCTTGTTTACCTCTGTCACATCTATTTTATTCAACAAACATTTATAAAACACCTAGAGTGTTTTAGACTGTGTTTGATGCTAGACATGTATAGATGAACACAACATATCTTTTAAGACTCCTTCTGGAGCTCCTAGTTTCATAAGGGAGAACAACAAAATAGAACGTAAATTATCAGTATTATGTAATGTACTGAGGTGGTTCACAAGAGGGAGTGGTTAACTCAGTAAGGGTTTTAGAGAAACAGCCAAGTTATATTTTTTAATTAAACTTTTTATTTTGAGATAATTATAGATTCACATGTAGTTGTTAGAAGTAATAGAGAGCTCAGGGAGCCTGGGTGGCTCAGTCGGTTAAGCATCTGACTTTAGCTCAGGTCATGATCTCACGGTTTGTGAGTTCAAGCCCCGCGTTGTTGGCCTCTCTTGCTGACAGCTCAGAGCCTGGAGCCTGCTTTGGATTCTCTGTCTCCCTCCCACTCTCTCCGTCTTCCCAGGGCTCCCCTGCTTGTGCTCTGCCTCTCTCTCAAATATAAATAAACATTTAAAAAATGTTTTTAAAAATAGTAGCCCATGTACCCTTCATACACGTTCTCCAATGATATTACAAAAGTATGTACAATATCACAATCAGGATATTGACATTGATACAGACTAGTGCAGAAAGTTTCTATCACCACAAGGATCCCTCATATTACCTTTTTGTCTTCCCTCCTACCCCCACTTTCTCCCATCCCCCTAGCAATCCATTTAATAATTTTATCATTTCAAGAGTGTTAATATAAATGGGATCATATAGTCCTTTTGAGATCTGCTTTTTTTCACTTAGCATAATTCTCTGGAGATTCATCCAGGTTGTTGCACAAATCAAACTTGTTCCTTTTTATTGCTAAGTAGTGTTTCGTGATGTGAATATACTATAGTTTAACCATTCACCCACTGAATGACATTTATGTTGTTTCTAAGTTCAGGCTGTTATGGACATAGCTGCTATAAACATCCATATACAGGTTTTGATGAACATAAATTGTCATATCTCTGTGATTAATCCCCAAGCGTGTGGTAGCTGCATGTTTAAGAAAAACTACCAAACTATTTTCAGAATGGTTGTACCATTTTACATTCTCATCAGCAATGTATGAGTGGTCTGGTTTCTCTGCATCCCTGCCAGCCTTTGTTGATGCCACTTTTTAAAATTTTAGCCGTTCTGATAGGTGTGTAATAATATCTTATTGTGGTTTTAATTCTGTTGCACATCTTTTCATAGGCTTATTTGGTATGTATATCCTCTTCTGTAAACTGTCTCTTCATGTCTTTTGCCCATTTTTGAATTGGATTGTTTGGTTCTTTATTGAATTATTAGAGTTCTTTATATTTCAGATACTAGCACTTTGTTAGATAACATTTACAAGGATTTTCTTTCTAGTATTTTTAATGATTAATGGGCCTGAGTTTTTAGTAGAGTTTTAGATTTGTGGAATAATAATTGAGCAGATAGTACATAGAGTTCCCTATACCCGCCCCACCCCGTCCCATCTCATTGTTATACAGTTTCCTCGGTCATTAACATCGTGTATTACATTAAGATTAACTTTTTATGTTGTAGAGTTTTGTGGGTTTTGAAAAATGCATAATGATACATATCTACTGTAACAGTTTCACATGGAATAGTTTCATTATCCTAAACATCCCCTTTGTTTCACCCATTCATCTCTTTCTTTCCTCCTTCTTCCCCCTGAGCAACCACTCACCTTTTTACTATCTCTACAAATGTGCCTTTTCCAAAATGTCCTGTTGTTGGAGCCATACAGTGTGTAGCCTTTTCAGATGATTCCTTTCACTTAGCAGTAGGCATCTAAGGTTCTTCTGATGTCTTTTTGTGTCTTGATAGTTCATTTCTTTTTATCGCTAAATAATGTTGTTGTACCACTTTTGTTCATTCATTTGCCTGCTAAAAGGCATCTTAGTTGCTTCCAGTTTTTCATAATTATGAATGAATCTGCTGTAAATGTGTGCTGGTTTTTGTGTGGTCATAATTTTTCAACTTAACCTAGGTGTACAATTATGATAAGGCTATGTTTAGTTTTTTGTAAGAAACTGCCAAACTGTCTCCCAAACTGGCTGTACCATATTGCTTCCTATCAGCAGTCCGTGAGAGTTCTTGTTGCCTGCACCATGTCAACATTTGGTAGTCAATTTTTGGGGTTTTAGCCAGTCAGTTAGGTGCATAGTGGTATCTCATTGCTGTTCTACTTTGTAATTTCCTTTTTTTTTTTTTTTTTTTTAGCTGTTTATTTTTGAGAGAGAGAGAATGTGAGCAGGGGAGGGGAGGGATGGAGAGAGAGGGAGACACAGATTCCAAATCAGGCTCTAGGCGCTGAGCTGTCAGCACAGAGTCTGATGTGGGTCTTGAGCTCACATACTGTGAGATCATGACCTGAGCTGAAGTCGGACGCTCAACCGACTAAGCCACCCAGGTGCCCATCTACTCTGTAATTTCCTAATGACATCTGATGTTGAACGTCTTCTCATTTACTTATTTGTTATATGTGTATCTTCTTTGGTCAGGTGTTTGTTCAGACCTCTCCGCCATTTTTTAATTGGGTTATTTGTTTCATTATAGTTGAATTTTAAGAATTCTTCGTATATTTTGGATACAAGTCACTGGGTAGTATCTGCAGATATTTTTTCCCAGTCTGCAGCCTGTCTTTTCATCCTCTTAACATGGTCTTACACAAATCAAAAGTTTTTAATTTCTATGAAGTTAAGCTTATCAGTTTTTCCTTTACAGATCATGCCTTTGGTTTCAAGTCCAGGAACTGTTTGCCTAGCCCTAGATCCTGTAGGTTTTCTGTGTTTTTTTTCCTAAGAGTTTTATGTCTTATTTGCAAGTTTGTGATCCATTTTGAGTAAATTTTTACGTAAGGTGTATGACAGATTGAGGTTCGTATTTTTGCCTATGGATGTCTAATTGCCCCAGCACCTTTTATTCGAAGGGCTATTTTTCCTACATCAAATTGCTTGTGTGCCTTTGTCAAAAATTATTTGGGCATATTTGTGTGAGTCTATTTCTGAGCTCTCTATTCTGTTCTGTTGATCTATGTATAAGTGTAAGGGGTACAGTGTGTTACTTTGATGCATTTATATATTGTAATATGATTGCTGATACAGCATGATCACATATAATTATAGTACGATATTATTGTCTGTTATTAGTTCCATGGTTAAATTTATAAGTATTTTATTTTATTGTTTTAATGCCATTATGGGTGGGTTGATTTTCCTTATTTCTTTTTCAGATGTTTCATCATTAGTGTAAAGAAATGCAATTGATTTGTATATGTTGATTTTGTATCCTGCTGATTTATTGAAATCATTGATGAATTCCAACTGTTTTTTGACTGTTGGGAGTTTTTTTTCTTTTTTTAAGTTTATTTATTTATTTTTGAGAGAGAGAGAGAGAGCACACGAATGGGGAGAGAGGTAGAGGAAAAGAGAATCCCACGGGGATTCAAACCGGGGCTCAATCCCACGACCCTGTGATCATGACCTGAGCTGATATCAAGAGTTGGATGCTTAACTGACTGAGCCACCCAGGCACTTCTCCTGGATTTTCTGTATAGAGGATCATATCATCAGCAAATAATGACAGTTTTACTTCTTCCTTTCTAATTTTGGATGCCTTTTATTTCTTTGTCTTGCCTAATTGCTCTAGCTAAGACTTTGAGTACTGTATTGAATAGGAGTGGTCAGAGTGGACATCCTTGCCTTGTTCCTGATCTTAGGGGAAACACTTTCAGTTTTTCTCCATTGAATGTAATGTTAGCTGTGGGTTATGTTGTATATGGCCCTTATTATATTGAAGTCTGTTATCTTCTATACCCAGTCTGTTAAAGAGTTTTTGTCATGAAAGGATGTTATATTTTGCTTTTTCTGCATCTGTTGAGATGATGTGATTTTTATCTTTCATTTATTGATATGTATATTATCTTAATGATTTGTATATGTTGAACCATCCTTACAAGCCAGAAATAAATCTCACTTGGTCATGGTATATAATCCTTTTAATGTGTTTGTGAATTCAGTTTGCTAATATTTTGTTGACAATTTTTCATCTATTCATCAAGGATATTGGTCTGTAGTTTTCTTGTGGTGTCCTTATCTGATTTTGGTATCAAAATAATGCTGGCTTCTTAGAATGAGTGTGGAAGTGTCTTCTCCTAGATGTTTTTGAAGTTTGAGGAGCATTGGTATTAATTCTTTGAATGTTTGGTAGAATTCTCCAGTGAAGCTCTCTGGTCCTGGAGTTGTCTGTGTTGGGAGTTTTTGATTACTCATTTAGCCCCTTTCCCTTTTATTAGTCTGTTCAGATTTTCTATTTCTTCCTGATTCAGTCTTGGCAGGTTGTATGTTTCTAGGCATGTTTCTGCATTATGTAATTTGTTGGCATAAAATTGTTCATAGTAGTCTCTTATGAGTCTGTATTTTTATAGTATCTGGTGTAAGGTCTCCTCTTTCATTTCTAGTTTATCTGAGTCCTCTTTTTTCCTTAGTATAACTAAAGGTTTGTCAATTTTGTTTATTTTTTGAAAGCCGGCTTTTAGTTTTATTGATCCTTTGTATTGTTTTTCCGGTCTTTATTTCATTCATTTCTGCTCTGATTTCTTATTATTCCCTTCCTTTGAACTAACTTTGGGCATAATTTCCCCTTTCTTTTCCTAGTTCCCTGAGGTATAAATTTAGATGATTTATTTGAGATCTTTCTAATTTTTTAATATATGCATTTGTTACAAATGTTCCTCCCCAAACTGCTTTTTGCTTTAACCCACAATATTTGATATGTTGTATTTTCATTTTCAGTTGAGATAATTTTTTATTTCCCTTTTGATTTCTTTTTTGACCCAGTAGTTGTTTAGAAGTGTGTTACTTAGTTCCACATATTTGTAGATATTGTTACTTACCTCTTGTTGATTTCTAGTTTCATACCATTGAGGTCAGAGAAGAAGATTGGCATGATTTTGGTCTTCTTAAATTTGCTATGATTTGGGAGTGCCTGGGTGGCTCAGTTGGTTGATCTTCCCTGTCTGAACACTGTCTTAAAGGAATTCTACCTGTCTGTCCTATTACCATTTTCTTTTTTCTTTATGTCACTTTTCACTGTGTGAAATTACCTTATTTATTTGTATATCTGATAATTGTCTATGCCCATTAAGTAGTAAGCTTCATGGGGGCAGGAAATTTGTTCATTAATGAATAAGATTTACTACCATGTGCATGTAGTAGGTGCTCACTCACTGGATGGATGGGTGGATGGATGGATGGATGGATGGCTGGTTTCTACACTGTTTGACATGGCTCTGTCTCTCTCTGCCTCATAAACCTATTTAACTCAAGATTGTTAACTTTCAAGACTCCACTCAAGTAGTACCTCCTTCAGGAAGTTTTTCCTGGCTGTTACCCCTCCTGAAAGCCTGGTTTATTGATTGATTTCCTCCACTATGCACAGTTCTACATTTGTACTTACATGCTGTGTTTTTATTTTATAACTTTTTTCTTTTACACCCTTAATAGTTCTTCACTATATACATCCCCATTCTCTAAAATATACCTGGAACCCAGTAGACATTCACCATATGTTTGTTGAATATAGGAATAAATTTGTCTTTTGAGTTAATCTTATAACTATATAGTAAACAATGCAGCTTATAGTAGACATTTAAACATTTGTTGCATGAAAAAATGAATTCCTCTGTACTGTTTTTTATTACAAAAACAATGTAGCAATATTAAAGACTTGTTTAAGTTTTCTCTAAAATATCACTACCCTAATAGCAACTATTTTCCTTAGCCCGCTTTTTTCTTTTTCGTCTTAATTATACAAAACATGGATGTGTATATATCACTATAAAAATAGAATTCAGATAATTCAGAAATGCTTGAAAGTGACTCCCCTTAATAATCTTCCTTTATCAGGGATAGACACCTCTGTCTTTTTCTACAAACATAATTTTATATACAGAATGAAGTAATATATGTATAGTATTTAAATTCTGTTTTTCACAGACCATAGAAATGTTTTTAATATTACTTCATGGTTTTATAGAACTGCCTTTTCATTTTAGAATTGAGATGGACATAGAGAAAGCTGACTAGTACAAAAAAGTTCCTTGGATAAAGATTCCTATGTCTAGTTTCCTCATTTATCCGTAGACCTAATGATTTCCTTTTTTTTTTTCTTTAATTTTTTTAATGTTTATTTATTTTTGAGAGACAGAACATGAGCAGGGGAGGGCACAGAGAGATGAGGACACAGATTCCAAAGCAGGCTCCAGGCTCTGAGCTGTCAGCACAGAGCCCAACATGGGGCTTGAACTCATGAGCTGTGAGATCATGACCTGGGCCCAAGCCGGACGCTTAACTGACTGAGCTACCCAGGCACCCCTAATGATTTCCATTTTTGTCTCAATCATTTTAAGATTGTGGATTCTCTATAATCGCAGAGTTGGAAAGAGGCAGAGTCTGGATTCAGACCCAGATTTTCTCACTTCAAATCCAGTTATCTTTCCACTTACTATCTCTCGAAATTTAAGCTTTCTTAACTATAAAACAGGAATAATAATGTCTTTCTTGCCTGTTGTGAGGATAAATATGATAATCACCTAAGAAGGTATAATACATGTGACCTCACATTTTAACTAAAACAGGGGAGCCTGGGTGGCTCAGTCAGTTGAGCATCCAACTCTTGATTTTAGATCAGGTTATGATTCCAGGGTTGTGTGATTGAGCCCCATGTTGGGCTCTGAGCTGAGCGTGGAACCTGCTTAAGATATTCTCTCTCTCTCTCTTTCTCTCTCTCTCTCTCTCTCTCTCTCTCCCTCCCTCCCTCCCTCCCTCACTCCCTCTCCCCCCCCAACTCTCTCCCCCCCCTCTCTTTCCCTCTCCCTTGCTCACACACTCACTGTGTCTCTAAAATTAAAAAGAAACATACATACACACTAAAGATCAAGGAAGTATTATATCTATTAATTTTTAGAGAACCATATTAATCTTACATTTTAGTGTTTTGATGTTTTAGGTTATGGGACTAAAACTGGATTTGCTAGATGCCAAACTCATTCAGCTTGCCTGTGTAGGTTTGGGTTTTGAAAACAGTGTCCAGTCTATTTTGTTTTTTTATTTAATTTCAGATTAAAAACCAGTAAACTGTTATCAGAGTAGAAAGATTTTGGTTGAAAAGAACACCATTCGCTTTCTGTTAACACAGTCCCACTTTTTTCATTTTTTAAAATACCTTCCCTGAAAAAAAAAAATACAATAAAACCAAATGTCTTTCCTGAAACGTGGTTCAGGATGATTTTCATATGTAATTTTCCTGGTTTCTCTCTCAGCACTTTTCCTAACATGTTATTTTGTTTTATCCCTTTTATGATAATGATGAGTACAAAACCCTAAGAAGCTTGTTTTTATTTGTTTTAGATTCAGTAGATACCATTGCCATAAATATTTCCAGCATGAATTATGCTTCTAACATGGTGGGTGTATAATAGAAGCTCAGGGTAGAATAGCAATGACTTGATTTTCTGTGATTCTGAACATCACTAAAGTGGGCTACCAGAGTTAGCCAAGAGAGAATTAGATGTAATTGCTTGCCTAAAGTGATAATATCTTTCTAGTGCATTCCCTGAATACCAATAAAGGCAGATGATTTCAGGGAAAAGCACTCCTCATTTGGGAGATGGGAAAGATCAAGTAAGGGTAATAATTAAAAAGAGACCAAAATGTAACACATGTAGACTAGGTATATGCTAATCATTATTTGAAGAAGTAAAGTAAAACATTTCTTATTCCAAAATAATCTGTTGGAATACCTGCCTTTTAAAAAGTGAGTAAGGCCTTGTATGTGTTTCACAGAAATTTCATGGAAATAATATGAGCTTAGAAAGGATGGGGCGCCTGGGTGGCGCAGTCGGTTGAGCGTCCGACTTCAGCTCAGGTCACGTTCTCACGGTCTCACGGTCTGTGAGTTCGAGCCCCGCGTCGGGCTCTGGGCTGATGGCTCAGAGCCTGGAGCCTGCTTCCGATTCTGTGTCTCCCTCTCTCTCTGCCCCTCCCCCATTCATGCTCTGTCTCTCTCTGTCTCAAAAATAAATAAACGTTAAAAAAAAAATTAAAAAAAAAAAAAAAAAAGGAAAGAAGCACTTGACCCATTATATCATTTTAAGAATTACACTCTAAGAATAGGACTTGTGTTTAAAAGCTAAGACATTAAAAAAACTAGCACATTGATTTTTATTTCATTATTAATTCTTTTCTTTTGAACTCCCCCCCACACAATCTCCTTTTATATAATAATTTGAATTTGATGATTTCTTTAGTAATTAGAAAAGAAAATCAGCTTTCAGTAAAAACTTGATGTTACCTGAACTTACTTGAGAAATACTAATTTTTTACCTCTTGATGAATATCTGTTTATTCTCATTTCATTACTTTTACTAGAAAACAGAAATATAGTTTATTATGAAAATGAAATGAGAATATATATAAAGTGCCTGGCACATAGTAAGCATTCACTTTTTAATTTTAATTTATTTTAATTTTTTTAATGTTTATTCATTTTTGGAGAGAGAGGTGGAGACAAGGCACGAGTGGGGGAGGGACACAGAGAGAGGGAGACACAGGGTAGGAAGCAGGCTTCAGGCTCTGAGCTGTCAGCACAGAGCCTGACGCAGGGCTCAAACCCACGAACCACGAGATCATGACCTGAGCCGAAGTCGGATGCTTAACTGACTGAGCCACCCAGGAGCCCCTTAAATTTCTTTTTTTTTTTTTTTTTAATTTTTAATTTAAAAAAAAAATTGTTTTTGAATTTATTTATTTTTGAGAGACAGAAAGAGACAGAGCATGAGTGGGGGAGGGGCAGAGAGAGAGGGAGACAGAATCCGAAACAGGCTGCAGGCTCTGAGCCATCAGCATAGAGCCTGACGCAGGACTCAAACCCACAAACCACGAGATCATGACCTGAGCCGAAGTTGGACGCTTAACCAATTGAGCCACCAGGCGCCCAAGCATTCACTTTTTAAAGAAAGAGTTGCAGATATAATTTACAGTTAAGTTGCTTGTCTTTCTCTCTTTGTGTTGATCTTGTTTTGAAAATACAGAAACAGTGTGAACTTTACTATAAAGTGCTGAATTTGCTTTATTCTTTGCAAACCTTAGTAGATAAGTTATAAAAATTTTTAATGCAATCATGATGTTGATTACTGAATAATACTTAGCTAGACTCTGTCTATAGAATGAAATAAACATGTCAGAACACATCCAACTAAACTAGATAAGTAAATATTTTGTTAGGCCTTTTATATTGATAATTTATGTGGCACAATGTTGTAGTATAAATATTCAACACAATTCAACACAATTGGTGAAGAAGAGTTTTTGTGGAAATAGTTTAAACCTGGGGCAATTGGGTGTCTCAGTTGTTTAAGTGTCTGACTTCTGCTTAGGTCATGATCTTGTGTTCACGAGTTCGAGCCCCACGTCGGGCTCTGTGTTGACAGCTCAGAGCCTGGAAGCCTGCTTCAAAATCTGTGTCTCCCTCTCTTTCTGCCCCTCTCCTGCTTGCACTCTGTCACTCTCTCTCTCAAAAATAAATAAACATTAAAAAGAAATTTAAAAAAAAGAAATAGTTTAAACCTGAAAATGTGTTTATGTCTAAGCTTGACTGTTCATTAGTATCACTGTGGACCATTTAAAAAATATTGGTTTCTGGGTCCAGAAGAAGCTAAACAGTGTTGTGCCAGCTCTTAGGTAGGAGTAGGGATAAGAGGTACTGATCTGTAGTGTTTGTTGATTTCCGTGGTGTAAATACTTCCACCATAGCCAGGTTAAGCTACTAAGATAACATTGAATGTTGGGAAAAGATGTATATCAGCACAGCATTATATAATATTCCCATTATACAGATAAAATAAACATACATAATCCAAAAAAAGATAAAAGCAAAATTTAGTAAATTAATTAGGAAGTAATGAATTTTGAGTTTTTATTACCTTTGTTTTTAGTAGAACTAATTGTAAGTTTATGTAATTTAATTTTTAATAATAACTTTAACAATCAGCTTAGTTTTGAAAATATAACAGTCAGTTCTTATGAGCTGGTATGAACTGATTAACATTAGAATTCTAACATATCTGTATTTTTTAAATCAGCTGTAATTCTGATGCAGGCAACCTGCCAGCTTATTTTTTTTAAATACAGATCTGATCTTAAGTGCCAAGAGAGCATTCCATAGTCAGACCCCAAGTGTCTTTTCCTGTCTCATTTTATTTATTTTTTAAGCCTCTTTTTTTTTTTATTATTTATTTACTTATTTTGAAAGAGAGAGAGAATCCTAAGCAGGGTCTGTGCTGTCGGCACTGAGCCCAACGTGGGCTCCGTCTCACAAACGGTGAGATGATGAACTGAGCTGAAATCAAGAGTCAGATGCTTCACCAACTGAGCCACCCAGATGCCCCTCCAGCCTCATTTTAAATCAGACCCCTTATCTTATATCCTCCATATTTCACCCACACTATATTTAGATTACTTGCAGCTCCTCAAACACACCTTGTACTTTCCCACCCTTAGGACTGTTCATTATCTTCCTTCAGCTTTGAATGTCCTTGCCTCATCTGCCTGACTTTTGTAACACTGTTTACTCTTCTACAAATAACTCACATGCTACTTCCCCTTATTTCCTGCTGTCGGAAACATTCCTGTTCTCCTTGATGTTCCCCTAGTGCTTTGTTTATACTTCATTTTGAGCTCAAGTTTATCAATAACAAATGGCTATTTTCACTCACTATAATATAAATTTCTGAAGGGTGCCTTTGAATCATACTGTACTCAAGTAATACTTTAATACATAAAAATGATTAATAAAAACTTGTTTCAGTAGGAAGAATTTTAATTAATTTTTTTAAGTTTATTTATTTTTTTAGTAATCTCTACACCCAGTATGGGGCTTGAATTCACAACCCGGAGATCAGGAGTCACATACTCTTCCAATTCAGCCAGCGAGGCACCCTTTAATTTATTGTAATAGGAAGGATTGTGGTGAGGGCATGATACATCCTTATTTTCTATGCCTTTGGGAAACTAACCAAAATTTTTAACTTTTTTGAATTAGATGTTTCATACCTCTTTTTCCTGATAATTGAGGACTATGTTAGTAGTTGTATACCTATATCCTGCATCTAGAGAACACAAATAACATCATGATGACTCTCAAAACTTAGCAAAGAATTTCCTTAGAGAATATATGAAGCACTTAAGAGTGAAAAATACTAAATTACATAAGCACATACACAAATTATTTTTATTCTGATTTAGTGTACTTTATAGTGTTCCCAGCATTTTGTATCTATAAACAACCTCTAAAGAAGCAAAAATATCATGCTTTGTGAATGAGAGAAATTTGCTTTTATATATGTCCTTAAGGATAAATTCCTCATCAGTGTGTTGCTTTCTGGCATTTTATCTAGAATTAAAATTATCTAGTTGCCTTCACAGTAAGTATTGACAAGATCTAAGTGTACCAAGGAAATGTTCTAAAATAAAAACAATGTAAGAATTTGTTGAAACACATGTGATACATTTCTTATTAGTGGGGTTTCATAATTTTTTCTCATCTTTGACCCTAACCTGCCACCTGATGGCAAAAATTAAAATGACATCTTTTGTAATATTCAAAACCTCTATTGCAGTTATTTGGATTTTTATGTATTCAGCATACAGCCTCCAAAAATGCACATCTGTACAAATTATATGTACTTGATAAATGCTTGGTGATTACTTTGTACTTCAGGAGAATCAGATTTACTATTTAACTTCTATTAGTGTCCCTAACCAGGGATATTTATATAAAATCTTACTTCCTTTATGGAGCTGTATAAAGAAAGAATCTGCTTTTTAAATGAGTTTTATTTAATGAAGAATTTTACTTTAATCTAGTAATTTTCTCTTTTACTTTTCCATTTTCTTTAGAACGAGGTCACTCAGACACCATGGTATTCTTTTACCTTTGGATTGTGTTTTGTATCATCAGTTCCTGCTATACCCTCATCTGGGATCTGAAGATGGACTGGGGTCTCTTTGATAAGAATGCTGGAGAAAACACCTTTCTCCGGGAAGAGATTGTATACCCCCAAAAAGTATGTACAAAAGTGTGTGTATTTGTTTTTTTAAAAAACCCCAAAAACTCAAGTGTATCACCAGCTAAACCCTATTATGGTACATACCTAATCCCAACCTAATATACTTAGAAAAAAAACAACTAATTACCAAAAAATACTAATGCATTCTGTCAACAAAAATGTCAGGTTTTTACCAACTGCTGGGCACTATAGAAAATAAAAACAAAGTAAAGTTCTGGTTCTCCAAGAGGCCATAACCTATGTTAAACAGGTAAGTAGACAAATTGCACTATAATGTGGTAGAGTCTAGAACAGAGGAATAAATAACTTACAAAATTTGTGACCTAATTTTGACATGTAGTTCCCTCTATCTCAGATACCCTCTTCCCTCCCTTTTGTCTGCCTTGCAAACTCTTGCTCCTCCTTTTTCATTTTATTTATTTTTAATTGAAGTTATCATTGACAGAGTGTTACATTAGTTTCATGTGTACAACACAGTGATTCAACAACCCTGTATGTTACGCTATGCTCACAAGTGTAGCTACCATCCTTCACCATGTAGCACTGTTATAATCCTGTTGACTGTATCCCGGGATCTATGCTGTACCTTTCATCCTAGTGACCTATTTACTCCCTATCTGGAAGCTTGTATCCTTCCACTCCCCTTCACCCATTTTGTCCATTCCTTTACCTCCCATCGCTCCGGCAACTACAAGTTTGTTCTGTGTATTTATGGGTCTGTTTATGCTTTTTGTTTATTAATTTGTTTTTTAGAGTCCCCATGAGTGAAATCATATGGTATTTGTCTTGCTCTTCTGACTTATTTCACTTAGCATAGTACCTTCAGGTCCATTCATATTGTTGTAAATGACAGTATCTCATCCTTTTTATAGTCCAGTGTGTTTGTGTGTGTGCGTGTGTGTGTGTGTGTGTGTGTGTGTGTGTGTGTGTGTACATTTTTATCCATTCATCATCAGTGGATACTTGGGTTGCTTCCATATCTTGGCTGTTGTAAATAATTCTTCAGTAAAACAAAGGAATACAGATATCTTTTTGTATTAGTGTTTTTGTTTTCTTTGGGTAAATACCCAGTAATGGAATTACTGAATCATATGGTATTTCTGTTTCTTTTTCTCCATACTGTTTTCCTCAGTGGTTGCACCAATTGCATTGCCACCAACAGTGCACAAGAGTTTCTTTTTCTCCACATCCTCTCCTGTTCCTCCTTTTAAAAAGTCAGCTTAAGTGTTACTGTCTCTAAAAAGACTATTTTTCCAAGCATATTTAGTCATTTGTCCTAATCCCATTTTACCCTCTACAAATTTCTGTTACAACAATTATCACATTGTATTACAGTTATCTGCTTAGGTATTCATATCCCTCACTGCCCAACATAGTTCCTGGCATATAGTAGACTTAATATTTGTGGAGTCAGTGAATAAAGACTTGACTGAATGAGCAAGGCTTTGAAAGCACAAAGGAAAGGAAGTGCCTGACTCCTTCAGTGCATCAAGAAGACTGCTCTTTTCATTTACTTCAGCTGGTTTTTGTTAATGTGGAGTGCCAATGTAGTCTGGAAATATATGGATAATTCCTTAGGAATTATTTTAGGATTTTGTCTGTATTTGGGTAGGAGGACCTGAATTAAAAAGTCAAAGACCAAGAGTGTCTTTACTCAAATACTGAAAGAAATAGAACAGTGAACTAGAAATCCTGGTAAGTGAATTCTGATCCCAGGTCTCTCACTAACTAGCTATATAACTTTAGGCAACTATACTACAGTGTATTCTCTTCTATTAGATTATTTCTTGATCCTTTCCCAGTTCTAAAATTCTGTGATGGGGGGGGGGGAATGTATAGATTGGGTTACTAATACTTCATATACTATGTCAAAATGTCATCACTACCTCAAAACTGTACTTTGAAAAGTGTGTAAAAATGTAATATTCAGTTGGTGAGTAGGGAAGGCTGTTTTCACATGTGACGACTGAAGATGGATGGTAGGAGAGTAGGTACAAAGAATGAGTAGGGTAACTTCACATAAGCAAATGAAGACAGAAAGGAGGATATTCATTAACACTGATCTTTTTTATGTAAGATATAGCAATAATTCCAATGTGCAAATTTAGAATATATGGCCTAGGTACTAGACATATCTTTGTAAATCTCGTTTGAAGAAAAAATCAGGGGACACCTGGCTGGCTCAGTCGGTGGGGCATGTGATTCTTGATCTTGGTGTTATAGGTTTGAGTCCCATGTTGGGTGTAGAGATTACTTAAAAAAAAATCTTCAAAAAAAAAAAAAAGGAAGGAAGGAAGAAAAGAAATCAGTAATGTTAATAAGGGCAAGTCAGAGAGCAGACATGAGCTCAGGTTAGTGATGGCACTTTTGTGCTCACCAGATGCATATGCCTTATTGCTGCTTGTGTTCTTGTCTTACGGAGCCATATAATACATTTACTTCTTGTGCTGATTGCTTAGATGAACTGTTTGTGTCTTTATATAAATGTTAATCCATGCCTCCTTTTTTTTTTTTTTTTTTTTTTTTAAATATGGAACGCTTCACTAATTTGCGTGTCATCCTTGCACAGGGACCATGCTAATCTTCTCTGTATCGTTCCAATTTTAGTATATGTGCTGCCGAAGCGAGCACAATCCATGCCTCCTTTTAAATAGTTCTAACTTATTTGTTTCTATGTAATAAAATTAGTGAATAGAGTTTTTCAATCAGTTTCCTTACTGCATATTTTCATGACCCTAGAAAATAAAGTATATGCTTTCCTCCATTATAATTTGCAAATTTATAAGAAAAATGTTCTGCTGGATCACCACATTCCTTTCAATTTTAAAAAGACAAATATTGGAATAAGATTCATTCTCCTTGAAAAGGGAAAAGAAACTTTTGGTGGAGTCCAGTGTAGCTTCATTTAAAACTTAAGAACACAGTTATATGAATCTTGAAATCAGTTCCTAGGGATTAACAATGCATATTAGTGAGCACCACATCCAGGTCCAGAAAGTATCTTTGTTATCTCCATATTAAAACTTGTCTTTGTCTCATGACCTCATGTTAAGTTATTCCTCCCAAAAGACTTCCATGTTTTTGGTAACATGAGCCCCACATAGTCAATTGTAGATCAGTTTAAGATGGACTCTTAAAGTAACATGAAATTGTAGCTCTTTATTGAGGCCTAATAATGAATTCACTGGATGTGAATTTATCAAAAAACTGCATTATTGCTACATTGGTGGATGGGGAAAGGAACAAAGAGAAATGTAAATATGTTTAAATCTTCATAAGATTTATGATAATAAGCAGTGGATAATATCTACAATTGATTAACCAGGATATAGCAATATATACACATTATTTAGAAATATGGAGGATAAATCCTCGGACAGATAGCTACAAATTTTGAAATTGTCTGTAGAGAATGAGAGGAGAGGATGGCAAGGGGACTGCTTTTTTTTTTTTTTTGTTAATAGCCTTCTAACATGACTAGTATTCCTGTGTTAATTTTTTAAAAAAATAAATGCTATGGTGTCATATAGCAGTTACCAGAGCAGTTCTAGTTTCCAGTTTTTAAATGCATATATTTAAAGAGCTGATTATCCAGAGATTAAGAATGAGCAAATCCATGAATTATAGTTCTAGTCTATTGGCAGTTTGTATACTTAAAACTTTTGTATGGCTAAAATTGGATGCCTAGATACTAGGTACTAGCACTTGAAAAAAATGATTGAATGCTGTCTTTCTCATGTAAAAATAGAACATTCCTTAAATTCAACCATGTATATGATATCCAAGTTTCATTTTATTTAATGACGTCAAAAAACAAGGCAAAAAACTTCCTTCAAATGCAGAAGGAACTTGAGAATAAAAGTACAAATGACAGTTAATGAATCTGCTAATCTTTTTGCTATTGAGTCATTATTAGTATATGATGTACACTTTATAATCTCAGTCAGATCAAGGATCTCATCTGGCTTATATTTCTAGGGTCTAAAAGAGAGCGTGGTATACAATATGAGAATAAAATGTATTTGTTAAGTGATTAATGAAATGCAGTAAAACTTCATTTTGAATATTGTACTATTTATGAGAAAAATTAAATTGGTGAGGTCTTCTAAAACAGTAAAATAAAAATAAAACCATTTTTCCTCTTTAATCTGTGCTTGTTGATGGGACATGTGAGTCTTGGTGCTGTGACAGGTATGCTTATTTGTGAGAAACATAATGGTAAGTGTACTCAATTTGCTTACTGTTCCTCAGGCCTATTACTACTGTGCCATCATAGAGGATGTGATTCTGCGCTTTGCTTGGACTATCCAAATCTCAATTACCTCCATGACATTGTTGCCTCATTCTGGGGACATCATTGCTACTGTCTTTGCTCCTCTTGAGGTTTTCCGGTAAGCAAACTACCAAAAAGTCTATCAAAGTTTTGTCCCCTAAAAAAAACCCCAATACTTACAAATTAGAATTCATTAAAACATATACTTGAAAGGCTTAAATTTTCTAACTTTTCTCAAACTTCTCATTAGCCTCAGAGTTGGGAAATCCTACTTGAAGATCTAAAAGATTAATTCTTGGAAAGTTAAAATAATTACTAATGATGGCTTTTAAGCTTTTTTAGAATTGGGCTCCATTGGAAGGTTCATGAGTGGAAATTGGGAGATAAAAAGTCTTAAAACGGGTGCCTGCCTGGTTCAGTTGGTTGAGTATCTGACTCTTGATTTTGGCTCAGGTCATGATCCCAGGGTCGTGGGATTGAGCCCTATGTCTGGCTCCACACTGAGCATAGAGCCTGTCTAAAATTCCCTCTCTCTAACCCTCTGTCCCTCTCCCCCACTTGCTCTCTCTCTCTCTCTCTCTTTCTCTCTTAAAAAAAAAAGTCTTAGAAATTAAAATAAAAATCTTTTGAGAATCATTATTTGCAATTTGGCATTCTGGGTTATTCAGGAGGCAGCCTTCTCACTGGAAATAATAAAAATTCCAGAGGAATTGTTTTTTAAACCTTCCTAAAAACATCGGTAATCTAACAAGATAGCCCAAAATCTAAGTAAAAGCGGATACCCTAAAGGTAAGCAAAGCACTAAAGCTAATTTTGCACTAAGTATATTTGCCAAACCTAGCAATTTTGTATGCACCTAATAACATAGCCTAAAAATATGTTAAAAAAAAAAACAACAAAAACTGACATTGGTAAAAAATAGAAGTAGGTGAATTTACAATTTTAGGGGAAGATTTTAACATACTTTTCTCAGTAATAGTTTAATTAACCAACTTGACCTAATTGACATATATGGAGCACTGCATTCAACTACTAAATACACATTCTTTTATTTGCATGTAGAACATTTACCAAAATTAATCGCATGCTAGGCCGTAAAGTAAGTTTCAACAAATTTCAGAGGACTGAAATCACAAAAAGATAACTGAAAATTCCCAAATGTATAGAAATCAAGCAATACATGACTAAATAACCCAGGGGTCAAAGTTGAAATTGTAATGGAAATTTTAAAATATTTTAAACATAATGAAACTGATAATGTGACAGAAGAAAATGCAGCTAAAGCCATGCTTAGAAGGCAATGTATAGCTTTAAGTGTATACATTGGAAAAATATACAGCTTCAAGAAGATTTTTTTTTTTTATGAAGTTTATTGTCAAATTGGTTTCCATACAACACTCAGTGCTCATCCCAAAAGGTGCCCTCCTTAATACCCATCACCCACCCACCCCTCCCTCCCACCCCCCATCAACCCTCAGTTCTCAGTTTTTAAAAGTCTCTTATGCTTTGGCTTCAAGAAGATTTTAAAACAGCAAATCAAACCCAAACGAAAGTAGAAGGAAGGAAACATAAAGAACAGAAATTAATGGAATAGAAAACAAAGTCGAGAAAATTAACAAGCCAAAGTTAGTTCTTTAAAAAGACGAATAAAATTGATAAATATCTAAACATGACTTTTTTCTTAATGTTTATTTTTATTTTGAGAGAGAGAGAGTGCCAGCAGGGTAGGGGCAGAGAAAGAGGGAGAGATAGAATCCCAAGCAGGGTCCACACTGTCAACACAGAGCCCAAAGTGGGGCTTGATCCCACAAACTATGAAGTCATGACCTGAGCCAAAACCAAGAGTCGGACACTCAACCGACTGAGCTACCCAGGCACCCCTAAACATGAATGATTAAGCAAAAAAGGAAAAAACGCACAAATTACAAATAACAAAAATCCTCAAGATATATTTTATGCCAGTAAGTTAAAAAATTTACATGGAGGAGTACCTGGGTGGCTCAGTTGGTTAGGTGTCCGACTTTGTCTCAGGTCATGATCTCTCAGTTCATGGGTTTCAGTCCCATGTCAGGCTCTCTGCCAACAGCTCAGAACGTGGAGCCTGCTTCAGATTCTGTGTCTCCCTCTGTCTCTCTCAAAAATAATAAATAAACCTTAAAAATTGACATGGAATGGACAAATTCCTTGAGAAGCACTGTTTATCAAAACCAATAAAATAGAAAATTTGATAGGCTTGTATCTATTAAAGAAATTATATTCATATTAAACTTCTTCTCATGAGGAAAATGGTAAGCCCAAGGAATTCCTCCAGAAATATGAGGAAATGTTACCAGTTTTACACAAAACTCTTCCAGAGAAAAGAGGCGATAAAAGGAACACTTCCCAGTTCCATTTTGTCCAACCAGCATGGCTTTGATCTCTAAACCTAGGAGGACATTCCAAGGAAGACCAGTCTGTCTCTTGTAAAGAAATGCAAAACTCCTGAAGAAAATATTAGCTAGTGAATCCAACAGTATATAAAAAGCATAGTACATCATAGCATAGTACATCACAAGTTAGTTTCATTCTAGGAATGTGAGATTTAATATGCAAAAATCACTAACATTTAAAAATTAATCTGTGTTAACTCACCACATTAACAGAATAAAGGGAGAAAAATCTTCAGATATGTAGAAACAATACTGAGAAAAGTCAATACTTGTTCATAAATAATTTAAAGATTATCTACAAAAAACATAAATAAGGCCATATTTAATGGGAAGACACTGTAAGCTCTCCCTTGAGATCAGGAATGAGATTATTATGCCTGTTGTTACTTGTTTTTAACATCATACTGAAAATATAGGTAGTGCATTGGGGAGACAGTATAAGAATTAAAAAGGAAAAAATAAAACTAATTACTCACCCATGACATGATTGCATATGCAGAAAATTCAAAAGAATTTACACAAAACCTTTAAAATAAGCATAGCTATGTCCCTGAATATAAGGTTAATATAAATAAAAATGTAATGCCCTAACAAACAGTCCTAAACAACTAGAAAATGAAATTTTAACAAACATACCACTGTGAGTTGCATCAGAATATATCAAATACCTAGGAATAAATTTAATGAATGATTATGTGTATGAAAATTGACAAGCCAGTTCTATAATTTACATGGAAACAGTAAGGATCAAGAATAGCCAAGACTAGGGGCACTTGGGTGACTCAGTTGGTTGAGCATCCAACCTCAGCTCAGGTCACGATCTCATGGTTCATGAGTTTGAGCCCCACGTCAGGCTCTCTGCTGACAACTCAGAGCCTGGAGCCTGCTTCAGATTCTGTTTTTCCCTCTCTCTCTGCCCCTCCCCTGCTCATGTTCTGTCTCTGTCTCTCAAAAATGAATAAACATTAAAAAAAAAAAAAGAGTAGCCAAGACTATGCTGAAAAGAAAAAAGTTATAGGACTTATACTCTCAAATATCAAGACTTCCTATGTAGCCACTGTAATTAAAACAGTGTCTAGTGTTAGTGACAGAATAGACAAATAGTCCACTAGAACAGAATAGGGAGTCCTGAAACAGTTCCACACATACATCGGCATTACCTGATTTATGACAAAAGTGACTAAATAATAGTGGAGAAAAAGAGGTTCTTTAGTAAGTGATATTGAATCAACTGAGCTGGCTATCCATATGGGGGGAAAATGAATCTTGACTCTCACCACATACTGTATACAAAATCTATTCCATTGCAGAACTAAATATGAAAGGTATGGGGCACCTGGGTGGCTCAGTCAGATTAAGCATTTGACTTTGACTCAGGTCGTGATCTCACAGTTTGTGAGTTCAAGCCCTGCCATTGGGCTCTCCCCTGTCAGCAACAGAGCCCACTTTGGGTGCTCTGTCTCTCTCTCTCTCTTTCTCTCTCTCTCTCTCTCTCTCTGCCTCCTGTCTCTCTCTCAAAAATAAGTAAACATTAGAAATAAATGAATGAGTGAATGAATAAGAAAGATAAATCAATAAGAAAGGTAAATCAGTAAACTTTCTAGAACATAGGACAGCACCATAAAGGCAGCTTTGGGGGTGTGATAATGTTATATTTTTTTAATTTCTGAGTGGTAATTATAAAGTGTGACCACTTTATAATAACCAGGTTGCACACTTAATAATTTGCACACTTTTGTATATCTATAGTATACTTGAATTAAAATGCTTATTTTTTTTAAAAAGGATTATCGTCAAATCCTTTTTAAAAAAAAGGATTATCGTCAAAGAAGTGGCAGTTTAACAGCTGACTTCTCAAAAGTAACAATGAAAACCAGAAGTCATTAAAATGATGTTTTCAGAAGCCCCTGGGTGGCTCAGTTAAGCACCTGACTCTTGAGCTCAGCTCAGGTCTTGATCCCAGGGTCATAAGTAAAAGCCCCACATTGGGCTCCATGCTGGTCATGGAGCCTACTTAAAGAAAGTATAAAATGATATTTTCAATGTGCTGAAAGAAAACAATTGCCTACCTAGAACTCTTTATACACTGAAAATACCTTTCACAAGTGAAAATGAAATAAAGATATTTGCAGACGTGTATGGCATTCCTCTGAGTCAGGATGGGCACATCTATCAGGGTGGTCTGATAAAATAAGACAGCGTCTGGAAACTGTGCTTGCTGCTGTCAGTACTTTCTCCAAACCATGTGTCAACCCCTCTTCTTCATTTTCCCAAATCTCTAGGTCTAGGACCTGAAACTCTCCATCACTACAAGACCTACTCCCTTCCCAGTTCTTTCTCTTCCACATATGATGCTGCTTTATAAATTGAAAAAAAAATTTTTTTTATAGATAAAAAAAAATTCCTTTTTGAGGTTCTTATTTCATTTTTCCTTTAAAATTATCTGCTTAATAATAGACTCAGATGTTCTATCACCCATTTAAAACAAAAGCAAGGAGCCTCCTTTGAATCTACTTTCCTCCTCCAATTCATGCCCATTTCTGTCTCCTTTACAACAAAACTCTTCAAAAGATGTCTGTACTTGCTGTCTCCGCTCTCACACTCCTCCCCCATTCTCCCTTTAATTCAACTCGTCTTTTTTCCCAATACTCAAACTAAATTGCTTGTGTTAATAATCTTGTGTTAATAATAACAGTAATAATAACAATAGCAGCAAACATGTATTGCCCACTATGTGCCTGGCACTGTTCTGAGCCCTTTATGTGTATCAGCTTATTGACTCCTCAGAACAATCTTCTGAGGTAGATACTGTTACTGTCCCACGTTACTCATGACACTGAAGCATAGGTTAAGTAACTCATCCAAGGTCGTTACACCTAGGAAATGATGGAGTCATGATTCGAATCTAGACAGTCTTTCAGAATCTATGCTCTTGTATCATACTGCCTCTTTGTTTTGCTAAATCCAGTATCTGTTCTTGGTACTGACCTTAACTTTACTTTTTTCACGTCATTTCTCAGAAGCCAAACTCCTATGTCTTCCTGGCTATTCCTTCTTAACTCCTTTACTGGTTCTTCTTCCTCTTCCCAAATTATGAATGTTGGGAGTGTTCCATGGTTGAATCCTCTGCCCTCTTCTTTCCTCCACTTACATTATTCTTAATCCCATGACTTGAAATAACTGTCTTTATGCAGTCTCCGGCCCTAGACTCTGCCTTGAACTGCAGACACATAGCCATCCCGCTGCTGTATTTTCCCCCTTGGAATTTTCCTTTTGTCTATGTCATTCTTATTCCCTCCCCACCACACCATCTTTTCCTGTTTTAATATTCTAACCTTTAATTCCTTGTTTTTGTTTCTTGAATGGACACTTGATACACTGGGAGGTTTACAGGTTACAACAGTATGTTCAAATTTTATAAGTAATTTACCTACCTACCCTATTTTGCTAAGGCGATTTGTGTGGAACTTCTTCCGCCTGGAGAATGAACATCTGAATAACTGTGGTGAATTCCGTGCCGTGCGGGACATTTCTGTGGCTCCTCTGAATGCAGATGACCAGACACTCCTAGAACAGATGATGGACCAGGATGATGGGGTACGAAACCGCCAGAAAAACCGTCCGTGGAAGTATAGCCAGAGCATATCCCTGCGCCGGCCTCGCCTCGCTTCTCAGTATGTATGGCTTCCGCTTTTCTGAAACGAATTTCCTTCAGGTGTTAGTACTGGTTAACAATTAAGCTAAGATGGTATCAGGTTGAACCACATGAATTTACTGGCATTCAACCATTTTAATTCCTCTGCATTATCTTTCATCAAAAAATTGAAATGAATATGGCCCCTGCTTATAGAGTGGTTATGATGGGATTTAGACCAGTTTCCTCACAGAAAGAGCTCTTATATATGAATAGCTTATATAAATATAAGCCATTGTGTTTATTTTCTTACTAAATACCCACAGCAGTATTTTTATAAGTCATTAACTTTGTATGATCCTAAAAGGAACAATAATGTAGAATATATTGTCGCTGCATTTGGAATCTAGAGATTTCACAGTGGATGGGAATGATGTTGAGCATGAGCAGTTTTCTAAAGGATAAGAGAGTGCTTGACTAGGCCAGAGGCACAGGATGAAGACATAAGGGTAGAAATGAGGGGCAGAGGGAAAAGCCATGTGACTAGAACTAGAGTAAGAAAATTTAGCCAAATAGATGAAGTATAATTGTAAAAGGCTGGAAAAAACAAGCTTGATCCTATAGGCAGGAAGGAGTCAGAGAATTTTTTTCATGAAAGAATGACAGGAAAGTAGTATTTTCATGAGTTTTAATGGCACTTTTCAAAATATGTTGGGAAAGGGGACACTAAAGGCCAGAATACCAACTGGAAGGCCACTGCAGTATTCTTACATATCAGACATTGAGGACTTGGGTCAGGATGCTTTACAGTAGGACTAAAAATAATAGAAGGAGATGTTTTAGAGGAAGTAAAAAAAAAAAAAAAAATAGGAGGTGGTAATAGTAACCCATAGGTAGAAGGGGGCAGAGTACAAATTGCTCAGGCTTCAAATAGAATTTGGAAGTTCTCTGAAGAAGACAAAGTACAGAAAAGAAGGGCAGAAAACAGGAAGCTAAGCCTGAGGAAACACGGGCAAGAGAAAAAAGAAGTAAAGGATTGGGAAAGGAATGGCCAGGGAGGTGAGTGGGAAGAACATCAAAACAAAGCATGATACAATTATAGTGAGGAAGTAGAGTTTGAAGCAGGAGGAGGGGCACTAGGGGTTGGTAGGTGGGGTCAGCAGGGTAAGTGCTGAAAAGAACTGGAGGACTAGGCAGTTGTCTCATTGAGCTACTAAATGTGGATGGCTGATCCTTATTAGTCACCAGCAGAGGGCAGTCTAAACATATGTTATTTCTGCTTCAGAAACCAGGAAGCTTTTTGGCACTAGATTACTACGTTCAGTTTCAGGTGTTAAGTGGAAAAACACTGAGATATTAGATTGCAACCAGAAGAAGATGTTTAAAACAATGGAACAGAGGGGCACTTGGGTGGCACACTCGGTTAAGCATCCACTCTTGTTTTCAGTTCAGGTTGATCTCCTGGTTCGTGAGATCAGGTTCCTCACTGACTGTGGAGCTTGCTTAGGATTCTGTCTCCCCCTGTGTCCCTCCTCCCACTTATGCTCTCTCGCTCTCCCTAAAATAAATAAAAACTTAAAAAACAATGGAACAGGTTATGTGAAATGGAGAGAGCAGAGAATCTAAAATAAATTCTGAATTTGAGTACAGACTTTGTGACTCACGCAACCTTTAGCACACACTCTTTACCTTTTTGAACGTCAGTTTTCCACCTCTGTCAAGTGGGAGTAATAATACCCACTTCACAAAGTACCGCTTGTACCTCATAGGACTTATGAATTTAAAAGTATCTTAACATTATCTTATCCCACTTTTCATCTAGTAGAAGAATCTCTTCTAATGCATCCTGATGAGATGGTCATCATATGCTGATTGACAGTTGTCAATGATAATGAAGTTTATGTAGATGGGGCACCTGATTTTATTATTGGATGGTTATTGTGGCTAATAGCTTATGTTGGGCTGAAATATGCTTCACAGTAACTTCAACCAGTTGATGCTAGTTCTAACATAACTTTCTAACATAACTTCCTCCCTCTTCTACATTATACTTAGTCAACTTTTTGGAGACAAATGTCATGCCTTTCCTTAGGTCTTCTCTTTTGCTGGCTTACTCACCTTGTTTCGTGTGTACCTCAAATGGCAGTATTTCTATCAACCTCATCATAATTTGTTTAATACTTTGCTGATGTTTATTTCATCCATTTTCTCACTTGATATTGACACTATCTCTATGAGGTAAAAGTACTATTATATAAATAGGTATTATTATTCCTGCTTTACAGAGATGAAAATTAACACTCCAAAAGTTACATCATACAGAGTCAATACTCAAACTCAGGTCTTTTCCTTTTATTTTTATTCAAGTATAAACATACAGTGTTATATTAGTTTCAGGTGTACAATATAGTGATTCAGCATTTCCATGCATTACTCAGCACTCATCACAATAAGTGTACTCTTAATCCCCTTTATCTATCTCACCCCTCCTTCCACCCACCTCCTCTCTGGCAATCAGCAGTTTGTTCTCTATATGTAAGAGTCTGTTTTTTTTGTTTGTGTTCTTTTTTTTTTTTTTTTACATTGTTCACTTGTTTTGTTTCTTAAATTCCATATGTGAGTGAAATCATACGGTATTTGTCTTTCTCTGATTTATTTCACTTAGCATCATACCCTCTAGGTCCATCCATGTTGTTGCAAATGGTAAGATTTCATTATTTTTTTTATGGCTGATCAACTCAGATCTTCTCATTTTGGATAATTTCTCTCTCTGTTGCACATGACCTGCCATTTTTCTTTTTACCTTCCTCTGGTTGCAGTCTATTTTCTTAATGTTTTTCCAATAATACCTGAAACTGAATATGAAACTCCAAGAATAGTCCATCTGGTGCAGTATATAATGCCCTTTTACAATGTATTTTTTTAATGTTTGTTTATTTTTTGAGAAAGAGCAGAGAGAGAGAGCAGGCGGGGGAGAGAGAGAGAAAGGAGACACAGAATCTGAAGCAGGCTCCAGGCTCAGAGCTGTCAGCATAGAGCCCAATGTGGGGCTCGAACTCATGAACTGTGAGATTGTGACCTGAACTGAAGTCAGACACTTAACCTAGTGAGCCACCCAGGCGCCCCTACAATGTGTTTTTAATGGTGGTAAGATTGGAAATGTATCCAATACCATGACATGGTTGTATTTTAATAATGGACTATGTGCTTTTTTTCTCCCTAGATCCAAGGCTCGTGACACTAAGGTATTGATAGAAGACACAGATGATGAAGCTAACACTTGAAGCCTCTGGTCTAGTTTAACATCTTTGGTTTTCCTACTCTACAATTCTTTCTTCGACCAACGCAACCTCTAGTACCTTTCCAGCCGAAAACAGGAGAAGACACATAACACATTTTCCGAGCTCTTCCAGATCGGATCCTATGGACTCCAAACAAGCTCACTGTGTTTCTTTTCTTTTCTTCTGGTTTAATTTTCATTTTCTATTTTTAAAACAAATATTTACTTCATTTTGCCAATCAGAGGACATTTTAAGGAACAAAAACATAGTATCTTATGGATTGTTTACAATCACAAGGACACAGATACCTATCAGGATGAAGAACAGGCATTGCAAGGACCCTCTGATGGGACGGTACCGAGATACCTCGGCTTCCGCTTGGCCCGGTTTTGACTGGTTGAAACCGGACATTGGTTTTTAACTTTTTTGTCCGTTTATGTGGAGAATTTTTTCCTTTCCTTCATACCCAGCGCAAAAGCACTGGCTGCACTTGCAGGGAAAGTGCAACTTAGAGCAGTACCTTCATTCACGAAGCTACTTTTTAATTTGATGTAACTTTTCTTATTTTGGGGAGGGTTGCTGGGTGGGTGGGAAATATGATGTATTTGTTGCATATAGTTTTCTCATTATTTATGAAACTTAACCATAAAAGAATGATATAACTCCTGTGCAATGAAGGTGGTAACAGTGAAAGAAGACAGGGGAAACTAATGTTGGACCGCATTTGAGGGTTTAGTCCGCAATACCTCTTTCACGAGATAACTTGCACCACTTTGACTTTGATTTTTCTTTCTTTTTTTTTTTTTTTTTAATTTTAAGCCAAAGTTTTATTACTGAGTTTTTACGTTGCTGCTGCTTTAGAATCCTGAGCATGTCTCTCCTAACAAAGCATCTATATACTTCCACACAACTGGTTGACATTTTTTAAGAGGTCTGATACTTTTTTGTTTAAGGAACAGATGTGGAATATATTTGCCCATACTCCAACCATAACAACTGAAGTTATGCCTTATTAAGCTTCAGCATTTAGGGTAATTGAAACCTTTCCTAACTCTGAGTTAGAAGATAAAGCTATTTCAGAAACTGCCTACACTTTTGTTGGATATTTTTTCATCTGGACTCACTACTTTAGCCAAAATTTGATCAAATTGAAAGTCTGTCTTGGGGAAACCGTATATTTGAGAGCAAAGAACAAATAATCCTTCCTCTTTCACATTACATTAATAAAACAGACCTTGGCAGCCATTTCTCCCAGCAGTTTTAAAGGATAAATATTGTATTTCATGCCCTCCTGTGAGAGAAAGCCTGCTTTTAAGATTTTGGGGGTCTAAACTTGGGTCATAAACAAAAAATACATTTCTTAGACATTTCAGGCTCTCATGGTTTGTGCACAATGCCCATTTTTACTTCCTTGTCTAATTTCTTTCCTGTTTTCCTAAATCATCCAAATAAGCCCCAACCTTAAAGGATTTTACTTTCCTAAATGTGGTTGGCACTAAATTGAGCATTTTGTTATCTATCAAAATTAATATAAATTCCAGGAAAAAGTGAAGTGTGTTTTAATCCTCCCATCCGGCTAGATCCAGTTGAAGATTCCAGCATCAACATCAGTGGATTCGTGAAAGTAAATTACTTCCGTCGTTTTGACGAGAGACAAACGAGCTGTTATCACTTCCTTAGTCTTAAACACGTGGGTGTTACCCATTAATAAGCCCCTTTTGTCATCTGCCCTTCTGCCATGTATTGTAGGTCTTCACTCATACCTGTCGTGATCCAGTAGGTTATATTCAAGTCAACTGTTACTGCCAAAATTCCATCCACTATTTGTTAACTGACAAATAGTTCGTTTCCAAAGGAGTTTATTCCAGATTTATTCTGATAAACTTCCAAATTTTTTCCCTTTCCAAATTGAGATTTTTTTCTGAAAAATCATACAAATTTTTGGCTTTTGTTGTTTTTTTATGTTTTGCCAAGCAATGTTTGTTGGCCCAAAAACTGAAGCGGAATAGTTTAATTACCTCTCTCTCTCTTTTTTTTTTTTTTTTTTTTTTAGTTTAAATAAATTGAATCATCATAATCAGTGGTAACAATTTAGTGACCCATAATAGATTAAAGGTTGCATTATTTATACTTGGGATTTTTTTTTTTTCTATTTTGTTTTTGTACTTTAAAACTATGGGGGAAATATCACTGGTCTGTCGAGAAATAACAGTAATTATTACTGAGTTAGATAAGTCCAGTGGACCAGTCATTTCTTGTACAAATAAAACTGGTGGTACTAATTAATGTGTATCCAGAGCAATTTGAATTGTCAACTTCATTTTCTATTATTAGTAAAACTATATAATGACACACATGAAGTCTTGCAGTTGACTTTTGGTATTTGAACTCCCCAGTGTTTTTATTTCAGTGTATCCTACGACCAATTTGGTCTTTTTTCAACTGTTACGATCCTAGGCCCTAATCAGTATTATTTTTTCATAGACAATACAGTGTTAGAATTCTTTTCTGATATGTTTGTCCTATAAGCATAGTCTATTCAAGAATGATAAGATTTCTGTAACTTTCAGCTTACCATGACAGATGCTCAAATAAGTATTGAAACACACAGCTTCATTTTCCTCCTAAAGCTGTAAAGAGAAAAGAGGGCTATTCCTCATCAAGAGGAAGAGTTTGGGAGACAGAATATACATTTAAATTTTTTTCTTTGAAAAAAAAGGCAACGTACATTTTTCTCTTCTAAATTTAAATGCCCTAGCAGTTGCCAATGCTGTGTCCTACCTAATATTTTATTGGAGACGTCTGTACACTGAAACTCTTAGAACTCTTAGGAAATTAATATCACAGGGTCATTTTAAAGGAGCAGCAATCTAACCAAAGGTAAAACTTTATCTGATTTTAGGTTTGGAAATTCTAGTTTTATTTTTATTTAAGAATCAATTTATGTCATCAGTTTAAATACTCCCCAAAGGAATGAAAAGGAAGTATAAATAAAAGAATAAAGTTCGTTGACATGTGTAAAGAAATTGGAAGACCCAGAAAAAATGGCTTATTTTCTACTCACAAGTATGCACCTATACTTAAGCCTGCCTATGCCATTAGAATGGAATGAATAGTTGATGGTTTCATGCCATACAGAGAGACAATAAAATGATCAAAAATTAAGTCATTGTTAATTGGGTTATAATGGTAATTTTTAAATTTGGAAAGAAGTTGAAAACCCATAAACAACTTATTTTCCTAGTATCTCATTTTTCTTAAGAAAGCTGCTTAACTTCAGATTCAGCAGCAATGATGTGAGAGAATGCCTGACACCTCATCAGTAACCTATATGGACCCTTAAAGAAGGACCTAGTCCCTAGGATCCATAACTCCCCCAAATTTTCAACATGAGAGTTTTAAGATTTTAACAAGATTTTACCGGAAGTTGTGGATATATGGTATCCTTTCACCATGGTTTGGTCAACGTACATTCATGATAATGAGAAAGCAGTTCATCCTTTCTTAACAAGTGAAGTAAAACAAGAATAAAAAAAAGTGACATCACTGAGTTGTACAGGCATCAGATTAACAGACATTTAGTTGAAGAAAAATAAAATAATTGTGGAGATAGCAGAGAGGAGCAGGAAGATGTTGGATCCTGGCAGCAAGAAGCAGGACAGTTAGGAAAGTGTGTGAGCTCAGTGGCATTGGTGATGCCTCGCTGTTTCGCCTCTCAGTGGTTATGTTGCTGGTAGAGACCTGCCTTTATTTTCCCATCATTTTTCATTATTTTGCATTATTCAAGAAATGGTTCTTTATGCCCAAATGCAATTTTCTAAGCAATAACTGAAAATTTATTAGTCTAAGGAAAATAATTTAGAAAATAACCATATCCATGGCATTATTTTATTCAAAAACTTATTCTCTGAAGTGATTACGCTTTGATAAACAGATTTCAGATTATGATTCTCCTTAATTTGCATGAAAGTTGCCTGTCTTGGAAAATAAGTACTTCTTGCTATATAGCATATTTAAATTTTTTAAATTAAGATTGCTTCTCAGATTCAAAAAAAAAAAAGTTCAATCTATGGCCTTTTCAACTACAAAATCGTCAGTTTTCTCAAACCTAATAAAAAAGCCAGCATCATTACATATAAGATCTGTAGTCACTAGGTTAAGACAATACAAATTATGGTAGAACTTGAGAAAATGGTGAAGAAGAATCAAATTTACCAGCTTAGTTCATTTTATGATGCATCTAAATTTTATTTCTTGCTTATGATGATTAGGAGAGTTAGAGTTAAAATGAGATTTTATAAATTACTTAACACATTTCTGCATTTCAGGTGTCCATCTTGGTAGTAAATCTTAAAAGCTAACTTTCTGCCTTATATTTTCAATCTATATATACAGTGTCAGAGCACAGTGATAATGTGGGATAGAATTGATTATATTAGAGCATAAGACATTTGTAATGGTCAGTGCTACAAACCAATAATTTAACTGGCATTAAACCACATCTACTCACCAAACATGAAAAAGTTAATCTCATTAGATTGGGAAGAGCTTAATTTAAGTGATGAGAGGTTTGCCTGGGATTGGAGATGAGCCTGCTGATTGGTACAGTTCATAATGGCCTTTCTTACATGAGTTGGCAAAACTATGATAGCTGAGTTGCCCCTTAAGAATCTTCCAGAATATACTTGCATACTTATGGTGGAAGAGGAAGTGAGAGGGACAAGATGAGAGTTTCCCCTGAAGTGAAGAGAAACATTATACTAATTTTCATCTAAAGTATGTTTCCTTGTGGCAGACCTTTGGTTTATTTTATTAGTATATCAAAGCCACCTTCAGTTTTTTATGGTGCCATCAACCTAAGGAGGACAATCAAATAACCAATTGTTTGCCTTGGATTTAGTGTGTCTGCTAATTACAGTCTCATCTTGTATACCTTCAAACCAGTTACTTGACTAAACTTCCACCATATTACCTTAGTTCTATTTCCTTTCCTCTGTACAACCGCAAATCAGAGGGGAGACTTAGTACCAGAAAGGTGTGGACTTCTAAGAAAAAGCAAGGATTCCATCTTACTACCGAAACTTCCTGAAGTTCCTACCCAAATGTCCCTGATTGTCCTGTGGCAACACCAGCATGGTGGGAATAGGGAGAAAGATTGTAAGGAATCCTGAAAGAATCCTGTAATTGGTCATGACATTGTTATTCTTTTGAACTGTAAAGTAAAATTGTGAGCCACTCACATTTGCAAAAAAAAAGCAGAATTCAAGCTTTATCACATTGTTAAGATTAATTTCTTGCTATATTCTGGATTAGCACAGAAGCTTGTATCAAGACTATTTAGGAGGGGAATAGGGTGTAAAATGTATCTGTCTTTTCAAACCCTCTCCCTCTAGTCATGTTTCCTTCACCCCCTACCACATTGTGTTGGTCAAATGATACTATCTATGAAACCCTGAGCTATAGTTGTCAAAAGTAACTGGAATGTGATTAGTTCTCTGTGGGTGCTTCTTTCCCTCTTTTTTCGCCCTTGCTTTCTTTCTTACTCTCTCCACTCTGGTAAATGGAAAAGGTGACGTCAAAGAATTGATGCTTGCTTGGACTCATGTTGTATCTGTGACTATGCTATTAGCTGTCTCCTTTTTCCTTATATGGGTAGAATTCTTACGACGTGTGGAGTTCCCTTCTTGATAAGTAGGTTAAATGCACAATGTGGTACTGTTTTATAGTTTCTAGATGGTTGTATAAAGCAAAAAGTTAATGTGGTTTTGTGTTTTTAAAAGAAAATAAGTGATTGGTTACAAACTCTGTCCTTTTTTCATTATTACAAGCTCTGTTTTCCAACAGTTTGCTGACTCCTTTGTCATTGGTGAATGGCTTGTGTGATTGTGTTTTTCTCTCTGGGTTTCTTGGATTCCTGAACATGATTCTTCTAACTTGGACTAACTTGTAGGAGGGTTTAGGGCAAACAGACTTCAAGGGTGAAAAAATTTTTAACTCTTACTAAATTAAAAAATAATCTTAAATGGCCTTTTTTCTTTAGATAATATTAGGCATCTAATGGATTGATGCAACAGGTCTTTTTTTAATATACACAGAATCTCAAGTATTAGGTGAAATGATATGTTGTATTTTGGAGAGCTGGACTCCTGTTACCACTACATATCCATGTAGAGAGGAGACAGTAGCTGTAGGGCGATGAGATTGGATGGCTTTTCTAAGTGTCATTGATGCCTACAGAAGGATAATAAACAGCTGAGGGCAAGTACCAGACAATTGAAAGCCAAATGTGGAAACAGAGGACCTCTTTAGTTGCATACAAAGTTCATTTCGTACAGTGGAAGACAAAGAGAAAAGAAGAGAAAATGAAGACCAAGCCAGAACTTAATAGAGTAACAGAATTTCAGACAGTTACACAACCAAGGCAGCTCTGTTATGCAAGGTCAGTGTCCTCACTGGGAAAATGGGGCACATCAGATGCAACATCCAGTTGGATCCCTCCCCCCACGCCTGCAAAGATTTTGATTCCACAACCCCCTAGGAAAAGTCTGAGTCTATAGACCTATTAATCCATAATCCTTACTAGCACACCCCATCCCCTCTCCATGATGGGAGACAGTAAAGAGGCTTCTCTTGTGCAAGACAGCACATGCACCCCTGAGGATTCTCATAACTCAGCTGGAGACATGCTGGGCCAGCTAAGGGAGGATAGGGACTATACACTAAAGGAGCCATAAGACAGTCTACAGGTATTGATAGGAGTTGGAGGAGATCCTGAGGCTGCTTGAAGAGAGGAGCCAGAATATAAGATTGAATAGAGAAGAGTTTTTAAATTGGAAGTGCTCCCCAAGATACAGAATTTAACTCCCTAGCAAAGATTCCAGGAGTTGGTGCCAACTTGCTACTAGCATGGCTCCTAGAAACATGGAAAAAGTGATGGCCCGTGTTATTGAGCGGAATTAAAATTCCAGAATTGCCTTGGCAGACAGTGAGGGTAGGGCTAAAAGCTCAGGAAAGGGGGTGCTCTGGATACACTATGGCTGGAAGCCCAAGAGGACAGGCCATGGACAAAGGTCCTAAGGGGTATGCTGTTCAGAGGTGCACTAGCATCACTAAAAATTCAGAGTTGACTCTTCCGTGAAGGTACCACCACAGAGCAATGTTGTTTGATAGCAGTGGGGATGATAAGACTCTGAAACATTAGAGCCAGATGGCAGCACAAAACCATCCAAAGCCAGGAAGTCACAATTACTGTCATCACTGGCAAGGTCAGAGTGGCAGACGACAGGGTCAGAACCATAGAAAGTTAAGAGAATGATTACTAGAACAGTGTCCCTAGAAGCAATATGGGTGGGCATTCACCCAGCTTGTACTACTCAGCTTATACTAGCAGAAGAAATAAACAATGGACAACTACAAAGCTGAGGGCAGTTGCCCCAGTAAAAGTTCACAATCCCTTGCCCGATTTCTGAACCTGAGCCAGTTTTCAGACCCACAACTGCTGACAGAAGAGGTGGCTGGGTCCATAGGAGGAAAAATGCTGCAATATCATGGCAAGTACACACAATAATGATTGGTAACTGTGCATTAGGGAAAAGGAAATAGACATTTGATGACAGTTGGACATAGGGCCTGAGTTGTTATTGATGGCCCAAGACCTGAATCATCATGGCCCCCATGTTACAGTGGGTCTGATGATAGTGGCCAGATAATAAATGTAGTCCTGACCAATGTCCAGTTTATAGGGATCCACAGCATCCATGGTCAGTCTGCCAATATATAACTGGAATGACCTATTTTGCAGTTGGCCCAACCCCTGCTTTGCATACTTGGTCGGCAAAATAACAGCTATCATACTGGGAAAGGCCAAGTGGAAGTGTCTTAAATTAACCTTCCACCCCAGACATATAAAAATGTAAAGTCATATTGTGGGGAGTGGAGAATAGAGATTTATTGCCATATTCTATTCATCAATTCCTCTCAATCCTTATTATTTTGACCAGTCTGGTCTCTGAGAGAACCAGATGGAATAGGAAGGGCCACTAGACTATCACAATCTCAGATATAATAACCCCAATTGCAGGCCAGTGCCTGCATTAGACCAGATCAATATCACCTCAAGTGTATAGTATACAGCCATTGATTTGATGACGGTATTCTTTTCTCTTTCAATCAGAACAAAAGATCAGAAAGAATTCCCATTTCCATGGAAGTAATATACATTACAGTTTTACTCCAGGGCCATATTAAGTTCAAACATATTGGTACCATCTGGACACCCACGGAACGTCACATTTATCTATTACATCAGTAATATTATATTGACAGGGTCAGATGGGCAAGAGGTGGCTAGCTCACTGGAGACCTTTATAAGACATGTGTGTTTCAGAGAGTTGAAGCTAAACCCTGAGATGATTCAGGAGCTGTAACATGTTCAGGAGTCCAAGAATCAGGTCTAGTAACCAGGACATGTGTAAAACAAAAGTCAAATTATTACATCTTGTACCTCAGCATGAAGATGGAAACATGCCTGGTAAGCCTCTTCAAGTTCTTGAGTCAGCATATTCAATACCTAGAGATACCGTTTTGATTCACGGCACCTTGTGACATAGAAGGCAGCCAACTTTAAGTGAGTCCCAGAGCAGAAAAGGCCTCTGCAACCAGCCCATGCTACCATGCAGGTAATCCCGCTCCTTGGGCCATATGATCTGACAGACCTCATGGGATTAGAGTGAGGAAAGACATCATGTGGAGTTTGTGACAAGCTCCAATGAGAGAATCACAATGCACGTTCCCAAGGCTCCCAGCAAGGCCATGCCATCTGTAGTGAAGAATTGTATGCCTTTGGAAAACAACTCCAAACGTGTTAGGGGGCCCTAGTAGAAAGAGTCAACAACTAATTTTGTCCCTAAAACTGCCCATCAAATGCAGCACCCTATAAGACCCCGTGAGACTGACCCAGGGATGATCCATCATAAAGTGGAAGTGGTACCTCCAGGATTGAGCACGAGCAGGATGAGAGGGCACAAGCAGGCTGTGCTAGCAGGTAATTCAGACTCCCTGTCATCTACCATGATTGCCCAAGAGTTCCTCTTTCAGGGCACATCTATAACAGTATGAGGGATCCTGTAAGACTGACTGAAAGGAGGGAAAAACCCGAGTTGTTTCATGGCTGGGTCAAGTCCATGTGTGAAAGCTGAAATTGGATAGCAGCTGTACTACAGGCTCACACAGGGGTAGCACTGAAAGACAGGAATGAGAGAAAATCCTCCCAATGCTCAGAGCTTTGAATATTGCACTTGGTCATCCACTTGGTGTAGAAAAGAGAAGTGCCCCAAGGTTAGAATATATAGTGGCAAATGGCTTGGCTAACTGATGAGGAAAAACAGGAAAATTAGGGATAAGGGGTCCGGGGTAGGGGTATGTGGATGGACTTGTAGAAGTGGGCTTGCGGGGGGGCACCTGGGTGGCTCAGTCGGTTAAGCATCCCACTTTGGCTCAGGTCATGATCTCACGGTTTGTGAGTCTGAGCCCTGCATCAGGCTCTGTGCTGACAGCTCAGAGCCTGGAGCCTGCTTCAGATTCTGTGTGTGTGTGTCTCTCTCTCTCTGCCCCTCCCTGCTCACGCTCTGTCTCTCTCAAAAATGAATAAACTTCAAAAAAAAAATTTAGAAGTGGACTTAAAGTAGGAACATCTCTGTATCACATGATTACATCCCCAGAGAGCATCCTCCATTGATGAGGAAGAGGACAAGCAATTAGACAGATGACTCAGCCCACCGACCTCAACCAGCCTCTCTCATCGGCCACTCCAGTGTTGGCACAATGGAAATATGAACAAAGTGTCGGAGCAGAGATGAAGGCTATCCACGGGCCAATGGCACAGACTCTCACTTACCAAAGATAATTTGGCTACTGCTGCCACTGGAGATATCCCGCCTACTGCAGTGAGCAACACCAAGTCCCCAGTATGACGCCATATTGGTTGCTCTTCCTCAAGAGACAAACCCGTCACTTGGCAACAAGTTGACCGCATTGAGCCCTTTCCATCCTGGAAAGGTCAGAAGTCTGTTCTTTGTTCTCAGCACATGTACATATTCAGGTCACGGATTCCTGACCACAGAGTCTCAAATAGCACCACCATGTGAAGGCTTACAGAATGTTCAATCCACTGGCATGGGATTCCGTATAATATCGCCTCAGACTAGAAGACCAACTTAACAGCATAGAAGTTATGTGAAAGAGCTCATGACCATGGGATTCACTTTATCGTAGCATACAATTCATCACCTAGAAGCTGCCAGCCTGACCTAGCTAAAGTGCCATATCAGAGGTAACATTCTGTGAGTATGGGTGTCACCCTCCAGGATTCAGTATATGCACTGAGTCAAAAACCTATATATGGTACTGTGCCCACAAAAAGGACACAAGGGTCTGAGTACCAAGGAGTAGCTGCACTTACCATCCTATTTATTAATCCACTTTCTGCTTTCTTTCCCCCTAACTCTGAGCTCTGCAGGCTTTGCAGTCCCGCTGAATCGTGAGCTTCCTATGTCCAAGCACTAGCAGGCAAGAGTAACCTTGTCAATAGTGTAACTGACCTGCTCATCAGGAAGAGGAAGGGCTGCTATTACACGATGTGGGCAGAGAAGAATCTGTTTGGCACCCAGGTGTAGAAAAGATGTTTTTGTTTCAGTGGACGCTATGCATCATTTATAGCATACTTTTCCAGATTATCAGATTCTGGTCATGTTCCATGTCTTCAAGCTCTTTTTCAACTCTTTGTAAATTGTAGGTAATTATACGTAAATGCTGTCTCGTCTGGTAGTGATTTTGATTGACTTCCCCCTGTTGGAAAAAAAAAATTGGTCTCTACTTGCAATTCATCCCAACATTCCTTAATGCCAAGTATGCCTGTGCTCTTTTGACTTTCTTGAATACACACATAAAATAATACACATATAATTCATTCATCTTTGTGGCTGAGAGTCCTGATTTTTTTTTCTAAAAATAAAATTATCTTTTAACGTATGTGACTTGGGCACATCTGGTACTCTCTTGCCCAATAGTGGCTGTAAATAGAGAGCTATAGAAACCTCAGCTTACAAAGGGGCTCGCGCCCCTAGAGATGAGGTCTGGGTCCTATCAGACTAGCTTCTGAAGCCAGGAGGACTGGTAAGTGATGATGAAAGGCATCCACAATGGATGAGCATCACTTGTGACCCAGAATCCCACTGCACCATTTGGGGCTGGCTCATCCTACTAATTTCTCTCTTCTGAGTTTCTTCTCAGGAAGAAAAGCTCACCAGAATCCTGAAAAAAACTGCTGTCTGAACATGTATGGAAAAGCAAACTGAATGGCACAAAGAGTGAACTATGGTGGACACAGAAACACACTGCCCAGACCTCTCTCCAAGAAAGGACCTGTTTCGCAGATGTGGGCACAGGTCTGGGGGCTACGGGAAACAGTGTCTGAGCTGACAGCTCCTTCAAGGTCTGCCTCAGCGGCAGAGAGCTGCCTCACCCAAAACCATGCCCTTCCTGGGGCAACCCACACACGTTCAGTGACTAGACAAATCCACATGGAGTGAGTGTACTTTATACCGGGCACATAAAAGCACAGCCATCTTGTCCCCACACACGACACTCTGAGCTACCGCATTCGCTCCAGAGTTCCATGCTGGGTTGGCCAAGGTTTTGTCAGCCCTGCACTGCAGTTCAACTTCTCCCTGTCCCCATCCTCCTTCTCCCCCTTCATTTCACAGCTGCAGATCTCTAACAAACACCATCCACCCCCAACCCCCTCTCACTGCCTTCTTTTGGAAACCCACCCTGAAGTGCTAGTCCCTTGCTGCTAATCCATCTTGCCTCTACCCTCTGGAACGTCGTTGGGTCTGTTTTTTTTAAACACTCATCCAACCGTGTCATTTCATCAGTGACTCAAAATCATCAGTGACTTATCAAACCAGGGTATTTGTTCCTCTAGGTATGCCAGGAGATATGAGAAGTCAAAAACTGTACTCTCCCGTAATTTTAAACGTTACCTACGATCAGTTCTATGCATTGTAGGACACGAGGCCCGTTGGAAACTTACCTCCGTCTGTTAGGCCACCCTCATCTCTGCCTGTTCTCAAAATGGAACCTCTAGGAAGGCATGTGTCTCTGTCTCTGTGCGTGAGGCTGATTCTCCAGAGAACTCTCCCCTCCTGCTCTTTACCTGCCCAGGCAGTGCCAGCAAGCACTACTTCTCACTTACTCCTTCAAGAAGATTAACGTGCCTCCATTATTATTCCCCATTAGAACGCTTCCTTATCTTTTTTTTTTTTTTTACTTTTTTTAATTGAAGTACAGTCAACATACAATGTTACATGAGTTTCAAGTGCATTAACATAGGGAATGGACACCTCTCTACATTATGCTATCCTCATCACAAGTGTAGCTACCATCTGGCACCACACGACGCCATTGTCGTTGACTGGATTCCTTATGCTGTACCTTTCATCGCCATGACTTATTAATGCCGTGACTGGAAGCCTATACCTCCCACTCTCCTTCACCCATTTTGCCCATCTCCCTACCCCCTTTTCTCTGGCAACTATCAGTGTGTTCTCTGTATTTATGGGTCTGTTTCTGCTTTTTTTGGGTTCATTCATTTGCTTTGTTTTTTAGATTCCACATAGAAGTAAAATCGTATGGTATTTTTCTTTCTCTGTCTGACATTTGCACTTAGCATTTTACCCTCTAGGTCCATCCACATTGTTGCAAATGGCAAGATCTCATCCTTTTTTATGGCTGAGTGATAGAACACTCCTTATCTTTACTAAATCTGATAACTTTGGGGCGCCTGGGTGGCTCAGTCTGTTGAGCGTCCAACTTTGGCTCCGGTCATGATTTTGCAGTTCGTGAGTTTGAGCCCCGCGTCGGGCTCTGTGCTGGCCGCTCAGAGCCTGGAGTCTGCTCCAGATTCTGTGTTTTCCTCTCTCTCTCTGCCCCTTCCTCACTCATGCTCTGTCTCTCTCTGTCTCTCAAAAATGAATAAACGTTAAAAAAATTTTTTTAAATAAAAAAATAAATCTGGTAACTTTTCAGTCTTCCCACCACTTCAACACCCCCGCCCCCCTTCATGCTAGACTGTTCTCAAGGGCTAGAATCATATTTTTCTGTCTTTGGTGTCCAGCCATAATGCCTAGCTTACATTAGGAAAGATTAATTGAATAAATAAGTTGAACAAATTCATCAAAAGATAACTTTTTGTGTATGAATGCTAATAGCTTTATTCATAATTGCCAAAAACTGAAAACAAGAAAATATCCATCTATAGGTAAATGAATAAACAAATTGGGTATATAGTCTTAGTCTGGTAAGGCTACCCCAACAAAATATTACACACTGTGTAGCTTAAACCACAGAAATTTATTTTTTATTGTTCTAGAGTCCAAGATCAAGGTATCAGCAGATTTGGTTACTCCAGAGGCCTCTCTTCTTGACTTGCTGATGACTATCTTCTCACGGTGTCCTCACATGGCCCTTTCTCTGTGGATGTGTCAAAAGATAGTTTTTAAAAGAGAGTGTAATCATGCCTCTCCTATAGCTATAAAATGGACACACGTCAGAAATTTTATTTCGGTCATTAATTAATGAGAGAACCAGTAAAATGTTACAACCTACTTAAAAGAGAATCCAAAACACGGGCAAACATATAGACATCTGGAACGTTGAGAAAAACTTATAAATAAATGCAAAATCAGCAATATTTGGCTGGTCAATATTCATGGGGCAATTTCTCTAAACACAACTGGCATTTCTATGGATAAAAATCATTTGTACTACTATCCATTTTTCTACAACTTATAGAATTCTAAAGTAACTTAGATAATCTGGAAGGAGGCACTAGATGGTCCCCCCAATAATCTTTTTGGTCCATGTCAGCATCTTTCACGTTTTCCCCTATAGTTTAATTAATGGCTAACCCCTCCACCCCAAATTATACGTTTATTTATCAAGCCGTGAGACACAACTTTTTACAAGCCACACAACAAAATGCTCTGGTCTCAAAAACCCTAGAGAAAAATCCTTTTCAGCTTTAGCCAGTTAGCTAAAGCCTGCAGCCTGGTTGAGGTCCTGGGGCAAATGGAATCCCCTTCAGTTGTCCTTGTTTCCTCTAAATCTTCACAGAAATGGCCCAACACTTAGATATCATCTCAATATCAATATTAGCAAGGGAAAGACTTTTTGTCTTAGATGCTCCATATCAAAGAGTGAGAAAAAGCTAACCATCTTTTTGGTGATGTGTAGGGATCTACCAAACATGGTTTTCACCACTGCTTTCCTGGGGAAGAAAGAAAACTCGTGGGCCCAGCTCCCAAGGCTGGTGCAGAAATGGAGCTGGATGTTGGGGGAGAAATGTCGGGGGAGGGACCCAAGGGAGAGAAGGGAAAATAGGAATCCAGAGGGGTGATTCTGAGTGAACAGCATCTTTTTTTTTTTTTATGTTTATTTATTTTTGAGAGAAACACAGAGTATAAGCAAGGGAGGGGCGGAGAGAGAGGGAGATACAGAATCCGAAGCAGGCTCCAGGCTCTGAGCCATCAGCACAGAGCTGGACATGAGACTCAAACCCACGAACAGTAGTGAGATCATGACCTGAGCCGAAATCAATGCTTAACCGACTGAGCCACCCGGATGCCCCTTAAGTGAACAGCATCTTGAAGGGAAAAGTAAACAGCAATGAACTGTACAGACTACATCTGTAGACATGGCTGCTTATGAAGAGGTGATGCGGGGCTCAATGGGGGCAGGACTTCGCACATATAAAATCAGAGCTTTCGAGGGCTTGAAAACCCCCAGACACTGGCCCTGCCAGAAGGCTTTCTAAGAAGTTGCACAGAATCCACTTGGGCCTGATCTCCGAGCCTACTTGACTCAGAGCTCTGCTTCCCTTAGCTCACTGCAGATGGTACTTGGCACCCTGTCTTGGCCCACTGACACCCTTTCCCAGGATGCTCTGAAAAGGGCCACTGTGTCACAGCCGTTCCATACCTTAAACACACACCTCCACACACAAGCTGAGACCTCTCCCAGGAGCTCCTTGAGGACACCCTAACGTCCCCACTGTCCCACCCACCCCTTTGCTCCCTACCATAGCACTTTTAAATTGGTTTGGGGCCCCAACCTCTTGAGTCAGGAGCACCTTACCTTTTCATTACCAGCTGATCTCTTTATTACTTTCACAGATACTAAGTTTGTTAAAAAAAAAAAAAAAATCTGTCCAACAAACCTACCATATTTATTGCATAATAATCCTTGTCCCCCTGACAACCAATGCTGCCATACTGACTTGATACAATACCAGTCAAAAGCAAAGACACTTCTCATGGTAAATGTATAATTTCCATTAGACCTCTTTAAATATTAGAAATAGCTTATGCTTTTCTCCCCATTAGGTGTCTGAGGACCCCAGGTTGGGAACTTCTGAGGGCTAATGCTTTATGGGTGCCAATCAAGTCTCCCTAGCTCTCCCTTTTCACAGATGGGCAAACTGAGGCTGTTAGTTTTAAGGTGCATTGACATAATCAAATTGACAAAGAATCAGAGTATAAATTGGGTTGGGTTGTTTTTTTTTTTTTTAAGTCTCCCCTTTTTGGCCTCTAACTCATAGTACTAGGTTTTCTAAAATAAAATAAATAAAATAAAATAAAATAAAATAAATAAAATAGAGCTGGGAGGGGCTGCTCCTTGGCCCTGAGGGAGGCTTCTCTGCTTGCAGTGTGGACCTTTCTGTGGGATCTTGGAAAGTGCTGTACAGCAGCTGCCTGCTCCCCCCAACCCCCGGGATGGAGAGGCCTGGCCGATCCTGGTGAGAAGAAACCTAAGAGGCCATCTGGTCAGGTGGTCCCAAAGTGGACATCCCAGGATGTCGATTGTTATTTTGAGGGAAACAGCTTCTATGGTCAATTACTTTTGAGGAAGGCAGGGTGAAACAAAGGCAAACTCATTTAGTCTGTTTTTGTTTTGTTTTGTTGTTAGTTCAAAACTTCCCTGAACCTCTGAAATGCCTTTGGGCCTAATGACCTGCCAGGAAAATGAGATAGCCTATATTATTACCCAAGCTTATGGGACCTGATTTCTCTTTGTCATAGGAGACATACAATGATAAATACAGAGTCTTTGCCCTCATAAAGCTTACATTCTTGAAGGCGAGATGGACAATAAGAAAGAGAGTTGCTGAATGAAATCTTGCCATTTGCAATTACGTGGATGGAACTGGAGGGTATCATGCTAAGCGAAATAAGTCAGTTAGAGAAAGACAAACATCATATGACTTCACTCATATGAGGAATTTAAGATACAAAACAGATGAACATAAGGGAAGGGAAGCAAAAATAATATACAATCAGGAGGGGGACAAAACAGAAAAGACTTAAATACAGAGAACAGAGGGTTGCTGGAGGGGCTGTGGGTGGGGGGATGGGCTAAATGGGCAAAGGGCATTAAGGAGGGCACTTGTTGGGATGAGCACTGGGTATTGTATGTAGGGGATGAATCACTGGAATCTACTCCTGAAATCATGATTGCACTATATGCTAACTAACTTGGATGTAAACTAAATATATATAATATATATATATATATATATATAATATAATATACATATAATATATAATATATATTATTATATATTTTAATAAAGTTACTGAATAAAATAATTATTGACTATAATATCTAACCTCCACCTAGGAATAGGGATCTGACTCAGAGGGGTGAGGTATATTTCTCTGACTCCTTATCTCTACCCCACTGTGGAGTACTGTTTACCCAGTTCTATCTCCCTTATGCCCGGGAGACTCATCCTGTTCCCTGCAAGGGACAATACCACCAATCAGGGAAGATGCTTACTGACCCAGTAAACTTAAAACAAGAAGAGCCACTTCCTTTATTTGATGGCTTACAGAAGGAAGACAGTGATAAGTGGTCCTCTAAAATTAAATGGCAGAGAGAATGTTGATTGATACTCTCAGGGAGGAAAGTTATTCCTCTAAATGCTTTTTATAACATTATAATGACTCCTTTTCTGCCTATGTAAAAAGCCTGAAAATATCAAAAAGTATAAATTACCCAGGCCCCCAAACTCAGAGATGAATATTTTGATGTATTTTCTGTCTTATTTTGTATACAGATAGAGACGTACAAATGTAGATTTCACATACATGTTTTATATACTTAAAATCAAACTGTAGATTGTTTCATATCCTGCTTCTTTGCTTAACGCTATTATTACATGAGCATGTTCCTTTTTAAAAAATTTTTACTTATTTTTTGCATGAGCATATTCCTATTACACACATTTCAAAATAGGGCTTACTTCTATTGGTGCAGCCGCTCTGGAAAGCAGTGTGGAGGTTCCTCAGAAAATTAAAAATAGACCTACCCTATGACCCAGCAATAGCACTGCTAGGAATTTATCCAAGGGATACAGGAGTACTGATGCATAGGGGCACCTGTACCCCAATGTTTATAGCGGCACTCTCAACAATAGCCAAATTCTGGAAAGAGCCTAAATGTCCATCAACTGATGAATGGATAAAGAAATTGTGGTTTATATACACAATGGAATACTACGTGGCAATGAGAAAAAATGAAATATGGCCTTTTGTAGCAACATGGATGGAACTGGAGAGTGTGATGCTAAGTGAAATAAGCCATACAGAGAAAGACAGATACCATATGGTTTCACTCTTATGTGGATCCTGAGAAACATAACAGAAACCCATGGGGGAGGGGAAGGAAAAAAAAAAAAAAAAAAAGAGGTTAGAGTGGGAGAGAGCCAAAGCATAGGAGACTGTTAAAGACTGAGAACAAACTGAGGGTTGATGGGGGGTGGGAGGGAGGGCAGGGTGGGAGGGAGGGCAGGGTGGGTGATGGGTATTGAGGAGGGCACCTTTTGGGATGAGCACTGGGTGTTGTATGGAAACCAATTTGACAGTAAATTTCATATATTAAAAAATAAAAAAAAAATAAAAAAATAAAAAAAATAAAAAAAAAATAAATAAAATAAAATAAAAAAAAATAAATAAAATAAAAATAAAAATAAAAAAAAAACAACAAAACAAAATAGGGCTTACTTCTAATGGCTACATAATGCTCTACCTTTTGAAGATATCATAATTTCCATTTTAGTTGGACATTTGGGTTGTTCTAATATTTTGCTCTATAAATAATGCCAAATGAACTTCCTTTTATCAAATCTTTGTCCTCATTTTTTAGTTCCTTAACACAGATCTTAAGAAAGACAGGGGCACCTGAGTGACCCAGTTGGTTAAGCATTCAGGTTTTGATTTTGGCTCAGGTCATGATCTCATGGTTCAGGAAATCAAACGCCTGTCCGACTCTTTGCTGACAGCACAGCAAAGATTCTCTCTCTCTCTCTCCCTCTCTCTCTGCCCCTCCCCTGCTCCTGCTGTCTCTGTCTCTCTCTCAAAAGAAATAAATAAACCTTAAAAAAAAAAAAGAAAGAAAGAAAAACATTGCTTTGTCCAGAGCTGTTAGCATACTTCAGACCCCTGTTTCATAATGCCACATTGTCTTTAAAAGTGCTGTATCCCCACAAGCAGTATATGAGAAAGCTCATCTAACTGTATTCTCCCCAATGTTCAGTATTAACATTGAAACGTGTTTTGCTATTTTAAAGTGTTAAAATGATAACTTTGGGATAGTTTGTTTTCATTTCTCTGTTTTCTAATGATTTTAAACATACCATTTTATGGTTATTAACTGTTTATAGTCCCTCTTCTATAAACTGTTTATGTACTTTGCTCATTTTTCTTTTCTTTATTTTGTTTTACTTTTTTTAAGTTTATTTATTTATTTTGACCGAGAGAGTGCGTGAGCAGGGAAGGGGCAGAAAGAGAGGGGGAGAGAGAGAATCCCAAGCCGGCTCCTCACTGTCAGTGCAGAGCCCAATGTGGGGCTAGAATTCACAAACTGTGAGATCATGACCTGAGCCGAAATCAAGAGTCTGAAGCTTAACTGACTGAGCCACCCAAGGGTCCCTTTCCTCTGCTCTTTAATGTAGTGGTATCACATTGTGATTTAATTTACACTCGTCTAATGACTAATAATTTTGAGCACCTATTCACATGTTTGTTGATCATTTGAATATCCTCCTTGTGAAATACCTGTTCAAGTCTTTGGTCCATTTTAAAAATTGGTTTCTGTCTTTCCTTGATTTTAAGAAGTTCAGGTATATAGTGGCCATATATAGATATTGCAAACATCTTCTCCAAGTCTGTGGTTTGCCTTTTCAGTATCTTAAAGATGATTTTTGACAGAGATTCTTAATTTTGACAAAGTCCAATTTATCACTTCTGTCTGAAAATTAGTACTATTTGTGCCCCCCAGGGAAGATTTTCCTGACCCACACCATAAAGATATTGTCCTGTTTTCTCCTAGAAGCTTGATTGTTTTGGCTTCCATATTTTGTTCTATAATCAATCTCAAATTACTTTTTGTGAATGGTATGAGGTAGGGGTCAAGGGGTCAAGGTTTATTTCCTTTCTGATATGGATATACAATTGACCTCGCATTGATAATTGAAAAGATTATCCTCTCTTGCAATGCACTGCTGTAGAGCCTTGGTTGTACATCAGGAGACTGTGCCTGTGTGAGTCTGTTTCTGGACACTCTATTCTATTTGTCTATACTTTTACCAATACCACATCGTCTGAATTGGAGTCATTTTATTGTAAGTCTTGAGATCTACTAGCATAAGTCCTCCAGCACTGTTCTTTTTAAGAATTGTCTTAACAATTTTATATCCTTTACATGTCCATATAAACTTTAGAATCAGCTTGTCAATTGATACCAGAAAGAAAATCTGTTGTAATACAGATCAGAATGCATTGAGTACTGTTATGAGTTGAGCTGTGTCCCCTAAAATTTATACGTGGAAGTCTTAACTCTCAATACCTCAGAATGTGCCCTTGTTTGGAAATAGGACCGTTGCTAGATGTAATTAGTTAAGATGAGGTCATACCAGAGTAGGATGAGTCCCTAATCCAATATGACTATGTCCTTATACGAACAGGAGATTTGGACACAGACCCTCATGCAGTGAGAATACCATGTGAGAAGACTCAAGTTGTATTGCCACAAGCCAACTACCAGAAGCTAGAAGAGAAGCCTGAACCTAGAGCCTTCAGATGGATCATGGCCCTGCTGAGACCTTGATTTTGGACTTCGGGCTTCCAGAACTGTGAGACAATACATTTTTGTTGTGTAAGCCACCCAGTTTGGGGCACTTCATTACCACAGCCCTACTGAACTATAAAACGAATACTTAGATCAATCCTGGAGGAACTGACATCTTAACGACAGTAAGTTTTCTGATCAATGAACGTGGCGTATTCCTCCACTTATTCACATTTCTTTAATTTCTCCCGGTAACGTTTTGTAGTTTTCAATGTAAAGTCTTCCCAATGATCTTTGTCAGATTTTATTCCTAGGCATTTGATGATTGATGCTTTCGCTCATGGTATTTTTTATGAATCTCACTTTCTACCTGTTGCTAAGTGCATAGAAATACAATAGATTTTTATATATTGATTCTGTAGCCAGAAGCCTTGCTGAATTTACTTCTAAATTTTGAGAGTTTCTTTTGGATTGTTTTGTAATCATGCAATTGGCAAGTAATTTTGTCTCATTATTCATGCTTTCTTTTCTTTTTCTAGCTGTATTGCACCAGATAGGGATTCCATTACAACACTGAAGAGGAGTGCTGGTACTAGATGTCCTTTCCTTGTTCCCAAACTCAGGAGAAGTGTTCAACATTTTGCTACTGAGTATCATCCTGGTTATATATTTTTTGTACATGCCCTTTATTAGATGAAGAAAGTTTAGGATCTGTTTTTATACTATGTGCATAAATATACTGTGTGTATACCATGTACATATACAACATACATACTATATATATATATATATATATATATATATATATATACATACTATATTCATTCTGTTACATTGCTCTGTTTATTTTGGCATCAGTCCATCTCTATATTAATTATTATAAACTTACAGTACAATTTTGTATTTTGTAGAGTAAGCCTCCTCTCATTTCTTTTTTTTCTTTCCTTCTCTTTCTTGTATACATTTTTTTCTCTTAAATATTCTTGCCTATATATGGACTCTTGGCTGAAATTATATTTAACTCTTTAGATACAAGGAAAATTTTCATCTTCATAATATACAATAAGTATCAGGAACATGGAGTAAATATTTCTCCATTTACCCAGGTCTTCTTTCACATAAATGGTAAAGAGGGTTTTTTTTCATATATAGATTCTATATTTGTAAAAAATTATGTTGTATGTACATTATATATATTTTAAATTATGGCATGTGTTGTATGCACATTATATATATGCTACATATTACATACATTATATATATTATATGGTGTGTGTGTATACACGTGTATATATACATATATATGCATATATATATATATAATGTACAATGTAAACATCCATATATTCACCACCCAACTCCAAAAAGCATTACCTCTGCCTTTGAAACCCTTCATACCCTTCTCTCCAATTGTCATCTGACATTTTTTTCCCACACTGAGGCCATTATATTATCTGTTTTAATAATTCTCTTGCTTTCCACTAGTTTGACCGCCTATGTAGGATATGTGTCTCTAAAGAATTTTCTGCTTAATGCCATCTGTTTCTTTTTTGACTTGTTTGCTCAACAACCTGTAAGAATCAGCCACGTTGTTCTATGTAGCTATCATGTGTTCATTTTTATTGATATCTCATATTCCATTTTACAAATATGCTAAAATTATCTTTTCTACTATTGATAAACATTTGGATGGTCTTCAGATGTTTTGTACTGTGAACAATGTTGCCATTAACTTTCTTGTAAATGTCTTTTGGCATAAAAGTTATTTCTAAATGGGCTATTACTTTTCCAGATTATACTAATATATTCCTTCATCATCTCTCATATGTCTTAAGCAAATTATTAATAGATTTCTGAGCACTTTTCTGTCTTTTCTCAAGATGAAAAACTGTCACAAACATGACTTCAGGGCTGAGTTCATCCTCCAATATCTTTCTCCCTGAATCTGCTTTCATTTGTAGATGAGAAAATTGACTCAGCCAAGATGATAGTGATTATTGACAGATAAGATAAAGCCAGGTGCCCTCTCCTCATATTGATGCCCCCACCACAGAGCAGGCCATGGTAGAGTAGGAGGGAGAGTATTAAAATATTTTCCTAATCCTAGTCATTTCCCTGTGATTAGGATTATGAAATGAAAAGCTGCTGTTTGGACTTGGGCATAGGAACAGATGCCTAGCAGAGTCAGGGCAGATGTGGGGTGAGTGGGCATCAAAGGCAGTGATGTCCAAAGTCTTTATCTTCAGGGAAGGTCCCTGTCCTGCCCCAGTGGGCTCCCTGCTGGGGGGAGTGGTTCAGACTAACTGAGGCCAGGTAAGAACCACGCTTCTGTTCTCCCTGGGACTTGGTCCATTTAGGCAGGTGTGGCATAGGAGAGCATGGCATGGTATGTGTTCCCGCACGTGTGTGTGTGTGTGTGTGTGTGTGTGTGTTGGAGTGTGCAGAGAGGCATGACAAGGTAGTTGCTCTCTGGAGGGCCCAGATGTCACGTTGCCTGACCGTATGTATTTCTGGGATCCTCTCCCACCCTGTTTGTGCTTCCCTCTCATGATCTGCTCTCTCTCCTCCCCCATCCATTTCTTCTTCTGGGAGCTATTTTATCTCCAAATTTCCAGGCTCACTCAGAATTGGAGTCCCATAACACTGCCGGCGACAAACGGCTGTTTGGAAAAGAGGGAGGAAGGGCAGAGGCAAGTAGGCCTGGACATCAGGTGAAAATCAGAGTTGGCCAGGAAGTCTGGGTGCTGGTCCTGGCCCTGCCAGTGACCTACTTTCTCACAGACCCTGGGGCAGGACGGGCCAAGTCAAGAGAATGAACCAAATCCTTTGGAAGGTGACCTTGATCCTTTGAACAAGCAGCGCCCCTCTTTTCCTGTCAGGCATCCTTACCTGACAAGGATTTTTTTTCCTTCTTTTAACTGCCTGGCATTTAGTCAATACCTTTTATGTGGCAGGCACGTTTCAGGGGCCAGGGACACAGATCCAGATCAGGAAGTGCTCTGTGAAGTGCCAGTGTGACAAATGGTCTGGAAGCAGCGGGCCCAGGGCGCTGTAACCCAGGTTAGGAGGACTGTGGCAGGCACTGGGGAAGGCTTTCCTGAGAAGGTGCCATGTGAGCTGTGTGGGAGTTCCAGGAAGAGACAGTCAAGTTGGCACGTATGTGGAGGGAAGCAGGTGGTTCAGGCTGGAGGAAAGGCTGGGCAAAGGCAAGAAAACATGACCCAGCATGCCTGTGGGGGGGCTGGGGGGTGCTGGAAGTAGTTCCGTGTGGCAGGCGTGCAGGATGGGCTGTCGGGCCGTGAGCTCACACCGGATGCCCACAGGGCCATACGAAGGGGTTTGAGTTTGCACACAGGGCCCGTGCTTCTCCAAACTGACTGAGCCTGAAAAGCACTCAGGAAGCCTATTAGGAGACAGACCCCTGGGCCTTACTCCAGCCTACAGAATCAGAACCTCCACGAGTCAGACCTCGGAATCAACCCTTCGCCGTGTCTCAGAAGAGTCCGCACAGGCCCAAGGAAGTGGTGGGGGAGTTCTAAGCAGGGGAGAGGCAGGCACAAGGGAGACAACTCTCAGTGCTCTCCTGGGCCTCTGCTGGAAAGAAAAGTCCCTGGGGCTATGAACAGCATCCCCAGAAGCTTCTGCCAGGGTCCGTTGCCTGTGTGTTGAGACCAGGTGTCTCATGACTGAGACAGGGGCAGGCACAGAATTGGGGTTTCTGGTTGGACAAGTTCCTTCAGGTAGTACAGTAGAGGGACGGGAGAGGTGTCCCTCCCACCCCATTCCCACTCCACTCATCCCTAACGGTGTCACCTTATAGGACCATCTCTCACCCATCCCTTCATCCTACATGAAACCCGATTTCCACATCCTATACGGCTCCTTATTCAAGCTGCGTGTTCAGAACGTGTTGGGGGAAGGTGAGGAGGAGGACTGAGGCCATGTTTTCACCCAGGCTAAGGGGAAGGAGGCTTCTTGGGATGGTGGGTTTCCTTAGTTGTTCAAAGCGGTTCCCTAGTTGTACGAGCCCTAGGAAGAAGGCTATGTGATGGCTTCGTACCTCCTAGTGTGATTGTGTCCCTCCTCCTAGACTTCTCTCCAGAAAATGGTAATGATGGATTCTGATACACAGGACGTAAATTAGTTCTCCAGTCCAGAAACGTGCTGTGCTCAAGGTAGCCCACCTCCTAGGGGTTCCCACGACACAGAACAGCACCCAAGCTCCTCAACCGGACCCCAGAGGAGTCACCCCTGCTTTGCAGCTTCAGCCCTGCCCTTGCCTTTTCCAGTGTAACTTTTGCACTTTAGAACAGTGAAACCAGGCAGTTTCACACCTGGATGCCTGTGGTTGTGCTAATCTCTCTGACAGAAATGGCTCTCCCACCCCTCCCCCTCTGTCTGGCTAACTCCAAGACCCACTCTCTGCGATACCCCTCCCACCCAACACACACCTCAGACTTGCTGTTCCTGGGAGCAGACCTATACCTCCACCCTGTGCTACCCTGCCTGGGGAGCACTCACATGGAAGTTTTATTTCCCTTCCCCTGCCCCAACTTGACCAGAAATTCCTCAAGGACAGGGCTTATGGTATTACATTGTGTCTTTTCAGTGCCTGGCACGTAGTAGAAACTCAACAGATATTTGCTGAACCAGACAGAATCCAGATGAATGAGAAGCGCTCTCAGACATGTGAATGCCGTGATAATTTAATAGCTTCTGAGGATTTGCCTGTTGGTATTTTTAGATGGCTTTTAAAACCTCTATAGAGATGTGACACCCATTCCCCCTACATTAAGTGTAAAGTAACAAACGTAATGAGTCAACTGAAGGTGATTATTTGCATCTCAAAAGGTGGGGGGGAGCAGGTTTCCTTTAAACATTAAGCTTTTGCTGGAACTTTCAGAAACTTGCCTTACAGATCATTAACTTCTGGGGGTGGGGAGCAGGAGTCCTAAAGTTACCCTTAAGAGTCTGAGCTCTGAGAGCCTCTGGAAGAAGGGAGCCATACAGGACTGGATTCAGATTCTGACTACATTAGCTGTGGGTCCTCAGGCAAGTCGTGTAACCTGTCTGTACCCCAATTTCCTTATCCCTAAAGTGGAGATGTACTATACTGACGTTGTGATTGTTGTAAAGACCTAAAGGATCCTATATTGAGTATTTAGCTCATAGAAATTCCCCAATAACCGTAACAGTACTGTTGTTAGCCTTGACACCACACATGGAAGAGAGGCTTGTAAGGTTTATGGGACTTTACCCCGGATCTCAGGAATAAGGATGGCAGAAGGTATCCAGACAGGGAGGGCCAGACTGTGCGGCGGCGTAATTTTGCTCTTACAGCACTTCACAAGTTTTTGATTCTTTAAATCCTTCCATGCTGAATGTGCACAAGCAGAAGGCTGGCGACAGCGCTGGGCAGTGTGGTTGAGGGCAGGGTCTCGGACTCTAGAGAGCCTACCGCTCACTAGCTCTGTGACCCTGGCGAGATCACCTCACTCAGTTTCCTAATCTGTAGAAAGGATGCTCTGTACACCCTCCATAGACGGCACATAACCGTATTATGAAGTGACCAGGATTAATCAACAGCACAAAGTGCCCTGTTGGAGGAACTGATTGCTCTGGGAATAATGGAGAGAGAGGGGATGCAAGAGCTTTGGTCCCAGGCTTTGGACACCTGACAGGAGAGAGCTGTTTGAGCTTGCGTGTGTTCTGTAACACAAAGGGTTTGCCCTAGATAATCCCTTGGGTTCCTAAAGTAGCCCAAGGCCAATCTAGCACAGTTCCCCAAACGGCTGCTCTCAGGCCTGGGGGGTTGTGCCCGGATGCCCCCACCTGCTGCAGGATAAGTCCTGCTCACTCCAGAGCCAGGCCTCCTCTGGAAACCATCCTCCCCCCCCCCCCCCCGCCCCCGCCCCATTGTGTGGTCCTCATCGTGCCCGTGCCTGTCATCTGGATGGTGATGGTAGTGAGCAAGGTACAAACAGGAGAGCAAACCATTTTGAGTGAGAAGCTTATCATCTGAAGCAAAGATGGATGAGCACTTTGCCTTTGTAGAGATTTCTGGAATCTCCTGGGTCCTAACTCTTTTGCTGTTTCCCGTCCTTTGTGTAGAAATGTTTGGTAACAGGTGAGATTCTGTTACCTCCCTCTGGGTGGAAAGAGAAAGAAAGTCCCGTTGGTTTGGGTCACAGCTGCAGGTAAAGCCCTTGGCTGCTACTTGCTCCCGGGTGTGGAAGAAGCGACCCGGTCTCTTCAAGAGTCCCCAGGACTCTGAGAACCGATCCCTATCCCAGGGGCTGGCAACGCAGGGACCAGGCTCTCCCCCTGACCCGGCAGGATGAGGGAGCCCGCCTCCACTCCGGGTACCCGCGAGCGTCTGGAAAGGGCACCTCGGGGAGGGCGGACCGAGACCTCGGGAAAAGTTGTCTAAACAAAGGGCATTCCTTAGCTTCCCCCGGGACAGCCGAGCCTGCTCCCCAAGCCCAGGGTGTGGAGTTGCACGCTTCCCCGGGAAGCCGGGGAGGAACGCGGGGTCTTCCTGGCCCTCGCCCGCGTGGAGCCGCGTCCCCCGCTGCGCACGCCCCGAAGCCTGGCCCGGCCCCGCGCCAAGGAGTCGGTCCCCCGGCGCCCGGGCCCCGCTCGTCCTCCCGCCCTTGGGACGCCCCGCCGCCGCCGCCGCGAGAAGGAGGCGAGCGGAGGGCGGCGGAGGCCTGGGTGGGGGCCCGGTCCCGCTCCTCCAGCCCCTTCCGCCGCCCCGCCTTTCTGCCCTCCGCGCTCCCTCTCTCCGCTCCCGGCCCGGGGCGCGCCCGGCTCGGCCTCTCTCCGCGCGGGCAGAGCCGGGACCTGGCAGCCCATGCCGCTTCCTTCCAGCCCGGGCCGCGCCCGCTTGGCCCTCGGACCCCGCAGGCAGGCGGCGGCCCGCACCCCACACCGCACGGCGGGGCCGGAGGGCGGAGGGCCGGAGCAGGGCCGCGCCGCGGGATGGAGGGGGTGCCGGAGGCGGCGGCGGCCCAGCCGGCGGGCGGCGGCCCCCAGTGAGTACGAGGGAGCGAGGCGCCGGGCTGGCCGGGGCGGAGGGGTGGGGGAGGGTGGGGGAGGGTGGGGGGGGGTGCGAGCAGGGGCGCGGGGGAGGGCGCGGAGAGTCCTTCCCGCTTCAGCCTGTGGGAGCGAGAGCCGGCGCCTCCCCGGAAGGCTGCCCGCGCCCCGGGGAGCCCCCGTTGGAGGAGACGGGTTCTCCGGGGACGCAGTGCCAGAGGCTCCCCGTCGCAAGTGCTTTTCCCCTGGCTGGGATTGCCCCGAACCCCCTGTTTTCTGAACTGAACTTTACAAGAGAGGATTCGGCGGCCGGGCTGCAGGAGAAAGTTGGTAACTTCTAGATCAACCGGTGGAGGAAATGATCTCGCCCGCCTGACGATACCCCTTGCGCTTCCCCGGCGTAAGGCTGATGTGACATTTGCACTGTGTCCTTTGCTTTATGAAGTGTGTACATTCCTGCAACATGTTTAAGTCGATTGGTCGTAAACGACTATTTCGGGGAATTCTGTGAACTTTTTAGTCAATATATGAAGTGAAAAATTAACTCCTAATTTGTAACTTCAGTAAATATGGATTTTTCTACACAAGCCGTTTACTTCAAGTGAGACGTATATAAACGTATGGCGTTTCAGAGCATTTTCTCAGAGAGCGGGTGGATATTAACACGTCGTGGCACGTATGTGTGCACTGAACCACTTGGTGAATAAAATCCCGTGCTCATTTTCATTCCCTGTGAAGACTGTGACATCAACCATGCCACCAAGGAGTGTTGTGATTCTGGCAAGTCACTTAACCCCTCCAGTCTGGATATTCTCCTCTACAGAATGAGGGGGGTGGGGGGTAAGTGATCACTTGATCACTGAGTGCTTTGAAAAAGCCCTGGCCTTGGAAGGAGAAGTTTTGCGTTGCAAACCCGGCCTCCGCCTGCGTGACCGAATCTCTGTGTGCCTCAGTTTCCCTGTCTGTGAAAATGAGGAAGGTAATCCCATCCTGGCAGAGTGTGTGAGGGTTATTTGAGAGTGTCTGAAAGCCCTTGCAGGCCTGCCTGGTACACAGCACATGTGGACAGGAGTCGGCGACTAATCATGGCCACCCTCTGAGCGCAGCCCCATGCTGCAGTCCTGTGGCTTGTACACAGGTGGGCACCTTGAACCAGAGAGTCAGATCCTCTGGGGTATCTTCCTGAAGCCCCTCATCTGCACTGGCTTCCCTTAAAAAGGGAAGAGCGTGTCTGCTATTGGCAGAGGTTGACATCCTCTGTGGTCACTTGTCAGCAAAGCAAGAGGCCAGGGATTGGGAAATCTGGCCCCTGTTTTCACTCCGGTCCACAGTTGGCTGTTGTTTGAAGCTTCATTGTGCTCCATCTGTAAAATGGGGGTAGAAAAACTAGAACGCTCCTCAGACTTGGAAGAAAAAACTCAATAGTAACTTGTTTGTCCCATCCAATGATTTATACTTTTCAAAGCTCTGTCCCCACGTTTTTCTCATCTGGACAGGGCTCAAAACCAAGGCACTCTGGGGACCCAGGAGGGTGTTGGAGCTACTAGCCATATGCTGAGTTTCAGGAGCTTTGTCTGTTTTCTTTTCCAGAGGGACCAAAACAGGGAGCGGAACAGCCAGCTCCATGGAGATGACCTCAGGTGTGGAGAGAAGCGGCCCTGAGCCACGGCTGGATAATGGACACCTCCCAGGACCCTGGTCCTGCTCTCTGGAAGACAGAACACCCAACCTGATGGTCCCCCAGCACCCCGGTGCACTGGGTATACACCGCCAAGGTCCCTCTGTGCTGGAGTCCAAGGTGAGGGCCTTGAAGGAAAAGATGACAGCAGGCAAACAGGGGGTGAGCCCCTGCCTCACTTCTCAGGAGAGGCCATCTAAGAAATCCAAATGCAGGCGGGTGAGGGTGGGTGGAGCTGGGACTCTGTCAGAGGGGTCTTCCTTGCTGGATGCTGAGGTGGTCCTCCCTGCTCAGAACCTGACTGATGCACAGATGGACAGTGTTGTCAACAAGAGTGAACCTGCCAGGAAGGAGGTTCCCAGACCGCCCAGGCCGCCTTCTCCTGGGCTTGAGTGCTGGAACGGGAAGAGCCCATGGCCTCCAGAAGCAGTGTGCGCATTGCCGGACAATGAGAGGAGCCTGATGCCAGGGCCTGGCTCTTTGCCAGAGAGCCCTATCCACAGAGTCACTCTGGGCCGGCCTGGGGGCCCTGGTCCTTGTAACAAAATCACCCACGTGCCCCACCTGAGAAAAGGAAGGTCATATGCCCTTCAGGATGGTCTAGTTACAGGTGGAGACCTGGACAGCTTGTCTCTGACCTCCGAGGAAGACTTTGTCCCCAGGCCAGCCCTGTTCGGGGGGCTCTGGCGAGCTGGAGACCTGGGGGCTCTGGGCACTGGGGGCAGTGCCTTGTCCCTGTCTGACCGGGTGGAGAGGAACCGCCTTCTGCTGCAGGAGATGCTCAGTGTTGGGGGGCAAGGCCCCACCAAGGTGGAAATCTCAGCCTGGACTCCATCCCGGGACAGAGGTATACCAGGTGAGGCTCACTCTGTAGGTCTGGGTGGTGGGGGCAGAAGGAGGGAGTCCAGGAGGGGACAAGGGGGAAGAGGGCACCTGCGGAGGGGTGGGGCGGGAAGGGGAGAAGAACACAGCTGCCTGTCACCTAATTCATCAAGAAGTCCTTTTATTCTGGCTCTGACATAGATTCTCTACCTGTCTGCTGAAGACCCCATGACCTCCAGACCAACTGGAGGCCACCCTCTGCTTGGCATGGAGGCTACCATGATTTCTTCCCTTTCGTTCTCTCTTGTGGTCCTTCTGGAGTGGGATTTTGCACCTCCCTCCGCTGACTTGCCCTCAGCTCCCAGGGGACCTCTTTGCCTCCTGGGGGAAACCCTACCCACAAACAGGTCAGGTGTTCTATTAGGTGGGCCGTACTCGGGCAGTGGGATGTGAAGTGTTCAGGTCCGAGAGCGCCTTCTTTCACGTCCTTCCTCCCACCCCAAAGTCCACTCCTCACCCCACGCCTGACAGGACCCACACGGTCCCCTGGGCCCATGGCAGTGCCTGCCAGCTGTCACCGTGACAGGCCGTGCCTCCACTTCTTAGGCTGAGACACAGAGTAGAGTTGAATTTATCTGGGGAGCAAACTGCTTGTGAAGAAGACTGTCTTCTCCATGTTCATTGAGTGGCCCCTGAGAGCCCAGTTTCTGGCACTGCCCTGATCTCTGCTTCTGTTCTGCCTCCTAGAACGACCACCCGGGGACGTGGACTGGGACTCAGGCATCTCCCTGCAGGACTCAGACCAGAACAGGTAAGAGCCCAGGGTGTGCACCTCCTCTCCTGGCCTCCTTGCTGTGGTCCCCTCGCTTACCCAGCACCGGGAGAGTGGGAGACCTCGAGAAAGCAAGAGGCAGGCAGATCCCACACCAGCAGACCAGTGCACAGTGGGCCGCTGGGGATCCTCCTATGTGAGACCCCACAGAATGTGCCAGTCACCCCCAGCGCCCACTGGTGCCTGGCTGCCGCTTGAGCAAAACTGCAGGGTGCAGGGCACAGTGCCATGAGTCTGCCTCCCTGGGAGTCACATCCCCTGTTCTGGGCTCTGTCTCTTTATCTTTAAAGTGGCCCAAATAGTATCTGTCTGGTTGACTTCCCAGGACTGTCGTGAGGCTAAAATGAGAGAAGAGTTTTGAAAATCCTTAGGGAGGGTACACAAATGCAGAGCTTTCACCCCACGGTCCCTTTCCCATCCGGGGGGGTGCTGGCTCCTGTAAAGGATTTCACCTCCTCCAGTCTCTCCTGTGACATCCCACAGACTTTGCTCCAGCCCCTCCACCAGTGTCTCGGGGACCTGGCACACCAGGGTGGTTGGAGCAGTGGGGCCACTTTCTGACATGGGTAGTGTCCTGACCCAGCAGAACGTGCGCTCGGTTGGGGTGAGCGGCTCTCTCCGGCACCCACTCAGAGGTTGGCCTTGGCCTCAGTCTTTGCCGAGCTCCTGGCTCCGGAACGCCAGGCGCCGGAGAGGCTCCATTTCTCCGGCTGTGCAGTGACGTCACTTGTTGAGGGTCTCATGGTTTCTGTGGAGGTCAGAGATCGGAATTGTTACTTCTTCATCACCAGGCCATTCCATGCATAAATTCCACTTCATCTGACCTGCCCTCCAGAAAACGTGGAGGGGCCCCCCTTGGCCCTGCTTTTACAAATTGAGGACTCCCCAGATTCAGGCGACCCAGCTCCTGCTTGGCTACTGGCCTTTGCAGTGGCCTTGGCCAAGGGCCTGGTGGACAGGGGGCTGTCTGGCTCCTTCGTCCCTCACTATCTATGACTTGGAATCATAGTTGACTCCGCTCTGCTAGAGTTCTCTTCTTCCGCCTCCACGGCCACTGTCTTCTGCCTCTCATCAGGTCTCCCTGTAGCCCGGCCACGGCATGGAGGGTTGTGACGCAGAAAGGACTGTGGTCCTCAGCGACACCCTGTCCTCCTCCCTCTCCCTCCTACTTCCTCGGAGAGCCCGCAGAGAAGGCAGCTGAGGCAGGCAAAGATGGTGTGTCCTCTTCCTGTGGCTGCTTCTGCCCCCCACCCCTCACACCCTTTCTTCCGGGGCTGGGAGAGAAGCCCAGCTGCAAGGTGCTGCCACTGGGGGCTTTGTCCGGACCTCTCTCTTGAAGGGAGAAGCCAAAGCTCCCAACTTGCATGTTGGATAATAAGTGATGAAAATACCTGTTTTAAAGGAGGAGAACCTCAACCATAGCAAAGGAAGGTATTCTCCCGCCAGCACCGTGAGGAGATGGCATTTGTGTATAATCCTCAGGATGGCGATTTCTAGACTGTGGTTTAAACTGCCAGGACACCTGCAGCATTTTAGGGTTCAGGTCGAGTGTATGTGTGTAGGTGCAGGATACGTGGATGTGTGCATATATGTGTACTGTGTGATATGTAGGTATCTGCTGGGCGGGTATGGGTGTGTGGAGAGAAGTTGTGTGAGTGAGCTTTCAGACTGTGCCCAGCATATATCTGGGCATAGAGTTGGCATGGGGAAAACTCCATCCTCTGGTTTGTTTGGAAGGTCAGAGTGCCCCACTGACCTCTATTGGCAATCTACAGTCAGGCCCCTGCTGAGTAGACCCCCACGCTGAAGGGCCAGGGAACGTGTCTAGTTCAAGGATGAGAGAAAGGTCGGCCATGTGTTGAGGCCCCCTCGGACAGGGCTCCTCATTTGATTCTATTACTGAGTCTCATGGCAGATATGAAGGTGGTCCCTAAGACACGGCAGGCTCCATCTGTCCCCTGATGGGGGTGGATTTACTGATGCCATTTCTGTATAGCTAACCTCCCCAAGAGACTTCCGAAGTAAGGCATACTACTTTCTGCTCTGCAGTCCAGGAGCACCACATGGGACCGGTGTCCTGGGGATTTCGCGTCTGTACTGAGAGGCTTAGGGCCCTGGGCAGTGGGGTGTTCTGAAGCTATGGCCGGACATCAAGATGGCCATCCTTAAGGGGTCAGGACGTGCTCGGGCAGTGAGTCCTCTCCTCTGAGGGTTGGAGGGATAAATGGTCCTGCTTCACACTCAGGTTAGCATCAGTGCCGTTCAGTATTGCATCAAGTAACCATTTGATGGAATTAACCCAAAGTGTATTTAATTATAAAATACACATTAATCCAATGTGTATTTGATTATAATTGTCTACAATTGTTACTGCTTTGCAAGGTGATAAGACAAGAAGCTCACGAAATGATGGTTACTGCAGAGCCTAAGACAGTCGTCACTGTATGATGGTCGGGGGTGGGGGTGTGTGGCCAGCCTGTTGAGGGGGGTGGTCACGGGGAGAGTTGGCCTTGGAGGTGAGGTACCTGTGATGCCGCGGGAACGTCAGAAGTGTGCTGGGACCCTGCATGCTGAGGGCCAAATGCTGACCTCCATCCCCTGACCCCAGTGTTGCCCCCTCTACTGAGGGGCAAGAGAAGGTCCTGTCCTAGAGAGCTGGAACATGCCAGTGGCCAGTCCTTCCCTCCAGAGGACCATGCGAGGGAGGAGGACAAGGTGTTGTTGAGGACCACAGCTCTTGTTGTGTGCCAGGGCCTGTGCTAAGTGCTCACCACATTCTCACTTTATCCTCATAACTAGCTATATGGATTGTTCCTGTTTCGCTCACAAAGAGGCCCCTCTGGGGAGAGATTAAATGACTTGCCCAGGGTCATACAGCTATGAAGTATGGGAATGCAGAGCTGCTTGGTGCCAAAACCTGCGCTCTAACCCTCTTCCCACACTGCCACAGCTGTCCTCTCTGCGCCCTGCAGGCCACTCCTTGAGTGGGGGTCTTCTGCCTCCTCCAGCGCTGGCCAGGTGTTCTCAGGGATAGGCAAAGAAGGGGAGGTGACGGGCTCCACAGGCCATTCTTGTTTCTTCCAAGCCACTGTTGAGATGATTTGGGAAGTGGGAATTTGGGGAGAGGAGGGGGGCAGTAAGCACTTCAGAGAGGGCAAACGGGGGCCAGTGCTGTCAGCCACCTGTTCATGGGCCAACTGGGAACTGGGCTCGTCAGAGACAGGAGTGGGGAGGACAGTGAAGCGTGTGTTCTGCCCAGGCCTGGCCCTGCCCTCTTCCATTCTTCGCAGCCCGCGAGCATCCCATTCCCACAACGTAAAATAGCCAGGACCAGCTCAGCCTTTTCCCTATCTTGAGGCTCGGAGAGAGCAGATCAGGATTACAGATTGCCTTAGGATCTCAAGTGAAGCGTGGGATCCCAGCGTGTGCAAAACCTGTGTGAAGCCAGAGGTGCCAGGGTGCCAGGGCGCCCTCTTGAGGCTGCTCCGGCTCAAATCAGGACCTTCCGTGTGCGCGATCAGTGCCCCAGGTCCTCAAGTGTGTCTGCAGGGCTTTAATTACCACTCTGCTGGGAGGGGGAAATGGAGAGGAGAGGGTCTCTGGGGCTGTGTTTTATTTGTGCTCTGACAATGAAGGAAACTCAGAGGATTCCCTAGGCTGTTGATTCCCACTCCCCACCCCAACCCCATCCCTGTGGTAGAATAGTGCCCACTTCAGAAGCTGAGGCTCAGGGGAAGCCCAGTCTCCAGTTCCCACGCCTCTTCATGAAAAGAGAGGGCAGAGTGCCAGCCTGCAGCAGCTCACACTCTGGTGGGTCCCAGTGTTCAGGCCCCTGTTGGGATTGCTAGAGGTCAAAACTCCCCGCCCAAAGCAGTTTGTGAGACTCCAGTTTAAAGTGAGGCAGGCAGGGAGCCCCCGAGAATTTCAGAGGCCTTGCCTGTGGCTCTAGTGGTCAGACCCACGGCTGCGAGAATATTGCCAGCTTTTTAGAAGTTAATGTATTCACTAGCACTTTTGGAGAGTCTCCTGTGAACCGACCCCCGTGTATAGTTTCAGAGGGAATTGCCCGTTGTTGTGCTCACTGCCTTCTCTGCCTGCCTCAGCTTTGGCCATAGATGTTGCTGGTGGGTCTCCTCCTGGTGCTCCTTGGGGGCAAATACTGTGCCGGTCTTATCTCCGGGACCCGGTACCGGCCAAGTAGCTGCACAGAACAGGCTTCTTGGCAGAAGCACATATGCATGAGTGTAGGTGGGCTTGATAGGATCTGGATGGAAACAGGAGAGGACACTCCCGGTGGGTAGGACCTACAGGAATGCGTGGGAGAAGGGTGAGGTGGAATGCATGGGTACTATCGGGATACAGGGTGGGGAAGCTGGCTCTCCATAAATGGAGAGCTTTGGAATTTAGACTTTAAGTAGGGCAGTAAAAAACGAGAGACGTTAACCATCTTCCTCCTGCCACACCCACTCCCTCTGTGGTAAGACCACAGTGTCTTCTGACAGTGCGGGACCGTTGCTGTCCCCTGTGGCCTGGTGCCCATGCTACAGAGCTGGTGAGAGAGTTTGAGATCACTCTGGCTTACCGGTCCAGTTCTGGATCTTCTGGGCCCCTAGGATTAGGAGGTACGTGAAGAGTCCTGGGGGTGAGCATGGGAGAAGAGCCACTCTTGCACATCCCCAGGATGCTCAGGGCTATAGGTGTACCTGAGGACACCCCAGAGCAAGGGGTTAATGAAAGCTGGCAGAGCCAGCCTGTCCTGCATATCCCCAGCCACCCACCATCCTGCCTACCCAGATATACAGACACGGGGGCACCTGGGTGGCTCAGTTGGTTAAGTGCCTGACTTTGGCTCAAGTCATGATCTCGTGGTTTGTGGGTTCGAGCCCTATGTTGGGCTCCATGCTGACAGCTCAGAGCTTGAAGCCTGCTTTGGATTCTGCGTCTCCCTCTGCTCCTCTCCCATTCATACTTTGTCGGTCTGTCTGTCTCTTTCAATATTAAATAAAGATTAAAAAAATTAAAAAATAAAAGATATACAGACACGAAGGAAAACTGGACGAAAGCCCCCTTAACAATCTCAAGCCTACCAAGAATAAAACTAAAAAGAAAAATTAAACCACCCACCAGTGTTTTCAAATGCTTACTGTGCTCCCGCTCACCTAGTGCTCTTAAGTCCTGGGTGGAGAAGGAAGGACACTAACACTGAAACCCTAATGCACAGCGAGTGCCACCTGGAGCTTTCTGCCAGGCCATTACCTCACATACACGCCACACATTCTCATTATGGTCCCAATCTTTGTGAAAACAGAGGCTGTAGAAAATTACTTTACCCTAGACCGTCTGTGGGGGGTGGTCTGAAATTCAACAAGAGGAAACCCTCCTTCCTGGCCTCCAGAGTTGAGCCGGCCACTCTTCCCACTATGTGGGTGTGTTTCGGACACCTGCCTCCACACACTGAGGCCAGGCGGTGCTGACCAGAAGGGCAGCCCCATAGGGAGTTTGTTAGCCTTCTTCAAGAAGCCTTCAAGAAGAGTGGCAAAGCCAGCCACTCTACTATCCCCGGATAAGAAGTTGGCATCTTAAGAAAGCTCTGGGAGCCTCCACCCAGATCCTTTCAAAGGTGTTAAGCGAGGCAGGTGTATCCTACAGCAGCCATTCTGAAGGAGCCCGCTCCTCTTCCCTGTTGAGAAGAGAATAAGCACCTGTTTATTATTATCAGCAGCTTCCCTCTGCTACCAGTCTCCTCTGGCTCCCATTCTATGGAAGGTGCCTCTTCTGTGAAGCCCTGTCAGAGGCTGTCTGGAGCAAAACCACCAAGGCTTCTCTAGCCTCAAGATGGCTTCCCTTCCAAACATACCTTCCCCTTGCAGACCATGACAAGGTGAGCTCTTCGGCAGGGATTCCAGTTCATGTTTAGGGATTCCATCCTTTGTGCATAAGGGGGCGAGAGTAACTTAAAATAATACTACTAATAATCACAGCAGTGGTAATAGTGATTGCTGGCCTTGGTTGACTCTTACCCAGTGCCCAACTCTCTGATAAGCTCTTTTAAGGAGCTCAAGCTCACTTATCAGCTGAGCCCTTAGTTAGCAGATGAGGAAACTGAGGCTTAACCCCAAAGTAACCTGCCAGGGTGACATGGCTCGTGAGGGGACAGCCCAGAATGAGAACCTGGTTAGGCTGCCCCAGAACCAGGCTTTAACCAGAACTGTGGCTGCAGCCTGTCAGTGTCCTTCAGCCATGGGAAGAAGGTGGCTGTGATCGTGCACCCAGGGTACCATCCTGCCCTCATGGCACATGCAGCCAGGAATCAGTTTCAGGCCCATCTTTTCTCTTCCCCTCCCTTGGGAAACTACACGGTATAACAGCAGGAGAGCTCAATCCTTGGTCATCTAGAGGCTTTATGATATACAGAGGTGGAAAAAATGGTGGGGGAAAAGACTTATATATGTTCTGTACGCTATACGTTTCCCCTCTATCCCACTGCATCCTGGAATCTGGGAAATATCAGATCTCTTTAGAGTCCAAATTATTTCCCTAATTCATGTTCTTGAGATGAAAGCATTAGACCCGGACTTGCTGGAGCTTATTATTTTAATCCAGGATTATGATGGCTGCAGAAAGAGGCCAGTCTGTCCTGTTGACCGCCCCTTCCTCCTTGGCTAGGAGAGGAATGGCGTCTGTCCTGACTTGAGACCTCGACCTGTCTGGCCCTGAGGGGAGCTCAGGTTGGAGCTAAGCCTATATCTCTCCACCAGGAAACTGGCTTAGATGAACAAGCCAGATGGGGGGGTGCATGCTGCCCAAGTCCTTGAAATCAGCTTGGGACACTGGTGGTTGGAGGGGCAGAGGGAAGGGCCAGAATCCTCATGTGGAACAAAGGTCGTCCCCCCACATTAGTTCCTGGTAGGTGTTGCTGCTCCTTGGTGGCCAAACATCTGTGGTGTGGATCCCCCCAGGGAGAGGACCTCAAAATCCCTCCCCCAGCCTTGTGGTGCACCGGACTACCTGGGCAGACCCAGACTCACAGGTAGCAGGTGTGAGTCTACTCCCGTATCCAACTCCCGCTCTTTACAGATGGGGAGACTAAAGCCCAGGAGAGAAAAGCACTTAGCCACTTTATCCCCATGCCCTGCCTGCTGAACGAATGAGTCTCAGACATGCAGGTTTTCCAGAGGGTAGCAAAAGCTGTTATTCTGAGATGGAGTTGCTTTAATCTAGCCCTGCACTGTCTGCCCCAGCCCTTCCAGGAAATTTTCACAGTTGTGGGAGCTGAGATTGTGGGGTATAGTCCATGATGGGAAGGGGTTGGCTCGAGGGCTGTGTGCCCTTGGCAGAGGCCAGGGCCAGATTAGACTGGAAAGCCTCCCTCAGGTGGAAGAGTCTGAACCTGTGTGCCTGGCAGGGCCGGCGCCCCTTGGGTGGACCAGCAGGATGCAGTGATGGATTGGGGGGGGGGGCGGCGAGGGGGGGCAGTCTGGCTGGGAAAGGCTCCGCATCCCACAACACCGTGGCTGCCTGCCTCTGCCTCCTGGGAGAAGACCGCTCTCCCCTCCACAGGGCTGGTCAGGGCCAGGAGTTCCTACCCTGCTGACCTTGACTGCCATCTGTGAAGGTGGCTGCCACTCCCCTCCCTGCTCAGCTTGTTACTGCATGGATGCCTTCAGGAACCTTGCTTTTCTAATCAGTGGAGAAAGTAGCTTTGTCTGCCAGGAACCAAAGCAGGGCAGCTGATGGAAAAAAAAAAAAAAAAAGAAAGAAAGAAAGAAAGAATTAACAGCTCCAAGTAGAGGGAGTAAAAAAGAAACAGCAAGGCTGGAAAATGGCTTAAAAACCTGGGGGCAAGGCCAATCCTGGCAGCATCTGGCCAGCTGCCTGGGGGCCCTCCTGCCTGCCCACCAGGTCTTGTGACAAATGCCCTCAGACAGCCGGGGAAGCACAGCTGTCACCGGAAGGCTCCAAGTGTGCGGGCAGACAGCCAGAGGCCCGCGGCTGCAGGGGCGTCTCTCGGGCTGGTAACCTCATTATCTCTGCTGTCGGAGCAGGAGCCCCAGGGAGCACAGCTGCTCGCAGCCGTGCGTCGGAGGAGCTGCCTGCTTGGGAAGCTGTGCACAGCAAGGCCTCTCCTGCCAAAGGAGGCTCCACAGGGCTGCAGGCCTGGAGATTCGCTTTCACGTCACTCCAGTAAACCCTCCTGGTTCCAGAACTGTGCCTGGGCCTGCCAGGGTTCATGGGCACAGATGGTGCCTTTATTCTGGCAGCTCTTTCCCCCCCTTGGGCCCCAAAGAAAGGTTAGGTGCAAATAATGAGCAAGAAAGAAAAGAAGAGAAGGCGAAGGGAAAGAAAAGAGAAACAGAAAGAGAAAGAAAGGACCTTAGACTGCCCAGAGCTTGTCCAAGGATGTCCCAAGGACGCCTCGGAATTATGCCATTTTCCACTCACATCTGTCCTCCGTTATCCAGGAAACTACTTGGTACCTTCCCCCTGTCAGGCCCCTTTCTCCGGGTGACATACGGGGTGGGTAAGACAAGGGATTTGGGGCGCTACAGTCTGAAATCTAGGTATGCCTGGCTAGGCCTCTACCTGCCTTTTGTGGACCCTCCCTGGTAAGGACAGCCCCTGCGTATATGACAGTGAGGACAGGGGAGGCCAAAGTCACGTGAAAGAGCATGTCTGACTCCAGCTGCAAACATTCTCAAGCCTGCCCTGGGATCCAAGGAGGAGAGGAGGGAGGAGACAGAGGGTGTGGGAAGGATACTGGAAGCAGTGGGGCTGGCTATCGTCTGCTTTGCTCTCAATTGATGTTCGACCTTGAGCAACATGCCAAATGTTCCTCTCTGCTGCGGAACACCCTCATCTGTCAAGTGGAGAGCGCACCTGCCCTGGGCCAGCCTGGCTGGGGAGAGGGAGCTCTGTGGAGAGAAATGGCTTGTCAGCGGGAGGTTGTGGGGCTGCTGTTATTGCTGTAACCTGGCACTGGCTGTATGTCACTGTCTGCGAGACAGCTTTGAAAAAGGGCCACCATCATTTTCCGCAGCTCTGGACTGGCTGGGGAGGCCGCACATCTGGTAGGTGGGGAGGGCTGGGAGAAGACCCTTATTATTATGAAAATCGAGCCATTTGCTGACTTGGTGTGGGTCCAGCTTAATTTCTCTCAGCCCTGAGCCGATGCCTAACGGGTTTGGATTGGGACTGAGGCAAGCAAGCACCAGGATTTATAGAAATGTCATTCCCCCAAAAGGAGCAGAATGTGACAGGCTGAGGCCTGACTTCTTGAGTCTGCGGTGGGGGCTTGCATGGGTACGTGTGGGTGTAGAGAGAGGCAGAAGGAGAGAAGGAGGTGATGTGTGTAAAGACCATCTGGCTGGGCACAGGCCCAGTCCAACACGCCGGGCCCTTCCCCCATCCTCCCAGATAACTCCGGCTGCCTGCCCAGGGAAGGAACAATAGAATAATCTGGAGATTCCCCTACCCTTCTTAGATCCTCCTGAGATTTCTGTCTCCACTTCCTGAGCGGATAATCTGTCCAAGGTGGGTTAGCTCCCCGGCCCTGTCCAGAGACACTCAGGGCCATTGCCCAGACCCCAGGCCGGTGCCCTCTGTGTGGGGACTGGACAAGGAAGGCTGCACATGCAGGGCTTTTTCTGGCACCGCCATGCTCAGTGCTGTTAAAGCTCTTCTAATCCGTGTTATTTTCTTCTAATCCCTCCCCCGCCTGCTCTGGCCTGTGTGCCACCCTGTAGGACCTTTGGTCCCAAGCCGGAGTCCGTGCTGAGCCCCAGGCATGAGGAAGCCAAGCATCTGCTGCAGCGTGCCCGCATGAAGGCCAGGACCCGGCCCCTCCGTGCCAGCCATGATATCGTGCCCGCCGTTGCCCAGGGCAGCCGGTGAGTGGGGCCCTGGCCAGGCTGGCCTAGGAGGGCTGTGGCAGGGAGAAGAGGTAGGATCCAGCCAACGTACTGCTGCTCACTGCTCCCTCTGTGTGTGTGTTTCCCATGTTAGGCGCTTGAGTTAATTCATTTAGTCGGTCAACACACCTTGACTGAGGGCCTACAGTGTCAAATATGGAGGATTCGAAGGTGAATGACACATAATCTGAGCTCCCTGGGGGACAGATGTCACGGTCTCCAGGGAGAAAGACTGGCAAACAGGTCAATACAGTTGTGGTGTAGGAGAGGATAGACGTGAATGCGGGGCAGGAAACCCATACCTCCACCTGGGAAGGACAGCAGAGGCTCTAGAGGATGTGGCTTCTAAGTTGGGGCTTGGAGGAGATGTATACCTTCCCTGGGCGGATGATGGAGGCCGGGGTGAGCATCCCAGGGCAGACACCATGAGCAGAAACACCGTGCTCACGGGACGGGAGGGAGTGGCTTGAAGGCCAGAAAGCTCAGTGCAGGCTGGTCACGGAGGCCTCCAGGCTTGCTGAAAGATTTGGATGTCTCCAGTAATAGCTAGAAGCCACTACAGGATTTTAAGCAGGTAGATAGCATCATCACATTTGCATCTCAGTATAGCTGTCCTGGCTGCAGGGATGTGTTGGATCTGGGGGCCTGGGGCGGTAAGGAGACTGCATGGTGGTCCTGGTGAGATGTGATAGGGAGGGCAGGGTGTGGAGGTAAGGAATTGCCAAGAGCCAGAAGGATGCAGGTTTACTGAGGCAGCAGCTAAGTGGTTAAGATTCTGGAACCAGACCCCTGGGTTTGAATTTGGGCTCTGCCACTTGCTGGCTGTGTGCCTTTGGGGAAGTCTCTGTGCCTCAGTTTTTTCATCTGCAAAATGGGAATTGTAATGGTGCCAGTCTTACAGGGTTGTTGTGAGGATTATATTGAGTCAGTACGTGTAAGGTGTTCAGAACTGTGCCTGGGGCATAGTGAGTACTATGTGAGTGTTACCTCTTACCAGTAATCATTTAGTTAACCGGGTATAGGAAATGTGAGAAGGCATCTAAGGGGAAGCCCAGGGTTCTGACTGGGTGTCTGGAGGTTTGGTGGGGCCTTAGCCAAGGAATGAAGTTCAGGGTCACACTTTAGAGGAGGTTGCCCTCCAAATGGAGGAAATGTTCATCAGGCATTTGGATACAAGATCTGTAGAGGAGGAAAAGAGGTCAGAATGGCAGAGTTGGGCATTACCCTGCTTTCACGATGCTAGAGCCATGGGTGAGGGCAAGTTCACTGGGGGTGAAGAGGCAGGCAGAGAACAAGTTGAAGGACATTCAGACCAGCCCTTAACATATGTGGCTGTTCCTGGAGTGACATCCCATCCCCATCCCCACCTGCCATTCCATGTGCCATGCCCCTCCTGGAACCCCCTGCACGTGGAATGCACACCCCAGGGCCGGTACACCTGGTGGACCCAACACGGGGCTGCCAGCCCATGTCAAATTGTGCCTGCCCCAAGCAGGGCACCTGTGCTTTTGTCACGATGATGGGCATGCTGGGTGTGCTGGTTTCCATCACTGTGTGATACTGGAGGGACAGAGGATTCTCAGTGGAACTGGGCCATATGCTCTTTGATGGGGAACACTGAGCCTGTGCATTGAAGGCCGTGGACTGTCGTGGCACCATTGAGATGACTCCAGCATAAGCAGAGGGCTGAGGCCTGCCTCTGAGTTCAGTGTCATTTTGACCCCCCTATGAGAGGGGCTCAGGAGATCCTAAATCTGGGCAAGCTGTGCCAAAAAGACTATCCTTTTCTTTCCACATTTTTGCCTTGTCTCACTCTGGCTGGAGGAGACTAGTTAGGAATGGGCATGGCTTCTCTGAAGCATCCTAACTATTCTTCTCTTCATATATATGGAGCTCAGAGCCTTAGACTTTCACAGAGCCCTCTGTTCCACCTTCTGTAGGTTACTTAGGTTGGGCTGGGTAGTCTCAAAATTGGCAGGACTATTTGCAAAACAGATGTGACTGTGTAAATGTGCTCTTGGACACTTCCTCTTCCCCAGATTAGGCGAGCAGCTCATCACAACCCCAATCGCCAACCTTAAAGTATGTTCCCTTTTGTCAGGCTGTCCCCTGGCCATAGAAATGCTATAGAAATGCAAGGTGACCCACTTTAGCAGCTGCCGTGTCCAGAAAAGAATTACTTTGACTTGGCAGCCCTGGTGAATCCTCAGAGGGTGCAGCTGAAAAATCAACGCCAGATGGCTTGCTGCAGATGCTTCTAAAGGTTATGCTTGTCAAATCACCCTGGAGAGCCATGCTGAGTTAACATGGTGATGCCACACAGGCCCCAGGCCCGAGTCAGATGCAGGAGCACCCCCGCACCCTCCCCGCCCCTCAGCCCAGGGGCATCACTCCTTCCAAAGAGCAGCTTGGTAAAAGACGGATGGAAGAGTAGGGGCGGGCAGAGCAGTCTCCAGAAGGCCTTCTTTATCCTCGGCCAGGCTGGAGGTGGCCAGGGCAAGCATGGACAGACAGGCTTTTCCAGGAGGTGAAGACATATCAGTAGCTTCATTTTCTGGAAGCAAATCAGCGTAGAAATTGAGCAGCTCCCGGAAACACAGTCTCTTGCTATTTTGGGGACAGGCACACCTAGGTTGGAATTCTTAACACCAGGAGGGCACAACATGTCAGCAAGATGCAGGACCTGGGAAGGTGACCCACGAGGGCTGTCATCCTGTGTCAGCAGCAGCCGTGTTAAGACAGTAGAGCTTGTGTAGGTTGCGTTGATTGTGTGGTTGGCACAGCGTTGCTGTAGGAAGTGGGCCTCCAGAAAGGGGCCTTCCCACAGAGGCCATATCAACTCCAGGTACTGGGCCAGACGGTCCTCTCCGAGAGGGGTGATGGTTGAGGCAGCTTGAGGAGCTTCGCAAGTATGGTTTGCTACGGAAGGGTCTTTGCTGTGCAGTTGTCTCCAAAGCCCTCAGCGTACCTGTGTGGTGTGTTCCCAGCACTGCTGGCAGAGGCCTCTGGTTTCAGCAGTGGAGTTGAAAGTACCTTCTGTGATCAGACTCCCCTTCATTTCTCCTTTTAGAACAAAAAATGTTATTTCTACCTTTGGCATGAATTCCAGGATGACTCAATTCACCATCTTGTATGGAAAAGTTAAGGTCACTGATGCGGCTGATGGCACCTGGACTCCCTTATTAGGTTAGAAATGTACTGCCTTTAAAGCTGGGCCTTCTTCTTCCTCCCCCAAAGTATAGCCCACACCCTGTCAGCATAGCAGGGCAGTGCCATCTGGGGCCTACAGAGGGGTTGCCGTGTGCCGGCCAGTGTACCGAGTCTCCTGGTGAGCCTCTCCCTGCATTGGGTGGGCCTGGCCACCAGGGTATCCTGCCTCTGTGTGTGTGTGTGTGTGTGTGTGTGTGTGTGTGTGTGTGTGCGCGCGCGCGCGCGCACGCGCGTATACATGCCTCCAGATATCTGGGGGGGGGGGGGGGGGGCGGATTCTGCTTAGTGGGTCGCCTCTTGTTTCTGGGGGAGGAGAGGTGATGCTGTTTCTCTGGCAGAGCCTCCTGTTCCTGGGCAAGAATGCCCTGGGGAGCTGACCCAGGAACCCCACATGCACATGACCAGAGTGATTGTCCCACTGCACCTTCCTCAGATCCTGAGAGGCTGAAGACATACAGGTGCAGGTGGGATCCTCAGGGGCAAGAGCTTGGGGCTCCAGTGCCTCACCGTCAGCAACAGAAAACTGTCACCAGCACAGGGATCAGGGGGACCACCCTAGCCATATTGAGACAAGCAGGGAGACCCTGAACCATCCTCACCAGGGGTGATCCTAGTGAAGAACTTCACATCTCTGCTGTGAACCCCTCTCTGAATGTAGACCCACATTATGACTTTGGGGGGTCCTAGGCACTCTTGCCTTCTCTGCCTTCCTCCATAAAAATAGAGTTAAAAATTCTAGTTTCTGACCATGCTGGTTTAAAAGGTATTATATGTTTTCTTGGACTTAAGAGTTTGTTTTCTTCTGACTTGAAGACAAATGACTTTCATGGGTCCCTGGAAGTGTCCCGGCCCATAGACACTGTGGCTGCTGTGCCTAATGGATAAATTGGCCCAGCCTGAATGTGAGTTCCAGAAAACAGGATGATGGACAACTCTGCAGAATTCCTCAAAGCAGCCCTTTTAAGCACAGGCTCTGCTCCAGTCTCAAAGCAGGAAGATCAGTTGCTTAGCAGTAGTTCTTCAAAAAAAAGAAATTCCTCCTGGAGCAGTGCTTATTGAGAGAAAACACTGGAGTCAGGAGTATCGGCAGATGTGCAGGCCCCCATCACCCACGGCCTCCTAGGGCAGGGTAAACATTTAGTGAACGCGTAGCCGCAGCCTCCAGGGAGGGTTCCAGGGAGTGGCACTTTCAGCTGCATGATTTAGGAAGTGCTCACTCCTCCTTAGTGTGCACTGGGGGTGGGGACACAGTGCTATGGCATGGTGGAACCTTGGCTCTAGCTTTATCCTGCCAGCTCAGCATTCACAGTTAGGTGACCACCAGCCCTGCCCCTCTGCAATCAGAGGCCTGGGGTCCAATCAGAGCCTCTTGTCTGTCTGACATGGCACAGGTGAGGGAGTGCCTTAAGCTCCCAGCCATAGCTGGCTCCCATGGAGCTTTGCAGAGAATCAGTCTTGGACAATTTAACTCTAACCTCTCAGACCACCCGTTGATTCCAAAGTGTATACATTTTTTATACATCGTATTCCACTCCCTCAGCAATCCAGACCATTCTAATCCGTCTGGATTGTGAGGCTAGTCAGTGGCTTTGTCAAGGCACAGAGGGAGGGGATGGTTAGGAATGGGCAGTGACACCCCCAGGGCGCAGGTCATGTTCACCTGAGCCAGACAGGCAATGCCATTGATCCATACACAAAGTACAGCTGAGAAGGGACACACTGTCTGATCCCGTAAATGCTGCGAATAGGTTTAGATGTCAGCCGGTTCAATGGCTACTCTTCCCACTGGCTAGCATGTTTTAATAGTAATTGTTAAGCATGTATGTTTTCTTCCTGCTGTTATCTGAACTGCTTTTCTTTTAATTGCGTACCATATTTGTCCTTCTGTTGGGTAGCTATAAACTTGGTGAGGGAGGAACTCGTATTAAGACAGCCTTTTTGAAAGCACTGACACCCTTCTTCCAGAATCACTGAAGCATCTCGTTAGGGGAAGGATTAGTAAATCCACTAATTGTCGACATACATTTCATTATAATCAGTTGTTGGGAGTCTAGGCAAGCTTGAGCAAACAGTGCTATGTACATACAGTGTGCTATTGGAGGAGAGTTCACTTCTCTGGGGAGAGGGGGGGGAGAGGAGGAGGAAGGCAAGGATAGGAAAGGCTTCGTAGACACTTTGAGGACTAAAAACAGCAACATAACACATGAAGTATGCCAGCATAGGTAGTTGTGTATACACAACGGGTATACTTCTGGGTACTTGGAAAGAAATAGCAAGTCCCTAAAACCCAGGCTCCTCCCCAGATAAAACTTGACTACCAGCATGGTCAGTGTCTAGTTCTATTTTGCGGCTCCTTCTGAAGAAGAAAAAATATCCACAGCTTGCCTTTTCAGCTGCTCAGGTGCCGGTCAGCCTAGAAACTGGTCTTGTGTGGCCTCTCCTTTATAGGAATGAGGAGGGACCATGTGGTCATGGCAGTGCCTTCCAGCACTAACATCTTGTGAGTCTGTCATAACAAATGAGTGGTACAGGTGTTCATGGGAAGGAGATAATATCATGGTGTATTAGTCAGGTTTCTTCAGAAAAAACCATCAGAGAAAGAGCCAACAGACTGTGTGTGTGTGTGTGTGTGTGTGTGTGTGTATTTCTCCATATATATATGGGGAGAGAGAGAGAGAGATTTATTTTAAGGAATTGACTCATGTGATCATGGAGGCATGGTAAGTCCAAAATCTGCAGGGTAGGCTGGCAGGCTTCAGACTCAGGGAAGATAGCAACTCAAATCTAAAGGCAGTCTACTGGCAGAATTCTTTCTTGCTCAGGGAAGATCAGTGTTTGTGCTGTTAAGGGCTTCAACTGATTGGATGAGGTCAACCACGTCGTGGAGGGTAATCAGCTTTATTCAAAATCCACCAATTTAAATGTTAATCTTATTCAAAAATGTCTTCAGAAAAACATCCAGAATAATGTCTGACAAAGTCCCTGGGCATTGTGGTACCAATGAAGTTGACACATAAAATTAACCAGCACACGTGGTGTCTATACAACAGGTAACATTTAACAAATAGGATTCAAATGCAGGCAGGTCAAGAAAAAGAGTCTGCAGGATCTGATGCAAGAGTGCTGCATGAGGCGCACGAGGCAGGAGTCTGGTGACCATACAAGTGGCTGGGTGGCAGGACAGAGCTGGTGAGGAAAACAGTGAGGAATGTGGAGGGCCTCTGTTTTTACCATAAAGACCTTGAACTTGATCCTGTGCCCCCTTGGGGGATGGTGTGATGAAGCTGTGCTTCGGGAAGACTGACAGGAGGCAGTGGGGGCTGGATACGAGGCAGGGGTCCAGTGCGAGTGATAAACGATAAATGAGAGAAAAGGTGTGAGTCCCAAACACTTAGCAGTAGATTGGTGCGACGTCACTGTAGGGAAACAGAAGGGAAAGAAGAGCCCTACTTAGGTGGCCTTTGATAGGAAATGCGGGGAGACTCAGGTTACCTGGCTCCAGGGGGCCCCCAGGGTGAGATTTAGGCAGGTGTTTTCCAGAGTGGACAGGACTTGACGGCCAGCACAGTGTTTTCCCAGAGCAAAGGTTGGTGACAGAATGCAGAGGTTCTTCCTAGCACAGTACTTGTCCTCATAGCTTTTCTCCAGCATGGAAGGGGCGGGGGCGGGGGGGGGGGGGGTACAGAAGGTGGGCACTGAAACAGACAAGACAGAGAGTCCAAGGAGAAACATGGGTGTCATTGTCTAAATTCTGTCTAACCAAGATGATTAGGAACCCAGAGTGGACACTTTTGGGAGCAAGAATGCTTAGAAAGCCTGACATCAGGTCCCACACAGTCTGTGTAGAGACTTATAATTCACTCTTCCCATTAAATCTTTTAAAAAAATTTTTTTAATGTTTATTTATTTTTGAGACAGAGAGAGACAGAGCATGAACAGGGGAGGGTCAGAGAGAGGGCGACACAGAATCCAAAGCAGGCTCCAGGCTCTGAGCTGTCAGCACAGAGCCCTATGCGGGGCTCGAACTCACAGACCGTGAGATCATGACCTGAGCCGAAGTCGGACGCTTAACAGACTGAGACACCCAGGCGCCCATTCCCATTAAATCTTTATAGCCAAGTACAACATTGGGAGAATTCATCACTACCAGATGCCTATGAACGCCAGGCTCACTTCCTCTTGAGTGGAGTGTGTGTATGCAGGCACGTGCACACACACACACACACACACACACACACACACACACACACACACCATGAGGATTTTGCTATCATCCTTCCGTATATCCCGTGTTCAATGTAATGTTTTATTTTGGCTCAGGCTGAGCCAGGCAACAGAAGGAAAGCCAAAAGTAAAGAAGCTCCTGTTGATTTTGTTTAGCGCCATGTCTCAGCTTCAAGATGGGCTTGGAAGCTACTCTGGTTTACTGCCTGACTCCCCAGGAACGTGGTGTGGGGTAACTGGAGTCATATTACCACGGAGCACCTTGGAAGCTCTGTACCCCGTGGTGCCGTCCTCCCCATCTTCTGTCACCTGTCTGCTCCTGTTTCCCCCCCGCAGAGACGGCCGGAGAAGCCCAGCCCTGGACCCGAGGATGACCTTCGCCTGCAGAGACAACCTCCAGAACGGGAACACGAGTGACTCCTCCAGCGGGGAGTCCACCAGCGGGCAGTGGCCGAAGCGGGGCACCTCCCCGTCCCGCGTCCGCTTTGAGGACGAGTCCGCCCGCGACGCGGAGTCCCGCTACCTGGAGCGGCTGCAGCAGCGCCAGGACCAGGCGCGGAGCTGCGCACTGCAGGCGCCGGCGGGCCAGGGCCCCCTGCGCTCCAAGCCCGACCTCGCTCACTACGTCAACAGGGGCTGCGCGCGCAGGGCCGCCGGCGAAGGGGCGCTCTGCAGGCTGGTGGGCCTACTGGACCGGAAGGCCGTCCCGGACGGCGAGAGGAAGTGCCGAGCCTGCGGCAGCCGCATCGACGACCGACGGCCCACCCAGGCGAAGGCGAGCCCGGACCCGAGGTCCCTCCAGGAACGCGACCGTGGGGCGCAGGGGGTGCTGGCGGAGCCCCTTAGCTCTTGGGGCCCGAGCCCCCCCACCAGGCTCCTCCCTGCCAAGCAGGGGCTCCACACGGAATGGATCCGGGAAACGCACATCGGAGACTCGGTGCGGCCCGAGGAGGTGGACTCCGCCCTGGACAGCACGGACACCTCCGACAGCTGCAGGACCGACAGCGAGGAGGCTGGGACCTCGCAGCCAAGCAGGTCCCGCGGCCCGGCCCGAGGCAGCGGCCCGCGTCTGCGGGGCGCCAGGCCTCGGGGAGGCCCCAGGTGGTTCCGGAAGGCTGAATCTCAGCTGCCCAGCAGCCCTCAGACCCCTCACTACTCGCCTGGGGTTGATCACGTGGAGGTTGCAGATGAGGTGAAAGAAGGCAGAGGACACCCTGAGGGGACTCTGTTTGCCGGAGAAGATGCTTTCCCTAAGCCTCCTGTCCTGGAATCTAAAAGGCCTTCCCTGGGATCCCAGTGGCAGCCTGAAGCCGGGCTGGGAAATCACTGGGTTCCCCCGGTGGATTCCAGGGCTCTGTGCAGGACAGCCTGTGCCCCGGCATCTTCCATGAAGCTGGGGTCCTCAGCGCCAGCCAGACAAGCCCAGGATATAGAAAATCATGAGTCTCTGGAGACTGTCTCTGCTTCCTCCCTGCGACAGAGCCATGCAGAGCCCTCTGCCCTGCACCAGGCCCAGCAGCTAACCTCTTTCTTCTCCCCTGGAGGCTGGCTGCCAACCCCTCCACCTTCAAGGAAAACCACCTCACCTGTGTCTCACAGGAAGGCAGCCCTGCCTGGGTCCAGCAGGCTGGGTGAGCAGGGAGAGCCTGTGGACACCCCTCTGCCTCCTTCAAGAAGTGCAGTTCCCAGGACCTGTGAGCTCTCACCCACGCAGACCCAGCCCTACAGCCCCCAAGTCAGTCACCCACTGCTGGCCCTGTCCACCAACAGCTGCAACAAGAGCATGCCTCTGGGGCTGCAGGGGCCCTGGGGAGGAGCCATGGGTGAGGGCAAGATGGACAAGGGCTCTTGCAGCCAGGAGCCGCCTCTGGAGAAACGCAGCGATGGTAAGCAGAGACCCCAGGCCAAGCACTCTGAGTCATCCTTTACCTTTCATCTTAATAGATGACATAGCTGTGCACCCTCCCAGCAGCTCTTCAGAGCAGCAGCAGGTGTTCCGGAAGCTATGGGGTCTGTGGACTGGCTGCAAGACTCAACATCAGCCTGGAGGCAGATTAGCCAACTCTTGGTGGGGGGAGGCAGAAGCCAGGGAGCAGGAAGAGGCAATAGCTCCAGATTTATTATTTGCTTAGAGCAGTAAATGCCTAATAATCACATGGTTGAGGCCCTTTCCTTCAATATCTTCATTTCATTCATTCATTCATTCATTCATTCATTCATTCATTCCTGAGCACCTATTACATGCCAGGCACCATACCAGGCACTGTAGGGAATGCATAAGTGAATTAATTCAGCGGAGTCCTGCCCTTGAGACTTTCTGTGGCCGGACAGACGTGCTGTCTGGAGGATACAGTGACCAGTGGGCAGAGCCCTTCCAGACCCCAACTAGCCCCCCTGGGCAGGCTTGTGGTTTCAGCAGGCAGGGCTGCAGAAGTGTGTCGGGCATCAGTAGCCTTAGGCTCTGATCCCTGATGCTGTGATGTGAGGTGAGCGACTTGGCCATTCACTCGTAGGCAGAGATAGCAGGTCTGTGCCACATAGCCTCTCTTTAATGTGTCCATGACTTGATGTGTCCCCGGGGCTGGGACGGCTTGGGAGGGAGCCAGGGCTTGGAAACACAGTGGAGGAGGAGAGGGCAGAGAGCTGACAGATTGTGCTGACCTTACTGAGGATGTGGATGCCAAGCACCGCCACCCCCAGGTGTGTTGGCCCCCCCCTCGCTGTGCGAGGGGACATAGACGTTTTCCCTCACCCTCCCTTGCTCATATGAACCTGAAGAAAGCAGGCACTACCTTGAGCTGCCTTCTGCCCTGTTCTAAGGTGTAGTCTCCTTCCATGGGGTGGGCTCTGGGCCAGCTGCTGACCACCTCTAACCACTCCTGAGGAGCTTCTATTCCACCAGCTGCTGGCCTTTCTGGGCAGCCTAGCCATTACCTCCTCAGACTCCGCTTGTCATTAGCCAGGAGGTCCTGGGCACGCCACATAAGCCCTCTGTGCTCCAGGCTTCTCTGTGACCTGGGGTAATAATAGAACCTATCTTCTAGGAACCCATGAAATAGTCTCTGCAGAGGGTTTCATTCATTGCCTGGCACATCAGAAATGCTCCAGAAATGGCACTTGTCACTAAAACTATTAGACGTCACATCCGGCAAGACTGTGGTTTTCATCCCAGGAATGCAAACTTTCCCTGTTCCCAACTGTCTTGATGCGTTTTCCCGTGTCTCCTGATACAGGAGGGACACGACTTACCACAAACAGCTCCATCGCTGCACAGACATTTCTGAATCATCTGTGTGCCAGGCGCTGTGCCGCGGGTGATGGGTCCCGGCAGTAAACAAGACCCCTCATGCCCGGCCTGCTTTGTGGGTGCCTGACCACTGCCTCCACTGCTCTCCTGGGGCCCCCAACTCTCTCCAGCTTCCTCTGGCTCTCCTGCCTCTGTTGTTGGGCATGTCCCCTCCCCTGACCATGACCTGTGGGGGTGGCTCTATGACAGGGAGGGCTGCGGCTGTTGCAGGAGGACTCCAGGGCTTTCTCGGCTCAGCAGCTGTTGGCATTGTCAGCTCCGTGGGCATCACCCTCTCCCTGGCCTCAGAGGAGTCACAGTCCAGCCAGGAACCAGAGGGAGGCCTGCAGAGGACAGAGTTGGGTTCCAGAGGGCATGTGTCAACCCGGTGAGTAATGGGAGCAAGAGCCCTGGCTGCAGGAGGTGGGGGAGCGGGGGCACTGGGTGGGAAAAGAGACCCCCTCCCCCCCCCGCCGGCATGACTAACCTCACTGCTCCCAAATCCTTAGAGGGTTCCTCAACGTATTCTGGCCATGGCACCGTAACACTTCTCTCCCAGCCATTTTTCAGTCTGAGGTACTTGCTTATTCATTCACCAGGCCTCACACTCCAGGTACTGTGCCGGGCACAGCTGAGCAGTCAGTCCCAACCCTCAGGGTGCTCCCAGGATGAGGCTGTCTGAGAGGGCTTGTTTCTGACTTGGACGCGGAGGAAACAGGCCGGCATCCACCTTTCCGTTCTGTCCTTTAGTGCAGAGGGTCTGAGTCCTGGCCCTGGGGCCCCGGAGCCTCGGTGAGGCAGTGCTCTGGCCAGGCCCTTCTTTTCTGCACTACACGCCATTCCTGGCACCCCCGAGAGCCAGCTCTCCCTCGCCAGCGCTGTGTGCTCCCCAGAACTGCAGACCCCTACCTCCGGTTTCCCGGGACGTCTCCACGAGGGTGCCTGAGAGACCCTGACGCAACCGCTTCCCAGGTCCTCTTCCCAGCAGACACGCGATCCACGCGGTGATCCCATCCACGTGCCGTCATCTTGGCCACTCCCTCTTCCTTCCCTACCTCCCTGACCCACTGGCATGTCGCCTCCAGCTCCTGCGTCCTCCTTTGTCACCTTCCTCCTGGGTCTGAGCTGCATTACTTCCTTCTGACAACTGTCTGCTCTCTGCCTTCACTCTTGCCTCCACACTTCCATCTGCACACAGCAGTCAAAAGTTTGAGTATCTTTTTAAAACTGCAGTGAAATAATGTCATTTCTCCTGCTTACAACCCCCAATGATTTTTTTTTCTCCCACTTGGGATAGAATCCCAGCCCCTTTCCTTGGCTTAAGTGCTCAAGGTAATCTGGCACACCTGCCTTACCTCATCCGGTCCCTCTTTCCCCCTTGTTCGCTGTGTCCCAGTGCTGGTGGCCTGGCCCTGTTGTGTTCTGGAACTCTGAGAGCCTCTTCCTGCCCCAGGGCTATGGCATTGCTGTGGCCTCGACCCAGGATTTCTCACCTCCAGCCTCGGCAGGATGGCTCCTTATCATTCAGCTTCCGGCTTAAACACCATCTTCTCAGAAAGACCTTCCCTGGCCACCCTGTCACTCTCTGCTCGACATTTCTCAACAGTCGCTGTGGTTTTTCTCCTTTGTTCACTAGTCTGTTGTCTGTAAGCTCCTGAGAATAAGGGCCTTGTCTGTTTACCACAAGCCCCAGTGCCTAGAAGGCACAGAGGCTCTGAGGGTCTTGTCTGAGCTCTCTTCCCTAAAAGCCACCCTAGCAGAGCATCCTGCACACGCCCTCTCAGCCTCTCTTTCTGCAGCCGCTATCTCGGCCTCCACCAGGCCTGGGTGCTGGCCCAGCCGGGGCCCACGGGGCCCTGAGGTGCTGTCTGCCCTGGCCTCTGCCCCTGCCCTCCGCTGTCCCCTTCATGTCCACCCTTGCATTTCAGAGCATCACCGGGGGTCAGTGCAGGACCCGGCCCGCCCTCCGCTACCCCTTCCGACAGGAGCAAGAAAAGCAGCAGCAGCTTGGCCTCTACCCTGGGGCTGAAAAAGCTCTTCTTGGCCCTGGGCCAGGGCACAAGGCCCAAGCTGGGCAAGGCCCGCAGCTACAGCGTCGAGCAGCTGCGGACCCCTGCGCCTGGCCCGGCGTCACACACCAGCACCCCCAAAGTGAAGAGAGCCCCATCGTTACAGTCCCTGCATCTGGTGAGTCTGAAGGGCCCCAGCCAAAAGGTGGGCGACACCAGCTGCCCATGGAATGGAAGGTGACAGGAGGAATGAAGTGCAGAGGAGGCCACCTCAGGGAGCCCAGGTGGAGAAAGGGAGGCTACTGGGCTCCCCACAGCTGATCCATGAGACCTGGCTTCCCCTGGACACCATGGGGTGGGCAGCATCCCACGGTTCTGTTCTTCCAGCCAGCTGCCCCAGCACGGGCTCATCCTAACCTCCTCCTCCTCCTCCTCCTCCTCCTCCTCCTCCTCCTCCTCCTCCCCCCACTTCTCTCCCTCAACTCTGCCCCCTCTGCCAAGACCTAGAGCCTACTGCCCGATCATTTCAGAACCTTCTCCAAGGTCACAGTGACTCTGTTAGTCTAGCACAAATCACTCCACACCCAGACCAACACAACAGCCTCCTGACTGACATCCCTGCCACGTCTGTCCCCACCTGGTTCCATAGGGGTCCTTCTGATGGGCACATCTGGTCATGCTGCCCCCTTGCTGATCATCCGCCTTTGGCCCCTTACCACCCACAGGATAAAGTGCAGATCACCTGACATGGCTGAAGGGCTTCTGTGATCTGCCTTCATCTCTCCTCAGTTGCCTTCTAACACCTGACCCGTTATCTTTGACCTTGCAGTTCTGTAATCAGGCCATACACTCTCTGACTTTGAACCTTCACTTGAAATGTTTCCCCCACCTTCTCTCCCTGCTAACGTCTGCTCATCCATCAATACTTCAGGAATTGCCTCCTCCATGAAGCCACTTCCAATCCTTTCTTGGGCTGAACTAAGGGGCCTCTGCTCTGTGTTCCCATCTCATCCTGTGCTTCCCTCCTTTAGGGAACTTGCCACATAGTATTTTAATTGATTTTTGTCTGTCTCCCCTCACTGGGGTGTGAATTCTCTGAGGGAACACCACTTGATCTTTCTCTTCCTAGGACAGGTTCCCCCGCTGTCCGAAAGTAGAGCATTTTCTGTGAAAACTTCCATAACCCGAAATGGCATACATGGAAGAAGCAATTACCATTAAGTTATATGGAGAATTTTTGAGTACCCCCTGACCCAAAAAATAACCTCTTTCAGGCTTTTCTGATACCCTAGGACACATCTTGCTAATGGATACACAAAATAAATCGAGATGAAGCACAGATGCTCACAGACACTGTTCAAAGCTATTGTGGCTTGATGCTAAGATGCTGAGTGGAGTCCCTGGGGAAGGAGCTTGGTGGGGCCACTTTGGGTGCACTGCCCCATAATGGCTCACTGCAAAACAAATGCTGAATGCTATTTTTGCTTTTCACCTCTTTTTGTAAAAGTGAAAATCCTCCGGATTTCTTTTGGTTAGTCAAAACAGGTACTAATGTAGGTCTTTCATAAAAGCAAACTTTCAAAAAGTGGGGGATGCTCCTTTGCTGAGTACAATGGCTAATATATAAATATATGTAAGACACAGTGAATGAACAGGTGAGTCAGTGAGTGTATGAATGAATGCAGGGCGGCTAGCCGAAGGTCTCTCTCCATGTGCTAGCAGATAAACCAACAGCAAATCAACAATGGTGTGCTAACTCCCAACTAAGTTTCTGAAAACCCTGCTCTGTTCCAGGTGTTTCCAGGTATTCTGTTTGTTCTTTTGTTCCCTGCCCCTGTCCTTTTTGCAGAGCAACGGCAGGTGATTGTGGTTTGGGGCAATGGAGACTTCCATTTTTCAGGCTGCATTGGGGAAGAGAATGCAGGCTGAGTGAAAATGCCATCAGTTTGTCTTGTACTAGGAGCCGTACCTAGTATGCGGTCGGTGCTCACTACGTATTTGCTGGATGAATCAATGGAAGGCTAAGAAACAGAAGCAAAGTGATAGTAAGCTGGGCAGAAAAGTCTAGAGTTGACGCCGTGCTCCAGGAATTCACTTTCCTCATGAAGTTAGATTTGTCCCTTGTGTGTCTGAGCCATGGCGTCTGGATGTATCACCATCAGAACTTCGGTCTCTGTAAACCCTCGAGGGAAATGACCGTGCCATTGGTGTGGCAGTGAGGTTATCAGCAATGTAAGCTGCGTGGGCAAAGATAGAAAGGAAGCTGGCCAACAAAGGGTGGGAACAAGTGCAGGGCGGACTGAGCATCACAGAGAACTGTTCAAGGAAGATAAAACAAGTCTCTGTCTCACTCAGAAATATTTGTGATGCATCTCAGGGGTAACTACCTCCTTTAGACTGTCTTTTACTTCCTTAGACTCTGGAGCTGCCAAATGTGGACAGGTGCTGGCTGGATCTGGTGTTCATGTTCATGCCCACCTCCTGGGTGGGCAGTGGCTCCGTTCTGACACCCAACCACACTGATGGCTTCCACGACACCACCCCCCCCCCCACCCCACAGCCATGGCTTTTTGACATTTGACCTTGCATCATCTGGAGTGCTGTCCTCTGTCTTCTCCTTGGGGAACTCCTCATCTTTCAGGTCTGAGTTAAGCAGGACTTCTCCCAGGAAGCCTTCCTTAATGCTAATATAAGGCTAGGGCCCCCTCTAAACCTCTTGATAACATCACTTACTGCTTGAGAGTGTGGGTTCCAAATGTGATAAATAATATGCATTGTATTTGTTTAAAAGTCTGCTACTCCCTGCCCACGTCTCCACCACCCCCACCCCCACAGTAGCCTCCTCATTGGGTCAGTTTCTAGAACGCAGATCTAATCTTACAACCTTCTGATTAACATCACTCATTGGCTCCTTAGCAGGCCATATAAGGTCCTTCCAGTTCCGGCCTCAGGCTCCAGCCCATCTCCTATCACCTCTGCAGCCCAGCCACCCAAACCATGTTCCAGAACATATGCTTTCTGTCGTCTCTCCATGTCTTTGCACCTGCTGTTTCTTCTGCCTGGAGCACCCTTACCAGTCTTCACCCGGGGAGCTCATGCTTCAAGCCTCACTCAGGCATCAGTTTCTCTAGTGTCCCCAAACTTCCTAAACTGGAGTCTGTCTCTGCTTCCCTGCACATCCATCTTTTAGCCCAGCACTTACATGTATTTAGGGCTGTTAACTCACCTGTGCTCACCCCACCTCCACTGATGGGTGAACTCCTTAAGGTATTTTTGTCTTGTCCACCTTTTAATGTAGAATATTTTAAGGTGCATACTTACATTTTTTAAAAAATTCCAGTATAGTTAACATACAGTGTTAAATTAGATTCAGGTATAGAATACAGTGATTCAACAATTCTGTTTAATACCCAGTGCTCATCAGGATATGTGTACATGATATGTGTACTCTTAACCTCCTTCACCTATTTCAACTATCCCCCTACACACCTCCCCTCTGGTAACCACCTGTTTGCTCTCTATAGTTAAGAGTCTGTTTTTTGGTTTGTCTCTTTTTCTCTTTGTCTATGTGTTTTGTTTCTTAAATTCCACATATGATTGAAATCATGTGGTATTTATCTTTCTCTGACTGACTTATTTTGTTTAGCATAATACTCTGTAGATCTATCCATGTTGTTGCAAATGGCAAGATTGCATTCATTTTAATGGCTGAGTAATATTCCATTATATATATAACCATTTATCTAAGTATCTATCTATATTTATATTTATCCATTCATCTATCAGTGGACACTGGGACTACTTCCATAATTTGGCTATTGTAAATAATGCTACAGTAAAATAGGGGTGCATGTATCTGTTAGGATTAGTGTTTTCATTTTCTTTGGGTAAAAACCCAGTAGTGGAATTGCTTTTCTATTCTTCCTTCATTCCTTCCTATTCTATTTTCTATTCTTTTCTGTTCTTCCTTTTCTATTTTTTTGGATTACTTTGAGAAAAATAGTATTACTTCTTCTTTAAATGTTTGCTAGAGGGGCGTCTGAGTGGCTCAATTGGTTAAGCATTCAACCCTTGATTTTGGTTCAGGTCATGATCTCATGGTTTGTGAGCTCGATCCCCACATCAGGTTCCATGCTGACAGTATGGAGCCTGCTTGGGATTCTCTCTTTCTCTCTCTATCTCTTTCAAAAAAATAAATACACCTAAAAAGTAAAAAATAAATAAATGTTTGGTAGAATTCACCTGTAAAGCTGTCTGGCCCTGTACTTTTATTTGGAGTTTTTTGATTACTGATTCAACTTAATTGCTGGCATTCAGTCTGTTCTAGTTTTCTATTTCTTCCTGATTTGGCTTTGGGAGGTTATATGTTTTAGGAATTTATTTGTTTCTTCTAGGTTGTCCAGTTTGTTTCATAATATTCCCTTATAATCCTTTGTATTTCTGTGGTGTCATTTGTTATATCTCGTCTTTCATTTCTGATTTTGTTTATTTGAATCCTCTCCTCTCCCCCTCTTTTTTTTAAATTTTTTTAATGAGTTTGGCTAAAGGTTTATTGGTTTTGTTGATCTTTTCAAAGAACCAGCTCCTGGTTTTATCGATCAGCCAATAAGTTTTTTTTTTTTAGTTTCTATTTTGTTTGTGCTCTAATATTTATTATATCCTTATATATTATATCTAATACTTATTATATCCTTCCTTTTGCTTGTTTTGAGTTTTGTTTGTTGCTCTTTTTCTAGTTCCTTTAGTTGTAAGGTTAAGTTGTTTATTTGAGATTTTTCTTGCTTCTTGAGGTAAGCCTGTGTTGCTGTAAACTTCCCTCTTAGAACAGCATTTGCTGCATCCCGATGATTTGGACCATTGTGTTTTCATTTTTATTTCTCTCCATGTATTTTTTAATTTCTTCGTTGATTTCTTGGTTGACCCATTCATTTTTTCTTAGTTGCAAGTTATTTAACCTCCATGTATTTGTGTTCTTTCCAGATTTTTTTCTTGTGGTTGATTTCTAGTTTCAACTAGAAACTAGAAAAGATAAGAAAAGTGGTCAGAAAAGATACATGGTATGACTTCGATCTTTTTGAATTTGTTGAGACTTGTTTTGTGGCCTAATATGTGATCTGTTCTGTAGAATGTTCCATGTGCATTTGAAAAGAATGTGTATTTAGATGGAATACTCTGAATATATCTGTTAAGTCTGTTTGGTCCAGTGAGTCATTAAAAGCCACTGTGTCTTTGTTGATTTTCTGGTTGGACAGTCTATCCATTGATATTAGTGGGGTGTTAAAGTCCCCTACTATTATTGTATTACTATCGATTACTTCCTTTATATTTGTTATTAATTGCTTTAAGAATTTGGGTGCTTCCATGTTGGCTACATTAATACTTACAATTGTTATATCTTCTTGTTGGATTGTCCCCTTAATGGTGATATGGTGTCCTTCTTTGTCTCTTGTTACAGTCTTTGTTTTAATGTCTATTTTGTCTGATGTAAGTATTTCTACCCTGACTTTCTTTTCACATCCTTTTGCATGATAAATACTTCTCCATCCCCTCACGTTCAATCTTCAGGTGTCTTTAGGTCTAAAATGAGTCTCTTGTAGGCAGCAGGTCTTGCTTTTTTATCCATTCCATCACCCTATGTCTTTTAACTGGAGAGTTTAGTCCACTTACATTCAAAGTAATTATTGACACATATGTACCATTTTGTTACTTCTTTTGGGGTTGTTTTTGTAGTTCTTCTCTATTCATTTCTTATGTTGCTTTTCTCTCATGGTTTGCTGGCATTCTTTAGTCATATACTTGGATTCCTTTCTCTTTATTTTTTGTGTATGTGTTACTGGTTTTGATTTGTGGTTACTGTTAGGTTTGTATATAACATCTTCTGCATATAGCAGTCCATATTAAGTTGATGGTCACTTCAGTTTGAACCCATTCTTTACTCCTCTCCCCCACTCCATGTTTTAAGTATATGGTGTCATACTTTTCAGCTTTTTCTTTTGTGAATATCTTGACTGATTTTTTTATAGATACACTTAATTTTACCGCCTTTGTGCTTCATAGTTTTCTTACTCCTACTTATAGTTCTTCCTTTCAACTCAAAAAACTTCCCTTCAACATTTCTTATAGGACTGATTTAGTGGTCATGAACTCCTTTATCTTTTGTTTCTCTGGGAAACTCTCTATCTCTCCTATTTTGAATGATAGTCTTGCTGTTTAGAGTATTCCTGGCTGCAGATTTTTCTTTCCAGCATTTTGAATATATCACGCCACTCCTTTCTGGCCTACAAAGTTTCTACTAAAAACCAGCTGATAGCCATATAGGGTTTCTTTTGTATGTAACTGTTTTCTCTTTACTGCTTTTAAAATTCTCTTTATCACTACTTTTTACCTTTTTAATTACTAAGTGTCTTGGTGTGGACTTCAACATTTCATTGGGTTGATTTTGTTGAGGGTTCTTGTGCTTCCTGGCTCTGGATTTCTGTTTCCTTCCCCAGATTTGGGAAGTTTTGTGCCCCTTCTCCCTCTCTTCTCCTTTTGGGATCGCTATAATGAAAATGTTATTATACTTGATTGTGTCGCTGAGTTTTCTAAGTCTGTTTTCATTTTTTTTTTAATTTTTTTTCTCTCTGCTGTTCAGCTTGATTGCTTTCTATTACTCTGTCCTCCAGGTCAGCGATCCATTATTCTGCTTCCTCTAGTCTACTATTTATTCCTTCTAGTGTGTTTTTAATTTCAGTTATTGAGCTTTTCATCTCTGATTGGTTCTTTTTTATATTTTCTATCTCTTTGTTAAGGGTCTGAGGTCCTCCACTCTGTTCTCAAGTCCATTGAGTATGTTTATGACCATTATTTTAGATTCTTTATCAGGCATATTACTTATCTCCATTTTGTTTAGCTCTCTTGCTGTGATTTTGTACTGTTCTTTCACTTGGGACATATTTCTCTGTCTCCTCATTTTGTCTAATTCTCTGTGTCTTTTTCTGTGTGTTAGGAAAGTCAGCTATGTCTCCTGCTCTTGAAAGTAGTGGCCTCGGGGTGCCCGGGTCATTCAGTTGGTTAAGCATCTGACTTCAGCTCAGGTCATGATCTCACAGTTTGTGAGTTTGAGCCCCATGTCGGGCTCTGTACTGACAGCTCAGAGCCTGGAGCCTGCTTCAGATTCTGTGTCTCCCTCTCTCTCTGCTCCTCCCCCACTCATGCTCTGTCTCTCTCTCCTTTGAAAATAAATAAACATTAAAAATTTTTTGAAAAGAAAGTAGTGGCCTTATGAAGAAGAGGTCTTGTAATGCACTGTAGTGTAGTATCCCCTGTTCCCCAGAACCTGGTGCTTTGGGGGTGTCTCTTATGTGTGTTGCATTTACCCTTCTGTTGTGGCTGAGCTGTTTTTGCCTTTAGTCCAGTTGTCTGCAATGACTGTCTTTACCTGTTGTGGGCAGTGTTTGGCCCCTGTGGTATTAGTGGCCACAGGGCTTGAGCTAAGTCAGAGTAGGCATTTGCCAGAGATGCAGTAGCACTGAACTACAAGGCTCTTTCTCTGCATTGTCCTCTGAGAAGCTTTTGTTAGTGGGTGGGGCCTATGTCAGACCAGATTGTGGTGCTAGGGCCACACACTGTTGTGTGTGGTTGTTTTCCCCTCCCTTCAGGGTAGGAGTCACTGTCAGGGCTTCTTTACACACTGCCAGACTTGTGGCGCCACTTTTGGATGCACTCCTACCGAGGCTTATTGGAGGGGGGCAGGGCCACAGGAGAATGAGGGGGTGGGCAGTGCTGTTAGCAAGTTAGGTGGAGAGTGTCAGCACTGTGCTGGTTCCCCCAGCTGTCTGTGTATCTAGGCTGTGGGGCAGGGGAGGGAAATGGTTCCTATCAACTTTTTTGTTCCTAGAGAATTCTCCCAGAGATCCCTGCCCTTCTAGCACAGGCTCTGAGATTAGTAAACAAATCTCCCTCCCATATACCCCAGGCATTTTTCAAATTGCTGCTTCTCTATGCTGTACCTCAGTGGGGCTGTTTGTTGTGCTGTCTCTTTAAGGGTGGGGATTCAGTTTCCCATCATCTTCCCAAGTCTCCCAGATCCAAGCCCACTGATTTTTCCAGGTGTTAGGCCTCGCTGATTTTAAGAACTGGCAAAATTAGGGGCGCCTGGGTGGCTCGGTCAGTTGAGCGTCCGACTTCGGCTCAGGTCATGATCTTGCGGTTTGTGAGTTTGAGCCCTACGGCGGGCTCTGTGCTGACAGCTCAGAGCCTGAAGCTGCTTCGGATTCTGTGTCTTCCTCCCTCTCTTTCCCTCCCCTGCTCATGCTCATGCTCATGCTCTGTCTCTCTCTCTCTCTCTCTCAAAAATAAATAAACATTAAAAAAAATTTAAAAAAAAACTGGCAAAATTAGGCCCATCTGGTTTTCAAAGCCAAATGTTATGGGGATTCATCTTCCCTGTGCAGGTTCCTCATGCCTGATGTACCTGATGTGAGGATCTGGTCCCCTTGTCTCTCTGCACCCAGCCTCCCTCCCTCCTTGGGACAGTCCTGTAGATCCATTTAGCTCCCACAGAAATCTCTACCCCTCCTACCCTCTTGGACATGGACTCTTCTCTACATTTAGCTGTGGAGAGTCTGTTCTACCAGTCTTTGGGTTGTTTTCTGGTTATCTAATATGGTGTTATATAACTATATCCATGGGACTAGGTGAGTTTAGGATCTTTGAACTCTGCCATTTTCCCTGGAAGTCCTTAAATAAACATTTTTAATGTGAATAACCATAAAAGGGATACTAAACAATCACAAAATATTTAATATTTTAATTCTAAAATCATATTTATTATTCTGTAGTTAATTTGCTTTCACTTTTTTCTTAGAGAAAATTAGATTTTCGTAATCAATGAAATTATTAGTATTCTAGTAGTACTAAGTTATTTCAGCCAAAGAAAATTGAACCTGCAGATCACCTGTATGGGTCCATCTTCTTAAGTAAATCATGGTGATTCCTGATGGACACTTGGAAGTAGTGACAAAAACTTGTATCATTACTCTCTTTAAAAACCCTCAGTTTCATGGATGGGGTAAGGTTTCTGTCAACTCCCACATCCCCGCCCTCTCCATGGCTTTTCTCACCTGCAATATTGGACCTTTACCACCAGGTGTCACCGTCTCACCATCATCGGAAAGCTGTCTCCTTTCAGAACCTCCATTCTCTGCTGAGTGGCAAGGGGGACAGGTCCAGCCTCTACGTGGTAGGAGAGCCAGGGGACCACAGTGCAGATGTCCGGTAAGAGTGGGCAACTGGTGTAGGAGTAAACTCAGAGCATGGGCAGTGGAGCTATGGGCTTAACTCCTTCCTGCCTCGGGAGCCAGAGGAGTCTTGGAACCCACACCTCAATGCCTTGCCCTATGCAACTGGGCTCTGAGAAGGTGTGGGGTTGGTGGAATGGGTAGAGTTGGAAGGTTCGATTCCTCTATCCCTCTGCTGTCTAACAACATCCTGAGATCAGAGAGCTTCCTTAGCCCAGTTAAAGATCAGGTTAGAGGGGCGCCTGGGTGGCTCAGTCGGTTAAGCGGCTGACTTCGGCTCAGGTCACGATCTCGCGGTCCATGAGTTCGAGCCCCGCGTCGGGCTCTGTGCTGACAGCTCAGAGCCTGGAGCCTGTTTCAGATTCTGTGTCTCCCTCTCTCTGACCCTCCCCCGTTCATGCTCTGTCTCTCTCTGTCTCAAAAATAAATAAATGTTAAAAAAAATTTAAAAAAAAAAAAAAAAAAAAGATCAGGTTAGAGATCCAGAGACGGGGCCCCCAAAGAAGCACCTGACCTGGGACCCTGCCTAGAGAAGTCCCACCCACTGATGAGATCCTCTAGCTGCTCTTACCCGGGGCCCCATGGAGGGTCTTCAGGTGGCCTGTTCACCCCTGGAATTTTTATATAACATTATAGCTTTGTTAGATTCTCAGAGAGGTCTCTGCACCCACAAAGATTTGAAATCACGTGTCCAGGCGGGGGTAGCAGGGGGCACCGCTGTGACAACCCTCCAGTCTTGATCCTAGCAGGTTGTTTTTGCTGGTTGAGGCCAGTCAAGAGGCATCTGTCACCTTTAAGGTGGGGAATGGTGGGGTCCCAGTGCCCAGCCCTCCTTGCACTCACTGTCTCTGGTCCCCTGGCAGGCCAGCCAAGGCCCCACCCCAGCGTGCCCTCAGCGTGGAGGATGTGAGCGCCCCCAGCCAGGCGCGCACAGTGGGTCGTGTGGTGGAGGTGTTCCCAGATGGCACAACCCAGCTGCAGCTACAACGCTCCCCGGAGGGCACTTTTGGCTTCTGTGTGGCCTCTGGGAATGGGCGCCGGGACTCAGGTAAGCCCCCCGCCCCCTTCTGGGCTCCACATCCCTGGGGCCTTAGTAAACCACAGCAATGCCTTTTGGCCGTGATCATTTCCAGTCTGTGGCTGAGAAGTGGAGCTCTCAATGCAGACAGCCTCTTAGCAAAAGGACTGGAATTCTCCCTTCAGGCACTCTTCTGGAAGGGTCTGGTGTGGGGCTGCTGGAGGGGGCAGAGATAGCAAGCCTGACTCCAGTGCCCCTCTGCTCTCTGCTGACGTCTTGAAATCAGAATCTTGAAGGCCATCTTTTTGTTGTAGTGCCCAAGGGAGACTGTGCCTGCTGGTTCCCGGCGATCCCTTTGATGTGACTGATGTGTTTAATGGTTCCCTTCCTCCAGCTGCTGAGTATGTCTGGGCATGTGGAATGTGCCTGCCTGTCTGTGCGTCCAGGTCCCTCCCTCGGCGCTGGCTCCAAAGGGTGATGTTCACAGGGATCCTGCCCTGGCTGCACTCTGCTGAGGAGGGTTTAGTCCTGTGCTTTGATCTCCTAGGTCAAAGTCATTTAACCTGGGAAAAATCTGCTCACTGCCAGATATGCAGACCACAGCAAGTTCTGACATCTGATCCGTCATTCATTGTTTCAACACGTTTATACTGAGCACCTACTAGGTGTTTTAGATGCTGGGTATCTGGCAGTAAACAGAACAGACAGAACTCCTGTCCTCAGGAGTCCACATTCCAGTGAGGGAGATAGACTATATCTACAAAAACGTTTGCATTTGTATACATTTTGCATTATATGTGCCAGAGAGCCGAAAGTACTGAGACACAAACCCAAACAAAGCAGGGTAAGGGCCCGAGAGTGGGGGGATGGGAGTGCCCGTGGGAGCAGGGGCGACAGCTTTTCTGTGCAGAGGACACAACAGCACTTACAGGAGTGAAGGAGCAGCAGTATGGTGTCTGGAGAAAGAGCATTCCAGGCAGAGGGAAGGGGCTCGAAGAGGCCCAGAGGGTGGGAATGAACTTGGCTGTCAGAAGACCTGCAAGGAGGTGGATCTGGACAGAGTGGCAAGAGGAAGAGACAGCGCTGAGCCCAGAAGGGCTTTGGCTTTCCCGCCAAGTGAGCTGGGAGCCACCAGGGGCTTGGAGCAGGGACCATGGTGCCCGGATTTGTGCTTGTAACACTGTCGCTGACCAGCTGCTGGACTGTGAATGGACGTTAGTGGGTTAAAGGTGGACCAGGGAGACCGGTTTTAAAGTTGTTTCAGTGGAAAAACTTGACAGTGGCAACTTGGGCTGGAGGGGGGGCAGCGGAAATGGTGAGAAGTGGTTGTATTCTGGTTGACTTGAAGGCAGTTTGACTCAGTTTGCTGATGGATTTTCTATGAGCGTGAGAGGAAGAAAATGAGTTTCTCCCCACTCTAGACCTTAGGAGGGTACAATGACCTCACAGGGAGATGGCATTCGTGAACCTATACTGATCATCATCAGCAGACTGTTAGCTACTCCATCTTTTCCCTCAGCTTCCTCCCTCCTCAGGTGAGAGGCGGTCGGCCTCCCAGAGGGGAGGTACGGAGGCATAGAGTTAGACAACACGGCATGGCTCGTACTCCAGAGCCTCTGCTGGCTGTGTGACCTTAAGCAGGTTACTTAACCCCTCTGAACCTCAGTTCTCTAATCTGTAAAATGAAAATAATAAAACCTACCTGGAAGGGTCCTAAGGAGCATCCAGTGATGTGCATAGGAAAATGCCCAGCTCTTTTCTCCCCTTCCCTCTTCAGAAAGAGAACTTGTATTTGGGGAGCAGAACTCCAACAGGGACCACCGTGATCTGTACCGCCTGTCCGTGTGAGGTCACACACAACCAGACATGGTGCTATGCGCCTCATGCTCCCCAAAAGTCCCGTTAGGCCCCTTTGCAGACAGTGGGAGCCCCTCCCCCACCTGTCATGGAGTTGATGTCGGATGGGCAGGGGTCTGTAATGACCAAGGGCTCCTTGGGCTCCACCCTGGCCTGCCCCCCACGGCACCCCTCCCCTGGGTTGGTACGACCTCTCCCCTGCCCTGCTCCTGCTGCAGATGGCCATCAGATATAACACAGAGATCCACAGGCACCCGGAGCATGACTGGTCCTGGGGCCTCCTTGCCACAGACTGGCCTCCAACAGCCACGGCTCCACTTCTGCTGGGCCTCAGGCGGGCCGTGAGCTGGGGCTGGTCTGCATTCCCCGCTAAAACGTCAGGATGCTGGGGTTCACTTGCTGGCTGTCACATCCGATTGTATACAAGCATTTGAGAACAGCAGGCTTTGTCTTCTGCTTCTGAGTACCATAGAGACCATACATGCTTAACAAAGGCCATTTCCAGCAGGCAATAAATACCTACAACAGCGGTCTCTCCGTCACATTTTTGTCATGACTTTCCATTGTGAAGCCTACCTCAGAGACTCCTCGAGAACGCTGGCACGATGTGTCTGTCTGGTCCAGCTCTGGCCGCTACATGCTTCTGGGGTTTCTCATCACTCTGCACCCGCCTGTCTGCTGTAGGGCAGCCATTTCTGTAGGCAGCACACTGCCTCCCCCACGCTACCAGCACACTGACGAGGCAGGCAAGCGGGTAGAGCCCCCAGACAGAAGAGGTGGAAGATGGGGCTGGGAGAAAAGCTTCACGCAGCGGATGGCAGGCAGGCGGGCGGGCAGGGAGGCAACCCTGCGGCAAAGGCACCGATCGGCCAAGAAGCACCTAGAGGGAGTTCCACGACTCAGCCCCGGGAGAGGGAATGTGTCAGAAGATTGGTTTTGCTAAACTCAGAGTTAGCCTTCAGGTGCTTTAAAGGAGATGGTGGTGCTTCCAGACTCCCATTTCAGTGGGCAGCTTTGGACAGCTTGCTTTCTGTTGGGGCCAGAAGCTGGGCTGAGCAAAGCTCCTATGGGGCTGTGGGGAGCAGAGGGAGGACCTCCCCTGGCCCGAGTGTGTTAAATGCCTTCAGGCCAGAGTCGGAAGAACCGGGTGAGGTGCCCTATGTGGCCCTTTCTAGGGATGCTGATTCCAGGAAGAGGAGTAGAGAGCAGCGTGCAGGCCAGGGCAGCCCGGGCTGGGCAGCAGTGAGGGTGTCTCTGGTGGGGCTGAGCTGCCCACTGAGTTCCACAGGTGATGTCTGCTGCACACAGTCCGCACCCCAGGCTTGTGCTCAGATACCTGCGTGCACTCAGCCTGTGAGGCGGGGTGGTGGCCAGCTTTCCCTGAAAGACCCTTTAATCTCTAAGTCCAAGGGGAGTTTGGAAGGTTTTCGGCAGAAGTTGAGGTGAGAAGGGTCCCTCAGCAGGACTCCCTGCACTGTGTAGCCAGGAGAGGCAAGGGGAACTCAGCCTCACCAGCCCCAAGCCTCCACAGGGCCTGTTCCACTGACGTGGGTTCGCCAAGTCGGATCCAGGGAAAGGGGAAGAAGCAGGCTCTCTCCAGCTCGCTCTGCACCTAAGAGACCCAGGGGATGTGGTCATACTGGCCAGCAGGGCCTTCTTAGGGGCAGTGTGGGGGACAGGATGTGTGTGAATAAAGGTCAAGTGAGCCTCCACATCCGAGGAAGATTGAAGCTAGTGCTAGTCCTAGACAATAATAGGAAGCAAACCAGATTTGCATTTGACCTCAGCCACGTTCATTACTCCAGTGAGCCTTCCCACCACTCCAGCTACTTGAAGACAGCAACTTGATCGTATTTATGAATCCTACCTAGCACAGTACCAGGCACATAGTAGGTCTTTTTCTTAATTTTCGAACATCAGTTTCCTCCTTATTCTACAATCAAAGCTCATCCCAGAAAAAGATAAGGTTAGTTCATTCACACTGGGGTATACACAAATAATAACAGTTTAAAGGGCATTTTAAAAGAGGAGACAGAAAAATGAAATTATACCATGAGGGCAGGCACACTGTATCTATGTAGACAGCCTTGTGGTTATGAGGTAGAATAACGAGGGTGTGTGTGTATGTGTGTGCATGGAGAAGTGCCCTGTGTGAGCACCTGCTTCCCCACCCCACGCTAACCAGCACCCACCTGGTCAGCGTTCCACAGAGCTGCATGTCCTTGGATTTCACCTGTTAAATTGTTCTGTTTTCCTTTACAGGGTTCTACGTGCAGGAGATAGCTGATTCGAGCATGGCCAAGCTGTACTCAGGGCTGCTGGGGGTAGGGGATGAGATCCTCGAGGTAAATGGGGCCAAAGTTGCAGGGCTGGGCTTGGCTCATATCAAGGAGCTCCTGGCCCACGCAGACAGCTTGTCAATCCGTGTGCTGAGGCAGAGGCCCGTCCCTCGGTGACCCAGCGGTGCTCCCGCCCCGCACAGTCACTCCCGCAGAAGCCCTGAACTGGCCTAGGAGGAATGGAAATGCACTGCACAAAGCTGCTTTGTGGACCAAAGACAGATGACCGTGGCATGTAACCCCTGTGGCAGGGCGTCCGTGATTGACCACCATACATGAGGGCAGGAGCCTGCTTGTGTGTTTTAAGGATGTTAATTTACGTGGAACTGGGGAAAAAAGACCTGGATCTCCTTCAATGCAAGAAGTGGGGTCAGCCTCTTTCCTTACCTTTGTTGGCAAGAGGAGAGAGAGGCGGCAGGTACTGGGGTTGGCCCCTGACCACATCTTCACCCCCAAGTCCTGTCCCACTCTCTGTCAAGGGCTCCCCCAGCCTTCCACACTCCAGAACCAAAGAAAGTTCTTGGCCATATTGGCCTTGAGCCTGCCTTTAAAGTCTCATTCCTTCCACATCCCATTGAACACCTTTGTTCTTTTTCTGGAAATGGGCAAAGTGTCCTGGAGTGACAGCCTTACAGCCCTTGGCCATATATTCCAAGCCAAACATTGGAACATGTGGTCTGGTGTGAGAACATCTGGGAGATGTTATCTGGTAGCCAGAATATTAAGAGTTTCTGGGAAATTTTTGTGATATATAAAGTTGAAGGGAAAAAAAAACCAGACGAATTTCCAGGAAGAGCAGCCAGGGCCAGTAGGACTGGCCAGCCCCGCCCCCACCAGCCTGCCCTCTGCCTCTGCCCAAGGCAACACTGGAGCTGGCGGTGAGGGCCTGTCTTCCTTCTCCTGTAGAGTGTGGGCACGGCTGTGGCTGGTGCCAGGCTGTCCCCAGCCACAAGCTCTCTGCCCAGACTCCCCGGTGGCAGCTGTGGGTGGGTCAGCAGGAAGTGCAATGACAGGGTACAGGCAGGGGGATGGGCTATCTCACCAGGTTGCTTCCCTGCTCTAGGCCCAAAGGGTTGGGACTCTCTGGGAATGGATGGCCGTGTGTCAGTCTTAAATTATTAAAAAGCAAAGCTGAAGCTTCTCTCACTCCAAGTCGCTAAATTCTGGGCTGGATGTTCACTTGACCTTGAGTGGCCAAGAGCAGGGGCCTGAATTGGGGGCAGAGGGAGGGAGGACACAGGGACAGAAGTGAACTGTATTGAGCATGCCAGAGGGAAGGCTAGGGTAGTCCCCCAGGGTTGGGGTGACAGCCAGGGTGGATGCAGAAGCCTCCAGGGACAGTCCTCTGGCTGAGAGAGGAGCCTGGGGCAAGGTGCGTTTATGAACAGGGGAAAGAATGGAGCTAGGGGCCTCCGGTGGGTGATGCTGGGGTGAGGGGTGCAGTGAGCAATTCAGTACTGTTTTAGAACTTGATAAAACACACAGCCTTAGTTAAAATGAGTGTTCATAGCAGCTTTCACTGGGCAAGGTCACTGAAGGGTACATGTGGCCTGAGGGAAAGGTGATGGGGGGGAGGGGACTGGCAATCCTGTGGAACGTATAGTGAATGTTCTCCTGGGTCCAGGCCTTACCTGCAGGAGCCAGTTAAAACTCCCTCTTTACTGCCCCCTGGAGGCTAGGGGGTGAAGGGTGCTCCCAGAGCCCCAGAGTGCTGCAGGATGGGGAGACTGAGCCACCTGGGATGGGAATGAGGAGGGGTGGCTCCAGCAGGTGAGCAGAGGGGCCAGTGGAACAAGTGTTTGGGCCTTCAGGGTGTGAAGAGGGTGCTGGAACATCTCAGAGACCGACCTGGGGCTCCCAAAGCTTGGAAATGGCCCCATGGCAGGACAGGAAGTAGTCATGGGGAAAACACTGGCAGCTCCTATACCCCTAATTCCTGGCCTTGAGCTCATGAAGCTTGGGAAATTTCATATTGAAAAAAACTTATGGGAGCAAAGGCACCTCTGTTTTCTCTGTATGGTGAGGACAACGTGCCTTTCCAGCTCCAGCTGGGAAGGAAGGGAAAGTAGGGGGCTCTGGCCAGGACAGGACTGGGAAAGGTCTCTAAGCAATACTGGGCATCTGCTTTTGTTACCTCCCAGGGCCAGGGCCAGGCTCTTGACACATCTTATTTAGTCCTTAAAAACAGACCTGCCATTTATGCCCTGTGTATCATCTGCCTTTACACAGATGGAGAGCTGAGTTGAGCAACAGTGACAGGACATTCAGACCTGGCCTCTCTGACTCAAGGCCACTCTTCCAGCTGTGACATCTCCCCCCCCCCACCCCCCACCCCCGCCGAAAAAGGCTTGACAGAGGGGAGTAGACACTCTGGACTGTGTGAACTAGACCTGCACTTCTTCCTGAGTAACATGAGGCCAGGGGCCCTGACTCGTGTAGGTCTGCTCTGTCTGGGGAGCTGCTAACCAGGTCAGCCCTGTGTCACCCCCAGGACTGTCAGAAAGCGCCTGCTTAGAACCTAGTGGAGTAACTAGGAGCCAGGCCCTTTGACAGGCAAGGATCCCCTGGAGATGAGAAAGACGGGCTCAAGCTGCCATAGTCTCAGGGAGACACAAACATGCCCACATGGCCTGGTGTGTGCGGCAGGAGAGCCTGGCACCTGGCCTCTGGGGTAGACAGCCTGAGTGATCAGCTGGGGGGAGGGAGCTTACCGACAGGGGACACCCACGCAGGGTTTTGTAACATGAGTAGGAACTTACAGGAAGGATGAAGAAAAGGACGTTCAGGCACAGAAGATAACAGCGTGTGCAAAGGTGGCTTTTTCCTGTACCTAACCTATGACCTTCCCCCCTCCCCCCACCCCCCAGGGCAGTTTATCGGTATTCTGTGTCCAGAGCTCTCTCCACAGAAGCCATCAGATTTGGGGACTACACAGAACAGAAAGTGGCTCCAACTTGGGCCTCAGACATGTCAATATCCTTAGGGTGACAGGTGGGGGTGGGGCGCAAGGTCAGAAGTCGCTAGCGGAAGCCGGGGGTGGGGGGATCTGGGAGGGAAGGGCGGTCCCTGACCAACCTCGCTCCCACCGTCGCCTGCTAGAACCTTTTTTTTTCAGGGCGCCTCTTCTCGGTGGCGGAGGGGCCGGCGGGGGGCGAGAGCTCATCTCCAAGGCGGAGTGCGGCCGGCACCAGGTTCCCTGGGAAGGGGGACCGAAATTTGTCGGGTGTCAGCGACTGTTCGCAGGCAACCGCCCCGCGCCCTCCCCGCCAGGCTACTCTGCTCCGACGCGCGTGTCGCCTGCAAGTCGGGACGGCCGGGCGGGGCGATCCCGCGGGTCCGGGCAGGTCGCACAGGCGGCTGGCTCCCCGCGGGTGCGCCCTCCCTGCTACTCGGCCGCCCGGGAGGTGCCCTCCGCGCCGGCCTCCCGGCCTTTGTTGCGCGCCGCCCGCCCTCCCGCTGTCGTGTCCGCGCTGTCCTTCCTGGCGTCCGCGGGGGCCGGCGCGGGAGACGGGGCTCTGGCCGCACTGCCCCGCCCCGGGGCCGCCCGGCCTGGCGCGGGCTCGGTTGGAGGCGCAGGACGGCTGGAGCCGGGAGTTTTCCAGAGGCTGGGGGCGGGGTGGGGACGGGTTGCACGCTCCCAGCCCCCAACAGACACACGACGCAGGAGCCCTCGCTGGGCGCCGGAGGCCGGGAAGAGGCTGGCCCTCACTTTGCCCCGGAGGGACGCACGGCTGGGGACCGCGGGAGCGGACAACCGGGAGGACTGGCCTGAGCAGGAGGAGGGATGGGACGGGAAGCGAGGCGACTCAGGACTGGCACGCGTGGCGGGGGACGCAGAATGGGGACCGGTACGCGCAGTGTTCCGAGTCTCAGGATGGAGGAACCACAGGCGCAGCTCGGATTTGGGAAATGAAGGCTAATTCAAAGGCGTGCAGTCACTGTGGCGTCTCCCAGCCTGCTCTGCTCCTCCGATCTCCCAGAGCTCTGTTGGGGACGTTAAGGATTCAGTACTGAATCCTTGAGGCAATTCTGCGAGGAACGGACTACTCATCTCTGCTTGCAAACTGGCAGCCGAAGACTCAGGTTAAATTATTTATCTAAGGTCACATTGCAAATATTACTAGCGGAGAATGGATTTGAACCCGGCCCTCTGTGACGGCCAGCCCGTGCGCGTCCTCCCTCCTGGAACCCTGTGGGGCTCACCTCATCCGGAGGCCCTCGAGCACCCGGGTTGGGCCGACCCCTGCCCCCAGCACCCCCGCCCCCCATCTTCACCAGGGCGGCGTGAGGGGTTCGGCTTCAGTTTTTCTGCAGGGAAATTGCGTTGGCGCTCCCATCTCCCCGCGGGGGGCGGGAGGAAGTGGGGACAAGATCATTTTCCAGAACAGAGTTTCCGAAAAGCAGGCGTAACCCACTCGTGGGTCATGTCTTGTGGGTCGACACCAATATTTTAAAAGGTAGCGTTTCGCACAAGGCACGTGTAGGTTTTGAGAACCAATTTTTTCAGAGGGGTGTGTGTGTGTATGTGTGTGTCCTGAGCTGTAACTTAAAGGATCGTTCTGACCCCTGCTCTGGAGCGCGCTGAGAACACGCCCTCGGCACCGCCTGGGGGAGTGGTGGTTGGAGGGGAGGCTGCCTCCGTCCTCCCTCTGTTACCCGGAGCTCCACATCCGACCTCCGCGACCTCTTCCAGCGGTGCGCTGCCCGCAGAACTCTGCTGAACCTTCCTGGACTGGTGGCTCGTCCGTATGTGCATGGCCCCTAGGGGAAGAGGCATCCTTGATCCTACAGCCTTGTCGCCGAGAAGCCCGTGTCCCAGGGGCAGGGTACAGTGAGGTGACTGGACTTCCTGGTCCTCCAAACCGGCCTCCGTGCAGTGGGATTCCCGCGTGGGTACTTAGGGGCAGGAACTGTTGGATCCCTGATCTGGCCACGCCCCAGATTCCCGCATTCACTCACCCATTTCCTGCTGCTAATTCGAATGCCCTTGCTGGAACACCCTTTCCCTTGTCCACCCGCGGACTCCTTGGCAGCCTTCAAAAATACTAGAGATGCCTGTCCAGCTGTCCAGGGAAGCATTCCAGGAACACCTGCATGCTGACTTTGTTCCTCTTCCCTGTGCTCCCATATAATCGGGTGCCAGGGCTCTTTATTGTGGCTCTCTTTTCAAATAGAGTTTCTTGCTTATCCTCCATCAAACTTACCTGGCAACACCTGGGCTTCCCTGGTCCATCTGTTCAACCCATTTCCTACCCCAAATCCCCAGGTTGGTTCTGGAGCCATTCACAAGGCTGTCACCGGATCCCCTCTCTCCCCTCCCCCTCTCTCCCTCCCTCCCCACCATCCTCTCTGAAGTCTCCCTCCTTCCTACAGAGCCAGAGCACCTGCTTAGAAATGGCAGTAGCCTTCCTTGGCAAGAAGCTCTGCCCAGCTCTCTCAGGCTGTGGGCTTGGCCAGGTCGGAGCGCCGGGCCCTGAGGAAGGGGCTGCTGTCATTGGCTCTGAATCTCTGCCCATGGAGCCAGGCTTTAACAGCTGCCCTGCCAGGCCTGGAGGGCATCCGGGGCTCTTCTGTGGATGCCTGGGTGCCCGCTGGGCCTGCCTTTGTCTTGTCCTTCTGCAATCTGGGCTCAGGCCCCAATTCGCAGTGTGGGGCTGTCCTCAGGGGTCTGGCCAGGTGCCAGGTACTGGGGAGAGGCCTGCCCCGCCCTTGGGATGCCCACGTCCCCAGGGTGGAGACAGCTACAGCTGTGAAGAGAGACAGACCAGTGTGCCAAGGGGTACAATGGAAGCCCCAGGCAGGAGGCCCCACTCCACCTGGTGAGAAGAAAGGCTTCCCAGACGAGCCAGCCGTGGGCTCAGCAGCCTCCATCCGAGCTCTGGTGTTCTCTCAGGAGCACGGAACGCTGGCAGTGGCGGGAGCTCACAGCAGCATTCAGATGCCACAGCTCTGATCCTCACCCTGGGCTCCACAGACGTCTCCAGGCTTTTCCGAGTTCGTATCAGGAGTCTGGCTCACTTACTTTTTGCCCGTTTCCAGCCAAATAAAAGCTCCAAAACATTTTATCAGCAAGGCCAGCCTGCCTGAGGTCCTTGGCTTAGCAGATCTCTTAACTGTACAGTGGGCATATGGGATTTGAGACGCGGTCAAGTCCAGGGTACCTGGTGTCCGGGCTTTATCTTCACTTCTTAGAGCAGTGCTTTAACCCACCACCAACTCCTACTACAGCTCTTTTCTCTTTGAAGGGACGCTGGCCTCATACTGGTCCAGTCAGACCTGGGCCCTCCTCCTGACCCTACCTCTTCCTCATTTACCCTTGGGCAAACGTCTTCGATGCTCATGCCCGTTTGTGGGTATAAACTGGGCCTCAACGGGGTTTCCCTCGTGGGGTTGTAAGAATGAAATGAAGACCAAAATTTCACTCCCCGTCGTGTCCCTGATGCCCATGATCAAAGACCTGCCAGCACGTCAGATTCTTATCAAATGTTGGCCAGAAGTTTTAGCTGCTAATTAGGTATAAAATTTGAGAAATCTTTTCCTATGAGTTGATGACCTCTTCCCAAAGGCTGGCCAATCTTAATGTGAACTTTTGTGAACGCAGCTAGAACGCATCCGACGGTGTGGTGAGGAAGGGGATACCACTGCAGAGGTCAGAAAGGTTGGCGATTTGGCCATCCAAGCTGGGTTCTGAACACCTCACCTACCGAGAGGTGTATTGGTGGGGATGTTCGTGCCCAGGCTCTGCCTGCATCTGCACCAAATGGAGCCGCCACTAATGTTCCAGTTGTCAGTGTCGTCTTGGTAGAGGGTCCCTGTTTCCAGACAAGTGACGCCCCCAAGGTGCCAAGGATCAAGGTTTATGTGTCCTCTTGGACAGTGCAGCATTGTGGCAGTATGGACAGCCCTTCCCTTCCTGGGAGTTTCATTTTTGCCCCAGGTCTCCTCTTGTATTTTCAACGTGAGTTTTATGTAAGACTTGTAGCCAGTGGGGACCTTGTGAGAGACAGCACATCACTCTTTTGCTGCGCAGCAGAGCCACGAGTGGAGTCAACGTGCTGGTGGCTCCAGAACCCTCAGCCTTGTACACGGCCGGCTTTTTCTCGTCAACGCCACACAGTCCGCAGCTCCCCAGGCCTGGGAGAGGGGCAGATTTGCTTTTATCAGGGGGTACACACAGCCCTTCCTTCTCAAATATTAACTGTAACCCTCAAAATAAGCATTCATTCCTCTAGCAAGGCTGGTTAGTATGTTGACGTGTGTTAACCCTCCTTAGCTATTACATTTGGGGGAAGTCAAGCTGGGGACTCATGAAGCACGGATGTCCCAATTTCTGTGGTAGCACTGAGAGCCAGCAAGCGGCTCTGCCTCGTCTCAGCTGTGTGACCTTGAGAAATCACTTGTGTCCCCGTTCCCTCATCTGCACATTCGAGATAATACTAGATGAGGTAACTTCATAGTCTCAAAACACCATTTTAAGTTATCATCTGCATTAATACAGATGAAGCACCTGGAACGCTGCTGGGCACATAGAAGGTGTTCAGATAATGAGGGAAGATGATGAGGACAGATGGGATGATGAAGGTCCCTGTCCTTAAGGAGCTTACATAGCCTCGTCATCTTGTCCGACACAGAATCGAAGGAAGGCTCTTTCACCTGCCAACCGGGATGGCCAGTGTTCTTGCTGGCCAACACTTGGGTGAGGGGGAAATAAAAGACCCAGTTCCTTCTGTGTTGTTTCTCTGCTCCCCACACTCCTTGTCCCAACTGAAACTGTGCCGTATGGTATTCTGAATCCATAATGTGGTTATTTTGGGGTTTAATAATTCACGTAACTTGCCCAGCCCAAGAGAGCACAATTTATAATTCGGATCTTCCAACAGCCACACGCTTTCCCCACCCGAGGCATACGCATATGTCTGTGTTTACCGGTGGGGGCAGAAGGAAGGAGCTGTATGTAAGTATGAAAAGAAATAAGAGAAAAACAAAACTTAAAAAACAACAACTGACAAAGGTCATGGTCTCTCCATTTCTCTTTTAATACTGAACAGTATTCTTTGTACAGCTGTAACATGATTTCAAGAGCAGAAATAAGAAACATTACTGATAGACTTCAGGGTGTAAAAATACCACTTTGAAAGACGGCTAGTTGAGATTTTTCTTACGCAAGTATTTTTAAAAAGTTTTCAAGTTTATAGTGTCATCAGTTTGTTTAATGTCAGGATTACGATCAAAGCTATGGAAGAGGTTTTATTATGCAGGGATGGTTTACTGTAGCCTAAATTCCATGATGCAGGAGCAGTGATTCTGAAACTACAGTGGGCAGCAGAATCCCCCGGAAGGCTTGTGAAACACAGCCCACTGGCCTCACCCCCAGAGTCTGTGATTCGGCAGATCCAGGTGGGCCTGAGAACCTGCATTTCTAGCAAGCTCAGGGGCCATGCCGCCGCCACTGGTCCCACACCACACTTGGGAGACCCAGCCTGTCGAAAGAGCAAGAATGTATCTACCTGTGGAGGGGGGTGTAAACTGGCACCAGGGCTACTGGGCTCTTCTCGTGGGGAGGAAGGGGGGTGCGCACCGTCTGGAAATCACCCAGGCATTTTAAATTCGAATCCTTGATCTCACGTCTTTAGTTTGTGCCTTCTGGTTATTTAAAAATAAAACACCGTAGGTTATTTATCCTTGGAAGAAAAATACGACAATTTAGTCCTGCTGAGTGTTGCCACGTATTACACATTCGATTTTTTCATTACGCTAATTTCTGATTACAAATGAGCCAGTGAGAGCTGATCTCCACTTAACACAAAACGAATCCACAATCATTTACAGCTTGCGGTCTTTGGCCCTTTCCTGGTTTCCAGGCCACCCTCACCCAGGGCATTCTCCTGGGTCAAGTTAGGACACGCCCACATCAAGCTTACAGGTAAGTTCCAGTAATTTCTTAGTGGGAACACCTGGCTGGCCTCTCCCCACCCTGCAGACTCTCTCTTTTCCTGAGGACTAGGACGTCTGCCTCTCCCAGAGCAGACTTACCCCCAGGGCTGCGATTCCTGTTCAGTAGCATGGTCCCGGCTAAAGCCCGCTCTCTGCAGAGTCCAACAAGAACAACGCTGGACATGGGGTCACCCCCGGGCTGACAGAGAGCCTGGCTCGTGTGGAGAGCTGGGGTACCGCCAGGGTGACAGAACAAGGCCCGAGAGCTTTGGTCAACAAACAATGAAGCCGGGTGGTCTTACGTCTAACACCCCCTGGAGGATCAAGTGGCTTCTGGGTTCAAGAATTCATAGCCTTAAAAAAAAAAAAAAAAAAGAAGGTAAAATACACTTTCTCACTGGCTGCACTTGGCAAACCAGGTCCCTACCAAGCAGTCGGGCAGGTGACTGGGACAATGACTGCTGAAGTGCAGTTACCGTCCACACGGCCTTGGGGAGGGGCATTTCTGGACAAAGGTCACATTGGAAGGAAAACAGCACCAACACATTAGTCTACGTCAGAGGGAAACCAAGCTCTTTCTCCTTCCTCCCCACCTCCCCACCCCTGCATTGGTAAAGAGACTCTAACGTAATAAGGAGCTGTCACATGCAGGTAGATGGCAGCAACACAGCCAAGGGGCCGCTGGAACTTTCGGAGCTTCAGTGTTTGTCCAAAAGCAGACGCCCAGAAACTGGAGCGAGGGGTGAGCATGACAGGTCACTGCCGGCCTACCCTCTTGCGCCGCTGAGGTCACTGGCCGCACGCAGTGTACGAGCTCCCTGGGGCCCAGCCCAAGACGCACCCCGGCAAATGCCGCCCTGTCTGCTGGGGGAGCTGCAGTGAGTGGTCTCGTCTCTAAAACAAAAGGGCCGCGCTGGGTGGTCCACACGCTTCCGAGCGTAGGTCAGGGATGCTGGCCCCAGAAGCCAGCAGGTCTGGAGTTTCGGCCCCACCGAGCGACCTGTGCTAAGCTGTGCGGGCTTCTGTCTCAAAGGGTCACTGCAGGGCTGCCCTCGCCTGGACGGCTGTTTCCCTCTGCTTAGAATTCTCTTGATTTTCTGGACTCAATACCAGTCGGCAGCTTCCCAGTGAGCAGGACGGCAAGTAAACACGGGGAGCCTGGTGTCCGCATTCACATCCGACGGACTGCTGCGCAAGCACATTCATGAGAGCCGGGACAGGGCAGCGGACAGAACAGAGAGTGGGTCTCCCCTCATCAGGCCAGCCTGGTGACGGGACTGCCCCTCCCTCAGAAGCAGAGGCCCCGGGGGGGGGGGGGGGGACGCTGCTGCACCCCCGCCAGCAGCCCAGGCCCATTCCGTGGGGCGTGGTCTTTGTGAACCAACTCGGGTCAGGCGTGACACGGTGTGACAGAGGGTCGGAAGGTCTGAGAGCTCTTTGGTTTCACCTCTCTCTGCTCTTGATGGAGAAAGAACACGTTTTTCAAAAATGTTATTCTTCAAAAACCTGGGAGGGAAAGAGATGCCAGCGAGAGGAACACAAAGAGGGAGGTAGTGCATGCCGCGTTTTGGAACTTCTGCTTTTCAGACTGTCCCAATTTTGTTTCGCTTCCAAGTTCATCCTGCAGTACAAGGTGAAGCCAAGCGATCCGAGTCCACAGAGCTGAAAAGCAACTCCTATGTATAATTCAGTTCCTAGATCTTCAAATGCTATGAATTCTCTAGAAAGGTAATGGTCTCACTTTATAGCCAGGGAAATTACCAGAAGAAAGATCTTGGCTCTGCCACCTTCGCTTACAGAAGGTAAAACACTTAACAGAGACAGATTTCTGTTGGAGTTAGACTAGATTTCTCTTCACAGCCCTGAATCTCACGAGGTGAGAAGGAGTAGAAGTTGCCAAGTGGTTGGCTACCAGACCCATCAGTCTGTTTAACTCTGGCTAAAAGCAGAGAATAATGGGCAAGCTCCCAAGTCTCTCCCCCTTCGGCTCTGGCGTGAAGATCGTCATGTAACACACACACAGTGACTTCCAACTGCCACCCAGCAGCGGGCACACAGAGAGCACGGGGCGTTTTCAGTCCACACAAAGGCAAGATCAAAGACGAGGATGAAAACCTAAAGGTATTTCGGTTTTCCAGCTGGACCCCCCACTCTGGCTAACTCTCTCAACGGTTCATTCCCCCAATTAACCCCCCAAATCAGCTGATTAGAAAAACGTTCTTGCAATAAACGCAAGTTGAGCTGTTTCTCTTTATCCATCACATTCTGCCAGTTCCTTAGAAATGATGAGTACGTGTCGAGGTGCAGAGGTTGGAGAAAGCCCAACTGCTTCTAGGATGTGCCCCTGAGCAGCGCGGGGGGGTCACCGGTGTCCACTGCTCTTCCCCTCCTATCGGCCGGGGAACCACCTAGGTGCCCTCTGGAACCCGGCAGTGTCGGGATCACCGAGGAGGCAACATTTGTCCTCAAAAGTCAGCCTAAGCCCCTGGGTTACTCTCTTGGACCGCCACGGTTTGCGGTCTGGGTGGAGGCTTTCAAATGAACACTCATCTGTAGCGATGCCCCGTAGGCCCAACAGGGTCAAGCCCAGGATCGAGCCCGCTGGGCCAGGAGTTATGCCTGGGGCAGAGCCGGCTCTGACGAAGATATTAAGAGGCTGCCTGTCAAAGAACAGTTCCTCTGAGGCGAGGAGACAGGGGCCTGCAGGGAGCACGCATGCAGTGCTTGTATTTTCAAGTAAACTTTCCTCCTCATAAATAATTCCCTCTTCGGCTTCAGGACTCTCGTCTACAATAGCCACTGTTCAGCAAATACTTGAAATTAGGTGAGGTCATCATGCCGATTCTAGATTCATCCAAACACTTAGTAATTAAGCCTTCAGATTACAAAACCTGCCGCCCCCCAGCCCCCCTCCCCTCCGACACCAGGGAAGCATCTTACTCATTCACGACCAGGCGTGTTCCCAACAAGCCCCACTGACGCATGTGACAGTTGTGTGGGGCACAGTAAATCTGGTAATAGGAGGACAACAGCATGGCTTGTAAAGAGCATAATCATACAGGCCATTAGGATGCCTACTGCCTCTTGTGATGTGGAGTGTGGATACAGTACTGAGACAAGGTCCCCATTTATGTTTAACAAAGACCTGTATATTTTAATGCAAATCTAAGGACCATCCCTGTTCTAAGTTTAGAGAAGACTATTTGAATGAGTCTCGAAACTTTGTAAAACAAATAACCTAGTACCCTATATCGGAAGCCCTTTGTAGTAATCTTTTTTTTTTTTTTGCTAATTTGAAAAAAATAACTTATTTATATATCAGAGTTGACTGTAAACGTGGATGTCAACCACCCTTTTAGTTTTATAAATCTGCTTTTAGCTTTCATCAACAGGCAGATTTACTTACCTACCATGATCCTAACCATGAGAAAATACCCTTCTTTAAAAAACTGTTACAAATATTTATTAAAAAGTGCAAGTCAAAAGTCAGCTGGGCAAGTACATCATTGCAAATCACAAAAAAGGGCGGGGGGGGGAGCCCAAAGCAAATAAACAAGAAAGACAAACAAGAAAAAAAATTAAAAAGAAAAAAAAAACAACCAGTGTGCCGAGGAGTGGACCCCAACAGATGAGGAAACAAGAAGTCCAAGCTAGAGCTCTATCCGGATGTTGGCTGTGCTTTCCAAGTGCACAAAAAGATGGTGAGGACAGCCACGGCCTCCCCTGCCAGGCTCTGGGTCAGCTGCTGCTTTAACAGTGGTGACAGCATCAGGGAGGCTATAAAAATATCCTATAGACACGTGTACGTTGGAGGCATTTAAAAAGTCATCAGAAGCCTGAAATTTAGCATCTCAGCAGTTTCAGCTACTAAAACTCAATTAAAGCATCCATTATTTAAATTTGGATTGGCTCAGTTATTTGAATGGATGATTAAAAAAACCAAAAAACTGAGTTGTCATCTTAGGGGGGAAAAAACCCTCAAGTTCACCTACCCATTCTTGCCATGACTCACAGGGTAAGAGAAGTCTGGTTCAGAACTAGCCTTTTTTGTCATTATGGTTTCTGAGTGTCGCTGTGCTAATGATGTACTAACCACTCCCAACCGTGACCTCCTCCCCCCACCCCCGCCCCCGGTGCAGAGTGCCACAGGAGTGACCTAACCGTCGAGGAGGCTGGCCAGGGACCCTAACCCGTTCAAGTGTGCTGTAGCCATACAGTTAAAGGTGGTCCTAAAAATACAAGCTGCACCAGGACAGCAACGTGAATTTGGCAAGGCTCTGACCTCCAGCAACCTCACCCACCGTTCCCTCAGCTGTGCAAACTGGGTCCTGCCACCCTCTCCTCCCTTCAGTTCAAGCCACCCGTTGTTAGCATCCCCAAAGCCTAGTGCTTTCCATTATTCTCCATTAGCTATTTCTTACCACAAAATAATGTGCCTGGAAAAGCAATTTTATCCCAGCACTTATCCCTGAAAAATGGATCGGTGCGTCTTCTGTCACAAACTGCTTCTTGGGCCTTCTGTTCCCATCAGCGACCGGCTGTCAGGGGCGGCGGGGAATGAAACGTGCCCGGGAGCCCGCACTCTGGACAGGGCTCATCGGGACAGGACCGCGGTGCGCCGTCGGAGCCGGGGGAAGGGTCTGGGCTGGAGAAAAGAGCTGTCCGAGATGGATGGAATGAGCAACAGCAAGCGCTAGTGGAGTCTGCGGAATTTTCTGGATTCCTCCGAGGCCGTCCTTGGGGCGTGAGGCCTGGGAGGCAAAGCAGTGGCGGGCCATCCTCAGAGCGGGCCAGGCGGGCCAGGAGCTCACGGTCGTCCACCCGGTGTTCCCCGTGGCCCTGCCAGCGCCGGGTCAGAGCAGCTGTCAGTGGTGGGGTCACAGGGAGGGGGGTCAGTGCAGGCCGCGTCTTCCAGAGAGAAGCGGGAGGGGACGGCAACGCCCGGCGCCGCTGCCCGCCTCCCTGGGTTCGAGTGCAGGAGGGGCTGCGCCGGCCGTGTCACAGAACAAGGAGGAGGACCAGCACGACCAGCAGGACCACGAAGAGGATGGCGATGGCACACCACTGGCGCCTGTCTGGAAGGCAGGACACGAGGATTAGCGCTCTCGGGACTCTACGTTCCCCAAGGTACAGTCACCTGCAACTCCCCGCAGCAGAAAGGGGCCAGAGTGTGCCGATGACGGGGGCTCGGAGGATCTGGAACCCGCCCGCGGGCCGGGTGTCTGCACCTGCACCGCATGTGCACCCACAGCTCTGCCGGTCCCTCGAGCACAGGCCTGTAACCAGTACGTGCTCCGTGCTTCAAGTCTTTCATTAAAACCCGTGGCTCTCAGCTGGCTGCTGGTGGGTACCATGCCCCTGGCAAGGTGCTGGCACTGGCATTACAGATCAAAGCCCATTCGCTTTAATCCTCTGCCGAAGCCAAATCACTTCATTCAACAAGAATCCTGTTCTTTGCTCAACGGGCACTAGGGGAGGACGGAAAGAGGATAAAAGCTCCCGCTGGTCACTCCAGGAAATGAAGGGCTGAAAAAGCAAACTCTGGGGACCATAAGCACGATCACCGTTACGCCACACCCCTCCAGGAGAGATTACTGGGAAAGTAACTTACGCAGCTTACCACTGAATCCAAGTGGAAGGCCTTCTCTGAAACCTGCCCTACCAACACTTCAGAACAAGCACCGGAAACTAAGCGGCTAGAGTCCATCTAAACGCCAAGAGCAAGGAGGCGCGGAGGAATAGAAGGGCCCACACAGATCCCAGCAGAGCCCCAGCTCCACCCACAATCCCCCGCGTGCCTGGCAGGAAACACGAATACCCTCGTTCACCCTGGGCTGGGCCGGGTGTGGAGCCCAGGGTGCCGCCATTGCCAGGATGCCTCCTGAACTTGTGGAGGTAGAAAGAACAAGCAGTCTTTCTACAAAGGGCCAGACTGACAGAACAGACTTTCACTGGCCTATGAAAACGTACTTCCGCTGCTAGAGAGGAGTCCTCCATTTAAACAGAGATATGAAGGTAAACTGATTCATCAAAAGTCTACTTGAAAGCCTGCAGATTCTAGGACACCATGGCTATGGAGGATCACAGTATAAGAAGGTCTGCATCTAGGAAAATCGATTGCAAAGCTTTCCTCAAAGCAATGCTAAGTCCACAAACCAGTACTTAAATTATCTAACTGCCACGGCTGGCAAAATTTTAGAACCGGCCAAGAGACTGCCACCAAGTGACAGTAAGCAAAGTAAGTACCTTCTTGGTGGTGATCACCTTGCTCTACTTCAGACACTCTAGAAACTCACTTAGAAACTGTGATCAGGGCAAAGACCCCAAGTCTGTTGGTTCCTTGTCTGAACAGGACTAGTCCAATGGGCACGGGAGGCAGAATTGGCCTACTCAGATAATATTTTTAATCTGTTTAACTATCACTTCACTGCTCAAGAGAACTTGAGTTAATCTAGCATTCTTTCATCTATTTAAAAATGCCTATAAGAACTTCAAAACACTCATTAAAATGATTAGTTGGTATTCTTCCAGGACAAAACAGGCAAGATAATTGCTTCCTAACCATCCCTGTCCCCCCCACCCCCCAACATTCTCAACCCTAGATTCCCAATATTGAACCAGTTTTCCACTTTTTGGCTTTCCATCAGCCTCTCCCCATGCCCCTCCCACCTCCGATCACTCTCTCTTCCAGGATTGCATTAAATAGGGGTTTTCATCAAGGACAACATCCCTCATACAAGCGGGACAGGACGCTCCTTTAAAGCCATTTCCCTTTGAAGTGCTAAGCTGCTGCTAGGAAGCCTGAACCAGGTAACCTCACCCGCTGACTTCTCCCCAGAAGGGGGGCAAAACTAACCACAAAGGCTTCTGCGCTCTCAAGGGAAAAGCCTAACCAGCTTTGTAAGCTCAAGACCTGCTTCAAAAAGTAGATGGGAACAAAGAGAGCTCCAATGGCAGGTGTTTCTCCCCTTCCAGTATATTTTCCTCCACTGGAGAGAAAAGATAAAAAAATTTTAGAAGGTGAGGGAAGACTCAAAAGAACCTTCTACTCAAAAGAATACACCGTCCTTCGGTCACTCATAAAGCGAGTGTGGCATCTTGGCTGATTTCTTCCACGAAGCAGCCAGCCACGGGGAAGGGCAGATGTTCTGATTCTCCGGAACCGTGTGGCTGGCATGTGAGCTCGGTTACTGCCTGATCGGACTTCAACGTGTCTTCATATACTTTAAGTATAGATTAAAAAGCAGCGAACTTGCCCAGAAGTTATGGAGAACAGAGGCAAATACAAATTGCCTTGGTGTCAACCTGAAGCCAAGAGCACCAAGCAGGAGGCCCTGAGCAATCTTTCTTTTGGGAACAGGCAAAGCTTAAAATGAAAAAACCATGGGCAAGCTGTCTAAACTGAAGGGCCTTCCAGGCTAAATTCTCCGTCTCCTGGCCCTTTTTCTTAGACAAATATAATTGAAGTCCCTACTTTGCTCCCCAAACTTTTCTTTCAGGATAAAGTAGCATAAAGCATAAGCAAGGCTCAGTGCTATTTATACACACTGAACGGCTTATCACAATGCAAGCACTTTTCTAAATTATTCATTCCCGGAATGCTGAGAAACAAAGACACAGTGCATCTTTGTTCTTTGCTCTTCCCCAAACAAAACTGGTGCTGAAGTAGCTACTTGACTTTGTGATGAATACACACACTAGAGAGGGCCTGGGGTTTACACTGGTTATGTAATACTTCACTAATTATTATTTTTTTTTTTTAAGTAGAAGCATGAAGGTGGGAGAGAACAGAGGAATAGGGAAGAAGGCTTTGCAAACCTTTCTCTAAGTGTGTGAAAGATTAACTAAGCTGGTGCCTGCTTCAGGCAATGAAAAGCTGCTGGAGGCATAAAGGTATTTGTCCCTGGAGAGAAAGAAGGAACTAAGTCTGGCTACGAGCTTCCCTCTGTTGTGGATAAAAAACCAAAACAGGTCCTTTGCCCTGCAGGGCCATATTCTGCCTGACTTCCTATTTTTTAAAAAAGAAACAAACATTAAGTAAGTACTAATACGTGGGAGACACTTTAAACACTTGTACATTAATTACTATTATTTAATTTAACTTCCACAATGCTCTGAAGAAGCAGGCAACAACCTATTTTTTACAGGTAAGAAGCTGAGCCCCAGACAACTGTTCTTTAACTTGACTATGAGTTAAACTGCTGGAAAGCAAATATAGATCTGTATTAGCCTTAGCGCAGAAGGCTGAATGAACCACTAGACCCCGTAACACATACCTGATGAGAGGAAACCCACAGAAGAATGAGGCAAGAAATGGGAAGCTCCAGCGGGGGTGCTAGTGCTCTGCTTCAACAACATTTACATCACCTCAAGGAGTACCTCAGTTCCTCCCTTGACCAAGCCACCCCCTGCCGACTAAAGAAGAAAGGAGATACTGGATGTTCTTCGGCTTTAAAATACAGTATTTCTAATGTACTACGGGAGGTGGGTTGCTGCCATCAACAAATAGAGTCCCTGGAACATATCTTCCTACATAGTGACCAATTTGAAAACTGTTAAAATTTCACCCCACTCTGGCGCAAATCTGCTAGAATATTTCACTTACGACTTTAAGTGAAAACTATTTTTTATTTAAAAAGATTTTTTTTAAGTTTATTTATTTTGAGAAAGAAAGAGAGAGAGAGACCGTACGCAGTGAGAGTGGGGGAGGGGCAGAGAGCGCGAGAGAGAATCACAAGCCGGATCCCCGCTGTCGGCACGGAGCCCAATGCAGGGCTCGATCTCACAAACTAGAAGATCAATGAGATCATGACCTGAGCCAAAATTAAGAGTCAGATGCTTAAATGACGGAACCACCCAGGTGCCCCTGAAAGAAATTTAAATTAGATCTGTAAGGCCATCTGATTCTGAAATGGTAGGAGTTTTTCAATAAAAGAAAGTCCAGGGAAAACAATAACTGGCTTCTTCATTACTGTTCCCTATTTGGGCAAGGAAATAAGAAAGTGAAATAAAAAAGGATTTTGTAATTGCAATGAGAGTTGCTCCACTAGGAGAAAAGCCACCCACCACACCAGCCTTGTGCGGTGGGGGGACACAAAGACCACTTCTCCGGTGAAAGCCACAAGTGGCAGACGAGGCCTGTGCCTACCGGTCTTCCTTCTCTGACAAGAAAGCAGACCCAAAAATGTACGACAGGAGAGAGATCTGAAGGGGCACACCTGTGAGAACGCTATAGACCATGTTTCTAGAATGAAGTAGGAATTCTTAAGCTTTAAATGCCATACATACCACTGGTCATGTGAGATACTTTTGCAAGTTTCTTCATCACATTGTCCAGCCGGGACTGAGTGCTCTCCAACTCATGGGAGAAATCATCCAACATACTGGAAACAGAAGCAGACACAGAGGGGTGGCTGGTAAGCACAAAGTCTTGGCAACGCGCTGCCCATGAAATTAAATCATGGTAAGGTATGATCTTACCCCACGCCTCAGTGTTAGCAAACCTAAAACAGGTAATGTGGGGGTTTGATCAATCTATTATCCAAACTCCTTAGCACAAGACATGTTTTTTTTATTTCAGAATTTTAGGAATTTAAAAAAGCAATGAATTACATATGCTGGATATTAGCCAGCACTCGCAAGCAGGGTCTGGGGCAGACCCCATAATCAAGCATGTTAATGTTTCTGCAGAGGAAACTAACAGAAATCATAGCTGCAGTGAGTTCAGGTTAGGTTTCCTGTAATATGGGCTTGCTGAAAACTTAAAAAAAATTTTTTTAGAGCTTTGTAGATTTTAGAAGTGTAGACCAGGCAGTGTGGAGCTGACTGATAGAAGAACAGAAACTCAGTGGCAACGCAGTGCTCTAGAAAGAGGCTGTGTGAGGTCAGACAACCAGGCTTTGCCACTTGCTTCCCTTGCTACCTTGACAAGGCACCCCACAACTCTTTGGCACAGTTTCGACATCTGTAAAATGAGGTAGCTTCCCTGCCGGGGGTCTCGTGAGCACCAGGTCATAACACAAAGCACTTCGTGGCGACAGGAGCCAAACATACTTTAATAATCATTGCCTGTAATGCACTCTGTGCTTTGTCATAACGCCGGGAGGCCCTGGGACTGCCATTCCTGACGGTGTGTGCTCCTCACCTACACCCGCAGAGAAGCCAGTGTTTTCCCACGGGGAGAAGCGGCTCCAGGAAGCTAACACTATTTTGCTGTCCAAGGTGCAGCTGGGAAAGAAAACACCAAAATACTCTCATCCCAACAATGTTTATTTCATAAATCACCAAACATTCCAGACTTTTCAACTCTGGGCTAACGTGATCATCTCAAATATAGAATGCAACATACCAATTAGTCTTATTAAGACCAGAGGTCTTATTAGTAAGGCTCTAGTACTCTGACAGCATCAATGGTGGCTAGAAAGTCCTGGGCTTGGTCTGTGCCCACATGAAGCAGCCGACAACCCTTCAGGATTCAGGGCAACCGACTCCTCATTAAGTCAATTAGGAAATACAGTCCATGTTGACAACTAAATAAGCAAGTCTTTGTCCCTTACCTGAATTTTCACATTAAGACATTATTAGCTCATCTTAGATCCTGGTAGCATCTTAGCCCTGCAGCTGCAGACCTATCCAGGCAGGGCCAAACGCCGAAAACACAAGAGCCACCTTTGTATGCCGGGCATGACTTTTCCGACTGAGGACAAAAAGGCCAGTCACCCAGCCTCCGGCCCAAGGACACCCACTAACTAGGTTTCCAGCCCCGATCTATCTCCTCGGCGCTGTCCAAAAGAAACAGGCTGTGAATCCGTACGCTATTTTGTATTTCTGGTAGCCACACATTTAAAACAAAAAGGAAGAAATTAATTTTCATAATCTGCTTTATTTGGCTCCATATAGCCAAAACATTATTGTTTCAACATGTAATCAATATTTAAAAAATCATGCACAAGCTACTTTGTGGGTTTTTTTTTTTTTTTTTCATAGTAAGTCTTCAAAGTCTGGTGCATTTACATTTTGGCCACATCTCAGTTCAGACTGACCACATGTTACGTGGCCAATGGCACAGCTGCCAGTGGCTACACGTCCTGGGGAACACAGGTCAGAGTCCAAGACCCACGTGTTCTCCTTTGAATTTACTTATTATTTTTACCAAAGTGACACATACTTTATTATTTTTAAATATTTTTTTTTTAAAATATTTATTTTTGAGAGAGAGAGAGAGAGACAGAGTGCAAGCAGGGGAGGGGTGGAGAGAGAGAGGGAGACATAGAATCCGAAGCAGGTTCCGGGCTCTGAGCTGTCAGCACAGAGCCCAATGCCAGGCTCGAACCCATGAACTGTGAGATCATGACCTGAGCCGAACCCTGGGTCGGACCCTTAACCAATTGAACCACCCAGGTGCCTCGACACACACTTTAAAGAGCTAAATAGCACGTTAAGAGTTTTCATTAAAAAAAAAAAACAAAAAAAACAAAAAAAACAAAAAAAACACAGCTGTTTCCCGCCCCCAGGACAACTGCTCCAGCCCCTCCCACTCTTCTCTCGGGCTTTCTCCACTTTTTGAAGTAAATGCTTGCACCAGAATCCTGTCCTGCTGACTCTGCACTAGAAGCGCTAGGGCTTTGCTCTGCTCCCATTTCCTTCCCCATCTCTGCATCCACCCCACACCTCCTCCTCCTTCCTTCCAACATGATTTTGTCATGGTGTGAGGAGATCGCCCTTCGGGGCTCACTCTGTCTAGAGCGAGCAAATGCTCTTCCCAGCCGGTGGCTCGTGGCCACCAGCTTGCTCCTTGGCTCTCCCCACGGCTGGCCGAGGGTTCAGCTTTCTCTGGTCAGTAGAGTCGGTAACCATCCAGGATCTGAATGTTATGCTGATCGTTGTTATTTCATGCTCTATGTCCCCATAGGTTTTATGCGTCTAAAAATAAAAATCCCTCTGCCTGCACTCTAGTGGGCTTTAGGGAGGGAGCGGAGATAAAAGGTGTATTTGGTGTGTTCAAAGTCACCATCTTTAACTGGAAGTCTACCAGGCTTCTCTGTCATCTACCGAAGCCCAAGGAGTTCAGGCAATTAGTCCTTTCCCGTCCCCCAACTGGCATTTTAGGGGAAGAATGCACTTTAGACGGAAATTAAACACGCATGCCTAGATTCCTGCTCTTGTAGCTTCCCACCTAGTCTCCCTGCCTCCAGTCTTGCTCCACTGTGGTTGGTCATCTAAACCGCAGCTAGACATGGCGCCTGGTGGCTCAGCTGGTTAAGCATCCGACTTCAGCTCAGGTCATGATCATCCCACAGTTCATGGGTTTGAGCCCTGTGTCGGGTTCCGTGCTGATGGCTCAGAGCCTGGAGCCTGCTTCAGATTCTGTGTCTCCCTTTCTCTCTGCCCCTCCCCTGCTTGTGCTTTGTCTCTCTCTCTCTCTCTCTCTCTCTCTCAAAAATAAACGTTAAAAAAATTTTTTTATGCCATGGCTAGGTGGGCCTGCCTGAAATGTAAACCTGACCATGGTGTCATTCCCAACACAACCTTCATGGTTTCCCATCACCCTCAGAAGAGAAAGTCCTAACCCCATAACAGGGCTTCTAAGGCCTCCCTGTCTTGACTTCTGCACCCCTCCCCACTCTCATGCTCTATACACAGTAAACCTTTCTGCCCCATGCACTTCCTCACTCTCTGTCTCGGTCGGCCCTCCCCTCACCCCCAACCCTTCACTGGGACACCTTCTCCTCACCCTTCAGGTTCCAGTTAAACACATCTTCTCAGGGACCTGGGCTAAGTCAGGTCTGCAGCTTGCGCTAGGTGAGGGCTCCCAGGTCCCATGTCCTTCCTCCTTCCTTCTCTGTCACCTCTTAATGACTTACACCATTTGTAGAACGTCCGTTCTACACAGTAAATGGTAAACTCTCTGACGGCAAAGACGGTCCGTTCTGATCGCTCCCCTATCAATACCCAGGACCTCCAGCAGAGCAGGTGCCATTCTGAATTTATGAAGAATGAATGTATAATGCTGAACTTAAGAGTGCAACTGGAGAGGTTCTGAAACATCCTAGTGGATGGTCTTACTTTTTCAGAAAAAAAAAATTGTGAAATGAACGGGTTTTAGAAGGATGCTTTTGGGGCCATGCTTCCAAGCACAAAAGGAGATTGTCCCGAGGGAAACACAAAGAAACCCAATTGTTTTTTCTTGTTTGCTCTGTGTTTACTTTTTACTTTTGAGGGAAGATTTTTTTATTAATTGAGGTTAAATTTATAGACTTTTTTTCATAAAGTTAAAGTTTAAGATGCAGAGCAAGAAGTTTTATTCGATGGAGCAGGAGAGTCATGCGGTGATAAAGTGAAGCCAGCTCATGTCCTATCCTCTTCGGGACCCAAATCCCCAGGGAGGTTACAAAAGCCAGATCTGTCTCATGCTCCCATTCATCATAACACTCCAAGAATCTGCTCAGAGGAGACTGGATCTGTTTTTGCAAGGTGTAAAACTAACATGAGAATAACTCTGCCTAAACCCTGCTGAAAATTTTATCTGATAAATTTGCTTCTTTGGGGGAGGTCAGTCTGCAAGACAGAATGAAGACAGAGCTGTAAGTAAAACAGCTTTTGGTTTCACTGGCCATGTAACTGTCAGGCTTTTCAGAGGTCTCTGAACACGGCTCTGCCCCTCAGTTTCCCTGCAGTAAGAGGGGCATGTCAATACTCACACTGCCTGTTCCTCCAGCTCCCCTCCGATGCGCTGGGACATGTTCTTCAGCACCCCGATGCTGCCAGAGACCAGCTCCAACTGCTCATCCTGCTGCTCCACAATCAGCTGGTGCCAGAGAAACGGGAAATAAGCAATGAGAATCCATCTTACCTGGCTCCAGTCCCGGTACTCTAGCAGCTGCTCGCGTCTTTGCCAACTGGGGACAATTCTCATTCAGAAGCAAAGCCCAGAAATCCAAGGACCAGACCATCGCCTCTGAGAACACACTCAGCTCAAAAGGCTGGGTTGTCAGGCTACTGATACCTCCTGCTGATCCAACGTGTGAACAGTCAGCAAACCTTGAAACCACCAAGGGGGACTGATGCCGTGTGGCTCGAGTCCATTGAGGGAAAAGGCCAGGGCCAAAAGCACCTGTGCAGTAACCACTGAGCCAGGGGGGATTTGGGAAGAGGAAGCCCACACCAGGGTCAAGGTCTCAATCCACAACAGGCTGCCACAGCCTAACTACGAGAGAGAGCCCGGCAAACCTCTGAATGTGGGAAAACTGTGCACACCGAGTCCTTTCCTTCCTGCTCAAGGACAAACCAGAGGCGGCCCTGTGGCAGTGAGCTGTCTCAAGGACAACCACTGAGTGATAAATAATTACTGTTAATTGTGCTGTACCTTCCTCATTTTTTGTATATAAAAAAGTCTACTTGATTAATAGCAATTTAAGTAGACAACTGGTTAAACAGACATGCTAATGGAAAGAGAACACACAGTCCTACATGTATACATACAACTTCGCATTTAAGAACCAGTTTCAATGCATAGAAAACCCTCAAATCCCCAGATACATTGTTCTCAGCTTCCTTTTTAAAATACAACTACATATCAAAAGCAACAATGTGAATATAACCAACCTCGCTTTCTTTCTGCTGTATAACCTCCACCAAAGCAATTATTTTTACATATAATGGATTTTCAATGAAACAACAAGGACTCAATTTTTCTGAAAGTGCCTTTGTTGAAATGAACAAAAAACGGAGTATAGAAGTGGAGGCGGGGAAAGAGGTTGCTAGTTTTTTGTGTTTTGTTTTTTTCAATCAATGGCCTTGTCTGTCAGTTGTGGATGTCTGGTCTGCTTTTCCTGAGAGAGCTAATCAAGCTTGGATCTCTTGACAAGGTCGTGCTCCGAAGGAGGTTCACGGCACAGGCGGACGCAGGCCGCCGCAAGACAAGTCCCCGCTCCCCCCCCCCCCCCCACCTGCTGGCAGCGGGACAGAGGGAGGGCCTGGCTCCCACCGCAGCCTACGGGCCCTCGGGTACCTGCTGCTGGGCCTGCTGCTCCTCGATGAAATGGGAGTTGGCTAACTGGAGCTCGCGGTCGAGGCGCACATACTTCTCCGTCGTTCCGGCACTCCAGTTCTGACCACCACTGTCCCCTAGCAGTGCCTATGAGAGCAGGACGGGGCAGCCAGGTTGTGGGGGGCGGGAAACAAGCCATTACTATCTGCATAAATGCTCCACAGCAGGGACATAAAGAGTTCTCATACTGCTCACGGTGCATTTTCCACCGGATCAGCCTTTTGTGTGGTGGTGGAGGTTGGTGCCTGCGTGGCACAATTTCAGGAATGCCGGGAAGGGCACCCGCTGGCTCCAAGCTTTCCCAATGGGACTCAAAAATGGCCTTTGGTCCCATTAAAATGCAAATAAATGTCAACTTCAAACCAACAAGTGCCCATCTGTACACACTACATAATGTAAAAGCACTTGGTCTCTGTAGGTCAGCTCTTCCTACCCTGGGAAGTTCACCAGAGACTCACAGGTTCTGGTGTAATCCCACAGATCTAGAATCCTTTTTATTCAAGTGTGAGCCAGGGAAGTTTCTGGGGTTTTGTTTTGGAAGGAGGTGGGAGAGCGCCCTAGTATGATAAGAAGCTAAGTCACAGCCTCTCACACACAGAAGCCCCAAGAACCACCAATGTCTCTTCAGTTTAACCCATACATAAATCCCAGTGCTTTTCCAGTTGAACGGAAGGGCTACAGGCTTCCCAGATAGGACCTGGGGGTTGCTTCACAGGCAGACATGGCCACGAATGAGTGCCTGATCCTGATAACCCAGGCAAGTGCTGGGCCTGAAGTTAGAGCTCTTCACCAGGGTCAGGTTTCCCAATATGAATTCAAGGAAGTTTGTAGCCAGAACAGGATAAGTCTGGAAAAAGGATAAGTCTCCCTTATATGAAAAGGCCTGTCAGGAATGGGAAAGCTCATTCTCGGCTTTGGGCTCGGACTGGGAGCCCCACAAGCCTGTCTGACTAGTTGGTCAAAGTTACTGCTCACACCAGTCCTGCATAAAGAGCCAGAAGATGCTGCTGACTAAGATTCTTTCTCCTTGTGCGGTTGCCAGATCTTCTTACCGGGTACTTTTTATCTCCGGAACTGTTAAAAGCCTAACTGATTACTTGCTTCTCTGTCTGAAAAGCCCTTTACTAGCCCCTTGGGACTGACGTGGCCCACTTCACCTGATGCTCAGAGCTGAATTCGGTCAAAGGGCCACACTTTGGGTACTGGGCTTGGCAAAGCTCTGAAGACAGAGCTTAAGTGCTGAGGTGATTATGAGAAGGGGACCAGGGCACAGGAGAGCCTCCGGCAGTCTTTGGCAACCTGGCCTCTGGAGGAAGCAGACCCGAGGCCTTTTGAAGATGGCCCTGCCCTGCCCTGATTGTAGGGTTGTCAAGTTGAAGAGATCCTGCTCCTTCTGAGCTGAAGACTCTAAGAATCTCTAAGGAGGGCAGTGGGGCCTAGTGACAATTTTTTCAAGGTCAGAATAAGGCTATATATAGTGCATCATTAGGCTACCGACAGAGAACTGGAGGCTCCACCAGCCTGGTGTGCTCCTGGGGACACAATCAGGGCTATTTTTCTAGCACATCCATGGTCTACACTCAGGTGGACATATGTCACACCGTTAACAGTCGTCTATGCTTTACTGTGAAGCAGCTTAGATTTCACCAGTCTGACTTCCAGGACTCTGTTTTAATGGGAAAGGAGACGGCAAGGGCCCAGGGCACTGGAGGACCAGCCTGTGTGCAGGTGCCAGAGCCAGAGGTCCCAGCTCAGCCAGGGTTGCACAGCACCTGATCTGGCAGGAAGCAGCGAGGCCTGCCTGCCTGAGTGCGTACAGAAAACCAGCCCTGCGATTCTTTGACAATTTGTGACCCTATGACGTTTCACGCAACACTGAAAACAAAATTCCAGTCCACACTTGGAAAGGCAATGTGTAACTACACAGTTTGTGTATGTCAGCTCAACTTCTACTATCTGGGGAATAAAACAATTCAAGTTCAGGGTAATGGAGGCCAAGAGTTCCCGATCTCACTGTCACAACTACCTTAGGTCACTCAGCTCCTGTGAGCTGAAGTGGAGACAAAAAGGGAACTTCAAAACTAGCCAGCTATGGCCAGACCCTCGGCTTCTCCCAAGAGCTAGTGCCAGATGGACCAGGTCAGTCACTGGCTTTTCCTCACTGCACTGTTAAGAGGAAGGGAGGTAGACAGGAAGAAAATAAAACACAACAATGACTTGAAAAATGAAATGCGAGAAAGGAAACAGGAAAATTAAGTTAGGTGATATCTGGAGAGCCCCCTCCCTTTCTTTGAGCTCTTATAATACTTGTTTTCAAAATTAAGTGGGTCAACAAACACGTGCAGGTATAAAGTAAGGACTTACTGATACCAGTTAGTTAAAAATGATGAGCTGATTCTGGAGTTAACAGTCTACTAAATGGACTGACTACTGGTAACTTTATGGAGTCTGAACGGAACTGAAGTTAAATCTAAATTTAAATTTTAGGTGACTGGTGTGTGTGTGTGTGTGTGTGTGTGTGTGTGTGTGTGTGTGTGTGTATTAAGTATTTATTTGGGGGGGGGGGCGGGGAGATGAGGCAGAAGGAGAGGGAGAGAGAATCCCAAGAGAATCTCTGTGCTGACAGTGCAGAGACGTGGGGCTCAATCTCACAAATTGTGAGATCATGACTTGAGCCAAAATCCAGGGTCTGACGCTTAACCGACTGAGCCACCCAGGTGCCCCTGTTGTACATTTTTTAAAACTATTTTATTTTATTTTATCAGTCAGAAAGAAATGTCTACACAAAGCATCTAACTTTAAAAAGATACTTAAAATCCAAGGACTGGTCTCTTGTAGCTTTTATTTTTGATATGTCATTATCTGTGCTTTGGTTTCTGAAATGAGATTTCATGATGTATCTGTAATAACTAATAGAAACTAGACCTTATGTCAAAAAAATATTTAAGGGGCACTTGGGTGGCTCAGTTGGTTACATGTCCGACTTTGGCTCAGGTCATGATGTCACGATTCGTGAGTTTGAGCCCCATGTCGGGCTCTGTGCTGACAGCTCAGAGTTTGGAGCCTGCTTCGGATTCTGTGTCTCCCTCTCTCTCCACCCCTCCCCCACTCACACTCTGTCTCTCTCAAAAATAAATAAAAATTTTTAAAAATAATAAAAATACTTAAAATGACGAAGGACTTAAATTCACACGTTACATTAATTTAACACACATTAAGTTTCCTCCAGTGTCTTTACATAAAATTTTACTCATTCGATGTCTAGTAAGTTCTATGGGCAATGTAACAGCAGCCAGAGATTTAAAAACAGCCTGTGACACAAACTGTTCCTCACTTTCAAGGAGCATGGGGCCCAGCAGAGAAAAAGACAGGAAACGGAGCAATTACAGCACTTAACAGAGCCTCGCACACGGAGCACGCGCAACACGTCCAGAAGAAATGCCGTGTGGTGGGGGCTACAAGGGTAAGCAGAGGGAGCTATGGGAGCCCAGATGAGAGAGCCAGAGGGTGTGAGGGAGCGGAGGGGCAGCTGACCAGACTTTCTCACACCTGCCGACCTCACTCCAGGCTCAGCGTGTACATGTCCTCTGCTTAAACACACAATACGCAGACATTAGCATTTTTTAATTAAAAATATCTAACCATTCTATTTTCTTTGACTGATGTTGTGTATTCAGATGTTTACTCACCTGTCTGTTTTTTCGTTCAGCTAATGCCTGCACAGAGGAAGGTGACATGTGATCCTTCATGTCCTAATGAGGTAAGGAGAAGACCAGAAAACAAACGAATACCCTCAGATTAAACAAAATCATGGTTAATATTTTACATGCTAGCAAAATACACATACATTATTATGAAATTTTTAAAACAAAAAGACAGCATTCTTTAAAGTCTCAAAATTAAAGGAAATAAAATAGTGGGACTGGCATTCCTTTAAAAGGGCATAACGTGGATACTAAATTTAAAGAGGAAGACAGAGGAAGGGAGCTGGGATTTCCTGAGTACCAACCACGGGTCAGAAACACCACCGAACACTTACATTTATCACTGAATTTTCATAACAACTCTATGAAGCTGGTATTATTTCTGCTTTACAGGTGAGGAGTTTGAGATCTACAAGGGCTGAGAAACTCTCTTAAGGTCACACAGTCAGTAAACGGCAATCCTGGGACACAAACTCAAGAACCTGTGCTCAAGGACCGGGATCTTCAAACAGAATACATGTGAAAAATCATGCACTTTAGGATAAAGTATATCTATCATTAAACACCAGAGAATACTTCCTAGTATTCTATCTTATTTTATTTCTGGGTTGGATTCATGTGAAGTATAGACTATTCTAATCCAAGAGTGAATTTCCAGAGCAGTATCAAAAATAATTTTGTAAAGGGATGCTTGGGTGGCTCAGTCAGGTAAGTGTCCGACTTCAGCTCAGGTCATGATCTCACTGCTTGTGGGTTTGGGCCTGGCGTCAGGGTCTGTGCTGACAGCTTAGAGCCTGGAGCCTGCTTTGGATTCTGTGTGTCCCTCTCTCTCTGCCCCTCCCCTGCTCAAGCTCTGTCTCTCTCTCAAAAATAAACATTAAAAAAATAATTTTGCATGGAAAGAAAAATGAATGGACCCATTACTTACTCTGAAGTAAAACACCTGATTAAATATGAGCCATTTTCCTTATCATATTTAACCACAACCCAATATCCTTTAAAATTATTTGAATTGAGTACGATTGCTGTAATACAATTTTTCTTTAAAAAAATAAATGCTGCCAAAATAACTTCATAACTTTCTGTTGGCAAGTAGCTATTTTATAGATGCAAATGTTGAGGTATTAGGCACTCAGAAACTTTTTCCAAGACGCACGACAAGTGAACAGCAGATGAGACAGTGCCACAGTTTTCCTAATTCCTATGGGCAGTCTGAATAATAACCACCTTGCTTCAACTTTCCCAGCACCCATTTTTACGCTCACCAAATGCTCACTAAAGCCTAATACGTGCCCACGTACAGCAGTGAGCAATACAGGCTGGGTCCCTGCCCACATGGAGCCGACACTATGGTGGAGAAAAGGCAAACAGTAATCCCACAGATAAGTCAACAAAGTGGTTGCTGTGTTGGGAAGGAGGGGAATAAACAGGGCTGGAACTGAGTGGGTGATGAATGCCACTCTAGAGGCATAGGATAGGGGTGACAATGGAATCGAGACCTGAAGGGCAAGAATGAGTCAACCACAGAAAGAACTAAAGGCCGGGAAATCTGGGCAAAGGGAACAGCAAATACAAAAGCCTGGAGGTGGGAAACAGCTCAGTGCCTTTGGCTCTTGAGAAAGCAGGCCAGGGTGGTCCAAGGAGCCAGCTGCGTGTTTGGGGCTAGGGGACAGAAGAGAAGGTTGGCCAAACGTGCAGGCCCCTCAGGCTGCTTAGATTTTATTCTGAGGCAGGGGCTGGCAAACTTTGTTTGTAAAGGAGTAAATATTAAATATTCAGCCCATCATACACTGGTGTGTGTGTGTGTGTGTGTGTGTGTGTGTGTGTCTGTGTGTGTGTGTGTGTCTGTGTGTGCACGCGCATGTTTTCTAACTATACTTTAAAAAATGTAGAACTGTTCTTAGATCTCATGGGTCATAGATTGCAGGCCCCTGTGCAAAGGCAAATGAGAAGCATTAAAGTATTTAAAGCATGGCCATGGAGTATTCTGGTTCATGTTTTAGAAGATCACTTTGGGTATTCTGTAGAAAAAAAATGTTATTAATCCAGCAGAGCAAAGGTAAAGAGATCATTTTACTATAACCTGTCACTATGTCCCTCCCAGTGCTGCCCATCTACGGGTGCATCCAAAAGGAGCAAACCCCCTCTGTTGGGGGCCTTCAACAAGAGGATATGTGAGCCCTTGGAAATGACACTGGGTAGGTAGCACATCCGAGGGGTGTTCTGTCTAGGGTCCAGTTGACCCAGAAATTCTCGAATTCTCTACCTATTTCGGTGTTCACAAACCTCAAAAATACAAATTAAAAAAATTTAAAAAATGGCCACCCATAGAAACTGAGAAAAATATACTTAGTTAAAAAAAAAAAAAAAAAGCACTCACCATGAACATACAGATATTGGCTTATTTAAAACAAAGGGAATTCAGTGGTATAAGCCATGTTTCTTAAATGTGTGAGATTTACCTGAGTGAGTCACCTGGGGTGGTGTTAAATGTTCACTGGTGGGATAATATATGCTTTAAAAATGCACTTAATACATTTTATAATAGTTAAAAAAAAAACAGTGAACATTACTTGCATAAAGAAATAATGAAAATATCAACATGTATCCAAACATGTATGGAAAAAATAACTGAAGTTCAATTAAACCTTGAACTTTATCTGTAGAACGTGTTTTTGCTGTTAGAAGTCAGGACAGCGTGGGGCGCCTGGGCGGCTTAGTTGGTTAAGTATCCAACTTCAGCTCGGGTCGTGATCTCACAGTTTGTGAGTTTGAGCCCCCCGTCAGGCTCTGTGCTGACACCTCAGAGCCTGGAGCCTGCTTCCGATTCTGTGTCTCCCTCTCTCTCTGCCCCCTCCCCTGCTCGTGCTCTGTCTCTCAAAAATAAACATTAAAAAAATGAAAAGAAAAAAAAAAGAAGTCAGCACAGTGAACAGGGAAGTAAAGACCGTAAAGGCGCACAAGGAGGCTTCTAGGGGTGCTGGGAATGCTCTGGAATGCTTCCATGGCTGTCACCAGTTTACAAACTCTTCAAGCTGTGTACCTGGGATACATGCACTTTTCTCTATTTTTGTACTTCAATAAAAATGTAAAAAAAACAAAAACAAAAAGAACTGCTGCTCTGGAACAATGGCTGGAAAGTAAACTGGACTAACTGAAAAAACTTGACATTTTGTAACAGGAGCCTTGATATTTGTGTCAAATATTCACGGCCTTGACCTAGCAATTCCACTATTAGGATTTATTTTAAGAAAACAATATAAAAGGGGCGCCTGGCTGGCTCAGTCAGTAGAGCATGCAACTCTTGATCTCAGGGTTGTGAGTTAGAGCCCCATGGTGGGTGTGGGGATTACTTAAAAATAAAATCTTAAAAAAAGAACAGTATAAAACATATACCAGAAAAAAAGCAAAGATGTACACTGCAGTGCTATTTATAATAGGAAAGAAAAATAGAAAAAAGCAGCATGTCCCAAGAAGAGAATAGTAACTTAGAGTAAACTCAGACGAATGTGCCATTTCTTTTAAGAGTCTATTTCAGGGGTGCCTGGGTGGCTCAGTTGGTTGAGTGTCCAGCTTCAGCTCGCGTCATGATCTTATGGTTTGTGAGTTCGAGCCCCATGTTGGGCTCTGTGCTGACAGCTTGCTCAGAGCCTAGAGCCTGCTCGGGATTCTGTCTCCCTTTCTCTCTGCCCCTCCCCCATTCACACTTTGTCTCTGTCTCTCTCAAAAATAAACAAACATTTAAAAAAAAATTTTTTTTTTAAAGAGTCTATTTCAATGTCATATAATGACTAGAGGAAATATGTAAAACTGTTAATAGTGATTATTTCCAGGGAGTGGAATGACAGAATGGAGGGGCATTTTTTACCTTTCTCATCCAGCAAAATTATTTGCATTTTAAAAATAGCAAGTATGAATTGCTTTTAATTTAAAAAATTAAAATACAAAATGCTTATGATGGCTTAACACTATGATCACAATTGTAAAAATACAACTATCATACACTGAGAAGAAAATCAGCATGAGAAAATATAGCAAAGGTTGTGTTCATTATTTGGAGCTTAGATTTCTTTTTTCTATTTTTTCCTCTTATAAACTTTTCTAATTTTCCTTCATGAACATGCATTACTTTAATGAAATACGTATTTAAAAGCTCCAGGTTTTTAAAGTGTCTGCTTACTAAAATATATGTGGAGGGGCCGTTAGCCGTGATGGCGAGTGACTCTTCCAATGGCTGTGCAGCGTGTGTCCTGTGTGGCCACGACAGCAGGTAAAACAGCCAGGCTTTCACTTCTAGTCGCCATTTGTTTCTACGTCCGTTAAAAGTTATCAGCCACCAGCCTCCTTATTAGGATTTGGAATTTTAAGCTAAGTCACTGAACACTGTTAAGCATTCTGTAACAACCTATCAGGCAAAAAGGTAATCAGTCATCTTCTTTCTAACACATGAAGTTTAGAACCAGCAGTCCAGAAGCAGCTAATACCAATACAATTTGGTTCGTCTGTCAAAAAAAACCAAAAAAACAAAAACAAAAAAACCCACGATACAATAAATGTCCTAGTTACTTATGCTCCTGTTCCCATTTCATGGTGTCTTCCAAACTGAGTGAATGGGACACCATACATCCCAGTACTCAGCACTCAGAGGTCACACATCCCAACGTCATCTCTGTCCACATTGTACACCTCCCCCTTTTTGGTTAACCATGTCTATCTTGACTTACAATGAAATGGAAACAATTCTTGGGTTGGAACAAGTTGGATTTTTTTTCGCAAGGGGTACAGTTCTCATCATCTTTGAAAGTTAGAGAGAATGTCTGTGAGGACCATTTAATTGATAAAGGAAACATAGAGCCAGAGAGGCTAAGTCACTTGCCATGATGAAAATTTCTTAAGGTCACAAATGAGCCTAGAACTCAGTTCATTCCCTGTGCCTCTGCCATATACTTCAAAACCTTCTGCTACTAAGTTAAGACAAAGTCACTTCTGGAACATATTTCCACAACACAAAGATTTCACATGCAAGATCTCCGATGTGTAGGTGACCCCACAAATGTAAAAATGATTACTTCAAAAATATCAAAGGCTATTTACACACACAAAAAAATATTTTTGCTCTCTTCAATAAAAACTGCCAGCAAAACTTAGTAAAAACTACATAAACTTCAAAGACACTTGGGAAAACACACAAACAAGACTCTTGAAACCAGGGATGCTTCTTTTTCTTTTTATTTATTTTTTTAACGTTTATTTATTTTTGAGACAGAGAGAGACAGAGCATGAACAGGGGAGGGTCAGAGAGAGGGAGACACAGAATCTGAAACAGGCTCCAGGCTCTGAGCTGTCAGCACAGAGCCCGACGCGGGGCTCGAACTCACAGACTTCATGACCTGAGCCAAAGTCGGACGCTTAACCGACTGAGCCAGCCAGGCGCCCCTAAACCAGGGATGCTTCTAAAAGCAAAGCCAATGGACATGAATTGCAAGGAAAAATGAGGGAAAGATGTAATTCTTCAGACAGAACAACCACACACACAAATGTACAATGTGTTACCAACTCTCCTGCCTAAGAAGGAGAAAGCTGTGGATCAAAATGTACTCCTTTTGAAGCAAAGAAACAAAAACGTACTGATAACAGGTTAACAGAGGACTTTATGTAAGCTTGTGATATACACATCCCAAACCTGAGCTTGGTCGTAGGTTTCTTTTCCCAAATCTCCTAACTCTCTGATCCTACTCTACCTCCTCCAACTAGAACCCGGAGATCTCAGTATATAAATACTGCTTAACTAGAGACTCAGTAGGGTAAGTGTCTCTTACTTAATCTCAGCTCAGGTCATGATCTCATGGTTCATGGGATGGAACCCTGTGTCAGCAAGAAGCCTGGTTGGGATTCTCTCTCTCCCTCTCTCTCTCTGCCCCTCCCTTGCATGCACTCGCTTTCTCTCTCTCTCAAAATAAATAAATAAACATAAAAAAAAAAAACACCTGCAAATACTGCTTAGCCAAATGCAATATTTTTTTAATTAAAAAATTTTTTTTACATTTATTTATTTTTGATAGACAGAGAGACACAGAGCACAAGTTGGGGAGGGGCAGAAAAAAAAGGAGACACAGAATCCGAGGCAGGCTCCACGCTCTGAGCCGTCAGCACAAAGCCTGACATGGGGCTCGAGCTCACAAACCGCGAGATCATGACCCGAGCTGAAGTTAGATGCTTAACCGACGGAGCCACCCAGGCGCCCCCCAAATGCAATAATATTCAATCAACACACGGTGCTTTAAGAAAAAAAATTCAAGTAAGCCTCATTACTATGTCCTTCTCTTCTGAAGGATTTCAATTAGAATTTATTAAAATGAGATCAACAAAAGCTCAATTAGGTACTGTTAACCTATAACTAGCAAACAGTAACAGCTTTCCAAAAAGGAGTCACAATTAAAACAAGAATGACTAAAAACTCTACAATACTCAGTTGGATGATACAGTGGAGTATGATTTAGACCTCAACCCTAGAAGGGCTGCAGCATTATGAAGTGTGGACTTGATTTTAAACAGTTCTATCAAAGAATACACTTTAAAAAGCTTTTCAAAATGAACGTCAGTTTCTACTTCCAGTTATACCAATTAACTTAACTTTCAATATACTTACCTCTGAATTTCAATTTGCAAAACTTACAAGTAGTACTATTTTGCAGAAAGAACAAATATAATGATTAAGGTCAGGGATATATGCTTCACTGCAAGGCACCATTTAAATACTAACATCAGGGGCGCCTGGGTGGCTCAGTCGGTTAAGCGGCCGACTTCGGCTCAGGTCATGATCTCGCGGTCTGTGAGTTCGAGCCCCGCGTCGGGCTCTGTGCTCACAGCTCGGAGCCTGGAGCCTGTTTCGGATTCTGTGTCTCCCTCTCTCTGACCCTCCCCCATTCATGCTCTGTCTCTCTGTCTCAAAAATAAATGTTAAAAAAAAAAAATTAAAAAAAAAATAAATACTAACATCTACAGAAGTGTCTTTCAGAAAATCTATTACAAAAAATAGAAAAGCAAACCGTATGTATCAAATAAGTAATTGGAGATTTACCTTATTGGAATAAACGGCTTCCTGATTAGAACAGTGTTCTGAACCGACTAGAAATTAAGAGTGTCTAATTCAAATGCTCAGTGTATATAGATGGGGCACCCAGGTCCAAAAATATGAGGCCCATTAAAGTATGGCCTTATTTAAAAATAATTTAGATATATGTATATAGAAAGGCAACTAATGAATAAAAGAAGAAACAAGAATAGTTAAAGTTCAGTGATAACCTACCATCTGAAATAATTTCAAAAGGAAATCACATGACATAAAGTTTTTGGCAAACACATACCAAGGTTCCTGCCTAAGATGACTCTTAAAAAGCCATATGTTAGCGCTGGTATGATCCCAAGTCTTTTTATTCAAGGAAGCTGCTTTCTAGTACATATGTTAAAGACAGCTGGTTCTCTTACATCTAGTTATGCTAATCAAACGGCTTAGCCATATAGTTTCAAATACAAACATATCTCAAGGATACAGGATTTGACTTAAATGATATTTTCTCTTAGGTTTTTTTTTAACAATAGATTATTAGCTATGTAATTTGAGACTAAAGATTTGTTCAACTGGGACTAGCTTTTAACACTCTTGATGGATGCTTGCTCTGGACAGCTCCCGAAAGGCTGTCAAGCAGTTGTATATGGAAATGTCAGTAACACGGGTTGCAAAAGTTCCAGAAGCAATTCAGATGGTGGAAGAGGCCGCTATCCAAACCTGGTAAGAGTCACTCTGCACAATGCAAAGTGATTACCAATCCATCAAGGAACCAAATGGTTTCTACAATGGTAATTCTTCCTTTTGTCCAAAAACGCAGTAGAGCAAGAAATAAAGAGGAAACAAGAGAACTGGTTTGGAGGAATGAGAGCTATGGCCAAGTAGGACACCCTTAAAGTAACTTCCCCAGGGCCAGGCATCTACTCTCTCCATTTTGCTCCAAGAAATAAGCCTGACAATACTAGAAACAAATTTCTTTCCTTGAATCACAGAAATTATGATGGAAAGCGGCATTTAATTCATACTAAAAAGTGGTTTCAGAGTCGACCTATTAGTTTACAATTAAGAAAAGCAGTTTGGCTATTTCTTGCACAAATAACACAGTAAGCTCATATTCCTTACCCTGACAACTTGCCGAGTGCTTGTGATGAAGGTTTTTCTTATACTCAATTCAGTCGCATCAAGGTTGAATTTTCTAGGGTTTGCTTCAACTATGCGTGGGTCAAAGAGTCAAGGTAAAGCAATTTCATCATCAAAAGTCTACCAAACGACATCATGTTAAACCACAGAATCTCTCACAGGCAAGCAATAAAATCTGGCTCGATGTCTCTGAACACACAGGCACCTTGACACACATCATTCTCAAACTCTCTTCCCACAGCTATGAGGATCTCCGTGCCTCAAAGTGGAGAAGACCCTCCAGGTTAAGACTGCTGACTGGGTTCACTATAAATCCATGGCTGTCTGACCACAGCTGAGCTGGGCTCTTCCAGAGACCTGCCAGCACTTTGTATCTATTCTTTTCTGACTCCAGATCACCTTTCCCATGACAGCTCTGAAAACCTGTTTCATCTGCTATTCCAAACCATTCCTCTTATGGCAAGAAGCTAACCCTGCTTACGAATCTAGAGATCCAGGCTTCTTCAGTGAAGCTTCCCCTGATCTCCTCACCCCCAGCCTGGTCCTGCTGCCCCATGTCAGACACTCACATGGCTCTCTGTACTTTTCTCTTACAGTTTGCAAATAGACATTTGTGTTATTCTGATTAATGTCTGTTCCCCTGTCCCCAGAGCTCCTCACTACTCCCCACCATAAATTCCATGAGGGCCAGTACACTGTTCTGCTCATCAGTCCCATCCCAGTAACTAACAAAATACATGGCACACTCAGGGATTACTTGCTGAATGAGTGATGAAAACCACATACTTCATTTTATTGTGCTTTGTTTTACTGCACTTAGTAGACACTGTGTTTTTTACCAATTGAAGGTTTGTGGCAACCCAGTGTCAAGCAAGTCTATTGGTACCATTTTTCCAACAGCATTTGTTCCCTTTGTGTCTCTGTGTCACCTTTTGGTAATTCTAGCAATATTTCAAGCTTTTTCACTGTTATATTGGTTATGGTGATCTGTGGTTGTAACTCACTGAAAGCTCAGATGATGACTAGGATTTTTCAGCAATATTTTTATGTTAAAGATTTTATTTTTAAGTAATCTCTACACCCAACATGGGGCTCAAATTTACAATCCCAAGATCAAGAGACACGTGCTTTACCAACTGAGTCAGCCAGGCACCCCAGCAATAAAGTATTTTTAAATTAAAGTATATACACTGTTTTTAGACAACATCCTATTGCACACTTAACAGAGTACAGTCTAGTGTAGACATCACTTCTATGCACAGCGAAACCCCAAAACTTCACTTGACTTGCTTTATTGCGATACTCACTTGATTGTGGTGATCTGGAACCGAACCCACAGTATCTCCTCTTTCTCTCGTAATTTCTGTCTCCCCAATATTGTCTTCTTCCATCTCAAGGGAAGACGGATCTTCCTGTATCTGTGCTTTTGATCCCATCCTCTCACATATTTTGTTCCACTAATTTTAAAGAACATGCTTGTTTTTTAAAAATAATTTAAAAAGAAGACGCCTGGGTGGCTCAGTCGGTTAAGCAACCGACTCTTGACCTCAGCTCAGGTCATGATCTCATGGTTCGTGGGTTTGAGCCCCACATGGGGCTCTGCACTGACAGTGCAGAGCCTGCTTGGGATTTTCTCGTCCTCTCTCTCCCTTGCTTGTGCCCCCCTCCCTTGCTTGTGCACACACTCGCTCTCTCAAAAATCAATAAATAAACTTAAAAAATAGTAATTTAAAAGGCACCCAGGGTCATTATGATTAACAGAAATATATATAAATTATGCAGTCCACACATCAACTGCACATGAACCCATGCTATGGAGTGATTCTGACGAAAGCCGGTTTCCTAGGTCACACTTACTGAAAGAACAAAAGAGAACTGAGAACGTGCAGCTGGCATACCGTCAACGTTTTTGATTGGCTGGAATTTTTCCACCTGAGAAAAGGCCACATAGTTCAGCTTTTACAGTTCTCTGGTTCGTCAGTCAGGTCAGTGCACTTCTTTAACATCAACAGCACGACTTAAATGTAACAGATCTGCTTTTACCAAATGCAACTGGATGGTTTAGAATGCTTCTCCGATGGACACTGGCATTCTAGCATCACCTCCTGAATTGGAAGAAGACAATCCACAAAAGGATCTTCTTTTGATTTCTAATCAACAACGTATAACACTGGCCCTGTATACACCTCTATGTAATAATGACCGCTAACACAGAAGCTCACTGTGCGTCAGGCACCATACTCTACCTGCTACACTTCCAACAATCCTACGAGCTAGGTACTACTATTATCCTAACTTTCTACTGAAGAGGAAACTGAAGCAGAGAACAACGCTCCAAGTCAAACAGATAGTAACTGGTATAGTTAGGGCTTGAACACACAATCTGACTCCAGGGTCTGAGCTTATAACCACTGCACTACACTGTCTCCACACTGCCTGACTTATCATGCACCGTAGAAGAACGTGGCCCCTAAACCTTAGCTCACTAGGCAACTATTTTGAGTGTATCATGGTACAAAGAAGAGCAACATCAATCGACTAGAAAAGGAAATATCTAATCTATGTACTTGAGACATCTGGACAAAAATGTGTTCATTTTTCTGTCCATCCCAGAGGCACAGGCACCATAGAGAAGGATATTGATGGTCTCGTCGAGGTCCTCCAGATCCCACTCTATGCTCCGGAGGTTGTTTCTCAGCTCATTGGTGGTCCAGTCGATTTCTTCCCTTGTTGCTGTGGAGGGGTCCTGGAGGAGCTCTGTCCATCTCTGAAACAAGCCCTGGGCAGTGTTGACTGCTTTCTGTACCTCTCTGTAATCAAGGTGAAGGGAAAGGGCAGAAATCAGAGACAGCACATTCCATGAACAAGTTACTACTGCTTGACTTTAAGTTGACGCCTGTGATCATGTACCATCTTCAGCACCTACCACTCCTAAAAGTATTTTTAGCTCTTTACAGAAGGCTCCTCATGAACAAATATCAAAGTTCGAACCTTTAAAGATACCAGTCCTAGTATTATGTTCTCAGCTGATTTGGGGATCAAACAGCCATTATTTAAGTAGTTATATCAAGTTGATTAGAGAAGGACAAAATGTAATTTTTCTCTCAGTGGACTATACTTAAAAATCCTGTAAGAAGCAATCCTACAAATTAGCTAAAGTGCCATTAACATTCACACATGCTGCCATTTGGTGTGATATTTTATATTCATATGAACAAGTCCTAACACAGCTTCCCTTTTCCTGCATGGAGGAAGAATGAGGGTAAAAAGGGTGGAGGAAGGGTTACTCACACAGCTAGTCTTTTTGAAGGTAAGTATTTAAAAAAAATTTTTTTAATCTTTATTTTTGAGAGAGAGAGAGAGAGAGAGAGAGAGAGAGAGAAAGAGCAAGTGGGGGAGGAGCAGAGAGAGAGGGAGACACAAAATCTGAAGCAGGCTCCAGGCTCTGAGCTGTCAGCACAGAGCCCAATGCGGGGCTTGAACCCACGAACTATGAGATCATGACCTCAGTGGAAGTCGGACGCTTACCCGACTGAGCCACCCAGGCACCCCTGAAGGTAAGTATTTTAATCTGAAGGTAAGTATTTTAATTTAGCCATTCTGATAGGTGTGAGGTGATATCTCATTGTAGTCTTGATTTGCATTTCCCTGACGATGAGTGATGTTGAGCATCTTTTCATGTATTTGTTGGCCATCCCTATGTCTGCTTTGGAGAAATGCCTGCTCATGTCTTCTGCCCATTTTTTAAGTTGGATTATTTGTTTTTTGAGTGTTGAGCTATATCAGTTCTTTATATATTTTGGATACTAACCCTGTATCAGAGATATCATCTGCAAATATCTTCTCCCATTTAGGAGATTGTCTTTTAATCTGAGACATTTTTAAATCCAAAATCTCACTGGACTTCCTAATATTATTACCTTTAAATATATACATGTATACAATATACATATAGCAGGTGAGTGTGTTTCTTGTTTAGAGAGGGAAACCAGGTCATTAAGTGTTATGATCTAGCATGCTTTCAACTTAGATAGAGTCACAAGGTTTTAAAAACTTCCCCCCACCTTCCATGCTCATGGGTTAGAAGAACAAATACTGTTAAAATGTCTATACCACCGAATCTACACATTTAATGCAACCCCTATCAAAATATCAACAGCCTTTTTCACAGAGCTAGAACAATCCTAAAATTTGAATGGGACCGCAAAAGATCCTGCATAGCCAAAGTAATCTTAAAAAAGAAAAAGCAAAGCTGGAAGCCTCGCAATTCCGGACTTCAAGCTGTATTACAAAGCTGTAGTCATCAAGACAGTATGGTACTGGCATAAAAACAGACACACAGATCAGTGGAACAGAACAGAAAACCCAGAAATGCACTCAACTATATGGTCAACTAATCTTTGACAAAGCAGGAAAGAATATCCGATGGAAAAAAGACAGTCTCTTCAATAAATGGTGCTGGGAAAACCAGACAGCAACATGCAAAAGAATGAAACTGGACCACTTTCTTACACCATACACAAAAATAAATTCAAAATGGATGAAAGACCTAAATGTGAGACAGGAAACCCTCAAAATCCTAGAGGAGAACAGAAGCAGCAACGTCTCTGACCTTGGCCGCTGGAGCAACTTCTTACTTGTTCCAGAGGCAAGGGAAAGAAAAGCAAATACGAACTATTGGGACCTCATCAAGATAAAAAGCTTCCACACAGTGAAGGAAACAACAAAACTAAAAAGCAACCTTCAAAATGGGAGAAGACATTTGCAAATGACGTATCTGATAAAGGGTTAGTACCCAAAATCTATAAAGAACTTATCAAATTCAACGTCCAAAAAACAAATAATCCAGTTAAGAAATGGGCAGAAGGGAGGTGCCTGGGTGGCTCAGGTGGTTAAGTGTCCAACTCTTGATTTCAGCTCAGGTCATGATCTCAAGGTATGTGAGATCCAGCCTCACATCAGGCTCTGTGCTGACAGCAGAAGACATGAATAGAAATTTTTCCAAAGAAAACATACAGATGGCTAACAGACACATGAAAAGATGCTCAACATCATGGAAATACAAATCAAAACTACAATGAGATATCACCTCACACCAATCATAATGGCTAAAATTAACAACACAGAAAAAAACAGGTGTAAGTGATGATGCAGAGAAAGGGGAGCCTTCTCATACTGTTGGTGGAAAACAATATGGAAGTTCCTGAAAAAGTTAAAAATAGAACTACCCTACCATCAGCAATGACACTAGTTATTTACCCAAAGGATATAAGAATACTAACTTGAAGCAATACCTGCACCCCAATGTTTATAGCAGCATTATCAACAACAGCCAAATTATGGAAAGAGCCCAAATGTCAATCAACTGATGAATGGGTAACAAAGATGTGGTGGAATAGGGGCACTGGGGTGGCTCAGTCGGTTAAGCGTCTGACTTTGGCTCAGGTTGTGAATTCGTGGTTCATGAGTTCGAGCCCCATGTCGGGCTCTGTGCTGTTGGCTCAGGCCCTGGAGCCTGCTTCAGATTCATGTCTCTCTCTCTCTCTGTTCCTCCCCAGCTTCCACTCTGTCCCTCTCTCTCTCTCTCTCTCTCTCTCTCTCTCTCTCAAAAATAAAGATTAAAAAAAAAAGAAGAGGATATGGTGGAGTAAAAAAGAATGAAATCTTGACATTTGATGTGGATGGAGCTAAAAAGTATTATGCTATGTGAAGTAAGTCAGTCAGAGAGACAAATACCATATGATTTCACTCTTATGTGGAATTTAAGAAACAAAACAAATGAACATGGCGGGAGAAAGAGAGGAAAACCAAGAAACAGACTCTTAAGTGTAGAGAACAAATTGATGGTTGTTACCAGAGGGGAGATGATGGGGTGCAGTTGGAGGAGGTGGGTTGAGTAGGTGATGTTGGAATTAAGGAGGCCACTTGTTGTGATGAGCACCAGGTGTGGTATGCAAGTGTTGAATTACTAAATTCTATACCTGAAACTAATATTATATTGTATGTTAACTGAAATTTACATAAAAACTTGGGAAAATAAATAGATAAATAAATAAATAAATGTGACACATTTTAAAAAAGACCAACCACTTTTGAGGCAGCATTCTATATTGGTGTGGTAAAAATGACACTATATAACTTTTGGGAGGTACAGATAGACCTAGAAAAGAAAAAAACAAACAAAAAATTAGGGTGCCCAGATGGCTCAGTCAGCCGGAGTGTCTGACTCCGGCTCTGGTCATCATCTTGTGGTTGGGGAGTTCGAGCTCCACATCAGGGTCTCTGCTGTCAACATGGAGCCCATTTCGGATCCTCTGTCCACCCTCCCTCAAAAATAAATAAACATTAAAAAAAAAAAGGCAAAACTTTGCCCCCTACCAATGGGCCAACACCCATAATTTATTTTTTTATGTTTATTTATTGAGAGAGAGAAAGAAAGAGAGAGAGGGAGGAAGGGAGGGAGAGGGGCAGAGAGAGAGAATCCTAAGCAGGCTCTGCACTGTCAGCACAGAGTCCAATGTGGGGCTCGAACTCATGAAATGGGAGATCATGACCTGAGCCAAAATCAAGAGTCGGACACTTAACCAACTGAGCCACCCAGGTGCCCCCAATATCTACAATTTAAATGTTGTAATTGAATACTATTGCTTATAAAAGCCAAAAAGGAATCATTTTACTATCATATGGTCTATTGCGTACAAAGATTATAATCTTCATGCACCCAAACTATGAGACCTGTTTTGATCCTTCTATGACTTCTTAACCAATTCTTCTGGGTGCACACTCAGGGTGTTTGCTACCTGTAGCTTTAAGACAGAAACTGCATGCATCCTATTCCCTCTGACATTTCAAGTACCAGAAGACAAAGCACTTACAAAATGAAGAAAGGTGCATAAAAATAATATTTTGGTTTGAGACCACTCATGAGAGCTAGAACGCTGAGTGTTAAACACAGAATACAGCTATTGGGCCAGGCTGAATACACCAATGAGCTATATGGCCAACAGTGAATCTCCTCAGGTAAGTTCAGCACCCAGTTTATGAGTTAGCAGAGTTCTCTCATTGTTCCTCCCCTATCAGCCTTATACTTGCAGTGCTAATGAGAAACTCTAACATAAAATGGGGAAGGACTAACTGACATATAAATCCACTTTTAAATTTTTAGTAAGGTTTCTGGCTGATCTGGTAGAGAAGGAGGTACACACCTTCCCATAATCCGAGGTAATTGGTTTATTTGTAAGTGTTGAGTATCATCTATGATAATAAAAGACAGAGTTTAAAGAGGTATCTATAATGACATCTCATTTTAAAGAATATAAAATTACCACTTCTGTAAAGTAAACATAAATTCCTTTTTGAGAACTAGAAGCCTTAAACCACAGAAGCCTCAGGCCAGGGCATCCCTCATTCTCCATCACCAGAACACAACCATGATGCTTGAATTAAATTATCTTAACTAAACATTCATATACTTTTCTGATCTCAGGGTTTCTTTGCACTCTTCAAAATTACTGAAGACCCCCAAAACTTAAATTGATGTGGGTTATTTATCTACTGCCACTTACCATATTAGAAATCCAAACATGTTTAAAAAAGTATCAAGTAATCAAAACATGACAATGAACTTACTACATGTTAACATAATGTTTTTACAAAAAAATAACATCTTAAAAATCCACACTCTTTCGTATGTTTGCAAATCTCTTTAATATCTGGTTTAACAGAAGACAGCTAGATTCTCCTATCTGCTTCTACATTCAGTCTGTCAACATGTTTTGTTGAAGTATATGAGGAAAGCCCAGCCTCATGCAGATAGACAGATGGAAAAGGGAGGAGTATTTTAACAGTCTTTTTAGATAATTGTGGATATTCCTTTTTGCCACTATACCAAAACTCAACAAAACGGCCGCTTCTTAAAGGTTAGTTGCAATGTGGAACCTGAAACTGTATCAAAGACTTTTTGAACTCTCATGTATTACAATCCATTGCCCTACCTTGTATTTTGAATGGATCTTTCACCCACCCATGTCTAATTTTTTTTTTTAATTTTTTTTAACGTTTATTTATTTTTGAGACAGAAACAGAGCATGAACAGGGGAGGGGCAGAGAGAGAGGGAGACACAGAACCGGAAGCAGGCTCCAGGCTCTGAGCCATCAGCCCAGAGCCCGACGCGGGGCTCGAACTCACGGACTCACAGACCGTGAGATCGTGACCTGAGCTGAAGTCGGACGCTTAACCGACTGAGCCACCCAGGTGCCCCCACCCATGTCTAATTTTATCACATGTACTGGTCATCTGGAAAATACTAGTTTACTGAGTATCACAGGTCTTGAAAATGCTGAGTCTTTCCATTATACACTATCCAAAATCATATAATATCACCACCAACATCATCAGAAAAACTTAATTACTGGGAATATGTAAGGTGATAGTACTTGAGAGAAGTTTTCCAAAATTCTGTTTTTAAACAAAGGCTCTAATTTTATGATCATTGAAAATACTGTCAATTGTTTTCTGTTAAGTGACAGGTTCACTTCATTCATTTCTGAGAAAATATCTCAAGTATTTTTTAATTTTGAAATTTGAGAACATATGCAAGTTCCAATAACAAGTTTGCCAGGCATTCTTTCAAGTAAAAATGGGATCTGTGAAGGGAAAAAACGAGCTATTTCAGCTTGCAACTCAATCACAAATTATTTTTCCTGGAGATAGCCATCTTATTTCATTCACAATATAGCAAAAGTGCTTTGGCACACTCTCATTTTGCCACACAGAATGTCAAAATGTGTACTAAGGGGATGCCTGGGTGGCTTAGTCAGTTAAGCAACTTCAGCTCAGGTCATAATCTCACGGTTCGTGGGTTCGAGACCCGCATCGGGCTCTGTGCTGACAGCTCAGAGCCTGGAGCCTGCTTCAGATTTTGTGTCTCCCTCTCTCTGCTCCTCCCCTGCTCATGTTCTGTCTCTGTCTCTCTCTCAAAAAATAAACATTAAATTTTTTAAAAATGTGTACTAAGACTGGGAGAAAACGTTCATGAATTATATATCTGATCAATGTCTTTTATCTAGAATATAATTTTTAAAAAACTCTCAAAACTTAATAAGAAAACAAACCCAACTAAGAACTGGGAGTATGGTGCCTGAGTGGCTCAGTCGGTTAACTGTCCATCTTTTGGCTCAGGTCATGATCTCACGGTTTGGGGGTTTGGGAGATCGAGCCCCATGTGTCAAGAGCTCTGTTTGGGATTCTCTTTTCCTCTCTCTCTGCTCCTCCTGCACATGCTCTCTCAAAATAAATAAACTTAAAAGACATTTTAAAGAAATGGAGGGAGGGGCGCCTGGGTGGCGCAGTCGGTTAAGCGTCCGACTTCAGCCAGGTCACGATCTCGCGGTCCGTGAGTTCGAGCCCCGCGTCAGGCTCTGGGCTGATGGCTCGGAGCCTGGAGCCTGTTTCCGATTCTGTGTCTCCCTCTCTCTCTGCCCCTCCCCCGTTCATGCTCTGTCTCTCTCTGTCCCAAAATAAATAAAAAACGTTGAAAAAAAAAATTAAAAAAAAAAAAAAAAGAAATGGAGGGAAAGAGGCACCTGGGTGGCTCAGTCAGCTGAGCATCCAACTCTTGATTTCAGGGTCAGGTCATGATCCCAAGCCCCAAGCCAGGTTCCACACTGAACGTGGAGCCTTCTTTAAGATTCTCTCTTTTTCTCCCTCTGCCCCTCTCCCCCAATGGAGCTCATTCTCTCAAAAACACAAACAAACAAACAAACAAACAACAACAAAACCCAGAAAGAAATGGGGGGCGGGGAATGGGCAGGGGCGACTGGCGGGGGCGGGGGGGGCGCCTCAGTCAGTTAAACATCTGACTTCAGTTCAGGTCATGATCTCGCAGCAGGTGAGCGTGAGCCCTGAATCGGGCTCTGTGCTGACAGTGTGGAGCCTGCTTGGGATTCTCTCTCTCTCTCCCTCTCTCTTGCCCCTCCCCACCTTATGCTTTCTCTCTCTCTCAAATAAGTAAAAACTTAAAAGAAAAAACAGCAAAAGGGAAACGGGCAAAAGATGTGAATAGTGCTTTCCCCAAAGATGACATACAGATGACAGCTTAAGAACATAAAACGTCCAATACCATTAGTCATTAGAGACATGCAAATTAAATGCACAGTGAGATACCACTACACATGGCCTAAAACAAACCGAGGATGCCCAAATGCTGACCGGGCAGCAGAGTAGCCAGGATTCTCCTGCATTTCTCAAGGGAATGCAAAATGGCACAGCAACTTTGTAAAATAGTGTGGCTGTGTCTTAAAATTAAACATACGTTTACCATATAACCCAACAATCTCACTTCTAGGTGACATGAAAACTTACGTTCACACAACCACCTGCAAATTCTTAGAGCAGCTTTAGTCGTCACTGCCAAAAATTGAAAACACCCAAGCGACAGCAACTCAGGCAGTAGCACCTGCCCTGACAAAACCTCCGGCCAGCCCAGAGCGCCCAGACCAGTTTGAGTGTGACCCCCCCTGACTCAAGCCTGGGGAAGATGGAGAGTGGAGTGACCTCCAGAATGACCTACAACTCCCTTTCCCTCATTATAACGCTAAAACCTCCCCCAACCCCCCAACGAGGAGGAGCGCAAGCCTCATTTACATAACATACGAAGCTCACACAGGCAGGTTTTCTTATGGTGCAGGCACCTTACACCCACCTCCACATTTGATGACAAGGCTCCCCTTTTTAAATATTCATCCTAACCCTAAGTAAGAGGAACGCATCCATACTTGTTTGGGGAGTCAGTTTTAGAAGTTATTCCCTGTGAACTCCTTCTTTGATGCAAATACTTCCTTTGTGCAACAACTCACCTGCTGTTTTTTTTTTAATTTTTTAATGTTTATTCATTTTTGAGAGAGAGAGAGAGAGAGACAGAGTGCGAGTGGGGGAGGGGCAGAGAGAGGGAGACAGAATCCAAAGCAGGCTCCAGGCTCTGAGCTGTCAGCACAGAGCCCCCACCCACAAACTGTGAGATCATGACCTGAGCCGAAGTTGCATGCTTAACCCACTGAGCCACCCAAGCGCCCTCACCTGCTGTAGTTTCTATCTGTGACTCACCAAGGAGTAAACTTGCAGAGAAACTTTTTAGGGGAGATGTATCGGTCCCATATGTTATTTGTGAGACGGTGGTTACACACGACTGTATCAGTTTGTCAAATCTTGAAGAACTGTACACTAAAAATTAGGGTCAGTTTTACTGTAGGTAAATCATAACTTTTAAAAAAGAAGGGTCTTGGGGCACCTGGGTGGCTCAGTCGGTTAGGCGTCCGACTTCAGCTCAGGTCATGATCTCACCGTCCATGAGTTCGAGCCCCACGATGGGCTCTGTGCAGATAGCTCGGAGCCCGGAACCTGCTTTGGATTCTGTGTCTCCCTCTCTCTCTGCCCCTCTCCCACTCATGCTCCATCTCTCTCTCTCAAAAACAAACGTCAAAAAGAAAGAAAGAAAGAAAGAAAGAAAGAAAGAAAGAAAGAAAGAAAGAAAGAAAGAAAGAAAGAAAAGAAAGAAAGAAAGAAAGAAAGGTCTTCAAGGATAGATTTGATACAACTAACAATTTTTACTGTTTCAGGAAGGGCATTCTTAAGGGTACATGACCTCCCCCTCCACCCCCCCACTGTGAGGGAGGAACACAACGAGTACCAGTCCGGTGTAGTGCCACGGCCTGGGTTTACGTGACGGGATCAACAGTTTTATCTGCCACAGGTTTCTGCACCATTGGTGTAAATGTGAGTACAATGGAAAAAACAAACAACACCTGAGTTTTATTACGAAAAGCATTTTAAGCCAAGGGACTCTTCTGTGAGAGGGGCAAGAACCCCTTGAGATTCAAGGACCACACTTTCATAACCATAACTCTTAAGACACTGATAGACTTGAGGGGGAGGCGGGGCACATGCATGGATTCAATCCTAGCAGCACAGAGTGAAATCAGGGAGCTCTTAAGCATGTTCTGAAGAAGTAATCAAAGAAATGGCAGGAAACAGAAAAATGCCACAAAGCAATTCCAGGATAACATCCAACACCCCACAGGCCCAACTGGTCACCTGGCTTATTCCACTCTCAATCTCTTGTTTTTCAATAAGTTTCATCTTTAGCTATCAGTTAGTGGCACAGACAAAAGAAAGGCAAAGTAGGCATTAGACTGCATTTCTAAGACACACGTTTCAAAGAATTACAAAAATGGGAACTATCGGCAATGGTTCAAATCTCGAAAAGCCAGAACCTGCCGTGTCAAGGAATCCCATTTTCACAGCAGCTAGAGGGGTCACTCAAAGTTTAAAACATCTCCCAACTTCATTTCAGCTTAGCATCAGCCTGGAAAAGAAGGCCTGAAAGGAGAGTAGAAAACAACATGTGGCACAAATTCTTTTTTACGCCAAATATTAATGGTAACCAGAATTTTCCAAAGAACTTGGGATTTCTGAACGGTTTCAAGAGCCACAAGACACACCCAATAAATGTGCAAGACTCTAGTGACACAACCCAATTAACAACCATTTGTAAATATCTGGAGCTGAATATTTAAAATCACTAGGCATCCCCAGTAAATCAATTAGCAGAACAGAGGAGAGAGAGAGAAAAAAAGAGGAGTATATAACAACGTCATCTGCTTCAGATCTGTGAGGGTTTTAACGAGAAAGAAGAGAGCCCACTGAGTTTTCTTCACACTCCTTTCTCAGCAAGGGGGGGGGGGGGGGTGGGGGGGGAGGAGCTGTTTCTCTAAGAACTGACTAGTTAGGTACTTCCCCCCCACACACACACACACACAAGTCCAGCACAGCCCATGTGAACATGGCACCCTGGGAGGAGCACCACACCCCGTGAGGAGCACTTCACCCTGTGAGGAACACGGCACCCTGACCAAACAGCAGCAGCTGCTGACTTCTCAGGCAGCAGCGATCCACTTTTGTCTATGGTCTCCAAAAAGGTCAAAATCACAAAATATTGCAATCTTTTTCCTGTAAAGTCTGGTTTATCTATTTGAGGTTTTTCTTTCAACTGTGTGATGGGGACAACTGAAGTCTGACACCCAGAACTTTCCATGAGGGGCCACGTATGCCCTGAATTTTTGGAGCTCTTTGGCTTAGCAAACTTCCTGGTTAATAACAATCTGCTCACCAACAGCACTGGGAATCATGTCTGGCACCGTTTCACCAAAAACTCGCTAATTATTTTCCTAGGAATTACAGGTTTAGCTCTTGACCCAGAGAAGGTTTCCACAACAGTCAAGCCGATTTTCTGCTGCCACATCTGTTGCAGATGTTTCCAAAGTCGGTTCTGTCTTACACATTTCATGGGCAATGAGAGTCACAGTGTTGGAAAATGCTAGGGATGAAGCTCTTCCCCATCGCTGTCCACCAAATGGTCAATCACAATCATGGGACTTGTCATATCCTAGTGGATTAAATTCCAAGAACACCAGAATGAAGGTCCTTTGCTGTAATCCACCTCAATGCCCAGGGAACTAGAGGTAAATAACTGTCAAAAGTGAAAACACAGTCTGTATCTTTGAAGAATGTATTTTTGGGGCAAAAATGAAGTCATCAAAGCTTTCGAAACCAGAGTCTTCCATTCATTATAAATAAAAAGTTGACACCGTCAGAACTAACCTAGTTTGTTTCTGAAGCCAGGCAAACACTAACCCTGTCATTGCTAGCTGAGCCTCTCCCATACAAGGTTCCAGTCTGTTCCACCATACGGAAGGGCCCACCCTCCCATCCAACCTCTAGGGCTAAAGGCAATACATCCAGATGTCCATAAAAGTCACAAAGTTTTCTCATCCACATCTCACCAAGTTTATCAGTAAAGTTGGAGGAAGGAGTATCTCAGCCATTAGGGATTTTGAGTTTCGCAGAATCTTCCATTCAGCTACACCAACAAGTTGTAGGATAATTGGAGCTGCAACACCCAGCAAGCAGCCTTCTGATTTCTCCTTTCTTCTCAGATCACGCTGACAGACTCTGAATTGGCATCTGTTCCAGTTACGGTGGTTGTGTAACAACCGTCCCAAAACTTAGAGGTGTAAAACAACCAGTTATTATGCTCGTGGACTCTGTGGGTCGGGAAATCGTGCCGAACACGGAGGAGACGGCTGGTCCCTGCTCCACCATGTCTGGGGTGGCAAGAACATGTGCTCCTCGGTGTCTATGCCGTCTGTCCACATGTCTCCCTCGCGGCTTCAGTACAGCTGCACTCTTCCCATGTTAGCTCAGGACCCCCAAGCCTTGTGTCCTGGGTCAGAGAGTACAGGCAGAAGCTGTGCTGGTTGTCCTTTAGGACCTGAGCTTCAGGAGTCAAGCAGTGTCATTTCCCCCTCGCTCTGGCGGGTGAGGCAGGTACAAAGGTCTGCCCAGGTTCAAGGGAAAGGATCCCGGCTTGACAGAAGAATGCCAGCTTTGCAATCAGAGAAAAGCAAATGGGGCAGGATGTATACTGGGGTGGCCACCTTTGGACAAATACAATCTGCCCCAATACCGGTATCTGGGGCAGCCCTCGTTCTGCACGACTCTACCGACAGGTTCCTGTTTCATCAATATACTAGGAAAGGCACATGGTTTCCACTCTAGTAATGAAACGCCTGTAACCATATCACCGGCCCGCCCCATATCCTACCAGCCTCATTCTGCCACCAATCCCTCGTGCAGGGTGAGAGAGGAGCTCCGGTTACTGCTTGACTTCCACACTCACATCTTTTGTATTTAAGGGGAAAAGCACACACTCTCCTTTCACTTGACCTCACTTCATTTCCAAATTCAACGGTACTGTGATACCTTTTGCAATTACTCTTGTGGGGGAGAAATTGCCTCTGCTTAGTCACCTGCAGTTATATACAATTTTGACCTCAATTTGCTGCTGCTTCCACAACTCCCCGGGGATACTACCAATGACACTGCAGGTCAAAGTCATGAGTGGCTTGCACTCGTGCTCACTTTCAAGGTACTTGCCACCACAACCTGTTTTCTTGAAACTCTCACTTCCTTTGTTTTTGTGTCATTGTGCTCTTCTAGTTTCTACCAGTTTTCTCTTTCCTCTTCCTCCACTTGGTCCCAGTGTTTCTGAGCACTTTTTTCTTTTCACAGAGGGAGACGAGAGAAAGAGAGCAAGCATGTGGGAGGAGGGGGAGGGGCCGAGGGAGAGGGAGAATCTTAAGCAGGCTCAGCACAAAGCCCGACATGGGGCTCAATCCCATGACCATGAGATCACAACCGGAGCCAAAATCAAGAGTCAGAAGCTTAACTGACTGATCCCCACACGTGCCCCTCTCAGCACTTTTTATAGATTTTTTTACTCACAGGTTCAAAATGTCCCTTTAAGCTGATGACTCCCCAACTGCATTACCAACTTTAGCCACTCACCCAGGATTAATTCCTATATTTTTAGCTGCCCATAGGAGCATTCTATTTGCCTAAAACCAAACTAATCCTATCCTGCCTACAAAAAAAAAAAAAAAAAAAGCAAGTATTAAAAAGATAAAACAGAAAAAACGTCTGCATCCCTTTCTAACTTCCCCTTTTCAGTCAATGGCGCCACTATCTTCCAAGACTTGAAACTTGTCTAGACGCTTTTCCTCTTAAACTTCTCACCTTGCACAGCTTCTACTGAAGCCCAATCACTGGATTTTAGATCTGGAAGGAACTTTCAAGATATCTAGTCTGCACTGGTTGAATAGGAGAATGGGGCTTGGGCATCTTGGCTGTTTGCCTCAAATGCTTCTGACCCTGACTATGAGGCGCCTTCCAGCACCAAGACCTATTCAATCCCATCTTTGCTAAGCCTCCAGACAATCTATTTTCTTTGTGGAATCAGAACACCTGGGTTTGAGCCCTTAACAGTTGTTTGCCCAAAGGCAAGTGAACAGTAACTGCTAGTTAAAACTGCCTCCTGATTAGGAACTTGTAACAGGAAACAGATTAAATTGAAACTCTTTCAGCTGGGTATTCCACACCTTCCTCCCCCAAACTGGCCGACTTTAATATCCAACCTGATTTCTCATTAAAACAAAATCTGTGTCACTTGGCAGGTCTCCTTCCCATCCTCCCCTTTCTCATTCCTGGCTCTAGACTTCTGCTTGCTGCTTCCCCAGCCAAGAGTCCCTACATCTCTGCAAATGAAAAGCAGACATTTCCTTAAGGCCCAGATTGAGACCCTATACTTGCTTCACTAAAATGTTATTGACCAACATTCCCACTGGGGTCTTTACTTTTTTTACTCTCCACGGCATCTTAACTCTCTTCCAAAATCTTACACACAATGCATATTGTCTTTCGCCTACACTCCTCTGCGTTTCTGTATAGCATTCTCCAACAAGACTATAATTTCAGCCAAATATAGTATTAGGCATTGGATAAATTTGTAACAAATGTTTGCAAGGCTGTTTTTATAGTGAAACATCTGATTCTGATTTTTAAAAAGTAGAAAATGAGAGGTGCCTGGGTGGCTCAGTAGGTTAAGCATCCGACTTCGGCTCAGGTCATGATGTCACAGTTCGTGGGTTCGAGCCCTGCGTCTGGCTCATTGTTGACAGCTCAGAGCCTGGAGCCTGCTTCAGATTCTGTCTCCCTCTCTCTCTGCCCTTCCCCCACTCACACTCTGTCTTTCTCTGTCTCTCAAAAATAAATAAATGTTAAAAAATAGAAATTAAAAAAGTAGAAAATGAGATTTGACTTACATTTAAATTTATTAGACTAAAACTACTCTACAAACAAGTGATTTTTTTCAGTGATTATACTAATAGTTTTCTCAACGTTGTGAAGAAAATACACAATGCCTGCCTTCAAGGAACGCACAATCTAGCTGCAGAGACAGGTGCTGGCTAGAGAACACAACACAACATACACCATACTGCTCATCTGCTCACTTATGCCATTATTTCAACATTGATCCACAGCCAAGAACCTAGAAATTATCCTTATTCAGGTGCACAAAGCCTCCCAAACAGCAAAATATTAAGGAGCCACAACATTCGTGCCTTTTACCTATAGGAGAGGCTCACTTGGTACCAAGAGACTCTCATACCCAATGCTCAATGTTGTGGTTTTCTTGGCCTCTTCGGTTAGAAGTCACAAATTCTAAAAGGTTGTCAACAAGATAGGGGAAAAATACAGAATCCAAAACTCATCAAACAAGTACTGCATGAGTCCCTACTAAATACAAAGATGAAATAGGATTCAAATACGGTATTTTTTTCACCTCACAATTTAGTACAGATTTCTTAAAATGAGAATCCCAGCACTATTAAGAGATTAAGGGAAATGGGTGGGGTGAGGGACAGAGTGGAGATAGGGGTGTATTCTGGAGGGCAATCTAGTAGTATGTACCAGAAACTTTAAAAATGTGCATACTCTCTGGGGTACCTGAGTGGCTCAGTCGGTTAAGCAACGGACTTCAGCTTGGGTCATGATCGCGGGGTCCGTGGGTTCAAGCCCTGCATTGGGCTCGGTGCTGATAGCTCAGAGCCTGGAGCCTGCTTTGGGATTCTGTGTCTCCCTCTCTCTCTGCCCCTCCCCGCTCCTCTCAAAAATAAACAAACATTTTTTTTAAGTGTGCATACTCTCTGAATTAGCAATTCTACTACAGGAATGCAGGCTATGGAAATAATCAGAAGCAGCAATAAAAACCTGTCAGGCATTCTCTTTGCCACTACATTAATTGTAATAGTGAAAAATCAGAAACATCACAACTGTCATCCTGGGTAATAAACTATATTAAATTTGTATGACAAAATACAACAGAGTCATTAAAAGCCCTCCTCACTGAAGACATTTACAGGATATAAAAAGTACAGATTAAAAGATTTAAAACAGTATGATTCCAATTTCTAGAACAATTACTAAATAATATAATAATAATACACTTCTATATAAATCCCAGCCTTTCCACTGATAAGCTTATAAGCTTGAAGTTTTCTTTTTTGGTTTTTTTTTTTACTCTCTAAGTTTCATTTTCTTCCTTTGTGAAATAATAGTACTACTACTTACTTCATAAGGATTAAAAAGATAATTCCTATTAGGTTCTTAGAACAGTGCCTGATAATATAGTAAGAGATCAAAAACTCTATTAGTAGTATTGCCTAAAACTATTAATAGAAATAAAGATCAAAAAAGACACGAAAAGGAGTGCCTGGGTGGCTCAGTGGGTTAAGTATCTGACTCTTGATTTCAGGTCAGGTCACAATTTCAGCTCAGGTTATGATCTCACTGATTCACAAGATCGAGTTGGGGGCTCTGTGCTGAAGGCTAGGGGCCTGCTTGGGATTCTCTCTTTCCCTTGCTCTCTGCCCCTCCCCGTTTTCTCTCTCTCTCTCAAAATAAATAAGCATTAAAAAAAAAAGACACCAAAATTTTAATGAATTATTTCTGGATGGTGGCATTTCAGTAAATTTTTTAAGGTTTATTTCTTTTGAGAAAGAGAGAGAGAGAGAGTGTGAGAAGGGGAGGGGTACAGAGAGAGGGTGAGAGAGAATCCCACGCAGGCTCCACACCGTCGGTGAGGAGCCTGACACAGGGCTCGAGGTCACAACCATGAGATCATGACTTGAGCTGAAATCAAGAGTCAGATCCTTAACCGACTAAGCCACCCAGTTTCCTCAATAAATGTTTATTTTCCTTTTTATATTTTTGTTTCCTAATTTTCCAAAAGAAGCATATATTACTCTAACATTATTTTAAATGTTACTCAAAAACCAGGGTTTTCCTCTCAGAAAGGGCAGCCAATTTGGATGGAAACATTTAAAAGAGAATGTCTGTTGGGCATTTAATATGTGCCCCCAACTGCTAGGCAAGTTACATGCACTAACTCATTTAATACCTTACAACTAATAAAGCAGGTATTGTTAAGCCAATTTTGTACCTTGCTAAGACATTTTGTACAAACAGACTCAAAGAGGAGAATTAACTTGTCAAAAGTTACACCCAATAATTGATAGGTGAGATCCCAACATTGGATCAGCCTGATTACCAAAAACCAGTTCTTTCACCAAACTTCACTGCTTCCTGAAGTCAGATAAAGAGAAAAATTACACCCAGAATCCACTTTCCCTTTCTCTTCACCCAGCTTTATTCTCACCTGAACTTATCACCACCTGACATACCACATATTTGTTCGTTTCCTGTCCTTAGAATGTAAGCTCCATAACGATGGGATGTTGTTTGTTCGCTGCTCTATACCCTCAGCTCCTGGCACACAAAACAGACCCTCAATATTTTAGAATAAAAGATTCTGAATAGAGAAATGATCTGACCATGTCCCTGTGGACACATCTGGTAGCAGTGGGAAGCTTGCTGAAGAAGTTGCTTACACGAGTCCAGGTAGGAGAGAACAAGGACATGAACCAGGGTAGAAGAACCGTAACTAAAGAGGGAGATAAGATTCTAGAGATAGCTAAGGGATGGCACTGACAGAACACAATGCCTAGTGGACATGGGACGAAGGAGTCAGGAGTAGAGGGCTAAGAGGAGGAAGGCCTGGTCAGGCATTGGGAGCGAGGGGGAAGAGAGTGGGGTCAGACTGACCTGGATGTGCAGAGTACCTGACATAATGGGAATAATCAATCTCACCCAGTGAGAACGCATGGAGAGGATCCACCAGAGAGGCTAGGTTAAGGGCAGGCTGGAGGTGATTCAGTAAAACCTGGAGTTTCAGGGACCGAGTCTAGTGGTGTAAATACCACTACGAATGTCTACTCCAGGTAGAGGCTGGCTTCCTGTGTCCTAAGAGCTCAGCTGCCCCATTGTGGTCATTTTCTCCTCTGTGTTCTGGGATTCTCCTCTGAACAGGACGTTCATTGATAGTGTTCAAACCCCACAAAACTCGCCTCAAACATCCAGGCATTAAGAACTCCACATTTAGATTAAAACAGCTTTCTATCTGGTCCCCTTCTTAATCTTTCCTCACATTGATGCATCCAACACTACCATCAAATTAGTATTCCTAAAAAAAAAAACAAAAAACTAATTTCACACAATTTCCTAGATTTAAAAATCTCCCATGGCTTCAAAATGAGACTCTCCTTGACCCTATTCTACCTATACTGTGAAATATTAACAGTGTGAGTAGAACTAGGCAGTTCAAATTTGAATCCTGGGTCTACTACTTGTTAGCTGTGTAACCCTAGGCAAATAACTTAACCCCTCTATGCTTCCTCAGGTCCTCATCTCTAAAATGTGGCTAGTACTCACATCACAGAGCTGTTCTTATCAAGTGAAAATTTTGATAGTGCTTACTTAGCACAAACTGCCTGGATAGGAGTTGCGTCCCCTAAAGGTTTGTTATTATTATTACTTCCCCCAAATAAACTTCCTACACACCTGAGATGCTCTCCTTGACAATTTCTAATACACAATGCCCGTCTCAGGGCCCTTGCTGGCAGCGTTCCCACCCATGAATCACTACTCCTTAAGCACCACCACCACAACCACCGCCACCTCTGAGTATTTATTTAACATTTATGCTGTATATTCAAAGTGCCGGGTTGGAAGTACAGGAAAAATAAACAGCCCCAACCCTCAGAGCTCATAGTCTAATAATGAAAGACAGCCAGAGGAAGAGGGGCAATAATATGTCACAAGGGCCAAGGGAAGCACTTCCTGGAGGCAGTGCAGATGCTTACACTGAATCTTCAAAGCTTAGTGGGTGAACCAGGCAGAGTGGGTGCGTGTGAAGTAAGAGCGCCCAGTATCGGGTCAGACTCACCGTACTTGGTCTGACGTTGCGGGAGCTCTGAGCTGAGGGTAGGCAGAGTGGGCGGAGGGGAAAGGACGGCTGGATCATGGTGGCCATGAAGTGTTTGGACTTTGTTCTGTAGGCAACAGGCAGCCACTAAAAGATGTGAAGTAGGAAACCCCTGCTTGGGTTCTAGAAGAGCTAGAACTCAATATGGGCTCCACAAGTGACTACTGAACACTTGCAATGCACCAGTAGGATGAAGGAACTGATTTTTTTTTTTTTTATTTCAATCAATTTAAATTTAAAAACTGATACGCCATTCAGTTACTGGAAAATTTTTAAGTATGTTTGGAATATTTGGGTATGTGAATCTGCTTTTTCAACTATAAATTTAATGAAGTCTAAATACAGATCAAAGATTTCTGATGCAAATGTAGTGTCCAAATTGAGCTGTACTATACATGTAAAATAGACACCAAATTTGAAGACCAGGTACAAAAAAAAAAAAATATCCCATTATAATCTTCTCTTTTATGTTTATTTTTGAGAGAGACAGAGTGTGAGGGGAGGAGGGGCAGACAAAGAGGGAGACACAGCATCCAAAGCAGGCTCCAGGCTCTGAGCTGTCAGCACAGAGCCTGATGCAGGGTTTGAACTCATGGACCAAGAGAGCATGACCTGAGCTGAAGCCAGACACTTAACCGACTGAGCTATCCAGGCACCCCCCATTATAATCTTTATAATAATCACATGCTGAAATATTTTGATTATATTAAAGATGACATTAATATTAATTTCACCTGTTTCTTTTTAGTTTTTAACATGGCTTCTAGAAAATATCAAATGGCATACATGGCTCACGTTATATTTTAGACAGCTCTGATCCAATAGAACCAAAGGCAGATGACCAGAAGCAGGCAGACCAATTAAGAGACTCATTTTAGTAAGAGTCCAGATGAGACTCGGGCCTGAATTCACTAAATTCTACCCATCTTCAAAACCTAATCCAAGACCTACTACTATCTCTAAAAGCTTTTCCAATCATAACCATTTCTAATGAGTTGCTTTTCTCAGAACTACTGGGGCACTTAATCTTCTGTAGCATTCGCTTCAGCGCTTAATTTATCACCTGTCATTTCTACTTAATTTTGGGGTGAGTTGCTTCTCAGAACCATAGCTGCTAGGCTAAGAGCCATAACTTAGGCATCTAATTTTTCTACACCGTGCGATACGTTTTCAATATTAATAAATAGAGGTACATGGCTCCCCAAATATTCTCTCACAGTCTGGAAGTATTGTGAATCTCTTTCTTCAGACACCTTAAGGGCATGAGCTAACACGATATAAAGTCAACCAACAATCCAGGCCAGTGTTCCAATACAACAGTGATATCTAATCAGTGAGCAAGCATTGGTAGAATGTATTAGAGACTATCAGGAAAAAAAGGCCAAGATGGCAGGGTAATTTAGCATTCTTGCAAATTCCACTAAAAATCAAACAATTTCTGATTCTCTCTGCTTTCCACTGCCAGAGACAACCTTTGCAACCTAAGCATTAAGAACATCCCTTTAAGGAAAAGACACACGGCTTTGATATTTAAAAATGAACCCCGAAACTAATCCTTCCAACAAATAACACATTTTCCAAGCAGAGAGCCACATATTACTAATCAATCTACAACTCGTCACTTTCCCATCTACCTTAAAGTAAGATGAAGAAACCCCTTTTAGGAAAACGTTAAGAAGTGTATAAATAGATTTTACTGTATCATGGATAAAAAAGTCCTTCACCTAAAGTACCATGTGAATTTTCTGAGAAGAACCCTTAAAAAACACAAACACTGAAGCAACTGGTCAGCTTTTACCACTACAGAAATAGGAAGCTAGTAGCAACTAGTTGCAAGCAAAGGGACACTTCGTGATTACTAGTACTGATCTTCTGGGAATTTAGTAGTTCTCAGATTTTTTTTTTTTTATGTCTAACACTTAAAACATAGAACTGACAAGTTACAACAACGTAAGAATCCATCTTTCTTGCATTTGCTTAATGGCTACAAAGATAATACAACAAAGTGCAAACCAAGTTTCTACCTCCAAACAATCAAGCAATCAAAGATGGAGTCAGGACAGCTCATAGGGAAAAGTTAAGGCAGTTCTGTTCTGAAAGGCTGGATAAGAATGGGGGGAACCTGTCAAATAGCCTGGATGAAATCAGGGAGTTAAAAAGCAAGCGCTCACTTCCTTTAGCACTGTGGGAAAATCCCAGTTGCTAATATAAAGCTGAGGAAAGTTTAGTTTGGCTGATTTCATTTTGTTTTCCTTCCAACATCATCGCCGAGTTCGAACGGCTGCTTTCCTCCCCTCACATTACTCAGTAAAAACGCCCCCACTGAATTGAGTTGTCTTCCGGAGCCGTGCTCCCCCGCAGCCCAGCCTGCAAACGTGCTCAGGCGCCTCTGGGCATGTTGTGGTCTCACCAGTCTGCGGGCCAGAGCTCCAAACTCAATGGACAATGGGAACTCACCCCCATCAACGCCAACTACAAAGCTCAGGAGGGCCATTTCCCTTTTCCTGCCCAGATGCTGTTTTCCCTCCTTCGAAGTAGGGCCCCGTGCTCCACCAGAGCCCCAGTTGGGGCTAGGACGCGCGTCTCCCTCCCCACCTGCAGAGCTGCTGGTCCCCTCGAACCCCAAATAAGTTGTATCTCGGCGCACAAGCCAAAGAGGATCTCCTTCCCCAGGGGCTTGGCTGGGGACATGGTTTTCACAGTCCAGGTAGGACTGGGAAGGGATGTCTCTGGACGCTTGGTCATGGCCCTGCAGGCTAAGCCGTCCCCACTGTCCCCTCCCTAGCCTCCACTTGTCTCCCCTCCCCCTCCGGCGAGGAGAGCGGGGAGGTGCGGGCTGGCAACACGGCCACCTCCTCCTCCAGTGGAGACCTCGGGACACTCACCCTTTCACCACAAAGAAGGGGTCCTCCATGGACATGGCGTCCCGGCCCCCGGCTGCCTCACGCCTGCTCCGTGCACCGGGCGCCCGCGCCCTCCGAGCCTCCCTCTGCCCACCACACCGGCCTGCCGCAGCCGCCGGCGCCTCGGCCTGGGGAACCCAGAACAGCTGGCGCGCGCAGGCCGGGGAGCACGGGACCGCCGCTGGTCCAGCAATCGATCGCCCAGAAGACCGAATCCCAGTCTCCGACGCCGGCCCCCGCGCCTGCCTCCACCCCCGGCTCCTCCCGGCGCGTCTGGCAGACTTGACCCCGCCCCCGGGACCTGCGGCCTCGTCCAACCACGAACACGGGCCCGCTGCACCACTTCCGCACCCGCGCTCACGTGACCAGGGCCGGCCCCGCCTCCCGCCGGCGGAGCCTGGGCGCCGCGTCGAGCAACCCTGGAGGCGGGGCTCTGGGGTGGGTGGAGGGCCGGTGTTCCCCCGCCTCCCTACTCAGGTTTCAGGGGAGGTGCTGCTTGCTCCCCCCTTGGGGTTGGTTAGGTTTTCAAGACATACACCCCGGTACCTGATTTGCACAATCCTTTTACCTTTCCTGTACTTTTAACACTTGATCTTGATAACATATGATTTATAAATCCATCTCGTCCTCGACTTGCATTAAAACGAGCTCATATAACATTATCTGACTATGATAATGTTGCACAATTCCTTTATGTGGGTCTTAACTATGTGTCCCGCAATGTCCTAAAGGCTGTATGTGAGTTATCTCAATATTCTTGGGGGGAAGGAATTATTTCCAATTTGTAAATGACAAAGTTCAGACATTTCAAGATTTCCCATGGTCACACACCTGACAGGGCACAGCCATAGATTCTGTGCACTTTCCACCAGACTGGATGTATTTTCTAATGCTGTGCATTGCGCAAGTGAACAGTAAGGTAATTTTTTCATACAGCATACAATGCTTCCCTGGGGAGAGCACCTTTGAGGGATTAAGAAGAGACCATGTATGGCAGTTTCTTCCCAGCTATAATTCAAGAGCTCTTCAGATAGCATTTTGGTCAGAACAATTAGCCAACTCATTCTGTGTATGCTATATAGGCTTTGTGAACTCTAATTGCTAATTATCTCTGAGCACTTACTGTGTGTCAGGCACTGTGCTAAGTGTTATCTCAGTTGCTCTAATAATAAGGTAATTACTGTCATTATCCCCATTTTACAAATGAGAAGTCTGAGACTCTTGGAGGTTAAGTGACTTGCTCAAGGTCACCAGTCTTTGGAGATGGTAGAGTCCTCAGAGCTAGACAAAACCTGTTTGAACCTGGGTTCTATTATTCAGTTTCTTATCTACAAAATGTGAATAATAATATTTGGCTTGTGGATTATTGTGAAGGTTAAATAAAAATGCATGTAAACCCCAAGGCCCCCAAAGAGTGAGGCAGCACTTGTAAAGGTGTGACCAAACCAATGTGAGTTTGCTCCTAGGTGAGTCCCAAACTGCACCATGTTGAGTAGTTGCTCAAAGAAAACTTTAATTTGCAGCAAATAAGAAAGGGTTTCCAAAGTGATGGCTCCCCAAGAGAGGGTGAATGAGTTGATTTTGTTCTAAGCTAGGATGAATATTTAGATAGGGAAGCCTCATCATCGTATGTGGAGGCAGGCATAAGGTTGCCCATGCACCTTAAGGAAACATGCCCTATATGGACATTGTATGTTATGTAAATGAGTCTGAGGCTCCTCCTTGGGCAGATATTTTAGTATTATAATGTCATAAAGGTAGTTGTAGGTCATTCCAGAGGTTACTCCATGGTCCATGTTCTCAGGCACAAGGTTGGGGCAGGGGTGGGGGTGGGGCGCGTGGTTAACTCAAAAGGGCTTGGTGGTCTGGGCCAGTGGGCGTTCTCTTCAGGGCTGTCAGGAGTGCTTTTGGGTTTCATTTGCCTGAGTTAAGAGGTAAGCCAGAAAAAAGAGCTCAAGGAAAAATGTAAGACAAAGGTTAGTGAGTACAGGCAGGTGGGCAATAAATGTCAGGTCTTGGGGTCTAGCGGGTGACCAAGGAAGAGGAAGGGGTGAATCTGATAGATGTTTTCTAGGAAAGACAAAAAAAAGGACACCTAGACATGAGAGATTAAGTGAGGCTAGGGAGCCAAGAGGTGAAAGGCTCTGTGCTTCTTAGACCCTGCAGGGTCTCCTGCAGGAGCAGTGAGGTCAGATGTGGGGAAGAGAAGCTTTTGGGAGACAACCATTTAATTTGGCTATGGACATACTGAGATGGGAAGGTGAAAAAGGATCATTTTTCATTCATTCAACAAGCACATGTAATTAAAGGGCAGATGAGAATACTGAGTAAGAGCCATATGTGGAGCCAGGTTGCTCCAGTTCAAATCCCAGTTCTGCTGCTTCCTGACTATGGTGTCTTTAACACTAAACTGTTAAATCTCTCACTGTCTTCATCTGTGAAATGGACCCCATCATAACACCTTCCTCCTAGAGTTTTACAAGGATTAAATGAATTGATGTGTAAAAAGCACTTAGAACAGTGCCTGGGACATGTTGTGCGCTTACTATGTGCTAGGCACTGAAGAACAGAGATAAATAGGCTTGGTCCTTGCCTTCAAGGCACTCTCAGACCATTGGGACAGACAGGCTCCATGGAAAGGGAAGCTATAATTAAAATGAGGAAGAAACAAAGGAAGCTACTTTATTCTTTTCTTCTCTTTTCTTTTCTTTTTTTTTTTTTTAAGTTTAATAGGTCCAAGGTCCTGGCATAAACAACCACTCAGGAAGAATACTCAGCAAAAAGCCATCTCCTTCCATCCCCCCACCAAAAATAAAGAATTAAAAATTCTCATGGAATAAAATACCAAAATAGTAGTTGCCTTGGGCTTGTTGTATTGACTGGGAAGGGAAACTTCCTGAGGTGATGGAAATGTTTTCTATCCTGATGGGAGCATGGGTTACAGTTATATGCCTTTGTTAGAACTCATCAAACTGTAACACTCAGATTCTGTTCATTCTGGTGGCAGAGGCTGCAACTCCACCTCTGAGTTTTCTGTACAGTCCTGAGAGGACATCCAGGAGAACCTCCGGTCCCTGAGTGAGTCTGCAAAGTTAGGAGAGTGAGTGACAGAGGGAGCTTGCTGGGGCCCAGGCACAGGCCACTAGGCCACGGATCCAATGAGAATGAGGATCGGAAAGTATGGAATCACATCCTGTCATTAAGGACTCTGGGTAGACGGAAGCCATCCCTTCCCCCTAAAAGCTGTGGGAGCTCCATGACACCCCTACAAGGCAATCTCGTCTACTCTAAATGGGAGTAATAATACCCAGCCTGCTCCCTCACTAGGTTGTTCTAATGATCAACTGGGATAATGTATATGAAAGCATTTTGGAAAGAACGGGGTACTCTAAGTACCCTAAATCCTTTTTAAAAAGTAATTGAAAATCGCTTCATTGTGGTAAAATACACATAACAAAACTTACCATCTTAGCCATTTTTAAGTATACAGTCCAGGAGTGGTAAGTACATTGACACTGTCGCTGAACCAATTTCCAGAACTCTTTTCGTCTTTGCAAAAATAAAACTGTACCAATTAAACGACTCCCTATTCCCCCTTCCCCCACCCCCTGGCAACCACTATTCTGCTTTCTGTCTCTGTGAATTTGACTGCTGTAGGAACCTCATAATTGAAAGCATACAGTATTTGTCTTTTTGTGACTGGCTTATTTCACTCAGCGTAATGTCTTCAAGGTTCATTCATGTTGTAGCATGTGTCAACATTTCCTTCCTTTTTTTTTTAAATGTTTATTTATTTTTGAGAGAGAGAGAGAGAGAAAGAGAGAGAATGAGCCGGGTAGGGGCAGAGAGAGAGGTGGGTCCAGAGGGTCTGCATTGGGCTTTGTGCTGACAGCAGAAAACTTGATGCGGGACTCGAGCCCACAAACCATGAGATCATGACCTGAACCGACATTGGACAATTAACCAACTGAGCCACCCAGGAGCCCCAGGATTTCCCTCCTTTTTAAGGCTGGATAATATTCAGTTGTATGTACATACCACATTTTGTTTATCCATTCATCCATCCATGGTCACTCAGGTTCCTTGCACCTTTTGGCTCTCGTAAATAATAATGCATGAACATAAGCATACAAATATCACTTCAAAACCCTGCTTTCAATTCTTTTGGGTATATATCCAGAAGTGGAATTACTGGATCATATGCTAATTCTATTTTTAATTTTTTCGGAAACCACCAGACTGTTTTGCACAGAAGCTGCACCATTTTACAATCCCACTAACAGTGCACGAGGGCTTCAATTTCTCCACATCCTTTCCAACACTTGTTATTTTGTTTATTTGTTTGTTTGTTTGTTTTTAATAGCAGCCATCCTAACAGATACGAGGCAGTATCTCATGGTGGTTTTGATTTACATTTCTCTAACGATTATTGATGTTCAGGATCTTTTCTGTGCTTATTGGCCATCTGTGTATCTTCTTGAGCAAAATGTCTATTCAGATTTTTTTTTTTTTTAGATTTTATTTTTAAGTAATCCCTACACCTAATATGGGGCTGGAACTCACAACCCCAAGATCAAGAGTCTCATGCTCTACTGACTGAGCCAGCGAGGCACCCCTCAAACACCTTGCTCCTCTTTTAATTGGGTTGTTTTTTGTTGTTGAGTTCACGCTAAATCCTTTTTGAAACAGCATAGAGTAAGGGAGAAAAGTGTTACATAGATGTTAGGTATTATGCTCTTCATCATTTTCCCAATCTTCTGAAAACACTGATATACATGTGTGTGTTCTAGAACACTGTAGGAAACATTCACTTATATTGGTTTCCATTGATCCAGCTATGGCTGTCTATGTTTCCTAGCCCCAACCACAGGAAATATCCACACAGTGGTTATGTTTTCTTTCCTCTCCTTAGATGTTACCAACACCTCCCACTCTTACCCTTTACACACTGGTGTAAAATAAACAAAGAGGAATTCTAGTCAGCTTATATATCCCAAACACTAAGAAGTGATTAAGAATTTATGGAAGATACATTTGATGGTTGTTAGAAATGTTAAAAAGTGTATAATGACATGTATGCAAAACAGCAAGACACAAAATTATATACATGATATACATTTTGGTATACACTGTCCACTTTAGATGCACATTTATACATATATATACACTCCTGTCATTTTTACATACACATTTGTACATATATACTAACATTTTTATACATAGAAGATATTTATATTTGGAAAAAAGAAAATGTGAGTTTGGCAATTTTTACCTGGATAATCAGAAATACAAAAAGTGAAAAAAAATCAAAAAAGAGAAATAAGAAAGCCAACTGACCACATATGCAAAAAGTACATCAAAAGTTAGCAGTTTAAAACTCTTTCTAGAATAAGGCAAGTTAGTCATGTCTGAATGAATGGATATTGGTAAGTATTAAAAGTTAAAATATGTTATTGAATTTGAACCATTGCAGGAGGGTAGGTATGACCTTTACCATTTTCTATAAATCTGTCGGTACACAGAGAAGTAAAAACCATAATCTCTCTTGGTATACTAGTGAATAACTAGAATGGTAATAACGATGGCTAACATTTACTTACTATGTACCAGACATTGCGCTAAGTGATCATCCATGCATAATCTTCAGAAGTGGCTCCAGAATTTCTACGTTGGGCGGGTTTTAGAATGTAATGAACTTGTTTGTACACCAGGGCTAGGGGGCTTGAACTGAGATTACCAGATAGACCCACTGTCTTTTCTTAAACTACAGGTTTATTTGGGATGGCTAAAGGGTGATGATGGTGATTGCACGTGTGATAATAGTGCTCTGAAGTCCCAGCAAGTGACAAGTCACAAGTCCTGGGAACCACTGGGGATCTTATTGAATCTTCACAACAACTCTGTAAGGAGTTATGACCTTCATTTTCCACATGAGAAATCTGAGGCTTAGAGAGATTGATAATTTGTTCAAGGTCTTATAGGTAGGGAGGGCAGAGCCCCATTTGGAAACAAGTTTTTCTGACTCCTAAACCCGTGTTCTTTGCAACAGGATCCTACTGCCCATTTGTATAAGGGCTAGCCTTGTCCCAAAATTAGCAAATGGATTTTACCTAAGCACAGAAAATGGATCAGACTTCACATACACCCACCCACATACACATGCAGGCTCACACAGGCTTGAACACATGCACACCTATTGAATTTTTAAAAATAGCCAAGGGGAGGGGCACCTGGGTGGCTCAGTCGGTTGAGCGGCGGACTTTGGCTCAGGTCATGATCTCATGGTCCGTGAGTTCCAGCCCCACAGCGGGCTCTGTGCTGACAGCTCACAGCCTGGAGCCTGCTTCGGATTCTGTGTCTCCCTCTCTCTCTGACCCTCCCCCGTTCATGCTCTGTCTCTCTCTGTCTCAAAAATAAAAAAAATAAACATTAAAAAAATTTTTTAAATAGCCAAGAGGAAACTACTTATTGACTGTAATAAATTACATTATGTAGAAAACACCATTATTTAACAAACAAGACCCTTCTGCTAACTTGATAATTTGTCTTTTGGTTTTTGAGGATGATTTGTCCCACTGGCAAATATGTCAGATTTGTCAGAAAAGCCTTATGATACATATAATAAATCGGGTGTTAAAAGTCAAGACACACACACACGCACACACACACGAAGCCAAGACACAAAAGGATCCATAGTGAACAAGATAAGCACAGGACACTGAAAAGTGCAGCCTGAGATTTAAGGCTAGACAATTCCACAGAGGGAGACTTGCTCTTCCCAAGGACAATTCCCAGGACACTCCCTACCCCAGTGATTCCCAGCTTAGTGGGCGGGGCAGGCTTTATTGTCCTTTAGGATCTTGATTGTCATCCAATCTATTTATTTAAGAATTTAAGGACTATTAAAACTATTCTACTTTTTAAAATGCATTGTTGATATTGCTAAGTGAAAAACAATTTACAAAATAGTATTAGGATGTGAAACCCTTTTTTGGTAAAATGAACGGCCCCCCAAGTGTGTTTATATACATGCATATGTAGTCAGATGCATATATATATATAAAAGACATATACTAAATGTTAACAGTGGCTTTCTCTCAAGGGTGACTTTTGTCTTTTACTCTGATTTTTTTTTCAAATTTTCTGGATTGTATTTGCTAATTTGCAATTTGAAAAAATGGCTTAAACATGAAAGGCATGGTCACCATACCTGCTTTTTTAATGTAAATGCTGTAGATTATGGTATAGTATGCATTTTTGGAACAAGATATGAACAGAAAATGAAAGGAACAAATACATTGCCAAGGAGCAAATACATTGCCAGGAGACATGTAGGACTACTGGGGGCTCTAGGAGGGGCACAAAGGTGCTCCACATTTGTTAAATGAGGAGCAGAGGGAGGAACAAAGGAGAGAAGGAAGAAGAAAAAGAAAAAAGAAATACAAAGATCTGAGAAGGGAAAGTACTAGGAGGGGCTGAGAGGTTGCCAAATATTAATTTCACTACCTGGCTTCTTTTCTCTTTGAGGAAATGGGAGACAAGTAATCTCCTATTGCTGCTGTAACGAATGACCCTAAACTTAGTGACCTAAGACAACACATGTGTTCTCGTACAGTTCCGCAGGTTAGAAGTTTGAAAGTGGATCTCATCTCGTGAGCTAAAATCAAAGTGTTGAGAGGGTGGCATTCCTTCTAGAGCCTTAGGGAAGAATCTGTTCCTTCTATTTCCAGTCCTAGAGGTTGTCTGCATTCCTTGGTGTAGGTCCCCTTTCGACAATGGCATCCCTTTGACCTTGCTTCCTTTGTCACATCTTCTCTGAATCTGACTCCTTTGCCTTCCTTTTATAAGGACCCTTGGGATTACCTTGGGCCCACCAGATAATCCAGGGTAACTTCCTATCTCAAGATTCTTAATTTAATCATATCTGCTAAATCCCTTTTGCCAGGTAAAGTAAAATAGTCACAGGTTCTGGAGATTAGGATGTGGATATCTTTGGAGTGATGGGGGTGAGGACATTATTCAGCCTCCCACAGAAGGAAACCAATATTTATAGTTCTACTACCTGCCAGGAGCATCATGAACAGAACCTCATCTGATATTTCAACAACCTTGTGCAATATATGCCAGGATTTGCTTTTAAAGTTGAAGAAACTGAGCCTTGGTGCGATTTGGGATTCTGCCCAAGGTCACACAGCTGGGATGCAGACCCAGGCCCCTCAACCCCAGTGCAAGCCAGCCCGCCTCGTGGCCCTACCTCCACTCCTCTCTCCCATTCATCTCTACTTCCTCTTTCCTGTCTGGGCCTGTCCCTGGCTCCCTGAATAAGCTCAAGCTGCTGTTTCCCATCGTGGCATGCTCTTCTGATGACAGCGCAGTCCCAGCTTGATCCTGGGGATTGCTAATCAAACGAGCCAAGCGGCTGCCCCTCAGAATCTTCAGTCAGGCCTTTTCCTTGTCCTCCTTTATTCAACAAGCATTTTTTGAGCTTATTGTGCACGGTGCTAGAGCAGCAAGGAGGATAGACGTAAGCTAAAAATAACTGGACCCTCGAAGCGGTACCTGCAATAGCAGACAAAGGGGTCTAAGACTGTCAGAAGCCAGAGCAGGGAGTTCCAAGTCCTGGGAACTTTGTGTGAATCTTTTGCGTTGACCTTATGTGAAATCTAAGCTCCAGGGAAGAACCAAAGACTTCTTTTCTTTTGAGCTCCTTAAGGGACCAGGTATTCTTAGTCTTTCTGTGCCTTGCACATAGCTATGCTCCAGAAATATTTAAAAGTTAGGAGTAGGGTTGAGACCAGCACACCAGAAGTGTGTGAGCATTTTTTTGCATTTCAAAAATGCTCGTTGAATAAAGGAGGGCAAGGAAAAGGCCTGAAAGAAGATTCTGAGGGACAGCCGCTTGGCTCTCTTGATTAGCAACCCCCAGGATCAAGCTGTGACTGCGCTGTCATCAGAAGAGCATGCCACATTGGGAAACAGCAGCTTGAGTTTGTCCAGGGAGCTGGGGGACAGGCCCAGACAGGAAAAAGGAAGTAGAGCTGAATGGGCAGTGTGTGAGACCAATAAAGGGTTAAAAGTCACCTTAGAAGGCAGTCAACACCGTCATTTTGTCTCCCTATTCTACCTAGCAACTGATGACACTATTTCTCCCCTAGGTGTTGCTCAGTTAAGTCACTGAAGAGCAAGGGCAGGTGTTTCAATTCAAAGATTCGTAAAGAGAAGGACTTTAGGGGCTGACGGTTCTCTCATTACCTCTCATCATTGTATTAACAGTGAAGCACAGCCTGTGAGTATCACAACTTTTCTTTGCTCTGAACCCAAAGCTGAGGCAGCCTGAGGGGAACAGCTTGTCTTCCCCCTGTGGTGAAATGATGAAGCCAAGGGTGGAAAAGCATATTTATGAAACCCAGGACTTGCATGAGTGATGGCCAGCTGGACAGTTTTCCAGTTCATGTGTGTAGACTTTTGAGGTCACCTACCTGCTGAGGGGCAGAAGCCATTCTGGAAAGACATTCCTGGTAACCCCCTCACTTTCCTTCTGAGCATTGCTACCCTTCTTTTTTGCTCAAATTCTTTCCTTTCCTTTTGTTTCTCTTTACTAGCTTAGTGAATCTCATGGGGATGTGCCCAGAGTTTCAGGGGCATTGAATAGAGGAGCAGATCCATTGCTCAGGTTTACTTTGTTTGTTTGTTTGTTTGTTTGTTTTTCCTCCTTACCATAAGCCCTACCTATAACAAAAGATCCTAGAAAGATAAAACCATGGTTCTGGACTTGTTTAATGGGTGTAAGAAAAAATAATTGAGTAGGAGGATTTTTTAAATTTTTTTAGGGGATCCATGTCACTGGAAAAGCAGATGCCGTCTGTTGTCCTAAATACAGGAGAAGGCCCATGGACTGGAAGCACCAGGCTTCTCTGCCTTAAGCAACTGCTCATCCAGCGAGGGACTGGTACTCCTGAGTGGTTGGCAAGCAATGTCTAGAACTCGGTCTGGGTCACCACCATAGGTGGTGACTCATGAACTTGACAGTCAAGAGCTCTTTTAAATCATCTGTGTATTAATTCCACAAATGTTGGTTGATGGGCTACTATGTGTCAAGCACTTTTGGAGATATAACAGTAAACAAGACAGACATAGTTCCTACTTCCACAGAAATTTAATCCAGTAAAGTCCCACCATTCAAGTCAGAAATGGGAAAGACTAGGGGTGAGGAGGATAAGATACAAATGATGGAAAGAGGAAGGGAGAAAGAAATGGATGATATTCTAGAAGCTCAAAGCTTATATATCACCTACATTTTATCCTCAAAGAACTCTCCAATAATATCCCCTGCACAGAATCTTTCATGTAATTGTCTCACTAACACTTGTAGGCTAAGGAAAAAAAAAAAATCAAGGTGAGGAAACCCAGGCCCAGAATAGAGAGGTTGACTCAGCTCATATAATGAGCAGAGTCCGAAGCAGATACAGGTTTTCGAGCCCACAGTCTGGGGTTTACCACAATGTCACAGCACCTTTGGATGTGGATATTTGGCACTTTGATCGTTGGTGTAATTTGAAATAAAACAAGTCAGCTATAAAGGGTAGGAAAGGTCATTTTGTGTTGGTTATTCTCCTGTTGACTCGTTAGACTCCAAGCCTTCTCTGTCCTGCCTTGTGCCCTAGGAAGTTGACTGCTACAGATTGCATTACCTAGTGCTCTTGCAGGCTAATTTCAATTTGGGTTCACCAGTGGGAGGCACTGAAAGGAGAGAGATGAGAGAGCAGGGAGGAAAGAGAGGTTGGGGGTATTTTCTTCTTCCTCCTTGCCCTCTTTCTACAATGCCTCTGGTAGTAGCTGTGTCCCTCTGCGATATAGTTTTGCCTGAGTAGTCGCTTCTTCATGGATCTAGACCCACTGAACCTTGATAACACTATTTGCTTCTCTTATCTCTGCAACTCTAGGAGTGATAATGGCTTTCCCTGATTGCTAGCTTCTATGTGCGCCATCATCCCTCATTTAGTCCCTTAACCTTGCCCATACATACACAAAGTGTCTCTTCCTTCAGGTCTATTTATGTGACTCATTTGGAGTGAAGGCTGCGTCCTGCCAGAACCCCGACTGAGCATTCTGAGGGATGTTGACAAGGAAGGGAGACAGGGTTATGAATGAGACTTGGTCTATGTGATATTTGTGCCTAATGCTGGCCTTGAGTAGGAGCTTCTAGATGGGGAAACATGGGGAAGAGATACCAGAGTGTTTGGGGTCACTACTCCAGGAAATGTCAAGATAACTCCAATGTCACTTCCAGAGTGTTGCTTTCATTGGCTCCCCAGCCTGTAGTAGACTGTTTGTCTGTAGTCCATAGTGCCTGTCTACAGTTCTATAATTTTCTATTTGCAAAACTCTTCCCTTAAAGGCAGGGAGAGATCACCTCATTCTTTTCTTCTTTATTTCCCAGGCAATACCTAGTGACCAATAGGCACTAATACTTCCTGAGTGAATTTATATTAAAGGTATTATCTCTAAGAAATTGAAGTTATCTGACTGTGAGCCATATAGAATTTGGGCAGCAATTATGACTACAAATTTGCAACTGTGGTTTTCTGTAGTTGTAGAATGTGTATAGAAATGTGTGTAGAATGTGTAGGGGAAAAAAATGATGTTTCACACTTTACAACTCATCCTGTTCTTCACTTCAGCCTGTGTGAAACTGTGACCTGATGTGTGTGGGTGTAATTAGTGTGGGGCATATATGGGATCTCTCTTGCATAGCCATATGTGGTTTGTGTGTTTCATCTTGAAATAGTCAAGGTCAGTCTCTTGGTACTAACTCAGAACTCTATGGGTGTATCAATCTGCTATATCAATCTGTTTCACAAATGGTAGGGTCCTTCAGAGATAAGGACTGGTGATGGATAAGCCCCCTAAGTTGCCAACCAGACTAGTGTTAAAAGGCAGACTTGCAGATTATCTGCTTAGAAATGGCCTAGAGTTCAAAGAGTTAACATGAGAAAATGTGGGCCTTTGCTATAGACTTTATTAGACTTCAGTCTGTTTCCATGGAGCTGTTGCCAAGGTACGTGTAACCAAAATTTCTCTAAGACAATGTTCCACTCCCCTAAGGCTCTCTTCTTTTTGGCTGACATGGAATCTATCTAAACTTGAGAAATTGAACTCATTTGTAGGTTTTTCTTCTGACTAGTTAAAATATCTGCCTATTCTTTCTAAAAACCCATTGACCTCAATCTTCTTACCCCAGGGGGTTGCCAAGAACTGGAGGGAAGGGGCATAAGTTAAAGATGAGGCTCTTTACACACTTGTTTTATGAAACCCAAATTGAGACAGAGGACAAAGGACATTCTTTCTGATGTCCCAATTTATACTTATTCTGGAATACCTTTCAAGAGTATGCATATCAAATTACATTTTCTTACAACTTCAGTGAATCACTTAAAAAGAGTAAGATTCATAAGCTGGAGTTCTTCTGGGAAATATGAGACCATATGGTCATCATTGTATACAGAGAATACTAAGAAAAAAACCTACCAGAGCTCATTCATTCATTCTCTAAAGCTCTACGTGGCCCTACGGGGTTCTCCTTACTATTTATATTCCTCTGTGCACCCTCCTCAAGGACTTGGGCTTGCTGTTCTCTCTGGCAGTTTCTTCTCCTATGGCTCACTTCCTCCCTGTACCCAAATTTCTTCTCAAATGCCACCTGCTCAGAGAGGCCTTTACTGGTCCCTCTATCTAAAAGATCAGCTCTCTTCATACGGTCTCTGTCTCTGCTTTACTTTTCTTCACACGCGTTATTACCACTTGATCTTGTATTATGTATTTATCTATTGCCAGTCTTTGTCATCGAAAAGAGCTCAGAGAAAGGGACTTTGATGTATTCATTGCTGTATCCCTAGCAGCTGGGTCTGTGCCTACTGGAAATTCAGAAAAGAATAAAATTTATATGAGATAAGACATTGGTAACCTCCAAAAAGGTAGTCTTGAAAGAGGAACTTAAAAAATCAACTTGTCACATTCAGTACTTGGGGGCCTTCAATAAGTTCCTGTCTTAGGTGAGTGGTGAGGAGAGAGATTAGCAGTTTTTATTGGGCATAGAAGCATCCACGTGACTGCATGGTTTGAGGAGTGTCCAAAGATCCTTTTAACTAAAAGTATTACTGTCTGCTTCTCCCCCTCATTCCCACAATGCCTGAAATTCCAAAGAGTAGTTCCCAGGAATCATAATCATTCTGATTGTATTAAGGCTTAGGGCCATTTGGGAGAAAGAACAAATACTAATTGGAATTTTGTTGACCTGGTTATCCAATCAGGACCCACAGCCACTTGTAAGAAGATCTGGAGCCTGGGCCCTCAGGGACTGGGAAATCGGGGACAATGAGTCATTGTGACACAAGGGGGCGGGAGAGAACAGGGATGACCAGGCGAGGAGGAGATTGAAATAGAGCCTGGAAAGGGGAAGTGCCCCTATGTTAGGGCCAGTTGGGTAATCTAAGGTGGAAGGAGTGCCCATGCAAGAGATCAGAGTGTGAATCCTGTCTCCTCCACTTAAGGATTCTAGGGATAATCTTAGGCAATTTTCTTGATTTCTCTGCCCCTAATTTCCATCTGCGAGATGGGAATTACAAGACCTACTTCAAAGGGTTGCTGTGAGGAATAAATGAAACTCATGTTTATCAAGGACTTAGCATGGGACCTAACACACGGCCTGTACTCAAGAGATAAATTGGAGTTCTGATGGTTATGATTCAAATGCTGCTGCCCTTACAGACCATTGGAGGCCCAACTTCATGGACGGTTTGCTACCTCCGTCTTGGAGCATTTCTGGATTCCTTCATATGAGAACAGAGTCTGTCTTTGCCGAGCTACTGGAGTACTCTGTTGGTACTTCCTTCATAGCACTTACTGCTTGCTGCCCTGTGTTGCTGCCTTGTATTTATTTCTGTCCATGCTTTAGGTCTGCAATAATACTGTAAGTTCCTGGAGGACAGAACTGGGATCTGATTTGTTTACTGTTCCTGACATTGCCTCACCATTTCTTGTATATCACAGATACCCATAAATGTACATTGCCCCCACAGATGAATATCTGCAAACACCTCATCAATTATTTTATAATCCAGTAATTTTCACAGTCCTTTGTAAAAATGGCCCAACTAGTCAACCTACAGGTTAAAGGGAACGTAATTTAGAATGTGACCACTGCATCTGGTCTAAGGGTGGTTTAGTTGTGGTGTTCAGGCTTGTCAGCAATATCTGTCAGAGGCTGCTGGGACAGGGCAGCCAAGGTCCTTTAAGAAGCAGCTGGACTGGCCTGGATAGAAGACTAAATTCTAAATTGCAAATTTTCAGGGCGCCTGGGTGGCTCAGTGGGTTGATCTTCCCACTTTGGCTCAGGTCATGATCTCACAGTTTGTGGGTTCGGGCCCCAAGTTGGGCACTGTGATGACAGCTCAGAGCCTGGAGTCTGCTTTGGATTCTGTGTCTCTGTCACTCTCTGCCCTCTCCCCTCCCCCAACTTGAGCTCTGTCTCTGTCTCTCAAAAATAGACGTTAAAAAAAAATAAAATAAACTGCAAATTTCCATTCAATAAGTGAGTTGATGCTGATAATCTGTCCTTGAAAAAGGTGAGAGAAATCTAATTTCATAATTATTGGAACAAGAAGAAAGAATCAAAAGATCAGATTGAATTGTATGAAATACAAAATGGTCAGATACAGGTTTTTTTCAAATGATTCTCAACCTGCGTAATTATACTATCTGATCATCTGAGCAACGTATCTATAGGATATAAATTATCATAAGGTCTAATGTGCCAAGAGAGAAAGGGTACCATGGATCTCCCCCTATCTTTTCAGTTCTGAGTTACTGACTTAACATCTGTCCAGCAACTTCCCATCATGGCTGAAGTAGCATTTCGGAAGCCCAACTAAGGAGCAAGCGTGACCTGTACTTGTGGACACACCAGATGGGTAAGTGGGCCTGTGGCAAAGCAAGGGGAGAGGGCTGCGATGCCCTGGAGCAGAGCCGCGCCGCAGCTGCAGGAGGGTAGGCGGGCAGATGACCGGCAGATGAAGGCCAGCCTTCAGGGGCAGAGCAGCCTTTGAAGTCAGGCCTGGCTGGTGGAGACAGACTGCTCGGAAAAACCAGGACCTGGCTTGAGATTGAGGTTGGCAAAAAGACATCACGCTGTACTTGGACAGCATTGTCGACGGACCATGTTTCTAATTCCCTCTTATAAACTCTGGATAATGCAGATTTTTATAAGGTTATATTTTCATAAGAAAGTGAAGTTATATGAATTGTAAATATGTATGTAAATATGTATGGAGATGACGTCAGTGACACTCATAGCCTAGATCCTCCCGTTGCGCAGGGATGCTCCAAGTTGCTGATGCTTGTTTGTTTTGTTTTTTGCTTGTTGGCCTGGGCATATAGACCTGATGTCATAAAAGGAACCCCAGATTCCAAGGGAAGTTCTATCTATACCAATCCAGCTTAGCTCAGAAACACAGTCTCTTTGAGGGTGTCTGGGTGGCTCAGTTGGTTAAGCATCCAACTCTTGGTTTCAGCTCAGGTCATGAACTCATGGTTCAGGAGTTCGAGCCCCGCATAGGGCTCCATTAGCACAGACCCTGTTTAGGACTCTCTCTCCCTCTCTCTGCCCCTCCCCCTCTTCAAACTAAACTAAAAGAAAAAAAAGAAACAGTCTCTTTTTAAATCCCTTTTCCTTCTCTCCCATTCTTTGCCTGGAATTTAATTTCTGTAGGTTTTTTTCCTATGAATAAGTGTGGAAGCGATTCTGAACTATTCTTCCCCCCTCTGTCCGCTCGAGCCCCAGGCCTTCTTGCTGCTCCTGGAACATGCCCTGCCTTCCCTTTCCTTCAGGTCTTTGTACAGTCCCCTGCCTGAACTGGTGTCCCCAGATACCTGCCTGGCTCCCTCACTCCCGGCAGTCACTGGTTCAGAGGTCACCTTCTGGGGGACGCCTTTCACAAGCATCCCTGTTTTAAATTGTACTGCATAGTCCCCTTTGCAACTTTATATCCATTCTACCTTTTAAGAGACATGATATATATTTCATGTATTTTGCATTGTCTGCCTTCCTCCCCTCCATCTATTAGGGCGAAGCCTTCACAAGGGCAGACATTTGTATCTGCTTTGTGTGCTGTGTGCTTAGGGCCTGGAACAGTGCCTGGCACAGAGGAAGCGCTCACATGCTTGTCGAATACACGGATGGATACTAAGAAGATGTGAGAACTAATGTTCATGATTTGCTCTTCCTCTTGCCTCCTTTAAACCGTTGCGTATCTGCAGAGTAGCCACAAAAGCCTTTCCAGATGTAGAGAAGTGGAACGGTTTCAAAATCAGTTGCAGGTTCAAGCACATACACCTTGTGCAGATTCCAGACTAGGTGCAAATTAGATTTCAGCTCTGCTCCCCATTCGCCAGCCTGCACTTTCCGAAAAGTATTTTTAAAGGTATGCATTCCAGGTTAAATAGATTCCTGTGCATCTCAGCATATTTCAAGGCAGAGAAATAAAATGCTCTGCCAAAAACTTAATTCACAAATATTTATGAAGCTCCTACCATGTGCCAAGCCTCCCTGTGGTAGGCCTTGGCAGGAAACACAAAGGAAAAAAGCAAAGTCCCAGTCCTTAAGGGCTTTAGCATCGAGAAGGCGGTAGAAGGTAAGTGAAGATAAAGAGAATAGAAGGCAGAATGTGATAACTATTGATTCGGGGGTAGTGCTTGTCCTTCTGCTTCAATCTCTGGATCTTATTTTTACAAGAACCAACACTTTTTTGGGGAAAGACACTTATGCCCAACTTGAGAGTGTCTTCCGCTGTTGCCTCCTCATCCCAACCCTCATCCCCCCACCCCCCCCAGCCCCAGGAAAGAAACGGAGAAGGTAAAAGTTCAGAGCCATGGAAAGGGGCCTTCGGGTCTTCAGTTCCGCCCAGGCCTAAGGAAGGAAGACCAGACTTCATCTTGCTCAGTGCTGCAGCTGACGTGCAAAATACCACCTCCACGGAGGGGCCCACGGGGCTGGGTGCCTACTCTGAGCCCTGCCAAGCGGCCCCCACCTCTGCTAGAGAAGCAAGGAGAAAGGAGAGAACAGTTCTGCTTTTACAGAACTGGTGCAATCAGGCGGAAGGGGCCCCGGCAGGCCTGGTTTCAGCCTCAGGGAATCCTGTGTCCCCTCATAGTTAAGGTAAAGGCATCCTGGCCTTGGGGCGGCCGGTTCTAAAAGACAGCCTACATGAATTCTTTCAGACACAGTTTTAGAAAAAAGCAAAGTGTGGACAGACTTGTATGCACCAAAGATTACCTAACCGCTTGTGAGATGATTTTGTTAAATTCTATATATATATTTTAAATTTTTTTAATGTTTATTTTTGAGAGAGATAGAGAGACAGAGAACAAGCAGGGGAGGGACAGAGAGAGGGAGACACAGAATTCGAAGCAGGCTCCAGGTTCTGAGCTGTCAGCACAGAGCCCGATGTGGGGCTAGAACTCATAAACAGTGAGATCATGACCTGACACGAAGTCAGATGCTTAACCGACTGAGCCCCCCAGGTGCCCCGATATTTTTTTCTTAAATATATCTTACAAATAAAGAGGAAGAAATAAACATCATTAAGTAGTATTCAGCCTGGGGAATGGGAACCTGACACCCATCCATGATTCTCCGCAGTGGCAAGAGCCACATGGGAAGATCTGAGTTCTCAGAGAATTCACAAAAGGACAACAGCATCCACCTGGGTAATCTGGAAACACTCTGGGGAGGAGGTGTCTAGTACCGTCCCTAGACAACCAAGAGAAGTCCCTGGATGTGGATGTGGCCCCACATGTTAGAGGGCCTCACTCTGCTCAGCCCCCACAGCCTTCCGCAAAGAGCGAGGAAAAGCACTGTGCTTTCAAAGCACTTTTTCTCAGGAGGCTGAGCCCTCATGTGGGTTCTCTGAGTGATCTGGGGTGTGTGTATGGGTGTGCGTGTGTGTGTGTTTGTGTACATACCTACCCATGCACACACAGGGGCAAGGTGGGAGCCCTCATTTATCTACCTAGAGCCTTCATTCATAAAACAAGGGGGTGGGTTATCAGGGTTTGCAAGCCCTCTTACGGCAACCCTGGGGGACCAATGAGTGATCATGGGTCCTTCCCCGAAGCCCAGGACAGGGCTCTCTGCTTCACTTCCAAGATGAGATTACCTGTAAAATTTCATCCTAAATTTCCAAACCTGGACAGAAAAAGCCTCCAGGTCTTGGGCTAGAGCTCTAAGATCCTTTCTAGGCCCCAGTTCCTAGGGTTCTGTGATTCTGTGAAAGGAAGTGACAGCTAGGTCCCAGGATGCAGCTGAACCCAGAGCACTAACGTGGGTTGTCTGTGACTCTAAATATCTTCCTTTTAGGCCTCCTTCCCAGGGACTCACTCTGACATCTTTTCACCTGGGCAATTCACTGCATTTATTTATTTCACTGAATTTATTTCTCATCCCATCATTACCTACGAGTGTCTCTTGGCAGAAAGAGCCATGGGCTCTGTAGATGGTGGAGAACCCCATGCCTGGTCACCGGGAGAGGTACACTCAGCCGCCAAGGGGCCAGCAGCAGACCTTCAAGGTGGAACAGAAGCAGCTGCAGAGTCAGCACAATCACTCAGGTGGCAGCAGAGATGGGCCCGCCCCTGCACCAGCCCCCATCCCTGCAGGTGACTGCCCTGGGCTGACAGTGAACTCGAGCAGCTGGTTACTGAGCTGCACTCTTTTGGCAAAGCCTGATAGCGTTCAGTGCCTGCCACCTGCCCTAAGCATCTTCCGAGTCGTCTCTTCTCAGGAGCCCTCTGTCCTTTGCCCTCCATATCTCTATGCCACGCCCATTCAGGCTTCTAACCTGTATCTTCTTTCTCATTCTGAATCTGGCCATTCTGTGTCTCACTTCCTGGTAGCCCGGCTCAGTGAGCCGCTTGCTTATGTACAGTGACTTGCTATGTTAACTTTCCCAGGATATTTTTGGCTCTTGCATATCTTTCTCTTTTGCATAAACTTTACCACATTATAAAGTTTATCAGTGTGGGTCATTCCCATTATCGGATAATTCCCCAAGGCAAAAATGATCATGTTCCTATGGCATGCAGGAGGTATTCTGCAAACATCTGTTGATGAGTGGGTTATCTCACAGGAACCTCCTGGAGGCATGCCTGTGGGGTGATGTATTTGGGAGCAGAGGACGCTTCCAGCCATTCCCCTAGTCATCACCTGGATGCCCACCTCCACGTCCCTGTCTAAGCCCCTTCGTGACCTGCACGTGTGTGCCAGGGTTTCACAGTTACCAGAGAATCATTGGCTCAGAGTTGTTGGAGAACAGAAGCACCATGTTTCTCCAGCAGGCCTATGATGGACAAGATTTCACGATCTTCACTAAAGATATCCTTTCCTGGATGGTTATTGATAATGTGGCTCACATTACCAAGTGGGCACAGGAGGCTAATTGGCATGAGTTAATATCAAAAGAATTGGCTAGAAGAAGAACATACTGCTTCATTAGAGAGGTTCCTGCAGTTTGGGGAAGATATCCTGCAAAGGATAGGTAACAAGAAGGGAGAACACCAGGTCCCTACATCCTCAGAACCCTTGGGTTTATATATAACTTCCTCTAATCTAGGTTATAGTCACCCTATTCTGAAATCCACCTTGTTAGTTGCTCTGTGGTGATCTGTAACTCCCCGTGAAAACTTCCCTTAGTTACTTTTTATCAGCATCTAGACAAGATTCAGCAACTCCACTTGTCTTGACAGAGTGGAGTACTTCCAAGGGACACCTCCTTTTTGAGGTATCCGGTGAGACAAATCCTTCCATCTCCTGTCAGTGATAAGCTGGGAAATACTTTGGGAAGGAGCCATTCCTATAAGGGGTTTATTAAACTGAGGGCTCATACAATACCAGTATGAGCGAAAATCTGGACTTATAAAGAAAACAAATGGAGGGTCTTTACTAGATTTATCATAAGATTCCTTTCAGTATAAAGTTCCTCTTAAACATTAAAGATATGACTCAGCTGGTCACCTTTTAGTTAATACAGACTTTTCACATAATCTTAACATTCAAAATGCATTTATGTCTGTATCATGCTATGGGTAACTCCTAGATACAACATGCCTTTTCCCCTAGGAGTGATCTTTAACGGTGGGACTTTCCAGAGCTGTGACAGGCTTTGGGGAGGCATCTAGGTCACAGTTATGAATGTGGACTATCTGCCCGAGAATATCAGCTTTGGAGGCAGATGACTAGAGTTTGAACTTCAACCCTCCCACTCACTAGCTGAATAACCATCTTAATTGCAATGGTTGCTGGTAACAGAAATCTACTCAAACTGGCTTAGACACAAAGAGGAAGCTATTTGAAAGACAAGAATCAGGGCTGTGTGAGAACCCAAGAAACTAAAACCAAGATTTGGATGGCTTTTTCCATGAGGTGGGGATGTGGCAGCCAGCATAAAGTTTATGCATATCCTCCTAGCTTCACCATTCTAGAGGAATGGGCTTCTCTCTCCCAATTCTAGCTACAAAAATACTTTTTTTCACAGGAGAACTACAGTTGGTCTGAATCGGATAGTGTGCCACTCCCCAGACTAATCACTGTAACCATCAGGACGAGTTTCTAAGATTGGCTGTGGGTAACAGAATCCCAGTAAGAAATAACTGGCACACTCAAAATGATTTCACTGAATAGAATTCAATCACGGGATCATGCACAGAGGTACAATCAGGATTGGGGAGACCAGTAAGGCACAGTGAAGTACCCAGAGATTGCAGCACAGGGAAACCGTTACACCCCCAAATCTGAAGGGGCGAGCAAGGACCGGTGCCCTAGAAGAAGCGCCTTCTAGCAAGTGCTGTTCCTGTGGAGAAACACAGCAGCTGGCAGACTGCAGTGAGGTGGTTGGGGTACAGGTGTTTGTGACCCCAACCCTTCCCTCTTTTGGCTCTCTGACATTTGCTGAGGATGCTCCTCCACCGGCCAAAACTACTCAGGCCAAGGAGACCCCAGGGGCAGTCTGATGAGCATAACCTCCCAGGGCATGAAGCCAAACACAGAAGGTCAGAGACCGGATCTGGGGGCTAGAGAGAGAGAGAGAGAGAGAGAGAAACCAATACACTGTGGGCTATGTTTGGGTGGCAGGATTAAAATTGATATGTTTTAGGGATGCCTGGGTGGCTCAGTCAGTTAAATATCAGACTTCAGCTCAGGTCATGATCTCATGGTTTGTGGGTTCGAGCCCCACGTTGGGCTCTGTGCTGACAGCTCAGAGCCTGGAGCTTGCTTCAGATTCTGTGTCTCCCTCTCTCTCTGCCCCTCCCCTGCTTGCTCTCTCTCTCTCACTCAAAAGTAAATAAACATTAAAAAAAAAAAAAGATTGGTGCTTCTTAACAGAAGCACACATTAGAGTCAGGTAAACTAATTTTCTAATATGTGTTATGTGTTTGTCAGGAGTAGGGGTTCTTATTATCAGAAAAAAGCAGAGCTAATAGATGCTAAGCAAACAAAGCAATAACCTTGAGTAAAATAAAGTTGTGATAATGCCTAGACCACAGACATTGGTGTGAAAAACGTACATGGCAGCACTTTGTACACGGTAGTTCTCTGCTTACACATTAAATGTCATCATTGTTGTCAGACCGGAAAATCTCTGACAGCTTAGGATCTGGCTGAAATCTACGGCTGACTTGGGGTTGTGCTGGACCGTTGATCACGGAGACATTTTAGGGCAAGTCTGGGCAGATAGGAAGAGGGACCAGATGAATCTCCACTCCCAGATTTTGATGAGTGGCATAACTTTTGAGTGCAAACAGGGGTGCCTGGGTGGGTGGCTCAGTCAGTTAAGCATCTGACTTCGGCTCAGGTCATGATCTCACGGTTCGTGGGTTCAAGCCCCGCATCGGTCTCTTTGCTGACAGCTCAGAGCCTGGAGCCTGCTTCGGATTCTGTGTCTCCCTCTCTCTCTGCCTCTCTCCCGCTCATGCTCTGTCTCTCTCAAAACTAATAAACACTAAAAGAGAGAGAGAGAGAGAGAGAGAGCTGTTAGTTGCCTGCCCTCCTGCTCTCAGGGAAGGGAGGGAGAAGGTAGGAAAACTGGAACAAAGTTGCTGTAAGTTGGGATGTGAGGGTTAATACCAACCCTGTTGATTCTCCCTGGGATGAGAAGCTCTTGGGAAGACAGGGGAGAACCTGGACCACTGGGTTGTGTGGGAAGAGTACTGGAAGTATGGCATGGATACCTCTGCTCCCCCTCCAAGCCTCAGGAAAAAGAGAAGGAAGATTTTGTTGAGACAAGGCTCCTCCTTTTATCAGAGTACCAGATAGCAAGGTGGGGTGTAGGGGTGAGGCCCACGGATGGGTGGGAGGCAGCCCTTCCAGGATGTTGTCCGGCTCTGCATGGCTCACATCTGGATGGGACCCAATTCAGCGCGAACGTGAAGGACAGCACCATCTGGAAAATTAGCAGAATAGTCAAGGAGAAGGAAGTCCACGTAGGGACAGGGTGTGGTGTTTTTTGTTTTTTGTTTTTGTTTTTGTTTTTTGTCTTTCACTACAGGTGCCCCTCTGTGATGTGAATCTCTGTGAATTTGAGGGCATAACCACAACACAATCTGTTTATTACCTATGTTTGTTTCTGATGGCGGTCACTGTTTTCATCCATTTGGCTGCATAACAAAACACCACAGGCTGGGTGACTTATAAACAACAGAAATGTAGTTCTCACAGTTCTGGAAAATGCAAGTCTGAGATTAGGGTATCAGTGGGCTCAGATGAGGTCCCTGGTCTCAGTTGGAGACTGTGGACTTCTCATCACGTCCTCACATGGTAGGACTGGGCCAGGGATCTCTCAGAACTTCTTTCTTTTTTGTTGTTTTAATGCTTATTTTTGAGATAGAGTGAGAAAAAGACGGACCACGGGCCAGGGAGGGAATCCAAAGAAGAATCCGAAGCAGGCTCTTGAGTAAAATGAACACAGAATCTGAAGCAGGCTCCAGGCTCTGAGTTGTCAGCACAGAGCCTGATGTGGGGCTCAAACTCACAAACCATGAGATCATGACCTGAATTGAAGTCAGATGTTTAACCTGCTGAGCCACCCTGGTGCCCCTCAGAACCTCTTTTATAAAGGCATTAATCCCATTCATAAGGGTTCCACTGGCAGGATTTAAGCACCTCCCAAAGGTCCCACCTACTAATACCGTCACCCTTACTGGTTACGGTTTCCACAAGTGAATCTGGGGGGTGGGCGGGAGACACATACATTCATACCATAGCAATCACAAAAGTGCCGGCCCAAGGACACAAGGCAGTTCAGAGCCCAAGCAGAGCCAAGGTGGCTGTGGTATCTATTTGCACTAGCATGGAGTTGAAAAAAAAAAAAAGGAAGGCTGAGTTCTAATCTCCAGTCTTTTGCTGAATTACTCATCACAAACAGTCACACATTTTGTAATTCAGTTTTCCTATTCTGTGACTCATAAAAGTATTTCAAAGGTTAACAGTAAATGATCCTGACACACTTTCCAAACACTCAAAGCTATGAGGCTACTCCACTCTGCCCACTTAGAGGACAGAACTTGGCTCACCTCCACATTCGTCATTCACCAGCACGCTGCCCTAGAGGAAGGTACACAACAAAGTTTGTTGTTGATGGACCCGCGCTCTGGGTCGTTCTTGGTTTTACATGTTTCCTACAATGAAGAGAATTAATTGGGAAACCCCGTTGCCAATTTCTACTATTGTAAGCTCTGTACCTATGATACCTGTACTGTATGTAACTTTATTTCTTCTTTCTAGAGCCCCATAGGTCAGAGCAAACCACAACTTTTCCAAGGGTTACAACTGCTTTCTGCAGAGTTCATGGCTTTCACCCCCCAGAAATTTGCATGATCTGGTTGAAAAATGGGGAAGAAATTGTCTAAGAAAGAGGTTATGGAGACATTCTTCCCGATGGGGATGGAACTTATCAGACACGGGTATCAGTTGAGCTGGGTCCTCAGAGCAACTGAGGACTCCTTCCCGTGCAGATTGTGTCCTCTGCATGGCTGTTCAGGTCCCCCAGGATAACAATGGGTTGTGGCTATCTGGAGATTGAGAGTGAGGAACAGTGGAAAGCAGGAAACACCATGTGCTTTTTAAAATCAGTGGTTCTCTCACATTTTGGCCTTAAAGCTCCTTTCTTCTTAAAAATTATTGAGGACACCAAGGAGCTTTTGTTTATGTGAGTTATATCTATTGCTATTTACTGTCTTATCAATTACAAATGGAAAAGATTTTTAAGTACAAGAAAACACAAGTACGTATCTATAAGCCATCAGAGAGAGGATGTCATCACACATCAGGTAGCCTCTAGAAAACCCCACCGTGCACATGTGAGAGATTAGGATTAAAAAAAAGGGGGGGGGGGAATTGTGATGTAGACCTTATAGGCACCCTGAAAGGGCCTTGAGACCCCCTGGGGCATTCGGACCACATTTTGGGAACTGTTGTTCCTCTGTTTTCATTTATTATCCCACCTGAAGCTGTGAAGTGAGAGGTAACAGTAAGTAGTGTTGGGCTACCTGCCGATCACAGGGACAAAAGTCCCCAAAAGTTAGCATAGAAGGGGAGGGGGACTTGTGGATTTTTCCTCTCTTGCTTGTGTTCAGAACCAGACAGCTGAAAGCTGTTGTTGGGTTCACCAACCTAGGAGCTGGAATTGGTCCTAGCCTGGGGCAGAAGGCCTGAGCTGTGAGTGACCTGGAGGCAGGGGCTATAAAGTATAGACTCACTCCCACAGCTCATTTTCTGTACCCGCCCCCCCCCCCCCAAGCTCCATTTAGAAAGGGGTTGGGCCTTCCTTTGTGATCACAGGAGGGCCTGGAACACCTCTCCCATGGATGATGCTTGTGAGGACAGTGGTCTGTTTCACAGGTAGGTGATGCCTGACGCCTAAACATCAGCAAAGAAGCACAGCTTCTGTCCAGGTGAACTGTCCTCCTAGAAGGTGACTCAGAGAAGATATGGTAATCTTGATTTGTCTTTTTCCAAACTATATCTTTATTATTAACTAATACCAACTTTTGAGGGGATTTTATCCTTTGTTTCAAAACTTTAGTAAGTTTTCCCATTTTAACACTTTTCTCCCTGAAATCATGTGAAAATCCTTTTCCTTCTAAAATCATCTTTCAGGGCTGTCTGGGTGGCTCAGTCCGTTAAGCGACCGACTCTTAATTTCTACCCAGGTCATGATCTCAAAGTCATGAGACCAAGCCCCACATCGGGCTCTGTGCTGAGAGTGGAGCCTGCTTGGGATTCTGTTTCCTTCTCTCTGACCCTCCCCTGCTCATGTGTGTGCGTGCGTGCATGGGCACACTCTCTCTCTCTAAAAAAAACCAAAAAAACAAAAAAACATCTTTCAACACATGAAATGTTGAAAAGTAGATACCTTTGGAAAATGGGGTTCAGGGTAAGGAAAAGGGAAAGGAGAAATTGGAGATATACAGGTTCTTGATACCTTGGGGAAAAATGAATTCATTCACTAACTATGTATTTAATACCTACTATGTGCTAGGCACTATAGTGGATGCTGGGATATAGCAAAGGACAGATGTAATTCCTGTGGTCAGAGAGTTTACAGACTAGTCTTATAAGGTCATTCCCCTGCCTCTGGCTTCATTAGGTGCACAAATTGATCACAGCTTAATATTGGTGACACTTAGATTATGGGTTTGAGCCCACTGTGGGCTAAGAGTTTGGCTTTGTTTCATAACCACAGACTTCAATCTCAATTCTGGTGATAGTGTACAAAGCATATTATTAGGTCAAAGTAAAACCAACCTGTTTACTAGAAAATCAACTCAGAGAGTTGGTGAGTCATTAATGTTTTCTTTATAAGTATAGTAGTGATCCCAATCCAGGAAGTAATAGCTGCTGAAGAAAAAAAAAATTAACAATGACACACCCCTTTCAAGAATGATACACACTGAGTCCCTTCTTGTGGAGTTTGTGAATTCGAGTTAAAATCTGTCAAGTACTAAGAGAATCTTGACAAAACAGGCTAAAAATGTCCATGCTGGCTTGTCAGATTTTGCTGAACATTGTGCAATTTGTTTTTGAGCTACAAGGAAAATTGCATATATCTGACTAAAGACTTTTCCTTTCAAAGCAAAATGGAGTCCATCGACCTTCTTACACCAGATCTATGATTGGAGATAGCTCTTTTCCAGTTTTTCCTCTAGGAAGCATGGTCCCCCATCCCCTGTGGACTCAAGTCCAGTGCACAAAAAAATCTTGACCACATTCACAATACACACATGGATATCACAGGTTTGAGTATTTATGGCAGAAATATAGGAAGTCATGAAATTTTTGTGAAATTAGAGAATCTCAGAGCTGGAGGGAACCTTCTGATCCAGGGAAGGAGATGTCTTCTACTGTGCCTCTGACTTGAGCATCCAGCCCCCACTGGAAAACCACCAGTGCAGGGCAGCTCACTACACCATGACATGGTCTTTCTCTTCTTTCATGAGAATGTTCATTATGTAAGAGATTTGAACATCACAGATGCCTTTGCTGTGACCCTACAGACAGGATTGGACCAGCCCAGGAGATTAGTCAGTGAGTTTCTACAATGACCTGTGAGTGGCTGGATCATTTTACACATTTCCTGGCCTGAGAGAAAGTGAAAGTGCCTTGTTCTTATGGCAAATCTTCCAGGTAGCTTGGAATCTTGGAAGTATGCCTGGCCCGATCTGTGGAAGTCATCTCATTCTTTCCGATTTTTGTAGGAAAATCAGAACACTAATGATCAGACATTCTATCACTTCAGTGGAACTACAGTGACCTAGACCCAATTGCAACCTTTGGTGAAAAAAAATGATAGTATATCTCTGTCTCAGAAGAGGGTTCAATTCGTCCTCTATTGGCTTCTGGTAGATGGGCCTGACTCACCTTTATGCATATGCTCATTCTCCATATATATGCACTGGGAATAAATAAAAGCCCCACAGTGAGAACGAACATCCCCACGATCCTCCTTGCTCCCCTAAAATCCTCACCACCATTTACGTCTGGTCCTGTTGAATTGCTGATCCTAGGATCGAGGTCAATTACACTCGTCTACCCAACTTCCGTGGATAAAGCTCCTATGGCAAGTGTCTCTTTCCTGGTGCCAGCTGAGTTGCAAAAGAGCACAACTGTGTCTGCTTATTTTGGATATGTATATATATATCCAAAAAATATAATATATATATTAACATTTATTTACTTTTGACAGACAGAGAGAGACAGAGCATGAGCAGGGGAGGGGCAGAGAGAGAGGGAGACACAGAATCTGAAGCAGAATCTGCTGACAGCTCAGAGCCCAACACGGGGCTCGAACCCACGAACCGTGAGATCACAACCTGAGCCAAAGTCGGATGCTTAACCGTCTGAGCCACCCAGGTGCCCCGATGTCTGCTTATTTTGATTTTAGGGTCGCCGTAGGCAGTTCCTATGTTGTCTTCTCATCAGTGTTACACTGGGAAGAGAGCAGCTTTATTTTTGGAATAGTTTCTCACAATTAAAATTGTTAAGACTTAATACATTTCTGGATGGACCACTTACAGTGATACAGGTGATATATCTATGTAAATGTCTCATCCCTCCAACTGCCTGGTGCTCTCATCAGAGGTGGGAATGACCAAAACCTCTTCGTGTCACAGTTAACACAAAATTAAAATGTCCCAGTGGATGAAGAGGAGAGGGCAGAGACAAGGTCAAGGATGTGGTGCTAAGACCTTCTGTAATATGCTTGCTGCATTTCTGTTTCTCCTTTGGGGATTTTATAATTTAAGAGTTATTATATGCATGTAACATAAAGGGGTGCTTTTAAATAAGACCTAAAATTTTACAATTTTTGTTTTACTAGAGGTTCAAAATTTCATTATTTCTTAATAATTTTAACTCATGTTTGCTAAAGACAGATGCTCAACAAATGGAATCTATGAAATATTTGACAACATAATCTAAATATCAAAAACAAGCTGTGCTGTCACTAGAATCACATTTTGACTTTGGGTTTTCACTTAATATTTGGGTTAAGAACACTGGAGGAGAAATCTTTAAACTTAGTCCTCCCCCTCCTTTTCCTCATCCTTCCTCCCTCCTCCGTCTCCTCCTCCTGTCCTTCCTTCTCTCCCTCCTCCTCCTCTTCCACCTCCCCGCCCTCCTCCTCCTCCTTGTCTTCCTTCGTCTCCTGGTCTCCTTCTCCTCCTTCAACTACACTCAATTTATGTTTTCTTTTTAAGTGCATACAGACCAAGATGTAGTTCGTTTCCATGGCAGTGTAATCAGGAGGAAAGGCAAGCAGTTTGGAGAGCAGTGTGAAGGTGAGACAAGGTTTTTCTGGGCCAGACTGCCCTGCCACAGGGGTCCTGAGCTGTCCCAACAGAGGGCTGGCCTCTGTCCTCTGCCTTTCTCTTCTTGCTCGCACTATTTTTGAGCTCTTCTGAGTTTTCCCTTAATTCCGAGGAACTGCTTGGTCTTTCCTCTTCTCTCTCATTTTTAGCCAGAGATTGTTTTGCAGCTGTGACCACGAAGAATAGTCATTGACCAGGGAGGCCAGAGATCATTTTCTGCCAGGATCCCTCAGACTGGTCACACCTTATTCTGATCACCCATATCGGGGGTCGTTGTCTTTCACATATGAAGGTCAGGTGTCTCCACGTGCTGATCAGATGAGTGCATACCTTGGAGGGCCAGTGGATTCGTTTACTGTGAGAAACACGATTGCCAAGTGGGTCAGATATTTGTCTCAGCTGGTCAGCAAATTTTCTGGCAGCAGAGCCTACGTGAGAACAGTGAGTCAGGGTCAAAAGCGTGCTTGGTGGCCCCAGAATTGATGCAAGGGACACATTCTTGCTCTTTTGCTCCTCCTTTCACACACAGTCTGTCAGTTCACAGAGCTTTCTCTGGAGAGGAGAGGGCACGCGTCTGGAAGACACAGGCAGCGAGCGGTGCTAGAAGGGAGTACAGGTCTCCCAGACCAGGTGTTTTCCACTTGACTGAGGAAGAGACCCTCATGAGCCTGTCTGAAGCGCCTTCACTACCTCTCTCTCTTTTTAAAAAAAAATTTTTCTTTTAATGTTGATCCATTTTTTTTGAGACAGAGAGAGACAAACAGAGTGTGAGTGGGGAGGGGCAGAGAGAGAGGGAGACACAGAATCCAAAGCAGGCTCCAGGCCCTGAACTGCCAGCACAGAACCGGACATGGGGCTCGAACCCACGAACTAGGAAATCATGACTGAGCTGAAGTCGGATGCTTAATCGACTGAGCCACCCAGACACCCCCATCACTTCTCTTTCTTCGGACATTTTGCCATCTTTAAGCCTTTTGTCTCTCTAGGACATCTCTGCATCTTCCTTTTATACTGCCTCCCTTTCTCCAGTGTCCTTCTGTCTTCTGGTAACAAATCCCAATACGAGTGGCTTAAAGCAGCAACAATCATTTTATTATTTTCTGTAGCCTCTGTGAGTCAGGATTTTAGGCAGGGCTTGGCTAGGCCCTTATGGCTCGGGGCTGTGGTCAGATACTGGCTGGAACTGAAACAGTGCAGGACTGGAGGAGCTGGGTGGGGGACAGGCACCTCTTGTTCCAAGTAAACTCAGGGACTCTCCGTGTGGTCTCTGTGTGTAGATTACATTGGCACCGTGGCCTCAGGGTGGCGAGACTGCGTTATGGCCTCTAGATTCCCTCAGTGAGTATCCCAGAAGATCGGGGCAGAAGTGCCTAGTATTTCTATGACCTCACCCTGGAAGTCACAGAGTGTCACTTTTGCCATACTCCAGGCAAAGTCTCAGAATTCTGCTCAGTTTCAAGGGGAGGGGACATGGACCCCAATACTCAATGGAAAGATTGTCAAAGACACACTAAGAAGAACGTGTGGACAGGAGATGCTTGTGGTCACCTCGGGAATGATACAATCTGTCACAACTGCCATGTCCCCCCATCCTCTCCCCATTCCACCCTGTATTGGCTTCTTAGGGTTGCCATGACAATGTAAGGAAGACTAGGTGGCTTCTAAAACAACAGAAATTTATTGTCTCACAATTCTGGAAGGCAGAGTCACAAACCAAGGTGTTGGCAAGGTCATGCTTCCTCTGAAGACACCAGAGATAGAGCCGTTCCAGGCTTCTCTCCTTGCTTCTAGTAATTCCTTAGCCTGTGGCTGTATAATTTCAGTCTTCACAAGATTTTCTTTCTGTGCGTATCTGTGTCTGGATTTCCCTTTTTTATAAGGACACCCGTCATACTGGATTAGGAGTCCACTCCAGTATGGCCTCATCTTAAGTAATATACATCTGAAACAACTCTATTTCCAAATAAGGTCGTATGTTTAGGTACTGAGTGTTTGGACTTAAACATAAATTTTGGATGGACACAATTCAACCTACAGCACACCCCTATCAAGGCTCTACAGGATCCAGCAAAGGTCCTTTTGCTCCAGAGAATCAGCTTGCAGTTAGGAAATCAAAATAATTAAATGGGTTCACCCTACCGTGAGATTGACTAGTAGTATACCTTTTCTTAACTTTGAATGAAAAGAGTTAAGTCAAATGAATCTGGTGAAAGTTTGGATGGTTCTGGGGAAATTTGGAGAATAGTGATGCTTTCTTTAAATCATACCACTTGCTTTTCTTCCATTTTTAAGGCTCACCATGCAACCCCTCTAGGACAAGGAAGGGTGTTTGTGGCCTCTTGATGGTAAAATGAGTTGCTCATTGATCTACTTGTTCAACAGCTTCTCCTCTTGAGCCAGAGGCTTCTGATGCCTGCCATCTTTGATTCTCAGTAAGAAGGTCACATTCTACCAGCGGGGGGGATGCTTATGTCTTTCAGTAAGTTAAATATGAGTTCAGAACCCAGGACCCTGGACTCCCCTGGACATAAGATTTCTGAAACATAAGAGCATGGGAACCCCATGCTTGAGGAGGAACCCTCTCCCCAGCCCCCATGCCCCACCGCCCAAACTATGGCTGGCTCCAGGGGAACTCATCAAAGCTTTCACTGTGGCCTCTTTCTCTAACAAGTTTCCTTCTTGCTTCCCCACAGCTGGCATGGCTGAGTAAAAAAACCACCAAATACAGGCACTTACAGGGGTGACTTACCACATAGCAAGATAAAAGCCATCTATGTCATCAAATGTATTTTTGTTGTAAATCTTGTGTGATAAACTCTGTAAACTCAGTAAACTCTGCCCATTTCTGGCTCATGAACCAACTAAGAACACAAAGAGAGCCACAGCTAACCCATATGGGACATTTGTGAAAATTAGAAAGTTGTTCTTTTTCTCTGGTGGACACAGCCCCAGGCCAGGTCATGGCTTAGCCCTGCAGAACATAGAGTAGATTTCTACCTGATTTTCCCTCTCACTCGGGGTATTCTTGTACAGGGCTCAACCTTACATGGCAGCTCGAGTCATACCATTAGAAAATAGATGGAAATTGGCTGTGGACTAAGATGAATGAATTGATTTGGAAGGGGAGAGCAATGGTGGGAAAAAATAGGTCAATTCATTCAAAACAGTAGAACTAGAAGCCCTGTTTGTATTTTCAAATGGCTAAAATTAACTGAAAGGTTTTACATAATCCTATCTTGGAGTTTATTTATGGCAATCTATTTTTAAAATTTTATGTCATATCACACAGTCTGTTTGCACGATGCCTTGTATGTATTAGCGACTCAGTAAATACTTCTTGAATGAACCAGTACAGTATTTTAATTAGCTAGTCCTCATGGACTGGTGCAAAAGAACAGTGTCATCTTACAACTGAAGTCAGAGAGGGGACATATCCCACCCTAGATGGTGTGACATTCCAGGGGCCCAGAATGAACACTGCAAAGACTCATCTGAGTTCTTCAAAGGTTTCAGCAGCATTAACTTTATTTAATACTCCATCTTGTTATTGCCTTGTCTGTGAGATGAGGGACCCCAAACATTCTAACTATACTTTTGTCACACATATCAGGGACAATAACAGAATTCAGAGTTTCTTACAGGAGGCACGGTTTTTCTTGAAGGCTCTGACAAGAGGTGCCGAGAAATGAGTTCCCAGCCACCTTGTGGGCCCAAATATCTGAAACCCAACAGATATCTTTTTATTCTTAAGGCCAGTAGAGTTGTAATATAATCTGAATTTTCCTTTGCATTGTTACATGGGTATTTACTTAACAAAAGTTCTTGAAATACAAATTTCATCAATTCTTATCAATGACCTGGGAAGTGTGTGAAACTGCTTGTTCTGAGCAGAACTGATCATGTATAATTTGTCCTCTCCCCCTTCCTCCCTTCAGAGTTGGCTGAACCCAGTAGGAACTTCTGCATTTGCCCTTGGTGGGGGTGGGGTGTGAGAGAATGTTTGAGACCAGAAGGTTCTGAGTCGGTTGGAGCTGGACAGTTGGAGATGAAAGGCGGAGGGGCAGCTGGAGAGCTGAGTTGGCCTGGAGCCCTGGCAAGCCCAGACCTGGGTCTCAGGCAAGTACTGTGGCGGCAGCCAGACCTCTGAAGGAGCAAAACAGGGGCCAGAGAGTGGGAACAACCAAGGAGAAAAACAGCTTCTGAGAAAACAGTTTCTGAAATGGAAAATACATTCAGGGAACAGGAGGCTACAGACGAAATGGGAAGCCACCCGAATGGAAAGGAAGTGAAACCAAGGGAGAAATGAGACATTCAACCCCAAGCTAAAGTAGTCTTTGCTTTTTTTTTTTTTCTTTCCCCTTTTGAGGTATCAGTAGGGATTCTAAGGTGAATCTGTTATCTGAACTGAGTTAAAGCTCTATTTTTTTTCTGAGCGACAGGACAGTGGCATAAATAGGGAATTCTGGGAACGCACTGAGAAGACATGAACTTTAGGTAGTGACAATTCTGGGGAAATTTGAAGGGCTGAAACATTTGGAATCCCGTCAGTTGCTAAAATACAACCCCTTGATTTACTTTAAAAGATCTAAAAGTACATACTCTGCATGTTACTCACAAAACGGCTACAAATACGTGGTCTGTGCGTTACACACAACAGGAAGTTGCCAAACCAGATGTAACCCCCAGAGGCTGAATATTTGGGCTACCCTTTACCTTACTTTTAGAAGACAGAATTAGTCATTGATCCCTGAGGATCAAGGAGGGGGGGAAGACGAAAGCAAGCTACTCCAACCCAATGTAGCGCCTTAACTTGAGATCAAATTTCAAAGATTTGTAAGCTTGCCCAGCTTCACAGACTTGAGATCATTCTGCAGGATGACTTGTTTGTAGCCCCTGTGATGAAATTGTCAAGGATTGTCCCCTGCCAAAAGGAATTAGCAGTTTATCTGTGTGGCAACACACACACTATATTTTCATTAAAACCACCAATTCTAGGGGCTCCCCGGGTGGCTCAGTTGGTTAAGCATCTGACTTTGGTCAGCTCATGATCTCACCATTTGTAAGTTCAAGCCCCACATCAGGCTCATGTGCTGACAGCCCAGAGCCTGCTTCAGATTCTGTGTCTCCCTTGCTCTCTGCCCCTCCCCCACTCACACTCTGTCTTTGTCTCTCAAAAATAAACATTTAAAAAAAGCCACCAATTGTATTTATTCCAATTATTAATAATCTGCCATGGAAATTGACATTCAAATTAAATTCTTTTGTCCTTCATACATTGATCAGCTTTTCACGGAATAGATGTTGTATGAGGCCTGATTCTCTAGTGCCTGGCACATAGTAGGTACTCGATACGCATGCACACTGACTAAATGAATTTCTGTAATGCCTACTATGAGCCAGGGCATATAGGCAATAAAGCTCAATGACATTTTGAAAATGAGCAAGGGTGGAAATGGCTGAGACACATGCTTCTAAGCAAACCGAGCTCACATCATGGAAAATGATTTTAGAGAAGGTAATCTAGAATGTATGTCTAAAAGACAGACCCTGGGTTTTATGTTAATAGAAGAAATACAACTCTCACAGTGACCTCTGTGGTAATGCTAAAAAACACGTGTTGGATAAAACTTCAGAGCGAAAAAGGAGGGCCTACATATCAATATTCCATTAATGAAGGGGAGGAGGGAGAGAGGGAAGGATTGGAGGAGCCAAGTGCTCTCTCCCTCCCAGAAGCAGCTGGGCTGGGCTTCCAGGACCAACAGGCAGTTGTGAGGGTGACATCTAGGAATTCAGAGATGTCTGGTGACACAGAGAAAGTCGTAATCCACTCGTTTCTTTTTGCCTTACCCCATTCCCCAACTGGCCAATCCTCAGAATGAACTCCCTCTCTCAACCCCTAAATGCTTTTTGGTTCTGCCACTCAACGGACACTTGCTACCCTGGGTTGGTATTTATCTGTTTCTGCACAGTCATCACTCCAGCTAGACCCTCTGGCAAGATTCTGGCTTAACCCCTTAAGAACCCAGTTTGCTCATTCGGAGGAAGAAAACAACAGCACACTGTTTGAATTCCATCTCTGTCACTTAGTATCAGGATGATTTTAAGTTGTCGAACATCTCTGAGCCGCACTTTTACAAAAAAAAAAACAAAAAACAAAAAAAAACCAGGGCTATTAAATACCTGTCTCCCAGTGTTACCGGAGGAACTGAGTGAGATGTGTGTGTGGGTGTTGGTGAAGGCGTCCGTGCACAGGGCAGGGTACATGCTGGGACTACTCTTCCTGCCCCACATCCTCAGAGCTACCATTTACTGAGTGCTAACTATGAACTGGACACTTTACAGATATCTCTATTTTTCATGGCAACTTGTTATGTTTCCTGACAAGGTCACAGTTACCAAGGGGCAGAGGCATGATTCAAAACCAAGTCCTCCTCCGTATACAGTGTATGCTCCTTCCCAGACACCACCTTTTCTGCACACACCAGGCGCTCAAGCAATGCTTGAGGAGAATTGCAATGTATCATCTATTCAAAACCTTGTTCTATAATGAACCTTGGGAACAAAATAAAAACAACTTTACAATGAATGAATCAGAAAATAAAGTCCCTTTAAATTTGTGAAAGTGTGAATCTTTTTGCTTAGCTTTTGATAATGGGACTAAAATGCTGAATGAAGCCCATAGATAAGTCATTACTTGTCAATTCATGGCAGATGGGAGTAGCTGATGCACAAAGGGAAAATTAAAAGCTCTTTGTCTTGCAAACAAACCCACCCAGGGTAAATTTAGTGGGACTTAGAATTTTAGAGCCGGAGGGTTTTATAGTTAAATTCTCTTGTTTTAGGGGTGCCAGGTGGCTCAGTCAGTCAAGCATCTGACTCTTGATTTCAGCTCACGTCAGGATCTCCTAGGGAGATAGAGACCCACGTGGGGCTCTGCGCTGTCAGCACTGTACCTGCTTGGAATTCTCTCTCTCCCTCTTTCTCTGCTCCTTCCCTCACTCATACTACCCACCCCCCCTCAAAATAAATAAACTTAAAAACATTGTCTCATTTTACAGATGAGAATATTGAGGCTTGGAGAGTGTAAAATGATTTGCCCATAGAAACTCCTAAGCCAATTATAAACATCATTTCTTTACATAAATATGTTCAACATCATTAGTCATTAGGGAGATGCCAATTAAAATCACAGTGAGAGATCACTACACACCGACAAGAACAGAGAAAATAAAAAGTTGGGACAATACCAAATGCTGGAAAGGATGTGGAGAAACTGGATCACTCACCTATGGTTGGTGGGAACATAGTATGGTACAAGCACTCTGGAAAATAGTTCGGCTATTTCTTTAAAAACTAAAAACATACTTACCCCGCAATTGCACTCATGGCAACTTACTCCAGAAGGATGATAACTTATGTCCACACAAAAATCTGCACACAATTGTTCATAGCAGCTTTATAATAGACTGAAACTGGAAACAACCCAAATGTCCTCCATGTATGATGGTGAAACAATGGTGTATTCATATTATGGAATACCAGTCAGCAATAAAAAGGAATAAACGATTTATATATGCTTGGATGAGTTGCAAGGACATTATGCTGAGTGGAAAAAGCCAATCTCAAAAGGCCACATACTGTATCATTCATACCGTGTAATTTCTATAACATTCTCAAAATCATAAAATTATAGAGATGGACAATGGATTGGCGGTTTCCAGGGTTAGGGATGGTTGTAGGGAGAGGGGAAGCTGTGACAGTAAAGGGGTAGCATGACAGAGATCTTTGTTGGGATGGTAGCCCTGTATCTTGATTGCAGTGGTTGGGGCACGGATCCACACGTGGATAAAATGGCATAGAACAATGCACATATATTGTATTGGTATCAACTTCTTGGTTTTGATATTGTACCATAATTGCGTAAGGTATAACCATGGATAAAACTTAGTGGGATTTTAGAAAAATCCCACTTAGTTTGCAATCAGTAGATTATATATTAAGATAGGTAAGGGACCCCCATTAACAGTGGAATAATCAGAAAAGTCTGCATTACTGGTAATCTCATAGCATTAAAAGTAATCTGTTGGGGAGTATGGGGGGCATTTCAATGTAAGTATTTGGTGTCTGGACCTTGCTGCTGTCTTTCATAATTTGAAGATGCCCCTACCTAAGGTGAGCATCATCTACCTACCTATATGACTGAAAACTCTCATCACTGGGTGGTGAACAGCTCAAGATGATTTGAACTTGAGGTCTCTTTTGGCACATTCAAGAGGACTACCACTTAAGACTGACTGCCCTTCAACCACTCTGACTGTTCAGTTCTCAAGCTGGCTTCCTTGCATATCTGTTTTCTAGATGGGCAGAGCTGTGCCTGAATCTACAGGTAAATAGCTGATTTTCTGGGGCTCTTAGTGACCAAAGGGGTATGACTAATGCTTCTCATTGTGACTATGCTGGACGACCTAATGAATGAACTTCTGTTAACTGTTTATTTCCTTAGGGGCAGTTCCTCACGGACTTCATCCACATATTTGGTTAGGCACGATGGCCAGGATCTCAACTTGCTTGGCATATATTTGTAAATGTAACTCCGGTTAGTTTTGTCTATAACAGCTATTCCAGACTCTCTTCACTCCCTCAGGCTCCCTGAGTGATCTCACCCCATTTGCCTCCAAATTCACAGAGAAAGCCAAGGTTCATTCTTAGAAGCTCCTTAGCCCTTCAGCCACAAATGGCCCCGCAAGTCTTCTCCCCTTTACCCTCTTCCCTACAGTCTCCATAGAGGGAGAATGTATTCAAAGTATTCTACTTTGTCCTGGGCTGGCTCCCCACCAAAGCTCCAGATCCCTTCCTTTACTGATCTCCCAAGACTTTCTCCTCCAATTTCCCTCTCCCTACTACAGCTTTAGCTTCATAGACTGGTGCAGATGCATATAGAAAAGAACAGAGACATAGCCAGCCAGACAAGGTCTTGAATACCACCTCCTCCATTTACTAGTTATGCAATCCTAAGCACTTTCTTAAAACAATTGTGGTAAAATGCACATAATATAAAGTTCACCATCTTAACCATTTTTAAATGTCCAGTTAAGTAGGGTTAAGTAATTCCCATTGTTGTGCAACCAACCTCCAGACCTCTTTTCATCTTGTGAAACTGAAGCTCTATACCCACTAAACACCACCACCCTACTCACCCCTCCCCAGCCTCTGGCCATCATCACCTGTTTTCTGTCCCTATGAGTTTGACACTTTAGGTACTTCATGTAGGTAGAATCACATGATATTTGTCTTTGTGACAGGCTTACTTCACTTAGCATGATGTCCTCAAGGTTTATCCATGTTGTAGCATGTCATAAGCAAGTTTTAAAAAACCAACTCCAGGGGCACCTGGGTGGCTCAGTCAATTAAGCATCCAACTTTGGCTCAGGTCATGATCTCATGGCTCGTGAGTTCGAGCCCCACATCGGGCTCTACGCTGACAGCTCGGAGCCTAGATCCTGCTTCAGATTCTGACTCCCTCTCTCTCTGCCCCTCTGCTGCTCATGTGCATGCGCTCTCTCTCTCTCTTTCTCTCTCAAAAATAAATAAACACTAAAAAATTGTTTTAGAAACCAACTCCAGGGGTGCCTGAGTGGCTTAGTCAGTTGAGTATCCAACTCTTCATGTCAGCTCAAGATCGTGATCTCATGGTCCTGAGATTGAGCCCCATATAGAGCTCTGCTTTAGGTGTGAAGCCTGCTTGGGATTCTCTCTCTCCTTCTGCCTCTCTCCACCTCACCAAAACAAAAAACAACCCCCCCCAACTCCAAACCCCAGTTTCCTCACCTATAAAGCCCCATATCTTCCAAAGGTTGTCAGGAGGATTACATACTATGGGAATTCAACGTTGGTTGGGTCCTTTTCCTCTTATTCCCTGTGACTCTTTCCTGGATTCAGAAACCCTCCCAAGCTCCGGGATGTCTCTTTCTACTTAAGACCTTCCCTCATCTTCACAATCTTAAGAGCAAGCTATCTGCTAGCTGTCTCCACTCCTCACTTTCTTATCACTCTTTCTGGTCTGCAGAAGGACTTGAATATGTCGCTACCCCTCAAGTCATGTTGTTGCTGGGGGATTCACTGGAAACTCTCAACTGTCCAATCTCTTTCTTGGTATGATTTCACTTGTCCTTTCTGCACGTCATATAACATGAATTAAACATCTCCGAATATACTTTCTTTGTTGAAAGCTCCTTCCTTGGCTTCTGTGATGGCACCATATAGCTTTCTGAACTGGTCAAAAAGGTACTTAAGGATAAAGAGAACAGAGAATGTGTTTGAATGTATTCTTTTTTTATTATCAGTGAGTAAACTCTATACCCAACATGGGGCTTGAACTCATGACTCTGGGATCAAGAGTTATGTGCTCGGGTGCCTGGGAGGCTCAGTTGGTTAAGCATCTGACTTTGGCTCAGGTCATGATCTCATGGTTCGTGAACTTGAGCCCTGCTTCAGGTGAGCCACGTCTCTCTCTCTCTCTCTCTCTGCCCCTTGCCCATTTGTGCCCTTTCTCTCTCTCTCTCTTAAAAAAAAAAAGAGTTGTGTGCTCTACTGACTGAGCCAACCAGGTGCCCCTATTCTTTTTATTCATTCAGCAACTATTTTGTGAGCACACTACATGCCAGCTACTGTCCTACATGCTAGAGATACCTCGGTGCACAACACAGACAAATGTGGTGCCCTGGCATGCTTGGGGCAATCATTAAGGAGTGGATGGTGGCTAGAGCTCCCCCACCCACCTCCATTTTTCTGTACATTATTCACTTTTGCAACTAGAAGAAAAGGTAGCTCAAGCCTCTTTCTCTGACACCATGAGCCTTGGCGCCCAGCTCTCCCCTTACCTCCATGACCTTCATTGCAGGAGAGTTACCTGTGCCCTCTTTGACCTCACCCTTGTCCTTGCACATAGTCATATTGTAAGACTGATTCTCAGTGACATTCTATTATTGATGATGACGACTCTTTATCATGATGACTATTTCTGTTATAGATGACTTTCTATTCTTACCTGCCTGTCTCCCCTATAAGGAGGTGAGCTGCATAAAGTCACCGCTGGATGGGCCATACTCATCCTGGTGTCCCCAGGGCCTGCTATAGTGCCTACCATATAGTAGACAACCAGGGAATGTTCACTGACGGAGGCTGAATAATTTTATTTTCTAAAAAATGCTAATAATTATTTCAGGGCTCCTGGGTGGCTCAGTTGGTTGAGCATCTGACTCAATTTCAGCTAAGGTCATGATCCTACAGTTTGTGGGTTCAAGCCCCAAGTTGGGCTCCATGCTGAGCATGGAGCCTGCTTGGGATTCTCTCTCTCTCCTCTCTGCCCCTGTCCTCATGCTCTCTTGAGAGAGAGCAAGAGAGGGGCAGAGAGAGAGGGAGACACAGAATCCAAAGCAGGCTACAGGTTCTCATCACAGCGCCCGAGGCAGGGCTCAACCCCATGAACCACAAGATGAGCCAAAGTCAGATGCTTAACTGGCTAAGCCACCCAGGTGCCCCAATAAATAAACATTTTTTAAAAAATAGAATATTGTGATGGCTCTTCTGCCCTGTTATATTTTGTTGGTTTGGAACCTGAAGTGCAGGGATTTTAATAAACCCAGAAACGTTTAGGAAACATCTCAACTCCTTTTTCCTTTAAATATTTTCCCACTGCCCCCACAATTTGGCAAACAAATTGGGCTCCTCAAAGTCTTTTTCAGTCTTCTTTTTCTAGATTGTTGGAACTGGAAGGACCCTTAGAGGAGCCTCATCATTTCATAGATTAAGATCCTGAGGGCTCTGAAATGCCACGTCTTACACAGGGTCACCTGACTGGCCAGTGGCAGGGATAAAGGTAGTGTCCTTTGGAGAGTGGATATGGGTGTGTGGAGATGGGAGCATCGAATCCTTCACTGGGCCCAGAGACCACTTCCAGCCCAGCTGCTCACCTCTCACTATGTGCTTGCTTTACACGAACAGCAAGGAACCATGACGATGCCCAGACCAACCACAGGTTTTCTGAGCAGAGAAGAAAGAACCAGGCTCAGTATTTCAGGCACATAATTACAACCTTATCTTTTCTTACTCTGAAATGTTCCTGAATAAGAGCTTTTGAGCCAAGAGTCTTAGTTTGCAATTCTAGTCAATACAACTTGATTTTGTAAAACAACCTCCAGAAATGCCCAGGATATTAAGTGATACAGGACTACAGAGAATAGTCAGTAGAATTACTGTGCTAATGAGGTAGTAACACAGCTTTGCTCAGGATTAACACATTCAGGAGCCAACCAATTAACTACCCTTTTTAATATCTCCCAGGCATATTCTGTGTTCAGAATTTGGTAAAGCTCCTGGCCTCTGTAAATCAGCTCTCCTATGCTTTTTTTTTTTTTTTTTTTTTTTTTTTTGGCGGGTGGGGGGAAGCATCTGGAGGGCTTGGGGAGAGGGAGAGGATTTGGATAAATGAAAGGCCTTAAAGCTAGCTGAGTGACAAACCTGAGTGAGCCATCTTGTTATTATATACCTGCATCATCATGCACTTGCTTAGTATCACCCTGGCCCTTCCCACACCCCATTTTGGGACAGAGCAGAAGTCATGCTCTCCGAGCTGCTTTGGCATTGACCTTGCTCCGAACTGATATCCCTCTATCATGCAGAGTCCTTGCCAAAGTAAAAAGAATGTAAGCATCTCTGGATCCAAATGTTTAACATTTGAGACAGCCACAAATACCTTTGAAGGTGGGTCCTTTGGAAATATCATACCACATATATACTCCCATTCCTCTCTCTTTACTGTAGAAGCCCTTCTGTAGTCTCCAAAATACCCCTTCTCATCATGACGTTGTTTCTTCTTTAACATATTTCACAGAACTCAGGTTGGGAAGATATGCCTAAAATGCTCCATATTTGAGGGGCACCTAGGTGGCTCAGTCAGTTGAGCATACGACTCTTGATCTCAGGTTTCAAGCCCCGTGTTGGGCCCCGCACTAGGCATGGAGCCTACTTAAAAATAAATAACTAAATAAAATGCTTTATATTTGAATCACTATATACTGCTCCTCCACTCTCTTTCCTGGAAACCTCTTCCTCAAGGAAGAATAGCTATATTTCTCCTCTCCTAATCATTAATTCAACAAACATGTAACCCTGTTCCCTGTTCATGCCATGTATAGCATTCAGTGCTGAAAAGGCTATTTGAGGAGAAGTCTTGTTGGAACATCAAAGTCAATCACGTTGCTTCTCTATTTTGCCTGTCAGAAGAAAGTTTGCCAACTGTATATTCCCCTTTCTGGAATATCAGGAGAAAAAGAAAATGTATGAGTATTCCAGGGGTCTTGCTCTACTATCTATTCTCCTATCCATCCATCCATCCATCCATCCATCCATCCATCCATCCACTCACCCCAACACTGTAAGAGTCCTTCCAACATGGGACTGCCTCCTCTAGACCAAGTGCTATGCTACCCACTGAAGATGCAACAGGAGACCTGCCTGATGCCCTCAGGGAAGGGCCAGTTCAGAGGGACATGGTCCTATGATCAGACCATGAACCAGAACGTCACTGTTAAAGTGGAAGCATATATACAGTGCAAAAGGAACCAAGCCCATAGTTACTAGCAGCTGAGGTTGATTGTGAGTTAATTCATGAACAGGTTTCTGTTTTTGATAGCTGCTTTAATTCCCTTTGGGTATATTTTCAAGGAAATTTTAAAACCGCAAAATCGAGAATCCAATTTGATACGTACAATTCTTTGGGGGCATATTTCTCCGCCTTCCTCTTTTATCTTCAAGCTCCTGACCTTCTTGAAGGCGTGTTGCTGGTCTGTTCCCTTTGTTTAGTGCATCGTTCGCTTTCCCTTCCCATCCACATCCCCACTCGTGACAGGAGATATTTCAGGGCCCCAGAGAGCCTGGGCTGGCAGAACAAATTAACATGTGGGAGTGTGAGAGGCAGTCTTTCAGAGAAAAGGAAGAGGAAGAGGTAAAACATGGCAGGCTCAGAGGACAGAAAAGGGGGAAAAGAAACAAGACTGGAAGAGGACAAGACAGAGAAGGAAGAAAGAAGGAAAAGGGAGGAAAAAGCAACACAACCCTAATCAGATCTCCCCAGACCTGGGGTTGAGCAATTTCTGCAACAGGGAGTTGGGCTTTAGAGACAGGCTGGCTGAAACAGTCCTTCCAAATATGGGGGCGAGGTGGGGCAGAATTGCAGGAATACCAGAAGACCTGACTCATTCACCAAACTGCATCTTAAAGGGCGATTTTCCTTTAATTATGGAATTGGGGTAAATTGTGAAATTATGAACTTGGGGGGGGGGGGGGCGATAATCTTCCCAGCATCCATCATATCTTGCTTTTGAAAATTATTATTTTGGAGCACAAGCTGTTTCCTGTCTTAAAAGCCTATTATCTATCTCCCTTCCAGGTGGAGCCTAGGCTGCCTGCTAATTTAATCCCCTGGGTTTCCCCCTGTGCCTTCAAGATCTCACAGAGATGCAGGCTTTAAAAAAGAGGGCACCTTTGTGTCTTCCTCCCCTTAAGGCCTCCATCCACCCTGGCAGCTAAGGAGATGCTATTTTGGGAAACAGCAGCTGAGTAGGGAGGATTGTTAATTGTTTGTCAAACCCTCTAGTCTAGTTAGATCTCCCGGAAAAAAAAAGATAGAGAGAGAGAGAAAAGTCATACCCTTTCCCTTCATTCTATTTTACTCTCGCATCTGCTAGAGGAGAGGAGGATAAAGAACTCCTCTTTCTCTCAAGCACAGGCACAAAAACGAATTTTTAAAAAATAAATCTATTTCATCTACCCAGTTGGAAACCAATAACCATAACAATGGCTCGAGAACCAAAGTAGTTTAAAAATCATTTGTAAGCCTCAAAACAAACAAACAAACCCCAAACCCAAACAAACAAAAATTCCCACCGTGACCGAAATGACTTGAGGGCTTCTGCCATTCATTCGGACCCGACCTGAGCGCAGCCTTGCTACAAACCACTGCGACCGAAGTGACTTAGCAGATCCCCTCCCCCGCCAACCCCCACTGACACACTGGAAAACAATCCTACCCAGGGACACTAATCGTAACACCCACGGTCACACGCACTCATTCCATCACGGCGCGAACAAATTCAAAATCAAACAGAGAAAGACCCAGACTGGGGAAAGGCTCCTCGGGACTCTGACCTCAGGGGCCCCCACGTGACTCTGAAACTTCCTAAGCATTACGTCAGCCTGCGAGGAAACACGGATAAAAAGACTGGGAACCAAATGCTTACGCTTCTTAAAAGGGCAATGCCACGAGGTATTTTGTAACTAGTTTTTCTTCGACCAATTCTCACATGGAAGGATCCTAGTCCTACTGGACTTTCAAAGGACACCTTTTATCCCCCCCCACCCCCACCCCGCCGCAATGATCTTTTTGGTATTTTCAGGGAATGCCATAAGGAATTATCGTTTATTAAGAAAGAAGTTGGACTCAGAGAACTTTGTAAGTGATTATGATGCAGGGAAGGATATGAGCGTGCTGCCTATTTTAAAATCATTTTCCTCAAAAGAGCTCAGACTGCTTTATAAACATAAATCTGCTAATCCACACACCAGCTCCTGGTTAGACAGCAGATCTGAAACTTCTTTTTTACATTGCAGGATGTGTCTGTATAAATACTTACTCAGAATTTGCTTAGTCAAAATGAACATGAGACGGGTTAGTGATTTGGGGTTTTCAAACTGAATGAGCATTCGTATTAGAATTTAGATCAGCTGTGTTGATCCAAAATGGACTTGACTGACGAATTAGAATTTGCTCTATTAGCTACAGCAATTATTCGGGAGTGGGGAGAAGAGGCAAGACTTTCTTATTGGCTGGAGACGTATAGGTTACCCCTAAAGCAGGTGCTGATACCCAGTGGAGTTTTCAGTACATCATGAATCCATAATAAATGTTTAATCAGAACAGAGTAGGCAAGCAATTATTTTTTCAGTAACAGAATCACACATTTGTAAATAGCATGGCAGTAAAAAGCAAGCTATCAAAAATCAACTTATTTTATGTGAAAAATAGCTTTTCTAGGGAAATGGTGGAGCTTAGGGTCATGAATAATAATAAGCTAGGATAAAATAAAATGTATTTGATGTGATAGTTTGGTTAATATGCCATTAGAGCAATATATGTGGAGTTCTCTTCCCCCCCTCTCCCCGACGGTTGGCTGCTTTTGACTAGTTTAACCTCAGATTTGGGGAACCCATTACTAATTTGTTTATCAACCAGTTATTGATCCCTTGATATGTACATAACAATATTCAGGCTTCTTGGTGTAGAGGAGGCATGATGCAAAGAAAGTATAATGTAGCATCTCCCAGTAGTTGAATATTATTGGGAAATGAGAAATAGAGCTACATAAAAATAATTACTATGCAAGGAAATAAAATGCAAAACAAAAATACAAAAGTTACCATAGATAATAAGCGGTATTGTGGTTTTAAGTAGCAAATGACTATTAGAGTGTGTGCCCAGGTGAGCAAACTATAAACACCAGTAGGCATGGAAGACTTCCTGGAGGAAGTGGTTGTGCAGAATTTGGGCAGGAGAGGGAGAGCCCATTCTGCTGAGGAAGTAGAAGACAGATGTACACTTTTTTTGAAAGAGAGAGAGCATGAGGGGCGGGGGAGGGACAGGAGGGAGGGAGAGAATCTTAAACAGGCTCCACGCTCATCAGGGAGCCCGACACAGGCCTTGATCCCACGGACCCTGAAGTCATGACCTGAGCTGAAATCAAGAGTTGGACGCTTAAGCGACTGAGCCACCCAAATGCCCCTAGACGTATGCTTTTGATTAGATCTGTCTAGCTGGGAAAGAAATGGGGTGTTAATGTTGCTCAGGGTACTAGAAAGGTTGAAAAGGTTTGCCTGGATTAATAGAATCACAGAATTCTAGACCTGAAATGATCCTAAAACAATCAGCTAGTCCACTAGTTCTCAAATGTGGCTGCACATTGTAATCACCTATGGAGTTTAAAAACAATTCCAGTGCCTGGGTCTCACCCCAGAGTTTCTGATTTAAATCATCTGGGGTCAGGTCTGGGCAGCTCCATATTTAAAGTCTCCCCAGGTGATTCTAATGTGTGGCCATAGTTTGAGGGCCACTGATTTAGTTCAACTCCCCAATTTTATAAGATAAAGACCACGCACAGCTGGTGAGGAGCCAGGCTCTATTCACCATTCCAGGCTGTTTGTCTTTGACAATGTATTGTGTAGTACTCCGGAGACCAGGCCAGAGGGTTGGATTTTTGCCATAAAGGTCATGGGGAACCATTGAAGGTTTTTGTGCGGGGAAAATGGCATATTGAAAACAAATGGTCCCTGCAGCTTCCAGGTGGACATCAGAATTTGAAAAGAATAAATGCACTCTAATGGCTCACGAGATTGATGCTATCCAAGTGAGTTTCTGAAATTTGTTTGCATGTGTGTATTTTGAATTTTAAAACAATGCTGCGATAATGTCTGCGTTCTCATAATCAGAAAAGTAGAATTGTGCTTCTCTACCTTTGTGGCTACTTCTCAGTTCTAGAAAGAAATTTGGCCAATTGGCTCTGTGTTATACATTTTTCTTAGATTTTCTTCTCAACTCTACAACTAAGTGTTTTATGGCTTACTTCCTTTTTACTTTATCTTTCTTCTCCTTTCTCTCTTCTCCAATCAAGGACATTTGTTAATTGCTCACAGTATGCTCATGCATATTTATATGTCCACACCACCCTATCTCTTTATTACCATTAAGGCACTGTTGTCCAATAGAAATATAATTTGAGCCACATATGTAAAAAGAAATCGGTTACATTAAGTTTAATGATATATCTTATTTAAACCAATATATCCAAAATGTTATCATTTCAACATGGAGCCATTCTAAAAATATGAATGTGACCTTTTATGTTCTCTTTTTGATACTACATCTTTAAATCTGCTATGTATTTTACAGTTGCAGCATTAATTTAGATGCTAAATTTTAAACTTCAAAAATTTTATTTTCAAGCTTCAAAAATATTACATAATAAAGCTGGGTTGCAGGAAAAGGATTTTATCTTGTTTCAGTTTTTAGATCTGAGGTAAACAAATTTTAAAATTCAGTTCCTCAATCATCCTAGACCTATTGGCTTCATGGCTACTGTACTGAATAGTGCAGGCCTAGGGTTTTATATGGTGGTAGTTTCTCATTCTGTGGCTTGAGAGGCCTGTAGGCTCATTTTCATGAGTTTCAGTACTCTATTTATTGAGGAATTTGTTCTTTAGGAGTACCAAAGGAAGAAAGATGTGACAAAAAAGGTTATAAAAACAACCTAAGTTTCTCTGAACCAAATATAAAATTTAGGACAAGAAGGAGGGCTGCTTTAGGGGAAAAGAAATGAGGAGAAAGAAAAAAAGGCAACGTTTGGTGCCCACTCCTAGTCAAATATTATTTGAAAAGAAATTCTCTAGTAGCCAAGCAGCCAAAAGAAAAAAAAAAAAGATGTAAAATATGCTACAACAGTGAGAGAGAAAAAGTTGCATTAAAAAATGGCTTTGTTCTCACAAGAGCAAGAGCAGGATTGTCTACATAAAGTGCTAATAATGTATTTTTGTAGCGCTTTTCCCCTAAAACACTCAGGATTTCATACGAATGATTATTCACTTACATAAGCAACTTTGACCCCCTGAAAATTTCCAAGTGTCCTAACATTGCAAGGTAGGTTTGGTGCAGATAACTTACTTCACCCACTCCTTTCTACTCCTGGTGCCTTCTCACAGAGCTACTGAGTGCATAATCCATGGTCGGTTTGCATTGTTCTTATACAGACTAGACTTAAGGCAATATAAGGTCTGTAATCACCTAATGATAATACTCAGCCTTCCATTTGTCATGCAAGAAATAGAGAACAACATGAAATAAAGTCAACAGCAGTGGGCACACAAGCCCCATGCTTAGAAGAGTCCTCTGGTCAGAGCGCCTGAGTGGGAACAGGTGTGGCCACCTCTCAGCATGCTAACCTGCTCCTGTGTGTCCAGAGGAGAGTTTGGGGGTGGAGGGACGGACCAGACTTGATGAACATGTCCTGGCCACTTCCTCCAGAGCAGTTTCTTCCTTGTCCTTGTCCTTGTCCTACCCCTAGTGTTTCTCATCCTGCCTTAACTTAGAAAGTCTCAAAGATTGATAATGGCAAATTTTTTTTAAGTTCATTTACTGGGGTGCCTGGGTGGCTCAGACAGTTAAGCGTCTGACTTCAGCTCAGTTCATGATCTCAAGGTTTGTGGTTCGAGCCCCACTTGGGCTCTGCCTAGAGCCTGCCTTGGATCCTCTCTCTCTCTCTCTCTCTCTCTCTGCTTCTCCCCCACTCGTGCTGTCTCTCTCTCTCTCTCAAACTTTATTCTGAAGTTTATTTATTTGAGAGAGACAGAGATAGCACAAGTGGGAGAGAGAGGGAGAATCCCAAACAGGCTCTGCACTGTCAGTGCAGAGGCTCTAATCCACCAACTGTGAATCCCCTGCTTTCTAAAGTTTAGGAAATATTCTACATCTCTCGATAGGTGGAGATAAAGCTTGCAGAACATAAGAGCCCATGCCCTCCAGACATGAGTTCTCAATGTTCCATTTTGTTGTCTCAGGATTAGAGGAAGTCCTGATGATAGTAGTGGTCATGCTGTTTCAAGTCAGTAGATATTTACTAAGCACCTATTATGCGGTGTTGTAGAAAAAGTATTTAAAATTCAACAAGTGCTAACTATGTGCTGGGTACTGAACTAGGCTCTTGTACAGTACTAACAATAACCGTAAGTAGACTGACTTAGTGCCTGTATGGTGCTGGGGGCTATAGTAAGCACCTTAGGTATTGTTATTATTTCCATTTTACATAATAGGGGACTGAGGCACAGAAAGGTTGAATAACTTGCACATGTTACAAAACTAGGGCATGGTTTTCTCATTTTACTTAGATGTGAAATAACTTTCCAAAGGTCACACAGCAAGTAATAGGTAGAATGAGGTAACCTAGTCCCAGAGCCCTGCACTCTAGGTTTAGAGTTATGTAGAGTTATATAGGTTCTCCACCTATAGCTGTGTGACGACGAGATCTTTCAGAGTCCTAGTTCCCTTATCTGTAAAGAGAGATAATGAGATCTACTTTCTGAACTTTATAAAGATCATAAATAATGTCTCTAAAGTGACTACCACAGTGCCTGGTAGACAACATCATTATTAGAAGTTCGATCATCAAGTGCGTAATCAATCACTCAGTATACACAGGTGTGGCCACCCCAGTTGTTAAAATATTGAAATGGTTCCATGCCAGTTGGCAGAATCTCTGCCCCAGGCTCCTGAGTACACCCCTTCCTAGCCACTCAGCACCTCCTGCAGGAGCCCCCCATAACCCCTGGCACTGCAAAGGCCTCCAGGATTCTGTTCTGGTGGTTAGTACCCATGTCGTCCATTTGTTAACTTTTCTCACTATCTTCTGGCTACACACATGAGATGGGCTCCTGCCTCCAATGACAGCACAATTTGACAGGGGCCCTGAGCATGACAGGAGCAAGTGATGAGAGCAATGCTGAAGGAAAAGAAGTGCAGTGGCAGATGGTGAAACTCCCAGCTCACGTGGATCAGGAGGGCTTCACCTAATGCTTTCTCTATCAGTGACTTGGGTGGGTGTGTGTGGGGGGGGGGGGGGGGGGGCATCCCAAATCTTGACTACAGTTCCGATCTTGTGTTTTTGTGTTTTTCATTCTTCCTACCTCCACCTAGTTCAGGCCTTCAGGACCCTTGCCTAAACTCTCACAAGAGCTTTATAATTAAGTGATCCTCTTTATAGCTCAGTTGTAATTAAAAGCACTGGCTGTTCTGGAATCTATCTGTGGTTTTCTTACTCAACTACCTTAGGTAAGCTCCCTGTGGCCCCATCTCCTCATTGAGGCATTCATGACCCACTGTCCTGAAGTTCTAGCCTCTGTTCCTAGCTGTTGCCACTTACTATAGGCGTCTGACACACCTACAAAATGATATGTTCCCTATACCAGACTTTATTTCTCTGCTGCTTACAACTTGTGGATCCTACCTCAGGCTTTTTCAACACCCTCTTCAAGTACAACTTCTTTCTCTTGTCTCTTTCTTCCCTCCCTGGCCTCTTTGCCCACTCTAAGGTCTTATGGGGGGTGGTATTTTCTAACTAACGTATGTTGATAATTTCTTATATGCCAGGTTATTCTAAGAGCTTCACGTGTGTTACCTTGTTTTGTCCTCACAAAAACTCTAAGAGGTGGAAACTATTATTATCTCTAGTTTAAGATGGAAAAGACCAGGGGCGCCTGGGTGGCTCAGGCGGTTAAATGTTTGACTTCGGCTCAGGTCATGATCTCATGGTTTGTGGGTTTGAGCCCCACATCAGGCTCTGGAGCCTGCTTGGGATTATCAGTCTCCCTCTCTCTCTCTGCCCCTCCCCCACTCACGCTTTGTCTCTCTCTGTCTCTCTCAAAAATAAACATTAAAGGAAAAAAAATCAACAGATGGGAAAGACCAAAGCACAGAGAGGCAAAATAACTTTCCAAAGGTCACACAGCAAGTGAAAAGTGGAGCTGGGATTCCAACTCAGGAAGCTTCCCTTCAAAGCCTGCACTAAAGCTTTTTAAAGTGACCCATAGCTCCCTAAGCTCCTGGGTGGTTCAGTTTGTTAAGCTTCCACTTCCGGCTCAGGTCATGATCTTGTGGTTCCTGAGTTAAGTGCGCATCAGGCTCTGTGCTGATAGCTCAGAGCCCGGAACCTGCTTTGGATTCTGTGTCTCCCTCTCTCTGTCCCTCTCTCTCTCTCAAAAATAAATAAACATTTTTTGGGGCGCCTGGGTGGCTCAGTCGGTTGAGCGTCCGACTTCGGCTCAGGTCAGGATCTCGCAGTTTGTGAGTTCGAGCCCCGCAAAGGGCTCTGTGCTGACAGCTCAGAGCCTGGAGCCTGTTTCAGATTCTGTGTCTCCCTCTCTCTGTCCCTTCCCTGCTCTGTCTCTGTCTCTCAAAAATGAATAAACGTTAAAAAAATAAATAAATAAACATTTTTTAAAAAGTGACTAATAGCTCTCAAAGGAAAATAGAAGAAAAAAAATTTCACATTCTTATTCAAAATATACGACATGCTTTTGTAATTATTCATGTTACTATTTTATCTCCTTTATGCAAGCTGAGAATTCCTAGAGGGGAGGAGCTCTGGGTCTCATGGACTGGTTCCTCAGTTACCATTAATAAGTTGTGGCATAGGTAATGTTACTGAGCCATCACGTCCTTTGGAAGACTCTTGATTGTGAATTGACCATTATCAATCCTACCTTTTACTATTTCTCCTAATTAAATATCCCACTTGGCCAAACCCTGGGACAGGATCAGGCCAACTATTCCAGGTGGATTCCAAGAAAGCTGTGCTCAGTTTTAGGATTCAGATTGTGGCTGAGAGTTGCCATTTTTTTTACGTTTTATTTTAATTCCAGTTGAGTTACCATAACAGTGTTATATTAGTTTCAGTGTGTAATACAGTGATTCAACAATTCCCTATATCACCCAGTGCTCATCGCACACGTGCACTCCTTAATCCTCATCACCTATTTCACCCATCACTCCCCACCCCCACCCCACCTCTCCTCTGGTAACCATCAGTTTGTTCTGTATAGTTAAGGGTCTATTTCTTGGGGCACCTGGGTGGCTTAGTTGGTTGGGCATCCGACTTTGGCTCAGGTCATGATCTCACAGTTCATGAGTTGGAGCCCCGATTTGGGCTCTGTGCTGACAGCTCAGAGCCTGGAGCCTGCTTCAGATTCTCTGTCTCCCTCTATCTGCCCTTCCCCCACTCACGGTCTGTCTCTTTCTCAAAAATAAATAAACGTTAAAAAAAATTATAGGGGCACCTGGGTGGCCCCATCAGTTAAGCATCTCAGGTTATGATCTTGAGGTTCATGAGTTCGAGCCCTGTGTCAGACTCTGTCCCAACAGCTCAGAGCCTGGAGCCTTCTTTGTATTCTGTATCTCCCTCTCTCTCTCTCTGTCCTTCCCTTGCTTATGCTCTCTTTCAAAATAATAAATATTAAAAAAAAATTTTAAGAAAATAATTATAGAATAAAGACAGTCTGTTTCTTGCTTTCTTTTTCCTTTGCTTATTTATTTCTTAAATTCCACTTATTAATGAAATCATATGGTATTTGTCTTTCTCTGACTGACTTACTTAGCATTATACTCTCTAGCTTCATGCATGTGGTTGCAAATGGCAAGATTTCATTCTTTTTTATGGGTGAATATTTTAGTTATCTTCTGCATAATAGAACAGATGTGTATGTGATTTCTCCCTCTCAGAGGTGGAGAAACTAAAGCTCCCGAGGTTCTTTACCAGAATCATCAGGCGGGTCTGTGGAGCTTAGACCGACTAAATCAAACTGACTCTCCAGGAATCCAGGAACTGAACTCCAGTCCTGGACAATCCTGTGGTGATTCTGCCCTAAGGCCACATACTAAGGATTGGTAGATGGACTAAGTTGTTGACTTACCAGAAAAGTCTGGAACACTCTTCCCCTATATTTTTACCTTGACACAAAATAAAATTATGACATCATGATGGGAACACAAGACTTCTCTATTTGTATTTTTAGAACTTGCTAGATTCTTCCAAGGTGGACTAGTCAGTTCTTGTGTTGAAAAATCACTGTGGAGAACCTGTACCACCTCTCATTGTAACCTGTGACAAGTGTGTTTGTTTCATAGAGAACAAAGTGATAGATGACTGCTTTAGTAGAGAACCAATAACTTGGTATCTAGTCACAATTCCTTGGTAAGCAGCTAAAAACTTAGTAACTTTTAGGACTCTCTTTTTCTTTCTTAGATTTAACAGATGCTAAGAGTGTTTGTGACTCCAGGGCGGCAAGGCACTCATCCAAAATCAGTATCTGCTAAATACCTTGTGGTAATACTATTTGTTACGGGGGCGGGCGGAGGGGCGGGGGGATACTCAGATGAAAGTTCCAGTGGTTTAGTTCCCTCTGGTTCTGGCAAGCCAGCGCACAAGCCAGAATCTTTAACTACAAACCACACTGTGGCTAAGCCTCCGTTCAGTGACCCGCAGGCGGAGAACAAGCCCCGACCCGTCCCGTCCGGCCACCGCCGCACGTCGTCGCCCCCTTTAAGAGACTGCTCCGCGGGACTAACGTTCGAATGGCCCTGGCGCCCCTCCTCGGCCTCCGATTGGTCGCGCGCGGCGCACGAGGGCGCGCCGCCCAGCCCCGGAACGGTTGGCGGCCCTTCGCGATTGGCGGGCGAGGGGCCTATATAAGACGCCGGGAGTGCGGGCCGCCCTCAGTTAGCGGCCGGACCTGGGAGCGGGCTGTTGTCTGTCTTGGGTAGGAGCGGGAGTCAGTGAGCGCGTCACGGGAGTCGTTTCTTTTCAGAGTCTTCAGGTGTCGAAGGTCCACCCCCGGACCGGACTTGTCGACGCCTCTCGTCCCCTCCCTGTTTCCGAACGTGAGCCGGGCTCCGTCACCTCCGAGGCAGCCCTGCGAAAAGGAGGCAGGATGGAGTTCAAGCTGGAGGCTCATCGTATCGTCAGCATCTCCCTGGGCAAGATCTACAACTCGCGGGTCCAGCGCGGCGGCATCAAACTGCACAAGAACCTGCTGGTCTCGCTGGTACTGCGCAGCGCCCGCCAGGTCTACCTGAGTGACCCGTGCCCGGGCCTCTACTTGGCCGGTCCCGCGGGGAGCCCGGCGGCGCCGCCGCAGCAGCCCGGGGAGCCGGCGGCCGGGCCGCCCGCGGGCTGGGGGGAGCCGCCACCGCCGGCCGCTTGTGTCGCCTGGCCGGAGACCGAGCCGCAGCCGGAGCGCCCGGCCGACCCGGCCCCGCCGCGGGTGGGCGCCGCGGAGCCCGCGGCCCCGGTGACGGGCGCCGGGGACGCTCTTCGGGCCGGAGAGATGGAGGAGGCGGAAGCTGCCTGGCGCCGCGTGGAGGGACCGCGCGAGGCGGCGGAGGGAGGAGCCGGGGTCTTCGCGGGAGCTGAGGGGCCCCGTGGGGCGCGCCGCCACTGCGGCTGCCCCCCAGGAGGGGAGGACAGGCCGGGGGCGCTGGGCGCTTGCCCCCGAGTTGACTGCCGCTGCGCGCCGCGGCCGGCCGAGGACGAGCCCCCGGCACCGCCTGCCGTCGGCCCCCGGAAGCGCGGCGCGGCGGGCGTGGGTGGCGGCCCCGCGGGCGGTCCGGCGCCCGGCTCCAGCCCGCTCAAGAAGCCCCGCCGGAACTCGGAGGAGCAGCCGGGCGGGGCGGAGGAGGAGGAGGAGATGGAGACCGGGAACGTGGCTAACCTCATTAGCATCTTCGGTTCCAGCTTCTCGGGACTCTTGCGGAAAAGCCCCGGGGGCGGCCGGGAGGAAGCCGAGGGAGAGGAGAGCGGTCCGGAAGCCGCCGAGCCCGGGCAGATCTGCTGCGATAAGCCGGTGCTGAGAGACATTAACCCTTGGAGCACAGCCATCGTGGCCTTCTGAGCCCCCGGGTCGCGTTCGGAAGGAGGTTGAGCGGCGGGTGGCCCCGACGTGGGGCTGCGAGGACGGCCCAGAGACCGCAGGGCGCTGGACGCGTTGCGGGGACCGTGGGTGCCGCCGGGCAGCACCGACTGCCCTCGGGCTCGGCGGCCTCCCCCCTGGAGGCTTGTCGGAAGAGGACGATCGTTAACTTTTGTGTAGTGTTCTGTCTGTGTACGTACGTCTGTCTTGTTGAATTCAGACCATTTTGTCCTTCTGGAATGCACCACCCCTTTCCCAGGGCTGAGGAGATCGGGGGCAGACGGGGACTTTCCTTTGCCGGCAGCCCCGAGAAGGAAGCGGCGGAGAGGGCCGGGCCTGGGGAGTTCCCCTTTCGTGCTCGGGGGAGGAAGGGACTTTACACACACCCCTCACATGAAAGCTAGCCCCGCACCAGGGCCGGGAGTGGCATTTCCTCACAGGATTTCCTAAGACTAGAGGGATTTAGTCTGGAGCAGAGACCTGTATCATTTCGCTCTCCCCACTTTTCTCTCTCTCTGAAGAAACTTCTGTACCCTGTGATTACTCTGGGAAAAGGGAATCTGAGCGGCTCTTGTCTTCCCCACAGGGGGGGAAAAAAAGAAAAAAGCTTGATGAACTTCACAGAAGAGTTCAAGCTTGGAAATATGGAGTTTATAGAGAATAGATATATTTTTAAAAGCTCTAGATCGGAACTACTACAAGTGCTTTTAAAAAGTGTTTAATGAAACAGAGTTTACAGACAGAAGCCCTAAGTGGAAAGACCTTATGGTTTTGTAGATACGGTGACTCCAGTCTTTGTTGTATAAAGGTTGGGGGAGCCGACAAGGTTTTTGTACAGTATTTTCTCCTTCGTTGTATTGATTTTGGTATAAAAATGTAACTTTACGTGTCTAACACGTATTAAATATTTTGAAGCAACTTAATTGCCTCCTTGTCTGTAATCATCTGTCTGGGTTGGGAGGGAAGAGGGAGAAGGATAACTATGGTCCTGGCTGGAAAAGTGGTTCTTAATATCAGTCATGCACAGACTGGGGACATTGTTTTCTGACTTCACTAAGTATGGAGAGAGATGTTGAAGGTGTCTCCCCTAGATCAATGGAGGACTGCTATTAGGTACTGATACCAGTGGTCAGCCAATTTCTTAACCTGTCACTACAACTGCCTTTTCTGAAGTCCGTTTAGCCCAGTTTGATTTTCTGCAGCTCAATCTGATGGTGTCTAATATTAATTAACTTTAGTGCCAACTTTTGAAGCCCTTCCCGTATGCAAATATGTTTTCACAAAAACTTCTTTTTAGTATCCTGTTAAACTATATAACATGGGTCATCTTTCAGCTTTGTTATTGAAAAAAACAGACACATGAGGGCAGCTGATGAGACTGACCCGCCCAGTTGGTTGATTCTCCTCTGTATTTCAGTGGATGGAGTTTTCAGTGTTTTTTTTTTTTTTTTCTCTTATTGTCTTATCTGTAGAAAGTGAAAGGAAATTGCTTGTGTCAAACTAGGTAAGGAAGGAGGGCTAGGCAAATTCAGCTTAGCAAAACTTCCTAATTTGCTCAGTGTTTGGGTCATGGTAAACACTTAGGTGATGACAGCTATGTCATCAGTTGGTTTTACAATAATTACTGCATTTTAAGAGAGCTTTTTGTCGGGCAAGTATTCGATATGTGAAAGGGATTCACTAATCTAGTTCAGAAGCAAATCAATTAGAACGCTATTTTAAAATATTGTTGCTAGTACTTTAAAAGCTGTTATTGGTCTATAACAGCTTATAAATGAGTATTTAAGAGATGGAACAAATTGAGGAAAGATTAGACAAAGCTTTTAAGTAAAGGTTATGGCCTTTGAACAGGGGGAGCAAATGAATGGTGCTTTGGTATTCCTAAAGTCTTGATTATGTGAACTTCTGTCATAGCTCAGTAGGCTAGTGCTTTGATTTTTTGCAACTCTATTAGTGATTCATTAAGCATAAGGAACTTTTGGCCTTATGCTCCATCACCATAACAATATATTCATAGAATTAAACCTTGTCTAATCAGAGTCTTATTAAAATTGACATGTTTTTCTTTCAGAGATTAGCTAAGTTCAGTTCTAGCCACAAGAGATCCATTGAGTGCTAACTGCTTAAACTGAATAAAGGGTCCAGGGCCTTACTTTTGCAAACATTTCCTGTTGCTAGAAAGTAATTATGCTTGAACAGCTATCTCAGTGCATCTTTATTTTTGAAAGGGGGTAACATTTGATGTGTTTAAGAGAGTTGATACGCTTTGGGTAAGACTGAAGTTCCTGTTGATTGTTTTCACAAGAGAAAACATGGGACCATGTTTCTACTTAATTTAGAGAACGTAAGTGGATATATTTGATAGGGATACCTAGCTTTGTAGGAAATCTGAAGAGATCATGATTGGTTTTGCAGAATTGTTGCAGAAGCTGTATAGTGTAATGGTTAAAGCTTGGGCTCTTGAGTGAGACTTCTGATTTTGTATCTTGGGTCTGCCACTGAATTAGGTGAGGAACTCTAGACAGATGACTTCATCTCTTTCTGCCTCAGTTTTTCCAAATGTGAAATTGAGATAATTGTATCAATCTCGTAGGGTTGTGAAAGTTAATGAGCTAATGCCTCAAAAGTTCTTAGAAAAGTGAGCGTACGTAGCAGTCAGTTTTTTAGTTATTGTTAACTTAGAAGTGAATTTTATGTGTAAATCAGATATATTACTGTCAAAAAATTGTGTATATTTGTAAGAAAGGCAAGTAAGGGGGAATCTATTTTAAACTTAGCCTATCTGAATGCTGGGTTTGTTTATTCTCTGGACACTTGGCAGTTACAAAGCTTAGTTGCATCAGCATGGTTTTGCTGTTCTGTATGTCTCACACCAACTCTGTGACTTTTCTGATTGTATCAAGCAACTCTATTTTCAGAGAAGAGTAAGCAGGAGTGAAAACACTCAAGGAGCAAAGATCTTGTTGACATACAAACGCTTTCTGTGAGTAAAGAAAAAAAATAGCCCACAGAGTTATTTTTAGCTTGAATTGCTTGGGCATAGAATGTTTCTTAAGCCATGTTAATTGATAGGTCTTGGACAAGAGCCTTCCCAGTGGCAGGATAAGGTTATCACACACAACTAAATCAGATTCACTGTGACTACAAATGAAGCCAATAGTTTTTAATACCTAACCACTTGTTGACCACTCTGGGAGGGACCTCTTCTTTTGATTAAAGAAACCTTAGCTGTGGTCTAGGGGGAACATTTTTTTTTTTACTGTCCCATGAAAACTAGTTGTTTAAAAAGTGCTTTTTGATGAGTACTTCAAGATCACATTAATAGTGAATAAAGGTGATAAGTTTTAGTACAACACTTCTTAACCAGGTTACTTTAAACCTGTCTTTCCTCTCAGAAACTTGATTGTATTTGGGGAAAGGAACTTAAGATGGAAAGCTTGAACTGCACAGTGACTAGATTTTCCCTAAGGCACCTGGTAGAGTAATAATAACCTTTCCATCCCTATCTTTTATCACTGATTGGATTTGGGGATGAGAAGTGGGAGGGAATGGACTATTTAGCAACATTGGTAAAAATCTCAGACTACAGACATAATATTGGGAATGGAATTAATGATGACAAAACTGCTCTTTTTTATCACTGAATTAGTCTGAATCTCTTACCTCAACTTGCTAGGCAGGTAACTCCCCTTAGAGCCTGTGAGATGGAGTCAAAAGGCTAATACCTACTGTGATACAGAGTTCGATGGACATTTATTTCCTTGTGCTTTTTTTTTTTTTAAGTAGAGTTAGTTCAGTTCACTGAATAACCAAAGAAATTCTGATCTCTTGCCCTAAATATTCTTGTCCTGTTTGTGAATTTTTTATTCTTCTAAGCTCGCTTTAATCCCAGCAGTTACTGAAAGAAGAGGAGAATGAAAAGAAACAGCGATCCAACCCTCCCGTGACTATGAAAGAAGCCATTACTATTAGGTGCCGAACTCCGGTGGCAGTGAGGTCTGCTTCCCAGGATTCCTGGCACTCTTTCCAGTAATGAGCAGTTTGTTTCTCAGCCTTTGAACCATTATTCACATTTAAAATTCTACTCAGCGGAAAGCCTTGGGAGGAAAAATCTAGTAGAAGTAGAATTGATGTTAGGAATCATGGTAATCTTAGCTCATGTCCTTGGAGTTTTTCAGTAACAGATCTTGAGGGTATAATAGAGAAGAGAGTGTGTGAGAGCAGAAAGTGTAAAAGGATACACACATCTAGTAGAATGCCTCCTTCCTGATCCAAACACGGTTTTTCCCCATGCCTGCCACCACCCCTTCCCCTGACAGGAATGAGGGTTTTAAAAATAAAACCCTTCTCTAGCTCTCTCTCAGAGAACATAGCCCAAAGCGTCTTTGCTGGACTATATCCTGGGGTTTATCTCAGACCTTTGGAATCTCACAAGCAGGGAGGGAGAAGCCTCCTGGGACTGCATTCCTACAAGCGCCTCTCCCTCTCCCCTACTCTCCTGATCCACAGCAACCCACCCCCCAACACCCCCCCCCCCCCCCCCCCCGCCACTGGATACTGCCCACTTACGGGCAGGTGAGACATTGTCAGCTATGAGCTTTTGAAAGTTGCAGGAGGAAGGGCTGATGCCTGTCACTACCACCAAGCATCTTCCACAGGTAAATCTCTTAAGGGTCTAGCATACAGTAGGCCTGTGACATTTCTTGATAAATCTACTTTTTTATATAATAAAGTTTTCTGGGACCTGGTCACAAGAGGCCCCCATGCCTGTGTGATAAGCCACATCGCTAACTTACACAATGAAGGTAAGACTCAGTTTCCTCCTTTCTACCCATTTAGCACCAAGGCAGATCTGGTCACCCTCTGCTTTCTCCCTATGACCTGGGCCCCTGCCAGGCTGCCCCAGCCCATCATTGCACTAGATGCCAAGGCAAGGCTCCTTTCAGTTTTTCTAGAACTCAGGGATGTGCCAAACACCATGTGTTCCCACCTGCTTGTTCTATCTATTCAATGTCTCAAGTCTTGGGGCAGGACAGCTGCTGGAAGCTTGCTTTCTCTGAGGTAAAAGAAAACTACTCTGTTCTCCCTGCTCAAAGCACTGAGGTTTTCTCTGAGGGGCAGAATTTTCTTTGGCTACTCCTCATACTTGGTCCCTTTCCTGGATCCCATTCAAGTTTTTCTTCAGGCTGATCCACATCTGCGTGGCTGTTTCTTTCTAGCCACAGCGTCACCCTGCCCTTTGTGGCCTAGATACCTCCTTCAGTGCTGTAGTTATGTCTTTCCTATCTGTCTGTCTGGGTGCTAGTCTTCCGTGTCCCTCTACCCTCTCCTGAGGATGCTCACATTCATTGTTTACCTGTGGGGAAGAGTCTGAGTGCTCAGGGAAGAGCTGTGATTGGGAGTGCTACCTCCTGCAAGATGGAGCAGAGTTGGATTTCTTGACCTTGAACCCTGCAGAATCTGGAGACTCTATGCCCTGGAGATCAAGCCACAGCTGTAGTAGTGGGTCGTTCAATCCTGGTGCCTCACCAGACCCCCAATTCCATCATAATAGCAGGGGGTGGGTATGGGAGTATCCATCTAGAAACCGGAGCAGCTGCCGAAAAACAGCCTGGCTTTTGGCCAGATGGAGGGAAGGAGAGGCAAAGCCAGGGGAGCCCAAACTTGGGCTACACAGCATTTCCGCTCCCCCTTTCCTGGAACTGCAAGTGCCGCGTTTTAGAACAGATAATGAATCACAGAGCTGCTCTGATGAAGAAATCCAAAAGTGCCTCTTTGCCTTGTCTCTCCCCACGTCCCCCCTTTAGGCTTTGACTGATTAATATAAACTTTTTACAGTGAGTTACTGGAGGAATAGTCAAAACCCACTGGAATCCTGCAACTGAGGTGACCAGTAGGAAGTGAGCTAGACGGTGTGAAGAGATACTGCGTGGGTGGAGGTGGGGGGCCATCATTGGGAGGAATTGCCATGGAGTCAAGTTCTCCTGCTCAGAAGGTCTGCTGTGGGTCAAGTGAATCCAGGGCAGGAGCACCCCACCCACTTTTTTCTCCCCAGCTTTTCTCAAGCTGCACCCATTTTCTTCAGACAATTTCCAAGTTCTATTTTTGGTTTGGAAAAGGGTGAAAGTGCCTTGGCATCTGCATTTATCATCTTGTTCTCTCTCTGTGTGACCTACTTTAAAGACTGGAGTTGCTTTTCTTTTTATGGCTATGGGAGAAATCCCTGAAAGCAAAAATTCAGTTTCAGAAGCTGAACTTAAGGTACACGGGATACTATGTTGAGGTTGTTATTACTCTATGATTTCTGTGGTTTTCTCCCCCACCACCCCACTTCCTCTTTAAAATATCTTTTTAAAAGGCACTCCTTCCCTGCACTGCTAAGAGCAGTTGTAAAGATGTGGTGTGGGGGTGATTTTGGCATGTGAGCTGGCCCAGCTGTCAGCTTCCCAAACTTGAAGTCACCTCAGCGTCAGGCATCTGGCCTCCTAACATGGAGCTTGCAGCTCCTTAAGGCTCCTGAACTTGCCTATGAGACAAGGAGACACAGAGGGGAGAGTCTCCTACTTATCAGTCAGGAAAGAGTAGATGAGGTCCAGAAAGTGAGTAGGTCCTCTCGAACAGTCCAGTGAGGACCCAAGCAGAGGCAGTGTTAGAATTCACCCTGGACCAGTCCTTGGGACCCCTCTGAGCCAGAAACTTAGGGACCAGAATCTGAAATGTGGCTTACTACTGGGAGAATCATTCACTTTTCTTGGTTTCTATTTATAGTCCAAAAAAAAAAAAAAATTATCCACTTGCCTCACCATTGTTATTTAAAGATAAATCAGTGTTTGTAAAGCATAGCTAGAAGATAACAACTCAGCCCTAGGTCCTATCAATTAAGTATTTACAGGAACACCCAGAAGGAATTCATCAATGGGGAACACAGAGATGCAAACAATAGCGTCCTGGTTCTCAAGTTGGATTTCATTCCAGATGAAAACAACACAGACACCGCCCCCCCGCCCCCCGAAAACCTGACAGTATGAAGTGTGATCTAGCCCCTTGCTTCTCAAAGTATGGTCCATGGACCAGCAACATGGTATCATCTGGGAGTTTACCTGAAATGTGGATCTCAGGCCCTACCCCAGACTACTAAATCTGCATTTTAACAAGGTTCTGAGGTGATTTGCACATTAAAGTTTAAAAAGCAGGTATTTCCACTGATCTCAGGGTCAAGTGTAAACTTCTCAGCTTGAGATCACTCAAGGCCTAGCTCCCCCACGCTATTCCTTCCTTCATGATGCCTTAGGGTACTGCCTGCAGGCATGTGTGTGTGTGTGTGTGTGTGTGTGTGTGTGTGTGTGTGTATGTGTGTGTGTTGCTTTTCATATGCTGCTCTCCAGGGCATAGCAAAGTTTATAGATGGTCCTTAAACCTGAGAGCATAAAGAAACTCTCCAAGCAAGAGAGAAGGGCAGAAGCTAAGGATGTAATAAAGGGGAAGCCTGGAGGTAAGGGCTGGAGTAGGAAGAGGACATTGGTAGCAGGGACTGTGTGGCAAGGTGGGAGTAGAGCCAAGGAAGATGGGCAACAGAACAGTCAAGGAGAGCAAGAACAAAGAAAAAGGTCACCAAACTGAGGATAGTTACTGGCGAATTTTGAGAAAGTTTCTGGTAGAAGACAGGAAGAAAAAATCCAATTATAAAGTGTGGAGGGAAGGATGTGGAGGCTCCAGCTTCCTCCAAGAAATCTGGCATAAAAGGCAAAAGAGAACGAGAAGGATAGCTAGAGAGGATGTTAGGTCAATTGAAAGGGCCTGTACATTTCTTAAGACAGAACCAACCAGAGACAACTGAACTGAGGTGAATGGGGTTTGAATATATAAACTGCTAAGTATGCATCTCTTATCAGAAGGAAGAAACACTTTCTTTTTCTTCTCCTGTCAAATAAAAGGAGACTGGAGACACTAATAAATCACTCCAGGGACCTTGTTAGTATCAGCAGCCTGCATTGTCTTCCTCATTCCCAGCCGGCAAAGACTTGCAGCTGAAACTCCTGCATACCAGTTGGCAAGGTGACAAACTGAGAGGATCCTGGATGGTAAAGGATCACTGTCTCAAACCCTAGTGCCGCCAGCTACTCATCTAAAGATCTACGTTTCTGATGCTTCATCCTCTTTACATATCAGGAGTCCAAAACATCAGAACATGCGGGCATGTGCTATGAGGAAAGCAGAATCTGGGGTTCTTGTCAGCAGAAACACACACACACACACACACACCCTTCTAGTCTGTTCTCATTTGGAAAGCCAGTTATGAATGAGTGTGGTTTTCCTGGGTAAGAAATTTTCTCTTCCTTCCCTCCCAAGCAAAGTCTGACCTCATCTGTCATTTTCAGTGTTATGGAGGATTAGTCTGAGGCTGAGAACGGGTTGAGACTTGCCCAACAAAGAGGCTCCGGATACTGAGAGAAGAAGGAGGGAAGCTGAGCAGTTTTGGGTCTCTTCAGGCAATGATGAGAATAGGAGTGGGAGAGGAGAGGGGTGGACGCATGGGGAAGGCAAGAGAGACAGATGTCTGTGGTGATTTCAAAAGAAACACAAGACTAAAATAAACGCAGAGTCAGAAAACAGGAAGAATGTGAGAAGGAGGAGAAGGTAATGGACTGAGAAGTGCAGTGTGTTTGGTAAAACATAGCCCTGTCCAGATGGAGAAACAGCATTATCCCCCAGCAAAGTCTTCTGGAACGGGGGTGGGGAAGAATGCAAAAGAATTAATAGCTCTACTTGGTAGTGGTATCGTTTTATGCTAAAGCGAAAATAGTCACAAAGCAACATCATGGTTGGACCTTCACCCCAATTTTCTGAAAGGTTAAGATGAGGCCCTAACTTGTTAGTCTTTGTCTGCCTAGACCACCCAGAGATAAAATTCAACCCAGAGCTCAAAATTCCTTCAGTCCGGTTGCTTTCTGTCCTAATTAGCTGAAGCTATTTCTTTCTTTCCTTTTTTTTTTTTTTTTTAATGTTTATTTATTTTTGAGAGAGACAGAGACAGAATGTGAGTGGGTTAGGGGCAGAGAGAGAGGGAGACACAGAAGCCGAAGCTTCGGGCTCCAGGCCCTGAGCTGTCAGCACAGAGCCCGACACGGGGCTCGAACTCACGAGCCGTGAGATCATGACCCGAGCCAAAGTCAGACGCTCAACTGGCTGAGCCACCCAGGTGCCCCTGAAGCTATTTCTAAAAACAAATGGATCATCTTCTCTCACAGATTCCCTGGTGGCCCTTTCCCCACTGCTACCTGCATCCAGAGCCTTCTCCTGACTTCTCTGTGCTTCTCAAGTTCCCTTGGACACCAGGGCTGCAGACCTTAGACTCATCTCCCTCTTTTGCCGACACATTTAAACACTTGCTAACGCTTCTAGCATTACTTCCTGTAAAGCTCATTTCCATTCCTGCTCCTCACCGTCACCTTCTTTATTCTTTACGTCAAGCCCTTATTACTTCGGTCTATTCTCCCCTATCCTTCAACAACCTCCCCCCACCCACCAACCTGGTAGCTAAGAGACTACTCATCTTACAATATGGTTTTGGCGATGTTCTCAGTCTCTGAATCAAAAGCCTCTAATGACTTTCCACATTCTCTATGAACTCCTCTGTCTGCCATTCAGCTTTTCATTCAGCCATCAGTTATTGTCTGCTCTGCACCTGGCACTGGGTACAAAGTTGAGTTAAGGAATTTGATGTCTAGGGGAAAGAGCAATGGAAGACTCATTACAATTTGGCTTAATACTATGGTGATGCAGGAATATTGATGAGGGATGCTTAACCCAGACAGTGTCAAGGAAGGAGTCCTGGGAAGAGGAACTTATTTGTCTGCTGAGTCCCAAAAGACAAATTGGGAGTTAGCCAAATGGAAAGTAAGAGAAAAAAACAGTTCAGGCAGATGGAGCTGCATGTGCAAAGGCCCTGAGGCCAAAGAGCTGGTAGAATCTGGATATTGCAAATGCTTTATTCTGGTTGGAACATGGGTATAGAGTGGGATGTGGTGCCAAGGATTAGGAGAGGTCAGATTACAAAAGGCTAGGCATGCCACAGGAGGGGTTTGGTTTCATCTGGAAAGATGTGGGAGAGTCAAAAGAGTCCCACCAGGGGTGGGACCCACTCAGATTTACATGTAGATCCATCATTAGCTATAGTGTGGTGCCAGGCCTGGGAGTGGAAGAAGAGGATGGATGAGGCAGGCTGAGGCAGCGGCCACATAGAGGCCTCCTCAGTCATCCAGGCGAGAAATCCCTGGGGCTAATAGCCACAGTGGCAATTCTCCAAATGTACATCTATTGTACATTGCCTCATATTGCTATTTACGTACATGTTTTTTAGTTGCATGAAATTCCTTACCTCCCCAGATTGTAAATTCTTTGCAGATAAGTGCTAGACCTTAATCTTATATATGTAGAGGCCTTTCGGTGAGGATTTGCACTGATATCAGTTGAACCAGAGAATGTTAAAAAAAAAAAAAAAAAAAAAAAGAGGGGTTGGTGGGGACTAGCCTAGAGGCAGCAGGTAGGAGGGAGCTCACAGCCAAAAGAGAGAAAGGAATGTGAGGCTTCTTTTGCTCTGACCCCACACTTCCTGCAGCCCAGCTGGGTTCCCACTCCAGTTTCCAAGAAGCAAATTCTGAATCACCTCTTTCTTCCTAAATTCTCTTCCCCCAAAGGATTCAAAGGCTTTAAGGGGTGTTGGAGTGGGGAGGGTAGAAATGCCATCTGATTCTTTCCCCTTCTCACAACATAGACGAAATGCAGTGATGTTGACAATGGCCACGCTGGGAAGAATGTAGCCAGAATAGAGCCTTCTGCCTCTCAGCCCTGGAATCTTGCTTCCAGTGAGGGCCGAATCTCACTTGGAAAGTAGGCAGAGGGCGGTGAAATTAGTCTTGAGAAGCTGGGTGGGAGCAGGGCTTGAAGGAAGGCAGCCATCCTCACAGGCAGTGAGTAGAATCACATCATTTCAGCCACTTCTCTGGTTACTGGCTGTCCTATAGGTAATTGGTTGTTTACTCACTCCCAGTTCTCAGAGGCTGTCGGACTCCCGCTGCTCTGGGAGCTGTGGGCTTCCCGACCCCCCTTTACCCTCACCTTCTCCACCACATTGAACCCACTGGGAAGGAACAAAGACCAGAGTTCAAGTTCTAATGAGGTCTCCAGTGAGGTAGAGGTGATAGTCTTTATTTGGTCCCAGGCAGACAGAGGTATTGAAATCCCAGAACCAGCCCTTAAATTGGCTGTTGGCCTGGTGCTCAGAACCAGTACCCCAGGGAGGGGGGCAGGCCTGGTTACCTGCTTTCTGGGAGAGGGGCTTGAAGTGCAAGTAGTTCTGCTGGGCTCGTTTCTTCCCCAACCGACAGTCCCTCCCCCAGGGAGGGCATTTGAGTGCTATGATTTAATAAATCCCCCAAAGTCTGAGTGGACTAAAGACGTGACAAACACAAATATGCAACTTGTGCTCAGGAAGAAAACAGCAGAAGAGAAGTGAATCCTTGTATCTGACTATAACTGGCAAGAATTTAAACTAATATTCCCGGAAGGGGACAGAGGGCTGTTAGTCCCTTCATTCACTAGGGTTCTCATCTGCATTTCCACTGCCAGGGAGGATCATGAATAGACCGAAGTTAAGATTTTGTGCCTCTGGGGACCTGTGAATTCGTTGACACCTTGCTAGTAAAAGCCATAGGTATGCAATTCATATCTTCTCCTAATTAAAGCACATTATCACTTATTTACAAATGGTTAAGGCTACAACAAACTAACCCTTGGGAGACCTCAAGTCAAACAAACACACAAACAAAGATAATTTACTATAGAATGTCAATATAAACCTAACCTAGTTTACTGTTGCTTCTCCTTAGGGTTATTAGGTCCTTAAGGACTCTTCACCTTGATCTCTGTTCCAGTTTGTTCTCCCCTTTGGCCAAGGCCCTGGGGAGATAACCAGAGTCCTTAGGTAGGAGGAACAGTGTCTCCAGTGGCATCTGGGGCATCTCTGCCCCTTCCTTCCCTCCACCATACCCTGCTGTCAGCAATACTTGTGGCTTCCCCAACAGACGGTGTTTACCCAAGAGTCCTCTGCCTGGACCACTTTCCCCATATACCTGTGGTGGCAATTAATCCTTGCAGACCCTTCTCCTTGCAGTAATTGTTTGTTCACATGTGCCCTCCCCACTGCAAAAACAACCTTCATCTTTCCATCTCCATGATCTAGATCAGAACCTAGCATGCGGGAAGTACTTAGCATTAGTTGACTAGACGCTGTCTGGGGAGACTCAAGTCCTGGTTCGGCCATTCACATTCTGTATGACTTGCAGCGAGTCATTTAATCATTCTGAGTTTTAGCTTCTCACGTGAAAATAAATCCTGCCAATTCCAACTCACACGGTTACGAATTAAAAAGGAGACAACCGTGGAAGTGCTGAACAAAACGCCAGGTGGTGGGGGTGGTAGGAGGGGTGCTCAGCTCCCGGCGAACACGTATCTGTCTTAGTCTGCTCAGACTGCCATAACAAAATACCACAGGCTGGGTGGCTTCAACAAAAGAAATGTATTTGCTCACAGTTTCGGGGAATGGAAGTCTGAGACCAGGGTGACGGCACGGTTGGGTTCCAGTGAGGGCTCTCTTCCTGGCTCGCAGATGGCAGCTTTCTCATTGTGTCCTTGCATGGTAGTGGTGGTTGAAGATCTCTCTTTTCCTCTCTCTTTTTTTTTTAATGCTTATTTATTTTTGAGAGAGAGTGAGAGCACAAGTAGGGACGGGCAGAGAGAGATTGGGACAGCGAATCTGGAGTGGGCTCTTCGCTGACAGCAGCAAGCCCCATGTGGGGCTCGATCTCCCAAACTCCCAAACCGCTGAGTAGAAGTAGGACGCTCAACTGACTGAGCCCCCCGGGGTGCCCCTCTCTTTTCCTCTTCACATAGGACTACAGTTCTTACGAACCCACTTAACTTGAATTACCTCCTAAAGACCGTATCTCCAGATATAGTCACACTGCGAGTTAGGGCTTCAACATATACAAGGGGAAATGCTAGTGGGGACGCAATTCAGTCCATAGTGACATTAAAGGAGATTCAATAGCATATAGAACCCTTCAGCCCTGCCCCCCATGTCTCCCAACTGGCACCCTCCTGAGTCCAGGCACCCTGTTTGTTGTTTTGCTCTATGGACAATAGATTGTCTTTTTGGTCCGGTATCAACATTTACTCTTTTATAATCCCTTGTCTCTTATTGGTGCTGCTCTTCTGGGCTTGTGTTTTGGTGCCTACACTTGGAGTATATAGTACCTGGAGCTGTCTTTTAGGCTAAGAAGTAAAAAGGAAGTCCTCTGGTGTTTGCCAAATTAAGTCAAGGGTATAGGAGTGGTCCTGCAAAAACAACTGAATTTCTCTCCGACTGAATTGTCCCATTCAGAGGAGACTGGAAGGGGGTAGTCTGTATCTTATTAGAATTATTTGCAGAAATAACCAGCTAAAGCTTGGGAAAGCACTTTGCAAGCTACACTTGCAAGCTAAAGATCTTGCAAGCTTGGGAAAGCACTTTGCATGAACCATGGCTTGTACACCGATTTATAGATGTCCCAATAACTAAAGCACTTGTTTGGCATATCCTATAGCTTATGAAGAATATCTAATACATTAACTCAACCCATCTTCACAACAACCATTTCACAGATGAGGAAACTTAGGCCTAACGGGTGCAGCAAATCTCATGCCTAGGTCCTCGGCTGTTCACTCCCAAACTCCACCATGCAATGTAATAGCCATACCACTTCAAAGAAAACACAGGGCTCTAAGGACCACAGTCTACCTCTTTAGCTCCTCTGCTAGGACCATAGATAGTCCAGACTCTAGATTTATTTGCTCCTTATGAATCTTTCCTTCTGGCTCTAAATTTTATGGAGTTTGGAGTAGAATATATGGAATGAGGTGACGTTCCTAGAGGAATGGACTTTACAAATGCAAAGTTATTATTTTATTTGTTTGATTTGAGACCAAATTTTAAGGAACCCTGAATACTTTCTTGGTGTATTTCCTTGAGATGCCCTGCCTACCTAGAACAACTGAATGAGGGGAGGCACGATCTGGTTTTAACCGGATCCATTCACTAAACCTTAATTTAGCTCAGAACCTTCTATGTGCCAGGGGCTCTACCCTGCAGGAGTTCACATTCCAAGGAAGCCAGGGGTAGACTCTGCCCCTTAAGGAAGACGGGATAAATGGAACTTTCTCTGGTCTGCCCCTTTCCTCCCGCCGCTGTTTGATCGGTCAGAAAGTCTCAATTCTGACCCAGTCACCCTGGAAGCTGAAGACACTCTTTCGGGATCTGCAACACTTCCTTCTCACCACACCGACAAACAAAATGCGCGAGGGTCCTGCACGGTCGAAACCTTGGGGTGGGGGGAGCGGTAATTCTAGCACTGAGCAACTGGCAGTTTCCCGCCCCCCCCCCCCCCACGGGATGCAGTACATTTGGGGAGGGGGCTGTCTGGAAAGCACGACCCCGGCCCCCGACAGCGATTCCCATTTCGGCCCTTCCCCTCCAGCCGAGAGTCCTCTTGACCCACACTTCCCGGTTTCTCCGACCCCGGCCCTCGGGCACGAGAGGGCCTTATTTTCCGGCCCCCTCTTTAATCTGGCCGAGCAGGCCGAGGAACCTCCGCCAAGGTCTCCTTCCGTCCCAGGAAGACGGGCGGGGAGATCTGGGGAGGATTTCGAGGGGCCGGGAGGTCAGGCGGGGCCGAGGGAGGCTCCGGGGGAGACTGTACGGCCCGCACGGGCGCTCCCGCAGCCTCCGCCGCCGCGGAGCTTCCTCCCCTGCTCCCGCCTTTCCGGGCCGGGCCGCCCGAGAGGAGGAGAGGCTTCCTGCGTCGGTTCCCGCGGCGCCTGCGGCCGCGCCCCTCCCTCGCGAGAGCCGGCCGGGGTGGGGGCGGAGCGCGCGGCGCCGCGGGCAGTGAGGGCGGAGGCGGGGCCGGGCTGCGTTTGGAGGGGCCTCCCGCGCGCCGCGGCCACCGTTGCCTGGGTTACCGGGGGGGGGCGCTCAGGTGGAGGGGAGGCCGCCGCTGCAGGGGCCGGCGGGGCTGCGCAGCGGGCGGGGCGGGGCGGGCAGGGCCCCGGGAGGACGAACGGGCGGGGGCGGAGTCGCTGCCTTGTCGCCGCCTCGTCGCCATGGGAACGGCGCAGCTATTTCCAACCCCGGGTGGTGCCAGTGGCGCGGTGCCAGGGTGCGAGGGTATTGCAGGACAGCGGCAATCTGCTGCGGCCTGGGACCTAACAATGCACTCCTTCTGTAGCGCGGGGCCCGCAGGCAAGAGGCCCGGCTAATCGGAGGGCCCGGGCCGCCGCCACCCCCCCCCCCCCATCCCCCCGCACGTCGCGCCTCCTCCCGGACCCTCCTCGGCTGGGAGCCTGGCTGCCTGAGGCGCTCCGGGCTGCACGTGCTGCCCCCGCCGCCGCCCTCGCTAGACGAAGCCGGGCGCTCCCTTCACTCGATGGACACTTTGATTTCTTTCCATTCTCGCCTTCATCTCTCACCCTTCCATCCCTCACAACTGACTTCTGGAAAGCCTTCTCTCTTGTGCTCGCCACCTTAAGTTTGGCCCTCACTCCAAAGCTTTGCCCTAAACAACCGACTCTGTTTGACCTTGACCCTCTTCCACTATGTCATCAAATTTGGTAGCTTAATACATTTGTTAAAAGGGCGACTGACCCCACCCCCCCTCGTATTTTTCAGCTTCGCATTACCTTTTCTATTGTCCACTCCCCTTCCTATCAGAACCTACTTTCTGTCCTCAGCCTCTTCAAGATTTCCAGAAATCCTCTTGACATCTGCCCCTTTCCCAGTTTCTTTTCCACTTTTCTCACAGCAGAAGAGAGATTGCGAATGGCTACCTAGGTTGAGTCCCCTTTGTATTTCTCTGACACCACCCTTTTTTCTGTGACCCTGAAATCACATTATTTGGGTCCCGTGAGTGTGGGAGTTCTATTGCTACTGCCCTTAGCATCTTTGCTTGGAAGCTCAAGTAAAGGAAACTTCTGGGAACTGGCCAGAGACCCTTGAAATGCAACTTGAGTAAACATCTCAGTCCACCTATGCTTGGTCACTCTTTAGTTCATACACCATCTGCCTCTTCCCACCTCTGGACTCCCTTCACCCCTGTCCCTGCCCCCCTCGACATCACATTGTTCATCCCTTTGGCACCAGCCCTAGAAGAGGAAAGGGCAGGTCCTCCTCCCCAGGAAGGAAGGTGGGGCAGAGTAGCTCCAGCAGGAAGGGAAGGAAAAAGGAGGGAAGGAAGGAAGTGGCCAACAGAAGAAATGGAATCCGGTGGGAGGGCTTTGCATTGTTTTAACTTCTTTCCTTTTTAGCTCGGTGAAGCCATGCCCAAGGCCATCCCAGAGCCAAGGTTATGCTGCCATCTCTGAGAAACCGGCTGGGACTGCCTGCCTTAGCCTGGAGGGGACGGTCAGAGGATTTGGTGGACATATTTAAGAGAGGTGGGCAGAGTTCAATATGCTGCGGATACATTTTTAATGTATCCATTTTCTTTTGTCTTTTTGTTGTCCAACAAAGTCAGCTTTTATTTTTTTAATGTATTTTCGTAAAAAATGTATTTCCCAGGGTAAAACTATCCCGTAGGTAAGGAATATGTATCTAACACTTCAGGAGGAACTCGTAGGTGTGAATTTGCTCTTATAGTCTATAATACTTCATATTTATATAGGGCTTTATAGTTTGTAAAGATCTGCCACTTAACACTACCTCATCTCAACCATTATTACTATCCCTACTTGGTCCTTTTTATCATTAAAACTCAGTTGCTTCTTAGGAAAGAAATACTCATCAGTATTGCTCTCCATTTCCTCCACTCTTTTTCTGAGCTTGGCCCAAATCTTAGGCCCCAGGAACACAGGCAAGGTGCTTAGTTATAGACTGAAAGAGGTTTGTCCTGTGACTATTATTTGCATAGTGTGTCTTTGTATCCCCATTCACTTAATATCCAAATGCCTACAAAACTGCCAACCAGGTTTCTGGCTGTACATGTGGCATCTTGTTCTGGGAAAGCCTCAGAATGAAAAAAAAAATGGATTTGTGCTTTGGAAGAGCTTGTCTGAAACGTAGTCCAAAGTTAACCTGCTGTTTGTGTTCCCATTTTCTGGATTAGTTAACAGAGTCCTGAACACTGAGCAGGGGCCAGAGGGAGTGGGTTTTCATTTGCTCATTCTGGGGAAGCTTATCCTTGCCCTGTCTGTTAAGTGTGTCCTTCTAGTGGGAAAATGTTATCAACAGCACTCTGATGGCCCAGGTGAGGGTCAGGAAGGGGGCTCAAGAACTAGGATCCTTTCGTGTTTCTTTTGGTTTTAAGCTGCTATCTCATTGGTGGAGGAAGATTCGAAGGAGTAGAGACCTGGCTCCATGGAGTTGGGACAAGTGTGGGCAGAGCTGTGGGGCTTGGCTTCCTTTCCTCCTGTCTTACTCATCTGGCGTTCTAGAGGGAATTTGCTACCACCATCAATTAGCAAACCAATCTGCAAGCCAATTTTCCCTGGGCACTTCACTGGGGGCACTGAGTTAGTGCCTCAGGGAACTTACACTCTCCCAGGAAATAAGCCCTACTAACAGTTTTGTGGTCATTGTGTGGAGGTGTATGGGATGCAGCAGTGGGGCGGGGAGATTTCTGGCAAATAGTAGAAAGGATTTTCTCATAACCAGAGACCTCAACTATGACGGGGCTGGGCTTCCTTAGGCAGTCATGGTCCTGGAGATGATCAAAGAGTCTAGGCTAGATGTCTGTCAGAAACCCTGTAGCACCTGCTCAGGGGGGTGGGGGGGTGGGGTGCTGGGGTGGGGGATGAACTAATGACTCCCATGGTCCCTTCTAACTCCAGGAGCTTGCAATTTTGGAATATACTAATAATCCTAGGCAGTGTTCAATGAATGAGTTCAAGCTTTATAGGGATTCTTTTCAATTATTTACGAGTGTGTACTTCGTACTGCTGCTCTGCTTGATGCTGTGGGAGATTCAGAGATGTGAATGGTGGGGTTTAAAATCTTTGCAGAGGCCACCAACACTCAAAGCAAACCGAGGCTGGAAGAGGTCCAGGCCAGAGTGAGAGGTCCTGTCCCCCATTAGTTCTCAGTCAAAGCCTGGCGGTCAGCATCCTCTTACACCGTTGCCCTGTGGTCTGTTTCTTGCTGAAATGCTGGATTGAAAGATTTCCAGGGCTTGATCTGAAGGAGAGGGGCAGAAAAGAGAAACCTTATTAATCCAGAGAGAAGTGCCGAGGGAGTGGGGCAGTGTCTGTGAGGGTGAAAGCTGAGTGAGGATTGAGCCCGCCTGTCAGGATATGCTAGGCTGGGGACACGAATGAGAACCGGGAGGAAAATGAGGTGGAAATGAATGGGCCCCTGTAGGAGGAGGTAATGAGGTGAATCAGAAAAATCTGTCACTGAGATCCAAGAAGAGACTGGGAGGTTTAATCTCTCTTGGTCTTTTTAAAAGATGAGACGTGTCAGTTAGAGGGCCCAGGCCTTATAGAGACAGATCTGTTTTGTTGGCTCCCATCAGGAGCCTGTGGACGGAGCAGGTGGGGGCTTGCCATGGCTGTGGTGAAAGATGATATCCCAGCCCTTGGGCGGCCTGGAATCAGCTCTGGGGCCCATTCTTCTTTTCCCATCTTTGGCAAGAGGAGTTCTGCTAAGACCTAGGAGCTCCTTCCCTGGCTGTGGGGAGGGGGGCGGGGGGGGGGGTGGGCTCAGTAGCCTTCCCCCCCCCCCCCCCCCGCCCCTGCCGCAGAGTCTTTGCATCTGTAAGACTCTCAGGACCTCCAGCAGCAGGGTGGGGTGCAGGCGACACTGCTGGATGGTGAATGGAGGAAGGGAGGGGTCGCAAGGATTCTAATTTGCTTCTCTGTTCAAGAGAGCAACTCAGGAGTCCGTTTCATTAGAGTTCTTGGCATCCTTGGGGATGGCAAGCTCTGCCTTGTTGGCTTAGGTTTGTGTGAGCCCTGGAGAGCCTCCTCCTTCCACCCCCTTCTGAGCCGTGGACGTGTTCAGCATCTTGTGGCCAGAATGTCCTTCAGGGAGTCGTGTCCTGTAGCTGTGGAAGGACCTGACTTGCAGAGAGAGAGGAGGGGCACCCACTCTCCCCTAACCGTGACTCCTCTTAGCCTGCATCTTTGGGTGGGACAAATACTCTCTCTGTGGGGATGATGAAGCCGTGGATCACCATCTGCTGTAAGGAATAGATGCAGGCACAGGAAAAGGCCATCCAGTGCAGACCAAGGGCCTGAAGGAGCAGGATCAGGGAGCAGGGGATTTTGCCGGGGGGGAGGGTCAAGTCAAAGGAGAAAAAAAGGAGAAAAATCCAAACACCAGGGCTAGGGTTAGGAGCTGGTTTTGCTGTCTTCACGCCGTCCCCTGTTGCTGAAGGACTCCGAGGCTGAGCCTGGGTCCTGTCAGAGCCTCTCTTGGATGGGAGGATGCTGGAATGGGATTTCATTTTTTCTGTCCTGAATTTGAGGACAGGAAGGCTGCTGCTGGGAGTTTCGCCCGTGTCTGCATTCGGATCATCACAGGGTTCTTTGCTTTGAAGAATGAACGGAAGCCAGGGGCTCAGTTTGACAAGGGCTCTGCAGGGGAGTTGCGGGATGCCACTGTGGGCTGCAGGAAGCTCTTCTCCTGCCCAGATGATGGATGTGATGGGCCTCTGTGAGGGATGCGGCCAGATGCTGGTTGCTTTTCTGGTTTTAGCTCTCAGTGGTGGGGTTCCGCTGCAAAGCCCCGGTAGGTATTTCACGCAAACCAAAGGAGAGCCAGAGGCACCTCATCTAAACTCACGGTCCTCAATGTCACAGTGTCCCTGAGCAACAGCCCTTGGAATTCTGCCCGCAAGAGGCAAGGCTGAGGAGGGGAGGGGCTGAGCTGGAAGCTGAAAGAGGTGGGGTAGAGGTGGACTCCGCAGCCTTCGAAGAACTTTGAGGCTGGGGCACTGGGCAGAATGATCGGGAGTGAGCCCACTGTGCCTCATCAAGTGTGGAGAGCTAAGCTGTTGCCATGTAACCCAGGCAGCTCAGATCCAGCCATTCTCGGGCCCTCCAAGGCCATTGTGGCCTGTCTCTTTGCTGACTGGTTTTTACCTCCAGTCTTGACTGAGACCTTCAAGAGCTAATTGGGCTTAGGGCACCAACAGAGGCTTGCCTTCACTTTCAGAATTAAATCCAAACACTTCAGTGGTAGGTACTCAAGTCTTTGTGGTCTGTTTCCTGCCTACCTTTAATCATTCACCATTTGACGCCATCCTGTACACAGCACCCTCCAGTCGCCCTCAGTGACTTGTGGTTTTCCAGAGCATGGCATACTCTCATTCCTCTCTGTCTTCACCTGGGCTGTTCTGTCTCCCTGGAATGCACCCGTCCCTTCCCCCACTCCAGAGAGGCCTTCAGAAGAACTTGTGTCTCATCTTTTCCAGAGGACCTTTCCTAATGTCCCCCCCCCTCCCCCCGCCCCACTCCCCTGTCTGGAGTAAGATGCCCTTTCTCTGTGTTCTAGATGAGAGTATGCATACCCTAATCATAGAGGCTACCAAATTAGATGATGGTACTTTGCTCCTCTGACTCCCTGACAAGAAACCAATTTCTTCTGGGATTTCCCAGTGCTCAGCACAGTGCCTGATATACAATCAGCACTTGTTTATTTGTTTAGTTGCTAACCGTCTGTGTCCTCAGAATTTACGCCCCATAAGCACAAGGATCTTGCCTTTCTTGTTCCTGCCGAACCCCAGGGTCTGGCACATAGGGGGCCTGTAATAAATATTTGTTGAATGAAGAGTTGGAAGTCACGCACTGTGATTCACATTTTGGCTCTTCCCCTGGGTGCCCTGGTGACCCTGTGTAAGTTACTCATCATACGTAGGATGATGTGGTGCTGTGGTGGGGCTTGTCTCCAGAACCATCACCCTTAGGTACCGCTTCAAGCCTGTGCTGTGAAGAATCTACTTCCAGCCTCTGCTGCTGGGACTAGTTCTGTGCACGACTCCCAGGCTTGTGTATGTACAAGTATACAGAGGAGCTGGGGCCCCTGGCTGGCGCGGATGCTAGAGTGTGTGACCCTTGATTTCAGGTTTGTGAGTGTGGAGCCCGCTTAAAAAAGAGGATACAGAGGAGCTAATGTTGTGCGGCACCTCTCGGTCAACAGAGAACGGTGGACAATGGATAAATGTTCTCCCCCACTTTTCCTCTTGAATGATGTTGAGATGTGTTTCCAAGTATTCTCAGATGGCCCCCATAGGACTGCCAACCAGCCAGCCCTTAGGAACAGCTTCTCCTGTATTGGCTCTCTCTCCTTCCCTGTTTCTGCCTTCTTGGGTCACATACCCAAATGTACTACTTGCATATAAGCCTTTGTCTCAGGCTCTGCCTTTTGTAATTAAAACAAGACAAAACAAAACAAAACAAAACAAAACAAAAACCACTTTTTTAAAGTAAAGTCTATCACCAACGTCAGACTAGAACTCATGACTCTGAGATCAAGGGTCTCACGCTCTACCGACTCAGCCAGCCAGGTGCCCTTCAGGCTTTGCTTTTGGGGAGACCTAGGTAAAGACAACTGGGTTCCACTCCTGGCTCTCCTACTCACCAGCTCTGTCTTTGGGTCAAACCATTTAACCTCTCTGGTTCTGTTGCCTCAGCTGGAAAATGAGTATCACAGAGCCTCATAAGTTCTGTGATATTTGATAACATAATATATGCAAGAGTGTCTGCTCCAGTGGCTTGTATATTAGGGACTCACTAAAGGTTTCTTTCTCTTCCTACCACCTGCCTTTGTACAAAGGCAGGTCTAGGAAGCTTGCTTGGCCTCCTGGTTGGTGAGGCCCTGTGAAAAATGTTGCTGAGTGTGATCTCCACTCTGGTGGGAGGGCCAGACCAGATAAGCAAAGGGTGACTAGGCCAGATGACTCAGGTGTTTGGCAACTGGGTCATTCTTTGGAGCATTATGTAAACATTGGTCAAGGGAGTCTTGCAACATGCCTGACAGGTGGGAGGTGGGAAGAGTCAAGGGTGTGGAGGCAGGGAGGTGGCCAAACATATTGCTCACGGGGCCAGGGGCGGCATGTCTGAGATGCTCCTCTGGTACAAGTATGAGGCCACATGTGCAGGGCCTCCTCATGGTGGGGCAGGGCAGGGTAGGGACTTCTCAAGTTCTCTTTCTGCCCTCACTTGCTTTCTTATCAACCCCATACTCTCTCCCAGATGGCATTCTTTTGCCTCAGAGAAGAATCTCGGTTTTTATGTTCCTGCCCCCCCCCCCCCCCCATTCTTCCCCTCCGAAATAACTTAAGTCCCAAAGCAATGAACGCTAATTTCTGGCCTACTGTTGGTGATGGGAGAGAGACCTGGGGGGAGACCTGGGGGAGGTAATCTGCCTGTCTCCCCCTTAGATTATACACTATATGCCTCCTCAGCCTATAGGTAAAGCAGGCTCTGGGCACAGTAGGCCCATTGGCTACTGGGAAGCTCTTTGGGAAATGACTCAGGAGGGCTGGGTCAGCTTTCTTGGCATTTAGTCACTACTTTGAGCTGTAAGGCCCCTGCTTCCCACCCTCTTTGGCATCTCGTGCTCTGAGAATCCACGCTTACCCATTTGCAGAGAGATTATCTTTCTCTCTTCTCCCAGGCTTCCTGACCCCAAGGGAGCAGGGGAGACAGGAGGTTGGGGCCAGGATGAATGTCTGAACTCCACCACAGAGGTGGCCCCTTCTCCCAGAGCCACCCTGCCCCCTTCCACCTCCCAAGGGGGTAGATTCCTGCCCTTTTAGAAATCTGGCAGACATCTGGCCTTGGCTGGGCCCTCTGAAGGAGCCCAGGAGGGGAGAGGGGCAGTCACCAGCAGATGACAGCAGTGGATGGGCTGGGCTGCCCCCGCCTTCTCCCTGTTCCTACCAGGCATCTCCCTCTTCAGCCATCCATCTGAGTCCCGTTCCCATCTGGCCAGTAAATCACCAGTCATTGCTCTCTGAGCTCCTCAGTGCACCCCGCCCTGAGGTCTCTATGCTGTGTGGATAGGTGCACTTAGACACCTGTGGCTTTGCACCCTTCCCCCCTGCCCCATGCTGCCTGTGAGGCACCAGGGGGTCAGAGCTCAGGGGACCTTCTCTGGAGCTAAGCAGCTGAGCGTGCAGGAGAGAAGGGGGAGAGAAAGCAGTGAGAGAATCATCATCTGAGTTGCCAGGGCCTTTCATCTCAGGCTCCCATCCCAAATTGCTACATTCATCGGGGATGAGCATTTAAATAGTCACACATGGGAACACCACTTGCACATGCTGAATTTCAATGCAGGTGGCTGGTCCTCAGTCAGACTCCTTCCCAGTCCCCACCCTTCTTTCCATGCTCTCTGATCTTCCCTACACTCCAGACCTGTGTAGTTGACGGCAGATTGTATGGGTCATGTCCTTTATCTCAGTGGTTCTTAAAGTGTGACTTCTGCGTCAGCAGCAGCAGAATCCCTTGGGAACTTGAAATGCAGATTCACAGGCTCACCCCAGACCTACTGAATCAGAAACTCTCAGGATGGGGCTCAGCACTCTGTGCTTATCCAGCCTCCCCGAGTGATTTTGATGCTTTCTGAAGTTTGAGAACCGCTGCCTTATCACAGTGTCTACAAGAGTCTGAGCAGAGAAACTCTTGTCCAGAGCAGGGAGGCCAACGCAGGGGCAGGTCACTGCCCTAACCAGCTGGGCTTCCTGGTAAGCATCCCACAGCTTGCAAAAGGTACCGGAGGCCACCACCCACTGACAGCAGCACCAGAGGCATCCAGCAGTGCTGAGTGGGCACTTCTCACTGCCGGTTCTCGGTTCTCATTTCTCAACGAGGAGTGGGAATCAGGTGGAAGTGCTCTTTTTCCGAGGGCTTGGAGAAGCGGGGAGAGAGGGAAAAATGGCTTCACCTCAAGAAGGAGGTTCAGGGAACCAGTGACTTGCATGAGGAACCATGTTAGCTCAGCATTAAAATGCCATGGCTGTTCCAGCTGTGTGGCCAGTCTTCTCTGGAAGGGGCCCCATGACAGTTTCATTTGGTTAGTTTGGTTATTTGGGTGACAATGCTAAGTTTTCGGAGCCATGGAGTACAATGGAAGGAGCACTGGATAGAGTCAGGAAACACAAGCACTTCTTCCCCCAACACATCTTTGTTGTGACTTAGGGCGACTCTTTCTGGCCTCAATTTCCCAATCTATACAATGAGAGTAACATCATCAACTTCATTTACCTGAAAATAATGCTTTGAGGATAGGATAAGGCCCGTATAAATGTTTTTATTTTTTTAAGTTCAAAGTGTTTGGTATCTAATCCTACAATGCTAGGTTTTTGTTTGCTTGTTTAAAATTTATGTTTCTGTGATCTGAACCCCAAGTGCAAACAGAATTGAGGGGCAGGTTGGAAAGAACAATTGCGTAGAAGTCTGGAAGTTTGGACTCCAGTTTCGATATTGCCACTAACCGGTTGGCAGTGTGATCATGGGACAGCCACTTTCCCTTTCTGGGCCTCAGTTTCCTCACCTATAAAATGGGAATATTAAATTAGATTAGATTTAATGCCATGCCAAAATTTAACAGTCTAAGATTCCAGGACTTTGATTTGTTGGTCCTCATGGTCTTCCTTCCCAAGTAGGCTCTAGGATGTTCTGGTCTTTGCCTCATGGGGGAAAGAAATCAAAGGAAAGGGGTGGGACCCACCAGGATATGATTGCTAGAGCCAGGATGGACGACCGAGGGCATGGAGGGTGCACTCACACAGAAGGCAGACTTGGAGGTCCTTCTGGAAGGGTGACACGTCATTCTCAGAAAATTTGCTGCAAGTCAGGGTGGTTTTTTTCCCAGCAGTGAAGCTTAGGTTGGTGGATCATAAATAGGGGGGTGCCCAAGAGAGAAGCAAGTGGGCTGGCTGTACAGACCTCTGTACTGCTTCCTCGTTGGGATCATGACATTGGACGGAATTCTCTCTTACTCTTCCCCACCACAGGTAACAAAGCTGGAGAAGAGACAAGAAGCGTTAGGGAATAAGGGGTGGAGGGCAGGCTTCACATTCCCAACTGCACGTCTCTTCCTCATCCTTAGCTGGCCTTGAGTGGACCACTCAGAAAGGAGGGCAGACAGCAGGCCACCGGCTTCTGGAAGGAAAAAGAGAGCCCAGCATTCCCTTAACAAGACCAGCCTCCCTGGATCCCAAACATCATCTCTGGTTCTCTCAGCTCTGGACGCTCCCTGCCCCCACGCAGGTCAAGGGTGTGTGCCCAGAACCTCGCTCACATCCTTCCTCTGGCTTCTTTGGGGGCCACTCACAGCTTTGGGGAGCAGCTTAAGTGGTAGAACCGGTGTCAGAACACCCTGGGGCACTTTGAGGCTGTGGCTTCTACTCCTGGGAACAGCCTGAGGCTATTTCTACTCCCTTAGTCAGCACTGGGCGGGAAGGGTGAGGGCCTGGGAAAGGCCAGTGGTGTGAGCTTCTGTAGCAATTGCTCCTTGGTAAACACAGTAATAATAACAGGTCTGGGATTATGGTTGTTACCCCTGATAATTATCAGCTGCAGCACATTCCCTCCCCTAGGTGGGCCACACCGAGCTCATCACGGCACAGGGGGCTGTGGAGTCAGCTCCAGATTTCCCAGATCTCATTCTCCAGTTGCTAGGCAACTAGGAGTCTGTGCTGGAAGTGGGGGGTGGGGGGTGGGAGAGGATTTCATTTGGGAATATCTCCCCAGGCCTCCAAAACCTCTGCAATCTAAATGGACTGTTCTCCAAGTGGAGACCTTGGATCACTGACTGCTCAACCTGCGGGGTGGGGGGGGGGGGGGGGGGGTGGTGGGTGGTGGATCAGAGGCTGGTCCAAATGCAAAGATAGACGGGGCTGGTCACTGAATGAGGTTGCCCAGCCAGCCCTGGGGGACCACAGGGGAGGGGAGGCTAGTCTTGGAGCAGCCCTTTTGCTGAAACACCAGCAGCCCTTTTGCTGTTATGGGGCTCAGCATGTGTTATTGCCCTAGGTAGTTGGGGAATCAGCCCATAGTTGTCTGCTTTATACTGGCTACAGAGGGTACAGGGGTGACCCAGCAAGGAGAAGACACAGGGGAGGAGGGTGGGTTTGTGTTCATTGGCTTGTTTCTAGTGCCAAGCCCCCATGGGAGTGTCAGGTAGCAGGCCCTATGTCTTGTGCTCTACTCCAGTGCTCCAAAGACCCGTGTTTGAGACCAGGGAGGATAAGCTCCCCAAAACTGTGAGTGGCCCCCAAAGAAGCCAGAGGAAGGATGTGAGCGAGGTTCTGGGCACACACCCTTGACCTGCGTGGGGGCAGGGAGCGTCCAGAGCTGAGAGAACCAGAGATGATGTTTGGGATCCAGGGAGGCTGGTCTTGTTAAAGGAATGCTGGGCTCTCCAAGAAAGTTCTTGGAGCTGCCTCAATTTCCTGCTCAAGGTGGTATCATTTGGTGGCTGGTGAACTGAATTTATCTACTGAAGGACCTAATGCAGTGTTGCAGGCATGACTTGGGAATCTACTCCAGAGCCCCTCAGCACCATAGGCTGGGGCAAGATGAAACAGCGGGAACTGTTGGCCCTGGACCCTGTTAACCTTGACTCTGCATGAATGACATTTTTCTGTTGAGTTTTGAGGAGCGCGTCTGCTCACTTTAAGCGGAAGACCCTGGCTCCGAAGCAGAAACCAAACACAAAGGGATTGAAATTCAAGAAACCTCCCTTGACCATGAACTCAGGTGGACAGGATGCTTAGGTGCTAGGAGGAAATGGGGACCCGAGGGACCTAGTTCCTACCTTCAAGGAGCTCACAGTCCAGCCAGGGAGGTGTCACATGCACCTACTGCAGCTGGAGGTCATTTTTCTTCCTGGGAATGAGCCTCTTACAGCAGCCAGAGGTTGAGGCTTTGTCCTAAGGTGGAGGTAATAAAAACCTGTTTATCTTCCCACAGCAAGACTTGCCTCAGGGCCTGCGTGTCAGAAACCAGCACTCTGTTTGCCTGAGTCAGGCTGGAGAGTACCTCCTTTTCTCTGGAATCCCATTGGGGCAGCGAGGCTGGGGAGGAGTGGGAAGACGCAAGGCATATCCCTCTTGTGGGTGGGAGCTGAGGAGGTGGGCATGAAGAGCTCCCAGTTCAGTGGCTGGTCGCCTGGCAACCTTGACCACAGTCCTCTCCCCCTAGCCTAAGGTGCCCTGAAGAGACCATGATGAAAAGAACAAGTTGCCCACACATTCGTGGTGATGGTATTCCAACAAAGAAACATCGATGGTCATGATCACTTTCAGGTTCAATAAATATTCGTGAAATTCATGGCACTATGTGCCAGCTATGGGGCTGGGTGCTTTCCCATGGCTATCTTATTTAGTGTATATTCACTCAGTAATTCTATGAGGTATGTATCAGCCTCATTTGACAGATGAGGAACAGAGCCTTGAAGGCGAGGGAGTACATAGGATCTACTCACTGGCCTCAGCACTGAACCCTGTGCTGCTTGCAAGTGCTACCTTCAAGTATTTCAAACTATGTTATTTTATTTTATTTTATTTTATTTTTTTCATTATCATTTTGAAAATTTATTTATTTTGAGAGAGTGAGACAGAGAGAGAACAAGCAGGGGAGAGGCAGAGAGAGGGAGAGACAGAATCCCAATCAGGCTCTGTGCTGTCAGTGCAGAGCTCGACGAGGGGCTTGAACTCACAAACCATGAGATTGTGACCTGAGCCGAGATCAAGAGTTGGGCACTTAACTGACTGAGCCACCGAGGTGCCCTTTCAAGTTCATTTTATATAAAGCCAAGTTCACTATAATTGACTCCTTCTGGGTTCCCTGTGCAGATAAATGGCCATTGGTCTAGCCACCTGAAATGTGGAGTTATCTTAGATGCCTCCCTTTCTCTCATCCATACTTTGTATATTTGTTGTTCTTACCAACCAAATATCACTTGAATCCATTTCCTCTTTTCTTTTTAAATTTTTTTTAATGTTTATTTATTTTTGAAACAGGGACAGAGCATGAATGGAGGAGGGTCAGAGAGAGAGGGAGACACAGAATCTGAAACAGGCTCCAGGCTCTGAGCGGTCAGCACAGAGCCTGACGCGGGGCTTGAACTCACGGACCACGAGATCATGACCTGAGCTGAAGTCGGACACTTAACCGACTGAGCCACCCAGGTGCCCCCATTTCCTCTTTTTTATTCCTGACCATGGTATGGTCCTAATGCAGGCTCTAAGAATTGATCAGCCTGGTCACCACAGTGGCCTCGCCTGGAGCCTTCTCCACCATCTCCCACCCGACCTTTTGCTGGAGGGTGCCTCTCTTTGACCTCCAGGATAAACAAAAACCCATTATTTTGAATAAAAGGTCCTTTTGGGGGCACCTGGGTGGCTTAGTGGGTTGAGCGTCCGACTCTTGATTTCAGCTCAGGTCATGATCTCATGGTTCTTGGGTTCGGGCTCCGCAGTGGACTCTGCACTGACAGCATGGAGCCTGCTTGGGATTCTGTCTCCCTTGCTCTCTGCCCCTCCCCCGCTCACTCTCTCCCTCAAAAGTAAATACATAAATAAACTTAAAAAAGACACTTTTGTACTGGACCTTGATTATTTTTTTTAATTAATTTTTTTGAGAGACAGAGTGCGAGCAGGGGAGGGGCAGAGAGAGAGGGAGGCACAGAATCCGAAGCAGGCTCCAGGCTCTGAGCTGTCAGCACAGAGCCTGACGTGGGACTTGAACTCACAAACCATGAGATCATGACCTGAGCTGAAGTTGGAAGCTTAACCAACTGAGCCCCCCAGGTGCCCCTGGGCCTTGATTATTGTAGTTGCCACATCTCTTAACTCTTTACCCTTGCTGCTGGCCCCCAGGGTGCCACATGCTTCCCACCACAGATCTCACTCAAGCTGGTCTTTCGTGGACTGGCCTTCACCTCAGTCATCTCCATTCACCTTCCTGCTCGCATTTATGTCTTTCAACCTAACCCAGGCCTCCCCCCTTTTTGTTAGATTTCCGGACACCCCAGTTACGGGTAGTTACCCCTCCCTTGTGCCACCTGTCCCCAGAATGGAACTTGGGTCTGTGCTGAGCAGAAGTAGAATGATCTGGTGCTTGATGATTCTGATGATTATTGACAAACGGACAGCCTTAGAAAATCGTTTTTTTTTTTTTTAAGTGGGCAAGACACTGCAACATACGAATTACGAAAAGAAATTTTACGAAGCTATATGGAAAAATCATATAGTTCATTATTCAAGGGAAGAGAGTCAACATTTGTTGAAGCCCACTGTGGACTGTGTCATAGCATGTCATCAACAATGCCAGGACTGGGGCACAAGAGATTCCAAACGGTACAACCATAGTCACTCAGCACTTACCTGCCACACTGGCGGTTCAAACCCAGACAAATTCTCTGCTATTTCGATGCCTCCTGTGTCCCCTCCATTTTGGAGGCAGGTTTTCCAGTGTGGGGATTCTCTTTGGGCCATTTTGGGGCCTCTCAGGACTTTACAAGGGAGGGAACAGGGGATAGGGGACCAGGGATGCGAGGATCAGCAGTGCCCAAAGTGCCGTAACTCAACCTCCTGGTCTTTTTTGTGTTTTCATTGCCCCTCACTGTGCCTCTCCTGAAGCACAAGCCCTACAGTGAGATCACTGTGACTCAGTATGCCAGCATCAGGCACATGGGGCCCATGCCTGGGTGCCCCGTAATCAGCATGGTGAGAAGCACAAACAGCTGGGCCCATGGTGGCCCCCATCCACCTGTGTCTCTCACCTTGGGTGGAATGCTTGGGTGTTCTGTATGGGATTGCTGCACGGATGAAGGAATGATTGAGTGGGTTCTAGAATACCGTGCTATGTTTTGTCAGGAAGGAGGAAAAGGGAGCACTTTGCTCTTTCTTGGGTGTGTGTCCCTCGGGTCAAGGGCATTTCTACCATAAGCCATCCAAGTGCTCCCTCCCCTCTACCCTTCGCCCTTCCTTCCCTCCTCACTTCTTTTTCCGTCTCATCACCCCACCTGGGTGATTAGCACAGGCTGCTGGGTCTCCTGTAGAATGAGTCATTCAACATTTATTCACCAAACATTTTTTGGGCTCCTTCCCTGTTCTCAGCAAAGCATGAGGCTCTACAGGAGGAAAATGGATGATGTGCCCTGGACTTTCTGGAGTTTATGCCCAGTGGAGAGCCAGACAGGTCAACAGGCAGTTACAATGAAGTTTGACTGGAGGTAAGAGCCATCAGGGACGTCCAAGAAGACTTGGATGGATGATGGGGCGCCTGGGTGGCTCAGTCGGTTAAGCGTCTGGCTTCGGCTCAGGTCATGATCTCACAGTTTGTGAGTTTGAGCCCCATGTTGGGCTCTGTGCTGACAGCTCAGAGCTTGGAGCCTGCTTCAGATTCTGTGTCTCCCTCGCTCTCTGCCCCACCCCACTCATGTTCTGTCTCTCTCTCTCTCTCTCTCTCTCTCTCAAAAATAAATAAACATTAAAAAATTTTTGAAAAAAAAAGAGACTTGGATGGATGAGTTTCAGGGAGGGCTTCTTGGAGGAGGAGATGTTTGAACTGAGCCCTGACCACTTGCACAACTCTGAGAATGAGAGCCTCCCTAAATGTTGTGCCCTGAACATCTACTTTGCTTTCCTTTAGTCCCAGCCTTGGCCCTGAGGATATGCAGGAGTTGGTGAGAAAGGGGAAGATAGTGATGGTAAGTAGCCAGGAAGCTCCTTCCAGGTAAGGGATGTCTGTAGAGTTGGCAGAGCCCTGAGGGGGGATCTCCACAGAGCCTTCATTCCCACCTCCCTGGAGGGGGCTGGGAAAAAGCTGCAGGTGCCTGTACCTCATCAGTCATGCCTGAGAGCCAGACACTGTTACCAGTGCTCTTGTTGGAGAGAGAAGGTAGCTCAAGGTGGCATGGATCTGATGGTCGAGGGCTGTGACATCTGTCATGGCACTTCTTGGCTTTCCCACTGGGAACAATAAAATAGCCAACACTTCCCTAGTGCTTATTATGTGTCCTTTACGCATGTGTTCTACGAGGCAAGTGCTATTAATACTGGCTCGTTATCACAGATGGGGAAACTGAGGCACAGAGCAGTTGAATAACTTGTTCAGGGTCATACAGGCAGAGTCTGGACTCAAATTCAGGGAGTCAGGCGCCAGAGCCCTCACATATACCCATTACACTATCCTAGTGGTACCTGTGAACAACGGGAGACGGTGAATGCCTCTTGGGCTGTTGGTAGACAACTGCAGGTGCAAAATCTCTGAAATACTCCCATTTCATCTTAAAAATCCACATACATCTTGCATCTATTAAAAGTCCCTATATGTTTAATCAAGACAATGCCTCCCACCAAGTAACCAAGTAAAAGTGATGCTTCGGAGAGATATGCCACAACATCCCGAGGCACCAAAGAGCCCCAGAGACACGGTCTGTGGCGGGAGCTGTGCCACCAGGCCCAGGTTTCAGAGCAGGAAGAGCTCGGGCTCTCTGGGAAGCTGGACAGGGAGGGACTGGAACATTTCGCGGTGGAGCTGCCTTGCTCTTCCCCTTCCGCCTCTTCCCCTGACTACACTGGCCACCCTCTCAAGTCAGGGTGCTGTGACTTCCCCACATGACCTTCACTGTGAAGGTCATCTGGAAACTGGCTACTCCTGCTTCGTGGTCACTAGGCTGCCTTGTTTGTGATTGCTGTTCCTCCTCCTTCTCCTTCCGCTACTCCTCTTTCTTTCCCTCCTCCCCTCTTCCTCCTCCTCTTCCTCCTCCCCTCTTCTTCCTCCTCCCCTCTTCCTCCTCCTCCCCTCTTCCTCCTCTTCCCCTCTTCCCCTTCCTCCCCCTCCTTCTTCCCATTCCTCCTCCCCTTCTCCTCCCCTTCTCCTCTACTCCTCCTCCCTTCCTCCTCCTCATCCTTTTCATCCTCCTCCCCCTTCTCTGAATCCTTCACTGCCTCCTCCTCCCCCTCCTCCCCTCTTCCTCCTCGTTTTTCTCCTCATCCCCCTCCCCTTCTCATCTTCTTCCCCCTCTCCTCCTCCTCCTCCCCCTCTTCCTCCTAATCCCCCTCCCCCTTTCTCTCCCCTCTTTCCCTTCCTCTTCCCCCTTCACCTCCTCCTCCCCTCTTCCTCCTCATCTTTCTCTCATACCCCTCCCCTTCTCATCCTCCCCCTTCCTCTACTCCTCCTCCTCCTTTCTTTCTTCCTCCTCCCCCTCTTTCTTCCTCTCCCTCCCCCTCCTCCCCCTGCCCCTCCTGCTCCCCCTCCTTCTTCTTTTGTTTTCTTCTGGAGGAAGCCTCTCTGAGGATCATGTGAGCTCACACATGTGTGGTCAAGCTCTGGGAGCCTCTTCATTTTAGCCCACAACATTTAGTTCTCTCCTTCACCAAGTTCCTCTATTTTCTAGAAGTTTCATGTTTGCTTATGTTGATCCACTGCAGAAACCCCCTTGAGTGGCCTTAAAAAATCACAGCAACCAGCACAAAACTAGCATTTCTATTCTCCTTTCTTTACGTCCTAGTTTCCAAATAGTCCTGCTTCCTTGGCCAGATAATTTGCTGGCTTTATGTGATGTCTTTATGTCTTTAAGTTTCAGACTCGATGTGCGTTCTCACCTGGCTGCCTGGAATTCTGCAGGGTCATTTCTCTGTTGCAGGGGCAACTGTCCCGGCTGCCCTGTCAGCCCCACATCTCTGAGGTCTCCTTAGCATTTATCTATTTGCCTAACCAGTGATGATTGAGCACCTACTTTTGGCCAGGTGCTATTCCAGGCATGAGGCACGCAGTCGGGTACATGACTAAATTATCTTGTGAAGCTCACGTTGTGGGAAGGGATTGCAGTGGAGGCAGACAGCCCGCCCCTCCCCGCCCCCCGCCAAACCAAAAAACCCCCAAAACACGACAAGACAAAGCACCAAGAAGCAGATAAATAATATAGTTTCAGATAGTTGTAAGTGCTATGAGGCAAATAAAACAGGATGCTACGCAGAGTGAAAACTGGAGAGAAGAAACATGTGCAAAGACCTCAGGAGAACCTCCAGGAGTGGAAAGGAGGCCAGCAAGGCTGGAATGCAGTCACTGAGGGGGGGTGAGGTGCCAGGTGAGGAGGGAGAGGGAGGCAGAGGGCCACATCACCTGACACCTTATATGCCATAGTAAGGAGTTAGGTTTTAGTTTACACGCAGTACGGGAATAACACGATCACTTCTTGAAAAGGACCCTGGCTGTTGGGGAAAACAGACTTTAGGCACCAAGAATGGGAACAAGGAAACCCACTGGGAGGCTATTATAGTGACCCAGGTGAGTCCATTGGACGCAGGAAAGAGGGAGAGGAAGAAATACATTCAAGATAGAGTGTAGGGAGGTGGACGAGGGTAGAGTAGAAAATGCTCTGATCTGGGACTCAGAATTGAATCTCAGGCCACCACCCACCAACTATGGGAGCTTGTATGAGTCGCCTAACTTCTCAGTCAGCGCATCTGTAAGATGAAGACAATGGCACCTGTGTCGGCATTTCTCAGGTGGGGAGAGGAAGAAGATGAGTGTGCCCGACAGGGTGCCCGTGTGATGGAGCCTCCGCCCAGGTTCTGACAATGGTCAGGGCTTTCCTGGAACCCACATCTTCTCCACTACAAGGGTGAAAAGGCAAGAGTGTCATCCAGGTTCAGGGGGCTGCCTCACCCTGAGGCAGAGTGAGTGTCGAAGCTCACTCTGTGTTGGCAGTGAAGGGTGCATTTGGGGCTCATTCCTTTCCAAAATGGAGGAGTGGGTTTTGGGTGGGGTTAGAAGGCACCCTGGGCTGGTTGAGGGGCTGATGGCAGCTGGACAAGGCAGAAGGGCTTGGGCCTGGGGGCAAGCCTGTCACTGTCCCCAGGGGCAGCTGGTAAAGGAGATTCTGGACATATGTCCCTTGGTGCATGAAGGAAGGTAGCCTAGGGGAAGGTCTGATGGATTGACAGGTTTCTAGAAAGTCTAAGCAAGGCTGGGTTTTGATCTTTCATGGGTGGAGTAGGTCAGTTTCGAGCACTTTCCATGGAAGTTCTGAGAGCAGATGTCCCACCCCTGGAAATCACCTATCCCATGTTGGCTTGTGGTCGAGTCTGTCCTGCAGCTCTGTGGGAGCCGGCTGACCCTGGGTCAGGGTGCATGGACTTTTACTCAGGCATGAATCTTCAAAGGTCAGCGTAACAGGAGCAGTATTTGTGGGCTACGCCCCTTTCTCTTTAGCCTTCTGAATTCTGGACTCTGGAACCTCAGGTTTCTATAGGGAAGTGGAAGGGAGCTGACATTAACTGTTCACTTACGGTATGCCTGGCATCTTGCCAAGCACCATACGCTACTCATAACACGGTGAAATAAACATTATTATCTCCATTTTTTTTTTTTCAATACTAGGAAACTCAGGCTCTGAGAGATAAAAGCAACATTTCCCAAAGTCATGTGACTGGTAATGGGAGCCTGAGTTCACGGACGCCACAGCCCCTGCTCTTACACAAGTGTCACCTGGAGAGGGTAGGTATATGTGAGAACCTTCAGAGGAGGGGCTTGGGGATCTTGATATTTTAAAAAGTCCCTCAGGCTCTTGCAGTGGCCAGCCAGCATTGGGAGCTTCTGCCTCGCACCGTGTGGCTTCCCTAAAGCCCTTCAAGGGACATTTGGAGCAACAAGAGAGAGTAGATACCCACCTTTGGAACGTGCCCTTAGCAAGCTTTAAGGAATCTGACTTAGAAGCTTTAATCTGTGTTAAATGCCTTTCTGGCTGTGATGCAAGTCATTGGACTCTGCGCCTCAGTTTCCTTGTCTGTAAAATGGGGATCCAAATACTTACCTGCAGGACTATTAAAGGATTAGGGATAGTACAGTAAATGACCTCGCATAGTGCCTGGCTCACCTAGCCACTGAATAAAGGGTAGCCATTAACACTATTCACCGCATTATCAAAACTTTTTTGAGCGGGGAGTTGAGGGACAGTTAGTTTCTCTGTGGCCCACTCACCCATTGCTGAGGCCCCTCCTTGGCACAGCCTGTCCCCTAGAAAGAGCAGACTGCCAGGCACTCTTCCTCCAGAGAAAGCCAGTGTCCCCACAGGCCACTGGTCCCGGCCCCTGGTGCTTGAAGCTCTGACACGCGGTGACAGTTTCTGGTTTTCAGCTGGTGAGCATGGCCCCCTCCCCTCGGACTGGCCCAGGGGCAGACTGGGCAGGGGGAGTTGGCAGAGGGAGCTGGCCGTGTACTGAGGAGGCTGGCCCAATGCCCCACTCCTCTACCAGCTGGGCTGCTGGGCCGGGCAGCAGCTTGGACTAGCTCGAAGGCCCAGCAGGGGCCTCTGTGGGGTGGCAGCCTCCCTGAGCCCCTCAGCTAGCACCAGGCCATCTGGTGCCTCTGTCCTCTTTTGTGTGCCGGGGTGGGGGGGTGGGGGGAGGAGGGGCAAAGGCGGAGGAGACAGATTTCTCTGGCCAGCTCTCTTCTAAACTGAGGAGAAGCTGGAGGTAGAGGACATGGGGCCTGGGAATGAGGTGGAGGGCACTCTGGGCTTGGGACTCAGGAAGAAGGGACAGAGCGATCTGGGGCGTGAAAGGGGGCAGGCTCACAAGGGAAGGAAGAAAGCTCAGAACAGGTGCGGTGTGCAAGGGTCTTGGTAGGTAAGCTAAAAGGGGAAGAGGTGAGAGACAGAGAGAGAGGGTGAGAGTGAGCTGTGTGGAGAGAAAAACGTGAGTGGTGCGGAAGAGGGTATAAAGTATACAGAGAAGAACGAAGTCCAGGAGTAGGAAAAGGTGTATAAAAATCTCTCCACGTCAGATGTGTGAAGTTGCTGCCCTATTTCTGTTCTAGGAAAGAGGAAGTGAGAGCGTGTGGGCTGGCGGCCCTTCCCTGGCCAGCTGTAGGTGAGGGGGGGCGGCTGACAGAGCAGCCTGGCTCTCGGGTCAGAGTAGCCCCGGGGTCCAGGCCAGCTCTGCCCAGCAGCTGCCAAGGCTGGGTCCCCGTCAGAACTGCCACCAGCAGAAGGCTTTCAGAAAGGAATGTGATGGTTGGTCTCTAGGGCTGGGAAGAAAACTTGTGTTGAATGCCCTTTGATGTGGTTCACTTGGGGAGTAAAAGTGTGCGTTTCTGAGGCCATTCGGGAATGGACTTTAAAGAATTTCACAGATGGGAATTTATAGTGGCTTGGAGGGAGTTGGCCCCGGGCAGGTGGCAGAATATCCCTTCTCCTCCATGCAGGCCACCAGGCATGAGTAAAGCAGACACAAATAGTGGTAAGTGTGCTTTGTGCTTTTTGGGGACTGCATTTAGGAAGTCAGAAGGACACAGAAGGTGGTGTATGTTCTCTGCTGGGGGCAGGACAAATTGGCCTTGGGTTGGAAGCATCCTTCTCCCTGGCACTTCTCCCGTCAGCCTCCATTCCTGGACCTCTCTCAGAACTCAGCTTGCTGGCTCTCCTGGGGTTCTTCACGGCAGTGCTGCCCCCCTCCCTGGCCCCTGGCCCTGAGATGTGTGTTCACCCTCTTGCTCTCCTGGAAATCTGCCTTGTTCTCTGCATCAGGCCTTGTCGGCGTCTGTCTTCTGGTCCCATCTGGAAAGTAGGACTAAGTCACTGTTACCTTCTTTGAAGCAGGAAAGCCGCACCGAATGAAATCATGACCGAGAGGGCCGGGAGAACGCATACCGCTAATATGGTTGATTTAGTGCAGATTGGTCCATTTAACACCAATCAACATGGGATTTTCCCCTCTATTAAAGTCACTTGAAGATCATGGGTTGGTTGGAGGCTCTGGGAAGCACTTTGCAGCTCTCGTGGTGGGGGGTACCCCCAAGTGGACGTGCACGTCATGGCACTGGTGCTGCTGGGCTCTCAAGGGCTCATTGAGGAGCCTTGAGGAGCAGGGTGGGCAATGGGGGATGTGCTCACGGCCAGAGGGGCTCCTGTGCCTTGAAGAAGGTCAGGCTGTAGCTTAGCAACCCCCCAGCAAGGAGGGCACAAGATGTAGCTGATGGACAGCTGGAAACAAGCAGGGCTTGACTGGAGATGTCATTCACATTCAGGTGTGTCTGCACAGGGGCTCTCGGCTGGCTCAGCAGAGCCACCTGAAGAAGGAACAGAGGCAACTTTGTATCAACTGTGATTTATCAAGCACTGGTAAAGTGCTGCCCAGTTAGTCCTCACAAGCAACCAGGAAGGCGAGGAAATCATGGCCCAGGGAGACTGTCCCACCATCATCCAGCTAGTAGAGGGCAAAGCTACCGTTCAAACTGGGCCACAGAGGCCTGGGGTTCTCCACTGAGCTGTGCTGCTGGCCAGGCCTGATGGGAGTACAGTGCAAGGCAGAGTCAGGGTTGGCTTCGTGGAGGGCCTTTGAAATGGCCTTGAAAACTGAGCAGCACTTTGACATTTGGAAGGGTGATGCTTCTTCTGAATGGAAAAAATAGCAGGCACCGATGCACAGGGCCCGTGTGGGGATTGGTGCGGATTGCGGAACGTGACCAGGCGTCTGGAAGGAGATCCAGCCCGGGAGGCAAGCTGGAGCCATTTTGTGGAGTCTTGAAGGCACCATGGGGGTTGTGGTTCCTTCTCTAGGGGGTGGGGTCCGGTAAAAGTTTTGATGAAGGGAATCACATGGTCAGGGCTATGCTGGCAGTGGTCGGAGGGGAGCTGAGCAGGAAGGGACAGTGGTGGGGCCACGGTGGGAGGCCACGCTGTGAGGCCACCCTGTGAGCAGTGGGGAGGGCATGGGTGGAGAGGTGTGCGGGCGGCCTGGAGGAATCAATCATACACGGAGCGGAATGCAGCTCTGGCTGGGGGGATGGCGTGGTTGTTTATAGAAATGGGGAAGTCACAGAGCGGGGGTGTTTTCGGTGGGGGAGGGGACAGAAAGGAGATCTGAATTCGAACCTGGTGAGGTCAGTTGTTGGCTCGACTTCCAGGTGGCCACAGGGAATAGCAGGGGCTCCCTGAGAATCAACCCCAAAACCTCATCTTGAATGTCTGTCTGCTTCATTCTCCCCTGAGGTGCTGAGCTCATTGATTGGGATTGCCTTTACATTTTGTATCTCCTAGTGGCATCAGGACGTTAGATGCCCTGGGAGCTGTGGGGCCCAGTTACCAGCTGGTGCTGAGGGTCAAAGATAACTATACAGTCCCTGCTCCCAGATGTGGGTCCCTCAGACCTTCAGGGAAGTTATAGATGAAGGATTTCCCTAGAAGGCTCGTCTTGCAAGACCTACTCCTCTGGTTTTCTCAAGGAAGGCCTTGTCCACCCTTCCACAGGGACACGAAGGCCAGCAGTGGGGCAGGGGTGGCATTTTGGCTCAAGGGGTATGCCAATGGCCCTGCCTGCCCTGGAGAAAAGAGACAGCTTCCTTCTCCTGGCTTTACTTCTGCATGAGAGGGGAAAGAGACAGTCATCCAGGCTGTTCACTACTCCTGGTCCCTCATTTCACCAATTCTTGACCTCTGTTCAAACACTCCACCTGAACAGCTGAAAAACTGAACCCAGATCTTGGATTTGGGTTAGTCCCCATCCTTAATGAGGAGGTAGAGGTCTAGGAAGAGGCAGCTTCTCAAAAAGATCCACTCATTCCCTTTTTTCATCCAATAAGTGTGTATCTAGTGTCTACTCTGGGTCAGATAAAGGATACATAAGCCGAAGTCTCACCCCTGAGGGACTGAGAGTTGGGGGCACAGAGGCATCCACAGGCAAGAACAGCATAGGGCCAGGGGGAGTCTGAACGTCCTTGCACAGGAAGCAGGTTTCAGCTAAGTTGACAGGTAGGTAGGAAATTGTCCAGTGAAGGGGGACGAGAAACTGTTCTGGGAGAACAGAAGCACCCCCAGAAATTCTGATTTCATGGGTCTGGAGACTGGCTCAGGCACTGGCATTTTAAAAGCTCCCTAGACGATTCTATCTTGCAGTCAGGGCGCCACTGACCCACCGCGGGGTTGTTTGCAGAGTTTTGCTAGTCACAGGCTGGTCTTGTTCAAGGAAACAAGGCGTGGAAGCCACCAGGTGCAGTGGGAAGAAGGAGACCCGCGGGTCTGTCAAATTGCTCCTCACTGCAGCCTGACCTCCCTGCAGGACCTGAGCCGGTGGCTTCTCTCCATTTCCCCTCTCATCTCTTTCTGTCGTAGCTACCTTGCTCTGGCCCCTGTTCTCTGCAGACTTAGGCGGTGGTCTCCCAACCAGTCCCCGCCACCTGGTTCCATTCCCTGCAGGGACATCAGTGTGACCTGTGTCCTGAAGCACATGTTGTTCCTGGCCTGGACAGGGTGCTCCCTACTCCCGTGGGCTCCAGCCAGAGCTCCTTTCCCACTCACACCAGGCCCTCTGGCTTCTCGCCTCTCCGCTCACTTCACAACTCCTTCCTGCAAGAGAAACCCTGCATTTATAGCTCCCTTCCCGCCTCCGGTTCCCTTCCTGGAAGGTCTTTTATCTTCTACACCTGCACTCCCAGCTTGTCCTTCAAGGAGGTCAGGTGTCCCTCCCAGGAGGCCCCCTCTTCCTCTTCCTGAGTTAAGGGCCTACCTATGCTCTGGGCTTCTCTGGTGGTCCTGGCCTGCACTACAAGTGCACACCCCTGGGAGCGATGAAGCCTCTTCTCCCCTCAAAAGCGACACTTCTCCGGCCACCACCAGCTTTGCTTTTGTAGGGGGGGTGGAATTATTCTTTTTCTTCTGATTGACTGGGGCCCTGCAAATTAGCTTGACAAATGACAGATTAACAAAAGAAAAGACGCAAGGTTATCACACATTGCACATGCACACGGGAGCACTCAGTGATGAGTAACCCGAAGGGGTGCACAGAACCTGGGCTTCTAGAGCATCTTAACAAAAGAACAATACACTTGTAAAAAAGTGACGAGACAAAGGAAAAGGGTTGTAGCCTTCCAAGGGTGGGGAACTTGGGAAGGCAAATATCGCCGGGAAATTAATGGAAGAAGATAAGGGCTGGTTGGTGAAGTTTGTGCAGCTTCCTCTGGTGCCTTCTCTGGGCTGATAAGGGATCTCTTGTAAATGTATGCGCTGATTCTGGGCAAATAGCAGGAGTGCAGAGAGCTCAGTTGCTTTCAGCTGAAAATCCTTACTCCAAGTGGCCTATTTTGGGGTGGTGTATTCTGCCCCCCTTCACTCTCCAGGCCTGACAGCCCCCAGCGCGCACAGCAAGTGCACAGGGAAGACGAAGAGGACTGTGCCACTGAGCAGAGTCAAGGTGAAGGTGACGGCAGTGGCCTCCTTGCAGGTGGGTGTGCAGCGTGGGCTGCTCTCCTGGCTTTAAATGAGGAAATTGTGCTTCCCCAGAAGGTGAAAGACTTGTCAAAGGTCACTCTACAAATGACAGAGTTGGCATTTGAGGGGATGCTGCCTCAAGTGCTTTTCTTTTTTGGCTTCATGTTGGCAGCACTGGGCTTTCGCGGGGGAAGAGTTGAGGGGAGCTGATGTGTTACCCCTACCTCTCCTCTGTCTTCCGCACCAGGTGTCCTTGTGCCCCCAGCTGTTTTCTCCCAATTGCCGGGTTTTATTGTAGGTGATTTATTTTTGGCTGTCACCTTTGACTCCTCTGAGGGCCTAGTAACAATTTCAGAGACTCTCAGGAAGGCTCATGCCTCCATTTACCATCCCTGACAGGAGCCAGTTTCTTCAGGGCTGGTGGTCTCCTGGCCTGGGGGCCTGGGAGGCAGCATGCCTTGTGGGAGGGGGCAGCCAGTGGCAGGGAGTGGCAGGACTGCTAGTGCTGTGTCTCTGCCCATGTGTTCCTGGACCTCTGAGTTGGTGTGTCGGCCGTCCGGCCTGAGGTTGAGAGTGAGGGAGGCAAGCCTGGGCATGTCTGGCGGGGCTGGCTGGCCAGGAGCCCACTTGTGTGAAGACTACAGAGATCCTTGGGAGCTGCTACTGGATTCTGAGGCATGGTAATCTGGAGCTGGGCCTGGAAAGAATGCCTTGGTCAGGGGAGGGGGGAGAGGTCCGCTGTGGGGGAGTAGCGTGGGTATTGATGATCATGTGATGTGATGGCTGCAGTAGTGGTGGGTATTCCTTATTGAATGGTTCCTAGATGCTGGACACCATGCTCTGATCCTTTGTGGGTATTAGGTCGTTTTGTCCCTAGAACAGCCCCTTGAGGTGAGATTTATCCCTACGTTCGTATTTTACATCTTGCGTTTTACAGATGAGAAAACGGAGGCTCATACCCCTGGTCGTCAGTGGAGTGCCATCTGTCTCAGCTCCTGACCACTGTCCTTTCTGGAGACTTTGAGCGTCCTCCTGGAGACACCCAGAGATACTGGGTGGGGAGTCTCAGGGGGGACCTAGAGCAAATGTGGTTCAGAACCAGCCAAATATGCATTCCTGTTGTTCTTGTGTCTCAGATTGGCAGGTCTGGGAAATCTTGGGTTACATTTATAAGTCTTTAAAAACGGAATTGTTTTCACCCTTGACTCTAAAATAATTTACTTTCTTTAGCCTTTGCTTATAAGGAGGTATGGCTCTCTTTAAAGGGCTCTTAAAAATGTTTCCTGCTATGACTCCTCTGGGCCATTCTACTATGAATTGGCACAAACACTAACAGCTTAAACCCTTCTGGGCAACACTACAGAAGAAAATAAATCCTAGAGTGTCATAATTGGCCACAAGCTGAACATGAGTAAGCAGCAGAAATACTGATTTGTAAGAAAAAGCAGATTTGTGGCAAGTGTGAAGTGTGAAAAGGGAATTAGCCCCCCCTGCCTCAGTGGGGTAAGGCAGAGTAACTTCCCTACAAGCTGTGCTCCAAGGGTTTATTTATAGGTCACTTCTTAGGAACTTGGAATTCTTTCCTTCGCAGAATCATTGTTACAAATACAGGCAAGTTCTGGAGCTGGTCTAGAAATGTGTGCGTATGGCTCCCATCCTCATGTTTACACTGAAACAATTGGAGAGAGCAACAGTCCTGTGTCGTATCAGGAAATGCCCCATCAGACACTTCATGAGTTATGACACCGTGCAAGAAGCACAGCTTCTTTCAAAGTTCAGGTTGTAGTATTTGGCACACCTCTGCCTCTCCTTACCCCCACCCCTACCGATCCTTCTAGCAGGCTTTCAGCTCTTCACTCAAATCATTTGTGCACAGCAGGACACCTCTCTCAGGCCCCAGTCTCTGACTCCTGTCCCGACTCCTCACCTGTCTCTCTGACTCCCAGTGTGAATGCTCCTTCACGCACTTGCCTAAAGTCTGACAACGACAATATGACGGAAGTCAGTCCTATCTCTAAAATCTATCTCCCTCTAAACTGTACCTCCGTCTTTCCATCTTTCCGCTGCCTTCCATCATCATTACCCGCACCGTGGTCATTATTTCTTGTGGAGATAAGGGCAATAGCCTGGATGGCTTCTTTCCTCCCCACTCCCTCCCCTGCTCCAATCCCTAGTTCTATTTTCCACACAGTGGCCAGAGGGACCTTTGACCATTTTTATCAGTTCACGTCCCTCCCAGCAGGTAGTATGAAATCCAGCTCTTACCCTGACCTTGGCAGGCCTGGGGGGTGGGGGGGTCTCCCTGCCTCCAGGCTCCTCCCTGGTGCTGGGCTTTTGCTCTTGACTACCCTTTAGTCTGGACCACTTTTCCTCCATGCTGCCCTGCTGCCTCTTCTCATGTGGCTGGTGTCTATTTTTATCTTTATGTTTTTTATTTTAAAGTTTGATTGTTTGTTTGTTTATTGAGAGAGACAGGGACAGCACAAATTGGGGAGGGGGAGAGAGAGAGGGAAAGGAAGAGAGAGAGAGAGAGAGAGAGAGAGAGAGAGAGAGAGAGAGAGAATCCCAAGCAGGCTCCATGCTGCCAGCACAGAGCCCAATGAGGGGCTTGAACTCATGAAACCATGAAATCATGACCTGAGCCAAAACCAAGAGCCAGATGCTTAAATGACTGAGCCACCCAGGTGCCCCTAGCAGGTGTCAGTTTAAATATTAGCCTCCTCCTCAGAGAAATCTTCCTTGATCTTCCTTTCTTAAGGGCTGTCTTCTGTGCTCTTTTACAAAGATCCTGTTTCTTTCCTTCGAAGAATGCAGTCACAGTCTACGGTGCTCTTGTCTGTTCACTGTGTCCTTGTGTGTTTGGCATCTCCTCCACCAGAATGGAATTTTAAAAGCCTGGCTTTGTGCAGCCTGCTAATCACTGTAGCTGCAGGGCCCAGAACAGTGCCTGATGATGAAGGTGTTCATAAATATTAGCAGAATGAATGAACGAATCTGAAATGCCTTAGAGAAAGCAAATGAAAATGTGCTTCTGTGATAGGGAAATTTTATGGAGTGGGAAGAGATTGGGGGGAGGGGGTGGAGGCTGCATAAGCCCACAGAATCCTGCTGATTGAGGACTGGCTCCAAGTTGAGGCCAAGGCAGTTGTGTGAGGCCTTGGTGGTTGGAGGGAACTGATGGGTTGAATGAGAATGAAGCTTAGAAGTCCAGGCGCTGGAGTTAGTATCTGATGGGAGTGGTATAGGGGCTGATGTTTCCAGGAGAGTGGCAGGGAGGTATGGTCACCATTGGTTTAGACCTTGTTGCATCTATGCTTATAATTGCTTATAATAAATCAGGTCATGTCATTTATACAGCAAGCCCCACTTTCCCATCCATATTAAGTACATTGAGAGTAATACAGCTGGGGTGAAAATAATCACAGTTCAATTGGTTTTAAATATGCTAATGCCAGGGCACCTGGGTGACTCAGTTGGTTCAGTGTCTGGACTGTTTTGGCTCAGGTCATGACCTCATGGTTTGCAATATTGAGCCCTGAGTCAGGCTCTATGCTGGCAGCATGGAGCTTGCTTGAGATTCTCTCTCTCCCTCTCTCTGCCCCTCCCCTGCTCCTGCTCTCTCTTTCTCAAAACAAATAATTAAACATTAAAAAATATATTTTAATATGCTAATACCTGTGTTGAAAGCCCAGTGAGATGAGCAGATGGGAACACACCTTTGGAGGATGTGAACATGATGTTACAAGGCGGGATGATGAGTGAGCAAAACAGACCCTCAAAAGATCACTAATAGAAGTAGTAATGAAGAGTCCAGTAGGCGGGCACCTGGGTAGCTCAGTTGGTTAAGTGTCCGACTTCGGCTCAGGTCATAATCTCATGGTTGGTGGGTTTGAGCCCAGTATCGGGCTCTGTGCTGACAGCTCAGAGCCTAGAGCCTGCTTCAGATTCCGTCTCCCTCTCTCTCTGCCCCTCCCCTGCTCATGCTCTGTCTCTCTGTCTCTCTCTCAAAAATAAAAAAACATTGGGGCGCCTGGGTGGCTCAGTCGGTTAAGCGGCCGACTTCAGCTCAGGTCATGATCTCGCGGTCTGTGAGTTCGAGCCCCGCGTCGGGCTCTGTACTGACAGCTCAGAGCCTGTAGCCTGTTTCGGATTCTGTGTCTCCCTCTCTCTGACCCTCCCCTGTTCATGCTCTGTCTCTCTCTGTCTCAAAAATAAATAAATGTTAAAAAAAAAAATAAACAAACATTAAGAGTCAAGTAGAGATCTAGGGGAAACAGAATTTGGGACACATGAAGGATTTGGTGGCAAGGACAGAAGACTGTAAGGAGAATGGGATGCAAAAGAGGGAAGTTCTTTCAGATGTTTGTCTTGGGCATAAAGAAGAAACAAGATATTATTTTTCAGATTGGAATACTGGATTTTTGCTCTCAGGAACCAAGAGGTTCCTACTCATTGAATAAATGGGTTTGTGGTTTCAGGGGAGCCCCATCCTGGAACAAAGAAGTCTTTCTCGGCTTCATGTTTTAAATTGGGTTTAAAAAAAAATCCATACCACGCTAATAATCAATAATCTTGAGAGCCTGGTTCTTGAGAAGGAAAAGGTTTTCTACTTTTCAAGAAGATTCCCTTTCTGTATCTAGAGCAAGGCTTGGGGGTCTGAGCATAGAGCAATGCGTTAAGCCATCATGCTGAGAATAGAGACGTTGACACAAAGGAAGTACCTGTCCTGTAGAAATATTCATCTGGTGCCTAGAGGAGCTTAGAGCAAGACTCAGAAGGGATGAGAAGGGGGTGAGGCACTGTGTGCCCTGCCCACCAGCCACAGATGGGGGTGGGGGGGGCAAGGTGGTGGAAACAGCTGAGATGGGGTGACAGGAAGTAGAAAGCAGATTTGGATCAGTGGGAGGAGAACCCCTTGTATGCATACCTATACAGGGTATGCATGGCAGTGGAAATGCTGGCAGATTGTGTTTCAGCAGAGGGAGGGCCCGACACCGTGGCCCTTGCTTCTTCTCCAGAACTTCCCAGGTGACGCCTGGGGGTGCATAAGGTGGCAGACAATTAAAAGCTAGCATGCCTGTTGAGGGGTGACTGGGTCAGGGGGACCCCTTGGCAGGGTCTCAGAGTAGACAGAGCTGGCGCCAGAGGGAAGGTGAGGCTGAACCCCGGTGGGGCAGGGGTACCGGGGCAGAGGGATGGCCAGACTGCCCAGGAGTACTTGTTAGGCATGGTCTACATGGAGAGAACAGGTCGTGAACATCAGAAACCCAGCTGGACAAGGGGTGGGAGAGGATGTGGCTTAGGGGTCAGCACAGGGGAAAGGCACTTAAAGGTTTTCATTCATAACAAGAGCAAAATGAGTCTCCAGCATATTAAGACCTGTGAAATAGGGCCACCTGGGTGGCTCACTCAATCAAGCATCCAACTTCAGCTCAGGTCATGATCTCACGGTTCGTGGGTTTGAGCCCTGCATCGGGCTCTGCACTGACAGCTTGGAGCCTGCTTCAGATTCAGTGTCTCTCTCTGCCCCTTCCCTGTTTGTGCTCTGTCTCAGTCTCTCAAAAATCAATAAACATTAAAAAAAAAAAAAAAAAAAGATCTGTGGGCGTGCCTGGGTGGCTCAGTTGGTTAAGCAACTGACTGGCTCAGGTCACGATCTCGCAGTTTGCCATTCGTGGGTTTGAGCCCCGCGTTGGGCTCTGTGCTGACAGCTCAGAGCCTGGAGCTGCTTCAGATTCTGTGTCTACCTCTCTTTCTGCCCCTTCCCTGCTCATGCTCTGTCTCAAAAACAAATAAACACTTAAAAGAAAACAACAACAAAAAGATCTGTGAGATAAAATGAAGGGGTTGTAGTCTGGTCCCATTCTTCTCTGGGCTGGTCAGCTCCCTTCCTGAGCACTGGAGTCGTGCTGGGGTCTCACTGTGAGACTGACCTGTCGAACCAGACCCCATTCAGACAATGAGAAACTGCCACATGAGAGTGGGTAAGAAGAATCTAGAGCATGTAGTCTAGAGAAAAACAATTCAGGAGTGACACACTACTCAAGGTCCTCCACATTCCTGAGGGCAGACTCAGTGTGTGGACATTACAGGGAGAGAGATTTCAGCTTCAAACCCAAAAGAAATGTTTAATAATTCTGAGCGGGCGTTGGCTGAATCAGGACACAATGCATTCTCTGGAGCTGGTGTCTCCACGCAGAAGCCAGGATATTACTCAGGTAATTCAGGACATCTGCCTGAACAACCTTTAAAATGTCTTCCAACCTTAAGATTTTGTGACTTGCTGATTGAAATTCTAATTTTATAATTTATGACTCAGGAGAGGCTCTTATTTTGAGTCAGAGTATCTGAGTAGTAAGGCCCCAGCTCCTTAGAGTCAGATAGCCCTGGCTTCTGAGACTGGCTTTGTCACCCACTAGCTGGGTGACCCTGGAAAATTTCTTCCACCTTTCTGAATCTCAGTTTTCTTGTCTATGAAATGGCAATACTTACCTGGTAGGCTTTTGTTGGCATTAAGTGAAAGAATATGATAAAAGATCAAAACAGCAGGTTGTGTGTGTGTGTATGGGGTGGGAGGAGGCAGTGAGAGAGAGAGAGAGACAGAGAGAGAGAGAGAGACAGAGAGAGAGAGAGAGAGGAAGAAAGTACAGGACCTTCGCCATGCTATAAAATCTCATTACTGCCTACTGGTTAATTTTTGTCTTCATAAGACTAGCTTACAGAGCACTGGGTTTAAGGAAAAGGCGAAATAGACTCTGACATAGTATGCACAGATTCTGACTTCAATCCTCTAACAGGGAAGGGGAGGGTCTGACCTGGGGAGGAAGGGGCAAGAGAAAGTCATCACCTGAGGGCTACAAATAGCGCTGGCCCTGTTCCTGGGTTTCCGGCCACTGGATGAGTATGGCCGTCTAGTTGCCCACCTTACAAGAAAGCAGTGGGCCCGGACAAGCCCCCTGCTTCCCCACGCTGACTGAGGTATGACACTGTATCTGGAACGACCCTCGTTTGTGAAGTGGGCAAGGTTTTGTTTTTTTTTTTTGAAGCCTTCCCCACCTCTGTTCTGACACTTCTTCCCCCAGCCCCAACTTCCCCTTACTTTTTCCTGCCTAATTCCTCCTTCACAACTTAGTTCCTTAGAAACACCTCAGTTTGTCAGGGGGCCTGGGTGGCTCCGTCGGGTAAGTGTCCAACTCTTGATCTCGGCTCAGGTCATGACCTTATGGTTCATGAGAGCACGCCCCATGTGGGGCTCTGTGCTGAAGTGTGGCACCTGCTTGGGATTCTCCCTTCCTCTGTCAGCCCCTCCCCCTGCTCACGTGCCTGCTCTCTCTCTCTCTCTCTCTCTCAAAATAAATAAACTTAAAAAAAAAAAGAAAGAAACACCTCAGTTTGTTCACAAGGAGGTACAAGTGACTGAAAAGCTGAAAGGGCCACCTCTCCTTAGGGACCTCTCTCCTCAGCGGACCCTACAGCATGGGTCGCCGTGGGAGTGAGTGCCGCTGGCACCACGCCAGTGTGTCCCTGCCCAGCTGACAGACTCTGGGCCAGGCCCTCACTGTCTTGAGCACTGGTGGATGGTGGTGAAAACCCAGGCTCAAAGCCTTGCCGGGGGTGGGGAGTGGCCCCCGCTGTTGGAGGAAGTGAGTGGGTCCTGCCTGCGGCCTCAAGCTGACTCAGTGATTCCTGGAAGGTGGTGATGTCATGGTGACATCGCAGTTCCCCACCCCAGCTCAAGTCAACAGGAGAGTTAGTGACGACCGTCTCTCATTGGCTCTGAGCTCTGAGGCCCCCAGTGACCAAGTCCGCCAGATCTTGCAGGCCGCTTAATGCCGCCTGCATTAGTAAATCCCTTCTCCCAATTTCCACAGCTCGGGTCATCTGTCCCTACCGTGATCCCACATTCTGGGCAGCCTTGGGTGGTTTTAATCAGTTTGTCCCTTTCTTTTTTCCATGTAAATGAATTCACAAATCATAAAAATCACTCGGGCCAGGCCATGTGCCCCGGGGCTGGGGGAACACGGAGCCTCCGGCCGTGCCCGCCCAGAAACAGAGCACGTGAGGACGTGTACCCTTGTGTCCTTCTCCGGTTTCACATCTGCCCGTCTTCAACAATGTTAATAGCTCCGAAGGGTCAGGAGCTGTGTGCCTTGATTCCTTTTGTCTCCTCCAGGACTCCCGAATGGGGCTGAGCACGTGAGCCGCTAAAACTGCGTGTGGGGGAGCTAGCTCCCCATCTCATCCCGTCACATCGTGGAGGAAGGGGCGTCTGCAACAAGGGCCCTAAGGCTGGGGAAGGAGGAGATGCCTTTTGCTTCTGGAGGACGGGTGCCATGCTCAAAGGTAACTAAGTCCAGGTGTGGGTGTGGGAAAAACCTCGCTGGACTTGCCGGGGCCCGAGGTGCTTTCAGGAAACCACTGCCTCCTCCCCTGTTCCCCAAAGACCCGACTCCTTGGGAGACCGAGTGTCAGAGCCGCGTGCGTAAACTGAGTCCTTTGTCACCTGGAGTCTGAATTCCAGCGCCTCCTCGGCGGTTCCTCCCAGCCGGGCTCCAGCGGTTTTCAGGAGGCGGCCCGGCTGGCCTCACGCTGCCCGATGCTGCCTCCTGCAGGCGGTTCTGGGGCACAGCCCTCACGGCCGGGCTCTGAGCGCCTGCCGCCCAAGCCCGAACGGTGGCTTTTCATCACCTGAAGTTGTCAGGGCAGCTAATAGCCCATGAACGTGGAGAGAATGAGGCTTCTCCAAGTGAATTGGGTGTTGAAAGATACTGTGATAAATGGTGGAGGTAGCGAGGGTGACTGATGAAGATTCAAATCTGAAATGAGATGGTGGGGGTAGGGGTGAGGTGGCGCAAGAAGGCACTAATGTGGACTGCGACCTTGCCATTTACATCGAGGCTCACGCCAATCTGAGAGGCAGGTGTTCTGAGCCCCTGCTTAATGAATGATGGAATCGAGTCTTAGAAAGGTTAACTAACATGACCACGGTTACACAACAAGTAAATGGCGGGGCCAGGGTCTGAACTCAGTGACCCCATAGCTCTGTGACATCTGCTGTCCCATCACCCCGTGCTAAGAGAGCAGAAGCCTGCCCAGGAGGAAGATCTCTTTATCTATGGCATGAACGGGGTTCTTTGGAATGAAGATGAAATGTTAACAGCATTCTCTTCACTAAGAGTTTTAGCCATAGCCTCTGTGATGGGATTTTAGGGATGCTGGGAAGATCTCCCCACCTGAAAACATCCCCCAACTTGCCCGTCACGTTGCCCAGAATTTCACTATAGGAGAGTCATTCCCTTGATTAGCATTGGCTGCACGGTACTCTCTTATTAACTGAAAACATGATTCCTGGTGGCGGGGGGGGGGGGGGGCTGGGGGGTGGGAGGGGGTGGTGGCAGTGGAGGGTGTCACATGTTAAGCCCTTACATCTTACCTCAGTGGGGATTAGCTTGTCATTGTATTATCCCTGTGATAGAGAATTGAAGGTGTGGGGAAAGTGGAGGACAAGAATATCTTTGTCCCCAACTACGTGCTTCATCTTCTCCCCCCATTATGCTTCTTTCTTTGACATCACATGGGCCCAGCCATCTTCAAGGTGTCTGTCACTCCTCCATCTAATTGGTCATGCAGTCGAACCTGGCTTACCTCTTAAGTGGTGCTTGACTCTTTTCCTGTGCACACCCCCCAAGTTGATCTCTGGTCAGATTGTTTCTGGCTTGTTCCTGGCTCTGGGCCTTTAATTAAACCTGGGGCAGCAGTAGAAGAGAGCTTTCTAGAATGCAAATCTGATAATGCTGCACCTCCTCTTAAGACCGTCCTCATTGCTTAAGGAGTGCAAACTCCTTAGTATTTTCTACAAGCCCCTCAGGACCTCAGTGCTACCCCTCTCTCTAGCACCAGTTCTGTCTCATCTCTGTACATTCCTCCTCCATCCCATTTCTGCTTCATTATCAAACACTTTTCCTTTGTTACCTCGAATGTTCATTCACACCTTCATGCCTTTGCCCACGCTTTGTTTTTGTCCGGAAAGCCTTTCCTCTTCGGTGGTCTCAGCTGGCCACTTCTTGGTGAAGCCATCCCTGATTCTCACCCCCAACCCCCCAGGAGGAGGTGTTTTTATGTCTGTGTCTCCTCCGCGAAGCCTGGATACATAAATGAATGAGTGAATGAGTAAATGGAGTCAGCTGATGAGTGGCCTGTCCGTTTCAAAGGATTTTTGAAACGAATACAAACCGTGGCTGCATTTGTGAATGTTGCCGTGATGCACGGAACGTGTATGTGTGTGCATTGGTGGGTTACAATGGCTCTGTTATGATAAGTGATTTGATGGGCCTTGAACTTACACAAGCAGAATAGTTTGAGAACATTGCCATGGAGACAGATGAGGCCTCAAGCAGCAGGGTACCACTTAGGCAGTGACAGATTTTACAGAAAATGGGCTTAGATACACCTTTCTTGTCAAAAAAAATCCCCCAGCTAATGGGAAGAGTGCTTCAAGGCAGAATGAAACCTTGCACCCCAACGAATAAAAAGCCCCTGAAGTTAGGAAAACAGGAAGTAACAGGGTAGGAAGAAGGTAAATTCTTAACGATAGACCTAGAGCAAAAGACCAAAAAAAGAGAGTGAGGAGGCTGAAGCCCTACCATGATGTTGGAGTTCCAGATGTTATCAGAAAATGAACAGAGGAAGAAGTTGTTTCAAATATATAATTACGTTAAAGAATATGAGGAGGGAATCCTGTTGTGCGGTGTGATGAGGTATCACAGAGAATATTCAGGACTGGAGAAAACTTGTCCCTGGGGCTTTGGCAAGTTTTTAATCATTTATGACATAACTAGAACTAGCATCTTCCAATTCTCCCTAATCTGTAGAGAATGACCTTTCCTGCCCGGTAGAAATGTATTCATTCAAGGACTAGTTCAAATGGCACCTCTGCGAGTAAAGCCTTTCCTGAGTCTCCAGGCAGGGCTAATAACTTTCTCGATGTGGCTCCTCGGGGCTGCTCTTCTCTCTGTTTATTGCACCCACCACTCTGAAAGTTGCCAAATGATTGTTTTCTATTTCCATCATTCCTTCTCCTTCTGTTATTTGGCAGGTTACTCTAATAAGGAGCTTTCCCATTTTCTGTGTTTGTTTATAGATTTATTTTAGTAAGGGCTCTCATTTTATTCAGTAGATTGTATTCCATTGCCAACCTTGTTTAGCTTGATACTCTGACCGTCTCAGACATGGCCAGTGTTCCTTCCAGGATGCTCCCACATCCTCTGACACGCCCCCATCATCTCAGCACTTGTTGGCAGTCTGATACAACAACATGACTCAGATTCATCTTGTACTTTTCCTGCTGCAGCCTGGATTACCCCTTTCCCCAGGGAGAACTGCTTCCTTTCAGTGGAGGATGGTGTTTAGGAATCAAGATCTGGCCACCTAGTGTGTTTATTGTTAGTGGGGTGTCATTGCTTCTAGACCCTTTTGGTGGAGGGAGCTAGGAAATACATGTATGTATATGCACAAATATGTATATACACATACTGAAACCTGTAGCTATTTCTATATATCCCTGTATTTATATACTTAAAAAAATAAGCTGATGTTTATACATCCAATTCCATTCCATGTTCATGGTTCTTTATAGTTCTCTCCCTCTTTATGTTTGCAATTCCTTTCTCAACCTGGCTCTCATTATCCTCAATATGTACCTGTTTGCTCAATACGATTACTTATTTGCTTAATATAATCAATCTCCCAATCATACCAGGTGTATCTTTTACCTCCACTCCCTGCCCCCACCCTCCAGCATCCTGTGTCCTTGGGCACCAGTAGGTATGCCATCAAAGGGCCTCCACAAGGAAGCCCTCTCCTGCTGTCAGTACCTGGTGGGGCCATGGTGCCGACTATTCCATGCCAGAAAGGGAAGAGGAAAGGAAGGAAAAGGAAGAAAAAGTCTGTGCTGATTGCTTTAACTGAAAGCTAAAAGGAGGGAAAAAGAGATGCCATTTCACCTAATCAGCAAGTGCTTTATCAAGTATTGATTAGTAAGAAAGCACGGATGGATGCATATGGCATGTATGAACTGGTAATAAATTTTGCTTTAATAAATCATCCAATTATTTATGTTTAAACACATTGTTGTCGTCCCTGTCTTCACAAATGCCATATAACCTTGTAGATGGAGTGGAAAACTGATAGGTCAAAGAAACGTCCAAAGGGCAATTCACAGTTGGTACAGACCTCAAGATAGGGACTTCTCTTAGAATTTTGTAGACAAAGTTAAAAAAAATTATCCTCTAAAGTTGAAACCCACAACAATCAACTTCAAATGAAATAAGATTAACAACCTTTGGGCGGAATCATCTTGGAAGATAACTTGTAATTGTCTACTGGATACAACCAGGGTGCTTTCCAAATCTCCGCCAAAGAGACTGGAGACCCTTCCAAAACCCATTTGTGTAGTTACTCATTTACCACCAGTCATGTTGATGTCTACCAGGTTTCTTCTCTGCAAAGGTATCATTTCTCTCTTTGGAATTCTGTGTTAGTCTGCTAACTACTGGGGGATATAACAGGGAAGAAAACACAGTCCTCATGCTCGGCAAGTTCATGGTCTGGAGAGACAGACCAGTAACCAGGCCATTTCAGTACGTGGGCTAAGTCCCTTGAGAGGAGTGAGCACCCAGCTCTGACTTCGTGGAGGATATATGGAAAGGTTTCCCAGAAGAAGTGCCATCTAAGCTGAGATTTGAAGGACTGCTAGGAGTTAGCTAAGAGAAGGGTGTGGGAGAAAGGCAGAGAGGAGAGAATATTATAGGATGAGGGGCCACATGTTCTAAGATCTGAAAAAAATGAGAGAGCATGGAAGGCTTAGGGAGTGGCAAGTGGCTCGGTGTGGCTGGAATACCAAATTTGCAGGGGAATGGGGGATATGAGGGATATGAGACTGAGGAGCTATGTAGGGCCAGAAGCATCAGAGGTCTTGGGAGCTGTATTTTGGCATCGGACTTCATCCTAGAGAAAAGGAGACATCCCTCAAAGGTTTTAGGCAGGTATGTGATGTGATCACAGTCCCATTTTAGAAAACCCCTCTGGCTGTGTGCAGTGAGTTAGTCAACTTGAGGTTAAGGGCACTGTCCCCACAAGTCTGCCCTCACTTCAGACACCAGCCCCAGGTTCGGGGTCCCCAGGATCACCTTTTCTTCATAGCATCTGGCTGCAAATTCAAGGGTTCTCATGACTACCCTCACAGTTGATAATCTGATATTTAGGAAAGTGTTATACTTAGGAGTACACTTTTATTATAATAAACAGATATAAATTGGAATTAGTCAAGGATATAATTAATTGGAATCAGGAGGGTTCCAAACATGAAGCTTCTAGGCCCTCAGGATGCATTACTTCCCAGCATCTCTACATGAATAGGCACAAGTATTGCCAACCACGTTAGTTCATGCAAGCTTTAGTAAGGGAGCACTGTCAGGGTGGAGCCCAGCGTGGGACTCGATCCTATGAACGAGCCCTAATGACTGTAGGATCATGACCTGATCTGAAATCCAAGAGTCAGACGCTTAACCGACTTAACCGACTGAGCCACCCAGGCGCCCCTAGAGTTTTTATTGAGGCTTCATTACCAAGTCATGGTTGATTGCATAATAACTTACATGGTTGAACTTAAGCTCCAGGCTACTTCCCCTCCCTGAAGGTCAGGCTGTCACATGGCCCAAAGCCACACCCACAATCACTTGGTTGGTCTTTCAGACTCAGCCAGCCCCACTCTGACTCATCTTGTGAGCATAAATGAGAGCCCAACATTGAATAACAAAGACACTCCTCTTGCTGTGAAAATTGCAAGTTTAGGGATTTCCTCCTAGGAACCCAGACAAAGGGTAGATCTTTAGGTGACGCCAAATTTCTTACTGTGCACTGTGTTGTGGCAGTTAGATTGGATGAGAGTTAAGTCTGAAAACAGGAAAACCAATTAAGTGGTTGCTGCAGAAATCCAAGAAAGAGAACATGATGGCCTAGACCCAGGAAGAACAGAGAGGATGGAAAAAAGTAAAGGGGTTTTGATACATTAAGAATAGAATGTCAGTACTTGGTGTTTGGGTAAGGAGGTTGAGGGCTGGGGAGGAGACAAGGACTATGGCACAGGTGTCCTGGGCAAATAGCTGGTTTAGGGCTGCTGTTTGCCAATATCTCTTGGCTTCTTGTTTTCCGAATCAATCAGCCTAGCACGATGCTTGGCACATAATAAACATTTAGCAAATATCTGTTGAGTTAAAAAAAAAAAATGAATGAATGGTCCCATCTTCCAGCAAAAGAGGAAGAGACTGCTGTAAGGGTGCAAGCCATGTTCAACACATGTTTATTGTGCCCTTCTGAACTAGGGCCACAAATTAGCTCACCCAGTTTCTGCAACTGGACATTTCTACCTTCCATGTGGGATGTGTCCTAGGATTGCTTAAGTATGTGCGTGTGTATGTGTGTAATAAGGGGAGTTTCTTTGCAAGTTGTGAATCTTATTGTTTATTTGAAAGCTGGACACACATTGTACTGTATTGGAGAGCCGTGAAGAGGGGTATGTGTTTGCCTGGAACAGAACTAGGATGAGTGTTGAGAGGAACGTTCTTTCCCCTCTCTTCATGTTTCCATACAGAGGGAGTTTGATTAGGGTAATACTCTTGGCTTCTCTCTGTCCCTTCCTCTCTTCTCCCTAGTGGTTTAACAATTTAATGAGCCTGGGAAAAGGCACTGAGGGTACCTGGCTCAGTTTCTCCCTGACTCTCAGAATCTGTCTGCCTCCAGAGAGTATAGGTTATCATCAGCTTTCCGCTGGGCACTCGGCTTTGTGGAGCAGGCTCCACAGTGACTCATCCTGGAGGCAGGGTTCGGAAGCCACTCTTACTGTGTACCTAAGTCACACTTCCTGGACCAGGTTTAGTATTACTAAATTCATGGAAGAGGAATGGTATTTGTTTCACACTCTCTCCAACACTGTGCTCCCAGCAAAAGAGCGGAAGTCGCTTCCATGACCTGTACCCTGTCCCCTGCCCTCATTCCCTGGGTATTGGTTTTATGGCTCCCTTACAGCCTGAGTTCCTGTTTGCATTAGCTTGGGCCGCCATAACAAAATACTGGGGAGCGTAACAACAAAAATGCATTTTCTCACAGCTCTGGAGTCATTGGGCTTGGTTTCTGGTAAGGCCTCTCTTCCTGGCTTGCAGACAGCCATCTTCTTGCTGGGTCCTCCGGACATGGCCTGTTTTCTGTGCACAGGCAGACAGACAGAAAGGTCACCAGGAGCTCTTCCTTTTCTTATTGGACCCCAGTTCTGTGGAATCAGGGCCCCACCCTTATGACTTCACTTAACCTTAATTAATTCCTGAAAGTCTGTCTCTCCAAATATATTCATATTGGGGGTTAGGATTTCAATATATGGATTTTGGTGGTGGTGGTGGGAAATGTAACAGTCCATAACACTGTTCTTTTAAAGGGCTCTCCCATCTTCTTTCATGATTAGGACATAGTTATATAGACTATATATAACTGTAAGAATTACTGGATTGTAATTTCAAACTGGTTTTAAGAACCATGAGCCTGGCGCTCAATAATTGCTGTTTGATGCCTTCAGGAATGTGATACTTAGGTTTTGTGTAATATTGGTGTCAGTTGACTTTGGGCATAACACCAAGGGTCATGGATGATATGTCAGCCCTTTGGAGGATAGTATCGGCTGCACCCAGGTGCATCTGAGGAATTTTCCGATGCTGACTGGCGGGTGCTGTTTGTTATGTCGCAAAAGTCCTCCAAAACTGAATGGTTTAAAGCTGGGGGCAAAAATCACCTTTAGAAGATTGTTCCTGTCTTATTCCCATGTCATTCCTGAAAAGTTCATGCGGCTCATTATGGGTTGTTGTGGTGATAAAAGGGATGAGTTTCTGAATTGGGAAAAATACTAGTATGTGGAAGGAAGGGCTTAAATATTTAAAACTATAAAATGTCATCAAAGTTATTATTCTGATCTGGGCTTTAGAGGTCACCCCGTCTTCTCTCATGATATTGGCAGGCAATGCAATGTTGATATAGCTCCAAAGAATTTGCTAGCCTCTCTGGGCAGCATCCTCTCTGTTGGAAGGCCACAGCCTTGGAATGAGAGCTCCATTGCTGGTCACAGACAGCCCATGTCTTGGGACACAGTTTTAAGGGAGGTCTCAGTGGTGCCAGGTGACAGAAGCGAGAGCAGAGGCTGTGGAGCCGGCAGAACTTAGTTCCAATTCTGCCTCTGCTGTTGTAACTGTCAGCACATAACTCCACCTCTCTGAGCTTCTCTGAGCTGCTGTTTTCTGTTCTGTAAAATGGGAATAACACCACAGAATACCGTTATCAGGATCAAACAAGATGGCGTACTTAGGTGTGCCCCATGCCTTGTTGACATTAACGTGTGAGATCCTTTCTCTCAGACCAACCTGATTGCGTTGGGAACTACAAGGCTTGGTGCCCACTTGTTAATGATGTTCATTTTCTCCACAAGACCTGCTCTGACCTCCAGAACCCTGTGGAAGGTCTCTTCCAGACTCTGCACCTTATCACCTGCCAGGCTCATATCCTGTTTGCTGAGTGAGCTTTCTGTCTGAATCTGCATTTTACTTCCTCAGCTAGACTGGCCTCTCTTTCACAGCCTCTCTTTCATAGCTGGTCTATGTTTCATTTTCGAATCCTAGCACAATGCCTCTTTGCACATAGCACTGCTCAAAAAATAGGGATTGGCTGATATTTCGCCTACTTTTGTCTCCTCAACATTGCCCCAGGGTCATGAGCTGAACTCAGACTACTACATAAGGCATTACTACAAAGTAACAACATGTTTATTCCTTTATCTGTTTATCTAGCAGCCCAACCATGACTCACACATCCAAATGAGGCTGCTGCCTTATAAGGAGGCACTTTGAAGGCTATTATTCCAAGGAGCCTGCCACCTCCCGAAGCATTTTTAGAACTCCTGCTTTGAATCACTACCAGTGTCAAGATGGTGAATCCTCACACCTCCTAGGAGCAGTTATTTTTGGAAACAATGAAAGTCAGGTTGGCCAAGTTTGGTAAGTATGGTCCTTCAGGGGGTGGGTGAGTGTGGAGAAGGAGGCAACCTGGGCATTTCTAATGTGTCAAGCACTTTGCATTCACTCTTATTTTATTCTTAATAACATTTCTGTGAGGCAGGTGTTATTATTACCTCCATTTTACAGACAAGGAGTCTGAGGCATAAAGTGCACATTCTCTATACAGGAATATCATGGCTTCCCCCCTCCCTGCCCCCATTACTAAGCTAGCATTAGGAGGCCAGGAAGCAGGCAGGACAGACATACTTAAGTGACCTTTCTGCACCCAGGCAGAGATGAGGAACAGGGGCGTCTTATCTAAAGACAACAAAGCCAAGAACAGTGACATTTGAACTGGTGGGGGCGGGGAAGTTAAGGGCAATGCAGGAACCCTGGAGGAGAGGGGAAATGGGTCCATGCAAGCACCTGTAGGGCATCTCTGGGAGAGATCAGACAAGAGGGGACAGGACTGACTGGTCCAGGACTGGGGACTCATGAGCAGGGGAAGGATGGTGACCAGAATTCCTAGCTGAAGGAATTCCTTTTGGGCCTCTCTTTTTCACTTTTTAAACATGGTGTTCATGTTTGCTGACTGTAAGAAGGGCTCGAGTTCATTGTGGAAAACTTGGAAAATACAGAGGAGTATAAAGAAGGTAAAAACGATCTGTAGGTGACCCCTCCTCCCCAAGATCTCAGGCTTTGGTAAGACACAGCCACTGAGCCCATCAGCGCACACGAGGTTATTTATAAGCTCCTGGCTTCTCACCCACCCACTCCCCTCTCTGCTTGGGCTTGGGAGGCCTGGGGCCAGGACATTCCCTTGCAGCCTACACAGGCTGCTATATAAAGTCCTGCTCTTCTAGGGGCTGGATCAGGACGTTCCTTATCTCTTTGCAGCAGGGTTCTGATAATGCGCCCAGTTGGCTGGCACTCTGAGCCGCGCCTGGGCTCTGGCTGCTGTTCCTGGGGCCTCCAGCCCCCCCCATGGTTGTCTGTGCTGGTTCCCGCTGAGACTTGGCCAAAGACACTAACTGAAACCTTCAATGTAGCAAGTTGTTTGCTCGTTGCATTAAAGGGCAGCTGCCAGACAGCTGAGTTGAACTGGATGGGTTTGGCATGAGTGATGGGTGTGTCCAGCACATGCAAGATCCATGGTCAGTGTCCCCCTCCTGAAGCAGCTGTGCCTAACCCCCACTCTCCAGCCCCCGCCCTGATTTCCCTCTCCTTCCTCTTCATTAGTGCTTGGCTCAGAATTTTCTTCTTCCATATGGCTTCTGCAGGCAAAGGCCTTCCGTGGCTGGTGGCCTGCCTGTCTCTGTTCCAGAATTCCGGGCTGGACTTCTCCCTAATCGATGGTGGACCATAGCAAACGTCCTCTCTCTGCCTGGAAAATAAGTTTTGCCAAAGGAAGTAGAACCATCTTATTGCTACAAGTTGGGGCAGAGGGGAGTCAAGAGAGACATCCTGAAAAAATGCATAGGCTTTTGCATTTGCATTTGCATAGAAGGTGGAGGAGGGACTGCAAAGTATTCCCCTAACTGAGAAGGCACTTTGAGACTGAAAACACGAAAGGAGGCCACGCCATACAGTTGATATAGACTTTTATTCAGGGTAACTTACTGATAGCGGGGGGGGGGGGGGGGGGGGGGGGGGGGTGCAGGGAATCAGGCAGATGGTGATCTGGCTGCAGAGTTATTCTCTGCGAAATCTGGACCTTAATCTACAGATTTTATAGAACGAGGGAATGTGCCGAAGGACACTGTAGTGAGACCAAAGGGTTTGCATGCACCTAATTGACATCTAACATTTAATTAGATCTCGCGGCACCACCTGTGTATCAAGAAAGGGAGAGATACATTACCTTGAGCAAACTTACAGAGGGCCAAATCTAGCCTCCCTCCATCTCAGCCTTGGTAGGCATTTTAAGGTATGTATATTAATCTCCTAGGCGCCCTGGAACACATGGAGGGGGATGGGGGTCAGTGAACAAGATAGAGGGTAAAGATGGGCTCAGTAGTGTTTGCTTTCCTATAGTGTTAAATCAGACACAACCAGTGTGAAATCCTAGCTCCCTTAGCTTAAAAGGATGTGTGATCTTAAGCAAGTTATGTATCTCCTTTGAGGCTGAGTTTTCTCATCTTTAAGATGTAGAGTATGATATCTCTAAGAACTCCTGCAAAAATGAAATAAGAGGTCATGTATAAAACACAGGAAACATATTTTAGGTGGTATTATGATAGTTATTATAATTTTTGTTAATAATATTTTTATTTATGATCATTTGGATAAGAGAGAAGTGATGGCTTCTGTTTTCCCCTTTTAGATTCAACAGAGTAATTCTTGACCTTGGTTCTTAAGAAACCTGTTTAGGCAAAAAAGGTACATGTTTCTATTGATATTTAAGTGAGGTTTTTCAAGTTCTGAGAGAATCCTCTTTTTTTTTACACTTTTTTTTTTTTTGAGAGAGAGGGGGAATGTGTGAGTGGGAGAGAGGTGGGGGAAGAGAGAGAGAGAGAGAGAGAGAGAGAGAGAGAGAGAGAGTCTTAACCAGGCTCCACGCTCAGCCCAGAGCCCAACATGGGGCTCCATCCCACGACCATGAGATCATGACCTGAGCCAAAACCAACAGTCAGCCACTTAACCGAGTCGTCCAGGTGCCCCCTTAGAGAATCCTTTCAAAGCAACATCTGGGCCCTTAGGAGGTCCTGGTTCACCTTTGTATTGGCCTGTGAGAATCAGTCAACTTTATACAAAAGGGAAAGTCATTGTACTTATGGCTTAGTCTAAATTTAGTAGCAAAACATTCCTGCTATAGGGGTGCCTGGGTGGCTCAGTTGGTTAAGCGTCCGACTTCAGCTCAGGTCATGATCTCTCTGCTGGCAAGTTCAAGCCCCGCTTCAGGCTCTGAGCTGTCAGCACAGCTAACAAGCTGAAGCCTGCTTCCGATTCTGTGTCTCCCTCTCTCTCTGCCCCTCTCCGTTCATACTCTGTCTCTTTCTCCCAGAAATAAGTAAATGTTAAAAAAATAAAAATAAAAAAACCCACATCCCTGCTGTAAGCTACAAGGGACATCAAAATGGAATGATTACGTATGAAATATCAATAGTGAAAATATAACTTCTCAGAACATAAAAGATACAATTAAAGCAGTGTCCAGAGAAGAATCCATAGTGAGACTCTTTGTGTCAACTTGACCTGGCCATAGGATCAGGGCCCACATAGGGCCCAGCTATTCTGTCAGACATTATTCTGAGTGTTTCCGTCGGGTGTTTGTGGATGAGATTAACATATGCATTGGCAAACTGAGCAAAGCAGATTGTTCTCCCCAGTATGGGTGGGCCCCATCCAATCTGTTGAAGGCTTGACTAGAATAAAAGGTGAAGAAAGAATTCTTTCTCTCTGCCTGCCTGTCTTTGAGCTGGGACATCATCCTCTTCTGCCTTTGGACTTGTACTTGTACTAGAACTCACACCACCAGTGCTCCTGGGGCTCCGGCTTGCTGTCTGCCAATCTTGGGACTTCTCAGTCTCTGTAATTGCGTGTGCCAAGTCCTTAGAATAAATTTCTTTTATATATTTCTTTTTAATTTTTTTAAATATTTATTTATTTTTGAGAGTCAGAGAGAGACAGAGCATGAGCAGAGGAGGGGCAGGGAGAGAGGGCGACTCAGAATCCGAAGCAGGCTCCAGGCTCCAAGCTATCAGCACAGAGCCCAATGCGGGGCTCGAACTCACATACCGCGAGATCATGACCTGAGGTAAAGTCGGGTGCTTAACTGACTGAGCCACCCAGGTGCCCCATAAATTTCTTTTATATTGATATAAATCAGTATCCTATTGATTCTGTTTCTCTGGAGAACCCTGACTAATACACATAGTCTAATAATAAATTAATAAAAAATTAAACAGGAATGAAAAATGAAATACGCATCCCACTGAAGTAGTTAGAAAAAAGGCCATAAACCTAAGGAAAGCAGAAGGAAGAAATTAATAAATGTTAAAGCAGAAATGAATAAATTATAAAACAAAAAAGTTTTATAATTAATAAATTATAACAAGTAGCTAATAACTAAATTTAAAGCTAATTCTTTTTTTTTTTTTTTTTTTTTTTTTAGTTTATTTATTTATTTTGCCAGAGAGAGAGAGAGAGAAGACACATGCACATGCATGAGCAGGTAAGGGATGGGCGGAGGAGAGGGAGAGAATCCCAAGCAGGCTCCACGCCCAGCCCAGAGCTCCACTTGGGGCTCGATGTCATGACTGTGAGATCATGACCTGAACCAAATCAAGAGCGGGTCGCTTAACTGACTGAGCCACCCAGGCGCCCTAAAGCTAATTCTTTTAAAAAGCAATAAGATTTATAAGATTTATAAATTGTCAGCTAGGGGTGCCTGGTGATTCAGTCAACTGAGTGTCCAGCTCTTGATCTCAGCTCAGGTCTTGATCTCAGGGTTATGAGTTCAAGCCCCGCAGTGGGCTTCATGCTGGGTGTGAAGCCTGTATAAAAAAGGAAAAAGAAGAGAATTATAAATTGTCAGATAACTTTGTCAAGAGAAAAGAAGGAAATAGCCACAAAAAAAGAAATGCTAAGGGGATAACAACCACAGAGGAATAGAATCAAAAGAAACCTTAGAGACTATATTACTCAACTCCATGTAAATACATTTAAAAACTTGTGTTGTAAAAAAAACCTGACGTTACTCAAAGAGAGCTCTGGCCTTTCTCCTTGGCTCCTGGGAGATAAGCTCCAGGACCTTGGAATGTCCTGCCTGATAAGAATGTCTTTCTTTACTGGGACAGGGGGGGCTCCCAGGCCACACGAAATAGTTTAACAATGTGATTCAGGACAGGAGCTTTGGGTTACATGCTATTCACTCTATCCCTGCTCTGCTCTAAACGTCAGCTCCATGGGCAGTCAGTCCCATCTTGTGGTTGAGCTCCAGGAGAAACTCTGGACACTCAGGTGAGCTTCCCTAGCTGTCACTACTCTGTATGGTTGCATGTGCCCGCTGGGGAGAGCAGTGCTGTCCGTGGGTCCATCAGGAAGGCTGGAGGCTCAGTGCTCAGAAGTTTCCTGGACTTTGCCTGGCACGCATCTTGCACCTCTTTCCTTGGCTGGCGTTAATCCTTTCACTGTAATGAACTGTAACGACGAGTACAACAGCTTCCAGTGAGTTCTGTGGGTCCTTCTAGCAAACTGTCAAACCTGAGGGTGGTCTTTGGAAACCCCTAAGTTTGTAAAGCCTGATATATTGGATAGTTTTCTGAAAAAATGTAATTCTCCTCAGTCTGAATCAACATCATAGTCAATGACATATTCAGTGTTAGTTTTGCCTTAGTTAACCTACAAATTAAAAGAAATCGCAATAAAACAAGTAGTTCATATGGAAAAAGAAGGTGAAAAGTGAATGGGAAACTAGCCCTAGATGTTATAATGCATATTATAAAACTACAGTAATTAAAATAGTGTAGGACATCTTGCAGTTGGAACAAAATAGGAAATCCAGAAATAGACCAAAACCTATTGGGAATTTAGTTTATGATAATGGTGGCATTTCAAATCATTGGGAAAAAAGATGAATTATTCAATAAATAGTGTGGAGACAACTGAGTAGCCATCTGGAAAAAAATTAAGTTGGATCTATACCTCACTTCTTATATCAGGAAACATACCAGGAAAGTTCAGTGATTTAAATTTTTTCAAGTGCAATAACAAACTGTGGGAGATTATGAAGCAATCTAGGCCTGAGCCTGGGTGGCTCAGACGGTTAAGTGTCCGACTTCAACTCAGGTCATGATCTCATGGTTCGTGGGTTCGAGCCCCACATCGGTCTCTGTGCTGACAGCTTGGAGCCTGGGGCCTGCTTCAGATTCTGTGTCTCCCTCTCTCTCTGCCCCTCCCCCACTCACACTCCCTCTCTCTCAAAAATAAATAAACATTAAAAAAAGAAGTAATCTAATAACTATTTTGGAATGGGGAAGAAGTTTCAAAGTATGACATAAGATACAAAAGCCATAAGGAAAAAAATGGATAACTTCTACTGCATTAAAAATTATGTATGGAAAGCCAGCAAGCAAATTCTACAGAGGAATGCTAAACCAGGAAAAATATGGTGATACGTAATAATACATATAAAGACCTTTCACTAGTCAATAAGAAAAATGACCATATAATAAGAAAATAGGCAAAAGATATGAACAGAGAGTTCACAGAAAAGGAAACAAATGATTTTATAAAAGGATGCTTCATATTACGTGTAATAAGAGATATTATAAAATAAAACTACAGAGAAATAACATTTACTGTTTTCCACGTACCAAATTGACAAAGATAAAAAAATTTATTTATACATTCTGCTGGTACAGGCCTGGAGAACAGAAAGTCTTATATGTTGCTTATGGGATGTTGAATCTGTGCAACATTTATGGATGGCAAAAAGTCACAAACATATATACCAGTTGGCTAATGTTCTACCTCTAGGAATTTATCCTAATCACTTTTGGACAAAATAAAGTATGTACAAAGTTATTCATTGCAGCATTGTTTGTAAGAGTAAAATATTGGAAACCACCAAAATGTCCATCCAAGAAGGATCATCTGAATAAATTATGGTGCACTGAGCCAATGGAATACTATGCAACCCTGAAATAGACCAAGGAAACTCTTTATGTACTAACAGAGGAATGAGCTACTGATCCACTGGGAAGTGAAATCGATAAGGTGTAGAACTATTATGTGCAAAGCAGTGCATATTGTTTCCGTAAAAGAGGAAAGAAAAGAACATCCATTACAGTGAAAGCTCCTATGTGTTGTTTAAGCTCACCCCCATCCTATGAAGAAGGTACTATGATTGTGTCATACTCTGCAGATGGGGGTAACTGGGGTACAGAGAGGCTGCCCAAGGTCATGTATCAGTTGGTATTGGGCAGTGCTGGGTCTCAAACTCAGGCAGTCTGGCTCCAAGGTTTGTCCTCCTCCCACGTGCCATGTTTCTTTATATGGATGCATGTGCATATTTGCTTGCATATTCATAAGCGATCTCTGGTGGCTAAGGGAAAGATATGAGAGTGTATAGTGTATTTCACTGTATTCCCTTTTGTGCATTTGGCTATTGGACCATGTGGAGTATTATCTACTAATACATTTAAAACAATTACATTTCTGATTGGGAGCAGAGTTCAGGGGAGGGGATATATCACACAGGACCCAGGTTCCCTGAGGCAGATATAAAGTTCCATCCTGGGTACTAAGAACTGAGTGTCTCTGTCTGCCATGCTGGGGAAACCACATAGCCTCAGTACGACTCGAATCCCTCATGGGGCCTTCATAACAGTGATGGGTGGAGGTGAGCAAGGAGATGCCCAGGTTTTGCCTATTGGAGGGCTGAACCAGCCTGCCCCGCCTCATGCTGAGTTTGGGTCCAAGATCACAGAGGTGGGCATCAGATGGGCATCAGGCTGGGCCCTCTACTTGGGTCTCTACTGTGACCTGAGGTGAGACTTGTCTTCCCATATGCCCCCTACAACAGAAGTTTGCTTGATTTTTGCCTGAGGGCTATCAGCACTGTCTGGCCAGGCTTGCTTGACAACCTCAGGGCAGGGGGGATGGGACAAGGTCTATTTTTGGTGATGCAGATGTTTCTGCACAGGAAAGTATCCTTGGGAACAGAGGTGGTGCTGTGCAGAGGCGAGCCTTCAGGGTTTCAAGTGCTTGGACCTCGCCCAGCTCTGGGTAAGTGGCCTGCATAGCTGTGCTGGGGCATCACCAGCAGCCAAAGAGGGAGGGGCTGTGGGGCTGGAGAGACTCATGCTTCCAACATCCGCTCACCCGGAGAAGATTTCCTTTCTCTGCCTGTTCCTTTCCTTTTGCCTGGGCTCAGCCGGGTGCCGGGAATTGAGATGGTGTCAGGTGACAAGAGGCTACCTTCCCCGCAGCTGGCCTCCTCCTCAGGCTGTGATGAAGGAGTCAGAATACCTGCAACGGCCACACAACCATGATGACCGCAGACTCCCCAGCAACCACAACTGCAGCCACCACACTGTGGGGCCACATGACCAACATTAGCAATCGCTATGGTAAACTGCAGCAAGCACACAAGCACACAACAGCAGTCGCAACCACCCCATCTGCACGACCACACAACACCCACACAAGCACCGCGACCTGCAGCAACCACTGCGTCAGTGGCCATTTATCAACTCTGTCTCATGTTCCGACTTGAGACCCGGAAAGGGAGGTCTGCCATGCCTCCCGAGACAGATCAGCAGAGGCCTGGGAGGCTTCTCGGACCTTTGGGTGGGAATGAGCCGGTGAGTTGGGTTTATGGTGAGAATTGGATCAGGTGAGTTGGGTTTATGACGTGGACTCCTCTGTCTCTGAGGGGAGGTGTGGTCCCTTGAGGACTTCCAAGTCAACTTGGCTCTAAGCCCTAGAGGAGGGGGCATCTTTCTCACTCCCTTTCCTGAAAGACGGGGGCACCTGTCTTATTTTCCTTCCTGGGGACCCCCTGTGATGCTCAGTGCTGAACTCTGAGCATAAATGGTACTTTCTGATTGGAGGGGATGGGATCTAGCAGCCAGCTTTCCTCTCATTACGGCATCCTATTTCCCGTGCATCACCAGAAGGAGTGGCCTCTGGTCATTTGAAAACCAGTCTCCACGAGGGGGATGGAGGCAGCAAGTTCTTGACCAGAACCTGCCATGTACCATCAGCACAATCCCGTAGAAAGCCTCTTTTTTTTTTTAAGTTTATTTTTGAGAGAGAGAGAGAGAGAGAGAGAGAGAGAGAGACAGAAAGAGAGAGAGAGACAGAGACAGAGCATGAGCTGGGAAGCAGCCAGAGAGAGAGGGAGACACAGAATCTGAAGCAGGCTCCAGGATCCGAGCTGTCAGCACAGAGCCCGATGAGGGGCTCAAACTCATGAGAGGTGAGATCATGACCTGAGCCGAAGCCAGATGCTTAACTGACTGAGCTACCCAGGCTCCCGAGAGTCTCTGTTCTATACAGCCCAGCACTGGTGCTGGCTGTCCAGCTCAGTGAAAGGCATGGTCGAGATAGGACTGTGCACAGAGAAACTATTCAGACTCTCAAGGCAGCTGGTGCCCTGATGGAGGGAGTGCCACCGACAGCCACGGCCACAGTGCCTGGGGAGGGGTACGCTGATGCTTGGGGCTCTGAGGAAGGCTTCCCAGAGAAGGTAGAGCTTGATCCTGCTGTAAAGGAAGGATTTCACTCACCCAATAGAGAGAAAGAGAAGGCATTCCAGGAAGGGGAACAACATGAGCAAAAGCCCAGAGGCTTTATGAAATTTGGTGGAGTCACTGAGTGGTGGGAGGTAGGAGGGCAGGAAGGAGGACGTAGGAAGGTGGAGGAGGTCAGAGGCTGGAGGGGGAGCATCTTGGGATGCGCAGTCCTGTGGGCAATGGAGACACTGAAGGTTTTTCTGAGAGATGGGCAGCAACATATACCAGGCAGCATCCCAGGATGACTTTTTAGCGGCCCTGTGTGGGCGGCTAGCGTGTTGTGCTTAAGGGTGTTGTGGGAGAAACAGGTTAGGTGCAGTGAGAGGCTGGGGCTTGGACTCAGTATCCCCAGTGGGAGTGGAAGGTAGGGCAGGAGCGGGCAGGAAGGACACGAGAGAATAGACAGGGTCTCACAGCAGCCTGGGTGAGTCAAGGCAGGGTGAGTCAAGGATGGTGGCTCCAAGGGATGGTGTTTGGGCTACTGAATGGGGGTATTCAGTTCGTGGGGAGAGACGCTGTGCTTGTGCAGCACTGGAGGTAGGGCTGTGACCGTGGGGGGAAGTCCAGGAGGCGGCTGGCTATGCAGCCCAGAAGAAAGGGGTGATGTGGGGTGCAGTTAGGCGGCGACACTGGAAGAGAAGGGACCAGGGGTGAAAGAGTGCCAGAGAGAGAAAAGCAGAGGGGCGGGTAGAGAACCGGGACCCAGCTGCAGGCACAGGAGAGAGTGTGAGAGTCTGAGGCCAAGGGGAGGTGAGGGGGAACCATGGCCAGAAGCCTCAGTCTGGAGAGTGAGGCTCCAGATGCCTGGGTGCCACAGAGGCTCCCTCTCGCTTCAGTGCCTTCCCCCCCCCCCCGACTGCCTTCTGCTTCATGGCAAATGTCCGCTCTTTATGTGGTCACACTTGTTTACCTGTCTGTGCGGCCCACTTCCCCAGGAGCCCTGAGAAGGCTGTACCTCTGTGTCCAGTGAAGGACAGAACTTACCTGGCAGGTAGGACAGGCCCCGAGGTCTGGGTAATATGTGTCCCCCCAGGGGTAAAAAATGTCCCCTCAGACAGCCCCTGGGGATGTCTGAGTGGCAGACACTTGTCAGGAAGCAGGCCATCCCTCTTGGCCAGAATGCTCTTTCTCTCCTGGGCTGCTCGGACAGCAGCGTCCTTTTCCTAGGTACCTGCTAGGTACTGGGTGGACACGGTGGGGCGAGTCCAGTGACAAACTGGGCACAGCCACCTCATGGTTCTTTTCGGTTTCTGCTTCCTGCTAGGGGCCCAAGATGAAATCAAGGGGGAAGAGAGAGGAAGGCGGGCAAGGCAGAGAGTTCACGTGCTAGGAGAGCCCTGAGGACCTAGATATGGCCACAGAGGGGGAGCAGGGGTGGGAGGAAGAAGGAATTTTCAGAAGAAGAGAGCAGGAAGTAGGTTTGAGTCAGTTTGAAGTTTGAAGTCAGTCCCGAGAGGAGGCAGGGGGACGGCAGCCTCATGTGTGGGGTGGACAGCCCAAGCCCAGGCAGATAGGTGACAGGGAGGGACAGGGCGGGGCCAACGGAAGACCTGCAGCATCTGCTGAGGAGGTGGGGTTTGTACAATCAGCGGACTGGGAGTCACAAACCTGAGAAGGTGCTTCAGTCAACACCTGGCAGGTGACTTAGGACGAATTCCTTCTGTGAGACGGGCAGGTGGTCAACAGAGGTCCCATCGAAAACTCAGGCGTTCCCCTGGGTAGTGGTTAAGGACCTGAGCGCCCAGGACCCTGAGCTGGCAGGGGTGGCATGGATGAGGGTGTATGTGGGCGGCAAGGAGCAGAGCAATGGCCAGAGGCCTCGGGCTGCTGGGGGCCTGCCTAATGAGGTACGAGTTGGGGAAGTTGGGGACGTGTGAAGAAGGGCCAGCTCAGGATTTAGAGAACCCTGGGACAGAAGTGGGGGTGGGGAGAGGGAGAGAGGGAGCAAAGAGAGAGGGAGGGGACAGAGGGGAGGAGGGGGAAGTGCTTTCTAGACCTCAGGGGATGAGGTTTCACAGATCGTATGTCGTCTGGGTCATTTCCTTGTGAGGCCGTGCACAGGAGGAACCGAACTGTTTCCCCACACCACCCTTATTCTAGGCTGCTGGCCTTAACTCTGTCCATGCCAAGGGAAGAGACAACTCCCCTCCTCCACTCGGGGAGATTGTTAGTTTTGCTGACAAATGCTCTATGCTTCCTCTTTTCTGATTTCAGAGAAGAGGACACTTTTCCTTAAAGGAAAGGGGAACCAGTTCCTGAAGGTGTCAGAACAGTAGCCAGTGAGGTTTGCCAAAGCACTCGTCCTGGGTGTTGAAGAGGCTGATAAGTCCCTGTCACCACATTCAGCAAGAACGTTTCCTTTGTCTTACCCACCTCTAGGCCATTGGTTCTCAGCTCTGGTTGAACGACAGTACTTTTTTTTTTTTTTTTAAATCTTATTGTCCAGGTAGCACCTGAGATCAATGGAATGCAAATCTTGGGGGGAAGACATTGGTATCTTTGAAAGCTCCTCAGGAGATTTCTGGGTGCGGCCAGGCTTGGGGGCCTCAGTCTGAGTGTGTGGTTGGTTCCTGTAAATGCCTCTTTGTTTACAGCTTGAAAACCCAGTCCAGGGGTGCCTGGGTGGCTCAGTCGGTTGAGCATCTGACTTCGGCTTAGGTCATATCTCACGGTTTGTGAGTTCGAGCCCCGCACGGGGCTTGCCGCTGCACGCACGGAGCCCACTTTGGATCCTCTATCCCCCTTGCTCTCTGCGCCTTCCCCACTTGTGCTCTCTTTCAAAAATAAATAAAACATCAAACAACAACAACAACCCCCCCCCCCCCACACACACACACGCACACAAAAAGAAATCCAGTCCAGGCTAAAAGCTGGGCAGGTCTTCCTGATATTATAGTGTTTAAAATGGAGCAAACTCAGGGGGCCTAGAACGAAGGTGAGTAGGGCAAAGGGGCATCGCCAGCATGAAATACTTGAGAATTAAATTGCCTCCCCCTCCTGCCTGTCAAACATCTGTTTGTTTCTGGCACAGGCCCCGTATTCTTATTCCTAAGGGTCAGTAAAACCCATCTATACCTGCCTTCTTGCTTCTTTGGCTGCAAGAAGCAGCCATCTATACCTGCCTTGTTGCTTCTTTGGCTGCCTCCCTATCTTTGTACAGACCCAGACTGTTATGCATGTGTCTTAGTCAGCTTGAGCTGCTGTAACAAAATACCATAGAGGAGGTGGCTTGAGCAGTGGACATTTATTTCTTACAGCTCTGGAGTCTGAGGCCAGGGTGCCAGCATGTTTGGATTCTGGTGAGAGCCCTCTTCCTGGTTTGCAGATGGTTACCTTCTTACTATATCCTCACATGGCAGAGAGAGGAAGCACTGGGGTCTCTTCCTCTTCTGATCAGGTCACACTACTCCCATCATGGGGGCTCCAGCCTCATAACTTCATCTAAACCTAATTATCTTTCAAAGGTCCCACCTCTAATACCATTGTGCTGGAGATTAGGGCTTCAACATATGAATTTAGGGGGGACACAAACATTTAGTCCATAGCAACATGATTATTTTGTTCTACCAGAAAGTTTTCTCATCCTTACACAGGACTTATTAATACCCAGTTCATTTCCTGACTTTGAGGGCTTAGAGATATACTACTTGGGAAATTTCTAAAGTAATTCTTGGCACAAAGCCAGAAGCAACATATCATAGCCATTATTGCTACTGTTGTCCAGATATGTTGTGATTTTGTTGTTCTGTTCCAAATTTTTGTAATTTCCATTGTGATTTCATTCCTTACTAATTCCTTTACCTGCGACCTATGGGCCATTATTTCTTTTAATTATTGAGTGCCTGAAAAAAAAAATCTATATTTTAGCTGGGTATAGAATCCTATATCAATTGGCAATTTTCAGCAGTTTGCAAGAGTTCCTCCCATGTTTTTTGGCAACTGTTGCTGATGATGTTGCTACCATCAGATTTTCTTTCCTTTGTAGACAGTCTTATTTTTCTCAAGTATGACTTTTTCCTTTATCCTTACATGTTTTGTAGTTTCAGTATGATCTGTAGGCACCTAAATACATCATAATGAAGATACAAGTTCCTATATATCCATATCTAGAATTCTTACTGAATTTTAATGTTAATACTGGAAAACTTCAGGTATTATCTGTGTAGGTATCACTTCTCTCGCATTTCTTCTATTCTTTACTTTTAATTAATATTAGCTGTATGTTGGTGCTTGCCAGTCTACATTCTATGCCTCTTAACCACTATAATTCTACATTCTATATATCTTAACTATATATATATAACATGTTCTCTTTTTGTGCTGCATTATGTGTGATTTCTTTAGTACTGCCTTCTAATAAATGACTCTGTATTTCATTATGACTTCTTAGTGTTTATCCAACACTACTGAGTTTACATATTTCAAAATCTATAATTTTTCATTTCAATTGTCTCCTTTTTATTACTTGCTTTTTAAAATTTTGCATATTTGTTGTTTCATAATTTGTTTTTACATATAGTTGTTAATCATTCTGTTCTATCTTTGAGGATTCTCAACAGTTCTTCATAACACTTGTTACTACTTGGGATATTATATAATTTTTAGTAATTGTCATTTCCACTAAAATGTAAGTTTCATGTAGGCATTCAACTTTTTTTGTTGCAATTTTTTATTTAAATTCTAGTTAATTAACACGTAGTGTAATATTAGTTTCAGGAGTAAAATTTACATATAACTTACATATAATACCCAGTGCTTATCACAAGTGCCTCTTTAATATTTATCACCCATTTAGCCCATCCCCCATGCACCTCCCTTCCTCCCTTTGACTGACTTATTTCACTTAGCATAGTACACTCCAGCTCCATCCATGTCATTGTAAATGGCAAGATTTCATTCTTCTTGATGGCTGAGTAAGACTCCATTGTATATATATACCACATCTTTTTTATTCATTCATCAGTCAATGGACAGTTGGACTCTTTCCATGGTTTGGCTTTGTTGATAATGCTGCTATAAACATCATGGTGCATGTGTCCCTTCAAATCAGTATTTTTGTATTCTTTGGATAAATACCTAGTAGTGCAATTGCCAGGTCATAGGGTAGTTCTATTTTCAACTTTTTGAGGAACCTCTGTACTGTTTTCCAGAGTGGCTATACCAGTTTGCATTCCTACCAACAGTTTAAGAGGGCTCCCCTTTCTCTGCATCCCTGCCAACAGCTGTTGTTTCCTGTGTTGTTAATGTTAGCCATTCTGACAGGTGTGAGGTGGTATCTCATCATGGTTTTGATTTGTATTTCCTTGAAGATGAGTGATATTGAGCATTTTTCATGTGCCCGTTAGCCATCTGTAGGTCTTCTTTGGAAAAATGTCTATTTGTGTCTTCTGCCCATTTCTTAACTGGATTATTTGCTTTTTGGGTGTTCACTGCCTTTCTTAGGCTTTCTCTTGGGGGAGTTATTATTAGTTATTTTGATCTCTGTCATGCTCATCCCCCCAAACTAGTGGTTTTACAGTTACTTCCTCTTGGTCTTCATAGCCCCCAGCTTAGAACCAGATTTCCTAGTGTCCGGTCGGGTGTCAATGCTGTCATAATGTGGGAGTGCTGCTGATCCTGTCACTGGGCCAGGGAACCAGTTCTTCTTCATGTGGGGCTAAGAAGTTTGGTGTAAGTCTCAGCTCTGGAAGCAGTTATGCATTTTATGCCCCTGGTTCTTGGGTGTGGGATCCCCATATGGTCCCTGGTTTGGGGACACCTCCTCATGTGGTATTCCCCATCTCACCATAACAGAAAAGCTCCTCACCACCTCTGCCTGCTTCTTGTCCTGGAGACTCATGATCCCACAGCATCATCCAGCTTACAGTGCCATGTCCCTGCTGTTCTGATCTTTGGAGATGTGCATCTTTTTGAGTAAGGCTTTGACTTTAAATTTTTTGTATTTTATCTGTTATTGTTAAGTGTTTGGAGCATAGGGGGCCTCAAGGTGTGAATCTATAGTACCATTGTCCCTGCAAGTCTTTGAATTACTGCTCGCTTTGACTTCCCATTAAATCTACAATAACATCAGGCCTGCAGGGTTTACTCTTGAAAGTAAGGAAGCTGAAGTTGGAGGGTGCATTAAAGCTCATCTCACTCCACCTCATGTCACAGAGGAGGAAACTGAGACCCAGTGACTTGCTTTTGGCCACACACTTTCTTAGTAGCAGAGCCAGGAAGGTAAATCTGACTCTACTCCCTGGGGTATTGAACATCTGTCCCTGAATATGATTTCTCTCACATGGAATGGCTTTCCTGCTTTGCTGCTTTGTCTGAGCCTCATAGTTTAAGGGCCTTCCAGTGCTCTGTGGTCTCTTCCTCTTCCCAGGGCAGATGGCACTTAAGAGGGAGGGAAAGGATCAGCTCTAATAATTACTGAATGCTTGCCTTGTAATGGTTCTGCCTGTGGGGTTTTCGCAGTTAATAGTTGGGTAAAAGCTCACATTTTTATATACGCTACTGCCCTCTTGTGGCCGCAATGGGCATTAAATGTATAGTCAGGAACAGCAAGTAAAATCGCCCGAGGACCAGTCTGTCTTGAACATATTAATGTTCTCATAGTCATAACTTCCCTGCCCTGTGTAGAAATATCAATCCAAGTCCTATTTATTTGGTACTTTAATGCCAAATATATAAGATATATATACATATTCTCAGAAACTGTAATCGACCTCCATGGCATATAATATTCTCCAAATGAGGCTGACCATCTAGGCAGCACTGTTCAATAGAAATATAATGTAAGCCACACACTAATTTAAAATTTTCTAGTAGGCTCATTTTTAATAAAGCAAAAGACATGTTTAATTCACTTTAATGATGTATTAATATAGCCAAAATATTATTGATGAGGGAGCATAAGGTAAGCTAATACACTGCAAATGCTCCCACCCCCCACCATTGGATAAGTATGATATTCATTCCTCAGGCACTCCTGGCTGTTCAAGAACAAAGGAAGGGGAAAAACCAATGGTTAACTGATAGAGATCACAGTCATACAGGACAAGAGTCTCTATCAGTTTACAAATGTCTTAGTAAATTACAAGAAAAAGGCAATCTTAACAGTGGCCTAATCTCCAAAAACCTATAGACTTAGTTTCCTGGAGCCCCAACATCACCTTCCCCTCCACAGTGATGTGGGGAACAAAGGCGAGAAGAAAATGGTAGGTAAAATGAAATTTCCTTATAACCTGCAGCCCATTGACAAATACTGGAGGTACACAGAGTATCCCATTTCTCTAGGAACCCCCTACTGTCTTAATGTTAGTGACTTACCAGAAAGAAAACAACCGCTGGACTATAGCCAGGCCCCAGGTATCTTATGGGTCCTCTTTAGCATGTGAAAGTCCTTCTGGAGGCCTCTCTTTTGCTTTTACCTCCCCTAGCTCCATAGTATATAACCAGGCACTCTTCACAACCCTAGTGCAGCCCTTTCGGCCCATGGGTCCTGTCCCTATCCATGGTTTAATAAAATCACCTTTTGGCCCCAAAGATGTCTCAAGAATTCTTTCTTGGCTGTCAGCTCTGGACCCCCACCGCTCTGAAACCCCATCAATGATCATTTCAACATGTAATCAATATAAAAAGACATACATTTCTTTGTACTATGTTTTTGAAATCTGGTGTGAATTTTACAATGACATCCCACCTCAGTTCAGACCAGCCACAATGCAGGTGCTCAATAGCCCCATGTGACTAGTGGCCACTGAACTGGACAGCAAAGGTCTGGGGAATGGTTTCCAAACTATGTCACTCTGTCTGTCCCTGTTATTGCACTGATGTTTGTAGTTTCCCAAGGAACATTTTCACCAATCTGCAGCAAAATGAGAAAAATGTGAATCATATATTTTAATATATAAGGTGAATGTAATGCCTGTCTTGTGGGAGGGAATGCATGGAGATTCTCCTTCTGACTTTGTTGGTGTTAATATGTTGGTCTTAGCAGATGACAGATTATTGATCAAGTGTTCTTATTTTGCAAATAAAACATTTGCAATTCTCTCCAGCGCCCCACGCTTCATGTGCACATTTTACTGGTGGTGTGTGTGCATTAAATCCTGGGAGCCAGCAGGCCAGGTGGCTTTTTCTTCTGGCTTAGACAACTGATGGCCACAAATGGAACTATGCTTGTGTGGGGAGACTACTGGGCACGGCTCACCACGTCATTGCTACACCTTTCTGTCTGCCTCACAGAAGCATCAGGAAATGCAAGCGAGTGACCGTGCAGCCAATAGAGGGGGTAGCCGTGGATTTACTCTAAAAACCACAACTCCAAGAGTAATCGTTAGCAAAACCCATTTTTTAGCAATCCTTAGTCACAAGTTACTACTCGACTGAGCCTACAGACTTTGTTGCCACACACCTGCAAGATGGCATATTGCAATTTCATGTGGTTGGTTTTCAATGCAGAGCCATGGAAGCTGATGGAATCCTGACAGAGAAGCCACTGTTTTATCGGCAAAGTCTTTAATACTCCCCCGAGCTTTACATCAGGCAGTGTCTGAAGGGGCGCTGGGTAGGTGTGTCTCATCGTGTACGGCTAGGGAATGGCGGTAACCAGGGCTTTCCCCTCTGTACACACGGGAGGCATGTCTATCTGTAGTATAGCTCCAGATTGCAGTCTGGCCTCTCCACCTGCTCTTCTCTGACTGGTGACCCCCGTGGCTCCCCTATCTGCCTTGCATGTCCGGGCAGGTCAACAGCCCTATCCCGGGCTTTGAGGCTGATCTTCAAGGTGCCCTTAAAATATGCCTTCTGGCCACCTTGCTTATAAATGCAAGCCTTTAGCTCTCTCGTGTAGCAGTCACTAGGGTGCTTACTAGCAGTCATGTTTCTTTCTGACATATAACCTTTGTGCTCAGGTTGTAAGATGGAAAATAACCCTAGCAAACTGAAATTTTGTAAATCAAACAGTTTTGATTGCTGTGGGAGCTCACTATTTAGGAAATCCTATGGCAAATTCTTTTGTAAATGGAGCCATCGGACTTTTGTCTGTTCTAAAAATTCAAGTTTTAATACATTATCTTGCCTGAGGGGGGTGATTGCACTTGTATTTATTAAAAAGATGCAAAGAAAAGATAGAGTCTCTGGTGCTCGCCCTCCGTATTTAAGTATTTAAATAGCGGTGTGTAATCACAATTATCCAGCTCGCAAGCGAGCAATTACGCGAAGTATTAATGAAAGGACCCTAGTCAAAAACTGTGCCCAAGGGAAGCTTTTTCCTGCAAGTCAGGGTTAATGGCCCAGCCATTGTTTTAATGGATTTTCAATGAGGTGTGAGGATGACAGGCCAATGAGGGTAAAGTTTTATGATACTGCTAAACAAGCACAATTAGTGACTTGCCATTAGTATCCTGACCTTTCTGTTTATATTTCTTTGCAACCCTGAGTGTTTACTTATTAATTGCTGTTTAACACAATTCAGAGAGCCTTTGTGAACTCAGTACAGGTGCCCCATCTTTGGCTGCTTTTGTGGGGAGGGTATTTCTAAAGCCCCTTCCCCAAACAAGTTTCAGTGGCGAGCCTGACATTATGGACTCTGTTTCTGCTCTCCACAATCTCTGTCCAGGCTCTCTGGCCCTCGAGATGCCCAGCCCCCATAGTCTTGTCTTCTGGAGTCAGACCCCCCGGCCTGGGAGGTGTGTAAGTTGGTGATTACAAACTCCGCCTCAGTGAGATCACCTGTGTTTGTTTTCCGGCCTCCACTACCCCTGACTCTCGGCAAAGCCATTCAGTCTTTCTATAGGATCAGTGCCTAGCACCTGTGAGGGGTCCAGCCTGCTCTGTCTTCTCTCATTTTGAACACACATGCCTGAGCCTAGACCCTGGGCTTAGACCTGCCTTGACTTCACCCCTAATACTTCTGGGGACTCAAATTTTGCTCCTGACCTCTGTTTCTCTGGCTGAATCCCCTCTCTCAGAAAGGCTATCTACACTCATTTTTTCTTGTTTTGAAAATTTGTCTCTATCAAGGGGTTGGTAAAGTATGGCCTGTGAGCCATGTATGGCTCACTGCCTGTTTCTGTAAATAAAGTTTTATTGCAACACAACCATGCTCATTTATTTACATATTGTCTTTGGCTGCTTTCCTGCTACAACAGCGACTGAATAGTTGTGACAGAGGAATTATGGCCCCCTACCCTAAAACATTCACTATCAGGCCCTTTACTGAAAAAGCTTACTGTTCCTCGTCTGTATGGTTGAATTAAGTCCTGTAAAAAAGATATGTTGAACTCTCCAATACCTCAGAAAGTGGTCTTATTTGGAAATAGGGTCTTTACAGAGGTAACCAAGTTAAACTGAGGTCATTAGGGTGAGCCCTACTTCAATATGACTGTTGCCCTTATAAAAAAGGAAATTTGGACACAGTATATTTAAAACTTTCTTTTTAATGTTTATTTACTTTTGAGAGAGAGAGAGAGAGCATGAGCCAGGGAGGGGCAGAGAGAGAAGGAGACACAGAATCCGAAGCAGGCTCCAGGCTCCGAGCTGTCAGCACAGAGCCCAACGCGGGGCTTGAACCCATGAACCACGAGATCATTACCTGAGCCGAAATCGGACGCTCAACCGACTGAGCCACCCAGGTGCCCCTGGACACAGACTGTATTAATTATATTTTCTTATTTTCTGGATTCTTGATGCTCTGACATCTGAAGCTTCAGTGACTGGGGTGAAGGTGCCCTCCCATGATTGGCCAATTCCCAGAGATAGCAAAGGACTTACACAGAGACCTGCCTTGCAAACTAAGCATTCCAGAGCCCACACTTCACCTCCTCCATCTGGCTCTCACATCCCAGGAGGCAATATTCCTAGTCACCTTGAGGCCAAGAACTAGCCATCTAGAGACCATCCCCACGGCCCAGAGCTTGCCGAAATTATTCTAACTGTCCAATCCTAAGCCTCCTCAGCTTGCTCACCTTGCCTTCCTCCTCCCTTCCCACGAAAACCGTAATGAGTACTCTTTTTTTAAAGCTTCTTTATCTATTTTGAGAGAGAGAGAACAAGTGGGGGAGGAGCAGAGACAGGGAGAGACTGAATCCCAAGCAGGCTCTTCGTTGTCAGTGCAGAGCCCCATGTGGGGCTTGAACTCATGAAATGGGAGATCACACCCTGAGCCAGAATCAAGAGTTGGGCGCTCAACCGACTGAGCCACCCAGGTGCCCCACAAACCGTGTTTCCAATGGCAACCATCCCCTGATCTGTTGGCTCACCATACTCGAATAAAACCAAAATCCCAGGTGCATTTTATCTGCACGCCGCCCCCAACCTTTTTTTAAAGTCGTCTCCACACTAGGCATGGGCTCGAACTCACAACCCTGAGATCAAGACCTGAGCTGAGATCAAGGTGGAATGCTTAACTGAGTCACCCAGACGCCTCCCCAGGTGCATTTTAGAAATGGACGGACACACCTGGAGGGAAAATAATGTGAAGACATAGGGAAGAGCCATGTGAACATGGAACATTGGGGTGATGTAGTTACAAGCCAAAGAATACCTGGGGCCACCAGAAGATGAGAAAGGCATGGGGCAGTTCCTTCCCTAGCACCTTCAGGGGGAGCAGGACTCTGCCAACACCTTGATTTTAGCCTTCCAGACTCTAGAACCAGAGACAATAAATGTCCGTTGTTTTAAGTCGTTCAGTTTGTGGTACTTTGTTATGCTGGCCTAGGCCGCTAATATACCACCTGACAAACGATTTTGTTTTGTTTTCTTTATTCTGTCTTGTTCTTTTACATAAAACATCTCTATGGTGTCCTACTATCCTTTCATGCGCGTTACTGCATCTGGGTATCATGAGGTGGTCAGGTCAGCGGGTTAACCCAGGACTGAGGCTCAATGACCTCAGGGGACCATACAAGGTCACCCCACAGGCAGCAAGTGCGGACAGAACTGGTCTTTAGTCTCATTATGTGCTTTCCTTACATTATTTTAGGCCCCACCCCCACAATTAACCTGAGGACCAGGTGCTGAGCAATTATGCTAGTAATCGGATAGCTATGAACTTAGAAAGGATACTTTCTTCTCACCTCAGCCTCGCTTTCCGGTCTCTACTTGGCTTGTAAAGGCAGAACTACAATAGGACGTCAGACACCTGCAGCATTGTACTTTCAGGTGCAGTACAAGGGACGTACAAGCCTGTGCCCACTGCGGAAGTTCTCCAAAGGACGATGCTGACCTTACCAGCGTGTGGCAAAACAAGGTAAAAGAGCCCTAAAGTCCCCTTCTGTGGCCCCTGTGGGTTGTGGTGGGGGTCTGAGGAGTGGAGAATGGAGAGGGGGCTGGGGCTGCTCCAGTGTGCAACACTGTTGTGAAAGCTGGGGCTGATTCTGGTCAAGGCTTGGTCTGGATGCTGTGGGTTCCCCCGACCTCTGATGCCGTGTGCCCATCCATCACCTGAGATTCTTTTTATTTTTTTAATTTCATTAAAAAAATTTCTCTCTAGCAAAATATCACAATTTCATCATTCAGTGTGGCATGTCGTGTTTTGACTCCTATTGTTTCGTCTGAGTTAATCTGCAAAGGGTAGCAGTTTGCTGGGGGAACGATGCAAATATATGGAAGCTTCACGAATTTGCACGAATTGTATGGGGCCAGGCTAATCTTCTCTGTATTGTTCCAATTTTAGCATATGGGCTGCCAAAGCGAGCACTAATTTCATTTCATTTTATTTTTTTCAGCATGTTAAGTGTACTCTTTAATCCCCATCCCCAGTCCCCGCCCCCATCTCCCCTCTGGTAACCAACAGAGTGTTCTCTATTAAGAGTCTGTTTCCTGGTTTGCTTTTTTCCCCTTTGCTTGTTTATTTTGTTTTTTAAATTCCACATATGAGTGAAATCATATGGTATTTGTCTTTCTCTGACTGACTTCACTCAGCATTATACTCTTTAGCTCCATCCATGTTGTTGCAAATGGCAAGATTTCATTTATTTTAATAGCTGAATAATATTCCATTGACTATATACCATATCTTTATCCATTCTTTAGTTGGTGGACACTTGGGCTACTTCCATAGTTTGGCTATTGTAAACAACGCTGCTGTAAACACAGGGGTGCAGGTATCCCTTTGAGTTAGTGTGTTTGTATTTTTTGGGTAAACACCCAGTAGTTTGATTCCTGGATCATAGGGTAGCTCTATTTTTAATTTTTTGAAGAAACTCCATATTGTGTTCCACAGTGGCTGCACCAACTTTCATTCCCACCAACAGTGCAAGAGTGTTCCCTTTTCTCCACATCCTCACCAACACTTGTTTCTTGTGTTTTTGTTTAGCCATTCTGTCAGGTGTGAGGTGATATCTCATTAGAGTTTTGATTTGCATTTTCCTGATGACAGTGATGTGTGGGGAATAAGCTTAGGAATTCCCTGAGTTAACAAGGCACATAGGAATGAATAGGAAGCCTCAGGATGAAAGCATAAGAATCGTTTATCAAGATCTAGGTCGTCAGGGCAGATGCACCCCTCACCTCCCCACTCCTCCAGCCCCTTAGTATAATAGCAGAAAGCTGCTTTCACAGGAGGAAAGGACCAAAATAGGTAAACGAGTAAATGGGCTATAGACCACAGGAGGGAGAAGTTGCCCAGAGCAGAGCTAATTAGCAAAAGAAAGGTGCCTTGTTGACCCTGAGGTAGCAGGCACTATCAAGTCTATCCCCTAGGCAAGCTAAGATAAACAGATGAGGTGCCTCCTGCCTTCCATAAACAACCATATCCTTGGTGCCTGGATTTTGTTTTGTACTGACCCAAACCCCTAACACCCCATATCTTCAAAATCCCCTTTCTCCCACTCACATGAGTTAATGTTCACGGTTTCATTGTCTCTTTCTGCACGTCCATCACATTTGTAAGCCTTCTGATCCTAATAAAAACTGAGCAAGGACACTTACTCAGGGCTCTTGTCTCCTCCAGGACATTAGCCTCTCTCGCATTTTAATCCTGCCTCCCCTCTCTTGCTGGACAAGAGAGAACTCCAGACCCAGAGTCTACGACGATGTTGAACATCTTTTCATGTGTCTGTTGGCTATCTGTATGTCTTCTTTTGAGAAATGTCTGTTCATATCTTCTGCCCATTTTTTAATTGGATTATTTATTTGTTTTGTTCTTTTTTTGGTGTTGAGTTGTATCAGTTCTTTGTATGCTTTGGATACTAACCTTTTATTGAATATGCCAGTATCCTCTCCCAAGCAGGAGGTTGCCTTTTAGTTTTGTTGATTGTTTCCTTTGCTGCACAGAAGCTTTTTGTCTTGATGAAGTCCCAATACTTTATTTTTGTTTTTATTTCCCTTGACTCAGGAGACATGTCTAGAAAAATGTTGCTTTGGCTGATGTCAGGGAAATTACTGCCTATGTACTCTTCAAGGATTTTTATGGTTTTGGTATCACATTTAGGTCTTTGATCCATTTTGAGTTTATTTTGGTGTATGGTGTAAGAAAGTGACCCAGTTTCATTCTTTTGTATGGAGCTGTCCAGTTTTCCCATCACCATTTGTTGAAGAGACTGTCTTTTTCCCATTGTATATTCATTCCTCATTTGCCAAAGATTAGTTGACTATATAATTTTGGGGTTTATTTCTGGGTTTTCTGTTCTATTCATTTGATCTATTTGTCTTTTTTTTATGCCAGTACCATACTGTTTTAATTACTATTGCTTTGTAATATAACTTGAAATCTGGAATTGTGATACGTTCAGTTTTGTTTTCAAGATTGCTTTGGCTATTTTGAGGTCTTTTGTGGCTCTATACAAATGTTAGGATCATTTGTTCTAGTTCTGTGAAAAATGCTATTGGTATTTTGATAGGGATTACATTAAATCTGTAGATTGCTTTGGGCAGTATGGACATTTTAACAATATTAGTTCTTTGCATCTATGAACATGGAATGTCTTTCCATTTCTCTGAGTCGTATTGAGTTTCTTTCATCAGTGTTTTGTGGTTTTCAGACACCTCTTTGGTTAAGTTTATTCCTAGGTATTTTGTCGTTTTTGGTACAATTGTAAATGGAACTGTTTTCTTAATTTCACTTGCTGCTGCTTCATTACTCATGTATAGACCTGTAATAGATTTCTGTACACTGATTTGTATCCTGAGACTTTGCTGAATTCATTTATCAGTTCTAGTAGTTTTTTGGTGGAGCCTTTAGGGTTTCTTATATATAATATGTCGTCTGCAAATAATGAGAATTTGACTTCTTCCTTACCAGTTTGGATGCTTTTTTTTTTTTTTTTTTAATGTTGTCTGATTGCTGTGGCTAGGACTTCCAGTACTATGTTGAATAAAAGTGGTGAAAATGGACATCCTTTCTTTTTCCTGACCTTAGGGGAAAAGCTCTCAGTTTTTCAACATTGAGTATGATGTTGGCTGTGGGTTTTTCATAAAAGGCCTTTATTACATTGAGGTATGTTCCCTCTAGACCTGCTTTGCAGAGAGTTTTTATCATGAATGGATGGTGTACTTTGTTGAGTGCTTTTTCTGCATTTATTGAAATGATCATACGGTTTTTATCATTTCTCTTATTGATGTGACATTATCATGTTGATTGTTTTGTGAATACTAAACCACCCTTGCATCCTGGGAATAATCCCACTTGATTGTGGTGTATGGTTTTTAAAAATATATTGTTGGATTCAGTTTGCTAATATTTTGTTGAGGATTTTTGCATCTATATTCATGAGAGATATTGGCCTATAGTTCTCTTTTTTTGTGACGTGTCTTTATCTGTTTTTGGTATCAGGCTGATACTCACCTCACAGAATGTATTTGGAAGTCTTCCTTCCTCTTGTATTTTTTTGAATAGTTTGAGAAGAATGGTTATTAACTCTTCTTTAAATGTTTGATAGAATTTGCCTGTGAGGCCAGCAGGTCCTGGGCTTTTGTTTGTTGGGAGTTTTTTTGATTACTGATTCAATTTCATTGCTGATGATTAGTCTGTTCAAATTTTCTTTTTCTTCCTGGTTTAGTTTTGGTAGGTTATATGTTTCTGGGAACTTCTACATTTCTTGTAAGTTGTTCAATTTGTTGGCATGCAGGTTACAATTCTGTTACAATTGTTTTATTTCTATGGTATTGGTTGTTATCTCTCTTTTTTTTATTAGTAATTTTGTTTATTTGGGTCCTCTCTCTTTCTCTCTCTTTCATCGATTTTGTTGATGTTTTCAAAGAAACAGATCCTGATTTCACTGATCTGTTCTATTGGTTTTTTTAGTTTCTGTATCATTTATTTCTGTTCTAGTCTTTATTATTTACTTCTTTCTCCTGGTTTTGGGTTTTGTTTGTTGTTCTTTTTCTAGCTTCTTTAGGTGTAAGGTTAGGTGGTTTGATATTTGTCTTGCTTCTTGAGGTATGCCTGCATTGCCCCTGCTGCTTTCATTTCGCTTCACCCTTTTGTTCTCCTGCCATTGCCTCCTCACCTTCCAAGCTTGGCTTGGGATGTGAGCAACCTTCCCAACAGCCCCAGGAAGAGCTGGCTACTCCCTCACTCTTCTGCCCCAGCCCCTGGTACACAGAGTTCTGTTAGCACATATCACACTGCATTATAATGACCTGTTTACAGGTGTACATCCCTTACTAGACAGCCCAAGGAAAGGGATCCTGTTTTTACATTTACATTAATATCAGGTTTTACATTTAAATGTCTCTTCCCTTGCATAGCAGAACTTGGTTATTACCAGCTATCCCAATTCTTGATGAATAAATGAATCAACCAGTTAGCCAAACTAGAATTCCTCTGAAGTTCATCAGTCTTTGCTAATGGCTTCCCTCCCCGTCTAAACCAATTATGACTCTTGGATAGCAACAAAATTGTCACAGGTGTTAAAAGTTAAAAGAGATTCTTGCATCCATGATCTCTGTTTCTTCCTTGTGCAGTTGTTACAAAGATTCTTCTACATCAAGAACATTTTGAAAGTTATGCCAAGATTCTGGGGACCACAAATTGGGGACGCCATTCCATTTGGGATATTCTCTTCATTTTATAGATGAGAACATTGAGTGTCTGCAGGTCAGGTCTCACGGCCAGTCAGGGATGATGATGGCATTGGGGGCTGGCCCTTCTGGCTCTATAGCTCTTATCATCACACAGGGCTGGGCTGGGGTGGGGTCCATGACCTCGGCCTCTTTTGCTGGCAAACATTGTTCAGAATATGACTCAGCATATGATTCCTCTGTGTGTGTGCACGTGTGTGTATGTGCGCGAGGGAGAGAAGTAGCAAAGGCTCAGCGAACTTCCTCTCCTTTGTGCACTGAGTGTGGAAAGTGCTCACTGCCACTGGGTGTTGCTAGCTGAGGTGGAGGAGGATAGAAAATAAGAAAATCAGAGTGTGTCCAGCGTGAGAGAAGAAGCAGGGGGTGAAAGATGAGAAGGAAAAGTACAGAAGAGGCCTAGGGACACCCATCTATACCCCTGCATCCCTCTCTTGCCTCCACATTCCCCCTGAAACAAGCTGAAGGACGTGGCACTGTCCTGGCTGCTGTGACAATGGTTCTAAGCCTGCCCAGCCTGGTTCAGCCTTAGCAGGAAGAAGCAGGTGTAAGCCGGGGCCTGCAGCTACCTGGGGCTGTGGGAAAGCCTGGGGTGAAGGGGTACCACTTGGTCAGGAGTCCCCGAAGCTGGGGTTGGGGAGAGGCTCAGGAGGGTGGGTAGGAGGCCTCTATTACAGACCCAGCAGCGGACAGATGTCAATGCAAAAGGGCTGAGGAGCAGTTCTGCCCTTCCTGCCTGCGGTAGGCTGAATAATGGTCCCCAAAGATGCCCACGTCCTAACCCCTGGAACCTGTGAAGGTTACCGCACATGGCAAAGGAGACTTTACAGATGGCATTTAGTTAAGAATCTTGAGATGGGGAGATTAGCCTGGAGGATCCAGATGGGCCCCTAAGTAGCTGCAAGGTTCTCGAAGCACATGGTGGGGCAGAAGCAGCTTCCTTCATCTGATGCAAATGTACTGAACACCTAGTACATGAGGCGGCTCTGGGGGCCTGGGATGCAGCAGTGAAAACACAACACAAGGTTCCTGCCCTTGTGGTGTTCACAGTCCAGTGGAGGAAGACCGGCAGACAAGAGGCAAGTACCTGTATATCAGAGGTTGGTAAGTGCTGGGGAGACAATTAGCAAGGTGAGGGCGAGGGAAGTGCTGGGGAGGGGATAAGGTGGTCAGGGAAGGCCTGAGAAGATTCGGTTTGGGCCACAGAGATCTCTGAAGGAAGTAGAACATTCCAGGCAGGAAGAATAGCAGGACACAGGCTTGGGGCAGGACACTTGCCGGACACTTTCCAGGACAGCAAGGAGCCCAGTGAGGCTGGCGTGGGCTGAGTGGTGGGGCAGTGATAGGAGGTGAGTGTGTGCGGAGGCAGAGGGTGGATGGCGTGGGGCCTCGTGGACTTTAGGCCACTTGCCAAGGGAGCCTTGGGAGGGTTTTGAGAGGAGGAGTGAACTGGTTTGAGTGTTAAAAGGATCTCTCTAGGAGACCCGAGATACCCCCTTTATCTGTTTGGCAGCTGCACCTGCTAAACTGTAGTCCCTCAGCTAAATCAGGGGAAAGACAAAGAAACCAGTCTTTGTGGTTCCATCCTTGGTCCTCTTACCACACTTCTCATTAGTGGAACCACCTGTCTGTGCATGGCATATGCATGGTCCTCTCCCTTCTTCTTTTGCAGGGCGGTTCCCTGCCCACCTCCTACCTCATCAGGCATTTACACTTTAGTGAGATCAAGGATGTGTATCTCATTACTGTCTCCAAGGTTATGAATTGAATTGTGGCACCCAAAAGATATATTGAAGGCCTAATTTTCCAGTACCTCAGAATGTGACCTTATTTGGAAATAAAGTCATTGCAGATGTAATTTAGTTCAGATAAGGTCATACTAGAGTAGGGAGCACTCTTGGTGCAATATGATTGGTGTCCTTGTAAGAGAGGGATGCCGAGGATTGCTGGAAACCCCTCACAGCTAGGAAGAGGCAAGGGAAGATCCTCCCCTAGAGAACTCAGAGAGAGTATGACCCTGCCAGCACCCTGATTTCAGACGTCCGGCCTCCGGAACTGGGAGAGAACAAATTTCTGTTGCTTTAAGCCACCCAGGTTGTGGCACTTAGTTATGGCAAGCTGAGGAAGGCAATGCCAGGGATATTATCTCTTTTAGAGACTTTCTTCTAATTGCGATGCTCTGTTTTGGGGGCATCCTGGAGCTGCATGAGAATTCAGAAGGGCCTATTTCTCTCCATGGCCGGGGTATGCTTACTTCCAGGGAGTTGGGCAGCGGGGGAAGAGCCCAGCTGGACCTCCGCCCCACTGCTGGGTGGGGTTTGGCTGCGGACCCCGAGTGTGGGTTTGGGAAGAGGAAGATGCAGGGGTGTCAGTCCTGGGCTGTGGCAGAGAGGGCAGATGAGGGGGACCTAAAGCTTGAGGACATCAGATGCCCAAACCTTGCCTTTTATTTACCTGAAGATACAACTGTCCATAGCTTTTAATTATTGAGCCTTTCTCTGTGCAGGTCTGTTCACAGGTCAGGGACACAGAGTGATCAAAACAGAGTGCCCTTCAAACAAACACTTGCATGCAAATATTCATTGCAACATCACTTAAAATAGTGGAAGTTACAAACGACCCAAATGTCCATCAGCTGACCAATGGCTAAAAAAATGTGGCATATCCATACATGGAGTAGTATCCAGCCATAAAAGAAACAGAATAGTGCTTTGAGCTACAACACGCATGGGCCTCGAAAACATTATGGTAAGTGAAAGAAGTCAGACACAAAAAGCCACATGTGGTATGATCCCGTTTATATGAAATGTCCACAGTCCATGGAGACAGAAAGCACATTAGTGATTGCCAGGGGCTGTGTGTGGGAGGAACGGACAGTGACTGGTTAATGGGTCCGGAGTTTCCTCTCGAGGTGATGAGAATGTTCTGAAACTCGGTGGTGGTGATGGTTGTACAATCTTGTAAAAGTATGAAATGTCACGGAATTGTACACCTTAAATGGTAGATTTTATGTTATTTCATCACACGTATACATGAAACCCAGAGTTCCTGCCCCTGCATTCAAGTGAGAGGAGACAGATGATTAACCAATAAATATATATTTAAGGTAAGTGCTGTGAAGACAAAGCAGACAGGCTAAGGTACAGAGAGTGACAGGGAGGTGCTATTTTAGCCAGCGGTTGGCCTTTCTGAGCAGGATGCCGGTGGGAAAGCTGAGGAAATGGCCAAGAGGAGACCCTTCAGCCCATGGAAGCAGAAAGGGCAAAGACCCTGAGGCAGAATCAGGCCAAGGGTATTGGGAACCGAGCTGCAGAAAGAGGGGCATGCAAGTGATGAGATAAGGGGAGAAGAGGTGGGAGGCCGGAGTGAGGGTTGGGGGGCTGGAAGGGCCTGTTGTCCAGAGCGTCCCGGGACCCTGAGGAACCCAGGCAGGATAGTGAAGGGAGCAAGTGTAGACGCCAGGAGGCTGTTGCATGGGCATTCATGTCTGCAGAATGAACAGGCCCTGGAGACTGTAAGGCTTGCTTTGGATGTCAAGCAATCTAATGAGAGCTCTACCAGGGGCATCTCCTGTCTGGGTGACCATGCAGCACAATCTCGACTAAGGTGATACATAACTGGGTGAGGAGTTTTTGCTTTCTGAGTGCATTGCCTAGGTGTGTTTATTTTTCATTCAGGTTCATATTGAGCAACATACTGTATTTCACATGGTGGGTCTCCTGCCATCCCCCTGCCTGGGGCTCCCTGACCCCATCACCCTGCTTTCTCCTTCCCCGTTGCACTTATCACTGCCCCACACGGGTATATATGTAGCTGTCATGGTTAATTTCCATGTCAGCTTGGCTTGGCTGTTGTACCTAGTTATTCAATCAAACACTAACCTACTGCTGTTGTGAAGGCATTTTATGCATGTGGGAACATGTACAATGCGTTAACTTTAAGGAAGGAGATGCTCGTTCTAGCTTGGGTGGGCCTCATCTAATCAGTTGAAAGGTCTTAACTGAAAAACTGAAATTTCCCAGTGGAAGAAGAAATTCTGCCTCAAGACTGCAGCCTCAGCACCAGCCTGAGTTTCCAGCCTGCCAGCCTACCCTACAGATTTCACTTGCCAGTCCCCACAATCACATGAACCAATTCCTTGAAATAAATCTATCTATACCCATACGTATACATGCACACATACGTATTTCCTACTGGTTCCATTTGTCTGGAGAACCCTGACCGATGTGTTATCTCACTATTTACCACCCCTCCCCCTCCAGATGCAAGTGCAAGGACTTGCCTGTTTTCTTCCTAGCTGTGTCCCCCAGAACAGTGCATGGCAGTAGGTCAGTTGTTAGTGTCTAATGGGTAGTTCTTTATAATTCTTATTTGTGTGGTTGTTGGACCCATTTGAAAATCAACAGAGAAAGAAAAAAAAAGAGGGGGGAAGAAAAGAGGCACATGAGTCTTATCTGAGCTGGGGATTTCCTTGTGGGGCCCAGGGCTGTGGGTCCTGCTGTTGAGTGGGTGTCTGTTTGCAGCTGAGGAAAAGGTGCGCCTGGGAAGAGAGGTTGCAAATTTAAACTCAAGTTCAGATTCTCCTAGCAACGGTGCACGCCCTCCGGCTTCTGGCTGGGGTAACCCAAGCACCAAACACAGTGCAGCTGGGGCAGGTCCTGTTGCTAGGAGAACAATGACTCCTGCTCCGATCAGAGGGGCGAACAGAGTGGGTGTTGCCCTTTGTTTCCCAAGTAATTGTTTTAAAGCAAGGTGTGCCAGGAGCCAGCAGTGGGGGAATGAGGAACAAGGCTTGAGCCCTGATTTTTGTTTTTTTGTTTGTTTAGGAACTAGTGGTTAGTGTAAAGCCTCTTGTTTGAGAATATATCCCGAATGGGTTTGCAATTAGGGATAGAATCTGTAGGACCTGAGGAAGCAACCAATTCCCCATACTGTTTGGTTCTCAGCCTCCACAGGCCATCTGCGTCAGAGCAACAAGTGTGGGATTGGGGGTGGGGTGGAGGAATGAAAAGGATCAAGCTGGCTTTGGTTGGGGCGGGGAGGGATTTGGGTTTCCAGATTTTGTGTTTATTTAAATACATTTACAGACCATCCTGATCTCAATCCTGTATGGTGCCGTGAGGTCGGAGCATGGGAGAAGAGGAGGAGGGGGGCCATGTTCCCTTCATGATCTCCTTTTACATGTGTTCCCTCCAACTGGTCACCACCCTGTGTCACCACTTGCACTTTGCAAAAGAGGAAGCTGATGCAGAAGGCGTGAGAAGTCTGAGGAAGAGACAAAGCTGAGAGGTGGGTCCAGCTCTGTCCCATTCCCAAACCACCTTCTTTCTCCTCGGCTGCTGAGGTGCAATGGGTCATCATCTGATGTAGGCTTGGAGGGGGACACCTGGGGCCCTGTTTTGGGGCTATTTTCTGAGAGCATGTCCTTCAGAAAATACATTCAAGTTCCCTTCTAGAGAAGCCTCTGCTTCAGGAGTAGGTCATACAGAAGGCTGTGTTCATCGAACTGATTTTATTTTCCTCTTGGACATTTGGAAAGACTATTCCTGAGCTTCCAGGGCAGTAAGGTGGTGTTATGGGACTGAGCTTCTGGCCAACCCTAGAGGCTAAACAGACACACACCCCTGCCCAGCACGGTCCTAAAGTCTGTATTCCTAAAACTTCCGTGTGCTTTCTTCCCACATTCTGGGTGGGTGCAGAGGACCCGGGTGGGACCCCAAGGCCCAGGAAGATGGTGGAGCCACTAGGAAGGAGCCTGGTTTTCTGAATGATTTCATGAAGCAGAATATCCCTCCCCCTGACATATAGGATTATGAATGAAAAACAAGCCTGTGTTGTATTGAGCCCTTGGCTTGGGAGACTGTATGTTACAGCAGTCAGGCTATGGTGATTCCTATATAGCGCATAGGAGGGTGTGGGAATGACGCCATTTTTGTTGAGGTCACCTGGCTGGCTCAGTAGGAAGAGCATGTGAGTCTTGATCTCAGAGTTGTGAGTTTGAGCCCCATGTTGGGTATGCAGATTACTTAAAAATAAAATCTTTAAAAAAATCATTTTTGTTGGAGGAGGGGAGAGCGTGATATTTGGCAGAGGTGTTTCCATAAGTAGGTGGGGAGGGGCTTCCTGCTGGCAGAGGGCTCTGGTTTAATTAGCCACCCTAGACTGGGAAGAGGGAGCCAGTGTGCGTGAGCGTGCACGTGTGTGTGTGTGTGTGTGTGTGTGTGTATTGAAGTAAGCACCTTCTGATGAGGCCCTTTCTGAACTAAAGAAAATAATTATAATAATAGGTAACAGTAATAATAATAGCACCTAAAGGTAATAATTATAATAAAAGTTAATCTTGTATCACATACTTTTCCAAGTGCTTTACATGGATTATTTTGTTTAATCTTCATCCCAATGAAGTAGGAACTATTAATGTCATCCCCATTTTATAGGTGAGGAAACTGAGGCCAACAGAGATGCAGAACTTTCCCAGTGTCACCAGAACATAAGTGGGGGAGCCAGGACTGGAGGACTGGAGGAAAGGTATGCTGGTGATCGAGCCGGCCGTCTGTCTTTCTAGAATGTGCTCTAACCCTTCTTGAGGGTGAGGAATTCTTCCCCACCTCATTGTCTAGAACAAAGGCAGAAGTAATTTGGGAGGCTTAGGTGTCCCAGGTTGGTAAGGAAGCCATGCCATTTATCTTGTCTGAGATGATGCCCTCTGGAATGTTTCCAGGAATGTTTGGCAAGGGGGCTCTGGGGTGAGGGGAGCAGGACAGCTGGGGAGGGGAGGGGCCGGCATGTGTTCATTGCAGGTTTAAAGAGAGGGTGTTGGCTAGACCCACGCTCAGGCAGAGGGAGGCCGAGGGAGCCGAAGGTGCTGGACACGGGCTCCTCGGAGCCCAATACTTCCCAGGATGCTCCAGGTCGTCTGCAGAGCAGGCTCTCAGTAGGAGGACCCCTGGCTGTCCTTTCTGCGCAGTGTCCTAGGAAGGACAGGTCCTGCAGGCAGAAAACACAACGGGCACATCTTTATAGCTTATACGAGAGGTGCTCAGAGTTTGTTGACTGCACGTCACAAATACTTGTAAAAGGCCTTCCGTGCGCCAGGAGATGTACTAGATGCTGGGGATGCCACAGTGAGCAAAACGACACGGCCCTTGCCTTCACGAGGCCTTCAGTCTGGATTCCAGATGCTGAATGTGATGCTGGAGGATGAGCCAGAGGTCATAGGCACCACAGAGGTGGGCTGCGGTGGGGAGGGGCTCAGAGGTGGAGAGTCTGGAATCCTCTCCAATGCCAAGCCCTGCCATCTGACTGGGGAAGCTCTGTTTCCCTGAAAGTGTTTTCAGACAGCTGGAGACTGTGGGTAGCTGTAGTCTGGCTTTAAGCACTGATAAGTGCATTTCAGAGGTGGGTGAGGCAGAGGGAAGGGGGCCTCAGTGGGCTGGCTTCCCCGAGAGGGAGCCACAAGGGGAGCTCTTGACTGGGAATGTGGATAATTCTTTTTTAGGACCAGCAGAAACTATGCCCAAAACAGGCCCTTTCCATATTTGATGTCACTTTGGGATCTCCATTAGATTTGCTTAGTGCCACAGGCATTCCGATGGACCCGAAGTCTTGCATTAAACTAGGAAAAATATTATCACTGGTTGGTCTGGAGCCCAGAGATAGGATTTGCTTTCTGGGGCACTGCACGGAGGCAGCCTCCCTCAGCCACGGACTCTAGCGCTTTCTTGAGCAGGAACATCCATGGTGTAAGCGTTTTCTCTTTGACTGATGTGTTCAGAGAGGGAGCAGCCCAGCTGGGCTTGCGGCTGTGTCCCCCGTTAATTTAAGCCAGCTCAGGAATGCAGAATCTCCCTCATTTTCATGTTCCCTGTAAGCTCTGGGACTCCCACACACTCTACATGTTAAGTTTAGCACGACCTGTATAACTCACAGGTGAGTGGGCCAACTTCTGAAAATATCCCTTCTGCTCTCCTCTCTCCTGAGCTCCAGCCCTCTGTTCCTGGCTGCTTTCCGGATGTCCCACCATACTTCAAAATCAGCATGTCCTTCCTTCACTCAACCATCATTTATAAAGAGTCTTCTCTGGACCAGGGCCTGCTAGGGGCAGGAGATAGAGTCAAAGAAGGGATGCCCCCGCTATGGTGTGGACAGTCTGTTTAACTGGTCACCTGCTTCCTCCACTAGACCCAGCATGCCATGTGAGCAGGGGCCGCACTCACTCCCCAGTGTGTTCTCAGGCACTAGAACATAATAGGTGCCCAATAAACATTGTTGCCTCCATGTTGAATAAACACCTGTCCTCAAAAGGCTTCGGGGTGATGGGAAAACAGAGCAGTGAACTAGCAATTGTAGTTCACGCAGCACCAGTGATAGGGAGGAGGTAAGCAAGAGGGGATTTAGCTAAGCCCTTGAAGTGGGGCTCAGGGGTGGCTTCCTGGAGGAGGCAATGCTTGAGCTGAGACTGGAAGTGGAAGCGAGAGACACTCTGGATATTGATGGAAAGCCATGCCGGCATGGACTGGAGGCGGGTCCTGGGGCAGTGGTAGGAGGTGAGGTAGAGAGGCCCAGGGGCAGGTGGCCAAGCTTACGTTTGGCAAACCAGCCCCACCTTCCCTGACCTCCTGTTTTTGGTGGAGGGCACCCCTGTCGTTCTGGAGACCCTTCTGGCAACCCTCCACAGTCTGTCTTCTCTCTTCTTTAGGGTTCTAGTCCTCTGGGTTCTGTGCTTGCCCTCCCCCCTGGTGCCCCTGCTCTGGTTCCACTGCCCCACCCTTACCTTCTGCTTGTCTGGGTCACCATACAGGCCACCTGACTGGTCCTCCTGCCCTTGTCTTGTTTGGCTCCAATCTATCCCATACACTTCTGCCAGATTCTTCTTTCTAGAGCTCAGTCCTGACCACAGCCCTCTTTGCTCAGTAGCTTTCAGTGGCTCCAGGTGCCTTACTAAATTAGGGGGAAACATCTTGTCCCAGCATTTCAGGACTCCAGCCTGTAGCATCTACCTAACTTTCCAGAATCTTCTTCCATTGTTCACATTCATGCAGCCAGCACCAAACTGGACTCTTGACGCTTCTCCAACCACAGCCAAGTTCCTTCTGCCTGGAATGCCTATTCCCATGTCCCCAAATGTCTGTGGGGTCCTATATACCTTTCGAAGCCAATCTTAAACTCTGCTCTCTCTGTGAGGCCTTTCCCAACCTTCTGATATTCTAGCTCTTACCTTGAATTGTAGCACAGTCTAACTCTAACTTACCTGCTGAACTGCTTCTTCCGGAGCATGGGGTATTATTATTAAAGGTATTGGCAGTAGGAGGGGGCTAATAATGTGTTATGGCCAGAGGACCCAGGCAGACCTAAAAACCCAGCAAGCACTGCCCACAAAGTCTCAGATGGTAACCTAGAGTAAGAGGAGTGAAGAAAGAGGAGTCACACTTGATAGCACACCCCACTTGGCAAACTGGGATGAGCCTGGGGGCCTTGTTCTCTCCAAATTTCTCCTCTTTCTGTGCTCTGGCCAGTCACATAGAAGAACAAGGGAGAGAGCCTGGGCCACGAAACTGTACCAACTGAATGGAAGGGAGGGCCAGGCCAGCCACTCCCCAGTCCACATTTTAGGAATAGTGACCACACCCACTGGCAAATATGGGCCAATCACTGCCCTTGTATATGACTGGTCAGATGAGCATTGCCTCTCCTTAGGACAGAATGACAGTGGAGGCGTGTAGGGAGGGAGTCCTGAGAGAGCATCTCGTCTTGCCTAGGAAGTCTCCCAATACCCAGCACAGCACTGAACACCGGGTGCAAGTGATGGGGACTTGTTGAATTAATGAGAAACAAGTACTGCCAGCATGAGCTGGGGGATGGTTTGGGTCTGCCCCTGCTTCAGGGTCCAGACCTGGGACCTCTGGACAGGGTGGAAACTGACCTCAGAGGGAGCCCTCTCCCTGCCTCCATGCAAGTACACACATACACATACAGCAATACTCAACAAATGCTGACGACCCACTGGGCTTGGAGGCTTCAGGGGCAATGTCTATCAAGGTTCACATCCAAAGATTCTGGAAGATTCTCTGTAAAATCATCAAGAAGAAAGAGATGTTGCACGGCAGCATATGAGCTAAGGGGAAGAGAAGCCTGAGAAGCAGACTCAATCAGGACAAAATCCCTGGGAAGTGGAAACACACAGGCTGTGAGGACAATGAGTGTGACCTCTCTGGTTAGGGAGAGAGGACAAGAGGGGAAGGGAGAAGGGGACCAGTAGAACCTGCATAGGGTTCCTGTAGCAAAGGGGACTTTTAAGAGGTGTCTTTACCAGAGGAACTGAAATGCCAAACTCATGTGTGCCCTGACAGGTGCTGGGCTTCTGGCCAGGCTGCCTGAATCCTCTCTCCTAAAGCAGATCTTCTTACCCTGCCCGTAGTACAGAGGCTGTGGATAAATGTGGTTGGCTCACTGCTACATTTTGGGGTGGAGTCTGGGGCCAGGCTGCTTCTGATTTCTCTCCCTGACTCTGATATCAACTCTTATCCTGCCTAGAGGTTCCAGGTGCTGGACTCTGAAGTGGGGACAGCTTTGTTTCTGTGACACTGAACCAATGGTCAGGAGGCCTGGATTCCACCTCTGAGATCAGAATGGGACCAGCGGGTAGATTTGTTCTTATACAGGGGATATGCCTCTGCAGGTAGACTAGGGAAGGTGTTCCTGCAATCTGGATAGCCACCGCTGCCAGGGACATCACTGGCCAAGGTCAGGTCCCGTGATTCTGCGATTCTACCTTTGAAGTGGTTCTGAGTAGGATCCTAGACAACTCTTTTGGCTTCTCCTTCATCTTCCAAATGTTTTAGGGGATCATAATGCCTATTCCACTGGTTTCCTAAAGAGCGAGCTGCCTTCTACTTCTATATAGTTAAATCATCAAGACATTCTTGATCATTTAAATTTCCCATATGGAAACTTGCAATTTTGGATCTCAACTCTGTGTTCCTTTCTTTCCCCTCCAAAAAGAAATGTCTCATCTGAGGAGTTTTTAAAATTTTTTTTTTTTTTAACGTTTATTTATTTTTTAAATTTTTTTTTTTTCAACGTTTTTTATTTATTTTTGGGACAGAGAGAGACAGAGCATGAACGGGGGAGGGGCAGAGAGAGAGGGAGACACAGAATCAGAAACAGGCTCCAGGCTCCGAGCCATCAGCCCAGAGCCCGACGCGGGGCTCGAACTCACAGACCGCGAGATCGTGACCTGGCTGAAGTCGGACGCTTAACCGACTGCGCCACCCAGGCGCCCCTAACGTTTATTTATTTTTGAGACAGAGAGAAACAGAGCATGAACGGGGGAGGGTCAGAGAGAGGGAGACACAGAATCTGAAACAGGCTCCAGGCTCTGAGCTGTCAGCACAGAGCCCGACGTGGGGCTCGAACTCACAGACCGCGAGATCATGACCTGAGCCGAAGTCGGCCGCCCAACCTACTGAGCCACCCAGGCGCCCCTCATCTGAGGAGTTTTTAATCGTCAGGACTTGAGGGACCTTAAGCAAGTGTATTTGTAAAGGCCTGTCGTCACATGGTTACTTACTAAAGTCCTATGGATCACTTTGGTGATGGTTTTGTCCTTCCAAATGCTTTCCTCAGCATTCTGTCCTTTGCGTGTCACACACGCCACGTGGGGGGAGTTAGGAGGTGTTTATTTTGATCATCCTTTTTCTCAGGTGTGGAAATGCAGGCACAGGCTGGTGGAATGGAGGTGGGAGGAGCTGGGATAGGAATCTGGACTCTCCAAGCTCCACTGATCTGGAGGGAAGCTGCTCCTGGCCTCAGCGCCACGACAGCCCTCTGTCTTGGTCTCCTCACCAGCAGGGAGGAGGGAGGCAGGGATGTCAGGGAGCCTCAGTTTCCAGCCAAGTATTCTCTGGTGGGAGGAGAAGCCTGAGGTAGGGTGGGGGGATGTGAAAGCGCCCCTGCAGACAGCCCTGCCAAGGGATCACTGCTTTCCCGACCGAATTAATTACTCCCTGTGATCTAGAGCCTACCACTAGGCTTTTTGGTGCTATTCTTTCCACCCGCCCTGTTTCCCTTTCTTTTGCATTCTTTCCCTTTGCCCCTGCAGAGGCCTCCTCTGGACCTCCAGGCTCTGCAGACCTGCTCTGCCGTCGATTCTACAATTGGCCACTGGGTGGCGCAGCTGGCCGCGGTGTGTGGGCTCGGGTCACAGCTCAAAGCTCCAGGCGCACGTCCCGCCTACTGCCTGCCCAGGCCCCCAGCAGTGGAGCTCTGTGGAGCTCCTGGGGGCGCTGGGGAGGGGAGGTGAAACGAAGGGAGCATTTTTTGGAACCTGGGGGGGGGGGGGGGGGCGGCTCCCGGTCTGTGGGGGCCTGGTGGGGCAGAACAAGGCTCGGGTTCGCTTAAAGAGAGACAAAGAGAAGTGGGTGGCTTGGGATATTGGGAGGTGGGGCAGGGTAGGGTAGGGAGGGGTGAGAAGGAAGAGGCTCGACTCTCTTTCCCCCCGGGGTTTCTCCCCTCTCTGGAATAGAATGGGCTGGAAAATTGCATTTGAACAGAGGAGAAAACGTCTTTGCCTACTGGAGGAGCGACCTGGAGGTGGGGTTGGGGGAGGCGGGGAGGGAAGGGAGTAGTGGAGGAGGGTGACTTCCCTGTTTAACAAACACACAACACTCACTATGTGCCAGACACTTCACATACACTCCAACAACATTTTCTTTTCTCTGCCTTACTGTATTGTAAAAACACATATATATCACATATAAGGTATAAAATATGTTAATTGACTGTGTATGTTATTGGTGAAGTTTCCAGTCAACAGTAGGTTATTAGTAGTTAAGTTTGGGGGAAGTCAGAAGTTATATGTGGATTTCAACTGCATGGGGGTTGATGCCTGAACCCTTTGTGTTGTTCAAGGATCAACTGGATTGAAAATGCCTCACTGGCTGGGAAACTTTGTTAGCAAATCACAAATGGTGCTTGACCTTGGGCTGGTTGCTTATTCTTTATAGTTGTTCTGAGAACCAAATGAGACCATTCATGTAAACAGCTTAGAACAGTGAGTGCTCAGCAAACGTTGATGAGATACAAACTCTTTTTAAAAAAATTTTTTTTAACATTTATTTATTTTTGAGAGAGAGAGAGAGACAGAGTGTGAGTTGGGGAGGGGCAGAGAGAGACAGAGGGAGACACAGAATCCAAAGCAGGCTCCAGGCTCTGGGCTGTCAGCACAGAGCCTAACGTGGGGCTTCAACCCACAAACTGCGAGATCATGTCCTGATCTGAAGTCGGACACTGAACCAACTGAACCCCCCAGGCGACCGGGTACAAACTGTTCATAGCAGCCTGGACAAGGGGGAAACATAGCTCATCATTCATTCCAGGTCCACCATTCCTTGTCTGCCTTTCTGGTGTCCAAAAAGCTCTGAAAGCCCAAAGCTTTTCTATTTGTTTGCAAAATTGATTTAGTGGCAAAACCTAACCTGAGCTTATGCTGACCTGCTTGTAGTCTTTATATATCCCACTCAGTGTCAGTGTTCACTTCACTGCAAGGGCGCCTGGGCGGCTCAGTTAGTTGAGCCTCCGACTTCAGCTCAGGTCGTGATCTCACAGTTTGTGAGTTCGAGCCCGTTGTAGGGCTTTATGCTGATAGTGTGGAGCCTGCTTGGGATTCTGTCTCCCTCTCTCTCTGTCTCTCTCCCGCTCTCTCTCTTTCTCTCTCTCTCTCTAAATAAATATAAGTAGGGGCGCCTGGGTGGCTCAGTCGGTTAAGCGTCTGACTTCAGCTCAGGTCACAATCTCACGGTCCGTGAGTTCGAGCCCCACGTCGGGCTCTGGGCTGATGGCTCAGAGCCTAGAGTCTGCTTCCGATTCTGTGTCTCCCTCTCTCTCTGCCCCTCCTCTGTTCATGCTCTGTCTCTCTCGTTCTCAAAAATAAATAAAACGTTAAAAAAATAAAAAAATAAATATAAGTAAACAAATACATAAATATTAAAAAATATATATAGGTCCTCACTGCAACTGAAGATTGTTTGGCTAGAACTGACTCGAAATGTTCTTGTAGCACCATGACTGGATAAAGGGTTGCCAACAATCAATATAGAAAGTGGTATTAGTGGAGTAATTGCAAAATAAGCATCATCTTCCTCCCTGGGCTTCCATTTCTTCCTGCGAAATGTGGATAACAACAGCAACACTCATGGAGCACCCTCTAGGTCCTAGACAAAGTTCCAAATACTCTACATACTATTTTACATTACTCATGCCATTCTCACAATAACATAAGTTATAACATCCCCATTTTACAGGTGAGGACACTGAGGTGCAGAGAAAAATAATTAGCCCAAGTGTATCCAGCTACTCGATGGTGGATCTGAGGTTTGAGGTTTGAACCTGGCAGTCTGGCTCCAGAGCACAGGTTCTAATAACAGTGGTTCCTCTACTTCCTGCTTCCCTTTTTCTCAGCTGTGGAAATGCTAATTACTAATCAATTGAATTCATTCCTTTAAGTAGCATACTATTAGTATATTGGGAAGTAATGTGGTCTAGTTGCCTTTTCTTCTGTTACTAATCTGCCCATCCATCCATTCATCTGCCCTTCCTTCCTTCCTTCCTTCCTTCCTTCCTTCCTTCCTTCCTTCCTTCCATCCTTCCTTCCTTCCATCCATCCATCCATCCATCCATCCATCTGAGATTAATGCAGTGTAAATAGTTACAAGAATACCTCCTATCCACTGTGAGCCTCTAGCCTCAATGAACATGACTTATCTCATCAGTATAAAATGGCATCATAATATTTACCCTGCAGGCTGCTTATATTAAATGAGCTGTTTTATGTGTGATGTCTAGCCTGGAGTTCATATTACTCTATGTAGTTGAAAGAGACATAATTACATTGAAGAAATCCTACAACTGGTAGAACTACACATTTCACGAGTGCTCCCACCTTCACATTTATTGTAAATTAGTTATATTTTAGTCTTTAAAAATTTAATCCTGCTGCACCCTGGGAGAAGATACTCCTCCAAATGTTGAACTGACTAAGGGGCCCACATCCACCTTGGCCACCCACCCCCTTCCTGTGATAGAGGGAGCCATCTGCCTGTCGGCTGGCAGGGATTTGGGCACGATGGAGTGGCCTAGTCTCCTTCCCTTCCTGATCTCCCTGTTGACAAGTCTGAGTAGCTTTTTCCTGGAAGAAGAAGGTAGAAGGCTTTGGGAGGGGGCTGGCCCTTCCTTCTCCAAGGAGGCAGTGGAGAGCATCAGGGAGGGAAGTTGGACTGGCTCTGGTGGTAGCTGAAATACATATTCGTTTTGAGAGCGTGTTCCAACAGCAAGGCCAGGGGCAGCATTTAGAAATTTTTAGTCTTCTGTACTTCTGATCCTGGGTATGGTGGGAGAGTGGAGGCAGACAGCCTTTGCCAGAGAGAGCTTGGCACTCAGGCTCCTGCCATCTGGGTTGTGAATGTTGTATGTGTGTGTGTGTATGTGTGTGTCTCTATGTGTGTCTCTTTGTATGTGTGTTCTTTCCATAGACAGACTCTCTGGCCAGATGTCAGAAGCTCTCAAACCAGGGACAAAGGAGTCCCTGATCCATTGTCTCCCCATCCATACCCCCAATCCCACCACTTCCCTCAAGTTAATTGTAGAACAGATTACAATTCAAAAGAGGTTGAACTTTCATACATTTGTTGCCTTGCCTCTATTATGCAGGTAATAAGATTTTAAAAGATAGTCCATGGGCCACCTGGGTGGTTCAGTCGGTTGAGTGTCTGACTTTGGCTTAGGTCATGATCTCATGGTTCGTGAGTTCGAGCCCCATGTTGGGCTCACTGCTGTCAGCCTGTCAGTGAGGAGCCTGCTTCTGATCCTCTGTCCCCTTCTCTCTCTGCCCCTCCCCTGCTTCCATTCTCTCTCAAAAAATAAAGCATTAAAAAATTAAAAGATAGTCCATATTACATAATAGTAATTAACGGTCAAACAAAGACACAAACCATAACATAAGACAAACCAACCACGAACAGGTTCAAGTTATCGGGGTGGGATGTAGGAGCTGCAGTGTTGGTCAAGAGTTCAGGATGACCATTGGCTTGCTGCTGGCTGGTGGGTCCTACACAAAGTTGAGCTGGAAGACTGGCTGGCTTTCACCGAAAGACACAGAAGCCACATCTATGCGAAGGCATGGGAGGGAGGGGCTCGATGAAGGGACACTGATGGGGAAGCCCACTGGAGACACTTTGAAGGACTCAGAGGCAGGGGTACCCCAGGTTCCCCATGTGGAGCCCATCTTGGATCATCTGAGCTATTAACTCAGCCGGAGAGGAGTGACCTGTGGCTTCTGGAGTCTGTGGAGCAGAGGGCGTACCCTAGGAATAAAAAGTCATTTGCCTACTCTTGTGAACAGCAAGGCTCACGGAACCATTTGACCTTGCAAGTGTAGCTGTAGGAGGAACTTGCAGTCACTGAACAAGCCCTCGTTGATTATCTAGGCCCCCTGCTTCACCCTGGAGATCCCGTGAGTCACGCATTTAACAAATACTGAGCACGTACCTGTGGCAGTGCTTTCTGGGTGCTGAAGGTACAGCAGTGCACAAACAGAATCAGATTATAACCCTGTTGTCACCGAGTCTGCCTCCTGGTGGGGCGACGCAGATCATAAATGAATAAAATCTATGTATGGCATGTTGGCTGGAGAAAGGTGTCTGGAGAAGGGATGTTGGGGGAAGATTGTACAATTTTAAATGGAGTGGCAAATAAAGTCCTTACTGAGAAGGTGATGCTAAGATGAAGATCAGAAGGAGGTGAGAGAAGGAGCCTTGTAAGTACCTAGTGAAAGAGTGGGTCAGGCAGGGGACATGATATGTGCAAAGACCCTGTGGCAGAGGAGACCAGTAATGCCAGAGCAGAGGGTGCACAGGCAGAATGGCAGGAGATGACACAGAGGGAGAGGTGGATCGTGCAGGACCTTGTGAGTTATTTCCAGGCCTTTGTTATAATCTTGACGAGAGATGGAAAGCTGTTGGGCCATTTCTAGCACTGAAGTGACTTAGGGTTTTGTAGGACCACTTTTCCTGGGTTGTTGAACAGAGACTGAAATAGTTTTGGTCTCAGCGATGGCAGTGTGGCGGGATGGTCCTCAGGAGCAGGAGACCAGGTCCTTCACGGCAGATATGAGCATGGGGACTTGCTCCTGTCCGAGCCTGCCTGATACAACAGGCTGTTGAGAGTAGGTGCCTGGGGAAGGGCTGTCGGATGAAGAGACAGCAAGGTAACCTCACAAACACTCTGTAACACAAGGAAAGAAACCTGCAGCATCTGTAATATAATTCCATTTATTTAAAATTGCACATGTCTGTGTGCAAGAAGCATGAGGGATGTGAAAGCTGGTCATCAAAAGCAGGCAGTGATTATGTCTGGGTGGCAGGCGATCCTGACTTTCTCCCCCCTCCCAATACCTTTCTGTAGAGTTTAAATTTTTTTTTAGTAATAAGCAGGTATTATTTATATAACCATGAAGAAAACCCAACAGAGCTATTTTCATTGTGGGAGAATAAAAGAAAATCAGTGTGATTACTGAAGATTTTGTGGATTGTTCTGTTAATATATTTTGTGTTCCCAGGCCCTCAAGTAACCAGCCTCAAAAGCAGGATGCAGCTAATTGAATGGGACGGTGATGATTCCTTCTTCAGTTGGTCAAACAGCTAAATCTGCCTTCGAACCTGCGGCCGCGCAGCTCCCGTGACGTCCGTTTCTGCCTGTTTTGGGTTTGGGGGATGTGCAGCCACACACCTTCCCTGTCTGTGCTCCAAGCCCACTAACAGCCCGTTCACACCACTCCAAGTTCATTACTGCAGAGAGGTGGGAGCACATAAGGGGAGTGAACCGGAGACTTAGGACTCAACTGCACCAGGCACCTGATGAAAAGTGAAGAAGCAGGACGCCCGGCCGGCTCAGTTAAGTGCCAGATCCTTGATTTCTGCTTGGGTCATGACGCCAGAGTTGTGGGATTGAGCCGTGCGTCAGTCTCTGGGCTGAGCATGGAGCCTGCTTAAGATTCTCTCCCTCTGCCCCCTCCCCCACTTGCATGCTCTCTCTTTAAAATAAAATTAAGGAAAAAGTGAAGAAGCAATGGCAAAGAAGGAGTGAGTGCCACTGACTAGTAATTGTGGGACTCAAAGTAACAACTGGCCCCGGCCCCCACCCCCTTTCAAGGAGAAAGTCTTCAAATAGCAGAGGGAGGAGGGGGGAGGAGGAGGAAGGGAGGAGAGGAGGAGGGGAGCAGGGCCTACTTCTCTGACCCCTGTTTCCCCGCAGAGTCACCTCACGTGAATAATTAAGCCCCGAACAAGCTGAGGAAACAGTTTTCTGCAAGCAGGGATTCTGGGAAAATGTGAAGACCCGAGCCGAATTAGCCCTACGTGTTGTTCTAATGCGTGTTTAACTGTGTGTGGTTTTTGCACGTTTAACGCGTTAAGTGTGTGTGTAAATATCTTTGAAAGCCCAAAGTCCCAGGGTCTCCCATGGAGGCCACTGTGAGGACTGCACAGGTTTCCTGCATTCCTGAGTCTTTGAGGCCCCGCTCCCTGGGGACTCTGCACAGAGAAGGAGGCCAGAGCCTGCAGGTGAGGGCCCCCTGGGTCCCTCTGCCAGATACCTGGGGGTGAGTTACAGGTGTCCCCGGAGCAGCAGATCCACACCAAGGGTTACCAAGGCAACACCTGCTCCTCCTGGGACAAGAGAGGAAGGGAGTGCTGACAGAGTAGGATTGCATGAGCTGCCTTTCCAGAGGGATCTGGGCTAAAAATACCCATGCAGTTGGCACTTGCTGGGTTTCGGGAGCCTCTGCCTCATGTCTGGCTCCTGGTGTTCTGACCCTCCAGTGCAGGGTGCAGGACCACGGGGGTGTGGAGGGCAGGCACTTGAGGAAAACCCCTGATGGCCTTACCGGCCGTGGTGTGGGGGCCTGAGTCAGAGCTGGGGTGAAGAAGAGGAGGGACATTGTCTTCCTGGCAGACGCAGGGCCTGTCTTGTTTGCCTGCACCGGAAGTCAATAGGTTGGTCACTCCTGGGCAGCCCACCTAGGGTAATCAAAGCGCTGGCAGCTCCTGAGGGTACTGGAGACCGGTACAGAATGCTCTTGAACTTGCCCGCCCTTTCTGAGAGGTCCCTGCCAGCCTGGGATTTGCTGACCCGGGGCTTCCCGGCTCCTTGGGTCCCACGCTGCAGGGGCACGCACTGAAGCAGGGAAATGAGCTCAGACCCCTGCTCTTCCCAGGCTTCCAGTCCGTGCTTCTGAAGGCAGCCTTCATGCTGGGCCTATGTACACAGACCAGGAGAGCTGAGGTCTGCGCTCAGCTTCAGTGTGTCCTGGGATTCAGACATCCGGGAATCTCTGGGCATCCAGGACCTCTGAGGCTGGCGATTGAACAACCTATGTGCCCTGCAGGTGGGTGAGGTGAGACTTGAGGCCCCCCAGGCAGTGCTCAGATAGGCGACTATGCGGCCATCAGAGAGCCCACCTGGGTCATGCAGAGTCCCCCCACCCCCACCCGCCTCTAGAGTGATGCTCCTCAAACTTCATGTGCCAGAGAATCACTGTGTGCTTGTTAAAATGCAGGTTCTGACTCAGCAGGTCTTTGTGGGGTCTGAACTCTGTATTTCTTTTTCTTTTTTTTAGTTTATTTATTTTGAGAGAGAAAGAGCAAACAGGGCGGGGGGGGGGGGGGAGAGAGAGAGAGAGAGAGAGAGAGAGAGAGAGAGAGAGAGAGAGAAAGAGAATCCCAAGCAGGCTCCACGCTGTCAACACAGAGCTCAATATGGGGCTCGAACCCCACAAACCTGGAGATCATGACCTGAGCCGAGATCAAGAGTCCCACGCCTGACTGACTGAGCCCCCAGGGTGCCCCTGAGACTCTGTATTTCTAATAACGTCCTGGGTGGTACCCATTTTGCATTTCTGAACATGAGGAAGGCTTAAGGGCAGTGGTTTTAAACAGGGGAGCAAATTTGTGGAGGCGTTTTAAAACCTCAGATTCCTGGGCCCCGTCTGTGACTTCCTGAACTGGTCATCACATGGCAAGATGTCAGAAAAGCTAACCGGTGACTTGATACAGGACTTTTGATTTGCAACCACTGCCCTTGAGCCTTTAGTGGATGGCTACACATGGGAGAATGCCTCCTCAAAACAATGTGGTCCAAACATTTCTCTATTTTTAGTAAGATTTGCCCTTTGCAAGCCTGGCCTACCATTACTCACTCCTCAGCAAATATTTATTAAGTCTCTTCTGTGTTACCATAAAGGTTTATTCTTTCTTTTCTTGCTGGACAGATAGACGGCAGATGACAGACTCTGTTTCATGCCTCCAAGGCTGCAGAGCTGAATCAAAGAAACCTCCAGTGGCTTAAGGTTCACTAGGTTGGTTTCCTTACATGGTTACAGAGCTACTAATGTGTTCTTAATGAGCTGCCATTTACTTATGCAAATAGCGAGGCACAGATGCCAGGCGGATTAGGGCTCAGCAGAGAGGCATGCCTCTGCATATTGCTTATGTGTTAACACAGGAGTCCCTGTCCTTTCGGATCGACTGTGCTTTTTGTCTTTAATGCTGCTGTGTGGGCAGTGTGTGTGTGCATACGTGCATATGTGTGCGTGTTAGGGGGTCTCACCAAGCCGCCCTGGCATGAAGACATCTCTACCAGCCAGAGTTCCTGGTGGGAGTCACAGACCTCCCCCTGCCCACATCTGCCTCGAGCCTGGCAGAAGACCACTGCTGAAGACCTGTGAGGGAGGAGGGGCAGGGGCCGTTGAGCCACGTGGCATAATGGGCTCGCTAGATCCAAGCAGTGCTGTGAATTTCACTTCTGGTCATCATGAACAACTTTTAGTGAAGGTTCCCTTATATCTTGTCAAAGGACCCCTCTCCCCCCACTAAAAAAAACCCAAAACCAAAACACAAAAACAGCACACACACACCCCCCCTTCAAAAACAAAAACCATGAAACAAAGCACTGTGTTTATTACTCTTCTGTTCTCGCAAGAGACCTCCCCGTCACATGAGAGCAGGCGCTGCTCGGACGTGATGGTGTGCGGTCTCTGAGCGTGTAGCTGTGGCCTTGGCACTGTTGTCTTCGCTGGCACAAGGGAGCAGCTTGCAGGGGCTGCTGACATTTGGTACCACACCAGGCACTGTCCAAACTGAACCGAATAGGCCTCTCTCCTCATTTCTCAGAGCTTTTGGAACATGTATCAGAAAGCAAAAATCTGTCCAAACAGGCATGGCATTCTGGGGCGAGTCAGTGCCACGTTTCTGATGTGCTTCTAGGCCTGTCTGCCCTGGCATCTTATTGGCATTGTTTTGCTGGCACTCCTTTTCTTCAGCAATAACTGCTTTGCTTGGATACCTTTGTGCTCACTGCAGACTTTCCCTGCCTGGCTGGCCTGCTCCTTAACCTGGTGGGAAATGCCCACTGCTGAAGACTCACTGATGTTGCCATGTGAGGCCCTTTGTATTCCCTCCTGAGACGTCACACTCGTAGCTTACTCTTCCTGTCCCCACATCCTATGCCTCCGCAGGTCCTTACCCATCCCTTTCCCTCTCTGTGGCTGAGACTTCTCTGCGTGAGCCTGTGCAGCTCCTTCCTGGGAACCTCGCCTGGCAGGGAGGTTGGTCTGGTCTTATCTGGCCCACACTATTCAAAAAAGCAAAAAACAAGTACAAAGCAAACAAACCCACTTGGCTTGACATTTGAAAATCCGAAGTTTCATATAAAAGTGGGGATTTTTCCCTTATCTAGAAAAATCGGCATATTTGGCCACATCACCGCCTCCTGGCAACAATTGTTGCAGCTGGGCAACAATTGGCTGCCCCTTTTGTAGGCTGTGCTCTGCAGTTGGGTCCGCTTTGGGGCTCCCTCCTGACAACAGCCCTCCTCACTCCATTGCTTTATGTATTTGGTCTTCTAGGCACATCTATTAATTTTTCAGGGCTGCCGTAACAAATTACCACAAACTGAGCGGCTTCTAAGTACAGAAATGCATCCTTTTGTAGTTCTGGAGACCAGAAGTGTGAACTCAAGGTGCGGGCAGAGCCACGTTCCCTCAGAAGGCTCTAGGAGAATCTTCCTCGCCTTTTCCTTGCTTCTGGTGGTTGCTGGCAGTCCTTGGCACTCCTTGACTTATAGATGCGTTACTCCCACCTCTGCCTCTGTTGTCACGTGGCCTTCTCTCCGTGTGTCCATGTGTTTCTTTTTTTTTTTTTTTAATTTTTTTAACGTTTATTTATTTTTGAGACAGAGAGAGACAGAGCATGAACGGGGGAGGGTCAGAGAGAGAGGGAGACACAGAATCTGAAACAGGCTCCAGGCTCTGAGCGGTCAGCCCAGAGCCCGACGCGGGGCTCAAACTCACGGACTGCAAAATCATGATCTGAGCTGAAGTCGGACACTTAACCGACTGAGCCACCCAGGCGCCCCATCCATGTGTCTCTTTATAAGGGCTCTAGTCACTGGATTAGGGCCCAGCTTAATCCAGTATGATCACGTCTGAACTGGATTACATTTGCAAAGACCCTATTTCCAAATAAGGTCACATTCTGAGGGGGCCGGGGGACATGAATTTTGGGGGACGCCATCCAACCCAATGTAGCCTGTGGGCTGGCAATGTTTGGTCTAGCTGTGTTACCGTCCTCCGACTTCTGTCCTCTGGTTCCTTCCTCCGGCGGCATTTTCACGGCTCCTTCACCTCTCTGGGTGTGAACAGGAGGCACCACAATCTTCTGGTCTTGGTTTGGCTGCTTCAAGGGCCACCTTGTGGACAGTCACTGCTCTTCTGGATATTTCGTTCATGTGTGTCCTGGCAGGACAACAGAAGCGCCCTGGGCTGTGGTGGGAGCGTTCTGAGAACGGGATGCACTCTCTGTGCCTGGTCAGATGCAGCTCTCCGTGGTGCTGTCTCTGAACAGCCCCTTCCTTGACTTGTATTTTATTTTAGCACTTCTTCCTAAATTGCAGTGAAGTGTGAACTCACCTGTTTCCTCTCTGGACTCTGAGCTCCATGAGGTCAAAGGCTGTGCTTTTACTCCAGAGATTCAGCCAGGAGAATAGTAGACCCTTAGTAGATGTTTGCTGAGCAGAGGATACTTCAGGGAGGTCACCAAGTCCATACTCAGGGTGGGTCCCGGCCCCTCTGGACAACTTGCCCCCTCTTTCGTGTCACTCTTGGCCCAAAGCTGCTGTTTTACTTTCCTGAATGCCCCAGTTTCTGACTCTTCCATGGTCTACCCAGCCTCAATGGGTGGACAGTTGAGAAGAGATGAGGATCTGGGTTTTTCCTTGCTAGTCCTTCTCACTGCCAAGTCTGGTATTGTATGTGTTTTGGAGTTTCCTTCTCCAAACCTTCAATCCTGTTGAATAGAAACATTTTACTTAATTTCAGGAGGGCATTTTCCCTCAGATCTGTCTCCAGAGGTGGGATGATGCCCATGGTCTGCCTAACCCCGGCAGATTTCATGTCCTTTGTTAAGGAGACTCAGTTTCCCCATCTTCTTCTGTGTACATGCTGTCTTAAGTTTTTTTTTTCCCCAATAAACATCTATTGAGTTCTGATCATGGGCCACGTAATGTTCCCGTTCCTAGGAATAAAGTAGTGAATGAACAAATATGGGCCATTGTCACGGAGTATTACTTGACTTAGACAATGACAGCTGCTGTAGAAAGCTCAACACATGGACCTATGACAGTATCTGTCAGGAGGACCTGATCAACCCTGAGAGCTAAGGAAGGCTGGCTTCCTTGGAACGTGGCATTCAAACTATGCTTTGAAGGTAACTAGAAATCTGGTTGGTGGTGGTAGGTGGGAACAGGACACACGGAGACCTTGAGGTGGGAGGATGTGACCCCGACCAGGAGCAGAGAGAAGGCCAGTGTTTCTAGGTTGGAGAGTGAAGGGGTGAGGTAGCCATGGAGAGGCCAGGAAGGAAGGCAGGCAGGCCAGACCGTACCCTGCCTTGTGTGCAATGGGAGGTAAGGAAGCATTTAAGCAGGTGAGACCATTTTCAAGTGCTCACTCTGGCTGCAGGGTGGGGACAGATGGGCAGGAGCAAGAGGGAGAATGAGGATAGCAGTAGGCAGCTACTGGAATCTTTTAAATTAATTTTTTAAATGTTTTTTTTTTTTTTTTTGAGAGAGAGAGAGAGAGAGAGAGAGAGAGAGAGAGCATGAGCAGGGGAGGGGCAGAGAGAGGGGGAGACACAGAATCCGGAGCTGGCTCCAGGCTCTGAACCATCAGCAAAGAGCCTGACATGGGGCTCAAAACCACAAACCATGCACTCTTGACCTGAGCCGAAGTTGGACACTTAACTGACTGAGTCACCCAGGTGCCCTGCTATTGGAATCTTTTAAAGTAAAGCTTGATGATCTCTTGGACTGTGATGGAAGGAGTGGGGGTGGGACAAAGAGGTGGGTCTGGAGAATACCAGGCAGTGTGTGTGGGGGTGGGGGGGAGAGAGGGGGTCAGATAGACCTGGTAATAGACTGGGTGAGGGAAAGGGAGGCATCAAGTATGACTCAAGGTTTCTGGTTTGTAAAATTGGGGGGTGGCATCCGTCATGGTGAAGAGCAAAATGTGGGAGCCAGGTTTGGGGATGAACATCAGGAGTTCCGTTTGACATATGACTGTACCTATTCACCTGGTCCCTGGGACTGATGGGAACAACATTGCTCATGAAAATCCTTGGGCTCTTTAGGGGAACCTCTGTGCTTAGATTCAGAGATGGGCCCCTGTACTCTTTCCCCATTAACTTGAGTCTACTCTGATCCTTGTAAGAAATGGTCACTCAGTAGGGGGACTGACTGACCTATCAGGGTAACAGTGCCATGTGGGCATTAAAAAGTATGGTGCCCATGTGTCCTGAAAGTTAAATGTCCTTCCCAGGATGAGCCACTCCCTTGATTTTTATACAACCACAAGTGGCTGGGAATCACTGGACCTTAGTGCTGGGCTTCAGCTGCTGAAATGCCCCATGAACTTGGGAGGTCATCGAACTTTTCTGAGCCTGTACTTCTGATGATGAGGATCAGATAAGAGATAGTATGGGTGAAAGGGCTCTATAAAATTAGCTGTTATATAGAAATACATGGTGTCTCGGTGTCATTGTGGCTGCAGCTTCCCTGGTGCCATCTGCTGTCCCCTGTGGATCAGATGGAGGATAAGATTTGTGGTGACCACATCACTTGGCGGGTGTCACCACTGTGGTCCTGCAGCCAGATTTTTATTACATGTGACACTGTTCTTACGCAAGAATTCTGCAAATTCAGTTCCTTGAGACATTGTGCCAAATCCTTCAGCAAAATTGAAATCTTCCACATCTGCTCTGTTCCTCTCAGTCACTAATTTTGGTAATTTGATTACAGAGACAGCCCTCTCTGTTGGAGCTTTTCTGCTCTGGCTGAGGAAACTGGTTCTGTGTGATGTGTTATTGCCCCTCCTTCTGAACAGGTTGTTTCTCCTTCATGTTTTGTTCTTGAGTTTGGAAAATACAGCACTGACAGGAGCTGCAGTGGGCAAACTGCCTCCGGTTCTTTTTAGAGCAGGGTAGGGAATAAACAAACAAATACATTCATCTATACATAAATACACCTCAGGCAGCTGCTTCTGGAAAGGGTCAATACCTGCCTGTGTTTTCCTCTATAAAAAGGGGACAGGTGGAGTGTTTTTTATAGACGACTTTGCTCATTGGCACTGGGAATCCAGCCTGCTGTTTGAGCTGTGAAACTGAGGGCTGGTCTTTGGTTTCTCTGGAGCTCTGTTTCTCCACCTGTAAAATGAAGGCATCTAAATTGCCCTTTCTGGCTCAGAAGGTCAATTCTTTCATTCATTCAGCAAATATCTGTTCTAGGCAGGTAGCTGTGAATACATCAGACACACACTCCTGGCTTTGAAATACCTAAGTCCTGGGCGCCTGGGTGGCTCAGTCGGTTAAGTGTCCGACTTCAGCTCAGGTCATGATCTCACTGTCTGTGAGTTCGAGCCCCGAGTCCAGCTCTGTGCTGGCAGCTCAGAGCCTGGAGCCTGTTTCAGATTCTGTGTCTCCCTTTCTCTCTGCCCCTCGTCCACTCACGCTCTGTCTCTCTCTGTCTCTCAAAAATGAATAAATGTTAAAAAAGTTTTATTAACAAAAATAAAGGGTCCTTATTGTATTATGGTGGGGTGAAGAACAGGTGGGTAGGTGTCCTAGAGTGGGGGATGCTTCCCTGTCTGGCTGTCAGGGAAGGTCTCCTGAGAGAAGAAGGCTGAGCTGAGAGGAAGGAGGAGGAAGAGGAGAAGGTGGGATCATCTGGGCCAAGGAAGAGGCTTTAAGAGGCTGTGAGGACCTGGGCGAAGTCTGGGATGGCTGCATCTCGGAAAGCGGGGGGCAGCTGGGTGGGAGGAAGCTGGAAATCTGGGCAGGGGATGGTTTGCCAGAGCCTGGTGGGCCTTGAAATCTGGAAGGGGGCAGAGAGACCCAGGGCCTTTGAACCACTCAGAGACTGAGGTGCTCCCAGTGGCAGGCTGGGGGTGGTACTCCCAAATTCAGCGTCCTCTTCAGCCAGCCCAGTCCCCCCTGTCTTCTGGGTCATTGGAATAGCCCTTCTATTTGGCTTCTCCTGATAAACTGCTCACCCTGATTTCTTTCTTTTAACTATTTTTTCCCCTGAAGAGATGTTTATGGGATTTGAGGCATCTGAGGCAGTTGGCAGGGTGAAGGAGGCCTTTCTTAACTGTTCAGTCTTCTTTTCCCAGTACTTTGTGTCTTTTTCCTGCATATTTTCTTTGGAAGCCCTGCCGAGGGCTTGTTTGGAACTTAAATTTTTTTTTTAATTTTTTTTTTTCAACGTTTTTTATTTATTTTTGCGACAGAGAGAGACAGAGCATGAACGGGGGAGGGGCAGAGAGAGAGGGAGACACAGAATCTGAAACAGGCTCCCGGCTCCGAGCCATCAGCCCAGAGCCCGACGCGGGGCTCGAACTCACGGACCGCGAGATCGTGACCTGGCTGAAGTCGGACGCTTAACCGACTGCGCCACCCAGGCGCCCCAGGACTTAAATTTTAGTAAGAAGGCCATGTGGGAGTTAGGAGGGGTGAGCAGAAGATGAGCCATCTAGTGTCAATACCAAGAAGGACCCACAGACTTCCCCTCCCGGCCACTTTTGAATAAAGAGCCAATGCCAAACTCTAACCACTTTATACTTAAGCAAATTTAACAAAAATCTCATTTAAAAATAAAACACATGGTTTCCACATGAATTACATCTGCTGGGGTTGTGGTACCCAGTGGGACTCCTGCCTTCTGAGCTTTAGCCACACCAGCCACCTTGAAGCTCCTCAAACACTCCATGTTCCCTCCCTCCGCAGGGCCTTTGCACATGCTGTCCCTTCTTCTTGGAGTGCTTTTCCCTTCACCTCATACCCCTTTGCCTACTTTCCCCTACTCCTCCTTCTTAGCTCAGCTTAAACATCACTTCTTCAGAGAAATTGTCATTGCCCCACCCCGGTGAGATTGGGTCCTCTTATATTCTACCATGGCTCCCTATTCTCTTCCTGCATACCACTCACTTTTGTTTGTAGTTAAGTATTTGTGAAGTAATTTGATGATTTCCCACTAGGCTCTAAGCTCTCTGAGAGAGACTGTTTGAGTCATTGTTGTATCTTCAGCATGGAGCACAATGCCTGGCACACAGTGAGCATCCCATAAACATTTATTAGGTGGATAAATTATCATGAACCACAATTTCTTAGGCTTTTGGGATATGCTGTTGCCATGACAGAACTTAAGAAAGCAGAAGTCACATTACAGCTCTTTGGCCTGGGCTTCTGTGAAACCCAGGCTGACATAAATCTGTCAGGACATGTGTTTCAGTTCATGTTTGACAACAGCTCTGGCCAAAAGGAAAATGAATGGAATGTTTGGGGATAGGGAGCTCAATACTTTATGAGAAAGGTCAGACATTTGGGCAGGGAGCTGGGAGTTTAATGTGGCCGAGATAGTTATTGATCATCAACCACCCACGTGCTCTGACATATGCTGGCTTCTCTTGTAATTACATTGCCATGTGCCTGGTTCTTTCCAATGGATTGAGAGTGGAAGTGATGGGAGCCATTTCCACCTGGAGATGGTTCAAATGCATGTGCCTTTTTTCACCTCTCTTTTCCCTTATATTGAAGGCCATGTGTCCATAGGACAGAGTTGAAGATGGAGAAAAACCTCCTAATGTATGAAGCTCTTCTGTGAATAAGAAATAAATCTTTGTTCCATAAAACCTTTAGGATTAAGATTAATCTTTAAAATTTTTTTTTCTTTTAATGTGTAGTTTATTTTTGAGAGAGAGAGACAGAGAGACAGAGAGTGCAAGCAGGGAAGGGGCAGAGACAGAGGGAGACATAGAATCTGAAGTAGGTTCCAGGCTCTGAGCTGTCAGCACAGAGCCCGTGCAGGACTCGAACTCACAAACTGTGAGCCCATGACTTCAGCTGAAGTTGGATGTTTAACAGAGCCACCCAGACGCCCCAGGATTAAGATTAATCTTATCAAAATTTCAGGATTTATCTGTTACTGTGGTATATCATAGACTGTCCTGACTGATATACTCTCTTACCACACTGAAACTTCCTCATGCTTTTTCTAAAAAGCCAAATATTTATTTCCTTTTAAATTCTTACCTGTTAACCAGATGGCTTCTGACTTTCTGGAACTTGTATAAAGAACTCCAGGCATCCCACTAGTGATTTTCAGACAATATGGCTCCTGCCAACATTTGGTTGTATTGGTCTCTTAACATGGTTTCCTTCCCCTCCCCCAGGAACAATGTTTCATATGAAGCAAATGTCTTTCAGTTCCTGGTGGCATTTCTGACAGCTTCTGGAAGAGGGGTTCTGCTTGGCAGATTCCTGGAGTGTCTTCTACATGCTTCAACCTGTTCTCTCCCAGGTGAGCTGGACCTCAGAATATATCCTTTTCAGGTTCTGATCTTCTCCAATTATTCAGCAGGCTCAGAATTGAAAGACTCAGACTATGAGTAAATAGACAAACCTCCCATCCCCCCCCCCCCAAAAAAAAAAAACCAAACAGTCATTTTTAGGGTAAAGGAGCCTATGCTCTGTTGTACCTGCTGAGGAACAGCTTCTGAGTCCTGCTGCTTCTTACACTTCACTCCTTCGAGAGCTGCTGGGGAGGGGTCAGGGACTTGCTGAGGAGGAAGGAGCTTCTGCTGGCAAATGGGACCTGGTATCAGCTGACAGGTCCTCTCCACACTGAAAGCGGCCTCTTGCTGGGTGTGGGGTCTCACTAGCTGGCAGACTGTGAGCAAACCACTCCAGCGTCCTCATCTGTAAAACAAAGTGTGTGAGTGGGGGTGGGGCTGTGTAGCACTCAGTTGTCAAACCACTGACCCTCAGGGATCAGAAGGATGGGTAATGGGCACATAGGACACTGGCCTTCTATGCCAGAAAAGCTCTGCTTTTATTTATTTCATTTAGGTGGTAGGATAATCAGTTGATGTATTAACTAATCAATTAATTAATGCTTTGTTCTGGCTGTCATGAGAGGTTACAAAGAAGGAGGTGAGTTTTATTTTCTCCCATCACCTTGAATTCTGGCCTCCTTGCCCTAGGGGTCTGCTTTTGAGATTCAGGACAAAAAAGTCATTCACAGGGAGAACTACTCTCCCCAACCTAAGTTTTGTTTGAAGAGGAGAGGAGAGGAAAGAGAGTATGGGGCTCAGAGTGGTTCTGCTTGGGAAAGAGGGGCTGGCAAGAGCCAGTGAGGGGTGGAGGACTGTGTCTTGCCTGTTGACATAATGCTAGTTGTGGGTGGTTGGCTGCTGTGTCTTCAGATGCCAGTTCTGTGTCCTCAAGAATAGCCTTGGGTGGATCTCTGTGCTCAAGAATGTCTTGGTGAATAAGTCAAGAAGGATCTTGGAGATAGAAGAGGGTTGGGGAGAGTGATATTCTCTTTTCAAGGAGCAATGGTAGATGAGGGAACAAAGGGAAGCGTCTTCTACCCATTGACCCAAGGAATGGGATGGAAGAGAGGGTCTCCAATGACTGGCTATTATTGATACTGGACTCCTTGGCTATTATGATGAGTAGAGACTTAGTGCCAGATTCAGTGTACCTTGGAAGAACATGGAATATGAATGATATGGAGAGAATCCTAGGCTCTGTGCTTTTGGCCTTGTAGATAAGAGTACTTTTGGAGAAAAGGCTACCAAACATTTGCAATGCACTCTACTGAATGACCTCTGAGGTTCTTTCTGGAGCAGTCTATAATACTGTAGTTTTAAATGGTGACTTATGGGTGGTAAGTGTCTTAAACTGTAATCCTCTACATCCTGCCCCACCTCTGCTCTGTATCAGGGGGCATACACATGGAAACTCTAGAGTTTCAGCCATGGTGGGTGGGGGGGGGGTGGGGTCAAAAATCATCCTCTTAGAAATTTGGAGCCAAGTTTACAAAGCACAAATGAGACTTTGCAGAGCCTGATGCTTGGTTGGAGAACCTGGATCAGACCATGCTTGAACCAGCCAGATCTACTGATAACTAGAAATGCTCATTTGAATTCATGTGGCAGGTCTGCTGGGCCAGCTGAGCTCCCCAGTTTTCTCACCAAAGGCATAGCTCCTGCACATGAGATGAGCCACTAGTTCCCCAGGGGCTCAGCTGGTGTTCATGTGAGGGATATAGCCACAACATAAAAGCACAGATACGTTGGAGATGTTCATGTGCTGGTAGCATGAGTAACGGTCCTCTGTGTTTCACTGGCCAGCAGGGCATGAGGACCTTCCCCAGGGCCTGCTCCACAGACTGGTCGGCTTCTTCTGTTCTCTGGAACTTAAATCCAAGTCAATCACTAGTTTGCTTGTGCTCAGGGGCAGATTTACATGGAATTTATGAGGCTGAGGCTCCAGGCCCTGGGAGGTACCAGGGGTTGAAGAATGTTCTAAGTGGAGAGAGTAATTTCTATACAAGCATTCTGGTAATTGCTTAAAGAGATCTTGGTAGCAAAGGTCTGGAAAAAATTTCAAGTAAATTGTTATTATTTATTCTTTTATTCAAAATAAGTGTGCTCTTTTGTACCTGATTTTATATTAGTTATTTTGTATTCTTTTTCCAGCAGAGGGAACAAAAATTGCTTCAGGTGTTGCAAAACCCAGATCTGGGACTGCTTACCTTAGTACACACGTGTCTGGGATGTTTCTGACAATCAGTGAGCAGACAGGAGTGTGTCTAGAACTCCTCCAAATACCCCTGTACTTTCTACTGTTGGTGTTTGGGTCCAACCCATCCCCCACAGGAGTGCCTTCCCAATCCTGCCTGAGCCAGCCACTCCTGAAGCTCTTCTGTCCAGGTGTGGCCAGGTGTGGCCAGGTGTGACTTCTTCCACCTCCAACCAGTGGTGGACATTTCTTTAAAATCTAGTTAGTGAGTTCTCATGTACAACTTTATATTTTTTTCTGTTGTTTGTCTTGAATTGAAATTTGAGTACCAGATTGTTACTTAACTTTTTATGTCCTTTTGTCCTATTTCCCCAAATTAGAGTGTAAGCTTCTTGAAGTGGGGGCTGCTTTCACAAAAAAGAACTTTGTGTTTCTGACAGAGCATGTCTCACACTGAACTTCTCAACACATAGCTGTTGCTTTAGTTGAATAACGATGCCTACAATATTTTTGAAGTTTTAAAAATTTACTCTCTTATTCAATTAAAAAAAGGCAGAGCAGGTAGATATTTTCTCTGCTTTATGTAATTGAAAAACTCAGCTGAGATACAGCTCACGTAGGGACCAGAATTAGACTATTGTTCCAAGGTAAGACAATTATAAAGCATTTTAGATAGATGGTTCCATCTTATTTTTAAGTTCTAGCACAAACGTAGAAATTTCTAGCAAATCCCTTTCCAGCTGGTCCTGTTTATCAGAAAGCCTTCTCTTCTGCCAACCCTGAACCTCCTTTGCTCTGATTTAAAGTTTACTTGCATTTTTCCTTACATCACCAGAGAGATCTATTCAAAACCCTGACAATGTCAGCCCCTTGCTTAAAATCCTCCAATGCGTTAAAAGAAACGTGGCATCTTCTGTGACTTCCCACCCTGAGTGAGCTGGCCCTGCCTGCCTCTCCAGCTCTTCCCACCCTCTTCTTCTTTTGCTCTGCTTTAGTCACATGGCTCTTCTTACACTTCCTAGCCTACCAAGTGCTTCCTGCCTCAGGGCCTTTGCTTGTGCAGCCCTTCTGCCTGCGATTCCTTCTGCTCCTTATCCTTTGGCTCCCTGCTTACTATCCCTTCCTAGAAAGGGCCTTTTTGATCACCCATCACAAAGAGGCCTCACCTGTGACAGACTTCATCACAGCACGGTGTTTATTTCCTGGACAGAATTTTTCACAGTCTGAAATAATTTTAACTATTGCTTGCTTTAGTGGTTTCTGTTTTGTCTTCTCCAGGGACCCTGTCCATTTTACTCACTGCTGCATTATCCTCAGTCCCATTTTTTAAAAATATTTTTTAATGTTTATTTATTTTTGGGACAGAGAGAGACAGAGCATGAATGGGGGAGGGTCAGAGAGAGGGAGACACGGAATCCAAAACAGGCTCCAGGCTCCGAGCTGTCAGCACAGAGCCCGATGCGGGGCTCGAACTCACGGACTGCGAGATCATGACGTGAGCCGAAGTCAGCCGCTCAACCGACTGAGCCACCCAGGCGCCCCCCTCAGTCCCATTTTTACTTGTCACATGGCAGGGGTTCAATATGTATTTATCAACTGGAGGAAAAAGTATTTAATTTTTTGGTCTTGGGGCAAAAGAAGAGGCTCAGGACCCACCTCTCAGAGTCTGGTTATAAGAGGTTCACCTGAGTCTGAGAGACCGCCTGGTGACAGGTGCTCACTTTTGGATCAGGTCAGTGGCTCCTTTCTCACTGCTCTGGCCCCTGTCCAGACACTCACTCCAGGCATTCCCCTCTCCCTAGCTCTTCCAGCAGGCCTGAGAAGGCCAGTAGGGAGCTAGTGAGCACCAGATGCTGCTTGTATGGCTGGGAAAATACCATGCGGGAGGTCCCCTACTGCCTGTCACAGTCCCATCTCTTCCTGAGGCCCCAAGTGTGAGCATTTGACACTTAGCAAGGCCAACAGCATTGTCATCTCAAGGGAGGTGGGGATCATTCAGGGAGAGGAGTTCACATGAGATTTTAAAAGACACTGTTGTTTGAGGTGACAGAATGGCCCATTTTAGGGCCCAGGGTCTCACTTGGGAGTCAGTGGATAAAAGAATGATTTAGTGACTAGAGAAAGGGAAATCAGCTTCTGAGGCTCTTTCCAGCTGCTCAGCCATAATACGGTCCAAGAGCTGACCTTTAATGTGGGCGTGTGCGGCCAACCTGCTGGGACAGACCAGAAGAATCAAGCCAAGAGACACTGATGGCAAATCTAAACCAGCTAAGGGTGGAGCAACCAGGGGCACAGCCTTGCAGGGAGGGCAGCCAGAGAGCTGGGAGATTGAAAACAGCAATCAAATGTTTGAAGCGGGCCCAGTGAGTGTAGAGGGCTTTTGTGGAGGCTTGAAACAGAGGGCAGACTAGGCTGAGAGCTGTGGGGCAACAGGACCAGCAGTGTGTGGGGAGAGGATGGAAACTGTCACTCCCAGCCCAGGGCAAGGGGACAGAGGTGCCTGGCCCACAGAGTGCTGGGTGCCATGAAACTGCAGACGATACTTAGTTGCACTCAGCAAAGCCCATTTCATATAAATGGCCTAAATTGGGCCTCTGAAGAGTATACCATCATCTCTACTTCCTAGATATGGAAACAGGTGCAAGAGAGGTTGGATGAGTTAGTCACCTGGGCCCCTGGTTAGTTAGTGGCAGAACCAGGATTGGAAGTCGGGTTTTCTTATGCTGGGGTCAAGCCACAGCGGTGGTTTGTGAGCTAGTGAGGTTGCACCACCCCTGGAGATGATGTCCACTCTTTCTTTCTGGATCCTCCTCCTTCTCAAAATCAAATCCACCATCCTCAGTCCCAGTTAAACCAGGTACTGAGAGCCTTCAAAGGCCCTGAGCCAGTGCAGATTCTGCTGCCTTACTCCACCAGCCCATGAGGACCAGGTGCTTCTCGTCTGGGACTCAGTCCCCCAGGAGGCCTCCAGACCCTAGGATTTGGAGCAGAGCAAGATGATGACTCTGTAGTCAAGCGTTCTCTCCCAGGCTACACCATGAGGGGGTTGAAGAGCCTATATGTTTGTAGAAAACAGCTGATTCTACTGAAACCTACTTCACGTTCATTGGCCTGACTTGGATGGTGTTTCTTTGTGCCAGAGAGGCTGTGGTAGATCACATTAATGACCCCTATTCTTCCCTCTTTCTTTATTCATGCCCTTTACCATGCGACTTTGTGGATTTTGTTTCCTTCTTTCTTGCATCTGGGACTAGTCATGTGACTTGCTTTGGCCAATAGAATAAGGTAGAAGTGACTGTAGTTTCTGCTTGAGGTTGAACCTCAAGATACCTTGTTTCTGCTTGTCCTCTTGTTCTCTCCCTGGAAGGAACATGGCTGGGCTGGCCTGCTGGTTGATGACAGGAAAAGAATGAGGGACATTTGGAGCAGAGCTGCCCCCTAAGCAGCATGGAGAGCCCCCAACAGATCCACAGATGCCTGGGGAGGCAGCCTACACCAGCCACTCCACAGAGCCGTGTAGGCTATAATTATTGAATTTTGTATGCCACTGGGACTTTGTGGCTGGTAAGCAGCAGTCTGCTGGTGGTAGCTCACAGATAGAGGGACACTTTAAGAGTTAGTAAAGTACCAGAACTCTGACAAGCTAACTCAGTATATTATATAGAAAGAGAAAAAAAAAAAAAAGTAAGAAAGTTGATTGACCAAAGCTTAGCTCAGGAAGGGACCTAGGGATCCTGAGTCCCACTCTTCACCTTGCCTGTAAAGAATTGGAGTCCCGGAGACGTGAAGTGACTCATTCCAGGCCACACGTGTGTGTTGAGAAAAGAAGTCCAGTTTCCCCATCCAGGTCTGCCTCCTTGTACAGTTCAGATGGGCACACTGAGCTGGTGGCAGTCCCAGCATGTGGGTGAAAGTCAAGGGTGGGATGTGCTTCATAACCACACTCTTAAACTTTGAACCCTGAAGCCTCTTGGACTTGGGGATCTGAGACTAAGTAAATAGCCTTAAAGCAGGAAGCCAATACCAGAGTGCCTACTTCCCTTTTCAGTAATGGTCTTCTGGCTCCAAATGGCAGCTAGTTGCAACTTTCAGCTGCTAAGCCCCAGTGGTCACTTTTGAGCTGTACAAGGCCAAGTGGGTCCTGTTCCCAGAAAACTGTGATGTGGCCTCAGGACTGTTCAGGCAGTTGGATTACACTCTAGGCTCTGACACTGCCCTGCTCTTGGGCCTGAGAAATGCTCCTTTGAATACTGGGCATGGTATAGAATCATTGGCAGCTGTCTTCCTGTGTTGACAACTGTATCTCTTGCACATCTGTTCTCTCAGAGGTGAGACCGGAGTGGGGCAGTTCCAGGTTGTATATACTCAGAGATCTGTGAAACGTTCTTTTCCTGAATAGAACATGATGGGTTGAATAATCGTGCTTTTCTAATTTTTTTAATGTTTATTTTTGAGAGAGAGAGAGACAGTGTGAGCAGGGGAAGGGGCAGAGAGAGGGAGGCACAGAATCTGAAGCAGACTCCAGGCTCTGAGCTGTCAGCAGAGAGCCTGACGTGGGACTTGAACTTACAAACCACGAGGTCATGACCTGAGCTGAAGTTGGCGCTTAACCGATGCCCTAACAATTGTGCTTTTCAATAATTCCTCTATTCCAGGGTTTTCTGTTGGCCCTGTCTCCTTTTTGTTCCCTTCTTACTGGAAGAACATGAATTAGATCTCTGTTGGGAGGAGGGGAAGGTAGGGGGTTCTAGGCAGCCAGATTGGAAAAGACTGGAAAAGGACAAACACTACTGAGCCCTTCTGCTTGGCTCCCTCCTGTCCTACTATCAGCCTAGACTCTATCCAGGCTTCAGAATTCCTGGGATTCCTGGGTCTGTTGACCAGTAAGGACCAAGAGGCTGAGCTTGGGCTGCTGAAAGGAGACCTGGGGCCCCCTCCTGGTGCCCCAAGACACTTTGTGCTGCAGTTCTCCAATCTGGTTGCACATTAGAATCATTTGGGGGTTCTAAACGACCCAGTCGCAGCCATCTCAGGCAATAGGATCAGAATCTTGGGGGGGTGGTGGTGGTGAGAGCTTAAGCAAGGTATTTTTTAGTATAATTTATTTAAATCGTGTTTTAAAAAAAATATTTATTTTGAGAGAGAGAGAGAGAGAGAGAGAGCATGTGCTTCCATGCCTTTAAGCACAAGCCGGAGAGGCAGAGAGAGAATCTGAAGCAGGCTCCATGCTGTCAGTACAGAGCCTGACACAGGGCTTACTCCCACAAACTGTGAGATCATGACCTGAGCCAAAATCCAGAATTGGATGCTTAATGGACTGAGCCACCTGGACGCCCCTATTTAAATCATGTTTATACAATTTTATTTTTATTTATTTATTTATTTATTTATTTATTATTATTATTTTTTAACATTTTTATTTATTTTTGAGACAGGGAGAGACAGAGCATGAACAGGGGAGGGTCAGAGAGAGGGAGACACAGAATCTCAAACAGGCTCCAGGCTCTGAGCTGTCAGCACAGAGCCCGACGCGGGGCTCGAACTCACGGACCGTGAGATCATGACCTGAGCTGAAGTCGGCCGCTTAACTGACTGAGCCACCCAGGCGCCCCTGCAATTTTATTTTTAAATAGTAGCTGTGGTTAACAATGGGCTTACAGAATTCATGAAAAATTAACAATCACCTCTCCCAAATCTGCATAACATGCCATCTTATATTCCAATGAGCCCCAAATTTCTATTTCCAACCAAGAACTCCATCTCAGTCCCAGGCTTATGTAGCTAACCTCCTACTTCTCCATTTCTGTGACTCACAGACATCTCAAACTTAACATATCCAAAACCAAAATCTATATATTTTCCCCTGATGCTGCTTTCCTTTGGGGCTCCCTATATCACCATTCAGATGTCGAGCCAGAACCTTGGGTCATCCTTGTCATTTTTGCTTCCTCAGTGATACCTCTGCCCATTGCCCCCGTTTCATCTGTCACCAAGTGTGAATCTGTTCTACCTCCAAATATATCTTGAATCCATTTACTTCTCTCCGTCTCCTGTAACACCTCCCTGTCCCAAACTACTAGCATCTCTCCCTGGAACTATCACAGCAGCCTCTGACATAGTCTTCCTGATTCTGGTCTTTCTTTCATCCAGCCATGTTCCATGAAAAGCCACAGTAAGCTTTTTAAAATATAAGGAGTACCCTCTGTTTAAATCCCCTTAGGCTTTTCCTAGTGCTCTTAGAATAAAATGCTTACTCATCACCGTGGCCTATTGCTATTGGACTCAAGCCACACTTGTGCAACATAGCCCTTTAAATTCTCTTCCAATCAAGCTCACTCCTTTAGAGCTTTCACATGTACTCTTTTCTTCCATGTGGAGCACTTGTGTCTCTCCTTTTTAATTAAAACATAACTGACATACAATATTATATTAGTTTCAGGTGTATTAATATATTGATTTGACATTTATATACATTGCAAAATGATCTCCGTAATAAGGCAAGTAAACGTCTGTCATCTTACAATGTTAATGCAATATTATTGAGTATATTCCCTATGCTGGACATCGTGTCCCATGGTTTGTTTATTTAATAACTGGAAGTTTGTACTTCTTGATCCCCTCCACCCATTTTGTACTCCCCCCCACAACCCCTTCTCCTTTGACAACCTCCAATCTCTTCATTGTATCTATGAATCTGGGTTTTGTTTGTTTATTTTGTTTTGCAAATACCACATGTAAGTGAAATCACATGGTATTTGTTTTTCTCTGACTTATTTCACTTAGCATAATACCATCTAGATCCATGTTGGTTGCAAATGGCAAGATCTCATTATTTTTTAATGCCTGAGTAATATTCCATTGTGTATATATACCACATCTTTATCCATTCCTCTATGGATGGACACTTAGCTTGCTTCCATATCTTGGCTACTTGTAAATAATGTTGCAATAAACACAGGGGTACATATATCTTTTTGATTATTGTTTTCATTTTCTTCAGATAGATACCCAGTAGTAGAATTGCTGGATCATATGATAGTTCTGTTTTTATTTTTTTGAGGAAACTCTATACTGTTTTCCAGAGTGGCTGTACCGATTTTCATTCCCACCATCAGTGCACAAGGGTTCCCCTTTCTTCATGCTCTTGCCAACACTTGTTATTTCTTGTGTTTTGGATTTTAGCCATTCTAAGGTATAAGGTGATATCTCATTGTGGTTTGATTTGCATTTCCCTGATTGAGTGATGTTGAACATCTTTTCATATTCCTGTTGGTCATCTATCTTCTTTGGAGAAATGTCAATTCAGATTCTCTGCCCATTTTTAATTGGCTTTTACTATTGTTGTTTTATTGAGTTGTATGAGTTTTTTATATATTTTGGATATTAACCCCTTATTAGATATATGATTTATAAATATCTTCTCCCATTCAGTAGGTTGCCTTTTTGTTTTGTTGATGGCTTCCTTTGCTGTGCAGAAACTTAGTTTGATATAATTTGAGCAAGGCATTTTTATAAAAGTCCTCAGTTCTCATATGCAGCCAGAGTTGGATCCACTGCTTCCAGAGATGAATCTGTAAGAGCCACCTGTAGGTACTTTCACCAAATGCTGTTTGGAGGAATATATTGATGAAGAAGTTCTGTGGGTTAAGATACTGCCTGTAGTAGGCTGAATCATGCCACCCAAAGATATCAGGTTCTAATCCCTGGAATTTACAAATATCATCTTATTTGGAAAAAGCGACTTTGCAGATGTGATTAAATTAATAATCTTAAAATGAGAAGATTATCCTGGATATTTTTAGTGAGCCCTAAATACAATCATGAATATCCTTATAAGAGGGGGCAGAGGGAGATTATGCAGACACAGAGGAGAAAGTGATGGGAAGATGGAGTGGAGAGATTTAAAGATGCAAGCCTTGATGATTGCAGTAATATGACCACAAGTCACGGGATACTGGAAGCCACCAGGAACCAGAAGAAACAAAGAAAAGGTTCTTTTCAGAGCCTCCACAGGGAGCACAGCCCTGCCAACATCTTGATTTTGGTCCCATGAAACTGATTTCTGACTTCTGGCCTCTAGAGTGGTGAGAGAGTAAATGTGTGTTGTTTTGAGCCATGCAGTTTATGGTAATTTGTTATAGCAGCCACAGGAAACTAATACACTGCCTACCTGGAGAGGTCCTTCAAGCTGTCAAGTCAGTGTTACCCTTTATGGGTAACATCCCCTAGTTCAATGTATAACTCATATGAATCCAATCAATCAACCAACTGGCCAACAACTCTTAAGGAGGGGACCAGCCCCATACTAGATAAAATGGCCATTACAGAACAGGGTGGGCAGCAGCATGGGGAACAGTTAGGACTGGAATTGTGTCAGCAGACAGGACTGGCATCCTTTGTGGTTTTCTACCTACTGGTCATATGTTAGTCAGAGGAACTATATATAGACATGGAAGAGCTTATATAGGCAAGAGAGGGGGCTGGGGGAAAAGGGGCAGAATCCCTGGAAAGGAAAGAGTAGTTTGAAGATAGGACTATGCTAAAGATTTTGTGGAAACAAGCACACAGACAAGGCATGGCTGGAGCCAAGGTTTGAAGCAAGGAGGTTGTTCTTAAACATCAGTGTGTTAAATTATTGAGTGGCATTGTCTAGGAATTTGTACTTCATAGAAGCTCCCAGGTTATTCTCATTTAGATGATTTACTGATTAAATTTTTAGAAACACTGAGTTCATGTCATTGAGATAGAAAGTTGAAAAACTGATTATAGTCAGGCTTATTGACTCTTCAAAATTAGCAAAACCTTAAATATTGTTTGTTTTACTATGTAGCATTTCTTTTGCAGCTATACCGTATCTTAATCCAGCTATAAGGATTATAATGAACATCATCAGCTCCTATTCTACCTTTTCCTATCTCAGATTCCCAGAGGCAACTTATTTTAACTCTTTTAGCTATTTATTCTGGTGTGTAGCCTCCATATTTCCAAATGACATGTGTGTACTGCCTCGTCTTGATTTTTCAATTTGAAGCATTGTCTATTGACTTCCCACCAAGGTTAATGATTAACTTTTCCATCCATTTCCCTGACCCTTTCAATAGATCAAATTCTCTCCCTCCATTTTCTCCTGCTAGCTATCTTATAATGTTTGGTTAAGTAAAACTCAGCGTGTCAATTTCTAGGCAAAATTGTTTGCAGCCAAGCCATATGGTGATGATGACTACATTTGCTTTATTATATCACTTAGATCTCTCTTGGAATAATAAGTTGCTTAGTTTTAGTTTTCCAGGTACCTGTGGCAGAGATAGCCAGCTGGGCCCTGACATCCATTCTCTCCTTGTTCTGGAGTAAGAGAGTTGAATGTGTACATTCAGCCACCCAGCTAACGCTATAGTTCCTTGCTTCCCTTGTAGCTGGGTATGGGCATTGTGACTGAGTTGGATCAATAAGAAGTGAGCCGATATGGCAGCACCTGGGTCATGCCCTTAAAGGTAGGAATGTACCTTCCTCTTTCTCTTTTCTCCTTTCTGTTGGAGAAATGCAGATGTAGTGACAAGAGCAAGATCAGACAACTTAGACTCTAGGGTGGAAGTCAAACGTTGAGGAGTAAAGGATAACATGATTGAAGATGACAGCATTACCATGAGAAAGAAATAGACTCTCATCTTGTTTGAGTTTCTGCCCCATTGGGTCACTTTGCGGCCTGTGTTAACAGCTGCTGTAATGTCTAGGGGCAGATTTTCCATGAAGCGAGAGGATCTTAAGCTTCTGGGTTTTTTTATTTGCACAGATCTCTTTCAAAGACCCTGATATGGACTCTAGGCCTTTTGTATTTGTGGTTTTGTATTCTTTTCATTAAGGAAGGCCCTTTGCCCCCAATTATGTAAGCTTTAGTCCCCCCAAAGTGGGTCCTACCCCTCTCTGTACCTAAAGTAGAAAATGCTAGCTCTCCACCAAAATCCATTCTGTCCTTCTTTGGACCTCAGTTAGGCTGCCTTTCCCCCCAGTCTATCTTCTGGTTACGTATGGCCCTGCCAGTGGGAATGATGTGTGCTGCCTCCAGGCCTGGCTCATAGAAACCTCCTCTGGTTTCCTGCATGCTCCATTTTGGCTGTCTGGAAAGGTGACAATTAGGGTGTCCTTGGAAGGTATGTTTTAAAGATGGCAGAGCATCCATCAACAGTGTCACTGATGAATACATGGTGAGAACAATTCACCAACTTTAATGTCTGCCCAGGACTGTTAATACCAAAAAGAAATAAACCTGTCTTTAAGCCACTGAATTTTGGGAATATACTTGTTTCTTCAGATCAGCTTACTCTAATACAGTACCTATCATTAATCAATTCCCATCCTACAGAACTCTAAATCTCATTGCAGCACATCATGTCAGGAAATATATTAGTTCCAATTATTTCTTTTGGAAAGTTTTCTGGAGATTGCTGAGCACCTTCTCTAATCGGTTTTCTTACTAGTTCTACTGTATAGCTGTTAACATTTATTATCATTTTAGAAAATTCCTTTTGCTTCTCTCTTGTATTGGAGCCTATTTTCTGGATCCTATGTCTTTATTTTTTTTTCTTATTTATTCTATTGTTCTGCTGTGACATATCTTCCAGTAGTGTTCTAGGAAAGAATGCATAAGATGTAAAATTGTAGTTTTGAATGCATGATTTATATTCTTGTTTTATATCTAATATTGACTCTTAATTTATACTTTGGGTGAGTATAGCATTCTAAGTTGGATAGTTTTTCTTTCCAAATTTTTAAGGCATTGCTCCATTGTCTTACCAAGTTGTTGCACACAAGTTCAGTGCTACTCTTACTTCTTTTCTTAGTATGCGATTTGATTTTCCCTCTGAAAGATTTCAGAATACTGTCTTTGTTCTCAGTATTCTTATGTTTGAGTGATATCTTTCTGTGGGTCATTTTTCACACCATCAGATAAGGGTATAGTGGCTGTTCTAAAGTTAGAAATTTAAACCTTTTAGTTCTGGAAAAGTTTTTTTGTGTGGTGTGTGTGTGTGTGTGTGTGTGTGTGTGTGTGTGTGTGTGTGTGTTTAATAAAATTTTCCTATTCTCTCTCTCTGGAAGTTCCCATTATTCAGATTTTGGCCCTTCTGGAATGATCTCCTCATTTTTTCTGGGAGATTTTCCCAGTGTTAACTTCTAACACTTTCATTGAAATTTTAATTCCTTGACCGTGAGTGTGTTTTTAAGTTTATTTATTTATTTTGAGAAAGAGGGAGAAAGAACGTGAACTGGGGAGGGGAAAGAGAGGGAGAGAGAGAGAGGATCCCAAGCAGGCTCTGCACTGTCAACACAGAGCCCAACACAGGGCACGAACCCACAAATGTGAGATCATGACCTGAGCCGAAATCAAGAGTTGGAGGCTTAACCGACTGAGCCACCAGGTGCCCCTTCCCTGATTGTGTTCTTAAAAGTTCTGTCTTTTCCCTGAATCAATCAATCTTACTTTTTTTCCTAGTGTTGTATTCTTGTTTCATGAATGTAATATATTTTATCTCCCTGAGGACACAATTATCGTTTTTAAAAAATGTTTTCTTCTTCTTCTTGTAGTGTCTCTTTTACCTCTGAATATCTTTTAAAATTCCTGTTTGGTTTGGATTTTCTCTGCCATGTTTAAGGATTCTTCAGATGTCTGGTAATTCTTGGCTAACTTTTCATATATAGAAGAAAGATACTCAATCTTTTTGGAACGTCTGAGAGATTTGTTGATTGGTGGGCCTCCCTATATAGCCCATTTCCTTGCAGACCCTGAGATGTCAGTATCTCTAGGACTTTACTATGGCTCACTTTTCTTATACAGAAATCCTCCTATCTCTTGCCTTATAAGCCACTAAGACTGGTTGCTTAAAAGGGAAAGGGGCCTGTGGTGGACATGGAACTCCACCTTCAAAGAAGGCCTTGTTGGATCAGCTTCTGGGAGTGTGGTTAGTAGGTAGTTTTCAGCTGCCATTTCCTTCATGGATAGTCTCAGTTGCAGAGAGCCCCTTCCAGATCATGCCCATCCAGAGTGGCCCATTTTCAATAATTGATCAAGGTAGTGATATAAGGGCCTGACATTTTTTGGCCCACTGTGGGACAACTCTCTTGGACCATTTCAGCTTTAGAGCTCCCCATAGAAATGGCTGAGGCTGTCAGACTATTTTTCGCTCTGCCCCATCTCTTTCCTTTCCACAGGCATTGATCCCAAGAGCACTCCCTAATAAATTTCCTGAACAGTAAACTCTTTCTCACAGTCTGTTTTCCAGATGACCCAACTTGCAATAGATTCTTAAGGAGCATTGCATAAAAGTAGGTACTAAGAGAGGGGTTTGGAGCTGGATCATTCACCTCCCATTTGATAATCAGAATCTCATCATTGGTTATAGGTAGGCACAGACAGTCCCTGGTGCAAGTTCAATGGTTAAAACTTTCACCAGTGGTCAGGGGCACCTGGGTGGCTCTATTGGTTGTGTCTGACTCTTGATTTCAGCTCAGGTGATGATCTCAAGGTTGTGGGATTGAGCTCTGTGTTGGGCTCTGCACTAGGTATGGAGCCTGCTTGGAATTCTCTCTCTTTCTCTTCCTCTGCCCCTCCTGCTCTCCTTTCTCTCTCTCAAATAAAAAAAAAAAAACAAAACTTTCACTAGCGTTGAATTGGATGGTGTATCAGTAGAAGAAAATGTACTAGTTGGTGCTATATGTCAGGTATTTGAAAAATATGAGGGAAATAATGCTATAAACACAACTGGATTATGTATTAGTTTTCTATTGCTGCTGTGACAAATTACCACAACCTTAGTGGCTTATACACTTTAAATTTATTATCTTAAAATTCTATAGGTCAGAAATCAGACCAGGTCTCACTGATCTACCTACATGTCAGATTTTGGCAGGATTACATTCCTTTCTGAAGTCTCTAGGGAAGAATCTGCTTCCTTGCTTTTTATAGCTCTTAGTGGCTGACTATATTCCTTGGTTCATGGTTCCCTCCTTCATCTTCAAAGTCAGTAATGGTAGGAGGAGTCCCTCTCATTCTGTCATCTCTAGTTTTCTACAACCTGAAAAGTTTTCTGCTTTTAAGGACTCACACGATTAGATTGGGTCCACCTAGGTAATCCAGGATAATCTCCCCATCTCAAGGTACTTAATCTTATTCATGTTTTTAAGTCCTTTTTACCATGTAAGTTCACATATTCATGAGTTCTGAGAAATAGGGCACAGAAATCTTTGTGGGGGGGCCATCATCTGCTTCCGCAGATGGCTATTGCTAAGCTTTATGACATGTTAGAAAAAGAAAAGAGACTAAGAGCAGCTAACAGCCAATTCAAACCATGTGAAAGCTTCCTTGTTTTGTGTTAAGAGGCTGTTGTGCTACAGAGGAAGCACAGAGAAAGTGGAGGCCAAGACCCAGTACCTAATGATCAGAGTGGGTGATCTCCAAAGAAGGCTAAATTCCCAAACATAGCAGGTCTGCTATGCCAAGGTCAAGATCCTGGTTGGGAAAGGATGGGACCTTGCCACATGGATATCTGGGTCAATGTCCTCCAAACTCAACTTCTCATATTCCTTTGAATTCTCTGAACTTGTAGAATTTGGCCACTATCCCTGTTAAAATCTAGCACTCCCACACTTGCTTAAAGACCATGCAGAGGCCTCTTATCTGCAGGACAAAATGTGTTGCCTATCCCTCAGGGTTTGTCTCTGATTCCTCCTGGCCCCTGGGCCTATAACTAGAGTTAAGTCACAGAACAACCCAGTCAGGGACATGCTAGCTTGAAAGGGGAGGAAACGGACTATCTCCCAAATCTAGCCAGTACGTACTGGAAGGAGCCAGAGGAGTACACTACCCCAGATTCTGAGAGTGCTTGATCATGAATGCCAGAATGTAAGATCGAATAGGGGAAAACATTGATTTGGAAATATATAATATAATCAGATTGTGTAAACTTGCTGCTGTAATGGCTCTTAGAGGCATACAAAAAGTGATGGCCTACCTTCATGGGGTCAAAATTCCAGAATGGTCATCATAAATAGTAGAGAAGGAATTAAAAGACTCAGGGATACAGACATGCTACATGGATATACCAAGTGAACCTTGGAAACCCACTAGATGAGGATATCATTTAAAGTATGCACTGACAGAGAGGCACCAACATCACTGTTTGATGTTGGTTCACCTCTGTGGGCCAGAACTGGTGGTAGGAGGGACTATTACAGAACTAGACTCACTGATAGCAGAGGAAATAGGACCCCAACACAGCAGAGGCTGAGTGGCAGTACTTACCACTTCAGAAGCTATTTGTGGATGCAATAATTGTAATGAACAGCAGAACCATTATTGTGGATACAATTATTATAGTGAGTGGCAAGTTTGGAGTGGTAGCCAAGGGGATCTGACCCACAAAGTGTTGTGAACATGGTTAATAGAGCAGTGTGCCCTTAGGGGCAAAATATACGAGCAGCAAACAAGGGTACTACTCAACTAGTGTCAGCAAAAGAAACCAAGGATAGATGATCAGGACAGCTACCCAACAAAAAGTAAGGGTCCCTTGGTTTCTGGATCTGAGCTAGTTTTCAGATTCACAGCCCATTGATTGAAGGAGAGGCCATGTCATCAGGAAGAAGGACCCTGTAACATCTCTGCAAGTATACATGGTAATGATTCCACCAGTCCTTCCCCCTAAAAGGATCTATAACAATTTACTCTGATAATTATACTCTGGGGAAAGGAAAATACCAAATATTTAATGGATAGTTAGACACAGAGTTTGAGTGGACATTGATACTCAGAGGCTTGAAATACCACCAAGGTCCTCCAGTTAAAGTAGGCATAGGAAGAGCACTTAATAAATAAAGTTCTGGCCAAGATCTAGCTCTCAGTGCTTCTACTGAGTCTTGTGGACCCACCTGTTGTCATTTTCCCAGTCCCAAAATGTCTAATTGGGATGGATATAGTTCATTGTAAGGTGGAAGTGGTGCATCAGATTGAATATGAATAGAACCAGAGAACACATGTAAGCTGCATGAGCAGGTAGCTCAGATTTCATATCATCTACCACTATTTCACCATGGTCCCCCTCTGAGGTCACACTTATGGCCATATGAGAGAATCCTTTATGACTAGCCAACAGAGAAGGAAAAGTCCAATCTTGGATTATAGATGTATCAGCTTGGTATCTGGGCTCAAATATGTACAGTAGCTGTACCACAGCCTCCCTCAGAGGTAGCCTGGAAAGACAGAGGTGAGGGAAAATCCTCCCAATGGATGGAGCTTCCACTGTTACATCTGGTTATCCACTCTGTGTGGAAAGAGAAGTAGCTCCAGGATATATATGGACTTACAGGTAGTGGCAAATAATCTAACTGATCAGTGACCTAAAAGGGGAAAGATTGCAATGTTGAGAACAAGGATGTCTGGGGTAGAGGTATATTGATGGACATGTGGGAACACATAATAAGTGTAAATATCTTTGTATCACATGCTGACACCCATAAGAGTGCTTTTACCATGGGAGAGATGCTAAGCAAGCTAGTAGATAAAATGACCCAGAGAGTTGATGTCAGTCAGCTCCTATCATTGGCCACCATAGTGCTGTATGATAAGAAGAAGAATGAGGTGGCCATGGTGGCAGATGCTCAGGCTAACCTGGGCTCAAAATCCTGGGGTCCCATTTGCGAAAGCTAATCTAGCTACTATTGCTTTGAAATATCCAACTTTATGGCAAGGGAAACCAATGCTGGCCCTCAACTTAGCACCATTCCTTGAGGGAGCAAGTTGACTACACTGAGTCTCTTTCACTGTGAAAGGACTAGCAATTTGTTCTGAAATGAATAGATACACATTCTGAGCATGGGTTTGCATATCCTGCCAAGCCACTATCTGAGGATATACCTGAGATCCCATGTGATGTCACATCAGATCAGGACATCCACTTTACAGAAACGGAGGTACAAGAGTAGATCCATCACCACGGAATATATTGGTTATAGTACATGCTGGACAGGATGTAGAAGCTGACAGGATGGTAGAGCTTTTGGGTGACTTGTTGAAGAAACAGCTGAAGCTCCAGGTCAGAGGTGATACTTTCAAGGATGAGGTGTCATACTCTAGGATGCAATAGACACCTTGAATCAAAGACCTTTATATGATGCTATGTCCCAAACTGGAAGAATTCATGGGTCTATGGACTAAGAAGGATGGAGGGGTAACCCTGCTTATGATCACTCCCAATGGCTCACATAAAAATTTTGTGCTTTTTGTGCCTGCACCTCTGGGTTTTGCAAGGATAAAAGTCCCCATCTCCAAAGTGGGAACATTTCTCTCTACCAGGGGACTCAGCAAAAAACTCTTTGAACTATAACTTTAGCTGCCATCTGACACTTCAGGCTCCTTGTGTTTAGGGATCAGCAGGCGAGAAGTCACCATCTTGACAAGGATGATTGATCCTGATTATTCCAGGAGGTAGAGCTGTTCTTACACAATGGAGACAGGGAGGCAGGTAATACCTTGGGCACTTCTTTTGTATTCCCTTCCTTAACTATAATGGTAAATGGACAAGTGCAGCAATCCCAAACTGAAAGGACAAGGTGAATAGAGATCAGACCCTCAGGCTTGAGGGTCCAATTTATGCCAACAGCATGAAACCAGCAAAGATGCTAACTGAAGATGAGAGGACATCTCAACAGCCACAAAAGATAGTGGTGGAAAGAGACAATGGATAGAGGATGAGGCTCCGAGAGCAGCTGCAGCAGTGGGAACTGTAATTTGTTCCATTAATTTTCCTTCTGAACTATAATTTGTCTCATTAATCTTCCACTTGTAAGTCTCCCCCAGGGATAGAGGCCCATGAGAACCATGGCAAATTTAGCAGCATGTGCCAACAAAATACTTCCCTGAAGTCCTCACCACATTCTGGTGACATGGGTGGGGATCTCAGAATGAATTAGGATATAGAGAGCTTTATCATTTCATCATCTTGGATATGGCTACTTCTTGGAATTTCATGTAACATGTAGAGGACATGAGCTTCTTGTTAATGTTGTGATGGTCAGTTTTATGTGTCCCCTTGACTGGATTAAGGGATGCCCAGAATGCTTGGTGTTTCTGGAAGAGATTAGCACTTGAATCCATACACTGAATAAAGAAGATTGCTCTCACTCTTGTGGTGGGCATCATCTAATCCTTTGAGGACTGAATAGAACAAAAAGGTGGAGGAAGGGTGAATGTTCTCTCTGCTCCAGTGGGGACATCCATCTTCTCCTGCCCTCAGGCAGCAGTGCTTCCAGTTCTTGGGTCTTTGAACTCAGACTGGGACTTAAACCATTGTCTCAGGTCTTTAAGTTGGACTAGAATTGCACCATGACTTTCTTGGGCCTCCAACTTGCAGACAGCAGATCATGGCATTTCTGAGCTTTCATAATGGCATAAGTCAATTCCTTATGATTAATATTTCACACACTTTCTCTCTATATATGTCCTATTGGTTCTGCTTCTCTGGCGAATGCTGACTAATATATTATCCATTCCCCATTGCCCTCTCAACTCTCACCACCCCTTCCATTCCCATTCCACCAAGAGATACAAAGATCTCAACCATTTTCAAACTATCAATCAACCAATCAACAGGTACTTTATGAACAACTTTGCTCAGCTCTGCACCTTGGCCTTATGGAACCCACTACAACAGTGTACTTCTTCCACCCTCTCCCTCCCTGCTAGACTGCAAATTCCACAGGATCATGGACTGTGTCTAGCATCCCCAGTCCTGAGATCAAAACCTGGCACTTTCTAGGTGTTTTATACATTATTTTTTAAATAAATGAAGGACATTTATTTTATTTTTTTATTTTTATTATTAATTAATTAATTAATTAATTTTTTTTCAATATATGAAGTTTATTGTCAAATTGGTTTCTATACAACACCCAGTGCTCATCCCAAAAGGTGCCCTCCTCAATACCCATCACCCACCCTCCCCTCCCTCCCACTCCCCATCAACCCTCAGTTTGTTCTCAGTTTTTAAGAGTCTCTTATGCTTTGGCTATCTTCCACTCTAACCTCTTTTTTTTTTCCTTCCCCTCTCCCATGGGTTTCTGTTAAGTTTCTCAGGATCCACATAAGAGTGAAACATTTTGGTATCTGTCTTTCTCTGTATGGCTTATTTCACTTAGCATAACACTCTCCAGTTCCATCCATGTTGCTACAAAGGGCCATATTTCATTCTTTCTCATTGCCACGTAGTACTCCATTGTGTATGTAAACCACAATTTCTTTATCCATTCATCAGTTGATGGACATTTAGGCTTTTTCCATAATTTGGCTATTGTTGAGAGTGCTGCTATAAACATTGGGGCACAAGTGCCCTTATGCATCAGTACTCCTGTATCCCTTGGGTAAATTCCTAGCAGTGCTATTGCTGGGTCATAGGGTAGGTCTATTTTTAATTTTTTGAGGAACCTCCACACTGTTTTCCAGAGTGGCTGCACCAATTTGCATTCCCACCAACAGTGCAAGAGGGTTCCTGTTTCTCCACATCCTCTCCAGCATCTATAGTCTCCTGATTTGTTCATTTTGGCCACTCTGACTGGCGTGAGGTGATATCTGAGTGTGGTTTTGATTTGTATTTCCCTGATGAGCGACATTGAGCATCTTTTCATGTGCCTGTTGGCCATCCAGATGAGGACATTTATTTTTTAAATAAATAAATGGCCCTCAAGAAGCCCACTGCTTAGTGCACGGTGGGACTGGGGGAAAGAAATGAGAAAGACAAGAGACTTAAATCTGGAAAATAATTATTCAGCTCCATAAAAACTTCTGGGTATAATTGGCTGCTAAATGAGTACTGTGGCACTCACTTGATATTTTAGGAGGTTGGAGGTATATGAGGTTGGAGAAAGGAAGGCTCCATAAAAAAAGTAGGACTTCTAGGCCTTGAAAAGTACATAATGTCTATACAACTGAGAATGTTTGGGACTAATGGGGACTTATTCATTCAGCACATAAGTAATGGGTATCTACTTGTTGCTTGGGATGCAGCAGTGAACAGAAGAGATAAAAACAATCCCTCCCTCATGGAGCTTCTATTCTTATAGGCAGAGACAATACGTAAATAAGTGAGTTTATGGTATATTAGCAGGTGTAGGAAGCTTTGGGGAAGAAAAAAAATCAAAGAAGAATGATACAGAGGGTCAGCATGGGTGCATCTAGTCACACAGTGGGTGCAATGACTGGTTCCCAAGAAGTAAGATAGGGAACCATGTAGATCTTTTGGGAAGAACATGCAGGCAGAAGTAACAGAAGGTACAAAGGCTCTGAGGTATGTATATGCCTGGTCTATGTGGTTGGCTCAGAGTGAACTAGAGCAAAAATAATAGTGGTTGGGTTCAAACTTTTTCTTTCATTTTGAGTGAAGGGGAGAAGCATTGGAAGGTATATTAATTTTCTTTTGCTGTGTAACAAATTAACCACAAACTTAGTGGCTTAAAACAGCATAAATTTATTATCTCACCATTTCCAAAGGTCAGGATTCTGGCATGTTTTCAGTGGGTCCTCTACTCAGGATCTCACTAGGGTGAATCAAGGGGTCAGCTGGAGTTGCAACCTCATATGAGGTTTTGGGATCCTTTTTCAAGTTCACTGATTATTGGCAGAATAATAGTTGTGTCATTGTTGAGTAATAGTTGAATTATAGTTGTAGGACTGAGATCCCCACTTTCTTGTTCCCTTTTAGCCTGAAGTCATTCTCAGCTCCCAGAGGCAACTTGCTATTCCCTGCCACATGGCCCTCTCCATAGCATGGCTGTTTTTGAGGGCATCTCTGCTGCTTTGACTTCCTCGGTCTCTGACCTCTGGACCTTCTTTTAAAGGGGCCCACCTGATTAAACCAGGTCCACCTACAGCAGGGGCAGGAATGTTGGGACCGTTTTAGAATCCTGCTTACCCCAGAGGGCTGGAGCAGAAGAAAGGCATGGTCTGACTTCTGTTTCAGCAGGATTGCACTGGTGCTACATTGAGAATAGATGGCAGGGGGGAGGAGGGAGCATAAATAGAAACTGGGTGACCAGTTAGGAGGCCATAATGGGATATTGGGATGGAGAGGGCTGAGAGTGTGTTGAGACTGTTGCATGGCCAGGGAATGCCTGCAAGTCTAGAAGGAGATTCTAGACTTTATTTTGATGACAAAAGTCACCATGGTAGCATTTGAGTTGGGGACAAGTGTAACTATAGATTCACCCATGCATGATTGCTCAGAGGCTCCTTTGCCTCATCCTATAGAAGGATTTGTTTATAGTAAAAGCACAGTGGTTACCAAGAAGCAAGAGGTGGAGCAGAGGTGAGTCAACATGCCTGGGTTTGCTGAGGATGCTGCAGCCAGGTGTCACTTGGGATCCCCAAGAAATCTTCAGACTCTGACTCAGGCCAGCATCTCCATTCCCCTCTTGTCTTAGGACCTCCCATTACCCCTTCTTTCCTCCTATCAAGGAAGATGTCTCAAAGGATCCCACAAGGTGGAAGGCAGAAGCAGTCTGAAAAGTGTGGCAGGGATGTGCCTGCAAATATCTACTAGTCTGAGACTTGTCACCTCTCCAGGAGGGAGAAGGAAAGAGAATGAGGCATGTTTGAGGCAGGGTTGTTGAGGGCCAATGTGGAAATCAATGTGAAAATATCTACCTCAGAGCCTGGCATAGAGCAGGTCCTCGATCCAGTGATGTTTACTGTGCTTTGAGTGACTAATATGCAGCCTTGTCTCAAGGAGTTTTGGTGAACACAAGTTTTCAAATAGCCTGTGTGCAACAAACACACGTGTGTGTGTGTGTGTGTGTGTGTGTGTGTGTGTGTGTGTATTCTAAACTCAGGCTCTCTGGGTTGAGACCCTGGCTCCAGCACTTAACTGCATGATGTTATGCAAATCACTGACCCCTGTGTGCCTCGCTTCCCTCTTTGTAAATGAGGTGATAATAATAGTACCTGCCCCAGAGAATTGGTATAAGGGTTGCATTAATGACACGTATTAACATTTGTAAAGTGTTTAGAACAGCACCTGGAATACAGGTATGCTACATAAGTGCTTGATACATACAACGTGTAAATCTTGAAATCTCAAATGAGGTCTCCTCGTCTTGTGGTGTTCTTTCTCAATTCTTGCAACCACCTGCACTGGATGTGAATGGAGCTGAAGGACTCACCTTTATGTGATTGAAGGAGACAGGGTTCCCAGGCGAGCCTTGCTGGGGGGATTTTGGTGGTTACCTGAGCTCAGCCCGGAGCCAGGCTGACTGGCCTGCACGTGGCTTCCAAGCTCCACCCCACACTACGGAGGCCCAGTTTCTGGGGACTGGAACTGGGAATAAGCTTTAAAAACATTCTCTGGAGATTTTAATATCTAACTAGCCATGGTACTTACTGATAGTATTGATTTGTCTTTTTTGCCTGTGTTAATTTTCACTTTTGTCTGTGGAGAGTGAGCAAGTATGTGTGTGAGGTAATCCTTTGTCATCCACCTGCTCTGACAGAGTTATGGTAACAACTGGTTTGGATGTGGGCTTTTGTACCAAAGCTCATTCCCTTGTCAGGTTGGTGAATAAAGCTCATTATTTGTTTCTGAGCTGCTGTTAAGACACAGAGAGCTTTCTTGTTCCCTCATTCTCTCTCTCTCTCTCTCTCTCTCTCTCTCTCTCTCTCCAATGTAGGCATGAACACTTTATGACCATTTCCTACATCCCCTTCTGAGTCAGATAGAAATATTTGATGGCCAGCAGTGCTGATAATAACTGATCCAGAGGTTAGAGCAGGGAGTAGAAAGACAAGGCCTTGGCTTGGTTTGAGGAGAGCAGGAGAGCTTCTGAGAAGTGGAGAAAGAAAAGCTCTTCCTCAGATCAAACCCCCCCCCAACCCCCCCCCACCCCGGCCTCCTGGCACTGCTAAGGGGACAGTCAAGTTGAATAATTTAGAATTGCATCTTTAGTGGGCTGTTAATCTCCACCCCCACCCCCCTCAGAACAGAATAGCTCAAAACAGAGCTATCTTTCTGACCCTCCCCGATTGTTTTGTTGTGGCTAATGGACTGATTTCCAGTTATATAACCTCTTCTCAGTTAGATGAAATCTCATTATTCCACAGTGTGGTGCACTTCAGGTCTGGGTTCACATTGAGCCACCTGAGAGGAGCTGGGAACGTGCTGTTTCTCATCATTTCCACCCAGCAAGAGAATTGGAGAGAAAGAGCTATACCCAAGCCAATTATGGCGGGGTCCTTGGGGGCTGTTATGTAATCTTCCAGAGACAGTGGAATGGAGTGGGCCTTGAGTTCCAGTGGGCACACTGGCTGAAACAGAGTCTTTTCTGTACTCCAGGTCTTGGGTAAGTAAGTTCTCTTTCAAACTCAGAGGATTTTGATGTATTTGTATGTGACTGGGTAAGGCAGGGGTCTTTTAAATTGACTTTAGATTTTCTTGCCTACAAATAAACAAAATGAGAAAATGAACAAAAATAAAGAGGTCTTTCTTCCAGGCCTGGTAATTGCTGTGTTTTAGGTCCTAAGTGAGCCCTGATCCAGGCAAATCGGGTCAACAACACAATAAACTTTGAATCCAAATATGAAAACTCTGACTCTCAGGACAGGTACACAGTTCCACTGGGACACAGAAGCTTTGGTGAGGTGTCTAGGCCTGGTGTCCTCTGAAACAATTAGGGTGGCAGTATAGCATGGTGGGGGACAGTATGGAGGGCTTTGGGGTCAGCAGAACTGGTTTGATTCTGCTCTGCCACTTACCAGTCATGTGATCTTGGACAAGTCACTTTATCAGGAAAACAGAAGCCACTCTTAGTTTTTAAACAGAGGGTATTTAATTTTACAGGCAATTGAAGAGCTAAAGTGACAAACAGCATGGGGGAGCTTGGGGACCACCACAGCAGGAAGCTCCTGCCCCCTGGGACCCAGGGAGGGGGGACATCTTATCAGAGTTTAGAAGCCACGGCTTTCCCTGGGAGCTGGGACATGGAGGGAGGAATGTCAGTGGGGAGCTAGAGTCATGGGGAGACAAAGAATGGCTGGAGATGCCATTCACAGAAGAGAGAGAAGAGGAGAAATACCCGGAGTTTTCCTTTCCTCTCACCCTACAATGATGTACCAGTGCCCCCATTGGCTGAGACTGCTAGAAGGCAAAGGAGCCTGGGAAATGGGTCTTCTGTGATACAAAACAAAGCAGGGAAAGGGCAGGGAATGGATCAAAGAACAAATAGGTACATGGCTTGCATAGCCAGTAATGTCTTTAAATAAATTGTATCTAATGATTGATCACTAACTACTGCTATTGCTGAGGCTCAGGCACGGAGGAGCCAATGGACACTCTCAGTGGTCTGGGAGAAGAAGGGAATGCAGTGTTTGCCCACATAGGTACCTCCTGTGCATATAACACCTCCACCCTCTGTCCATTTAGCAGAAGGAAGAGCCCTAAGTGACTGGGGATGGACTCAGCTTCCAGCTGAATGTATCTCAGACTGTGTTCTCTACAGGAAGCCTTGCTCCAAATGTACTCTCTTAGTCTGGTTTCCTCTAAAACCAACCTTGGGACAGGGACCTGGGTGCAAGTAGTTTATTTCAAAGGTGATCTCAGAAAACAGGAGTGAGGGCATGGGGAAGGGACACAAGGAAGGGAGAAAAGCCAATAAAGGGTGAATTAATGAGCAGATTACTATGGGTCATTGGGTTTGGTCCTACTGGAGACTTTCTGACAAATTATGTGGAATACATTTAAGAATCATCATCCTACCAATGAACAGGGAGACTGGGGCTTTACTCCTGTCCCCCACTGGCAGAGGGTTTCCATCTGGAGAGTAACTTTTCCTTGTCTTCTAGGCCATCTGTGGTGGAGCAAGCTCCCTCAATGCTGGAGAAAGTCCTTTGGCAGAGAAGAAGCTTACAGCATGCTGGGACCTGCCTGCTGCACCTGTGGGGGGATTCAGGTAGGCCAAGGGAAGCATGGCATGAGCACCATTTGTCAGTCACTGAACCAAAGGAAGTAAAAGAAAATCCCTAAAGTGTGGTATTAGGTAGTAAGAGGGGTCATTCTCACCTTTGCCTCTTGGCTCTGGGACCTGGCTTATCTGACTTTAGGGGACATAATACCATATATTGGCCACTTCATCCTATAGGATAGCATCCCAACTGTACAGGGTGCAGGGCCCAGCAAGCATAATGGAAAAGAGACTGTCCAGTTAAATCTTCAGTCATACATGAATGCAGCCACTGCAAAACGTTGGTTAGGTAGGAAGTGTAGGGTTAGGGAGTATGGAAAGAAATTCCCTGACCTCTTTCCTCCATTCTTCCCTCTCCAATCTCCTACTAGTGCCTTTCATTGGCTGAGCTCAACTGGAAGCAGAAGGAAACGTTGCCTGGATAATGCAGTCCACAGGGGTCTGTCTTCTGAAGGACAGCATGGGGCAAAGAGAGACAGAGGATGGGGCAGAGGGGTGGCAATGAGAACACAGTCTGACTGATTGCTTCCAGAATGCCTCCCCCCTTTCCATCCAATCTCACAGTCATCATCTTTGTTACAACATCATCATTCTACCCGTGGACTATTGGGACAACCTCCTAACACATCTCCCTATCTCCAATCCACCAATACTAATGCCTGTGACACAGACTGAGTCCTACCACTTCCCTTTCAGAGAACTCTGGTGTTTCTCATTCTCTACTCCTTACTGAAGATGGCCAGATGAAAGGCAATTTAGGGGATAAAAAGAGAATTCTGAGACTTCACATCTTATTTCTAAAAAGGAGAATCAGTATTAAGAAGCTGGAAATGGGTAATTTCACCATAAAAAAGGTGTGGTTAAAAAGAGTGTAAATTTGACTCTTTAATGTTTTAGCATCATAGTCAAGTCTCTTCTCAGTTAAAATTTTCCTTCCAGACTTGTTTTCTAGGACTTGTGTTCTACTGCATTCTCCCATGTGCCTTGGGTACCAGCCCTGACATCACTGGACTGCACCATCCACGCTGAGAATTCTATACCTTTGCTCTTGCTGTTCCTCCAGCCTAGAAAGCCCCTCCCCAGCTGGCCTCCTTGGTGGATGGTTTGATCAACAGTTCATGGTCAGTTGAGTCAGTACACCAGGCTTCTAGGGCCTCATACTCAGAGTGTGGTACTTAGACCAGCAGCATAGCAGTACCTGGGAGCTTGTTAGATATGTAACTCTCAGGGTCACCATATCTAGAATAGAATCAGAACCTGCATCTGCACCAGATCTCCAGGTGATTCCCAGGTACTTCACAGTCTGAGAAGCAGCAAATGTTACATGAGCAACCTAAGTAGGGCTTGTAGCTTGAGCAAGGCAGCTTGGTTCCTTATCTGGTCTTCTTAGAATAAAGGTTAGGGGACTCAGTTTTTAGTTAGTTGTAAACCACTTGTATTATTAGCTCTGAATTTATAAGGGGGATAACAAAATGGTTAAGAGAATGAGCTTTTGCATGATACAGTCATGGGTTCAAACCTCAGTTGTCTCACTTACTAGCTTGGAACTTAATAAAGGCAGTTAATGTCTCTCTGCCTCCACTTCCCAAAGTGTAACGTATTAATGACATCAGAGCATAGGAGCAAGAATTAAATGAAATCAGATGTGTCCATTGTTTAATAAATGTTAACTGTATTTGTTATTGCAAACCCGTGAAGCAAAGTTACTAGGCAAGAAGCCCTTGTGTGGGAAGGTCTTGGCCATTTAACTAGTGGTGGGAGGGGTAGGCCTTTGGTGATATAATAGGAACCTAGGGGCCTCAGAGTGACAAATCAGAGAAAACAAAGGTGCGTCCAAGATAAGTTTAGTCTACCTGGCTGAACAGATGATCCCCCAGCAGAACAGTGTCTGCAGGCACTATCTGGAAGGTAAGATGTATCCTGGTGGGCTCCTTGGAGGTAGGGTTATGGGGATTGGTGACCCCTCCTTTTAAGATATAAAGTCAGCTGTATCTGATTAGACTGGACTAAAAAGGAGATATGCCACCATCCTCCTACACAGCTCATGTGAAATAACCCTTATCGTCTAATATCTTACTAGCACTCTATTACTTAAAAAACACTCATTTCCATCATCTCTTTTAATTTGTTATGAGACAGGGTTAGCATGCTGTTCAAGTCTCCCATGACTGCCCACTTCTGCTGATTCACACAGGAAAAATAATCTAGTCCAGGGTAAAAAACAAACCTTGAGCTTGTCTCCCCAGACTTTGACATTTTGAGTAAGAAATAGAAGGAATTGAGGGCTCGTGAGGTGTCTTCCTCCCTCCTCCCTGTTGAAGGTTGTGACTTTGGAAAAGAGAGGAAGCCATGGGACAGGAGCAGCTGGCTTTGGAGAGGTTTTTCAGGGTATGGAATTGATGGACTTAACATATCAGAGTGATGAGTTACTGACATGGATGTAGTGAAATCTCAGGAAGTGTGGGGTTTGGGCCTGGATGTTTGCAAAACCATCTTGAAGACTTTAAAGGGGCATTTGAGACTGTGGAGAAAAATGCCCAGAGAAAAATGGAAAGCCCAATATGATCAACGGCACATGGAAGCAGTTGACTAATTTTCAAATGAAAACAAGAAGCAAGAGGCTAGGAACATTGTTATAGACTCTAGAACCAATTGCACAGGGTGTGGGCCACAAACTGAACTTGAATGTTAATGTAAGAAGGGAAATATGTACGCAGATTTATTTTCTTCATCTGATAGGTTTATGTCAAACTGAGGACTGTCACTATTGCTGAGAGGATTCAGCCTGGTGGGTATGCTATATGCCCTGTTCCTGTCCAGGCAGCACTGCACAGTGGGTAAATCTTGGCCTCAGGAGTTCAAATCCTGGCTCTATCCCTTACTGTCTATGTGACTTTGGACCACTTCTCTAAGTTTTTTTTTTTGTTGTTTTTGTTTTTGTTTTTGTTTTTGTTTTTTTTTTAGTGATAGTTTTCTCATCTGTGAAGCAGGAGAAGTCTATCTCATAAGATTATTCAGAAAATTCAGTTAAATAGTATAAGGAAAGAATACAGTTCAACACAGTGAATGGTCTATTATTATCAGTGGAACCTTTTCTATTCTGGTGACCTGAACTAGCTCTTCCAAGTATTCACTCTAGCACCCACCCTGGCCTGACCTAGCTTTCCAGAGGCAAAAGGAATTCCAAGGTTACTTGAAAGCCACAGAAAATACCACGTGGGTACAGAAGAAGCTGCCCAGACAGGAGATGGAGGGAGCTGACAGAGGTGGGAGGAAAATAAGGGGCAAATGACATCTTGAAAGCTCAAGGAGTATAGATTTGATGAGTGATCATTAATGTTACAGTCTAGAGAAAGGGGACACGTGCTGTCCAGGGGAGAGCACGAGGGGACCTCTGAACCTGGGGGAAGGGGGTGGTATGATAGGAGGTGGGAGACCTGGGTGCTAGTCCCACCTGTTGTGACATCTTGGGAAATCCATTGGCCTCTCTGTCTTGCCCTTCCTGTTATGGTTAATGATTTATTCTTTTCAATGTATTTTAGGGTTTTTTTTTTTAATTTTTTTAAATGTTTATTTATTTTTGAGACAGAGACAGCATGAGCAGGGAAGGGGCAGAGAGAGAGGGAGACACAGAATCTGAAACAGGCTCCAGGCTCTGAGCTGTCAGCACAGAGCCAGATGCGGGGCTTGAACTCACGAACTGTGAGATCATGACCGGAGCCGAAGTCCGACGCTTAACTGACTGAGCCACCCAGGCGCCCCACAATGTATTTTAATTTTAAAGGAGTCTATGATTAAAGAATTGAGTTTAGGGGCAGCTGGGTAGCTCAGTCGGTTGACTTCAGCTTAGGTCATGATCTCAATGTTTGTGGGTTTGGGTCCTGAGTTGGGCTCTGTGCTGAATGCTTGTTCAGAGCCTGGAGGCTGCTTCGAATTCTGTGTCTCCTTCTCTCTCTGCCCCTCCCTTGCTAGTGCTCTCTCTCACTCTGTCTCTCAAAAATATATAAATGTAAAAAAAAATTTTTTTTTAAATAATTTACTTTAAATTGGAAATTCAGTCGTTTTTTTTTTTTTTTTTTTTTTTTTTTAAAGGAGATAGAAATTTATTGAATACACCACAGGGAATCAGCAGGCAGGACATCGAGGGAGGGACTATATGCCAAGAGGCAGTGATTGGCCTAGTTAAAGGGGGAAGGTGAGTAGGTATGGGAACATATGAAATTTCCCAGAAATTCAGTCTTAATTCAACAAGTGTTTAATGAGCACCTAGAAAGCTCAATGTTCTTACAGTGTTCAAAGCACTCTGGGATCACATCCATGGTTTGGAATTCTGGATTTGTCATCCATTATAGTTTGTCTTGGATGAATCATTCATCTTTCTCCATCTTTCATTTCCCCATGTGTTTAATGGTAATTGAGCACTGACTGACCCATCAAGGTACCAGGATGAGGAATAGGACTTAGAGAAGTTGTGTAATTTGTTCAAGATCTCATGTCTGTGAGCTGTAGAGCTGGGAGGTGAGCATAAGTCTGCTTTTCCCCCCACATACTTCCTCTCCATGCCTGTTTGCCACCTTCTCTATCAACAGAAGAAGCATTGCCAGGGCTATTTGTCTCTATCATAGAGCAAACCTAGTGAATTATACTTAGTTATTCATCTGTCTTTACGGCTAGGTATAAGATTCTTAAAAACGTGATGATTCTGAATTACCTTTTTGTGTTCCTAAAGTCTAATAGAATGAGACTATAGATCTTCCTTCCTTCCTTCCTTCCTTCCTTCCTTCCTTCCTTCCTTCCTTCCTTCCTCACTTCCTTTCTTACTGGTAACAACATAGGTTTCTACTAAACACGTTATTCTGAGACATGTTTTGTTCCACTTAATCTGTGCTCTTTTGTTGAATGAATGGCTAATACTTGCCATTCAGCTTGTGTTTTGTAAAAGTAAGAGGTTAGGTCAGGCCCTATGCCGCTCACCAGAGCAATGTCCTTTTGGCCCTTACACTGGTAAGAGAAGGTCCCAAGAGAAGCAAGTGGGGAGGAGGCAGGAATGCTCAAGTGAGCTATGTAGGAACACTGGGCTTTGGAGCAGAAGGGCCCTTAACAACCATGTGGAAGAGCAGCTCTCCACAGACAGGGGTATCTTCGAGTTGGAGTTAGGTTACAAGAATTTTTTTCAAATAATAACTGATAGAAGTTGTAGAATTTTTTTGTTCAAAGTTATCCCTGGAGCAACATCATTTTTCAGGTAACCCAGGTCATCCATGGGCCGAGTTACATATCCCATACATCTGAAAACATGAGCTCAACCCATTTCCCACTTCTTCCATTACCTTTGTATTAGTTAGGATGCAGATTTTGCTATTCTAACAAAGACCCAAAGCTGGAGCTGGCACAAATCTTCAGAAATTTTGAGAGCTGGCTGTTAAATACAGTCCTCATTAAAACTTAAATTATATAAACTTGAAAGGGGATAAAGTATATTAAAAACAGAAGTAATGAATACTCAAAATCACTTCCTAAGAATTTTACCACATTGTACTATTTTCTGTGCTCTCACGGTGATTTACATCTATTGCACGTGCATGGCGGTGTTGCTCTACGGTGGTACGATTCTGCAACCCCACGGTTCTGACCATCTAGGCTCCGTTGATTTTGCTGTTCTGGCATTTCAATACTTGCATTCCATCCTGGGTCCAAGGAGGTTTGCCAAAGCTTTAACATCCTGCCTGTACCCCAGGCAGAGGAAAGAGGAGAAATAGGAGGGGAGGTTCATTTCTTCTCTCTTTAGTGCATGGTCTTGAATTTGAATATATCACTTCTGCTGACTTCCTACTGGCCACATCTAGCTGTAAAGGAGCCTGGCAATAAGGCTTTCATCTGGGATGCCCATGTGCCTGGCTAGAACTCTGTCCCTTTCAAAGGAAAATATGGATACTGGGGAATGGCTGGCACTTTCTATTATAACATTGCAATGGTTCTTCTCAGCTAGCTCTAGGCCACTAAGTGCTGTCTCCCACCCTCACCTCGCCTTTTCTGAAAGCCTATTCAGGGTTTTAGGAAATGCTTGTGCCACTGTTTGTAGCTGGTATAGACATGGCATCTTCTAGCCAATCTTACATCTTCAGCCTCCAGACAGTGAGAAGAGACTAAGACACATGAGCCAGGACTGTCTCTTCTAGAGAGAGAGCACCAGCAGATGAACACTGGCATGGAAGCCACCCCACCACTCATTCAGGGCTGAGCTGGGCTCCAGGTGGTGAAGGGATAATGATACCATGAAAAATAAGATAGGAGGCACCTGGGTGGCCCAGTCAGTTGAGCATCTGACTTCAGCTCAGGTCATGATCTCATGGGTTTGTGGGTTTGAGCTCTGTGTTGGGCTCTGTGCTGACAGCTCAGAGACTGGAACCTGCTTCGGATTCTGTGTCTCCAATCTCACTGCCCCTCCCCCACTCATGTTTTCTCTCTCTCTCTCTCTCTCTCTCTCTCTCTCTCTCTCAAAAAAAAAAAAAAAATTAGATAGTACCTGCCTCAAGGAGCTTCTAGTCCAGATGAAGCACTTATTCCTGGAAGATCACTAAATAGTACAGATAATAACCAGTAAGGACTGGGTAGCTTCTTTTTAATTTTAAATTCTGGGCAGAGAATTAGTCCTCATGAACAACCAATTCATTGTTGGATTAAACTCTTGTTTTTAGCTTTTACAGTTATAATCAAATAAAACTTACAACAAAGTTATGTTGACATTAGTTAAAGATCTATCTAATTGTTGTGCTGCCTGGTAATTAGGCAGAAATGGTAAGCAATTCACATAAATGACTGTAATTAGTAGTATTTTTACATAGCCAAGCAAAGTTTCTAATTTTCCCTGTTATCCTGTGTAGTTTATTCGTTGTCACTCTCACCTCCAGCCATAGCTAATACTTATGTAGTTTCCCTGGCTGTCTCTAGCCTCTGGCCTGTGCTTGGATGGCCTCTCCTGTATTTCCCTACTAAGCCCCCTTAATACTGGGAAGTGGCATGGCAGAGTGGTCAAGTGCTTGGGCTTGGAGTCAAAATGCCTTCACAACTTACCTCATGACTTAAGCTGGGTGAACTTGGTGAATTGTTTTATCTTTCACTTCCTCAGAATTGCCCATACACAATTCCTGAGAATGTGCCTAGGTCCTGTTGGTTGTTATGAGCTCATTTGTTCATTCATCTTTTCAATAAAGAATTTTAGCATCTGCTATTAACCAGGTGCTGCTCTAGGTGCTGAGAATTAGTAGTCAACCAAACAAAGTCCTATGGTTTACATTTTAGAGGAAGGAGACAGACAGATAATAACTAGTGAAGTTTATCAGGTGGTGATTAGTCTGATGAAGAAAACAAAGCCTACTAAGGTATTAGTGTGAGGGAGGTTGCTATTTTAGCAGAGGAAGTGTATCAGTTGACTACACTAGGTGAAACCGCAATAACAAACAACCCCAATATCTCAGAGTTTTTTTTTTGTTTTGTTTTTGTTACATGTCCATTGTGGGACAATAAGGGATTCTTCTCCACATGCTTATCACTATGGGACCTGGGCTGCTGAGTCTGTATGTTCTGGAGTGTCTATGGTCATTATAGCAGGCTGAAGGGAGAATGTGAGGAATATGATCACTTATGTCTGGAAGTGAAATTGACTTGACTTCAAGGACTTGGCAGAGAATGTGGGACCCCTGGAAGGAGAGGAACCAGAAATGGTGTCTTAGTCATTAGCAACACTGAACTTGATGCCATGCACTTAGTAATGTTAATATTAGTTCACAAAACGCATGAATCAATCAGGGTGCTCTACACACCAATTCCACCACTGCGACCGACATATATTTACTGTCCAGGGCTCCAAATTTTATTCCCAAGAGTTGGAAGTTCCGTATTTTTTTCACCTTGAAGGGGCCTGAATATTTGTGGACTCTTTTAAAACATTCCCATTATAGTATTTGATGCCCTGGCAATGTTCCTCCTTGTTTTCATGCTGAGAGGTTCTGGGACTATTTTTACTGGTTGAGCAACTTAGGTACCACAGTATGGTGCTGTAGAAATATGGAGATATAGATTTATGGATTGTCTGCCTTGGTGGCGACTCACTGAATTCTGAGGGAGAGACAATGGGTGGGGAGGGAGTGGGGAAAGGAAGAGAGAGAGGGGGAGGGAGGCAGGGATGGAGAAGAATAGGGAAGAAGAGAAGCAAAATGGGAGGGAGGGAAGGATAGAGAAAGAGAGAGACCCAGGGCAAGGGTAGTGGCATGGTAAGTATAGAAGAGATAGCCTTGGGGAAATGAGCTTTTTCTCCTTTGGCATCTTGGAAAAGGTCTAGTCTAACCTTTTCTTTTGATAAAAGGGAAACTGAGGTCAAGAAGTGAATGACTTATCCAAGACTTTAGAGTTGACAGTAAGAGCTGGCCTAGACCATATTCCTTATGTCTCTCAATTTGGTGCATGTTCTGTAACATGCTGGTGACTTTGGATGTGGGAAGAGTTGTCTCCTGCCCCAGGCAAATATCTTCTACTTATTCAATGATACCTGAAACTGCTTTAAGAGACAACCTTCTTGTTCCACAAATGAGAGAAGGAAGGTTAACATTGCAAATGATAGGGAGTGAACAGTGATAGGGATGCATCTCTGCTGAGGATAAATGATGCTAGTTTCTTAGGGGAAAGCCAGGGGGTTGGAGATACCCTAGTGTCTGGCTGGAAAGAGGGCAATAAAGGATAAAAATAAAGACTATAAATGTGCAATTTAAGTTGAAATTGGGTGAGTGAGGGAGAGGGAAGCAAATGTTGCTATCTAACTCTGAGCATGAACAGAACCATCTTGTGATGAAGTGACTTGACTGAGCACACTTAAGAAGACAGAAGAAAGACGGAGACTCCGTTCTCATCTGCCTAGTGAGAAAGTGAGGTCTGAATCTTGATTCAACTCCTACTAAGACAAATGGTCTCCCAAGGAAGGTTCAGGTTAGTGGAGCTTAAATATGATGAACTAGGATCTGAGTTGGGACATTTTCCCTCTGGTCACTGCTTCAGTGTTCTCCCGAGCAGCGTCCATCCTGCCCTCTTAGCTACTGGGCTGTGTGTGTGTGTGTGTGTGTGTGTGTGTGTGTGTGTTTGTGGGGGGGTGGTTCCAGGCCTTATTCAGATCTGCAAAGCTGAGTGATCCTGGGGTTCAGCAGTGGGCTTGGTCCTTAGGCCCATGAGCTGAGTGTTGCAGGGTTTGCACGAGTCTGGGGGCTTTGCCAGACTCTGTCTCACCTACCTCTTTCTAACAGTGCTAATTTCTAAGCCCAATCATTTCTACAAAGAGCCTGACAGCCTCACCTCCCTTCTCAGTGAAGGTTTAATAGCAGAGTGCTGAAACAGGTCTCATTGCTAAGCCTTCATTATTTCCACAATGTATACTACAGGACTCCTACTAACATACCATGAAGCATTGTCCTAATTAAAACTAAATGACTCATGTCAAATTAAATGAGCAGAGTACATTGGGTTAGCCAAGGCTCTGGCTTGCAATTGCATGTTTGTTTACTTGTTAATTGGCCAAGTTCAATCATCTACAGCAGCCTTTTCTTCTCATCAATATAAATTACTGATGCTTCAGATTTGATCTGCTGGGGAGCCCTGGCCTGGGAGATAGGATACCTGACAATCGGTCCCACTGTGTTATCTTGTAAAGCTGTTAAACCGTCTTGTGCTTAGTTTCTCCTGGCACAAAGGAAGCATGATCTTCACCACCTATCTGCTTTTTATGGATGCTGTAAAGCCACTGTAAATTGGAGACATCCAAAGAGTTCCTACGTGTGCTCCTCTCTGGAAGAGCTTTGGTCCAAAGTTAAGGAGTTTCTAAGTTCAGGGGTCTAGCAGGGCTTTGAAGGCTAATATATTAGTGAAAATTCTATCAGAGAAACAGAACTGATAGAATATATGATACTGTTGTATATATAGTATATGTATATAGTAGTGTATATATGTGTATGTGTGTGTGTGTGTGTGTGTGTGTGTGAAGAAATTTAGTGCAAAGAACTGGCTTATACAATTGTAAGGGCTGGTTAGGCCAATCTGAAGTCCATAGGGCAGGCCATGAGGAAGGGCACACTGAAAACTCTCCGTAGGAGCTAAAGTTGTAGTCCACAGGCAGGATTTCTTCTTCCTTAGGGAAACCTCTGTTCTACTTGAAAGGTCTTTCAGCTGATTGGTTCAGACCCACTTAGATCATTGAGGATATTCTCCTTAAAGTCAACTGGTTGTAGATGTTAATCACACCTACAAAATACCTTCACAGAAACACCTAGATTAGTGTTTGCTTGAATAACTAGCTACTATAGCCTAGTGAAGTTGACACATGAAACTGACCATTGCAGCTAGAATCTAGAAGTGGACATCCAATTTAGCAATATTGCTTTTGCTTGGCTCAGTTGGATAGAAAATACTATCATGTCCATGGGTTCAGTTCAATTTTTAGAGAGATTCTCTTCCAAATATTTCATTCATTCACACTTCCATCAGAGATTATTTGGAGCCTTTGCACTAAGGTAGGAGCTAGACACACATGTATAAATGAGTGGTGGTTAGGCTGTGCCACAGTGGAGTTTATTGTGGGTGAAATGGGCATATACACAGAGGACAACATGGTGAATATGACAAGAGACATATGCATGTGGCTTTAAGAAGCTCACCCAGGGAAATCATAGGGGCTTCCAGGAGGAGGTAATGCCATGAATGTGGAAGATGGCGAAGGGAGAAGAAAGAGGGACATATGTGTAGAGGGGCCATCCCAAGCAGAAAGGACACAAAGCTAAGCAAAGCACAAAGGTGAGGGGCACCATAGATTTGTTAGGGACTATAAGCAGGTCTGTGGTTCAGGGATGAGGATAATGAAGTGGTGGAAATTAGTGAGGCTGGGAAGATGGCAAGAGCTGCATTCTGAACACCCTCATAGAGGAGTTTGGACTTATGTGGCAGGGACAACATTATCCCCTCTGCATTTTAAAGGGCCCCCTGGAGTCTGTGGGAAGGATGGGATTAGTGTGGACAAAACTAGGGAGAGGAAAGCCCATTATAGGCTAGCAATACTGCCAGTCAGGATCAGGGAAATTCTTTAAGATTTGGAAAGAAGGCATCCAGAAATACTTGGGAGGTGAACTCCGTAGAACTAGGTGGTTGGTCGGTCCTGTGGGTGTGTAAGGAGAAGTGAGAAGTAGAAGACAGAGCTACTGTTTCATGTGGAGAACACAGGGGGAGCGAAGATTTATGGGGGAAGACGATGAGCTCAGTTGGGGCTATGTTGAGTTTGAGGTGTCAGGGTGACATACAGCTGCCAGTTATTAGCTTGATCTGTGGCTGTGGGGTTCAAGGAAGTGTTCTGGGCTTGGTATTTGGGATATGAGGTGTTTGGGAGCCATTGGAAATAGGTACTAATACAAAGCATGCAGTAGATAAGATTATCCAGAAACAGATCCATGAGACAGACATTGTCTCCAACTCACAGAAAACTGGGTTAAGACTCTTATTTTGTAAAAAAAAAAAAAAAAAAAGGCAAATACCAGTGGGAAGTACATTTGCCACATCATTTTCCCTTACTTGTGAATGAATCCTACTAGGTTAGGATTTTCTACAGAGATGCAGCCCTCTCTCATATGGGAAGGGACTAAGACTCAGGGGGCTAAGATTCAGGGGACTAGGACACAGCTCCTGGGTGTCAGAGTGGAGCTAGAACACATGCCCTTTAAATTCTAGCCAGGTCTTTCCTTGTCTGTGTGAGGCATAGAGGGACAATTTTGACTGGGTGGATGAGGGAGAACACCTGTGGTACTGGGTACGCAAGGCTAGGAGGGTTGTGGCAGACTATTGGGCAGGAACTCTTGGGCAAGGACGGGAGAGGTCCCTGGGAAAGGGGCCTGGGCTGTTTCCACTACACAGCACACAGGGCATGCCCCAGGGCTTTCTCTTTCACACCAAGGCTTGTTATGGTCCAAGTGAATACCCTACCCTCCTTCCACCAGTAGTGTTCAGAAAATAATCTAACCTGTCATTAACCAGTTAGTATAATTTATAATCAGCATGAAAAAGAGGGAAAGAAATGGTGAGTAAGAGAGAGAGTCACCCAGGAGCCAGACGGTGCAGCCTCTGCATGGTTCTCCCTGAGGCTGCGTTAGCATCCAGGTTTACCTGAAACTGTGGGCTGCAGCCAATGTTTTGGTAGCTAAGGAGCCCCACATGTGTAAACTGGCCCTGACCTGACCACAATGGTCAGTTTGCCCTGCTCTGCATATACCATTCAGGGAGAGTTGGCTATCATCCAGTGTACTTTGCACAAAGGCAGAAAGATGTGTATGGGATCCTGGAACGTTAGTTGCTATAGCAACATCTGCCTTTATTATCACCTAAACCCATTCACTGTATAAATATAGTAACTATTTGACTTCCCCACCCCCAGTCCACTTGGTATGATTTAAAAAAATTGCAACAACCAAAAAAATAAAAATAAAAACAACCCACCGACAAACTGCAGTATCATGGGTGTATGGGTAGAGGGGGAGATGGCTACTTTTTACAACCAATACAGGAAGGGTACATTCCTATAAGTAATGGGACAAAGTTGCATGGAAAGTTGAAAGAACAGGAACGAAGTAGGAGAGGTGTAGAAGAAGGAAATATTACAGTGGAAAGAAGTCTAATTTGTAATCAGACCTGAGCTCAAATCTTGGCATCACTGCTTATACCTGAGTAATATTGGGACACTCAATCCCCTGAGCCTGTTTCCTTATCTGCAAAATGGGAGAACCATATCCCACAGCCTACTTCAGCAACATGGTCTCCTTCTATGAGGCCTGAAGACCCCATCTCTAATGTTGGGCCAGAGATGGAGATATGCTCTTCACCAGCAGTTACCAGCTCACTTCTCTGCAGTGAATGATGAAAAGGGACAGGCCCAGCCGGGGTTGGTGAGAGTGACCATCATGCTAGTCTGGATAAGAAGCCAGGCCAACCAGATAGGGCAGGGCAGAGCAAGGCAGGGCAATATAGGGAGTGGGAAAGGGATGTCTCCTGCCAATGGATGTTCCACAGATTGTTTTTCCTTCTGAAGACCGAGTTTGTATATGTGGAGCTATTAAACAGGATTGGGAGGGGGTGGGGAAGGAAGCTATAGACAGAAATCCAGCATCTAACAGCCATTTTTGGAGAGCCTGCTGTGAGCCAGGCACTGTGCTGAGGCCAGAAGGACCACTGCTGGAGAAAGGACAGAAACTCTTCTCTCACATCCATCCTGAACCCGCACCCCGCATTGCTTGCCAGACTCCTTGATCCCTGAGATGAAGGATTTTTTTCTTGAACTCTATAACAAAAGCAAACACTTGATACTTGCCAGGCACTATGTTAAGTGCTTCAAAAATTTTAATTCATTCAATCCTCACAATAATTCCATAATGTAGAAACAAATATTGTCCCACTTTGTAGATGAGCAAATTGAGACAGGGAGAGGAATATGCACGGGAGTAGTGTGATCTCAAAATACTGGCTCCAAGGGTGAGATACAACCTGAGAGGAGCTCCTCCTCCTCCTCCTCCTCCTCCTCCTCCTCCTCCTCCTCCTCCTCCTCCTCCTTCTTCTTCTTCTTCTTCTTCTTCTTCTTCTTGCAAATCTTATGAGAGAACACATATAAGCATTTCATCTGAACCTGGTTGCAGTAAGTGCTCAATAAATGTTGGCTATTATTGCTATGATTGTTATTTTTTGGTAGAACTGCCATCAGGCCCACGAAGTTCAACCATTTTTTCTATTTTGGAAATGGCTCTCCTTGCTCCCCACACCAAATCTTGGCTTGAGAGAACCTCTTCCCTTTGTGGCTGGAAGTCTCTAGAAACAAGTCAATCCTATTAGGAAGGAAGGGGGTGGGGTCAAGAAAGGAGCCAGGCAGCAGGACTAGGTCTCTGAAGCTAGAGTCATTGCCTTAGTTATACTCAGACAGACCTGGGTTCAAATCCTACCTCAGGCATTATTAGCTGCATCCTTAGGCAAGGCACTTAAACTTCTGAACATTGCTCATAGTGCTGTTGTGACGGTTAAATGGCCTAAGTCATAGAAGCCTCACAGTGCTAATGCCTGCTACATAGGAAGTTCTTGGTAAATGTAGCCCCTGTGATGACTGGGACAGTGATGTTGATGGCAAGTAGGGTGAGGATGAAGATGATGATTTGAACCCTCTGCTTCTATTTTCTTGCTCTCTCTGTTCTTCATTAGGTTGCCGAAGAGAGGAGTGAAAAGCAGTGAGTGTCTTGTGCAGGCTCTAAGAAGTCTTGCAGTAAAAGCATCTATTCAGTTATGTTGAACCTAGATTTCCCAAAGCTTATCTGAGCACAGAGTTTTTTGGGCAGAGAACCCTGAGCTAGGAGACAGAGGCTCTTGTACCCAGCACACCATTATCATAGTCTACAGTGGAGTTGGGCACTCCCACTGGGTCAGGTGGGTGTTTGGGCAGTGGCTGTGTCTCTTTCCTCCCCTTTCTCCTGCCCTGGAGGAGGTGACCTATGAGGTGGTGGTGGTAGGATTGTGCCCTCTGGAGATTTTAGTAGTAGAATGACCCTGCTTTGCCTAAGACTTTCCAGGTTTTAGCTCTGAAAATCCTGCATTTTTGGAACCCCTTAATCCTGGGCAAATTTTGTTGGTTGGACACCCTTGTTACTCCCTTTCTCTTCCTCCTCCATCATATTCATGAGATAATACAGCTTTACCTGTCTGAGAGTGCAAATGTAATAAGTAGGGATGCAGATGAGAATATAAATATGTGGATAATTCAGAATATGATAACTCTGGATCCAGATGAAAACCTAAATGTTATAATTGTGTATACAAATAAGAATGCAAACTCTGCAATAAGAAAACAGTTTCTATGATCCCCCCCAAAGACCTCATTCCCCAGTACTGTGGCCAGGAGCTATTCCTTTTTCTATCTAACAGTCAAGCCTCCAATCCCTTTCTTGTGCTGAGAGCCAGGCTAGTTTGCTGAGCTCAGCAGGGGAGGAAGGGAGGGATCCTCCTGGGTGTGTTTCAGGAAGGTGCCAGCCTGGGGAGAAAACGCTGAGATGAGTGCAAGCTAGAGGGGCTCAAGACCCTCATACTGGCCAGCTGGACACTGTGGTTAGTCACAAGGTACTGATGGGGGCATTTTTTGTCACGTCAACAGGCATAAACCAAGGACCTTTGATGCCCCAGCCCATTTCCCTGCCAAGCACTAGCTTTATCCTCCTTACAGGTATCATGGGGACATCTCTTTAAAACTAGAAGGAATAGAGCATCTATTTAAGCCTTTCCCACTCACCTGTGGAGCTGACTTTTCCTCCTTATGTCCCTTCATATCTTCCTTCCCTCAATGTGCTTTGTTAAAATTGTGATGAGATTCCATATGTCTTTACAACTTGTTTTAGATTGTGTTTTGGTTATCTACTGCTGCATAATAAGCCACCCCAAAATTATTATGCTCACAAATTCTATAGATAAGGAATTCTAACAGAGCACAGTGGGGATGGCTTGTCTGTTACAGGATGTCTGGGGGTTGCAGCTGGGAATATTTGAACAACTGGGGATAACTTTAAAGAGCAGAACAGAGAGAGCAGGATCTCATGTCTCTTCTTACAAGGGCACTAGTCCTGTTCATAAGGAATCTATTCTCGTGACCTATTTACCTCCCAAGGGCCCCACCTCCTAACAGGATCACAATAAGGGTTAGGATTTTAACATATGAATTGGGAGGGGGACATGTTCAGTCTATAACATATGTGTTGGCTTAGAGCTCTAAGAGCAAATATTCCAGAAAACAAGGCTAAAGCTGCATGGATCTTTATAATTCGCCTCCATAATCCTCTAGGCTGATAGAGTCACAAACTCACATTCAAGGAGGGGGGGTATAGACTCCACATTTCAGTGGGAAGTATATCAGTGGATTTGTCTGATTATCCAATATTCAGTAGGTTTGTTCACTATGTAGAGAAGTGAAATCTTAAAGATTAAGCCAAAGATATGGTTAATAATGTGGATAATTTGCTTTTTAAATAATGAATTAAAAATATTTTTTTAATTGCTCAACAAAAAGAATGCCATAAATGATGGGTAGTATTTCTCAACCTGTATTTCTTGTATAGAGATCTAGAGCCATCTTACAAAATAAACAAAAATTCTTATTTCCAAGTAAGTTTGGAAAATGTTTCACATTATATATAGCCTTTTGGAGAGTCGCTATGCATACTGACACATCAAAGTCCCTGAGAAGTCCTGCAGCAAAGAAATATTTATTTTCTTTTGTAGTTTAGATGTTTCTAAAACCTACTTGAACATGGAACCTTTAAAATTTTCTTCTTAGGTTGCCATACCTGTTGAAATCTTGCCAAACTAATATTCCTTGAGCTCTGTTCAAAAAAGACTGCCTAAGTCTGTCTAAGTAATATTTTGGGGTGTGTGTGTGTGTGTGTAGTGCATCTTCTTTATCCATTCATCTATGGATAGACACTGGGTTGCTTCCATATCTTGGCTATTATAAATCCTACTGCAATAAACAGAGGCATACATGTAAGCCTTTGAATTTGCGTTTTTGTTTTCTTTGGATAGATACCCAGTTGTGGAATTACTGGATCATATGGTATTTCTATTTTTAATTTTTTGAGGACGTTCCATACTGTTTTCTGAAAAGGCGGGCCTACGCTGGCCGACTCCATCTTGTTCTGTGTCCTTCACCTTGACCGCGCTTCCTCCCCTTGAGTAACCTCCCGCTCACCTGCCTAACAGGACTCGACCCTTCCCCAGCCAGTCTTCTGAGGCCACAGCCATTACCTCACCAACTGCCCCTAGGCCCCAATAAAACCTTTGTCCTTTTGAAACTCGCTCTCTCATCCGACTTCAGCCAGGTCACGATCTCGCGGTCCGTGAGTTCGAGCCCCGCGTCAGGCTCTGAGCTGATGGCTCAGAGCCTGGAGCCTGTTTCCGATTCTGTGTCTCCCTCTCTCTCTGCCCCTCCCCCGTTCATGCTCTGTCTCTCTCTGTACGAAAATAAATTTAAAAAAAAAAACAAAAAAACAAAAAAAAACGTTGAAACTCGCTCTCTCTCCCCAGTATCTCACCGCTGTTTCGGTGCAGGTAGGGGATTGAGCTCGTGCTAGCTCGAATAAAGTCTCTTTTGCTTTTACTTCAGACTCGGCTCCCTGGCGGTCTTTGGGGATCACGAATTCTGGGCATAACATTTTCCACAGTGTCTGCACCAGCTTGTATTCCCACCAATAGCATATGAGCAGTCTTTTTTCTCCACATCCATGTCAACACTTGTTATTTCCTATGTTTTGAATTTTAGCTATTCTGACAGGTGTGAGGAGATACCTCATTATAGTTTTGATTTACATTCCCTGTTGAATAGTGATGTTGAACATCTTTTCATGTGTCTGTTGACCTTCTGATGTCTTCTTTAGAGAAGTGTCTGTTCATGTCTTCTGTCCATTTTAAAAATTGGATTGTTTGGTTTTTGGTGTTGAGTTGTATAAATTATTTATATATTTTAGATACTAACCTTTTATTGGTTGCCAGAGAGGAGGTGGGTGGGGGAATGGGTGAAATTAGTGAAAGGGATTAAGAGAGCACTTATCATGATGAACACTGAGAAATTTATAGAATTGTTGAATCATTATATTGTACGCCTGAAACTAATATAACATTATATGTTAATTATACTTGAGTTAAAAAAATAAATATATTAATTAAAGATATTATGACCAAAAATGATGTATTCAAACACTTGGGTCTCACGAAGTGAAATCCAAAGTTTGAATAAATTTAAAAACAGAAGAAAGAGAGAAAGAAAGAAAGAAAGAAAGAAAAGCAGACTAGCTAGACTGAATTCCAGAGCAAGCAAGCTTTAGAAGAATAAATCTTAAAATATTATTCAATAACTTTTTCAATAATTGTAGCATAATTTTCAGTGCTTGATTTGAGTATTTGCACCAGACCAATTAAAGCAAAGTCTTTGGAGGTGAGGATTTAAGAATTGGAATTTTTGAAAATCACCTCAGGGAATTCAGGTTGAGGTCCGGTTGAGAGCCTTGAATTAAACTATTATCTCAGAAAAAAAAAGTGTTTATTCTTAGGAGGTTATTCACTGGGAAATTGGAAGAACAAAGAGGCACATTTGCAATTCTTAATGAAGGGGGAATCACAAAAGAGACAGACCAGATGCTGAGTATCTATACTTAATCTGCTTTGCTTCTTGGGTAGTGGATTGCTACTCCCCATACACCCCAACCCTGCCTTTGCCCATCCCTTCCAGATTGCATTGTCATAACCATTATTGACTCTCCTACTAAAGTTTTGCCTCCTTCTCACCGCCCCCCCCCCACCCCAAATAGGACTTTATTCTAGAATGGATAATTCAAATTGGAGGACACGCACCACTGGGGATGGAGAGATTAACTTTTACAGATTGGAAGAGGGGTTTCCATAATTTGTGGCGAGATTCAATAGGAAGAAGTTAGAAAAGAGGGCAGATATGAGGATAGAGGAGAAGAGGGAGGAAATGTAATGTATCCGTGAAAGGAATCTTCCTCCCATCCATGGAGGACTTAAGTGTTAAAGTGCTTATCCCATAGACTAGAGAAAATTCATATCACATAGAGCTTTAGGTTCTTTGTTCCTATTGTATAATTATCTCTAACTAATTCAACAGTTTGGAAAATCTGCTATACTCAGAGCTTTATGGTATGATGTTTGAGGAATAAAGTAAAAGGTCAGTAAAGGGGTGAGTGACTCAGTGGATTAAGCATCCAACTCTTGATTTTGGCTCAGGTCATGATCTCACAGTTCATGGGATCAAGCTCATCGATGGGATCTGAGCTGATGGTGTGGAGCCTGCTTGGGATTCTCTCTCTCCCCCTCTCTCTGCCCCTCCCCTGCTTGTGCACTCTCTCTCTCAAAATAAATGAATGAGCATTAAAAAAAAAAGGTCAGTAAAGGGAAGTGTGGCCAGGTTCAAGTCCAACCTCCATGGTGTCCTTGGAGGTGGTGGCATCTAGCAGTTCTATATGGAGACCATCTGTGAAGTGAATGACAGTCCAAGGTGGAGCTGGAAATGGCAAGACAACACCTTGAGTACCCTTAACATAGAACATTCTCCTTCCCTCATATAATAGAGAAAGGTGGCCTTGAAAACAAAAGTTAGAAAGGGGGCAGGGAGGAGGTAGACCAACACATGAACTACTGATGGATGTCCTTTATTTATTTATTTATTTATTTATTTATTTATTTAACCACTTCTCCTTTGTTAACCATTTGGCTTGTTTCAAAGTCTTTCTATTATATTGCACTGCATGAACTTTACTACACATAAATCCTAGCCTGCATCTTGGATTATTTCCTTAGGATAAATTCCCAGGAATGGAATTACCAGACCAAAAAATAACAGGTATTTTGGGGGCTCTTGATATATATTACTACCCAGCCCCCTTAGAAAATTTGTATCAATTTAAACTATCATTAGCAGTGTACAAGAATGCTTATTTTCCTAATACCGGGCATTTTAACTTACAAATATTTCTTGGTGCTCTTGTTATTTTTGTTTTGATTGTTTTCTTTCTGGATTACTCTTAAAAAGAAAATTTTCCCCAGCTTTGAGATATAATTGACATATAGCATTGTGTAAGTTTAAGGTACACAACATGTTGATTGGATACACAGGTACTGTGAAATGACTATAGCATTGGTTAACACCTCCACCACCTCACATAATTACCATTTCCTTTTTGTGATGAGAACATTTTAAGATATACCCTCTTAGCAATGTTCAAGTGTATAATACAGTATTGTTAACTATAAACACCATGCTGTATATTAGATCCCCAGAACTTATTCGTCATATATATAACTGGAAATTTATATACTTTGACCAACATTTCCACATTGCCCCACCCTCTAGCCCCTGGCAGCCACCATTCTACTCTGTTCATCTTTTTTTAGATTCCACATTTAAGTGATATCATACATATCTGTCTTGCTTATTTCACTTAGCATAATGTCGTCAGGGTCCATCCATGTTGTTGCAAATGGCAGGATTTCTCTTCTTCTCATAGCTGAATAGTATTCCATTGTATATATACACCATAACTTTATTCATTCATCCATAGGTGCACACTTAGGTTGTTTCCATATCTGGGCTGTTGTCAATAATGTTGCAATGAACATGGAGTTACAGATTTCTCTTTGAGATTCTGATCTCATTTCCTTTGAATATATACCAAGAAATGGGAATACTGGATCATATGGTAATTTTATTTTTAATATTTTGGGGAACCTCCATACTCTTTTCCATAGTGACTGCACCTATTTACATTCCTACCAACAGTGCACAAGGTTTCCCTTTTCTCCATATCTTTGTCAACACTTTTTATCTCTTGTCTTTTTGAAGACATGATGACTTCTTAGCCATTCTAACAGGTATGAGGTGATAGCTCATTGTGGTTTTGATTTGTATTTCCCTGGTGTTTAATGATGTTGAACATCTTCTCGTGTCTGTTGGCCATCTGGATGTCTTCTTTGGAAAAATGTCTATTCAGTCTCTCTGTCCATTTTTTAAATAGAATTGTTTATTTTTTCTATTGAATTGTATGATTTCCTTATATATTTTGGTTATTAACCCTTTGTCAGACATGATTTGCAAATATTTTATCCCATTCTCTAGGTTGCCTTCTTATTTTGCTAATTAAAATTTTTTTTAAATGTTTATTTATATTTGAGAGAGGGAGAGAGACAGAACATGAACCGGTGGGGTGAGGGGGGAGCAGAGAGAGAGGGAGACACAGAATCTGAGTCAGGTTTCAGGCTCTGGGCTTCAGCACAGAGCCTTACACGGGGCTTGAACTCAAGAGCTGTGAGATCATGACCTGAGCTGAAGTTGGATGCTTAACCAACTGAGCCACCCAGGTGCCTGTTAATTATTTTGCTGTGCAGAAGCTTTTTTATTTTGATGAGATCCCACTTATTTATTTTTGCTATGGGGCTCCCTTGTCAAATATTGGCTCCCTTGTCAAATATTAGTTGGTCATATATGTGAGGGTTTGTTTCTGGGCTTATTCTTTTTTATTAACATTTTTTAATGTTTACTTATTTATTTTTTATATTAAATATAATTTATTGTCAAATTGGTTTCCATACAACACCCAGTGCTCATCCCAACAGGTGCCCTCCTCAATGCCCGTCACCCACTTTCCCCTCTCCTCCACCCCCATCAACCCTCAGTTTGTTCTCAGTCTCTTATGGTTTGCCTCCTTCCCTCTCTGTAACTTTTTTCCCCCTTCCTCTCCCCCATGGTCTTATATTAAGTTTCTCAGGATCCACATATGAGTGAAAACATATGTCTTTCTCTGCCTGACTTATTTCACTTAGCAGTTCCATCCATGTTGCTACAAATGGCCAGATTTCATTCTTTCTTATTGCCAAGTAGTATTCCATTATATATATAAACCATATCTTCTTTATCCATTTGTCAGAAATACAACTGATTCTTAAAAAATAATTTTTAATGGGGTAAATTAAATTATGTGTGTTGTCTCTCTAGTCTATTTTCTTCTCAAAAAGTATGACATATTTCCCTTTGCTTTAGAAACATGGCAATCATTTTTTTTTCTTTTACTAATTCTCCCCAATCAGAAACAGATAACTTTCAGGTTGCTGGTAAACAACAAGTTCCTTCTCTTTAATGGATATTGCAAATAGTAGATGGTCTTTTGAGATTTTCTTCTCAGCCTTTCTTTAGCAATGGCCTCTAACTTACCTATGTAAGTATCTCAAAAACTTACTTTGGAAAACTTGTCTTCTAGCCTGAACATGCCTCCTAAAATGAGTATTAAACCAGGGTTCTTGATGGAGATTTAAGTGAAGTCATGAGTTAATTCCTTCTTTTGTCCTTCCAATTGTTATCCAATTATTGGAAATTATTGAATGCTTACTAAGTGTCTTATACTATATAATACATTACAAAGTGCAGGTGATATTGATTATTCATGGATTCCACATTTATGATTTTGCTTGGTTGGTGAAATTTATTGTAACCCCAAATCAGTGCTCATGGCTCTTTCATGGTCATTTGTGGACATGTGTAGTACAGGGAAAATTTGACTTACTCAACATGCACATTCCCAGCTGAGGTAAAACAAGGCATCCTTCTGACTTTTTGTTTTATCTCTCATACTCTAAATAAGAGTCCTTTTGTGATGTATTTGGTGCCATAGTTTTGCATTTTCTTGGTGATTTCTTTATTTAAAATAGCTCCCAAGGGTAGTGCTGAAGTGCTACTGTTCCTAAGCTGTGATGTACAAGAAGGGAGAAAATATGTGTCAGATAAGTTTTTTTAAATTTTTTTAAAAGTTTATTTATTTTTGACAGAGACAGAGTGCGAGCGTGAGCTGGGGAGGGGAAGAGAGAGAGTGGGGGAGACACAGAATCCGAAGCAGGCTGCAGGCTCCAGGCTCCAGGCTCCAAGCTGTCAGCACAGAGCCTGATGCGGGGCTCAGACACACAAACTGTGAGATCATGACCTGGGCCGAAGTCAGACGCTTAACTGACTGAGCCACCCAGGCGCCCCCAGATAAGTTTTATTAAGGCATAAGTTATAGCGCTGTTGACCATGAATTTGATAGATCAACAATATATAGTAAATAAGGTGTCTTTAAACAAAAACACACACAAAAGAGGTTATGTATTGATTGATTGATGAAAATGCTGTGACCAGAATCTCACAGGAATCTAACCCTGTATTTTCCCTAGGAGCAAAGCCTCAGTATTCACTAATTCAGTGTTCACAGCAACTGTATAAAACATAATTCCCAGGAAAACTAGAATTGACTGTATATTAGAAGGTGACAGTTTACCTTGGGAAATGAGAGGAACACACATAAAAGAAATAATGAGCAACCTGAACAGTAAAATTCATACAAATAACAAAGGATAGAAAAATCGGAGTGATCTAGAGGAAGGTTTTGTGAAAGGACTGGTCATAAATCTGGGCTCTGCAGAATGAAAAGGGTTTATGTAAGCTCAGGAAGCTAAGAGTGGGAGTGATGAATAGTCAGGCTATAAGCCAATTTGTTTGAATTTGAGGATTATTTTGAATTTGGGGCATATGAAAAATAAGGCTGAAAAAATAGTGTGGGAAGAGGTTACAGAGGTCCTGAATGTAAGTCTGAAAGAGCCTGGGTTTGTTCTTCAGACTAGTTTTTTTTGTTGTTGTTGTTTAATCACCTTTATAATTTGCATAAAATAAATTGCACTCATTTTACGTGTACACTTTGATGAACATTAATAACTATATACTCCCAAGTAAACACCACCATAATCTAGAAATAAAAGATTTGTATGACCCCAAAATGTTTTCTCTTATTCCCTTGCAACCTATACCCCTACCAATCATAATAGTAGGCAAAACATATAGCATAAATTTTCCTCTTATAGAATTTCTTATAAATGAAACAAAATAGCAAGTACTCTTATGAGACTGGCTTCTTTTGCTTAGCATGTTTTTGAGATTCACCCATTTTATATATAGTATATAGTTTTTAAGAAAATGGTGAATAATATTGCATTTTATGGATGTACTGAAATTTGCTTATCCATTTACCAGTTGTTAGATATTTAGGTTGTTTCCAGTTTCGAACTATTACAAGTAAAATTGCTATGGCCATTTGTGTACAACTCTTTTTGCGGAAATATGTTCTCATTTTTCTTGGATGAATACTTAAGAGTGGAACTACTGGGTTGCGTGATAGGTGTATGTTTAACTTTTTATGAAACTGCCAAACTATTTCCAAAGTGATTAAAACTTTATATATAACCTCAGCCACGTATGAAACTTCTAGTTACTCCATATCCTTATACCTGATGTCGTCAGTCTTCTAAATATTTGCCATTCTAGTGGGTGGTGCCATTCTAGATGGCACAATGGGTGTCATCTCATTGTGGTTTTAACTTAGATTTTATGTATGACTAATGATAATAAACATATTTTCATGTATTTGAGATTTGTATATCTTATTTTGTAGAGTGTTCAAATATATGTCATTTAAAAAATTGGTTGCCTTGTCATTGGGTTGAAGACATTCTTTAAATACTCTGGATAGTGATCCTTTGTCACACATATGTGTTGTGAATATTTTCTTCTATGTCCTGCCTTTTCATTTTTGTAATGGTGGCTTTTGAAGAGCAGTTTTTATTTTGTTGAAGGCCAATTTACCATATTTTTCTTTCATGGTTCATGCTTTTTGTATACTCTCTAAGAAATCTTTGCCTATCCTAAGGTTACAAAAATTTTCCTCCATGTTTCCTTCTAGAAGTTTTATAGTTTTAGCTTTTACATTTAAGTCTATGATCCATATCAAGTTAGTTTTTGTTTGTTTGTTTGTTTGTTTGTTTGTTTGTTTTTGTATGATGTGAGGGAAGGGTTGAGGTTCATTCTTTCCTGTATGGAAATCCAACTGTTCTAGCAGCATTTGTTAAAACAATGATCTTTTCCCCATTGGATTCCCTTAACACTTCTGTCAAAAATGATTATTGACTCATACATGTGTAGATTTACTTCTGGACGCTCAATTCATTTCCACTGATTTATATGTCTATCATTTTACTCATACCACAGAGTCTTGATTACTGTAGCTTTATAGTAAGTCTTGAAATCAGGTAGTGTCAATTTTCCAAGTTCATTCTTTTTCAAAATTGTTTTCGATATTCTAGGTACTTTGAACTTCCCTAAAAATTTTAAAGTCAGCTTGTCAAGTTCTGCAAGAAAACCTGCTAACATTTTCACTGAAATCCAAATCTGAATCTATAGATCATTTTAGGGAGAATTAACATGTTAAAAATATAAAGTATTCCAGTCCATGAACATGGTATAGCTCTCCAATTATTTAGGTCTACTTTAATTTATCCAACAATGTTTTGTACTTTTTAGTGTACAGGTTTTGCACATATTTGGTTTAATTTTTCCCCAAATTTTTCACATTTTTTGATGCTACTGCTAATGGTCTTTTCAAACAGCCAGATGTTTTAATCAAATTTTCTATATTTTATGTATTTTTTTATGCACTGGTTTCTGCTCTTATTTATATTACTTTGTTTTTCTTCTTAATTTGGGTTTAATTTGCTCTTTTCTCTAGTTTAAGATAGGAGCTTATATAATTTATTTTAGAACTTTCTTCTCCAACGTAAGTGTGAAAAGTTATGAATTTTCCAGTAAGCTCTGCTTTAGTTGCATGCCACATATTTTGATATTTGTGTTTTCATTGTCATTTAGTTTAAAATATTAAATTTTTTTCTTTTTTAATTTATTTTTTATTAAATTGATAGAGAGAGAGAGAGGGAGAGGGAGAGAGCATGTGCAAGCAGGGGCAGGACAGAGAGAGAGAGAGAGAGAGAGAGAGAGAGAGAGAGAGAGAGAGAGAATCCCAAGCAGGCTCCACACTGTAAGTGCAGAGCCTGACATGGGGCTTGATCTCATGAACCATGACATGAGATTATGACCTGAGCCAAAATCAGAGTTGGATGCTTAACTGACTGAGCCACTCAGGTGCCCTGAGATATTTAAATTCTTTTCTTATGATTTTTTATTTTAGCTATGGATTATTTAGAAGAATTTTGTTTAATTTGAATATACTTTAGAATTTACCAAATAATTTTCTGTTGTTGATTTCTTCATTCTGTGTGGTCAGTTCTCTGAGTACATGTTGCTGAATAGAGTGGAGTGTTCTATAAATGTCAATTAACTGAAGTTGATTAAGTGTTGTTTCAATCTTATGTATTTTTGTTGACTTTTTAGTCTACTTGTTCTATCAATTACTGAGAGAGGCATGTTTAAGTCTCCAACTATAATTACGTGTTTATTTTTCCTTTCATTTCAATGTATTTTGCTTTCTCTATTATAAAGCCCTGTTGTTAGGTGCATATCATTTAGGATTATTATGTCTTTGAGAAATTGAGTCTTTTATCATTATGCAATGTATCTTTTTATCCTTGGTTATTTTTTTTGTTGTTGTAGTATTAAAATAGGCATCCCAGTTTTCTTCTGGTTAGTGTTTCCATCATATACCTTTTAAATATCTTTTTAGATTTAGCTTAATCTTTGATTTTATATTTAATGCTGGTTTCTTCTGTTGGGGTATGGTTTTTAAAATTTTTTATTTTCTTAACTAATTTTGAGATAGAAAATGTGAATTAACCAAGGGCAAAGAGAGAGAGAGAAAGAGAGAGAGAGAGAGAGAATCCCATGAGGTGCAGAGAGAGGGGAGAGAGTGCAGAGCCTGGAGCAGGGCTCAAGCTCACCCAAAGTGGTACTTGAGCTCACCCCTAGTGGGGCTCACCTATGCGGAGCTCACCCTATGCGGGATCGAACTCATGAACCATGAGATCATCACCTGAGCCAAAGTCGGATGCTTAACAGATTGAGCTACCCAGGCACCCCTGGAATATGCTTTTTTATTCAGTCTGACATCTCTCTGACTTTTAATTAGACTATGTATTTTTAAAAAAAATAATTGGACTATGTATATTTAGGTCATTTGCATTTAATGTAATTTTTGATATAGCTGGGTTTAAATCTAGATCTATTTGTTTTCTCATTCAATTTTTTAAATCTGTTCTTTGTTCATATTTTCCTCTTTCTCTACCTTGTTTTTGGATTGGGTATTTTGTAGTATTCTTTTTTCTTTTCACTTTTGGCTTACTAGCTATACCTCTTTGTGTGTGTGTGTGTGTGTGTGTGTGTGTGTGTGTGTGTGGTGGGGAAGGTGTTTGCTCTAGGATTTATACTATACATTTTAACTTAACATAGTCTACCTTTAAATAATATTGTGCCACTTATTACGTAATACAAGAACTTTGTTTTTAAATTTTTTTGTTTATTTAATTTTGAGAGAGAGAGAGACAGAGAGAGAGAGACAGAGAGTGAACAGGGGAGGGACAGATAGAGAGGGAGATACAGAATTTGAAGCAGTCTCCAGGCTCTGAGTTGTCAGCACAGACCGGATGAGGGGCTCCAACTCACGGACCCTGAGATCATGATCTGAGCTGAAGTCAGATGCTTAACTGACGGAGCTACCCAGGTGCCCCGTAATACAAGAACTTTAAAATAATATACTTCTGTATTTCCTTTTTCTGTCCACTGTGTTATTATAGTATACATTTTACTTCCACAAGTGTTATAGACTCCACAATACATTGTGTAGTTCTTTTAAACAGTTATTTTTTAAAAAGTTAAAGTATGACAAAAAAAGATTTTTACATTTATTCTTATACTTATTATTTTAACTTTCTTCATTTCCTTTGGATAACTCTAAGTTTCCATCTGGCATTATTTTCCTTCTTCCTAAATAATTGGATTTACATTGTCTTGGATTGAAGATCTTCTGGCAACAAATTTTCTCAGCCTTTGTCTGAAAAATACTTATTTTGATTTCATTTTTAATTTAACTTTGATATTTTCACTGGATTTAAAATTCTAGGTTGACAGATTTTTTTCCTGCCTTTTAACACCTTAAAGATATCATTTTATTGTCCTCTGTCTTGTTTCTGATTGTTTCTGATAAGAAGTTTACATAATGTTACCTCTATTCCCCTGTATGATAAGTCTTTTTTTTCCTCTCTGGATTTTTAAAAAGATTATCCTTGTCATGGTTTTGAGAAATTTGAGTTTTTCTGTGTGTTTAATTTTTTTTTTTTTTAACGTTTATTCATTTTTGAGAGACAGAGACAGCATGAGTGGAGGAAGGGCAGAGAGGGAGACAGAATCTGAAGCAGGCTCCAGGCTCTAAGCTGTCAGTGCAGATCTGGCCTGATGCTGGGCTCGAACACATGAACCATAAGATCATGACCTGAGCTGTGGTTGGACATTTAACCGGCTAAGCCACCAGGTGCCCCTAGATTTCTTAAAGTATATGCTTAGACACTTTGTTCAGTAATTTTGATTTGTGAATTTATTATAATTTCTATCAAATTTGGGAAAATTTCAGCCATAAAGTCTTTAAATTTGATTTTGTTCTCCTCTCCTCTTTTCTGGAGCTCCAAGTACACATATGCTAAAGAGTTCAATATTGTTCTACTAGTTATTGAGATGTTAGTATTTTGTTTTAGCCTTTTTCTCTTCTTACCCTCTGTACTTCATTAGGATAGTTACTACTGTTATGTCTTCCAAGTTTATTGATCTTTTTTTCTGCAGTGTTTAATCTATTCTTCTCATTCAATGAGATTTTCATTTCAAATAATGAATTTTAATCTCTAGATGATCTATGTTGTTTTTGTTTCTATTTTCTGTTTCTCTTTTCATATGTTCACATTTTCTTTTAAGTACTTATACATAGTTATGACATTTATAATTGTTGTTTTATGTCTTTGAAAATTCCCTATCAAATCTATCATTTCTAAATCTATGCCTATTGACTGACTTTCCTTGTGGTTTTGAGTCACATTTTGCATATCTAATAATTATTTTTATTGGAAAATGAACATTGTGAATTTTCTTTGTTGGGTACTTGATTTTATTACCTTCCTTTAAAGCATGATTAGTTTTGTTTTGGCAGACAGTTAAGTTACTTGGAAATCAGATTGGTCCTCTTGAGGTTTATTTTATTTTATTTTATTTTTAATTTTATTTACTGAGAGAGAGAGAGAGAGAGAGAGAGAGAGAGAGAGAGAGAGAGAGAATATCCCAAGCAGGCTCCGCAGTTTCAATGCAGAGTCCAATGTGTGGCTTGAACTCACGAACTGTGAGATCACGACCTGGGCTGAAATCAGGAATCGGACGCTTAACTGACTGAGCCACCCAGGCACCCCTTGAGGTTTATTTTAATTTTTTTTTCAGGGCAAGTCTTGAGGATACCTTAGCGTTCCAGTATACTAGGGCTTCTTTGCTACATTACTAAACCATGACTCTTCTGATGACTCCTCTGAATGCTTAATGAATTCAGTGAGGTCTACCTAGTCTGGTTGATAAAAATTTAAATGATTTTTCAGATCTGTTTGGGCTCTGAGAATTTCTTGACTTACAGCATTCTGCTAAATCTTTCATAACATCATGGAGCTTCACCCTATGCATGTACAAATATTATTCAGGCAATGACTTGAGGGAGACACTATGTGGATTTCTGAAGCTCTTTCTTCATATAGCTTCAGCATTTTCACATAGCTTCATATTTTTAGTGTTCTGCCTACCTTGGGCTTCTCAGACCTCAGATTTGGCAAGGCTTTGTTTGGATTACTCCTCCTTGCAACTACAGTTTGGAAGTTGCATCAGGTGAACAGTGAGGGCAAACACATAAAGATTTAATTTATTTCCCTTTTCTAAGGGAACATAATCTTGCATAGCTTGTAGTCCAATGTCTGAAAATAGCTGCTTAATATGTTTTGTCTATATTTTCATTTAAGTCAGTTATGCAATTTCCATAGCAGTTACTTATTCATAGGTGTAAGAAGTCTAGAACAGTATTTATCACTGTGTGTGTTTGAGTTTGTGTGATCAGTTATATGTATATATTGTGTGCCTTCATATGGTTAATATGCCTCACAGACATTGCCTTAGTTGGCTTGGGCAGCCATAACAAAATATCATAGACTGGTGCTTAAGCAATAAAACTTTATTTTCTCATAGGTCTAGAGGCTAGAAATTTAATATCAGGGTGTTATCATGGTGGGGTTCTATTGAGAGTTCTCTTCTTGGCTTGAAGATGGCTGCCTTTTCACTAGGTCCTCACCTGAAAGGGGTAGAGGGGGAGTGTATGTGCTAGCTCTCTCGTGTCTTTTCTTGTAAGGGCACTAATCTCATCAAGAGGGTCCTACCCTCACAATGTCATCTAAATGTAATTACCTCCCAAAGGTTTCATTTCCAAATACCATCACATCGGGGCAGGGGTGGGGGGGATAGAGTGTCAACATATGAATTTGAGGGGGGGATACAATTCAGTCCTTAGCACACATTTTTCAGAAATATCTCTCATTACTCACAGGAATTATTTTTCAACTTATGTGGTAGCCACTCTTCTAATATGTATTTTAGAATCTAAATGACAAAACTCCCACCTTATATTCTATTAGTGCTACACAGTTTGAGAATTACTGCAGGCAATAGGGAACTCTTACATACAGATTTTTGAGCAGGGACTTGACCAAATGAAATGATGATATAGGTGTTTTTTTATAGTGTAAAGTTTTTAATTAGCTTCTGATTAGCTGTAAGATTGTTTTTTTTTTAAATATTTATTGTCAAGTTAGCTAACATACAGCGTATACAGTGTGCTTTTGGTTTCAGGGGTAGATTCCTATGATCCATTGCTTACATACAACACCCAGTGCTCATCCCAACAAGTGCTTTCCTCAATGCTCATCATCCATTTTCCCCTCTCCCCCCCCCCCCCCCCACCAACTCTCAATTTGTTCTCTGTATTTAAGAGTCTCTTATGGTTTGTCTCCATCTCTTTTTGAAACTATTTTTTCCCCTTCCCTTCCCCCGTGGTCTTCTGTTAAGTTTCTCAATTTCCACATATGAGTGAAAACATATGATATCTGTATTTCTCTAACTTATTTCACTTAATGTAATACCCTCCAGTTCCATCCACGTTGTTGCAAATGGCAGGATTTCATTCTTTCTCATTACCAAGTAGTATTCCATTGTATATATAAACCACATCTTCTTTATCCATTCATCAGTTGATGGACATTTGGGCTCTTTCCATAATTGGGCTATAGTTGAAAGTGATGCTATAAACATTGGGGTACATGTGCCCCTATGATATAGGTGTTTGAGGTAAGGGGGACTAAATGTGGGAGGGTGACAGTGACAGCAGGTTATTTAATGATCATTATGATAACCAACTGAGGAGTTCTCTCAGGGTTCAGGTTCAGCAGAATTTGTCACTAGTCATTTTCTTAGCTGGTTGTACCCAAGCTTATCATTATCCTCAGCAACCAAAGCCTCAAACAGCTCCAGCACTGAGGAAATCTTCAGACTCATATGCTGAAATGCATTATCCATTCATGTATTCATCCAGAGTATATTTTATTTAATTGTTGTATCTGGCATTTCTAAGGAATATAAAATAAAGACTACTGCTCTTGCCCTTAAGAGGCTTATGGACTCTTTAGGGAGGCAAGATAAATATATTAGTTAAAATATAACCTAATAGTTTGTTATTTTGGTAATATTTTACTGCTTTTATTTTTTAAAGTTCATTTATTTTAAGAGAGGAGAGTACAAGCAAGCAGGGGAGGGGCAAAGAGAGGGAGAGAGAGAATCCCCAGCAGGTTCTATGCTGACAGTGCAGAGCTCAATGTGGGGCTTGATCTAAGGAACTGTGAGATCATGACCTGAGCTGAAATCAGGAGTCAGACACTCAATCGACTGAGCCACCCGAGCACCCCAGTACCTTACTGCTTTTAAAGTGAATTCTCATACCGTCTTTGGTCAAAAAGATAACCAATATACGGTCTTACAGACTGTCCATAAGCCATTGGGAAAGAAAAAGAATAGTCAGTGTGGGATGATATTAGCCAGAAAAGACTTTTCAGGAGAGATTTTTGAGTGTTTTCTTGAAAGATATGCTGAAGAAAAGGTGGAAGATCCTTTGGGCTACTAGAATCTCCTGGCAAATATCATAGGTGTTCAGGCTGACCCAGGCAGGGTAGAATTTGGACTTGAGGAGATATGACTGGTTAAAAGGAGGACCCCAGATAGTAGAAACCTTGAAGTCGAGGCTGAGGCATGTGGACTTGATGCAATAATTGAAGAGAGAACTGTGGGAGGCTCTTCTGTAATAAAGCGATGGAAGTTTTTGCCCTATGTTTTCTGTTTCCTTCTTTTTCTTCCACTTTCATGTAAGCCTATTTTTAAATTCACTTTTAACATGAATAAGGTTTTAAAATAAGTTTTATCCTTGCATTTTATTTTTTAAACCAGCCATAAATAGTTCTTCACCACAAAAATCTGTAATAAAATTTTAGGACCATAACCATTGAATTAATGTGTTAAACTAGTAACTGACTATCTTTTCTCTCACAGACATAATGCTAGACACTGAGAGGGGTACAAAGCTTCAGCATTTGTTTATTCACTCATTTAGTCTATCTATATCTTACGGTGGTTAAGAAGCATTGTCTATGTCTTCAGTGTCTTACAGTCTAGTGGTCAGAAGGGACTGAAACAAATGGCTGGTTGAATGCAGGTCACTTTCTTCTCCTTGAGTTGTCACTCATTCATCCCTCAGGGCCTCTCTCTAGGGCTTTCTGATTGGCTTATGGACATGGGAAGGGAGGGCTTTCAATGGAAATCAGGAACAGTTTTGGGGTCTTGTAGGGCTGCTGAAGCCTCTATTCTCCTATCATAGAACTCCATGTTGACATATTTCCATGGAGATTTCTTGGTCATGCACGGTGTTTCTTTTCCTGGATTGTTGAGATTGTCATCTGAATCTATAATTGAGGCTCATGTAGAAAGGATGGAAAGAACATGAAAGATGTCACTTTCTTACATAGTTTTAGGGATAATGTCTAACTGTGTGAGGGAGGCATATTAAGTGAAAATCAATTATTTCACCAGCAGGTGGGAAGTACTTGCAGCTAAAGGATTTTAGTCTACAGTAAGCATATGCCATGCCATGTGACTACAACTTAGAGTCAAATGCAGTTTTAGATTGTATTCGTAAAAGTATAGCATGCAAGATATTTAAAACAAAGAGTTTTGTTTTACTTTACATTGGCCAATTTAAGTCTAAGGTGTTTTATTCATTTGTAGGTGTCTGGTTTTAAGAGAAATATAGTAAACTGATTGATTGAAGCATTAAGGAATCAAATGTGAAAGTGAAAGGTTTTAAACCAAATGCTATCTGGAATGGTTAAAGGAGGCCTATGTGTTGTTCTTGCAGAAGAAAGGACTAAAGCCACTTGAGAACCTTCATATTTCTAGCAGGCTGTCTCATGAACCAGTAATTAAGCTGGATCTGGGTAGATATGACAGATGGCATTAGGAATAACTCATGGAAGTATCAGGGGAACACAAGTTAGGTAGGGGAACACAATCAAAACTGTTCTTGGATGGACTAGTTTGTCCATTGGGGTAGTAAGTGCCTCATCACTGGATAGATTTGATGAACATCTGGGGAAAATGTGGAAGGCTCCAATATTGTTTGATTCCATGATTTTGTACCATATGATGAGTCCTGTCACACTTCAGTGCCCTCTGGGTAATGATATGTAGATCTCATAGGAACCAGAGGAACTTGGATGAGTGGATACAGAAGATTACTGCCAGAGGCCCCAATTCTGAGTCATTTGAGCTACCCTTAGAGGCAGGCTAGAGAGAGGAAAAGAAAAAATTCCAAGAGGAAAAACACCTTCTGTTGCTCTTGGCAAACATTTGGAACAGCACCACAAGCCTTATGCAGCCCTACAGGGAGGAGGATGGCCCTTGGTGCATTGGCCCCTCTATCTGTCTGTATTTCCCAGGGCAGGAGGCTGTTCTTAGACAACCCCTACTCTATATCTGGGAGGTAATTAGGCCCTGGGGTGGTGGGTGAGTGAGTGGAGGTCTGTTGTCAGCAATAGGAGACAGAGGTTACACCAGCTCTGAAGCTGTGTCTGGTATTTCCTCGCAGCAGGATTGTCTCAGTTGTTCTTTCTCCTTTTGGCTTGTGGGGGCTTTCTTGATCTCTAGAATGTATGAGACTCATCACCAGTACATGTGAGTATTCTAGAGTCTGCTGCTGATGTCTTCCCACACTCAGTATTAATGCAACCCTCGTTTACTGCCTTTGGTGGTTTTTTTCCACATGTACTTGTCTTCTATCTCCAATAAACTGTAAAAATTCTGAGGTAAGGATTGGCTTATACTTTTTTAAATTAAGTTTTTAAAAATCTCCTTTCTTTTTTTAAAGTTTTGATTTTAATTCTAATGTAGTTAACATACATTGTTATATTAGTTTCAGATGTACAATATAGTGATTCAGCAATTCTATATATCAGCCTATGATCATCACAGCAAGTGTACTCCTTAATTCCTATCACCTATTTAACCCATCCATGCCCCTACCTCCCCTTTGGTAGCCATCAGTTTGTTCTCTATAGTAAAACTCTGTCTGGATTTCTCTTTCTCTCTTTCCCTTTTTGCTCATTTGTTTTGTTTATTAAATTCCATGTATAAGTGAAATCATATGGTATTTGTGTCTCTCTGACTGACTTATTTCACTTAGCATTATATTCTCTAGCTCCATTCATGTTATTGCAAATGGCAAAATTTCATTCTTTTAGTGACTAAATAATATTCCTTTGTGTGTGTGTGTGTGTGTGTGTGTGTGTGTGTTTATACATATATACATACATTTACCTATAAACGGACATTTGAGCTGCTTCCATAGTTTGGCTATTGTAAATAATGCTGCAATAAACATGGGGGTACATGCATCCCTTTAATTTAGTTTTTGTATTTTTTTTTCACATAAATACCCAGTAGTGTAATTACTGGATCATAAGATAGTCCTATATTTAACTTTAAAAAAAAGTTTATTTATTTTGAGAGAGAGAGAGAGAGAGAGCAAGTGTGGAAGCAAGCAGGGGAGGGACAGAGAGAGAGGGGGAGAGAGAATCCCTAGGAGGCTGCACACTGTCAGTGCAGAGCCCAACACGGGGCTCGATCCCACAAGCTGTAAGATCATGACTTGAGCTGAGATCAAGAGTTGGACAGTTAAGTGACTGAGCCACCCACTTGCCCCATTTTAACTTTTTCAGGAATCTCCATACTGTTTTCCAGAGTGGCTGCACCAGTTTGCATTCCCACTAAGAGTACACAGAGTTCCTTTTTCTCCACATCCTTGCCAACACTTGTTTCTTGGTTTTGATTTTAGGGATTGGCTTATACTTTTGTGTGTCCTCCAGAACACCTATCTCAGTCCTCTTGCATAATAAATGTGCTTATTCAAGTATCAAGGATAAATGCCAATTTGTCAAAGTAGATCTTTTTGTGGAGGGGATGATGTTGGCTAGTTTTTATGTAGAGAAGTTATGGACTCCTCACAATGAACATGAATCATTGAACACAAGAACTTTAAAAAAAACTCTTCAGTTGTTCAGACTGGCTTATAGGGTAGGTATTGAACAGCTGGAGGTCTTTCCTTGTCCAGCATTTGGGGATCATCTTTGAGGTGTGTTTGAGTCTGTTACAGTGAGTTTTAGGGATTGTGCTTCTGATGACGTGAGTTTACTCCAAGTCAATAATATACTACCTGCTCCCCATGATTTGGGCTGTTACTCCTCCTAGCAGAACAAATAGAAAGTTCTTCAAGAAGCCACGCATACCTATTAGGTCCCTAAGTGTCCAAGAGGAAGAGAAGCCAGGAGGAGGGCTGCTAGAGTCATTACCAAGTGCAGTGTATACGTGGGTTGCAGTGTAATGGTGACCTTGCACACCACATCTTTTTGGCCCTTTTATTTTTCCCTCTGAGGAAGGTTTTGGGGAAAGGAGAGGCAGCCTTGCACCCTTTAAAGGAGAGTCTTTTCAGGCAAAAGCAAGACATTGCAAAGAAGCTTGTTTTTACTGCCTGGCTGCAGAGGTTCATTTACGGGGAAACCAAGGAAACCACCTTTGAAAGGCTGCATGTGGACCAAATAATAGAATCTGAAGCCGTGTTGTTGTATTTTAAAAATAACAAAACTTGGCAGGTAATGGGAACACACCATGATTTAATTGCTTTGGGTATTAATTAAAAAAGGTAGAACAGGCTGTCAGGCAAGGATTCTCATGACTGTAGGAGTATTTGAATACTATCTTTGTGTGCATGTGTGCGTGTGTGTGTATGTCCATCCTATAAATCATCACAAAAACTGGAGAAGATGAAGAAACATGGAAAATTGATTTTACTGTCCAAACATACACTGTTGTCTGTAATAAGGTACCCCATGTCCCTGTGGGTCAGTGCTGGGCAGCACATACATTCAGCCTTATTTTTTCTTTTCTTGCTTCAGTGTCTTCATCCCTATTGTACAATTACCTTCCCTTGTGTCACTCAAACTATTTTTCCTCCTTGATATTTAACAACGGTGAAACACCAAACCATTGTCTGTCCCATTCTTTGAAACCATTCCTGACAGACCTAACCTACCTGGCTGGGTATTTGATCCTGTCTTCAGCCAGCCCTTGTATTCACCTAATCAGAATGGTTACTCATCTCTGGGAAACTTGCAAACTTTATGGCAAAAGCTAAGCTAATGAAGAAATGTCCTGTTGCCCTCAGTTCTATCTCTGTCAGGAGTGCTGAGCAGCCTTGGCTTATTTTTCCTCTGTTTTTCAGATGAGAGGAAATTAAAAAAAAAAAAGGCCATTGCTGTTCTTAACTAGCTGTGACCTTGAGAAAGTCATTTCTCAGTGTCATAATTTCTCATCTTTGAAATGAAGGGATGGATAGGATTATCTCTAAAGGTTCTTTTGGCTCTACCATCTGTGATTCTCCTCCAGCTTAGCATTCTCTGCCCATCCTCCATACCACACGGCACCATGGGTGAGCAATAGACAAGAAATGGTTGTATTTCAAGGGAGGGAGAGGTCAGCCCAAGGAAGTGAAATGGCATTTGCAAAGTCCTGAGAAGCTGAGCTCTGCAGCACTGAAGAAATAATACGTTAATTCACTGAAATTTCCCAGTACAACGCCCTAAGCATTTTTGAGGAAAGAAGCTGTATGAATCTAATATGTAAGTGATTCTTTCATTCTAATTCATATACTTTCTACAGGTTGCAAGGAGGTCTCACTGGTATTCAAACTTGGAGTGTAGATTTTTTCACACTCTTGGTTTTTGTGTTTTTCAAGGCCCATTTTGATTGAGCTGCAACAAGAAGGAGCAAGTGAGGGCCAGAGCTGATGTAGAGAGGTGGGCTATGGGGCCATGGGTGGGACAATAGCCTGGCCTTGAACACAGGCTGAAGATGGATGGAGCCTGTTTCCTTCACTAGGCACCAGAGTTGTCTGAGGGGCATAGTATTCCTCAGCATCTCTCCTAACAATTCAGAAGCCTGAAAAGCTGAAGGAAACTTCATGTAAGCCCAGTTAGGCCATGACTAAATACATGGTACTGTATGACATGGGACACATGACTGGGGAAACAAAGAATACTAAGCACCTTTAACCTGGAAAGAGGAAGACTTGGGGATGGCATTGGAACACATTCCAACATTTCAAGGACTATCATGTGGAAGAATTAGACTTGTTTTTGTGCTTTCACAGCACATTGTTGATGGACATTAGATACTGGTTCAATGTCAATAAAAATGTTCTGATGGTGTGTCAGAAATTGAATAAGAATATTTGACACCTTTATAGTGTTTTACATCTGCAAAAGTGCTTTTCCTATCTAATTTAATAGGACTGTGATGTAGGTAGAATGATTATTATTATTATTATGATTCCTAACTTCACAGCACTGTAGGTAGATAGAACTAAAGTTATTATTATTAGGATTATCATTATTATCACCAATACCATTGTTTTACTTTATTTTTTATTTTTTTAAGTTTATTTATTTATTTTAAGAGAGAGAGAGAGAGAGAGAGAGAGAGAGAGAGAGAGAAAACATGTGTGCACATGAGTTGGGGAGGGGCAGAGAGAGAGGGAGAGAGAAAGAATCCCAAGTAGGCTCCACACTGAACACAGAGTCCAATGTGGATCTTGATCTTACAAACAGTGAGATCATGACCTAAGCCCTGACCAAGAGCTGGTCACTTAACCAACTGAGCCACTCAGGCACTCCCAATACAACTGTTTTAGATCAGATACAAAAACAGAGACATAGTAAATAACTTCTTTAAAAACATGAAACTATTAAGTGGGTAAGTCTAAATCTATATCGTAAGCTTTTTATTAAATTTACACACTCCTCAAACTACAAAATAAGTGAAGAAACAAGATGCATGCTTTCAAATCTTTTATAATGGTCAGTCAGACCAGACCATGCTCTTGTTTAAACCCTTCCTGAATTTCTTTTCTGGTATATTAACTTCTGATTGCTAACTCCAAGGTCTCTCTGTCATTCTCATGGGCCTAGAATGGTCTTTTCCTAACCTTGGCTGTGTTCATCTGGGAAGCATCAGCAGGTGGGACTGGAACCTGGGGCACTAAGTGGCTAATTCAGGGTCTAATTTGTGGGGCCCCACAGAGCAGCTGAGTGCATCCCAGGGTGCACAGCTGGTTTCTCATAGTGCTGCTATTATAGTATTATTGGAAATGGCAAATGGGCATCAAGAAGTGGAGCCTCTTTGCGTAAGCTATAAGGAAAACTCAGCAGCAATAGTCCATACCCTTGGTAATTTTTGGCCTCAGGAAAGAGGAAAGGAATGGACAGTGGAGGGTGATACTGAACTCATTTTAGCTCATTTTAGTGAGGAGAAAACAATCCTAGGTTTTTTGTTCTTTGTTTTTAGATCTCCGGGGAATAATTCTTTATTTTGCCCCAGTTCTTAGCCAATTTCTGAAGTTTTTCATTTTGCCAAACCCAAATATCTCTTGCTGACATTTAGTGAGTTGGTAACATTTACTGAGCACTTGCTATATGGAGTGTGGATAGGGAAATGCAGAAAAACATAGGTACATGCTCCCTGGACTCAATTTACCAAAAGAACAAAGAATTACAATAGTTGGCATTCTGATGGAAGTGTCAAAAATGCACAAAAAGAGCCATAAAAACTGGGGCACACATTCATTTGCTATACAATAATGTTTTTTTATTTTTATTTTTTATTTTTGAGAGAGAGAGAGAGAGAGAGAGAGAGAAGGGGAAAGGCAGAGGAAGAGACAGAGATAATCTTAATCAGGCTCCATGCTTAGCACAGAGCCTGATGTGAGGCTTGATCCCACAACCCTGGGATCAAGATCTGAGCTGAAATCAAGAGTGGGGTGTTCAACCAACTGAGCTACTCAGGTGCCCCTATTTTTAAAAAATTATATATTTTTAAATGTCAAGAGCATGTGAGAGGCTAGATAGGAGTAGGTTTGGAAAAAAAAGGCCAAGGACAGCCTTCCATCTCTTGGGTTTTTTCTTCTTTTTAAACTCTCTGTCCCCACTGCTAGTTGGCATAGTCTAGCTCTCTCCTCCCTTGTTTCTTACATCATCTTGCGATTGTTATGTTCTGAGAGCCTGTCAGTCCAAAGTTTTTTCTATTTCTCTCAGCTGGCCTAGGGGCCTGAAGGCAAGCAGGTCACCTTGCAACCCCCTCCCCCCCCCCCCCCCCCCAAATGCACAGAGACATGAGATGGTTTTGCAGAGAAGCTGTTTGGACATCTGATCCAGATACGAAGAGCTGCAGGCCAGTTGCCTGTGGTGAGGGCTGGTGATGTGAAAGCGTGACTGGGAAGGACTGTAGTCAGGGAAGGCACCTTGGCAGAGATGGGCTATCAGCCACATTCTGAAGTTAGGGAATGTCTGGCTTAGGGAGACAGGGGGATAGAGACAGAACCTTGGAGAGAGCAGGATGGAGCCAAACTTGAGCATGAGAAGGAAGAAGGCCAAAGGTGTTATAGTGAAGATCATAATAATTCAGATATTTAGAATTTGAGTCCCTGTTCCTATCCCCACACTCTTTTCTTGTCCCTCACAATCAGAATACCCTGACATCTTTTTATTGTACTGCTCTTAGGGGCAGATGGATGGAGGTGGGAAAAAGAAGTCCATTGGATTTCTGATTGATTCTTCTGAACTTGCCTAGTAAAAATAATAATCTTAAAAGCTGAGGCTTTACATTTTTGTTTAAATCTCAAATGCTTGGCTTTAAAAGAGCCAAAGTCTAGAGAGCTGAAATTTTTGAAGGTAGGATGACACAATTTATTCCCTACTCAAAAGGAGATAAAAATGTGACCAGTTGGGGGAAGGATAACCAAAACAGACAATGCTGGAACTTTGGAGTTTCTGTGAAGAAGTTCACATCCCTATACTCTGGGCTGAATTATGGGAGTGGGTAGGACTGGGTAACTGAAATTGTAAATGGACTGAAAGGAGCTCCAACAGTAATAGACACCTGTGTGCCTCTCTCCCTGGACTGTGGCCCAAAGCCCAAGTTATACCTGTTCCCAACAGGGCCCTGGGCTGTAGAGTGGTGATGGTTGGGGAAAGTCTAATTAGCAGATCTGAGGACAGCTTCATGGAATACCACACAATCCTATGCTCTCCAAAGTGGTAGCAGCGGAGGGCATCCAAAGAGTTTCCATGATGCCCACAATGACAGCAAAAGTGACTGGGAATAAGCTGGTAGATTGTAAGGAGACTGGGCTTGGATTCTGCAAAGAAGATGCAGGATGCATGTACCTCTTGGTAAGATGCTATAGCAGGATGATGAATGGTGAGGACCAGAGGAAATAAGGTATGCCTCACTGGAGGCAGCCAGGACAGGGGACAGCTCAAAGATCAGATGTCTTTCCCCAGAATCCAGGAAAATGCCTGACCTTTACCAAAATAGAAACAAATTTATAAACTTATAAATTTATAAATTTATTTATTTATTTTAATGTTTATTTATTTTTGAGAGAGAGACAGTGTGAGCTGGGGAGGGGCAAAGAGAGAGGGAGACACAGAATCTGAAGCAGGCTTCAGGCTCTGAGCTGTCAGCACACAGCCTGATGTAGGGCTTGAACCCACGAACTGTGAAATCATGACCTGAAGTGAGACGCTTAACAGACTGAGCCATCCAGGCACCCCAGAAGTGTATTCTTTAAAAAATTTTTAAAGTCTATTTATTTAATTTTGGGAGAGAAAGAGAGAGAGAAAGAGAGCCCACAAGAGGGGGAGGGGCAGAAAGAGAGAGGGACAGAAGATCTGAAGTGGGCTCTGTGCTGAGAGAAGCAGGCTCTGTGCTGACAGCAGAGAGCTGGGTGCAGGACTTGAACTCATGAACCATGAGTTGAAGTTGGAAGCTTAACCAAATGAGCCACCAGGTGCCCCCAAAAATAGGAGTTTAGTACATTCCCAGCAGGAAGGAAAGAGAAGGGGTTGGAGGTGGGTGGGAGAGTGTATATCTCAAAGTAATCCTAATTAAATCCTAAAAAGGCTGAGTAATCTTGAATAAGAAAGATTAAGATTTCTGTGACAGAGAAAGAAATAAGAACTCCTGAGCTAAATTCTGTTATAGACAATAAAAATCTTTCTTTCTTTCTTTTTATTTTTTTTTCAACGTTTTTTTATTTATTTTTGGGACAGAGAGAGACAGAGCATGAACGGGGAGGGTCAGAGAGAGAGGGAGACACAGAATCGGAAGCAGGCTCCAGGCTCCGAGCCATCAGCCCAGAGCCTGATGCGGGGCTCGAACGCACGGACCACGAGATCGTGACCTGGCTGAAATCGGACGCTTAACCGACTGCGCCACCCAGGCGCCCCTCTTTCTTTCTTTAAATACACAATCATGGACTGCGAAAGAAAGAAAGAAAGAAAGAAAGAAAGAAAGAAAGAAAGAAAGAAAGAAAGAAAGAAAGAAAGAAAGAAAAGAAAGAAAAGAAAGAAGAGAGAAAGAAAGAGAGAGAGGTGGTACTGTCCACTTCCATTAGAAGTGATGTGATATTTAATTGTCTTTGTGTAATATTAGTAGCCCTTAATGATCAGTACTCATATTTAATTCATTAGAACTTGCAAATTTAAGATATCCTAAAATTTCTCCCTTTCTTCCTTTCTTTCTTTCTTTCTTTCTTTCTTTCTTTCTTTCTTTCTTTTTTTCTTTCTTTCTTTCTTTCTTTCTTCTTTCGCAGTCCATGATTGTGTATTTAACTTTCCACACAGGTTTGTCTAGATGGAGTGAAGATACCAAAATGGAGTAGGAGACAGATCAGAAACCTCAAGAGGGGAAGCTCAAGGCATATAGGAGCGAATTATGGTGAGAACTTGCCTAGTTTCCAAGAGGTGGATAGGAATGGGAGAAGGCATGCTAATGTTGCACAGAGAGGGCTACATGGGGACCCCAGTTAGTTTCCCTACACATTGATCTGTTCAGTTGAAAGTTCTTGTCATGCCCTCAAATAGCTCTTCCCATGGAATCATTATGAACCCAAAGATGGCTTTGGCCTCTTGCCCACCCTCCCAGCAATGAACACACACAGCCTGTTGGTCAGTGTTGTGAGAGAGACTCCCATACTTGAGACCTGGACTCAGTGTGTGGGTTGTGCTTCTCCAGGCACTGCCTGTGACCAGATAGCACCAGACCTAGACATTGGGCATCTGCTCCTGCTGGGTCTGCAGATGAAGATAGGACAGTAGAAGGTGAGATGTACCCTGCTCTGAATCAGAGTACAATGACAGGCAGATAAGCACATGTAAAATGAAACCATCAAACCCACTCCTACTTCTGATCACTGAGCAGCCACCTCAGAAATGTAATAGGAAAATTATTTGGAAGCTAGTTCTCTGGATCAAGACAGATTTGTATGAGGAGAATGGAGTTAGGGTGTCATCTCCTGGTTCTGTGGTCTCCCTGTATTTCCTTGGCCAACAACACTTTTAGCTTTTGCTTCTTCACTTCCTCTTTCTTTTGGTTTGCCTTTCATCCCCCAATGCTTGATCTCCAATTGGGGTTCTCTGAGTTTCAGTTTTGCATCCCAGTAAAAAATGGGATTCTCCCTCCAGAGGAGGACCTAGGTTTTTCTTTGTAATTTACTATATCTTTATAAAGTTCAGAGAACATCCTCAGATCCTAGACTGTTTATAACTTCTGAGTTTCACTTTCTCTCAGCAGGTTTTCTTATGGAGCAGGTTTGTTAGAATAGAATGAGCTGCTGATAGATAAGTGAAATATGCAGAAAGATTTCACATATTAACAGGATTGATTAATCCATGTGTAGACACCATGACATCAGGGTTCTGAGGGAACAGTATGAAGTTTGGAAAAGTTTTTATGGGGCTTAGCCTCTAATAGGTGATAATAGGACCCAGGAGGCTCTCAGATACACTAATTATAATTACAATGCTAATGAACATGTTACATATAACTTCCTGAATTACTTTTTGAATGGATAGCCATGATCTTTTATTTTTATACATGTATTTTATTTCTGTAATTTGGGGGAGAGGGCTTCAGGTTTAGAGAGTTGCATTAATTACCCTCCTCTGTTTGTGGAATATAATTATCATCACTCATTGCATTTACTTTCTTATATTATTATTTTTATTACATATTATTTATAACATATTATGTTGTATTACACAACATTGACATTTGTGCTGGAATGCTCAATCTATGACTATAAGAATGCACATATCTATGAGGAATAGGATGTTTTGTTTATGTTTCTTTAAAAAAATTATTATGGAGAATTTAAAACATTTACTGAAAAAGACAGATGGCCTAATGAATCCCCTACTATTATCCTTATCCTACCTATCCTGCCTATCCCTTATCCTACCTATCACTCAGCTTGAATGTTTATAAATGCATGGCTCCTATTTTCCCCTACTATATTGTTCCTTTCCATCTCCTCATTTTTTTAAGGCAATCCCAGGTGTACAATTTAATCTATATATTTCAGTATCTCTTTCTGAAAGACAAAGACTTCCCTTTTTAAACATGACCATAATGCCATTGTCGGACCTCAAAAATCATCAATAACCTGTAATAGTACCAAGTATCCAGTCATTGTCCACAATTTCCTGATTGTACTATAAATGTTCTTTTCTTTTGTTTATTTTTATTTGTTTATACTATGTTTGAATCAAGATCCAAACAAGGTCTATGTATGGTAATTGGTGACTATGTTTCTTAAATTTCTTTTAAGCTATAGTTTCCATTCCATTTCTTTTTGTCCTTGGCAGTTTTTGTTGTTGATGAGATGCAGTGGTTTCCTAGTAAGAGTTTCCCACCACTTTTTGTTGTTTTTGTTGTTGATTGCATCCTTTGATAGTGTTTATTTAACATGTTCCTCTGTCTCTGGTATTTCTACAAATTATATATTAGATCTAGAGGTTTGATCAGATTCAAGTTTGATTTTGGAAAAGGACTGACTACTTCATAGGTGGTACTGTGCACTTCCATTAGAAGTGATGTGATATTTAATTGTCTTTGTGTAATATTAGTAGCCCTTAATGATCAGTACTCATATTTAATTCATTAGAACTTGCAAATTTAAGATATCCTAATTCTATGATTTCTTTTTCAACATTACTTTGGCTATTCGGGGTCTTTTCTGGTTCCATACAAATTTTAGAATTGTTTGTTTTAGCTCTGTGAAGAATGCTGGTGTTATTTTGATAAGGATTGCATTAAATGTGTAGATTGCTTTGGTTAGTATAGACATTTTAACAATATTTGTTCTTCCAATCCATGAGCATGGAATGTTTTTCCATTTCTTTGTGTCTTCTTCAATTTCTTTCATAAGCATTCCATAGTTTTCAGTATACAGATCTTTTACCTTTTTGATTAGGTTTATTCCTATGTATCTCATGTTTGTTTGTGTGCGTGTGTGTGTGTGCAATTGTACATGGGATCAATTCCTTGATTTCTCTTTCTGCTGCTTCATTATTGGTGTGTAGAAATGCAACAGATTTCTACAGGCAACACAATGGCACTAAATTCATGTCTTTCAATAATCACTCTAAATGTAAATGGACCAAATGCTCCAATCAGAAGACATAGGGTATCAGAATGGATAAAAAACAAGATCCATCTATATGCTGCCTACAAGAGACTCAGTTTAGACCTAAAGACACCTGCAGATTGAAAGTGAGGGGATGGGGAAAAATCTTTCATGATAATGGATGTCAAAAGAAAGCAAGAGTAGCCATACTTATATCAGACAAACTAGATTTTAAAACAAAGACTGTAACAAGAAATGAAGAAGGGCATTGTATCATAATTAGGGGGTCTATCCACCAAGATCTAACAATTGTAAATATTTATGACCTCAATTTGAAAGCATCCAAATATTTAAATCAACTAATAACAAAAATAAAGAAGTTCAGTGATAATAATACAATTAAAGTAGGGGACTTTAACATCCCACTTACAACAATGGACAGATCATCTAAGCAGAAAATTAACAAGGAAACAATGGCTTTGAATGACACACTGGACCAGATAGACTTAACAGATATATTCAGAACATTTCATCCTAAAGCAGCAGAATACACATTCTTCTTGAGTACACATGGAACATTCTCCAGAATAGACTACATACTGGGTCACAAATCAGCCCTCAGCAAGTACAAAAACACTGAGATCATACAGTGTGTATTTTCAGACCACAACTCTATGAAACTTGAAATCAACAAGAAGAAAAAATTTGGAAAGACCACAAATACTTGGAGGTTAAAGAACATCTCACTAAAAAATGAATGGGTTAACCAAGAAATTGAAGAGGAAATTAAAAAGTACATGGGAGCCAATGAAAATGATAACACCACAGCCCCAAACCTCTGGGACGCAGCAAAGGTGGTCATAAGAGGAAGTATATAGTGCTCCAGGCCTTCCTAAAGAAGGAAGAAATGTCTCAAATACACAACTAACCTTATAGCTAAAGGAGCTGGAAAAAGAACAGCAAATAAAGCCTAAAGCCAGAAGAAGAAGGGAAATAATAAGGATTAGAGCAGATATCAATCAAAATAATAATAAAAAATACCAGAACAGATCAATGAAACTAGGAGCTGGTTCTTTGAAAGACTTCACAAAATTGGTAAACCCTTAGCTAAACCTATGAAAAAGAAAAGTAAAGGACCCAAATAAATAAAGTCACGAATGAAAGAGGAGAGATCACAACCAACACTGCAGAAATACAAACAATAATACAAGAATATTATAAGCAATTATATGCCATCAAATTGGGTAATCTGGAAGAAATGGATAAATTCCTAGAAACATATAAACTACCAAACTGAAACAAGAAGAAATAGAAACTTTGAACAGACCCATGATCAGTAAAGAAATTGAATCAGTAATCAAAAATCTCCCAATAAACAAGAGTCCAGGGCCAGATGGCGTCCCAGGAGAATTCTATAAACCATTAAAGAAGAGTTAATACTTATTATTTTGAAACTGTTCCAAAAAATAGAAATGGAAAGGAAACTTCCAAACTCATTCTGTGAGGCCTGCATTACCTTGATTCCAAAACTAGACAGAGACCCCACTAAAAAGGCAAACTACAGACCAATTTCCCTGATGAACATGGATGCAAAAATCCTTAAAAAGATACTAGCAAACAGAATCCAACAGTATATTAAAAGAATTATTCACTATGATTGAGAGGGATTTCTTCCTCAGCTGCAAGGGTGGTTCAATCTCTGCAAATCAATCAATGTGACACACCACATTAATAAATGAAATAATAAGAACTACATGATCCTCTCGATAGATGCAGAAAAGGCATTTGACAAAATACAGCATCTTTTCTTGATAAAGACCCTCAAGAAAGTAGGCATAGAAGGAACACACTTCAACATCGTAAAGGTCATATATGGAAGACCCACAGCTAATATCATCCTCAGTGGGGAAAAACTGACTTTCCCCCTAGGGTCAGGAACACGACAGGGATGTCTACTCTCATCACTGTTGTTTCACATAGTACTGGAAGTCCTAGCCTCAGCAATAAGACAACAAAAAGAAAGAAAAGGCATCCAAATTGACAAGGAAGAAGTCAAACTTTCACTCTTCACAGACATGATACTTCACATGGAAAATTCAAAAGACTCCACCAAAAAACTGTTAGAACTGATATGTGAATGCATGAAGTGAAGTAAGTCACAGATCCATTTGAAATTTATTCTGGAATGCAGTATGAACAATAGATTTGATCTTATCTTTTCCTATATTACTATATAGTTATACTAAGTTTTTCCACTGATTTGAGATGCTGTCATTACCATATACTAAATGCTTGTGTCATATATGTTAATATCTAGGTCATTTTCCAGGTTTTATTTTATGTTCATATAAGAATACCAAACATATGTAAAAAAAAAATATATATATATATATATATAAATTTGTGATACATATATATTTATTTTTTTTTGTAACTAACATGCAGTGTTATATTAGCATCATGTGTACAATATAATGATTCAACAATTCTATACATTGCTCATTGCTCAAGATATTTTATTAGAGAGGTTTATTGTAGAGTTGAATTCCGACAGGACTATTCCCCTTACTCTGACATAGTCATTTCTCCTCATTTTAAGGCTTTTTTCCTGGTGATTCTTGCTTGTTTGTTCTTCTAAATGAACTTCATAATCAATGTGTCTGACCCAAAAGAGAATTAGCTGATGGCACTTTTTATTGAGATTGCATTACACTTAGAAAATATCTTATAAAAAACAGACATCTTTGGGGGCACCTGGGTGGGTCAATCAGTTAAGCATCCAACTCTTGGTTTGGGGTAGGTCACGATCTCATGGTTTGTGAGTTCAAGCCCCACACTGGGCTCGGCACTGACAGCACGGAGCCTGCTTGGGAATCTCTCTTTCTCCCTCTCTCTCTGCTCCTCCTACTCTTCCTCTCTCAAAATAAATAAATAAAAATTTAAAAAGTGTATAGAAAATAAAACCCTGACATCTTTGAGATGCTGATCCTTCCTATCCCCACACATGGTATTTCATTTCATTTGTTCAAATCTACATTTGTTTTTTTCTGAATGTTTTATGGTTTTCCTTGTACAGATTTTGGGCATTTCTTATAGGTTTATGGCTAGGTATTTTATTTTATTTTTGCTACAATGAAAGGGGTTTTAAAGAGAAAAACCTCTTCCTTTAGCCTTCTAACTGGGTCTCTTGGTTTATGATAATTTTAATGCCTGCTATTTTACTAAGTTTTCTTATTATTTGTAGTAGTTTTCTCAGGGATGCTTTTCAAATTTTTAGATAATATTATATACAGGTGAAGAGTTTTTACCTCTTTTGTTCCAATTCTTTTTCCTCTAGATGCTTTCTCTCATCTAATTAAATTAGTTCTAAGACAGTGTGAAATATAGGAAGAGATAGTGCTTGTGTTGTTCCTGAATTTAGCAGAGAAGCTTTTGGTGTTTCCTTATTTGTAAGATGTTGGATTTGGGACTTTTTGTTTTTTGGTTTCTTTCTATGTCTATTGGGTCAGCATTGATATTAGCTAATAATCTCTTCTTTCCCCTCCCTTTCCTTCCACTCAATCTATTTTGAAATAGCCTCCTTTTAGTCCTAATTAATTCCCAATCAGTGAGCTTATTTTACTCTTCACATATTCTTTCCGGCCTCCCTCTGTTTTTTCATGGTTATACTGCACAGGAGTTGTCAAAACATATAGCTCTAACATATCACCTTATGTATCTTACATACCCTCCTTTGTAACTATAGCTTAGTCTTAGATTTACCAATTAATATACACTTAATGTTAAAAAATTCATTTTTAGTTGTTTGTCTCTAGTGTATAAAAGTGGAATTAATTTTTGTAAATTGACCTTGTAACCTGCAACCTTGCTATAACTTATTTATTAGTTCTAGGGAGTATTTGTGGCTTCCTGGGGACTTTTTTACATATACAATCATGTCTATTTCATTGTAGATATTTCCTACCTTTTAATTCATTGCAAGTCTATTTCCTTTACCTCCCTCAGCATATTTATACTAGTTGCTTTAAAGTCTTTGAGAATTCTAACATCTGGGTCATCTCAGGGTTGGCATATATTAGTTATCTTTTTCTTTGAGAGTGGGTCACATTTTCCTGAGTCTTCCTTTGTTGCATAACTTGGGATTGTACATTGGACATTGTGAATGTTATATTGCAGAAACTCTGCATTCTGTTATGTTTCTCTGAGGAGAGTTGGTGTTTTGTTTTGTTTTAGCAGATGATTAATTCAGTTTAGACTCAGATCGCCAGCTGTCATGCCTGTGCTGCGTGGTAGTTCAGATCTTACCTCAGTTCTTCACAATTTACTTTCAGTTTGTTCCACGTATGCATGGTTCAAGTGTCAGCCAGAGACTTGGGCTGGGTTTATATGTAGAGTTTGAGATTCTCCTTTTCTTAATCTGTCTCTTTTCTGGGGTTCCCCCTTACTTTCTGGCAGCCCCGGTTGTCCTGGCTTTTTTGCATGGGTCCCATGGTCAGAAAGATGGTGGACCTGCTACCAGAATGTCAGCTAGCTCACACCAGCATTGCTGCAACTGTGTTTTCCCTCAGGGAAAAGCCACCATAGGCACAGAACTCATTCTGTACTGGTCACTTGCTTCAATTTTTACTCTTCTCCAAAGAGGCCTGCCTCCGTTCAGTCTTCAGAGTTCCCTGAATTTTTTGTTGTACTTTTTCTCAGGGTTTATAGCTGTTATTTGGTAAGGTAAGTGTTTACTCCTCCTCCCCAGAAGCAGCACTTCTTTTAGTACTTGAAAAGGCTTTGAAAGGGAATCTAGCCTGGGGCAGGCCCAGTGGGGATTATTTTTGGTCATAAGAGTGTTTCAACAATGATTTCTCCACTCCGTCTATGGCAAAGCCTGCCTCCTCTGGATTGAGGCTGTTCACTGTTTTAACAAGTCTCCAAAGGAGTATTTCCTGCCTCTTATGTTCTGAGCCTCACAGTGACCTTTGCCAGCCGTGGAGCATGATGAAATCAGGACAGTAGCAGGTGTCATATCTCCCACCTCTGAGCTTACAGGCTTAGCAAGCATCCCAGTTTTCAGAGCAGGTGTAGAGTCAATATGAACAATATCTCTTTAAATCTTCCATGTATGGCAGTGAGAGGATCACCTTGCCTCCATAGGGGAATGACGTGTACAAAAGCACAGAGAAAGGGAATCAGGAGTAGGGCTCCATTTCTTCAATCTTGAGAAATGCAGTCACTGGATTGGCACATTTGTTGTTGTTGTTGTTGTATTTTTGTATGATGTTCATGCTATATTATGGTCTCTTTCACATCCCACTTTTTTTTTCATAAAGCCTTTTTAAATCATCACTAACCTCATTCTTTTCAAGTCTCTTAAAGAAAGGAGTGTCTGTGGACTAGATTGCCTTTGCATTGTCTTTTAATAATTTCACATGTGCAAGTCCTGGTTTTTCTACCAGTCTGTAATAATTTTGAGGGCTGGGTCACATTTCTTAAACAATTGATCCACCTAGCAGTGCCTAGCCTAAGACATGTTGTCCATGTAGAGTTGAACTGAGTCTGAAACCAGGAACCAATTTTGACAGCTCAGAGCTCTGGGTTTGTGGCAGAAAATAATGTCAGTAAATTTCAAAGTAAGTGGCCTTAAAACTGTGTTGAGAATGCAGCATGAAAGACAGGCCAATTTTGCCAGTTGGGTACTGAGCATGCAGTGCAGGATATTAGAAATGAAGCTTTAAAATATAAGTAAACGATAGTTTCATGTATCTGAAGTTTTCAAGTTAAAAGGCTTAAAGCCAAGATGAGAATTATCAAGGAAGTAAACATGGCTATTTCAACAGTTTAGGGATTTAACAAAATTAAATCTTGGGCCATGATCCTGACACTTTAATTGAAATTAAAATAATTTAATTTTATTATAATTCAATAAAATATATAATATATAATTCAATAAAATAATCACAGCACTGAAAAAGAGCAACACTTTATTGTCATTCTGAACACTGGCAACTTGACTTTTTTTTATCCAAAAGATTTGGTGAGTCCAAGGAATTCTCCAAGCAGGCCACCTCAAGATCAGCAATTATAGTTACATTATTGTTATTCTCACCATAGTGGTTTTTGGACATTCTGTCTGACTTATTGCTTCCTGACCCAATGGGATATACTCTTTAAATTGTTTTGCCAGGAGTGTTATTGGCTTTGTTTTATTCCATATGTTTTTTCTCCTGATCCATCTTATGAATAAACCTCACTGATTTCTCCCTCCTCTGAAATCCCAACACTTATTGTCCATTCTGCCCATAGACTCAAGTCATTTTGTCCTTGATACTCAACTTGCTCAACTCAGTCACATTATGCATGAGAAAACCAATGTCCAGAGTGCCATAGTTAGTTTCCCAATGTCACATAGTAATTTGATGGCAAAACTGTGATGAGAATCTAAGCCTTTCATGAATAAAGAAGATGTGTTATATACATATACATATATGTATATATCATGCATATTACTCAGTCATCAAGATGAATGAAATCTTGCCATTTGCAATGACATGGATGGAACTACAGTGTATTATGCTAAGCAAAATGTCAGAGAAAGACAAATACCATATGATTTCACTCATTTGTGGAATTTAAGAAACAAAACAGATGAACATATGAGGGGGGTGGAACAAAAAAGAGAGAGAGAGAAACAAATCACAAGAGACTCTTAGAGAACAAACTGAGGATTGATGGAGGGGTGTGGGTGGGTGATGGGTGTTAAGGAGTGCACTTGTTGGGATGAGCACTGGGTGTTGTATATAAGGGATAAATCACTGAATTCTATTCCTGAAGCCAATATTGCACTGTGTGTTAACTAACTGGAATTTAAATAAAAATTTGGAAAGAAAAAAAGAATCTAAGTCTTTACAGATGACTCAGTATGCTTCACCTGTATGGCACTACCCACACTTGTTGTTACAAACATTTAATAATAATAACAACAATAATAATGTGATACTTCTTGTGATACTTCTGTAAAAAGCATTATGCTTTATTTCTGTTTTTTTTTAAGGCTGAATAATATTCCATTGTATGGGCATACCACATTTTCTTTATCCATTCATAACTTGGAGGATGTTAAGCAAGTGTGTAACACAGTCTGTGATTTAGGACAATCACTCTGAGGATGCAGGGTGCAGTGTGGTTCTAGAATGAGGTGGAGGGGATAGAGGAGCAGCAGGGAGACCAGACAGGGGCTGGTGGAGTTGTCCAGGCAAGATGATGGTGGTCTGACCTCAGGCACGATAGAAGACTTGGATTCCAGAGACATTTAAGAGGTAGAATTGGTGGGATTTGTAAAAGTGACAAGATATTTGTCCTAGCTTTAGAACTCCAGAGGTATCTTTGTGCTTAAAGTTTATGCTTTATTTCTTAAACTAAAATTAAAATTTTTTTAATTAAGATAATTTGGTTAGAGTGCTAGCCCCTAAGATGGCTAACACTATACCAATATTTGGTACTAGAATCAAGCTCTGTTTTTGGATGGGGATACTTATTAGGATATTCCATGGCCTGGATAAAATGCACCTACCCTGTCCTTCTTTCTTTGCTGTGATTCTGCGCTCACCAAATAGCTTCTGATGACTAATTTGGTCTTGCAGATACACTGATAACAAGAAGGAGGTATGCTGGCTACAGAATTTGTGTATATTACTCCAGGCCCCAGGCAGGACAACCTCCTGTATAAATTGATAAACTGGCATTCTGGTTTTTCAGTCTCTAGAGCTTTGGCTTATGTGACACCCCACACCCTGAAACTGGTTAATTTTGAGGGAAGTAACAAAACTGAGTTACTGAAACTGCCCAGCTGAGGTCAGATTCTAAATGGAGGTGATTCTGCTGAGCTGTGAGTGCCTCGTGGGGTCCACCTCAGGCAGTAGCCAGCCTCCCTCTGCCATTTATAAAGATGTGTTGAACTGTAGCAGCCAAGAATCACAGCCTTCCAAAGAGTTACTTAGTTGATGTTTTCTGTTCAGAATGTTCTATTTTATGCCTAGCTAAGATTCTTTCACAGGCTGGGTTTGGTACTAACAAGGCCTGAGGACAGGGTCAGATAGAGAACAGACTCAGAGGGCCTGGCCAATATCCTAGAGAGCTGGGAGATAGGGAGATGCCTGGTTTTTAATTCAGATTAGGGTGTATTTAAAATTTTTTTAATGTTTATTTTTGACAGAGAGAGAGACAGAGCATGAGTGGGGGAGGGGCAGAGAGAGAGAGGAAAACAGAATCCGAAGCAGGCTCCAGGCTCTGGGCTGGCAGCACAGAGCCCGACACAGGGCTAGAACTCACAGACTGCAAGATCATGACCTGAGCCGAAGTCGGATGTTCAACCGACTGAGCCACCCAGGCGCCCACAGATTAGGGCATATTAAAAAAAAAATCTTGGAGCCATGAGATTCCTATACTGATTACCAACTCTCCAGAAATTTCATTCTCACTGACATTTAGGATAAGGAAGAGATGGGCCTGTACTTATACTGGCAACTTTGCCATAACAACACTCTGTCCTAAGCCACCCTCCAAATCAGAATAATTTCTTTTCAAAGAGCAGCAGATCAGCTGAGCCAGCTTTGCTTCAGTTTGCAGTAACTGGGCTAGATCTGCATCCAGGGTCTCCTCTGTTCCTCCTGGGACCAGTGGGCCAAGCAAGGCATGTTCTCTTCACAGTGGTAGTAGAGAGGCAGCCTAATGCGAGCACATTTCAAGCTTCTGCTTGTATCACAACTGCTGGCATCCCATTGGCGAAACCAAGTCACATGTCTGAGCCAATTTCATTGGGCAGGGAGGGGAGTTCCCTGCCTTCTTGTGGGAGGGGCCACCAAGCTACCGAGCAAGCTACAGCAAAGGGTATGGATATGGGAGGGGCCAAGGACTGAGGACGTTAAGGCAGTCTACCCCAGACCCAGTTTGGTATTCTTGGAAACGTGATGTTGTTTATGTCCCTGGGAGAGATTTTTCTGCAGATTAGAACCTTTTAAAAGAGACTGTGGTAACAATTAGGTGGGGCCTCGAAAAGTTAAACATAGAATTGCCATTTGATCCAGCAATTTCACTCTTAGGTATAGATCCAAAAGACTTAAAAGCAGGGTCTCAAATCAGTGTTCATAGCAGCATCATTCACAATAGCCCAAAGGGGGAATAATCCAAATGTCCATCAATACAGATGAATGGGAAAATAAAATATGGTATATATGTACATTGGAATGTTAGTGATAAAAAGAAATGACATTTTGACACATGCTACAAATGGATGAAACTTGAGGACATTCTATTAAGTGAAAAAAGCCAGATACAAAGGACAAATATTATATGACTCCACTTATATGAAGCACTGAGAGTAGGTAAATCCATCAAGGTGAATATTTGATGGAAAGATGCCCAAATCTTCCTATTGTGATGATTGGGCTATTAATATGTTTCCTGGGAAGAAACAGTGAATGGGTGTCTCAGTAACTACCAGTGGACAGGGAACTAGATTCATCCATCAAAATATTTGTGTATTCCTTTTTTTCCTTCCCATAAAAGCTCTTTGAAAATATGCCAATATCATTGATATCAGTGTGGTGAGAAAAGCAAGGTGGTATTTGTCTTGTTCATTAACAACCGAGGAGGTCTTCCCGTGTACAAAGATATCATGCCTTTTTCATTTTCTCTTTCTTCCTCTCTCTCCGGCCCCTCACCTCCATGGACTTGGAAAGCCATAGGTTCTAAATTGCCGTCTTTGCATGTAACAACATTTTAAGAGTGTCCACCTGGAAAGACAGGGTTGGCACATCCCAGGGAAGCAGTGCACCGTCTGATTAGCTATACCTGCTATCAGGCTCCAGGGAAGCATGCACTATGGGCCTAAGAAAGCATTTTTAACTCTCCCTCTGATAACTCATTAGCTCTTTGTTCAAGGATCCCAGGCCTTGATAACTTGGATACTGCTGAGTTCTCTGAATGGACAAATTGCCGTTTTTGGACATTCCCTGAAGATGTGAAACTAAATGTTGTCTCTTTAGCCTTGGACTCTTCCTTAGGCAGATATGGTGCATAGAAGTCTGGGTATTACCAGGATCCCAAGGACTGTAAGTCTGGGTTTCCTGCCATGTTTCCTAAGTGCAACAGAGGCTAAAGAGATTGTAGAACAGAACCAGCAGCAACTAAATCAAAATTCCCAAAGTGGATAATTAACTGGGTGGCCTGGGGTCCAGGTGATGGAAAGAGAGGAGACATTTGGTGAGTTACTGTCAGAGTGTGATGCTCAAGCAGAGGCTGTTGGGAGCACACCGCCTGCTCTTTTTAGGACCCTTTAACCACCATCCATACCTGACCCATGGAAATGAACCCGCTTGTGCTATTCTAGTGTCATTAAGTGAAATGCCCAGTCCCAGTCCCCCTTCCTGCCCCCCAACCTCTAAACATCCCACAGACACAGAGTGGAGAATAAATCAGATCAGTTGTCCTTGGAGTGGAGAGATCTGGAGGGATCTGTAAGGGATAATATGTTCACAGGGAGGGAAAATGAAAATCTGAGAAGCCTTGAGTGGGCTCTAGAGGAGGAATGAGTGCATCTGTGGGGAATAGTTTACAGACTGTGATGTTTTGAAAAATTATGGCTAATTCTGGTTTAGTGATCCTTTCTAAAGTAATCTATATGTGTAGGATTTAGGGATTAAAATCTGCAGCCTTCCCTGAAAGGTAGCAAGTGGTTCTCAGACTTCTGTGTGATTTCAGAGCTAGGAGGGTGCCTGATAAGTTATGTTATCCATTTCCTTGTCCTCAGGCAGGACCAACCCAGATACTTGACTTAATTCCAGCTTTTTGAGGAAAAAAAAAAAGACCCATCCCCCTTCCCCCCAAAAACCCTTCAATTAAAACATTACTTGGCTGTCTCTGTAATAATGAATATAATATTTATTGAGTATAGGTAAATAACATTTATTGCATATTTTCTTTTTAAAACTTTTTAAATTTTTTAAATTTTTTAAATTTATATCCAAGTTAGTTAGCATATAGTGCAATCATGATTTCAGGAATAGATTCCAGTGACTCATACGCTATGTATAACACCCAGTGCTCATCCCAACAAGTGTCTTCCTTAATGCCCCTTCCCCATTAAGCCCATCCCCCCAAACAACCCCTCCAGCAACCTTCAGTTTGTTCTCTGTATTTAAGAGTCTTATTGAGTATTTTCTATGTTCCAGGCAGTGTTCTAAGTACTTGACAGACAATATCTCCTAGAATCCTCACGATCACCCTCACGATCACGTATGAAGGTTACGTAGATGAGGAACCCAGATACACCCTATTATCCAGTTACGTAGATGAGGAAACTGAGGCATAGAGAGGTCACATGTTATTTAGTTAGTAGGCAGTGAGTGGGGAGTGAACTGCAGGTTCTGACTCCAGAGCCCGCGGTCTGGATCACTGTTTGGGAGACGTTCCTCACGGTCTCATTTCAGCGCACCTGGTCTTAGCTTGTGTTAATTTGCTTCGGCTACTATAACAGAGTACCATAGACTGTGTGGCTTACACAACAGAAATTTATTTTCTCACATCTCTGGGAGCTAGAAGTCTGAGATCAAGGTATTGGTGGGGTTGGTTTCTTCTGAGGCCTGTCTCCCTGGCTTGTAGAGGGCCATCTTCTCCTTCTGTCTTCAGTGGTCTTCTCTCTGTGTATGTCTGTGTCCTAGTCTCTTTTTTATAAGGACATCAGTCATATTAGATTAAGGTCCACCCTAATTACCTCATGTAACCTTAATGACCTCTTTACAGATCCTATCTCCAAAAATACAGTCATATTCTGAGGTACTATAGGTTATGACTCCAATATGTGAATTTTGGGAGGGGATACAATTCAGCCCATAACACAGGAGGATGGACAGTGTGGGTCCCATTGAGGTCCACAATGATTAAATTGTTTCTTGCCCTTCTCTTCTGGATGGGGGAATAGTTCCTACCTCTGCTGTTTGCTTTCTCTTTCCAACTGGTTAATTATGTACACGGTTCTTTTCTCCACTGAGTGCATCAAGTTTCATGTCCTGCTTCATAAGTACTTGGATTCAAATTGAAAGCATGCTATACCATTTAAACTTAATTTTCCTCTTCCCTCCTACTGATTCATAGAGAATGCCCATTCTGAGTTGGAGGAGAAAATTCAGGGTGGAAATGCAGGAGATAGGCGAGTATAAAAGAATGTGGGCATTCAGAAAAGTGTTCTTTTCTACCTTTACCTATCATTCAGGTGCCCCCTTAACTGGGTCCTTTCTGCCCTATATCACATGTTGAATTACCAAGCCAAAGGGTTTGTCCCATATGTGGCAAACTGTTTAGGACCTCTAGAAACCAGGAATCATAGGCACACAAGATGCTGAGACTGAGGGAAGCTAAGAGGATTGCTTGGGGGCCTCCAGGCTGGCAATGGATGAAATGAGACAGGAAATTAGCCACCTATACTACTAAATGATTTTCCCTCTTCTTGTCTATCACTTGAGCCTTACTGTATTACTCTGTTGATTAAATGAAATTATGTTTTTTCTTTACTCCTTTAGGTAATCAAAGTCTGAAGAAGAATCTGGCAATTACTTCCCAATAGGTTTTGTTTGTCTTTTTAGACTCATTGGAGGAAATGAGACATTAGCATATGAATTGTGTTGAAGTATTTTATCTGACAATCCAATTTGGGCAGTTTCATGTATACATGTGTGTATGTATATATATACACACACACACACACACACACACACATATATATATATATACACACCTACATATATATATGTACACATATATGTGTACATATATATATACATACATATATACGTATATATGTATGTATATATACATACATATATACGTATATATATACATACATATATATAATATATATATATTATATATATATATATATATATATATATATATATATATATAGACAGGTTCTATCTATCTATACGTATATATACATATCTATGGATAGATAAATAAGACCATGTCTGCGGCTAATACTATCCTCAGAAGTTATTTTGCCTCAAATTGATATAATATAACCATTGTATTTTATTTTTTTGAGGGAGAGAGCATGTGAGAGTGTGAATGGGGGAAGAGCAGAGGAGGAGGGAGAGAGAATCTTAAGTAGGCTCCACACCCAGCATGAAATCCGGCTTGAGACTTGATCTCATGACAGTGAGATCATGACCTGAGCCAAAATCAAGAGTCAGATACTTAACAGGCTGGGCCACCCAGGAGCACCTATAAGATAACTATTTTAGAGGGGCCTCCTGGAAAGGGCTGTGGAAAGGAGAGAAAACACCAATGTTGGAGCCCTGACCCCATTCCTGTGGTTAATGCTGGCCCTTAGAGTTTATTCTCTTAGAGCTTTTTATTAATTAGTAAATATGGTTTTATTCACCCATGCTGGAATGGTTATCTTTCCTGTATGATAAGAAAGGGTGGGTGTGACCCACCTTGGCTTGACCTTGGCTGCCCCTAGACCCTAGTTAGTCTGAGACCTTTTGAGGGTAACCTATATACTGCAGTCAGAGTTTTCAATACTCTCCTTCCAAGGTAAAGCCAGAGCCTCAGGAAGGTTTGACTCTGTTACAGTGTACTTGACTTGAAACTGTAACTAAACAGTGATGGTGCTGGAATGCAGACAAAGCATGCCAGTGAGCGAGTGAGTGAGCATGTGAGTGAGTGTGCAGGACTGAGCAAGCCGCATCTGTTGAATGGTGAACCCCAAGAGTTCAATTACCCCAGTTCCCTCCACAGAAGGTAACCATGGAAACCTCATAATCCAAAGCATCACCAGTCTCCAAGCATCATACACACACACACACTCACTCACGCCCCGGGAGGGCAGTGTGTGTGTGTGTGTATGTGTGTGTGTGTGTGTGTGTGTGTGTGTATATATATATATATATATATATATATATATATATATATGGATGACTATGTCTGCATGTGCTCATGTTTTCCTTATTCTGTATGTGGGGTGTGTTTGTGTGATGGCTTGGCAGTTTGTGTGTGTGTGTGCATCAAATGGAATTAGCATGGGCGTTTGCTGCCACATGCTTTCCGGTTCTGCTCTCAGGGGTGGTGAGAGAGTGTAGGTTTGTCCTAATGTTTGGGTGGTGCGCTCGGAGCTGGTTAGAAGACACGCATTTTCAATTTAGTGGAGGGCGATGTAGTGGCGTGATTGAGGCATACAGGAAGGTTTTTAACTTATTTTTCCCATATCAGATTTCTATTGCACAAAAGTGTACAGGAGGTGGATTTTTCACCAGCTGGGAGGTATTATTCCCCCAGGATGGGAAAACTCAGCTTGGATCCATATTAAGCTGCTCAAACAATCTAGTGTGGATGCAGATTCAGGTTTGGGAAACAGTGTCTCCCCCACCCCCCCACCCCCCACCCAGGGTATGTGTTGGCCTTTTATTTATTCTCTTCTAGCTTCCTGCTATAAACCTTTCCCTTTTTCTGAAGCTTGGGCTAGCCTGATTATGGCAACAGGAGTATGAGAATGTGGCACTTGGGGAGCGGGTGGTGAGGACAACTCACGGAAGTCTGCTAATGAAATGTGTCATTCAGTATGTGCATGATATCGAGAAGATTGTGTGTCACTTGGCAGATCTTTGAGGGTAAGGCAGCTCCATCTGGATTAAGGATTATTTGGGGGAAAAGCTATATGAAGCCTGGGGCTTCAGAGAGGCATGCCTGGGTCTCTGAGCTATGATTGAGGTCTTCATACTGCGTGAAGCCTGACCCCGGGCTTGAGGCTGTCCTGACTTCACTGGGCTCTGGGCACGCAAGTGTGAGAGCCTGCACGTCTGTGTGCTTATCAGCTCTATCCCTTCTTTATGTAATGTATAAACAGAGAATTCTCCAGGGAATGTTGAGAAGAAACCTTTGTCTTCTGAATTTTTGCCTTTCTTTCACATTTGCAGCTACGGTTTCCCAAATGGAGAGGTCTTGTTTGTCTATTAAAAAACGCCTATCAAAAGAATATTTTCTTTTCTCCTTTGAAAATAGCCACTTCCCGGATGACAGAAATCCACACTGGCATCTCCCAGCAGGGGCCTGAAACACTGCCCATGTCCTCTGACTCCTCAGCCCATGGCCCGTGTGCTTCTGGCATCACCATCTCAGCCTCCGTCTGCTTTCCCCATGGCTCTGCTCCCAGAAGGAAGGAGTCAGGCTAAAAGGCTACGAGATGTTTGATGTCAGGCAGTTGCCTGAAGCACTGACACCTTGGACGGAACTTCTTATTACTGCGTGGGCAGAGTTCCTTGTTGACTTTGCCCAAATGGTGGCATAGCGCCCTCAGAGATGAGCTGAAGGGAACCACCCACTTGGTGCTGTTCACTTTCCCCACTCCTGCTGGAGCCCATTTCAGGCCCCCTGGGAGCTACTGCCATAATGGATCATCCCCACCAACGTGGCTGAAAGATCCCATCGCTGTTGGCTCACCACCTCATCAAAACAGTTTGGGAAGGAGGTCTCCTTCACCCCATCTATGGTAGTAGAGGGGAGGCTGCGACTTGAATGGTTCCCCCTCTGGCTTCCTCACCCTGTGCCCTTTTTGGGGGGTATGTTGAGTTTCTCACAAGCAGTGATTCAGAAACCTGTGGTTTGAGGCTTTTCCATCCTGTCATCCAACCACTACTTGTTAAATGCCGCTGGGCATATGGCAATGAACGAGACACTATTTTGGCCCTTAGCAAGCTCACTGGTGGAGAGGTATCAGCCTCCCAGCAGTGAGATAAGACACAACAGGGGCTAACCCAGAACACAGATAAGGGGGGCGGGGCAGGAGGCTTCTTAGAGAAACTGGTATCTGATCTGCAACCTGAAGGATGAGGGAAAGCTAGCTAGGTAAAGCGGGGTGATGACACCACTTCAGGCAAGAGGGAATGAAATATTTGTTAAAAAATAACTGCTTCACAGGTGAAACCTCATGGAAAGTGATATTCATGAGAGAGAAAAATGGAGGGGGGAGAGAGAGAGAGAGAGAGAGAGAGAGAGGCAGGCATAGGAAACAAAGAGACAAAGAGAAGGAGAAACAGAGACAGCTGGACAGAGACAAAAGGCTGAAAGGTGGACAGGTGCCAGAGACAGAGGGATGACCATAGACTCATGGATTGTTAGAGCTGGAAGGAACCATAGTGAACGGACAAGGAATAATTTCACAGATATGGAAACTGAGGCAAAGAAAGTCGTTTGCCAGAGTCACAAAGATATTTCATCTGAGTGCTGAGTCAGGAAGCTAGATCTTGGCTTCCAGGAGGTTGGAGAGAAGAGCTGGGGAAGGAGAAGATGGGGAGAGTGGGAAGTCAGAGATGGAGGTCAGGGAGCTTGGGAGAGGCACAGAGAGATGATATTCACTGATACCACATAGTCAGGTTCACCGGAGTGAATGCAGGGAAAGTTTAGATGAAATCTGAGCTGGCTTTCTTTTTCCTCTCTCCTTTACCTTCCTATTTCTCTCCTTCTCTTTTTCCTTCCAACCATATCCTGCCTACAACCAGATATCAGAGAACTGGTTGCCATGGCTACTAAATGGCATTCAAGCAGGCTGAATTATTAAACCAGGGTCTTTTCTTTGAAGCCAAGGCCCCAGTGTGAAGTACCGTTAGGGGGCGCAGTATGGGGTATAGGTTGGCATCCGGGCTGTCCTAGGTGCTCCCTTGCTGGTCTGGCTCAGAGAGGACTGCGGTGGTCTTGAGCACTGAACCTTCTCCCCACCGCTGGGTATTATAGAGGGTTGGGAGTGGGGAGGAGGTGCGTCTGCTGGGGAGGGGGACAGCCCTGTGTGCCCAACCGAATCCCTACATCCAAGAGTATCTCCCCCACCTGCTCTGCCTAGAGCAAAAGGCACTGGGCAACAGCCACAACTCATTCAAATGGGATAAGAACCAAAGCCAATATTTTTGTTATATCTGCAACGACAGCATATTGTTCTAATTAGTTGTTACTGGTAGCCAAAGAGGCAAGAAATAAAATGGCAGGTATGTCCAAGGGGTCATACTTGGGCATCTGGGCTTATGATGCCTCCTTGGACAGGTTAAGGAAATCTGTCATGGAACATTCCAGTTGGTGGGCATGGCCTTATCCCAATAGTATCAGTGGGCTATCAAGGAGAATCTTGTTTGTGGGTACAATTGTTGTTTGTTTTGATGATGGCTTCCAAGCCAGGAAAACCATCAGCCTTCTGGTATCCTAGCTCTTTAAACTTTTTCATTATAAAAAGAAAACCAAACGTTGTCGTGTCGATGCTCCTGCCTATGGAGTAGCTGGTAACTGCCCTCTATGTATGCATATGCTGGGGTGGGGTGGGGGGCATGAAGGGCACATTTTGGAGTTAATGGAGTCATTCTCCTTTCCTCTAACAGATTCAATAGGTTCTGAGGTTAATTTCCCACAGTGGGAAAATTTCTCCCTCTTCCTCTCCACTTGGTGGTTTTTCTCCCTTGAAAGGAGGGCTGCTGATTCCCCAGGCCTAGGATTCTGACCTCCCTTAGACCTTAGATCTCCTCAAGAGAGGCTCCCACTGCACTCTGATGCTTGCACTGAAAAAGAAAAAGAATTCTTAATGGGGGAAACTAGACTTGTAAGACTTTCTCAAAATCTATCAGCCTCAGAAAAACCGATGTGTAGCCCTGATTCCCCCCTCGCCTTTCCCCAATGCCCTGTGTGAGCAGTTTTTAACATCAGGCCTAAAGTCCTGGTTTTCTGAAAGTCTAGTTCATAGAGACCAGACTCCCTTCTTTTCAGTGTTGGTGATAATTTTCACGACTTACCTGACTCTGGGGTTGAAGTTGGGTCCTCACAGAGTGACCCTCCTGAATAGACCTTTAGAGGGGGGTAGGGGGGGAGTGAGAAAAAGCCAAGGAGGCCGCAAAGCCCTTGGTCTTCACTTCCTTTCCCTGCCCTAAACTAAAGGGAGAGGGACAGGAGTCATCAGCCTTGTGGCTATTTTGTTCCCTTCAGTGAACGTTTTCTAAGAAGTGCCAGGTCCTTGGGTGGGTGGGGTGTACAGGGTGCAAAGTTGACTAAGTAGAATCCCTGCTCTTGGCCATGGGACACTCCTAGCTAAGTAGGAATGGCCGACTGTCCTCATTCAAAGATGGAAACACCCAAAGCAAGCCTCAGAGGACTTGCCGCACCTGTGCCAAGGACAGGCCCAAGGAACAAGAGCAGTGAGGGAGAGAACCCTCCCCTTTCTCCTCCTCCTCCTCCCCTACTTCTTCCTCAATCCTACTGCCTTTCTGGGAGGGGGGGGGGGCGCGGGTGCCCTTCTGTGCTCTGATTCTGAGCTTTTGGTGGAGGGTGGGCATTTGCTTATAGCTAGCCAGCAAAGCCCCCCTGGGGACCTACTTGGACTGAAGAGATGAGCTGCCGGAGCCCAACGTCGTCACCAGCAATGGCTCTGGGAGGCATTTCTGTTAATTCTTGAGGAAACATAACAGCAGAGAGCCGGAGAAATAGGGGAAGAAAGAGCCCTCCGAGAGATTCAGATCTAGAAAATCTTCCAAATGACAGTTCGACTGGCTTTTCGGGCTGTTTGTGTGTTCCTTAACTCCCCCAGGGGGCAGGGTCTTCCTTGGAGCCCTCACCTGGCCCCTGGCAGCACTCGCAGAGGACCTGTAGGCCCCTCCAGGGGCAGCGAGAGACTTCCCCCCGCGGCCGGGGCCCCCTGTCCTTGGGCAGCTTCTGGCTCAGAAACTGGCCCCTCCACACTTTCCCCTCCCCCTTACTCCTTAAAGCCCTCGATTCGCTTCTGTTTCTTTTGGGATATAATCCTACTCTCGCATCACCGTTCCCCCAGGCCTGGCAACGGAGACTCCTGCCCACAAACCCGGAGGGTGTTCTTGGAGTGGAATCGCCTGGGGGAAAGTTCGAGGTCCCTGAACTTTTCCGCAGGAACCCTGACCTGGATTTCTCGCCCCCAAGCCGTTTACTACCCCGAGCGCCGCGTCACCAACCTGCTCCCCGCTGCCCCCCCTGCCCCGCCCCATCGGCCCCGCCGCCCAGCCCCGCCCGCAGCCCCCGGAGTGCGCGCGCCCGCCGGCGCGCCGTCGCCGCGCCTCCCCGCCCGCTCCCTCGCCGACCTGCGCGCGCTGCCCGAGCCGGACCGCCGCCGCTTCCCCGGGAGCCGGCTCCGGGCCGCCCTGCTCCTTTGTTTCCCCCCGTCTGGCCTCTCTGGGGGGCATGTGTGCGAGTTGTCTCGCTGTCAGAAATTTCCTTTCCACGGTGTGGGCAGGAGGCAGATTTTTTCCCCCTGTTAACTGCTTCCCTTCTGTTTTATCCATTTTATTTTCCGTTTCTCCCCCTTACCTCCTCCTGCCTGCCTTCCCCCTTCTTTCTTTGGGTTGCTCCTTCGGCCCCCTTCCATTTCACCGTCTTTCCTCCCCGCCCCCCTCTCTCGGGGCCCCTCCCCCCACCCGTTTGCTCTTTTAAAATAATTCAGGGATGCTTCGGGAATACTAGCACGCCCTGCCCATTCAGCCGAGCGCGGGACCCTGCGTGAATTCCAGGTAAGCCCGGGGTCCGGCCGCCGCGGGAACAGTGGTCCGCGCCGGTGCCGGCTGCTGCCTGCCGCGCTGCCCGCTCCTCCCCGGCGGCGGGGGCGCCGCGCCTCGCTCCCGGCGCTGCTACCTGTTGGGGGATGATGGACCGCGGGGATTCCTAGTTTGCCCAGACCTTCTCGGAATCTGGCTCTCCGCCGGCTTTGCCTCTCTACACGCTACCCTTTCCTGGCAACTTCGGTGGCGACTTCCCGGGCGTGAGAAAGCCCGTGCCGTCCCGCGTTTCGGGGTGTGAGTGGTGTGCCCTTGCCAGGCGCCCGGCCGGCGTCTCGCTGGCCCAGCCCGCAGCCAGGGAGGCTCGCGCGCCCCGGGAGCGCCGCCAGGCTCGGTGCAGGTGCCGGCCGCGGGGTCTTAGCGAGCCTCCCCGGACCCTGCCGCGCGTTCGCCAGCCACCGCCCCCCGTACCGGGCATTTTTGTGCGCGGGAGACCCCCTCGATGGGAGGGGCTTGCCGAGCAAGGACGGAGCTTCCAGCGAAGTTTCTGTGAAGGAAGCTGCGTGCACCCTTGGAGGCGTCCCGGGAACGGTAGGCTGGGTGCCCGGAGCCGCGGGTCGGGCGGGTGGCCGGCAGACCCACTCCTGGGAGAGGGCTGACAGTTGGGCTCAGAGGAGGGAGGGGAGTGCGGAGAAGAAGTCAGGCTTCTTAGAGTGACTTGCTTTTTGACAGAATTTGGGTCTCCCGGTGTGAGAGTGGCTGTGCGTTCTTTTCCTGGGATGGAGCTCCCAGTTCTCTGAGCCTCTTTGTTTTGAGTCCTTGCCTGGGAGAGAATGATGGGAAACACTACCCCTTATGGTTTCTCTGAGATTGAGGCATCCACCTCACCCTGGGGGTCAGGGTGGCAGTTTGGCCACTTGCCCCAGGAGGGGATCCTCCCTCACGCTGGGTCTGTGACTCTGGCGGCTCAGAGCGCGAGATTCAGGCTGAATGGGTGGGCTGGTGACCAAAATCTGGGGGCTTGTGATGATTCACCAGCTCTTCCCTTTGGAGGCCATGGTGGTGGATTCTTACTCTTGGGCGCCCAGAGCTGCACATGTCACAGAGGCATCATGGTTAGAAGAAAAGCTGGAGGAGTCAGGATGGCTAGGTCCAGAGAAGAGTCTTCCTGAAAGGATAGGATGTTTGTGATGCTTAAATAAAGGCATGACTTTATCTTCACCAACGTCAGAGCCGGAGAAAAGGGGCTCTCTTTACTGGGCTGGGAATGAGGGTAGATGCCAGGGGAAAAGTTCCAGTTGACAGTTCCAAGAGGAATCACCAACGGAAAATATAGAAGTTCCTTTCTGCAAGTGTATAGATCTTGTAGGATTGTGCGGCTGTCTCGAGAGCCTAGAAGAAGGCAATCTTTTCTTGTTTGATTCCATTCTAGAGTTTTCTTCACACGCTGAGTCTCTGGCCTGGTAAAGAGGTTTTCTTTTGTTTTTGTTTATTTACTTATTTTTTAATACCACTTGGTAGTAATGGGTGATCATGTAATTTATTGTTCAAGCCAGGGCACTTTTGAAAGTGGACAGAGACATTAGTAATGGTTATGTAGGGACAATAGAGGCTGTCCAGACAGGGATGAATGATTGCCCTAAGAGTGACTATATGGTCAGAGGTAGGGACAGTTGATGACATAATATGTGTTACTTTCATGTCATTTGGATCTTGCATGTTCCCTCCTGGCATGGTTCTTTCTGACTCAGATCTCAGATGGACTTTATTTCAGTTCCATCTAAGAGTCCAGCTCTGAATACGAATCTCTTGCCCTTGATGAACTTTTTCCCCCCAGCTCCATCAGTCCCTCTGAAAATCCCATTCCCAGCATGGGACTTCATGCTTTGACTTCAGGGATTGCAAGCAGAGGGTGATTTACATGGAACTGTTTCTATCCCTCTGTCTGCTTCTCTGTGGTATTTATGAGCATGGGGATCCAAGGAGGTGATCCATCTGCCAGGAATTCAAGTGTTGTGTTGACGGCAGTGTGATATACAGTGACCCTCAGAATCACACAGTTGAGTTATTGGATTACTGCCGTCATACCTCCTTGGCTCTCCTGCAACTGGGAATGAGGTGTGTGTGCTTTGGTTTCAAACTGAGAAACCTGTGTTCAGGAAATGTCCTGTTACAGGGTAATACCTGGCTTTGACTTCTCTCGCTTGTGTGCAGGAGTGATGGGGATTCTTAGGGGGATTCTTCATTCCTCTGGGGGCCCATGGGTCTTTCAGGCAGCCAAGTCCTTGCAGGGCTTCAAAAACTTGGCCACCGCTTATTAAGTGCTTATTATTTTCCAAGCAATTTCTAGACTTTATCATAATTAATCCTTATTCAACCTTGTTCAGGAGGTATCTCCATTTTATAGATGAGGAAACTGAAGCTCAGAAAAGTTAGTAACTTGCTCAAGTTCACCCAGATAGTAGGGGGCAGAGCTGGGATTCAAACCCAAAGCTAGCTGACTCCCTCCATGCAGTGGTGCTTTTTTGTGACTTTGATGTGGTCAGTGTTTGGCTCACAGAAATAATCCCACCTATTTGGGGTTTGGGGGGTGAGGGGCAATTCTAGAGTGGGGTGGATAGGGCAGTGCATTTGTCCATCCTGCCTGGTTCTTGACTCATGTTGCCCCTGTCCTTTCTGTCAGCGTTGTTCTTTCTTGGTCTCCATGAAGTTTGCTGTCTCTTGTTACCTGTGTTGCTGCTTAGACCATCACTGGAGGGGTCTCTTTCCTGGATCCTACTGCAGTGAACTCATGATTACCTGGGATGGTAGGATTGTTTCTTGGAAAGATAGAACATGTCACCATCTGGTTTTTAGGGTCTGTCTACACCTTAGTTATTAAAGCCTAAGGTCTCTCACTGTCACAGTTCACTGAGTCCAGTTTTTTTCAGAGATTGACCATGACCTGGGCTTGGAGAGATCATCACTACTCAGAAGTAATTCTACAGATTAGCAAAGGAATGGTTGCCCCGAAGTAATTTTATAGATCAGCAAGGAAAGCTGACCATACCCGCTGGCAGTGTCTTGGCCAGGTCCCTCAGATTCTTTCTCTATCATATGGGTGAAAATATACCATTAAGTAGATAGTCCCAGACATTGTTTACACCTAGTCATCATTCTTATTGACCTTGTAGCACCACAGTCAGCCAGACCAAGAACAGCATGCTTGGGGGGAAGGAGGGCATTATCAGGTGGGGGGGGGGGGGTAGATAAAAAAAAGCACTGCTCTGGAAGACTTGATTTCTAGCCTTGGCTCAGCCCCATTAAGTAGCCATGTGACCTTGGGCAAATCATTCACCTCCCTGGACCTCTTTTACCTTGCCTGAAAATGGAGGTTGGGCAGATGCTCCCCAGGTATGTCCTTGTTCAACCATCTAAGATCTCACAGTTCAGGAGGGCTTTGTGCTCTGTGCTCGCTCTGCAAATCCTAGGCAGAGCCCTCCTCCCTTCTCCTCTCTTGGTGAGGCTAGGGGTGGGTGGGTGGGGTTGATGGATAGGTGTTAGATGGAGGGGCTATGAAAGAGGCATCCTGGGGAGGAACAGAAACAGTGACTGCCCTTGGCCTCTTGTGGGCAGGCCTAAGTCCAGTTTGTGTCTGGAGAAATGAGGTGGTTTATCTGGCCAGGGGAGACTCTTTGCTCCCGCCTTGTGTTACCTTGGCATCCCGAATAAGTTATATTACCCTGCATCCTCAATAAGTGGCAGAGAATTGAGAAGAGCAGGAAATACAACACTTTACTAACCAACATCTACAATATGCCCTGAATGATGAGCTAAGCACTGAAGGAGGAGTGGGTTAGGGAGCAGGACAGTGGGAGATGGTCTACCAAAAAAAGGTGGAGGGGGCACAGTTTTTGTTCTCATGGCACTTATAGTGTGGTGGGGAGCCTGCATCTAGGCCATTGGATGAAGTATACATGTGACAAATTATAAAGCCATGTGGAACCAAAAGGCTCATTTAAAACTATTTGTTACAGTAGATAGTTGGTTATGTGCATGTCAGGTATCTTCCTGGTGGAAGCAAAGGTATGTGGTACCTTTCTCACTGTCACCTGGAAAACATATACCAGGCTATAATCCTCATCTCTGACAGGAGGATTCTAAAGGGTTCTGTTGTCTCCTTACATGCATGGACATGGAGGAACCACAGTGAATGAGATTCTAGAACAGAATTGGGCTTTACCAAGGAAAGGCCTTCCCATTTACATTCCCATGGTATTATTGGAAAGATTCATCCTGTGGAATCACAGAGCCTCTGTAACTACTTTGATCACACTTGAAAAAAACATTTTCTCCCTATAAATGCTAGCCTGGGACTGGAGTAAAGAGAGAGTGCTCTAGATTATTAATATGGAGTTAGTGTTGGCAGCAGCTCCTAAATGGGTTTTCCGGAAGGGCATAGAACTGGGGAGCACCAGGAGGAAGGCGTGATGCTGTCTTGGGCACAGTCCAGGCACCACGGCCTGTGGCAGGGCAGTGAATCTATCCCTGTGACTTTTTACGTAATTTCTAACCTGGGTAACAAAGTCTAGGGCTGTACTCATGGACACATCTGTCAGCGATGGAAGTATCACTGTTGTTGCAAAAATCCAACTTGATGCCAAAGTAGTTCTTTGTGTCTTCTGTACTACAGAGGCTATATTTATTCTCTCGTATATCTTTTGGGGTTTCCCCCCTTTCTCATGAACCACATGTGTACATGGCCTTTTTCTAGGAGGAGTGGGAAAAAAAGATGAAAATGACATGGTTCTCACTTTCAAATAATTGGTTTCTAGCTCTCAGTACAGTACTTTGAAGAAGTCTTTTTTCTTTTACTAAATTGTATGTTATCTGGCCATGATGTAGGGGATCTGGTCTTGCTCCAGTCCTTACTGGCTGTAGACCACAGACAAATCACTTAACCCCTTGGGCCTCAGCTATGTTATCACTACACAGGCCCAGTACCCCACCTTACAGAGAAGGGGCCTGGAGCCTGTGGTTGCTGGAGATTCCTGCCCATTTTAAGAGTAATGACTGTTCTATGATTTTGTCTCCCATCCCTTTTCTCCTCCTCTCTTTGTTCTTTGTCTCTCCCTCTTACCCTGACACATAATAGAATTTTTTTTTGTTTGCTCTATTTACTGAATAGGAATTTTATTCTTTTTCCTTAATTTAAAAAGTGATGAAGAACATTTTATATTTCTGCTTCTTAAAAGAAGGTAAATTGAATCTCTGTTGACTTATTTGGTTCTTGATTGATGTTTTCTTGAGTATAATGAACCTAGATACAAAGTTTCATGCCTTCCTTAGTGAAGGGATTTGTAATGACAGGTGAACACGTATCCAACAACTTGCTTCTCTTTTTGTAGCATCTCAGACTCTGGGTTAATGAGCTGTTCAGCGCTGATGTCTGAGTCCTGGATACATCTGCCTCTGTACCCAGGCAAGGAAAGTCAGCCTGCCAACCTCAGAACCTGGGCACTGGCCCAGAGTGGTCCCCAAGGTGTGTGGAGGGGAAGGAGTCTGGGCTGGGGAGGGGATAAACCCCCAGATGTAAGCCTCATCTCTGTTATTCTCTGCTGTTAAGCAGCCTCTCTCTGCTTGCCCCCTCCCTCCCTTCTCTTTTCCCACCCTCTCTCCCCACCCTCTTTCCTTTTGCAAATATATCCCGAGTGTCTGTTCTGGGCCAGGCAGTGATTTGGGTACTGGGAATATAGCAGTGCACGAGGCAGAAAAATCTCCTACTTTTGTGAAATTTATATTCTGTTGCAGGGAGAGAGAGGGGAGGGGGAGGGAGGGAGGGGGAGAGAGAGAGAGAGAGAGAGAGAGAGAGAGAGAGAGAGAGAGAGAATAGACAAGTAAATTTAAAAAAATGTGGTAAATGTCACCCAGAAAATTAGTATAGGGTGACGTGGCAGTGACTGAGTAGCTCTTTAGATTGGAATGTCAGGGAAGGCTTCCGAGGACGTAATATTTAAGTGGAAGATCAGAATGACAAAAAACGAGATAGGATCCATATCACTGATTCTCTGTGGCATTATGAGGAATAACTACCACTGCACAAGAAAGTGTTCTGTAGACTATAAAATAAATGCAGCACATTTTATATCTCATTAGCGAAATTCCTTAAGGGCAAGCATTGTGATTAATTAATATTTGCAATCTCAGTACCTAGCATGGTAGTAAATGTGAATTGAAAAAATTTAGGCTTATAAAATTGGGAGTTCAGAGGGGATTTTTAAGAAATAAAATAAGGTGGTGTCTGTGGCAGGCCTTTGTTAAAAGAAAATTCCTTCTGCTCTTGCAATTCCTGGGATTTCCTGGAGATTTCTATACACACTGCTCTGGGGAGAATGGAGAATTTCTCAGAGAAGGGCATCCCCAGGGCAGAGAGGGATGGGCAATACTGAGGAAGTAGACTTCTTGAGGAGATTCCATGTTGCTTTTCTTGCTTTTCGTGGTCATCTTGACCCAGAGCCGAGGTTAATTTATTTGAAATTGGGAAAAGATGCCATAGGCTCACTCTTGTCCTCCATGTCTGGGAGGAAGACTTCCTTTCCCACACATCTGCATCCTTTGTCTTCCTCCAGTCCTGGAGCCTGGCTTGTTAGGTGCCCAGAAGACCTCAGGCCATTCTGCTGATTGTTGGCTGTGACTCTATAGACCTGCTCCCCTCTCTGCCACCCTCTCTGAGACTTGAGTCAATGTAGCCCACCTACTGTATCCAGTGAGTCATGGCTTTCAAACACCCAGGTATGAATCACTCAACTTGTAGCCTTTGAGATGTCTTGGGTGACAGCTGAGGGAGAAGACTGTGTGCCTGCCCCTGTTCCTCACCTTGCTGTTGCTTTATCACACTTCCTGTACTTAGAACCTAGAGCTCTAATCCTACAGCCCAACTCAACGAGACCAGTTGTTGGGGTATGTGGGCTATTCACTGACATGGTAGAGGTCCTTCAGGGAGACCATCTTGTCCCAAAGTATGGTTCCTGGACTAGCAGGATCAGCATCAGCCCGGACATCCTGAATCAGAAACTTGGGTTGAGACAAACCTTCCAGGTGAGTCTGACTCATGTTAAAGTTTGAGAACCACAGTTAGAGGTATTGGTGAAGGGATGTACCAGAAACATGACATATCTTACACCTGTCTGAGATATAGGAATTGTTGTTCTCGTTTTATAGGAGCAAAACCCTCCAGAGTCCAAGATCACCAGAGGTGGTAGAGCCCAAATTTGACTAAAGTCTTGGTTCCAAAGCCATAATTACTATGAGGTTTAGATGATAATATTTCTAGAGACTTCTGTTACTAACCATTAAACACTTTAGTGCTGATTGCTTTATTATCCATTTACTATAGGCTTCTAAGAAGAGATCTGGAGCAACCCAGGTATCATTGGTATTTCCTGGGTGCTTTAGCTGCTTGGTAATTTCACTTCTGATTAGCTCTGCCTGGGTTCCTCTTCCAGATGGGAACTGAGAGACTGCTTCTTAAAGGTAGGTCCTGCTGGTCCCAACCTGGGTCCTTTCCACTTCTTATGATACACACTCTTCCAGAGGGATTTTCTCCCCTCCCTTTGCTTGAGCCATCACCCATATACTGATGACTTTCCAACTCAGGATTGTCTTTTGAGTTTCAGAATTTCCCTCTAACTGACTACTGGACATTTCTACTTCAACACTCCATAGTATCTCAAGCTTACCTTGCCCCAAACTGAACCCATTATTATTTACAATATCTTGTCTTCTGCTTGTGTCACATTTGCTGTCGTTTCATTGGCTAAAGCAAGTCACAGGGCCAAGCTCAGTTTCAGTGTGCAAAGCTCCTCCAAGAAGCAGACACCAAGATGGGATTCAATGTACAAGGACTTTATTAGGGGAAATACCTACGAAAGGTAGTGGGCAACGCTGGAAGAGCTATCAGGGCACCAAATGAATCTGACCCTGAGTGATGAGTAGAGGGAAGGAAGATTGAGTGCAAGGATCCCAGCCTGCTGTAAATCTAAGAAGGCTCAGCAAGGCTTCTGGGAAGCCCTTGGACCAAAGTCAGTCATTAGATGGGTTTCATGTCTCCTAGGAGTGGCCTGCCTTAGTGTGCTTGCCCTGTTCCTCTGTGAAAATGCAGTGATGGATTTCAGAGCCCAGAAGCTGGGGCTCTTGGTTAATTAAGTGTCCTATAGTTACACGTCTGCCAGGCACATTCTTATGTCCTGCTGCATAGCCATTAGTCAAATGGTTTCTCATATGTCCCATATTTACACTTGTAGCTCAGACCTCTGTGATAAGCTCCAGACATCCTTATCCAACAACTTTCCTTATTTTTAATACTTATTTATTTTTTGGGGGGGCGAGGGGCAGAGAGAGGAGGACAGAGGATCCAAAGCAGGCTCCGAGCTGTCAGCGCAGAGCCCGATGCTAGGCTTGAACTCATGAACGATGAGATTGTGACCTGAGCCGAAGTTTGACGCTTAACCGACTGAGCCACCCAGGCGTCCATCCAAAAGCTTTCTTAATGTCTCCACTTGGCTGTCTTAGGGGCATCTCAAACTTATGATAAGACTCAATTCTTGATCTCTGCCACCAAATGCTTCTCCTCCAGCTTTCTTTGTCTTGGTGAATGGTGTCTTCATCCACCTAACAGTTCAGGGGACACTGTTGATACTTGCACCTCTCTATACCCTTAGGCAATCCATTATGAAATCCTGCCAGTCTAACTACCTGAATGCTGTTTGACCCTGTACTCTCTTCTCCACTCCTACTGCCACAACCTAGACCAAGCCCTCATCATCTTGTACTTAGATGACCATAAGAGCCTCCTAACTGATCTCTCCACTTCCTGTCTTGTCCCTGTTGCAGCTCTCTGCTCTACCTGGTAGCTCATATAATGTTGGATAATAAACATGATCATGCCACTTCTCAGCTAGAAATCCAAGATCTTAGTGATGGCCCATGTGCCATGCATGTTTTAGATCTCTACTTTCTTCAGCTTGAACTCCTACATCTCCTTCACCTACCACTCTGTAGCCATATTGGACTCCTTTGGAATATGCCAAGCTCTCTCAGGGCCTTTGTACATGCTGTTCCCTCTCTTTGTAATTCTTCCAACCTCTAACTCTCCAGTTACCTGGTGAATGGCTGTTCATCATTCCGTTCATCATTCATACCTACTCATCATTCTATTCTCAATTTGATGTCATTTCTTCAGTGAGATCTTCCCAGACAACTGTCCTCCCCCACAGTCTAATTTAGACTCTTCCATTGCACACTTTTATAGCATCCTACACTTTTATAGAACTCATCCCAGTTTATGTGTGTACACTTAATATCTGTGTCCCCAAGGCAGAAAGTTTCTTGAGGATTGGGACCATGTCCCTGTTGTCCACTGCTGTGTCCCAGAGCTCAGCACAGTGCTGGCACATAGCAGTAGCTTAGTAACCCTCACTCTTGGTTGAATGGATACAGGTCCAAGAGAGGGAAGGAGGTAGGGGAGACTGGGTCTTATGGTGATTCACCCCTCCTAGCCCCTGGCTCAGGGTTGGGAAGGACCTGGGTTGCCCAGGAAGAATTGAATGCTCTGATTCTAGACTGTGAGTTCCTTAAGGGGAAATTGTGTTTCTTCTTGCATACTGCTTCCCTTCCTTCTTCATCCTCTCCTCTCCCTCACCCCCCCTTTCGCCACTGGACTGAGGATGCTTCCATGCTGAACAACCAGCTTCCAAAAAGATAGTGTTGATCAGCTGCTCTGGGATGACCCAGTGAAGCTGCGGCCTCTTTCTTAGCCTACCCTCTGACCTGTGAGGGTCTCCTGGTGTTAGGTCTGCATTATGCCTCCAGCTTCCTCTGGCTTTTGCCCATCATGTCTCCCTGCTATGGCCACCACTTCCCAGCCCTCTATCTTTCCCTCTTCTCTGCCTGCTTCCAGTTCATTATGGCTGAAACTAAAGGCCAAAGCACCTCCAAAATGTCCTAAGTGGCTTTGCATAGGTGACTTGTTTTCTCTGAATCTCAGCTTCCTTGGATATGTGTAGGAGTAGTCCCTCCCTCACAGGATTTGTGTGAAGTTTGAATCACTATAAGCAATGAACAGATATTAGCTACAGATTATTGAGACTTGTTTTGGGTCAGAGGAGGTGGTGGTGAGCTCTCAGGGGAGGGGACAGAAGGCACAATGGCAGGAAGATCTGGCTGGGCACTGCCATAGTGCACTTGGGCCGCCCTCTTAATGTGCCATATTATAGCATCTCAGAACCTCGAGCCCGTAGGTATCCAGTAAACACTGACTAAATGAGCATATAAAGTATTTGAGGGAGAGAGTCAGAGCATGTTAATCTCACATCCTGTTAGGCATGGCTCTTGTAGGCGTGTATAGTTGTGAGGGTTTGGGGATGCTTATTTGTAGAGGCCATTCAAACCATTAAGACAAACACAATTCAATTAAAAAAATACAGATTGCACCCGCATTTTATTCCTTCATTCTGCTTTTTAAAGTTTTCATAGCAAAATTCTCAAAGCCCAAATATGAAGCGCCAATGAAATTATTTGCCTTGTAAACTTAGGGCTTGAAAAATAGGTATAATTGTAGTGGTTATGTGGGAAATGGCTCCTGGTAGTTTTGCTATTTTGTTCTGCCTATAAAGGTAGAGGTTGCTTGAGGTTTGCATTGCTGTTAGCCTGCCATTGAGGAATTGCAATTGAAAATTGAAGAATTTTAACTTTTGTTTTCACTGATCCCGATTTCTATTTTGAGGGGTGGGAGGACCTTGGAGGGAGCCCTAGCAGATGTGATTAGACCGCAGACATTACCCAAAATCTAATACATCAAAAAATTGTTAAACTCCTACTACAGTGATTCTTAGGCTTTGCCATCATAGAATCCTTTGAACATTTGATGAAGGCTGTGGACTCAACTTGGTGAAATGCACATCTCAAATATTCATACAATATCAGGGGACCCCAGAACCTCATGAAGCACTTCCTACTTACCCCAGGTTGAGAATATTCTTAGCATCATGAATCAGCCACAAGAGGACTGGGCAGAGCTCAGAGGACAGAGATGCCAGGTGGAGAGGCAGGTCTGGGCCTTGCCCTCACCGGAGCTTCTGGTGTACAGGACTCATGCAGAGAAGTTTCCATCCTCAGCATGCAAACTTGACCTCCCTGAGGATGCTTCCTGCACCTCACCTGGACAGAGGTTCCCTTCTGCAATTGTGAGCCCTGACGCTGTCTAGAAGGCTGGCTGTGGGTCAGCTTGGCCCATAGGAAATGATCCATAGTGACACAGCAAAGGGTGGCCTGGAGGGTGGATGACAACATTTCTCAGCCCCTTCCAACATGAGCTCTGTAAATAGTCTGTGGAAGAGGTTTCCCTTGGGACTTAGCCTTAGCTTGAATTCCTTTCATTCCTAAAATGCCCTGCTCTTTCCTCTTTGCCCATCTTCCAGAGGCTCATCTCCTCTGGGAAACATTTGGCATCTCTCCCAGGTGGCCCCTGTCCATCACTGCTGTGAACCCCAATATAATTATGGTCCTCCCATCCTCTGTGCTATGTGTTCCCATATTCCTTGCCATTTTTGGTTAACCTTTCAGCTGTAGGACTTGACTTAGCAGTTAGAGGGCAGTTTCTCAAAGTCAGAGACTATACCTTCTGCCTGGCTACCTGGAGGCTCAGAGTGGGAAGTTTAAGAAGAAACCAAATATGTTATTTAGGAGAGCAGCCGGGAGAAGCAATAGAGCTCCAGTGACAGCTGCAGGGGCTGTGAAGGGCGAGTCTGCTGGAAATGACTGTGTTTTTGAAACTCCTCCTTCCTCCCCCAGAAATGGCTTCATTTCTCTTCTCAATGCAGTACGATTCCTCCAAAGAGTTACCTGTACTTGTTGGGTCTAAATTCTCTCCCTTTATTTTCTCCTTTTCCTTTCCTCTTCCTCCTTTTCCTCCTTCTTTTCCTCTTTCTTTTTCTTTAGTTTTTTTTTAATTGAAGTATAATTAATATATAACATATATATTGATTCAATATAATGATTCAACAATTCTATACATTACTCAGTGTTCATTACAATAAGTATATCCTCTTCTTATTGATTAGTTAATTCTATTGAATTAGCTTCTTATTGTGGAAAATTTCACCCAAACATATACTAGAGAGAATAGTATAATAATCCCTCAAATACCCACTACTCAGCTTCAGTAATTATTGACTCATTTGTTTTCACCTGAATCTCCCCACTGGATTATTTTGAAGCCAATTCCAGTCCTCCCATAATTTGATAAATATTTAGGTGCCAATCTCCAAAAGATAATGGACTAGAAGAATAACCAGCATTATCACACTCCTCCAAGTTAATTAATAATAATTTCTTCCGGGTATCTAGTTGGTATTCAAATTTCTCCAATTGTGTCTTCTTCTTCTTGTTATTATGTATATTATTATTATTTTTTTGTTTGAATCAGAATTCAGGGGCGCCTGGGTGGCTCAGTCGGTTAAAGCGTCTGACTTTGGCTCAGGTCATGATCTCACAGTTTGTGGGTTTGAGCCCTGCATTGGGCTCTATGCTGACAGCTCGGAGCCTGGAGCCTGCTTCTGATTCTGTGTCTCCCTCTCTCTCTGCTCCTCCCCTGCTCACGCTGTCTCTCTCTGTCTCTCAAAAATAAATAAATGTGAAAAAAAAAAAAGAATTCAAAGAAGGGTCACACATTATATTTGATTTAAAGGTTCCTTGGGGCGCCTGGGTAGCTCAGTCAGTTGAGCGTCCGACTTCAGCTCAGGTCACCATCCCGCGGTCCGAGAGTTCGAGCCCCGCATCTGGCTCTGTGCTGATGGCTCAGAGCCTGGAGCCTGCTTCCGATTCTGTGTCTCACTCGCTCTCTGCCCCTCCCCCGCTCATGCTCTGTCTCTCTCTGTCTCAAAAATAAATAAACGTTAAAAAAAAAAAATAAAGGTTCCTTAAGTCAAAATCTGTATGTTTCCTCCCCCACTTTGTTTTTGGCTTTATAGTTGATTTGTTGACAAAACTCGGTTGCTTTTCTATAGATCTTTCCATTCTTGCATCTCCATTGTGTTGTTGAATGTTTTTGTTTCCTGTATTTCCTATAAACTGGCGCTGATTTAGATTTGATTTTTTACTGTTTTGTAAGTAGACTTCCTAGGGAGTAGTACGCACTTCCATCAGAGGTTGTTTCTCTTCTTATGACATTAGCAACTACCGAGGATCATTATCTAGATCAGGGTTGGAAAACCTTTTCTATGAAGGTCAGAAAATATTTTAGTCCGGACGCCATGCAGTCTCTATCACAGTTTTTTAACACTGCCACTATAGTGCATCGGCAGCCATGGCCAATATGTAGACAAATGAGCATACTTGAGTTCCGATAAAACTTTGTATACAAAACCAAGCAGGCCACAGATAGCCCAAGGTCCATGGTTTGCTGACCCCTGCCTAGATTGTTTATTTCATTAGGGGCTTGCAAAATATTATTATAATCCTGTTACTCCTTCTTCATTTATTAGTTGGAATAACTTATTTTTTTTTTTTGGAGATTTAAAAAAATTTAAATCCAAGTTAGTTAGCATTTAGAATAATAATGATTTCAGAAATAGGATTTAGTGATTCATCACTTACATATAACACCCAGTGCTCATTCCAACAAGTGCCCTCCTTAAAGACCCTTGCCCATTTAGCCAATTCCCCTACCCAGACCCCTCCAGCAACCCTGTTTGTTCTCTGTATTTAAGAGTCTCTTCTGGTTTGTCTCCCTCTCTGTTTTTATATTATTTTTGCTTCCCTTCCCTTATGTTCATCTGTTTTGCATCTTAAATTCCACTTATGAGTGAAATTATATATTTGTCTTTCTCTGATTGACTTATTTCACTTAGCATTATACACTCTAGTTCCATCCACGTTGTTGCAAATGGCAAGATTTCATTTTTATCACTAATATTCCATTGTATATATACACCACATCTTTTTAAAAAAATTATTATTATTATTTTTTTAGTTTTGAGAGAGAGAGAGTGCAAGCAGGGGAAGGACAGAGAGAGACGGAGGCAGAATCCAAAGCAGGCTCCAGGCTCTGAGCTGTCAGCACAGAGCCCAATGTGGGGCTTGAACTTATGAGCCGTGAGATCATGATCTGAGCTGAAGTTGGACGCTTAATTGACTGAGCCATCCAGGTACCCCTACCACATCTTCTTTATCCATTCATCAGTTAATGGATATTTGGGCTCTTTTCATACTTTGGCTATTGGTGATAGTGCTTCTATGAACATTGGGGTACATGTGCCCCTTCGAAACAGCAGGCCTGTATCCTTTGGATAAATACCTAGTAGTGCAGTTGCTGGGTCATAGGGTAGTTCTATTTTAAATTTTTTGAGGAACTTCCATACAGTTGTCTAGAGTGGCTGCACCAGTTTGCATTTCCACCAGCAGTGTAAAAGCATTCCTCTTTCTCTTCATTCTCACCAACATCTGTTGTTTACTGAATTGTTAATTTTAGCCATTCTGACAGGTGTGAGGTAATATCTCATTGTGGTTTTGATTTGTATTTCCCTGATAATGAATGATGTTGAGCATTTTTTTTTCATGTGTCTTTAGCCATCTGAATGTCTTCTTTGGAGAAGTGTCTTTTCATGCGTTTTGCCCATTTCTTTACTGGAGTATTTTTTGGGTGTTGAGTTTGATAAATTCTTTATAGATTTTGGATACTAACCCTTTATCTGATATGTCATTTGCAAATATCTTCTCCCATTCCATTCGTTACCTTTTAGTTTTGCTGATTGTTTCCTTCACTGTGCAGAAGCTTTTTGTCTTGATAAAGTCCCAGTAGTTCATTTTTGCATTTGTTTCCCTTGCTTCTGGAGACATGTCAAGTAAGAAGTTGCTAGTGCTGAGGCCAAAGAGGTTGTTGCCTGTTTTCTCCTTTAGTATTTTGATGGCTTCCTGTCTTACATTGAGGTCTTTCATCCATTTTGAGTTTATTTTTGTGTGTGGTGTAAGAAAGTGGTCCAGGTTCATTCTTCTGCATGTTGCCGTCCAGTTTTCCCAACACCATTTGCTGAAGAGACTGTCTTATTCCATTGGATATTCTTTCCTGCTTTGTCAAAGATTAGTTGGCCATAGTTTTGTGGGGACATTTCTGGGTTCTCTATTCTGTTCCATTGATCTATGTGTCTGTTTTTGTGCCAGTACCATACTGTCTTGATGATTATAGCTTTGTAATACATCTTGAAGTCTGGAATTATGATGCCTTCAGCTTTGGTTTTCTTTTTCAAGATCACTTTTGCTATTCAGGGTCTTTTCTGGTTCCATACAAATTTTATGATTGTTCTAGCTCTGTGAAGAATACTGCTGTCATTTTTATAGAGATTGCATTGAATATGTAGATTGCTTTGAGTAGTATTGACATTTTAAGAACAATATTTGTTTTTGCAATCCATAAGCATGGAATGTTTTTCCATTTTTTTTATGAGTCATCTTCACTTTCTTTCATAAACTTTCTGTGGTTTTCAGTGTATATATTTTTCACCTCTTTGGTTAGGTTTATTCCTAGGTATTTTATATATTTTTTGGTGCAATTGTGAATGGGGATGATTCCTTGATTTCTCTTTCTGCTGCTTCATTGTTGGTGTATAGAAATGCAACTGATTTCTATGCATTGATTTTATATCCTGCGACTTTGCTGAATTCATGTATCAGTTCTAGCAGTTTTTTGGTGGAGTCTTTTGGGTTTTCCACATAGAGTATCATGTCGTCTGTAAAGAGTGAAAGTTTGACTTCCTCCTTGCTGATCTGGATTGCCTCCTTGCCTTTTATTTCTTTGTGTTGTCTGATTGTTGAGGCTAGGACTTCCAACACTATGTTGAATAACAGTGGTGAGAGTGGACATTAGTTGGAATAACTTATAAAGAGAGATTTTCTCTGCATTATTTGGCTCCCTCCATTCTTTTTGAATCTTCTTTAATGAGGCTCTCCCTTGCCCTCACTCTACCAAAATTGTTCCAAGGTCATCAATGGCTATCCTGTTGCTACATCCAGTGGTTAATTTTCAGTTCTCATCTGGACATACTTGACCTAACAGCAGTGTCTGACAAAGCTATTACTCCCTCTTCCTTGAAATGCTTCACTTGGCTTTCAGGATGTACATCCTTTCCCAGTATTCTTTCCATGTTATTGGTAACTCCTTCTCGGTGGCTTTGTTAATTTTTCCTCATTAGCCAACCTGTAAGTGTTGGATATCCTAGGTTTAGTTCTCAGACCTCTTCTTTATGCACATTCTTTTATCCAGGACCCTATATGCAGAGGATTTCTAAATATATAAACATATAGCTACATGTAGGTACATATTAAGCATCATATTAATAGTATATTAAATATATAGCTTTAGCCTGGCCTTCTCTCTGAACACTACATCCAGTTGCATGAGACATTTCCACATGGATGTCTAATGAGACACGCTAAACGTTACTCATTCAAATATTAAGTTGATCTTCATAAAACCTTTTTCTTCTTCAGTCTTCTCTGTCTTGGTGAATGACTCCACCCTTTTAGCTGCTTAGGCCAAAAAAATATGAGCATCATCGTTGATACCTCTCTTTCTTTCACTCCCCACATCCAATCTGTCAGCAGTTCCTCTTGGCTGAATCGTCAAATATATCCACTTCTCACCAAGCTGTCAGCCTGGTTCAAGCTATTGTCACTCCTCTCCAGGATTGTTGCAGTAGGCTACTACTAACTGAGGGTGGTCAGGTGGTCATGCTTCCCTACTTGGAGTAAATTCTGAACCTGGCAGCTTTTGAGGATCTTTTGAAATCTGTGTCAGTATATCTCATTCTTTTGCTCAAAACCCTCCAGTGGCTTCCCATCTCATTAAAAGTAGAAGCCAGCATCCTTAAAATGGCCTATAGAACCCTACAAGGTCTGAAAGTCACCCCCATCCCTTACCTCTCTGACTTCCTGTCTTGTAACTTCCCATACCTCTCTGCTCCAATCACACGAACTCCTGATAGGCCAGGCATACTCTTTGTCTCTGGCTCTTTGCACTTGCTGTTTCCTCTGCTTAGAATTCTCTTCTGCAGGTATTAGCATGGCTTGCCCCTTACCACCTTCAGGTCTTTGCTCAAATGTCACCTTGTCAAGGAGGCCTTTCCTAGGTTATTCCCCTGACCCCTGCACTCCAGGGAAGAAGAAAGTCAGGATCTCCAGCAAAGAGAAGCCGGGCTGAAGTCAGGATCTCCAGCAAAGAGAAGCTGGGCTATTTTTCTCTGGGACCCTTAGGGAACTGACTGGCTGAGATCATGTAGCAGTTTCTTCCTGCCCATTCTTTTCATCAGCCCTGAGTTGGCCCTGCAACTGATGTGTGGACTGCAGATGAAGCCTCGACTGAAAGGGGAGTCCTGCCTTTCTCTCTCTCTCTCTCCATGCAGGACACCCTGAAACACCTCAGAAAGAGAACTTTTGCCCTTTATTTAAAAACCTGACTCTCAGAATCCTCTGGGTTGCTGGACTAGCTGTGGTTCCCAGAGCTTGGGGCTTGTGTAGAGGTACCATCTTTGGATTCACAGACAACCTTGGGGTGTTTTCTTCTTGATCTTCACTCATGAATTCTGTTGCAATGTTTTATTCCTAGACCTGGATCCTGCAGCTTGTGCTGGCCCAGAAAAAAGCTGTGGTGGCCTTCTCTTAGGGCCTTTCTGCCCTTCTCTCTGTCTTCTGGGGATGATTGTGCTTTGGTTCCTCTCCATTCATCTATGAGAAAATCGTGTCTGTCATTTTGACTTTGAGTCCACACCAGACATATGGACACTTCTGGCCCCTGCTGGGGGGAATTTGGATGATGTCATGAAGCAGATATGTCTGCAAGGCTGAAACCCTGGAGCCTTTCCCCAGCCAAGCTGCTCATAGTCTAGTCCTTGGCCCTCACCTTATAGCATCACAGACTCTCTGAACCAGATGGGGTCATAGTGATCACCTAGTCTAACCCTCTGAATCTCTTCTGCAACGTATCTGATAAGTAGTTATCCAGACTACTTACTACTTTTAAAGATAGCCCATTCTGTTTTCAGACAGGTCTAATCGTTAGAAAGCAATTTAGACTTTCACCCTAATTGAGTCTTTTATGTATCTTCTTGAGGAATACTTCCATAATGGCTTTTTAAACACTTATTCCTAAAGTGAGGGCTTGAGTGAAGATGGAATCAGTTAAGGTCTCATTTACTTAGTGGTGAGGCTTTTAAAGGCAGGAACCCATTCTGTTGATCTCTGTATGCCCAGCACTTGGCATAGTGCCTGAATATAGTAGGTACTCAATAAATATTTGTTAAAGATAATAATAAGTGAGGAACCACTACTTATGAAGCACATACAGTGTGGCAGTTACTATTCTAAAGGGCTTTATGTTCCTCAGACCAGCCCAGTGTAGTAGGTAGTGCTATTATTTTCATTTTATGGATGAGGAAACTGAGGTGTAGAAAGGCTAAGTACCTTACCAAGTATGTTAAACGAAGGTGACATAGCTCTGAAAAGGAGAGTATGTATATCAATATATATACAATATACATATTGTATATATATCAATATATATACTTATATATGTCAGTATATTCTACCTTTTGGCTATTGTGAATGATACTGCTATGAATATGAGTGTACAAATATCTGTTCTAGTCTCTGCTTTAATGCTTTTGGGTATATACCCGGAAATGGCATTGCTGTATTATATGGTAATTCTATGTTTAATTGTTTTGAGGAACTCTTTTACAATTTTCCACAGTGGCTATACCATTTTACATTACTACTGGCAATGTACAAGGGTTCCAATTTCTCCACATCCTTACCTATTTATTTATTTATTTGTTTGTTTATTGGCCATCTTAATGGGTATAAAATGGTATCTCATTGTGGCTTTGATTTGCATTTCCCTAATGATTAGTGATATTGAGAATCTTTTCATGTGTTTATTGGTTATTTGCATATCTTCTTTGGAGAAATGTCTATTCAAGTTTTTGCCCATTAAAAAAATTTATTTATTTAAAAAATGTTTCTTTTTAGAGAGAGAGAGAGCAAGGGAGGGGCGGAGAGAGAGGGAGAGAGAATCTCCAACATGCTCTGTGCTGCCAGTGCAGAGCCTGATGCAGGGCTCCATCTCATGAACTATGAGATCATGCCCTGAGCTGAAATCAAGAGTTGGACGCTTAACCCACTGAGCCACACAAGTGCCCCTCTGTCCATTTTTAAATTGTGCTGTTTGAGTTTTTTGTTGTTGAGTCATAGGGGTGCTTTAGATATTTTGGATATTAACCCCATATCAGATACATGATTTGCAAATATTTTCTCCCATTCCATAGATTGCTTTTTCACTCTGTTGATACTGTCCCTCGGTGTCCAACAGTTTTAAATTTTGATGAAGTTGACTTTTCCTTTTTTTTCATTTATTGCTTGTGCTTTTGGTGTCATATCCAAGAAATCATTGTAAAATCCAATGTCATGAAGTTTTTCTCTTATGTTTTCTTCTAAGAGTGTTATGATTTTAGCTCCTACTTTTAGGTCCTTTTTTTTTTTTTTTGAGTTAATTTTTATATGGTGTAAGATAAGGGTCCAGATTTATTCTCTTACATGTGAATTTCCAGTTTTTCTAATACCATTTGAAGAGACTATTCTTTCCCCATTGAATGGTCTTGGGACCCTTGTGAAAATCATTTGATCATATACATGAGGGTTTATTTCTGGGCTCTTTAATATATTCCATTTAGCTATATGTCTGTTTTTAAGTTGTACCACATTTGCAATAAATTTTGAAATTAGAAAGTGTGAGACCTCTAACTTTGTTCTTTTTAAAGATTGTTTTGGCTATTTCAGGTCTCTTAAGTTTCCGTGTGAAGTTTTGGCCTGAATTTTCTATTTCTGCAAAAACTGTAGTTGGGATTTTGATAGGGATTTCATTGAATTTGTAGGTTATTTTAGATAGCATCAACATCTTAAGAATGTTACGTCAGGGTGCCTGGGGACCTCAGTCGGCTAAGTGCCTAACCCTTGGTTTCTGCTCAGGTCATGATCTCATGGTTCATGGGATGGAGCCCTGTGTCAGGGTCTGTGCTGATAGCATGGAGCCTGCTTGGGATTCTCTCTCTCCCGTTCTCTCTGCCCCTCCACTGTGCTCGTGCATGCTCTCTCTCTCTCTCTCTCTCTCTCTCTCTCAAAATAAATAAATAAACACTAAAAAAAGAATATCAAGTCTTTCAGTTTCTGAACACAGGATGTGTTTCCATTTTTTACTATCTTCTTTAATTTCTTTAAGCAGTGTTTTGCAGTTTTCAGGGTCTATTCTTAAAATTTCTCTTTATTTTGAAAATTTCCCCTAGTTACCTACCTCCCCTCCTAGAAGACAAGTACTATTACCATTTCTTGTGTATCCTTCCATTTCTAGATACATAAATAAAAGTATAATGTTTAGCGTTTTCAAAACCAAATAGTAACATACATAATTTAGCTGTTATGTGCTTAGATATTTTTCCACTTAATAATTAATCTTGGAGATCCTTCCAAATCAGGGCACTGAGATTTGTCTCAATCTTTTTAAAGGCTGTATATATTTTATAATTTATTTAGTGGATCCCTGCTTAATGGATATGTAATGCTTCTTTTTTTGTAATATTTCACTATTATATTAATGCTTCAATAGATAAACATATAAATGAATAAACATATATGTGCACCTATAAAAACATATATTTGCATACATGCAAATATATATATGATGGAAATTTTCCTACAAGTAGAATTGTGGAGCCAAAGAGTGAATTTAGAATTTTGCAGTATAGTCCCAAATTACCTCTCATGGAAGTACCAGTTTATCAATCTAGTAGTACAGTGCCTGTTTCCTTGCATTTTTGCCAACACAGTGTGTATTAGGCCATTGACTATCTAAGGGATTAAAGTGGTATCTCCTAGTTTCAATGTGTCTTTCTCTTATTATGAGATTAAACATCTTTCAGATAAATTAGAGTCATTGATATTTCCCTTTCTGTCAATTGATTGTTCATATCCTTTATATATTTTCTTATTGATTTGTAGAAGTTCTTTATATATTAAGAAAATTAGCCTTTTGTCTATAGTATAGATGCAGAAAATATTTTCCTAATTTGTAATTTGCCTTTTGAAGTTATGCTTTTATGGTAGTATTTACATTTTTATGTAATTAAATGCATCAGTCTTTTTTATTTTATTACTATATTTTGGTTTTATATTATACTAACAAAGACCTTCACAACTACAAAATTTATACTTTTTTTACTTTTAGAATTTTTAGGGTTTCACGTAGATCTTTGATTCATTGATAATTTTTTTTAAATATAATTCATTGTCAAATTGGCTTACATACAACACCTAGTGCTCATCCCAACAAGTGCCCTCCTCAATGCCCATCACCCATTTTCCCTCTCCCCCACCCCCCATCCACCTACAGTATGTTCTCTGTATTTAAGAATCTCTTGTGGTTTGCCTCCCTTTCTCTCCATTTGTATCTATTTTTTCCCCCCTCTCCTCTCTCCTGGTCTTCTGTTAAGTTTTTCAAGATCCACGTATGAGTGAAAAACATATGATATCTGTCCTTTTCTGACTGACTTATTTCACTACAAAGGCAAGGGAATTAAAAGCAAAAATGAACTGTTGGGACCTCATCAAGATAAATGCTTCTGCACTGCAGAGGATTCATTGATAATTTATTTTAGTGTAAGACTTGTGGGAAGGATCCTACTTAATTTTTTCCTGTATGTTTATGCAGTTGTCCCAATATCATTTTTTCAATATTCATCTTTTCCTCAATGATCTTTATTCTTCCTCCATTGTTCTCAAAAGTATTCACTGCTCTCTATTCTGCTTCCTCCATCTAACTACCACTAGATTGGTTATGCTGACATCTTTCCTGGTGCATTCATTCATCATTCATTCATTCGTTCATTCATCCAACAAGCTTTTATTGAATGCCCACTCTATGTCAGACATGGTTCCAGGTGCAGGCAATACAGAAGTGAACAAGACAGTGTCCCTGAGCTCAGGGGGGTTGGAGGAGACAAAGAGTAAGCGACTAACCAGACGTTTAGATAAGATGGCTTTCCATAATAAAGGGTACCATTAGAAAACAAAACAAAGGGATGTGTGAGAGAGTGCATTGAGGGTGTCTTCCAAAGTAGGTGGTCAAAGGAGTTGTCTGAAGAGGTGATATTTGACTCAAAACTTGAACGACAGAAGCCGGCTATACAAGATCTGCATTCTAGGCAAAGGGAAGAGTTAAGTGTGAGGGCCCTGAGGTAGATGCTAGTATAGTGTGTTCCAGCAGTAGAAAGACTGATGAGGTGGGAACATTGTGAGTAGGGGTGAGAGAGAGAGAAGAGGATGTCAAAGAAGGAAGACCTTATAGGCCATGATAAGGAGTTTGGATTTGAAGTAGGGCAGGAGGCTTTTGGAGAGTTTTAAACAGAGGAGTGATGTCTGATTTGTGAGTTAAGACTATTGTGGCATCAAGAGACAAATAAACTGTTTGTAGCAACCTTACTCATATTATCTGAAAAACTAGAAGCATTCCAATGAGTGAAGGGAGTAGGAGGCATAGGTTCCCAGTTATGGAATGAATGAGCCACAGGAATAAAAGGTACAACAAGGGGAATATGGTCACTGGTATTGTAATGGTGTTGTATGGTGACAGATGGTAGCTACCCTTGTGGTGAGCAGAGCATAACATATAGAGATACGGAATCACTCTGTTGTACACCTAAAGCTGATGTAGCATTGTGTGCCAACTGTACTTCAATTAAAAAAACCAGAAGCAATCCAAATGCCCATCAACAGTAGAATGGATAAATAATGGGCTGCCATAAAACAATAAAAATAAGCAAACTAGAGCTACCCACACAACATGAATGAATCTCATAAACATAATGCTGAATGAAAGAAGTCCCGTACAAAATAACAAATGCAGTAGGATTCCATTTATATAGAGCTAAAACATTAGCCAAAACCTAAACTATTGCTTTTAGAGATTTGTGCTTAGTAAACTTTAAGGAAAGTCAAAGAAGGGATCATCTTAAAAGATAGGATAGTGAGAAGGAGGAGCAGTGATAGGGAGAGAGGACAAGGAGGGCTTCAGGGGTAGAACTGCTAATGCTTTATTCCTTGACCTTGGGGATGAGTTCATGTACGTTTACTTTGTGATAAACCATTGATTTATACACTTGGTTTTTGTACTTTACTGCATATGTGTTATATTTCACAATAAAAATGTATAAAAGCGTCCTTTGGCTGCCATGTGGCAAGTGTGTTGAGGGGAATGAAGAGTGGAGGGAGGACCATTACTTAGGTGACTGCATACATCTAGGTGAATGGTGAGACATCCAGAGTCTGGAACTGTGTTAGTTTTGATGGATTGGATTTGGGATGTGTTTTGGAGATAAAGTCTGCAGGGCTTGTTGATAGATTGGTTACAGTTAGAGTTCGTGATGAGGGAAGCAGCAATCAGGATGCCTCCGGGATATTTGGCTTGAGCGTCTAGTACCATTTACTGAGAAACAGAGGACTTTGGAGGGGCAGTCTTGAAGGGGAGATAAAGAGTTCTGCTTCAGTTCTATAAAGCTTGAGATGCTTATATGCATGTAAGTGGAGAAATCAATTAGACACCAGCTTCCTACCTGGCTAGTTGGCCTCCAGGAGGCTGGCTTCATTGTATTCTTGCCCCCATGGTTCAGGTAGTATATCCAAAAAGTAAATCTGGAATGCTGCTTCTCTTCTCAAAAATTCCCCAGTGACTGTTGCTCAGTGGCTACAGGCTGAATTCATCATTGTTGTCCCAAACCTGTGTCTGGCTGGGTCCTGCCTTTCCAGCTTTGTCTCTCCCAGCCGCTCCTCTGTCACTCAGGTCATGTAAAAGATGGCATGCTTTTCCTTGGGCTGTCTTCTTTCTCTTCAGCTTCTTCCCTCACCCTTCATCTATCACCTAGGTGACTGCAGACAACTGGGTGAGTGATGAGGGGACTGGGGCTCATTCTTCAAGTCTCACCTGAAATACTTGTTCCTCCAGGAAGCCTTTCAGCACTTCTGAGCCCCCAGGACTGGGTGAGGTGCCTGCCTATGTGCTCCCAACCCCGACTTCACCTCGCTCTTCTGTTAGCAGTCATTCCATTGCCCTACAGGTATCCCTTCTTTTTCTTTTTTGTTCAACTGCAAGCTATTTGAGGGCAGTGACTGGGCCCTGTTCACAGTTACGTCCCAAGCAGTTGCACCACACCTGTTGAGGCAAACTCTGAACAAACACCTCTTGATATTAGTATTTAATATACACCCTGCCCCGCACACATTCCAGGCACGTGCTCTTTCTCTTCTACCAGCACAACTTCCTTTTGGACTGTCTCCATGCTGAGGCACACTTCATACTGCTCCTTTCACAAGAGTCCTGTCTTGGGCTAAACCACTGAGGCTCTAAGGCAGACCTTCAAGGAGAGAGAACACTGGGAGCTTGGTGTCATCCCCTGAAGTCTTCTGAGAGTGCAGATGCTTTTCTGCCTAAGGGCTTGGAGGGTCCCTAAGGAGGAGGCAAGGATGTTATTGGAGCAGCTGCAAAGAAGAGAAGGGAGAACAGAACTCAGCTTTTCTGGTGTCCTCCCGAACAAAATGACTGAAAAATTGCCTCCGGGGGAAAACCTGGGTCTAAGTGGTTGAAAATGCTGTTTGTCCTAGGAAGAGATCTGGCAAGGGCAGTTGAATTATATTATGTGTATCTACCCTGCTTAACACCCCCACTTCCGTTTAGCTTGAATTCTGCAGGAGTCATTAAGTGGAAGAAGAGCCACACAGAGTGCACAATACAGGTTGGCCTTTTGTGGGCTGATAGTGATAAGGTTTCTGGGCTTGCTGTTTGTCTGGGAACCTGAAGTATTTTTTTTAAAGAACCTGTTGGCAGAGCCCTGGTTGCCCCTGCAGTTCATACTGACCAAGTCAGCCTAGGGATTTTGCCAGATCTGAGGTCATTCTTGCAATTATACTATGTCCCTCCTCTGGCTCCACTGCTACCTGCCATCCATAGGTGGCCCAGGTATGATAAACTGAGAAAGAGGTGAGCCACCCCAAACCCTAGAGTGAACGACAGTGGAGTAGGGCTGTCTCAGTGTCAGCTAGCTCCCCATTACCCACTTCAACCGAGGTGCCTGGGCAGGGAGCCCCCGCCTCAGCCTAGATGCACAGACTGCAGAGTCAGCTGCTCAGCTCTCCGTGCACGGAGCTGTGGCGAAGCTGCCTCACAGGGTGAGCTGTCACCTGCCGTGCTGATTGACGATGACTGCCTTGGAGTGCTGGTGGCTCATTTCCTTGTAAAGCCTTTTCATGAGAGTCCGCAGACCCTGGGATTGGAGGCTCTCATGGTCGGTGTGAGCCTTGGCAATGAAAACACTGGCTGTTGAAGGGTCTCTCTACATGGAATCGCTTCATTACTCCTCATTGTTTGGCGTGGCCACACACTAAGGGGCTGGGCTGGGTGGCTGTGCCTGTGGTGTGAGGGGCCACTGAGAAGGTCATGGGCTTAAAACAAAAGCCCCCTGGCCTGCTGGCTTCAGAGCCTCCCTTGGGTACCTGGCCATGTGATGTAGGGCCACTGTTAGCATGTCGGCTCGTGGCCTGAGAGGAGACACAGATGAACACACTGGCAAGGAGGGGTTTATCGGCACAGCGTAGGGCTCACCAAGGGCTAGAAGAGGTATTAGAGGTAAGCAACGCAATGTTCTCATTTTACAACGAACAAGCTGAGGCTGGGAAGGTCTGATGGCTTGCTGAGCCCAGATCTTCTACCTAGCCAAGGACCCTCTCGACACTTTTGGGCTCTGACAGAGGGAGGAGTGGGCTCCTGGGCACTGAGTGCTACTGGAGGAGGGGCTGGAGGCACTGAGGGCAAGCTTCACCTGCCCCACGGCTGTGAGAGGCTGCACTCCTCATTACACCTCCCGCTCACGTAGGGCAAGGTGTTCCCAACATTTCACATGGGCAGTTGGGTGTGGAAGGCTAAGCCCAAGACTTTCCCAAAGTAGGTGAGCCCTGGAAGGGTAGGTAATCGAGACCCCTGCATGGCTGGAGTGGGCAGCAGGATGTCAGGAGAACTGGGAGGAGGGTCACTGAAGGTCAGTGGGGGCCACGAGCCTGTCTTCCCTCACCCCGTCACTTAGCTCTCCTTGACCTTCCCTCTGCTTCAGCCAGCAGCCTCCTCCTGTCTCTCACCTCTCTCCTAGGTCTGCTTTCTCAGGGTACCTGCATAGCTCTTCCCTTTGTCTGGAATGTACTTCCTCAGATATTTCCATGGTTCCATCCTCTATACCCTTCAGATCTTTACTCAGAAGTAACCTTCTCTAGAAGAGCTTCCTTGGTTATCTTTTCTAAAAATGTAGGCCAGTATATCTCCCTAATTTATTTCTACTCCTTAACTCTTACCACCATCTAAAATGCCATTTGTTGTGCTTGAAACAAAATCTTGGATATTGTCTGTATACCTCATTCAAAGCAGGCGATAGGAAGACAGGGATCTCGGTAGGGTTTGTTGCTTGCTATCAGCCAGGATGCCAGGCAGCCCCCTGTTAGAGGGAGGGGGCCACTGTGGGGTCACCAACCATAGCTGCTATAGGGTGCTTTTGTAGGTCCCTGTTATCCCTAATTAGTGCAGGTTACTTTAACCTTCCCTAAATCCCTCCTCACAGCTCTCTGGGCAGGGATCCATTTTCCTCAGGGCGCTTCCCGACAGAGAGTCAGACAGTCTGAGGTGTGGGTTATTGCCTTTACCTTCTGTTGGCTTTTTATTTTTTTTATTTTTTTTTATTTTTGAGACAGAGAGAGACAGAGCATGAACAGGGGAGGGGCAGAGAGAGAGGGAGACACAGAATCCGAAGCAGGCTCCAGGCTCTGAGCTGTCAGCACAGAGCCCGACGCGGGGCTCGAACTCACGGACCGCGAGATCGTGACCTGAGCCGAAGTCGGCCGCTCAACCGACTGAGCCACCCAGGCGCCCCTACCTTCTGTTGGCTTTTAACAGAAGGCTCTTGGGACCACATTTCCTTTATGCAAAGGGCATTCCAAGCATGCTAACAGGGACAGGGCCCTCTTGACCCCAGGCCTCCAGGGGTTGCCTCTCATACCGGGGCAAGTGCTGGTTGTCGCCACCTGTCACAGGACCACTGTTTGGACCTTCAGGGAAGTCCTTTTATGGAAACAAACCCTGGGCAGGGCACTCTGAGGGCAGCCTGCCCTACGCCTGGCGTACAGAGTTCCTTGTAGACTTGCTGAGAATAGAGCCAGGCACACAAGAAATACTTGTTGCTTGAATGTCCTGGGCTAATCAGGGAGGACCACAGCACTTAATAGGAAAATCTTAGCATTGCTTTATTAGGAATAAGGAAATTGCTTAGTTAGGAATAAGGAAATCTTTATTCTCCCACATTCCTTTATTTGGATCCCTTGTCTTTGAAGAATGGCCACCACCTTCCTGCACGTTCACCAAGGTCACAGAAGTGAAGCATACCATAGGCTTATTTCAGCTCTCACCTGATTTTTATTAGGACTGGTCTCCTTATCTGTAAAGCATGATTGTTCATGAAGCCAGAAGGTCCCAGAATCTTCCCAAGCTGAAGAGATACAAAATGGGGAGTAAACAATAAAATAAGAATATATTTGCAATTCTTCTCTTCTTTGTTTTTTCTTCATTCCTCCCATCCCCAGATGGTCATTTGGTGTTTTTGCCCATGAATAATGTGTGGCTTGCTTTTGCATGGTAAGGCAGGCAGGCTTCCTCTTCAAGAAGGCTCCCATCCAAATTCAGAGCCCTTCCTTCATCTCCAACCCCAAACTAAAAACTCACAGGTTCAGGGATGGTAGGTAGTAGGATCTGTACTTACTTCTGCACCTGATTCTCCTCCATTTGTGACTCTGGGGCTTCCCAGGCTCAGGCCTTAATTCATTTTGCTTTAGTCATTTGTGGGGCCAGTGGCAATCTGAACTCAATGATGGTGTCTGCTTTCCCTGGTGACAGAGTTGTGGACAGCAAAAGGGCCTCCGCCTGTTAGGTGGGGCTGGGAGTGGCCCCTTCCACAAAGGGCTTTTCCCCTTATTGTGCTCTGTGGGGATTCCAGTCAGAGTGTTTTAAGATCATAAATATTTTCCCTTCTTGTCAAGAAATAATATCCCAGCTGGAAACATAAAAGGCACTTTGCATACTGTTAATTATTGACACTGCACGACAGTTCACCTTAGGGTGCCAGTGCAGAGGTGGCTGCCCCCCTTACAGTCAGGAGCACAAAAGCAATCCCTGGGAGAGCCCATCCGGGGCCAACCTGGGCTAGGATGTGAGCTGAGCTCTGTACCCTCACCTGCTCAGGTGACTGGTAGGTGACATTTGGGCACTATTGAAGTGGGCCGACTTTCTGCTGGATCACGCCTTTGTTTTGTTTTGTTTTTAAAGTGTATTTATTTATTTTGAGGGATGGGAGGGGCTGAGAGAGAGAGGGAGAGAGAATCCCAAGTAGGTTCCATGCTGTCAGCCCAGAGCCCGACTCGGGGCTTGATTGCACAAACTGTGAGATCACAACCTGAACCGAGATCAAGGGTTGGATGCTTAACTGACTGAGCCACCCAGGCACCCCCGGATCATACCTTGGGATTGCCACAATCTGGTCATTGATATGGACGTCTGTGGGGGTTGGAGTATGGGAAGGAGATGGGCAGGGTCATCTTCTCCAGATGCCTTCTACCTGGTGACTTGTAGTTTTAAAGTGACCAGTTGGCATGACAGTTGTAGCAATGGACTCAACCCTGTTCCTTGAAGTCATTTGTTTTGGGGGTGGGGTGTTAATGTGCCCCAGCACTAAGCTATCGTCTGGGGTCTAGGCAGATAGGATGGCCTTTAGTGGAGATGAAGGGTCATATTTGGGCACAGTTGATCACCAGAGGAAAGCAAGGGTCATATATAATGTGGGACTTCCAAACCTAAAGTCTTTGAGGGTTCCCCACGTCTGAGCCTCCTGTGAGGTTCCCCCACATCTAGTTCATTCCTCCTCATCCCTCCTTTTACAGTCAAAGAAAACATCTGTTACCTGAGGAGCTGACTTAGAGGGCCAGTGTGGTTTGTTTAATAGCAGTTCTGCTTGTTACTGTCTTAGTGATGAGCCTTGATACAAGTTGCTGGGCCACAGATCTAATTAACCATTGCCACGCTCCTGGGAAGCTGTGTGCGGTGGTGATCGAGTGTGTGTGTATCAGGTGGGTGTATTGTTGCCTCAGAGGTTTCCGTGCCTTCTAGTGTTTACTGCACATTCTCTTCTGGGAAAAGCAAGCCAGATTTCCAGGAAAAGGGCTAATTTTCCTCCTTCTCTTCTTCCATACCTCAGACTTTTAAAGCTACGTTGTGCTCTCAGCTGCTCTGCTTGTCATTTGTGCACAGAGACATTGCTGTCTAATTAAGACTTTAAAAAGTATAGGGCAGTGAACCTTTAGGGAGCAGCAGTGACCTGTAACACCCTCATTTAACAGACAAGAACCCGCAGTGAGTGAACAAGGGCATGTGGCACTGGTCCCCTTTGTTCCACTCCCCACCCCTGTCAGGCAGGCAGGAGTGGGGAGTGGAACAAAACCCGGGACCCAGCCCAGAGCTCCCCATCCAGTGCTCTTCACACCAGCCACACTGCTCCTCTTCATCTCCAGGGCAGATCCAGAGAGAACACAGAATATGGGCAGGGAAGCAAGGCAGTTGTTGAATGTGCTGTAATGGAGTTCCTTAGACAGCAGTATCCTGGGGGTGCTTTGGGGGACATGCAGAGAAAGCAAGGATGTGGCAGGACTGGGCTGGCTGTTAGAAGGTGCAGAGAGACATCATAATGTGGAATAAAGTTGGTCCTTGGTTGAGTACATGTCCATTGTTTGGGTGGGGGTGGAGACACAGGTCTACTGTGGGGCTTATCCAAGGCTGCAGAAGGCAACAAAACCTGGACCGGCCTTGAATCCCTGATTTTCAAGGAGCAGACAGTGATGGTGCTCTCAATGTGTGCTGGGCTGCGGGTGGGGAGGTTGGGTAGGGGGCTGCTGAGAGAAAATCTGCATGAAATTTGCTGTCTTGTTCAGAATACGAGGTGAAACAGCTCTGCACCATATGAAACAGGGTAGAATTCAGGGCTAACGTCCAAGTGCTAGAGTTGTTCAAAGAAGGGAATGAAGGATATTAAAAGGGAAGACAGTGGAGAAGAATGGTCTTCAACTAAGGCCTCAAGGATGGGTGAAATTGGGATGGCAGTGAAGGTGTAAGGGCTCCAAGTTCAGGGAGCATCTTGAACAAAAGCATGTAGTTACTGAGTGACATTGGGGAGACAGCTTGTATAGAAAGGATTCACACATGTGAGGGCTTGTGGGTGCATGTATGTGTGTGTGTGTGTGTGTGTGTGTGTGTGTATGCGTGCATGTGTGTGGGGGTTTTATGGATGAAGCTCCAAGAAGTGTGTGATGTAACAAGGTTGGAATAGGTATTATCCTGATAGCAAGACATTTGAATACTGGTCTCCACTCTTTCTTTCTTTCTTTCTTTCTTTCTTTCTTTCTTTCTTTCTTTCTTTCTTTCTTTTTTAACGTTTTATTTATTTTTGAGACAGGGAGAGACAGAGCATGAACAGGGGAGGGTCAGAGAGAGGGAGACACAGAATCTGAAACAGGCTCCAGGCTCTGAGCTGTCAGCACAGAGCCTGACGCGGGGCTCAAACTCACGGACCGTGAGATCATGACCTGAGCCAAAGTTGGCCGCTTAACCGACTAAGCCACCCAAGCACCCCTCCACTCTTTCTTACCAACAGCTGTGTGACCTTAAGCAAGTCACTTACCTTTTTCCACCTTGGTTTCCTGGTGCATAGTTCTTTCCAGACCTTCCAGACCTAACTTTGAAGAGGGACATTTTGAGTGAAGACCCTCAACTCCCTGACTTTATCACCTCTGGATATTTCCCCAAGGATGACAGGTAGAGACCTGGAGGGAAGGCGTCTTTTATGACTCTGTACCCTGGCTGGAAGACCGCCTCAGAGCCATCAGTATTTATTGGGAGAGATTTAATGGAGCTCTCAGAAGCCTGTTGCTCTCAGGCAAACCAGAGGCTGAATTAATGCTTTAATTATCCAGACAGCCTTCCCAAAGGCCCTATTCTCCATTTTAATTTTGGAAAACTCATGTATGTGATATTCTTCTTCTCTTGATCTTCCATCAGTCAGGCTGAAAACACTCCCTGGTTCCTGAGTGGAAGTGATCAACATTTCACATCAGTGCCCAAAGGGGTTCTGAACTGGGCCCAAGAGCATCTGATGAGTGGGGATATTACAGCAAGAGTTTCTAGATGGTGCCATGCTTATCAGGTAGAGGTGAGTATGTACAGATGCCGTGGGTCCTGTGGTTGGACAGCTATCTGGATTGGAGCAGGACAGGGGCTAATAGGCAAATCAGGAAGTGGATGCAGCCTTAGGAATTATACAAATCTAGCTAGGGAAGAGGGTAGTCTGCCAGTCCAGAGAGCCTGTGAGGCCAACCTTGAGCATGTAAGTCCTTGGTCTTACAGTGGCCCCATTCTGCACGGGATGAAGTTGCTGGGGTCTTTGCAGGCATGGCTGAGGCTGTAGGAGACAGGCTGAAGGTGCTGGAAGAGGACCTTGGGGGGACCCCTTGGGGACTGATGGACCTTGAAGGATGGTGGAGAGGGGAGAGAGGAAGTATAGAAAGGCACAGTCAGAACAAGCAAGGGTCAGTGAGCACACACACCGTTAGCCATTCAGGCTGGGCTTCTGTCTCAACAGGGCCATCCCCCGTGACTCATACTTGGAAATGGTTGGATATGCCCCCCTACCTCCTTTGCCTCATATATCCCCATTTTTTTCATCCCTAACGTCTGCAGTTAAGGGATTAACTAAGTAATTTTACAAGTATTTATTAGGTGCCTACCATTTACCAGGCACTGTGTTGGTGCTGAGGATATAGGAGGGAACAGGACAAATGCAAACCCCTGCATTGTGGGAGGGAGGTAACCCCAAATTAAAAAAAAAATCAAATAAATAATTATAAAAGGTGGTAAATCCTGTGAAGAAAGCAAACAGGAAGATGGCAGAGAACAACCAGGAGGAGAACTCTTTTTGATGCTGTGTTAGGAAAGGATTCTCTAAGAATCACTTTAGTTTAGATCTGAGGAAGGAGCCAGCCACTTGGAGAGCAGGAGGAGCAGAATTCCAGCTAGAGGGAGTGGCAGGGAACTTCAGAATAACTGAAGGAGGATTGATGTGTCTGGATTCCTCACTCATGAACAGTGATGGAGTTAAGGTTGAAGGGGTGGTGGTTTATACAGGGGTGAGCAAAGCAGGGGGTTTCAGCCTGGGCAACTCCCAGTGCTGAGGTCCCAAGGTCCACAAAAAGTGTTCAGGGTCCATGTATATGTCATGGAACATGGCGGGTACCCTGGACTCTTCAAGATTGAGGAATATGGCTTCAAGTTCCTGGGAATTGCAGAACTTTGGGTTTCTACTATGGAGAAAGACTGATTTGGATGTTGTATCTGTCTTTTTTTTTTTTTTTTTGGTGGCAGTTGTATCCAATTACCATGCACTCAGTGTATGGTAAGAAACAGAAATTTATTCTCTTATAATTTTGGAAGAAGTCATAAATCAGTATCATGGAGCCAAAATCAAGGTGCTGTCAGGGCCAAGCTCCTTCTGGAAGCTCTAGAGAAGAATCTGTTCCTTGCCTCTTCTGGCTTTGGTGGCTACTGGCATTCCTTAGCCGTGGTTGCATCACCCTGATTTCTATTTCTGTGGTCACATTGCTTTCTTCTTTCTTGCCTTCTGTGTCCAGTATCCCTTTGCCTCTTTTTTTATAAGGATGCTTGTCATTGCATGGGGGCCTACCCAGATAATTCTGGATATCTACCCATCTCAAGATCCGTAATCACATCTGCAAAGTCCCTTTTGCCATATAAGGCAACATCCACAGGCCCTGGGAATATTGGAGTGTGGACATATTTGGGGCCTATTATTCCGCCTACCACAGATGTGCTTGTAAAGGAGTTGGGGGGAGGAGTGAGGCAGGATCCACATACCAGATTCTGGAGTAGATGATTCTTGGGGCTTGGTTGAAGCCCCAGTAAGCACTGGTAAAAATACTTGAGGCCACCTGCAGCTATGATATTTTAATTTTTCATTACATCTTAATCCTGTTATTCCCAGAAGAGAATTTGACCAGCAGGATGGAGGGATGAGAAGTTTGGGGTGGCAGAAACCCTGGGCCTTTCAGCTTTATCAACTCTTTGTGTTTTTAACAGAAAGCCTCCTGACACAGGGTAAAATGGCACAGAGCAGTGGGAAATGATGGTGTCCATGTGAGTGGGGGTGGCAGAGGGTGGCAGAGGGTTGGGACTTCCATTGGCATTAACAGGGTCCTTTGCTGACTTCAGTTCTGAGTTACTTATGGTTAGATTTTAAGAATTTATGGACTTAAATAATTATATGAGACAAGATTAAGTAAATAAGAGAATACTGTATTTCCTAGATCTGTCAAAGAAACGTTAAGGTCTCCTACCTAGACAGTCTTTTCAGAAATATTGAATTTCTTTTTATTATTCCTGAAGTTAAACAAGAATAAATTTGAATAATTAATGCATTGGTCTCCCTCTTCACCGCCTCCTCTGCCACTTGTTAGCATCTATATCATCTTAAGGTGCTGAGAGGAAAGAAATAGATCAAAGATGTGGCAGTGCAATTTGTAGGCATCAGCTAAATTGCTCACTGGGCTGTGGGTGGAGGTGGTGGTTATGATTAGAGGGTGAGGGGTCTTGGCTATAAGCTCCAGGGGGACTGTGCCAAGGTCTGCTGTCACTGATCTATCTCAGTATAGGACTTGGGTTGGTAAGCCTGTTAAAATAAGACTTTCTGGGGTGCCTGGGTGGCTCAGTCAGGTGAGCATCCAGCTTTGGCTCAGGTCACGATCTTGCGGTTTGTGAGTTCGAGCCCTGTGTCGGGCTCTGTGCTGACAGCTCAGAGCCTGGAACCTGCTTTGGATTCTGTGTTTCCCTCTCTCTCTGCCCCTCCCCTGCTCATGCTCTGTCTCTTAAAAATAAATAAATCTTAAAAAAAAATTAAAAAAAAAGACTTTCTCTTTAATTGTTTTTTATTTTTGGGAGAGAGAGAGAGCGAGCGAGTGCATGAGCCAGGGAGGGAGTCAGAGGGAGAGAGAGAGAATCCCAAACAGGCTCCACACACGCTCAGTGTGGAGCCCGACACAGGGCTTGATGCAGGCTTGATCTCATGACCCTGGGATCATGACTTAAGCCAAAATCAAAAGTTGAACACTCAACCAACTGAGCCACTCAGGCACCCCAAGACTTTCTTTCTGATTGGGTTGGGGAATGGAGCTAAGTGTGGGCCAGAGAAGATGAACAGATGGGTTGGTGCCACCCAGGATCTGAGGGAGGGCAGGACAGGGTCTTGGATTGACCCTGAATGTCCCCTTCAAGGGGGGCTTCTATCCTGCTGCCTTGGCTTCTGGACAACTGCTGATTATTGGCTGTGCCAATGCCTGCTGTATCTAATGCAGGTCATTGCCAGCTATACATATTGGGAATTAACGAGATGGCCACTGTTCGGCTTTTGATGAACTGATGGCTTCCTCCACTAACCTAGAAGGGCATGTGGTATATCATTTCTCTGGGGTCCTGCAATAGGCCTTTATTTATATATCCCACAAGCATTTAATGGGAATCTACTATGGGTCAGGCTGTGGGTATACCACAAGCCTTGGTACAAGCTTGGTCATACCACAAGCTTGGCCCTAAGTAGCTTACATCTGTCACCTTGGTGGAGATGGCTGGAAGTCCAGGCTCAGCTCAGACTCTCCAAGAAAGCTGTCTAAAGGTGGCTGAGCTTCCGGCGTGGAAGCTCAGGATTTCCAGATTGAATATATTCCATGAGAGAAGAATTAGAAATTGTCAGTGTCTCAAGGCAGGGGCTCAGAAACTAGCACTGTATTATTTCCAGTGCATTCTGTTGATGAAAGCAGTCACAAAACCATTCATCGAGATTCAAGGCTAGGGGCGGAGACTATGTTTTGATAGAGGAGTGTCCTATTTGTCAAATTTGTGGCCACCATACTAAGGAAGGAAGGCATTGGAAGGCTGTAGGAGAAAAGGCTATCCTTATTTATAGGCAAGAAGTTGGAAGAGATTCCTTGACTATTAGTTGATAATTTGTATGCACCAGTACTGCTATATTGGGTTGTCAACAATGAAATATTATTATACGTATTTGATAAATAGCCACTGCCCTGAGCTCCTGAGTGTTGTCTAACTGCCCTGGAGGACTTGGTCCTTCTGCTACACAGAAATTGGAATTTTACTTTATTTTTTTATTATTTACATTTAATATTTATCTCCATATCAGACTGTAAGATGAGTAAGTGAAGAAGAGTAATATCTTCTTTTCTTTTTTTAAACCAATGTCCACTGTAATGTGCTTGCCACATAGTAGGCACTCAATCAGTGTTCGCTCAATGAATAAATGAGTGAAATGTGTATTGAATATCTGCTATGTCCCAGGCATGTTCTGGGCGTAGAGACAGACAGAACGTAAACAAAATAAATAGGTGAAATCCATAGTATTTATGTTTATAGTATCTATGTTGATAAGTGCTGTGGAGAAAATCCAGGCAGGAGTACAGGGAGCACAAGGGAGAAGTTGCTATTTAAATTGGGCTCTTAGGGAAGCCCTTAATGAGAAGGTAAATTTTGAGAGAAGATCTGAAGGAATGAATGAACAGCTTTTGGGGCCATGGGAATCGACCTCATCAAAATCCAGACCTTCCTGGGTCAGAAATGTTATAAGTAGAGATCCCTTCCTGTGGTTTGGGTTGTCTGTATTTCAGCCTGTCTGTCTTTCTTTCTTTCTTTCTTTCTTTCTTTCTTTCTTTCTTTCTTTCTCTCTCTCTCTCTCTCTCTCTCTCTTTCTTTCTTTCTTTCTTTCTTTCTTTCTTTCTTTCTTTCTTTCTTTCTTTCTTATGTTTATTTTTGAGAGAGACAGAGTGTGAATGGGGAAGGGGCAGAGAGGGAGAGGGAGATACAGAATCTGAAACAGGCTCCAGGCTCTGAGCTGTCAGCACAGAGCCGGATGCAGGACTTGAACTCGGGGAACGGGGAGATCATGCCATAGGCTGAAGTCAGATGCTTAAGCACCTGAGCTGCCCAGGCGCCCCTCAGCCTGTTTCTTTAGAGGGAGACTGAGCCGCAGGTATAGTTAGAGCTTTGCTGTGGAAGATGTGGCTGAAGCCACCCCAAGAGTAGGTTTTCATAGAGTGAGAAGGAAAGAGCCGTAAGGCGCTGGCTGCCTCACAGGGTTCTGAGGAGTAGAGGGTCTAATCGATAGGGTATAGGAGGACAGGGCAGCTCACATTCCTTTCTGGAAAGAGGAAGAGGGAAGAGGGGAAAAGGAAGATTTGTCCATGAAGAACCCCAAACAGAAAAATAAATATGGCTAACCTAAAGCCTAGTGAATGGTATTAACAAGTGAGGTTCTGGATCTTACCACCTTCTGTGCAAGACTCCCAGGAAGTGTGTTCAGTTGTGTGAAGAAAGATGACCAGGGTCTCATGGAGCCCTGCTCCATGAGGAGAGAGAAGTCTCACTGGGAGAAAAACCACAGAGGAAGGGGTGCACTTGACAAAGTCGACTAGTCCTTAGGGGAAAGAGTCCAATGGGGTGGTTAAGCTGGATCAGACCCTGACTGCTTGGGTTCGAATCCGGACCCTGCCACACACCAGCTGGTGACCTTCAGCAAGATTATTCCCCTTTCCCTATCAGTTTCCTCATCTGAAAAATGTGGAAAAATAGTGAGACCTACCTCACAAGGTGGAGGTGGGGGTTACATGAGGCATGGTGTGGGGACTAATTAGCCCTGGACATCCTATGATGCTTATTTTACTAATGATTAGAAATTAAATCCACCTTGAAGGCCTCCTTTAAAAGAGAGCTCCCAACCACAATGCTTGTTTACAGACCAGTAACTGCTTGACAGTTGCTGGAGGATAGAGATTAAAGCTAAATTGATAGAAGGCATTGCCAAGTATGGAGACATCAGGGACGGGGGACTGTGAGGCAAGCCATCAGATCACTGAGACCCACTTTATAAGACAGTGTCCACACTACTTTGTGATCCAAAATTTCATGCCGTGTTGTTTTAGTGGCTTATTTCCCCCTCTCCTTTTCTGCAGAACCCCTCTTGTACCTTATGTTGACAGGGCATCTCTTCCCACGTCCACAACCGGATGTACCTGGGATGGGGTCCTATTACATAATCCATATTGTGGGGAGAGCTCGCAGGTGTTTCTGGTGAGATGTGGACTGATAACCTGAGCTAACCCCACTGTGCTGTGGTTAAGATAACGCTTTTAGGACAACCTGCCAGCCTGTGAGCCCTACAAAAGGAGGTACAGGTAGATGTGTTGAGAAGCTAGAGCTGGTGTGAATTAAGAATATGCATATTATGACCTGCTGTGTGAGAAGGCACAAGTTACCCACCCAGGGTAGGCAGGTAGCTCTCTTAGCATCCAAGGTCTCACTTGGGGGAAATGAACCAACCCCCGCGCCACCAGGATTGTATTGGTTAAAGGTGCACTTTCAATACACCCACATAAAGGAATTCATGTCACAAGATTTATTACTTCCAGATCCCAGAAACCAGGGGGTTAGGGGCTGTAATGAGCCCTCTGTCCTGGGTCACCAGTGAGCAGGAGATAGAGAGCAGGCTAGGAAGCATTTGTTACTTATAACAAAGTTGTGGAAGTACTTTGGTGGAAGTCACTAACTTCTCTCAACTCTAAGTGGTTATTTTAAAAGGTGCCCTGGGGGAAAAGCAAAGTGAGGATTTGGGGCAGGAATCCTAAGCTTAGGTCTTTATCTAAGTATGCGTACTTTGAATGTGAGCAGGGTTGCTATGCTGTAAAATGCCAAGGCTGTGAAAGTCTTCTCACCTTTGCATCCCCAGGCCTGTGTGGTGCCTGGTGCCAGTGGGAGCAGGCACATTGAAAATGCTTGGTTGGTCTTGGTACATGGCCAACATGTGACTTCCTTGACTCATGTGGTTGCTCCTGTGGGCAGATATATAGGGAATGTCCTAGATGGCTTGGAGGTGTCATGGCTGAGTTACTTTTCTTGAACTGTTGAGAAGTGGAGCATGAGGACATAGGGATGGAGAAAGGTAGTGGGACTCTCTCTAGCCACTCTATTCCCTGGCTGTTGCTTTCCAATTGTGTATGTGTGCGTATGCGTGTGTCTAGGTTGATTGTGACCTAATAGAAGGTGGCTCCTATATCATCTATTTGCTCTCTATCTAATCCACACCATCTCCTCTTTCCCTAGTTTAACCTATGGCTTTGTGCCTAGTGCTTGGGACACAATGATGCTTGATAGACTCCTGGTCTGACCTTGTCCCTTAGTGGCTGGACCCACCCCAGCACCGTGCCCTCCCTAGAAGACATGCATGCCCTGGCCTCTGTACCATCTGTCACCAGGCCTTGCTATCAGAAGAGACTTGGAGCCTGCAGGCCTCAGCCTTATTTAGACCCCTCTGCCATCAGCTTCAGAGCCAGAGCCATCTCTGAGGCTGTTCCAGACTCCTCTGCTGTACTCTGTTCCTGCCAGGGTGGGCTCCTGCTGTACCCTGGGAGTTTCCTTGTCCTGGGGCTTGAAGTGGGGGAAGGCTAACTTCTTTACACCCTTGTCTCTTCCTCCTCCCTCCTCCCAAGCCCTGGTAGGAGCCCTTAGAATATTCTTTGGCTCCAGTAGACAAAATAAGTAGTTGCTTAAATAGGTTCTAAATATAACCAGTGCAGCAAAGAAGCTCAGTTAGAGGGTATGGAGAAGTTGTACTTGGGTAAATGACTATTTATTTCTGATTATTTTACCAGTAATTGGACCTGCCCTCTCCCAGGCATCCTCTTTGCCTGTTTTAGCAGCAAATGTATTTGTTTCCATTGAAGCTGTTCCCCTCCTCCCTTTCCACCTGCTGCTTCCTCACCCACCCACTGTTAGAAAGGAGTCTTTACTCTTGTTCTTGTTCTTGGATAAACCCCAACAGCTCAATGAGCAGAAAGATGGGCTGGGGAAAGTCTCTGGGAGCCGTGGCTGATGGAGCTAAGCCCACTCTTGCGTGGCTCACAGCCCTCGGGAATGGGCGTGACCTCACATTGCTATGCTCAGAAGTCCTCTATCAGGCACTTTGGGGACTTCTAAACATCAAAACCACTACTTCTTCCTACCTCCATATGAGAAAACTGAAGTAGGTGCATAATTCTGACTCTTTTTGGGCTCCCTGGTGAGTAGAACTGGTGCCTGCATCCTTGTCCTGGGCCACTAGCCTCTGTAGTGGGGACGGACTTCTGTTCTTGTTTCCCTACTTTCATTTTTCTTGTTTGGAAATAAGGGATGCTGCCAGGCACCCTGTGTGAGCTCAGTAGGAGTAGGCCAATGATGGTAATTCATGGATAGCATTGCCTGGGTATTGCCCAAAGGAAACCTCCCCCTGCTCTACAGGGAAATTCAGCCCTGCCTAACCCATCACTGTTCAATTTGAGGCCAATAAAAGAGTATCTGGTTTTTCCTAGATTTCAAAGCTATATGGATTAACCCCCAAACATCTGAATGACATTTGGTATCGAGATGCTGTGGGTATTTGGTGTTTAGATGCCCAGCCCCTGAGGGAGCCTGGGGGGCCCACACTGGTTGGACACCAAACCTGGAATCTCTGCCTCTTGGAGTTATGAATGAGGGCCGCAGGGAGGTCATGTCTACTCCCTGAGGGATTTTTTTCCTGCTGCTCTTTCATTGTGGGCAGAGGAAACGGTGGTGGGCTACTGACATTTGCCATGCAAGGGAGTAAGAGATTTGCTACTGGAGGGTTCTGTTGGTGAGAAAGCAGAGGTCTGGTCATCTGATGAGTATACGGGGAGGGGAGGCAGAGTAGAGAGACCTGAGATGCCTTTCACGAGAACAGGAGAGTGCTGGCTATAGAAACAGACCGGACTGTGTCTGATGGAGGCTCGCTGTCTGTGTGGAGGATGCCATGTCTTCTTCAGAGCAGTGTTAACACTCCTCAGATTTTGAGGGGGACTAGGTGGAAGTAGCCTTTCTTTTGTTTGGAGCGGGTTTTACCAACTACTCCTGTTCGGTGGTCAGAAGCTATTTCTGACTTAGCTAAGACCTTGGAAGCGTGCAGAAACAACTCAGTTTTGTTTTGCTGCAAGATGTAACAATGGGGTTTGTAATGATTTCTCTTCCAGTGTATAAAGGAACATTTTAAAGAGTATCTGGTGAAATCGTATTCAATGTGTAATCTTACGAGAGTTTACAAGGCTGCAGAGGGATTTATTTTGGATAGTAGAAAGAGCTTTGTTATTGTAGGCTGGTGATCCAATGAACTAAGGAACATTCAGGCTTGTCCTTCCATGGAGATTACTCAGAAAAGCCTGGACAGCTGCTCTCTTGTAATGGGTTAAATGTGAATATTCTGTTTTGCAGGAGGAGTGTTGCTGAGTGGGGAATCTGGCTATTGCAGAGCTGTGTGTTATGGCTGATTTATTCATCATGAACTATCATTTCACATCAATGTAAAGCAGACTTCTAGAAACTGTCCTCCCTCAGAAGTACACCCAGCACACTACATAATGTCCTTGTAACATTTCCCCCATATGTCTCTTCCTCAAATGCCAGTCTAATGCATATGCCAGCAATGTTCCCCACTTGTAACACTCTTTACTTCTATCATTTTATCAGAAACTCAGGAAAGCAATTGTGGGATCAACAGGAATTTTGGATGACACCAAAATTGAATGAGAAAGTATTCATTTGGATGCAACTTCATTTGGAAAGCACTCTGGATGTGCTGGGTTCGAGCACTGGCTCAGCCATACATTAACTGTCAGAATCTTTGATAAGTCTCTTACCTTTCTTGGCCTTGGGCCCCTATTTATATAATAGAGGGTTGGCCTGATTAATTCACTTAATAGGTATTTATGGAACACCAGCTCTGTGCTAAAAAGCATGGGATGTGTAGTCCAATAAGATACAGCTCTTTAGCTGGAGGGACTCAGAGGGGCTTTGGACAGAAGACAGAGACAGATAAACAAATTACAATGCCAAGTGTGTAACATGCTGAGAGGCATTAATGAGAGATGGATTAATTCTGCCTGAGAGGTCAGGAAACAACTCATTGATGGAAGAGACATTTGCACTTGGCCTTGACAGGGGAAGACAGAAAGAACAGCATGGGCATAGACATAGAGGTTCAAACATGCACCATGGATGTGGGGAAGAGCAAGCAGTCCATTGTGGCTGAAGGGGGAGGTGATGCTGGAAAGGAACTTGGACACCAGCTAAAATGGGTCCAGTTGGCCATTCTAAGGAACACAGGCTTGCACTCCCACTAACGGCCTTCTAGTTCTGATATTCTGCAGATGTGTGCATTTTAAAATGGTGCATATTATGTGATGTGAATTTTATCTCTATTTTGAAGATTGCAGAGAGAGAGAGAGAGAGAGAGAGAGAGAGGGAGAGAGAAACCCACTATCTCCATGGACACACCACACAATTATTTCTTCTCTGAGATCTTGTTGCCTCTCTAGGGCTCTACTGGGTAAAGGGGGCAAGGACCCTTAGTGCTCAGATCTCCTAAACCTGTGAGGAGGGTGGTTCTAGTGTCCTCCATGGGTGGGGGGACAGGACATAACATTCCCCTTTCTTAGAGGCTCACTACACTTCACCACTCCTTGCTTCAGTGCTGATGGCTCCCCACTCCCTGGGGGGTGAGAACCTGTGAACTTCTTCATGTTGTCTCCTGGGTCTGCCGTCTGGGCACTGAACCTTCTCTGCTTCTTCCTGAGGGCTGAACTCTGGAAACCACAAGCTAGGAACTGACTCTTTTTCTTCCTCCGCGATTTTTCTGTGTCGTCCTTCCTGAGGCCATGCCCACAGACTGTCTTGGCAGACCCAGTGCGGGAAGGACAGAAACATGGAGGTGGGTTTGAAAAGTTGGGTTTGGAAATTTCAGAATATTATCCTACCACATGCATCCTGACCTTCTGCTTCATACAGGGCCTCTCCCCCAAGTAGCAGAGAAGGTCTCAGAAGTTTTGTGGGCCAGGAGATTTGCCTGCTTCACTCCTTTTCCCAGGACCCTCTGGGAACACTGGAGGACTGCCATTAGGAGTGAGGGACTGACTCCAGAGAGAGGCAGCATGAAAAGGGGCTTTTCAATACCCTTGAAACCACCCACGGAGGCAGCTGTTTGCTGTCCTGCTCTGTCACCTGCAAATGTATCTTCCCCAGCTGCCTGTCCCCTCCTGCAGGTGCATGCCTTGGTGCCCGCCAGTCAGCCTCTGGCCAACCACTGCTCCACTGTGGATCTGAGGATGTTATAGGGAAGGAGACTCAGCTTGATCTTGAAACCTTCAAGATGGCTCCGTTACCCAAAGACTACACGGCCTTGAGCAAATTGACGAGACTCAGTATCCACATCTGTGAACAGTGACATGATTACTTAATGCATTCGGCCTTCAGTCTATGAATTAAGGATCATTAGGATTAAGTGCATATGTTACTCAGCACAGTGCCTGGAGTGAGGCGGGAGCTCTGTAAATGGCTGAGACCGTATTGACTGTTACCACTGGATGTGTGATCTTGATCGTCACTTACCCTCTCTGAGCTTGTTTTCTCATCTGTCAAGTGGGGCCATTGTTACCTTCTTTACAGGGCTGTTTGGAAGACTAGTTACATGTGGCATTCAGTAGGTAGGTGTTAGACAATCCTTAATCTGCCCCCACATGTTTTCTCCAGCAGCTCTGTCCCTTCCTCTTCAGAGACCAAAAGGGGAGGTGCCTTGTCCCCATCATGACCTCACAACTCTGGGTCTGTTTTACTGACTCTGTTTTTCCCAGAGGCCTAGAGCCCCATGTATTTTCCCAGTGGGTACAGAGATAAAAGGATAGACTCATTTGTGTGCCTGTCTGCCGTGGCTGACAGCAAGACTTCCTCATTATGGGAATGAGCCTTCGCCTTTGTTGCTGTTGCTGACATGGTACCCTCCTTATCTAGCCTTGTCTTTGCTGCTTAGTAGGTATGTGGTCTTGGGCGAGGTACTCCCCCTCTTTAGACCTCAGTTTCCTTGTCTGTAGGATGGGGATAATGGTACTATTTGCGTCACCCATCTTATAGGATTACCGGCACCTCATGGAATGTGAACGTGAAAAGTATTTTGTAAAGTGTTGGGCAGTTGTAGGGGATTAGTGTTCTGGACTCCCTGACGACCTAAAGTGTTGCCATCCCTCTTGAAACACAAGTGTCTCCCAGAAGTGGCTCATAGCAGTGCTTATAGCAGTAGGATTGAGAGCAAAGGCTGGGAGTAAGATTTAGACATGCACATCAAGGAAGGGAAATGGGTGGGGGCGTTGGGGAGAAATGTGAAAGATAGATCTTTTGACTTTATACTTTGTCTCTGGATGACCTAGCGCCTTTGCTGGAACCTTCACCCTGGGGCATCCTCAGGAGCACCATTATGGGTTCACTGAAGAGGCTGAAGGGGAGACTGACAGGGTATAAACATTCCAGCCCAGCTCTGACATCCTGCCTCTTACAGCTCCCCAAAGGCCTTAGGGGCACAGTCTCCGGAGGGTCAAAGCTGCGTGCTGTGGATGGTCACCTGTCATTGCCTTCTTTGAAGCCCCTATTCCAGGTTGCTGTGCTACATACAGGACACAGATAAGCATGCATTCATTTCAGGTTTCATTCTGTAGGTCTTGAAAACATATTTTGTGCCTAGTCTGGTGCAGAAGGTTATAAAGAAGCCAAAAGATCCATCGCTGTTCTCAGGGTAGCCTGATCTCATTAGGAAGGTAAGAAATAGATCTATGAGGAGCGCCTGGGTGGCTCAGTCGGTTGAGCGGCCGACTTCGGCTCAGGTCATGATCTCGCGGTCCGTGAGTTCGAGCCCCGCGTCGGGCTCTGTGCTGACAGCTCAGAGCCTGGAGCCTGTTTCAGATTCTGTGTCTCCCTCTCTCTGACCCTCCCCTGTTCATGCTCTGTCTCTCCCTGTCTCAAAAATAAATAAAAACGTTAAAAAATTAAAAAAAAAAGAAATAGATCTATGAAAACCATGAGCAAACCCAAACCCAAACCAACCCCCTTGTGAACACTTGCCAAAATGTGTGTGAGATGTCTATTGCTATAATTCAGAGAGTGCTGCCAGAGTGGCTGAGGGAGGAAGGAGGGAATCTGTGTTTGGCAGTGGTAGAAGCTAAATTTGGACAGTGTCTTAGGTCATTTTTCTGGAAGCAGATCCTGCAATAAAGACTGGTATGCAAGTGATTTGTCAAGGAAGTGCTTCCAGGAGAAACGAGTGAGGGGCCAGGGGGAGCAGGACAGGGCAGGGAAGACACCAAGCAAGGCTGACACTCCAGGTGATGTTGCAGCCTCCACCTGCTCCCTCTGGGAATTCTGGGTCATAAATGACATGGCCGACTTTGTCCAACCTCTAGGCAAGGCTTTTATAGTCCTGCTCATTGTCTGCAGGGTGGGAGACACAGACCCTGAGCATTTCTGGCTCTCTGCATAGCAGTGGCAGGGCTCACAGGTGCCAGGGGTTGGGAAAAAGGCACGCAGAACGGAGGGCGGTGCACAGAAGCGGGGAGAGAAATTCAGGTATGGCTGCCAGCAGTGCTCACTATGTAGACAGAGGGGTGGGGGCTAGGGTTAGAAGTCAGTACCAGGGTTAGAAGTCTAGACTGGGTCCTCTGTTAACTATAAGCCCTCATAAATTCCTGAGTAGGTGATTGGCACAAGGAAAGCATAGATTAATCCAGTGGCAAAGTTCAAGGGGATGGGGGGTGTAGGGCAGAGCCTAGAGGCTGGGCAGGCCAGGCATGCACTTTCCTTTGGGGCCTTTGCACTGGCTTTTCCCCAGTGCCTGGATCCTTCACTTCCCATGGACTTGACTGGTGAACTCCCTCACTTCCTTCAGGTTTTTGTTCAGAGTATCTCTCACCAACGCCCATCCTGCGCCTTCCCCTGAATCCTGCGCCGTGCTCTCCTTGCAGCTCACACTCCTAATTCCCTTTCTCCTGCTCTGCATTTTCCTTTTTCAGTAACACGGACCAGTTTCCAACGTACTTTATAACCTGTCTAATTATTACAACTTTTGTTGCTGGTCTCCCCTTCTTAGAAAATGTGAGCTCCATGTGGGCAAGGCTCTCTGTTTTGCTCACTGATTCATCTTGAGTGGGCGAGTGGCGGCTGGCCCACGGCACGTATGCAGCACACATTTCATATAATGGATTGCTGTGAGCCAGAGGTGGGTGGAGGCTGGCAGGGAAAGAGCTAGGTGGGGAGGCCTGGACCTCAGTAATACTTGGGGGGATGATGCAATAGGGTGGGTCGACACGGGGGTCGAGTGGAAGGAGGGAGCAGGCATGCTCATGAAGATTTGGACCAGGGAAAGCAGGATGATGCTGTGTCATTGGTGAATCGCTGTACCCTAGGACAGAGTTCTGGCTGGAGCAGCATTGTTGGAGCAACAGGCACAGTGAGGTTCCAGGGGGAAGATTTTCCCTGGAGGGGGCTGTGGGGTGTGGGAGGGGGAAGTATCTGTTCTGAGATTCGTTTGGGCCTGAGTCTGACGCCTGTGGTGGGGAAAGCCAGGTGCCACAGTGGGGGCAGACGGGAGACCTTTCCTGCTCTCCTGCCTGTGGCCTCCTTCCTGCTGACAGGGCTGCTAGGATAATGAGTGGTTCCCCAGGCCTTCCCTCTGCACAAAGGCCTTGGCATATGTTCATCAGCCAAGCTTTGCCACTCCCACTGAGTGGCCCTGGGTAGGTTTCATTTACCGCTGGCATGGTTGAGTAGCAGCGTTGAGCTTGCACTTTGGTGAGGTCAAGCTGTTTAATAGTGCATGTGTGAGCGTGGAGGCAGGTGGGGACAGCCCTACTGTGATGGGGATCCCAGACTGTAGAGCTACCTGGAGTTCAGAAGCACCAGGGTCAATCTGAGGAGCTGGGGTGGGGCGGCCGCAGCCTGTGGGTATGATTTGTTGTTGTTGCACTGAAAAGTCAGCAAGGGAAGAGCTGGGCTGGGACAGCCGCTTCTCCCTTCCCACCCCAAACGCAGGGACACGTGATCTGGGCAGCACTGGGAAGGGAGCCTTGGCAGGAGCTTGAGGACTTGAATTTGCCTTGGTGGGCAGGAAAGGGCCTTCCCCTTGTGGACCCCCTCGCGCCCTGACATTTAGCAGGAAATGCCTCACCAGCCTGTTTGCGAGCACCCCCTTGTGAGGAAGTGGGTGAGGGGGGCAGAGTGGGAGAGCAAGACCGGGGCAGATGCTCTGTGGAAACTGGCTGGTGAGCGCATGTGACTTGCTCCTTGGAGATTGTCCCCTGTGATTGGGGATGGCTTGCCAGAGCCTGTGAACTTGGGGTTACTACCTTGTCCCTCCGCCTCCACACCCCCAGGCTGGTGAGAGCTGGAGACAGGCTGTCAAAAGGAACTAGGATCAGAGCCCCCAGAGGATCTGGTTGTCACATGATGATCCAGCCATCCTCTGGATGGCTGTTCCACCTTACTCCTTCTGTTTCAGAGTTGGAGGAAAAGATTGGCACACTTGCACATATTACATCCTCCCTCTCCAGCGTAATCTGGTCATTTGCCTCTGCTTTCCCCATCTGTCCCTTTTGTCCCTGGCCACACGAGAGGCGAGCTGCCAGCCTGTCAAGTCCAAGCCTGCTGGGATGGCATTCACAGGAGCTGCTGCAGAAGGAGAGAGCATCCCCGCATATGGGTGTACTAAGTCGCAGACTGCAAATGCAAGGAGCAGCAGCGTGAACCCTGACCCCACCACCCGTTTGCTGTGTGACCCCAGACAACGTGTATCACTTCTCTGAATTTTAGACTTTTCTTCAAAGATGGGAGAGGAAACCTGTGCCTTTATGTCAGCCAACTAAAGAGATGATCGATCATTATTAATAATAATAGTAGCTACTGTCCCTTGAGGTCTGTTTTGTGCCAGGTGCTTACTTATATGATCTGTAATCTTCTCAACTGGCATCTGCGTTTTATAAGTGGAAGGACAATGTCTTGGAGGCTTGCTTGTTTTAAAACTTGCTTCTCTTTCCATCATGTGATCCTGTGTCTGTATTGAAAGAGGTGTTCCCTCCCCCCAGCCTAACATATCCTGTTAGCTCCTTTTGGGGCTACCACAGGTGTGGGCCCCAACTGGGCCCTGGACACCCCAGCTTCCTGGGACAGCACTGCACCTCCTGCTCCCCCATCCTGGAAGAGTTGCCATTCAAAAGAGTATTGTCATAGCACCTTTTACATTTGGGGACACTACTGCTCCTTGGGATCAAGGCAATTTTTAGCACAATTCATAATTTGTCAAAGATCTTTGGCCTGGTGGCTGATCCAAAGTGCTGCTTAAGAAGCTCTTTTTTGAATTGAATTGGCACCTTCTCATCTCTCCTTTTAAATTTTCTTTTTCCCATCTCAGGCCTCAGGAGTTACTTTCTTAGTTTGTCCCAGGGTCACCTGGACATTCATGTTTGTTGTGCACCACAATCTTGAAAAACATTTAGGATGCTTGCCATATTGAATGCACAGTTGTAGAAAAAAATAATAAAATACCCCGAAGCTTGAAGCTTTCCAGGTGAAGTTGATTTGGGTTAATAATTATGTTTATAATCTAGTTACAAGTGAAAATAGCAAAGGGTAACTAGTAGACTACTTAAAAGATTATTTCATAAGGTATGAGTAAGATATGGTAAATTTGCTTTTATCTTTTCATTATTTTCCAATGTAACATATAGAATTCTGTTCTAGAACCATGAGAAATATGCCAGCTTATTTGTTTTATATATATATATATGTGTGTGTGTGTGTGTGTGTGTATACACACACACACACACACACACATATATATATATATATATATATATATATATATATATATACACATATATATATATAAAAGTCAAGTTAGCTAACATACAGTGTATACAGTGTGCTCTTGGTTTTGGGGGTAGATTCCTGTGGTTCATTGCTTATATACAACATCCAGTGCTCATCCCAACAAGTGCCCTCCTCAATGCCCATCACCCATTTTCCCCTCCTGCCCACCCCCCCATCAACCCTCAGTTTGTTCTCTGTATTTAAGAGTCTCTTATGGTTTGCCTCCCTCTCTGTTTGAAACTAATTTTTCCCCTTCCCTCCCCCCATGGTCTTCTGTTAAGTTTCTCAAGTTCCACATATGAATATGCCAGCTTCTTTGTAATTTACTCTGCTTCCCTTGAACATGATGCCTTATTTCTCATATAGCATTTCGAATAACCTTACCAGTCCTTTTGATAGATAGCCATGTGAAGTGGTTGGCAAAGAGAAAATGCATCACAGATCTACCAGAATAACTGAAATGAAGATATTTATAACTAGGTGACAAATGAAAACTGTCTCCACAGAGAACCTGTGGTACAAATTTTGTTATCAAAAGGATCTCTAAAAAATTGTTAAAGATACCTGAATTAGAAATAATAAAAGCAGTTGAAAATCAAAATTAGCCAGAAATAAGAATATCAGTTTTAATGGGAAAAAAGGTTGTTTGGTTGTGTGACAGAAACTCTTCAGACATCCTTATGGGGCTTTAGTAAAATTGCTTTTCAAAATTTACATCTGACATTTTCCCTCTTTTGTTTTGTGAAGACAGAGAAAAGCAGATAGTGGTGGAGGATAGGCAGTGAGGAGGGTAGTGGCATTTGCCCCACACTCAGCATGAAGACAAGTGGCCGTGGAACTAATTTTGAAAAAAAGATTTGTATAAAGAAAGCAAGAAAAAAAGGAAAACCTTAAAAAAATTCTATTTACACTGAATTTGTTTCCAGCTTTCCAAAGGGAGAAAAGAAATATGTTAGAGGCAGTCAGTGTGAATGCACATGGGTTTTGGAATCAGATTGCTCAGTCCCACAGCTATAGAATGGATCTAATAATACTCTCCCTGTGGATTCTTAAAGGAGTGGAGAACATGTGTGTAAGCACTCAGGATACAGTAGGCTCATTTTAAATTACCATCAGGATTTGTATTGATGCTGACTTATCAAGATGATGATTCCGCTAAAAGAAGCATAATCAAGAAGCACATGCTGTAGAAGAGAGCGGATTCTTTTGTCTAAGTGACTCCACTAGTTCAGGTTGGGATATTTCCTCACTTAATTATGCAGGAGGACAAGCACACCAGTGAATAGTTGCATGTCAACATTTCAAAGCTAGTTGACTTTAAGGTATTTCTAGCTTGGAAATTTCCACTAATTCAAGCCTTGCACAAAATGCAGTGTGGAGGCTGAAAACTGGAGAAATTACCTGGCTCGCTCCCAAGTCTTTTTAATGGCAGCATTCTTCAGTCTCTGTTTCCCAGTCTGACTGGGCCACAGGAGAAAATGAATACCTGTTGTGTCATAAACCTTGCTATGACTATCAATCAAAGTTCCCCTCAGAGGGAATGTAATTCTCTACCCATTAACTAAAGTGTTCTGGGACATGCCACAGTCACAGAACTTTCTCTCAAATGAATTTCTGAAAGTCATCCTATAGTTCCAGTACATTGACCTCAAAGATGGGGACCTCATGCCTGGAGGTAGTTCCTTAGCAATTGGTGCCGGCATGAAATATGACAGCCAGAAGAGCCAAGGAGTTTCAGGTCCCTGGGGCCAGGCTGGACCAGTCACACTGCACTGAAGATCTGGGAAAACCTTGGTCCCTTCTGCAATGCCATCAACATGCCTGAGTGTCTCCTGAGACTCTAACATCACTTAATTAGTAGAAACAGTCTTGGTAGGAAATTCAACCTGAATTGATTCAATTTTTGCCCCTAGAAGCCTGAGATAATCTAAAAGAAACTCTTTTAGGTCAATAGAGTCTAAAATAACTTGAAACAGCAAGCTTACATTCCCCACTACTACTCAAGGAATCAGGGCTCAAAAATAAAAATGAATTTGGCTTTAAAAAGAAAGGTATGTTTTTACATATCTGAGTTGTGAATATAATTTTTGCATCTCTATGTATATCAAGTAATAAAGATAAAAGACACCAAAGGATGACTACAGTGAAGGGAAAGTAATACAACATAGTTCAGGTCAAACAAAAAGCTGGCACACTGTGCACTATAAATGCCTTCATAGGACTATAAAAGTCCATCAAATGGACTTCAGATTTGGCTCTGAGCTCCTCTGCAGCCAGAATAAGAAGAAAAGCACAATTAGTCCCAGGTGTCACATTTTCATAAGGTCAGAGAAAAAGTTACTTTGGAGAAGATTTCCAGACACCAAAGATGGAGAGACCAGAGGTGTTGAGTTATATAGGGGATGCATAACAATACAATGGACATTTGTTACTTCACTCAACCAATATTTATAGAATGTGAACAGTTTGCTTACCATGTCAGGTGCTGGGGATGGAACAATATGTAAGACTCAGGCATTACCCTCATACAACATACAGCCTAGTGGATTTCCAGGTAGTTGTTTTCTGTAGGTTCGTCATGCAGACTGGGAGCATAAACCTGAAAAGCCATTCTGGCAGAAGAGGTTTCGTTAGGGGTCATATTCATCTCAGTTGGGTTTGTAGCTATTATTAGTCTTGTCTGTGTATTTATATTTTAATAGGCATCTCTTTAAAACTTAAATGGAATTCATTTGTTCCTAAAATATTAGCACTTATTTGTGCCAGTTACCAGGAGAGGCACTGAGAGCACAAAGATGAATATCAGATGTTGTCAAGGCTTCCTAGAACCTCAAATGACAGTGAGGGTAATACACACAGGCAAGCAAATCAGAGTGGAGCATGGCAGATGCTGTTATAGATATGTGAACTGAGATTTCTGGAGATGTCTGACTCTTCCAAAGGGAGTCAAGGAGGGTCTTCCAAGAGGAGGAACTTGAGCTCCTTCCTGAAGGATCAAGAACAACCACAAGGACAATAGCAAACACTTGGTACTTATCTTTTTCAGGAACTATTCTAAACCCTTTGTACATAAAATATGTGTTGAATTAACTCATTTTAATCTTCACAACAGCTCTGTGAAGTAGGCACAAAGAACTTAAGCATCATGCCCTGGCTCACCTTGCTGGTAAATGATGGAGCCTCAAGCATGGAGCCTCTCATTCTTCTTGCCTCCTCTGAGTGACCTCTCCTGAGACCCAAATGAAGCCGGGTTTCCTGGTTGCATGCTGCAATGACACTGTATTTTCTTTCTTAGAACTTACTATGTTGTGTAATTACATGCTTATCTGTGCCATTATTCATTTAATGTCTACTTCGTGTAGACTACTATCTCCATTGGGGCTAGAAACTGTGTGAGCATTTTCTTTCTATTTAATCACCAGAGCAAGAATTTGGCACATAGAGGGCACTCAGCAAATACTCATTGAGTGAGTGCAGCCAGGGAAGGACAATGTGAAGAATGTACAGTGGAAACCTAGGTGGCAGAGAAGTGGGAGTGGGGTTTAGAGATGTTTGGGGCAAACTTCCTACAAATGAGGTCATCTGTGTAGATACCGTTGTTCTTGTTTTTGTTCTTGTTGCTGTTTGATTTAGAATAAACCTTGACTGGGGTGCCTGGGTGGCTCAGTCAGTAGAGTATCTGACTCTTGATCTCGGCTCAGGTCTTGATCTCAGGGTTGTGAGTTTGGGCCTTACATTGGGCTCTGTGCTGGGCATAAAGCCTACTTAAAAAGTAAAAATAAAAAATAAATAAAACAAATCTTGACTAGGATTGCTCACCCAGGAAGGTAAGCCATTTACTTTCCTGGAGCAGAGACAAGAAATAGGGAAGGAGGTTGGGCAGTGCCAGTTTGCATTCTTTGACGGCATTGGCCTACCTGATGCTTCCTGAGCTAGGTAGGGGCACAGAACCTGCAAGGATGGGTTTTTATATCCTAATTCTCTGTTCCTCCCTCACTCTCTGAGAGACAGAGGCAGAGAACACCTCATGGTGGGAGGTAGCTTGTGACATGCCTTATTTGTTCTCTCTTTTCCCAACCTTTTGGGAAGGCCCCTCAGAGCTTGGGAAGTGGGAAGTGGTTCCCATCCATGGTTTCTCTCTTGCTCACTGCAAGGCTGGCAGGAATAGGCTGGTTCCCACCCTGTGACATCATGTCAATCTTCCTTTGCATCTTGAGCTTCTGCTGCCTCCCAGTTTCTATTTCCAGGGGAACATGGCGGCTGAGTCTATATTTGGTGGGATGTTCTGCTTCCCTTTGGCACATTTGACTCAGGCTGTGTTAATTAGACAAATTCAAGAGCCTGGAAACTGGAAACTGGAGTTCTGTAGCCTTTGCTACTTGTGTACCCCTGAGGCTGCCAGGGATAATGTGGCTGTTTTGGGCATAGTTCTTCCTGCCATTTGCATGATGAGGAATTCATCTTCTTCCAGGAAAAACTGTCTTAGTAAAGAATTTATTGTATGGTCTTTTGCCTTGGATTGGCCTCATGAGTCTTCTGAGTCAAATTTATTTGTTCATTGAGTAGATATTTATTGAGTACTGGGTACACAGGTCTCTGATAACAAGTACTAATAAAGGAAGTAAATAAGAGTCATGTGAAAACCATAGATAGTTGTTTCCAAGGGTGTTGAGAGGATATAGAGATTATATTTTGAAAGTGATCAGTATGGGCTTTATAAGAAGGTGGAGTTTGAGTTGGACTCTCAAGGGTAGGATTTTGATTGGGGGCAGACTTGGGTGGAGGGGGGCTATAAAATGGAATTCCAGGTAGAGGAGATTGTGTGAGCAAAGGTGGGAGAAGGATGTATATGGGATCTGGCAAATGGATCAATATTATTTGAGCAAAGGATTTGTGTGGTGATGTGGTGGTAAGATGAATTCAGAAATGAAGGCTGGGGCTAGACAGTGGGAGCACTTCGGGGGTTACATGGGGCACCACAGAAGGTTTTACAGCAGGGATGTAGTAGATGAAATTTGGATTTTAGGAAGCATCTTCTAAAAGAGCTATCTCCTGGAGGATAAATTAAAGGGAGGAGAAACTGAAAGCAAGGAGACCAGTTCAGCTCAAGTCAATAATATATGCTAATATTTATTTCACATAGGTTAAATCATTTAATTTGCACAGCAATCCTCTGAGGTTGATACTATTATTATCTCTCTGTTTTAGCCAAGAAAATGAATGCATAGTGAGATTAGATGACTTATCCAATGTTATATAGCTGGTGAACCATGTCACTAGGATTTGCACTGAGGCAGTCTGGCTCTAGCATTTACATGCTCTTTACACTGCATGATACATTTTTCTGTATGTGTTGAACCCAAACCATGTGGAGGGAGCTACTAGCAACACAGACATGTAAATAAAACACAGTAAAACACATATAGTTTTGTCTTTCATCACTTAGTTGAGAGGTAATTATTTGGATAGTTCGAATGATAATTAAGTCTTGAACTATGGTGATAGTAACAGAAAAAGGGGAATGATTGACAGAATATGGTGCATCTCTGTGAGATGCATCTCTTAAAGATTACTTACGGTCCTTTTTTTTTTGCCTGATGTCCTGTGTCTTACAAACCATTATTTCATATGTTGTGTCTAATTTATGGCATTTCAAATGGTAGTTTAAATATGCTCCCTTTTGTTTCATCTTGGCCAGAAGCCAAATCTCTGTCATTTTTATTACACCTATATTTCAAATGAGTAAATTGAATAAAGAGCCAGCCCAAGATTCCAAATTGTAAGTGTCCTTAAACCTAATAGCAAGCAAAAAAAAAAAAAAAAACAAAAAAAACAAAAAAAACAAAAAACCACAAAAAAAACCCTAATAGCAAGCAGTCTTTAAGCACGTTCTGGTAGTTATTCTGCTTTTCTATTACCATCACCGTAGTTCAAAATTTAATTATCATCTGAACTGTCCAAATAATGGCTTAATTATTAAGAAGGACAAAACTATGTGTATTTTGTTTACACTTACGTGTTTACATGAAGTGAACTCTATGCTTGTCCCAGTTTATTATCTTGAAAATTTCCAGGCCACACTGCAGAGAAGGGAAAATCAAATAGATGTCAGACTCCTTGAAATGAGGGGACAAAGCTGAGAGTCTGGTCAGTTGTAGTTCTCAGGACAGAATAGCAGAGAGGGGAGAGTTGCATATAGATCTCCAGAGATTTTTAGGTCCCTTTTGAGGATTCAGCTGAGTACTTATGAGTGCCTGTGTGTGAGAAAACTACCTAAGCCTGGATAAAGAACTGCCTGAAAGGATTAGAGGTAACAGCCCTTACACAGAGTCAGAAATAGTGCCTATTCCCAATAGCCACACTAGAAACCTCAAGGTTCAAGGGCATTGAGTGGAGTACACAAAAGAGTTTTCTTCAGCGTTTGGGATTAATGAGCTCTAGATTGGGGCGCCTGGGTGGCGCAGTCGGTTAAGCGTCCGACTTCAGCCAGGTCACGATCTCGCGGTCCGTGAGTTCCAGCCCCGCGTCAGGCTCTGGGCTGATGGCTCGGAGCCTGGAGCCTGTTTCTGATTCTGTGTCTCCCTCTCTCTCTCTGCCCCTCCCCCGTTCATGCTCTGTCTCTCTCTGTCCCAAAAATAAATAAAAAACGTTGAAAAAAAATTAAAAAAAAAATGAGCTCTAGATTAGATACTACTCTGGTTCTCCATAACAAATGTTAAAAGCAGGACACAAAAGGACTGAATTGTTTCCAAGAAACTGCATCAAAAACAAAGATCACAAATACTTGTGGGTAAAAATTTTAGCAAAGAGTAAGATAAAATTTACAGTGTCAGCTATCCAATCAAAAATGATCAGCCATGCAAAGAAGATACAGTCTGTAATGAGATGAGTCAATCAACTGACATTGAATCAGAATTGACCCAGATGTTAGAATTAGCAGACAAGGCCATTAAAAATAATTACAACAGTATGCCATATGTTAAAAAAGTTAAGACATGGAAGATATAAAAGGCCAGATTCAACTTTTAAAAATGAGAATTACAATGTGTGGATAATACACTGGATGAGACTAGTGGTAGGTAAGACTTTGCAGAAGGAAAGTTTGGTGAACTTAAAGTCATAGCAACAGAAAATATCCAGAAAGAAAGAAAGGAAGAAAGAAAGAAAGAAAGAAAGAAAGAAAGAAAGAAAGAAAGAGAAAGAACGAACGAATGGAGGGAGGAAAAGAAACAAAGAAAAAGAAAGAAAGAATAAAAGAAAGAAGAAAGAAAGGAAGGAAGAAGGGAGGGAGGGAGGAAAAGAAAGAAAAAGAAAGAAAGAATGAAAGAAAAAAAAGAAAGAAAAAGAAAAAAGGAAGGGAGAATTTTAAGAATGAATAGAGCATTAGTAAGCTGTGGAGCAACTTCAAGTGACCTAATATGCATGTAATTGGAGTTTTACAAAGGAGAAGAGAGAGAGAGAGAGAGGACAGAAAAAATTATTTGGAGAAATAATGGGTGAAATTTCTAAATTTGTTGAAAACTATAAACTCTCAGCTCCAAGAAGCTCACAAACTCCAAGCACAAGGAACCTGAAGAAAACTACACCAAGTCACATGACAAGCAAGTTGCTCAAAACCATCAGTAAAGAGAAAATCTGAAAGGCAGCCAGAGGAAGGAGACACATATGTACAGAGTTGGGACAAAGATAAGGATGAGAGCAGATTTCTTTTGGAAAAACAAGCAAATTAAAGGAAGAAGTACTGAAAGACAAGTACCCCTGTCAACCTAGAATTTTATGTCCAAAGAACATATCTTTCAAATATGAAGGAAAAATGAAGATTTTTCAGACATGGAAAAGACATACTTATTATTAAAAACTCTTTAAATTCTTTAAGAGAAAGTAAACTGTTTAAACAAAAGCAGTAACAGTGTAGTGTAGTGTGGGATTTGTAGTATATATAAAAATGATAGGTAGGAGAGCAGCAAAACAAGGGTTAGGAAGAGAAAATAGAAATGCACAATTATAATGTTCTTACACTATATGAAGTAGTATGCTCTCACTTTACTGCATAAGGTAAATATGCATACTATAAACCCTAAAGCAACCATGAAAATAACAAAGCAAAGAGTTATAGAGTAAACTGTGTATAAAATGGAAATAAAATAGAATCATACAAATATTCAACTTATCCAAGATAAGGCAGAAAAAGAAGAGGGAAAGAACTACTAGAATGGACAAATAGAAAGATAAAAAGATAATAGATTAATACAACCATATCCATAAATACCCCAATTAAACAACAGAGATTGTCAGGTTGGAAAAAAACTATATATACTGCCTATAGGAAATACACTGAATATAAAGACACAAACTTTATAGCACTAAAAACCTATATTAGAAAAAAAAAAAAGTCTCAGATCAGTGACTCAGATTCTGTCCTAAGAAACTAGAAAGAGCAAAGTAAACCCCAAGTAAGTAGGAAAGAAAGAATAAGAGCAGAAATAAATTAGAAAACAGAAAAATAGAAAAAAATTAATGAAACCAAAAGCTAGTTCTTTGAGAAGGCCAATAAAATTGATAAACTTCTAGCCAGACTGATCAGGGAAACAATGAGGGAACATACAATTACCAGTTTCAGGAGAGGTGACATCACTGTAGATTTTACAGGTGTTAAAAAAAGAATAAGGATAATGTTATGAACAATTTTTTACCAGTAAATTCTACAATTTAGATCAAATTGACAAATTCCTTGAAAGATAGAAGCTAACAAAGCTAGCGTAGAAAGAGACAACCTGAATAGCTGCATTATGTATTTAATTTTTGGCTGAAAACGTTTCTACAAAGACAATTCTAGGGCCAGATAATGTCACCAGTGAATTCTATCAAACATTTAAATAGGAAACTTACACAAACTCTTCCCAGAAAATTGAAGAGGAAGGAATACTTCCCAACTCATTTTATAAGGCCAGCATTGCACTGATAACCGAAAACAGACAAAAACACCGGAAGGAAAGAACATTACAAACCATTATCCCTCATGGACATAATTGCAAACATTCTGAACAAAATTTTAACAAAATGAATTCAAAAAGGTGGTAGATAAACCATGAAAATATGCTCAGCGTCATCAGTCATTTGAGAAAGACAAAACTTCCGTGGGGGCACCACTGTATGTCTACCAGAATGACTAAAATTAAAAATGCTGATGATATGAAGTATTGGGAGGTGTGTGGAAGAATTGGAGCTCTTAAATGGTGGTGGGAATGCAAAATGGCACACCACACTGAAAGACAGTTTAGCAATTTTTTTAAAAAGCTAAACATATATCTGCAATATGATACTGGCATTTCACCCGTTACTCACCCAAGAACAATGAAAGCATATGCTTATACGATGACTTGTACACAAGTGTTCACTGAGGCTTTTTTTTTGGAATAGCCCCAAACTGGAAACAACCCAAATACCCATCAACTAAAGAATGGACAAACTGTTACATCAGTACAATGGAATACTACACAGTAATAAAAAGGAACAAACTATTGATATAAGCTATAACATGGGGTGAATCTCAAAATAATTATGCTGAGTAGAAAAACAGACAAAAATGAGTATATAATGTGTGATTCTATAGATCTCCATTCTAGGAGATACACACTGATGTATAGTGGCAGGAAACAGTGCTTTCCAGGAGAGAATGGAGAAGTGGGGAAGGATGAGGGGGAGATTACCAAGGGGCACAAGAAAACCATTTGGGTCAATGGATATGTTCATTGTCTTGATTTTGGTAATAGTTTGATATCTTATTCAATTATACTTCAGTAGAGCTCTTAAAAAATAATAATGACAACCTCAATGATTAAGAAGATATTGTGTGAGAACTGTATACTACACAGTGCTCCAGAAAAGTTAGTCATTAATTATATATAAGGGATTAAAGATGATATGTGATTGTAAGATTAGGAAATTGTAAGGATGGTGGTAGAAGTAATAGAAATAAAGGATGGGAAATGATTTGCAAAAGATGGTGATTCTGTTTTCCCAACTGTGACATATTGGTGGAATACCCAGAAGCTAGTTGGGAATGTGGAACCACGGCTGCAGAGATGTGAGTGTGGCCACAAATACGTGCAAATGTTCACAGAGGTGAGGCTGGAGGCAGGAGGGTAGAGGAGATATTTGCAAGGACAGCATAGGGCAAGGGGAGAGTAGAAGTCTGTGGACACTCCTAGCAGATTGTATAGCAGTAATTGGGGTACTGTTGATAGAGTAATTAGAGGTTATCTGAAATGGCGACATTGGAGTTGAGCCAGCCATGTAGAGATAAAAAAGAAAAGTGTTCCAGGCTGAGGAACAACTGGAGAGACCTAGAGATGGGAAAGACTTTGATGTGTTTTAGCAACTGTTTAGGAGGCCAGCGTGGCTAGAGTTGGTAAAGGAGGAAGAAAGTAGTTTAAGCCTTGGTTAGGTTGATAGGATGTGATGAGTTTAGATTTTATCTTCAGGGTAAAATCTATGATGTGTTTTTAGAAAGGTCATTATGGATAAGTTGCAGGTGGATAAGTACTTGTGGAGGAGACAAGTGAGAAGTTTCTTTCAGTAGTTCAGATGGGGAATGGTAGTGACTTGGACTAGGATCACCATGGAGTGGATAGATTAAAGGTAGAAAGATCAGGGCTTGATAAAAACCAAGGTCAGGAATCTTGCCAGTGACAAAACCATCGGGCCTTAAAATATTAGAGTTGGAAGTGGTATTAATGATTGCTCGGTAGAACTCCTTAACCAGCTACCATGTTTCCCATTTTGCTCTGGACACATACCTTAGCACATAGCAATAATTATCTTTCAAATTAGTGTGGTCCTTCGAAGTTTCCAATGTGTGTTCATATATGGTGTTTCCTTCAAGGGCATGGTCCTACCCTCCCTTTATCTCAGCTCGTTGCTCTGGTGTTCTGCTCCAGCCTATTTGGTCATAGCTTGGTACTCAGGTGCAGGGAATGGTGGTTCTTGTGTTATAAAGTGGGACCTGGGGAAGGGTAGGAGATACAGATGATGGAACAGAAGCTGAGGGAAGCAATTCCTCTCGAGACTGACTTCCAAGTACACAACCAGCCATCTTGTCTTCAGAGAAAGGCTAGCACTGCCTCCCTCTCTTCTTCGAAGCTTCTCCTTACATCCCAACCTATTGAAACCAGTCTCAGCATTCAGAAAGCATGCTATACTGTCTTCTCTTCTAGGGAGTCTTTCCCTGCTTCCCTTATCTGTTCTCATCTCACATTGTTTTGAACTCTCACTTTTGTATCTCTCTGGGCATTTGTCTCAGCTCAACATATTATTAATTATTTCAAACTTTCCCTGAGTGATTGTGTCTTTCACCTTTTTTTATGCCCTATGATCCTTACTGCATATAACTCATGCATATAGCAGGGACCTGGTGAAGGTTGTTGAATTGAACCCATTCAAGTTCAAATACAAGCTTCAGACATGGTAGGTACAGAGAAAAGTTAGAAGGGAACTAAGATTCCTATGTGAATGTTTGTTGATTCGAGAGAGAAAGAGAGAGTGCAAGCAGGAGGGAGGGAGGGAGGAAGGGAGAGAGGGAGAGGGAGAGGGAGAGGGAAAGGGAGAGGGAGAGGGAGAGGGAGAGGGAGAGAGAGAGAGAGAGAGAGAGAGAGAGAGAGAGAGAGAGAGAATGAATCCCAAGCAGGCTCCACACTCAGCATAGAACCTGACATGGGGCTTGATCCCATGACCCTGGGATCATGACCTGAGCCAAAATTAAGAGTCAGATGCTCAACCAACTGAGCAACCCAGGTGCTTCTGAATGTTTATTTTTTTCATTAAAGTTTTTCTGGCTGAGATATAATTGACACATATCATTGTATTAGTTTTAGGTGTGCAACATAATGATTTGATATGTCTATATACTGCAAAATGATTATCACAGTAAGTTTATTACTATCTGTCACCACATATAGTTACAATTTTTTTTTTCTGGAGATGAGACTTTTAAGATAGATCTATTCTTTTAACAACTTTCAAATATACAATACGATATTGGTAATTATAGTCTTCATGTTGTCCATCGCATTCCCAAGGCTTATTTATCTTATAACTGGAAGTTTGTGCTTTTACACCACCTTCCTCCATTTCACCCACCCCCCACTCCCTGCCTCTGGAAACCAAGAGTCGGTTCTCTGTAGCTATGAGTTTGTTTTGTTTTAGATTCTACATATAAGTGAAATCATATGATATTTGTCTTTCTCTGTTTGACTTATTTCACTTAGCATAACATCCTGTAGTTCCATTCGTTGTTGCAAATGGCAAGATCTCATTCCAATGTGTATGGAATATTGGAATGTTCCAATGTACACACACACACACACACACACACACACACACACACACACACAAACGCACCACATCTTCTTTATCCATTCATCTACTGATGGACACTGGGGTGGCTTCCATATCTTGACTGTTGTAAATGATGCTACAATAAACCTATGTCTTTTCAAGTTAGTGTTTTCATTTCTTTGGGTAAATAACCCAGTAGTGGCAGTAGTAGAATTACTGGGTCATACGGTATTTCTATTTTTAATTTTTGAGGAACCTCCATTCTGTTTTCCACAGTGGCTGCACCAGTTTATGTTCCCACCAACAATGCACAAGGATTCCCTTTTCTCCACATTCTCACCAACACTTGTTATTTCTTGTCATTTGATGATGGACATTCTAACTGGCGTGAGGTGATATCTCATTGTGGTTTTGATTTTCATTTCCCTGTTGATTAATGATGTTCAGCATCTTTTTCATGTATCCGTTGACCATCTGTATGTCATTTTTGAAAAAATGTCTATGTAGATCCTCTGCTCATTTTTAAATCATATATATGTGTGTATATACATATGTGTGTGTCTGCGCGTGTGTGAGTGTGCACGCGTGTGTGCACACACATATTTTTGGTGTTGAGTTGTATTAGTTCTTTATATATTTTGGATATTAATCCAGTATAAGATATATCATTAGGAAATATCATCTCCCATTTAGTAGGTTGCTCTTTCAATTTGTTGATGGTTTCCCTCCCTGTGCAAAAGCTTTTATTTTGGTGTAGTATTTCCCTTGCCTAGAAGACATATCTAGAAAAATGTTGCTAAGGCTAATGTTAAAGACATTACTACCTATGTTTTCTTCTAGGAGTTTTGTGTCTTCATGTCTAACAATTAGGGGTTTAATCCATTTTGAGTTCATTTTTGTGTATGGTATATAAAAATGATCTAGTCTCATTCTTTTGCATGTAGCTATCCAGTTTTCCCAACACCATTTATTGAAGAGACTGTCTTTTCCCCATTGTATATTCTTACCTCTTTTATTATGGATTAGTTGACCAAATAAACAGGTTTATTTCTGGGTTCTGTATTCTGTCCCATTCATCTGTATGTCTATTTTTGTCAGCACCATACTTTTCTTTATTACTATAGCTTTGTAGTATATACTGAAATCTGGGATTGTGATACCTTAAGTTTCATTCTTCTTTCTCAAGATTGTTTTGATAATTTGTGGTCTTTTGTGGTTCCATAGAAATTTTAGGATTATTTTTTCTAGTTCTGTGAAAACTGTTGTTGGTGTTTTGATAGGGAATGCATTGAATCTGTAGATTTCTTTGGGTAGTATGGACATTTTAACAATATTGATTATTCCAATCCATGGACATGGTAGGTCTTTCCATTTGTTTATATTCTCTTCAGTGTCTTTCATAGTTTTAAGAGTACAGGTCTTTCACCTCCTTGGTTAACTTATTCCTAGGTATTTTATTCCTTTTGATGCAATTTTAAATGGAATTGTTTTCTTAATTTCTCTTTCTGATAGTTTGTTATTAGTTTATGGAAAAGCAACAAATTTTTGTATATTAGTTTTATATCCTGCAGCTTGGCTAAATTAATTACTTCTAATAGTTTTTTTTTGTAGTCTTTAGGGTTTCCTATGTGTAGAATCATGTCATCTGCAAATAGTGACAAATAAGGACAGTCTAACTTATCCTTTCCCAACTTGGATTCCTTTTATTTCTTTTTCTTGTGTGATGGTTGTGGCCAGGACTTCCAGGACCATGTTGAATAAAAGTGGTGAGAATGGACATCCATATCTTGTTCTAATCCCAGAGGAAAAGCTCTCAGTTTCTCACCACCGAATATGATGTTAGCTATGAGTTTCTCATTTATGGCCTTTATTATGTTAAAGTATGTTCCCTCTAAACCCATTTTGTTGAGAGTTCTTACCATGAACAGATATTGCTTTTCTCAAATACTTTCTCTGTATCTATTTATATGATCATATGATTTTTATCTTTCATTTTGTTAATGTGTATCATATTGATTGATTTATGGATATTGAATCATTTTGCATCCCTGAAATAAATCTCACTTGATTGTGGTGAATGGTCCTTTTAATTTATTGTTGAATGTGGTTTGCTAATATTTTGTTGAGGATTTTTGCATATGTGCTCCTCAGAGATATTGGCCTGTAGTTTTCTATCTCTCCCTCCCTTCCTTCCTTCCTTCCTTCTTCCTTCCTTCCTTCCTTCCTTCCTTCCTTCCTTCCTTCCTTCCTTCCTTCCTTCCTTCCTTCCTTCCTTCCTTCCTTCCTTCCTTCCTTTCTTTCTTTCTTTCTTTCTTTCTTTCTTTCTTTCTTTCTTTCTTTCTTTCCTATCAGGGTAATGCTGGCCTCATAGAATGCATTTATTTGGAAGCTTTTTTTTACCTCTGCTATATTTTGGAATAGTTTGAGGAGAATAGGTATTAACTCTTCTTGAAATGTTTGGTAGAATTTGTCTATGAATCCCTCTGGTCCTGAACTGTTGTTTGTTGGGAGTGTTTTGATTACCAGTTCAATTTTGTTACTAGGCCAATTGGCCTGTTCATATTTTTTTATTTCTCTTGATTCAGTTTTGGAAGATTGTATGCTTCTAGGATTTTATCCATTTCTTCTAGGTTGTTCAATTTGTTGGCATATAATTTTTCATTGTAGTCTCCTATAGCCTTTTATGTTTCTGTGGTGTTGGTTATTTCTCTTCTTTGATTTCTGATTTTATTTATTTGGGTTCTCTCTCTTTTTTTCTTGATGAGTCTGGTAAAAGATTTATCAACTTTATCTTTTCAAAGAACCAGCTCTTGGTTTCATTGATTTTTTCTATTGTTTTTTTAAATCTCCATTTCATTTATTTCTGCTCTTACATTTATTATTTGCTTCCTTCTGCTAACTTTGGGTTTTGTTTGTTCTTTTCTAGTTCCTTGAAGTGTAGGGTTAGCTTGTTTATTTGAGATTTTTCTTGTTTCTTGAGGCAGGCCTATATCACTACACATTTTCCTCTTAGAACTACTTTTGCTGTGTCCCAAAGATGTTGGACTATACTGTTTTCATTTTCATTTATCTTCATGTATTTTTTCTTTCCTCTTTGATTTCTTCATTGACTCACTGGTTGCTTAGTAGCATGTTGTTTAACTTGCATGTGCTTGTGTTTTTTTCCAGTTTTTTTTTCTTGTTTCCAACACCATTGTAGTTGGAAAAAATGTGTGATATGATTTCAGTTTTCTTAAATTTAGTGAGATTTATTTTGCGGCCTAACATATGATTTATCCTGGTGACTGTTTCATGTACAGTTGAAATGAATTAGTATTATGTTGTTTTGGGATATATACCCGTATATACCTGTTAAGTTCACCTTGTCTAATGTGATATTCACAGACTGTACCCTTATTGATTTTTTTGTCTGAATGATGTATCCATTGATGTGAGTTAAAGTTTCCTTCTATTATTGTAATACTGTCAATTTTCTCCTTTATGTCTATTAGTATTTGCTTTATGTGTGTTTAGGTTCTCCAGTATTGGGTACATAGATATTTACAACTGTTATATCCTCTTGTTGTGTAATAATTTTATTATTCCTAATTATAGCCTTTTCTTTTCCACTTAAAGAAGTCTGTTTCACACTTCCTATAAGGCCAGTTTAGTGGTGATAAACTCCTTTAACTTTTGTTTGGGAAACTCTTTACTTCTCCTTCAATTGTCATAGATAACCTTGTCAGGTGGAGTATTCTTAGTTGTAGGTTTTTTTTTTCCTTTCAGCACTTTGATATATCATGCCATTCCCTTCTGGCCTGCAAAGTTTCTGCTGAAAACCTAACTGATAGCCTTATGGGGTTTTCCTTGTGGTTTACTAGTTGCTTCTTTCTTGATGCTTTAAAAATTCTCTTTATCTTTAACTTTGACATTTTCATTAAAATATATTGTGGTGTGGACCTGCTTGGGTTCATATTGTTTGGAACTCTCTGTACTTCCAGAATCTGGATGTTCGTTTCCTTCCCCAGGTTAGGGAGGTTTGTAGCTATTATTTTTTCAAAGAACTTTTTTTTTTTTTTGCCACTTTTTCTTTTTCTTTTTTCTCTGGGACACCTATAATGCAAATGTTTGTTTGCTTGATGTTCAAGAGATCTATTCTTATTTTGTTTTATTCTTTTCTCTTTTTGCTGTTAAGCTTGGGTGATTCTTATTACCCTGTTTTCCAGATCACTGATCTGTTTCTGCATCCTCTAATCTACTGTTGAGTCCCTTTAGTGTATTTTTCATTTCAGTTTTTGTATCCTTCAACTACTATTGGTTCTTTTTTATATGTTTTTTGTCTTTTTTGAAGTACTCACTATGTTCATCTACTCTTCCCTCCACTCCAGTGAGCATCTTTATGACCATTATTTTGAAATCTTTGTCAGGTAAGTTGGTTGTCTCCATTTCATTTAGCTTATTTTCTGAGGTTTTGTCTTGTTTTTTTTTTTTCCATTTGGTATGTATTCTTCTGTCTCATTTTGCTTGACTTTCTGTGTTTGTTTCTATTAATTAGGCAGAAGAGCTACTTCTCCTAAACTTGAAGAAATTGTCTGGTGTATGGTCACCCCTGTGCAGACTGTGTGTGCCTGGTAATTTTGGCTGGCTGGTTGGAGTTGTGGCTGACTTGGGTTGTGGGTCCTGGGGCACTTCATGCTGTGGTTGCCCTGGTAGGATGACTAGAGTTGAAGTGGGCATGGGCCAGGGTGGCCCGAGGGTTCCCTGGCAGGACAGCTGAACTTGAAGTGGGTACATGCTGGTGGAGTGCTGGGGCTCTCCATGAAGAAGATATCCTGGGAGGACAGTTGAAGCTGACATAGGTACAGGCTAGGGTGTTGTGTGGCACCCTGTGTATGGGGAGTCCTGGTGGGGTAGCTGGAGGTGAAGTAAGGTATGGGTTGAGGGGTCCTGGCACTCTGTACTGAAGATGTCCTTGTTACTTGTCTGGAGCTGAAGTGGTATGAGCTAGGAGTGGTTCTGGAATGCTTTGTGCCTGGGTCATCTTGGTGATCTGGCTGGAGCTGTAGAGAGCACTGACCAGGGGTTTCCTGCACTGGGGCCACTGTGATAGGAGGATTGGGTTAGTGTGGCCTAGAGGCCTGTGGCTCACTGAGGTGCTAGGCTGGCTGGTCTCTGCTCCCATCCATACTGTCAAGGTAGAGGGGAAATGTAAACTGTGGCTCCCACCAACTTCTTCAACCTGAAGAGAGTTCTAGCAGCTACCCCACATTTGGCAGAGTTCTAGGGCTGGTTCTGTTATATTTTAGTTGCCCTTTTATTTTCTTTTATTTCCCCCCCCAAATTTATATTTAAATTCCAGTTAGTTTCAAGTGTAGAATTTAATGACTAACACTTACATACAATACCCAGTGCTCATCACAAGTACCCTTCTTAATACCCATTGCCTATTTAACTGGTCTCCCTGACCACCTCCTCTCCAACAACCCTCAGTTTGTTCTCTATAGTTAAGAGTCTGTTTCCTGATTTGCATCTTTTGTTTCCCCCTCACTATGTTCATCTGTTTTGTTTCTTAAATTCAAACTGCGGCATTTTTTTTTCTGTGCCCTGGGGCAAGTGAATCTACTCACAGTCTCTTAGTACTATTCCTCCCCACTGCAGTTTGCAATGTTGGGGATGAAGGTTTCCTTTGTTACCTCTGTCTCTTTTGCCATTCTCTCTGTAGTCTGTCTTTCATCGTACAGAAGCTATTAAGTCAGCCCTCTGTTCTTCAGGAGGAACTGTTCTATATATAGGTGTGGATTTGGTATGTCTATGGAGAAGGTGAGTTCAGGGTTTTCTTATGTCACCATCTTGGCTCAGAAGTCCATATTTTATTTATTTATTCATCTGTTGATGGACACTTGAGTTATTTCCATGTTTGGTTATTGTAAACAATGCTGCAGTGAACATGAAGGTGTAGATATGTTTTCAAAAGAGTGATTTCATTCCATTGGGATAAATACCCAGTAGTGTAGTTGCTGGATCATATGGTAATTATGTTTTTAATATTTTGAGGAACCTCCATTCTATTTTCCATGGTGGCTACTCCAATTTACATTCCCACCAACTTCGTACAAAGGTTACGTTTTCTCCACATGCTTGCCAAGGCTTATTATTTCTTGTCATTTTAATGATAACCATTTTAACAGGTGTGAGGTGATAGCTCATTGTGGTTTTGATTTGCATTTCCCAAATGATTAGTGAGATTGAGCACCTTTTCATTTACCTGTTGGCCATTTTGTGTATCTCCTTTGGAAAAATTCCTGTTTAGATCCTCTGCTCATTTTTTGGTTAGAGTGGTTTCTTTTTTCCTTTTGAGTTGTATGAGTTTTTTTTTATATTTTTGATATTAACCCCTTATCAGATATATGATTTATAAATATTTTCTCCTATTCAGTGTGTTGCCTTTTCATTTTGTTGGTGGTTTTCTTTAATGTGCAGAAGCTTTTTAGTGTGATGTAGTCCTACTTGTTTATCTTTTCTTTGTTGCCTCTGTAAGGGTTAAATTGTAGTGTAGGGCTAATGCTTAGCTTGAAAAATAACAGCTTTGTGTTGACACTGAAGGTTAAGAGATAACAGCCTTGCTTTGCTCTGGTAAACTACGCCTCATACTCTTGTAAATTAGGCTTCACCAATTAAGGAAACAAAAGTTCAAAGAAAAGAGCTTCAGAGGCAGGGTCAAGGAGATCCACTGGTTGCAACTTAGAGGCAGAAAGTCTAAAGTAAACACCTCATTAGGCAACTGTTTCTAACTCATCTGGAAACTGTTTCTTTGTTCTGTTCCCAGGTGATGATAAAACGATGTGATCGGTTATAAAAACTCTGTTCCCCGGCTGTTTGAGGCTGCACTCTTATCAAGAGTGTTGGTCCCGATCGGTCGGCCTTGCCTCTCATTGTAATAAACTTTGTTGTGACTGTCACTGGTGCCTGTAGCATTCTGTTTCAGGAGTCGTGTGGATGCAACAGCCTCCCCTGTGAATTTTGATTATAGTATCTCTACGCCAGGTATAAATGATGGAGTAGGAGTGGAGGTGGGGACAGAAAGGAAATAAAGGGAATAAATGGAGCACTTGGGGGTGCTAGAATTAGGAAAGTATGTATGTGGCAAAATGCCCTTAGAGAACTACAATTCTGAGTATGAGCCTGACCACCATCCTAACTCTTCCTTGTTTAAAATTTAAAATAGTCTATGGGGAGATATTCTCTTTTTAGGATCATTATTCTGATTTTATTACAGAGCTCAGTTGGGAAATTAATTTTTTATTTTAGGAATTTGCTAGAATATATCTGTGGCAGAAACTGGTAAATACTCAATAAGCTCATTTCCTCCTCTTCCTGGGCATATAGCTTGACTACATTTCTCTGTCTTTCTTCTCCCTTGTAGTTAGGTATGGATGTAAAATGGAGCCCTGGCCAGTGGAATATGGGCAAAAGTAATGGCTGGCTAGGTCTGGCCCTTCCTGCATTATCATCTATGCTTTTTCTCTTCTTGTGTGCTGGCTGAATGCCAGAGATCCAGTCTAGAGGAGCACTATCCAGTAGAACTTTTGTGGTGATGAAATGTTCTAGAGCTCTGCTATCCAATATGGTAGCCATGCATTTACTGTGCACGTCAAATACAGCTAACAGGACTGGGGTACTGAATTTTTAATTTTATTTAATTTTAGTTAATTTAAATGGCTACAAGTAGCTAGTAGCCACCATGCTGGATAGCACAGCTTTTAATGGAAGGAGTCTGGTCTCTGAGTGACTGGATTGAGCAGAGTTCTTGGCCTACCTGCACAACATGGTAAAGTGCATGAGAAATACATATTTACTGTGTTAAGACACTGAGATATAATATCTGTTCCATAAAATGAGGGATACCTGCTGATATACCTACACTAAAAATTCATATGGTATGCATCTTCAACTGGAAAGCAATGTGGCTGGACAACCCAATATCTAATATCAAACCTAATTATCTAGTGTCATTCCTAAATAGACAATTTAATCTTATTTCACCTCCCTTAAGCTCCCAGTTTTGCCCCCCATCCTATTTTCTTGGAGGGAAGTGATGAACAAAAGGCCATGAGGCAAACACTACCTCCTTTTCCTACTCAGGGTAGAAGAAACTGCTCAGGGTTCTGGTTTCCTCTCCATCCTAGCTCACTGTGTAGGCTTGGGCAAATCACTTGTTATTATCTCTTGTTATTGACTTCCTTACCTATAAAATTATGATTTCAGGGTTTGCTTTTTTTTTTTTTTTAAATATATGCTCTCTTCAGCATCCTGTTTCTTCTTCTTTGCTTGGGTGATCCTTACTCCAAGTGCTTCTGGCTCAGGGCCCTTCCAGGCCTTTCTAAGTTCTGTTCTGTGCCTCTGTCTTCCCACCTTCATGTCTTTCCTCTTTATCATTGATTATGCCCATACCTGTTAATACTGCCTCACACCTCACTCACTTTCAGCCTCTCCAGCCTCATTTCCATGTCAAACTCTGCTCAGATGGCTTTTAGGAATATCACTATAATGCCCTTCTGTTCATCTTCAAAAGGGTGGGATCTGGGAACAGATGAGTCTCCCCTGTCTGAGTACTTAATCCTGTGACATGGTTTTTCTCCCATATCTATAAATTCTAGGCTTTTACTTCCTTCACTCCCAGAGTGTCTGAAGAATTAAAAGTTTGTAAATTGCCTTGAATTCCTTGGGGATAACTAGCAAGTGTAAAGAATAAAAATCATTTCATATAAAGCTGTTGAAAAACAAGCAGTGAATTGATTCACAGTCTCCCCCATTGGGCTATGATTATGAGTGTCTCAGATGAAATATCACATTTCAGCAAGACAGGTGATGCCTGTGTTAGGCTGCTAATTGTAATAAAAAGCTTAATTTGCACTTCTGTTTCTCATTCCAGTGGGTTGGGAGTGGGGGTGGCAAGGATGGGGCTATTCAGGGAGTCTTTATAAGCTTGTCCTTGAGTTGGTGATGGGAAAATGATTGTTCCAGCATTGTACAGTCAAAGCTTGACTGCTGTGTGCCATTAGCTCCCCAGCTATTCTGTTTCTCAATAACATTATCATTTTTCCTGTCTCCTAAGGTATAAGCTTTGCATTCATCACTTACTCACCTACCTCTTCCTTTTATTTTCCTTACGCTTGTCCTCCCCTCCTTTCTCCTTTTCTTGTACCCCCCTTTCTCTTTTCTTTCCTTCCTTTCTTTTACCATAATTCCTTAATAATTTTGATTATCTGTTATATTGAAGAGACTGATATAAGGTGATGAATGAGATAAAAAAGTTCCCTGCCATTGTGTAATTGCAAACTATGATGGTTGACAAACAATGATACAAGGAATTCTGACAAAAGAGTTATTTAGTTGTTCATTCAACAAATAATTAAAGAGAGCTTACTGTGAGCCAGGCAGTGTTCTACAGACTTAGGATACACCAGTGAACAACTGATAGTGGGGATATGATGGGCAAAGCACAGCCTTCTCTGAGATTGCAAAGCAGGTAATCTTGTCTCACCTAAAGGGTCGAGAGGGTCCGCAGAGAAGAGGTGCTTTGATTGAACCCAGCAGGATGAGAAGAAATTAGGTTGGCCAAAAGGGTCAGGGGAAATGGTTCAGCTAGCTGTTGCAGGGGAGGAGCTTGTGAGAAAGAAGGAAAAGAGTTTCTTCACTGCTAGTGCATATGGTGTATGGGTCCAGGGTGGCAAAAATGAGTCCTGAGACCCAGGCAGGGACCAATCCATAACGGCCATCTAAGCCACCGCAGTGAGTCCAGAATTCATTCAGGGCATTTGAAGACCACTGAAGGTAAGGACAATTTGTATTGGAACTGTCCAACAGAACTTTCTGTGATGGTGGAGATTCTGCGATGCCCAATATGGTAGCAACTAAGCATGGTAACTTTTGCACACTTGAAATATGGACTATTGTGCCTAAGGAACTGAATTTTATTTATTTTATTTTATTTTATTTTATTTTATTTTATTTTATTTTATTTTATTTAAATTTAAATGGCCACACGTGGCTAAAAGCTACCTTATTGGACAGTGCATGTCTGAATCATCTTTTCAAATCATATCCAGAATTACAACCACATGTTTTCTGCACTGCACCGCCGTGTGGCCTTCTGCTCCTGTGAAGCCTTTCCCAACCACTGAGGCCCGAGGTACCAATCAAATCTCCCAGTTAATTGGATAGCAACTTCCTACAGGTTCTTATGTGTGTCTGCCTTCTTCCTTCACACTCTCAGACTGAGGACTACTCTTGGCTTTTGTTGTTATCCTATGGCAGGGCACATAGCCTCTGTTCACTGAGTAATTTTTGTTTCGGGATTGACTCTTGTTTTCCTTCCTGGGCTGATTATGCGTAAAAAGCTCAAGGATGCAGACACTAGCTTGGTCTATGGGCTGCCCCATTAGATTTGTATATCCCAGCCCCCTGAATGTGCATGGGGGACATCTGCCTGAGAAGCCAACCTGCATGGCCTCTCAGAGTCCTGCCAGAATCTCTCACTTGTCCACCCCTTGGACATTTCAATTCTGTGAATGAAGTGAGGTAGAGGGATTCTCTGCTTCTTCATGGAAAGGCAAGATGTCACTTCATGGCGCCTTGTTGCCACCCAGAAGAACTGTTGGGTTGCTCTTCTAAAAGTCTTATGGTGACAGGGGACTTGCTTTCCATTCCTGTATTTTCTCTTGACAGTCAAATCACTTTCCCACTGGGGTTTACAGCCTAAAACTGATTGGGAAAGGGTCTTATTTCCACGCTTATGTTTTCAGCTTGAAGCATAAAAGAAACTGTTCTTATGCTTTCAATTGATTTGGGGATAATCAATGATCCACCACTTTTCTTGCTTCCCTCAGTCACCAGAGCCAAAGATGTGTGAAGCTCCCACCTGAGTTCTCTCATGTGATTAGCCCAGGGCTAGTTCTTCTCTCTCTGGAAGTACAGATAGTGTTGCCCCATTTTCAGAGTACATAGAAGATAAGGGACGTGGTAATTTTAGTGATGGCATGAAGATTTTGCCCTGGCAGAGTCTCAGTTCCCACTTGGAGAATGTATCTTCATAGAATTAACAACAGACTGTTGCAAATATCATTTAGTCAGTGCTTATATTTTCTCAGTGTCCCTTCGGTTGTTGTCACCTGCAGTGACAGGGGCCTCATTGCCACTTGAGGCTGTCCTCCTGTCCTCAGGCCCTTCTGACTATTGGAACATACTTCACTGGGCTGAACTAAAATCTGCCCATGGGAGCTTTCACTCCTGGCTTCTGGCCTTCCTCTGGGGACCTGATAAGCCCAGCCTCATCATCCCTCCTTCACATGAATACCCCTGAGTATTTGATGATAGCCCAGTCTTCTCTTCTCTACTAGGCTCCCAGAGTTCTTTTAATGATTTCTTGGCGGATGGGATATCAAGCCCCAGTCCTCTTGGCTGACCATTTTTAGTTTCTCCTCAGAGCAAGCACCCAGAAAAAAACAGATCAGCTTTATGTAGAGATGTGGAGAATTAGCATCCTGGGCAGAAATGGCATGAAATCTTGTGTAGTTGTGTATCACAGGGAGGCCCAAAGTAGTGGTCCTGCCTGCATAGTGAGGGAATCTTACTTTTTGTCCTGTGTCCTCAGACAGACTCAGCTGTGGGAGGATATGTCTCTCATTTGCATCAACACTGTCTGGCACAGTGTCTCATCCAGAGTGGGTACTTGGTGAATATTTGCTGTTGGGCTGTGGGGATGATATCAGTCCTGCTTTAGAGCAGAGGGCGTCCAGAGAGAGAATGAAATGAGATGGCATGCATGTAGGATCTAAAGAGCACTTAAAGTGAGGACACAGAGCTTACAATTAATTCAAAAAATAAATGAAGAGGCAGTGGAAGGAACTGAAGGAAGAGACTGAAGTGGCTGCAGCCACAAGAAAGATGATATTAGGAGAGGCAGACTCTGTATTGGGATGGGAGAGGTGAGAAGCAGAATGCTTGTTTTCCATTTCTCCAGGAGACTCCTTCTTGAGGCCTCCTCCTCTGCATAAATGATGGCCACTCCTTACAATGGCTCTCAGAAGCAGGAGACAGGGCAGGACTGTTGTGTTCTTTGTTCAGATGAGCAAAGGGCCCAGGGGATTTGCCTCACCTTCCCAAGGGAACAGGATCAGTTATGGACCCAGCGTTCCTGCGGCCATTCATGTCACTGTGGGGATTGGCTTCAGTGAATTCAGGAATGGCCGGAAATGAGAGGTTAGGAAACTGGAGAAAGTTGAGAGAGCTTTTAAAAGAAGCCATGCTGTTCGTGGTGTTTGGTGGTGCCAGTTTGATTCAGTTCAGTAGCTATTTGTTGAGTCTCTGTGTGTCCTTCCTGCTGGAAAGAATAGTCATGCGCTCTATTCCTTCAGAAAAGCAATATGGGCATGAAGGTCAGTGACAGCTACCCATCAACAGGGGAATGCGTTTAATTTATGAGTTGGGGAAAGATGTAACAGGCTCAAAGTGGTTACTGAAAGCCATACCCTTTTGTATAATAAGAGATTAGAACTTGGTGTCTCTGGCTTAGAGGTGATTCTCTTAGGCTGCCAGCTCAGTGCTTGGCCCTGTGGCTCCACGTCTGAGAGCCCTAGGTCCTGTGGAAGTCACAAAGATGAACAAGATATGGTGAGCCACAACAAATTACAATCTAGCAAGGGAAGTAAGTCAAATGGACATGTAGCTATATAATTGTATTATTCCACTATGCTGTTTTTACAAGGGAGGGAGAAATTGCTTCCTACTGAGAGGATAACTAGAAGCTTCATGAAGCAGGAGATAATTTGACATGCTGTTTGACCTCCAAACTTCCCCTGCCCTTATCTTTCTATCTCTATACTTTCCACCCAGGTAGTCAAACCAAAATTCCAGAGGAGTCATTACTGATGCTTCTCTTTTTCCTCTTCTCTGACATCCAATCTGTTGCTGGTTTGCTTAGCATCTGTCTCCAGCATAGAACTTGATTCTATCCATTTCACTCTATTCACTGTCATCACTGAAACCCTGGACACAACCACCTGTTGCTGGGACTGTTGAAAGAACTTTTTAGGTGGCTTAAAATTCTGCTCATTTTCTTAGCCTATCAACAGTTTTTTTGCAGCAGCCAGAGTAATCTCCCCAAAAGGTAATTCAAGATCCTGGCACTACTCTGCTCACAAAACCTATGTGGCTTCTTGTATTAGTCAGTGAAATATTTTTTCACAGGTTTTTTTTTTTTCCAGTTTGCATTTTGTTGATGTCAGTTTTCAGACCTTGACCACATATTCCTGCAGTGGGAACAGCCTCTCCTCCTGCTGCTGCTTCTTGGTCTTCAGGTTCTGTTTGTGCTTGGTCAGCTGGCAGCACCTGGCATATGTCTTCCTGGGCTGCAGATCCAGGGGCTTTTACTTCTTCTTCTTCTAATGTTTCTTTATTTTTGAGAGGGAGGGAGGGAGGGAGAGAGAGAGGGAGAGAGAGAGAGAGGGAGAGAGAGAGAGAGGGAGAGAGAGAAAGAGAGAAAGTGGGGGGGGGACAGAGAGAGAGGGAGACAGATCCCAAGCAGGCCCCTTGCTGTCAGTGCAGATCCTGATGTGGGTCTCAAACCTGAGCCAAACTGTGAGATCATGACCTGAGCCAAAACCAAGAATTGGATGCTTAACTGACTGAACTAGCCAGGTGCCCCAGTGGCTTGTACTTCTTTCCCTTGTACACTTTCCTGAGGTTCCCTTTCTGAGTCTGGTTAATGACAGTGAGAACATGGGCAATAGATTTGCTAACAACTCAGATCTTGGAGAGTTTGGAAGGAAGCTGTGTGGCCTGTCACTTTGGTGACACACAGCTGGGACAGTTCCATCTTCAGGTTTTCTAGCTGTTTAGACAGCTCCCTCTTCTTGCTATGAAGGTATTGAGCCTTAATCCTGGCCATGGCTACACAAGCTGCTGCTACCTGCTCCTTGGGGAAGAGAGCAATTTTAGATATTTCAAATAAGGAATATTAATGTAAGATTTTGTTGCATAGATGAAATAGAGGATGGGAGGCAACCAGAGAAGGAAACCGCTTCTAACTCTAGGTTGGTAAAGGACCCAAACCCCAGAACCTAGAAGCTGCTCAAACCATGATGCATCCTGCCTGGTGGGAGCTGTGACCTTAGAGGAAGGGGATGTCTTGTGGGAAGCTGCAAGGACAAAGGAGATGCCACCATTGTTGTAAAATGCCAATTGAAACCAAGAAGAGGGGAATACTCCGGCCTCTCTCTTCTTCCTGTATATTAGTCTTCCATTATCAAGACACCTTGAGAAAGGCTGAATGGTAGAAATAGATTGACAGAAAGTAGGTGAAGACTGGCATACTCCCAGCTCTCTGCCATTGCCTGCAGGGCCTCACCTGATCTGCCCCTGACCACCTGTCCATCCTTGCCTTGTACCAACCTGTTTTCCTCCTGCTCTGCCAGGCCTGCTCTGCCAGTCTCCTTTCTGGTCCTGGAGTATCCCAGGCTCTTCTTTCTGTACTCCTTTGGATAATGTTCTCTCTTTCTGGAATGGGCATCCCTTGGTCACTTTCATGGTTGGCTCCTTCTTTGCATCCTTCAGTCTTAGCTCAAATGGTATCTCCCCAGGGGGCCTTACCTGACCACTTTATTTATTTATTTATTTATTTATTTATTTATTTATTTAAAGTTTATTTATTTTTTAGAGAGAGAGAGAACAGGGGAGGGGAGAGAGAGAGGGAGACACAGAATCCGAAACAGGCTCCAGGCTCTGAGCTGTCAGCACAGAGCCTGACGCGGGGCTTGAACCCATGACTCATGAGATGATGACCTGAACCAAAGTCAGATGCTCAACCAACTGAGCCACCCAGGTGCCACCCCATTTAAAGTAGCTGCCCTCACCTTACAAATGACTACTCTGTGATATCACCCTGGCATTTTGTTGTGGTGCTTATCATAATCAAACTTATTTATTTGTTTGCTATTTATTAGTTGTCTTTCCTGAGTTCATTCAGGTCTGTGCTCAAATATCACCTCCACAGGAAGGCCCTCTATGACCACCCAAGCTGAGGAGTGCCCCTTTCCTATCACATTCTATTTCACTACACAGCTTAATCAATATTCTTTTTTATATAGTTAGTCATTGCTTGGCAAACACACCCACTCCTCTCAGCCCCACCCCCAACCCATACATTTTTCTTCCCCACTAGATTATAAACTCTGTGAAAGCAGTGTGTAGATATTCACTTGAAAGGAAAGCCCCATGAAGGAAGGGGACTTAGGTGTCCCATTCAGCTGCATGAACTGTTATAAACGTCTCCAGCACTTAGAATGATGCCAGACGTGGTACACACTTAGTGAATACCTGTGGCATGAACGAATAAATAGTGTTGAAGTTGAGTAGAATCTCAAAAAGCAGTGATGGGAGAGAAGAAAGAAGATTCTCAACCAATGGAAAAGCAGAGATATTGGAAAGTGTACATTTTGGGAAAGACGAGAACTTGGTTTGTTGGAATGTAAAGACCGTGATGGGTGTTAGGTAGGGGTTAAGTCAAAAAAAGGCAGGTTGAGGCCAGATTATGGAAGACCTTAAAGGCTGTTCATGAGTTTATTCAGTTAGGTATGAGGGAGCTGTGAAATATTCAGACTAAGCCCTGAAATACACATAGAAAGTGTCTGAAGATTTACTTCACTTTTAACACCAGTGACAATTCTGTGGCTTTCTGAGAGTCATAATTGGTTTAGACAGAGGGATGCCATTAGCAAAGATTGGTGAGCTTAAGAGGAATTCTAGTTTGGTTAATTGGTTGAATCATTTATTCATCAAGGATTGAGATACCTGGTAATAACCAAGTTCTGTGCAAGGGAAGAGACATTTAAATGTAAAGCAGGATATTAATGTAAATGTAGAAATGGGATCCCTTCCCTTGGGCTCACTGTCTAATAAGGGAGGTAAACCTGTAAACAGGTCATTAATGCAGTGTGATATGTGCTATTAGAACTCTGTGTACCATGGGTGGGGGCAGAGCAGGGGGTAGCAGCCAGCTCTTCCTGGGGCTGTTAGGAAGGCTGTTCACATCCCAGGCCAAGCTTGGAAGGTGAGCAGGCAATGGCAGGAGAACAAAAGTGTGAAGGGAAATGAAAACAGAGGGGGCAGTATAAAACGTAGAGGGGTACAAGAGCCTGGCTCTCTGGGAAACAGGAAGCAGCAGTTTTGTGTGCAGAGTGTATGGGGGCTGGGCAAGTGACCAGGGCACCATGGATTGGATGTGATGAAATGTGTGAGGTCAGAAATATGGGAGCGGCCAGGTAATGAAGACCTTTATCACCTTGAGGTAAGGAGTTTGAAGAAGAGGTCTGTTTCCTCCCACTCCCTGACTTCTTCTTATAGCAGAAATGCTCTCTTTGTGGCCCCATCATACCCAATTTACACTCATTCGTGTTCAGTTTTTTGCTAAAAGTATTGAATAAGTTTCTATTATATGCCAGACACTATTGTATACATTGAAGATATGGTGGTGAATAAGGTAAACAAGTTGCCCTCATGGAGTTTATAGTCTAACGGGGAAGGTACATACATCTATATGTGTGTATGTACATATTGTGTATATTTATTTGTTACCAAGTAATGATCAATTTTGTGAAAATAACATTTATGTGTGTATATGTGTATACATTATTTTGCCAAGTGAATTATTAGTTCTTGGAAAAATAAAACTCTGTAAAGAAATAAAACACAATGAAAGGGGGTGTTTAAGTTTTGGAAGGTATTTCTGTTCTGTGGAAGTGACATGAAAAAGATCTGAATAGAGGAGCAAGCCAGGTATCATGGGGAAGAGTGTTTTAGTCAGAGAAGACAGCAAGTGCAAAGGCCCTGAGGCAGGAGGTGTTCCAGGAAGAGCAAGGAGGACAGTGTAGCTGAAGTACAGTGAATAAAGAAAGAGGGATAGCAATAAAGGAAGCAGTTAGCAACCAATCATGGTGGGCTTGCAGGTGATGGATGAAGTTACAGATTTTATTCTAAATGTGATGAGAAGTCATTGGAAAGTTTTGAACAATACATTATGAAAGAATCATGCTAATTGTTTGTAAGTAATAGCCTTTAGTGGGACAGGGGTGGAAGCCAAGAGGTAGGTTGGGAGGCTGTTGCAGTAGTGTAGGTGAGAGATGATGGTGGCTTGTTGCAGCTTAGCATTGATGCTGTTGTTGAGAAATGGTCAGATTCTAGATATATTTGAAGATGGAGCCAGTAAGTTTGCTGATGGATTGAATGTGGGGTGTTAAGGAAAGAAAGAGGGAAATCAAGGATGATTCCCATGGTTTTTGACTTGAGCACCTGGGTGAACAGCGGTGCCATTTACTGAGACAAGAGACAGTGATGGAAAAGCAGATTTGTAAGAATGTAAAGAGCAGGGAAGTCAAAAGTGTTAATTTGGAGATGCCTATCAGGCACCCAAGTGGAGATGCCGTGTGGGTAGCTGGATGCACAAATCAGAAGTTAAGGGGCAAAGTCAGAGGTGGAGGTAGAGTTTTGGGAGCATGTACATGTTGGGGTTAAATGCTGTCCCTGTGGTCCTGACCATTTTTCCAGCACAGAGCAGTGCTGCTCCTTCCATGAAGCCTTCCTTGACTGTCCTGGACCTTTCCTTTGCCTTTCTGTTATTTCCTTTAAGCTGAAGACTTTCATTTGGGCAAGCTGTGCCTTCACCTTTGATTTATATCTCTTGAAGCTTCACAGGACCTTGAATGGGGTGCTTAGGCTGAGGGGTGCCGACCTTCTATGTCTAGAGGCAGGTGGGCCATGTTTCCCAAGGTTGTCTATGGCTGATATTTGGGTCTATCAGACACGCATAAAGACAGATTCAAAACATCATCATAGAAACTAAAGGCAAAAGGACACATACTGTATGATTCTGTTTATATGAAATACCCAAAATAGGCAAATCTGTAGAGACCGAAAGCAGATTAGTGGTTGCAGGAGCTGGGGCAGGGGGATTGGCAAAAGTCTGCTTAATGAGTAGAGTTTCCTCTGAAGTAATGAGAAAGTTCTGTAAGTTGGTGATGGTTGCACAACATTGTGAATATGCTTAATGCTGTTGAATTGTATACTTTTAAGTGGTGAATTTTATGTATGTCAATGTTACCAAAATGAAAACAAAAATACCCCAACTATGTCATCAGGGATGGTTTCCACAAGACTCCTCATTGTCTTCCCTTTGAGGAAGCTTCCCCACTCACCCTGACTCCCTGTACTTAGGTAGGGATGGAGGCTAGGGGCTAGGCACTGGGGATGGGGGAGGTTGGATGTGTGTGGCTGGGGGCTGGCACTGATCTGCTTCAAAGGGCAATCTGTCTATTTATAGAGAGAAGTGGAGGAAGGCAAGGTCAGGATTACAGAGCAGGGTCAATTTATTCCTACCCAGTCTGAGGTCTGGTATGCACATGGGGTGGGATAAGGGCTGGCCACAGGGGCTAACAAGCTGGCAGCTGTGATGGCCAGTCATTTGTGGCCCACCAGTACATATCAGGGTGGTTACTGACACCCTTTCTTGCTAAGTCCTTGCTGCCAGAGGTATCTGGGAAGCTCTGGGTGACTTGTGTTGCTGTTTGCAAAGTCTGGCCTTTCTCTTTCCAAGCTAGGGAAGGAGCCCACTAGAGAACTCCATGAGAGAAGCTGGAAAAACCAAGACATTCCTAATGATCTGATTGCCCATCCCCCTATTGGGTGATCACCTTTAGATTTTTAGGGCAAGGTTCTGTGGGCTGTGCTTTGGGGTTTCCTAAGGAACCATTAGCTTGTCAAGCACCTGAAATTACCAGGTAAAATGTAAGATGTTTTTATTTTCAGGCATATATAGTGTTGCCTTTGGTAGACTCTTAGCATATGTGTTACTTGGGAGGAAGAACTTACTAGCTATTGCATTAGCATGGATAAGTGAATCAGTCCAGGGACAGTCACAGGGGGCACCAATGGATTTGAATGAGGAGGGTGGTGATATTTCCAGAGATAGAAGTGGAGGACAGAGATGGAGATCCAGAAAAGTTTGAGACCATGTGGAGTCTTCAATGAAAATAAGCAAAATAAGGGAAATTGTATAAAGATATCTGGTATGCTGATATTTCCAGCATTACTATATTAGGACTGGGTGTTTGCAGCCCCAGGTCTGTAACTTGGGTGTGACTCTGGAAATAGGAGTTGTCTTAGCTTGGGCTGCCATGACAAAACACCTTAGGCTGGGTGGCTTAAACAACATACATGTACTTCTCACAGTTCTGGAGCTGGAAGTCTAAGACGAAAGTGCTGGCAGAATTGGTGTCTGGTGAGAGCTCTCTTCCTGGCTTGCAGACAGCCACCTTCTTGCTGTGGCCTCACATGGCAGAAAGAGAGGGAGAGAGAGAAAGAGAGCAAGAGCTCTCTGGTGTCTTTTCTTAAAAGGTAACTAATCCTATCAGACCAGCACTCCACTTTATGATCTCATCCTTTCTGACACCTTAATTACTTCCTAATGACCCTATCTCCCAGTGTAGTTACATTGAGAGATAGGACTTCATCATATGAACCAGAGTGGGACAAACTCAGCCCATGGCAGGAGTCATAACCACACAGCCCCAGGAATGCTCTCTGGCAGGGTCCAGAAGTCTAGAGATGAGGCCCAGTGGCCTGGGTTCAGAAACCCACTCTAGGGATTGTGAGTTGTATCCTGGGGTGTTCTTTGTGAAAACCAGCTCAGCTTAGGACTCACCATGTAGATGAAAACTGAGGAGATCCCAGACCTGGAGACCCTGTGTCTCAGGGATGAGTCACAGGTGGACCAAGCTCCCCTGGTATTCTGAAACACCTTGTAGGGGTCGGGACACATGTGGGGCTAGGGGCCAAGGCAGTCCTGTAGTGAACTGTGTCTGGAAAATAGAGTGCAGTAAATTCTTGGCTTATGGAATGTCTTTAAGGCTCTGGTTGAATAATATATGCAGACTGGGTTTGACTCCTAGGTGGAACAGAAAGCTGCTGAAATTGTCTGTCAGAAAGTGCCATAGCCCAGGAATCTGGTTAATGATTACAGGTGTGTGTGTGTGTGTGTGTGTGTGTGTGTGTGTGTGTGGTGGAGAGACAGATCTATCCTGGGCCAAGTGCTGGGTAAATGAAGGAGAGCCTCTTGTTGACCCTAGGATGATAGGCACAGAATATTATTCTTAAGAAAATTACATGGCAGGTCAGCACAGAAGGCGTAAAGCCCAGGCAGTTTGGTGCTTCCAGAATACAATCTCAGTGTCTTTTCATTCGACATTAAGATGATCTGATCTTCTGATCTTACCTCCCATTTTTCTCTACAGGGAAAATCTTTAAAAATGTTTATTTATTTATTTGAGAGAGAGAGAGGGAGAGAGAGAGAAAACAGGTGAGTGTGGGGAGGGGCAGAGAGAGAGGGCAAGAGTCCCAAGCAAGCTCCGTGCTGTCAGTACTGAGCCCCACGTGGGGCTCAATCTCATGAGCCTGTGAGATCATGACCGGAGCTTAAATTAAGAGTCAGGCGCTTAACTGACTGAGCCACCCAGGTGCCTTGCCACTGGAAATCTGTTTTCTGATACTTGACTAAACCTTACTAACTTCAACCTTCTTACCTTTGCATATAAGCTTCCTTTTGGCCAAATCCGACCTTCCTATTCTTTCTATTCTTTAAGAACATCTCAATCCTCACCTCCTCCATCCTTCTGATTCCTCTAGCCCACAGGGATCACTCTCTCTTTAGACATCTTAAAAGGTTTAAAATTGCTTTCACTTCTTGGTAAAATCATAGCTTTTCCAAAAAGAGAGATTTCAGAGATGTCACCACTATAGTCAGCGACAGAGTGGATGACCGACCAACATCCACTGAATGGCAATTTATGCAATCCTAAAACTCAAGCAGTCAGTGTTTAAAAAAGAAGGAAAAGCTAGGCAGGTGGAAATATGTGTGATCAATGATTAATGAGCCTCCTGAAAGGGAGTGCTTTAGGAATAAGAGCAGTAGCATCACTGGAAGCAAATATGAAATTGTGGCTCTTGGAGCAAAAGAAAGCTTCCCTTAATTAATGGGTAGCTGGCAAAAAACAAAGAAAACCAGTCATGAGAGGGGCTGAAATGGGGAGCAGACTGAGAAAGGATAGCTTGAAGATGTAGGTAGGTGATGGTGGCAATTTTGAAATGTCATGTTTATCAATGAATAATAAATGACCGATGTAGTGGAAGATGGAGGGCTGGTTCTTTAGAAAGGTAAGGATGGGGTTTGTGAAATGATAAGGGAGTTAAGTGTAGATAGCTCTATTAGAAGATATGTCAGTTTGCTTCCATTCTAGGTGTTGTCTGTGAGCATGAATGGATTTGCTCTGTGGAGTGCTGGAGGCTTCAACAGCTGCAGGTGTTGTTTACATGTTCCGCTCGCTTTCATGCTGAAGTGTGGTGTATCTGTTAAATACAGGCTGTGGGGGTAGGCTGTTTGGGCTCAAATTCTGGCTCTATTACTTACTAATTATGGTTCCTTAGGAATGTTACCAAACCTCCCCATGCCTCAGTTTTTCTCGTCTATAAAATGGGACTAATAATAGTAACCCCCTTATAGTGTTTTTGTGAAGATTATAAGAAGTGTAATGTATGTAAGCATTCAGGAAGGTCTGGGATGTTGAAAGAGCCAGTACAGCGTTAATTCTTATTACCATTGGTTGTGAGTGACTTCACTGATTTTATGCTGTCTTCACGTCTTTGAGGATTGGACTGATAAAGGGCTAGTGCTCTTTTTTGGTGGAGGCATTAAGAAGTTGTGGGCCAGTGTGTACTCATCTGGCCTTAAAGGCTTTGAAAGCCCTGATATTTCAAATGTTTGAAAAAAATGTTTACAACTTTTGAAAAGCGAATACCAAGAACCTCTTCCCAGGTTTGTGGGTTTGAGGGGCTGGAGCTGTTTGTGTCTCTGTCAGTCACCATGTGTCACAGGGGGGACTGGTGCCTGCACCTGGGGACAGAAAGTAAGGTAGAGATTGACTGTTGGCCTTCAGACGGGACCCTTAAGGGATGCCATGGATTGTGATATGGTGGATTCTCTGGGCCAAAGACAGTTGTTTCATGTGACTTTTGATCCCTGACCAGTCTAGGGTATGGGGAGTGTTTACTGAAAGAATGGTATCCTCAGGGGCTTGAATTCACATCAGGAATTGACTCCTCACCACTTGTGTGACTTTAGACAGCTACCTAACTTCTCTGGGCCTTGAAAAATAGGCGGAATAAATAAGATAACGTATGTAGAGTGTCCGGCACATAGTAAGACTGAGAAATGTTAATTCCCTTTTCCTCAGTGTCCTCATCTCTAAAATGTGGATAATAAAAAATTCTGAGGCTTTAATAATAATTATAGATAGTAGGTATAAATTCATTCATTCAACAAGGTTTTTTTGTGTGTGTGTGTCATCTATATGGCAGGCACCATCTTAAGGGCTTAGGACATAACAGTGAATTAAAGATACTTGCCCTTTGTAGTTTAAATTTTAGAAAGGGAAGATAGACAATAATATAAATGAATAAAGTTTCTAGTGTGTTAAAAGATGCTAAGTGCTGTGGAAAAAATAAAGGTAGGATAAGGAGGCTTGGGGCCGCTAGGGGTGGGGGCAGTGTGCGGTATTAAATAGGATGGCCAAGACAGGGTTCATTGACAAGGTGGTATTTGTGCAAAGACTTAAGATGAGGAACTGAATCATAATGATATTTAGGGGAAGAGCACTCCATGCAGAAGAAAGAGCAGTGCAGATGCTGTGGGAGTGTGTGTGGCATATTCCAAGAACAGCATGGAGGTCAGTACGGCTGGAGCAGAGTAAGGGGAGAATAGAAGGAGACCAATTCAGGGGAGTAAGAGAGAGCCAGACCATGTAGGGCTTTGCTGGCTGTTGGGAGGGCTTTGGCTTTTACTCTAAATAAAATGAGGATATGTCGCAGGATTTTGAGTAGAGAGGAATGATTATATCTGCCGATTTAAGGGAATCACACTGCACACTAGCTACTGTATCCAAAACTGACTGAAGAAAGGCAAGGGTGGAAACAGGGAGACCAGTTAGAAGGCTATTGCTATGTCCAGGTGAGAGATGATGGTGGCTTGAACCAAAATGGTAGCAATGGTAGGTGAGAAGCAAGTGGATCTCATATTCTTGAAGGTGGAGTCAATAGGATTCATTGATGATTGGATATGGGGTATGAGAGAAAGATAGGAATCAAGGATAGTCTGAATAACTAGGAGAATGCCATCAATGAAGAAGAATATGGAATCAGTTTGGGTGGGGAAAATTAGGAGTTTACTTTTGATCAGGTTGAATTTGTGCTAATATTAAATATCTAAGTGGAAAAGTCATACAGATAATTGGTTATATGAGTCAGAAATTTGGGAGCGAGAAATGGGCCAAAATATACATTTTGGAATTGACAACATATAATTGGTGATAATTAAAGTCATGAAGCTGGATGAGGTCACCAAGAAAGTGAGTGTAGACATAGAAGAAAAGGTACCCAGGGCTAGCTCTGGGCCTCCTTAACTTAAAAAAGTTGGGCAGAAGTACAAGAATCAGCGAAGGAAGTTGAGGGGAAGTGATCCATGAGTTAGAAGGAAAACCAAGGGTGGTTTAATGGAAGCTGAACTTAAGAAAGTGTTTCAAGGAGGGAGGAGTGATCAACTGTGTCAAATGATGTGACAGGTCAAGTATATTAGTAACCTATTGTGTAACAAATCACTACAAAACTTAGTAGCTTAAAATAATAAACATTTACTGTATCACAGAGTTTCTGAGGGTCAGGAATCTGGGAGTGGCTAAATTGGGTGCCTCTGACACAAGATCTCTTACAAGGTTGTGGTCAAGCTCTCATCTGGGGCTTCTGTCATCTCAAGTCTAGACTGGGGCTGGAGAATCCTACTCCAAATTCTTATAGTTTTTGGAAGTCCTCAGTTCCTCATTGGCTGTTGTCCAGATATCTCAGTTCCTCACCATGTGGGCTCTTCCATAGGCTGTCTGAGTGGCCTCATGACATAGTAGCAGCTTCTTCTCATGTGATCCAAGAGAAATAGAGAGAGTGTAAAAGAGCACCTAAGAGGGTAGTAATGGTCTTCTGTAACCTACTTTTAGAAGTGTTATACCATCACCTCTGGATGTTCTTGGGAAGAGAGGACACAAGAGCATGAGTACCAGAGGGTGGGGAGTCATTTTGGAAGTTGATTACCACACCAAGTATGACAAGAAGAATTGATCATTGGGTTTAGCAATGTGGAGATTATTGGTGACCTTAACAAAATCTGTGAAGAGAAATGTTTGATTGAAGTTGATGTGAGAAATATTGGGAAGAGGAGTACTGGGACAATGAGTATAGACAACTCTTTTGAAGAGTTTTCTGCAGCGAGGAGAAAAGAAATGGGGTAATAGCTGGAGAAGGAAGTGTTTTTTCCTAGGATGAGAGAATAACACTATGCTTGTATGTTGATGGGAATAGTCCAATAGAGAGTAGAAAATAGATTACATAGAAGAGAAAGTACTGTCCTTGAGTGGGAGAGATAAGAACTTGTGTCAGGAAGGAGGGGTTGACTTTAATGTATTTTTAAATGTTTATTTGTTTTTGAGAGAGTGCAAGCAAGAGAGGGGCAGAGAGAAGGGGACAGAGGGTCAGAAGTGGGCTGTGCACTGACAGGCTGACAGCAGCGAGCCTGATGTGGGGCTCAAACTCACGAATTGCAAGGTCATGACCTGAACTGAAGTCAGTCGCTCAACTGACTGAGCCACCCAGGTGCCCCTAGGAGGGGTTGACTTTAGATGGAGGCAGGCTGGATTTTATCTATAGCGTTATTTGGGAAGATAACTATGTGGTATGTGGGCAGATATGGTTATGAGAGTTTGTGGAATTATCTTCTGGTTGCTCCATGTTTCTCAGTGAAGTATCATCAGTTGGGCTTGTTAGTGTGTGTGTGTGTGTGTGTGTGTGTGTGTGTGTGTATACATATATAAATATAAATATAAATATAAATATAAATATAAATATATATATATAATTTTTGAGAGAGAGAGAGGCAAAAGAGAGAGAGAGAGAGAGAGGAGGAGGAGGGATAGATGGAAAGGGAGAAAGAGAGTCTTAGGCTCCATGCCCAGCACAGAGCCCCATGTGCATTGACTGTGGCATCATGACCTGAGCCAAAATCGAGAGTCAGACGCTTAACCGACTGAGCCATCCAGGTCCCCCAGATGGTATATGTTTTAAAAAATCATGGCTTTGATAGCTTTGGTAACTTTGATGATGATGAGTAACTGTGGCCACAGTAAAAGCACCTTCCCTGCTTTAAGTTAAAAGTAGAATTTTTGTTCTCATAACTTGTCCAGATAGTGGGACATCTACTCTTCGTAGAGTAACATGGAAACAAAGAGCTATTTAACCTAAAATAAATAACTTATGCTAAGAAACTATAATAGACAAAATTAGAGGTCAATATTCTTGATGAACATAGATGCAAAACATTTCAACAAAATATTAATAAGCTGGATTCAACAATACATTAAAAAGATCATACACCATGATCAAGTGGGATTAATTCCAGGGATGTGAGGATAGTTCAATATCCATAAATCAATTAATGTGATATGCCACATTAACACAATGAAGGATAAAAATCATACAATCATACCAATAGATGCACAAAAAGCATTTGACAGAATTCAACAACCATGTATGATAAAACTCTCAACAGAGTGTATATAGAAGGAGTGTACCTCAACATGATAAAGGTCATATATGACAAACCCACAGTTAATGTTACACTTAATGGTGAAAAGCTGAAAACTTTTCTTCCAAGATTAGAAACAAGACAAGGATGTCCACTTTTGTCACCTTTATTCAACATAATTTTGGAAATCCTAGCCACAGCAATTAGGCAAGAAAAAGAAATAAAATCATTTAAATTGGAAAGGTAGAAGCAAAACTCACTATTTGCAGATGACATGATATTATACATAGAAAATCCTAAAGCTGACAACCAAAAGCTATTAGAACAAATAAATGAACTCAGTAAAGTTGCAGGATACAAAATGAATATATAGAAATCTGTTGCATTTCTATCACCATAATAATGAACTATCAAAAAGGTAAAGTAAGAAAACAAGACCAAATACAATTGCATCAAAAAGAAGATACCTAGGAATAAATTTAAGGAGGTGAAAACCTGCACTATGAAAGCTCTAAGATGTTGATGAAAGAAACTGAAGATGAAACAAATAAATGGAAAGATATATTCTGCTGATGGATTGGAAAAGTCAGTATTGTTAAAATGTCTATACTACTCCCCAAAATCTACAGATTCAATGTACCCCTATGAAAATATCAATGACATTTTTCATAGAACTAGAACAAATAATCCTAGAATTTTTATGGAACTACAAAAGACCCCAAATAGTCAAAGCAATCTTGAGCAAGAAGAACAGAGCTGGAGGTATGCTCTCAGATTTCAAACTATACTACAAAACTGTAGTAACCAAAGCAGTATGGTACTGGCGTTGAAATAGACATGTAGATAAATGGGACAAAATTGACAGCTCAGAAATAAACCCACACTTTTATGATCCATTAGTCTACAGCAAAGGAAGCAAGAATATACAATGGGAGAAAGTGTCTTCAATAAGTGGCGTTAGGAAAACAGGACATGAAAAAGAATGAAACTGGACTACTTTCTTGTACCATATACAAAAATAAACTCAAAATGGATTAAAGACTTAGTGTAAGACCTAAAATCATGACATGCCTAAAAGAAAACAGATAGTAAACTCTTTAACATTGGTCTTAGTGATTTTTTGGGGGGTGGGGATCTGCCACCTGAAGTGAAGACAAAAACAAAAGTAAACAAGTGGAACTACATAAAACTAAAAAAAAATCGCACAATGACAGAAACCATTAACAAAATAAGGCAGTGTACTGAATGAGAGAAGATATTTGAAAATGATGTATCTAAGAAAGGGTTAACATTCAAAATATATAAAGAACAAAAAAACCCCCAGAATATATAAAGAACTCATACAACTCAATATAAAAAAAATCCAATAAAAATGGGTAGAGGATCTGCATAGACATTTTTCCAAAGAAGACACAGAGATAGCCAATAGGCATGTGAAGATGTTCAACATAATTATCCATCAAGGAAGTGCAAATCAAAACCACAATGAACTATTACCTTACTCCTGTTAGAATGGCTATTACCAACAAGACAAGAAATAGCAAGCACTGGAAAGGATGCAGAGAAAAGGAAACACTTGTGCACTGTTTGGTGGGAATGTAAATTGGCACAGCCACGGTGGAAAACAATATGGAGGTTCCTTAAAAAATTAAAAATAGAAATACCATATAATCCAGCAAGTCCACATCTAGGTATTTATATGAAGAAAACAAAAACACTAATTTGAAAAGACTTATGTACCCCTATGTTCATTGCAGCATCATATTTACAACAGTTAAGATATGGAAGCAAGTTGGGTGTCCATTGATAGATGAATGACTAAAGATGATGCCAGACACACACACACACACACACACACACACACACACACACACACACACACACACACACACATGAATACTACTCAATCATAAAACCAAGAATTCTTGCCATGTGTGGCAACATAGGTGGACATAGAAGGTAGTATACTAAGCAAAATAAGTCAGAGAAAGGCAAATACCATATGATTTCGCTTATATATAGAATCTAAAAAATCAAACAAATGAATAAACTCATATGAAAAACAAATGAGATAGACTCATAGATACAGAGAACAAACTGATGGTTGCCAGAAGGAAGGGGAGTGGGGGAATGGATGACATAGGTGAAGGGGATCAAGAGATACAGTGTTCCAGTTATAAAATAAATAGGACATGCAATGCAATGTTCAGCCATAGGGAATAGAGTTAATAATATTGTAACAACTTTGTATGGTATCATATGATAACTAGACTTACTGTGTTGACCATTTCCAAATGTATATAAGTATTAAATCTCTATGTTGTGTACCTGAAACTAATAAAATATTATGTCAATTATTCTTCATCAAGAAACAATTTTTATTTTTTAATTATTTACTTTTTAAAAGTTTTATTTATTTATTTTGAGAGAGGGAGAGGGAGGGAGGGTCAGAGAGAGAGGAAAAGAGATAGTCCCAAGCAGGTTTTGTGCTGACAATGCAGAGCCTGATGTGGGGCTTGATCTCATGAACTGTGAGATTGTGATCTGAGCCAAAATCAAGAGTCAGATGCTTAACAAACTGAGTAACCCAGGTGCCCCAAGAAGAAGAAACAATTTTTAAAAATAGTTTATGCTAAAACAGACAAAATCACTCACCACATTCTTATGTAGACAAGGAGTAACATCTCAAGAATTTAAGAAAAAAATTGCAGAAGAGAAATCTTAATATTGAGAAGATTCGTTCCATTAACTAATTTTTCCTCTGGGAATTGGGAAAAGACTGGACTCTTTATTTCAGGAGTATAATATACCTGTTCAACCTGGTTTGAAAACCTCTGTAAATGGAAAAACCTTGCGAGCAGAATGGCTGGGACTTTTAGGGTAGTTCAGAGCTCTGAAGATAGGCTTTCTGTCTTTGGATGAGGGAATTGAAGAGCTGACCAGAATACACAGTCAAAAAGGGCAGGGCCCTGTGGGAGCTCTCAGAATGTTTCTGGAAGAGGCAGGAGCACCAGCCCCACCTCAGCACCTCCTGTGCTCCCTTTCTGCTCATTGGATCTCACTAAAATAAATAGCAGTTAGGACTCTTCCCTGGACCCCTCAGCTGCCCAGCATCCTGCCTGGACCAGGTGACTTAATCTCCTCTTGAGCCCACTAGGAAGGCTCCAGAGAAGGAGGAGAGTGAGAGAAGCTTTTGAATGGGTCACATTAATGATGCTTAGAATCCATTTTCAGAAATGGCATCCCTCCCCTTCTGCCTTCTTGTCCTCCCTATCTCCTGCCCAGCTCCTCAGCTCTAGAATCTCCAGGTGCAGGCCTGACCATGGGGTCAGCCCTTGCCCCTCTTGTCCTGCAGGCAGTTCCCATGGGCACTCTCCTGGTTCTCAAAAAGCCCTTGCCCCATTGGCTGGGACAAAGTAACCCTGGAGATCCTGGATGCTCTCCTAGCAACCATGACAGAGCTGGTGGCCACCTCATTTTTGCAGAAACAGGTGCTCCTGTAACAGGAACAAAATCAATTAGCCAGCCTGATGCTAGTGTGCTAATGTTGCCCTATAAATGGCACTTGGCTCAGGAGAGTGACCTCTTCCTCCTAGGCCTCCTATCCCTGTTTTGGTGCTCAGTTTTCCATTGTTGCTTCAACCCCAGACTTCTGTGGGGCTGCACAGGCCACAGGGGTCCTGCAGAGGGCTAACTCTTGACTTCTCTTTATTCTGAAGTCAGTTGTAAAATCAAACGGCTGCCATCTCCACACCTATGAAGACCACAGGCTCTGCCCAGATGCTTCAGCTGAGGGGAGGGTCAGCTTAATTCCCATTTCTCATAAGGTCTCAGGAGTATGAGGAACAACTACTCTTTTCCTCTTTATTTCTTTAAAAACAGGAAAAAGATACAATAAAACTTTAAATTAGGTGATAACACTTTCCTCCTTAAAACATGCTTTCTCACGTTTATCTTATTTGATCCTTATAATCTGTTGGAGGCAAGGGCAGTATCCCCATTTTGCAGATGAGGGAACTGAGACCCAGAGAGGGGGCTAACTTACTTACTGACATTAAGCTGGTAAATGGCAAAGCTAGGGATGCAGGAAAGGGCAGAAGGGCCAGGAGGACGATCTCTTTTTGTGACTTCTGGAGGGAAATCCTCCTGGCAGCTGGAGCTGGGCTGTGTGTGGGGAGTGCTCTCCCTCCTTGGGCCTCATTGAAGGAGACTGGGGTTCTATGGAGCACTAACACCTCTCTGCCCCCCCACACCCAACCTGGGTCACCTTTCACTGTGACAACCTGGGTCACCTTTCACTGTGACAACTTTCCATTTGGTCTCATTTTCAAGAAAGATGTCTGAACAGCACGGCTGGACCTACTCTTGTATTAGTTTCCAAGGACTTTCACTTTGTCAAGCAAAACGAGGCACCTCTTTTACATCTGTACCCCATCCCTACAGATCAGCTTTTCAGCTAGATCAAAGGGCAAACAGCAACAGAGAGAGAACTAGAAACAGAACTCTCTTCCTTCCAGGTGGTCTTGCTGTGCAGAATATCGCTTCAGAAATTCTGTCTACACTATGAGGGTATGACTGTGAGGGAGCATCTCCTCTATGGATTTTAGGTGAACCTTGATCTTTCAGTGAGTCCCCTCAGGCCACCTTCTGAATCCCTTAAACATTCATCCTCATATTATGCCCTTTGTGCCCTTCTTCTGAAGTTGTGGGAGTTGATTCTTCCCAAAATAACCTGAATCAAAAAGTAATGGCTTGCAGGAAAGTTACAATTAGCTTTTCATTGGGAAAAAAAAGCTCAAAGATTTTTTTTTTAAAGGAAGAGGTGAAGGAAGGAAAAGAAGCCACTGAAAAATCTGTGGTCTTCTGAGTCAATTGAGAAAACGCTGAATTATTTCAGTGGAGAGCTATTTCGACAGGAGACGCATTGATTTTTGGCTTCTCTTCATTGTTTTTATTGTTGATTACATCCTCTTTTTCTAGAGTGTCAGCAGTGGGCAGAGGTGAATGAATTACTTTTCCTCACAGTCCATTGATTTCTGTGTTGACACACATTGATTTCAACTCAGAATAAGAAAGCACATCCTAATAGAGCTATCTAAAGTTGGAATAGTTGCCTTGGGGGTTGTGAGATCCCTGTCAATGGAGGTGTTCACACATAGGCTGAATGCCTGTGCAGGGAACATCTAGAGCTGATTTGAGCAGTGACTGGGAGGATAGCTTAGGTAATCTTTAATGTCCTCTATTTCGTGTTCAGCATTAAAACCTTGGATGACTTACTCACTTTAGGTAGAGCCTGCCTGTCAACAAGGACAATGTTTCCCACATGGTGGTATGCTAGATGATTTTCATTGGTGAGGATTTATTATTAAAAACAGGAAAAATGTAAAACAATGAGATATCATTATATACCTATTATAATGGTAAAAATCCAAAACACTGACAACACCAAATGCTAGCAAGAATTGGTCCAACAGGAACACTCATTCATTGCAGGTGGGAATGCAAAATGGTACGGCTAGTTTGGAAGATAGTTTTGCAATTCCTTACAAAAATAAATATAGTATTACCATGTGATCCAACAATCAAGGTTGTCGGTATTTACCCAAAGGAGCTGAAACTTATGTCCCTACAAAAACCTGTACACCGAAGTTTTTAGCTTTATTCGTAATTGCCGAAACTTGGAAGCAAGACATTTTTCAGTAAGTGAATGGATAAACTATGGTAATCAGACAATGGAGTATTATTCAGGGCTAAGAAGAAATGAACTATCAAGTCATGAAAAGACAGGAAGTGACCTTAAATGCATATTACTAAGTGATAGAAGTCAATCCCAAAAGGCTAAATCCTGCATTATTCCAACTATATGACATTCTCGAAAAGGCAAGACTATAGGAACAGTAAAAAGACAAGTGGTTGCCAGGGGTTGTGGGGGTTAGGAGTGGATGAATAGGCAGAACAATACTTTTTTTAAGGCAGTAAAAATACTCTGTATGATGCTATAGTGGTTGATACATGTTATTATACATTTGTCCAAACCTACAGAATGCAGGCCACCTAGAGTGAACCATAATGTAAATTCTTAAAAAAATTTTTTTTTAATGTTTATTTATTTTGAGAGAGAGAGAGAGAGAGAGAGAGAGAGACAGAGACAGAGGCAGAGACAGACATGGAGTGTGAATGGGGGAGGGGCAGAGATAGAGGGAGACACAATCTGAAGCAGGCTGCAGCCTCTGAGCTGTCAGCACAGAGCCCTACGTGGGGCTCAAACTCATGGACTGCAAGATCATGACCTGAGCTGAAGTGGGATGCTTAACCAACTGAGTCCCAGGTGCCCCAACCCTAATGTAAATTCTTTACTATGGGTGATTGTAACGTGTCAATGCAGGTTCATCAATTATAACAAATGTACCGCTCTGGTGGGGGGTGTTGACAATGGGGGAAGACTGTGTATGTGTGAGGCAGGAGGTATATGGGAACTCTCTGTGCCTTCCTCTCAATTTTTCTTTGAACCTAAAATTGGTATAAAATATAAAGTCTTAAAAAAACTGAAAAAAAGAGTAAAAATATAATTAGCATATCAGATCATGATTTTATATATATCATTGCCAAGGATGGAGCTAAGACAATCAATGCCATGGTAACCCACATTAAGACTGTACAAATTACAGGTGGAGTCCTAAAACTTGACCTTGAATATTTAAAACCTTCATTGCTGAATTTCTGCCCTGATCGTTCCAAAGAATGGATAGTACAGATGATCCAGATAAATCATATGGAGTTAGATCTACTGTTTCTCTATGCTGTATCTCAGTGCTCTTTTCAGTGATACATTGGAAGCAGATTTGAATTTGCACAGCCACAGAACTCAGGTTATAAAAATGTAGCTTTCATTAGTTCTAGAAACCTGTTTGATTTCTGAGTCCCTAGCTACATTAATGGAAAACAACTTCATTTTTATAAATTCCTGTTTTTGTTAGTTCTGGCCAGAGGTTTTCAGGTTAATTCGCAATTTATCATTCTTTTTAAAAGAATTTTTGTAAGCAATCTCTACACCCAGTGTGGGGCTAAAACACAACTCTGAGATCAAGAGTCACGTGCTGTACCGACTGAGCCAGCCAGGTGCAATTAACTAATATTTTGCCCCCCACCTTTTTCCTTCTTGGAGCTTACATGCCCTTGTATTGGGGTGGGGCATCAGGCCTATAGACCTGCAGGAGCTGGCTGCAGACTGGCCATGGCTGACATGTAGGTATCCTCCCTGTGAATGGGCATTGGCGTCTTGGCTGCTACAGCAGCTGCACACCCCGCCATGCTGCTGGTCCTTATCTGAACCTTGAGCCCCTTCAGGACAGTTGCAAGATCCCCCTGCTCCTCTCGGTGGGCAGGAGTGTGTGTAACAGATAGGAAATCTTCAGAGATTCTTCTTCACCACTCAGGGGACATGGGAGCTTTAGGGGGTGGGCCCAGGCTATCTCAAGACCTCTCTCCCTGCCTCTGCCCAGGCCTGCCCTCCCTCCGTTTTTCCTTGCGGTGTGTTGAACTCCTACTTACAATAACACGTTGAATGGCTGTCTCTGCCCAAGATTCCAGAGAGGAAGCAGGCACACTTACTGGATTATTATTGTAATAGCTGCCAACTGATCTCCTGGCCTCTTACCTTGATCCCTGACTATTCTCAGTAGTAGCTAGGGTCATGTCATAACTCTGCTTCAAGCCTTCCAGTGGCTTCCCATTTCACTCAGAGCAAAAGGCAAAGGGCCTCTGTGTATCAGCCCTTCCCAGTATGTCTCTGACTCTGTCTCTTGCTTCTCCTGTTGGAGCCACATGGTCTCCTGGCTGCTCCTGGAACATGCTAGGCATGTTCCTTCAATACTGTCTTGGCACCTCCTTTTCTGTCTTCCTGAATATCTGAATTGCTCATGCCTTCTCTTTCTTCAAGTTTACTCAAGTCACTTTCTCACTGAGGCCTACCCTGACTGCAACCCACCCCAACTCCCAGCCTCTCTGCCAGGCCCATTCTTACATAATGTACATTCTAAGCTTAAATATCCTATCTTTCAAGCAAACTCTGCAACTCCCCAGTGCCCTTTGTGGACTCTGAAATCACTTATTCTTTGTTCCCATTTGAGCCCTTACCACAGTGGCCTGTCAGGATTGGTTTACTGGTCTGTTTTTGGCCCTAATGCTAGCACAATGCTTGGCATGTAATAGGCGCTCGTCATAAGTGTGTTGTATAAATAAGGGATCAGATGAATGAGTGTGTGATTTCAGTTCATTTAAAAAAAATTAAGGACTGTTGAGAAGATTAGCTAGAAGGCTTACAAAGCCTACAGTATGGTGCTTGGCTCAAAAGGAGTTAATTCATATTTATAATTTATATGCTAAGGAAGGTCTTCTTGCCACAGAGCTTCCATATCGTCTAGAGTTCAACTAGTTCCAGTGAAAATGACACCGATTTTATATAGAAATCAGACTAAAATGCATGGAAAACATGTGTTGGATGGAATGGGCAGTCCTATATTTTTATGGTATCAAGACTAGCAGAGGCCCCTCTTCTTGCCTCACGTCCTTTTATCACTGCCTGGCTGTCAAAGAGCCCACTCTCCCTGGGGCACTGGCACCTTCGATTGTGTGAAGGTATTTCAGTGATTTTGATTTCACCTCTGAGAGCCTGGTGTTGGGGAACTCAAGTTCGAGGTGGGAAAAAAAGGTAGAAGAAAGACAGGGTCAGCTACTTTGGAGCATGTGTGTGGTGATTACATGGTCCAGTCTTTCTGGTGCTTCCCAATTTCATATAATTCTATTTTTTTTCCAACACAGGTAATTATATGAGATGTTCCATATTTGTTAAAACTTTGAAAATCAGAAAAACATCTTGTTTTCAGACCAGTTTTAATTTTTGGATAAAATTTTCTGTAGTAATGGGGAATTTTTTTTTTTTTTTTTTTTTTTTTTTTTTTGTAAAACATTATGGTGAAGACACGCAGGAATTTGGCAACAGCCAGGCGGCAATATCAGGGTCCTGGCAGCTAAAGGGTGGAGGTGTAGTGGCGAGAAAGAGCTCAGGGACTAAGGAAGGAGTTGGAAAGACCCCAAGCTCGTTTTGTCCATTTCTTTCTTGTTTCCTCCCAGAGCAGAGCAGTTCCTTGATTCTTGTCACATGATGCCATGATCTCAAGTGTCACTTCCCCTTTTCCACACATCTGGGCAGTCCTGTGATCATCCTGCATGGTGCTGCCTGGGGATGCCTGGGACTCTGTGCCATGCCAAGAGCATGCTCTGCTCCCACGAAGTGCTGTGCTTATTTAGAGTGTCCCATTGACCATGGCTCTACATCTTCTACACAGACCTGTATAAAGCACAGAGCCAAGCCTGTGGGAGGACTGGGTAGAATCTGTCATAAACGTGCAGGACTTGTTACCCCATATACATACAGGTACACGTACATACAACCACTGAAACATGCAGATGCTCAAAGAAAGAAGAAAAGGAAGGAAGGAAGGAAGGAAGGAAGAAAGAAAAGACAAGACGCAGATGGTCTTGTACTTAAGAGATAGGACCATTCGAAATCCCATTCACTTATTTTTTTTTAATGTTTATTTATTTTTGAGACAGAGAGAGACAGAGCGTGAACGGGGGAGGGTCAGAGAGAGAGGGAGACACAGAATCCGAAGCAGGCTCCAGGCTCTGAGCTGTCAGCACAGAGTCCGACATGGGGCTCGAACTCACGGACTGTGAGATCATGACCTGAGCTGAAGTTGGACGCTTAACCGACGGAGCCACCCAGGCGCCCCAATCCCATTCACTTTCAAGTGAAGAGACATTGGATGAGGAATCAGATATTGAAGTCCAGATTCAGTGTTTACTAGCTAGGTGACTTTAGGTAAGTTTCTGTTATTAAATGAGAATAGTAATAATATTTATCTTATAGGGTGGTTAATAAACATGAATTTCTAGTCCTGAATATGAGTCCAATTAAGTGAAAGTTATCATTACCATTGTTATTGTCTTAGTACTACCATTATTAGAGCCCAGTTGGTACAGTGGGTGACAGAATGGCATTTGGGGTCAAACATGGATCAGATGCTCTACCATTTAACCACAGTATGAACCTAACATTGGGGATATTAATTAGCCCTTTTAAGTCTTAGTTTTCTCATTCATAAAACTGGGTTAATAATAATTGTTTCATAAGACCTTTTCAAGAATTAAATGAATTCTTTAAGTGATTTATTCCATGAAAGTCCCTTGCTGGAATATCTAGCATAAAATAAAAATTCAATAAATATTAGCCATTATATTTATTGATGATAATGATGATGGTGGTAGTGCCTACTATGACCACTAAATCCTTTTATACTGTATTTAGTTGCAACAAGTCCTTTTCCATACAATCCAATGCAGTGTTTCCTTCCCTACCTAAAACATACTGCTTGCTCGACTGGATTTAACTTTATTCTATTTGGGTTAAGTCATTTTCCCATTATACCAAGGATTCTTAGAATTAAAATCCTAGTCTCGAAAATTTTATGCAAGACTTAAGTCCCAATGTCTATGTATAAAAGATGAATTACAACCAAAACATATATGGAGGAGTGTGAGGAGACTTTCCCCCTGCTGTGATCAAAACAATTAAGTGGTTTTGTGGGCTTGTGGAGTAGTAAATCTTATCATTGTGTAGAGCATGTGGGGGCCCCTTCAGTTAGTATATTTGGGGTAGAAGTAACAGAAAATGTAACTCCAACAAATAGGCTTTAACCATCAGGATCTGTTTTGCCTCATATTGCTAGTGGTGTAGAGGAGGGGTGGCTTCCAGGTTGACTGAATCTGGTGGCTTTATTTCCATTGCTTGTGATCGTCTTGGCCCTGCTTTTCTGCAGGTGGCAGCTTCATTCTTAGGTTGGTGGAGAGGTAAACAGCTCCACTGTTTACATCTGTGCGGGACGACAAGGCACTTCCCCCAAAATCTTTCCTTACAAGTTGGGAGAATTTTCCTAAAAGCTCCAGTAAGCTTTACTTCATATTTCATTGGCCTTAAATGGGTCATGTGCCCTCCTCTTACTTCATCACTGGCGAAAGGATGGGATTCTCCAGACTGGCTTAATCTAACCAGAATCCACCCTGGAGCCCATTGCCCACACTGTACAGATACTTCACAAGGGTGGGGAATGGCAGGGTCTTGAAGAGGTAACCATAATGCTTGCTACAAGTTTTCTTTTTAAGGGTTTTTATTTTTATTTTTTATTTTAGAGAGAGAGAGAGAGCATAAGTGGGGGACAGAGAGAGAGAGAGAGAGAGAGAGAGAGAGAGAATCTTAAGCAGTCTCCATGCTGAGCAGAACTCAATCCCACGACTCTGGCATCATAACCTGAGCTGAAATCAAGAGTCAGACGCTCAGGTGACTGAGCCACCCAGGCGCCCCACTATGAGTTTTCTTTTTAGTTTATTGGAGGTATGCAGGCGCTTTCAATTTGGTTGTAATTGTTGGTCTAATCTTACAAGTGCTCTGTGTCATATTGCACAACTCCAAGGGGCACCAGTCTGAGTTGCACACGTGGGATTGCCCACACTGTACTCTGTTGTGTATTTATTGAGCAAAAAATCCTTCAGGTCATGTTATCCCTGGAAATGCAAATTTTGTTCTCAATGAATTCTTTGGCTTAAAAAACAGGTTAATTATAATATCATTATTAGTAGTTATGTGGTGAACTACACAATAAATGACCAGAAAGAAAATGCATAAAATTGAACACAGAGTACAGAGATTTTGGTACAATGAAGGAGAGAGTATAAAAGCTTTCAGAAACCAGATGGGCTCTGGAGTCATCGGTGTGTCCTTCTTCCATTCCACTGGTGTCTGAATGTCCAGCTCGTAACCTGTCATCTTTCTACGTGTTGGCGGGCTTCTTTGTATCTTCCATATCTTTGATCACAGCTGAGGAGGTGGCTGGACAGAGGCTGGGCTCTGACACAGGTCTGACATCTGGACTTGACCCCTAGGAGGAGCCAGCCCCAGCAGACAGATGCGGCAGAGCTCAGGATCTGGAATGGACAGCCACCACCATAGGGGCTCATGCCTGGCTAACATGCAAAGCCCTTAGGGGTATAGGCTTTTCCTTCTTCCTGAGGCCACACTATGGAGACCTTGAATGCCGGGCTCAGAGCTTTGCACTTGTTTCTCTATGTGGCATTTCAGACTGGCTCTCCCAGTACAAACAGAGTTCCCTGCTTCCAGCTGAAGAGTGAGGGACTGCTGCTGAGCTGGTGTCTTTGCAAGCACGCACTGGTATTGGGACTCTGATCAGAGAAGAGATTCTATCTGGCTGCACCAACGCTGCTATCTCCCACCCATAACTTTACCACGGCAGTAACTTACTCTTATTTAAAAGAGGGCTTCTTAGGAAATCAATTCAAGTAATCTGGGTCTGCATAGGTGGGAAGGATATTATCAGGCTCTAGTTGAAGACTCCTGGTGCTCCTGAGACTGATACTTGAGAAGTGTTTTGATGGAAATGAGGCTAGTGGAGAAGTTTCTGCAGCATTGTGGATTGAGTTGTCTGAGCCTGATGCTGCAGTGGTTTGGACAGATACCTTTCAGAGACCTGTGGTCTCTTAGATGTTTGCCCACCAGGCCTTCTTTGTCCCAGGTCAGGCAGTTGTGGACCTTGACTCTGTTTCCGCAAGTCCAGTGGGGTGGAAATACTTGTTTTTCTCCCGCTGTAACCATTACTGACTCCTGGTGGGTGTTTTTTCCAGACACTATCTGAGGAGTGGTATCCTGTTCTTTGTTTTCTACTCCCTTTCAGGTCCTCAGAAAAAGGACTTGTTTTGTCTTTGTCTATCTGTCTGTTTTATCTGTGTGCTTTAGGGAAATAGAAGGACTAAGAGAAGTAATAAATTCCAGAAAAGTCACAAATGCTCAAGGAATCTCAAGATAGTCTTGCAGAAGTAATTCTTACTTTATATTAAAAAGTAACTGTGCTAAAACATTTTTTTTTAATTCTGCTAGGTCTAACCTCTTGTGTTTCCTCCTGGACTCCTGTTGTGATATCATAAAGAGTTTCCAGTGCCTTTCTCAGTTCCCAGTACATAGTAGGTGCTCAATAAATATTTGTTGAATGAATCTGTTGTCTTTTCTGATGATTTCTGCACATCATGTATTAAGTCCCCTTTCCTTATTAAAGAGTTTTCCTTCCCTCTTTAAGTCGGGCAGATCCTGTGGAGGTTTGAAGCAGCTTCTAAAGCAGAATAGTAAAGATGAATATTTAAGCAAATTGGAAAGTTGCAGGTAAAAGCCCCTTAAAACCACTTCTATCCACTCAGTGTAGTTGTAAGGTTTTTTGCAGAAGGTAACTCTTAAAGAGGACTAATGTGCCACGTAGCAAAATTGTAGTATGGGAGACTGCATAGCGTCTTTTCTCTCTGCTTCCTGTCCCTGCCCTCTCTTTCCCATGCATTCCTTCCTTTTATAACTATTTACTGAATGCCTATAAGGGCTAGGTGCTAGGGGTACAGTGCTGAATAAAGCAAGTGTGGTTTCTGCCTTCATGTAGCTAAAAGGCCAGTGTGGGAAGGCGTGCCATTAATCAAATGACTGTAGAGATAGATATGTCTATGATGTGAGCTTGCTCTGTAATTTATTAGGACTCACCCACAGTATACATTTTTGAGGTCTTGTTTTCCAAATCATCAAGATCCTTTGGTGAATCGATCATTTGTCACAGTGTTTAGGGTTTCTCCTTTTACATAAAATATATCTGTTTACCTGTGTCTGTATATATTATGATGTTGCTAATTTCCAGCAGTTAATTAATACCCCACTAAATTGGCCAATATTCAGTGTATTTGATATATTTGTTTCCAGAGACTATCTGGAATATGTGGAATATATGGCTTTGTGTTACTTTTGGGGTTATATCACAATACAGATATTATAGTGTAATGGAGATTGCTAGTGCTTATTAGTACTAGTTTTCTCCTCTTCTTACTTGGCATGTAAGTAAACTCACAGTCTCCAGGTTCTTTCCCAGATGCTATCTTATTTGATTCCCACCACAGACTTCTGTAGGACAGATTATATTATTATCCTCATGGAAGAAACTGACCTAGAGAAGAGAAGAGAGTTGCCAAAGGTTACTTGACTAGCAAGTGGAAGAACTGTACCCTGAACCCTGAGATTCTGACACCAGATCATGGGCTCTTTTGACTCCTCCATAGGGACTCTGGCAGACTTAGTGATCATTCCATATTTGAAGCAGAGTGTTTTCCTTGGTCTTGGTTTACATTCAAGATGAACCAGCCTGTCAAATTGCAGTTGGACATTAGCCCGTCCTTGAACAGTCACCATAACAACATAGACATATGGAGAAGAATGTGGGATGGGCAAAACCGATGCCAGTCTAGGCAAGGATAGAGTTTTGCAGGGAGTGGGGGTGGGTCAAGGAACTCCTGGATATGTAGATATAGACTGAAGATGGGTGAGAGGGACACTGTCCCAGGGGCATTTAATATCCTAATTCATCCAGGACAACACCTCTTACCAACTTACCACAACCTCTCATAACTACTTAGTGCTTTTAGGACAGTGTTTCTTAAGACATGATTAATAGAGGAGATGTTTATTAAAACTACAGATTCCTGAGTGCACCAAAGAACTATTGCATGAGAATCTCTGGAGGGAGGTCCCAGGAATCTGCATTTAAAAACCAGCAGTGAAGATGATTCTGGGGTACACTAAAGCTTGAGCACCACAGTCTTGGGAGGTCACAGCGAATGAAAATAACATATAGCTTTTGTTCCTCCCTTGTGGTTGGGTAGCAAGCTGACTCAGAAAAGAAAAATCCCTGGATGAATATTTCTGCACCAGGAATGTCTCCTCTCTGAACAGGTGGGTGAGGATGATGAATAGGGTCATTCTCTGCCTTCCCTTTTGCTTTACAGAAAACCCATGAACCCTATCGGTTCTCATCTCTAGAGAATCGTTTTTAGAGAGGAACTCAACGTGGCATCTCAATCGTGTAGTGTCGCATTTTTAAAAAATGTTTCCTCCTTGTGATTTTTCACTTCTAATAGTTAGGGAATGGGATCCTTCTGCCCTCTTCTTGTGCAGGGCAGACAGAAGGAACAAAGCCAGGAGAGCTTCAGGGCCACCACTCACCTTTTAGTACCATCAGTCTTATTTCTGCCCACTGTCTCCCAGCCTGTGCTAGGTGGTGTTTGCAGTGGAGACTTCCTCCTCATTGTAGGACTCAAGACTTTCAGGGTATGAAGACAGTACATTCACAAGAGCATAGGCTTTGTTGACTTACTGGTGTATCTATTTTTCAGAAGGTGGCTTGAGGATGCACATGTTCTGGAGAAATGAGAAAGTGAGCAGTGGAGGGGTGGGAGTGGGATGGACATGAACCCAATGAGAGAAGGATGCATGTCCTCAATGTGGTAGACTCCCCTGCTGGGCGTGGGAGGCATGGACAAGCCAATGGGATGCATAGGCCATTATTTCTGAAGTAATCAAAAGTAGACAAATAAAAATTAAAACTGATACTGTATAAAGGGAAGGATGGTGCAAATGACGTAATATTTCTCCATGGAGGAAGATCTCGACTCCAACACTGGAAGGCAGAGAGGAGTGAAGATTTTGGAGGCAGGCAGGAGTGGCTCAAGTGGCTTTGGCAGTGCTACATGCTTGGGGTGGGGGTGGGAAGGAGATCCCTTACCCTGCTACTCTGTGTGGACTGACAAGCAAGGGAACAGTTTTTAATGGGGCTACTGGGTTTCAGATATGTCATTTTTCCTCCTTAGGACCGCTGTAATTAAAAATCCCATCCCTAGAGTGCCTGGGTGGCTCTTAGGCATCTGACTCTTGATTTTGGCTCAGGTCGTGAAGTCATGGTTTGTGGGTTTGAGCCCCATGGTTAGTGCAGAGCCTGCTTGGGATTCTCTGTCTCCCTCTCTCTATGCTTCTCTCTCTTTCCCTCTCTCTCTCTCAAAATAAACAAATCAAAAAAATTCTATCCTCTGCCCATTAGCCAAACAAAGCAATAAAGAATAAGAAGAGGGGCGCCTGGGTGGCTTGGTCAGTTGAGAGTCCAGCTCTTGATTTCCGCTGGGTCACGTAATCATGGTTCATGGGACCAAGCCCCACATCAGTCCCAAGGCCTGATTGGGATTCTGTCTCTCCCTCTCTTTCTGCCCCTCCCTTGCTCACTTGAATGCACAGGTACATTCTCTCAAAATAAATAAAGAAAAAAAAAAGAAAAAGAAGAGAGGTGGATAGAAAGCAAGGGTTAGAGGAATGAGATGGGTGCCCTTGGAGATTTCATTAGCTTATTCTTGAGCTAGTATCTCAGAACAGCAAGTCCTGTTTTCTTTCCATTAGGGGCTGGGGCTGGGGGCCACAGGACACCAACTTTGCCCTCAGGAAGCTTCTCATTTAGTATGTCCACCCGTGATTCTGTTTTATGGGTCTCCATTCCCTCTTTTTGCCCGCTGCTGTAGAACCTGCCCCCGTGGACATAGACTGAGTAACAATGATGGAGTCCAAGAGATGCAGTTGAAAGAGCAAAGTTTACAAAAGTTTATAAATAAAGTTCTATGAGAATACAGTCACACACATTTGTTTACATATTATCTGTGTTCATGCTATAAGAACAGAGTTTGAGTAGTTGAACAAAAATTACATGGCCTGCAATATGTAAACTATTATCTGGTCTTTATAGAAACAGTCTGCCAGCCCCTCTAGATCTAGAGATCTCACACTGTATTTAAATGCTTAGCCTTGAAGTGAAATACATCACTCTACTCACAACTCATTGGCCAAAATGGTCACGTGACCCCACTCAACCACAGGGGCCAGGAAGTGCATGCTACTATGTGCCCAGGATGGAGGATGACCAGAATATTTGGCAAACAGTTCTAATGGCCACCACAACAGCCTACTATGTGTTGAACTCAATACTAGGTTCTGGATATAGAAAGATAAGACTTGAGGAAGTCCAGGGATGCCAGAACTTTGGGGCTGGGTGGGGGGAAGACTAAGTATAGAGTACACTCGAATGTCCTTCCCTGGAATATGTAGACTCCAACTCACCTAAATTGCCTGAGATAATAAATGTTTTCTCAGTTTGATGATAGCCAGAGCAGGAGACTGGCCGGCTTGTCAGGCAGTGGGGGTGACAGATTCCCTTGATGAACATTTATATCAATAATAGAAGGGTTGTTTAACAGGAATTCTTAAAGGAAAGATGAGATAATTTCATGTTTTGATATTCGTAAAATTGATTCCGTTGAAGCGGAGCTCTGCAGTGCATATTATTGCTGCTGTAATTTTGGCAAAGATGTGATTCAGATTGGCAAAGTGTCTGGGAAAGGGAAATCCAGTAAGGAGACAGAGAGGGTGGGGTGGGCCAGGAAGCAGATGCCAGGAGCCAGGTCCCGGTGGCCTGGCGAGAGCTGGGAGGGTGGCCCAGGAATCTCAGCCATGTAGGACCATGAGGGAGAGGAGGCTCCTGGTGGCAGAACCGGAGGTTGCTTGAGTTTCTGGTAGTGCTGAAGCCTGGCAGAGGGAGTGGGAGCACCCCAGGGAGGGGTGCGTGCATGTGTGTGGTGAGGGAGAGACATTTAAACATCGTAGGAATGAAGGATAAATTTAAAATCCATCAAGCAGAGTTGAGACAGAATGACAATGTGAAGAACATGAATCACTCTTTCTAGGGACCCACCCAACTGTTTGCAGTTCTGAAATGTATTTTTCCCATCATTTCTCTTCCCTACCGAGTTTATCCTGGACCCTTACCTTCCTTTCCTTTTGCTCCTTTGACCCGGACTTGGTGGCCGAGTATCTAGCACTGACCAGCACGTTCCCAGAACCTCCAGCCCAGCATCACCGAAGCCTTGGGGTATGGTGCTGGCAGGGCTGGGAAGAGCAGGCCAGGTGCTAGAGATACTGGCAGGGACAGAAGAGGAGGATATCGTAAGGTCCTCTCTCCAGGGAAGTCAGATCTATTCAGTGTTCACATCAGGCTTTATCACACAGGCAGGAAGATCATCCTGGCTTCTTCTTGTCTACCTGCTACTTTAGTGTGATGTGGGGGTGGCTGGGAGAGGCATCTATTTATTCTGTTTCATGTGGTAGAGCAGTGTGGTCAATATAGTGGGAAAAACTATGAGCCAGGACTTGAAACCTGAGCTCTCTCCCAGCTCTGACTTTGAGTGGTGATGTGACCTGGGGCAAGTCTCTACCTCTCTGCACATCAGCGTCCTCACTGACAACATGGTATGGCTACACCACAAAGATTCCACTTTAGTATTCGCTATTTTTGAGACTTTCAGTTCAGACCAGGGGAGGTGGTGGGGGTTCTGGAGGGTAGCATTCTGGAAAGATGCCTCCCTAGGGGGCCTAGCACAGTCCCCAGTGCACACTAAGCACGGTTGAGTGATCTGGATACCAGGCCTTTTCTGAGCATGTAGAGCATGTGGCACTGCTTAGTGCCAAGGGGCGTGTGTGTGTGTGTGTGTGTGTGTGTGTGTGTGTCACTTGTGGTCACTAGTGGTGTGGCTTGGAATGTGGGTGGGGAGGAGGCCAAGAATTCAGGTGTTGGGCTCTTGGCTGGGAAGGAGATAGTAAGAAGATATCTCAAAAAGGTCCTCTTGTATCAGAAGGTCTGTCCCCCAGACCTCAGACTTATCAAGGGAGCTCTGGATCCTTGAGTTCCCTGAATCCTCTTTGCACATGCTCTTCCTTTTGTCTGTAATCTGGTCCCATTTCTCACCTGGCAAGCTCTGTTTAAATGCAGAATGAGGGCCATTTCCTCCACATAGCCCTTCCGGCCACCTCCAAGTGGGTTTCCGTGTCCCTACTGTGAGCTCCTACAGCAATCAGGCCTGCCTCAATCAGAGCACATCATGTTGTGTGGTCAAAATCGATGTTCTTCCTGTTTCTCCCACGAGGAGGATATGGACTAAATCCAGCTTATGTCAGTGTGCCCAGTCCCTGGCACAGTGCCTGGCACATGGTAAACCCTGTCAGTGTGGACTGAATGAGTACATCTTTCAGAGGCAAATCTGGCCACATCCTCCTTGGCATGGAAAAGGGAAAGGAGGCTCAAAGATGCTAGCAGAGGCATCTGATTCTACACCTGCTCCCCAGATCCTGCGGTGGATGTGCATTAGGAAAGGAGGAAGGAACCTGTACATGGGATCCAGTTCTCAACGCTAGGTTGCCTGTGTCTTGTCCTGGGGAGAGAGTGTTAGAATCAGGGCAGCAGGTGGTGGGTGGGGTTTCCCCAGAGGACGTGGGACACTAGGGAAAGGGTTAGAGAGATTCTTTCACTACAAATGGGAGAGAACAGCCAGCTAGCTTGTCTGAAGTTGGGGCGAGGACAGCCTTTGGTATTCTCTCCTTGTAGCAGTACCCTGAGACATTCATCACTATTGCACATGACTGTTGCTGTAACTTCCGTCTTCTACACTAGCCTGTGAAGTTCTTGGGGCAAAAATCAAGTGTACTTTGTTTAACTCTGGGTAACTCAGCACCTGGCACCCAGCCTGGTCCACAGTGGATTCTTCTGAGTTCAGTGATCATTTACAGAGTTCCTACTGTGTGCCAGTTTCTGGACCAGGCCTGGGCCATAGCACCGAGTTAGCCCAAAGCCTTGCTGTGAAGGACGACTTCATTAACCTCTTTCTCTTCTCTATTTCCCTCTTGCCCGCCTCTCCCTCCCCCCCCTCCCCGCCCATCCCGTCTCCCTTCTGTCTCCCCCGCCTCCCCTGCGCAGAGCAATGTTCTGGGATGGTGCCGGAGATGCGTGGACCGAGCCCAGGCCGCAGGCTGCCCGAGCCCGCCCCCTGCCCCGCCGCAGGCGGGAACCCTGAGCCCTGGGCCTTGGGCCGCCGCCACCGCCACGTCCTAGCCCTGCCTGAGGAGGAGGCATGGCGGCCCCAGCAGTGCGCCCTGCTCGAGGCCGACGCCTCGGACGAGGTGGGCATGCTGCCCGCCTCCCCGCGTGCCGTCGCCGCGGGCTTCGACAACTTCTTCCCGGTGCAGGAGGGCGAGGGCCCCGGCTGGGAGGGCGGCGCGGCCCTGGAAGCTGGCTCCAGCCCGTTCCTCCCGGTGAGCCCCGAGGTGATGAAGCGGCGGCGCGGGGGGCTCATCGAGCAGCGCGACATCATCAAGGCCCACGAGGCGCACAAGATGCAGAGCACCCCGCAGGCCCGGCGCAAGGAGTGGGAGTGAGTACGGGAAGGTGGGCGCGGGTGGCGGGGGCACGGGGGCTGGCCCAGTGCGGCGGCGGGGAGGATGGGGTGCGCGTGGCCCTGCCGGGGCGTCCAGTGGGAAAGGGTGGGCCCAGGGAGGCAGGTGCCTTTGTCTCTGCTGCCACTCAAGAGGGATTTGACCCAGGGAGAGAGGTCCCTGGGGTCAGCCACAATCTCACTAACCAGCTGTAGGCTGCATTCACCGTCACTGAGGTCTACAGCCGTCAGATGGGGGCAGTCACGCCTGCCCTCTAAAGCATACCTGTTTACTGAGATCTGGAGAAAGAGCTGGGGTCTGTGTCACACTCTGAGCTTCCCTGAAAAGAGGAGCTGTATAAAGCCGGGGAGAAGCCACCAAAGCATGAATGAATCATCCGTCACCTTTCCTTCTGGAATGTAGCCAACCCTGCTCTTTCTAAGGTCAGCTTTGGGTGAATGATTACATTTTGGGGCACGTCTTCAGTGGTGGAAGAGATTGTGGCCTCCGTGACTTTATCACTGATCATTTTGGGGAGAGCAAAAGGATTTATGTTCTTAGACTGCCTTTAACCCAGTTCATACCTGTTGGAAACTTAGGCTTCATTCCAAGGAATCCTACATTAAAGGGAGATAGGATTTCATTTGATTCTCAATTGGTGCTCCAGGTTTACACCCCACCTAGGGACTTTGTCCTTTGGATGCCAGTGTATATTTTGCACGTTTGCATGTCTTGTGGTTTGTATGTCTTTAGCTCCTCTTCCTTAGACTGTTGAGTTGTTAAATGTCATCAGGTGCAAAAAGGCAAATAATCAATGTGTTTTGATGGTGATGGTCATGGTAGGCTTTATCTAACTGGTTTCAGTGGACATTCTAGGTGGTGCAAAGGGGTGTAGATTAGCTGATCTCTGGATGTCTTTTCGTATGGATGTTAAAATATTTATTGGCTCATTCATTCATTCATTCATTCAGTGAGCCCTGATATGTGCCAGGCTCCTAGGATTTAGATAGGAGTCGGGCATCCAGCATTCAACTTCTCTCCTGTTGTTCACCTCCAAGTACTGCTGGTCTTTAAAACCCTACATAGCTCTAAGAGCCAGGCAACATCCTAAGCACCTATATTAATTTATGTTAATCCTCACCATTACTGTGAGATAGGTACAGTTATTATCCATGTTTAACCAGTGAGGCACAGAAAAGTTAGGCGACTTTCCCAAAGTCACTCCAATAATAACTATGTTGTTACTGTGATTTGCTATTGATTCATGATTTGAACCCTGGCAGTCTGGTTCTCGAATTCATGCTTTCCACAATGGCACAGGACCTTTCCTTCCAGTTCCCACAGTATTTAACTTCTATCTCAACCACCAATCGAGATGCCACAAGAGCACCGACTTGGGGGTTAAGAGACTTGGGTCTAATTCCCAGGGTGACCAAACTAGTGGTATGATGTCAAGTCAGTTACCTCATGGCTTTGAAAAATGAGGAGGAGAAAGTAGACTGTGGAAATACTGTGCAGCTCTGATAGTTGGTATTTCTTCATATTCAGAAGTATTATATTTTTCTGTACCTCTGTCTTGTTTTCCCAAGAGGGTCTGAACGATTCGAGGGCAGAGACTCTTAACATTTTTCATGTCACTCAGTGCCTGTCATATGGCCTAACTCAAGAATGTCTATAATACTCACTGAAAAACTAGCTTCACCATGACTAGCAATGCATGAGTAACTCTTATGTCTTTCTTAAAGTTAAACTTTTGCTAGTTGGGGGATATCAAGGTCTAGTAGCAGCCAACTACTTGGAGTGGTGGTGGGGATGGTTGGGAGACTGCTTTCACCTGGACAGGTGCATAAGGAAGTGAAACAGGGCAGACACATCAATGGCCTGGGGGCATGTCAACCTTCCTGAGTGTGGCTGTGGAGGAATTGAGAAGGAGGGGTCAGGGAAATAGGAGGGAAGCCAGAGAGTAAAGGGACAAGGAAGTGAAGAGAGGCATGTGTTCAGAAGGAAGGAGTCATCATCTGTGTAGGAGGTTGCTGAAAGGGCAAATAAAATGAGGATTGAGAAGGGATTACTGCTTTCAGCAATATGGAGGTGACCTTAGTGGGAGCAGTTTCAGTAGGGTTATGGGCCCAGGGTCCAGGTGGAATGGGTTGAGGAGAAAGTGAGAGATGATGGAGATGGTGATGTTACCCGACTCTCTGCCCTGCAACACTCACAGCCTCATCGCTGCAGCCCATATGTAGGCCTCCATGGTTAATATCATCATGCCTTTTTTCCTTACCATCCAAACTCCATCCTCATATGGCTCTCCATGCCTTAATCTGACCCACTTCCTGCTCCTCACCAGCTCCCCAGACCCTAATATTACATTGTCTGGAACTCATTCCATCATCAGAAAATTCTTCTACATTCTCCCACCTTCTCTGGACATTCCCGTTACCTCCTTGTTCTAACTGGTACCTGCCTCTCCCCCCGCAAGAACATGGCTTGATGAGCAGCTGCCTCATGTGGTGGTTGCCTTTCCTCCCACACTTCCTCATACTCTTGAGCCTGGAGGTGGGGTAGGTGGCTCCTTCCTCCCTATTATTGCTTCCAGACCATTATTCCTCATGCCTGTCCTAAAATGCCAGCTCTGGAGCTCATGTCATCATACAATAGCACCTGCTACTCTTTCTTGAAGCCATCTACAGACTCCCAGGTCACTCCCCTTCATTCCAGAAAGATTTTAGCTCTCGGTTTACCACCTGTCTCCCATCTCCTCTCTTGTCATCAGTCTTGGTGATTTTTGTATCCACTTAAATGATCTCTGTGGGACCCTGGCCTCTTGGATCCTTAATCTCTTTTCCCTGATGATTTTCCCTCCATGTTTGCTGCCAAGACCTCACTTGCATGGCCTGCCTGGACCTTGTAACGGGCATGGCTCCCTAATCTCAGTTTCAACCATCTTGTTGTCTGGCCACCACCTCTTTTATGTCCAGTTCACTCCCTCTAATGCTTGATTCCTAAGGTTCTTTAACCTCGCTGGCATCCACAAGAGATCGATTGTATTACGTTTTTGCTGCTCCCCTTCTCAATCATATCCTTACTTCTCATAAAAAAAAAAAAATAAAATAAAATAAAATAAAATAAAATAAAATAAAATAAAATAAAATAATCACATTAAATCCCATTGTAAGAACCAAAAAATACTTTCTGAGCAAAATGGTGATGTTGCCCTTGAAGTCTCCTCCTACCCTCTCAACCCTTTCTCCTGCCAGCTTCTCATACAGAGCCAGTCATCAGCCAAGGGCAAGGATGCTGGATGCCTCCCAAACGGCTCTAGTCTACTTCATGCTTCATCATCCTTGTTTTCACCCTCAACTTCTTTGCCCCTCTGTTGCTCCGCTATACTGGTCTGGCAAGACTCCACCTCTGCTTAAATCCCACTTGCCACCTATTCCTCCCCTGCCCTTGGGTAGTAGAGCTTGCTGTAGAAAGCTGTAGAAATCTCTACAGGGCTTGCTATAAATTCATGTAAATTCTTGACCCCCCCTACCACAAGTCGGCCCTTGATCTTGCCCAGAAATCCTGCTACTTTTCCCCTTTCCATTTTACCCTCACACTCTTTTAGAGATTATTTCACATACTTACCCCTTCGTGCTCAGACCCCAACGTCTCCTGCCAGCCCATTTCTAGCTCATAACTGCAACTGCCTTCCTACTTCATTGGGAAAAGAGCAGCAGTCAAAGAGGCTTGGAGGAGCTCTTTGACCACATTGACCACCTGCACCTGGACCCCTGTTACAGGCCTTTCCTCCTGTTTCTGTGACTATCTACTCTGGATGCTCCATGCAGAGGTCTAGATGTAGAGCATGATGAGCCCTTTTGCAGTTCCCTCTAGAGCCCCTTGCAGTCAGGCCTTTGTCCCAGTCAAGCCCACAGCTCTGGCATACTCACACCATCCTCCACGTTGCTGAGTACAGTTGGCAGGTCTCTGTGTCCATCTTCTTTGATCTGGTGGCAGCAGCAGTACCATCTGTCCACTATCACACTGTCTTTCTTGGAACTCTTTTCTCACATGGCCTTTAGGACCCCACTCTAGGTTTTCTTCCTACCTTGACAGTCTTCCCTCTACCTCTTTTGCTGGTTTCCTCTTCCTTTTTCCAATCCCTAAACACCGGGGAACCCGGGGCTCAGTCCTCTACCTGTTTTCTTCTCACCAACCCTTACTTCCTGGTGACCTCACCCTGGCCTGGACCTCTAGTGACCATCACAGACTGCTGACTCTCAAATTTGTATCTTTGGTCAAGACCTCTTCCCTGGATTTTACATGCTACTCACTTAATCAGCACCTTTACTTGTACATCCATAGGCAACTCAAGCAAAACCTGTCCAACAGCAAAAGATTTTTCTCCAAATCTTCTTCTCTTCTAGTCTTTTCTTTCTCAGAAAATGGAATCTGATTCATTCTTTCTTTCTTTTTTAAGTTTTTAATATTTATTTATTTATTTTTGAGAGCGAAAGAGAGCACGCATAGGGGAAAGGCAGAGAGAGAGGGAGACACAGAACCCAAAGCAGGCTCCAGGCTCCGAGCTGTCAGCAGAGAGCCCAACGCAGGGCTTGAACCCAAGAACTGCGGGATCATGACCTGAGCTGAAGTTGGATGCTTGATCAACTGAGCCACCCAGGCACCCCTACATTCATTCTTTCTGTTGCTGGAGCCAGAAGCATTGGAGTCATCTTGATTTCTCTCACACTGACTCCCTATTCTTGCCAGTCCCCATCAGTTTTCCCTTCGAAATGTATCAGATCACATTTTACCATTTCTGCTACTATCTCCCTGGTCCAAATCACCTTTTATTTTTATTTTTATTTTTATTATGTAGACACTTATACAGTACTTCCTAGATACTCAGCACTATTCTTAATACTTTACACTTGATCTTAGCCAAAAGGCCGAGAAGCGATTTTTCTTAATACTTTAATTCCTTTAATCCTTCTAACAGTTGGATGAGACTGGTACTATTATTATCCCCATATATGCAGTTGAGGCACAGAGTTTGAGTAACTTGTGTAAGAGGGTTACTACAGCCATTCTTAACTAACCAGCCTCCCTGTCTCCATGCATCCCTGGTAGAGTCTCTTTCCCCCACTGGAGCTAAGGATTCTTCTTTGCCTTTTTTTCCTTAAGATTTGCAGAGGAATTGGAAAGACAGTACGTGGAGTTTCCATCAGAGAGTCTTCAGAATTTATCACACTAGTCCTCTGTTGAAACCCTCTAGTGGCTGGCTCCCCATGTCCCGCAGAACAAAGTCCTTAGCACGGTCTTTAAGGCTCTACATGATCTCCCTCCTCTACCACTTGGACCTCTCTCCCACGTCCCTAAACACACACAGGCATTGTTGGCTGCATCCCTTAATCTCTTCCCATTCATTCTGCTCACCTACACTGGCCCCATGCCATTCCTTGAATATGTTCAGACCATTCCCACCTCAGGGAATTTTGCTTTTGCTGTTCCCTCCACCTGGAAAGCTCTTTCCCCATAGACTTTCATGACTCTCATTCACTTCATTTAGGTCTTTGCTCAGAGAGACCTTCCTGATCACCCTATGTAGCATAGCATTCCTCCGTTGTCACTCTCTTTCTCTCTTTATTTTGCTTTTTCCCCATTGCAGCCCTTGTTGCTACTCACACACGCACACACACAGGCACGTAAAGACTCTCTCTCTCTTTCTATATATGTCTGTCTCCCTCCACTGAAGTGTAAGCTTTTTTTAAAAATTTTTTTTAACATTTATTTATTTTTGAGAGAGAGACAGAGAGACAGAGAGACAGAGAGACAGAGAGACAGAGTACAAGCAGGGGAGGGGCAGAGAGAGAGGGAGACACAGAATCCGAAGCAGGCTGCAGGCTCCGAGCTGTCAGCACAGAGCCCGATGTGGGGCTCGAACTCACGAACAGTGAGACCATGACCTGAGGTGAAGTTGGACGCTCAACCCACTGAGCCACCCAGCTGCCCCTGAAGTGTAAGCTTCTTAAAAGGAGGGACTTGGTCTTATCTTCAGAGTATAGGACAGTACCTTGTATGTAGTTGGCTCACAATAAGTATCAGTTGAAGGAATGATGAAGTAAATGCACTGAGGGGAATTGATACCCATTCCAGTCAGCTAGCTTCCAGGGAAAGAGGAGTGTGGTTGTGCAGGTTGCTGACCGCCCAAGGCCCTCCAGTTAAATAATCAGCAGAGGAAGTGGGGAGTCTGTTCTCTGCCCTCCTTCAAGGCTGCTCAGGACCCTGTGTCTACTTAGCGCACCTTGGAGAGGTGGAGTCTTCTGCTCCCTCCTGCCTCCTGGCTTCTCCTGACTTATACTCTATAGTCAGGATCTTCCTGGCATGAGGACAGGGGCAGCCTGGTCCTTAAGAAATGGATTTGCTGCAGTAGGAAGTCAGGAAGGATTCTCTGTCGGTGGCCCTGCCAGCTTCCTGTACCTCCCTCAGCTCTAGCCCCTCCCATGGCCCTGTCCACCGCCCACACAGCTGACAGCCCATGGCACACATGCCAGCCTTACAAATCCTGCCTCCTTGGCACTGACTCAGGACTCTAGTGATGCACGAAGCAGACTAGAAACCAGCCTGGGAGGTTTCCAGCTTTTTTTGCCTTTGGCTGGATGAGCCCAATGTGGTAGGGGAATGAATTAAGAGGATAGGAGGAGCCCTCAAGTAAAGGGTCTTTGTTTTTCTGTGGACAGAGTATAGGTGATTCAGATGAAGCAGAATTTCTTGTGCAGAATGCTATTTCCCAAAGAACCTGTTAAAAGGTTTCCTCAGGCCCACTGTATGGGCTACGAGGACCTCTTGGGTAACACTATTCCTCATGGACTGAGTTTTTTAGCTTTAGTGACTGGCCATGAAAACATGTTTTACTCATACTTTAATAGAATTTCTCCCCAGCTTGCCAAATATTTTCATGTATCTCATCTTTCTCTCACAAGGACCCTGTGGACTAGCTATTATTATTCGTAATTTACAAAGGAGAAAAATGAGCCCAAAAGTCAGAGGTGGTGCTAGTCCAAAAAACCGTGTGTTAATAAAGACTGTCACCATTTATTGAGCACTGGCTATGGGCTGGGTGCTTTGCATGTATTATTTATTCTAATGAAAATCATAGGTACTATTATAAAGAGTAGAAACATTTCATATGGGACTATTATTGCATATGGATTTGGAAGAAAGAAAATTATGTGTAACTTTCAAGTCTGCGTAGGTTGGTACAACATACTCTAAAAAGAGGGAAGCAGTATTTCCATAATCATAGTACTTATCACACTACATTCTAATTGCCTATTTACATGTCTGTATCCCCCACTACACTGTATAGCAGAGCAGTCTGTCTGCTCCCCATGGGTCTCCATCCCTTGGTATAGTGTCCGGCATGCAAGAGACACTTAACAGGTATTTGCAGAATGAAAAAAAAAAACCAACTCATGATTTTATACACCCGAAAACTCAGGCTCAGTGAGGTTATCTTTGTTGTCCAGTATCACATAGCTACTGAGGTTTCACTCCAGGCTTTCTGACTTCATTGTGTATCTTGTTCCACTGAGGCCTTATGCCCATATTAGTATCCACCTGCAGTGATTATATAGTGGTAAGCAAGTGACAGGAACCCAGTCATACTATTTAGCGTTAATTCTTGCCATGCTGCTTGTAAACTATGGGACCTGGGGCAAGGTGTAACCTGTCTGCACTTTTAGAGCAAAGATGAATAATAATACTCACCTTGTAGGCCTGTTGTGAATTTGGACCATGTTTACTAGGTCACATATGCTGGTGTGGGTCCTCAAGACGTTGATGAGCCCCACTGTTACTCAGGGACTCTACTCTGCCTACACAGTCTCTGACCTCAATCAGGCCCACACATCTGCAGATGACTCCCGAATGTGGATTTCCCAAGAACCCCAGACTCTTGTAGCCAAATGCGAGGCTGGCATCTCCACACGGTGGTCTACCATAATCTAAAGCTTAGCAGGGCTAAAGGAAAACTCTAGATCCTCTCCTGACCCAACCCAGACTCCTCCCATCTCAGTAGGCAGCACCACATCTACCCGGTTGCTCAAGCCAAAGATTCCCATTGTCTTTTATTACTCTCTTTCCCTTTTCTTCCACTTCCAATCAGTTGGCAAGCCTTGTCAACACATCTCCCGAACATATTCCAAGTCTGAACACTTCTGCTGCCAAGTCCCCAGTGCTACCAATCTCTTCCAAGCCACTGTCACTTAGACCAGTGCAGTGGTCTCCTAATTGGCCTCTCTCCTTATGGCTTTGTTTTTCTGTAACCAGGAATGTGTCTGTTCATACAACAGACAGGGGCATTTAAAAAAGATGTAAATTGAATCATGCTTTTGTGATGTAACTTCTCTTTGCACCTAGCCTTCCTTGGGTGGCTCCCGACCTCAGCCCTACAATTCGCTCCCTTGCTCCCTACACTCCTGCCCACTTTCAGGCCAGACCCCTGCCTGCTATGTCTCTGCCTCGTCCTTCTGCCTGGAATGTTCTTTCTCCAGATCTTTATAAGGTTGGCTCATTCTTGTCATTTAGACCTCAACTTAAGTGATACCTCCTCAGTGATGTTAGTCTTCACCAAACAGTCTAAAATAGACATCTGGAAACTCTAGGTCACATCACCCTGTGCTGCTGCCTCCCCCCAAGAAGAGTGGAAATGACACACAACCCTGTCCACTCCATAGCCTCAGTGCTGGGAGCAGTGCCTGACATCTAGGCTCTCAGTGAATATTTGTGAGTGCATGAATGAATGAATGCCCAAGGAATGGTTGGTGTGGTAATAATTATGATCTGGATGCTCACTAGCCCCTGCCAGCACCCAGACATACTGTCAAGTCTAGTCTAGGGAGCTCAGGACATCAGGGGCTCTAGGTCTAGACCAGGTCAGCCCCTGGGGTGTGAAGCTTCATGGGCTGTGGAAACCCAGGTTGGTTAGGTTGCGGGTTGTTGGGGCACTGTCTCCCTTCTCACCGCTGATCATTACCGAGCCGTGTGTTATTCCACCTTGGGAAAAAGATTCAACCTTTCTGAACCTCAATATTCAACATCATCTTTGTCTATTTGCTGGATTGTGGTTGAGGACAGTCACCTTTCTGAACTGCAATGAGCATATATAGAGTACTTAGTCCAGGGTTTGGTTGGCCCCCCGATCCCCCAATGTCTGGTTCCTCATCTTAGGTGTCCGTCACATGCTATCTACAGCAGGGCACCAGAGGCTGCAGTCAGGGTTGCGATCAGCTGTGTACATCAGTGGACCCCCTCAGGTCATGAAATGAGGAAATGCACAGTGCCCAACACATAGCACAGAGTCCATGCATATCAGCCATTATTGTTATTATTATTATCACCACCACTACCACCATCATCATCTAGTCCAGCTGCCTCATTTACAGATGAGGAAACTAGGGTCCTGAGGGCTGGGTGACTGCTGGTGCTTTACACAAACTGTTCTTCTGATTGCAAGGTCAGCAGGCTACAGTGAGTGACAGGCTCTGAGGAACCAGCCTTGTAAGTCCCATCCACTTCTCCCTGCTGCTACCCTGCTGACCAGGTGGGATGAAAACTCAAATGTCCAACCACATTCTCACCAGCTTTCACACCACACCCAGCATTGCAGACAAATTCTGTCAGGAAACAAGTGTGCTAACCTTGAAGCTTTCCCATTGAATTAAAAAAAATTTTTAATGTTTATTTTTGAAAGAGAGAGACAGAGTGCGATGGGGGTGGGGCAGAGAGGGGGGCACAGAATCTGAAGTAGGCTCCAGGCTCTGAGCTGTCAGCACAGAGCCTGATGCATGCAGGGCTTGAACTCACAAACTGTGAGATCACGACCTGAGCTTAACCGACTGAGCCACCCAGGCATGCCTCAGGCCATTGAATTTTAAAAGCCAGTGGGCCAATATATGAAAGACCCATAGCTAATATCATCTTCAATGGGGAAAAAATGAAAGCCTTTCCCCTATGGTCAGGAACAAGACAAGGATGTCCACTCTCACCATTACTATTTAACATCGTACTGGAAGTGTTAGCCTTAGCGATCAGACAGCACAAAGAAATAAAAGGCATCCAAATTGGCAAGGAGGAAATCAAATTCTCACCCTTCACAGATGACATGATACTCTATGGAGAAAATCCAAAAGGCACCAACAAACTGCTAGAAGTGATATATGAATTCAGCAAGGTTGCAGGATATAAAAACATGCAGAAATTGGTTGCATTTCCATACACCAATAATAAAGCAGCAGAAAAAGAAACTAAGGAATCGATCCCATTTACAACTGTACCAAGAACAAAAAGATACCTAGGAATAAACCTAACTAAAGAGGTAAAAGATCTGTACTCTGAAAACTATAGAAAACTTAGGAAAGAAATTGAAGAGGACACAAAGAAATGGAAAAGCATTTCATGCTCATGGATTGGAAGAACAAACATTGTTAAAATGTCTATACTACCCCAAGCAATCTGCACATTAACACAATCCCTATCAAAATACCACCAGCGTTTTTTTGCAGAGCTAGAACAAACAATCCTAAAATTTGTATGGAACCACAAAAGACCCCAAGTAGCCAAAGCAATCCTGAAGAAGAAAAACAAAACTGGAGGCATCACAATTCTGGAATTCAAGCTGTATTAACAAAGCTGTAGCCATCAAGATAGTATGATACTGGCACAAAAACAGACACATAGATTAATGGGACAGAATACAAAACCCAGAGACGGACCCATAACTATATGGTCAACTAATCTTAAACAAAGCAGGAAAGAATATTCAATGGGAAGATTGTCTCTTCAACAAATGGTGCTGGGAAAACTGGACAGCGACATGCAGAAGAATGAACATGGACCACTTTCTTACACCATACACAAAAATAAATTCAAAATGGATGAAGGACCTGAATGTGAGACTGGAAACCATCAAATCCTTAGAGGAAAACATAGGCAGGAACCTGTTTGACTTCAGCTGGAGCAGCTTCTTACTAAACATATTGCCAAAGGCAAGGGAAACAAAAGCAAACATAACTATTGTGACTTCATCAAAATAAAAAGCTTCTGCACAGTGAAGAAAACAATCAACAAAACTAAACATCAGCCTACAGAATGGGAGAAGATATTCACAAATGACATATCTGATAAAGGATTAGTATCCTAAATCTATAAAGAACTTAATCAAACTCAACACCCAAAAAACAAACAAAAAAACTCAGTTCAGAAATGGGTAAAAGACATGAATAGACATTTTTCCAAAGAAGACATCCAGATGGCTAACAGACACATGAAAAGATGCTCGGCATCACTCACCATCAGGGAAATACAAATCAAAACCATGATGAGATACCACCTCACACCTGTTAGAATGGCAAACATTAACAACTCAGGCAACAGCAGATGCTGGTGAGGATGCGGAGAAAGGGGAATCCTCTTGCACTGTTGGTGGAATGCAAATTGGTCAGCCACTCTGGAGAACAGTATGGAGGTTCCTCAAAAAAACTAAAAATAGAACTACCCTATGATCCAGCAATTGTAGTATTAGGTATTTACCCAAAGGACATGAAAATATAGATTCAAAGGGTGCATGCACCCAATGTTTATAGCAACATTATCAACAATAGCCAAACTATGAGAGACCCCAAATGTCCACTGACTGATAAACAGATACAGAAGATGTGGTATATAAATATATAGAAAGGAATATTACTCAGCCATCAAAAAGAATGAAATCTTGCCATTTGCAACAGTATGGATGGAGCTAGAATGTATTATACTAAGTGAAGTAAGTCAATCAGAGAAAGACAAATACCATATGATTTCACTCATATGTGGAATTTAAGAAACAAAACAGATGAACATATGGGAAGGGGAGGGAGAGAAGAGAGGGAAACGAACCACAAGAGACTCTTAATGATAGAGAACACACTGAAAGCTGATGGAGGGAAGTGGATGGGAGACGGGCTAGAAGAGTGATGGGTATTAAGGAGCGCACTTGTGATGAGCACTGGGTGTTACATGTAAGTGATGAATCACTGAAATATCCTGAAACCAATATTGCGCTGTATGTTAACTATGTAAAATTTAAATTAAAAAAAAAAGCCAGTGGGTCAGTTTTTTTCTGAGCTCTTGAAAGGCAGCTAATGTCATGCAGATCTAGTTTGATTGAGTGGGGACATCATTCCACATGCTGCCACTTGCTGGTAAAAGCAGGCATCATTTGGTTTCCTTGAATGCTAGTGTCTATAGAAATGTCATTGCCAGAAAGGTGCATGGGCAGAATTTGTTCAGTTAAATAGAAATGCCTTGTTGACTGATCTGGTAATTTTAATACAATTTATTTGTATACTCTTAGGAGGGGTGGGAATTCTTGAGGTCACTGCAGTCCCCACCCCTCTGCACTGCCTTAGATAGGGTTGATTCACTCATTAGAGGACTGGCTTGGCCCTGAGGATGCCTGAGTCTGTAACCCTGCTGGATTTCACCCCCTTGCTCAAAGATGAGGCATTTCAGGCTTATAGGGTTATAGTATAACAGACTTGCAGAAACCAGAACATATGCCAATGGAATACAAAAATCACGAGACTTCAACACACTGTGCTATCACTAGTCAACAACACGTTTGAAAACCACAAACCAAGTAGGGCCCTGTAGCATATGCCCTGCCCTTTTGGAATTCTGAGCAGAATAGGAAGTCACTGAGAATCCAGAGAACCAGGCTCCTCCTGGGAACTGACACAATTTGGGTGACTCCTTAGAGATTTAAGATGGGCCTTTTGAGGAAATGTCAACACACATTGTTGATTTTTTTTTTTTTTTTTTTTTTTTTTTTTTTTTTTTGTCCTCCAGGGATTTGAAAATAAGGGTCTCTTTCTAGGTCTGGTCTCTAGTGACTTTCCTTTTCCCACATTTTTTTCCCTCTACAGTTCTATAAATGCTTCTTGTAGGGAATAGGCTATGGGGATATGCAGGGTGGTAAGCATGCGCAGTGGGGTTCCTGTGCAGGTGCCCAGCCCCTCACTCAGTGCCTGGTGACGATCACTTCTCAAAGTAAATGAAAGCATTACCTCTCTGCTCCTTTGGCGAAGCCATCGCTTGCCCTAAACGAAAGCAGAATCCTTTCTCCTTCTCCAGAGCATGGTTCCAGGAGCCAAGGTTTAGTGGGGTCAAATGTTTCTCTGCTGTCCTGGCTGTACCCTTCCAGGCCATGCCAGGAAGGAGGAGGCAAGGGAGAAGAGTCTGTGACTCTGCAGCCCTGCTCTCAGTCCTGATATACCCCCTGGGGTCCATTTGATGTCTGTGCCTCCTTTTCCACCACCATCAGAGTTAGGTCCCTGTTTTAGGGAGCAGGTGAGCTAATCTCCCCTCCACCACCCTAAACTCGGCAACCTCTACTCTCCTGGCTTGGGCCATGCCTCAGTATCTTCAAAAGGAGACTGTTCAACCTCCGGACTGTCAAGATCCGAACCAATTCTGCACCCTTCCTGAGTCACCCTTTTGAACAAAATGGGACAAACAGCGCCCTCTAGTGTCAGATGCACAATTTGTCACACTCCCTTTTTCTTGAGATTATTTTTCCTGTTTTACGATGCCTCCGAGTGGTCACTTTTGTGTACTGCATCCACCGTCTCTGACTTGGAAGCTTCACAGAATGCTGTGCCGCTGGAACCAGCTGAGGCAGCCTCGTGACCACCCAGCATATCACAGGTGAGGACACCGCAGCAGAGTGAGAACCCTGAGGGTTCTGGTTCCAGTCCAGCGCTACCATTTTCCTCACCTCCATTCAAGAACTTAACCTGGATGAGTAGCTGCAGATGAGTCAAGGGGGTTTTTCTTTTGGATGCGAAGGGATGGATGAAGACACTTGTAGAAAAGGAAATACTCGGTGCTGAAGCGTTGAAGTGTGAGCGCGTGCACGCGCACACGCGCGCGCGCGCACAACACACACACACACACACACACACACACACACACACACACTCTCTACAGTATTCCAGGCACTGCGATAAACAAGACCTTTAGAAACATCATCTCACATAATTTCACATGTAATGTTCAGGTGAGAAAGCGGAGGCGCGCAGAATGAAGCGCATCGCCCTGGGCCAAGCAGCCGGTCTGTCTGACCTTTAGACGCTGCTGTTTTCAGTGCAGCTCCTGCTTTCCGTCTCCGGGGACTGCTCCCTAGCCTGCTCCTACCCCACCGCCCCCTCTTCCTCCTCTGCTCTGCTCTTGGCCCCTCTCACCACCTCTCTTCCTCGTTTGCTCTCCAAAGCCCAGAGTGAAGAAGGAATGGATAAATACAGGGTTGGAGTCTTTTTGTGCCTCTTTTCCTTCCCTCCACTCCTACCTAGGAACCTCCGTGTGGACTCTATGGCGGTGCACCCCCCCCCCGCCCCCCCGTCAGAATGCAGCCCGTTCCCTACTGATTTCTGTGATGGCAAAGCCACATCCCTTCCCAGATTGATGAAGAAAACAGGGAGGAGTCGGGCAAATTCCCTCTGTGTTCTTAGAGTGGAGAAATAATATACAGAAAGGCTTACTTGGGGACCATGCTCTTCCGGGCGGGGCAGTGCTGGCCAGGCACCCTTGGCTTGGGTATACCGGGGTCTAGCCCATCTTCAACCCCCTCCGCCTCATCTCAACCTTTCTCCAGCCACCATCCATTGTGCTTACTCTCTCCCCTCATCCCTGTGCTTTAGCTGAGAGAAACTTGTCCCTCACTTTCTGTCGTGAAAATGGAGTCACAGTACACATATAGGTCTACATTTTGCATTTATTTATTTATTTGCTTTTTAAAGATTAACACTGTATCAGGGGCATCTTCTGTGGCAGTTTCTAGAAAGATGTCCATAATGTCTCTTCAATGCTGTGTAGTATTCCCTAGCATGGGAGTCTCCAGTTACGAGCAGTGCTGTAGTGACCCTCAGCATTTGTGCCTTTATGATGTGTATTTTCATTTCTCCCACAGAGAGGCCTAGAAGCCGGTCTGTGGAGCAGGCTTTCCCACACTGCACTCTTGCCTCTTGAGGACTGATGCTTTTCCCCAGCACCCTTCCTCTCATCTTAGCTTCAAATTGAAACGTGAACTTTTGCAGTCTGAGTTATCTCTCTGGCCCCACGGGAGAAGCCCCATAAATTAATAACAGACCAGCAGGAAACAGAGAGATGGAGTCATTAATAGTCAGTGTGCCCGACCTCTCCTGGTTGCTAATTAGCACACCGACAGCTAGGGTTTTATCCAGAGCCAGGGAAATACTTTGGGAGGCTTGTGGCTCAGCTTGTGGCATCCGGCACTGAGAGGGAACCCTGGAACCTTCCTGGGTGAGGTGGGGGCGACCTTGCAAGAGACTGGCTGAATTCAGAAGTTCCTTCGGAGAGCCCTGTGTACCTCCTGGTGGGGGAAAGGAGACAGACATGGGGGTTAACGTCCAGGTGTGTGTTATTCTCAGGGCCCACGTGGCAGGTTTGCGACTCTGGTGCTGGTAAAGGTGAGTGACACTTGCCGAGCTGTGTTGAGCATAGTTGTCTCAGGAAGGATCCTGCCTCCAAAACATAGGCTCTCTTGAGGGGGAGGAGGCCCATAAAGATTGCTTCGGCATAAAGACTATTGTAACCATCCCCCACCTCTGTCATCTTTCACAACAGATACACTCTTAGGTGGTCTCACATTAAATCCTGCACTGGCACAGTGCCAGGCTCCTATAGGGTTGCTCAAGAAATGTTTCTGTAATGGAAGCTGCCACCAAGAAGCTACGAGACCCTGGCCAAGCCTGTTTACCTCTCTGGCCCTTTGTAATGTGGCTTAGAGGTAGCCTTCCTTTGCTGTCTGAGGTAGTGGGGACCAATGGTTAAGAGCACAAATTTTAGGACAGACTGCCTGTTTTTAATCCTGGCTGTAGCCCCTGGAAGCTGGGTGGCCTTAGGTAAGTTCCTTCACCTCTCTGGGCTTTTGTTCCATCATCCCTTTAACATACGGCTAATTTCAGTTTGATACTGAGGTGAATTCGAATCTGATGAAGATAAGAGTTTGTTTGTAAGCTGTTTGACAGATGGACTCCAGCTGAAGTATTTTAGGCCACCTGGTAGGGCCTCAGCCCTCTTCCTTCCCAATGCCCCCCACTCCCCTTTTTCCCAAGCAGGCTGTGGAGCCACTTTGGGACCATGGAACTGAAGACAGAACCACAACCCCCAGGCTGGGACGTGGGCCTGGCCTCATCCTCCACTCGGCCCTGCTTGCTGAGGGCCAGGCTCTGTCAAGCCCACCATCTGGCTTCCCATGCCAGGACACCAGCCCTCCTGGCTCTGCTCCCGTGCTGCTGCAGGGAGGATGAAGCTGCTTGTGGCGGACTGCATTCCGGGAAACAGACTCTGAGATTTGGATCGATGTGCAGGGGGTTTAGGGGGCTCTTGGGATCCACACTTGGGGAAAGGAAGGGAGGGACGCAGGATTGAATGGAAAGAGAAGTCAGGCTATGATGTGTCTCAATAAAGATCTCAGGGGACCTCCTGGGGTGGGGGTTGGGGGGGTCTTCTAGAGTTGTCTCGAGTTGGGACAGTGGCCAGGCCTTTCTTTCCCTCACTGATCAGTTATTAGATGCAGACTTCCTCAGGAAGGTGTCATGACCTTGGTCCAGGTGGCTAGCTTTAGCTAAGGCAGTTCCTGTGGTGGGCCGACAGCCACAGGGGACGGGGCCCGCAGTCTTGAAGGGAGATGGGCACATCACAGCATCCACTGAGCTGCTCTAAGGGCTGCTGGCCCAGAAACTTCTGTACCACATAGAAGGATGCCTTTGTGTCCCACCATCCCCACAGCCCAGACTTGCTTGTGAGCAGACGCACAGTAGCTAACCAGAACCTTCTGGAATACCAGCCAGGCCCTGCTGTTCTGAGGGCGCTCCTCTGTTGTGAGTGCTTGCCTCTTTGCTCTCACCCCTCCTCATACCTGTGGAGATGGTTGGAACCTCTCGGACTCAGAGGACCTGAGTCTTCTCACTTTCGCCAGCGAGGATCATGTGCCCCACCATCCATGCCTGGCTCTGCATCTCAGGCTCCTCTGAGATGTTTCTGGAAGCAGAGCTTAGTAGAAGCTGAAAGCCTTTGGAATTAGGTAGACCTGGTCTGTTGTTCACTAGCCTGGCATGTCTCTTAATCTTTCTGGGATCGAGGACAGCGACGTCTCAGGGTTGCTTTTGTCTGTGTATTTACCTTTACCGATGAGTCTCATACATTCTTACACTCTTGTGATGTGCTTAATATCATTTTCACTAGTGTTTGTTATTAGTCTTTGTCTTCCTTTGTTTGGGATGCTATGACGAAGTACCACAGACTGGGTAGCTTATAAACAACAGAAATTTATTCCTCATAGTTCTGGAGGCTGGAAGTCTGAGGTCAGGGTGCCAGCGCAGTCAGGTTCTGGTGGGGACTTACTTTGGGTTGTAGATGGCTGACTTCTTGCTGTGTCCTCAGAGGGTGGATAGAGTTCTCTGGGTTCTTCCTAGAAGGGCACTAAAACCATTCACAGAGGATCTACCCTCATGACCTAATTACCTTCCAAAGTCCTTACCAAAAACCATCATGTTAGGATTAGGATTTCAACATAGTAATTTCAGGGACACACAAACATTCAGTCCATGGTAGTCTTTTTGTCCTGCTTCCCTCAGGCTGTGGCTGGGAAGCAGAACAAGTATTTACACAGTGAACTGCCCAGTGGCCCTACCTTCCTCCCTTCTCAGTTTGCTTTAAAAAATGCAGGTGTCTAGATTCCAACTCTGAGAGAGTCATATTCAGGTATGTGTGGTTGGAGTTTTCGCATTGATAGATCTATGTGTATACATATATGTATATTGATAAATATACTTTTATGGTTCTTCAGGTGATTCTAAGGTGCAGTCATGGTTGAGAACTATTGATCTTTACAGGGTGGACAGGCACCTTTGCCTAGCCTTTGTCAGGAGTGAGTCCTACTGTTGTCTTTCCTGGGATACAGCAGATTGTCCGAGACTATCTCCTGGTGACCTCCACATATTCTGTTCTGAGACTGGGATGTTCATCTGGGTCTTTTGGAAGGCAATTAGAACTTCTCTGAGAGGTTCTGGGTCTCTGTACATGTAAAATAAGGGGGCAGGGCTCACTAGATGATATCTTATGTCCCTTAGGCTGAGTCTGGGGCTTAATGGAGTGCAGGAGTCTTATCTGGATTTGAGTCCAGTTTTAATCCAGCAGTTCTGAGTTAGCTGTCTGATCTTGGGTAATTACTGAGCCTTCTTGAAACTCATTTTCCTCATCTACAGGGAAATATGTGCCTTACAGCAGTAATATTACATTTCTGGAACATTGTATAGTTGACAAAGCACATTCACTACCATATCTAATTTAGGTTGGTAATGATGCAATTGAGGTTGTAATGGATAAAGAAAAGGCTCAGAGAGATTAAATATCTTACCCAAGATCACACAGCTAGAACTAGGATTGAACCCACATTTTCATTTACCTTACAATTATGCTGACCTTGCCATTCCGTATGATAGTAAATAAGTAGAATCACAGACAGTTCAAGGACTAAGAGACTGTAATAAAGGAACAAGGCTACTTAGCACTTTTTGTAGGCTCAGTAGTTATGAGTTAGTCCTGGAACTGTAATGACCTCATCTGGGTTTTGGAATCCTTCAAGTACCCAGGAAAGCTGTGGAACTCTCCCCACCCCAGAAACACATATACATATACACCATCATGAACAATTTGCCCATAATTAATTTTATTAATTTATTTTACATACAATAAAATACTTTATTTTACATACATAAAAAACTCGGTTAAGCATCTGACTTCAGGTCAGGTCATAATCTCACGGTTCATGGGTTCAGGCCCCGTGTTGGGCTCTGTGCTGACAACTCAGAGCCTGGAGCTCACTTTAGATTCTGTGTCTTCCTCTCTCTGTGCACCTCCCTTGCTTGCACGCTCTCAAAGATAAATAAATATTAAAAAAATTAAAGTAAAAAATTGTTTAAGTAAAACAAAAGATATATTGAAGCTCTGCCTAAAAGTAACTTTCAATAGAAGATTATTGTCATTTGCTTACATAAGGAGCCAAAATTGTGGAGTAATTTTAGACATGTCAGGGTGTAAAACATCTTTTCTTTCTAGCTGCTTTTGACTTGGTTTTGATGGCAAACAAATATTGACCCTGAAACTCAGAGGTATGTAATCATCATTTTGAAGACATCATGACTCTTAAAGTTTCCCAAAGACGCTCCCCAAATAAACAATTCTTTTGAGGTGGCATTGACATGTTCCACACCACTGAAACCCAGGGATTGACCGCCTGGCTAGAACTGGCAGTTTCAGATAGTTTAAGTTGAAGAAAACTGGCAGAGGTAATCCCTTCGTGACCTGCTTCAGGAATCTGACAAAAATACCAATGACCCTGGGTACTTACTAGATGTTACTGGACAGCAACATCACTTTCATTTTTTTTCCCCTCTGCACTAAACCACAAAGCAGTTCAGTTGTTTCCAGGGCACGTGGCTTCGGTGGGGGGTGGGGGGATGGGGTGGGGTATCTGCAGCTGCATTTGTTCTCTCTTGTTTGGCAGTCCATAGGATTTCTCAGGGCAAAGCTTTTGCCTTAGGGCACCTGAGATTAGCCATGTTCTGCTTTTTAAAAGAGTGTTCTCATAAAAGCATTTCATGATTTCATGTGATGGATACATGTAAGATGTATTTGTGTTCTGTTGTTTTGGAAATTGAGTTTGGACTTTTGAGTACAGTGACCTGAAGAACAAATTGGGGTCTTATTTTTTTCATTACAGTAAGTAGGCAGGAGGCAGGCTGGGGCTGGTGTGGCAGTTCTGTGATGTTATCAGGGTCTTTCCACCCAGCCATCTTTAGTGTGGGCTTGTTGCCTCATGGTCCCAAGCAGTAGATCTGTGTCCAGCACCGTGGGGAATATGGGAAGAAAGAAAAGGAAGGGCAAAGGGAAGCATGGTATTGGAGTCAGCCTCTTCCTGAAGAACTTCCCCGACAGCATCTATCTAGTAACTTGTGGTTATATCTCCTTGGCCTCATCTGTATCACATGACTTCCTTTAGGAGACAAAGGGGGATGGGAAGTATAGTTTTACTAGTGGGGCACCCAGCTGTTCCTTATGGAATCAGGTTTCTGTTAGGAAGAAAGGAGTAAAAGGCTATTGGGTAGGCAGTTCTCAGCTATAGAACCTTGTAAAGCAAGAAACAGTGCAGCATCGCCTATGTTTGGGAATGAAAGTAAAATCAAAACCTATGTAAGCTTTGTCTTACTGTCATTTTCCAACTTAAACTAGACCTAGTGTTAAATAAAGAATATTTCCCTAAACAAAATGGCAGGATCTAGTTTAATTTTTATCAATGGGAAACTCTTCCAGACCTCATTCCAGGGTGATGGTTTGGACTGGACTATCTGATGGTTTATAGAACGTCCCACACAACCCTACATTTGCTTGGGTTGAAACAATACATGAATGAAAGCATTTTTAAAATGTTGTCACAAAGACAGTTTTTGAAATAACCAAAGGACATTGGGGAAAAAAATCCTTAGTTGTTCCAAGTTGCCCAAACCTCAGATGACAATAACCTCAGTTGTCTGTAGGAACGAAGTACACCATTTATATGTCCCTAAAGTCAAACATGTGATGTGTATGTTGGGTCAAGAGGCAAGAGCACTGGATTGGGTGTTAAGAAATGTGAGATTTGGTCTCATCTTTCAGTAACTAGCTGTGTGGCAGTCACTAAATAGCTCTAGCCATTTACCTTCTCTAACTTCAAGTTGGTCATCTTTAAATGAAAAGGTTGGTCTAGATCACATCAAGTTGAAATTTTATTTGAGTCACAAATGCAGGCCACATATATAATTTTAAGATTTTTAGTAGCTATATTAAAAAGGTAAAAAGAAACACGTGAAATTCATGATATATTTTATTAATCCTACACATCAGAAATAGTCATTTAAACATGTAGCCAATAAAAATTGAGGTATTTTACATTTTATTCCTACTAAGTCTTTGAAATCAATGTATAGCTACCAATTGATGAAACAGCCACATTTCAAATGCTCATAGTGCATATGGCCACTGGCTACTGGCTACTGTTTTGGACTCTGCACTGTTCTGAATGAGCTTCAGTGTCTTTCATTCTGACCCTTGGGGATTTTACACTTGGGTACTCAAATTTAGAGTATCCTTTCTACCCTAGAATATCCTTACTGTCCTTTCTGATTCAGTCTCTGAGTGTCATAGCTCCTTCTTCCAGATGGCTATCCTGCCTGGGATATTGTGATTTATAAGAAAAACATGTATTTGGTCATTTGATGACCAAAATCTATTACTCATATATATTTGGTCTTTGTCTAGTTCCCAACTCACAGCTCCCCAAATCCTTGGAATTTCCTATATGATGAGAGTGATAAAGATGTCACCGGTTCTTAATGAAGTGACTTTTGGAAAGCACTTAAGGTTGGGGGTTGGTTGCCAGGAGAACCAACCATGTGATTAGAAGGTTGGGACTTTCAGTCCCATTGCAACCTCCTTTTAGGAGAGGCGAGGGGCTAGAGATTGAATCAATCATCAATGGCCAACGAGTTTAACTGCATCTATGGAATAGACCCAAATGAGGAGAAAACTTCTGGTTTGCTGAACACTTGGAGATTGGGGAGAGTTGGTGTTCCTGGAGAGGACATAGAAGCTTCCTGCCTTTCCCCCCATTCCTTGCCCCATGCACCTCTTCCATCTAGCTGTTCCTGAATTATATCCTTTTATAATCAACTAGTAATCTAGTAAGTAATTTTTTTCCGTGAGCTTGTGAGCTGCTCTAGAAAATTAATTGAATCCAAGGGGTAGGTCCTGGGAACTTGTGATTTATAACCAGCAGGTCAGAAATACAGGTAACAACCTGGGTTTGCAGTTGGCATCTGAAGTGTGTCCCAGGGAGGCAGTCTTACAAGACTGAGCCCTTAACCTGTGGAATCTGTTATTTTCTGTGGGTACATAATGTCAGAATTGAATTGGATAGTAGGATACCCAGCTAATATCCAGAGGATTGTTGTTGGTGGAGGAATCCCCTCTCCCCCACCCTTTGACACACATGTTGGAATTGTGTCCAGGAACCTAGAAGACTACCCTGACATGGAACTCACTTCCCTTCTGATTTGGGGGAGTGGGGACCAACTCTTGAAATATAACCTGTCATCTTTCTTCACCTTCACCTCTCTGTCCTGTGCTTACCTCATTTGTAACTACTTCCCTTGCTGCTTTTTCTCAGGTTAAGTGGATGAGACCTCTCCCCACACATCTGGTCTTAGCCTGACCCTGGAGAAACCCTATTTATAGCCCCCCCATCCCTGCTTTATCTGGGCTGTTTAACATCTCTCAATTTTGCTTTCCATTACCTTTAAAATCTTCACCCATTAAAAAAAATGCACTGATAGAGTTTTTTTTTTCTCTCTCATTACAAAAGACATGCTTATTGGGAAACAATTGGAAAATAGGGAAAAGTATAAAGAAGAATATAAAAATCATTCACAATCCAATCACTTTAATCCAAACACTGCTAGCACTTGGTGTATTTTTCCCTCTGGTATTTTTCTAAGTATTGTATATACATACAAATGTGTTTTTAATTTCTTTGTTTTCCCCAGAATTGAGCTCTTACAGAACACATAGTTTTCTATTCTGGGTCTTTCACTTTTTATTATATTGTGAGCATTATAACAATATTGTGAAATATTGTTTGAAAACCTGATTTTTAATGGCTAATGGTCGAAGTTCAGAGAGAGATTTTGGTGCTATCATGCTGCTGTTAAGCTAGCAACTCATATAAACTTAGTTCCTGCCCTGGTTCTTAATTCTTCCTCCCCAAAGAGCTCCTGACCAAGGGAACCACCCATATAAAGAGAAGAAGCCAACTGTGAAATAAGGAACTACTTTATTAATAGCTCAGTGAACACCTGAAGCCAGCACTTCCACATTTCTGTGCTCACTGGTCTAAGTGAAGCTTAATCCCCATCCCTGGAATCTTAGATGGTCTATCTAGGTAGCCCTGTGGAACTGACTTGGAATTTACTTACTTGGCTCCCTGTGGCTTTGGACAGATAACCTCTTTGGATATTTGCTCATATGTAAAACGAGCATCACAAGAGTGCTTTCCCCATAGAGTTTTGTACAGATCAGGTGAGGTGAACATATCCTGTGCTTATCACAGTACCTGGAAGATGGTAAATGATCAACAAATGTTAGTTTTATCATTTCCCTCTCATTGGACATTTATGTGGTTTAAACATTCTCACTATTGTAAACTAATCAATGTGTCAGTATTCAACAAATATGTATCAAGTATTTACCGTGTCCCGAGTATTTCCTAAATGCTGGGAGTTACAGGTGTCTGACCTTACGGAGTTTAAATTTTAGTGGAGAAGCATGATAAATAAGCAAGGTAAGTTCAGGTGGTGACAGGGACTGTACAAGGTAAATAGTGAACTAGGGGGTGGCAACTTCAGGTAGGGTGGTCATGGGGGACCTTTCAGAATATGTGACTTGAATGACAGGAAGAAAATCTGGGAAAGGTCAAGTTGAAAGACTCTGAAGTGGAAGTGAATGTGGGGAGTTTAGTCAAATTCAGGAGCAGTGAGTGAGCAAAGAGGGGATGGGGGGGCACCTTGTCATGAAGAGCTTTGGAGGACAAGGTAAGCAGGGTGGACTTGATTGCAAATGTGCTGGACCTGGCTCACATGGGCTTGTGAGAGCCAATTACACCTATCTCTTCCCAACTCCTGTGTGGTGACATCACATGTTGATAATTTGAAACGGCCACAGTAAGAATATTTATACCACGGAAATCTGTAGCAGATGTTACGAATCAGGGCTTTATCCTTCAGAGAGCCAGTTGTTAAACCTTTACAAGCACACCCCTGGAGCGAGCTGATCTAGGTTTTAAAAACACTTTCGTTATCTTCCCTGTGGAAAATGAGTTGTATAGAAGTGATACAGCAATGACCATTCTTCAACATATGGTTTTGAATGCAGGTCTGAATATTTCCTTAGGAGAAATTATTAGAAGCGAAATGACTGCATAAAATTATCTAATTGCTCCCTACTGGAAATTTTCACCAATTTGTTTAATTTTTTTTTAACGTTTATTTATTTTTGAGACAGAGACAGACAGAGCATGAACAGGGGAGGGGCAGAGAGAGAAGGAGATACAGAATCTGAAACAGGCTCCAGGCTCTGAGCTGTCAGCACAGAGCCCGACGCGGGGCTCGAACTCACGGACTGTGAGATCATGACCTGAGCCGAAGCCGATCGTGACCTAAGCCTTCGGCTTAACTGACTGAGCCACCCAGGCGCCCCTAGTTTTCACCAATTTGTATATCCACCAGCTAGGAGAGACAATTTTCCTGTGCCCTTATTGATTACTGATCACTAACAAGGGAGAAAAAAAAAGAAAAAGAAAAAACTAAATGTGTTAGATGAAAAATGGTATTCTATTTGGTTATTAGTGATTAGATGTTTATTGATCATTTGTCTACTTTTTTTATTATTTTTTAATGTTTATTTATTTTTGACAGAGAGAGCGAGCGAGAGAGAGCAAAAATGAGTGGGGGAGGGGCAGAGAGAGAGGGAGACACAGAATCTGAAGCAGACTCCAGGCTCCGAGCAGTCTGCATCAAGCCCGACACGGGGCTCGAACTTTGGACCACGAGATCATGACCTGAGCTGAAGTCAGACAGTCAACCGACTGAGCCACCCAGGCACCCCTCATTTGTCTGTCTTCTTTATGGAATTATTTATTCATGTCCTATGCTCCTTTATGAGAACATTGGGTGTTTGTGTTTTTCTTATTGATTTGTCAGAACTCTTCATAAGTTAAAAGTACTACTTTTTGTTTGCATTATGTTACAAATATTTTCCTTAGTTCACTCTTCTTTCCTTAGTTCACTTTTTAATTTTTTTTAGTATATAAAAGCTTAGCATTTGTATGGAATGGGATCTATATTATTTCTGCCAGTGCTTTCAAGTTTGAAAAACTCTTCTCTAGTGGTCTGAGGAATGTTCATTTATGTTTATGTATATTTTCATAAAAAATACATCTTTAGTCAATTTGGAATTGATTTTGGTTTAAGATCTTAGGTAATAATTCAATTTCATTTTATTCTAAATGGTTTACCAATTTTCCCAGCACTAGTTACTGAACATGTATTTCTTTTCCCACTGAATTTTAATTTTACCTCTATCATCATCTACAATTTCATGTATAGTAAGGTCTGTTTCTGTTTCTATTTAGTTCCATTGATCTTTTTATTATTTCCTCATTAGCATGCTGTTTTAATTTTTAGCTTTATATTAGAATATTTGATAAGGCCACATCCGGTTTAGTACACTTTAGAATCACTTCGCAGTAATATAAAATAAATTACAACTTGGCTGGGAATTGCAACAGTCTTTTATTGGTTTAGTCAGAAAGGACATTTATAGAAAGGACATCTTGGAACTTGGTGTTTATTAAAGGCTTCTCTTACCTTTCGCAGTCAAATATTATTTCCAATTTCCTTCCTTGAGGCAAATTCTGTTTGTATGTATCTTGTTAAGTTTTTTTTTTTTTTCTCTAGATACAGTTTTTATTGCTATATGAGCAGGATACTTTTTCTGATGTGTCTGGCAAGCTATAATTTTTTTTTTGTTTGTTTCTGTATATTGATCACTTACATTGGTGTCCCAGTGAAATCTAAACTTCCAGGACCTATAAACAGCTGTCTTATCTGGCACCATCTGCCCTCCAGTTCCATCTCCTGCTTCTTCTGTGTTTTCTATACCCTAGGCCCCCTGACTTTCTCCAACTTCCTCCAACACCCTAAGGTCTTTGTTTTACTACTTTGTGTGATCTGTTCCTTGCATCTCAGACTTCCCAGTGTCTTCTCTATGCAGATAATCCCTTTTATTCTTCAGGTCTGGGCTTATGTGTCCTCTTCTCCCAGAGGGCTTTACTGACCATGCTATCAATCCGTAATTACTTATTTGCAAGAATCTTGGCTATTTATTTAATTATTTATTTGTTCCTACTGCCCAGGACAGTATCTGTCAGTTAGTAGGCTCTCAGTCTATGTTCTTGGAGTAAATAAATGCATCTGGCTACCTTTCTGTACTTTCTAATTAGTTCTTATATAGACAAAGGAGTTCTTTTACTTGAAATGTCCAGAATTGGCTTATTGCAGCTTCATGATTATTTCTCGAGTTGGGGTAGATTGCAGTGATTGATAAAAAAATTATGCAATAAAATGCAGCTAAACATCGGTTATCCATGAACACATGATCAACTAAGAAATGGTGCTAACTGCGTGATTGAGAAAGACTGCCAGGTCTTCCCTTTGTGCTCGCCAGTGGCCCCTCTGACCAGCAGACCACCTCATCACCAGGGGTCACATGTGGGCCTTCCCATTTCTCTAAGTGGCTGAGGGTGTAATCTCACTTCTGTCGGTTGTGTTTCCACATCTACTCTCAGTCACAGCCGTTCATTTTCCTGTGTTTTTAGTTTCTTTCTAAGAGATCACTTCCACCAGTGTAAATACATGCTACTGAATCTCACATAAAAAAAGCAACCTTCCCTTGACTTCATACCCCTCTCTATCCTCTGTCCCATTTCTCTGTTCTTCTCTGCGGAGTTCTCTTATCAAGAGTTGTCAGTAGCTGTCTCCATTTTCTCATCTGCTGTTACCCTCCTCAAGCTACTCTGAAAGGCTTCAGTTTGCTAAAACTACTCTTGTGAAGGTCCTCAGGGGTACCATGGTTCCCCTGCATTTTCAGGTTCCTTCTCTGACTTGATTTTATTTGACTTCTTATTTGGTACAGCTGACTATTCTCTCATTCTGGAAACATTTACTTCTCTCTGCTTTGGGGATAGCATGCTCTTCTGTAGGGTTTCCCTCCCAGCTCTGTGGCTGTTCCTGATAGTCTCTGTTGCTGGCTCCTCCTCTCTGCTAGACCCCTAAGAAAGGTGTGCCCCAGGGCTGGGTTCTGGCCGCCTCTTGTCTGCCTATACTCATCCCTAGGAGCTCATCCATTCTTGTGGGTTTATGCAAATCTGTATGCAGATGACTTCTCCATTTGTAGATCTAGCCTTCGCCTCTCCTCTGAGCTGTAAGTCCAACTGCCTCCTTGACATCTTAACTCAGGTGTCTCGTAGGCATCTTCACCTTAATGTGTCCAAACCAGAACTTTCAGCTTATCCCATCTTCCAATCTGTTCCTCCACTGTGTCTTCCCTGTTCCACAAATGACACCACCATCTATAGTGTGGCTCCAATCCCAGCTTGTGTCAAAGAGTTAAGGAAGGCGTGTGGTGGGAGTAATAGCTCTGTTCTCCAGGGGTGCTCTTACCAGGACGTGTCCTTTCTCCCATGTGACTCTCCTCATTTTGTAGTGGATGTCTCAGAACGCAGGGTGTACAGCCAGTTCTACCCACCCACCCCTCCTACTTTCTCTCCCTTCTTAGGAGTTTTGGACTCATAATGGCTCTAGAAGCAGAGGCACTGAAGGCTGGAGTGGGCAATGGTATTCGGTCTACTTGAAAGTTATACTCATGCAAGAAAAGGTTGGCCTCTTGCTTTTCTGGGTAGCACAGCCTCTGGGTTCCTGTGATGTGGAATAGGAATTGTGGGTGATGGATGGAACATTTATGGAAATTCTTTTAGGCTGTTCAATTCCATTCTCAGTTGTTGTTGTTTTTTAAATGCTATTTGTTTTTTTTTCTTTATCATCATATGCATTTTGGTGGGGAATGAGTGAGTGTAAATCAAAGACTGTCAGTAAGATGGTATTTTAAGATAGAAATCCCCAGGGAACTGCAAATATAAACAATCATGAGAAACGTCTTCATACTCGTCAGACTGGCAGAATTCAGAAATGTGGATAATTCTCTTATTGGCACTGATGTGGGGAGATGGGAACTTTCATGTATTGCTGGTGAGGACACAATTGGTACAATGATTCTGGAAAGTAATTTGGTGGAATCTAGTGAAATGAAACATGTGTATGACCTACAATCTAGAAACCCCACTCAGGTATACGTATCCTAGAGAAATTCTTTGTATGGGCCATGTACAGAGATTTCATTATTGTATAGCTTGTAAAAATAGCAGGGAGTTAATGGCAACCTAAGTGCCCATTACAAAGGGCACCCAGGTGTCTCAGTCAGTTAAGAATCTGACTCGATTTCAGCTCAGGTCTTGATCTCAGGGTCTTGATGTCAGGGTTGTGAGTTCAAGCCCCGTGTTGGACGCCATGTTGGGCATGGAGCGTACTTAAAAAAAAAAAAAGAAAAAGAAAAAGAAAAAAAACAACCAACAACAAAGGGAATAGGTAAGTAAAGTGTGGTGGGAACAGCTGTGGGACATGCAGTAGAGAACCAAGATCCTACATGCAGCAAGAGGGATAGGTTTTAAAAACATTGTTGAGTGAACAAAAATAGAAACTGAATGAAATTGGTAACATAATGTGACTTACATAACTGAAAAACATCCCAGCATCTTATGTTTTATAAAGACAAATGGATACTTAAGATGATGTGTTAAATATATCAGAGAGGGTGCCCATGCTGGGGGAGGGGCTTAAAAGTGTTTTTTAGGGATGAAGAGGGAAAAGCCCTGTTGCCCTCTGAGTCATTTTAGGAACAGGGAATAACATGTCTAAAATCACTCACAGAAAGTTCAGATTTGAAATATTTCCTCCGTAAATTTCAGAAAGCTAGATTTCTATTTCGCAAATGTGGTATCTTTTCTTCACAGAGTCATCTTTAAAACCCTGGTCCAGGACTAGTGTGAGTAAGACATGCCTTAGGTAATGGAAGTTTGGGGTGGGCTTTGTCTCTTTTCTGCCCCCAACCTGCTCCAAGTTGCAGAAGGTGTGAAACCACTCTGTGTAGTCACCCTATTGTCTAGGAAATGAGCACTTACAGACAGAGACTGCACCCATTCACTTCGGTGTCCCTGGCACCGGGCTACCGATTGGCAGGGAATAGTCTGTCAGCACTTCTTGCCAGTTTTAGTTGCGTAACCTCATTGGCAACTTTCCTAGTATATATGCTTGCCTTGAAAGAGGCTTATCAAAGTAATCTCCCTACCTTCCACCCGAAAAGGGTGGTCTCACACCAAGGTCTCACACCAAGAGACAATATGGCACTGTCTACCCAGAGCATAACATGTCATCTGGTCACAGGTGAAAAGCATAAAAATAGGCTTTACTGAATGATAGATCTATCCCCACAAGGAGACAGCATCTTTTCCATTTAAGAAATACCTTTGTGGAATTCTGCTCAAGTTCATTCAATATCACAAATATATGTGAATGCCTACTAAGTGCAAGGGAACAGAAACCTAGGGAGCAGTTTCAGTGAGATGACCAGAATGCTCTAGAGTGAGCAGTATACAGAGTGGTACATCGAGTACAATCTTTTATGCAACGGTAGGAATAATAGGAAATAATAAGGCCTTACATTTATAGAATGCTTTATACCTTTCCAAAGTACTTGCATGTCAATTATCTCAGCATGGATTGGCGACCACAATATCAAACAGTACCTGTGATCAGGTAGATATTTTCTTTGGAAAATGGTCTCCAGCATTGGACATCCTACTTTTTTGGGGTTGTGTGAGTGTGCGGGGGAAAGAGTCAATTGTCGTGTGCTTCCATAGAAGGATATGGAGGAGCCAAGACTGAAAAGTTTCCCATCCCTAGGAGTGAGACCTTGCATCACTGATTCCCAGCCCTGCTTATTGATTCCCCAGGGGTGTCTTAAAATTCTTCAAAGGAAATTAATTGTAATTCACTTCAATTTTTAAAATACACATGTAGACTGCATAGCACAAAGCTTCTGGGCAGGGGTGGACCAAGGGAGGTGGACTTGAAGTTGTATGTGTGTCAAAGAAACTGTCAACCAGGCAAAGAACAATAGGAATCTGAAACTCCCCCAAACTTGGGGGAGTGATTGGTCTGTGTTCACACCTGCAGGGTAGGCAGAGGCAAAAGTGGGTGGTGTTGGTTACTGAAAAAGTTGACATAACTTGTTGGATAACTGCAGTGACTCCAAACTCTCAACAGAAGATGCCCTGCTGTTCCCAGAGTCTGAAAAAGCAGTCTTCCTGGCCCCAGGAAATATATTAAATCTATGTTCTACAGTGGGTGGCAGGGCCTCATTTTGCCATTATTATTTTTAATTGGCTAATTTAATTGTTCAATGCTTTTATTTTCTTTAAGTTTATTTACTTATTTTTGAGAGAGAGACAGCATGGGCAGGGGAGGGGCAGAGAGAGAGGGAGACAGAGAGAGAATCCCAAGCAGCCTCTGCACTGTCTGTTGTGGGGCTTGAACCCACAAAATTGTGAGATCTGCTCTGAGCCGAAAACAAGAGTCAGATGCTTAACTGACTGAGCTGCCCAAGTGCCCCAATGATTCAATGATTTTAACATTTGTTTGTTGAAACCAAGAAAATGCTGTTGGGTGGCTTGGTTTAAGAACACAACCATGGTGTTGGTCATTCTTTTCCTTTCCTACCCAAATTAGAAATGCTAGGTTTGCTCTGTTGTGGCATCTGGTTAATGCAGACACACGGATCACTGCATGTTTTGGTGCTCAGAACTTAAGAGGCATCCTACCAGATGGGGAGGAACTCACTGATGACTGGGTCTCAAAGGACTGTATCAAATGCTGCCCCTGCTTTTCTCCTCTTGCCTTGCTGGGTTTGCATGGGAAGTGGGATTTGAGGGCAGCCAAAAGTATGTTTGGGCTATGTGTTCTTAGCCTGGTTCTGCACAGGAAGGGGGGCAAAGAGGCTAGCAGTAGGGGAGCCTCTGCTTTGGGAACATGAAGCAGTCTGGGAGAGGAAGAAGGAAGTTAAGGCAGGGAGTGTTAGGGAAGCCTTAATTCATTTCATCCAATAGCTCAGAAACAGAAGTTGCAATGTCTCCTCATCTGCAGGTAGTGCCATGAATGGAGTCACAGCATTTTAGAGCCCTCACGGACCTTGGACTACGGCATGTGCATTAATTGGCTGTAAGAAGAGCAGTTGTTCTTCCCATTTCCCTGGGGCACAGTGTTCTGGGTTTTGGGAAGAAGAGCACAGGTGTGAAGGGCACAGGATTTCGTCTTTGCTCCTCATTTTGTTCCTGGGCCTTTTCTTTCCAGCTGCTCTAAAAGAACTTCTCAGTGGCCTGTCTCTCCACTTCCTCTGTTGGAAGCAGGCCAACTGCCTAGCACCCAGATGGCAGGAGGCATCAAAGGCCTCATATAGCTTCAGAATGTCCTGGTTCTATAATATCCCAGAAGGAGTGTGAGGATATGATGATGTCTTGTTTCTTAGTCTTCAGATAAATTCAAACTCCCTTCATTTTCAATTTTTCCATACCCTGCTGTGCTCTTTCTTTCTACCACTCCCCAGAAGGTGGTGAATGTGGTGGGCCATTGGGCTCAATGAGGGATGTTTCTCCCTTTTGAGAGAAGGCATCTCAGTCTGCTATACCCAGCTACCTCATCCTTGGGCCACTCCCTCAGTGGAGGATCTGTTTCTGCAGACCTGCCCTACCCCTACGACTGCCTTGCTCACCCTAACTTCTCTGGCTCATTGTGACTTTTGTCCTCTCCCTCGGCATAGAGGGGGCAGAACAGAATGCTCAAAGGCCAAGGAGAAGAAAAGCACCAACACAGATGAGCTGGCCAAGAGCAAAGGGCAGCTAACATGACAGGAAACATGATAGGTGGGTTCTAGTCCTGCCTGGCTTTGCAAACTATGGAAGTTTGCATGAGTCACTTCACTTTTTGGACTCAGTTTCTTCCTCTACAAAATGCTTCTGCTTCCTCTGCCTTCTGCCTCACAGAATCCATATATAAAGTATGCAAAAGCACTTTGGAGAATATTAAATACTAGATGAAGGTAAGGTACTGGACAGGATTGTACACCTCAGGCTTCTCAACCAGGGTTCCAGGTGCAGTCCTCAGTCTGCCATGAGTAGATGTGCACTGTCCATTCCCATTGTTCCAATCTTTTAAAATTTTTTATTTAAAATCCACTTAGTTAACATACTGTGTAATATTAGTTTCAGGTGTACATTGTAGTGATTCAGCACTTCCATACATCACCTAATGCTCATCACAACAAGTGCACTGCTTAATCCCCATCACATATTTAACCCATCCCCCTTCCCACCTCCCTTCTGGTAACCATCAGTTTGTTCTACATAGTTAAAAGTCTGTTTCTTGGTTTGCCTCTCTCTCCTTCCCCCCCCCCCCCATCCCTTGCTCATTTGTTTTGTTTCTTGAATGAAATATGAATGAAATCATATGGTATTTGTCTTTCTCTGACTGACTTATTTTGCTTCATATAATACTCTCTAGCTCCATCCACGTCATTGCAAATGGCATGGTTTTATTCTTTTAAGGCTGAGTAATATTCCATTGTGTGTGTGCGTGTATCTCCATTATATATATGTATCTGTCTATATATGCCATGTCTTATTTATCCATTCAGCAATTGATGCAAACTTGTGCTGTTTCCATAATTTGGCTATTGTTGATAATGCTGCTATAAACATTGGGGTGCATGTATCCCTTTGAATTAGTATTTTTGTATTCACTGGGTAAATACTTAGTAGTATGATTGCTGGATCATAGGGTAGTTCTACTTTGAGCTTTTTGAGGAACCTCCATAGTGTTCTCCAGAGTGGCTGCACCGGTTTGCATTCCCACCAGCAGTGCAAGAGGGTTCTCTTTTCTCCACATCCTCGCCAACACCTATTGTTTCTTGTGTTGTTGATTTTAGCCATTAAGTGTGAGGTGATAGCTCACCGTAGTTTTGATTTGGTAATAAGTGATATTGAGCATCTTTTCATGTGTCTGTTGGCCATCTGGGTGTCTTCTTTGGAAAAATGTCTATTCATGTCTTCTGCCCATTTTGTAAATTGGATTATTTGTTTTTCAGGTGTTGAGTTTTATAAGTTCTTTATATATTTTAGATATTAACCCTTTATCAGATATGTCATTTGCAAGTATCTTCTCCCATTCCACAGATTGCCTTTTAGTTTTGTTGATTGTTTTTTCTTTGCTGTGCAGAAGCTTTTTATTTTGAAGTAGTCCCAATAGTTTATTTTTGATTTTGTTTCCTTTGCTTTAGGAGACATATTTAGAAAAAAGTTGGTATGGCCAATGTCAAAGAGGTTATTATTGCCTATCTGCCTGTGTTCTCTTCTAGAATTTCTATGGTTTCAGGTCTCATATTTAGGTCTTTAATCCATTTTGAGTTTATTTTTGTGTATGGTGTAAGAAAATGGCTCAGTTTCATTCTTCTTCATGTTGCTGCCCAGTTTTCCAAACACCATTTGTTGAAGAGACTTTATTTTTCCATTGGATATTCTTTCCTGCTTTGTCAAAGATTGACCATATAACTGTGGGTTCATTTTTGGGTTTTCTATTCTGTTCCTTTGATCTGCATGCCTGCTTTTGTGCCAGTACCATACTGTTTTGATTACTTTAGCTTTGTAATATAACTTGAAGTCTGGAATTTTGATGCCTCAGCTTTGTTTTCCTTTTTCAAGGTCTTTGGCTATTTGGGATATTTTGTGCTTCCACATAAATTTTAGTATTGTTTCTTCTAGCTTTGTGAAAAATTCTGTTGGTATTTTGATAGGGATTGCATTAAATATGTAGATTGATTTGGGTAGGATAGACTTTTTAATGATTTTTTTTTTCAATCTATGAACATGAAATGTCTTTCCATTTCTTTATGTCATCTTCAATTTCTTTCATCAGAGTTTTCAAAGCACAGGTCTTTCACCTCTTCCTCATTGCCCCAATCTTGACCTTATACTTCATGGCTGTCTCTTCCCTGGATTTCCCTCCCTGACAGAAGAGAGATCAGAAAATGTGCTTATTTTGTCTCTGAGATATTGAAATTGACTAAGAAAATGCCTTAAACACATTTTTCAGTCTTGGCACTTTAAAACAAAGTCAATTGTTGAGAAAAAGTACGAGGGGTGTTTGTTGCGGGTTTAAAAAGAGGCAGGTAACCTTTGCAGGCTGGACCACCAGTCTTATCACCTCACTACACTCTTGAGGACAACAGGTTCTGAGATGGGTGTCCCATAGCAATTGTGTAAGGCAGGGATTCTTATTCCTCTTTTACAGATAAGAAAACTGAGCCTGTGTGAGCAGACAGAGCTCATCCCAGCGGTAAGTGGTGAAGACAGGATTTGATCCTAAGCCTGTTAAGCTCCAGAATTCATCTTCTTCCCACTGCAGCATAACGCTGACTGTGCATATGATGTAGATAGGACAGCTCTCATCCTGCTGCTCCAAAATAGTTCAAAGCAGGACTTAGAACTTTGATGAATCTGCAAGATAAATCTAACTTCAAAGCACACAGATGAAAAATAGAGCTTTTACTGAATATTTTCTTGGCCAGATGAGGAAGACATTTGCACTGTATATCATCTAGAAAAACTTTCTTGAATTCCTTGAATTCATTTTTAACATCTCTATTCTCCCTAATGCTTTTCTCTCAGCTCCACTTTTAGGGTTGCTTCATCTATTTTCTCTCCCTCTTTTCCTTTGACTCCTCGGTACTCCCTCCATTGTTCTAAGCGATTCACCGCCCACCCAGGCCAACATGCACAAGGCGGCCAAGCAGAATCTCTGCAGTTAGTTGAGCTGACTTCCTTTGATAGCAATCCAGCGAGCATCTGCAGTTACTTCAGCATGTCCCCAAGTGGCTTAACAAAGTATTCACCCAAAAGAGCTGGTGTCTTCCAGGGGTAGGGAGGACTATGCTGTTAAAAATATAGGATTTTTCTCTGTGCTGTTTCACGTGGGAGAGCATGAAGAAGAAGAGACAGTTCAAAGATGAGAATTAAGCTACAGGGAGGCCAGTGGGGACGGAGAGGAGGAGACCGCCATGAGACACTGAAAGGTAGAATTATAGGACTTGGAGATTATCTGGAGAGATAGAGAAAGGGAAGAATTTTTACTACAGCAAAGAGTAGGATGAGCTGGAGAATTCTAGAAGAGAAACAGATTTGAGATGGAGTGAGAGGAAAATAGTTTAGGGAAGATAATGTATTTTCAGAACATAGGGCTTCCTTGCTATCAACTTGGGACACTGCTCCACCTGTCTGGCCCTAGCAGATGCACTCCCTGCTTTAGCCTTGGATCATCTGCTGGGGAGCTCAGCACCAGTGGGGGAGATGGGAATGGCTGGCTCAGGAGACCGGAATGCAGTTCTGCAGTTCCCCACTGTGAGTGCTCCTTAGACTGAGGACTCTGCTTGGAGTCCCCTGGAGCTGCTCCCTCTGGTAACCTCTGGGGTTACCATTTTTTTCTGGGCATGGTTCCTCAGTCTTCTCTGTCAATTTGTACTCATTGGCTTTTGATCTTTTAGAAATTTCTTGATGATAGCATTTTTGTTTTCTATTTCTAGTTATAGACTAATTCTTAAACAAAACAAAGCAACTGAAGGGAAAGAAAGGGAGACATGCACTTAGACTGCTCTCTTGATCAGCTCTCCTACAGTTGTTTTCCTGGCTTGTTCCCTTCCTGACTGAATTCCTTGAGGTCAGGAAAGATGGCTTATTCATCTTTTTGTTCCCAAGCACTGGCTGATTCTTTTTTTACATGCACTGGGGAACTTAGTATTTAAGGAATTGTATGTTTACTTCTTTTATAAACTAGAAAAAAAAAGATAAAAATATAACACATCATCTCCAACTCAAGATATACCCCCATCCCCGTATTTTCAATTCAACACTATTTCTGAGTGCCACTTCTGTCTTTAGCATGAGTTAATCACAAATGTGAGAAGAATATGAATACTTCAGAAGACTTAAAGCCTTGAAGCTATTTCGCCTGTTCCTGCCTCTAGATTTGAGGGATAGAGAGGATGAAGGATGGGTGATCAGGATGAAGGATGGCAGTGAGGATGAAGAGTGGTGGCAATTCTCTGACTAAAGGAAGTTCTTTGCGTGGCTGTCTGGTGGGGGAGCTTTTCTCAGTCCACCCATGTGTCTTTGTTGCATACCTGCCCTGTGATCAGGATGTGGTAGAGATATGTGGTGCAATGCATGATGCACCACACAGGGTCCTGGCCCTCCTGGAGCCAAAGGGATAAGCCTGACACACAGGTAGCAATTGAAAAACATTCAGAATCAGAGAGTTAAAAAATCATAGCATTTGTAAATTTTGTCTCAGCCTTACTGTACTTGCTAAATTAGTAGCTCATGCAGCAAGAATCATTCAGGTTTCAAAAAGGGAGATATCAGAGTAGGGAAAGCATCTTTGTATCTTTGCATATGGTTCCTGAATTCCCATTGGCTCCAAGAGAATCCTCAGCAATCCTAATTTTGTGAGGTAATTGCTCTCACAGCCCACCATATTGAGCACCCCCAATATACATGGGGGAAACATACATGGGGGAAGAAGAATATAAGGATGCATTCACATTTTTTTTTCTGCAAATGACTGTCACTGAGTCATCTTGGAGCCTACCTGGCAGTCTGTTATCAAGGTAAAATAGTATCCTGTTTCTAGAATGACTCCTTATATGCTCACCAGCAGTTCTGACCTCAGAGTTTGGGGAATGGGTCAGTCTTAATTACCTTGCTGAACTGTGGCGTTCTTTGGGGGGACTTCCAGGACTGGGAGAAACATGTGACAAGGACCAGTCTGGGGTCTTCCCCCATCTGCGAAGTTACCACATAGGTGTCACTGGACTTGTAGCACAGCCTACATTCTGCTTCTGCCTGTGATAGGGAATGCAGTGAATCTTAGCCGAATGGCTCAGGATTGCTTGATGCCAAGTATTGCATTCTGAGCACGTCAGAATACAGTGGGCCTAATGGATAAAGCTATTATAAATGATCTAATTAATACAGCAGACCGCTGTTTTATTATGGGGGCTGTGGGCTCCCATCAGTGCACGCCGCTTAGAGTTACTGCCATCAGCTTCTTCTTGTTCTTGGTGTTCGGGTGGCTAATGCACTATATAGAGATTCAGAGGCATTTAATAAGATGATAAAATGCCATGCTGAATTAATGTTTAGAGCTTCTTGGCTCAGGCTCTCTAAATCTAGAAGTACTCAGGACTGAAAACTAAGAATTTGTCTTGGTCCCAATGCTCTCTCTGCTCACCCCCATTATTCTTTTGCAGCATGTCCCTCGAAGACTCTTGCATTCTGTCATCCAGTTGGAGAACACCTTCTAACATGATGGGACATATCATGGAATGTGCCATACGTGTTACCAGGGAAGCTCTACTGGTAACTCACGGGGCTGTGGCACCTCCTGGATCATTCTTATTTCCAGATACCCATGTTTGGTACAAATGGCATCTAGTTTGTTTCCTCTCTCCAAACCACACCATTCCTAAAGTGTTGTTCTTTGGAACTGTACCTGTTGGAGCCTTTCTTAATCCCAGAAGAATCTGGTCCATTGCATTTTGAGCTTGTGATGTTATCTTGGATTATAGGGTGATTTGGTAAGGCTATTGTCCCAAGGGTGTCAAATTCTTTCTAGGCATTGTGCTACATTTCGCTAGTGGACATCAAGGGGGAGTGGCCTGTATTAGAGCCTCAGGGTTCAAATATCCAGAATATCCTGGCTTCTCTAGGAGGGGTTAACTGAGTGAAAAATAAAACAAACCTGATCATTTTTCTATTTGGGTATTTTTTTTTTATCAAAATAGAACTCTATTAAAAAGTTAAATCACTATATACATAGTGTAGTGTATTAATTTTTCTATTGCTGCTGTAACAAATTCCTGTGAGGTTAACACCTTAAAAAACCCACAGATTTATTACCTTCCAGTTCTATGCAGCAGAAGTCTGGTATGGGTATCACTGGATTAAACTCAAGGTGTCAGCAGATTGTTCCCTTCTAGAGGCTCTGGGGGAGAATTTGTTTCCTGGTCTTTCTGGTTGTTGGCAGAATTCATTTCTTTGGAGCTATAGGATTACAGTCTCCATTCTCTTGCTAGCTATAACCAGAGGGCATCTCCTTCTGGAGGCTGCTTTATTCTCTGGCTTGTGACCCTCTTCCTCCTTCTTCAAAGCCAACAAGAGCAGGTGGACTTTTCTCATGCTACATCTTTGGCCCAATTTTTTGACTTCCTCATCTACTTTTAAGAGCTCATATGATTGGATTAGAGATTGTGTAAATAGGTAGATGAGACCTTGATAACCCAGGATAATCGCTCCACTTTAAGGTCAGCTGAGTAGCCACTTTAATTCCACCTCCAATCTTAATTCTCTTAATTTATAGGTCCTGGAGATAAGGATGTGGACATCTCTGGGAGGGGTATTATTCTGCCTGCCACATATAGTTTCTTTGCAAAGCCTACATTACATTTAATTTAAATTCTAGAAGTTTACAATAAGGAGGAGGGAAATTGATGCTTATTGAGCACCTGCTGTATGCCAAGCATCATGCTAGACCTGCACATGCATTATGTGCATTAGGTAAGTACTGTCCTCACTCTGTTGATGAGTTAACTAAGATTTGTAGAAATTAAGTTACGTGCCTAAGATCCAAAAGGTAGTAATGACAGAGTCAGGATTTGAGCCCAGGAGGGTAACACTCCAACATCTGAATCCTGCTCTTTCTAACACATCGTATTGTTCTCTCTTGGGATTTCAACCAAGAGCCTCAGAATTAATGTCTTATTTAAACATACATGTTTTCTCTAGATTGGAGTTAGTATGTTTGAGGCCTGGGCTTCAGGTGGAGTGTAGATCTCTAATTTCCCCCTACTTCAGTCTCTCATAAGAGCAGGACTAATTTTATGTTACTCAGGTCTGGGGAAGGACAATGTAGGAAGTGAGGAAACTGTCCTGGAGCCTTTGGCTGGGCCAAGCTCAAAGTCACTTGAGTGCTTAAAGTGGAACCAGGCATCTTGTCCCTGTAGTGCCCAAACTTAGGTGTTGGAAAGCCGCTTGAAGCTCCTCCTCTGTTCTGCTCATCTCAGCTTGCCTGGGACTCTGCAGGAGGCTGGTCTTGGGCAAGTGGCACCTGCTTTCTCAGTTGACTGCAACCCATACACCCATGGTCATCTTGCCACACGTGTCAGAAATGCAGGAGCTCTGCAGGGAAAAACCTTCCAGGAATTGCAGGAACAAAGGAGACGGTACGGCAGAAGGAGGTGACAGATTTGGGACAGCTGTTGGCAGGGTCACATTTGGACACCTCCAGGTCTGTAAAACACCCCACTGATGTGATCATTGATGTCCTACAGATACACTTGGTTTGGATATGGGTAGACTGTTGATACTGTGGTATTTTGGAGGCTCACAGTTCAAGTCAGAGTTATTTGGCTTCTGCATCAATTAGAAAGATCATCAGAGATGTGCAGCCCCATCCCTGAGATAATCGCCAGAGTAATGACTCAGGGGGGGCTGCAGCTATTTCAGTCTTCAGTACATACATGTGTACACTCATGTACATAGTTTAAATAATGTGATCAGCTTATGTCCTGCCTCAGTATTCTTGTTTTTCTCTTCCAATTTTGGTACTGCTCTGACAGGCTGGCAGGGCACCATGATTCTGTCTTTGCATGTTGATTAAAGCAACTGACAGATCAGGATTACAAGTTGCTAACTCGCTTTTGGGCCCTGGCTGCTGAGGAATGTATAATGTCTATCTGAATCTCTTCTCCCTCTTAGCTTCTGTGCTGAGAGTCAGCAGTGTTGCATGAACTGATGTCAGCATCTTCTGTTAGCATCCAGGAGGGCAGAAGCCTGGGTGAGCAGACACTGGGGACCTCTTTCTATTGATGACCAATTCCTACCCACAAATCACCTGAGTGTGAAGGTGCTGGGCTGTGGGCTCCTTTGTTTCATTTCAGCAAATACTGATTAAACCTCTACTTTGGATATTCAATGACAAACCTCTCCCTTAGTTAAAAAGGCAAATACAATAGAGTGTTATAAATGTTATGGGAGGTAGGGAAGTATAGGGTATTATGGGGCCACATAGGCAGGTACCCAGCCCAGTCTTGGCAGTGGATGGGCAGGAAAGGCTTTTCTTAAGGAACTGGCATACAAACTAGACCTGTAGACAAATTTGAGACATCCAGGTAAGGGAGGAATGTGTTTGTGTGTGTGTGTGTGTGTGTGTGTGTGTGTGTGTGTGTGTGTTTAGAGGGGTCAAGAAGAAGTGAAGAGCTCTAAGCAGAATAAAGTCATGAGTAAAAGCCCAGAGGCCAGAGAGAGGTAGGGAAGTGAAGGAATTAGAAGCAGAGATTAGAGGTGGGACCTAGCACGCAGTAGGACAATGGATGGGAGGTAGAGAGAGATTAGATTAGCAGGAACTGAAACACCAGGTAATGACACATGGGCCATGGGAAGAAACTTGTGCTTTAACCTCAGAGAAATGGGATAATGATAGAAGAGTAGTTACATGAACAAATCATCCTTAAAGAAGATTATTTTAGCTGGGATGTGGCGAGTGGCTTGGAGGAGGCAGCACCAGTCAGGGAGACTCACTGAAATAGTCTTAAGTGAAAAAAGCAGTGGTCAGACTTAAGGATTGGGCTGGAGAAAGTGTTTGTATTTGAGAACTATTCAGGAATAGCAAAGAACAGGACTTGCTGATTGGTTCAGTGGGGTTCATGGAGAGGAGGTGGCCACAAGAATACCCAAATTTCTGCCTTAGGCAACTAAATATAGTAGAGCCATTAATTGCTCCAGGGACATAAAAGGCAGAGCAGGTGTGGGAGGCTGGGGTGGAAAAGATGAACGTAGTAGGGACATGTTGAGTGTGAGGAGCTGTGGGATAGCCAGGATGGAGTTTGAGTTGGTCCTGATTGATGTGGCTGGTTGGTTATTGAAATAACAAAATACTTCTGTACTGTTGATAAAGAACTGGTACCCTGAGAAGCTCCTCATCCATGTTCCCCTGTCACTGTCTTGTCTGCCCTAACTTACCCAGTCACTAATAGATCTTCCCAAGATCTGGAAACTAAATGTATAATGAGGATAATGTGCGGCGTAGTAGGACATGTATTCTGACTGGTTAGTGCCCTTGCCATCCCAGTTCAATAATTTTAACATCTCCCCTTGGAGACAGCTAAGTGTCCTGCAGGCAGTTGGTTTTAAAAAGTCAAGAGCTGAGGAGAAAGAGAGGTCATGGCTACAAATACTCTATTTCAAGCCACCAGCCTGAAGGTTGAAGCCTTGAAGTGGCCGAGAGTCTTCAGAAAGAGTGTATAGAGTAAGAAGAGAGGGTCTAGGGCTAATGAATTTGGACTTGACCCTACAGGAAGTGAGGAGCCAATAAAGTATTTTAGGCAGGGGCACAAAGCAACTAGGGAACCCTCAGGACTAAGAAGAATGCCAAAGAAGTCTGACAAGGTTGCTGTCCTCAAGGACATGCTGCTCCAGTTGGGGAAGATGAGATAAGTTGTGGTAGGCGAGATAAATACTGCCCCTTGGAAAGAAACCAGCTCACCACATGTGACGACTGAGTAGCAGGTGAGTAGCACTGTCCCACAGTAAGTAGTTCTGTCCCACAATGTGGTCCAGAGCCATCAGTGGTAAGGATCTTCCTCAACCTGATGGTTAATCTATCAATTTTCCTTTGTTAGAATCTTCAATAAACGTTGTTCCTTGGGACTAACTGACTTCTGAGTTCCCCGCCAAAGCCTAGATTCTTGAATAAGTGGGAAGGGTTCTGAATAAAAAGAAATGCTTTGGCACTTTGGAGTTTACCAAACCCTTTGATGTATATTACCTCATTTTAGCATTTCAGCAGGTAAGTTATAGAGGATATTGCAGAGAAGGAGCTAAGATGTACAGAAGTTTGAAGGTAATTCATAGGTAATGGAGCCAGCTTTTAAATCTTAGTCACTGGGTCCAAAAGTTGGTGCTTTCATGCTTCTCCAGTGGTTTGCACACCATATTCCTTGAAACACTTAAGGGACTGTGTTAGGTTGCGGGTGTTGGGAAGCATCTAGAAAGCAGCGCTCAACTCCTAGCCTACCTCAGCCAGGGCTGTCAGGTATTTGTCAGTTTTCTGTATCAGCCTTCTTGGGAAGTTTTCTCTCAGGAAAGCATTTCGCAGTGTGGGAAACCTCTCCTGTCTTCAAGACTTTTCTAGTTAGACCTGACTAAACCATCCTCTAAAGTTGTTGTTGGTTCCTTTATCATCTCCAAGACTTAGCAAGCCATGCCTGTTGTTCTTACCCTAACCCTTTGGCTCCAGCTCCAGCCTCTTCCATCTGGACCATGTTCCCTGGTGCTGGTTCTTCTCAGCAGGATGGCTGCCTTGTTTCTGTCCCTCCACCCCTCCTGTGGATTCCTGGCACCCCGGACACTCTAAGAATGAATATAAAATTTTACCACTTGGAGTCTTTCCTGGACGTGCATTGATGCTGAACTTGTGACCACCAGCAGTCCACTTTTAGTATCTTTAAATCCTGTTGGACTTGTATTTGGACCTTTCGTGGCAGTGTTTTCCTGAAACCATTGCATCTCAAACATTTCAATGTACCAATTTCTTTGTTCTCAGAAATTGTACCTTCATTAAAACAATCCCTTTTCCATTAAAGTGTTCTTTAAAAGGCTGAAGTTTGCCTTGATGCACCAGTAGTTATGAGTTAGAGGGTAAAGAGGAAGGACCCAGAGGGAAAGGAAATAATTTTATTTCCTAATTATACAGCAAAATTAAGAGTTCATATTTCTCTGGTTTCCATTTCTGAGAACTGCCTAGAATTTAATGGCAACTTTATAACTCACAATTTGTAAAATACAGGCCTAAGCCTTTCTCCTTTTCTCAGATACTTATTGAGCAACTATAGTGTAAGTGCAAAACTAAGGCTCTCAGTAAGTGTAGTGTGAGTGCAAGTTTTAGTCTCCATAGAGGATGCAAAGATTTTAAGAAATGGTTTCTGCCCTCAAAGGAGTTTATAATCCCAGCATGCACTTAACTAATACAAAGAGGAGGCAGGGAGGGAGGAGTAGATGGGGTAAGTGCTGAGGGTAGCCTGAACATGGAAGTAAACAGACTATCTCTAGGTTCCGAATTAGAACGTTGGTGATATGACAGGCGACCCTTTTATATCCTACTCCAGAAGTGTGGGGGTTGATGGCAGAGTTTCACTGCAGACAGAGTGGGAAAGATCCCGCCAAGGATTGTTGACACTGGTAAACCAATTTCAAATGCTGGTGGGGTTGATGGTGGGGAGTTCTGGACTCAAGTGGAATTTTTACACGAAGGCAAACTCAAGATATTTCAATCTTATGTTTTTGAAGATCCACATGAACACTAATAGTTCTTGACTTCTTAGCCTCTGACAGACTGAAGTGTGGGAGCACCACCCTCTGGAGCAGCTCACCCAGCAGATCCACTGCTAGGAGAACACAGGCTCTGGAATTGGATACCTGGGTTCAAGTCCCTGCTGTCCTTTTCCATTCTGTTGGTTGCTTAACTTCTCTTGCCTCAGTTTTCTTATGGTGCAAAAGGGGACTAATTCCTACCTTGCTGGGTTGTTGAGAGGGTGCAGAATAGTGCAGGGAAAGTACTTGGCATGTGGTAGGCCCTCAGTAAATAGTACCTCATTACTTTTACTGTGAATCCAGCAGTTTCATAGTGGAAACAAGGCACACAAGGCTGAGGTGACCTAGCACGGATGTTACCCTTTACTCTTACAAGTGGATTGAGGGTCTAGAGATCAGGCTCCTCTCCAGAGTTTCTGGGGGAACTTAGATAAGCCTGTTAACCTTCTCTGTGTGTTATTCATGTTCATATACTGATAAAATGGGAGTGAAAGAAAGTCACAGCATTCTGAGTTGGAAAGGAACTTCCAGTACAAGTGTAAAATAAGGGCATTTAACAGGAGAGGCAGCTGAGGCTAGAAGAGATAAAATGACACCCTGAAGACAAAGCAAGAATGTAACCCTGTCTTGCCTCTCAATATAATACTCCTCCTCTACATAGTTGCTCCTAAAATTGGTGACAGCTCAGGGGTTTGGGAGGTAGTTCATGCATCATGAACTAATGAACTAATGATCCCTTGGGATGGACCAGCCAAATTTGTCAGATTTATTATATACAAATCTGTTTTCATCAGCATAATTCAAGGATTCAAAGCATAAATGTAGTATAAAATGGTAGTGGAAATGTGCTATCTTTCCCATCTTCTATTTTTACTTTTATTTTTATTGCTTAACTCCCTCCTTACCTTTGGTTTCTTAAGTATTTCCCTGCTCTAATCTGGAATTCACTTACTTGGTATTTATTCCATGTACTGTGTATACTATGAGGGATACAAAGAAATATACGACAGACCTTGACCTGAAGGGTCTTACTATCTAGCATGTAGGGAAGATGTGCGCAGTTGAAAAGTTGGGTAAACAATATGAGAGCAAGTAAAAGGAAACAAAACATGCAAGGCACTATATGATTAAGTGTCAAATGAGACATCGAGATCTGTGGTTCCCAAATGCTAATTTATGGGTTGGTGCTTGTTGATGACAACATTTTCATCAGTTTTCTGTGAAATGAGGAAAATAGGGCAAGTAGTGATTATCTCATAGGTCTAAATTTATTTGTTTTATAGGATTTTCTGAGAGTATATCCTTCCAACATTTTAGTGCTAAAATGCCCTTTCTTTTTTAAAATGGTGGGGTATAAATAGTGATGGCTTTTTTTGAAAGCCCATACTTAGAAAATAAAAAGTTGGCCACGTTATATTTATTCCCTTTGAAATTTCGCTCATCCTTGAAAGCCAAAAGCAAGGAACCACTGATGTGCACAAATGTCTGGAGTCAAAGAGAGGAACAAATGTGGAGTAGTGGAGTGTTCAGGGAAAGCTCCCAGGGCAAAGACAAACATTGATAAGGAGTTGGAAGGATGGAAGGATTTGATACAGTGGAGAGGTATGAGGAGCCTCCCTGTTGAGGAATAATGTGAGAAGAGTTTTGGGAATAAGACTGGAGGGTTTATTTAGGGTGGTAGGGAGAAAGTTTTGGAAGCCTTATCCATTCACCTGCTATGGCCATAAAAAATTTGCTCTGCTGTTATCACAATAAAAACAGATCTTGGACTCCTTTGAAATAACCAAAGTCCATATCTTGAACCACTTACTCCAGTCAATGAGTCAATGACCCAGTCCATCTTGTATTCCAGTTCTGGCCTGCTCTCTAACATGCCAAATTTGACCTTGCTTTAATACTCACATGCAGTGAGAAGTATCTCATTTTCAGTTCTGACCTCATTTTCAGTTTCAGGACCCATCCTAGACCATAATGCAGACTCATTATTGGGTTAGACTGACCTTGCTCATTCTGGGTTTGTTCTGAGATGTGCACCATAGGCCATGCCCTTGAGGATGGCACACACACTGAGTTAGTCCCAGCTTCTGAGGAGGGCACAGTGAGCAGTGGCATGCAGGGTGCATTGTGGGGGAGACTGAGAGAAGGAAGGAAGCCTCAATAGGACATGTATCTAGGTGGAAAGGGAGGAACCGGTGGCCTAAGCTAGGGGGTCTGAGGCTGGAATGTTCACCATTTACTACAATGGGAAGACAGCCTGTTCAGAGGAGCAAAAGTATTTGTTTCAGGGTTATTGAGCCCAGCAATGGGAAGGGAGATAAACTGTGACTGGAGGAAAAAGATGAGGTCCATTTGGAGCCAAGACATATTCATGATCGAGAACTTCTGTAGGGAGAATGCAATGCTGCTGCAGCTCCAAGTGAGCATAGGGGAGAAGGAGACTGAAAGGAGTATAGCTTCACATGAAGGCTGGAAAGTAGTGTAGGAAGGACTGGGCAGATGGGCAGGAGGGACTGGGTACATGGGCAGGAGCCTGGGGAGCTCATGGGGGACATGATGAGGGGCAGGATGGATTGGGCACATGGGCAGGAGGCTGGAAAGCCCATGGGGGACAAGATGAGTGCAGGATGGATTGGGCACACAGGTAGGAGGCTGGAAAGCCCATGGGGGACAAGATGAGGGAAACCACCAACTTAGAGACCATAAACTTGGATCTTGGCAAGGACCCATACTTTCTGGACTGGAAGGCATGTTTCACTATAGATGAGCAGCCTGAAGATGAGAGAGAAGTGTGCTTATTTCATGGGCCCAAGTGTGATCTGTGGTATTCCCTTGGCACAAACCTCTACCTTCTTTGCTTGCTGTCTTCACACCTTTCCCTGCCTCCTATTCCTCAAGGTAAAGAAGTCCTTGCTTCTAGGAACTGAGTGGCTATAGGACACAGAGAGGGTAGGAGCCTAAGGGGCCGTCCTTCTTTGGGCCTCCCTCATGGGGTGCTAGAAGCAGTGGATCTGTTTGAGCTTATTTATGTGCCTGGAGCTGAGAGCCCATGTTTGCTTATTCAACCAGCTTCCCACGCTGCCAGAAAGGTGCTAAGCAGCAGAAATTCATATTCACCCTCTCCCCTCTCCCTCTCTCTCACACTTTCTCTGGTATTCTTCAACTCCAATGGGAGCTAATATTTACCTGCAGCATTGGCTGTGGGGCCGTGGGATGTGACAGCTGGAGGTGGAGACAACTTTTTTCTCCCTTCCTCCTCCACCTGTCTTTCTCTAGAGGTTTGAAAATGAAAAAAAATTGTAATTGTAATCTTCAAGACTGCCTGGTTGAGAATTCAGAGATTGCAGGGAAGAGTCAGGGGGTCTTGAGTTAGCTTCTCTACTAAAAGGCAAGGAAGGAAGATGAATTTGGTGGGCAAAGGGCTTTTGGGAGATGCTCTGAAGATTCAGCCAGCTACTGGGCAGCCCGGGAGGGGGAGTAGCTGCCAGCCAAGGGACACTGTTACTTACCAGGTGAAGGACTCTAGTATTGGGTATTAGAGAGTATGGATGACACTCTCAGGTATTTCTGTGACTGGTCTCACTTGGTGCTGGCCACACAGGCAACCTCTACAGGGGAGGCTTAGGAGGCTTCACACGACTAGGTGCAGAACTACCTCCTACGCCCTGGGAATATGCATAAAGGGCAAGTTCCCTCCAAGCCCACTGCCTGGTGCTGACTCAGCCTTAGTATTTACCTGCTCACCTATCAGGAGTCAAGCATATATAGTAAGTGGAACAAATGTCTGAGGCCAGGAATAGGAGAAATGCCTCAGCTCAACATGGTTTGTGAATGACAGAAAGATGAATAACTGATGATGTTCTAAGACTTGTTATGTTCCTGCAGTGGGAAAAGAGGTTTCCCAGGAATGCTGGAGGAAGGGACATGCAGGGAGATGGGGGTAGGGATGAAAAAAGGAGTCTCAAAGTTGAGAGTGGGTAGGGATGTCACTCCACGTAGGTTCTGGACATGGTGTGGGTCCATCTGTGTCTGTGAGCTGGCTCCCCACAGTGGGCCAGATGCCCTCCTCCACTCACTCCTCTAGCTGCCTTTTCCTGCCTTTCTAGCCATTTACCAGAAAGCCTGTTTCTGTTCTTTAAACTGCTCTTTTAAGCTGTGTGTCATAATTCTCTCTGCTTCAATTTGTCCTCTCGTTGCCATGGTAGCTGGCTAGGGGTCTCCAGCTGGCCGGGGGTGTCCTGCTGGCAGAGCATGGAGGCAGAAGACACAGGTGATCCTGGGCTGGCACTTCTGTAACTCCTCGTGCTACAAGTCCCCTCCTTGTCTCTCTGCCCCTGCCCCCACATCCATGAAGTTCCCACAACCTATGCCTACCAAAAGGCAAAAGCAGGGGAGGAAACAGTAGTAACATTTGTTGTTGTTGTTCTGGCCATTTCACAAATAGCCTGACAAGACATGGACAGCCTCTTTCAGGGTAGAGCTATAGGAGACCTGAGATGGGATGGCTGTTTGGGGGAAGAACCCTAAGGGATCATGATAGGCTGACTTGTCCCATCCATGACTAGGAAGAGAAAAGGAGGCAGTGGAGAGAGAGCCAGGATTTAGCCTATGAAAAGCAATTTCTAAGAAGCATGCATAATCTGACGTGCAGTGGGCTCTTGACATCTGAGCTGAGCAGCCCTAGCTGGGGCTTTCCAAGCCCATGTATACAGACATTTTCATATGGACTTGTGACTTTACTTTTGAAGGTCATGTGTTTTTGGTGCCTTGTGTCACATGTTAGCCTTTTTAGCTTTCACCCTGGCTTTTTATCATACTTCATGGCTATTTTTCATAAGACAAGATACATTGTAAATAACTTATTTACACATCTGTTAATTTATCCATCTATATCCATCTATCCATTTTTCCATCCATCTATCTATTTATTCAATAAATTGTCAAGAAATAATTATCAACTACCCACAACTATGTACTGATCCAACTATGGAGATACAGCAGTGAACGATATTGACAATCTTTGCTCTCAAGTAGTTTACATTATTTTGAGACAGATCAACAAAAAATAAACAAGAAATTACCAGATAGTAAAAAGTGGAAGATTAATAAAGGGTGATGTCATAAAGGGTATCTGGGTGCATGGTCCAGAAAGGCCACTGACAAGGTAGCATGTTAACTTGAGATCAGAGCACTGGGAAGTAGCCTTTATAAGAAGAGGAGGGAAGAACATTTCCAGCACAGAAAACAACTAGCTTAGATGCCCTAAGGCAGAATATAGCTTGTGACATTTATCAATGTCAGTATGAGTGGAATGAGTGAGGGAGAGGGAGGTAGGTGATATGGTCAAGATAACAAGGTCATTGGGTCATACATGGGCCACGTCAGAGCCTCTTGGCTTTACCTGTCCCTGGGACCTTTGGCCTTTTGCTCTACCCCAGCCACCACTGCAGTGACTGACCAATTCCATGTATGTAAAACCTGACAGCCCCTCACTTCATGCTTTGCATCTCCTACCTCTTACCCTGGAACTTCCCTGTTGACACAGACTCATGAGATACTCAGAACTCTCTTGGGCAACTGCAAGTTGGAGAAGGAAATTAACTCCCTGAATGATGAACTTTTGACCAATAGGAGAATCAGCAGATAAATTTCTTTGGTTTCCTCTTATGGACTGTCCCAAGATGCAGTTACTTGGGTTTTTAGTTCAGCCAGCTTGTAATACATACTTGTATTGGCTCTAGCTTTTGCGGGCCTTACTACCCTTTCCCCTCACTCCTGCTTTCGTGTGATTGCATGCCTTAATAAGAGGCATCTAAGCCCCTGCCTCAGGCTCTGCTTCTTGGGAAGCTGGGATAAGACAGGCAGCCTTTAGCTGAAGTAGGGTTTTGTAGGACATAGTAAGGCATTTGCATTTCATTCTGAGAATTAGGGCCGCCGTCCTCGTTACTTTGGTGGTGAGTATCCCCGCCTGTCATTCTGAGAATTAGAGGAGGTGGTTAGAGAGTATTAAACAGAGGATTATTGATCTGACTTACTTTTTAAGAAGATGACTCTGGTTGCAGTTGGTAGAATAATTTGAAGGGAGGCAAGAGTGGAACTACACTGTAGTTCAGGTGAGAGATGAATGATAGCTCAAATGAGTGGGAGCAGTGGAGGTCATAAGCATGTGTGTCTGTGACAAGGGCAATCATAAGGTAATGCAACATTGACATTGGTGCTGGGTGGTAGGCCAGGTTGCTCTCAGTAATGGACTCACCTCTGCACAGCCTCCTTTATGCTTGGAATTCCAGTATGTGCTTCAGCAAAATGACAAATTGCAACCTGCCATGGACCTTCATCTTTGTTGAAATAGAGAGGCTTCCCCTTGAACCCTGCCAGGGCAAACCAAAGACCTTTACAACAACCTCAGGCCAGCATTATTCAAACTGTTGCTTGCTCAGGAAAAAGGGGCTTGTGTTTCACACTCTCAGCTGAATCAGAGTAGTCCTCTGCCTTTATCTGTTTAATTAATTTATACTTAGAGTAGTATTTCTTTTGCAGAAAAATCTCCATGGCTCAAAATTTAAGGAGATATTGCTTCCATTGGTGAGAAGTAATTTAGCTTAATAAAACAAGACTGAATCTTGGATTCAGATAGCTCTGTGTTTCAATGTCAGCTTGACCAGTTCCTAGCTATATAGCCTAAGTCCATCTGCACTGTCAAGATTAATGACACCAGCTGCCTGGAGTTGTGAGAATTGAATGGTTTAGATGTGTAAAGTGCTTGATAAATGCCTTTTCTATCCCCTTACTGCACCCATCATAAATAAATCCCATGGAAGGTGAAGTTCAGTGGGGTTGACTTGAGGTGGGCTCAGCCTCCTTCCATGGTTGAGGCTGGAGATTCTGGAGTTTGTACCATTAAGCAGGGTAATAGATCCTTACCAACCATTCCCCTGGAGATATTCAGGAGGCTGGAATCTTGCCCTTTCTTTTGAGAGGCTCAGAGCAGCATCCATCTATGAATTACTGTGATGGTGCCCGTGTGAGATCGTTTATTGAGACAAGTGTTGTTCAATCCATTTTATAGATGGAAGATTCTAATACTTTAGGCAGTTGTGCCTTTGCAGTCAAATGCTGAGGAATTTCTCCCTTGAAGCTGTATTCTTCACTTGCTCAACCAAAAATAATGGCAGCTCTTGCAGAGTAAATTATCAGATGTTAACAGTGGCTGATGTGAACAACTCTTATGAACCTTAGACCCATCTTAGATATAGTAATGTGGTTATTTTGACATTACAAAAGTATTTTGTGTTTATTTTATAAAACAAGAAAAAGCACACAGAAAAAAAATCTAAGTTATCTATAATCCTGTCATCTAAATTTAATCACTAATATTGGCTAACTATTTCTTTTAGGGTTTCTCTCCCCCTCCCATACATACATATGTACAATTGTGTGTATACACACACACACACACACACCTATATACAATTTTATTATATTAAATGGGATTATGGTCTGTACATACTGCTTTTGTAATCTGCTTTACTAATTAATAGTATACTGTGAACAATTTCCTGTTCTTAAATATTATGTTACCATATGGTTTATTTTAGCATATGATTTTTAATAATTGTGAAATATTCCATTATATAACCACATTATAATATGTTAACCAGTTCCTTATTGTTGTTTATTTGGATTATAGTTTTTAATATTCAAATTAACAACCCAATGGGCAATTTTACAAATGCATCTTTGTGTACAAGTTCAATGATCTTATAAGGACCGACTTTTACAATTGGAATTACTGGGGCAAAGGCTATGCATATATTTATGACTCTTTAGAAGCATTGCCCAGTCTCCCTCAGGAGAGTTTGTACTAATTACATCCCTTGCCAGTAGTGGATGAGATTGCCCACATCTTTGCCAACTCTATGTGCTTTAATTAGTAAGAATATCTCCTGAATCTCTCTTAAACATTTATTTGAATTGTGATATATTTCAAACACTTAGTATAAAAAACAGTTAAGAAACACCCATACACCACCATTAAGATTAAATAGATCATAACATTTGTCATATTTGCTTCATCTAGCTCCCATTTTTAAAGGAATAAAATGTTATAGATGTATTTATGCACCCTCATCCCTTATCCCTCTCTCCAGAAGTCACCACTTCTCTGAAATTAAAATTTCATTACCATGTGCATTTTTGTAATTTTACTACATATATATGCATTAATAAAGTATGTGTGTGATTTTGTGTGAGTTTTAAAATTTTATATAAATGATATATTAAATCTGTCCCATTGCAGCAAAGTGAACATTAATTTTTAAGATTAACCAGTGTTATTACATGCACACTTAGTTCATTATTTCACTTTCTGCATAGAACTGCACTGTATGAATAAATTGCAGGTTGGTCATTTACTTCCCTTCTGATGAGAGCCAGGTTGTTCCAGTTCTTTTGCCTATTATAAACAGTGTTAAAACGATCATCCTTTCCCATGTCTCCTTGGGTGCCAGTGTGAGATTTTCTCTAGGATAGATGCCTAAAAGTGGAATTGCTGAGTTTTGGAATGCACATGTCCAACTTTATTAAGTATCACCACATTGCTTTCCAGAGTGACTGCCATCTACATACTCCTGCTGTCATAGATTCTGGGTCTAAAGTTCTCTCTTGTCTAGCAAGAGAATGGGACACAGGATGAAAAGCGAGAGATGGCTAATGTCTGGGAAAAGACAAGGGCCCTGAATAAGTGTCCTTGCCTTGTTTTTATGAGGATCAGAAGGCTTACAAACATCGTGATGGATGTGCACAAAGAGACAATCTGTGAACATTAACTTGCAGATGTGAGGGAAAGGGGTCTTGAAGATATTTGGGGTTAGGGGTTTGGGTTAATACAAAGCAAAATCCTGATGCTGGGCAGTTGGGCAGAAGGTTGTTTACAGAGGACATGAGGCACCACCTCTGTTTATCTTAGCTAGCCTAGGGGATGAGACAGGTAGGACAAATAACCTTAGAGTTAACAAGGCACCTTTTCTTTTGTTAATCATCTCCACTCTGGGCTGCTTCACCTGCAGCGCAGTGGTCTATAGCCCAATTTACCTGTTTACCTAACTTGGTCTTTTCTTCCTGTAAAAGCAGCTTTCTGCTATAGTACTAAATTAGGGGTGCATCCATCCTGAATATCTAATCTTGTTTGTTTCATATATCTATGTATTGGGCGCCTTTGCACTCCTCTATTTTGGGGCCTTTGCCCCTCCCTCTCTATTCTAGGGGCTCTGCACCCCCTCTGTATTCTGGGGTGCCTTTGCACCTCCTTATTCTTGGTTGCCTTGTCTTGTTTACCCAAACTTGGGTGTGAGCATCCTATGGCTTTGTAATTCTTTATGACTTGTTAATCCATTGGTGTAAGCCCAAGGAATTTCTAAACTTATTCCCCACACCTGCCATATGTAGAGTCCCCATTTCTGTGTGTCTTCCACAACACTTGATGAGAATTAGTAAAGTTTGACAATCTGATGGGTGTGAAATGAAATCCAATCATTTCATTAATTGCCTTTTCCCTGATTACTAATGAAGTTGCGCATTTATTATTATTATTATTTTTTAATGTTTATTCAGTTTTGAGAGACAGAGAAAGACAGAGCGTGAGCGGGGGAGGGGCAGAGAGAGAGGGAGACACAGAATCCGAAGCAGGCTCTGGGCTCCGAGCCATCAGCACAGAGCCCGACGCGGGGCTCGAACCCACGAACGAACCACGAGATCATGACCTGAGCCGAAGTCGGACGCTTAACCGACTGAGCCACCCAGGCGCCCCTGAAGTTGAGCATTTAACATATGTTTATTGGCCATTTGGATTTTTTTCATATGTGAATCATAGTTTCATATCCTTTTCCCATATTTCTATTAGGTAGTCTGTGTTTTTTTCTTTTGACGTGTTAGGGTTCTTGTATGTACTCTAGATATGATTTGTGGGTTGTAAATATCTTCTCCCTCACATAGCTTGTCTTTTTCACTTTGTTTATGGTGCTTTTTGTCACACAGAGTTATTAATTTTAGTGTGATAAAACTTACCTGCTTTTTTTTATAACTTTAGTTGATTTTGTCTTGTTCAAAAATTATTTCCATATGCTGAGATAAAAAGAAGTTATTTGTATTGTATTAAACTTTTTTTTCAGTTTTGCTTATTGTATTTGACTCTTTCAATCCATCCATAATTAATTTTTGTGTATAGTGTGAGGTAGGCTCTAATTTCATCTTTTATCCTATGATTAGTCCTTTGTCCCAACACCATTTAGTGACTAGTCAATTGGTTTCCACTGTTTCTGGGCACCTTATTTTATTGCACTGGTCTAATTGTATATTCCCTGTAGCTGTGTCTCACTAATTTAGTTTTTATGGCTGTGTAGTTTTGCTGCATTAGGGTAATTCTCTCCATACCTCTGCTAGATTGTCTTGGATATTGGCCCTTTATTCATCCATATAACTTTTAGGATCAGCTTGTCACATTTCATTTTAAAAAATGGGATTTTGATTGTAACTGAACTTATGGATTTATTTGGGGGAGGATTGTTATCTTTAAGCTCTTTTGTTTCTTCATCTCCCAATAGGACATGTTTCTTCCTATGCTTAGCTCTATCTTAAAATCCCTCAAGAGAGTTAAAATTTTTTTCTCTACATTTTTATTACATATCTTTTATTATTAAATTTGTTTTTATATGCCATATAGTTTTGATGCTATTGCATGGTATCTTTTTATCATTGTATTTTCTGGTTCTTTGCTGTAGTTATAATAGAACCTGTATGTTTATGTATTGATTTCATATCCAGCATCCTTGTAGAACTCTTCTGTTACTTTGAATTTTTCTTTCTGTTTGTTCTTTTATGTGTATACAGCATTAACCGTGAATAATGACAGCTTTGTGTTTTCCTTAACACTCTATATACCTTTTCTTTCCTTTTTTTTTCTCTTTGTTGATTACATTGACTAGTATTTCATGTACAGTATTGAATAGAAACAGTTTTTTTAGTAAGTGTCCTGGTCACATACCTTCCTTCACTTGCTTAATTTCAAGTCTGTCCTTCTGAATAATACTTTACCTCTGATCACCCTTCCCACCTTACATGCCCTGTTGTCTAGTGGTATAGCTCTATCTTGTGTGTTTGTGTGTGTGTTCAAAATTAAACTATCTACCTAACCATCTATCTATCTAATCATTTATCTTTATTGTAGATTTCTCCTTAAATTTAGCATTATCTTTTGCTCATCATGCCATTTTCTTGCAAGCCATTCTTTTCTTCCATCTAAATTTCCTGCTTGAGGAATACTGTATAGTACTTTTCTCTTTTAAACCTGAGTAGTAAACCTTTCATTTTTCTGAGAAAGTCTTTATTCTAACCTCAATTTTGAGAAGTAATTTAGCTGAGTGTTTTTAATACTTGAAGGTATTATTCCATTTTTTTCTGGTCTCTGTTATTATAGCTGATAAGCAAATTGCTGTTTCATGTAGGTAATCTGTCTCTTTTCTCAGGATGCTTTTAGGAATTTCTCTTCATAATTTTAGATCTTTTGATATTTCACTGGAATGTGTATAAGTTGGGTTTATTTTTGTTCATCCTGCTTAGAACTCATTGATGGATTTATATCTTTCATTAATACTGGAAAATTTATCCTTTGTCTTAAAATACTGTCTCTACTTTCTCTCCATTCTCTCCTTCTAGAACTCCCATGAGACATATTTTGGATTTTTCATTCTGTTCTCTCTGCCTCTTAACTTGATATTTTCCATCTCTTATCTCTCTGGCTATATTCCAGGGAGCTTTCTTCATATGTGTCTACCTGTTCACTAACGCTCTCCTTAGCTGTGTCTAACCTAATAGTGAACTTGCCTATTGCCTTTAATTTCAATAATTACATTTTTCATGACAAGAAATTATATTTGCCACTTAATATTTTTTCATTGTATCCTATTTCTTTATATACATTTTCTATTGTTTCAAGCTCTAGTGCTCTAATTCTCTTATTTATTGTACCAACTAACTTTTCCTTATAGTGAATTGTTTCCTTGCATGATTTAAAAGTTTTGATTGTAAGCTCATGTCTAGTGGTACTTGTTTTCCCTATGGAAATGCAGGAGAGTAAGAGTTGTGAGAGTAGCCTCATAGAATGGTTCATTTGTTTTCTTACTTGATCGAGGGGAGTTACTAGGACTAATTTTTACATTTATTATTATTGGCTTCAGGGGTTCTGAATCCTCCTGAACATGTAGTGTGAATTCAGTCACCCATGTAACATGCAGTCTTGGGTTTTGATTTCTCAGAGTTTTGCTTTTCATTCACTCAGAGACAGGAGCTTCATCATTATCTCCTCTTGCTTGTACAGTTGATTTTTTTTGTAGTTGATTGTTTAACTCAGGGTGTAGTCTTTCAAGGGTTCCTGCTTAACACAAGTTTTAGTTTCAAATTCTGTTCACATATGCTGTTAAGACCTCATCTCTTGCTCTTAAATGGGCATTAAATCCATCCATTAAGTCCTCGAGATTACCAGGACTAATCACTGCCCATGGGATAGTAGCTGTGTTGGTTCACATGCTTAGTTTTATGTTTTTCATTTCTTCCTGGGAGTTTCCTTTCATATTTTACAAGTTCACCAATATATATTTTAAAATATATTTTTGAAAATGCATTTATTTTTTAATTTTTTAAATGTTTTTATTTTATTTTTGAGAGAGAAAGAGCACAAGTGGGGAAGGGGCAAAGAGAGAGGGAAACACAGAATCGGAAGCAGGTTCCAGACTCTGAGCTGTTGGCACAGAGCCTGATGTGGGGCTCGAACTCATGAACTGTAAGATCATGACCTGAGCAGAGGTCGAATGCTTAACCAACTGAGCCAACCAGGTGCCCCTGAACATGCATTTCTGTACTTTACCTAGTTTTCTAGAAATTTATAGCAAGTAGTTTCTCTTATTCTACCATTTTGCCAGTTCTAGATCCTTGACTGTCTTTTATAAAGAGAATACTCTAAAATAGGAGAACAGAAGATATTTCTTGGGGGATACACAAAGTCCTCCAGGACTTATAAGTGTGATATTCCTAATGGAGAGGTTAGTCAGAGTGCTGGGCTGAGCATAAGGGAAGGTTTGAGGAAGGAAGTTGGGGAGAAAGAGCAGCACATTAACGGACAGTCATTTTCTGCCTCCCTCAGATGGTACACAGGTGCTTAGCTAAGCAATTCACTTAGGAAAGTGATAATTGATTAGTCTTTACCAGCAGCTCCTAAAAATAGCTTGCCGGAAGTGATTGAGACTTTTTAGGAAATGAAAGATCAGTATCTGGAAGCAGGGAGATGGCTTTCAAATTCTAGTGAAGACAAATTCTAGAAGCAAAGTGGGGGCCACAGAGGGTGTTGGTGAAAGGAGAAGCTTTACAACTTAGAAGGGGAAGCAAATAGAAGGAGAAGCATGGGATGAGGGTGTAAAGAAAGGATTGAGTTGAAAACATGAGTGTAGTAGTTTTCCCTGAAGACAAAGCTGATTTGAGGAGGAGAACCTATTTTCAATGGGGGCCTTGTGACCACATTTCTTAGTATGCAAAGCATCAGGAAAAATGCTACTTGTCTGAGATCCAGTTGCTAAGACTTAAGCAGATAATGTTGGGTTGTGATCACCCTTATATTTTTGCCCTGAGTTTTTCCTTCAGCCACTGCTAAGAATATGTCTTTTTTATATTGAGTTGTGGAACCCCATGTAGGGCTATGAGGCATTAGAAAACCAGAGGTCCTGTTCTGAGTTCACTCCAGCTCCCAAAGGTTGTGTCTTACTAAATATGAGGGATAGCAAAGAAGGCAGTGTGTGGTGTGGCCAGAGCATTCCACTGGGAGTTACTGCATTCCTGGTCAGATTACTGATGAATTGCATGATCTAGAACAACTCAGTTAGTTATTCTGCACCAGTGGTCTCAACCTGGGGCATTTTTGTCCCCCTAAAGGACATTAGGAAACCTGGAAACATTTTTATTTATTTATTTATTTATTTTATTTTTATTTTTTTAATATAAAACTTATTGTCAAATTGGTTTCCATACAACACCCAGTGCTCATCCCAACAGGTGCCCTCCTCAATGCCCATCACCCACTTTCCCCTCCCTCCCACCCCCCATCAACCGTCAGTTTGTTCTCAGTTTTTAAGAGTCTCTTATGGTTTGCCTCCTTCCCTCTCCGTAACATTTTTTTTCCCTTCCCCTCCCCCGTGGTCTTCTGTTAAGTTTCTCAGGATCCACATAAGAGTGAAAACATATGGTATCTGTTTTTCTCTGTATGACTTATTTCACTTAGCATAACACTGTCCAGTTCCATCCATGTTGCTACAAAAGGCCATATTTCATTCTTTCTCATTGCCAAGTAGTATTCCATTGTGTATATAAACCACAACTTCTTTATCCATTCATCAGTTGATGGACATTTAGGTTCTTTTCATAATTTGGCTGTTGTTGAAAGTGCTGCTGTAAACATTGGGGTACAAGTGCCCCTATGCATCAGTACTCCTATATCCCTTGGGTAAATTCCTAGCAGTGCTATTGCTGGGTCATAGGGTAGATGTATTTTTAATTTTTTGAGGAACCTCCACAATGTTTTGGGCAGCTGCACTAGTTTGCATTCCCACCAACGGTCCAAGAAGTTTCCCATTTCTCCACATCCTGTCCAGCATCTATAGTCCTGACTGGCATGAGGTGATACCTCAGTGTGGTTTTGATTTGTATTTCCCTCATGAGGAGTGACGTTGAGCATTTTTTCATGTGCCTGTTGGCCATCTGGATCTCTTCTTTAGAGAAGTGTCTATTCATGTCTTTTGCCCATTTCTTCACTGGGTTATTTGTTTTTCAGGTGTGGAGTTTGCTGAGTTCTTTATAGATTTTGGATACTAGCCCTTTGTCCGATATGTCATTTGCAAATATCTTTTCCCATTCTGTCGGTTGCCTTTTAGTTTTGTTGATTGTTTCCTTTGCAGTGCAGAAGCTTTTTATCTTGATGAGGTCCCAATAGTTCATTTTTGCTTTTAATTCCCTTGCCTTTGGAGATGTGTCAAGTAAGAAATTGCTGCGGCTGAGGTCAGAGAGGTTTTTTCCTGCTTCCTGCAAACATTTTTAATTGTCACAAGTTGGGGGTGCATCTGGCATCTAGTGGTAAGAGGCCGGGAATGCTGCTAAACATCCTGCACTGCATAGGACGGCCCCCAACCACCTTTGCAAAGAATGATCTGACTTAAAAATTTCAATAGTGCTGGGGTTGACAAACCCTGGTCTAGATGTCTTTTCTCATCTATAAAGTGGAGGGGTTAGAAGAGGAGGTTGATAATGTGTGTAGCTAGATTAGGTAAACACTATATTCAAATTACCTGTCTACCTGACACAGAATACTTCTGCCCACATCACATGCATAGAAATATGAGTCAAATGAAATGAGTTAAAAAAAATCCCTCCCTTTTCTAGCAAACAACAAAATCTAAAACTCAAAATGCTATGAGCTTTGCAGGCTCATATTCACCACTGTGTTTGCTTCCATGCCCTAGGTCATTCATCTTAACATGTTACGTTTGCAGATTGCACTTATACCTGTGAGGTAAGGGTTGAGGGCCATCTTCCTTAAGCTGAACTGATTGTTTCTAGAACAGGTTTATCACTTCTAGATTTTCCCATACAAACTTCCCGGTATGGTGCAGGTCCTAAGATGTCCATGTCCTATTTGTATCCACTTGGCTTTGCATATAATTATCACTCATTCATTCATTCATTCATTCCGTAAATATGCAGTTAGTACCCACAGTGTACAGGCATTGGTTGCTGTGGGGAACAGAAGGGTATGTAAATATAAGTCAAGCCCCTTACGGTGTAATGGGGGAGAAGAGATACATACACCACAGTATCTGATGCAGGGGGACATAAAGTGCCAGAGGTGCTCAGAGGAGAGACAGATTATGTTTGTTGTATGATCACAAAATGCTTCATGAAGGAGGTGTAGTATGAACTGGGCTTTTAAGTCTGTCCTGTTTTTTAACAGGTGGATAGGAAAGGAGGAGAAGGAAGGGAGAAAGAATGAGAAATGAAATGCAGGAGGATTATTTCAAGGTGTGCTTGTGGAATGATAAGCAGTCCTGCTTCACTGGAGCAGGCAGTGAGCACTGCAGAGTGGTAGGAGATATTGCTGGGAGCACAGACAGGGTGGGGGCGGAACATTTTGTTCAGTCCTGGTCCTTAAAATAAGGACTTGGATTGGATGACATTTAAGTTTCCTTTTAACCCTAAGATTGTAAGATCTCATCATTCCGTCGTGATATTTGATAGGCATTAGAAACTCATTTATTTATCCAATAAATACATTTGTTTAGTGACCTCGTACCAGATGCTGTACTAGACACAGGCAATGCAACACTGAACACGCTCTTGAATTTTATTACACTGAAGGGTGGGACCAGGGTCAGAGTTGAGTTATGCAGTGAACCTCTGAACCAGGTAGAATGTGGAGGAGAAGGAAGCCTCAGAAGGCTCTTTTCCTCCTCTGAGGAGGTTTAAAGTTCTGAGCCTGAGAGGTGGTGGTGCAAACAGAAAAGAAAGGAAGATTATGAGCGTGGAATAAAGAACAAAGAGTGACAGGGCTTGGGGGATGGTTGCTGTGGGAAATGTGCAGGAGAAGAATCAAAGATGCACCTGAAGTTTCTGCCTGAGTTAGGGGGAGTCTGTGATGTTGCAAACAAAATGAGAGACCTGGGAAGGAGCTGGTTTGGAGGCAAAGAGGATGAGTGTTTTTAAATCAGTGTATTGATTCACGGTGCCATCAGGTTATCCAGGTGGGGGAGCCCATTTGAGCAGTTGTAAATGTGGCACCCGACTTTAAAAAGAATAGGGCTAAAGATAAAGATTTGGGCATCTTTTGGGTATTAGCTTTAGTTGCAGCCAGCCAGATGGATGAGATCACCGAGAGAGTGTATATACTTAGAGAAAAGGTAGGAAACAGGCTCTGAAGAATGCACACGTTTAGGAGATGGAAGAAGAAAAGGTGGAGAAGAAGATGAAGGGGCAGTTAGGGAGGTGGGATTAGAATATAGATGGGAAATGCTCCTGAGGGGGAAGCAGGGAGGCAGAGAAGCCAATTCCTGCTGAGTCCCGGATGCAGCAGAATGTGTATACACCCTAATAGCCTCCAGGGAAACAGACTCTGGTTTTAAAAATCCCTTGGATGCATTTAGCTGTAAAAGTGTTGAGCCACCTGATCATTTTATCACTTCTGGGTGCCTCAGCCAGAGGGTGAGGAGGGAGAGGGAAAGGAGGAGGCTCTCCAGTGACTCATCCCTCGTGTGTGTTAAGAGTTTTGGTTAAAAGGTTTGCTGTAAGAGAAAGCTGCTTGACTTATTTTATAATAGGTTCCTGGAGCACTGTGGCAACAGTAGGAAGCTATAGCTTCTGCCTCTGAGAGGGATGCCACCGAAGGGAAGACATTTGGGGACTGTTTGTGATCGATTATGTTTGTGCCATTTTGGAGGGTCGAGTGGTGTGGCAGGGTTTGTAGCTCATTCAAAGCCTATGGTTTCCAGGTAAAGGGACTTTTCATCTTGTAACTTTGGCTGTGGAGGAGGCTCTGTGCCCAGGGCTTGACCCTCACTGACTCCCGAGTGACTCTACACTTGTCTACCATGGTGTCTTGCAGCCATTCCTGTCTGGCCTCAGGGTTCAGGCCACACTCACTCCTGCAGCTTGTCTCTTGCAGTGAGGTGTAGTGGTGGGATGTAAACTCTGGCATCAGGCAGAACCAGGTTCCAGGTCTAGCTCTGCCACTTACTAGCTGTGTGATCTTAGTTTAGAGACTTGGTTTCTCTGATCTCAGTTGCCCCACCTGAAAAATGGTTGAAGCTAAACATAACCTACCTCATAGGATTCTTGTGCAGAGCAAATGAGGTAACATATACACAGTGCTTTCTTAGACCTTCCACAAATGTTACTTATTGTTGCTGCTTTGGAATTTTTTCTTTTTTCTGTTGAATTGTTTTCAGAATTCCTTTCCCTTTCTCCCAGTGTTTTCCACTTTTTTTTTTTTTAAGTACTATATTGAAGAAAATTGATACCTAACACCCATTAGCCAGCTTCTGTCTGGATCCCTATGGAGGGCCTTGAATGCTTTGATTGTTCAGATATAATTCTCTTTTGGAAATAGGGAGCTGTCTTTTGACATCACCTGTAATGTCTGGTGTCTGTCCCTGTAAATATAACAATGATACCACCTACAGTGGTGTGACAATGTAAGTTTACAAAGCATTTTCACACACCCAGATTTAACAATCTTAGCATCATTTGGGAAGCTGGGTCTTTCACCCCATTAAGCTGGTGACTGTCTTCAGTTTTTAGATGTTCGCGCATGCCTCTGTGTGTGTGTGTGTGTGTGTGTGTGTGTGCATGCATGCACGCGCATGCGTGCGCATGCATGCACACACGTGCAATCTTGAAGGATTGTTTCTTTTCTTTTAACACAAAAAGCTAAAGTTTCAAAGCAGGTGGGGTGTGGGTTAAACACTGTTCTAAATGGCAGGCCTGCTGTTCGTGGGGAGGGAAAGTGGCCTGAAAGTTTAAAAATAACCCGAACATTATAGACTCCTGTGAATTCTACAGCCCGGAGCACTGTGAGTCTGTGGGTGTCTTACCTGCTGGAGTGCAGGCAGGAAAACAACAAGTTGAGAGGCAGGAGGATTTAAATTTGCTGAATCCTTTAGTGGCATGCGTTGGCAGCAGAAGTTTTCATTAAAAAAATGAAAGCCATACCTAATAATCAGGATCGATATTCCTGAATGGTAGGAATAGTGCTACCCGTGGATTTGTTGAACACCGAACACTGGCTAATATTTGGGGCTGCAGTAAAGCAGACCCTCCTTTCCTACTGCTGAACACCATCTCTCCATCTGTTCCTTACCTTCCTTACTGACCCCTCCAGAGTTTGTCTGATAGTGTTTCTGGGAAGCTGCCTAAGACTGACCCACCAGGGAGCTCAGGGGGTAGGGCATTTTGGGTAGAGTTGGCCATTCATTGAAGAAACAGGTAAATGGTGTGTAAAACCATATTCATCATGAGTAAATTGTGCACAATAATATACCCTTTGGATTTTAAGAAGTTTTGAAGAGTGTAAACAGGTTTTGAAGTAAGACTTGGTTCCCCTTGGCATGCCCATGCTGCCCTGGGACATTGAAATGCAGAACCGCAGCAGCAGGTCAGGCTAATTACACCAGCACATATTGGAATACGATGCACTTGGGCATCTGTTGTCCCGGTTGGTCTATCAATAGTCTCCTGAGATTTAGAGGGCAGGCATTACTGTTGTCATTTTTGCACATGTGGTAATAAGCCAAACAAAGATTGAGGTGCAAGTCTCCTGTCTTGTCTCACACTCATTACTTGCTTATGCTGAGACCCTTCAACACCTGCTGTAGTCTGTGGACATTTTCTTGCATCTTGGAATTGTATGATGGTCATGAAATGAAGTGACTAGCCCATGTCTCTATTAATGGTATCAGTGAGAAGCCTACATTATGGTGGTTAAGAAAATGGATTTTGGAGTCAAATAGACCTAGGGTTGACCTTCTGCTATGTCCTTTACCACCTATCTGACCTTGAGGGAAATTATTTCATTTCTCTCAGTTTTGCTTTTCTTATCTATAAAATGCTTATTATAATAGTACATACCATACAGGATTATTCTGAGAAATAAGGAAAGCAAAGAGCTTAGTGTAGTACCTTTTTATTAAATAATAAGTGTTTAATACCCATTAAAATTAATATCATTAACCAAATTGCCTATACTCTTCTTTGTAATTATTCTTTATTTGTTTGATGCATGTCCATTTTTCTCTTGGATTTTTATAGTCTTGGAATTTGCACTATGAAATCAGGATCTATTAGAGAATAGAGATTATTTTAACAAAGAAAAACTAGCATAATAGGAAACTTTGGGTTATTATATTAATAATACTTGACCACTTCACATCCAACAGAAGTTTTTTGAAGAATGTGACTAAGGGATCGAGTGATTATGTGAAAAAAACAAGAAAAGTCTCTAAGGGAGAAGACTGTAGTATGAGCACATCCATGTGTGTGTTGGGGTTGGTTTGTTAAGGGTCTTAGAGAGGAGTATTTCAGAAATTCTCCCTTTTGATTGAGAATTACATTTTCATCTTTCCCATTTTTAAATGGCTCATTAGGAATATTTAAAAATCTTCAAAAGAACTTGTGATTCTTCCCATTTAAATATAATGGGTTACATTTATGTATAGGTCTGTCTGATAGCTCCCAACAGCATAGGAAGATCAGTTTATATATTTATACAGTTGGCTGGCAGAATGAGATCAGACCAGAATGGAATGTGTGTCTTTGCATATAGGCAAAAGTGTGTGTGTCTCTTCCACATATAATTCTTCATAAGGGAAAGAGGTCTGATGATAACATTTGCCTTTTTGTAGAGAGAAGAGATAGAACTAGTTTAAGATGATGATTGATTTCGAAGCAGAATTTTATTCTTCTGTGTTTTGTATTCTGTGGAAAGAGACCTGAAAATGTTCTTTATATGAGGGTCTGAATGTCTTTTTAAAATACGTGATTCCCTAAATCTTATTTCAACCATATTTTTAAAGAGCGGGAGATATTCCTCATATGAAAATGAACCCTATAATTTGATGATTGATCAAATGAGGGTGAGGCTGTTATTGTGCTGGAAAAGTTCCTGAGTTAGAATATCTGATCTCCTACAGGAGAGGTAGGCATCCTTTCATGCTGTAAGGGGGAGGATGAACACTAAACCCAGGATGAACAGCTGGAAACAGCTGACAAAAGAGCAGAGATTCAGTCTAGTCTAGCTAGACTAGCAGGTTCACAGTCTAGTCAGAGCTAGACTGTGTTAGGGGAAGGGCAGCCCCTCAGACAGGCACCAGCTAACCAGCTGATGCTAAGATCTTTTTCACCAAAAAGAGTTGCAGGAGACTCAATGATTCATTCATTGACGATGTATTTAATAAAGGCCTGCTATGAGTATAACATAATGCAGGCACTCTAGGTAATAAAATGAAGGGGAAGATATGTCCTTTGTACTTGAAAAGCTTATACCATAGTGAAGAAGACAAGGCACACATAATTGAAAAATTAAATAGGAATTTAGTGGTGAAGTTATACCCATGACAACAATGACAGTTAGTAAACAGGTACTATATGAATGACACAGAAGTTCTGTGAGTTTATAGGAGGTAGACATCACAGATAGAGTTGGAGAGGTTATGTAAGGCTTCATGGAAGAGGCAGAATTGAACTGAACCATACTTTCAAGGATACCTAGGAGTTAGAGAAGCAGAAAAGATGAAAGATGTTCTTGGGTCAGTCTGAAGCAGGTGCTCTGAGCAAGAGTTTTGAGGCAGGAGTGGGCATGACATGTTATAGCTATGTTGATACTATGGCACATGGGGAGATGGTGTTAGAAAGGTAGGTTGAATTCATATTTTCTTGAATTGTCAGGCTTAGGAGTTTGGCCATTTTTTAGGCAGGAAGGAACCACAGAAGTTAAGTGATTGACAGGGAGAGTGACGTCACCCCAGTAGAAACTGGAATTTTTGGAGGGGAGCTTGCTTTGAAGGAATTACAATGAATTCACTTTTTAACACATTGAGTTTGAGATGACGAAGGACAGTCTATGTAGAGATACTCATTCCTTAGTTGGGCATTTGGATCTGGAAAGAAGGTGGAAAGGTAAGGATGAGACTAGATGTGGAAGCAGAGGGGATAGTAGAAAGTGTAAGGATATGACCCTGAAAGGAAAGATGTCAGAGAAGATGCAGGGGTTGAGAACAGCCCCTTGGGGGTATTCCCACAATAAAGAGAGGAATAAAAGGAGCAAAAGAAGGAAACAGATATTGAGAAACTGGGAGGTGGGGTGCTAAGATAGGGGAACTCTGAGAAGTAGGGGCAGTCAGTGGTGCCAGATGCTACAGAGGAGTCAAGGGGGGGGGAGGGGGAAAACAGGACCACAGGAGGTCAGTGGGGGTCTCAGTGCAGTTTCAGGGGAGTGGAAGGGGCAGAACCAGCACATGGCCTGCCCAGGTGCACATTTCAAAACTGGCCTTAAGTCCATATCATATGGGAATGCCTTATTCACTCTGATTATTTTATACCAGGTGGGTGTAACCAGCTGCTCAGCGTAGGAGAGAGTGGGAGAGAAAGGGTGTGGTGATGGACAGGTGGTGGCTTAATCTGCTGATGATTCCAACCCAAAGAGTCCTGTAAGAGGCAAGACTGGTGGGTGTGGTAGAAATGAGTTCCCTTCTCTGGGCCTTTAGGGTCCTCTAGGCTCTGTTTCAGCTGTGAGCTGCTTTTCCTGCTAATCAGGACACTGTCTTCAAGAGTGAAGTGTGGGGAATGGATTAAGATCAGCAAGTTCAGGTTATAACTCAGGTACCTTCTCGTCCTGGGCACTGCCTCCTTTGCTCTAGCACCTGACATCATGCCTGACACATGGAAGGTGCTCATTTTATGTTTGCTGAATGAATGAATCAGACTAAACCCACCCAGGCTGAGCAAGCTTTGCAATGTGTGGGCTGTATTTTGTTTTCTGAGTCAAGAGGCCAAGGGGGCGGATGGATGGGCGTGCTTCCGTCGGTTGTTCTCACCCTTAGATACTGAAGCATCCTCCGCTCACCCCTACCAGTCAGAGCTGGAGCTCTGCAGAGTCCTCCTGCTGCACTTTGCCTTGACCAGGAAGCAAGGCTGGACCCTGAGGATAGGTGCTGAGGTGAAGTAATGGGGCAGGGATCCTTTGACATCTGGGAATAAACATTGAAGCTCCAAAGGGACCTTCCCAGTAAGGGTTAATGTTTGTTTGATTGAATATATTTGACTTTTGTTCAGATTGAAAAGTCAGCTCGTCTTAGGGAAAAGAAAGGATCGAAGCGGTAATAGATTTTTTGTGATCCTAGTTACACTGAAACACAGTAAACATGCTGACTGGTTAATCAGTCCCGTGCATCTAGCGTTCGCTCCATAGCCTGGGCATTCATGTTCCATGCTGCTGTTCCATGCTGCTGTTCCATGCTGCTTCTCTCCACCTCCGGTGCCATCTCTTTCAAAGGGATCTCCCTAGTTCTTCCCTTTTCCTGGCTGCTCCCAGCTGGAGGGGATGTCTCCTTTCTCTGTTCTCCCCCTTATGGGGTACACTATTATGGTGCACACTACATTCTGCTTTGTATCAGAGCCCTTCATGGGTATGTTTCACCCTTCCTCTCTCTAAAAATGTAAGCTGTCAGAGGCTGTGACTATGTCTGATTTATCCTTGAACCTCAGAATTCCTGAGAAAAATGCCTGGCACATGAGAATGCTTTCATGAGTGTTCATTAAGGGGACTTATGTATTAATGAATAAGTAAATTAATGAATACCTCTCCCAGGTACCAAGGCCTTTGGGCTCTTTGGACTCCGATCTCTAATGTTTTTCTTTCTTTTCTCTTTTTCTCCATTTGTCCTTCTGACCAAGTCTCAGACACTTCTATTTCTCTGCGCCTCCGTCCACCCCATACACACCAAAGTCATCTCTGACCTGCACTTCTGAAATCTGCTTTCGGAAACGAAAGCTGCCAGATATGTGGTTTGCTATGTGTTACTGTGGTCACAGCTACCATTGCTGAAATGTATTTAACAAACACATATATAGCGCTTGTGTGCCAGGTAGGTAGTGTTCTAAGAGCTTTACACATACTAACTAACTTCATCTTCATAACGGTCCTGAGACAGGTGGCATGCTTTCCTCAAATTTAACCCTTTGGGAGGCTTTCTGGCTCAGGGTCATGCTCCACCTTACAAGATCAGGCCTGTAATGGACTCTGAAGCAAGGAAACCATTATTTTGACATGCAGAATGTTAATAATGGCCACCGATTGTGAAGAGTCCTGACCTTATTATCAGGAGATCCAACTCTGCTATTTCCTAGCTCTGTGCACTTGAACAAATACCTGACCCTTTGGGCCGCAGATAACAGAATGTGCCTTACAGTCCTGCAGCAAAGATGCAGTGAGATGACATTATCACAGTTGGCACTCAGGAAATATTGAGTTGTCATAAATGAATGGTTTTAAAAACATTTTTAAGCAAAATTTGCACATCTATAGTTAGCTGGTGGAGTGTTAGAGCTGTGGAGTTTCTCAAGCATGGGTTTGAGAAATGCTGCTTCTAGGGATGGACATTACATAAGGATGTAAAGTTATGTTTTCACCCAAGTGAGGGCTGTAAGGTATTGTGGAAGCCACCAGATTCCCAAGATGTCTGCATTGCCATAATGCTCCTCTGCTCTGCAATGAATTTGCACATGGTCTCCTGCCAACTTTTTTCTTAAGAACCCACTCCCAAATCCTCTCTGCATTATGTTCCTTAGAGCACTGCTTTGCATAAGAGTCTATTTCTTGGAAAAGCTCAACAGGGGGAAAAATAGAACAAAAGGGGCTCTGATAGCTTAAGCATAAGTTATCTGAGTGTAATTGTTGGAGGGCCGGGGTTGGGGGTGGGGTATGAGGAAGCCGGGCTGGTGGGAGGGGCACACGCATTTTGGATGAGGTTAGATTTACAGACTCTGCAGTGACGGGCTAAAATCCCATTTGAAGATGGCCCAAGGCCTGACAGATCTGGGAAGAGCTTTATGAATGAGGGGAATAGGCTAAGTGCCTCTACAATCGCGATGCTCATTCTATCCATCTTAGTACAACCTCCCATGGCCTTCCTGGTCTGCGGGAGTGCAGCCAACTGGTTTCATCCCTTTTCCAAAGGTAACTGGAGGGACCCTCTACCAGTAGCCTTCCCTCCTGCTTGCATTTTGGATGGTACACTGGAATTGAGGGGCTACAGGGTGAAAGTTTGAGATTAAACCATCTATATGGGGTTAATAATCTAGGGAAGTTTTTCACTTGCTTCCTCAGACCCTGTTGGGTTTCTAGTTTGCAGGTGACTGCTTGCTGAAAAACATGCAGGTGGAAAAACATTTGCTTGCACCATCTTAACTGTGTGCGTATTGTCCATATGTGTGCATGTACACATGTGCATGTGCATGCAGTGTGTCGACTTTGTGCCCAGTGTGTGGGGCTGTACTTTCTAAATACTGTGAGATGGGCTGGTTGTATTATAGTGAATTTTGGGGCTTGGACCTCAGCAAAGTCCCACATGGGAGTAGAGGGCTGGTGACAAGAGGTCACTTCTTTAGGCATTACCTAGGCTCTGGAATATCTGGGTGTGCTGGGCTGCCAAGTACCTGAGCTCACAGTGATGTGCTCACAAGTGACCAGTAGATGGTGCTCTAACAACAGGGAAATATGGCCTCTGTTCCTCATGGGCTGGAAAGCGATTTTAGGAAACCGGTTTCCAATCAGTTATGACCAAATGCTGATTTTCTGCATTTCCATATGTGGGTCTTTAAGACATTGGAAAGAGGGACACTGTAAGGAGAATTCCCACCAAGTTCTCTTATGAAGAGCATCATGGCAATGACCTGTTTTTTTCTAAGGATCCTCCTGGATCTTGAGGGCAATAGATGTGTTTAGTTTAGCATCTTCCCAGCATGGTCCCAGGAACGTGTGGCCACTGATCAAATCCAAATTGAGGATGGCAAGCATAGAATTCCCATGGGCTTAGTGTGAGTGTAGAGTTTCTTCTCTTGACAGTGAGAAATTTGGAATTACACTCTTACCATCCACAAGAGATTAGACTGGGTGTTAGAAAGAGCCATAAAGTGCAAGTCAGAAGATCTGTTAGAAGCCCAGGGAAAATTACTTAATGTTTCTGAAACTGCTAATTTGTCCACCAAATCAGGGTCATAATACATGGGTTAGCGGGCTGATCTCAGAGATTTGTTGTGAGGTTTCTGTAAGCTGAAAACTATTAAACACACATAAAATGTAATTCGGCCATTAAAATTCTAGCCCTCTGGGGGCTGGAAGAATGGGGGCATTAGAGAGTCACAGATCTCAAAGGTCTGAAGAGTTGTGACTGTAGGGTGGGGGATGGTAGATGTGGTGAAATATGAGTGTATGCTTCCCTCTCAGCATTGCTGCCCTCGGACCAAGTCCATTACCAAAGACTTTTATACCGTCATGCTTGCCTCTTTCCTCTTGGGCTGCACCCTCCAGGAATTCCCCATTTATAACCTCGCTACAGAGGAGCTCGTACTCGCTGGCATAGTCTACATTATCCCCAACAGATGTGCTCGTGACTGCTGTCTCAGAATGCAAGGAAGGCAGGCCTCAATTCCACTGGGGCTACACATCTCCAAGTCTAATATCCTGTCTTGGGGATCCTAGGTCTCTAAAGAATTACAGCAGCCACAGAGAACACAGAACATTGTAGAGAGAGGAAGCAGAATTAGTACTGCCTCTCTGCTGAGTGGGTGACATTGAAGACCCAAGTCTGGGTGTTCCAGATCTTCCAGGAACCTCTTCCAGGAGGTAAAGCTCAGAGAACCCTGCTTCCTCTGAGCATTAACAAATGGGCACACCACCCTGAAGCCTGCTACGGCCCAGACACAGAGGACAGGGGTGAAGTCGTACTCTGAGAATGAGGTCTTTCAGGCACTCTGGTCGGTAAGGTTATAGAATCTAATTTAATCCAGGAAGAGGACACGTTTTTGGGGGTCATCATTTATTTTGTTCATTATTATATCCTCAGTGCCAACAGTGTCTGGTGCTCAAAAATATTTATCAGATGATTGATTTGAATAAATTTTGTACTATGGATTATGGTTCTGCCTGAAAGCACGGGTTTGCTCACTTCTGAAAGCCCTTTCTAATCTACACAGTTTGCAGGGTTACTGAGACGACCACTTGTGACCATTGTGAGTGACGAACAGGGACCTCATGGTTCATAGCAACATCTTCCCTTTTACTTCTGACTAGGTATCTAACTGAAAAGGACCCTCCAATTAAGGTAGGTAGAATGACAGAGTAAGGCAGTAATGTGAAATCAAAATAATAATTAGAGCTGACACACCTTGTGTAGTAATTTGGCCTGAAACAGGCTACCCTGAATCAAAAGGTCAACATGCCATCCCAAAGGCAGCAGTGACATCATTCCTTTGGGTTTTCAGTACCCAGAGAATTTCCCTTCACACATGTTCTCATATGTTCTCACACAGTAGACCTTGTGTCAGTGCTCACGTGGCCTTGCCCACAGACACATACACATACACATAGGAACACACGTGCCTCTCACTCAGATGTCCCCTCCCTTCCCCTCAGTTAATCTCACACACAGGGACACACTGCCTTTCAGACACATGAAGCTGCATTCACCCAACCTCTTGGACTTGGTCAGACTCTGTTTCTTTCCTCAGCCACCCGCCCCTTCCTTTTCTCTAACATTGCTCATGTGGGGAGAATTTGGATAGAGCTGTGTGTTGAGGCTGAGATTGGAAAAAAGCAGAGGCAAGTGTGTTCCAGCTACTGGAGACATGAAAGGGGGCGGCTGGTACCTGTGTTCCGTTCAAACCACTGAGTCACCTGTGGACAAGGGCATGGTTGCTAAACCCTCTTTCTCAGGGCCTTGGAGTCCACCTTTCCCACTTAACGCAGCTCAGATACTAATTGTTTTTTTCTTCATTAACAGGGTGGGTTTGAGGAAGTCAGTGGAGCGGACTTATGAATAAAAGGGGTGGGTGGGAGGATCTCCTGATAAGACTTTGAGAAGGGTAGTGTTAGCCCCAAACTACCATCCCCGGCCCCAGTATCTGGGCCACTCTTCCAGAAATGGATGCGCAGGGCTCCTCCAGAGCTGAACCCAAGAAGCCGCCCCAGATCGCATTTGCCTAGGGAGGGCAGAAGCTCCCGCGGGGAGCTGGCACCAACAGCAGGGTGCGGAGCCCCCAGTGGTCCCAGCGTGCCTCACGGGGCCTGCGGGTTGCTAAGTGGGGAGACAGGGAGAGGGTGCTGCCTTCTCCGCGGAAATCCCTGGGCAGCGTTCCTTGGAGACTGGGAGGTGTGGAGAAGCAGCGACCGGGCCCTGGAGCGCGGCGCGCACGGCGCAAAGGCTTCGACTACCCGCCTGGGCGGGCACTGCGCGGGGCATAGCACCGGCCGGCGCCTCGGCGGGGACGGAAGGCGCGAGTGCGTGCGCGCGTGCGTGTGCGCCCCCGCCGGGCCTGGGCTCGGCTGTCTTGCGGGGACCGTGCCGCGCCGCCAGCTGCGCCTGCCTCTCTCCTCTGGCGTTACTTGCGGGAGAGGCGACTCTTGCTGGACCTCTGCGGAGGTGGCCCGCTACCTTCTGGCTAAATAAATCTATGAGCCAAACCAACCTCACTTCCCAGGCCCCTGCAGCTGCGGCCGGCCGGGGTCCTTCCGGCTCCATCCCCGCCCCTCCTGTCCTCACCGGCCCCGCCCCCGCCTCTCCAGGCGCTCCAACGCGCGCCTCGCTGCGCCTCTGCGCTCCGCTCGCCCCCCCTCCCACCCCCAACTCCTCGCCTTCTCCTTTCCTTCCCCACCTCTCCTCTGCTTCCCGGAGTGGGGCTGTCGGTGGCAGAAGACGCCGAGCCGTTCGGCAGGAAGTTCGGTCCTTGGACAACTCCCGTGCCAGGCCACGGCTAGGCTCGCCTGCAACCTGTTCCTCCCTCGCCCAAGTGCTCGCCGCCCGCCCGCTCCCGCCCTCGCCCCGGCGCAGCCGCGGATCGCTGTTGCATGCTGATCCGGGGAGGCGGCGGCGACGGCGGCGGCGGCGAGCGCTCCGGCAGGATGCTGGCACTCGGGCTCCGCTGCTCTCCGGAGGCTGCTCAACTTCTATCCCAAGCGCAGGAGCTTTGAAGTCGTTTGTCCCTCTCCGGTTGGATTGACTTCTTCTTTTGATATTTTGGGCGTTGCGGTTTGCGCAGGAACCTCAGTATCGCTCCCCCCTCCCTCTCTGTCAACCTTTGGATGCGTCTGTGCTGGCAGATTTAAAGACCCAAGTCTTGGCTGTGGAATTTCTTAGTTGGACTTGCCGGGGCTGGCGTTATAAAGCATGTCACCATAACCCCGTCCTTGTCTTTTTTTTTTTTTTTTAACTTCTTTTGTTTTCATTTTTCCCTTCCTCCCCAACCCCCACCCCCAATAAATCACCAAACTGTTACCTAGCGGGCCGGTGCCTGCCTCTCTTCCAGAACTAGGTGGTGCGTCTGCCAGAAGAGGAGCTATGTTTGAAGAGCAGCCTACTCCACCCCTCTCTTCTTCAGTCCCCGAATGCCACCGCACACTGGCATTTTGAAAAAAAAAATTGCCTCCAGAAACTGAGCACCCCCAAGCCCTCCCCCCGTTTTTTTTTTTTTTTTTTTTTCCTCCTTGAGGAATGGAGCTTCGCAGAGGTTGCATTTAGATTCAACAGTTCAGAGCAGCGGGGCTGCTGCTGCCGCCGCCTCTCTCAAGAGCTCGCGAGGCTCCCCGGAGGCGGTGGTCCCCGTGCTCGTCTGGATGCGGCTCTGAGTCTCCGTGTCTCTCTGCTTGTTGCTGTGTGCGGGTGTCCGGCCGCGATCACCTTTGTGTGTCTTCTGTCTGTTTAAACTTCAGGATGGCTCGCTTCGGGGAGGCGGTGGTCGGCAGGCCGGGGTCGGGCGATGGAGACTCGGACCAGAGCAGGAACCGGCAAGGAACCCCGGTGCCGGCCTCGGGGCCAGCGGCCGCCTACAAGCAGTCGAAAGCGCAGAGGGCGCGGACTATGGCTTTGTACAACCCCATTCCCGTCCGGCAGAACTGTTTCACCGTCAACAGATCCCTGTTCATCTTCGGAGAAGATAATATTGTCAGGAAATACGCCAAGAAGCTCATCGATTGGCCATATCCTTTCTTGCCCACCATAACTCCCCTCTCTCCCTTTGCATTTCTTCCGGTAAGGGGGGAAATCTAGCATGGAATTTATCCCCCATCCCCTTCCTGGTGCCAATTTGCCCCTTTGCTGGAGTGCACTCTACTTCGGTGCACCTGAGGGGCAAGCTTGGTGTCTGTAGAGACCAGTGTGGGCACTAGTGCTTTTCAAGGTAAGACTTGGTTTTTGATTTTTCCCGTGTGGAAATCTCTGGTGTCCCTGGGTGCATGGTGTTGCTGTGTCTGCCCCTTTCTGGGCTGGGCTTTGTCTGATTTTCAGGCCCCCTCAGGCCCTTCACATAGAATGGATTGCCCCAAATCTCAGGGTTTTCTTTCATACTCACTCCCCTTTCCTCCCTCAAAGACACCCCCTCTGTCTGCATCCCCACCCTCTGGAAAGACACCTGCACTGTTTGCTTGTGGGGAAGTCAAGGCTCCCTGAGGGGATTTATCAGTTCAGAAGCTTCAAGAGTCTGGGCCAAAACCCTGTAGACAAATAGACAAATGGACAAATAAAACAGCCATTTGGCTGGGGATTCAGCTAACTCTGGGGACTGAGTTTAAGTTCCACTGAGAGTGGAGTGAATGAATGTGTCAGCAGAGGCAATCTCTAATGATACAGCCCAGACAGCTCAGAGTGGAGTTTTCTTTTCAGCCAAAGAACAGCTCATCGGAGTCCATCCTTTTCTTAGTCCTGGGTTGGGTACTCCTGCCTCTGAATGTTTGACTCAGCTGAGTGCTCTCCTTGTGCCCAAGATTCAGGTTGATCTGCTGGGCTTGAATTCATCAGCTGTGCCCAGAGATGTGCAAGCTGTCTGTCTCTCCCTACCTCCAAAGGAACTGCTCTCCACAAAGAGCTGGTGGGGGTGTCTCTGATGGTGGCAGTTTCAGGGTGAACAGGCATAGAAGGAGCTTCTTTGCAGGTTTAATCAAGTGCACCAAATACAGGCTGCTGATTAGGCATCTCACCGCCTTGTTCTTCACTAAGAATTTGGGCACCTGGCAAGGTCTTTAGGAATTGGGGGTTGGTGGGGAGGGTGCTTAATAGGAAGCAAGCCAGTGGCATGGCTTTAAATAGGGGAGTAGGTTTGGAGACATGGGACTTTGATGCTTGTGGAAAGAAATTTCTTGGGAAGGATGTACCTGCAAAGGAGGCCCCTAGTCATCTTCTCTAGCCTCCTCTCTCCCCACCCCTACCCTCCAGGTGTGCAGCAGTGAGACAGCTGGAGCTGCATTGGGTCTCTAGTATCAGTGAGGCACGTGGCTCGCTTCCTCCAGGGCCTGGGCATCTCCCTACTACCCCCACCCCAGTCTCTGGCCTTCCCCTCCTTCTTCCCTAGTTCTCTGCCTCAGCAGCACTGCGATTGGCTGGTGCATGGTGCTTCTAGGCAGCACCCCTCATTAGAAACGAAGGAGCATCTCGAAGCAGATATTCTTCCTGCTGCTGCTCAAATCCTCCCACAACCACCCCTGGCTGGGCTTCCTCTCTCCTCCTTTCTGTGCTCCCCTCCTCCTCCCACCCCCACAGAGTGCTTCGGGGCCATTCCGTGCTGAGTTAAACGTATCTAGGGGTGGGGATACTGGGGAGGAGGAAGGGTCCTGTCCCTGCAGTCCCGCCTGCCCGGTGCGCAGCACAAAGCGGACAGATCTCATTGTGTTGCGTGCTGCGGCAGCAAACACTCCTCTAGTCAGGTTTCCACGGATTTCTCCCGCGGGGCTCCGTTCCCCTGTCCGCCTCTACAGTTCTCTAAAATTCCCCACACTCCAGGTGCTGCTTTACTGTGCCCCTCTCTTAGGGTCGTGTTTACCGAGGCGCCTCTCGGTTTCCTGGCGGTAGACAAAGCCGCCCATCCACCCCGCGGGTGGCAAAGGGTGCCAGCAGCCATCGTTGGCACCTAGGACAGCGCCACCGAAACTCCCCAGGCGTGCGCACGGCAGTGGGATCAGCCCGGTTCAGCACCTCGGGCACTTCCGGCTGGGCCCAGACTGGGGCGGGGGGGGGGGGGGGGGGGGGGGGGGTTGGGAAATGAAGCATGGGGTCCATACTACGCGGTTGGCGCTTTGCACGTTTTCTCTTCCGCTGCAAAGACACCGCCTTTCTGCCAGGCGTTGCGAGCGCAAGGTGCGACAGTGGTTTTTACTCCGCCCTTTCCTTGTCTTTGGCCAGGATGGACCAAAGAGAGTCAAAGGAGAGAACGGGGAGTTGATTTCAGCATCGTACTCTGCCTTGGCCCAGAGCCTGGTCCCAGTGGCCTCTTCTATCCCCATAGCTGGAAGTTTCTCAGTGGTTCTTCAGCGTGTAGGCTGTTGTAACAGTGTTCAGAGAACATCTGCTAAGGTGTGTAGAGGAGCCTGGTTGGAAAATTTAAAATACACCATGTTTGCTTCTTTTCCCCCTCCTGGCTATACAGCGAGACTGTCTAATATATATTCCCTCTGGTGGTGACCGTGTGGAAACATTGCGCTTCTTTGGGTTCTGCGTTTTCTCCAGTACTGCATCTGAGATGCTGGTCTCGCTTTCCTTCCTACCTGGACACCCAGCTTCCTGAAATCGCTCCCTTTTTCTTACTGGGTGGCACTGTGAGCCTTGGTTAACCAGTAAAACTTTGGAGCCAGGCTGTCTGCATTCAAATTCCCCGTTCCTTCACCAGCTCTGTGACCTTGAAAAGTTACTTCATTACTTTGTGACTCAGTTTCCTTATCTGTAAAATGAAGGTGATAATAATGAGTTACTGGGAGAACTAAATGAGGTAGTAAAAGTCCAGTTTGTAGAACATTGCCTAATTACCCAGTAAACACCAGCTGTTATTTTAATGGGGTCCTTCAGAAATTTCAGCATACCTGAAGAGAGGGGTCTCCGTTCTAAATGAAGCGTGCCTTCTAGATTTTGCTTCTCAAAAAGAGCAAAGAGCCAACAACCAAATCATCTGGGGGCCTGTTCCTGTTAAAAATTCCGGACCTTGAGCCCCACCTCAGATTTACTGTATCAGAATCTGCATTTTAATAAAATCCCCAAGTGGTTAGTACGCACATTAAAGTCTGGAAAGTACTTCTTTACTGTTTGTAAGGGCCAGATTTTTGAAAAAAGAAAGATTGTTCAGAAAATGTGTTAAGACCTCCTGCTTTGAACTGACATAGGAACATGTAACATGCTTGAGGACTTTGATTATTTGTGCACTTTGTCTCTGAGACTTACACATCTTTTATGGGCTGCAGAAAGTCACTGTGGGTCTAGGAGGAAAGGAACACTTCTGTGTGCTGTGTTAGCCTCTCTTCATGCTGCCTATTACTCGTCTTTAACAAATTGGCCTGAAAAGATCAGTTAAGTGAAAGGAATTATTTAATTTATACTTGTAGCATTCTCTGGCTTGCGTGGGTGGGTGGGGTAATCTTTTCCAGTTATTTAATAGGGGAAGTCTAGTTCTTATGGAAAGAAATGCCCACAATAACCCTGATTTGGCATGAAAGATGGTGGTAAGTTACAGCTCACTCTGAATGTGTTTCATTTTTCTTGGAAGCTACATCTGCATAGGGAGATAATTTTATTTTCTTATGGCACTCTTTTCTGCAGTGGATACCGTAACCTTTTTGAAAATGCTAATCTGATTTAAAATGTGATATTACATTCTATATGATTCTTCCATTTATTTCTTGTTCATCTAATAGATGTAACAAAAGGATTTTCTTTTCCTCACGGAATTGGCTGCTCTGAGTGTCATCCCACATTCACTGCCATATGCTAACCAGCTCTAACCCATCCATTCCCAGACCCAGTTATTCTATGGACACATACAATGTCTCCCTCATGGTTTGTGAGATTCCCCACACTTGTTTGTACTTTTTTAGGTCAGAGGATGAGAGGAGGAAATATATCTGACTTGGGGACTCTGTGCCATTGATGGGCAGTGGGAGATTTCCTCCCCACTGATGATGTGGGTCATCTCAGCAGGGGAACACATGTTTCATGCAGAAATGTACAGGGCCTAAAGTAGGAAGATCAAATGTGTTTGCAGCCGCTGAGATGTTGAAGCTCATTATAATGAACTTGTAGATATTCATCCATGATTTCTTGTTGCAGAGAATTTCATTGTAGTCTCAAAAGACTCTGGCTCTGGGTCAGAGGTTATGTGCTTTATTATGGTAAATTTCCCATTGAAAAATGTGCATTTATTTTGGAGGATTTTGGTGAGGATTACTAAAAGCTTTAGTGTCCACATCTCCCATTTTGACATAAACTTTTCTGCTGTTCTGGTTGTCTATAAATATACAGCACCTTGCAGGATAGTAGACTGTAATCTTGGCAAGAATTTCAGGTTTGATGTAACGCTAATGGATCATGAGTCAGAGTGCCTTGATTAGGGCAGAGGGTGGCAGCTAACAAGGACAGAGTCTGTAATTATATCCTATGATCACATAATGCAGAAGGGTTTCGCATCTTCTGTGTACCTGGGCACAGATGCAGACAATGAAGCAGACAGTGACTGTCACTGGCCCTGCGGCTGCTAGAGAAAAGTCTTCATTTCCTCTGGAAACCAGGCTATGCCTTGTCGTGGGGACCAGTTGCCATTGGGATGCAGCCTGGAAAGCGAGCTGGAGCGAAGGAGTTTGACAGAAATGAAATGACGGGAGGCTGGAGATGAAAATATCTTGGACGCGATAGTTTTGTCTATTGGCTTGCGTGTCACCATGTCTCCTCTTCCCTCCACTTGCTTTCCCTGTAACAGGCGGGATGCACACTATGAATTAAAGGAGGAGGAGGGAAATAATGAGCACAGGTCTTTTTTATCTTCTGAAAGATTCAGACTTTGGAGTTTATTAGCTCCATCCAGAATTGCTGATCTCTTTTTAGCTGCTGCTGTATAAAATGTAGGGTTCCCCCCCCAATCTCTGCAGCTTCCCCCCTCTTCATAGGAACATCTGGTTTCCTCCTATCTTCATGTTCTTAGTTAAAATAAAACGGAGTCAAGATTTGCTAAGCTGTCAGAACTCCTGCAAACCCTTGACTCCTTGGTTTCCACCAGCAGCCCAGCAGCCTCCCTTTTGTCGTTCGCAAGGCTGCACAGGAAGCTGCGGGTCTCCAAAAGCCCAGCCACGCAAGCCAGCTATCAGAGGCCACTCTGTTTCTCACTGACCACACAGACAGGAAAGAGGGAACCTGGACGTGACTGTAATGAATACCCTTTTATTCAAAGAGAGAGACTTTCTCTTTCTGCTGTCCTCTGTCCCTTTTCCATCTTTCTGTATTTCTCTCTCACTCATTTTTAGGTTCAGCCTTTGTGAATAATTCATTATATGTGTGGGTTTTCTCTAGGATTTTCAGAAAAGGAAGGTTATTTGTCTACTTGGATACAAGCAAGGTCTCTTGCCGAGGACCGGCTTCACAGATGGACTTTTTCGTCTACATCCTCTGTTTTTTTGCAGTGGGACTAGGACACAAAGAAAGGTAGTGGGGGAGCTGGCTGGGGAGGGGGGTAGAGCTCTCTTTTAACATGCTTTTTCTTGCTGCTTTTATAATGACTGCCTCCTACCCAGTCCTGTTACATTTGGGTGCCCCATAAATATGCAGCTACCTCCCCTCTTCTATTCAGAGAAATGGTTAACTAGGAGATATTTATGTCCCCCAAGTACTTGTCACTCTGAACCCTCTTGTCATCCCAGGTCTTACGCTAATAAATGCTGAACCATAGAGCTCAGGAGGCTTCTGTAATTGTTTCTTTTCAAATTTGAGTGGGACTTCACACAGGAATTTGGAAGGGTGAGCAGGTACTGAAATTAATGTGTACCACTCCCCATCCGCTCTGTCATCTGCAACGCTACGTGGCTTTTAAAGCAGTCCCTTTTGGGGGTGCCTGGGTGGCTCAGTCCATTGAGCATCTGATTCAGCTCAGGTCATGATGTCACAGTTCATGAGTTCAAGCCCCACATTGGGCTCTGTGCTGACAGATCAGAACCTGGAACCTGCTTCAGATTCTGTGTCTCTCTCTCTGCCCCTCCTCTGCTTCTACTCTGTCTCTCTCTCAAAAATAAATAAACATTAAAAAAATCTGAAAAAGGGTTGCCAGGGTGGCTCAGTCGGTTAAGCGTCTGACTTTGGCTCATGTCACGATCTCACAGTTCATGAGTTCGAGCCCCATGTCAGGCTCTGTGCTAATAGCTCAGAGCCTGGTGCCTGCTTCAGATTCTGTGTCTCCCTCTCTCTCTCTGCCTCTCCCCCACTCTCTCTCTCTCACTCTCTCTCTCTCCCCCCCTCAAAAAATAAATAAACATCAAAAAAAATTTTTTAAGCAATTCCTGTCGAGGAAGGATAGACATGCCAGTGACGTGTGGCAACACTTCCCCTCCCAAGCATTCTGGACCAGCACAGAGAGGACTTGTGTATGGGCTCACTAGCTCGTTTCCAGCATCACTCTTACTTAAGGGCAGAAAGTACAGCACTGAGTTTTTAGGCTCCTCCAACCTGATGGTCTCTTATGTGTCAGTCCTACTTTCGGGGGATGGCTGTGGTTACTTTTGCTCACTGAATAGCCCAGGTATGTTTACTTAATCTTCCATTCCCTGTATCTTTGGCCAGTCTTTGGCTATAAACCCTAATGAGCCCCCCATATCACTGTTTCTGGAAAGCAAGGAGCAGCCAGGAGGTGTGTACTTAAGAAGGAAAAATGGGCCAGATTAAGGAGAATGGCACTGAATGACTAAAACGTGTCAGTTATCCGCGATACTTCCCACCCTGCCCCTGGCAGAGCAGTGGGTACTTCTTAGGAGTGCCTTTTTTTTTTTAATTGCATGTTGAGTTCCAAATTTGTAGGACTAGGCAGTTCCACTCTTAGTCCTTTGGAATATTAAAAAAAAAAAAAAGGTTCATTTTTAAAGTGGTAGTTCATCCCTGACGCAGGTGGGCAGGGCTTGGGAATGTGACTCCAGGCTAGGCTCCAGCTACAGGCTCCTACCGTCTAGCCAGTGCAGGGCTTCAGGGAGAGGCTGTGCATGGCACCTGTGCCAAGTGTGGTCTTTTTGCCTGTGGGTGGTTGATTTGAACTGCTGTTGCAACTCTGCATGATTTTGAGGCTACATTTTTTTTTTTTTTTTTTTTTTTTTTTTTTGCTGCATTTGTTCATGCTGCATTTGTGGTGCCTCTGTTCTCCCCATCCCTGGAGAATTTGGAAAGCCTGTGTCAGATGTATGCCTTAGCTTTCTAAAGGCTTCTGTCAGTAGAGCCGGGAGTGGGTGTCTATATACCTCCCCCCTTTAAAGAAGGGATGAAGAGGATGTGGCTGATTGGTGGGTAACAGATTAGAGGGGAAAGGAAGAAATTCTCTAGTCAATGTCAAGAACTGAGGCTTGTAGTAATTAGATTCTGCTGTAATTTCTGTGGCTGAGATGCCAGACACTGTGTGTGCCTTGTGGACCCAGAGAAGAGGCTCTGAAAACCAATGCAGGGAGGGAGATTAGTTCTCATAAGCCTTTCTCAACCTTCAACTTAGTGTAGGTTTGAAGTGTTTCAAACTTTCTGTGCCTCTTTCTCAATTTCCACACCATTGTCTCATGGGGCTGGTCAGAGTCAAAAAGCATGAAATGGATTTTCAACAGTCACTCACCAGCATCCTGGCAATTTCCAGCTGTGTGTTGTTGGGAACTGTTTTGCTACTATTCTGTCAGAGACTGTTCCTTCCAGCAGGTGACTTCCATCAGCATCAAGGCTAATTCCTCATCTTGTTTCTTTGTGTCGAAGTCATACATATGCACTGCCCATTTTATCTACGTCACTGGTTCTCTAGCTTAGTGGCACTCAGGATCTACTGAAGGCATCATAAAATACAGATTTCTGGGCCCTGTGGCCAGAGTTTCAGATTCAGTAGGTCTGAAGTAGGTCCTGGGAATATGCATTTGTCACAAGTCCCCAGTTCACACTGATGCTGCTGACCGTACTTTGAGAACTGCTGTTTGACACGGTTTCATTATCTGCCCTGCATTGCCTTTAGAGAAGGCCAGTTTTATAAATCACTGAGGAGAGTCTTCATCCCAGATTTCTCTCTCATATTCCAGCCTGAAGCCTTGCTGCTACCTTTAGGTTCAGATAGTGAGGCTTCAGGACTTCTCTGTCATAATACAGATGATCTTGGGAGCAGTGATATAGTAGCTCATACATGGCATTAACACCTTATAAGTGAAGGCAGGCTCTTCTGAGAACTGACACTGGACATTCCCCCTTTAATTTCAGCATCTAATGCAAGACTGGCTCATGTTGAGCATTTGGTAAAATTATGTTGGATGAATTAATTAATTGGTTACTCTTGGTTAACAACAAACATCAATGTGCCCAGTGTTGCAAACATTATGTGCCTAGTGTTGCAGTGACCTGGACCTGTAGGAACAGGTGTGGCCCTAGTGTGGGGAGAGGAGGTTGCTAGGAGGTAGTGAGGGCACAGGGTGGCTGGTGGGGTCATTACAATGGGAATTTGGAGGTTGGAAAGACGAACTTCATCTACTTCACAATCTTGGCATCAACCACTTCAGTTTCTGTGTTACCCAATAATGACTGTGAAAAAACTACACAGTATTTGTTATCTGGCATTTTATTATATAGAGCTCTTTATTAATTGGTACAGAGGTCTGTAGTATAATAACAATTGAGATTTGTTCCAGTGGCCCCCAGGCACCACAAAATGCCATAGTGCTTTCTGGATTTTACCAATGAAGCATTCGTTACATTGTGATCAGCTTGGTTTGAATGGTGTGTGCACTTTGTTGTGTTCAGAGATTTTGCAAATTATAATCCATTTTGATTATTTAAAGTAGCTCTTTATCACTTTTTTTGTTAAATTGACCAAAGTGTCCTTCTCTAGCTACGCCAGATAACAGAGGAATCCCTGCATTGTTCTAGAAATCAGTCCTTTCAGCTCTATAAATACTCTAGGACCTGGAGATGAATCCTGGTACAATTGTCATATTGTCAGGTGGTGATTCGAACAAAAGTCCTAATTTTTGAAATGGATTGATAGTTCAGCAAGATTTGGATTCACTGGGCAAGTTCTCCAGCTGGTAAACTTGTATTCTATCCGACTGGGTGTGCTTGTTTCTGTGGGCTGTCACTGAAAATGAGCCATCAAGATTTCTGAGAGAGCTTCCAATGGGCATCTCCAGAAGAGGTTGACAAATTCTCTTCTTTCTTCCTACCCCGACTTGACTGAATTATCCAACTTTAGTGCCTTGGGTTGTTTCCATGTCCTTTAATACTCATCTCATCTCTTTTCTCCTTGAACAAGGTCAGGGGATGTTTGACTCAAAATTGCTCAGTTGCAGGGTGATGGTCTTTAGATGCTCAGGTTATAGAACCTTAGAGTCAGGAATGACCTGAGTCTTTTTGGACTCAGTTGGATGATTCTGCCAAGTTGCAATTCTCAGTTGCTATTCTGCCAACTGCCAAGTCCCTCAAGTACAGCGTTTATTTGCTTTCTGTACTGGGGTCACAACTTTGATTGAAATCTGATTGGTGCTATGCACCCCTCTTTCCTGAAAGAAATACACATACAATTTGCATTCAGTTTCAGGGGGTTCATGGATCACAACTTAAAAATGCTGACTATGTTAAAAAATTCCCACATTCTGGGATGTTGGGATGCTGGACCATCAGGAATAGTGACTCCCAAACTAGCATCATATTCTTTAGATTCAAGTGTGACAGGAACTCCATGTGAAGGATCTACAGAGATATGTTTGCACTAGTGAATCAGCTGTACTGCCACGGTCAAACGCAAGCATTCTCACCAAAGAGTGTTAAGTCAATACAGGAATCACTGTAATAGTTGGCCACCAAGCTTCTAGTGATGAGATGCTCTTCTGTCACTGAGGTGTAGGACATTGAAATATTCTTCCTTATAGCTTCCACCTACTTATTTTGTTTCCTGTTTCTATTCTGTAAAGCAATACAAACCCAGTCTACTTCTCATTCACTTAATGGTCCTATGGTGCTGTAGACTACGACTTTCTGTGATGATGGGTATGTTTTTATCTGTGCTTCTACAGTAGCAGTAGCCACATGTGGCTCTTGAGCACTTGACGTGTGGCTATTATGTTTGAGTACTAAATTTTCAATTGCATTTAACTTTAATTAATTTAAATTAAATAGCTACCTATGGCTAGTGCTACAGTATATGACAGCAGAGGTAGAGAGAATAGATAGATAATGAGTCAGAAAGCCTAAGTTCCTATCTGGGTTCTGTCATTTGTTTGCTTTGTATCGGGCAAGATTTCCCTACCTTGGTGTGCAGGGCTCTACTCTACACATGGTGGCAATGTGCCTGAACCACCATAATCACCTTCTTTTCAACTGTTCCAGTGGGCTGCTAATGTCTCATGGCACCAGCCTCCCCCAGGCCTCCATGCCTGTGCACTTACTGCTTGCAGTGCCTGAAACGTCTTTCTCCCCACTTGACTTCCTGGCTTTAAGACTATACTCAGTCACTTCCTACATGAAGCCTTCCTTGATTTCTCTTGGCAGAGTAAGACCAACCCCCTCCTCTGGGCTCCCATATGGCACCCGGTTTATTGCTTTATTGTAACAGTTACCACAAAGCTTTAGTACTGGTTTATTAAAATCCCTGGAAAGGACATTGTTTATTAGTATTTAAATTACTAGAACACAGAGCATTGCTTATTAACGTTGACACATAATACATTTGTTTAAATTAAAATTTTTAGTTGTTTTGTTTTGTTTTAGAAATGGCATTGTGCTTCTGACTTGATTTGATGTCGCAATCAGCTATAAACCCTGGATCTTTTATATGAATTGATGACAGAGTTAGTTTTCTCTCACTCTCTTCTCAATTTAATTTTTGAGTCTAAATTCAGGACTCCATGTTTATTTCAAGTACATTTTATCTCCTTTTGGTGCAACAGCTCTTCCTGTAGAGATTCTTTGTAAGTGGGGACAGGGAATTAACATTCATTGAGTATCCACCAAATTTGAGACTCTCTGCATTTATACAAAACAGCAATCCAGTGAGAGAAATATTATTTATATTTTAACTATAGAAGATTAAGTCACTTGCCCAAGGTCACCACCAGTGATCTTGAACCTCAGTGGTCTAAGATTTAAGTGATTTCCACTACACATGGTCTTCAGACTCTGCTGTTTAATGAGTGAGCTCTCTACCCGGAGCTCCACATCATCTGCAGACTGGATAAACATATGCTTTATGCTTTCATTCGAGTAACTGATAAGAATATCATTAGAATTGGGGGACCTCCCTTCTGCTTATGATTAGTGCATTGGTCAGTGCCCATCAACTGTTCAGCTTTTCTCAAATTTCCCGTACTCTTCTTTAGCCAGCTTATATTTCTTTATTTAGTGAGAATTTTGTGCAAGATATTCTTGTCACATGCCTTGCTGAATCAATACGTACTTTTATGACTATTTCATGTCTATTTTAGGCTAGGGTATAGCATTCTACTTTCTCCAAAGTCCACGCTAAATATCATTTCCAGAGACTCGCTTAGACACTATTTTATCTCTTTACTAGCAAATAGAAGTGTCAAAGCCTAGAACCTCGGCATTTGAAGGGATTAGACATCATCTAATCCAGTGCCCAGCTGGTGAAAGCATCACCTTACTATTAGGATATGGCAGTCGCTGCTTGGAAGCATTAGAGTGTCAACATTAAGAACATGGCCTCTGGATTCAAATCTTGGTACCATCTCCACAGCTTCCTAGCTGTGTGCCTTGGGGAAGCTACTCAACCTTGCTGTGCTTCAGATGCCTCAAACGCAAAATGGAAATAGGACTTTTAACCTATAAGGTGTATTGTATAGAGTTTTTCAGAAGATCAGGTGGGATAATACATATAAAATGTTAGAACAATGTTTGGCACATAGCTGTGACTACAGCTTAATCGATAGTCTCTGGTTAACTCTGGGTAAATCGACATTAAACTTAAGTGTTCTTCTAACAATACCATCTCCTTTCTTCTGACTTTTGTCAGGTTTCAACCTGAGCACTGCCATTACCCAACATTTTTGTGACCTCACAGTGGTTTTGCAACCTCTTTGAGCCTCAGTGATTTCAGGTGTGAGGGGGAAATAGCTATCTCTACTTTGTCTACCTTTCAAGGCTGACATGTATGAAAGCCTTTTGTAAACATGATCTGTATTAGTGCCAGCGCTAATGTTGATAGAGTTAACAAATATCTAACATTTATTGAGTATTTATGAGGTGCCAGATTACTGTGCTAAGTTTGTCCCGCAGACTATTACATTGATTCCTCGTGGCAATTCTGTAGAGATACCCATTCTTGTTTTCCACATCCCACAGTTGGGGGATTAAGGTGTGGAGAGGTTAACTCACTTGCCCACTTACACAGCAAGTGAGAGCTGGAAGCCTGGGGTCCGGGCCCTCAACAACTGCAGATAGAAGGTTTTTCCATGAGCCTTTTTTTCTTTTCAAAGTTACTGAGTTTACTTTTTTTTTTCAGATGAGTTTTTAAAAAACCTACATCAAAGCCTATATTTCTTTGCATGTGTCTCATACAGATTTTATATTGATATTGCCCCTAAGGGCACATTAGGATTTACAGCCAAGAAAAGATATCTTCAGGAGCAATACGATGTGGAATTTTCCCAGCAAGCTTTTTATAAAAGCAGATCAGATATTCAGAACCCTCAGCTTTAAACAAACACAGATTTTGTTTTTGTTTGTACCAAGATGGTAGCCACAGTTTTCAGATAGCTTGATTGATGGCAAGTGGAAGGATCCATCCTAGAATCCAAGCTTGGCCTCTGAGCAGATTTCCTTCTAAGGGGTTGTTGGCCTTCTGGTGAACTACTCCTTACCTGTTTGGGTTTCTGTGTATTCTGGGTCTCCACCTCTGTTCTGTCAGAAGAGGAAGTCAGGATTGGACTCCCTGAACTGTGGAGGAAGCTTCTGAGAGGATTAGAGGGATGTGGGGAGGGGGAACCTCCATGGGTTAGAGCCCTTGGAAATTTGCCTAATGAGCTTGGTGAAGGCATCCAACTGGGATACCAGAGGACATTTTACCTGAGGGCACTGGATACTGGTGTGGATGTGAATGGAGAAGTAGGATGTACCACTTGGCTTCTGGAAACCAGGTGGAAGATTTAAAAGAAATTGAGGAATATTAAAGAATTGTCTCTTCTTTCTGTTAACTTTGGATTGTATTTGCATGGGAATTTGTATTTATGAAATAACTGAGCCATATGGAGGTACAAGGATGCATGTGTTCTCCTGATCTGTTGATATGAGGAGCAGTTGAAGGGCGTGGGCTTGTCTGGAGGTGGGGTGGGTGGGTAGAAGTGGTAACACAAGGAGGAGGCAGGGCTGGGGAATATGGGCCCATGTAAATTCAGAGATCTGAGCCTTTTGGCAAAATAGCATTCCCTTCTCAAAGAGAGTTATGTATGTATATATTTATTTATTTTTGAGATCACCATCTGCCCCCCCACCCAAGTTCTATGGATAAGGATGTTACATAATCTCTGGGTAACCTCTTTCCCTGGTGATGATTAGAGAGTACCAGATGCCCACCCCTGAATATACAGGCTCATAAAGACTGAGCTCATTTCTGCTGCAAATATCAATAGACAGGCTCAAAAGAGCAAAACAAAGGAATAGATTGTAGGAAATGAGAACTGTCCCAATAGCTATCCACACTTCTGTGAAAGAGGCTGGGTTCACAACAATCTTGGACAGTCATAAGGGTTATCATCTCTCCTTTTCTCTTACTTTCATATATTTTTGTCATATAATTTTACTGACATTCCATATGAACCATGATCCAGGCCTAGAGAGTCATCCACTCCTCAGTATGCCTTTAATAAATGTCTATTGTGTGACACTCTAAGTGTGTTTTAGAGACATGTATCATTTAACCTAACCTCATGTGAAGTGGACATTGTTGTTCTCCTATTACTGATGATTAGCACAAGGTCACAGGTAAATGTGATCTGACCAATTCCATTGGCTGCTCTCTTTCCATTGTAGCACACTGCCTCTGGTCAGAGTAGAGACTGGCACTCTTCCCTAACAGAGCATTTTTTCAGGATGACTGTGAACTGCTTACCTGTATCTGTAGCACCCGCTGGTTATGGAAGAGTAACGGATCACTAGATGGTAGAAGAACAAAGATCTTTTATCCATCATCATGACCATCATTAAACGGATCTGAGACATCTGGCTCTGTGTCATTGGAATGTGAGCTTGGGTTGGAATTGGGGCATTTTGCCGTTTTGTTTTCCCTTTACCAAAAGTTCCATTGCCACACTTCCTTCATTGCAAAGGACCTTTGTTTTGGAAATGCCATTTCTCACTCTCTTTTTAACATTAACATGTGAAGTCCCGCTTCTTTTTTCCAGCCCTCAAAGAAGTCTACTCTTTTCTGGGATGCCCATAGTTGTAAGTTACGGTGTGGAGGAGTCAACTTTAATGACTCTTTCTTGAATTTTCATCTTACTGAATGCTTTTGCCTTTGCATATTTTTAAAGAAATGGGAGTTCGGGGGACAGAAAAGACTCTTAGATTCTAATAGAGAGTGTAGAAAAGGCTTACAATAAATTTTTGGAGAAGCAGCTCTGTGTTCACCCCCAGGCCACCATTGCGAACATTCTACCTTTTTATTAACTATCTTTTAGTCAAGTTTTTGGCCAATTCAGCTGTTCTTCTCAGGCCAATGGAGCTCCTGTTCTTGAAAATTTAGAAACATTTCCATTGACTTTGGACACTTTCAAAGTATTCCTAGGTGTGCCAGGATTTCCATTTTGGATGTTATTGTTGGACGTCGTCATTACTAGCTTCATCAAAAATGGCTTCTCTCAGTTGTAACAATAGATACTCCTCCTTTATCCTCTACTCTCCTCCCATCATATTGCCTATTAGCACTATAGAATAATAGTGTATTAGAGTAACAGTGACCTAAGAGAAACTTTTAGTGAATGACAATGAACCCAGGGCTCCTGACTCTACATCCAGGGATTCTTGGATCACATTTCCTCTTTTCTTCCCTCAGTACCCTCTCTGCTCAGTCATCTTCCTTTTAGCCCTTTCATCCTTTTCTGGGGCTTCTCATCCTTTTATTAGCTAGCAAGTATGTGTTTTGTTGTTCATCTTGGTTTGGGGCATAGAAGGCTGGATGTAGGGATTGTGATTGATAAGAAAGGGTTTAATTAAGGAGCAGGAATGGATAAGAGAAAGTTGAAGAGAGGCCAATCAGCACTGATCCAACAAGAATAGGAAGCAATGATTCAGAACAATGGTTAATGTTCTCCTTTCCCAGAAATGTTGCTAGAGAGTATCCCTTGTGAGTTGCTGGAGAACTTTATGAATTGATAGTACTGTACTCAGTAGGCACTGGGCTTCTCCCAAGTGTAAAACCAAGACTGTGTTTCAGCATATGGGAGAATGGATGCTCAGGCAAACACACATCTCAGAAATGTTTTCTGTACTCTTAAGTGGCCTTAGGAAAGGTAAACCATCCAGACCCTACCTTAAGAAATACACTCTTGAGAACAATTGAGTATTCTGGGGATGGAGTCAGTAAATGCAAATCAAAAGATCCTTTTTCTTTTAGAATCCTCAATTCAAGCCAAGAAACCAGGGAGTTTTATTTGATTGTTTTGATAATAAGTTCCTAAGCTTTTCAGGGCATGGGGCTATGAATCCAGAGAGGTTTCTAGTTCTGGCTCTGGAAAAGTCTCCTTCCACCTTGGGTCTCAATATCTACATCTTAAAATGAATATAATGGAGTAGTAAGTAGAACTCTAAGGCACCTTTCAGTTCTTACCTTTGTGCCCCTGAAAATCTAGTTTCTTAGTTTCTTCAGTTGTTATGCCACCTGAGTTGAGGACACCATTACCTTTCATGGCCTCCAGAATCTACAGAAGTGTTCTTTACCCTGGCTGTACATTAGAATCAGTTTGGAAACTTCTAGAAATGCTGATGCCCATATGGCAGCTGAGGCAAATCAGAATTTCTAGAGATAGGATACCTGTATCCTTGATTTTTTGTTTTGTAAATGTTTATTTTTGAGAAAGAGAGCATGAGCAGGGAAGGGGCAGGGAGAGGAAGACAGAGGGTCTGAAGCGGGCTCTGCACTGACAGCAGCTAGCCTGATGTGGGGCTCGAACTCATGAACTGTGAGATCATAACCTGAGCTGAAGTCTGACACTCAACTAACTGAACCACCCAGGCACCCCTGGTATCCTTGATTTTTAAAAGCTTCCCAAGTCTGAGGCGCCTGGGTGGCTCAGTCAGTTGAGTGTCTGACTTCTGCTCAGGTCATGAGCTCGCAGTTTGTGAGTCTGAGCCCCTCGTCGGGCTCTGTGCTGACAGCTCAGAGCCTGGAGCCTGCTTTAGATTCTGTGTGTGTGTGTCTCTCTCTCTCTCTCTCTCTCTCTCTCTGCCCCTCCTTCACTCACGCTCTGTCTCTCTCCCCTTCGGAAATAAATAAACATTAAAAAAAAAAATTAAAAGCTTCCCAGGTGATTCTGTATGCAGCCAAGGCTGAGATCTACCAGTCTTCTAGGAGGAGAGATGAGCCTTTTACCTGATGTATTTCTATCTCTTGGGATTGTACTTTCTTCAGGTGTGTTGTCAGATTCCTCTCTATTCTTTTGTAGGCTGTGGTGAAATAGCAGGAGCCCCTGGGTATCCCAGAATTCAGCATGAGAGAGTGGGGTGATTAATTAATTGTTATGTCTACGGCACTGGCAAACCATTCACCTGTGCTGCTTCTGGCACACATCCAGCTGCATAGGTACCAGCCTTCTGTGATAAGGGTGATTTTCCAAACTTCATGAATGCAGGACTAGCTAATTGGGCAAGTTGAAGCTCATGGACAGAGTGAGTCATCTGACCCAGTAGGCCCTTGAGCAAGTAACTGAAGACCATTGACCTTGCTTCCTACCCATTTGTTAACCCCTTGTTAGCAACAAGGGTTGATCCAGCTTGACTACTATCAAATACAGGAACCTCCTTCTCAATAGCCTTGATGGTCTCCCAGAGTCATAGAACTTAACAGTGAATGATGTATTCAAACTGGCCGGCCCCAACTCTTGGGTGTTTATTGTATCTTTGTACCTCCGTGTGCATTGATGTCAAATTGGTAGCTTGAAATTAGTTATGGAGAGAATATTTATACTAGAAATTGGCAAATGCTATACTTAGAGAGACTGGTTGTTAAACATTTATTAGTATAACATTCAGTTTACTACTTAACGAAACAGTCTATTCACATGTGGAAAAGTGATGTTGCTTCTCTGTATTCCCTGAGATCTGCCTTTGGATGGGTATTCTACCCTTTGGCCTTGGTCTTACCTTCTGGAATAACTTACACAATGTTTAAGTCCCCATTATAAGTCAGCCCTTCGGATATTTGAAAACAGCTATGACGTCTCTCTCAAGTCTTCCTCTCCCAAGCTGTATACCCTTAGTACCTTTAACATTTTCTCATGTGATTTGGAGGCTCAGTGTGTGTCTTTGAACTCTGGGGTACAGTTGCTGGGTTTTCAAAGAAAAACAAGTGTTCTCTCACAGATGATCTTTGGACCCTTTCATAAAAGACTTTTCATTTTCTTTATACATTCAAGTACTGCCTATCACCCCATGAAGCAAGTGTAGATGTGAAGGAGGGTACAGTCTTGGGTGTGGTTCCTGGCTGCAGCCCACATTCTTCTCCCCTTGATGCACACTGCTGCCAGAACTCTTGATGGGCTCGAATGTGTCAGAGTGTCATCAAAACACAGATTTTGGTTTCTGAAACAGGTAATCTTCCCACTGCTGTTTTGTTTTCTTCCAGAGGCTTTTAATACTCCCCTTTTCTTTCTTCCCTTTTCTGTAGTGTTCAATCATCTGTCCCCTAATCACCAAAACTGTGTGTTGAATGACAGCATTTTGAGTCCAGGATTCAGTCAGATACATAAAAAGTGAATTGTTAAGATATATCCACCTGACTGAAACTGAGGCAAAAGGAGGAGGAAAGCGGGTGCTGTCTTAATTCCTCAGAAATTCCACTCCCCATTCTCTTGGAATTGGGGCCCAGATGAGTCTGGAACAGAGCTCAGTATTGGTTAACCAAATTAGCAATAATGTGAACTTCTTTTCACTCATTATGTATAGAGGCAGGGATACAGGAGTCAGATGAGAATTCTTTGGTCTAAAAGCAATGGAAGGTTGAATGTGGCTTCCTTCACAGCCAACATTGAAAGGTTAGTGCTAGGGATCTTTTTTGTTGAGTAACTGAGTCCACTGACCCTCTCCATAAGAGAGCAGTGGGACTGTGCCAGCAAGAGAGAGCCTTTTGGGAGAGGGGGTCTCTGCCTCTTTGCTGTGTTGTCAACATTGCTTTCTTTGTCTTTCATTCATTAGGATTTAAGTCTTTCAGAGTAGGTGTAATGGCATCTCCATGTTCTTGACAGAGAGAGAGAGAGAGAGAGAGAGAGAGAGAGAGAGATCGAGAATGGGAGAGGTGTGTATGTATGTTCAGGACTGCCTGTCAGATGGTGAATTTGAACAGAAGCAGCTGTTGTCATGGTGATGGCAGGTTGCATCCCACCACCATGGAAACCAAAGTTAAAAAACTGATGTTAAGGCTGGAAGTCACATGATACATTTTTGTTTTGTTTTGTTTTAAAAAAAGAAAAGGGGTTTGGTTTTTCAATCTGATCCTTTTTTTTTTTTTTAAGACAAAGTTGGGTGGTGAGAAAAACTGCAATAAGGAAAGCAATGAGATAATGAAATGGGACGACATGAAGTACACAGAGCCTTCCACCTCATTTTTCTGTTTGTTAACAGTGCATTTCTCCTGACATGGGGGTAGGAAAGGAGGAGGGAATACAGTGTGATTTTCCAAATTTGCACCCTGTGCACTGCTAACTGTCACATGAAGAAGCCCAGGGGGGTTAGCTCTCCTGCCCTTTGGTGGCAATGCGTGGTCTGCCCTCTATTGATCAGCCCAGGAAGGGAAACCTAAAATTAAGAACTGAGAAAAGAGATGGAAATGGAATTGAAGGTGTGACTTCCTCCATAGATGAGGGTGGTTTATACATTGATAAGTTTAGATGATTAAAAATTGAAAAATTCATCTATAGCCGTCAGAACCCCAAGGAATACAATCCCTCTGCCTATTTCCTTTTCTGGATTGGTTTTTGGGCTACACTGTCCTGCTAGGTCAGCCACAGGAGCAAGTGCAAGTAAGTCTGGAAGGAGCCGAGCCAGGAGCACATTAGCCTCCGAGCCAGGTTCCTTGGACTTCAGCTTACCTCTTAACCTGGCCTTTCCCCTGCATGGGAAGAGGTATGGTGGAGAAAGCTTGCTGAGAGGCCTCAGGAGGCCCTCTTGGATCTCCATCTTTTTGTCTCATACTCGCTCCTACTTCCTACCATGATCTGGACAAAAAGCGAGGCATCCTTCCACAAAGGGAGATGGCCTCAGGCCTGTTTTAACAGGGTGGGATTTAATTTTCTTTTCAATCTGAAAGGTTGAAGACCTGTATGCATGGCATATTCCTATGAGAATATCAGCCTCTAGAAAGGCTGAAGAGTGTGAGGGGTGCAGACACCCTCTGTGGAAATAATTATGGTGGCTCTAGCCATGTCTGGGTTTGAGACATGAAATCTGTCTCTTCAGTATTACTGGCCCCTCCAGGACAGATGTATCGTTCTCAGCAGCCCAGGCAAGGGGGATGTGATCTCACCAGCATGATCTCACTGTACTTCCATCAGGGTCTGTAGGAGCCGGAGCCGAACTTCTGTGATGGTTCAATCCCTCCTGTTCTTAGCGCTGGCCTTGGGTGTGATTAATGCCCCTTCTAATCACTGGGAGAGATTGCATCAGAGCCATCAGCTTCATAAATCCTGCTCTGGGGACTGGTGTTTGGATGTGCTTTCCATATTCCCAGGAGGTTCTGGGCCAAATGTCTTTGCTCTCTTCCCGGAGGCCCATTACCATATTTTTTTTTTTTTAAATCCTTTATTGCAGTTGGTCTCTTCAGTGTCAGCTCCTGGCTGCAGCCAGCCAGCCCACTCCCGGAGGCTGTGACCACTAACAGTTGCTTATCCCAAGGCTTTAGAACCACAGCAGATGCTTAAAGAGTGATTTAGTAGGATAATAAAAATGACTGTGCATTTGTGTAGCACCTTATGGTTTTCAAAGGATTTTATATTCATGGATGGTTTTAGACTTTGATCCTTTTGTATTTCATGTTTGATTCCTTGGGAATGGATGGTGGTGATTTTCCCTGCTGTGAGTACCATGTTGGGGCAGATTTTACAGTGGGAACCCTGGCTCTGGTTTCCTATTACCAAGCTACGTTTCTCCATTGCATTGTAGGTCTCAAGGAAGATTCTGATTTTGGTCATAGAAAGAAAGTAGTGGGAAAGCCTTGGATAGCTGCATTGTTCATGTTTAAAATGTCTCTTTGGTGTAGTTCTTGAGGGAATCACAGACTAGGCAGTAACCCTTCCCTATGACTGTCTTTGAGTCAACATCCAACTTGTTTAGAATGGCCCAGGTCATCTTATGAGACTCTTTCATTTCTTAGAATTATACCTCCAAAAAATAGGCAGCTGGGATGGGAGGGAGGGAAAAGAAATAGATCTTTCAGGGAGAGTGTTCTGGGCCTGGGGTGAGAGGTGGAAATGGGTAAAGGAGGCTGAGACAAGCCTTCTCTGAGTCTGTGGGCTATTCTAGACTCTCCCAGGAGTTTACAGGAAGTGCATGAGTGGCCACAGACTGCTCCCCACAAAAGTGCAATCTTCATTAGGCCTGGAGTCGGGGAGAGAGCACAGCAGTCTGTCCCTGGTGGCCTCTCAGCCTCTCTGAGTATATTCAGTCTCCTTAGTGTGCTTTGATGCCATAGCTCTGAGAGGACACAGCTGAGAGTGGAGGAGATCTAGGGTCAGCATCCTGATGGTAGTGGAGATGCATGTTTCCCCTGGGATTCCCCAGGTGTGCTCCTTGAGCCTAAGTCTCTCCCAGTCTTGTCTACAAGGCCCTCCCAGTCCATAAAACTACCCCTCAGAGGGGCTGACAGGGGAAGCTCTGCTGCTCTGGGCAGAAGGTGGCTCATCTCCCAGGCCAGGTCCCCAGGGCTCTGTTGATGAGCAGGGCCAGCACCACAACTGTGGCCTATAGGGCAGCCCTCTTCCTTGCCCTGGCTTTCTGCGCCTTCAGGAAGGAAATGAACAAATGGTAGGTGTGCAGGCCAAGTAGCGCTGCTCAAATTAGCTGTGTTGCTAAGGAAACAAGTCAACCGTTGGAAGGAAGGAGCGTTGGGTAAAGGAGATAAATCAATAAGCAAACCTATTTTTATCATTTCCCTAATGATTGTCTTGAAGCTGCTAGACGGGAAAGGGAGAGATGGAATGGCACAGGTCCTCATTAAGGGGCTCAGAGTGAAGGGGTGTTTGGGGAGATTGCCAGAGAAGATGATGAAATGAGGCCCATAGTGAGCAGGTAGTGAGACAGGTAAGGGATAGGAGGTATCTTGGCAGGGCTCAAGGTACTGCCATGGCCATTTCCTCATTGGATCCGGTCCCTTTGTCCTCCTGCATTAGATCCTCTCGGAAATCTTGCATTGATTTCCATGACCCTCAGGTTGGAATGGTGTTTTTGTGTTGTTTTGTTTTTTTTTTTCAAAATACCTATAGCTTTGATTGATTTTATAATTCTAAATTAATACATACTCATAGCCCTCAAGACAGTACATAAAGGAGTAAAGAAGAAAGTGGAAATACCCCTTGTACCCCAAGAAAGCTCATTATCCTTCTAGTATGACAGATTTTTTTCTTTGCTTCTTTTTCAAAACTCTTGTTACATTCAAGGGATCTTCTATGCATGCTGCTTTCTATTTTTGAATAGTTAATGTGTATACATAATATATAGTACAGAAAGTTCAAGTGGGTACACGGTGTGGAGAAAGTGTGAGATACCTTTTGCAAGGATACCTCTGGCTCTGGTTTCTCTGTGCAATTCACTAATCAACTGATTAATTTATTAATTAATTAGAAAGCAGTTATTGGGTGCTTACCATGTGGTGGACACCAGGGTTCCAGAGGTGAATAATACAGGCAAAGCTCCTGCCCTAAGGCTCCCACACCTCACTGCCCTGGTAGTTCCATTTATTCAGGATCTCTGTCTATAGCTGACACCAGGGAGAGATACTGTTCTGCAAAATGTGTTTGGTGTCAAGCACAGAATGTAATGGGAGCCACTGAGCTCCTGGGCAGAAGGAAACAAGAGTCCTGGACCGACTTCCATTACTGTCTCATGAAGGGCCTTGTTCTTTGAGGCTTTGGCAACATGGAGCTTCCTTTGACCTTTCCCGGTCACGTCTTTGTCTAGCCTGAGGTGCATTCCCTTGGCCTATGGGCTGTTATTTGCCATCCAGGCTCTTCCCTTTGGAGATGTAGCAGAGCCTCAAGCCTTAGAGCCACGCTTATTTGGCTTGAAGTTATGATGGTAAAGGAGAAGCCATGGGAGCGGCAGCTCTGAGTCAGCTCCCAAGGGTGGGGGTAAGCTGGAGCCCGGGCCTGAGCCAGAGTGAGTGACTACCCTGCAGTCTCTGTGATGGCTCCTCCATGGAGCTGCCGCTCTAGGGGCTGGCTCCCATTCATTCATGCCTGCATTTAACACGGAGTCTGCTCCTACTGTGTACCAGGGGCTCTGGTAAGCACTGCCCTGTGGAGAGGTAAACAAGAGCACATCCTTGCTTTCAAGGTGCAGTTTCTGGGGGAAGGAAACTATGAGGAGAGATGATAAAGTCATACAGTGTAAAGGAGTAGTGGGGCACAGAGAGAAACCTTCACAAACAAGGTGATATTTTAGCTTGCTCTTGACATATGACCAGAAAAGAGGAGAAAGACCATTGCAGGTGGAGGCAAAAGCACCAAGATATAGGTGCCCATTCTTCATGCTTTCTTCAGAAAGAGGGGGACAGAAGGGGGGAAAGGAAAGAGCTGGAAGGGAGAGTGACTGGGCCTCAGATGGAACTGGATGTTCTCTCCTGTTCTTCTCTCCCCAAATTTCCCAGTCACCATCCTTTCTGTCATGTAGTCCACAGATACACAGGATTCCCATAGTCTCCCCTCTTCTGCAGCAAAATCTCACCTCAGATTCTTAATTGCCCCAAACATGAATTCATCCTGAGGTTGAGATGATCTGTAACGCCCAAAGGGATATCACTTCTGAGGATATATGCATTTAAATAGTTTTCAAAATTTCTTTCTTTAAAAATTTTTTTTAATGTTTATTGTTGAGAGAGAGAGAACGTGTGTGTAAGCTACACGTCAGGGAGGGGCAGAGAGACAGGGAGACAGAGAATCCAAAGCAGGCTCTGCACTGTCAGCACAGAGCCCAATGTGGGGCTTAAACCCTAGAACTGTGAGATCATGATCTGAGCCGAAGTCAGACGCTCAACTGACTGAGCCACCCAGATGGCCTTCAAAATTTCAAGCCAAAGGATTGCTGCTCTGCATGGTCCTTAGACATCAGACTCTAGGCAGAGGATTTGGATGGGGGAGGGCGTGGCAGTGGGGTGTTCTCAGAAGCAATGCATTACCAAACCTTCCTGCTTTGATTGTAGCCTCCAGGGCTTTAGGCAGTGCTATTAGTTGAGACCTCATGAATTCCCAGCCATCCAGATATCTGGCCAGTCGCAGGAAGTTTGGTTCCTTAGCACCTGGAGCCAAGAGCCTTTCTCCTGCCCTAAACACCCTGGGGCGTTCTGGGGTGTGATGGCCACACCTTCCTGTGTTTCTCAGAAGCCTCCTATATCTGCCACTGGGCATTCTGGACTAGGTGAGCTTAAAGGTCCTTGCAGGGAGTTGTATGCTTAGGTGATCTGGGTAGAGAAACACAGGTGTGGAAGCAGGGAACAAGGAGTGGGGGCCACAGAGGGGCTGCGACAGTCCAAGCGAGTATTGTGGGGTAGAGAGGCCTGGGGGCACGTAGCTGCCATGACCTGTTGTGCCTGCAAGTCAGCAACTATGAGCTCATGAACTTTTAAGTCTGTGGTTATCACTTTAAGGTTTTCAGGGGAAGAAGCCCGAATCCCAGAAAGCAATCCTCGAACCCAAGCAGACCGAGGAGAGCTCCTGATGTGGGCCGCTTGAGTGAGAGCATCGTGGTCCCCAGCCCTGCTTCCCAGGTCACTTGCTGGGCTCCTTGGACCTTTTGGGCAGCTTTTGTGAACTTGCTCAGGGCACTTCCGGCCATGGTGAAGGGCAGCTGAGCCTCACACTTTGTGAACAGTTTTGCTGGGAACAAGGATGAGGTGAGAGGTGGCAGAGGCACTAGTGTCACTCCTGCCGGAGCACCGGCCCTCCTCCTCACACCTGGGGACCGGCAGTGAGATATGCCCTTTGTGTCTGAGCTCCCCAAATACGTTCCGCCAACACCATTCCCAAGAGAGATGTTCTGATAGAAGGATGATACAGTGGAGCGAGTCGGGGAATGCTGTGTACCATTCTCACCCCCTTTGGGGGAGGCGGTGCACACTGTTTACAATAGTACAGTCGTGCAAAAGGCTCCAGGAAGTCCTGCTGGGAGGACACCTGCTCGCTTTCCTGAATTCCAGCTTTCCCTCATTGATGTGATTGCAAGTTCCTGTAGTGCTCGTATCCCGTGGGCTGCATTTTAGGAACACTGCCCTAAATGCCCTCAACTTCTGTTGACGTGTGTCGTGACTGGTAGGCATGACGTGTGTCCGTGACTGGTAGGCATGTTCTCAGAAAAAGGCCTGGGTGCCTCAGCAACCACTTCCTGGCACTCCCATCTTCATTCTGCCACTTGGTTCTGGGGGATCTTGGGTGGCCCAGGACCAGCTAGCCTCTTCAGAGGGCTTATGGGACAGCAGGTCCCACACTGTCTCTGGACAGTGTGATCCCTGGTCGCTCTACACTTGGTTGGAGCTCTGGGCCAGAGCCCGTGATGGGAGTGAAGAGAACCCCCTTTGTGATCAGTGGGTACTGGGGGCCCTAGGTAGGTTGTGGGTGGGGCTTGTCCCAAGAAAGTGGGCATGCACGCTAGCCGGGCATCTGTGGAGTGTGTCTGCTGGCATGTTTAGCTCTCAGGGGCCTACTTTGGTTCCCAGAGAGACTACATGAGGAGGAATGGCTGGGTGTGCTGAGGGACGATCCCTGAGGTTAGATTTCCCTCTGCCTGGGAGGGTTAAACAGACACAGTGGCATGTGGGAGGCAGGGTGCTGGCTCTGAGGTCCTCTGAGCCCATCCAGTTTTCAGATCTGGGGGCAGAGCCACAGAGCAGCCAAAGCCAGCAGAGCTGTCCCTAGAGTACGGGTCTTGGATGAACTGGGGGTGTGTGGGAAGGAAGGATGGCCAGCTGCAGAAGAGTGGGCGGTGACTCAGGGGTGCATAGTCTTGGGGAGGAGAAGGCCCTGGACACTGCTGAGTATGATGAAAATGTCTGGAGGCTCAGATGCAGCTGGCTGCCTCACCAACTGCAGCCTCCCATTCCTGCACCAGGGCAGCTCACAGCTCCTCGCACAGCACACGCACCTCTGCCTGTAGGTGCCCTGTGCCCTGCCCTTCCTCACAGACACCCTGAATGTCTACGTACCACTGATGGGCACTAACATATCATGGCAGGGATGAGGACGCATCTGGGGCATGTTTATGACTTGTACTCCCTAGGGAAGGTCAAGGCCCTACATGCTACACCGGAGGCCTGGATATGTGGGGAGATAAGGAGCATGGTCCCTTGCCTTGTCCCCACTTGGCCAGATCTACTCTTTTTTCCTGCCTGGATGCTAGAATCTGCCAGAGCATAGGTTGCTTGGTAAGACCAGTGGCAACAGCTCACTTGTGTTTGTTACAACAACAGTTATGGAATGAAATCCAATGTTTAGAATCACTTGACTCCGGAAACTGGTGATTCCCTCTCTCTCTGGTAACAGTCCTCCTTCTAACTCTCCCAGGGCTTGTGACACAACCTTTCTTCAGGATAGGCAGGATGCAGGCTCTTGAATCATAGTCCTGTCTTTCAGAGAGGCCCAGGGAGCCCCCTCATCGGTCTTCAGAAAAATGGAACACAAAAAAGCCTGAATCCATTAGCCATTCATTTGTACTTTGGTTTTTAGATGCCTTGACTTCACTGTCCTGGATTCAGACTCATGATGTGTGTCTCTGTTTGCTATCCATGTAGAAACTTAGGAGAAAATAAGGTGGGACAAGGCAAGCTTCTCCTGACCCCATTAAATATTTTTCTGGATTGGATATTGAAATAGAAGAGAGCTCACATGGAGAGAATTGTTCTTCTTCCAAGGGCTCTTCCACTCAGTTGAGCAGAGGTTCTAGAGGAGACCCCAGACGTGATGCCCAGAGGCAGCAACGGACAGCCACAGCTGGATCCTTGCTGAAGCATCATCGTACAGTGCGGTGGTTTGAAGCCTGGGAAGAACAGCCTGCCACAACATCAGTGTTTCTTCTTCCCTTCTTTCTGTTTCCATTTTCAGCCCTGTTTAATTCCCGGATATGTCATTGAATTCACGAAGTATCTGAAGTATCAACCGTATGTCTAACTGTATTATTTATTGGCTACATTCTTCCTTTTCTTGGACAAGATGCTTTGTGTTTAGAGCCCAGTCAGAAATGGTTATGGGTTCCCATGCTAAGGACCATCCACTGCCTTGCCTGCCTGTTTGCTGATCTAGATCTTGCAGACTGTGCAGACATAACATGGATTTTGACGAATTTTGTGTATTTATGTGCACAGCCGTCTTGGAGGCTGCATCCCTGTCTCTTTGGTGAATCTGTTCCTTAACTTCACCTTTCCTACGCCGTTTGAGTACATGATTTTGGCCACCATCATTGCCAACTGCATTGTCTTGGCCCTGGAACAGCATCTTCCTGAGGATGACAAGACCCCAATGTCCCGCAGACTGGTATGTGCCTCCTTCCTTCTCGTCTTTCCCCCTGTCCTTCCCTTCCCTGGTTTCTTCTCCTTTGCTTCATCTCCTGGCCCCCTCCCACCTACAGTTCTGTGAACCTACAGTTCTGTGAGGAGTTTGTTCTTTGCCGAGGGACAAGCTCGTGACAGATCCCATTGGGCTGTATAAGGACGAGAGGACTGACCTTTATAACTCCTGCTCCCAGGAAATTCTCAGGGCATCACAAACACTTGTGTATACACTGCATGGAAGCCAGACAAGATGGAAGGGGGGGGCACAAGGGCCATTAGGTTCGCTCCCCTTTCTAAGGGACTTTTGAAGTGAGAGGGAGAAGGGAGGGTAGAGAAGAGAAGCTGAGGGATCTCAAAGCCTATGTGCGTTCACGGTGGTGAACTTCCTAGATCTTATGTCCATATTCACCTTAAAGCAATGATTCATATGTCTGATGTATTCCCCCTAGAGAGGGCAAATTAATTGCTTAAACTCCAAATGTGTGGATAAGTGGCTCCAGCCTGATTACTAGCAGATGAGAACCCTTGAGCTTCCAATGTAAGTGAAGATCAGCGATGGAAAAGCCACCCCCTTCAAGGCAAAGCTAGAAGCATCAGTTATGCCCCTGGGAAGAAGCCTGGCCTTGGTGTTACCCCTACATCCATCCATTTCTGCAGCTGGCTTTCCTGAGCCTTCCCTTGCTCCTGTGCACTCCCTAAGTCCTTCCCACCTGTACATGGGGCTGGCCCAGGGCAGATGTCCAGCCGTCCTGTAGGAGACAGGACTGGCCAGAGTGGAGGGGGTGGCCAGGATGTGCCTTTGTCTGAATCTGATGAAGTGTATTCCCTGCCTTACCGGCACCTCTGCTCCTCATCCCACAGGAGAAGACAGAACCATATTTCATTGGGATCTTTTGCTTTGAAGCTGGTATCAAAATTGTGGCCCTGGGGTTCATCTTCCATAAGGGCTCGTACCTCCGCAATGGCTGGAATGTCATGGATTTCATCGTGGTCCTCAGTGGGTGAGTCTTCTTCCTGTCTTTTTTTTTTTTTGGGTGTGAAGATGCACCTATGTTGTCATGAAGTGGCTGGTGCAAGGAACTCAAGTGTGGGAAGGCAGCAGCCCATGGAATAGGGACAGAGGAAAAAAGTTCAAGGACAAGATTCCCCATGGGGCTAGACCATAGGTAACCCACCTGCAGGGGAGTATGGGTACTCTGCGGAGATGCATGTGGTATTCTACAGAGGTTATAGAACCAAGGTATGGCTGCTACTGCTTCCGGTTTTCCATTCTGTGCTTGGCTAGTGCTGGACACATGTATCCCAGTGAGTCTTTTACTAAAGCAAGCAGCTTGCCATAGCTTGAGGGGCACCCCCAAAAGCTGGGCCCAAAGTGCAGTTTTTCTTTGAACATTGGAGAAGAACCCCAAGGATATTTACTTAACTGAGAATTGAGACTTGTGTCCTGAAAACAGAATTTTTTATGATTTGCAGATTTATTAACGTGAGGAGGTATAAAATTGAATCACATTAAAATGTTTGATACGCAGTACTAAATTGTTGCACATGCACTGTCATAGGCAGCATGTATTTATTGGCAGATTTATTTGAATACTTGATACATCGTTTTTTTGAAAATGAGTATAGTATACCTCTATTGGGGCCTGTCCAGCACCGTCAGCAGCATACGTGATGGACCTTAGGACTGGTGATAATAGGTATGTCTCACTGGGCTTTGTGTCAGGTGGTTTTCGGTTCCTGTATGAAAGGGAAGTGGTCCAGGCCTGATGGGGGTGCCCATGTCCTGTGTGGGTATGACAGCAAGGGGTGTGGAAATCACCACACCCAGATGCTTGTCAGACAGTAGCTCAAATCTGTGTGGGAAAGAAGAGAATGTAGTAGAAAAGTGAGGAGGGGGGCACTAGGAGCCACCATTATGATTGACCAAAAGGAGGGGGAGCAAAGAGGAAATTATTTTCCACAGAACAGAGGAGTGGAAGTCAATAAAGTCTGAGGAGAACAAGAGCTTGAGAATGTTCACGTCTACTCATTGTCTTGTGGAATAGACATAACACTTATACTTTTAACCTTCACACCAATTGTGAGCATGAGAAAGAGAAAAAAGTCAAAGGTGTAAAGGACTGGAATGTTCGAATGGAGCTCATAAGCAGCCAACCCCTCAATATAGGGAACAGATAAATAGGTAGAGACAATGACAACGATGTTTAAAAACATCTGTTGCCTTACAAAAGGATTTTCTGAAGGTTACTCTTCTAAAAGAAACTTCTACTGAATTTTAAGTATGATTTAGTGTATAAAGATAATTTGTACATAGTGTTTCAGAAGTGCATGGTCATAGACGATGCAGCACACCTGGGCAATGTGTTTTATGTTTTATTTTTTTCAGCTTTATTGAGGTATGATTGACAAAAATTGTGTGTATTTAAGGTGTGCAATGTGATGTTTTGATATACATTGCACAATAATTACCACAATCAGGCTAATTAACATCTCCATCATCTCTCATAGTTACCTGATTTGTGTGTGTGTTGAGAGTACTTGAGTTCTACTCTCTCAGCAGATTCAGGTGTATAATACATTATTATCAACTATAGTCACCATGATGCACATTGGGTCTCCAGGACTTACTCATCAATAGATGACAGTTTGTACTCTTTGACCAATGTCTCCCTCACCCCCAATACCTAGTAACCACCATTCATTTCTCTGTTACTGTGAGTCTGATTTTTTCTTTAAGACTCTACATGTAAGTGAAATCATGCACTATGTATCTTTCTTTTTAGTACTTAAATTATTTCACTTAGCATAATGCCCTCCAGGTTTATCTATGTCATTACAAATGGCAGGGTTTCCTTACTTCCTTTTTTTTTTTTTTTGAGGCTACATAACATTCCATTGTGCGTGTGTGTGTGTGTGTGTGCGCGCGCGTGTGTGTCTGTGCACGCACGCGCACGCACACATGTGTGTATTTCTTTATCCATTCATCCATCAGTGGACATTTAGGATGTTGTCATATCTTGGCTATTGTGAATAATGCTGCAATGAATGTGGGGGTGTAAGTATCTCTTCAAGATAGTGATTTTATTTCCTTTGGATATATACTCAGAAGTGGGATTGCTGCATTCATGGTATTTCTATTTTTAATTTTTTGAGGAACCTCTGTACTGTTTTCTATCGTGGCTGTACCAATTTGTATTCCCACTCGCAGTGCACAGGGGCTGCCTTTTTTCCACATCTTCAGCAATGCTTGTTATCTTTTGACTTTTTGATAATAGCTTGGCGATATTTTTAATGTCCCTAAAATAAGTAATACATACTATATAGTGAAAGGTATAAAAGAGAATCTGAGTCATTTAGAAATGTGATTCTGTCTGGAAGAAAAATACTATTACGCATGTGTATTATATGTTAGGATTGTGTGAATTCTTGGTCCTGCTGAATTTTATATTCAGAGGCCATTTGAAATTTCTCATCTAGTCCGTTTATTTTTATTTTAAGCTATTAAGTGTCCATTAAAGAAAATAGGTAAAATACTGGAAAGTCAAAAGAAAAAAGCAGTTCACGGATTAAGAAAAGTTCTTATTGTTTTGTGGTGTTTCCTTCCAACCCTTTTAAAGCTAAGGAAGCTTTTCAGTGTTTGTAATTTTGCTGCCTTTTCTGAACATAGTATGGGCATAGTACATGTTACTCCATATTTTGGTAAAAAAGCAATTTATTAAATGGATATACATAGAAGATGTGCATTTCTCCGTTTTTACAATTATTTGACACCTAGATTGCTTTCTGGTTTGGGCTATTGTGATTAATTATTAGAAGTGCTCCAATGTACATCTTTCGGCTGTCACATTTTAAGAGGCATTGTGACAGGTTGAAGTGCTTCTAAAGGAGAATCCACCATTCTGGTGTGGGGTCTGGGAGCGAGAATGTGTGGGAAGGAGGAGGAGTGGACTCTGACAGGAGGAGAGAAGACTGAGACTGATGGAAGCTGTAAGCACTGCCTTCCCGTTAGGGTTGCCATGTGGCCTGAGGAACAGATCTGTAGGAGTCAGCGGGGTCCTTCTGTTGTAACATGGCCAGGAAGGACCTCTGTGTCCTCTCCTGCATGTGTGGGGGTGCACATGAGTGGGCACAGGTGGTGAACTCTAAGCCAAGTTACTTGTCCTCTTTGTTCTTTCCCTACTCAGCCCTCCAATATCCCATTCTTAGCGGCTCTTCAGACTTTGCCAAAAGGCCACTGCTGTCCATCTGAACCAATAAGACTGTCCATCTTCTTTCTACACCTACTGATTTCCTTCTCCCTTTAATTGGCATGTGAATGTGCTCCATGGGAGGGGCTTGACACTCTTGAGATTTGTGCTGAGGGTGCTGAGGGTTGTGGTTCTATCCCACAGGGATGGATCATCAGATTTAGTCTTACGCTCACACAGCGCCCTCATGTACCACATTGCATGGCTTCTGCAATGCACATTTCTCAAGCTGGAGCATCTTCAACATCAGCCTATCTCTTACGATAATGACATCATATAGTTTCATCGACAGCATTTTTCTTTCTTTCTTCACTAAGAAGGAAATCATGGGGCATCTTACAACTGTTAGGGTCTTAGAAGCAGTGAAATACCAATAAATACCAGTTGTTATAATGCCAACCCAGGGAGGCAGGCAGATCAGGCTTTAGATGTGAATTGTCTAGCATGCAGGGTAAGTGCTCAGTGTAAGATCAGCTGCTTCTCGATGGCAGATCCAGGAGTTGGAACTGTGCCTTTTGACCCAGGCCAGTGCTTTGCCTGGCACAGCTCCCTCTCCACACTTCTTGACATCCGCTTCTGTAGTAGTCCCTGAAGGCAGCTCCTGCTTCCCACCTCAGCTCCAGGTGTCACCTCTCATTCTCCTCCTGTATACAGGGGGGATGACAAGTGCTGGAGCATGACACAGCACCTCAGGCTGAGGCTGCACAACTTCTCAGCTCTCAGTGTGTGACTAGAGGGGAGGGAGCAAGGAAGGGGGTGCCGAGGTGTCAGACAGCTGGGTCAGTGAAAGACCTTCTGTCACTGACCTTTGCCAAGGAATGGGTAGCTGATGACCTGAGCCACTACATTTTGCCTGTCCTCTGACCTTCTAACCTTCTGTATTCTTAGGTCTGTCAATTGAGAGAGTTCATGGTTTAGAAAGTATATATATGTGCATTCTTCGTCTAATCCTCACAGTCCGCCAAATGAGATCTTGTTCTCCTCATTTTAGATGGAGAAACTGAGGTTCAGAGAGGGTAGGTGATGTACTGGGAGGTATTTGATCCAAGACTTGAGCCCACATCTTCTCACACCACGTTCCTTCTTCAGCACTCGTTTTCTCACACCATCAGCCACCACCCAACCTCACAGCCTCCGTGGTTCTACAGCGGCATGATTGCATGTTCCTTCAGTTCCACTGAAGTAGTGTGGGCTGGGCAGAGAGGGGCATAATTTGGCAGATGTCCCCGACCCAGAGGTAGGGCTTCACGTGTGACTTGAGGAGGACCAGAGTCCCATCTGTCCATCCTAGGACTTCTCTCTGTGGGCTTGTAATAAAACCCCCAGCTCTGTGGTTAAGAAGGCATGTTACTTAACTCCTGTGGGTTTAGTGTACAAAAACTGAATCATCAGTTCATTAATTGCCTTGTTCATTCATTCATTCATTCATTTATCCATTTATTAAACAGACTCGTATTGTTGAATACGCAAGCAAATGTTGTAACTAAGGAACACCAAAGTTAATGTATTCTCATTTCTTCTAAAAGACAGTGGAATTTGCCATTCCTTTAACAAACTATTACCTTACATAACTTGGGATCTCTTGTATTGGTAACAATTCGGGACATGCTGTTACTAGACATTTGTTAGGCCACCCGGAGGATTTTAAATTATTTGAAGTCATTATTGTATATTGGTTTTTGTAATAAATCAGAATACCAGCAATATGGGCAAATTATAGAGGGGACGGAACACTCAAAGATGCTCCTAAACCCTGGCTAAGAACAGGGAAGTGAAGGCGAGGACTGCCTTTCAACCCTGTTCATGTCTGTCGCCCCAGTGCCTGGATTGTAGTAGGTACTTAGTAAATGCTAATTGAGTCAAATCACTGGCTTCATCTCAGATTCTCTTGTCACCTATGGGATACAAAAGAGAGTGCTGAGGGAAGCCTGGGACTAAAAGTAGGGAATGATTGTCTATTCTCAGTTCTTCCCCTAGGTCTACAGCATCTCTCTCTCTCTCTCTCTCTCTCTGTCTCTCTCTCTCTTTTTCTCTCTCTCGACTCCTGCGAGCTTGCTCACATTCTGATCACTCTGTTAGAGAAAAGAAAACTGGGAACTCAATCTGTAGGTTATTAAGAAGTATGGGGATTTTAGTCATTTGGGCCTATTTACAGGGTTCTCAGGGTTACCTTCTGGGGATTGCTCCCTGGGTGATGGGGGTGGGGGCAGGGCCAGGGCTGAATATTGAAGACACAGCCTTCCAGAACTGACTATAGGGGGGTGGTAAGGAGGAAGCAGCAGTATCGGATCACCTGACATTTGCTATAGAGAGAAAGCTGGCATTTGTTAAGCTATATGCCAAAGACTGTAATGCACACACACACACACACACACACACACACGTTTGTATGTATGTATGTTACTGCTCAGAATATGCCATGCCGTCAGCGTGGCCAGCCTTGCTGTGGGAGATGACCTGTTATGACTATTCCCTTAACTGTGAGTACATGTGTGCAGACTCTGGATTATGGGCAGGTGTATCGGAGCCTGGGGCTTTTCTCCTTTTTTCTACCAAGGCCCTCATTCCAGGGCCTGAGTGATCACCTGTCCCTACCCTACTGTCTTCCTTCAAGAGACATGGCTGAGTACCCACAATGTGCCAGGCCCTGTACGGTGTGTGGGTGGGATGGGGTTGAGCGTCCCCTACTGGGAACCACATGTCATGAAAACCCAGAAGAAGGGCACCCACCCTAGCTCTTGCAGGGGGGTGGTTTGGGAAAGACACATTTAAATTGGGATTGAAGATGGGCAGGTGGGGCTTAGACGAGGAAAGAGAAGAGCTTTCTTTTCTGGGGAAAGAATACCATGTCCAAATCCTTGAAGGTGAGAGAGTGAGAGCAGGCATGACAGCTCTGGGGAGTTGGCTGGCAGAGTCTGAGAGCTGAGCCCGCAAAGGTCAGCAGGGGCCAGGGCCGGCCGTGCTCTGGAGCTTGTTCGTTAGCGGAGGGCAGTGGGGAACCGCTGAAGGCTTTGAGCAGGGCTGGGATGACTCATTCTAGCTCTGTTCTGGATGCCGCACAGGTCTTTTTTCTCCTGGACTCAGTCCACTCCCAGGAAGGGGCATGAAGAGGGGAAGGGAGCCTTTGCCGAGTCTTTAGCTGTAGTTTGGGGAGGACTTGCATAACCAAGCAGAGAGAGGAAAGACAAAAGAAGAGGGAACAGGGGAGAGAAAAGCCTGAGGAAATGCAGCAGAAGAAATGCTGGGGGCTGTCAGTGCATGTCCCCAGTTTCTTTCCAGTGGCACATGCACAGCGGTTCAGCCTGAAGCCTGTTGGCAGGAGGATGGTATCTGGAGCTAAATATACATTGATAAGTATTTTTAGAGGGTTTCTGTGAGAAGGCCGCCCTAATACACGAGTTTCCCGAGCAGCTAAAGATCGAGGAAAGCACAGTTTTCCCATTGGAGCACTGTCTCTCCGGTGCTGCGAATGTGGAGGAGGTATTGTGAACGCAGTCCCGGGGCCCCCAGCCCAATTTAAATCTCTGTGGTAATAGGACGATAACACTTGGTATTTATATAGCATCTTCCTGCCAGTGAGCCTGGCAGGATTTTACAGACCTGTCTTGTACTCATCCTCTCTGCTCTGAGTGGGCGAAGCAGGGAGGTGGGGAGCAAGCAAGGGCTGGCTGGAGGGAGGGGGCATTGGAGCTTATCATTCTGCAGATGGGGCAGCAGGCTGAGTGAGGTGCGGGGCTCGGCTTCGGAGGAGCCAAGTCAGGAGAAGGGGCCGAGGTCTCCGGTGCTTTAATGCTGGTGGCGGGGTGCTCTGCTGAACTGCTTCTCGACGTCTTGCTCCCGGTGCAGTTGGTGGCTGCTCACCCGAAGACCTCCACCTCCTCACGGGCTCCGTTGTCACGTCTAGCTCCGCACCAGGGGGGACACAGCTCTGCTTGCCGCACCTCCTTTCATCAGGACCTTAGTGTGTTTTTCTAATGCATTCTCCTCCAGATGAATGGTGGGAACCCCGGAGTTAGAATTAGGAGTTTTGGTTTGGGGCAGAGGGGGCCAGAAGGCAAAGAGTGGAGCTTAGAGGGCTCTTCTCAGCTCTGCGCTGATGACAAGCCCAGTTCCTCCAGGGAGGCCCCGAATGAGAATCCCAGTTGGTAGTTGACAAGCAGTTGAGTTGGGATTCCTCCTGGGGTGGTGGGTAATTTTGTTCTCATGTATGAACTCTGTCTTTTTTCTATCTTGAGAGCCATCATTGATTCACTCAGCAGATATTTATTGAGTAGCTACTTTGTTCTGGGAGTAAACCACTGATATTGGCACGGTTTCTCTTTCCTGAAAGACTGCTTCTTGCCTCCCCCACTGAGTGACAGAAGCTCAAACTGGAAAGAACTGAGGCCTGTATTGGCCTCCGTGTCAATAAGGAGGAGGTGGGAAAGGGACTAGAAGAGCCTTCAGAATCCACAGGGAGATTGGTTTCGGGCTATTTTTCTGGATTTACATCCACTTAGAGTTGCGTAAGGAAAACAATTATGGCAAGTTGCTTTCTAAGTCAGACCAAGGCACTGAAATGTGAACGCTCTTAGTTATGTGCATGAGTGTGTGTGGAAGAGGGTGGCAGGGGTGAAAATTCCGAGGCATGTTTGCAAAGCAGAGATGGATATGGCATAAATGTTCATTCTATAGATTTACAAGGTAGAGTTGAGAATTAAAGGGAGTGTTTACATTTCCATCTTGTGGATGATATATGTCTCCTCACTTGGGCAGAGATCTGTGCACTGGTGTCTATGTTGTAAATATAGTCCACAGTTAAGTACAAATGCGTCAGTGTGAAATGTGAAATTCAACAGCAAGGTTTAATGTATGTTTCACTGAAGTCAGGAAATAGCAGATGTGATGAGTGCAGAGTGGTTGCCAACAGGAAGGGGTGAGGTGGAGCAGTGCAGATGTTGAAAGGAAAAAGGGGGTGTACTGGTCTTAAAGAGAACATACAAAAGGAAAGTCAAGTCTACGGTCACTAAGACTTAATCACTGAACTTTAGGTTTACGAGGATGCTCAATTCATCCAGCTTTCCCTTATTTACTGTTTGTCACAGAAGAAAAAAACTGAGACCCGGTGGTGGCTAAGCAACTTGTGGAGGGTCTTGTAGCTGGAATGTGGTGAGCGGGGGCCCGGCTGCTGGTTTGCTAACTCCAGATCTGGGGTGTGGTTCTGGTTAAGCTTCGCTGTCGCTGACAGTGAGAAACTGCTGTTGCTTGATCGCACTCAGGCCATCAAGCTGGGGGTTAGGAAACAAATATGATTTTTTATTAGGTAGCTGGAATATATATGTGAATTTATATGAAAACAGTTTAATCTAGTGGATTAAATTATTCGGGTATCCTGCGTTCTGGTCCTGACTGTAATATGCGTTCTCTCCGTGATGCCGGGTGATAACGTAGATGATCTTAGCTTCCGTTTCCTTTACGGAGTGAAGACAACACCTGGCCTAGCTTCTTCACCACCTCTGGTGACAAGCACAATAATGTAATGATGATGCTGATGCTGATGGTGATGGCTCCCATTTTACCAGGAGCTTACGTTGTCCTATTTTATTTTATTTTAAATTTTTTAATGTTTATTTATTTCTGAGGCAGAGAGAGACAGAGCGTGAGTGGGGGAGGGTCAGAGAGAGAGGGAGACACAGAATCAGAAGCAGGCTTCAGGCTCTGAGCTGGCAGCACAGAGCCTGACGCGGGGCTCGAACTCACGGACCGTGAGATCATGACCTGAGCTGAAGTCGGTCGCTCAACCGACTGAGCCACCCAGGCGCCCCAACGTTGTCCTATTTTAAATGGGAAAGCCTTCACATACCAGCTCAGCCCTTGCACAGATCATTTTAAATATAGAAACAAAGCAAGGCAGATTCCATCTCCATTTTGCAGGTGAGGAAACCAAAACTCAAAGAGGCTAAGTCACATGCTCATGCCAGATATTTACTAAGGGGAGGAATGCTATTTTAATTCTATTAGCAACAATTCCAAAGCCCGTGCTGTATCCACTGTATGCACAGCTGCCTCAGCATAATGTTTTGGAAGGTAAAGAAGTGAAATACCAAATCAGTGAGTGGTAATACCTCCCCCCAGGACAGTGATATTATGAAGATAAATGTTTAAATACACATGAAGTACCTTTTGGACCTTTAAAAAAAAAAGGTGTGTAAACAAGGAAAGCATTCAAAATACTATGGTTCTGTTGAGCTCATTCAGAATAGTCATTTATCTCCATATAACTTGCAGCCACAGAGACCAGTTTCACTAATCTATTGCAGTTTCCAAAACTGTGGCTAATTAACAAATTTCCATTAGTTGTCATTTTGTTTCAAGAAAGAAGTTTACCACAACTTGAACACACTGTATCTCTTACTTCCTGTTAGTAGTGTATCTAATTGCATCAGAACTAGTCAAATCCTGGGGTGCCTGGGTGACTCAGCTGGCTAAGCCTCTGACTTCAGCTCAGGTCATGATCGAATGGTTCGTGAATTTGAGCCCTCCATTGGGCTCTGTGCTGACAGCTTGGAGCCTGGAGCCTGCTTCGGATTCTGTGTCACCCTCTCTCTCTGCCCCTCCCCGGCTTGCATTCTGTCTCTGTCTCTCAAAAATAAATAAACATAAAAAAAAAAAAAAAACAACAGTAGTCAAATCCTTCTACAGTTATTATCAACAGCAACAAAGAAATTCCCAGAGTAAAAGCTGAAACAAAGCCCTTTATTTTAAATCTTATCAATAGTGAAAACATTATATTACCCAGATCCCCTCCCCCTTTTTTTTAATTTTTCTTGGCTTTGACTTCAGGTCCTCCATACTCCTTCCTACTTTGCACAGACACACACACATCAGAGGGGTCTGATTGTTACAAAGAAAGGCTGAAGAGATTACCCCTCTTCCTTCAGGAGGAATGTCCCATTGGAGAACTCTAGTTATCGCCGAGGAGAGCTGACAGGAAAGTCTGAGCTCCTACATCCTCCCACCCTTGTCTTTCATTTCCTTCTGTCTCGGCTGCCACTCTTCTGTCAGGAGCCTGGCCCTTGGTGACACAGTGGTTAGGAGAGGAGCTCAAGGCCATGGCTCTTCTCCCTGGCCTCTCACTCTGGGACTGGGACTGGGAGGTTGAATGACAGGTGTGGCTGCTTCACGCTTGAGATGGCATTTGCATTGAAGTCTCATGACTTATGTCACTATGGGAGTCCCCTGCATCTTACCTCCTTCTCCCACCCCTATGGAGCCAAGCTGGTCTTACCTTAGGGGGTAAAGCTGGTCTTAGGGAGTTGTTCCTTAGCCCAAGGCCACATGACTGGCCATGGGGAGGCTGAAACTAAAATGGACTGGTCTAGTGAGTCTTTGCTGTTGAGTCTGAGTAAAAAATCTGGTGGGTGGAGGGGATGACTAGGATGATGTCTCTCCCAGCCTGGGCCACTCAGGGCTGAGCATGCCTAGTACCCACATCTGAAACTCTGAATTACGGGGTGGGCGCCTAGTACCCACATCTGAAACTCTGAATTACGGGGTGGGGAAGACACCGGAGGGGTCAGTAGAAGACAGGGAAGAAGGAAGGGTGAAGGCAGCCAGTATTAGTTGAGCACCTTCCATGTTCCAGACATTGTGCTGGCTATGAGGGATATGACCACAGATGGAAATGTCATTTCTATTATCTTAGAGCTTGCTGCCTAGCAGAGAAGACAGACACTAAATATGCTTAACTTTAATGGTGTCTAAAGTGCTGCAAAGGAGAAATTTTAGGGGCCTGGGAGGGTGGTTAAATTGAGAACCTAACCTCATCTGAGAGAGAATGCTCAAGAAGTTGCTGTTGATGTGGCCACCTGGAGACTGAGTAGCATTTGGCTGGAAAAAGAAGAAAAGAGGGAAGGGGCCAGGATGAGGAGAATATAGGCAGAGGGTAGCGTGGGTGGGAGAGGGCATGGCAGGTCTGGGAAACAGACAGAAGGCCAATGGTCTTGTTGTATAGTGACTGGGGTGATGGTAAGCAAGGGTGGCTGGGGAGTGGGAGAGGGGCCACATCATTCATCCAGTGCCTTGTTGGCATCACCAGGGTTGTTCCATGGGGGGCCACTGCATGGTTTGAAGCAGGGAAGTGGACAGGTTTACAGTAAATGAATGGAGATGGAGTAATGCTTGCCGAGAAGACAGAACAACTTCCCTGATTGGTTTTGTGTCTGCTCAAAATTAGGTACATAGAATTAGTGTCCTCAAAGAGTCCCCCTCTTCTATCTTGCCTCCTCCTTCCAACACTGGCCCTCAACTATAATTTTGTTTAACCTATTGGAGTTGTACCAAAACCCAGTCTGTAGACCTTATAATGTAGCCCATTATATGCTAAAGATCTGTTAACCCTGCCCAGAGCAGAGACATAGTCTTGCCTCCCGGGTTCACAGTCTGAGCATCTCCTACTGATTCAAATAATGGGTAAGAATTGATGAGTGTGTGGGCTTTTATTTTTGATATTCAGCAGAGAGATTATTTTAAAAACGCTTTGCTGAGAACATTGCTATATGATTATTACGACTTTTATTTTTCTGATAGAACAATAGTCAAAAGATCAAGCCAACCCACATGCTTGTTTATGGGATGTTTCTCTTTTTCCTGCTTTCATAGCCTGTGACACATCATGATGCTGGATCTGGATCCTAATTGAACTCTGGTTAATAACCACCATAAACATAACCCTTTGTGGTTTAGGGGCCCCATCTGGTGAGAGTTCACAGTGCTCTCTTGTTTATTCTCTACTCACTCCTCATTTGGAAAAGGAAAATACAGGCCTCCTCCTGGTTCCCTTTCTGGGTAAGTGTTATATCCTTTGTTATAGAGAGACAGGTCACCCAGATGGATGCTTCACATCTAGGCTCTGGTGCTGGAGATGGGGAGGTGCTTACTGCCTCCTCCAGTCTTTCCCAATGACTACTTGAATTCCACATCCCCTCTTCAGATGAGTGCAGCCAGCTCCTTAATGTTCTGGCTTCCTCCTCCCTGCTCTTCCCTTGTCCTCTCCTGACTCTCCCTACCTCTTCTCTGTTTTCATTTTTCGCCCTCATTCAAAATAAAAGACTGGGTAAGGTGGAGGCAGGTGCCATGGAGGGTGGTTGTGTGTGTGTGTGTGTGTGTGTGTGTGTGTGTGTGTGTGTGTGTGAGATGTGTGTGTATGTATGATGACAGTTCTCACTGACTCATGTTTTTAAATGTTTATTCAATTTTGAGAGAGAGAGTTAGAGGCAGAGAGAGGGGGGGACAGAGGATCCAAAGCAGGCTCTCTGCTGATAGCAGTGAGCCCAATGTGGAGCTCGAACTCACGAACCATGAGATCATGAGCTGAGCTGAAGTTGGATACTCAATGGACTGAGCTACCCATCCACCCCAGAAACTGGCTCCTTCGTAAAGTTCTATTAAAGTGAATTTGACATCCAGCTCCTCTTCTCCAACAAACAACTTCAAGTTTGGGGTGGATCCCCCCTATTTCTAATAGGATGACTCAAAGGTTTGATCAGATACTACTACAAATAAAGAAGGAACTTCCTTGACTTTAACTCCCCTGAACTGTGCCTGACTGGAAGCCAGGCTGAAGCTACACACTAAGAAGTCACCCAGAAATTCAGATTTTAGAACCACAGATAGAAAGTTAAAGAAGCAATGTATGTAATGTGTCAGCTAGCTATTCCAGTGGTTTTCTGTCTGTGGGCTATGGGACTCTGGAGACCTCTGGGATTATTGCAGTGGGCGTGCAGATCCATGGCCACACTCAGCATTGGCTTTTTTCTGAACAATGTCTCCCACAGATATGTACCACGGTATCATTTTTCTAAAGTGTGTAAGTGCCATTGTGATTTATAAAATATAAATATATTTAAAGGCATTGTTAATAAGTAGTGGTTTTTTTCCCTCCCATTTAGTCAGTATAGCATAGTGGTTATCAATTTGAGCTTTGTGGACAACCAAAGCTGAATTCAAATTTCTGCTCTGTTGTTTAGTAGCTCAGTGGTTGTAGGCAAGTGACCCAGCTTTTGTAAACCTCAATGTCTACAGGACATTATATAGAGGATCTCTATAAAAAAGGAGGTGGATAATGACATCTATTTAACAAAATTGTTAGGGGGCTGTATTAATGAAATAACTCCTCCAGGGGGCAAAGTAGGTCTTGGATTTTTGACATTAAAAAAGAGAGTCTCACACTTGAAAGATATGAGCTGATCCAGTCTGATCCATTGTTACAGATGAAGGGGTTGAGGCCCTGAGAGGGCCAGTGTATGCCTGGTACTCTTGTCTCTGGTTGTAAGTTACTTGCCTGAAGCTAAAGCCTGCTTTTAGTCAAGCTTATAGATTTCTGGTATTTAGTCTGGAGTAGGTGTGATGGGGGAAGTAGAAGTAGAAGTTAGACACAGTGCTCTCACTCATGAATGGAACTGTCTGGTTGGAGTAGAATATGTATATGGATATAAGGCAGCTAAGTACAATGTGGTCAAGACATAGCCTCGTTCTGGCTTGGGTGGTCCAGTATCTAGGAGTGGCTAGAAGGGAAGGATGTAGTTTGGGCCAGAGACACCCAGATCCCTCTCCAGAGTTAGGTATTCCATGGCCAGCCTTTGGGATCTTTGTCTTTTATCATTGATGAGAAATGGCTTCTTGGATGAGTAACTCTCTTTCAGTGGTTACATGCCCATCTTTCCTTCACCCTGTGTGTGTATATATCTTGTTTTACTGTCCTAAAAGAGAAAAGCATATTTTTCTCAAGATTTTTCAGTTTGAATATAGATCTTGATTTGATTACTGCTTGATAGTGGAGAGCAATATTAGATCTTTAAAGGTACAGCTTTTTTCCCTGGAATGCAGGGCAAGAAGGTATAATAGAGAGTCTGCAAAGACTCAGCATCCTTGGCCCTTGCTTTAGGAGGATGTGGGATAGGGGAAGAGGTGGTTGGCCCCCTTTCATCATATGTATCCTAGTACAATATTTATCCAAGTGATACTCCTTTCCCACATGCCTACCCATCCACCTATCCATCTCTCCACCTAACCATCAATACATCCATCTAAAAAAAGATCATATGTTATTTAAGTGTATATAGAATTCCAAGCACTATATAGGATACTGAATATATCAGTAATGTAACTGCTGTATTCCCTGCCCACCTGGAGCTTACCGTCAATTCAGGCTTAGGGAAGAATGAGAAAGTTTAGTCTGATGTTGCCTGGATTGTACCTGGTAGTGTGGTTTCATAAGTGTGTATCCATCCATTACCAACATCAAATCATCTTAATAGTACTCTGTGGTGGAAAGACGGAGGACTTTAGTGTTAGGCAGAGCTTGAACTTTAGTGAAGTTGAGCTTGAACTTCAGCTTTGCCATTGCAATGTTACTTTGGGCAAGTTATTTAACCTATCTGAACCTTTTTTTTTAAATCTAAAATATCCCATTTGCAAGATTTTATGTACTATATTGAGTAGCACTTGATGCTCTCAGAAACAACTCCTCCCCCTGCAAGACTGCAGTGGCTTAGGTTTATGTCTTTCCCCTTAAATAGGCCAGTGCATTCTTGGCTTTCCTTTACTTTCTGTTCCCTTCTATCTGGTGGCCCTGCCATCTTTTAGGTCCCCATGGTTTACATCCCTTGATGGGAGTAGAAAGAGAGAGTATGAAGAAGATATACTCATCTTTTACATTTTTTGGCATAGAAGTGACATACATAACTTCTACTAACATCCCATTGGCAAGCACCAGCTTCATGACTCAACCTAGTTGCAAAGGAGACTGAGAGATCTCATCTCTAATTGTGTGGCTGCTTCCCAACAACAACCCTACACGATGGGAAAGAGACCATCAATTTTAGAGGAAGGTTGTGACCTTTTCATCGTCTATATGAGAGTTAAATAAGAAAATGCACGTAAATTGTCTGATGTATAGCAGATTTACAATAAATGTCTTCTTCTAATTACTAGTAATACTTATTGATTCAAGGAATATTTGCCATGCATGTACAGAACATTTTACCAAGTATTGGGTCTAAAATGATATATAATAAGATATCTACCCTCAAAGAGCTTTCAGTCTGATATAGAGATAGTGGATAGATAGATTAGATAGATAGATAGATAGATAGATAGATAGATAGATAGATAGATAATGTTGATTTGGACTCAACACCATTTGATCAGGAGGAAAGACTGTGCACATAAATTTGTTCTGTCCATTTAGCTTTCTCTTTGTCCCATCTATCCACCTTTATTAAGTGCTTAACATGTAAAAGGCCTACTTGTGAGTAGTAGGAGGCACAACAGCAGAGTTAAATGAGAAGGAGATGGGAAGCCACTGGGAATTTGGTTTCATTTTGCTCTGTTGACACGTTAACTAGATGCCAGTATAAGCAGTCCCTGAACTCTTTTTGCTACCTCTTCTGATCACACTTTGAAGATAAGATTGAGAAGCAAGTAGTTTATTTTATTTCATATAATTTTTGTATTTTTTTTCCTCTTTAAGATGACAAAGCCCAGAGGTAGTCAGCCCGGTGAGCTGTTTCTAAAATATGCATGTTGGCCTGGATATCGCTGCTAGTTAACATTTGTCAGGCTTGAAACTCTGTGGCCACTAGGACAGGGTATCAGAAGCAAGTTTCAGAGGGAAAACCAGCGTTTCATTTCACTAACATTTTTTTCTGTATAAGATTAAGAAGTCAGAAGTTTACTTCATGTACATCTACAACAAATAAATTGGGGAGTCAGTAACAAGTAAATGGTTGTGGCAGGTCTTTGGAGAAAGATTTATTATTGTGGCCAGAGTATTGGAAGAGTCCTTGAGGATGTTAATTATATTGCTCCTTGCTGCAATGTATAACATGCCTTTTGTAAGGGGATTATGTAACTGATCTAGGAGAGCTGTCTTTTTCCAAGAGAAGAGGCCAGTTTGGTCCCAAGTTCATGAACTTAAGGAAAGGAGTTGCCTTGATACTTCCTATGTCTAACTCTGGAAGAGGGCTTTTTCATTCACCAGTTGGCCCTTGTCAGTGATGCCAGGTCAGGAGGCAGGGATGAGACGAATGGATAGAGAGCTGGGATTACCTAGTTATTCAAGACTGCTGACTTAGTTAAAAGCTGATCGTCAGTGCTAAGCACTGCATTAAACGTTTTAAAGTGTTTTCTCATTTAATTCTCACAACAGCCCTATAAGGTAGTATTATTACCACTGTTGGATTAGGAAACCAGGGACCTCAGTGGGTTGGGCAATTTCCCCCTTATCACACTGCTAGTAGTTGGTGGAATTAGGATTCAAATGAGGTAGTCTGATTCCAAAGCCCTTATCATTAGCCATGATGCTATCCTGTCTTCCTAATGCATATATCGTGGTGGTTGCCTGCTCTGTAGTGTTTGATCTTGATGCATCGTAACTAACAAAAGTAAAGGGATGTATCTATTGGTATGCCAGAATCCATCCAGGAGAATGTGAAACTCACTATTTGGTTTCAGTTACTGGGAAAACATCTTTTATTGAAAGGGATTAAAAAAACAATATATTATTGGACTTTCTAGAACACTTTGACCTTGAAATCATTTTAGACAGGTTTTCCATTTAGTTCTTAAAAATAGGTTAGTGTTACAATGCAGGATGGGAAGAACAAAGGCTATGGAATTACGTAGTTCTGCATTTGAAGTCTGCATCTGGCTCTGTGACTGACCACGTTATTTAACCTCTTAGCCTCAGTTTCCTCATTAGGAAATTAAGGATTCAGGGTATTTCTGGGTGTTTTATGAGCATCATAATACAGTGTATGTAGAGCACTTGGCACAGCACCTTGCACATAGTAGGTTTTTAATAAATGGCTTCTGTTACTATTCTCTAGTTTATTGATGCTGAAAGGGAAGCACAAAATGAGCAAATATATTCCCTGAGTTACTCTAAGCCCCACAGAAATGCTTGGTATAGCTGAGATGGAGTTGATGTCCCTGTATTTCTAGTCTGTTGTTACTTGCCCTGGGTCATACTAGCTTCTACAATGTCCTGAATCTTGGGCTTCACGGTCCCAGAATCACTTCAATTTGATCTGTATTCACAACTCTTAGTTTACCTAGTAGAATAACTATATTCACCTAACAATAATAAAGCAAGTCTGTATCAAATAAGGGACACTATCAGTTGGCTATGAGCAATAGCAATGCTAGGGTGATGTGTGTGGTTTTCTTTTTCTCTCCTTACCCCCCCCCCTTTTTTTTTTTAATTCCCTTTTCAGTTCTGGTTTTAAATTTATTTACTCCAAGAAACCGATCCATTTTATTTCTTCTCTACTTCCTTGTTTGCTTCCCAACCCTTCAAACTTAAATAATCAAAATCCTGTGATAGCTCAGTTTTTTGTGTTGCTTTCCAGTGACATGCTTGAATCTTCCTCTTTTGAGAGAGTATACACATCAGTATTTATTGTAATAGGTTGTTTTCATTTCTTTCATCTATATTCTTGCTATTCTTAGATTTTTTTCATTTTTCTTTTCTTATTCTATATTGATCAGAATGTTGTAAATCAGTTTCTTATAATTATCAGCCAAATTATTAAGTTCTTATGATGGAGAATCTACGTTTTATCTTTTTTGTTTTCGCTCCCATCCCCTTCCCCACTCCTTTGTGAGCTGTAAGCATACATACATATACAGAACTAAGCTTGATCCTGCATTTGTAGAGTTTTAATACTAACTATATAACTTGGGGCGCCTGGGTGGCTGAGTCAGTTGAGTGTCAGACTTCAGCTCAGGTCATGATCTCACGGTTTGTGGGTTCGGGCCCCACATTGGGCTCTGTGCTGACAACTCAGAGCCTGGAGCCCGCTTCAGATTCTGTGTCTCCTGCTCTCTCTGCCCCTCCCCCATGCGTACTCTGTCTTTCTTTGTCTCTCTGTCTCTCAAAAATGAATGAATATTAAAAAAAAATACTAACTGTATAACTGACAGTTTGGCAGTCAGACTTAGTCAATTGCAATGAGAGACCGTGTTTTGGGGTAGAATGCCCATCCAGGTCAAAACTGATCAAATACTGCTACTGGGCCTTATTGGTGATATGACTGTAGGCTAATTGCTTCACCTTTCTGAGTCTTAATTTTCTGCTCTACAAAAAGAAACAGAAATACTAGTCTTCTAGAAGAGTTGAGATGAAATGGAATGGCATATCTGAGAGTGTCTGGTACCTGCCCTGCCGCTAGTACTTTTGTCTGCTGCCTTTTTGCATGCCAATCACCCGTCGGTAGAAGGAGTCATGGAGACACCTTATGCAGTTCTCTGTATTCAGGCCATGGTGCTGCAGAGAAGGGAGTCCATTAAAGTTTGATGGTGCTCCCAGCAGCTGCCAGGCTGGAGAGGTGAGGTAGAATAAAAAGAATAAGAAGTAAGAATAAGAACTCTTGCAGCTCTTGAAGAAGATCGGCACAGGCTTATAGTTGAAGATCTGTCCATATGTGTGTTTGCTGATCTGTCACGTAGATTCCTGCCTGAAGTTGCAGCAAAGTACAGCCACATCTATACTCACTCGCATCTGTATCCTCCTCACCATGCATTATAGTAAGGAGAAGCCTAAATGCAAACAGCATGGCAGTGTGTTCCCTTAGCAACTTGCTTCCTTTATCAGTGGTTATTTTGTTAAAAGGATTTAAAAGCCTTTTCCTTCCTTTGGAGAGACCATAGCTTATTTCTATGAACTATTCTAGGGCTGGATTCCCCTGCCTTTCTGTGATCTGCTCCCTTCTTCTCCCCGCCTTAGCATCCCTAGTCCCTGACCCTGACCACTTTGGTCTTTTGCCAGGACCCGATGCTAAGAATTTACTGGGAATAAACTCTCCCAGGTCACCAGTTCTGGAATGCAAATCGTAGGCCTGGGTGGACATTTGGAAATGAATTTGCCACAGCAAGGACAGCAATTCAGCCCTAATTTTATTCATGACCCTGGCCTGCTGTTTGAAGGCAGACCCGTTTCCCAACAGAGCACACTGAGATTGTCTTCTCTCTACTTATGTGAAGGGAGGGAGAATGGAAAACCTGCCTGATGATTTTTGAAAGACAAACCCCTTCCAAAATTAATTGTATATTAAAAACAAAAGCAAAAACAGAAAGTCAAGAGTTTATAAAAAAAGGTGACTTTTTTTAAGTGCAAACAGAGATTCCAGAAAGAGTAATGACTTCTCTCACTACAATTTTTTATTTCGTTTTTTTTACCTCCTTGATTTTTCTCATTGAACAGGAAATCCTTTCCTACAAAATGACACACTTTCCACCATCACTGTTTCTATCAGTAATGTCACTAGTCTGCATGGTTATGAGGAAAAGACCTTTAGGTGTGTCAGAAATACTGGGATCTGTTCCAGGCACTGTCTGTCCCTTCTAAGGAAAACCCCGTCTACAATTTACTCACCTGCAGCCTGGAAGCTTTGGATGGATGGACTTTAGGGAACCTTGAGTCACTTGAAATGCTATTAAAGGCTAGTATATGTGAGCATTTCCCCCCAGGGAAAGAGTTCATAGATTTTATCAAAGGAGGCTGTGAGCCACATTTCAGGACTATTCTGTTAAATGATCTCGAAGGAACCTACAAGCTTGAGAATTTATTTGGGTTTTATTACCCTTCCTGTCATGTAGACTTTTCTGTTATGTTTGATGTCTTCATCAATCCAAGACTTTGTTTTTCTCTCTGGCTATTTCCATCTCTGTCCTTGTCAGGATTGTCATCAGTGGATCTATTCCCTGCAAGAGCATCACAACTTGACTTCCAGCCTCAGGTTTGCCACTGCCCTGGTCTGTCATGGGAGGTGCAACTGAATCATTTCTTTATTCATATCTCTGTCATGATCAGGACCTTTGGAAAAACTTTTCTTCTTTTATGTGGAAAAGGAACACTTTAGTGTGATATCCCGGATGTGCGTCAGCTGAATGTCCTGCTCCCTGTCCTCATGTCTGTTGCCTGACTTGTGTCATTACTGCCACGGGCCAGACTCGATGCCTTTCTCATCTCAAAGCTTCTCCCCATGCTCTTTTACTTGCTGTCACCCTACCTTGTTTATATACTGTCTGCCTTTTGCCAATCCATGCCATGATGTTTTGTCTGTGGGAACTAGCTCAAGACCCAACTCCTCAGGAAGGTAGCCTTCCTTTCCTGGACTCACTCAACACTTATCTGTGTTTGCCCTTTATTAGCAAACACTGTGCCCCTTCTCTGGTTATTCGGGTCACCCTCTTGTTACTCCATTGGGATTGAGTGTCATATTCTTCTTTCCCTCTTCTAGGGTGACTTGGGTTTTCTCAGACTTGTAATAGATGCTCAACAAATGTGGGATGAATGAGGAGGTGAAAAGCAAGGGTCAGTGTGTGCCTGCCCACAGAGCTGAGGAGTAAGGTGGGTGTGGGAATCACACAGCATAAGCCTTGTACTCTAGTTTCACTTGTAGTCTTTCCAGGTGTGTTTCCCAGCCCTAAGCTCATGTAGCAGGAATAAAAATGTGGGCCATGAACCTACGTTAGGCCCAGTAGCCATGTGTCTATGGATATTGACCTCCCAGTCAAGCTAAGGGTGGTGAGGCTAAAAGTAGAGAATGAGGTGCCATGGGGTTGAATGCTTTGATTAGGGCTCTGGGGGAAGGCAGTATGTTTCTCCCCTCCTGTTTCAGAGGCAGCCTGTATCCCATATTAGTTATCCAATTAATGTAGAAGAGGCTATTTTCTTTCTCGTTGTGCTTTTTTTTTAATTGTTGTTTTTGTTTAAAATAAATGATGTATTAATACTGCCAATTGTCAAATTGGCACAGATTCCATTTCCTTCGATCAGTCTCTTTTCCCCCTTCACCCCTCCTTCCTGGACAATTAGCAAAACGTTTGGTCTTTGGTTTGGATGAATAATTGATTCAGAAGCTTTCTGAATGATTCATGGCCCATATGGTGGGACAACAGGATATGTGTGTGTGTGTGTGTGTGTGTGTGTGTGTGTGTGCCCAGCACTTCATACAAAAGGTCGGAGGTTTCTCCCTTGCTCAGTAGAGGGCCGGTGCAGACCACTCCCCAGGGGCAGAGAAGGTTGCACATGGTCTTTCTCTCTGTATTCTATGAAAGGTAAGACTATTGGAGCTTCTTCTAGGAAAGCAAGATTCTCCATGAGTGTATGCATTTCAGTTCTTCATCAGTGGTTCTTTTTTTGTTTGTTTGATTAGTCAATGAATTGGAGTTTATCCTCTTTAAACCAGCTTGTCACCTTCCCCAAGATGAATGGCTAATTTGATTTTCAAAGCAGTTGAGGAAAGGGGATACATTACCTTTATTCCTTTGCATTACAATATTTCAAACCTTCCTGGTTAGGGGACATTTTTTCTTAACCTAGAGTCTTAACCTAGACACTCCCTGCTACTACATTAATTTGGTTTCCTTGTGTGTCTCCTTCACTAGAGATGGAGAACATCTGGTTACCATTCATTTTGTAGCTTTTCCTTATCTTTAAAAACTGTTAAGAAATACTTGTGTGCATGGGAAAAATGAGACGGATGCCTAGCTTATATTATAAAAGAGTGACATTCCCTACTTACAAACCCTTTCAGTTTTAGTCATTTTGTAGGAAAAATTGGGAGTCCTGAGTATGTCCTGGTGTTCGGAAGTCTGCTAAGAAAATATAATTTTGTTACCTGAACAGAGTTCATTGCCTCCTAGGCAGTCAGACTCCATCCACATTTTATAATAGGAAGTTGGTACAGGTACAGTATATGAGTAAGATGCAAGATTATGATGAAGATATGGCATGTTTATTGGTCATTCAGTTTTTTTTTCAGGGAGGCTATAAAGATTATTTCTGTATATTTTCTAGTATAATTTAAAAACTATGCTTTTCCTATGTAGGTCCTCATCCTTGTCAAATTTATTTTTGTGTGTTGTGTGAAGTCTGAATATGCCTGTGTATTTCCCCATAGGTTCCCAACTCCATTTAGAGAATAGTACATCTTTTGTCCACTGACTTGTAATGCCACTTCTGTTCATATACAAAGTTCCCACAGGTGAATGGTTTGGCTTTAGGCTCTCAGTTCTATCCCACTGATCATTATTTGCCTATCCTATTAATGAATGTATTTTTATAATGGTTTTTGATAACCAGGAATGCTAATCATCCCCTTTCCATTTGTCTTTAAAATTGGCTAATCTAGGGGCACCTGGGTGGCTCAGTCCGTTGAGCAACCGACTTTGGCTCAGGTCATGATCTCATGGTTTGTGAGTTCGAGCCCCGTGTCAGGCTCTGTGCTGACAGCTCAGAGCCTGGAGCCTGCTTCTGATTCTGTGTTTCCCTCTCTCTCTGCCCCTCTCCCACTCATGCTCTGTCTCTGTCTCAGAAATAAATAGAAACATTAAAAAAAATTAAAATTAGCTAACCTTGAGCCTTATAGTCTCATATGAATTTAGAATTAATTTGTTCAAATCTTGAGATTTTCTTAGGAAATACAGCAATAATGAAGTCATAGAAAAATTAAGAAAACAACCCCATTTGCAATTGCGCCAAAAATAATAAAATACTTAGGAGTAAACTTAACAAAAGTAATGAGAGATCTGTACTCTAAAAACTATAAAACACTGATGAAATAAATTCAAGATGACACACAAATGTAAAGATATTCCATGCTCATGGATTGAAAGAATCAATGTTGTTAAAATGCTCATACTACCCAAAGTTATCTACAGATTTAATGCAATCCCTATCAAAATACCAACAACATTTTTCACAGAACTAGAGAGAATAATCCTAAAGTTTGTATGAAACCACAAAATATCCCCATAGCAAAAACAATCTTAAGAAAGAACAAAGCTAGAGGTATTACAATTCCAGATTTCAAGGTATACCACAAAATTGTAATAATCAAAACAGCATGGTACTGGCACAAAAATAGACACATAGATCAATGGAATGAAATAAAGAATTCAGAAATAAACCCACACTTTTATGGTCAATTAATCTTCAACAAAAGAGGCAAGAATATATAATGGGAAAAAGACCATGTCTTCAACAAATGGTGTTGGGAAAACTGGACAGCTACACAAAAGAATGAAATTATATTACCTTCTACACCATACACAAAAATAAACCCAAAATGGAAATGCAGTGTGTTTACTGACTAATATGGGGAGAACTGACATTTTCACAATGTTAAGTCTTGCCAGTATCTCTTCATTTATTTGGGATATGTTTGACGTCTTATAAGAGTCTGGGAGATTTCTCCATTTAGGATTTGTACATCTTTTATAAGGGTTATTGATTGATTGATTGATTGATTGGAGTGCATGTATGCAATCTGGGGAAAGGGAGAAGGGGAGAAAGAATCTTAAGTAGGCTTCATGCCCAGCATAGAACCCAACATGGGGCTCAATCTCATTACTGTGAGATCATGACCTGAGCTGAAATCAAGAGTCGGATGCTTAAGTGACTGAGCCACCCATTTGCCTCTTATTAAGGTTATTTCTAAGTGTCTTTATAATTTTATTGCTCTTGCAAAGGAATTGGTATTTTTTTTGCATTTCTAATTAAACATTGCTAATGTGTAAAAATGTTACTGTTTTTGTTTATCGATGTTATATCCAGTAATCATGTCAAAGCCTTTCATTAATTGAAATCATTTATTTGTGGATTGTCTTGGGTTATCTATGTAGAAAATTGCATCAACTGCAAATAACTGTCATTGTATTTCTTTCTTTCCAATTTACTCACTATATATATTCTTTTCTTATTGCATTAACTAGAACTTCTAGTACAATGTTGAGTAACAGCAGCATAGAGGCTTTCATATCTTTGTTTTTGATATTAAAAGAAATGTTTTTAAAGCATCTGCATTAAGACAGATGTTATGGTGGGTACCTTTTCTAAAGTAACTAAAGGGTGGCAGTTAAATTAGTTTTATGAATATCTTAATGTTTTCATTTAACTTCTAAATTCAAAGTTTATAGAAGTTCATTCTCTAGAAGATAAGACATTGAAATTATTGTGAATGCCATTGAAAATTCTGTTTAAAGGTTTAAAAATAAGCTTACTTATTTTTGGAGTTATAATATGCATACAATTTTGATGCTATGTGGTATTAGTGTATAAACAAATTTTTTTCTAAATTAAGAAACCTATGGAATGCAAATCTATGGGGTAGTGACAGGCGCATAATTCTCAGTCATAGCCAACAAGGTTTGGTATTCTATGAGTTGAGATAGAAGCTGTAGACAAATACAACCTATAAAGAAAAAAGATAACAAAATTCAGAAAGTCCACTGAAAAGTGAGAAACAAGAGAAAAGAAACAGTTGGTAAGACAAATAAAGAATATGAGTGTACAAGTAAGTCCTAACTTAATAGCAATCAGAACAAATGTAAACCAATTAAACTTAAAAACTAGAGACCCTGTGATTTTATTTAATTTTAACCTCATATTGGAAAGATTTAGCTAAATATAAATGATACTAGAAAATGGAAAATAGAGATGGTAAAAGATATGCTAGACAAATACCAACCAAAAGAAAGCAGATATGACAGGTGGTAAAAACATTAAGATGAAAGCATTAAAGGGGACAGTGGTGACTATTTTCTATAAAAAGAAAATCATTCAAGAAGATGTAAAAGTTATGAGTCCTTATGTGCCATCAGCATAAATGTCTGATAAATATTGAAGGGTAACTACTAAAGAGGCTTCCAACTGGTTTTGAACAAAATGCAAGCAAAATTTCTTCTTCATAAAAAACTTTCATACCATTTCAATACACACACACACACACACGCGCGCGCACGCACACGATTATCTTTACTACTTACTGTCTTTTATCTTCTGTGATTGACAGCCATTCTAATATCCACCTGGTTATTTCTTTACAGAAAACTGACATTTTCCTCTTATCTTTGGTGTAAAATTTCACTAATATGTCTTATCTGATGGTTTTTATTTTATTTTTTTAATTTTTTTATGCCTCTTTGGGGGCCCCTTTCAAACTGAAGATTCATATTTTATTCAGTTCATTTATGGGATGTGCTTTTTGAATTGTTTTTCCCTCCCTTCAAATTGCTCCCTCCTGTCTTTCATTAAATATTGGTCTCTTTCCCTTTTTTCTGTTCTTTATTTCTAGCATTTATTATATGTGATGCTGAGACGTTTCTATATATCCTCTGTCTTTTAACTCTGCTTTTTTTCAGCTTTTTATTGCTCTATGTTGATTTCTGGGAACATTGCTCAGTTTCACTTTCCAGGTCTCTAAGTCCAGTCATCTCTTTAGCCATGTAATCTGTTTTATCATTTTTTAAATTTTCAGTTACCGAAATTTTCATTTGCACCATCTATAGCTAATTTTTAAAAATGTTTTCAATGTTCTCACACTTTTCCTAAGTTAGTAATTATATGTATTCATTCTTGTTGATTATAAGTTCTTTGGTGGTTCAGTTTCTTCTCTTTGTGTTATTGAATTTCCTCAAGCATTGGGTGACTCTTGATTGTAATGTCATCTGTCATATCTGTTTGTACTAGCTGCTTAAAGGGACTTTAGGCTTTGAGCCTAGCAGTCTAGTGAGAATTTGGGTGGGGTGAGACCTGCTGTTGGGTGGGTCACTTTGGTGGCCAGTCACCTGTTGCTTTCGGGAATAGAAAGACACAAAGATGCTGGGCTACTTCTTACCCAACTTCCACACCCATTGCTCTGGCTTATGGGTAGATATCCCCCTATTGCTGCTTTGATCTGAGGAGGGGAAGGAGGAGAGAGTAAAGTGCTTGCTTGATCTTTCTGCTACTATACCTAGACTGTCACCACATTGGTCATCCCTGGATCAACCCAGACCCCACTGTTCACCATCTGCAAGCAGGGTTACTCATGAAGCCAGACTGTATTTATGGCAGTCTCATCCTCCTCTGGGAGCTGGAGGCTGTGGTGTCCTTTTAAACATCAGACTGCATCTACTTTCTGTCCTAAGGGTATTCATCACAGTCTCTAGTCTACCAAGGGTTTGTTTCCCTTCGTGCTTTTCAGTGTGGTTTGTATTTGTAAAACGATTTCTAGGAATTTCAGGGAAGAGGAGGTCACAGTGTGTGCTCATGCTGCCTGTCTGAGAGAACTTGGGGAAACTTCTCCTAACCTCACTGTGCCTCAGTTTTCTTGTGTCCCAAGTGAGGGTGGTGGTAGTGCGGTGATACTTAGCTAATATTTAAAAGTAGAGTATATGTCAGGCATTATTCACACTGCACATGTGCGAACTCATCTGATTCCTCAACAACATTCTGTTATATATTATTGGCATTTTTAAATGTTTTTTTTTTTTTAACGTTTATTTATTTTTGAGACAGAGAGAGACAGAGCATGAACGGGGGAGGGTCAGAGAGAGGGAGACACAGAATCTGAAACAGGCTCCAGGCTCTGAGCTGTCAGCACAGAGCCCGATGTGGGGCTCGAACTCACGGACCGTGAGATCATGACCCGAGCCGAAGTCGGCCACTCAACCGACTGAGCCACCCAGGTGCCCCTTATTGGCATTTTATAAGATGAAGCAGCTACCTACTTAATACGGCTAGTTTGAGGATTATTGAATTAATACATATGAAGCACTTAACAGGGTGCTTGAAACATATTAAAATCACAAAAGTGGCAGTTGTTATTTTTCTCAGAGCCAACCTGAGCTGGTTGAAACAGAGCTGGCTGAAAATAGGCACTAATAAAATAATAGGTGAGTGAAAAGACACCAAAAAGCTACAGTCTACTTGGTCTGCAGACCCCAAACTCTGAGTGTTTTCTTACATAATAAAAATAAACTGGGTTTCTGGACTTTGGCTGCTTGGTTCCAGCCCTACCAGCTCAAAAAACTTTAGATTTTTACGTATTGAGTTCTTGGTTCTTGAAACCGTTTTAACTTTTTCTGCTTTTGTCATGTGATATGACCTAACTTATAACTTAGTTAATAAGTTTTTAAAAATCACTAGCTTTTCATTTCTCATGTTCAGAATACTGGGAAAAAAACTGACTTTTGCTCTAAGGGAATTTACACTTCAGTTTCTATATACATATGTATTATATACACATTTACATATACTGCACGAGAACAGTGTCTTTCTCTTTCATCTGGTACTGTCGTATTGAAAATCAGCGTCTAGCACAATGTCTGGTAGAGAGCAGGTGTTCGATAAACTACTGCGGAGTAAATGAGCATGTATATGTAAATTAGAAGGCAAGTCTCTGCCTTCATGGGATCCATAGTATAATAGAAGGGAGAGACTTGTAAAAAGTAATTAGAACGTATCACCGCAGTTACGTTCTGTAGCATGTATCCTGGGAGGTTGGAGGAAGAAGAAGGTGACTATGTTTGAGGGGAAAAAGAAGTCACAGGGGAGGTGGTGTTTGTTGTAACTGCACTTTGAAGATGGGCGAGGGGTTGCCATGGAGAATGTGGTGATGGGCACTCAATCAGGGCAAGTGGAGGATATCATGTGATATACAAGCAAAGTGAATTGTCAAATCCTGAGAATCTACAAAGTGAATCTGTTCAATGATATCCTGTTAATTTAAAAGGCTTCTGTTGAATTTTGAAAAAAAAAATCTTGCAGAAGATGATAACCAAAATGAGATATGATCATGTAATCCTTTGCCTAAAGGCCTTCAGTGATTTGTTGTTGTGTGTGGCAAAGTACAGGAGCTGTTCAGGATCCTTCCTGACCTGACCACATGCGACCTGCTCTTTAGTTATACTGGATTACTTGTAGTTCCTTGAGTTTTGTGCTATTTTATGCCTCTTTCCTTTTGAATATGCTCTTTTGCCTGCTGTTACACCGTCCTTGCCATTCCCTTAGCCAATTCCTCATTTCCCTCCACCTCCCCTTCCTTCCTGGCCAGGTTCTCTCTGAACTTTACTCCCACAGCTGACTTTGGTGTCTCATCCACTAGATGGGTTGCTTGCTGGAGGCTTGAGGGCAGGGTTATATCTTACTCTTATTTGAATTCCTTGTGTGCCTGGCATTGATTCAGCAAATACTACTGAAAAACAGATGAATGAACAAGCTAATGCATAAATTAAGGAACGGCAGATATGAAAGGAAGAAAAATTCAAGAAAGCAGGCAAAATGTTTCAAGGACATTCTTAAGGCCAAACAAAGAAATGCCAGATTGATCCAATCTATGTCCAAGGAATACCTGCATGGGAGGAAGAATGTTATCATTTCTAGTCATCTATGCCTTCCCCCTTCTCTAAAGGTCCTTTTTAATATTACTAATGCTGCATGTGAGCCCTTCAGTCCCACATGTTCTACATTGTCTGAGTCCCATTAAAGCCTTTCTTGGCTGAGTAAAAGCAACCTGAAAAAAACTGATAAGCTTTTTTCTTAGTTAATAGAAATCCTTCCTCATTGCAATGATCTCTGAATATGAGATACAATAAGACCATTACAGTGTTTAATGGGTGAAACTCCTGTTAAAATTCACTTTTTCTCCATAGAAGACAGGGAGAGTCTAGGTTTTGCTGTCAATCTCAATGTATACAAAATGGTGTGCCGTGAAGCTGTGCTGTTTGACCGGGAGGTCTTAAGTTAAAATAGGACATGGGTGAAATCAGAAACCAGGATGTCCGATTTAAGGTCCTCAGTCTTATAACAAATGCTTCCTACAAAAAAATGTTTCTTATTTGTCCTTCTTTGGTTTCCATCCTCATTTCCACCATCAGTAGATACCAAACAAACACCTACTATTTGGGTATGATGTCCTGTTGTATCCTGGTGATGCCATGTTGTACTTAGAATCTGTTTATAATGAGGGAAATGGAAGATCTTCACAAAATCCACTTTAATGTAACCACGTTTCCAACATGCTTTGTGGAGTCCGTCTTAATTACATGCGTAGACACAACAAACATCAGAGGTCTTTGATTAGATGTCTCATCATCAGGGGTTTCCTGTATCCTCATCCCTTATGTTCACTGCTGTAGTCTTCATACCCTAAGGTAAATGGTGTATTATGTGAATTTATATTGGTAATTTTTATTCCCTGTGTGCCTGTATTTAGTAGTCATTCAGCAATATCTAATGAATACTAAACGAGCTAATGAATGAGTGGCAGATATGAAAAAGAGGAGAATTTAACAAAGCAGGCAGGCAAGTATTTCAAGAATCCTTGTTTGTTTGTTTGTTTGTTTGTTTGTTTGTTTAAAGTTTATTTATGTATCCTGAGAGAGACAGAGACAGAGACAGCACGAATGGGGGAAGCACAGAGAGAGAGAGGGAGACAGAATCTCAGGCAGGCTCCATGCTGCCAGCACAGCATCCAACGTGGGGCTCAAACTCACAAAACCACGAGATCATGACCTGAGCTGAAACCAAGAGTCAGACACTCAATCAACTGAGCCACCCAGGTGCCCCTCAAGAATGTTTTTAAAGTCCTAATAATTTTAGGATTTAACATGGTTTTAGGCAAAAATGTTGTAATTTACATCTGGAAAGAAACTGAGGCTTTATATCAACAGTCTACCGCCATAATAATAGTGGTTAAAGCTTCACCCAAAAAAGAACAGAGGCAATTTCTAAGGAATGGGATTTTTAGGAGCTAGATGTATTAGGAGTTATGAGTTTCCCAATTAGATAGGTGGACAATGAAAGAAAAAAGAGGGGGGGTATGATTTATAGTTTACTAGTAGCCGGATTCTTGAGAGCACAAACAGAAGTGAATTGATACTTATCTCCCAGATTAGTTAAGAACAGCCCAATTAGCTAATGAACAGTTCCAGCCCTATGTTCTAAAAAGTTTGGTTTCTGGGCAAGCTGTAATGCTCAGCAGCAGCTGTAAGTATATAAACATGCTAACACCAAGCAGAAGAACACATTCTGAATTCTGACCTATAAAGGCTGGTCTTTTTGAAGTACCCATTCTTAAAGGAGTATCAGAGAGTGTGGTTAGTAAGAATAACAGTCACAGGCACAGTGGCCTGGACTCTGGAGCCAGACTGCCTCAGGTCAAGTTGCAGCCTCGTCAGTTACTAGCAGAGCAATGCTCACCTCCTGATCCTTGTGGCCTTGTGTAGTTCTTCCCACATTGTGTCAGGGCTGGTCCATGTGACCAAGAGAACATGGCGGACATAAGGGTGTGACTTTTGAGACTCAGTCACAAAAGACATTGTCACTTCTGCCTTGGATCCCTTGCTCTGGGGGAAGCCAGCTGCCATCTCGTAAGGGCACTCAGTGAGCTCTACAGAAGGTCACGCTGTGAGGAACTGGGCACTCCAGCCAATGCCATGTGAGTGAGCCATCTTAGAAATCTGGGACAGAGTCAAACGTTCAGATAACCACAGCCCGTGGTTACATGTTGACAGCGAGATCATGAAACATCCTGAGCAAGAACCATGTAGCTAAGCCTCTCTCAGATTCCTGTCCCCCTATGTGAGATAATAAATGCTTATTGCTCTGTTAAGACACTATTGCTCTGCTGCAATAGACAACTTAAGCAAAAGCCTTTGTAAAGCACTAGTTTAAAGGATATTGTTAACAATAGACTTGATTTGATAAATAGTAGCATACCCTTTTAATTTCTTTAACAGAAGACCTTTGAAGGAGTGTTTCTCAAAGGAACCTCTAGGGAACCTCTAGGCCTATGAGATGTTCCATGTAAAAGAGGTTTCATGCTTATATAGTATTGGGAAATGCTGCACATTAGATCTCTATCTTGGAGATCCACCTGTGCATACACATTAAAGAAGCTGAGAAGTCCTGAGTAAAGGGTTTTTTGATTAGCCTAATGTTTCCCAAATTTTTGTCACTAAAACATTTCTTTATCAAATATCACCTGGTAAAATACTGTGGAGCACCCTATAAGAGATGCTATTCTACAGCACTGATTTTCGGACTGAAACCTATATCAGAATCACTTGGAGAGCTTTTAAACACACATCGCTGGGCCCCACCCCAGAATTTCTGGTTCAGGAGATTTGAGGTAGGGCCTGGGAATTTGCATTTCTTTCTTTCTTTTTTTTTTTTTTTTTTAACATTTATTCATTATTAAGAGACAGAGACAGAGAGAGACAGAGCATGAGCAGGGGAGGGGCAGAGAGAGAGGTAGACACAGAATCCAAAGCAGGCTCCAGGCTCTGAGCTGTCAGCACAGAGCCTGACGTGGGGCTCAGACCCATGACCCGTGAGATCATGACCTGAGCCAAAGTCAGATACTTAACCGACTGAGCCACCCAGGCACCCCAGGAATTTGCATTTCTAATAAGATTTATGGTTGTGATGATGCTGCTGGTGTGTGTGTGTGTGTGTGGACTGCACTTTGAAACCCACTATTTAATATGGTTCCAGGTTCTTAGGTAAAAGCTTTAAAGAATAAGTATGCAAATGGACAATAAGCACTGGAAAGGGTGCTCAACATTATTAGCCATTAAAGAAATGCAAAGCTAAACCTCAAGGGGATACCTCTTCACATCCACTAGAATGATTATGATAAAAAAAGACAGACAATAGTAAGTGTTGGGCAGGACTGTGGAGAAATTAGCACCCTTAGACATTGCTGGTGGGAATGTAAAATTGTACAGCCACTTTGCAGAACAGTTTGTCAGCTTCTCAAAATATTAACCGTAGAGTTACCATATGCCGCAGCGATTTCACTTTTAGGCATATCCTTAAGAAAAATGAAAACATGTGCCTATCAAAAACTTGTACCTGAATGCCCTTAACAGCATTATTCATAGTAGCGAAAAACTGCTAAGCACCCAGGTGTCCATTAGCTGATGAATGGACAAACAAAATATGATTTATTATATAATGGAATACTATTTGATGATGAAAAGGAAGGAAGTACTGATTTCATGCTACAACATGAATGAACCTGAAAACTGCAAAGTGGAAGTCCTTCAAAAAGGCGACATACTATATGATTCCATTTATATGAGAAGTTCAGGATGGACAAATTCATAGAAACAGAAAATAGAATAGTGGTTACCAAAGGGTGGGGGGAGGCTGGATGGGGAGTGACTGCTAATGGGTATGGGATTTGTTTTTGGAGTGATTAAAATGTCCTGGAATTATATAGCGGTGATGGTTGGACAACTCTTTGAATATATTAAAAACCACTGGATGGGAGAAAACCACTTTAAATGGGAGAATTTTATGATTGTAAACAAACTTAATAAAGCTGGTATATAAACCTGATAAATTAAGAGAGCAACAAAAATACAAATATCCAATTACAGCATATACTGTTACTCTGTTACAATCTATAAGGTGCCAGAGATGTGCTACACGTGGTGGCAGCAGTGGGATGATGGGAACGGGACACATGATAGATATGGGGGACCTTTTAGCTCTGTTCTCTCCCTGTCTCCCTTTCTGAAGATAATAACTATCATTCTTGTTTTATTGTGGCTCTAAGTGAGCCATGGAAGTGACAGGGAAGCAGCAAGCTGACCCATTGGACAGAGTAGAAGGCCTGCTTCTGATCTGTCATTTACATGGAGTAGTAAGTGACAGCAGTTTAAAGGGTCACCCTTCCCAGGGTTAGTTGGTTTGTTTTGGTCAATGTTTTTTTTGTTTTGTTTTGTTTTGGTTTTGGTTTTTTGGCATTTTAAGAAGGCTTAAAGACCTAAGCTAGAACAGTGGCCCTTAAAGCTTTAGTGTGCATTAAAAACATCTGGAGTGCTTATTTAAAAAGCACAATTTTGGCCTTACTCCAAGAAGGTCGGGAATCTGCATGTTAAGCAAGTACCCAGATAACTCTGATGCAGGTGGTTCTTCGACTGTGTTGAAAACAACTGAGCTAGAAAACACCTAGCTCTACTGGGAAGGTGCATAAATCTGTATACAACTGGTACAACCAATTCCACAACAGTGATTACTCTGGACCTAACACCTTCATACCTTTTAAAAAATGATTCGAAGCAAATACCAAAATGGTAAACCCTTGTTAAATAGGAGACTGTAGAACTGTGTACGTTGTGGTGTATGTTTTATTTTCTGAATTTCTGAAATATCTCATCAGGAATATAGTATTTTATAGTCTTCGGAATCTTAGGTTTTAGGGCCCTTTCAGGGACTCTCACATTGGGCTCCGTGTTTCCGGTAGGGCTGCAGGTGATGGTAGTTCTCAGCTGGAAAGCCCACTGGTGGGCCTGGCCCTGCCCCTCTTCTCCCCACTCTGCCTTCTGCATTGAGGGCACCCTTACAACTACTCCTGGCTCCACACAGGCTCCATCAGGGTAGGACACAGGAACTCTAGGAGCCTGAGGAGAGAATTTCTCCTGATACAACAGGAAAGAGAAGAGAAGCCAGGAAACCACAGCCTGCCTGCTTGGTCCTAGGAGCTCTCTGTTGCTGGAGTTCTGGACAATTCCTCATGTAGATCTCTATGGTTATGGATTTCCTTCCTTTTCCCTCATGGGTTTCAAGGCCTCTGCCTTTTACCCCTGTTTCTAGGAGAGAGGAGTTTTTATTTCTTGCTCAAAAGCTATCACTGGGACCCCCTCAACCCCCCATCCCCCAGTCTAACCTCTTTCTTTGCTGTTTTCCTAAAGTATATTCTTTCCTTGGTCCCCTTTTACATGGCAGTATACTGATGTGCAGATGAGGTGACCAAATGCTACTCCAGGGTGGCCACTTTGTGGGGGTGGGGCTCCGAACCTCAGTCATCTTGGGGTGTAGGGAGAGGGTGGGCAGAGGCTGTGGAGCTCTGGGCTAGTCAGCCACTATGAGAGGAAAGCCCGTGCCAGTGGTGGGAAGGCGGCAGGCTGGCCTTTGACAGTTTGGTAGCTGGAGAGTTTGCATCCAGCAGACACAAAGCTTGGCTTGATGGCAGATGTATGCCAAGTCATCAAGTTCTGAAGCGGTCCCAGGCCAGTTGGGAAGCCTGCCAGTGTGTGCCATCCCTGAGGAGCACGGAGGCCTGGCAGAGAGCTCTCTGGCCTGAGTATTGAGACTCAGGCTCTTGCCAGCTTCTTCTTTCCCTGAACCTCTGCCCTCCTGTCTGAAAGCAGGCAGTGCCCTCCTCCTGCCTTGTGGAGGTGATGACACTAAGGTAGGGCATTTGGAAGCTTGCTGATTTATAATCCTATAGTTGCTGCAAGGCCTTACCTCTATCACCTTTTCTTCCCTCTTCCTGTTGCCCTCGGTGTCTTCACATGAGCCCCTGCTGAGGCTGTGCCCTCTGTTTTCTACCTCAGATTGTCCCCTTTCCCTTCTCAGACTTGCTCTCTTCTATGTTTGACGCCTCTTAAGGTTTCTAAAGTTAAATGAGGGATTACTTAAGATTCAGAGTAGGAAGCTCTCACTTAAGCAACTGCTGATCATCCATTCTGTGCCAAGCACCGTGCTAGCTGCTGTCGGAGACACGGTGTTAAGTAGTCCCTCTTCTCCATACAAAAGTGTCTGTGGGGTCAGTGCACACTCGTCGGTTGCTATCCTGCCTCTCTATGTCAGCTGCCCATCGCACAGAGCACAGACATTGGTGTTGGGCTATTTCAAACTCTGGGGATTTAGAGTCTGGTGTCAGCCTGGGGTCAGGAGTGATAAGATAGGTATTGGACTCCTCACTTTTCTGCATTCTTCATACCTATATGTTCCAAGTCCCAAGTCTTGTCTTTTAGAATAAGCCCTTTGTTCTTTCCTTCAGTGTCCTCCTCCCAGCCACCAGCCTGCACCCTTATCACCTCAGTAATACAGGTGATTTAATGGCTCATTGGTTGGCTTCTTGCCTTCATTTCCTCCATGATTTCAGTCTGTTGACTGTCATATCTCCTTAATGCCCCTTCTGTGGCAAGACATGACCCTGAGTGGGAACCTAGAATGGCTGGCTATTTCCTGTTGCCTTGGGTCTGACCTCTTCTGAAGGTCTGAAGCCTTTCTCAGTTGGTGATGTTGTCTTCACACTGCCTCAAACACTGTAGCCACGAGCTCAGCTCAGTTCTCTTAAACATGCTTCCTTTCTGACCTTCACATCCCTGCTCAGGATCCACCCTCACCTGGAACCCCTTCTGTCATCCCTCCTTCCTCCTCCTTTGCATCCTTTGTCCTTCTCAAAGCTTTGCACCACGATGTCAGCTGGTTCTTCTGCATTCAGAACCACATTTGAATTGGAAGGGACCTCAGAGATCCTTGAGTCCTGCTTCTCTCTAGAGGCCCCAACAGAGGAAGTAACCTGCTCATGAGTATATACCAGGTGATTGATTCCTGGACCAAGCCCCCCAGTCCCAGGCCAGCACTCCTTTCATCACATGTGGCCTGAAGCCAAAGAGGAAGTGTTGTCATCCACAGCTAGTGAGGATGTTGCCGTTAACAGCAACGGAGATGTGGCAGAAGTAGATAACCATATTTGTGGAGGATTTCTTATTCATTGCCTTTGCCATGCAATTAGCACCTTATTCTAGCCTGATCTCATTCTTATTGTCAGTTCCACACATTGAGTCCTTTTATATCAGAATATAACATTACCTTGTTCACTAATTACTTTATGCACAGAAGTCAAAACTGTCTTAAATATCTTTTGTAGCCCAAAGCATCTCCCATGGTTCCAGGCATGGAATAGAACTCACTGTCTATTTGTTGTTTCACTGGGTTTCAAGGACAGTTCCAGGCAAAGCTCACATTTAAGCTATTAGCTATGATGGGGACCTGTCCACCCACACCAGTGTTGCCTCTGCAACTTCTCAGAACCACCTGGTTAGAATTAGGTACCCCCCTCTCTGTTCTCATAGCACTTCATTAGCACCTTGATTGTTGCTCAGATCGTGTGGATAATTTATGAACAAACCCCTGCTTCTTTCTGGATTCTGAGTTTCCAGGGACAATAAGAAGTCTTTCTCTGTATGGCCTGGAGGTTTCTTTGGCCACACAATTTCTTGCACATGGTTGTGCTCCATACATTGTTGTTGAATTGAATATTATGAATGATGACACAGTCAACACCATCTTATCCACATGTGGTCTATCTACACAGCCCAGGACCTCTTTCCACACTGTGGCCAAACCCCAGGCTGGGATGAAGGCCAGGTTGGGAGGGTTTGGGATGGTTTCCAGATGGGCAGAGATAGTTGTATGTCTCTGAGTGTGTCTCTAACTGCCTCTCAAAGTCAAATGCACAATAAATGACTTTGGTTTTATCCATTATGGTTAGTTGGCTAGGTTTCTTCCTACTTTTATCAGCCCAGATAATGAAGAGGTGACATTTTATTGTTTACTTTGTGGTACAGAGAATAGAGCAAGTTCCCAGGTAACAGGAGACAGGCAGCATTTTCCAAGCACCTCAACCAATATGGTCTGGGAAGGAAAGGTATGTCTAGAGGAAAAGGAAAGGAAATGCTAGACAGAAAGAGGAGTTGTTCTTCTTTGATTCCAATTCAGAGGTGGAAAGTGTGACCTCATTTTGTGAATAAGGAAATGGAGGTCCAAATAAGGAAAGCCAGCCTAAAGTCACTGGTGGTAAAGGTGTGGGTTATGATTAGCAGAAGGAGCAAGGACTTCTGAGTTATCAGCCTGGTAGCATGGTTTTAGTTTCCTTAACCCCAAAGCTCCATCAGGTGGTTAGGAGAAATGTCACATGACTGGATTGTCAAGCCATGCTTTGAGGGTATTAAGAAAAGAACCGAAGCGGGGTGCCTGGGTGGCTCGGTCAGTTAAACATCCAATTTTTGATTTTGGCTCAGGTCATGATCTCATGGTTTGTGAGTTTGAGCCCCACATTGGGCTCTGCACTAGCCATGCACAGCCTGCTTGGGATTCTCTTTCTCCCTCTCTCTGCCCCTCCCCTGATTGTTCTCTATCTCTCTCTCCCAAATAAATAAACATTAAAAACATTTTTTTAAAGAAAAGGACAGAAGTGAATGGATTAGGATAGGAGTGCAGGGAATGACTGAAGGGCTAGAGAGAGAAGGGAGGAAGAAAGGCTGAAGAGAAAGGGGCCAGCTGTGTTTGCTTTTAATTCAGCCTACTTCCTCTCTCTGGAAAGAGGAATAACTAAGGGAATAAGAGAAGGCCACATTCATGTCACTTATCTTCAGAGGTAGGGAGGTGTAGATATAACAGCTCACCTTCAGGCTGCTTCCAGATTCACTTATCTCTCCTTTACAATGATACTGCCTCAATTTTAGAACTTTTTGAAAACTTATGGGGCGTGAATCTGTCCAAAACAGAAGGATGGAAGAGGGGTGTTGCCCTTGGGGCCCCAAAATACTTGCTGGAGGAGCTATAAATAAGTGGAACCCCATGGGGCTTAGATATGTGTCTTCTGGTAGGGGAAGGGAGTGGATAACAATGATTAGATGTCCCCAGATCCCTAGTTAAGTAGATCCATAGTCCTAAATAAGTAATAAAATGAAAGGGGGAAATTGTAAAGAGCTGAATTAGGATTTTATAATTGAATAACTTAAGAACCAGATAGCAGAGCTATGACTTTCCAGCAATTCACATAAGATTTGTGTTTTTATGGTTTAATATTGTCTTAGTTTGTATTGGTAGAAATGTAGGGTCCAGATAAAAGATAGTAGCAATACATGTGTTCTATTAACTTCACTCCCCATATAAGTGATGTGCTAATTCAAGGGTCATGCTGTATAAGAGATGCTAACCATCTGGAATGCCCTCAGAGGAGGGCAGTGGGACAGTGTGGGGCTCTGGAAACTGGAGCACCTTTTTGACAGGTGTAAGTGCTTATAAAGTGGTAAAACTTCTGATAAGTTCAGGAGACACAAAGGTGGTAGATAGCCCTTCCTGCAGGATTCAGAATATCTTAGAAAATTAGACCTTGAATCCAACCATTACAATAAGGGTGATAGGGCTATGAGAAAGGAAAGTCCAAGGTGCTCAGGGAGTGTGAAGGATGAACTATCTAGCTCTTCTGGGAGGAGACAGGGAAAGAAACCATGCAGAGGAGGTGTTGCTTGAATGGAGACTTATTCAGAGGGGCTTCCTCCACAGTGTGACTGGGAAATAAAGCCACAGAGAGGGAACACAGGCAAAGGCACAGAAGCGAGAGCAGACATGCCGCATTGGAGAATGGCCTGCATATGTAGTGTGCAGGGCTGGAGTGTTGGGAGCATGAGGGAGGGTGGTTCCAGATATAGCTGAGCAGCCAGGTAGGAAGAGTGGGGTCTTGTGTACCATGATAACATGTTTGGATTTTATTGTGAAGGCAATAGAGGGTCATTAAAGGGTTTAAAGCAGGAGAGTAGTAGAATCCCTGGGTGGGTAGACCTTCCATCCTTCAGAGGCTGGTACATGTGTGTGATTAGGAAGAAAGGTCCTCAGACTGGAACCCTGAGGACCAGTTAGGGGCTATCCTTTATATTCTTTATTGTCTAGAGACAAAATGAAGATATGAACCTGGATTGTGTCAGTGAGACCAGACTGAAGGGGACAGATACAATGTTGGGATCTTTACATTTATGTGATGAGGGAGAGGGAAGAAGCAAAGATGAATCCAGGTTTGGTGGATGGAATCCCTTCCCTGAGAGATAATACACTGGATGAGGAGTAGTCTGGAGGTGTGAGGTATTTCTGTCTTTGTTGGTTTGGATATGCCTTCTGGACTACTGGGTGTGGAGCTCAGCACAGGCATCTGTGTGGACATCTGTGGTTCATCAGTGTGTGGCTGGCAGGTGAGACCACAGACATTGGTCAGATTGCCCCAGAGGAGGGGAGAGACAGAGAGAGAAGGGGCCAAGGATAGACTCCAGGGGAAAATACGGGGGACCTAAGAGGGAGCCCCAGGTGCAGCAGGAAAAGGAAGGGGAGGCAGATTAGTGGAGACCATTAGCAGGGAAATGAAAGAGGAGTTTCTACAAGAAAAGAATTGTTAACAGGGTCAAATGTAAGGAAAGAATCCACTGTTGGCATTTGTCTGAGAAACGCTGCCCTTTTTATTCTTCCTTGCTAGAAATAAGAGCTTTCTCTTAATGGCAGACAGTGATATACAGGGGCCCTGTCTCTGTGGGATGGAATTATTATTGCTTGGGGTGTTCAGTTCCATACATAAAGTCCATCCTGGTTCTAGGCTTTTGTCAAAGAGCAGAGAACTTTTGCAGTTTGCAGTGAGAGGCAAGGGGGCTGGGTGTGAAGGATGAGCACCTCAATTTTAGCAAGACAGTCTGAGCTCCTTGGAAGGCAAGCTTTATTTCTGTGTAAATAGAAAGCATTATTATTATTATATCCTTACACTGTATCAGAGCCAAACACTGGAGTCCTTAATACTGCATTTATTTCTCTAGGCTTTTGGAGGGGTGGGGAAGAATGGGACATTTAGGTTGCTAAGTGATTTTGCTTCTAAAAATAATGAAATTCCCCAGTGGCGCTCTCTCTCTCCCTCTCTCTTTCTCTCTCCCTCTCTCTCTCCCTCTCTCTTTTGGTTAGAGTAAGAGAATGAGAAGGTCAAGCTATGGATTTATGGATTTATGGATGACAGTCTGTGTCTTGAGGTAGCCTCAGGGCAGCCTGTTGGGGAAGGACAGGAGAAACTTCCCCTCTTCAGTCCTCCTACCTGCATCCCCTTAGGGCTCACTACTTTGGGAAATGACAGGAAAAACTGGGCCTCCCTCTGCCTGAATTGAAATGCCTTGCGAGGTAGTCAGCCCCAGTGGTTGCTATGGTGATGGTGGGCGGTTGGGGGTGGGGAGCTGGTGATGCAGCATTTGGCCTGTGTGGCTGAGGTCCCCAATGCAGGCTGCTTGGAGCCAAGGCTGCTGATGCTCTCTCGACAATTCATTGGGATTCCAGAGGGTCACTTGCTGCGGTGTTGAAATCTTCAGACAGGCCAACCAGTTCAGCCAGCTGAATCCTTCACTGTTGAATAGACATTTCACAGGCCAAATTTTGGCAGGTGTTCATGGGATTGGGAGCTCCACAGTGACCTTGATGGGAGAAGGGGTATGTGGAAGAAAGTTATGAGGAGGGCAGAGGGTGGGGATCATAGCCTCTGAGAATTGAAAATGGCTTTTAAGATCATTTCGTTCATCAGTCTCCTCAACAATATTCCTGACAGCTGGTCACCAAGCCCCTGCTTGGACTTTTCTTATGATGGAGAGCTCACTACTGGGCAAGCCACACTATTCCATTGTTGTTAGATAGCTCCTAGATTTCTTTCCTCCCTCCCTGTCTGTCTTTGTCTTTTTTTGCAAAATCTGGCCCTTTCTAATTTGATCTACTGGCTTACATTATGCCAAGAAGAAAAGCAGTGTAAGTCTTCATCCAAATGACAGCCACTTGGTGCCAAACAGAATATTCATACCTTTCTCAACTGTTTCTCACCTGACATCACCTCAAGACCCCCTGTGCTAACCTTTTCCCCCACATTTCTCCATTTGGTTCTTAAAATATGCCATCCAGAACTGAACCTAGTATTCTAATGGTCTGAGTCACATAGAGTGCTTTTGGATGATACCATACATCTACAAACACAGTCTGAGCTTACTGTTTATCCCTTTCATCACACCATTGGCTGATATGAAGCTTGTGATTGTCATTCTCAAATCTTTCATATACGAACAGTTGTCACTCCCCTCTAGTTTTCTACATTTTTCTACATTTTTGCTGTTTTCATCTAAGCTGTTGATAACTATGTTGAAATGGATAGAAGTGGTGATAAAACTCAGTAGCGTACCTCTAGGAACCTCCTAAAGGATATAATTACATCAACAGCTAACATTTGCTGTGTGTCTGTTTGTCTATCTAATCACTGGTCTTTTGAGATGGTTGTTGTTGTTGTTGTTGTTGTTATTATTATTATTATTATTATTATTTCTGATGAGGAAATGGAACTACAGAGAGGTTAGATAAGTTGCCCAAGCTCTCACAAGCTCTAAATAGCAAACTCGATACTTTAACTCCATCTTTTATTCAGTGATCAGTATAATTTGAGCAAGACTTTTCAAATGTCAGCAACTCTGATCCAGTGGTACTCTCTACCATTCTAAAAGTGTAAGAGATTTCGTCAAGGGCTGGTGAAACATAGGAATACCAGATCTTTAGCATTTATTTGATCTATTTTTCCAATAACCCTATTAAAAAAGAAGCAAGGTTAGCTTGGATGGGTTTGTTCCAAGCAATGTCTTGCTAATTCCAGATAATAAGAAACAGTGATAATAGTGACAGTAATAGCCCTTAACGTTTACTGAGCCCTCCTCACCTGTACAAGGCACTGAGTGAAGCTTTCCCAGTCAGTGTTTGACCAGCTTGCTTTCTCATTGCTCATAAACAGTTTAGCCATCTATTGTGGAATTCTTCTGGGATTGACAGTGGGCTCACTGGTTATTTTTATTATTTACTTATTATATTTATATATTATTTATTATTATTTTATTCTAGATTTTTTTAAATCAAGATATTTGTTTGGGTTTGGGTTGTTTTGGGTTTCTACAATCTTTGCTTTTATCTTCACTTTCTTACAAATTCTCTTTCAATTTTCTATATTTTTGTTGTGTTTTCAGTGCTGAGTCTAAATGAGCATTCGACTTGGGAGTTAAAGACTGGATTCAAGTCTAGTTTTACTATGGCTTTTTATCTGTGAGACTAACAGCAAATCACTCAACCATCTTGGGTTTTGGTCCTTTCATTTTTTTTAAATGGGGACACTAATCCCTGCAAAGAATATTTCTAAGGATGTCGAGATGTTCTTGTAAGAGAATGTTTATGTAAAAGTGCTTCTCAGGTTTTAAAGTTTCAGACATATTTGGGCCATTGTTATTATTGAAAATGATTAGGTAGTCTTTCTTATATTATATCCTATTTGGTTTTTACTTTTCTCATAGTAGAATTTGTTTTACTTTTTTAAAGTTACTTTATATATTTATAAGACACACAGTGGTATATGGCCAAATGTTGGTCATCAGGCACAGGAAGATATACTCACCAGCCATCTCCCCACTGATTAGTGCTTGAAGTGGAAGAAATGGAGTTGCAGACTCAAGGAGGGAGAGGGTGTAGTTTTAGAATTCTTTTGTCCACAAAAAAGCTTCTCTGTATTCCACTAAATAGCAGAAGTCCTCAAAGAAGCAAGCCACATTGATCCTGGAAGAAGAGTGCCATAGGCATTGATTTTCATGTTCTTATTTTTCCTTTTACCCACCCCCCCCCCAACCGTGTCCACAGGATAATCTGGTGCCCCCTGAAATTTCTTCTGGTGTTACTGTGGGAGGGATGGCTGCATACAGAAGCAAGCAGCTTTTTAACCCTGAAGCATTAGCAGCCCCATTTTCTCACTGGGAAAACTAAGGCACAAAAAACCAGGCAGGAACTTCCATGGTGTCCTGCTACCAGCAGAGCTAGGAGCTGCCCTGGTCGCTCCTTGGTCTTGGTCTGCTGGATTGTCAGCTCTATGAGGGCAGGACCATGACCGTCTTGCTTAGCTCCTCACATTGTCTGGTACCTCATACACATGAAATGAAAACGTACAGGCTTGCAGGAATGAAGGAATGAATAAATGAGGGGAGAATTCATTTCCATGGGGACTGTGGCTCCTGTGGGCCTGAGCACCATGCAGCCTTTAAGCTCTGTGAAGAGGGAGCCCAGAAAGAAATTCACCAGAAAGTCTCCACCAAACTTTATTCCTTAAACCCTGTCAGAAAGAATGGAAATGTTCTGAGATTATTGGAAACACGGCCCTAGACTAGCAAATGATTTTCGAGTGATGTAGGTATGCTTGGTTGTCCAGCTGCTGTCACCAGTGAAGGACACTGCAGAAGTAAGGATGTAGGATGGGCTTTCTGCTTCAGATATGGTTCTGTACCACAGTAGCTCAGGCATCTTCTTACTGGTCTCGCAGCATGACACTGACACGACTTCTTCCTCTGGGATGGGAGGGGTGCAGGATACCTTCATGCAGGTTTACACTAAATACTGCTGATCCCAGAATAGTGAATTCTCATGAATTTTCATTCCACAAAACCCTTGAGAGGTACTCTTAGCTCTTTGTGTCCCCATAATAGCCACCTCTGAGGCAAGAATAGAAATAAGATGCAAAAGTTCAGGCTCCCTTCACGATCACAGCAGATCTGAACTGCTGGAAGGGACAGAGATGGGGGGTATGTGTGGGTGGGGAGGTATGGGAAGGATTGGAGCAGCCTGTCTCATTGTCTCTGGATAGCTCAGTCCCAGAAAACCTCTGTGGGCACTGGTCTTTTGAGCACACCCCTTCCCACAATAGTACCAGGCGTTCGGCCTCAGGCCACATTTTGGGGCTGGTGGGAAGAATTTGAGGAGGTATGAGGAGGCGCTGTGGTCATATTGAGGTAACGAAATGCTAAAGCTTCCAGTTCTGAGGGGCTCAGGTTCCTAATTACCTGAACAGTGACCAGAATGTGTGTAGTACCACTGCCACCGAGACGTGTAAAACCAGTTTGGAGGGAGAACTAGAGAATCTGCTAGTTCGTGACTTTTCTCATGGTTTGCACAGAATTTTTAGTCCCCCACCCATTTCTTTCAAATATGTCAGAAGCAGTGAGATGAGCAGGCACGCAGCCTTACAAGGTGCAAGAACAGGGTGCTGAGTGAGCCCCTCCTTGGCTCTGGGAGAAGACGCGTTGGCGGGGGCCCGTGGAGTGTTAGAGAATCTGCTCAGGTGGGGTCACCATTCCCTCTGCTCTCCCCCCTGTGGCCCTGGTTGCTGCCTCATGGAAAGCCCAGCTGTGGGCCTTCAGCAGGGCTTTTCTGACAGTGCCATCCAGGGTACCCTAAGCATGAGGTTCTGAGAGGAACAAATGGTCAATGCAGTGGGATCCATGGAGGGGATGGCTTGGGAGGCTCTCCTGAGCACCGCCTAATTTTTCTGTCTAGCCTTCGTTTTCCCCTCTGGAAAATTACACCAGCAACTCTCACCTTACTGTAGTCACCCTTTGCCATATAGTGGCTGCCTTGATTCTTTTTGACAGGTTCAGACATTGTAATAGTCCTGCTGACAACCATGTGGAGCAGGCACGTCCTGTCGGCAAGCTGAGTATTCGGAGAAGTCGGGGATAATGGACTTCCTTTTCATCCCAGTTACTGCCCCAAGTTCAGAGCCTCCCAGCAAGACTGTGGCAGAACTTCTCCCAGCAACTGTGCCCCTGCAGCTGTCCTCTCTCTGGCCACTCCGTCAACCACCGCTGGATGACCTTCTAAAAGCATAGCTTTGCTCACATTGTTCTCCTAGTCCAGAACCATCCATGCCTCCCCATACTGAAAAGGGGAGGAAACAGAACCGTCTTAGCAGCATTTTGTGAGGAAAGGATTCACAGTACATTAAAACAGAATGGCTGCTAGAAGGGTTAATGCTATGTGGACCTGCTGTAAACGGAGTTTAGGGTCCCAAACAAGATTCAGACTGGTCACACTTTTCAACTCAGTCCTGGTTTTTGAATTGGGTGCTACCTTTGAAGAGGCAGAAAAGTTTGTCCTAATTTTGGAGCATGGGCTTAAAATAATTTCCTACACCTACTGGATCAGAGAAAGTGAACATCTTCAATGCCTGCATACACATTGTCCGATACCTTTGCAAAATAGTTGTACCAATATGCTTTCTTTCTAGTCATGGCAATTTGACAGCAGAACAGCCTATTGTGTTGCTTTAATTTGAATTTCTTTGACTATAATGCTATGGAATTCTTTTATATAATCCTTAAATATTCTATCTTTCTTCTTTTGTGAATTGTATATAGCTTGCTTTTTTTTGATGCTAGATTGGTACAGAAATTTGCCATGGTTCTATCTATACAGGATAGTTATAGAGTATGTGAAGATCAGGGCCAGGATCAGTGGCTTGCAGTATTTTCATTTTTTCATAAAATATTAACCTGGTCTCAGCCTGGTTTCTTTCATGCTCTGAGGCCATGAGCTAATTTGCATAGCTGGCAAGGTAAAAATAACTTCAGAGCTGAAAAGAAAGTTCATTGCCATTGAGTTAAACTTGGACCCTGGGTGCCAGCTCTTCTACAGGGGGCAGCAGTCCCTTGGTCTAGACTCCATTATTAATAAACACACTCCATTGTTCCTTAGAAAAAGAAAAAGGTCCTTTTTAAAATTCTTGTCTGAGAAAATAGCCATGCCTCTTAGCTCTTCTGCTGGGAGAGTAACCTCTTGATTCTTCCAACAATTCAGCATTTTATTTATTCACAACGAAAGTACAATTAAAACCACTTACTTTGTGCTTACATATCTGTATCAAGTAGATTTGGGTAACAATTAAAGAGTTCCTGTATATAGGCACAATTCTTTTTAATTATTAAAATTGCTTGTATGTTATTGTATTCCAAATAGGTGGTATGGGATGTGATATGACTCAGAAGTACTAGAATGAATTTTGGTTTAATGAATCTGAAATGTAAAAAGCACTTTGTTTTCTCTAACAAACAACTCTAGTTCATTTGGGGGCTCTACAGACAGTTGATATTTTATAACAACTTAAAGCTGTCTCTTCATCATGCACTATAATTGTGGGTTTGTCTGCTGTGCAAGTGTGGGAAATTATCTGGTATTTTTTTTTAATACTTGTCATCCTAGAATACAGATGGCATATGCCTGTCATGCAAATCAATCTCTTCAGCATTATAGGCAGAACGAGGAGAGTGGAACAATGGACAAAGATGTTTTATCTAAAATTTATGGATCCATGATTTTTCTGAAAGAGTCACTGATTTGAAAAGGTTTTATAAACTCCGATTCTTTCAGCTAGATATTCCTCATACATCCAAAAAAAAAAAAAAAAAGCTCCCTACCCCAATACATTATGAGAAGGTAGAATTTTATTACTTAGATTTTTCTTTTCCTCCTATTTTGAAGTATCCCTTCAGTCAGTCCACCATCAAATGTTAACCTCCACTCATCCACATTTGACTTCTTGGCAGCAGGACTCTGGTTCTCCCCAGAATCATGAACATATATAATTTTTCAGTCTTTCCAAAGCTGAAGAGGGAGCAGAGCAGTGTTTCAGTATCTTAGGAGTTAAGTCACTTGCTAAGATGACATCAAGAAAAAGGTTGCACATTCTCTAATTGGTGTATTGGCTCCATGCCAGGGGCATGGTTCTGAGTTTTTCCTTGTTTTTCATGTATCTTACTTAGCTCTTGTCTGGCCAGGCCAGTTATATCAACTTTCACTTTGGTTTCTTATCCAGATAGTATTATCTGGATATAATAGGTGAATGGGTCATTGTGAGTGCCAGAAACCAAAGGTGGAGTCATTTAAGTGAGGAGGACTTTTCAAGGAAGATGTGTCTCACCAAACCATCAAGTTGCAGAAATACCAGGAAGTAGTTGGGTCTCAGGAATTTCAGGATCAAGGTGCTAGCTCCTATCTCCGGAGTCAGCTTTATTCTTCTCTCACACTACAGCCAGCTTTATTCTCTGAGAGAAAACATGAACAGTGACATCTCCTGAAGCCTTTTATTTTAGGGCTTTACCTGCTTCAGGAGAGCTCAGCCAAACTGTAGTCCCAAGTCCAAACATCCCAGGGGAGGAACTGTTCACTGGCCAGCAGTGGCATGTAAGAGCATTACAGTTTTTAAAAAGAACTGTAGGGGGCGAAATGGATGATGGGCATTGAAGAGGGCACTTGCTGGGATTAGCACTGTTCGTTGTATGTAAGTGATAAATCACAGGAATCTACCCCCAAAACCAAGAGCACGCTGTACACACTGTATGTTAGCCAACTTGACAGAAAATGCTATTTAAAAATAAAATAAGATAAAATAAAAATAAATAAAAAGTCTTATCTTTATAAGAAACAAAAAAATAAAATAAACGCAGAAAAAAATAAGAACTGTAGGGGTAGAGTATTATTGCTGGAGGAAAAGGCGGTACTGGCTGTTCAAACAATCGGTGGCCGCTGTGTGTGGGCAGTGTTGGATTATACAGCTGGTCTCTGTCATGTGATACTGGAGGTCACTAGTGCATCCTTCTAATGTGGCCTGCATTAAGAGCTTGGCCCCTACATGGATAATTATCTGGGTTCTGTGTCTTCCCTGGCTTCTGCTCTATCCCAGGCTAGCCATCTCACAAATGCTTGTCCCTGGACCTAAGGGAGACCTGGTGAGAGAAAGTGTGTGGGTGGTGGATCAATAGAAATCCCTCACCGCTACTAGAAAAACAACTGAAAGAACATGTATTTATGTTAGCGAGTTCTTATAATATGGGATTTCCCTCTCCAGCAATTCTCCGTCTTTGCCAGCTCTCTGAAGTATAGTTTTGGTAACATTCATATGATCCTGCAATCACAGGACACCATAAGGCTCTGCAGAGAGGTAGCTCTGTGGTTGTCCTAGAGAAGACATTTGTCAAATACATGTGCCTTTGGGATGTATTTCTAGCTATTAGCCATTATCTTTTGTAGCTACTGAAAGCACTCCAAATTTGGAATCTAAATTTCTGGGCTTGAGTCTCACTTTGACCATTTACTCTCTCAGTGATCTTGGGCCAGCCAGTTTCTCTCTCTGAGCCTTAATTCTCAAACTTACAAAATGGAGGATAATGGTACCTTTATGAGACAGGGTTATGTAAACTATGAAACAACAAGGTATTTATGTTTTTATCATGATCATCACCTGGACCTGAATGACACTCATAGAGTTTCTACCCATTGCTTGGCATTTCTCCTTGTGGTATCTGAGTGAATAACCAGGGACTTTCTCATAAAAAAGGGAAGAAACCTAGGGCTATTGGTAGGAACTAGACCTTTGTTTCCATTACACTGAAGCTAAGTAGATAAAACTCTCCTTTGTACGTTATTGTGTTCTTTACCTTGCATGATTTGGGGAAATTTTTGGATTACAGCTTCCTTGGTAGATATACTGGGGTTAAGCTTCATGTAACTACTAGGAGATGTTTAAAGAAGAAGGCAGAGGGTATTTTTATCAATGTTGGCATCATTGCATTTTCATCAAAATTATGACTTTGTGGCTTGGGGTCACCCTGGCAACATCTTCCTCTCTGCCTGAGGAGCTATGTGTGCTTCTCCCAGAGTGGATGAGGACTGGTTGTGAAACACACACGTTGCATTTAATCAGGCTATTGCTCAGTTAAAAAAAATTTTTAGTGTTTACTTATTTCTGAGACAGAGAGAGACAGAGCATGAGTGGGGGAGGGGCAGAGAGAAAGGGAGACACAGAATCTGAAGCAGGCTCCAGGCTCCGAGCTGTAGGCACAGAGCCCGACGCGGGGCTCGAACCCACAGACCATGAGATCATGACCTGACCAGATGCTCAACGGACTGAGCCACCCAAGAGCCCCAGGCTATTGCTCAGTCTAAAGCTATCACTATCTGAGAGGTTCTCCTTTAGCAGTAGTTTCCAACCAGGGATGTCCCCCCAAAGGACATGTAACAATGTCTAGAGACATTTTTGGTTGTTACAACCTGGGGGGGGGGGTGGGGATTGGAGGAGGGGTTGCTATTGGCATCTAGTGGCTAGAGGTGGAGGATGCTATTAAACATCCTACAATGCACAGAACAGCTTCCTACAACAAAGAATTATCTGGTCTCAAATGTCAATACAAACTCTTCTTGGTGTGACATGCTTTGATTGTTGAACTTTCTTTTGGTGGGAAAGGAATGGGAGAATTTTTAGGCCATGACTTTTCTGTTCATCAAAAGACATATTTGTGGACCACTTCATATCCACTAAGATTCTTAGGAAATTTAATTAGGAGCCCCATTTTAAATTCCAGAAAGCGGCGGGGGGGGGGGCTTACCTTTATTAAATACAGAACCACTTATCTCTTCTGGAAATGGCATAGACTTTTCTCTTTTGGAAAGGGGAAAATTGACCCTATTGTCCTTCTCATTCTCCCAAGAAATACTATGACTTCTTGCTTAGAATCTTAGAAGGAAGTTCATGTTCCACTTTGGTCATAAATCAACTTGGGCCCAAGCCTTAATAAATAAATAACAGCCAACCAACCAACCAAACCCCAGAAATAGCTGCCTCGTGACAGTTTTGGAGTTAGTGGTCTTTCTTTGAGATTATCCATTCTGAAAGGTAGCAAGATGCTGTTGCTATTTCTGGTAACAGAGGAGGGAACAGGGTCTCTCCTAGACCACTGTGTGTGCAGTTATTAGAAAAGTACAGGAAAACTTTTCAAGGCAAACTGTTTCATCATTTCTAGGAAAACACCAAGATGCTACATGGTGCTATTAAAGCAGCAGTTCATGTTGGTCCATCTTGTCCTCTTTAGAACAGTCTCCTTAGAATGAGCATGTGTAATGCACCCCAATGTTTATAGCAGCACTATCAACAATAGCCAAAGTATGGAAAGAGCCCAAATGTCCATTGATGGATGAACGGATAAAGAAGATGTGGGAAATATATACAATGGAGTATTACTCAGCAACCAAAAAGAATGAAATCTTCCCATTTACAACTATGTGGATGGAACTGGAGGGTATTATGCTAAGTGAAATTAGTCAGAGAAAGACAAATATCATATGACTTCACTCATATGAGGACTTTAGGAGACAAAACAGATGAACATAAGGGAAGGGAAACAAAAATAATATAAAAACAGGGAGGGGTACAAAACATAAGAGACTCACAAATATGGAGAACCAACTGAGGGTTACTGGAGGGGTTGTGGGTGGAAGGATGGGCTAAATGAGTAAAGGGCACTAAGGAATCTGCTCCTGAAATCATTGTTGCACTATATGCTAATTTGGATGTAAATTATTAAAAAAAATTAAAAGAAAAAAATTATTGAATTCAACATGTACTCTCAACAGTAATTCAGTAAATTTTAATATTTAGATCCTTAAAAAAAAGAATGAGCATGTGTATTAGCTAGTCTCTACATTTGGGTTTTTCAAAATGTAGGTCAACCCCATTAGAGAGTCATGACATCAATTTAATTGGTTGCAACCAGAGTGAAACAAAAGATAGCTAGGAAGAATTGAAGAGGAAATGTGAATATATCATACACAGAAAGAGTATTATTTTATGAAGCATTATGTAATTTTACATACATATAACATATATACATTACATATTATATATACACATAATACATACATATTGCATACATACATACAAACATACATACATATATTCACCCTGGCTTGTGATGTAAAATGTATTTTGTACTGCAGGCTGTGTTCAAAAGAAGTTTGAAAATCATTGCTCTATACACTTTTATTTTTGTTCTAAGAACATGGGTGAATTGAAGCAACACAGCATATTTTCCCTTAAAGGCCTTTCATTCCTAAATCAGTCACTATTCAGAACAATGGATGATTTGCTTACGATAATCTAGATTCAGTCTCTGGGCTAGAGAGGCACCTAGTCTTTTTAGCAGGTGTGACTATAGGATATTTCTGTTATTAGGAAAGATTACTGTAGAGGAGGTAGGCAGCAGCAGCTGTTCCAGGAGGGGCCTAAAGGAATAGAAGTTGGCATTAATTCTGGCACAGTGACCAAGGTAGACAGTCATTCATAACAACTGGAGCTCGGGCTTGGGGATAGGGTAAGAGACCATTTGTTCAATCAGGGGACTTCTGTGGAGCTCAGAGTAGCAGGGTGGGTAACCTGATGTTCCATTACCAAATGTAACCTGGAGCTTTTAAGCACTGCCAGGCTTGGTCCAATTTCTAATATAAGCTATGAAGTTTCCTTTATTTTACATTTTTCATACTCACCTGCCTCTCTGGTCTCCATTCTTTCCTGGATCACTAAGTTCCAGCCACACCGGCCCTTGTTTGAATTTCTCAAGTATGCCAATCTCCTTTGTGCCTCTGTCCCTTCTACGCATGCCTTTTCATATACCTGGGATGCTCTTCCCGCATTGTTTCCTCTGGCCTACTCATACTTCACCTTTGAGTTCATATGTCATTTCCATAGTGAATCCTTCCTTTCCTGACCTTCCACTTACTAAACTTGTGATCTATTTAATGTCTTTTTCATTAAGTTTCATGAGGACAGCCACCATCTCCATTTTGTTCTCTGTTATAATGCCAATGCCTACTGCATGGCATACGTTCAGTAAATATCAGTTGATTGTAGATGGGCTCTGGGTTCTGGGATTGAGCTAAGCCTGAATGGGATCCAAGAGCCCTAGCATAGGGTCTGGGGAGGAACAGGGGGCAGCTTGCAGAGACTATGTACTGTGCAAGACCTGTCACCTATTTTCCCCTTCGCAGCCTCATCCTTTTCCCTCAAATGTATTTTAGTCAAGTTGAATTTTGGGGGGAGCTTGTCTCCATTGAACAGTTTAACACACAGGGGCTTTTTTGTTTTTGATAAAATGAAGTAAAATCTTTAGAAATTGATTCCAAAATCAAATTACACTTTCGGTAATTTATTTAAAAGAAATGGAGAGCCAAACATTGGGGGTAATTTAGATTTTTGATAGATCATCATTATTTGCACACGTAGTTAAATCTCCTTCAGTTTGGATATCTAATTATATAGTTGCCTGTGGGCTCATTCACAGCTCCAGAGAAGTCCATCCAATCTGCCCCAGTGAGGAGGTATTAACACTCATTTATCCCTGAGTCAAGGGTACTTCTTGGGCACCGCTGTTGAATATTGTTAGAGAAGGGACCATAGTAGATGGAAATGTGAAAGGTACTTTCTGCCATCAAGGAGATGGCTTTGAACTGAGTTATGAGGATCTAGCTAATTATCATTAATAATCAGACTTTCGTTCTAAGACCTAAGAACAGTATGCAGTCAGGTATTAAATGTTGTACAGCTTTCAAGATGTTCAGAGAAAGGGGAGATTGCATGGGCTGGAGAAGTGTAGCAGCGTCTGGACAGGTTTTGGGTCAGAGTCTTAGAGCCAGGAGGGATCTGAGAGGTCCCTCTAGTTGATTCCTTCATTTTAGAGATTAAAAAGCAAACAAAACCCCAGATATGTTCTTTCTCCTCTTCCTTCATGACACCTATTTATTAAGTACTTTCTATGAGTCAGACTTAGTAAACACTGTTGTTTTAGCTTTCCCATGTCCAACTTCCCCAGTGGCCTCCAGTCTTCCTTTTGGGGGTATCTTTCATTGTGTGTGCTCTTGGTGGGTGTCTTGCATACTTTGGAAGTAGTAGAAGACTGTCCCAGTGCAGCCAGATGGGATATAAGGGGACATGTGACTTAAGCTCGACCACATGGTTTTCCCCCTATGACTTTTAAGCTGTCGATGTTATGATATTGATACGGTTGGTGGTGATGTGTCTAGCAATATCCACAGTGGCCTAAGAATCAGACTTCCTGGAGTCTCTGACCTTTGCCAAGTGTGTAAGTTTTTTATTCCTGCTGTAACAAATTGCCAGAAACTTGGTGGCTTAAAGCAGATGTATTCTCTTACAGTTCTAGAGGTCAGAACTCTAAAATCAGTTTACCTGGGCTGCATCAGGTATCAGTAGGACTGTACTCTCACCTGAGCCTTTAGGAAGGAAGACATTTCTTTACCTTCCCTGGCTTCTAGGGCTGGGTTTCTTTCATGTTTCCTCCATCTCCAAAGCCAGCAGCATAGCACCATGCTTCAGTCACTACATTGCAACCTTCTTTCTAGCCAGATCTTCCTGTGCCTGCCTCTTATAAGGGCACTTGTGATTGCATTTAGGGCCTACGCAGATAATCCAGAAAAATCTTCCCATCTCAAGATTCTTAATCACCTCTGCAACATCACTTTTGCCATATTAGGTAACATTCACAGCTTCCAGGGTTTAGGATATGGATATCTTTGAATCTGTTTTTCAGCCTACCACACCAAGATTTCTGCTTTCCTATTTTTCCTGCCTGGTCTTCCAGTATCCCTTCAATTCTGTGGGCTCCTGATATCTTTTTAAGTCAGTGCTATGTGAAGAAGTTTATAAGCATCTTATCTTTTTTATTTTATTTTTTTTTCAATATATGAAATTTATTGTCAAATTGGTTTCCATACAACACCCAGTGCTCATCCCAAAAGGTGCCCTCCTCAATACCCATCACCCACCCTCCCCTCCCTCCCACCCCCCATCAACCCTCAGTTTGTTCTCAGTTTTTAACAGTCTCTTATGCTTTGGCTCTCTCCCACCCTAACCTCTTTTTTTTTTTTTTCCTTCCCCTCCCCCATGGGTTTCTGTTAAGTTTCTCAGGATCCACATAAGAGTGAAAATATATGGTATCTGTCTTTCTCTGTATGGCTTATTTCACTTAGCATCACACTCTCCAGTTCCATCCACGTTGCTACAAAAGGCCATATTTCATTCTTTCTAATTGCCACGTAGTATTCCATTGTGTATATAAAGCACAATTTCTTTATCCATTCATCAGTTGATGGACATTTAGGCTCTTTCCACAATTTGGCTATTGTTGAGAGTGCTGCTATATAAACATTGGGGTACAAGTGCCCTTATGCATCAGTACTCCTGTATCCCTTGGGTAAATTCCTAGCAGTGCTATTGCTGGGTCATAGGGTAGGTCTATTTTTAATTTTCTGAGGAACCTCCACACTGCTTTCCAGAGCGGCTGCACCAATTTGCATTCCCACCAACAGTGCAAGAGGGTTCCCGTTTCTCCACATCCTCTCCAGCATCTATAGTCTCCTGATTTGTTCATTTTGGCCACTCTGACTGGCATGAGGTGATATCTGAGTGTGGTTTTGATTTGTATTTCCCTGATAAGGAGCAACATTGAACATCTTTTCATGTGCCTGTTGGCCATCCGAATGTCTTCTTTAGAGAAGTGTCTATTCATGTTTTCTGCCCATTTCTTCACTGGGTTATTTGTTTTTCGGGTGTGGAGTTTGGTGAGCTCTTTATAGATTTTGGATACTAGCCCTTTGTCCAATATGTCATTTGCAAATATCTTTCCCCATTCCGTTGGTTGCCTTTTAGTTTTGTTGGTTGTTTCCTTTGCTGTGCAGAAGCTTTTTATCTTCATAAGGTCCCAGTAATTCATTTTTGCTTTTAATTCCCTTGCTTTTGGGGATGTGTCGAGTAAGAGATTGCTACGGCTGAGGTCAGAGAGGTCTTTTCCTGCTTTCTCCTCTAGGGTTTTGATGGTTTCCTGTCTCACATTCGCATCTTATCTTTTTTAATCCTTACATCAACCCTCTTAGGAAAATATTGTCCCCATTTTACAGATAATAGCACTATAGCTCAGAGAGGCAGTTGCATAAGGCAAGACAGCTGTGTGAGGGAACAGGCATTTGAAACCAGCCAGTATGACTGGAGAGCATGTGCTTTACCACTTCCTCATCATCCTAGTTCAACTCTCTTTTGCCTGTAGATCTTTTCCAAGGAGGAGTTAGGATGCCATCTGGCTCTGAAGTCTGGATCATATTATTTAGGCAGGGAGACAAGGCAAGGGGGTGGGCATTCCAGGCAAGAAAGAGGTGGGAGAATAAGAGGTGAATCCAAGAGATGTGTTAAAGGAAGGATATGTTAGACTTTGGTGCCTCAGTGGAGGTAAAATTATAGAAGAGAAGAAGGAGCCAATCACCTCTGAAACACTTCTAAGTGGACATAACAACTCATTTTGGTGGATTACCCATGGAAATGATATCCTGGCTCAAACTGTGTTAGGAATCCAATTTGAATTAGGTCCCTCCCTGTCTCCTCTTGGTTTCTTATAATGTGGGCTGGTTAAGCACCTAATACCTTTTGCTAGTATTAATCAGCCTTTTTGCACAGATGCTGATGAACAATTTGCCTTTCGAAGGCTCATGAACTTCTCCCTTGGGATTTATATGGGCGGAAGCAAAGAAGTAATTTTGGGAGCTCAGGAGGAACTTTTGGGCCTAAGGGTAGGAGACCCCTGGTTTGTATCTCCTCTTCAAAAGAGAACTTACACACTTGTTTAAGGCTAGTGCAACAACTGGGAGGGAAGCTATTTACCTGGTCATCCCTTGAATAGAGTTGCCAGATTTAGCAAATAAAAATACAGGATGCCCAGTTAAATTTGAATTGCAGATAAGCAACGGATAATTTTTTAGTGTAATATTTGCATAATGCTTCAGGGAATTTTTAGCCATGGAAGTGTGAAAAGAGACTGTTAGACCTGGGTTGATGAGGAGGCTAAGGCAGAACCCAAGGTCAAAGGGACTCCAGGGTGGGAGAATTCTTTGCGTAATTGACTCGGGGAGAGGTCATTTGGTTGTGATTGCTCAGAGCATTCCTTCCATCTTCTGCCACTGCTGTAATGGGCACACAAGACCCTCAGGATCATATCAGGCTCTAGACTCTTCTTACTTGCTGACAGCTAAGAGCGAAAGCATTAGAGGTAGGTCTGAACCATGACATCCGCTAGGAAACAGTTTTTGAACATTTATAGTGTGCAGAATCCTGCATCTGTCCTGGTCGTAATCAGAGGTTTGTGTCTGTCCTCTGCTTTGGGGGTAGTCACTAAGCACCCCTCTATGTACAGAGCTCTCCACCCAGACCCTGTGCTCATAGTGACAAAAGAAATGGAAAACACAGCCGCTGTTTCTGAAGAGTACTCGCATATGCTGCATGGGATTGCAGAGCTTAGGCTTTTATTAACTCAGAATTAGAGTTTTGCGCAGCGGCCTCACTCTGATTCTGTGGCACAACTGTCTCTTCATGTGTGTATATGTGGATATTATAGCCGTTGTCACCTTAGGTGCAAGGAGCCTCTGTCTGACCTGCTCGTCCGGAGAGGTGTCAGTGACAAGTCTGTGGGAGTTAGTAATTTGTGGTTTGGGGATAAAGGGAACCGAGCTCACTGCCTTGTTGGGAGGCTAAGTATTGTGACCTTGGTATTTTTAGCAATGTACTGGACTAAAGAACAGTGGAGCTGTGCAGTACTGAGAAGACATTGCATGGCATAATGGCAGAGTGGGGAAAGGCTTGGCTTTGATATCAGAAGAGAAAGGACCTTAATGCCTAGTGTTGCCATTTATTAGCATAATTTTTTCAAAGTCCCGATTTCCTCTTCTATGAAGTGGAAACAGTAGTAATATCAGGATATGTTTGAGAATTTAATGAGATAACATATGTGAAAGATGTTAGTAGATAGTGAGCCCTGTGTGTGTTCCTGCAGTGTTCCCATTCTTGAAACACTTTGTAAACATCTCTGTTATGACACTCTTCATGGTGAATTATAATTATTTCATTTCTGTGTCTGTCTACTTCCACCAGACTGAGGACCTGGGCCGTTTCCTACTGTGGACTTACCCTGAACCTCCTGCATACATCTGAGGCCCAGAGTTTTGCTGAGCATATAGACTTTAGCACTGAGGCTTTGCTGAAGGGCAGGTCTTTACATTTTGAGTCTTCTTCCTTCCCTCTCTAACTCTCTTCCTGAGAAGATCCTGTCCTGTGGAATCTCCTTGAGAGCAGGAGTCCTAAACTATATTGGAAGATCCTTATTAGACTCTAAAATGCTCAGGGACAGATTTCTGGTACACGTGCTCCAACAGGCATGTGTTGGAACAGCATCCTGGCTTGCCACCTGCCGTTATCATTGGTAAACTCTAGGGTTTCTCTGGTACTTCTTTCCTTTTGGTTTCTGCTTCAACACATTTACTACCTTCATCAGTGCAGTTCAATCCATCAAGTATTCATTGAGCACCTTTTAACTTTCCAGACCCTGGGCTAGGTGTGGGGATAGAGATGGGGAGGACAGTGCCTCCACTTGAGGTGTTTTGGATCTTGTGGGAGAGACAGATGAGAAACCAGAGAAAACAGAGAATTTCTCTAAGATGTGGTAAGGGCAGTGATGGCAGTGGACACAGAATTCTATGGGGACTTTTTCCTCAATTATCTTTACCCCCTAAGAATTCCATTGCCCCTACTTCTAGCAGGTGGACAGGAACTCCTACCCTCAAACATGATGTGAACACTAGGAAGCAGCCATTGGCCAATGGGCATGAGCTAAAGACCTGGTTTATGAGGAGGCTAAGACAGAACCCAAGGTCAAAGGGTTGGATGAAGGAAAAGAAAATTCCAAGGGCTGGGGGGAGCATGGGCCCCAGGCAGCACAGCCCTGGCTAAAGTTTGGGGCAGCTTAGATGACTTGGGGGGCAGGTTGGTTCAGCTGAAGGCCACACTTGGTGAAAAGAGCATGGATGTGTCTTGTGGGTCACTACTCAAGCTTCTGGCAACAAATGCCATATTTTTGCCTCTCTCTCTTTCAAATTAGCTTCACTGTTATTTTCTTTCCCACATGAGAATTCTTATTTCTCTGACATTTGCTTCTCCACAAGCTCTTATTTCTTCTTATTTCCTTCCTGTTTTCATGTCCCTGTTTCCTTTCACCATTCACTTCCCTGTCCTCTTATCCTCCCTCCCCTCTACCAGTTTTATTTCTCTCTACACTTGTGCCTTCTTGCTTTTTAATTTTGTCTTTTGAACTCTACCTCCATGTTCTGAAATACACCTCCTTCAGCTCAGGGTTGGGGAGGAAATTTTCCTTTTCAGTAGCTCTTTCTTATGATATGAAAGAGCATCTCGTGTGTATCTGGGTATCCTTGGAAACAAAACTCTGGTTTCTGAACAGGGCGGATTCTCCCCACCGCGTTTGTAAGACAGAGCAAACCATAGGGAGAGCTGTCTCCCATGTGCAGTGCACCTCAGAAGACTCAGAGTATGGTGCTTCTTCCTCTGTTAGTGGATTCAGCGGAACAATGACCCCGTTTTCCTGGGGTTCTGGTTCTCTATCACTATGCTTAGCCTTGAGGTTTGTCTGTCTCCTCTTCCCTTTATTTGCTTCTTTGCCTGTTTTATTTTTTAGTCCCGTTTTCTACATTTCTTCTGCTCTCTTTTCTCTTCAGGTTTTCCCTACTTATTGGAAATAATATCACTTCCCTCCCTAATTTCTCTCTTTGGCATTGGCAGATAGAGTCAAAAGCAGCATCAGAGATGTGGCTCCTCTAAATCCCTTTTTTTCAGAGGGCAGTATGGAAGTTTGGGTCAGGAGAGATAGAGAAGACCTGAGAAGCTTGCCTAGCTCCTGAGATCTTTTATGCGAGTAGAGTTTCTTTCTGGTTCTTATCTTGAGGTTGGGTTAATGTAGGATTATAGTCTCAAAGTTGAGAGAAATCTCTACTGGTTTTTTAGATAACCTTCAATCAATGTTGGAACATTTTTAACTTCCTAATAGAAAGTTCTACAGTCTGTGTTTGAGTACGTTTAATGTTGGGAAGTGTACTACCACATGAACAGTCCCCCTGTTGTTGGGCAGCATGGCTTGTTTCAAAGTTATTGCTCACAATTGTAGAGTCTTGGATCTGTGTCATTTGTACCCATCGATACTCTAGCTGCTTTCTAGAGGTGTACAGCATAAACCTTTCATTCAAGTTAGATTTCAAGTATTGAAGGAAATATTTCATCCAAAAATAATTAAATGACATAAACTCTTCCCGCCACCCTTTGACTATGTAGAAAACTCAGTTTTCTGAGTGACTTATTTGCCCATGGCTCCAGACAGCTGAAATTGTTGTGGAGAGGTTGGGAGGGAAGACAGGTACTATTCCACAGAAAGAAGACTAAAATTAGACAAAGTTGCAAAAATAGTATTATTAATATTTGTGTTGGACGTAATATCCAGTTTGCACATTATAGCTATAGAACACTCATAGTTATAGCATCAGTGTGATTGATTTGTTTGGTAAAAACTCTTGATTGCCAAGGTGAACAAGAGTGAGTTACTCCTTTACTGCAGCTGATCCAGGGAAATTCCCTGAAGTAGCCAGGAGACAGGGGAACCTACGAATTCTGATATAAAAAATCCAGGGGCCTCAGTAGGTTGGAAAGGGAGAAAGGAGGTTGGTGAGGGATAGAGAGGAGAGGAGGGGGCAAAGATTGGAGGCAGGAATGGGATAGATGCTAGAGAGCTTGTATTTTACTCATGATTGGGAACCAGGATTCTGATGTAATGACGAGTTTTCCCTCTTTGCAAAGTAAAACCCAGATGTGGCTAAATATAATTTCAGTCGGAACCACTGATGATTCACCCCAGTTCAGGTGCACCCACACGCAGCTGGCATCAGCTCTGTGTACTTTCCAGGCTGATCCTTCTTCAACCCAGCTTCCCCCATGGAACAGGAGGAGAAAGCCAGACGGTGATAACCTTGACCTTCTTTGTTTCCATCTGCAGCATCCTGGCTACGGCAGGAACCCACTTCAACACACATGTGGACCTGAGGACCCTTCGGGCTGTGCGTGTCCTGAGGCCCCTGAAGCTCGTGTCAGGGATACCTAGTGAGCACTTGCCTTTCTTCCTTCTCCTCTGTTAATGGCTTTCCTGAAATGATAAACAGGAAGCTATTTCTCCAGTGGTAAAAAAGAATGGGGATGCAGCAATCTGGCAAAACATTTCACTCTAAAACTTAGCAACTTTTTTTCCAGAATTTAAAGATAGTGGAAGATCTTTGGAGAAAATTTTCAAAGTAAAAAAATATATGTAAAATGAAAAGGAAACACCCTCGTTATCCTATTTTTTAATTCATTTTTTCCTGTGCATTTTAACATGATTGTGATCATACTGTGTGTATACTTTTGGATCCTATCATATAAGCATTTGATTTTCCTGACACTAAAAATTCCTCAAAAATATATTTTAAAAAGTCTGTACTATAGCCCATCTTATACAAGATGACTTATTTAGTCATTTCTACTGGACATTAGATTATTTTCATTTTCCCCCCACTAGAAATAGCACAGCGACATACATCTCTTTTCTTAAATCTTATTCAAATTATTATTTGAAGTATTATTTTCTTAGGCTAGGATCTTAGAAGTACAACTTCTGGGTCAAAGTATATGGTATTTTGTGAATAGTGATTGTACTAATTGTTATCCTAAAACAGTGGATGGAAAGCCAGGTTTCAGGTAGAGTAGTGGGGGAGGTAAACTTTGTCTTTACTCTCATAAGATTTAGAGCCTAGCAAGGCCAGGCTTAATTTCCTTTAGGAAAGAAGCACGTTCTAATAAGTTTATAAGAGATAAGCAGAAAGCAACATGGGCAAAACAAATAAGGGAGGAGTAACAGGTGTGTAAAGGATCAGGGAATGGTGAGAAGGAACATGGAATTGATTCCAGGGGAAGTAGTGATGGCAGTCTTCGGCTCAACTTGCTCTGGTTGTCCCTTTGCAAATTGTCTTCATTGTCTTAGGACCAGTGGTTCTTTTCCCTCAAAGACTTGCCCCTCTCCTCCTAGAAGAGAGTAAAGGGAGCCTCCTATATCACATGGTGCTCTAGGAGGCTCCATTTGTCATTCTCTTCCTTTCCTTCTAGGCCTACAGATTGTGTTGAAGTCCATCATGAAGGCCATGGTGCCTCTTCTGCAAATTGGCCTTCTGCTCTTCTTTGCCATCTTGATGTTCGCCATCATTGGCTTGGAGTTCTACAGTGGGAAGTTGCACCGGGCATGTTTCACGAACAGTTCAGGTAGGATCGTTGTTCCTGGCCTTCTCCTTCTTTCCTTCCTCTCCCCTCTGGTCATTGGAGTAATTTCAGGTCATTGGGGGACTGAGTGGAAAAGTATATTCTATCCCAGCCCTGGGATTAGAATCACAAACTTCTTAGCAGCTTTTTGAGGCACAAGCAGCCTAGACTAAGGATCCCCAGGGGACACTGATATTGCACAGCAAATGGCCTCTTAAGTTTGCAGTCAGAGGATTTCAAACAGGAGGTTTCAGTTCCCCCATCCCATGGTAGAAGGCTATCAGACTGACTGTCAAAAACCACCTGTCTGAAGAAATACCCTTTATACAATAGCCTCTTTGGCCCACAGGCCAGGTGGGCCTTGGAGCCCAGAGTCAGACTTGGGTCTCTCTAGGTCTGTGGAGACATTTTCCCTCCATGATCCACCTCATGACCTTCCTCCTTCCCTGCTGTGACCCACACACAGTGTGGAAAAGCTGAGAGAGCTCTGAGCGTGACTTGCCAGGGGTGCTTGTGAAATTTGCGGGGTTCACAGACCTCAAATCCATACCTCTTTGTATCTTATTTGTTCTTTTCAAGTCCAGTAGAATACCCTAGCAGGAAAGGGGGTCAGGGAGAGGTTGAAGAAGCCCAATTTAGTATCATGTGGGTTTTTTTGTTTGTTTGTTTGGTTGGTTTTGGTTTTTGGTTTTTGTTTTGTTTTGTTTTGTTTTTAAATCTTCAAAGGACACCTTCTACCTTGGGAGTTTTGTTTTGTTTTGTTTTTTTCTTATTCAAGACCAGGAACTTAGGCCAGAAAAACAAGGAGTTGAGACCCACTGAAGGGACTTAGTTTATAATTGTCCCCAAGAAACCCGAGAAGAACTCAGGGTCTGTACTGAGTCTGAAGTTGGAAAATCAGGAAGATTCTGCCTTCACCTCAGATTGTTCTATGTGATCCAGTCTGTCCATGCCTGTGGTACTCAGGCAAGGGTAGAAGATGTAGCCTGAAGAAAGTGAAGGCCATGTGGCCTCAGAGGAAGCTGGGAAGCACTGGGATGAACACACAGTATGTAAGCTGTGAGGTATAAAGAAGCCAGAGGTGGGAGCCCGAGACAAAGAAATAGAATTGAGTGTTTGTGGCTTCCTGAAGGTCATTTCTAGGTCATGCTAAAATATCATGTGGTTTATCCCCTACCCTCTGAATGTGTCTGCAGGTATTCTGGAAGGATTTGACCCTCCTCACCCATGTGGTGTGCAGGGCTGCCCAGCTGGTTATGAATGCAAGGACTGGATTGGCCCCAACGATGGGATCACCCAGTTTGATAACATCCTTTTTGCTGTGCTGACTGTCTTCCAATGCATCACCATGGAAGGATGGACCACCGTGCTGTACAATGTGAGTAGAGCTGGCAGGGGGCTGGATCCAGAGGGAAGAGCCCTAGAATGGGGCTTCTGGCATTGTTTGGACTGGTTAGTCTGGGGAAACGGAAGGCTGGGGATATGTCTGTGTATATGTCAGTTTGTGTGCGTGGGGGCGGTGGGGACAGTGGGGCTGGACTCCACTGTGAGAAGTCATAGCACTTCGTATCCTGTTGTCTGGCCTCTTGCTGAGTGGAAGTATACAGTTTCTCAACAGAGTTAGGAAGCTACATCCCATTGGATGGGTGAACAAAGCTAGTTATATCAGATCAACTTAGTAGTGATAGAGTATGTTTTACTACAGGTTCAACATGGTGGTGGGGTTCAGTGAGGAGTACCAAAAGGTATAGATTTCTTGGTTGCTTCAAAGAGTTTACCATCAGGTTGGAAAGATATTACGGTAGTTCTCAACCCTGGCTGCAGATTAGAATCAGCTAGGAGCTTTAAAAATTTATACCTTCTGGGCTTCACTCCAGACAAATTAAGTAGGAATGGCTAGGGGTAAAGGCCCATCATTGATTTTTGTTTAAACTTCCTAGCTGATTGTAATATGCAGCTACTGTCAAGAACCACTGCATTATATGCACATAAGAAACTTAATAAATAACAATGCTTAATTGTTAGACTCACTGGGGATGCTTGTTAAAAATTCAGGTTCACGGGCCCTTTTATGCAGGTGTTGATCTTGTGTAGTTTTGAATCGTTAGTGGGCTATACTTTTTACAAGTGCTTCTGGTGATTCATATGATCAGGTATGTTTGGAAGGTTCTGAGTTAGTGCATAAGACAAAGCTGCCTAACTGCCTGTCAGGGATGGCAAGGGACTCCTGCATGGGACACAAGTTAGACAGGGTGACCACTGAAGTGTCTTCTGCCTCTCAGAGTCCTATTTTAACAAGTTATGAAAGGCATGAGCAAAGTTCAAGTTCTAAAATGACAGGGGTCGGGGAGGTGTGTGCTTTGATGCAAAGGGAACCTAAGTGGGCAAAACAGTTTGGGTAGGTTGCCTTTGTACAGGTGCTTACAAGGTCTGCACTCTCATATGAATCCAGCCAGCCCACCCTGAAGCAGGTACTCTGGAATGATCATGCCTCTTATCTCTACTTTCACAGGCTGCCTTTACCCTAAGGTGCCCTCTGTTTCCTTTTAACCTGATTCCATCTGTATAAAACTTACTGGGTGGGGCACGGTATAGGTTACACAAAACACCCTTTGCTTTTTTGTTTTTGTGCTTTGTCTTTGGTTTCACTTTTGTGGATCTCTAGATATAATCCACACTGGAGGGAAAGGAAGTGCTATGTCCCAGGAGAGACTCAACCAGATTGTAATGCCCGAAGAGCCAGGATTTGTGTAAGGCCTGTAGTGGGTGTTTAGTAAATGTTTACCAACCTAGATCCATTTCCATGCAGGTGAGCAATTCAGGCCTGAGGTTTACAGAATAGAGCCACAAGCTGTTATGCTAAAGCTCTAAAGGGCAGTGAAGAAGTCCCAAAGACGAGCTTATGCCCAGCAACCCTAAGGGTTATTTGTGACCTAGAAACACCTTGAGGACATTCTGAGATTCTCACCAGTTGTGGGGGGTAGCAGGAGGGAGGGAAGGGAGAAGAGACTGATGAGTATAGTTGTTCCCTATTTGAGATATGAAGGATGTCTTTAGGCCATGTCACTCAGATTAGCCAGGCATCTCTGCACTGGCCCCACAGTGGCTGGTGTCATTCTGGGGCTCTGGGAGTGATGTATTTCAATTATATGTGTAGACTCACCTAAGTGATGTGATAAATGCATTGAAAGCCTAGAAGGAGAAGTGTTGCATTTGAACATACAGGTGTGATCCGTTGGTCCTCCTGAGCCAGGGCTCAAATAGTGCTGAGACAAGTATGAACACAGTTGAAGAATGACCAGTCATTTGCATTAGATCCTTTGTTCATTCATTCATTCAATAAATAATTAAGTGAGCGTCTACTATATGCCAAGCACTGTGCTAGGTACTAGGGAAATGTGGAGGGAAAAAGGGTGCTATGATGCTTGCTTTCATGGTGCTCTCTTTAAATTCCCATTTGTCTCCAGTTACCTGTATAACACAGGTATGGAGGTCACACAGAGACAATGATCTTGCCCTCTTCTCTAGTTTTGGTCCAGTGAGGAAGCAGGGAGGAGAAGAGGTCAAGATGCTAATTCTCTGAAACTTTTCATTACACGGGCTCCCAGGACCACAGGCTCACACTCCCTCTGACTTCCAGTTTGTCGCCACCAAATTTCAGTTTACTGACCTCCTGCTACCCCCTGTGGCTGAAAAACAAGGGTTGAGGGAATTAGTTGAGTTGTGGGGCTGGTTTCCAAAAGTAGCTTGCTGCTCATGGGGCAGAATGAACGTATGTCCACTTTGAAATGAAGTTACTTTCCAAAACATTAGATCTAGGGGCAGGGAGCCAGGAATCCATAGGAAGAAGTGATAGTCAGAGGTGGGTAACTATACCTTGATTCAGGAGAAACTGGATAATGGGGCGCCTGGGTGGCGCAGTCGGTTAAGCGTCCGACTTCAGCCAGGTCACGATCTCGCGGTCCGTGGGTTCGAGCCCCGCGTCAGGCTCTGGGCTGATGGCTCGGAGCCTGGAGCCTGTTTCCGATTCTGTGTCTCCCTCTCTCTCTGCCCCTCCCCCGTTCATGCTCTGTCTCTCTCTGTCCCAAAAATAAATAAAAAATGTTGAAAAAAAAAATTAAAAAAAAAAAAAAAAAAAAAAAAAAAAAAAAGGAGAAACTGGATAAAAAAGACACCCATTTTTCAGCCAGTGGAACAAGGACAAGGTCTGGCTCCTTAGGAAGAAAGAGCCGGCAAAGGCTGGGCGTCAGTTGAGCAGGGAACTGGGGCGTGAAGAATGACCCAGGCAGAACTCTGTTACAGAAGCTGGATGTTCATCCTGGCGTTAGCACTGTCTGCTACTGGAAGAGCAGGTTCAGACTAGTCCATTCTTCATGGTGCTGGGGAGAGGTAGACTTACATCATACACAGTGGAGTTACATCACACATGCTTTTAATTTATCCCAATCCAGCCATTCAGCTTGGAGAGGAGATCAGGGGGTCAGGGAGAGAGGAAGATAAATAGTACAGCCTAATTCATTTATCATTCATTTCAGTGTTCCTATACATTGTAAGTGTGAGATGAGAGATGCCCAAGAAAGATGTTGGCTGAAAAAAATTGCAAGAAATAGCCAACTCAGCATTTCCTGAGTATTTGTCCTCTTTTTATTTTAACTCAAGACTTGGTAATGACAAAATTTCACATAGCTATTAGCAGTGGTTGCACACAATGGAATTAACCATGCACAACTAATAAACTCAGTATTATAAATATAGGTAATACATATGCATAGGTTTCTTCGTGTAGAAAATCTCTCTCTGCCATTATCACCGCCGCCACCAATAAGATGCAAATGTAACTGTTGGTTGCCCTTCCTGCCACTCATTCTGGGAAGGTTCAATTCACCCCGTTGGTGGATTTTCTCACATAGGCCACAAGGAACAGGGGAGCTCCTATTTCCCTGTCCAGCACCTCTTCTATTCCATGATGGCAACAAATATGTAAGATATACTGGCGCCAGTTATGCTCAAACCAGTTATTAGAACCTTCAGATTTACACGGTACACAGAAGTTCTCTCAAGCATATGGACCTAGGTTAGCCGTTTTAGATACAATTTAAATGTTTCATCCTGTTTGCATCCCTTTTCTGCTACACAGACTCTTTCCCAATGCCTCCTATGACCTTGTATACTCTGCTGCTGGTTACTTTTAACTTCATTTGCATATAGCTTTTCTCATGATAATACATTTTTGTAAGGGGCTGGGAGGGTTCTTATTGTCAGGGCAACTTGGTGTCATGCTTGCTCAATTTAGTCTACCAAAATTTCAACTCTGCTTGGTCAAACTCCAACTGTATTCTTGGCTTCCCTCCCTCTTGTGGTAGAAAGAATGCAAAGCAGTCTACAATCCTGCTGGCTGCTTCTTCCTGTTTTGACTGTCTCTGTGAAGGTCTCCTCAACTTGCAAATCCTCCCCTATTCTTACTAGTTTAATTCATTTTATTTCTCCTAACCTTGATAGGTATTCTTCAGTACAGTATATTTTCTCTCTGATCAGTGGAGTTCATTCTATAAATGCTACTGTGGCTCTCGTATTAACTTCCAACATTGGTCACCTGGATTGGATGTGGCCCTGAGAACTGGTTGTCTACTGATCTGGTCTGAGTCTTATTTCTGTGTTGTATATCTGGTTTTGTTTTGTCTGCTGTTTGTGTTGCCAGGACTAATATACAGATTGCAGGGGTTCCCAGTCTCTGTCTGCAGTTACTGAAACCTCTGTTCTTAAAGTCCATTATTTTTCATCTATATTTCCATAGCTTGAGCTATTTCTCTTCTCACTGGGTGTTGATAAACTCATGCAGGTGTGCAAATTTCTTGGAGACATGCCCTTTCTCCTGGTATGCCAGCTGTATCTGTTATGACTGAATAGGATGCTCTGTGCTGCTGTGGGAGAAGAGATTTTTACAGACTTTACTGGTTTTTTGTAAGAAGAGGGAACTTGTAGTCTGGATGCTTTCTGAGTCTTCCTCGTGTCTCAGTTCTTTGGTCTATAACAGCCTATGGCTCTGTTTTAAGTTGCCTGCTTCCAGATGCACATAGTCAATATTTGTTAAATAGTTAACAGTTATTCACTTTTTGCCTGTAGATTTTGTTCAAGTGTGTTATGCCCAATGCTAAAAAATAAAATTCAGCTGAGTAAATTTGAAGATCAAGTTGGCTTTATTCAATGATTCATGAATCAGGCAGTATCCCATCTAGCAAATAGAAAGGAACTCCCAGGAGCTATACAAAACGGAAGGCTTTTATAAGCAGACGAGAGCTGAAAACAGAAGTTTCTAAAAAGAGTGGAACGTTTCAGACAAGGTCACCTTCCTTTGGGGGCAGGGTGGGACTCTGTCAGGCAGATTACCTCACTAGTGCTGATCAGGTAATTCTAGATACACTGGTTAAAAATTACATTCCTGGGAGAGGCTGAAACTATATAATGAACCTGATTTCCTGATGTGGGGCTCAGCACAAGTGACTCCACTTGAGGTCCTTCCTTCCTTCCTTCCTTCCTTCCTTCCTTCCTTCCTTCCTCCCTTCCTCCCTTCCTCCCTTCCTCCCTTCCTCCCTTCCTCCCTTCCTCCCTTCCTTCCTTCTCTTCCTCCTCCTCCTCCTTTCTCTTTTTCTTTAACAATTCCCCCTTTTTGATCAGAATTGTGATTCAGAATTAACTGAAAGGTGTGATGAAAATTTAAAGCATTAGTGCCACTTGCAGCTACTGCCCTGAAGTTCTTATAGCTTTTACTGGTCCTCTATATGATATTCACAGGTCCTGATTTTTTTTTCCCCTGAATCTCAATGGTATTTATAGGCCAAAACTTCAGTTTTGACTTCAGTCATTTTCTTTGTTCCTTTTCTGGCATTTCTGGTCTTAGGGAGATTATTTGCTTGGTGGTTCATGGCTGTAAATTTGCATTTAAAGCTTTTGAGAGAATATAGTGTGCCAGGGAGACTACTACTGCTACTAATATAAGCAGGATAGTTACCAATGTCTAGAGTGTACTTTAGAGCGATGGTCCCCAAGATTCAAACCAATCAAAATCCAATAAATCAAAGAAATACCCTGTTGAAGGAGTCAAGCCTTCTTGACTTGGCTCCTTAAGCCAAGTTCAGTGATCTTATATAGCTAAGTTCCAACTTTCCTAGAAGTGTTAGTCTAGTGCAGCAAGTGGTATTGTCCACAGCACAGACACCTTCTTGCTCAGCTAAGACAATCTAGGGCTGCCCTATTATCAAGAAAAACTTTGGCTAGAGAGTCTAAGGACCTTTGTTGGGCAGCTGTTGCTTTACCAGCAGAATCTTAACTTTCAAGAGTTAAGGAGAGTTTCTTGACCAGAGCCTCATTGTACTTGCTCCTAACCAGGGAAGTAGAAAGCTGACAAAAGAAGCAAATCCTGAGTCATAAAACACCTCCTGGTAGGTCTTTTCTAACTCAATCTTGTATATTCAGGGGAGTTGACCAATGAAGTAGCACAGTCTATTAGTGAAAAAGTAGGGGCACAGTTAGATAACCTAAAAGGTATTGCCGAGTTATATACCAGCTATCTAGGCATTCTTAGACTGTGAATGATAACCACTACAGACAAAGATAAATTCTCTGGGGCACAAACCATTCCCACTAAGGAGGCACTGTTAATGGACAAATTAGAGTTTTCGATGACAATTCTAGCTGTCTGAAAGATCACTTCTCTTAGCAATGGCCTAGGAGATACAGATGATGGCATTATCTTTCAAGACCAACGCCAGAACTAAGGAAAGAAAGAAAAGAAGAGTTTTATGTTTAGTTAAAGTATGAAGTCTTGATCCAGCGTCTTGGGTGGTCTCTTCCTCATCAATTTGATTTTGAGGTCTGTAACTGGTGTATAGGACCAGATGTTAGGTGGACCTTCTTCAGCTGTGAGGTGTATATTCAAGGTTTAAATCCCTGAAGTTTGATGTAAGCGATGAACCACAGGAATCTACCCCAAAAACCAAGAGCACACTTTACCTGCTGTATGTTAGCCAATTTGACAATAAATTATATTAAAAAAAAAAAAATTCCTGAAGGTTGGCTGGGTAGTAAGGACGATCTAGTATAATGCCTTTCAAGGACATTCAAGGACAGTCTCTGTTTAAGTGATTCCAAATCAGAAGGGAACTAATTGGAAACATTAGTTTGGAGAGTTGTAACCAGATATTTGAGGAAACTAGAACAATTCAGGATCCAGTCCAGTTTATAGGTATATAATAAAACCTCAAAGACAATTAACAAGACTAGAATCTCATACCTACAAAGGTGCAGACTAATTTTTCTCTCTATAATTACCCCTAGTTTTCTAACCAAAGATAATTGTAGTAATACTACTTTGTTTGCATTAAACATGGCCTGATTATTTACATAAGTACAGCAAGAATAGTTATTGACTATATAAGCTTTTTAAAAGACTGCTATGCTGGAACTTTTCATAGGAAATCTCAGACTGAATTCTTAAAATTCTCTGAGGCCGGGAAGCTAAGCCAAGGGCTTGCCATAGATTTTGCCTGTAATACCTATAGTTTGGGTAAATTCTTCTCTTCTCAAGGTCCCTCAAAGGATCTTGATGTTCCTGGGTCTACCAGGCAGTGACATTCCTTAATTAACCTGGTAAAGCTGCCAGGAACCTTATAAGCAAAGTATCAGGATGATTTTTCCAAGTAGTTACTTAAGGTCTGTGGTCATATCTGAGTCTGTACATATCTCTCAAATATGACATTCTAATCAAAACCTTGGGAATACTACCAGTGTTTCCATTGTGTCCTTTTACAAAGAGAATGGATTCTTGTTGAACTTGTGCACATAACTAATTATATTGCCATGCAAAAAATAATGAAGAGTTTCCAATTTCTGGACATATTGGGTAGGGAGAAAAAGTAAATGTTTCATCTTTGTTTACAAAGATATACTTTACCAAATTGTGTAAGCCATAGATAGCTTAAGAAAAGGTTTTCTTATATCTAGAAAAACAAAACATTAAAGAACCAGCAATGTTTCAAACAAAAAGTCATAAAGAATTGTAACTATTATAACTATTATAACTAAAGAATAAACACTATCCTTGGTTTATTCAGTCCCATGTACTTAATACTTGTTCTGCTTGAATACAGTTTTTCCATTAGTTATAGAAATTCTTACCTAGTTAAGTTCTATTATCTTAAAGTTATCAGAACCTGTGCTTGCCAAATCAAAGTCCTTCCAATGGATCTCTTTGAAGATGAAACACCTTTGTGGAACATTTTTGCAAAAGCATCTAAGTAAAACAATAAATGCTTATTATAAATGACAAAAGTGTCCATTGTTAAAGGTCTGATAAGAGTTTGTCATGATGAAATTAAGAAGGAAATTTGGTTATTTCTATCACACACAGCATTTGAACATTTATCATTATGACTTATAACATTATATACCAGGACATATGAGATTTCTAGGAATTTCATACAATTTCTAGAACACTTATAAGATTTCCCTATACAAATACAGCATAAGGACTTAGTATTACTTCTTTTTGACAGTGCTTCCTATGTAATTTAGCATATCAAATAAGCCTAATTAGTTTAACATCTCATTTTTATAAGAAAACAATCTTTTCATATGTTCTAGGGACCTTCTAAAAAATCCCAAAGATAGTTCTAAGTAAAAAACAAAACAAAACAAAAAAAACAAACAAATTTCATTTAGGATTTAATTTTGTGAAGTTTGTCAAAAATATCAAAGGTTTTAAAACAGTCAAATTGGATTATAAATCATTGTGAAACAATACTTAGTTACACATTTAATCATAGTGACACTTAAAGACTTTATAGGCAATTACAGAAAATTAAGTAGTTGGGGGGAAAAAACTTAGCTTTTAAATAGAGAAGACTCAGTTTTCTTAGGTAATCAATGACCTGACATATTGTAAAGATAACATGAAGCATGGCAAATTATTTTGGTAAGACACAAAATCTTTGCTATTTAGGCAGATTACCTAAAAAGAGAAACTTTTCACAGTATGTTATCAAGAGCGGGCCCATAGTCCAATAAAACTTTGTTCTTTTAAGAGAGAGAAAACCAAATTCTAATTTCGCACCAGCTTACTTTTGATATTAAAACACATTCACTTAATTAAATTCATTCCAATCTTAGCCAGTCCTGACCATGCATAAAATTCATTTCCAAAGATTCCTATTCTACCAACCTTAGTGGCTTTAATTACATATATTAGAATTTTTAACCCTCAAAAATCTTACCTTGTAGAGGCGCCTGGGTGGCTCAGTAAGTTGGACGTTTGACTTCAGCTCACGTCATGATCTCATGGTTCATGGGTTCAAGCCCCACATGGGTCTGTGTGCTGACAGCTGAGAACCTGGAGCCTGCTTCAGATTCTGTGTCTCCTTCTCTCCCTGCCCCTCCCCAGTTTGTGCTTTCTTGCTCTCTCTCTCTCTCTCTCAAAAATAAATAAACATTAAAAAAAATCTTACTTTTAGTAAGAATAAAGAAGTAAACAATTATGAGGTGTTTCTTACCCTAGCATTCTGTGGATTAGCAGACATACTTTTTTTATAATTTCTAGAAACACAGGCATTCTCATAGTAAATTTTTCAGCACGGCACAAAACTAATAGAACCAAATATCTTTAGTTCATCTGTAAAAGGAAGTCAAAAGTGGATAAACTTATATTCAGTAATTAATATTTCAGTATTTTATCTTATTTGGAAATGATCCAGATATTTAATGACTATCCATAATTTAATTTAACTTGGCTAAATCTTAAGGTTTCAGGTTACCAAAAAAGATTTGTGGAAACTATTAAAAACATCTTAAGACTTTTATCCCACTTACATCTATTTAATTCACTTCTTCTTAATGAATATGTTTAGACCACTTATGAAAATTTCATCATACCAAGTTATTTTTCTTGCTGACAAGTTTTGTAACAGAAATAATATGAGTTTGCTTGACTAGTAAACCCAGGTAGAATAAAAGTTGTATATCTGCATTATTTTTAATGTTGGTAACTTTAAAGACATGTCTATTTAATTAAACAAACAAACTAGCGTTTAATTACTAAAGATTATTTGAGATCATGGGAACCTGAAAAACATTTGGTTAGTTTTCATTATAATTCTGAGAATTTTATGAATACGGGATTCATATAAGCACTTAATTTTCTTTAGGCCAATCAAATAGAGTTCTTTTACAAATTGTTTTTGGTAATACCATCCCAAGATAGAAAGTTATCATACATGTGTAACACATATATGTAGATACACATAAATGGAGGGATGCAAAAAGACCTTATATCTTCCATTTAAAATTTTAGATATGAGTCAAGTAGTTATAGAAGAGGTTGGATCCAAAATACCTTTCTAGCAGATGGAATAATTTAAGATTACCTGCTCAGATGGCTATGCGTTTTATTAGTATTTATGGAGAAGACACTTAAGATTTTTATTTGCCTAAATTTTAAAGTAGCATTTCCCCTTTCTGTTCTTCTTTTGGTAAGAATTACCTTCCTGATGTTTGCATTTCAAAGAGATGGCCTAGCTAAGAGTTCTTGAAGAAGACCAGGTAGGACACTTGTACCTCAAAGGTACAGGGAAAAAATTAAGTTCCTCCAAAGATTTTTGTTTCCCGAGGCCAGAATTTTACAATGTCTACAAGCCTTTTGAAATGAATAGGTGAGGTTGGTTGCTTATCAGAGGACTGACATACCCATTCACTTGTGTTGGAATGTTTTTTCCTTTCGTCTGGGTACATATAGTTTAGGGGACAAGGTCTAAAAATATTGCTATTAGGCTCTGAGTATTAGCTTCCAACTGGGCCAGATTTCTGATCATAGTTACTAATTTATTTCAAATATCTTACAGATTTCAGCGGACAGTAAAACTTCTGGCAGTATTAAACAACCTCATAGACCCAAGAGGTGTCCTCAAAGACAGTACAAAAGATAATATCTTCGCAAGATGTAGAGTTACTCCAAAGATAGCCAAAAGAAGGAACTGACAGCTTGCATGTTTCAGGTAGGCAGATAGCCAAGCCAAATTCTTAGGGCACAGAACAAGACAAGGAGGCAGTCATCCTTGGGAGAGAAAAGATCAATAACCAATAAGTCTAGATTTGGAAAGAAAGAGACAAAGTGAAATTTTATCCTCCTTTTTCAACTGGGCCCTACAAACAGAGATCTGAGAGAGCTGACTCTGGCAAGAATTTTTACACTTAGCTGGCTTCTGCCACTTTTCCTAGGATGTCCTCTGTAGCCTCCATATCTAGCAGAATTTGGCAAGATTTTTCATTAACTTCAATTTAGATTCTCTTGCTATTTAAGAGAATAACAGCAGTTTACCAGAAAATTCCTCAGAGTCCCATCAATCCCGGGAGGGAGCCATATGGGGGCTCTCCTTCAAGAGTAGATGAGGGTATCTATAAGCCTACTAACTTGACAGACTTTGTTTACAGTTTTGTAGCCTCTTCAGAGTGGAAAGGTAATTTGGTTGGGGGATTAGACTGTGAGTACTCAGGTAAAGAAGGATAGAGGGGAGCATGTCTCATTTTAGGTACCTCCTGTCTCTAATTTTTCATTAGCCTTTGCAACAAATTTTTTTAATGTTTATTTATTTTTGAGAGAGAGAGAAAGAGACAGAGCATGAGCAGGGGAGGGGCAGAGAGAGCTGGAGACACAGAATCTGAAGCAGGCTCCAGGCTCTGAGCTGTCAGCACAGAGCCCCACATGGGGCTTGAACTCACAAGTGGTAAGATCATGACCCGAGCTGAAGTCCAATGCTTAACCAACTGAGTCACCCAGGAGGCCATACAACAAAAATTTTTTTTAATGAAGCCATTTTAGAATCTAGAAGCCTTTGGAATCTTTTGCATAGCAATTAAAATAGGTCTACGGTCTGTTTAATACAGGAACCCTTACTTTCAAGTGTACTTCTGAAATGAATGATCTTTTCTGATTGGAATATTCCCCATAATGGCCATTGTAATTCTAGGTGGTCTTTAGTAAGATTTTGCCATTTTTGTAGATATTTATATTCTGGAACCATAGTTTGTAGACATAAAATAAGCTAGTGTGCTGGAAAGTGACACACTCAACTCTTTGGAATTTAAGGATACTATTTGTATTATTTGTTTATTTTTTAGCTAAGCCTTTGGTTGTCTTGGAGACAAATTAATCCCTAAATGGGATATACTGCTGGATTGGGGATTGTGCCATGTTTCACAGTGTACCTCATTGCACAGAAATTTTCTTGAGGTTGGCAGGTTGGCCTGTGCCTATCTAACCTGTCCTGTGACCAGCTTATCCTAACAGGAGTTTAGGGTTATGTGGTAAGTACTCCAACAGCTTTTAAATGCTCTATGTATGCCCACCAATTTTGCAGCTGCTTCTAAGCTTCCCATTAGCAATAGCGTTGGCCTACACAAAATAAGACAAACGAACATGTGCACCTTAACATAGTGGCAGTAACCAAGAGATGTTACTGCGTCTTGGCTAGGAGAAGGCCTTGTGCACACCACCAGCAATTCCTACCATGAAAGGACTGGGGAAGGGACAGAACCAGCAGACTTCAACAAATGGGGTCTGTGGGCTGGGGCTCCACATAAGTGGGGAGTTGTGACCTGCCACTAACAATTCCCATGTAGATCTTGGGACAAAATCAAGGGCTGTGAGTTTCCACCAGTTAAATGAGTACTGCAGTCTGAACTACCAGTAGTTCCCAACATGGAAATGACTCAAAGCCAATTAGGTCTGGAGCTTGATGCAAAGCTATCAGAGCTCAGAACCAAGTGGCATTTAGCAACAGCACTCAGAAATGGTGAGAAAGACAAAGAGCTCAAATAGGTTTGCAGGCATCATACCTGTGTCTCTTCTTGTCCCCAAAGCCCTCAGAAGTGCCTATAACTGCCACCAAATCTGTTAAAGAACAAAATTCAGCTGAGTAAATTTGAAGATCAAATTGGCTTTATTTAATGATTCATGAATCAGGCAGCATCCCATCTAATAAACAGAAAGAAGCCCCAAATTGCTATGCAAAAGAGAAGGCTTTTATAGGCAGAAGGGAGTAGAAAAAAAAAAAGTTTCTAACAAATAATGGACTGTTTCAGGCAAAGTCACCTTCTTTTGGGGGAAAAGGAGGGCTCTATCAGTCAGATTACCTCACTAATACTGATCAGGTAATTCCAGATAATACTGGTTAAAGGTTACATTGCTGGGAGAGGTTGAAACTACAATTAGATTAGATGTTAAGCCTTGTTTGCTGATGTGGGGCTTAGCACAAGTGACTCCATTTGGGGCCTTTTGTCCCTCTCCCCTCCCCTCCCCTCCCTTTCCCTCCCCTCCCCTCCCCTCCCCTCCCCTCCCCTCCCCTCCCCTCCCCTCCCCTCCCCTCCCCTCCCCTCTCCTTTCCTTCCATCCTTTCTTCCCCAAGCAATAACATTGAAAGAATAACACCATATCCAAGGTTGATGAAAAACTGCCATTCTCTAGCTTCCTAAAGTTTCTCTGATTTTATGGGATCTATAGAGAATGTTTTTGGTTCTATAATCCATGAGACTAGGGAATGTGTCTACTCATCTTTGCTTTAGTCTTCTCTCACTACCTCCTCTACGTGTCCTGGGAGCAGAACATACTCAAAACTCATTTGACAAAGAGCAGGCAGGAAGGAGCCTGCCATCATTGGGTGGTGCTAGAATGGTAAGGTTCACTAGCTGACCTAGGATTACAGATATAGTTGATAAAATTTGTAGACTCCTATATCCAGGATCAGTCATGCTCTGGAATATATTGTTTGTTTATTTGTCCCCCCACCCCATCTGCACTATCCTCTTCCTGTGTTCTTGCAGGTGTCTGGGACCCATAATACAGATGACACTTGGAATCTGATACTAGTGTTTGTTCACCTGTGACTTGTCTTACCCACAGAGGGATTGATAAATGGATGTTAGAAGTTAGTCTGTCTCCTTTTCTGTTAAGGTTGAGAAGCAAGGTGTGTGTGCTTATAAAGAACTATGATACTTTCCCTTAATTCCTCCCAAGTGATGGGCAAGACACATTGCTTGCCAGACTCTTCAAGGAGGGGAAAGAGCAGAGGCAGGAGAAAGCTATTTTCTAAACTCAAAGCAAATTCTTCTGAATCTCCACCTTTTCTCTATTTACATTTTCTCTATTTACATAGATTCATTCATTAACTCATTTATTTAATAAATATCGATTGTTACATGCTAGGAGCTGTCTCGATGTTGGGGATGCAGTAGAGAATAAAATAGAAAAAAGTCCCTGCCCTCATGGAGCTTACATTCTATTGGGAAATACATGCAGGATAAATAACTAAAGCATGCAGTATATCTGTTGTGGTAGGTGTTGTGGAGAAAAATAAAGTGGAGAAGGAGGAAGTTGGTTGCAATTTTAAACTGAGATGTCAGGGAGGACTGTGCTGAGAAGATGGCATTTGAGCAAAGACCTGGAGCCGATGAAGTATTGAACTGGGGAGAAGTGTCCCAGGTAGATGGAACAGCCACTGCAGAGATGCTGAGATGGACACATTCTGGGTCTATTTGAAGAACAACCAAGAGGCCAGTGGGTTGGAGTGTAGAGTGAGAGGTAAAGTAGGAGACCATCAGGTCAGGAGGAGACAGAACAGCCAGCCAGATGGTGTGGAGCCTTCTAGGCCACTGTAAATGCTCTGGTTGGTACTCTGCATCCAATGAAAGCAATGGGAGGGTTTGGGGAAGAAGAGTGACATGACCTGAGTTATGTTTCAAAAGGATCCTTCTAGCTGCTTTGCTGAGTATAGACCATAAAGGAGCAAGGCCAGAAGCATGGAGACAAGTTAAGCGGTATTACAGTGATTTAAGACAGGGATGATGAGACTTGGGCCAGGGAGGTAGCAGTGGGGGAGGTGAAAGTGGCTAGATTCTGGTATTTTTTTAAGGTTAAGCCTGTGATATTCTCTAGTGAATTGGATGCATGGGGAAAGACAACCAGAAAGAAAGGTGGAGTTGATATTAACTAACTTGGGGGAAGACTGTAGGTGAAGTAGGTTGGGGGGAAAGTTAAGAACTTGAATTTGCAAATGAACTCAGACTTTGTGATGCTTATTTGACATGGTGGTGTAAGAGGAAGTTGGTTAAATAAGTTCAGGGTAGAGCCTAGGGTAGAGATGTCAAGTTGGGAGTTTTCCGTGTATAGATGGTATTTAAAGTCACAAGACTGGATAAACCATCAAGGATGTGAATCTCTAACTATAGAGAAGAGGTTCCAGAACTGAGTTCCAATTCTGATGAATTGAGAAGGTAGCAGTAAAAAGACTAATCAGGAGCAGTAGGGAGGAAAGATGGAAATCAGGGGGTGTGGTGTCTTGGAGGCCAAGTTGAGAGAATGCAAGAAAGGGAAAGTGACCAGTTGAGTCAAATACTGCTCCTGGATCAATCCGAGAGCTGGGGCAGTTTGAGTGGAGTAGGAACAGGGAAAGCTTGATTGGAGAAGGGTGAAGATTGGAAACAGTAAGTACAGACCGACCGTTGTGTTGAGGAGCTCAGCAAAATTGTACAGACCATTTTGTTTGAAAGGGACGCAGAGATGATGGGGCAAGTGGAAGAAATCCCATTTCTTGACTGATCAGAATGATCTAGTTGAGATAAAAAAAATCATTGCTGTTGTAGGAGAGGGAGGACCGTGAGTGGAGCATCGTACTGCAGCTGAGAGAATGGGGTTGAAGCACAGGTGGGGAGGGTTCTGCTTGGCTCATGCTCCGATGGTTCATCCACAGTCCTAGAGGGAAAGACTGCAGAGGCTGCCATGTGGGTAGATGAGGTAATGGAAACTTGTGGAAATTCTCCTCCTATTGCTTCTGTTTTCTCAATGAAATAAGTAGTAAGGTCATCAGCAGAGGCTGGGAGGAGGAAGAGGTTGAGGTTGGAAGAGAGAGTGTAACATAGTTTTCGAGGAGAGTGGGGGGTGAATGGAGTGGGGATCTGATCAGGGGCAGCATCCAGGACCCACTTGGGGTTAGCGTCGATGAAGGTGAGGTGAGACCAGTGAATGTGTGTATTTTCCTCTGGTCACATTCCATTACTGAGCTTCAGGCAGGGAGTAGCTAGAGAGCTGGCTTTTTTTTTTTTTTTTTAACCTGGGCAGTTTTGCCAGGTGAGTAAAATAAAATGAGAGGGTCAAGAGAGGGGTCTTAGCATGGTAGTGGAATTTGAGCAAGGTAGGGAGGAAAAGAGGTGGGGGAGAGACTGAAAGGGGAGTAGAATAATGGATTCTGGAATAATGGAATATATATAGAATACATATTATATTCAAACATGATTTGAAATGTTACTCTTAAATCTGCTGGACATATTCAGTCTGTGGAATAAGTTGCGAAACCTGTCTCATTGCATATAGGAAGTAGGAAGTGAGTTTTGAAACCAAATGTTCTGATTTCTAATTTGGTGCTCTAACTGCCCCCAGTAGAGAGAGAATGAGTGTGTGTGTGCCTGTGTGAGTGAGGTATGTGTGTGCCCATGTGCAGGGCAAGCTGTGACTAGAAGTTTCGGCACACCTCCTGTGCCCTCTGACTTAACTCCTGGCCTTGCTTCTGCCTGATTCAGAACACTGATTTGGGGAACATTTGGGCGCCCCAAACCACAGGCCCTCCCACCTTCCTCACTAGCACTGTACTCTGTAATCTTGTTTTCTTCCTCAGAGTGTGTGTCTAACTGTTTTTTAAAATGCATTATGTTTGCTGCTTCTGCTGATGCCTTTGGCAGCCTGTTCTCTACATTAATTGCTTGTCCTCTCACTAAACCCTGAAATGCCTTCCTCCTGCACCCTGCCGGCTGGGCTGGAGCCTGGGGTCTACAGTGCTCCCTGCCCTGGCTCCCTCCACGGGAAGATGCTGTGATTTTCTTTCTTTCTCCCTCATGCTCACATATTCCCATCCATAGTTTCCTCCATCCTGAAATTATCCCTACTCTTTCATATCCATCTTGCTTTCTTAATAATTTATCAAACTAGAGATGCCATAGTGTTTGGGGTTTATTCCAAATATGCTAAGTTTGCCTCCTGATCGGGTGCCTGAATTTCACACCATGCACCAGGCCAATCTCCAGATCTTTTGTTTGCACAGAGCAATTAGGCTGGCTCATGGTTTCTTTCCTTTCTTTTAGCCTGCTCTAATATACAGCTTAATTTCTGATCCAAGGCCAGAGGCCTCAGGTGCCTGATGTGTCATGCAGCCTTAGGCTATGATCTCTCTAGTTTGAGGCAACACTAAGCCTTAGGACTAAGGGGCAGAAATTAACTGGGGGTGGCGCATTGGTGGCTCAGCAGCTGTTTCAGGTGCTTTCCACTGGATCATTCTGGAGCCCAAAATCCTTATGAAATCTCAGCCAAACAAGGATGGTACAAGGCCATTCTCTGGTACACTGGACAAGCCAAGAGGTCTCTATTATTTTTTCCCTTATCATTCACTGGAAAAGTATTTATTGAGTACTTAATTTCAGTGCCCCTCAGAGTTTGGTCCACCTTAGAATCACCTGGGGGTAATTATTAGAACTGCAGTTTCTGGAGCCCTGCCCCAATCTAATGAACCAGAAGCTCCAGAGGTAGGAGGAAGGAATCTGTATTTCTAACAGTTCCCTCATGTTTGTGAGGCCACACTAAAGTTGGAGAACCAGCCAGTGTTGTACATGACTGTAACTGCTAGGCATGAGGAGGGTAGTGTGGGGTGCAAAGTAGGAGATAGTGAACAAAAAGCCTTCAGCCTGTCTCTCCCACCAGATGGATTTCCGTGAGGTCATGCTTTATTCAATATTTGTCTAATATAACGTGGTTGACACACAGTGGACTCTCAGGAAAAGAGTTAATTTATTGATTTGAGTCTGAAAGGGGTGATCAGTGACCTGCATGGAAACACATTCTTGTAACAAGGCAAAACAATTGGGACATACATAAGCAAAGGTCTTGTGGGAGGATTGAGGAGGGAATGGGTCATTTATAGGGAGCTTCGAGGAGCCTGTGTAGACTGAGGCTGTTTTCAGTGAGGGCCTGTGAACTCAAGGAGGGTTAGTGATATTGAATTGCAGCCATTGGACAGGCTGCTGGACAAAGAAGTCAGAGCAACTGAAAGTAGATCAGGGACATCATTTGCCTACTGTGCACTTAGAAGCTATTTTACATTTTTGCTTTCTTTCAGAGCTAACACTCAGAAACTGACTTTAAAGTTGCAGGGTATTGGGAGAGAGCTAACTCTCTTAAGGACCCTCTCCTTTTCCCTTCCTTGCTTCATGTCTGTTCAAAACAGTACATCTAGATTTACATATCTTTGCCTTCTTCGAGTTTTACATTTTGCAGATGTCAACTTTTTCTGTGTTGAAGTTCCAGCCAATGCTTTTATGCTTTTCCTCTTGACCTACACTCCTACCCTCAATTATACCTCGGTTCCCTCCCAAAGAAAGGGAAGGCCTGAACAGGAGCCTCTTTCCTCCAAGGTGCTAGGCATCATGAGGCCACCTTTTATGTTTTGGGAACACTTTTTAAAGGGACTCCTGAGAAAGCCCACTTTCCATCGCCTTCCTCCCCCTGCTACCAGCTCCCATTATCTGTCTACAAGAGAAAACGAAGTATCCCCTGTACTCATGGAGAGACAGAGTAGTGGAATTAGTCACAAGAAATAGATTTTATATTCGACTAATAAGTTAGTTTTGGTTTATCATCTGCATATGACTATCTCTGATCTTGTGGGAAATCACAACACTTGCAATAAAACAAAGAAGCCACAGTGTTGAGACCATTCCCTAGGGCACCTGGGATGACCTTTTGATTTTTATCCCTACCAGCGTGTCTTCATTTCCTCCTTTTTTTTTTAAGTTTTTATTATTTATTTTGGGAGACAGTGCAAGCAGGGTAGGGGCAGATAGAGGGGAGAGAGAGAATCCCAAGCAGGCTCTGAACTGTCAGCGCAGAGCCTGATGCGGGGCTCAAACTCATGAACCGTGAAATCATGACCTGAGTGGAAACCAGGAGTTGGACACTTAACCAACTGAGCCACCCAGGTGCCCCTCTTAGTTTCCTTCCTCTTGAGGAGCAGCACCCTAAGGCTAAGCCCTTCACCCTTAGGAGCAGACCAATCACAGCAGCCAGCGATGGTCAGAGAACTGTTGGCATTTCCATCCCCTTGAGGGTGCTTTGTCAGGTGCCTCTTTCCCCTGCCCTCTGGGCATTTTGCCCTAGACTGGGGACTTGTCAACTGACATCCATAGACAGGCTTTGGAGGCTTCTACAAAAATGGATTCAAATTTTGTTTTTAAAATACATCTTTTAACTGCGACATTTCCTTAAATCCAAGACACCATTGATTATCAGATTTACTGAAAACATAATAACACCATTTCATGGTGGAAGTGAGGGAGGCCTTACTACACTCTATATGTTATATGTTCATATATTTGAGTTCTAAAACTTTCAACTATGAAGAAAGGTATATTGGAGTTGAGGACGTTGGAAATTATGAAAAGAAAAAAAAAACAATTAAAAAGTCACATATCGTCAATGAGTTATAGACCACATTTTCATACTTGGAGACCACCTGTGGTCATACCGGAATAATTCCATTTTCTGCAGACCTCAGAGTAAAGCTCGCTATTCCATCTTCTGCATTCATTTGAACTTTGTGTAAATGTGCTGTTGATTAGAAAGCGTGTATTCTGTGTTAGCCTTTTAAAAAATTCAGGCTTGAGCTTGTTTGCTCATATAAAGTGATACCAGCAAGTGCGCCATTACTTTGCTGTGTGATTCAGGATTTTCTCAATACTGTGAAACTAAAACAAAATACAGAAATAAACTGGATGCCAATGCTGATTCAAGACTGCAACTGTCATCTGTAGCCCTGGCTTCACATTTGCATCTTTCTAAAAATCATCTCATTTTTTGAGTGAACAATTCCTTATTGAATAAATGCTTTGTATTATAAACCTGTTTACAGGTTTACAGTAGATAAAATGCTTTCATGTCAGAAGGTGTCCTTTTCCAGCAAGTTTTCTGCACTAATGTTCTAATAAGGTCTTTTTTGAAAAACTGTTTTATGGTGCTAGCGGTGGTTTAACAGTGGTTAGGAAGCCTGGTCCCACCTTTATACTGTCTGTGGGATTTGGACAACTTACTTAACCTCTGTGTTTTAGTTTCCTTATCTGTGAAGTGAGGGTAATTATGGGACCCACCTCATGGCATGGTGGGTTTTTAAGTGAGATCACATGGATAAAGCCCTTGGCACCTGCCTGGCACATAGGAAGCACTATGGTGATATGATTCTTACTTGTAACATCTTGTGCCAACCATTCACCCAGAGTACACAGGCAGAACATCTCTGCTGCCGACCCACCATATGGATCTGCTCCTTCCCGTCCCTCTGCTACCTTCCATTTGCATCTTTGCCGATCTTGCACCCATGTTTTCCCCCCAAGATTTTGGTGCTATCTCTTCTAGTGAACCTTTTCTGACTATCCCTGAGAAATTCAAAGGAGAGGGGATCTTTCTGCTGAGCTGTCTCCCCCAGACCTAAATGCGAGTGGCATTTATTTGGTGCTTTTCTCCCCAGATCCTCCTACTTTGACTTGTCTTTTAGGTGTCTCTGTCCCTTTTCCATATGGGAATATCCTTCTGTCTTCTGGCATCAGTCACAGTTCCCCACACATGATTAAATATTCAGCAAATATCCACTGATGGACTGATTTCACAGAGTGTCTGTGTGAACCCACTGAAGGTGCCATGGCTTCCAGACTGCACAGGGTACGTGGTACAGGTTCTGTGTTTGGGTGAGTGAGCCACTGTCAGGAGACACAATGCTGAGGCACCACAGTGGGCTGGCACCTCTCTTACAGTCTGCTTTTCCTGCTTCACCCCAGCTCAGCTCCCTGCTCCCTTTTTCCAGTGGCAGGTAGGGGGAAAAAAATAGTGAAAAGTAGGGGGACGGTAATTATTGTGTTTACAGAGCATTTGCATGTAATTAGCAGTTTATTTCCATGACACAGTTGGCGGCCAGGCTTGGAACCTGGCTCTGAAATGCTCTTAAAGAGACCCACACCTAAGCAATCTGAGAGGTAGTTAAGGTTTTGGAACATAACAAAGAAAAAGCATGCTCTGCCTTTTGTGATGAAAGGTGACCAAGAACAGCCCCCAAATTGAAGACCACACACACACACACACACACACACACACACACACACACACACACCAGTTTTGTTTCTTGAATCAGTTTCTGTAACTGAATCCACCTTTGACTTGAACCTTTTACAAGCTTCATTTTTTATTTTTGTCTTGGGATTTGATACTCAACTGAGGGTAGGGGCATGGCCATTGGATCCGCTCCTGCCAGGAGCCCTGTGATTGCTGGCAAAACACTTACCTCTCTTTTTAAGTGTTGAGTGGATGAATAAATAAATGTTCATTAGTCTGCTCATTAGTAATATGGGGGTAATACCACCTAATGTTCCTACCTTAGAAGAGTCTTGAGTAATAACGTGAGATAAAACATGCAAAAGTACTTTGAAAAATACACTTATCACTTACCCTCTGAATGTTCTTTTCATGACTTTTTGCTTGAATGAGCTGTGCACTTCTAAACTCAGTTTTGCTAAGTGAGCAAATTTTATTTTATTTTATTTTATTTTATTTTATTTTATTTTATTTTATTTTATTTTATTTTTTTGCTTATTCAAAGAAAGTGTATGGTGGTTTCAAGGGCATGCAAGGTGAATTCTCCCATCACGTTTTCTGTTCCTTTGCATCTGTTTGCTGTTTAAGTCTCTGCTCTGTGTACTGGATTCTCTAGTGTCTTGTGTTTTGGTTTAGAAATATAGTGTTTATATTATGTGCATATTGAAAACCATACCTGTATTTGGTGAAAAATGGTTTCTGAATGCATTTGAAGACAGTTGTGTTCTTGCCAACTTGTATAACCTCTGAGTAACTGGCAAAATGCTGATACTGCACCGGTACCAAATTCTAACATGCTGCAGGACTTTTTGCACTTGAACTTTATCTACAGCCATATTTCTGAATGGTCTGGGGCTGAGCTCTTGGTAAACTTCTTACCAGTCTGGTACAATTAGACAATAATGGCAGTATAGTTTTTCATGAAACTGAACTTATTCAACTTGATCTTGAATTAAAATTTTAAATATTAATGGCTTTTCTTGGCAAAATAAAATGTTGACCCTATTGCAAGGCCATATTCTTTTGTTTTTGTTCTGTGAAAATTCTCTGATCTGTGAAAGGTAAAAAACATAGGTAATATAGATTTTATCTGCATCATAGATCGATCTGTTAATATAATCACGTTGATGGAAATCATTTACTGTGAATGCACAATATTACTATTAGCAGCTTGGTACTTAGGTTTTCTTTTCCATTCTAGTGACACTGAGTTTTTTACATTAATTTTAACAGAACTTAGTAGTTGCTTATGTGATGTCATTGAAGAATGAATGTCTTAGAAAACCAATGATGCTGGTATAGTGACTGCCATAAGGAATAAAGTAGTATTAGACATGGGATTGTGCTCAGGAGGCTTGGGTTCAATTCAAGGTTTTGTTTCTTATCAACTCCCTGGCTCCCACCGGTCATGAGTTAGACAAGTCACTTGACCTCAATGAGACTCATTTTACTCTTCTGTTAAATTGTAATACCAATTCAGTCCTTAGTTCATATATGGATGTAAGAATTAAGGAAGAATGTATGTGTGAAAGTACTTTGTGCACCGAGATATGCTTTATAAATGTAAGGTATTATTAAAATACTTTAAGGTTATGAAGAGTTATGTTAGGAGGACTTCTATGGAGCTTAACCATGCAGATTTTTCATGTAGCGTCTTTAAATGTGTTTTGACAGATATGGTCAATGGGATCCCTTGGAATAAAGGTAGAATATATATTCAAAATATCGTTAGCATCTTTCTCTTTCCTTGGTGCACAACACATCGTACTACCGTGACCTTTTTCAACCGTTTCCTTGATGATGTAAAACAAAGCCGCCGCCCCCCAAGTAATTTGTATAAAAGCAGCAGATGTCTAGATGAAGCAGAAAAGAAAGGGAGTGTGGGAACTGGAGTCCTTCCCCAGGAGCCTCCACCTGTATCTGAATGGTTGTGGTATGTCCCCCACCTGCCTTCATGGGCGCTGCTGGTTGTAACTGTCCTATTGGATCAGAGAGCCTGCCCATAATGATTTGGCAGGAGAGGCAGGAGTCAAAGGGCAGCAGGCACATGCATACCCACCCAGGTGATCATGCTTCCTGCACCACCAGCCACAGTCACATTCAAGTTCTTGGTAGTACATGCCCCCCTGCCCCCCCCCCCCCCAAACACAGATGGGGCTGGGGTAGTCAATCAGGCTGGCACATCTCTGTCACAAGCTTCCCATTCTCCCTGGGTTTTCATCCAGGGCTCTCTCTCTTCACCTTCCTCCCCTTTCCCAGATCTCCCACTTCTTCTCTCTGTGAAGGGTTCCTGTTAGCAGGTTGCACTGGAGTGGCATAACATGCCCTCATGGGGCATGCCACCTGAGCGAGTTGGGAAGGAATAGCAGAGAGGCACCCATGGCTGGCCGAGTCACCGGGATCATGCTCCCGAAAGAGGTAGGCATCCATGGCTCCAGTCCTCCTGGGATTACAAACTCCATTGCCTCATTGAGCCAGTCATTTTGGTCTACCATCTAGGACCTTAGTCTACCTGGGAACATGAAATCTGGCCTGCCATCCTGTGCTACTGGAAGCAGCTGAGACTCTCAGCAGGCCGTGCCCAGGAAGGGTTACCACGGAGAGTAATTGCCCGTGTTTAGTCTGTATGTGCATGTGTGTGACAGAGTGAGAGGGAGGGTACGTGCCTCTCTTTTGTGCCCAGGTTATTTATTGCATTTGTCTTACGACTTCCATTTAGAGCTAAATAAACTGTGAAGTAGGTTATTTAAACTGGATCTTGCGTGCCTTTAGGAAGTGGGTAAGTGGGCGGTGAGGAGGGAGAAAGACAGGAGATTGGGCAGAGGAGATTCAGAGGGGCCAAAGAAACATAATGTGGCTTTTCCCCTCCTTTCAGTAGGGCAAGCCATGTGTGCTGCAGCTTGCTACACACAGAGCCCCTGTGCTGGAGGGTCTTCAAGACTATCTGTCTCAGGCATTTGGGAAGCAGTCTCCCGTGGACTTATCTTGATTACAATTTATAAATAAAGCTAAGGCACTGCCTAGGGCTGCAGATTGCATGAAGTCTGCAGTGAGCTTCCCCACCCGGAAAGGTAGGTTCCACCTGACGCGATCCCCTATGTGCCACGGCTTTAAGTAGCCTGCCACAGGCAGATGTGTAGGGGAGAAAGAATGTCCTTTGAGTATCTTATACTCAAACAAGTATCCAAACAAGGATTTGCGGGTCTCATCCAGGGTACCACATCTCCCTCCCACCCCTCCCACCCTGCAGGTGGCTGTATATGTACATATTCAAGCTGGAACTCTCTGCAGGCCTGGGTAGCCCTTTGTCTTTTCAAGAGGCTCTTGGTGGATCAAAATCACTCATGAATTCTCTCTTGTACAGATTTGATAAAGGGTCTTTCTTGAGTACCAGAAGTACCGTACATAATTCATAACATGAAGCAAGATGAAGTAGAAAGAGCAAGAAAAGATAATAACTGGGGAATTAAAAGTTTAAGCTTTGTTACAAGCTGGGAGAATGAGTCAGCAGCACATATGTCTTGAGGGAGAGCTTTGCACAAGGCTGGTTTTGGGGTAGGGGCCTAGGTGTCCAAAAAAGGAGGAAGAGGGATGCCAAGGAGGAGTCAGAAGGAGAGGGTGGGAGGAGATGGGTTGAGGGGCAGAGGGAGGAGAGGGGGGTGAACTCTAGCTCTGACCTGCCTTCTCCCCTCCCCTCCAAGGAAGGAAATATCCTGGGGCCTTCATCATCTCCTCATCTCTCATTTCTCTCTTGGTTTAATTAAATTCCTGTTCTAATTTAGAAGAGCCTGCATATCCCTTTCTGCTGTGGCAACCAGTCTCTTTTATGAGGCCCACCCTGGCACTCAGAAGAGCTATGACCACCATGGGGATGTGGATCCTCCGTGGCTTTTGCAGTCATGGTCACTTCAGTAAGCAGGGGATGGCTCAAGGGGAGAAAGGGAATACCTTGCTCTTCTCAGTCATCTTGCTTCCCATGACTTCACTCTGCCAATTCTTCCGTCACCTGGAGTGAAGCCTCTCCTTCCATCCATATGCCTTTGCATCTTTCTCATTGTGTTACCTCTTTTGTCTCAGGACAAAACGCATTCTGTTGGGATCTCTTTGAACATTAGGGAGTTCTGGAAAGAGAGATGAAAGACAAGAAACGTAGATGATCATACTAATCACCATTTATCTTATACCTACTGTGTTCCAGGCACTGTGCTGGGCACTTTACATGTATGACCTCTAATTCTTACAGTAGCCTTGAAGTTGACTCTCGTCATACCTTGTTTTACAAATGAGGCAGTTGAAGCCCAGAGAGGGTAAGTGATCTGCCCAAGGTTGTACAGCTATTAAGGTGGAAAGCTTGGGTTGGAACCTAGTTTTGCCTAACTAGAGAAGCCTGGATTCTTTCCACTACTCCCTGCTGCCATTTGTTAGTGCAGAAGGGGAGAGAGAATTGTGGATGATCAGGCAATTTAGTTCAACTTAATTTATACACCAAACGTTAGAGGACCTACTGATTTCCAGGAAAAGAGATTTTGTTCCTAGCCTCAGGGAGGGAAGACAGACTATGTTCAATGAATGCCATGATAAAGTGTTTAATCACTTTTAGCATTAGGGATGGAGTGCTATGGGCACATAAAAATGATGGCCATATTCTATCTGAAGTGGTGAAGAAAGGCTTTGTAGAGAAACCTTACAGTGCCTTGCTTGGCAAAGTGGTTGCTTGATAGGTTCAAAGAACAGCAGGAATGTCAGAACACTCCAAGGGCAGCAGAGAAAGAGAGTTGGGGACAGATCACATTGGGCCTGGTTGGATTTTGTTTCTCATGTAATGGGAAGTCTTTGAAGTATTTTGAGCAGATGAGTGTTATGATCTGATAGATGTCAAAAGTTCACCCTGATTACTGTGTGGAGGACTGGTCGTGGTGGAGGCAAGAGTAGAGGTGGTTAGAAGGCAATGGTGGTGAAGTTTGGGGTGGTTGTGCTGGTGGTGATGAGCAGTAGTCAGATTAGGATGTATTCTGAAGGTAGAGCTGGTAGGACTTGCTGATGGGCTCATGGTAGGCTGTGAGAGAAAGGCAGGGACCAATGATGGCTCCTCAGCAACATTAATGAATCAACAGCAGTGCCATTTACCAAGACAGGGAAACCTAGAGAAGGACCCTGGTTGGGCAGGGTCAGGAGTTCAGTCAGGGGCATGTTAAATTGGAGATGCCTATTGGATATACAAGTTAGAGATGTCATGATGAGTGAGTGGTTGAATAGATGAGTCTGGAGTTCAGAGGAGAGGTCAAGGCAGAGCATACACATTTAAGAAGCATCAATTTATTAATCATTTTAGAGTTGTGAGATTGACAGGCTGATGTCCCATAGCAGGAAGGTGTACATAAAGAAGAGGGCCGAGGACTGAGCTCTGAGAAGCTACAACTTACTGTGTGTTAGGATGGCAGTAGGCCTGTTACTAAGCCTCTGAGAGCTTGGGGGTTTTCTCTTGGAGGTATTTCTTCTGGAATTTAACCCAAATTTAGCATTATTACTCCTGTTAGGAAGTTATTAGGATACTAACATGCTCTAGGTCCAGTGTCTTCATTATGAAGGACTGCTTGGCCCTAGCAAATGAAAATAGGAGTTTCCATTACCAGCCAATGAGCCAGCTGCAGGTGTAGGGCAGATAGAATCTCAGGTGTGGAGAATGTTCTTCAATTTGAGTTTGTTCTGGTTTGGTTCATCTTCCTTTTGTTTGCACCTCTTCTCCTATAGAAGTTATATTTTCCCTCGAGATGATGTTGTTTGTACAGCTTGGTTTTTAGTCTGTAACTGTACTTCTTTTCATTCCACAAACTTTCATTGGAGGCTCACGGCATGCTGGACACTGTGCTCCCTTTTAAAACACATGGTTCTTCTCCTGATTCCTGTATTGCCCTCAGGGTCCTCTGCTGTCTCCCAGCTCCTCTTGATTTCTTTACATTTGTTGCATCATTCACATACCTGTTATATCATTCATTAGTAGACACTGTAGCTACCCAAACTGGAAACCACTCTTGACCTCTTTTCTTCTCATACCCCACAGTCAATTAATCAATAATTCCTGTTGGCCCCACATTTTGTACTTGTCCAGAATCTGACCACCCCCAGTTCTTACCTCCAGCATTACACCCTGCTCCAAGCCTGAGTTGCTGCAGTGCCTCCCTGATTGCATCATTGTCCCATGTCAGTCTGTCCCTATAACCCTGTTAAGTTTAAGTCAGAGCTTGTCACTCCTTCAGGGAACCCTCTGGTGGCTCCTTCTCCCTTGCTGAGAAATAACCAAAGCTCTCACCAAGTTCCACAGGACTCTATGTGATCTGTTCCTCTCACCCACCTGTTCATCTCCTACTCCCCCCACCCCCTTCATGTATGTGCTCCACCCACAGTGGTTTTCTTGTGCAGACACATCAGGCATGCTTCTGCCTTGAAACCTTGGTGTTATGCTGTCTTACTGAAGTGTTCTTCCCCAGTTACCACAGTGGGCTCACTCTTTCCCCTCCTCAGGTCTTTACTCAGTGAGCCCTTTCACGACCACTCCATTTAAAATTCAATATCCCCCTTCCCATTTTCTCTTTCCAGAGAATTTACCACAGTGTGTATTTTACCCATTTATTTTGTCTATAGGTTCATTCGTCTCACTAGAATATAAGCCCCATGAGGGTTGGAATTTTGTCTCACTATTCATAGCACATTGGCACAAGGTAAGTTCTTAATAAATATTTGCTGAATAATTAAATGACAGACTGTGAGTTCGTGGCAGGTGGGTTGGTCAGTGCATTGTCTGTTACCCTCTGGTGACCTTTAGAGTGCCTTTTTGAATTGGCTGGCTGCTATAAGGGATGTGATCTGTGCTCTCAGAACAGCATTCCCATGTTAGAAGTCAGCTGGCCTCCACAGAGTTGAGCTGTTCACCTAGATGTACTTAGTATTATTAGCAAACTGCCCATCCCATTTCTGAGCTTAGATGAATCCACAGAGGGGCTTATTGAGGTCATATTAACCAAAGAAATAGTGATTTATTTGAGGGTCCACAAGAGTCGTATTTATGCACGAAGATAACTGTGGGGTCTCTGGATGGGGGATGGGGAAGAGATCAGAATTCCCAAGGGATTTGTCATGAAGCCTTCATCTAGACTCACAGCTGATGCCATAGTGAGCTTTCAACACCACTGGCTAGAGTTTGAATCTGTGAACGAACTGGAGATATTTGAACCTTAAAACCAGGAAGGGAAACCTACTGGCCTTAAGAATTGGAAAACCTCTTGTTTATATCCTTGGGGATATTTAGTGTTGGGAAAGGTCCAGGGTGAGGAATCACCCTCGTACGTCACATATTGTGTGCCAGGCAATGTTCTAAGCATATTAGAAATATACATTCACTTAATTTTCTCAGCAACCCTTTCAGGTAGGACTTTTAGGTCCCCACTTTACAGTTGAGAAAATCAAGGCAGTCTGTGCCCAGAGTCTATGCTCTTAACCATTATGCTACAACTGTTTTAAAATAAGTGTTGCCGAAGGGCCATTTAGGAGAACAGACAACTTATTTAATATGCTTACTTCTTATATTTTTATTTGTGATATTGTTGTAGGGAGTAGCTGTGTGTAAAAACTGACTTTTTAATGAGGTATGCATGTGTGAACACTGTAATTAGTATTTCTAAGAGAGAACAGGTTCCCCCCCCCCCCCCCCCCACTGTGCCTAGCTGGAGACTTTGCTCATGACACATCTTTTTTCTTTTCCTGCTTTCTTTTATTTTTTTAGTATTTTCATAAGAGAGAATGTTAAAGTAGGGCTGTCCTTTTGATGAAAGTCCTGGAAGGTCTGGGACACTTAAAGACTGGTCAGATGCTAGTAAGCATTTTTCACTTTTGATCCTTGGTACTAAGGAATTCTTGATTACCAGGAAGGATTCCATAGTTTTTAGAGGGGGCTATTTTTTATCCTCTCCTGTTTTTGCCTCTGCCTGCCTGCCTTTCCATCTCTGGTGATGTGTTCTGGCTCACCATCAGGTGTCTGGGGCAAGAGGACAGTCAGGTTTGCAGCAGCCCACCTTCTAGACCTCTGAAGGCAGCTCAGGTGGAGAGTGATGGTCAAAGATGTGCAACACTTAGCTGAATTGAAGCTTGAAAATGGCCCTCTGATCCATTCCCCTCTGCACTTTGCTCTCCCCCATGGAAGACAGAGCTGGGCAACTATTCTCATTCTGGAAGCACTGATTTTCAGAGAAGAGTCAAGGTTGTATTTGCTGGACTCATCCTGATTGAGAGGAAGGGTCTTGACTCCCATGAATGGTGCACACGTATCTAAACTTCCAAGTGTCATTGCACTTTGAGGCCGGTAGTAGGTGAGTATTTCCACCCTCACCCTGTCTCAGACGGAGGTCCCATTTAATTCCAGAGTGGGAGCATTAGGGAACTTGCCTCACCTTGGTCAGCCTTCCTTTCGGAGAAGTAATCAGGACCCTTAGACCCTACTGCTATCTTCACAACACATTCTTTTCATGGAAAGAGGCTGGCATAGAGTTGTTTAGGAATAGGAGCTGAGGTTGGCTATACTTCCCTTGGATAAAGCTGGAAAGTGGGAAGAGATGGAGTGGTTATGCTTGGAGGCAGTGTTTACATCAGGGCTGGTGGGTTCTCTCTGCACAGTGCCAGGTCTCACGCTCATGTAATTAGGCTCCTAACGCCACTTTCTACTGACAAGGGTGAGGCTGCTGCCGAGTCACTTGAGATGAAATTAGGTCACCTGTCATAATTCCTGTGGGACTGAGGTAGAAAGGTTCTTACTATACACCTTACCCTACTTTAACCTCCAACTGGATCTGATCCCACATCCCAGCTGGAGGGAGGAGAGGAAGCCTCTCTGGGCCACTCTCATCTCCTTGGGGTGGGGATCTGCCCAAGGATGCCTCCCTTAACCTAGCACACAGTTTCTTAATGGAGGTCAAAGTGAGTCTTTTACCATTTTTGTAGTCCAATTTGTAGAACGAGGGGGAGACAGTGACCCTGAAACCCTCCTAGTGTGGGAGAGATGAGAGAGGCCCCATTTGTCATTCTGAACGTGGAGGAAGGAATGGATGATTGTTTGTCTTCTCTTAGAGAGTCATGATCTCTGGTTGATGGCTCTTCTCTGAGAAGGGAAATAAGGAGAGCTGTCCAGAGACTGAGTGAGCAAGGGAGGAGAGGGAGAGAAAAGAAAGTTATCTTGAGTGAGTGCATGCCCATACACTCAAGTGTTTAACTTAGGATGCAATTGAGGAGGAAATGGAGAGGAATTAGAGCAAGTGGGAAGATGTCCCAAGGGGGGGTGGCGAGGGAGGCAGAATGTGGACAAAAGGCTGCCTGAAGACGTAGTGAGAAACTGCTGTAAGAGAAAAGAAAGAGAGAAGCAGGGGATGGAGGGAGGAACAGGGGCAGCGGGGGATGGGGGGGGGCGTTGGGCTGGGGACTGGGAGGAAGTGTCTGCCCGCTGTGTCCCAGATGCTGGGACACCACTCATCCTGTGAGCCAGCACTTAAACCTCGAGCCAATACATGTGCAAGAAAAGAATTCCTTTTGTTGCGCTTTCCTTATGTTTTTGAAACAGGAATAACAACCGAGAAAGAAACACAGAAAAAAGAAGAGAGAGACAGGCAAAAAAGTCTGTCATGGAGGTATGAAAATTCAGTCAACATCCAGCATTCCTAGCAGTTCAGGAGCAAGCACAGATCTTATTATCTATGTGGCTATTTCGGTCACCTTGAGGGGGCCTCAGAGCTGTGTCCACCACTGCCCAGGCTCTGGGACACAGCCAGCACATGGGATCCACTGGCCTGGCCCTGCAGTGGGTAGGGGAAGACAGGGTGACCTTGGGAAGTTTCAGCACAGGGAGGTTTCAGGCTTTACACAGTAGGTTTTTATGCTTCATAGACTGATATCCTGAGGTGCTGGATATAATAATAAATAAACTTGTGATTTGAGCATTTAAACTCAACCATGTTCCCTTCAGTATGTGGATATGGATCAGTCTACCTCTCAGTGACATTCAACATAGCTCCTTCCCTCCCTCTTGAAGCTCCTGGCTTTAGGGCCATCACATCATCCTGTTTCTTTCCATTTTTCTGGTTGCTTCTTCTCCTTCGAGCCCTCATTTCTTCTCATACACTCTTTCCCTTGGGAATGCTGTTGAAAGTCCCTTGACTATATGCTGATGATTCTATTTTATATTTCTAGCCCAGAACTCTCTTCTGAGCTCCAGGCGTGTATAGCTAATTACCTACCACCAGCGCGGTTGCTAAATACCTCAGATTAACAAGCCTTAAACAGAAGTATTGATCTTCCTGCTGTCCTGTTTTCTAGCCCCCCATCCTAGTACAAGAGCCCCACCAACTATTTGGTTGCGGGGCGGGAGCCAAAAACCTCCTTTTCATCCTTGTTTCCTCCTACTCCTTCACCATGTATGGCTATCACCATGTATGCCAAGTCCCATGGATGCTCCCTGCAAAATGGGTCCCAGTCCCCAGGTCTCTGTCTATGCTACAGTGACTTTGGTCCAGTAACTGTCTCCTTTCCCAGCTTACAGCAGGGACCTCCTGACTGCCAGTCCAGTTTTCTCTCTTGTGCCTCTTCAGTCCACTGTCTACTCTGCAGCCAGAATGATATTTAACAATGCACATCTCCCGTGTCACTTCCCTTTTCAAATGCTGTATTGGGTTCCTTTGCACTTGAAATATAGACAAAATTCTGTAATGGCACATGATCTGCAAGGCATATGGCCTCTGCTAGCATTTCTAGCCTTGCTGGCACTTGCTTTGTGTGCTGTGGCCATGCTGGTCTTTGTTAGAATCACAGACTTCCCACATCACCATCCTCAGAAAGTTTGATATGGAATTTCTTCCTTCAGTAGCCTCCTTGCTTTTTGGTTAAACTTCTACTTATCTTTTAGATCCTAGTTTACTTTATTTATTTTTTTTAAGTTTGTTTATTTTGAGAGAGAGAGAGTGGAGGAGGGGCAGAGAGGGAGACGGAGACAGAGAACCTCAAGCTGGCTCTGCACTGTCAGTGCAAAACAGAGCTCAAACTCACAAACCGCGAGATCACGACCTGAGCCGAAATCAAGAGTCAGACGCTTAACCAACTGAGCCACCCAGGTGCCCCTAGACCCCAGTTTAAAGGGCATACCGTGAGGAAAATCTTTTCTGAACATTAGCCCTAAACAAAGTCAGCTCTCCCAGGAAATCATACTCATGGCTCTATTTTCCTTTGGAGCACTTATACCATCATTATATTATTCCAGTTATTTGTGTAATGTTTTTTTTTTTAGCATTTGTTTGTTTTTGAGAGAGAGAAGGAGAGACAGAAAGAGAGAGTGCGGGGAAGGGGCAGAGAGAAAGAGGGAGACAGAGGATCCCAATCTGGCTGTGTGCTGACAGCAGAAAGCCGGATGCCGGGCTTAAACTCATGAACCATGAGATCATGACCTAAGCCTAGGTTGGAGGCTTAACTGACTGAGCCACTCAGGCACCCCTGTGTAATGTTTTACGTAATACCATCCCTGCTACTAATCGTAAGCCCCATGACAGCTGGCTGTGTCTGTCCTGTTCACTGTGGTGTCTGGGATATGCCACTCCATTGTAGAAACTGAACACGTGAATGAATTTGTCTTGAATACCTCTGTTCAAGGTGCTTTGATTCAAGTACCTTGGGGGCACTTTCCTTGATTCAAGTGCCTCCCACAGGGTTGGGGAGGAGCAGGACATTCAGAAAGGTGTAACAAAGAGCCCTTGGCCTTAAGGCCCCTTCCTACCTAGTCCTATTCTGTTTTGTGTTATATTATCAGCTTGTGTTCACATGCATGTTTTCTCCCAAATAGACCTTATATATTTCTTGAGTACTCTGTCTTCCACTTTGTGGTCACACATACAGTGGGTTTTATTTTCTTGAATCTCGAGTATACATAGATACCTTCAAGCCCCTGTCTTGCTGGATGCATCTTCCTCCCCTTCAACACTGGCCTGTATCTGTGGGATTTCAGTTCATCCTGTAGCCCAAACTGCCTGCATTATGACAACCTAATAGCTGCGTGTTCTCTGCCATGGCTCTTATTCTCTAGAAGCTTCAGCTCTCTGCAAAATGCGAATGAGATTATTAATGGTAATAATACCTTGTCTATCTTTCAGGGTTGTTGTGAGGAAAAGATGAGTTCATTTATGTCAAATACTTTGAAAACCGTAAAGCTCCATAAGAGTGTTGGAATTAAGTAAGAATGTTGGGGAGTGACGAGAGATGAGCAATCACTCTTAACTGCAGCGCAAAAGAAAGTTTCTTGGAGGAGGTGGGATTTGGAATGAGGCTGGAAAGATGGTGTTTCAGGCAGATCCTGATGGGGAACAGAAAACAGCTTCGGCTGGGATTTGAAGAGTATTTAACAGAGGGAGTATTTAAGATATGTGGACAGGGCCAACAAGGAGTGTTTAGATCCCAGGGACCAGCTACCGTGGGACATAATTTCCATTCCTTCCTGGGTCTGAAGGAGCCAGGGAGGACAGGGGGTTGTCAGAGCCCCAGTGAGATCTGGGAGCAGGAAGATGGACTGCCAGACTGTGATCACAGAGGGACCTTGCTTCAGGCAACAGAATTGTTGCCCTGAAGCTGGGGGGAGCTGGGAAAGACCTACATCCAACCTTCTCCTGCTGCAGGTGCCTCCTGTGAGAAGCAACAGGGCCAAGGAGCCAGGTGAGGAAGTTTGAAGGCGCTACCCTCTCAGGGCACAGGGAAGGGCTGAACATAGATGGGGGAGGGGCAGCACAGATGGGTATAGTTGGCGAAGATAGGAACAAAGAACAGTGAGGATGTCCAGGTGAGGATAATGATGTGAGAAAAGCCAAAAGCTGAAAGTTATTTAGGGGGCAGCTAAAGAAACCAATGGAAAATAGGGTCTAAGAAGTAGGTAACCTCCGCCAAGCCATGAAAAGCTGTTGTCAGACTTGGAAGTTTGGGTTTTATCCTACTGACAACAGAAGTTATGGAAGATGTTTCAACAGAGAAGATCCATTATGAAAACTGTGTGTGGAGAAATGTTTCAGGCAGAGGTATGTGGGTCAGGTTGAGGGAAGCAAGGAATGTCTGGAAGGCTGTTGTTAGGTGCTGTTGTAAGGAGACAGGGGACCCAGACTGAATGGTGGCCGTGTGAGGATGGAAAGTGCTACATGGACATGAGGAACCATTGGGAACGGGTGAGATTTGGATGTGGAGGCTGTCAACCAGTGGGTGTGTCCATAGGACACCCCGGGGCATAGAGAGGCCCCCAATCCTGGCATTTCTGGGTAGGATCCCTTTGCTTGCCCCTTTATGTCCTTCCCATCTCTTCCACTCCCATACCAGGGGTCTTTGTGACCAGAGCTTTTCTCTTCTTTTCCTTGGGGCATCGCTGCTGCAGCTGCCTGCCATCTTGTTTCTGGGGGCTCCTTCCACATCCCTGATCACACTTTATTACCATAAGACTCAGGACTCATGGTCTGAGGCTTCTGAGCCTGCGGGGCTGAGGCAGTCGTGTCTCCTGACTGTATTCCAAAACTTCTGCAGCAGCCTGGACCAGGCCTGCAATTTGGGATTCCAAGGAGACAGCCACACCCAGAGGTGGGCCCCCAGGGTGTGGGAAGCTCAGGAAGAAGAAATGAAGAGGGAATATTTTCCCCTGGCTTTTTCCTTAGCACCTGAAAGGCTGCTTTACCAAGCAGGGCCACTTCCTGCCCATCTATCTGGTGCCATTCCTTTATTTTGATGCTAGTTCTTATTTAACATCCACTAAGCACAAAAGGCACATCAGGGCCACATGGAAACAAAGTGAAATACTGGAGGTGCTCCTTGGGTTTAGGCCTGAAATAAGACAAACAAGAAAGTAAAACATAACCCCAGGAGATGAGGGCCCCGGAGAAAGAAGGGCAGTGGGGCTTGCTTTCTTGTTTTCAGGCTGGCAGTGTCCTTCTATTCTCCTTTCCTTAAAACCTCTTATTTGAGAAATGTTTGTATTTTATTTGTTTCTTTTGTTTTTGTCAATGGTAGCTGGAGACAAGATGTTTGGAAGTGATGAATTTTGAGAGGGGTTGTCAAACAGAAAACAGGCAGGTGTGATGGGGAAGCATTAGGAATGATAGCCCCACATGGGACAGAAAAAAGAGAAACAGAGTGGGCAAATGAACAGGGCACACCAGACACAGTGTGGTAGAAGGGGCTCTGGGACAGGATGGGGAGTCAGTGAGGCCTTTGCCTAAGAACTTGTGTGCAAGTTATAAGAAAATTGCTAAATGATCCAAAAGAAATCATAATCATGTATTCATTATGTCATTAAGCACTATGGTTTAGTTCCTTTGTGTATTATCTCCTTTAATTCTCACAGCAGTTTTGTGAGATAGAACTACCATTAGCTTTAGTTTGTAGATAACAAAACTGAGTCTGAAAGTGAGTATCTTGCCTAAGGTCACACAGCTGGTAAGTGGCATAAATGGATCCCAAACTCAAGTGGGCGAACCCAGCATTGTCGAGGGATTGTTCCACCTGGATGTGGTTCCTTAGCGAGAACTCCTAATTGGTCTTAGATGGAGTTAAAGAAGAGTTAGTAGGACAGAGCACATCTCTGCCCTTATCACAACCACCTCCCATGTGCTTGGAGCTGGCCCAGAGATTCCAGCACAAGTGTTCATTAGATGGATGGTCAGGAAAAGTTGGGAAAAGCCCCATCAGTTTGGTGGGTAGAAAGCATCTTCCTGACCTGTAACAGATCTTCTTACTCTAAAATCCCTGATAGTCTACTCCCCATATTGTACAAGAAAAGGGGAGCAAGCCTTTAGCGCCAGGGCTACATAGAGGGTCTGTGGCTTGAGCAGACTTCCTGAAGACCAGCCCATTCACAGGGGGGCCTGGGTGGCTCAGTTGGTTAAGCATCTGACTTTGGCTCAGGTCATGATCTCACGGTTTCTGAGTTCGAGCCCCATGTCAGGCTTTGTGCAGAACAGCTCGAAGCCTGGAGCCTCCTTCAGATTCTGTGTCTCCTTCGCGCTCTCTGCCCCTCCCCCACTAGTGCTCTTTCTCTCTCAGAAATAAAATAAATATTAAAAAAAAAGACCATCCCTTTCACAGTACCTACACATAATTTTTCCAGCCATTCCTCTCACTCCTATCCCAAATCATAGATAAGTGACCTAAGCAAATAAAGTTGAGAGGTCTCCTTCCAAACGTGTCTTTAGGTAATTAGGGTTCTACCGAATGTATATGAGGATTTGTTGGGAAATACCAAGAACATTTCTTTTTCTATAGCACTTTCTACTTTGCCTATTTTAAAAAAGACAACCAGCCTCAGAGTAGAGTATTGTGTACCTTTGGATTTTAAGCTTGATGTGCCAAATATCCTTAATCATTTTTGGAATAGAGCAAAACATTCTGGTGCAAACATTGTTTCTCACACTCAAATCACTGAAAGAGTTGAAAGCAGTCCTTGTGAACTTGATCATCTAAAGGTCTTATTTGCAAAGACACATCCTTAGGTAACTCTGTCAACACTGGTGTTCTGAGGCTCAAGAAAGCCCTGTTTTGTGGTGAGCTATGGAAAATGGCTATTGAACTTTTACGATACACTAGGCACTGTGTTGACGTCTTTAAATCTATTATTTCCAACTCTTAAAACAACTACAATGTAACATCATTACCATTTTTTAGATGAGGGAGCTGAAATTTAGAAAAATTAATAACTTACCAAGGTCACATAGTAGTAAGTCTATCTGAGGATTCTTTGGTCCATGCCCTTAACCTCCACCCCAGTATGAAAGACCTGCCTCCTGCTGCATAGTAGTTCCTGGGGAATAGTTCACATGCTAAATCCATTTCCACGGTCATGAGCATCAGAGCCAGACCTTGAAAGAATGGTAAAGTGTGTCTTCTAGCTGCGAACCTTCCTTTCCTTTCCCATATAGACCTTTTGTAAAACTCCCCACTCCCCTCACCATGGTCAGCACAGTTTTGTCAGTCAGTGCCTCTCCTATCAAATTTTATTCATTCATTCATTCGTTCATTCATTCATTCATTCCATCAAGTGATACTTGTTAAATGCTCACTGTACTGGGTACCATTGTGGGCATTGCTCTAAGGAAACGTACTCATTTTAGTTGCTTACACTTTTGCTTGATTTTAAGTCCATCTTCTCTCTTGGAAAAAAGTTCATACTAAGCACTTACTTCTAATCAGAGAATGGAAGATCTGGTCAGTTACCAGCAGGCACATGGTGAGGTGTTCTGGTCAGGTGCACCTCTGCTGTCAAGCCAGACAGCAGCCTTCATTCCTCAAGGATAAGATGAGGAGGGCACCTGTTGGGAGGAGCACTGGGTCTTGTATGGAAACCAATTTGACAATAAATTTCATATTAAAAAAGATAGGCTTGAGGTACACAGAGATTTCAAGCATGATTTGGATCTACCTGCAGAGGCTCTATCTCACTTGGTGATTTGTAGATTCAATCAGCAATCATCCCCCCCGGACCCATCCCAGTATTGGCAGCTGGGGAGAACCAGTGGTGTCATGTTTACTGCCATAATTATTCTAATGTATTAAAAGCCACAACATTGTGGTTGTGCAACTGTGTCATTAGTAGATTTTTCATTGCCAGTTGGCTCATGTTACAATTCTTAAGTGAGGACCACCATATCTAGTCATTCTGGAATACAACCAACTCTCTCTGTTACCCTTGGTAAAATTTTAGCTATGGAAAAACTGTTCTTTATTGCATACAGGAGGTAAAATAAGGTATCCTCTAAAATCACAAAAATAAGAGACGATCTCCTTCTGAACATCAGTGTTCAAAGCTAAGAGTAGAAATTGCTAAATCATGTTCCAATCTCCCTCCCAGGACAAATCACAATACTGTTGGTCGATTAACATACCTGAACAAAATATGGCCCTCAGAGGTGTGCTGGCCACCTGCAGAAGCAAGGGAAAGAAGAAGCCTGGAGAGAAGCATAAGTAGGACCCATCCCAGCATCTGTAATGCAGAAGGTGCTCTGCCTAAGGAATAGATTTCCAGATCTATCTGGGGCTTCTACTCTCCTGGAGGGAAGTGGTTAATGCCATGAACCTTTCTAATCATGTAACTCAACTTGTTTTGAGAAATATTTCGATTAGAAATTGAAATTAGAAAAATTTCAATTAGAAATTAGCTTCACAGGTAGCTTCTCTGTAGGAGAGTGATGGGTTAACCTGAGCTCATGTGGGCCATGGTTCTTTTATAGTTCTGTCATTGTAAAGTTTGCTGATGCTGAGTCTGACCTGAGAAATCAATTCTTGAGGTGAATGAATCATGTTTGTAAGCAACCCATGCTCAGGTCCAACTCTGGAGTATATGGAGTTTCCTCGGGGAAGTTTACCACTGGGGGCCTCCTAAAAGTCTGTCTGACTCCCAAGCAATATCCCTTGGCACTGTCCCTTTCTGGTTTGATGCCACCAGCTTCTAGACCTTCTTTAGTAGCAATTATTTGGGACACTCCCATGGAGTGCAGACATGTGCACACACATGCACGCACACACGCAAATTACATTTAAAATGGTCTTTCCTTCTTAGCTACTATGATCTACAATGCCAAGCAAGATATACCCCTCCATTCACTTGTTGAGTATACACACAAGTGTCAGGTTGATTGAGGAACTTTTCCCACCTCGAGGTCAAGAAGGCCTTATTTCCTAGAAGTTTTACTTAAGGTTTATTTTTCACATTTAGTTTTCAATGCACTCAGAATTGATTTTTATGTATGTTACACATGGGAGTTAAGATTCATTATTTTCCAGGGGTGCCTGGGTGGCTCAGTCAGTTAAGTGTCTAACTCTCTATTTTAGCTCAGGTCATGATCTCATAGCTTGTGAGTTTGAGCCCTGCATCAGACTCCATGCTACTGACATTATAGAGCCTGCTTGGGATTCTCTCTCTCTCTCAACCCCCCTCCCTCCCTCTCTCCCTCTCTCTCTCTCTTCCCCTTCCCTGCTCATGTGCTCTGTCTCTCAAAATAAATAAATAAACTTAAAAAAAATCATTTTTTATATGAACAGCCAATTGAGCCAACACTATTGAAAAGGCTGTTTATCATACCACTTTTATCATAAATGGAGTGACTATATGTGTATGAGTCTGTTTCTGGATAATCTGTCCTGTTGTATTGTGTCTCTTTGCACCAAACACCACCATTTCTTAATAATTATAGCTTTATAATGTATTTTGATGTGGGATAATGTAATTCCTCTAAATTTGTTCTCCTTTTTCAGATTTGTCTTGGCTATTAATTTTTCTCCTAATATTCCATGTATATATTTGAGAATTAACTTGTCAATTTCCATCACAAAAATTCCTGCTAGAACTGCTTTGAATCTGTAGATTTTGGAGGAGAATCAACATCTTTATAATACAGGGCCGTCCCATTCATGCACTAGTATATCCCTCTATATATCATATCTACTTTTTCTCAGTAATGTTTTATAGTATGCTATGTAGAAGTCTGATGTATCTTTTCTTAATCAATGTTTTTAATGTTATAATTGGCATTATTTTTAATAATAACAATAAAAACTTTCTATCACTTATGTATTATAATAGTATATCTGAAACCCTTTTGGATTTTCTACATATGTAATCATGCCAGGTGCAAATAATGATAGTTTTATTTCTTCCTTTCCAATCCTTATACCATTATTTTTCTTGTCTTATTGCAGTGGCTAGGACCTCTACTACAAATTAAATCAGTGGTAAAAATGAATGTTCCTATTTACAGTCTCATTGAAAAAGCTTTCAATATTTTCTCATTAGTTTGTTGTAGGTTTTTCACATATATTGTTTTTTACGCTAAGAAAGTTTTCTTCTGTTCCTAAATTGATAAATTTTTTTAATCATGAATAGAGATTAAACTTTCTTAAATTCATTTTCTCATATTTATTGCATTGATCATATTATTTTTTGCCCATATTTTAATATAATGAATTACACTGATTTTGCTAGTGTTAAACTTTCAATGCTTGATTAATACCAACTTTATTGTGCTATGCTTTTTCCAGATCACTAGGTTTGATTTGTTATATTCTGGTTTCGAATTGTATTCTTTATGTTTATAATAGAATTGGCCTGTAATTTTCCTTTTCTTGAAATGTCCTAGTTAGATTTTGATATCAAGTTTTGGTTTCTCTCCTGAAACAAGATATGTTCCTTCTTTATTCTTTGAAAGAATTTGTAAGATTGAAGGATTAGGGTTATTTCTCCCCTTAGTATTCACCCATGAAGTCATCTGGGCTTGGTGGGTTTTTTTTAAGCTTTATTTTGTTTTTATCCAACTTAAAAGTTTATTTAACAGTGGAAAATTAATTAATGGAATTCACTGTATTGAAAGAATGAAGGAGAAAAATTGTGATCAATGCAAACATCAATATAGAAAAAATTTAATAAGGTTCAAGTTTTGTTTTTGTGGTTTTTTTAAGTACAGATTTAATTCTTTTCTAGACATCAAGCTTTTGAGTTTTCCTCCTTCTTGTGTTGGTTATTTTAAGTTGTAGTTAAAAAATTATTTATGCATTGCATCTTAATTTTAAAATTTAGTTGCATAAAGTTGTTAATTATTATCTTATTTGATGTTCATAGGATCTGCAGTAATGTCCTCTTGTTTTCATTCCTGATATTAGTAATCTCTGCCTTTTATTCTCTTTTATTTTTTATCAGTCTTGATAGAGTTTTATGAAACTTATCCTTCTCAGAGAACCAATTCTTGATTTTGTTGATTTTATGCATTGCAGATTTATTTTTAAGTTTATTATTTTGTTCTTAGTTTGGAGGTTTTAATATGCTATTGTATTCCCAACCTTTCTATGTATCTCTATGTCTAAGGGGTGTTTTTTAAAGCGATTTTTGTCTTTTAATTGGCACTTTTAGTGTCTGTTTTGTTCATGGTGGTAAGTTGTACCTGGAATAGTACTTAGCATATCCTAAGTGTTTCGCCAGAAAATACTGAGCGAATGAGCACCTAGGTCTTTGTGAAGAGCATGCGTTGGGACAGAGATAGTCAGGGATCTGAGTTTGTCCAACCACAAATGAATTGGTGGAATTCCTTTGGGCACCTTTGTTCTGTGTTTAGTTGCTTCTCTGACTCTCTGACTGTGATTTAGCCAGCTTTCATGCTTATCTGCTTTATACCAGTGCCCCCATCAAGGACTTGTGTTTCCCTTCCTCCCCACCCCATCACTCACAATTATAACAGTTAGAGGTGCTGCCGGCTTAAGTATATAACATATTCTTTGCCAACATTCTCATCAGCCCCTCCTTGTCAGTGTTCTTCCAAGGAAAGATTGCCTCCCACACCTCTCTCCATTACAAAAGAGCCCAAATGACTCTGGGTATTTTAAGGGGCACAACGTTGTGACAGTGACAGAGTGATGTGGTATTAGCACAGTGACTCCATTGGAAGTACCATTAGGACTTTTCATGTCATCTGGGTGACTGCTGCTTTGTCCACATTTAGCTGGGTGAGCCCCAGAGCTGAGGGAGTTTATTTTCAGTGTGGGAAGAAAAGCTTCTTGGATCTGCATGGCAGCTCCTTTTTTTTTTTTTTTAAGACTCTAAACTCAGCATGGCTTTTCCTCCCTGCCTTGTCTCTGAGGCCTAAAGCTGCAGACAATGAGTCCCCGTATGACATTTAATTTGCCTACAATGTTGTTTTGAATGTTAAAGATAAACTAAGTATGAATTGGCTATATGTCTATGTTTATGTGGTTATGTGAGACAGGGGAACTCTGTGAACCAGAAACATTATTAGGAAAGGTAGGAAGATGCCAGAGAGGGGATGACAGTGGGCATGCCAGATGAGATTCACGGTGGTAGAAGGGACATCAGAAGATCATCTGGTTGAGTCCTCTGCCTTTGGGTAGGTAAAGCATCCTTGTTCATATTTTATAGATAACACAACTGATATCCAGAGACATTCCATTACTTGATAAAAAAATGAAAATTGGATTCTGCTAGATTGCAAATTTCAGGGGTCAAAGACTATTTGCCATGATCAATGTTGTATCCCCACACCTATTTCAGTAACTAGCACATAAGTGCTCAACAAATGTTTGTTGAATGAACACCAAATACATAGCTACTGCTAGTAAAAATTGCTTCAAGGTTACTCTTTAACATGTTCTTCAGAGTACTTGCCTAATCTGGTTCTGAAGTCCTTACTGCAAGATTATGAAATTTTTTGATTCAATAGATAAACAGTTATAACAGGTAAAATAAGTGGATTTCAGTTTATTCCATTAGGTTTATTCGTATAACAAATTTTTAGCAAGCATCTATTATGTACTATGCACTGATCTAGGTAGTGGGGGTACAGCAGGGAGCAAAACAACCCAAATACCTGCATTCATGGAACTTATATTCTAAATAATGTAAAAGCTAAATAAATAAATGATATACATAGTATTATAGAAAGGGATATAATCCTTGGGGATATGGGCAGGTTTCGTAGAAGTGTCTGGTAATGTGATTTTCTAAAAGGCCCCAGAGAGAAGTTGACTTTTGGATAAGGCCTGAAGAAAGTAGAGATTGAGACCTATGCATACCTAGGTAAACAAGCATTTTGAGAAGGAACAGCACATGTGAAAGCCGTGAGGTAGAAGTAGATCTAGAGAGGTCAAGGAAGAGCTAAGGGGAAAGTGTGGGTGGAACTTATCAACAGGAGGCAGTAATAGAAGATGAGGTCAGCTATGGGAGTCAGATCATGTGGGATCCTATAGGTCATGATGAGGCTTTGAGGGGTGAGACAGGAAGCCTTTGGAGAAGGCAGTGGTGTGATTCACCTTCTACTTTAACAGAGTCAGTCTCGCTGCCGTGTTGAGAGTAGACTGGAAGAGGACAGTGGTGAAAGCAGGAAGACCCAGGTAGGAGGCTATTTTGATAGTCCAAGTAAGAGATGATGGTGACTTGGACCAGGATTGAAGCAGTATGGGGTGATGAGGAGCAAAATCCTGAAGGTTCTGAAGGAAAGTTTGATAGATTTATTGACGGGCGGAAATTGGATATGAGAGATAAAGAGAAGTCAAGAATGATTTGAAGGTTTTTGGCTTGAACAACTAGTAGGATTGTATTGTAAGGGGAATATCAGGAACTCAGATTTAGATATGTTAAGTTTGAGATAGATATTGGTCATCCACAGAGGAACTTGACTAGGTAGCTGGATATCTGACTCTGAACTTCAGAGAAAAGATTTGTGATAAACATAATATTTCTGGGCTATTATAACATATAAATGACTTTATTATTTTGTATTTTATTTATATTATGTTATGATTATATCATCATTTTAGCATATACATGGCCATTAAAGTTAGATGGGAGCAAAGCTGTTATGCATTCCATTTGGATATGGCCCAGATAGGTTTTATTTTTTTTTCTTTTTTATAAGTTTTTTTAATGTTTATTTATTTTGAGGGAGCGAGAGACAGAATGTGAGCAGGGGAGGGGCAGAGAAAGAGGGAGATACAGAATCCAAAGGCTCCAGGCTCCGAGCTGTCAGCACAGAGCCCAATGAGGGGCCCGAACTCACGAAACGTGAGATCATGACCTGAGCCGAAGTCAGACGCCTAACCGACTGAGCCACCCAGGCGCCCCTAGGTAGGTTTTCTTGTTTGAAGGAGAGGGCACTGAATTGTTTCAGGGCCACTAGCCAGGCTAGCTGTATAGTATAGTACAAGTATGTGTTAACCTTACAGGTTAGCCTCATGAGAGTAGGGGAATAGATCGGCATAAGCCAGCCTCGCTACTGGGAAAGCAGCCTCATGTGGTGAGTCAGCCGTCATCGACGTCCTTTCTGTGAAGGGGAGCACATCCTGATTGCTGTGACAGATATGCAGATACAACTCACCTGGATAATGTCATTTCACCATGCTGACACCCCCTCATCCACATGTTGAGACATGGGCTGACATGTGCAATTGAATTCATTTCTTATTTTTCTTAGGGTTCATTCATCTCAAGGTGAGACTTTGAAATAGAGCTGACAAATGGGCCAGAGTAAACACAGATCAAAGCATACTAGGACTGGTGAACACTGCCTATTAAACTGGGAAGACAGCTTCTCCCAATTTATTGTCAGAAGGCATTTCCTTCAAAGGAGTCCCACATGGGTTGCACTGCCGTCAGCAATGTGGTGGGCATTGGGGGTGCAAAGAGGTAAAAGGCTTAGAGGGCCCTCTTAGGGGACTTATTATCTAATGGACTTATATGAAAGTTCAAATAATAAATAATGCAAGATGGAGGGTGCTAGAAGGCAAGGGCACAGCAAAGGCAGTGTGTGCCATGAGGAACACAGATAAGAGAGAGGCTCCTGAGTGCCATGGAGTCGGAAAAGTCTTATTTCCACAGGATATGAGGCTTGAGCTGGTCTTTGAGGAGTGGAGGCTCTTAAGTAAGAGAAGGAGGAGAAAGCCTCCCATATGTGGTTGTTCAGGCAGTACATAACAACTCTAAATAGCACCATATATATACAAATCATGTGCATAGTCAGTGACCCTAAGACAGAGAGACACTCCAGGAGGTAAGAAGCAGCATGAACAAAAACAAAAAGGCAGAATTGGGTATGATCTGGTGATTTTTTTGATGGTTATCAAACACCCATCTACTTATTCAGCAAGTACTTATTGTCTGGCATCAACGAGCAGGCCACATTGACCATAGCAGAAGATCTGTGTAGGAAGGTAGTGACAAATAATGTGTGCTTGGTGTGCTATATTATGTGAGGCTTTGAATGTCAAACTAAGGAGTTAAGTACTTTATGCTATGGGCAGTTAGTAGCTGACAAAATCTTTTTGCACAAGAGATTGAATGTTTTAAAAATAATGTGCTAGAAAGCTGTCTTGGTAGCGCCGTGCTCTCTGGCTTGGGTTATGAGGTAACTCACGGTAGAGAAGTGAAGGAAGGCCATAGGCTAGGAGAAGAGTTGAGAGTCCTAGTATGCTAGTTACGGTTAATGGAAAGACATGGAACCATGGGGTTGATTGTGTATTAGCCAAAGAGGTGCTTGTTAAGTGTTTACACTGCTTGAGTCCACAGTTCTCTAATACATATAAAGGGGAGACTGGAAAAAATTGAACATATGGGTCTCTCTCTCAGTTGCTCAAAGTCTAATTGAATATAAAATGCATGTCCACGTTGCAAGTAAATCTGTCAGTAAGAGAGGACAGAACTTAGATAAGCAGAAGTTGTAGTAAGTAAATTTAATAATTGCCAGGGCAACTAGTATTTATGGAGCTCCTTAATGGCTTAAAACATGACCATATATTACACTTGATTCTCACTACAACCTTATGAGATTGGTATCATCATCCCCATCTTACAGTAAGGAAAGCAGAATGCTGAGAGGCTGAAGAACCAATTTTGTCACCCAGCTTGTGAGTGGCAGGGCATATCTCAAGCTCTTAACTGATAGTTCCAGAAATTATGCTTTTCTACTCTTATGTTGTCTTGTGCTGCATTTTGTGTATCTCTTCTGTAGCCATGGGAGACCCTGGAGCAAGTGTTGGTAGTGTGAGGAGGGGAAGGGGACATTTTCCACTACTAGCTCTATGGGGTGGTGTGGTCCCTGACCCTTGCCAGAGCCTTTGCCTGTGCCAAGTGGTCTCATCTACTCACAGAGACAGCTTTGTCAGCTGTGGTGAGGATCATGCTCAGGCCCACCATGAGTATATGCTTTTCTCAAGATGCATACAGGACCCTGCTGATCTAAGACAGTCAGTACGGGACCTCTCACTGCTCAGAATTCCCTTAGACTAATTATATAGTATCCTTGAGTCACAGAGCCCCTACTCCTTTCTCCTGGGTATGTTTGGTTGACAAGGACTCCACCAACTCTCCTTGGCACAGATCCATCAGAACTGTCTCATGTCTGTTTCCATTCTCAGGTTATGCTTGGCATATCCAAGGTAAGACCCTCTGTTTCCTTCCCCCCAAGAGTCTTCTTCCACAGTGTCTTGGAAAGCCAGCTCTTGGCTCAGTAGAGGGCTATTCTCTTTCAAGGAGTCAAGGCTCTTTCATTATTGAGCCATCCTTGATTATGAGGGCAATGTTAGAGTAACTGATAGCTGTGTTCGTTTGCTAGAGAAGCCAAAAATTACCACAGGCTGTGTGGCTTAAACAACAGAAAATTTATTTTCTTGCCCTTCTAGAAGCTAGAAGTCCAAGATGAAGGTGTTGGCAGATTTGGTTTCTCCTGAGACTTCCATCCTTGGCTTGCAGACGGCCACCTTCTTGTTGCATCCTCAGTGTGTATATGCATACCTGGTGTCCCTTCATGTGTCCATAGGAAGGTTGAATTAGGGCCCATCCTAATGGCCTTATTTTAATATAATCACCTGTCTAAATACATCCTATCTCCAAATATAGTCACATGTGGTCATACTGGGAGTATGAATTTTGGAGGGACACAATTCAGACCATAAGAGTGGGGAAACTCTCCACACTTCATCTTTCTCTTGTCTCCACTTCCCCCAACACCTTTTCTGGAAGTTCATTTGGGCTGGATCCAGAGGATAAAGGGTGAAATCTGAAGTGGTTGCTTAAAAACTACACAGTAAGTTCCTTAAGGACAAGGACTACACCTTAAATGATTTTTTTCTGCCAGAGTTTAGCAAAGAGTAGACACAGAGTAGGTTCCCAAATGTTTGCTGAATGATTAAATGATTAGGGGATTTGTCTGAAGCAGGAGTATAAATTTATAAATTTCTGTTTAATCAAATACAGTGCTTAAGACTTGTATAGATTTTGTAGATTATAAATTAAAACATATCAAAATGCAATAAAATACCTTTTAAATTCAAATAATACAAAACAAATCTCATCTTTCTTAGATGTGTGGTATAAAGCAAATGATGCAAAGCTAGAAAGTTTTGCTTCCTGCTCTACTCCTCATGGGCTTTTGGATCTTGGGGGATTAGTCTCTCTCAGGACCTTTTATCATCAGCAAAACCAGGGATGGAATCTCAGATGACAACTAGGCTTCACATTGTATGCAATTTTTAGTCAATGGACACAGTTGTCTGGAAAAAGATTCTGAGGTCATGTGTAAACTCATCTTTGAAGAGTAGCTTGAATGATTAGCCTTATCTACCAAATGCACAGGAGAGAAAAGAGGTGGCATTGATGGAGATGTTCTCTGAGGTCACTCTGAGAAATAAAGTTCTATGAATTTATGATTCAGAGAAGGCACTTCAGAAACTTGCTGGGCCCAAAGTCATCACCAAGAACATCTGCTTGCATTGTACTGTTGATATGTAGGAGTGCTCATTGGCAGCGATTTCTGGTCAACCAAATGCTGGGTGAGTACAGAGTATGTGACTTGATCTAAATTCAGGAAAACATGCACAGGGCGTGGGACTTCCATATGTAAATTTATTTAATTGCATTGATGTAAAATGTGCAATTAAGAGGGTAATGAGAGTGGTTATCTCTAGGTGATGATTGTGGGTAATTTTTGTTTTTCTGTTTATGCTTTTCTTTTCATATGTTCATATATTACTTTTATGACTAGCAGAACAAAATCTTATAAAAATAATTAACATTCTAGCTCTATGGTGAAAGAACAATGAAAAATTTCAAAATTCAGTTCAGTTCTTTCCAACAAACATTATCTGTCTCATTCAATAAACATTTATTTAGCATTTACAGTGTTACAATAGTACTGTGAGGGTTATAAGTAATTATCATTCAAGATGGATAGCACAGGATAAGATGTTTTACAGAAGAGAAAGCTATTGAACTAGGTCTTATGGGAAGAGTGAGCAATGGATAGAATGTGTAAGGTGGAAATCTCAGTTGAAGGAAATAGCACCTGTATCTAAAAAATGTATGTTATCAAGGGACTGTAAAAGGTCAGGTTTAGGTGTATGGCAGGGATCCTATCAGAGAGTAGGGAGAGGTAAGGTTTGACATGCACGTCAAGCCCAGATGGTTGTGCTCATGGTCTCCAGTTGGTGAGCAGGGCATAGCTACTGCAGAGCTGTGAGCAGAAGAAGGCCATAACAGAGCTGTAGATTGGAAGAATTGACTGTGGTCACAGAGTAGGTTAGAGGGGACTCATCAGTCCAGCACAGTTGCTCAGGTATGGGGGAATGTTGTCTAGGCATTCCAGAGTTTAGAAAAATATCTTTCAAGGTGGTAGATACATCTGAGGACATCAGACTTCTTCCACTGTGTTCATAGTTATTACAAATTAAGGAAAATGAGGTTTAAGCTGTGCCACTAACATGCTTATCCAGTGGGTGAGGCTAAAGGTTGCTAAATTTTTGGAATCGTGATACAATAATTTCATTGTTTTAGTGTCGTGTCTTGTCAACCCACCTCTGCTTTCTCTGTCTAGCCTTTTTCCACCCCGTTATTGACATTTAGTTCATATTCATTTTAGTACTAAAGTGAACTAAATTATTTCTGTATTATGAAATTCACATTTGAGATCATTGAGACATATTCTGTAATTCTGGAAGCCAGAATCATAAGACTAGTTAAATCATATTCTTTAAAAAAAAAAATCACACTAAGAAGCTAGATGGAGTGATGAAGTGCTGAGATCTGTGTCCCTTAGATGACTGGCCAAGGTCAATAACCTGCCCCAGGTGAACCCTGCTCTAGGTGAAGAGCTCAGCTGTTCTACTGCAAAAGCATGTGTCCAGTTATGATCTTTGAGGGTATTTCAAGAAGCTTTCCTTTTCTTAGATTCTTCAGCAACCCCCAGGAATGGAAACACTTTCAGGGAAAACATGAGACTAATTCAGGAAGTAAATGTCCACAGCAATTACAGAGAAGAAGCAGGGGCTGTATTCCTAAAGAAGAACTCTGTGCAACAAGATTATCTTTCTTCTATTAAAAATTGGAAATCCTTTCTCCTAGGAGTTCATTGGCAGACTTCTTTGTAGTCTTATAGTCAATTTAAAAATATATCGCTTCTGAAAGATGTGAGCTTGAAGTGAATGCTATCACATGAATCATTTTTTTTTTATCATAGAAAAGTCTTTTAGGTGGGGTGTTGATGTCAAGATTAACTCAGAGAAAATTGGCTGCAGTTAGGGCTAAATGATAGTGATCATTCCAAAACTCATTAAGAGTCTGAAAAATGAATATTTAGACTTTATCCTTGACCAAAAACCATTTGTCCCAGAGTGAAACATGGTAGCTGGAGAATGGCAGTTCAACAACCTGAAGTGTAGGCGGGCCTTTCTTTATGAACTAGGCATGTTCTTGACATTTTGTGTGTCAATCAGCTTTTTGTAAATGGAATCTTTTTTTTTTTTTTTCATTAACTTACCCTGTAATTTCAGCAATGTTTAACATTCTTTCCTGATTGATGTTGAGTTGGCAGTTAACTGTGAACATTCAGCTTTGGAGTTTAGTGCTTCGTTCTCAATTTCTTGCTCTTTTGCTTTGCTCTCTTTCTTTTAATGACTGCTTGAGGAACAAATACTCTGTCAGGTGTAGTCATAGGTGTTGGGGATATAAATATGCATGACAGGTAAATAATTACCAAACGATAGGTAAGTGCAATACTGGGAAATGCAGGGAGCCCATGATAGCACAGTGGTCCTCTGTCTAAGGAGGTGAGGGAAGTGTAGGTGTCTGAGCTGAGTGCTGAAGGAGATGAAGATTAAGAGGAGGAGCTTGCTTGGGTGATGCCCACCCTAAAATGACCAGGATCAGAGGCCTGGCTGAGATCAACTGGCTGGAAGGACTTTGATGTTGAGTAGTTTCGGCATTGGGACAGGCACTTAGCAGTGGATGGTTTTTGCTTAGCCTTCTACATGGAGTGAATATCGGTGGAAATTTGTTCCCAGTCTTTGTTTCTCTAATGGTTGGGAGGAGTTGTTTTACTGTTATTTCCTCCTAACTTTTCCGTCAAATACACTTGTGGAGTTTCTATAATATGGATTGTCTTGCTTCAAGCTGTAATTCAACCTGTAAGACCAAATCTTAATATTCATGAAACAGAGCCACCCCAAATAAGATGAAAGGGAAAAGAATATCAATCTTTTCATTTCCAGTAGGAATTTGATTCTGCAACTTTAAGAAATGGTTATATAGAAATTACAATTTTTTCAGTGGCAGAGGACACCCACCATAAGTAATGTCAAAAGACAATTGATAGACTGAGAAAAATGACACAAAATAAGCTTCTAACATAACTGATACACAAAGTTTCTACAAATTCATAAAAAGTCACCTAGAAAAAAGGACAAAGGATGTGAACAAGAAATTCAAAGAAAAGGAAATCTATATGGCTAATAAACACCTGAAATGATACTAATACTCAGAAAATGCAAATTTCATAGGGTGCATTTTTGTCCATCTGATTGGCCGACATTTAAGGGTCATAACATCCAGTACCTGTGAGCATGTGGAGGAAAAGTCATTTATGAATTTATGGTGGGGAGTATTTGATGGATTGCTACAACCTTTGAGGGAATTAATACTAAAAACAAGTATTCTCTTTGATTGCGTAAGCCCATTGTTGAGACATCCACCTACTGAAATAAAAAGCTGGTTGATAAGGACATAATAGGTAAGAGAGAATATTTCAGCCTTATTTTATAGCACCAAAAACAAAAGCAAATGCCCCTGTGGTGTGTGTATTTTAACGAATTCAATCTATATGTTTGTCCTGGAGGGATATTCCTAATGTGTTTTAAATAAGAAAAGCAAGTTAGAGTAACGTGTATATTAGGATTCCATTAAAAAATAGCAAAACACTATACATAAGTTTGAATGTGCATGGAGGTGGGTGGGAAAAGTGTGCACATCAGGCCATAAACACATGCGTAAACACAGCAGGATGGGAAGGGAGATGAGGGGAAGCTAAAGTTTTTCTTTTCTTTTTTTTTTAATGTTTATTTATTTTTGAGAGAGAGTGTGAGCGGGACAGGGGCAGAGAGAAAGGGAGACAGAATCCGGAGCAGGCTCCAGGCTCTGAGCAAGCTGTCAGCACCCAGCCTGATGTGGGGGCCCGAACTCACAAACTGCGAGATCATGACCTGAGCCAAAGTCAGACGCTCAACCCACTGAGCCACCCAGGCACCCCTAAACTTTTTCTCTACACATCTTTGTAGTGTTTGACTATCAGTTATTCCTAATATACATTGCTTTTGCAATTTAAAATATCACAAGTAAAACTGAAGTAATTGCTTAAAAATTAAGAACTGATTAGGACACCTTTGTTACTACTGTTGTTCAAACCAGCTAAAAAACAGTTACATGATGCTGGGTGAGGTGAACTCCTTGACTCACCATCCCATGGAACAGAGTATAATTGACAGTACCCACTGCACCTGTTTTAGCCTCTCTGCTTTTAGGACCTAACATTTATTCATTAATCCATTCTTCAATTTCTTACTTTAGTTATAATTTTAATAAATATGTAAACAAATATGTATGTATGTATGTACACACACACACACACATATATGTTTATCTATATGTAGATAGGTAGGTAGATAGGTAGGTAGGTAGATTGCCTACTATGTGCTAGGCTTTCCATACGTACTTGCTTTGAGTCCTGCACACTTCCCAAACGGTAGTGTTGTGTTTTTCTAACTCTGACCTAATTCTTCCTAGGCCAGACAGGCTAGCACCTGCTGGAATTGCCCTCAGGTAGCTGAAAGGCCCTACTGGAAGGAGCTTGGTTTTTGTCACCCTCAGCTGGGTGTTGCTCCTTGGAGGCCAGCTCTCCAAGAACAAACCAACCAGGCCTACACTGCATAATAGGGGCATTTTCACAAGCTTGGTGCCCACGGTGGTGGTGGTGGTGGGGTGCCAGCCAGGTGCAGGGTCCTTGGTTAATTAGGCGATTATGGTGGTCCTGCAGTCCGGGTGTGTGCTAATGAGTCTGGGAAGCCTCAGGCTGTGAATGGACTTCTCTGCAAAGAGCTTGAATATTTCAGGTCCCAGGGTAACTTTTCTTTCAGGATAGTTTCATAGGACCACTCACACCCTTAGACCCTATCCTCCCCTCTCTGAATGCCTTTTTTTGGGGGTATATCCTTTGTAATGCCATCAATTATTGCACTTTCCAGTCTCCTTGGCTGGATCTTGGGCAGTCTGAGGTCAGGAATTTTCTCTAGGCATTTGCTCCCCCCAGCACTGTGCTTTGGGCATGGTTGGTGCTCAGTCAGATGACAGATGCCTGAAGTGTTTGAGGATCCTGGGGCAGGCCTGGGGCTGTATCCCAGAGGCGGGGGCTTGTCCTAGTAGGCTTAGTGGAGATAGTGAGGATGGGCCTTTCAGCCCAGGAACTCCTGTTAGCCCCTCAGAGGGAAGTGAACCCTGGAGAAGGTGAGGAGAGGGAGAAGCTGAGTCCTCGATTTCCAGGGAGAATGCTGAAAGCTCACCTATTAAAATGCCCACTTTATTCCCACTCACTAAAGCTGAAAGGAGAGAGTTGAGGAACCTTCCATGTGCCCACTTGTCCTGATTCATGGTGGCTGGGCCCCCAGGAGAGACATCTGACCCACACGGCCTTTCCCAGGGCCCTTGACTGACCACAAGCCCAGAGAGATGAGGTGTGGTGTGTGTGTGTGTGTGTGTGTGTGTGTGCGCACATATATGCATATATATAGAGAGACACTACATACACATACACACAGAGCTCAGATTTCACGTAGCAATAGGAATACTGCTCAGTGGATCTGAAGGCCCCACAAAAACTCTATTTTGGGGAATCTCAGAGTACACGAAGCAAGAGACGGGTATAAGTAACAGCAAGTTGGTCTTGGAGTCCTGAGGTAGAGTTCACCCTAGTGTGGCCCCAAGGATTTTAGACTGAACCAGAGTCACCTTGGACTGAATGAGCTGATGCAGTATTGACAGCTACACATTCTCTATGGAACATCTTTTCTCACTCTCTCTCCACCTTGTAGCCAATGCAGGGATGCCACTGAGGGAGATCAACAGGGATTTGTTGATCCCTGGCTCAGAAGGAACGATGGGTGTGCATTTTCCCTTTTATACCGACATTCCAGAGGAGCTAGTTATAAAGGCATAGTGTAACCCAAGAATGCAGGTTTCAAAATAAGAGAGCTCACTTCTATTCCAAGCACTGTCAGCAGCTTTCTGTGTCACCTTGGTAGGAGGTGGGGCAGAGGGAGAATTCTGGGATCAGCTATCCTCCAAGGAGCTTATGCCATTCTCACCGGGATGCTGGAGGATCGGGTCAGCAACACCTGTCTTTACATAAGTGAGTTTTGTTTAATATTTAACTCTTAAAGAACCAATGATAATAATAGCCTGTATAACCTACTCCCCTGCTTGATTTGTGTAGCCCATTTTTACAAAGCTAATCTGTCAGAGGAACTTCATTTATAAAGTTCCTTACCGCTGAGGCTGTGTGTCCCGACTGTGAGCCATGTATGTGGATACTGTGGAAATGAAATTTGTACCTTCTGAACCCATGCCAGGTGATTTGATTCTGAGCTGAATAGAAATATAGCCTGTACAAATCAAATATGCTTCTAGAGGATCTGTTGTCTTGAAGGTGCTTGGAGGAAAGATAAAGACATTCAAGACACAGTCCTTCTCCTCAAAGAATATGCAGCCCAGCCAATAATTTTATAAAGCTTCTAGGGGTTGCATATGCAATATGATAGTCTTTTGAGTTTGAAGACTATTATGATTACTGTTATCAATTATTCTTTATTGAATACTCTCTAAGATACAGGTATTCCCTTAGATTGAGGTCCATGGAAGTCAGTTCTGCACTGGAGAATTGCGTGCATAATGTGTATTGGGTGTACCTTGGGAAATGTACCTGAGGAAGCCTGGAGGCCAAAGTTGGACAGAGGGAGAACTGACCCACACCAACAGAGCTAGCTAGATGTGAGGTACAAAGGCAATTCCACTGAGGGGTGCAGCTGTGAGCTGTCAGAAGCAGATGTTCCCAGCAGCAGGAAGATGGGAGTGTGTCCTCTCTGAGGAAAAGAATTGGCTAGAACACATAGTGTCCACCTGCAGAATGCTTTCTGCCTGCCATACCTTGAGTTGGGTGTTTTAGCTACATTATTTTTAGTTCATATTTTTTTTAAAGGTGAGGCAATTGTTGCGCAGAAAAGCCAAGTAACTTACCTAAGAATGCACAGCTAATACATGATGGGCTGTTAACTATCAGACTGTACTCCTCATTTGGTCTTCACAGCACTGTTCCATGATAGAGATTATCATCCCATTATACAGATTGAGAAATTGAGGCATGGAGAGTTTAAATGATTTGCCCAATGTCACATAACTAATAAGAGATGAAGCCATTGTTTTCTCATTGTCCTATAGTGTCTCACAGAGGTAGCCTGTCCAGTGAAAGACATCAGTTTGGGCTGGAATAAACATCACAGCCCTTGGGTAATATATGGACCACCAGTTGTCTCCCCTCTCCATTACTGTAGACAGAATCATGTCCTCTGTTGTGGACAAATGAGCATGGTCTTTGAAGTCAGGCAGACATGGGTTTGAATCCTGGCTCTTTGTTTTACTACTTCTCTGAGTTCAGTTTCATCATCCATAAAATGGGAGTGATAATGACCACTTTATTGGGTCATTATGAGGATTAAAAGAAATCAAATACGAGAACTCTCTCAGCACATCCTTTCCCATCCTCCTTGCCCCCCAAAGAGGGATCAAAGCTCCGCAAGGATTTTCTGAGGGCAGATACTTTGAACATAATGGTGGTTTATTAATTTATCTTTTCCAAATTTGCTTTCTTCTCTCACACCAAGGGATAGCAAGACTAAGTCTTCCATGCAGTTTGCTCAGAATTCTAACACTAGCCTGTTAGTCTAATCATAACAGAGTTCTTGGAAACAAACATAGCAACAGCAATTATATTTTACTTTTAATGTCTGATTAGCTGAAATTTGCTTTTACTAAGTTATTTCCATCAAATGTATGGAGCATTGTGCATTTGGCTTATCTCTGTGTCCTCCTCTTGCAGCCCCATCTAGCCTCATCTAAGGCCTCATCTAGCCTTTATTGTGGAAGCTGATTTGATATGTGTTTGCCTTGTGGGTGCCCTCGAAGCTCCAGCCATTCCCAGCAAAGGGCTGGGATGATCTTGTGAGTCTTCTGTTTCTCATTATCCCTCTGCTCTCCACCAGAATCTCTGGCCTTGAATCTTCATGTGAGTTCTGCTCCTGTGCCCCTTCCCCACTGGGCCTCCTCCCCTGGCTTCTAGACTAATCCTTCCCCAGTCTCTGAGCCCTGCCTCATTGACCTCTTCTGCTTCCGGCCCTGCAGGAAGGTGGGCTCCATTCCTTTCCTCTTAAGTTACTCCTCTTTTCTCACAGTGTGTCCCACAGGGTACCTGAGCCATCTGCCCAAGCCAGGCTGTGTTAGGGTATGAGCCTAGAGCAAACCCAAGTGCCTCTACATTGCTGGGTCTTCACTCCCTGTCAGGACCTATAACTATTCTGCCCTTACAAAGAAATGGTCTTTGCAGGTGGCCCAGCTGGGGGCCAGACCCCATGTGGGGAGCTTTTCCCTTAAGTTTTCCCCTCACTATGTCCTTCCTACTCAAGCTTAGATCCTTCTGCAGAGCTCAGGCCTCAGCGTAGGTGTGTCTAGTGCCTGCCTATCTTGGGGGGCAGAGCAGGGGTGGTGAGAGGAGCTGTACCTGTTGCTATGGCAGCGCCCAGCTGAGATCATGAACCCATTTCACTCCCAGGAGATTTCAAGGTGAATCAGTCTCTCCTCACCCACTCCCTTTCTCTTCCCTCTCCACCTCTCACCACATCCCTCAGTTATCTTCCCTCCCCTTCACTCAACCTCAGGCTTTCTCCTTCCTCAGATTTCTCTTCCTTTTGCTCCAAGATACATCTGCGGAGCAACTGAGGCTGTGCATGGCAGACTTATTTTGTTTATTTTCCTAGACCAGTGTTTCTCAAACTTTAGCAGGCATCCCCTGAAGAGCGTGTTAGAACACAGTTTCTGAGTGTTGAGTTTTATCCCTAGAGTTCTGATCTGGAGGGCTTCGTTGGGGCCCAAGAATGTGCATTTCCAATAAGGTTCCAAAAGATGCTGATGCTGTAGGGCCAAGGACCATCCTTTAAGAATCACTATTCTGGACTAGGTTTGCCCATGTTGAACTAGTTATGGCTGGAATATTCCTTTGTGCTTTGATTCTACATGGTTTGATTAGCTCATTCATCCATTCATACAACATGTTTATTGAGCACCTTTTCAGAGTACTGTGGCAGCTACTCTCTATACAAAGAAACAAAAAACCTTGTCCTCCAAGAGTTCACAGATTTGTACAGCGGACAGACAAGTAAATAATTATTATATGGTGTGATAAATATTATAATAACCTGCAAATAATGAAAAAGGTTTATAAGTAGGCACTGATCTTGTACAAGGAATGTAAAATATTTAAATCAGATGAACATAAATTCATTCATATAAAGTGATTCATTCTTTTTTTTCTTTCCCTCCTTTTCCAGGGTTAGGGGAATCAGAGCTTAACCTACTTAAATAACATTAACATCTAGTGTGTATGGAGCATTTACTATGTTTCAATTACTGAACCACGTACAGAATATATTGATTAAAACTGCTGGGGTCAGACTTCTAGCTGTAACCTGGTCACTTACTCTCTGTGCGGTTTGAGACAGGTTACTCAACCACTCTGTGTCTCAGTTTCCTCGTCAGAGAAAAATGCTATGGAACTAGGATCTGCTTCAAAAGATCTTGAGAAGATTATAGGTGCAAAAAGGGGCAAGATGAACATAGTAATTGCTCTAATAAAAAGTTGCCTCTTACTATCAATATTTTGTAACCTCATGCTGAATATCAAACAGTTTGCTTAAAGAAATGTATACCCTCCAGACTAAATAAATCACCAGGATTTAGCCAAGAGAATGGTTTGGGGCTAGGTCTGAATGTGGGGATTGGAGGAACTCAGAGCAAGCCTGAAAAGTGCCTGGGGCTCTACCCCTACCGGGAAGCAGCCTTAGCTGGGGCAACCAGGGACTCACTTTATCCAGATGAGGCATAAGAAAGGCCTTGAAAAGGGGCACCTGGGTGACTCAGTAGGTTAAGCCTCCCATTTAGGCTTAGGTCATTATCTCCCCATTCATGAGTTCGAGCCCTGTGTAGAGCTCTGTGCTGACAGCTCAGAGGCTGGAGCCCTCTTCAGATTCTGTGTTCCCCCCCCTCTCTCTCTCTCTCCCCCTCCCCCGCTTGTGATGCCTCTCTGTCTTTCTCAAAAATAAACAAACAAGCAAAAGGCCTGGAAGGATGGCCAGGATTTTGACTATGCTTTTTTTCTTTTTTCTTTTTCTCCTTCTCAGGGTTAATTATCAGGATTGATTCTTAAAAGCATTTTTAGCAGAGAGAACATCCCTACCCAACAAATCTTAAGAGGGAAGAATCCTCAGGCTGGGATGTAGAATTTCAAACTTAGCTTTGCCATTGAGACAGCCAGGTTCACCTTCCTTGAGAGATGCTTTCTCCCCCATCCCCCATCACCTTCATGCCCAAATGCCATATGGTTGGTGCTGTCAGCATTAACTGGGTATTTCCTAGCAATGCCCTCCAGAGAGGCAATGTTTTCTATTGCTTCCCCTGAAGCATAGTCCTCTCCCCTCCTAGATACCCTCCCCAGCTCCAAGGGATGTGATTCCCCGTTGTGTTTTTATCCTAAGATCAGGGAGTGTTCCCTTAATCTTTGGGGCCCTCTATGGACTGCAGTCCACATTGATGCTGTGTGTCAAGTCTGAATTTTCTGCCTCCCTCAGACCTAACTTTCCAGCTGAAACTGTAGCTGGATGGGAAGGCAGAATCATAGCAGTTTTGTTTTAATCCTTTCCTGACCTCCTCAGAAATAAGGGTGACACAGCCTTTCTTCTTCCAGAGAGGATTAGAAGCTAAAGTCCTTCCTGGAAGATACACCTGGGAAGGGCTTATTAAGTGATAATCCCTGATCAACCCCCTCACATCATCTACTAACTCTGCCCTCTTAGTAATGAAATAGACTTCTAGGTATCTAATTAGCTCTTTGAGAAATTTTCTTTCTCATCACCTTTTCTTTCTTTTCTCCTTTCTGCTTCCCTTGAATTTAATCAGAGCCATGCATTCGGCTTATTAACTTATTTATTCATTCATTCATTCATTCATTCATTCAGCAAGCACTTGCTGAGCACCTACTGAGAGCTAATTTGGGTTCTGGGGCAGATGCATGGACAAATAACACCTATTACTTGTTCTTAAGGGGTATCAAGTCTTGGAGAGGAAGATGACATTCAAGCAGTAATTACAGTACAAAGTTAAGTGGTATGACAGCACCAAGTGCAGGGAGTAATGAGGGTGAATGACTCTGGGAAGGTTTCCCAGCATAGGTAACATTTATGCAGGGTATGTGTAGAGGCTTTCCAGGTGGGAAAAGTGGAGGTTTTCCAGGCGGTGGGGACAACATGACCAAAAGCACAGAGGTATGAAAGAACGTGAAATATGAGGGCATTGCAAGAAGCAGGGTGTGGTCATGTGACTTGGTCTAGGGAGAGGCAGCAGCTGTGAAGTCAACTGGAGAGTTTAGGCTGGGGTCAGTCCTGGGAGGGGATTTGGCAAGGGCGACCATTCGAGGGTGTTAAGCACAGAAGAGACAGAGTGAGATATGTTGGTTACAAAGAACACCTTTCCCCTGCTCTGAAGACTGAAGCTGACTGTGACTGGGAATCACTTGTCCCACTTTACAGGGTTACCCTGGCAACAGAGTGGCATTTGGCCTACTAGCCAAGGAACTAGCTGTGACAGTCTTCCTACCTTATGAAATGTCCATGGCTCAAAATAATCCCATGAGTTAAGATGTGCACACCAAATTACTTGAAGCAATATACCATTGGATGGGATTACCATATGCAGTTGGTCAGAAAGTGTTTACCCTGCTAGCATTGCTGTTGTAAATACTTGCATTCATAACTCTGTTCTCAAGAATGTTCCAAATTAAAACAACATTGTTATTTTTGTCTCCCACCCCTAATACAAGAAGCAACACAATATAATATCTTGAGAAGAGGCCAAATAAGAGTTTGGATATTGGTTCTATAATATACTGACTGTATAGCCTTTCTGAGCTTGGATTTTGTTGCTGTTGTTTGTTTTTAACATGTAAACTTAAAATTGCACCTCTCTTGTACATAGTTGTGAAGATTAGATTTAATGTATATTATGCACCTGGTTCAGTGTCTAGCATAGAGTAGATACGTAACAAGTGGAAGCCATGATTATTTTTCCTCCTAAGCTACACTGGAGTCTTAGGCTATAAGTCACAGGAAAATATTTAGGTAAAGATGTTTTAATCAGGTCCTCTTCATACTTCTAGAAATAGGTTTGACTGGGCCCATGTTGGAGCTGTCATTCAATAGCTTATATAGATTCTTGTATTAATCACCTATCATCATTAATCGTGGTGCATTCCACCTTACTGAGCAACAAAGATAGTTCTGCAGAGAATGGTAAAGGCAAAAACTGATTCTTTCCAGTGACTCCTAGATTGGACAAACAATGAACATCATTGTTCTGTTATATGTATTGTTTCAACCTTGTTATACCCCAAAACCAAGGGGAATGCTCAATTGCAATGAACTTTGTGTGTCTTACGGGAGTGAGGAAGAACAAGAACAATTTCTAGCAGCGGAGTGAAGAAGACAGTACAAAATCAAGAGATGAGAAAAGAGAAGGGTTTGGGAGAGTGGTAGACTTGGAACCTAGGAATGAAAGTCCATGAGGGAGAGGAGAAGCAAAGTGAGGAATATGGTCTGAGTGGGAAGGGATCTCACATCTGTTGTCTGATGTAGGCACCTACTCAAGTGAGGAACTCCCTCCTCAGTGTCCCTAACAGATGGTAATCTTGCACAGTTATTCCCATTTTTTTTCACATCATGGCACACATAGAAAATAATATTTGTATAACACTGAGGTAAATGGATGAGGCTGCTTACAAGTGGAGGTGACCAACCTGGGGACTCTGACAGGTGAGTAGAGCAATACCTTGAGTACACCTGTAACCCAGTGTGCTTTGAGAAACTCTAACCCAGCAGGACCAGAGTGGAGAACCTCACCCATGCATTCTCAGGACAGCACCTCAGGTGCTAAATAGACACATTGGACTGGGTATTTCATTATAATCATTCATACAAATGCAAATTTACTGAGCATGTTTTCCAGAGATATGTCTTGGATTCTGAAGTTGGAGAATCCATGGTTTCTTAAAAGCCATGGTTTCTTGCTTTCACAGTGTTCTCACTAGGAAGTAAGACAGTTTCCTCTGGCCACCAAACTTGCCTGTAGCTTCTTCAGGGAACCAACTGGGCTTACCAGCCTTGTGTAGTGTTTGACACACAGTCATTAATTAAGATAGGGATGTTCAATGATACATTAATTCACCTGCTCAGAAGCCAATGTGGAGGGAAAAATGAAAGCCAAGAAAAATTATTTGAAGCTTTTTTTCTTGAGTGTCTGCTCTTATGTGCTGTGCTAAATATTTGTTAGCTAAGTGTACTTGCTATACGTCAACAGAGATGCCATTTTACAGGTGATGTATTTATTTCCAGAGAATGAAACTCTTCCAGGCCTGTGACACAGAAGAATGCTAGGGGTGTTATAATCTCCTATGAGACAGCAACATTATTGAGAATCTCTTGTTTGAAGAATAATATTCTAGGCATTAGCAGAGTGAACAGAGAAATAAAAGTTGCAGTTCTGTTCTTGAGAAACATTTAGCCCTAATGGGAACATAGGACCAATATATGAAAGAGACAGAATATATATATCTTTACATATATGTATCTTTATCTATCTATCTATCTATCTATCTATCTATCTATCTATCTAGATAGATAGATAAAGATGGTCTGTAAATAAGCACACATAAAAAACTCAAGTGCAGCACTTAATGTTCTCTTTTCTATTGTAGGTGTTCCTACTCATGACTTAGCCTAGCCTTCCTGCAGATACCAAGGCCCCTGAGGACTGTTTTACATTCTTATTCCTCTTGTGCAGAGTACACACTCAAAAGTGTTAAATGTATATGCTGTGTGGGGTGTGCCTAAGTGCTGGGGCAATTCCAGAGTGAAGTAGAGTGGTGTGCTTAAGGCAAGCCTTATAAAGGCCAAGCAGTGTTTTCCAGTATGAGAAAGCTCATGGTTTGGCAGAGGGAGGGGATAGGGAGTGAGCAGATCTAAATAAACACTTAGGCCACCATTCAGGGTCGTCCATGACCTGCTGCTTCTTGTCTTGCTGTCCTAACTACTGCCAACAGCAACTATTTGTGGTCTCATTATTCCCACCCCTTTCTTTCTCATTAGATTTTGTTCTTCCATTGATTGACCAATCTAAATCCTCCTCCTGCTTTGAGTCCAGGTACAGCCCCAGGAAGCCTTCCATGACACTTTTGCTCTCACTCCTTTCTTCATTAAATCAGATGAGAGTATTCACAGGTCTGAGCTCTGTGTTCTTAATGTTCAGAAAAAGTGGGAGACAGCATCAAATGTCTTCAACATTTGTCTTCAAATGTCTTGGTGTAGCTTCCAAATGAGATCATGAGGCTAGGTTAATTACATAAAAAATAGCCAGAGAGAATGGTGCCATGGATACATAGTTTGAGTACTGAACTAAGTGGTATAGAAGTGCTGTGCAGAGTGGGCTGCAGGACAGAAGTCCTGCATCTCAGTTAGACTTTTTTTTTTAAGTGTATTTGTTTTGAAAGAGAGGGAGAGAGAGAGAAACCTGAATGGGGGAGTGGCTGATGGAGAAAGAGAGAATCCTAAGGGCTCGAGTTCACAAAACCATGAGATCATGACCTGAGTCGAAATCCAGAGTTGGATCCTTAACTGACTGAACCACCCAGGTACCACCCCCCGCCCAGTTCTTCTATAGCCAAGTAGTGGAGTATCTTTCAGCATTCACCCAGCTTTCGATCCTCAGTTCTTCACCTGTGAAATGAGGGGTGTGTGCTATCTCTGTAATCTGCAAGATGATAAAGATTTGAGTTCTTATACTGAATGGAAAGCAGTCATTAGTTACCTGGAGGGGACAGGGGACCAATGGAAATGCAACAAATGGTTATAATTAGAAGGATTGATCCCTGAGGACCATAAGATAGAGAAGAGAATCAGCTAGGAACTGGTGAAAGACCTGTTGCCCTGGTGTCATCAGCACAGTTTTCTGGAATACAAAGGACTCTCCACAAAGCTCTGCCAGTGTACAGATTCGATCAAGCCTCATGTACCCTTTGTCCCTGAGCCTCAAAGGAATAGTCTTCTGAGACTCTTCCTTCAATCTCTGAGCACTTTTTGCTTCCCGACTTTCTGGAAACAGTACATCAAGTCTCTCATCAGCAAGCCCTGTAGAACGGGTCAAAGGGTGATGTGTTTTAGCTAATCATCATAGGATGCATCCTCTTCAATTTCCTCTTTCAGTCACATACTTTGGCCAGGCAGCATATGGTGCTTTCAGAACAACACACTCACCTTTTCCCAGAGCAAAGCAGCATCCCAGTCTGGATGGCTTCGCATAGGGTCAGCTGTCCCTGGCCTGGCTTTTCAGTGACTCCAAAAATGCCTGCCTGCCTGCCTGCCTGCCTGCCTAGTATCTGGGGCTGCAGTTGCAGGGAGGACCTCTCCCCCCACCTCTCTCTTTCTCACCCCACCCCCTCCTTTCCTCACACTCTCTCTCTCCCGCCCTCCCTCTTTTTTTTCCCCAATAGTCTTTGTTTTCTTTCATTATTAAAAACAAGTTACTGCAGGTAAGTTTCAAAGTATAGAAAGGTATAAAAACTTTTATTTTAATCGCTTGTTTCTATTCCCACCCCCGTTACCATCACTGTTAACATTTTTCACTATTTTGACTAAAACAGAACTTACTGTTAAAATTTGTACATGACCCTGAACTACTTAAGTAAATTGTTCCATTTAATTTTGGAAAAATTGAAAACATTTTATTATAGAAATTTGCAAACATACACAAAGCTAGAGAGAAGAAAATATTGAGCCCCCCCTTTAACCCAAGCCCAGTCTCATAGATACAAGATCTTCCTCCGTGTTGGGCTTCTGGCCTAGAGCTCCAAAAGGGAGATGACAGGATAAACATCACATAACCATGATATTGGAATTATTAGGATTTATCCAAAGAGATTTTAAGGATTTCAGGGCCCTGGGCCATGTGGGTTTTTAAGGCCCTTGCTTATATGGACACATACAGTCATGGCTGCCTTCCTGGTCTGTTGCGGCACCACTTACACTCTCTAAGTTTGATGGCAATTACTTGAGTCCTCTTCCCAGCATCAAGCTGTATGGATGGGTTTTCACTGACGCATCAATGCTTGTATCCCCAGTGCCAACGGTGATCACCACCCATGCCCAGGATGGGGCACTGCTTGCCCATGATGCTGAGCAGAGCTCCCTGGTATGCAGCTCCTGACCCTGGTCTCATTCACATCATACTGCTGCCTGTGGATGAGGGTGGGAGTGCTGTTTTTTTTCCTGGCTTTTGTTGCCAAACTGGTTCTGCTGTTTTCCCACTGGCAAGAGTAGGAGAGGAATACGTGGTGAAATATCCAATAGGAAGTTACTCCTCGAGGTGCTTTTGCATTGGACTAAGGCACTGCTGCATCCTTGGTGACAGTCAGTGACAATCCAGGCAAGCAAGAGAAAGTGGCTCCTGGCCATCAAGTTCAGGGGCTTGGAATAACCAGAATGTGTGCTGAGTCTTGATTACTTGTAACGGGCCCCTAGCTAAGCCAGATGCTGCCTTTGGAGCTTGTTTGTATGGGGAAGCTTACAATGTTGATTAAATATGCTCAGGAATCTGAGACATAATAAAATGCTTTGCCTTCAGGACTGACAGGTTCAGCCTCCTTGCCAGGTAGCAGCAGGTGGTTGTGTTTTACTTGGAGCTCTCTGTCCTCACTCTTTCCACCTGCTCCTCTACCCTTATTTCTTGCCTGAGGACTGGGAAGACAGCTCTTACTTTCTGGCTGCCAGATCCTAGTTTTTGGCTTTCCTATTCATTTTTGTTCTCCCCCAGAAAGTGGTAACAGTATGGCTAGGATTGTATTTAAGAGACCTGGGGCTAGGGGCGCCTGGGTGTCTCAGTCGGTTAAGCGTCTGACTTCAGCTCAGGTCATGATCTCACAGTTCATGGGTTCGAGCCCTGCGTTGGGCTCTGTGCTGACAGCTCAGAGCCTGGAGCCTGCTTCAGATTCTGTGTCTCCCTCTCTCTCTGCCCCTCCCCCACTGGTACTCTGTCTCCCTCTGTCTCAAAAATAAATAAACATTGTTAAAAAAAATTTAAAAAGAGAGACCTGGGACTACATGAGATATGGAGAGTGAAGAGTTCTAAAGCAGTTGACCAACTGTGGTTCTACATTGTGACTCCAGGTCACTTTGCTCATTTGGGCCTCAGTTTCCTCTTCCACCAAATGATGGGTTGGATAGCATGTTCTCATAATCTTCCAAGACCATTGCTGGAATTCTTGGTATGCAGGGAACCAGGTTGGATAATCCATATGCCTTTAATAGCCCAGTGGTTTTAGAGTCAGCATTTTGTGTCCTTTTCCTGGAATGTGAGTGTGGTCAGAGGAGTATAAATGGCTCTTCCCTTAGAAACACCATCCAACTCTTGACTCAGGGGTGGGGTGTTGCCTCTTTGTAAAGTTGGTCAAAACCCTGATGAGAGAGGCGCCTGGGTGGCTCAGTTGGTTAAGCATCTGACTTTGGCTCAGGTCATGATCTTGCAGTCTGTGGGTTCGAGCCTGTGTTGGGCTCTGTCTGGACAGCTCAGAGCCTGGAGCCTGCTTCAGATCCTGTGTCTCCTTCTCTCTGCCCCTCCTTGCTCCTGCCCTGTCTTTCTCAAAAATAAATAAATGTTACAACAACAACAACCTGATGGGAAAAGGTATAATGTATTAAGTCAGATTCCCTGTAAACAGGTACTGGGACAGATTCCTGGGGCAATGATTTCTTGAGTGACTGCTTTCCAGAGAAAGCAGTAAAGGTATGAGGGAACCAGGATAGGTCAGGCGAAAATATTATACAGACGTGATTTCAGAAGTTTTAACCTCAGCCATATCCCACAGGCAGGTCAGGAGTGTGAATTGCAACCCAGAGTTGGTCCCACCCAGAGGAAGAGGGGCTGTGCCATTGATACCCTTATGTCAGTTAGTCATTGGATATAGGTCCCCCAACTCCAAGGGCAGGTATAGACTCCCAGGTGAGGCAGTTTTGTCATCCAAGGCCAAACTTCTGAGAAGGGTCCAGGTGCGAGCCAACACATATGGCTGCTGGAGGATGGGTGCACCTGCAGGTGAAGGGTACCTAATGGGAGCGGCACAGAACTTATGGCATCCAGGTTGGTGAGAGCCAGGCAGGGATCAGGGTAGGAGGCAGGGTGGGAGAGGGCTATTCTGAATGTAAATTCCTGAGCAAGCTAAAGTCCTAAGCAAAGATGGCTCAATGGATGGCTCAGCATATGCGGGAAAGTGCTTAGATATGGCTTTCCAATTAAACTGACATAATTGATGATAATAGAAGTCAGGCTAATGTTATATTTGAGGAAAGGGAGATGGTGTCTAGGATGGGGCATGAGGGAAGAACTGGGCTTATCTGGATGCTGGTCAGACAATTATGTACACTTTGAAAAAATCCATCAAGGGGTGCCCTTACGGTGCATAGATGTTTCAGTATAACATCCATAAAGGAGCAAGGAGACTGCTGTTACAGGGTGGTAGGAGTTCATTCTGAGAGGGCATCCCTATCCTCCTTTTTCTCTTACGTGCCCCCTCCTTCTTGGCACTTCTTAATCACCTTTTTCTCCTCTTTGTTTCCCTTCCATAATAAACCCTTCATCTGCCTTTCTGACCTCTGCTGTCTCAGCCAGGGGTTGTGTGTTAGACTATCATGTGATTCTTTTCTCTCAAAGCTTCATTGAAAGTTCCAGGGAATCCTTGCCTGACCACCTAGACCAGATCAAATGCCCCTTTGCATCCCTGCCCAGTGTGGCCCCTTTATAGCAAACAGCTGAAGGTCGTAGGTGTATATGTGTTCATCATCTATTTAATGCAGGTCCCTTGTTGTGCTGTGTTTCACAACAGCCAGGACCTGATGCTGGTTTGCTCATCATTTATCCCCAACACCTAGGAGACTATCTGTCACAAAGTACATGGTCCACAAATTTGTTGAACAAAATATGGCATTCTGGCTCCAAAACATGAACCCCAGGTCCCTTGAGGGTGGAAGAGGAGCTGTCACACTTGGTGCTGGAATTAAGCAGAGGCCAGGGAAGGCCATCCACTGGGGGATTCCTGGTATGCTGCCCTTTGAGGAAGGTGGTACTTGGTGGAGCCAGCCTTTGGCTTCTGTTCCTTTCATTCCCATGCTTGCCCTTCCTGAACTTTCTCTCCCTGGGGTGTCAGCAGAGGCCTTGGACAGATGCTTTTGCTGAAATGGATGGGCTGGCCTTTTTGGAAGCCTACAGTGGCCATTCCGACCATGTCTTGACCCGAGATTGGTTGGTGATTCCAAAGATTTCTCCTTGGGACAAAGCCTCTCAGCCTGTCATTCTCCACTGGAAACTGTTTTTATTCCTCAGGACATTTGGCAATTCCAGAAACACCTTTGGTTGTCACAGGTGGGGGAGTGCTACTGGCATCTAGTGGGTAGAAGCCAGGGATCCTGCAAATGCACCACATGGGACAGAATTAACCAGAATTACCCTCCAACAAAGAATTATCCAGCCCAAAATGCCAACAGTGCCCTGGCTGAGAAACCCTTCTGTAGGCCAGCCCAGGCTCGCCAACAGATGCTGTCTCCAGCCTAGGAAGCAGGTGTGTCCCAGAGACCCTCTCCTTTCCTGAAATGACCCTAGAATCCATATCCCCCATTTCCCCAGTCCCAGCTCACTCAGTCTCTTGATGAGACTTGCTCTATGAGAGGCATGTACATAGAAGAGGCCCTCCTCTATGAAAGGCATGTACATAGAAGGAAAACAGTATATTCCCAGAGCCCTGTGGAACCCTGATAGAGACCTGAGTTCAAGGTTGGGGGCTTGGCTCTGCATATACAGCTTCAGTCTGGGAGAACCATTGGACCTCCTCCCTTCATCTTGCTGTCTCCATCCTCCTCTTTCTCCTCAATCCTGCTCCTCCCACCCCACCTTGTACCATTTCCCCCAGTCCTCCAGAGATTAATGTGATAATTGCCATGTGTGCCTGTTTACACAGGGAGTGGGTGCACTCACCACCCCCAATCAGGCAGGTTCCCAAAGGAACACATTTCACGGTGTCAGGACTGGTACCCGCTGAGCACACCCTGTGCAGGCGGGCTGCCGCCCCCAACTGCTTTCTCTGTCTGTCATTACCCCCATCATGCGCACGTGTACATGTGTGTGTCACTTGGGGAATCAGCAGGTGAGAAAGACAGCAGTCTAGGGGCTTGGCTGGGTTGGGTGGGAGGAGAATCAGCGCTTTAAGTAAGAGGACATTGCCCCAAAGAAAAACACTGTTCTGTAATGGCTGACAAAGAGTAGGTGTTCCATGAATGGTGGGGAATGAAGAGGCTGGCACTCCTTGTGCAGCCTTCTTTGCAGGGAGGAGCCTGGTTTATACTTACTTAGCTGCTCCACAGCAGCGGTCTGGGCAGGGAAGGTTCTACTGTGAGACTCTTGGGCCAGAATCTAGTGGAACATGTTCAGAAGGCTGTGGGTCTCCTTCCCCAGAATCTCGCTCAGAACATTTAGCATGGCCATCCTCTGTTCCTGAAGGAAGAATCACCAGGGTAAGTAGAGTGTGTTGATCCCGCATGCAAGCAGCTTGTCAGGAGTCACAGAAGCAGAGGAGTTTGGAGAAAGGATGAGAGAGAGAGAGCTTCTCACCTAGGCAGCCTTCCTCTCTTCCCCCTCCTACTGTGACACAGGCACAGGGACACCTGAGAGAAAACACACTCATAGCTCTGAGGTTATTACACTGGCAACTTTCTCCTTGGTGTTCCTGACTCCCACCTCACATGGTTTCGGGGCTTTTGCTCACTTGAGAGTTGTCGATAACTTTCTTTTTTTTCAGTCTCAAAAGACACTTTAGTAGTTGTCTCTCCTCCACTGGATAATTTTAAGGTTTTAATAATGAATCAGAAGGAGATTGGAGTTCTAATTAGCATCAGAAAGAACCATGTCATTGTGGGGGAGGGAAATGGGAAGTCCTTTGCTCACTTCCTGCTGAGCTATGTCCCCTTGTCCTGATGGATTTGTCATTGATCCACTGAAGGGCATGTGAGATGAGGGTGAGGCCTCCTGGTGGGGAAAGATGGGAGGGAAAGAAATGGGAGGAAACCCAAGGGAGAGGAGAAAGGTGTAGAGAGGGTGCGGCAAGTCTATTAAAAGGTTTGTGAATAATCTCAGGGCGCTGTCAAGCTGCTTTCTCCAGAAGAACCTTTTAAGCTGTCAGTCATCTATAATAATTCCCTCAGGGGATAGTGCCCCTGGCCTTGGTGTCCTCCTAGTCTTTCTCTTTCTCTTCCCCTTCCTCCTCTTCTCATCAGACAGGTCCCAATGCCATAGTGGAGGACAGTTTTTCTTAAAAAAACAATTCAGACAAAGCTTGAAAGGAGACTATCAGAATGAAAGTTTTGTGGTTTTTTGTTTTTTGGTTTTTTTTTTTGGTTCATTTTAAACACGAGAATTCTCTTATTCAAATTGTGGTTGTTTATTGAGTAGTTGAACCACACACACTCCATGTGCCAAACACTTCATTAGGTGCCAGGTATAGAAATGAACAGACAGTTAAGATTCTTGCCTTAAGGTGGGTTAAACCCAAACCAAAACATTCTCACAACACGTGGATAAAGAGACACTGTCCTTGTCATTGTTTTTTTCTGGGAGAACTGGGAAGTGCATTCTAGACTTTGGGCTCATGAGAAGAGTCTTCTTATCCCTGCATTTTCACAGGCTGTATTTCCTCATGTGTTAATAGATTTTCTTCAAAAAGAGGGGTTTCATAATCAAGGAAGTGTATGAAATGATATTGAAGTTAATAATGTGCCTTTCATGAGTCTTCCCACAGGCTAAGGGGAAAGTATAATCTGTTGTGTTTCCTAAGTCTCTTTGGTCACAGAAGCTCATTTTCCACAGAACACATTAACATCTTGCAGATCACTAGCAGTGAGAACACTTTTTGGGAAATGTTATTCACTCTACAGTGTCTCTGGCAAATCATCACCCAACTGAAATTGCTCTAGCCATTCTCAAACAGTAGCTCAGTCACTCCTGGGACCAAAGACACCTTAACAGTCACAATTTCATCCTTTCCATTTCTGGTACCAACTAATGTTTATTGGCAGCTGAGCCCTGATCTGGGTGCTGGGAGCAGACTTAGTCCTTGCTGCCAAAGAATGCTGGGGGGAGGGGGGGGACTCTGGCTAAACCATATAGTCACTCCAACTTCTGGTGCACCACTGGTGAGCCCTCCAAGCTAACCAGTCTTTACAAAAATGTTGCATTTGTAATCATGAATAAAGGTAGAGCTATTTATACATGGATCCTGTGATCCTATCCTTCAGCTCATAGGAAGGACCATGTCTCAACTGTCCCGGAAAAAAAAAAAAAAACAGCTTCTTATGTTCTTTAAAATCCCTTGTGGCCCTTGATAACTAGTTCTTCTGCATCTTCTTTCTGATAATCAGGAGCAGCTTTCTTTGAGGTCTGGCCCACATGTTCCCTGCTTGCATTTAACTGATCAGACCTGTTTGAACCAAAGAGTTAGAACTTACAGACTGAAACTGGCAGATCCCCACTTTTGTCCCATACAGTTCAGAGGGTGTTTGTTTTTAACTTATATTCTGCTTCATTTGCAATCATCCGTCTCTGAACAGTGTGGGGGCAAGACAAAAGATACAAGTTTGGTGAAAGAGGTTTTCTTAAAAGCTATTTTTAATGGAAAATTCTACTGTGCAGTGATAGCTTCCATGATCAGTGGGAAGCTATATTCTGTGGACTGACATATTTCAATAGGAGGCAGAAAGAAAATTAGATAATTTGAGAGAAAAGAAAGAATGTCCTCAGAGACCACCAGAAGCGTGAGGGCAGTGAACCAAAAATATGTTTGTAAAGCTTAGCAGTGAGAAGAGGAAAAGGTAAATCACAGGGATAAGAAGCATTTTGTCATAGAAATTCTGAGTTCAGATCTTAATTTTAGTAATTTAGCCTGTGAATTTTAGTCATGGCATTTGACTTTCATGGCGTTGTTTCTCCAGTGAATTAAGAATAAAATATCTTTTAATTGTTTCAAATGGGTATTACAGTTTGCATGTGAGGGGCTGGTGTGGGGTTGGAGGGGGATTTCAAAAGCCTGCATATATAAAATGCAATTCAAGGAGACTGTTTAGAAAGATTTGGGATTGATATTATGGGGAGGAAGGGTCAAGGTGAAGTTTAGTTGAGAGGCTGAAGTGTTAGAGAAGACTTTTCAAAATGCTCCCAAACGGTTCCTAGGTCCTAATAAGACATCCTGCCAAGGGTTGCTTCTTTTGGCTAAGCCATGTGGTGTAATCCTCCCTCAGCCTCTAAGTATTCAGGGGCCATGAATCTCACTTGTAGCATAAGAATCCAGAATATGGATTTCCATGCATTTTTCACTTCACTGTGTGTTCGGATTAGAGAGGAAAGGATTGATCTTTAAATCTAGATTTATTCCTTATTCTGTCCAGAGCCTTGTTGGGCCCAAGCCTGAGCCAGCTCTGTACTATTGGACTGTGATAGAAGAAAGAAAGAGTGCAGGGTCAAGGACTGAGCAGGATGTGGATGACAGTAATGTCTCCCAAGCAGTCCTGTCCAGGCTTTTGCCAGCATCCATGGAGTAGATGGACACAGCTTGCCTCTGATTTTTGAGAATTTGCCCAATTTAGACTGCAAAAGCTTAGAACCCACTTCGTTAAACACTATAAAAACCAGCAATTGTTTGTATGATCTTGGAAAAGTACTTGACCTCTCTGGGTTCAGTTATCTTAGCTGTTAAGTAAGGGTGTTGGACCGCTCCTACTCAGGGTGTTGTGTGAGGCTAATGCAGTGTCCTATACTGTGTACATGGGAGAATATGAGTTAACCCACAATAACACCAAACTGGGAATAAAGCAGGCAGTGTTTAACTGTATTGCTCCATGCTTGTTATATCACCCTATATGTGAAACTTCAGGAACGGAAGCCTTCTTCTGGCACATGGTTTTGGTAAAATATTAAGGAAGCGTTATTCTTTCTTTCAGACCAATGATGCCTTAGGAGCCACCTGGAATTGGCTGTACTTCATCCCCCTCATCATCATTGGATCCTTCTTTGTTCTCAACCTCGTTCTGGGAGTGCTTTCCGGGTAAGCCAGATGTTCCTCTCTCCTCTTAACTTCTTTCCAACTGTAAACTAATGCTCTGGACTACTGGCCAGTTCATTCATTTAACCTCCCTTTAGGGCAGCCCCTGTGTGAGGTGCTATTCGAGATGCTGGAAATGCAGTAGTGCACATTGTTTAATCATCTTTATTTTTCTTACGAGTTAAAAAAATATTTAAGCCAGGTACAACGTTGAATATAGTATCCAGTGAGAGTTCATTGATTCATATACATCCTTTCATTCAGTCATTCAGCAGTCATAGATCTTCTTTGTCCAACACCAAGCTAGTTGTGAGGGATGTGAGGTTGAATAAGATAGAGGTTTTACCCTCAAAGATTCTTACTCTATCATTTATTGAACATCAAATTCCATATTTGTAGCTTGGATTAGTGTACATCAGTCAGCAAGTACTCAGTGTCTAAAGCCATGGTAAGCATAGCAAAGAGCACATAAAGTCTAAGGCATGGTTCCTATCCAACATGGATGGAACTGGAGAGTGTTATGCTAAGTGAAATAAGTCAGGCAGAGAAAGATACCATATGTTTCACTCATATGTGGATCCTGAGAAACTTAACAGAAGACCAGTGGGGAGGGGAAGGGGACAAAAATGTTAGAGACGGAAGGAGGCAAACCATAAGAGACTCTTAAATACTGAGAACAAACTGAGGGTTGATGGGGGGTGGGGGAGAGGGGAAAGTGGGTGTGGGCATTGAGGAGGGCACCTGTTGGGATGAGCACTGGGTGTTGTATGGAAACCAATTTGACAATAAATTTTATATATATAATAAAAAATTTTATATAACTGTGTTTTGGGGACAGGGCACAAACATTTAGACAGGGAATGGAGTTCTTTTACTGACTAATATGAGATACAGATAATTTGGGGCAAGGAACAAATCTATTATATAGTCTGAGATTATTAGGAATTGCTTCATGAAGGACTGAGATTTTGCTTGGGACACACAATATGTAATAGGATAAAATAGGTTATATGTGAGTGAACATTCCATGAATGAGAGCACCACACCATAAGAAAAATTGAAGAAATGGGACTCATCTTGCAATAGGACAGGATTATAATGAGCCTAATTTACCTAGAGCATTTGGGAAATGTAAAGTGTAAAATAGAGCTACAACAGGGGTTGATTTTAGAAGGTCTTACATTTTTCTAAGTAAAAATGAATTTAATTTCTTCTCTGAGTAGCATAAGTTCTTCAAATGGAAATTACAAGGTAGTGCTTCTGTTAAACATAGAAGGTTGAATGAAATTCACCATGTCTTGTAATTCTACTAACACAGGAAAAAAATAATTTAAGAAGGGCACAGTGACAGAACGGGAGAGGAAATGACAACAGATGAGAGAGGTCAACAAAATTTTTGAAGGCAGAGAGTAAATGGTAACTGATCTAGTGGTGGGAAAGCTGAGGTTTAACTGCCTTTGGTGAGGAATGCCAATAAAAAGGCAAAATGATTTTCCTTCCGAACCTTCCACAGTCCTGGAAAGCCTCCAGAATTCAAGGCACCACATATGTCTGAGAGATGAAATATGGATGGCACTAAAAACAAGAGGATTGGTCAAAAGTCCTCATAAGGAACACTTAGAGGACATCTATCCAACACCCTAGATCTCTATCCCCATCTATCCAACACCCTAGATATCTAGCCCCAAACAAGTCTCACAGGTGTCTGCCCTCTCCAACCCCCACCCCAGCCAAAGTCAGAAGACTTACTATCTCTGTAGAGTCTGAATCAAAAATTTGCAACGGTAACATCAGGTGCTTCTGAGGGTAGGGTTGATATGCTGGAATGAAAGTCCACAAACTGAATGTCATGCTTCCAGCCCACATCTGCCTACTCTTAACTCTCAGAAGTGGATCAATCTGGTATGGTAAGGGTTAGTAGGGTTCCTCTGTGGGGAAACCATCCATCTTAAGAGAAGAATATTATGTGTACTGATACCTGAGGATGGCCAGAGAAACGGTTCCCACCCATTGCCCTCAGTGAGGCTCATATTAGTTTCCTGTGGCTGCCACAACAAATGAACACAACTAGGTGGCTTCACACTGTGAATAAAATTAATTCTCTCACAGTTCTGGATGCTAGAGGTCCAAAATATGGCAGGGTCTTACTTCCTCTAAGGGCTCTAGGGGTGAATTTATTTCCTTCCTTTTCCAGTCACTGGTGACTCCCAAGTATTCCTTGGCTAGTGGCTACATCACCCTGGTCTCTGCCTCTGTGGTCACATTGCCTCCTTGTCTTTTGTCTAAAATCTCCCTGGGCCTCTTTCTTATGAGGACATTTGTCATTGGATTTAGGGTTTCTCAAGACCCTTAACTTAATTACATCTGCAAGGACTTTTTTCCCAAATAAGGTAACATTCATAGGATACAGGAATTAGGATGTGGACATACATTTTTTTGCAGGGTCTTTCAACCCATTACACTTATCATTCTACAAGCTCCAGCCATCCACACACAAGAGTTTCTAATAAGCTTTTTTGACACTGCTCTTAAATATTAAGGCAGAGTAGGGATCATCAGCATTGGAAAAAGATATCCAAAACAAAAGACAAAAACAAAATAATATACAGAAAAAAGGAACTTGAGGGGGCGCCTGGTTAGTCAGTTGAGCATCTGACTCTTGATTTCAGCTTCAGTCATGATCCCGAGGTCATGAAATTGAGTACAGTGTTGGGCTCTGTGCTGAGCATGGAGCCTGCTTAAGATTCTCTCTCTCCCCCACTCCCTCTACCCCTCTCCCTGGCATGCACTCCCTCTCTCTTAAGAAAAAAAAAAAAGGACTACAGGGCGCCTGGGTGGCGCAGTCGGTTAAGCGTCCGACTTCAGCCAGGTCACGATCTCGCGGTCCGTGAGTTCGAGCCCCACGTCAGGCTCTGGGCTGATGGCTCGGAGCCTGGAGCTTGTTTCCGATTCTGTGTCTCCCTCTCTCTCTGCCCCTCCCCCGTTCATGCTCTGTCTCTCTCTGTCCCAAAAATAAATAAAAAACGTTGAAAAAAAAATTAAAAAAAAAAAAAAAGGACTTGAGGGAATATGAATGATGGAGGGTACAAAAGATAACTCTTAAAAAGTGTAATTGATATTAGCAGAGGTCGAAGAGAAATAATTTTAATCACAAAATAAATAAAAAAAGGAGAACATTTAGCAGTTAAGAAGAGCCCTTGGAAATTAATGTAAAATAAATAATGTAAAATTTCATTAATGCAACATGAATTAATGTAAAAAAATATAAATATGTAATGAAAATAATGAGGAGTAAATGGTTGGAATACAAGATTAATGAAATCACCTAGAAAGTAGAACAAAAATTTTTAAAAAATCAGAGGGTTAGTCCAACATTCAGCTTATAAGAGTCCATAAAGAGAACAGGGAAGAGGGCAGGGGGAAACTTACAAGTAAAAATACTAAAAATGTTTCCAGAATCAGTAAACACACATTGCCAGAGTAAAAGTCTGTTGAAACATGCGCAAGGATATTCTTTCCAGCATTAGTTTTTGGTGATGGGAAGTTAGGAGAGAACCTGGGCATCCACTGTTGGTAAAGTACATGGGTAAACTGTGAGATGCATCCCATGACATACTATGCAGCAGTTAGGAGCAACAAATACTATGTACACACGAAAACATAGAGTATCTTAAAAGCATAAAATTTAGTGAAACAAGAAATAGTATATAGTATAATGCATGTAAAAATACATGCACACAAAATACATAGATTGTAAGAATGCATTCAATAAAAAGTATACATTGAGTACAAGTTTCTCTTGAAAGTAGAGCATTCTTTTTTTTTTTTTAAGTTTATTTAATTTTGGAGGAGAGAGAGACAGAGTGTGAGCAGGGGAGGGGCAGAGAGAGAGGGAGACACAGAATCCTAAGTGGGCTCCAGGCTCTGGGCTGTCAGCACAGAGCCCGACACAGAGCTCGAACCCACAAGCCATGAGATAATGACCTGAGCCGAAGTCGAACACTTAACTGACTGAGCCACCCAGATGCCCCCTTTAACATAAAATTTTAAAGTAGTTTCAGATTTACAGTCTATTGATTCAACAATTCTATACATTACTTGGCACTTACTATGATAAGTGTAGTCACCATACAACATTATTACAATATAATTGATTATATTCCCTTTGCTATACTATTTGGCTTCATGACTTACTTGTTTTATAACTGAAAATGTGTAACTCTTAATATTTTTATCTGTTTTGCAACCCCCACCCCACTTACTTCCCCTCTCTGACAACCACGAGTTGTCTATATTTAAGAATCTGGTTTTTGTTTGTTTTTTCATTTGTTTTGTTTTTTTATATTTCACATATAAGTGAAATCATGTGGCATTTTTCTTTCTCTGACTTATTTCACTTCACATAATATACCCTATGTCCATCCATGTTGTCACAAGTGGCAAGACCCCATTCTTTTTTATAACTTAGTAATATTCCATTGTCTATGTATGCCACATATTCTTTATCCATTTCTCTGTGGATGGACACTTGAGTTACTTCCATATCCTGGCTGTTGTAAATAGTGCTGCAATAACATAGGGGTGCTTATATCTTTTCAAATTAGTGTTTTAATTTTTGGGGGGTAAATATCTGGTAGTGGAATTAATGGATCATATGGTGTTTCTGTTTTTAAATTTTTGAGGAAACTCCATATTATTTACCACAGTGGTTGAACCAACTTACATCCCTACCAACAGTGCACAAGGGTTCACTTTTCTCCTTGCTAACACTTATTTCTTATCCTTTTTGCTACTAGCCATTCTGACTGGTGTGGTATGATACCTAATTATGGTTTTGACTTTCATTTCTTTGATTAGTGATGTTGAGCATCTTTGTGACTGTTGGCCATCTGTACATTGTCTCTGGAAAAAAATATCTATTCAGGTCCTCTCGATTTTTTAATCAGATTTTTTTTGCTATTTATTTGAAAGTAGAGCATTCTTGTGAAAACTTTCATATACCAATGTGGTGTAAAGCAAAGAAACAATTACCATTTTGTAAAAGCAAAAATGCCCTTTGGATTTTTTTCATTTATCAAAAATATGTACTAATGTGGGTTTTTCATGAAAGTGAAGTGGTGTAAAGTAAACTTTCAGATAGCAGAGGAAACCTGTCTATTGTAAGGGCAGTTTGTATAGCAGAAATATGGGAAGAGGGTATGGATATAAAAGGGAACAAATTAATTTAATTAATTAATAATAAAAATGCCCACTGAGCATTTGACACAACTAATGAAAAGAGACCACACACCAAGATAAACCATCATAAAATTTCAGAACATTTGAATAAAGATAATATTCCAAAAGCTTCTGGTTATTGGGAAGGCAATATATTTTAACAACAAAGAATCAGGAGTTAGGGTGGCTTTGGGCTTCTCAATGATACTTAAAGTTAGAATTGAACAGAGAAGTTCCTAAATATTTCTTAAGGAAAAAAATTTCCAAGATAGAAATCTATACCCAGCCAAAATAGCAATAATTTCTGAGAATGGAATGGCAGTATTTTGAGACTGTCTTTCTGAAGAAGTTACTGGAGAATGTGAATCTCTAAAAATAAGGAATTAATTGAAGAAAGAGAAGGACATGATATTCATGCAAACAAGGGATTCGATAGAGAAAACAGGCAAAGGGGATTCCAGGATGATTATGAAGGGAAGTCTACAATGATAACTGTCAGAAGACCTAGAGAGCAGCAAATTCAGATTTGGATAGGATGACAGCTTAAGAATGATATCTTTAAGGAAAGAATTAAGCAAGTTATTCCCTGATGTACATTGTATTCAGAAAAGTTCAAAGGTTTTGTGAAGATTATATATATGAATATATAATTTATATATATGTGTGTGTATATATATATATATATATATATATATATATATATAAATGTTTGAATTGTGTATAAACATATTCATATATGTATTTATATGCACACACCTCCATCTGATCAACTCCACAAAATACAAAAGGGTTACCACTAGAGACATGTAAGCATCGTAAGTTAGTTTTGTGTGTAGCTGAGCCTTAATGGATTGTGAAATGACCCCGTATGGTGTTATAATTGCCTTGAGAGGATGGGGGAAGATAAATAAGGGGAGGGGAAGGGAATGTCAAAGACTAAAATCTTAGGTTCCATAGTAAGAAAGTCTTTAAGCAGTATCCTAAATTGAAAAATAGGGGTGCCTGCGTGGCTCAGTTGGTTAAACGACCAACTTTGCCTCAGGTCATAATCTTGCAAGCCCCACATTGGGCTCTGTTCTGACAGATCAGAGCCTGGATCCTGCTTCAGATTCTGTCTGTCTGTCTGTCTGCCTCTCTGTCTCTCTGCCCCTCCCCCACTCTTCCTCTGTCTCTCTCTCAAAAGTAAACAAACATTAAAATTTTTAAAGATAAATATCAATTATGGAGGTATAATATTAAAAAATTAAAAAAGGATACTAGAAAAAAATACAGGTAAAACTTACAAATGATGGTTTCTGGGGAGTGAGAGTCAGGGGTGGGGAGAGGTGTGGCAGTAGATGGCTATCTCTTCATGATAAGTTTTTAAAAAATATTTGAGTTTAAAAGTCAATGTGCATACCTTGAGAAAAATAGAAATAAAATTTTAAAGTAAAATTACTGCATATACAGAAAAGTGTGGGGTGAAAGGAATATATAAGACCATTCATCTAGCATCAGTGGGGGAAGCATTGACATGGAGAGAGACCAGATTCACTAGGATTAAGGGGGAAATGACCATACTAGTCCAAGTATGTGGTATTGAGAGCCTGTGGTGACTTGTGAAATGGTTATGAAATAAAAGCAGGAAGCACTGTGAAGACATTCTTAATACTGTGCATCTTGAGTGGAAAGTCATAAGATGTAATGGGACTTCTTATATATTTACTCATTCAGTGAGCATTTATTGACATCCTTTATGTCCAAGCACTGCTCTAGGTCATTTGCTCCATATTGCCTGTACCTACAACTCAGATACTATCTCTCAGTAACTACGTATGGAAGGAGCTTGACCATAGACTTCATTTGTCATGTATTTATGCAGAAGGGATAATCTCTTATTTATGTAATCTTACTTGATGTTCTTTATCCCTACTTGTTTCCAAAGTGTGTCCATGGTTAATTTAGAAAATTCAAGCCCTGTTCTTACTATTTGAAGAGGGAGGGAAATAGATGCTATGCGAACAAATCAACCATGTTCCAAATAAGGCTTCTATATGGGTTCAAGACATACTTTAACAGAGCTGGAACTAGGACAGAGCACTGCCCTCCAGGACAATTTCTATGTCTAACTGTATCCAGTTTGATAGACCATCTCTGGTTTGGAGTTGTTTCTTTTAGTTCTCCTATGTCCTGCTCTGGATGGGAAAGAGTGGCACATTGGTGGAATCGTGATCTTTTGGCATGTGACAGTCATGAGTGAGACCCTAATCTTGCCACTTACCAGCATTGTGCATTTGAATAAATTACTCTGAGCTCACCTCCTTCTCTGTAAAATGGGATAGTAATGTCTTTCATTGACAGAGACCTAGCCCAGGATCTGGCATCGAGTAGCCATTAGCTCTTATGTCCTTTGATAATACTGACATTCATTTTCTCCACCTGTTAGGTCTAGGTGGCTATCATCTGAGTAGCAGCCTGTGATATTTTGTGTGAACAGGCTGTAAGACCATCAGCTCCCCTCTGATGGGGAGACAGCCTCCTCAGGTTGGGAGATGAAACAGACCCGGGATGGCATATGTCTCCTTAGCACTTCTGGAGTAGCCTAGGAAGTGAAAACAGCAGCTGGGAACAGCTGGTGTAAATAAATTCTGACATTTAAAAGAGTGTTAACAATAGGGGCCTTACAGGCTGGGAGTGAAATATTTCTGTCCCTGTTTCTTTTTCACATTCTGATGCTCAACACATATGGAGTTTTACCAGTGTCTGCAGAGGGTTTAGCAGTAGCTAGTTCTGTGTACAGAGGGCCAAGGATGCTCTCTTCTGCTTGGTCTGGTTCTCACATGCCTCTGGAGGGGATGTAGACTTTCTCTTTTGAGTAAGCATTTGGTTGGGAGTTGCACTTGAAAGCTAGAGAAAAGCTCTGGAGATTTTATTTCCAGGGGACATGTTCCCAGTGACCTGAAGGCAGTTTGAATGTTATATGAGAAGGCTTTCCTAAAGCAGAGAGAGAAGGCTTTCCTAAAGCAGAGAAAGAAGGCAGTGGAAGGAAGAGCCCCTATGTTGGGCAAGTGACGAGATGAGTCTGAGCGAGAGGGGGCAGGCAGCCTATGCCAGTGCTCATGACTCACTGGATACGAAGTGTGCAAGTAACTGAGCCACCCATCTCAGAGGCATGGGACTCAGTGAAAGGAGGGCTGTGAGGTAAGTTGGTCACCCTCGATGTATTTAAAGAGGAAGTATAGATAGAAGCATTGCAGTGTTTTTACTTGTCTCAGAGGAAATGGGATTTGATGAAAACCATTAGCTTAGGTTTGAAGAGAAGCAGAGCTTCCTGTCTCCATGGAAACAAACCAGAACTGCATAAGCACAGGACTACAGGGCAGAAGGTGCACACAAACAGAAAATGGCCCTAAGCTAGCCCATTGCCTCTATCCACTGCTCCCAGGGCTTCTGGAGGGAGGAAGGTAGGCTTGGGGGAGCAGTTGTGCTGTCTCCAAACTGGGACAGGGACAGCCAGGCCAGAGATGCTTACAAATGCACACCGGAAGCAATTGGAAACCTCATGTATGTGAAGCATGTCATAGTTTTCAAAGCATCTTTGCTTCCATGTGTTTTTAAACGTATCATGTGGCCTCCATCCAGGGATATTGACAACATGGCACAACTAGAGAAAGGCTGCTGAGGGTTAGCCTAGAGTATCCTGTCCATACAGACTTTAGTGTGAGTTTTAATCTGCACATGCATTCACGCACACACTTATTCACATACACTAGTCTTCATGTACACAGTGTGACCTGGTACATACAGGGTATAAAATGCCAAGACCCACTGTCCAGATCCTCTTGCCTTAAGGACTAATGGGGAGTGGTGAACTTTCCCTATTAGAGGAGGAATTCTTCTGGTTCCATCTCTTGAGTGAGTGGAATGGCTCCCATAACAAGCATGGTTACAGCTGTCTGTCTGTCCTGCCACCAACTCATTTGCTGAGTGGGTTTGAGAATTAAGTGCAATTCAGCAAATGCTTATTGAGTATTTACTATACACAAGACACTTTGCTAGACTGAGATCACAAAGATAAAATAAGGAGATTGTAGATTGATTAAGGAAATAATTTAAAATATATGTAATGGAATCTAAATTCAAACAGATCCAGGGTTTTAGCCCTATCCAAAGCAATTTATTTAATATATATACCGTATATTTTTTTAAGATTTGTAGATGTCACATATTTTGAGCACCTACTATCTTGCAAGGCATAACTGAGGATACAAAATTGAATAGGACCTAGGTCCTGTCCAGAAGGAAGAGACCAACAAGTGTATCTTCAATATTAAACTTTGGATCTCCTGAATCACCTGTCATTGCTTCTCTTTGGATATTAGAAGATGGCACCTCAGCATCTCCCAGACCTGACTTGTGTGTAGGTGAACTATACAGTAATTTTCCTGCCGGGATTCAGACACTGGAATCAACCATAGAAATTCAATTATTCATGCAGCTAATATTACTGAGTTCTTGCTGTACATCACCTGCTTCTAGGGGCTGAGGATATATCAAACAAGGACAGAGAGCTGTTACCCTCAAGGAGCTTGTAGTCTAGGTAGAGAGATAGCACAGGGAAAGCCTTTAGATTAGAAGAGGCAAAGATCAGTCAAGGCCAAGTGAAGAAATTGCCATTGAGACGTAGTTTAAAAGAATGAGTAATGGTTGACTAGAAGCAAAAGGGAGGACATCCCAGCAGGTTAGTAGTCAAGAAGGTATAAAAGGTATATTCTGAGTAACTTGAATGAATCAAGTCAGGAAAAGTAGAGAACATGAAACTTGAGGCAAAGGCAGAGGCTCATCATGAAGGGCTCATTATATGGGCTAAGCTAATGAGTTTAAATCTGATTCCGGAAGCTCTTGGGAGGTTCTCAAGTTTTAAGCAGGGAAGATGACCAGTTTACAATCAAAGATGATCATCCTGAACATAAGGGAAGGGAAGCAAAAATAATGTAAAAACAGGGAGGGGGACAAAACACAAGAGACTCTTAAATATGGAGAACAAACAAAGGGTTACTGGAGGGGTTGTGGGAGCGGGGATGGGCTAAATGGGTAAAGGGCTTTAAGGAATCTACTCCTGAAATCATTGTACTGTATGCTAACAAACTTAGATGTAAATTAAAAAAATAAATTAAAAAAAAAGATGATCATCCTGAAGAAATTATTTAGAGAAACAAGACTGAAGACAGGGAGACACTTTAGGAGCAAAGCAGAAGAAGCAGTGAGGCCCGAAGCAACCCAGTGGTGTGGCTATGGACAGGATGGGCCAGATCCAAGAGGTGTTGGTTAGACAGCACGTGCATGTCTTGGTGACTCTTTGGGTGTGTCTGAGTGTGGACTGGGGGTAAAAATAAGAGGGAAGTCTCTTGGACTGCTTCTAGATTTCTGAATTGAGTCACTATGTGGCTAGGGGAGAACACAGGACAAAGAGGTTTTGAGGGAAGGAGGATAGGTTTTAGATCTGTTGAGTTGGAGGAAGCATAACACACTTTACACCTGTTGGCTAGTTTACAGCAGTAATATAGGGCTTGTTTCAGGTTGATTTTTTTAAGCTGTAATTTTTTGAGATTGTGCTATACATTGAAAATTACACCAATGCCATGACACACATTGTTTCATTTAATCCTCACAATGACCCTATAAGGTATTACTATCTTCTTTTATGAATAGGGTAACCAAGAGGGAAGTTTGGTAATTTGCCTAAGCTCACAAAGCTGTTAGGCAGCAGGTTCAGAATTTGGAAATGAGAGATGCCATGGCCAAACACCTATGCTGTTAAACACATCCTGCATATGGTTAAATGTCCTTTTTGGAAGGAAACTAGCTGGCATACAGAACAGCGCATCTTGATGGAAATGAAGGGGTCTTTGGTGGCTGGCAAGACATGTAGAACTTTCTGGCCCTGCAGACAGAGATTTTATGTTCAACACCAGTAATCACCAGAGTAGTGTTCGAAGTCCCTCCCTTGACTACAAGGACCCTTTCTTGGATGAGTTGTGTGACCATGAAGGTCACATATAAAGCTATGAGAGCTTGTTGGGAGCATCTGCATTTCCCCAAGACACTGTTTCGTATATCAGTTGTCAGAGTTGTATCTTAGATTGGGATAAAAATTATTTGAGGTAGAAGGGACTGTAAGAGACTATAAGTGGCCTCTGTGTTACAATCGAGGAAACCTGAATAGAAAGTGAAGCAACTTGCCCAAGTTATAGTCAGCTATTTAGTGGAGGATCTTGACTGGAACCTAGGTTCTCTGGCTCTCTGTCCAGAGTGCTTTCTTCCTCTGTACAATAGGTGTAGTTTAGTAGTAAAATATGGACACTGTAAACAGTATATCTGGGTTTGAATCCCATCTCTATTACTTGTCATCTTTGTGAACTTAGACAAGTCACTTCATATTTTCATACCCTTAATTACCCAACTGCAAACAAGGATACTAGTATCCACCATGTAGGATGGTTGAGAAAACTAAATCAGATCATGCATGTGAAGTGTTTAGTACCTGGGAGAGAGTTAATACTTAATCAGTGTTAGCTATTAATAGCAGATTTCTTCTCTCCAGAACCTAGTCTACACCTCAGAAGGTAGAGCTGGGAAAGAGTCATTCTTCTTACCTACCAAGTAACCCCTCTGAGTCAGTTACAGGAGCTGAGATGTTTTGGGATACCACTGATAGGGCTAATTGACTATGGCACCCTTCAGGGAATAGTAATAACATACCAGTGGACCACATGCTTGTGCCCCACATGTGGCCATCACCTTAGACATTCCTCTTCTTGCAGTTTCTTGGAAATGCCCTAGACTTTCTGCCTTCTGCTCCTTTGGTCTAGAGTAGGCCCCTGCCCCTTTAGTTTTCCTTGTTGAATTCTTGCCCTCACAGCCTGTTTCAACTTTGACCTCTTTCATGAGATATTTCCAGATCCATACCCCTCCTCCCATTCTTCAATTAGGATTAAAATCTTCCTCCCATATACTCTCATAATACTATGCATCTGTCTATTATAGAATCTATTACTCATAATAACATGCAATTTTGTTATAGAACTTAATATTCAAGACAAGAGCTAACATTTATTGAAAGCTCATCTGCCAGATGCTATGCTAAATACTTTATATACATTATTTCAGTTAATTTTTATAACAGCCTTATGAGTAAGGTACTGTTGTTAACCCCAGTTTATAAATGAGAAAATGGAGACTGAGAGACTTTGAGCCATGCCTAAGGCTGCACATTTAAGTGAGTGGAGTGTATTGGAGCCGTAAATGTTCCTGTCACCTGTTAGTTTTTGTTTCTTGTGCTAGAGATGGCTTTCCCTATAATTGGATCTCTCCTAAGATCTTAGTGCCTGGTTCTTGACTCAATAAATAATTGCTGAATTGAAGGGAGATCCAGTAACACCAGGCCCCTCTTAGAGGATGCCATACCCACTGTGACTTTCTGGAGAATAATATTGCAGAGATGAAGGAAGATGCTGGTATCTTAAAAGTAAGGAGCATAGTCACTGGCACTGGAGATCCAGATGGCAGCCTCAGAGAGACTGTTTATTCTGCAGAGTGATGGCCCCTACCTGCATCTTCCAGACAAGTAATTGTCTCACATTGAGCAGTTTTTTCATGTGGCTATTGCTAGTAATATTTTTTTTTTAGTTATTGATCATGTTCCTTGCCACTTTCTTATTGACATGTTTATCTTTTTTATATGAACTGAAAAGACCCATTTGTTTAGCAAAGATATTAACCTTTTTTATCATATGTAGCAATATTTAGGGAATAAATAATTGCTTTTCAAGGATAGTTAAAGTTGTTATCATATCAGTAGTTGTGGGCACTAAGTCTGTTGGAAGCAGAAAAAGACTATAAAATGGTTATTCTTTTTAAATTTAGAGCACTTCATTTAGAAAGCATTCCATATGTGTTCTTTTGTTTGATTCTCACAGTGGTCCTAGGAATTGTGTTACCATTATTTTACAAATAAGGATATTAAAGCTCAAAGTGAACAAGTATTATGCCCTAAGTCATAAATCTGAAAGTGTGGTATTCTGGTGTGGTGGAAGCCAACCATCGTATCCAGAAAGGTCACCTTCCAGGGGCTGGGTCGAAGTGTTCAGGGAAAAGAAACAGAGAAATCAGTAAGTAGGACAATCAAGATAAATTATCAACATGAGGGACTGTTCTATCCGTACTCACCATTTTATAGAGACATTTGAACTATTATATTGGGACTTCATTAGGTGCCTATTTGGTGATGTTGAGACAGTAGCCAAATATAAAAAGGCCTGATTGTCTTTTGAAGAATTTTTTACACATGGAATTTCTGGTTGGCTAAGTTCTTAATTTTTTTTTTTAACGTTTATTTATTTTTGAGACAGAGAGAGACAGAGCATGAACGGGGGGAAGGTCAGAGAGAGAGGGAGACACAGAATCTGAAACAGGCTCCAGGCTCTGAGCTGTCAGCACAGAGCCCAACGCGGGGCTCAAACTCACGGACCGCGAGATCATGACCTGAGCCGAAGTCGGACGCTTAACCGACTGAGCCACCCAGGCGCCCCTAGTTGGCTAAGTTCTTAAATGGCTGAAACAATCGTGGCATCTCTTCTGCCACACCCTAACTAACTTCGTACAGATTCATCCTTTAATACTCTGATACCTTTATTTAATGTGTGTATATGTGTGTGTGTGTATATATACACACTGCACATATGCACACATATTTATATACATACTTAATAATACACATATTTTCACATGTTTGTGATGCTCTGTATTCATGCTGCAACTCTAATGCACACAATACTGTTCTTCAGTGTTTGTCCTTCCATGAAGTACTTAAGGACCCAGCAGAAGACTGTACCATTCTGAATTCACCTTGAACAGCATACACTATATTGTATACTTGTACAATATATTTAAGCCTATTCCAAGAATGTTTCCATCTAAAAATCCCATTTTTCTTACCTGTTTTTCAGAAGAGGAGTTAATGTTTACTTAATAGAATAATATAATAAGAAATAATGTTTAAGAAGATGGCTTTGCTAACATATAGACCTGGATTTAATTTCCTGTCTGCCACTGAGCTGCAAAGAGTACCTCTTTTCTTAGATATCCCTTAGACATCTCACATTCAGAATGCTCTAAAGTGAATTCATTGTCTCATTCTTCTACCCTAAACTCAGCACTCTCCCTTTGTTACCTTTTACCACATTTATTACACAAGATAGCAACCTTAGTTAATGCCTTCTTTTCACTTATTCTCTGCATCTAATTGCTCATCAAGACCTGCTGATTCCACCCTTGAAAGGTTTCATGAACTGTATCCTGGATTGTAGGAATTGTCTCTTTAAGTGCTCTCCTTACTGGAATCTGGCCTGTTGTCCATCACCAAAGCAGTCTTTCCAAAGTAGACATTTAATTACATGATTTGTATATCTTAACTATTTATAATGGCTTCCTATTGCCTAAGTAATGGACTCATTCATGTTTTCACTTGTTCAGGTTTTCAACAAATAGATATTGAACTTCTGCTATGTGCCAGCCAGTGTTCTAGATGCTGCCTGCACAGCAGAGAACAAAACAAACAAAAAGTCCTGTACTCATGAAGCTTGAATTCTAATATGAGCATATCCAATTGTTGCATATTTTCATTTAGATAAATGAAAAGGCAAACCCTGTTCTTGAAAAGGAATATTTTAAATCACAAAGATGTTTCTTTTCTCTAACTTTAATATTAATAAACACAAATAAGACTTTCCTTTTTTAAATGTTTATTTATTTTTGAGAGAGAGAGAACATGCATGCAATGGAGGGGCAGAGGATCTGAAGTGGGCTCTGAGCTGGCAGCAGTGAGCCTGACATGGGACTCAGTCTCATGAACCATGAGATCATGACCTGAGCTGAAGTCAGACACTCAACCGATTGAGCCACCCAGGGGTCCCCAAATAAGATTTTCACTTTACTAAATTGAAACTTACTTGAACACTTATATATCTAAGAATAACCAGGGTATTGCTTATTGCTTAGAACATGAGGAACAGAGACTTTTTCTACAAGTAGTAAATTATATTCTAAAGCTATAGTAATTGAAACAATGTGGTAGGATGTAGAAATAGGAGGACCAAAAAGATGTGTGTGTGTGTGTGTGTGTGTGTGTATGCATGTCTGTGTGTGTGTGTGTGTGTGTATGTGTATATATATATATATATATATATATATATATATATATATATACATATATATGGGTGTATATATCAACACACACACATATATATGAATTTACAATAGTATATATGTCATTTCAAATTAGTGAAAATGACCTATTCAATAAAAGGTGTTAATCTGTGGCCAGCACTTAAAAAGAAAAAATTGAATTAGATCCCTAACTCTCATATCTTATACCATAATAAACTGCAGGTGGAGCTAGTACATATGTATATTTTTTAAGTAAATCATAAAAGTATTCAAAGAGATTATGCACAATTTAAAATTCTTCAAGGGGAAGGCTTTTATAAGGATGATACAAATTAATAAGCCATTAAGGAAATAATTAATACATTTGAATTTGAAAAAATAAAAATATACTACCATAATTCATTAATAAAATCAAAAGGCAAAACGAGTTAGTTTTGAATTTTATTTTAATTTTTTATTTTAGAGAAAAAGAGAGTGTGAGGGTGAGTAGGGGAGGGCAGAGGAAGAAAGAGAACATCTTAAGCAGGCTCTGCTCTTAGCATGGAGCCTGATGTGGGGCTGGATCCCACAATCCTGGGACCATGACCCGAGCTGAAATCAAGAGTGGGACTCTCAACCAACTGAGCCACCCAAGTGCCCCTAGTTTTGAATTTTAGATTGAGTCTGTAGTGGATTAGATGTAAATTTTTTTTTAAAGGTGATTGGCTAGTAATAAGACTATAAAAAGATCTGTTTGTGAACAGAAGATGAGGATATCAAGCACTGATGACTGAAATATAAAGAGAAAACTCGTGAAGATTTTAGGCGGTAAAATTGTCAGGATATGGTAAATGAGCGACTGTATTGGGTGAGGAAAGATCATGGAGGATATCCCAAGATTCAGTTGTAAATGTCTTGGAGAACTTTGTTGTCATTTACTGAGATGAATAATAGAGGAGAAAAGAAAAAAAGAAAAAAAAAGCTCTTGTTCTGGGAGAAAGATGCTTTCGATTTTAGACAGAGTTTGAGGTTGGCAAGGGCCAAATAAGTAGATAAGATTAGCCAATATCTGTGTTTTAAGAACAGAGACAGAAAAGATGTGACATGCTATCAGGACATGGTAGAGCAAATGGTAAAAATAGACAAGTTTATCCAGGGAGGACATATAGGAAAGAATAAAAGGGGCGCCTGGGTGGCTCGGTCGGTTAAGCGTCCAACTTCGGCTCAGGTCATGATCTCACGGTCCGTGAGTTCGAGCCCCGCGTCGGACTCTGTGCTGACCGCTCAGAGCCTGGAACCTGTTTCAGATTCTGTGTCTCCCTCTCTCTCTGCCCCTCCCCTGTTCATGCTCTGTCTCTCTCTGTCTCAAAAATAAATAAACGTTAAAAAAAAATTAAAAAAAAAAGAAAAAAAAAACAGAGCCAGAGATAGAGATTTATCAAAAATACTAACCATTAAAGAGTTGGAATATCAAGATTGGTCAAAAGGAGATCATGAAAACACCACATCATGAAAGATGAAGAAGTACAGGGTTTCAAAAAGGAAGAAGAAAATCCCAAATGTTGAATGAGTCCTAGAGTCATTTTCAGTCAGTCATCTTCAGTCAGTACAAACATGACTGAAAAATAGCTGTTGAAGTGGGCAATGTGAGGACCTGGCTGGTTTTTAAAATTTTTTTTTAAATTTTGAAATAATAGAGAACCCAGGAAATTGCAAGAAAAAAAGTACAGAGAACTCTTCATGTGCCTTTTACCTGGTTTCCCTCAGTGATAACCTCATGCATAACACCATAGAACAATACCAAAACCAGGAAGTCGGCATTGGTACAATCCAAAGAACTAATTCTGACTTTGTAGGTTTTACATGGGTGTGTGTGTGTGTGTGCATGCACACACGTGTGTATAGTCTCATGCAGTTTTATCAGGTGTAGAACCTGAATTGTGCAGCCACCCCTACAATCAAGATGCAGACATGTTTCATCACCACAAGACTTGCTCATGCTCTCCCTTTATAACACACCATTGTCCCTTAGCCATTCCCCACAACCCCTGGTGACCACTAATGTGTTCTCCATTTCTAATTCTGTCATTTTAAGAATGCCATATAAATAGAATTATATAGTAGGTAACCTTTTGAAATGGGCAGTTTTTTTCACTAGGTAGAATTTCCTTAAATTCTCCCCAGATTGTTCCATGTAACAATAGCCCATGCCTTTTTACTTCTGAATAGTATTCCATGGTGTGGACGTACCACTGTTTGTTTAACCATAAACCCGTTGGAGGACATTTGGGTTGTTTTTAGTTTGGAGCTATTACAGATAAAGTTAGGATGAATATTTCTGCATAGATTTTTGTGCAAACAAGTTTTCTTTCCTCTGAGATAAATGCTCAAGAGTACAATTGCTAGGTCATATGGTAAGTGCATGTTTAGTTTTATAAGAAACTGTCAATCTTTCTAGCATGGCTGTACGATTTGATATTCCTGCCAGCAATATATGAGAGTCCTATGTTTTCCAGGTCCTCACTGGCTAGCTTAAAAATAAATAATAGACCATGAACATTAATATCACAACTTTATGTTGATATTGTAAGACAATATAAGTAATGTTGGCTAACGATGATTAAATATGTGACTTTTTAAACAATATTATGAAACAGTAAATTCTTAGAAAAAGAGAATAAACAAAAACAGAAAGGTAACGTTGAGTGTGTAGAACAGAAGAATAACTTTTAATTTTAACAATTAAAGGCTTTAAAGCAAACAGATTAATCAGCACAGCTTCCACTAACTTCCCTCTTCATCTGTTTATTAAAGAATCCAAATTAATGTTCCTTATCTTGCATGACCTCTCAAAGTTTAGCGGAACCTACTTTTCCACCCTTGATCCTACATTCCTCTCCTTTAGCCTTGCCACACACCTGCTGCTACTGGATTTCCCAGGTACACATACCTCCATTTTTTGCTTTGCTTAGAAGAAGCCACCTCTCATAACCCCCTCCACTTGCGTGCTTTATTTGATTGGGGATTCATCTTGTAAGGTGAAATTCCCCATAAGTTTCCTCATCTGTTTCCATCGCACTATGTAAAATCCTCTATTAGAGCCCTTGTCTTATAGTTATTTGTGGATGTCTTTGTCCCTTTCATAAAATTATGAAGGCAGGCACCATGGTGAGTTCATCTTTCTTTCCCTAGCACTTAGCAAGCATAATTAGTATGCACACAGTAGGCTCCCAGTAAATGCCCTCATGTAAACAAATCAAAGGCCATCTTCCTGTTTGTGGGATGTCTGTATTTGTCAGAAATTTTCCTGAGATCTTGGGCATTGTTTTCAATGGGTATAATGCCCTTGAAGCCCAAGTTTAATATTGGCTGAAGAGCTGAGCACAGATTAGTGTAATAGAACTCCCATTATTTTGCTAGTATCAAGGGACAACTCTAAGAGCTGTGTAGACCTTCTCCATTACAGGGAGAAAGAGGGAACATTTGTCATTATCAGTATGGTGGACATGACCCAGTGTAATCAAATCGTTGCTATTTGAGAGGCTTTTAAATGGCTTTCTTTGCTGTCATAATTTGTCCCACATGCTCATTTCACTGTAGCATTTGTGTCAAAATCTTATGCTTTTCAAGATTAGAAAAGAATTTTATGCTTGAACCTAGGTCTCTTTTTCTGGTCTGTGGAATCTCATAGTAATTGCTTTCACCACATGGAAATTTGTAATAGTGTTAGAACCTCACTTCATTCTGAGCTTATGGCCCATAGTCAAGCCCCTATAATTAGACATGTTTTCTGTGCACTTGCAGACATGGGCACACTGAGGTGGCTGAAATAATACCTCCCAATTTCCCCAGTTGATAATCACAGTCTTTACAACTTGGTTATATACTGGGTACTTGGCATTTCTAGCTGTTAAGTTCTGATTCTGTTAGAGTTGTGGTTGAATTAAAAGTTCTTTATTTTCCCCTTGGTGTTAAGTGAGCCACGACATTCTCAACACTTAATTATCATTGCATCCTAAAATATTCCTGATTTAGCAAAAATATTGAAATTACTTTTTCCCAGTTGAAGAAGCAAACTCAGATATGTAGGGAGAACACTGAGATGTGTTCCACAGAGAACCCAGGAAATGGACAGCAACTGAGAGCATTTGGAAGAATAAGAGGGACCCCAAAGCCAGTTTAGGGGTTCACGTTACTATTACCCATATTAAACTAAACTTGATAATCAGTCTGTTTAGCCAGAGGGCACATCCATAAGCTGAAGTTCACCAGTCCAGAGGAGTTCCCCTAACCCTCACCAGAGTTGACTGAAATGGCAATAAAATAGGTTATGATCTTCCTCCCTTCTCCTCCCGTGGCCTTCTGTGCTATACACAGGGCAGTGTCTCCTCTATCACCTTGCCACTACATTTTCACATTACACTATTCCCTTAGATCAAGGTTGCCAGGGGTCAAATACAATACGAGGGAGGGGTGACCTTATTTGCAAATGTTAATATCTCAGTCAGCAAGTGTCTCTGACCAAGAACTGAGGGAAGAAGATACAGATAATTTAAGTGGAGGTAGACAAGGAGACGAAACATTTATTTGCTCCTTTATTAAAATACATTTTCAGCAAACATTTATCAAGCACATGTGTGTTGGGCACTCTGGGTTTGATAGTGAACGAGAAGATGAGGCCCAACCCCCTCATGAGCTTTATATTCTAAGACAGAAAACGAGTGAGTAAACATACAAATACCATGATATTAATGGTAAATGTCATGAAGAAAATGAGCAGGCTTTTGGAATAGCAGCTCTAACTCTCATCTTAGAATGGGGAAGAAAATGAGACTTAAGAGAATAGCTACCATTCCTGGACAGTCTGCATGGGTCTGACCTCTATGTCAGATCTGTGGATAATGCTTTTCTCAGCTGACACAGCCTCTTCCTCACTGTTCCCTACAGGAGAACTGTGTGCTTTTCTCTAAGGGATGGTGCATTTACTCTGAAAATGTCAGTTTCCAGCCAACTTGGCTACAAAAAATAACCAAGCAATAGTATCTTGAATGTATTAATTAACCTGTGTGGATCTCAGTGTCCTTTGCTCAGTGGTGTTCAAAAGGACGCCTCTGTGTTAACTAGTGGTGAAAGATACCCGAGTGGATAAAACAACTTAATATTCTTTCCAGAGATAAGGAGCCAGAATCCAGGACTGTGCTGTTACTGGCATACCCACCCTCTACATTCCCTGTGCATACACCTATGAATAGAAAAAAAAAAAAAAAAAAAGTCTAAAACGGTCAGAGGGAACCTCAAGGCCAAGTTGTGTCCCAGATTGGGTACCCCCCAGAGAGGAGGTGTGTTATTCATTCAGTCACACGTTTCTGGCCTCTTTCCTCAGCACTGTCCTCAGAAGTGGTAGCAAATCACTGTCCCTAGGTTGGGCTGTGCTGGTCATTTTCACAGATGAATTAAGCATAAGTTACCCCTTCTTTCTAGGAATTCTTGTCCATCTAGTCTTTCAACCTTGGTCAAGATTTGCTCCTGGCTAAATTTGAGAAGTAGGTGGTATTTATATTTGAAATCATGCACACTTGCTCTCCCCCAGTTTACTGTCACTCCTTCCTTTTCCCCATGCTTTTGTCAGCAAGGAAAATGATTTGATAGACTAACTAGTTCACATGCGGTGTTTTGGTCTGGGGTTTTCTGAAAGAAGACCCTAAGAAAAGGATTGGGTATTCGTGGTTTATTTGGGAGGTGCTCCCTAACTGCAAAAGGGAGAAAGCAGGAGAAACCGAGACAGAGAAGAGGGAAAAGCCAAAGAATACACATTAATTGAGAGGGTTACTAGTATGGACAGCTGAGGCTTAATCTACTGGGAACCTTCTAAAGAACCATATAGAATGTACCTCAGAATTGCTCTACCAGGGCTTGAGAAATTAGGATATATATTTATATATAATCTCCAACTCCTGTCCCTCCTTGAGTGATGATACTTTTGGGTTGCCCTGTTTGTGAGCTGAGCAAGCTCCCGGGGCACTGGAGAAATCCCTTAGGCAGAGAAACAGAAAGATGTGAGCACCTGAGGTAAGAGCTGTCACATCTGTCAAAGTACACAGGATCTGTCAACTGCAGCTTTAGGACAACTCAGAGGTGGTCTGAGAGGATTTGAGGTGGGACATCCAGGGCATACGCTGTATGTGGTCCATTCAAGGAGTATTTCATTTGTTCAACATTTGTTGAGCACCTATTGTGTGCCATGAATAGTTTTTCTGAGGTTAGTGTCCAGGCGAATTAAAAGAAGCAGGGTGAGAACAGATCTGAGGCATGGAGAGTCTGGGAGAGCAGGTGTTTCGCTGCCCCGAATGATGAGATCCCTCAAAGGGCTGGAAAGATAGGTGCCCTGGGAATAGGTATGTGCTTAGAAGCCATGGGCTGGATAAGACACATCTGTCACATCCTGCAAGGCCAATCAGAGACCTGAACGTTTAGGTCAACATGACCCTACCCCTCCCCTATAACCTTATTCCTCTTCCCAAGCCCACTTGATGGTCCATGCCCTGACACCTGCCATGCCAGCTTGAAGTCACTACCCTTTCCTCTTCTTCCTCCCCTCACCAGCACACCCACGATTGCATTTAATCCCAGTCTGTACTTTTCCTGCTCAGCCTTCCTGCCCTTTTCACCCTTCTCCTCACCGTGAAGTACAGTATTCCCATTATCATTACTTAGTTCCCCATCTACACAGCTAATCCTGTTAAGGACCAATTTATGCAATGCTAGAGTCTGGAGCTTTTATGACTTAAGCAATTGAGGATCTCCTTATGTTACCAATGATGAATGCTATAATAAATAAGCAGTCTCAATTAAAATACTCATTCATCATGTTTGATGTCACAGAAGTCTAATATCGAACTCAATAGGTCTGTAAATTAAAAATATTGCATTTCAGTAGCCAGATGGTCATTCCTTCTTAGAACTTCTGGATGCTGTCCCCTAATCTGTGTCTGGCCCCATATATCAGTTTCATGCCCCCAGCCTGTGTCTTCTAGCCCCAGTCCACTTCTGTTTCCCAGGGGTAAGAGAGCAGAGGAGGGCTATCAGGAAGGAGGGACTCTACTACAGTCCACAGCACTGTGCTCGTCCTACCCACCTGTCTTGGGTCACCTGGAACGCAGTCCAGACAGCCAGAGCCGAGATTCTCAGAGTACCAACCCTTTAGCAGCTGTACAAACCAAACAACCATTTCACCTGTAATACTCCCTCAGCTCCCTGTGGGTGAATGAAGCATATGGGAGCAAGCGCTAGCCTTTCTCAGGTGGCTTCCGTGCAGAGTGGAAGTTCGGGCTCTTTCTGCCCTATTTTGGTTTCCTTTCCCTCTCTGTCTCCACCTGCCTTTTGATAGTAAAGGTTAACATTATAATTAAACAATCAATTTAGCAGATTTTCTTTGGGGATTTCCTTTCTTTTCCTTTTGGCAACTGTAGCTTCTCTTATCTCCAGAGATTCCCTGTGAAGTATGTCTGAGGTGTTTGTACTTTCCTTCATCTACCATTGTTATTTTCATATTCTTAAAAAAAATTTTTAAGATTATTTATTTATTGAGAGAGAGAGAGAGAGAGAGAGAGAGAGAGAGAGAATGCATGAGCAGGGGAGGGGCAGAGAGAGAGAGGGAGACAGAGAATCCCAAGCAGGCTCCATGCTGTCAGTGCAGAGCCTGACATGGGGCTGGATCCCACGAACCATGAGATCATGACCTGAGCCAAAATTAAGAGACAGATGCTCAACCAACTAAGCCACCCAGGTGCCCCCATTGTTGTTTTTTTTTTTAATGCTGTTTTCCAGGACTAACAAATGGTAAATAAGAAGTAGCATATGCATGATTTATATAAGCAGGAAGGAATATATTTACTTCTCTCTGCAGGAGAAGAGACGGAGGCAAGCTAATGGCTGTTACCCAAGGCCTTGCTCCCAAACATCATGGGGATTTGGGAGTCTAAGAATATTAATTGGATATAGCGAGAACAGTGGCAATTTCAAGTACCCAGTAGGAACATGCTGTGCTGAAGTAGAGTGTAAGAAAAATTTACCTGGTGGTGATTTGGTCTTAATTTCTTCCATGTTTTGTTTCTTGTACAAAACATATATGTGGCAAGAGATGGGAACAGGAAAAGAGAGTTCATGGAGGGGAGAAGAGAAGAAATAAACTTTGAAAATTCTAGTTGCCATGGTAACATAATGAGCTCCAAAAGTGGTATCTCTGAACTAGTTTTGCATGGAAAGGCAGGGGAGCCCAGAAGGAAGGAATTAAAATAATACAAATAATAAAACTGATCATGAAGCAAAAAGCACCTCAGAAGAGCCACTGCTTGCCACTCTCTGGGGGCCTGGACTGCTGAAGCTGCTTGTTCCTGGTTGACCACAGCAGAGCTGGTGGGATTATGCTTCGGGGCTAGAATGCTTTTCACAACCTCCTGGGCTTTGGGCGAGGCGCAGCTCAGAGACTCTGACAAAAGAAATTGTCAGAATTGTGTGTGAAGGTTAGCATGCTGAGAGCCCCCTTAAAGCCAGTCTCTCCTCCTGCCCTGTTCTCCTGCCTTTCCTCCCTCCCACCTGCCATCCTTCATAGCCCAGCATTAGACCTTCCAGTGGATTTCACTGCAGCCCAAGTGACAATGTGTGCTGTATCACTTTTACTGCAGCAGTTTGGAGCAGAGCCCCCATTGCTGAGCATACATTGTAACTGTAAAGCTCTTCTCCCCAGCCAAGTGCCCCAGAGCTGTGTGAGCTTTAGAAAAGAGCAGGCAGCATTTAGAAGCATAAAATTAGAAGGTTGAGAAGGAGTTGTAAGTAATGGTTTATTGACCACCCTTAAATTGGAAATGCACCTAAAGCATCTTAGAAATGTTTACTCTGAAAAAAAAAGGTATTTTAATAAATCCCTCAAAACCCCCTTATTTCATTCAAATGTTGTTCCATTTTTTTCCTCATTAGACTAGCTATGGACATTGCAATACATATTCTTTTCTCATATAATCAGCATTTATTTTACAGCATTTTGAACAAATCTGTGAGTTAACTCACTTGGGCTTAGAACTGGGTGAATTTGGGGATCCTGCTGCCACCTTGTGCTTGCTCGATACTGGTCCTCACTAGTCTCGTATGTTATTAAATCTCTACCACCAAGCACAGTAGCTGGCACACAATAATTACTTAATATATGTTTGTTGAGTGAATAGAATGAGTGCTTGATTCTGGTTGAAGTATCAGGCCCTCTTTATTATATGTGCTCTGGCTAGACTCCAACAAAGAACTCTCTGGCAATGATCCACATCAAGTTCAACAGATGACGTATAGGTGTATATATACATGAACTAATACCCCCGAGGAGGGCAGCACCTCTATGGAAATAAGCAAATCATTGAGTGAGTTGTTTGGATCAGCAAATACTAATCAACTAAATTTCCAGCCCCTTTCACATATTATTGTGTGCCTAATACTTCTTATGCTTTAGAACCATTTGTTAGTGAGGGGAACCTCCTTTTCCCTGACTTCATGTTTCCATATGGTGGAACTTCCTCTAGAAAAGTCTAGGCTTCTTTCCTCACCCTTCATTCATTCCTCCTGACTTGTAATTGATGAGCTTAGAAGAACTGGCTATGCTTTTGTCAGCCTGTCTCTTTTTAGAACTGATCTGCCCTCCAGGTATATGTATTCTCTCTTCCTCTTTGTTCTGAGCTTATGGGGCCAGCACCCTGGAACAGGGCAGGCCTGGGATCATGTGGTTGTGCCTATGACAAGGTGGCTGAAAATGTTGGGGTAGACATTAGTGATAGAACTAAAGCCACATTATCCAATGGGCTTTATCGAAATATTGCTGATATCTTTATTTATCTGACTCCTGCATATCCTTTTTCTCTCAGTTATATTTAAGAGAATAAATATATTGATCCCCATAGTACTGTTGTGTTTGATTAGAAAGGCTTTTTTTTCCCCTTTAAACGTGCAATTTTCAATAATATAGTGTAGTCTCCAATGTGATTTTCATCACATCCAAGGAATCTAGAAATTCCAGTGCACATACCTTAGGATGTTTATTTTGAAGGTCAGTTGGGAAAGAGTAGTTAGAGAATAGAAATTATCTTTATTGCACACTTGATTAGTGTGTGACCTTCTGGTCACTGAAAATAGGAGAATGTAAAAGAAGTATGGGAACTGGTTCTTTCTCTTGGGGGCTTATATCCTCCCCAGGAAGCTAAAACCCACTGTTCTTTCATATTGGGGGCATCACCGCAGTAGGTATTGTGTGGCTTTTATCATAACAGCAGCTTTACAGAAGATGTGGAATTTGAGCTGGGCTTTGAAGGGTGCCTAAAGTTTACATAAGCCAGGGATGGTGTGGAGTTCAGGGAAGGAGCATTAGGTGTGGGAGTATTAGGTGGGCACCAGCTTTGAGGCAGGCCCTAATCTATTTGTGGGATAGAGAGGGCACTGCATTTGGGAGTGGGGCAGACAAGGTTGGATCAGTTGATTCTGGCCAGATTTGGGAGAGTCTCACAAAAGAGGGGATTAGGCTTGATCCTGCAGGTGGGTGATTATTGTGGGTACCAGATAAAGGATACAGGATGGCCATGTGGGTCATAGAATTTTCGTAAAATTATCTTGCAGACCTGTCCTATGCAAGGATATCTGCTTATCTAACTCCCCAGCTTCTTACTCCTCCAGAAACCTCTGAGCTACTATGGCATGAGGACCATGGCTGGGTCTCTCAGTCAGCCACTCGGAACTGTTGGCTCGATGTGCCTGGCGCAGAAGTTAGGTTAGGCTGCTTCTATAAAGACAGAGCACTTATTTTGCCCAGACCATGGCTTTGAGATTTGAGATTAGATATCAGGATGTGCATTGTTTCAAATGAAAGGTGTTTGCTTTTTGTTTAGATAAATGAAAAATCTGAAATAATAGTCAGCCTTCACCTGTAAACACACCACTATCTGGGAGCCATAGCAAAGGGCTGTATGCAATAACAATAATGGTAATAATAGCTTCTCTCTGTAAAGTGTTTCCTGCTTGCTAGGCCTTTTACTGTATTTTGCTGCATCTCTAATATGTAGGTCTCTGACAAGGACATGCCAAACTGGTGTTAGGATTTTAATGTGCTGGAAATAAATACAGACAAAAAGGCAACACCTGATGGGAAGGTTTTGGAAGGGACCCTTACCAAAAGTGGGAGGTAGTCCAGCATGGTGGTTTCGGAATTAGAGGGCTCAAACTTGACTCCTGACTCTTCATTTTACTAGTTATACGGCCATGGGTGGATTTCTCCACCTCTATAATATAGTTTCAGTTTCCCAGTCTGTAAAATGGGGGTCATAATACGTCATAGTTTTGTTGTTGTTGTTGTTGTTGTTGTTGTTGTTATTGTTGTTGTTGCAAGTGAGATAATTAATGCAATGAACTTAGCACAGTGCCTGGAACATAATAAATGTTCAGTAATTATTATTAAGGGTCTCCTTAACTAGCCTCCTGTGAATCATAATTTTTCTATCATCCATTGTATCTTTGAGTTGAGGCTTTGAAAAAGCCTCTAAATAACTAAAAATATGATATATCATCAAAGTTACACATTTTCTCCCTCATGTTCCTTGAACATCTTTGTGCAATTCATTTATTAGCACCTCAGAATAACAGAGCGTCGGGAAAAAGGTACCCAGGAAGGACAAAATCATTTTGATAGCTAAGGACTGGAGTTGTAAAAGGTAGAGAAATCTGGGGGGGAAAAGAGGCAGGTTAAAAAAATGTACTGAATAACCACAGTATGGTAGGAAAAAGTCATGTATTATCTATTTAATCCTCATGACAACTCAGTAAGATAGGCTAGGTTCTCCTCACAGTACAGATAGGGAAATATGAACCATTGAAATTAAGTAACTTGCCCAAGAATCCCCAGATACTGAGTGGGGGATCAGGATCTGAACTCAGATCTCTCTTCATCCAAAGCCTGTGTGCTTTGTCTTATATTATGCTGGCCCTTGGGGGAATGCACAGAACAGCAATGCCTATTGTAAGAAGTCAAGCATCCTGGGGAAGCCAAGGGGAGGCTAAGAACATGGTGCCACAGAGCCCAATGTAAATGTGTAAAAGAGGCAAACATTTCCCATTAACAGGTAAGTGGGGGAAGGGTGACGAAAGATATATTTTCACCATTTCTCCTTCCAGTGTCCCTTAGGACTCATGTGGTCTGAGGAAGACAGAGGGACCAAGTCCCTGACCACACTCCCAAGTCACACAGGACAGTGCTTCAGGGACTGGGGTTCTGAGAGGGCTATTCAACATCCTTCCCCTGTCAGTGGCTGGGCATGAGCAGGCCTGACTAGGCAGGGGCCTAGGGAACTTACAATAAAGCAGGCCACCTGTTACTTGCCACAGCAGTGTAAAGAATTGACATGTCCATGTTCAGAAGGGTACCAAAGTCAGAGTGAAGGCTGATGTTCTAAAGCTGGGTCCCTAATCTGAAGAGCTAGACAAAGAACAGGAGTCAAGATACAGGCTGGGGGAGCCAGTGGGTAGGAAGGGGGATGTGAGTGAGGAGAAGCAACATGGGAATTGGGACTTGGTGTTGGAGGTATCCTCTGGGCAGGGAGTGGGCTTTCAGTGTGGTTCCTGTGTCCTTGTGAAGGTGGGCTGGACACTTTTGAAGGAGCCAGGTCTGATGTGCTGTGATGTATGAATCTCCGAACCACTGGGATAAGGGGTACGTTTTGGGGTAAGAGTACAAGCCAAAGATATGACACCCAAATGGACTTGAGTGAGCAAAAACTGCCACAATGAGAAATGTGTAGGCTTCCAACCAACAGGGCCAAAGAGAGTCAAGGAACCATGTGTTCCACCAGTGCATGTTCTCTAATTCACATGCAAACCAGTGCCAGCCCAGCCGACCCTGCTTTTCATACTCCCTGCTTCCAGAAATGAAGAGCCAAAGAAAGAAACCTCAAGAGAATGATCTATGCTTTTTCCAGATGTAAGTCCTCTCAACAGCAAATTTCACCACACTCTTCTACCTGCCCTCAGTTATCCCCAGTGAAGCCACATCACCAAGTCACATCTCCTTCTGGCATGAAGCCCTTTCACTTCCTTGAAGTGTTTAAATACACTGAGGATCTCACTGAGACCTTTCTCTTAAGTTTCTCTTTCACTGCCTGCATTTCTGATCACCCCCTCTCAGCATTAGTCAGTGTAGATTAGGCTATATTGCTGAAACAACCCCCAAATCTCATTAGCTTAAAACAACAGAGGTTTATTTTTTGTTCAGGCTTCAAGGTTGAAGTTGCATATCATAGATGCCTCTAGAGATTTCGGCTGACAGTTAAGTGTTTTGGCACAGAAGTGCCACCCAACAATCCTTCTCCCATTTCATTGGTCAGAACTAGTCACATGGTCTTACTAACATCAAGAGGGAAGAAGAACTGTCTTCCGTGTGCCTGGAAGTCAAGGAGAATGGGTATGAGCGGATATCAGTAATGTCTACCTCACTCTCTTTGCTGATTTCTTTTTCTCTAAGTCCTGGTGAAACATTGGTTCTCCACAAGGTACCATTCTGAGCCATATTGCCCTGCTCTTCCTGGGAGGTCCAATGTACTTCCATTGCTATAAGCTATTCATGCCCTATGACTCTTGGATCCATATCCCCAACTTTTGCCTCTATCCAGGGCTACAAAGCCATATTTTCTACTGTGTGATTACTTCAAATTCATCATGCTGCAAAACAAATTAACTTTCTATACCAAAATCCCCACCTCCTCTCTCTACTAACACACCCACTTAGCCATCGTGGGGGCCTTGGGAATTTCTGGCTCTTCTAATCTGGTCTACAGGTTCCTTTTTTTAATCTTTTATATGTCTGTTGATCTGTCCATCCTCCTTTCCATTTTCAGTGTCCTTGACCATATGAGGCCCAGGTTCTTGTCATAATTTGTCAAATAATGACCCCCTCATCTTTAGTCTATGGCACAAACATAGCTATTTTCCTAAAAATAGATTTAATCATGTTACTCCCTTGTGAAAAAACCTTTGAGAATTTCCTGCGACCCACAGAATAAATTAAATCACATAAAGTCCTTGGGGAACAGGGTTATATTTGAACAGAGCCAGACAAGGATTTGAATCCTGGTCTACCACCTACTAGCTATGAGTAAGTTATTTAATCTCATTGATTCTAAGTTTTTCAATCTATAAAAAAGAAGACAATAATACCTACCTCTCAGGGTTGCTTTATTTTTGTTCATGTTACATGTCCATCATCCAGTTGGCTGGGGACTCCATACCAAGTTGTTGTTGTATTTCCTCTAGAACTTGGGCTGATGGAGTACCCACTCTCTGACCTCATCACCTCCTGCTCTGTATTGGCCCACTGCTCTTCAGCCATACTTTCTCACACTGGGGTAAGGAAAAAGAGAGCTCTGAAGGTTCTAACTCTGGCAGTGAAGTATTTGGCCTCAAATTTATTTGCCAGAGTTGTTCATATGTTCATATCCAAGCTTAGGGGCTAAGAAGGCAGCAAAAGTATTATGTGAGCAGCATTAATCACTACCCCATAATCCCATAGAAGTTACCTCAGATCATTGCCCTTTGGATTGCCTCCTGACCTGATCAAGCTCTGACACAGGGACTCTATGTGACCATTAGTTAGTCAATTGGTTTCAAAGGAGGATGGATGGGATACTTTAAATATGTCAAGGACTTGAGTATAAAAACTGACCCTCAAAGATACTCTAACTAGAAGAGAGAGAAACCATTTTTTAGTCAGTTCTACTCATCACAGATGAGGAAACTAAAGGACCAAGAAGAGTAAGACATCTCCACCTAGTGCTCCCTGGCATCTTAGACTCTGCATGTCCATCTCTGAACCCCCATTATCACTTCCAGCAAGCCCCACAACCCAGCCTGTATTTTCTCTGTGGCTGGTGTCATCACTGATTGTGTGTTTATCCTTTGGAACACAATATCTTCTTTCCTAGACACCTTCCCTAGTTCCTCCCATAGAGTCACAGCCTCTCCTCCTTATGTCATCCATGTTCCATTTATAGCATATGCCATTTTGCATTGATTTCTTTGTCTGTATCCTGGGAATATTGGATTTACTTGAATAAGGAATAGTATCTTACACATCTCTGTATTTTTCAATCTAGCAAGTAGTATTTTATCCAGTGAATTGACTAAGAGTCTGTGTCTGAATGATGGGATCGGGGGGGAAGATTTCCTACAGCCACCCAGGCAGTAGCAGAGTTGGTACCAAAACCCAATACTTTTGATGTTTGTCTCCAATAATTTTCTACTGAATTTTATTCAGCTTGGAATTTTTCAGTCTCTTACAGAATTGTGTCCTGTGCTCTTCTGCTTGGGTGTAAGAGACTGTTTCTTACCAGACTTTTTTTCTTTCTATTCTTCATTAGATTTGCTAACTTGTTTTTTTGTTTGTTTGTTTCTTATTTGGTGATAATACCACATTCCCATTCAAGATGGATATCATCCATAAACAAAAGATGTCTTGTTTTCATTTTTTGCCTTTTCAGTATCATGCTACAAGATATACACAAGTTAGTTGTAATTTGCAATCTGGCAGACTTTGAATTAAAGGGGTCTATATAGCTTTGGGGGCTTTAATGTATTGAAAATACTGAGTTACTCTTGAGATACTCTGTATGAAAGTTTTTTTACAAACTGTAAAGTGGCATACTGTTAAAAGTGTTATATTTAACATTATACTTAATGCCCAGCATCACGTCTGGCAGGTGGTAGATGCCGAATGAGAATTTGGTGAACAAATGAAGACTTTTTTCCCCCAGATCTATTATTTCATGTTGTCCTCATGATAAGTTGTTTGCATCCATAGACTGCACCCCTCAGGTCAGTCAGTACTGTGTTCTAAAGGCCTTGTACAGGTCTCCAGGGGAACCATGCTGGACACTGTAGATAACTAACCCAGTGCAGTTTATTTTCTACTGACAGTAGGTTCACTGCACCTGCTTCTTCCTTCTTGGAGGTCAGTCTTCTTACCCCCCTCCCCCGACTTACTCTTTTGGGATGCCTCTTTATCACCCAGATCTTTCTCCTGATGTTCCAAATTGTCATGTTTTGGGCATGTGGTTCCATTTGTAAAAACCATATCAGAAACCCTTCTTTAGCAGATGTTCTCAGTCCTGGCCTCATTGATTCAGTAAACATATATAGTTCCTCCTCTGAGCCAGGTGCTATGTTCTGTAGGAAAAGCACAAATAGACCTACTTTTAAGAGACCCTCTCAAACTTTGCCTACAAGACTTTTTTAGAATAATTCACCTATATCCCATTATTTTATTACCCCTCACTTCCCAAATCTTCCTCATTTTATACACTGATTGTTTTGCATTTTATATAACATGGCCTTTCCTTCATATACTTCATGCCCTGCATTTTTGTCCTCTACATTTTACTCCCTGGGAACAATCAGATGTCACTAACATTGGGCTTCATTTGACTTATAACCATAAAGTGCTCAAGCTAGCAAGTCTCTGAGAGAAAGGACATTTCACAGCTGAGGTAAAGCCCCCTGGACCCCACGTTTTGTCTTGACAAAGACCTAGAAGTGGTGAGTGGCAGAGTAGGGCTAGAATCGTAGCCCCCTGGCTGTTATTCAGTACTCTTTGACTGCCTATCCTTATCAGATGAACATTTTGATACTTGACTTCCATCCTTGTTGTCCCTTTCTCTTGATTTGGTGCCAAGACCATGGTTTCCATCCCTCATTAGATTGATTACAGAACCTTAGAGGCCAATAAGAACCCAGGTTTCCAAGCGATGGCTTCATGTCTCTGTGTGTCAGTCTTTGAGGCTGATGTGCTATGGTTGGTAGCAAGATGGTAAGCCTTTTTAAAGTCTTACTGCTATCTAGATGATGCAGCTTGGATTGCCACTGGTAGTAAATATAAGGCCCTTCTAATCTGGTGAGGACACGTTCAGAGGACAAGGTAGGGATGCTAGCAGGACTTTCATGTGAAGAGTTCTCATGTACAGAATTGTTTGGGAAGCAGGCTCATTGGTGAGGGGCAAAGAGAATTCTAAAAAGACTCTACATCATATTTCCTCTAGCTCACCTCAAAGACAGGTGTAGATCCTGAGTGACTTGTGATGCTAATTTTTATTGTTATGCATACTGGAACTATGTGTGTGTCTTTTGTTGTCTCTTTGGCAAGATAATGTGATTGGCTTGATTGGGAATATGAGAGGTTGAGGTTCAAGAGTCTCCCTCTAATTCACAGATTTCAAGAGAGATTTCAAGAAGGGCTCCCACTGAAGGGAGAAGAGCATCACCTAACCTCCATTTACCAAAGGGGAATGGGATGCTGGAGTTACTAGGGCAGCAGGTGTGGAGACAGGGAGAAGAACACATGACCACCAATCTTCACAGTCTTCTATTGGGATTTTTCTATTTTCTGTCATGCCCTTTAGTTTTCCCTTAATGATGTCTGGAATCTGTGGCTCCTTATGCTCTGGAGAGTGACGAGAGCAAAATATACTGAGATGTCAAGTTTGTTATGTACAGATTTAAATGTCCTGAGTGGATGTGTGTGTGTGTGTGGGCGGGGGGGGGGGGGGTTCCTCACCACACTTCTTGTCAGACTCACCCCTCAGGTGGCTGGGCCTTAGTCCTTTGAGAGGGTGTGTGCAGGAGAGGACAGTGGACCTAAGGCTCTATTCAAGTGAATACAAAGCATCAAGGTTTGAGAACCTCAGAGGTTTGCTCCTGTACTTGGTGAGGGTAAAAATTAAGATGACTTCTAACTGCATTTTTATATTTTTGAAAGAAGGGGCATTGGGGCAGATGTAAAAGATAGAGCTGACCATTTCTTGAGCTGGGAGGAAAATTTACCTTCTCTTTGTGTTTTTAGGCTTTCTGTATTCATCTATGATAATATATGGTTTATTACAATTTCTAGATCACCTTTGTATATATTTTATTCTTTATCCCCACCATAACCTCAAAAGAAATTATTATCCATTTTGTAAGAAATAGGCCATTTGGTGACTTACCTAGAATCTCCTAACTAGATTATGTTAAACTTGGGACCAAAAACCAGCCCTTCTTCCAGTCTGGTCCTTTTCTTCTTATTATTCAAGACAGCTCAACTGCCTCTTAACCATGAAGCAGTGTGTTTTCATGACTCATGGTTCATTGAGAAAAACCTTCTTCCTGAAATATTTCATTTATATCCCCCCAATATTTGTATAAAGTTTTATATATGCTTTCCACCATATATGCGATATAAACATAAATAAAATATCCAGGTACTCACAATGATGCTTAAGAGAGGAAATATTACCAATAGTGGAAAACCCAGTGGCCTTTCTCCAACTTTATCTCTCCACCTCCCTCTTAATGGTAGTGCTTATTATGCCTTTGCTTTTCATTAGTTTTACTACACACAAACACACACACATATATTTCCATACACAATAAATAATTGAATGTTGGAAAATGTCGGGGGGAAGATGGTGGCGTAGGAGGACGCTGGGCTCACCACGTCCTGCTGATCACTTAGATTCCACCTACACCTGCCTAAATAACCCAGAAAACCACCAGAAGACTAGCAGAATGGAGTCTCTGGAGCCAAGCGAAGACAAGAGGCCCACGGAAGAGGGTAGGAAGGGCAGTGAGGTGCGCGCTACACGGACTGGCGGGAGGGAGCCGGGGTGGAGGGGCAGCCCGCTGGCAAAGCAGAGCCCCCAAGTCTGGCTGGCAAAACCGGAGGGGCCAGACGGAGTGTGTTTGGACAGCAAGCAGGACTTAACATCTGGAAGGTTATAAGCTAACAGCTCTGCTCGGAGAGCGGGAAGGCTGGAGGACAACAGGAGGGAGAGTTGTTGAGCCCCGGATGACAGAGCACAGCTTGCAGGGAACAAAAGTGCTCGCCAGCGCCATCTCCCTTACCCATCCCCCAGCCAAAATCCCAAAGGGAACCTATTCCTGCCAGGGAACTTGATTGCACTGCGCAAACACCCAATGCTGTGCTTCTGCAGATCCATCCCTCCGGCGGGTCTGACTCCATCCCGGTGCTGCAGGGCCCCTCCTGAAGCAGATCTCGGAAGGAAAAGTGAGCTGAGCCTGCCCCTCTTGCCCCTGTGTACCTTGCCGATCCACCCCAGCTAATACGCCAGATCCCCAGCACCACAAGCCTGGCAGGGTGCAAGTAGCCCAGACGGGCCACGCCACCCCACGGTGAATCCCGACCCTAGAAGAGACAAAGAGAAGGCACACACCAGTCTGACTGTGGCCCCAGAGGTGGGTTAGGGGCAGACATCAGGTCTGACTGCGGCCCAGCCCACCAACGGAAGTTATTCAAGACAGCACAGGGGAAGTGCCCCGCAGTTCCGCACCACTCCAGGGACTATCCAAAATGACGAAACGGAAGAATTCCCCTCAAAAAAAATGTCCAGGAAATAACGACAGCTAACGAACTTATCAAAAAGGATTTAAACAATATAACAGAAAGTGAATTTAGAATAATAGTCACAAAATTTATTACTGGGCTTGAAAACAGTATAAAGGACAGCAGAGAATCTATTGCTACAGAGATCAAGGGACTAAGGAACAGACAGGAGGAGCTAAAAAATGCTATTAATGAGCTCCAAAATAAAATGGAGACAAACACGGCTCGGATTGAAGAGGCAGAGGAGAGAATAGGTGAACTAGAAGATAAAATTATGGAAAAAGAAGAAGCTAAGAAAAAGATAACAAAAATCCAGGAGTATGAGGGGAAAATTAGAGAACTAAGTGATGCACTAAAGAGAAATACGCATAATTGGTATTCCAGAGGAGGAAGAGACAGGGAAAGGTGCTGAAGGTGTACTTGAAGAAATCATAGCTGAGAACTTCCCTGATCTGGGGAAGGAAAAAGGCATTGAAATCCAAGAGGCACAGAGAACTCCCTTCAGACGTAACTTGAATCGATCTTCTGGACAACATATCATAGTGAAACTGGCAAAATACAAGGATAAAGAGAAAACTCTGAAAGCAGCTAGAGATAAACGTGCTCTAACATATAAAGGGAGACCTATAAGACTCGTGACTGATCTCTCTACTGAAACTTGGCAGGCCAGAAAGGAATGGCAGAAGATCTTCAATGTGATGAACAGAAAAAAATATATGCAGCCGAGAATCCTTTATCCAGCAAGTCTGTCATTTAGAATAGAAGGAGAGAGAAAGGTCTTCCCAAACAAACAAAAACTGAAGGAATTTGTCACCACTAAACTAGCCCTACAAGAGATCCGAAGGGGGATCCTGTGAGACAAAGTACCAGAGACATCGCTACAAGCATGAAACCTATGGACATCACAATGACTCTAAACCCATATCTTTCTATAATAACACTGAATGTAAATGGACTAAATGCACCAACCAAAAGACATAGGGTATCAGAATGGATAAAAAAACAAGACCCATCTATTTGCTGTCTACAAGAGACTCATTTTAGACCTGAGGACACCTTCAGATTGAGAGTGAGGGGATGGAGAACTATTTATCATGCCACTGGAAGTCAGAAGAAAGCTGGAGTAGCCATACTTATATCAGACAAACTAGACTTTAAATTAAAGGCTGTAACAAGAGATGAAGAAGGGCATTATGTAATAATCACAGGGTCTATCCATCAGGAAGAGCTAACAATTATAAATGTCTATGCGCCGAATACGGGAGCCCCCAAATATATAAAACAATTAATCACAAACATAAGCAACCTTATTGATAAGAATGTGGTCATTGCAGGGGACTTTAACATTCCACTTACAGAAATGGATGGATCATCTAGACACACGGTCAATAAAGAAACAAGGGCCCTGAATGATACATTGGATCAGATGGACTTGACAGATATATTTAGAACTCTGCATCCCAAAGCAACAGAATATACTTTCTTCTCCAGTGCACATGGAACATTCTCCAAGATAGATCACATACTGGGTCACAAAACAGCCCTTCATAAGTATACAAGAATTGAAATCATACCATGCATACTTTCAGACCACAATGCTATGAAGCTTGAAATCAACCACAGGAGAAAGTTTGGAAAACCTCCAAAAGCATGGAGGTTAAAGAACACCCTACTGAAGAATGAGTGGGTCAACCAGGCTCTTAGAGAAGAAATTAAAAAATATATGGAAACAAACGAAAATGAAAATACAACAATCCAAACGCTTTGGGATGCAGTGAAGGCAGTCCTGAGAGGAAAATACATTGCAATCCAGGCCTATCTCAAGAAACAAGAAAAATCCCAAATATAAAATCTAACAGCACACGTAAAGGAAATAGAAGCAGAACAGCAAAGACAGCCTAAACCCAGCAGAAGAAGAGAAATAATAAAGATCAGAGCAGAAATAAACAATATAGAATCTAAAAAAACTGTGGAGCAGGTCAACGAAACCAAGAGTTGGTTTTTTGAAAAAATAAACAAAATTGATAAACGTCTACCCAGGCTTCTCAAAAAGAAAAGGGAGATGACCCAAATAGATAAAATCATGAATGAAAATGGAATTTTTACAACCAATCCCTCAGAGATACAAGAAATTATCAGGGAATACTATGAAAAACTATATGCCAACAAACTGGACAACCTGGAAGAAATGGACAAATTCCTAATAACCCACACACTTCCAAAACTCAATCGGGAGGAAATAGAAAGCTTGAACATACCCATAACCAGTGAAGAAATTGAATCAGTCATCAAAAATCTCCCAACAAATAAGAGTCCAGGACCAGATGGCTTCCCAGGGGAGTTCTACCAGACATTTAAAGCAGAGATAATACCTATCCTTCTCAAGCTATTCCAAAAAATAGAAAGGGAAGGAAAACTTCCAGACTCATTCTATGAAGCCAGTATTACTTTGACTCCTAAACCAGAGACCCAGTAAAAAAAGAGAACTACAGGCCAATATCCCTGATGAATATGGATGCAGAAATTCTCAATAAGATACCAGCAAATCGAATTCAACAGCATATAAAAAGAATTATTCACCATGATCAAGTGGGATTCATTCCTGGCATGCAGGGCTGGTTCAACATTTGCAAATCAATCAACGTGATACATCACATTAATAAAAGAAAAGATAAGAACCATATGATCCTGTCAATTGATGCAGAAAAGGCATTTGACAAAATTCAGCAAACTTTCTTAATAAAAACCCTCGAGAAAGTCGGGATAGGAGGAACATACTTAAAGATCATAAAAGCCATTTATGAAAACGCCACAGCTACCATCATCCTCAATGGGGAAAACTGAGAGCTTTTTCCCTGAGATCAGGAACACGACAGGGATGTCCACTCTCACCGCTGTTGTTTAACATAGTGTTGGAAGTTCTAGCATCAGCAATCAGACAACAAAAGGAAATCAAAGGCATCAAAATTGGCAAAGATGAAGTTAAGCTTTCACTTTTTGCAGATGACATATTATACATGGAAAATCCGATAGACTCCACCAAAAGTCTGCTAGAACTGATACATGAATTTAGCAAAGTTGCAGGATACAAAATCAGTGTACAGAAATCAGTTGCATTCTTATACACTAATAATGAAGCAACAGAAAGACAAATAAAGAAACTGATCCCATTTACAATTGCACCAAGAAGCATAAAATACCTAGGAATAAATCTAACCAAAGATGTAAAACATCTGTATGCTGAAAACTATAGAAAGCTTATGAAGGAAATTGAAGAAGATATAAAGAAATGGAAGATCATTCTGTGCTCATGGGTTGGAAGAATAAATATTGTCAAAATGTCAATACTACCCAAAGCTATCTACACATTCAATGCAATCCCAATCAAAATGGCACCAGCATTCTTCTCGAAACTAGAACAAGCAATCCTAAAATTCATATGGAACCACAAAAGGCCCCAAATAGCCAAAGTAATTTTGAAGAAGAAGACCAAAGCAGGAGGCATCACAATCCCAGACTTTAGCCTCTACTACAAAGCTGTAATCATCAAGACAGCATGGTATTGGCACAAAAACAGACACATAGACCAATGGAATAGAATAGAAACCCCAGAACTAGACCCACAAACGTATGGCCAACTAATCTTTGACAAAGCAGGAAAGAACATCCAATGGAAAAAAGACAGTCTCTTTAACAAATGGTGCTGTGAGAACTGGACAGCAACATGCAGAAGATTGAAACTAGACCACTTTCTCATACCATTCACAAAAATAAACTCAAAATGGATAAAGGACCTGAATGTGAGACAGGAAGCCATCAAAACACTAGAGGAGAAAACAGGAAAAGACCTCTCTGACCTCAGTCGTAGCAATTTCTTACTTGATACATCCCCAAAGACAAGGGAATTAAAAGCAAAAATGAACTACTGGGACCTTATGAAGATAAAAAGCTTCTGCACAGCAAAGGAAACAACCAACAAAACTAAAAGGCATCCAACGGAATGGGAAAATATATTTGCAAATTACATATCGGACCAAGGGCTAATATCCAAAATCTATAAAGAGCTCACCAAACTCCACACCCAAAAAACAAATAACCCAGTGAAGAAATGGGCAGAAAACATGAATAGACACTTCTCTAAAGAAGACATTTGGATGGCCAACAGGCACATGAAAAGATGCTCAATGTCGCTCCTCATCAAGGGAATACAAATCAAAACCACACTCAGATATCACCTCATGCCAGTCAGAGTGGCCAAAATGAACAAATCAGGAGACTATAGATGCTGGAGAGGATGTGGAGAAACAGGAACCCTCTTGCACTGTTGGTGGGAATGCAAATTGGTGCAGCCACTCTGGAAAACATTGTGGAGGTTCCTCAAAAAATTAAAAATAGACCTATCCTATGACCCAAGAGTAGCACTGCTAGGTATTTACCCAAGGGATACAGGAGTACTGATGCATAGGGGCACCTGTACCCCAATGTTTATAGCAGCACTCTCAACAATAGCCAAATTATGGAAAGAGCCTAAATGTCCATCAACTGATGAATGGATAAAGAAATTGTGGTTTATATACACAATGGAGTACTACGTGGCAATGAGAAAGAATGAAATATGGCCCTTTGTAGCAACGTGGATGGAACTGGAGACTGTGATGCTAAGTGAAATAAGTCATACAGAGAAAGACAGATACCATATGTTTTCACGCTTATGTGGACCCTGAGAAACTTAACAGAAACCATGGGGGAGGGGAAGGAAAAAAAAAGGTTAGAGTGGGAGAGAGCCAAAGCATAAGAGACTCTTAAAAACTGAGAAGAGACTAAGGGTTGATGGGGGGTGGGAGGGAGGGGAGGGTGGGTGATGGGTATCGAGGAGGGCACCTTTTGGGATGAGCACTGGGTGTTGTATGGAAACCAATTTGACAATAAATTTCATATATTGAAAAAAAAGAAATTCAAAATCTAAATAAACCCATATCTATTTAAAAATTAAATTAATCAAAAACCTTCACACCAAAAAAACAAAACATAAGTCCAGGTCACATGTCAATTCTATCAAACATAATACCATTTCTCATGAACTCCTTTAGAATATAGAGGGGTATAGAACACTTCCCAACTCATTTGGTGTGGCAAGCATAGCCCCAGTATGTAAACCTGACAAATATGTTAAAAGAAAATTACAGAAGAGCAGCCATCATGAACATAGATGCAAAATTTCTGAATAAAATATTATTGGTCAAATCTGGCAGAATATAAAGATAATACATAATTAATAACTAATATTTAATCCATGAATGCAAGATGGGCTTAGCATTTGAAAATCAATGTAATATGCCATCGTAACAGTATGAAAGGGAAAAAACAGAACATCTTGATAGATGCACAAAAAGAATTTAACAAAACCTAATACTTCTTTATGATAAAAACTCACAGTAAACTTCTGATAGGAGAGAACTTTCTCAATTTGATAAAAGATCATCTAAAAAACCTACAAGCTAGTACCATACTTAATGGTAAAATATTAATACCTTTTCCCCTATGATCTGGAAATAGGCAAATAATTTGCACTTTTAGCACGTCTTAACACTATTCTGTAGATCTGAGCCTTTTAATAAGGCAGGAAAAGGAAATAAAAGGTAATATTGGAAAGGAAGAAAGAAAATTGTAATTTTTTCACAATATGATCATATATTTTGAAACTAACAATGCAATGTACCAACTACTAGAGCTAATAAACAAATTTAGCAAGATTACAGGACATAAAGTCAATATAAAAAATTAATTGGGTTTTATATGCTTGCAATGATCAGTTTCAACTTGAATGAAAAATGAATTTAAAATTTTTTTAAAGTAACATAAAATCAAATACCTAGGAATAAATCTAACAAAAGATGTGCAAAACCTTTATTCTGAAAAGTACAGAACATTGCTGAAATAAATTTAAGTCCTTTAAGAAATGGAGACATAATATCTTTATAGATTGACAGACTGAATATCATTACGATATCCATTATCCCTAAATCAATATGTAGATTCAGTATATTCCCCATCAAAATTCCAACAAGCTAATTTGAAAAAATAGGCAAGGTGTTTCAAAAATTAAGATGTCAGTGCAAAAGCCTTAGAGAGGCCAGTTTTGTAAAAGGAAAATAAATTTGTGGGACTTGCATTACTTGATTTTAAGATTTACTATAATGCTACTGTATCAAGACAATATGATGTTGGTACAAGGATAGAGAAACAGATTAGTGGAACAGAATAGAGAGCCCTCATATATGTGGTTGGTTGATTTTTGACAAAAGTCAGTTTAATAAGAAAAGGAAAGTTTTTAATACATGATTAATAAATGATTTAATCAATGATTTATTTTTATTGCATACTAGATATTGGCATGTGGGGGCAGGGTGGGGTAGTGAATCCAGACCCCTGTCTCTCTCTGAGAGAGAATGTCTATGAGAATTTGGGGTAGGCAAATATTTCTTGGGCAGAATACAAAGAGCACAAACAATGAAATAAAAACATTGGTAAGTTGTGCTTTTTCCACAATCAAAAATTCTGTTCATCCAATAGGCAACATTAAGAAAAGGAAATTAGACAAGCCACAGACTGGGAGAAAATATTTTTATAGCATGTATCTATTTTTTATTTTTTGAACATGGTGATTTCTATTACTTTCAGCTTAGGAATGCATTAATTGCCATGCTTATTGCCACTTTACCCAGCATCTGGGAATTTGGGGTAAAAGGTATTTCAGAACACCAGTGGATCATTCTGCCAGAAGTAGAATCCAGTTTTTTGACTTTTCAGATTCTCTGTAAAATGCAATCACTTTCTGAGTAGCATTAGGTAGAAATACAATCATAGCATCATAGTTACTACCTTATTTCACATTTAAGCAGAATTATTTAGCCAATTCTATCTAGTTTTTTAGAAGTAAAGCCTATGCTTACTAGCTTCCCAGGTAGGAGGCATATCTGCAAAGAAGTAGGTGAACCTCTGGAAAAAAACATTGGCATGGTATATCTTTTCAGGTGCCAACCTTCCTGTAAGTGGGATCTGGCAATATATGTGTGTAACCACATGGGTACATGTACTTTTTCATAACTGTGGAGCCATATGTATGCACAGATAATGTTTTCAAATAAGACGTATTTTCAGGTAAGAATGAAGATTTGGAAAGAAGTAATAGTTAGAATTCGTTGTAATATTTGAATGTAGGGTAGCTAAAAAATGATCAATGTTTATTAACAGATCATGTTTACTTGCAAAAGGATATAGCTATTTATACTATTGAAAACTGGTGCTTTTAATGAGAATCACCTTCTCTTAACTGCTGTTGGATAATAAAAGGGCAATATACATCCCTTGTTTCCTGCATATAATAAGAATGTGAATTTAATGCCTCCGTATGATTCCATCCCCTCAACTGTACAGGGCAGGGTAGAACAGAAATATTCTGTAGCAAAGTTCAGGGGCTTTTGTGACTTCAGGTCCTATCCTTTCAACTGAGTCCATCCTCAGGGATGAGAGACAGAAGAGAAGACAGAAAATAATAAGGTAGAAAAAAAAAGAGTAACAAAAAGCAAAGGAGGGGGTCACACAGAAGGAAAGAAGAAAAAGGTACGTTGAAAAGATGTGGTCAAGTACTTCCTGGATAATCTTAAGGACCTCAAGTGGCACATGCCTCCTGCCTTCTAGATCTATTTGTGGTCAGAAGAATATTGGTTCTGTCACTGCTTCATAATGATCTTGAAGCAGGTTTTGTTTTTGTTTTTGTTTTTCAACATCCTTTGGCCTCTTTTTGAAAATAAGATGACATCCTGTATTTTGGATATTTGTGAAAATTAGACGGTGCTTAGGAAACATTTAGCAGACTTTCTGGTACAGCATAAACACAAAATAAATCGTAATTAGTATGATGATCTTAATACCACATGTTCTAGCCACAAAGAAATGGTTTTACTCTAGGAAGCACTTCTCCAACTCTCTGTGGTGAAGAATCACTTTTTAACATTCACCTGTCTAGTGTGTATGGATAGTTTTGTGAAATGCAATTGTAACAAAAATGATTACCATACAAATGAAAAAATACAAAGAGATATAAAATATAAGCCCCAATTTTTACTCTTATATTCCATAGATTAAAAAATCTATCAAATTGTTATAGAAGTTACTAACCACTTTCAATTTCTGAATGCATTTCATCATGAACTAGTAACTGTATGCATATGGGCATCAGTCCATGGACCACACTTAGAGTAACACTGCTCCATGAGGGGCAGATATGCCAATGGCATTAAATGCATAATGGCGGACTTCAGTAAAAGAAGGACCTTGGAAATTCTTAGAAGTCTGTGCTGAGGTGGGGGTTATAGTCCAGGCTGGCAGCTCCTTCCTTAATGCATTCATTTATACATATATCCCTGATTGGTCCAAACCCTGGGAAATCTTCTCTGATGGAAATCTTCATCAAAAAGCCCTATTAAAAATTTTTATCTCTTTTGAATATGGCAGTGTTACTAAAAACGTCTGTGAGGTGGGGCCCCTGGGTGGCTTAGTCAGTTGAGCATCCGACTCTTGATTTCGACTTGGATCATGATCCCAGGGTCCTGGGATTGAACCCCGCATCAGGCTCCTTGCTGAGCATGGAACTCACTTAAGACTCATATTTCTCTCCCTTTCTCTCTCTCTCTCTCTTCTCTCTCTCTCTCTCTCTCTCTCTCTCTCTCTCTCTCTCTCTCTCTGTAGTCTTTCCTTTCTGGTGTTATTTATATTATCCTTTACTCAAATGTCTATTTTAAGTTAACATCGAAAGGTGATAAAATAGCAGGAGTCATCCACTGATAGTGCTTTGGACTTTAAGAGTACCAGCTACTTTGAGCTTCAGATTCAACTCAAATGTATTTAAGATCTACCATACTAGGTGCTCTTGTGAGCCCACTAACACAACACCTCAGTGAGCCTGGTATTTTTATCAATGCTGTATATTAGAAAATTGAACCTCAGAAAGGTTAAATGATTTGCCTGTGGTCTGTGATTCAAAGCTAGGCATACCTAGCTTCTTTTTTTTTTTTTTTTACTACGTGTTTAATTATCTTTTATGACATACAGTTCTTTTTTTTTTTACTACGTGTTTAATTATCTTTTATGACATCTTGTTACTTTCCTTGTGTATTTATTGTGACAGAGTCCTCATTGGAAAGTGCATAGCCTACAATAGCCCTAAGCATGAAGGTCCACCACATACATGCTAGCCTTTCAGAAGGAGAACATCTTTGCTGGTACATCACCTGCTTTTGTAGCATTTGTCTCTAATAGATGTTGGAATTCAATGAAATACTAATTAATTACATTTTATCAAAGTACTTAGGCTAACTGTAAGGTAAGTTAAAGAAGTTGATGATTTATTAAATATCTCCAATTTAATGAAGACCTCTAAATAAAAGATAATAACCATCAACTTAAGTGAGTCGACAGAGGGATGAGTTGTCAATTGCAGCAAAAAAATTGAATTCCCTGCAGTGTTGACACTTCGCAGCTTTGGCATGGTTTTGAAAGTTCACATAAAGTGTCAAAGATGTACAGCTTGCTTTCAGAGTGGCTTAGTTGAGAATTAATTCTTAGAGGTAGAAGGATTGATCACACCACCAATAGATGGGATCCACAGTGGTCATGACTCATAAAGGTAACTTGCCATCAGAGAAAAGAATGCATAATTCTGAATGTTATGTTCTGTTACCTTTATTCATTCATTCAACAAGTATTTGTTGAGTTCCTTCTAAGGAACTGGGCACTGAGGACATAATGTTGAACATTGTAGAAGAGACACTTTCCTCAGATAGGTTATATTCTTCTGGAAAGAAAAGTAAAAGGTGAAAAAGATCATCTTTTCATGACAAATGTTATTAATGAAATTAAACAGGCTGATATAGTAGAATATGACAACTAATGGGACTATTAACTTAGATTCTGTGATCGGGGAAGGCCCCTGGAAATCAGGGAAATAGACGAGGATCCAACCATCCGACCCATTTAGGGTCTCACAGACTAAAGAGTTTGGATTTTACCAGTGAGATGCCAGGGGGAGCGAGTGTGAAGCAGAGGGTAACATGACTATTTTGTATCTCAAAAGTCACCCCCCAGTTTTCCTTCCATGAAGGAAATAGGGGACCAGGATAAAGATGGAAATAAGAAGTCACTTTGTGAGATTATTGTAGGTTACTGATGGTAGGAAGCATCCAGGAAAGAGAGCAGAGTAGCCTGGGTTCAGGTGGTAGCAATGAGTTGGAGAGAAGGCAGTAGGTAGGACAGCAAGGAATTGCTTATAGATTGGATTGGGCATGCAGTGGGCATTAAAAATGACTATTAGCCTGGGTAGTAGTATTTATTTATTGAGATGGGAAAGACTAGAAGAGGAACAGTTTGGGGGAGAAATCAAAAGTTCTGCTTTGGCCATGTTAAGTTTGAGATGCCAGCTTGACATTCGTGAAGCAAATATCAGGTAGACAGTTGCATAAATGGCTTTGGAGTTCACTGGTGAGTTGGGGCTGGAGGTATATGTAAATTTGGTCATTAGTATAGGATGGTGTTGACTCCATGGGGCTTTCTGAGATCACCTAGAGGCAGAATGCTCAAGGAGAAAACCCAGGTCTGGATCCTGGGACACACCAGTGGTTGAAGGAGATGCAAAGGAGACTGAGAAGAAGCATCTCCTGGGAAAAATAAGGGGAGTCACAGATCCCCCTGCACCACCCCCCTCCTGTTGACTCTGCATATCCTGGAGCCACACATCTTCAGGACTGAGACCCAGGGTGTATGCCACTAGACCCTCTCTCTCCTCTTGTTCCAAAATATGAAACTTCTCTTTGCCCAGTGGTTGCATGTGGTGTGGGGTACAGTTCATTCACTTAGCAAACGTTTCCTGAGCAGTCAGTGCTAAGTGTGACTATGAGTGTGACATTGAACAAGAACATTTTTTTTAATATATGAAATTTATTGTCAGATTGGTTTCTATACAACACCCAGTGCTCATCCCAATAGGTGCCCTCCTCAATGCCCATCACCCACCCTCCCCTCCCTCCCCTCCCCCATCAGCCCTCAGTTCTCAGTTTTTCCCCCTGAAAATATTTTTATTTATTTATTTATTTATTTATTTATTTATTTATTTTTATTTTTTTTAAGTTTCTTTTTTTAGATATATGAAATTTATTATCAAATTGGTTTCTTTCTTTCTTTCTTTCTTTCTTTCTTTCTTTTTCAATATATGAAATTTATTGTCAGATTGGTTTCCATACAACACCCAGTGCTCATCCCAACAGATGCCCTCCTCAATGCCTATCACCCACCCTCCCCTCCCTCCCACCCCCATCAACTCTCAGTTTGTTCTCAGTTTTTAAGAGTCTCTTATGCTTTGGCTCTCTTCCACTCTAACCTCTTTTTTTTTTCCTTCCCCTCCCCCATGGGTTCCTGTTAAGTTTCTCAGGATCCACATAAGCGTGAAAACATATGGTATCTGTCTTTCTCTGTATGGCTTATTTCACTTAGCATCACACTCTCCAGTTCCATCCACGTTGCCACGAAGGGCCATATTTCATTCTTTCTCATTGCCATGTAGTACTCCATTGTGTATATAAACCACAATTTCTTTATCCATTCATCAGTTGATGAACATTTAGGCGAACAAGAGCATTTTGACACAGTCCCTACCCTCAGACAGTGGACAACATGATAGGGCCACCAACGAGTAAGTGGACAGTTATAAGTAACAGAAAGGTTTGAGGTACGGCTGTTGCTAGTACAGACTGTGATTTGGGCAAGTTTAGTCGTTGTTCTGAGCCTAGATTTTTCTGTCTGAAAAATGGAACTGAGTTTGAGGGGCTTTTTAATAAACCCTGAAGATGTGAATGTATACATGTGAGTAAAGACTCCTATATAGCCCATCATGGAGATGTTGAAAAGGATAGTGACTGGAAAAGCCTGGTCAACCTTTCTGGGTGGTAAGCTCACATTTGGTGCATAAGCCAATACCAGGTCTGCAAACCTTGTTCCCCTCCCTCGGGACTCTCTCCTTATCAGGGTCTCTCCAGCCCAGGTTTTCCTTCAGATTTCTGCTCTGTATCTCACCTCCACCACTCCCGTTCTCTCATCTGGGCCTTCTCTTTCTTCCACTTGTCCATTCTAAAGCAGAAGAAAGGATTTGTTGTAACAGGGAAGAATCTTTTGATGCTGAACCAGAAGGATTTTACCTCCCTGACAGGAATCTTTAATGTTTAAATTATCTGGGGCTGTTGAACAAAGGATTCTGGGAAATTCAAAGCTTTTTACAAAGAAAAAGGGGAAAAAAGCCCACACAGTGTTAAGTGTATAATGACTCAACTTGGTAATAAACTCTCAGTCACTCCCCTGAAGGCAGCCACACCCGTTCCTCAGAAGCCTCCAAACCTTTGGGGGTGGGGGGGAGGCACTGGTTGCTGCAGCTTCTCAGAAGAGTGCAAAAAGTGTCTCTTAAAAGAACAGCCATTTGTTCTCTGTCAAGATACCTCTTAACTGGTGTAATTAGAGTGCTGGCAGGGGGAGGGGAAGAGGTGGAAATGAGGGAAAAAGAATATGAAATCCCTTACTTCCCCTGGCTCATTCTTCCTGCACCACAGGGCTTTGAACCCACTGAAATATTGTGACTGAAACATACACTATTCTGTACAGAGAGAGAAAGCGGCTTGTGTGCCCCTGAGTTCGTGCCTTGATAGTATCCATGTGCTACAGTGGGGTGGTGCAGACTGTAGGTAATTATACAGAGCAGGGAGATCTGAATTCCACTATGTAACTCTGTGTCTTTCATTAAGTCACACTGATCCTTGAGGCTTTTAATTTTGTGATCTGTCAAATAGGGAGAGAAGTATGATGCCCTAGTTCCCATCTTAAAAGCTGGCAAGGACAAGCATGTGAGACCTTGTGACTTTCCCACGTCCACAGTCCATGCTATCCCTTGATCATCCCTGCTAATGGCAGGAGATGTGAAATAGTTGGAGTGGAATAATGCAGGATTCAAGAATATTTGTGGAGTTGTGTTCTCTTTTGAATTTTATTTGCAGCAATAGCAACAATAATTTCTTGGTTATATTTTGCTGAAAAATCAGTCACCATCTTTCTAGCCCATGACAGCAGGGGAGAAGGAGGAGGGGTGGTAGGGAGACAGTCTAATGTGGCTCCACAACAGATACTCCTTGAAGCAGCTGGCACATACCATGTGGATAACAGAATCGGTGCTATGGGGTAATGATTTTGATGTGAATATGTCTGGATATCCAGCTGACTTATATACACAGCTGAACTTTTGATTCCCAGCCCCCCGGAAACCTGCTCCTCTCTGTGTCTTTTCCATTGCAGTTCATTTAACTCCATCCTTTGCCTTGCTCAAGCTAAAAAGCCTTGGGGGTCATCTTTGATGCAGATCTCTCTCTCTCTTTCTCTCAATGTTTGTTTATTTTTGAGAGAAAGAGCCAAGCAGGGGAAGGACAGAGAGAGGGAGACGTAGAATCTGAAGCAGGCTCCAGGCTCTGAGTTGTCAGCACAGAGCCCAATGTGGGGCTTGAACACACAAGCTATGAGATTATGGCCTGAGCCAAAGTCGGATGCTTAACCAACTGAGCCACCCAGACGCCCCTGACACAGATCTCTCTTATACTCCGCAAAGTGTCAGCAAGTCCTCTTAGTCCTGCCTTCACAATGTGCCCAGAACCCTGGTGTTTCTCAACATCTGCACACCTACAACTCTGTCCAAGGAAACCATGATCTGGATATAACCTGTAGGGTCTCCCTGCTTCCACTCTTAGCCCTCATCTGCCTGTTATCAACAGGGTGACAAGAGACATTCTATGAAAACTTAGGTCATTGACTTCTCTGCGGCAACCCCACCAATGGCTTCCAGATCATATCTAGTAAAAGTCAAATCATTAAGGGTCTCTAAAGCCCTACGTCCTCTAGCCCTCCACCTCCCTGCAGCCTGTTAACCACTCTGACCTCATCTCATTATTGTTCTGTTTATTCAGTCCACTTCAAGCCATATTGGCCCCTTTCTGTTTTTGGAACTCTCCTCCAGGATGTTCCCTACCTCACAGCTTTGCCCTGGCTATTGCCTCTCCTGGAATACTCTCCCTTGGATACCTGCTTGGCTCACTCCCTCACGCCTCTGAAGTCATTTCTCAGGCCTGGGCTTCCCTGGCCACTCTACCCCAAATCCCAGACCTCCTCCCCATATTTACTATTTCTCTTCCATGCCTTATCTTCCCCCTTAGCACTTAGAAGTTTATAACATACTTTATATTGCTTATTTATGTTGTTTATTGTGTGTCTCCTGCACTAGAATGTAAGTTCCACGAAGGCAAAGATTTCTGCTTTTATGGTTGCTGTAGTATCCCATATTCTAAAATAATGCCAACCACACGGCAGGCACTCAATCATATTTTGGAGGCAGAATGAATATGTGTAGATCGTTGAATGGACGGATGGATGGATGGATGGGTAGATGGATGAAGGCCTTGATGTAATACGTTATATGTATTATGATACATTCTCAGGAGGGTCAGTGATACTTCAAATAGGCACTTGAAAACACCTACTCTGTACTAAATACTTTGCGTTTTCTCTCTATTATTTAATACTCACAATGCTTTGAGACAGGTATGGTATTTATTCCTATTTTACAAATGAATAAACTGAAGATTCAGATGTTAACTTGCCCCAGATCACACCCTGATGTAGGCAGGATTCAAATCCAGTTTGGTTCAGTTTCAGAGCTTCTAATTATTATGCTCCAATGGTCTGCATTATACCAACTTCAAGGTTAAAAAGCAAAGCAGGAAACATATTCCAGCTTCTTCATTATCCCCTTTGTGTTCATCGCCAGGCCTTCCCCTGCATCTACTCAAACAAATAAATGAAATTTCAATGTAGGGAAGACCAAGGAAAAAAGTAAAAAGACCACACATTCCCCAAGATCCTAAAAGAATATGCCTCTTTGCTTTCTCATGACTGAAATGTCATGAAGATGTGGTATGCACTGGCTTTGGAATCCAGAGATCCAAGTGTCCAGACAAGCCATCACGTGCTGTAGGCCTTGGACTGGCAAGCCATCTGACCCATCTGTACCTCGGTCTCCTTGCATGTCAAAGGCAAGACTTGGAGAATTAATTTGTTGGGCATACCCCACCTGATATTCTGGTCTGTGAGACCCATGGCCTTTGTTTCATTGCTGTGGGTGTAGGGTGGAGGAGTAGGGGTGGGATGCAGCATTCTGTGTAAGGCAATGTATTTGCCTTAAAGAAGGACTTCTTCTCATTGGAGGAGCCCTCCCAAAGCTCCTGATCTCTGAGGAAGAGTGACATGGTATGAGACAGCACCTGAGTTAAGCATCCCTCACCCTTCTGGACTCACATCCATCCTGCTTATTGGAGTCAACATTGGATGGCATTTAGAGAATTGGGCACTGCTCTGGCCTTTATTTATTAGCAATGTAAGGCTCCTTAAATCCTTTCTGGAATAAGTCAAGGGATAAGGCATAAATAACTAAAATATAGCTGAACTGTGTGACCTTCAGTAAGGTGTTTACCTTCTCTGGGCTGTGTTTGCTTCTCTCAAAAATGGGAGAAAAATTTCCCCAGAGTCTTAAGAAAAACCAAAAGCTGTTTTACCCTCCATCTTCCAGCCCTCGTTCCAATGAGACTGAAATTAAACCACAGCCAACACACAATTGCCTGTCTGACTTCCCCCAATTTCTCTTAGTTTCAGAATATATAGGGTCGAAGAGGTTTTTCTTGGTGTCTAACCCAAATTCCTCCTCCTGAAGCAAACGTCTTGCAGAAGACTGGCCAAGTTCCTTTGAGAGCAGTGAAGCATTTTGAAAATGTGGTCTTTGAAGAGTAATAGGAATATGACCATGTGGCCATTAGTGTGCTTGGCAAAGTGTCTGCATATGCTTCTCCGTGCCGGTGTGAGCATGCGTGTATTTGTGCCAGTGTGTGTGTGTGGTGAAGTGTACAAGTGTGTACAGGAGTGTGGGTAAACAGATCTTTGAGTCACACAGGCCAGCCCATCCTGGAGGGCTTTGTCTTCCTTTTGGTTGCCATGACAGCAGCAAAAGGCCTCAGCATCAGTAAACAAAGCTCCCTGTGTGTACTGAATCAGGAGGAGGGGTCTGGAGCTAGAGGCTAAAACAGGAGCCAGAGTCCTCCAACAGAGTGTTTCTTGTCACAGCTTCTTGTCACCAGAACGTTTTCCTCACTAGGTAAACAGATATCTGTCCAGGTGCCCTGTGACTCTGAGGTGACCCAACACGGGCAGGAATTTCAGGCTGCAGCAAGGCTTCATTGAACCTCCCAAGAGTTAGTCCCCATGAGTTAGTCAGTCACCTCATGATAAATTCTAGCAATGTGAACGACCAGGCATCCTCCCAACACCCCATGGATCAAAACCAGCCACTTTAATGTATCAATATACAGATTAGCACTTTGTGAATTATCTGAGGCAGTGGCTCCTTTATAGATGTGTGAGTTCATAAAAGAGAAATCATTTTAATATTAACCTAAATATGATTTAAAAGACAACTCTGCTTTCTTCCTATACACCACCCACCAGTCACACATGACAAATATTTTAGGTGTTATACCTTGTCTGAGATTATCTATATAATCCTTCTACTTCAACTAATTGTGAATAATTTGTAAATAATTGGCTATATAGGAATTGTTGATTTTTACAAATTATGCCTCTCATATAAAGTGCTAGAAAACAAAAACAGTCACAAATGCAAATTCACTGACTAGACTGAAAATTGTATTTAACCAAGCAGAACAAGGAGATCAGCTTTCTTCTTAGTTCCCATAACTGAAATTTAGAAACTCAAACCTTGCATATTTAACTGACAAATAGAATAGAGGCTCATCCATGCTTAGCTTCAACTCACTTTCATCTAGGTGAGAGCTATCATAGGGGGGAACTGCAAGTTATTGTCTTGCACAAAATAAGAGGTGGGGGGGTGGTAATAACTAAAAACTATGGATAGCAGAATTGGGTAGAAGTATCTCTAACGAAACAGAATTTGGATTTTTACTGTTATATAGTCTCTTACAAGAACCCAGTCAGGACTACCAGAGTAACCAGATTTATTCCTGTTCTTGGTCACGAGCAGAGGGTTTTTTGTGACTTTCTAATGATTGACAGGGAAATTGAGGCAGAGAGGTTACTGCCCAGTTTATTAGCACAGAAGTTACCTAGAAACCTAACTCTGAGGATAGACCTGATAGTATTTCTGTTATATCACATGGGACTTATTTTTTTTTCCCCTTGTTTGGGATTCTGGAGTCTAGATGCATCCTGTCTTGAGTTCTGTGACATCTGTGGGTGCTGCTGCCAGATGGAGCAAATGAAGAGGAGCAATTTACCCATCCTCTCACCTTAAGCCACAGGCCAATACAAAAAGGGCTGAGGGGTCATGAGCACTCTTTTATAGGCCATATTTCCTCCTTTTAAACTTCCTGTTGCTTGATTCAAAGGAATTAAATAAATTGAGATATTTGGAGGGTCACTCTTTGAGAGTGGTCATCTGGATGGCTAAGTAAGGTAGCAGCCATATACTTTATCTTTGCAAAAGTATCATCATCCAAATAATTCCAGGATCCTCTGTGAAAAGGAGAGAGAGAGTACTCAGGTGTTCAGGGAAGAGAGGAGATCAGTGGAGGGGCATGCTTCCCTTCCCTTGGGGCCAGCCACGTATATACACAATGAGAATGGTGGACACATTGGATCTAAGGTCAGAATAGATACCTATTTTTGGGAGGTAATGGAACTGAATCTTGTCTGTCCCTGTTCTCTCTAGAATGTAATATGCATAAATAAATGATGGCTATATTATGGACACAAGATCAAGCAGTACATCACTAGCTTGACTAATGCTATGAGTTTTATACTGGGTCTTTATTAACCCAACACAGAGCAATGGATTTTTGTGCTGTTCTCTCAATTAAAAAGATTGTCGTTTTAGAAAAAGCAAAGCAAAACAAAACAAAACAAAGCAACAAAAAAAAACTGTGTTTATGTCCTTATTTTCTTTGACCTTAAGCTGAAACTAAATCTCTTTTGTAGACTTTTAATGTTGAGTTCTAGATAGCATGGAAGACAGCTGAGGCATTGTGGAAACAGCCTAGCTTGAATTCCGGCCCTGCCTTCTGCTAATTAGGTAATCTTGGGCAAGAACCTTTCTGAATCTCCCAGAGTTTTTACATATATAAATGAAATGATTTACATGCAAGTGATTTGTAAATTAAAACTTTCACAAATGTGTTATGTGAATATTAGCTGTTCTTTATATTTAACTTCCATAATCTGTGGAACCTACTGTAATGCCAAGCCTCGGATCCAGATTCATAGGGCCTTGTTGGAATGTGATATGATGTAGGTTCTGCTTGGCCTTGTGAAGTCTGTAGACTAGTCAGGGAGATAAGCCAGGGCACGAGTATGACAGCAAAGGAGGGGTGACAGATTTTATGAAAGACACTGGTGCCATACTCTCTGCTCTAGGCTCCCAGTAGAAAGAGAAAACGGAAAAGTCCCCTTGATAAACATAGTACAGAACCCTCCCCCTACCCAACCCTTCTTTGTCCACTGACACAGGGGCTGCTCAGGAAGTATCCCCACTGGTGCAGATTCTTTGCTTTACTGATTTTAGCCAAGAGGCTTCTTTAAAAGACCAGGGCAGTTTTATTGGGCTCTGGACCCTTGAGCACTGCCAAGGGGCTAGGTGGAAGGATGAGAGGACACAGGGACCTGCAGTGACAGTAGAGGAGAGCAGGAAAGCCAGCTGAAGAGACCCGGAGCCAGGAAACTGCCAAACATGCAAGGAGGCTAGACTGGGGTTTGTTGGTCTCCTTCACGGAAAATCAAGGTATGTGGTCATTTTGGGGGCCAGGTAGAAGTGACGCACTGTGTACTTCGTACACTAATTCTATGGAGATCTTCGTGGAGACGAACAAAAGAACAGTGGTGGCAGCATCCAGGAGTTACCTGGCAACTGCTGCTCTCTGGCTTGTTCACCTGCCTCCCTTTGAGTCAGTGCAGAGACGGAACGTTTCTTCATTTGAGCCTTTGGGAACCAGGGTAGAGCTATCAGTATGCTCTCCAAGTCAGCCTGGATATTTTTAATTAACAAAAAAATCTATTGGACATATACCATGTGCCAGGCCTAGTCTAGTCTGGGAGGATACAGAGTTGAGTAAGACATGGAATATTTTCACAAGAGGCTCGCATAGAGGGAGAGGCAGTCACATGTACAGCTTACCACAGTGAAGCCTGGCTGTGAGATGAACTGTAAAGGCACAGAGGAAAGAATGGAGGCTGGAGACTGGGAAAGGGAGAGAGGGAGAGGAGAGGAAAGCTGAACAGAAGAAGTGACATTTCACACTGGACTTGGAGAAGGATTTTGACAGATTTGGGCAGATAAGAAGAGAAACAGTGTGGACCAAGCCTTGATAGCCATACTGCATTCTCCAGAACAGGGAGATGGGTGCTGCCGCTGGAGCATGGCCGTGGTGACTGCAGGCAGGTGGGCGGGTGGGAATGATGGGAGGTGAGGTTTGGAGGAAAGGTTAGGATCAGGCTGTGAAAAACCGTGAAGGTCATGTTAAGTGTTTGTACTTCATTTAGCAGAGGGTGGAGGAGGCTGTGGAGGAGCAGGGGAAGAATAGGAAGAAAATGGAATGTATAGGATCTGAGGGTCATGGTTCCTTTTAGTGACTCTGTGTCCTTGGATGCTTGCTCTCTCACAGGGCCACTTAACTCTCCTTAGATTTAGTGCTCTGAGCTAGAAAATGGTGATGTTGGTAATAATGCTTATCCTTGATGCTAAAGGATTATTGTGTTCCTCTGCTCATAGCCTGCTTAAATCCTCCTTTTTTCAAGGTCTTCCTCAAAATATTACCTCCTTGTTAAACCTTCCCGGATCCCTAGAGTGTATTTGAAAAATCAAGACACATACATATGAAACAATAAAGAAAACAGCATATAAATATGCCATTGGACTAGGGAGACATGTGTGCCGCATGAAGAGCTTGGGCTCTTAGAGCAGACAGGCTTAGGGTCCAATCCTGGATCTGCTTCTTACTTAAATTATCACAAGTTGTTTAACTTTTCTTTTCTTTTCTTTCTTTTTTTTTTTTTTTTTTTGAGAGAGCACGAGAGTGAGAGCGTGAGCAAGTGGGGGGGGGGGGGAGCGCAGAGAGAGAGGGAGACACAGAATCTGAAGCAGGCTCCGAGCTCCAGCTGTCAGCACAGAGCCTGACATGGGGCTCAAACCCGTGAACCATGAGATCATGACCTGAGCCAAAGTCAGATGCTCAACTGACTAAGCCACTCAGGCGCCCCATTTAACTTTTAAATTGGGGACAAAAATACCTGTTCCACCTTCTTCTCAGAGTGATTATAAAAAAATATGAGCAAAATGTATGAAGGTGCTCAGAAACTAGAAAGGGCCTCACAAGTGCTACTCACTGTGATTATTGTTTTAGGTTTAGAAGTGATCAGATCTAATGTGTGTTTTAGAAAGAGTGAGTGAGATGGATAAAACGAAGAGAAGAGAAACAGGTGGTTGCGAGACCATGTAAGTGCTATTGCAATAATCCAGGCATAAAATGATGAGGTCCTGGACCAAGGCAGTTAGGACAAAGAGGAAAGGTTGATCCAAGTGCTGTTTTGAAGATAGAACCAACAGAACATGGCACACTAATTGGACAGGAAGGATAGAAAGAAAACAAAGAGCCAAAGGTAAAAACCTTGATAGATGGTGTTACCATGAACCAATCCAACCCCTTGTTTCTTTCTAATTGTTGACATCCAGGGAAGAAGGCAAGGAAAGGCTGTGCCCCACGGCTTGTATTCTGTTATTCTGACTCTCAATGGCCCTGGACTCTTCATTTTGACTGTCTCCCTCTCCATTCCCCCAAAACAGTGTTAATAGAACCATCTGAACCTGAAGACAAGCTCATGATTTCTCCTTTTAATATGCCTTATTCCCATGCCCTCAGCCTGACCATGACCATGATAAGGTGTCTGTGCCAAGGAATCCATCTATCTTGGTAGGAGAGGGTGAATGAGGTGCCTCCTCTTCCTCTGCCCTGGGGCTGTGACACATCCCTCAACCCCTGGCTGGTATCTTCCTCCCTGGATATGAGCAATGTTTTATTTTGGAAGAAAAATTACGCTCAGAGACTGAGTTTGACTTTTCCAGCAATTTATTTAACGAAAGTTCACTGCAGGAATTTGACAAGCCAATAGTACACAGGATAATTTCTGTTAATAAGCCAATAAAGAAATAACATACTCACCGGGGCGCCTGTGTGGCTTAGTCGGTTGAGCGTCCAACTTCAGCTCAAGTCATGATCTCGTGGTTTGTGGGTTCAAGCCCCGCATCCGGCTCTGTGCTAACAGCTTAGAGCCCGGAGCCTGCTTTGGATTCTGTGTCTTCTCCTCTCTCTGCCCCTCCCATGCTCATGCTTTGTCTCTCTGTCTCTCAATAATAAATACACGCTAAGAAAAAAAAATTTTTTTAGAGAAATAACATACTCGAAATCAATGATAGATCAATCACACTGTTGTTCCAGGCAAGAGGAGGTGAAAGGAATAAAGTGCAAATTTAGTTGAGGTGTACCTTTATACAAGTTGGTACTGGGGAGAGACAGCTTAGCCAAACTGGGAGCTGACGTCCAGGTACTAGTGCAAAAGTAAAAGCCCCGTGTGGCTGGAGCATGTTGCTATGGAATGGGGCCTGGTGTTGATGGGCAAGATGATCTTCATGGGGCCTCTGCACAACTCATCACTGCCTGTAAGTGACACCTTTACAGATGTAAAGTTTTATTCAACTTACTACTGGAAGCCCTAGCCACAGAAGTCAGACAAGAACAAGAAATCAAAGTCATGGAAATTGGTAAGGAAGAAGTAAAACTTTCACTATTTGCAGATGACATGATGCTATATACAGAACACCCTCAAGACTCCCTCAAGAAACTACTAGAACTGATCAGTGAATTCAGTAAAGTCCCAGGATACAAAACCTATATACCGATATCCATTGCATTTCTATACACTAATAATGAAATAACAGAAAGAGAAAGTAAGATAACAATCCCATTTACAGTTGCACCGAAAATAATACCATACCTAGGAATAAACTTAACAAATGAGGTGAAAGACCTGGCTTCTGAAAACTATAAAACATTGATGCAAGAAGTTGAAGAGGACAAAAAGAAATAGAGAGACATTCCATGCTCACAGATTGGGAGAACAAATACTGTTAAAATGTCTATACTACCCAAAGTAATCTACAGATTTAACGAAATCCCTATCAAAATACCAACAGCATTTTTCACAGAGACAGAACAAACAATTCTAACATTTGTATGGAAACACCAGAAACTAATATGACACTGTATGCTAGTTGGAATTAAAATAAACTTCAAAACAAAAGTGTCACTGTTACCAAGGCTGGAGCTGATTGCCCAAGATCTTCAAGAAGCTATCTTAGATCAGCAAAGTATAGCCTTGCTCAGACCAAGCACTCTTGGGTCATCCTCACAAATTCTGCATTCATAGGCTAATGTGCCCTTGCCATAGTTGTTTCTTCATATGCTTTTATTGTTAAGCCCCCAGTGTGGCCCCTCAGCAGCTGAGCGACTGAGTTCTGATACGTGAGAACAGAGATGATGACACCCGGAGACAGCTTACTTCATTCTTAAAGCAAAGCAACTTTCCTTCGAAATACAACTTTTTACAGTGGGTGCTGGGCTCCCTCATTGTCAGGCTGAAGCTCTCTAGTTGTGGGGAGCACCTTGACTAAGGGCAACAGCTTCCAGGTAGTAGGGACCATACCTGAGCCGAGGCTGGAGAGGCACTACACTACTAAGGGCATTGTAGCCTGGAGGGGTGTTTGATGAGAAGGGCCTTGGTAGAGGTGGTTGCTAGAGAGGCCTATTAGCAAATGAATATTTCTTTAACCCCATTTGCTCAGCCATTGAATTTGCTCATCTTCCTCTCTACCAGGAAACCCTTGTGTCTCTTTTCCCTTTCCACGCCACCCACCCTCTCCCCCCCACCCGCCACCCAGGGGTTTAGTCTTTTCATTGTCTTGTGCCACAGAGTGGCTCTGGTCCCTTGCACCTGTCAGTGGACTGTGTCTTCTCCCTGACCCTGACCTTGGCTTTCCATCTATCTCATTATCTCCTCTCATATCCCTCCCATCTTCCTACTCTCTTTCTTTTGGAGCCAAGTGCCCTTCCCGTGTCCTTCCCTTTCCTATTTAACCTCCACTAGCCATCTTCACACAGCACTCAGTCCTTCAAGGCATTGGTGTCAATGGTCTTCAGTGGCAGCCCTCATAGAGTGTCACAGGATGCAGGATGCCAGAGGAAGCACGGCACTATGGTTAGACTTTAGATCCCAGCAAGTTACTTCCCTTCTCTAATCCTTGGTTTCCCCAAGGATTAGAGGGAATTTTAATAGTTAAGTAGGAATTTTAATAGTACTTATTACTTCACATGGTGACTGTAATGGATTAAATTAGAGTCCATGGGTATGAAAAACTTCATATAGGGCTGGCACATAATTGGTCCATATAGATTAATCACTGTTGTTATTAAAAGCATAAAGGGTAGGTGTGCCCCTCAGGAGGGTTAAGGGCCTTATGTTGTAGCTGGGGAAACAGAACATAGCATTTTGAACCCTAGTTTGTCACCTGACTAAGAAAGTACCTTTCAAAATAGAGCAAGCAGAGGGTGTTAGTGATGACTGGGATGAAACTGATCTGGGAAAGCTTCTTGAGTGAGGCCGAACAAAGTATGTTTCTGAACAGCATTTTAAGGAGGTGATAGTTGCAGCCTGGAACAAAGCAAAGGGGAAATGGAGCATAGAGAGTCACCTGCTCAAACACTCTCTTGCTCCTACTTGCTTCACCCTTCCTTTTAGTCACGGCATTACCCCAGTTCACTGCTTATGAATCTCATCCTTCTCATCCACAGGGAATTTGCCAAAGAGAGAGAGAGAGTGGAGAACCGGAGAGCTTTCATGAAATTGCGGCGGCAGCAGCAGATTGAGCGTGAGCTGAATGGGTACCGCGCCTGGATAGACAAAGCAGGTGAGGCCTGGCAGGCTGCACAGACATCAGTGTAGATATCCCCCTGAGCACCCCCGGTGCCTCCATTCACAGGAGCAGCCTTGGCCAGAGCAGAGAGTAGCTCTGGATGCCTCACCGGCTTTGTGGGCTCCATGCTGGTCCCTCTTTCTTCCTCGGGGACTAAGTGTTCCTATTCTTCTACCGAACACCTTCACGAGGCTCACAGTTTAGCAAGGTGAACTGAATGAAAGGTAACATAGCTAGCTCCTGGAGCTGGGTTGGGTGGGTGACATTGTACACTACTGCTGATAATTATAATGACCACCAGCAGCAGCAACAACAGTCCATTCATTCCACAAATATTTGAGCGCTTGCTTTGTGCCAGCCCCTGTCCTAGGTACTTGAGATACAGCAATGAACCAAACAGACCACCAGCTCACCAAAGCCCCTTTCATGTGAAGCCCATTCCCCTCTATTGGAGAAGGCAGTGATAAACAAAATAATAAATGAATAACTTGTAAGAAGGTGATAAGTACCATGGAAAACAGATCAAGGTAGGGTTATGGGGTGTAGGGTAGGTTGTGTTTTGAAATAGGGAGATCAGGGAGACCCTTTTGGGGAGAGACTTGAAGGAGTTGAGGTGGTAAGTCATGGGAAGGTCTGAGGAGGATATCTCAGTGCTAAGACTCTAGTATGGAAGCAAGCCAGGAATATTCCAGGAATAGAAAGAAGAATGAGTAAAGGGAGAGGGGCAGGAAGACAGGGTGGGGCCAGTGATGAGAGGAGTGGACAGAACTTATGGGCCGTTGTAAGGGTTCGGGGCTGTGCTGTTAGTGATGCAAGAACCATTGGAGGGTTTGGAGCTGAGGTGGGGCATGGTCTGATTGAAGGTTTTGAGGGGGCCCTTTGGCTGCTACATTGAGACTACACTGTAGGAGGGCAAGGTCAGAAGCAGGGGACCGACGGCGAGGCCACTGCAGTGAGACGGGTAATACCTGATGGTGAGAAGTGGTGATTCCTATTTCCTGAGCTATCACCAGTTCCTCACTATGAGGCTCCGCCTTGAGGATAGGTCCAAACCTATCATGATTTTGTTAACCCACAGAACCACCAGCTTCAAGTTTGACTGTGGCTCAGCTGCTCATGAAGGGGTATCGATCACCGCATATCTGTCAGTAAAATGGATGCACTTGCTTTCCTTATTATTTTAAAGATTACATTGCATTGGTGTTATATATCTTTATTTTCATCCTGAGCAAAGAGGAATTTATTTTAATAAAAAGATACACATGACAGCATTTTTCCCCCTCTATTCTTGGTAGAAAGCATAGCACAGATGTGAGGTCTCTCCAGAAAAATTTGGAATATGATTTGATGCTTAGTTGCCTGAGACTTATTCTTCCATAGCAGCTTAGGAATGACACCATGGCAGTCCTCTTCTACCCACCAAGACAAAAAAGCTCTGTCTCAGCTCTGGAGTCAACTTTTGATCATCTGTCAGGGATGAGAGAGTACGTATGATTAAAAGTGCCATTTCAAAGCCAGACAATAAGCACCTCCCATTTAGGACCATCTGCATTTCTTCGCTGCTTCTAGAAGCATGTACCATACCCACTGACTATACTTTCAATTTGCCCTTTCTCCCCCGAGGTTCTCGGGTAGGGGTGAATGTGAACCTCTCCTCCTTTCCAGAATGTTAACTCAGCCTTACTGAGCAGATTTGTCTCCAGGTCTGGCAGGCAGCTTGAAGTTCCCCACTGTCCTTGGCTTCCTGGGTGGAGGAGCCATCTGACAGACCACCCCAGGGAGCAGTCTGGCAGCAGAACTGGAAAAGAATGTTGCCCGCGCTGTCCATGACCCGACTCGTGGTCAGGCAGCACAGGACGCTGTTCTTTGTGGCTCTGCTTTTCAGATACATGCAGAATTCCAAGGCTCCACTTTCTTCCAGTTGGCAAAGCCAGCTCTCTCCTTCTAAGAAAAAAGACGCACTGCAACGTCAGATTGGGCTTCCTGGCCCTTCCCTTTGCAAATGGGGTGTGAGTGAATCAGAGACATATGGGTTACATTTCCCTGGAAAGAGACTCTCAAGTTCGAGAGAGAACTTGGCAAAAGGCTATGGGGGAAGGTGGGGGCAGCTTCCGCACATCCAGAGCCCTCAAGCACTTCCCAGAGATACTCAGCAGCACCACGCACCCTCCTTCTGCCTTGGGGGTCCTCAGATTAGCCCACCCAGCACCCAGGCACGGTACAGAGCAGATGTGCCTCCCTGGCTGAGGTCATTCATGTTGCTATGAGGTATTTTAACGAGTACCTAATCTTTAAATGATGTCCTCTGAACAACGTGTGCTGTAAATGACTTTAAAACCTCTATGTCTGCATAAAGGAGCATCTCACCAATAACATTTAACCTGTTAACTTAGAGTTTTGCCAGAGGCTGTACTAAAAAGGAAAGCTAAACATTTATGCCTTGGTATAATAGCTATTCTGAGTGGTACCCTCCGAGCTTCAAAATGTTCCCCTCCCTGGGAAATACATTATATGCTCTCAGTTTTATATGCAGGTGGAATTATGGTAATGACTTTACCCTCTTCTGCTTGTCCTTTTACTTGTTACAATTGCTTAAATGAAACCATCATTTAATAGGGACTGCTGCAAGCTTTTCCCCAGCAGCTGGGATCTTAAGGACTGATGGCTTCCAGCTTCCAGCTTCCTGCCTATGGCTGAGGTTGGGGTGAGGATTAAACTCACCTGCATCACTCCCAATGGAGACACAGAATCCTGTCAGATATGGGACAGAAGGGCTAGTTTGTAAGTTTGGAGGAATTCTAGTGAGGTTTATCCTAACAAGTCTTACTAGAAAATAGCCCACTAGTGATGATACCTCCCTGGAATACAGGACTGTTCCTTGGGAGGTCAAGAGGAAAATCCAAGGAACCATTTGATTCTTTTCCAAATACTGACAACCAGACACAGCATTCCAACACTGGCCAGTCCTTCAGTTCTCCAACTGGGTATCCAAAAATTCAATTCAATTCTGACACTAAACACCATCAGAAGTTAGTGCAGATCCCACAGATTAGGGACTCAGTCCCACAAGCCTGCCATCATTTCACACACCAGCCACAAGTGGAGTCCCCAAGTGACTTGCATTTTTACCCACTCAGCTGCCAATTTAGAGGGTTCCAGGTTGATCATTCCTTGAATGATTTCCAGAACTCAGGAAAGCTATACTTCCTATCACCAGTTTATTACAAAGGATCCAACTCAGGAATAACCAAATGGAAGAGATTCCTCGGGTAAGGTGGAGGGTAGAGGGGGACACAAACTCTCCATGCCCCTTTCAGGCATGTTACTCTCCCAGCACCTTGACATATTCACTAACTCCGAAGCTCCTTGAGCCCCCTCATGGAGGGTTTGTTGTTGTTGTTGTTGTTGTTTTTCCTGAAGATTCCATTATGTAGACATACTTGATTAAATCATTGGGCATTGGTGATTGTGCATTCTCCAGCCTCTCTCCCATCATGGGAACTGGGAGGGGGAATGAGGCTGAAAGTTATAACCTAATCATATGGTTGGTTTTTCTGGTGACCGATGCAGATCCTTAAGTAATGTAGGCATCGTCGACATTGAGTTGTCTAATTAGCATACAGAAGACAGTAAATTCCAAGGGTTTTTGGAGCTCTGTGCCAGGAAGGTGGACAAAAACCAGATATTTATTTTTCGTTCTTTCAGAGGGCCAAATTCGCGACAGACCTGAGCCTCTTTTGCCCAAGCAAGGCAGACTGTAGTGTGGGGGTAAGAGGAAGCAAGCCCACAAGATGCCATTAGCATCTTCCGCTGCTCCTCCTCAAAGAAGTAGACTGGCTGGAGCTCAAAACATGGTTTTATCTCCTGAACGAGGCAGTAGATGTTGCCCTGGTATGCCTTGTATGTGCTGCCGACAAGAAAAACCAAGGAAGCGCCTACTGCTAGAAAAAGTTTAAAGAACCTGGATAGAAGGAAAAAAATAGAAATGGAAAATTTTCATTGCTATCAGTTTAGGAGATTTTGGTTAGAAAGAGGTAAGTTCTTCCTCTCAACAAGTATTACCTGACACAGGGCTGAATTTTAACAGTCAACCTCCAAGTGCCCCCTTACTACAAGAACTTCCTTTCTGTTCTCATCTGCACTTGGGAGCTCCCTCTGTGACCCTTGATGTCTTTCTGAAGCTGGTGCCTGCATGGAGCTATGAACTCTTTGCTCTCTCTCTGTTGCCCTGGGGCCACAGCTGGCCCTAGAGGATTTTTCATCTTGTGAAATAATTTGACATTTACAGATAATTTACTAAACCATTTATTTCCATATAGAGGAAGTCATGCTTGCTGAAGAAAATAAAAACGCTGGAACGTCAGCCTTAGAAGGTAAGGAAGTGCTCCAACACTTTACTGCATTTGCGCCCTCTTACGCTGTGGCAATCTCTTGATCAAAAGAGAAAGAAATAAAAAGAGTGGTGCTCTGGGATTTGAAATGAAAGTCTCTCTGTCATAAAATCCCTCATGCTTTAAAATGAAGGGAATTGAGTCATGGATTTAAATGCTTTTTGAAGTGATGAAAATAAACTCCAAGAGCTGCTTTGTTCTAGGGCGTGTGATTGCTACTGTGCAATGAAAAGACCATCATACAACCAGTGGCATGGAAAGGGATCTTCTTTGAAAATTTGCAGGGATCGTCTTGGGACCACTTTCATTAGCAGGAAGTGGCATTATTTTGTTTTTTATTTTTTTAACGTTTATTTATTATTGAGAGATAGACAGAGACAGAGCATGAGCAGGGGAGGGGCAGAGGGAGAGGGAGATACAGAATCTGAAGCAGGCTCCAGGCTTTGAGCTGTCAGCACAGAGCCCAATGCGGGGCTCGAACTCATGAACCGTGAGATCATGACCTGAGCCGAAGTCAGATGCTTAACCGACTGAGCCACCCAGGTGCCCCAGGAAGTGGTATTGTTTATGAAGAACCAGAACAAATAGATATGGAGTGCCTATTTACAACTGCGTGTAGATAGGGTCTGGCAAGGATTCTGGAGCACATGTGTTTCAAGGTGCTGCTGAGCACACAAGTCATGTTTCTATAGACATTCGTGACTTCTGTAACCATGGCTCAGCTGTTTCAAGGCAGTCGCCTGTGTCAAGAGGCCTCTGGCACACAGTCCTCAGCTTTGACCTGAATGATCTGATTGTTCTTGTGTTCTTTCACTGGACTTCCCCTTCCCTGGTACAGTGCTTCGAAGGGCAACCATCAAAAGGAGCCGGACAGAGGCCATGACTCGAGACTCCAGCGATGAGCACTGTGTTGATATCTCCTCTGTGGGTGAGTGGAACCAGTTAGATCTTCTTTTATTGGTCTGAATCTTCTATGTAAAGAAATATCATGTCTTTTGAGAAGCGCCACAAAGAGGAACAGAATCCAAAGAATCCAGAAAAAGAGAAAGTCTTAGAAATCTAATAGATGACAGTGAGTTGCAGAGAAAAATGGACCATGGGGTTGAGGGCTAAGAATCCAACCAGATTCTTCAAGTGTGTCAGATGTATCCCTTTTACATATATATATACTTTCTGTCCTGAATGTGATAATGAGAACCCACTTTGGGATATTGTTCAGAAGATCCTGAGGATCTGATGCTTCTAGTGACCCCCATTTGAGAACCTGGAATCATTTGCTTAGCCACAGTGGCACCTACCTACTTCCATGTGATGTTTAAACAGATTGTTACTGACAACCCTTAAAAACCCTCTTCAATCCCAGGTTCCCAGACACTCTGGTCGATGCAGATTTTACCTCCCCAGAAAAAGGGAAGGATCTCACTTCAACCTTTTTAAAAATATATATATATTATCAAATTGGCTTCCATACAACACCCAGTGCTCATCCCAACAAGTGCCCTCCTCATCGCCCATCACCCACTTTCCCCTCTCCCTCACCTCCCCCATCAACCTCAGTTTGTTTTCTGTATTTAAGAGTCTCTAATGGTTTGCCTCCCTCCCTATCTGTTAGTAACTTTTTCTCCCCTTCCCTTCCCCCTGGTCTTCTGTTAAGTTGCTCAAGATCCACATATGAGTGAAAACATATAGTATCTGTCTTTATCTGACTGACTTGTTTCACTTAGCATGATACCCTCCAGTTCCATCCACATTGCTGCAAATGGCAGGATTTCATTCTTTCTCATTGCCAAGTAGCATTCCATTACACACACACACACACACACACACACACACACACACACACCCCCCACATCTTTATCCATTCGTCAGTTGATGGACATTTAGGCTCTTTCTATAATTTGGCTATCGTTGAAAGCATCGCTGTAAATATTGGGGTATGTATGCCCCTATGCTTCGGCTTTCCTGTATTCCTTGGGTAAATTCCTAGCAGTGCTATTGCTGGGTCATAGGGTAAAAGCAGAAGAGTTGTACAGAGCTCATTGCTGCTTTAGGCTGCCAGTGGTAGAAATACCACAAATGCAGCCAATTGACTCCAATGCCTGAAGCATATTTAAAAGGAAAGGCCAGAAAGAAGCTTAATCTATGAAAAACATAAACATCATCCTGTTAGGATTCAGAACACTGGATGTATGTTTCATGTCATGCCCGGGGAATCTTTTGGTTTCCTAAAACTGAGAGTGTCCAGTGAGGATAACTAGGGATCTCTGCTATGGAAACACTTAGCCCATATCAAGGGGATTCCTTGGGCCTGCAACATGGTGGTCACTGAGCCGACTGAAGCTGTCCGTCTCCCCCTTTGAAGGCCCCCTTGCCATGGAGGGTGATCTGTTGTGCAGCCTCATTCTTCTTCTGTACTTGTCTCCCCTTAGGCACACCTCTTGCCCGAGCCAGCATCAAAAGTGCAAAGGTGGATGGGGCCTCCTATTTCCGGCACAAAGAAAGGCTTCTGCGCATCTCTATCCGCCACATGGTCAAATCCCAGGTGTTTTACTGGATTGTGTTGAGCCTTGTGGCTCTCAACACTGCCTGTGTGGCCATCGTCCATCATAACCAGCCCCAGTGGCTCACCCATCTCCTCTGTAAGTGAATAGTGACTACTGGCTGTCACAGGTGCTGCCGAATTGGAGTGTGAATGTAAGAGAGCAGGCATCCTGCTGGACCTGGCAGTGTTCTGTGAGGGAGGCTAGAGTTGTCCTCAAGGGGTTGGGATATCACATGACCATTCCCCTTGTGATTCATCATTGAACCACTAACTTATTGAGAAGTCAATAAGATAGTGTTAGCCTTGGGTACTTTAAAGCCTTCACTTAGGCTCAATGGTGTAGGCTCAGTGGTGTAGCGAGTTTGGTCACCTAAGTCCTGGGGAGAAAGTTCTTAGAGCAATGGTTACCTCCAGTAGACCAATAAGGGAACTTATAGGTCAGCTCTGAGTAAGGCTGCCACTGGGTGTCAGTGAAGATCCAGGATGCTGTCACAGTTGGGTGTGTATAGGTCGAATCCGGCTCTTGCATCAAAGCCATGGTAAAGCTCTTTCTTTCTCTCCTGAGAGCTGTATACCATTTAAAGGATAGTGACAAATCCACCTATTGAAAAAGAGCAAAGCTAATATGCGGAGTGTGCCTGGGACTCCCAGATCAGAGTGTACGCAGGTATCATCAAGTTTTGCCTGGCTTTGACCTGACACGGTCAGCGAATGTCTTTGCATCATGGGTCCTGCTGGTGTTGAGGGCTCTTCTGTAGGTGAAAGTGTCGGGCTGGGGCATGCAGGAGCCCATGCCATCTATGGAACAAAGGCTTCTTCTTTTGATGCTTTCAGACTATGCAGAATTTCTGTTTCTGGGACTGTTCCTCTTGGAGATGTCCTTGAAGATGTATGGCATGGGGCCTCGACTTTACTTTCACTCTTCATTCAACTGTTTTGATTTTGGGGTAAGAGCTTTGGAGCCCGCCTGTCCTCCTGCTTCGTGTTGATATGCCACGGTTTGAGATAAGCAGCTTGCTCCATTGCTCAGCATGAAGCACTGAAATCAGAATTTATAAAAGGGGAATAAGTAAGTTAGCTACAGGGAGGTCAGGAATGAGTGAATCCTTCCCACTGTAGGGTTGGTTTGTTTGTTTTTTTAAAGCTCTTTTACTTTTAATGTTTTTATTGAAGTATAACACGTATACCATGGTGTACACTTAAGTGGATAGCTGTATGAATTTAACAGATCTACCCATAGTAAGTTTTGAACCACTTATTGTCTTGGGGGAAGCCTGAGAGAGAACAAAGGAACTGATTCCAGAAGGTGGTTCAGTAAAAAAAAAAAAAAAAAGAAAAAAAAAAAAGAAAAAAAAGAGAGAGAGAGAGAAGCTTATATATTTGTGTATTTTTTAGTTCAGTTTAAAATTGGGAAAGTTACCTAGATATACCGTCATGCAAGCGTGCACACACACACACATGCACACATACACACACACACACACACACACACTTGTATTAGCAAGTTCCCACATAGACTATTTCATCCAGTGTTCACTTCCTAAATACTGTTGATATATAAATGTGTTGATATATAAATGTTTGCCTTCAAGATGTTTTGACATACATTTTTGTCCTCCACTGCTTTGGGGACTCCTAATCACTCTATTACATATCAGGAATTATCTTTCTCATTTGAAAATGAGTAAATAGAGAACATCGTGTGCAAGTTCACATAGCCAGTTAGCAGCAGAACTAGGTTGCAAAACTTTGGGTTCCTGAACCACTTCTCTTTCTGCCAAGCCCACTTCTGTTCCTGCCAAATCTTCAGTTATGTGCTAACGATTTTGAGCACTTGCCAATCTGCATTTTAACTTGGAACATATGCTTCTGGGTACGGGCAATTTTCAGGCATAACAGCTAGTGAAAGACCATTCCCTCTCTACATACTTCTCAGCATTGCAGTGAGGATTAATTTTTGTTATTTGTCCTAGAGCACTGTGTAGAATATAGTAGACATTCAGTGAAAATATAATGAAAACAAAAGCCAAAATGTTAATTTGACACTAGTCCTTCCCACGGCAATCAGATTCTGTGCCACCAAGTAGTACTGTCACATTGGGGTACATGGGACCTGTGTGGCTAAAAGATGCTTCACATATAGGTGAATGAACCTTGTTAGTGCTTCTTGTTAGTGCTTCTTGTTAGTGCTAAATTCTCGGATGGTGAGAGAATGTGGACGTTCTCTGAGGTTTTTACATTGGGATGCAACCTGCATTAACTCAAATTTGTTTCTTTGCTTTGAGTATCACTCTTTTGTCTGTCTGTTCAAGGAGTTACTGTGTAAGAACGCTTGTGGCTATCAAATTTGTGCAGAGGCACACTGGCTCTTGTAGTTTTCACCAAGGACAAAACAGCAGTCAGTGAACCAATCTCCAGCATGAAGGATTGAAGTCAGGAAGAGGAGTGGAGAGAAGTGGGGAGGGAGGCAGTAGAGTCTCATTTTCCTTTGGCAGCCTTCACAAATAGGTAGTCCTGTTGGAGCTGTGCCGGGTGGGGTGGGGAGAGTTTCAATTTCACTGTAGCCCAATAAAAAGTGCTGACTGCTGAATGCCAGAAGGCTCTGCTCTTCTCCTCCTCCTCACTGTGGCTGGGTTTGGCTCTTTAGGTCACAGTGGGCAGTATCTTTGAAGTGGTCTGGGCAATCTTCAGACCTGGTACATCTTTTGGAATCAGTGTCTTGCGAGCTCTCCGGCTTCTAAGAATATTTAAAATAACCAAGTAAGTGATCATAAACTGGACTCTTCCCAACCACCTGTGAGAGCGGAAGCTTCTCTCTCCCTTATTATATTATATTTCCTTCCATCCCCTGTTCTCCCTCGCCATATGTTCCCCTTCCCTACCATGTCCCCGCTCCATTCTTCAGTTCCTCCTTCCCCAAATATCAAACCAGAAAAGTATCTATGACGCCAGATCCCATGTCACATTCCCAAGGGGAGCCTCATTGTTGCTGACATCTCTCCTTCACACAAATATACAAATGCAGCACATTTCATACACTACCAGGCAGATTCCCAGCTGGATTGGGGATAAGTTTATATTCAGTGTTCACTGCTACAGTGTTTGGGTTTTGTAGGTATTGGGCATCTCTGCGAAATCTGGTGGTCTCCTTGATGAGTTCTATGAAGTCTATCATCAGTTTGCTCTTCCTCCTCTTCCTCTTCATCGTTGTCTTTGCTCTCCTAGGAATGCAGCTGTTTGGCGGCAGGTAAGCACCAATGAACTTTCCATCCAAAGGAGCCTCAAAACCCAGTCTTCAGCCTGTGAGCACTCGGGTTTCTAATTTGATCACCAAGATATCATCTTGTTTGCTTTTTTCCATGGCCCATCAACCACTGAGTGTGTGTGGTGGTCTCTGTTTTTAACCTTTTCACACTGTACAGGATTCTGGTTCTGGAAAAGACCCCTCTCTTGGGAACTGTCCCTGAAATGTACAGCATGGGGCCTTATAACTCAGGGTCAGCCCAAACCCTATCTCATTATCCATGCCCTTCAAAGTGCACAGTGCATCAGTAATAGCCACTAATAATGCCATCTTCATAAGTTACATTGAATAGGGAGAAATGAAGGAAGAAGAGGATGTGGAGAAAGAGTAAAAGAAGTGATAAAAAGGGAACAATCTCAGGAAGGGAAAAACTTGGTATGTGAGATTTTCATTTTATTCTTCTCTCTGAACTTCTTTCTCAGGTTTAACTTTAATGATGGGACTCCTTCAGCAAACTTTGACACCTTTCCGGCAGCCATCATGACTGTATTCCAGGTATGAGGCCAACTGGCAGGTAAAAATGTTAAGTAAGATCTTTTGGAGCTCACACTGAAAAATGGTGATATGTTAATAGAATCCTACTTTTCCTTTCCAGGCTCATCCCAGGCAACTGGGATTCTTGTTGAATAATTATCAACACAATAATTCCTAGAATTTCTGTAACTACGTTCTTACCAATAATGGAAGAGCTCTATTATAACTACCTGATTGGCCTTTTCCCCATACTTGTGAGTTTGCAAGAGATATTAAGGCAAAGACATTCAGTAACTTATGGTATTTATGACCACCATCAAGTGGGCTTTATTCCAGGAATGCAAGGATGGTTTGATATCCATACATCAATTGATGTGATATACCACATTAACAAAATAAAGGATAAAAGTCATATGATTATTTTAATAGATGCAGAAAAAGCATGTAACAAAATTTAACATTCATTCATGATAAAACTCTCAACAAAGTGTATATAGGAGGAACATACCTCAACATAATAAAGGCCATATATGACAAACCCACAGCCAAATCATACTCACTGGTGAAAAGCTAAAACCTTTTTCTCTAAGACTAGGAACAAGACAAAGATGTCTACTTGCACCACTTTTTTTAATGTTTACTGTTATTTTATTTATTTTATTTTATCTTATTTTTAAATTTTAGTTAGCCAACATACAGTGCAATATTGGTTTTAGAAGGAAAATTCAGTGATTCATCACTTAACATACAACACCCAGTGCTCATCACAAGTGCCCTCCCTAATACCCATCACCATCTAGCCCATCCCCCACACACCTCCCTCCATCAACCCTCAGTTTGTTCTCTATTGTTAAGAGTCTCTTGTGGTTTGTTTCCCTCTCTCCTCTTTTTCCTCCCCCTACCATATGTTCATCTGTTTTGTTGATGAGTGAAATCATATGGTATTTGTCATTCTCTGATGTGTCTTACTTAGCATAATACCTTCTAGCTCCATCCACATCATTGCAAAATCAAGATTTTCTTTTTTTTGATGGTTGAGTAATATTCCATTGTATCTATGTAGCACATCTTCTTTATCCATGCATCAATCGATGGACATTTGGGCTCTCTCCATAGCTTGGCAATTGTTGATAATGCCTACTTGCACCACTTTTATCCTACATAGTACTGGAAGTCCTAGCCACCGCAGTCAGACAAGAAAAAGAGGTAAAAGTCATCCAAATTGGTAAGGAAGAAGTAAAACTGTCATATCACATTTATGGTTTTCTAAAATTGGAAGCATCTTCTAACCCATGTGTCCATTTAATGAATTATGTTTTCCACCCACCCCCACTATCCCCCCCCCACAAAAAAAAATTTTTAAATCACGGGGGCAAACTCAAAAATAAATAATGCCGAGTGCTATAGAAAACACTGTTTAGCTGGAATCTGAGGCTGAACCAGAACCCAGGTTTCCAGAACTGGAGCCCATGAGGCTCTTTCTAATAATGCTGCTATCTCAAGAACTATACACTTGGCTCCCCTGGCATAGTCTGGTAGTGACCAGACCACTTGATCTGTGTGATTACCATAGACTTGGCAAAGCTGGAGATGGAGGGAGTCTGTAGTCTGAGGAATAGAATCTTTCCTTTTGATGCTTTCTTTCTATTTTTCAATGCCTTTCTTCCTTATCAGAAGAAAGTTTAGAATTGCTCATAAAAATGACTTTATTTTTTTCCCTGAAGAATAGCCAAGCAAGAGGTAGATGGAAAAAACCTAGGCGAGAATTTTCCTTTTTGCATTAGCCCCATTTTTTCAACCAACCCAGGTCTCTGACTTGCCTATTGTTTGCTTTGCCTAGATCCTAACAGGTGAGGACTGGAATGAGGTTATGTACAATGGGATCCGCTCCCAGGGTGGAGTTAGCTCAGGCATGTGGTCAGCTATCTATTTCATTGTGCTCACCTTGTTTGGAAACTGTATCCTTTTTAAGATGCTCCTCTTTGTGCTCTTTGCCTGCCTGGACCAGCATTTGAGGAGTGTGGTGATGGTGGTAGAGGTGGGTGGGTTTTTTTTAGGGCATCAGGGTAGCATTGGGGTGGATATAGTTCAGTGCACTAAGAGAAATAAGGATTCTGATTTTAAGGAAATTGTACAGTAGTTGGGTCAAGAAGACAAATATAAACAAGAAGATAAAATATTATCTATATCTACAACATACACAAATAATAACTTATGAGGCTCTTACATTGAACAGTTGGAGATGCTATCAGCTGGGGAAAATAAGAGTTGACAAAGATAACTGTAGGCTGAAATAGTGGCCACACTGTAATACTAATAAATTAATTACATGTTAATATAGAATAGGACTGGTCACATAGTAAGCTTTCAAAAATATTAGTACTATGACTAATACTAATACTCCTAAGCATAGCCAACATTTATTGTATTTGTGCTATTCATGAGACCCTGTGCTAAGTGTTTTACAGGTACTATTTCATCTAATCCTTACCTTACCATTTAATCCTTAAGACTTAGATGAACTAACTTGACCAAAGTCAAACAATTATTAAATTATAAAGGGAGACTGGAAATTGAGTCCATTTAATTCCCAAACCTATGTCTGGTCATAATATATAGACTAGGAAGATTTATGTTTTAATCCCAACAATTCAGTTTACCAGCTGTGTGGCCTTGGGAAAGTCCCTTAATCTCTCTGAACTTCTAGTTTTCACATCTGTGGGGAGGATGACAGCATTTACCCCTTTGTTGTGCATAGTAAATGATATAATTTCCTTGGATGCACCTTATAAACTGTGAACTTCTACACAATCATTAAATGTTTTGGGGGAATGAGATTTGCCTTAAAATGGGATTGGTGGAGTGAAAAAGGAGAGCCATGTGATATAGCTGGACTTTGGCTTTTCCCATAGCCTCACAGAGAGAAGATACTCCTTTAAGTTATCTGCTGTGAAAATTTCTAGGGGTCAGAGCAGACTATGAACCAAACATGAGAAACCCATAAAAAGAAAGTTAATGCAGTGCATCACAGAAACAGAAGGTCAGTTTGTCACAATGGCACCTTGATTTTCCTATTACGCTGAGGGTAGTTAGACCTGGACTTTTATGCTGGAACCACTTCTGTGTTCCACAACACATGGACCCCAAAAACAGTTGGAAAATTGGGACTTCAGAGGTTAGAGGTTGGAATAGAAATAGGTTCTATAATGACCTTGTGTGCTCTGTGACATTTTTGTTAAATGAAATATGGAAGGCTTCCAGGATAAGAAGAATGAGAGAAATAAGTTAGCATCCCATTATTGAGAACCAATCAGTGATGGAGCTGTGGAATCTCATTTCTTTTCGTCTTTAAGAACAGAGTAGTAGGATTGGTCTAGGTGGGCTTCAGTTCCAGCCTCTCAGAAAGGAGACGTGAGCTCCTGCATTGAGCTCCCTGTTGTCATGTTGTTCAGCCGATCTCTATTCAGTAAGCTGTGAGGAGAGGCCATAGCTATCTAAAGGCCTCCTTATTCCACCTTGGCCCCTGAGTGGTTGGATTTAGCTATTTCTTTGTCCTATGCAAAGAGAAGATAAGTGGAAGAGGGAATATATGTTCCCCTTCAGACAGGGCTGCATAACCCCTGCTTAATCAATGCTTTGGGGTAACTTCTGTTCCTGCTGGTATCCCAGGCAGGAAAGACCTAGAGATGCCGTCTCAGTCTTGCTGAAGCCTTTTGTTTTTCTTACTCACCCGTCCTTAACTCATCACCCCAGACACACTGCTGAATGTGTTCTTGGCCATTGCTGTAGACAATCTGGCCAATGCCCAAGAGCTGACCAAGGTAAGCATTCTCTGGGGATCTGATGGTTCTCTAATGCCATTGGGCACTTCATCAACTGGGTAGATGATGAAATGGGAATGATATATCTGTTTTGCATACCTCACAGGATTATTGTTAGGATCAAGTGAAATAATGTATGTGAAAAACAGAGCAGGCTAAGTAAGATGTGTGTTCTTAGTAGCTCTAGTCATTTCACCTGAACTGGCTTTCCCCAGTGTCATCACAAAGAGGAGACATTTACAACAGGAATATAGGTGAGGGGATGGGGTCCCTGCCTGATCACTTGGGATGATGCCACTCAGCTTGGCAGAGGAGAGGGCATGAGTAGAGGCACAGTCTCAGCATTTTACTTCACGGGGTTCTGCCTAGAAGGGCCCTGCTCCATCACTTCCAGATACTGCAGAACATCTGAGAGGTGTTGGCTCTAGCTTCTGACCTCCATAGCTATGGGTAGCTCCACTGAGGGCTAGGAGCTTGGGGTAGAATTCTATGGATTTCCTGAAGAATTGTGAGGAAACCTTTGGGGCAAGGTGGAAACCAGAAACTGGCCATGCCAGGGCTGAAAGGGTTCTGTTTCCAAAAGGGCCTGGCGCCTGGCCTCCTGAAGTCTCTGAGCCAACCCACCTCAAACTGCCTTGGTTAACCTCTTCTCCTGCCTTCCTCATTTCACCTGGTCTCCAGAACTTGGGGGGAGAGCCAAGGCAGCTATTCTCCTTCACGGGGATACCAGCAAACCCATCCCTGTTCTGTGTCTAGGATGAACAAGAAGAAGAGGAGGCCTTCAACCAGAAACATGCGTTGCAGAAGGCCAAGGAGGTCAGCCCGATGTCTGCACCCAACATGCCTTCTATCGAGTGAGTTGGCTGTCCCCACTTCAGTGACCCCTGGGCTCCTGTGCTAACAGCCAATTAATTCATCAACTCAGAATGGTGTATTATCAGAGGATGCCTACTCCATGCCAGGAGATGTCCTGTGAATATAGCAGTGACCAAGATGAAGTATCTGTTCTCCCAGAGCTTTTATTTCAGTGAGCTAGATAAGAAACATACGTAAATAATTTTAGACAGTGATAATTGCAGTAAGGTAAATAAAACAGGGTAATAGTGCAGAGGAATAAGAATTGGGCGGAGTACTTATAGGCAGTCTGGGAGGGATTCCTTGACGAGGTGATATTCAAGCAGAGATCTAAATATGGAGAAGGCAGTCATGTAAAATTATGAAGGAAGAGTGTTCTCCAGCAAGGTGCAGTGAGGCTGATATGCAGGGAGCAAAGAAGACTAGGAGACAAGGCCAGGGAGATCCTGAAGGACCAGGTAAAGGATTTTAGCTTTTATTCTAGTGGCAACCATGGAAGGTCTAAAGTGGAAGGATGGGTATGACATGATTTACACTGATAGTAGGTCACTCTTCCCTGAGAGTGGATTTGTAGGGGCCAAGAGTGGAGGTGGGGAGACAGATTTGGCCATTAGAGTAAAGTAGGTGACATATGATGGTAGTTGAGACCATCGTAGCCATGGAGGAGATGAGAAGCAATCACATTCAGTCTGTGCTTTGGAAAGAGAACCAACGGGAAGAGGTGATAGATTAAATGTCATGGGGGTGGGGATAAAAAAATATTTCTCTCAAGTTTTAAGGTTTGATGCCTAAGCAACTGGGTAGATGGTGGTGGTATTTACTGATAGTCTAGAGAACAGTGCAAGATTCATTTTGGCCACATTAAATTTGAGATACTTAGAGGACATCCAAGTGAGGATGTTGAATAGGCCATTGGTTACATGAGTCTGAAGCTTAGAAGAGAAGTCAGGGTTAGAAATAAAGATTTGGGGGGAGCCATTTGTGTTTGGATGGCATTAAACTCTCAGCATGAGTGAGCTGGCATGGAGTGAATCGTAGTGGAGACAGAGCTGCTAAGGACAGAAACCCAGAGCACTCCTTTGCCTCAAGGTCCAGCAGATGAGAAACCTGCAGAGGAGACTGATGGGGGCAATTAGGAGTAGGAAGAAAGAACAAGGAAGGGTCATGTCCTGGAGACCTGGAGAAGAAAACTCTTCAAGAAGTAGCGACTGGACAGTACAGCTAACTACTGTTGAGAGATCACATGAGATGAGGACAGAGAAGGGACCATTTCTTTTGGCAAAATGAAAGTTGTTGTGGACCTTCAGTTTCAGTGGCCCGGTGGGAACAGAATCCAGATGGAATGAATTAGGGGGAGGATGAGAGATTAGAGAGTGGAGCAGCAAGTATAGACTTTGAGGATCCAAGTCTGAACCTGTGGTTGCTGGTAGAACTAGCAGGAACTAGCAGGGTGTGGGCCCTGTGTGGAGCTGGAAGAAGGTGTTGGAGGAAGGGCTGAGAATCCCTGTTGTGACTTCTGAGCCTGTGCAAGGCCTATGTGGGCATCCCTGGGGATCGATGGGGAGACTTTGAGACCCCTGGTAGGTATAACTCTATCCTGACACCAGACCCCGTTATCTATTCCCTGAAGCTGGTAAAGGAGGAGCCTTTCTTTGCCAAGTGCTCATGGGAAGGTCTCTGAATGTCTGCTGCCTTTCCCTGTAGAGGCATTCTTGGTTTTATGTGGGGGTCTCCTTCCCCTGGATGATCCTCATCTTGCCCTCACCTTTCAGAACTGAAGGTTTGGCCTCTCAGCCCCTTCTTTGTGCGTGAGAAAATACTGCCCTGAAAATTTGTTAAAGATTGATGGAGAAAGGCAGAACAACTCCTTCCTCTCTGGAATAATCTCTGGGCCTTGAGTAGTTCTTTCCCCACCTTCCTTGCACTCGTGAGTTTGGGTTAAAAATACACACACACACACAGGTATGCAAACATGCTGGTGGGTAGGGCTGGCTGTCACTTCGGAGTGGGTGGTTCTATTTACTGAGATGAGGAAGCCTGAGGAAGAGTGGGTTTGGAGACGTGAGTTGGGAAGATGCTTGGCCCAGAGTAGAAACTCACTATTTATAGAATGAAAGAATGAATGAAATGCTGGTAGGGCATAGGGCTGTAGGCAGTGAGCTGTGTGTGTATCTGGGCCTGGAGAGGTGGAGGAAGGTGCTGTAACTCTCCACGATGAACAGAGATACGGCTCTGGTTGCAGTACGTTGCTGTAGGGTATGTGCTGCTGCTGGGAACTATGTCAAGGTGGGTGTGTGCTGCTGGGGAGGGCAAACGAGACCCCTGATTTCTGGGCTGCTGTATAACCAAGGTGTGGCTGTCTATAAAGAAACATGAAAAGCGTGTTGTTACAAATCAGAAGGTCTGAGGGCTGGTTCTGTAACTCACATGCTCAGTATACTTGGAGAGAGAGCCACTTAGGATTCTAGAATGTCTGTTTCCCCATCTTTGAAATGGAAAGAACGCCAGCTGCCCTTCCTGATCCACAAGGTTCATGTAAGGTGTATGTGAGGTCACATATGCATGAGTTGGGAGATATGTCGATGCTTCTCTGTATGATTTTAAGAATGAAGGTATATTCATGATGGGGTGTGAATTTGGATCTTCGTACGTGTGAATGGAGGAGTGAAGAGGAGTTTGAAGTGTATCTGATTTGTGTGGGAATTAAAAGTTGGGTCTCTCTTTGACTGGTCTGTGTATGTGTGTGTGTGTGTGTGTGTGTGTGTGTGTGTGTGTGTGTGTGTGTGTGCGCGCGCGCGCACCTGTGTGCATTCACAAGAAAGAGAATTCTTCCATGTACTTAAACTCTTACACATGTGCTTCTGGAGAACGGCTATTTGAGTATTTGAGAATTTGCAAATAGACGGCAGAATCTGCCTTCTCTAGTGGGTGTGCATGCTGCCTGGCTAGTGTGTGTGCTTCTATTTCTATATGCTACCCATGCTCCTTGGCACCACCAGCCCACGTGTGCCTTATTGCATTGCAGCTGCCTGTGCTGAAGGGTGCATGCAGACGGGGGGCTCACAGGCATCTCCACTCTGTGGATGCGTGTACACATTGTGCCTCTTCCAGATGCCAAGCGAGGCTCCAACCAGCTGCCTCTACTCCCTCCGCCCACCCACATGTCAGGCTCCCCTGTGCATGTGAGACATGGCAGTTGAGCAGTGCCGCTTTACCTAGCATGTTCTCCATTGGTCAGGGAGGGCGCAGCACTTGCCAGCCTCCTAGGTCTAGTCAGGGGCCCACTGGGCCAAACTGGGGCTGTCAGCCCGGGACTTGGGGCGAGCTCACTCCACAGGTGTCCCAGATGTGTTGTCCTCTACCTGAGCATTGATCTTGCAGTGACGGCTTTGTTTGTACGAGTCCTTTTTGCCTTTGTGGGTGATTCCCACACCCTGCCTGTCTGACCTTCTATCGAGCTTGTAAACAAAAGGAAACAGCATGTGTATGTCTGTAGAAAGATTTTTTTTTCCCCCTGTGCATGACTAAGAAGGTTATTACTGTGTTTTACCTGGATGAACAGATGGAACCTGGAAGACCTCTGGCCAGGGTCACTGTGTTGCACAGTTGCAGGGGACATGGCACATATCTTGAAGTACATGGACAGCAGCTCATGGAGTGGTGACCCTGCCTCTGGCCATGGGCTACTGTGTGGCTTTGATGGTGTGCATGGCAAAGCATTTGTTCTTGCATATTTTACAGTGATTGGAGTGATGAGTTGTGAAGTCACACCCCTGTGAATATCCTGGAAATGATGGAGGGAAATACAACTTTCATGCAAGTTTATGCGGTTTCCAGAATAGCTCTCTTGAAGGGTATTTAGGTACTGGTGTGAGTGCCGGGCATGATGATCAAGCACCTGAAGCTACGTACTCTACGAAATGACATATCCATTGTGTCCCTGCATGTACGCTTCAAAAACTAGATCCGCGTGTTTGCATAGAGTAAGAATCAAAGGTCACTCCCTTGGCAAATTGAAGGTCGGGAGTCTACGGAGGGCAGCAGGCATGTGGAGAACGTACGGGCACGTAGAGGACTCTGTGCCTCTTCCTGAAAATTGGCTGGTGGCTGTGGGGCTTGTGGTTCCAGGAGGTTGGGGTGAACTGAACCTGTTCGTTTTTCTTTCCCAGAAGAGACAGAAGGAGAAGACACCACATGTCGATGTGGGAGCCACGCAGCAGCCACCTGTATGTGTGTACCGGTCTGCGTGTTTGTGAGTGGTTATGTGTGTGTGTAGGGACACCGTGTCTTTGTTCTCACCACACAGTGGGCAGAGTGGCACTGGGTGTGTATGTCAGTGTGCGTTGTGGTGTGCGCGTGTGTTCCGTGCACATGGTTTGTGGACACTATCCTCTGCACCTTCCGACATGTGCTTATATCAGTGTGTGTCTAAGGTATGTGACCCTGTGTGTTGTTCACTCCTCTGCGCGGCCTGTGAGTGGGCACGCGTTGGTGTGGGTAATTGGTGTTGGTGGGTGTGCCTTGCACGTAGGCAGTTGTGTACAGCCAGGTGTGGGCCTCAGTGAGGATGCGTGTGGGCACATGTGAGTGAAAGAGTAGGTGACTACCCTTCCGCCCGTGTGAGCCCACTCCCGCGTGCTCTCCTGCGTGCATATGTCTGCGTGTTCCTGCCGCCACATGAGATGTTCAGCAGCGGCTTGGAGAATGAGCTGCTGGTGGGCTCTACACGTGCAGCCTGTGGCTTTTATCAGCTGTTGTGGAAGAGATCCACGGCACTCTTATTTTTTGAGGGGGATGACTCCGTGGGTCTGCCTGTCACTGCCGTCCGTCATCCTCCAAGAGTAGCCCACCATTGCGCCTTTCAGCCTGTGCTATCCCAGGCTGTCATCTGAGGGACCAAAGACAGGGAGAGTAGGAGGAAGAAAGATCTCTGACCTTGAATTAAGGGCCAGTGGTGAGCAGAGGGTGGGTACAGGTTGGTGCCCTGAGAGCAAAGGAGAACAGGGGAGTGAAAACCTGGTAAGCCTTCTACTCCTCTCCTGCAGGCCCTGGGGGCTCAGTCCTAGGCTGATCCCTGCCCGCCCTTCGACTACTGCAGAGCAGGGATTAGGGTGGGAAGCCCCACACACCAGGAGGCACTGGTCCAACCACCTACTCGTGCGTGGCCCACTCGGCTCCTTGCATCTCTCTGTGCTTCCTGTCTGCAGGTCCTAGGCTCTCCCGTTTGCTGCCCCCCATGTGTCCCACCCCTTTCCCGTGGCTACTGAGGGCTGGTCTACACCCTTGTGGCTCCCTCCCTGGCCTTCAGCAGTCAGCTCCTGACCGTGGTCCTCACCCTTTCCTCTTTGGCAGGAGGGAGCGGAGGCGCCGGCACCACATGTCAGTGTGGGAGCAGCGCACCAGCCAGCTGAGAAGGCACATGCAGATGTCTAGCCAGGAGGCCCTCAACAAAGAGGAGGCCCCACCAATGAACCCCCTCAACCCCCTCAACCCGCTGAGCCCCCTCAACCCACTCAACGCCCACCCGAGCCTCTACCGGAGACCCAGACCCATTGAGGGCCTGGGCCTGGGCCTGGAGAAATGTGAGGAGGAGCGCATTAGCCGCGGGGGGTCCCTCAAGGGGGACGGAGGGGACCTGCCGAGTGCCTTGGACAACCAGAGGAGCCCCTTGTCCTTGGGCAAACGGGAGCCACCATGGCTGGCCAGGCCATGTCATGGGAACTGTGATTCGACCCAGCAGGAGGCTGGGGGAGGGGAGACTGTGGTGACCTTCGAGGACCGGGCCAGGCACAGGCAGAGCCAGCGGCGCAGCAGGCACCGTCGTGTCAGGACCGAAGGCAAGGAACCCTCCTCCACCTCCCGGAGCAGGTCTGCCAGCCAGGAGCGGAGTCTGGATGAAGGGGTGCCCACCGAGGGGGAGAAGGACCGCGAGCCCAGGGCCAGCCACGGGGGCAAGGAACCCACAATCCAGGAAGAGGAAAGAGGCCAAGACTTAAGGAGGTAAGTTAGCCGCAGGAGTGCCCTGGAGGCATAGAGCCCTCCTGGTGTTAAGGATGCTTCAGTACAATCCCGCCTGGCCCTCACTTTTCCCTTTTATAAAATGGAAATGATACTGACACAACCTTTATAAGGCATGTGTAAATATGACACACAGTGGGCTCTGTCCCCCTGAAACCCAGAGACTGGTCTTCTAGGGCATCTCCTGTTGGGTGTGGGTCATAGGTGGATGGATGGGAATAAGGCACGGACAGCGCCCGTGGGTCTTAGCTCCTCTCTGCCTGGGTGGGTGGGGGTGAGAGGCAGCAGATGCCATGCTCTGAGCGAGGCTCCTTGCGCTTCCCCCCACTTTCCCTCTTGCCTGGCTCACCAGCCACTTTAGAACATCTTCTTCTGATCTGAGCACCAGCCGTCTCCTCCTCTGTCTCCGCAGGACCAACAGTCTGATGGTGCCCAGAGGCTCTGGGCTGGCAGGAGCCCTTGATGAGGCCAACACGCCCTTAGTCCAGCCGCAGCCAGAGTTGGAAATGGGGAAGGACACGGCTCTGACAGAGCAGGAGCCGGAGGGCAGCAGTGAGCAAGCTCTGCTGGGGGATGTGCAGTTGGACATGGGCCGGGCCATCAGTCAGAGTGAGCCCGACCTCTCCTGTGTCACGGCCAACACGGACAAGGCCACCACTGAGAGTACCAGCGTCACCGTCGCCATCCCCGACGTGGGCCCCTTGGTGGACTCAACTGTGGTTCACAGTGAGAACACAAGTCCCTGTCCCCCTTCACCCTCACCACCCATCCCACCCAGGGCTGGGGACAGTTATGGCTCCGGAGTCGCTCAGTAAAGCTACGTGAAAAACCCCACCAGCAGGACGAAATCATTCTTCAGCAAGGAAACAATAGGAGCAGTTTTATCTAGGTTTGCAGGAAAAATAAGTTAGAATTTTCTCCATCTTTAGTTTTATCTGTAAAATTTGCTTACGCCTTGGCCCCTGTGACCATCATAGAGACGTCAGAGAGATCACATGTGGTTTTGTAGCCAGATGTATATACGTGGCTATTTGATCTATCGTGTGAACACTCAATGGCACTCTCCAGGACCTCGGAGGGGCCATGTCACCCGGACAAGTTAGGGAACCCATGTGGAGCAGGAGATGGTCCAGACCGCTTAGTGTGTGGCTTCCAAACCTGTTTCTCCTGAGGCCTCAGTTTGTCAACCCTAAAGTGAAGCACTGAACTGGGTGATCACAGAGGTCTTCCTCAGCACTAACATTTTATGAATTTATTACTCTTATTTACTCTTTTCTCCTAGGAGCTTTTACTCAGTTTCTCTGATAGATTCCTCAGGCAATGGATGTTAATCTCCAGACCTCAAAAGGAAACAGCAGAAAGCCCCCATCTACCCCCATCCCTGCCCTAGCCTAACCTCACCCCTATCCTCACTTCAGCCCCACCCCCTTTCCTGCCCTAACCCTGCCTCTATCCCCGTACTAAACCCACCCCCACCCCAACTTCACCCCCACCCCTCACCCCACTTCCATTCCTGCATTAATTCTGGCTGCCGCCTCATGCTCACTGAATTATGACCAGAGGACTCTACCCTTGCTTTTTTTTCCTTCTGATTTTTCCCATATATTTCTATTTTCATAGGACAGTCTCCTCTTCCTGTTTTTCTTTCTTCTCCCTCTCCATTGCTTTACTTTCTGTACACTCAAAATGCCAGTACTGCTTTAAAAAGTGAAGTCTCCCATGTTCACTGCTCCTGAGGTTGGTTGACTTGGGCATGTCTCAGGATGTCAGACTCACAACCTCTTGTGGTGTGTGTTTAATTTTATGCTTTAATAAGTAAATCTTTTGGACCCTCTCTTATGAGAAACATCAAGAAAGTTTGGCCTTCCTCTGCTCCTGTCCTGGGGCTAGTCTATGGCCTTGGTCATAGGTAAGGGCATAATGTCAGAGGGATCTGGGATCATTTACCTTTTGGAAGGACCCAGAAAGCCAGAGCTTCAGAGCTCTGCTGCTTGCACAAGGCTCCAGGGTAGAGTTGGTCACTGTGAGAGAACAGTGGGAGAGTTTGACTGAATCCCTTGCCCACTCAACTTTAGCCTCCCTGCCACTTAACCCACACTGTAAGTTGCATGTGGAAACTGAGGGTAGCGGCCCAAGAGCTCCACTCAGTCTCTGACTCCTTCATCCTCCTAGCCCTGGAAGCCCGTCATGGTCCCATATTTGCATGAATATTGCATTCCCGTTTCAACATTAATCACGACTGGAAAAAGCACAGCCAGGGAGTCAGCTGCAAACAGAGTAATGGTTTCTTAAAATCTTCCATTGCAGTGTGATATCATTGAAAGGATATAGGATTTTGAGTTGGGAACTAGCTGTATGAACTGAAGATAGATAACTTGAATTCCCTGAACTTCACTTTTCCCATCTGTATAATGGACATAATGTATGCCACTCAAGGTGTATTGTTGTGAAAATTCAGTAAGTAAATGTAGACAAAGAATCTAGATTTTTAGATATAACTTTGTAAGCCTTACAACAGAAATAATCGTTCTGTTACCCTGGGAAACATGATTATTACTATTTTTTTAATGTTTACAAGTAATTTTTGAAAGAGTGAGACAGAGTGCAAGTGAGGGAGGGGCAGAGAGAAAGGGAGACCCAGAATCTGAAACAGGCTCCAGGCTCCGAGCTCTCAGCACAGAGCTCGACACAGGGCTTGAACTCATGAACCATAAGATCGTGACCTGAGCTGAAGTCGGACACTCAACCTACTGAGCCACCCAGGTGCCCCACATGATTATTATTTATATGCCCAAAAAGGCTGTCATGTAAAATTAGGGTGAGGGTCAGGCTAGGAGGAGAGTAAGGGCTTCACAGTGTAATCTAACAAACCCAGTGCCTGCAGGGTGCCTGGCTAGATGCATTCCTGTAACCCCTTCCCCTCGTCTCTATCCCATCCCTATGGAAAACAAAAGGTGCTATTCTCACATGCAGTGAGGTTTCTGATGATTTCAACATGTGCCTTTCACAGTCAGCAACAAGACTGATGGAGAAGCCAGTCCTTTGAAGGAGGCAGAGATCAAAGAGGAAGAGGAAGAGGTAGAGAAGAAGCAGCAAAAGAAGGAGAAGCGTGAGACGGGCAAAGCCATGGTTCCCCACAGCTCTATGTTCATCTTCAGCACCACCAACCCGTAAGGCACCTTCCTATCGCTCGCCCTTTGGCACCATGGTAGACGACCAGGGTTAGAGCCAGAGTTGGGGTGATGAGGAGGAGAGACGAGGGTCCGCTCGCCCCCTGATCCTTCTCAGTGAACTGTGGCCAGACATCTGAAACATGCGGGGTGCTCCCTGGTAGAAGTGTGTCATGAGGTTGAATCGCCGCTGAGCTCTGTGCTGCATCTGAAGAATAATTTAAGACTGAGAAGCATGAGCAATGTCATGAGAAAAGGACCCTTTACCTCAAATTGTTCAGTAGGTTGTGTCGAGGGCTGGGGTGGGAGCAAGGAAATCTACTTGGGATGTGTCACCAAATATTTCTGTGGTGGACAGAACTGAGAATATGGAGCCTGGAATAAATAGACCACCCACTGGAGTTTAAGAGGATTGGTCCCACTGCCCTATATGTGGATTTTGAAATGGCATGTTCCTCAAAGCAGAGGTAGGGCCATGAGATGGAGGTGGCAGAGAAGATTCTGGAAGGTTAGACTGAGCTGCCTTTGCCCTGGAAATGAGCAAGATGTACGCATAGACCAGCTTCTGAGGCTAGGAAGACAGAAAGGTTTTCAGTGACCACACGGGCAGTATTCAGACAAGCCTCTGGGAGGGAAGGAACTTGGGCTAAGGTATATCGGGTCACCTGAGTCCAGAATACAATCTATAGAATATGATCACTTTAATCAGAATACCTGGGGCTCATGAAAACCTGTTGTTCCTCTCATCAGGAATCTTAGAATCAAGGTCTATTTTTGCATTTCTGGCTTCTTATGATTTCCTTGCTATGCCCCAGTTTCTGTACAGTGGGGGAGGTGACACTGAGATACAATGGAGGGTCCCATGTAGCTATGCTGAGTGCGTGTAATCTGATGCTGGCTGCTCCCGTGCCTGCAGATAATGTATTTGGCTTGCGTACCGTAGCCTCTAACCGATCTGATTACCTTCTCCCACTGGAGCTTTAAATCAAGGGTGGTGCCTGAGAAATTAAATTGCTCTCCCCATGGCTTCCTCTGGCCAGGGCCTGGCTGTCTGGAAGAGGCTGATGAGCATGAGGGTGGGGAGTAAGAGATGGGGATGGGAGGGAAGCAGAGGCAGCTCAGAAGGCCCTTCCACCCCACAGGATTCGCAGGGCCTGCCACTACATTGTGAACCTGCGCTACTTTGAGATGTGCATTCTCCTGGTGATTGCAGCCAGCAGCATTGCCCTGGCAGCCGAGGACCCTGTCCTGACCAACTCGGAGCGCAACAAAGTGGGTGCACGGGAGCTGTTTGCAACCTCCATAATACCCTGGTACCCACCCCATCCCAGCCCCTCCCCATCCCAGCATTAAAAGTGAATTAAGGCAGGTTCCTGGGGAGTGAAGAAGGGTTAAGAAATGGTCCATTCCAGTCCCTCAGGGCAAAGTAGGGACCATTTCAAGACCAGCCCCTTTTCTCCAGTCCCCACTCCCCAGCCACACTGTGTGCTGTTATATTTCAGCAGTGGGCCTTCTCCCCCGAGCCAGCCAGGTCTTACAGGGTCATGTAGGGTCATGAGGGATGTGCATGAAGTTGGGGAGCTGAAGCTCTACCCCAGGCTGCTGAGACATCTCCCGGAGGTCCTAAGGGTGTATGTTGGGAAGTATGAGGGAGGTCAGGAGGATTGGAACTGACAAGGATTCTATGTCCTGAGGGAGATATTTGTGGGGCCATTCAGACCCAAGAAGTGAAGTTCTGCCCAAGGGGAGGGAAGAGCCAAGGACTGACTGCTAAGTCATGCCGTTCCAGCAGTAACGCCTGGCCCCCCTCCTCCTGTGTCCAACTAGCAGGCCCAATCCCAAGCTTCTGTCCTGAGGTAGAAACGAGTTGGGGTGGGGGTGCAGGACTGCATGCACACGGGCAGTCAGGCATGTGTATAGCCTGGTGGCCACACGTGATGCTCTTCCCCTTCATGGATATGTGTCTTACAGGTCCTGAGGTATTTTGACTATGTTTTCACTGGCGTGTTCACCTTTGAGATGGTTATAAAGGTAAAAGCCCCTAGAGAAAAGCTGGGCTACGGGGTTTAGATGGGTCATGTGTCTGCTCCTTTAGTTTGGTGCCCTTCCCCAGTGCTGCCACCTACCAGCCAATGACAGAACCTCAGTAGGGCCTCCAGCCACGCCTCCTCTGGCCTCAGAATTCTGATGAAGTCTGTTATGATAAGATGTTGTGGTACAGCACGTCTGCGTGGATCTGCTTAGACTGGGGCAGACCTGTGGGTATGGCCCAAGGGGAGCCAGGCCCACTCTCAGGCAGGCAGTGGGAGTGCAGACAGGGGTGGGGATTGTACTCACCTCCCCAGTGTGCTCCCTGGTCTGAGCCTGGGCACGTGCCAAGACAAAGGGTTGGCTAGGGATGGGTCTTCCTGGACACCATGTAGTTCAGCTGCCCTCACTGCCCCCCATTCTGTTTCCCACATCCTAACACCCCACATTTCTATTCTTTTCATAGTCTCCCTTATGTGGGGTTCCCTCTGTGCATATGTGGCGACGCCTGGTGCTCTGAGCCACTAATGGAGGAAGGAATGTGGCAGAGTTCTGTGAGAGCCAAGGAGTCTAGATGAACCCTGGTGGCTATGACAAGGGGCCTCGGGCTTCAGAGTGAGGTGAAGAGAGACTGTGAGACATGTCCTCTTGCTCTTCAGGTCCTTGTGCAGGGTTGATTGTAGAGACAATGGCAGTAGGGGCATTGTCATGGGGAGCCCTGAGCTCAGGGTGCATTGCCGACACCAGTGGGCTCATGCCTGGCTGTTCACATCTTTCTCCTTCAGATGATAGACCAGGGCTTGATCCTGCAGGATGGGTCCTACTTCCGAGACCTATGGAACATCCTGGACTTTGTGGTGGTGGTTGGCGCATTGGTGGCCTTTGCTTTGGCGTAAGTGTAACTCTTTCTTCTTGTTTGATTCCCTTTTGTCTCTTCTTCCTGAGACCTTGATTTTAAGGCCTCTCCAAGGCCAGCCTGAGAAACAGTTCACTCAGAGTGGTGCCAAAGAGAGCTGCCCTTGAAATCTGCTTCCCGCTTGCCCTCTGTGGTACTTCTAGGAGCCTTATATCTTCAGCTCACATGCCCGAAACAGTAGCACTGGTGAAGGAGGAGCCGGGAAAGTCCTTAGGGAGAAGTCAGAGGCCCTGGGGTTCCTTTCTTGGAGATGAGGAAGCATGGGCAGGTGCTCACCCATGTGGGCAGTGCCTCCAGGGGCTCAGGAAGGGACCCAGGGACAGCTTACGTATCTCTCGTTTCTTGATTCTCTCAAACAAAGAATCAGCTTGAAAGAAGAATGTAGAGCGTAGAATAAAGTTAGGGAATCACAGAATCTTGAGCATGAGGAAACTCTCTGCTCATGAGCAGAGATACCCCAGAGAGATTTCAGGGACATCAGAACCATGTTAATACGTTTAACTCCAGAACGTAAGATTTAGGAACTTCCTTGATAACACACTGAGGAAGACAGTCTTAAACTGTTTAGGTAACTAAACCGTGTTCATTACATTTGGGGATTTTTTTCCCCCAAACATTGATCCAGCTGTAGCAGGTTTTCAACCACATTCCGACATTCCTGTGGAATCCGACGAAGGAAGGGGCTCTCATAACCCTCCAGGGTATAGCTGGGAAATACACATGGTGTCAGGGCCTTTTCCCTAAGCTGGTATGTCGAGTACCCTCAGATGAATGACAGCCTTTTGGGCTCTGTCTGTACCTTGTTCCACCACCAGAGCAGCCTCCCCCCTTTCCTAGGTGGTGCAGCAGGCTTCCCTCCAGACTCTTCAACTACAAGAGCTGAATCTTCTAAGCAAGTCTGGCTTCAGTGTGATGAGGCTGAAGAGAAACATTTGGGAGTTGTTGTCAGTGATAGCAACTGAAAGAGGGAAGGGGCAAAATACCTGCATAGGTTTGACCTTCCCAGGTCCAAGAAAGGGGTCATCCATCCCCCTCCCCCCGCTCCCCAAATACCATAAGCTTCCATTTCTGTCTACCCTGGCAGAGAAAGAGGTGGGGTGAGATTTAAGAAGAAACATTCCCCAAGTGGCTGAGGGTAGGGAGCTCTCTGTGGGAGAGATGAAAGGTCTCCAGCTGTCCTAAGAATCTAAGATCTCCCAGAACCTAGAAGTAGGCTATTTGAATTGCTGTCCCAGCCATGAGGGACCCCCCCAAAGGAGAGCCAGGGTGAATGTGGCTTATGACCCTGAGCTGACCTTGCAGATCAGTTTCAGTGTCCCTTGTCCCCCGTGTACACCAGTATATTAACCCCTATTAGAGTCGCATGGAATCACCTGTGTCTCTCACAACAGGAAAGACTCCCGTTAGACATGACTGAGCTATTTCCAAGGAAATTTCACAAAAGCATGGCATTTTCCCAAACATCTCTACCTCATATGAATTCTCACCTCAAGACAAAAATCAAGGCAGCTCTGGCTGTACCAAGGGGACTCCCAGCTCCTCTTCCTCCTTCTTAGAAAGAAGCATTAGAGTCTTTTTCCTAAGGAGGCCTATTTATTTGGTAAGGGATAAATATCACCTTTGAGTTTCTAAAAGGTCAAGTTCCCTTTTCATTTTGTCAATTCATTTGCTTACATTATTCACCATATTGTTCTTCTTTCTTATTTTGATCTCAATAAAGTAGTTTGTGTCTTTTTGAAGAAATGAAAGACAAGGAGAGAAGTATATCAAGGAATCCACCCCATCTTTAGGAATCTCATTGGGGTGACAGGACATAGTGGGAGGAAGGTGTGGGCTGTGGACTTAGGCAGGCCCTGTTTTGAATCCCAGCCCCTCTATTTACCTGCATCATGTGCTAGAGCAACATAGCAAGACAGTAACCCTTTTATCCTCAATTTCTCATCTCTGAAATGGAGTGAAAATAATGTGTATAGAGTGCTTAGCATAGGGCCTGGCACAGTGTAAGTGATCAATAAATGTTAATTTCCTTCCTTATGCTTCCATTCTCTCACCAAGCCTAAACATGGAAGACAAGTATGTGTTGATATATAATGTGTGAAAATAGTTGAAGATGAACACAGAGTGGTTTCCAAGACTTGTTTTACACACACGCGCGCGCACACACACACACACACACACACACACACACACACCACCTTGTGCCTACGTGCCAGGTATATAGGTGCCCATGGGAAAAAGTTGCATCTTAGAGGAAGCCTTTGCATGCCTGCCCCATGTCCACAGTCCAGCTGTCTCTCCTCAGATCCAGAGCGAGGACGATGGGCTGGAGGGTTGTCACCTGTCTTGTTCTCTTTTTGTACCCTTTGAAAACATGGCGGTGGTGGCTTTGGTGCTGGTGGCAGGGAAGCCTTAACAGCCCCGGAACCGAAGCCTGTCTGTTGGTCCTCAGACCAGGTACAGTGCAGGGAACCCCAAGAACCCTCGGGTTCTGGGGTCCACACTTATGTGATGGATTGAGAGTTATGATCCATCACTTGCTTTTAGTGATGTCACTTTCTGAACTTTTTCTTAATTTCCCTGGAAATGTAAATGGTACCTGCTCACCCTTCTCCATCCACTGTCTTTTGTTACCATCCTTCCAAGCTGGCCATGCACATTTCCTCTCCCCTTCCTCCTATTCATGGAACAGGCTCACACCCCTCTTCTCTGGCCTTCGTCACATTTGCTGAGGTCCAGGTAATGCTTTCTCTCGCTCATGTGCCATGCTTCCTAACTCTCTTCTCTCCCTTTCCTCATTAAGGGCACCGGAGAATTCAGCTCTTCCATCACTTTGGTAGGGTTGGCCAGGATCTCCCCTGCCAGCAGAGTGAGGGCCTGGCCTGGGGCAGACAGCGGAAGGAAGCCTGTGTTATACTCTGCCGGGCCATGGCAGGAGGCTCAAGCCAACAGGAAGCCAAATGTGGGGTTTTCTGCACACTTTTCAAGGACCTCCCTCCTTGTGGTTACAACTTCCATTGTTATAACCCATATGTTTGCCTCTGGGAATGTCCACCGTTCAGATGACCTTACTCTAGCCCTGTCTCTCTCTCCTCTTTGCAATTGAACCTTGCCCTGCCGAGGTTTCTACTCAGGCTGTTGCTCAGTCTGAGTAGAACTGATGATGATTGCCATGGTAACACCTTTATGTGATGCCTTAGAAGTCATAGGTGACTTGGCATCCCTTCCAACACTACCAGCCAGGGCCCTCTCAGAACCCAGCCCAAGTCCCAAGAGCAATACCCCTAGCCAAGGGGAGGGAATGGCCTGTAGCTGAATTCTCAAAGAAAGCTGCGTGGTCCCCTGAGCCCTCCTGCAGAGGTCTGCACCTGCCATCATGTATGTTTTCTATAAGCATATATGCTGTTTGTGTAGTGGCTGAAGAGAACTCTCTCTTCTCTATAGCTGCGTACTTCAAGTGAAGGGATTCTTTATAATGTAAACCTGACAAATTCTGTTTGGGAACTTTTATTATTGACTTTTGAGGAGGAGGGGAAGGGGATTTATTTTCTAAGTGTGGGCATACCAGGAGATGAGAAAATAAACGGAAAGATACTCACATGGCCCCTTTCCTATTCTTCCCGGTACACTTTTACATTATAAAGCATTTATAAGAACACTCAGGTCTCCTGCCTTCAGCCAGATACCTGTGTAGGGAAGTGGGCAGAGTTTTGGCAGAGGTTGGATATGTTTCTCCTCATTCCACTGCCCTCACAACACCCCACTTTCTGGGCCATATGGAGACACAGAGTGTTTGCCAACTATAAATGTACTGACTGTGCCTTTTCCTCTGTGAGGTTTCAAGAAAAGTCTGGTGAGTGACTGGATCTATGAAACCTTTCTCTTTGATCTTTTTCTATCTGAAAAAGAGGGATTCTTCTGTTTGATAATTATTTTACACCAAAGGGCCAGAAACTGCTTTTCCCAGTGTCCTCACACCCTGTTGCCATCGTTTCTGCTTCCCAGCCTCCTGGATGGGAAAACAAAGATGGCTCCAGCCTTGGCATTTCTGGGTATCTGCATATCAGGTACATTCGGTCACTTTGGGGTGTCTTGCCGGAGTCAGCTGCCTTGTAGGGAAGTCATGTGGCCAACACGTCAGGGTGAGTTCATGAGCTTTATGGGATCTTGCACAGTCATGGTGATGCCCCCTGGCCCTCAGGTTTCATACCTTAAATGTTGAGTGAAGGGATTTGGACAGGCAGGTGGGCAGGGACAGGGTCATAGGAAGAAAGGTGAGGGACATATGTATGTGTGATCTTGCACTCCAACCCAAGCTCCTCACCTTCCTCATTCTCATTGTTCTACAACATGTTACTTGACTAGCTCAAGTCAGGTCACCAGGTGAGCTATCCTAGATTGGATTGTAAACAGTAAACTCACAGCTGATAACAGTTTGTCAACACAAACAATTAAAAAAAATAGCAATTTTGCTCCTATCTCCTCCCCCCATCTGGGGCCTGTGCATCAGTCAGAATCATGCAGGCTCTATGGCAGCTGAGGCCAAAGCTTCCCCTTGCTGTTTGCCATCTTAGCAGGGCACAAGGTAAGGTCAGGGCTCCCTGGCACACAGGGGACCTGGATCATAGCCACACTTGGCCTTTAATTATTCCATGCTTAGCCAGGAAGGAAAAACATGAGTCAATCTGCCTCTCGATGCCAGAAGGAACCAGAATTCCCACATTAGCTTTTATTGCATTCTTTTCATTGAAGTGTGTTGCTTTTCTGACATTTGACACTCTGCCCTAGTCTTTAAGATGAATAAGGCCTTCTGAATGCAGCCACAGTGGCAGAGCCAGTTCTGAATTCATTCAGTGAAATATGCAGATACAATTTTAGGTTCGGGAGGGTCCTCGGGAGCCACAGAATATGGTACCCCAGTTCTACTTTTGTATTTATAAAGGTGTGGATGCATGCTCTGAAAAAGGAGTGGCTATTCAGAACTGAGATACTAGTGTGCACTTACACTCAGCACAGTAATAGTCGTACAGACATTTTACCCTATACCTGGCTCCTTCCTCCTCTTCCTCACTGTGCGCCTGTGTCTGAGGCAGTCCCCTCAAACCTCAAGCTTTGCTGTGCAACTTCTTTCTTGACAACCCCTATTTTTCTAGAACTGAGAGGGGTGTCTCCCAAAGGAAGCTGTGCCTACACATTCATCTTGTGGGGGAAGAAAAGGAGTGGACACAGTCCTGCTTCATGCAGAGAAGACCCATTTACCATTGAGCCAGACAGGTCATCCAGTCCCACTGTTCTGTGGAAGAAAATGAAGGATTAAAATTAAATTTAGCCATCAGGTAGCCAATTAACTGTGGATTTAGGATGCTGGCTGAGCTGGAGTTGGAAATTTCCAGCAGCGAGCAGAGAGAAGGATGTTGTTTCTCGAGACTCCAGCCTTAAGAGTCACCTCGAGAGTGACTTACCATGACTTTCTGCCCAGACAGGAACACTAAAGGTGATGAATGGCCGTGAAGTCTTGGGGTGCCTACTGCTGGATTGTATCTGAGCTGCCTTGAAAAACAGGTTTTGGGGGTGCCTGTGTGGCTCAGTCAGTTGAGTGTCCAACTCTTCATTTTGGCTCAGGTCATGATCTCATTGTTGATGAGATTGAGCCCTGCATTGGCCTCTGTGCTATCAGCATAGAGCCTGCTTGGGATTCTCTCTCCCTCTCTTGTTGACCCTTGCCCACTTGTTCATTCTCACTCTCTCACTCTCTGTCTCTGTCTCTCTCTCAAAATAAATAAACATGTAAGAAGACATAGAAAATGGGTTTTGGCATGAATTAGGGGTGACAGAGTAGGAGCCACATGAAGGGGATACCTGAAAGAGATAAGTTCTCAGTCTACCTGCTCTTGGCATTAAGCCCCAGCATGCATGTTTTTTTTGTTTTGTTTTGGGTTTTTTTTTGACGAACACTGAAAAATGCGTTGTCTGTTATATACACCACTGGTGCTGCTGGGGAATGTGCATTTGGAGACCTTTATCATATGTAGGCAATGGGTGTGAATGCCCAAGCAATTCTCTTTATTAACAAGCACAAATTTGGGAGATGGTTGATTATAAATGGACCTCAGCCTGTGGCCACATAACCAAGCAAAATGAGACGGTCCAGTCAGGGAACACAGCCCCATTCACATAGTAGCCAACAATTTGGCTAACCAGCCTCAGATGCAAGAAACACCCTGCACGTGAGGCAAGCCTACACAGATGGAGGAACAGCGCAGTCCTGCAGGGTGAGTAGAAATCCACCACAGTGCCCTCCGGATTTAAAAGTAAGTTTTAGAATAGCCCAGAGCAGATGTCATGATGGGACTAGGGAAGGATCCGCTCAGATCGTGTGACCTGCAAGCCATCTGCTTAATCCACACTCACAGAGCCACAGCATAGGGGAGTGTATTGGCTGGACTTTTCCAGCACCAAGGCCTTCTTGGGAAGATCAGCACATGAGGGATCTAGGGTATGTACAGAATGTGAACACTAAGAAGCAAAATCACCATTCCCCAGACCAAATAACAAAACTGCTAGGAGACAGTAAGGGGCTTTGCTGTCTCCTGCTCCTCAGTGCTTAGACCTTCCAGTTACAGCATGGTGCAGCATTTGCAAAGGAGAAAGTTTTCAGGAGCAATGCTGAATGTGTACGGGGAGCTCACTGAGATGCATTTGCAAGAAGGAAAGTACTATGCACTAACCACTTAGCATAGAGTTAGTGCCCTGGTCACAGAGCAAAGAAAGTTGGCAGAGTCACAAAGGATTTAGGGCTCATGGGAGACCCCAAGCAATGCTGAGGTATGGGTGAGGAAGAAGAATACACAAATAGATGACCTAGTCTTACCTTACAGGTTCTAGACTTTTCTCTGGAGACTAGAATTGCCAACGCAAAGAGGTAAACTATCATTTCCATGGGTCTTTACAATTTTTAAAGTGCTTTCTCACTAGTTGATTTATCACTCGAAAGTTTTATAGTTGAGAAGCAGATTGCTGGAGACTTTAACTACTTTGACTCATTGGATTAGTTGCAAAACCAGTTTTAAACAACTGGTGCTTTTTATTTCAAGTTTAGGGGCTTTCTCTGTCACATTAAACTTCCTTCTACCTCTGTTGTTGTAGTTATTTCTAAGCCATTAACCCCTGTAAACTCAACTTGGGGGCCTGGCGTGGATCTCTCCTCAGCCTACAGGTCCATCTGTCTCTGCTTAGAGACAGACAAGACATATGGACCAGATTAAGAAGGGCGTCCCTGACCCTGTCCATCTTGCTATTCCATCTGTACCTTTTTCTTTCCATGAACCTTTGCAGACCCTAAACTGATTAAGGTTAACAGAGGATAGATAGGTCAATATTTGAGCTCAGGAACTGCTTTCTTTTGCTGTTCCTTCTTTGGTTAAAACCCCCTGTGATTCCCATCTGAAAAAGCACTGTAACATCACAAATAAGGACGTAGATTTCAGAGCCTGACTTAGTTCTGAATCCCAGCATGACGAATTATTCGCTGCCTTAACTGTCTCTATTTCCTCATCCATAGCGGGAATTAAAAATAACTGTGTTTTGGTCTTGTGAGAGACAAGATAAAATATATTCAGTGTCTGATATAGTGCCAAATACTTAGCAAGTGCATATTAAATTTTAGTTATTATTGCCTACCAAATAATAGTCCCAGACACTTTAGCAAGGCTCAAGACTCCTCACAGTGTGACCTCCTCTCCCCGCCTTACACACCAGCAAGCCTGGAGGCTCCTTCTCATGCAAGAGATTCCCTCAAATCCCTGTGCTGTTCTCTCTGGGACTCATGGGGGAGGGCAGAAGGCTATTCCACTTAAGGAGGAAGAGCTCTTCAGACCCCGACTCTGCCCCCCATGGAAAGAGTGGTTCCTTGCAGAAATCACTTTGAGAACATGTCCTTTGAGAAAGGGTTGGAAGGGAGGGCGCTGGAAACTGAAGAGTGAAATTACAGTGAATGATGGGTAATTATACATGAAAGATCTGGGGGGCAACTGGACAATTGAGCTGGAAAAGTCTCATCTTTTACTGATGAGATGTAAGAGAAATGTGACTTTTTTTTTTCCTGGAGAGCAGCCAGCAACTTACCAAATAAGTAGGAAAGGCGTGGGGAAAACAGGTGGCCCAAATGAGTCCCAATTAAGGTGGGACCAGTACATCCTACCATGTGAAATTATCCTCAAATTTTAACATTAGAGTTAATTTTTAGACCTGATAAATTTCAGTAATTAGCTAGGCAGTATAAAAAAAAATTCTGATTATACATGGAGTAGCAAAGACTAACAAAGTGTTATCAAATGATTATATTTACATGATTTGTAAAAAAGCACATGAATTATTTCAAAAATAATGTGCCTCAGTTTAAAGTGCTTTAAGAGTTTGTCCCCTGGTTTGATAAAACATTTTCCTTACAATCTTGTTAGCTTTGATAATGGCTTAAATAACTTGTATGCATGACTTTGGTAAAGGTACTTTAGCCTAGTGTATGTGTAAATTATGATATGTTTTAATTAATGTTAAAATTAATATTGGTGCTAAGTTGTTGAGACCTTTCTGGATTCTGTGGCTTTGTTATCCAGTATTCTTTTCATTTCAAATGGCAGTTTTCAAATCAGTGCTGAACATATGTTAACAAAACTGAGAAGCGAGTGTGCTTTTCTTCAACCGCTCAAAATCTGAGCCTGAGTGGCTCCTCCTGTTTGAACAATGTGGAGAGCAATGACTAATCTTTATTTTGCTTTGGGCCTCTGTCTTATTACTATCCCTGGCTCAACTCTGTGGGAGTCAGGAGGGGACAAATCTCTCTCCCAACCCCTGCTGTATATTGGCGGCTACAATCAGTTGTTGAGATCAGAGTGTGCTGTTAAGGAACCCCATTGTCCAAAACAAGAGACACACACATCATACGAGCAATGGGTCAGAGATGCTCTTTGTTCCGTAGCAGAATATTTTACTAGGATCCTGGAGCAAAATTAATTATAGAGAACAAATTCTGTCCTTTATCCAGGTGTGTGGGAAGAGCAAGAAATTTGGGGCCTTCCTTCATAAAATGGGCATCTGTGAGTATGAACCTCTGAGAACCCGTTCAGATGCTACTGGACATAAAGGTCTCAGAGTTGAGGACCTGGGCTAAGCAACAGGTAAAAGCCTGGAGTGTGTGACCCTAAATCACCTGCCCATCCATTGATCCTACTCTGTTATCTCATTTTAGGGATATGGAAGAGTCTCCCTAAGCTTTTCCTTAAGATGAATGTAGCCTAGGGAAAGGAAGGTGACCTATGTAGTTGTTTTGGTGAAATTTTCAATCAAGTGATTACATTTTTCCATGGCACGTAGCTTAAAATTATACTTTTGTTTGCTTGTTTACTTGAGGTCTGTTCTCCCTACTAGACTTGGTAACTTTCAAGAAGCTAGGGACCTCAATTGTTTTATTTATGGTGGTAAACCCACACCTAGAAGAGTACCTGACATATGCTAAGGACTCCATCAGTGCTGTTATATGAGTGGATACAGGTGTGTTGGACCAATCCACCGTGAGTCCAGGCTCGTGTATGAGAAGACACTGTTATAGCTCAGGGGAAGATATTATCTTTGCCTTCTGAACACTCAGAGGGCATCACATGAGCAATGTAAGATTTATAAAACCTTGGGTTTAATTCCCAAATAAACATTAGTGTGTCAATTATATTGAAAATTAATGTAATTTTCAATATGACATCATTTACTAAGTAAAATAATGATTAGAAGTCTTTGCTCGTGACATATAGTGATGTAACCCAGGTTTGTGATACATTAAAAAAAATTAAGAAAGGAGAAAAAGTGCCGTTTAGAGCAACCAGCAACTAAGAACTGCAGCCTGAATTCTAGACAGTTCTACATGGCTGCAGACAGGTTCACCAGTGGCACTGTGGCTCACTTATTTAGTGATCTTATGCAAGGCACATCTTCCTGGGGATGCAGTTTCCTTTGCAATTAAGTGTATTTCAGGGGCCTTTTCCAGGTCTAGAATTTGGTGAGCTGTTTGACAGAGCTTGGAACCAAAACCTGCTGCAGAGGTTTACTGGTTCAGAGCAAGAGCTCCAACCATCATATAGTCTTGGGGATAGTCATTCCTATGTCCTAAAGTTATTAGAAAGTCTAAATAAAGAGTCACACTAAAAGTTCTTAGCATAGAGTCTAGCCAAGAATTAATATTCAGAAAGTTGGCTCTCATTATTTCTATCTTAAGTATTACATATTTATGCTCTCACCCTTTTTGTTATTGGAAAGCCTCAAAATAGAGCTGGGATGATTTTTCTTCAAGCTGCACAGCAAAAACTCATGATAGACAGTCGGTCATTTAATTTATCAAAGCCATCCTCTGTGTGACATCAGGACCTTGAAGACTATGCTTTCCCCTATATTTTGAAGTGGTTTTAGGGTGTTGCTCATCTGTGCTTTTGAGGAGGTCATGCTATCCCTGACAGAGTGACTGTGTACCCCACTGCAAATGAACTCCTTCATAAGCATAGATACACCACTATGGCATGATATGCCTTTCCCAATAGAGTTTCTGGCCCAGAGCAGAGGAGTAATTCCTCTCTCCTGGTTTCTTATAAATTCCCTGGAAATTGAGTTTGTCTGAAGACTACTAAGGAAGTAAAAGGCTATATTTAGAAAACATCAATAGACTGGGCTCCATGAAAGAAAGCACATTGTGGGGAATGCCATCTGGTTAGAGGCAGCTTCACTAGTGCTTGCAAAGGGCCTTTGCCTTTCCAGGTTGGAGAGGGGGGTGTGGAGCAAATGGTGCGCTGGCCCTTCCTTTCACAAAGCGTGTGGACTCTGCAAGTGCCAAGGCTGTAAGCGGGATCTCCTGGGCCTGTGCTTGTCCAATTCCCTGTCGCTGTAAGGTTCCCTGTCCTCCCTGAAGTTTTCTAACTGTTTCCTTCTCTCCACCCCTCCTCCTTTTTTTTTTTTTTTTTTTTTTTTTTTTTTTTTTTTTTTTTTTTAAACTGCTTTCTGCTTGGATCCTCCATAGGAATGCCTTGGGGTAAATATTGTTTTCTCTTTTCTTTGAAGTAAAGAATACGGGAAGTGGGCTTGGAGGAGGGTGCAAGTACAGTTGGGAGGGAAGGAGCCTGCTCGTTGAGAAAGGAGCGGTGAGTTTATACGAGTGGTAAGTTCTCACTGACAACCAAGAGAACAAAAGTGAGGAGTCACCAAGCCTTCTTGGAAAGTGATCATTTTTATTGGTTGAGGTATGTATTTGGCTTAGAAGTTGCCTTTTTTAGGTAGGTAGCTATATGAATGTAATACAGTAAGAGAGTTTATAAAATATACAAAACCCCTGGATGCAAAAGACCTGATAATGCAATATTTTTGGATTATCTGTATTAAGAGTTCAAATGGAATAAAAGTGGCTTACAGGCCATGGCCTACAGCCATTAAGAGGGTCTTTAAATTCACATTCTGAGCAAAGCCAACATTCCTTGAATTCTATTAAATGTCTTCTTCCTACCTTGCCTTCTGTGGAAGAAGATGATCTTTTATCTCCCTGTCAGAGGGGATGCCGGCTATGGCAGAAGGACAGGGTAAAAGGCAGGCAGAAGCCCTTTAGTTCCCATCTGATGCTCTGGATCCCATTTCCCCGGGCTGTTGGTGTAATGGTACTCTGGGCCAACATGAGGAAAGAACCAGAGCCTGAGCTCAGTCTTTAGAGTCTCATTTCCTACCATCTGTGTCTTTTACAAATTGCAATTGTGTGAATTGAATGTAAAGATCTCAGGGGATAAGAAGGGTGGAGGGAGAAATGCAGGTTGATTTATTCATTTCATTCCTAAAACTAAAAAGGGAAGCATATTTTATCTATTAGGAGCAAACATTTCCAAGTGGCTGAATAGGGAAGCTCATTAGCTGTAGGGCAAGGATAAAAGGTGGACAGGGACTGGAGTTTGGGCCTTCTCCAACTGTATGGCTCTCTGCAGCTTGTGCTAGGTATAGGGCACCTCCGATGAGAAGGGACCGCGGAAGGAGCCAGCCATCCGCAGGTAGTGTGAGCCAGCGTCCTGGCAGGAAGCCTACGTGACATGCTTTCTCTGGAAGCGGCAGCCAACACAGCAGGGGTGTCCTGTCCCTACTGCCCTTCCTCACCCTGTTCTCCCCTGAACTAATGAGTTCTGCCAAGGTGGCAAATGTAGAGTCAAGGAAAGGACTAGCTTAAGTCCTCTGATGAGACTTGCTTTCAACCAGGGGTTCCCAGTCCATTCAACGAATATCATTTGAGAGCCTGCTACTCAAGAAGCACCAGACCAGGCACCATGGGGATCCAGAATGGGTTACCAGTCATATTCCAGAGTCAATCTCTCTTCCATTCTCATTCTGCTAATGTGTTAATAACCAGCATTACTTTAGCCATTGGGGAGAGGAAGTGTTTATTAAAATACTTATTACATGGATGCCTTTGTGCGTGCTCACGTGTTCTTCTGTGTGAATGTACATGAGTGTGTGTGTGTGCACGCACACGCGCATAAGAGTGTGTTCAAAATAGGGAGTGAATTGAATCTTTTGTGGGGTCTTCCTGAAGGGGGTCTACTCTGACCCAATATCTGGCCTCTTGCCTCACTATCCCCCCTTTTACCTTGTTGTTAATGCGGTAGTGTGAATGCCACTTTCATTTCTCCCCGTCTTCTGGTCCCTGGGGGCCTCTCCCCTGCAGAACTAACAAGGGGCGGGACATCAAGACCATCAAATCTCTGAGGGTGCTCCGAGTTCTGAGGCCGCTGAAGACCATCAAGCGCTTGCCCAAGCTCAAGGTAAGGTTTTCCGAGTCCCCTTCTCCCATCTTGTCTTTAGCCATGGTCAGCCTACTTTCAGAGAATTATTTCTGAGAATAGTCCTTTGGCTTACACAGGGACTGGGGTCCTTTCATCGGCCTGAGTGAAAGGTCTTTGTTTAAAAGAAAAATAACCAACATGCCAAGAAATCTATGAGGGGGTCCAGACCCAGGTGGTATTTTATACATATCTGGCTGTGGCATGTCACCCAGAAAGCACCCTGTGTCATTAAGGTGGACCCAGAACACCAAAATGGAAGTAGCAGAAGTCTTCTAACTGTGTTGTGGCCGAACAGCAGGTCATGCTGAGTAACCAGGGATGGGTAATTCTAGAGAAGGAAAGGATTTACTAGCCCTGCCCCTTCATATTTTTAAGGTACAGATAGGTCAGCAACTTGCCCAAGAACATAGTCATTTTTGGCAGAAGCAGAGAATGGGGAGGAGCTAACATGGATTAAGTTCTTCCTGTTTCCAGGGCCTGCACTTCCATAGGTATATTACCTTGATTCCCCTCCTTTCTAACCAGTGTCTCCCTGCTCAACCCTCCTGGGGCTTCTTCCCTGGCTGAGCCTTCCTGCCCTCAGGGTGTGCTTTACCATTCAAGTCCAGTTGGCTAACACATTGAACCCTCCTCCCCCCACACATATACTGCTGTGAACAGAAGCTGAAGCCTCACTGGGGAAAAAGTTTTTCCTCCTGAATTCCTGTGAGTGAGAGTTAGCCACCCTGAGGGAGGAGGCCAGGACGCCTGGTTCACAGCCCTGAGGTCCACTCCCTGATGCCCAGGCCACATGGCCAGCCAGAGTGAGCCACAGCACCAGGCCTGAGCATGGTCTTCAGGGGCTACGCACACTGTTCACTACAACAACCTTGTACCTGGTAATAGACCCAGCATTGTTCCAGGCCTCGGTCCATGTCCATAAATATTCATTCCTTTCTGCTCCACCCCAACAATACCGCCAGGGGGCTGGGGCCTTAACCAATGTTGTTAGCTGCAGCCCAGGCTCCAACGGTCTCTTCTCTTCTGAGCTATGTTGGGGTCCTAAGGAGATTGCAGACCACATAATTAGATTAGTTAATAGGCTGGAGAATGCGACCCCAGCCTTGGCTAATTCCACTTAATTAGGAAGCGCTGGCTTCTTGCTTTCTCTGCAGCTCCATCACCTGGGGGAAGTGTAGGTGGCTCTGATGATTCTACAAGGCTGCGTGCCGCTCACATACCCCGCAGTGTTGAACTAATTAAACCAGCGATAGTCACCCAGCGCTGTGAAGAAACAACTGTACCGATGTGGCAACTGCACAAATGCAGTCCCACCATGGGGCTCAACTCTCCAGTGAGCTAAACCTAAAAACCTAGAAAATAACCTAAAAATGGCTTGAAATGTGTCGAATTCCTGTGTAACTCCCCACAGCTCAGGGCCTAGAATGGATTCTGCAGAGTGACATCCAGGCTTGTGACCAAAGCACCAGTCTGATTCTATCCACCCAGTCCTCCCTTCTCTATGGGAAGGCTGCTCTCCATCCCTTCCTACATCACCTGTTGACTCCTCATCCCCAATACAGCTGGCTTTAAGCTAGAGAACATGTGAACATGTGAAGTATTGAACATGTTTTGATCGAATGTATGGATTAATTCAAATTATCACTAAAATAAAGGTGTAATTTACCGCGCTCTCTGATCCATTTAGAAAGGTAAAGAGAAAACCATATGCATGCAATATATAAACCAAATCTAAGAAGGCCACCAAATAGATGTAAGGTTAGGGACAAGCCATGTAATGGCTAAAATGGGCTAAATGCTCTCAGAGATCCTTTCTGCGATAGATTTCTGTGCCTCCCACTAACTGGAGTACACCTATTGGGATCCCACAAAGGACTTCCACCACTGCCTGGTGCCTTTTGGCCTCTACTGCTTTGGGGTTTACTTTCAGTTTCAGAGCACATGTGCCCTTCCAGGTGGTAGGTCCTGGCAGTGATGACCAGTTTGGAAGCCACCTCTGAATCCCATGAGGTCACTTGTTAGTAAGGTGATATCTCCTGAGGCACCTTCTCAGTGGGGCTGGCTGGTGGTGATGTGGCTCTAGCTCCGCTCTAGGCAAATGCACAGGCCATTCCAGGGACATACAGTACTCTTTACTTCTCTTTGCAGGCTGTCTTTGATTGCGTGGTGACTTCCTTGAAGAATGTCTTCAACATACTCATTGTCTACAAGCTCTTCATGTTCATCTTCGCTGTCATCGCAGTTCAGCTCTTCAAGGGAAAGTTCTTTTATTGCACGGACAGTTCCAAGGACACAGAGAAGGAGTGCATGTAAGTGCAGCCAGAACAAGCCACTCACTTTCTGCTAAAGCATGTTCCAGTGATGCCCACTTAACCCTCCACAGATAGGTCTTCTCTTTCTCTCTTACCCATCTCTCATTTCTTCTTTTAGGAAAAAAGGCAAAATAGGAAACTGCTAAACTTTTGTGTCACACACAGTACATGGCATTTTACATACTGTTTTTCATTATCAATCTTTACAGTGACCTTTTGAGATAGGTTTCATTTACATACTCTAGATGTGAAAGCTGAGGCTCAGGAAGTTTAAACTGCTCAAGGTTGCACGGTGACTAGTAAAAGGATTAGGATTTCATCTTCCATGTCTACTGGGCACCTAATACCACTTTTATTATGCAATGATAGACTGCCTTTAATAATACACTGCTTTCTTCCTTGCATTTGTATCCTGATTATGACTTAGCCACATGATTGAAGTTTGTAGAATTTCCTTACTCTCCCACGAGCTGTAGTGAAGAGGCCCTATTTCATTTGTACTCTTGTTTTAGAGGCAATTATGTAGATCATGAAAAAAACAAGATGGAGGTGAAAGGCCGGGAATGGAAGCGCCATGAATTCCACTACGACAACATTATCTGGGCCCTGCTGACCCTCTTCACTGTCTCCACAGGGGAAGGATGGCCTCAGTGAGTGATGGGTTTGAGTTGGCATGCTTGTCTGTGAGCTGGGATAGGGCCACATGGTTGCCTTGAGAAGCTTATTCAAGATGAATGAGGCTAACCCTTTGTTATTATACCAGGGAAAGTAAGTGGTTATGAGTGGGTGAGAGATGGAAGAGAGGAGGAATGAAAAAACCTAAAGCAAAAATCAAAAGGGAGATAACAAAGTCAGAGATGTTTGAAACTCTTCTTGTTTTAGCCAATTGAGTTAAGTGGAGTCATCTGACTCTTGTAGAGCAAATGAGTTTTGAATGGCTCTGCACCCCTTAGAAGAATTCCCTGGGGACTGTTTTGAATACATTTATCCTCCACGTTGGCCCTTCACCTTGGGATTGAGGGTTAAGAATGAGTTGGAAGACTCAGAGACACTTTCTGTGGTCACACCTCTATGAAGAAGACAACAGAATGCAGTTTCTTAGGCTGCTAATGTCTGATTTTTCAGAGACTTGGCAATTATTAAGACCCCACTTTCTGGTGGCAGCATACTCTAGTTGGCAGTATGCCAGGAAGTCCAGGGGTCTCTTGGTATTGAATATGACAACCTAAGCTATAAACTAATGTCACTCTGTTGTTTAGCAGTTGGATGCATGATGGAACAGGGCATAGAAAAAGCAGTGGATCTGGGGTCACTGGATCTTCACCACCTTGATTATGGACCCTAAAAATTATGGTGGATCTGCAAAGTCAAAGAAGTCATATAAGAAAATATAATAGGTGGCACATCTCCTAATGAAGCCTTGATTCAGAGCCACTGCCAAGATTTCCATCCACCATCCAAGCCCCCTCATTCTGTCCCTACAGAGTCTTACAGCATTCTGTTGATGTGACAGAGGAAGACCGAGGACCAAGCCGCAGCAACCGCATGGAGATGTCCATCTTTTACGTGGTCTACTTTGTGGTCTTCCCTTTCTTCTTTGTCAATATCTTTGTGGCTCTCATCATCATCACCTTCCAGGAGCAAGGAGACAAGATGATGGAGGAGTGCAGCCTGGAGAAGAACGAGGTAAAAATAAGTGGTCTAGAGCATGGGACAGCAGGGGCTCCCGAAAGGGCTCTTGGACAGCAGTGGTAGGAAGGAGGACTGAATTTTCTTGACTTTATGAAAAAGGACAAAGAGATGGGAAAGATTAATTATTCAGTCATTAAGTAAACATTTTTTTAAGAATCAGCTCTTTTAAGACTTAGGCATGAGGCACAGAGAACTGGAAGGTTTAAGATGTAGTCCCTACCCTTATGCCGTGAGTAGTCTAGAGGTGGTAGTAAAAGATGTGTGCCAAATTTACAACATTAAGACATTTGCGTACCTGGCTCTGTCCCTCTGTGGCATGTATTTGCTATAAGGATAGGGAATGTGACTTGCTTATTGCTGCTTTTCCAGTAACAAGCATAGTTCTGGCACATTGTCGAGCTCATTATTTTTGTAATGGAAAGGAACCAGAGACTGTTAGAGACTATGAGAGAAATACAAATAAAGTGCTCGGGGAATGCGTAGGGAGATCGTTTTACTTCTGACCGAGAGCATCAGGTAAGGCTTCCTGCCTAATCATCTCAGCCACAGGCTGTGTAAAAGGACATTACTAGGAACCATAAAGTCCATATCCCATATGATATCCCAGTGCTGTGTACAGTTAAAGTGACCATGCACCTGTAGTTTTGTCTACATAATCCCTGTTGCCATCTTTCCTTTTGCTTGTCTAGCCCTATCTTTGTTTTCATACACTGTCCTGTTTTTCTAGCCACCTAACAGAGAGCCCACCAATGTGCAAGGTTTAGGGAACTTGAGTTTGAGCTAATAGCTGTGACTTTCCTTCAGAGGGCGTGCATCGACTTCGCCATCAGTGCCAAACCTCTCACCCGCTACATGCCGCAGAACAGGCATACCTTCCAGTACCGCGTCTGGCACTTCGTGGTGTCGCCGTCCTTTGAGTACACCATTATGGCCATGATCGCCTTGAACACCGTCGTGCTGATGATGAAGGTGAGGGGGTGGTGGCTTGCAGGCATTCAGGAGACTGAGCCTTGGGGCCCGTTCCCTCACAGAGCAATTACATGTGCACTCAAGACACTGGGCAGACACTCCAGCATTCAAGTCTGTTGCCTCCTTACCTCCTTTAACACTGTGGAATCTCTTTTTGATCTTGTCCCATTCAACAGCCCAGCTTCTGGATCTTTAGAGCAAAATGCAGTGAGACACATTGTAGCAAAGAAGTACAGTAGCTCCCAGGACCAGAGATGCTGATGGCAGTCAGATTCAGTCAGATTCAGACAAGAGTGGAAATGTGTGATCTAGGTGATCATGGGGTTCTAAAGGAGTGTTGGAAGAGGTTTGATCTTATTTAATAAAAACTGGTAAAGTAATTAACTCCAGAAAATGTTTCTATCCTGCCCACCTTCACCTCTAGGAAGACTGGCTATTTTGCTAATAAGTAGCCACAGCTAGGCATGGTCTGTGCTCTCCTCTGTTTTGTTTTGTTCTGCTACATGGGATCCATCGTCCTTCTCTCCAGCACTCGATGCACGTCTCTCCTCTGACACCACACACCAGAGTGTCCCCCAAGGGCAGGAATGAGAGATGGCCAGCCTCAGTGACAAAGAATAACCCCCTTACCTTAAGGGTTTGATTCTTTTTCTCCTCTTTTCTCTTCTTGGCAGTACTACTCTGCTCCCTGTACCTATGAACTGGCCCTGAAGTACCTGAATATTGCCTTCACCATGGTGTTTTCTCTGGAATGTGTCCTAAAGATCATCGCGTTTGGCTTCTTGGTATGTCATGGCATTTATCCCAGCATCACACTTGTCTTCCCTTCCTTTTGGATGCATTCCCAGCCTTTGTTGGAAGGGGGGTGGTTACCGCTATTCCAAAAATGGTTCACCTGACCTAATTGTGGGCCTGTTTCAACTCTCAATAAACTGCCATAAAGACAAGAGGATGTGTGAGGGTGTTAGGAGAAAGGGCAAAGGATCCCCAGCTCCAAACTCATCTAGCCATCAGTTCTGGTCCTTTCAGGTTCTGTCAGTGGCTTAGGGGTGACAGTCATTGGGTCTTGCTAGAACTACAATTTATTTGTTGATAGGAACCAAACAAAGATTGGACTAATAAGCCTTGAGTGTTTGTTTATTGGTAAAAGGTATGAGATTTTATAATTCATATGGGAAAATACCTGTCCCTCTTAGCCTCAAACATAGCAGATGCTAGATTTTACCTAATTGTCCTCCTCCCGTTAGTTACATGAAGCGTAATTTCTGCCTACAAAAATAAATGTTTATTGCTTAAGTTTACAAAGGCTAATGACCTTTAAAGTGTGTGTGTGTGTGTGTGTGTGTGTGTGTGTGTGTGTGTGTGAAAGAGGGGGCGTGGAGGGAGAGAGAGGGAGGGAGAGAGAGGTTGATAGGTAGGTATACTGGAATTAGGTTTGAGGGGGATTGGGATGAGTTTTTCTTGTATGAGTCTTTTACTTTTCTTCAACTATTAATTATAATTGCTTGGCACATTCTTGCATCTACTCTCAACAGTGTTAAGCAAACCTAGCCCTTTGCTTCAGTGTCCTATAAACAAAATAATTCTCTCTGCACCCCCCCCTCCTTGCTTCAGCGTTTACAGTGAGATCAGTGGGATGCAGATAAACCCACTTGACAGCTGTTTCACACTTATTTAGTGTGTGAGCTACCATTTCAAATTGCAGGCTTTCCCTGCAAGAAAAGAAACTTTGCTTATTATCTGAAAACGGGCTTGTCTGGTAGCGGTTTTAGCAGGGACTCTGGGCTGGGCCTGATAATTGTGAGTGTTGATTGTAGGGGCTGCTTTTGGTCTCCTGATGGGTCTTTGAAAAGTCATTAACTTGATGGTTTGGGGAGTGGAGTTGAAGAGAACCCATTGCAGGTGGCTCTATTGTTGTTTGCTTGACTCCCCTTTGAGTATTTTGAGACTTGAGGAAATAAAAAAGTAAAAAGAAACTGCCACCAACAAAGATGCCTTTATAATACAGTCTAGCCGTGAGCAGGGTGAGCAGAGTGAGGGAGAAGCTGGTGCCACAACAGGGAAAGTTTTTCTATGCATCTTGATTACTTGCATGTACTATTGACATTGTCTGTGACTTAAGTCCCCAACTGTGTGTTAATTATGGTGAATGCTGAATACATACTTACAAGCTTAACTAGACTGGCCCCAGAGTCTGCCTCCTTCCCACCCTCACCTCCATATTTTTATTCAAGGTCTAGAGGCATTTTCACCCGTTAAAAGGCACATTAGGTCCAAACAAGTCTTTACACTGATATAGTACTCTAGGTTTCCAGAATATCCTAATGTATACTATTTTGTTAGATCTTCCCAGTGACTCTGAAATACACATGGCAGATGCCATCATTATCATTGTCGATGTTGTTCATTTAAATGAGGAAATTGAAGTTCAGAAAAATGGTATAGCTTTTTTTTTTAATTTTTTTTTAACATTTATTTATTTTTGAGACAGAGAGAGACAGAGCATGAACGGGGGAGGGGCAGAGAGAGAGGGAGACACAGAATCGGAAGCAGGCTCCAAGCTCTGAGCCATCAGCCCAGAGCCCGACGCGGGGCTCGAACTCACGGACCGCGAGATCGTGACCTGAGCTGAAGTCGGACGCTTAACCGACTGAGCCACCCAGGCGCCCCTGGTATAGCTTTTTTAAAGATGACACAATAGGGGCACCTGGGTGGCTCAGTCATGTAAGCATCTGACTCTTGATTTTGGCTCAGGTCATGATCTCATGGTTTGTGGGTTTGAGTCCCATGTTGGGCTCAAAGCAGTGCAGAGCCTGCTTGGGATTCTCTCTCCCTTTCTCTCTGTCCCCTGCGCCTCTCATTCTCATATTCTCTCTCTCTCTCTCTCTCTCTCTCTCTCTCTCTCTCTCTCTCTCTCTCTCTCTCAAAATGAAAAATAAATAAACTTAAAAAGAAGATGACCCAATAAAAGGCAGTAGAATTGGAAAGTAGGATGGGAATAAAAAAGGAAGAAGAAGAAAGAGGGAGAGAATGAACATATATTGTTTGCCATATTAAGTATTCATTTTAGCCTTATAACAGCTCTTTTAGATAGGTGATACAGTTTCTTGTATGGATGGGTTAGGGCTCGTGAAAATTCAGTACTTTGCCCAAGGTTACTAAAAGGCAGAGCCAGCATTCAGATCCTGGTCTAATCTGACTTGAAAGCCCATGATCTGTCCACAAGAATCTACTAGTCTACACTACACTAAAGCTCCTTCACCTGGAATCCAGAGCTTCTGTCCTCTAAGACCTAGAGTCGTGTTCTCTCTACTGTATGAGGGCCTAAGATCAAGAAGCTCACTCCAGGTTGGGAATAGTAGAGCCCTGAGAAATTATGAACTCGGAGACTCAACTTAGTTCAATTCCTGAGGAAGTAGGTACTCTTCATGGAAAGTGAGTTTGTGAGGCTGTGTAGCCTGTTTCTCTACATGCCCAGCAGATGAGCCTCTCTAAGCCTTAGTTTTGTCTTTCAAAACGAGGATCACAATAGCTATCTTAGAGGTTTATATACTTTATTGTGTATACCCAGTTAGACAATGTACCCAAGGTCCTTAGGTTCTAGTCCTGAGAAGGTGCTCAATAAAGGTAGCTTTGCTCTTACCACACTCCTTTGCTCTCCCAACTGCATGTCTCTGCTGATTCTTCTTGCCACTCCTGCCACTGAGTGTTTTATGAACATAAGATATTGATCTTGACATACCTGTAGGATCTGTGGGAGACACAAATGAACTGAAAGAATGCCAAGGGACTACCCCATATCTGGGACATGTCATAAAATTCATTAATGCTCATTGTGAGGGTAGGGGAGTTAACTTCAGCTGTGCTCTGAGAGTCTTCTATGGGAGGTGCTGCCCAAGGACAAGCCAGTGACTTTGGAAACCCAAGTATTCTGTTTCTTTTAAGGAATGTAGTCCAAGGTCTGTGTTCACCTGAGCACTGGAGATAGGAGGAAAGCCTCCTCTCTCTGTTAAGCAGAGTGTTACATGGCTGGTGCATCTTCCAGGTCCTTTATTTCTCCTCCATTTCCTTCAATACACTCATTTTATTACTCAAAAGCTGTAATAAAGCAGAGAAAGAGGGGAAAGATGAAGTCTTGTTTGTCCTATTGCCCCGTGGAGTTAGGAGGAGATTTTTGGCACATCTTTGACCTTTAATCACTTAGAACATCTCTGTGATTTTTATTAATAGTTGAAAGTCAGAACTGTATATTTATAGAATCACATGGTATAATATAGATGACTTAAAGTTGTAGAAAGCCTTAGAGTGATATTGTAAATAATTTTATTGCCTTATGGGTGACAATGATCTTGCCTTTTTTTGGACTTTATAATGTTCTTGGCCACAAATCTCTTTCTTACATATTTTTATGTAGCTTTTTAGTGACAGATTCAAAAACAAGGTCTTCAAGTAGTGATGAGACTGCTTCCCAAATGAGAAATGCCCAAATCAGTAAAGGAGAAATAGCATTTCCGATTAGACATAGGAAACTGAAGTCAAAGTTAGGATGACCTTGTACATGAACTGACAAGTTTTAATTCCAAGTTACAAACTTACGTAATGAAAGGTGTCTCTTCACCATTTCTTTTCCTCCTTTTTCTGATGCTCCCATGACCGAATTCACATGGCAGAACTATTTTCGAGATACCTGGAATATCTTTGACTTTATCACCGTGATTGGCAGTATCACAGAAATCATTCTGACAGACAGCAAGGTGAGTGGCTCATACATCCTTGTCTTTAAGCTTGGCCCTGGAATAGCAAAAAAAAAAAAAAAAACCTTCTGTGCCTACAGCCCATTTTTAACTCATCCAGCCAAATGTGTAGCCCTCTTGGTGTTGGGAGTTCATTTCCTCACTCCTGAGCATCCACCAGAAAATGCAAACATTGGAGGGCACTGACTGGATCTCATGGAAGGTTCTGTTTCATTTGCGTGACTCAAAAAGCAGCTACTTAATGGGGTGAGTGCAATAGACCATACCAGAAGAGGGCTCGTGTACACAGTGTCCTGCTAGATTCTTTAGGAGGCACAAGAGAGGCATAGTATCTTTGCCATCAAGGTTGTTAGACCTGAATTGTTACCCTAAAACTGTTTATCCTAAAGAAGACTTGGAGGGTTCATCATAACTCTCTTTGAATGTTGACATGGCCACCATATGTCCTGGAGGGGTTATTAGGTATGTTCTTGGGCATCTAAGTGCAGTTAGGACCACTAGGCCTGCTTAGAAGACTAGGGAGGCTAGTTTTGTATGATATATGCAGGGCACTCTTCTGGGGTCCTACCCATACCCTTCTACCTGGGAATAGAGTGCAGGCCTGGGAAGGCTTAGAGAGATGGTCCTCACTGGCCCATCAGTTGACGATGGGGTTGAAAACAAGACAGAATCTGTGTCCAATTCCATGATCTGAATGAGGGATACATATGCAAATACTAGTGCTTAGTTTTTGCTAAATGACCGTAATGTCACTAATTATATGCTTCCTTTTGGTCCACCAGCTGGTGAACACCAGTGGCTTCAATATGAGCTTTCTGAAGCTCTTCCGAGCTGCTCGTCTCATCAAGCTTCTACGTCAGGGCTACACCATCCGTATTTTACTTTGGACTTTTGTACAGTCCTTTAAGGTAAGCAGCACCAGATCCTCCTCTCTTTCTTATCAGACAGCACAGCCGGGCCACACAGTGTCATTACACTGGTCCCTTCACCTCGAGGAATGAGTGTTTGTCAGAAGCATTAAATAGATACAGCAGTTCTTAGTTATAATGCAGCTCAGCCAGGCAGCAAGCAGCTTGTGTTTAACTGGAGAGAATCTCATTCTAGAAAAACACCTCCACATTATAACTCAGTTCCCTTCTTTGTTCACTTGAGGCCTATTTTATCAGGTGTGCTCCCTCTCGAGGTATTCCAAAGCGCCCCCAGCGATCCTGTCCATGTAGAGAGCCAGACACCTGTAGTAATGCATCTTCTGCATTTTGAGGGACTTGCCAATGGCTGTAGGTCACATTAAAAGTTTTTCAACGTGGGGCACCTGGGCAGCTCAGTCGGTTAAACGTCCGACTTCAGCTCAGGTCACGATCTTGTGGCTTGTGAGTTCGAGCCCTGTGTCGGGCTCTGCACTGACAGCTCGGAGCCAGGAGTCTGCTTCTGATTCTGTCTCCCTATCTCTTTACTCCTCCCCTGTTCACGCTCTGTCTCTCCCTCTCCCTCAAAAATAAATAAACATTAAAAAAATTAAAAATAAAAAGTTCTGCGAGATAATTCATAAGTCCCATCCATGTCTTCATCAGTGTGTGTTTCCTGAACCCCTGAATGTATAGCATGCTAATGGTCACCTCTGTGTCTTACTATCTAATAGGATGCTTGGGCAAGGTTAATGTGGTGAGCTTCTTTGAATGGTCTCATGGGGCTATACAGAGGTATATGTGTAATAAATGTAAGTTTTAAAGATACCTGAAACCCACTTTAATGACAGAAACTTCCCATAAAAGAAGTTTCCCAAACATACTTAAATGTCTTCAGGCTGTAGCAGATATCATAGTTTGTTTTTAAGGCTTTGGGAGTCTAAGTGCTGCCCAAATGCCTACTATTTCCTCTTAAAGCTTTTGGGAGCACCTGGGTGGCTCATCTGGTTAAGTGTCCGACTCTTGATTTTGGCTGAGGTTGTGATCTTATGGTCATGAGATTAAGCCCCAGGTTGGGTCCCGAGTCAGGCTCCATGCTGGCCATGAAGCCTGCTTAAGATTCTTTCTTTCCCTCTCCCTCTGCCCTTCCTCTGCTCACACATGCTCGTTCGCTTTCTCTCTCTCTCTCAAAAAAAGCTTTTCAATGAATGTGCTTTAAAAATAAATTTGATGAAATTGATTCAAAGATGAGAAATCATGAATTTACTAAATTGGCTCCTTTATTTTAATTGTTTATGTATTTTAATTGAACTGAAGAGGTTAAGCCAGTGAATTCAGTGATTTCTTCTTCATCATTTGGAAAAGTGTGCACCCTACATCATCATTACTGACTTATTCTCCATTGAGATCCTGCGGGTTTGATATATGAGAAGAGTTGTAAGGATGTTCAGCCTCCTACCAGCAACCTTGACATTTGTATCATATCCATAGTAATTGTTTGGTGTCATAACCCTCTCAATGGGGTTTCTCATCTATTCTCACCTCAATGGAAAGAATTTTTCCAAAGCCACATGACAGAGGAGAAATCTAAAACCTTAGCAAGAATTTACCGAGTCTCAGGTCAGTTTGGATTTAGAATCTGATACACAAGCCACTCTTTAAAACCTTTTTGTTAGAGACCTTTCAAATAAGTTACAGTTAGTGAGTCTCTCAAGAAATATGTGTCAGCCTGTCACATTATCATGCTCGCCAGTTCTCTGTAAAACTGCATACTGTTGAGGGCAAAGAAAAGCATGTCAAAAAATTGATGGTCAAATGGTTGGCTTATTGCAGTGAATATAGAACAGTGAAGACAAGGTGAATCAGCCTCTAGGTGACACTGTGATGGATAGGTGTTTCCTTTTCAGAACAGTCCCAGGACACAGTATAGAAATTGTTTTCTGAAAGTCGGCTTAACAAAGGCTCCCTCTGCAAATACACAGCAAGGAGCCACACAATGTAAACTGCCCCCTGGGGGCCATGGCGTAGCCACGCCCTCCCCCCCCCCCAACCAGCCGTGACCATAGCTCAGTTCTCCAACCAATGACTCCTACTTTGTTCTTCCCTCTTTATCCTTATTTTGAGTTAGAATTTATAACATAAGAAAGGAGATCAGAATAAATCTTTGATCTTTTCCCAAAAGCTGGTGGGGTGTGGTAGGGAGAGATGAGCTAGGGACTGGAGACCTTGGAGTATAGAAGGTAGAATAAGGGCAGAAAGTAAGCAGAAGGTGATAGAAGGTAGTGACACCTCAAGTGGTAAGAAACCTGCCTCCCAGCCCTCTCCTTTCAGCAGACGGAGTCGTCACACGGCCCCTTGAAAGGCAGCCATTTCCCTTATAGATCCTGGGAGTCAGCACCTCACTGGAGAAGGGATTCTCTAGGCAACTTGGTCGCATTTTAATTTTATCCTTTATTCTAAAGTCTATTCTAAAAGTCTCCCAAGGCTCTTCATTTAGTTAGCTCTGTTGATAAGCCCTGCCCTGCCCCTGCAGTCTGAAAGCCTTCAACTAGTCTCCTGGGAGGTGCATTGCACACACTCAGGATAGAATGGAGACTGCAAGCTGCACGGTCCTCCAGGAAGCTTCCTGAATGGTAAAGGAGAGAGGCTTCCATGTCAGCATGGAGATCACCCCCAAATCATAGAGCCCTCCCTGGCCCCCAAAGGAAATTTCCCTACATCCTCCCCCAGCCAGTTCTCTGTAGGTAGGCAGTTCCCTACCTCGCATCTCTTTCACTTGCCCCCTTCACCCCTACAATTGAAATGTTATCATCCCACAGTGGCAGTTAGCTTACGTGATATGGAATTTTGTGCCACATGGCTTCATGGCAGAGTTTTGCAGTGGCTAACACTTAAAGGGCTTTTCAGAATTTTGCATGATATGTAATGAAGTGCCAGGAGGCTTAAACATTGGAAAGAGAGTTTCATCGGAAGATGAAGGGGTCTTCTAGGAACTGACGAACAACTGAGACCCCTAGCCGGCTTCTTTGCTTCCAGATTCTCTATTATGGGCTTGGCATTGAGTGAGGGAGTGGGAAGGGGCAACATAGGTATATGAGGACCCAATCTAGGTGCTTTCTGTGTAATTTGCATCACAATTGCCCTGGTTATTAATATTCTGCATGCAAAGTGGGATGAATCTCAAGCCCAGGAAGTTTCCCTAGCTCTCCTTAAAGATCTGGGCCACACTTCTGGGTGAATGAACATTCTTGACAGAAAGTGAATGACAAGCCTGTCTATGGACAATAGCTTACATATTTGTCAGAGGACATGGACATCTGCAGAAGTGTGGCACTCCAAATCAGAATAGCCCCAGGGAATAGGGAGTCCCAGCCTTCCATTAAAATCAGCTTTAGGGCAAGAGTTCTAGTACTGCCTGTAACTGTGGGTGTGGAGCCTGTGAGCTGCCTCCCTTTGAATTTATGGTCCTATCTCTGCTTTCTCTCCAGGCCCTCCCCTACGTCTGCCTTTTGATTGCCATGCTTTTCTTCATCTATGCCATCATCGGGATGCAGGTGAGCTGGTATATTGGGGCCTGGTTGGGGACAGTGACAGATTGTTACTGGCTCACCAGCCTTAGCATCCAAGGTGGAGGGTGCTTCGAACCCCTTTTTGCCTATGGGCATGCTCGCAAGATCTTATTGCAATGTCACCTTGGGAATTTTACATATGCACGGTTCCCCACTCAGGTTACCAGGGTATTTGCAGTACAAATCTGGTACAGGGGTTTCATCTGAGGTTATCAGATCATGGTGCTGACTTACAAGTAGTGGGACTTCTGTGAACACAACAAAAGGACTAAAGCAAAAGTGACACCACTGTTCTTAGCCAGAGAGGTCTCGCATAAGACTAAGGAGGGGGTGAGGCTCATGATGATCCATTTCTCAGCATCTCCCATATTTGAGCTAGACCTAAAAGAAGGTCAGATGGTTGTTCCCTCATACACGACAGCACAAAATATATCTGAGTTAAGTCTTGAATGGCTGAGATTTACACCCTAAGACCTACTACTGGGAACAACTCAAAGGGATCCTAGCAGCCTGCCTAATCCTAGGGACACCCAAAGGCCATGTTTCCATCCTGGATATTTATGCAGGTAGCCAGAGGTCCACTGAGCAGAAGATGTCATAAGATCTTCCTAAAGTGACTGTCATTTGTGGCAGGTGGACTCCTACTATAAACAGTCAGTGACACATCCCATGAACATATCCAGTTAGATACACTGGACTGTCTGCTTGTTTCAGGGGGGCTAACTTTCTGACTTGGAGATGTTGAGACTAAAGCCTAGCATGGAAATTCAGCCAAGTGGCAGTCTCCTGCAGTCAGGCAGTCTGGCTGCCTTTGGACTGCCAGCTGCCTTCTCAACAGTGCCTGCCATCTGGAGCCACTGCACACATCTCCCATGCTTGCTGTGTCAGCAGCCTTTTGCCAAAGCATCTCTGAAATGTCTCTTCTTTATGCTCCTCTCTCTTGCATGCACTTCTTAATTTTGTTCATCTCCTAACTGTATTACTGGAGAGATTTTTGTTCTCCCAAAATACAATAGAATGTCAAGTATCACAAAGCGTGAGACTTGGTTGAGAAGTAGTGAGTTCTCCTTTAATGAAGATATTTCAGGAGAAATACCATGATGGCGTCAGAGCTGTGCTGTAAGCAGAATCCCTATGGAAATTTACGATCAGCTTGATGATGTCTATTAAGTCCCTTCTAACTCTCAAATATTTGATTCTAGAATTTAAATGTTCTTGAACAGCCAAATGAAACTTAAATTTTTGTCCATGATTAAAATAGCTCTTACCTCCTTTCATCTTCAGTCAAAATAAACTAGAATAACACCATCTCTAGTAGTAAACTATTAGCATTATTGCTGATAATGATGATAATGCTATTTACCAATACTTGAATTCCTGGGTGTGCCAAACACTCTCCAAAATGTTCTAACCCCATTCTTCCTCCCTGTCTGCAGGCACACGCACAATACGTGACTAACGTATTTGAAAGTGATGTGAAAATGTTTATGGGTGGGTTTCATTGTCTCCATTGATGCTTAACATGGTTAAGTAACTTATAACATACTGAAGGTCCCAGTAAGTGGGAGAGCTGAGTTTAATTAAATCTCAGCTCTGTCTGCTGTACAACCCATATTCTTAGTGTACTACATGTTCTCTCTCCTCCCACCAACAAGCAAATACAAGTATTTATTTGACCTGTTGGTGGGAGGTGGGAGCTGTTCAGTCATGAAATTGTGTGCAATGTCTAATATCTTATTGCCCTTAGACTTCTTCCCCCAAAATAGGAGCACTGTTTCCATTACACAGGGACACAAATGGCTTTCCCACTGTGATTTGCCTTTAGAGAGCCATCCTCCTCCTGGTGCATGATAGAAACCCCACACTGTGCACAATGCAGATACGTAGCTTGTGGCTAAAGAAATTGTATCTGGTATAGTCACAACAAAGTAGAGGGATCCATCCAAACAGAAAGACATAAAGGCAGGAGACCAGTATTGGAAAAATAAATAGGAACAGGATGAATCTGTGAGAAGAACCATTATTCTGAACTTTCACAGTCATCTTGGAAGAAGAGAATTTTGCAGAGGAATCTGAAGAGGGAAGGAAGGAGTAACTTGCTGGGTATGGGAAACAGTCCAGGGGCACAGATCATTAGGAGGTGAGGCTTTCCGCCTCAGCTCCTCCACTGACCAGCTCTACAAACTTGGTCAAGTCACCGAACCTCTCTGGGCCTTAACACCCTCACCGGAACCATAGACAAGTTGGATAGATGTCTTCACAGGTCATTTTATGTTCTAAAGTTCTGTGATTCCGAGTGAAAGTAGATTTAAGCTTGTACTTCTGTTAAGCGTTCTGGTGGGTCTCAGTATCTCTTCTTTTTCTTTCATGCCCTTTTGGTGTAGGAAATTTGGTCTGGGACAAGGACTAAGTGAAAAGCTAAAAAATAAAAAATGAATAAATAAATAGAAGGTGGGATTTTAAAAACTGCCTTCACAATAAATATGTATTTATACATTTTTGGCTTGATAACTATAGTCGATTCAAAACAGCTTCAGTTTCTTTGACTGTTACCCACACACCTCATGCAGAATCACAGCATGCCCTCCCACTAGTTGATAACTGGATAAGGTGTTTGAGAAAATCATAGTGAGGACAATTAATGGTGGTTTCAGGACTGTCAGAGGTAGAAAAAAACATTGTAAGTTGTGTGGATGTGATGTGATAAATTGCAGATGTTGGGCCAAGAGAGTGAAAAGGAGAGAAGGTGATGTGAACACAGGCATAAGGATGTATGACAGTTTCCTCCTGGGGTGCCTGGAACTAAATGTGGTTGTTGGGGATTTTTTCAGTTCTACTGTCTGTCTGTTTGTGGGCCCTCCACCCTCTTATCTTCCTCCTTCCTTTCTTCCCCTGTGCTGCCTACCTTGCCACTTCCGTTCTCCCTGAGAGACAAGTAGTATTTGGGTTTTGAAAAACAGTGTGGAGAACAAATCCCCAAAGCAGGTGTCAGTGGGAGTTACTTGAGTAAAATAGCTGGGGGCAGAGATCGTTCCTCAACTGCACATTCTAAAAACTGTTCGGGGGAAAAATGTGTTCCATTTAGCATATATTAGATAAACTGAAGTATGTTAAATATAGTCTGGAAGGTGTCTCAAAGGGCTGGAAAAGTGACCTGTAAGCCTTCAGTTGTACCATCATTGACTTGTAGGAATAGATCCTGATACCTGAAACATGGTTGGGAGGAAAGTCCATGTGGAAGGGTACCCCTCTCATCCGAAGAGACTTAGGGTCTCAGAGTTCAACATTATTCACTGTCTGTGGATAAAGATCTCTGAGTTTTCCCTTCTTTTTTATCTTTCATGTGAATTTGCATGGTGACCACATTCTGGGCTCAAAGACCGAAAGCAGATTAGCAAATTCATTCTATAGCCAGGTCTGCCCATTCTTTCTCCTTTTCTAAGTATCCAGTTGTCCTGACTTTCTTCATCCTATTGGTCTGGACTTTGCTTTGTGTGCATTCGTTGTCATGGACTCTAGATTATAGATGTTTTGACTTTCTGAAATTGGACTCTCTGGATGGAAACATATCCAAGGAAGATAGAGGTGCCCCTCTGTGACCCAAACCGCTTGCAAATTCCAGGGCAGCACCTGCCCAAGCTGTCAATCACATGTTCTACAAATACACATATTCCAATCATTACTACCTGAGACAGAAAGACAGGGGTAGCTCCTTCCCTGCACTTCTGTTATGGGGTATGTCTTTGATAGACTGCTTGAGTACCATGGTGACAGGTACCATGGAAATAAAAAGACCAAATTAGGTGTGGGAGGAACTATGTACAGGCAGAATGACTTCAAAAAGATCTTGCCTTCTATGGTCTTTGGTCCTCTCTGCTGCAGAAGAATATAATTACTTGTTCATGTCAGGCCAGGAGCATGGGATCCATCAGCCTATTTGGGTTTGAGTTGTCTGCTTCAGGATTGGGCCATTGGGAAAGGCCATGCATATAGATTTGCCAACCCCATTAGATGAGGTGCATCTAATATTCATATGCAGGACACATCACACAGCTCAAGTCATGCTCTTTGTTTTTTGTTTTTCTCTTCAAGGTATTTGGAAACATAAAATTAGATGAGGAGAGTCACATCAACCGACACAACAACTTCCGGAGTTTCTTCGGGTCCCTCATGTTACTCTTCAGGTATCTGGATGCAAAACTCTTATACTGCGGCTCTCTTGTCAAGGGAGACAGAGTTACTCTGCCTCCTCCTCCTATTTGTCTCCTTGTTCTGCGTGTTCTGATCCTATCAGGATGTACAGTAGACTAGAGGCAGGGGTGGGGAGGTCCAGTGCCTCTGAAAAAATGCTCTGATGACAAGAGAAAGTTTCCTTGACATCTTAGACTCAGCAGTTAGTTTGTAAATTGCAAGTTCAGAACACGCATGCCAGGACTCTGAGTAGGGAAGGTGGGGACAGTTTCCTGCGGACCAAATTCCATTTAAGGGCCGAAACCCTGGATGGCCAGGTTTATGTGGCCCTAGAGAGTCCCATCACTATCTCTACCACTGTCAGCAGAGACTCCTGAAAAGACAGAGAAGCAGTGGGTGAGGTGACAGAGCCCAAGAGAGATCTCCTGGGCCCTCTTCTCTGGATAGAAAGTACTGGAGGGACACTAACTGGTCACAAAAGGAACCTGCAGAGAAGAGAAAGGGGTGGGTGAGTTGGGGAAGAGGGCCAAGGAGAGGATGAGACACGCAGACCTGATACTACTAACCAAAATCTCTTTTGGGCTCAGGAGTGCCACAGGTGAGGCCTGGCAGGAGATAATGCTGTCGTGCCTCGGGGAGAAAGGCTGTGAGCCCGACACCACTGCGCCATCAGGGCAGAATGAGAATGAGCGCTGTGGCACCGATCTGGCCTATGTTTACTTTGTCTCCTTCATCTTCTTCTGCTCCTTCTTGGTGAGCAAACCCTGTGCTCTTGGCTTGAGATGTGGCCTACTCTACCCTATCCCGCCCCATCCTCCAAGAAACTCTTATTTATTTTGAAAGAGAGAGAGAGCAGGGAGGAGCAGAGAGAGAGAGGAGAGAGAGAGAATCCCAAGCAGGCTCCACACCATCAAGTACAGAGCCCGATGCGTGGCTCGAACTCATGAACCATGAGATCATGACCTGAGCCGAGATCAAGAGTCGCATGATCAACCAACCGAGCCACCCAGGTCCCCTCCCAAGGAACTTTTAAAGGCCAGGATCCTTAGCCGACTCCTGGGTGGGTGACTTCCCATGGCTGACACTGGACAGTTCTTGCTGCTTCTAGGGAAGGATTACTGTGAGAAGGAACAACAAGTGGAGTGGAGTTTAGGGAATAGAATATTGAGCTTCATGTTGAATCTGTTGTGACCTGGAGTAAATCTGTCTTCTCTATACTTCAGGTATAGTATCTTACAGGGAGGACTAAGAATATCTTATCTCTCTTTTGGAGACTTTCAAAAGAGAAAAGGTACCTTGGAAATACAAAGTGGTAGCATTAATAAGGTAGAGTGATGACAATATATGATGTAATAGATGTGATCTCTCTTCTGTCATTTTGTTTGATGACAGTTGGCCAGCTTGAGAGGCATGAAAGGAAATGGACTATTTTGGGCATTAGTAAATACTAAGTGATATAGGTGAAGCATACCCACTTTGAAAATGGTGAGAAGCCCTAGATGGCCTTCTTAATTCTTTTTGGGAGAAAGCATGAGTTAGCACACCAGCATCCAGACATCCCTGCCCTGCACAGTCATGGACAAGGTGCTACCAGATAGGTTAAAGGGTCGGTCTGATGTTTCTGGCCACCCTGACACCCCTCAGCTTGGCTTTGCTGCTAATGTCACTCGCTGAACAAGTCTAAAACTAAGGCAATACCACTGAAAAGTGGTTAATTTCACAGCCGTGCAGCAAGTGAATTATCTCATGGCCAAGCGTTTCTACTTCCCTAAAGTGATCATGAGGAGATCTGCCACATGTCTAGCTCTCTGGTGTGGAAAAGCAGCTTGCAGGCAGACTTTGGAGGGTGGTCAGCAGGTTAACGTAGCAGAGAGTGAGCCAGCTAGAGACTTGGGTAGCCTGCCTTGTGTCTTGGCTTTGTTGCTGTTCTAGAATGGGCAAGACACTTTCCCTTTTGTAGCTTCTGTAAATGGGAGGGAAAATGAGTCGATATAAGGGTATTATTTTCATGGTGAGCGGGGATTTGTTTGAATACACTCTCTTCTTGGGGGTGTGAAAGGTTTTCAATGAAAAAGAACACAAAACAGTGTCTTAGAGGCCCTGGGGAGAAACTGTGAGTGGGTTATAGTCGCTCTGTCGGCTGGAGTCCAAGGAGAAAGGCATACGGGGATATGAGTGCTTGTTGACGGGGCTGCTGTGGGGGTGATACGGAGCAGGTAGAAGGGCATGTGGACATCTCAGCTTTATCCTACATGGTGTAAGTGTTTAATAATAAATATTAAAAGAAACCAAGATATAACTGGAAAATTAATTAGAGACTATAAAGGTACTCAGAATTTTGAGATGGAGGGTGCTGCATAATTCACATTAATGTTATTTTTAAAGAGGCTATATTCAGGATGAGATGATCTGCTTTCAAATCTCAGCCCTGCATGAGACCGACTTTGTGACCTGGGGCAAGTCACACAGCTTCTTAATTCAAACCAACCACTCTAGACTTACTGATCTGCTGTGATGAGCCAGGCTGTGTGCTTGGAGGTGAGAATACAAATGTGTCCTTGGAGGCACATGTGCCCTCGAAGGGCTGATGATAATTAAGCCTGCCTCACAAGGTGAGAGGAGCATTAAAGCAAATAATAGGTGTGAGTGTGCACACCACGCTATAAAAGACTATACAAATATGAAGCGAAGATAATACTGTTTTATTAACATTAATAATAAGTACCTTGAAAGGAGTGTAAAACAAACGTGTGGCTATGTGGAAACCCCTTTAGAACCCAGGCAGTGATTGAATATATGTATTCACGGCGGCTCCAATCTCAGTGACAGAAAGAAAGGCCCAGCCCATGATTAGGTTCAGGTTTCATGAGACAGAACTCCCCGAATAACAGTGATTTAACCAAAAGAGATGTTTGTTTCTCTTGCACACCAGTGAAGTCTGGAGGAAGGCAGTACAGGCTTGTTTCGGTCATTCCACAGAGTGGTGAGCACCCCAGACATCACCTCCAGGGGCTACACGGCTAGGCATCTGCTTGTATTCTAGGCAGTGGGACAGAGGAAAACAGAGGAAGGCAAGCAGGAATGAGAGTGGTTGTTAGGAAATAGCCAGCAGTCTGTCTGTATTGCGGAGAAGACTCCAACCACGTCCTGTCTCCAGACTTTCTCCTTATCTTATATGCCGTCTGCATATCTGGCACCTCCATCCACCTGGCCATTTTGCCTGGGAATCAACAGAGATCCAATCCTCTTGTCCCCTCAGGCAGTTCTGTCTCTCAAGCAGGACTGTTTCACTCGTGAAAGACAGGACACGAGGCTACATCTGGCCTAAGCAAAAAGGGATTTTACAGGCATATGTAAATGAAGAGTCTTGGGGCAAGGAGAGGCATTAGCAGGCTTGATCTGGCCCTCAGATGACATCACCAGGACCAAGTTTCTTTATTTATGGATCTCTTCCTCCAGGCTCCTCCTTGTGAGCTCTTTTCCAAACACCCCCAGCCTCTGGCTCCAAGATGGCTGTAGCAGCAGCTCTAGACCCCAGTCCTCACACATTCAAGACTCACAGGGAAGAACAAGTCTATTGCCCAGAAGGTTCAATACCATTTTATTGGCCTTGATTGGATCACCAATCACTGTGGCCCAGGAAAATGGGGTTCAGTGGCTGATTGAGACCTGGGTCATAGGTGGTACCCCACTGAACCATATTAACTGGGTATAGGCGGCTGGGGGGATGCAGGGGGGGTGGTCCTCAAGAGACCAGATGTATAGTAAATGAGTTCTAGGCAGCCAAGAAACAATAAAACAGTGCTATTCAGGTGGTCTAGTTCTGTCAATACCATGTCCTTCGATTCTCCTATCTATACTACTCTCCTGCTACTGCCTTGGTTCAGAAGCACCACAAAACTCTCCCCTGCTTCCAGGGGCTCCTTCTGGATAAAATATATCTAGGTCTTTATCCTAGTTCAAAACCCTTTAGTGGATTCTGTTGCCTACTGCAAAATTGAGACCGGAAATGGGGGAAATATAGCCCGTGGATCATATCCGGCTTGCCACCTCTTTCTGTATGGCCCATGAGCTAGTGGTTTTTACATTCTTAAATGGTTAAGGAAAAAATAAAAGATGGATAATATTTCATGAACTGGAAATGATACGAAATTCACATTCATACCCCTTTCTGGTCCCATTGTAACCTGTGTATGCTTCTTAAAATGGCTCATAAAAAATTTTACACCATTTGTGTGTTCCTCATACATCACAGTCTGTGCTAAATACTAAGTCTTTAAGAATATTCAAGGAACAGGTGAAGGTCTGCTCTGTTTTAAGCAATGTGCTAGGCATAGGAATGTATCTCTGGACAAAACTTTCTTACTTCCCATCCTTAGCACCTGGATCTCTGCAGCACAATGGGTGCACAATAAATGCTGTGCAAATGTTGTGCAAATAAGTGAGACAACGGGGTCTTGGAAGCCACTTCAGGGCGTGAACGGCTTCCAGGTCTTCACACAGTAAGCCACGCAGTCAGCTCTAAGGCATCTTACCAGTTCTTCTGTTGGCTCCTTTTGTGGAGCAGGGTTGGGGGTGGGGGAGGCTAGAAGGGAGGATTGGTGTCAGGCCTTGACTTCGAGAATGTTGTCGCTCTTACTGCTCCCTCTGCTGCAATAACAAATTAATTGAACAGATAATGAAGTGACTCTTTTTGTGGGGTTCTTTCCAAATATAAAGTGGCATGTAAGAGTGAAATAATACACAGTGAAATGTGTGGAAATTCTGATGAAAACATGTGGCATTCAACAAGATGAATAGGGCTTTAGTTAGGAACTTCAGCCTCACACACTTTTGAATTCTTTATTGGCCTTGAAACCTGTTTTACTGTGTTAGGTTTGTTTGCACTACTTAACTCTTCTTCTCCCCCATGCCCTCCAGATGCTCAACCTGTTTGTGGCCGTCATCATGGACAACTTTGAGTACCTGACTCGGGACTCATCCATCCTAGGGCCTCACCACTTGGACGAGTTTGTCCGCGTCTGGGCAGAATATGACAGAGCTGCATGGTGCGTAGGCCTCTCGACCATCCCAGTGGGGCCCATATCAAGGGCCTGTGGGGTTCCCAAGGAAGGGGTTGGAACCAGAGCCACCTAAAGGTCTGCCTGTTACAGAAGGAGAGGAGATTCCTCTCAGTCCTGGCCTGGGGAAGAGCTCAGGCCCTCAGATTGGCTCTGGTATCCAGCCAGCCAACAAAAACATAGCTTCTTTATCTTCCTTTTCCCTCTCATTCCTTCTGACAGGCCTTCCTTTTCTTTGCCAATCTCATCACACAGTCTGCACCTCAGAGTGCTTGGTTTCAATCACCAGAGGGGCTTCCAGTAATCTTTTTCTTTTTCTTCCCTACCAGTGGTTAGTGGACTCCTTTGAGTCATTGGGGCGGGGAGAGGGGTGGGTTGACAGGGGTCTTCTGGGCCAGAACATCTGGCCATCACAGTAAGTGACATTAGCATTTTATCTCACTCATCCCTCTCGAAAGACATGGTTTGAGATTGACTAAAATTATGTAGAAAACTGAGCAGGCTGTTCTTCCAACTGATCCCCTAAACACTTAAGGATTTTTATATACAGAATTGAATTAAATGGCAGGAATTTGCATGAATAACCTCCCCCGATTTCTTTCACCGTCCAGTATTTCTCAGATGATGTGCCTCCTGGGCTTCCGAGCAGGGGTTGGCAAACTTCAGCTTCAAGGCTAAACATGGTCCACTGCCTGTTTGTGTGAGTAAAGCTTATTAGAACACAGCCATCCACTCATTTATGTATAGTCTGTGGCAGCTTTCACACCATAAGGAAGAGTTGTGTAGTTGTGACAAAGACAGTGTGACCCTCAAAATACAAAGCATTACCTGATCCTTTACCAAATAAGTTTGCCGATCCCTGCTTTAGAGGACAGAAACAGCATTTTGGCCCCTCACGGTTGAGGACAGGGTGACTATTCTATAAGCACTTCCTTCACAGGAACTTTTCTGTCCCATGTCATTTTAGTTCTAGGATCTTATCTCACCAATCTACCCATTCTGGTCCCCCTCTGAAAATACTACAAGAAATGCCATCCTTCACAGGAATGGCCCACGTTGCTTCCACCTGGAGCCCCTTCATAATCTGAGACTCATCCTAAAATCTTCCCTCCTGTGAGGCTGTTGAACTTGGGTCAAATGTCAGAAGAGTGAATCAGAATTCCTCTTCCCCTCAGTAATTATTAATGACTTAGGGCACAGAGTTCCCTAAATCCATTCCTATTACGATGGCTGAGCAACAGCTTTTCCTCTCAGGATCTACTTTCTGGTAGATGGGCTGCTTAGAAAGCCATGGGTGCTGTGCTAGAGGGAATGTAGCCAGGGCTTGCATCAAATCAGCCCTGTGGCCTTGGACAAGTCACTTAACTACTCTGAGCTTCCTCATCTGTAAATGGTGTTGATACCTGCCTGCTTTGAAGGGTGGTAGTAGGAATGATGTGAAATCATGTATGTAACTGTTGTTATAACTGACAATAACTATACAGGAAAACAACCAGAAACTATGGAAAATTGGTTTGGAAAGCATGGATGGCCATGGGATTGGGAGCCTGAGAAGGGATGTCTTCACTCAACCTGAGAGGAGAACTGCTAGCAGAGAAGTTCATTGCTCACCTGGCCTCACTCAGGTGTCTTTAGCTCTCTGAAACCACAGCTTCCTGTGCTTTCATATTATCTTGGGACCCAAATACTATGTGCATTAAATGTGTTCCTCCCGACTCATTCTGGCTGCTGGGAAGAAATGATTCCATGAGGACTAAAACAAACAAACAAAAAAACAAAAAAAAACCGTGAGACTCAGATATAGGAGCTGTGAGAGAGCAAAAATAGAATGGAGAATCTCTTCTGCTTTGAAATTCACAGCGTCATGTTCTGGTTAGAGTTTCATTGGCCTTCTTTTTGGGATACAGGGGAAAGAACTAACAGGGATAACGTGAGCCAATGTGTTCAAAAAGAAGACTCATACAGGATGCAGGGAACACCAGCCTATAGGCAGTACCAACCCACCCGCATCCCAATCTCAGTAAGAAACAAAGAGCAAATGGTTAAATGAACTTCCTCTCAAGAATCAAGAGACTTGAAGTACCGATGAGCTGTTATTTAGAAAAAGAGGAGGAATTAACACCAAAATCAAAAAAAGGCTGGAAAGAGTAAAGCTGGGGCAAAGCCTCACGTGGCTGCTGGCAAGGACTGGATGCTCAGAGGTGAACATGTGTGTTTATAATTTCCAGTGGAAACCGTGGTCCATACTGGGATGTTGCTTCCTTGTTCTGGTCTCTGAAAGAGCAGATGCTGTAGTTGCTGAAAAGGAATCAGTTGTTGATTCTGTCCTTCTCACGGAAAGCCAGGACTCTCTAGCAGGCCCTTGTGAAAGAAGGTTGGCGAGATAGGTCACCTTGTTCCTGGAATTCTGGCTGGATCTGACCAGGCTGCCTGTGGGCTGGCCGGCAGGAGCAGAGCCGGAGGGAGAGTGTCCACGGCTCCCTCCCAGGCTGCTCTCCCAGCACAGATCCAGGCGGGCTCCCACCGAGGGAGCAGAGCTCGCCCAAGCTGAACTCGGGAACAATATGCCACCAAGAGAAGCAAAGCCCTATGCAAATTCCCTTGTGCCAACTGAGCTCCTTGCTAATTAGCCTAATGGGAAATTTGTCTCTCACAGTCTGCGGAAAGATGCTGACTTCCCACTGCCCCTGACAAGCGGGTCTGAGTAACTGACTGTAATCAATGTCTGCGAAAAGCAAACAGTTGGGCAGTCCACTTCACGGCAGCCTGGCATCTGCTCTTGACAGCTGTCAGAGGCATTTGTGTGAACTCTCAGGCTGTGCTCTTCAAGGCCTGGCTCGAGCCAGAGTCCATTTTCTGCATCTGACGAAGTGTGGGCCAGATAGGTGTCTCGGGGTGCTCTTGGTCATGCAGCAGCCCCTCTGGGCACTGGACGGGTTCTGATTTCCTTAGAAAATTGGGGGCAGTGCAGTTCAGCAAGGTGATGGTTCTCTGAGGCTCACTGCTCTCAGTCTCTCCTGGTTGGGTTTTACCAGGCCGGAGGGAAAAAGCTGCTCTCCCTCTTCCAGCCCTCAACATCATGGCTAAACTGTCCTGTCTTCCCCACCCTTCTCTGAGTGTCCTATTAACCCACCTGTGCTTCCTTTACAGCGGCAGGATCCCGTATAAGGATATGTACAAATTAGTGCGGGTGATCTCGCCGCCTCTGGGCCTGGGAGAGAACTGCCCCTACAGGGTGGCTTGCAAGGTTTGCCTCCCAGTCCCCAGCCATGACCGGCGGTGGGGTGCCACTTCGAACCCACCTCTCCGTTCTGCTCCACCACCGCTGCGCCACATGAGGGAACCTTCATGTTGCTTTCCTTTGAGTTTAAAGAGGTCCAAACACTCCCAGAACCAGCAGCTGTTACAGAAGGAAGAAGGGCACATTTTGGGGGGAAGACAGAAAAAAGGACTTGATATGGAAGGCCGATTTGACCTCTCTCACTTTTCTGCACATGCACACACTCAGTCATGTGTACGCACACACAAACACACACACACACACACACACACACACACACACACACTGTCTCTCTCCCTCTCCCCACTCCATCTTAATCTGTAGATTTCACCAGAAGGACCTCCCGTCCTCCAGAGAATGCAGACGTCTTCACTGGAGAACAGAGAACCTCCTTTTGGTGAAAAGCAGCAGCATCCTCCCATGTGCAATTTAGCAAAATGTGATTCTAGTTGTCCCTACCTCCGCCCATTCTCCAGCCCCTGGATAGTTTGGTCAGAAAGGACTGTAAAAACCTGAGGACAGAAAGGAGGGGAGAAACCATAATGAATCAGGGCAGGAGGTGAGAGTGGTAAGCGAGGGTAGACTTGGGGTGTGTAGAAGAATGCAGTAGCTCAGGGGGTCTGCGAAGGTCTCTGCAGGGCAGCGGAGGCTCCCGAGCAGATTTCTTGCCTTAGGGGTCTTATGTGTAGCGTTGAGGGGATCGAGGGGGCCTGTCATAACTGCGACATCACTGCTTGTTTGTGAGACCAAGGACATTGCTCAGGGGCACATAGGACCCCCTCTTCAACTCTGCCAGACCCTGGGAACTGGAACAGGAGCGGCTCTGCCAAGCCACCGTCCGAGGCCAAACCCGCTAGCTAAGGAAGCATCTCCTGGTGCCGCAGGAGAGAAGGGTGGGCTCTCTGGGCGTAGCTCGGTCCGGCAGCTGGCAGAAGACTTAGGCCCAGGAAGATGCCAGCCGGGGCAATGGGAAGGAGCTGGCGTGGGGTGGTGACACAGTGATTCCTGTACTCAGGAGGCCAAACAGCTGCCTCTGCTGAGACTCTTTAAACTCCGCCCCGGTGAAACCTGCAGCCGCATGTGGGGAGAGCCGGGAGGGCAGCATGGCATGCAAGATGCTCTTCCTCCTCCTGGTTTGGTTTCTTCTGTCCCCAGCATGCCATTGCCCTGGGGCATGCCCGGAGTAGAGAGCACTCTTCCCCGCAGAGCCAGGTGGAAGCAACCGGCCGGCTCCGAAAAGCAGCGCGCCACTTTCAGTGCAAGTTGCCGCCTCCTTTCGCACACACACCACAGAGGGGGATACACGATGTTCCGCCTGTGGGTTCAGAGGAGGAGAAGGGCCTGACATGCAGGTCGGGGCCCCGCCCCAGCTGGGGCCAGAAATCCTAACCCGTGGCTGGAGCACCGTCTATCCGTTTTATACCGCTCGCACACAGCCCTGGGAATTGAAAACAGGCTTGTGTTGTATGGAGGATGGCTAGAGTGAGTAGCGAAGTAGGTAACAATCGACCACGAGGAGAAAACGCGTCCCCATGACTACGCAGCAGAGTCACGGGGACCAGAGGCTGCCACCAACGTTCCCGGGTCTGTGTGGGGCGTGATATAAATCCGCACCAGGATGGAGTCCCGTGTACGATTTGCCTCGATTAACAGGTTTCCTATTCTTTTTCTGTTTGTCCATTTTGTTTTGTTTCTCTTCTCCTGTTCTCTGTATTATTTTGTTTGTTTTGTTTTGGCTCTCTGGGAATGCCTGTTCTCCTTTCCTCCTGGTCTGCATCCTTCTCCTCACTTCCTTCCCTGCCCTGCCCACCCACCCCGTCTCCACTTACCACCCCTCCATGAGCAGTGGCCGCATCCATTACACTGAGATGTATGAAATGCTGACTCTCATGTCACCACCGCTAGGCCTCGGCAAGAGATGTCCCTCCAAAGTGGCATATAAGGTAGACCACCCCTTCCTTTGTTCTGGGCTAGAGACCAACAGGAGGGAGGCCAGAACATGGGGAGGAAGCTGGGCCGGGGAGGCGGAGGAGGGAACCAAGGGGAAAAGGAATGATGAGGTCAAAGGGCAAGGAAGGTTCCTGGAAGTATGGAGTCCCGAAACAATATGAGGAATGATTGGCAAGAGTCTTCACCGTGGGGCTTGTTATGTGTTCTTCTGCGTGTCTCCAAGCGTGTGGCTTCTTGTGAGCAGATGACTAGAAAGGAAGTGTTAAGTAGCGTGTTTGCTCAGAGGAGGCAGAGTGGTGGCCTGCAGGATAGCATATATGGGCAAGAAGGAAGCGAACAGCAAAACTGCTATCAGAGCCTAGAAAAAACCTCCAATCAGATAAGCTGAGGAAATGATGCAGAAATTTGTCTAAACATGGTTTATTTTTAGGAGAGGGGCAAACCCTTAATGCATGTCTTCTTCTTGGATAGAGGAAGGAACTGTGGCATGGTTCCTTCTAGGTATTAGAAAAAAAGAAGAACGCGACTTCTAGGATACATGATGAAGGATCCAGGCCCCTTCCCCCACCAGCCCAGCTGCCCGGTTCTCTTGTCAGTACAAGGGAAAAGGTGACATTGGGCACAAGTTGCACTCAGCATTAGATTTGCATTATTGGCATGACTGATTTGGGGGCTGGCCCTGGAGTTATGGGTGGATTCCCCATGGCTTGCTCAGAGCAGCAGCATACATTGGAAGTCACCCGCCATTAGGGTACTCAGAGCTTTGGGGCCTGATTTTTTTTCCTCCACCCATTAGTAATAGTTACTGTTTGGTGTTTAGACTGACCCAGAACTCTGGAGCTCTTTCATCTAGGCATATACCACAGCAATGTGGCCACTTCTCTAGAAGCTTAAGGAAGTGGGAGAGAGATGGAACTCAGATACAAACAAGAAACTGACTTTACACTCTAAGACATCATGTCTGTAGAATCACATTAGGCCAGATGTTCCACTGGAGCATTAGAGATCCTGCCTTGGGAAGAGACATGTCCCTCCCTGCTAGGCTGGTGGTTCTGCCAGAGGACCTGCTGCTGCTGCTGCCTCCAACTTGTACAGCTCCAGAGAGCATCTCCTTGGAACAGGGCCCTTGAGGGCCCAGTACATGGCTCTTCATGTGCAGCTTATGGGCTGGCATCCTTTTTGCTCATGATGGCCACATCCCAAAGTACCAGGTGGTAGAATGTGGCCTTGAGTTTTTTGAATGTCGGGGATGAAGCTTGGCGGGTTGAAGGGGCGTGGGGACTGGAGGAAAAGTTAAAGGATTCCAAAAGCAATATACTCTCTGGAAAGTGGATTTGGCCATTTCAGTTTGATCCCTTCTTTTGGGTGAGGGGAACAAGGCCTGCCCACTCTGCTCCTGCCTTGGTCACCCTTCTCTCATTCTCTCTCCTCTGCTGTTCCCAGCTTTCTTCCCCTGTACCCTGTTTGCACTCTCCTCCTTTTCCATCCTGCTCCACCTCATCCACCTTTGGATAAGTTGGACTTATGCATGTTCAATCACGTGCTGGCAAATTTCACCTTTTAAAGACTCAAAAAGGGGGGCATCAGGATGCATATTTCAACAGATAAAGCAAAATCTCTCCCATCACTACCTTTCCATGTGAGTTTTGGGGGTATCCATGGGACAAGGGGAAAGAGAGAGCAGCCTTGCATCAGGGAATGGAGCCACCTCCCAGAGCTGACTCCTTTCTCTGAGCCATTTCTTTTAGAAATCACTTTCCATCCCTATTAAAGACATTCTTAGGACCATGGAGGAGTCCTCAAGAATGATTAGTCCTCCTTCTTTTGGAATTTGGCAACATTCTCGGGGGGGGGGGGGGGGGGTGGAACTAAACAGCAGCAAATGAGCCATAAGTGAGAAGCAGGGAGAGGAGGTGGGACCGGGGATGGGGAATCCTTGCCCTTCTTTTTTGTCTCAGCATTGACCTCCACACTTTTCTTCTCTTCTCACCAAGGTTTCTTTCGATATTTTTTTCCCTCCTGCTCTTTCTTTTCTCTCTTTCGCACAGAGGTTGGTCCTGATGAATATGCCAGTAGCTGAGGACATGACAGTCCACTTCACCTCCACACTCATGGCTCTGATACGGACAGCACTGGACATCAAAATCGCCAAAGGTAAGCCAGGAAAGGAAAATGGGACTCTGGAACGACTCACCCAAGGTGGCACAGGACAGAGCTGTTTGAACATTGCATCCATCTGACAATGTCGTGATCTGAAAATCAACTATCAGGGTCTAGTTTCACCTCTGACCCAATCACTGTAATGTCTGCCATTTCTTCCTGGAAAATAAATGACTGGTCTGACAATCTCTAAGGCTCCTTTCAGCTTTACCAGGATGTGGTCTTCAGTGAATGGTACATAGTAGGCATCTTAGAAATATTTGTTTATTGAACAAATGAGTTTTAATTTTGTTCTTTTTGTTTCTTATGTGGTATCTCTAATGCTCTGGAAGGTTTGTGGCAGATACCATCAGGGCCGTTCTTTGCTCTTCTTGATTTCCGGTTTAGTGATTTAGGAGAAAAAAGGTTTATTACTTCCAGATGGGCATCCAGCCTTCCTGCTCTTGCCTGATCCAAATCCTTCTTAAAATCAGGTCACTCAGACTATGGAGTCAGAGTTGCCGGAAGAATTGATGTATGTATAATGAGGCAGGGGAGGTTCCTTGTGGCTCTTTTCATCTTTCCCTCTGATATATTAAGCACCTGGGAGGTATTTCAAATGAATGAGGAAGCTGATCTTGGTCTTGGGGCCTCAGATCTTGTGGCAGGATATCCCTGAGTCACTAAAAATGGGAGCCAAAATGTGTTCTGCTTCTTCAGCAGAAAGACGTGGTATTACAAGATCCACTATCACGAAGTGCCAAGATTTCCTCTGAGACTATGAGGTGCCATGCTGATTCAGCTCCTCCCCCCACCTGCTCCCTCGGTACTGGTTATTTGTATGTCTTTTTTATTTATTGAAGTTTATTTTATTCTAGGTGGTGCAGACAGACAGCAGCTAGACTCAGAACTACAAAAGGAGACCCTGGCCATCTGGCCTCACCTATCCCAGAAGATGCTGGATCTGCTCGTGCCCATGCCCAAAGGTGTGGGTCTCCTCCTGGGTATCGTTGTCACTTTGAGCTCAGCATACCAAGGCCACATCTTTTAGGACACTGAGTGATCAAGGAGATAAGGGAAGGTTGCTCTTTTATTCTTAGGAAACCCAAATCTCCCACTCCTTAATCCCTTTGGCATGAATTGAAAACATTTTCTCAAGATAGGTCACTGTAGTTGTGGGTGAAACTTCTTGGGTGCATAGCTCTCTTCCTACCCATAATACTGTTCAGCAAACCCTCATGCAGGTGGGAATAGGGTGCCGTTACTTAGGCATGGAAATCTAGACCAGTGGAGGTGATGCCTACTTACTGTGGTTTCTCATCAGTACCCCTACTCTCACTGGGTGGCTATGGAAGCTCCCAAAGATAGATGTGCAACCTAGTCACTTTGTATCCTCAGGGTCTGGTGCATGTGGAGCTCTCAATAAATACTGGCTAGGTGGATGGCTGAGGGAGCAAACCTGGTTCAAAGAATGGGGAAGCTTGTGAGGTATCCTCACTCTCTGCCACCTGTCTTCTCCCTGTTCCCTTCCATGCCACATTTGTGTTTTTAGCCTCTGACCTGACTGTGGGCAAAATCTATGCAGCAATGATGATCATGGACTACTACAAACAGAGTAAGGTGAAGAAGCAGAGGCAGCAGCTGGAGGAACAGGTGAGGGTCACTGACAGTATGGGAGGTGGGTGGGCCATGAGGAGTCACATGACTCCCTATAGGGACGGGCCTATGCATAGCTGGGGCACAGTGCCCTGCAAGTGCTTAGAAGCAGAGGTAGGGGTGCAGTGTCCAGGAACTTTCTAGTTGTGGGGATTAGAAACCCAGTGGATCAGAGTATCAGGCATGTTCCTATCTTACCCAAGTGAATTGTATTCCCCACTCCACCAACACACCCCAGGGTCATATGAGTTCCTTTTTCCTCCTTCCTACTTTTAACACAGAAAAACGCACCCATGTTCCAGCGCATGGAGCCTTCATCTCTGCCTCAGGAGATCATTGCTAATGCCAAAGCCCTGCCTTATCTCCAGCAGGACCCTGTCTCAGGCTTGTGAGTATAACCAATGGGTCCACAGCTGCTCTGTTTGCATCCTGTCACCCATGCCATTGTGCAGGCCCAGAAATGCCCCAGAAATAATAGTCTGAGCCAAATGACCCTTTCTCTGAGGTGAAGACGTTTTTTATTTTTATTTATGTATTTAATTTTTTTAATGTTTATTTTTGATAGAAAGAGACAGAGTGCAAGTGGGGGAGGGGCAGAGAGGGAGACACAGAATCTGAAACAGGATCCAAGCTGTCAGCGCTGAGCCCGATGTGGGGCCCAAACTCACAAAGGAAGTTGGACACCTGACCGACTGAGCCACCCAGGTGCCCCATTACAATTTTTATTTTAAAATGGTTATTCAGCGGGGGTAATAAAAGGCAGACAATGCATATTTGGTATTGTGGCCAGCTCAAGAGACAGCACTGGGAATGGACAAAGGAAAAAGGGCATAAGTTAGTGTCATCATTCAAACAAATAAGAAATTGGACATTAAATTAGCTGCCAAAGCTGAACTGGAATTTAAGTTTGTTGTTCCTAACCTCTAGAGTATTCCCACTACGGTGCTATCTGTAACTTAGATCAGGCACAAAAAAAAAAAAAAAAAAAAAAAAAAAAAAAAAAAAAAAGATGTGTATATTGGAAGCAGAAACAAAACCTCAATTAAGGAATTTGTCAACTCTTCTGAGTTACAAGCCTTAGCCCCTACTTGTTAGTCATAAATGCTTTATTATGCCGTCCCTATCTCATTATAACATGGTTTTTCTCTCCTCAACAAGCATGTACAAGTACCCAAAGGGCAGAAATTCCTCTACCCCATGTAAATGAGGTTTTGTTGTTGGGTTTAACCCAGTCCTGGTTCTCATGGAGCCAATAATGACTAAATATCATGACTTTAGGAATCATCAGGGGAATGAAAGCTATTTGGAGTCTCTCACCATGAGTTTCTTTCTGCCTGTGGTGTTGGACGCCTGTTTTTGAAAAACATTGATTTCAGAGGTCATAATCCAACACATTTACAAGAGAAGCAAAGGACCAACACCATGACCAAGGCAATTCCTCATTTTTACAAATATTTGATGTGATGAGGTAGCAAGGTATGGATTCTCCTGTCTACACAAAACCGGCAGATGTTTATCTTTGATCTGTGCGGGAAGGAGGTATGCCTGGAGCAGTGGAACCTTCCCAGTGGAAGGGTGTGCAGCATTTTTCAAGAGTCCTTGGCTTAGAAAGGAGGCCACCCCTCTACCTAGACCTCTCTCACCGAAACATTTTGCTCTACATAACTCCCATATGGCATCAGTCCAACTTCTCTCTGTTTATTGATTCATTTACTCATTGATTTGACCAATATTTATTAAAACCCAATATGATGGAAAAGCTGGCTCAGGCACTAAGTATTTAGCAGTCAACATGATCACAGTCCCCATGGAGACAAATCCTGAAAAAGAAATTTACAAAAGTGATGAAAGTTCAAATGGAGAAGGGTCGCCTATTGGAATACCACAGGAGGGAAGCAGCACACCTGGTCGGGGGGTCAGGGAAGTCTCTCTGCAGAAGTAATGTTTAAATGAGACTCAGAGGCATGTTCTTCAAGAGAAGGGAGAAGGTGATAAGCTTCAGGAGCCTGATGGCTGGCTGGAGCACAGAGAGCGCAGTGAGGCAGCAGGTGACGAACTCCACTGGGGCCAGCACGTGGGAGCATTATAAATGGGATACGGGAGTGGGGTTTTACTCATCAGTGTGACATGATCAGACTTGAACTTTTCAAAGATCATTCTTGAATCCAGTGTGGGCTTGGATCAGAGGGGAGGAGTTTGAGAGACAGTACTGCTTTTGGTATGTGACTGCAATTGTGTAAATTATTAATGACTGTTCCTTAGACTAACAAGAGGGAGATGGGGAAAGATGCAAAGGCTTGAAATATTATCAGTAGGGAGACTGGATGGGAGTTGGTGATTGATTTGCCTCAGGGAGTAAAGGAGGGGGAAAAATAAAAGATGACCCCCAAGTTTCTGGCATGAGCCTTTGGGATCGATGTTGGCACATGTCCTGAAAGGGGGACATTGGTCCCTCCGTACCTTCTGCCCTTACTGAGCTTACACCTGGTGGGAAGCCAGTCATGAAACACAATTATTGGAAAGAAGAAAAGCTGTCATTTTCAGTCATTTGTATAGGAAGAAAACAGCGTGGCAGAATCTGAGTCCATGTGAAAAGGGTACCTGCCAGTTCCAGCAGAGGGAGAGATCAGAGAGCATTTACTTAACAAAGTGAATTTTGAAGGATGAACTCAAAGTAACATGAACAGAGTTTGTGGAGGGCAGAGGAGTTGGAGAGAAGCATTCTGTTCTCTGGGAACAGCCTGTATTAACATCTTGAGGCAGAAAGAAGCCGGGTGGGCACATTCAGTGAACTTAAGAGCATGAAATTCAGGAGCGGGGGGTGAAGGGCAAGAGGAAGCTGGAAAAACAGGAACTAGATCATGAGCAGCCATGTTCCAGACTTTATCCTAACGATGAGAAGACAGACAAGGTTTTTAAAGTTTGAAGCCAACTCTCGGTTGAAGTTAGTCAACTCTGAGGTTGTTCAGTGATTCCAAGGGTCGTCTCTACCTATTAGGGATTCTGTGATTCCTCATACAGCAGTGCCTATCCTACTCCTAGTGGTTCTCAGGAGAAGACACACTGAGTAAGATGAGTAACATGTAAGCAGGTCATTTAAATATCAGATCACTCTGTATCAGTTGTGAAAATTCAGCAAACCTCCTCCCGGCAGCAAGGGGCCAGACGGGGGGGGGGGTGACTCTCTGCTCTTCAGATCTCTCCTTGTGATCCAAGTCAAGGTAAGATTGTGCCTATGGATTATTTTCAAGTAACTGGAACCCCTTGTTTATGCCTCAAATTTTCCAGTGGATGCATTCATGAGTACAGTAGACTCAACCATGAAAGGGCTCTTCCTCATAGCTCCACCATTACTGAGAGCTGTGGCCCAGCCCCTGACCTTCTTCCCACAATCAGGAAGCCCACTCTGCATCCTTGAGTAGGTCAGAGGGCACCTGTTATTTTACAGCAGCTATCTTCTCAGGAAAGACTGGCTATCTCTTTTTCTCCTAACCTGCCCCGTGGATCCCATTGGCTAAGAGTGTCCACAGGTACCCAACAGTGGTTTAATATCAGGCACACAGGGACAGCTGTCCATACCTTTCATTCAGAGGCCTCTTACCTCATCACCACTCAAGCATCCCCGTACGTAGCCATCAACCCAGAAGTTACCACCTCCTCACCAGCACCTCTGAGATCACTCCACACGTTCATAAACCAACAGATACTATGTCTGGCACAGTCGTCCTTCAATAAATGTTCATAGCATTGAATTGTTTAGTTTGGCCAGGGATGTTGGCACAATAAAACCATATTTCTACTGAAACTGGAGGAAATTTTTTAAAAGACCATGACTGCTTAATATTTAAACAAATTGTTCGCTGTTTAAACTATGGCATTTTTTTCTGCTGAAGGAAGAAACTGAGCAGAAACAGGTTTGCAATCCAGCATTGGTCTTCCATATGGCTGAGTGTGACAAATAATGTCATTTGTCACAGATACACCAGTCACCAGCAGAATACTGAATGGTTCCCAACACAGGTTGAAAACAGTGGTTTCTCCTTTCCAATGCTTTTTTTTTTTTTTTTCCACTTTTTTATTCTAGGGTCCAGCTGCCTGTCAGTTACCAGGCTTACAAGCCAGCCAGTATTAAAGGGTGTTACCCTTGGTGGGAAGGAAGTCTTGTCTGGGGTGGGAATTAATAGTGGTGCCTATGACATGGCTTTCTCTCTTTTTCTCTCATGTACACATTACCTCCTACTTTGCCATTGCTTTTCAGGAGTGGCCGTAGTGGATACCCTTCGATGAGTCCGCTCTCCCCCCAGGAAATATTCCAGTTGGCTTGTATGGACCCAGCCGATGATGGACAGTTTCAGGAACAGCAGTCTCTGGTGAATGAATGAGTTACATGACCTCAAAAATCTTTCCTTGGTTTCCTGATCCCTCCCATTCTCATTTCCAAATTTTATTTCATAGCTATGGTTTATCAGGAAAACCCTTTCCAATAGTCCTGCCAGTTAGTTACCCCAAGAGTTTCCTGCTGTCTCTCCTTTCATAGCTGAATTTTTGATGTTCTGTGACAAATGCTTCCTCTGCAGATTTTACAATCCCAGAGGCGCCTTACCTACTGCAGGAACTTACACTGCTTCAGGCCAAACCTTCTTAACTTATGCCTGTAGGCAGCAAATGTAGAAGCAAGAGTCAAAATCTTGCCTTGGATATGGGGCCTTAGGATGGATCGTCAGAATCAATGGCACCAAATGGACAGCTTAGTGTAGCCAGGTACTGCTTCTGGGAACACAGGAATACCCTACACCAGCCCTTGGGAGACGCCCTGCTCCTGGATCACTCAGGGGAGCACGTGTGAGTGACCGGCTGTCAGCCAAGAGTTACAGAACAATCTCTTACCTCTTTTCTGTGTGTCCCTTTGGGTCACAATTCTACCAACCAAGTACATTCTGAGAGGTCCCTAAAATCCTTCCCATAAGCCTAGAGTTTTGTTTTTGTTTTAATGTTTGAGAGACAGAGTGAAAACGGGGTAAGGACAAGAGAGATGGAGACACAGAATCCAAAGCAGGCTTCAGGCTCTGAGCTGTCAGCACAGAGCCTGATGCGGGGCTCAAACCCTCATGTGTGAGGTCATGACCTGAGCCAAAGTGGGACACTTAAGCACATGAGCCACCCAGGTGCCCCAAGCCTATAGTTTTTTATTAGCATAAATGATAAAATTCCTGAGAAACCTCTTGAGTCAAGTTTAAGCTTGGAGAAGAGGGGGCACACTGACCTTTAGATTTTGCTAATACAAAGCTAACATGTGATTTCCAATGATAATAGACTTTACCATTATCCTTAGTTCAGGAGTCATCAGATCAGGTTCCTTCCTGAGCTTAGAATTAAACCCCAAGTGTTCATTGGCCTGGGAAGAAAAAGACAAAACCCAACATTTGCAAAAGTCCATATAGACAGCTTATAGTAAGTTCTATGCCATTTTGATTATAATTCATCTGTTTTTTCTCTCCCCTTCTCTCCTGACCCCTCTCCACTGCTACCGTGCACCTCAGAGCCATCCTAGATGGATGATGTGGGTGAAATGTGGGACTGATCTGTTTATGGAGTGCATGTCTGCTGGCATGAGTACCCTCAGAGCAGGGCAAAACCCTTTGGTAGCTCAAATGGGTGATTCCGTCTCCAGTGACTGCAGAGACAGGGAATTCTGCGTCACTGTGTTTGGGAGACAGCTAGACCAGACCCTCGCATGGTATGAGTGCCTTAGGTGTTCTTGGTAAGGTAGGCAGGAAGCCTTGAACGAATTTCCTGCCTTTCTTTGTGAGGAATTTAGTACCATGGACTAATTGGTACAGATAGTTTGATTCTTAAAAGTGCCTCTCAGCATTTTACAGCTTGTCTGCCTCATGATGCATCTGGCTGGGAAAATCTCAATAATGTGTCCTTTCTTTCACAGGGAGGCTTTATTACATCATTATTTCTGTGGGTTCCCCAGGGCTGAGCCGTAGTGCCAGGACTTTTTGGATATGTGTTCATCTCATTGTCAGTGCTGGTGTCTGTAATTCAGTTCAGGTGTCAGCCCATGCTATACTCTCACCACTGTGTACTCCTGCCCATCCCTTGGGGCCCCCTGCTCCACGTCCAGAGGCGTGGCCATGATTTGTGCGTGTGTCTGAACACTACCTCTCACACCCCACAGCCTGTAGTGTTGTTACCACGTCTGTTTCAAGTCGGACCTGTGTGCTTTATAAAGCATGTACTACAAACACTATAATTCCCTCAAGTGCACGTATCACATGTCCTAGGAAGGCAGTCCTCCCATTCACCCCAGTAACCACCCAGCCACAGGGTCTTGGGCACGCTTCCTTCAGCAGTGCCCTATTCAGACAACTAGGTTGTTAAGGTATAATTTCCTAAATATAAAATAGCTTTTTTTTTCTGGTTTATAATCTCCAGATGTCCAGGATATTTCTAGGTCTCTTTGGTGGCCATGTAAACATTTCCAAGGCAGCCCTACCCTTTATGCAATGACAGTAGCTATCTGTATAGATCACGTACATTTGCCAAACTAACATTCTTTAGCCAGGAAAATAACAAAAAAAGTTGCACAGAGACTTAGAAGGGTGGATTGGAAATCTCTAATTCTCTAGAGTGGCACAGCCCAGTATAACAGCCACTACCCACATGTGGCAGTTGAACATTTGAAATGTACTAGTCCAGACTGAGATGTGCGATAGGTAGACTTGGTGCAAAAAAAAAAAAAAAGTGAAATATCTTCATTTTTTAGATTGATTACATGTTGACATGAGAATATTTGGATATATTGGATTAAATAAAACACACTGATGAAACTACTCTTTTAAATGTAGTTACTAGGAAATTTAAAATTACATAGGTAGTTTGGATTATATTGGACTCTGCTAGTTTAGAGCATCCCTGACAGCATCACCTACCACATTTTTCAAATGGTTTCAATCTTAGGAAAGCTCTCAGCTAACAAAGTCATGTCTTAAGGTTTGAGATGATATATTTGACACCAGAAATTGGTGACTTTCCTTAGAGTAGGAACTTCTATTTGTTTATTTTTCTTAATTTTATCTATTTATTTTGAGAGAGAAAGAGAGTACAAGCAGGGGAGGGCCTGAGAGAGAGGGAATCTGAAGCAGGCTCCCTACCAACAGCTCAGAGCCTGAAGCGGGGCTCAAACTCACGAACCATGAGATCATGACCTGAGCCAAAACCAAGAGTTGGACGCTTAACTGACTGAGCCACCCAGGCGCCCCCAGTAATTTCTATTTAGTTGATAAATAGGCTTATTCTTTTAATCTGAGGAAGCCAACGCTACCAACTCTCAAAAAGTAGACTTCACATATCTAAGAAGTATTATGACTCATAATACTTTACAGAGCTATACAATCTGAAACATTGCTTAGTAGTAAATAAAAGTGATAAATACTAGACTAGGAAAGGTAATCTTTACCTTTTAATCCCAGGTAGAGCTTTCTGTTTGGGACATCTGGTATACCACATGTGCATACATAAATGGACACATATATACACATACAACTGAGACCATAAAGATGCAAGTCTGTCTTCTAAAAGCCATTTTTGTTATGGAGGAGGCAGAATCATCCACTGGAGGTGAGAAGCAATGAGATGGAACCAAGTCCCACAAGCGTGGCTGTGTGTTTATTTCCAGGAGCCAGAGGTTAGTGAATTAAAAAGCGTGCAGTCCTCTAACCATGGCATCTACCTTCCTTCGGACACCCAGGAGCATACGGGATCTGGGAGGGCATCCTCTATGCCACGCCTGACTGTGGATCCCCAGGTAAAAAGCTATCACCACCTACCCTATGCAGTGGCATCCTGGGCTGTATTGAATTGATGGGTTATGAAAAAAACATCTGATATTATCAGGTGAGCTCTTGACTTGCCCCCATCCCTTCCCTACAAGAAAAATCTGGCTCATGGGCCATCTTTAATAGAGCCTACTCCTCCACGGTGTGTTTTCAAGGAAGCCCTAACCATAACAGTCTAGCCAGCAAAATGGTATAACTCCTTTTGGATGGGATCAACATTCTCAAGACTCAACCAGCCATGCAAGAAATATTTTACAGGATTTTCCCTGTGTATTTTTCCTTTTCTCCTTTCCTGGTTCCCCCAGCACATATGCAATTACGTACACACACAGCTCTGTGTCAGGACCGTCTGTCCTAACCAGTGCAGGCCACGCCTCATTTGTCTGTTTTCCTGGCTTCTTTTTTTCTGTCTGTCTGTCTCACATCAAGTTTTGACAGAGACAAGAAGTTTTTGTGGATCTGTTTTAACATCTGTGGCAAATCAAAAATGCCAGAGTTTAAGGTGGGACTAGGATGGAACCCATGATAGAGAGCAGTTCAATCTTAGATGCTGCCCAGTGACAGGCTCTCCTAAGCTCCCAGGCTACATGGCAGGGCCTTCTCTGGCGAGGGGAAATAATAAAAGGCAAAGCTGTGCTTCTTGTGTGGTGCAGACTTTTTTTGACAATTGCCTTCACATATTCCAAGGTTCACTGCAGGTCCTGGCTGAGTTCTTCTGGTAAATGGCTGTATGGGAAGCTTACCCTGTATACTCAGCTGCTTGCTTTCCTGAGCACGAAGAAAAGACCCTAGTTAAGTCTCAATATCTGTGTTAATATAGCATAAGACACTTTCTGGAACAGCCTCCTTCAGCTCAGGTCTGAGCAAGAGGGATTCAAGGGAAGTTATGCTTTGCAATGTTCAATAATTTCTATCTCACTTCTTCCCTAATTTTAGAACCTTCCAGTAATTAATCCAGATTTTGTGTTCCTCTGGGGGGGGGTTCACGTTTCCAGGTGGTGACAGACCCTAGCTCCATGAGACGCTCATTTTCCACCATTCGGGATAAGCGTTCAAATTCCTCATGGTTGGAGGAATTCTCTATGGAGAGAAGCAGTGAAAACACCTACAAGTCACGTCGCCGGAGTTACCACTCCTCCCTGAGACTGTCAGCTCATCGCCTGAATTCTGACTCAGGTGAAGGGGTCTTCACTGTTCACCTCTTTTCAGGCTCCCGCCCTGACGACCAATTCTGGCAAGAACTGAAAATCACTGGAACAGGATTCAGATAAGGATGCAGGTTGAGGAGAGTGAGGGAAGGAAGAACACTCATGACCAGAAGTGGCTTCCCTTTGTGACTTATCCCAAAATGAAGTCCTCTATATTCATCATAAAGGCTGAAATTTCTTTCTTTCAGAGTAGGGCTATAGAAATCATTAAAATGTATAGCGTTATTAAAGCAATTATGTTGTATACCTGAAACTAATTTAACCTTGTATTTCAGTTATATTTCAATAATAAAAAAAAATTGAGATTTTCAAATGGCCTTCTGCAAAACCCCTGGGGTTTGCTAGGGGGCCTCTGATATATTCCTGGCAGGGTCTGGGCTCTCACCTCCAACTCCACTTCAACTTCGATAGTGTTACCTGGAATTGTTTTAGGTATTTGAGTTTCATTTTTTGGTTTTTTTGTGTGTGTTTTTTTGTTTTGTTTTAAGGAAAAGGGTCATACTGATAACAATCATTAGCAAATCATTAGTCTACTTCAAACGCTGTTTTGCTAGATGAGGAAACAGATATTAAAAAGCAGTGACATGCCTGTAGCATAGGGCCAGTAATTCACAGAAATGGGACTAGAAGCCCTCAATGGGACTGAAACCCTTTGACCTCCATCCCTTCTACTGGTGCCATCTTGCCCCCCAAAAGTTACACACCCATGTTTAGGACGTAGAGAATTCCTGGGCCAGGGTGTTGGCAAAGATTCTATCTTAATTGTGTCTAGGGTTAACAGAAGCAGAAGAGAACCAATTGCATCCTTTGGCCTATGTGTCTGCACACTTACCTCTTCACAAAGGGTAGTTTTCCAACCTTTCCCTCCTGCCTCTGACATGCCTGGAGAAGCTGGGGTTCTTTAGGGGCTCAGTCCCAGGCTATATGACATCTCTTTATGTTCAGAGGCCAGTATGGGTAGAGTTGTGATCAGATGCTTTTGTCTTCTCTCCCAGGCCACAAGTCTGACACCCACCGCTCAGGGGGCAGAGAGCGGGGACGGTCAAAAGAGCGAAAGCATCTTCTCTCTCCCGATGTCTCCCGCTGCAACTCAGAGGAGCGAGGGACCCAGGCTGACTGGGAGTCCCCCGAGCGCCATGAGTCCAGGTCTCCCAGCGAGGGCAGGTCACAGACCCCCAACAGACAGGTGAGCATGGAGAGGAAGTAGAGCCTCTAGAAGGATAGGGAGGAGTGGTCTGTTAACATTAGGTGCAAAATATGGGCACCCACACAGACCTTGGTTTCACAGAAAACTATATCCATTGTGCGCAGAAGTTAGCTACTCATGCTTGTGTACTTACAAAGGATAGGAATTCACAGAAAACCAGATAGTTCCCCCAAGAAAGACAATGGTATTGAGAAGTCATTCCTCAGAACCCAGAGGTACAAAGTCCCAACAAATACGTGCATGAATGTCTCAGCCAGATTTAGGAGGAAAAGATCACCTTTAGCCAGAAAAATTTCTTTGACCAATTACATGATCCTAAGTATTAGTTAGAATGGTGATTCATCCCTCAGCACAGGATTTATAAGTTGGATCAGTTCAACCTTACTGACCTAGCTTCCAGCCATCGCAAGAAGACCACCTTCTTCTTCCAGACTATTGTTGAAACACCATCCTTTGCCTAAAAAACAACTACCCGAGCTATGTGAAAACATGCTCTAGCCCTGCTCTCCTCCTCCCAGCCCTACCATGGGTGTCAGAGCCCAGATGGGAGATCCAGTCAACAGCAGTGAGCAGAGGGGAGGAGGAGGGGCTAATAGAGAATTTTAGAGGCAGTGGAGAACTTTCTTCTAGAGTAGTGGCTTTCAAATTTCAGTGCAGAACATAATCACCAAAGCATAGCCTTGGGGCCTAAAGCATTCTACTTCAGTAGTGAGACCAGCTAGAAAGGGAAACCCATAAGTCTGCAGTTGAAAGGACCCCTTTTTCCCCAAGAGTTTCTGAGCAGGTGGCTCATGGGTCACACATACCTTGAGAAACACCTTCCAGAAAGTCCGTTTACTGGCACTGGGCTCAGGGACCCTTGGGAATAAATAGGTGAGCAGGTCACGTAAGGTCTGAGGAAGCAGCTGGTCATGTGGGTGAGTTAACATCAGCAAGCCACTGAAGACGCGAAGGCAAAAGTGAAAAGGAGGGAAGGTGTTTGCCATTCCTTCAGATCCACTTCCCAAGAAGGATTTCCCAGACACCAACCCTAGAGCATTCATTCACCTTTCCTGTAAGTGGTCTTTCTGAAAAGTCCCAAGGCTTTCTTTGGTGAGCCACTTGTAACATACATAGAGCTTCCAGATCTTCGCTACTTGAAGTGTTTGTCACATGGTCCGGCACCTGGGAGCTTGTTAGAAGTGCAGAGTCTCAGGCCTCAGCTGCAGTTTAAATGGACCTGCCCTGGCCTATGTGGTAGAGACTCCTCAGTCTCAGTTAATCCCTGCATTCCTAGGGGAAGGGACTTGCAGATGGGACCCCAACTCAGCCCTCCCTCCCCCAGAGCCCAGACTCCACAGGCTCTCTGTCAGAAGGGTTAGGGGCTGTAACAGGGCCGCAAGTAGGGATCAGGCCCAGCCCCGTCTAACATGCCATGTCTGTCCCACTGCACAGGGCACGGGTTCCCTGAGTGAGAGCTCCATCCCCTCCATCTCTGACACCAGCACTCCGAGACGAAGTCGCCGGCAGCTCCCGCCCGTGCCACCAAAGCCTCGGCCCCTCCTTTCCTACAGCTCCCTGATTCGACACACCGGGAGCATGTCTCCACCGGCTGATGGAAGCGAGGGTGGCTCTCCTCTGGCCTCCCAAGCCCTGGAGAGCCCTGAGGCCGGCCTGGCAGAGTCTTCCAGCTCCCGGCACGTACAGCAGGGTCAGCACGCCTCCCCACAGCGCTACATCTCCGAGCCCTACCTGGCCCTGCACGAAGACTCCCACGCCTCGGACTGTGGCGAGGAGGAGACGCTCACCTTCGAAGCAGCTGTGGCCACCAGCCTGGGCCGCTCCAACACCATCGGCTCGGCCCCACCGCTGCGGCACAGCTGGCAGATGCCCAATGGGCACTATCGACGGCGGAGGCGCGGGGGGCCCGGGCCAGGTGTGATGTGTGGGGCTGTCAGCGACCTCCTGAGTGACACGGAAGAGGACGACAAGTGCTAGAGGCTGCTCCCCCCTCCGATGCATGCTCTTCTCTCACACGGAGAAAACCAGGACCGAATTGGGAAGCCAGTGCTGCCCGGGGGGGAGGAAGAGGGAGGAGGAAGAGAGAAGGACACCATGCATTATTGGACAAGACGAAGGAAAGGACCCAAGGAAAACCAGTCGAACGTGCCCGATTGCTTTACTTCCCTTTGCAAGATGGGCACTGCCATAGTTTTGCCTCTTTGCTGGGGAAAGGAAATACAAGAACACAGAGGGTTATTCCCACGGCAGAAGGGACGTGAGGATGGCTTTGCTTCCCCTTGCCCCTTCCCACTTTTCTCTAAGCCGTGGAGGGATGGAGCTGGCCTGTGTCTACGCCCCTTGCCCTGAAAAGCCTGGAAGATTTTTCTGGCTCTTAACTGGGGAGTCGTGGAGGCCACAGGAGAGGAACCTCCTCCCTCACCAGCTCTTGCTCCCCGGCCAGCACCACTGCCATCAGGGCAACCGCAACAGCATCTCATGCATTACCCTCTGGCTTGCTTCCCCCAAAGAAGCACAGGCTAAGTTTAGGAGCCTTGGATGCCAAGGATAGGAGGCAAGGAGGGAGGGAAAAGCTGAAGTGGAACAAGGGGTCAGGGTGCCATGGCAGCAGCAGCAAGGGCTGGTCTGGGTGAGCAAAGCCATAGTCCAGCAGCCCAGACCACAGGGGAGAGACTCAGAGAGATGATGAATGGGTGATGTTGGGGCAACAGTCCTGTCTCTTGGAAGCCTGTCACCCACTCAGTAGGTGCTGCATTAGGGTAGGCCAGGGAGGTCCCTCAGGCTCCACAGAGGTCCCTGACGCTCCAGGAAGGGTGATATTTTAAAAGCATTTAACCCCTCTGGCCAGTGCACCAGCTGGTGTGAGCAGAGTTTCAGCCTTCCTGCTGGGGCCCCGTGCTCTGCCAGGCCTTAGCCCTGCAAATGCTGGTCATAAGGGATCCCTGAGGGGGGTGGGGGCCATTTAAGGCACAGTCTGTTTTCCAACCAGTCTAGAAGAACGTGGAACAGTCCTACAGTTGTATCAGCACATACAGCCGAATGTCAACCTAGACTCTGGCCCAGGAGCCCGCGGGCCTCTCTGCCAGTCCCTGACCAGGCAGCACACATAAACCCAAGGTGGGCCCTACATCACCTGGTAGAGACTTCTAGAGAGAGAGGAAAGGCAGACAGATTGAAATGAGAAGCTTCCATGGGAGCATCAGTGTGAGTTTGCTGAGGACCTCCTGGGAGGAGGGGCCCTTGGTCTGGCAGCTTCCTCAGCCAGCTTGTGCTTAAGGGTCAGTTTGGCATGATACTTGGAAGGTGATCAGTAAATATACCTCAGCTTAGACCTGGGCTGCTCCTCCTAGCAAAGCAGGCTCTGACGGGGCCTCATCACATCATGTGATGAGACTGGGCTTTACCCCTCCCCGAGTAAGAGCTGGGCAGAAGACAGCCTCAGGCCACTGTGTCCTTCTTAACTCCCCAATCTCAGAAGCATTACGAAAAAGAGAGCCTTTCTTGGCTAATCCGTGCTCCTCTTGTTTCGACTGTCCATTCAGGGAAGCACATCACTCTCTTTATCTGGTGGAATGCACCGTCCCCTTCACTTCCTCCCTGGGCTCATCACAGTAAGAAGGATCCCCGGAGAAGGGCGCCAGGCAGGGCTTTCCCTGCTCCACCAGGAGCAGATGGGGCTTGCCTCGCAGGACCCTCCCCTGGCCTGACATCACAGTGGATAAACACTCTTTTTTATCTTCCTCCAGCCAAAACAGACTCCACCTCTTGGGTAGGAGAAGTTAGGGGCTGTTGTTTTTCTTAGAAGGAGCCTCCTTTTACTTATGAAGCTTTTTGTTTGTTTTGGTTGAAATGGAACTAAGGAGTAGTTGCATCAACCCCGAAAAGCCAAATACAATCACGTGGCTGCAGGATCATTTGTGATGGCTCTGCCTTCTCTTCTAGATATTGATGCAGCTTCATGACCCACGGTCAGCCCCTCCGATCAAAGGACTCCCAGGGCAGGAGACCAGTGAGGCAGAACATAAGCTGCCTCCTCTCAGACCTTCCGCTCACTTTCATTTTCCTCTCCCGCTGAGCACTTGTGTACTCGGGAGTAGCTAGCAATGTGAACATGACCGTGGAACGCCCCGATCCTAACAGGCATGCACTTTACACAAGACTCAGGCGCTGGGCCTCATAGTGTGGTAAAGGTTTCCTCTGCTCAGCATCATTTCGTGCCAAAGTGCTGCTGTGGGCTGCTTTCTGTGCACAAAATTGCTTTCTTCCACCTCAGAAATGCAGCTTTCCCTGGGGACAGGCCCACAACAGGACAGCCGTTCTGAGTCAGCAAGTCTATTGCATTGTGTTTTGAGAAAAGGAATTGAAGCGATATCTTAAGCCATTTCAACAGCAGGAGAAATTTGGGCTGGCAGAGCAATTACCAGAAATGGAATTTGCCTGTAAACCACATTACGAACACTAAATTTACCATGCCAGGAAACCTTCCTGGACACCTGAACTCCTTAAACCCTTATACACACAAGAATTTGAGTCTTAAACGAAGTGCTGTAAAGCCCTGTAGACGCAGTCTCCCGACCAACCACCTGCGTTTTTCTAGATCAGTTTCCCCTGACCAAGAAATTGGGTTTCTTCTCCCTTAGCCTGCATTTATCTTTCCATTAAGACCAGAAAATAAAAGACAGTCTTCAGTTAAGTCACAGAACTCATTATCATAATCTTCTAACCATTTCCTTCTGCCTGTTGATAAGTATGAACTCTCACCTTCCCTCTAATAGTTGACCAGGACATCCCTTCCTACTTATCAGATTCTGCCTCTTCTCTTTCCCTTGTAAAGCAGCCCCTTGAGATCTCAAAACATGTGCTTCTCTTTGGATTAAAAAAGTATGGCAGCATCTCAAGAAATGCCAAGCAAACTGGGAACACTATCAGTGTTTCAGACACTCCGTGTTATCAGACTTAGTACTGCAGGTCCCCTCAGAAGAATCTTTATATATCCAGTTTCCCTTGCTAATATTAGTCTTCAGCATCCTCTCAAAACAAAGAAGTAATGAGGGAGAGAGGAAGGGGAAAAAAAAAGAAGGAAAAGAAACCAAGGTGGAGAGATAGTCTATGTCTGTGTTTAGGTACTCCTCTCTTCACTTACAGCTCCAGGCAGACTTCTAGTAACAAACTCACGTGTCTCCCTCTCTCAATCCCCATGAGGTCAGAATGCCAGTCAGCCTTCAGACATAGGAGTAGAGCTCTAGGTCAAGAGGCTCTGTGAACCAGGGTCAGGATAGAATTACCTCCACTATAAAGAGGGTGTACCCTTGAATGTCCCCCCCAGGGTCAACATAAGCCATGAACACAACTGCCCAATGTGGATCTATCCCTTCTTCTAGCTGAGGAATCAGTTTCTATTCTGGGCTTCACTTCTGCTCACTACTCACTGTCCCTACAGGGTACTGAAATCACAGACATTTCTCTGAAGCTGAAATCCAGATGTTCTGGATTTTGCGCTCTCTTGACTCTGGGACCACAAAAAGACAACCCCGTATCCCACCATTCAGCCGGCATCTTCTTTCCATACACACATCCACCTCTCCTACAACCTTTGTGATGAGCCTGTCTCCTGCCTTCTATTCTCCTATCCCAGCCCTTGCTCTGCTGCATGTTAGCACTGACCCAACTCCTGAGATGGTTAAATTCACCTAGTCCAGGCTTGTTTGTTGACGTGCCTGCCTCTGCTGTGGGGGAATGCTTTGATCTCATGAAAATGGTTGGGGACTCACCAGGTGATACTCACAAGGTGATCTGAAACAGTATAAGGTGCAGTACTATTGGGGCATGATGGGGATATGAAATGTCTGCATACTCAATGAAAGCCTACTGCAGGCAAATTAGGTCTCTCCTGGCATAATAGAACAAAATTTAATAATTTTGGTTTTTTTTTTAAAGAAAGTTCTCAATTTTTCATTACATCCTATTTCTAAAGCCTGTTCTGGATGTCTCATTTTTGGACAGAGTTTGTCTTTAGTAGGTTGAGCCAAGGATACATGGAGATTCATTTCTCAGCTAAGCTATAATAAATATTATGAGGTCATATAAAGAAAAGGTATATGTGTAGCAGGCAGGGAGCAGATAGTCCTCTACCTTGGAGGGACTTTGTGAAACTTGAAGGTTAAGGAATTTTCACCCTTTTATTTTTTTGAATCAGTTTCATGTTTGTTATGATGTGAGACCTTCAAAGGCATGGTGCCAGTGTGCACAAAGATCATGGTGAGGAGAGGCATTTCCATGCCTTGGGGTAGCCTCTTCCTCATCAGATTCTCCCTTCCTGTCCATTCTTCCTCCCTAGATTCCCAGGCCTTGAGCATTGTCTGAGAGGTTTAGGTGAGGTCATTGTAAGGCAAGATAAAAGAGAGAAGTGGTCCCCCTGCAAGTGGCCAGTTGGAGTGTCATGTTTTAATTCCAGACAAGAGCCCCACAAGGAATCAGGTCTAGGTTTGGATAAATCAATCTCCATACTGAGACTCTTAATTTAATAAAAGCCAAACAGAATTAACTCAGGACTTAGGACCTAACCTTTACATGACAGGATCAGAAGAGATGCCACATTAATGAGTGCTGCCTGTATTTGCAGCTCTTTCTGTCTTTAGTTTTCTCTTCGGCGAACCACCCAGTATATTGTAGCCATTTATCCCAACGGAGCCCCAGCTGATGGCTTCTCTGCTGGTTGCAGTAGCAGGCTTAGCTAATGACAGCTGAGGTGATCGGTCAGCCATCATGTGCTGACTGACCCTCATTCAGTCAGAAGAACACAGACATACCACATGGGGGATTGGATAAAAAACTGAAAACGGAAAGAACTATCTTTGGTTTCTGATGGCCATCTTTTTCTTCCCTTAAATCCTTCCTGCTTTGACCCTCTGATGCTTAGGCATCCTGGAGAAATCACTCCAAGCCAAAGATAACAGATCCATAGATTGTCCCAGCCTACCCAAAGGGCCTGGAAAGCTTCGCTTAACAAAACTCAAGCCAGTTGGTAGAGAAATATGAATGAGACTCACACAGAGTCTAATGGAGAGCTGGGGTGCCTCCAAACTGCCCTTCTATTTTTGTAGTCTTCTTCCTTCTGCTCCCTTCCCTCATGATAAAAATGGGGAGAAAGGGACATTGACCCTTTAGACATTGACTCTCAAGGGGTCATTGTCTATGTCCAAAGGGACATTGACCCTCAAGAAAGGTATCTTGACCTAAATGCAAGTGATTTTATAATAAGCCATGCTACTATGTAAATACATTATTGAGGCTTGAATTCTTATTTCGGGGGGTATGAAAGAGTTGAGCAAATCTGATTTTAAAAATGGTAAGGGGATCTATGTTTATTTTTATTTGGTATTTTTTGTTTGGATTTTTTGTAACAGACCTGCTCTAGAATAACAATGAAGGATAAATATGTGCTCTGCAGTGTTTCTGAATCAGCTTCTAATTAATTTCCATCAAACTTAATATATTTAAACCAAAAATCTGAGGTTATATAGTACCAGTTCCCTCTTCTCTGTTTCTTTTGTCTTTCTTCTCCTTCTAAGTCAGTCTCTGTCTCTTGTTTCTAGGGACATAAAATGTAACCTACATTAATGTAAAGTTTCCTGAAAACTTCAGTGAGAGCCAAGGAAAGAATAGAATGAATATAGATTTTTTTCCCCAGTACATCTTTAATCAATAAGTAGGAAATTTAGGTCTTGAGAAGATAAAATGTTTAAGAGTATGGTAATCTGGAAATGAAAATTATTGGGGGTCAAAAATAATTCTATTTCAGCCTTCCATACTAGTGCCTTCAGCAAGGGTATTGCGTCTACATGCTTTATTTCCCTCACTAGGAAAATTGAAATACTAAAGCTTGGCTAATTAATGGGTGTGTCATAGTGTTTGTAAGTAAATTACTATCACATCATTTAAAGTTCTTAGTCTCCACAAATCAACTTAGAAAAATCTTCTGTCCTTATATCCCACTAAGGACCTATGAAATTCTTGGCATTGCTATAAGCATTCCATTTTTTTGGAAGAAACTTCATGTTTACTGGAACCTGAATCCCAGATTTGCTTTATTTTCACCATCTCTTCTTCCCATTTTCCTTCCTCTTTTTTTTTTTTTTTTTTTTTTTTTTAGCTAAGAAAAAAAAAGTTGACTTTTGTTTTTAATGCAGGAAAGAAGTTGAGTTTTCATGGTCAGACCTTCCTGGTACCTTCTTTTTGTGGACACTTAAGCCAGTCCTAGATCAAATAACCATTCTCTAATGCTTAGGATCCTCACAAAGTCCTCTTCTCTAACCCAACATTGACACAGGAGTCTTTTCTCTCTCTCTTTGTTCTGCCAGTTTGTCAGAGGTAAGGGATTCTCTCTGTATTCTGGAAACAGATCGGTAGCATCTATACCAACTACTACTGTTTCCTCTTCAGTTCACTCAGAGGTGGGCCCCAAAACTGAAAGGACACTAAAACAAAGCTGCCAAATCCAAATTTGACCTTATTTGGTGACTCAGTTTTCTTTCCAGTACTCTGATTTCTTTTAGCACTGGTCTGTACCACATAGGAAACCCACTGCTCAAAGCAAGTCTGTTAGAAGTCTGTATAAGGGATGAGCAGGAAAAACACACTCCAGAATCTCAAGGTGCCATTAATCAATTTAAAAAATAAAGGTAAAATGAAATGAGGGCTAAACAATGTAATCTAACTGCCAATTAAAGTATACAGTAGTTCTGGTCTTAGCTACATTTGATATGGTGTTCTACCACATTAAGCAGATCCCAGCAGATATAGTAAAAACATAGGCATTGAATTTTAATGCCTACCAATGGGGATATATACTTAGCCTGCAGGCCAAACTTCAACCAGTGTTTTTCTATTCTGGTATTTTGTGAACAAGCCAAAATTTATACAAAGCCACCGTAAGTGCTGCACTTGCAGAGGAACCTCCCACTCGGTGATATTAGAGAACAGTGCAACTCCACTCAAATTGAGTCCCAAATTTGAAACTCATCCAGAAAAACCCAATGGAGGAGAAAAATCTAATGCATCCAGTATAGTTGGCATTTTGTAGCTGGGGCAATGTGGGCAGAGGCTAGGAAGACAAGCTATAGAACAAAGAGAAGGTTGAGATGGAAAATACCAGCTAGTCCCAGGAACAGAAGTGTGTGACCTGAGATCGTCTCTTATACTAGATCACTGGTAAACTTGTTAGCACGATACTGGATTCAGAGAAGTTCTCTCTGCTAAACTCACCAAAGGTAGTGGATTTGAAGCCCTCAAAGGATTAATAGAGAACTTTTCCAGAACTGGGAGATGGAGAGAAAGGAGGTTCTTGCTTTAAAGCAGCCCGAAGACCATCTCTGTGACTTTAGCAACTCTTCATTATAGTAGTGCCAATAGTGGAGAGATTTTACTGATCTTCCTAGTGGTACAAGTGCCACGGGAGGGGAGAGGGATGGTGAGTGGGACAGGGGATGAGCTTTATCAGGAACAGATTTCAAAACTGCAAAGGGTGCACCGGTACCAGCCTCAAAGGATAGCATTACAAAAAAGTAGACAACCGGGTGTCCAGGCCATGCCCTCTGTCCTTTGGGACTTAAGGTCAGGCCATTCCCGCCTTGATTTGCTCTTAGAAGATGAGCATGTAAGACAGGATCAAGAGAAAAATTGGGTGCTTTGTCTTAGGCTGTTAAAACGCTGCCACCTGCATTACAAAACATACGTGAGTCAAGACACTAGAGACACTTCCTTACGGGCAGCATCCACTGCGGTGTGCCAGCCTGACACCCCTTCAGTAATGGTGGGGGAATGGCAGCCAGTGCTGGCCCGCCTAGAGTATCGGTGCATCTTTCCTAAAGCCAGAGTTCAGCACTGCATGTTGACCAGGTGGATATCCTGTAATATAAATGCTCGTTTGGATCCAAAAGGAAAATTATTAAAAATAAAAGAAAGATGAACAAATTTAATGTTTTGGGGGGGGGTGGTCAAAGAAAAGAATAAATAAAACCTTGTTGTAAAGAATTAATCGGCCTGATTGCCCTCACTCTTGTTTCTTTGCTCCCTAAAAAGGGAGGTCACAGGAGTGAAACCTCGCCAGAACTCTTGGGGTAAGTGGCAGCAGGTTCTGCAGTGCAGTTGGCTGACATCTAGTCAGCCCAGCTAATGAGGAATTCTAGAATTTCTCAAAGTTTTACCCTGGCCCTGAAAGATTTTCTTTTGTTAAAAGTATTGTCTTGGAGGAAACAAACAACAACAACAAAAATAGGTGACAAACTGGTTCCTTGAACACGTTATTTTCTGGCCAGAAAAATACTATCTCTAGGTAAGTAGTTTTAAATTAGGGAATCTATGGAACACAAGGCTTTGTAAGTAAAAGAGCTACAACCAGCCTCCTCTCCAAGAGAGGACACTCACTTAGCTGCCAGGTTCAGGAAGGAGAAGACACCCCAAGACTTGGAGGAGATACTGCCTATTCTTTCCCTCTGCCTGTATTACTCCTCATTTAGTCATAATAGCTCCTGAGTAAAGGAAAGCAGCAGTCCTCAGGTCCCTAGGGAAGCATCATCTTCTAATCCTAGTGTTGGGTTTATTGTTTGAATAAATTCTTCTATCAATTTAATGGAAACCAACTTCTAGAATGAGTCCTCTATCTCTGCAGTTCTATCAAAGATGACTTCTCAAGTCCTAACGTACATGATTTTTTAAAGAGTTTTCTTATGATTAAAACCAACAAAAAATATGTTGGGTGGCCAAGTAGTCAGAACCCTTGGAGTCTGGATTGGAAATGTCAAAGATCTTGTTCAACTCTCAGAGTTTATTTTCCAGTCATAATTTCTTTCCCATGGCTTCTACCTCCACTGAAGTTGGAAAGACAGAATTTGAAGAACAATTTTACCTAATTACACACTTCTATGGGATGACTAGTTGGTTTGGGCAAAGGCTGGTTTGTAAGAAATTTTTACATTGTTTGATGAGGGGTTTGTTTTTGGTTTCTTTCTAATCCATAGTATCCATAGGTCCATAGTATTTCCCAGGCTAATGGCACAAGGAAACACATATAAAGGAAAATAGACCCTACTCTGAACTTCTCTCTGGTGTTCCTGTATTATGCCTCTGACCATCTATTGGTTACCCTAACACAACTTGTCCCTTAACCTAAGTTTTGCCTCTGGGATATTATAAAACTTGCCTTTACTTGTATACCATGTTCTTTTGCTAATAAACTAGGAAAGTTTGCAAACCAGAGACCAAGATTTCAGTTCCTTAGATACTTAAAACACAAAATGTTGGGACTAGTCACAAGTGCATGTAGCTTTAGAACACCATAAACATAATAGGCAACAAAGAGCAGGAAGACAAATGCAAGTTCTGGGGTCAGATCCGCCCGAATTCCAATCTGTGTACCACCATTCATGAACTGTGTGCCCTTGATCAAGCCATTTAGCCTTAAAGTCACTTTCTTCATCTTTACAATGGGAACAATTATCACAAGACCTGAAAGGGTTATAGTACACAGTGAATGTGTTTTCGCATATAAAGAGAACAAACAGTGTGTTCCCATAAGAGGCACTCAGTACAAGTCAGGTACTACCATCATAGTCATCACTGTTGTCACTTACAAGTACATTCCCCAAACCCAAGAAACTGAATGCTTCAGAGACACAGTCCAAAAGGGAATAAATTAGCTTTGAAAAGCAAGCAAGTCATTATTATATATCTATTTTTAAATAATGCCTCCTCTCTTTTCTCAGCAACAAGCTCTAATTTGCTTATTCTTCACTTCTAATTTCCATATTCATTTAATAACAAAATGGGGGAGACATTAGTGGGAGATACTAATTGTAAAAGTAGCAATAAAGTTAATGGCAACATTAAAATACTGTACACATATAAACATAGCAATATTCAAGACAATTTGAAATATCAAGCAACTCCCAAATTAACAACACATGGAAGGGAATCATATATTCAGCATCAATGGCCTGATTATGACTCCACGGGGGTGCCTGGCTGGCTCAGTTGGTAGAACATGGGACTCTTGATCTCAAGGTCGTGAGTTCGAGCCCCACGTTGAACACAGAGATTAAAATATATAAAAAGTCCAAACTTAATCTGTAAACAGTAGTATACATCCCTGAAGACTACATTACTTGGAAATCAAAAAATACTCAACTATACAAAAGATAAACATGCTGAGGTTTATGGAGAAGATAAAATAAACTTCTAAACTACAGCATTTTTTTTAAAAAAAGGAAAAAAGATCAATCCTTTTAAAAGACCATTCCTATGTGATCAGTAAAGAACCATTAGTTCATAAGTCATCAGCTCGGGACATAAATAAATTGCACAATACTGTGAAGGTGATTCCTGGGGAAGTATTCAGGATACCGGGCAGCGCAGCAGAAGACTGAAGCCAACCATTATGAGTCCATCCAGGATGGCAACTCCCAAGCCTCAGGGCACTGTTTCCAGATCTCTGGCCTCAGCTTCTGCATACAAGACTACATGTGCTCATAAAAAATAATAACTATAGTCTCCATCTGCTGGTATTTAAATGATCCTTTAACATACAGGGACCATAGAACCCAGAATGTTAGAGCAGGAAAGGGCCTCTGTATCAATTCTGTCCTAGTCTATTTCATATGTGAGGGATTTAAGACTTAGAAAAACTCTAATATGTGTTTTCCAGAGGACAAGGATGTCTCCTATGAATCTAGTCAGCCACAGAAAGCTCTTGAGGTAGCCCCCAGAAACCCTAGCACAACCTTTTAAAAAACAAGAGGAGAAGAAAATAACAGAGAAATACCCCAGGAGGCCCTTTGCTCATGTGTCTAGAATTAATAGACACTATGAACCCTCTCCCTTGTAAAGGGTACAAAGAAATCTGAGTCTTCACATCCCCCAGACCCACCCCAGAGCCTTTTTACAAACCCTGAAACAGTCCCAGGAGATATTAATGAAATACCAGGCATAAGAAAAGCTACTTGCACCAAAGAAAATCAAAGGAAGAGCTGTGACAGATCAAACTATGAGGCCTGAAAATAACAGTGTGGAATCCAGGCCCAGTCCCAAGGCATGTTAGAAACACTGCTTTCCTCTGCCTCCAGATCAGATGGCTTGACTTGGATAGAAATATAGTGTGGATGGCTGGGAGGGTGGTGAGAGGGGAAAAGGTGGTCTCACAAAATACAACTTGGTAAATGCATACATAAAGTATTAGGTAGACCTGGGTCCACATTCCAGTTGTGCACTGAATAGTGTGATCCCAGCCATGGCCATGTTACTTGGCTTCTCACCCTTGGTTTTTTGGGGTTTTTTTGTTTTTTTTTTCAAATGTAGAATTAGGATAACAAGACCAACTGCATGTAGTTGTATTTAGGATAAGAGATTACACAAACACACTGAGTACTTAGCATGGTACCTATCATATTGTAGACATTCAATGAACCCATTGTTATCATTATGAATGTATTTACCCATCCATTAAATGTATTTATTAATCACATACTATGGCACCAAGTACTAGGGTTTCAATAATGAACAAGCCAGGTGAAGTAGTGATCTTGAGTTGTCCACAGCCTAATGGAAGTTCTATCAACAAACAAACCATTACATCATTGTGTGATTTTTGTTAGGGTGGGGAACTTCGATGGTACTATGACAGCTCCGAGGAATGACCTGGGGAGTCAAAAAAGGCTTCCTAAGAGAACTGGTATTTGAGCTGAGGCCTAAAGAATGACTGGGGTTAGCTGGGCCACAAGGAGGGAAAAGGGAATGACAGGTAGAGATGTGAGAGAAAATAGCTTGCTGCATTTCAAGGGTGAAGTTTGAGAGGACATACTAAGGGATAAGGCTGGAACATAATGGGGGAGCTCATAAACCATGTTCAGAGTTTAACCTTCAGGCATTCACTGTGTTGGCAAATGGTAATGACAAGTATCACATCATGAAAATACTAGAGGCAGACATAACATGGGTAAGCCAAAACAGCTTTGTTTACCTAAAGGATAAAGAAGAATGTCAGCATAGTCCATATACACCACAGAGAAATAATATTCTGAGGCATCCAACAATATAAGCTTCTGGCCACTGTATCCTACCTGCCCCAATAGCAATGCAGGTGCACAGCTGAAAATGATAATGTGAGGGAGGGAGGGTCACTTCAGACTCAATGGAGGCTGAACTATCTCCTCCAGGTTCTACTCACAGACATGACAACAAAGCTGTTCTCAGTGTAGGTTAATCTGGAGAAGTGTCAGGGTGCGTCTCGGCTGGCTTGCCTCATCAATCTTGAAGTCTTGGTGACGGAGCTTGTGAAGAGCAGAACCCTCAGGCTGGAGAACAATTCACATTTATCACTCTCAACCTCAGCCCCTCCCCAGCCTAAGTAAATCCCCGAGTCTAGTGCCACAGAACCCAACAGTGCCCAGACTCCTGGTTGCCACTATGCCACAAAGTAGGGAGCCCTCTGACCTGTGACCCTGTGTATCACCCAAGCTTTATCCTGACAGTAGTGACCAGCCCCAGAGGTAAAAGAAGCAGAGGAATAACGTGGTCTGATTTGTAAAAACAAAACAAAAACACTTTAGCTGAAATGAGCAGACTGGTACTCAAAGGGGGAAAAAATCCATTGTAGTAGAGCAGGTAAGAGGGGCCTGGGATAGAATAGTGACAGCAGAGATGGAAAAAGGTGGACACAATTGAGAAGTCTATTTACGGGAGGAATAGACAGGATTTGATGATTGGTTGGTGTATCACACTGACATATAAATCTGTGATTTCCAATAAATGAGGGAGCCAGTTAGTTGAGATGGCATATTAAGTCCTTTTGCTCCTGCAACAAATTATTTAAAAAAAAAACAAAAACCAACGAGTGGATTAAAACAATTCTTATTACTTTCTTATAGTTCTGGAGGTCAGAAATCCAAAGTCCCTTTCAGTAGGCTTAGGTCAAAGTGTTGACCTGGCTGGTTCCTTCTGGAGTCTCTGAAGGTGATTTCCTTTCCCTGCCTTTTTCAGCTTCTAATGGTCATCTCTATCCCCTGGCTCTTGGCCCCTTCCTCCATTTTCAAAATGCATCACTCCAACCTCTGCTTCTAGAATCTCATTGCCTTCTCTGAGAGACTCTTCATATAAGAAATATTGTGATTACATCAGCTCCCTCAGATCATCCAGGTCAGATTTCTCCATCTCAAGATTATTTAATCACATCCACAAAGTCCCTTTTGCCATGAAAGGTGATATTCACAAGTTCCAGGGGTTAGGATGTAGACATGGGGGGGGGGGCATTTTTCAGCCACAGAGGGTTATCCTTCATCTATTTGAGCAGCGGCGGCTCCACATATCTGTACCTCCTCATGGAAGGTGGTGGCCTTGACCAGCACCGTGGAGTCTTCTGGTCCTCCCATCTAGTTGTCCGCTGCTCAAGGAGACCCAAGGGACTCTCAGCAGGATAATTTCCATGTTTCTCTTAACAGCACATGCAGCTGTGTCACTCATATATTCAGCTTCTTTAGAATATTTCTTATAGGGCAAGATAAGGACCAAAAGAAGTCATACCAGCATCTCATTTTCCAATAAGAAATTCTGTCAGAATTCTGTCCGATTCTGTCTGATTCTGTCAGAATCACAACTAGTGGTCAAGATAAATTAAGCTTGTTTTGTCATCAAATCATTCTTTGCTTCATTAAATCCCAATAGTTGTCCCTTTGTGTGTTTAAAAATATGACTGAGTTTTACAATAAATTGATTCATAACTTACAGGAGTACATCTTAAGCAAAAAGTGAAATGCACCTCAAATGTTTGTCTCTGGAGAAGCAAACCTGTTGCAGAGGTCCCCGTCTTGCTCACTTTATAATTGAAAACCTCACTTTCAGGATTAAATCCCTCTATCAGGGACTCTTTATTTCCCTGTTATATTTCTGCCCCAGACCTATTCACCTTTCTTCTTTTCCAGGTATTTAGAATCTATGTTTTTTTTCTTAATCACTTGTGTAAGTATAGACCTTTTCCTTTGGTTTGCACTGTGGGATTTTTAGTACAAATGGAAGACAGGGTCTTCATAAATAGATTGTACTGGGAACAGTCCATGAAGTTTTAAATAATTTCTTACTTCTTAGATTGAATTCAAAATAAGTCACCTTGGAGGGGTCAAAGTGTTTCTTGGGGGGATTGGTAAGCCCTTCCCAGATAGGTACTAAGGGGAGGCAGATGACCTAACAAGGGGTCCCAGGAACTGGGTGGGCCACTTGGCTCCCCACTGAGACACACTGTGCTGTAGCCTTTGCACCCTGAGCCAGACTCCATGAAACACAAGCAGCTGCTGCTCAGATCTGAGCTGACAGGTGGTGGCTTTAACCTTGGCCAGTAATCAGAGTTCCAAATGACAGCTGCTTTGCCAGAAAGATGGATGAAGAGAGGGTTTTCAGGCACCATGACTGGTCACCAGCAGCAGAAATTTCTTAGAGACAAAGGACAGATAGAAGACGGAGGAAGAGAAAGAAGATTAAGGAGAAGTATTAACACAACCAAAGTGTAAATTTATCATTACCAAGCACCACAATCTAATCATCAAACATGGCAGAAAGGTTCTTTTGCAATTAGAAAAATCAGCAGGTTAGTCACACACTAATCGAGACCTATTTTTGCTTGAATTAGGTCAGTCTTCGTTAAATGCCTCTCTAGAAATAGGCGGAGGTCGAACTCCCCATGGGTGGTGTGCACTGATGAAGCAGAGATGACTCACGTTTGTTCATCTTTAAGCTGTACAGATGGCTGATGGAATTCTTCCTGCCAACTCCCCTGAGAATGAAGAACCCCTCCCCCATCTTCACTGGAAGCCCTGCCAATGGACTACAGAGTAGGCAGTGGTTTCTAAACAGATTTTCAGACCAATGGGGCACAAAGTTTCCTTTGGCCACTTGCTAACAGAGTGCCAGGAAATTATACTAGCAGCTAGGTGTGTACTTGTGGCTGGCACAGAGAGGTTCCTGATATCTTTGCAGACTGGTGGTTGCTGCAGTGAAATAAATAACCATTATAGCTGGGTCCTCATGGGGTGACCAACTTGTTCAATTTGCCTGAAAGGCTTGCATTCTGGGAATCCCCCGAGTCCTTGGAAAACCAGCCCTTGGTCACCATAGGCCTCTTCATAAAGGGTAAGATCTCTACCAAATCTTAACTTGACAGATACTTCAGGTTCTTCACAGAGGATACAAATTATTACATGAGAAAATGCAAGACTGAAGGACTATTAGTGACTATCTAATCCAGTGTGCATCCAAATCCACTGGGCTAGTTTTTGAAAATACAGATTCCTGAGTTCTACCTCCACAAATACTAATTCAGTAGGTCTGGAGTGGAGTTCCATGTTTTGCAAGTTTATATTCACTCTGGATGATTCAGACTACAAGTGGTCCAAGAAGCCATGTTTGAGAAACAGGGATTTAATTCCAGCCCCTCATTTTATTGATAAGAAATCTGTGCTGTGTGAGGCTACACAATATGCTAGTTACAACCTGATCTAAAATAAAACCTCAAAAAACACACTCCCTACCTAGTCGAAAGCTATTTTCATTTAAAGCATTGGGGGGCTCTATGGTTCTTTTTTCTTGCAAAAGTCTGTTTACATTGTCCTTCTAGAATATATCATCTGAGAAAATATTTGACAAAAAGGAAAACTGAGACTCACTAGATATAGCCATATTTACAGTGGTTGGCATTTCTTCTCTGTGAGTAGCTGATGTCAGCTTCAAAGAAAAGAGGTATGTTTTGTTTTCCTTCTTGAGGAGTTTCTTAGAAGCATTAGCTGCTTTGAACCAGCCTGCTCTTATATACAATGTTCTCAGACCTCACACTGACTCAGCCAGGATAAAGGATGTTAATTATAAATATTCCTGGGATTAGACACAGGCAAAAAACATCTTAATTCAGGCTCCCAAATTTGTACCTTGTGGAACTGGACCCCGAGTATTTTGTGTCAGTGTGCTTCATCTCTGGTCTGCCCATACCATGTAGAACCAGTCTTTAAATATAAAAGTGTAAGATTTTGAAAGTAGTATTTTAAGGTTGTTCTGGCTAAAAAGATGGCAATTTGGTATGGGCCCCATTTTGTGCTGTTTCATTCCCTCTGGGTGTCACTTTCATCTATTGCAACAGACCTGTCCTCTGGAGCTACTGAAGTCTAATTTCTCTTCCAAAAGACAGTTTTTTAAATATTTGAAGATAGTAATAAGGACTTACTCAGGCTAAATATCTCGAATTTATTTAGGTGTCCCTTTTCCAAACTCTTTGTTCTCCTCCAGGTATGATGTATGTAATGCAGAACTGAACCCACTTCCTGAGTCCCACCCCCCTCCCACACACCAGCATCCATCACTAGAACTGGATGGAAAAGGTTAAGGGAAGGGACACCTCTCACTTGGAAACTTGATTTCCAAGACTAAAAAAGCATTTGTGAACATAGACCCATCCAAGGAACAGAGAAAGACTTCCACACCGCAATCAAAAACAAAAATTTTAAATATTAGTCTAATCAATTTATTTTCTAATTATTGTTGCTCATTTATAAGACATCCACCATATGCAGTGATACTTGACATTCCAGTGAGGTACTAGATACTATAAGAACTCAATAGGAAGGAATGATGAAAAAAAGAGCAATGCACTTCTTAGACAATAAGTGACCCTATTGTACAATGTTAATATGCCACGTATTTCACAGTTTGTATACAGGCTAATAACAAGGACTTAGAGCCAAATTAGTTGAGTTCAGATACTGGATCCACCATTTACTGACCTTGGAAGAGTCAGTTCCATCTGTAAAATTAGGACAATAATTGTTCATACCTCGTATGATTCTTATAATAATTAGATTAATATACACAGTGTTTGGATGTAGAACCTGGTTCTACAGGAGTGCTTGCTAACCTGATTATTGTATATAAGTTAATCACACACACACACACACACACACACACACACTGACCTTCTACAAGGGTAACGCTTTATGATTGTATGGGTTGTGAGATTTTGTATTTAAACATCTAATCTGCTAGCAGTTTAGTATGTATTGAAAGTCTGTGGTTAGAATTAAATCTGTGATATTATTGGTTATTGGATATTTTATTTGGAGGAAAAAATTAGATGGTCTAGTCTTACCTAATGAACACATAGACAAAAAAGAAGGAGGGGTCAAAGATGGTGGCATAGGAAATCCCTGACTTCATTTACTCCCACAAACACACTGAATCTACACCACATACATATACAGCAATTCCTCCTGAAGGTGAACTGATTGAGTAGCTTCTGCACAATAAAGGATAGAGGGACCATATAGAGAATGTTGGGAGAGAAGGAGACACAGTCACAATGGGAACCCCACCAATGATGCTATGAAATGCAGTAGAGAGGATAGCACTGAGGAGCCTATGATCAGATTTCCTGACCTGGGGTACAACAAACAAAAACAAGCAAAAAATCCAGTGATTTAAAGGGCACCTTGACTGTAACTGAAGGAAATCCATTTACTAACCCTAAAGCGTATGCCAAATAGTGGCGGAACTGCAGGAACTCTCTCTGGCTTGGGAGATGCTGACAAGCACCACTGTTTATGTTCCCTCCCAACCATCAATATAGGTAGCTCAGATAACAGCAGGGTCCAGGTGCTCTAACAGGTCTCCGGCAACACCAGGAGCTCTAAGAGGGCTCCTAGACCACACCACTCCAGCTGTACACCCATAGAAGTTCACCTCCCCACTTTACCTGCTATAGTTTCAGCTGTCCAACCAAGGCTACTCCTGGCCTGGCACACACCAAGAAACCCCTTAGCCCATATTGCTCCAGCAAGCCAGCAAAGCTGCCAGAAACATTCAGTCTACACAGCAGACATTCCTACACAAGGACACTCCTTCAAGACTTGGAGAAGTAGTTGTTTTGCCTAATTCATAGAAACAACACAGAAGTCAATGCGAGGGGACGAAGGAATATGTTCCAAAAGAAAGAACAAGACAAAAGTTCAGAAAAAAAAGAACTAAGTTAAGTGGGGATAAGCAACCTACCTGGAAAAGAGTTTAAAGTAATGGTTATAGGGGCACCTGGGTGGCTCAGTCAGTTAACCATCTGACTTCAGCTCAGGTCATGATCTCACGGTTCCTGAGTTCAAGCCCCGCGTCGGGCTCTGTGCTGACAGCTCGGAGCCTGGTGCCTGCTTCAGATTCTGGGTCTCCCTCTCTTTCTGTCCCTCGCCTGCTCATGCACTGCCTCTCTCTCTCTCTCTCCTCTCTCTCTCAAAAATAAATAAATATTTAAAAAAATAAAGTAATGGTTATAAAGATGTTCAACAGAGTTAAGAGTATATGAACTTAGTGAAACTTCAACAAAGAGATAGGAAATATAAAAAAAGAACCAATCAGAGTTGAAGAGTGAAATAAATGAATAAGTGAAATAAAAGTACACTAGAGGGAATCAACAGCAGATTAGGGGATGCAAAAGAATGAATCCATGATCTGGAAGACTTGGTATGAGAAAGCACCCAAGGTGAACAGCAGAAAGTGAAAAGAATAGTAAAAATATGAGGACAGGATAGGAGACCTCTGCAACAATGTCAAGCATAATAGCATTCACATTATAGAGGTCCCAGAAGAAGAGGAGAGAGAGGAAAGGACAGAAAACTTATTTGAAGAAATAATAGCTGAAAACTTCCCTACCCTGGGAAAGGAAACAGACATCCAAGTTCAGGAAACACAGAGAGTTGTACACAAGGTGAACTAAAGGAGGTCTACACGAAGACACATAATAATTAATATATCAAAAAATAAAGATAAAATGTTAAAAGCAGCAAGAGAAAAGCAACTTGTTATATAGAAGGGAAATCACAGGAGACTAATAGCTGATTTTTCAGAACAAACTTTGCAGGCTAGAAGGGAGTGGCATGATATATTCAAAGTGCTGAGAGGAAAAAAAAACCCTACAGCCAAGAAAACTACTCAGCAAGCCTATAATTTTGAAAGAAGGATAGATTAAAGAATTTCCTAGAAAACAAAAGTTTAAAAAGTTCATAACCATTAAACTGGCCTTACAAGAAATGTTAAAGGAACTTTTTTAAGTGGGAAAGGAAAGGCATTAACTAGAAGAAAATTATGAAAGGAATAAACTTCATTCATAAAAGCAAACATACTACATAAAATATGTAAAACATGACATTACATATAGAAAATGTGGAGAGGAAGGAGTAAAAATGTAGAGCTTTCAGAATGTGTTTGAACTTAAACAACGATTAACTTAATATAGAGTGCTATATACCTAGGATGTTATAAATTAATTTTATGGCAACCAAAAGCCTAAATAGATATCCAATAAAATAAAGAGAAAGGAACTAAGAATAAAACTAAAGAAAGCCATCAATCACAAAGAGAGTAAAAGAAAGAAACAGAAGAACTATAAAAAAATTTTTAATGACATACCCACCAATAATTATTTTATATTTAAAAGGTCTACATGCTTCAATCAAAAGATATTGGGTGACCAAATGGATAAAAATAAAGTCCATTTATATGCTGTCTATGAGAGACTCACTTCAGACCTAGAGACACATACAGACTGAAAGTAAAGAAATGGAAAAAGATTTTTCATGTAAATGGAAGTGAAAAAAAAAACACCCTGGGGTACCAATACTTCTATCAGACAAAATAGACCTTAAAACAAAGACTGTAACAAAGAAGAGGACTACATAGTGATAAAGGGATCAATTAAACAAAAGGATATAAGACTGTAAATATCTATGTATCCAATATAGGAGCACCTAATAGATAAAGCAAATATTAATAGACATAAAGGGAGAATTGACAATAATACAATAATAATAGGGGACATTAACACCCCACTTACATCAATAGATATATTACCAAGACAGAAAATCAATAAAGAAGCAATGGTTTTGAATGACACATTAGACCATATGGACTTAACAGATATATACAAAACATTCTATCCACACACACCAGAATACATATCCTTTTCAAGTGCACATGGAATATTCTCCAGGATAGATCACATGTTAGGCCATAAGACAAATCTCAACAAATTCAAGAAGACTTAAATCATATCAAGCATCTTTTCTGACCACAATGGTAAGATACTAGAAGTCAATTACAAGGGGGAAAAAAAACTGGAAAAAACACGAACACATGGAGACTGAACTACACGCTACCAAAGAGAAAATAAAAAAATACCTGAAGACACATGAAAATGGGAGAAAATTGTTCAAAATCTTTGGGACACAGCAAAAACAGTTCAAAAAGAGAAGTTTATAATGATATAGGCCTCTCAAGAAACAAGAAAAAATCTCAAATAAATAATCTAACCTTACACCTAAATTAACTAGAAAAAAAGGCAAAACAAAGTTCAAAGTTAGAAGGAAGGAAATAAAAATCAGAGCAGAAATAAGTTAAATTGAGACAAAGGAGTAGAAAATATCAATGAAACTAAAGCTGGTTTTGGAAAAATAAACAAAACTGATAAAACTTTAGCCAGACCCATCAGGTTAAAAAAGAGGAGACTCAAACACATAAAATTAGAAATGAAACAGGATGAATGGATAAAGAAGTTGTGGTTTATATACACAATGGAGTACTACGTGGCAATGAGAAAGAATGAAATATGGCCTTTTGTAGCAACATGGATGGAACTGGAGAGTGTTATGCTAAGTGAGATAAGTCATACAGAGAAAGACATACCATATGTTTTCACTCTTATGTGGATCCTGAGAAACTTAACAGAAGACCATGGGGGAGGGGAAGGAAAAAAAAAAGGTTAGAGAGGGAGGGAGCCAAAACATAAGAGACTCTTAAAAACTGAGAACAAACTGAGGGTTGATGGGGGGTGGGAGGGAGGGGAGGGTGGGTGTGGGGTATTGAGGAGGCCATCTTTTGGGATGAGCACTGGGTGTTGTATGGAAACCAATTTGACAATAAATTTCATATTTAAAAAAATAAAATGAAACAGGAGAAGTTAAAACTTATACCACAGAAACACAAAGAGACTACTCTTTGTATTATAAGAGACTACTACTGCAATGAATTATATACCAACAGTTTGGACAACTTAGAATAAATGGATAAATTCCTAGAAACATACAATCTTCCAAAATTGAATTGGGAGGAAATAGAAAACTTGATCAGATCAATTACTAGTAATTAAATTGAATCAATAATAATAATAATCTTAAGAAACAAAAATCCAGGACCAGAAGCCTTCACAGGTGAATTCCACAAAACCTTTCAAGAAAAGTTAATACCTATTCTTCTCAAACTATTCCAAAAAATAGAGAAAGGAAAACTTCCAAAATCATTCTATGCAGCCAGCATTACTCTGATACCAAAACCAAATAAAGACATTACAAAAATGAAAACTACAGCCAATATCTCTGATGAAGATAAATGCAAAAATTCTTGATAAAATGTTAGTAAATCAAATTCAACAATACTATAAATGATCATTCATCACGAAAAAGGAGATTTATTCCAGGGATACAGGGATGATTTGACATCAGCAAATCAATTAAGGTAATGCACCATATTAGCAAAATGAAGAATAGAAACCATATGATCATCCCAATAGATGCAGAAAAAGCATTTTACAAAATTCAATCTTTGTTTATAATAAACTCTCAAGAAAGTGGGTTTAGAGAGAACATAACTTAATAAAGGCCATATACGACAAACCCACAGCTAAGATCACACTCAATGTTAAAAAACAGAAAGCTCTTCCTCTAAAATCAGGAAGACCAAGATGTTCCTCTCATCATTTTTATTCAACATAGTACTGGAAGTCCTAGCCAGAGCAATCAGATGGAGAGAGAAAGCGGGGGGGGGGGGGGGGGGGGGGGGAGGAGAGGAAGGAAGGAAAGGAGGGAGGGAGGAAGGGAGGAGACTGGTAAACAAGAAGTAAAACTCACTATTTACAGATGACATGATCTTCTATAAGAAAACCCTAAGTACTTCACCAAAAAAAGCTATTAATATAAATGAATTCAATAAAGTTGCAGAATACACAATCAATATACAGATGTCTTGCATTTCAATACACTAATAATAAACTATCAGAAAGAGAAATTAAGAAAACAATCCTATTTACAATTGCATAAAAGAATAAAATACCCAGGAATAATTTTAACCAAGGAGGTATAAAACCTGTATTCTGAAAACTATAAGACATCAATGAAAGAAATTAAAGATAACACAAATAAATGGGAGAATATACCACACTCATGGTTTGGAACAATTAACATTGTTAAAATGTTCATATTACCCAAAGGAATACACAGAGTCAATGCAATCCCTATCAAAATACCAGTAGTATTTTCTTACAGAACTAGAACAATAATCCTAAAATGTGTATGGAACTACAAAAGTTTTCAAATATTCAAAGCAATCTTTGGAAAGAACAAAGCTGGATAAACAAACAAAATGCCAGATTTCAAGATAAGTCCAAAATTACAGTACTCAAAAGAGTATGGTACTGGCACAAAAATGACACATAAGTCAATGGAATAGAATAGAGAAGCCAGAAATAAACCCATACTTACATGGTCAATCTACAACAAAAGAGGCACGAATATACAATGGGAAAAAGATAGTGTCTTCAACAAATGGTGTTAGGAAAACTGGACAGCTACATACAAAAGAATGAAACTGGACCACTTTCTTCTTACACCATATACAAAAATAAACTCAAAATATATTTAAGACCTAAATGTAAGATCTAAGGCCGTAAAAGTTTTTTTTTTCTCCTTATACTTTGGTTTAAAAACTACATGCTAGTTATGGGGTGCCTGGGTGATGCAGTCAGTTAAGCATCTGACTTTGGTTCATGTCATGATCTCACTGTTGGTGGGTTCAGGCCCCGTGTTGGACTCTGTGCTGACAGCTCAGAGTCTGGAGCCTGTTTCGGATTCTGTGTCTGCCTCTCTCTCTCTGCCCTTCCCCTGCTCATGCACGTGCTCGCTCTCTCTCTCTGTCACTCAAAAATAAACAAACATAAAAAAAATTTAATTACATGCTAGTTAATTAACATACAGTACAATATTGGCTTCAGAAGTAGGATTCAGTGATTTATCACTTACATACAACACACAGTGCTCATCACAAGTGCGCTCCTTAACACCCATCACTCATCTAGCCCATCCCCCACCCACCTTCCTCCATCAGCCTTAAGTTTATTCTCTATCTTTAAAAACCTCTCATGGTTTGTTTCCTTCTTTTTTCCCCACTCCCATATGTTTGTTCACCTGTCATGTTTCTTAAATTCCATATATGAGTGAAATCATGTAGTATTTGTCTTTCTCTGGCTTATTTTACTTAATATACTCTAGCTCCATCCTGGTCATTGCAAATGGCAGAATTTCATTCTTTTTGATGTCTGAGTAATATTCCATTGTATGTATAGATATAGATATAAATATAGGCACATGTATAGATACAGACTACGTCTTTTTTATCCATTCATCAGTCAATGGACATTTTAGCTCTTTCCATAATTTGGCTATTGTTGATAATGCTGCTATAAACATTGGGTGCATGTGTTTCTTTGAATTAGTATTTTTTTAATGTTTATTAATTTTTGAGAGAGAGAGAGAGAGAGCATGAGCAGGGGAGGAGCACATAAAGGGGGACAGAGGATCCAAAGCAAGCTCTGCGCTGACAGCAGCCAGCCAGATGTGGGGCTCGAACACATGAATTGTGAGATCATGACCTGAGCTAAAGTTAGACACTCAACCGACTGAACTACCCAGGTGCCCCTTGAATTAGTATTTTTGTATCCTTTGGGTAAATACCTGGTAGTGCAATTGGTGGGTCATAGGGTAGTTCTATTCTTAACTTTATGAGGAACCTCCATACTATTTTCCAGAGTGGCTGCACCAGTTTGCATTCCCACCAACAGTGTAAGAGGGTTCCCCTTTTCTACATCCTCATCAACACCTATTATTTCCTGTATTGTTAATTTTAGCCATTCTAACAGGTGTGAAGTGGTATCTCATTATAATTTTGATTTGTATTCCCTTGATGATGAGTGATGTTGAGCATCTCTTCAGGTGTCTGTTAGACATTTGTAGGTCTTCTTTGGAAAAATGTCTATTCATGTCTTCTGCCCATTTCTTAACTGGACTATTTGTGTCTTGGGTGTTGAGATTGATAAATTCTTTATATATTTTGTATACTGAACCTTTATCAGATATGACATTTGCAAATATCTTCTCCCATTCTTTAGACTGCCTTTAAGTTCTGTTGATTGTTTCCTTTGCTGTGCAGAAGGTTTTATCTTGATGAAGTCCCAATAGTTCGTTTTTGCTTTTGTTTCCCTGTCTCTGGAGATATGTCTAGTAAGAAGTTGCTACAGTGGAGGCCAAAGAGTTTGCTGTGTTCTCCTCTAGGATTTTGATGATTTCCTGTCTCACATTTAGGTATTTCATCCATTTTTAATTTATTTTTGTGTATGGTGTAAAAAAAGTGGTCCAGTTTCATTCTTTTGCATGTTGCTGTCCAGTTTTCCCAACACCATTTGTTGAAGAGACTGTCTTTTTTCCATTGGATATTCTTTGCTGCTTTGCAAAACATTAGTGACCATATAGTTGTGGGCCCATTTCTGGGTTTTCTATTCTGTTCCATTGATCTATGTGTGTCTGTTTTTGTGCAAGTACCATATTGTCTTGATGACTATGGCTTTATAATATAGATTGAAATCCAGAATTGTTGATGCGTCCAGTTTTGTTTTTCTTTTTCAGGATTACTTTGGCTATTCAGGGTCTTTTGTGGTTCCATACAAATTTTAGGATTGTTTGTTCTACCTCTGTGAAAAATGTTGTTGGTATTTTGATGGGGATTGCATTAAATGTGTAGATTGCTTTGGGTAATATAGATATTTTAACAATGTGTGTTCTTCCCATTCATGAGCATGGAATGCTTTTCCATTTCCTTGTGTCCTCTTCAAGTTCTTTCATAAGTATTCTACAGTTTTCAGAGTACAGATCTTTTACCTCTTTGGTTAGGTTTATTCCTAGGTATCTATTTTTGGTGCAATTGCAAATGGGATTGATTCCTTGATTTCTCTTTCTGATGCCTCATTATTGGTGTATAGAAATGCAACAGATTTCTGCACGTTGATTTTTTTTAGCCTGAAACTTTGTTGAATTCATGTATTAGTTCTAGCAATTTTTTGTTACAGTCTTTCAGGTTTTCTACATAGAGTATCATGTTGTCTACAAATAGTGAAGTTTGACTTTTTCCTTGACGATTTGGATGCCTTTTATTTCTCTTTGTTGTCTGATTACTGAGGCTAAGACTTCCAGTACTATGTTAATAACAGTGGTGAGAGTGGACATCCTTGGAATTTTCCTGACTTTAGGGGAAAATCTCTCAGTTTTTCAGCATATTAGCTGTGGGTCTTTCATATATGTCCTTTATGATGTTGAGTTATCTTCCATATATCCCTACTTTTTTGAGGGTTTTTATCAAGAATGAATGCTGTATTTTGTCAAATGCTTTTTCTGCATCTATTGACAGGGTCATATAGTTCTTAGCCTTTATTCTTTTTAATGTGGTGTATCATATTGATTGATTTGCAAATATTAAACTACTCCTGCTGCCCAGGAATAAATCCCAATTGATCATGGTGAGTAATTCCTTTAATGTACTTTTGGGTTCAATTTGTTAGGATCTTGTTGAGAATTTTTTCATTCATCCTCATCAGGAATATTGACCTGTAATTCTCCTTTTTAGTGGGGTCTTTGGTTTTGGAATCAGGATAATGCTGGCCTCATACAAGGAGTTTGGAAGTTTTCCTTCCACTTCCATTCTTTGGAACTGTTTGAGAAGAATTGGTATTAACTCTCTTTTAAGTGTCTGGTAGAATTCCCCTGGGAAACCATATGGCCCTGGACTTTTGTTTGTTGGGAGATTTTTGATTACTGCTTCAATTTCTTTTCTGGTTATGGGTCTGTTCAAATTTTGTATATCTTTCTGTTTCAGTTTTGGTAGTTCATATGTTTCTAGGAATTTATCAATTTCTTCCAGATTGCCTAGTATTTTGGCATATAATTTTTCATAATATTTCCTTATAATTTTGTATTTCTGTGGTGTTGGTTGTGAACTCTCATTTCTCATTCAGGATTTTATTTATCTGTGTTCTTTATCTTTTCTTTTTGATAATTCTGGTTAAGGGACTTATCAGTTTTATTAAATCTTTCAAAGAGCCACTCCTGGTTTCATTGACCTGTTCTATTGTTCTTTTTGTTTGTTTCTATATCATTTATTTCTGCTCTAATATTTATTATTTCCCTTCTTTTGTTGGCTGTAGGCTTCATTGATTGTTCTTTTTTAGCTCCTTGAGGTGCCTGAATAATCAAAGCAATTTTGAAGAAGAAAAGCAAAGCTGGAGGCATCACTATTCTGGACTTCAAGTTATATTACAAAGCCATAGGAATCAAAATGGTATGGTACTGGCACAAAAGAGACACAGAGATCAATGGAATAGAATAGGATAGAAAACCCAGAAATAAACCCACAGTTATACTGCCAATTAATCTTCAACAAAGGAGGCAAGGATGTGCCCATGGTGTTGGGAAAGCTGGATAGCAACATGCAAAAGAATGAAATTGGACCACTTTCTTACACCATACACAAAGATAAACTCAATATGGATTAAAGAACTAGATGTTAGACATGAAAGTATAAAAATTCTGGAAGAGATCACAGGTGGTAACTTCTCTGACATTGGCCATAGCAATTTTTTTCTAGTTATGTCTCCTGAGGCAAGGGAAACAAAATATTGGGACTACATCAAAATAAAGAGCTTGTACACAGAGAAGGAAACCATCAACAAAACTAAAAGACAACCTACAGAATGGGAGAAGATATTTGCAAGTGACATATCTGATAAAGGGTGTATCCAAAATATATAAAGAATTTGTACAACTCAATACCAAAAACCCAAGAATCCAATTAAAATAACCCAAATAATCCAATTTAAAAATGGGCAGAAGATATGAACAGACATTTTCCTAAAGAAGACAGATGGTTAATAGACACATGAAAGGATACTCAATATCACTCATCATCAGGGAAAATCACATCAAAACTATAATGAGATTATCTCCTCACACCTGTTAGGAAATGGCTAAAATCAACAACATAAGATACAACAGGTGCTGGCAAGGACTGGAGAAAAAGGGACCCTCTTGCACTGTTGGTGGGAAAGCAAGCCACTGTAGAAAACAGTATGGAGGTTTCTCAAGAAATTGAAAATAGAACTACCTTATTATCCAGAAATCACACTACTGGTGTTTACCCAAAGAATACAAAACACTAATTCAAAAGGATCATGCACCCCTATGTTTATAGCAGCATTATTTATAACAGTAAAGATATGGAAGCAGCCTAAGTGTCTATCGGTCAATGAATTGGTAAATAAGTGGTGTGTGTATGTATGCATGTATATATACGTAATGTATGTAATATATGCATATATATAATGTAAGTATGTATATGTGTATGTATCATATATATGTAATATATGTAATGTATGCATATATATAATGTAAGTACATATGTAATATATATAATGGATTACTCATCCATAAAAAATGAAATTATACCATTTGTAATACATAGATGGAATAGACCGTATTATGCTAAGCAAAGTAAGTCAGTCAGAGAAAGACAAATGATTTCACTCATATATGGAATTTAAGAAACAAAACAAATATTTAAAGGGGAAAAAAGAGGGAGACAAATCAAGAAACAGGCTCTTAACTATAGAAAACAAACTGATGGTTACCAAGGGGAGGTGGGGAGAATGCGTGAAATAGGTGGTGGGGATGAAGGAGGTCACTTGTGATGAGCACCGGATATTGTATGGAAGTGTTGAACCACAGTGAAACTAACAACACTGCATGTTAATTATATGGGAATTTTCTGCCTTTGGGGATTAAGTACATTTCTATTCTGTTTAACTTCTATTCTTGGTATATTAGCTATAAGTTTTAAGTTTTTAGTGGTTGCTCTAAAATTGACAAAATACATCTTTAACTTTCACAATCCATCTCTAATTTTATTCTATGTTATATGTAGTATAAAGCCTATTCAATAGTATAAACCTATTTTTCTTTCCCAATCTTATGCTATTTTTTCCACTTATTTTACTTCTACATACATCTGTGATAACCTCCACAAAATATCCTAATTGATTTTAAGCAAGTATATTTTTTTTTGAGAGAGAGAGAGAGAATGAATAAATGAATGAGTGGGAGTGGGAGAGGAACAGAAGGAGAGGGAGGGAGAGAATCTTAAGCAGGCTCCACACTCTGTGTGGAGGCCTACATGGGGCTCAATCCCATGATCCTAGGATCGTGACCTGTGCCGAAATCAAGAGTCAGATGGTTAACAGGCTGAGCTACCCAGATGTCCCAGCAGTCATTTATGTTTCAAAGAATGTTGAAAATGAAAACAAAGCATTTCATATCTACCCCCATGTTTACTCTTCCTGGGCCTGTTGTTCTTTTGTACCAAATGTGCTTCAATCTATTGTTTTCCTTCTGCCTGAAGGACTTCCTAGAGCAATTCCTGTAGCACAGGTCTGCTACTAATTAAGTCTCTTAGGTTTTGTTTATCTAAAAATTTTTTAAATTTTACCTTGATGTTTTAAAGATATATTCACTGGGTATAGAATAATAGGTTGTTTTATTTTTCTTTCATACCCTTGAAACTGCTATTTTATTGTCTTCTGGATTATATAGTTGTCAGTGAGAAGACTGTAGAAATCCTTCTCTGTCTCCCTCTGTACATAATGTCTTTTTTTTCCCCTTTGGCTCTTGTTAGGCCTCACTTTGTACCATTAGTTTTTATAAACTGTGCTTATACTATGCCTCAGTGTGGTGTGTGTACATACCTGTGTGTATGGGTATGTGTATTTATCTTACCTGGAGTTAATTGATTTTTTATCTGTGGGTTTAAAAACTTTCCATCAAATTTGGAAAATATTTACTATTTTTTCAAATATTTTTCTACCCTTCTTCCACTCCTACTCCTCTCCCATTTGTACCTATGTTAGACTACTTGTTAATATCTATAAGTCACTAAGGCTCTGACTTACACTTTAGTATTTTTTCCTCCTCTGTGCTTCATTTTATGAATAGGTTACCTTCCTATATCTTTGGGATCATTGATCTTTTCCTCTGCTGTGTCTAACCTGTTGTTAATCCTATTCAGTGAGACTTTAATTTCAAATATTTTAGTTTTTCATCTGAAGCTCCATTTGGTTATTTTTATATCACCATTGATTGCCTCATTATGTTCATCGTTTACTTTAAATATTTGAACATAGTTACAGTAACTATTTTAACATCCTTGTTTCTAATTCTATCATTTCTGCCATTTCTGCATCTGTTCCTATTGACTGATTTTTGCACTAATTATGAGTCATATTTTCCTTTTTCTTGGAATGCCTAGTAATTTTTATTGAATGATGGCCTTTGTGAATATTATGTTGTTGAGTGTCTACATTGCATGGTCTTTCTTTAAAGAGTGTTGGGCAGGCAGTTAAGTAATTTGCAGATGTTCGATCCTTTTGAGACCTGTCTGAACTTTTTAAGAGCAGGTCTAGAGTGCTCACCCTGTGATAGCACAGCCCTACGGTAGGGGTGTAACAGCTTGACTTTACCCTATGTGGTACAGCCCAGTGCTGAGCTGTGGGGTCTCTGATGAATGGCCTGGTATGATAACTAATGGCTCTCCTATCTAACTAGTCATAATTTGAATACCTCTTCACAGCTTAAACATCACACTAACCTGTGTAAGCTTCTAGGGATTATTTTGATTACAGTTCTCTGGGTAATCTGTGCCTGGCATTGTAAAGTTTTCCTTTATGAATGTGCAGCCTAGTACTAAGCAAAGACTCACAAGGATCCTTTTTTCAGGTTTCTGGAGGGTTTTTTCCCCCCAACTCACATCACATATTTTTGAAATTCTACACTAAACATCCAACAACCTTAACTTCCTTGAACTTTAATTTTCTAGGTCAGAAGTCTATCTGAAATGAGAACATTTCTAGATAAGAAATTTCCATCTTCTGAATTCGCTAAGATCACTGGGCCCTACTTAGGTTGACCCCACCTCCACTTATGCACACCATCCAGAAATTGCCTATAGGCAGAAATCCAAGGTGATTATGGGGTTCACAAACCCCGAGGTGATTACGAGGCACAAACATATGCTGCCCATTTTACAATGACTGAAAATAGTTGTTTCATATTGCTATTGACTATTTGTATCCCACCACTGCCACCCTCCCCTCCAATTCATATGTTGAAATATAATGCACAATGTGATAGTATTTGGAGGTGGAGACTTTGGGAGGTGATTAGGTCATGAGAGTTGATTCTCATAAATAGAATTAATGCCTAATAAAAGAACTTCTTGGCCCCTTCTACCATGTGAGGACACAGTGAAAAGATGGCCATCAGTGAACCGGGAAGTGGGCTCTCCCCAGACACCAAATCTGCAGGCGCCTTGATCTTAGACTTTGAAGACTCTAGAATGATGAGAAATAAACTCCTATTGTTTATAAGCCACACAGTCTATGGAAATTGTTATAACAACCTGGATGTGCTAAGACACATATTTAATGATGGGACGTTTGCCCTAGTCCTTTTTAGTTCATCATGGCTTTAAAGAGAAGCCCAGAGACCTTTTACTTAACCAGTTTCTATATATAAGCTAAATTTTTCATCTTGACTCATTCATGTAAATAGAAACTTCATATTAAGTGTAAATAGAGAAAGAATAGGCAAAGAGGAGGTGAAAAAGTGAGTTTTCAAGGTGTGAGTTTAGGTCCCTCATCTTTTAACCCAAATCTGACTTTGATCATCTTCAGTATTGTTTTCAAAGTATAAAAAGGGAATATTAAATTTCCTTTCATTGGCTTCTAGATAAATATTGCAGATTCTAAAAGTAATTAGGCTGAACTAGTAAGCAAAAGGGGTTTCATGCCTTGAGGAAGGTTTTGATATAGGCCTATAACTCCATAGATTCAGGATTAGTTACAAGCGATAAACCTATTCGGGTGTTTTCCAAAGTTCTTTCATCCTGAAGACTGATCAGCCTTCCCCGTAAGCCTGAAAGATTAGGAGAACAAAGATCCATTGATACAACCCTGAATGTCTGCAGAATAGTATATAAAGACAGATCCCAAAAGTTAATTCCCAGTCCTGGTAAAATTTATAAAATAACAAAATAGATACATCAATAGCGTCTAAATAAAGCTGAAAATAACCTCTGCTGCAAACTTTCCTTTACAAGCCTTCATTTGTGAGGTGGGTGGGAGATGGCTAGATGGATGATGGGTATTAAGGAGGGCACTTGTTTTGATGAGCACTGGGTGTTGTATGTAGGTGATAAATCACAGAATTCTACTCCTGAAACCAATATTGCACTGTATGTTAACTAATTAGACTGTAAATTTTTAAAAATTATAAAATAAAAGCCCTCGTTTGTTACCATTTAGTCTGAGCTGAAAGCTAGTGGGAGAAAGAGGTACTATCTGTATATTTCTGGATCACCCTTTCTATTTCTCAGAAGCTGAAGCCATAGTACATCCACAGGAAGGATTATGTCCAGTAGATATAAATTATTCGCATCATCACTCCCAGCATTTTCCTCTTATAAGTATTCATATTCATGGGAAACAAAACACTTTCCTTCCCAATTCAACAACCGGGGCCTCTTGGGGAGCTCTTCCCTTGATCACACTTGCAGAGTAGCAGCTGTTACAGCTGTGAAAGGATGAGTTTTAGAAAGAACTATGTTGTCTCCTCAAAACTGTTTTCTCTGTGAAAGCTGCAAGGTGGTAAGGAACACACATACAGGGTATAGGTCTATATACTCAAAAACACAAATGCATGTGTGTATTTAAAAGTTCATTTGCAAATGGAAAACTTTAATTGAGAATTTTCTAGACTCCAGAAACTATAGTAAGTGCAGTGAGGGATATGTAGATGTTACATAAGGCAAGGACTTTTTAAAAATATTTATTTATTTATTTATTTATTTATTTATTTATTTATTTATTTATTTCTGAGAGAGAGAGAGAGAGAGAGAGAGAATGAACACGAGAGGAGGAGAGGCAGAGAGAGAGAGGAACAGAGGATCTGAAGTGGGCTCCGTGCTGACAGCAGAAAGCCGATGTGGGCTCAAACTCAAGAACTGTGAGGTCGTGACCTGGGACAAAGTTGGATGCTTAACCAACTGAGCCACCCAGGCACCCCTATAGGACAAGGACTTTAAATTTTAAAAGCTCACAAATCAGATGAGATATGGACATTAAATACATAATTCTAAGACACAGCAAAAAGTAACAAGGTATAAAATGCCAAAGAGAGACACAAACCCAAGAGAGTGAAAGTGCCAACTAGTATCTGACACATAATAGATTCTCAGTAAATATTTATTTAGTGGATGAATTGATGATGAATAAATTTCTCTCCCCTTCCCTTCAATGTAAAATAATTCTACTCTCAAAAATGAGGCCATAGGGACTTTTGCTTCAATCCAACATGGAATAATAGGGACCATATTTAACCTCTTATCTGAAACAATTTTTAAAAATTCAAATAGGGGCGCCTGGGTGGCTCAGTCGGTTGAGTGTCCGACTTTGGCTCAGGTCATGATCTCGCGGTCCGTGGGTTCAAGCCCCGCGTCGGGCTCTGGGCTGATGGCTCGGAGCCTGGAGCCTGTTTCAGATTCTGTGTCTCCCTCTCTCTGACCCTCCCCGTTCATGCTCTGTCTCTCTCTGTCTCAAAAATAGATAATAAAAAAACGTTAAAAAAAATTAAAAAAAAATTCAAATCTATGAAACAACGGTTTGAAGACACTGAATATCAGCCAATAAAGGAGAGTGATTATAGAAATGCTGACAACACTAATTCCACCTTTGGCCCTCCATTGTGTGCTCCCCTCTGGACCACAGATGGCGCCACCTTAGATAACTACCCTGGGGCCTCACTACCATGCCCATCACTTTATAAAAGCTGGGAATTAAATCTGGAGAGGGGTGGGGAGTACCTGCATAGTACCCTGAATCAGCCCCAAGTGCCCACGTGCCCTGTCAGTAGGTTACTCTAAATGAAACTCTGTATAAACGATATGCAGTGTCTTGCTTTGTTTTCTGTTTGTTTTGTATTTAAGTGCCTCCTCATTCTGGAGGATGCATTATTGACCCTCTTCCAACTTCCAACAGTGATCTCGAGAGGTAGTGTAGAGTGATTCCTGTGAGAGAAAAAAAGGACTAAAACTAAGGCATATCAAAGTCAAATTGCTCAAAACCAGTGATACAAGAAAATCTTAAAAGCATCCAGAGAAAAAAGACATGATATATGCAGAATGTGGAAGGTAGAACAACAGCCTCCCAAAGATGTCCATGTAGTAATCCTTGGAATCTATAAATATGTAAGGTCACATAGCAAAAGGAATTAATGTAAAAGATGTAATACAGTTTGCTAATCAGGCAATCTGAAGACAGGAAGATTATCCTGGATTATGTGAATGGGCCCAGTGTAATCACAAAAGTCCTTGAAAGAGGGAAAGGGAGACAGAAGAGGGAACCAGAGAGATGAGGGTGTGAGAAGGACTTGTTCTGATTTTGCTGTCTTTAAACGTGGGGGAAATGGGCCATGAGCCAAGGAATGCTAGAGGTCTCTAGAAGCTGGAAAAGGCAAGAAAACGCATTATCTCCTGTAGCCTCTAGAAAGGAATGCAGTCTTGCCAACATCTTGGTTTTAGCCCAGTGAGACCTATTTCAGACTTCAAGGTTTTTCCAGAATGATGAGATAATTCCACCACTTAATTTATTATTAAGATAATAAATTTGTGCTGTTTTAAGTCACCAAGGTTATCGTAAGTGAAAATATTGTAAGTGCACAGAAGCAAATAAAAACCAATACACAGAAGAACAAAAAAAGGATAAAAGTTGATTTCTTATCAGAAGCAATGCAAGAAAGAAAATATTTGAACAACATTTTTAAGTACTAAACTTAAAAATTCAACCTAGAATTCTATACCCAGGGAAATATCTCTTAAAAATAAAGGTGAAATAAAGTTTCTTTTAAATACAAAATCTGAATAGACCTTCAAAAAGAAATGTTAAAGGAGGAAAAGGACACCAGATGGAAATATGAATCTACACAAAGTAATAAGGAGCAATGTAAATAACTACATGAGTAAATACAAAATATTTTTATTACTTAAATACTTTTAAATATAATGTTTAAATAATGTATTCTGTGGCTTACAACATCTGTGAAAGTAAAATATGTGACACCAATAGGGCAAATATCAGAAGAGGGGAAATCAAAGTATGCCACTGGAAGTCTCTTGTATTTTATGAAAAGTGGTATAATATCACTTGAAAATAGGCAACTGATAAGTCATAAATTAAATATGTATACTATAAACTCTAAAGAAATCCCCAAAATGGTAAAACAAAGAGTTACATTGGATAGGACAAAAAATGAGATAAAATGGAATTATAAAAAGTGCTCACTAAATCCAAAAGAAGCTAAGAAAAAAGGAGAAGGGAATGAAAGCTACATTGGACAAACAAAAAACAATTACAAGATGATAAACAGTCTATCAATATCCCAGTTAAAAGGCAAAAAATGTCAAATTGACCTAAAAAAGCAAGATTCAGTTCTTTGCTACCTATAAGAAACACAATTCAAATACAAAGGCACAAATAGATTAAAAGTGTGAAAAATACACAATGCTATCAATAGTAAAAGGTGAAAGAGTCATACAGTTTGAAGAGAAACCAGAGTATTACAACACTAACAATAGTAAAAAAATAAAAAGCTGAAGTGGCTGTACTATTATTAAACAAAATAGGTTGCAGAGAAAACATTATTATTATGTATAAAGATAGTTATTTCATAATAATAAAGGAGTCAATTAATGCAGTAGAAATAACTATCATAGAAATTTAGGCACTATTTAACAGAGTTGCAAAAAAACATGAGGCAAAAACTGACAACTAGAAGTATGAATAAACATTCACAGTTACTGTTGGACATTTCATTACCCTTCTCACAATACTTGATAAACAACTAAACAGGAAATAAGTAATGATATAGCATACTTGAATAACACTCTCATTTAATTTGATCTAGTTAAGACCATAGAGAATTCTATGCAATAGAATACACATTATTTTCAAATGCACAAATATTGGTAAACCATATTGTAGACCATAAAACATATCTCAAGAAATTGAAAAGTATTCAAGTTATACACAGTGTGTTGTCTGATTACTATAGATTTTAAGTGTATTTATTTATTTGGAGAGAGAGAAAGAGAGCGTGAGCATGAGTGGAGGAGGGGCAAAGAGAGAGGGAGAGAGAAACCCAAGCAGGCTCCACACTACCAGCGTGGAGTCCAACATGGGGTTCAAAGTCACGAACCATGAGATCATGACCTGAGTGGAAATCAAGAGTCAGAAGTTTAACCGACTGAACCACCTAGGCACCCCTGATTAATATGGATTTAAATTAAAATTTAATTTTAAATATCCCTGTAAATTTCCAAAGGAATTGGAAACTAACACACATATAAGTTACACATAGGTCAAAGAATAAATCAAAAAGGAAATTTAAAAATATTTCAAGCTTAATGAAAATGAAAACACTACATATAAAAATTTATGGGATGTCACAATTTTATAGAATTAATGCCAATATTAGAAGGGAAGACAGTACTCATATAAATGACCTCAGCTTCCACTTTAGGCAACTAGAGGAAGAAGAGCCAGTTAAACTCAAAGGAAGTAGAATAAAGGGAATAATAAGTGTCAGAGTATAAATCAACAAAATAGAGAACAGGAAAATAGAGAAAAATCAACACAACCAAAAGCTGATTCTTTGAGATCAAGTGATAAATATCTAGCTAGAGTGGGGATTAATATGAATTATAAATATTAAAAGGGTAATAAGTAAATATTATAAATAAATTTATGCCAATACATTTGACAGCTTAGATACGATTTGTAGTTAAGGGGCATCTGGGTAGCTCAGTCGGTTAAGCATTTGACTTTGGCTCAGTTCATGATCCAGAGCAGAGCCTGCTTTGGATCCTCGGTCTCCCTCTCTCTCCCTCTCTGCCTTTCCCTCACCCATGGTCTCTGTCTCTGTCAAAAATAAACATTACAAAAACTTATATGGGTGCCTGGGTGCTTCAGTCAGTTAGCATCTGACTTCAGCTCAGGTCATGATCTCACGGTTCATGAGTTCAAGCCCCAACTCAGGCTCTGTGCTGACTGTTCAGAGCCTGGAGCCTGCTTCAGATTCTGTGTCCCTCTCTCTCTGCCCCTCCCCCACTTATGTTCTCTCTCTCTCTCTCTCTCTCTCTCTCTCTCTCTCTCTCAAAAAAAATTTAATTGCTAAAAAACCTTCAGAGTACTCCCAAGGTACTATGGGTTCATCTATGAGTTCATCATTAAACTGATACCAAAACGAGATAAAAAACATTATAAGAAGTAAATTACCAATCAATATCCCTCATAAACATAGTTGCAAATGTCCTAAACAAAATTTTAACAAATCAAATTTGATAAAATATAAAACAATAATATCAAATGACCAAATAGGGGTTTTCCAGAAATGCAAGGTTGGCCTGACATGGAAAATTCAATCAATGGAGGATTCTGAGAAAATGGCACAGTAGGAAGCACCAGAAATAGTCTTCTCACCTAGACAACAATTACACTGGTAGAATCTGTGTGATGTAACTACTTAATAACTCTGCAGTATAGACTCAAGGCTTGTAACTTCCAGGAAAGACTCTGATAAATTGCAGTTAATTTCAGTCAACTTCAGCTCGTAGCACAGAAGTAGCTATGCATTCCCACCCCCGCAGTCCCATTATGGCAAGTAGCTATGCATGTTTTCCTGCTGCAGCTTACAGGGGAAAAGGCAGGTAAGAAGAACCCTGTCCTCCAAATATTAGGGATCTGTGCTCTGACTGCAGATTCTGATCACAGAGGTGCAAATAAAGAAGTAGCAGCTAATGTCGTATCTCCTCCAATTTCTGCAAGCCCATGCCCCTCTGACTAAAGTGGCGTCTATGGCATTTAAAGAGCCAGCATAATTTGTAAAGAGTCAGAACCACTGTATTTCATTATTCACTTTTTGGGAGCTAGAAATTGAAGACTAGGACATTCACAAGCAACCACATATATGGAGGAAATTAGAAAGTCACTGTACATGCTCAGGGAAATGTACAGCTTCAGAAAAGACCTAGGAAGAAGTTAAATTTACACCTAAGGTGATCCTTAGCACAGAGATAGCCTACAACAATAAAAAAAGAAAAGAAAACCAAAACAATCTAAAAACAAACCAACAAAAACCAGGAAACCGTGGGGAAGGGTGAAAATCAAATTTTCAGAGTTACCATATTACCACATTATTAGATTCAAGTGCCCAGTTTCCAACTAAAAATCCAGGCATACAAAGAAACAGGAAAACATGGCTCATTTAAAGGAAAAAGTAAACGACCAAAAAGTGTCCCTGAAAAAGAACTGATGATAGATCTACTAGACAAAGACTTCAAAATAGTGGTCTTAAAGATGCTCAAAGAATTAAATGAAGACAAGGATAAAAATCAAGACAGCGATGAACAAAATGTAAATATCAAGAAAAAGAAAACCTTAAAAAATTAAACCTAAGAAGTTTTGGAACTGAGAAGTACAGTAACTCAAAAAATTTACTAGAGGGATTCAAAGGCAGATATGAACAGACAGTAAAAAGAATCAGCAAATTTGATAATAGAATAATGAAATTATTGAGCCTGAGGAACAGAAAGAAAACAGATTGGAGAAAAAAGTATTCAGAGCGTAAGGAACCTGTGGGATACCAAGAGGACCAACATATACATTGTGGGAGTCCCAGAAGAAGAGAGAGAGAAATGAGCAGAGAGAATATTTGAAAAAGTAGTGGCTGAAAACTTCCCAAATTTGATGAAAGACACGAATGTAAACATCAAGAAGCTCAACAAACTCCAACTAGGATGAACTCAGACTCATGCTGAGCTTATTTATTTATATAATACTGAGACATATTATAATCAAAATGTCAAAAGTCAAAGACAGAATTTTGAAAACAGCAAGAAAGAAACAACTTGTGACATATAAGGGATCCTCAATAAGATTATTAGCATAGTTCCCATCTGAAACTTTGGAGGCCAGAAGACAGTGGAGTGGGCTGATAGAATATGCTAAAAGGAAAAAATATCAACCAAGAATCCTATTATCTGGCAAAACTGTCCTTCAAAAGCAAGGGGAAATTTAAGCCATTTCAGATAAACAAAAGACGAAGGAGTTTATTATGATAATATCCTTTCTTACTAAAAATTCTAAATGGGATCCTATGGTTTGAAATGAACAGATACTAAGAATATACATAAAAGAAGATCAGAAAGGAATTCAAATGTTTCACTACTAAAGGGGGGAAAAAAGTCAACACAAATGATCACAGTAATGCCATAAACAAAAGACCAAAAAGCTATAGGCATATAGAAAAAAAAAAATCAAAATGACAGAAGTCAATCACTCCTTAGCAGTAATTACTTTGTTTTTTTTAATATATGAAATTTATTGTCAAATTGGTTTCCATACAACACCCAGTGCTCATCCCAAAAGGTGCCCTCTTCAATACCCATCTCCCACCCTCCCCTCCCTCCCACCCCCCATCAACCCTCAGTTTGTTCTCAGTTTTTAACAGTCTCTTATGCTTTGGCTCTCTCTCCCACTCTAACCTCTTTTTTTTCTTTTTTTTCCTTCCCCTCCCCCATGGGTTTCTGTTAAGTTTCTCAGGATCCACATAAGAATGAAAACATACGGTATCTGTCTCTCTCTGTATGGCTTATTTCACTTAGCATCACACTCTCCAGTCCCATCCATGTTGCTACAAAGGGCCATATTTCATTCTTTCTCATTGCCACGTAGTACTCCATTGTGTATATAAACCACAATTTCTTTATCCATTCATCAGTTGATGGACATTTAGGCTCTTTCCACAATTTGGCTATTGTTGAGAGTGCTGCTATAAACATTGGGGTACAAGTGCCCCTATGCATCAGTATTCCTGTATCCCTTGGGTAAATTCCTAGCAGTGCTACTGCTGGGTCATAGGGTAGGTCTATTTTTAATTTTCTGAGGAACCTCCACACTGTTTTCCAGAGTGGCTGCACCAGTTTGCATTCCCACCAACAGTGCAAGAGGGTTCCTGTTTCTCAACATCCTCTCCAGCATCTATAGTCTCCTGATTTCTTCATTTTGGCCACTCTGACTGGCGTGAGGTGACATCTGAGTGTGGTTTTGATTTGTATTTCCCTGATGAGGAGCGACGTTGAGCATCTTTTCATGTGCCTGTTGACCATCCGAATGTCTTCTTTAGAGAAGTGTCTGTTCATGTTTTCTGCCCATTTCTTCACTGGATTATTTGTTTTTCGGGTGTGGAATTTGGTGAGCTCTTTATAGATTTTGGATACTAGCCCTTTGTCCGATATGTCATTTGCAAATATCTTTTCCCATTCCGTTGGTTGCCTTTTAGTTTTGTTGATTGTTTCCTTTGCTGTGCAGAGGCTTTTTATCTTCATGAGGTCCCAATAGTTCATTTTTGCTTTTAATTCCCTTGCCTTTGGGGATGTGTCAAGTAAGAAATTGCTACGGCTGAGGTCAGAGAGGTCTTTTCCTGCTTTCTCCTCTAGGGTTTTGATGGTTTCCTGTCTCACATTCAAGTCCTTTATCCATTTTGAGTTAATTTTTGTGAATGATGTGAGAAAGTGGTCTAGTTTCATTCTTCTGCATGTTGCTGTCCAGTTCTCCCAGCACCATTTGTTAAAGAGACTGTCTTTTTTCCATTGGATATTCTTTCCTGCTTTGTCAAAGATTAGTTGGCTATACTTTTGTGGGTCTAGCTCTGGGGTTTCTATTCTATTCCATTGGTCTATGTGTCTGTTTTTATGCGAATACCATGCTGTCTTGATGATTACAGCTTTGTAGTAGAGGCTAAAGTCTGGGATTGTGATGCCTCCTGCTTTGGTCTTCTTCTTCAAAATTACTTTGGCTATTCGGGGCCTTTTGTGGTTCCATGTGAATTTTAGGATTGCTTGTTCTAGCCTCGAGAAGAATGCTGGTGCAATTTTGATTGGGATTGCATTGAATGTGTAGATAGCTTTGGGTAGTATTGACATTTTAACAATATTTATTCTTCCAACCCATGAGCACGGAATGTTTTTCCATTTCTTTATATCTTCTTCAATTTCCTTCATAAGCTTTCTATAGTTTTCAGCATACAGATCTTGTACATCTTTGGTTAGATTTATTCCTAGGTATTTTATGCTTCTTGGTGCAGTTGTGAATGGGATCAGTTTCTTTATTTGTCTTTCTGTTGCTTCATTATTAGTGTAGAAGAATGCAAGTAATTTCTGCACACTGATTTTGTATCAGCAGTGGTTACTTTGAATGTAAGTGGATTAAACTCTCATATCAAAAGACAGAGATTGGAAGAATGGATTAAAAAACAACAACAACAACAACAACAACATGATTCAAGTATGTGTTTTCTGGAAGAGACTTGCTTTAGATCCAAAGATACAAATAGATTGAAAGTGAAAAGCTAGGAAAATAATTTCATGTTAATAGTAACTAAAAGAGAGGAGTGGCTCTATGAATATCATATAAAATAGACTCTAAATTGAAAAACTATATAAAAGATAAAGAAAGATATTATATATTAATAAAAAATTCAAGGCTGCAAAAAGATATGATTATAAACACTTACTTATCCAATAACAGATTATCAAACCATATAATGAAAAAATTAGCAGGATGAAAGGGAAAAATAGTTATATAGTAATAGTTGACAAGTTCAATACCCTGGTCTCAATAATGTGTAGAACAACAAGATAGAGATAAGTAAGGAAAGAGAGGAGTTGACAACACAATAAATTAACTAGATCTAATAGACACACACAAAACACTCTACCCAACAGAATACTCATTCTTCTCAAGTACATATGGGATATTTTCCAGGATAGACCATAGGTTAGGCCACAAATTAAGTCTCAATAGATTTTAAAGGATATCATACAAAATATGTTCTCTGACCACAACAGGATGAAGTTAGAAATCAATAACCAGAAAAAACTAGAAAAGTCACATATTTGTGGAAATTAACAATACATTCTTAAACAACCAATGAGTGAAAGAAGAAATCACAAGAGAAATTAGAAAGTACTTAGAGATGAATAGAAACAAAGGCATAGCATACCCAAATTTACACAACATAGTGAAAGCAGTGTTAAAGGGGAAATTTATATCTATAATACTTGCATTAGAAAATAATAAAGATTTCAAACAACTAATTTCACAACCTAAGGAACTTGAAAAAGAAAAAAACTAAACCCTCAGCTAGCAGAAGGCAGACATAATAAACATTAGGAGAGAAACTAAGTAATAGAAAAATAGTAGAGAAAAATTAATGGAACCAAAAGTTGGCTCTTCAAAAAGAGCAACAAAATTAACAAACATTAGCTAGATGTAAGAAAAAAAACCTCAAATTACTAAAAGCAGAAATTAACGTGGTATATTACCACAATTCTGTAGAAATAAAAAGAATTATAAGACAGTATACTGTGAGCAAATATATGCCAACAAATTGGACAACTACATGAAATGGAAAAATTCATAGAAACACAAAATCTACCAAGAATAGACCATGAAGAAATAGAAAATATAAATAGACTTATAACTACTAAGGGTATTGGCTCAGTAATAAAAATATCCCAACAACAATGAAAGAATTCTGGACTAATGGATTCATTGGTGAATTCTACCAAGTAATTAAAAAGTTAACACCAATCCTTCTCAAACACCCATTCCCCCAAATTGAAGAGGATGGAACACTAACTCATCCTCTGAGGCAAGAATTAACCTAGTAGCAAAATCAGACACACGTTACAAGGAAAACAAAAACAAAAACGAAAACAAAACTACAGACCAATATTTATTATGAAAATTGATGTAAAAGTCCTCAATAAAATACTAAGCAAACCAAATTCAGCAGCATGTTAAAAATATTGTATATCACAACCAAGTGGGATTTATTCCTAAAACGCAAGGATGGTTCAAACATAAGAAAATTTATCAGTAGTAGCGCCTGGGTACCTCAGTTAAGCATCTAACTCTTGATTTCAGCTCAGGTCATGATCTCATTGTCATAAGATCAACCCTGGAGTTGCACTGAGTGCTTTGTGTGGAGTTTGTTTGAGATTGTCTCCCTCTCGCTCTGCCCCTTCCCCATTCATGTGCGTGAACACACCCCACAAACACACACACACACTTTCGCTCTCTCCCCCTCCAAAAAAAAAAAAAAAAAAATTTATCAGTATACTATACCACATTAACATAATGAAGGGGGAAAAGACTACATGATCATTTCAATTGATACAGAAAAAGCATTTAGCAAAATTCAATACTCTTTCACAATTAAAAAAGAAAAACATTTAAAAAACAAGAAAAAAAAAGAAAACATTCAACATACTTGGAACAGAAGAAAACTATCTCAATATAATAAAAGCTATGTATAAAAAGCCCACAGCAAATATATTTGATGGAAAAAAAAAAAAAAAAAAAGCCTGAAAGCTTTTTCTGTAAGATCAAACAAGGCAAAAATGCCCACTTTCCCCACTTCCGTTCAACACAATACTGGAAATTCTAGCCAGAATAATTAGGTGAAGAAAGGAAGTTAAATGCACTAAAATTGGAAAGTAAATGATCTCTGTTGGCAGATTATATGATCTTATATGTAAAAAGCTAAAAATTCCACACACAAAAAAACCTGTTAGAATTAATAAACAAATTCAGCAAAGTAGCAGGACACAAAGTCAATAAACAAAAATCAGTTGCATTTCTACACACTAACAATGAACAACCTGAAAAAAGAAATTAGGAAAACAATTCCATTTACAATAGCTTCCAAAAATATCCTTGAGAATTAACTAAGGTGGCAAAAGACTTGTATGATGAAAACGACATTTCCGAAAGAAAATAAAGACGACATAAATAAATGTACAGACATTCTATGTTCATAGATTAGAAACCTTAATATTGTTAAGATGCCAATATGACCCAAAATGACCTAAACATTTAATGTAATCCCCAATTCCCTTTTTTTTTCTTCTGCATAAATAGAAAAATCTGTCCTAAAATTTATATATAAATTAAAGTGATCTCAAATCACTAAAACAAGCTGGAAAAAGAACAAAGATAAAGATTCACACTTCCTGCTTCAAAACTTACTACAAATCTACAGTAAGCAAAACTGTGGTACTTGCATGAATTCAGGCATATAGATCAATGGAATAAAGAGTCAGGAAATCAATCCTTGCATATACAGTCAAATGATTTTCAACAAGGGTGCCAAGACCATTCAGTCGGGAAAAGGCCATCTTTTCAACAGATGGTTCTGGAAGAAGTGGATATCCACAATCAAAATAATGGAACTGAATCTTGAACTAAGATCATATACAAAAGTTAACTTAAAGTGGATTCATGACCAAAATATAGACCCTAAACTATCAAACTCTTAGAATAATCTGTAGGACAAAAGATTCATGACATTAGATTTGGCAATGATTTTTGTATATGGCAACAAAGGCACAGGCAACAAAAGAAAAAAATAGACAAATTGAACTTGATAAAAATTTTTAAAATTTGTACATCAAAAGACACTATCAATAGAGTAAACAGGCAATCCATAAAATGGGAAAAATATTTGCAAATTATGTATCTGATAAGAGATTAATATCCAGAATAGATAATTGCTAAACCCAAGGACAAAAATCAAACAACCCATTTAAAAAATAAGCAAAGAACTTGAATAGACATTTATCTAAAGAAGGTATATAAAAAGACAATAAGCATAATTAAAGATGCTAAATATCACTAATCATTAGGGAAATGCAAATCAAAACTACAATGAGGTAGCATCTCATACCCATTAGGATGACTAATATATATTAGAAGAAACAGGGAGCTAAGATGGTAGAGAAGTAGAAGGACCCTGGGCTTGCCCTTGAATACAGCTAGATAAATATCAAATCATTCTGAACACCCAAGAAATCAATCTGAGGACAGAAAGCACAAATGGCACAACTAGAAGGAGAGAAGAGGCCACATCATGGAAGATAGGAGGTGAGGAGACATGATTTGGGGGAGAAAAGGATCATGGAGTGCTGCAAAAGGGAAGGAGCCCTGATCATGGAGAGGAGAGGAGAGGAGAGGAGAGGAGAGGAGAGGAGAGAGAGGGCACACAGGGGATCACACAAAGAAGACATTTCCCCAATGTCATTGACTGGGAAAACAGGAGGGGTGATTGTCATGAGTTTTTACAACCAGTGTAGATCAAAGACTTCTAAGTTTTGGAGGTCCACATTGTGGCCTGTGTGGAGGCTGACAGGTGCTACAGAGCTCCTGTGGAGAAGGAAAACAGACAGTGGAAGGTAAGATCTGAAGATCCCCTGTTGTACTGGAAGGGATCGTTCCCCCTTCTTGGAGCACATCTGGGAGATATGGCATTGCCTCTCTGGGGACAAAAGAGCTGACAGGTGCCATTACTCTCCCCTGCCCCTCAGCATAGGCACAGGGACACCTGCTGAGGGTGGCTAAACTGGACACCGCTTTTTGCTGCACTTTATTTCAAACTCCAAGTTCCTGCATTCTGGTGAGACTGCCCTTCTGGGACGAACCTGCATCAGCCCCATGTGGCAAGACTCTCCCCCAGAGTACCAGCATAGGTCCACACCATGCCAGGTCCCTAAAGTTGGAGGTTTTATTATTTTTTTAATGTTCATTTATTTGAGAAGGAGAGGAGGCGCAGAGAGAGAGAGGGAGAGAGAAAATCCTAAGCAGGCTCTTGTTGTCAGCACAGAGTCCAATGCAGGGCTAGATCCCACAAAACATGAGATCATGACCTGAGCCAAAATCAAGAGTCAGATGCTCCACTGACTGAGCCACCCAGGTGCCCCACGTTTGAAGTTTTAAAACTCAGTCGGCCTGCCTGGGAAAAAACACAGGTACACTGCACCACCAGGTGGGCACACAGCCCAGACGCAGGGTGAAGGCAGGGATCTGAGGGATGGAGCAGAGATTGTTCACTGGTCTGTGAAGTCTATCCAAACAGTGACAGGCACAAACTCCTCTCTCTGGGGATGAAGGAGAACTCTGGTGCCATTTCTCTCCCATGCCCCTCAGCATAAACTAACTTCAGTAAGCAGAGCAATGCCAACAGTGGTGGCCTAAACCAGTATAACAAGCCCCGCCCCCCCCCCTTTGTGCCGCAGGTGCTGTTTTACTAGGGCAAGTGCGCCTAAGAACCTGAGCAGCAGGCCCACCCCCCAAGAGGTCCAGCACAAACCGCCCCCATACACCAAGTCTACTGACCATAGAGCACTGCAAAGTTTCAGCTCTGGTGAAAATACCATGAGGTCTCTTTTAACAGACTGGAGCACAGCTAGTTAAAACTTGCCAAACTCTGGCCAAGGTCCAAACATTCCCCACTGCAGGCATGGAGAAACTCTGCAGAGGACTGACCCGAGGAAAAGAACAGCCAAAACGCGGCAGCAGAATGCACACAGCATGCACCAGAAACATTTTCTGAAGCTCTGAGCCCTGGACAGTATATGACCTCTTCTTAATAAAGCCATTACTCTCAGGAGCAGAAAACATAACAGGCTTTCCTAACACAGGAGACAGAGACCTAGACAAAATGCCAAGACACAGGAATTTCACCCTAAAAGAGAACAAGAAAAGGTCACAGCCAGGGATCTAGGTGAAACAGATGTAAATAATATGCCTGATCCCAAATTAAAACAACAGCCATAAGGATACAAGCTGGGTTTGAGAAAAGCATAGAGGCAGGGAATCCCTTATTGCAGAGATAAAAGACCTAAAAACTAGTCAGGTGGAGATAAAAAAATATTATAACTGAGATGCAAAACTTAACTGAATGTAATGACCACAAGGATTGGAAGACACGGAGGAAGGATTAAGTGACATAGAGAATAAAATTATGGAAAATAATGAAGCTGAAAAGAAGAGGGAAAAAATATTAGGTTATAGAGGTAGACTTGGGGAATTTAGTGATACAAAAGCATAATAACATTTATATCAAAACAATCCCAGAAGAAGAGAAGGGAGAAGAAAGTTTACTTGAAGAAATTATAGCTGAAAACTTCCCTAATCTAGGAAAGGAAATAGACAGCCAAATCCAGGACCAGAGAAATCCCATTTTAAAAAAAAGGGGGGGGGAGTCAAGCCAACACCAAAGTAGATCATAATTAAATTTGCAAAATACAGAGATAAGGGAAAAAACTCTAAAAGCAGCAAGAGAAAAGAAATCCCTAATTTACAAGGGAAGACAAGTCAGGTTAGCAGCAGATCTCTCCGAAGAAAGTTGGCAGGCCAGAAGGGAGTGGCATGATAATATTCAATGTGCTGAATGGGAAAAATATGCAGCCAACATACTCTATCCAGCAAGGCTCTCATTCAGAATAGAAGGAGAGATAAAGAGTTTCCCAGACAAACAAAAACTAAAGGAGTTCATGGCCACTAAACCAGCCCTGCAAGAAATATTAAAGAGGACTCTTTGAGTGCAAAAAAAGACCAAAAGTGACAAGGACTAGAAAAGAACAGAGAAAACCTCCAGAAACGACTTAATAAGCAATGCGATGGCACTAAATTCCTATCTATCAATAATCCCTCTGAATGTAAATGGTCTAACTGCTCCGATCAAAAAACATAGGGTGTCCGAATGCATAAAAAAAACAAGACCCATCTATATGCTGGCTACAAGAGACCCATTTTAGACCTAAAGACACCTGCAGATTGAAAGGGAGGGGTTAGAGAACCATTTATCACGCTAATGGACATCAAAGAAAGCCAGAGGAGCCATACTTATATCAGACAAAGCAGACTTTTAAACCACAGACTGTAACCAAAGATGAAGAAGGGTACTGTATCATAATAAAGGGGCCTATTCAACAAGAAAATCCAATAATTGTAAATATTTAGGCCCTCAACTTGAAGCACCCAAATATATAAAACAATAACAAAAAATTTTATTGATAATAATACAATAATAGTAGGGGAATTTAACACCCCACTTGCAGCAATGGATAGATCATCTAAGCAGAAAATCAAACAAAGAAATATATTTTTTATTAAAAATTTTTTCATGTTTATTTATTTTGAAAGAGAGAGAGAGGGAGAACATAAGTGGGGGAGGAGAAGAGAGAGGAGAGAGAGAATCCTAAGCAGGCTCTGCACTGTTAACACTGAGCCCAACATGGGGCCCAACAGTCCCATAACTGTGAGATCATGATCTAAGCTGAAATCAAGAGTTGGCTTCTTAACCAACAGAGTCTCCCAGGCACCCCCCTCCCCCCAACACACACTCTTTTTGAGGGCACATAGGACATTCTCCGGAAGAGATTGCATACTGGGTCACAAATCAGGTCTCAACAAGTACAAAAAGACTGAAATCATACCATGCACATTTCCAGACCACAACTCTATGAAACTTAAAGTCAATCACAAGAAAAAAATTTGGAAAAACCACAAATACACGGAAGTTAAAAAACATCTGACTAAAGAATGAATGGGTCAGTCAGGAAAATAAAAGAATTTAAAAAGTACATGGAAATAAAAATGAAAACACAATGGTCCCAAACCTTTGAGATGTAGAACAAGCAGTCATAGGGGAAGTATATAGAAATATAACCTATAGAAACATAAACCTTATAGAAATACAAACCTCAAGGAACAAGAGGAATTTCAAATACACAACCTAACCTTACACCTCAAGAAGCTAGAAAAGAACAATAATTGAAGCCTACACTCAGCAGAAGAAAGGAAATAATAAAGATTAGAGCAGAAAGAAATGATATAGAAACAAACAAAAAAGAACAGAGCAGATCGATGAAACCAGGAGCTGGTTCTTTGAAAGAATTAATAAAACTGATAAATCCCTAGGCAGACTTATCAAAAAGAAAAGAGAAAGGACACAAATAAATAAAATCATGAATGGGAAAGGTAAGATCACAACCAACACCACAGAAATACAAATAATTACAAGAGAATATTACCAAAAATTATATGCCAACAAATTGGGGAATCCAGAAGAAATGAATAAATCCCTTGAAATATATGAACTACCAAAACTGAAATAGGAATAAATAGAAAACTCAAACAGACTGATAGCCAGCAAAGAAATCAAATCATTAATCAAATATCTCCCAACAAACACAAGTCCAGGGCCAAATGGCTTCCCAGGGGAATTCTACCAAACATTTAAAGAGGAGTTAATAACTATTATTCTCAAACTGTTCCAAAAAATTGAAATGGAAAGAAAACTTCCAAACTCACTCTATGAAGCCAGTGTTACCTTGATTCGAAAACCAGACTCCTCTAAAAAAGAAAATTACAGGCCAATATTCCTTATGAACATAAATGCAAAAATTCTCAAGAAGATCTTAGAAAAGCAAATCCAACAATACATTAAAAGAATTATTCACCATGATCAAGTGGGATGTATGCCTGGGCTATAGAGGTGGTTCAATGTTCACAAATCAATCAACAAGATATACCACATTAATAAAAGAAAGGATAAGAATCATATGATCCTCTCAATAGATGCAGAATAAATATTTGACCAAAGTACAGCATCCATTCTTGATAAAGATCTTCAACAAAGTAGGGATAGAGGGAACATACCACAACATCACAAAGACCATACAAAAAAGACCCACAGGTAATATCATCCTTAATGGGGAAAAACTGATAGCTTTTCCTCTATGATCAGGAATAATATGGAGATGTCTACTCTCACCACTGTTATTTAACATAGTACTGTAAGTCTTAACCACAGCAATAAGGCAACAAAAAGAAATAAAAGGCATCCAAAACAGCAAGGAAGAAGTTAAACTTTTACTATTCACAGAAAATATGATACTGTATGTAGGAAACCCAAAAGACTTCACAAGAAATTTTCTAGAACTGGTACACAAGTTCAGTAAAGTCACAGGATAAAAAAATCAACATATAGAAATCTGTTGCATTTCTATACACCAAATAATAAAGCAGCAGAAAGAGAAGTCGAGGAATTGATCCCATTTACCATTGCACCAAAAACAATTAGACCTAAGGAATAAACCTAACCAAGAGGTAAAAAGATCTGTTCTCTGATAACTATAGAACACTTATAAAAGAAATTGAAGATGTCACCAAGAAATGGAAAAACATTCTATTCTCATGGATTGGAAGAAACCTATTGTTAAAATGTCAATACTACCCAAAAAAATCGACACATTTAATGCAATCCCTATCAAAATACTACCACGTTTTTTACAGAGCTATAAAAAACAATATTAAAACTCACACGGAACCACAAAAGACCCCAAATTGCCAAAGCTATCCTGAAAAAGAAAGCCAAAGCTGGAGGCATTACAATTCTGGACTTCAAGCTATATTACAACCCTATAGTCATCAAGAGAGTATGGTACCGGTACAAAAATAGACCCATAGATCAATGGAACAGAATAGAAAACCCAGAAATTGACCTACAACTATATGGTCAAAGCAGAAAAGAATATCCAGTGGAAAAAAAGACAGTCTCTTCAACAAATGGTGGTGGGTAAACTGAACAGCAACATGCAGAAGAATGAACCTGGACCACTCTCTTACACCATACACAAAAATAAATTCAAAATGGGTGAAAGACCTAAATGTGAGAGAGGAAACCATCAAAATCCTAGAGCAGGACATAGGGCCTAACCTCTTTGACATTGGCCACAGCAATTTCTTTCTAGACATGTCTCTGGAGGCAAGGGAAATAAAAGCAAAAATGAACTATTGGGACCTCATCAAGATAAAAAGCTTCAGCAAAGGAAACAATCACCAAAAATAAAAGGTAACCTTCAAAATGGGAGAAGATATTTGCAAATGACGTATCTGATAAAGGCTTAGTATCCAAAATATATAAAGAACCTATCAATCTCAGTACCTCGCCCCGCCCCAAAAATAATCCAGTTAAGAAATGAGCAGAAGACATGAATAGACATTTTTCCAAAGACGACATCTAGATGGCTAATAGACACATGAGAAGATGCTCAACATCACTCATCATTAGGGAAACACAAATCAAAACCACAATGAGATATTATTTCATATCTGTCAGAATGGCTACAATTGACAATGAAGGAAACAACAGATGTTGGTGAGGATGCAGAGAACGGGGAACCCTCTTGCACTGATGGTGGGAATGAAGACTGGTGCAGCCACTCTGGAAAACAGTATGGAGGTTCCTCAAAAAGTTAAAAATAGAACTACCCTATGACTTAGCAATTGCACTACTAGGTATTTACCCAAAGGATACAAAAATACTGATTTGAAGGGACACATGCACCCTGGTGTTTATAGCACCATTATCAGTAATAGCCAAACTATGGAAAAAGCCCAAATGTCCACCAACTGATGAATGGATAAAGAAGTTGTGGTATGTATGTGTGTACACACGCACACACACAAGGGAAGATTAGTTATAAAAAAGAATTAAATCTTGCCATTTGCAGTGATGTTGATGGAGCCAGATTATATTATGCTAAGTGTAATCAGTCAGAGAAAGAAATATACCTACGGTTTCACTCATTTGTGGAATTTAAGAAACAAAATAGATGGGGCACCTGGGTGGCTCAGTCTGTTGAGCATCCAACTTTGACTGAGGTCAAAGTGGCTTGTGGCTTGTGAGTTTGAGCCCCGTGTCGGGCTCTGCGTTGACAGCTCAGAGCCTGGATCCTGCTTCGAATTCTGTATCTCCCTCTCTCTCTGCCCCTCCCCTGCTCGTGCTCTGTCTCTGTGTCTCTGTCTCTGTCTCAAAGATAAACAAACAATTAAAAAAATATAGTACATGGAACTGGGAGGGGGGAAGGGAAGAGAGGTAAACCATACTTATAATTACAGAAAACAAACAGGATTGTTAGAGAGGAAGTGGGTGGGGAGATGGTTTAAATGGGTGATGGGTGTTAAGAAGGGCACTTGTGATGAGCACTGGGTGTCATATGTAATTGGTGAATTACTAAATTCTTTTTTTTTAATTTTTTTAACATTTATTTATTGTTGAGAGACAGAGAGAGACAGAGTGTGAGCAGGAGAGGGGGCAGATAGAGAGGGAGACACAGAATCCAAAGCAGGCTCCAGGCTCCGGGCTGTCAGTACAGAGCCTGATGTGGGGCTCAAAACCACAAATTGTGAGATCATGACCTGAGCCAAAGTTGGACACTCAACTGACTGAGCCACCCAGGTGCCCTATGAATCACCAAATTCTACTCCTGAAACTAATCTGACACTATATGTTAACTAACTGGATTGACTGATGAGAAAGAGAGCACAGGGGAGAGGGGCAAAGGGAGAGAGAGAGAATCTTAAGCAGGTTCCATGGTCAGCATGGAGTCCGACGTGGGCTCAATCCCATGACTCTGGGATCATGACCTTAGCTGAAACCAAGAGTCAGACGCTTAACTGACTGAGCCACCCAAGTACCCCAAGTAATTGTAATTTAAATAAAAACCTGAAACAAAAAAAATGGAATAAAAAAACAGAAAGAAGTGATAGCAAGGTTGTGGAAAAACTGGAACCCTGGGTGAACTGTTCATTGGAATGTAAAATGGTACAGTCACTGTGGAAAACAGTATAGTGGACCCTCAAAAAATTAAAAATAGAATTACCATATGATCCAGCAATCCTAATTTTGGGTATTTACTCAAAAGAATTAAAATCAGGGTCTCAAAGAGATATTTGTGTACTATGTTCACAGCAGTACTCACAATAGCTAAAAATTGGAAGCAAGTGTCCACGGACAGATGAATGGATAAGCAAAATGGGGGGGGATATATCTATATATATCTATGTAGATATATATAGATATCTCCAGCCTTACAAAGGAAATAAATTCTGACATATAATACCACATGAATGAACCTTGAGTACATTATCCTAAGTGAAATAAGCCAGTCACAAAAAAATAAGTACTGTATGATTCCACTTACACAAGGTACTTAGAGTCATCATAATCAGAGACAGAAAGTAGAATGGTGGTTGCTGAGGCTGGGGGCAGGGGGAAGAGGTAATCAGGAGTTATTGTTTAATGCAAATAGAATTTCAATTTTGCAGGGTAAGAAGAGTTCTGGATTGATGATGTTGATGTTTGCACAATAATAAGAATGTACTTAATCCCACTGACTGTATACTTAAAAAGTGGCTAACATTGTAAATTTTGTTCTATGTATTTTACCAGCAAACTGTGAAAGATTTTCTTCTGCTTTTCTCCTCAGCTTCATTGGAATTAAAAACTTACCCGACAGTTTCAACAGCAGACTGGACAGAGAAGAAGACAGAATTGGTGAAGCAAAGAAATATCAGGAGAAAATACCCAAGAAAAAGCATAATAAGGAAGAAGTTTTTAAAAACAGAGAAGAGAGTAATTGATGTATAGAATACAGTTTAAAAATAAACTTACAATATGTCTATAAATCCCAGAAGGAGAGGGAGAGATTGGGGCAGAAATAATAACTGAGGAGATCATGGTCGAGAATCAAACTCCAAACAGGATAAATGCAAAGGCAGCCAACCAAAGCACACGGAGTTAACATGCTGAAAACCAAAGACTGCTAATTTCAGTTTTCCCCAGTATCCAGCCTCTGCCTGGGCCCAAGCTAATATCCAGTCCTTTTCCTGATTTGTAAACTACCCTCAGGCAACAAAATGATGCCATTATCAGCTCACATAGGAATAGGTCTTCCCTTCTCAAGAATCTTTTATCTAGTTTGTCTGGTCCTATTGCTTCCACATTTCTCTGTCTTAAAAAATAATTTTTGCAATTTTTCCATTATTTCTTAATTGTTGCAGATGTAGTCTCCAATTCTCTAATGAAAATTGGAGTGCCAATCTTCTGCTAACAATCAATGGATATCAACTTTGGTACGGAAGCTCCCTTGTATTACATTTTATTTAGAGAAAAAAGCAATTAAAAGCATCATTTCAGAAATTTGAGAAGCCTAAACATCCATTAGTCTTAATGACATTTTATTTGAATGTCCATGAAAAATAAAGAAGTTTCATAAATTACTTAATCAGTGTTAAAAGCCCATAAAATCTCAAACATTAAAATTTTTTAAAAACATAGGTCATAGGAATATGAAAAGATGATATATAAGTGTTGTATTTAGACCTTGCTTCTATTCACAATATGATTATTATTATACACTTATAATGCAACAGGCTTGAATTAAGAAGCTCTTTTCAGTTTTCTGTGAAATATACAGGTGACTAGATCCCTATTTCAGTATCCTTTGACCTCATCGAGCTAACACATTGCTATGACCATAACTTTGGACAATAGTTTGCTGCTAAATGTCTGGCAACTGACACTTCAAGAAAAAAAAAACAAACAAACTTTAATTTGTAGCATTTGCCAATTTCCATGGTACAAATACTCCCATTATGTCTGTTTTTAAGCTACCAATATGAAGTTACTGAATATGGGGCTTGGGAAGAGATACGAACAATTGGTTTGTCATTTGTGACAACATGGAGAGACCTCAAGGGTAAATAAGTCAGACTGACAAAGACAAATACCATATGATTTCACTCATATATGGAATCTGAAAAAACAAATGAATAAACAAAAAGCAGAATTAGACCTATAAATACAGAGAACTGATGGTTACCAGAAAGAAAGGGGTGGGGGGACGGGGAGGAGATGGGCAAATGGGTAAAGGGGAGTGGGAGATTCAGGCTTCCAGGTGTGGAATGGAGTAAGTCATGGGAATAAAAGAGCATAGGGAATATAGTCAGCAATATTGTATGCATGGTGACAGGTGGTAGCCCCCGTTGTGGTGAGCACAGCACAACATATAGAGAGGCTGAATCACTACCTTATACACCTGAAACTAATGCAACATTGTGTGTCAACTACACTCAAAACCAAAGAAGCAAACAATTGGCTTGCATAAGCCAATGCCAACCAGCTTCCCTATGCCCCTGAGTTCCCAGGATTGGCTAAGCACAGGGCAGTGAGAGGGAATGCTTTAACAAAGCCCATTCAGGCTCCCTTGAGGCCTTACCACAGCCATTCTTATGTGGTCTAAGTGAACAGAAGATGGCCTTGAATGATAACCCTCCTTATCCCTTGGCCCATTATTCATTTTACACAGGCAACTCAGAAACCTAGCATCTCCTATGGAAGCACTAAGAGAATAACAATAAAATGAAAAAAAAAATCCTAAAATCCAGGGTGCTGCTCCACCTGGGACATTTATTAAGATGCTATACACAGATTTCAATTGAGAGCTAGTTCTCAATGGGAAAGGAATTTCAGTGGAAGGTGGGGAGAGGCCAGTGGCAAAAACATAGTCTGGAGCAGCTACTAGACATACAGTTACTCCAAGAAAAAGTGGCTGAGGAGCCTAAGAAGAGCCATTAAGCTCCAAAATGTCAGGGTTGGAAGAGCTCTTGAGGATCACGTAAGTTTTACTTTCCACCCAGGACACTGGTGTCCCCCACAGAGCAATCTCAACATCCCCTGGAATTCAGAGATTTATTTTTCACTCTTTACTCAGTTTCTCCATATTTTAATCAAGTAATATCCAAACAAAATTATGACTCTGATAGTCTTAAAATATGTCGAGAATTTATGTCTTCACCAGTGACAAAACTTAAAAAGGGATAGGAATGTTTCATGTCGGTTGCAAAGTTCAGATGACTAACTCAGCCAAGATCCAGAACTGACACTGGCCACAGACACAGGAGAGGCAAGTGACTATGCTAACACCACAAATCTGTCATCCTTCCCTTAAAAGAGTCTATTCCTCTTGGGTCTTTCTAAGTCTGATAATTGATTAATACAGCATTAAGGGAGAAGAAATAAGGAGAAACCTCAAAGCAGAAGGAAGTTGTTTACTTCTTCTATGCCATACTTTATTTTTTTTTTGTAATTTACAGTGGATACTTAGAGGCAAAAAAAGACACTATCCAGAATTTAGGAAGGCAGTAGATTTGCCTTACAGAATTATGACTCAGCACATAATAGGTTACAAGAGAGATATGCAAAAGCATCTTAAAAGACAGTAAACTTTGACTGTAACCCAAATGAATATATGAGTACAACTCAAGAAAGCATGTAATAGGGTGGGGTTGATTAGCAAAGGAAACTTAGAAAAAGGTAATTCAGAGGGATTAAACTTAAACTACATAAAAAGTATACAGCAGAAAGTATACAGCAAGAGGCCAATGTTGGCAGAACTTTTAAGTCCTTACTGGTAAGGTCCTCTCTATAGTGCACTAAAGGATTTTAAGCCTTCTTATCTGGGGAGCAGAACCTCATCTAAATAAATGCCTTTATTCTGTTTGCCTATTCCTGGAGCATTTAGATTTCCAGAGAGCTCTGCTTCTATATGGTGGATGTGGTTCAAGAGGAGAGAGTGGAAGATAGGGTGGTTATCTGAGAATCACCTAGTGTACTTTCTACAGGTTTTGGGGACACCACGATGGAGAAGGCAAGTAGGCATGTATGGGCTGAAATGCCCTTCAGGTGACTCCTGATATCCCACCCCTTTCATCCATCCCTGAATATCACCAGACTTTTAAAAAAGAGTATATTGGGGTACCTGGGTGGCTCCGTCAAGTGGCCAACTCTTGGTTTTAGGTCAGGTCATTATACCCTGGCTCATGAGTTCAAGCCCCACATCGGTCTCTGCACTGACAGTGCGGAGCCTGCTTGGGATTCTCTCTCTCTCCCCCTTCTCTCTGCCCCTTCCATACCTGTGCTCTTTCAAAATAAAGAAAAAAAAAAACTTTTTTACAGAGTACATCACACCTACATGAAATTCTAGCCAACATGACAATTATTATTTCTTTTCATAAGTTAGTAAATTATTAAAGTGACATACACAGCAATTCCTGTGAGTTTAGCTAATGTAAAGCTACTTTGAGTAACTAATTCACTCTCAGCAAGCCAGAATCACTTTCTGGTGCTCAGAATTGATGACTGAAATCTGGACTGAAGTGAGATCACCTGGTTAAATGGTAGCCAGTTGTTCAACTTCCTTGATGCTACCTCGTGAAGAGAACTCAATTTTGGGTAACACGATGTGGAGTGACTAAGAGTGTAAACTCTTTCCAGTCTCTGTCTATAAGACGGGGATAATGATACCTTCCACATAGGGTTGCTGTGAGGAATGAGATAACAATGATAAAGAACCTGGAACATCCTGGGGCGCCTGGCTGGCTCAGTTGGTTGAGTATCCAACTTTGGCTCAGGTTATGATCTCACAGTTTGTGGGTTCGAGCCCCGCATCAGGCTCTGTGCTGACAGCTCAGAGCCTGGAGCCTGCTTCAGATTCTGTGTCTCCTTCTATGTCTGTCCTTCCCCCACTTGTTCTCTGTCTCTCAAAAATAAATAAATGTAAACACACACACACACACACACACACGCACGCACAAACCTGGAACATCCTTAGTGTGGCAGAAGGAGGCTAGATGCTCGTCAATCCAATTTCTTGTGCACAAAGAAATGCTACATTTCTCAGTCTCCTTTGAAATCAGATTGAGGCCACCACATTCTGCCTACTGGGATGTGGGGTAGAAGTGATACACATCACTTTCAGTACTGACCATAAAAATTTTCGCACAATTACCCCTTCTCTCTCTTCCTTTTTAATGGTGCTTTTGGAAGCCACATGTTGTATGTGTTTTATGTATGTATGTATGTATGTATGTATGTATGTATGTATGTATGTATTTTGAGAGAATGCATGAGCAGGGGAAATGGGGCAGAGGGAAAGAGAATCCCAACTAGGCTCCACACTCTGCATGGAGCCTTACATGGGGCTCAAACTCAAGAACCATGAGATCATGACCTGAGTTGAAATCAAGAGTTGGATGATTCACCAACTGAGCCACCAGGCACCCCAGAAGCCACATGTTTAAATGACAATTTCACAGGTTACAAAAAAACTGAGACCTGGAGTCACTGCCAAGCAGACAGCCCCCAAGCCAAGCCTTTAACCAGCACTGGATAAGGTGTAAGCAAGAAATGAACCTTTGTGGTGCTAAGCCACTGAGCCTTGCGAGCTGTGGTTAGAGCAGTGAGTATAAATTCCTCCAACATAGAAATTGGTATCCTGAATTGAGATGCTGCTGAAAGCAAAAGCCTAGAATTTGTGCCAGTGCCTAAAAAATCAGCACTGAGTGGCAAGCAAACCAATGTTGGAGGCTAAAAAAAAGAAAATCAAAATACATGTTAAGCAGTTCCATACATTTGGTGAAACATTAGAACTTGAAATACCATATTGTGACCTGGATGTCAGATCACATGTATAATGACCTTGGAGCTTTAGGGGAAGAATTCAGAAGGCAGGATGGTACTAGCATGTGTTGCCTACTATTGGCTGCATTTTACAAGGTATTAAAAGAAAGAGATGAATTCCTAAGAGAATCAGCTTGCTTGTAAGCAGAAATGAAATGAATAGAGAGTCCAGGAATTTTTCAGGATTGTAAAATCGGACTGCTTCTAACTCTAAAGTGTTAGAAGAAAGTGGGTATGGTTACTGGCATATGAAATAGACTGAAAATAGATTAGAAGCCCACTACATTTTTTGAGGGGATTAGATTGCCTAAGAAACCATGAATCTGGACTAAAAAAAGGCTTTGACTGTTCAAAACTTAGAACAATTCTTAAAATTTCCATGAGCCAGGCAAGCTTCAAAATCTGCACAATTCCCCCAAAGAGCATTTCATATGTGGTTAAGAAAAATTATGCACTGAGGGGTAGGGGGTGGGGTGGCTCCTGGTTCCTCCAGGAGGAGCCACCCCTGGAGGAACCAGGAGCCACAAAGAACAATGAATAAGAGAACTGTTCCCAGAATCAGGGTATAATCAAAGAATCACCCACCTCAAGCATGGATGCATTTATAACACCTGCCTACACTGAATTCCAGAATTGCTCCAGACAAGTAGTTGTACAGCGTCTCTACTCTTCCTGTTTCTGATGGAGTATTTACTGTAGTTATCCCAGCCCTGTTCCATCAGTTTATATTGGTGTAAGGGGGACAGACAAGGAGAAGCATATAAATTTCTATTTATTTTATCAGTTGCCAAGCTAATAAAAGCTGCATCTGGACTTGAGGAAGAAGACTGCATGACACCAGGGCTCCTGAACTTTAAGCAAGGTGCAGGCACTAAGTGAACCCTTGAGTGGTATGTGTTATGTGTGAAACAAGAGTAAAAAAAGACCTTTATGACCAGATGGACAATCTATGAAACAGGCTTGCTAGATGTTCACCAATTCTATTTTCCTCATCTTGAGCCCATGGAAGACTACATTTCCCAGTATAGTTTGCAATTAGGTTGAAACAATAAGAATGGGTTCTGGCCAGTGGGATGTCGATAGAAGTGATCCTGCATAGCCTCTGTGCTCTCTGATAATAGGACCACTAAACTTAAATTAAAAAAGACGAGGCGCCTGGGTGGCTCAGTCGGTTAAGTGTCCGACTTCAGCTCAGGTCATGATCTCACAGTTTGTGGATTCGAGCCCTGCATCGGGCTCTGTGCTGACAGCTCAGAGCCTGGAGCCTGCTTCACATTCTGTGTCTCCCTCTCTCTCTGCCCCTTCCCTGCTCATGCTGTGTCTCTCTGTCTCAAAAATAAATAAAACATTAAAAAAATTAAAAAAAAAAGAATTCAGCTTCTCAGTCACATTATATTTCAAGTGCGCAATAGTCCTATACCTAGTGGCTACCACACTGAATAGAACAGATATGAAACATTTCTTTCATCGAAGAAGATTCTATTCAACAGTGCTGGTCTAGCCCTTCTGCAGTGAACTTGACAGTCATTCCCTAAATGAGATCAAGGCTCTGGAGGCCCAAATAGTGATTCTAAGGATTAGGACAAATTTCATAGGTTCAAGTGTCAATTGAAATAATAGATTCCTGAAAGTAATCAATTAAGTGTCCAATGGGTAGAACAGTCCTACTTATGTCTATAGCAGAAAGTTGGGGACAATGGGAGTCTTTGCTACTTTAATAACAATGCTATCTTCCTCAACACTGAAAAATGTTTGTATCATTTATCTGATTATGGATTTGCAAAGTGCTATGAAAATAAGCCAACAGATTATCCTGACTTCTACACTGATATCCCTTCAGAAATCTTACGAGCACTCTTGAATTATGCTCTCTATGAAGGGAGAGTTTGTAAATCAAAGGTAAACCTCAGGGCTTGTTGAAACAAATTCCTAATCAATGTAGTCCTAGGATGCCTGTAAAAATGCTTTTGGAACTATTGAATATTGTCCAAATTATTATTAGGGCCAATGACTGCCAGTGTGACTGAAAGATTCCCTGTGGGAGTCATAAAACTCCAACCTAGCAGAATCAGGTTAACCAGAGCATTTTGTGAAAAATTTCAGAAGGAAATGAAGTGGATTGTTTTTCCTAAAGAAAACAGAATCCACATAATTTCCAACCTGAACTTGTTATCTTTCTTGATTTGGTTACTTGAACATTTCTCCAAAAGAACCTAATGGGTAACAAAGCATCATTTAGCACACTAGCGTTTTCTCTGATGATTCTGACAAGGTCAAATGGCCCATGTTATTCTGGAGCCACAGATGTTGTCTGTTTGTTTTTCATGTATGAGTATGTGTCTATATGTATCTAAATGTTATAGTCCCTTTTTAAGATTTTGCCCTTCTGCACATTCCTACACACAAACACATCATACTGGTAGCATTTTGAGGCTAAAGACAAACAGCATGATTCGACCACTATGTGGCCATATGCAAAGTCTCTTAATTATTCAGGACCTTGGTTCACTCTACTTTAGAAATGCATACATAAAAAATAAACAAAATGCCTGCATGAACAAAATAATCCCCAAGACACATTCTTATTAACTTACATTATTTATGACTTTAATATAAAGGAGAACCAAATAGAAAAATATATTAATAAATCTGCTACTTAAAATTTCATTGTCCAGTTTAACCATTTGTTAGTGTTAGGTAAGAATATTTGACTTATTTATTATGCCCATAAATAAATTAAACTTTGTTTGAATTTCCCTATGTATTCTTGAATTCACAAGAACCCCTGGCTATAATGGCAAACTATCACGCCATTGAATGCCATCTCACATTTGCCATGATACAGAATTTGACCAAACCAAATGTATATTTTTGTCCTATTAACTGAAAAATTGCCCTGCTGACATCGTTATCACATGTGAGGTTGCATCTATCTAACTTTGGGTCACTCTAATCTTTCAGATATTCCTCGTTCATCAGGTACTTTTGAAATACCACAAGTAATCATTGGTGCCTGGGTGACTCAGTGGGTTAAGTGTCCAACTTCGGCTCAGGTCATGATCTTGCAGTTTGTGGATTCAAGCCCCAGATCGGGCTCTGTGCTAACAGCTCGGAGCCTGGAGCCTGCTTCCCATTCTGTGTCTCCCTCTCTGTCTGCCCCTCCCCCCGCCCACACACTGTCATTCTCTCTCTCTCAAAAATAAATAAACATCAAAAAAATTTTTAATATAAACACCACAAGTAATCAGATGATCCTCAGAGAAAATACTTGATCTTTGTCAATATCCACTAACACCTTCATAGGAAAATAATGTTCAACCAGGACGCAAGACCATAGTGTGAAATAATGCCACACCAGGAACCAGAGAAACTAAATTTGGGTCCTGGTTTCCATTTAACCTAATAAATATATAGAGAGCAACCACTGCATCCAAAAATGATTGGCTGGCATTTGGAGCTATAGCAGGAAATAAGACAAAAATATCTTACTAATTTATTGGGGAATATAAGCATTAAACATGTAATTGCAAGTGTGATGAGCATTTCCAAGGGTGATAAAAAGGGTTCCATGGGAACATAGAAGGCTTTTACTCAGTCAAGGGGATAAGCTCAGAAAGAAAATTAAGTGAGAGTTCTCCAGACAAAGATAACGGAGAATTAATCCAAACAGTGGGAAAAGCATGTGCAAAGGCTTAGATGTAAAAGAGAGTATCATACCTATGAGGAATTAAAGGAAGTTCAGACCAGCTAGAGTAGAGAGAATAGGGGAAATAGTCTGAGATAAAGATAAGGTACACAGGAGCAACAATGTAGAAGACCCCAAAAGAAAGTTAACCGTCTGCGGTTTTGGGAAGTCCTCCTAACCTCTCTAAGTCATTGTAGTATAGGAGATTAGGTAGATGGACTGTAAGGACCCTTCCAGCTCTGGGGTTCAAAGGATCCATGATGTCCAATTATTCCATGTCCCAGAAGTCCACTAGCTTAAAATCAAGGCTTGAAAGAAAAGCAGATATTTAGGGTAAACCTTAGCCTGACATCTCAAGCAATTTTTCAGTATTCCATGAATTTCATGGATGTCTCTGTATGTTGTTAGGGCAAAAAAAGCACAAAGATGCCAAATTTCCATGCTGTGTGGTCTAGTCATTGAGTGAAGATTCTGAGATTGTTAGATCTTTGGACCTGCTTTCGACCTTTGCTGACTCACCAAGTCTCTATTTGTCCCTCTGAAATCATCATGGGGTACTGAAATGCTTCTCATAGGACAGTCATGATGATTACACTGTATAAAATGTTTTAAGAATCTGAAATGAAAGGCATGGGCAGTATAATTTGTTCAGTTCAGCCTGGCCAAATAAGTTGCTTGAATTTCAGAGAGATGACATTTCCTGATATTCTTAGGTGCGAGGTAGAATAATTTGGCTCAGAACAAAGTTCCAGTAAGCACAGTCACAGCTGGCAAGTAACAACTGCCAGGACTGTGTGCCTTATAAAATCAGAAAAATATCTTTTTTGTTCTGCTATATTTGGGACAACTAGATGGTGTCAGGGCCAAAGCTCAATAAATATTTACAGAACATGCAAATTAATAACGGTATCTATTGATAGAGTTTATGTTGACTCAATTTACCTTGAACATGCAGTAAGAACTCATAAAAATCATCAAGGATACTAACCCACATTTTCAAAACTGGCCCAGCCCCTCTTTTGTTGACCCATTCTGATTAATTTTGTGTAAATCTTGCTGACTTCCTTGGTTTTCCAAACTTAGTTTGGCTCAGTCACTCCACGTTAACTTTCCTTTAATGCACTCCTGTCTTGGAAAATCCATTTTTGATTCTCTACTCCAGCTTAACTTAGCATCTCACTTTTTTACCAAAAGCTAATATTAGACTTTTGGAATAACACACACCATGACTAGAACCTTTAACCTTCTAGTGATACAGAATAAGCCACTTAGGAAACCAAGGTCCATGCATCACTAGGAAGACCTTTGTTGCATTAATGGCAAAAATTGCTTCCTTTAAAATTTTTTTAATGTTTTATTTATTTTTGAGAGAGAGAGAGAGAGAACACGAGCAGGGGAGGGGCCGAGAGAGAGGGAGACACAGAATCCAAAGCAGGCTCCAGGCTTTGAGCTGTCAGCACAGAGTTTGATGCGGGACTCGAACCCACTAACTGTGAGATCATTATCTGAGCCAAAGTTGGCCGCTTAACTGACCGAGCCACCCATGCGCCCCTGTTGCTTCCTTTAAATTCAAGTCATTTAACCGAATTCTTTACCTTAGAGAAACACTAAATAAGTCTACCCCTCTTTCACACGATAGTCATTCAAATGTATAAAAATTAGTGATCATATTCTATCTTAAGCCCTTTACTGGAAACTCAACCATCTTATAGGACATAGTTTTTAAATCATCTATCTTTCTGATAAATTTGAGTACAAAAAAATAGAAACTGTATGGCAAGAACCACCATACCCTAAGTTATGGAAACTGGTAAACCAGGAGAAAGTGTTTACAAGACATATCACAAACAAAAGCTTATATCCCTAATATGTAAACAGTTCATAATAATTAAGAATAGAGGCCCCAAAATCTGATAAAAAGACAGGCCAGGTAAAATTAGACAATTTACAAAAATATATTTAAAATGGCCCTTAAGCATATGAAAAGACATTCAATCTCAATTAGATTTTATCAAAATAAGTCAATGCAAATTAAACTATACTGAGATACTATCTCTTATCCATTAGAAGGGTAAAAGATAAAAAAATAAACAAAAATCAAATAAACAACACAAAACCCCACATTTTGTTAGTTGATGCTATGTAGAAACAGGTACTCTCATACACTGTTGATGGGAATATACACTAGTATAATTTTTTTTAGAGGGGAATTTAGGCTTACATAATAAAAATATATATATGTGCTTACTTATCGACCCAGCAAAAGAGTCAAGACAATTATTAGAAGCAGTTGGAGGAGTTTATACCAAAGATACACTCCGCAGTGTAAAAATACACATACAGAATTATAATTGCACAGTATTAGAAACAATTTAGATCCAGCAAAGTGATTGAATAAACTATGGTACATCCACACAATGCAATACTATGTAGCTATAAAAAGAATGAAGAAGTTATCTATGAACTGATACAGACTCATTTTTAGGGTATAATGTTAGGAGAATAGAAGCAGCCTTCATAAGAGAGTCTGTACTATGCTTAAAGTGTAAGAGGGAAAATACAAAAATATATATAAATGTGCTTATTTATGAAAAAAAGAAAATAGAATAAACCCTAAACTACTAAGATTTGAGATAGTAGGTTGAAACAGGGTAAAAAATGGAAATGTGGTACAAGAGACAGGAGAGTGACACTTCTTGATTAAAAAAGAAATTACAGTTTTGTCTTAGAATAAGGACAGTATCTCACATACTTAAAGGATAGGTGTATGATTAAAATGGATGGTGGGGAAGACGACCCCCAATGGGACATAAAATCGAATTCTATTATCAATAACATAACCACACTGAAGAGGTAGTGGTGGTGAATAACTCATCAAAGTAACTTTGGAAAACTTTGACTACATACTCTAGGGATAAAAATAAAGAAAGAAAAACTGTATATAAACATTGTACTTTCATTACTAGGTTTATTTCCCACAGGTTATGGGTTAGTTATTCTGAAACTCCTTTATGTGTATTCTGTGAGACAACAAATATATTGCGGATAATGAGAGTTAGGTTGCTCTTTGTCAGAAAGGGGTTGTGAATCAGGAAAGGAGGAAGGCTAGAGTAAGTCTTGTGGGCTTGGATTTATATGGGAAGCATCAGTATAAGCTCAAGGATTAAAAAATGTATACAGATAGATATACAAATACCTCTAGGTGTGTGTATACATTCATACATACAGTTCATAGCTCTACTGAGAATGCCTAAAAAGCAATTATACTCTTAGATCAATGAGCACAACCAGTGCCCATTCTCTCTAGAAAAAGTAACTGTCTTAATAAAATACGATTCTCAAAAAAAGAACCAGGGCTCCTCAAAGAAAGGGCACATTTCAGGCTAGGGTAGGAAAAGTACAAGATGAGCTTGGAACATCTTGTGAGGTTAGGATTTAGAAAATGCTCAAAGAATAAAAGGAGAAAAATACTCATATCAAAAGGACACCTTTGCAGCCAACAAAATGAGCTCCCAATGACCAAATCCTGAACAATTTGAGCATAAAAATAATTGATTATAATGTTGGGTTATAAGTCATAGATAAAAAATAAAATTCAGAGTCCACACAGATATAAATAAATAATTGAGGGGTGCTTGGGTGGCTCAGTCGGTTGGGCGTCCGACTTCAGCTCAGGTCATGATCTCACAGTCCGTGAGTGTGAGCCCCACGTCGGGCTCTGTGCTGACAGCTCGGAGCCTGGAGCCTACTTCAGATTCGGTGTCTCCCTCTCTCTCTACCCCTCCCCTGCTCATGCTCTCTCTGTCTCAAAAATAAAAACATTTTTAAAATAAATAAATAATTGAACAGTTACACAAAGGTGGGGGGAAGGAAATCTCTTCCTTGAATTAGACTAGAATTAATAAATGGAGAAGGAATATTAGAAATAGAAAATCATCATTTAACAAACACCAAAGTCATAGTTGTTAGGCAAGAATCATCAATGGAAGCTAAAATTAGACAAAAGTATGAGAAAAAATATACACTGTCTCAAAGTATCTCCCCATAAGATACTTATTTATTACAAAGGAAAAAATACAGTGGAGAGCCTCACAGACACCACCCTTACCAAAGATAACATCACCAGCAATGGGACAAATAAACATTGTATGCCTCTTGATATGATGCACCAAGAGGGACAAAACATCATGTCTATGTCATTCTTAAAAATATGAATAAACTGAATTTAACCACAGGGAAACATCGTACAAATTAAGGGACATTGTCTAAAGTAACTGAACAGTACTCTTCAAAATGTTAAGGTCATGAAAGACAGAAAAATGGAAGAACTGTTCCAGACTAAGAGGCAAGATAACTAAATGCAATGTGTGATCCTGGATTGGATCCTCAATCGGGAGATGACATACCTATGGTAACTGGCAACATGTGAACAAGGTATATAGAATACCAAATAAAATTGTATCATTATTAACTTCCTGATTTTTATAACTGTACCATGGGTGTTATGGGCTGAATTGTGCCCCACCCACCCAAAAGTCATGTGTTGAATCCTAACCCCCCACTACCTCAGAGTGTGACTACATGGAGACAGGGCCTTTAAAGAGGTGATTAAGGTAAACTGAGGTCATATGGATAGGACCTAATCCCATATAACTGATGCTCTTATGAAAAGAGATTAGCGCCATGACAACACTGATGGAGGGATGACCATATGAGGATACAATGAGACTATATGAGGACACAATGACTATACGAGGCCATCTACAAGCCAAAGAGATGGGCCTTGAGAAGACTCCAAACCTGCTGACACTTTAATCTTAGATTTCTGACTTCCAGATCCATGAGAAGATAAATTTCTGTTGTCTAAGCCACCTAGTCTGTACTATTTTATAACGGCAGCCCCAGAAAACTAATACAACATACAATGGAATGTTATTTAGCCTTAAAAAGGAAGGAGATTTTGACACATGCTCTAACATGGATAAGCTTTGAAGATATCATAGCAAGTGAAATAAGCCAGTGACAAAAGGGCAGTACTGTATGATTCCACTCATATGAGACAACTAGAGTGGTCACGTTCCTACAGACAGAAGGAAGAATGGTAGGAATGGAATGTCCTACAGACAGAAGGTAGAATGATGGCTGCCAGGGGCTGAGGGAGGAGGGGGATGGGGAGTTAGTATTTAATGGGTACAGAGTTTCAGCGATGCAAGATGGAGAGAGCTCTGACAATTAACGTGGTGATGGTTGTACAACAGTGTGAATGCACTTAATGCCACTGAATCATATGCTTAAAAAATGGTTAAAGTGATAAATTTCATGTTTTATATACTTTACCAGAATTAAAAATAAAAATAGAGGGGCGCCTGGGTGGCTCAATCGGTTAAGCGTCTGACTTCAGCTCAGGTCATGATCTCTCAGTTCGTGGGTTCAAGCCCCGCGTCGGGCTCTGTGCTGACGGCTCAGAGCCTGGAGCCTGCTTTGGATTCTGTGTCTCCCTCTCTCTCTGCCCCTGCCCCGTTCATGCTCTGTCTCTCTCTGTCTCAAAAATAAATAAAACGGTATAAAAAAAATTAAAAAAAAAATAAATAAAAATAGAGAAGAGGAGAATTTGGTTACATAGGGTGAAGACCAATGGGGAACAAAAACATGATGATAGAGGGAGAGACGAGGTGGTGCAGTATGAGCTAAGGAGCACCATGGATTTCTGGGAGGCCCCAAAAGCTAGAAAAGGCAAGAAAGGATTCTCCCCTACAGTCCTCAGAGGGAGCATGGCCCCGCTGACACACCTGGTTTCCAGCCTTGAGAACCATAAAACTATTTAGTTTTGTTGTTTTAAGCAAAGTAAAGAAGGGAGGGAAGGAAGGAAGGAAAGTGAGAGAAATAGGGAAAGAAAAGAAAAAGGAAAAAAAAAAAAAGGAAATCATGAGCCTGAGAGCCCGTCTGAAGTTCTGTGATACATAACACCATGTTATATATCTAGCCAGCTTGGAATGGGTTCAAGAGAGTGAACTATCATTATTTCATGTGGATTAAGTGCTTGAAATGTGCAGGTCTGAAGCATCTATAAGTGCATCTGCCCAAACAACAGCCAAGGATCATTCTTTTCCCTGGAGAATACACTTGTCTTTGTAAATCATTGCCTAAACACAGAATTACCCAGAAGAAAGGGTGAAGTAGATAAACTTTGTCTCCTGTGACCCCACTTCGACTTCTCCCATGCTTGCTTTTCACCAGAGCAATAACGGTGGTGGGCAAATTGTAAAACAGTTAGGAAACTTGCTTCTATTTGTTTTATGTTCACTTATCCTTTTACTTGCTCATATTCAACAAACAACTATTAAGTAACTTATATGTTCTAAGGAGCAATTCATTTAGTTGACAAACATTTATTGAGCATCTGCCATATGCTAGACATTGGCCTAGGTGTCAGAGATATGGTAGTGAACAAAACAATATCCCTGTGGCCACCATGAAAATGCACATCACAGAACTCCTACTGAGGGAATGCCATTAACTGCCAGCACCATCTGCTGTGCTCTGAAATCTATCACCATATTCCTGCCCGGGCTATACTTCCCACAGGCTGTTCCCAGATAATGACTAAACTTAGCAGAGGCACTAGAGCAAACCAGGTCCTAGAAGACATAAGACTCCTCTGACAGATGATTCTGACTGAGCTTCATGAAATTTTCTTCAAACTGTGCTGCCATCTATGGTCTTCCTCCTTTCCTTACTTCCTCCTTTTTTCCATCTCTCCTTCACAAGAGTCAAAACTGCACCATAGTCTAACCTCTCTTCCAGCTTCCTCTGGTTCCTTTCCCATACTCCTTTACTAGTGTTTCCCCAATAAACCTCTTGCAAGTGTAATCCCATCTTGGTGTCAGCTTTTGGAGGACCTTGACTAACACAGTCCCCACCTCCCTGCTGGAGGGGCCATAGGGAGCAGTTAAGAACATGCATTCTGGAATCAGACTGCCTGGGTTTGAAGCCCTACACTGCCACTTACCAACAGTTTATTTCATCTCTCTCCCTGCCTCAATTTCATTGCAGACTCTGACTCAGTTTCATCACCTGTAAAATGAAGGCAATAACAGTAACCTAAACTTGCAGGGTCATTGTTAGGACCAAATATATTATATGTAAGTTGCCTTGATTGGAGCAAGGGTGAATGGTCTGTGTACATGCTAATCATTAAAATAGGTTGCACTTTAGTGAAGGAGCTAGACAAAAGCACACAAATATCAGTTGATGATAATTATAAGGTGAATATAAGGAGAGTAATAAGATAGGGTGACTAATTAGATTAGGAAGTCAGGAAAAATCAATAAGAAAGAGTCCACCATGTTGAAATCTGGAGAAGGGCTGATCAGGCAAAGGAAACACCTTGTGCAAAGACCTTAAGGCAAGAATGTGCAGTCATGCTTTAGAAAGATCAAGAGGGTCAGAGAAACTAGACAGTAGTGAACAACAAGAAGGATGACAGGTAGGAAAACAAAAAGGTAGGCGGAGGCCGGATCAAGGAGGGCTGAGTAGGCTAGAAGGAGTTTCATTTCAAGCATGAATAGACACTTCTCTAAAGAAGACATCCAGATGGCCAACAGGCACATGAAAAGATGCTCAACGTTGCTCCTCATCAGGGAAATACAAATCAAAACCACACTCAGATATCACCTCACGCCAGTCAGAGTGGCCAAAATGAACAAATCAGGAGACTATAGATGCTGGAGAGGATGTGGAGAAACAGGAACCCTCTTGCACTGTTGGTGGGAATGCAAATTGGTGCAGCCACTCTGGAAAACAGTGTGGAGGTTCCTCAAAAAATTAAAAATAGACCTACCCTATGACCCAGCAATAGCACTGCTAGGAATTTATCCAAGGGATACAGGAGTACTGATGCATAGGGGCACCTGTACCCCAATGTTTATAGCAGCACTCTCAACAATAGCCAAATTGTGGAAAGAGCCTAAATGTCCATCAACTGATGAATGGATAAAGAAACTGTGGTTTATATACACAATGGAGTACTACAGGACAATGAGCAAGAATGAAATATGGCCCTTTGTAGCAACGTGGATGGGACTGGAGAGTGTGATGCTAAGTGAAATAAGCCATACAGAGAAAGACAGATACCATATGTTTTCACTCTTATGTGGATCCTGAGAAACTTAACAGAAACCCATGGGGGAGGGGAAGAAAAAAAAAAAAGAAAAAGAGGTTAGAGTGGGAGAGAGCCAAAGCATAAGAGACTCTTAAAAACTGAGAACAAACTGAGGGTTGATGGGGGGTGGGAGGGAGGGGAGGGTGGGTGATGGGTATTGAGGAGGGCACCTTTTGGGATGAGCACTGGGTGTTGTATGGAAACCAATCTGACAATAAATTTCATATATTGAAAAAAAATAAATAATTAAAAATTAAAAAAAATAAAAAAATAAAAGGGGTTTCATTTCTTCTTTCATTTACTCAATGTGTATTTGTCAGCCGCCCAACTAAGTAGCAAGAACCCTGGCAATTCCATTTCTACATTTTCTAGTTACATGAGTATTGGCAACAAGAAGCAGTAGTTAAGTAGTGGTAGTAAAGCCCAGACAGTACTCAGTCATACAAGAGGCAAAACCATCTTCTGAAAACATTCCTTCTTTATATTTTAACTTGACTCAAATTTTCTGCCCTTGGCACATTTTTTTTTCCCTACTCATAGACATTTTTGATTTTTCACATATAATTATATTATTTGCATACATTTACATAATGACCTATATGTTTTTTACATATGGAATTATATATAAAACAACTAGATTCAGTTTAACTGTCAAAGTTCTGATGGCTTGAAAACAACAACACACATCCAGCAACTCTGTGATTGGCTATTATTCTAAGCATTGCTATGATCTATTTGCCTCAACTTGACTGTACTGCAAGTGCTCTGGTCGGTCAGTGAGTACCTTTCATTAGGTGGCAAAGTTTGGCAACCACTCTAGCAGTTACACTATAGTCCTGAGATGCCCAGGAAGGGGTGTTTGTTTTACCTCATTGTGTAGTCTATTGTGAAACCAGAGACAAAAGTTTTGTGTCTTCGAGGTCCTGAGCACTCACTTAGTTCTCCTTAACATAGAGCTATATCTGCACAGGCCCACAGTCACTGAATTCATCAGGGACTTCCATTTCCTTGTTTATAAAGTGGGGATAATGTACCTTTTCTACTTGCCTTTGCAACCTGAGTGAGTGAAGTTTTCTCCAGTGGATGCCCCTGAATCTGGAGCCATGAGGCAAGGAGAGGATTTCAAAGTTATTTTTGTTTAGCCCTTTTCCCCACAAGTTCAGTGAAGCTGAAAAAAATCTTTAGCTGAAATTCTAGGTGGGGAAGTGATAACTAGAGTGTTGAGATAGACAAGCTGTTGTGTTTTCATCCCAAATTAGAGTCCTGAGGACAAGAATAGCATTTGCAGTAGCACTTGCCTGGGAAAAATTACAAGGGAATTCAGTCTCCAGGTTTCAAGCTGCAGGTTGGTAGTTTTGAGTCCTTCCCCAAGGGTTGCCTTTCTCTCTGTTAAAATCTATGGACTCTGCAGGGAACACAGAGGTTTCCCTGTTAGATCTACCTCTGGTTGAGGGGAGGCCCTATGCCTTTTACTGGCCCATGGGCTTCAACTTTTCAGTCTGCAAAATAAAACATATAATCAACCTATCTTCCTCCAAAGGTTATTTTTGAGGTTTACTAGTAACTATGTATGAGGGAGAGAGAGGGAAATTTAGAGTTAGAGACAGAACAGACAGTTACAGAAAGCATTTCCTGGAATCTTAACCTTGAAGGAGAATATATGATTGGCTGTACTCTAGGCTAAATAAAGGACCATAGCATCAGGAAGGAAATATTCCCTAATTTTGGAATATGGAGGATTATGGAGGAAAGAAAACAAGACCTCCCTAAGGACATCATTTTTCCTGAGGTTATCCTTTAGTCTAGAGCACTGGCTCTCAAGCTTCTCAGAGTCATTTGTTGAGCCCAATCCAATATTTTCTGAGAGAGAATCACTGGGACTTCTACTTCTGGCTAAGAGGGAATAGCATATATTATGTTTATTTTCCCACTGAAAACTGCCAAAAAATGGGCAAAACATATAAAACAATGGTTTCTTAGACACTGGACATAAGAAAACAAAGGACAGTGAACTCTGAGTCACAGGAAAGAAAAAAAATGTCTTATGATTACCCCAGCTTGCAAGCCTTGAGAAAATTGTTAGGTTTGTGCAAGGCAGAGCCTAGCTGACTACTTGAGCTGGAAGGAGGAAGGTGAGACTGTGGCAAAATTAAGTCGGTAGAATTCTCAGGACAGAGTAACAGAGAAAAAAGCTACAGAGAGAGAGAGCACACTTTAGATTTCTGCAGATCTCCAGTATTCATATGAGTATTGATCAAAGCAGATGTGTAAGAAAATGAAGACTGGTGGGAACCATCTGAAAGGATTGAAGATAATAATGTCCAGCAGTCACACTGGGTCAATAACAGTGTCTATTCTCAACACGTTGAATGGAAAACCTCAAGATTCAAGAGGCAATGTGTAGATTCAAGAAAAGGTTTTTGCTTCAGTGGTGGGAATAAGTACCCCTAAACTGATAACTGTTCAGTCCTGCCTAACTAATCTTAAAACAGCAAAGAACTAGTGTTTCCAAATAATTTAACTTGATCCCAGAACTAAGCTCAAGAATATTTGTAAGAATACAAAAATATTTAGCTTTCAAAAAATATATATATTTAGCTTTCAACAAGGTAAAATTCACAATGTTGAGTGTTTACAAAAAAAATTACTGGCCATAAAAGAAGAAAATGCAACCCATAATGAGAAGATAAATAAAATCACTGAAAATAACCCAGAACTAATATGGCCAATGATATTGTAACATTGTTGCATGACAGATGGTAGGTACACTTGGAGTGAGCATAGCATAATATATAGAGAAGTTGAATCACTATGGTATATACCTGAAATTAATGTAACATTATGTGTCAGCTAGAGGCAAATTAAAAAAAAGAAAAAAGTAAAAAGAAATCCCTTTTGTTAATACGATGAGCTTGAATCAGGAGGGAAAAAAAGAAAGAAAGAAAGAAAATAACCCTGAACTGATGCTAGAATCACCAAAGACATTGAAACAGTTTTATGCTGTATTCTATATAATTTAAAAGTAAGTAGAGACATGGAATATCTAAAAAATACCTAAGACAAACTTATAGAAATAGAAACTACAATGTCTGAGGTAAAAATTCACTGGTTGGGAATAATAGATTAGACATGGCAAACCAAAGATTTGCAAACTATGAAAACAAAGCAATAAAAACTATTCAAAATGAAACAAGAAAAGGATAATTTTTTTAAAAATGAACAAAACACCAGTGAGCTGTGGGATACTTTCAAGTAATCTAATATAAGTTTAATTAAAGAACCCAGAGTGCTGAAGAGTATTAGAATAAATATTTGAAGGGGCGCCTGGGTGGCTCAGTCGGTTAAGCGGCCGACTTCGGCTCAGGTCATGATCTCGTGGTCTGTGAGTTCGAGCCCCGCGTTGGGCTCTGTGCTGACAGCTCAGAGCCTGGAGCCTGTTTCAGATTCTGTGTCTCCCTCTCTCTGACCCTCCCCCGTTCATGCTCTGTCTCTCTCTGTCTCAAAAATAAATAAACGTTAAAAAAATTAAAAAAAAAAAGAATAAATATTTGAAGAAATAATGACTGAAATGTTCCCAAATTTGATGAATATAATAAAAACAGATCTAAAAAATTCAACAAACCCTATGCATAAGAAACATTGATAGAATTACACCAAGGCACATCATAATAAAATTTCAAACCAGTCATAGAGAGAAAACCTGTTGTATATAAGTGATGAAGCATGGAATATACCCCAAAAACCAAGAGCACACCTTACACACTATATGTTAGCCAATTTGATAATAAATTATACATTTTTTTAAAAAGAGAAATTAATAAAAGACACATGATCTACAGCAGAAATCTTGCAGGCCAGGATAGAGTGACAAACTTACAGAAATAAGTACTCTATTTAGAGTACTGAAAGAAAAAAAAAACCCTCCTAATCAAGAATACTATACTCAGTGGGGCACCTGGGTGGCTCAGTTGGTTAAGCATCTGACTTCAGCTCAGGTTATAATCACACTTTGTGAGTTCAAGCCCCATGTCAGGCTCTGTGCTGACAGCTTGGAGCCTACAGCCTGCTTCAGATTCTCTCTCCCTCACTTTCTACCCCTCCTCCCCTGATCCCACTGTATCTCTGTCTCTCTCTCAAAAATACACATTACAAATTTTTAAAATAAAAAAAGAATACTATACTTGGCAAAATTATCCTTCAAAAATGAAGAAGAGATAAAGTCTTTCCCAAACAAAAACTAAGGGAATTTCTTATCTACTAAACCTGTCTTACAAAAGCTGCTTAAGAAAACTCTTCAATCTAAAAAGCAACACAAAAACATATGAAAACATACATTTCATTGGTAAAGGTAAATATTTAAACAAGCAGGATAATATAACACTATAATGGTGATATATAAACTACTTTTAGCCAGGCACTCAGGAAAGATGGCAGAGTAGGAGAATTCTAAGTGCACCTTGCCCCACAGACACGTCAAGGTAACAGCTACATCTATGCATCTATCTAACTCTGAAAATGACCCAAAGACTGGCAGAACAGACCTTACACAGCTCATCATAGAGAGGCGGCCACATAGAAAGGAGAAGGAGGGCTGGAGATGTGTTTGGGAGAAAAATCTTCCAGCATGACCCACCACAAATGGGAGAGACAGGACAAGAACGGAGAAGTGGGAGGATCAGACCCTATGTGGGGCACCCCTGGCACTGGGGATCCACACTGGGAAGATGAGTCCCCATAACATTTGGATTTGAAAGCCAGCAGGGCTTAACACTGGAAGTTTTAAAAATCTACAGTTTTAGCCCCATTAGATCTGGAGAACAATAGGAAACTGAGTTCTGGCCCTGAAGGAGCCAAAATACTAAATAACTTGCTTGGAGACATAGAACAGGGGCAGCACTTTGAAAAGCATCTGGGGTATATGTAAAGAAGAGTTACTGACCTACCTTAGAACTAATCAAAGAGGCAGGAATCTACAGGAGATTTCTCCAGGAATAAAAGTGCTGGTGGATGCCATTTGTCTTTCCTCCCCCAGCCTATATAGTCAGATGCTTGTGGGAGCCGGTGCTAACACTTTCCATCTATTCTGCAAACACTGAATGTCCTGTCCTGGCATTCTCCTGAAGACCTGCCACATCCAACCAGCTCACTTCAGCATATGTCCTTCCAAAGCAACTTCTGCCCTACCACACCCATCAGGTAGCCCGAGCTGGAAACTGTGCCACTCCAAAGTGACTACTGCCCTGGGGAAGGGGGAAATAACCCCACATGTCATCTCACCTGCAGATCCTGCAGCCAGACTTCTTAGCTGGCTGTGCAGGGAACAAACTCTGCCATGTGCCAGCAGCTACAGCAGAGAGGGTAATTGCAGACAGCTAAGATGACTGACAGCCCATCCACCAACAAGCTTATGGTGGCCATAGACAGGCTTCTCGACAGTATAGGAGGAGCCCCTGCCCAGTGCAACCACAGCAGGCAAAGTGGGTCATTAGAGCTAGCTTGGCTGAAGACAACTGCAGCTTAGTCAAAACAGGAGGATGCACACAGTCCACACAGGGGACATCCTGTAACACCTAGTTCTGGTGACCAGGGGAGACTGCACTATAGGGCACCACAGGACTTCTTCTACACAAGACCATTACTTTCAAGACCAGAAGACATAGCTGATTTACCTAATATGTAAAAACAAACACAGAGAGTTAGACAAAGAGAAGAAACAGGGATGTGCTCCACCCAAGTAAAAGAACAAGACAAAATCACAGTAAAAAAAGCTAAATTAAATGGAGATAAGCAATATACCTGATAAAGAATTCAAAGTACTGCTCATAAAGATACTCAGTGGACATGAGAAAAGAGTGGATAAACTCAGTGAGAACTTCAACAGAGATTAAAAAAAAAATACAAAAAAGAACTAGTCAGAGCTGAAGACTCATTAACTGAAATAAAATATACACTAGAGGGTATCAATAGCAGAGTAGAGGATGCAGAAGAACAGATCAGAATTCTGGAAGACAGGCTAATGGAAAGCAACCAATCTAAACAGCAAAAAGAAAAAAATTATAAAAAAAAATGAGAATAGATTAAGAGAACTTGTGACATCAACAAGCATAATAATTTTCATATTACAGGGATTTCAGAATAAGAAGAGATAGGGGTGCCTGGGTGGTTCAGTCAGTTAAGCATCCAACTTCGGCTCAGGTCATGATCTCACAGTTCAAGGATTTGAGCTCTGCATTGGGCTCCACACTGAGTGTGAAGCCTGCTTGAGATTCTCTACCTCTCTCTCTGCCCTTTCCCTACTCATGCTTTCTCTAAACAAACAAACAAACAAACAAACCTAAAAAAAAAAAAAAAACAGAGACAGAGAAGGGGACAGAAAACTTATTTGAAAGAATAGTAGCGAAAAATCTTCCCTAATCTGGGGGAGGAAACAGACATCCAGGTCCAGGAAACAAACAGAGTCCCTAACAAGATGAACACAAGGAGGTCCACACCAAGGCATATAATAATTAAAATGGCAAAAATTAATGTTAAAGACAGAATTTTAAAAGCAGAAAAACAACACAGTTTCATATAAGGAAAACCCCATAGGCTATCAGCCGATTTTTCAGCAGAAACTTTGTGCACCAGAAGGGATTAACACAGTATCTTCAAAGTGATGAAAAGAAAAAACCTACAACCAAGAATACTCTGCCTGGCAAGGTTATCATTCAGAATAGAAAGAGAAATCGTTTCCCAGACAAACAAAAGTTAAAAAGTTAACACCACTAAACCAGCCTTTTAAGAAATGTTAAAGGGAATTATCTAGGTGTTTAAAAAAAAAAAAGCCATGACTAGAAGAAAATTATAAAAGGAAAAAATTCCACAGGCAAAAGTAACCATATAGTAAATACAGTAGATTAATCAGTTATAAAGCCAGTTTGGAAGTCAGAATACAAATGTTGTAAAAATCAGTTATATCTACAAAAATTAGTAAAAGTATTAAAAGATGTAAAATGTAAGATCATGTAAAATATGAAAAGGGGAGTAAAAATTTAGTGCTTTTGGAATGTGTTCAAACTTAAGTGACCATTAATATAGACTGCTATACAAATAAGATGTTATATATAAACCATGAATCAAAAATCTATAATAGATACCAAAAAATAAAATAAAGAGAAAGGAATCCAAGCATAACACTTAAAGTCATCAAACCACAAAGGAAGAGAGCAAATAAAGGAGAAAGAAACAGAGAACTACAAAAACCACCAGAAAACAATTAACAAAATGGCAATAAGTACATACTTGTCAATTTTTACTTTAAGTGTAAATGGTCTACGTGCTCCAATCAAAAGGATAGGGTGACTGAATGGATTAAAAAAAGACCCATCTACATGTTGCATTCAACAGACTCACTTCAGACCACAGACCACACACATATACAGACTAAAAGTGAAGGAATGGAAAACATATACCAGGCAAATGCAAACAAAAACAAAAACAAAAAAAACTGGGGTACCAATACTTATATCAAACAAAATGGATTTTAAAAGAAACACTGTAGCAAGAGACAAAGAAGGGACCTACATAATAACCAAGGCAACAATACAACAAGAGGATATAACAACTGTAAGGATCTATGCATCCAGCATGGTAACACCTAAAAGATAAAGTAAATATTAACATACATAAAGGGAGAAATTGACAGTAAGACAATAATAGCATGAGACTTTAATACCCCATTTACATTAATGGAGATTTCATCCATACAGAAAATCAACAAGGAAACAATGGTTTGAATGACACACTAGAACTGAGGGACTTAACAGATACATACAGAACATCCCATCCAAAAACAGCAGAATAAGTGCACAGGGAACATTCTCCAGGACAGATCACATGTTAGGCCACAAAACAAGTCTCAATAAACTAAAGAAAACTGAAATCATATTAAGCATCTTTTCCAACCACAAGAGTTCAAAACTAGAATTCAGTTACAAGAAAAAAACTGGTAAAAAAAAAAAAAAAGCCACAAATACAAGAAGGTTAAAACAACATGCAACTAAACAATAAATGCATCAAAGAAATCAAAGAGGAAATAAAACATTCATGGAAACAAATTAAACTGGAAACACAGTGGGTAAAAATCTTTAGGATGCAGAAAAGCAGTTCTAAGAAGTTTGTATGATACAGTCCTACCTCATAGAAGCAATAAAAATCTCATATAAACAAACCCAACCTTACTTCTAAAGGAGCTAGAAAAAGGAAAAAAAAAAGTCCAAATTTAGTAGAGGAAAGGAAATAATAAAGATTAGAGTGAAAATAAATGAAATAGAGACAAAGAAAACAGTAGTTGGTTCTTCAAAAAGAGAAAACAAAATTGATAAACCTTTAACTAAACTCATCAGGAAAAAAAGACTCCATGAAATCAGAAATGAAGGAGAAATAACTGACACCACAGAAATACAAAGAATTATAAGAGAATATTGTGAAAATTAAATACCAATAAATTGGACAATGCAGAAGAAATAGATAAAATCCCGGAAACATACAGTCTTCCAAAACTGAATCAGGAATAAATAAGAAAATTTAAATGGACAAATTACTAGTAATGAAATTGAATCAGTAATACACAGAAATCTATTGTGTTCCTATACACTAATAATGAAGTAGTAGAAAGATAAATTAAGAATTCCATTTACAACTGCACCAAAAAGAATAAAACACCTAGGGATAAGTTAAATCAAGGAAGTGCACAAACTATACTCTGAAAACTATAAAACATTTATAAAAAAAACACTACACAAACAAATGGAAAGATATACCATGATCATGGTTTGAGAATTAATATTGTTATGTCGGTACTATCTAAAGCAATCTACAGATTCAATTCAATACCTATCACAATACCAATGGTATTTTTCACATAACTAGAATAATCCTCAAATTTGTATGGAACCACAAAAGATCTAAAATAGCCAAAGCACCATTGAGAAAAAACAACAAACCCGGAGGTATCACAACCCTAGATTTCAAGATATACCACTAAGCTATAGTATTCAAGACAGTATTGTATTGGCTCAAAAATAGACATACAGATGAATAGAATAGGATAGAAAGACCAGAAATACCCACACTTATATGATAAATTAATCTATGACAAAAGGAGTCAAGAATATACAGTGAGGAAGAGACAATCTCTTCAATAAATGATGCTGGGAAAACTGGACAGTTACATGCAAAGAATGAAACTGGGCCACTTTCTTACACCAGAAAGAAAAATTAACTAAAAAATGTACTAAAGACCTAAAAGTGAGGCCTGAAACCATAAAACTCCTAAAAGAAAACATAAGCAGTAATTTCTTGCATAACAGCTTTAGCAATTTATTTATGGATATGTCTCCTGAGGAAAGGGAAACAAAAGCAAAAACAAACTATTGGAGCTACACCAAAATAAAAACCTTTTGCACAGTGAAGGAAACCATCAACAAAACAAAAAGGCAACCTCGTGAGTGCAAGAAGTTATTTATAAATGGTATATGATAAGAGGTTAAAATACAAACTATATAAAGAATTTATACACCAGCAAAAAAAAACAACAACACCACAGACAATCTGATTTAAAAACTGACAGAAGAAATGAATATAGGAAAAATGGACAAAGGAATTTATTTTTCCAAAGAAGACATACAGATGTCAAACATACACATAAAATGATGCTCAGCATCACTAATCATCAGGGAAATGCAAATGAATCTCACAGTGAGATTTTGCCTTAAACCAAAGACAAGAAGGATCAAGTGTTGGTGAAGATGTGGAGTAAATATACCTTTGTGCAGTGTTGATGAAAATGCAAATTGGTGCAACCACTGTGGAAAACAATATGGGGTGTTTGCTCAAGCAATTAAAAATAGAAATACAATGCCATTCAGTAATTCCAATATTGGATATTGACCCAAAGAAAATGAAAATGTGAATTCAGAAAGAGATATGCATCCCTATGTTTACTGCAGCACTATTTACAGTATCCCAGATATGGAAGCAACCCAAGTGTTTACCCAGAAATGAATGGATTAAGAGGATGTGGTGTATATATACAATAGAATATTCCTCACCCATAAAAAAAAATGAGATCTTACCATTTAGAGAAACGTGGATGGACCTAGAGGGTATTATGCTAAGTGAAATAAGTCAAAGACAAATACCATAGGATTTCACTTACATGTGGAATCTAAAAAAACAAAAACAAAACAAAACAAAACAAAACAAAGCAAAAAGACCGAACAGACTCTTAAATACAAAGAACTGGTGCTTGCCAGAGGGGAGGTGGGTGGGTCAGTGGGTATGGGAGATTAAGAGATACAAACTTTTAGCTATAAAATAAATAAATCATGGAGATGAAAAGTACAGCATAGGGAGTATAGTCGGTAATATTATAATAACAATGTATGGTGATAGATGGTGACTACACTTGTTATGGTGAGCATTAAGTAACATAGAACTGTTGAGTCAATATGTTGTAAACCTGAAAGTAGTCTAAAGTTGTATGTCATTTATACTTCAATAAGAAAAATTACTTTAAGTCTGATATGAAGGTTAAGAGATAAAACTTTGTTAATGGATACCTAATATAAAAAGAACCAAACTTTATGAGGACACAAAGCATAAAGGAGGGAATAAAAATTGTAAAATATTTATTATGACTGAAGTCAAGTTGTTATCTTTAAATAGGTTATAACTACAAGATATTTGATGCAAGACTTGAGTTAACCACAAAGAAAGAAAAGATGTAAAAAGTATGAAAAAAAGATAAGAAGGATCAAATCACTACAAAAATTTATCAAATAACAATAAAAGACAGCAAGAGAAGAGAGGGACAAAACAACTACAAAACAAAAAACAATAAAATGACAATAGTAAGTCCTTACCTATCAACAATTACTCTAAATGTAAATGGATTAAACTTAAAAATTAAGAGGAATAGAGGGTCAAATGGATAATAAAAGGCAAGATCTAGCAATATGCTTCCTACATGACTCTCAATTTAGACTTACAGACACACATAGGCTGAAAGTAAAGTGATAGAAAAAGACATTTCATGCAAGTGGTAACCAAAACAAAACAGGGATGGTTGTACTTATATCAGGAAAAATATAGTTTAAGTCTAAATGTTAATTCTTTGTCTAATGCTAAGAGGATCAATTCAACAGGAATAAATAACAATTTTAAATATATAAGCACACATCAGAGAAAACAACATAACTATATAAAGCAAACAAATATATAAAGCAAATATTGACATATCTGAAGGGAGATAATGACAGCAATACAATAAGAGTATGGAACTTCAATATCCCACTTAAAATAATGGACAGAACAACCAGACAAAAGATTCTATAAAGGAACAACTGATCTGAACAACACTATAGACCAAATGGATCTAACAGATAAATACAGAACTTTCCACCCAACAGTAGAAGAATACACATTCTTCCTAAGCATACATGGAATACTCTCCAGGATATATCACATATTAGGTCACAAAACAAGTCTTAACAAACTTTTTAAAAGATTGAAATCATTCCAAGTATCTTTTCCAACCACAATGGAAAGAATAGGAATCAATAATAAGAAAATTGGGAAATTCACAAATAAATGAAAACTAAACAACATAGTCTTTAACAACCATTGAGCCAAGGTTGGAGGGAAGATGGCGGCGTAGGAGAACGCTGAGCTCACCGCGCATCCTGCTGATCACTTAGATTCCACCTACACCTGCCTAAAGAACCCAGAAAACCGCCAGAGGATTAGCAGAACGGAGTCTCCAGAGCCAAGCGCAGACGAGAGGCCCACGGAAGAGGGTAGGAAGGGCGGCGAGGCGGTGCGCACTCCACGGACTGGCGGGAGGGAGCCGGGGCAGAGGGGCGGCTCGCCAGCAAAGCAGAGCCCCCGAGTCTGGCTGGCAAAAGCGGAGGGGCCGGACGGAGTGTGTTCCGACAGCAAGCGCGACTTAGCGTCTGGGAGGTCATAAGTTAACAGCTCTGCTCAGAAAGAGGGAAGGCTGGAGGACAAAGGGAGGGAGAGCTGCTGAGCCCCAGGATGGCAGAGCTCAGCTTGGCGGGGAACAAAGGCGCTCGCCAGCGCCATCTCCCCCGCCCATCCCCCAGCCAAAATCCCAAAGGGAACCAGTTCCTGCCAGGGAACTTGCTAGCTCCGCGCAAACACCCAACTCTGTGCTTCTGCAGAGCCAAACCTCCGGCAGCGGATCTGACTCCCTCCCGCTGCCACAGGGCCCCTCCTGAAGTGGATCACCTAAGGAGAAGCGAGCTAAGCCTGCCCCTCCTGCCCCCGTGCACCTTGCCTACCCACCCCAGCTAACACGCCAGATCCCCAGCACCACAAGCCTGGCAGTGTGCAAGTAGCCCAGACGGGCCACGCCACCCCACGGTGAATCCCGCCCCTAGGAGAGGGGAAGAGAAGGCACACACCAGTCTGACTGTGGCCCCAGCGGTGGGCTGGGGCAGACATCAGGTTGGACTGCGGCCCCGCCCACCAACTCCAGTTTTACACCACAGCACAGGGGAAGTGCCCTGCAGGTCCTCACCACTCCAGGGACTATCCAAAATGACCAAACGGAAGAATTCCCCTCAGAAGAATCTCCAGGAAATAACAACAGCTAATGAACTGATCAAAAAGGATTTAAATAATATAACAGAAAGTGAATTTAGAATAATAGTCATAAAATTAATCGCTGGGCTTGAAAACAGTATACAGGACAGCAGAGAATCTCTTGCCACAGAGATCAAGGGACTAAGGAACAGTCACGAGGAGCTGAAAAGAGCTTTAAACGAAATGCAAAACAAAATGGAAACGACGACAGCTCGGATTGAAGAGGCAGAGGAGAGAATAGGTGAACTAGAAGATAAAGTTATGGAAAAAGAGGAAGCTGAGAGAAAGAGAGATAAAAAAAATCCAGGAGTATGAGGGAAAAATTAGAGAACTAAGTGATACACGAAAAAGAAATAATATACGCATAATTGGTATCCCAGAGGAGGAAGAGAGAGGGAAAGGTGCTGAAGGGGTACTTGAACAAATTATAGCTGAGAACTTCCCTGAACTGGGGAAGGAAAAAGGCATTGAAATCCAAGAGGCACAGAGAACTCCCTTCAGACGTAACTTGAATCGATCTTCTGCACGACATATCATAGTGAAACTGGCAAAATACAAGGATAAAGAGAAAATTCTGAAAGCAGCAAGGGATAAACGTGCCCTCACATATAAAGGGAGACCTATAAGACTCGTGACTGATCTCTCCTTTGAAACTTGGCAGGCCAGAAAGGCTTGGCACGATATCTTCAGTGTGCTAAACAGAAAAAATATGCAGCCGAGAATCCTTTATCCAGCAAGTCTGTCATTTAGAATAGAAGGAGAGATAAAGGTCTTCCCAAACAAACAAAAACTGAAGGAATTCATCACCACTAAACCAGCCCTACAAGAGATCCTAAGGGGGATCCTGTGAGACAAAGTACCAGAGACATCACTACAAGCATAAAACATACAGACATCACAATGACTCTAAACCCGTATCTTTCTATAATAACACTGAATGTAAATGGATTAAATGTGCCAACCAAAAGACATAGGGTATCAGAATGGATAAAAAAACAAGACCCATCTATTTGCTGTCTACAAGAGACTCATTTTAGATCTGAGGACACCTTTAGATTGAGAGTGAGGGGATGGAGAACTATTTATCATGCTACTGGAAGCCAAAAGAAAGCTGGAGTAGCCATACTTATATCAGACAAACTAGACTTTAAATTAAAGGCTGTAACAAGAGATGAAGAAGGGCATTATGTAATAATCACAGGGTCTATCCATCAGGAAGAGCTAACAATTATAAATGTCTATGCTTCGAATACCGGAGCCCCCAGATATATAAAACAATTACTCATAAACATAAGCAACCTTATTGATAAGAATGTGGTCATTGCAGGCGATTTTAACACCCCGCGTACAGAAATGGATAGATCATCTAGACACACGGTCAATAAAGAAACAAGGGCCCTGAATGATACATTGGATCAGATGGACTTGACATATATATTTAGAACTCTGCATCCCAAAGCAACAGAATATACTTTCTTCTCCAGTGCACATGGAACATTCTCCAAGATAGATCATATACTGGGTCACAAAACAGCCCTTCATAAGTTTACAAGAATTGAAATTATACCATGCATACTTTCAGACCACAATGCTATGAAGCTTGAAATCAACCACAGGAAAGAGTCTGGAAAACCTCCAAAAGCATGGAGGTTAAAGAACACCCTACTAACAAATGAGTGCGTCAACCAGGCAATTAGAGAAGAAATTAAAAAATATATGGAAACAAACGAAAATGAAAATACAACAATCCAAACGCTTTGGGACGCAGCGAAGGCAGTCCTGAGAGGAAAATACATTGCAATCCAGGCCTATCTCAAGAAACAAGAAAAATCCCAAATACAAAATCTAACAGCACACCTAAAGGAAATAGAAGCAGAACAGCAAAGGCAGCCTAAACCCAGCAGAAGAAGAGAAATAATAAAGATCAGAGCAGAAATAAACAATATAGAATCTAAAAAAACTGTAGAGCAGATCAACGAAACCAAGAGTTGGTTTTTTGAAAAAATAAACAAAATTGATAAACCTCTAGCCAGGCTTCTCAAAAAGAAAAGGGAGATGACCCAAATAGATAAAATCATGAATGAACATGGAATTATTACAACCAATCCCTCAGAGATACAAACAATTATCAGGGAATACCATGAAAAATTATATGCCAACGAACTGGACAACCTGGAAGAAATGGACAAATTTCTAAACACCCACACTCTTCCAAAACTCAATCAGGAGGAAATAGAAAGCTTGAACAGACCCATAACCAGTGAAGAAATTGAATCGGTTATCAAAAATCTCCCAACAAATAAGAGTCCAGGACCAGATGGCTTCCCAGGGGAGTTCTACCAGACGTTTAAAGCAGAGATAATACCTATCCTTCTCAAGCTATTCCAAAAAATAGAAAGGGAAGGAAAACTTCCAGACTCATTCTATGAAGCCAGTATTACTTTGATTCCTAAACCAGACAGAGACCCAGTAAAAAAAAGAGAACTACAGGCCAATATCCCTGATGAATATGGACGCAAAAATTCTCAATAAGATACTAGCAAATCGAATTCAACGGCATATAAAAAGAATTATTCACCATGATCAAGTGGGATTCATTCCTGGGATGCAGGGCTGGTTCAACATTCGCAAATCGATCAACGTGATACATCACATTAACAAAAAAAAAGAGAAGAACCATATGATCCTGTCAATCGATGCAGAAAAGGCCTTTGACAAAATCCAGCACCCTTTCTTAATAAAAACCCTTGAGAAAGTCGGGATAGAAGGAACATACTTAAAGATCATAAAAGCTATTTATGAAAAGCCCACAGCTAACATCATCCTCAATGGGGAAAAACTGAGAGCTTTTTCCCTGAGATCAGGAACACGACAGGGATGTCCACTCTTACCGCTGCTGTTTAACATAGTGCTAGAAGTTCTAGCATCAGCAATCAGACAACAAAAGGAAATCAAAGGCATCAAAATTGGCAAAGATGAAGTCAAGCTTTCGCTTTTTGCAGATGACATGATATTATACATGGAAAATCCGATAGACTCCACCAAAAGTCTGCTAGAACTGATACATGAATTCAGCAAAGTTGCAGGATACAAAATCAATGTACAGAAATCAGTTGCACTCTTATACACTAACAATGAAGCAACAGAAAGACAAAGAAACTGATCCCATTCACAATTGCACCAAGAAGCATAAAATACCTAGGAATAAATCTAACCAAAGATGTAAAACATCTGTATGCTGAAAACTATAGAAAGCTTATGCAGGTAATTGAAGAAGATATAAAGAAATGGAAAGACATTCCCTGCTCATGGATTGGAAGAATAAATATTGTCAAAATGTCAATACTACCCAAAGCTATCTACACATTCAATGCAATCCCAATCAAAATGGCACCAGCATTCTTCTCGAAACTAGAACAAGCAATCCTAAAATTCATATGGAACCACAAAAGGCCCCAAATAGCCAAAGTAATTTTGAAGAAGACCAAAGCAGGAGGCATCACAATCCCAGACTTTAGCCTCTACTACAAAGCTGTAATCATCAAGACAGCATGGTATTGGCATAAAAACAGACACATAGACCAATGGAATAGAATAGAAACCCCAGAACTAGACCCACAAACGTATGGCCAACTAATCTTTGACAAAGCAGGAAAGAACATCCAATGGAAAAAAGACAGTCTCTTTAACAAATGGTGCTGGGAGAACTGGACAGCAACATGCAGAAGGTTGAAACTAGACCACTTTCTCACACCATTCACAAAAATAAACTCAAAATGGATAAAGGACCTGAATGTGAGACAGGAAACCATCAAAACCTTAGAGGAGAAAGCAGGAAAAGACCTCTCTGACCTCAGCCGTAGCAATCTCTTACTTGGCACATCCCCAAAGGCAAGGGAATTAAAAGCAAAAGTGAATTACTGGGACCTTATGAAGATAAAAAGCTTCTGTACAGCAAAGGAAACAACCAACAAAACTAAAAGGCAACCAACGGAATGGGAAAAGATATTTGCAAATGACATATCGGACAAAGGGCTAGTATCCAAAATCTATAAAGAGCTCATCAAACTCCACACCCGAAAAACAAATAACCCAGTGAAGAAATGGGCAGAAAACATGAATAGACACTTCTCTAAAGAAGACATTCGGATGGCCAACAGGCACATGAAAAGATGTTCAACGTCGCTCCTTATCAGGATAATACAAATCAAAACCACACTCAGATATCACCTCACGCCAGTCAGAGTGGCCAAAATGAACAAATCAGGAGACTATAGATGCTGGAGAGGATGTGGAGAAATGGGAACCCTCTTGCACTGTTGGTGGGAATGCAAATTGGTGCAGCCACTCTGGAAAGCAGTGTGGAGGTTCCTCAGAAAATTAAAAGTAGACCTACCCTATGACCCAGCAATAGCACTGCTAGGAATTTATCCAAGGGATACAGGAGTACTGATGCATAGGGGCACTTGTACCCCAATGTTTATAGCAGCACTCTCAACAATAGCCAAATTATGGAAAGAGCCTAAATGTCCATCAACTGATGAATGGATAAAGAAATTGTGCTTTATATACACAATGGAATACTACGTGGCAATGAGAAAAAATGAAATATGGCCTTTTGTAGCAATGTGGATGGAACTGGAGAGTGTGATGTTAAGTGAAATAAGCCATACAGAGAAAGACAGATACCATATGGTTTCACTCTTATGTGGATCCTGAGAAACGTAACAGAAACCCATGGGGGAGGGGAAGGAAAAAAAAAGAAAGAGGTTAGAGTGGATGAGAGCCAAAGCATAAGAGACTGTTAAAAACTGAGAACAAACTGAGGGTTGATGGGGGGTGGGAGGGAGGGCAGGGTGGGTGATGGGTATTGAGGAGGGCACCTTTTGGGATGAGCACTGGGTGTTGTATGGAAACCAATTTGACAGTAAATTTCATATATTAAAAAATAAATTAAAAAAAAAAGAAAGTAAAAAAAAAAAAAAAAACAACCATTGAGCCAAAGAGAAAGTCAAAAGAGAATTTTAAAGTATCTCAAAACAGAAGAAAATGAAAGTATAACACATGAAAACTTACAGGGATACAGAAAAAGCAGTACTAAGAGGGAAGTTTATAGTGATAAATGCCTAATTAAAAATGTCTCAAATAAACAACCCACCTATACACCTCAAGAAACGAGAAACAGAAGAACAAATAACCCCAATATTTGAAAAAAAGAAAATAATAAAAACTAGAGTTGAACTAAGTCAAATTGAGGAAAAATAGAATTAACAGTCGCTTTTTTAAAAAAATAAAATTGATAAACTCTTAGGCAAAAAAAAATAGAAGATTCAAATAAGTATAATCAGAAATGAGAGAGGAGACATTACACTAGACATACCAAAAGTAAAAAGAATCATAAAGGCTATTATGAGTAATTATACTTCAACAATTTGGATAACCTAGAAGAAATGGATAAATTCCTAGAAACTCACAACCTACCAAAACTAAATCAAGAAGAGATAGAAAGCCTTAAAGATCTATATCAAATAAAAAGATTGAATCAGTAATCAACAACTTAACCAACAAAGAATCACCCAGGACCACATAGCTTCACAGGTGAATTCTACCAAATATTCAGAGAAGGACTAATACCAATTCTTCTTTAATTCTTCCAAAAACTAGAAAAAGAGAAAGCACTTCCAAATTCATGTTATGAGGCCAGAATCATCCTAATACTAAAACCAGACAAAGACACTACAAGAAAAGAAATAGGCCAATATCCCTAAGGATCACAGAGGCAAAAATCCTTAATAAAATACCAGAAAACCAAATTGGACAAACACATTAAAAGAATCATACACCATGACCAAGAGGGATTTATCCCTGAGATGCCAGAATGGTTCAACATATGCAAATCAATGTGATACATCATGTTAGCAAAATAGTTCAACACCCACTTATGATTAAAACTCTTGGGGCGCCTGGGTGGCGCAGTCGGTTAAGCGTCCGACTTCAGCCAGGTCACGATCTCGCGGTCCGTGAGTTCGAGCCCCGCGTCAGGCTCTGGGCTGATGGCTCGGAGCCTGGAGCCTGTTTCCGATTCTGTGTCTCCCTCTCTCTCTGCCCCTCCCCCGTTCATGCTCTGTCTCTCTCTGTCCCAAAAATAAATAAAAAACGTTGAAAAAAAAAAAATTAAAAAAAAAAAAAATAAATAAATAAAAAAAAACTCTCAACAAACATAACTGTATAGAAGAAATTTAACCCAACATAATAAAAGCCATATCTAATGAGCCCAAGCTAACATCATAATGGAAAAAGACTAAATGCTTTCCCTTCAAGATTGAGTGCAAGGCAAAGACACTCTCACCACTTCTTTTTATCATAGTACTGGAAATCCTAGCCACAGCAATTAAATAAGAAAAAGAAATGAAAATCATCCAAATTGGAAAGAAAGTAGTAAAGTGATCACATACATAGAAAACTATAAAGATTCAATAACAATAAAAACTGTTAGAAAATAATCCATGAATTCAATAAAGTTTCAGGATATAAAATCAACAAATATCAATCATATTTCTATATACAAACAACGAACTCTCACAAAAGAAAATAACTCCATTTACAATAGCAATATAAAGAATAAAATACTTTGGGTTAAACTTTGCCAAAAGTTGAAAGACATGTACCTTAAAAATTATAAAACATTGATGAAGGAAATTAAAGATGACACTGATAAATGGAAAAGCACCCTGTGTTTATGGGTGAAGGAATTAATATTGTTTAAATGTCCATACTACCCAAAATGATCTATAGATTCAACATAATCCCTATCAAAGTACCAATAACTTTATTCACAGATATAGAAAAACAATCCTAAAAAATTCCTTGGAATTATAAAAGATAAACAAATAGACAAAGCTCCTTTGAGCAAGAAGAACAAAGTGGGAGGTGTAACACTTCCAATTTTGTAATATATCACAAAGTTGCAGTAATCAGAACACTGAGGTACTGGCATAAAAACAGGCATGTACACTCTGGAAAACAGTGTGGAGGTTCCTCAAAAAATTAAAAATAGACCTACCCTATGACCCAGCAGTAGCACTGCTAGGAATTTACCTAAGGGATACAGGAGTACTGATGCATAGGGGCACTTGTACCCCAATGTTTATAGCAGCACTCTCAACAATAGCCAAATTATGGAAAGAGCCTAAATGTCCATCAACTGATGAATGGATAAAGAAATTGTGGTTTATATACACAATGGAGTACTACGTGGCAATGAGAAAGAATGAAATATGGCCCTTTGTAGCAACGTGGATGGAACTGGAGAGTGTGATGCTAAGTGAAATAAGCCATACAGAGAAAGATACCATATGTTTTCACTCTTATGTGGATCCTGAGAAACTTAACAGAAACCCATGGGGGAGGGGAAGGAAAAAAAAAAAGAGGTTAGAGTGGATGAGAGCCAAAGCATAAGAGACTCTTAAATAAAACTGAGAACAAACTGACGGTTGATGGGGGGTGGGAGGGAGGGGAGGGTGGGTGATGGGTATTGAGGAGGGCACCTTTTGGGATGAGCACTGGGTGTTGTATGGAAACCAATTTGACAATAAACTTCATATATTGAAAAAAAAAAAAAAACAGGCATGTAGACCAATGGGAAAAAAATAGAGTCCATAAATAAATTCATGCATCTACAGTCCACTGATCTTTGACAAGTGTGCCAAAACACACAATGGGGGAAAGGATAGTTTCCTCAATTAGTGATATTGAGAAAACTGGATATCCACATGCAGAATGAAATTGGACACTAGTTTTACACATATGTAAAAACAATTTAAAGTGATGTAAAGATTTACATAAAACCTTAAAGCATAAAACTAGTAGAAGAAAACATAGGGGAAAAGCTTCTTGATATTGGGACAAACAATTATTATTTTTCTGATATAACACCATAAGCACAGGCAACAAAAGCAAAAATAGATAAATGGGGTTGGGATTTCATCAAACTAAAAAGCTTCTGTACAGTAAAGCAAATAATAAACAGAATGAAAAGCCAACCCACAGAATGGTAGAAAATAGTCATAAACCATGTAGCTGATAAGGGATTAATATCCAAAATCCAAAATATATAAGGAACTCCTATAACTTACTAGCCAAAACCAAATAATCCAATTTAAAATGGGCAAAGAACACAAGTAGACCTCTCAAAAGAAGAAATACAAATGGTCAACAGGAATATAGAAAGGTGTTCAACTCACTAATCACCAGGGAAAGGCAGATCAGAACCACAATGAGGTATCACTTCACACCTGTTAGAATGTCTATTATGTAACAATTGTTGGTGTAGATATAGACAAAAAGGCAACCCTTACACACTGTAAATTGGGATAGGATTATAAACTGGTATAGACATTATAGAAAACAGGATGGACATTTTTGAGAAATTTCCAAAAAATTAAAAATAGAACTATCTTATGATCCAACAACCCCACCACCTCTGGGTATGTATCCAAGGAAATGAAATGAGAATCTTGAAGCAGTATCTGTACTCCCATATTGATTTCAGCATTATTCACAATAGCCAAGATATGCAAACAACCTAAATGTTCCTCAGTGGATAAATGGATAAAGAAAATGTAGTTATCTATCTATCTATCTATCTATCTATCTATCTATCTACCTACCTACCTACCTACCTACCTACCTAACACACACACACACACACACACACACACACACACACACCCCACATGCAGTATTCAGCCTTTAATAAATCATGCCATTTGTGATAACATGATGAACCTGGAGGACATTATGCTAAGTGAAATAAGTCAGAAACAAATTTGCATTGTATCTTTCTTATATATGGAACCTAAAATACTTGAACTCATAGAAGTAGAGAGTAGAATAGTGGTTTCCAGGAACTGCAAGGAGGTGAAAATGGGAAGATGTTGATCAAAAGGTACAAAGTTTCACTTATACAAGATGAATAAGCTCTGGAGACCTAATGTATACAATGTGACTATAGTTAATAATACTGTATTGTATACTTGATAGTTGCTAAGAGGGTAGATCTTAAGTGTTCTCATCACAAGAAAAAAAAGAAAATAACTATGTGAGGTGATGGATATGAAATTAGATTGTGATTATTATTTATTATATATGTATGTATATCAAATCATTAAGTTATGTGCCTTAAATATATATAATTTTTATTTGTCAATTATACCTCAATAAAGGTGATGGGGGAGAAAGCTCTAAGGACAAATGGCTTCACTTATGAGTTGTATTAAACATTTAAGGAAGAAATAATACTAATGATACACAAACTCTTTCAGAAAATTGCAAAGAGGGAATATTTCTCAATTCATTCTACAAGACCATCAATATCTTGATTAAAACCAGATAAAGATAATACAAGAAGAGAAAACTACAAATCAATATGCTTTGTAAACAGAAATGCAAAAATTCTAAAGTGAATTTTAGCAAATAAAATCCTACAAAATACAAAAATACATCATAAAATCAGTTGGGGTTTCCCAAGGATGCAAGGTTGTTTTAACATTTCAAAATTAGTCGGTATATTTCACTGTCTGTCATATTAAAGAACTAAAAAGAGAACCTGTATGATTTTTTCAATAAATGCAGAAAAATCATTGATAAAATCCACTATTCATTTTTCATAAAAACAATCAGCAAACAAGGAAGAAAACTGTTTCTTTTTTTTTTTTTAATTTTTTTTAACGTTTTATTTATTTTTGAGACAGAGAAAGACAGAGCATGAATGGGGGAGGGGCAGAGAGAGAGGGAGACAGAATCGGAAGCAGGCTCCAGGCTCTGAGCCATCAGCCCAGAGCCCGCCCGATGCGGGGCTCGAACTCACGGACCCCGAGATCGTGACCTGAGCTGAAGTCGGCCGCTTAACCAACTGAGCCACCCAGGCGCCCCGAAAACTGTTTCTTAAATCAATAAAAGGCAGCTACAAAAAATCTACACCTGATAGTGAAATAATAAATGTTTACTCCCCAAGACAATGATGTCTGCTATCATCATTTCTAGTCAACATTGTACTGGAGGTTCAAACTAGTTTAGGAAGGTAAGAAAAACAAATTGAAGGTATCCAGGTTAGAAAAGAAGAGTAAAACTCTTCCTGTTCAGAGACAACATGACCATCTATGTAAAAAGACCCATGAAATTTATGAAATATTAAGAATTAATATCAAGAATATTAAGAATATTAATATTAAGAATAAATATTAATATTAAGAATTAAGAATTAAGAATTCTTCCTAGAATTAATAAGCAAATTTAGCAATGTGGCAGGACAGAAATCAATATGTAAAAATCAATTTTATTTCTATATACCATCACCCAACAATTGAAAACTGAAATTTAAAAAAACATGGCAATAGTACAAAAATATAACATGCTTACAGATAACTTTTGTTACAAAACATGTGCGATATTAAAAAATAGAAAACATTACTCATTGAGAAATTAGAGACCTAACTAAATGGAGATTTACCATGTTCATGAGTGCAAACACTCAATTTTATTTCCAAATTACAGAAAGACAGTACTTTGTCATCTCAGTCTTCTTGAACATTTTATTCTGCTTTATCCACAGTCTTTGTCTGTTTTATTACTTGCTATAGCCACAGGACCCATAAGCATATCTCGCATATATAGGGAGTCAATAAATATTTGTTTGAATGAATTTAATGTAGTGACATACTTACTGAAGTTTGGGTAACAATTATAATGAAAGAAATTCATTGGATGACCTCAGCAGCATTTTATACAATTGATTAACTCCCTCCTTTTTTTTTGGAGGGGGGGGAGTTGATTTTGCTTTTTGTTTATTCTTTTTGTTGTTGTTGTTTCACTTATAAATGGAATCATAGGATATTTGATATTCTCAGTCTTACTTATTTCATTTAGCATAATACCCTCTAAGCCCATCCATATTGTCTCAAATACCATGATCTCATGCTTTTTATGGCTGTGTAATATTACACTACATATGTGTGTGTATGCATATATACTACATTTTCTTTATCCATTCACCAATCAAAGGATATTTGGACTTAGGCTACTTCCATGTCTTAGCTATTATAGGTAATACTGCAATAAACATAGGGATGCATAGATCTTTTTGAATTAGTTTCATTTTATTTGGGTAAATACCCAATAGTGGAATTACTGGATCATATGGAATTTCTATTTTTAACTTTTAAGGAATCTCCATACTGTTTTGCACAGTGGCTGTATCAATTTACATTCCCACCAACAATGTATAATAGTTACAGCTATTCTCTCCTCCTTGAAACTTCTTTGCTAACTCTGGGAATTCCCTTTCTTTTTCCACTGTGGAGTTCTCTTCCTCTTGCAAAAGTCAAATGGTTGCATTTCTTATATCCTCTTCTTGTCTTACTCCTGAATCTCTTGCCCCCGCCCCGTTAGTATTCACTTCCCATCACTACATTGATGATTCCCAAATCTTTGACTCCAGCTTGGATCTGCCATTCAGACTGACATTCACATATTCAACTGCATATTTGACATCTCTATTATCAACCCAAACTCATCAGGTGCAAAACAGAACTTATTACATACCCTGTTCCCAAGCAAACAAACAAAAATTAAAAAGCACCTGCTCTTCTATGTAGATTCTCTCAGTGAATATGACAGGTGTTCATCCAGGAATCAAGGCAAAATCCCAGGTATCATTCTTACCACCTCCCTCATCGCCCCCTAGGGCTAATCTTGCAATAGGTTCTGTCCTTTCTGCCTGTAACTAACTCTTGCATCAATCCACTTCTTTCTAGATACACTGCTGCTACCCTGGTTCAGAGAACTATCACCACTTACCCAGAATACTACAACAACCTAACTGTTCTCCCTGCCTTCAATATTGTGTCTCTCTTCAGTCCATTCCTCAATTTGTAACCAGAGTGTTCTTTCTAGAGTAAAGGTCTGATTCCACTTCTCTCCTTATATCATTTAAGAGCTCCTTATTTCTTTTAGGATTAAGTTCAAGTTCCAACTTGGCTTACCGCTACTGACTTATTATTCTCCATTGCTTCTTCCTGATCCTACAATCTTAACCTGATCCAATGCTTCAAAATCTCCATGTAGCTCTGCTCTTCTTTGCCCAAGCTCTTTTCTTTGGGAGATTATTCTTCCTCTCTTTTTATTTGACCAACCCCTACATATCACTCTTCAGCTAACATGATTTCCTCATGAAATCATTCTTGATACCCCAAACCTAGGTTAGAGATTCTTCCATAGGATCCTATATTTCCTGTTAGATAACTTTTCTCACCCAATTTTACCCATTGCATTGTTTCTGTTTCTTATCGGAATAAAATATTTGTGAGGCCAAGGACTGTGTCCACCATATTCACAATTTATATTCCCAGAAGATCAGGAGCTCATAAAAATTGTTTGAATGAATCAACAATAAAGCGTCTACACTCAAGAACACCCATCTAAGGGCTAGAGTTGGTTCTTAGTTCCAAAACAAACAACACATCTACATAAGCAAGGATTGAGGAGGAGCTTAGCAATAGCACATGGACAGAGAGTTTCAGAATCATGTGACAGGAAGCTAAGGATGAGTCAGTAGTCTTGGCTGCACTGATCATAGCACAACTTCTGCACTGTGATAGCTTCTAGATACCGGGCTTAGATAAGTTGGAGTCAGTCACCTACAGGTGACTAGAAAGATAGAACTTGAAACAATGTGAAGGAATCAGAACATACTACCCCAAAATATGTCACTCTGGTATACTGATTATTTTGAGCTGAAGGCAATTGAGAAACAGTAAATGTATAAAGAGCTCTCTGACATCCTCCTTTCTCCTAAAAGCAGGTAATAAGTTTCTCAGTAGAAAGGTACCCTTCCTGTGCCAGGAAGAAAAGAATATTCTTATCACCAGATATGGGAAGTCGACACCAAAATTAGTCTACCAACAAACCTTATTAAAATAACCCCTATCTTCTATTAGTTTCCCCCATATATTTCCTATCACATTCTCATAGTTTATCACCACTAGCCCAAACACCATTTTCCTTTGTCATCTTATGTTTTCATAATTTATCACTCTTTGTTAAAATGGTACATAACACCCCAGGTATAACTGCTCCAGTCCTAATCTTCTATTAGATTCCCCCATATATTTCCTATCACATTCTCATAGTTTATCACCACTAGCCCAAACACCATTTTCCTTTGTCTTACTATGTTTTCATAATTTATCACTCTTTGTTAAAATGGTACATAACACCCCAGGTGTAACTGCTCCAGTCCTAAATGCTTTTCTTTCTTTTCATGAAGTCCTCATGCCACATAAAAATATTAACAAATAAAATTTGTACACTTTTTCTCCTTTTAATCTATCTTTTGTTAGTTTAATTCACAGGCCTCAGGGACATTACATAAGAGGGTAGAGGAAGAGTCTACCTCTACACATGTGAAGTGAGGAGTTTATTATAGGCTCAGCATAGCATGAACATTGTCTTCAAACAGATGATTCCTTCTAATTCTGAGTTTCTCTACAGTTGGGTACTTTAGTGTCTTAACCTAAAATACGGAATACCTAAGAGAGTGATGGAAAGCAGCAGACCTCAAATACATTTGCTGATTGATCAAGGACTTTAGCAATTGACTGAGGCTTCTATTTAATAAAAACCTGAGTAATTTTCTTAGTCCTGTTAATGTCACATAGTTTTGAAATAATTAACTACTGATGTTCGATTTTTCCCAGTTTCTTAGAATCCTATGGTGGCACAGTGAGAAGGATTTTTCCACCTTGAGAAATTTTTCTTCTCCATTTTCCTTTGGGAAAGTAGATTAGGTACAAGGGTATTTAATTACCTCCCAGACTCTCTAAATAGGTGTGAGACTCCCAAGTTTTATGATCCTTGATAGCTGTAAACCAGCTTATGTAAAGCTGCTTGAAGAGGCTCCTATGGCCTATTTCTTCTTTCTTTTCTTTTCTGAATGCTTCGAAGATTCAATGTTTGCATGCACCATGGGTATTAAAAAAGATCCAGAATATGCCACCCATATTATCCCACTTTGGCATAAGGAGTATTTTGAGCTGAGGGCCACTGAAATTCACCAGATGCAGGAGGAGTTTTCTGCCCTCCCCTTATCTTCTTAAAAGCAGGACATGAATTTCTTTCTGAGGACAGTGTCCCCCCGCCTCCTGGGAAGACAAGGGTACTTATTACCAGAGATGGAGAGCTGTCATTTAGATGAATTTGCATAAACAGTCTCTTCCATTTGTTCTCCCATTTATTTCCTAGTCACCACCTCATGACTTATCATTACTTAGAGCCCAAATCCCTTTCCTTTGTAAAAATGGTATGTGATGGGAATGTAAGCTGCTGCAGCCACTCTGGAAAACAGTATGGAGGTTCCTCAAAAAATTAAAAATAGAACTACCCTATGACCCAGCAATTGCACTACTAGGCATTGATCCACAGGATACAGGTGTGCTGTTTCGAAGGGACACATGCACCCCCATGTTTATAGCAGCACTATCAGCAATAGCCAACGTATGGAAAGAGCCCAAATGTCCATCAATGGATGAATGGATAAAGAATATGTGGTATATATATATATATATATATATATACAATGGAGTATTACTCAGCAATCAAAAAGAATGAAATCTTGCCATTTGCAACTACGTGGATGGAACTGGAGGGTATTATGCTAAGTGAAATTAGAGAATAACAAAAATCATATGACTTCACTCATAGAGGACTTTAAGAGACAAAACAGATGAACATAAGGGAAGTGAAACAAAAATAATATAAAAGCAGGGAGGGGGACAAAACAGAAGAGACTCAAAAATATGGAGAACAAACTGAGGGTTACGGGAGGGGTTGTGGGAGGGAGGATGGGCTAAATGGGTAAGGGACACTAAGGCATCTACTCCTGACATCATTGTTGCACTACATGCTGACTAATTTGGATGTAAATTTTAAAAAATAAAAAATAAAATTAAACAAAAAAACAACAAAACAAAACAAAAATGGTATGTGAGCCTCTGAGTCTACCACTTCTTTGAGCTTCACTTTTCTATGAACCCCTGTACACAAAAATATTAATGAAAACTGTGTGCCTTTCCTCCTATTAACTTATTTTCTGTTAGTTTAACTCACATACCTAAACCTAAGAGGGTAGAGGAAAAGTTTTTCCTCCCGGGTAGTATGTTCATCCCTTTAACTGTGCTGAGTGTAAAACAGTTCACTCAAAGTATGATCTTGGTCCTTAGAGTAAGTTAAATGATACCAGATGGTAGAATACTGCACTAAGTGTTCCATAATATTTTAGTGTGAAATTAAAAAAAAAAAATAGGGGCGCCTGGGTAGCTCAGTTGGTTAAGAGTCTGACTTGATTCTGGCTAAGGTCCTGATCTCATGGTTTGTGAGTTCAAGCCCTTTATCAGGCTCCAGGCTGATGGTGCCCAAAACGCTTTACAGACCTTTGTTATTCTCTAGAGAAGAAAGCATCACAAAGAATGGGTATAGTTCCTGGGTGCCTGGGTAGCATAGTAGGTTGAACTTCCAACTTTAGCTCAGGTCATGATCTCACAGTTCATTTCCCGAGTTTGAGCCCCACATTGGGTTTGCTGTTGTCAGTGCAGAGCCCGCTTCAGATCCTCTGTTCCCCTCTCTCTCTCTCTGTCCCTCCCCCACTCATGCATTCTCTCTCAAAAATAAATAAAATTAAAAAAAAAAAGAAAAGAGAATAGGCATTAAAAAAAGAAAAGAATGGGTATAGCCCAAATGTAGTAAACTCATAGACCTCATTCACAGGGCATTTTGAGGTGAGCAGTCTGTCACATCTAATGCACAGTAGACTTGGAAATGGACATCCTTACTCAACACCGTTAACAACAAAGCAGATAATACATTTGCTCACTGTGGAAATGTATTCCATGAAGACCGCAAAAGCCAGACTGGTCGGTGTGATTCTGTGGACCTGACTGGCTGATTGGCAGACTGTTCTGAAAAGAGTGTTCCTGAAAGGTTTCAGGTGTTCCTCATATAACTTAGAACAAATTAAGGCCACTCAATAAGAATTGATAGCATTGGTATTGAAACTACTTGAATGTTATATACTCTTTTAATGTTAATAAGGGCAAAACTCACAGAATTGGTGAACACCTGCAAAGTTGCTGTCATGGATTCTCAATATTGTAGAACATGACTATAGTTTCTGGCATCCTCGCAATCAATAACAACAGATTATATTTGTTGAGCGCTTACTATGTGTAAGGCATGGTGCTTAGAGTTTATATGATCTTATTTAAATATCATAAGAACCACATGGGATAAAAAACCTTAATCTTCCCCATTTTACAAGTAATCATGAAAACACCTAACATTCACTGAACACTTACAGGCACCATTACAAGGGCTTTATGAGCCTTAGTGCCTTTAAACCCTTTAAGTAAACTAATCTACAACTTGAACATAAGGCAGAAAGACCACACCAGGACTTTTCAAAGTCTACATAGTAATGTCTAACTTGTCTAAAGGTCCTAGGATTCTCAAGGGGAAGTAACTTTGACTTCCTATTTACTATTGTTCAGGTCCCAGGTGCTTTCAGCTGTCAGAAAATTGACATGATGGGGGCACCTGGGTGGTTCAGTAGGTTAAGCGTCTGACTTCGGCTCAGGTCATGATCTCGCCATCGTGGGTTTGAGGCCCCTCGTCAGGCTCTGTACTGACAGATCAGAGCCCAGAGTCTGCTTTGGATTCTGTCTGTCTGTCTCTCTCTTTCTGCCCCTCCCCCACTCATGCTCTATTTCTGTCTCTGAAAAATAAACATTTTTTAAAAATTAGAAAATTGACATGATGGAAATTATTTTTGCCATATAGAAAAGATGATACCACAAATCATCGTTCTTTCACTTGTAGGACATTAACCAGTTTTACATCAAATGTTGCAATTTTAATGTAGCATCTTTTCCAGTGAGTATATATTTGTATCTTTTATCTTCCTTTAAGCCAGTTTTGTGATTCTCCTGGTTCCATCATTAACAAGTCAAATAAACCTTTGATACAATCCTTACTGTATATTATCTATGGAGAATCATACATAAGAATTATATTAACTTTTTGAAAATTACTTTGACAACATTCCCAATGATTCTATGAAGCAGTTGCTGTAGTCATTATCCTTATATAAAAGCTGAGAAAACTGAGACATAGAGAAGTTAATTACTTACTCAAGGACACACAGCAATAGAGCCAGGATGCAAATCTAGGCAGTATGATATCACAGTTTACACATTTAACTTCTGAGTTTTCTCTTAAGAAGGTTGAGACATTAGAAGAGTTTAATAACTTCCAAAATGAGACCCTAGCTTTCATGTAAGAACTTGATTATTCTAGTTCTGACCCTGCGCACATAACACTTATGTTTTATCTTATATCATGTGTAGACAGACATTGCAGTCTAAAGGAGGTAATTCATTAGTGAGATGAAGGGGATTTCAGTAAAAAAAATATATTCTCATCCTTTTTTCTAACTCCATCAGGTTTACATCACAAGAAACCAAAACCAAAATAAGGCAATGAAACAAAAGGACAATCCAGACACCATAAAAGTGACAAAGTATTTTTGTCTTCTACATCAGCATTCTTTCCTTTGCCAAGCCAACAAATGAGCTTGCTAATTGCCAGAGTTCCAAGCTCTTGGTTTTGCACTCTGATTTGTACTTCAATGTTGCACTGGAAAAGAGTTTAAAGGATGAGTCCACTGATGGTACATATGCCAGTAAGAAAGCCAAGTTTCTCCTTATCAAGGGAAACAGCGTAAAAAGTAACTTATTAGCACGTACCAAGTAGAGATTTCTAATAAGAAAGAAACATATGCCTTTTAAAAATCGTTTTTGCTAGCCCCTGAATTGGGGGGTTCTTTGGGAAAGCAGTGGAGTAGAATCCTTCCACTTTCTGTATGTGCTGTTCCCATGCTCTATCTGACCTGAGAGAGATACCACATCTCAAACCAGAGGTTGCTAATGCAAACACACACAGGAAGGTAACTATAGTGAGGGAACAGGTGAGGACTATGGGTCTTGTTCTGACCAAAGGGGACAGTCATTCCTTCATACAGCTGATTACTACCACATGCTGACATTAGCCCAGTGTTAGCACACTACCCATTTTTTTTTTTGATATATGAAATTTATTGTCAAATTGGTTTCCGTACAACACCCAGTGCTCATCCCAAAAGATGCCCTCTTCAATGCCCATCACCCACCCCCCATCAGTCCTGAGTTTGTTCTTATTTTTTGAGTCTCTTATGCTTTGGCTCTCTCCCACTCTAACCTCTCTTTTTTTTTTCCTTCCCCTCCCCCATGGGTTCCTGTTAAGTTTCTCAGGATCCACATAAGAGTGAAAACATGTGATATCTGTCTTTCTCAGTATGGCTTATTTCACTTAGCATCACACTCTCCAGTTCCATCCACGTTGCTACAAAGGGCCATATTTCATTCTTTCTCATTGGCACATAGTACTCCATTGTGTATATAAACCACAATTTCTTTATCCATTCATCAGTTGATGGACATTTAGGCTCTTTCCACAATTTGGCTATTGTTGAGAGTGCTGCTATAAACATTGGGGTACAGGTGCCCCTATGCATCAGTACTCCTGTATCCCTTGGGTAAATTCCTAGCAGTGCTACTGCTGGGTCATAGGGTAGGTCTATTTTTAATTTTTTGAGGAACCTCCACACTGTTTTCCAGAGTGGCTGCACCAGTTTGCATTCCCACCAACAGTGCAAGAAGGTTCCCGTTTCTCCACATCCTCTCCAGCATCTATAGTCTCCTGATTTGTTCATTTTGGCCACTCTGACTGGCATGAGGTAACATCTGAGTGTGGTTTTGATTTGTATTTCCCTGATGACAAAGTGACAAATATCTACTATTATTTGATCTCAAATGATTATGTTCCATAGTGATAAGTTGGGCCCAGATTTTCTGCTGTTAGCTAGTATAATTTTCCAGATAATGTGCTTTCTGGAGCTTTTTTCTCCTTCTATGTTCCCTAATTCTTCAAGGAGGCTCTAAGCTCACCAATCCCTAATCATACAAATCTTCACCTTATGCTTCTCTTTGTGTGCATCTAACAACATCTGACATTGGAATAGTTATCAAACATTTTCTCACAATCATCCAGTTAGTTGGGGCAGAATAAGTATTATCCTCCCCTTTGATAGTAATAAAGTAATTCCAAATCAGATCACATATTTGAACTGAGATATAAGCCTACTATATAATTTTCATGTAGAATCATTATATGCTGAAGCTGACTTACTTTTTCCACTAGACTCAAGTTCCTCTAGGGACAAGAATCTTCTTGACTTTAACCTTGAGCCCATGTGCACTTAGCAAAGAACTACACTGGATGTATGGCAAGATGACCTCGGCAGTCAATTGATGATTCCACAGATGTCTCTTTCACCTCAAAAACAATCCCAAGCTAAAGGTTCAGAATGCAGGTGATATCCCCACATGAAGCTCCATAAATCCCGAACCCCATGAGCCTATGTACAGTGATAATTTACTGACCATCACAATTTCTAATTATGCATAGACAAAGTATACCATGGGATGCGACTCCCAGCCAATTGTAACAGCTTTATTGAAGTATAATTAACACACTACAAAGTGCATATCTGGAAATTTACATGCCTTTATAGCGTGAAATTTGATGTTCTAACATTTTAAACACTATCACTAACTACATCAAGCCATCACTACCATCAAGATGGTGAACATAGGAGTCACTCCCAAAAGTTTCCTCCTACCTCTTTGCAATCCCTCCCTTATGCCCTTCTCCCCATTTTTATCCCCAAGAAAGCATGGATCTGCTTCTGTCACTACACATTATTTCACGTTTTGTAGAGCTTTACACAAAAAGAATTACACAGTGTATACTACTTTTTTCTTGGCTTCTACAGCTCAGCATAGTTATTTTGATATTCATCCATATTGCTAAGTGTATTAGTGGTTCATTTATTTTTATTGCTGGGTAGCAGTCCTTTGTCCAGATATGCTACAGTTTGTTCATCCCATCACCTGTTGATTGACATTTGGGTTGTTTCTAGTTTGGGGATACTGTAAGTTAATCACACATGAACAGTGAACTAGTTTTAGGATTGGCATAGGTTTTTATTTCTGGGGCAAATACCTAGGAGTAGACTAGCAGGATCATATGGTAGGTATATGTTTAACTTTTTCAGAAGCTGCTATATTGTTTTACAAGATTATATCATTCTACATTCACACCAACAGTATACCAGAGTTCTAGTTCCTCCACCATATCTTTGCCAACATGTGGTATGCTGATTCTTTTTCTGAGTCTTTTAGCCATTCTGAAATATGTTTAGTGGCATTTCATTTGTTTTAATGTGCATTTTACTAATGACTAATGATATTGAACATTTTTCATGGGCTTAAGTTCCAGCTGTATATCTTCTCTGGTGAAGTGTCTGTACAAGTACTTTGCTCTTTTTTAGTATTTGGTGTTTTAAAAATTGTTTCGAGATTTTTTTTTTTACATATCCTAAGTACAAATCCTTTATCAGGTATGTACCTTGCAAATATATTTTCCCCATGTGTGGCTTTTTTATTGCCTAACAGTGTCTTTCAAGGAGCATTTAAAAAATATGTTGGTGAACTTCAATCTATTATTTTATGGGTCAGGCTTTTGGAGGCCATTTTTGAACCTTTAGAAATATGTAAGTAGCAAACTTAGGAGAAGAAGGAGAAGGGAGAAATAAGGGAGGAGAAAGGATTTACTAAAATTAACCAGTGATTTGGCTATAGCTAGCAAACCTGCTCTAAAGGGATTATTACAATGCTTTTATTCCGTGGGAGACACACATACACACACAGAGAGCTATTTAAGCACTTTCCAGAGAAGATAAAAATGTTTCTAAACAACATTTCTGGCTAGTGTTGTCACACCCAGTTGTCTCTATTATTATTTTTTAGTTGGCTCTTCTGTTTTCTTCTTGACAATATTTTGGATTCACAATACTTACTTCCAAAATATGGCCCTTTTGGTATTCCCAAAAGCATTCAGCCACGGTTGACTTAAACTCTGTGTTGATGACTGTAAATGACCCCGAGAAGTCCATCTCAGGGACACTGGGCAGTGTTAGGAGTAGGATATGTTGGTTTCCTGGAGTAGCAGATGCTCTACTGCCTTTGTAGAACCAAGGAAGTTAGGTGATATTAGCACATGTTACTGAACACATGCTGGACAATCAGGAGCTGTGTGCTGCACCTGGACCATGGGATCATTGGATGTCATTTTCACTGGACTCCTGGCAACATGACCAGCTGGCAGCAAGCCCCCACTTGGGTGCACCCAGATGCTTGGCAGGTGCCTGGGTTGCCTGGCTGTATTACAATCAATCGTCTGTCCTTCTCTGGAGCCCAGAGGCAAACTCAAAAGCTGGGGGCACACTCAGTGTCTTGCAGCACCTTATAGTACACACTGCAGCCTCCTATCTGCGGTACAGCTGCAAATCAGCAATACCATCTGTGACCTGCTGTTAGCCCGCATGAAACTGCAGTCAGAGCGCTTCTCCAGCTGTGGTCTCCGGGCATGGAGGTTGAGGACTTGGATTTCCCCAAAGGTCTTAGTGTAGCAGTCCATAAAGGGATCATACATTCCTTTTCGGAGTCATCTGATTGTCCTTGATTTCCAAAAATGCTCAGGGGCATAGTTGTGTCAATTTTTTTCCCCACAGAACACCATCTGTCACACGAACCTATTTTTCTTCCTGGGGTGAAAGGATGTCTGACTGAGAAGAATTACCCACAGCCAGGATTTATATACCCTCTATCTTATCGGATTATGGGTGGCCAGGTTGAATAGATCATAGAAATTATCTGATCAGAAAAGGTAGGTGGTAAAGGAAAAGGATAATACCCATATTTCTGACAGACTAAAATAGCTACAGTGAGGTTTCCACCAAAATACTTAACTGAATTTGGGGAGGCAGTCTGGGGACTCAGCTTTTTGAAACAGATGATTTTTCAGGCCCTGAGAGAATACCTGTCAAGAAACCACAAGACAAATTTCCATATAATAATTCTGGAGAATGTGCAGCTACAGTCTAAGAAAGATGCCCTGGGTGAAAGAAGGCAAGTCTTTGCAGACTTAGAAGACTGATGGAAAGATGCCAGGTTGGGCTTCTGGTCACTGAACTGCAGACTTCCCAAGCTGAGCAGCTTCCAAGGTGCCCTGAAAGGAAGACTTTGATACCCTCATCAGAAAGTCACTTCCATGGAGTCCTGAGAGTAGGAAAGAAATAAACATTGATTGAAGGCTTACATGTGTAGACGATGAGCACTGGGAGGAATCTGAGCTATGATTAACCTGCACAAATTATAGGTAGCATCTCACCTCATCCAAACAATAATGCTGTGAAGTAGGCATCCATTCACCTACTTTTAAATTGATACTTAAAGGAATATCCTTAATTTCCTCAGTTACCGTAACAATTACTGAGCAGCTTCTATGTGTTAGCACCCTGATGGTCACTGGGGACAAAGATGAATGAGACACAGTCTGCTGACTTTGAGGCGCTCATGATCAAAGTGGTCCAATCCATGGGGACAGACATGTGAACAGCACAATTACAATACCTCGCTTTACTTCAACTGTCTCATTCAATCTGGTTGGCAGTGCAATGTTATAATAGAAGACTAAAGAAAGGAGTAGTGAATTTGGCCTGAACCAGCTGTAGAGGGTTTCTCATAGGGAGTGACCTTGAATCAGATTCTGAAGGGTAAAGAAGTTAACCAGGCAAAGGAAGGAAAAACACTTTCCAGACAAAATCCTGAGTTACTACATCTCAGAATGGATTTTGAGCCTGGTTCTGTCTGATAAAGAAGTCTTTGTCTTTCTGTTCTACCAGTTGCTAGGGTCACAGCCTTGGAGATTCCTGAGCTCCCAGAACCTGGCTCCCTCTGAAAGAGTGGGAACAGTCTCTAGGCAGGGTGGAGGCCCAGGTTTCTAGGAGGCAATATAAGCTCGAATGATGTCATTTTTTCTATGCTCCTAAACTGGTAGATTATTTACTCCTTAGCATCTCTACAATTAAATACCACTGACCACTTCCACCTTTCACAGGAGGATCAAGATAGTTTGCCCCTCACAAAATCAAATGAGTTACATCTCAGCAACTTGTGATTTTCTTGGTGGTTAGCAGGAGCTAATATTTATTGAGTGCTTACTAAGTACCAAGCAGTATTGTTAGTCTTTATGTATAAACTCATATGTATATGTATAAACTCATTGAATGAGTATAAACTCATTCAATATATGTAGGTAAATATATTCACTATTTAATGGATGATGAAAATGAGGTACAGAGAAGTCAAGTTGATCTCAATAGGAACCCAGGTACTGAAGCTATGGCGGCCCAGCGTTTGAGACCCAGAACCAGATTTGTTAAGTTAGGAGAAGATCTACAAGTCAAGATGGGAAACCTCTCAGCACATCATTTGAATCAGAGCTATGACCAAATTGGACCAAGACCCTCATTTTTTCAAATCTAGTATGTGTGAAACCACAACTGCAAGTATCAAATGGCTAGAGGTGGCAATCCAGAGACACAGTGAGCAAAGAACAGGGTAGCATTTCCACATGACTCCACTGCTAAGGTGTTACATCTGACCAGCCCTTAAGCCACTCTAACCTTCTGTTGACCCCAAAGAGAACCTGAGAAGACTCCTAGTACTATAACCCAATTCTCCTGTCCCATATACCCCACCAGGTGGATGCTAGTCCTTTCGATGTGTAATAAAAGGAGGAGAGTATCCCAAAGTTTCTCTTAATGGTCACTAAAATTAGCAAAGAAAATTTGCTCCAGGTGCCACAGACTCATCTAAGGAGGGCTTTTCTATGGCTAGTGTTTTGTACTTATTGGACATCTTGTCCTGGCACACTGCCTTTAGCATGAATAGTTGGCTCCTTGACCCATGAGATTGCACCACTGACTTACTTCAACCCAAAGGGAGCAGCTGAGGCTTCTGTAAGAAAAGGCAGCTTTCTGGTAGATAAACATTCACAGATTAATTTCTGACTGTTGGAATGCTTTTCAGGCTTTTAAACTCATGCACACTCAAAGCAAGTTTCAACATTTGCTGCCCCTTCCCCAGATAGAGACAAGGAAGTCAATTCCTTCCTAGTTGCCCATAGCTGGACTCCTGGTTTTCTTCTTTCTACAAATCCAGGAAGGTGTTTTAAAATGTAGATTTTAGGGGCGCCTGGGTGGATCAGTCGGTTGAGCATCCAACTTCGGCTCAGGTCATGATCTCACGGTTTGTGAGTTTGAGCCCTGCGTCAGGGTCTGTGCTGACAGCTCAGAGCCTGGAGCCTGCTTCAAATTCTGTCTCCCTCTCTCTGACCCTCCCATGCTCATGCTTATGCTCTCTCAATAATAAATAAAGGGTTAAAAAAATTTTAATGTAGGTTTTATTATTATTCAGGTATGCCAAGGACAACAGACTGCAGACAATTGCCATTACAAAGACAGTCCCTTAATACTAATGAATCCCAAGAGGAGAGGGCATACTGAACCATAGAGAAGGACCAAGGTCAGTGAAGAGGCAAATGTAGCAAGAAACACATGAACAATAGCCTTTATTGTGATTTCCATGGGGGGAAATGGGTTAGTCAGGGAAAGCAGACTTAGCATTAGCTAGTTTGAATAATTTCAGCAGGCTCTGTAGCATAGGCTGTCCTTAGTTGTCTGGCACCTGGCCCTGTGGTGATTGTCGCAGGGGAATAATGGCCCAGAGAGTGAAAGACACACAGAAGATGTGCGTTGGACGCATGGCCGCTGATTGGTGTATTTGCTGATGAAAGCCATGCTTGTAGGCCAGTGCTTCACTGTCTCTGAGAGTTGGCTAACCCTGGGAAGGGCAGTCCTTCCAGGGTCAGAAAGGCCCCAAGATGTCAAAGCATGAAATACAGAAACTAGAAAATGTGGTTATTAAGGAAGGGAGCTGATGGGACGCCTGGGTGACTCAGTCAGTTAAGCATCTGACTTCGGCTCAGGTCATGATCCCATAGTTCGTGGGTTCGAGCCCCACTTCGGGCTCTGTGCTGACAGCTCAGAGCCTAGAGCCTGCTTTGGATTCTTTGTCTCCCTCTCTCTCCGCCCCTCCCCCATTCTCTCTCTCTCTCTCAAAAATAAATAAACACTAAAAGAAAGAAATAAAACTATAAAGAAGAGAGCTGCTGGGTTCTTTTCTGACAGGGTCCTGACTTAAGTGGCTTTTGCCAGACTGAGATGCTCTAAATCATCCTGGGAGTGATCCATTTTGTCTGATTTGCATCTAGAAATTAAAGTATCCCAATTCAGCAGTGGATTTTGAACTCACACATCTTTGGGTGTGAGGTTGGTTTCCCTGGATCAAACAATCTCCTCTTTGAAGAAAGAATTTTAAGTTTCTACACTGTCAAAAGTGGGGTTATGGATCCCTAGGTCATGTGTGAATAGCCAATTGGCTCAACCAGTTGTAGCTCAACTGCTGAGAAATCAGTCAAACCTAAGAGCAGCCAGTCTATGCCAGTCACCTTGATAGTTACAATGAGGCTCAGGCCAGGTATTCCTCATACTAATAGTACTAAGCCCCAGCTAAAAATTAAAATCACCAAGGGGAGCTTTTAAAACATACCAATATTTGGACCCTGCAGCAAACCAATTAAATCAGAATCTTTGAAGGTGTGGCCTGGTTAGCAATATTTTTCAAAAACTCTCTATGTGGTTCTAATGTTCAGCCAGGATTGAAAAACACTCTCCTATAATTAACTCAATTATTAAACAACTTGACAATTGGTCATTATAATAGCTGGTTAATACCCAACGGATGATGTAAATTAAAATTCTGGGTTGGGGCACCTGGGTGGCTCAGTCAGTTAAACATCTGACTTTGGCTCAGGTCATGATCTCACAGTTCATGAGTTTGAGCCCCTTGTCAGGCTCTGTGCTGACATCTCAGAGCCTGAAGCATACTTCAGATTCTGTGTCTCCCTCTCTCTCTGCCCCTCTCCTGGCTCGTGCACTGTCTGTCTGTCTGTCTCTCTCTCTCTCTGCCCCCCACCCCAAATAAACCTTAAAAAAAATTCTGGGTTAATTTAGAACCATCTTGATTTTGCAACATAGAGTTCTCGCCCTCAAAGAGCTTGGTCTGAAGCACTCGGTGTCTGCTCCTTCCTGTTCCCAGAGACTCCAACACTGTCTGCCTTCCCCTATATGCTGCCCTGATAGGCTAACCAGACTGGATATGAAAGAATATCCAATTACTCCCTTCATCCTGTGAAAACAAAAGATTGTTTGAGGCTCTGGCAGATACTAAGAGGCATGTTTTCACTTCTAGTTGCCATCCTGGTAGAAAATTAGAGACCTACCTTCCAGTCATGAGTCATGTCTTACCTTCTGATAGAGTTCAAGTGCAACACCAGGAGGGAATTGAGGCATCTGACTTGGGCCAGGATGCCTGTTCTTTGTGAGTTTTCCAGATCCCTAATCAAGCTCTTTACACTCCAATTACTGAGAAGCAGCCACGGAGCTATTCACCCAAATCAGCTCAGTTCTGCTGCAGTTCATGTTTCCATAGGTACCAGGGAGAGAAGCCAATGTTCAAGAATCCTCAAGGTTTCCATAAAATCCTTGGAAAGGGAGGATAGTCTCCAAGGAACTCCACACCTGACTGTAAGGTGCCTCAGCAAACCTTTCTTCCAGAATGTTTTGTTCCAAAGAGCTCATCATTAAAGAGTTTGAAACCTTATCTTGGCTGGATGCTCAAAAACTGTTTATGGTAAATCTTTCCTGGCTACCACAGCTTTCTCTTGTCTTGATCAAGCATCTGAAATTATTACTTTATTGGAGAAACAGAAGTATCCAGGCACAATTTAAATGGGCTTTCTCAAAGTCACTGAGAGAGCATCTTCAGATTCTCTCACATAAGATGTCCCATGTATTACAAAGTTACCTCAATTATCATGGAATCAAAAAATATATTTGAGAAACTGTAAAATAATACTGGTAGTAGCAGTAGTAATCCCTTAGCATATTTTGACTTATAAAGCTTTTTTTTTTTACAGTATTATCAACAAGGGTTAAAATTTAATGAGAGCTTAAATGAGCTTACTATGTACCAAATGTTGAGCCACTTACATGCATTTTCACCTTTAATGTTCATAAAACCTTATAGAAGATTGTCCCTACTTTACGAAGAAAGAAAGAAAGAGAAAAAGAAAGAGAGAAAGAAAGAAAGAAAGAAAAGAGAGAAAGAAAGAAAAAGAAAGAAAGGAAGGAAGGAAGGAAGGAAGAAAGAAAGAAAAGAGAGAAAGAGAGAAAGAGAGAAAGAAAGAAAAAGAAAGAAAGGAAGGAAGGAAGGAAGGAAGGAAGGAAGGAAGGAAGGAAGGAAGGAAGGAAAATTGAAGAGAGGCTAATAAATTGCCAAGGAGTTCATGCTGATTAATGATGGAGTGGGCTCTTTAACATAGATATGTCTAACTCCAGAGCTCATACCACCCAAATGCCTATAGGGGTCAGACAGGTGATGTTAAAAGGAAGAGGTCAGGTGTTAACACATTTCTACTGGTTCCTTCTGGTCTTCCAGATTTCTATATCTGAAGAAGAGCTCTTGTCCTTGGATCTCTTTTCTACCTACCCTTACTTTCTAAGTGATTTCATCCAGTCCCAACTATATACCAAGGGCTCCCAAGTGTTTAGGTTGGTCCCCAGTGTCTCCCAAACATCTAGACCTGTATACCCAATGACTATTGTTCCTTTCCACGGATGTCTAATAGGCATCTCAAATTTAACATGTTCAAACCCAAACTCTTGAGTCTCTTCCCTAGAGGTCAATCCTCCCTAGACGGAACCCCAGGGTTCCCTGTCCCAATAAATAGCCCCACCATTCATGCATGCGCTTACACCAAAATCGTTGGGGTCATTCTTGCTGCGCCTTTTGCTTTCATACCTCATAACCAATCCTCTAGCAAATCTTACAGTCTACTCCAAAGAATATTCCAGATCTCTCTATCCTGCCTTCACTGCTATTATCATAGTTCAAGCCACCATCATGTCTGGCCTGGACCAACGCACATTCCTCCTAATATTCCTCCCTGTGTCCTCTTTGTCCCCAGACCAATTTATGCTGAGGGTAAACATCATTTGGGTAAGAAACTATCAGCATGCGGGAGGACTGACTGCTTAAACACTGTCAGTTTTACCTACATCCTCCATCTGGCTTAAAGGCTATCACCATTCATGACATTGCTCCCAAATGACCACAATCACCGAGCTTTTGCTTTGAATCCCAAATCACCTGTTTAGCAACCTTGGCATAGAATCAGTGCTCACCACAGGGCCACTGGGTGTTCCTTCTGTACCAGCTCCCTTTCTATCCCTGGATTTCCTGTGCCCAAGTTCCTGAGGCCAACTGTATCTTGTCCCAACTTCTATTCAGCGGGCCTCAGTTTGGATGACTGGGTTTATGCTGGTTCTGTGCTTTTATATATGATGGTTGTCAGAGGAAGCCACAAGAGAAAGACACTGGAGAGGCCCAGGAAAAGAAAGATTATTATACTCATAAGTCCTAGAAAGGGTGTTACTGCATACCATGCAGGATCACAGGGGAAGTCAGAATTTTGGTCAGGTGGCAGAAGACATGAGTGAGGGGAAAACTTAGGCCACAGTCTTTGTTGAGGTTTCTGTAGGAAAGGTAAGACTGAACAGAGTAAACAGTTTAGGGTTGACTAGTCTGAATAATTTTGGCAGGCTCTAAACTATGGGGGTAGTCCCTAGTTGCCAGGCACCTGGCCCTGGGAGGATTAAGGTAGAGAAATATTACTTTTTTTGGGTGAACAGATCTAGTGCTTCTCTCCAATCTGACCCTTGAGCCTAGGTACAGAGTGGTACTGAAACAGACTTCTGGAGGGTTCTGGAGGCAAGATAATCACTACGCTGGTTTACAGAGGGCCCGTCTACTCCCCGAGTGTGGCATGCTATATATAATAAGAAAACTTAATCAGCCCAGGGGATGGAGGCAGCTAGGTTCTCTTCCACCTCAGACCAAAGTGCTCAGATGGGCACAGCTTAGCAGCCAGGAAATAAAAATGATATAAACTCAATAAATTTAACTTAGGCTCAAGAGCCAGAAATTGACTATGTAAGAAACATCCCGAAGAAGTAAACTGATGGATTAGAATCTGCACCTGTGACCTGGGCCTCTTAAGACCCTTTGATGAGTAGGATTTACTCAAGATAGTACCAGAGGCCCAGCTGGGCAAGATTTTCCCTGTGAGCCAGTGGAGTCTCAGATGGTGGGTCACCTCAGACTGAGGACAGGCTCCCTTCAGTCTGAGGAATGAGCCAGCCTATCAGACAATGCTGGACTCACACCTCTGCCCTTCCACCCGCAGATCTGTGACCCAGAACTTTTGCAGAGCTTCACCAAGCACCTCGACAGACACTGTCTCATTTGACCTTCTCAAAACCTCAGTGGGTTAGGTCAGGCGGCGTGTTAGTTTCTCAGGATGCCGTAGCAAGTTACCAAACTGTCTGCAAACAACAGAAATTGATTCTCTCACGGTTCTAGAAGTCTGAAATCAAGTGGTCAGCAGGGTTGGTTCCTTCCGGATACTGTCAGGGGGAATCTATTCCTTGCTTTTCTCCTCACTCCTGGTGGCTGCCCGTAATCCCTGGCATTTCCTGGCTGATACACATATCACTCAATCTCTGCCTCTGTCTTCACATGGCCTTTCTGTCTGGATCTCTCTTCCGTGTATCCATTTCTATCTCTTTCTTATAGGATAACCACCACTGCATTTAGGGCCCATCTTAATCCAGGATGATCTCAAGACCCTGGCCTTAATTACATCTGCAAAGACCCTTATCCAAATAAAGTCACATGGTGAGATTCCAAGCATGGATTCTAGCACTTGGTTAGATCCAAGTAGACACATTTTTTGGAGGTCACTATTCAGCTCAGGCAGATAGGCAGATGGTATTCCTATCCATAGATAGGGACATTGAGGCTCCGGGAGGTTAAATTACTCAAATCACAAAGCTATTGATGAAAGTTCCTAAACAGGAAGAGAGAGGATGTGCTATAGCATACCTCTGGGGACCTTCTGAGGCATTAGGAGTCCCAACTACCTGTTTGGCTCTAAGTAGGTATTCCAAGTTGCAATATGCTTGATGTTAATTTTAGATAAAAGAAACATCTTTGACTAAAAATTAAGAGGCAATATCAAGATCAAATCACCTTTATATACTTTTATGCCCAGCTGCTTTCAACATGATTTCCTTTCCAATTTCTAAGTGGTTACTTTAAAGTTACCATCTCTGAGAACACACCTCTTTTAGGTTGTTTATTTATATTTATGTGACAAGCATTTGTCCATTGCTTTATCAGTGTCAGACACTGTTCTGGGAAGCACAGCTATGAAGTGTAAGACACAGCCTTTGTCTGTAGGATGTCCCCTGTCTGGTGATGCACACAGGTGTCAGACTATTGCAGTCCAAAACAAAGACATGAGGGTAACGAAGGATGTTCCAAGTACCAAGGAAAGACTAAAGATGGAACCAGTAATTGTGCCTGAGAACCACAGGGAAGGGTTCAGAAGATGAGCTTTTATGGAGTGTGGAAAGAAAAGTAGTGTTTCCTCAGGGAGATATGTAGGGATAGGATACATGGGGAATAACACGTGCAAAGGTAATTACAAATAAGTAAATAGGGCTTTTATAGGGGAGGAAGAATTAGTGTCTTGTAAAGGATTAGAAAAGTTAAGCAGGAACCATTTTTACTAGAGTTGTATGCCATATCTGAAGTTTGGGTTTTATCATAAACCACAGCAAACCACTGATGAGCCGTGAAGTGTGTATGTAAATGGATCTGCGTTTCCAGTAGAATGGGAATATACAATCAGAGAGCTAGTTTGGAGACCAGGAGACCATTGGAAAGTTGTTTTTTTTTTTGCGAAGGTCCAGAAGTCAAATGCTTACTCTGATGGGGCATGTGGCACTGGGGATGGAGGGGAGGCATTAACTAGAAAACTGTTTGCTTGTGTCCACTCTGAACCCCCACCAGGCTGAGTCCTGCCCTCTTTTATGCTCCCACAGTGCTCATAGCATATTTGTGTGTATCACATTACATCATGTTTTTGCTTTACAAGTCTGCTTCCATCATTAATCATGGATTTCCCGAGATTGTGCCTTATTCATCTTTGTTTCCCAGAACTTAACAGAGATGTCCAATAAATACGTATTGACCGAATTTTTAATGAGGCAGAACCAACAAGAATTGGTGATCAATAAGATGTGGGGAGTGAGGAGGAAGAGAGGAGTCAAGAAGGACTCCAAAGCCTTGCTTTTCTGGCTGGGGAAAGGTGATGCCATTACTAGTAGGGGAAAGACGGAGAAGCTTTAGCCGGCCTGGACTTACCGTTGCTCTTGTTAGTTCTTTGAGGAAAGATAACTCGTCGGACTGAGCTTGGTACTGCGTGTCAAATACTTCATAAGTTCTGTTAGGTTAAATTGCCTGATGGAAGAAAATCCACCACCTAATGGCTAACATCATTGGAGTGAGATTCAGAACTGAGGTCTACCACTGATCCTACTCTGCCACTCACTCACCCTGAGCTGAGGGAAGAGGTCTAGCCTCTCTACCTGAATGGCCATGCTTACAAACCCAAATGTTCCAAATGCCACCTCTTCCTGGAAGCCCTCCCTGACTTCCCAATTTGACATAATCTCCACTTCTTCCAATATTCATTGCCTTTTTCCCCTCTCCTGCATGTCTCATGGTACTTTCATTACTCTCCACTTTTTGCTATAGTTCAGGATGTGCATGTCTTCTCTTCATAGATTAAAACTACCAAGAGCAGGATTCACAGCAAATTTATTTACTAACAGTAAGGAGCATAACACCATTTTTTATACTTTTGCTGAAGAAATGAATGAAACTCATTAAAAGGTGCGGAAATGGCTCCCAAAGACTCCTCCTAGGTTTTATATTTATTTGAGAATCATAACCTGGTCTAGGGGTCGGTCGGGGAGCAGGGGAGAGGAAAGGGAGATTTCTAGGGAAAAAGGACTCCACCTTTCTGGTAAGGCAGGGTATCCCACAAGAAATTGCAACCACTTCCCTGATGCTGCCCTGGCTTAGAGAATAACAGGATGAGAATCTGGCCCATTGAGTCTGGAAAAAAATTGAAGACATTCAGGATGGGCCGGTGGTTGGTTCCCTTAAAGCCTCTGAAAATGTTCTCTTTAGCTATGCCCCTTCTCGTCACTGAAAATGCTTCCAATTTATTGCCTACACAAGCTTCTACTTTGGCTGGGCTGCTTATTTCAGTGTCCAATTATCCAAACAGGCTCTGACAAGGATTAGGTTAGGGTCACACACACGCACACACCCCCTGCCCACACCCACACCCTTGCAGAGTCCTGGCTGGAGCCTGCCGGGTCAATGAGAGACGCCCCCTAGCGCGGCTCCTAAATCAGCGCCTGTGGGGGCGGCTGACAGTGCCGCCGAGTCCTCCTTGCTGTGAGGGCTCCCATTTGTAATCGACTAAAATACTTTGGGCTGCTGTGACTCATGCCCGCCTGACATTTGCCTAATTAATTCTGGCTCTTAAATTCCCGCTCTCTCTTCCGTGAAGGGGCGGCTGGGAGCTTGGGGAAGTGGGATACGCCAGGAGCTCCAGGTGAATATACAGTAGAGCCAGCAAAAGGACAGGCTCCCCCCTGCAGAGGGATGGGCAGCAGGAGCCCTCACAGCTCTCCAGGGATCCTGCTGGGGCCAGTTGAGGGTTCTGCAGCCTGTTGGGGAGGCCTGGTAAGGCAGGGGTCCAGAGGGGCCTGGCCTCTTGCTATTGATCTGATGTCGACACAGATGCACTCCTGGCGTCTGGGCAGTGCTAGGAGAAGTGGAGGGTCTGACTTGTGTACATTGTAGACAGGACACAAATGAGGAGGCTTGCCCTCTGCAGCATGATCTGTTGCCAAACTATTTCTCCATTTGGGGGTGTTTTGATGGGGCTTGAGATGCTGACAAGGGATTGTAGGACTCAGGAAGCAGTGCTTTTTAAACTTTTGCATCCATTAAAGTCATCCAGGAAGCTTGTGAAAATGCAAATTCCTCCGCCCTGTCCCTCAGAGATTCATTACAGGCATTTCTTCCAGAAACAGTCCTTCCAGAAGCATTGATAACCTGCTTTGATAGTGCTAATTTTCTCTCCCTTCTTTCTAAACTCATAGGGAAGAATCCCAACACCAGATCTATCCAATTCCCTCCTTCTTGGACACTAAGTGCTGTTGGATAAACACACATGCGTGGGCAGACTAGTGGTCCTCAAACCACTAGCTATGACCCAACCACCACATGGTGGTCCTGTCACCTCACTAACCCATTTCCAAGGACGTTTTACATCCCTTTGCCACTTTCCCCAACTCTGCCTACACCACCTGCCCACCCCAGTCTTTGCAAACCAGCTTTAAGTTCCACTTCACAGAAGAACAATAGTTGTTAGGTTGGAAATCCATTCTCTCTCAAACCTACCAAGAAGCTTATCCACACAAGCACCCTTTCTTCTTCTAGTCGCAGGGGAAAAGATCTCAGTCAGCCTCTTTCATCAATGTCTTAATTACTCCCTTGCCCTATCCTCTCTTTATTGGCTCTTTCTTCCTAACACATATACATATCCAAGTCTCTCAGTCTTAAAAATCATCCCTGGGGCACCTGGGTAGCTCAGTCGAATAAGTGTCTGACTTGGGCTCAGGTCATGATCTTGTGGTTCATGAGTCCAAGCCCCATGTCAGGCTCTGTGCTGACAGCTCAGAGCCTGGAGCCTGCTTTGGATTCTGTGTCTCCCTCTGTCTCTGCCTCCCCCCACCCCCCACTCACGCTCTGTCTCTCTTTCAAAAATAAATAAACATGTAAAAAAAATTATAAAAATCACCCCGCAACCCTAAACCTTCATTCACCATTCTAGGACCTTTCTTCCCTTGACCAACCTTTTGAATGAATGGTTTTACCTCAACTATCTCCACTTTTCACCTCCTCCATTTGTTATACTCACCCTGTCCCCATTCTACTATCTTCTGAAATTGCTCTCAGTATAGAAAATGATCTTCCATTGCCAAATACAATTGATACATTTCTGACCCTATTTCACTTGACATCTGGGCAGCTTGTGAACCTGTCTGGATCTCCTTCCTTGAAACTGTCTTCTTCCCTGGCTCTACTGCCCGTAGGACTATTCCCATTCATTTTCCTTCCCGGAGTCCCTTCTTTACCTGCTTTAAAAGAAGGTTTTTCCCTGGGTTCCATTCTCATTCCACACACTCTCATGGCTCCAACCACCATCCATTACCTGATGTCTCCCGAATCTGTATCCTGAGCCCAGATCTATTCCACGATCTCTGATATATTAGTGGCTTATTGCATAGCTCCATTCCATTGGATAGCCTAACACAGAGTTTTAACTCATGTCCAAAACAGAATTACCATTCCTTAATCTCTGCCAATTTTACATTACCTCTTTTTCTATATTTTGTAACTCAGTGTTTCTCTACATTTTTCACTTATTTTTATGTTCTGGCCAAAATGTCACCTTTTCAGAGAAGGTTCTCCAACTACCTTAACTAAAATAGCAATCCTATCCCCACCTTCGCTTAAATGCCATCCCCTTATCCTGTGTTTTCTTCATAGACTATATAGCTAAACATTGCTAATTTTATTTTTTGGTCTCTCCCACTTAAAGGCTCGACAAAGACAGGAAATTTGTCTCATCTACTTCAGCATCTCCAGTGCCTAGAATGATGCCTGGCAAGAATAATTATTAGTCAAGGGAATGAATAAAAGCTTGGTTCAATAGAATCCCATGGAGTGCTTTGAAAATGTAGATGTATGGGCCCAACTCCACCTACTAAATCAGGATATCCAAGGATCAAGTCCAGGAGTTTGCATTTTAAAAAGCTCTCCAAGTTAGTTCTTGGAAGAACTAGCTCCTAACTAGAGGGATGTCACTACCATTGACCCAAGATCCTGCACATCCTCCCTAACTCACCCTTCCCCTTACTTTATAGATCCATCACAACCATGCCCTGTTTTTCTCTCCCCTTGTCATCTTGTCCCATCCATTCTAATGTTTTTGACATTATTTAAATATGTACCCTTCTTTCTATTTGCCAATGTCACTACCTTCACTCCATTATCAATTTTTGTCAGTGACCCAGGGAGGTTTCTAATTGATATCTCTACCTCCAGTCTTGACCTGATGCAATCCATTTTTCTATCCTTTCCACAAATGGAACTTTCTAAGATGCAAATATAATTACATCACTTCTCTGTTAAAAACCTTCCATCTATTCCTTATTGCCTTCAAAATTAGGCTAAAATCCATTATCGTGTTCTGACTGCCACATATCTCCAGTGTCAGCCTTCCTGAGTGAAACTTATCCTCTAAAATACCTAGGAATAAATTTAACTAAGAAGGTGAAAGACCTGTAGTCAGAAAACTATAAAATGTTCACAAAATAAATTTGAACACTACACCAACAAAAAGATATACCATGCTCATGGTTTGAAAGAATTAACATTGTTAACATGTCCATACTACACAAAACAATGTATAGATTCAATACAATCCTTATCAAAATACCCATAGTATTTTTCATAGGGCTTGAACAAATAATCCTAAAATTTGTATAGAACCACAAAAGACCCCAAATAGCCAAACAATCTCAAGAAAGAAGAACATAGCTGGAGGTACCACAGTCCCAGATTTCAAGTTATACTATAAAATATCAAACCAATATGGTACTGGGCCAAAAAATAGACACATAGATCAATAGCATAGGATAGGATAGAGCACCAGAAATAAACCTATGCTTATATGGTGAGTTAATCTAGGACAAAGGAAGCAAGAATAGACAATTGGTAAAAGATAGATTTTTCAATAAATGCTATTGGGGGTGTGTGTGTGGGAGTGCAACTGGGTGGGTCAGTTGGTTGAGCATCTGACTCTTGGTTTTGGCTCATGTCACAATCCCAGGCTTATGGGATCAAGCCTTAGGCCAGGATCCATGCTGAGTGTGGAGCCTGCTTGAGATTCTTTCTCCTTCTCTCTCTCTTTCTCTCTTTCTCTCTCTTTCTGTCTCTCTCTTTCTCTCTCTCTCTGCACCCCTCTTTTTCCCCCTCTGCACCTCTCCCCTGCTCCTGTGATCTCTCACTCTTGCTCTCTAATAAAAACAAATTAAATTTAAAATTTAAAAACAATGCTTTTGGGAAAACTGGAGAGCTATATGCAAAAGAATAAAAGAGGACCACTTTCTTACACTATACACAAAGATTAACTCAAAATGTATTAAAGAACTAGACATGAGACCTGAAACCATAAAACTCCTGGAAGAAAACAGAAGCAGTAATCTCTTAGACTTCGGCCTTAGCAACATTTTTCTAAATATGTCTTATCAGGCAAGAGAAACAAAAACAAAAATAAGCTATTGGGACTATCCCAAAATAGAAAGCTTCTGCACAGTGAAGGAAACCATCAACAAAACAAAAAGGCAACCTATGCAATGGGAGAAGGTATTTACAAATGATATACATGATATGGGGTTAATATCCAAAATATATAAAGAACTTATACAAATCAACACCAAAAAAAACCCCCAAATGATCCACGTAAGTAATGGGAGGACAAGAATAGACTTTTTTCCAAAGAAAACATACAGATAGCCAATAAGCACATGAAAATATACTTGACATCACTAATTACCAGAGAAATCCAAATCAAAACCCCAATGAGATCATGTCACACCTGTCAGAAAGGCAAGCATTAAAAAGACATGAAATAAGTGTTGGCAAGGATGCAGAGAAAAGGGAAACCTCATGCACTGTTAATGGGAACATAAACTGGTGCAAACACTCAATAATTAAAAACAGAAATACCATACGATCCAGCAATTCCACTATGGGCTATTTACTCAAAGAAAATAAAAACACTACTGGAAAAGATATGCACCCTTGATTTATTTCAGCATTATTTATGATAGCCAAGATATGGGATCAGCTCAAGTGTCCATTGATAGATGAGTGGATAAAGAAGATAGTGTGTGCATATATATATATATATATATATATATATATATATATACACACATACACACACACACACAATGGAATATTACCCAGCCATAAAAAAGAATGAGGTCTTGCCATTTGTAACAGCACGGATGGAGCTAGAATGTATTATGCCAAGTGAAATACCTCAAAGATAAATATTACATAATTTCACTTACATATGGAATCTAAACAGCAAAACAGAATTTAAAAAACCAGAAATAGAGTCAAAATACAGAGACATAAACTAGTGGTTGCCAGAGGAAGGGGCTGGGGGATGGACTAACTAGGTGAAGAGGTTTAAGAGGTATAAACTTCCAGTTATAAAATAAATAAGTCACAGAGATGGAAAGTACAACATAGGGAGTATAGTCAATAACATTGTAATAATTTCATATGGTGACAGACGGTGACTACACTTACCATGGTGAGCATAGGATTGTTGAATCCCTATGTTGTACACCTGAAACTAATATAACATTTTGTGTCAACTATACTTCAATTAAAGAATGATAATTGGGGCGCTGAGTGGCTCAGTTGGTTAAGCATCCAACTCTTGATCTCAGCTCAGGTCCTGATCTCATGGTTCAATGGTTTGAGCCCAGCATCAGGACTTGCACTGTCAGCGCAGAGCCTGCTCGGGAGTCTCTCCCCGACCCCTTTCTTTCTGCCCCATCTCCTCTCCCCCAAGCACTCTTTCTCTCTCTGTCTCTCTCTCTCTCTCAAAATAAATAAACTTTAAAAAAAAAAAAAAGGATAACAAAACAAGAATGAAAATTAGTGGTGCCTGGGTGGCTCAGTTGGTTAAGCCTCTGACTTTGGCTTGGGTCATTATCTCGTAGTTTGTGAGTTTGAGCCCCACGTCAGAGTCTGTGCTGACAGCTTGGAGCCTGGATTCTGCTTTGGATTCTGTGTCTCCCTCTCTCTCTCTGCCCCTCCTAGCTTGTGCTCTGTGTCTCTCTCTCAAAAATAAATAAACATTAAAAAAAAATAGACCACTTTGCACAACTTCGTGTTTATCATCTCCCCTCAGAGTCTGCTTGTTTGTAGCTGCTGTTCCTTTGGTCAGCACTTCCTTCGGCTCCCCCCCACCCCCAGCCGGCCAACACAATTAGTCACCTCCTCCAAGTCAGGTTTGGGACCTCTTTCAAAACCAGGTGCACTTCAAGGTCAAAGCTGAATTGGAGTGGTTTCTTCCAACTGTAGATCTCTTAAATGCAGGCCTGTGCATTTGAACTTTGTATCCTCAGAACATATAGTAGGCATGTGCTGAAGCCAGCTTGCCCCAGTGAGAGAGAGCCAACTGAGCACATGTCTTCCCAATTCCACATTTATGCTGATAACTCGTAATCAGCCATGGTGGAAGTTATCCATACCACAGAGGTTGGCAGATGCTATAAATGAGGATTTTTTTTTTTTCTGGAGAGCTGGTTGTTAAACATGTATCAGCATACCACTACCTACAAGAAAACATGTCTAACATTCAGTGCACAGTCAGTTCAATGTTTGTTGGATAAGTGAATGAATGCATGAAAAAATAAAATTTTAGGAGTCAAAGTCATCTCCTTAAAACTTCCAACTTTATGTTTTCTGTTATGACACAATGCCTATCCACGTTCTCTTTCATAAAACTCTTTAAACTGAATAAAGAAATCGCTGTCACGTTTCTCCATAGTCTTCTCTTTTTCTTAATGCAGTTCCCCAACCTGACTCTTTGAGCCACCCCCCAGGGCACTCACCCCTCTGGCAATGTCCCTGGAGAGGCTCTCGTGTGTCAGGGTTCCTTTTTAAGAAGTGTGGCTCCCAAATGGGGCACAATGCTCTAGGGATGGTCTAACCAGAGCTGGCCACAATGCAACTATGGATTTCAGTAACAGGTACATGGTGCTTCAGTCACTGAAGCCTGAACTGTGCTCGCATAGACACCCTTATGTGCATACGCACACATGCATAGACACACAATTCCATCATACACTTTTGTACTAAGTGGATATTGAAACAAAATGCCAGCTTTAGGGATGCCTGGGTGGCTCACCTGGTTGAGCATCTGACCCTTGATTTCGGCTCAGGTCATGATTGCGCAGTTTGTGAGTTTGAGCCCCAGGTTGGTCTCCCTGTTGACAGCATGGAGCCTGCTTGGGATGCTCTCTCCCTCTCTCTGCCCCTCACCCACTTGCACACGCACACACACACTCTCTCTCAAAATAAATAAAATAAAACTTTTCAAAAATGCCAGTTTTTACATAAATCTTTGTTAATTTTAGCTTAATGTTTCAGCCTCAGTGTTCCAAACTATTGAGATGTTATTTAATCTTGATTCTGTCATCTCAATGTTTTTTTCTGCCCTGGCATCTGGGCTCTGAATTATGCATCATAGATTCTTGAATAGGCAATAGAAGAGGAACTACAGGAAGGAAAGAAGCTAAAATTCATCGAGGAATGCCTTCTATGCACAGGGCGCTGGCAAGACATTTTCATATAATTTGCTACCTTTAATCCTGGCAACAACCTGCAAGGTAAGTATTAATGGTACCATTTTAACAGATGGAGACGACCTCCTGGTGCCTCAAGGAGTCAAAGAACGTGTCCAAAGTCAAATAGAACTGGAATTGGTACCCATGTTTGTCTGAGCCTGAAGTCTATGTTCTGTGTATAACATTGCACTACTTCCCAGAATATTACTAGTAACTAGTATTAGCATTCATGAAATGCTTTCACAGAGCTATTTTCTCTTGAGATGCTTACAATTTTACGAGGCAGTTCTTACTCCCCCGTGGTCTTTGAGGAGACTTATTTCTTGGCCAAATTTAGATAATCTCCTCCGAGTAACCAAGGAATGCTCCATGCTGGCTGACCATGAGGTAGATTGCACATGGACAGCCCATGGCTGCCCTCTAGTCATGAGTGGTAATAAAACCAACATTCTTTGTAGTATGCATTGGCCACTTATATGCCAGGTTCCGTGTGGACCTTGATATTCACATGTTCTTGAGTAACATTCATTGCCAGCCTATGAGATAATAATTCCTATTTTTCCTATTTTCTAGGTGTGTTAACTAAAGCCTCAAGAGGTTTAGCTGCCCAAGATCACAGTTAAGAGGAGGCAGAGTTGGGGCTTGAGTCTAATATGCCTGACTTTTGCACTCATGTTCTCATCCACAACCTTTGGGAGGCGTTCTTCACAAAAAGGAGTATAAAAGCTCAGACTGTATCCTAGGCCACTTGGAAAATTCAGGGTCTCATCTGAACTTTTCTCTAAGATTCTCCAGGTTTTATAAGGGCGGCTCATGTATTTGTGATTCAGTAACATCCAGATCCATGTCCAAATTTCATTTATTGCTTAAATCTATTATAAGAAGAAAAATAAGCAAAGAAAGAGGGAGGATTTGTACCTGTCTGTTCCAGAGCTGCAATTTTTTTCCCTCCCAGTGTTGCTGTTCTGGCTGTGACAGTCTAGTTCCTTCCAGCATGTGCATATCTGATGGTGTCAAAACGGTCAATCATTCAGGCTCACAAGGCTGCCCGATCCTGTGTCAGCACTTCCCATCATGTCAATGACCCAAATAGGCCAACAGATTCCTGGCAGGTTCATTTCTCCAGACGGATGTATAATCCCCCACCCACTCTGAAGAAAATGGTATCTTTTTTTTTTTCCTTCACTTGTTCTCTCGCACATTCTCTCTCCTGCCCTGGACAGGTTCTGCCTAAACATTGTCACCACGCTGAGTGGTAAGTTGTCATGCAGAGTGAAGTGTCATACTGAAGGAGGCATAAGCTGCTAACCGGAGCCTAAAATCTAAAGAAACAATACTTCTGAAGCCAGAATAGCTGAGCAGAGAGAACTACTGCAAGGCTTGGGGGTTTGGTTCAGACCAGCTCCTTTAAACTCCATCTCATCCCATCTGCATTTCACCTATCAGATTAGATGCACATAACTGGCCCCGTGAGGGACTGTGGTACCTCTTAGCTCTGATTCTGCTGCAGAGCCTGGCACTGTCTGCTCCCATTGCCTGAATGCATGCCACTCCCAGCCTCACTTGCTTGACCTCCCTAACTTAGTGGACCTTCTAGTGGTTCAGGCCTCTATCCCAAGCCTTTCCACAACCTAGATTCTCCAACCCAAAGATCACAGCTCCAATTCATTAATGCAGCTTCTTGGTTGCCAGTAAGAGTTATGTTTCTTAATCTCTGCCCTAGTAGGAAAGCAGCAGACTGAATGACTAACTCAGTATGAGAAGAGTGTCTTACACTATCACAATTAGCTAGATTCCCCGCAGGGAGACCTGAACCCAAGAACTTTGTCTGTCATGAAAGTCTCTCTATGCCACTGGAGGGTCCTCAACCCAGCCCAGCTTTGGGTGGCATTGGCTTCATTAGAATAAGCTATATGAGGATGTTCTAGGGCCAAAGAACATTCAAGGAGGTTTGAAAGGATGCGACACTCAGCTTCTTTCAGACATCATCCCCCTTATACAAGAGAAGGGATCATAAACACTCACCTTTCAAGAACCATGATACCATGTTTACCCTGACTTGTTGACAAAACCAATCAAATTTATCCCATCCCAAGGCCACCCTTAGTTCCAGATTCTGCTGCCCTGTTCTTGAGGTGACCAAGCCCACTGCATGTCCCGGATTTGAAGGAAATTCTTTAGGAAAGGTTAGGTCTGCCATTCTATTGCTCACCATTCCCAGGAATGATGGAATAGGATTTAGGAAAATACTCTCATTTAGGGGATTTCTGCTGTCAGGATGGCGGGGCTATTTCTGTCTCTGCAGGGGAATTCACTTATTAAAAAACACCATCTAATTTCTGCTCATGAATTCAACATGCATTCATTGAGCATCGAGGTACCTGGTTCTGTGTTAGAACCTGAGGATGTAAAAATAGATAATAGGACTCCTTCACTCAAGCAGTTTATAATCCAGTAAGAAGATCCAAACTTCTCATGTATCATGTTATATACACAAGAAAATAAGTGTCTACAAGCTTCAGATACAGAAGGAAGCTATTGGTTCTGTCGGTATGGGGGCAGTTAGTTAGGGAATATCCTAACAGGAGGTCATGTTGTACAAGGATTTGAAAGATGTTTGTGTGTTTCCTGTCAAAACTGGTAGACTGAACACACATTATCTCCACTATTTCCTGAAACCATACGACAAGGAATTTTTTATGGAATAATCCTTAAGGACAAAGAGAATAGGAAAATAAATAACACCAAACATATTATTCTGATGTGAAAAAGCAGATGGGAATTTGATAACAGACTCAGCAGATTGGCTGAGAAGGCTAAAATCTTAAGGTACAAGATACCACTAACAATGAAGGTGAAGCTTAAGGTGAAGCCAAAAGCAGAAGTTCTGAAAGTTGGTCTAAGAAGCGTTAAGATCCCAAGGTGCCTTCCTCCCACCTTCACCCTCTCCCTTCCATATGCAGATGGCTCCCCCACTCCACCAGGGCAGGAGACTGAAGAAGGTGAACTGGAGGGATGCTGGATTGTAGACATCAGGTGCAACTGAGGGGAGATGTGCTATCCAGAAAACAGGGGATTCAGTGAAAGTCTGCTCACAGAACTATAAGAGACTTCTGCATCCTGCAAATAAGAACATCAGCACCAGGCTCATTCCCCCTAGTTAGAGAGTGAAAGCATTTATTCTGAAAACAAAACAAAACAAAACAAAACAACTGAGTAGTCCAAGAAACAAGACTTGAAAGCCTTCCACAGTGGGAGAGATTAGCCAGGTCACCTAATAGTGAAGCTGTTTTTAGTCAACAGACCCCCACCCACAAGCATGGATTTTTCAGGCCACCATTCTTAAACTAGAGGGGACAGCCCAAAATTTCCAGAAGTTTGAGAAAAGCCTCTCATATCAAAGGCAAAAACAAACAGGAAAATAAAAGGAATTTAGAAGAAAGCCAAGATAATTCAGGGAAAAGAAACCTATAAAAATATAACATATAATATATAAAATATGGAATAAGTACTATCATACATACATATATACATATTTCAATATGCTTAGAAGAGAAAGAATTTTTTACTGGTGAAAAAAACAGGATGCTCTCAAGAGGGGTGCCATCAGAAGACCAATAAAGTCCTTTTAGATATAAAAAGCATGAAATCTCAACAAATATTTGGAAGATAAGTTTTAAAAATCTCCCAGAGAATGGAACAAAAATACAGAGAGATATAATATAGGGGTGAAAAAAGAATGAAATTAGAAAAGCAGTCCAGAAATACTAAGGAATTCCAAAAATAGAAAATGGCAAAAACAGAAGTTATCAGAAAAGTAAGCAAGAAAAGAAAATTGCCCAAACCTGAAGGACATTAACTTCTAGATTGTAAGAGTACTCCAGTGGCCAGTACAATGGAAGAAAACAGACTCACAACAAAGCACATTGCTGTAAAATTTCAGAATCCCAGGGACACAGAAGATCCTAAATGCTTTTAGGAGGTCACAAAGGATCAAGAACCAGAATGGCATCAGGCTTGCCTAGTTTTCTTACCTCCACGTACCACTAATCCATTGGCAATAGCAGTGGAAGCTAGAAAACACAGGGCCTTCAAAATTCTTAAGGAAAATAGTTTCTAACCCAGAATTCTATGCATGGCCAAACTATCAATCAAATGCAAGAACCAATACATTCATGTGCACGCATGCTTTGAAAAACTTCATTTCCCATGCATACTTTCTTAGGAAGCTACTTCAGGATGTGGTCTGGCAAAGAAGGAGTAATTAAAACAAGACAACATGGTTTCTAGGAAACAAGAGGTCCAGCACAGGAGAGAAGGAAAGAATTCTAGGATGATGAGGAAGAGAATTTAGGAAGACAGCTACTCGGCAGGGTAAAGTAGAGATGGGGGAGGAAACATTCAAGATGAACTTGACAAAATATGTGATGTGAGCAAATACATGGAGAGGAAACTTACACATAGGGAAGATGTCTAGGTAGGAATTAGTGGTAGGTGAACAGAGAACTATGCAAATGAAGAAGACAATTATTAGCTCCAGGGAAAATGAAAAGTTGTACAAGAAAGGAAATGAAATCATGCTTTCCTACACGGGCATGCTGTGAATACAGTCATAATTACATAAACACTGAATACTGATCTAACTAAAAATGCTGATATAAATCTATTGGGAGACTGAGGAGAGGAAAATCACAGAGGTGGGCGAAGGAGGTGCTAAGGAGAGCTAAACCTCATCTTCCATAGTGAGAATTCAACAGGTAATTCCTGAAACTGAACATCAAGAAGTTAGTATTAGAAAGGTGCTATTTAGCAATATAGAAGTAAATGCCCAAAGAGCAACCGAAAACAGTTGCATCCAGGAAGAATAAAGCAGGGAAAAGGACAAGTTCAGGGAACTGTATTTTTCATGAAGTTTACAACTGACTTTTTAGAATATGTATAACTTAGAAGAAATTTAAAAATATATATATTTCCCTGGGTGGAGAGAAGGATGAAACGGTTTCTAAGGTAGAGGAAATAATATGTATAAATACACAGATGTGTGACACAATGTGTTATATACTGAGAATTTCCCTGGAGCACAGGTGTGTCATAGAAGACAGGGGAGAGGTAAGGAAAACCCAGGTCATGAAGGACCTTGTATGACTTGAGTCCAGACAGATCACTTCCCCAGGTGCTGGGAGAAATCTGAAATTAGATGGCTGAACCATGGACAGTGGCAGAGCTGCTGAGGCCCTTGAAATGGACAAATGTTGGTCTGCCCTCCAGAAAGAAGAAAGAGTTTGGTGCTATTGAGTAATGGCTTATAGGCTAGGCTAAATTCTAGAATGGACTTTCAAATGAATAGTTTTACAGAAGAAAAGGATAATAATGAAGAAATCTATAGGAGTTCATGAAGGAGTCAGACTACAATGATCTCTCATTTTTATCCAGCATGGTTATGAGGTGGAGATACCAAGAAAAAGCTGAGCACACAGAGTTCTCTTAATTTCCATTAAATATTTGTCTCCCTGCTACCCCTGTGCACGAGATGAAGATATACAGGCTAGAAGACAGAACAGTAGGACTACTAGATAGCTGTTTTGACCACACGCGGTGATGTATGTCATTTGCTCAAGGACTCAGCCCAAAGTGATTTCCGTCCCAATATTTTTAACCATGAATTGAATGGTGGCATTTTCATTAAGTTCTTGCATGTCAGAACCTGAGAAGCTTGATGGGGAGTTGGGATGGAAATTCAGTCTCCTAAATGACTTTGGCATATTTGAATAATGAACTGAATCGAACCATCTAAGCTTAATAGGAACAAGTATCAAGTCTTCCACATAGGTATATGGTCCCATTATTACCTACCCACCAGTTACCTGTCCAGCTTTACTTGTGGCCACAGGCTCTTCAGACTCTGGACAAAGGCTACTCCCTGCAGTTCTGACACAGATTTCCTCCATATCTTTGCAGATACGGCCTTGCTGCTTCTGTTTGCTCTGCCCACCCCTTTTCCCGGTCCCCCCTCATATTCTCCTTCAACATAAACTCAACAGTCACATGCAGTTCAAGTCCTCTATAAATTTCCCACCACATTTTTCCCCTTCTACTCTAATCCTGGTAGAATTTAACAACCCACCCCACTTTGGGCTGCCACTGTACCCAGCTGATGTCTATCAGAGTAGCTATAGCATTTTAGGGCCATTTTTTTTTCCTTTTATTGGTGAGAAAGTATAATGCAAACAGCATCTGGAACTACATTAACCAGGTTCAAATACTCACTCTGCCACTTAGTGACTATGTGCTATTGGGTAAATCCCTTAACCTCTATGTGCCTTACTTCTGCCCCCCACCCCCCATAGAGAAAGGGTGATAATACTTTGTACCTTTAGGGTAGTGAAGAGGCTTGAGTGAGTATTAATGACTAGCATATAGTAAGTGCTAGATATATCTTGTCCCTTTTATATATCTCGTCCCTTTAATAGCCACTGACCACCTTGTCATTTGCCTCTCTGTTTTATAGCACCCCATGCAGTATATTACACACAGTAGGGCACCTACTTAAAACACCTCAATAGCTCCCCACTGCCCCCCTCAAAAAAAAATCCAAATTCCTCAACTTTCCTACTACCGACCTCACCAGCCTTCACTCTCCCCTCAACACCCCACAGATCCTACATTTTAGCCTTGCTAAATGAACTTCTGGTGGCCAAAATGTCTCAAGCACTGACCTTCGTCAAACCTTCACACTGGGACATTCTGTTCCCTCAGAATGTTGAGGTTCTGGCCCCAGCCACATTCACAGCTAGGCAGCTTAGTGACAGAACCAAGAGGGATAGAGTCAGGCTCACTCTGTGCAGGTACGCTGCCATGGACCACGACACACATTACTCCTAAAATGCCATCTGGCTATTCTTTCATTTGCACAAATCCCTGCTGACAGTTAGGGACCCCCTCACCCCATGGAGCCACTGTCCCCTCAGGACGATCGCTTTTGCAACATATCCCTCTCTCCTCACTGCAGACATACCCAGCTAGTCCCATTAACTTTGAACTGTTATAAAACTGAATCAGCATTAGCCAGACCTGGGGATATTGGCTGAGAACACTTTGGTTTCTATCACCTTTCCTTACATACTAAGTGGGATCTCTGAGGCAAGGACTCTCATCTGCACATTCTGAACCCACCAGATTTCCAGATTTTGAGCTGCTTCCAAAACCTCACTGTTCATTTTGGTAAATTGAAAGCCCCTAGTTTGGGGAAGTGAAAAATGTCCCTTGAACTAAGAACAGCTGGGTTTATATTGTGACAACTGTTAATCACTAAGTTATTAAAAACAATTTTTTTTAAAGCAAAGATAAAGTACTGTGTAAGTCCTCCAGCTTTCCAGGGAATTCAGGCTTCCACAAGCTAGGGGCCATTTCCTAATGCAGAAGCTCAGGTCACCTGTGAGTGGAACAGCAGTGCCATCCAGTGGCCATCTCATGTAATGCAACAGTCCTCTATACTGTGCCCATTTTTCCCACTAACCCTGAACATGAAGTCTCAGAAGCCCTGTACTGTAGAAACATTTTTCCCAAAGCCATTTGGAAAAATATATATATTGTTTCTACATCTGTCAAGCTTTGGAAGTGTTAGTATTCTATGGAATTTCTTGAATATCAGTTTTTTTGAGTAGTATTCAAAATGTGGTCCAGGGACCCCCCTATCCCCCACCCCATGGGGGTTCACAAGAGCCTTTTACGGGTTCTGCAATGTCAAATTTTTGTAATACTGAAACAGTATCTGTCATTTTATTCTCATTCTTTCAAGTGTATACTAGGCATTTTCAGGATTTATACAACCCATGACAAAGCAACAGACTGAAGGAAAGGCAGATAGGAGAAATGAGTCATTAAGCCAGATATTAGAGATTCACAAAATTACAAAAAATGTCATTTTTTAGAAAATGGTTATTTTTCTTAAAATAATGTTTTTATGTTAACATGTAATGGGTTTACTGTTAGTTTAAATGAATACATTTGTTTAATTTCTGTTTTAATTTTGAATATTATAAATATTAAAAGAATATTACACACCCACATGAACAAAAGCACTTTGGGGTCCTCTATATTTTATGAGCGAATGGGGCACTAAGACTAAAAAGTGTGAGAACAACTGCTTTTGAGGCTTAGTTGCACTGTTAAACTGTCACTGTCATCATTTCTGCACTGAATGGTACTCAGTGGACATTCATGACTCACTGACACAGGACATCAAGGGAGCTGGGTATTTTTTTTCCCCCTGGGGAGGAGGTACTTAGCTTTCATTAGGTTTTTAGAGACATCTGTGACACTGTTCACCCTGACAGTGGTTAGAACCACTTGAATGTGAACGTAGCCTAGGAGCTAGAAGGCTTTGGGCTCTCATCCTAATCTAAGAGAAAAGAAAGATCTTTCCAGTGTTTCTCTTCATGCAGAACCCCTGCTGGAACTACGGAGAATCAATTATGTCTCTATTTTCATTACTTTACAATTAAAGAAGCAAACTTTCATAACCCTTTATATTTTGAGAGTGGGGGAGGGGCAGCGACAGAGGGAGAGAGAGAACCCTTAGCAGGCTCCACACTCAGCACAGAGTTCCACACCGGGCTTGATCCCACAAGCCGTGAGACCATGACCTGAGCCAAAATCTACAGTCAGATGCTCAACCGACTTAGCCACCCAGATGCCCCTATTTTTTTCATGACCTTTTAAAGTGTGATTTATACATGTCTCATTTATATCATGTCTCACTTAACCAATATAAAAAGTGTGGTCTCCCTCCTGGGGTAACCATAGGAGACTAGCCTGGAATTAAAATGCTTTTCAAAATGTTTGTCAATGCTACTGACCTTCCAAAGATCTGATTATTGGATTTATCAATTCCACTGCTTTTTGTTTTCTGGTTCATTAATTTTTGTTTTCCTTGAATTATTGTAAAAAATAAAAGTTAAAGATAATTTCACATTATAAATGTTACCTTTAAGTGCAGCTTTAGCTATATCCCGTAGATTTTATAGGTAATGTTTTATTTTTAGGGAAACTCTAAATCTATGATTGGAGCTTTAATCTTTTCTGTGATCCAAAAGTTAAGGGCTTTTAAAGCTTTTTAAGTACTTCATTGTTAATTTCTAGTTTCATTGCATTTTTAAAACCACTTTACTGAAATATAATTCACATACCATAAAATTCACCTTTTTAAAATCTACAATTCAAAAAAAATCCACAGTTCAGTGAATTTGGTATATTCAAAGTTGTATAGTTATCACCCCTAATTTTAGAACATTTTTATCACCCCCCAAAAAATTATATCTATTAGCCCTCACTTCCCAGCACCCCACCCCCATCCCTGCCTCCTGGCCTCCAATCCTAACAACCTCTAGTCTGCTTTGTCTCTATAGACTCTCTTATTCAGGACACTTCATATAAATGGGATCCTATCACCTGTGGCCTTGTGTGTCTGGTTTCTTTCCCTTAGCATAATACTCTCAAGGTTTATCCATGGTGTAGTACGGATCAGTATTTTATTCCTTTTTATGGCTAATATTCCACTGTCTGGATACACATTTTACCTATTCATTAGCTGATGGACATTTGGGTTGTTTCCACTTTCTGTTTGTTATTAAGAATCCTGCTATGAACCTTTGTGTCCAAGTTTTCATGTGGATAGGGTTTTTTATTCTTCTTTGGTAAATACTTAGGAGTGGAATTTCTGGGATATATGGTAATTCTATGTTTAACATTTTACCTGCCAAACTGTGTGTTCCAAAGTGGCTGAATCATTTTACAATCCTACCAACAATTTTTCCACGTCCTTGCCAATATCCTTTTTTTTTTCTTAATTTTAGTAATCCTAGTGGGTGTGAAGGGTATCTCATTGCGGTTTTGACTAGCATTTCCCTAATGACTAATGATGTGGAGCCCACTGCATTTTAAATAGTGGCCAAATTTTAGAATTTATGATTTCTTTGAAGCTTTTAGTATGTGATCAATGAAATATTCTATGAATTAAAGAAAAAAATATGTTCTTTTCTAAGACATGATGGTTAGTTTTCTCTAGAGATCTGATACATAATGCATATATTTTTATTTAATTATATCCCTGCTATTATTTATTTGTTTGGCCTTTAAAAATTCAAAATATATTAAAAACCTTTTAATACTATTGTGTTCGTTTCTTCTTGTATTTCTAACAAATTTCCCTTAATTATATCGAGGTAGTATTACATGGTACTTAAAGGTTTATGATAGTTTCAGCTTTACTGAACATTACATCTTTGTTAATAAAATGGTTCTCTTTGTAAAAAGGTTTGTAAAAAAATAAGTTTATCTGATAATGTTCATCAACATACTATCACTGATATGGACATTGTTTTTGTATTTGCAAAAATATTTTTGTCATGTTTGCTTATACATTTTATTGCCCCTTTCTTTAAATAAGTCTGATAAATAGCATACATGTAGGTTTTGAAAAATTCAATCTGAATGTTTTGTTTTTTTTTTTTTTTTAACGTTTATTTATTTTTGAGACAGAGAGAGACAGAGCATGAACGGGGGAGGGGCAGAGAGAGAGGGAGACACAGAATCGGAAACAGGCTCCAGGCTCTGAGCCATCAGCCCAGAGCCCGACGCGGGGCTCGAACTCACGGACTCACAGACCGTGAGATCGTGACCTGGGCTGAAGTCTGACGCTTAACCGACTGAGCCACCCAGGCGCCCCAATCTGAATGTTTTTAACATAGAAATTAACCTAATTGACATTTCTATAAATTGAAAATATGGTTAATTAAATTTGATTAAAAGAACTCATTTTTAGAAATTAGTTTTTGGTGGTGTTCTATACTTTTAAAAATGTTTTTTTGTTATTTCTTGGTTTTTATCTCTTTGATAAACCATTTTTTCTGCATTTATGATTTAGAGTTTTTGAAGCATGTCATTGGGTTCCTTAAACATTTGTCAAAAGCATTCTGTTAATTTATATTTCTTTAGAGCTAGAGTGAAGAATTCAACAATATTTTTAAACTCCCCTTGCTTGACACCATTTTTCTCTACTTCTCACTCACCACAAATTCTGGATCTTTGTGACAATAATCTGGGCTTTTTTTTTTTTTTTTACCTATAGTGCTATTATTTTACATTTTAATATTTTTATAATCATTTTAAATATTCATAAATTGTTTTTTGATCAAAGTATTTAGACAGCTCTATTTTAACTGGATTACGCAGTCATCGCTGTTGCATTCATGTACTGACATCCCTTATCTTAAACTTTAATTTTGTTCCCTCATTCATTTGGATCAAATCATTATGAACCTATTAAAAGAAATATACATTAGTAGGACGTTTTCTGGATCCCTAAATATCAAAGAATATATTTGTATTGCTAACATACACGGAAAGAAAGCATCGCTGTGTACAGAATTCTTAGGTTACACAATTTTCTAGACTGTGTTCCACTGCTTTCTGGAATTTACTATTACAAAGGAAAAATGTGATAGTTAACCTGTTTTATTAGGCAAAGCAAAATAAAAGAACACATAAATACTGACCAGCAATAAACGTACCTGTTTTGATATTAATAACTTCTGATTATTTTATGTCTATGATATTGTTTTCCATTTCTAAGATAACATCGACCTTGACATGTACAGATTTCAGGGGAAAAAACATTCAATGTTATAAAAGTTATTTGTTTTTATTTGTTCATTTTAACTAGCAGACAATAAAATTCTTGTCTATATAATGTTTTATTAAAATCAAAGTTTTAATCTAAGTCTTTTCATCTATGGTTTGAAGATTAAACATTTTGTCCATTAGCAATCATACATAAAATTCTAATTTTGCGCTTTTTTAAAAAAGTGCTCATAACACTGATATTTGGCATCGTTAAAATTAATAGCATAATCTTATGTGGATCCTGAGAAACTTAACAGAAACCCATGGAGGAGGGGAAGGAAAAAAAAAAAAAGAGGTTAGAGTGGGAGAGAGCCAAAGCATAAGAGACTCTTAAAAACTGAGAACAAACTGAGGGTTGATGGGGGGTGGGAGGGAGGGGAGGGTGGGTGATGGGTATTGAGGAGGGCACCTTTTGGGATGAGCACTGGGTGTTGTATGGAAACCAATTTGACAATAAATTTCATATATTGAAAAAAAATTAATAGCATAATTTCAAAGCACAAGAAATGCCAGAGTTGTACGTACATTTCCCACTTGGAAATTTTTATTGTTTTGAAAAATTATTTGACAGACCCTCAGTGATAGTTCTTCTAGACACATAAAATGGCTGATACCTAACTCTTCTGGTTTTAAACATTCTGTTTAGTTCGAGGGATTTGGCAGTATCTATTTTTATTGCATTGCCTACCATACGATATGCAATCTTCTATTTACAAGACAGCTTTTTATTTCAATGCTGTAATTATGTAGATATCTTTTTAGGACATTCTATGTAACTACAGAGGAGGAAAAATATTTTTTCTCTACCCTTCTAAGTTCTTGGCTAGGGTCCCTGTAACAAAAGTCAGATTAACAAGTCAAAAAGCACACAAATTGATTTAGTATTAGTTTTACATGACACAGGAGCTTTCATAAGGAAATAAAACTCAAAGTGGTTAAACTGTTTTTATGCTAGGTTGTTTTAGCTTTTGTGGTTTTTTTTTTTAATTTTTTAAATGTTTGTTTATTTGAGAGAGAGAGAGAGAGAGAGAGAGACATAGCATGAGCAGGGGAGGGGTAGAGAGAGAGGGAGACAGAATCTGAAGCAGGCTCTGGCAGCTGGCAGCTCAGAGCCTGATGCGGGGCTTGAATTCACAAACCGCGAGATCATGGCCTGAGCCAAAGTCGGACACTTAACCACCTGAGCGACCCAGGCGCCCATGTTTTTGTGGGTTTTTTTAATGCTAGGTATGATGAAGACTAGAAAGTCATGGAAAAACATGGTTGGACAAAAGAAAAAAAAAAAAAGGTACGAACTAAGTGTGGTAAACGGGGGGAACCAGTAAGGTCTCACTGTTCATTCTTCTCTGTATCCCTGTGTCTTGGAAAATAAAGATCTTCCTTTCCTCCAGGTATTGGGAGGGCACCTCAAATGAGGGTCTTGTGACCTGTTTCAGAGGAAGTCCTTTCTGCACTTGCCCAACTTCCTTCAGTTTGAAATATTCAAGAGGACAGATTTTCGGTAGTGTGTTCCAAACCATGCCTCAATAAAGTGGCATTCTGAATAAATGAAAAGTACAAGGGATTTGTCAGTGTTACACCAATGCAACGGTGAGTGTTGTACCAGTGCAAATAAGTAAAATAACAAATCGGCATGAAGTTATTAGAATCTGTAGTTCAGTCTGCATATACAAAAAAGCAGTGACAACCATCTCCTAACTTACTCTTCTGACAGCTATAGGTAGTCTTTGAAAAAAAAGTTTTTTTAAATGTTTATTTTTGAAGGAGAGAGAGAGACAGCGCATGAGCGGGGGAGGGGCAGAGTGAGAGGGAGACAGAGAATCCAAAGCAGGCTCCAGGCTCTCAGCCGTCATCCGTCAGCACAGAGCCCGATGTGGGGCTCGAACCCACGAACTGTGAGATCATGACCTGCGCCAAAGTCGGACGCCTAACCGACTGAGCCACCCAGGCACCCCAATATAGGTAGTCTTTTAATATCAACTTAATTGATAATTAAGCACATATTTAATTTGGAACAGTAAGAATGTCTTAACATTTAGGAAATATGTCATAAACAACCAGTTGGATATTGACGTTTACAATTTTGGATATCTTTTTTTAAGGTTTCATTTAGGAGCTGGTATATACTTTCTTAGACTTATATAAACATTTTCTTCAAATAGAAAACTCCTTTAGGATTGGCGACCAAAGAGTTAAATATTTAAAGCTCTCAATACACGTTGCCAAATTGCCATCTAGAAGACTTGTCTGAATTTATAGTCCTGACCAGAAACGACAGTGTATATTTCCCTTCCCCTATGTCCTTGCCAAAATTGGTTTTAACATTTTTGATATTGTAGATGTGATGGACGAAAATGAAATCTTATTGTTTTAATTTGCATTTTTGATACCTAGTAAGTTTGGACATGTTTCATAAATTCCCTATTTTCTGATTTGAAATGCTATTTTCTATGTAATGACTAGTGCTTTATCACATGTTCAAAATATTCCAAACTTCCATTTACAATGATTTACTCATGATGTTCTAGTCACACTACAGTTTTCCATCTTTGTGTAATAAATAAAAATCTACTACTCCTTCGCTTGCTTTTCCTTTGCTATGATCCAGCCTGCATTTTCCCCAAACTGGTTCCTTGCATGATTTTTTCTTTCTTAATCAACTTCCTGGGTGTGATTTTCTTTGTATTTACCTAGCTTCGAGTTCACAATACTTTTTCAATGTATTGCTCAAGATCTTTCCTCAGTTTTAGAAAATGACCAGCCATTATCTCTGCAAATATTGCTTCTATCCCCATTCTCCCTCTCTTCTCCTTGGATTAAAATTTCAGGGATGTTAGAGCTTTTCACCTGATGTGCCTCCTATTTTTTTTTTTTCGGTGATTTTATTATTTTCTTTTTTATTGTTTCTGACCTTGTTTTCTTCTTATTTTACTTATCTTCCATTTCATTTGTATCTAACCCCCCTCATCATTTTAATTACAGTTGTTTTGTTTTTCAACTCTAGAATTTCCATTTGATTTTTTAAGTAGTTTCTAATTTTCTGCCAAAATTCTTCCTGTTGTATTCCTTCAGTATAGTCATAAAAACTGTTTTAAAATTTATAATAACTTCCATTTTAATTCCTTTAGCTCAGTTTCACATGGATTGGTTTCAATGGTCTGTTTTTATTTCCTCTTGACTTCAGTCAGATCTTGTGTCTTTACATAGTTGGTTATATTTGAGTGCTAGACATGGTTATTGAAAAAAATTGCATAGATAGTTGAAGCTATAGAGGGTATTAGATTATCTTCCTTCAGAGACAGTTTGTGTTTTCATCTCCTAGGCCTCTAGGCTAGGAGCACTAGCAACCCTAATGTCACCAGATACTTAGATGATTCATATCTAGCTTTCTGTCCCTGTGGGAGATCTATTCCTAATTCCTACTTATTCTTAGGAGATAACCCTTCAGAGCTTAGCTAAACACCTGGACGCTTCCTGCTTGAGCTCCTAATGCCAGTGTATCTTCCTTTACCTATGGGTCTAGGGTCTAAAGCTCTGCCCAGCTTTATATTCCCTTAGCAGCTGCCTCTAAGCTCTGCTGTTGTTTTGTCACCTGAGAAGTTGGACTTTACCCCTTTGCTTCCTCTTTCTCCCAGGATCTTAGCCTCACAAATTCTCACTGCTTTGGAAGTTCTCCAATGCTTTCAAACAGATGAAATTTCTAGATTTACTGGTTTTTAATCAAGAGAGAAAACAACCTAGTCTATCATTGCTGAAAATGTAACTCTGGTCTGATTTAAAAAAAATTATTTGCTGTTAGTCTGTTTTTTGATGCCTGCAGAATTAACTTTAATTTTAAAAATTTTGATTAGGTTATAACTAGGTATGGGTTTCCTCTTATAGTTATTAATTTTTCCTAAAGGCTGCACGTAAGCAAGTTTGTTTTTTCCTCAGATAATGGAAAAGCCTTTCTCCAATTTCTTGGACAATTGCACTAGTTTTGGGTTTTTTTGTTTTTGGGGTTTTTTTTTACTCTGATCGTTCATTTCAAGAATACATACTATATCCATATACTCTCCATTTTCTACCATCCATATAGATCATCTTCTTGGTCAGCAATTTTCCTTTATTCGTTCTTTTAATCTGAATTCAGAAGATCCTCCCAATTTTTCCCCCACTGTTTCAATTTTCTACAATTTCAATGCTGCTCTTTAGGTCAGTCATGGTAAATTTTAATTTGTGATATTTGTATTGCAGCTTCTTTGCAAGCATTCTTTTATCTGTTTTTAATCTCATTTTGGGATTCATATCTCAGCATAATCTCCCTTTGTGAACTATATGAATCTCCCCTTCATTCATATAGTTCATAGTGCCCAACATTGAGACCGTTGAATCATTTGAAATAATCAAAATCCTACAATACCTCATTCTCAAATGTATGTTCACCCTTTGAGTCTCCCAGAGGCTGTTAGGTATCTTTTCTTTGTAATGATTCGTTAATTTACATACCTGCAAATTCTACCTGAGAAGCCATTTTAAGTGTTTATACATAGGAAACAACTATTTTGAGGCTTGGAATCTTAAAATAATTCTTAGGGTCACCATAAAAAAAATTTGGAGCTAATATAACAAGAATAAAATCGGGTGATTACATTGCTCAAATATTTATAATACTCAAAACTACCTTAAATGCCAGTAGCACAGTTTAGTTTCTATTACTTGTTCAGCAGACATTTACAGATCTCCTGCAGTAATAAAGAGAACAGAGTATGAAAGGACATGTATCCTAATTTCACATAATATTAGGGGAGAAAAAAATCATTGATGGATAAAAGTATATTAGTGGAGAAAAGTATAACCTATTTGAAAGAGGTTTGAAGAGAGAATTGAGAATTACCTAACCTATTTCATCCAGAGAAACTATGTAGAATGTTAAGTAAGTCAGTTGATTTATTTGAACCTAATCTCATCTGTAAAAACACTAATTGTTTCAGCTTCTAACTTGCGTACATTTTATGTGAACATTAATGTGAAGATATATGAGGAACATCTGGCATTTGATATGAGAAAGTCCTTATATAAATTCAAGGTGGATTATCCATGCTATTATTTTTACTGTAATTATTATTCTCTTCTATGCTCCTCTAGGTCAATAGTCTATTAACTTCAGAGGGCTGGTGAGAAAAATTCAGAGAGGAATCTATTAGGAATGATGCATCTTCAGAATATAATTTATACATAAAGAGGTATTTTCCTTCTACTTCTTGACATTCTCTTAAATAAGAAAAGCAAAAGCCAAGCTGATATCTAACACTTAAAACATTTTTCTTATGAATAAAATCTCCAAATTAAAGAAACCTGTTATTTCTTTATGTTTACATTTTTATCTTGCTGTCTTTTTAATCCTACAAAGTTTTTCTGTACAATTCTCTGCTATCCCCGTCATTAAATATTATTTTGTCCATTTTAGCAGACATGAATGCCTAAGATTGCCTGTGACAATATATGAGGTAAATAGATGCTTGAGGGGGTATCTACTGGTCTTAAGCATGGCCGCAAATATACATGCACATGTATACACACACGTATCAGGATTGTAGAGATGATGTGTTCCCTTAGAATCTTAGAAGTTTCCAATCGTTAGGTTCTATTTTGTCAGCTCATGGGTAAATAGCAATGAAAATCACTGTGACAACTGTTCTATATATTTTTCTTGTTTAGATGACATGAGTTTGACAGGATAGTAAAGATCATGAATCTTGCAGTTTGCACTTTAGTTTTAGAGTAATGGAGATTAGGTGGAATTTTTTTTTAATTTCAAATCCTGACCCCTCTACCTTCTTGTAAAGGTATACAACTCCCCCCAACCCCATCCCAAGGGCACAAAAAACCCACGGACCACTAGCACTGAGTTTTATGGTTCAATTTTCTGAAGCAAATGGTCTTCCATAATTTTGTGTTTGGGACATTTTAACATAGAAAACAGTCTTTAGTTCAAAGACCTGAAATAATTTCCCTTCTGATCCATGACCAAGTGTTAACTAAATAGCATAAATTGATTAAACAGGACTGCTAAAACACAAACAGGGGCATTACAGTAACTCAAAAATATGTCAGAGTAAAGGAATCTTCCAGGAGATGAGGCTTACTCATTTGACCACATCCTCTTCCCTTACTCCCCTCTAAACTTGGGAGTAGAGAACAGAGTTTGTCTTTTAGGTTTAAGCTACTGGTTTCCTAAATTTCTGCAGAGCCATGGAGATCTTTGCTAACAAAGGAATTATTCTGAGAAAGCATGATGAGTGTTAACAAAATTTATCATGACTGGACCATCATTTCAGCAAACATCTACTGCACAAACCAAGTCTTGAACATCCTGCCAGACAGTGCAGGACTCAAGGAATGAGAAAAACATGGTCCTTGCACCAATAGTTCTTCCTCAGTTACCACATTTTATTCAGAAGAGGGGATTCAAAGTCTAGAAGACAACCAACAAAGCCAAAATGTTAAGGACTCTGGGTTCTCAGAGAAACAAGGCTCTAAATATTTATATGACAGCACTGGGGCCCATGTGCTCAAGAGCATGTAGCCATAATTATAGCTGGTATTGGGTAGCCCTCTACAACCTTTAAAGTACTTTTTCTTGCAATATTATATTTTGTCCACACAGTGCTCCCCAGCTACATGACCTTGATCAAGCCACTTAACCTCTATGAGACTTAGTTCCTTTCTCTTTATGACTACAGATTGGAATAATGCCAATCTCAGAGTTGTTCAGAAGATTAACTATAGCACTTAAAATACTGACACTGGAAACTATAAGACATTGCTGATAGAAATTAATACATAAATAGAAATTAAATAGCTAAATATCTATATATGGTATACCCATATATACCCACCATAAATATACCATGGATTGGAACAGCCGACATTGTTAAGATGTCAATTTGCCTCCAGGTGATCTATGTATTAAAAATTGTCGGTTTTGTGGTTTTTTTTTTTTTTTGGTAGAAACTGATAATTTTGTAATTTGTACAGAAATATAAAGGTCCTAGAGTAACGAAGAAAATCCTGAAGAAGACTGAAGCCTAAGGACCTATTTTAAAGTTACAGTAATATAAGCACTACATGGTATTGATCAAAGAACAAGCAGAACAATGAAACATAATAGAGTACAGGAACAGGCCCACATAAGTACTATCACTTGATTTATGACAAAGATGCCATTACAAGTTAGTGGGGAAAGGGTGGTCCTTTTAATAAATGTCATGAAATCGATTGGATTTCAGTATGAAAAAAAAAATGAAAATGTCTTGCTGCATACCTTGCACCATACATAAAATTTTTTTTAATGTAAAACAATAAAATTTCTAGAAGAAAGCATAGGAAGACAGTTTCATAAATCTTGGGGTAGGTAAATACTTTTAGGACACAAATTAATAGCCATGAAAGAAAGGATATATTAATTGGACTTCTTTAAAATTAAGAATTGTTAGGGGGCACCTGGGTGGCTCAGTCAGTTGGGAGTCTGACTTTGGCTCAGGTCATGGTCTCATGGTTCGTGAGTTTGAGCCCCACGTCAGACTCTATGCGGACAGCTCAAAGCCTGGAGCCTGCTTCGGATTCTATCTCCTCTCTCTGTCCCTCTCTCTTATGTTTGCTCTCTCTCTCTCTCTTAAGAATAAGTACACACTAAAAAAAATTTTTTTTTTTAATTAATAACTGTTAGAAGTTCTTGGCTTAGTTGGTTAAGTGTCCAACACTTGATTTTGGCTAAGGTCATGATCTCACAGTTCATGAGTTTGAGCCCCTCATCGGGCTCTCTGCTGTCAGTGCAGAGCCCACTTCGGATCCTCTGTCTCCTTCTCTCTCTGCCCCTCCCCTGCTTCCTCGCTCACTCTCTCTCTCAAAAATAAATAAAAACATTAAAAAATAACTGTTAGAATAAAAAGTCAAAACACAGGAAGATATTTATAAAATATATATCTGACAACAGACTCAGATCTAATATAAAGAAGTCCTATAAACTAACAGAACAATAAAGGCAAGAAAATTTAAGAAGCAAAAGACCTGAACTTCAAAGAGCTATTATCCAATTAGCCAATAAACATGTGAAAAGTTGTTCAGTGTTATACATAAGGGAAATGTAAATTAAAGCCACAATAAAATACCACTGTATCCCCACAAGAATGGCTAAAATTAAAAAGACTAACAATGCCAATTGTTGGTGAGAATACAAAGCAACTGGCACTCTCATATATTGTTGGTGGGAGTGCAAGTTGGTATAATTATGTTGGAAAACCATTCAGCAGTCTCTGCTAAAGGTAAACATGATAAATCCAAGATCCAGCACCTTTCATCCTAGATGTATACCCAAAAGAAATGGAAATATACTCATCAAAGCACCTGAAGAAGAATCATAGCAACTCTATACATGATAGCAGAAGCTGGAAACAATCCAAATGTCCTTCAATAACTAAATAGAAAAATTTCATTCATATAATGGAATAGTATACAGGAATAAAAGGACAAATTACTGCTACATGTGACATGGGTAAATCTCAGATATAAGGTTTCATGAAGAGAGCCAAAAAATGCATTGTGTAGAATTCTATTTATAAAATGTCAGAATAGGTATAACTAATCTATTGCAGAAAAGGTCAAATAAGCATTTACTTTTGGAGGTTATTAATTGGGAAGAAGAATATTGATATTGCTTTATTTTTGTACGTATGTTTATATATATATTTATATTGGAACATAAATCTACAAACTTTTAGCAGTGTCTGGTATATTGTAAGCGCTCAATAAATGTTAACTGTTTTTGTTATTATGAGTAAAGAATGAGCAACACTGTCTTACTGAAGAGATAAAGGAGGTAAAGCTTGACCATATATTCAAGCACACTCCTAAACTTACAGAACTGACAAGGGGGAAGAGTCTGGGTTTGAGCCATGTCTTGTGACTCTGGATCTAAGGCATGAATGCCATCTGTCTTGTCTCACTGGTGTTCTTACAGTGGCGGCTGGAGCTCCTTTTCTGTGTTTCGTAGCTCTCAGGACATACTTCTACCTTCTCTAAGTGGCACTGGAAGACTTCTCAAGTTCAGTTCAGCTGATTAGGGGAAGCAGGCCGGCAATCAGAGCAAGCACATCTAAGCTTTGGGCAGAATGCCTCATAATAATTGGTGACAAATTAAATCTGGATTTACAACTATGTACAAATTGCATAGAACTGTGTATTACTAGAACTGCTCACAATTACCAACTTGATACATTATGAGCCTAGGACACAAAGATTGAGAAATAATGGGGTTTTATACAACGCACGCAAGAAATGTCCCTACTTCCTGTATTCCCAGCCCTGCAGATGGCTGTACTCCAGGCAGAGGACAGAAACAAGCATAGAGGAAAAGTCATTCTACTATACAACTGCTTAACAATTCCTCATCTGTGATTCCATAATTCACTTTCTAAAAGTACAAGTATGCCTACCATTATTCAGTGTAATCTGAGCTGAACAAATCCTTGGTAGCACAGATGCTACCAAAGTTCCCTGGGCAGCTGTGGGTCTTGGAGAAGAGCCTCAGGGAGAGCAGAGGGAACAGCCAGTGCAAAGGGCCTATAGCAGGAGCATGGCCAAGGTCTTTGAGGAATAGCAGGGAAGCAGTGGTATTGGAGCAGGTGATGTGGGGGAGCCTGGGAGGAGCCAAGGTCATATCAGAGCCAGAGCACACCACCTATTTTCAAAGCATGAAAGAAAGACCTTCTGAGAACTCTCTACTATTTTCTGTATTCAGAGCCCTGTAATTAAGAGGCTTGGGGAAGAAGAGGAACCAGGGCTGGGTAGATTCCTTGCCCTGGTGTGTACCATTGTCAAGAACAGAGCACCATGTTGGGAAAGTTTGATGAGTTCTGAACGAAACTATAGATTTTTAAGAATTCTATTCCTGTCCATTATCCTGCCTAAGATTCCTGGGCCTTGGAGCAGCATTGCTGGTTGGTCAAGTATCTGTTCTTACCTAGCTTCAGCCACAATGTATTCTCTCATATTCATTCATTCTCTTTCTTTCTCTCTCCCTCTCCCCCCCCCCCCCCGCCTGCTTTCTTCCTCCCAGAATCAGGCAGAGAAGGTACAGAATTTATTTTTGCACTTTTGTGGCAAGGCTGAGTTATTTTTATCTTTATAAATTATTTCCCATTAAAAAAATCTCATTTAATGAGATATATTTCTAAGTGACTAGTGTTATACATAATTCAGTAGGCACCCTTGGGGCCATCTGAGAACCTAGTTTGGCAGAATGTTTCCAACGCTGCTTGGTCCTATTCTTTCTGGGTGTGGCCCCAGAAGCCAGGTGGGAACTGTGAGTGTGAAGACAGAGCATGCATACGTAATTGGGGAGGATGGACCCTGCCCTCCCAGTCCCCTTCTAGATTGCCTTTGCCAACAAGTAACTTTGTAATAGCGGGGGTCAAATCTCCACGTAGTCTGGGGTAAAAGAGAACAAGAGGCCTCTTAGCCCTCGGGCAACAATTTTTACTTGAAGCTGCTATGTATAGATCTCGTACTAGGATAAGTTGAAAACAAAGTGTCAGGTCCTCCCAGGCAAAATAAACATGATGACATCTCTGTCTTTAGCATAGATATTTCCACCTACGGGCTGAAAGAATTTTGATATACGAGCAAATTTCTGTACTTTTATAAAGGGGGCTTACTTAAATAGAAAATCTGAGAAAACTAAAAAATGGCTTTCAGAGGTGGGGGGGGGGTGGGAAGAAACAGGGAGAATAGGAAAAATGAATTTAAAAAATGGAAACAATAACATCAATGGCTAAATATAACATCTAGCAATCATGTTCTCATTACGTTCTGAGCTATAATCCTTACCTATATTATCTCATTTAGCCTTTAAATTACCACAAAGCAACTTATCATCATCCTCATTTTCCAGAAGAGAAAATTGAATTTTAGAAAGATTGGGTAACAAGTCCAAATATAAACAGCTCAGGTGCATCAGAGAAGGTCTGTCTGCCCCAAGTCTTTGGAGAAAAATTAGCAAGTATGGAGAAGCAGAGGGACTTTACTGGTAGGAATGTAGAAAGCAAGTTCTGCATGGATGATAAAAGGGAAAAAAATATTTGGGCTTATAAAATGAAGGTCATATTAGTAACCTTTGTGAGGTGTGTTTTTATACAGAAATGTTCTTTTCTTAACTAGTTGACAGGGGTTACATTTGTCTACCTTTTTAAGCAGTAGCAAGACCATGAAAAGTAACAACTGTTCCTGGGATGTCACTCATCTGGTAGGAGGGATTAGTCTCTCAGTCAACTACTACTTCTTGTTACACTTATTATCCACTTTAGGAATATGGTGTAATAAGTGCACTACTCATTAGCACACTGTCAGAGCAGAACTAGGTTCCAGTGCCCTGACAGTTCATGAGAGCTTGTTAGGCCCACTCAAATCTTCAGCACCAGAGATGTGTGACTCTAAATAACATCTAAGGTTCCTTCCTACCCTAAGGTGTCATGGTTTCCTTTCCTTTCAGGTTTCATTTACTCTCTCCCATCCTGTCATTTATCTCCATCTCTGTAGATGGTACCCAAACTTGGATCACTGCAACTCAGAAGCAGACATCCATGAAGCTTTAAAAAGGTGTGGTCAAAAATAGATGAACAGAGGGAAGGGAAACAAAAATAAGATAAAAACAGAGAGGGAGACAAACCATAAGAGATTCTTATTAAATTCAGAGAACAAACTGAGGGTTGCTGGAGGGGTGTTGGGTAGGGGCCTGGGCTAAATGGGTGATGTGCATTAAGGACAGCACTTGTTTAGATGAGCACTGGGTGTTCTATGTAAGTGATGAATCACTATATTCCTGAAATCTTTATTACACTCTATGTTAACTAACTTGAACTTAAATAATAATAAAAATAAAAAGTTATAGTCAGGTAGAACACTAGAATATAAACTAATGTATATTATACGAATACTGATAGAATATTTAATAGTAATCCCTGGATTGAAAACACAAACAAGCAGATCTTTCATGCTTTTATTTGGTCTGCCACATACGAAGTTTGCTACAGGTCCAGGTAGTAGACTTTTAGAGGCTACTTTTCCAGAGTTGGTCACAGGCTAGTGACTCCTCCTGGTGATATGGCAGGTAGGAGGAGGTAGCAATGGTGTTATAGCTCTAAGACGTACCCTCCCAGCTTTCAGCTTTCTATCTTTGACCAGGTTGGGGAGCACATTGAGGTGGGGGTATATTTTTATTAGCAGCTTTTGAAGACCTTCTGATATTCTGACTTGAGTTGAAATTCTCAAGAACTACAGGGTTAAGTCTTAGATTTGTCTAATACTGAGGGGGAGAAATGGAAGTTATTTGCATTGGAAGCACTGTACAGATGTCTGTGGATTAATGACTTTTCTTTTTACCCTTTCTATTCCTCTTTCTGCCATTTCTTCATCTTCTACCCATTCCTCCAAGTAGAGTATTGTAATTCTTGTGGACAAGAACATGTGATTTATCTTTGTATCTAACAAAGCACCTAGTTCCGTGCCTGTAACATATAGATGTTCAATATTTGCTTGTAGGATGGATGGATGGATGCCCTGAGACTGGACAAAGAAGTGGGGAGATTAAAAATCTCCTAACTATGTCTCTTACTAGCTCTGTGAATTAGGCAATTTGTCATCTTTAAGCCAGAATTCCATATTTTCCTAATTACATCCACCTTATGGTTTGTTATGGGGAGCCAATGAGATAACCCTCAAGTACTTTGCTAAAGTTCTTAGTGTTATTAACTTGCTCAATATATTTACCTAGCTGAGGGAAGATGTGAATAAACGTTAAGATTGAGAATAAGGAAACTCAGGGAGCTTATACTGGATAATGGCCGGATTCAAGCTAGGACTTAGAACTCTGAATTCTATAGGTTTGGGTCGATAATAACCCCCAACTCAGTGCCTAGTGAAGACAAGGTGAGTAAGGAAAAAGTTGAGAAGATTGAATCTGATCATGGGTGAGAAGGTTTGGACAAATACTTAATTATTGCCAAAAACAAATACACAAAACAACCAAAAGAAAATACAATCAGGAACAAAGGATAAAGCTCCTTACAATATAATTGGAAACAAGCCTTGTATTTTTAGGGGAATAGGCTTTGACCCAGCAAGTACTTGATGAATATATTGGATTACTATGTCATTATAAAGGGCTTCAAAGATAAATAAGAAGTCCATAGTTGCCAGTCTAACATATAAACAGCTTGGAAGTTGTCATTCTTGCCCCCTTAAGAAGAAAATAACTGAACTGAAAATCAATCACTCTTTTTAGATTGAAGACAGAATAGAGGTCACAAGGCAAACTGCCACCCTGAAAACTGGAGATGCCAGTAAATACAAAGAGCCATAATTTGCCTGGAACAGAGGCTGCTGCAGGAACCAGCTAGGAACACTTAAGAATAATTGCCTAGTTGATGAAGACAGAATATGGACTATCTTGAAAGATGAATCTTCTGGGGGCCCAGCCTTAAGTGGAGAGTCCCCATACTTTCATGAGTATTACAGTCAGGAGTCCCACCAGGTTTTCGAGATGAAGACTCAAGAAAAATTCCCCTAGGCTTCTGGCATGAAGACATAAAGCAGGCATCAAAACTAGACTCCATTATGGCAAAGACTTTGAAATTATCAGACTAGGAATTTAAAATAACTATCATCAGGGCACCTGGGTGGCTCAGTCGGTTGAACGTCCAACTTTAGCTCAGGTCAGGATCTCATGGTTTGTGGGTTTGAGCCCTGAGTTGGGCTTTGTGCTGACAACTCAGAGCCTGGAGCCTGCTTCAGATTCTGTGTCTCCCTCTGTCTCTCTGTTCCTCCCCAACTCATGTTCTGTCTCTCTCAAAAAATAAAGAAAATAACTATTATTATGTTAAGGGCTCTAATGGAAAAAATAGACAACATGCAAGATGGATACTGTAAGCAGAGAGATGGAAACTCTAAAGAATAATCAAAAGGAAATGCTACAAACAAATAGCATTGTAAAATAATGAAGAATGCCTTTGGTGATCTCATCAATAGACTGGACATGGCCAAAGAAAGAACCAATGATTCTGACAACAGGTCAATAGAAACTTCCCAAACTGAAAAGCAGGGAAGAAAAGAAAAAGAAAGAAAGAAGGAAAGAAGGAAAGAAGGAAAGAAAGAAAGAAAGAAAGAAAGAAAGAAAGAAAGAAAGAAAGAAAGAAAGAAAGAAACAGGATTTCTAAGAACTGTGTAAAAACTATAAAAGACATCAACATATACGTAATAGTAATAAACCAGAAGACAAGAGAAAGGAAGAATTAGAATAGTTGAAACAATCAGGCAGATAATTTTCCAAAATTAATGACTGATACTAAACTATAATTCCAAGCAGCTCAGAGAACATCAAACAGGAAAAATACCAAAATTCTATACAAAATACCTAGTTGTATTGTATTCAGATTGCATAAAAGTCAAAGACTTTTGCAAGTCAGTCTTGAAGGAAGTTAGAGGGGGAAATACATCTTAACTATGGAAGAAAAATGCTAGCAATTATACTTCTCTTCAGAAGCTATGCAAGTAAGAAAAGGGTAGAGTGAAGTATTTTTAGTGTTGAAAGAAGCCCATAATCTAGAAAGGGAGAAGACATGTGAACAAAGGATTACAGTGTTTATTCAATGACAGGACAAAGAGACAATTGTTTATTCGTTGAAGTCAGTCATATGAGAGGATGACTGTAATAATAAAGGAGAAGAAAAGGAAATATAGGCCAAAAAAATAAGCTTGTAGAATGAATATAGTCATATAAGAGTGAGATGTTCTAATTCTTATTTTCTCCAGTATTATTACTTTTTCCCCCATGAGGACCACCTCTATGAGACAACACAAAAGCCAGACTTCTACAGAGCTGTGGATACTTATGGAAGAGACTGTGACGAGTGGAGTGGGGTTCAATGTTAACCAGACAAAGGCCACAGGGTTGACCCTTTCACAGTCAATCTGTTATTATCTGGGTTTTGTAATGCTAGTAGTTCTGGGGAATTCAGGGAGATACTATGTTTGAGAACTGATAAAGTGGGTCAAAGGCAAAGGGATCTTGGCAAACTCATGGTATACAGTGAGAAGATAGAGGAATGGGCTGATGGAATTAGGGAGATCAGGAGACTGACATCATGGTAGGGCACAGAATAAAGGAGGATATAAGAGAGGTTAAAAAATGAAGAGGTTACAGAGGGGATTTTAAGATTAGAAATGGAATAAATGCAATGCAGAGAGAGTTTAGTTTGTACACACTAGGCCAGGTATCAAAGGGCACAGGACAATAAGGATGTGTATGTTCAAATGCATCTGTTCTACTGAATGTATGAGTCAAACGGATCTTAGGGGGTAGAGGGCAAGTCTTGCTCTCTTTGTACATTTGCCTTTCATTGTAATAATTTTTAAATGCTATTTTGACTATTTTTATTATTTTTTTGAGAGAGAGGACAAGTGGGGGACTGGGGTAGAGGGGGAGAGACAGAATCTCAAGTAGGCTCCATGCCCAGTGAGGAGCCTGACTCGGGGCTCGATTTTACAACTGTGAGATCATGATCTGAACCAAAATCAAGAGTCACTTAACTGACTGAGCCACCCAGGCACCCCCTGTAGTACAGTAATTTTTGATCCTCTGGTATAGATACTTCCAGTCTCCATGTTTTATCTATTCATCAGAGTATGGGTATTGCTTTTTTATTTTATAGAGATTTATTTTGGAGTATGGAAAAAAGGAAAGGACTCCATAAATCATTGTGGTAAATTGTCTCATCACTTGGCTTAAAATCTCAATTTGCCAACTAGAAAGCTAGAACTCTCTGAAGCACCACCAGTTGAGCTGGGAAGGTCACTTCAGGAAGGAGTTGACCACTCAAGTGGCAGAGGAGGATGACAGGAGACCCAGTGTGTCTGGGAAATTTACATGGCTGGCAGCAGGATGGACAAGATGACAACATTTGATTATTTAGGACGAGGTTTGATTCTTGGCAAATGTGAAATAATAGGCCACACTAATCATTACCTCCTAGATTGGTACTGCCCTTGCATTTAGTTAGAATAGACCATTGCCTGTGTGGTATGGATGGAGGGGCATAATGAGGAAATGTCATCAAATCTTAAAATAGTATAACTGAGGGACCTTCAAAATCATCTAGTCTAGAAACTCCCCTCCCTTGTGTCATGAGGGTGCTTCAGCTCTCAGGGCAGCCTTGCAGGTCCCCATTTGTTTCTAGGGGTGACGCACAGCTATCATGTTCTATATGAGTTATGACGTGAAAAGATGTGGGAGGACTAATTGGTCCAACCTCATCATTTTCTATGTGAAGAACCTGAAGGTAATAAACTGAAGTAGCTTGATCAGCTGTTCTGGGCAGAGCCAGAACCACAGTCCAGACTTCCCAAATCTAGTTCTCAACTCACCATGTCTTAGTTCTTCATGAGCTTGAAAGTTTCTCTGCATATACAGTCGTTCTATTAAAGTAGGACATGGTCTTTTAAGACTTACATTAGATCATGTCCATTTCCTTTTTAAAACCCTCCAAAGGTATCTAACTGCGTTACATAAAATCCAAACTTATTATGGGCTACAAAGAGGTCCTGACCCCAGCATACTTCTCCAGATTTATCTTCTTTGTCACCACACCGCAGCCACACTGGCTGGAGCACCCTTCTCCAGACCTCGCTGCTTCTCTTCCTTCAAGGGAAGACTCAAATGTCCTCTTTTCAGTGAAGACTTCCCTGCTCGCTGCAGCTCACCAAGAACTTTCACGTCACCTCGGTTTCTTTTCTTCATAGAACTTAGCACTACACTAATGGCCTTGCTGGATTGTTTACTTCTTATCTCTCTCTCCCACTAGCATGTAAGCAGAAACCTTGCCTGAACTCATCCCTAGAATAAGGCTTGGCACACGGTGGGAATTTCAGTAACTTTATGAATTCATGAGCTCTCTCCCATTAAGATGTGAAGCACCCTAAGAAAGTAATATGTGAAGTCATTATCAGTTATCAACAGTGTGTTGTGAATTTGTTTATCAGCTTCTTCCCAGAGCACCAGCCATCAGGCATTCATGACCATCTCCAGCAGCTCAGTGGGGAAACAAAAGAGGGTTCAACAGGACTACAGATTTGTAAAGAGGTTTTGTTATGGGGAGGTGAGGAAGAGAGGCTCAGGTGGGAGGCATGGTCTGAGAGAGGGTGCAGGCAAGTAGAGGACACCTGACAGGCTCCTGGAGCATTTACCATCATGATCACTTTCATGTTCCTGATGCTCAAAGCTGACCCCAAACAGGGAACTCAGAGAGGCAGGCAGAGGGGGGCTGGAGGACATCAGGGCATTTGTTCCAACTTTCATGTGACCTGCTTTTAATGTCATTACCTGTGCAGCATACAGCACAACCCTGCCTCAACCATCAGGACGCTTGTCCCTCTGTACCACTTGCTAAGAGGAAATTCAGAGAAACCACATAAGCAATTACTAGCTGTAAACTGGAAGAGGAATCAAAACCAATGGATTCCTACAAGTTCTGGAGGCCTGACTTGCTGGAGCCACTCATAGGGTGGAGCTAGAGATAGAAAAAAATGGGAAGGGAGAGTGAAAGGCCAGGAGAGAATGAGGGAGGGTGGCAGAGATGCTCCCTCAGGAATTAAAGAACCGTGATAAAGGCTTTGGGAAACAACAGCAGCAATGACAGCCTTACTCAGGCAGGAGAAATTCATAAATCTTAGAATCACCCCACAACACCTAGGTAGGAACTACTTAACAGGCAAGACTCTGAATAGATGGCACCACTCACAGCTGCACCCACGGAAAAGGCAAAGGTTGGATTTATCCGGAGTTTCTTAGCTCTCAAATTCTCTGCTGGATTTCTCTTAGTGGTTCTTTCGAAATAAGGCTGTGCCCTTCCCATCTAATTATTCTGCAGGCCTGTGGCACAGACTTACGTAAGACATATGCAAAGAAATAACAAGATTTCTGGGAAGCAGATCTTAAAGGCTTATTTTTTTAAACTGCATTGCTAAATTTAGGGAAATGATTCAGATGACACCCCCCTGCATCACATGCATACCTCTCTGTCTAGTGTTCTGTGCACGTTCCGCTGTTCTTCTTGGCATTTTATTTTTTATCCAGTTTCAGCAAAGGGCCTTGCATTTGTCTGTAAAGGTTCTTTCCATAAGGATAGTTTGCCTTTTTTTTTTCTTTTGGTGAAGTAATCAATTGGACTAACATGAATAAAATATAAAGCCAGGCATGACATCTCTCTACACAGATCGGAAATTAGGGAACTGCATGGTACATGAGGGAAAAATGTGTTCCTCCTCCCAGGAACTGGGGGAGGTTTGGGGTCTTGACTGTCACAGAGCATCCATCTTCGAAATGTCACAGAGCATCTTTGAAAACAAGCACTTGACATCAGATTCATGCTATTGTCTCATTTATTTGGGTTTTTTTTCCCCTACTGCCTAGACACAGGGGGCTATGTGGTGACCCCCCCCACACACACACACACACACACTCCGTGAAAAACCCAGAATAAAAAGAGGTCTATGTCCTAATCCCATGTGACAAATGATAAAGCAAATGTTTCCAAGCATGTCATTTCCTCCTTCGGCCTCGTCTTTCTCATCTACACAATTAATGGGTTGGGATGGCTCAGCCTTTCCCAAACTGATAACACAGCACCCTAGTGGGAATACACAACCTCGCTTATATTCCTTCTTTTTGTCTTTCACAAGGCTCAGAAGCACTTTAAAGACTTAGCATGTCCTGTAATAAAAAAAACAACTTTACTAGGGCACCTGGGTGGCTCAGTTGGTTAAATGTCCAACTCTTGATTTCAGGTCATGATCTCTCAGTTCATGAGATCGGGCTCTGCGCTGACAGCGTGGAGCCTGCTTGGAATTCTCTCTCTCCCTGTCCCTCCCCCACTCATGCTCACGCGTGTGCATGCGCGCGCTCTCTCTCTCTAATAAGTAAACTAAAAACAGAACTGTATTGATCACATTATTTTCCAAACTACTTTGACCATGGAACAGCCCTAGTACCTCCCTCTTCTCATGTTCCTTCTCCCCCTCCCTCAACCCTTTTAACCTCTCTCTCACTGAGCCCTAAGGAACCCATCTGGGGACGTCCTGAACTACAGGACTCTGTGGGTGACCTTGTAGGCTCCTTCCAGTTCCAGATGCAGTTCATTTCTGCCATGAGGGCCTACTTCTTGCCAAACATATGCTAGGTGCAATAGGAGATCTGAGTCCTGTCTACAATCTGCTTATAGTCATGGTTTATTTTAATCCATATGATACAGAAACAGGCTGCCTAATTAGCTGATGACATCACTTTGGAGGCTGAGCAGGATGTCCCACAAACAAAGGATTATTTATAGTTTATTGGCTGATAAACAACAAAGGAGTTAAGGCAAGCTCTAACTTGTGAGTTCAGAAAGATGTAGTTCACAATGAAATATCGACGGGAACCTACCACTGTTTTTCCAACTAATCCCCTAAACGCTGGGCTAAGGGAGCTCTCTCCTGGTTCTGGGGAGAACCATGGTCAAGTGTTGTCAAATGTCATGCAGGTCTTGTTAGGAACTGCTGCATATCACAGTCATGCCTGAAATCATCTGAGAGAAATAAACTTGAATTGAGAACAGGAAGACTCTTGTTTAATGGTAGAACAGCTTAAAATCTGTTTCAGTCTATTTTATCAAAACATTTCTCCGATTTGGGATTCTCTCTTCTGGGCAAGGCAACTTTAAATCTGCCTCAAGCTTTACAGCTAATGGTACCACCCACCTAGTCTCCATATGGCCCCGTGACTAAGGACATTTATTGTAACTTTAAGGTGGCCCCTGACCGTGCACTATAGGCACAATAGTGCTGGAAATCACGTTATTAGTGATACAGGTTAGAGCAGAAGCTACAAAGGGAAAAAGAGCTGGCAGAAAAGATGCTGCTTCAGGACACCTGGATGACAGATGGCTCACCTATGCTTGTGGAACATTTCTTGAACAACAAACAGCTCCCCTTTAATGAGCACTAAGACAGACCATTTCTGCTTCTTCTGATACAGCGTTAACCCAGATGACATCTGGTTGGAAGAGCAGTAAATGAAAATGCAAACAAGGACACAAAGATGTGGGGAAACTGTGGGAGGGGAGGAAGGTGAGGAGGACCACTTATGAGCGATAGGCTCAGATGATAAAACTGAGCAAATGTAAACTGGAGAGAATCTCAGGAGTATCGATGTGTCAGTTTCAAGGCAAGGGAGGGAAACAAAATGCCCACACCCCTTCCCCCATATGTATAGCAGCAGGCAAGAGAACATTGTTCTCTACAAACAGTGGGTGGGTAGAGAAGGAGAGAGAGACAAATAGCAGTGACTGTGCCACTGGGTATCTTTTTTCATCCAAGACTGGACAATCACCTGAAGTCAAGGGTGGCAGGGAGCCCTGCTAAATCCACCTGCCCAGGGGATTCCATTTTCTACTGAGTCTTTCTCATCCATTTCTGTGAGGCAGGTGGGGTGGGCTGCTCTATGTCATGGGGAACTGGACAGGCGCTGCCCAGAGGTAGCACCAACACACTGGGTGTGTAAGTCCTAGGTCCCAGAGTGCCAGGAAGGACAACCAGCTGCTAAGTTGTAACTCCAAAGCCCCCTTTCTAACTCCCTCCCCCAGACCCACAGCCCCTCTCATCTGGGACTGTCTGTCAGCACTTTACACAACTTTGTCTTTGACTTTATGCTGTGATCGCTCTTCAAACTTCCTACCCCAAGGACCTCCAGCCATTTGTCACATTTTTTCTGCTCGGATGGTCAATTACTAGAGAAAAAGCCAAGGATCTCTGCTTGGGCTGAGTCCTTGGGTATCCCTGGCATTCTTTTCCTGCGGAGGCTGCCTGACATTGTCACCCCCTTCCTAATCCCTTCTTACTCACACTCTCCCCCACCCAACTCCCCCTTCTGGGAGATGGCCTTACTTCCATCTGCAAAGAGGGCATATAAAAATTAAAACCAGGCAGCTGGATTTTGTCACATGTTAATCAGAATGCATACCTTGTTGAACCTGGATTTACAAAGGAAGGCTTAGACCAGCACAGGGGAGTAGGGGCTGGGAACAGTTGCTTGGCAAAACAGAATGAGAAAAAACAATCAGCATTCCCAAGGGTAACACAGGAGAGTGGGAATGAAGAGGAAAGGTAAAAGAGGAAGAAAAAGGAAGGAGGCAACAAGGTAGCTAAAGTGGGCTGACATCCTTGGGTGAAGAAGCCAGTGAAAAATCCCTGTGTGCAAAACTAAAAGGCTTTTAAGAAGAGTGAGCTGTGTTCAACTGGAAGTTGTTTGTGTTGCCAGGATAAATACCCCTCCCCCTTTGCTCCCCACCAAAGTCTCTATAAAGTCTACCACAAATACAAGTGTTTTGTAGAATTTGAGGCATAGACAGCAGAGTGCCCACAGGACACAAGAGGATCTCAATTGAACCAATTCAGTGAAAGCCAGGATAGAGGCTCAGAGGAGCCTGTGAAAATTCCAGTCCCTGAGAATCTGTAGAAATCAGTGACAGACTTTAAGACCTTCACAAAGTTTAGAATGATATTAAGCCAATCTTATCTCAGTTTAGAGGGGCAGAGAGGATCTCAGTGAATGGATGTCAAGATTAAACAGGGGGGGAAGGGGGGAGGGGGTGGTGCTTCAAGTGTAAATTTCTTCAGGTTTGCCTCCAGTCTACAAACATATCTGTGGCTCTACCTGTTTTACCTCAATCTCATTCATCTCAAAGATGTAGAGATGGTGTGATGTGGTAGAAAAATGAGGAATTTAGGTGACAGATTGGTTTTTGAATTTTGACTCTAATTTCATTGGTTGTGTGGCTTTGAACAAGTTGCTTAACCTCTCTGAGCCAAGGTCAACTTCCTCATCTGTAAACCGAGGAATAAAGACAACTCTTGTAAGGTTGCTGGGTTTACATGACCCAGTGCATATAAAAATAATGCCACATTTCCTTATTTTCTCTGAGGCTGTTTCATCAATCCTCATTTTTGGTTCTTCTTATTCTCTCCTTATCATTGAATAAATATGTTTAAAACTTACTTTCATAGGACTTGTGTTTCCTACTGCTCTATTTTTTCTTTTCCAAGGTAAACGTCTTGATATAATTATCTGAATTTCGTCCACTGCCTCAATGCCCAACCAGTCCCCAGGTCCCTTCCCACTGGCTCTGCCGCAGACCTCCATGAAAGTTCCCTTGCTTGGATCACCAAGGACCTTCAGAATGGTCAGATCCAGAGAACTCTGTTCAGCCTCTTTTTACTCTCTCAGTGACATTTGCCACTAAGATCACTCCCTCTTCTCTTTGAGACAGGGATCACTTCCAACTCCAGCTGCTACACTACTATTCCAGAGTCTTTATTTTATGGCCTTTTAAAAAAGGTTGTGTCCCCCTCTCCCACCCAGAGTTCCATTGCACCCTTTAAAAATTCATATTCCATATTATCATCCTGGGATATATTAATTACCACCCAAATGCTGATGACTTTAAAATAATTATTTTTCTGAGCAAGCACTTTCCTAAGCACTACATCCATTTTTTTCTGGCCACCTACCTCCTCAGGTCTGCAAGCATTTCTTAGAGTACTTACTATAAGCCAGGATCTTCACCAGGCATATAAAATGGAATGGAACACACCTCCCTGGGACGTCAAGGGGATATTGCATGCTTGAATTCATTCCCAGTTTCCCCAGATATTCCCCCCTCCATTAATAGGGTAAGAGAGGAAACCTCACACTTTTGAAGCAGGGCCATCTCTCCTTAAGAAGGATAAGATTTATCTCTGCACTAGTACTAGGACTTTGGACGTCCTAATGGCCACAGACGAGGACCAAGATAGAACCCCAGATATTCATGCCTCCATATACCCAAATGCTCACAGACTGACATTCACAACCTCTCACCAACATCTGTCTTGAGAGATTCATACCCAAAATATATAGGGAACTCACACAACTCATAGCAGAAAACCAAATAACCCGATTTTTAAAAATAGGCAAAGGATCTGAATAGACATTTCTCAAAAGAAGACCAATGGCCAACAGTACATGAAAAGGTGCTCAACATCACCAATGGTCAGAGAAATGCAAATCAAAACCACAATGAGATATCACCTCACACACGTCAGGAGGTCTATTACCAAAAATACAAGGGTTGGTGAGAATGTGAAGAAAGGGAAACTTGTGTACTACTGGTGGGAAAATAAATTGATATGGCCATGATGGAAAAACAGTATAGAGGTTCTTCAAAATTAAAAATAGAAGTACCACATGATCCAGCAATCCCGTTTCTCAGCACATATCCAAAGGAAATGAAATCCAGATCTCAAAGAGATATATGTACCCCCGTGTTCATTGCAGTATTATTCACAATAGCCAGATATGGAAACAACCTAAATGTCTACCAACAGATGAATAAAGATGTAGTACAGATGTACAATGGAATATTATTCAGCCACGAGAAAAAAAGGAGATCCCGTCATTTGTGACAACATGGACGGAATGCGCAGGCATTATACTAAATGAAATATCAAGGCCCAGAAATACTGCATGATCTCACTTATATACGGAATCTAAAATAATTAAAATTATAGCAGCAGAGAGTAGAATACTGGTTGGCAGAGAGTGGGGGTGGGAGGAGGAGAGAAAATGAGGAGACAGTCAAAGAGTACAAAGTTTCAGTTATGCAAGTTGAATGAGTTCTGGAGAGCTACTGCACAGCGTGGGGCAGATAGTCAACAAAACTGAATTGTGTGCTTGAAATCTATTGAGAGATCTTAGATTAAGTCTGTGGACTACACACGCACACACAAAATGATAACTATGAAGAAGTGATGGGTAAGTTACTTACCTTGATCGTGGTGATCTTTTCACACGGTTTATATATGTCAAAACATTATGGGTGAGGGAAATGAGGAGACCTTGGACAAACGGTACAAACCTCCAATAATAAAACAAGTTCTGGGGATTGAATGTACAGCATGGTGACTATAGTTAATTTGAAAGTTGCTAAGAGAATAGATCTTAAATGTCCTCACTGTCAAAATGAAATGGCAATTATGGGAGGTGATGGAGGTGTTAGCTAACACGATGGTGGAAATCATTTTGCAATATATAAGTGCATCAAATCAACACATTGCTCCCCTTACACTTACAAAACTATAGGTCAATCCTATCTGAATAAAACTGGAGTAAATGTACATTTTAAATATATGGTTTTTAATATGTCAAAGATCTCACTGAAGTTTTTAAAAAAATTAAACAACTGCTTTTGGTCCACCCAAAACAGTCTCCTTATGGCTTCAATCCCCCTGGTGTCAGTCATCACAAGAAGCCTCAGACTCCCAGGTCACCTCTCATTTCCCATCTTTCATCCCTATATGATTCTGTAACTCCAGTTCTTTTCCCAGATCCCACTTTTTCCAAATTCCCCAAACTATCTGCTGTGCACTCTTAAACTCATGGCCTATCATCAGCGAAAAACCCCTATGTCCCCATCCTCTTCTCTAAGCAGTCCTATCACATGCTTCCTCTAAAGAAAGCTTGGCTCCCCCCCCCACCCCGCCCAACAAGGACAAACAAGTCCAGGAAAGGAGGGGCTGTGTTTCCTCCCACAGCCCTCAGACATCTGGACTTGAATGCGGGATAAGGTCCTCCTTGTTCTTCACTGCTACTTTCAGACCATTTTCCCCCTCTCCTCCCAAAATATTCCAGCTTGGAATCACATGTCATCAGACTAGATCACCCACTACCCCTCACGATAGCTATAACTTAATGACGTTGGGCTCCTTGTCATTTTCTACAGCGTTACTTTGGTCTTAATTTTTGCTGAGTTTAACACGCAAGAAAATGAAACTTCATGCATCCTGGCCACTCAGTTCACTAAATGCTTCTATTTTGATCATCTTGTCCTCCACCCTCCCTCAAGATCTCACTCCCATGTTATGTGTCAGTCACATAGCCTTGTCATAACAAATCATTGCAACAATTCCACCATACCAACCCCATGCCACCCTCTCCTTCAGCTAGCTCCCTCTAGAGCCCCAGATGCAAAAGCTCCTGTGATCCCACCTGGACCTGTAATCCGTGATTCTGCTATCTTTTAACTGCCCTCGTCCCTTCATGTCCCCACCCCCTTTCCTCCTTAGCCAGCTAGCATTCTATAGTCAATCCTTAGTAATTTCTGTGTGTGTGTGTGTGTGTGTGTGTGTGTGTGTGTGTGTGTGTGTGTGTGACTTCCTATACCCCTCATCTCATTGCACTTACTTGGCTAAACTCAAATTTGATTATTTTGAAATGCCACACTGGCCTATGAACTCAGTGCAGCTGGAAGTGGCTAGAAACACACACACAAGGGTGTTGATTTATCTACATTAGATTTGTGCCCCTAACCGGGGGTCCTTCAGGCTTCCCAGCAGCCATCCTGGACTCCCCCAGTATGTTCCCCCTCCCACCCTATGAGAGGATTCAGTTCATACCTTCCCCTTTCTCCTCACATGTCCAACACCTCTGCCCCCATACTCACTCTCAAGAGAGGACCTTGCTTCTTACTTTCCTGACAAAATTTGGAGCAAATTAGAAGAGTTTCCACAAACTCACACTACCTCATCTACCCACCTTCAACCATCTGTACCCATACATGCTGCCTTCTTCCTGTTATGAAAGATGAACTCTCTGTGCTCTTCTCTACAGCTGGCCTCTTCCTTGTGTCTTGAAGAGTATCTGACTGGGGAAGGTGTGGGGGGAGGAGCTGTGCATGGGTGGGTGTGGGTGTATTGTGGGTGGAGGCAGGGGCTATTTTCACTTTCTTGTTGTTACAAATAAGACTGTCATGCAGCTCTTAATGATTCTTAAATTTTGGATTTTTCCTGAGGATGGATTCTCAAGAAGTGTAAGATGGAGACAGACTTTATATTTTTACAGTGATATACTATAGGGGGAAGGGAGGGAGGATGAATCAGGGAAATAAGCAGCTGATAGCTCACTGTTGGAAATGAGGAGGAAAACTAACCTGATGAAACAGGAACTTTAAAAGAACCAACAAAACATACAATAAAAACATGAGCAACACTTATGAAATATGTCTGAGGTTATACAGTCAATCCAAATAACTTTTATATCCATTTCCTTCTCCAAAAAAAAGTCCATTTTTTCATGTTTGCAGTTTCGCTTAGAGAAATAAGCAAAGAATAAAGCAATAAAAAGCTAAAATATTAATTTCTGCTTGTACTATTTGTGCCAATTTCCAGGAAACACTTCTGGAAAAAGGTTTCAGTGTAGTTTTTTTCATCAATAAATTTTTGTGAAATTGAATTACGAAACCTTAACATTCCAAGAACTGTACAAGCACCTACATAACCCTGAGATCTTGGAAGATATTGGAGGGAGAGAGGGAGTGTTGGCATTTCCCTTTCATTATTTCAGATTCTTCTGTTATAAAAGCAATATATCTCCATCTACTTAAACAAAAACTCTTCTGTCCCTTAACACAATAAAGTCATAGTGAAGGAATAAAAATATATAAATCCACAAGGAACAAGAGAACTTAGAAGGAAACTATAGATAATATGATTTGGCAGTTTTGGAAGAGATCATTTCTCCTGAGTCCAAATACCAGATGGAGTTGCAGCGACAGACTTTGCAGAGTGGAGTAAGTGCCAGCCCACATGCCTGCAGAGCAAAAGGTAACCTGCCTAGTAGGTTCCTAGAAAGGCTTAGCATTTGGAGACCCAGGCGTTACTAAAGATGAAGGTGAGGCAGAGGACTGAAAATAAGGGGCTGGGTTGGAAGCTATAGAAGGAGCAGTTGGATCCTCCCAGGTCCCCTTTCCAAAACTAGATAGCCAGATAACCAACCTCTGAGAGAGATCAGAAGTTGATGCTCTAGCAAAACTGAATAGGAGGGATTCCAAACATGGAAACCCCAGTCACTGAAAACAGGAAAATTTGGAGAAAGTTTGCATTTGAACAACGGGAGTCTCAATTTCCTTTCCTGGTCTTGCTTATAGAACACACACATGTGTACCATCCCACTTTCCAGACAAAATACTGGAAGATACTTCTATTGGGATATTGAATAGCCCCAAAGACTTTCATATATGGACACATGTGGTTCTCTCAATGCAGAGTTAGCTCCTAATTCTATCATGGTGAAATCCAACAGCCTGTAAGACCTATACATGCATATAAAACTTCTTACCAAATTTTTAGTACCTTGTTTTAATTAATTTGTTTTTAAAATTTACATCCAAGTTAGTTAGCATATAGGGCAACAATGATTTCAGGAGTAGATTCCTTAATGCCTCTTACCCATTTAGCCCATTGCCCCTTCCGTAACCCCTCCAGCAACCCTCTGTTTGAATGGTCAAAAAATGATAAGGCATTTAAGAGAACTTCTAACATCAAAAAGAGGAACAACAAATGAGAAAAATGAGTCAGAAAAGGAAAAAACACTACAAAGAACAGAAGAATTATTTACAGTATCCTGAGAGAGGAGAAAAAAAGAGCACCCCTGCATTCATGAAACAAGACAGAGTACTGTGGGAAGGGAACTGTACTCGTTAAAATGCAGTAAGCTCTACTGTAGCAACACATGCTCAGTTTTCAAGGACTTAGGACAACCAAGTTTATCACTCACTTATTATACCAAGTCCAAAGCACTTAGAAGTTGTTGTTCTTTATCTGCAACTCAGAGATCCAGTCTCCCTTCATTTTATGGCACCACCATCATCGCATGTAGCTTATAAGAACACCACATCAGGAGGAGAGGGATAGACTGAGGCACAGTAGCTTTTAACTGCCTCAGTCTGGGAATGACCTATGATACCCTGCTCACACACCATTAGCCAGAACACTAGTTCAAGTCTAAGTGAAGCTGGGAAAGAGAAGCACGTGGAATATTTGTTGAGCCTAATATCCCTGCAACAGGAACTATCAAGAAAGAGCTTTTCAGAATAGGGTAGCTGAAATGAAAAATTCTAGATAATTTAGAGGATAAAGTTGAGGAACTCTATCATGAAATTATTTTTTTAAAGACCTAGATAATCAGCACTTTCAACAATAGCCAAATTATGGAAAGAGCCTAAATGTCTATCAACGGACAAATGGATTCCATTATATATACAATGGAATACAACTTGGCAATGAGAAAGAATGAAATCTGGCCATTTGAAGCAACATGGATGGAACTGGAGAGTATTATGCTAAGTGAAATAAGTCAGGCAGAGAAAGACAGATACCATATGTTTTCACTCATATGTGGATCCTGAGAAACTTAGCAGAAGACCATGGGGGAGGGGAAGGGGGAAAAATTACAGACAGGGAAGGAGGCAAACCATAAGAGACTCTTAAATACTGAGAACAAACAGGGTTGATGGGGGTTGGGGAGAGGGGAAAGTGGGTGATGAGCATTGAGGAGGGCACCTGTTGGGATGAATTTAGAGAAAGTTGGGTGTTGTATGGAAACCAATTTGACAATAAATTATATATAATAAATTACGTACATACATAAATAAATAATAAAAGACATAGATAAAAAGTTTAAAATGTCCAAAACACTTATCCAATTATTATCCAACATACATCCAATTATTAGGAATGCCTTAAAAAGTACAAAGAAAAGCAATGGAATTTTTCTGTGAAGTAATAACAGAAATCATCCACAAACTAAAACCTGCTACTCTCCAGATTAAAAGAGCCCACTGACATGGGCATTTATCCTTTGTGCAAAAAGTTGTGGTCAGGAGTGCTGTAATATTCAACAATTTGCGGGCAAAATAAAAGCCCAAGGAGGCATGGCTGGCATTTGGTTTGACAGAAAGGAACAATATGACTGGCAAGCACCTCAAAGAGCCTGCTTGGTTCATTATGCAATAACTCTATTTCCATGACACTGGATCTTCACAGCTACTACACTGAATGGTTACAAATATTCTACAGAACAGATACCATATCTTACTTAACTCTTTTACTATTGACTTTAATGTTGTTTCCAATCTTGTTATAAGACTCTTGTGAATATCTTAATGTCTAAATTTTAATTTAAATTTTGGATTATTTTCATAGGATGGATGTTTCCTTAAAATTATTTCCAAAACTGTAAAAATGGGACCAAACCTTAATTTATATGTTCAGGACTCTTAGATTTTACAAAAACCGACTTCCACAATTACACCAATTTATATAATGCATCCAGATGTACATGCCCATACTTGTCTAGCCATAGTTCACTAGCATTACAGATTCCCATGGGTATTTTATTTTGCTAACTTAGAGGAAGTAAATGCCTTTGTATATATCTTTCCATATATTTGTTTACAATGATTTCATTTTAGTGAATTATCACTCCAAAAACCACTTATTTATCTAATGCTTAGTTCTTAATACTTTGCAGGACTTCTCTATATTAACCCTTTGATACTTGCCTTTTAGTTTATTTTTTAATATATCAAAGTTTAAAAAATCTTTATGCAATCAAATCTATTGACCTTTTCCTTATTAATCATAAGCACATCTTGATACAGAAAGTTGATAACCACCTAACTTCATGTTATTTTACTATGATTAATTTTTAGTAAGTCCATAATAAAATATGTTCAGTATTTATTTAACTAGTGCCTGTGTTGCAGCACTGGAGGGTCAAGATGTATAGAAGAGATCCCTGCCCTCCAACAGTTTAGTTGCTAATTCATCTCAGCACCCCTACCAACTGTTAGCCCATCTCAACACCACCACTATACAGAATGTGGTCTGCATATGGTCCACCAATGTCTCATATTTCACAAATTCTTATATGTAAATCTACCCTATCAAAATTCCAATGGAATTAGAACAATCCTAAAATTAGTATTGAACCCCAAAAGACCCCAAATAGATAAAGAAATCTTGAGAAAATAAAACAAAGCTGCAAGCATCATACTTTCTGATTTCAAGCTATATTACAAAACTACAGTAATCAAAACACTATGGTATTGTTAGCATAAAAACAGACACAGATCAATGGAATAAGGAACCCAGAAATAAACCCACACTTTCATGGTCAGTTAATTTACAACAAAGGAGCCAAGGATATACAAAGGGGTAATTAAAGACTCTTCAATAAAAGGTGATGAGAAAACTGGACAGCCACATGCACCACCATCTTACACTATACACAAAAATTAACTCAAAACGAAGACTTGAATGTAAGATCTAGAACCATAAAACTCCCAGAAGAAAACATAGGCAGTAAGTTCCTTGACCTCAGTCTTGCTGATGATTTTTTGGATTTGACACCCAAAGCAAAGGCAACAAAAGCAAAAATAGACAAGTGGGACTACGAAGTCAAAAGCTTCTGTACTGCAAAGGAAGCCATCAGCAAAATGAAAAGGCAACCTACAGAACTGGGTAAAATATTTTCAAATCACATAAACTATAAGAGGTTAATATAAAAACATGTATAGATAGTTTATATAATTCATAGCACAAGCAAAAAACAAAACTGAACAATCCAATTTTAAAAAATGGACAGAGAATATGTTTTTACTCATATGTGGATCCCGAAAAACTTAACAGAAGACCATGGGGGAGGGGAAGGGGGGAAAAGAAGTTACACAGAGGGAGGGAGGCAAACCATAAGAGACTCTTAAATACTGAGAATAAACGGAGGGTTGATGGGGGAGGGGAGAGGGGAAAGTAGGTGATGGGCACTGAGGAGGGCACCTGTTGGGATGAGCATGGGTGTTGTATGGAAACCAATTTGACAGTACATTATATTTAATTAAAAAATGGGCAGAGGATCTCAATAGACATTTTTCTCATAAGGACATATAAATGGCCAACAGGTACATAGAAAGGTGCTCAACATCACTATTCATCAGGGAAATGCAAATCAAAATCACAATGAGATACCACCTCCCATCTGTTAGAATGGCTATCATCAAAAAGACAGAAGATAACAAGTGATGTTGAGGATGTAGAGAAAAAAGAATCCTTGTATACAGCAGATAAGAATGTATACTGGTGCGGCCACTATGATAAACAACAAAAGTTTCCTCAAAAATTAAAAATAAAACACCATCTTGATTCACCAATCCCTCTTCTGGATATATATTCAAAAGAAATGAAAGCAGGATATGAAAGATATTTGTACCCATGTTCATTTCAGCATTATTCACAATAGTCAAGGTATGGAAACAACCCAAGCATCCATTGGTAGATAAATTAATAAAGAAGATTCAGTGTGTGTATATACACACAACATACATACACAATGGAATATTATTCAGCCATGAGAAAGAAGGAAATCCTGCCACTTGAAACAATTATGTTTCCAACATAAATAGAACTTGAGGGTATTATGCTAAGTGAAATAAGGCAGAGAAAAAATGTCCAGTGGTATCAGTTAGGTATGGAGAAAAAAAAAAAAGCAAACTCACTAAAACAGAGTAGAAAAGTTGTTGCTAGAAACTGGGGGGAAATAGGGAAAGGTTGGTAAAAGGGCACAAAATTTTAGCTATAAGACAAAGTCTAAGGATCTAATGTAAAACATGGTGACTATAGTTAATACCACTCTATTGCACAATTGGAAGGTGCAATTGTTTTATCTTCTTGATGAGTTGACCCCTTTATCATTATATAATGACCTTCTTTGCTTATTAGCATTTTTCACTTAAATTCTATTTTTTCTGAAATAAGTACAGCCACCCCTTCTTTCTCTTAGTTTATACCTGCATGGAATATATTTTTCCATCCCTTCACTTTGAGCCTGCCTGTGTCCTTAAATCTGAAGTGAGTCTCTTATAGTCTCTGGCTACCATTCTGACCTTATGCTTATTATAGTCACCCTGGCTTCCAACAGTTAAGGGCTGCCATCTGGCCTCTGCTTTTTCCAGAATCTGATCCCATTGCTATGAGGGAGTCCAGATATGTGACCATCAGTTCTAACCTACAAAAGACAGCTACTACTGAGATTCTCAAATTTATTGACGTCCCCCTCACCAGTATATTCCTTATTGCCTCACTAAATGGAGTGACCTCTGGTCCCTCCTGAGAATTTGGGCAGCTAGTGGGTTTTCTGATCTTATATAGCAGATCCAAATCAACATACCCACCTTCTCTGAGCTTTCCAATTTTTCCTCCATCATTTGCTACAGCAGTTCTTACATTTTTACTACCCTTTGTGGAGGTCATTGCTTTTTCCAATCTTCTGAAAGATAACGCAACAATTTGGAGTCAACTTCTAGGCTCTTGATAGGGTATTGATTTATGGCTGTGATGAAGTGCTCCCATATCCACAAACTTTCCCTTAAGCAATTTTATATTCTGTTCCCCCTCGATCAAGCATCCTCAGGGTCCTCTCTTAGATACACTCTCCCAGCTTCTGCCAATAAATTTTCATTAGGTCCTGAGGCCCTTTCAATATATAATATCATCTCTCCCTTGGCTAGCCCAGCACTTTTCTGACCAAGCTATGCTGAGATTTGATGTTTGTTAGGAGTCTGATGTCCAGGAGGGTAATTGGGAGCATATCCTGAAAAGGACCCTGCACCATTTTATAAGGCCTTATGTGAAGTCTCTTTGTAGTCTTCAAGCAAAGTGAGGGTAGGAGGCTCTATCTTTGATAATGAGAAATAGGCCGCTTCTGCAGAATCAAAGTGTTTAGAAGAATCAAAGTTCAAAATGCATCTACGAGGACATCTCCCTCCCAAGTCTCAGGATTTCACTGTCTCCCCATTAAGTCCCCATTGTTGGCTTAAAAAACTTGCTGAGGCTGAAAACTCAGTCTTTTCAAAGTTTGCATTATTGCAATTAGGTCCTGTGCCCAATCTTCAGCTGTTTTTGCCCCAACTCCATCCCAACTACAGGAATTAAGGCCTTCTAACTCATGTTTTACTTTAAATTTTTGACCAATAAATCTGAGTCTGTAATTTCCTTTCTTCAACTACCCATCCAGTTCCAGAGACCTTATGGTCATTTTTTTCTCATGCCTCTCGAGGAGAGACATTGCACCAATTAGCACATCTCCTTCCACCTGAATCCCATCCCAGCTCATTACAGATGAAAATCTTAGCAATCACACTGTGTAGCATAACAGGGAAGATCAATTCTTCACCTACCTTCAGCTGTGGGGTGCTCATTGCCTTCCAGCCAGCAAGGGAGCCAACCCCAGAGTTCCATTCCTGGGGTTGGCTTCCTAAAACCATTTCTGATGTCAGTTGTCTTCAGTTGGGTTCCCGAGTAGCCAGGACTGAGATGAAGTTTCTTTTAAGTGACTGGGAAAGTGCTCTCAGGATAAGAGGTGTAAAAGCATAGTAGGACAGAGGTAGAAAGCTTAAACAAGAGACTGGTACCTCTTGTTTGCTGAAGACTAGTTTCAGTTTAATTCTACAGAGGGACTGAAATTGCACCACAAAGCAATCCCACCTTGAGGCAAAGAGGCCAGCCTTTTATGCCATGAAGCCTGTTGCCATTGGCTGAGACCTGCCCTGGGCAGTAGGGGGTGTTGCCTCCTGGGCAAGAAGACTGCTGTTTGGCTGAGGAGGGCTATTTTCAGGAGTGGGGGCAGCTGTGAATTATTATCAGTCAACACAGGTGGCAGCTAGGGGGTGGGCACATTGCCTGTAAAGAGGATCCAGGTGGGGCACTAAAAGAATACATTACGCTGACATTTAATGAGTGTATATGGTATGCTAAGTCCTTTTTCATTTACAGTCTCATTTAAACTTCAGAATAACTGTAGAAAGGAGGTATTAAGATTGTCTCCATTTTACAGTTCGGAGAAATTCATCTTGAAAGGTTAAATGATTTTCTCATGGCCACAAAATGAGGGTCTGTGTTTTCAGGTGTAATAAACTTGTAGATAAAAAGGAATGCCACGGCTTACGTATTTCTAAAATGGATGCACACAGAACCCATTTATGTCCATATCTTTGGAAGTTTAAAGTAGGGTCTCTGGAGTTAGCCGATTGAATTCAAATTCTGCATTTTAAGTGCTTTGCAATACTGTTGCCTCCTGCATACAATTGTGAATCTTATTCCCTAAATATTCTAGGTCTTGTATGTTGAGTGTGTGTGTGTGTGTGTGTGTGTGTGTGTGTGTATGCATCAACTCAGGTACTCATAATATTCAATCGCTTGAAACACCCCATTTTCCAACTCATTTGAATAATAGGTGTTAAAAATTACGAAGAAATTCTCTGTTAAGTAATGGAAAAGCCAGAAAACAGTCTAGATATGTGATTGATAATCATATATTTAGCTTTTGGCTGTATGTTAAGCACTTTATAACCAATTTCTCATTATGAAGCAAGTACTGGTATCATATCCCATAATAAAGAAAGATAAGAAAACTGAGAATCTGGGAGATTTATTAACTTGCTTCAAATTATAGAAGTAGGAAGGGGTGGGTCTAGAACTGAACCAAAACCATCATCTGACTTCAAAACCACTATTGGATGTTAATGAGAAAATGGCACATCATAGATTCACATATAGAAAGACAATCAGTGATACAGACCTCAGTATGAGTAAAGGTAATTTTCCACCTTCTCAACTCTTTCACAAGAGCCAAATCTGAAAGCTATGAAGGAGACGGAAAATTTCAAAAAGCACTCATTCACCCAGCATATCACTGAGAAGAACACTTCTGAGACAAGAAAGAATAATCATTAATAATGACCTGCTAAAATAAAAAGTATTTTTCTAGAGGCAGTGCCCTGAGCTGACACAGGATTGAGTGGCTGACTCCACAGCTTGAGTGAAATCATCAAATCAGTTTCTCTGGCCAAGAGGAGATTGAGGTTTTGTGGCAGCGTTGGTACCTGTTACCATGGAAACCATGCCAGCCACTTGCCCTGCAAAGTGGCCTCTGCAGAATGCTTCTGAAGCTTTCTTTGTTTCCTCTCCCTATTCACACCTCCCACTTCCAATGAATAAATCACTTGCTGAGTCCCTCTATGCTCTGTTCCCTGGGATCACTCTAAAAACAAAACAAAACAAAACAAAACAAAAAAAAACAAAAAAACAAACAAACAAAAACAAAACAAAACAAAAAAAACAAGAAAAACAAAGTTGTCCCACTGTGGGCAGAAGGCCATTTCTGTGGTCCTCTCACAAGTTACTTAGCTTTTCTAAGCATCAATTTCCTCATTTGTGAGATAAGAATGACCCCCTTCCTTGGATTGTTGTGTGGGGAAATATTCATTTTATAAATAAATACATTGTATGTGCACGTGTGTGGGGGTGGGGTGGGGATGTGTACCCATCAGCCTAGGATAAAAACATTTCTGAATAAGTTCAGGTACCTTCCCCACACCTCACCCTATTAAAATGATAAAGAACTGGGGTAAGTGAATATTACTTCCCTGTTCAAAACTCACACTGGCTTTCTAGGACCTGTGAGATGAAGAACAAACCCTGCCTTTTATTCAAAACCTTCCACAGTATGGCCCCAAAGTCCCTCTCAGCCACCTTTCCCATGATACTTCACCTCTCACTTGTCACTGAACATGATGTGTATTTGCTCACTTTTATGCTTTTCTCATGCTTCTGTCTCTATTCCTCCTGCTCCCTCTCAATTTTGCCAAAATCTCATCCATCACTTTAGTCTCAGAGAGCGTGCAAATTCTATGCAAAACAAATCTCAGGAAGTTACAGAAATTGTGTGTATTCCATTCCTTCAGTGTATCTTATCATTTGTTGTGGGTGGAACTCCAACTTAAAAATGTTCCTTAATGTTACAAACTATCTATTTTAAGTATACAACTTGATGGATTTTCATGAAGTACATACACCCAAGTAACTACTTCCCCAATCAAGAATTAGAGTATTCTAGGAGTACCTGGGTGCCTCAGTTGGTTAAGTGTCACTTTGTTTCAGTTCATGTCATGAGCTCATGGTTTGTGGGTTCAAGCCCCACATCAGCTTCTGCACTGAAAGTGCAGAGCCTGGTTGGGATTCTCTCTCTCTCTCTCTCTCTCTCTCTCTCTCTCTCTCCGCACCCCCCTCGGTCCCTCCCCTGCTCATGTGCATTCTCTCCTCTCTCTCTCAAATAAACAACAAAAAAGATCCTTAAAAAGAAAGAAATATAATATTATAAATACTTAAGTAGCCTCCCTCACTCCCCCTCCTAATCTCTACCCTCTTCTTCAAAAGTAACTACTATCCTAATATCTAATATCATAAATGAACATTTTCCTTTTTCAAAACTTTATGAATGGAATCATACAGTATATATTCTTTTATATATATTCTTTTTGTATATGACTTCTGATCAATACCATGTTTGTAATGTTTATTCATATTGTCACATGCACAGTAGTTCATTCTTTGTCGTTAATAGAATTTAATCATGTATAGTTCACTATTTGTTTATCTACTCTATCCTTGATAGGTATTTGGGTAGTTTCTAGTGGGCTACACGGGATACATGCTGGAAAGGTATTCATCTGAGTCACATTCATCTCATCAATCTTTGGCCCAGACACCATGCAAGGTGACTGCAGAGTTGGGTACAGTGTACTGAGATGTGGGCATATACTCGTTTTTCTCCTTCACCCCCACTTTTCAGTGTTAACACAGCACAGTATGAGAACTTTCTTGAACTTGGAGCTGCAGAATTATGAGAGTCAGTAACAAAATGTCTTATGAAGTTATGTTAATGGGCCCTTAAAATAGCCAGATGGGCCCGTTAGGTTTTTTCCCCTCTAATCTTTAATAAGATGTTCAGAAATTATGAGTGCGTCCCACAAGGAGGAGAGACCTATTTCCTTATGTTTTTCCTAAACCATTGTGATTCACAAATTACATAATTCTAGAATGTTAGACCTGAAAGGGACTTTGAGCTTATCTATTTTAATGCCCAATTTTCAAATGATTAAAAAAAAAAAAAAAGAAAAGAAAAGGCAGCGAGTTATCAGTGTGTTTTCTAAGGAAAAGTATGTTAGGGTCAGAATGAGGTCTAACACCCAACTAGAAGAGTCCTGTTCTCCACAAGATACCATCCCGAGCCACTCAGAAGATTTTATAACAATAACATGCCAACCTCACTTATCTAGAAACATGCAAATCTCCCCACTGATCAGTGGACGAGTATCTACTTTCCTTCTAGGCTGAGGCGGGAGTTCCACTTTGGGTTCACTTCACATATCCCTTCACCAAACACCAGTGCCTCTTTACAGAAAAGCCACCAATAGAAAATCTGAATGTACTATGCTCCAAAACCTCAGTAGAGGATATCTCATGGGGATGTGGGAGCAGACACCATCCACCACTTTCTTGAGAAGTGTTGACAGGAAAAGGGCCTGTGCAGTTTACCCTGAAGGAGCAGGGCAACAACAGCTAACCTAGACTGAGTGCTCATTATGTGCCAGCTACATCCTAATCTTTGTACGTCCATTAGGTCACTTAATTCTCACAGTTCTCAAGTAGGTACTCTTATCTCCCTTATACTGATGAAGAATCTATGGCTTAGGGAGGCTAAGTCACTTAGGTATGTTCCCACTAACTCTTATGAGGAAGACAACTTAATTTTCCCAGGGGAAAGTTGAGGGCACAAGAAACCTTCTGGAAGCTCACATGCTGTAGTTGTGAAGGGCAACAGCCACAGCTTCAGAAAGTATGTCCTCTGGTAGGGACAAAGGCTCTTGGCATAAACTCTGTATGTAGCTTTGCTATGTGTATATATATATAATGTATGTGTAGGTATATAATATACGTATGTATATATGTATATAATATATGTAAGTGTATAATACATATAATAAATTTTATAAATATATGTATTTTCTGCATGTCAAGTAGCTTTTCCATATATATACATATATATATATATTTTTTTTTTTTAGAAATATACTTTTTTTTCTTTTTTGTCTGTGTGGCAAGTCTTCCATTGCCCAGACCAACTTCCTAAGAAGTGGCACACTTATTTGGTACACCCAGAGAGAAAGTGGCATGGTGAGTAAAAGTCCATGAAGCTTATAGGTAATGTTAACATTCCTTCATATCTTTTGGTAATTGAACCAATGGTGTGGGGTGTTGCTTCTGAAATACTCTGTTTTTTCATAGTATCCTATTTTCTGTAAACTGAAAGTAGGACATATGAATGACTAAGTTCATCTTGCTATAGAAGCAGGGAGAGTCCCTCATAGGTATAGATTTTAGACAAAATGTTGGCTTTCTCACCCCAGCTCCTGAATGTCAGTATAGCCAACTGAATGGCTGTGGCCAGATGAGATTCCTCAAGACTGAGCCTAGAGTGGGCATTTCCTGTGGGAGGCAAAGGGGGAAGCTGGGAGCCAAAGGGATGAACTAGAAATTCAGAGTCAAGCTAGGACCAAATTATAAGATAGTATATATATACAGACAGGCCTACAGAGATAAAATAGAGGTCAAGGTGATTAAGTTGGGGTTGGACCTGGTGAAGAGTGCCAGAGGTCAGGAAATGCAAGGGCTGAGAATTCTCAGGCAATTCTCTTGAATTCAGGCTGGAATCTGCGGCTGACCCATATAAACTGACATGTGCATACTTAGGGTATGTACTGCAGCCTTCTAAGTGTTGACAATTACTACCCCACACTGCACCTGAGCATACTTCACACATTCCTCAAGCCTTGAAAGAGCCACAGAGATCCACCCTAATTCTTTACTTTCTGTCAGTGAAGAAGAACCAGTTAGGGGAAGGAGCCTACTCCTGGGAAGTCTCTTCTGTTCCCTGTGCTTCCTTGAGTAATGTAATGGGCGATCACATAAGACATTCCAGCTCTGGTCCCCCTTCCATCAAGCAGAATAATAATAATAATAAGAGCTTGAATAGATAAAATTGTTATATGCCAGGCTCATTCTGGGTGAACAAAAACATCTTCCTAGAAGCCTTCTGGACTCAGATCTTCAAACGTACTATAACTTCTGTGCTTGGGCATTGATTGAATTGATCATTCTACATCTTAGCTTCTAAGCCCTAACTTCCTGTTCATTTATTTCAGCAGTGACTGACCCTTGGGCTTTGTATTTACCTTGCTCTGTTGGGATCTCTCTCCTAGTGGTATTTGGTATTTATGACAGCTCTCCACCCCATTGCTTGCTTCATGAAATACAGTTTCAGCCATTTCTTTCTTAAGATCTCCTTTGTCCCCCACTCTCTCTTCTCTTTTTCCTCAGAATTCTTCCTGATATTTTACCTTTGTATTTCTATCTTGGTGCCAACAGAAGTAATCAGTGCAGAAAGAGCACAATTACAGTACCTGTAAGTATTTGGCACTGTGGTGAACTCAGAAGCAAATAAAGATGCCTCAAAGAACTGGCACCTAATGGAAGACGTAAGAAATGTGAAGTATATTATATCCCTGTGGTTGAAAAAATACAATCTAAGATGAGTGGTCATTGCTGGTAATGTTCTAAAACTCCACAAGATGAGGGGCACTGGGAGGCTTAGTCAGTTGAGTATCTAATTCTTGATTTCAGCTCAGGTCATGATCCCAGGGTCATGGGATCAAGCCTGGTGTTGGGCTCCACACTGAGCATGGAGCCTGCTTAAGATTCTCTCTACTCCCTCTGCCCCTCTCCCCTGCTCATGCTCTCCTCTCTCTCTCTCTCTCTAAAATAAAAAAATAATAAATATTAACATCCACAAGATGAAAGTAGCTTCTCAGAAAGTAGTGTCTCATTCCAAATTAAATTAAATTTAGCAAGCACATTTATTGATTATTTACTACATGAAAAGTATTCTTTCATGTAATACCTTTACATCAAAGTAATGTACAGGAAGCAAATGATCAGCAATCTGTGGATTCCATCCTCCAAGAGCTGGCCAATCACGGAAGGGACAGTCATCCATTCACACACTTCACATTCTAGACCAGTGCTTCCAGTAGGAGTTTAATGCAATCCACATATGAAACTTTAAATTTTCCAGTAGTCAGATCAAAAAAAGTAAAAAGAGGTATAAATTAATTTCAATAATGCTTTATTTATCTAATATATTTCTAATATTATCATTTCAATATGCAATCAATATGAAATTATTGAGTATTTTCCATTCCTTTTGTCATACTAAGTTTTTGAAATCTGATGTGTATTCTGCAGGTATACCACATCTCAATGCAGATGCAAAATTTTCCTCAGAAATAACTTGATCTGTGGTTGAGTTTCATAAAATTTACAATGGAAAAAGCAGATTTATATACCCAAGTTGTTCTATCCAGACATGTTGAAGAGTTTTGCAATAACTGAGTCAACTGTCAAAACATCAAATCCCTTTAATATCTCCATTCACATTTCTAAAACTGGTTCATCTTTTATAGAAGAATTTCTTTGACTTTAAAACAAATATATTTCAGGTTCAGAATCATGTTTGTCCAAGTTAAATAAACTCACTAACTCTTGTACGATTAGTATCAAATTCCAAAGGATTTTATATAAATTGAAAGTAACTCTAAATTTATAAATATTAAACTGTTATTCAAAATTTTCTTGCAGTTTATCCAGCTAATTTATGTAATACTGCCAATCATGAATAAAACCTTATACAATTTTGGTCCATATTAGAGAAAGTATACAAGTTTTAGGATTGATTTATATCACGAAAATGTTCAATTTCAACATAAATGCTTGCAGATTTATAGGTCTCATATAACTTCTCTCCCCCCCTTAGAGCTTCAAATTTAGGTGTTCCTTGAGAAACATGATAGCGAGAAATCATAAGTCAGTAACACACTGACATTTTCATCTTTGATCACTAAATATTTAGCAAGCATTACTTCTGTTTCCAAAAAATTTAGTTAATCGCACAATAAATCTTTGTAAAACTCTTCTACTATTCAACCAAAATGAAAAGAACACAAAGTTATTAAATTTATTGTCTCCTACTTCTTTCACCATTTCATAAACCAACAATGATTCATGTTCATTTGCACATATATACTGAAAAATTTTAACTGTATCCATGATACTTCATACTGTGCTTCTGAAAACTAGGCACAAGTATTTTCAATATATATTAAAAAGGAACAAAAAAATGAGTTTCTCATTAGCAATTTTTAAAATTTGAATCAGTTGATCTTTGATGTTGTTAGAAAGTTCTCGTATGCTATGAAAAATTATTTGGTGGCTTTAACTAGAGATATTTCGCTTTTTGTAAAATACATGTTTTAGTCTTTTCTTCATAATTTTCTAACAAGATTTCTAAAACACATAACTTTTTATACCATCTCTCCATCTAAAAGTGTTCATGTGTGCAGGTGCACACAAGAATTCAAGTTGTTTTATAGCTGAACAATGTTACAAACTCAGATCTTGCTAAAAATCATTTAAGAATGTTTTGTTGGTCATTTAATCATGGTTTTCAGGCAATTAACTTCATTGATCTTCTTTTGACTATTGATCAAATTTACTATTTATTTGTTGACCATGTCCATTTTCTTATCTTTAAAATGCTTTTTATGTGACAAATAGTTTTTTGGTTTTTTTGGGTTTTGTAACAGCAAATTGCAATTCAGTGTGAAATTTGCAGCTTTCCTTCTTTCGATCTATCTTTTTTCTTTACTTTTCTGGGCATAGCACTAGCGTTTGCATTTTCATTTGACTCTACATCAGTATTACGCCCTTGTTTTAAATTTAAAAATCCATCCATCCTTATTTTTTTAATCTGGAAAAATAATTGAATTGTATTATAATTACAATAATGTGTTTCAATTTAGTTACCAGTTATAATTTACATAGGTACCACTATAACCCAAACTGCCTGCATAAAATATTCAGATAAATGCATTACATTACATTGGTGCTTAGAAAAAATATCATTCAGGGGCGCCTGGGTGGCTCCGTCAGTTAATCATCTGACTTCGGCTCAGGTCACGATCTCGCGGTTCGTGGGTTCCAGCCTCGTGTCGGGCTCTGTGCTGACAGCTAGCTCAGAGCCTGGAACCTATCTTTGGATTCTGTGTCTCCCTCTCTCTCTCTCTCTCTGTCCCTCCTGTGCTTTCTCTCTCTCTTTCTCTCTCTCTCTCTCAAAAATAAATAAAACGTTAAAAAAAATTAGAAAAAATATCATTCAAATGGAATCAGTAGGTTGACACTGATTAGATCAGTGATGTGTTTATGTGTAATACTAGAAATGACACACAGGCCTAACACACACACTATACTATGGTAATAAAATCTGAGACAACACAGTGGTTAAAGTGAAATATGATCCTACCAAAACAATAAATCTGTGCTTAATGGAGAAATATTTTACACTACTGCAGTTTTAAAATTAAAATTAAGCAAGTTTAAAAATTCAATTCCTCAGTTGTATTAGCCACATCTCAAGTGCTTAACAGCCACATAACTAGGTGGAAGGCAACCTCCATCAGATTCTCTACCTTTGTCTCCTCTCTTCTATCACTTTTTTTTTTCCTTTCTCCCTTTCCCAGAGGAGAAAGAATTGTTAATCCAGTTGGGTTCCAAGTCATTGACTGAACCATATTTCCTAGTTGTTGTTTCTTCCATTTATTAGTGCCATGTAGATGGTTGGGTAAATTAAACCACAGTCAGCCTTCTGGTATCTCTAGTTCCTTCTTCTTTATAGCTAAGAATCTGCCTCTTCACAGCTGACTGGTCTTAACCTCTCTCTCTGTCTCTGTCTCTCCCCCTCCCTCCCTCCCACTCCTTCTATTCAACTAAGTGGGCACATTGACTGAAGGCTTCCCTATTGGAAATATGTCCTGTCATGTTGCATTATCTTCTGTCTTTGTCATTCATACTGATATAGACTGAATGTTCATGCTCCCTCCCCAAATACATATGTTGAAATCTAATTCCCAATGTAAGGGTATTTGGAAGTGAGGCCATTGGAAAGATCATGAGGGTGGACCCCTCATGAATGGGATTAGTGCTCTTAGAGACAACAGATAGCTCCCTTGTGACATGGGAGGACACAGTGAAAAAAGGCCATCTATAATCCAGGAAGCAGGTCTTCACCAGACATCAGATCTGCTGGCACCTTGATATTAGAACTTCCAACCTTCCCAAACTGTGAGAAATAAGTTTCTGCTGTCATTCAGTCTAGAGTATTCTGTTATAGCAGCCCCAAAACACTAAGACAGACATATTCCTAAGTGCATATCCTTGGCTTGGTGGCTTTGTCTCCAGCAACATGCCATTGACTAGAAGTTGGCAAGTCCCAAGATTTGGATTTAGGGAAAGGACAGATCTACAGTGGCCTTTAGGCTTGGCCACAGGACCCTACCTAGGTCATTAGGGCATGGCACTGGAGATAATTTTAGTCAGGACTCTCTGATGCAAATGAGCAAATCCAGTGGAAAGTAGCTTAGGGGAAGAAAAAGAATTTATTGCCTTATACAATCAAACTATGGAAGGGCAGGAATGTAGCTATTTTATCCTTGGGGGTGACTATAACTGGATAAATATGCCTTCTGGACTGTCTTTTGCCCCTGCTTTCCTCAGCAAATTGGCTTCTTTCTCTCAGACCAGCATCTTCTGTAAGCTAGAATCTGAACACCTGCATCTTTCAGCTTTCCCTCTGGAGAAAAAAAAAGAATCTCTTTCCTTAATTTGTATTAAAAAAAATCCCAAAAGGGCCCCAATGGCCTAATTTAGATAATCTGATCCCCTGGGAGAGTTGGAAGGGGAAGTAGTTCCCAAAAAAACAGTAGGAGATGCTGTTAGGAGGAGAAGTGTGCCAGAGAGACAAAGAGATGTCTATTGCCAGGAATTACAAACACTAGCCCAATTTCTAATAAGTCCATTTGTATTTCTTCCCTCTGTTTAAATACTTTAGTAACTTTAGGAGGGCAATGTGATTGGGCAAAGTCAAGATCTTTTTTCTGGAATCTTGAAATTAATATCAATATTTCATCCATGCTTCTAGTACAGCTCAATAAATGAATTCAAACTTCAGAATGCTTATTTAGAATGCTTCAGGAATGTGTATTGATGCATATGATTTTTTAAAAAACACATTTTTTAAACACAATTAAAAAAAGGGGGGGGCGCCTGGGTGGCTCAGTTGGTTAGGTGACCAACTTTGGCTCAGGTCATGATCTCGTGGTCTGTGAGTTCGAGCCCCGTGTTGGACTCTGTGCTGACAGCTCAGAGCCTGGAGCCTGCTTTGGATTCTGTGTCTCCCCCTCTCTCTACCCCTCCCCTGCTCACACTCTGTGTCTTTCTGTCAATAATAAATAAACATTAAAAAAAATTAATAAAAAAACATAAAATGAATATGATCTGATTATTAGTGATTGAAGTGATTGAAGCTCTTTGTGTTGTAAACTAAAAGACAAAAAAAATAAATCTGGCTTACAAAAAAAAAAAAAAAAATTGTGAGCTCGTGTAATTGAAAAGTCCAGGAGTAGTTTTACATTAGACATGACTACCTCCAGAGGCTCAAACAATGTTCCCAGGCTTCAGTCTCCTTCTTCCATCTCATCTCTGCTTTGCTCTGTCTTGGCTCTTTTCACAGATGGATTCTACCCCCATGATGACAATAGTGCTGCCTGAAGCTCCAGACTTATATCCTATCTTCTTAGCAAGTCACAGTGGAAAGAACCTGCATCATTTCCAAAAGTTCCAATAAACTTCCTAGAATTGGCTCTAATTGCCTCTAATGACCTAATTGCCTCTAATGAGCCTGGCAGGGGGGTCATCAACCTCACTAAAACCACCTGAACTCAGAGAAGGAACTATCAATTCCCTAGGGAAAGTCAGGGCACTTTTACCAGAAAAGGGGCCAGTGGTTTCTGGGAAAACAAAAATGATCAATCTCTGATACATAGATAATTTGAAAACTAAAAATAGTAATCCTTAATTTCCCCATTCAAATATAACTATTGTTGCTATTTTGGCAAATTTACTCCCATTATTTTTCATATATATATATATATATATATATATATTTCTATATAATTGTAATTATAATCTACTTAAAAATTTTTCTGCTTTTTCTCTCTTATCATTCTATAATACACATTTTCCATATCTTTCTATAATTTTCCTAACCATAATTTTAATGAATACATATAGATGAACTTGGATGTCAAGATTGCTTCCTTTGCTTCAAAAAATAAAAATAAACTTGCGATAAACATCATCATGCATATAGCTTTTTTCATGGTTGGATTATTTAGAACAGTTGAATTTCCAGAAGTTGGATTATTGGATCAAAAAGTATACATATATTTAAGTTCTTTGTAAATTTTGCCTGTTTCCCAAAAAGGAATGTAAGTATTCATAAAGCTATCAACAATGAATAAGTATTATACATATATAAAATGTTGTAAATTCAAAGTACACTCCTAAAGATGCTGAAGGTAGCAGTTCCTTCAGGGGTAATAAAAATGCTTATGAAGAGGATTTTTTAACCTTTTATTCTATGTCAGTTTTTCATAAACCAGTCATATACTACTCAATTATGCAGTTGCACATTTGTTCTTTTTGGAAAAAAAAATTATGCTAATTGTACAAGAACACAAATTTAAAGGATATTATTTAAGAAAGTAATATCAGTAACATGGTATTGGATTATTAGACATTTGAACTACTTCTCATTTCACTAATACTTTCTGCACAATATAGTTAATTGAACATCTGGGCAAAAATTTGCCCACAAGAACATATATCACAATGTTGTTAATAACACCAACACAATGCAGAGTTTTAGGTGTCTTTTACGTGCCTCTTCTGAGTTTTAGGTGCCTTTCTCTACGAGTTTGCTAAACATCTCAAACCTGAATATTTTAAGGCATCTCCAACTTGTGCCCAAAATGGAAATCATTCAGGAAATATCTGTTTGGTGAGTGAATGAATGAATGTTGACCAGTAAATCTACTTCACTTCCTATCATCCATTATGCTGAATAGCTTCTCATCTACCCAGTTACCCAAACTAGAAACCCCGTCATCCTAGAGTCCATCTTCTTATGTACACTTTTACTTGATTAATCATGAAATTCTCTTGATTCTCTTCATCCTGTTGTCCCCACTCTCCAAGCCATTTCTACTGTCCTAGTTCACTCCATCATCATCTGTCACCTGGATTATTGATACAACCTCATCGGTCTCCTACCTCTAGTCTCAGCCTTTCTTCACCCTCCTAACGTAGTGAACTTTCTAGAATTCAGAGCCATCATGGTAGCCACTTGCCATGTCAAATTCCACAGTGGTGCACCATGCATACACAGGCTAAAACCTAATATCATCTGACCCTTGACTCTCTGCCTTTGGCCCACCCTTGCACTTCACACTGTAGCTCAACTAAACTGATTGCATCCCTCTCAATCGGCACTAATCTTTCATATCTTTTTATTTTTGCATATGATTTGCATCTGCCTGCTCAGAATACTCTCTCTCTCTACTTTGTGAGTCTGATAGCAAATTTTTCCTTTCTCTTCAAAACTCATGTTAAGAAAGTCCTTTGAAAATATTGAAGGGGAGGTCGGGTGAGGACAGGATCAGCTATATAATTCTGATGAACAGCTCTGAGTAAAGGTGTTGGTTGAAGCTATCGGAGTGGAAGAATTCTCAGGAAAGCATGAAATGAGAGACAAACAGTGCGGGCCGTGTTAGAAGGCAGAGGAAGAAGAAAATCAAGAGGAGCATAGGTGGATGCAATCTTCCATAAACCAAAAGAGGGAAGAGTTTTAAGCAGAATGAGATAGTAAAAACTTTAAATGCAGCAGAAAAATGGAGTAGGATAATGGCCTCAAAGCATGCATTGGCTTTGATATTTAAGAGGCTTTCATGTAGTCTTAGAGCACCTTCAGTGGAAGATGGGGGCAAAATATGACCAATGTGGGCTAGTTGAAGAAGAAATGGAGTCGAAACTGTAGACTACACATTCCTTTTAAGGGCTGGAAGAAATAGATTGAAAGAGAGCCATTTGGTGGTGACTTGAGGAGTGGACAGAATAAAGGAAGGACTTTTTTTTTTTTAAGAATGACTATTAGTAAGCAGAGAGAAAGCAGCAGGGGAGGAGGGGGTGATTAAGATACAGATCTGAGACCCAGGAATATCCCTAAAGAGACTAAATGGGATGGGACCAATGGACCAGAGGGTGGGCCTCTCATACAGGAGAAAAGCACCTTAGTCTCTAAGAATGTAAGAGAAGAGAAAATGCTGGGTGTGTTTGTCAACTTCCAAGATACTGAACAAGGCCTTGCTAACGTTTGCCAAACAATCAAAAGATAAGGAGATCCCTGAGAGGATTTCTACATACTTCACAATATTAGTCCTGGCCAATTTAAGCAAGGAGCGACAAGGGTTTAGTGATATAAGTGAATATGGAAAATGAATCTTTGTGAAGGAAATGGGGAAAGGTAGTGTTAGTTTGGAAATAATGTCATGAAGATGGCGAGGGAAAGAGGGGAGAATAATACATGTGGCTAACATAAACTGAGGACAGTGTGGTCTTTGCAGCCTGCCAGACAGACCTGGGAGGAATGTTGGCTCTGCCACATACTAGCTTTGATCTGAAACTAGTTTCTTAACCTTCTCTGAGCCTGAATTTCTTCTTCCAAAAATAGAGTTAAAAATGCTTGCCTCTTGGGATTGGAATGGGGACTGGAGATAATATATTTTAAAAGGTGCAAAATATTTACTTTTTCTCACCTTCCATTTCCTCATTTCCCGGAAATATCACCTAGAGATATTTATTAACTATATAATAAAAATCTTCATTAAGGTATGTGCTGGAGAAGCTTTTTTAAAAGACATATGCATAGATAAATTTCTTAAATGCACAAATAGATTAAGATGGTTTACTTAAACATAGTACAAAAAATTAATAGGGTGAGGCAAGAAGGGAGTGAAAAGTAGAACTTATAGCTTGTGATTATAAAAGTATTAGAAACATTCTTTTTAAAGATAGTGTTGGTAGAGAAATCAATCAGTAGATAGATGATGATGATAGATAGATAGATAGATAATGACAGACAGACAGATATCATCCATAGGAAATAGTGTAGAGTGAGAAGAGAGAGCCACTTTTCTGGTGTATATCAACATTTTATGTTATATCATTTTATCATCATAAAGTAGGATCAAAAATTGATTCATCTCAGTATAAGCAAAAGAACATGGATTTGGGAAAAAGGCAACCATGGGTTTGAATATTCACTCTGTCTCAGACTATCTGGGTGATCTTGGACAAGTGAAAACTTCCTTAAAAGTCTCAGTATATTAGTTTCCTAGGCCATAAGAACGTACCAAAAATTGGCTGGCATAAAAAGAACAGAAATTTATTGTCTCATAATTCTGGAGGCTAGAAGTTCAAAACTAAGATTTCAGCAGGGTCAAGCTTTCCTGAAGGCCCCAAGGAAAGATCTGTTCCAAGCCTTCTTCTAACTTCTAGTAGCCCCAGGTGTCCCTTGGCTTGTAGAAGCATCATTCCAATTGTCTGTCTTCATGTGGCATTATCCTTGTCTCTGTGTCTTCACATAGTTGTCTTCTTATAAAGACATCAGTCATGTTGCATTAGGAGCCCACTCTACTCCAGTATGGCTTCAGCTTAACTTAAATCATTACAGCTGCAATAACCCTATTCCCAAATATAAAATTATATTCTAAGGTAACAAGGGTTAAGACTTCAACATATCATTGGGGGGGGGGGGGGAGCATAATGCAAAGCATAGCATTTATTATCTTCATTCTTTAGGTGGGAATAAAAGTACCCTCCTTTCAAGGTTGTTATGATAATCCTGTGTGAATATATATATTAAAAAAACCTAGCACAATATCTGACACACAGTATATGAGAAAAATAAAGAAGAATAAAAGCCAGATATCAAAATGATAACTTTGGTTGTTACCATTTGATTCCTTGTTATTTGCCAAGAGCTTTTGGTGGAGAGGTCTTACCAGGTTCTGTGATTCTTTAATATTGCATTCGCAGGTGACCTTGATTCAATATTTACTAGACACTTACTATATATTTGGCATTGTACCAGGCACAAAGATACTTAGGGGGAGGGGACTTGAGGCCACTTCTGTGATTTTCTAAGGTTGTTTGTACTACAAAGCCAACTCCTTATCCCAAAGCGGCACTCAAATCTACAAATTATGATGTAGAAAAGGGGTCAGCAAACTATGAGCCATGGGCCCGAAATTTGAGCCCATGTGTTTGTAAATAAAGTTTTATTGAAAGACAGCCATGTCTATTTGTTTATGTATGGTCAATGGCTACTTTTGTGTTACTTTAGAGAGTTGAGTAGCTGTGACAGAGTTAGGCCCACAAAGCCTAAAATATTTAGTAATCTAATCCTTTATGTAAATGGTATATTTCTCAAAGTTCAGGCCTTGGCTGATACTCTTCTTGGTCCACAAGCCTATTAATTTTCAGAGCTTCAAGTTCATCTATAGTTTGGGCCCTGGCAACTTTGATTTTTCTGGTTTTGAGGCTCAAAACATTGAGTTCATTCATTCATTTGATCATTCAAATGGATCCTTTGTGATGCAGTCTAAGCAAAAGAAAACCTGAAAAAGATGGTGTCCATATCCTCAAGGAATTTATAATCTGGGAAGGCAATCAAGTCTCTACACAAATGAGAATCACTAAAGGGAGTAGATAATAGCTATAGATAATGGCTTTAAAAGTGGTGAAGGCATGGAGAAGAGAGAAAGAGATAACTTTTATGATCACTATCCATCTAGTTGCTGATGCCAGAAATCAGTCATCCTGGACTCTTCATCTTCAATTACCTGCCACTCCATCCAAGTTTTGTTAATTCTATGTCCAAAGTATCTCTCAAATCCATCTGTATCTCTTCATCCCCACTGCTACCATCCTAGTTCACATTACTGGATCAACACCAACCTACCAACTGATTTCCTTCCTTTAGTCTTGCCTTTCAATACATTCTCCACACCATCATCAGAGTGATCTTGGTAAATTTTAGATCTAATCATGACACTTTGCTACTTCAAAAACCTCTGATAGCTTTTTGTTAGGATAAAGTGTAGTCCGTGTCTTATAGAGTTCTCCAGAAACTGATTTCTGGTTTCCTGTCCACCTCCATTTTTTTCTTGCTGGACTATCCCATGTTCCACCCAAACTGGTGTTTGAGTGTTTGGAACTTATTGTGATCTCTCTCAACAGAAGCATTCCCTCATACTGTTTCTCTTACTGGAGCTCTGTCCCCTCTTCTCTCTCCTCAGTTCCTTACCTCCTTTTGCCCAGCTAGCTTCTTCATTCTTCAGGTCTCACATCAAATGATGGTTCCTACAGGAACCTTCCCTAACTTACTAGTCTAGCAAGATTGTAGTAGTCCCTCCTTATCTCTGCAGGATACGTTCCAAAACTCCTGGTGGATTCCTGAAGCCATAGGTAGTACTGGACCCTGTATATACTGTTTCCCCCCGCCCCCATACATGCATACCTATTGTAAAGTTCAATTTATAAATTAGTCACAGTAAGAATTTAACAACTCATAATAAATTAGAATAATTATAATAATACACCGTAATAAAATATATGAATATTATTCTCACTCTCAAAATATTTTTTTGCACTCTACTCACCCTTCTTCCTGTGGTGATGCACAAAGTGAGGTGAATGAGGTAGGCATTGTGACCTAGCATTAAGCTACTATGCCCTTCTGATGATAGGTCAGAAAATGGATCATCTGCCTCTGGACTGTGGTTGAGAGCAGGTAACTGAAACCAAAAGTAAGGGGGGACTATTGTACTTGATATTTACTGAGAGCCTCCAGCACTTTCCTTATGTAACAGCTACTCCCTTGTTTACTTCTCTCCTCTTGCGCTAAGTACTGAAGTTGGGAAAAACATGTTCCCTCTACTCCTCACCCCATCTCCCCACACCCAACTCACACCCAACCCCCTCCCCTCTCAGACTTGGCATCAACAGGCGCTCAATAAATGTTCCTTGGATGAAAGGGCAGGTAACTTTCCACTAGCTCACTTTTCTCTGTTGCAGACTGTAGGTGGGTCTCAGTGCTGGGGCAAGAAGGGGAACGAGAGAGTGGGCGTGCCTTAGAGGAAGAAGATTCGAAGCCTGGTTGGCTGGGAGGCTTATCTGTCAGGACCAGGGGCGGGGCCAAGAACACTGTTTATTGGCTCCGTGGGGATGGGCGGAGTAGAAATGGCTGTCCTTGCTGGGCAGAGAGAGCCAGTGAGCTGGAATGAGAGAGGCACGGCCTGCAGGGGTGGGCAGGGGCTGCACCTGGAGCGTAGCTAAGTGACATCCTCCTTGGGTGGCTCAGGTGTCAGGTGCAGAATAAGTTGTTAATTGGGAAGCCGAATTCGTGGAGTCAATGCAGGGACAGGAGGGAAGATAATTCTTCATGAGCAGGGAGAAAGAAACCTTTCAGAAGCCAGGACTCCATTATTACACTTAACTTTTCTTTCTCTGTTCCCTCATCCCACCCTGCCACATCATCTAGTCCTTGATTTATTCAGGAAACCTCCTGAACAACTTAGAAGCAGTCCACTGATGCCAAAGAATGATACACCACAGCTTGGATGTTAATGCTACCAGTTAGAGATATATAGTTGATTATAATTTCTTCAAGTATTAGTTCGAACTAGGGTGATTTTTTTCACCCTTGCAGATGCACGAATACTGTTATTAATAAATACAAAGTATATAGAAGCAAAAGTTGTGGAAGAGGAAGAATTAGATGAGTATCTAACAATTACCCAGCATTTTATTTTCTTTGAAAGAACTAATGATACCTGCCTCCTCTTGCATTAGTTAGGTTGCTGTTTAAGATGCTTTTAAAATTGTCAAAATACATCTGAGATGAGGTCTCCACATCCTCAGTTGAAAATTGGGGAAACTAGAATAGTGTACCTTTGAAAAAAAGCACACCTAACCAAGATAATAAAATATGTAGGTGGATAGAAATCCAGCAGCTTTCTTCATAAGATTCTAAACCAGAACTGAAGAAAGACCATCTGCCATCTCATCTGTGTCCACCTTTTTAGAGTCATCTCTGATTTATTCATTCTGCATTCTAGCCAGGCCAAACTATACAGTTTCTCCAGACTCATCTCATTTTCTTCTATTTCCTATACTGCTTCTTCACTATTTTTGCCTCAAAATTCAGCAAATATATCACCTCACCTAGAAAATTCCAGTATCTCTTTTCTCCAAGTACAGGAGTTTCCTCTACCACCATAGTGCTCTGTGATACTTATCTCTGATGGTGCTTGTCACATTGTGATGTAATTTTTCTTACCAGTTTCTGTACCGGATTGCTAGGGCAGTATCTTTATCTTGGTATTCCTATGTCTGGCTCAGTATCAGTGGATATTGTGTAGATATTGGATGGACAAATGGATGGACAGATGATGGATGGACGTACAGGTGAAGGGATAGCTAGAAGGATGGACATACATGTGGGAGTGAAGGGATAGATAAACAAATGAATAGATTGATGTTTGTACTAAGAGATATATAGGTGAGTAGATAGAAATAAAACTGGTTTAGAGACTGAATCTTGATGGATGCTCTGGTTGGGAAAGACTGAAAGGATCTTGATACCAGCTCAAGTAGATTGATGAAAAGGAAAGGGGAGGTAGTTGAGAATGGTTCAGTGAAATCATTCTTTCTATTGGAAAAAATATTGATAAAACATGTACTAAAGTTAATAAATGCCACATTGTAAGGAGCAGATAATACCAGTTTGATATCCTTAGTGTTTAAAATGCAAAATTCTAACATTTCCCTTCCCCTTTCATCTCCATTTCTTTTTTAATCTCTAGTGTAAATATTATTAAACAGTCAATTGGAATATCCAGTAAGGAAACCCACATTAGTGTGATTATTTTTGAAAGATATCTAAAGTCTTTTTTTGTTGTTGTTGCTGTTGTTAACTAAACCAATTGACTTCTGTGCCTCTAATCCCTGAAAGCAATCATTTTAATAGCAACAACCCTTTTTCTCTAATAATGCCTGACACGCATAGAACTTTATAAAATTTAGAAATATTTGTATGTACAATGTCATATCAATAACTCTGTGTGGTTACTTGAAATTGTTCATATTTTATAGATGAAGAAACTGAGACTCAAAGAAATTAGGTCTTATAGCCACATGGGCTAGTGCAATAGATGGAACTAATGTTCACAATTCTTTACTCCCTTCTGATTTTCCACTACAAAGTAACTTTGCAGTGTCTCCCAGAAAAATCAGTACAGTATTCATCTCTGACATACTGGCTTTGGTCTTGGCCATGTATTTGTTAGCCAATGGATTGTTAATGATCATGACATGAGCAGAGACCTTAAGTCTGTGTGGCTTACCTTGACCTCTTATGTTTCCGCTGTTGCCATAATAACATATTCTGGATAGCTGTTAATCCCAGAAAAAGATATCTGGAGGGGACCAATCCTATCCTAGCTTGGACCCAAACCTAACTGGACCCAGGTGAGTCCAGCTTGGCCCAACCACATACATGTAAGATCAACTAAACCCAAGCCAACCTGCAGATTTATGAGAAAAGAAAATAAATACTTAAACACAATCTTACCATATGATCCAGCGATCATTCTCATAGGTATTTACCCAAATGAGTTGAAAACTCATGTCTACAGAAATGTTTATAGCAGATTTATTCATAATTACCCCCAAACCAGCATCAAGCAAAATGTCCTTCAGTAAGTTAATTGATTAACAAACTCTGGTAATCAATACAATGGAATATTATTCAGTGATAAAAGGAAATGAGCTATCAAGCCAAGAAAAGACATGGAGGAGCCTTAAAGACATACTGCTAGGGGCGCCTGGGTGGCTAGGTCGGTTAAGTGTCCGACTTCAGCTCAGGTCATGATGTCGAGGCTCCTGAGTTCCAGCCCCGCCTTGGGCTCTGTGCTGACAGCTCAGAACCTGGAGCCGGATTCGGATTCTGTGTCTCCGTCTCTCTCTCTGTCCCTCCCCAGTTCGTGCTCTGTCTCTTTCTCTCTCTCAAAAATAAACAAACATTTAAAAAAATAAAAAAATGCATATTGCTAAGTGGAATAAGCCAATTTGAAAAAGCTACATACATACTGTATGATTCCAACTGTATGATGTCTAGAAAAGGCAAAACTATAGAGACAGTAAAAATATTAGTGGTTGCCAGAGATTCAGGGGGAGGCGTCAGGGATGAATATATTGAGCCTGAGATTTTCAAGTCAATGAAACTATTCTGTATGATACTAAAGCCCTGGATATACTATGACATTATGCATTTGTTAAAACCCATGAGACTGTACAACACAAAAAAATGAATGCTAATGTAACTATGGACCTCAGTTAATAATAATGTATCAATATTAGCTCAACACTTGTAACCAATGTGCCATGCTAGAATGCAAGATGATAATAATAATAAAGCATGTACTCCAGGCCCTGCTATCTTAGTCATTTACATTTTTTTCCTGGACCCTATAGAATGATTTGTGATTCTTTCATAAATTTTGAAAGACACAATACAGAAAAATTCATTCCTCAGCAAACATTTTTTGAACATGTTTCCTTAATTATAGAAGTGCTAGCACACAGAAGTTCAATAAATTTCTGATGAAACTTTAAACTTACATTACTTTGCAATAGACTGTATTTTTGCTCAAAATATTCATTGCCTCTTCCATGGGCCCCTGCCTATGGGAGGATGAAATGTCTGTGCTCATTGTAGCAGGTATGGCCATGTGACTTTCTTTGATCATTGAAATATAACTGGAAATGATAGTCCTGCTTCTGAATGGAAACTTTAATAGCCATTCCATAGTCAGTCACCACCAGTTTCTTTTTCCTTCTGACATGAGACTATTATGTTTCAAATGAGGGCTGCTTTTTCATCATGGGTTCTACATTGAAGAAGATATTGAATCAATCCTGACCCCACTATAGATGAAAAACAAACCTTTGTTATAAGCCACTAAGATTTTGAGATCATTATTGCCACATAGTCCGAACCAAGGGAAGAACCACTAATTATAGTTTCTTCACATTTTTTAGATTAAAAAACACTTAAAAGTTATTTTTCCTTTTTTTAATGTTTTTTATTTTTGAGACAGAGAGATAGAGTGTGAGCAGGGGAGGGGAAGAGGGAGAGGGAGACAATCTGAAGCAGGCTCCAGGCTCTGAGCTGTCAGCACAGAGCCCGATGTGGGGCTCGAACCCGTGAACCGCGAGATCATGACCTGAGCCAAAGTTGGACGCTCAACCAACTGAGCCACCCAGGCACCTCTTAAAAGTTATTTTTCTAACTTTAATATTATGGGCAGCATTTTACAAGTTAAGAGATAATCAAAATAGGGTCTATAAATAAACGTCATTTGTGCACTAAACAGTAAAGAAGTGTCCAAACTTCTAGTTGACAACTTAATATGTATTGTGTGGTTAATAAAATACTATTTGATTTAAACTGATGTGTACTATATGTTTTAACATTTTACAATACTTGCTTTTTAAAATTTTTTTAAATGTTTATTTTTGAGAAAGAGAGAGAGAGAGACAGAGCATGAGCAAGGGGAAGAAGAGGCAGAAAGAGAGGAATACACAGAATCTGAAGTAGCTACAGGCTCTGAACTGTCAGCACAGAGCTTGACACAGGGCTCAAACCTACAGACTGTGAGATCATGACCTGAGCCAAAGTCGGACACTCAACCTATGAGCCACCCAGACACCCCTACAATACTTGCTTTATTCATATATCTTAACCATGTATTCACCCAACAATCCACATGACTTTTTAAAGTATTTTAAAGTAAGCGGCAGGCATCAGTGCACTTCACCCCTAAACACTGCAGCATGTATATCACTAACTGGGGTTATATCTTCTTAAGATTTTTTTCTTTTGAAGTAAAATTTATATGTAATGTATAAATTGAAGTGTATCACTCAGTGATTTTTGTGAAACACATATTCCTATGCAATCCAAATATCAATCAAGACATAGAGCATGGCCATCACCCAACAAAGGTTTCACTGTTTATTTTCAGCCCACAGATTTGGTGTGTGTATGTGCTTTTGAATGTTGCATATATTTTTATTCTCAAGTATATGAACTTTATATATTTCAGGAGAGATTTAAACATATTCCTAGAACTCAAACCGATACGTCATGTTTACATAGCTCTTTAGGTCTTAGGAATGATATACTTTAAAAGGAACTGGGTTCTGAAACATAAAACTTTAAGCATCTGATAACTTGAGGATTTTTTTCTGGGCCCTTATTATTCTTTCTCTGCCTTTGCTTTCTGGATAATTTTGTTTCTGTAATGATCATCCGTCAGAGGGAATGTCCCTATCACATCAAGTAGTATCATCATCATTTGTACACAATTGAAACTTTGGCAATCTATGTTCTACAAAAGACATTGGTGGTGCTGGGATATATTTTTCTGATGCTAATCACAACACAGTTAGGTGGGTTTAGAGTGGCCGGGACTGAGACTGGTTAGTAAAAGAAGGATAACCACAAATAAGAGAGAAATATAATGGTTTATACTACATGCTTTGTGGCTGTACACACGTGACAGACTAAAATAATGAGCAGAAACAGCATCAGTAGATAAGCTGAGCCAGCATCAAAAGACAAGGGAAATATAAGAAAAAATATAGGGTTTTTTTTTATTAAAAAAATTATTCTGGGGGGGGAGAGGAGCATAGGGAGAGAGAGAATCCTTTTTTTTTTTATTAAAAAAAGTTTTTAATGTTTATTTATTTTTGAGAGACAGAGAGATAGAGCACGAGCAGGTGAGGAGCAGAGAGGGAGACACAGAATCCGAAGCAGGCTCCAGGCCCCGAGCTGTCAGCACAGAGCCTGACGTGGGGCTCGAACTCACGGACTGCGAGATCATGACCCAAGCTGAAGTCGGACGCTTAACCAACTGAGCCATCCAGGCATCCCAGAGAATCTTTCTTTTTTCTTTTTTTAATGTTTACTTATTTTTGAGAGAGAGGGAGCACAGAGCTCAAACTCATGAACCATGAGATCATGACCTGAGCTGAAGTCAGATGCTTAACCCCCTGAGCCACCCAGGCACCCCAAGAGAGAAAAATCTTAGGCAGGCTCCACACTCAGCAGTGAGCCCAACTTGGAGCTTTATCCCATGACTCTGGATCATGACCTGAGCCAAAACCAAGAGTTGGTCGCTAAACTGATTGAGCCACCCAGGCATCCCAAATATAGGGTTATTTTTATGTGACCTGAAATGTGGCCTTAATTTCCTTCTACTGTTTCCCTGTCCCCATCCTTTATGTGGCCTTAGTAGCCTAAGATAACATATGCCCATGATGCAAAAATAAACATAGTGGAATAGTAGTCTGGTTATATCTTTATTATATAATATGGATGTAAAATGTTCATTCCTAAAATCTGGAGATTTGAGAGATTATTAATACTGTGTGCATACAAAGAGAGGTTGCTATTAATGGAAATTAGAACAGTGAAAAATGATTTCTACTTATTAAATTCACATAGAAATATCATTCCAGTTATCATTGTCAAGGCATTTATCTTTCAGGAATAGGCACCAAAATTTAAAATATTGAAATATTATTTTATAGAAATTATTAATTAATTGAACTAATACACATCCTTTTATCCAGGGGATTCTTTTAAAAGAATTTTTTTCTTAATGTTTTTATTTATTTTTGAAACAGAGAGAGACAGAGCATGAGCAGGGGAGGGGCAGAGAGAGAGGGAGACACAGAATCTGAAGCAGGCTCCAGGCTCTGAGCCATCAGCACAGAGCCCGATGCGGGGCTCGAACTCACAGAGTGTGAGATCATGACCTGAGCCAAAGTCGGACGCTCAACCGACTGAGCCACCCAGGCACCCCATCCAGGGGATTCTTAATAAAACCAAGTTTGGGTAGAATGGAATTGATAGGCAATGTATAAATCCTGCTTACCACAGAGAGAAGGAATTCATGACTGAATGAAGGTATCTCACCACATTTTATTCTTAATTACTTAATAACGATCTTCCTTACCTATAATTTAAAAGGTCAGAAATAGAAGAATTATGAACGAGGTTACAGGCAACATGGACAATTTATAAAATCATCTAATGGAGATTTAATGTATAGCATAGTGAATATAGTTAATACTGTATTGTATGCTTGAAAGTTGCTAAGAGAACAAATGTTAAAAGTTCTTACCACACACACCAAAAAAGGTAACTATTTGAGGTAATAGGTGGGTTAATTAACCTTATTGTGGTAATAATTTGGCAATATATACATATATCAAATCATCACATCGTACACCGTAAACTTACTCAAAATTATATGTCAACTATTTCTCAAATATTGAAAATAATATGAAGAAGAATAAAAAAACAGAATCTGGGAAAACAAAGAAACAAATTATCTAAGACCTTTTTACTATATGTTCTCTGAAGCTTCCTTTCATCCCAACTGACTCTCTGTGTGCCTTGTTGCTGAAATATTCCTTGGACTTGGCATGTGAAGCTTAGCTTAGACACAAGTTACTAGAGGTTATAACTATAATAAAATTATTCTCTCCAGCCCCTACTTATCTCCAACCCCATCACTGAAAATTAACTGTATCCCTGGCATTTATTGAAATATAGAAATATGTTTGTTTTATAATTAGAAATAGATTTAGTGGAAACATGATTGTTCTCTTTAGATATCTGAAGAGTTGTCATTTCTAAGATGAATTTCTTATATCTCCTTGAGACAAAATTAAGAGTAGACATAACTGTAGGCCAATTTGGGGCTCACTCTAGGGAAAGCATTTCTAATAACTAGAACAATCAGATGGTAGGATAGACTATCTAATGAATATGTGATATTTCTATCACTCAAACCATTTGAAATGTCTAGGAAGAAATTAGGTGAGCATGTATATGAGTTTCCTTCATTAAGTTGATTAAAGATGACTTCCAAGAGTTTTTTCTTTCATTTCTAAGAATCTATAAACAAAAAAACAGTAGAATGACCCTTCATTAAAATTTTGACTTGAAAATACTTAAACCTAAGTACTTTAAGTCATATTTCATTGATCTAGCCAATTATCTACATATCTATTATATCAGCTTGGGTATCATCATCAAGAGTTTGCAGATGGTAGGTATATTTCTTACTGTGAATAAGCTTGCTCTGGGTTTATGAGATCAGATAATGATGGAATGAAATTACACTCTTCATCTCATTTATCAGTTGAATATCCATCAATGTATATCCCAGGCAGGCACTGATCTGAACATATGAGACAAGAGCCTCAAAATACTCACAATATTAGAGCAGGGTGCTTTTGAGAATTAGAGAGACCACCACATTGCTAACAAGAAAACTTGTGTATGTGATGGCAAAATTCTACAAGTGGCCTTTAAGAAGTTCTCTCTTGGGCCATATTCATATTCTATGCTTTATTCAGTTTCATATTTCCTCTCTAGCAGGGTACTATAAAGAGCTTATAGGAAGACATTGTTATCCTTGCTGATATTATCTTAGGACAGCCAAGGGCATACGTTATCACACCCCTCTCTTTCCAATAATAAATAACTTCAAAAATAACATGGCTTAAGATCTCTGTTAAGAAAATTAAACTTTAAACTTTGAATTTCAGGAAAGTTTAATATACCTGCACTATATTTGTAATTCATGATGTTCCTAAGTTGAATTTGTGATTATTCCACTGAGTCTATATTACAATAATTCCCTGGTTGAATCTATTACGCTCATGAGATTTGGTGGCTTGTTATTAAACCTGTTAGAGTTAATTATATTTATTGCACTGATCTTCCCTGAAGGAAACTTGAGAATTGTCTTTCTCATCCTTAATTAGGAAATCATAAAATGCAATTCTGAGGACAGGGGAATTGTTTTCTTTGGCTCAATAAGACTGACCTACCAAAATCTCTCTTGATATCAGGTAAAAAAATTAACTTTACTACTAAGCTACAAAAGGATATTCTATTAAATAAAAGATTAGTTTGTTCATTTTACCTTTTCAAGGGAAGAAAGGTTTTCATCCTCTGCTTAAATCATACCTTTCATTTTAAATAACAAAATTGCCTTGTAAGTTATAATGTTCCATTAGTTTGCTAGGGCTGCCATAAGGAAATACCACAAATTGAGTGACTTAAATAACAGAAATTTATTTACCTAAAGTTCTGGAAGCTAGAAATCTATGATCAAAGTATCTGCAAGTTTCGTCCTTCTGAGAAATATGAAAGAGAATCTGTTCCAGGTCTCTCTCAGTGGCTTGTAGATGGCCACCTTCTCCCTATACATGTATGACTCTGTGTTCAGATTTCCCCTTTTTATAAGGACAAATTTGTGCCCAAATTTCCCCTTTTTATAAGGACAGCAATAGTATTGGATTAGGACCCATCCTAATAACTTCATTTTAACTTGGTTGACTATGTAAAGACCCTATCTCCAAGTAAGTTTATATTCTGCAGTGCAGGGGATAGGAATCCAACATCATCTCTTTTGGGGAGACAAAACACAACCCACAATAAATGTCAGCAAGGAAAATGTCCTACAATGTGAATTATTTTTCCAGCAACATTTCTGATTTATTAAAAAGAACTGGAGTTACCTTTGCAGCAATTTTTCTTCTTTTATCCCCCCACCACATTTTAACTGGAGAAGATAATGTGGTCTAAAAATATATAAAGTAAAAATGGTCAAAACCACAGAGAGGTAGACAAGTTCATAATTGTAGTGAGAGCTTTTTATATATACCTCTTTTAGTAATTTATAGAATAAGCAAACAAAAACTTAATGAGGATATAATACCAGAAAAGTATACTCAAGATATTTGACCAAATGAATAAATATAGGACACTCTACTCAAGCACTTAAGAATATACTTTCTTTTCAAGCACACATAAAATATCTACAAAAATTGACTACAAGCTGGACCAACAAAGCAATTCTCATCAAAGTTCAAATGAATGAAATTATACAGACTAGATAGAATACATTATTGACCCCAATATAGTTAAGCTATAAATCAGTAATAAAAGATAACCAGAAAATTCTCATATATTTGTAAATTTACTATATATCCTCATAACCCATAAACAAAGAAGAAATCCTAACAGAGTTAGAATATATTTGGAGTTGAACCATATGAAAATGTTAATTTCAAAATTTATACAATTTAGCCAAAGAAATCCTTACAATTTATAGCCTTGAAGGCATACAGTAGAAAAGAAGAAAGACCAAATATTAAATGAGAAAGCATTCCATTCATCTAGAGAAATTAGAAAAGGACTAGAAAATACAAGAAAAGTAGAAGAAATAAAATAACAAAAATAAGAGCAGAAACTAGTGAGAAAACACAAATCAACCAAACAAAAAAAATTAAGGACTAGTAAAACTGAGAAGACACTAGTGAGAGTTTTTAAGGAAAAAAAAAGAGAGAGAGAGAAAAAACAAATGTCCAGTATAAGAAATGAAAAAAGAGACAACACTACAGATCCAGCATGCATTAAAAATATGGTAAAAGGAGAACCTAAGCAACTCCTTCAGATAGAAATTCTTAATGCCTTATTCTCTCTACACTCCAGCTTTTAGAGCTGCCAAAATTACTGCTTAAAATAAGTGGATCATTGGGTAGACCTTGGACACTTTTATCCTACAGGCTTTTTGGCAGTAGTAATATGGTAGCTATCTCCTTGTTATTAATGCAGATGAAGGCCACAGGAAGTTCCTACAATTAAATTTGGGGGGTAACCTCAAGTGCCTTTTAAATCAAAAGTGCTAGAGGCGCCTGGGTGGCTCAGTCAATTAGGCATCTGACTTTGGCTCAGGTCATGATCTCGCTGGTGGGTTTGAGCCCCGCATCGGGCTCTGTGCTGACAGCTCAGAGCCTGGAGCCTGCTTTGGATTCTGTGTCTCCTCCTCTCTCTGCCCCTCCCATGCTCATGCTTTGTCTCTCTCTGTCTCTTAATAATAAACGTTAAAAAAGATTTTAAAAATAAAAAAATTTAAATCAATAGTGCCAGTTTTTTTCTCACTCAAATATAACTAATGACCCAGACAAATAGTAAAATTTAAGACCAATTTTAAGCTTTATCATCTTTCTCTCTAGTGAAGGTGGAGTAGCATACAAAGTGCAAAACAAAAATGCCATTAGGAAGCCAAATGTTAGAGAAATCTGAATCAGTAAGTTCCTGAATAATTAAAGTTCTTTTATTATCTAACACAACTTAAAATATTAAACTAAGGGAGCCATTAGCAAGAACTTGGTAATTTTATGTAGAAGTTGTAATGGACTTTAACGTATGTAACTCGGCAATATGCAAATTTTGTGTTGTTAAAAGACTTTTTAAACTTTGAGAGAATCTTCAGTTTTATCTCTGCATAAATCAAGATAATAACCGATGACTTATCACTGCAGAATATTTGGGTTCAAGAAGACATCACTTGTAGTTCTACATGCTCCTTACCATACTGACATTTCCATAAAATTAAGAGCATATATTATGAAAATAGGAAACATGAGTTTTCCATTGAGAAGTATTTCATTTAAGGGGCTCCAATTTAGAGTTGCTTTGGCATGAGTTGAAGAAATGAGTCTCATCTGTCAAAATCTTCATGTATGGGAATTGTAATCCACCAGAAAAATTAAAAACTTCAGGTTTGTTTTGCTTCTTTGAAAAAAACAAAAGATACAGAAAAGTTTAAAGAATAATAGACCAAAGACCTATGTATCTGCCACACAGAATTAACCAATATTAACAGTAATATTTTCTTTAGATTTCTTTATCTCATCTCTATGGGGGGGGTGGGAGATAAAGAAATAAAACTTTACAAATTACATTTTAACTCCATATAATCTCTTTTCTGATGCTGATGTCCTCTATTCTTTATTCCTCCCCAGAGGTAAGCGCTCCCTGAATTTGTTGTCTGGTCAGTGCTTTTGTTTTTCAAGGATAGATTTAAATACCTACGAACAGTACATAGTGTTTACAGTGTTACTTCCTTATTGCTCTGCAACTTGCTATTTTCACCCAACATTTTCTAAACTTATCCATGTTAATATTTAAAACTCTAGGGGCGCCTGGGTGGCTCAGTCGGTTAAGCGTCCGACTTCGGCTCAGGTCATGATCTCTCAGTCTGTGAGTTCAAGCCCCGCGTCAGGCTCTGTGCTGACAGCTCAGAGCCTGGAGCCTGTTTCAGATTCTGTGTCTCCCTCTCTCTGACCCTCCCCCGTTCATGCTCTGTCTCTGTCTCAAAAATAAATAAACGTTAAAAAAAAATAATAAATTTAAAAAAATAAAAATAAAAAAAACTCTTTCATTTATTTTTATCTGCTATTTAGTATCCCATCATATTATTAAACACAATTAATCTATCTTTTTTCTTACTGATGGGTATTTAGGATGTTTCCATATTTTTGCTATTACAAATCATGTAGCAGTTAATATTCTTTTTTAAAAAATATAGTTTTCTGTTTTTATTTTAGAGAGAGTGAGAGCAGGGAAGAGGGGCAGAGAGAGAGAAAGAAAATCTAAAGCAGGCTCTACGCTCAGTGCAGAGTCCAACCTGGGGCTGAATCCCATGACCCTGGGCTCATGACCTGAGCAGAAATCAACAGTCAGACACTCCACCAACTGAGCCACCCAGGTGCCCCAATATTCATACATATACACATATATATGTATATACGTACACACACATATATATGTGTATATATACATGTGTATATATACACATATGTATGTATATATATGTGTGTGTGTGTGTGTATATGCATATATATCCTCATTTATGTTAGGATTTCTTGAATGCAGTGGTCTCCCACTTTGCTGACCAGACTGCCCTACCAATAAGAATTTAACTGCCTAACCCCAGTATTTCTATATTATTTATAAATTATATAAATGCTCTATTACACAAATATATAACATCCATTATCAAATGTAAAATTTTTCTTAAAAGATGAAATGAATAAATACAAACTTCTATTATTTTCTTCCCACATTCCATTTGAATTGCTAGATTATAGGATATAGATATGTATAGTTTACTTACACTAGTATCATATTATCATATTATATTATCATATATCAATATAATGCCACATTATTATTGGTAGTAGTAGTATCCCAACAACTATACTAATTTGCATTTCTTCAGAATATGAAAATTTCCATTTTCCTACATCCTTACTAACACTTGATATAAACATATGTGTCAAACATTTTATTTTGATAAGATTTCAAACCAGCAGATAAGTTGCTAGAATGGTTTAACGACCTCCTATGTAAATTCCACATAGATTCACCAACTATTAATACTTTTGCTACATTTGCTTTCTTTCTCCATCCTTCTCTGCTTTCCTCTTTCCTTTCCTTTCCTTCGTATATATTTGTATTTTATTTACATATTTTTTTCCTGAATCATTTGAATATTGTAGATATTATGACTTGTCAGTCTTAAGTATTCCCATATGTAACTCCCCAAAACAAAGGCATTTTCTTTTGTAACCATGGTACAATTATCAAATTCAGGAAACTTAACATTGGTATAGAATTATAAAATTTCACCAATTTTCCCATCAAATCCTCTCTAGCAATTTTTTCTGATCCAGGACACGTGTTGAATTTAGTTGCCTTGTCTAAGTCTCCTTTAATCTGAAAAAGCTTCTGAGACTTTTTTTTCTTTTTCATGACATTGACGAATTTGAAGAGTATAGGCCAGTTATTTTGTTTCCTGTTCTAAATTTAGATTTGCCTAATGGTTTGTGCATGATGAGATTCGGTTATACATTTTTGGCGAGAATATGACATAAGTGAAGCTTTGTCCTCAGTGAATCACATCAGGAGATTGTCAATTCTTTTAAGTTTTCCAATCTAATGGACATGAAATGGAATTGCATTTTATTTTGCATTTTCTTGATGGATCATGACACTGAGCATATTTTCCTATGTTTACTGGCCATTTGAGTTTCTTCTTTTAGAATTGGTTTTTCATAATCTTTTGTCTATTTTTCTTTGATTCAGATGTTATTTGAGAGTAATGTGTCATAGATGTCCTTCCAAACTGTCATTTGTCTTTTATATTTAGTTATGCTTTGCTTTGCAGATCTTTAAAATTTTAATGTAGTCTAATTCTACCATGTTTTCCTTTACGATTCCTTTGGTGTCTTGTTAAAATAAATTCTCTCCTATTTTTTAAAGATCTCTTATGGTTACTTCTTATAGTTTTTAACATTTTATTAACATTTATGTCAAATATAATACAATATAATATAATAAATATATAATGACTTTATTACTCCAAAATTACTTATTGTATCACATGTCTTACTAACTAGTTAGGCTGCCCCTTTCTGTTTTTTTGTCCACCCCCCCAAAATTATTTTGATTGTTTGTGGGCCTTTAAAGTCTATAACATTCATATTGGGGTTTTAACTGGGAACCCATTGACTTTGTGAATTAAGTTACAGAGAATGCAATCTTTATGATATTGAGTTCTTCCAACTATGAACATGAATCTGATATATCTTGTTTTCAGTCAGGTTCTACATTATGTTGCTTGATAACATTTTATAATTTTCCCCATGAGTCCTGCTAATCTTTCATTGGATTTTATTCCTAGAGATCACAGTGGTTTTATTACTAATGTGAATGTTACCTATTTTTTGTTACATTTTAAATTGATTATTGCTTGTGTATAAAAATCTATTGATTTTGGAGGCGCCTGAGTGGTGCAATTGGGTAAGTGTCCCAACTTCAGCTCAGGTTATGATCTCACAGTTTATGAATTCAAACCCCTCCTTTGGGCTCTCTGCTCTCAGTGCAGATCCCATTTTGAATTTTCTGTCTCCCTTAAGTATTCTCTCTGCCCCTCCCCCACTCATTCACTCACACTCTGTCTCTAAAATAAATAAGCATTTAAAAAAAATTATTGATTTTTATAGGTTAATCTTGTGTTTAGTTCCAATGGTTTGTCAATTTTTTAGACTTTTTTGTAGACAGATATATCATCTGCAAATAAAGACAATTTGTCCCTTCTTTTCAAATTTTTGTACTTCTTTTTTTCTTTTTCTTTGACAGGATCAGATAGGGTCTTTGAAAGGATCAGATAGGTCCCAAGTACAGTGTTAAATAGTAGTAGTCATAGGAAGAGGCCTCCTTGTCTTGTTCCTGACTTTAGAGAGTTTCACCATTGTGATGTCAGTTGCAGGTTTTTGTTAGGTAGCTGTAGCAGACATTTTTGGTCTAGTATCACATCCCCTCCATCTCTAATTTTAGCTGCATCTATAATGAACATAGTTGACTTATTCTAACAGCATCTCACTTCAAGTGTACGCTGTGTGTCTCTGGTGACTTTTTTCCCCTTTATGGCCTCTCTGCAGGCCTTTCCAGAAACCACAGGAGCCCACTCAGTCCTTGTGGGCTGTACATTCTAGAAGTGCTGGGCTAGGAGTGTTAATGCTCCTAGGGTCGCCCCTCAATCAATTGTGAATGGGAGCTCATAGATAGATGCCCCAGCTCCTAGCCTTTCCTTTGTCTGATGGACCACTCCTTTCATGCTCCTCAGGGCCTCAGTGATATAAATATTGAGACCTTGCTGCTTATAACAGCAGTCTTTAAAACACACCCTTATATTGACTTACTTTCCTTGCTTGTGTCATTCTCCTGAAACCTCACCGCTGCTTCCTGGGGTCATCTCCCAAATAAAGCACTTAGTACTATGGTCCTTGTGTTAAGCTATTTTCAGGGAATTTCAAAGTATCTTTTTATTTCATAGTTTCTAAGAGCTTCTATCGTGAATTTCTAGTGTATTTTATTGAATATGCTTTCCATCATATCTGTTAAGATGATCCTACATTTCTTTCAGTTTAATCAGTTAATGTGGCTAATTACTTCAATAAAATGTCTTGATGTTGAAACATCTTTTTTGGGGGAGGGGTGGGTTAAGCCCTTCTCGGTCATGATGTGTTTTTTATTTTTGGGGTTTGGTTTCTGTGTGTGTGCGTGTGTGATTTTGTTGTATTTTTTTAAGTTTTATTTTAATTCCAGTTAGTTAACATACAGTGTTATACTAGTTTCGGGTGCACAATATAGTGATGTCACACTTCCATTCAACACTCTGAGCTGGTCACAACAAGTGCATCATCACTTGCCATCAGGGAAATACAAATCAAAACTACAATGAGATACCACCTAATACCTGTCAGAATGGCTAAAATCAAAAACACAAGAAACAACAGGCGTTGGCAAGGATGTGGAGAAAAAGGAAACTACGTGAACTATTGGTGGAAATGCAAACTGGTGCAGTCATTCTGGAAAACAGTGTGGAGATTCCTCAAAAAGCTAGAAATAGAACTACCCTGTGACCTAGCAATTGCACTATTTGGCATTTACCTAGAGAATACAAAAACACTCATTCAAAGGGATAAGTTCACCCCTATGTATATAGCAGCATTATTTACAATAGCCACGATACAGAAGCATCTCAGGTGTCCATCAACTGATGAATGGATAAAGAAGATATATAGATAGATAGATAGATAGATAGATATAATGAAATATTTTCAGCCATAAAAAAATAATGAAGTCATGCCACTTGCATGATGTATTTGGTTTTGATTGTTCATTTGTTGACTTTTGGATTTTCATTTTTCATGCTGGATTTGATATGCTAATATTTACTTGGGATTTTTGTATTTACATTTATAAGTGAGATATGGCCATAATTTTCTTTTTGTTGTCCTAATCCAGTCTTGTTATAAAGTTCCCTTCTCTCTTTGTTCTTCTCTAGGGTGGCTTATATTAGAAAAGGATTGTGTTCTTTGAAGATTCAGTGAATTTTGTTTATTTTTTAAATTTTTTAAAATATAATTTATTGTCAAGCTGGCTAACCTACAGTGTATACAGTGTGCTCTTGGTTTTGGGGGTAGATTCCCGTGATTCATCGCTTACATACAACACCCAGTGCTCATCCCAAGTGCCCTCCTTAATGCCCATCAGTGAATTTAGTTTAAAACCACATAAGCCTAAGGTTTGTGGTTTTTTGGTTTTTGGTTTTTTTTTAGGTTTAGAGGAAAAGAAGATTTTCAACAATAGATTTTTTTTTTTTACTGGTTATTGCCTTATTTAAATTTTTAGCTTTTTGATGCCACTTTGATGATGTATATATAGTCTTATGGAAAGTTTTCCATTTCATTTAAGTTTTTAAATTTGTGGGCAAATTTAATTTATTGAAATGTTTATCCTATTCTAGTTTTCAAGTTTTCTACTGTAAATACAATTTTGTCCTTTTAATTTCTGGTATTTTTGTGTTCTCCCTCCTTTTCCCTTTATCAGTTACTAGTGTTTTCTTTTTTTGATTAGTGTATTCAAAGGACCAGCTTCTGGTTGTGATTCTTTAGTCGTTTGTTTTCTATATTATTTATTTATTTCTATCTTGACTACATCCTTGTTGAGAGGCTGTATCTGGTTCTATCTGCTATTCTAGGTACGAAGCTTTAGATAAGCCATCTCACAGGTTGGGATCACATTTTCTTCCAGCCCGGCTCCACTATTTACTTCACTTACACATAAGTTGAGAATTAGACTCCCAGCCACATCAGCCAATTCTCTGACCCAGAACCCAACAAGTGTACATTATTAGCCCCAATTTCTGCATTGTTTCTATTCAGTTATGGTCCATGCGGATTTTAATCTAGCTTCTGAGCACAGCTGTATTTTAATTGTTCTTCCTTTCTTATATTTTATTTATCATTGCGTTGCCATGTATTTTGGGAGTGGTGGTTAAATTGTAAATTCACAGAACCATCTTGACTGAAAGTCAGGCAATCATTTTTCTAATTCTTTGTAGAATTAGAAACTATTTTAACTGTTTAGAAAAACAGTAATAATTTTATAGTTCCAAGAGTAAATTTTAACTATTTCTGTGAATAAAAGTTATCCTTTTTTGCCTTAGAATTTTTAAAAGATAAAATGAAGCTCTATCAAATCTGTTCAGAAAGTATGTAAGACCAGAGGACCAGAATTTCAATAAAAAGCCAAGAATAGCTGCCCAGTGGCCCCAGGATGGGTATGGAGGTAGCATGGCAGTTAAGAGATGCCCAGGACACAGAGAAATCATATTCAGAGGAATACATCCTGAGCCAGCAGAAGATGCACCAGAAATCCAGCCTCCATCTGGAAGTTCAAGCAGAGTCTTTGCCACTTTCCAAGATTGGCTGTCTCTCTGTGGATCCCTCAGGTAGGCAAGGGCTTCTGGTGGAACTCAGGAAACTGATGAAACTGACTACCACTCACAAAGGGAAACCACTGTAGGAGCCTCTGTCACTTCTAGTTCCCAGTCTGACTTATAGCATGGGACATAGAACCACCATCCTCTGGGCACTCGGAAGAACTTCAGAAAATCCTGCGGAGGATGAAAATATTATCCATATTGATTCATCTGATGAAAACCTAGAACCAATCTCTGGAAAATATTGCTCTTAGCAACATAAGAACTGCAGGAAATCTTTTCAGGACTTTGGGAGCACATAAAGAATCATGTAGTAGAACATTCCTATTGCTGCCCCCTCTTGTAGCCAGGAACCCTCACGGGCTGCCAACCTACACCTGCACAAGTTGATTCATTCTAGGGACCAGCCTATAAGTGCCCTGAATGTGATAAAGGTTTCATCTTCACAGCAGATGTGTGGAGGCAATGGTGTAATGTACACAACATGGCGTGTGCTAATATGGCTGTGGGAAATGGTGTCTTGAAAAAGTCCTGCTACACTGCATCAGAACCATCACAGTTCAGATGGGTGAAATACAGGAAAAGAGCACTCCAAATTATACATTTGTCCTGTTTGTTGCTGTGATTTTGCAAACCAAACCCTCTATCTAAACATATCTAAACCCTCTATCCAAACATGATCCATCGACAGGTCAAGCCATACAAGTGCCAAGAATGGCCTTTGTTCATTTGGTCAGGTTGAAAAGTCACCAACAGGAGCACCTGGGCAGCTCAGTCAGTTAAGTGTCCAACTCTTGATTTTGGTTCAGGTCATAATCTGACAGTTGAGATCAAGCCCCACGTCAGGTTCTGCACCGACAGTGTGGAGTCTGCTTGGGATTCTCTCTCTCCCTCTCTCTCTCTCTCTCTCCAAAAATCAATGAATAAACATTAAAAAAAAAAAAAGGACACCAGCAAACACACTCTGGAGAGCACTCCCTCTACTGTGATGAGTGTGGAGGGACCTTCACGAGGCTGGCATACCTTCGGCCCCATCAGCGGATTCCTACTGGAGAGAAACCATATTCCTGTGCTTGTTGTGGCCGTTCTTTCACTGAGTCAGTGCTCTGAAGAGGCAGGAACAGTTTCCTAAGGTGGAGGAATCCTGGTGGCAGGGACAGATAAGTTTATTATCACCTTTTGTTTTTATCTCCATTAAGATCTATTAACTAAATCAAGGTTTCTAATATGGTCGCTAACTTAGGCCAGATTTTTTCCCCAGACTCTGTCCCTTCATGGATGGCTCAAAATAAATCTAAGAATGTGGTTTATTTTCCCCTTGGAAATGCTATGGTCATTTCTAGCAGGAGTAAAGTAGGTATTTTCAGGTGCAGAGAACACTGTTATTAATGACTGAGAATTGAGTTTTTACAGTTAGCAGACTCCTTATCAAGAAGCCTGGCCCTTTTCATAATTTGGTGTCTTGCTTGGTACTTTCAGGACTAGTCTTTATTGGAGTTTTCCATTATAGTAATCTCTCTGCTGTTTGCATGCTGTTTGGGATGCAAATGTAGTCTCTTTCCTTGAGTATCTTGGTAATTTGGTTTATTTTTGCCATTAATTGTTGCATTTTTTTTCCAAAATAAAATATTTTCTTAAAATTTTTGACAGCATTTATTTGGATGAACTTCAAACTACAGGTACAAATTTTATGTATTCCAGGAGTAATGTTACCTTTTGAGAGAGAATATGACCCATATTAGTAGTGAACTTCCCATATTAGTAAGTAGTGAATTCACTTATGTATTTTAAGAAATCCATTCACCCCTTAGGAGTATGTGTTGTCTTAAGTCATCTTCTGTTGTTTTTTTTTTTTTCCTTTTTAAAAATCATCAAAAAGAGAATATTTGGTTGAGCTTACTTTGTAAATCTGTTATGGTCCTTTCCTATTGTAACTGACTTAAGCTCCTGGGTTAGGGTGCTGGGCACACATTTGGAAATGGAATCAATCTAATAAAGATTCTTAAATTCAAGCCAATTGTTGGGCTTTACAAAGTCTATGGTCTCCTGAAGTCCAAAGGAAAACATCAGTGATATGGATTATTTTGATAGGATTCATATCTTATTGGATTCTCAAGGAGCCTGTGATTCAAGAAAAGGTTCAGAACTACTTTACAAAATTTATGGAGTGACTTTCAGCCTCATTCACTCTGATTTCATCGTTGTCTTTTGTTCTTTATGAATTCTCTCAGAACTAATGTATCATTACGAAAGCACCATCTTTAATATTCCTCTAATGAATGTCTTCTTTTACATTTATGATTGTATTGACATTAACTTCTTTTGCATGATGTATGTTTTAAGATTTTTTGAAATTTTGATGAAACTTGCATGCTAAAATTGCAAACTTGTTTTTGCTTTACATCTTTACGCAGTTAATAACTGGTGATGGTAGAAAACAAGCTAAAATAAGCAATATGGTGATGGAACAACTTGAAAGCATAGGTAAATAGTTTCATTGAAATGGAAAGGGGAATTATGAATGGCTCTTAGAAGACAGAAATGGCTCTGAGTTGAGAATTTTAAATGTACTCTTAAAGCCATTTTATCAGGATAAAAAGAAAATATAAACATTTCCATTGTAATATCTGTTCTAAGCATTGTTTAAGTCTACCATAATTTCTGAAATTAATAGATCCCATTAAAGTGATGATCTTTAGTAAGTGTAACAGATAGAAATCAAATCACATAAAAATGAAAAAGAAGATCTAGTAGAATGGAAAGAGCTCTGGGCTGCCATTAGGGGCTGTGCAATTTCCAGCTTCCTCGCTTGCAAAATAGTGATTTCTAAGGTCCAGTGCAGTTCCAAAATTTCTTTGCTTAAGTCACAGGATGAATTCTATTTCCACTGTGCTTTCAGCTACCTGAAGTGACATAAGTGATTATCATTTAATATTCATGGTTGCAAGAGGGTCCAGATACTATTTGTTTCGCAGTAGTACGGTAAACTGAACAACAGCCACCAGCAGTGTCTGGAGATTGTACTCGCCAATGCTAATCCTTGGAACCTGTAAATGTTACCTGTTAAAAAAGGGGGCAGGTGGGTTGGCAGATGCAATAAAGGATTTTGAGATGGAGAGATTTCCCGGATTGTGTGGGTGAACTCTAAATGCCATCATAGTGTCCTTACAGGAGACAGGCACAGAGAGATTTGACACAGACAGAAAAGAAGACAGTACGAACATGGAGACAAGAGACTGGAGTGATACAGCCACAAGACAAGGGATGCTGGCAGCCACCAGAAGCCGGAAGAGAGAAGGAACCGAGTCTCCCCTAGAGCTTCTGGAGGGAGCTTGGCCCTGCCCACATCTTGATTTTAGCCCAGTGATACTGATTGCAGACTTCTGGCTTCCAAAACACTGAGAAAATAAATTTCTGTTGTTGTGAGATACTTAGGTTGTGGTACTTTGTTACATGGCCAGAGGAAACTAATACAAGTGGCTCACACACACATATGCAGACATCCAGGCGTTATGATTGTGGACCTAATTATATGGGGGAAGATAGATGCATACCGACTGCATTTCTGTGTTGTCTGTTTAGAGTTATACAAACCCCAGGCTGATGGAGAATTATTAAACATATGTCTCCAGATGTACGTCTTATGATTGCAGAAGTATCAGGGACGCACCTCTCCCAACTATCCCCCTCCATTGATGCCTAAAGTCCCTTTTTTAGGATACACCTTTTGCAGTCTCAAAATGGAAAAACTAGGTATCTATGTATTTATTTCCTACCACTTTCCTTTCAGGAACGTGAATTGAGGAGGACCAAATAGGGGCTTCAGTTGCCTCACATATGCATCTACATTACCCTCTCATTCAACTCCTCTCCCTCATTGGCCCCCTTGGTCCTTAAAGACAGGAATTCAAAGGTGAGAGTCAAAAGGAGAAATGGGGAACTGCCAACTGCAGAAGGCTGAGGGCAGGGCGGTGGGAACAAACGGGGTTTAGGCAAAGAGACAGTATTTATAGCAGAAGGAGCACTAACTTCCCAGTGAGCCAAGGGAGGAAGCTGGGTTTGGCCTTAGTTCCACACTCTGCCCCCACTTTGAGGTGGAGGCAGTACAGCTAGGCAGATCTGAACAGATGTTCTGCTTCTATGCTTACTAGCTAGGGAATCTTGGATACATTGCTTATGCTTTCCACAACTTTGTTTTCTTATCTGAAAAGTGGGGATAACAACACTACTTTCCTAGGACTGTGTTGTAGATGCTACAGAATTAGAGATTTCTCCACTTACTAGGGAAGACCATGTTTTAGTTCATTTTTCTCCATGGATTAGGAATTGCAGTATTCCCCCAAAAAAGGTAATCAAAAGGGTTTCATTGTTTTGTGTGTCTCGCATCCATGAAATACAGCCAGACCAACACTAAACCATCCTACACACCTAGAAAACTGATTGGAGGATTAACACAACAATCTGCACAACCTGAACCACAGAATTCAGCAGGTAAACGGTGCAGAGAAGTGAACTTGGGGAATGAAAAGGAGCAGGAAGGGAGGTGTTTTTGCGAGCGGAGAGAGGACAGAGACTGGGGGCGGGGGAGAATACGGGAAAAACGCCCCTCCCCAAAAGCAACTGGAGAGAAAGTGGAAAATTGGAAACAGCCGCAGGGACTAAGCTAAAAAGGGAGAAAGGAGAAAGGAGAGGGTTTAAATTCCAATAAGACTGTCAACAAGGGGAGCACAAAGTCTGCAGCTCGATACCTGGCGGTGCTCTGGTGGGAAGGGCGAATCCCCAGAAGCAGAGTGGGGTCCGGGAGGTTCTCAGGCCACACGGGGAAAAGCGGTTCCACTGCTGGAAGGACATTTGGTAGAGACTGTTGAAGCCACCTGGTCCCAGCAGACCCCAGAAAATGGCCACTTTCGTTGGTGCTGGAACAAGGTCATTAAGAGTGAACTCTGATGCCAGATATGTGTTGTGATTTTCCATAATCCCTGAAACGCTGCTGCTACACTATCTTGTGAACATTTTCTGGGGCGGGTGGTACCCGGCCGCAGTCTTGAGGCAGCAGCAGCAGCAGGGTCCAGCAAGCGTTCCTGGGTGCAGCCAGCATTTGGCCATTGCTCCGTGAGACCCTCCCGCAGAGGGGCGGAACAGGTCAAAGCCACAGTCCTTCAGAAGTAAGGGGCCGGGGAAAACAGCCGCATCTGAGACAGAATTCGGCAGAGAGGTGCTGCCTGGGGCCTGGTCACGGAGAGTGAAGAAACGGGGAATGGACGAGAGCTGAAGACCCAGGATGGGTGCGTGACTGCTGATCCGGGAGAACAGACTGGGTAACTGGCTGGTGCCATTTTCACCTCTCCTGCACAGGCGCATGTGCACTTACGAGTGCCACAACGATCCACCCCAGTAGGCTAGTAGTGCCATCTAGTGGGGAGCTGAGCTGTTACACTGAGCCCCGCCCAACTGGGCCAACCTCGTTCTTCAAAAACACAAGTCTCACCGCCTGCTTAGTTTATGGACCAAAAAGCCCTTCATAGTCTGACTTCTAGGGGAAAATGAAGTAATTTCAGTCCTACTTCAATCTGTTAGCAGGTCCATCTATTCAATTTTCTTTCTTTTTTTCCTTTTACACTTCTTTTCTTTTTCTTGAATACAGAAGGAGAAAAAATTCATTTTTATTTTCAATTTTTATTAAAAATATTTTCTTTAATTTGTATTACTGTATTCTTTACTTTTGTGTAAATTTTTTCAAATTCTATTTTACTTCCATCATTTTATTTTAGCCTACTTCAGCGTATTCCCCTTTTCAAATTTTCAAACGATTTCCTTTTTTTCTTTTTCTTTTTCTCTCTTTTTTGTTTCTTTTCTTTTTCTTGAATGCAGAAAGAGAAAAACTTCACTTTTACTTTCAACTATTAAAAACATTTTTCTTTATTTTTTTAGTATTTTTTTTGCTTTTATGTAAATTTTTTCAAATTCTATTTTACTTCCATCATTTTATTTTAGTCTACTACAGTGTATTCACTTTTTAAAATTTTCAACCGATTTCCTTTTTTTCTTTTTTCTTTTTCTTTTTTCTCTTTTTCATTTCTTTTTTTCTTGAATACATAAAAAGAAAAAATTCATTTTTATTTTTAATTTTTATTAAAGATATTTTTCTTTAATTTTTTTCTACTATATTCTTTACTTTTGTGTATATTTTTTCAAATTCTATTTTACTCCCATCATCTCATTTTAGTCTGCTTCAGTGTATTCATTTTTTCAAATTCTCAAATGATTTCCTTTTTTTTTCTTTTCTCCCCCCCCCCTTTTTTTTCTCTAATCTGTCAAACCACTTTCAACGCCCAGACCAAAACACAGCTAGGATTTAGCATCATTTATTTGATTTGTGTGTGTGTGTGTGTGTGTGTGTGTGTGTTTTTAATTTTTTTATTTTAATATTTTTTAATTTTATTTTTTTAATTTTAATTTTTCTGCCTCATTAATTCCTTTTCTCCCTTCAAAATGACAAAATGAAGGAATTCACCCCAAAAGAAAGAGCACGAAGAAACGACAGCCAGGGATTTAACCGACACAGATACAGCAAGATGTCTGAACCAGAATTTAGAACCACGATAATAAGAATACTAGCTGGAGTCAAAAATAGATTAGAATCCCTTTCTGCAGAGACAAAAGAAGTAAAAAATAGAATAAAATTAAAAATGCCATAACTAAGCTGCAATCACGGATGGATGCAGCAGGGGCAAGGATGGATGAGGCAGAACAGAGAATCAGCGATATAGAGGACAAACTTATAGAGAATAATGAAGCAGGAAAAAAGAGGGAGATTAAGGCAAAAGAGTACAATTTAAGAATTAGAGAAATCAGTGACTCATTAAAAAGGAAGAACATCAGAATCATAGGAGTCCCATAAGAGGAAGAGAGAGAAATAGGGGTAGAAGGGTTATGTGAGCAAATCATAGCGGAAAACTTTCCTAACCTGGGAAAGACACAGACATCAAAATCCAAGAAGCACAGAGGACCCCCATTTGATTCAACAAAAACCGACCGTCAACAAGGCATATCATAGTCAAATTCACAAAATACTCAGGCAAGGAGAGAATCATGAAAGCAGCAAGGGAAAAAAAGTCCCTAACTTACAAGGGAAGACAGATCAGGTTTGCAGCAGTTCTATCCACAGAAACTTGGCAGGCCAGAAAGGAGTGGCAGGATATATTCAGTGTGCTGAATCAGAAAAATATGCAGCCAAGAATTCTTTATCTAGCAAGGCTGTCATTCAAAATAGAAGGAGAGATAAAAAGTTTCCCAGACAAACAAAAGTTAAAGGAGTTTGTGACCACTAAACCAGCCCTGCAAGAAATTTTAAGGGGGACTCTCTGAGGGGAGAAAAGATGGAAAAATATATATATATTAAATATATATATTATATAAATTATATATATATTATATAAATTATATATATAAATTATATATTATAAATGATATATATATCAAAAGCAACAAAGATTAGAAAGGACCAGAGAATACCACCAGAAACTCCAACTCTACAAGCATCATAATGGCAATAAATTCATACCTTTCAGTACTCACTCTAAATGTCAATGGATTCAATGCTCCAATCAAAAGACATAGGGTAACTGAATGGATAAGAAAACAAGATCCATCTATATGCTGTTTACAAGAGACCCACTTTAGACCTAAAGACACCTTCAGATTGAAAATAAGGGGATGGGGAACCATCTATCATGCTAATGGTCAGCAAAAGAAAGCCAGAGTAGCCATACTTATATCAGACAGTTTAGACTTTAAAATAAAGACTGTATCAAGAGATACAGAAGGGCATTATATCATAGTCAAGGGGTCTATCCACCAAGAAGACCTAACAATTGTAAACATTCATGCACCAAATGTGACAGCACCCAAATATATAAATCAATTAATCACAAACATAAAGAAACTCATCGATAGTAATACCATAATAGTAGGAGACTTCAACACCCCGCTCACAGCAATGGACAGATCATCTAATCAAAAAATCAACAAGGAAACAATGGCTCTGAATGACACACTGGACCAGATGGACTTAAGAGATATATTCAGAACATTTTATCCTAAAGCAGCAGAATATACATTCTTCTCCAGTGCACATGGAACGTTCTCCAGAATAGACCATATACTGGGACACAAATCAGCCCTAAGTAAGTACAAAAGGATTGAGATCATACCATGCATATTTTCAGACCACAATGCCATGAAACTCAAAATCAACCACAAGAAAAAATTTGGAAAGGTAACAAACACTTGGAGACTGAAGAACATCCTACCAAAGAATGAATGGGATAACCAAGCAGTTAAAGAGGAAATTAAAAAGTGTATGGAAATCAGTAAAAATGATAACACCACAACCCAAAATCTCTGGGACGCAGCAAAGGCGGTCATAAGAGGAAAGTATATAGCAATCCAGGCCTTCCTAAAGAAGGAAGAAAAATCTCAGATACACAACCTAACCTCATGCCTTAAGGAGCTGGAAAAAGAACAGCAAATAAAACCCCAAACCAGCAGAAGAAAGGAAATAATAAAGATTAGAGCAGAAATTAATGCTATCAAAACCAAAAAAAAGTAGAACAGATCAATGAAACCAGAAGCTGGTTCTTTGAAATAATTAACAAAATTGATAAACCACTAGCCAGTTTGATCAAAAAGAAAAAGTAAAGGACCCACCTAAATAAAATCAAGAATGAAAGAGGAGAGATCACAGCCAACACAGCAGAAATAAAAACAACAATAAGAGATTATTATGAGCAATTAGCAATTATATGCCAATAAAATGGGCAATCTGGAAGAAATGGACAAATTCCTAGAAACATATACACTACCAAAACTGAAACAGGAAGGAATAGAAAGTTTGAACAGACCAATAACCCGTAAGGAAAACAAATTAGTAATCAAAAATCTGCCAAAAAAACAAGAGTCCAGAGCTAGATGGCTTTCCAGGGGAATTCTACCAAACATTTAAGGAAGAGTTAACACCTATTCTCTTGAAGCTGTCCCAAAAAATAGAAATGGAAGGAAAACTTCCAAACTGTTTCTATGAAGCCAGCATTACCTTGATTCCAAAACCAGACAGAGACCACATTAAAAGGAGAACTATAGACCAATTTCCCTGATGAACATGGATGCAAAAATCCTCAACAAGATATTAGCCAACTGGCTCTAACAATACATTAAAAAATTTATTCACCACGACCAAGTGGGATTTATACCTGGGATGCAGAGCTGGTTCAATATCCGCCAAACAATTAACATGATCCATCACATCAATAAAAGAAAGGACAAGAACCATATGATCCTCTCAATAGATGCAGAGAAAGCATTTGACAAAATACAGCATCCTTTCTTAATAAAAACCCTCAAGGAAGTAGGGATAGAAGGAGCATACCTTGAGATCATAAAAGCCATATATGAACGACCCAACGCTAATATCATCCTCAACGACGAAAAACTGAGAGCTTTCCCTCTAGGGTCAGGAAAAAGACAGGGATGTCCACTCTCGCCACTGTTATTCAGAATAGTATTGGAAGTCTTAGCCTCTGCAATCAGACAACACAAAAAAATAAAAGGCATCCAAATCAGCCAGGAGGAGGTCAAACGTTCACTCCTCACAGATGACATGATACTCTATATGGAAAACCCAAAAGATTCCACCAAAAAAACTTCTAGAATTGATTCATGAATTCAGCAAAGTTGCAGGATATAAAATCAACGCACAGAAATTGGTCGCCTTCCTATACACCGACAATGAAGCAACAAAAAGAGAAATCAAGGAATCGATCCCATTTACAGTTGCACAAAAAAACATAAAATACCTAGGAATAAATCTAACCAAAGATGGGAAAATCTATATGCTGAAAACTATAGAAAGCTTATGAAAGAAATTGAAGAAGACACAAAAAAATAGAAAAAGATTCCATGCTGCTGGATAGGAAGAACAAATATTGTTAAAATGTCAATACTACCCAAAGCAATCTACATATTCAATGCAATCCCTATCAAAATAACACCAGGGTTCTTCACAGAGCTAGAACAATAATATGAAAATTTGTATGGAATCAGAAAAGACCCTGAATAGCCAAAGCAATCTTGAAAATGAAAACCAAAGCAGGAGGCATCACAATCCCAGACTTCAAGTTATACTACAAAGCTATAATCATCAAGACAGTATGGTACCGGCACAAGAACAGACACTCAGATCAATGCAACAGAATAGAGAACCCAGAAATGGACCCAAAAATGTATGGCCAACTAATCTTTGACAAAGCAGGAAAGATATCCAATGGAATAAAGACAGTCTTTTCAGCAAGTGGTGCTGGGGAAACTGGACAGCAACTTGGAGAAGAATGAACCTGGACCACTTTCTTACACCATACACAAAAATAAACTCAAAATGGATGAAAGACCTCAATGTAAGACAGGAAGCCATCAAAATCCTCGAGGAGAAAGCAGGCAAAAGCCTCTTTGATCTTGGCCGCAGCAACTTCTTACTCAACACGTCTCCAGAGGCAAGGGAAACAAAAGCAAAAATGAATTACTGGGACCTCATCAAAATAAAAAGCTTCTGCACAGCAAAGGAAACAATCAGCAAAACTAAAAGGCAACCGACAGAATGGGAGAAGATATTTGCAAATGACATATTAGATAAAGGGTTAGTACCCAAAATCTATAAAGAACTTATCAAACTCAACACCCAAAAAACAAATAATCCAGTGAAGACATGAGCAAAAGACATGAATAGACACTTCTCCAAAGAAGATATCCAGATGGCCAACCGACACATGAAAAAATGCTCCACATCACTCGTCATCAGGGAAATCCAAATCAAAACCACAATGAGATACTACCTTACACCTGTCAGAATGGCTAACATTAACAACTCAAGCAACAACAGATGTTGGCGAGGATGTGGAGAAAGAGGAAGTGGAGAAAGAAGCATTGTTGGTAGGAATGCAAGCTAGTGTAGCCACTCTGGGAAACAGTATGGTGGTTCCTCCAAAAACTAAAAATAGAACTAAAAACACCTACAACCCAGCAATTGCACTACTAGGCATTTATCCATGGGATACAAGGGTACTGTTTCAAAGGGACACATGCACCCCCATGTTTATAGCAGCACTATCAACAGTAGCCAAAATATGGAAAGAGCCCAAATGTCCATCAATGGATGAATGGATAAAGAAGATGTGGTATATATATACAATGGAGTATTACTCAGCAATCCAAAAGAATGAAATCTTGCCATTTGCAATTATGTGGTTGGAACTGGAGGGTATTATGCTAAGTGAAATTAGTCAGTCAGAGAAAGACAAAAATCATATGACTTCACTCATATGAGGACTTTAAGAAACAAAACAGATGAACATAAGGGAAGGGAAACAAAAATAATATAAAAACAGGGAGGGGGACAAAACAGAAGAGACTCATAAATATGGAGAACAAACTGAGGGTTACTGGAGGGGCTGTGAGAGGGGAGATGGGCTAAATGGATAAGGGGCACTAAGGAATCTACTCCTGAAATCATTGTTGCAGTATATGCTAAGTAATTTGGATGTAAATTTTAAAAAATAAGAAATAATTTTTAAAAAAGGGTTTGATTCTTATCATTCCATATCAAATGTGGTGCTGGTGTCTAGATATTACCCGCAGTATTTCTGCCCATTTCCCAGAGGTTCCCTTTTGCTGGGTCCTAGAGTTAGGATGGCTCATTTGGCAATGGGGCAAATGACACAGGGGTTTCCTGAATACCAGCTGGGCCTCTGCCAGCCTCAATAGTAACCACCGACTAGGGGTGGGCATGGGGAATGTGGTGACAGGAAGTGGAGAAGTGTTCCAACCCATCTGTCAATTTTCCTAGGGCAGAAATCAGGGCTCATGATGACATCTAGTGACTGCTCTCCTACTCATTAGGAGTGAATTATTCTCTGTATTATGGTTTGTTAGTTATTGCTGCATTAACAAATTACCAACCAAACTTAGCAGCTTAAAATAACAAGCACTTATTATTTCACAGTGTTTCCAAGGGTCAGGAATTTGGGAGCCGCTTAGATAAATAGTTCTGGCTTCAGGTCTCTTAGGAGGTCTTAGTCAAGTAGTCAGCCAGGTCTGTAGTCATCTGAACTCTTGACTGGGGCTAAACAGTCCCCTCTAGGCTCACTAATGTGGCTGCTCCAGATTTCTTCACCACCAAGCCCTCTTTATAAGGCTGCTCATGACATGGTAGCTGGCTTCCCTCGGAGCAAGTAATAGTGGGGGCGGAGGGCAAGGCGGGGAGAGAGAGAGAGAGAGAGAGAGAGAGAGAGAGAGCGAGCTATGGAAGCCACAATGCTTTTTATGATCTAGCCTCAGAAGTTGTGCACCAACACTTCCACCTTATTCCATTGATTAGAACCAAGTCACTGAGTTCAGCCCACACAAAAAAGAAGAGAGATTAAGCTCACTGCTTAAAAGGAAGGGTATCAAAGAATCTGTGGGTATATTTTTTATTTTTATTTAATTTTTTATTTTTTGGGTTTTATTTCAGCTTTATTGAGGTATGTTGACATATAAAACTCTACGATAAAGTATGCCTTGTGGTGATTTGATATACATATACACTGTGAAAGGGTTCTCTCTTTCTAGTTAACACATCCATCATGTCACATATTCATCTTTTCTTATTTTTGGTGAAAATACTTAAGTTCTACTCTCTTAAAATATTTCAGTTATATGGTACAATGTTATCAACTACAGTCACCATGTTTTACATTAGGTCCTCACGCCTCGTTCATCTTATAGCTGAAAGCATGTTACCCTTTGACCAACATCTCCTCAATTCCCCCACCCCCAGCATCTGGCAACCACTATTCTATCTGCTTCTATATGTTTGACTTTTTTAGATTCCACATATAAGTGATATCATATAGCATTTGTCTTTCTCTCTGACTTATCTCACTTACCATATATAATGTCCATGTCTACCTGTATTGTCACAAATGGGAGACGTCCTTCTTTCTCATGGCTAAATAGTTTTCCATTGTGTGTATGTATGTGTCCACCATATCTTCTTTACCCAATCATTCCGTGATGGACACTTATGTGGGTACATTTTTTAAGCCACCACAATGGTAGAAAATAAAAATGTAAGCAAGCATGTTTCTAAACCAAAAATGGAGGATTTACAGCACATTCTCCTGGTGGCAGATATGCAACCTATTTCTGAGAAGGAGCACATAAACCTTAGTGACCCTTGCTTAACCATACTGATAGGCAATAGCCAAGACCTATTAGTCTTACCTGCTTTCCTAGAAAAGGACACTGTTATTTACCTCATGTGGGAATATTTTTCAAGGCTCTCACATAACAGATTGTTGTAAGGGCCAATTGGGATAATGGATGTAGTGTCAGACCCCTAAAAAGTGTCACTGAATGGTAGCTGTTATTTTCCTGTCACCAAACCTTATTGATTCCATCTCTGAAATCTTGGGCATCTCTTCATCTTATTTACTAGCCCCCACTTGTCCTAACTTCACCTAAACTACCACAGAAGATCCTTGCTTCCCTCCTTGTCCTCAGCCTCCTCTACATCCTCTTTACTTTACAGAAGAAATGTTTTGCTTTACATCTTAATTATAGCTTGGGTTTTACAGAGGCTCCATTTATTCACTGAACCATTCTACTGAGTGCCTGACACTCCTAAGACATTGAAACTGTGAGCCAACTCTGACTGGGGATGCGGGAATTGGCTAAGAAGAAAACATAAGAAATTATTATTGTACCATGGTGGAAAATTTTTAACTGTTCTGGCAAAATTTTATGCAAAATGGAGAGAGGGCAACTTATGTTAAAGATGAGCTTCCCTCTCAACTTTAAAAAGATACCATTTTTCTGGCTTGATGAAACATTGCTGTTCCATCTTTGGCAATATTTTCATGGATCCTTGAATTTGTGGTTCACAGCCTATTTCTGGGTTTAACAGTGACATCTGCTCAAGTATTCTATCAATTAAACAATGATTTTCTTCCCTGCAAGAATTGTCAAGGCCTAGCTGGAACTCCCGTGTGATTTGTTGGCTTCATATCAGAGATAATATAGCTTTTTGATGTGTATGCATTTAGGTTATAAAATTTTGAGTAAATGCTGTGTCAAGATTCATTGCTGGTGTATTTTTCTGTGAATGGCATAGACACAGAATGTTTTGTTAGTCAGTGAGGTAAAACATTGGTGGGCCTTCCAGGAACCATCACTCCTTTAACTCAAATTCCTTTCTCCTGGCCAGGTTATTGACACCTTTTCTAAGGAAATAATGATTACTAGCTGCCAACCCAGGTTCTCCCAAATCCATTCTTAAGTAAACCATAGGTCTTCCTTCTTCCAACTGCCTCCACTTTGGAAGGACAGACTCTAGTGGGAAGAATTTGTGCCTAGCCACTTTGCATCTGGTTGGCCTCTCTTCTGTACTGGCTTCTCCACTGCCTGTATCGCTGCCTTCCACTTGTGTGCCACTGCCCAGCCCAGTGACCTGTGGCTACAGTAGTGGGCCTGCTTTCCCCTGCAATCCCTATTCAGCATGACCCTTGCAGCTGGTGCGAGAAAACACTGGTTGGGAGACTTTTCCTTAAATTGTGACTTGATTATATGATAGCACTGAAGGATTAGTGAACTTCTCTTCAGTCTGTTCAGTATATTATATTCCCTTATATTCCAGAAACACAGGATGTAGCTCTAAAGATACCCAGCACAAGCTAATCTAGCTTTTCTCTGCATATTAACAAAAAAAGGATGTTCACCATCTCCCAAAAGATGTGCCCATCCAGAAGCCTATACCTAGATACTGCCTCTCATCTGCAGAAATGAGATTAGGGGACCATATCAAAACCTGCTTGCTAATTTGAGTTTTCCATATCCAAGTCAGGAGGAGTTCTAGCAGTTGGAACCTATTTTTAGTTTCATTCTGTTGTGATCTCATCCTGATTGCCTGTTTATTTTCATATTGTCCGCTTACTAGATGATAAACTTTAATTATTACCAACACATTAATTATACCAGTGGTCCCAACTTGGCTGTGCATCAGGACACACAGGAAGCTTAAAAGATTAGAATCCAAGATGCGCTACAGACCTGTTCCAATATTCCAAGCTAGGATTTAGGAAGTTCTATGGTTAACAAACAGCCCAGGTGATTTCTATACAGCCATTCTATGAACTGGTCTGGGGAACAATGCCTTAAAAATTTATAGAAGCAGACTAAAACTTTTAACTATTAAAACTGTACTGACAATTATCTTTAAAAAAATACAAAGAAAAGCAATAACTTCAACCTTCAAAGATTTCATTGATTACCCAGGAAAAATATACTAGCCTTTACTTTGTTCATAATCACGAGGTTATGGTTGATTTTTATGACTTATCTACCAATTTAATACCTGTGACTTCAACCTAATTTCCTTTCCTGGCAGGATAACTCCAACTTTCATTACCCCACTATTGTCCTTCCTAATTAGCCAGATACAGAAGTTGAAGCCAAGGTCATATCACTGGTAAATAATGGGAATGGACTAATAACCACTGGCTGTCATGTCAGCCCCAGAACCAGGCCAACTCTGTTGTTTGAACATGCAGATGTATCTAAGGGAATTGAGACACAAAACCTCCAGACATGCAGTCAGAACTCTTATACCAAGGTTACCTTTGTCAAACAAGGCATGACAACATGTACCCCTTCTCTTTGGCTCCCATGTGTCAAGATGGAATCCAAGAGAAATTCAGATTTGGCACCCTTTGGTGGCAATTAAAAAAAAAACGCTAATGATAGCTACAAAAGGAATATACTATACATTCTTATGGAATAGCTTATTTAACTTTGGTAAGATTAGAAGCGCTCTTTTCCCATAGGCATCAAGGGAACTCTGTGAGGTCATGGATTCTTCACAGTTGAGGTCCAGAACTAAGAACCACTGACCTTAAACTATAGAAAATTGGGCACCTGGGTGGCTCAGTTGGTTAAGCCTCTGACTTCAGCTCAGGTCATGATCTTGCAGGTTGCGGGTTTGAGCCCCACATCGGGCTCTGTGCTGACAGCTCAGAGCCCGAAATCTGCTTCAGATTCTGTGTCTCCTCCTCCCTCTGTCCCTCCCTCACTCTCTCTCTCTCTCTCCCAAAAATAAATCATACATTTTAAAATGTTTTAAAAATAAAAATAAACTACAGAAAATCAATACATTATGGAGAATGGCTGTTCATAATACAAATTGCAAATAACCTCATTACAGAGTAATTGTGAGTCATGTTGGTTTCCAAACCTGGTCTTAATGACTTTGAAACACAGACACTTGGCACTTGGGCAAGAGGTATTTTATTTTTTTACTTCAAATTGGAGCTAATGATACTCAAAGATTTCAATGAATCTAAAAGGTTTCTTGAATTATGGTCAGGCCCATATGGAGAAATTTTATATATCTGTCTGTAAATGGGCATATTACTCTCTATTACATAGGAGGTAAGGTCCCAGGGTGGGAACAGGAAAAGAGGTGGCCAGACAGGAGGCACATGTGAATTTTGTGGGTGAGACTCAGGTTGAATCCAGTTACTGAGTTTGACCGAAAAGAGGAATGGACGTTTTTCAGATGCTAAGGTTGTTCTGGAACCAGAATAACTGGTTCCAAAACACAGAACATAAGCTCCCCTCTCTTTAAGATAGAGACCTTCTCTACTTCAAAGCCAAGACTCATTGCCCAAGGGTAGAGTAATTTGGGAGGAAAGTGAAATAATGTGCCGTCTGGCTGGGTCTGAGCTAGCCCCAGGGAGGCTTTGCTGCTTGAGAAGAGTTGCTCACAGAGACCACATCTGGGGATTCCTTTATTCATGTAAAAACTGAAAAGTACCTTTTTCCCCAAGAGGCCCAGACCCTCATGCCTTCTTAGTATTTGCATATGGCTTCCAGGGCAGGACACGACAGTCTTTTTCTTTACTTATCTCTGGAGCCTTGCACAGTGCCCACGATTGAATTCTATAATTCCCAATCCATTGAGATCCCTCAACCAAGGAACTCAACTCTTGACCAGCTCTTGCCACTTTTTCTTATCCTTTTCCAATGGAATATGACCTCTGAGATTCAGAAGACTGACATGAAGCCACACACAGGGATGCCAGCCCTCCTGTTCGTTTTTACACAAAGAGACCAAACATACAAATCAAATGGATCACCCCATGGCCGGCGACCCGCTGGGAGAAAAGGCTGACCAGTGGGGCGAGGTGACAATACCATGTGAACGGGCTTGCCCACGGAGGAGGGTTCAAGGTAATGAGGTCGACAGTGTCTTCACCGTCCTGAGAGTTAGCTGACAGAGCCCTCACTCATCAGAGGAGGAGGGGATGGGCTCCTTCTTGCCGGCACTGTGCTTAGCTCGGTGCCGCTGGAGATGATTGGACCTGGTGAAGGCCTGGCCGCAGTCCTCACACTGATAGGGCCTCTCCCCGTTGTGCACCCGAATGTGCTGGGCCAGCTCGGAGGCAATGCGGAAGGCCCTGCCGCACTCGGCGCAGAGGAAGCCCTTCTCCCCAGAGTGAATCTGCTGGTGCCGCTTCAGGGTGGAGGAGCGGGCAAAGGCCTGGCCACACTGGGCGCAAGGAAAGGGCCTCTCGCCGGTGTGGATGCGCTGGTGGCGCACGAGGCGCGAAGGCTGCGCGAAGGCCACGCCGCAATCCGCGCACTTGAAGGGCCTCTGGCCGGTGTGCAGGGTCTGGTGCTCGATCAGGTTGGAGGATTTGGTGAAGCACTTGCCGCAGGTGGGGCAGGGGAAGGGCCGCTCGCCCGAATGCACGCGCTGGTGCTCCATCATTCGGCTGGCCACCGCAAACTCCCTGTCGCAAGCCGGGCAGCGGAAGGGCTTCTCGCCCAGGTGCGTGCGTTGGTGGCGCAGCAGCGACAGCGGCTTGTTGAAGGTCAGGCCGCACTCCGCGCACGGGAAGGGCTTGTTGTTGCTGTGCATGTTGCGCTGGTGTTTGCGCAGGTCGGAGGAGCGCACGAAGGCCTTCCCGCAGTCCGGGCAGGGGTAGGGTTTCTCGCCTGTGTGGGTGCGGATGTGCTTGCGGTGGTCCGAGGACCAGGTGTAGGCCTTGTCGCAGAAGGGGCACCGGTAGGGTCGCTCGCCCGTGTGCAGGCGCCGGTGCTGCTGGAGCGTGCCCCGGTGGGAGTAGGCCTTCCCGCACAGCTCGCAGGCGTAAGGCTTCGTGCCTCGGGGCTGCGATGGGCTCAGCAGGCTGCCGGACTTCTGGAAGGCCCTTCCTCCTCCTCGCAGACACTTGTAGGGGTGCGCCTCCCTTTGCCCGCCCTCATACGTGCCCTCGGGATTCTGGCCCTTCCTGCCCATCCGCGCTTTGGCCTTCAGCGCTGCTGCCAGGCCGGCTGGGGAGGCCGATCCCCGCGCTGGTGTGCGAGTCTCCTGCGTGGGTAGGTCCCAGCTGCCACCGGGCTTGGGGAAACGCATGAAGGAGGAGTGGTCTGGGGTATCTACACCCCTCTGTGCACAGAAATACCTTCCAGTATCAGGGAAGCTGGATGGGACACCCAAGGCAGTGTCCAGGTTTTCCGTGGAGTCTCCGTCAGCACCTGAAGGTAGTGAGTCCCTAAGCGGTTGCGCTGGACCTAACAACTTGTGTGACGGGTCACTGGGGACGGTCCCCGGAGCTATGCCTGCCCCAGAGGAGTCCTGGGTCCGGGTGATCTTTGACTCATCTCTCCCCCAGCTGGCCTTCTTCCGAGGCACCCCCATCGGTTCCTTCCCCGGGCTCCCAGAACTAAAGGAGCCAGAGAATCTCTCTTCCTCACTGGATGGATGATCCCATGGCAAGTCAGGATTGTCTTGAGTCACTTGGGGGCTGCTTCTTGGACAGGCCTGGTGATCATGGCCCCTAGGGCTCCCTTTGTCTCCTGCCTCCCCACCGTCCTCATCCTCACTCTCTAAGCTCATGCTCAGCATCCGGGGGTCATGAGCCTCCTCCTGCAGGCTACAAAGAGGAGACACCTTGCCCCACCTGTCCTGGGGGTCCACCTGTGTCATGATGTTCAGGCACTTCTATTCCTGCTCCTCCTAGACAGAACCTTTGCTTGGCTCAGGATACCTGCAAAAAAGGGAGGTATGAAGAGAAATCACAAAGAATGTACTTCATCACCTTCATGGCCACGGGGACTGAGGTTCTCCCTACAGGTCTCTTTCCAGCTGGTAGCTGTGCTTGGCATATTGTTGCTCCTCACTGGCAAGGGGGAGCTGGGCCCTCCCGAAAAACCCACACGGCCATCCTTAATCACTTTAATGGTCCACTTGCCAGAAGCCCCAGGAGAGCAGGTTGTCAGGGGTGGCAAGGGCAGGATATTTGCCCAGTGCCAGCTGGGCCCTGCCCTGTCCAGGGGGCTCAAACCCCAGCTGCTGGCCAGGTGGCTTCTCTATGAGCATGGGGGAAGACTAGAAGACAGGGCAGGACGCAAGGTCTTGGCCTCCTCAGGCTTCTTAAACTGTTGGCCCACCTGGGAAGCTGAAAACCAGGCTGGCTCCTGATGTCCCTGCCACGTGTCCAAGTCTGCCATTTCTCGGTGGCGTCAGCTGGGACTACCTCCCAGGCTCCGGGGTGTGAGGCCATGTCCTCCAAAGATAAGGAGCAGCCACTGGGAGAATGCAGGTGGGTCAGGAAGGGGGGTCAGGACGTACCCAAGAAGACACCCAGTCGCCCCTCCCTGCTTAAACAGAGCTTCTCAGGCCTTTGCAATAAAGAGCCCCTAGCTGCTGGGGAGACAGTGAACATATGCACCCTGGGTGGGGGGTTGCTTGTAGAAACTTGAACTATCCTTAAAATGTCTTAGCCCTGAGTGTTGTATGTAAGCGACGAACCACGGGAATCTACTCCCAACACCAAGAGCACACTGTATACAATGTATGTTAGCTAACTTGACGATAAATTATATTTAAAAAAATACATTGCTTCATCTTAAACAGTCATGAGAATTTACATTCTATGTCATGTTGATTTTTTTGTTTAACATATCTCATTTTTATGTATTCTTACAGAAATAGTTTTATTGAAGTGTAATTGACATACAATGTTATATTTATGTATTTCTAATTTAAGTAAATCATATACACATGTATATATGTATTTATACACACATTTACCCTGTGTTTCTTTTTCTTTTCCACTAAATACTGTCTTTTTTTTCCCCCAAAGATCGTGTTTTAAGTTACCTTCGGTTTAAATGTTTAACTTTTCCCCCTTAAGCATGCAATATTTATCCCATGGCCTCATGTGTTTCTGGCAAACCCCATATGCCCCCAGGGATGCATGTACCCCCGATTTGAGAAGCATAGACTTAAGGTTTTGAGAGCAAGGCATGAGACAAGGAAGCCATTGAGTTTTGTTTTCTGAGTGATTTTATTTTAGCTTGAAGACACAGAGAAAGCCTGCCGGGGTTGGCTTACTAAGGATTGTTTGTGTGAGTGACACATTTTACAGGAGCCGCTGGAGTGAGAAGCGGGCTCCTGCAGGCCCGGGGGCAAGGAGCAATTTCAGACCAGAGGGCTGAGTTTGCTTTTGTCTGGAGGCAACCTTCTGGGACTCTCAGAGGGGATAATGCTAGCAGTTCCACTTTCTGGGCAGACATTATGAGCCAGACAGAATGCTGAGCACCTCATAAGCATGATTTCATTTATTCTTTCCAGCAGCCTTTAAGAGGAATGCTGTTACTGTTAATCTTTCCATTTTACAGACCAGGAAAGTGAGGGTTCATGAGGTTTCCTACCTGCCCAAGACCACACTGCTCATAGACAACAGCCCTGAGGCTTCTCTTTAACTTGAGGCCATCATGTTACACCCTGAGCCTTAGGGCCTACCTCCCAGATGTGGCCTCCAGACTGAGGCCTGCCCTGGGGCAGGGCCCTGCCCAAGAGCAGCCACAGCATCCTGGGGGAGAGCCACTGCTTTCTGTAGGCATCAAAGCGCCTTGTGTTTTCCAGGCCAAGGAACCTTGGCTCCGGGGCCCCACCACTGGGCTCCTCCCTGCTCGTGTTGACCCAAATTGCCCTCGCAGAGAGAGGCCAGGACACATGCTGTGGAGACTGTTGCCTAGGGTGGTCAAGAGTATTAGTCACTGAGTATTTACTTTCAGAAAGCTCCTTCTTTCCTCCTCCGCCCACCTCCCACCTCCCACCTTCCACCTTCCACGTCTAGGGCAGGATAAGAGGAGTGATCTGTGCACTTGGTGTGGCTCCAGTGTGCTCCCCGTATGGCAGGAGGCATTCTGTTACCCCAGCAAAGAGTAGTCATTCATTCAGCAGATGTGTATCAAACTCAAAAGCATATGCTTGTGCATCAATTAGGGTCTCAGAGCCTTGTTTTTCTTCCTCTGAAAGATGGAAGGTAATACCCCTACTGTGTAGTCTGTGGGAAGCTCCTGCACGCAGCTGGCATTCAATGACTAGCGCATTGTCCCTTGTACCATGAGCTCCTCTGCACCCAAGCGGGACTTCTGGGAGATGTCTAGATGGACAGTCATAGTTTGGTGGTCAAGGTTCACACAGTAAAGTCATGTCCTAGCCCCAGCTCATCAAACTGTCCTTCCCCCAGCTCCTGCCTGATCATAATCCCAGTTATTGTGTGTGTGTGTGTGTGTGTGTGTGTGTGTGTGTGTGTGTGCTTATAGGAGGGGAGCAAACCGGGGGAACCCTCACCTTGTACCTGGAAACAGAAGCCGCAGACGGAGGGAGCACATGGTGCAATGGTGGCTGGGGTTCAGCATCTAATGTCCCTTTGTGACCTGAAGCCCAGGGACCACTCCCTCCCTCAGACCTCTCTGCTCTATTCCCATTACCATGTCAGAGCATTACTATTTCATGGCTAGCATATCCCTCGAAAGGAAACCAGGCTGGATGTATTTTCAGCACACTGGTTCTTAGAAGAGTGTGTATGTGTGTGTGTGTGTGTGTGTGTGTGTGTGTGTGTGTGTGTGTCTAGTCAATAGAAGGGTCACAGCACAGGCCAGCATGCCCGATCAGGGACAGTGGTCCACCAGCAGGGACAGCAAAGGGATGCTGGATTTGATTGAGATAGACTTCTTAAGCTTCTTTCTTTCTCTGGGACAACACTCTGTGCACGTTCATACGGAACTGCTTGCAGACCACTTACTTTGCCCGCCCCCAACCCCCCTCCAGCACACAGACCCTGTTTTACATACGTGTCTCGTTCCCCTTCTTCTGGGCCACAGGTGAGCCTCCTCAGGGCACGCTCCGCCAGCTCACAGCTTCTCAGAAGCCTGACAGGAGATTGTCTTTTCAGGTGGGAAGTCCCTCCCCTGTCTGAAGCCACAGCCCTAGGGAATATATCCTGTTTTCTTCCTTCTGTAGCTTCCAGAGGTTCTCTCTTGACGACCAAGAAGACCGACAGGAAGGCAGGGGCCCAGGGGAGGGCTTTCTGGCAAAGCCTACACAAACATTCCTGGTCTGGAAGAACACTGATGCCATGGTGTGGCGGGTCCCTCTGCTCTCCAGATCTGCTGACCCCCAGAGGCTGTCAGAGCACAGCCCTGCCCTGGAACTCCCACCACACTTGCCGGCCAGAAGTGGCCCAAATGTAAGCCTTACTTACCTCAGACAGGGACACCTTGTAGAAGCCTGGCCTGAGGGCTTGTTCTGGCGCTGGCCCCTGCCCCTCTTCCTACTTTCCTTCTATAGATTAGTTAGGTAATCTTATAGATAGTAACTTATCAATAAGGTAACTTATCGATAGTTCTAGGTCCAACCCCGGGCAGCCACCTCCCGCCTTCTCCTCTGCCTTCAGGCCTTGCTCTCTACCTCTGGCTCTGACACAAATAGTTGCTTACCTGGGAAATGCACACAGCTGCGTGGGTCCCCCACCCTGACTTCTGTCACATGTGGCCTCTCAGCCACTGGAACCAGAGTTTGGTACAAATCAGCAGAGGTGGTGTCTCTGTCCCTCACTCTTTTGTGTCCAGTCCAGCAGCTGCAGAGAGAGCTTCAGGAGGTGGGGCCAGTGTAATACACTCGACCTTCCTGCCTGCATCCCAGAGAGCAGCCTGGGAAATACAGTGGGGCTGCCCTCTCTCACTGCCTGAAAGGTCCTGCCTTCCCTCTGCTCCCGCCTCCCCTCCTGCCAGAGCCTCCCTCCCTCTCCCCTCCTCCCTCAGAAAGGTTGCTCAGTCCTCCTGCAGGTGGCCTTTCCTTCCTGCTCACTCCCATTCCTTCTCCCCAGCAGAGCAAGAAATCCATCCTTCAGTCCTGCCCTGATATGTCCATAGGCCACTGTCACATGCAACCTTCCTGGGGAAAGCATGCTTTTTCCTTCCCCGGCAGGCAGGACAGGGTGTACAACCTCCCCTATTCTGGTGCGTGCCTTTTGTAGAGCTGTGGTTTGACAAAGGGGTGTTCCCAGAATTTTTTGAAGTACTCATCGGCTCAAACATGCCCATGACAATTTCATGGCGGGGTGGGATGCAGGGAGATTGTTTTCTCTCCTTATTCTCATGGATACCAGGCCCGCCTAGGACCTCTCTCCATCCTTCAGCATTGGCTCCCATGCAGGTTCATTTTGAAGAAAAAGGTTGGCCCAGGATATGAGAGTCACTCTTTCCAGAACTTGCACCCACTCACGTCTAATGTGTCTTTACTAGGGTGAAAGCTCAGGACATTAAAACAGGAGATGGGAGTATGGTACCTGTGATGTCCCTGAGTAGCCAAAAAGTATACTGGTTGACAGGAGGGTTGTGGGACTGGCCTACCTTACCACTCACTAGCTGTGTGACTTTGGGTGGGTTACTTAATCACTCTGTGCCTTAGCTTCTCATCTGTAAAATGAGAATCCCCATTTGATGGCATCAGATAATGGCATCCTCATCATGGGGGTCTTGGAGAATCAAATATGCTAATGCATGTAAAGAGTTTAGCTCAGTATCTCACACATAGCTGTGCCCAGAAAAGTCAGCTGCCTTCATTGTTACTACTGATTCTGTTGTTTCTAGGGAAGACATGGCTCAAGGGGCTCCTTTTGATCCCAGTGGCCTCGTTAGGGCTGCAACTCTGACGGCAATACTGACACCTCATCCATTTTTCTGAACAGCAATTTTCAGAGTATGATCCAGAAAAGCAGGTCTATCTGCACCTTGGAGTTGTATAGTTGTGGCTTCAGAGGGAGTAGGCAGACAGCAGAGATGCCTCGAGGTCTTTGAGTCTCAAAGTCTAGAACAGGATTCAAACCTTCATATCCATAGAACCCCTGAAATAAACTGAAGAATGCTACAGCTATGTGGATATGCACTGTTTAAGCAAGAAGATCCTTAGCGATCACATATTTCTCGAAGGGGCCATGGTCCCAAAAAGGTTGAGAACCATTGGTGTTGGCAGGGATGGTGTAGGATGGGGGAAAATAGACCCTTAAAGTAAAATGTCTCCCACAGCAACTTAGCAGATTCTGTTACCACCAACCTGCATCCCAACACTGTTGCTCAAAATTTCTCAGGCGGCCATATTGTATAGTGTTGAGCTTTGGACACCTTTGACAAGGAAATGGCTCAATTCCTCAGGAGGGGCCTGTGGTGGTGAGAGCTGGGGCTGGGGTCAGCCTGCATGTGTCCCTCCCCACGGCAGCTTCACAGCGATGATGTACATTCACTGAGCTTTCCTTGTGCTAACGCTATGCTAACATACCACATGCAGTGTCTCCATTAATCTTTACCACATTTTGATGGAGTGGCTCCTGTCGATGGTATTCCCATTTACAGATTGAGGATACTGAGGCACAGATAGCTTAGTGCATTATCTAAGGTCGCAGTGGGGCTGTGATCGATTCTGAGCTGTTAGGGTCACATTCTTAACCACTACAGGACAAGTGACCCACACACTGACCCCTTAGAGTCTGCATGGTTGGCCTTTGCCTGGCTCCACCCTCATTTCCTCCTGAAAACTTAGTGCCTCCACCCCGAGGCCATGTGACCTGTGTATGTGAGGTCACTGCAGTCACTCTCCTAGAAGATCTCTTTCCTCAGTACAGCTGCCTAAGGAGACAATGGTTCCATTGAATGCCTACCTGTTAGTGTCCATCCTGAACAGCGTTCCTCATCATGCTTTATTTCTAGCAACTGTAACAAATAATTAATTACCATATACCATGGGACTTCCTTCCATGTTAACTTGCCCACTTTGTCTCCTCCTTGGTTTTCAAGGCACATTGGTGTTATCATCTCACTAGTATGTAGGCCACCTAGCAATGAAAGGGGTAAGGAGTGGCCCAGATGCTACCTACATAGAAAAATAACGTGTGCCTTATATCTCCCTGAATCACCTACCCTGAGATGTCCCCTTAGCCATCTTAAAAATCCTGCTTTGAATTGGAGCACACTTTTTCTATATATGAGACTTCGCCATCCTGATGAGTTGTGCACAGGGCACTGATCATGTCTCAGAACTGTACTCTGGGTCCTGCTTAGACCACTGGTCAACCTGCTGCTCAGATCCCTTTTGTTTCCTGGATGCCTCCACTTCTGATAGCACAAGCATATTCACTGTCTCATCCAGTCTTCCCAACAGTCTCTGTAAGGACCACAGGCATTGGAGTGAAAGGACTTTCCCCTAGGACCACATCTTTCCCCACCTTTTAAAGAAATTTTGGAATTTATATCATTCTGCTCAATCCTATGTTGTGGAAACAAGGGAGACATTGTTTTTACTTATTTGTTATTATTAACAAGTCTGCCTTAAAAATCTGGTATTGTCCCAGAGCTGCCCTGACTGGCAGTGGTGAAAATAAGGGCCCCCCTTCCTGCTTATCTGGGAAGGGAATAAAGCAGAGATGAAGAGAAAAGCACAAGGCAGGAAGAGAAAAGAAGGCACCTGGCCCCCACTAGGCACTGTGTAGGGGCCCAGCAGTGTCTGAACTACATGGATGGCTGAAGGGAACTGAGTGACATGGGTAGAAAATGGACGAGATTGACCCTCTACCTGGAGGGTGCTTGGCACCTTGCTGAGCTGGTGAACTATGGCTGAGTCTGGACACTGGGTCAGACAGTAATTCTGAGAGGACCCGAGAGTCTTCCCAAGTTCTGCAGATGAGACTCTGAAGCCTGGACCCTCTCCCCTGCGGGTTTCCCCATGCTCTGCCACCAGCTGTCACCAATCTGCTTTCTTGTACCAGCCCTGCGTCATCCTTGAGGAAGATTAATGGAACCACTTAAGTGTCCCAAGCACAGTAGTGTTGTTTTTCTCTCAGGCATGAAACTTTGTTGAGTAAAAGTATATAAGCGAGAAGCAGAATTGTGGGTGGGATAGGAACTGGGTACATGATCTTAGATTAGACACATCTGGCTTCGAATCCCAATTCTATTTGTTAGATGACCTTGATCAGTTTCCTTACCTTCTTTGAGTCTTGGGTTCTCTGTAGAATGAGAATAAGAATACCTTCATTGACAAGCTTGTTGTGAAAATACCCTAAAACAATATTTTTTAAAGAATTTAGTCCAATGTCAACCATAGAGTGGTTTTTTAATAAGATGTATTATTATTTTTATCCTACAGCTGGTGGGAGCTTGATGTCTTTAACCATCCCTGCTCCTCTAAAATGCTTTTCCTTCTTTACCTGCCACCAGAAAGCTACCATTTTTCTGGCTCACTTTGGTCTCTTTGTCCCAAGCATCCCCACTGACAGGCTAGTCAAACAGGCTTTCAACGACATCTCCAGAGCAGTGAGCCTGGGCATAAGAGCATAAGCCTGGGCTCTTCATTATGTGCTACACTCAATACATGTAATCAATGACGGGGTGGGAGGTGCGTGCTCCAGACAGGATGACAAGACGTGGTGATGACTCTGAATGCCAGTACTTGCCAGCACCTCCTGCAGAGGAGCACCAGGTGGACACCACCACCCTTGGCTGACACCAGGCTGACACCACCTGCCCCTGGTGAAGGCTGCACAGTGTAGTGACCGAGCATGCAGGCTTTGGAGTCAGGCTGTGTGGGTTAGTTAATCCTGCCTCTACCACTTGCTGCATGAGTGTGGGCTGGTTACTTACCCTTTCTGTGTCTCAGCCTCTTGATCTGTAAATTAAGGCTAATAATAGTTATCTACCTCACAGAGTTGTGGGGATTAAATGAGATGATGTGGCTTGCAGAGTGCAAGGACTGTACCAATATTAGATAATCATAATAAAATTTTGGGAGGGGGGAACTAGCCTCTGCTATAATCCAAACATCAGGAAGCAGTAGGGGGTGCCTGGACGGGTCAGTTGACTAAGTGTTGAATCTTGGTTTTGGCTCAGGTAATGAGACTGAGCCCTGCATTCAGCTCAGCACTGTGGAGCCTGCTTAGGCTTCTCTCTCTCTCCCTTTCTCTCTTCCCCTCCCCCGCACTCTCAAATAATCTTAGAAAGAAAGAAAGAAAGAAAGAAAGAAAGCAAGCAAGCAAGCAGCGGAGAACCCCACCTCTGGTTTCCACAAGAACTCTCCTTCAGCTCTCCTGAGGCCTTACCCTATAGATGAGCTATAACCAGGTACCACTGAACCAGAACCTCTTTGGTGACTCTCCACGAAGACCAGCCCCCTTCTGGCTCCTCAAGACCCACCCTGTGCTGTGGTGGCCTTCCCAGATGAACACCAAAGCCCCTGGCCCACACTGTAGGAGGATGAGCTATATCAGCCGCAGGATGGGAATCTCTGAGGTTCACGGCCCTCTGAACACAACTGGCCAAACACTCAAACATTCACTCTCTCTATTGATATAGTAGCACATTTTCTTTGCCCTGGGGATAACACACCCTTCCAGGCCACAGAGATTTCTTCTATTCCACTTTAACCTTGGGACCATGTGGAAGACAAGGAGAGAACACCACAGACAGGACTTCCAGGAATCTCCTATACTATTAGGTTTGCCTCCCGCCTTTGCTGGTCCTTCCAGGCTGGGAGACAACAAGCCTGGGGACGCTAGAAGGGAAGGCACTGCATGTCCTTACTTAATGAACACACAGAAATAGAACCCGCTGCACTCTTCTATCAGTGGGAATCGCTGTAAGTAAAGATCACCAGCCCTAGGGCATGATGAAGCTGTTGGAAATTGAAGAAAAGGCATCAGGTCTCAGAATTTTGAATGAAAAGATCTTAGAAATTATCTAACGCAGCCCCTCTGTTTTACAGTTGCTGAGATACAAGCATTCGCTTAGTTGCTCCGTCTTGCATTTATTCATTCATCAAACATTTGGTGAGCATCACTCTATGTTTTCCAAACTGAGGGACAAAACTTGTGACCAGGCCAGGGAATCACTTTAGTGAGTCACACCCAACGTGCCTGTTTGAATAGGATGGAGTAAAACAGAACAGAGTAGAATATAAAATATATCAGAATATCTGATACATCGTAAGGAAAACTTTAGTTTCAAGTTTTTTTTGTTTTTTTTTTTTTTTTTTTTAGTTTTTAGTTTTATGTATATGCGGAGTTGTGATGGCAACTGTGTTTCTTACTCTGGTTTGCTTTGATTCTTGGTCACAAACACTGTACTTTGTGCCAGTCTTGCTGTGCAGAAGAATAACTGGGGCATCTAGTTAAATATGATGATTCCGGGGCACACTCCCTAGGGGTTCCTCAGGTCCAGGAGGATCCCGGAGTCCCCACTGCGACCAGCCCATGCAGGATCCTGAAGCATGAGTCCCAGGTATACCGGGAAGCGCTGCTCTGAGCCAGGCGCTGAGCCCGGCTGGTGCAGGGGAACCAGGCCAGGTCCTGCGAAGCCCTGCAAAGCCTGCTGGAGAACCCGGAGCACCTTGGGCCGCCAATGCTGCGGGTTGCAAGGAGGAGGAGGGGGAATTGGCTTTGCCTGGGCTTTGGGGAAGTCTTTCCAAACGAAACGTCTTTTGAGTTGGGCCTTGAAGGATGAGTTTGAGTATGCCGAGAAAAGAAGGGGAGGGAAGGGGCCTCACTACTGTCAGGAATTTCACACCATATTCCTTGGGGCCCTGTGTTCTGGGGCACAGCCCTCCCTGCGCGCCTCTGCGCAGGGATGGGCGTCTCGGCTCTCGGGCTCCCCCTCCGGCCCACTTGAGCATTGCCACTGGGATTCCGGCTTCTGGCGCAGCTGCTGCGGGGCTCCCCAACTCCCCTGTCCTCCTGGCCACACCACCTCCAGTCGCTGGCCACACCACCTCCAGTCGCTGGCCACGGTACAAGGGGCCTTTTCTTTCCAAGGCCCCCGCCAAACACACATGCTTCTCCTCGCAGCTGTCTAGCTCGGCTGCCTGAACACAGAGGTAATTCACAGGAGAGGCGTTTGAGGTTTCCATGAAAAAAAAAAAAAAAAAAAAAACACCTCCTCTTTCCTTTTTCAACTGCAGCACGGAGCGTAACTGGACAGAACCTCTCTTCTTCATGCTCTGGCCCTGGGTGTGCAGCCGAGATTCTGGAAAGAAATTCCTTTTAGGGCCCCTGGAATGCAACATTACTCCCTCCGTGTGGAGTCTCCTGGCTAAAAGGAACTGAGGAGTGGTCCTGCACCATACCCCAGCAGTGGAAAGGTCTCGAAAACCCCTGGCAAGCCTACTCAGAGGGTGTGGGTGGAGGATGGAGATAAAAACACAAACAAAATTATAAGCGATTATAAAAACATAAAGACACACTTTGCACAGTTTTATGCCATTATATTTGAAAACAGTGAGGCAAATTATGTCCTTGTTTGTAAAATGAAAGAAGTTAAACTCTTGTATCAACAACCTCCTAGTGGCTGTGCCTCATGAGGTGAAAGTGCTTCGGCCAATTCCAGTCCTCAGCCTTGCAGAAACAAACCTGATTTTGATGAGGCACCCCAAGGTGATGGGGCTCATGGGCTCAGGGCACAGGATTCTAGTGAGGATTCTAGGCAGGGCTGCTGTGGAAATGAGAACCCAAAGTATCCGGATTCAGCTCTTCGGCCAAGTTTCTTCATCCAGGAGGAGCCACAGGGGAAGGGAGGATGAGAGATGGCAGAAACTCTTGGCACAAAGATAAACATCATTTGTTACCTGGAGAAATGGGGTGGGGGTGAGGATTCCAGGCAGAAAAACAGGAAATGCAAAAGCCCTGAGCTCAGATACTGCCAGGCTTGTCTGAGGGACAGCAAAGAAGGGGGTGTCGCTGGGGGAGGAGGGCGGGACAGCAAGAACAGGGGTCAGAGAAGGGATTCTGTAAGGACTTGGCTTTCTTTGGAATAACATGGGAACTCTTCAGAGGGTTTTGAGTAGACAGGAGGCATTAACTCATTAATTTGACAAATATTTAGCACCTACTATGTACCAATTCCAGTTTTTGACATTACAGTTTTATCAGTGAACAAAACAGAAACAAATTCAAGCCACTAGAAACTTATACTTACACAAAAGGTCTCTATTATAAAAGAAGAAAGGTCTAAAATGACTACCTCAGTTTCCCCCTCAAGAAACTAGAAAAAAGAAGATCAACGTAAACCTAAAGTAGAATAAAGGGAATGATAAAGATAAGGGCAGAAATAACTAAGAGAGAAAATAAATGCAATAGAAAAAAAACTAGTGAAACCAAAAGGTGGCTCTTTGAGAAGATCAATAAAATTGATAACCCTCTAGTCAGACTGATCATGTTAAAAAAAAAAAGAGAGAAAACACCACCTACTAATATCAGGGTTGGGAGCTGTGACATCTCTACAGATTCTACAGACATTAAAAGATTAATAATAAGGAAATATTATAAACAGCTGTATCACAACACATTTGATGGGTTAGAATAGAAAAATTCCTTGAAAGAAATGTACTACCTAAGTTTGGTCAAGGAGAAATAGATAATGTGATAGCCCTGTGTCGATTAAAGAAATTGAATTTGTATTTAAAAACCAGGACACAAGTAACACTCCATGTCCAGAGGCCGGGTCTTTCTACCTCCTTCTTACTGGCTCACCAGGTGCAGGTGCTCTGGGAAAAGCATGATCCTGGGTAGGGTATCTTTAATGGTAAATTCTATAAGAATACTTCACTGATGACACGTTGTGAGGCGACACATTCAAAGTGCCTTGCATCTCCCTAAATCCCTCCTTGCTCCCCACATTTTGTAGGTCTCTGCCCCTATAACAGGTTGCAAGTGCTTTCAGAGCACAGGGCACCTATGATTCCCAGCCAGGTCCCCAGGTCCTCTGACCACAAAGAATAAACACTTTACTAAGCAAAAGACCTGGTGCCAAATGTCATATCTTATCTAGCAACAAGTGACGGCAAGATGCAGGTGTCTCGTTTACAGCCTACCTAGCACACACATGGGAACACATCTACATTTGTATCTTCTCTACCTTTTTTTTTTTTTTTTTTTTTTTTTTTGTAAAATAAAGTCAAATTACTATTCCTCCACTCACCCAGACTGAAAACCTAGGAGTCAGACTAGACTTTCTCACACTCTACACATCTGATTTGTCACTGACTCCTGTATCATATTCCTCCCCTTTCCTCAATTTCCAATATCTAAGGCTTCATCAAGGGCAAAAGCTTCTAGCTCATTCCCTCAAATTGATTCATTTGTTCATGTAATAAATATTGACTGCTTAGTTATCATATAATGTTGCCCATCAAATATTTCCAGTTTCCCCCATCTTAGCATACTGTAGGATTTATTCCCTGGCCCCTTGTGGTTAGTCAGGACCGCGTGATTACTTCTGGCCAATGAAGTATGAGTGTCTTTCCGACATGGCACGCGTGTTTCTCAATGAGACTCCAAGCTCCCCCTTCTCTCTCTCTTGACAAACCAGCAACATTTGAGAGGGTGGTACCTCCACAGTCCAGTAACCTGGATCCCTGAATGGCTACGGTGGGTAGAGCCTCTGTGCGGACCCTCAGAGAACATGTAGCACGAGAGAGAAATAAACTTTGCTTTTTAATCTTAAACCCCAAACCCCCAAAATAAACATAGTAATCAGATGATAGGGTCTGTGAGATGTTGATAAGTGCTATGGGAAAAATTGAATAGTGTTAAGGGGCTTGGAAGTGAGGGTGTGGGGATTGCAGTTTGAATTGGGTGGCTGAGCTAGATCTCACTAAGGAGATAACTTTTGTGCAAAACCTTGAAGGAGGCGAGAGAGCAAGATGTACAGACATCTGGGAGAAGGCAGGAGATGGAAAAACCAGTACAAAGCCCCTGAGGCAGGAACATGCCTAGACTGTGGGGGAAAGGAGGCCTGAGTGGACGGATAGAGTGAACGCGTTGGGGGCGGGGGGGGGGGGGCAGGAAGGAGGAGATGAAGTCATGGCCAGATTGTGTAGGATCTTGCAGGGCATTTTAAGGAGTCTGGCTTTTGCTGTGAGTAATGTGTTAACCACATGGGAGCAACAGTAAACTCAAGAAGGTCAGTTAGGAGACATTGCAGTAATCCAGTGGTTTAGATCAGAATGGTGAGAAATGGTCAAATTCCAGAAATATTTTGAAGGTCAAGCTAACATGATTTGGCTATAGGTTGAATGTGGAAGCAAGAGAAAAAGAGGTATCAGGGACACCCTATGATTTGGGGCCCAACCAACTGGAAGGGTGGTGCTGTGGTTAACTGAAATGGGGAAGGTGTTTCGGAGTAGATTTTACAAGAAAGGATCAAAGGAGCTTAGGCTTGGGCAATGCCTAAAGATAATTGATAACTGATAGATAAGAGATCATTGATATCAGCACTGGATTGGATATAGGCATCTGATTCAAGATAGAGATCTTAGTAGAACAAAACATTTAAAGAGTTATCAACATATGGGTTGCATTTAAAGCCACATGATTATATGAGTCACCAAGAGAGGGTAGTAGTAGTAAAGGGAAGAAGTCCAAGGACAGAGTCTGAGAAGTGGGGAGATGAAAAGCAAAAGAGATGAAAAGCAGAGAACACAGGGCCTTGAGGATAAACTAGAAAGATGTGAGGTTCTGGAGAGCAAGGAAAGAAATGGTTCAAAGAGAAGGAAATTACCATTATGTCAAATGCTGCTGAGAGCCCATTAAATGAAGTTAAATGAAGACTGTGACTTTACCATTTGATTTAGCCATATGGGCCTCAAAAGTTGATTGGAGTAGATTGCAGACGGGAGAGGAATTGTAGCCGATGAGTATAGACAGGCCATTCAAGGAGCTTCACTGTAGAGAGAGCTGAGCATGGGAACAGCCTGAGGCAGGAGCAGAGGGAACTTCTGGTTGTTGAGAAAGTGAGAGGAGGTTGGGTCCAGGACCAAACAAGGGTCAGCCTCTGAGCTGAGCGGGCAGCTCATCCACAAGAACAGGGGGAACGTTAAAGGACATAGACACAGACAGAGGTGTGTGGGGAGATGTAGAGGTGGGAGCTTGAGGGAATGCTCTTTCTAGGGCTGCTTTTTCTCTGTGCAATAGGAAGTGAGGCCATTGGCTAAGATGGCAGGTGGGGCAGGAGGTGTGGGGGACCTGCATAAAAAGAAGGTATAAAGTATTTGTCTAGGAATGTGGGACGGTGCATGGGTTCATGATTGTCGGGCAGCATTATAGGCCCACCTGAGGTTAGCTGTCATGGCCAGTCAGGAAGAGTGTGAGGATGTGCACTTTCCTGCTGCCGTGGTCCACTCTGTGGGCACAGGCATGGAGTAGACTCAGAGGTGCAGTTAACTAGATCAGAGTTTTGCCAAACAAAAGAGTGAAGCAAAAGAGGGGTATTGGGGATGAGGGCATATGAAAGAAAGAAGTAATTGAAGTGATAAACCATGGAATTTGAGCCAAGTAGGGTGGGGAGAGAGAACAGGAGGGGAGTGGGGCATGAGTTAAAGGTAAGAGAGGCAGCCAATCACTGAGATGAAGGACTGCCAGTGATGGGATTTCAGGAGGAGATAGGTGCTGGTCGGAGAGGAAGACGCACCTAGCTGAGATACTGACAGGGATGCAGTTACTCTCGATGTCAGGCTCTTGAGTCTTTGAGATGCCATTGGGAGGACATCACTGGGGGAGAAACACCCAGGGAACTAAGAAGCCAGTTCCATGGAGTTATAGTCCCAAGACTGATGACAGATGGTGACAGTGAGCCTGGTGCTAAGTGCCATAGAAGGAATGAAGGGTAGTCATCTGGGGTTTGAGGGATGGTGGGCGTTGCAGGCTGACAACTTGATCTTCACAGCTGGGAACTTTTGAGGAAGAATAGCTTGCAACAGCAAGAAGGAGTGAGGAAGACAAGGCGGGTGCCCCACCCAGAGGTAGGAGGGATGTGGTGGAGAAAACTAAGCACCACTGGAGAAGGCTGCCGGGAACCGTTCTCAGAAGAGAGCCTGTGTTCAGTGAAAGCAAAAAGAGAAGTGGTGGGTATAGGGTAATGTTTCTATCCAGCTTAACACATTTCAATGACTTCCCACAATGCTTAGAACCTAACAGACCAAATTCCATGCCACCTGCTCACTACCTCTCTGCATCCCAGCCACAGCGTCCTTAGCATGTTTCTTAGACACGCCACATTCTTTCCAACCCCAGGGCCTTTGCATTTGGTGCCATGCTTTCTCTTCTTGAAATTGCACCCCAATCCTTGAGGTCTCATGTTGAGAGGATATCCTGTAAGAAAACTTGCTGAATACCCCCTTTGAAATGAGGGTGCTGTGCTGGCACTGTAGAAGTGATTGTGATCCACACACAGTTTCTATCCTCAGGTACCCCAAAGTGTGGCGAGACAAATGAAGAAGTGAGCAGGTAGTTTGAGAGTGTACTCAGGGCCGTGATGGGAGCAACCCAGATGTGGGAGCACAGGACAGAGGCCTTAACTCGGCCATTCTGGTGGAAGTGGGGATTCAGAAAATGGCCAAATGGGGGCCTGAGGGACAAGCAGGGTCTGTAGAACATGCTAAGGAGCTTGGGCTCGATCCTGGAGGGCATGGGAGGGGGCACTGAAAAGGATATACTTTAGAAGGTATAGACTTCTTTTGCGGAAGGATTATGAGCAGAAGTAGAATGTGATCAAATTTGTCCTCCATTGTGTTTGGCCCCAGAATAAGTGCAGAGGTGGCACTCGGGAGGCAGACGACCACAACATTCTAGGGCACAAATAAGGCCTCATGCCATTTGGGAGAGAACATTTGGCTAGGATCCTGGAACCACCAGAGCTACAGAATGTCCTAGGCTCTTGGCCTCCTACCCACCACCCAGACAGTTTCATCAACCAGCTTTACAATAGGTACACCTTCTCCGTTTTCTTCTGATGCCATGTCCTGGTATTTCCTGTGCCTATGACCAGTATGAATCTGCTGCACAGCAGGCATGCAAGAACATCGAGTTCCTTTATTTTCTCATTGTGGTTTAAACTTGTATTTCTCTGTTTCTGAGCCTATGTCGAGGTCCCCAAGTCCTTCATGGGCTGAGGGGGCCTGGTGGCTGGGCATTTAGCAACAAGGGTTAGCACGGAGACATCTGGGGCTCTTTCAGCATGGGGCTCATAGGTCTGCTGGCTCAGGGATGCTTCGCTGCCATTCTCAGAACCTGGAGATTCTTTGCAAGGCTGAAAATGCAGTGTATGCGGCCACTTCCCTCCGGGCCTGGATACCCCTATGGGGCACTGCAGGACCAGGCTGTGGGTGGTGACTTAGAGCCCTTCCCCACACGGGCCAGGAGAACTCTCTAGTAGAGAGAAAGTGTCTCTGCCTGCTGTCTTCTCTGGTCATGTGGCTTCTTCTCTCAAACCTAGATCTGCCTCTTGTACTGTCACAACAGACCTGGAGACCTCTAAAACCCAGAATCTAATTTTAGCAACCGGAAAACTTGTTTCCTTTCTCTAAATCTCGAAACCTGCCCAGAAATTGAGGGGCAATGTTTATGCTTCCATCATTTTGGGGCAAAGAAGTAGATTAAAAATAAAACAATTGAGTTTCTATAGTCAAATGGCCAGAATATCCTATTGTGCTAGTGTTTTTGCCTGGAATCTCCCTTTTTATTTTTCACCTGGCTGACTCTCGCTTATGCTTAGGACTTAGCTCAGACGTCACGTTGGATAAGAATTCTCCATCTTCATGAATCACCACCTCTGCAAAAGGCCCTCAATTATTTTCCGCTGTGTGGCCAACCCACACCTGGCTCATGTCAAGTGTGTGCTAAACTAAATGGAATTCAGGGCAAGGTATCAGATTAACAGGATCTGCCTTTGACTAGTGGCTTCCCAGGGAACATGGGCTTAAATGAGAGGAGACAGAAGAGGTGCAAGATCTGGGGATGCTGTAGTTCTCAGAATAGAAATAGAACATTTTCAAAGGCAGAACAAGAGGGAGGGCAGGGCCATGTCACCTGGCTTCTCACCTGTTTACACCAGGCACCTGGAAAATGGGAGAAGTTTCTAGAACTAGCCAGCAGGTGGCAGCATTGCCCCTTGGATGAGGAACTCCCTTCCACAGGATGAGCTCAGGGTTCTTTCTTGCTCTCCAGGGCACTTCATGGGAGGTCTTTTCTAGGCCAGAGTGATTTGAGCCTTGAGTGATTTGGCCTGATGAGGCCGGGATTCCAGCTGCTCTACACACAGAAAAGATCTGTAACCATTTGTGGATCTAATTTTTTCTAATTCCAGGCCTTCTTCTAGAGGTCTTGCATTCTTGTTATAAATAATCAATCAATCAATCAATCAATCACTGACTCACTCACAGTCCTCACTGGAGCCACTGAATCAGAATCTCCTGGATAGTTCCTGGGAATTCCCATGTGGTTTTGATGAGGGAAGGCCAAATTCTCATTTGTGTGATTAGATTCCATGGTTAGCCTTTCAGTCACAAAATTGACTTTATCCATTAGGAAAACCCAGTACATCTGGGCCCACCACCCGCCCCTCTGCCCCAGAGAGCACTTCAACTGGGAGGGCTGAGCAGCGTGCCTCCAGGGGTCCAGCAGGAGGTGGCTGCCAGGCACAGGCTCCGTGCTCCCCCCAGGCCCTCTCCTCTCTCTTTGTTCTTTCTCAACCTTGGCCGGCCTGCTCCCCAGCACAGCCCACCCCCACCACCCACTGAGCTTTAACCCAACTTCAGGGCTTGTTGACCAGTCTGCAGAAGCAAACAAGACCGCCATGGGGTGCTTAGTGGCCAGTTCTCTCACCTCTCAGGCAGACAGTATTTTTAGTAGTACCTCATGAAGCTGAGGCCCATGGAGGGCGTCCTGGTGTTGACCGGGGCCATGGGTTAGCAGGGTTACCCATGCATGGAAAATCTGGGCTGGGGTGGCTGACTGGGTTTTACAGTAGGTGACCACATTGTTGTTTCTGCTCCCTCCTGCAGCATCTCTGAGTCACTGCCCGCCGATGGCCCTGGGCAGAAAGCTGCCAAAGTGGGTAAAGCCTGAAAGAGTGAAGCCCAGGTGCTGACTGGGCCAACTTGAAGAAGCTGGCCTGGTTGGGACCCATCCTGGTGGCTCCCCACATATCCACCCACCATTTCCTGTCTTGATGCCTTTGTCTACCACAAAGTCTTTTCCATCCAAATCTTATATGTTTCAAAAGATCACTTTTCAGATGCCACCTGTGAGATCTGAGATGGTCATGTATATGTATAAAATATATAGATAGATATATAGATACAGATATAGAGGATATAGATATAGATAGATATAGAGGTGCCATGCTACACCTGGCCCCTGGTGCAAGGTCATACGTAGGCATGCCAAAAGGGAGCATGCAGGAAGTGATGAAGGAAGACACAAGAGAGGTGTGGTTGTTAAATATTGTGAGTCCAAAAGGTGAAGGAAGAAGATGGTGGTAAGTTGCAGTTGACAGGGAGGGCTTTGTCACGGAGTAGAAATTGGTCTGAGCCCTGAAGGATGGCTTAGATGATTAGGTGAAAGGTCACCAGCATGTTCTCAGAGCTTTCTTCTTAATGGCAAGTCAATGCTGAGATATTCTGGGTAGAAAGGGGTTCATGGGTGGGGCAGGCCAATCATGATCAACAGTCAATCTTGTTGATACTCTTGGTCAGTCCCAGTCGAACTTTCTGGAGTGTGTGGTATGACTAGGGAGTAAGGAGGACATGGACAGTAAGGCATTGGTTTGTCTCCTGGACGCAGTTCACACCAAGAAAGGAATACCAAGCACAAAGCCAGAGAGAGGGCTAGAGGCAGATGCTGTCAGAGTGGGCACAGCACTCCCAAACACAGCCCTTGTGTTTGAAGCAGAGTTGTGATGTAGCCATTGCCTGACCAGTCCAGCAAAGTGACATCCTAAAATCAAAGAGGGAATAGCCTGGGAGGTGGAATCCATGTCTTCTGGTACTTCAGAGGTACACCTTGTGGGCTGGAGCCTGAGGACTTCTGCACTCGCGTGAACCCCCCTACCTTCTCCTCCTCTATCCCCAACGTAAATGTAGTGAGACTTTGGGCCTCTAACCAGCTTCTCCTCTTAAGTGAAAATTTGAGTCTTTGCTTAATGAGAGCCAAGGTGAGACAACAGGTAAGAGGGAAAAAGCAGAGTTGCCCACAATGGGGGTAGAAACCTTGTTCTCTGCCTTCTCAGCTCCGCTCTGGATGCATAACCCACACTCACCACGCTTCCTTCTAAGTCTGCCTAAGACAAGGAAAGGTTCCACCAGGGAGACCCCTCTCAGACACCCACTCAGTCCTGAGAGTGGGTGTGGGTGTCACGGACAAGATGGAGAGCTGTTGGTGACACACCAGCACCACACCCACCATGGCTTGCCTGGGACACTCGCCCCTGCTGATTGGGAAAAGGCACTGCAAGGACAGAGTGTGCCCTGCGTCCTTCTAGGAGAATGTGCTCTCTACTATCTGATGGCACTCTGGCCAAAAAATGTGTATCTCCCTACCTTTCCTTTCTTCCTCCTTGAGAGCCTCACTGTATTCTTTACCAAGCCACATTGCTGACTTCCAAAAAACAATTATGCCCATGTGGGAACAAGCTCCTCCCTTGTAGCATCTCATGAGGTCTGGACACTCAGGACATCCCTGGCACTAAGCCCCAGCTGGCCTTGGGCCACAGCCCTCCTCTTCTGCCCCAGGCTGGCCTGCCGCCTCCCATGAGTCACTCAGGTAACCAGAAGGGCAACCACGGGAGAAAAACAACACCCTCGTTGCCCCAGGTGGCAGTCCCAGCCCAGGGAAAGGTATAGCTGGGGCATTGCTTGCAGTCTTCCAAGGTTAGGCCTGTCCCTGGGGCAGCAGGAAGAGGCTGCAGCAAGCTGGTGGGAGGGGCAGCGGGAGAAGCGTCCTGAAACTTGGCGTGTGCCCTGACTTGCCATTTCTGACGTCAGCATCTTCTTATACACTTTCATAAGGTAGGAACCAGGAAGGGAAGAGGTAATAAGATCAGGGTGGTGCCAGGTGAATTCCACGGAAGACAGTGTTGAATGCCTCATGTTGACTAATGCCTTTTTGTAAATAAGCCACACTTCCCTCCTAGCTCATCCCAAACACACTCTCCTTCCTCTGCATCCACATCACCGATTTGGCTCTTCGTCCTACAGCATGTAACTTATGGGTCTGTCCTCCCAATGGGGAGCCCTAGGTACCCGTCTCGGACAGCCACTATAATGCTTGTGCCTGGTAAGCACTCAGTGGACACCTTTTGAGTTGGTGCACAAACCCCTCAGCCCATGCTGCACCCCAGTGGTACCAGAGGTAACTCTAATGACAGAGCAGCTGCTGAACTTGGGGTGCTGATTTGGGTGGTCATGCCGCCCCTTGGGCACTTCTCCAAAAGTGACAGGAGAGATACTGGGCCAGAAGGTCACATCCTCAGAGTTGCTCAGCTTACAAGAACAACAGGCCCATCCTTGGGTTCTCCTGCCTGCTGGGAGGATGAACCAGTCTGCTTATAGCTGTGCATCTGCCTGATACCACTTTCTCCCCTGGACTGGCCTCCTCAACAGCAAGTCTGGGGCTTATTTAGTTTTGACTTCCAGCACAGAGCCTGGCTCATCCCAAGTGCCCAGCAGATGCCCATTAGATGAAGTGTGTGTGCGTCCTTCGTACCTGGGCCCGTACACTGTTCCCATCCACCATTGCTGTAAGGCAGCAATATGTGCAGTGTAATGACCCACCCCTTCCACACACCCCAGGATAGGAGCCCCAATGAGGGATCCTCTTCCTCCCCCGACATCTGCCCCAGAGTGTAGATATGCTTCCCCAGGGTCCTGCAGCCCTGGAAAGCCCTTAGCACACAGAGACAATATTTGTGGGATGCTCTGATGGATGAAAGAAAAGGGATACCCATTCTATTTGACAGAGGCTTGAGAAACTCTCAGAAAAAAAAAAAAAAAATGTGAGCTCTTCCTCATATTTGGCCCCAAACTGCTTGGAATGTGGTATCCTCCCTCTTCTTTCTCTCGATTTCCTTCCCTACACCACATAAGACAGAATGTTGAACCCATCATGCAGATCAATGCCTTTTGATCATCAAAGGACCTAGAAGGAGCAGCCCCATCCTGGGGCATACATGAGAAAAATACATCTTTCCTCCCTGCTGGAAGCCCAGATCCCCTCAGGGAAGCACATTGGTTCTACACATTCCAGATCCTGAACCTGGACCTTACACTTTATCCCCTGAGCCCATGTGAAGCAGCGGGAACCACCCCTGACATGGGAACGGACTTGTGCAAGGAAAAACGGAATGTCCTAAGCCAGCCAGAGCAGACATACATGGTTTTCTGCTCTATCGAGTCCTAGGTGTTTGCTTAAATGAGTCCTGGCTAACAGGACTGAACCTCAGACATCTGTCGCACCCAGTCTCACTGCCCCCTCTAAGCCCTGAGCTTTCCATTGCACACACAGCACCCTCCAGTGCAGATACACTTAATGGGACTTCTTAGCTTGGGGAGGGGGTTGCATGGGCCTGCTGATCATGAATCACATCAAGAGAGTGGAGACCCTAAGAACTGTAACAGCCACTGAACAGATGGCGGCAGGAGTGGGGACAAAATCACCCATAGGATCAGACCCCCAATGACGTGTGAACACAGAATCCATGAAGACCCCATGTGGAGGCCCGAAGACCGGCGAGATTCCCATCTTGTCTGTCTAGGCCAGAAGCTCATGGTTCAACCCCTTATCCCTGTAGCAAGTGGCAGACACACAATCACAAACACACAAAACCAAAACCGTCATCGGCATCATTTTGGGGGTTTGAATGTGCTGAGTGCTCAGAGGCGGTGGGGAAAGAACAGCTCTCTAGGCAGGGATCGGTCCTACAGCCACGATTACTCACTAACCCAGGGCAGTGCGTTTGAGGCAGCCCACGTGTGCCCCCAACTACCCTCCGAGAAATGGGCTTCTAGGCTGGCTCTGCACCTCAACACTGGGCCGGCGAGGCCAGCTCTGCCCTCAGGTTGGCTGTATCCTCCTGGCCTTGTGCTGTGAACTTGCCCTTCCAGACTGCCAGGAAAGATGAGAATTTTGTTCTTGAGGATTGGAGCAGATGGCAGCCTAAGCGCAGTGGTGTGGACATCAGCCCTCCAAGCAACAGTGGTTTCTGTCCAGTTCCTCCTGCTCAAAAGGCCCCCCCGACCTGTCCCACAATATCCCATCTGCCCAGAGTTGAATCCTGGCTCAGATTTGTAGTCAATTAGCCGATAGAATTGCCACTAGATGCTAGGAATAGTAATAGGCCTTTTCATGGTTAGGCCTCATAACAGCCCCCCAAAGGGCATGATTTCCTCTTATAAATGCAGAAATTAAAACTCAGGTTACTTAAGCAACTTGCCTAAGACCACAATGCTAAGTGGTAGACATGGGTCCCCTGATTGCTACTTCAGGGTTTTGCCCCTACACAAAAGCCACCTCCTTCCTTGAAACACTGAATGGGGCCATTTACCCTTTCCCACTCCCGCAGAGGCATGGGAACAAGGCAGGACGATGGGGAGCAAGGTGTAGTCGGTGGCCACTGTCTGTCGACTTGGTATAGTCTCCTCCCTAAGCCCTCCTTTGCTGTGGACAGTAACCAGCAGTTTTTTCTGGAGGCCTGACACAGTGGCTAAGAACATGGGCTCACACCAGACTCCTGGGTTTAAATCTCAGCCAACCTGCCTGTGTGATACCAGACAATATAGTTTACTTCTCTGGACCTCAGTTCCCTCATCTAGAAAATGGGATTAGAACAGCACCACCTCATAGGGTTTGTTTGGGGGACTGAGTTAATTTGTGCAAAGCACTTAAAACAGTGGTTAGCACTCAGTAAATGCTTCATAAGTGTCTTAGTCGTTAATACCAATTATGTTTGATATTTAATATTACTTCCAAACAGGGCAATATTGTTGACTTATTCCTATTTTATGCAGGGGAAAAAAAAATCTGAAGCCAAACAACCAGTAGCTCCTCTCTCCTCAGGGTCTGGGGCCACACCGCCCGCGCAGAGCGCCCTCTGCCGGGAGGTCCTGGGGCACGGGGACTGGGCCTTCTAGGAACGGGTTTCTCTGGTTTGGCCTTCTCCCTACCGCCGGGCTAGGTTCTCAAACACCCATCTGTCCTGGGAACACTCGGGCTGTCACTGCGGCATAAAAGCTGCACAAAAAACACACCGAACCACCCAGGGGCCCAGGCTGCCAGCAGCTACTTGCTACCTGGCGTGCAGGATGGACAAGGCCTGCTTCTTGGCCTGCACCTCAGGGCCGAATAAGAGTTTCTTACATGGCCTGGAGCTTGTTCCTGCCCCTCCCCCCGCCCCCCAACAGGGAGAACACTGGCCTCCTCCCTGAATCTTTACTTCTCTTCCTACTCTTATTAGCTTTCTTAGTAGGTACTGGGTGGGCCTTCACCCGAACCACTTGTTTAAAGAGCTGCCTCTCTACCTTTCATTCTGCTGAGTTTTCTCTACTGGTTGGCAGAGAGCATGCGAGGTGGGCATGACAGAGCAGATGGCTGGCGGGTTGGTGGCAGTGAGATTTGTTGGGAGAACATACCCATGTCCCGGTGAAGGTGGTGATGGCCGAGGACAGAAACGGTGCTGGGGCTCAGCACGTTCCCCAGGCTGTGGACAGATTTCACTAGGCTCCTGGAAAAGCGTATGTGTGCGAGGTTCTAGTGAAGATGTTTGTAGCTCTTGTTTACAGTTGCTCCGACCTCAGCGGCTTACCACAGCAGAAGTTTATTTCCTGCTCCCACAAGGGCTCACCCAGGCACCTGGGCGGGCAGAGGCACTGCCCCTTCAACAGGCAGCTTCTAACAGTAGCTGGAGTGGAGACGGCAACCCACAGATGGGGAAGGGGGGCTGTGGAGAGCCGGGAAGAGGGATTTGTGAGGGTTAGCCTGCAATCAGAATGCGTCACTTCTGACCACATGCTGTTAACCAGAACTCCACCACAAGGTTCCTCATCTTAAGTGAGGCTGGGAAACATAGCCTCTGCTGGAAAATCCTTCCCAGCGACAACCCCACCCCCCAAACTGTGGACTAGAAAAATGACTGGTGGAATCAACCAAATGGGAATGCCAGCTGGAGGCATCCTAGAATGAAATTCTGCTACTGTGATCTCAGCTGCATCTGAGGCATGGAAGGAGAGTGGGAGGGCTCTAAAAAGGCCACCTTAATAAACGTGGGTGAGTAAGTAAATAGGCAAAAATGGCCACCCAGGAAACTCTCAGTGGAGCTCAGCCTTAAAAAAAGGAGCATGCACAAAAGGCAGAAAGAGTGGCTATTGACCTCAAACAACATAAAAATATAAAAGACTGGTAGGGAGCTGTCAGAGTCATGTCAGAAATGTTGATCCAGGATAACTGAAAAATGTTGGCAAAGTTTTTTTAAGCTTTGAGTGGACAAAGGAGACTTAGGTCTGTCCCTAGGGATGGATGGCAGGATGTTACTGAATGACAGAAAAAAAAAAAAAAAAAACAGTCCATCAATTTCTACTTTATGTCCAACGTCTTTGTCAAAGTGAATCGTTTTAAGGCCAAAAAAAGAGAAGACATTGAAATCCCCAATGAATGAAGAGTGTGCAAGAGGGAAACTTACCCATCGACTTAGTTGACACATCCTGGCCCAAAGGAATTCTATTCCAGAATTCTGAAAAAAATTCTGAAAAATCTTTTGACTGAAGATGCAGAATAATAGTTAACACAGGCCCTGGAGCTACACTACCTGGGTTTGAATCTTGGTTCGGTCACTTGCTAGCTGTGTGACCTTGGGGAAATTACCTGAACAGTCTATGTCTTAGTTTTTCCACCTGTTCAATGGGTAAAACAATAATAGCTACTTCACAGGACTGTTAAAAGTTTCAGTAAGATTCAGTCTATTCTTAGCACTCAACCTTGTACCTTCAAGTGTTCAATAACTGTTAGCTACTGCGGCTACTACTATTTTATGGCTGATCTGGTAGTCTATAAAACTTTGTGGCAATCAGAGAAAAGTCTAGAAGACAAAGATAAACAAATATATTCCTTTTTTTAAATTTTTATTTTTGAGAGAGACAGACAGAATGAAAGTGGGGAGGGGCAGAGATAGAGAGAGAGAGAGAGAGACAGAATCCTAAGCAGGCTCCAGGCTCTGAGCTGTCAGCACAGAGCCTGATGTGGGACTCGAACACATGGACTATGAGGTCATGACCTAAGCTGAAGTTCAATGCTTAACCTACTGAGCCACCCAGGTGCTCCAACAAATATATTCCAATTTAGAAAATCAAAGAAGTGAATTTTCTCAATGCTGTCCATGCGAGGCAAACTCTCTAACTATGTAGCTATTGAGAAAATATTACATACCTACCATGTGCCAGGCTCTGTGCTGGGCCCTGGGAAAAGAGGACAGAAATCCATGCCTTCTTCAGGATAGTAGCTCTATCAGGGGGAGATATGTAAGTTTACATAAGTAAATACATAGTGGTTGCTGACAGGTGATATGGAGAAAAATGAAGTAGGGTAAGAAGATGCACAATGGTAGAGGGAGAAGATTTCAGTTTGGAAGAGGGGAGTTAGGTAAGGTCTTTGACACAAGAAGACCTTTTAGTAAAACCTGAAGACGTGTGGCTCTCTGGAGACGGAAATGCAAGTGCCAAGAACCCAGCAGGGAAACGCATCTGATGGGTTCCTGACACAGTGTGGAGTCGAGCATGGCTGCATAAGGGGGTTGGGGACCTGGGGAACTAGTGGTAGAGGATGAGGTCAGAAAGATAGCAGGAGGGCAGGCTGGGCAGGGCTTTGCAGACCCTCGTAAGGACCAGGAATTAGAGAGATGGCAGCCATTGACCAGAAGAGTGACACTCTCTGATTTACATTGTAAAAGTTTGCTTCATGGTGTAAGAGACCGAAAGGAGGCTACCATGGAGGCAGGGAGGCCTGTTACAAGGTTCTTGTAATAAGCTATGTAACAAACTGCAGTGGTGATGGCTTAGCCCAAGAAGGTGTTGAGATATGGTTTAAGAAGTTGTCAAATTCTGGATAGAAACACTTGGATTTTGCTAATAGATTGAGTACACTTGAGAGGAAAAAAAAAAAAAAAAGAATCCTTAATTCCAAGGATTTTGGCCTGATCAGCTGGAATAATGGGGTGGCATTAACTGAAACGGGACAATTACAGGAGTACCTGGCTTAGGGAAGGGGGTGGATGAGGAACTTGTTTGGGGATATGTTACTATTGAGATGCTTATTGGGCATCCAAGAAGAGACATGTGGCAGTTAGTTGGATTCATGAGTCTGGATATCAAAGAAGAGGCCATGGTTGGAGAGGTACCTACCTGCGAATACTGAAATTAACAAAGGACTAAATTAACTGGAAGAGAGGAAGTCCAAGGACTGAGCTGGAGAACACCTCAATGTTGAGATACAGAGAAGGCGAGGAGGAAGCACCACAGGAAGACTAAAAGGAAGTAACTAGCGAGGTTGGAGGACAACCAGGAGAAGGTCCTGGTGGCCAGTGATGACAAGGTTTCAAGGAAGAGGGAGGGATCGACTGTGTTAACTCAAGCTGAAAATCAAAGGAAGATAAGGACTGAGGGATGACCACTGAAACAGTTGGTTAAAAGGATCATCAGTGAATCCTGAGAAGAAAATGGTATTGATTAGGATTCAAGATTGGTTTTGCCAGATGAAACACATTCTTTTCTTTATAAAATGTCCCTGGACAGTTCCATAGTTTGCCCAGATTTCAACATGGGAAAAATATATATATATATTTTTTTGACATGATGGCAAAATAGAGGCTTATGACACAGTTTTATTCCTTAAATTTATAAATGGCATATTCTACCCTCTCTCCCCTTGGCCTGTTCAGGTGTTATCAAGGACTCGAATAAAAGCATTATTGCAACGATGATCTAACTTGGAAGCTGTTGCAAAGCTTGGCAAGATAGAAATCTGTTAACAGAACCCAAAAGGTCCCACAGAGCTAGATGAATGGGCAGAGTGAACAAATGACATTTAATCAGAATGAATGGAAACTCCTTAACTTTGGTAGCAAGAAATGAATGTATAAATATCAGAGGGGGAACCAGTGTTTAGCCATAGTAAATAAGAAAATGACCTCACAATTTCTGTTGATAATTAAGCTCTGTATGAAGCACCATACTGATAGATTACCAAACTCTATTGTCATTCCAGGCAACAATAACAGAAGAGTGGTATCTATAATAATTAATTAGCATTCTGTGCTGGCTAATCCACACCTGTAGGATTTTATTACATTCTGGTATCATACTTGAAGAAGGTAATTGACATAGTAGGATGCATACAGAGGAGAAAAGCAGGACCCACGAAATCTACTGTTTTCCTGCATTCATGTCTTGCTTTCTTCATAGGTTCTCCACACTGTTTTCAGGGTGGTTTCTTTTGAAAATAAATAGGATCATGGGGTGCCTAGGTGGCTCAGTCGATTAAGCATCTGACTCTTGATTTCCGCTCAGCTCACTGAGCGATCTCACTGTCTTGAGTTTGAGCCCCCCTTGGGCTCTGTGCTGACAGCATGGAGTCTGCTTGGGATTCTCTCTCTGCCCCTCCCCTGATCACTCTGTCTCTTGAAAATAAATGAATAAACAAACTTTAAAAATAAAAGAAAATAAATAGGGTCACATCATTCACTTAGTTACAGCCTTCGGTACTCTTTCTCCCATTGCCTACGAAATAAAACCCAAGACTTTCCAGATCCTAACCCTGTCTCTGTAGTAGCATTTCACTCTACTTTCCCAGTGGGCTTGATATTCTGGCCACAATGTACCCAGAGCTTACCAGGCTGGCTCTTGCTTAGTGCTTTCTCTCATAGATTTCATGCCTTCCCGTGGGCTCTCACAGCACCTATTCTACCCCTGTTTGTTCTTGCCTTTCCCTACTACATCATGGTTACCACCTACAGACCTAAGCTACCTGAGGGCAAGGCCAGTGTTGCTTATTGCATTCTTATTTTTCTGCTTAGGGAAGATCTTGCCACAAAACAAGTACTCAATAAATACTGGTTAAAGAAAGAAATGAATGGAGAGATAAATGAATCAGTTCCAGTTCCTCTGCCTAGAATGCCCTCCCTTCCCATTTGTCCATGTGGTAAATTGCCTTCATCCTCTAAAGCGTCCAGCTCAGGCATCAGGCATTCTGAAAGCCCTTCCTGCTCTGCAGCCCTTTCCCTTCCCTCCACTTCCTGCAGCACTTAGCATGCAGGACACTATGCTTATGTGCCTACCTGGTTACTCTGTCTTACTCATCTTTGTATGCCCAGGACAGTGGCCGGCCAAATACCTGCATCTGGTGTCATATCTTAGAAGGAATGACTAAGCCAACTGAGAATGTATAGCCCAGAGAAAAGGGAAATATGGTTCTTTTGTTAGAAGAAAAAAAAATAGATGGCTCTTTGGCTTGGTGTGGTGGTGGTAACTCACATCCATGAGGGGTAAGGATTGATAGCCTCTATGGCCTCTTCTAACTCTGGGACTTTGTGACTCTGAGCTCTGGTATTCAGCAGAGTTGCTGTATTACTTAACTGATGATCTTGCTTCCATGCCAAGTAGCCTTGGGGAAGATCTTGGAAGAATTGTAGCCCCCTTTGCTAAAGATGGATTATTGATGATGGTGAGTAAGATGTCCATCCTCTGAGGCAACTTCTGCAGAAGTATCTTTTTTTTAATTTTAAGTTTATTTATTTTGAGAGAGAGAGAGAGAGAGAGAAATGTGACAGAGGCAGAGAGAGATGGAGAGAGAGAATTTCAAGCCGGCTCTGTGCTCATAGTGCAGAGCCTGATGAGGGGCTCGAGCTCACCAACTGTGAGATCATGACCTGAGCCAAAACCAAGAGTCAGATGCTTAACCAACTGAGCCACCCAGGTGCCCTTGAGGGGCAGTTTCTAATCTCCCCTTTGCCAATGGGAAGAAGGCTTCCCTGGTCCATGAAATCCCTCTGGGTTGGTGTCGGGGGAGCCACTCTTCACACTCTGCCTCAGCAGGCTCTTGGCCCTGGCTCTCTCCAAAGCCAATCTGATCCAGCAAGCTCTAGTCACTGCTCCACAAGAACTCTGTCTCCTTGCATTTGGGATGTAGAGATTCAACCTCGTGTCAATGTCACAATTCATTCTGCTTCAGAGCAGGTCTCAATTCTCACGGTAGGTGTCAGTGCGGTCAGAGAAAAGTCGTGGCAAAAACTGGTGTCCCTGTGGCCATCAGCTTCAAGGTCACTTTGACCCCAGGATATCAGGGGGAGGAAGGAGCGGGAGGCCAGAGAGGATATACCCACCGAACCATTCTGCCAACATTCTGTAGGCAAGAGAACAGCTTTCCAGGAAACCTGTGGGACCATATAGCAAGAACATTCTCTGGCCTCAGCTTTTAGGACATTGAGAAAGGTTCAGAGGACATGCAGCTTGTCCCTGAAGGCCTGATTTCCTGGAAAGTACTTGCAGAAGATGGTTTCATCTGCATTTAACCTGCTTGGGTCTTCTCAGGTGTCTACATGTCTGGATGTGCAGAACAAGAACCAGACAGGCCATCCAGAGAGCATTTATTTGTTTCTTGAGAGTAGGCAAGATAAGATAACTCAAGTTTTCTGTTCCATTTATCTTATCAAAGGGACAAAGTTTGTAAGAACCACTTTCACCTTTACAACATCTGAGAAGATACTTGATGCAGTTTTGGGGTCACTCTAAAACGCTGGCCTTGCTTGACCCTCCTACCTGTTCTCTTTACATCCCTTCTCTCCTACTGTACCCTCTCTGCTTAATCCCATTACCAGAGTCTCAGAAAACAATTCAGCTCACAACAAACTCAGAAAACTCTTAAGCTAAATTCCCTTCTTTGCCTTTTGAGTGGAATTTGGGACCCTAGTGGCTCCTAAAACTTGTAGCAGTAACTTGTTTCAACAGCAGGTCCTGGATCCCTTGGACAAGGACTGGTCCAACCCTGCTGTGGACTTGCCTGGCACTGGCCCATATGAAGGCAGGGAATGGTGTGCTCTCACCCTCTCACTTCCAGATGGCAGCTATTTTTAGGGAGAAATATTGATCTGATGGGCTATTTTTGACAAGTAGTTGACAACAAAGTGTAACAGTAGGCGCTTACCTGGAAGTTACTTGGGCCTTTAACAACCTGTGCTTATGGGAGCATAGTCCTGTCATGCAGGATCCATTCAATAAACATTTGGCAGATGTCTGCTGAAACTGTCCTGTCGATAAGAATTTAAAGAACACTGTGCCCTGGTTCTAGATACTGAGGGAGAAAAAAGAAGAATGGCAAGTTTCTGTCCTCAATTGTCCTACAGTCTGGTGGTCAAAAAAAGACTTACATATTTGGAGAGTGACCCACTGAACAGTAGTCTAAGACTAGGACACATCTGTATATTACACTCCTCCTGGATCTGAGATGTCCACTTTGCGCATCTCTCCAAGTTGTCTAGAGTTCTACCCACGGTGTCCTTGGGCCATCTACAGTAACTCTGCAGGGACTGTGACTTCATCTCATGGAAGTAGACAGTTGCATCTCCCTCCCTGGATGTTAAAGTCCAATTCTCCCTGCTCTAATTTGGCTGAGAAACACTTTATAAATATTTGAGATGGTGTCATAGGGGAACATTACAGAGAGTATGTTGGTGTTACACTGTTTAATTTTGGCAGTGAGCATGATGAAGGTAACGTAATGGGAATTGCTATAATGAGTGTTTTTTGATGTTTTGCAAATGAGGAAATCGTTGAGGAAAGAAGCTTGCCAAGGGTCATGCAGAGGAATGCAAAGCAGACTCTAGCTAGAAAGTCCTTCCCTTTCAGATCTCTCTGCTGCCTCCACACTAATCCACTCTGAAAATCATGGCATGACTAGACCAGCAGGCATACCTCATCCCTTGGCAGATCTCTTACTGCCCCAGATAGATGGGAACATCAGACCTTCACCTCTCCACTCACGAGCATACTGGCAGTGTGTGTACCTTTCTTGGCTGACCTCTGGATGGTCAACCTAGTGTCAGTCAATCATGTTTTATTTGCTCTTCCTTCTAGTTCTGGACTCCTAGAAGAAGGTAGACAACGTATTTGACATGTTACTCTGATTGGTTTTTTGTTTCGTTGTTTGCTATTTTGTAAGATGGTATTGTTCTGGCCTTGAGTTAATATCCCTGGTTCCTGACACAATTTATATATTTATGTAAATGACCAATCTCCCCAATAATGTCCCTGAGTTCCCCCTTTCTGTGGCCCATCTTGATCATGTACCAATGGATGCAACCATGTAGGACATTCTCTTCCCCTCCTCTTCACATCTTGCCACTCTTGCTAGACTTCTGCAGACTTGAAATGGAGGAATTCATTGTTTTGTGGCCTGCAAATTCTCTGGCTATCTTTCCTCTTTTTTGAGAATTGTCACTTTATAATGCCCGTGTGTAAATAGGTATCTCTGACCCACTTGGAGCCTGCTTTTGAGCCCTCCTGTCTTATATCCGCGGGGTGAGGGCAACGGTCTCTCTGGTTGGCAATTCTAAGTCCTGCACCTAACTCAGCACAGGTAGACTCTAGGCCCTCATAACTACTTGCTGAGTTAACTAATAAATAATCTTGTCCTCAGAGATTCCCATTTCTACCAAACCAGCAGAATGAATGCCTCTTGCCTAATTGCATAGGTCCAAAGAAGTGAGGTGTAGATGCCCTCTCCTGACTCCCTTCCCCTGTCCCCCACCTCCTTCCAGTCCCCCTTACAGAACAAATCTCTGCTACAGACACAATACCCTTGAGGTCAGAAGAAAGAATTTTAACATCAGCTGAAAATAAACTTCCGTGGTCCTTTGTGATTTCAGTGTTTGGTCCTTTGGATCATTTTTAGACCTGAAAATCTCATTCTGTCATCTCTTTCCAAGATTGGCATTTTTCAGGTGAATTGGTTGTAGGGGTGTATGAGGTGGGGATGCAGCTTGAGGGAAGGTAATTTAAAAGTGGTGTCTGACACCTCCTTGATTTTCAGATATCTTTGATTTCTCACCTGATAGAGCTGGAGTGTTTTTCCCAAGTGTCATTAGTCTTTCCCCAGTTCTAAACAAGTCAAGTAGCTATGGGTAAAAAGCTGAGGAATGAAAGTGGGCTGGTGAATGCACGCCTCTCAGCAGGTGCAGGTTGAAGCCTGCCTGTGGGGGCAGGAGCAAGGGAGTGACAGCTGCCTACAGCCCACAACCCCACTTGTGCCCACCACCCAACCCTGTTCTTGTCCTCCCCAGGTATTGTGATGGCGCAGAGGACAATGCCTCTCCTGCCAGCCTCTTGCTTCTCTGACTCACAAAAGAATGTCTGGCTCGATAAATATTCACCCAGCGATTATAGGATTAACTGCAACCTGCAGGAAGGTAAGCATTTAAACAAAGGTTTTCCTTTGTTTTCTAAAGAAAATAAAATATAAAACAGACAGTCCTATTATTTATTAATGTGAACTTTCAACTTAGAGCTCCGGCATATCAGTTATTAGCAAGGATTTTCTTGTTGGGAGGAGGTAATGAAGTTCAGACCCTCATGTTCACATCCCTCCTCTTCACAGGCTCCACCTATGATTGCAGTTGCCATGGCACTAAGATTGTTGTAAGAAAGCTAGAAAATGGTTGTGCTTGTACTTGGGTAGTGAGATGTTTATGAAAATTCACATTTCCTTTTTTTTTTTTTTCTTTTTCTGTCAGTGAAAAGAGAGAAGGAATGGGGGAAGAAAAGTAATCACATGTCGTTTGTACATCTGTTATGTGCCAGGTGTGAGGCTGGGTGCTTAACACATGTACTGTGTTAAGTGTGTGTGCCTATGAGTTTATGTAAAGCCTTTTTTATATGCACTATAACTGTCCCACCAAAGAGTGCACAAAACAAAGGTGTTCAGCTCCATGATTTCTTACAAAGCAAATACCCATGTAAAATCAAGACATAGAAGTTGCCAGAACTCCAGAAGAGTGACCCTCTCGATTCTTCCTCCTCCTCCTTCTCTTCAAAGAAAAAAACTATCATTACTTTTATGGAGATCACTTGCCTTTTGTTTTTTAATATAGTTTTATAGAGATTAGCATTAATCTCTAAACACTATAGTTTAATCTTTTTTTTTTAACTTCATGTGGATGGATTCACACAATGTTCTTTTTGTGCCTGACTTCTTTGGCTCGATGTTATGTTCATAAGCTTTATTCATATTATTTGTGACTGTAGTTTTTCATGTTCACATTTTTATGGTACTTCATTGTATCAATGGAACCCAATTTATTCACCATTTTATTATTGGTGGACTCCTGGATTGTTTCCAGTTTGGGTTTGTTGTAAATAATGCTGATGAATATTATCATCCTGTCTTTTGGAGCACATCTTCTGTGGGTATAAACTTAGGAGCAGAACTCCTAGGTCATGAGGTACTTGATGCAGATAATACCTAACAATGGTCCTAAGTAGCATGCGCCCACCAGCACTGTATGGGTTTCTATTTCTTCACATCCTCATCAACACTTAATGTTCTCCATCTCTTTAATTTTAGCTATTCTGGTGGATGTGTAGTGGTCACTCAATGTTTATTTGTCATTTGGATATTCTCTTTTAGGATGTGACTGTTCAAATCCCATTTTCTATCAGGTTCTTTCTTAGTGATTTGTGATAGAGTGTCACCTAATTCGTATACAAATAGATGGCCTGTTATATGTATTGCAAACATCTTAGACTGTGTGGCTTATCTTTTCACCCTATTAACGGTGTCTGTCAATGAACAGACATTATTAATTTTAATGTGGTCTAATTTATCAATGCTTTCCTTGATACTTATTTGTGTCCAGGTTAAAAAGTCTTTCCTTTATCCTAGCATCAAAAGGATATTCTCCTATATTGTCTTTAGGGGGTTTATTGTTTTACCACTCATATCTAGATCTAACTTATGCCAGAAATTAATTTTTATGATGGTGTTAGGCAACGGTTAAATTTTCGTTGTTGTTGTCCATGTGGACATGCAAAATGTCTTAGCACATTTGTTGGAAAGACCAGACTTTCCTCAATGCTCCACAGGGTCATCTTCATAATAAATCAGGTGTTCATGTATGGGCTTTTTCTTCATTTTAATTGGTCTGTTTTGCTGTCCTTTTCCAGTTCTACAATCTAAATTTCTGTAGCTTTAGAGTCTTTATATCTAAGACAGCAAACCCATGACTTTGTTATTTTAAAAACATTTTTTAACATTTATTCATTTTTGAAATAGAGAGTGTGAGTGGGGAAGGGGCAGAGAAAGAGGGAGACACAAAATGTGAAGCAGGTTCCAGGCTCTGAGCTGTCAGCACAGATCCCAACACAGGGCTCAAACTCATGGACCGTGAGATCATGACCTGGGCTGAAGTCAGATGCTTAACTGACTGATCCACCCAGGTGCCCCTGTTCTTCTTTTTCGGGAGTGTCTTGGTTGTGGTTAGCCCTTGTAAAATATTAGAGTCAGATCCACAAAAGAAAGAAAAAAAAAAAAAGCTGGGTTGTTTTTTTTGTTTTTTTTTTTTTTGGATGTGGGGAAATTGCTTAAATCTATAGGTCAATTTGGAGGGAATGATATTTTTATAATTTTATTTCTATTTTCTATCATGATTTCTTCTTTGATTGAATTTTCAAACATGTAAGTACTTTCTAGTTATCTCTTTGTCATTTTTTTTCCAGAAAACCATTTTGAATTACTTAAATTGTTTGAAATTTATTAAGACTTGCTTTGCAATCTAGCATATGAACAATTTTTGTGAGTTTTCTTTATGTTTGGAAAAAATTCTATCTATCTATAATCTATCACCTCCAGTCTTGTTCATTAGGTCAAGTATATTGATCACATCATTTAAATCTTTACAATTAGGGTTTTGTCTGCTTATCATAGCATTTTCTGTGAGAATTATGTTAAAAGTCTTCCTGTTATCATAGTGAATTTGGTTTTCTTTTGGTTTTGCTTTGGATATTTTGGGGATGTTTTTGTATTTTGTATGTTGGTAGTACATACAAAATTAGAATTATTACATTCCTGGTGAGTTCAACTTTATCATAATGAAGGGAGTCTCTCTTGATCGCCAATAGTACCTTTTGTCTTAAGTTCTACTTTGTGTAGTTGATATAGCTCTCTCAGCTTCATTTTATTTATTATTTATTTGCCTGGTATACCTTTTCTACTCTTTCGCTTTCAATCTTTCTGTAGCATTATGTTTCAGATGTGTATCTCTTATGAGCAGGATATAGTTACTATTTTTTTCTAAATTCTGTCTAGCAATCTTTTTTTTTTTTAATTGGAGCACATTTACGTTTAATGATATGTTTGGGTTTAAATCTCCCATCTTAGCATTTCCTATATCTCTCATATATTTTGTTTCTTCTTTCTTTCCTTGTTTTGGTGTCCTTTATATTGATGATTATCATTCTGTTTTCCCCATTTATTTACTTTAAATTACATTAAAAAATAATTCCAATACATGTTAATTTCATTGATTATCTTTCCCACAGTATATACCATTATTATTGTATGTTTTGATTCTCTGTATTCTATATACCTTCCATACTTGGTTATTGTTCTTTTATATGGCTGATATTTATTTATATTTAACCACATATTTATTCTTTCATTGCTTTTCATTCTTTCTTTGATCTCTAGCTTTCCATCTGAAACTATATTCCTTTTGTCTGAAGAACACTCTAGTATTTTCTTTAACTGTGAACCTGCTGGTGACAATTCTCTTAGTTTTTGCTTATATGCAGTTTGTATGAGACTTTTGAAAACTTGTTATTGACAGATTTTTTTTCTGGATCTAACTTTCTAGATGGGCAGATATTTTCAAATTTCAGCCTTAAAGATGTCATTCCACTGCCTCTAGGCTTCCATTGTTTTGTTGAGAAGTCAGTTATAAGTCTTACTGTTATCTTTCAACAGTTTTGAAAAATGCTCAGCCATTATCTCCTCAGACACTGTTTATATCCTCTATTCCTTTTACTTTCCATTTGACACTCTAGTTACAAGTAATTTACATCTCCTCAATGAATCTTCTATATCTCTTACTATCTTTTGTATATTTTCCATCACTTTCCTCTCCATATTCATTCTATATATTGTCTTCTGACCCATCTCCCAACTCATAAATTCTCTTTTCAGTTGGGTCTTATTAGCTACTAAAGTCATTTGTTAATCTAATTCAAAATTAAAATGTTTATTTTGATCATTATATATATTTTTATTTTAGGATTTATTTTTGTCTCTTTTATATTGTTTCTAGGTCTCTGTCTAAATCCTCAATTATTTCTTTTATTTCCTTGAAAAAATAACAGCATGTGTTATATATCTTCTGTTTGCCTCTCCAGCTATATCTTCATTCTATTCAAGCCTGCTGTCTCCCCAGAATCCTTATCTGCATGGGTTATATTAATGGATTTTCTTGTCCTCTGTCTTCCAGCTGTGTTTGGCTAATGGTAAACACCAGAAGACCAGAGGGAAGAAGGAGAGTAAGATTGGGTATTATTTTACCTGGTCTCTCTCTGTGGGGTCACTGTGGGCTGTCTGTCCACATCCCCTAACCATAGGCTCAGCTCCAATGTTCTGATAGCTCTTTTTTCCTAATACCTCTTCAAGCCTAGAGGTGGTAAAGGCTCTTCCTTGTTAATAGCCCTAGGGTACTGGATCATCTCTATCATTACCCCCACTTTTATAAATTATTTATTTTAAAAAATGTTTTTGATGTTTATTTTTCAGAGAGACAGAGTATGAGTGGGGGAGGGGCAGAGAGAGAGAGAGAGAGAGAGAGAGAGAGAGAGAGGCAGAATTTGAAGCAGTCTCCAGGCTCTGAGCTGTCAGCACAGAGTCCAACATGGGGCTTGAACTCAGGAATGATGAAATCATGACCTAGGCTGAAGTCAGAAGCTCAACAAACTGAGCCACCCAGGTGCCCAAATTATTTCTTTATTAAACTCTTTTCCAAATTATCATAATTTGTGCCATTTTTTTCTGATTGGAAACTTGACTGATACTAGATATCTATATCAGACTTTTTTAAAAATTTTTGATTATTCAAATATTTAGGTTCAAGGTGAATCTGTTTCTACTATCCTTTGTTTTTGCAGTTTTGTTGTTTATATTTTCTTGCTTAGCATGACTATTTTTTATTATGTGTCAATAATTATGTGTGCAAATTTTTTGTAGAAATGTATTCTTCCTTGGGGCACCTGGGTGGCTCAGCCTGTTAAACATCTGACTTCTGCTCAGGTCATGATCTTATGGCTCATGAGTTCAAGTCCCATGTCAGGCTCTGTGCTGACAGCTCAGAGTGTGCTGACAGCTTCAGATTCTGTGTCTCCCTCTCACTCTGCCCCTCACTGACTCATGCTCTGTCTCTCTCACCTTCAAAAGTAAATAAACATTAAAAAAAATAAATGTATTCTTACTTTAGAGAGAGAGGATTTATATTTGCTTCCACCAGGAAGTTGGAATGATTCTAAGCTGAAATGGCTGGCTTATCTACTTCTGATTCATCTTTTTTCTTTAGCATATCAACAGTGAGAGGATTTACCATTGACCCTCTTCATCTTGGGAGGTTCCAGACTGCAATCCATTCCCTTAGTTCAGCCTCCTAGCTTCTCTCCAGGCTCTTAGAAGTTACCAAATACTTCCAGGTAAAGCAGTTGTGTCTTCTAGTTTACTTCTCGGGCCTCCAAACTAGCCCAGTAGTTCTTCACTCTCTCTCTCTCTCTCTCTCTCTCTCTTTTTTTTTTTACTTCTCCCCTTCTTTCTTTCTTCCTTCTATTTTTCCTTTCCTTTCTTTCTCTTCCCTTCTTTCCCTCTTTTCTTTTTTTTTCTTTTTTTTTAAGCCTCCCCAGTTATCTTCAATAGGAAAATTAGTCTGAATTTTCTAGGTTATCTAGTTTGCCATTTTCAAACTTGTCTGGGTCAACTAACTCACTAAGGTCATATATCTAGAATAGCTCAGATAAGGCTGGCTACAAAAAACTATTCTCTTTTGTTTTACACTAAACTGTCCTTTACCCTAACTGAAGGAGAAAAAATAACAACAAAGCAACAATGACATAAACCAGAGCATTTGAAATTGAACCAGAGTTTTGTATTGTTAGCTACAGAGGCCAAAATATTTTTTCTTAATACTCAACTATGAATCTCTAAAGGATGTTCTCTAAATCTTGTTCATCTTTGTATCTTCAGAACCTAGCACAGTAAGTGTTCAGACAGTATTTGTTTAGTAAAAAAAGAATAGGTAAAGAGATAAAACATATACAATGGAAGTAGGGACAGTTTCTACATGGACCAGTAGGCTTCTCAGCCTAAAACCCCCCTAAAAAGTATATTGTAGAGTATCTTCTCTAATTTTCCTTTTCAAGATAGTTTTTACATGGTATGAGTGAAAAATGCCTTCAAATTCAGGATTCCATTCTCAGCCCCTCCAAGTCTTGCAAGAAATTCTCAAGTTCAACACTGGTCTAGTTTCTTTCCTGGGCTGTAGAGGACTATTGGACAATGGACTGGTGCAGGCTACCAAATGGACCCGCTCAAGGCAATCCAGTTTCAACATGCCCTGAACTAAATTCAGTGTCTCTTGTCCCCTTTCTAGTTACTTTTCTTTCTCTTTGTTTACTACCCCAATTGGCACCACTGCTTCCTCACAGCTGCCTGTACTAGATTCCTAGTGTTCATCCTTTATTCCATTCTACCTCCAAATTACTAAGTTTGATGAATTTGGGTCCTAAATATTGCTCATATTTGTTCCTATCCTGGATATCTTCACTCCAACTGCTTTAATGTGGCCTCTCATGACTGTTCACCTGGAGTTCTTTACTGGCCTCTTAATTGATCTCACTTCCATTCCCTCTGGACCATCCTCCATAGAATGATCTAACATTGACATTGCATTGCTTAAAACTCTCTGTGTTTTCCTGTCATCCACAGGCAATCTCAGCTCTTTGCCACAGTTTGTAAAATTTTTTATAACCTGGCCCCTGCCTACCTCTCAAGCCTCATTCCCACTGTTCCTTTTTTTGAATTTCATGGTCTAAAATTACCAAATATATTATGCTTCTGAGCATTTCTGTTATTCCTTCGGAATTTCTCTTCCTTGCCTCACTTTTTCACCAGTTTAATTTGTGCTCTTTCTTTAAGAATTGGCTTCTCTAGCTTCCCTAAGCTATTACAAATGACCCTTCAGTGTGCTTTCATGGTAGAGTTCAAACATAAAACATAATCTACTATACTGAAAGAATGGTGTTTTTATCTCACTTTCACTTACCTGTGAGAAACTTGAAAGTGCTTCAGGTAGTGACAGTACTTACTAGGTCCTTAATAACCTTAATAGGTCCTCAGTTCTTCATCTCGAAGAATTTATTTGAATAATAGTCTTTAAGATTAATCAAAATCAGAATGCACATTGTCTAAGTGTCTTGGTTATTGCACTAGGTGGTTTGTTGTATTGTTTCTTGAGTTTTATTTTGTCTCTTAATGTTTAATACTATTAATAAACATTAATATTATATTTTAAATGTCTGCTGTATTTTCCACTTCATTAATCTCAACTTGTTTTATTATTTGAAAAGTTTATTTTTCATACAGCCCTACGGGCATATTGAGAGTGAGCTCTTATTTTCTCTTTTTAGAACCCTCACATATTTTCATGATCTCGCAGTCTGTGAGTTTGAGCGCCGCGTTGGGCTCTGTGCTGACAGCTCAGAGCCTGGAGCCTGTTTCAGATTCTGTGTCTCCCTCTCTCTCTGACCCTCCCCCACTCATGCTCTGTCTCTCTCTGTCTCAAAAATAAATAAATGTTAAAAAAAAAAAAAGAACCCTCACATATTTTGATGTTTTTTCTATCCTCCTACTCCATAGGAAGAGACGTATTTCTTTTGGAGCTCCATTTATTAATGTGTTACCTTTCTTATTAGTGGCATTGGAACCTACATTGCTTTATGTCTTCATTTATTCCACATTTTAACTAATTCCTTATATTTGTGTCCTGGAACCATTCCTCTGATTCCTGGGAGTAAAACCCTTCTTGCAGCAGAAAGGAGAAATTCCCTTGTTGATTATTCCAGTTGCTGAAGCAACAGTTTCCCTGTCATCAGTTCTGGGGATCACTGTCGACCTTCTTGACTTGGTATAAAAATCCCAGTGTCTCTTGCCTTTCTGACTGACAATAATGTCAGTGCCTGTCACCAGTGGTTTGAAGAGGTAACAAGAACAAAAAAGGAGTAGATGACATTTACAATTTCTTTGCTTCTATTTGGTTTCATTGCTTTATATTCTTTTAACTCATAACCCTCAAAAGACAATAGAAAAGGTCATTAGCCCAGTGTATGGCAGGTCAGAAACTAGTAACCCGGCAGATTGATGTTCCCTCTACTGGTTTACTCCTTGTGGAAGATTGAACTTTCCAAAAATTACCCCAGCCGTATTTCTTACCCTCCATGCTATTTTAGCACCTTTCAATTTCCCCCATTAAGAAGCAAAGTCTGTGTTCTCTCCCCTTAACCCTGGGTGGGTCGTGTGACTACCTCAATAAGGATGACATGGTAGAAGTTACACTAAGTTCTGAGGTTAGGTTATAGAAGGCAACCTGTAATCTGGAACCTCTGAATTGATGTGTGAGAAGCCTAGCTATATACTGGAAAGGCTGTGTGCAGCTATCACACGGAGATAAAGGGACCCCAGCTGTTTCTGTCCCCAGCGTTGTGTCTTCCCACCCAAGTAACAGACGTGTAAGTGAGTGAGTGAGTGAGCCCTAAGTACATTCAATTTCCATCCTTTGAGCAGCCCTAGCTGACACGGGTGAATCGAAATTTTGCCTCTAAATCTTGCTCAAATTGCAGACAAATGAGCAACATAAATGTTATTGTTTTAAGCCACTAGGTTTTGGAGGGGTTTGTCATACCCCTCCAAATATATATGCCAGAATATATATGCCAAATGCCCCTAGTCACCAAAGTTTAGACACAGAGCTTTGATTTGATGCATTTTTTATGAGAAAATGAAAATTTGAGGTTCTAGATGTACCCTCAAATGGCACAGTTGGAATGGCAAGTCAGAAGGCTTTAAACTCTTTGTGTTGAGGCCTCTGTGTGAGAACAACACAGGAGATGCTTTGTCAGAGCACTTTGGAAGCTGGAGAAAGAAAGAAGAATTAAAGTGAACCAGAAGGAAGAGAAAAATGTGACAAGCTATTCCTGATACCTCCATACAGACAGCAAGAGACTACCATTCCTTTCCTGTGTTGGTTGTATTATCACAGTCCCAATTCTCCAACAAAGTGTTCACTGATGTACAGGAGAACAGAGAGCTTTACTTTTCCTAGTGCATGATTCTTCCCATAGAGAAAGAAGACCTGTCCCTGTTTTCTCACTTGCCACTTTCTTTTTCTTTTAGGGCATCAGGCCTCAGTAATCAGAAGAAAGGTATGGGTGACTGTCCATGGTGCTGGTCTAGGATTACTGTGTTTTTTGAATGTCTCTTGTTCTTGGCAGGCTTTGTACGTTCACAGGAACTCAAATCTAAGGATTCACCATTTATAATGACAAAGGCATCCTACGTTCCTAGATGACATGGGATTTGTCACTAGGTTTCATATATTTGTTGTAGGATATAAAAACAATCAAAAATGAAGACCACCACTTATTCATTTCTTTATTTTAATACTATAGAGGTGTGTGTGTGTCTGTCTGTCTGTCTGTCTGTCTGTTGTATGTGTATTTATTCTTTTCAAAAGAGCAAAGACTAAAACAGCCCTCCTGGAGGGTTTTGAGACATTTCACTCACTGACAATGTAGCATTCCTTATACTGGACTCCCAAGTATGCTTATCAGAATTTTCTTCTGGGTATTCCATTGGATATTTTTGTTCACTGTTACTGGATGGAGGCATAGGCATTCTATGTGTCTTGTAAAGAGGAGGCTGGGAACACTTTGGTTAGGGAACAAGGCCAGGATCCAGGACATACAGTTGGAGGGTCAGTCTACCTTCTTCTTTCCTCCCTCATATCTTCCTTTCCTCTCATATTCTCTCTTTCCATGTCCTTTTACTGCTGTTCAAGACCATGTCCTGGGATGGAAGTGGAGGTAAAAGGAGAGTGTCAATGACAAGGTCCTGAGGGAGCAGGAGGATAGGCTTCTACCTCCCATTATGTTCCACAGTTACCGAGGTGGCAGCTGTGGTGAGGTAGTGAGGAAGAGCACTGCATCTAATGCCAGACCTGGGTTCAAATCTAGCCTCCAATGTTTGATTGCTATGTAACAAGTCATGGAGTCACTTTTTTCTCAACTGTAGAGAGATAACATACAGAGAATTGTGAGGATTAAGTGCAACAATGTATTAGAAAGATTTTTGTAAAGTATAAACACTCTACTAGTGAAAGGTTGCCCTCTCTTGGTGGGGCCTCAAGGAGCCATAAGAAATGGTGAAGAGGGGTGGCTCCTGGGTGGCTCAGTTGGTTAAGTGTTCGACTTCAGCTCAGGTCATGATCTCACGGTTTGTGGGTTCGAGCCTCATGTTGGGCTCTGTGCTGACAGCTCAGAGCCTGAAGCCTGCTTTGGATTCTGTGTCTCCCTCTCTCTCTGTCCCTCCCTTGCTCACGCTCTGTCTCTGTCTCTCAAAAATGAATAAGCGTTAAAAAAATTTTTTTTTTCTTTTTAAAAAGAGATGATGAAGGGGTGAATCTAAGAGCTACTGAAGTCTGTGGAAATGAGGAAACAGATGAGAAGAGAGAAATCCCCAGAGGTAGAGGATGCCCGCACCAGAGTTCCTGGCAGCTGGGTCTTATGGGGCTGACCCAGTAGAGGGAAAAGGAAGGCTTACCTGGAGGTGTGCATGTGTGCAAACCGGGTCAGCACACACAGCTAAGAGCTGAGGGGGGAGAACAGTTACATAATAGCAGCCATGTACCCAATACTGGCTAAATGCCAGGCATTGTGCTTTACATGCTCATTTAGTTCTCAAAACAACTGTAAGGCAGGTGCTGCTAGTATCTTCATTGTAAAGAGAGAAGAATGAGGCTCTGGTAGGTATAAGAAATTTCTTAAAGTCTCATGGCTGGTAAATGGCAGAATATGGACTCAAATCTAGGTTTTTCAGACTCCAAAGCCCCAGCCAGCAAGACAGAGATGAGGTTTTGTTTTTGTTTTAATGTTGTTGTTGTTGTTGTTGTTGTTGTTGTTGTTTTATAATAAGAAAGAGAGTCAGAAACCCACTGTAAGGCAGTCACCAAAGCAGAGTTCAAAGAACCAGGGTGAGCAAAACAGAGTGGGTGGAGAACAAGTCAGAAGGTCTGGGCGAGCAGAGGCAATGTGCCTTCCTGTGCAATGGTTCGGGGTGGGCTGGATGCATTCACAGGGCCATGGACAGAGCAACCTCTGATAGCCCATTCTTACATGAGGACTAGGAAGTTTTCATCTTGGGTCCACCTGTGGCTCTTGTTCTTCTCTTTTCACTGCAATGAACAGAACAAGTGAATGGGATAGACAGCATTCACCAAAGTGTGTTCCACGGTACATGAGCTCTGTAGGATGGATATGGATATGTCTTAGAAAGAAGGGTCAATTAAATTCACTTCAGTTTAATGCATTTATTGATCACCCACAACAGGGCTGTGAACTACAAATTCAACCATGAACAACACAGGCCAAGTCTCTCAGAGCTTGTAGACGAACGGCCAAGTAAGTTTGGGAAATATTACACTGAAAAGGTAATATTATAATATTACCTTTATATTAATAAATATTAATAAAAGGTCCTTCACTGCAAACATTTCAGGGATTTTTTATGATAACAGGTTTTGTGACTTTATGAGAGTGGGTAGAGTATGCAAGGATCCCCCAAAATATCTGACCATGGAATCCTCCTTTATTTGTCATAAGGTCCCTTGAGGTCATGGGGGTGCTACTCTGCCCCGAGCTCAGGGGCAAGGCAGGAGCAGGTGGAGAAAGAATGACAAGCACCCCTCCACCTTCCTTCATTTCACCACAATATTGGTAGTGTGCCCCAAGGGAGGGTGGGTAACATTTAAGCACTAAACATGGCATCCAGGTGATGCAAGTTATAGGGGATAGTGGTTCCATTTGTGGATACCAAGGGATGGTTACCTCTCTACGCTGAACTCTGATGAAGTCAGGGGCACCCAGAAATTTCAGTAGGCAAGCCCAAGGGGGTCAGCAGGGTTGAGGTTCTCTCTGGACCACTGATGTTGCAGGAGAGGGAGGCATAGGGTATGGTGACTGGGGAGGGGAAAGTCCCTTCCTTCTAGGCTATAAGAGAGAGGGAGTAAGATTTCTTGTCAGTCTTGTGGGAAGACCTAGATGGCAGCTGTACCAACGTGGGTGGGAGGGTACAGCATGTCCAGTCTTGTGGATATAAACAGAAGCGTTCACTTGAGCCAGCCATGGGGTTTTGTATGCCAGCATCAAAGTTTATCACTCAGGCAAACAAGCCAGAGGAAAAGAACTGACAAATGGCTAGCGTTTTGTTTTTCCTTCCCCAGGAAGACATTTTGGTCTTAGTTACCCTCTGGGTTTTTCCTCTCTGTCTCTGATCTCTCGCTCTCACGCAATGTTCCCTGCACAGGCGTTACATAACAGCCGGGACTGCAGGGAACACCTATACAAGAGGGCATGACAGTTAGACAATGGGCAGGCAGAGGCTGCCCTGAGAAAACGGAGTCATTCATGAGCTGTGTGAGAGGCGGCTCTGTTCCCAGCTTGGCTCACTGGTAAATGAAGTGTGCTGGAGACAAAGAGGGGAACTTTACACTCGCCCAATTTTCCCACAGTGGCAGGCTCACAGGAAAACAAGGCACTAGTTGGCTTAGAGGAGAAAAGGCAACCATATCCATAGACTTTGCTTTCTCTCTCAGATCACTGTCTTGTGCCAAAACCACAGAATAATCTCCCAGCAAGGGAACAGCAAGGCTAACTTGGGGTGAGCCTAACCGGCAGAAGCCAGAAGGTACATATGGCTCTGCCTTCTACTTCTTTCTGTTTTCCTTACTGCTTGATGGGTTTTCATTTCTGAATCAGCTTATATTTCACCTCTGTACTAGCTTGCCAAGCTGAAGGGAAAGAATGTTGTCAGCCAAGATGATTACTCTGAGACAGAAATAACAAGATCTTCTCAAAGTGCAGGGTGCTAAGCAGAATCAGGGTGCATGTTCCTCTATATAGGCACCAGCTCACCCATTCGTAGGTGCTCTTTAGCTTGAGGACAGAATGGCCATTGCCCCCAGGTCTGCATCTGGAGTCACGCCTGGGAAATATTTACCTGCTGGTCCAGGGCTCTTCACATGGGAATCTGTACTGCAACTGTATGTATATTGCTGCCTTGATTTATACATCATGAATGCTGGCAATTTAACCAAATAGTTATGAGTGTCCTGTATCGTTTTATAAAGACTACATTTCGTGCTGAGAAGCTACCTGTATTATAACGAATAATCTTATATATTTTACAATGCCCAAACCCCAACAAAGACCTACTTATCTTGGCTTAGCTCTTATCCAACTTATCTATTTAAAGAAGTAGTGGACTCCATAGTAGAACAATTTGAGCCATGGCACAATTCCTGCCACCAGAAATTCTGTAATAATCCTCGGATGCAGAGTGGATCTTGCTGTGGGATAGGTTTTAATACTGTAAGGTATGAAGATCCCTTGTTACCTACCCTGGAATGCCATCTTCATACCCAGTAGTAGAGGATTCCAAAGATAAAAAAGAGAAGAGAATCAGGAGGTGTAAATACTTCCTGAAAGATAAAAAGGCATTGATGTGATCTAGTCTGGGATAAGTGTGCCTGAAAAATAGGTCTGGGTGTGTCAGCTCAGCCTGATATGGGGAGGCTCTATCCTTCTGGGAATCAAGCCTATAATGTGAGCAGGTGTCAGCTGAGGAAAACAGTGGTTAAATTCTCTGGAATCAGACAGATGAGCCTGATTTCAAAACTCGGTACCTAGGTGACCTCAAAGAAGTTACTTTACTTTTGTTTCCTCAACTGAATTAATCACAGAGGGCACCGAAAGACTGAGTGGATATGCTGGGGGAGTTTAAGGAGGCAGGCTATAGGACACTCCCTCTCCGTGGCCATTCTTAGCCACTCTATTGAAGGCAGATAATCAGAGAATAGGTAGCAGCCAATGTTTCTTTGAGCATTTATCCCGTCCCAGGTACCGTGCTAGATTTGAGTTACTATGGTACTCACAACAGAGTGAGGGACAGGAGGGATGAGGTGGGTTTGGTGCTCCCTCTCTGAGAATCAAGCCTGGAAGCCTAGGGGAGCATGCCTAACTGGAACAGCAGTGGCTAGAGAAGACTTTCCAGAGGAGAGGACATCTAAGCTGAATCTTGAGGAACATGTTAGGCAGGTGAAGAGTAGGGTGCACTCAGGTAGAAGGAGTAGAGCACGCCAGAGCGTGGAAGGCAGGAGAGCCTGCGCGTTTGATGAACTGCAGTGGCTCCCGTGGCTGGGGCATTGGTAGAGGTGGTGGAGATGGGATGTGGTGAGTAGCAACGGAGATGCAGACAGGGGCCCGATCTGCACAATATTCCTAATTAGCTCCAAGATGTCATTTCTCCCTTAACCATGCCTTCAATAGAGATTTTACTGCCTCAAACATTTACTGATGTTTTAATCCTTCAAACAGAATGGTAATGCAGAGAAAGCTGATGTTTTCACATCAGCAGTTCCTATGAATACCTTTTTCTTTCCAGTTTGAAGAGAATTCTTCAGGTAATTAAGTTTATGGGTCTGTAACTATTTACCTTCTTCCTAGTGAGCATTGAAATGGATATTTGTTGAAAAAGCTACTTTTCAAATTTATCTAGATTATTCATTGACAAGTCTATTGACCACAGGTATGTTTCAAAAAGGCCTCACCTTTTAAGCTTAGCTGCCATTGTTACTATATGCCTGGCACTGTGCTGACTGCTTTTGAAATGTTTTTATTCAATCCTCACAGCAAATCAATGAGGAAGATGGTGCTATTATTTCTCTTATGGGTGAGAAAAATGAGACTTGATAAAGTAACAGCTTATAAATGGCAGAACTGGGATCCCATCTGTTTGATTCCAAAATTGCTAACCCTCACCAGTTCTCTCCACTACTATTTAAATATACTTTTGAGAACAACCTAAAGCAAGGTGGATGCAAGTTGCTTCACATATTCTGGCCATCTTCTTAGGCCAGGAAACAATTTTTTTCTTTGCAGAACGAAGGCAGCAAAGCAGTGAACATCCAGTGAATGTTCCAAGAAGTGATGGGGGAGATCCGAAGTCAGCAAAGAACTTCTTCTCCCCACCATGTGAAAGCCTGAGTCAATATACCTCTCAGGGGGGCACCTTGGTGGCTCAGTCAATTGAGCACCCTACTCTTGATCTCAGCTCAGATCATGATCTCACAGTTTGTGAAACTGAGACCCTTGTGGGTCTCTGTGTTGACAGGGCAGACCCTGCTTCGGATCCTGTCTCCCTCTCTCCCTCTGCCCCTCCCCTTGCTCAAGAGTGTGGTATCCCTCTTTCTCTCTCTCTCTCTCAAAATAAATAAATAAACTAAAAAAATAATAAGATACCATTGAGAAATTTTAATGCCAAGTTCTGTAAAACCTCCATTCTCTAAAGTATGGACATTAGTTAATAAGTGTGTCGATATTGCTTCATTAATCATAACAAATGTACCATATTCATGTAAGATGTTATCCATAGGGGAAACTGGATGAGATATATGTGAGAACTCTGCGCTGTCTCTGTAATATTTCTGCATATCTAAAACTATTGTAAAAAATAAAGTTTATTTTTAAAAAAGCAAAAACAGCTTGTCCTACAAAGCCACATACATATTCCAGAAGACTTTTTACTCTTAGAAGCTTTCAGCAGTAAGTGATATATTCTACTTAAAATTATGGCCAGGATTACACTGAGCAGTGATTTTAATGATTAAAGTTTAGTGCAGAAATTCCAAAGTTGTACACTGGAGTGTTTGTGTATGTCTAAATCTTGCAATATGTGTACCAGTGATTCCCAATGCTTTTTAAAAAAAAATTTTTTTTATAGACAAAGCATGACTGACGAAAAATGTGTGTCACATACTTTTTAACTTTCTTATCTGTTTCTTTGGGAATTGAACTCCATTTTGCTGACTCAGACCCCTCTATCTATCCTTTAAAAGCTGTTGAATTGCAGTCATACTGCCTGGGGTTAAAGAGGAGGCTTCCAAAGGGCTAACCTCATGAATACAGGTTAGTAGCCTGGCTAGTCTTTTTACTCCACTACTTAGTAGGTTCAAGAAAGTGTTTTCTGGTACTAAACATCCCACTTGGGAGCATGGTTGGTGCAGCCTCCAAGCTTTCACTGGGCTATCTGCCCTGCCATAACCAGATTAAGGAAAGCATGTTTTATGGAGAATCCAGTTCCCTTGGTCAAGATTATTCAACTTCACAATACTCATCCCCACTCTCCAGGTGGAGATCAGAAGGATCCAAGGAAGGACGCTTCTTGTCTGAGGTTGTATGGCCAGGGAGGAGGAGGCCAACAACTGGGCAGAGGGAGAAAGATACTTGAAAAGGCTCACTTGCCAAGGCCCCATCCCAACCACACCACTACTCTCTTTTTTTAGATAGCAACGTAACAAGGCACATCAACATGAGTTTAATTATTATCCAGAAAACCAGCAGAGGTAGATGAGCTCCTTCACGGAGGCCACTGGATTCCAGGAGCAGGGATATTTATACCTCCAGACTGGGAGGGTTTGGCCATATGAAAGGAACCAAGCTTTACTGATTTCAGACACACGTGTCACTTCCTAGCCAAAGGTCATCCTGAAGCAGACTGAGAAACAAAAAGCTTCCCTGAAGAAAAGGATTAAGACCTCAGGTTGGTTCAATACGAGGGCAACTTATTACTTTTACAGTGTGGTTACATGCAGTACTTAGTAAAAGTAGTTCTCAGGGTATTTAGTTTTCCTTGCCACTTCTATGGTGCTTGTAGGGTACCCTCATAAGTTCCTTCTCTTACCAGGCTTCAGGGACCTATTGACGAGTCCTTCTATGAATTGGGATCTAGAAACCCAATCCCTTCTTTGGTTTGTGCTTTATCAGAATGCCTATGCAAGAAATATGTAGCAAAAATGTGCTCTCCATCTTCCTGGAAGGAGCTATCTATCAATAAAATCTGGCACCAAGACTATCAAGAATGAGAAAAAGTCAAACAGCCACCCAGACCCCTTGGCTTGTGAAGGGCTCCCTCCAGGATTAACAGGGAAAGAACTGAGGGCCAGAAGAGGGGACTGAGCCCGAGATTCCAATTCAGCCTTTCACTCCTAGGGCAATCTCACCTACCAATGAAGGGTTCTGCATCCTGGAACCACTCCCTCACCCTTTCTGTGATAGAACAAGCAAAAGGTAGACATGGTCAGCCATTCTTCAAAGCCAGAATCAGCCCCTGGGAAGTCTTGTGCTTTCCTAAAATGATGTAGGAAAATTAACGGAAGCCAGTAGATTCCAGGGACTTACCAAGGTTTAGGCTATGGCTTAAGGTCACACAGCCTCTGTGTGACCAAGCTGTATCTCCACCACAGTTCTATCTGACTCCAAAGTTCAGGCTTCTTCTACTTGTAAATTTGAGCCTGGCTGGGGTGTGGCCAGCTAAGGCTGTGAAGGGGACAAGAAGGGAAGCCCAGTGAATAGATAGAAAGGTATAAACTCCCGAACATTGTTGACACTACACAGCTGGGACCTCATTTAAGATATAATTATAACTGTGCTAAAAAGTCAGAATTTACACTTAAAAGCTCTAGTGCACTTGCCACCGAGTGTTCCTAACCGTCTGGTACAGAAAGAAAAAAGTAGAGCCCTGAGAATTCAGGTTATTTCCCCAAGTCACTGACACATCAAAGGAAAAGATCTTACAAGTCCATTTAGGTGGGTTAGGGCTGAGGGACTTGCCCGAATCCCTAAATAGAAATAAGTATTGGTCATGAGAGCGGTGTGGTCAGGCCCTTTCTGGCCACAGGGTCCCCTCAGGCTTGTTCGGCTCTGGTGTCTAAGTAGCCAAAGTGAATTATTCACTTTGGAGGCTGAAAAACACCCACCTCCCCCAGATTGTCAAATGGAGTTTTCCAGTATAAAATGTCTTAGTCACTTGGAATCAGGCCAAAGTAAACTCCTAGTGCTGACCCACCCATACTTCTGAACTGGCTGGAACGGGAGAGAGGGAAATCCCAAAATAAATGCAAAAGCAGCTTGTGAGCTTGCGACTGGGCCCTCCCTTCCCCGGGGCGGGTCTGCTCCAGGTGAGACAGGACCTGAGGAAAGCTGGGGGCAATGCACAGGTCCCGGACAGGCGGTCAGTGGCATCTCTGTTTGGTTCCAGGCCCAAGCGGAGCCGTGGCTTACATAACAGTCTGGCAGGGCTTGCAGCCAGGCGGAAGCACGCGGGTTTCCAGCAGTGTATAATCATCTTTGATTTCTCTGTTTGTTCAGCAGCTTTTATGTGGTGGGGGAGGAGGAGCAGGATTCGGACACACTGCAATCTTCTGTTTCCTTCTGCTGAGCAAACAGCCCCAAACAGATCCCCATGGCCAGGGAATTAGCAATTGCCACACAGGCCTTCCCCAGGAAAGGAGCTGCACTACAGCCTGGTCCTTGCCTCAGAAAGCCGGACATCCATCTCAAGTCAGGCCCTCACCGGGCGCACATGAGTCCGATGGGCTACCAGGAGGCAGGGGTCCTGGTTGCTGGTAGTGCCTGACATTGTGTGCCTTCTTGGCTGTGCAGGTGACCGTGTCCTGATCTGATTATGCAGGTCACTGTGTCCCATGTCACGTCTATCCAGAAAGGCAGTTTTTCAGGTCCTGTGCCTTGCTAACCAATCTCTCTCTCTCTCCCTCCCTCCCTCCCTCCCTCTCTGTCTCTCTCTCTCTGTCTCTCTCTCTCTCTCTCTCTCTCTCTCGCTCTCTCTCTCTCCCTCTCTCTCTTTGCCATCACTACTGTGTATGTACCAGGCTGATCATTCTAGGATCCTGGGCACATGGGAGAAACCGATGTGGACAGTGCCATTTCACTTAATAAAAACACAAATTTCCAGCATCTTTTGGTCCTTATTTGCCTGGAGTTGGGTAGCAACTATCCCCTTTAGAAGGAGCACATACAGTCCACTGGCTGTGGTTCCCACTGGTCCCTATTGTCTTGCACCCAGGGGTCTCTTCGTTGACATATTTGACTTTACTGGTTCTTGCAGGCATGTTTTAGGATAAATTCCCTGCTTTATCTGAACTGTAATGATTTGATATTATACTCATCGCTTGCCTCTCTGCTTCTCCCAGCAGACTGTGAGCTTCTTGAGCAGGAGCCCAAATTGATCGTTCATTCATTCATTCACCAACTGTCTCTGGAGCGCTCATTTTGGGCAGAGTGCCAAGTGCTAGTCATTTTGTTAGGAATAGAGTATTCACTATGGGGCTCCCCATGCCTGGGACCTAGCACATGTTCTCCATACACGTTTAGATTAAATTAATGCATGACTAATTTTTCCTTGTGTAGCCTGTTGATCTTGGCAGTGTGATTCTGTTACCAAATAGTGCCCATGCTCTCAACCTTATGAGAAGCTTTTACTGATAGGGAACACCTTGTTTTGCAAGTAATTTGCATGAACTTGTGCAATGTTGTCCTCAGATATTTCCTTTGTATTCAGTTATCTTCTAATCCCCAGTTTGCATCTCTACCTCAATTTTTGCCACTCCCTACCCCATCCAGCCATGCTGAAGTGCTTATAGAATGTCTCTGTGCTCGCTTCACTCCTGGGGCCTCCAGACCTTTGCTCCCACTGTCCTCCCAGTCTGGAATGCCCTTTATCATGTCCTTTGCATCCTTAGCACTTCTCCTGGCCAGCTCCCAGTCAACTCTTAAGACAGCTCAGATACCATCTTCCTTTGGATCTCCCCAGGCGGGGATAGGGGACTCTCCTCACTGTTCTCATTTTCTATGTGGATCTTTTATGAGTTGGTCTCCATCACTGTGCTGATAGCCCCCTGAGGACAGGGACTGGCTCTTTTCATCCTGAATTCTCAGTCAAGTACACAATAAGAACTTTATATGTAGAGTCATGCTTGTAAAGGAACCCTAGGCTGACTCAGTGCTTGTTTTCATGGCACATCAATGCATACACACCCTCAACTTTGACATTTCCCTGCAGAATTCACATTCCTGGCCAAGGATTCAATAGGATTCTTGCTTTGTACAGAGCCTAGCTCTCTGTTGACATGTCATGTCCTTTCCCCATTGTAATTACTGCCCCTGCTCTGTGTATTTTTGCAAGCTTTCAGTGTTTGAGTACATGAAATTCTTTTGCTCTTCATATGAAAACAATGCCATCTGTTCACTAAATGGGAATTTTGGAAAGCTTCAGAAAAGCAACCAGGTTTTTGCTATAGAACAGCTGCAAAATACCTCAATGAGATTCTAGGTGGAAGAAAGTTAAGGTCATGACTGGAAAGACTGAATTCTGAGTTTCATGTGATTTTTTTTTTTTTTTTTTTTTTTGCCATGTTCTTATCTTTCCTCCAAGATCTGTTTCAATGGGACCTATACCCCAATGAAAATTAACATCCTTCTTAACTCTCAGTCTAGGAGTCCCCAGGGTGAAAATAGTCTCTGGGAACTACAGGATCAATCCTATGTATTAAACACCCACAAAACACTTGTGCCTACTGTATACACACCTGCTGGCAGGCACTATAAGACATTCAACAAGGCTTACCTTGTAGGCGAGTTAAAGAGGAGGCACATGTGCAAACCACAGTGGCAAGACGCAAATGAGTGGTGTGATAAGAGTCAAGCCAATCGCTGTGCAAAAGCAGGAGGGGTAGCTCATTCTGGTGTCACTCCCTGTTTTAAGACCATTCACTGGTTCTGCATTGTTCTCAGCATGAAGGTCATCCAGATGCCTTTCTAAGGCAGGCAAGACTTTCTGTGATCCAGGTCCTGGCTATCCCCTCAGCCCTCTTCTTCTCCTTGGTGCTTCCCCTGATCCACATTCACACTCAGTGCTCCATCTTCTGGGACTCTTGTCCCCAAATGAAGCATAACTTTTTGTCTCTCTTGGCATCAGCAGTCTTTTTTGCCTACAATGTCCTCTGCTTTTTCCACCCCAATGATTAGAGTCAACTGAAGTGCCCAGTCCTGGAAAGGCCTCTCAGGCTGCAGTACCTACGTTTCCTCTCTGCAGGCCTGGAGCATTCTACACACACCTCCCTTTTCTCCATCAGAGCTCTTTCTACAAGACTGTGAGCTTCCTGGGGACAAGGCCTGATTCCCATCTCTATAGCCTCAGAGGAACAAGAAGGTAGAAGAAACCTAATAGATATGGATTGAGTATCTGTCAAACATTCGTCTTGTTGTATGCATATTGTGACAATCAGAGAAATCTTTATGTGGGAAAATCCTGAGAAATGAGTTTTATTATAATTGATGGAGAAAGGGAAAGGATATTTCAAATTGATAGAACAACTTATCTAGATATATTTCAAAGGGCTCAGTAAATACTTATTGTTGGCTTGGCAGAATCTTATAAAGTTACCCTTACCCTCTGATGCAACCATTTTACTCCTGAGTATTTATTTACCCAAGAGAAATAAAAACACATGTCCACAAAAAGACTTGTACAAGAATGTTTTTGGAAGCTTTATTCATAGCAGCCCCAAACTGAAAACAACCAAATATCCATCAATAAGAGAATGGATAAACAAATTATGGAATACTTATGGCATACTACACAGCAATAAAAAGGGGAAAAACTAATAATACATGGTAAAACCTGGATTAATCTCCTGAACATGTTTAGTTTAAAAGCCTGGTAGATACAAAAGAGTGCATAGTAAGTGACTGCATGTATAATGAAGTTCAAGAACAGACTGTTCAGTGTAAGGAAACTTTAACTCAGCTAAAATAAAAACAGAACAAAACAAAAACACTTCTTGAGTACCAACCATGTCCCTGGCACTCTTTTGGGTTCTGTTTGTGTTCCCAGTATGGCAGGGGATACATTAGAGAACAAAACAAACAAAAATCCCAGCCCTGTGATGTTTATAACCTCCAGCCTGACTTAAGGTGTTCAAGGCAAAACGACAAGCTTTTGCATTGAAGCTGTTGGCCTCCCTCAAGGGCTTGTCAATGCCAGGGCTGGTGAGTGCTCAAAACTCGTAACCAGGTGATTTGGGTTGCATTGGCATTTTGTTAGCAGTACTTTGAAACGTTCTAATGATGTTTGCCTTACCTAGTGATAAGCAGGTATGTGCAGGGGGGAGGGAGCATAAGGCTTGTTTTATCTCCGAGCACAGACATTAAGGACTGTGGGAAAGAGTGCTGTGGAAGGAGGTCCTCTTCTGGGGACAGGCTCTGTGCTGGGAATGTAGTGCAGACTCCATACCAGAGGAGGCCGAGGGGAGGAGGGCCAGTGTCCAGACATGCAGGGAGAAGAGATGGACGGGTTGGCTACCTGTTTGGTTCGTTCTTACCAGCAGCTGAAATCAGGAATTGAAAACAGAGCCATGTAGCAAAGTGCTTTGTGGCAAAACAAAACAAACAAACAAACAAGCAAACAAACAAACAAAAACCCACATTGTAGTAGAAAGCCAAAAATGCTCTGAAGTAGAATGAAGAAACAAATGTGGAAGTGGCCATTTTTCATAAATGAATCCATTTAGATTGGGATGAAAAAAATCGATAAGCTTGTTTTTGATTTTGGTTTGATTTGGGGCAGATGCTTAGCACAAGAAATTTGGGGATATTTTAAAAATGAGCCAATCGATGACTTATATTACTAGTAGTAAAGTACCTTTGCAAAACATGCTGAAAGATGATGCTTTCCAGTTTTGGGGGGTAAGGTGCATCACTTAAGGAAGCTATCATGTTCATAATTTTGACAATGAATGGTGCAGAGGCCGGCAGTGCTGACCTAGTCTCAAGCAACAAAGGGAATGTGCCCCTGCTGACTCATACCCAGGCCAGCCCCCACCTGTCTTCCAGGGACTGCTCAAATGTCTCCCAGGTCTTCACCAGCTTTCCTCCCTCTGTTTATTAATGTCCCAGTGGGGCCTGTCCTGATGAATGGGGGGGGGGGGGTAGAATGGAGGACACAGTTCATGGAACTCAGGACAAATCATATGCAATTCCCAACCTCTTTATAACTTTTATTCTCTAGCAAAGGTCAACAGACTGGAAAACTAAATGCAGGAAGGGCACCATAGGGAGTTAAAGGAACATGACGGTGCCAGTTATGTGCTGTGTAACTTGTTGGCTTTCTCATTGTTGGCATTTCCCACAGTTCCCACTTCCTACTCATACCTTAAAGGAACTGTTGGAAAGATCCAAAAGAACAATTGGAAAGATAGTCCAGGAGAAGAGTAGATTGAACTTTTTCTCTAAGATCTTCCCCTCAAGAACCCTTGAGTAAGGCCCCTTCAGCTCACCTTTGTAGCCCTCAGCAACACTCTGTGGGGAGGGAATGCAGGCTTGTATGACTTGTTTTCCCATTTAAAAAGAGCCAGATATTCCTCTCAATCCTTCAGTCTTACAAACTATGGCAAAAGGAGAATAATAGAAGTGGAAATGAGCCTGTTTTGCCATTGATGAGCCATGAAACTTAGGGAATATCACCTCTCTTTTGTAAATTGAAGAAATCTCTGTCTTCCAAACCCCTCTATTCCCTCCACAGCCCTGCAGGAAATGGAGGCCACATGCTGGCTGGTGCGGCTGCACAGCACCTTCGTGGCTTGAGGAATCAGTGTACTCCAGGTACATAAATGTGGTATTACAAGAAGTTCTGGGGCTCATAGGACACCAATGTACTTGCAGCTTCATTGAATGGCTTTCTCTCTTTTCTTTTCTCCAGTGGATGTGAATGTTCTGGCCTCCAACAACAAACAGCATGGTGAAGAGGGCAATAAACCCAAGGAAAGAAAAGAAAGAGGTCAGCAATCAAGGAAGGAGGACCCAGTGAGCCACAAGGGACGTGTGAAACCTGGAGAGCAGAACATAAAACCACGTATGAGAAGTCAACTTTGTAAACCAAAGGGCACAATATACCTGGTTAGCTTATATTAATTATTATGCACTTCCTTGTGATGAGAGCCTCAACTCAGGTCTTTTAAAGAAAGTCTGGTAATTGTGGGTCTTTAGGATACACCTGTCATGAAACTGGTTCAAACTGAGAGCTATTCATAGTCCCAAAGTTGACACCCTTCCCAATCCTAACCACGTAAGTTAGCTTGACATCTTTCTAGAAAGTGATTTCCTGGAAAAAGTACAAAAGTTGACCAGAAGTCCAGGGTTTCAGTCTTAACTCTGTTAATCACAGGCAAATCATTTACATGCAGAGACTCCTGCATGTTTCCTCATTTGTAAGTTGGGAGGATTAACACCACCCTGCCTGCCTCCTTGAGTGACTGTGCACTGAGAATCCACTGAATGAAGGTGAAGGTTGTGCCACTGAAACCAAGGTTGGCATTTCCCCATGCATTGTCTGCAGTGTTATGCCCAGGGTAGGCGTGCTTACAGGTTAAGTAACAACAGAGTGATTATAACAAATGTGGTGCTGCTCTCTACACCTGTCATCAAGAGATCAGGTTGCAAAACATAGATCTTGTTTCAGTATTTGTTTCTCTAGGTTTCTCAAGGAACCAGATCCATGGTTTCCTTTCCCTGCATTAACCCAGACACCCGCCCACTAGGCTTGGGCCTCATACCTAGCATGTACAGCCTTCGGAGGAAGGTTTGACAGCCACTGCCAGGGCCATTATGGCCACCCTTTTTCTGCTGCATATCATGAATACGGCAATCATAGGGTCTTCTTGTACTTGATGTGCAGTTTTCCCAGCACCTTACACTTGGGAGTACGTGCACCAGAAAGAAAGGGCTGTTTGGGGTCTTGAGTGCTTATTAGTGTAGTAATTGGAACACTCATGGTTCGTCCTGCCAAGTGTCCAAAGACACGACATTAAAAATTTTCCATTTGGCATTGGTGGCTCAGGAGGTGAGTCCTGCTGGCACATGGGCCTGGAGCGGAAGAGCTGGAGGTCACTCCGACCCCTGCTCCTAGGGCCATCACCTCCCTGTCCATGATCATCAGACTTGCATTTCCATGTGAATGAGCCAAGGGAAGAGAGTGTTTCTGAGTTTTATGGGTCTTTCATTCTTTTCTTTTCTTTAAAAAGTTGGACCAGAAACCCCAGTCCTTTCAGCCTTCTTCCTCTCCCTGGAGTCCTGCTGGTGCGCGTTACCACTAATGGGGCTTTGGGCCTTGCCAACTCAAAATGAAGGTCCATGCTGCATCTGTGGCCTAATGAGGAACCCTGAATGGAAATGAGAATCAAATATGCATTGAAAATACTCAGTTCTCAGCCAGGTTGTCCCTCCCTTGCCCCTGGCCATCTCAGGGTCCTGAGACCAGTGCCAGCAGAAGGTGACCTGCCAAAGTGATAGCCTGTATAGCCTGGGGAAGGGCACTTGAGTGGGATCTGAAAGCACCCTCTGAACTCACTCTCTGTCTGCTCAGCAGCTGCTGGAGCCGGGGGTGAAGTGCGGGGGCAGATGGAAATGGGAGCGGGGCTCAGGTGACTGAGCAGAATGAAAACCTGGGGGGTAGGGAGCAGGAAACCAGACATGGGGTGGGGGGTGGGGGGTGGGCAGCCTGAAAACCCGATATTAGGAATTTCACTCTGCTTTGAGTATTGATTGGGAAATCTTACTGGCATTTTTAGTGGAAAAAGAACAGGGGAAGGGGCATAGCAGAGAAAACATGGCCCTAGGCCTGACCCTGAGACAGATTAGTTAGCTGCAGGAACTTGAGGGAGTTCTGTCTCAGCTCCCTAGGGTGTGGAATGGCGATGGCAATCCCTGCTTGACCCGCTGCCCAAGCGCATCGTAAGGACTCTGTGACATACTGTGCATGGGAGAGCTCTGTCAACTGGGGGTCAGTAAATGTGAGGTATTGTTAGATTATTAAAGATCTTTTTAGGCAAGTGAATTTATTAGAATCTGGAGGTAATGAAGCTTGGTAAGCTGCTAGGGAATTGGCTAGGTAGGCATGAAAGTGGGGAACCCCCCTGAAATTGTGAGGGTTCAACTAATAAAATCAACACTCAATATTAAAAGGCAAGTTGTTCAGGTCAAACTGAATGGAGCAACTTAACAGTAGCCAAGGTGATATCCATGTTGTTAAAGAGCATGCCGTCAAAGGCCCACCGCCAGCATGAAAGCCTGTGGAGTGGAGCCTGGACCGTGTGTATGCGGAGCAGTCCAGGGGAAATGGCGGTGACACATGCTATGTGGAGATGGGCGACCGGGGCTTCATTCCCTTTAGACCATACACTTAGTTCCCTTCCTCAACTTCATGTTCACCAAGCCTCCTGATCACGTCCTGGACTGCATGGAGATTTCTCCCCAGCAATAAATGTGCAATCAGAGAACTTTGTGATTTTCTGTAAGAGCCAGTACATTTTTTTTAACCATAATTTTGTATACATCAGCCCCCTATGAATTTGATTTGCATAAATCATTTCCTTCTGGGTCCAATCTGCGGCACTGACATGATTGAGTTTTAGGCCTGCAAGGCTAAAGAGGAACTAAAGCTGAATATGGGAAGATGCCCGAGGGTCTGCTAAGTTGGACAATTTCTGGACATATAAGTGGCATCTCCTAGACCATATGCCACTTCCCCCTAAAAGACAGCAGCTTTGCTCATCTGCAAGGCTGATCTGGACCAAGGTTAGGTCTGGAGGAATAGAAAGGGAGAAAGAGGTTTCAGAAAGGCCTCGTTGATAACATCGATTTGAGTGGGGCTAAACAAGCAAAAGAAGTCAGGCCCCACTGAAGCTTCCAAGGTTTAGAAACAGGGAACTGGGATAGGGGTAAGGAGGAGAGTGTTCCCGACAATACCATGAGGAGTGTCAGGTTGGTATCAGGTTGGCCAAAATCACATGGTCGTTACTTTCCCTCCCTCCCTGACTCGTGGAACTGTCACTAATCAGTATCAGCCTTCCTTCCTTCTGAGAACTGTCAAAACCTTAGAATCCTTCTCAACCTAAAACATTCCATAAACCACTCTAATAGGTCAGAGCTATAAATCGTGAGATGTTATCTTGGAGCGGATAGTCAAAGTAGTTACTCACCCAATATTAATTGGTTAATTGCTGATAATAATCTTAGGAAAAATTAGTTCAGACAAATTCTTGGCTCCAGAAAAAACTATAAATAAGAAAGAGCAGCTGACCATCTCTGATATTTAATCCCCAATAAAGACCATGATAAAATACAGAAAGCTATGATATTCCCCAGGTATGCTGTGTCTGACCATATTTCCTGTCATATTAGTGGAGGAGGAGAAAAAATTTTGATGTAAGCAGAAGCTAGCAGTAAGCCCAAAATGTATACAAACCTTTCTCATTTAAGATCCAGTTGTCTTCCTAAATTTAGCAACTCAGGAAGCTATTATATGCTTCTCTGATAAAGATAACCCCTCCCACTGCTTCCACACACAGATCTCTGTCATTGTCTACCTAATCCAAACTAGACAGGAAGCCTTGAGTGTCTGCCCTAGACTCCTGCTAAGAAATTGACCCCAGGCTTTTCTTTCTGCCTGAATGGCTATGGTTTGTATCATTTGCTTATGAGAGATAGCAACCCTGTCTTAGCTGATTACAACAGGAATGGAGCCCCAGTCAAAGGCAATCAAGAGTGGGATGACTGCAATGCAGAACAGTCCCATGCATAGTGCCTTGGGAAGAAACTCTATCCAGCACACATCCACCATTTTGGTCAGAGAAAATGCAATCGCATCCTCTCTCGAAGAGCGTGGGAAGTGCTCACAGAGAGAGCAGGTCGCAGGAGCCACTGCAATAACTTGAATCCTATTCAATGGCTCTACTGGTCCCCTGAGTCCAATCTAGATCTATTGTGCATCCCATTATGATGGCACTGAATCAGTATGTGAGACCCAGAATGATTGGAACTACAGAGCACCTGTCCCACCCCCTTATTTCCCTGTGAATTCCAGCAGAAAACCTCCATCACTTAAGATAATCTAGCTCTCTATTTCTCGTAATCTGAAAGAGCTGAACTAATATGCCATGTTGTGACATTCAGATCTTAAAAGACTTCAGAAGTATTTTGAGAGGTCATCTGAAAATCAGAAATTATTCTGATAATTTCACCCTACAAAATGCATCCAATATTTTAAGCCTCATCTAAAGCAAATAAATATTTGAAAAATCAAGTATATCATGAGAGACCTATACGTACTGATAGGCATTTATTTATCACAATATTCCATAAGTACATCTGTTTGGTATTTCACCACTTTGAGGAAAGAACAAAGACTTCTTAGGGAAACATGAGCAGGTGGCATGTGTTCAATATTTCCTTTGAAACGTCTATCCTATCCGTCATGCCCTTTCCATTTGTACTGGTATACCCTGGTTTCAGGACTTGACATGTCATGCTATATCTTGCCATACTGATGAAATACCTAGTCCCTCTGATTGTAGTCTATGTGTCTTCCAATTTGTCCTGCATGCCAGTCATCCCTTAGAACTACATTCATGTCACTTCTTGGCTCAAAAAATTTCTGTGCCTCCCTGTTTCCCATGGTGACTCATTTATAACCTTCTTTTTGGGGGCTATATCATCAGGTCTTGTTCCTTGCCATTTTATACCCTCTCCCATCCCCAGCCAGCCAGTGATTCATGAAGATGCTTTACTCACTCCTTCGTTTCTGCCCTCAGTCTTCATGTCACCTTCCCTTGGCACAGCATCCCCCATTCGTAAATCTATCCCATTCTATCCGAAGACTAACACGTGTCTTGTCTTCCACATGAAATCTTCTCTCATCACCTCCAAACCTCACTGAGTTCCTCCTTCAGAAACATCACAAAACTTACCTTTTTTGCTCACAGATTTGCTCTGACTCATAGAATCACTCCTTTTCTGTGTGGGCCAGTTTTTGCTCCTGGAATAGATGGTAAGCTCCTTGACTTTGAGCATGAGAAAACTATTTTCTTGTTGACATTGAATAAATAAATATCCTGAATGTTACCCATCACTCTCCAAGGCAGCTTTAGGAAATAAGATTGCATTAGGAATGGCATTTTACTAAAAGAGAAAGTGGAAAATTTGTTTTATTCTCTTATGGCCAGTGTTCAGCCTGAATAATAAAAACTACTGAGACAATCTTAACTCCAGAAGGGCTACTACAATTGCTGCTATTAGCTATAAATAGAATCTCTAACAAAAGCATGCATGGGACACTGTGCTATTAGGAAACAAGAATTCCCAGAGACCAGACATTTGGAATCAGACTGTATGCTAGAAAAAGCACTGGACTGGGGTCAGGCAGTCTGAGCAACCCTGGATTTGCCACTCAGTAGCTGTATTGCTTTGGTGACATCCCTTAACTAAGCATCACTTACCCCAACTGGAAATAGAGCATGTCAGAGCAGGGACCTCTGAGGTTTGCTCAAACACTAAAATCCTGGTGTTTGTTGCCATGCCTGGGCATGATTTCACATGAAGAAGGAAACACGGGGTTATTGTAGAAAGTGATTTGAACTATGCAGTCTAATTTAGAGTACTGCCAACCTTCTGTCCTCAGCTCTTGGTCTCCTATCTGGCTAGGAAAGTAGCTTCCCGGGTAACCCAGGGGGAGGCCTGAGTTTAGCCCCACCCTTGACCTTGCCATAATGTTTCCAAACTACTAACTAGTGTCTGTAAAACTCGCCAGTTGGCTTGTAAGATGTTCTTATCAATGTGCTTATTTCCTTTCATTTAGTTAACCTTGAAGTTGGACCCAAATTTGTTTTGCTACTTTCATTCCTAGCTGACCATTGAGCAAGTTAAGATTCTTGGAGCCTTCTATTTAACAGAACCTGGATTTTTCTGTCCTAGGCGCTGTCTCCTGCCTCCACAGTGAGCTCTTGCCAGTTTGGGCCACAGTCCCTCTTCTTTCCTCTAGCTAACATTGTAGAACATCTCTGTCAACTATAATGCCGTAGCCACAGCGTTTAAACGGAGTTTAAATTCCACGAGGAGATGGTCAGAAAATGGAGCAGCTGAATGACCGAACTCTAATTCAGTGGTTTTATGAAACTTGGGACATTGTTTAGCGGCCCCTACAGTCATTCTGGCTTACAGTATCTTGAACGACATGCCTGCCTCTCAAGGTTATAAATGCTGCTTTGAAAGCCACCACCATGCCAGCTATATGCGTGAGCCTGTAGACTCAGGTCATCTACCTGACATGCCTCAAGGGAACACTCGGCATGAGGATGCCTCTTAATTTCAGGCGTATCCAGTCCACTGCTGACACGAATTCAGTGACCCAAAGTTATTAAATCCCAGTCTGGGATGTGAATGCTTGCTCTTGAGAAGTGCTGCTGTGGGCCAGGGGTTCCTGCAATTGCCAACTTGGGGATAGTAAAAACGGGCTGGGACAAAGAGCTAGAAGAACACTTAGACCTCAGGAAGGCCCTGTCAATGAATGAATGACGCCTGCATGATTCCTGTGATATAAGATACTTTCTTCATTAACTAAAGGATTCCCTTTACTGAAATAAAACTACTCAAAAGAAATAAGTGAAAGTAGACTTTCACAAGCAGTGAGTCTCTTGACAGATAATGCTGATTAACAGGAAAACTGAGCACAACCTCCCTCTGAAGTTGGAATAGGCTTTGCTGAGAACTGCCGCCTCGGGCATAGGAAGGGTTTTGTGTCAGTCATTCTTCTAGGATACATACATATATACCTACATACATTAAGAACCTTTCTATTTTTTTCCTAGAAGAAAATATAACTGAAAGAGAAGAGTGCCAGGTTCTCAGCAGCTTGCAAATCCCAACTCAAGATAAGAACAGCTTTCATTTCTCCAGTTTATCTTCTATACACTGAGCACATACCTGGGGTTAAGGTGATTTGCATACATACTCCCTAATCCTCACTCCAGTGTTGCATGGTCAATGTTCCATCTCTGTTTAACTTATGAGAGAGATGGCGTCCCCAAGGTTGCAGAGTAAGTGAAAGGCAGAGCGAGGGATAGAGCCAGCTCAGTGTGACCCAAAGCCCTTGTCTTCACTGTCTCCCAATTTTCAATTAGAAGGGCTTTCACTGTCCTGGCTGAACGTAACTCTAATATTTGCCAAATATTTCAAAGTTTGAAGTCAATTTGCTTAGCCACAGTGGCAGCCACACATGAAAGACAGAGATTTATATTCCTAGAATGAAATCAACAGGGCAATACTGCCTGTGCTGTGGTTTTGAGGATCTTAGATGATGCATTACGGCCTTTTATGGTGCCATATGACTGGGGACCTCTGCCAATGACTGGGGACCTCATCATTGATGATGACCACAAGGACCCTCCTCTGACCACAAGCTCCTTCCCATCCAGCATGCCTTTCTACACATGCGTGCCCCCCCAATGGGACAAGTCAGAACCCCTAGATCTGCTGACACCACCTACAAATCCCAGGATTGTGCTATTGGAATGGTCTGTCTAGACACCTCCCTCCACCATAGAGAGGTCTTGCTTCTTGCTCTTATGGTCACAGAGCTATGCTGAATGAGAACATTTGTGACAGACCTGCAGTGTCCCCAGGCTAGACCCAAGGAAGCAGTTCTTGGCTTCCCCAAAAAACATTTGGTAGCTTCTATACACCCAAGGGGATTCAACCTGAAAGACAGAGCAAGGATTGTCATATTGAAACCCTTGCACCCTGTCAGTTCCCTACTCTCCAGTGACTGGAAGAGGTTTTCTCTTGCCTTGGGATGGGAATTCAGTCACATCTTGCTTCTCTTAACACAATGGGTTACAGTAAAATCCTAAAGTCAGACCTCCAAGTTCTAGCTCTGCTTTCCATATGTGAAAGGAAAGTTTGGAAATCCAAAAAATCCTTTATCTCCAACAAATCATGACTTTCCAAAAGAACACTTTTCCATGGATTCAAAAAGGTCTAACTTGAAACGTAAAGCAGGGCAATGACTCTCTAGTCCTAGGCCATTTCTACGCAGCGTTGGTGCTTGACTTTAATCTGTTTTGTTTTGTTTTTTACCTGTCTGTACCAATTAAGTACAGGATTTGAGCTGTTAGAGAAACTTTTATAGAAATTTGACAGAAGTTTTATGTCTGTTGAATTCAGAAATCTTGTGCCTGCTATGTTTATGTTTGTTCTTAATTTAATTTTTGTAGGAATTCATGCTTTGATTGTATTTTACAAAATGGTGGATTAGATTTTCTTTTAAATGACCCTTTAACGTAGAGAGTTCATGAAGCACTGTTTTAGTCTATATCTGAACCTCCTCCTGAGGGAATGATATACCACAGTCTCAGTGTACAGAACAGCCATAGAAAATGAGGAACTAAGCATTTTCTGAAACAAAAATGCATTGGCTTACTATCTTAAAAAAAATATGTTCATTATGGAGCCATTACATTAATTCCATTGAAAGATCGAAACATACCTTCCATTCTAAAGGGAAAAAGAGAAGACTAAGTTGTGTAGGATAGACAAGGTATTTCAGCCAGATATAATTGCCCATTGGCCTAGGTTAATTGGGTTAGGACTAAATCATAATGGTTATAAGACTCAGAAAACAGTGCATTGTGAGGCATTAAACCAATGTCTGCAGTTCACCCATTGTTAGGTGTATTAGCTAAGGTGTTAGCTGGATCCTGCTTCGGATTCTGTATCTCCCTCTCTCTCTGCCCTTCCCCCATTCATGCTCTGTCTCTCTGTGTCTCTCAAAAATGAATAAACATTAAAAAAAAATTTTTTTAAGTGCAATGGCTTAAACAAGATAAAGTTAACTTCTTTTGCGTGTGATGGTCCAGAAGTTGGTAGTGCAGGATCAGTGGGATAGCTCTGTCATGTTCGACAAGTGGCTTCCTTCACTGGGTCCAAAGGAACCGACCTACTTCTCACTGTCACCTAGCCTAGCCAATGAAAGGGAAAGATACTGGGGAACTACACACTTAATTCACTTTTTAAAGAGCAAGTCAAGTAGTCTTTAGCTAAATGGCCAAATAGCCCAGTTAAAATTCTATTTCTATTAATTGTGAGGAAACAGGTAAATAAACAATCTGCCACACTACATAGTCTTAGTAGGCTGAGAAGTTTTACAGACCTTAAGCTTTTCTGAACTTGTCAACACCTAATTATGGAAAGCTCATGATTTTCCACTTAAAAACCTAAATAATAATCATTCTTCCCGTGCTTTCCAAGTTAAACACAAATTTTTATTGCACCCATAATTTTCCAATTTTTCTTGAAAAATTTCCCCCAAATATTTTGATGGTATTGTGGTCATGAGACAAACAACAAAGTTGATTCATTTAAAAAAGAAAACAAAGAAAATTCTTTAATTTATAAGAATTGGTTTAAGGATATATCTAAAACCTGAGCAATTGTTAGCCAATAAAGAAATTAAGTCTCTAATGGAAAAAAAAAAAATCTTCCTACAAAAAAACCCAAGTCCCAGATTCCTTCCCTGGAAAGGTCTACCAAATATTCAAAGAAGAAATTATTCTAAGCCTATGTAAACTATTCCAGAGAATAATGTGTAGACAGATAATGTGGGAAAAGGCATCCTAGGCAGGAACAGCATGTGCAAAGACACAAAGGTAGATAAGAAAAATGAATTTGGGAAATAAGCGTTTCAGTACAGTTGGAGCTCAGGGAACTCATTGGAGAGAAGCAGAAAGTGGGGCTGGGAAGTTAGGTGGAATAAATCTTTCTAAGCCACACCAAAGACAACAAAGAATTTTGTTCTGTCCTGTAAACAATTAGGAACCAATTAGTAGGCCAAAGGAGACACAATTACCTACAGTGAGGGTCTGTGATGATCCTGAGGTACCACTTAATACTTATGCAGGAAAAAATGTATCTATAGAATAAAGCTCAATACCAACCTCAACTGAAAACTTATCACTGATGTCATAGGAACAAAGAAGTTCCAATGACCTCTACTAAGTTCCTTTACAAGGTGTCTTAATCACAATTCTCTACAAGGATTTATGTAAGACTGAACCTGGGTAGCAGATAGGCTAAGCCCAAGCTGCCTCACCCCATACCTGGGCCCATAATATTTATGACAATAATAGCTAATATTTATTGAGTACTGCGTGCAGATACATTGTTAAGCACTTGGCACGAATTATCTCAACTAATCCTCATAACAACTTTGTGAAGTAGGTGCTATAATCTATCTGCATTTTATTTATGAAAATAAAGCCTGAAAGTGATTAGATAACTTGCCCAAAGTCACCCTGCTAAAAAGTAGTAGAGATGGAACTTGAACTTTTGTCTCTCTGATTACAACACCTGTGCTGTTAACTACTATGCTGTCTTGTCCATGGCAGAGATCACTAAGCGATGGCTGCATTCTCTTTCACTCAGCACAGACTGGGCCTCCTAACTTTTAGCATAGTGCTCTGGGAAGCCATTATACATAGGTCAGAATTGACTCATGAGATAGGACTGATTGCTGCCCCTGGCCTACACCGTAGAGATGTTATCTCAGATGCAGTCTCAGATTCTGATTTAGCACCATAAGCCTAAACTACGTCAAAAGCTGACCTGCCACCGTAGGTTGCTCTAGCACCTTTACTTGGAGTCTTCACATGAGAAGCCTTCCCTAGATGCTCTCCCAAGCTGATGCATATTGGTCAATTTGTTGGTATGGAAAAAGGACAGAAGGAATTCAGGATATCCACGAGAATGCCGTTGGTGAGAAAATTACAGAAGAGATTCCAGAAAGAGGCTATGGCTTTATGTTACATGTTCCCTATAGCTGAATTGCTTGAATTAGTGTAGGAGCTGGAAGCATTGTTGAAGACTCAGAGTGGATTTGGATTTTGGAAAAGATGAGTGTAATTCCTATAACACATTAAACACACCTTGTCACTCCACGCAAAGTGGTAAGAAGTATCCACAGTGATTTTATAGAGCCCCTCTAGGTGGACAGCCTCACTTCAATGCAACTGCTTTACCTTTTATGTCCAAACTCCTACAACAGCTACCGTTTGCCACCAAGTACTTAGAGCACACAGATAGTGTGATGGCGTGAGATAGTCCAGGAGCAAGGAGTGGGAAGTTCGGGGCTGGCCTGAGGGGACAGGTCTGACTAGACCAAGCAGGGGTCTGATCCCTGTTAAAGAGAGGGAGCAGCAGGCACGACCCACCAAGATGTCAGGCTGGTCGTGGAAGGGTGGCTGGTTCCTCCCAGAGTAGCGTTGTGGAAAGCACAGCCATTTCTGTCTCATTGCCTGAGCAGGTAGACGAATGGAAGAGCTTCAGAGTCTGGGAGCCTCTGAGTACCAGGTAGGCAGAAGATGATATTGGAATATGTGCCAACATAGGCTAGAAACCCAACCGGGCTGAGATGTAAGGGCTAGGCCCTGGTCCTGGGCTAGACACTCATTTTAGGTCTCTTTAAAGGGAAAAAGGACTAGGGCGAACCCAACAACAGTGAGCTCAGGTCAAAATCCCAAGCATGTGGACTGGGACAATGGGTGGAGTAAGGGGTGACAAGGAGAAAATTTAAGCAACTTAAAAATAATCTAGGTATTTGTATCCTAGGACATTAGGTCCCAGGAAGGGTTGACAGAGCAACAAACTTTAGGACCACATGGGAACTCATGTCCTAAAGAACATGGGGCAATGTCTTCGATGCAGATTTCATCTCTTCTAGGATTGTCTCAGTACCCAGGGAAGAGTCTACAAGGGGACCTTTACGTCTGGTGACAGGGAAGGGAACTGACATATGTCATAAAAACTGCCAGTGTTGGGTGCTTAAATATCCCATCTTATTTATTTCTCGAAACATCTCAGAAACATTAAGACCTGCCCAGATTACAACTAGTAGATGATATGGCCAAGATCTGAGCTCATGTATGACTCCAAAGACTTGGCTCTCTCTGTCCCATCAAGCTGCTTCTGGCAGGAACTAAACCCACGCCACTGGGAAAGACCCAGGCAAGAAATACTGGAGGTCAGGCAAATGGGTCTAATTCTGTCATCATCTCAATGGTTTTCAACCCTGGCTACACATCAAAATCTCAGAGAAGGTTTTACGCACCCCCTCCCCCCACACACACACACATACACATGCATACACACACGTCAGGACCCTCCCTGGAGACTTTGCTTTAATTGCTCTGTGATGGGATCTGTACATTGGTGTTTTACTTTAAGAGCACTCCTGGTGGTTCTAAGGAGCAACCAGAGCTGAGAACCATCAACTCTCCTTTTTTCTGGCCCTTTAAGACAGTCTAACACACTCAGGCCTACTGGCCCTTGAAGGCAAACTGAAAATCCAAGGCTCACTTCCTTCCTTGACTGCTCCTAATGAACTTTTACTTTGTTCTTATCCTTCTTGGCTCTCAGGTCCCATGTTGCCTTGGCCAGAAACATCCAATTCCTGCTCAGGCTGTGGCACCCAATCCTTGCTCTCCACTCTAGACAAACAGATCCCTAGGAGCTGGACACAGGCTGGGATGTTGTGTCTTAGAAGCCAGTGGAGCTGGGGCTCCAGAAATCTCACAGAGGGATGAAATGCACAGAGGGGATGAAGGGGAGGAGAAAACAGAACTAAATCCAGGGAGAACATTCTAGACAGTCATAATCAAAGCAGACGACCTAGGCAAGGGGAATCCAGGGAAGAATTCCAGGGAAAAACAGCACAGAAGCAGTACGGTTTATAGCCAAGGTCACGAGGTAGACCCTGGAGAAGTTCTCTGAGGTGGAAATCCTACCCGTTGCTACTCACCCGGAGCCTGTGACCTAGGTCTGTGTGAAGTTACCACATGGCTGGGCCTGGACCTCACCATTTACCTGTGTGAGCTCGAAGAATGTGTGTGCTGTTACCTTTGTGCTGCCTCACCCTCAGACCAAAGATGTGGCTGAAAAGACAATGCAGGTAAATAAGAGCCTGAAGGAGAACTTTGGACGTTAGCCAAGCAGACCATGGAGACATCTTGTCTCTCTCCATGTGCTGGTTCATGCTTCCTCAGACAGTTGATCTTGCCGAATTATTGATGAGATTTACCATCCACGTGCTACTCTTTGCTTGTTTTAATGAGAACTGCTCTTTCGCCAGCAGCCACAAGCTGGCCAAGGAGGGCTGTGCCACTGGAGGGCTCAGACCAGCAACGCCCTTCCCCAGGGCCGGAATTCAAGTCACTTCTCTGCATCCATAGCTTCTTGCTGACTTCTGTCCTCTGTGGTCAGTTTGCCTCTCATTCCCAGCCCTGTTTTGAGTTTGCCCGACCTCTCCTCTGCTGGAGAAGCCAGGCCATGGAACCACAGAGGCCCCTGGGACACATCTATCCCAGTTCTTCTCAAACCTGCTTATCATCAGAGTCTGAAAAACACAGATTCCTGTGTCTCAAGAGGGACTTACTGAGTAAGAATCTCTTGGGGGCTGTGCCCCTACTGACCTGGTGTATTTCTCCTCCATATGGACACTCACCTCAGTGCCTGGACTAAGGAGAATCCACCTTCTGTATATTGAATTCACAGCTACCTTTCATGCCTATAAATGTTTTATGTGATTTCTGATTCAGGTGCAATTCTGGTGCATAGGAAGAATCATAGCTACAACTGATGTTTGGTAAGACAATAGTCATTTGCCTCTTATCTCCTAAACCATGGTTTTTTCATATCAACCTGACAGTGGAAAAGCAATTAAAAGCACTTAACTACCCAGCTGTTGTGTCTGTCTCTAAGACAGTACCTTAAGAGGCAGTAAAGAGTGAGTGGAAGGATACTGAATTCTGAATCGGAAGATCCAGGGTTGTTGTTGGTTTTTTTATTTTTTAAAAGTTTTTATTTATTTATTTTGAGAGAGAGAAAGAAGGAGAGAGAGAGAGAGAGAGAGAGAATGCAAGTGGGGAGGGGTAGAGAGAGGGAGAGAGAGGATCTCAAGCAGGCTCCACACTGTCAGGGTGGAGACCGATGTGGGGCCCAAACTCACAGACTGTGAGATCATGACCTGAGCTGAAACTAAGAGTTCCACACTTAGTTCAACTGACTGAGCCACCCGGTCGCCCCCAGAAGATCCAGGTTTTGAGCCCACATTTTCTCCATTACTAGATGGGTCAATGATATTACCTTTCTGAACTATAAATTTGATCATAATCATCATAGAGCCAACATTTATGGGACAATGACTATATGCCAGGCACAATGTTAAGCATTTTACTGACAGTGTTGGCTTTAATGCTCCCAACATACCATTCCACAGAAGAAAAAACTGAGTCCTAGGAAGTCAGCCACATTGGCTATGTGATCATAGGGATGTCTACCCTGGGTACTACACAAAAGTTTTTGTAAAACTACTGAGAGATAATGATGTCCTAGTTAAACCGTATATGTGGTTCTCTCTCTACAACTATTAGTTACCATAGTCCAGAGGTTACCTTTCTTGTCTTGCTGCTCTTTTACCAACACTGTACCCAGCACATTAGTAGACACTAAATATCGCTGGTTGAGTGAAAATGAATAAATGATTAAAAAACAAATTAACCTGTAAATAAAGCCCTATATATTGAAGGCCCTATTGATCAATCTACTATATCAGTGTGACAAAGGCCCCAGAGATACCTGTGCTCTGTATCCACTGTGGGCATTGTGTCGCGAGGGTGCCCTTGAGGAGGCTCTATTTACAGGAGGTCTTGATAGGCCTTCTTAGAGAAACAAGAACCCGATATCAGGGGAGTGCATGTGGCTCCATGAATCGGAGTCGGTTCTGCAAACTTTCAGCTTGCTCACTTGAACCCATGCCATGTAACAGGCCCCTGATAAGAGCCCCAACATCCAGGCTTTGTGCTGCTTCATAATCTCCCCTAGATGTCACACGGCCTCCTCAAACCCAGCCCCATGTCCCCTCTCCTCTCTCTGATTCTGACTTTGCTCTAGGGCTTTGGACTGACCCTGTCTGTCCCGTCCTGACCTTGGTCGTCCTTCCGTTTTGCAATGGGCATTTACTCTCCCAAGTACGTCTGAGGCTTCTGCTCTGGACAAACCCCTTCTCACTCAAGTTTAGCCTCCACGTGCATTGCCGGTAAGGCCGATTTTCCCATTGTGCTTGGTCAGGCTCTGTGGTTCAGATTCAGACGCCAGAAGACTGAGCTCCCGGTCAAAACCAGGGTGACGTCCTTTACCTACATTCCCAAGGAGGGCTTCCAGGTGGGCAGGGAACTCACCCTGTGACTGGACAGAGCTGCTGTCCCCAGTCTCAGTCCCCAGATGGGGACAAGACTGCATATTGGTGAGAGGAACAAATTCAAATGAGATACAGTTTTGTGCCATTCTCACAGAGTAAAACCAAACTCTCAGAAACATATCCTATGCCCCACACCCTTATGGGGAGAGGGAGAGAGGGATCCTCTAGAAAACTGAAAAAGATTCAAATGGAAAAGTTGCTGTATTGGCAAAATTCTAACAAAGGAAGCAAGATCTCCTTGATTTGGTTTGGGGGTGGGGGCATGAAAATAACACCGGAGGCCAGTTAGTGAGATGAGGCAGCCAGAGAACTGGCAAAGATGGTGGAAGCAGGAAGAGTGATAATAATGCCCAGATAAATAGCAGAACGGAAGGACAGGTGGGCCTCACGAAGATGGGCTGGGTGATACTGATTTAGCAGCTATAAAGCAAATTCCAGCCAAATCAGCCATGGATTCGCCCTGAGGCCATCAGGTGGCGCTAGAGTAGAGGCTGTGAGGGAACAGCCTGGCGCCGGCCGGCAGGGGAACAGACAATGTGAGGGGCTGAGGGTCCAGCAGTCCCGTAGGTGGTGTGGTTCGGAGGTGAGACGTGAAAATATACCTTAGTGTGGTCCTCACACTCTTGCCTGGGCTGAAAGCTAAAGGGGTGCATGTTCCACCGGTTTCCTAGTGACAAAATACCCTGCTGACCTCTAATTACCATTTCAAACAAAACCACACTGATGTGAAATTGGGCAACTCTGGGTGTCATAACCTGGGCGGGGGCGGGGGGCGGGGGGAGGCCATTTGCTTCTGGGTTTCCAATTCAGTGAGAATTCCATACTGTGATCCCCAACTCGATGGACTATGTGAAAAGAGCCTTGCATAGTGCCCTGTTCCCAGTAGATGCCCAATACACGTGAGTTCTCTTTCCTCACTGAGCCCCATTTGACAACTTGGCTCCAGCCTTATAGGGGGCTGATCTATGTCCCTCCTAACCGAAGTGCTATTGGCCCTATAAAGCCCTCGGCCCCTCCGGCCAGAGACCCTTTGTCCCAGGGGTTTTGTTGTTCCAGATTTCTCACTGTGAGGCCTAGGCAGCTGCCAGGGGCCACCCCAGGAGCTGGAATCTCAGCTCACAAACAGAGCATTATATGCAGTCCTTCTTCTGCCCCACCGGGGCACTGGCCCCGGCCCCATGCCCAGCATCCAGCCTCGCTGCTGTGCACCCTCTGGGCCCGCCTGCCCACCCGCCCTTTGCACCCTCTGGGCCCTCCTGCCCCCCCCCCCCCCCCACTTCTGCAACAATGTGTTTCTAATCTGCCCCACACTGCCTTCTCCAGCCTGGCCGAATCAGCTTCGCCTCAGGGCCTCTGCTTGCACGGAGGTGATCAGATTGCAGGGAACAGTATGTCTCCCTCCCTGCCTCTGCTTGTTTTCAGCCAGCTGAGTTGTCTTTCTCTTGCTCGGCCTCACCCTCCCTTCCCACGTGGTCTGCCTCTGGGTGGGTGCAGCGAGGAGGAGAGCTAGGAGGAGTCCCAGGCTGGCTTGCCACAGGGAGGCAAGATTGCTCCTCTGGGGAGAGTGGAGAAGGAAGGCTGGGAGGGGAATTCGTGCAGACCAGTTCTGGCCAGATCTCTTAAAATGTTTTGTTCTTGCCTTGCTGCCGCCTTCCTGGAGAGAGTGGGGGGTGGTGGCTGCCGGAGGTTTTTCCCCCCCTTCCCTGTGCTGAGCTGTCACTTCTTAGGCCAGCCAGGCCTGTAAGACTTTCTGGTTCTTCTAGGCAGTAAACACCCCGGTTCTCCAGGCCACACTGCTGCTCCCTTTCTCAGTGTCTTAGAAAATGCATTTTCTTTCTTTTTTTAATATTTATTTATTTTGAGAGAGAGAGAGAGAGAGAGAGAGAGAGAGAGAGAGAGAGAATCCCAAGCAGGCTTCATGTTGTCAGCTCAGAGCTGGACATGGGACTCAAACTCACCCACCGGGAGGTCATGACCTGAGCCAAAATCAAGTCAGATGCTCAACCCGCTGAACTATCCAGGCGCCCCTACAAATGTCAATGGTTAGGGCAAGGTTTAAATGTTTAAAAGAGTAATTAAATACAAAGTCTATTGAGCCTGTTCCCTTCTTCAGCCTCATTCTCCCCTTTCTTGTTTTTGGCAGCATTACAAAAGAAATCAGCTGTGGGGCAGGCAATACCCGAAAGATGCTCACCCTTTCGCGGCAGTATTGAAATAAATGTTTTCAATAAAAACATTGAAGAGTTAACAAAGTATGAGCTATGTTACTCCCTAGAGGGGGTCGGAACCCTCTCTGGCCACATCACAGTCTCCACAAAAGCTGGTAACAAGGTGACTAAGAACGGAAGGCTTGAGACTGACCTCCCAAAGGGTCATGAGGTCAGCGAGGGGTGAGCTCGCCTCTGTACCCCAGCCTCAGCCTGGTATCATCTGCCGCTTGGCCTTGTCCAGGGAAACACCAGCTCGCTGACCAGAGACGGCTGCTGGGCTCGCATGGTGCTCAGCATGCCCGAGGCGCACTCGCCCCATTCCCGCCATGTCCATGTGCCCCCCAGAGACACTACTGAAGGCTTCATCCCTCTCTCTGGGGATGATTTCCTTACTGAAACCAGTTTGCTCCAGAGGAAAACTTTACAGTTTCACTTTCAGTGCAAAATCAATATCATGTCTTTACATAAAAAATAATGATAAGTAGGGGCACCTGGGTGGCTCAGTCGGTTAAGCGGCCGACTTCGGCTCAGGTCATGATCTCGCAGTCCATGAGTTCGAGCCCCGCGTCGGGCTCTGTGCTGACAGCTCAGAGCCTGGAGCCTGTTTCAGATTCTGTGTCTCCCTCTCTCTGACCCTCCCCCGTTCATGCTCTGTCTCTCTCTGTCTCAAAAATAAACGTTAAAAAAAAATAAGAAGAAAATAATGATAAGTAGAGGGGCATCTAGGTGGCTCAGTTGGTTGAGCATCCGACTCCTGATTTTGACTCAGGTCATGACCCCAAGGTCATGGGATCAAGCCCCAAATGGGGCTCTGAACTGACAGCATGGAGCCTGCTTGGAATTCTCCCTCTCTCTCTCCCTCTCTCCCTCTCTCTCTCTCTCTCTCCCTCCCTCCCCCACTCACACTCACTCTCTCCAAATAAACATTTTTTAAAAATAAGTATAAAAATAGAGAAATGACATAAAACCACGAAACCAAACAATGCTATGAATTTTTAATATCTGCACATAGTAGTCATTGTAATCAATTTATGAAAAGAAGTTCCTAGGTGTGAAGAATGAAACGGTTTACATATACTTGGCTCAGTGTCCTCAGTTTGCCAGGATGTTGAGGTGGCACATCTAGGCACAGTGGCCAGACTGCTTGGATGAGTCCCAGCTCCCCACTTAGGAGCTTCCCACTTAGGAGGCCAAGGGTCAGTTTCTCCACATCTGTGTGCTGGTTCCTTGTCAAAAAAGGCTAATAATAGCACCAGTCTCAGACTTGTTTCTGACCAGGCATGAGTTAACACACGCAAAACAGTTATGACAGGCCCACCCAGCTCTTAGTAAGCTCTTGCTGAATGTGAGCTATAATAATTAGTAGTCGCAGTATTAGCAGGATTCATGGATTTAAAATTCCTGCTCACTAGAGTAGAGCGTCTGACAGACTGAAAAAAAAATTATTTAACTCTTTTCCCTGGTAAGATTGGTTACTAAGAGTCAAATCCTGACCAAAATGGTGAAAGTGACTTTAGCCCAACAAACTTGTCTTTGAATAAAGCCTCTGAAGCAATCCAAAATCTAGTCTTGGAACATGTAGAGTTCCCTGGCAATGTTTGCAAAGTGATGGAAAATTGGGTTCTTCATCTACTTCCTGCTGAATTCCAGTCTAGAAAAATACTTACAAAGATATTTCATTTTCCAATGATCACAATATTCAAAACAAGGAGCTAGTTATTCAGATGAGTGCATAACCATGTGGTTCAGATGATGAAAATATTTTCTGATATTTGAAATTAGTTTAATGTTTGGGTAAGCTTAAAAGACACATTCTTGAGGGGCGTGGTGGTGGCTCAGTCGGTTAAGGGTTGGACTCCTGATTTCGGCTCAGGTCCTGATCTCACGGTTCTTGAGTTTGAGCCCTGTGTTGGGCTCTGTACTGACCGCGAGGAACCTGCTTGGGATTCTCGGTCTCCCTCTCTTTCTGCCCCTCCTTCACTCACATTCTTCCGGTCCCCCACCTCATGCTCTGTCTCTCAAAAATAAGTAAATAAACATTAAAAAAAGAGAGAGAGAGAGAGACACTCCTGGGTCCTTGGCATACTACTCTTTCATACCAGCTACTACTTCCTGAGTATTAACTACATGCTCTGCAAAATTATGTTATCACATTATCGAATTCTTATAATAACCCAGTAGCTTAGGTACTCTGTCTCAATTTTATAGTTGAGATACTGAGGCTCAGAGAGGTCAAGTGATTTACTACTGCACAGTTATTGTGGGTTCAAGACTGGAATTCAAGTCTGCAATCCAGTGCCCAGCACCCAAGGCTGGCCCCGCATCTCTGCACTTCCCTACATCTATGGGATGTAATCTGACTACAGCTCAGCCTTAGCTAATTCACAGAGCTTGGGCCTCAGAGCAGGGCATGGGGGGCGGGGGGGGGAATGTCCTGCCCCCTGTAGGTTTCTGCTGGTCTAGTCTTACCAGAAATTTAGCTGGTGAGCAAAGAAGCCTTGGATGTAGCTTTGCGAAACAGTATGTGCAGGAGTCACCAGTGGAGCCACAGCTTGAAAAGAAACCATAGTGCCCTGTCCTTTGCCAGAGTACTGCTCCCTTCTCCACTCCCTCCCTCCTGTCCCCTCTTCCAGTCACTGGTCAAACCTACCCCTTCCACTGCAGCCACCGCCTTTCTTGCCTCCTTTTGTGTACAAGCAAAATCACTTTGGTTGGCCTATGTACAGTGTGGGGGGGAAACTGAATTAGTACACAGTAGGTCTCTGAGCCACATGTAAAGAAATGATAAATGTAATTGGAAGGTTGACTGTAAGTTCCGTAGAGGTGAGAACTTGATTTCTCTCCATCTCACTAGAACCTAGAACAGTGCCTAGCACCTAGGAGGTGCTCAGAGAGTATCAGTGATTGAATGTTTGGTACAGAGGAGCAGGAAGAAAGCTAAAGAAGAAGAGAGGAGTCTGAATTTTCTTTTTGGTGGCCAAAAAGAAAGTATTTAAAGGAAAATATTTAAAGGAAAAACAAATTCCACCCAACCCCAAATATTTCATTAAACTTCTAGGACATCTCAGGTCTGGGAAGATCTCACAATGATGTCTCACCACCCCCACCCCCACCCCCCACCACCCTCCCTGTTCCTACTTCATTCCAGAAGTTCTCTGGATGTTGAAGAAAGTTCCAAAGGCAGAGGGCTGGTTGCAGGGAGATGGGCAGGGACAAGAGGCGGGAGTGGGAGAACAGTAAGGGATGCAGCAAAGAAATACAAGAACAAGGAAATGCTTGTATTTCTTCCCATGCACTCTCAGGCTGCCAACAGGAACGTAAAGACCTGTCATCAGCCCTTCTCACCCTCACTGGTGCCATGGCCTTGGTGAGGGGCTCCAGAGACCTGAGCACTAATGCTCTAGGAAGATTGAAAGTTGTGATTATTATTTTTTTTTTTTTTGAGAGAGAGAGAGAGCATGAGCAAGCAGGGGAGGGGGAGAGGGAACCCTAAGCAAGCTCCACACCCAGCGTGGAGTCTGATGTGGGGCTTAACCTCACGACCATGAGATCATGAGCTGAGCCAAAATCAAGTCAGACGCTTAAACAACTGAACCACCCTGGCACCCTGAAAGCTGTGGTTCTTATTATCACTATCCAAGGTCACAATTCTTTGACTCCATCTGATTTCTTTCAAGTCTTGACTGTTCCTGAGCGTTAATGTTTCTTTTCAAAACAATTGAGATATGTGAACTCAGGGGAATCTGGGGGAGGAGCCTCTGAGAAGGACCCTGTTAGGTTTTAGAGGAAAATAAGAGAAAGGAGCTTCTTTGCTGGAAGAACCTGGGGAGGGAAGGAGGCCTCTCTGGAGGTGTTCTCCAGGGACTGGTGACAGAGGCCCTCCTAGGGAAACTCATCCGGGAGGGTGGATGCTGTTCTGAGAAATGAGCTCACAGTGGCCCTGGAGAGTCTGGAGGGTCCCACCGTCATGTTGTCTTGGGGAGTCCCATTGCTTCATTACAAATTTCCTCAGACATTATCTAACTCGTGACAAAAGAGTTCTTATAAGGGGAGGAAAGAGCTGGCTCCAGGCCTACTGAGTCACTGTAGTTAGCTTTTTTGCTCTCTACTACATTTCTCTAGAGATACTCAGAACTTTTCCTCACAGCCCAGCTCTGGGTAAATTTTTGGTTCCAGAATTCAGCATTTCCAGATAGGTTCATTGTGGCCTCCAGTCTTGGCTGTCTCTCTTACTGACCCATCACCCCCGTTTTCCTGGACTCTCAATAGTTGTGTGCCTTGGTGTTTTTCCCCTACAAACAATTTCATCTTTCTCTCTTTGCCCAGGCCAGCCATGGCTCCCTGTTATTTCAGTCTTGGCTCAATATCACATTCACTCAGGCCATGTTGTTTTAGCCTAGCCCCGACACTCTCATAGCTAATTTATTCAACTCTTGTTCTCAGAAACCTCAAAGTCTCAGCCCAGCCCTGGGCACAAGACAGGATTAGTCTTGTGTGGTTAATGGAGCTCAATAGTTGAAGACTTGAGATACCTAAAATCAAATTCACATGTGATCCACAACCCTCAGTGCTACACAGAGGGACAGCCCTGGGGTGTGTTGCTGAGCATATTACATGCAACACGCATACATGCAACAGGCCCCTTATGAAGGCAAACCGGGACATGTTTTTTTCCTTTGAAGCCCTAAATTCAGACCTTAAGAAATGTCACCCCAAATTGGGCCCACAGTCCATTTAAATCAGGCAACATTTAAATCAGGTAACACCGGGATCCTGTTAAGTACTTGTCAAGCATTTTCTTCTTTAATATGGCTGTTCTGATGACAATCCTATGGAATGGGCATCATTATTACCATTTACAGATGAATCTAGAACTTAAAGAGACAAAGTAATTTTGCCCAAGTCACATATCTTGCATGCTACAGAAAAGAACTTGAACCCAGATCTGTCTGTAACACAAACCCAAGCTTTTAACTAGTTACACTCCAGGGCTGAGACATTTTAGGGGAGAATCATACTCTGTGCAAGGCACTAACCACATGGAGACTGAGGTTGGTCCCCCTCAAACACTGTTCAGTTCTCTGAATAATCATCATAGTCTTGTTATCTAGAAGGTAATTAAATTCCTCTTGAATCTAAATCTTCTAGCTCGATGTATTAAGTAAATTTTTTTTTTTTAAGTTTGAGAGAGAGAGAAAGCAAGTGAGCAGGGAAGGGACAGAGAAAAAGGGAGAGAGAATCCCAACCAGGCTCCTCACTCTCAACACAGAGCCCAGTGTGAGGCTAGAACTCACTAACTACAAGATCATGACCTGAGCCAAAACCAAGAGTCGGACACCTAACTGACTGAGCCACCCAGATGCCCCTTGAGAAAATGTACTAATCACACTAGTATGTACTGTATGTTTCCTCTTAATTTGAACGCTACTTTTTCAGTCTTTAAAGAGCAGTCCTTTATGCCAACACTATAAGATCTGGGAATTCCAATTACCCCTCACACAAACTTTCAGTTTTCTTCAGATTTATTGTATCATGTTTTAAGGCCTCACCTTTTCAGGCCAAAATGCTGTTTTCAGCGTTTTTGTAAGGCAGCCATTTCATACCTCCCGTCCTGACCCTATGCTCCAGGCAAATGAACCGCTCCAGGCAGTTTCCCACCTTTTATCCCTTTTATCCACCTGTTCCTTATCTCCTCAGATAATTCAGCCTTTGTGACTGGTTCAAAGATTACCCCCTCCTGGAAGCAGTTTTTTTTTTTTTCTGCCCCCCAGATGGAAGTGATTTCACTCTCATATGCTATAACCATAAGACTACATACCCTTGGATTCTTCATATGGTACGTTGCACATTCCTTATGGGATTTTTAGTTACACTAAGCATTTCGTAATTCTCCTTCTAGATTATACACACCTGAGGGCAGAGATTGTGTGTATTTCCTAGGAGCTTGTACTACCTACTCACATGTTTGTTCAATGCATGGATGAATATATAAATCAGCAATTTTGCTCTTTTTCTGGAACATTTTAATTTCTTTATCAGAATTAGGTAACTCTAACTTCTAGGAGAATTCCTTGTGTCAGATTCAGGTGGATTTATACCAGGCTAAGACAAGATTTTATAGTTTGTGTCTGACAGTTCCCACCACTTTACTGGTCACTTAAAATTGCAGTGGTGCTTTGAATCGAAGTCTTCTTGGAATGGATGGGCCCTTTCCTGGGTCAGAACTAGGAGCTCTGTGTTTGTCCTCTCAAGATGGAGCACGGCTATGTCTCTCATAAGTGGATTACTTTGCTTAACTTTAATCTGAAAATACTCTACACACAAGATGGAGATTGCACTGGGCACTCTTTCAAATGATCTATCTTATAGAGATATTATCATTTGTTTCTTGTGCCATTACTCCCAGCAAGATCTTGAAATTAAAGATACTTTTGTGGCAAAAGAAATTCTGAGTCATTTCCCTAATTCATTTCCCTCAGTATTTAAAATCTGCAGTGGGTCAGCCTGCGTTTCTAGCCCATGCCTAAATGCAGAACTGTCAACCAAGGCAACGACTCTGATAAACCTTCATTCCCTGCACATACATTGTGAATATTTTGACAAACATTATTCAAAACATATTGCGTACCCGTGAGTAGCTGATGTCGTATAGAATATTGAAAGGCACAATCTGCAAGGAATTAAAAAGCCTAAGAACTGTCTTATAGATTAAAAAAAAAAAAAATGACTCCTCTTGGACCTGAGTGTGTGCAAAGAAGAAACAAAAAATGATCATTCAACAGTTACTTCTGCAATCATATTATGTTACCTATGTGAATGCTTTCTTTCCAGGAGATCATAGTGCTTGTAAAATAAGGGCTTTCAGCCCATTTTAATTTCTCGTCTATTTTTTTACCATATAAAAGAAATTTTCTCTTTGTCATATAGATCAGGACTCAATCTAGGAGCAGCAAAACTCAAAGGTTAATATCCATAAAGAGTCGCTGAAGGGGCTTCTTGTCAAAATGTAGACTCACAGATCATACTTCAGACCCACTAATTTTGCATCTCTAGGGGGTGAGGCCTATAACCTATGTTTTTAAAATTCCCTTTAGGATTCTGATCAGTGGACCTGGGACCAGACTTTGAAAGAGAGGAACTGATAAAGGAGAAAGATTGAGAGGGAGTTATCCCAACCCCTGGGGCTGCCAGAATAGAAAGAGGTTAACTTTCTGTGAGTTTTGGGACCAATGCAGGGCTCCCCCTGCCCTCTGTTCAATACCAGAACCCCTCGCCTGGGCCAAAATGGTGTAATGGATGGTATTTCCATGGGCTGATAGCGCAAGAAGACCAGGGTCCTCCTGCAACCAGCTGTGAGATTTGGGGGAAGCACGTCACCTCTCAGGTCATCACGCATGAGGTAGGAAAGCTGCGCCTGATTATCTGCACCAGTGTTCTGTTAGTGATGGATGATTCATTCAGCAAAGGCCCAGGCATTACCTCTAGAGCATCACTGTCCAACAAACACATAATGCAAGCCACATATGTAAGTGTAGATTATTCTAGCATCCATATTTCAAAAAGTAAAAAGAAACAGGTACAATTAATAATAAATCTTATTTAGCCCAATATATCTGAAATACCATCATTTAAACTTATAATCAATATAAAATTATTGATATATATGTATATATATATGTATATATATGTATATATATGTATGTATATATATGTATATATATGTATATATATGTGTATATATATGTATGTATATATATGTATATATATGTATATATATGTGTATATATATGTATGTATATATATGTATATATATGTGTATATATATGTATATATATGTATGTATATATATGTGTGTATATATATATATGTGTGTGTGTGTATATATATATATGTATATATATATATATATGTGTGTATATATATATATATATATATATATACACACACACACATATATATATATATACATATATATATATTGGTATGAAGTTTTGGAAATCTGGGTGATTTTATATTTCAGCACATCTCAGTTCAGACCAGCCACATCTCAAGTACTCCATAGTCATCCATGACAATGCAGATATAGAGCAAGGGTCTACAAACTATGCCTATGGACCAAATGTGGTCTGTTGCCTGTTCTCACACGTCTACCAGCTAAGAATGGTTCTTACATGTTTAAATTATTTAAAAAAAATTTTTTTAACATTTGTTTATTATTGAGAAAGAAACAGAGGATGAGCATGGGAGGGGCAGAGAGAGGGGGAGACACAGAATCCGGAGCAGGCTCCAGGCTCTGAGCTGTCAGCACAGAGCCCAATGTGGGACTCGAACTCACAAACCGCGAGATCATGACCCCAGCTGAAGTCGGATGCTTAACCGACTGAGCCACTCAGGCACCCCTTAAATTATTTTTTAAAAATCAAAAGAAGAGTAATATTTAGTGATACATGAAAATGATATGAAATTTAAATTTCAGATCCACAAATTAAATTTTGTTGGAACATAGCCATGGCCATTTGTTTACATATTGTATATGGCTGTTTTTGTACAACAGCAGAGTTGAATAGTTGAAACAGAGGGCATATGTCCTGGTAAGGCTAAGTATTTGCTATCTGGTTCATTATGGAGAAGGTTTACAGACCCCAGAAAGGAGGCTTAAGAGCTGGCCCTGGAGGCCTGGCTGCCTCTGGCCCTGGGCCATTTGCATAAGAGCAAAGCTTGGCTAGTGTTTGGCTTGGATAGCTTAGCAAGCCTCCATCCAGAGATGGGGGTTGGACAGTAGAGGAACTGGGCGTTCAGGCAACAACATGGGGTAATGATGGGGAGGCAATAACAGAAAAGAAAGACAATCCTAGCACAAGGGCTGGGAGCAAAGTGGGACATACTAGGTGGCAGGATACTAAATGAAGGCCAGGGTTAAAGGTAGCCCCCCATGGAAGAAGGGGCTCCAAAGATGGACTTGGCCAACTTTTAAAGTCTGACCCATTTACCTGTGGAAGGATTGTGACTTGAGTCTTAACTAAAATGAGTTTACATAATAGCAACTGCCAACTCCTATTTGTCACAATTTTGTCTTTAAAGTTCTTTTCTTATCTAGTGAGTTCTATTCTTATCTGGTTATTCCACCTCTGTCAAAGTCCATTACTTGAGCTGTGAACCAGCCAACCCCACAACCCCCCCCCCCCCGCCACCCCCCATCCTCTCAAGCTCTGGATTCAAGTCTTGTTGGTGGGTTGGTTGGTTTTTCTGTTGCCCTGACTGGGTATGTGGATGATGGAGGGACACTCTAGCCCATGACCTTTAGTCTAGGGAAACTTTCCAGGACAGTAATTACCTGGGACTTAGCTTCATCAAAGGCATGTTTTGATCCATCAACCCCTTGTCCTGGCCCAACCCTTTACAGTTCCTGTAGGTCACCTTTGGGTAAAATAAAGATAACATTTATTAATTTTTCTCTTTTAAACAATTGGAAAAATATGACGAAGCCTTTGGAGGCGGGGGGAACCTTTCCCTGACCCCTTTGATCCATTTCCTTGTGAGTTATAAATTCCTGGTAGTATTTCTTTAATGTGGTAGCACTTTATGCTGTATTATTCCATAGCTGCTCTTAACCCTTTTGACCCAATCATTTCTGCTTTCATTCATTCTTTAAGAGTTCTTTTCAAGCACTTTCATGTCCATTAATTTATTTTAGGTTGAAAAATAGTCCTGAGTTGTGGGAAGGGTATTATTAGTTCCATTTTTATAGATTCAGAAACTGAAGCCCAGAGATGTCAAGAGACTTTTTTCAGGTTCTTACAGCTAGTTAGTGGTCAACCTGAGCTAAATAATCTTCTGACTCTTGGGCCCATGATCTTTGTGCTACATCTTACTGGCTGCCTGTTAGTCTTCCTCTCTTCTTCTTTTGTCTCAATATTTCTTCATCTCAACTCATTTTAACCTTAGTCCACATATTCTCCACCCTTCAAAGCCCTCCCCTTCTGTCTAGCCACACCCCTGCCGTGTGCTCTGTGAGACAGCGGCCTCTGGACCCCTCAGCATCACTCCTTGCTGGACCAAGGGGACCACTTCATGTCCTGAGAGCCTCTCTTCTCTTCATGTACTTGGTTCCACATTCTGGTCTTTTTCCATAATATTTTGAGCCATAACCCGTTTGATGATATGGAGAAGAAGGTGACTCTTTTCTTCTCTGGGGAGAGGAGCAAACCTGAGATGCCCAAAGCTGAGGTTCCCAGCCACAATTCTCTTTGACCTCAGAGCACCCACAGTGAGTTCCAGAGCCATGGAATTTTTCAAAGCACTCAAAGGTCAATGTGGATTTTTCTTAAATCACAAAATGTTAGAGCTAGGGATTCTTTAGACATGATCTTTTCCATCCTTCTCATTATGGATGAGAAAACTGAGGCCCAAAGAGATTTCTGAAATTCAACTCCCTCTCCAGGGTTTCAATATTTGGGAATGAGCATTGTAGGATCCTGAAATGATAGGATCATTTCAGTTGTGAAAGAGTTGGGACTTGTTGGTTAATTTATCTCTGAGACCTTACTAGATCATTGTTTGTCTACATTACTGGAATGTCACCAGGTAAAGTGAAGGAACAGGAAACATGAGAACCAAACTGTGTAAGATTTTTTTTCTGAAACGTATCTTTGTCTTTTTGTGAACCAGGTAGTAGCTCCACACTGAGTTTTGTGTACATCTCTGAAATGACCCCTAACCATTCATTCATTTAACCAACATTGGCCAAGTCAGGCAATCTCTATGTGTCCAATATTTTTCTAGATCCTCGACTGTTTTCTAGATCACCATCCACCTGCAGAAAGGAACATACCAGTAGGCACTGTAATGCAGCCTAAGGAAGGAGGTCCCCAGTGGGGGCAGGAGAGGACCCAGGGCAGACACCATACCCAGACCTGAGGTGAACCTGTGGGAGGTGGGTGGGAGGTAGTCAAAAAGATTTACACAAGGAAGCAACTGACTTCCAGGTGGAATTTGGAAGGATGGGCAGAAATGAGCCACTCTTCCATTTATTCAATATTTAATGAGTGCACTATGCACCAAGCAGTGTGTTAAGGCATTCCCAGTTCAGAGCTGATGGAAACATTGGAAGTCCCTGATTCATTGGCCCTCACAGTTTAGCTGGAAGTCAGGCAATAAAAGGGAAACAAATAGTACAAAGTGTGACAGGCTGGGAAGAAAGGACAAGTGTGCTGAGATAGAGAACAGGAGGAGGCACATTAGAAGAATCAAGCAGGGTCTTGTGAGGAGCTGGTAGTAGATAAAACCTAAGAAATAAGAAGGAATTAACCATGGGAAAACCAGGTGAGAGCATTCCAGACAGGAGGGGTCTGAACGGGCAAAAGCCCTGAAGCAGAAAACCACCAAGCCTATTTTGGTAACTGTGACAAGTCATCTGTGTCTGGTACAAGGTGAATAAGAAGAGGAGAGAGGCACGATATCCTGCTAGGGAGGCCAGCAGGGAGCAGTACAGCAGAGCTTGGTTGGCTGAAGTAAAACTGGGCAGCGAGGACTTGCCGAGCAGGAGTAGGCCACATAAAGGCCTAGGGATGTGATAACAGTTGGCAGTTGGAGGAATTGGTATGTGAGCACAGAGGCCTATGGCATGGTGGCTTATACTCTATCCACAGCATGGGCTGAGCATCTAGTGGCCTTGGGCATTCCTGACTTGGGGCTAATAAGCCTTTCCAATAGGCTAAAGCCATTGATTGTCTCCCTGGACCATTTGGATGGCTATCATTGCACCTTACTAGTCAGTGCTGGGAACAAAACTTCAGGCAGCAAACTGGAGATGAAGACTCCCCCAGTAGACCAAACTGGATGGGAATGAACTCTGCACTCCCTAGGAGACACATAGAAATTCAGAACTGAGAATGGCAAGGACAGCTGCCCAGCAGGAGACAGGCAAATGGCCAAGGCGGCGTGTTTGGATGACAAGGGCAGAAAGAATAAAATGCAAGAGAAAACAAGGACTGTCTCTTCAAAGAGTTGGGAAACACCCTCTGCTTCCCTTCACTTCCCAACTGGGGAGGGCGACAGCAGCGGGACAAGAGGTCAGGAGGAAGCATTCAGTCCCTGACACTCTGCCTGCTACCAGGAGACCTGCTGGGGTGGATGCCACCGGGCCGGATGCCGGAAACGGGAGACACAGGATGCGGTGCCCAGGCCCTGCCAATGCCAGGGCCTGCCCCAAAGAACTGGACATTGGCAAACAGAAAACCATTCAGACCCTACAGCAGTCGCGGTTCCTATGGCAACCAATGGCTCCCCAGCAACTCCACATCCCTTCACTTCCTGGACTAAACTTTCCATTTGATCTCTTTAGATAAAGTATAGTTTGGATAAGAGGGGCTGAGAGGCGGGTAGGTATTGAAGAGGCTGTTGAGGTATGGGAAGATGAAGTCTGGTGTTCATAATAAGTTTGGCAAATAAAAGCCAGTGGATCTCTGAGAAGAGATATAATTAAGCTGTGTGTGTGTGTGTGTGTGTGTGTGTGTGTGTGTGTGTGTGTTTAATCCTGACTTTGCTTCCAGTTCTGGCATTTGCCCGAGGCTCTTTCAGAGCTAAAGGCCACTGGTCACTGCTTCCTCCTGGCCCTTCCCTAGCCATCACTCTCGCCTGCTGAAAGGGATGTTCTGCTGCCTGATACTGTTCCCAGGTCCTAGTTGGCTGAAGTCCCACAGCCCTGCAGGGGCTGGCAGATTAAAGAAAAGGGAAAGACACCTGGCAAGTTAAAGAAAGTCGACTCCTGGGTCCCACCTCTGAGATTCGGAGTCCTTAAGATTTAGTGGAGTTCCCAAATTTGCACTTTTCACGAGCACCCTAGTTTACACAGGTTTGGATGGATGCTGAACACGCACTGAAGAAACACTGTTTTCAGGGTTCACCTAGATTGTCATGCAGCCCAAGGCTGTGGGATAAACAGACTTGCAAGCATTTAAGCCAAGATTCAGTCCTGAATGCAGACATACTGGAGAAAACATACCTTTGTATGAAGAGAGGTCTTTCTCAACCCCAAAAATGTGTGCTCTCCAGGCCACTTGGAGCTGCTGAGTTTCAGCATCTTTCAACTGACACTAAAGCTTTGCAAAAGAAGAAGGTTCTAGTTCTCCTCTTAGCAAAATGTGTGCTGCATCCCCTCTCTGAAAGTGACGCCAGCGTCACCAAGAAAGGCAGGGCTCATGCAACACTTCATTTACGTTAAAATGGAGAAACTGGTTGCTATTTCTGAGTCAAACAACACAAATAAGACACAGGGGAAGTCACATGAAATGAACCAGAAAATTAACAGAAATGAGCATGACCAAGAAAGCTGGAAGGAATTTCTCTCCTGGTGGAAATGGAGGAAATGTTTGTGTTGACCTTGTTTTCCTCTTTGGTGCTGATTAGTTTTAAGTGGAGTTTTTAGTTTTGTGTGCAGTGACTATATTGTGCTTTAAGCCTCATCCGGTTCGTGGCTGCCCTGCCATTTCAGTCAAATAAATTAAGGGAATCTCCAAAGGAATAGTTTAATTCCTTTTTTAAATTTTTTTTTAATGTTTATTCATTTTGAGAAACAGAGACAGATGGAGTGTGAGTGGTGGAGGGGCAGAGAGAGAGGGAGACACAGAATCTGAAGCAGTCTCCAGGCTCTGAGCTGTCAGCACAGAGCCTGACGCAGGGCTTCGAACCCACGAACCATGAGATCATGACCTGAGCTAAAGTCGGACACTCAATAAACTGAGCCACCCAGGCACCCCAGGAATATTTTAATTCTTAAAGAAATTGACAAGGAGCACATAGAGAGGAAGAAGTAGGAAGTGACCAATCTCTTCTCTAGAGACAAAGATGAGTGGTAACTTGTGGAGGAAATGTGCTGGCATCTTATATCAAAAGTTAACATACAGAGGGGTGCCTAGGTGGCTCAGCTGGGTAAGCATCTGACCTCAGCTCAGGTCATGATCTCACAGTTCGTGGATTCGAGCCCCCCCATCAGGTTCTACACTGACAGTGTGGATCCTACTTGGTATTCTCTCTCTCCCTCCCTCTCTGCCCTTCCCCACTTGCACTTTCTCTCTCTCAAAATAAATAAATATTTTTTTTTTAAGTTAAAAAATAGAAATTCCCTGAGTGGACCATCCATTGCCCAATACCAAGGTAGTGGAAAACTTTTATACTACCTCGTATAGGTTCATAGGGGCTGGTTTTAACAAAGGGATCATGTCATATTTCTTTGTATCCATCATGGTATTCAGCATGGTTGCTGGCCATCTAGTAGGTATTCAAAAAGTCAACGTTAATTAGTGGACTTGAAGAAGTCATTCTCATGGCTTTAATGCCTCAGTAAGCTATTTTCAGGCTACATTTACTAGACATCGCCTCCAGGATGAGATGATAAAGAAAGAGACCTGCGGTGTTTCCTCTGAGCATTTCTTCTAAGCTTGATGTGTCTGCAATAAGTCTCCAGAGAGATTGGCCCAGGAAGAGCTTTTGGAGGCATCCGTCTGCAAGACTGCGCTTGATCACAAGTGAGGGTTCTGAGTTGAAAAATTAAATGAGGCCAGTGCAGAAGAGTGCTGAAGAGTGCAGGCTCTGGTTGCCACCATCTGAGCTGGAATCCCGGCTCTACCATCTATTGGCTACATGACTTTATACAAGTTACTCAACCTGTGCTCATCCCAAAGATGAGGATCATAATAGAATCTGTCTTTTTAAAAAGACATACATTTTTTAAAAATTGTATTTATTTATTTTGAGAGAGAGAGAGTAAGCATGAATGGGGGAGGGGCAGAGAGAGAGGGAGGGAGAGAATCCCAAGTAGGCTCCTCACTGTCATTGCAGAGCCGGACAGCGGGCTGAGCTGGAATCAAGAATCGTTTGCTTAACCGACTGAGCCACACTGGCGCCCCAAGAAATGCATTTAAAAAATTTTTTTAATGTTTATTTTTTTGAGAGTGTGTGTGTGTGTGTGCATGTGTGTGTGTGTGTGTGAACAAGGGAGGGGCAGAGAGAGAAAGAGACAAAGAATTGGAATCAAGCTCCAGACTCTGAGATGTCAGCACAGAGCCCAACGCGGGGCTTGAAATCACATACTGCGACATCATGACCTGAGCCGAATTCGGACGTTTAACTGACTGAGCCACCCGGGTGTCCCCCAAGAAATGCATTTTATATCATGACATAATGTGTGCATTCATGCTATTGAATTTATATAACTGAAAAAAACAGTTTCACCAAATAAAACTTACCCTTATTACATGCAGGGCATTGTAATATTTTACCTTCCTTTCTTCTCAGTTCCGTTCTACCCTGTTGCATTTTTTAAATGTTGGTTGTACTCTATTAAATTTGTTTCACAACCCTCTAATGGGTCTTGGATCTGCAGTTTAAAAAATTCTGCAGGGTGTTTGCTGCTCCAGCCACTGGGTTAACACTAAATTGCTTGCTCCAGGGGGTTAACCGCAGGTGACTCTCTGCTAGCAAAAGGAAACCTTGGGTCAGTATCTCTTCACTCTCAGAGGGAAAGAGCCTGATATGGCAACACAGGGACCTATTGCGAAATGAGTGTGCCCGGGCCACAAGCCACAGGCAAGGCTCAGCAGGAGTGGCTTGGATCATGTGTCTACCCTTCAGCAGAAACGGTGAATATACGTGTTAGCAGAACACACTCTTCTAGGATATCACCACAAAGAATTATCAAATCAAATCTAATTTGGGTGATCAGGAAAAAGACAGAAACAGAAAACTCTGGGGTCTTGCTAAACATTTCAGTAAGGAGAGGAGTCCACAGATTGTGAGATGTTTTCCAGAAGGAAAGTGAAAGTCAGATAATGTTTGAGAGCACAAGTGGTGTTTCCTGGACTTTCCAGCACCTCTGGTACCCAATTACCCATCCCGCTTCTGGCTGCATCTTTCTTGCTGTGTTGTCTAGGGAGCTGGGAAACAGAATATTGGAATTTCTTGCCTGATTTCTCTGCCTTATACGTTTTTAGGTTTTGTTGTTTTTTGTTTTTTGTTTTTCTGTGCAAATCAGAAAGGTCTGAAGGAAGGGAGCCTCACTGGAGGAGTGTGTTCTTACTGGCCACTTCAGGATGAAAGGAATTTACATTCACTGAGATCATGTGGGAACAGACAAATAATGTGATGAGTACTGCGGACCATAAAAACATCTATTTTTTTTGGCAGATTATGTTGAAATGATTACATTTTCCAGGGCTCAGAGACTAAACTAAGATTTCCTTTCAAAAAAAAAAAAAAATGCTGCCTATCTACACAGACTCCAGAACACTCCCTAATGTGGTATAGATGCATAAGAAAGCCATCCAACGTCCTTCGTTTATGGTGTTCTCAGGCTGCTAAGGTCAAGCTATTATCTCCCTTCTCGCCTCACCTTCTCACAGATGTGCCTAATGACATAAAAGGAGGTGGGTCCCTCTGTGCTACTTCATGCAGGTGCTTGGGCAATAACAGGTTGTGACTTCCAGAATATAAGATGGAAAATGCTGCCATCAAAGTCTGTAGGATATAGTACAGATACCATACAGGGCAGGTTACCATTTTCTTTAGTTTCCGTGATAGATTATGAGGCTGGTATGATGTTTAAAGGTCACCTTATTCAATTCCCTCAACACATCATCCCACGTCACCTGGGGTGCCTGGGAATGGCCTTCACTCCCTAGTCTACCTCCTTCAAATCACTCCAGCTCATTCTTTCCATTTACTAAATTCCAATAAACAGGTGGTCTTTACCACAGACTTCAACAACTCATTACTATTTTTTTCCATGTGGACAATATTCCATGTTTCTATCTAGACTGCACTGTCTCTGGCTTTCTCTTTCTTCTTCATTGATACATGACACTGGATCCTAACTGCTTGTTGACTGACTCCACAAAAATCTCTACTTTGTTTATGTTTGTTCAGACAGGAGAACCAAGCTTAAGAAAGTATCTCCTAGGGGGTGCCTTGGTGGCTTAGTTGATTGAGCTTCTGGCTCTTGATTTCAGCTCAGGTCATGATCCCAGGGTCATGGGATCAAGTCCTGTGTCAGGCTCCATGCTGAGTGTGGAGTAGAGCCTGCTTAAGATTCTCTCTCCCTCTGCCCCTCCCCAACTCACACACATTCTCAATCTGTCTAAAAAAAAAAAAAAAAAAAAAAAAAAAAAGGTATGTCCTAATCTCCAACTAAGACAAAGTTCAGCTAGAAAGGAGAAGTGTACATTTCTGATGAGGAATCTGACCATGTGAAAGAGACTTTGTGGAACTTTTCAAAATATTGCCTGTAATTAGCAAAGGGAGTTGGCTATAACACAGCTGCCCGAAACAAAAAATGCCCACTTAAACAATATGAATGTATTGCCTCATTTAACTTAAAGTCCAGAGATATCTTGGGTTGCAGGAGGCATCTGGTCCACTGCTACTCAGTAATATCATTAAAGGACAGAGGTTATTTCTGTCCTGCTGTCCTCAGCACCAGCTTAATTTGAATGTTGGTTCCTCTCAAGAGAACAAGACGACCACCACTGGACATCAGGCTATGTATCCGCTTCTTGTTCATACCCAGCAGGAAAGGGTGAATGAAAAGTATCCTCTTCCCAAAGCCCTCTCCTTTATTCTGATTGGCCAGAGGAAGTCATGTGTCCATCACTGGCCCAAAAAATGGTTGCCAGGAGAATTCCACATGCTAACTGGTATAGATCAAGTTTTCTGGATAGCAGCATTATTGATATTTCGCATTGGATTATTCTTTGTTTTGGGTCCATTCTGTGTATTGTAGGATGTTAGCAGCACATCCTACCTAAAACCTAAAATCCCTAGGTTTTATAGCTCTCCATCACCACCAGTCGTGTGAATTGGAAATACCTCTAGACATTGCAGAATGTCCCCTGGAGGTGGAGGGAGGGAAGATCACGCCTGGTTGAGAACCACTAGTGTAGACTAGTCAAGTTTCCTACTGGCTCTGTGTCTCAATTTTCTCTCATCTGTAAAATGGGAATCATGCTACTATATTTCTCATATGGTCAGTATGAGAATTAAATGAGTTAATCCATATAACAATATCGAGTATAGTAAGCACTATATAAATGTTAGCTATTACTTTTATCCACTCCTTTTGCATCAGCAGTGTAGGAGGTACTAAATAAGTACTTTCTGAATGAATTAATGAATTCAGTAGAAAAGTCATTTGTACCTGTGTAACACTGATGTAATTCAGCAAAATAGTATTCTGTAATGCCACACCTATTGAAAATCTCTGAAGCTGGGATTAGATTCTGGGTCTGTAGGGCATTTAGTTTCTTAAGAAGAAACCTAGTGGTCCCACTGGAAATGCCTTCTTAGATGTCTAAAGGTAAAAGTATGTATAAAGGTACTATTCTGAGTTTATATGACCACTACAGACTGAGAAAGGCAAGCTAGGAGGAATCAGGGCCCTTAGATGGATTTGCTGATCCGTTCATTTGACACATGGAACAAGTTCTCTCTGCATTGTATCCTGGTTACCAAGATGGAGAGCATTTCCCTGGCCGAGTGTTTTAGTTGGAAATACAGTCTGAAATCCAATGATTACAGATGCTGAGAGTAGTGTCTTGATGACAGAATTTAAAAGTTTATGCATTTAAAAAAATTTTTCTAAAACATTTATTTATTTTTGAGAGAGGGAGAGACAGAGTGCAAGCAGGGGAGGGGCAGAGAGAGACGGAGACACAGAATCCCAAGCAAGCTGCAGGCTCTGAGCTCTCAGCACAGAGCCCAATGAAGGGCTCAAACTCACGAACCATGAGATCATGACCTGAGCCAGAGTCAGAAGCTTAACTGACTGAGCCACCCAGATGCCCCTAAAAGATTATGTATTTTAAATTTTTGTTACTGTTCATCATAATAATGTTTATATTTGAGCAGTGCTCCCATACAGTGGAAGTTTTAAAAATCCCTTTTACATGCCTTTTGGAAGCATTACTCTCAAAGAGGGAATGCATCCATATCACAAAGTGGTATCTGCGGAAGCTGAGCTTAAAGAGTCCTGAAGGAGAACTTAAATAGGCCACACACACTGACCAAAGTTCAAGGTCTGAAAATCACCAGGACTGAGGAAGCCAGCTGACGGTTGTTAATAAAGCCTTTCCTGCAAGGATGGAGGAGGCACAAGGACTTCTGTAGGGCCATTCCTCAGCAAATTAGCACAACACATGAGTGGAGGGTAGACCAGTGGAAGGGGAAAGGATGATGGTAGAGATAAGAGCTTCTGGTTAAGCATGGTGGGTTGAAAACGTGTGATTGCCACCCAGAAACACTGCTAATATGTCAGGGAAGAGATTTAAAAATCACATTACACATAAATTATCAAGGACAAAGGAAACGGGACAGAAGGCATCACTAAGTAAAAAGTGAGAGGCTATGAAAGTACGTGTGTGTGTGTGGTGAGGTATATGTGAGGGGTTTATGTGTCGTGTATATGTGTGTGTGTGTGTTAGGGGTGTGTGCGTATGTGAGGTGTATGTGGATATCTGTGGTGTATAAATACATGTGGTGTGTGTGATTGCGGGTGTGCATGTGTGAGGTGTGTGAAGTTTATGTGAGGTGTGTGTGTGTATGGGCATATGTATGTGAGATGTGTGTGAGTTATGTTTGTGTGGAAAGAGGTGGTGGGGAGACACTAAGGTCTCTTTCTCATAGTAGGAAGTTGTCTCAGTCTGCTCAGGGTTCTACCACAGCCTGGACGGCTTAAACAATAGATAGTTACTTCTCATAGTTCCAAAGACTGGGAAATCCCAGATCAAGGTGAGGGCCAGTTTCATTCCTGGTTGGCTTGAAGATGGCCAGCTTGTCTTCATGTTCTCACATGGCCTTTCCTTTGTGCATGCTTTCAGAGACACTCTGGTGTCTCTTCTTCCTTTTACAAAGGCACTAATCCCACTGGATCAGGCCCCACCCTCATGGCCTCATTGCACCTGAGTTATTTGAATAAAGGCTGTATCTCCAAATACAGTCACATTGGTGGTTGGAACTTCAACATATACATTTTAGAGGGACATGATTCATTCCATAACAGAAGTCAATAGAAGATATTAAATGGTAAAATCAAGGAATGGCATATTATTTAGCAAAATAGTGGTAAATATAAGAAGAAATAGCAGAGTTAGAAGAGATTGCCCCTGGGGCAAAAAACAAGGGTGCAGAGGACTAAGGCAAGGGTTTCTTTATTATTATCATCATAAGACTTGTAGTTCTATCTGCCTTTTAAAACTTGTTACATATAATACCTTCACAGAAATAGAAACTTAATTTAATTTAGAATAATAGTGAAACTGCTTATAATAATTATTATCTGCCTTTAAAACCCCACTCCTCCATGAAGTTTGGTTGATTAAGACTGGGAAGAAGAGGAATAGATGGGATGCTTGTCATTTGTTGTCCAAGCTGGGGCACTTCTAAGAATGAAGGGGAACACTCAGAAATTCCCTAGGGACAATAGGTGCATGAAAGGACAACCCTGGAGAAACTGGGATTTATGGCCAGCCTACTCAAGAGGTAACTAAGGTGGCTTTATAAAAAAAAAAAAAGAAAAAAGAAAAAAGAAAAAAACAAAACAAAACAACAACAAAAAAAACAACGGGGAAAGATTATTTCAGAGACACAGGGGCAAAAAGATGGCTACCCTTCCAGCGTTGAGGATTGGCAGATAAATACATAATCTCAAGTGATATCCATTCAACTGAATGGCAGCGTCCAGGGAAGTGGTCCCTGACCCCTCTGCCAGACACCCCAAGGCAGAATTCTGTGCTCCTCTATGCTTCCTAAATGTCTTCTTTATACCTTTATAGAAGAACTTACCACACCCACTTGACACAATTTTCTTGTCTGTGTCCTGAACTCCCACTGTGGGCCATCTACCCCCTGTGGTGGACAAATTTAGGGAAACAAGGATTGTGTTAGTGTCACCTGTTTTCCCAGAATCCATCATAGTATGATAAACAGGTGCTCAAAATGTTTTGCTGAATAAATATTGAATGTAACTGCAATGGGAATTATAGATTTTTGGGTTTTTTTTAAAGAAACACAGGCTAGGGGCACCTGGGTGGCTCAGTCGGTCGGGCGTCCAACTTCAGCTTAGGTCATGATCTCACAGTTTGTGAGTTTGAGCCCCGGATCGGGCTCTGTGCTGACAGCTCGGAGCCTGCCCCTGCTTCAGATTCTGTGTCTCCCTCTCTCTCTCTCTGCTCCCCCTCTCAAAAATAAATAAACATTTTTAAAAAATAAAGAAACATAGGCTAGAGAAAGGAGAGCAAGTTTAAACCTTTAAGATGCCTTTGAATGACAAAAAGAAATAAAATATATCTAGAAGGCTGACCATGCATGGAATAAAATAACCTACTCAAGTTACTGATTTTTAAAATTATTCTCAGGATAATTAGACTGCTGTAATCTTACAGCTGCAGAGCACTTAATTTGTTGGTGTCCACTGGCAAGTTACATTTCTTTCTGCTTATTTTATGTTATCTTTGGTGGGAACAAGGGGAAAAATTATGTTGAATACCAGTGCTAAAAAATTCAGAAGTAAAAAAATTCTTGAGAAACTTAAGAAATAAAAGTCCCAAGGAGGTCTTGGATTAGAAGTATGGGCAGGACTGTAATTTGATAGTAAGAAGCAAAGCAAAGCAAAGCTGACCATATAAATGGTCATTCTGACAGGTGCCAACAGGAATTTGATTGAAATATGTACCAAAATTCCTCCCCAAAACTCTTAGTAAATCAGATATGGAAAACGACTTCAAAAAGTGACAGAACATGGGGCCCCTGGGTGGCTCAGTCGGTTGAGTGATTTCAGCTCAGGTCATGATCTCAAGGTTTGTGAGTTCGAGCCCCGCATGGGGCTCTCTGCTGTCAGACTGTCAGCGCAGGGTCCACTTCAGATCATCTGTCCCCCTCTCTGTGCCCCTTCCCTGCTTGCACTCTCCCCAAAATAAATAAATATATATATTTTTAAAGTGACAGAACATTAACATAGACCCCCAGATCTGACACCATGTACAATACTGAAAAAAAATATGGATCTTTCCATTAAAGGCCAGAAAGAACGTAAGGCAGTGACTATACTAATGTTATTTTGCCAGTAGCAAGATTTTAGCCAATGAAATAAAATGCAGAGAGGAGTAAAAGAAAGGAGGATGAAATCTATTTGCAGATGATATGGCTGTCTACATAAAAAATCAGAGAGAATCTACTGAAAAAGAAAATATAAACCATGTGGTCAGTTTGATCATCAGAAAATGATCAGTCAGAAAATGAATATACAAGGTATAAATACCTTGTCCTAAGAGTAAAAAATTTAAAAATACAATGAAAAAGATGCCATATACAGTCAAAACATTTTAAATATATACAATACCTCAGAATCAACTTCTCAAAAATGTGTTACCTGTATTTTTAAAAAAATTAGATAAATATAAACTATATTTAAAAGCAAATGACCAATGAAGAAAAAAATTACAAGTATATGCCAAATCAAATTTGCATCAGAATTTTTTTAATTTTTATTTAATTAATAATTTAATTTTTATTTAATTTTTAATTTTTTTAATGTTTATTTATTTTGAGAGAGAGAGAGAGCATGCGAGCATGCATGAACAAGGGAGGGGCAGAGAGAGAGGGAGAGAGAATCCCAAGCAGGCTCCTTGATTATCAGCGCAAAGCCTGACCCCAGGCTCTGTCTCATGAACTGTGAGATCATGACCTGAGCCACAACCTGAGCTGACATCAAAAGTGGAACGTTTAGCTAACTGAGCCACCCAGGAACCCCTGAATCACGATTTGAACTCCGGGCCTGAGAAGCCCACAGAGATTAATCTCTTTAGGAGATTAAATACAAATTCTTGGGGAAATCCAAGTAGCACAAAATTAACTGGGACCGACTGGTCATCTGGATGAGTTGGAAAAGAGATTCAAAGAAGGGCAGCTGCTACAGCTACTAGGCTGAAACAACCCTTGCATTGATCTGCTGATTAATTTCTTGCCATAAACTGTGGATAAATCCAAGCCTGCCATACACGAAGTCCAACCCTGCTTACCTAGGGTTTGCAAAAAGGCAAGCATGACCTAAAATAAATGCAACAATGTGGTCCGCATATACTTTTCCTCCTCTCCTGGCTTCCCTTTGTCCCGGGCATCAGAGAGCCAGGACTGTTCCCAGGACAAGGATGAGCTGCAAAGCTTAAGTTTCATTATGTAAAACTTTTAAAAGTGCTTAATTTTAGAAACAGGATGCAAAATAGGATGTGTACCATGACTGTGTTAAAAACAAGAACAGGCCCAAATGGAGATGCTTATCTTAAGCCCGTGTTACCCAGACTTAATTACAGTTTCAGCTCTCTCAGAAATAGAGTGTTCAGCAAGCCAATCAGGAATCTCCTGGTCAGCACCAGTTAGGTCATCTGCCAGATAAACCCCTGCTATTCCCTACAGGGAAAGTAACCTTGCAACAACCAATCTGTTTTGTTGTTTTCTTTTGCCTGCTATAACTTCCTTGTTCCTGTTCCCTCCTGCCTGTACAAGTCTTTCTTTTTCTTTGTAAACATCTTCTGAACTCCTTTCTATCGACTAGACTGGATGCTGCCTGATGCACGAATTGTTGAACAAAACCAATAAGATCTTTACATTTTTCTCAGTTGAACTCTAGTTTTTAACAATTGCAAACTTTTAAAAGGATGTGTAATTTTGGGGGGTGAGGGACAAAAAGAAATAAGAAAAATGAAAATGGTCCTCTTTGATGGAATTGTGTTGATTCTTGCCTCCATTTCCAGAATTTTCTGTGATCTTGCATTATTAGTTCATACACTGAGTCGATCAGGTACAGATTACCCACCATGAATAGAGCTCTATATTTAGCAGTGGAGGTAAAGTCCCTGCCTGCTCAAAGCACACCATCAGGCAAAGAAGTCAATTCAACAAAAAGTTACAATAAAAAATGACAAGCGCTGTGTAGGGGGATGTCCAATCGCGGTAGGAACACACCAGGAGGAACTGACCTGCATAGCGAACTCGGAGAAGGCTTCCTGGAGGAAGTGAAAAAGCAGAGGAGGGTGTAGGCCCACAGGGTGAGAGGGAGGTGAGCATCTTTGTAAATTAAAGTGGTAGCAAACTGGCATGGAGGCCTAGAGGCTAGAAGCTGGTGAGTGGCAAAAACTGAGGGAAGCACAGAGCACAGAGCACCATGATAGGAAGTGATGAGAAAGAGACTGAGGTGAAGCCATTCAAGGCCAGGTGAGACCCAGGACTGCACTGAACTTTATCTGGAAGGCATGGGAAGCTGTGAAAGGGTTCTAAGGGCAGGGCCATCACCTTTGCATGGTGAGAAGACCTTTACACCAAAGCCAATACCATGGAGATTTGTTGGAAGGGCATAAGCCAGGAGAACAGAGACCAGCGGGAAGTGATGCTGTATCTGTAGGAAAATGATGATGGTCTGGATGAGGGGCAGTTGGGATGAAGAGAACTGGGTGTTTGGGATGTCAGATCAACTTGTGATGACCTGGATGGGGGAGGATTAGGGAGAGGGGGTGGCAAATGATTCCTGCAAGAGGCTTGGGCAACAGGGCAGGTGGTGGTGCTGGTCCCTGAGCATCACACGAAGGCAAAATGAGGAGATTAGGATGAGCAGCCAGAAAAGTGGAAAGACAGGAGATTGTGTTGTTTTTCAAGCTAATGGAAACAAAGCATTTTGGGAAGTAAGGGCTGGTTATAGGGGACTAAGAAAAAGGCTGATACATTTACAAGGGAGTGTTTAAATGGGACACTCATTTTTCAGAGTGAAGTGCTAAATATCTATATTGTGCTTGTAAAGTAGGTGTCTGGAAATTTGATTCTTTTAGACCATTAGCTCATCAACCCTATCCAAGAGGTTTAAAGAGGCTGAGGGGGGCAGGATTTGAAGTCGCAAGCATAGCAGAGGCAGGGGAAAGGAAGTATTTTCTCTTTACTCAAATCAAGTGAGAGGAGCTTCAGGAGGACTGAGGAAGAGCTTGGGATGTGTCCCCTGCAGCTGGTAGGGTACAGAGAACTCAGTTACATGCCTGAGGCATCTAAAATGGGAAGTGCTTAGGGGCACCTGGGTGGCTCAATCAGTTGGGCGTCTGACCTCAGCTCAGGTCCTGATCTTGCGGTTCATGAGCTCAAGCCCCGCATTGGGCTCTGTGCTGACAGCTCCGAGCTTGGATCCCAATTTGGATTCTGTGTCTCCCTCTCTCTCTGTTCCTCCCCCACTCACACTCTGTCTTTCTCTCTTTCAAAACTAATAAAGAAAGAATAAAAAAAATTTTTTTAAGTGGGAAGTGTTTGCTAGGAGCATCCTGGTCTGTGAGCAGACAGGAGAGTGACTGTGTTTGACAGTCCATGCTCCTAGGATTTGTGAGAGCCAAGGATTGATGAGTGCATCCCTGAACCACATACAGGCCATTGGAGAAAGGCTGCTGGGTTTCTCAGACCCCCACCTGGGCAGCCTCACAGTGGCAAGAGGAGGGAGGGTGGAGGATTCGAAGTGACCAGCCATTTGTCCATTCAAAGAACTGCAAGAGAGATCCCTGCAATGAAGACTTCAAAGAATCCATGGGGTGCCCAAAGAGAGAGAGCCAGATTGAAATACCTGCTGCATCCAGAGAAGAACACTGGTGTTCCAGCTGAGGAAGATCTTTTCTGACCCTTACCTCTGCTTTGTCCATTTCAATCTGCCAGGGATCAGAAACTGCAGCCTTTAAGTCTGGGAGTGGGGAAGAGGGAGTCAGAAATTGTCAGCAGAGTACGAAGAGCAGCCAACCACAGCATCCTTAGCCATGCAAGCTTCATGCCTGGACCTTCCCTGAGCACAGAGAGAGGAGATGATTTAAGCTTAAGTAAAAGTTGGACCAGGCATTTTAATATTGGAAATGAGGTTATTTGTGAAACTCAGAGTGATCAGAGGGCTTCTTGTTATTTAAGAATGGTCAAGAAAACAAAAACAAAAACAAAAACAGGGAGCTAGCCTGGATTCATCCAAAGGGTAAAGAAAAACTAGCCCCAGAGAGCAGGTTTGAAGGGGAAGTAGGCTGTCAGGGGAAGGGAAGATTAGTTACACCCCTGTGTGATTAACATAAATCTTCCCCCAAACGGTTTCAGTGGGGTAATGGAAGCAGAAGCCCGACTGCAGTAGACCAGACTGAGTTAGAAGGAACTGAGAGTGTGTACACAGCAAACAAAGACATATTTTCAAGAAGTGCGTCTATGAACAGCAGGAGAGAGAGAAGCCAGAGTTGGAGGATTATGCAGAACAGACAGAGACTTGTTTTAATAAATGGGAGACATTAGAGTATGTATAAAAACTAGTGGAAAACCAGAAGAGAAGATGCTGATCAGCACGTGGCCTCTGAACAAAAGGGACGGGGGAATGGGGGAACACAGCTCTAGCCTTAGACGGGAGGTGTGCAAGCTTCTTCCATTAGAAGAGAAAGGAGGGGAAATGGAAGGCACAGAGATAGACAGAAAGCTAAAGGAATTCTCATCTGACTGCTTCTCCACATCTTCTGTTAAATAAGAAGGGAAGGGAAAACTGAGTATTCAATGTTTTGAGGAGATTGGAGAAGGTCTGAAACAGACATCTCAGGGAAAAGGAGGGACACTTGGTTTGTGAGGCCATGTCGGATGGCCCGGCTGCACGGAGGGTCCAGTTGAGGCTGGAAAACATTTCATTGAATATTCATCTGAATTGTCTGCTGGAACCTCAGGGAAGACCCACATGCAGCAACTTTTTTTCTCTAATTTTTAATTTTGAGAGAAATTAATTTTGAGGGAGACAGAGACAGAGCATGAGTGGGGGAGGGGCAGAGAGAGAGAGGGAGACACAGAATCTGAAGCAGGCTCCAGGCTCTGAGCTGTCAGCACACAGCCCAATGCGGGGCTCGAACTCACAAACCGCGAGATCATGACCTGAGCCGAAGTTGGGCACTTAACCGACTGAGCCACCCAGGCTCCCCCCAAATGCAGCAACTTCTGCTGTGAAGTCCCTGGAGTTCTGGAAACGTCTGACTGAAAATGGAACAACATGATGATCACTCAGATTCAGCACAATTGCTGGTTCTGAGAGGCTTTGGGAGCTTCTGTCCCACCGGAAAGCACACCACCATCTCTATTGGTTTTGGATTTTTTAAGCTACTTTTTTTTTCTTTTTAAATAAATGGATGGTGTTTGCCAAGGATGTGAGAGATCTATCACCTGGTATTATGACTGATGTCTCTGCCTTTTTTGCCACTGGGGGGATGGCTGTCCCCAGTCTTGTCTTTTGGTCAATGACAAAGAAATGTAAGGAAATAGACAGTGACACAAGAGCCACCGCTGTTTTGCAATTTTCCAACAGACTAATGTATTGAAGCCAAATAAGGCCTGTAGTGGGGTGGAGATGAGGTACATGAAACGAGAAAATAGAGAAGCATGAACGTCACTCCATTTTCCCAGCTCACAATTTCAGACACAGTTCTAACATACACAAGTTTTCCTAGAATATACAGCAGCGTATTTAAAAATGGCATTGTCCAGAAAGGATATGAGTCATCTATGTTGTTCTCCATGGCATCTATATCACCTAGTGTGGTTTTTGGCACAGAGTAGATGCTCGAGAAGTGATTGTCTAATGAGCAAATGAATGGTGCACGAGGGTGGAGGGCTGACCTGCTCTTCTCTGGGCACCTGCTTCTCTTCTGCTGTATGCATGTACACTCATGGAAAGCTGCTTTTCTCCTCTAAATATGTGGGGGAATTTGCACATTAGAGAAAAAGTAGCATTCTTGCTGGAGAGAATTTGTTAGCCAGCTGACAGTGAAACCAGATAGATACAGAGCTCAGGCATAGATTCAGTGCAAGTCTGTGTGTACAGTGAGGCAGGCAGAAGACCCGAGTGCCCTCGTCCCCACCCTACTACAGGCCTTATTTGGCTTTAGAAGATTAGTCTGTCAGAAGATTGCAACACAGCAGTGGCTCGTGCGTCACTGTCTTATTTCCCTACCTTTCTTTGTCATTGACCTTCTGAAAGACAAGACTGTCTAGTGGTCATGGTCATTTGTCTGTACAAATGGATTGTGATGGTGAGCAGCTAATAGGAATCTACTGGTGTAATGACTGCCACCAGTAAGTGGGAATCAGGAATTCTCCCTGCAAGAAGGTACAGCTCTTACTAGTTGGATAGCCTTGGTGGACAAATGAGATGATTTATCCTGTGCTTTAAGGCTGTTCTGTCTTTGCTGGAATTCTTGGAGTACAACTGCTGAAAGACTTTTTAAAACTTTACTTTCTTTTGTTTTAAATGGATTCCATACCCAGCACTAATTGTCATCTTATGCTCAAATACTTGAAAAGTTCATCACCTTGCCTGTCTATAATGAGTTTGTTTGTTTGTTTGTTTTAGTTAACTTGTTTGTTCGTGTTTTCATTTTACACCAATGGTCAAAAATAAAATGGTAAGCCCTCTTCTAATCTTCTGACATAAGAAAAAGAAAGCAAATGATCTTTGGTCGCATACTAATGTCTGAATTACAAGTGAAGGCAATGGAAGATTGGATTTCATAAGCATTATTAGTACTCAAAGAATCCTGGGTAATCTCTGGGTTCCCCAGTGGATCTTGTACCCTGCTACTTTTGAGGGTGGTGCCTGGGAAGAAGTTTGCAGGGTTTGTCGCATGGGGTGTTGCATGTCACCTTGGTTAAACTGGAACTGTGTTTACCAAACTCCCTTCCCTGTATAGTTCCAGGCTACCATTGTCCCAAAAACATTTTTTGCATGAGATTTAGAAGGCTGAAGAGAAGACACACAATGATCTTCTGAGTCATCATGATTAAATGTGGTGGTACATGGAGAGCTGCTGGAAGATTACGGATTGGTCTTGCTGTCACCAGTTCCATATTCTACTCTTCTTCCAACTCCCAATCCTGTTGATCAACAGCAGCCTCAGAGTCCAGGCCAATCACCAGGTGCTTGGCAGTGGAGGCATAATGTCTCACGGGCCTCCCATGAACTTCCCTTTGTGGGGAGAGGGGTCCCTTCCCAGTGGGAATGGATTATTAATTACTAGACGATTCCTGTTGGGAGAGGCACTACACACTGGAGTTGGAGATACTGCATACCCACCTCAGTTCCACCACTACCAGCTGATTGATCTTGGACAAGATGTTAAACCTCTCAAGCCCCATTTTCTGTACTTGTGAAATGGGACCAATAATATTAGCTACCACATAGGGTCATTGTGAGGTTTAGACGGCATATTGCACATAAAGCACTTAGCCTGGTAAGTAGCAAATGCTCAGTGAATGTCAACATTATTGAAAGTGCTGAATGTCTGAAAGGGAGTCAATAGTAGAGCCTAGAATATATGGAGAGAAGCACATGATTGAGTGTAGGTGTTTTAGGATTTAGGGAGAGCTGAGGTTGGAGAGACAAACAGGAATAAGCAACAAGGAGGCAAGATGGAAGGAATAGGCAGTTCATAGAAGCTATGAACACTGAGGGTCTAGACCTAGGGGCTAGTGGTTCTGAATGGGTATCAACCACTTTACCCAAGGTCCCTTTTTCTGGGTGGGCAGGTCAGGTCTCCCTAGGTTCCCTGTGTGGAAAGCTGCTATGTAAAGTCTAAGGGATTTCCTGGATTACTCTGCTGGTGCACAGCTCTTACCCTGCCTCACATATTGAAGTTGCCTTTTGTGGCACTGGAAGAAACCCAAGGTAGCCTGAACCCAGTTTCATTCCCTCTGGGAGTGTCACAGCAGCCATGGTGGGAGAAGGAGGAGTTATGCCATACAGAACATAACACTCCGACCTCAGGAAGAAGAGCTGAGATCCAGGGTGAATAGGTGTGTGGTGTAATAGGAGATGATAGCCAGTAGGCAACCAGTTCACAACCCCCATGTCTTCAAAGAAACCCAAGAACTTGCCCAGATGGAGAATAAATAAGCCCACACTGCCCTTCTCCTGAACAAACCAAACAATTGTGTTCAACTGGGGCATTGCCCATGGGCAACTAGAAAACTTCGAGGAACTGGAAAACAATATGCAGACCCCATAGAATCAGAAAACGTGATTGGAGAGAAGTATGGATATGCAACTTTAGGGAAGCCTCTGGAGGCACCAACTAGCTGCCTTTGGCTCTCTGGAAGTTTTCATGGAAAGACAGATTTGATATCAATGAGTGGAAATTATGGGAAGATAGGTTTGTCTCAACATATTCCTGTCATTAATAATAATAATTAAAAATAACAGCATTTATCAAGCACTTCCCATGTTCTAAGCATTGTTTTTAGCCATCTACATATATTATCTTGTTAAAATCTTGCAATATCCCTATAAAGTACTGAGGCACACAAAAGTTAAATAATCTGCCTATGTTTATAGAATTTGACATAATGGAGCTAGGACTCAGAACCAGGAAGTCTGTCTCCAGATCCTATGCTCCAAACGACTGCACTCTGATTCACAACGGAGGAAATTCCTGCATCCAGCAGGATTTGGGGCTCCATTATGTCTGAGCTTTGTTCCAACTCAGATTCCTTGAGGTCTTTCCAGGGCTAGGATGGTTGGTATTCAATGCAGTTCAACAAACACTATGGAACACTGACCATTGACCAGGCTCTGGGCTGGGTGGTAGAGCTATCAAGATAAACAAGATAAGAGAGTCCCATAATAGCGGTGCAGAGAGCTGTTGTCCACAAGGATAGAATCATAACCTTCTAAGAGTTGTCAAACCTGTTAAAAAGGCAATCTTTGGTTTTGAAATTCCTACCCCAGCTCCTTTTATCACCCTCTCCTCCCTTTCCCAGGGTCAAGCAGCAAACTGCACTATGGTCTCACTGTTGAAAAAGTTCCTGACAGTGTTTGGTGCTAAGAAGCTGAGGGGCGAGTGAGTGTATGTATAAACCAGACAGACCTGGTTTAAAGGCTCAGCTCAATCACTGATAAGTGAGATAAACCATGTGTTTAAGATAAAGCAATCAAAGCTATTAGGTCACCTCCCATAACTACCAGTTCATGACTTATTTCCCCCATTTAACCTAAAACTATCGGATCTGGACATGGAAATAAAATAGTAATTGGATAATCTCCCACGGAAGCTTTTATTTTCACACCATAACATTGTTTATGAAGGAAAGGAATGGAAATACATTTTTGACGAAGGCAGCAATTTTTTTTTCTTTTTACTAAAGCTAAAGTAGCAATAAGATATATTTATGATTGTCCCATGACCATACATACCAGTCATTGAACTCTTACTATATGCTCATCAGCATTCATAAGCTTTACCTATATTAGTTCATTAAATCTTTATCACAATCACCCGGGGTCAGTGTCCTTGATGCTCCTTTTACAGGTGAGGAAATCAGAGAAAGAGAAATTAAGCAACTAGTCCAAAATCACACAAACAGTAAATGGGGGAGCCAGAATTTGAACACTAGTAGGTTAGCCCTCAACATGATTCTGTTGTTTCTATAACTGCAGTTTAAAAGTGAGGCTGATGTGGTGACTGGGTGGCTCAGTCAGTTAAGCATCTGACTCCTGATTGCTGCTCAGGTCATGATCTCATGGTTGTGAGATCAAGCCCCACGTCAGGCTCTGCAATGAGTGTGGAGCCTGCTTAAGATTCTCTCTCTCTCCCTGTGCCCCTTCCCCATTCATGCTCTCTGCTCTCACACTCTCTCTCAAAAAAAAAAAAAAAAAAAAATAGGCAGTGAGAAGTTTAGAAATTAGCCTGAAAATCACATTAGTCAGTGAGAGTGTTCACCATTTAGAAGCCTGTCCCTGCAATTTCTGCCGCTCCCAAAAGACCATAGAAAAGATCCTCAAATGAACAGTGGCTGTCGGTGGCACTGAAATGAGGCTTACAGGGCTAGAATCAAAGGTGTCTACAGAGCTGCACTCCTGCTGGCTTTACGGAGAAGCTGTTCCTTGCTTTTCCAACTTTAAAGGGAACCCTCATTCCTTGGCCTGTGAACCCATCACGTTGACCTCTGTTCCCTTTCTCACATTTCGTTCTCTGAAACTTCTGCCTCTGTCTTGTATATATTAAGAACCCTTGGGGGCACCCGAATGGCTCAATTGGTTAAGCATCCAACTCTGACTCAGATCATGATCTCACAGGTCGTGAGTTCAAGCCCTGAATCGGGCTCTGCACTGACAGTACAGATCCTGCTTAGAATCCTCTGTCTCTCTCTTCCCCTTCCCTGCTCCCTCTCTCTCTCTCTCAAAAATAAATAAACATTAAGGGCCCTTGTGATTACACTGGCTCACTTAGACAATCAGGATGGTCTTCCCATCTCCAGATCCTTAATCACACCTACAAAGTCCCTTTTCTCACAGAAGTCACAGGTTTTGGGGATTAGGCCATACTCATCTTTGGGAGACTAGTGTTCTATTTACCACAAATACCAACTGCTAGTGAGCATGTCAAGAAACTGGAACTGTCATACGTTGCTGGTGGGAATGCAACACGGTACCGCCATTTCAGAAAACAAACATACAAAGGCTTGAACACAAATGCAACTTTATTTATCATGGTCACAACCTGGAAACAATACAAATGCCCACCTACCAGGTTAATAGATAAAACAAGTTGTGGTATATCCATACAATGAAATATTACTTGGTTTAAAGAAAAAAAAAACAATGGGTATATGCAGCAACATGGATGTTTTATACAAATTATACCTCAGGACACCTGGGTGGCTCAGTCTGTTAAACATCCAACTTCAGCTCAGGTCATGATCTCGGTTCATGAGTTTAAGCCCCATATAGGGCTGTCAGCAAGGAGACTGCTTCAGATCCTGTCTCCCTGTCTCCACCTCTGCCCCGCTCACATGTGCATGCTCTCTCTCTCTCTCTCTCTCTCTCTCTCTCTCTCTATCAGATAAAAAAATTACACCTCAATAGGTTCATTAATTCTTTTTTTCTTGAAAGAATATATCACCTGCCCTTCTTGAGGAGACCAAATTGCTTCCAGAAAGCAAAATATTTGACCATTGTTGTCTATGGCTGATCCTTGTTCTCATCATGTTGTTAACATGTTAGAAGGATAGCATAGATGCCTGAAACTAACCCAACAGGGCAGTAGGGAGTGGGGAGCGCTAACCTATTTAAAAGGCTGTAGAAAGATCCCATTCTACACTCTTTCCCTAACCTGTGTTCGTTTCACCCAAGCCGCTGGGGGCCTTCATAAGTAAACAGAATGATTCCAGAGCAACAGGCTGCAGGCACCACCAAATTCCCCATTTATAGAGACATGAATGAAATGCTTTTATAAGAAGACTGCTTGGAGAAGGAAGCAAGAAGGTGGCATTCATTCATTCATTCAATCAGTCATTTAACATCCATTTAAACGTTGTGGAACAGTTTCTAAGCCAAGTCATTGTGCCGGTACTAGGGTACATGAGACAGACCCTGGTCCTGCTCTCAAAGTCTCGTCCTAAGGATTATCGTTTATCACACTTTCCCTGTTGTTGGCCAACTTCCACCTCCCAGTCTGGCCCATTCTTTCACAGTTTGGCTCAGCCAGTTCTGGCCCTGCAATGACCCTCCAAATGCTAGTTCCCCGATGGGTGTAGGATGGTAGAGGCCCCTGTGGATTTGGCAAACAATCATTCGGGAAAGAACAAGTCTCCCCTTTCCTGTTCTTCCCCATCCTTTTCAGTGAGCTCTGAGGAAATGGTGAAATAATGGGCTGGGATCAGCCCCAGGGCCCCTTAATAAATTGTTTCTACATACTCCTTCTTGCATTTTAATGGAAAGAAAATGGGTGTGGTAGATCTCTTGCACGATGTCAACATTGAATTAAGTTTAATTCTGTAAAATAGATTCTAAGTTACATACATAAATAATGGTACAGGAACACAGAGATCTAGCCAAAAGAATATGAACAGCCAGTTCCTAAAAGTAAAAAATTCTGATGTGCACACAAACAATAACAAATGAGTGATTAGCTGCCCCCATCCTGGGAGGCTACATTTTCTGGAAAAGGAAGAAGTCCTGGAAAGCGAAGCTTGACCAGAGGCTTATACTGACATGAGTCATCTGCACAAAGCCTGTCACATAGTAGGTACACTCCATATGTGGTTTGCAGCTGTCCTAGTTGGTGACATGCGATAGTTAAACACGGTACACAATGCCCCAGCATTCTGCCCAGTGCCTGGTTTAGAGTAGGCGTTCAGAATTTTTTTTGAATGTATGAACAAGGTATATTGTGGGGACCCTTGTTTCATATAAATGGGGGAGTGAGAAGGCACCACATGATCATGTCTGGTTAAACAAACAAACAAACTCTCCCACCAGCCAAACATGGTTTTACCAAAATTTACAAATGTATTGAACTTTTATTGCATTCAAAGTACTATGTTATGGTGAGGACAGCAATAAGGAATAGTACCTGCCTTCTAGAAGCTACATTCCATTGTGTGCATGTATGCGTCCTTGTGAGGAGGGGTCAGATACAAATGTAATAAGTATATGAAAGAATACATGGGATCATAGAGGAAGAAGATCCTTGAAGAATTTAGAAAGTCTTCTTAGAAGAAATGGAATTGAGCTGAACTTGAAGGAGGAAGTAGGGTAAATATTCCAAGAAAAGGGAATCTCAGAGCAAAAGTAGAAAACTATGGGAATAGAGAACATATTTAGGCAAGGGCCAGTAGACTCTGTAAGAGACCCATTAGCTCTCTGTCTTCACTCTGAAGCAGTGAGTGCCCCAGTGGCCAGGAAAGTGGAACTGGTTTAAGATCTTCATAAATTCTAAGAATAGATATTTTATTATAACACTCCCTGTGTGCAATCTGAGATTTTAAAAACACTAAATTACAAAATAAGGCCAAGGAAGTCCAACAAAGTTCTGACTTTGCCCATTTAGAATAGTTTTTAACTGGGGTGCCTGGGTGGTTCAGTCAGTTAGGTGTCCAACTTCAGCTCAGGTCATGATCTCGTGGAACATGAGTTCAAGCCCTGTGTCAGACTCTGTGCTTATGCCTCAGAGCCTGGAGCCTGCTTCGGATTCTGTGTCTCCCTCTCTCTCTGCCCCTACCCTGCTTATGCTCTGTGTCTCTCTGTCTCTAAAAAATAAATAAATGTTAAAAAAAATTTAGAATAGTTTTTAACTTAAATATCCAATTCTTTTTTTCCCCTGCTTAAAATTCTTTTATTTTATTGGTATTTTTATTTAATTTATTTTTTAAATTTACATCCAAGTTGGTTAGTATATAGAGCAACAATGATTTCAGGAGTAGATTCCTTAATACCCCTTACCCATTTAGCCCATCCCCCCTCCCATTATCCCTCCAGTAACCCTCTGTTTGTTCTCCATATTTAAGAGTCTCTTATGTTTTGTCCCCCTCCCTGTTTTTATATTATTTTTACTTCCCCTCCCCTATGTTCATCTGTTTTATATCTTAAAGTCCTCATATGAGTTAAGTCGTATGATATTTGTCTTTCTCTGACTAATTTCGCTTAGCATGATACCCTCTTGTTCCATCCACATAGTTGCAAATGGCAAAATTTCACTCTTTTTGATTGCTGAGTAATACTCCATTGTATGTATATACCACATCTTCTTTATCCATTCATCCATTGATGGACATTTGGGCTCTTTCCATACTTTGGTTATTGTTGATAGTGCTGCTATAAACATTGGGGTGCATGTGTCCCTTCGAAACAGCATACCTGGATCCCTTGGATAAATATCTACTAGTGCAATTGTTGGGTTGTAGGGTAGTTCTATTTTTAATTTTTTGAGGAAACTCCATACTGTTTTCCAGAGTGGCCGCACCAGTTTGCATTCCCACCAGCAGTGCAAAAGAGATCCTCTTTCTCCACATCCTCGCCAACATCTGTTGTTGCCTGAGTTGTTAATGTTAGCCATTCTGACAGGTGTGAGGTGGTATCCCATTGTGGTTTTGATTTGTATTTCCCAGATGATGACTGATGCTGAGCATTTTTCATGTGTCAGTTGGCCATCTGGATGTCTTCTTTGGAGAAGTGTCTATTCATGTCTTCTGCCCATTTCTTCACTGGATTATTTGTTTTTTGGGTGTTGAGTTTGATAAGTTCTTTATAGATTTTGGATACTAACCCTTTATCTGATATGTCATTTGCAAATATCTTCTCCTATTCTGTTGGTTGCCTTTTAGTTTTGCTGATTGATTTCTTCGCTATGCAGAAGCTTTTTATTTTGATGAGGTCCCAATAGTTCATTTTTGCTTTTGTTTCCCTTGCATCCGGAGATGTGTTGAGTAAGAAGTTGCTGCAGCTGAGGTCAAAGAGGTTTTTGCCTGCTTTCTCCTCGAGGATTTTGATGCTTCCTGTCTTACATTTAGGTCTTTCATCCATTTTGAGCTTATTTTTGTGCATGGTGTAAGAAAGTGGTCCAGATTCATTTTTCTGCATGTCACTGTCCAGTTTTCCCAGCATCACTTGCTGAAGAGACTGTCTTTATTCCATTGGATATTCTTTCCTGCTTTGCCAAAGATTAGTTGGCCATACGTTTATGGGTCCATTTCTGGGTTCTCTATTCTGTTCCATTGATCTGAGTATCTGTTTTTGTGCCAGTATCATACTGTCTTGATGATTACAGGTTTGTAATACAGCTTGAAGTCCAGTTAAATATCTAATTATTAAAAAAAAAAAAAAATTGTTCCAGAAGCTGTGGTTGGGATATTAGTTAGGATAGGAAAAGCTCTACTGCAGGAAAAATGGACTCAGGAGATCAATCCCCATGCATTTGGTTGGGGCAGCACCCTCAGGCAACTCTTCTACAAATGGCCACTCCAGATTCAAGGTTCTTTGCAAGCATAGCTCTGTTGTCCACTAGAGCCTCCTTGGAATCCTCTCTGATCTTTCACATGCGTTTAACCAGCAGAGAGAGAAATTAACAGCACAGTACATTAAGGGTTTAGAAGCCAAGCCCAGATCGGGTGTGCATCACATCCACCCACACTCCATGAGCCAAGCTGGTCTCACGGCCACGTACATGATCACTGTAGAGAGACTGAAGACTGTAGGAAAGCACATGTGCATCTATTTCCTACTATGCTATAACAAATGACCACAAATCTAGTGGTTTCTAACAACATAAATTTATTATCTTATAGTTCCATAGGCTAGAAGCCCAATTTGGGTCTCACTAGGCTAAAGTCAAGTTCACCAGGGCTGCATTCCTTCCAGAGGCTCCAGGGAGACTGCTTCCTTTCCTTTCCCAGCTCCTCAACACTTCCCACATTCCTTGACTTGTGGCCCCTCCCTCCATCTTGAAAGACAGCAACATTGCCTCTCTTATAAAGGCTGGCACCTAACCTACTGACATCGTTTGAATTCTAAGAGCCAAAGGTTGTGTTTTCTTGGTTATTGTATCATGTCTTCATATTTTCACTTTTTTCCCCTACATATCCAAAGTTCGACCACATGTGGTGTTTAGTTGAACTTAATATGGTTCCTTAAATTTGTTTTGAATTTATCATCCCACATTCCAGCCCCAGGCCCCAAGCATAAGAGATCAGGCAGACACACCTAGGAGAAGTAAACCAAAGTTTGTCGACAGAGGAGTGAGTACCCTTTCACGTTTTTTGGTGAAGCCAACAGCTAAGTGACCTCCAGACCTGAGTAGGCTTTTAGTTTGTTGTTGAGTCACAATGCAATGAAAATTGATGCGGCAAAAACTCTACAACCAAATAAATATCTATTAGTAACCAGAATAGTACTCATAAGGTGGTCTCTGAGTTGATGACTTAATTATAAATTACAAATTAAAGCTGTGCTGTAATGTACTTGATCCATACAGCACAAAATAAAAATGTGTTACTCCTTAAAAAAAAAAAAAAAAATGGCAGTAAAAGTCTAGGCGGAGTAATTCTGGTGTAACTGCCATTTCTGAAGCATTATGTCTCAGACTCTAAATGGGCATGACAAAAATCTCCTGGCTGATTTTCAACAGGAACAGCTGAACAATCCTCAATACATAATTTAATTAAGAAGAAAACAAAATATCTGTTTAATCGAATAGGAAATGCAGACAAAACCCAAGTATTCTTTAATAAACTTCAAGTTCAAGGTCAGTATTAAATCTGCAAAAGCAGCAGAGCTCCCCCACATAGCAGCTTCTCACTATAATACCCTGCATGTCTGCCCAGGGCCCAAAGTAAGAAGAATCTTTAAGCACTGAATGTGAAGAAAGATAGATCTTGCTCTAATTAGTAAATAAAATAATTTTTGTGTATGTTCAATATTTCTTTTTTCACCAAACCTTTTGTTGAATCAGTGAGGTGATTTAAGGAAACATAGTATTTGTATCAACGTACTTGTGACACCTCAGAACTGATTGCAACACACCATGAGCAAGAAGCATTTGTCCACAGACTGCCTAGGTCATTTCCAGGTGGAAAGTTTCATTATTCCATGGGCCCTCAATCGGGGTGTGCTAGAGTCATCTTGCATTGGCCCAAGAGTCATTGTGTGCATTTCTTCCCAACTCTGTTCAGTAACATCTCATTGGTAATTTAAAATGGCCACAGAGAGTAATTTACACCACCAAAAAACAAACGAACAAGCAAACAAACAAACAAAAAAAAGGGGGCAAACGCTACAAATGAGGGCTTCATTTTTTATTATTTATCTCTGATAGCAGTTGTTAAACATTTACCAGTACATACTGCTGTCCCACATTGACTTTAAATTTGTCTTCAGTATATATTTGGGGCAATCATTATTCTAAAACACTGTTTGATACTATTGTTTCAGTGAGACTTCAGGATCAAGAGATATAAATGTCCTCTGGCTGCTAGCAGTCCCACCAACAAAAAACGATTAAATTTCTACGTATTAGTTAAAAAAAAGAAGTGCTTTTCTTGGTTATTGTCTGCTTTCTTTCTTAGAATATAAAGACAGGAATCTTCTTCTCTTGTGTCAATGGATGTATCTCAAGAACCTAACAACACATGGTAGGTACTCAATAAGTATTTGTTGAGTAAATGAATAAAATTTGCCTGAAGGCACTGTCTTCCTAGTAGGTGATTCCCCAGGCTTTCTCTGTCATTAGTATTGCAAATTTTCTGTGGGAAAAGAGTTCAACTGCTCCTAATAACTCCTTCTAATTTCTCATGGTAATTTTATTTTTAAACATTTTAACATACAGTGTTTTATTAATTTTAGGTATACAATATAGTGATTCAACACTTCCATACGTCACCCGATCATCAAGACAAGTGCCTCCTTTGTCCTCCTTCATTCTCATCACCTATTTCACCCAGGCCTCCCCCTCCCCCACCCCAACCATCAGTTTGTTCTCAATAATTAAGGGTTTGTTTATTGGCTTATGTCTCTCTCTTTTTTCCCCCTTGCCCATTTGTCTTGTTTTTATTTATTTATTTAGTTTGTTTGTTTATTTTGAGAGAGAGAGAGAGAGCATGCAAGCAGAGGAGGAGCAGAGAGAGAGGGAGAGAGAGAATCCCAAGCAGGCTCCACACCCAGTGCTGAGCCAGATGCAGGGCTCAATCTCACAAACTGTGAAATCATGACCTGAGCCAAAATCAAGACTTGGACGCTTAACCAACTGAGCCACCCAGGCACCCCATCTTGTCTTTTAAATTTCACCTATCTCATAGTAATTTTTAAAATGCCAATATTATGTTAAACAACAGCGGTGAGAGTGGACATCCCTGTCGTGTTCCTGATATCAGGGAGAAAGCTCTCAGTTTTTCCCCATTGAGGATGCATAGGGGCACTTGTACCCCAATGTTTATAGCAGCACTCTCAACAATAGCCAAATTATGGAAAGAGCCTAAATGTCAATCAACTGATGAATGGATACAGAAATTGTGGTTTATATACACAATGGAATACTATGTGGCAAGGAGAAAGAATGAAAGCTGGCCTTTTGTAGCAACGTGGATGGAACTGGAGAGGGTTATGCTAAGTGAAATAAATCATACAGAGAAAGACAGATACCATATGTTTTCACTCTTATGTGGATCCTGAGAAACTTAACAGAAGACCATGGGGAAGGGGAAGGGAAAAAAAAAAAAGAGGTTAGAGAGGGAGGGAGCCAAAACATAAGAGACTTAAAAACTGAGAACAAACTGAGGGTTGATGGGGGGTGGGAAGGAGGAGAGGGTGGGTGATGGGTATTGAGGAGGGCACCTTTGGGATGAGCACTGGGTGTTGTATGGAAACCAGTTTGCCGATAAATTTCATATTTAAAAATTAAAAAAATAAAATAAACCTAAAAAAATGCCAATATTATGTGGGGGCCATTATATTATTGTAAGTGTCTCTTTTAGGACATGCATGGGTGACTCTTCTTTCACTATTCTAGCAGCTCCCAAAATCAGAGTCAATGTTTCTGTTTTGTTTTAATGTTTATTTCCCTTTTGCAAGTCATATTTCCTTTCTTCTTGTTATTCTCATAAATGTGTCACATGGAAAACAAGCCTCCACCTATGCACAGCGCAAACCCATCTGCAGCAGGTAAGAGGTGTGAGCCAAGACTCCACTCTCCCCCTGGTATCCTCAGCCCTTGACCAGAGAGCAGGCTCAACACGTTTATTGAAAGAACCTTGCTGACTTTGCCTTTGCAAACACGGGAGAGACTTCAGCAAAGCTCAAGGCAAGAAAAGCTGGATTTCCTCCTCAAATGTTGCACAGTCTCTGCTTCCCACATGCATGTAGTAGCCAGTAATCTTGGTCTTTATCCAAGTCACCTGTCAAAGCAAATCTTTCATAAAGAAGCCAAAGAGGGAGGCCAGCCCAGGACTTGACTTTAACAGGAGCTGTATGCTTGAGTGAGGCTGACCATGTCCTTGGTCTTGACAGTCGCATCTTATGACTCAGAAACAGCCTGAACTCTGATGTAACCAGCTTGGAGAAGTTCTGCCTAATCAATTGACAAATCTTTTCCAGGACAGCCTGAGACACCCAGAAAACACATAAGTGACATATTGACAAAACAGTGACTGGAAGAAATAGCTTTCCTTAAGTTTTACTGTCACCCCTTGCCCAAGTAATCCTTGAAACATGGATCGTGGGGAAAACATGCTTGGAACCGACTTTGGCTGCTTACTGGGGCATTAAATGTCGAGCTTGCGAAAGCCCTCAAGCCACCAGCATAGGCACAAGTGCCACTATATTGCAGCCACTGTGAAACAGAAAGCTAGAGCACCAAGGCCAGCACACCCTGAACTGATTTTCTGTGGAAGCTCCCAAGGGACCCAGGGTTGCATAAAATTCAATGGGAAAAAACAGCCCAACTCCATCTAAACTCTCTTTACCCAATATAAGATTCTGCAATCTTTGAACTTCCCAAGTGTTGCTTGCAGAATCAATCTACAATGCAGATGCTTCGCGGAAAGCTGTTTTTATTGAGGCAGCTCCTTCGGGATAGCTAGAGGTCAGAGAGTTGTATTTTCCAGAACCTGCTGTCTTCAGCTTTAGTGCCAATTGGCCAAGGCACTAGGCAGCATTTTCACAGCCAATCAAGGTCCAAGCTGTTCGTATTAGAATGTAGAGGTATGTATTATGTATTTATGCATGTGTTGTGTATTTAAAATTTTTTTAGTGTTTATTTGTTTTTGAGAGAGAGCAAGAGTGAGGGAGGGACAGAGAAAGAGGGAGACAGAATCCGAAGCAGGCTCCAGGCTCTGAGGTGTTAGCACCGAGCCTGACGTGGGTCTCCGGCTCACAGCCTGCGCATCATGACCTGAGCTGAAGTTGGACACTCAACCGACTGAGCCACCCAGGCGCCCCTGCACATGTTGTGTATTATGGGGCAGAGGATCCCTGTCCCAGAGTGCAAAGGGAATAATGCTGCCTCCTAGTGGGAGAGAGCAGAAAAGTAAAAAGAAACAGCTGAATTGGCTGTTTTAGAATGGTCTGGAGGAATTGCAGAGGATCTGAGACCCAAATAAACATATAGACTCTACTCCTTCCCGCCATTTAAGAATCTGACTCTATGCAGTACAAAAGATCTCTTTCAAAAAACCTACACAGCCTCTCTTGGTAGTTCATTTGAACCCACCAACCAATGTATGTTTACAGTTTTCTGTGTGCTCAACCATGGGTCTAGACTCATAGAGGACACCAGGAACATATCGGGCAGGAGTTTTGCCCTTACAAAATGTTTGTGTAATTCAGTAGGAGAGACTGGCTTGTACCTTCAAGCAGTTAGGAATAATGAGTCTTTATCTGTGTGTCTCAGTTTAGATGTCAACAGCCTAATCTTCCTCTGGCTCCCTCTGTCTGCTTTTGGTATTCAGAGATCTTTATAGTCACTCAAACTCCACCTACCACATTTCTCTCGTACATTCTGTGTTTCAGCCACTCTTGGAGCTGTCTTAAGAGGGGGCCCTCAGGGAGCCAACCTCTAACATATCACTAGAAATCTAGCAAGGCATGGAGAACAGAATTGTCCGAATCCCTCAGGGAGGGGTTGTGAGGTCCTGTGACAAACTGCTGAGGGTGGGGAGTGATATCCCCCAGGGCCATGTTTAAGTAACAGTACAAGATTTCTAAATTGCTTTCTAAAGAGAGCATGTCCGTCTAAGTGCAGAATTTTATTTAACTGAGTTGGGGCCAAGGAATTGACTTGCTTGGGACAATTGAGAAAAGCAATCACATACTGCTATCAGAGGGCTCCTGGCTTCTTTCTAAACAAAATTAAAGGAAGCCAACTAAATAATAATAATAATAATAATAATGGAAACCAATTAAAAGGGGCACCTAATTATTAGTGAGCCAAAAGGGGCTGTTTGTGGGCCACTCAAGTCCCTATAGTTCTCAGGATTTCCCACGTTATCATCTCTCTGTGCTTTTGACAGTTTTGTCTGGAACCATCCCAGGATATTCTATATGAATTTAATTTGAAAACTAAACAAAAGCCATTACGTCCTCCAGAAACTCTTCCTTGACTCTAGTGCATGCGGGACTATCCTGGTTTGTATTAATGGCCAACGTTTGGGCTCCCACAGCTCTTGATGTACATCTCTTATCACGGCACTGTTATAATTAGCTATTAGTGTGTCTGAACCCTTCACTAGGGTTGTAAACTCCCTCATAGGTGTGGGTTGTGTCTCATTTTTCTGTGTTCCCCAGTATCTCTACTAGCTCCTGGCCATTTCAAAGACTAGCAATTTTTTTTTTAAGACGAGGGAAAAGAGAAATTACTAAGTGGGCCTAAGTAGTTGATTACATAGCAAAATACTTGGATTGGGTCCTGGGTCCTGATCAATAATAGGTAAGTAGAATTTGAAAGGTCAGGGAATGATCTTCCTGCCAGGAGAGTGATTCTGTCCATGAGCATGTTAAACAAACAGTAAAGGACACAAGCCCAACTGTGATAGGAAAAATGTGTTTCCATATACCTAAAAACATCTAACAAAGTCCATTTCCTTTTTCTTAGTCCATATATATATGTGGGGGGGGGGGGGGCAGATGGTGTAAATTTGTATGTAGATTTGTGGTATATATATATATATATATATATATATATATATGGTATAAATTTGTAAATATATATTTATACATATATATACTTATACATATATATAGTGTAAATTTGCAATTTAATTGTAAGCAGACAGAAACTTTGGTTGCCATTTTGGCTATGAAATAAAATCTTAGAAGCTGTAGGAATTCAGAGGAAAGGTCCTTCCCATTACATCCCTTTCCTCCAACTTCCACAACAAAGTTCCTAAACAGAGAGATCTTGCTCAGGGGACGTGGATAGCATGAAATTGAAATAGCTACAGGTTAACCAGAAGTGGGCTCTTAACCTCTTTCCCTTTCCCACCCACAGGCCTCAGCCTCCTATTGGTGGTCTGTTCCTTGAGCCCCAGTTGAATATTAGTTTGCAGACAATGCAGGGGTTTACCTTAGAGATTGGTGTTCAGGACTGTTATCTGGTTAAGTGGATGGAGGATGGAAAGTATTGAGCAATACTTCCTTTACCGGGTTTGGACATGAGATAACACCACTAAGCCAAACTAGAGTTTTCTGTTTCCTGGTAAAGAAGTGAAATAATAAATATGACATTGCTGGAGAGGTTTTTGTCTGGGAGAACACCTTTTAGACCATGTTTCCAGACAGAAAACATTATATCCATACTCTTAAATGGCTTCACCTGTATCTTCAGGGCTGAACAGGAGTGTTGAGAAAGCCAACCCTGAGGTCCACAAGAAACTTAATAATCAAAACTATTGTCAATTAAATGGATCGTAGACTGAATGCAAAAGCTAGTACTGTAAAACTTCTTTTTTTGCAAGCTTTTATTCAAATTCTAGTTAGTTAACATACATGGTAAAATCGGTTTCAGGTATAGAATTTAGTGATTCTTCACTTACATACAACATAAAGCTTCTAAAAGGAAACATGAGAGAAAATCTTTGTGACCTTAGATTAGCCGAAGTTTCTTAGAGTCAACACAAAAAGGATAAACCATAAAAGGAAAAATTGATGAACTGGACTTCAACAAAATTTAAAAATTGCTCTTTGCCAAAAATGTTAATTGCATTGATTAATTCATTCTAAATATTTAATAAATGTCTATTATGTGCCAACACCCTTCTTTGTGCTGAATTATGTCAATGAATTGAACTCCCTCTATTATACTGAACTGTTACAGGAAAATGCACATTTCAGAAAATTTTTCAACAAAGAAAAATACAAAGCAGAGAAAATTTCATTAACCAGAACATCTTTACTATATTTTTCAAGTTTGCTATTTAAATGCATGGGCAGGGTCCAATACCAGGAAATGATGGGAAAATGCTGAGAAATAAGAATGTGTACTACCATTTGGAATTTGTTGAATCTTGTCCCATCTGAATAAGAATCCTAAAGATTTGGATGTGTGATAAAGGATATTAGAGATTTCTGGGGTGGTCTGAAGCTACATTTCATTGCATATTGTTTATTGTACTGTGAGACTTTAGGCAATCCCAGATTTGAAGATTAAGTCCTTCTACCAGCTATAAGATCTCAGGTTCTGACGCAAATGCCTAATTTGTAGAGTTGTTTTAAGGATTGATGAGGTAATAATTATGAAGTGCATAAGTATGCCTCAGTAGAAACTCACTGGATGATGATGATAATGATGATGATGATGACGATGGTGATGATGATGATAGAATCCAATCAGCTTCCAAAAGTTGACCACGACTGAGCAGCTCACTTGTTATTTTTAAGAAATGTGTCCCCTCCCCCAAGATAGCCTTAGGGTTTATGGGAGGAATGGGGGCACTTCCCTTCCTCCCCCAATCCAGTGCCCATGACAGGTGTCACTAACCAACCCACTATAACCCTCTTCAGTTAGCCTGGACTGGGCTTCAAATCTCTCTTCAGGCAGACACATCCAGTCATTTAGAGTTAATGCTGGAGATCAACTATAGCTACCATTCCTGATTTAAGGGTTCAGCAGATAGCCGCAACAGACCAGGAAGAGTGACTATAGATTTATTTTTCTTATAAAGGTAAAAGCCAAGTCAAGCCTAAAGAGAGAAGACTAGGGGTTCTAGAAGAAGCTTAGCCACACTATAGCACAAGTTTATTTCCTAAATAATCAGTTACTGATTATTTGTTTTTTATTTAGTTAAATTATGTTCTCCTGCTTGTTCTATATTTGGAAATAAACGATTAATCACTTACTCAATTCCTGGCATTTCCTGAAAGTAGGTTTTTGACGTTTCAGAGCCTAGAGCCACACATCGCCACCCCACTTTGTAATTAGAGATGTTGTTCCTGAGGTTAAGAGGCCCTTGGGCTCTATCTGAACAGCAAATAGCTCCATGAGGCAGAAAGAAAGAAAGCCTGTTAAAGTCAATGGCCTGGTGATGTGACTCAGCTAATGGCAATGACACTCAAGGGGGCAGAACCACCCCTAAGGCGTGATTCTCACCTTGGCCATTTAATACAATCAATTGTTGTTTTTTTAAACCTTGATGACCAGACAGTGGCCCTGACCAATTATATCAGAGATGGTGCAAGTGCTATCCAAGTGTCAGTATTTGAACTAAACTCCCAGGTAAATTTAATGCACAGCCAAGGTTGAGAACTTGTCCTAAGGTGTTTCAGAAATTTGCAAGATGCTCCTGGTAGCCAATAATTGGAACAGAGGTATTACTGGTATTTTCTTGGCAAAGATATGGGTTAGATGTTTCTGTAATGTCTTATAATGCCTAGGGTATTTCCGCCCAATGAAAAATTGCCCTACCTTTTGAATGTCCTACTGGATATGGATATAGTTGAAAAAATTATGTGATCTGGAACTTGACTCCATCATACATATAAACACAGTATTCTTTGTATGTTTTTAATTAATATACACTGAACTTTCCCAGAATGTAACCAGTATATAAATCAAGGTAGGGGAGCCCAGGTGGCTCAGTTGGTTAAGCATCCGACTTCATCTCAGGTCATGGTCTCTTGGTCAGTGAGTTGGAGGCCCGCATTGGGCTCTGTGCTAACAGTTCAGAGCCTGGAACCTGCTTTGGATTCTGTGTCTCCCTCTGTCTCTGCCCCTCCCCTGCTCACACTCTGTGTCTGTCTCTCAAAAATAAATAAACATTAAATAAAGTTTAAAAATAAGTAAATCAAGGTAGAATTATACTTGATTCTGTTTAAAGCTTTACTAGGAATTGTTTACCCTGTCAGATAATCATATCACCAATGTCAGCACTACTTGTGGTATTTGAGTAATTAGCATTCGTAGCTGAGGTTTTCATTGTGATTCAATATATAGGTGCAAGCATCTGATGATTTCATTATGCTTTACATATTGTAATATATACTACTTTATTATAATATACATTCATGTCATGTCTCTTTCTGCCCAAACATTGATTTTTAAAGATTGTGTGTTGGGGGGGGGGGGGGTCATATAATTTGTAAATTTCATTTTGAGATAAGAAATGTGACATTATAAAATATTTCTTATGAAAAGGACTTCAGGGTTGATTTGGGTTAAGAACTTCTGATCTAGGGATTCCCTTTGTGATCTATTGTAAGGTAGTCTCAATTTGCCTTTCTGTTTATTGAGCATGACCATCCCAGCAAGCCCAGCGATAGAGGTATGTGTAACTTCGAGCAAGTTACTTAATGTCTGTAAGTTTCAGTTTCCTCATGCCTACAAATGGTAGTTACCTCATAGATCCGTCAGGAGATTTAAGTGAGATCTACCTTGAAAAGCACTTAGCAAAGTTTCTGGAATGCAGGAAGCACTGTTTTGAGGAGGAGGAGGTGGAGGAGGATGGTGATGATGACAAATTAAGTAGTACGATTCAGAAAGAGACCAAAGACTCTTTAATCTCTTCCTCAGTCAAGTACGTCATTTCTCCACCCTGCTACTTTTTTCAAGGTAGAACACTGCCCAGAAAAGGTATCCAGGACACTAAATCCTGGATGGAAACAACTTGCATAATCTCTGCTTCTTCATTCTTGTAGTTGTTTTGAGCACAATCCATGGAAAGAAACTAAGGATACATGTATGGCTAATAAAAGTTGCAGGTTTGGGGTGCCTGGGTGGCTCAGTCGGTTAGGCTTCCAACTTCAGCTCAGGTCATGATCTCACGGTCTGTGAGTATGAGCCCCACGTCGGGCTCTGTGCTGACAGCTCAGCCTGGAGCCTGCTTCAGGTTCTGTGTCTCCCTCTCTCTCTGCCCCTCCCCTGCTCATGCTCTGCCTCTCTCTCAGAAATGAATAAACATTTAAAAAAAATTTTTTTTAATAAAACTTGCAGGTTTTATCATGGCGTCAGAGACTTTGCACCTGGAGATATGCTACTATCATGGGACCCTCTTAGGGTCTTTCAAAATGAAACCAGGCACCACCTTTTCTCACATGTTTGTTTACTTATTCCACCTTCTTTTCACCTCATTTATGACCAGTCTCTTTCATCTCTATCTCCACAAAAACTTGCAAGAGAATTTCCTACTCTTTGGAAAAATTTAAACTAAATGTTCTGTTCTATCTTAAGAACAGAAGGGCTAAAACTCTTCTCTAGGGGCTACTCAGTCATCTTAAAGCCAGGATCATAGCATTCCCTTCCAGCTCTCTGCCCAACCCTAGCTGTGCTCACCTGGAACATTTGCTAGTGAGGAGACTCCATTCCCCTCATTCAGTAAGGACACTACCTTTTGTCACTGTCCGAGTCCATCCAGTCTATACCATGCAAACACTTGAGTTTTGTAAGCATAACAAGCCAGGGGTCTCTGTCCAGAGACAGTCCTCTATGTAATCTAATCCTCACTGTTAGGACTCAGTGATATGATAGGACACGTGGGCAGGGGTCCATTGCTAGTTTCGGGCTTCCAGGTGAAGGAGAGCTGCAAAGGTAGCATAGCCACTCCATACTTTGGGTTAAGATGATCCACAAACCATTCCCAATGTTGGAGAATCCATCCCCCATGTTAAGGACCCTCTGAAATGAAGATTCCACAATCAAATCTAGCATTAGAATTTCTTCTTCCTTGAGGAGAGGTAGCATTTATTGAGTACTAACTAAGAGCCAGAAATAGCAGTAAGTCTTTTACATTCATCGTCTTAACTCTCACGAAAGCCCTTTGAGTTAGGAACCAAGACGATCCATGTTCCAGATGAGAAAACTGAAGTTCAGAGAGGTTAAGTTCCTTGACCAAGCACATGGCAGAGTCTATATTCAACCATAGTATGTCTAGCTCCAAGGTTCAGGGTATTAGCCGCCATGCTTTAGGCTATTACTGCCTGACCTGGGCATGCTGTACATGCTAGACATGCTAGAGTTCACACCTGCTCTTTTGTATTTGCTTCTGGCATATTCACTAGTGTTACCCAAAACCTTGTGTTTTACCAGAGCCCCAGACTAACAAAAGCAGCACTGTCCAATGGAAATATAACGTGAACCACAAATGTGGGCCACATTGGTAATCTTAGGTTTTTTGTTTTTTGTTTTTTTTAATGTTTATTTATTTTTGAGACAGAGAGAGACAGAGCATGAACGGGGGAGGGTCAGACAGAGAGGGAGACACAGAATCTGAAGCAGGCTCCAGGCTCTGAGCTGTCAGCACAGAGCCCGACGCGGGGCTCGAACTCACGGACCGTGAGATCATGACCTGAGCGAAGTCGGACGCTTAACCGACTGAGCCACCCAGGCGCCCCTTAGGTTTTCTAATCACCACATTTTAAAAAGTAAAAAGAAATGCGTAAAATTAACGTTAATAATACATGTTATGCAACCCAATATATCTAAAATGTTACACTTTCAAAATGAAGTCAGTATAAAAATTATTAATGAAATAATTACACTTTTTTCACACAAAGCCCTGGCAACATGGTATGTATTTATACTTAGGGCACATCTCAGTTCAGACTACCCACATTTCAACTGCTCAATAGCCACAAGTGGTTAGGGGCTGCCAAAACGGACATCACAGATCTAGACACATAGATCCCAACCCTCTTAATAATCTTGGGGGCTCTTCAGATGGTAAGGAAAGCATAGGCAAGATGAAGAGCATGTTTCTAGTTATTTGCCTGATATACTCTAAGAAAAACATGGAAACAATAGACTCCACAATTACCATCTAGAACTAGTGGTTGACTCAGTTGTCTGAGAGTTCCCTAAGAGCTGCATGATGGAATCTACACCATTATATAATATAGTTCAGGTGTCCTCATGCCCTTAGCAGGTGCTGGACACAAGAACATCAGGAAGTTCCAGGTCCCTGACCAGAAGTGGTCCATGAAGCCAGCTCACCAAGGGCATCTACTAGGGCCATCATGACTGCCTGGTCCTTCTTCTCCTCACATCTACTCCCACACCTGCCTCAGCTTGAAAGGCAAGGGAATGAGCCAGGCCTAAGCAGCAAGTCCTTCTCACATTGATTTTGACATCCAGAGAGCAAAGAGAAACCTCAAGCTCTCCTTCCCATGGAGAATCCTCTACTTCAGGTGTCCACAATCTTTTGCATACATCAGAATCACCTAGAAGGTTTGTTGAAACAGATTGTTGTGCCTTGCCCCAAGAGTTTCTGATTCAGTAGATCTGGGTTAGAACCAGAGAATGTGCATTTCCAACAAGTTCCCAGGTGAGGCTGATGCTACAGGGCAGAGAACACATTAAGAACCAGGGCTCAGTGCTAAAAAATAAACATATCATTTAAAATCAAGAACAAATCTAAGAAAAGGCACAGACACTTTTCTCAGTCTTAATGAGACAAATATGATTTTTACATCATTGATGTGTTTGGCTATTTCTCCACAGCTCCCCATTATTTCCTCTAGTCCAGAATGGGGTGGAGTGATCATGATGAGGGGAGAAAAGACTGATGGGAAGAAATAAGGGTCCAGGAAGTCTGGAAGGAAACAGGAAGTGGAAATGAGATCGATCACCTGGCATTCAGGATAGTGGAGAATCACTGAAATCTGTACTCAGGATGGACAAGGACAGCAAAGCCACCCCCAGAGCCCTCGGCTGGGACAGATGCACAGACTAGAAGCAAGTACACCAAGTCACAAAGGCATCTCACAAAGAGGTTATTTTCCTCACTGCTTTTCATTTTTTCTTTTCTTTTTTTACTTTAATTCTTTTTTTAATGTTTCTTTTTGGGAGAGAATTAGAGAGAGAGAGAGCTGGGGAGGAGCAGAGAGAGAGAGGGAGACAGAATCTGAAGCAGGTTCCAGGCTCTGAGCTGTCAGCACAGAGCCTGATGCGGGGCTCGAACTCACGGACCACAAGATCATGACCTGAGCCCAAGTTGGCCGCTCAACCAAATGAACCACCCAGACGTCCCTCTTTGCTTTTTAAGAGGGGAAACTGTGACTGAACTACGCGTGACAGCAGACAGCAGCACAGAGAGTCTTGGATACCCCCTTTTGTGTAAGCTTATTCATCTCTAACCTTTCAAGGCGAGTAGATTTTAAAAGGAGAGGCAGTAAGACTTGCTGAGTTGGAAGCAGCTGAGAATTTGGAATGCATCTCTGGAGATACACACTGAGCCTCAGAACTTCCAAGAAAACTCGTTGGGAGGGGAGGAAAAACAGTGCAATGACATGGTGCCTTGTAGGGCCCGCCTCGGCCTTGCTGATTTGCCTAGAGATTGCATTCCAGCTGCACTGCAGTGACCCAATGTTCCAGTAAACAAGGAGGGGATGGGATGGACAGACCAGGCAGACCTCAGATCAGGCTACCCTGAAGCTTTTAAAATAGAACACAGGGGGCCAGCTGGGTGGGGGCTGGGGTTGGGGAGTTGCCTTTGTGCATTTCCTGGATCAGGGAGGCACACCCGCACCATCCACCAGACCACAGGTATACACATCCTCACTTCTGGTGGGGTTTGGACAGATATCAAAAACTCAGAGGGTCTAGTCTGCAAGAGTCAGAAACTGGTGACCTCCTTTAGGGCACTTCCCAGGAACCCCGGAACAAGATAGTGCGCAAAGGGAACACTGACTCAGGCCAAGCCAGGCCACTGACTAACAGAGTCCACTCTCTAAGCAATACTTCTGCCTTCCAGAAAGACAAACGGAGCTGTAGCAGACAAACACAGTCATTCTGTTCATTTCCCCCATTTGGCGCCATGGCATAAAACCACTGACGATGAACCTATGATTCTATGCTCCCTGCCTCATCCCCACACACACCTATTTGCTCCAGTCTCTGCTTCCATTTCAGAGCCAGCAGGTGAGCCTAAGTAGTACACAGAGGGGCTTCAGAAAAAGAAGAGTGCCCTGGCTGAGAGAGCAACACTCTGGAAGTTCCTTCTCTGAATGTCTTCTGCCTGGGGGAATCTGGGGCTCTGAAGCACAAATACCATATATAGCTTCTCTCTCCCACCACATCAATGTGCAAATGATATTCCATATGACCAGGTGACCAAAGAATTTATTATCCACACTGGGACATCTCTGAGAATTAAAGGGGCACTATTGGAAACAATTCAGGGACAAAGCTGTTAACCGGGACACCTGAGCACCCACAGGACTGGTGGGTCTATTTCTCATCCAACAAGTCACTTCCACCATTTCACAGGCCTGCCCTGCTTCACAGGTGATGGTTTTGGTTTCGGTTTTTTTGTTTGATTTGGTATGACTGATTTGTCCTTTCCCTTTATTGGTTTGGGGGTATTAATTCTTTATTTTCTTAAATGACAGTCAGCTGCAAGCAATCATTGCATGTCTATTTTGAAGTGGTGAAAAGGCAAGTTTCAAAAATTCCCCCTGTAAAAAGCTGTGTGGTCCCATTATTGAAACTCTTAAGTGGTGGGCTCCAGCAGTCTCAATTCCAGAGACTTGCTTCATTCCGAATTTTAATGGCCAATTGAGTGTTGTCAGCTTTTACTCACCAAACGGTCACGCCCCGATTTTTGGACAAGCAAAACAGCATGAAAGGTGACGATGATTGCTTGTGTGCTCATGGCAGGAAAAAGCCTTTCTCACGCTATTTCCTTAATAATAATGATAATAGAACGTGCCTCCTGTCTCTCTATGTGCTTAAACACCATGCACATGGTTTCTAATGTTTACAGCTATCCTGTGAGGTTCCAGTCATTCTCATTTTACTGACTGGGGCCGTAGGTTGAGGCCAGAAAGGGGAAGTAGCTGAGTATTTGAATCCAGAACTACCTGGCTCCAAAGCCCACATCTGCATGCCACCAGGTCACGCACCTGCTTGGGAAAACCTGACTTGCTCTCCTTGCTCAGAGGCTGTAGAACGTTAAACTATCTAGATGTCAGCCTTCATCCTGTTCCCAGCCCTCTCTCATAATTGGCTGCTCCTTCTCAGTCACCTGACCAGCTAAGAGTAACCCCTAAAGGACCCTTGCTTACTCTTCAGAAACCCATTTTTCTTTTCCACTGATTGTCCTTTTCCATTTTCGCTGATGTTGATTTCATACTCCTACAAGCCTTACCAACTATACACTAAGACTCAGGCAGCTCCAGAAAAGCACAGGGCACGGTAGGACTTGAGCTGGGAGTCTGGCAATTTTGGCTGAAGTTCAGAGAGGTCAGAAAAGCATGGACCCAGTAATAAGATGAGATAAAAAAGCAATGAGATAAAAGGCTTAGTGACTTAGGGTCTAAGTGGCTCCGTGAGCAACACTGGGCACCAAGCCAGGCTCCCCCAAGCTAAGTTCCTACCAGGGCAGCACTCTGTGCCTGGAAGTAAGAAGCATGTCTGCTAAGAGTTGGAAGCAAAGTTGGGAAGACTAGGGGGGTGCTTTAACTACTTGGTCCTTCCAAGTATCCTTTCTCATCCCAACTGACTTACCTCTAGATCATTCTGCCAGGTGTACATGTTTCTCTTGCCCTAAGGGACCATTATTCACAGAGCTTTTCCCTCTGCCTCATTTCTTGCTTCCCCTAAACATACTATGGTGGACACATGAACATGGCCTTGGAAATTGGACACCCCTGGGTTTGTTTCTTATTGGCTGTGTGACTCTGGTCATGTTTCCAACTTCTCTGATCCTCAGTCTACTCATCTATCGAATAGGGATAATAAGAACTCATAGATTTGTTAAAGGGATTAAAATAAGTAAAGTTATAATTCACCTTGTATGGCGTAGGCACTTGATAAATAGTTATTGTTGATATTACCCTGTTGCTGTTGCTTCAGGTTGGTGTAAGTTCTTCCCCCAGAATGAGCTAGGCTGAGAGCTATGGGAAGGGAGAGAATGTTAGAGACAGAGGGACTTTGGCATTCATCTAAACCTACTTCTTCATTTCAGAAGGAACCTGAGGTTCAGAAGACAAGTTTATATGCCCAAGTTTATATGCCTGACTTGTTTCAACCTTCAAAACAGGAAGCTCCTTAGAGCAGCAGAAAGAGCTTTAGCTTTGGAATCAGACATATGCAAATTTGGATTCCACTGGCCAGCATGGAGGAGACCTTAGTTACTCAACCTCTTTCTGCTTTATTTCCTCATCTGAAGTACTGGGATAGTAGAGCCAGTATCCCAGGAGGGTAGAGACAACTTAATGGGATAATATACATCGGGTACCCGGCAGTCACCAATGGCTTGGTTTCCCCTTACATCATTAGAACATTCCAGGGCTTCAAGGTACCTAGGTGGCTCAGTCGGTTAAGTGTCCGACTTTGGCTTAGGTCATGATCTCACTTCTCATGGGTTCAAGCCCATCATCGGGCTCTGTGCTGACAGCTCAGAGCCTGGATCCTGCTTCAGATTCTGTGTGTGTGTCTCTCTCTCTGCCCCTCCCCCACTCATACATCTGTCTCTCTCTCTCTCTCTCTCTCTCTCTCTCATTCTCAAAAATAAATGAACATTAAAAAATTTTTTTAAAAAAAAGAACATTTCAAGACTAGTTAGACTAGGGCAGGCCAGTCGAAGGAATTGCTTAGAGGTTAAAAACACAATGGGCTTTGCCTAAAAGATAAAATAGGGACATTTAGGAATAACTTTTGCTTATTGATGCCCAAATGTCAATTTTACAGTGGAGTTTGACATATTAATTCTGTTGAGGCTAAGAGCAGATAGGGAAGATTCTCTGTGGACAGACCTCAAACACCAAAGTGAGAGAGAGGGAGGAGAGCTGGTGGAGAGGGGGAATAGTCAGGGAAGATGATCCTGAGCGTTTTGTACTGAACTTCTAGAGGATCTTCCAAAACAATTTTGAAAGCACTTTGGTCTCTAGACACAAATTATATTTTGAACTGGCAACACAAACTAGGAGGCAGCTTTCAGATGCAGTGGTTTTGAAATAAGAAGCATAGACAAGTTTTGCAATGAAAAGTGAGTTCCAAGATGGGTTTGTTCCAAGATGAATATAGACAAGGACACTGAGACACTACATAGCAGGTCAGCCCTAGAATGATCCAATTACAGGTTTTGAAAGGGACCCAGAGGCAGAATTTAGAAACCTAACATGGAAAGGCAGAGGAGAAGCAATTTTGCAAATAGACAAATGACTGACTCCAAAAAAGTCCTCTAAGGAAAAGGTGGTTTGGAAAATACTGTTTAGGTGGTTTCTAACTACCCCTTGGGAATTTGTAATGGACTTTCCTAGGACTTATTAGGGTGAGGTTGATTGGGGTCTGAGAAGGGACTATGATGTATTGTGCTTGCAATTCACCCAGACAACTGGGTGATCTGTGGAATGGAAAGTAACAAGAAGTACCATCAGCAGAAGCAAAGTATGTGGCCTTATTTAACAAACAAACAAAAATAGCAGGGAAATTTGTTCTGAAATATGAAATTCTTAAGTATTCGTCCTATGTTTTTGTCACCACATATTCCTAGTGCCTGGCAAAGGTCATGCACTCAAAAAAAATTTTCATCAATGAATTAATGGCTTGGACTGCCTTACAAGATAGTGAGTTCCCCAGGATCAGAGGTATTCACATGGTAGTCCCTTGGCAGCAAGGGACTGGGCATCCAGCATAGCACAGTAACTCTCTAAGATAATTGGTTCTGATTTGAACATTGGTGTCCTCACATTGACAAAAGGGAAACAAATGAGAGCCATAGTGCTGTCCCAGTGGGAAGACCAGCCATTCTAGCCCTCCATTTTCTCATCTAGTCTGTGGTCTGAAATCCTTCTTGAGACAAGATTAACTTTGCACTCTCACTACTGCGTGAACACAGTCCTCTCCAGAGCATTCTACCTGTCTTTCCCTCTCAGGTCCACTATGACTGAGGCCACTGGCTGAGCACAAACCCATTCTCTCCTGGGCAAACAGTCCACATATTCCAATGTCACTCCAGTGAGAAGTGGCCATGATGGAATGTGAGCAAGAGTGATGTACGTGTGCTGCTTCCAGGCAGGCTGATAAACGCCTCCCATTTGGCAGTCTCTCATGCTCTTTCCCAGTCTGCCAGATGGGTGTTGATGCCCAGGGCAGTTCTGGAAGCCCTAAAGTGAAGATGGCAGGGCCTATCACTGCCTGGATTCCCCCAACCCTCCCCACCCCCCCACTTATTAGCCTGTTAGATGAGATAGAAATTTCTATTGTGTTAAACTGTTACAGCAGCTTGCCTATCTAATTCAGATATTCACCTTCCTTTGTCTTCTTCTCCTTTTTTCTTTCTCTGCTTTTTATTCTCTCAAGTGACAAAGGACTCAGAGAGAGCCATGAGGTCATGACCGTGGTCAGGAGAGATTTGTGGGTGGAGAGAAATGTCTCAAGTGGCTGTAGTCCCTTTCTTCTCCCTGAGGTGTTGGTCTTTAAGTGTCCTCACTCCTAATGCAGACAAATGTGAGTAGGGTAGCCAGGTCCAAAGCACGGAAATAAGCGAGCAATGGTGTAAGCCTCAGACCCTCTGTTCCCTGCTTCAAGCTTCACTTGTTGTCTCCCAGATTTCCCTGGCCACCAGCCTCCCCCTCTCCCTCACCTTTCTCACAACGTGGGGAAAGTGGGGAAGGAAGGCAGGGACATCCTCTTTGGGCTGCAGTCATGAGACTAAAGGCCTTGCTCTTCTGACTTCCTGCATATCTCTCCTCTTTTGTGAATCACCAGCAATATCACACACAGAAATGATAATGTGAGGAATCTCAGATTAGAAACTATAGGCCAGAAAGCAAATTATAGGTGCATGTCTTCACTGGAGTGCAGCTTTGGCCACTTTAATTTTCCCTCAGTCTCTACTAAATGGCCAGAGTTCCTTGTTTCCTAGCATAGTGTTCTTCCTTGTCTTGCCTCCTAAGTCTACAGAAGGTCCTAGAGAGTCTGTTTTCTCTTCCTGTATTGGCCATACCATCCCCTTCCATGTAAAGCCAAAGCCCTTGCCTTCCCCTGAAACGATGATTGTTCTGCCTTGCATGTTGGCCAAACTCTAAAACAGGCAGACTCCTAATTATCTTGATTCCATTTTAAGTAGTGATTTTGTGCTCGGCAATTTTTGGACATCTTCCTAATTAGCCCTTCTTGGGAAGCCCACTGTAGCAGAGCCTGTTATATTTCATCTAATATGTGTTCTCTTCTTATTCCTTAGCAGTGGGAGCCCCACAGTCATCTAGAATAAAAACTACATTTGATAGATCCCCTTGCAGGTAGGTGAGTCTAGAAGACTAAGTTCCACCAATGGAGTGTAAGCAGATGGCCAGCCACCACCTTGGATCATGAAATTACCTTGGCAATAGAAGCCATGCTGGGCAGAGCAAAGAGATAGAAGGAGCCTGGTACCCTACTATAGCCATAGATGGCCAATCTCTAGGCTTTCACCTGGGAGAAAAACAGTCTTGAAATTCATTTAAGTCACCATTATTTATGGCTTTCTGTCACCCACAGCCAAACTAATTCAACTACTTTAGCCTCTGATATTAAAAGTTAACTTTCCTTCCCTTCTTCTCTTTTAGAATCATACTGCATTAAAATAGAAAGGATGTTAATTATTATCTCATCTGAGCCCTTCACTTCATGGTGAGGAAACTGACCCCAGAAAGAGCAAATGACTGGGCTAAGCAGGCCTGAACCTGCTGCTTGGACTCATACTTGGATCTCATACTTGGACTCCTATCGGCAGCTCTTTCACTATCCAAGGGAGAAGGTATTTGGTCACAGCTGGCCTACACAGCATAGTAAAGGGAATCTGGAAAGGAAAGAGTGTTTGCTACAACTTTCATCTTAAAGTGATGATTAAGAACCAGCTTCATAAAACAAAACCTTTATGTATACATAAGTACATGCATATATACACAAACGTGTGTATATGTGTGTGTGTGTGTGTGTGTGTGTGTGTGTGTGTGTGTGTGTGTGTGTATTAAGCACAATGCTCAGTGGAGCAATCACAATCACGGGAGCTAATGTCACAACACTATAAATCTTCATCCATTCTGTAAATATTGACTGAATTCCTATCACCTGGGCATTCAGCACTGAGCAAAACAAACCAGCCTCTGACCTGGAAATTGCCAACCACTAGTAACCTATAATTACTCAAATAAATGCCATAATTAAAAATGATGGTAAATGCTACAAAGGAAAAGTGCAGACACTATGAGAGAGCATACCTAGAGAGTCCAATTTGGAATGGGAGGAGGTTAGAAAGCAATATTTAACCTCACACCTAGAGGACAAGAAAGAATTATCTGGGTGTCAAGCACTCTAGTCAGCCAGAACAGCTGGGGTAAAGTCCTCTGGAGAGAAAGAAGACGAGAGAGTCTAGTATACCAAGGATACGGTAAGCAAAGAGAGTGATCGGAGAGGGAGGCAGTGCCAGATCACACAGGCTGAAGCGGCCATGTTGAGGACTTTAGATTCCACCCAAGAGTGATGGGAAAATAGGAGATTTTGAGTGCAGGGTGATCTGATGAGATTTCTATTGTAAAAGAACCCACAGGACCAGAAGTTTCCCCAACTAATGCAATCAGGCAATCAATCAAAGCATTCTTTGAAAATCTTTTATGAGTGTAGTTAATATGAAGAATTAATCCCTCCTATTCGCTGGTTGCGAACTAAGCCATAGAAGCATTCATTGCAGATCCCTGGATAAGACTGTGAATTCTGCATTCTAACTCCACTGCCAAAATAAGCAAGCAGGAAGAGTTTCTAGAAATATCAGGCCACAGTTGGAAGAGGATAGCCCAAGTGCTAATGCAGACAGCATGGTTTTATTACACTAACCAGGAAAAGGAGCAAAACATCACCCACAACAAAACAACAGTAATTGTCCTTGGAGGGGGCAGGTTCCAAGACTTAATTGGTTGATATCCATTAACTTCATATGGTGAATGAATCATACAGTTTCCTAAGGGTTTATTTGTGGCTAATTCATTCCAGCGGTCAATGAAGGAGCCACATTACTTGGAACTAGATGTCCTACCCCAGTCTTATGAGGTTTCATTCTGGCTATGATGATCTGACTTGAAATAGTCATGCTGGTGGAATTTTGGAGTTTCTGTTTAAATTTTTTTTTTAATGTTTATTTATTTTTGACAGAGAGAAAGAGACAGAGCATAAGGGGGGAAGGGCAGAGAGAAAGGGAGACATAGAATCTAAAGCACGCTCCAGGTTCTAAGCTGTCAGCACAGAGCCAGACGCAGGGCTCAAACTCACAAACCGTGAGATCATGACCTGAGCCAAAGTCGGACGCTCAACTGACTGAGCCACCCAGGTGCCCCTGGAGTTTCTGTTAAGCACAAATTCTAGTGGGTCACCTGTATTTGGAAGAAGTGTGGCCTCCTTCTATGTAAGAATATTGGTAGGTTCTGCTATTGTGGTAACAAACGTTGGACTTCCCACCCATTCATCTGGTTTCCAAAACAATATTATGTTAATTAGCAGAGTAGAACACCTTCCGAAAAGTCTAACCTCAAACACCAATTGCTATCAAAAACCTAGCCTCGTTATCAAATTTATTCAACATCTGGTTAATAGATTCTACAAGGCATGAAATCTATACACACTTCTAAATATTTTTAACATCCCAAAGAACTTATTTTACTATACTTATGCTTCAGCATAGTTTTTGCTTTTGCTTTTATCAAAAAAGTGAGAAATTTCACTTCTTTATTGACTGTGAAGTTGATATTGAGAACTTTGTATCACTTAATACCTCCTCTTAGATAAAAAGAATAATTGTATTTCAATCTTTTTCCTCCCTCTCTTCCTTTCTTCCTTTTTATTTCTTTCACTCTTCATTCGTTCAGAAAGTCCCGGTCAAGTGTTTAATTTAATTTAGGCACTGCCTTATCTCTTATGGTGGTTGGAAATTGGTTTTCTCTTCATAATTCTCTGCCCCCGTTTAAATATCCTTAACTTGGCAACCTGAATGTTTCTGTTTCATGAAAAAGATGTCATTTTGAAAAAAAGGAGAATATACATGAATCCAATTAAATATATTTTTCTTATGTCCCCAAATATGTATCTGCTTTGAATGGCAAGCCGTGAGGACAGACCACCAGTGGAAAGCTAGCATGAAAGGTTTGGTCATCACTGTGAAATTCAGAAAGCCACTTCCTTTTGTTTTTTTTTTTTTAATGTTTATTTTTGAGAGAGAGAGAGAGACAGAGTGTGAGCGGGTGAGGGACAGAGAGAGAGGGAGACACAGAATCTGCAGCAGGATCCAGGCTGCAAGCTCAGAGCAGAGCCTGATGCAGGGCTCGAACTCACGAACTGTGAGATCATGACCTGAGCAAAGTTGGACGCTTAACTGACTGAGCTACCCAGGCGCCCCCAGAGAGCCGCTTCCTATGAAACTGCTCTGAATAAAGCAGGCAGTGTTCTCCTTAATAGATTTATCTTCAGGGCAGTCAGTGCTACAAGCATGGGGAGAAGAGGCAGTTTCTGTGGAGTCTACTACCTCGTGGCCTCTAACTAGCTAATAATCTTGAGTAAGTCCCTACAGTTTCCTGGAACTCATTTCCTCATCTGTAGAAAAAAAGTTGGACTAAAGATACACTAAGTCTGCTTTCAGCTCTAACATGCTGTGGTTCACTATCTTCATTCTACAAAAGGCAAAGAAGTGTGGTTCTTGCCCCCAAGTTTATAGTCTTTGGAGGAGATAAACTACAAACCATGTCCCATCTGGGAAAAATCACGTATGTACGAGTAGAGCTGCATATTGGAAGTCTAAGTTTGCCAATATGACACCTGGTGAAAGATAACTATGCCATTTTAAAGGTGAAGTAGTTAAGAAAGAGAATTCTGGGAACAATCAGCCACACATACATTAAACTTCAGGAAACTGAGTTTTATAAAATAAACAGAAAAGAGAGAATAATCCTGTGGTCAATGACTTCACAAAGCAGAACATCTAAAGGGGCTTGGAAGATTATAAGAAATATTTTTATTCATCCAATCTACTGTTCATGAGTGCCTCAACATGCTGAAAATAATACATGGAAATTAACAACTTAGCCATTCAGGACACTCAGACTTTAAAAGGATGAGTGCAAAAGATGGAACAAAAGGTCCCAAAAGACCACTGTCAGAAAAAGCAGAGACGTGCAAAAAGCCTAAGAACAGCAAAGGTTTTTGTTTTAGTTGTGTCCAGAGCAGGAAGAACAAGAAAAGGCTGAGCTAACTGCTTAAGGCAGATGGTGTAATATTACAAACAGGACTAAAGATCTGGAAGCCAACACAGGATCATTAAGAACAAGTCTCATCAAACTCTCCTTTCTTTTTTGATGAGATTACCAAACAGGTAATGTAACATAGCTTGATTTGAGCAAAACATTTTACCAAAGCTCTCATCATACGCTCATGGGCAAAACGGGGAAACCCAAGATGGCTTCCTAACCCACTGAGCAACTGAGCCCAAGAGGCTAAGTGGACTATGTTAGTCTAAAGACCAGGTATGCCTCAGTGTTCTGTTCTTTTCAACACTTGAATATGAAATTTGTTCTAAGAGTGAATGTTACCATATACTCACAGATGAGCTGAGGTGGCAGGGATGAATGATATGTATATATTAAATGGCAGACTCAAGTGGAAGAAATATCTGCCAGGCTGACGGTGGATGGCAGCAAGGTGGATGTATATTTATGTAAACACCTTGCTTTCAAAACTTACTGGAATTAGTACGAGATGGGAGAAGTTTGACTTTATATAGTGTTCACTTGAAAAGGATCAGGGAATAAGGAATGGACAAGAACAGAGGCTTCCAAAGGCCTGCCATTTTTGGCTATCGTCATAGAAACATGATGTTCAAATTAAGGAAGAAAGTCTTTTTACTGTATCTGTAGCATACATTCCATAGTTGGAGTATTTTTTTATTTTTTTCTCCTTTTTTAAAAAAAATTATTTCTTTAAATTCAAGTTAGCTAACATACAGTGTAGTATTGGTTTCAGGAGTAGAACCCAGTGATTCATCACTTACATATAACACCCAGTGCTCATCCCAACAAGTGGCCTCCTTATTGCCCATCACCCATTTAGCCCATCTCCCCACCCACCTCCTCTCCAGCCACCCTCAGTTTGTCTTCCTTATTTAAGAGTCTCTTATGGTTTGTCTCCCTCTGTTTGTATCTTATTTTTCCTTCCCTTTCCCTATGTTCATTTGTTTTGTTTCTTAACTTCCACACATGAGTGAAATCATAGGATATCTGTCTTCCTCTGACAGACTTATTTCACTTAGCATAATACCCTCTAGTTCCATCCATGTTGTTGCAAATGACAAGATTTCATTCTTTTTGATCGCTGAGTAGTATCCCTGGAGTAATTTTTTTAATTCAAAGAACCAAATTATAAAAGAATCTTTAACAAATGAAAGGAATTGTTGATAGTTAAGGTCAACCATAGTATCTTGGGATCAGAAAACATGGTGAGAACATCACAAAAAATGGTGAAAGAAATGGAAATAATTAGCTTTGAAAAAAAGAAGCTTGTAGGAATTCTGACGCTGAAAAAGCTCAGCTCATTGGAGGGCTGCTTATGCACTCATTCTCTGTCATATTGCCCCGTGTACAGTCTTTGTAGTATTTATCGCCATCTGAAATAATCTTGTGTCTTTATTGTCTATTTTCCCTTCATACAAGATTCACAAGACAAGGAGCCTTGCCTGATTGTTCAATATTTCATCTGCAGCACCTAGAACAGTGCCGATACATAGTAGACACCAAGAGAAAGGATGGGATTGTGCCTACTGAACTTACAGAGGTTCCCTCATGTCATGTGGGTGGGTACAAACTGGTCTCTGGAGACTACCTGACAGTAGGGGATATAGGGAGGGGCCGTTCTTTAGAAGGGGTGTGGGGATAAAAACTCCCAAACATCTCGCTATATGCAGAAGGACTTGAGCCAAAGGTTTCCACTGACCAATGCTGACCAATGCTGAGGCATTCATCATGTCTGGACATGTCCAGAGAAATGGTGGGAAAGGCTGGCTAGAAGTCAAATTTACACAAAGATTAAAAAGCTGGCTATGAAAACAAATCAAAATGAAAACCTCAAACTGTGCTCCCTGGCAAACTCAACCTATCTGGGCAAGTCTGGCAATTTGAGGGGGTCGTCAGTCAGAAGATTACTTGCTGGTGAAGGGGTGGAGAAACTGATCACTCCTACATCACTGGTGGCCATGTACAATGGTATAGACAGTCTAAAAAACTATTTGGCAATTTCTTATAATACTACACGTGTGGTTCCAATACAACCTAGCAATTGCACCTCTAGACATTTGTCCCAGAGAAATGAGAACTTACATTCATATAAAGCCCTGTAAAACAGCAGTTTTATTCATAATAGTCAAAAACTAGAAACAACCCAGATATCCTTCAGCAGGTCCATGGTTAAATAAACTGTGGCACATCCATATCGTGGAAGACTACTCAGCCCTAAAAAGGAGTAAACTGTTGATAAAGAATACAACTTCAGATAATCAGGGAATTATGCTGAGTAAAAAAGTCCATTCCAAAAAGTCTCACACCGTATGATTCAACTTCTAGAATATTCTTGAAATGACAAGATTATAAAAATAGAGAACAAATCCGTGGTTGTCAGGGATTAGAGATGGGAGTAGGTGGAAAGGAGGTAGAGGTGGCTATAAAAGGGCCACGTGAGAGATTTTTGAGTGATGGGCTTGGGAACGTTCTGCATCTTGGTAGTGGCAGTGGCAGTGTCCTGGCTGTGATATTGTCCTGTAGTTTTGCAACATGGAGGAAACTGGGTAAGTGGTACACAGGATCTCTATCTCTTCTTACAACTGCACATGAATCTACAATCATCTCAGAATAAAAATTTAATTAAAAAAAAGTTTCACTTGCAAGTCGAGAATGTAGGAGGGAGGTTGTAGGGAGGTAAGTGGGAAGGGAGTGAAAAATGCAGATAAACCTCTCAGGAAAGAACTCATTTAGATAAAGAAGGAACCTGACCCTATACCCTGACCTTCCAGAATGTAGGATCCAAGAGGGCAGGAATTGTGGCCACCTTGTTTGTCACTGGATTGGTAGGAACTGCAACTACACAGCCTGACATATCAGAGGCTAAGCCAAGGGCTCCCCTCTCTCCAAATAAGAGTACTTAGATATTGACAAACAATGGGCCATCAAATCTGCTTGATCCCTCAGTATTGAACAACAAAGCATTTATCCAAAAATGCACTTGACTCTGTGTGTTCCTTGAGTTCAGACTGACTGACAGACAGGCTCGTAATGAAGCCCTTGTAGGGCAGATCCTAAGTGGAGCTGAGGAGAACTTCTCGGCTGTTCAATGCATCTCTCCCAGGGCCACCCCGGATACATAAAAATGACATAGCTATTAAGTTAATTTCTGCATCACACGACAGTCATAATGACAGTGCTTTAGAAGCCTCTGACAAAGCGTAATTCCACAAGGAGGGAGCCACTGAACTCTACTCCCCACCAAATATCCTTGACAGCCTGTGGACTTGAAACAAATACTAACAGAAACTGCCAGGCCTAAGAGTCGCGGGAAGAGTCAGATGCAGAGAGGCAGTGGTAGTGTTGGCGAGTCCCAGGCCAAGGTCCAGAGTGGTGTGACCTTTATAAGGCCCAGCAAAACTGGGGCAATCACCAGGAGCGAAACTTTTGTGAGTGGCCTTGTTTCCTAAACACATGTGAGGAGCCCTTTAGGGATTCCCAGAACCAATCAAGGAAGCATTTTCAGGAGACTGAGCTGCATACACAGAGGGAGCTGAATCAAGTAACGCAGACTACAAATCTTTAAAAATATTAGTGTAACCTTGTATCATATTGGTCCCGATTTTCACCAGGGAACTGGATTTGGGATTGGAAGACCTCATCCCCAAGCTTCAGGTTTATTTTCTTAAACTTGCATGATAATGTCTGCTCTGCCTACTTTACAAGGCCACTACTTTGAGAAGTATGTGAAATGATGTACTATATATGAGAAAGCTTTTAAAATTGTCAAGTACCATATGCATGCAATCAGTGATATTATTTTAAGAGTCCTTCCCCACCTGCTTTTATCTCATCTTCTAGAAGCTGCCCAATTCCCAAGCCTACTTTTTGTGGTCCCTATACAATACCATGGTATTTCATGTCCTGTGTGACCTGGGCTATTCGTGCGTGCGTCAGTGGTGGTCTTTGTCTCTCTCACATCAACTATGAGTTGTCCTGGGACCCGAGTCTCCTGCGATTCCTTGCACTTCTGCCTAGGGCTCTGCTGAGGGTGTGGCCCGGGGCTGTTGGACTAAATGTGGAGGGAGAGGAGCCCATTACCAGGGGCTAGGAATTAGAAAATGTGCTCCAGATTAGGTTCCTAATTGCCCAATGGATATAATTTCACAAGACCCATAACCTGGAAATTAAGGGGTGGTAGTAAATCCTGGAAATGAGGGGCTGAGAGCCAAGAAGTCAGAGTCCCTACATCTGGCTCCCACCCACTCAACAGAATCCTGCTTCCACTTCTTCCAGGATTGATGCACCAGGTATGGCTTGCGCTTCCTGCCCCAGCATCCAGTGGAGAGAACAGAGCCAGCTCCTCACTTCTGTTTGAGGTGAGCAGGGGCTGTAGGCTGGTGCTGCTTCATTCATTCATTCATTCATTCACTGAGCATCTGCAACGTGCTAGATGACAGCGGTACAGACCTGACGAAGGCAAACTTTCTGACCTTGAGGCCCTCTCAACAGGAAGCTGTTAAGGCATGGGAGTCTCATGAGAAACAAAGAGAGAGCCATGCTGAAGACGAGTGCACACCTCTGCCCCAGGGTGCCGGAATCTTCAGCTCAGTGAGCTCCTCAAGCGGCCCGCAGTAATGAGTCCCACAAAGGAATCGCATGTTCCAGGACCTGCCATGACTCAGCCGGATAAAAGGGCGGACAGTCGTGTTGGCAAACATGCAGATTTGGGGCCTCTAAATTATGATTACTTGTGAAATAAGCCACCAGATCTTTGAGACAGGGTCCCACAACATGTCAAGGAATGAGAGGTGGAGAGCAGACGCCATCTTGGGGTTCCAAGCCCTGGGCAGAGTTAGACATTTTCTCTTCCGGCTCCTACAGCCTGGGGCCCACAGCTCTTCCCAGGATTTCCCCCACTGCACAGTCACCATCCTCGCTGCACTATGAGGCCCCCCAGAGAAGGAAGAGTATGGTATAGTAAGTGGGTACCTGGCCTCCGGTGGCAGAAAGATCTCAATTCCTGCCTTCATTAGGCCTCTTACGGACTGTGTGGTTTTGCTGGGAGGTTGGAATTACATAACATCTGTAAACATCTGAATTTATGGTATAACCAGTATGTGATGGCTGCTATTACTTTAATTTTATACACAAGTAATAATAATTGCATCCATCGGGATTTAATGCAGGAAACAGAAATTGCCTTATTCATATTAAGCAGGAAGGTATTTAATCAAGGAATAAGATGCTTAAAAGTTAGTGGAATAGCTGAAGGAGCAGGGTCTAGGCTGGGGCTCCAGAAACGGCTCTCAAAACAATATAGAAATGACCCACTGGGCAAGTGAGCACCTTTGGAGCCCTGCTGGAATAAGAAGCTGGGGCTACCGCCTGACTCCCAGTACCCCCAGAAGCTAGAAATGGACTCCAGAGCACCATTGCACAGAAACTTCACATCTTCGCAACTTTGCTTGCCGGCAAAAATGGCTAAAAAGGGAACAGGTTCTGCTTCCACTTCTTATGCAGAATTCATCTACTCAGTTCAAGACTGTCTGCACCTGGAAATCATGATGCAAAAACATCTGGAGAACGTGGTGCTCAGCTTTCCGACCTCCTCGCCTAGGAGACTGGGATGAAGACCCAGGGAGCCAATCCAGGCAGCAGCTAACAGGTACAGATGGTCACGTTCCAGGTTCTTCATGCCAGGCCAGACTAAGAGCAGTCCAGGGGGACAAGTACTTATCCCACAGACAAGACACCAGAACCTTAAGGAAGTTGCTTGTCCTGGGTCACAGAGTGAGAGGTGAAGATGGGAGGTGAATGGGTTCTATCTTTTGCCAGAGCCCATGTTCTTAACCGCTGTGTTGCACGACTCACCATCCTGTCTTTCACGCCTGAACTAGTTCCTGGCCACACCTACTCTGCAAATGTTAGGGGAGTTAGTTCACCGTGGGTTTAAACAGAAAATGAAACCCAGAATGCTGTGGCCTAGTGTCTTCACTTTCTGGGCATGACCCAAGCCAGAGGACAGGAGGCTGACGATGAGGGACACGGAGGAGGTGTGCCCACCTGTGTGGGGGGAGGCAGAGCTGTGTGTGCAAGTCCAGCAGAGCTTTGGGGACAGAATATTGGGGAAAGGCTATTCGAAGTATGTCACCCCTTCCTGCTTCTGGATGAGGATCAACGGATGTTGATAGGACGGGTCTACTGAAAATGACGAACTGATTCACCCAAGAGATGCTCCCCCCCCATTTTTTTTTTCTACCAGAGAATTAAAATATAATCTTAGAGAAAAAACACACCCCATGAAGTCAAGCACTCTGGTGCCTGTGATAGGGGCTTCCTGAGTGTCCTGTCTCTGCTGATAACCAGACACTCGTTCTCTGCAGAAGCATTGGGCACACCACACAGCCAGGCCCGGTGACTGTGCAGGCTTGTAAACACCTTCCATGGGGAGCATGTCCCCCACTTTCCCCACATGCCAAACCCAGTCCACGTGGGAGCTCTGCTTCCTGGCAGAGAGGCTACGGCCTGAGACAAGGGCCCAGGATCTAGAGCTACAGGGGGACAGCCACCACACGGGGCTGAACACACACACGCACACACACCACACACATAGATACACATGCAGAGAGACACAAGCATACACACCATAAATATATGGATATATTTATACACAAATGTACACCACACACACTCACACATACAAATATAAACACATGTAAAAACACACATACACACGTGTGAACATGTAAATGTACACGACCAACACACTGATACATAGCAAACACAGAGACACCTACATACCACACATACATCAGCCAAAGGAGAGGCCAGAGTCCTGCCACCCCGCTGCCTGCCACAGCCTTCCCAAGCAAGCCCCCTCCGAGCCTTGGCATTACTGGCCATGCCCTCTCCCTGCACTTCACCCTGCACGACACACATAACACATACTCCACACGCAGAAACACAAATATGCCTGTTACAGATATACACACAGATACACACAAATATACACCCGGTACCACCCACATAAATGCACATCACATATACACACACACACGCAGTACACACACATACACACACCACACAACTCTTACAACACATACACCATGCGTGTGCATGAACAGAGTGCACACATATACCACATGCATACACATGTGTGCAAATAGACACTTACTTCTCAGAAAGTGCCTCGCTACAGTATACCATATCATAAAAGATTTAAAATAAATATTATGTGGACTAAGAGTATAGAAGGTGCGTATCAGAAATGGAAAAAGCAGCAAAATCGTACATACACAGGGATAAAATCTGTTGAAATACACACACGATATTTACAGGGATAGGAAGATAATGTAAGCCAGACACATAACTGATGATTAATAACCTTTGGATGATTTTCTGTGAATGTATTTGGTTGAACAGTCCATTTTTTCCAGTGACTGTTCTTTAGCCCCGACACACTCACCGTGTGGCCGCTGATTTCTTTCCACAGGGCGGCATCTGCTAGGCCTCTAGCTCACCCCCTTCCATTCTGAATGCGCCTGCTGGAGGGGGACAGTGCCACAGAGCCCCTGCACTGCAGTGTCTGACTGATGACAGAGCTCACCACCTGCTCCCTCCTGTTCCAATCCCCCTCCCTGCCCAAGTCAGGAAAACTCCAGTGTCCTTGCCTGGAGGATTACAGGGAAGCACAGGGATTTGGTGCTAATCTTACTGACAGGCCAGCTCCCCAGAGCCCGATTTCTTCCAGACCCGGCAGTTTACCTCTGTGTGCCTAGGGGGCGCTCAGGCCCAGGAATTGAAAATGTCAGAAGATCGCCCAAGGTATTTGTGAAAAACCGTAGGGAAGAGCTGGAAATCAAAGTTCAGGGATGGGCAGGTGAAAATGATGGCTGCGGATGGCTGAGGAGGAAAAGGTTGGCTAGTGGTGAATAGGCCTCCAAGATCCATCATCTTGTTGAAGTTCAAATCTAAAAAGAACCATGCAGTCTATCAGGTAGAATCCCTGCATTTCCCAGATGCATAATCCAAGGCCAGAAGAATGAAGTAATATGTTAAAAGTCACAACTAATTACAAGCAACTCTTGTCTTAGTACAGGTAGCAATGGCTACTATTTTTCATCTTCCTGTTCCATAGTGTCGTTTCACAGATTCAGTGTATGGAGTGAGATCCTGGATAGGAGATTTCATTAGAGCAGCTAGTCAATTAAACACACTTTCTTTAAGACTTTCCATTTTATTAGAAGAATATAGAAGAATGTTAGAATGTCATAAGGAGTACAAATCAGTTGCTTAATCAAGCACGTCATGTTTTAATAGAGTTGAAAATACAAACAGCCAAATTTGAAAATAAAGTATGATTGTTTCATTGCAAAAGGTATCACTTAGTAGTCTTATTTTTATTTTATTTTATTTTTTTTAGCACAAAGTCCCCACTACATATTTCAACACCAAAGTTCGCAGGGAAGAAAAGGGTGTTGAGTCAAGAAAAATTGTGATGAATTTATGTGTAGTTTTGGCTTCCGGATAGTTCACTAGTGTATGTTTTTACTTTGCTTATAAAACAGTAAGAAATGGGGAAAATGTATGGATTACCAATGGGAGCCAGAGGTGTAGCCCTGCATTTGCCACTAATCTCAAGGCTTTACATGAGTCTCTTAATCTTTGTGAGCTCCAAGTCCCCTCTACAGAATACCAGGCTGGAACCAGATGACCTCCATGGGTTCTTCTGAGGTCACAAAGCATGGTCAGACACAAGAGACCAGCTAGAGCTGGCCCATCTCCATCTTTAACTTGCTGAGCTAGTCACTTAGCTTCACTGGGCTGCAGTTCCTCCGTAGACTCTAAAGGGTATACTATGCTCCACCATGCAGGGCAATTTGAATGTTAAATGAGATAATACACACCAAGTGCCTAGACATTGCCTGCCATATTGGAGGTGCTCAGTAATTTTCGTTGGATCACCACTTCTACTTTTGCCATTCTGCCCTTTGATAACCATATTAATTTTATAAGGACTTTATGGCAATCATCTGGCTTAGGACAATGTCTTTGGAATGCAGTAGTGAAGGATTTGACCTTATGCTTCCATGCAGCGGCTTTTGCTATCAATGTAAGAGGGACAGAAGCCAGGATGGATGGCAGTGGCCCTGCACCCACTCAGTGCCACAGCTGGCACCTTTTGGAGATTTTCGCCCCCACTGTGGTTTGGCTTCATTTTGTTTTGCCTTCTCTTCATCGAGTTTTGCTCATTTGCTTTTTACAGATGGCTTCGTTTTCTTTGAGATTCACTTTTTCACCTGCCTCTCCCTTCACTCATTCTATTATTTCCTGCTGAGATCATTTCCCCAGCCTCCCCTCCCCTTCATCTGGCTAATCCTTCAGGGCTCAGCTTTCCTCATGGAAATTTTTCTGACCCATCACCACCCCTGCTATTTGCTTTCATAGCACCCTGTTCTCCTTCCTAATGCTTGCCACAATTACAGTTACATAATTTATTTTTGTCCTATTAGTCTGTCTGCCTTACCAGGCTACAAGCTCCAAAAAAAGCAGCAACATTTTCAATTTTGTTCCCCAATATCTGCCTAATGCTATAGGGCTTAGCACATAGTAGGGGTTCCATGAATATGTGTTGAATGGATGGATAAATGTATGAACTAACTAGCTCATTAGTTGAAGTCCTGTCCCTCTTCTCATTCCATACTGGGATACATCTTCATTTTTTCCCTTTGCAGGTTTTCTCTACAGCTTCTCCTACTCTTAGAAAAGAAATTGATTTATGAACACAACAACAGCAATGACAAAAAACAACTAGAAAGTCTCTGATAGATCCTAGAGAAATTGAATCTCGCTCAAACTGTGGCTTAAACACACATCCCCCACACGATCTGTGTCCTCTAGCAGGGCATTTAAATCTCCTTTGGGATGTCCATGTGATTATCAAGAGAAGCAGAATGGCTAAATGATATTACTGATGACAGAGCCCATTTTAGATTCCATTCTGACTTCCAATTTTTCTGACCCAACCATTCACTACTAAAGATGCTGGTTTCACTATCTTGGCCCCGCTTTTGCCTCTGAGATTTCCTACCCTCATTGGCCCTCAGGTAATCAAATGAGCAGGTGAGCAGGTACAACTCCTTAAAAGGATGGTGTGTGTTTAAATTGAATGAATGTTTTCTCATGGAAAGCAACCCCGAGGAGAGAGCAGAGAATGAGGGCAGGAGTGTGGGCTTCTCTTGAGTTGTGGCTCACACCACTATCCTCATTTTTCTCTTTGTGTTTTTCTCTTTAATGGGATAGCAACATGGAGGCTTCTCTGCTAAATGATAAGTAGTTTTCCTCTCCAAGTCCAGTCTGGCTAAGGATTGGGTTGAACAACCACAGGCAGCTATGGGGGAAATAGTTTCCACAATAGTTTTCTGGAGCTCTGCTTCGTTTGGGTCAAGCTTCAGGCTTCCTGACAATATAGCTTTGTTCTCATTTCCTCCTGGTACCTGATCCAGCATTACATGATTGTACTGAGCAGTAGTGAGTGCCCATTCTCCATCTCCCAGAGGTAAATTGTCATTATGAAGACAACAATAGGTGTAGAGGATATATATTCAAAGATGCTGTGTTTAATTTCCCTATTTCCATGAATAGTCTTCAGGATGAATGGTTCAAGATTCCAGGGACTTCCTGCTTGTTTTTTGTTTTTTTTTTTTTTTTTTCTTTAAATAGCATATCAGAGGGGCTCCTGGGTGGCTCAGTAGGTCAAGCGTCCAACTCCTGATTTTGGCTCAGGTCCTGATCTTGTGGTCATGAGATCGAGCCCCACATTGGGCTCTATGCTGATTGTGGAGCCTTTTTGGTATTCTCTCTCTCCTTCTGCCCCTCTCCCCCATTCATGCTTGCTCACTCTCTCTCTTTCTCTCTAAAACAAACAAAAAAAACAAGTATTGGGGTACCTGGGTGGCTCAGTTGATTAAGTATTTGACTCTGGATTTCAGCTCTGGTCATGATCTCACAGTCATGAGATAGAGCCCTGCCTCAGGCTCTACACTGGGCGTGGAGCCTGCTTGGGATTTTCTCTCTCTCCCTCTACTCCTCCCCCACTTGTGCTCTCTCCCTCAAAAAAAAAAAAAAAAAAAAAAAAAAAGGATAAAATAAAATACATAGCATATTAGGGTCTTCCATTTCAACTTGAAGAGTTACCCATGTCGGGGATTCAGACCTGTCTGGGTGGGTGTGATGGAGTCACTCCAGAAGGATTTATGTGGCAGGAGTGGGGGGTGGGTATCCCAGACACCAGCAGACCAGTCACTTGGCCCCAGGGTAAGAGAAGCTGCAAGCTCAAGCTACCACAGCAGTTTTCAAAGCTAGAAGAGATGTAAAAGGCCCAATTCTGATGTCAGAGAAACAAATGGTAACTGAAAGCAGGAAGGGGGAACATTCTGTCTGCTTCTGTGCTAATACTGTGGCGTTTCAGGCATACCTAAGTCTTCTGAGACTGTAACCGTTCATTGGTCGGCGTAGCTTTGGGGATTAAGGGCAGCACCAGAACAGACATTGGCACTGTCAGGAGGGCACTGGCAGCTGTGGTGGTGAGGGGGCCTCAAGAGGCTTCTTAGGCAATGAATATCTAGAAGGGTTACGGGACAGAAGAGGAAGCACGTGGCCAAGTGAGCATGTGCAAGACGTCTCTGGGGATTCCCAGAAATAAATGTGGGAGAAGAGATCTCCCAGAGGGTAAGGGGGGAGGAGCTGGTGAAACTCCTGGCAATGACTCCTGTTGATATAACTGTGTGGACACACAGTTGGTGTTAGTCCAGGAAAAGCACACGTTCCCGATAGAATTACACATGCAGGTCTGGGAAGGAGCTTAGAGATTATCTAGTCAAGTCCCTTGTGACCCAGGTGATGGAATGAGACCTCGAGATGTTAGATCACTTGCCCTGGTTTCCCAGCCAGGGAACATAGCCAGCCAGGTAGGACCTCCTTTTCCCAAGTCTCAGCCCATGACAGGTGATAGACTCCTGACATTCTTAAAATACTTGGAGGGCACTAAGGGTTTCTGTGTCTATGGAAAGGAAGTATCTTCTTGGTGCCTATTACTTTGAGAAAGGTCTAGGATGCCTTAAATCAAACAGAACTTGTGGTGGGGAGGTTTGTGTAGGAGGACAACTTGGGAAGGTCCTGTTAGATGCTGCATTTACCGACAAAAAGGTGATACTTCAACTGTGGCTTGATGAGACCAGAAAGGAGAAACAGAAGCCTCATAGAACAGAACATTAGCTGGATCTCATGGTGTTGAGTCCATTCGCCTAACTATACCCATGCCTTTGTGGTCAGATACTTTTCCTATTCAACACTAGATTGACCCACAGAATCTAGATCCAGTCACCAGGGCAATATGACACAATTTCTTTTCTTTTCTTTTTTTTCACATCAGTGAGGTGTTTTTGGTTTTTGTCTTTTTGTTTTTAACCAAAATTCTCTCTGCTGCTGCTTCAGTTCATTTACCCTTAACTTGTCCTAAGCAAATGTGAAGCAAAGTTTTTATATTTTGTTTTATATTCCTCCATGAAATCTGGTCAACCCTTAGTCTACCCAAAGTAAAACAGCCCAACTCCTTTATCAAATGGCTTTTAGGAAGCTAGGACCAAGGTAGTCTTTTTTATGGAATGTTCCAGAATCTCACAAGAAAATCCAACTTTCCATATGTCATAGTATTCATTATCAGCTATTCACCTTTATTATAGTAATACTAAATTTAGTCCACCCTAGGGTACCCAGGAGATATCTTCTGGCTTAGCAAAGGTGCATATTACTTCGCTGGGCAATTTAAAATTTAATTTTTAAAATGTACACACACACCTTTAACTTAAAAACATATATACATTAAAAAAAATACACACACAGTAAAAGGATAGTTCTAAGGAAACTTACTATATGGATGAGGAAATTTTTACGTAGAATAAACAAATGTCCACCTGAGCCCATTTCAGGATCCTGCAGACACCCCATCTACCTTGCAGCATTCCTGTGAATGGGCCCAAAGACCCTGGATACATTCTCTTTCTTTCCCTCAACTTCCCTGATCCCACTTACGCACCCTTTCCCCCCCCCACCTCCCTTCTCAGTCTGCCTTCACAAGCACCCGTAAGAAAAGGAGAGCTTATCTTTGACTTATTTCTGGTGACTGTGTGCATTATGGTTTCATGTGAAGGCCTGTATCTGCAAAGCCAGAGCACTCTGCTGTAAGAGGCCTTACTGACCCTGTGGGAGAGACTCTTTGAAGCCATCATTTCATCCTGCAGGGAGCCAGCGGGGTTAAGAAGAGGATAAGCCGTCACCCAGTTTCTCATTGAGCTCCACCCCCCACCCAGTGCGGTCTGTGACACTCTTGGATCTGCTCACACACATAACATTCTCTTGGGCCCAGCTATTTACATTCCTGGGCTCCTGCCTCATCTTCCTATAAAAAGGGTCAACATGAAGAATGTCTACTTCTTCACCCCAAAACCCTCATTGAGAAAGCTTGCTGGAAAGAAGTACCAGACACTAACTGCTAAAATACACAGGGCAAGATGAAGCTAGCAAGAAGGAACCAACAGAGTTTGGGAAAGTTTCCAGAGATTAAAAAAAACAGAAAACAAAAAAACACTTTGATAAAAGTGATAAAGTGACAAAAGGACTGAGTTTCAAGTTTTGTGATGAAGGCAGATGGGGTGTTATTACCTACAGCAAGTTTGTAAGCATCCTAACAACCACCCCAGGTCCTTAAAAGAGAGGTGCCATCATCATCAGGGCCTAGCATAGTTATGACCCTGACCAAGTTCCATGAGGTTGACAGGACTCCATGGACAGGGCTTCATGGCCATTTGCTGCTCTCTGCTAACCCAATGAGACAGTTCAGGGCTTGGGAGAGCAATAGATCTATGGATATTTGACCTCTGACCTCCCACCCTGATCCTGAAGAACTGAGGGTTTGTCTTATACATAGTTGTTTTTTTTTTTTTTTTTTTTTTTTTTATTTTTGGGACAGAGAGAGACAGAGCATGAACGGGGGAGGGGCAGAGAGAGAGGGAGACACAGAATCGGAAACAGGCTCCAGGCTCCGAGCCATCAGCCCAGAGCCTGACGCGGGGCTCGAACTCACGGACCGCGAGATCGTGACCTGGCTGAAGTCGGACGCTTAACCGACTGCGCCACCCAGGCGCCCCTACATAGTTGTTTTGATCAAAGACGTATTGACTAGGAATGGGCAGGTGTCATGACTCCCTGGGAAGAAGTCCCCAACCGTCAGAGGAAGAAGTTTTCAAGTGCCAAAATAAGGGACCAAAAGATGTGGAAGAAGCACTGAGACAGGGATAATGATACTTTCCTTCTCCCATCTGGAAAGAAAAAAAAAAAAAAAGTGAACATCTCTGGAAGGTTTTTACAGCTCTTACATTTGTTTAGTTTTTTTATCTAATTTTTTTAATGTGTCTTCACTGCTATTCCTCCATGAAGCCTTTTTTATCTTCCAACCAAAATGAAATTACAGCTACCTGCTCTGAGAACCTGGGGTAGTTTATAATGCTTTCCTATGTCTGCCTTCCCCACCAGAGTGGAAACTTCTCCGTAGCTGTTGCAAGAGAGCTTAGCCATTAGAAAGTGAGCAGTGGACTGTAAGAGCACATGATTTATGAAACGTCCCTGGGGACAAGAGGTTGAGTCCCACTCAACTGCGTTTGAGTGGGAAGAGGGGCTTAGATGAACAAGAGACATGCATGACAAAGCTTCAAATGAACTATCTAGAAAGAAGCATGCGGGGAAGAAAACCCAGTGAAGATCACCTGGAAGCTGTTTGACATTTCTCAGATTTGAGAGGCATAGGGTGGAGGCCTAGAACTCTAAGAGTTCCTAACCAATGCGCCCTAGGTTTCAGACTACATGACTTACCCTTTTTCCAGAGGCTGCCCTGTCTCCTTCAGTACATCTCCTACTCGAGGGAGGACCAATGGTTCACGTCCTTACCTGTGTGTTCAAGGTTAACAAACTGGTCTGTATCACTGTCATTAACACTATCATCTCTATAGCTACCATGAACGTCACGTTCACCCACACGTCTCTAGTGTCACAGTTAACGGGGTTTTCATATTCATTCTCTCATCGAGTACCAACGACAATGCTCTGAGGACGGTTCTGTTGGGAACACGAATGCTGAAATCACTGGCTTTTCCTTGGGCCTTGGAGTGGGTATTTTATAGTATGAGAGTAGAAACAGGGACAGAAAAAGTACTGTTGGGTAATGTAGGTGAGACAGACCCTTTCCAATAATTTTGTCTTTCAGGGCCATTTTGCTGGGGTCCCTATTTGACATTTCGCTTGTTTTTTTGTTTGTTTGGGGTTTTTTGCTACAGAGATAGGATGATAGCCAAAATAAAAAGACTTTAGTAATGAAGATTTTTTTTTCTTTTTTTTTTTTCAATATATGAAATTTATTGTCAAATTGGTTTCCATACAACACCCAGTGCTCATCCCAAAAGGTGCCCTCCTCAATACCCATCACCCACCCAGTAATGAAGATTTTAATAAAAAAGAGTAATTTCCCAAATGGGCCTTTTATAAAATAAGACTAAGTCTCTGCCGGTCAAGTCGCACAAGAAATGATAATAATGTAATAATAAAAATCACAATGAATAACAATGAGACTATATATAAATGTTCAGCTGTTTATAAAGTGCTTTTATCTGATGTCGCCTCACAACTGCCTTTCAAGTAATTAAATTAATCACTATTGTCTCCATTTTACAGATGCAAAAGAATCTCAGTTAAATAACTCACTAACGCCATGTCTGAAACAGGACAAAGGTCCAAGTTGCCCAGCTTCTGGACTAATGCTTATCCCCCTACTGGGCTGCCACTTCTGTAGTTCTCCACCGGCAGCCTTGGGATGTCTCAGAAACCCTCTGGGACAGGAGCAACAGGACAGCAGACTTTTTTTTCTTTTAATAGTTGGCACTCCTAGTGGGGGATTTACCCTCCCATTTACAGAACTCAAATCAGAAACATTGTAAAACAATAACCTTACATAATCAATTCATATTCATAATCAATTCAGTATTAATGCCTGACATGTAGATTTTGTATAATATTGAAAGTTTCTCAGGGTCTTTGTTGAACATAGGAATTCATGGGTTGTCACTAAAAATAGGCCTTGATTTACCTGATTTCTGTAGAGCTCTTTTTTTTTTTTTTAATGTTTATTTATTTTCGAGACAGAGAGAGAGAGAGAGAGAGAGAACACGAGCGGGGGAGGGGCAGAGAGAGGGACACCCAGAACCTGAAGCAGGCTCCCACCTTTGAGCTGTAAGCATGGAGCCTGAGGCAGGGGTCAAACCCACAAACCAGAACTGCAAGACCAGGGCCTGAGCCGAAGTGGGACGCTTAACTGACTGAGCCACCCAGGTACCCCTGGAGAGCTCTTTTCAATGATTGTTTTAGGTCTCCTTAGGTCCCCCTCCTGTCAAATGTATGTTCTCCTGTGAGAATAAAAATTACCTGGTACTAGGTCAAGGTCTATTTCAGTGGTCCCCTATTCAGGCTGCACGTTAAACCTCCTCAGAGCTTTTTAAAAAGGCATAGATGCCTAGCTCCCTCCCCAAAACGACTCACTCGGAGTCAGGAAATAGACCCCAGATGTTTACCTATTTTTAAAATTCCCCAAGTGTTTCTTATTAAAAGTAAGGCGCTGAAAACCACAGATAACATTTTTACTTTAATTATCTTAACTAGTATTACTAGGACTATCATCATTGTTCTTGCACGTGGATGTGCCACTTCAATTTTGTCAGAAATTTTGGCCAACAAGGGCATTACCCTCTGGGTCTCAGCCAGTTTTGACTTATGTTTTCCTGATGACTTGGGGATTTTGAGGCAGCTACAGAATCAGAAGAGAAAAAGTTCTCTTTTTTAGGCTACAAATACTCTTGTTGTTTAAATAAGTTTCTTGAAAGTTACCAGCATAGTTTTTCATCCTCCCCATCTGACTATAGATAAACTGTGAAATGTTTAACTTATGTCACCAATTAAGTGGCTAATTGAGGACTCTCCTTCTTCTCTTCTCCCCCAAAACTTGACCAAATTTCTAAAACGCGAATTTAAGTGTACTTTCTACATATGCTTAGGTATATTTACATTAATCTGTGTTATCAGTAGCCGGTCCTGGTACAGAAAATCACATGGCCTTGTGCAGGCTTCTCCGAAGTCTGTGCCAGGAGGGGCCATAACCCAGAGCTGGGGATAAAGTTTCAGGAGCTATTTGGTTTTGACAGGTTCTTACATGTGCTGTGTCCTCTCTGTCATCCTGGACCATCAACTTCCCCAAAGGACAGAGTGGCCTTCTAAACCTATGAGAGACCCTTTGAGCTGAGTGAGGGAGCCCAGAGAGAGGCCAGGGCAATCCTGGAACAGAGCCTCCCCCAAGGGAAGGAAAATGAAATCTCATTCCCTTACTCGGAAGGCCAGGTGAGACATCAGAGATCATTCCTGTGAAAATTACCCTCCAGTATGTGAGTCCATATGTATTCTAACCTCAGACCACTTCTCTTCTCACACCGTGTGGATGACCTTGTGCACTTCTCAAAGCTCTGCTCATTACCAGAATCTTTTCTTGCCTCTTCTCAGTGCCAGGCCTAAGTAAGACTATAGTTCAACCATCATAAACATTCAACTTGTACACAAATGCCAAGCCGATCCATCCATAAAGCATTCTTGTGCTTTTTGACCTTCCTTTAGCTTGTTGTGAAGAACACCCCTATAGCCATGCATGTGGTCTGAGTGAGGGGCATTGACACAAGGGTAGTAGGTGCCACAGTGGTCTGAGCTCTCTGTTCTGCCTGTATGTGACCCCTATTCCTGCCTGTGCTCATTCCCAGATGTAACACTTCGATTCTATAACGAATTATTTATTGATGGGTCCACCTGACCTTATTCCTTGGTGGATATGACAGGGTCCAGCTCCAGGTGAGCCACTCTAGACTCACGGTCGCTTGGTATCAAACGTTCAGACATTCTGTTTCCAGTGTGACACAGATGTGACAGAGCCTAGGCTGACCTGGTGGGGAGCTCTGGAGTGAGCGTTACCTATCATGGGGATGCTGCAGTGGGCTGAAATGCTGGGCCTTCATACCTCCTCAGGACTCAATTGCCCTTGAGAAGGGTGTGACTCAGGTGAGGCAGCCCCTGGCCACTGAGGCAACTCTGGAAGAGCCGGTGCGAGAGGCTGTCTGCTGACCCCACCACACGCCCTCATCCGGTCCCTTCTGTGATGGGGGTTTGGGAGACACACGTCCATGGCTACCACTCCTCCACACTGTAAAGAGATGATATGAAAGCCGGGCCACTTTACCTCATCCACTGCAAAGGATCAGATACGATAAGGCAGGTGGAAGAATTCTACAATGCCGACATCAAGGTGGAAAAATTGTTACTTCGGATGTCACTTGGAAATACAGTGGCCACACAGGGACTTGAAGTGTTTATTCTGACGTCTTCATGATTATGGTATTGCTTGCAAGAGACTTTTGCCATAAAACAACAACAGAAAAAGCAACTTTTCACAACAACCTTAGGGTTAATTGATGCGGATTAGAAAATAACTGTTCAGCCTGTAAACAATCTGTGTGGCAAGGTTTCTCGTGTGTTTTTATGTTTTCGATGGTGGTGGCAGTGGGGAGAAGGGCTATTTAGCATGTGCCCAGGAGAAGTAGGGATAAAAACTCTGCACCCCCCACCCCTGGCCCCACCGAAGAGGAGGAGCTCCTCTTAAGTAAATGGGTTACTCCAAGGTTTTAGAAACGGGTTTTTAAAATACACCTTTAATGATATCATCTGCATTAATCATCTATAAAAGAAATTCTCACCATTAGAGGTTGATTGTAGGCTGAGGAAGAGTGGGTAGAGAGCGCCTGGGTGGCTCAGTTAGTTAAGCATCTGACCTCAGCTCACGTCATGATTTCACCATTCCTGGGTTTGAGCCACGCATCAGGCTCTGTGCTGACAGCTCAGAGCTGGAGCCTACTTTAGATTCTGTGTCTCCCTCTCTCTCTCCCCCCCCACTCATGCAGTCTCTCTCTCTCTCTCTCTCTCTCTCTCTCCCAAAAAGAAACAAATATTGAAAAACAATTTTTAAAAAAAAGAAAGAAAAAGAGTGGGCAGGTGGTTCAAATCACCAAGGCACCTGTACACAGCGGGGAGAAGGGAGGAGGAAATCCATTCAAAGTAATATCCGAGCTTTCTTTAGAATGACAAATTGTTTTGAGCATACATATCTTCAATTGCAATTTAGAATTCGGTTATCTAATGTCTTCCATCCAGATTATCAGCAGCCTGAGTGTGCTCTCACCCTGGCACGTGCCTGTGGAGGACCTTGTTAACATGTCCAGGAGGCAAGTCAGATGATAATCCTCAACCCAATGTTGGGGAGCCCCAGCCCTAGTGTTGTGACTGGCTGGGCCCATTCCAGGCTGTAATCCAGGAGGCCTCCAGGGATACCCAGCTCTGCTCTTCATGTTTTCAGCCTCAGGAAGAGTTTTCCTTCAGGCAAGACAAGTGGCAGAGGGCTTTTGGAATCCCAGGCTCCGATGAGTGATGGTTGGTCGAAGGCCCATGCATATCTGGTCTCTGGCCTTATTTTAGGCTGCTTCTCATTTTTCTTCCAAATCAGATTGAGTTGCCAGTCTTGCTTGAAGAAGGCATCTGCTGGGTTCGTTAGATGTTGTTTCTAAGGTAAGGGCTGTGCCTGGCCCAGTGCTTTTGGTGTAAGACAGAACCAAACCATCCCAGAATTTCCAGCTCTCAAGGTGTGTACTGGAAGATCAGAGACCTCCAAAAACAAAAAGAAAGGGTGCTGTCGTTGGACACACGCCTGGGTAGATTTAGATAGGTCAGAGCATTCGGCTGGGGGCCAGTCTTTCTATGTTGGCTTTAACACAGAGCTTTTAGCAAACCCTGGCAGTAAAGCCCAGCCATTTCTAAGAATGGAGGTCACTGTATCAGGAAACAACATTTGCCAAAAGAGGTGGCAGAGAAAGGTTCTTTCTCTCATTCTTTCTTTCTTCCTTCCTCTCATTCTTCCTTCCTCCCTTTAATTCTTTCTTCCTTCCTTCCTTTCTCTCATTCTTTCTTCCTTCCTTCCTTTCTCTCATTCTTTCTTCCTTTCTCTCATTCCTTCTTCCTTCCTTTCTCTCGTCTTTCTCCCTTCTTCCTTCTTTCCTTCCTTCTCTCTTCCTTCATCTCAGAGCTCACAGTGTGTGTAATCAGTTGTCAAAGTGTACAAGGCCAGTCACAGGACCCCATCCTGAGTCTTCAGAGAAGTCAGCTCTGGTCTATGACCCAGACTTTTCCCTTTTTCCCTTTTTCCCTTAGAACTAGCAGTTACCTTGTTGCCTCACAAACAGACCACTACCCCTCCCCTTTCACGTGACCTCCCCAGGACTCCATAGCAACGTCTTACCATGAGCCAGCACATTATCGCGCTTGCAGAGAAAGCCTTGCCTGATGCCTTCCACTGCCAGTATTAACTGTGTGGTTCCCTGGCTGCTGGGAGCCGTTAGAATAAGAAGTATCTCAATATACAGCACCATGGCCACAGGCTGTAGCTGGAGTCTAACAGTTGTGACCTGCGGTCATTTTGTCAGTTATGGGTGAACCTCAAACAGTTGAGAATAGGGACTTCATCCCAATTACCTCCCCAGTAACTTGGATGCTCCTCTATCCCTCATGAGACTGCAGAAGAAGGCTGGCAAGTGTTCAAGAACAGACCGTCTCATGAGATTTCCTGTACTTCCTGCTGCTGTTGCTGCTCCTGCCCAGGCCACTTGTCCCCCAGAAAGCCTTTCTCATGACAGGTCAGCACTTCTGCTGCCAGTTGTGGCAGAAGCCAGATGTGAGGAGTGACATGAAAAAACAAAATAATGAGGAGGAAATATACCTTCCACTTTTTTTTTTTTTTTTTTTGGAGGGGAGGGTGTAGGGGAAAGAGGTGATAACATGAAAAATGGACATGTAGGCTCACATAAAGTTTGCAAGGAAGGCTCACGGGGGGTTGAAATGGTCCGTGCCACTGTGGAATTCGCCACGTGGGTGTGTAGCTCCTTGATCAGACATTTAAATGGTAGAGTACTGCACTTGTCAAGACCTAATATGCAAGTTCTTTCCCTGCTTCCAGCTAGCCCCGCCTTCCTGAAGATCCTGGACAGTTCACAGAGCATGATTATCTTATATTCAAGAGGGAATCGCCAAGTTCAGGGCAGTAGGGAACACTGACAGACTTGTGATCACCACAGACAGAGATAGCCCCAATTGTCTTAGAGGGAGAAGATGCTTGTAATGTTCAATGGTGTATCTTAGAGGCCAGGAAAGTGCCTGGAACCTAACAGGAACTCAATAAATATGTATGGAGTAAGGGAATGGAGACAATTTTGGCCCAAGTTAGCATGAGACTTCAAGAAAGGTAGTTATTTTAAAACAAAACAGGTATGCTACTTTATTGCCTGTAGAATAATCTCTGGCATTCCTCTGTGTTCATGATCCTTGAGATAGTGAACTCCTGTGCCCCACCCCCAATCACATGTCCACTCTAAGTGCTTCCTTTTTTAAATTTTTTTAATTTTAAGATGATAGTTTGGACAGGTAAAAATAAGGTGGGACCTGTTTGCCACTCCATGGTAAGGTCTCTGGCTCATGTAACTTCTCAAAGCCTCAAGTTCTTATTCAGCTAAGGTCTAGAGATGACCAGGGGACCGTGGTCAGCCTACACTGGCTTTGCCACACCTGGACTCACCACTGAGCCAAGGACCTGTCTAAACCACAGCACTCTGAGATGCTCCTTGCAGTTCCACATAATTTCAGGAGGAAATTTCTGAGACTGTCAGGGTTGTGATGTTGTTGTTGTTGTTGTTGTTGTTGTTGTTTGATACTTGACTCTAGGAGTTTGTGGAATTAACTTACATTTCTCTGGAATTCTAAGACTGGCCTGTGGTTTCTCAGATATCTGGGATTTGGAGTATGTTCCCCCTTTCTATTTGAACCCATCTTATACTTTTTGAGGTGGCCCAGGTACAAACACCTGGTGGCATTCCTCCTTCTCTTTCTCCTTCCCTACCTAGAGAAGTGACTACCTTATTACCATAGAATAGTTAAGAACAGTCTTCAGGTTCCATAAATATTTACTGAGCACCTATTCTGTGCAAGGTCTCCTTTAAGAATTATGGGGAACAGGAAGTTTTATGTCCCTTATAAAAGGACTAACAGTAAGGAAAATATAGAGAAAAATAATTAGTGTAAAGCAAACATGTAAAACTTCATTAGAGACAAAAGTAAAATGCTGCATAAGTTTGGGAAGCAGAAAATTGCAGCTCTTTGGGGAAAATTAGGAAACATGTCATTAATATTGTGCATAATTTTAAATAGTAGATATAGAAATGAGATATATCTGGTAAAAAGTCCAAGATGAGTAATGGCTTGGGGTTAGAAATTTTAGTTCTGTTATGAAAATAGCAAGGAAGACAGTCTGCCTAGTGTATATGAACACATGCAAAGAGCTGTGACAGACAAGACTAGAAAAAGCATCTGGAATAACTTTGGCAAGAACCATGAATGGGGGTAGAGGAGTTTGAAGTCAAGGTGTTTGAGTTTAAGTCAGTAGACATAGGGAGTCACAGAAGGCTTTTGAGTAAAGGGTTCTTCTAGGAAGAATTTGGCTTAGAGGAAGTTGAGGCCAGAGATGGAGAAAAACATTAAGCATCGATGTCAATAGGCTTGGGGAACATTAATGAAGCATGGAGTGAGACAATGTCTGTGGTCACGGAAGGCAGGACCCAGATTCAAGGGAAAGAACAGATAGAACTTAGTTATCAGTGGGGTTGAAGGAAAGGAACACCAAGGACGACTGAAGAACTGAGACTGGTACCTAGGAAGGTGGTGGAAACCACAAACCACGGGAAGATCAAGAAGAGGAAACAGTCTGAAAAGCCCCATTCTTTCTTTCTGTTCCTCTGTTCCACCCCATCTGGGCAGCCATCTTGAAGCCAGCAGCCTGGGAGGTCCAGACTCTCAGGAGAGGAAGGTCTCTCTGTGTAAGAGGCTGGAATTTCTTACTCTCCTCTTGACCGCAGTGCTTCAAGGAATTTCTTATCCAACAGACTACTTCAATCATACCTTCTGATTCCTTAACTTCCTTAGGAAAAACCATTGAGAAACAAGTTTTCTCAGTCAATTGCCAAATGTTTCCAGTAGTATAAGCAGCTTGTTCCAAGTAGTGAAAATAATCTCTATATCCTGGTATTGGTTAAAGAGCTGTCAGACTTGCTACTATGCATCACAATACTGGGACTACCCTAGTCTACATCAAAGGTAACAGGATTTAAAAAAAAAAAAAATACAGTCAATCACTAATCATGGGTTCTGCAAAATTGCAAAATTGCCTACTTGCTAAAATTTATTCGTAACCCCCAAGTCAATACTAACAACACTGTTCTAGGTATTCCCATCACATGCAGAATGGAGAAAAACTGGAGTCACTGGGTGTGCATGTTCCCAGCTAAGGTTGAACTAGGCAATACTCTGCCTTCTTGTTTCAACTCCTACGCCACAAGCAAGCGTCCTCTTTGTAGTCTATTTAGTGCCACATTTTTCACATTGTTGTGCTTTTTGTCAATGATTTCACTATTTAAATGGTCTCTGTGAATAATGCCAAAGTTCTGTCTGGTATTCCTAAGCACGAGAAGGCTGTGATGTGCCCTACAAAGAAAATACATGTGTTGGATAAGCTTTGTTCAGGCATGAGTTCTAGTGCTGTTAGCTGTGAATTCCACATTAATGAACCAGCAATATATACTAAATAAGTTGTTTTTTAAGCAGAAACACACATAAAACAGGAGTATGTATTGGTTGGCTGATAAAAAATGTTGTGACCAGAGGTCACCTAAGCCCGTATTTCTCCTGGAGCCATGTTGCCATATTCCTCAATTCAGTGTTTGTGCCTTCATAGAACATAACTACTGCAAACCTATAGCCACGTGTGAAAACCAAAGGAGCAGGAAGTCACAGATGGAGAAGCCAGCCTCTAAGTTCAGCTGGATAAGAAAAATCTATGCTGTTCTGAAGATCCCATGAAGGAGACGTCACTACCCCCTTCTATCCACTCGTGTTTATGAATATAGGTACTGTATACTCACATTCATCCACAAATAGATGTGAAGTGACTTTCCTGAAATATAACATAAACCAGGACTAGTTTACAATAATAAGAAGTATTAGAGAGAAAGAAAAAGGACACGCAGAGTTGGGCACAAGTTGGTGCCGGGAAAGTAGTTAATACAAAATGCAGTCTCCTACACACCTTACCAGAGTTCACAGATCTGGCCCTAAGTTTTTGAGCAGTGGACGAGAAAGGGAAAGGAGTTCCGACATCCAGTTCATGGGTCCACATGATGAATATGACTGAGCAGCCCAAGTGTGTTTCTAAGCTTTAGCATGTCCCTCTCCACCTAGAAACCCTGATGCACAAGTCCTTCCCAGACCTTCAAACTCAGCAACTAACACTCTGGTTTCCTCTTTGCTCCTTGAACAGACCAGGGTCATTCCTGACTCAAGACCTTTGTGCAATGTGTGTGTGTGTGTGTGTGTGTGTGTCCCAGAATGCCCTTTGCTCAAATCATTCCATGTCCAACTTGTTCTTGCCATTCAGGCCTCAGCTCAGAATGTCATTCTAGAAGATGCTTCTGACTACCTAGGTGAAAGCTGTCTCCCTTCCCTGACCCCCAGAGTGGTATTGCTTTACCCTTTCTGGCTTTTTTCTAACACCTAATCACTACATGAAAATTTTTAATTTATTTAGTTGATAATTCACTTATTGTGTATTTCTCCCATTATTTAAGGTCTGTGGGTGCAAGGACCTGGTTTGTATCTCGTAGGATAGAGTCCTGAACTTAGGAGGGACCTCCGTGAATGTTTACTGAATAACTAAACAGAAAGAGGGACCCTGAGCAATGTGATGGATATATCCTTAGCAGCATTCCTACAACAGACACTTTAAGGAGTCTCCAAGGACTCTTAATTAGTGTCAGCTCAGCTCAGAGCAGGGGACAAGGGGAACCTATCATGAATATTTCTGTCTGCACTTCTACCCAGTTCCCCTTTGTCTCTGACTGCAATCTCTCTTGCTGCAGCCAAAGACCATTATGCCATCCTCAGATTCAGATAATATTTGTCTGCCACTGTATGACTAAAAAAAAAAAAAAAAAACAAAAACAAAAAAAAAATTTTACAGATGGGAAAATGCTATCAATTTGCATTACTTGGAATAAAAAGGTGGCTATTAGAATATTTTTGAAAGAAAGTATTATTACTGAATAGACACATTGACATGGTTGCTGGTACAAATAAGTATCTTCTAGATCTATTCAAGTTATTCAAATAAAACACTAGGAATTAACTCATAAACTATTATGTGTCAATTTGTGTTTGCTAAAGTCACTATGGTGTACTCTAGTAAGCCTTAATACCTATTTCATCAAATCCAAGATGGCACCAACTTTAAGCTCCCATGTCCTTTAAAGGAAAAAAAAATCTGGAAATTATCATTTTAAGACTCAATTTCAGGATGTGGCTCAGAAGCTATGAAAAATGGTAAGAGCTAATGTTTAGTAAAGATTAACTATAATTAGGTACTGTGCTAAGCATTTTACATAAACACTCTCTTTTATTCCCTGTGAGCTACAGAAGGACAGATGCCTTTATGATCACCTCCTACAGATGATGAAGCCAGAACTAGTTACCTCAATCCATAAAGCTGATACATGGTGGAGAACCACAGTGAACTCACAACTGCCTGACAGGGAGCCTGAGCTCCTAGCTGCTATAGTAAAATATCTTCTGTGGTATCATTTGCTTATTTCTTAGATCAGGCATGTGGAACCTTTTAGGGAAGCTATCTGTCCACCAAAAGGGTCAATCAGTCAGTCTAGCAGTATATACAAATAAAAAACAAACTGATTTTGTTTCTTCCCCTCTAAGATTGAAATTTATAGAGCCCTAAACAAGTTTTTTTTTTTAATTAAGAACATAATAATATATTCATCCCAGCAGAGGCATTCCAGAAACCACTTTGAGCTGTGGTACTGATTATTGGAGCAATATACTAACAGAAATAGACCCAGTGAAGCCCAGGACCAATTTGCTCATTGTTCTCAGTGCAAATGCCAATTTTAGCATGAGCTTCTCTGAATATAAAAATTCCTTAATGGTGATATTCTCCCCAGGTGAGAAGAAACTATATTTGAAGGCAGCCCTTCATCTCTCATCTTTCTATTGCCCATAAACAGCTGAGGTGGGGATTTTCAATGTGCTTCATAGAAATTAAAGTGGGTTGCTTCTTCAATTGGTTCAGAGGTTCCTTGATCATAGAGGCTTATCAGAATCACCTGGAAACTTTCTCAGATACATATATTTGGGTCCCTCCCCCAAACTACCACTAACTCAGAATGCCTAGAGATAGGCCGAGGAATACATATTTCAAAAATCTCTCTTCTGGATAATTCTGATGCCAGCTCCAGGTTAAGAGATCTGGTAGCAATTTTCATCAGAGCTGAATCTCTAAAGAAAGTGGTACCTAGAGATGGTGCAGAGCCAGCAGCCAAAAGACCTGGCTCAACTTTTACTCGTGACCTTCAACTACATCTGTTTCTCTGCCTGCAAAACTTAGAAATTATCAATAAACCAATTGACAATGGTTCCATATAGTCCCACAGTACACTCAAAACTAAACTGTGGCCTGACAACTACCTCATGCCTGCACTCTCTCTTCTACTTACTGGCCTGGCTCTCTACTAAAAAGGAAGAGTCCGGTAAACACATATACCTGCATCTACAGATATGCAGGATACATAATATTCTTAGCCTGGCAAAATTTAGCCCTAGTCTGCCCTTTTTAGCCCAGCTGCAGGCTCCTAGATGTGTGCACCCCCCCACATACACACACACACACACACACACACACTCACAAACACTCCCCTCTACAACCACTATTGGAGTCCCATCACTCCATGCAGTATAAAGACAGAAAGTCCATAGTGTGACCTATATGACCTGTTCCTCCTCCCATAGCTCCCTAATCTCATCTCCTGCTAATTTCCTTCTCCCTCACTCAGTAGCAGCCACGTTGGTTGCTTTGCTAATTTCTAGATCATGTCAGGATTGCTCCTGCCTCAGGACCTTTGAACTCAGAGTTCTTTCTGTAATACTCTTCCCCAGACAACCACATGGCTGTCACTCCCTCATTTCCTTCAGCACTTTACTCTAAGTCCCCTTCTAGTGGGGCCTTCCCTGGCTATGTTATCTAAAATGTCAAGCCTCTACCCTGGCATTTCATGTATTTTTTGCCTGCTCTATCTTTTCTCTGTAGCCCTTATTGCTATCAATCTTCCAGGTGTATTTCAGAATGTAGAAAGAGAAAAGATGCCTAAGAAAATGCACTAAAAACAAAAATGACAAAACACCCCCACAGAATTTCACATTCTGACCTATTACTAACCAGAGAGGATGAAATTCTGGCCAAAGTTAGAGTAAGTCTAATAAGAACCGGGAAGAAGGTAACAGAAAGGATACCCACTTATGTGAACAATGTTTTTTTTTTTTAATTTTTAACATGTATTCATTTTTGAGAGACAGTGTGAGCAGGGGAGGGGCAGAGAGAGAGGGTGACCCAGAATCCAAAGCAGGCTCCAGGCTCTGAGCTATCAGCACAGAGCCCAATGAGGGGCTCAAACCCATGGACTGCGAGATCATGACCTGAGCTGAAGTCAGACACCCAACCGACTGACCCACCCAGGTGCCTAACAAGGGGTTTTCTACTACAATGAGGAGACATCCCTAGATAAAAGTAAAAATCAGATTCCATGAAGTCTACTAGGAGTAGCAAAGAAAGACCATAGGGGAAACTCACTAAGAAAAGGGCATACATAACAGAGCTGAGTGGTAAAACCAGAGCTTAAGTAATAAAATTAACTGGATATTTCCATATAGTAATGCAAAATACAATTTTAAAGATTTTCTAGAGACTTAGTGCACAGTGTCTGGTGACTGCAACATGGCCAGCCATGGAAACCTGTGTTATGCAGATTTGCTGGACCTAGTAGATATGGCAAGTCTTGGATATCCATGAACTCAAAGATAAATCATGAGACCACTTAGGGGAAGTCTAAAGACAAGGTAGTAGCAACATGGCTGGACTCAGAATGGTGCTATCCTAACACAACATAGAAAATATGGAAATAATGAGAAATTCCAAGTCTCATTTTTTTTTTAAGGCAGAAATTCCCTAAGTTCTTTTCTTGCATACTAAATTGAGGAAGCAATAAGAGAAGTGCTATTCTAGACTTGCTTTTGATCATCAATTAAGGAGTGATCGGGATCATAAAGATGAGAAAAATTTTAGGAAAAATAACTATGAAGAGCCAAATAAGTAAATGGTGAGTTTCATATTCACAACTTTGGGGTGGGGGGAGGCAAATTCAAGTTCAGAGCAAAAAGACCACTGGTCCCATGGTCAGAAATTGATTCAACAAAATTGAGCATATGCTATGTGCTAAGTAAGTTCTACGGCTAAAATACAGCATTGAACAAAGCAAGTTCCTGTCCAGGTGAAACTTACAGTACAGAGAGGGGAGGGAGGAACAAAAAGCAAATATACAAATAAATATATAATAAAATGTCCAAGTAGTGATAGGTGTTATTAAAAACTAGAGCAAACTCTTTGGACAAATGGCTGATTCTCGGACTGGGACGGGAAATATACAAGATAAACTTAACACATCTTGTATGCACAAAGTAAGGAAGTGCTCAAAAACAAAGACCAAAAAACCCCACACTAAGGGGAGTGTGTCAAAGGGACATGGGAGCAAAATGAAAGTGCTTTAATAGCCAAAACTGGAATAATTTTAGCAACAAAATAAAGTAGTATTGAATTATAACCCAAGATGTAAAGTAAACGTCTATGAGTCCATACTGAAATAAGTAAATGATTGAATAAGTAAGCAAATGGAGAAGAGACAAATCTCCCGTGCAGAATTCCAAATAATCTATGTAAATGACTCTCCCTCAAGGGGGTGGAACATAATTCTCACTCCTTAAGTGTGGGCTGCACATAGTGATTTCTTTCCAAAGGCACAGGGCAAAACAGGGTCGTGTGCATGCTTGAGCTGACCTGCCAGAATGATGTCTCATTCTGGCACTTGCATATACTAGCTGTATGGCCTTGGGAAAGTCACTTACTGATGGAAATTCCTCATCTATAAGATGCAAATCCTACTAGAATTTGCCTCAGATGGTTGTAAGGATTAAATGAGTTAATATATATGAAGCACTAATATTCCTTGGCTTACAATAAGTGCCGTATAAGAACCTAGTTCTTGTTATATGGAAACAATTGCAAGTGCTAAGCAAAAGAATACTAATAGTTCATATTCTTTTTTTATTTTTTAATTTTTTTTTATTTTTTTAACATTTATTTATTTTTGAGACAGAGAGAGAGACAGAGCATGAACGGGGGAGGGGCAGAGAGAGAGGGAGACACAGAATCCGAAGCAGGCTCCAGGCTCTGAGCTGTCAGCCCAGAGCCCGACGCGGGGCTCGAACTCACAGACCGTGAGATTGTGACCTGAGCTGAAGTCGGACGCTCAACCGACTGAGCCACCCAGGCGCCCCTCTTTTTTTAATTAAAACAAATTTTTTAATGTTTATTCTTGAGAGAGAGAGACACACACACAGAATATGAAGCAGGCCCCGAGCTCCAAGCTGTCAGCACAGAGCTTGACATGGGGCTCAAACTCACGAACCAGGAGATCATGACCTGAGCCAAAGTCAGACGCTTAACCAACTGAGCCACCCAGATGCCCCTCGTATTAGTTCTTTAAGGGATATCTCTATGCTCTCTGTGGAGAATAGATTTTAGGGTGGTGAGAGTAGGTCTGAGAGGTCAATTTGGAAGCCAGAGGACAGTGGTGGAGATCGTGATGGAAGCTTAGGCCAAGGTGGTTATGGTGGGAGTGGTTTAAAAAATGTATATATAGCTTCAGGGTTTCTTGAAAGTAAAATTGGCAAGATGCACTAATAAATTAGAAACAGTGTGTAGGTGAAGGGGAGGAGGAACCATGTCTCCAAGAACTTTACTTTGAGTAATTGAATGAGTGGTCATTGCCAGGTACTGAGGGGAACCCTGAGGGAATGCTCATTTCGTTGCTTTTTGTCAAAGGTATTAAGAAATGTTAAGAGAGAAATGCTCTATTGAAATGAAAAGGTTTCAAAAATTCAACTCTGACAATATAGTTACAAATGATACCAATAAGGGCAAGAGAGCAAACTTAGGTAGTTATAGGGTTTTGTTATTTAATGAACTCAGAGTTTTTAAGTCAGAAGATAGATGGAATTGGGGAGCTGGGGTGACTCACTCGGTTAAGTGTCCAACTCTGACTCTTGATTTCGGCTCAGGTCATAATCCCACGTTTCTCCCACAACTGGCTTTGTCCTGATAGCACATAGTCTGTTTAGGATTCTATCTTCCTCTACTCTCTCTGCCCCTCCCCTGCTTACAATCCCTTTCTCTCTCTCAAAAATAAACATTAAAAAAATAGAATGGCATAATACTACACCCACACATTGTACCAATGTCAATTTCCTGGTTTTGATATTATATTACAGTTAAGAAAGGTGTAACATTGGGGAAAACTAGAAGGAGGGTACTTAAGACCTCTCTGTACTATCTTTGTGACTTCCTGAGAATCTATCATTATTTCAAAATTAAAAGCTTAAAAAATTTCTCACGTTCAGAAGAAGAAAATAACAGATATTCTAGAGTTTTAGGTAAGTACAAGATACATTGTGAATCAACACTGTGATGTATCACAGACTATGAGTCTGGAGTTCTCTCTTGTCCAGCAATATAGCAGACGCAGAATTGAATACAAGGGAGACCAACGTCCAGAAGACAAGAGCCCTGAACAGGCATTGTGCCTCCGTATTTATTGAGCTCACAAGATATTACCCACGTGGTGAACGTGAAGAAAACAAGATCTTACACACGTGAATGTGGAAAAAAACAATCAGACAGTAATCATTAACTTGTGTGTGTAAGAAGCAAAGGACCTGGGGGGCAAGCGGTGTTTGTGATCGAGATACATCAGTATATTGGCATCAGATGCAAAGTAATTTCCTGCAGGTGATATAACAAGTTACTTGTGATCCCATTACAATATCTCGCTGACTAACCTTGAGTGATTTGCCCTGTGGTGGTGGCTTTCCACCCTAAGCTTTCTTCTAACCCATTTATGTAAGTAGAACCTATCTCCCCACAGTGATGTGGTTGACAAATAATGTTGATGTGACTAGAATGCAAGTATAACATTCCAAAGAGGGACTGTAGAAATACCACTTTGTTTTGCTCAGGTCAATCCACATCTGAAGTGGTAAATTCAACTCTGGACGCCACACTTTTAGATTAACAGGCACACTGAATGACAACTAGACAAAACACCCAGAACTGGGCAGCCCTGTCGTATAAAAAATAGCTGAAGGAGGCAAAGAGATTTAGCCAAGAAAATTAGACTTACGTGAGATATAACAGATGTCTTCAAATACATGACAGATCGTCAGTTAGTAATCAAATTTAGGTGAGTCTTTGACATCCCTTTAGAGGCAATAAACTTACTTTACTTTTCACAAAATAAAAGTATTTTTTAAAGAGCACTTAGAGAAACCATTTTGGCTGCATTAAAATTTCTCATATTTATTTATTTATAATCAATTGCAGTTTGTTTTATTTTTTTAATCTTAATCCCAGTATCGTTAATGACAGTGCTATATTAGTTTCAGGTGTACAATACAGGGATTCAGCATTCCATACTTTACTACTCAGTGCTCATCAGGGCAGGTGTACTCTTAATCCCCACCACCTCCTCTCTAGTAACCATCCGTTTGTCCTCTGTAATTAAGAGTCTGAGGTTTATTGGTTTGTCTCTTTTTCCCCCCTTTGTTTGATTTGTTTCTTAAATTACACATATGAGTGAAATCATATGGCAGTATTTGTCTTTCCCTGGTTTGTTTCACTTAGCATTATACTCTCTAGCTCCATCCATGTGGTTGCAAATGGAAAGATTTCATTCCTTTTTATGACTCTGTGTGTGTGCCGTATCCTCTTTATCCATTTATCTATTAATGGACCCTTGGGCTGCTTCCATAATTTGGCTTTTATAAGTAATGCTGCAATAAACATAAGGGTGCACATATTCCTTCAAATTAGTGTTTTCATTTTCTTTGGGTAAAAAAATTTCTGATTTTTAAAACAACTAAAGCAGAATAAACCTGGAACATTAAAATGTTCTCTCAACTTAATCTTAACTTACATTTTGTTTGGTTTGAAAGTGAACCACTAATTTTAAGGAGTCTGCACTTTCTTACCACCACCTTCAACCATCTCGCCCTGCAACTGTCTCAAGAGCTATTGAGATACAAGATCTGTGATTTGGACTTAGGGATCAGGTGTCAGTCAACCCTTCAGATAGGAACAAGAAGTTTTAAATATTTGCCAGGGTGCCTGGGTGACTCAGTCGGTTCAGCGTCCAACTTCAGCTCAGATGATGATCTCCTGGTTCGTGAGTTCAAGGCCCACATCATGCTCTGTGCTGACAGCTCAGAGCCTGGAGCCTGCTTCAGATCTGTGTCTCCTTCTCTCTCTGCCCCTCCCCTGCTTGTGCTGCCTCTCTCTCTCTCTCTCTCAAAAATAAATAAACATCAAACAAACAAAAGATTTTTAAAAAGTATATTTGCCTTGACCTGCAAGAATGGGTCACAGCACCTTTCCTATTTTCCTACTTGCCCTGTAGATGGAAGGGAAGAGGACTGCAATATTGCAAGGTTAATGTTGCACCTCTTAACATTAAATTAATATTAACTCCTGCCTCTTAATATTATGACTCCACTGCAGTGGAGGTTACACAAAAATCTAGAAACAAAGGAATTATTTGGCAGTTGGCTATAATAAAAGGCTACAAAAAGTACAACAATAAAACCCACTATAAAGAATCTTCCAGACACCGACTTCCATATCCTGATTATGATGGAGTTCTTCACTGAGCAGTCTCACTGCCATGTGCCTATTCAGTCTACTGAGGGGCTTTTCTGTTTCTGACCCAGCAGAAATGAATGTACTGCTTTGGCCAAAAGAGGCAAACAAAATGCTGAACATTCTCATGAACCAAAAGAAAAATGGAGATTATTATTCTTTTTTCAAAGAAAACCAAACTCTTGGTACACCTGGAATAGAGAGGGCATAGAGTTCTGGATGCTTGCTGTCTGGAAAGACACACACAGGGAAGATGGCTGGAGAAAAGAATGAACCCAGGGAGAGGATTTGCACACTTAGGGTGTGCCAGGCTTTTTACCAAAGGGGTTGTTATTTGCACTATTTCATGTGAGGTTCACAGACATGCTACAAAGTGAGGTCATATTACTACTCTCACGTTACAAGTGAAGAAACTGGGGCTTGGAGTGGTTAAGTAATTTGCCCAAGGACACCCAACTAAAAAGTGACAGACGTGGGATTCAACCACAATGATCCATTCTGCGACCACTAAACATGAAGCCTTAACACTGAGTCCATTCTCCCTATCTTCTTCTGAAGAATAAAGTTTCAGAAAGCTGATGAGACTTGCCCATAGTTGGCTTGTGGCAAAACTGAAGCTTGAACTAAGGTCTCCTGACTTCCAGGCCAGGACCTTCTTGCTGTGCCATGGGACCACTCAGTCTGGAAAGCTAAAAGCTGAGCAGGGATATCATCAAACTTTGAAAATCACAAAGGATATGAAGACAGTAAATAAAATCTTTTGAAACCCAATAGTATAAAAAAACTAGGACAAGGAATCATTCTGGAAGCTTGAGGGAGACACATTTAAAACAAGAGGGGAAGTGCTGTTGTACATATGCGTCAATGAATTTACAGAACTCATTCCTCCTAGAAAGCAGTAGAAGCTGAGAACAGGCATCCAAATAAGATGTTAGGTTTTATTTTGATTAAGTTTATTGAACACTCTGTGTTCTATGTGCTTGTTACGAGCTTAATTGTGCCCCCCACCCCCACCCCAAACTTCAAATGTTGAAGCTCTAACCCTCATGATCTCAGAATGTGACTGCATTTGAAGATAGGGCCTTTAAAGGAGTGATTAGTTCAAAGGAGACCGTTAGGGTGAGCCCTAATCCAGTCTGACTGGTGCCCTTATAAAGAGAGATTAGGACACACGCAAAAACGCCAAGGGCATGTGTGCACAGAGGAAAGACCTTGTGAGGACAAAGCAAGATGGCGGCCATCTGCAAGCCAGGGAGAGAGACTTCAGAAGGAAAGAACCCATGCCAACACCTTAATCTTGGACTTCCAGTCTCAAGAACTGTGAGAAACAAATTTCTGTTATTTAAGACACCTAGCCTGTGGTCCTTTGTGTTAGCAGCCTTAGCAAACATAATACTTTGCAAATATACATTCCCTGATCCTTGTAACAACCTTTCATGTAGAAACTATTATTATCCCCATACTACAAATGAAGAACCTGAGGCTTAGAAAGGTTAATTTCATCCTTGTCACTTACTCACTAGTAAGTGACAGAGTAGGGATACATTCACGAGTCACAGAACCCTAGTGGATTATCAAAGGAGTCAGGGCTCTGCCTCTAAATTTAGCAGGCAGACTTCAACAAAGATACATCTCATACACCATTTTGCTCAGTGCTTCTAGACCAGGTAGATGAAAGCTACAAACTAATGTGACAATTTGTGTGGGCTTATGAAATGTTGAGGAAGTCACCTATGAATAACACACAGTGTAAAGGTCAGAGCACTGAATTGGGCACCAGAACACTCGAGGTCAAATCCAATCCCCATGGCTTTTCTAATGCCCAGGTATTCCTGAGCACTTAATCTCTAAATCTGTTTTCTAATCTGTGAAAAAGAAATAATACCTGCCTACTGCTTTTTGGTGTTGCTTTAATTACGTTAACATTTTATACTCACCCTGCTGCATTAGAGCTCTCTTTAATATCACTAACATTTTAGCACAGTTTCTTTGCATATGACTGGCCCTCAAAAACCGCACAACGAATGAGATGGAAGTTCTCAGCATAAGGCACTCTGGTTAATACATCGAAACATCACCATATTGCAATTTCTTTTTTTTTTTTTTTTTCAAGCCCTGGTAATCTTAAAGGTTGGAAAGCTGATGAGTCAGGAAGCAAATCCAAGGGCCCAGGTAGCTCCAAGGAAGATGGCATAAGAGACAGCTGTAGTCTGCTCCTAAAGGATAAGATGTAAGGCCTGACCTCACAGCATATATCCCTCACTTTCTCCTCTTCTGTGTCTGAGATACAGCTGTTCCCATGTCACCTTCATCTATAATCTACTGCCTTTTCCCAGAAGCCTTAAGATTAGCCAATCTGTACACAGGAGCAGGAAGGAGCTCTATAAACTTGAGTGGAAGCCTTTGTCCATGTCCTTCACTGGAGGCCTCCCTAAATCCCTTTCCCAAGAGCCATAATGGGTCCCCAGCAGTAGAGAGTCTACCTTGCCTTCCTGGCCCGCCATCCTATCAGGGGAGGAGAAATGTTACACCCAGAATAAACACTCACCAAACATTTTCCCAGTGATTCAGAGGGTGTGGGATGAGCTGCTCGCAGTCCAACCATTCTGCCATAAACAATAGCAGAATCGTGCATTCAGTTATTTGTTTATTCACCAATTCATTCGTTCGGCAAATGTTTAGTGAGTGCCTTCTATGTGCCAAGAACTGTTCCAGGTGCCAAGGGTACCACAGAGACAAAACTCCCTGGCCTCATGCAGCTTACATCATCACTGAGAGGAAGCAATAAGCAAAATAAATAAGTATAAGATAAAACTTGCTAGGTAAGATGTGTTATGGAGAAAAATATATTAAGAAAGGAGATTAGAAAATGCTGAGATAAAGACCTAAAGATGATAGTATAAGATGTGCAAAAACTAGAGAGAAGAAAAGTTCAGGGAGAGGCCTGAGAATGTGCCTGGGATATTCTAGAAACAAACAGAGGCCAGCAAAGCTGAGGCAGAGTTAACAATGTGACAAGTCACAGAGCTAGTAGGAAGCCATATTAGAGAGAACTCTGTGGGCCACCATAAAAACTTTGGCTTCTACTCTGAGTGAGAAGGGGAGTCATTTGGGACTTTTGAGGAGTGACCTGATCTAAATTAGTTTTGTAGGATCCCTCTGCTGTGTGAAGAATCGAGTAGATGGGGGTGGCGGTGGCGGGGGGGGGGGGGGGTGGGCAGGGAGGAGCACACAGGTGCAAGCAGAGCACACAGGAACTGTTGTAATAATTTAGGTAAGAACTAACAATGGCTTGGAGCAGGATGATAACTAGTTGAGGTGGGGAGAAGTGATTCTGGGAGACATTCTGAAGGGGCAGTCAACAGGATATGCCTTCAGCCCTGTTGTGGGATGTAAGAGTAGGAGAGTCAAGGAAGGACGACGCTGCCACTAACTGAGATGAGGAAGACTATGGGAGAGCAAGTTTGAAGGACGGAGGACATCAGCCTGTCATCTGGAAGATGCTTAGCTGGATATGCCTTTTGATATTCGATTGGAGATGACAAGAGGGCCGGTGGCTATAGGAGGCTGGATGCAGGGAGGAGGTCTGTGCTAGAGATGGACGTTGGGAATTGCCAGCACCTAGATGGCACAAACACACAGTCCGCTAGATGAAAAACGCTGATGGTGAATGTGGGTAGAAGAGAGACACAGCCCTGACTGACTGTGGGGAGGCCGCCGGCATTGAACATCAGAGTAAGAGGACTCAGGAAGTAAGGGAGAATATGGCTCCTTCTCTGCCCATCCTGTTCTCTTTCCAACTCTCATTTTTCTTTTCTAATTTCACTCCACCTCTCTCAGCTTTATTCTTAGGTGAATAAGGAGGATTTCTATCAAAGTGTGTGAACGAGGATAAGTGTTTACCAGGTAAACACTATCTTTCTAATTGTGTGGTTCTTTTTAAAAGGCACACAGATTGTGGCTCAGTGTGTTGTTACAACATGTGGATCAGCCGGAACATCCAGTTACTTAGCTCTGTGGGTTCTGTGGCCACCTGCCGAGTAGAGTTGGATATATTCTCTTTACTGTTGTTGTTGTTATTGTTCAAGAAGGCTTTGGCCCTCACTGCACCCCTCCCTCCTTCCTTCTCCCACTCCCCACCCCCTGATCAGAGGGCAGTGAATGCTCACATCATTTCACTTTGGTCCAGCTGCCAGGCTGGGGAACAGATGTTGTATTGTTAACACAAAGAAGAAAACAAACAGCCCCACTCCTCTGTGTTCTCCTGCCTCTCCCCTCCATCCCCATTTTAGCCCCCCGGTGAAAATGGGCAAACAATGTTGGGAGAAGAAAGGATGGGGCTCCAGTGAGTAATGCCATCCTCCCCAGCCAAGGTTGAGCCCTGACCGGAGGTGCACAGAGTGTTCCCCCAGCCCTGTTTACAGCAGACACGGGTTCAGTCAGCTGAGAGGGCTGGCTCGTGGCTGGTGACGTGAGGATGTTCTCACTGAGAGAAGCATTGAGAGGAGGAAGACAATGGCCCTCTTCTGTGTGTGGCCCCAGGAACAAATCTACCTGCATTTATGGGCAGTAGCTATGACCAAAAGACGTAGGGACAACCCTAGGGGTAGAAGGAAATGATATCTTGGCTAAAGTCTATCTTTCTATGTTTGATTATTCCTTCTTTGAAAGTTTTTAAGAGATGGGGGGGCGGGTAATTTCTCTTCTGGAGACCACAGGTTCAGATTCTTCTGCCTTTTCTTTCATTTCTCATGTAGACCCTTTCCTTAGATGAGGGGATATGGGAGGTTGCAGGGGTGGATGAGCATGGGAAGTCTAGTGTGAAGGTTATAAGTGAGCCACACATGGAGATGAGGAGGCCAAGTGAGAAGCAGAGTGTGTAGGGCCTTGTCAGCTAGCCTAAGTAGTTGGAGCTTCCCTTGAAGTCATTCAGTGGCAATAGAAAGATTTTAGCAAGGAAAGTGACATACAGGAAGCAGATCTACAACCCTATGAAGGATGGATGGGGAGGGAGAGCTAATTAAAGACTGCTACAACAATCCAGGTAGCAGACAGCAAAAGCTCTAAGATAACATTAAACGTGGCTCAGTTGCCGTCAATGAGACAAAATCAACAGGGCTTAGGAACCAACTGGGCATGGAGAGAGAGTAGCTGAGGATAGCCAAAGCCATAGTAAGAATGTAATGGTTCTACTCCCTGAAAAAGTTATGCCCACCACCAACCCCATACGTCATTCAAAATGAAAGTAATATCTAGTCATAAAATAGGTGTGAGCAATTCCAAAACGTTTCTGTTTTTTCTAGGATGGCTGCCCTGATACAGTTTCTGAGAGCACTAAATTCGTTGAAGATAATTTCTTGGCACCTCGTTTTGTTTTCTTGGTGTTTCAAAGCATTGTGTTTTTGTGCTTATTGGATAATCTGATACTGAGAGGAGTTGCAGAATTCACGTGTGGTCCACAAGATGGTCGATGTGCCTTTCACAGAGAAGGGGGATGCAGGAAGAGGAGCAGTGAGAGATGGAGTGGGAATGATGAGCTCAGTCTTGGACTTGTGAGTGTGAAGTATCAATGGAGACAGACACTGCCAGAAGGCAGCTGATTAGATGGGTCTGGAGCGGAGATGGTAGAACTGGGTATCATCAGCACTCATGGGTGGAGGGGGTGGGGCAAGAGTCATGGGAACGGATAAGGTCATCTAGGGTGAATGTGTGAAAGGAGAGAGGAGACACTCTGCAATGAAACCTGCAGACAATTAGCATGTTGGGGATTGGGCAGGAAAAAGAGATTGCTGAGGAGTATCCAGGAAGATTGAAGAAAATTCAGGAGAAAGTGAAGCCCCAAAGACTAAGGATCAAAGGAGTTTCAAGAAGAAGGAAATAATTGGGGCACCCAGGTGGCTATGTTGACTAAGTGTGACTCTTGATTTTGGCTCAGGTCATGATCTCAGGGTCCTGAGATGGAGCCCTGCACCCGGCTCTGCACCGGGTGTGGAGCCTGCATGAGATTCTCTCTCCCCTTCTCCCTCTGCCCCTCCGCTACTTACTCTCTCTCTCTCTCTCTCTGTCTCAAAAAAAAAGGAGGAAATAAGCGACAGCATCAAACAGTATAGACCCATTCAAGTCAGATAAGAGGATGGGCAGAGCTGTATAGCACCACTTCATGTACCATCAAAGAGGTTACTGGTGGCCTTATTATTGGCAGCAATTTCTGGGGACTTGTATATGTGGAAGGGTGAGTGAGAAGCAAATGAAAAGTAAAGAAGAGATAGGAAGTTTACACTATTAGTGGTAGTATAGAGGAATGGAAGGTTGAGAGACGGTTTTATGTAGAGAACACATTAATATCTCATTTATGCCTGCCAGGCAAAACTTCATGACATACCAGATTTGGGGGCAGGTGACGAGGCTTTAATACATAAATAAGTTTTAGGAGATTTCTCTTTGGACCACCTACAGGCTACAGAGAGTCAGTTGAGGCAATAATTTTGCTTGGCTTGGATACAATATTCTGGAAAGTTAGACAAGCACTTCTCAGGCACCTACTATGCTTTTTGGTTCAAGTATGAGCTGCTGTGGGGAATTCAGAAACAAGTTGCTCAAGAAGCTCATCATGTCATGGAGAGAAAACATGCCAGAGGCTGCAGATCTACAAAGTGAAACACCCAAGGTGTTTGTGCTCCACAGTGTTTTTGTAAAATTGAACCATCATTTTTTAAAAAATCATGTAAAAATCTGGATATCTGGCTTTTGTTGAAAAACTGGAAGAAATATGACCCTTGGCCTGCTTTCCTGACGGAGCAGTTGACTGGGGCAAAGGTATAGTTGCCCATTCCTGAGAGCACCTGTTCTCCTCTTCACTCCTGTCCTTGGAGCTCTCTACTAGCTGACTCGTGGAGAAGACTGCATTTTCATTTGCTGCCTAGCCCTTGGGAGGCATGTGTGTTGTGACCACACCTGAGGACAATCTAAGTCATAAATTACTACATGCTAAAATGTGTGATGCCGACAACTGTGACGCTGGCATACAGGGAAAGGAGAAATAAGTGGAATTTAATTGTTGAACATAGCTTCATAGACTTGGCCTTGACAAGTAGGTAGGATAAGGCCTTGACAAGTAGGTAGACCTTGACCTTGACAGGTGGTTGGGTGGATAAGTGAATAGATGAAAGAGAGAAAAGAATTTTCCTTGGGTTCAGGGTTGGATTTGAGGTATTTGTATGGCAGGCGATGGGTGGAATTGAAGAAACACAGATCTGGCACTTTTCATTTAAAATCTGACGGGGTGCCTGGGTGGCTCGGTTGGTTAAGCGTCTGACTTCAGCTCAGGTCATGATCTCACAGACTGTGAGTTCGAGCCCCGCGTCAGGCTCTGGGCTGATGGCCTGGAGCCTGCTTCCGATTCTGTGTCTCCCTCTCTGTCTGCCCCTCCCCCGTTCATGCTCTGTCTCTCTGCCTCAAAAATAAACGTAAAAAAAAATTTTTTTTTAATCTGAAAACTACTTGTTTTCAGAATAGGGGGAAGACATTTCAACTTATCTGCGGACAGATCTGTTATCTGTAATTTCTTTATTCCCCCATGACTGTCCTGTTGCAGACAGCTTCCTAGTCAACAGCAGTAATCATATATAGTGATATTATAAGATGCTGCTCCCTTAAAAGTCAAATACAAAGATCATATAACATCAGGATTTTATATCTATACAAGAGTCACATTCTGGCTTGGCACAGTTGCATCAATCCCAATTCCATGCTCAGTCATAATACCCAGGTAATCTTTCTTTTCATCTTTTCCAGCTAGCTGTTTTGCCCATCTCCAAAGAGGGTGCTCTGTGGGTTCAATGAGCTGAGGTTCCAACCTCGCATCCAGTTCTAAGTTTTGGAGAGCATCTGAAATTATCTCAAAGGGGTAATCACTTATTAATCCTTTGGATGATTTCTAAAGTCCAAGAATGAAACAAAGTCTCCCTAAATGAAAGAGGGAAAAGCATTCAACTTTTACCAATGTAATTCATTGACCCCTGTTTCAAGGACCTGGCCCTTGCACTGCATTTTCTGTCTTCCAAATATGACCAAATGTGTGTGAAAAAGCCTACTTGCCACCAGATGACCCTAAAATGTAATACCTTCACTATTAAATAAGAACAGACAAGTAGGAAACATGAGAACCAAAGGAAACGCTTCAACATGAAAGATGGAGATAATGACAAACAGTAATAAAACAACCTGAAGGTGGGGCACCTGGGTGGCTCAGTCAGTTGAGCATCTGACTTCAGCTCAGGTCATGATCTCATGCTTTGTGAGTTCAAGCCCCACGTTGGGCTCTGTGCTGACAGCTCAGAGCCTGGAGCCTGCTTTGGATTCTGTGTCTCCCTCTCTCTCTCTGCCCCTCCCTCACTTGCACTCGGTCTCTCTCTATCTCTCTCAAAAATAAATAAACATTAAAAAAAAAAAAAAAAAAACAACCTGAAGGAAGCAAAGGCAATTCAGAAAACAGAAAACTACCATGAATATGTAATTAGTATCTTCAGAGATGCAGAATACAGATTGTACACATGAAACAAGAATAAGATACCAAAACAACAACAAAGGGAATCATGAGAATAAGAAAAAGTGCTTTATTGATGAAGTTTATTGTGAAGATACAATAATAAACTCAGTGGAAACTGTATGAAGTTGAAGGAATCTCACAAAAGGTATAAAAATGTGTGAAGTGATGTATAAGTAGATTAAAAATCAGAGAATCGATCCAGGGAGTTATCTTCCAAACAATGATATTCCAGAAAGAAAAGAGAGAGAGAGAGAAATAATAGAAAAAACATTATAAAAGATACAAGAAATTGAAGAACACAAAGTTCCAAATTGAAAGGGCCCAGAAAGTGCCCAACACAATGAAGAAAAAGGGACTCACACTGAAGTATATAGTCATGGAATTTTAACATACTGTGGATAAACAGAAGCTTTTAGGGAGAAAAACATGTTACAAAGAAATGAGGAGTATGAATAGGAGCAGACTTTTCAACACCAGCACTAGAAGTTAGTAGACAAAAAAATTTTTTGAAGGAAAAGTATTTTCATCTGTTCCCAACTAAGAGCCCCAAATAAACACGAGCATCAAATACAGAAATTTTTATGCAGACAAGATTTCAAAATATTTAGTGTCTATGGACATTTCCTCAGAGAATTCTTAGGGAATGTGTCCCAGTGAAACGAGGTATAAACCAATAAAGGGGAAGGCACAGGATCCAGGAAATAGGAGATGCAACGTAAGAAAAAGATGATGCAAATTCCAAAAATTACTATGAAACGACTATGAAATGAGGTCCCATGTGGACATGTTTTCAGTGGGTCAGGAGAGCAAGCCAGAGAGGAGCTGGAGGACAGAGACCCCTGGAGAAAGGTCTACAGGACAAAAAATGGAGCTGTACGTATAGCAGGCTTCAAAATTAAAGAGAAATTATCTCCATCCCCCACAGACACCAGGTTTGACCACATAGAAATCTGTACAGAGAGGATGTTAAATGGTGTAGGGGAATTCAGTCATAGATACAAAAGATAACGGACAAAAAATAAGAAGAAAGAGGAGGAAGGGGGTGGGGAGGAGGAAGAATGCAATCATAAATTACTGGAAAAAAAACAAAAGGTTAGAATTATAGTCCACTACTTGGCTTAGCATGAACAATCTTTCAGTGATCATAATAATCTAAACAATGAATATAGTTTTAATTTTCTGTTGGAGGAATTGGAAGCATGAGAGGAAGGAAAGGGAGTGTAAGAGATCTAAAACCTCATCTATGATAAACTTTTAAAAAATAAAGTCAAATTATTAACCAAGTGACAGTAGTAGGAGCATGTCATTTAAAAATATGGAAGTTCATATGACAAGAAGGAGCTAAAGGACCTGAATGCAGTTGCCTCTGGGGAGCAAGATATGGGGGAGGTGGTCAGCCAGCTACTGGACTGCTGTGTTGGTGTTTCTAGCACATTCGACTTGTTTCGACTCAAGGTCTATGTCACTTTGATTAAAATTTAAATTAATTTACCGTCAGAAATAAGTAGTAGCCCGCAAACAGTTTTAGAATAACTATGCCCCTACCAAGGTGAAGACCTAGAAAGATAACAACTCACTTAGATGCATTGTTTGTACTTCTGGCATTTCATCAAGCACTTACAACCTGGAGTTACAGCAGCTCCCTTGTGCACAGTCACACTTGCAGACCAACATTTGCCCAGTGAACTCAGGCAATAGCTGCTTCTGTGGGTCCATGTTTCAGGGAGAAGGAAAAGCGGATGAGTTCGACAAAATTAAGTGTCTGGGTGGGATGGAGATATTTTCACCTTCCTCTTCCAGCCTGCTATGTATACGTCTACTAGAACAGAAGTCTGAATTTTGAACAGTATTGAAACCAAAAACTAGTTCTCAGCCTCATCCAGAAAGGTCTGGACAAAACTACAGAAAAAAAGAAAAAAAGAAAAAAGAAATAAACCGCAAAAAAACAATGAGATCTGCCAAGTTGCCGAGATCTGTAGTATCTCCTCCTAACAAAAGCTATCAGCTTAGTCTGAAAAAAAATGCTTTACCTTTTTTAGGTGCTAGAATACTTCGCACTGATAGGTAAAGTCAGAAGAGACTTTAGAAATCATCCAGGTCAACTATCCCATGAGACCCAGTGAGGCAAATGGACGTGCCCAAAGCCACCCAGCTTACTTGCATCAGAGCCAGATCTGGAATCCTGGATGGAACTCTGTACGGACTTCCACAGAAACTGACCTGTTGCCTTCAGATAGACGAATAGATGTAGATGCTAGAGCAAGTTCAGAATCTGAACGCAGCTATAGTTCTGAGACTTGTGACCCATCCACCACTCCAAACTGCCTTGCACAGCGACAACAATGAAAGGGGGTGCTGTAAAAATCCAACAGGTCAGAGGCTTACCTCTGCCTGAACTGCCGACCTTCAGTGACATGTGAAGCAGCTGCCGTGTCCTGAGGGACTTCTAGACAGAGGTGTCTAGTGGACAAGTAGGTGCTGGGGCTGAGAAGAGACTTCAGAGTCATCACACAGAAGTGGTGATTGCTGTCATCCTGAAGAATGAGAATGCCCTGGGAGAATGAGAACACTGGAAGGAGAAGATGCCCCACGCAAAATCCTAAGGAACACCAATCTTAAGACAGGAAGAGTAAAGGACAAGACAAGTGGCTCCTGGAACATACACCTGCTACCAAATGCTACCTTGTATTATGTGTTGAAGGGAGGCATGAGATCCTCATTGCTTGTTTTCCTCTCGAGTATTAAGAATGTGTTACAAGCTTGTGCAGCCAGTGCTCAAAGTAATAGAAGAAAGGAAGAGGGAGGATTTACAGGGAGCAAAGGCATTTGAGGTCCATCCTGGAGAAGCTGGTGGGACGGTTTCTGGACTTCCTGCAGAGAAGTAGCTGCTGCCCACTCTACCCCCATCCCAGCACTGCTGCCACTGGCGCAGGCCCCAGGGGAACCCGGGGAGGACAGGTGTTTCCTGGAAGGGTCGGTAGAAGGCCACCCACCCTCTGCTAGGTGGACTTAGTCCAGATCAGAGCATGTGCTGCTCAGAGCCATGTGGCATAAAGGTTGGGTAAACACGCATATTCTCTGCACTGAGGGCAAAGACCAGTGAGACTGGGATGTGACCATAAAGGTTATCATATATGGAAAGCAAAGGGAAAAAGGCAATGATATGTACCTTTCACCTGTTAAGCATATTTCTCAGAGAAATGTCATTTTGGAAAAACACAGAAATTTCAAGTAGGAGAGTGTTGAGTTGGCCTAGAAGGGGTGTTGCTTCATTGTTAGTTTTTGACTGGCCCAAGATCTAGGAGGTTTTCTGAGCAAGGAGCTCCTGATCTCCTCCCCCATGTCCTAATTATATTAGGCCTTCTCTGGAAGCTCTCCCTGGCTGGGATTTCATACCCAAATGGAGTAGAGAGAGCTAGAAAACACTGCAGTGGAGAAGAAAGAGCCAAGGATTTGAAGCTAAGCAGCCTAAATTTGAACTCTGACTTTAGGGATTATTATCACTGTGACCTTGTCCGACTTATGTAAATGTCAGGATCCTTAGTTTCTTCACCTATAAAATGGGGGTGATACTTAGTACAAAGTATTAAATGAGACAGAATTCACAAAAAGGTATGAATAGGTGCTTAATACGTGCTTCCTCACCTCTTACCTCCTGCTGCTCATCTCACCCTTGAGAGCCACCCTTGAGTGGGCAAGATTACACCTCATCTTGGCTTCCTCCAACTCCTGGCAACTTAGATACATTATCTACATTGACCATGATCTCAGCATTTTCTCGGGACCATCAGTAGATGGGATTCTATTATGTCATCAAGTTATGGCATCCTGGATTCTGTATGCTCCAATCACCAGGTATGAGCTGACATGCTTTTGTAACTCTCAGCTACTCATCTGGTTCTTTGAAAAAACATTACATTTCTAGAAGTCATTAGAGGTAGTGGAAGTTCAATGTGGTTCATGGTCTTCTGTCATCCCCAAATCCCCAGAATGGCTATGTGCCTCAGTTAAAGACAACCCTCTCACCCCTACTCCCACCCCAACAGACCATGATACAGCTAAGCAGCTGCTGGTGGTCAGCACTGGTGAGATTTCCCTCTTTCTCTATTGTGATTCACCAGCCATTGGTACTGTCCTTTCTGGTCTCTCTCCCTGGCACATAAGTCGTTCCTCATTTGTACTTTTTTCCATGAAGTTCATGCCCTTAAACACTTCAGGCAACCTGGATATATTTAGCTTTTCTCAGGGGCCTTTGCTGACTTTGTTCCATGACCGTTGAAGATTTGGTTGTCCTCCAGAAAGAGTTTCAGGCTGACTCCCCTCACTTGGAAGTCTCATCTGGTTCTAGTGACAGCTGTGGCACTTGCATAACGGGTCATTTGAGTCACCTAAAACTATGATATTTACTTTGAGTATCAACCAGTTTGTGCTCTTGGAAGTTGACATTCTTCATTCCAGCTTCTGACCCCTTGGAACTCCTTCCCTATCTTTTCCTTGCCCTGAGCAACCTGTGGCTACCACTGTAGCTCTCACGGTCATTTCCCATTAGAGCTAAGAAGGAAATGAGTGACTGGCAACTAATGAAGGCTTCTCAATCCTCTTCTCCAGGAGTAGGGCCACAGGTCCCAATACCGGAATCCAGCAGAGTGAGGTGCACTCAGGTGCATTTAGTGTTTACTAATTTGAATTGTTCTAATTAAGAAGAGTGGCTAGAGTCAGACTGCCTTGGCCAGTAACTAAATGAAAGAGAAATGCACACGAAGGTCATTATGTGTTTAGACATGCTCATTTCCAAGGATCCAAAATAAGGCTCTTGGATCATGCTAAGCCTTTCATCATTTTAATGATTACTGTCTTCTCCTTAATATAGACTGTAGATAAATCAACCTATCAGCAAGCATGTATGGATCACCAACTTTGTGCAAGTAGCCATGGGCATTTCAGAAGGGAATGACAAAGGGGAGATAAGTGATTTTGGGAATGAGAACTATCTTAGGTAATGTGGGCAAAGCATGAAAAGAATCCAGCATGGTGTCTGCCCTCCTGGAGTTCACAGATTCCACGAGCATACAAAACTGACCCATATAACATAAAGAGACAAGAACCAGGATAAAATTGTGAGGAAACGCAAGGGAACATTCTGGGGAAGCTGTACAGAGGAGGTAGGTTGTGTTGGAGCTTGAAGAATGGTAAGGATTTGAAGGGATACAGAGCAAATGGAAGGATTTACCAGAATAAAAGAACAGTGTGAACACAGGGAACATAGACCAGAGGAGAGAACTGGCATCAGGTGCATACATGTATATGTTGAAGGCTGTCTGTAAAGAGGCAGCCTGGCTCCAATGAAAATATGTACGAGGCCAGGAAGAAAGAAAAACTAATCTGAGGATAGTCATCCCTTGAGGGCTAAGCTATGACCAATCAACCAAGCAGCTGCAGACTCTCCCTATTCCCCAATAATTGCACAAGCAGGCACCAGTGGGGAAGCGGAAATTTTGCCCTTGTTCCTTATAGAAATCACTAGATATTTTATGTCCTCTTTCCAGTCCCATATTCACGCCCACCCCAGTTTATCTCTTTACTTCATGGAAAACCAGGTTTAAAAGTGTCTGTGGAACCAAAGTAATCTACTCCAGGTCTGTGAGACCATTCACACGTCCACCCCATCGTGAAGGTTTCTAGCAGTGTCTGGGGTGGCAGATACTAATGTGAGGACTCTACCACTTGGACCACCAAAAGCTGTGGCTTCAAGAGACTGTGAGATGAACAAACAGCTGTGCCCTGGATAGATAAGAAGTCCACACGCTTGTGATTGGCCATTGTCCTCAGTGGAACCAATGGCCCAGGTGTTACTGCTGCCATCCTCGTTGATCCACAGAGAAGAATGTCAGGTCTATTTTAAGAATTTGTTTGACTGGTCACATGGAGAAATTGCTACTCAAAACCAGCTATTTACCAGGAAAGGAAAGCTGCCTGCAAAACAAAAGGGTAGTATACTATCCCCAGTAACTCTTTAAACCAAAGCAAACATCCAGGCAGGCCGTGTTTGCTCTGCATAGTACTTGCTTTCTGCCCTCAGTCACCTGATTCTTAAGGTTCCCGGTTGATTTCCTCCTCAGAATTAAGCTGAGGAAGGGCAGTGGGAATGTCAAAGTTCAGGATCTCTAAAGGGTAACAGGGTTAGGGGCACACAGCAGTTCTCTTGTTAAATGATGAGACTTTGGTTGGTGTTTTTTGTTTTCTGTTTTTTGTTTTTTGTTATTTGGGTTTTTTTGTTTTTTTCAGGAAAGTCAAGGAGCTGGGCAAGGCAAAACCTAAAAGAATCTGGAAGTCTAAGACCCTTCAACAAAAAAGTGTTCCCTCCACTTATAGCTGAGGAGTCTGTATAGTTGAGGACCAGAAGGACATCAAATATGGTCTACAGAGACACTGTTCAAACTAGAGGTTCAAACCATTAAGGCAATACCAAAAGCATTAAAATGAACATTGGAGAGACCAAATTGCTGATCACGGTGCCTAGACAGTGTCTGGGACTTACTACAAGCTGTCACAACAGTGTGATCCCAGCTTCTCCACAGACATCCCCCAAGCCTTCTTTACCTCTGAGCTTCAAAGGTATGTATGCTACCACACTGAGTCATATCAAGTTAGGAAATCTTTATGTGACCTATCCTATGGAATTTACAATCTGGCTTAGGGCCCTATGTGACACATACATCCAGCAGAGAAAATAATACAAGGTAACATATAAATACTAAAGAATAAGTGGCATGAATAAGTGCAGGGGTGTGGGGGGCAGAGCAGTGTGGCTTAGAGCACACAACAAAAAAGACAATGCTTATAATAGAAACTGAAGTCCTAGCTTGCCTTCCAGCACTTTCCATAATCTGGCCTCAACCTGCCCCTCAGCCTTACCTCCCAGGACCCCTCTACTACAATCCAACTAGACTGGACCCTAAGCATCTTGCTCCCTGGCTGGTTTTTTACCACTTAGCATAAGTCTCCCTTCCCTCTCTGCTACACCAAAGGCTAACCATGCTTGAGGTCTGGCTCACATTTCTCCTGTTCCTTGACACCTTTCCAACCACCCCCCAATCCCCACCAGCCCTCAGTGACCTCACCCTGCTCTATGTCCACCAGCACTTCGTGTGCAGCACTCACCGGCTGAACGTTCATTCATTCATCAGTCTCCGACAGTCTGAAGATGGTTCTAGGCTTATTTTCTCAGACTATATACCTAACCTTTGACCTGTTTGCATATCATCTCAACTATGTTCTTCTCTCTTTTACAGCTTGCATCTTGGACATCTTGCATTACCTAGCACAGAACCTAACACACGGTAGGTGATCAATAAATGTGAAATGAATGACAGCATAGAAAACTTTTTTTTTTAAGTTTATTTATTTGAGAGAGACAGAGACAGCACGAATGGAGGAGGGGCAGAGAGAGAGGGAGAGAGAGAAGATCCCAAGTGAGCTCCATGCTGCCAGGGCAGAGCCTGACGCAGGGCTCGAACTCAAGAAACCATGAGATCATGACCTGAACCAAAACTTAGAGTCATATGCCTAACCCACCGAGCCACCCAAGCACCCCTAGAAAACCTGTTGATGCACAATTAGGTTTCCTAACTTACTCCATTTCAGTGGGTAAGAGAAGGGGCTGCATTTCATGAGGGTCTGTCACGTGTAATTGTTTGGTACCTTCTAAACACACATCATTTAAACTTTGCACAGTCTGAGAGCTAAGAATATTATCTTCAATTTACATATCATGAAAATAAGGATCAGAGATGTTAGATAATTTGTTCAAGGTCAGTCAACAATAATGAGATAGGATTGAGATGCAAACTCTGGTGTGCCTAACTTGGAAAAACATGCTCTTTCCACCACGCTAGACTGCCTCCCACCTGACCGTCCATGGGAAGGTTGCTGACTTTCTTCCTGTGGGTCTGTCAGGTGCCCTTCCCATGACTTTCACTATGTTGGTCTGTGTGTGCCCCTCCCTTCAAGCCCCCGGCTGAAGAGGTGCTTTTCCTGGAAAGCACTGTGTGCTCCCAGATTTCTACATAATTCCCTTACAATTCCCTTAGCCTAGAAAATATTCATTCGTCTTCTCTACTTGAGAATTCTTGCTTATCCTTGTAGGGCCCACCTAAACTGAATACCCCTTCCATGAAATTTTTGGTAACCCTACCCTATAATAAAATTGCCCTCACTTCCAAGTCCCCACAACCCACCACCTCTTCCACAATTTAGAACTCACTTTATCTGCTTCAAATTCCAGCCTGTTGTTTATCTTCTGCCTCTTCTCCTAGGCTGCAAGCAACCTGAAGGCAGAGGATGCATCCTCTTCGTCTCTGTAATTCGGGGCTTGCACAACAGCAGCATGGTCTCCCAAGAGGCTGACGGTAAAGGCAAGTTGACGACACCAAGAGCATTGATGCAGTAGCAGCACCAGTATCTTCGGTGATTCTGCCCAGGTAATGAGCCATTGGAGACCAATCAAAGGCAGGAAAAAGGAAGCTCCAAACAGATTTCCCATGTTTGTCCCCAACATTCAACCCAGGGGTTTCACCTTGAGAAGATACAAGTCTCCAGTTTTAAGTGATTCAAAAATTACTCTACCTCTCTTCTTAATCCGGTCTGAGGTCCGACTTGTTTCCAAGATAGTTATGCCACAGGGAGAGGCTGTCATTACAGTTTCCTTGGGGATTAAAGTGCTAAGGAGAGGTGGCTGAGTGGCTCAGTTGGTTAAGCGTCCAACTCTTGGTTTCTGCTCAGGTTCATGATATCACGGTTTCGTGAGCTGGAGCCCAATGTCAGTCTCTGCACTGACAGTGCAGAGCCTGCTTGGGATTCTCTCTCTCCTCTCTCTCTCTCTGCCCCTCCCCTGCTACTGTGCACTCCCAATCTCTCTCTCTCTCTCTCTCTCTCTCTCTCATTCTTGCTCTCACTCTTGCTCTCAAAATAAATAAATAAACTTAAAAATGAAAGAACCTGTTGAGGCCCTACTAACTAAACTCACTGAGGCCCTAATTACCTTTCCCTCTCTACCTCACATCACCCCCCGGGCAATATATGAATGGTCTTTATGAAATATTGGATACTAAATTCTATTTTCTTTTGAATCTCGGGCAATCCGGCCCTGCTCTTATTCCTTCCTTTACTCATTTTTCTTTCATTCCTTTCCAAGACTCCTGGGGGTGTCAGTCCCTGTAGAGTCCAGCTGCTGACCCTCAAAATCTGAGAATTTTGGCTGTCAGAGCCATGCCTTGGGAACTCTCCCTTGCAGCTTGTGTTGGGATTCTTTGAGGTGGGCTCACAGCTGCTGTCAGCTGTCCTTCCCACCTACACCCCATTCTCCTGTCCTGTGCTAGCCCCCAAGAACCCGAAATATTACCAACAACTGTGCCCGTGTTGGGGGGCACATCGGCTATGCCAATGGCCTTTTGGACTGTGCTGGCCACCGTCTCCACAGAAAGGTACATCTCTTCTAGAATATGTGCCAGATTAAGGACAACCCAGGGAACGAGGAAAATAAGCCACGATGAAGGAGAATAATGTCAGCACTCCCAGGAAAACAGATAAAAGTCTCTTGTCCAATCCGGTTTTATTTTGGCAGAGTTCATGTTGAATTGTTTTGGTTGAGCATCAAAATATACACCCACATAGTTTTGAGCCATGGTCCCAGCTGTCAGGTAAGTGGTTCACACTCTATCACAGAGGCAGTTCTCTGGTCAAAGAGTGGGAGCTTCAAAAGGGCAAGTGAGCAGCTGTAAACAATTCCCCTGTGCCCACAATGGCCTGTACCCCCAGCCTTCCACCCCACCTTAAGCCCACAGATCCCATATGGAGAGCCTCATAGTGAGGGGTGTTTAATCCACCTGCCTTCCTGATAAACTTCCAGAGGGGAGAAGTGTGTGGGGTGTGTGTGTGTGTGTAGGGTTGAGCGGGGATGTTAATGTCATCATACTAATTTAAAACTAATCCCTGGATAAGAACACTGTCTTAGTCCTGGAAGGCAAATACCTATTTATTAAATGTTGATCATTGCCCTGGATGAATTTTTATCAGGGATATACTCAAAAAAGAATGGCAAGGGAGGGAAGAAATCAGGCTATCAAACTGTAGATACCATGTACTTTAGGCAGAGATAGAGACAAAAATAGGCATTGTACAAAGAGGAGAAGGAAATACATCAAAATGCCAGGAGAAGTTTCTTCCAGGCTGTGGAATTATGGGTGATCTTCTTTTTTTTTTTCTGTATGTTTCTGTGCTGACAAAGATTGGTGGGCGGGGGCGGGGGGGGGGGGGTTGGGTAGTGGTATTGTTGTTGTTTTGTTTTTAGGGTTTTTTTTTTTTTTTACCATGAGCAAATGTAGCTCTAGTAACGTTGCATGAGAGGGATAATTTTTTTAATTTGTTTTTTGAATGTAGATCACCTTGCCCGACTCAGTCTCATCAAGAAGCCCAGGTGAAAGTTGAGTGACCTGAGCACAAAGGCCTCCAGGTCTTCCTCCCCCATGACTCAGCTCTCCTTCCTGTTACTCAGCACTGTGTCCACCAGGGTGATTATCCTTATCTGAGGACAGACAGTGAGTTGAAAGCCACCCAGGAGAGGCAGCTCGGACAAGAGACTCTATGAGAACCAAGCTCAAGTGGGAAGCCTAGAGGCTACCAATGGCTGCACAGCTGAACCCCAAACCCCAGCTCACCCTGATCTCGACCTCACTCAAAAAGATTCATTAGCAAAATGAGAAAAGGAGGAGGTCAGGAGACGGAGGGGAATGAGGCCAAGAAGCCAAGAAGGGGATTTCTAATAAAGAATTGAAACTGCTCTGTTCAAGAGCTGGCGCACTTCCAAGGACCTCTAAGGTCGGGAAGAGAAGAGCTTGGGAAAAAACCAGGAAGAGGAGTCAAGGTTCAAGTCAGCTCAAGGACATCCCACTGCCTCCTCCAGCCCCAACCTAGTCTACTCATTGTCAGATCTTTCACCTTCCCTTTTGTGTTTCTCTTATCTCCCTCTCCCAGCCTCCAGCCCCCACCCCCGTCCCCAACCTAATTCTCTAGAGGACTAACAATCTGAGCTGGTTGCTTCAGGACCTGCAGCCCTTGCAGGAGGGGGTGACAGTCACACTCCAGTTCTCATAGAGGAACTAGCTTGCAAGGTCAGGGAGGAAGTGGCGGGTGGAGCTGGTGGGTGCAGAGGAGGAAACCTTGGAGCAGACCTCTCAAAAGCATGGAGAAGGCATCTGAGCTCAGGCAGCCCCATGCCACCCACCCCCATCACACTGCTACAGTGGTCTGACCCTTGAGCAGCCCTCAGTATTGGGCCCAGAGTGGGTGAGTGTCCAGAAAGGAGAGACTATGGAAGCAGAGGGGAAGAAAGAATATGCACACAAGTGTGGTGGGCAATTCCTATAGGAAGAATTGCCCACATTTGCATTTACGCAGTAGGGCCCTTTCTGGAAGTGACAATAGGTTGATATTTGTTCTTTAAATGCTAACACCAAATAGATTGCTTGACGGTAGTCTCACATGCACACCCAAGGGGAGTGTGTGTGTGTGTGTGTGTGTGTGTGTGTGTGTGTGTTTTGGTGAGGGGAAGCAGTGGGAGATAGTGGGAGGCAATGAGGGGAGTGTCCTTCTGGACAGTGAAATTAACCCTGCATTCCTCCAAACTCCTGGGGGAAAGAATTGGATAACAAGTTCAAAAAAGTTATTAAGTCTTGGGGGATTCTAAGCCAATTTTCCCACAGCAGGATGTGAGTACATCTGTCCTTCAGTCTTCTTTGTCTCCAATTTTTCTTTTGGAAAATTGACCACTTTGGGATAAAACTGTCTGCATTCTTGAAAAACATAACCCACCGCATACAATTTTCACAGCGATGATATTTTGCCATAGGAAGCAACATGGGGTAGTGATAAGAACAAGTACCTCAGAACCAAATAGCCTACAAAAGCCTGGCTCTCACAATTACAAGCTGGGTGACCAGTTTGATCACACGTAAAACAGATGCTCCTAGCTCCTCCCTCACAGGGTTGTTGTAAGAAATAAATGAGGGGCGGGGCGCCTGGGTGGCTTAGTCGGTTGGGCATCCAACTTTGGCTCAGGTCATGAGTTCAAGCCCCGCATCGGGCTCTGTGCGGACAGCTCAGAGCCTGGAGCCTGTTTCAGATTCTGTGCCTCCCTCTCTCTCTGACCCTCCCCCATTCATGCTGTCTCTCCCTGTCTCAAATATAAATAAACGTTAAAAAAAAAAAAAATTAAAAAAAAAAAAGAAAGAAATGAGGGGCACCTGGGTGGCTCAGTTGATTGAGCATCCAACTCTTGGTTTAGGCTCAAGTCATGATCTCACGGTTCATGAATTTGAGCCTCGCATTGGGCTCTGTGCTGGCAGTGCAGATCCTGCTCGGGATTCTATCTCTGCCCTTCCCCTGCTCATGCGCTCTCACTCTCTCTCTCAAAATAAATAGATAAACTTGAAAGAAAGAAAATAAGAAAGAAAGAAAGAAAGAAAGAAAGAAAGAAAGAAAGAAAGAAAGAGAAAGAAAGAGAAGGAAGGAAGGAAGGAAGGAAGGAAGGAAGGAAGGAAGGAAGGAAGGTGGGCACCTGGGTGGCTCAGTCAGTTAAGCATCTGACTTCAGCTCAGGTCATGATCTCACAGTCTGTGGGTTCAAGCCCCACATCAGGCTCTGTGCTAACAGCTCAGAGCCTGGAGCCTGCTTCAGATTCTGTGTCTCCCTCTCTCTCTGTCCCTCCCCGGCTTGTACTCTGTCTTTCTCTGTCTCTCAAAAATAAATAAACGTTAAAAAAAAATTTTTTTTTAAACCAAGAAAGAAAGAAAGAAAGAACACATGTACTGAGCCCAGCACTCAGCAAACCCTCAGGAAGTTAGGCTGTCATGATTGTATCATGAGGTCAGCACTCTCCACATGGCTTCACTCCCAGTAAAACTACTCAGGGTAGTGCAGTGATGGACCAGCACTAGAGCAGGGGTGGCAAACTATGGCTTGTGGACCAAATCCTGCCTGACACCTACTTTTGTATGGCCAGAGAGCTAAGAATGTTGTTTTACATTTTTAAATGGTTGGGGGAAAATATCAAAAGAAGAATAATATTTTACAGCATGGGAAAAGTTTATGAAATTCACATTTCAGTGTCCATATGTTTTTCTGCCACACAGTCATGCTCATTCATTCATATATCTTCTATGGCTAATTCACGCGTATGACCGACAAGGTCTAAAATACTTAGTATCTGCAGAAAAAGTTGGTCAACCGTGCATTAGAGGATCTGCAGTCCAATTCCAGCCGTGTTTCCCATCTCCCAAACAGAAATAATACCTTCCCCTTTTCACCAAAAACATGCCCACCAGCATACACATACATATACCATTTGGCTCACTCACTGCGATGTTAACACCAGCTGGCCTACACTTTGGAAAGTGTAAGACACGGATTGGATGTGAAGCATTGCTGTTATTTTCTGAGCCAGCACTTGGGGGTGGTGGAATTCCAGTCACCCCTACTGAAAAAAAACTCAATGCGTTCTTTGTTCTCGCAGCCCTTGATCTTTCACTCTCCTTACAATTTCTCAGGGCCTGCTGTGTCCGTTTGTACTTGCTCAGCTGGGAAAAATATGAGTTGGGCTTTGTCTACACCTTTAATCAGTTTACTGAAAAGGGGTCAAAACAAAAGATGGAGGAAGCATTAAAACATGCTTACTATACGCCAAGCATTTTGGGGATTACAATCAGGAATAAGGAAAGCCCCCCCACCCCAAGAGAGGAAGACACAAATATTGAGGCAAAGAGTTACAAAACACTGCAGTAACTGCTGTAATAGAGGCAGGTGCAAAGCCCGGAGGGAGCAGAGAAGATGATTTATTCTATCGGGGTACTGAAGACAAGCATCAGGAAAAGTCACAGGGAGGTGACAGCTTTGAAGAGTGGAGAAGAGTTTGTTAGGTGTGACGAGAGGGTGAAGCTATGGAGGTACAGGAGAGTAGCAAGGACCAAAGCAGGAGTAGGCACCAGTGGCATGTTCAAGTGCAGAGAGTATGCAGGGCATACCCTTGACGAATAAGCTGGAGTTAGACTGTGGATGGCCCTACGCACAACAGCCAGGGGGTGACACTTTATCCCGGAGGTGATGTGGAGCCTTCAGCAACTTCATAGACTTCCAAGAAGGGAGTGAGCTCATCAGATGTGTGCTTTAAAAGTGATCATTGGTAACTATGAGGACAGATACACTGGCATAGAGAAATCCTCGGTTGAAAACAAGTCATGGGTGATGAGCAGGAAGAAAGATCTTGGATATAGGGTTATTAGGACCTCATGACACTGAGCTTTTAGGTTAGGGAGCTCAACTGCTTTTTGATGAACACCAGAAAGAAGCTGCTGGGTTTGCAAAAAGAGAGTGCTTGATGAGCTGAGCGGGAACAGTTTCAGTAGAATAGTAGGAACACACGCAAATTCTCCTGGTTCTAGGAATTAGTGGATCTGAAGAAGTAAGAGAAAGGAGCATAGAGTGAACGTTCAAGAAGTGACATTTCTATAACAACTCCTCCTCCTCCTTCTCCCTCTCAAAAAAATCAATAGTCTGTCCTGGGAAATACCTCTGCTTTCCAATTCACTAACCCTGGGCACTATGTTCTGGAAATAGACCAACTTTCACAATGAACTTTTACAACTCTCCAAGGTGACATTTACCCTTTCACAGAATTTCAAGTGGCCTTATGGGGACCCATGTTTCAAGGGATTCTTGCTCTTGCCTACAAAATCATTTCTAGGTAAAATTAATAAAAAGGATCAAAAAGTCTTCCGGTGAGGGTAGGCCCTACAGAATGGAATGCTCTGTCGATGTGTCTGGCATGAATCCATAGCAGAAGTCAGCCCTCTTCTCTGTCTAGCATATTGCATCGGACCAGGAAAGAAGGGAAATGAAGCTAGCTGTGCTCTTAAGCTTCACTTCTAACACGAAGTTCCCCTTTTCACTTTAGTCTGAGACCAAGAAAGAATAGAGAACTTAGGACTCTAAGGGACCAACTCCATGGAGACCTGACTTGTAGTTCCGGCGCCTCTTCCTTATCCACGGGTCAGACCAAAAAGAGACAGCTGTCCCTATTCCAGTTTGATTTGCTTAAAATATAAATACGATCAATGTACTTGCTTAACGATGTTTGCTTAAAATATCCAATGGCCTCATCTTGCCCTAGGATAAAGTCCAGTATCCTTAATAGGGCAAATACTGTCCTCCACATCTAAGAGCTTCTACATCTCTCCTCAACTTATCTTGGCCAACCCATAGGATTGTTTCTTCCTTCCAAAGCAATATATAGGTCTCACTTCTCGTAGCTTCAGAATGTTAACCCCCTGTCCAAATGGCCTCCATTGTTCCACTCTATCTGGCAACCTTAAACACATCAGGTGCTCCAAGGAACTCTTTGAAATCCCCTAGGCTAGGTTAGACCCCTTAGATCAGACTATATATTGTCTTCCTAGCACTCCTATGCCCATACTTGCTTAAGGCCAGTCTCTCCAACTAGAATATTAAACACTCAGAGAGCAGGTCCAACTTTTCACGCTGTGAACTTAGCACTGAGCACAAAAACATGAATGGCGTGTTCTTTTGTTCGTTCATTCATTCACTCATGTATTCACTCAACATGTTATAAGTAGCAGATCACATAACACATAGAAAAACTCTTTGAAAAGCATAACACAAGATCCAAATATATGGAACATTTTCTGCAGAAAAATGTAAAGTCAATATAAATACAATCAACACTCCTGAAAAAAAAAAAGTCAAAATATTTTACATAGGTTAAGGATAGCTTTTATAATCAAATGACAACACTATTATTATATATACCTCAAACAAGTCTTTATCTTATTGCTTTTATAATCATGGGATAATATTATTATTACTATACATGATCTCAGACAATTCTTTATATCTTAGGATGGAAGGGATCTAGGAGGTTCTGTAACCCTACTCTTGATATTTTCTGGGAATAGATCAAATTTAAATATCCCAGCCCTCATAAATTATTGACATTTGATAGAAACACTAATATTTCTTGCAGGCAATATCAAAATAATTCAGGTCAGTGAGCATTACAATGACTGAGTAAGCTGCATTCTTCAAACACACAAATGTAAACAAAATAATATTCTTTCAACTTCTGTTGTCAATGAATGATAAAAATTACAACTCAAATACATTATTAACTAACGTTTTTCTCCTTAACTCTTTTTCCTTAACTACTTTCATTGAAGTAAAGTGTCCAAACCTTTGAATGACGCTAGATCAATTTTTACAAATATATATAACCATAAAGCTGCTACCCAGATCAAGCAGACTATGTTATCTGCATTCTAGAAGCTTCCCTCTGCCCCTTTCTAGTCAACCCCCACCCCCACCAAAGACAACCAGTATCCTGACTTCTTTCACCATATGCTAGGTTTTTCTGTTCTTGAACTTGGTATAAATACAATCATACAATATGTTTTCTTTTATGCCTGGCTAGCTGTGCTCCATATTATGTGGGTAAGATTCACATATGCTTTTGCATGTAATAATAGTTTGGTCTTTGTCATTACTGTATAGTATTCCATTGAATATAAATGCTGAATGCATGTATCCATTCTACTACTGAAAGACATGTGGATTGTTTCCAATTTTGAGCTATGATGGCTAAAAGTGCTGTGAGCAGGTTTATGTTTTGGCGGACATGTCTGTACCTTTCTGTTGTGTATTAGCTTAGGTATGAAATTGTTAAGTCACAGGGCAAGCATTTATTTTTTATTTTATATTTTTTATTTTAGAGAGAGAGAGAAAGCAAGGGAGAGGGGCAGCAGGGCAGGAGAGAGAGAGAGAGAGAGAGAGAGAGAGAGAATCTTAAGCAGGCTCCATGCTCAGCATAGAGGCTAATGTGGGGCTGGATCTCATGACCCTAGGATCATGAGCTGAGCCAGAATCAAGAGTCTGACACTCAACTGACTGACCCACCCGGGTGCCCCGTGCCATTTGTTGACTTTAGCAGATATTGCCCAAAAGTCTTCCAATGTGATTGTGCTAATTTAGTGTGTCAATTTACCCAATCGCAAGCAGAGTATGAGAATTCCAGGTACCCTACATCCTCTCTAATATTTGGTATTGCATATTTTGTATTTATTTATTTATTTATTTATTTATTTTTAGCTATTCTAGTAGAGAGGTACCGCTTTATAGTTTTCATTTGTTTTTTTTCCTGATGAGTAATGATATTGGGGATTTTTTTCATGGCTTATTAGCCATCTGGACATTCTCTTTTATAATGCATCTTTTAGGAGAGGCCCATAAAGTACTGTCATGACCTTGAAATAGGCAAAGACTTTTTAAAGAGAACACAAAAAAGACTATCCATAAAGGAAAAGGTTGATACATTTACTTCCTGAAAATTTAAATATTCTGTTCATCAAAGGACAGCATTAAAAAAAAGAAGAAGAAGAAGAAACAAGCTTCTGAATGAGAAAATATATTTGCAATCATAGAGAGAGTGTTAAAGAACTTTTGGAAACCACACGAAAAAAAAAAGCCAGACAACTCAATGCAAAAGTGGGCAAATTCTTGAATTTAACTTTTTTTTATTATCGTAAGACATTACAGACATTAAAATGCTTCCAGGGCACCGGGGTAGCTCAGTCGATTAAGTGTCTCACGTCGGCTCAAGTCATGATCTCACGGTCTGTGAGTTCAAGCCCCTAAGTCGGGTTCTGTGCTGACTGCTTGGAGCCTGTTTCAGATTCTGTGTCTCCCTCTCTCTCTGCCCCTTGCCCACTTGCATTCTGTGTGTCTCTTTGTCTCAAAAATAAATAAACACTTTTTTCAAAGTTTTCAACTGCATTTTTTTCTTTTGTATAATTATAGTCTTTAATAAAGACAGTTCATTCAATGTGATTTCATTGTTTTATATCTTTGCGTGCTCTTTTACATAAATAAAATCACAAATCAGGATTTAAACAATTCTTTTGTACTCTAGTTAATACTATGTTGATTTGGAAAATATAGTCCAGCTCCTCACTCACTCTGAGCCCTTATCAGATGAATGAACTCCCTACTCTCAGGACTTCCAAATGCTCAACAAAAACAGGAGTGATTGCCCCCTCTGACTTATAGGATCAGGTGGACACTCCCGTTCAGATAAAGCTCTCCAAGCCCCCAGGCCCTTAGGGAAAATATACAACTTCATCTTTCTTAATCTCCCCCGGGACTGTCTCAGAAAGTTGGAGTTTCCCCCCAAGCTACATACAAATTTCTCTTCTCCCCCTACAACCACCACCAGGACCACATTCTTTGAAAATCTTCAAAGCTACCCCAGGAGTGGACAGAAGAGGCAGTAAAAGCAGGAAGGGATCTCTGCAAGAGCGAGGGAGGTGGGCCAGTGGCAAAGACTAGGGTAGGTGCCAAAGTTCTCTTAACTATAGAAACAACATCTCCCTGCAGTCCCTTGGGGGCTGGACCACAACCCAGGATTGAGAAATCTCTAGAAGTAAATGCAAATATCTTTTTTCTCCCCTTTCTTCTCATCATATTCAAATTTTAAGAAGAAAACAAAATGGATTGAGAACCTGAAATGGCAAAGGCAACAATGAAAAACAGGGAGGGGCACCTGGGTGGCTCAATCAGCACAGAGCCTGCTTTGGATCGACTGTCCTCCTCTCTCTCTCTCTGCCCCTCCCCTGCTTGTGCTTTCTCTCATTCAAAAAGAAATAAACATTAAAAAAAAAAAAAAAAGACAAGAGAAACAGGGAGAAATATAGACTCAAATATCTGCTAAATGCCCACAAAATGCCAGGCTATTCAATACTGAATATTGAATAAATCACTGCCCTCAAGACATTAACTCTAGTATGCACAAGCATTAATACAGACAGAATAATAACAGTGACATTTATGTAAGTGCTTACACTCTGCAAGCGTAACATTTTAACACATATTTTAACATGTGTTTTGATATATAATAATACATAAATAAAATAATATATTTTAATATATATCTACTATGTTATAATATATTCTTAGTATTTTTAAGATCTTTAATCTTCACAGCACATTAAAAGGTAGAGATTATTTTCACCCCTTTTATAGACGAGCAAATTGAGGTGTCAAGAGGCGTCAAGAGATTAAGTAACTTTCCTAAGGTCAAGAAGTTAGGAAGAAGCCAGGCTAGGAGTTGACCCTAATGCAATTAGAAGGGAGTAATAACAAGTGCACAGATAGCAGTGAATGTAAAGGATGCTGGGAGAACAAAAGCAGGGCCTTTAGCCCAGCCTAGAGAGGTCACACAAGGCTTCCTAGAGAAGGTGGTATGTGCCCTATCCTGAAGGGTGGGAAGATTTTCAAATGTGGTCGTAGTGGTGGTGGTATGGGGAGAAGAGGAGTTTGTACGTAGCATGGGGGGTGGGGCGGGAATCCAACTTTCTGAGACTGTCCCAGACAGATGAGGGCAGGGATTTCAGGCAGGAACGTCAGGACCTGGAAAGACACAGAGATGTGGGAGAGTAGACCATGTCGTGTGGGAGCCTAGTTACAGATGGGAGACAGAGCCAAAGTGGGTGGGCAGGACCCTCTCCAGGAAGCATTCTGTGTGTCAGCAAAGGAGTGTGAAGAATTGGGCGTGGGGTGCCTGGGTGGCTCAGTGGGTTGAGTGTCAGACTTGATTTCAGCTCAGGTCATGACCCCAGGGTTGTGAGATCAAGCCCCACGTTGGGCTCCATGCTGAGTGTGGAGCCTGCTTAGGATTTTCTCTCTCTCTCCCTCTGGTGCTCTCTCCCCCACTTGTGCTCTCTCTCTCTCTCTCTCTCTTTGTCCCTCTCTAAAATAAAGGAAAGAAAGTTGAAAGAAAGAAAGAAAGAAAGAAAGAAAGAAAGAAAGAAAGAAAGAAAGAAAGAAAAAAAGAAAGAAAGGAAAGGAAAGGAAAGGAAAGGAAAGGAAAGGAAAGGAAAGGAAAGGAAAGGAAAGGAAAGAAAAAAAGAGGAAAGAATTGGGCTTTATCCCTAAGGCAATGAAGATCTGCAGAGGATTTTATTAAGTAGGGAAGGGAGGGAGGTCAAATTTGGATGGTGTTAAAAGATGATTTGCAGAGAGAAGGAGAGTGGCAAGGAAACAGATTAGGAGGGTATGAGAAGCCAAGGGAAAGAATCATTACGGAAATAAAAATCCCTTGACTTAACCTCAGGACTGTACACACCCAGAGGTAGCAGCTTCCTCTAACAGGCAAGACGGAGCCCACAATCAGCCGTGGCTAAGGCAGCTTCGTCCTGGTTCCTGACCCTGCAAACAAGTGCAGAGGCCATCCCCCCTCCCCATGCAACCCACCACATCCAGGCTTCCCCACCCTGTGCCACATTAAGAGTTCCATAAGGTAAGGATATTTTACCATCATGCACATGCAGCAGGCTGTATGGCAAAGGATGTAGGCTATGGAGTCTAAGGATCCTGGAGGTGAATTTCAGCTAAACCATACCAGATACGCAGCCTCTCAGGTTACTTGCTGTAGCATGTGAATAAGAACACACGGCGGATTAAGCACTAGTGGGCTCATAGGTAAAGTGCACTTTATTAATTGTAGCTATTCTTGCCCTTAGTATCACATAGAGCCCTTACTATGTGGCTCCCACCCACCATTCTAGGCTCACTTCCTGCCAAATCCCCCCTTACCCTGCACTTTACACCCCTTCAATATCATGCTGCCTATGTTTTCTCAGATGGGCTGTTTGGTTTCACATACTCATGCCTTTTACATGCTATTCTCAATGCCTAAAATATCATAAATGTCTTGCCTGTCATGGGAATGCCATTCCCATTTGTCTTTCAGAAGGGATGCTACCTAAACCTGGCAAATATGGCGATCATGGCATTTTTATAGAGCAGAAGGCTGTTTATATGCTTCCTATAATTATCTCTGTAAATATATGTTTTGGTATATAATATATATAACATAAAATCACATATTCTAATATATAATATATTCAATATATGCTGTAATACATTTTTAATATCTTTACTCTTCACAGCACATTTGTAAGGTAGATATTATTAAATAAGTAGTTCCTTTGTCTACCAAGCAAAACCTGAAAGAAGCTAAACTCAAACTTTTAGACACAGAGAACATAGATACAGATGTAGTAAAGCTTTCTACATTCACTTTAGGTTTTTCACACTCAGTTGGAGAAACAAATTTAGTTGTAAATTTAAGCAAGTTTATTTGTAAATTTGCTAGTCAATGCACATAACTGACCTGAAAACTTCAATGGAAGGATAAGTTTTTAAGCTACTTGGAAGACCATGTCAGTTATCTCTGTATCAGGGAAGCCTTTCCTCAGGGTCTGTCTCCCACTCAGTCCCTCTACTGCGCGTTCTCTACAACTTGCATCCTGTATGCACTTCCGTGCTTGCACTTATCCCTCTGATGATGTCCTACAGTGTATTTCTCTGATTGTTTACTTGTCTCTAAGTGCCCAGTCCCTTGTGTATGCCCAGCACACAGCCCAGGGCGTAGGATCTAGTAAGGAATCAGTATGCCTCCACTGAATGAATGCTATGACAGACAGCATAAATCTAAAAAGCCCATAGGTTCTTGGTAATGCCAGTCCCCAAGACAGGGGTAATAGAAGAACCGGTTTAGGGGTTGAGTTTGTCCAGTGGAGTTCTAGCAGGCAGATGTAATAGCCAAAGGTCAAATGAGAGATAAGAGCCTGATACAGTTTTGAGAACACAGTCCATGTCTATATGGTAGCCGAAGCTATGATCTTGGTTATTGATGGTTATTCACAATCACAAGATTTGTGAATAGGGTGAGAAAAGGAGAAAGCCAAGGATTCTAGAGGAATATCCATTTCAAAGGCCAGCCAAAGGAGATGAAGATTAAAAGATAAGCAGCTGGAAATGCAGGAGGAGAACCAAGAAATTGGGTATCCCAAAGAGCCAAAGGAAGACAGAATTTCAGGAGATGTGTATAGTCCACAGATGCAAGTGGGTATGGTTCTGATAAAATGGAGGTCACTGGGGAATTCAGTGGAAGCGATTTCAACAAAAAATCAGAGGGATGGAGTGTTTGGGATTGCAGATTGTTACAGAGAAGGGATAAAAGGAGGAAGTGGGGGATCCACCCACCTGATCATTCAAACAAAGCACTTTCTTCTCTAATTAAAGATCTTAAGGCAATATCTGTAATTTCTCAGAGGACAGTCAGCAGCTCTAGGAGTTCACAGTGAGAGTAACCTCACTATGGTCTTTGTTTCTGGAAGACCAACTAATTTTCCAGTGTGATATCTGTCCACTTTGCTACAACTCAGAATAGACCTCAGTTGATATCGATGCAGAAAGGGTAACTGAGACTCAGGAGGCATCTTACTCAAAGCCAGTAATGGGTGGATGGCCAAATTTGGTGCCCAAATCCTAATTCCAGACCCTCTCACAGGATCCTGGGAAAAAAGGCAGTGCGCACACATCTTCCATATACTGGAAGGGATCCAAAAATGGGTAAGGGAGAGGCGCTAGGCCTGATGGATTTTTAAAAGTTTTAATGGTCTCTGGGTAGACAGGGGCTGAATTGAGAACATATGAATAATTGGTTACAGCCTCGTTTCTCTGAGATTTGAAATTTTCAAATATGCATGCCTTCTGCCTATGGTTACATTGTAAGATCCTTGGAGAGAATAAGCATCCCCAAAGTATTCAACATACAGTAAGAACTTATTAGACAATAGAATGTTTAGAGATAGGAATGTCCCTTAGAGATCATCTAGCTCAGCTTTATCGAATTACCCTGCAATAGCTTTCTTGTTGACTCCTTGGGCTCATCCACTTGATTATAAACTCTTCTGGGGCAGAGTCCCTGATTTACTCTTTTTTTTTTTTTTTTCCACAACCCAGCTCTAAGCTTGACCATAAAAGGCATTCAATACATGCTTGATGAATAAATAGATGCACGCATAAAATCTGCAAGATGCGAAAGAGGCAGTGAGTAATCTGTCCCTCCAGATCTGAGATTAAATGTCACTTCCTCAAAGAGGACTTTCTTGCTCACTCTAATTGCTTCACGGAATTTCTCAGTTTACACTTGCTTTATTTACTTGTTTTTTATTCAAGTATAATTAACATACAGTGTTATATTAGTTTCAGGTCTGCAATATGATGATTCAACAATTCTATACATTACTCAGTGCTCATCATGGTAAATACTCTTAAACCCCTTCACCTATTTCACCCTTCCCCCCACCCAACTCCCCTCTGGGAACTGTCAGTTTCTTCCCTATATTTAAGAGTCTAGTGTTTTGTTTTTTTTCTCTTTTTTTTCTTTGTTTCTTAAATTCCACATGAGTGAAATCATATGGTATTTATCTGACTGACTTGTTTCACTGGATCCATGCATGTTGTTGCAAATAGCAAAATCTCATTCTTTGTTATGCCTAAGGGATATTCCATTGTGTATATATCACATTTTCTTAATCCATTCATCTATCCATGGGCACTTGGGTTGCTTCCATATCTTGGCTATGTAATAATGCTGCAAGAAACATAAGGGTATGTATATGTTTTCATTTCCTTTGGGTAAACACCATATAATCCAGTAATTCGACTACTGCTTTGTTTACTTTTCAATTGTCTGTTCTTCAAGTAGAACGTAAGTTTTCAAGAAGTTGGAGATCTTATGTATCTTGTTCAGTGTTGTCCTCAATGCATAGTGCTAGCAAAGGCTTAACACATAGTAGGCCCCCAATATTTGTGGCATGAATGAATGAGTGAGCAGAGCCAGAAGAAAGTAAGGCTAAAGTAGAAGACTCAGATCTGTGAAGGAAGCAAGTTTTGGGCAACTCCACCTGGCCTGGGGGCTTTTTTATTCCCAGAACAAAGAAGCTTCTAGCCCAATTTCATTCCTTCCCACTATCCAAGGAATGGGATAGAGACTCAGGCTTCAAACCTTTGTTTACCTCTCCATATTTCACTAATTTTGTTGGATTGCAATTGTGACCCATACTCCCCAGGATTAATCAGATAAACCCAGTTGAGTTAGCACTGAGTTTTTACTCTTCTCTCACTTGAAGTTGTTGGGGTTTTTTTAATGCTTATTTATTTATTTTGGGAGAGGGAGAGTGTGAGAACTGGGAAGGGGCAGAGAGAGGGGGAGAGAGAAATGCCACGCTTGCAGAGCCCAATGTGGGGCTTGATCCCACAAACCATGGGATCACACCTGAGCCAAAGTCAAGACTCAGATGCTCAACCGATTGAGTCACCCAGGCACCCCCTTAACTTGAAGTTTTAACCCCCTCCTGTCTCCAGAAGTGGTTAAAAGGAGAGCTGGAAAAAAAAATCATTAGGGCTTTTCCAATCCCTACCCCACTTTGACTCTCCAAATGCTGCAATTCCTCCCACCATAGGAGCAGAAAGATGTGAATCGCTGAAGAGACTTCCTCACCAGTACTTCGGCTCACAGTTTATGGGAACGTCACATCCAGACTGAGCCAGACAGGGCTCCAGCGACCTTTTGCCTTGTTTACTTGATTTACTGCTTGTTTCAAAGCAGTTCTGGGAGAATCACTTGTGTCACCGCCTACGCCTAAGGGAAGATCTCTCGCTGCTGAGCTGCTGAAACTTGCTCGCTCCATCCTGCTCATTCTCTACTCGAGGTGACCTGCTCATTCTCTACTCGAGGGTTTGCCTTCCTCAGTTTGCTGCTGAGTCTGGATGGCTCAGGGGCTTCTTCTGTTGATGCTGTTGATATTTAGTTTTGCTTTGTCTTTCTCCTAGTTTGGAATAAGTAGAACGAGGAAATGGAGAACAGTTGACAATCCCAGAAGCCATTCATCTTCGGTAAATGTCAAAAGGAAAGTGGAAGCAAACATCCGGTAAACAAATATTTGACGCACACCGAGGAGAGTAACGCTGATCCAGATTAGTACTAGCCAATGGAAATGTAATATAGCCAGGCATGTAATTTAAAAATTTAAGTGGGGCGCCTGGGTGGCTCAGTCAGTTAAGTGTCTGACTTTGGCTCAGGTCATGATCTCGCAACCCGTGAGTTCAAGCCCCTCATCAGGCTCTCTGGTGTCAGCACAGAGCCCACTTCGGATCCTCTGTCTCCTTCTCTCTCTCTCTGCCCCTCCCCTGCTTTCTCTCACTTTCTTTCTCTCTCTCTCTCTCTCAAAAATAAATATATAAACATTTAAAAAACAAATAAATAAAAATTTAAGTCACCACATTAAAAAACTAAAAACACAAAAATATTATTCATTTTAAAATATATTTTATTTAACCTAACATATCCAAATATTATCATTTCAGCATGTAATCAGTTAAAATTTATGAATGTGATTTTTCATACTAAATCTTCAAAATCTAGTGTATATATTATACCGAAAGCACATCTCCATTCAGACTAGCTGTGTTTCGAATTATCAACAGCCACATGTAGGTCTAGTGGTTACCATACTGGACAGCACAGATCTAGATAGAAATGTGGGAAAGTTAGAAAATAAGTAAGTAAAGAAATTAATAGAGACGATGACAAGATTCTGATAAATGCTAGAAGTGAAATAATGGTGATAAACCAGCAACTGAGGAGTAGGGATGGGAAGTGTTGTTAGTTAGAGAAGGGTGTCATCTGGGGCCTCTCACAGGGAGAGCATTTGAGTGGGTACCTGAACCCTAAAAATGGACCAGCCAAGTAAAGAAGTGGGTACGGGCAATCCATGCAGAAAGAACAGTAGGATCAGAGGCCCCTCGGCATCCAGACACTTGGCTGGGAATGTTCTCCAGTGCGGCCATGAAACAATGACCGTGGAAAAGGGTGCTGTGGGAAGACTTAAGGAGTGGGTAGTAGCAAAGCACGTGGGGCTTGCAGGCCTTGGAAAAGAACTTGATGTAATTCCAGGAACAATGGAGAGCTGATGAAGGGATTCAGGCAGGAAAATGCTGCAATCCAGTTAGCAACTGTGAAAGATTTCTCCCTCTTCTGCCTGGAGCATGAATAAGAAAGCAGCAAGAAAAGAAGCACAAAAACTGCTGGGAGGAGGTTATCTGGTTGGCCAGGTAAGAGAAGGTAGAGGCTTGGCTGGGGGTCATGGTAAAGGTAACAGGTATAAGTGACTTTAGGATACACTTTGAAGGTGGGACTGATGGACTTGCTCACAGATCGGTCATGAGGGGTGAGAAGGAGAAAACACATCAAGAATGTCACCTATAATTTTATCTTGAGCACACGTCTTGCTCCCCCCTTCTCACCCTTAGCCCCAGCTTCTACAACCCACATCCCAAGAATTTCTGGTCTCCCTGAGACTTTAGCCAGACAACCAGCTTTCCCAGGCATTGGTCAGGAATTTGTCTCCAGAGTTTCAGGTCAGCAAGGAGGAGATGCGTCCCTCCTCTACCTCTGCTTCTGCTTCTGCACTCCTGAAATCTGTTAAAGAAATTTCGAGCTCCTATGCCAGGACCACATTCCTTAATAGAATGTGCCTGTGGACCTGGGCCCAAGAAGTGCTGGGAAGGTGGCCCTATTCAAATCACTCACGGCACTGGGAAGGTGAATCAGTCTAAATTGGATTGTGAGTTTGTCCCATTGATGGGAGAAAGGGTAGAAATTTATTCTAAGGGTGAGTGTCAACCAATAATACATTCCAGAGAAGGAGTCCGAAAAGCAAGCTTATGTGCACTGCACTGAAAAACAACTGTAATAACAAAAGGTACTGCTCTGTTTAAGATATAAATAAGATCATAAGGAATGAATTTCCTAACAGTACTTCCTTATTTACTCTAGGCAAATGTTGAGGCTTAGTACAGTTGATACAAAGACTAGACTGTATAAGAAAACTCACATAAGCATGTAAATCTTATCATGGCTTGAAAACTAAGGGAGGGTTTGAGTGTGCATGTGTGGGGTCAAGGTAGTGAGGGGGGTGACAGTGAGCTGGGGTAACAGGCAGAACATGCAAAAAGGGTGAATTGACGATGGCAAATGCCAGACCCCTACCTACCCTTTCTCCCTGCTGCCTGGGCCAAGGTAATGGGAGGCAATCACATAGCAACTACACAAAATCGAATAGCATTTTTGCTTCCCAGAAATAAGTATCCCCAACAGATGGCATTTCCCAGGAGAACTGATTATGAGGCCTAAGGGGGCCTGAGCTTAAATCCTGGAATTGACTGAGTCACATTAAGTGTGAAGAAAGAGTTGCCTGTTCAGTCTGGGTTTCAGTTTCTTCTAGAGCAAGACAGACCCACATCGGTTCCCCAGCCCAGGGCCTGATATTGCTAATGTGTTTCACTCTGTGCCATGACCCATTCTCAGCAATGGGCATAAATCTTGGGGCTGGCTTTCCAGAAATGGTCAATAGTTCCCTGGGAAGAGAGCCTGACTTTCTCTCCATTTCAGGCCTGTTTCCTTTTCTGACACTTTCCCATGCCTTCACTAGGGGACTGAGGAGGGTGATGTTGAATAAAGTGAATTTGCTCCCAAAAGCGAATTCATTTCTAAGGCTAGAATATCATGACCTGAAGCCCATCCCCAAGAGACTCTCAGGGGAAGGGGCTGTCACCTTCCCACCAGACCCAAGATATAAATGGATGGGAGGAAGAAATGGAATAAGAGATAAGGGTAGGAAGAAAAGTAATAGAAAAGAGAAGCCATCAGCTGAGTTCAAATCAATCAGGCCCCTTTGGACAACCAACAGGACTTTATTTTATTTTATTTTTTAAAGTTTATTTATTTTTTGAGAGAGAGGATGTGTGTGTGTGTGTGTGTGTGTGTGTGTGTGTGTGTGCGCGTGTGTGTGAGCAGGGTAGGGCAGAGAGAGAAAGAGAGAGAGAATCCCAGGCAGGCTCCACACTGTCAATATAGAGCCTGATGCAGGGCTCAAACTCATGAACTATGAGCCAACTCAAGAGTTGGACACTTAACCAACTGAGCCACCCAGGTGCTCCAACCAATAAGACTTTACATCCTGAACTAATAGCCTTAATTGTACATGATCATTAATTTTTCATTACTCATCCTCCAAGTGATATCCACAGCCTTCCGCAATAGCTTTTTTTTTTCCCCATTTACTTGTGTTTTGTTTTCACTTCAAAGTGTTAACAACCATGCCCTCGTGTTTAATTGACAGTCTGTTTTTCTCCAAATCAGAACCAGCTTTTCAGTCGATGGTGTGACATTTTCTCTAGAATTAGTAATGACTGAAAATTCTAATCAACTGACCCCAGAGCATTCTGATAATATTGTGTGCACATGCATATGTAATCTGAGCAAGGCCGTTTGATCTAATCTAGTACCTGGAGAGCAGAGACCCAGAAATCAGATGTCCTAGATTCAAATTTCAACTTTGCCATTGAATTGTGAGACTTTCAACAGGTCACCCCTTATTTCTACTGCCCACCTCCTTAGGTGACTTTAGGACAACCCCAATTCAAAAATAGCAACAATTCTAGTTGCACAATGTTACATTGTTCTGTGAGTTTATTGAGGATTGAAAACGGGGCGTAGGGGGGGGGCGGTAATAAATCACTTGTATTTTTAAACAATAGATGTGCACATATAAAACTCCACTCTGCAATGAACAAAAACCTGATCCGAGATAAAATTCTGCACAATATCCTCCTTATGAGAATCCACAAATTTTAAAAATTCGCCAGCACTACTGGGGCTTTCAGATCATTTCTTCTTGCACGGGCAGCAGCGGTAATCCGAAGGGAGAGTCTGCAAGGGGGAAAGTACATTGCTGATCCTGGCCAAACAGACTTGCCTTTCATTTCTGGAATTATCCTGCCTGCCTGGGAGGCAGGGAGGAATCAAGGGTTAATCTAATCAAACTGGTTGCACAAATCGACCCTATTCAAGCAGGAGGAGGGTCAGAGGACTGAGGGACTTAACACACCCTTCAAATCACAACTGAGAAGTTAAGCTGAATCTGTTTCTAGAGGGGTTTCACTTTCTCAGGAGAAGAAAGGTCAAAAATAAAGTCCAAATAAAGTCCAGGGAGAAATGCAAAGTCTAGTTAGACCAGTAGTTCTTAAACTGTTTTCCTTTTTTTCTTTCAGTCTGCCATTAAGTGTTATTTCATGTGTTACTATTTGCTTATTGTTTATTATTTGCCTCTCTCACTATAATGTAAATGGAATGAAAGCAGGGATCATATTTATTTTATTTCCATTATATTCTCTGGGACTAGTTGAGTATCTCACATACAGTAAGCACTTGAAAAAATATTTGCTGACCGAATGAATTACTTAGCCTTCTTTTTTTTTTTTTTTTTTTTTTTTTTTTTTGGTCCTAGACTTCTTTTTCAAAAGCAGGGTAGGTAAAAAAAAAAAATTTTGTTTTAATTTAAAAAAATTAAAAAGCAGGGTAGACATGCCTGTGTGGCTCAACCGGGTAAGCATCCAACTCTTGATTTCAGCCCCTGGTTTTGGCTCAGGTCATAATCTCACAGTTCGTGAGTTTGAGCCCCGCATCGGGCTCTGCACTGACAGCACAGAGCCTGCTTGGGATTCTCTCTCCCCATCTCTCAGCCCCTCCCCCCCCAAAATAAATAAATAAACTTTAAAAAATTGGGGTAAAAGTAATAACTCCTCTCTCCATGAAATATATATACTTGTGTATTTTTTAATTTTATATTTATATTTATAAATATTTATAAATTTATATATTTATTTATAAACATTTATAAAATATTTATATTTAGGTTCTATATATTTATATATAATTTTTCTCTCCATTATATATATATGTATATATGTGTGTGTGTATATAGATGTAGATGAGATAGATATAGATATATAGATAAATTGAATCTTCCTATGCAAAGACTCCAGCTTCCAAAGGATTTTCCTGCTTCACCTGTGACACTTAGTAACCCTCAAAAGCACATAAAAAAACTCTAATGTCATGTATTCTCCAGTGGAGCTACTCTGAAAAGGACTAAGATTGGGACTAGGGTCTTCTGATTCCCAGGTTAAGATCTGAAATTGGCCCTTGGAGATGCTTGAAGGATTTTGGGTCACCTTTGAACACATGTCCAGTAAAAGGAGATCCTGAGTATAAGGGAACAGGAAAAAAAAAAAAAGTCCTAGATTTGTGAGTCAGAACACTTGCCCCTTAAAGCTGTGGTATAATCATAGCCAGGGGCTGGACCTCTCATGTGAATTAAGAGGATGGGCCTAGACCCCACCTCCCATAATATAATAACTTGTGAACCAGGTCAATAATGCAGTTGGCGGGACTTGAACACAACAGGATGTTGCTATGTAGTTCACATGTCTGGCTCATAGCAGTACTCCCTTACTATAAGAAGAAAAGAACAGTCTATGCTGTTCAGGAAAAACCCTGAACTACCTAAAGATCGTGAGACACTGAGTCAGGTATCTGGGTGGTGATGGAACCTGCCATTGAAGAGGAACGAGGATGATGGCCAATAGGTTTCAGATGATCTATTCCCAGTATTGTCTGGAAAGGAATCCTCCAGTCAGATCGCCTCCAAAACCCAGCCACTCTTTTGAAAACCCTAGGCTTATCTTTGCTACAGCTGAGATTGTAAGCGCAAAATTCCAATTGATTCTAATGGAACAGAATATTGGTTGCCTTAAGGTGGTTTTCTTCTAGTCTGTTCTTAATACAAAAAACAAAACAAAAAAAAAAAGCCTGAAAGAAAGCAACATTGCTTGAGCACCTACCTGGCAGTCTTTCCATTTGCTATCTTGTTTAATCCTACGGCAACCCTGAAAGGCACATCTTTCCATCCCAATTTTACAGATAAGAAAACGGACACCCAGAGAAAAAACTGACTTTCTGTCACACAGCTAGGAAATAGAACTTAAGTCCAGGTCTATCTGGCTTGGAAATTCTTTCCGCAACACCTGGCTGCCAGGAGGGAGGAGCTAAGTGGTGGTTGGGCGACTGAGGGGTTTCCAGGCTTCAGGGAGTGCTATACACAAAGCACAGTTTACTTATTCTGCTCCCTGAGGGCCAATATATGCTCTGTGTCTGGGGCCTTCTCTGTTTAATCTTTTCTCAAATTATTACTATCTCTGAGTATCTTCCTTAAAACAATGGACTTTGAAACCCCAGTACATAGCTGAAATTCAGACATCTGAAAAAACAAAGAGACGATGAATTTGTGAAGAGATGTTCAGCCTCATTAGAAATCAGGGAACTGCAAATTGAAATCACAGTGAGAGAGCAGTTCACACCCACTACAAAAGCAAAAATTAAGAAGTCTGACCGTACCCCATATGCAGGGAGGATATTGAACACAGGGGAACTCGTGCACACCAACAGAATAATATCTGTACCATCATTTTGGAAGACAATTGGCCTTACCTTGCAATGCTGCACATATAACTTTTGACTCAGCAAATGGTTGTATGCATCAACCGTTTAATAGTAAAATTACTTTTGGGGTGCCTGGGTGGCTCAGTCGGTCAAGTGTCCGACTTCGGCTCATGTCATGATCTCACAGTTTGTGGGTTCAAGCCCCGCGTCGGGCTGCGTGCTGACAGGTCAGAGCCTGGAGCCCGCTTCAGATTCTGTGTCTCCCTCTCTCTCTGTCACTCCCCCACTCATGCTCTGTCTCTCTCTCTCTCTCTCTCTCTCAAAAATAAATAAATATTTTTAAAAATTTTTAAATAGTAAAATATCTTAAACATAGTCTTGATATACAAAGACATTGAGGGACTATGGGACTGACGGGGTTCATAGCAACCTTAGATGAAGAGGTTCCCAATAGAGGGGCGTCATGGAACAAAGCAACAAGTGGCCTCCAGAGGGACTGAACTCACCAATTTGGTCTCATTCATGATGAATAGGGACACGAGATAAGATAAGGATGTCCAGGAAATTGGCATTTCAGATAAAACAAAGAATAGTTTTCTTAGTGTTAAGTATGTTCCATACAATATTTGGGACACACTTATACTAAAATTATTTAAACTAAAAAATTATTTATCTATCTGAAATTCAAAAATACTTAGTACTCTTTATTTATTTATTTATTATTAGTTAGTATTATTATGGGGTTTTTTTTTTGCTAAATCTGGCAACCCTAATAATGACCCTCTTATTTGTAAGGGAAGTGTCCTTTGGCCCGTAAATCAAAACCAATTATTCAACTGTTTCATAATAGTAGGATTTTCATAATAGGAATAGAGGAGTACTGTTAAGAGCTTGAAGTGTGAAAATCAGGCAAACCTGGTCCTGAGCCCTAGCTCTGCCACTTGCTAACTGTGGTGTAGACTAAGTTATTCCCCCTTTTATGTGTTATTCCTCATTAGGGCTTCTAGGAGTATTAAATGAGGTAAGATGCATGGCAAATGCTCAGCACGGTGCCATACACCGTATTATGTGCGCTCAATAATATGAATCGCTCTTATCCATACAGGGGGTTCCTATAAAACTAAACACTAGGATAGCATCTTGGTGGCTAGGACATCATCCTCATTTCTGGGATATTTAGGACAAAACCAGAGGCCAGAGCCCCACCCCCCTTACCGCCCATTCATTCATTGTCTGAGAGCTAGAAGGCAGAAGAGGAGACCAGATGGCCTTCAAAAATTCTCCCAACACTAGCATCTGTTGGTCTTTACGTCCTCAGCAATCTCACGCCCCTGACGGCCACTCCTCTTTAGAACTGTGAAGGACGTGTCAAGTTGTGTTCTATCCAGTGTGAGTTCGTCCAGTCATGGGGACACACTCTGAGGCTGTGAACCATATACTCACATCCTTACACTGAGAAATGCAATTTCCTATGCTTTCTCATTCCTATTCATAGCTCAAGTCACTACCCTGGATCCAGAGAAAACAAGATGCATGATTACATGAAGAGTTGGCCAAGATTTAGAGATTTCAGAGCACAGCAACACACGATCACCTGCAGAAATCCCCGCGTCTCTCCACGTTGCTTTCCCTTTCCTTGCTGTCGTCTTCACTATCTCTATTCTCCATAGTCTCTCTCTGTCTCTATCCCTGTATGCTACATTAAAGATTATTTTTATTAGCACAGTACAGGTATAATTAACAGTTTCTGCCATTACATATTAACTTTAAGAATGCAGTTTATAAATAGTTGATACTTGATATCATAGATTGATACTTGCCAATCATAAAAAAAAAAGTCCGCATAATAGAATATGCCTCTGTCACAAAAATAAGGAATCAAGTATCTAGAACAGACATTGTCATGCTCTGCATCAGTGGCTCCTATAGCACCAAGTGACATAAAACTATGAACAGGGAGATCCCCCTTAAGGGAGGAATAAGATGGGTAGGTTTTGTTTCAGCTGCAGGCCCTGAATTGCATGGTAGCCATCCTTTGTAGGAGACAACTTTTCACAGCATGGCCGAGAGGCCCGGAACGTAAACCTGGCCATCACTTGACCAAACATGGAGTTACACGGGGCTTCTAGAGATGTCAGAGTCCTGCTAGGTTTCCCTGAGACTGCAGTACTGCACACCCTGCTCAGTCTCCCTTTCTCCATCATAAAAGTCTCAGTCTAATTTTGGCAAAGCAACCATGACTGAGTGCTCAGAAAAGCATCATGCGTGTTTTTAAAATCTTTAGTTTTAGGATAAGGAGTCTTTCTCGGCAGACTGCTCATTTCATCCCTACCTCACCCCACGAATGTGACCAAGGCAGGCAGGTCCTCACTAGGATGCTGGGGGACAGATCCTGCTAAAGGTTCCAAAAAGTGTCATGTCATGCTATGCTTCAGGGAGCGCTCCGGCAGAACTTGTGACATTAGGTAACAAATGCTGCTCCCACTTCAGCGTGAAGTAGCAGAAAAAGGCTGTGTTGGGGTTACGAGTTCCGGGCAAGAGCCTTCCCTTTGGGACTCAATCTTCCTTGAGAGGGTGGGTCAGGATCCCTAAGGTCACTCCTTGCTTTGACATTCTGTGATATGCACTGTGCCATGGGAAACGGAGCTCTCCCCTTGCTCCCAGGTGCAGATTCTGGTGGCTTTCTCTCCTTAACCTCTCTCAAACAAGTAATATTTTGTTGTCCTTCTCATCGAGAGAAAGGAAAGGAGGGAAGGAGGGAGGAAGACAGGAAAGAAGGGGAAAAAAGGAGGGAGAAAAGCTTTTGAAAACAAGCCAAATAAAAAAACACAAAGCCATGCTTTTTAGAGTGGGCTGGGGGCTGGGGTGGGGGGATATAGCGGCCCCCTCTGCAATGCTGAGGCTGTCAGTGGCACTCCATCCAAGGGCCATGAGTCTTTGACCTCAGTAATCCGATCCAACTTGTCTTTCCTAAGTGAAATGTGGGACCCAAACAAGTTGCCAGGTGGCATGAGAGGCCTCCAATGGGTTAGGAGATGATGTCACATTCTTCCCTATCCTGCCCCAAAAAGATTTGGGCCTCTTGGCTTCTGCTTCTTCATCTAAAAATACCATCACTGGAGTTTCATTAGGATGATTAATGCAAATAGCATCCATGGGGTGCCTGGGTGGCTCAGTAGGTTGAGCATCCAACTCGATCTCAGCTCAGGTCATGATCTTATGGTTCGTGGGATCAAGCCCAGCATTGAGATTCTCTCCTCTCCCTCTGCCCCTCCCTCTCTGTCTCTCAGAATAAATAAATAAACTTAAAAAAAGAAAACATCATCCATTAACCCAAAACGGGTATTTTGTTCAAAGAACATAAAACACTGAGAAGTGTTTAAGAAAAGGCCGAACAATCCTTCCAAACACAGGAGTATTTTCATGTCCCTCCTCTTCCCACCAAAAATCACAAGTGGAAAGCAGATTTTGCTGAGGGACTTGGGGATGGGCTTCCTCCTTGTTTCCGTCACCACAGTTAGACAAACTGTCCCCAAACTGCAGGGACTACAGCAGTGTTAATCATTACTGGAAAATGAAGACAAAATCACTTAGCCATGGGATCTAGGCAACCAGGGGTGCAACATTCAAATCCACTTAGTTCAAAAGGATTTCCAGAGGAAAATTCCACTTGATGTTCCCTAGGCCAGGGTTTTCCTGGCTGCCTATCACCTACTCCCAGAGCTTCCTCCTCCTCTTCCTCCACCCACCCTAACTGCCCTGTTAAAGAGCAGCCCCCATGCTCCACCCAGGCAGCAACCAATGTCATACCTCCAGGCAGCTTCACATCTGGAAGGGAAGAGAACTGGAACGGCCATTCACTCCAGACACTTCCGCTACTACCTATCTGGGGGTTGAGGCTGGAGGCTGTTCTGCGTGTGTGTATCAGATTGTTCTTGCATGTCTCCATGAAGTTTCCATCCTGAACAAAACAAAATTCCTCTCTTGGAAGAGAAAAGGTATCCAAAGGCAGCACTACTCTAAATGTGCACAGTAGAAAATGTCATAAGCAAAAATGCTCTTCGGCCTTATTCCCAAAGACCGAGTTTAACAATATTAACCTGATTTCTTGACTACAGGTGCACAGTGAGTCTCCAAGAAGCAGATACGGCTTTCAGCATCCTCTCATTTCCCTTGACCGTGGTACTCTTGTCATGGCATGACTCTATGGAACTAACATTCTTCAGAATACACTTTGGGGAAAGCTGTCTTTGGATACAGATAAGAATTTCTCCTTTTCCTACTTTTAACCTCTGGTTTAGATCTTTTGGCACTTTTGTATCCAGAATTGATTAAGCACACAGGTCAAGAATATGATGGTTATTCATTGGGGGGCCTATAAACCATTATTTAACTCAGTTTATTCTGGCACCCAAGGAGAGAAAGGTGTGTTTGTCCACCGGGACTTCCTCATTGGAAAAACAGCCTTTTATCTCAGAAGCCCAGGATATCTGTGTAGAAAGAGACATGACCATTGCCCTGGAGCCCCTTACCTTTTCCATGATAAGGTTGAGGTTAACTTGCCTTGACTTCTCCTTCTCAACCTGATCTCTCCTCAGACTCCTCCTTGTGACTGGCCAAAAGATGCACTTTCATGGGGTTCAGGTGGAGTGTGATCTTGTGCAGTGTCTCCCCAGCTATGGTCTCTCGTGGCCAGAACTAAGGGAGATTGTGTATTCCTAGAAGAAATCAACCTGAAATCAAATGCTATGATTTTGTCTATTTTAAGGGTCAAACCCAGGAACAAAACTGATAGCTGAACACACCCTTAGTTCTTGCCATACACCAAAAACCCAAGACTCCCTTCGTGAGCTCCCACCGTTTATTAGAGTAAAATCCAGCTACGATCTGACTGCAGCCAAGGGCACCAACCGCCTAATACATTCCTGCCTCTCAGCCCTCTGTCTCATCCTTTCATACCCCAGGCTCTTTGTCTCCTGAGAGGCTTTGACATTGCTATCTCTGCTGTCGAAAGAGTCTTCTGGCTACTTAAAAGGATGGCCTGTTCTCAATTTTTTTTTTTTTTTTTTTTTTAGAGAGAAAGAGTGTGAGCAAGGCAAGGGCAGAGAGAAAGTGTGAGAGTGGAGGAGAGGGGCAAAGGGAGAGAATTCCAAGCAGGCTCCACGCTCGGCACAGAGCCCGACACTGGGCTCAATCTCCTGACCCTGAGATCATGACCTGAGCTGAAATCAAAAGTCAGAAGCTCAGCTGACTGAGCCACCCAGGTGGCCCCTGTTCTCATTCTTCAGGTCTCAGCTTAGATGTCACCAACTCAGGGAAGCCCTTGCTGACCTCTCTAGGTCATCCCCCCTCCTTTATTTCACCAATCACCTTATTGATTTTCTTCATTGCACAACAATGTTTCTTTTGTTATTTGCTGGCTCCATTTGTTTATTGCTGGCTTCATTAATTTCCTTCTGGTTGAGGACATTTCCTGTCCTGAACACTACTCTAGCCTCAGGCTTCAGCATATATTTGTGGAACGAATAAATGAAGGTGTAAAAGAGCGTTCCTCAAGACAGGGGTCACTGCACATCTCTGTCCAACTCCTCATCTAACGAAGGCATGTTAAAACCCTAAGTTTTCTACACTGGAAGAATTTGCACCATGGAAATAGGCAAATGCTACAAATCAATGCTTGATTTATTGTTTTGTTGACCTTCAGACTTAAGTAATGGAGAAAATGTTAATAATGCATCGGAAAACTCAAAGTGTATCATACCTGTAGCCACTATATTGTAAATGACAAGAAAATTGAGAGGCGCTTGGGTGGCTAGGTAGGTTAAGTGTCCGATTTCGGCTCAGGTCATGACCTCACACTTGGTGAGTTTGAGCTCTGCTTGGGCTCTGTGCTGACAGCTCAGAGCCTGGAGCCTGCTTTGGATTCTGTCTCCCTCTCTCTGCCCTTTCCCCCACTCGCACTCTGTCTCTGTCTCAAAAATAAACATTAAAACAAATTTTTGTTAATGTCACAGAAAATTGAGAAAATATTCATATGTGTGTGTGTATATCTATCTATATCTATATATATATACCTATATATATACCTATATATATAGATATATATGTGAAAAGCCAATTAGTAACCATTTAGCAGAACACGATTGGCTTGGATGCTGCCGGTATTTGCAATATAGTGTGACAAGTGCTGGGATGACGTATGTGCACGGGAAAGATCTATCAGAAAATGGGGGACCAATAACTTTACCTGGAGCCATTCGTGAAGGCATTACAGAGGAAGCGACTCAAGTTTTATTCTTACGAAAGAAATTTCCAAGTTAAATAAAATAGGGATGGGAATTCCAGGAAAAGAATCCACAAAGATTATAAAACATTGTTTTGTGCAAATTCCACACCCTGCTTTGTTTGCTCCGTTACTGACCCTTGAATCAGGGGAATCGTGGTGTACATATTCTTCTGTGACTTGGTTTTTTCAATTAGTATTATATTGTTGAATTTCACCTGTTGATGCATGACTATAGTTCATTCATGTTTGCTGCTGACAGAGTTTGATATTGTATCTACTTAATGGTTGATTTATTCTTCTACTGTTGATGTACATTTGAAAACTTACATAAACTTACAATGAAGTAAATATACAAATGAAAGTAGTACTCTTCTTAATTAGTTATCATTTCATTTTACTATTTTGAGTTGCTTGTTTCAGGGTTTTGCCTATGAAACAATGCTGCCATGAGAATTCGTACAGTGTCTTTTTTTTTTTTTTTTTAATATTTGTTTATTTTTGAGAGAGAGACAGAGTACGAGCTGGGGAGTGGCAGAGAGAGGAGGACACAGAATCCAAGGCAGGGTCCAGGCTCTGAGCTGTCAGCACAGAGCCCAGCACAGGGCTCAAACTGAGAAACCGCGAGATCATGACCTGCGCCGAAGTCAGATGCTTAACCAACTGAGCCACCCAGGAGCCCCTATATCTGTCGTGTAGATGAGCAAGCATTGAATAACCAACCCTCTAGGAGGGAACTGCTGAGTCATAAAGCATGCAGGCACATTTACAACCCCGCTTCGGGTGCCCCCTGTTTTTCAAAGGGGTTGAACCATTAGCAGTCTACCAGTGTCTTTATTATATACCACATGATATTGTTGACACTTGCTATTGTCATACCTTTTAATTTTTGCCCATCTTGTAGGAGGATTCTCGCACAGAGAGTGGTGACACAGAGGCTTTTCTTTCCAGGAAGCAACTTTATTTGTGTCGACACGACTCAGGTAGGTTCCTACCCAAAGAACTAAGCCTAGAATGCCATGTGGCATATATATATTTTTTATATATATTTTTTACTTCTTTGTCTGCCATATATGGTAACACACAAACGTGCAGTCTGATTAAGTGGTCTCATGTTACAAGGTCTTGAGGGATATTGTCATGTATAGTCAGGTTGCCTTGAAAGGTTTTTTTTCTTAGGGAGGGGATCCTACCATAATCTGATAGATGTAAATGGTTTTGCATTACCAGGTTAATTGCTATTTCTTTGTGTCTAATGGGTTTTGTTATTTAGCAAATTTTCCTACTGGGCCAGGTGTTCTGGCCCTGGTTTAAAGGGAAATAAATTACCCCATATTTTCTTATTACAATCGAAATTGTATGACTGACTTTATTGTGCCCAGGTGATATGTTTGTCATGGCCCTGTGTATCAAAAACACCTTCATGTCCCAACCTGAATTTGGTTTCTAATCATACAATGGTGATTCTATATTAGTTTGAATCAGATATTTGGGGAAATAGGGAGTTCCTTCAGACAGGGGTAGGTCTACCTCAATGGGCTTTCAGATCTTCTCTCTCATCCAAGGGAGAGAGAGAAGTAGGTGGTGTCATTAACGTATTCAACATTTTCAGTATATATCAGGTGCTGGGAATAATTAAGAATATGGCCCCTACTTTTCTGAAATCTGCATTCCAGCGACACATATGAGTCATTAATAGTCTAACCCAACTCCCCTTCCCACCTCTCCGAGTCACTGGGCCCTTCATTCATTGAACCAGCATTACTGCGCACAGGCTCTGGGCCCTGTGTGAAGTGTTGGGGCCACCTCTGAGGAGGCATTCTCATTATAAATGCTGTCTCCAGGAGCCCCACCTGACAGCCGGCTTCAAGGCTGGCTGAGGAACCATTAGTCCTGTAAGGGAGGAATTCACTGAATTGCTCTCTGGTGGTAGCCACTTTAAACAGCCATGTTTTTCAAACTGTAGTTTACTTGCAATCAGAAACTCTTTTCAATGCCTATTGATAATGCAAATTCCTGCACCTCTACTCAAGGAGCTACTGATTCAGCAAGTGCAAGAATCTGCGCTTTCACTAGCTCTTAGAGAATTCTGAAGACTGCTGAAGTTTGAAAACCACCGTCCTTCTAAAGTCATGCAGCTACAGAATGTTGGAACATAGAGGGCATAACTAACAGATAAAGCTACAGATCAGGCCCCATGCCTAGGAGGTGGAAACCCCGATGTTGTGGCTCCCTGTCCAGTGTTCTTGGCTCTCAGGAAACGTGTCCAGGGAGAATCTAAATCAGTAGGCCCCTCTGTGCCCACTGTGCTGAGGCTCAGTTGGTCTGTCAGCAGACTTGGATACTGGGATTGCCGGAGGGAGATGTGCTGCATGACCATTCCACACACCTATGCTGAAACCTTCCAGCCCCTAGATGGCCCCTCTGGGTGGTTAATGGCATCAATTTACAAACACAGAATGCTTGGAGCCCCGCTGGCTCCCAAAGGAATCTAGCCAAAGAGCACAATAATAAGCAAAATGGACTGTAGCCAACATGGACCCAAACATGAACAGCTGGGAGAAGTGACCTCCTTAGGCCTAAGGCATGTAGGAGGGGGTGTTACTTCCTGAGTTCCTGCTTGGAGGAGGGGAGGATCCCTGTCTCTTAGCAGGTGCTCCATAAATGCCAGCTGCATGCTGGAAGAAGGGTGACAAAGAGCTGAAGCATTTGGGGACAGGAGGCTGTAGGAGGAGAAGGGCCTCTGTATAGATTGGATGGATCATATCCTCAAAGAGAGCAGACCTCTCAGACATTTATCTTTTTTTTAATGTTTACCTACTTATTTAAAATGTTTATTTATTTATTTTGAAAGAGAGAGCGAGTAGGGAAGGGGCAGAGAGAGAGGGAGACAGAGAATCCCAAGCAGGCTCTGCACTGTCAGCACGAAGCCTGACGTGGGACTTGAACCCATGAACCATGAGATCATGACCTAGCTGAAATCAAGAGTCGGAGGCTTCACTGACTGAGCCACCCAGGTGCCTCTACTTATTTATTTTGAGAAAGAGAGAGGGGACGGGGTGGGGAGAAGAAGTTGGGGAGAGGGGTAGAGGGAGACAGAATCTTAAGCAGGCTCCACACTCAGCAGGGAGCCTAATGTGAGGTTCCATCTCACAACCATGAGGTCATGACCTGAGCCAACATAAAGAGTCAGATACTTAACCGACTGAGCCACCCAGGCTCCCCAACACTTGTCTTTCTACCGCACCCTCCCCCCGGGGGGCCCTCTCGCTGGCCTCCTGTGTGACTTAGCTTGTCCTATAGCACTGCTTTCCAGGCACCAGCCAGTCGTGTGAATTCTAGACCCTGGTCCAGGAACGTGGGGTAAAGCCACAGATAATGAAGGTGGTGTAACTCATATTAAACTAGCTATCTGTGTAGCATTATATCTTTTGTAAAGCTTTTTTACTTTTCGTTAGCCCATAACTCTGCTTGGAAGGCTTCTGCCGGGTTGACAGCTCTGGCTTCTTCTCAGCTTGTAGGTGGAGGTTTTTAAATAAATTTCACCCCCTCCAGGTTCCTCTCGTATTTCATCATGCTGTTTGTCTCCCTCAGAGCACTTGTCACATTCGGTAATTATCGTAGTTCCCTGTTTCCTTGCTAATCGTGACCTCACCTGGAATGGAGGGAGGCGCCACGAAGGCAGGGACCATGGCTGTCTTGTTTAGCACCATATCCCAACACTGGACAGATCTGGCACACAATCTTTATTAATGCATAACAATCCTAAGGCAGGTGTCATTTAGATGAGTCCCTGAAGCAGAGAGAGAGAGAAAGTTTGCTGCCCTTCCCTGAACACCTGGTTAGTGGCAAACCCTGTACTAGAATCTGAGGTCTCTGGCTCCTCGTCCAACGGTTAGCAGGATGCTAGCACCCATCTTTGTCCTGCAAAGGAAAGAAAACTCAAAGACACGCCTGCAGGAGAGACAAATGAGGCAGAGCCAGACACAAGCCCAAATCCAGTGCCAAACAAACCCTGTCCTCTCTACACCAGTGTTTGCAGCTGATTTCCTACTCTGTGCTGGGGACCTGGGGTGGAGGAGAGAGAGTTTGGGTCCAGGTTGAGCTGCACCCAAGGGTGCATCCTCACACACCAATATCGCCTCCTTCCTGAGCCCTGCTAGGACCCGGAGGTGAAGGCTCAGGTCAGTTGAGACTGCCTTAGCTTGGGCTGCTTTAACAATATACTGCAGACTTAAACAGAAATTTATTTCCTCACAGTTTTGGAGGCTAGAAGTTGGGAGATCAGGGTGCCAGGATAGTGGGGTTCTGGTGAGGACCCACACTTCCTGGCTTCCAGGTAGCCACCTTCTTGCTGGATCCTCATAAGAAGGAGGGCGGGGGTAGGACATTGGGCTCTAACTTTTAAGAGCACTAATCCCATCATGGAGGCTCCACCTTAATAACCTCATCTCAGTCTACCTCCCAAAGGCCCCACCCCCTAACACTACCACCCTGGAGGGTCAGGGCTTCTCCATAAGAATTTTGGAAGACCACAAACATTCCATTTGTAACAGGGACCCAGGAAGTGGCAGCCTGGGGGCAAAGAGGAACCAAATATGAAACTTCTGTGATCTGTGGCCAAAGAGACAAGGGGAGGAGAGAACAGGAAGTGAGCAGGGAGATGGAGAATTCCACCCATGGGTTCATTGCCAGCAGTCCTCCAACGGTTCCCGTGGGTTTCCTGGGCTCACCAGACACCACCGGGAGTGAAGGCGCTCAGCTGGACCTCATTAGCAGGCCTTGTTTTCCACTCCGGTTTGCCGCTGACCTGGCGCTGGTTAGCATGCTGCCCCAGGCTGGGAAGGAGCGGGGCACCACCTCATGCTGAGTCACCCAGCTCAGGGACCGGGAAACTTACATAACGAGCCCCACTCCGAGCATTGGTACATCAGGCTCAAGGTCCAGGGGCGGGAAAGAAGGAAGCGAGCCTGGGGGCAGCACGGGGGCACGGGAGGTGGAGGTCCTGGGGACCCTGATTCTGTCCGGGCCAGGAAGACACTGCGCACCCGGGCGCCTGAGAGGGCTCATGCGTGACACGGTGGGATTCCTCGTGATTACAGATGCAGATTCAGGAGAACAAGGACAACATGGAACATCGGCTTTAAATCCGCACAGTCCGGTTCCCGTCAGCCTGTTCTCGGCGGCCCGGGAATCTGAAGCTGGTCCAAAAAGAACACAGGTGGCAAATGAGGAACTTAATAAAAATGTGAACTCCTGAACTGTCTAAGCTATGTCTTCAGGGTATTGTTACAGCCACAGGAGATAGCCCTGCAGTGACACAGGACGATGTTGTTTGCGTAGGGAAACAGCCCGTGGGCTAGAAAAATGTGAGTGGGCGGCCGTTTGAACTTTGTTGCAAAGCTCCTTTCAGTGGAGACCCCTTTACAGATGAAAATGAAGACACTGGCTATGGTAGGAGACATTCCTGAGAACTCGTGAAAAGGGGATACTTGCCTTTGTAAGAATTTTGTTCCACCCTAGCCCTTTGATTCCTTCTGAAAAAGCAGCCTTCCAGAACGCTGCTCACCCCAACCCCCATGCGTACCCCTATAAGATGTGTCAAAGGAAAATTGTCTACGGAGGAAGCAAATCACTCCTTCCCACCAAACACTGAGTATCCATTGCTTTAGTGGAACTTTTTTCAACATGCACACAATTTCTTGGCAGTTTGGGGGGCACGGTGCTGTACAATGTCAGCTCTGCATAGAGTGAGAGAAGAATCACTCCCAGAGTGAGAAAGACCTCAGTCGAATCTTAGATCCACCTTTGATCATTTTCCTGCCTCTCTGAGCCTCAGTTTCCTCCTCTGTAAAATGCAGTGGTCAGAGCACTTAACCTCACAGGGTCTCTCTGAAAGCTTTTAAAGGAGCTCTCATTGGGGCACCTGGGTGGCTCAGTCGGTTGAGCGTCCAACTTCGGCTCAGGTCATGATCTCGCCGTCTGTGAGTTCCAGCCCCACATCGGGCTCTGTGCTGACGGCTCAGAGCCTGGAGCCTGCTTCGGATTCTGTGTCTCCCTCTCTTTCTGACCCTCCCCCTCCCCTTCCCCCCGCTCATGCTCTGTCTCTCTCTGTCAAAAAAAATAAATAAATAAACATTAAAAAAAAAAAAAATAAAAGGGGCGCCTGGGTGGCTCAGTCGGTTAAGCGGCCGACTTCAGCTCAGGTCATGATCTCACGGTCCGTGAGTTCGAGCCCCGCGTCGGGCTCTGTGCTGACAGCTCAGAGCCTGGATCCTGTTTCAGATTCTGTGTCTCCCTCTCTCTCTGCCCCTCCCCCGTTCATGCTCTGTCTCTCTCTGTCTCGAAAATAAATAAACGTTAAAAAAAAATTAAAAAAAAAAATAAAAAAATAAAGGAGCTCTCATTGAGAGCTTTGGATACTTGACATTTCTGGACAAATATTTGTTAATGCTTTTTATTGTTTTAATGGTTAGAAAGTGAGAGAAAGTTATCACAAAGTGAAAAGAGAGCATGTAAAGATAATAAAGGGATATATCGAAAGGGCAGTGTCATTATTTTCATTAATAACTTCTTGGTCACACACACACACACACACACACACACACACACACACAAGAATCTGGTAAAAACTACAGCCAAAGTCTCTAGGAGAAAAATACATTCATCAAATTTTCACACAATTACAGGTTTCTAGATACGCTGAGGGCCAATATAAAGCTCAAAATAAAAGTCCTATAATGTAAAAGGATTAGTGCTCACAAGTGCCATGCCTGCCTCTTGGGAATCTACGGGGGGCAAGGGGACACTGACAGTGAAAATCTTCAACACAAACACTCTCCACTAGGAGACAAACACCCTTACATCCTCCTCTCAGAGGAGGGAACTCCCTCATCTCTGGGAACTGAACAGTGATGCTATGCATAGCGGAAGGCTGGAGCTTGCAGGGGAGTCTCCACTGGTCCCCTGGCTGGACCCACCTTCTTGCCCATTTGCCTGGAGAGAGTGTTAGGGAGTATGGGCGCTGAGTGCAGATCTCTGCCTGGCTCAGAGAACCGAGGCTGGGTGCTAAGGAGGGAGCAAGGAAAACACAGGCGATGTTTCTATCACCGAGTGCTCCTGCTGCCCTTCTCTGTGGGGTGATGCAGAGGTTACAGAGCCAGAGAATTCTCCTCACACACCCATGACTGAACCCTGAGTCCAGACCAGCCCTGGGAGACAGTGACCAGGTAGGTCCTCCAGATCCCAGAACAGAAGACTCTGCACCTTTATTCTGAAAAATCCCTCAGAAGGTGGACTCAGTGCCCTTTCTCCATCGCTCTGTGCTACCTTCTCCTTGCTCAATGGCTCAACAAGAAGATAACAGAGCTCAATCTACTAAGGCTAAGAGAAACAAAGGGAGGTCTGGGTAAGGGTTGAATTGGAGCAAATACTTTTGCTGTCTACAGGGCATTCATCGTGAGCTTATTCTTAGGGCAAGACTGAAGAGAGGACTTTCATTTGGCAGAGAATACAGGGCTTCCTGTATCAGCACTGTGTTCCCACTGCTTCCCCTGGGTGCCAAATGTTTCCTTCATGATTTCCTCCTTTAGATTGTGGCCTCAAAAACATTTGTGAAAATGTAAGCATTGATCATGTCTAAACAGCTCCTTAAATACCAACACTAATGGATTCAATTTTATCTATCACATGAATAGCAAGAAACAGAGGCTTAAGAAAATGGAACACAGGATAGGTAGAAAACAAGGAATAAACTGGGCGGTGGAATGCTATCTAGAAGAGATGATTGGGGTGGGGCTCTTGAGGGGCTTGGGGCATTGAGCCAAGTTCACCGGATGCCTGGGGCAAGCAGGCTGTGAGGTGAGAACATCACCATCACATCATCACATCCAACAATTACTGAGACTTTGCTATGTAAGAACTCCACTGAGCAGTTGACATACTTTCTCTCATTTCAAACTCACAGCACCACAACCTTATGAGCTAGGGACCATTACCATTGCAATGAAGAAACTGAATGAATAACACAGCCATTAAATAATTTGCTAAGGATGGCACAAGCTAGTAGGAAGAATTAGCCTCACGTCATCTGACTCCATCTGACTTTTACATGCACATGAGTACCATTTCTGTGCTATTGGCTCCCAAAGATAGAACCTCTGGCCCAGGCATCTCTCCTGACAGTCAGACTCCTGATTTTTTAAAAACAAACAAACAAACAAACAAACAAACAAAGTTTTCCAGGACTCCTGGAATAAAACACTCAACACTTGCACCTCCGAAAGCCAACTCAAATTTAACATGGTTAATTTGAGCTCCTGCCTCCTCCCTCAAACAAAACAAAGCCCTCTAATACGCATGGTCGTTCTGTTTCAGCTAATGGTAACTTCATCCTTCTAGTTGTTCAGGCCCAAATCCCCAGAATCATCCTTGATTCCTCCCCTTTCTCTCAGATCACACATCGAAACCATCAGGAAATTCTGTTGACTTATCTTCAAAATACATTCAGAATCTGACCATTTTGTACCACTTCCTCTAGTATGACACATCATCTTCTCTCTTATCTAAATAATAGAGCCTCCTACTTGGTCTCCCTGCTTCTACCCCTGTAGCTCCACAGTTTATTCTTAACACTATAGCTAGAGTGATCCCCACCTTTTGGAGGTTTTTTTATTGTAAAAAAACAAAACATAGATACAAAAAGCTACAAAAGTCTAGTTTAGTGAATTTGTGTGAGGTAAACAGCCTTGTAACTACCACCCAGATCAAGAAACAGAATGTGACACCATAGGACCCCCTCTATGTGTCCCATCCCCATCACACAGTCTTTTTGTGCCCCCAACGGTAAGCATTATCCTGACTTTTATAGCACTCACCTCCTTGTGCTTCTTCATGGTTTCTCATCCACATGGGTATCCCCATGTACTACAGCTCAGACCTGTCTACTTTTAAAAACTTGATATGTTTTCTAAGTCTCTTTTAATCTATAGGATCCCCTCCATTTCTTTCTTTTCCTTTTTTTTTTTTTTTTTTTTTTTTTCTGTTGAAGAACCTGGGCTGTGTGGCCTGCACACTCTCCTGTAGTGTGGGTTTTACAGACTGAACTCCATAATGTATTCAACATGCTCCACTGTCCTCTTGTACGTCCTGCACACTGAAAGCTGGATCCAGAGTCCGATCAGTCTGGTCTGATCCTTTCGGCAAACCGTGGTATGTGTTTCCCATTGAAAGTCTGGTATTCATTCTTTTTGTTTTATTGTTTTTAAAAAACTTCATTTGTTAGCTTTCATTCTTTTTGATGTTAGTGGCCCATGACGCTCATTGCCTAGACCCATTAATTCATTAGAGTTTGCAAAATGCGCATACTCTAATTGCATGATTTTGTTTCCACTTCTTAGCTGGAATAATTGTATGAGGAGATGTTTCCTTCTGTTAGTATTACAGAGGAAAGGCAGGAAATGTGCTTGGTTCTTCCCATTTATTTCCTCAGTTTTCAAGATAATAAATTGATTTCCTGTGATTATCAAAAACTGACTAATTTTTGTGTCATATGTGTGTGTGTGTTTAATTTTGAGCTCATAGATTTTTTTTTTGAACTCATAGATTTAAACATATATGATGAGTTTCAGTTCTTTGCATTTCTTATCCTTACCAAAGCTCCAAAAAGCATATATTTATCAGAAACTCCAACCAAGGTCACTGAAATGAACAGATGTTCATGACCCTTTAGTTTTCATCTTAGACTGTGGCTTTCTTTTTTTCCATTTATTTGTCTGCCAATAATTATCCAAGTTGAAGAGTCTCCTCTGGAATAAAATACTTTATTTCATCCAGATTTTGGCCAATGAGAGACTCTTCAAGTGAGTTATTTTGACGTGATCATAGCAGTCCATACTGAGTTGAATAGCATCATCCCAAAATTTGTGTCCATCCAGAACCTATGATCATGACCTTATTTGGAGATAGGGTCTTGGGAGATGTAATCAAATTAAGAGGTTGTGTTGGACTAGGGTAGGCCCTCAATTCAATATGACTAGTGCCCTTATAAGAAGAAGGACATTTGGACACACAGACACACAAGAAAAATGTCACAAAATAGAGGCAGAGATTGGAGTAATGCATCTACCAGCCAAGGATTGCCAGCAACTACCAGAAGGTAGGAGAAATTCATGAAACAGATTCTTCACAGAGCTTCCATAAAGAACTGCTCTTTCTGATGCATTGATTTCAAATTTCCAGACTCCAGAACTGTGAGAGAATAAATATCTGTTGTTTTAAACATTCCAGTTTCTGGTACTTTGTTAGGGTAACCCGGGGAAGCTAATACATAGCCTTTGATAATTTTTTACTCTCTGGTATGAAAAAATATTTCAGGCTCCTCTTGACCATATTATGACCCAGATCTGGAGTATTTTCTTGGCCATTTTAGTAGATAGAACTAGGGGTAGGGGGAATGAAAATATTTGAAGATAAAATGAAGATAAAATTCTCATGAATGCACAATGGTATTTCCAATTCAAATTCTGAGCGTCCTAATTCTCAAGGACCTAGAGAAAACAGAATATATTAAAATAACTTGCTTTATCCTTTGTTATAAATACAACAGTCTCAGAATACCAATACTGTCACCACCAGTTATGATTATTAAAACAATTTAAAAACTGTTGCTTGTGTTATTCCTATTCTCTTTTTATTTTTTAATGGTTATACTACATTTACATTGTCAGAACATATAGCTATTACACATAGTAGGCCCCGTGCCTTTTAACTCTCATTTAATCTAATTCTACAGGTAACTATATATTTAATACTCAGTAACAGTTCTTAATGCTGCTTCTTCTGAAGTCATTTTGTTGTCTGAAGCACATTTTTTTTCAGAAAATTCATAGAGAAGCCCTCATGGGAACAATGTTCCTTGAGTCCTTGCATGTTGATACATTTGTCAGGGTCCTTTCTACTTTAAGGTAAGTTTTGCTGGAAATAAAATCTTTAGTTCACATTTTCCTTCGTTGAAGACCTTAAACATGGCACTCAATTTGCCTCTGGCATCAACCATGGCTGTCAAAAATCTGATGATAAAGTAATTTTCTTTCCCTTATTAAGCAACATGCTCTTTTTACAGAAGTGCCCAAAACATGTTTCATTTTCTTTAAAATCTAAAAATCTAGCATGTGTTCATTCCAGCACATTTTATGCTTTCAACATGTTGTTTCAAATATTTTTCTTTCCTTTTTACAATTCAGGCCAGTTTTCTTAAGTCTTACTATTTAGTTTCATTCTGTTTCCTTGTTTTGGTGTCATCTTCATTCCTTTTTAGTATTTAAGAGGCTGTGACTTTTTTCAGAATAGCTAAAATCAAAAACAAGAATCAACAGATGTTGGCGAGGATGGGGAGAAAGAGGAGCCCTTTTGCACTGTTGGTAGAAATGAAAACTGGTACAGCCCCTCTGGAAAACAGTATGGAGGTTCCTCAAAAAGTTAAAAATACAACTACCCTATGATCCAGGAGTTGCACTCCTGGGTATTTATTCAAAAAATACAAAAACCCCAATGCAAAGGGATGCATGCACCCCTGTGTTTGTTGCAGCATTATTTACAATAGTCAAACTATGGAGGCAGTCCAAGTGTCCATTGATAGATGAATGGAAGAAGATGTGGTATACTTACACAATGGAGTATTATTGAGCCGTAAAAAAGAATGAAATCTTGTCATTTGCAACAACATGGATGGAGCTACAGGGTATAGTGCTAAGTGAAATAAGTTAGTCAGAGAAAGACAAATACCATATGATTTCACTCATATGTGGCATTTAAGAAACAAAACAAATGAGCAAAGAAAAAAAAGAGGGAGAAACCAAGAAGTAGACTCTTAACTATAGAGAACAAACTGATGGTTACCAGAGGGGAGGGGTGAGGGGGTGGGAGAAATAGGGGATGGATATTAAAGACTACACTTATCATGATGAAAGAAATAAAATAAAATGTAAAATAAGAAAAAAATGTTATGCCTTTTACTTTCTATTTGGGTTAAGGTATTAGTTTGTATGTCTGCTTGCTTCTGTAGTCCTCATTTGATATTATTTTGATTTTTTTCCTTCTGATTCCAATTCTTTCTTGAGTTTAGTCACCTCATTTCGGAGCTTATCTAATTTTGATATAAGACATTAAAAAAATTTTTTTTAATGTTTACTTTTGAGAGAGAGAGAGAGACAGAGACAGAGACAGAGCACAAGCAGGGGAGGGGCAGAGAGCAAGAGGGAGACACAGTATCCGAAGCAGGCTCCAGGCTCCGAGCTGTCGGCACAGAGCCCTACACGGGGCTAGAACCCACGAACCGTGAGATCATGACCTGAGCCGAAGCTGGACACTTAACCGACTGAGCCGCCCAGGTGTCCCAAGACATACTTCTAGTGTCTTATTTCATTTTGAAAAAAAATACTCTATTTTTGATCTTTTTTTTTTTTTTTTTTTTTTTGGAGCAGACCTGTTTGGCATGACTTCATGATCTGTAGGGATATTATTCATTTTTTCCCATTTTTCTTATAACATTTTTACATAGATTTAAATATGGCACTTTTTGTTGCTTACTGTTATGTGAATTAAACTTTCTAGAACTGCTAGAAGGAGCCTGGATTTAAGGGAACTTCTCTAATTTCACAGAGCTTCCTCCCCCGTTCCTTTTGTGAAAAACAAACGAAATGAAATGAATCGAGGAAACGAACCGTTACAGCTCGCTCTCTCAGATCTCCTGGTTCTGTTCCCCTCCACCGCTTTTGTTCTGGGGCTCCTCTTCCCACGTCTCTTTTGTCCTCTTTTGTTCTATTTTGAGTCCACCCCAGCAGCTTTTCCTCGGGGAGGACAGTGCCCAGGAAGGGAGCCTGGAGTGAGCCATTTCAAATGCTCAGGGGGCTGGCTTGCTTCAGGCCCCTACGTTTCTCCCCCAGTGAAATGCACTTCCCGTACTGGCCTCCTGAGCCTTCCAGTGAATGACTAACTGTTGACTATTCTGGGGCCGTCCTGTCCTCAGGTCCCGTTCCTTTCCTCTGCTGAGATGCCGATACCAGGCAGGTCTTGAGGCTTTGAGCGATTGGTTTCTGTCCACTTCTTCTTTTTCTTTTTTTAAGTTTATTTATTTTTGAGAGAGAGAGAGAGAGAGAGCAGGGGAGGTGCAGAGAGCACGAGGGAGACCCAGGATCCAAGGCGAGCTCTATGCTGACATCAGAGAACCTGATGCTTAGTCCACTGAGCCACCCAGGCGCCCCGGTTTCTGTCCACTTCTATTTTGGTGTTTGTGAGGATACCCCGTCACCTAGTTTTGAGCAAAATATTGGCCAAAGGTTTCTAGTTTTCATTCCAGTCTCTCCATCAGTTGTGACGTGGGGATTCAGAAAGGTCCCAGAACAATGCTGCCACCACCTTTCCAGAGCACTCCTTCTGAAACACGTCAGATCATGCTACTTGTCAAAAGTGCTGAAACAACTTCCATTTCACGCCCAGGAAAAGCTGAAGTCTTTGCAATGGTGTAGGAGGCCCTGGAGGATCACGGCCCCTCTCCTCAGACCCTTTCTGGTGCTCCTCTCCTGTCTGCTCTCTCTGCTCCGGCTATACCTCCACTGGCTTCATGCTGTACCTTGAACATGCCACACCTCTTGCCATCATTTGCCTTTGCTCTAGCGGTTTCCTCTACCTCGATCACCCTTCCCTCAGATGGGAAATACATTAACCACTTCCTTCAAGTGTTTAAAATCTCTTTCTCGTCGACATCTGGTCTAACTACCTTGTCTGATACGGCAACCTTCCCACTAGCACGGTTCCCTTTCCTTTGCTCTGTAGTTTCTTCTCTCCATAGTATTCAACATCTAACATGAAACGGTTCACTAATTTATTATGCTTACTGTGTATTACCTATCTTCCCCCTGCTAGAATATAAAATCCATGAAAGCAGGAACGTTGAAGTCTGGTTTGTTCTTTTCAGTATATCAAGTGCCCAGAACAATGTCTGGCAGATGTAACCACTTAATAAATGCATGAATGAATAAATAAATGAGGCAGCCAGGGGTGCAGTTCGCTCAGAGCCAGCCACTGGGGAGCAACTTGGGTGCCAGGTCACCACCTCCACCATCCTCCTGCATCCAGAGGGCCCAGGGTCTGCAAGCCTGTGTGAATGAGTACTGAGCACAGCCAAGCAGAGTTTGCCCTTGAGCCTCATGGATTATCAGAAGGCCAGCGATGTCAGAAACATTCTTTCTAGGACTTCTGAGTTCAGCCCAAGCCACAAATAGCACCCCAGCCATGTGCCTTCTAGCATTTCAGCACATCTGCTCCCCATCCCACTGGAAGAGCAGAGAAGCCTGGAGGGCAAAAAAAAAAGGTGGGGGGGGGGGGGGAGAGAGAGAGAGAGACAACTCCAGTCCCTGGCAAAGGGGCTCACAAGTAGGGAAGAAGATGACAATGTGTGACAGTGTCCCTGTCCCCAGGCGCCAACCAGACCCAGCTGTGCTGGGCTGTGCTGAAAGCCTGTAACCTGAGTCGGTTGCGTCCTTGCCCCTTTGGATGGAACTAGGGACTATTATTTATTTGGTGTTGTCAACTTAGTCTCAGGGAACAGACATCACATCGCCCATCTTCTAGCTCTTCCAGCATAAGTAACGTTAACTTAGGACTGACCCAAGCAAGCGTCAGGCTCAAGGGTCTTACTTTCTAAGCAAACCTAAGTAGGTCTCAGGCATGCAGTGCCCCCTCTCTCCTTCCCTTAGAAGAAGGAAGCCTAAGGTGGAGGCCATTTTAACAGGGAAATCCTGCCCTGAACAGTCTCTCTGAAACTCAAATTCGTCTTGGAAAATGCTCCATGGGCTTGGATGACTGAAGGATCATTGCCCAATCAGGAGAATGCAAGCCTATTGCCAGGACCAAGAAAATAGGTAAAAGGTCAAAAGTGAGGCCTTTTCCAGCCCAAGCTTAGGATCCTAGCTCTTTCCTTCGGTTCCTTTTTTATTCTGCTGGAAACTGCCAGCACAGCAGCCAAGATGAGCTCCCATACTCACATACTCACAGTATCACAGGGCGGATTGTGTCAGTCCCTCCCCTGTGCCTTCGCTGCCTTGTTTCCAGGGCAGTACGGCAGCTCTTGAAGCTCTCTCTTCTCTTCTTTCGTTCTCTCATTCCCAGTTAGTGGATGCATGGTTCTTAACCAGTAAAACTCAGTGGGCTCCACTGCCATCAGCTAAGAGTGAGGCATGAATCCTCAAATCACAAGAACCTGAAATTCACATCATCTCTCGAGTTTTCCAAGAGTTCCCCTTGAAGTTGGACCAAATATTCAGTGGTCCCTCCACCCCCACCAGGGTCCCCAACCCAGCTGAGAAAAACACTACTGTGCCCCAGCCTAGTACACATGATACCTCATTTATTCTATGTAAGCCCCTTAAGATAAATACTATCGTGCCCATTATATGCATGAGAACACTGAGTTCAATGGCTTATGCAAGGTCTTGCAACTTGGAAAAGGCCTCATCAATGTTTACTGCCTTATGAGGTTTTCCAGCTAGCCTGTACAGAGATGTGTTCTCTGTGTTTAAAGGTGTCAGAGACAATCACCTCTGGGGTTCTGGAATGTTACGGAAATAGGACTTCCAAATAGGGAGACCGTGCATCTTGGTTTCCCCCAAGAGAATTCTGATATGTCTGTGTATTATTAACAGGGCTCTCTTTTCAAAACTGTCTTACTTTGGACAGTAAGTTACATAGTCTTCCTATCTAAGATAGACCAGAAGCAAAGACGTAAGAAAACCAAACCAAACCAAACCAAAACAAAACAAAACAAAAAACCTTGTTCAAGAGGTCACTGAGCAGTCGGCATGGAAAGGCCTAATTAGGGCTTTAATATTCTCAGGGTCTGCCCCACCCCAACTTCTCTTGCTGGCTTTGCCTCAGATGTTCCCTTCCAAACTGCCCATACTTCTCCTTGCACAATGCTGGAGCTATGACCTATAGGACAGGAGGAAATGAGATCGGAATATGCCAGACGGTTCTCAGCACCCCAGATGTCCCTTCCAGTGGATCCCTGCATTACTGAAAACAAACTAAACCTCTGTGCAGGCGACCCATGTCTTTCCAATCCTAACAGATAAAGGACTCTCCTGTGGAGGAGAAATCTGAGAGACCACCAAGGTTTTGAATGTCCTGTGAGAAAGGAAAATAAGAATGTCTTTGACCAAAGCTTTTAGTCCACATTGGAGCTTCCCCAGACTCCCTCCTCTATCCCAGAATGGAATGACCCAGTGGAGGCAACAGATAGATGTTCAGCAATCAAAGATCCAAATTTGTATTCTAGCTTACCCACTTATGAGCTGGGTGACCTTGGGTAAGTTTGTCAACCTCTCTGAGCTTCAGCTTTCTAATTCATCTGAAAAATGGATATAAGAAGACCCACCATGCAATGCAATTGCAAAATTTCAGATGCAATTATGTGTAAAATGTCCAGCATAGAAGAGGCGTTTATTCATAGTGATGATGATGTTGGGGATGAGGAGGACGAGGAATATGAAAGTCATCTGTCACTGAATGCAACACAGCAATGCCACTCTCTGGGCAGACAGGAAATATTCCAAAAGCATAAACTCCAAAAGGAATAACCAATAAATATTTGTCAAGCAGTCAGAAATTTTGAGAAGAGAGGGTTCAATTATTTAACCAAGTCAAACTAAACTGAGATTTATTTGGAAACTAATATGTACCAAGTAAGATAATGAATACTGGGGATTACAGGAATTCCCATAAATAAGTTTATGCTCTCCAGGGGCATACGGACAAATCGGACAAATGTCCAAGTTAAAGAGGGACATGTATTCCCACTTCACCATGATTTCAGGCAGAGTTTTTTTTGTTTGTTTGTTTTTTGTTTTTTAAATGTCTATTTGTTTTTAAGAGAGAGAGAGAAGTTTAAGTCGAGAAGGGGCAGACAGACGGAGACACAGAATCGGAAGCAGGCTCCAGGCTCTGAGTTGTCAGCACAGAGCCCCATGCTGCCCTGAACTCACAAACCATGAGATTGTGACCTGAGCCGAAGTTGGGTGCTTAACCGGCTGAGCCACCCAGATGCCCCTCAGGCAGAGTTTTAAAACACTGTCAGAGCAGAAAGGATCAAACAGGCCATTTTGCTTAGCAGGGTGCAGGAACCTCACAAAAGGGTGGGCAAGGGAGTTGATCATTCAAAGCTAGGCAGGATTTCTAGGCATCTGACAGCATGTTTACAGTCTAGGTTGGGAAAATTCAGTTCCATTCTTCCCTCTGCAAAGAAGACAAATTGTTTCTCAAAAAGGAGGATGAAGGAGACTCCTTCATACTCCTCTTTCTCATATGAAGTCAGTGGCCAAGTCTAAAATTGAATACACATTCTGAGAGCCCCCAAGACCTGAGACTGAAACAAAATTTTTGATGCAGAGATTAATCAAGACTTGGATACAAATTCATATCACATATAAAAAATGTTTCAATTTCACAGAGTTAACTTCCAGACATTTAGTGGAAAACAAGGCATTGAATCACAAACTAAATACACAGAATATGACTTATCAGAGGTAAAAAGATAAACAGTACATGTGATATGTCACTGCTAAGAAATATTATCAATCAAGGTCACCATCTGGAAAGAGGAATTAAATTCATTCATTAACCTTCTGCTTTAATTTCGATTCCCAAACCTTGTTTAAACTAGTAAGTTAGAACTTCTTGGTTAAATAAACAAGCAGTTGGCTCTGGCATAGCAAATGAAAACAAATCATAATTCAGTCTAATTGTTCTTCTTGGTTAGACATTAGCTGGTAGACCATGAGGTGTTTCTATGTCTGCTACTTGAAATGGAGGACATATTGTTGCCATACTTACATTCTAGCCTTGAAAAGAACTCATGCTACTTTCACAAACTTTATTTCATTTATCTTCACAAAAACCCTGAGAAATTAAAAACGAGCACAGTGGAGTTAGGAAGCAGGAATTACAGCCTGATACAGGCTGGGCACGTCATGTGAAAAGGAATTAGGTTTGTTCTCCCTGGTTCTTGGAAGTAGAAAAGAACCAAAGTGTAACATTAAAGAGAGAGAGCACGTTAGACTCAACAGAAAGAATTTTCTAACACAGAAAATAGTCTAGGGGCGCCTGGGTGGCTCAGTTCGTTAAGTGTCTGACTCTTGGTTTCAGCTCAGGTCATGATCTCACCGTTCGTGGGTTCAAGCCCTGCATTGGGCCTTGTGCTGACAATGTGGACCCTGCTTGGGATTCTGTCTCTCCCCCTCTCCCTGATCCTCCCTTGCTTGCTTGTGCTATAAATAAATAAATGAGAGAAAGAAAGAAAGAAAGAAAGAAAGAAAGAAAGAAAGAAAGAAAGAAAAAAAAATAGTCTAAAGAGGCCTCAGGATACATCAAATTTCCTGTAATCTCCATACAAAATCTTGGTGGAGCATGCAATTTAACAAGAGATTATTGAGCTTAGACTGTGCTAGGCTTACAGGTAGACCTGAGTTGAAGATGGAAAAAAAAACACGTTCTTGGATATGGGTATCTCTGCCAGGGAATGAGAGTCACCTGGCAGTATCTTTAAAGATTTAAAATGCCCACATCCTAAAACTCAGAAATTTCACTTTATAGTATCCACATGTGCAAAACAGTCATATGTATAAGGATAATCTTGCATCATTGTTTTGGAATAGCCTGAGTTGAAAATGACCTATGTGTCAATTAATAAGGGATTGGCTAGATAAACTATAGTATTATATATCCATATTAGGAAATACCATGAACTAGTTTGGAAAATAAAAGACAACTTGGGGAAGCTACATCTAATAAAAGAATAGGTTGCCAAGATATATGGTTGAGTTAAAAACAAACAAACAAAAGGCAGTTGAAGGACCATCCATATCATATGATATAAATGACATGTTTGAAAAAGCCCCATGTTTTCCATGGTTACACATGCATACATGAAATGTATAAGAAAAGGTCTGAAGGAAAAACAAAAAGTGATATCAGTATTCATTTCCAGGGATTAGGAAAAGGGATGGTGAAGAGATGGGATTGTCAAAGGGGCCTTTAGCCTTCTCCGGAGTATTTTTAATTTTTACAAAGCAAGTGAATTTATGGGTCCCTTGTTTAGTTAAAACAGTTGCTTTCATACTTAAAAGCAGAGAAGAGAAGAAGGCAGCTCCACAGGCTCACAATCTTTTAAATGATGCATTAAAATGTAATTCAATATGATCTGTGCAGCAATCAAATAATAATAGCTAACATTTGTTGAGCTCTTATTATGTACCATGGGCTGTCTGCTGATTAAGTCATCAATCCTGATCTCAACCTCAGAATGAGGACCAATTGTTACCCCTGCTTTGGAGGTATAACTGAAGCTCTGAGTGACCTGACCAAGGCCATAATGCTAGCAACTACAGAACAGGGGTTTCAACACATGTGTTTCTGACTCCACAGAGTCTAGACTCCTAACCTCCACGCTGTCTTGCCCAAGTGTAGAGAGACCATAGATGATCTAGGGCAGTAGAGCTGGAGATGTTTGTGAACTTGAACAGGGGTCCTCAGAGGGAGAGTACAGTCATGGCGGACAGGGCTCCCATCACAGATAACCACTTCCCCTTTCTTTTTCACGAAGAGAACCTTGACTGGGTGCTAGGGGTCAACACTCATTGAAAACTCTCACAGCCACCTTTGCACAGAGGGGCAGGCTTGGTGCCCGCGGGTGAGATGTAGGCAGAGTATGTTTGCAGGAAGACCTAGTCAAGGGGCCAGTGCAGGTGATACGTGCCACTTTGGCCTTTTGTCCATCACCCGTTTCTGCCTTCCTGATATTTTCTCTCCAGAAATACTTCTGGAGATGCAAAAGCCATCTAAAAGGAGTTTGCTACGTTAATTATATCCTGGAGCTGCTGAGTAGCCCAGCGAGCTACCTCTGACTTGTGTGGGAAAAAGAAACCTCTTTTTGGTTAAGTCCACAGTCAGGTTCCATGCTGACACACGTAGTCTAACGAACACATGGGGGTCTACACAGGCTCCTTGTGGGGAAAGAGCAGGATGCCTAAAAGGCCTTAGCCTCACCTGGTTTTGAAAATGGAAAAGATTTGCTCCTGCTGCCGGCGTCCCAGTTCCCTTGGGACCACCAGGCACCGGGCATGTGGCAGCCACAGCGGGCCAGCAGACAGAGCCACAACCCACAAACACACAGGGAAATGTGGAACGGAGCCAGAGGCTCCATGGCGCTTCAGCTCCTCCTCAGCAAAAACCCAGGGCGGAAGGTCAGTCTGCTCGTGTTGCGTATCTGCAACTTGACTCCGCGTTCAGGGCTATAGATCCCAGTCCGCTTATAGCAGCAGCAAGCGCCGCAGGGGGAAGGGCGGGGCTTTGGCAGCTGTTTGTTTTGAACCTGCCCGGGCAGCTCCCAGAACATTTGTTTCAAAAGCAGGCAAGGGAGGGGGACTTTCTGGGGGTGGAAAAAGGAGCTGAGGAGCAGGGAAAAGAAGAAAGGCAGGCGCTCTCCGCTCTCTGAGTGAAGTAGGGAGATCTAAGTCTCCATAGGTTCTGTTCCCCAAGTCAGTTCCCTGAGCCTGCCCACCCCAAGGGCTGGGCTGGTCCAAGGCTCGGCTCCAGCAGACTTAGAGGCTGTTTGAAAGTCAAAAGATGGGAAAAGAGCAGAAGAAGAGACAGGAGTGTCAGTCACCAACACTAAAGGGGAGGAGCATTTTGAGAAAGAGTCAGCTGGGTGGTGCTCCTTAGAGAGGCCAGGGAGGATGGGGATGTGGCCAAGCTGGCCTGCAAAGTCAGTGGCTGGGGTTGACCATCCTTCCTTGAGGTCTGCCGGCGAAGGTACAAACATAGCAGTAGCTTACCAACATGGTGGAAAGGAGGAAGGAAGCCCTGTCTAGGCAAAATAAGTAGCTGGTAGGATTTGAAGGGACCAAGTGAGAGGGAATTTTAGATTGGGGTAAACTGCAGCCATGCCCCCTCTGCCACTCGCCTCCCATGGTGCCTGCTCTCCCTTGTTGGTTGTTAGGGTCCTTAAATCTTTTTTGCTTTCAGGACCTCCCGGAGAATTTGAACTTCAGCTAGCAGATCTTAAAACTTTTCTAACGTCCAAAGACATAAAGTTATCACTAGATGCTGAGTGATAAGGGCACTGTGATCATTGAAATGACTTTTTATTTAAATGACATTTTATGTAAATGATCATTTAAATCATTTAAATGACTCACCATGGAACCTGCCCTTGATAGAAACTTGAGAGTATTTTCCAGTGACTAAAAAGAGGTCAGAAGCCTGGAACTTGAAAGTTGGAAAGGAATCTGGATCGTCGAATTCAACCCTCTTACGTTATTAATGTCACCCCAGCTAGTTTGGGAATTATAAAAGCAAATACAGAGCACATATACCAGTAACTCCTCACTTGTACATCCATTCATTCGTTGAAGTTTCACGTCAACCCTAGACATAGATAGTCTGACAGGCAAAGTCATTCACCTGAGGTCACACACAGTAAGGGACAGAGCTGGGATTTGAAGCCACATAATCTGGCTCCAGGGAGTCTGTGCTCTTAACCACTTCTTTCTATTCCCTTGGGTTTCTCAGAAGCATTTTCTCCACTCTCCCAAGCTACCCCCACTGTGCCTCAGTCCTGCTCTCCCAGTCCCCTACCCCCACCTCCTTTCAATGTCAACAGAAGTCCTCACCTTGTTCCCAGCCTCTGATGGAGGCAGGCAAGAAGGATGAAAGAAGAATAAAAGGGACCATGGTGGCCAGGAAGGGGCTGAGGCCCAAGCCGAAGAGGATCAGGCCCTACTGCCCCTCCTGAGTATAAGGGGTGAACTGGCCCTAGTATGGAGCAGGCAGCTGTAGTGTAGAGCCTAGAGACTTGGTCAGGTGGGGAAGATGCCCCCCTCAGGAAGTGGTATGCAAAATCCTGATCATATGCATTTTTAAACATCCCTCCCCTTCTGATAGAAAAGCTGATCTAGAATGAACCAGACTGTTGGGGTTCCTCTCTCCCAAGTCTCCTGGGACCCCAGGAAACTCGGCCGTGATACAGAGACAAGAGCAGTGGGGATGGAGCTAGGAAACTAGAGTTCAAACCCTGACTGCCTCTTAACTAGCTGTGTGGCCTGAAGCAAATCACATTGCTTCCTGGAGCCTCAGCTTCTTTCTGTCTCGTGTAAGAATATCCTTCCTCTCCCATAGCTGTGAGAATCAGATGAAGTCTAGCTGCAAGTGAGGGCTCACCTAGCTCAAGCTTGGCAGGTAGCCTTTGCAGACTGCTGAATGTGGGGGGACTTGCAGCCCTAGTCTCAGGGAAGACCCCAGCGCGGCAGGACTCAAGGATGGAGGGTCTCAGCGGCAGAATCTGGTAGAAATAGAGCCTTGGGCTATTTGATTTAAAGCTGGATTTGCATAGCAAGCGGAGGGTTGTTTTTTGAAGTGAATTTTAATTCAAAATTCTGTTTTGTCCTAACATAAACCTCCCTATTAGGACATGAATGGTAAATGTTTTCATTATAAAGTAATGCATTTTCATGATTCCACACTTACAAAGTCCAGGAAAATCTACCTTTTGTTCCACCATTTAATTTTAACATTGAATATATTTTTTCCAGGTTTACCAAAGCATGTTTTTCTTCATTTTGACTTTGGTAAGATGTTGATAAAAACAATCTAATTGGATTTTGTTTGCTCTTGGGCCAAAACTATAAATACGAATAGAGAGAGAGAGAGGAGTGAGCAGAGACCAAGACAAGGAGAGAGAGGGAGGAGGAAGACAGAGAAGAGAGAGGGGTATTTATTTTAAGGAATTGGTTCACACTGTTGTGGAGGCTTGGGGAGTTCAAAATCTGGTAGGGTGAGCTTGCAGGCTGGAGATCCAGAGTCAGTTCCAGTCAAAGCAGAATTCCATCTTGCTCAGAACAGATTGGATGAGGCCAACCCACATTTTTTTAAATGTTGATTTATTTATTTTGAGACAGAGAAAGAGTGCACATGCATGCGGGGGGAGGGGACAGAGGGGGGAGGGGTAGAGACAGAGAAAGAGCATCCCAAGCAGGTTCCACACTGTCAGCCCAGAGCCTAATGTGGCTCTATCTCATGATCTCCCAGGTGCCCCATGAGCCTCTAAAGGCCAACCCTTATTTTTAAGCTTCACTCAAAGTCAACCAATTTAAATGTTAAGCTCATTCAAAAATACCGTCACAGAAAACATCCAAAATAATGTTTGACCAAATATCTGGGCACCATGGCTCAGCCTCATTGATACATAAAATTAACATTTTGTAAAATAAAGGCTTTTTATACATAAAAGTGAGAAAGATCAAATGAACCTCTCTATAAGTTGCTTCTCATACCATAATGGTCTTTGTGCCAAGCTTTACGGAAACCATGTCAGGTGTTCAGCCCTGAGCAATTTCAGCTTAATTCCAGGAGTTTTCTAGTAGGTGATGCTAGTGGTGGTGGTGTGAGTGGAATGGGTTTACGCTCTTGGAGTGAGCAAGCACACTGCTTTTGTTTAGGTTGTATGATGGGCACGGGAGCAAGTGTGGTGGGGGTGGTTAAATCACATGAATTCCCTTGGTAGGGTCACCTGGCTTGAAGGAACCAGGAGGGACAATGACATCCTGACATTCCTCTTAAGGAAATAATGAAATGTTCTTGTCTGTTTCTCTAGATCATGGCCTCTGTCCTCCAGAAAGTCTGCCAGCCCAACCCTGCGGCTTTGACAAATCTCCATCATCCTCAGGAAAGGGCTTAAGGCAGCCAAGGCAACAGTGGAGAAAGGAAATTAAAACTCTGGCAACAGTGGAGAAAGACTTCAGGCCTAGGAGGGGATGGGAGCTGGAGCCATGAGCTCTGCTATTTCTATCTTCTCAGAGATTACCAGTCTGGCTGGCAGGCATCTCTATCAAGAGAAATTTGGAGAGCATGAGTGCCAGTAGGTCATATGGGTTTGAGGAAGGTACAGCCCCACCCCTGCCCCACCTCCCAACACATCCCCAGCAACCTCCGTCATCAGCAACCTTAGTCATCTCCAGCCTAAGATAGAGATGTCCTGGAGCCTTAACAGTAAAGGTCAGTTGATTTAAATAGCTATGGCATCTACAGCAACTTTCCTGGCCTAAGAAAGGAAACCCAAGCCACGCGAGATGATTTGCCGATGGCTCTACCTATGACAGGGGGACAGAAGGCGGGCCTGACAAGAATTTGTTAGACATTTATTGTGATCCCTACTATCGTGCTCTGGCACGTCCACATAGTGGCCTTGCTTAATCCCGAGGGCTGTACATCATTATAATCATGTTATGGGTGACGAAAATTCTCAGAACGATTAAGTGACTTGCCCAAAGATAACAGGATTAGACATCTCTCCTTTGCTAACCAAGTGTTGTAGACTTAATACCATGGTGCTAAAAAGTGTAGACCTTTTCTCAAAAGATCATAAATGCATAATTTTTTTTAACTCAAAACTGTGGGGAAAAACAACCACAAACAATTCTTACCTAGCCCTGTCTCTAGTTAAGTCACTACCATCAGTATTTGTAAAGTTTTCCAGGAATAGTCTATGAATATAAGCGTATAAGTTTGTGTGTCCATGCATGTGTATGTTACATGCACAGACACACACACACAAATCGTAGAATACAGTATACTCTTTTGCACCTTGCTTTTTCACTATCAGTACAATTGCAATTTCCCTATCAGTACAAATAGACTTTCTTCATTCTTGTAAACAACTGCATAATATATACACGGATGAGCCATATTTATCTAACCAATTAGTTTCAATAGTTTGCTAATATAAACAATGTGGTAATGATCTTTCCTGCACACATCTTTATGCACATATGCAAGCATATACATTTCTAGGAAGACAATGTTGGGTGTCAAAAGGATATGTGCATTGGTGAGGTGCCTGGGTAGCTCAGGTGGTTAAGTGACTTTGGCTCAGGTCATGATCTCAGCTTCATGAGTTCCAGCTCCGCGTTGGGCTCTGTGCTGACAGCTCAGAGCCTGGAGCCTGTTTCTGATTCTGTGTCTCCTTCTCTCTCTGCCCCTCCCCTGCTCAAGCTGTGTGTGTGTCTCTCTCAAAAATAAATACACATTAAAAAAATTTTTTTAAAGGATACGTACACTGGAAATAATGATTTAAATTGCCAAACCATCCTCCCAAAAGGATGTCCCAATTCACACTTCCACTAGCAATGTCTGAGAGACTGCCAGTGATTCCAACCTTCCAGAAAGGTCCAGAATCTGCATCTAACAGAAACAGTGCCCAGATCCAGGACTTCTGGTTTTAAGTCTAGCATTTATTTTTTCTTTTATGTAAAAATCATCTTCTGCATGGACAAGGTATAAAAGACACAGGAGAAAGGCAGAATTTAGATGCAATAGAAGCATTACTGTCTCTACCTAGCTTAGCTCCTACAAGTAAAGAAAGCAAACCAACCTTCTGAACAAATCACTGAACAACTTAGGCTCCAATGACCAGCCCCATTTCTGAGCCGCATAGTCCAGAGCTGGCATGGAGCTACTGCAAAATGTGACCTTGTCTCTTCTGGATCTCCTGGGCTTGTATAGATAGCTGGCAGTGTTTCACTATATGGATCCAGGAAGCTTTTCCTTCCTTCCCTAAAGTCTGTTCTCCGAGGGCGATGTCCATTCTCCCCGTGTTCATTCTACTAGTTTGCATGATGAAGTTGCCCACAGCATGTCCTTGATTCAGACCATAAAAACAGGGCATTTTTATGAAGACATCTTAAATAATCCTTAAATGAGTTTACTTGGGATGCAATTATATGAAAGTGAGCATCTTTAGAAATACCATGCCCAGTACGTAGTAGCAGGAAGAACTCTGCTTAGCACTTTATGGATGCCATCTCATTAATCCTAATAACAACCTTGCAAGGCTATGTTAATCCCATTTTACTGATGAGAAAAGTAAGGCACAGAGAGAGAAAGAAAACCACAATATCACAAAACAGGTAAATAACGGGACCAAAAACTAATCTCCTCTGGAGATTCTAATGTAGTTAGCTCTAGGGAGAGGTCCCAGATTCTGAAAGTTTACAATACGCCCCTATGACCACCGTTGTGAAAAGAAGATGGTGCTAGCCGCCTAGAACTCTTGGTTGGTTTGGAATTTTGGAAGACCATCTTTTATACGGGTGCAAAGTTTGAGGAAAAGGTGGCATGGAAGCGAAAAGTGAGTTATAACTTAGACTAATGTCTCCCTGAGGATTAAAAAGAAACAACATACAAATAAGTCCTTTGCCTTTGGAAAAGCAACATTGGTATGGTCAAAGAACACACTCGCTGTTTAGCAATCGCTACTTCCAGAAAAGCATTTCTCTGAGGGACCTCAGGCACATCACACTTAGTTCCCTCCCACGTTCCTTTCTTCACTAGAACCTCCTCTCCACCTGCCTTTTAGGGATAGCCTAAAGGTGCAAGACGCTGCCTGCTAGGGCAACTGCCTGCTAATACTTAGATGTGAGGAACCAAGTTGATGATGAGAATCACAGTGGAAAATTCCTTCATTCACCTGGTCAGTTTAGCTCCTATGCGCAGTTCTTTAAGAAGACAACAGAGTCGCCATTGTCAGGCTTTCTTCTTGTCAGACCTATTCCCTTCAGGATCTTCCTCTGTCATCTCCTCTCTCCATCCCAGCATCAAATTGCTTCCCAATCAGTGTTAATTAAAAATCTAAATTGGGAGGGGCGCCTGGGTGGCTCAGTCGGTTAAGCGGCCGACGTCAGCTCAGGTCATGATCTCGCGGTCCGTGAGTTTGATCCCCGCGTCAGGCTCTGTGCTGACAGCTCAGAGCCTGGAGCCTGTTTCAGATTCTGTGTCTCCCTCTCTCTGACCCTCCCCCGTTCATGCTCTGTCTCTCTCTGTCTCAAAAATAAAGGTTAAAAAAAATTTTTTTTTTTTAAATATAAATTGGGAGATTGCACTTTGTTGTTTGTGTGTTTGGGGAGATTGCACTTTGTAAGGGAGGAGACCGAAGGCATCAAGAAGTCAAACAACTTACCGCATCAGAGATGTTCTCCTGTGAGACAAGACGGCAGATGAGCAGCCACCAAGAACACAGGTTCCAAAATAAAACTGTGGCCATGTCACACAAAAAAGGTAAAACACAGAGTAAGGGGTCTGTTACTCTTTATCTCTTGTATGAGAAATGTACCTTGATGCCACATCGTACAAATTACAAAGCACTTTCTGGCTGACTCTGTGCTCACAGCAATGGAATGGTGTACACAGGCTGGTGGTCATTGCCGTGTTAAAGATGAGCAAACAGGGGGCTCCTGGGTGGCTCACTCGGTTTAGTGTCCGCTCTGCTCAGGTCACGATCTCACAATTCATGGGTTCGAGCCCCATGTCGAGCTCTGTGCTGACAGCTCAGAGCCTGGAGCCTGCTTTAGATTCTGTGTCTCCCTCTCTCTCTGGCCCTCCCCGGCTTGCACTCTCTCTCAAAAACAAACAAACAAACAAACAAACAAACAAAAAACCATAAAAAGAAAGAAAGAAAGAAAGAAAGAAAGAAAGAAAGAAAGAAAGATGAGCAAACATACTGAGACCCAGGAAACCATGGAATTAGACGACCTGGAATCAGGTCCTGACCTGGCTTCTTACTAGTGGCCCTTGGTAAATCACTTCATCTTTAAGGACCTCAGCCCTTTTCTCTGTAAAATGGGACTAATAATAGCAATGCCACTCCAAAGGGTTGTTGAACACTGAAATGAGTCAACAGCACCTGACGTGCAGTAATTACCAAGGCAGAGTGCAGAAAATCTTTATAGATAAAGTCTTTTACGATATAGAATCTTTTAGCATTTATAATTTTTTAAAGCAGATGCTCAAAAAAGGTAGAAGAGGAATACAGATGAGTAGGTTGCGTCCATAAAACTCATCTATTCATTGAGAAAGATTTATTGAGTGTTTTCCCGGAAATTGGATAGACTTTAGGAGCAGGTGCCAAAGACAGGGTAGAGGGCTCTGAATTTATTTGAAGTGACATTTTGTGGGTGTGAATTCAGAACCATCTACCCTATCTTTGGCACCTGCTCCTACTGTCTATCCAAGTTCCTGGAAGCGGGCTATTACTTTCTGAAACAGAGCAAAGGAAAAACGCCTAGGTCTCCAGGCCTCTTTGGAACTTCTCTCACCAAACCTCTGACTCATGTGCTAAGCGTGGTATGGTGATGGTGAAAGGGCAGGCCTACGCCGCCGACTCCATCTTGTTCTGTGTCCTTCACCTTGACCACACCTCCTCCCCTTGAGTAACCCCCCCCCTCACCTGCCCACCAGGACTCGGACCCTTCCCCAGGAACCTTCCCCAGCCAATCGGCTGAGGCCATAGCCATTACCTCACCAACTGCCCCTAGGCCCCAATAAAACCTTTGTCCTTTTGAAACTTGCTCTCTCTCCCTGGTTTCTCACCGCTGCGTCGGTGCAGGTAGGGGATTGAGCTCGAGCTCGAATAAAGGCTCTTTGCTTTTGCATCGGACTCGGCTCCCTAGTGGTCTTTGGGGATCACGAATTCTGGGCATAACAATGGAAGCTGAGTGAATGGTGACAGTGTCATGCCTGTTCGTTTTCCTGCAAGAACACTCAGTGTTTCACCATGCCAGGCTGCATATACAGCCTCCAACAGAGACACCAATGGGCCCCAGGGTGACGCTTGCAGGCAGCTGGCACTCAGCAAGATCCTCCGCAGATAGTGAACCCAAGGAGGCCTCTTGCACAGCTAAAATTGGGGTGGGGGAGGGGAGAACTTTTCAGGTAGTATATTCTGTCACTGGAGACCAAGAACATATGAATAAGCAGTAAACATTAAATGGCCTCGGTCTGTCTCCCCTGCCCCCCATTTGTTCTCTCTCTCTTCTCTTTCTCTCTTCTTGCTCTTTCCTCATTCTGTCTCCATTTCTTTCTTCTTCTCCTCCCCTTCTGTTGTGACCTCTAAGTTGGCTCGGTGTCACTGTTCCAGATCTTACATAATATGGCTTATGAAAGCAAATAACCCTGCCGTCTGCCGTGCCAGGCTGGGTGAAGCCCAGAGTGAAAGGAAAACACCTGGTGCTCCTGGACTTTCTTGGACCGTTTGCCAGGAGGATGGGCAGCAGAGGGCTCATGGGCCCCGAGTCCAGCGGACAACTGAGTCTCTCCCAGGATGAACTCAGTCAGGTCTTGGAGTTTCCCAATCTGTTAAAAGGCAGAGAAAGAACATGCCAGAGACGAGGGAGGGTGGGGGCAGAATGGGTGTTGGTAGAGAGAGACCTGACTGTTAAATTACGTGACGACTAAGACAAGAGCCTTCCACCTCTGTGACACCTCTGGAATTCTTAGTCAGCATCTCTCCCGAACACTGCCCAGTTCACATCAGTGTAGTGGCCCCTGGAAGTGGTTCTTGGCTTTTCAACAGCTCTGTAGACAAAGGGGCAGGGCCATACTGATATTTTGAAGCTTCCCGAAGTGACTTACGTTAGCTTTGCCCCCTAGGAGATGTCCCGGGCTCCCACATCCTGATTATTGAGGCAGAAAATGTAATCGGGCCCCTTAGGCTCCCTGCCGGAATGCTAAGGCAAGAATATAGAAGTCTTTTGGGGTATATGAATTTATATTCTTTCTGCTGAGGATTTACATTTCTTCCTTAAGTATCAGAAGAAGGGAAGCCTGTGAATTTTTTTGTTTGTTTGTTTGTCTTTTAAGATTTGAGAAAGATTAGCCTGGAGTCAAGAGGGAATCGATCACATTGTATGTATATATCTTCTCCTAACACTTTAATCCAGGTCAAATGTGGTTACAAAGACTCTCAAGGTCATCTTTGATGGGAAGAAGACTTCTTACCAGAGAAGCCCGCAGGCATGGGCTCCAACGTCAATGTCAATGCAGAGGTTGCAAGTGGTTTTGGAAGGTCTATAAGGAGTCCAGTCTAGCCATTACTTTACATGCATAAACACACACTTAGGGCCATTTTTGGTCCCTGCAGACATGGTGTCTTTCTTCCTGCTCCAGGCTCCCTGAATGGCTCCCAGAGGACCCTCCTACTGTTTGGGAGGGAGAAAGGGAGAGAAGTAATCACCATTATCCCTCACTTCCAATGAAGTACAGAAATTGTACTGGAAATCCTTAATTCTACCCTCTGACAAACAAGAGGGTGTAATTAGAACTAGAGTCAAAGGAAGGAAACCCAAAACCTTAAATAAAAGACCTTCTCCCTAGGATATTATTTTAATCTTTACTATTGTCTCAGGGTGAAAGCTGCCCATTGTGGTGAATTTTAAAGTTTACCCACAAATTCTTTTATACTCTTCTCTAAAAGAGGTGTGGCTTTTCTTTCCTTTAGGTGTGGACTGAATTTAGTAACTCACTTCTAGCATCCAGAGTATGGCAAAAGTGATGGGCTATCACTTCTAAGAATAGGTTATAAAAAGACTGTGGCTTCTATATTCTCTCTCTCTCTCTCTCTCTCTCTGTGTGTGTGTGTGTGTGTATGTGTGTGTCTCTCTCTCTACCTCTCTCTGATTTTCTTCCTTGGTTCACTCACTCTGGGGGAAGACATGTCATGAGCAGCACTATGGAGAGGTCCATGTGGCAAAGAACTGAAGCCTCCTGCCAATAGTCATGTGGATAAGCTTGGAAACAGACCCTTCAGTTCTAATAAAATCTTCACGGGCTGCAGTCCTGACAGTTTGCAACCTCCAAAGAAACTCTGAGGCAGAACCACCCATCTAAGTCACTCCCAGATTCCTGGCCCTAGGAAACTGAATGAAATCACAGATATTTGCTGTTTCAAAGCTGCCTTTTGGGGTAATTTGTTATGCAACAATAATCGATAATACACTTACGATACTGTCAAATGATATATATCCCTGAGGGATGGAGAGCACTGGGCTGAGCCACCTAAGGATGATTGTTACCCAGCTTCAGGATGCCTGTACATGAACCTGGATCTTCAAACAGGGACATGATGCTCTCTAACCTGGAAGAAATAAGTTTTAAATCACTTATGGTTAAATATCCCTATTACTGCTCATACTAAAATGTCATCTCATAATTTTCCCCCCAAAGAAATGCTGTATTAAAATATGGCTTGCTCATTTCTTTCACACTTCTCTAACATATCTGACTTTCTGAATTCAGCTGAGAATCCTGATGAGAAATAAGTAATCATAAATTGGAAGAGCACTCTTCTCCTCCGAGAATGCAAATTTAAGACTGAACTGCTTCGTTTCTGTTCTGGACATGATAGTTCGCAGCATAGAATTCTAAATCTGGAAGGAATTTCATCCCCTACCAAGGGAAGAAAAGAGCCTGAAGACTCAGCTGCTACCAGGATATAGCAGTTGGGATGATCACTCCAAATGGCCCTGCATTTGGGGTCAGAGAGAAGATATATCTGGAGCAGGTAATTTGGGATTAACTGCAGGAGTGGGGCAGCTCACATACAAACAATTAACACCTAAGATTAATGCATGTGAATAAACTGCCCCCCCCCCCCCGGGCTTTTATCCATTTCCTTTAGCCAGTGTTACTGGTAGTGACTTTTCTCTAACAACCTAATTCAACAAACATTTACTGAAGTCTTACTTGGCTAAGTGCCTTAAGTGGGCTAGGTCATAATGTATAAAAATGTATATAAAAATGTTCGTAGGTTGGCGGTTCTGGATCCTTAAGCCCACCTAGGAAAGAGTCTGGTGGTAGGTTCTTTGGGGAGGAGAATTCCAGTACCTTCATTTTATGATCTCTTCTAAAGGAAGGCTCAGGGAAGTGGATTCTCCCACTCTCCTGTCTCTCTGAACTTCGATCCTAATGAATCACAGATTGCTTCCCAGACACAAATGTTTACTTCTTCCCAACAAAAACCAAAAACCAAAAACCAATCCTCTTTCCCTCCTACAAATATAATACTGTACTTCTTTATGTATAACATTATTTGAGGAGAGTTATCAAAACAGCCTGTAAAATTGTTTGAAGATAAGCTAGTACACACAGTGACAGGACCAGAAGTCCCATATGGCTTGTCATGTCCCATGACATTCTTTTAGCTTAAGAAGAGGAGGGCATAAGAAGATGAAGAGAATGTCCATTCATTTGACCCCCTAGCCATGTGCTTGCACCGAAATACCAAAAATAGTGCCTATTTGGTGCCCATTTTATTAAATTTTGGAGGTATGTGAATGCCTCTTCCTTTCAATATCAATATAATAGCAGTATAATAGTTACAAGGGAGAAGTTTTTCTGCACTTGTATTGAAAGGCAAATGCAGAAAAGCTTCCAGGCAGAGCTCAGATTAGTTGAGTGTCCTGAGGGACACTACAGGGCCCTGTAGTGGAGGAATTGAGCAAACTGAGACCTGTTGCAATCTCAAGACAATGCAAGTAACTCAATCTGAAATCCATGAGAAGGTGGACAATTTGCTGAGGTCCTAGGCCTCCAGACAACAAGTCATTAAATGACCACAGGAACCGTGCAAACACTTCTCTGGTAAAATGGGACTAGGCACCAGCTCCTGATATCGGAGGGCTCCAGGCAGTGAAGCATAGACAAATACTTCTAAGCTGACAGTACCTGAAAACCTCCTTTCCATAAAGCTGAGGGGAGGGTGTTATTAGAAAGACTTGGCTGCAGAACCATGCTCTGAGACTTACAGTTTCTATGTCCTGCCTTCCCACTGCTAGTGATGGCGTATCAGCCCCATGAATTCTACTGAGTGTGTACTGCTTCTCGAAGAGATATTCATAAGTTCCTGTCTCCTTTATGAAAGGTTGTGTCTTGGGAAAAAGTTCATGTAAGACACCTGTATTGTATATCTGATGTGTACATATATGCACGTCCAAATATGGTGTATGCCTATACTGTGCCTATGTGAATGTGAGTACATCTGCATGTTGTAAAACCAAGTATGACATTTTTTAAAATGAGTGGTTGGTGGTTGAGCTAAAGGCTATAAAATGGCAGGGCTCTAATCAGCTCAAATTTGTTTACAGTTGCAATTTACCTGAAGCCTTTGGAATTACATAATGAATTGCCACTTTATATTAGTTATAACTCATAAAGCAACACAAGGCTCTTGGCAGCCTGACTCCAGCCGGATTAACCAAGTCACCAGTCATTAAGCTCAGGAAAACAGAATTTAACTTTAGTGCCATGGCCAGGGTTAAAATACAGCCGAACCACCAAAGACCTCATGGGTTTGACATCACCAATAGAGTTAAAAGGCTTAGAACTCACAAAACTGATACTTAAAAATAATTCATTAAGCAAGTATTGCAGGCACCGTGGCAGGTCTGAGACATAGTGCTGAGAGAGAAAACCAGGATCCCTGCCTTCCTGAAGCTTATAATCATAAAGTCCTATTGAACAATGGGCTTTCTTTAGGATAGCAAGTTTCTTTCCAGACTTGATTTTATTGGTGTTAAGGGCCAAGCAGTAGTTGGAATTATGAGTGAACTCTTTGGTGAGATATTTGAAGCCTTGGTGCCACAGGTGTATTCTGGAACTTCTTTTCTCTCCTCGTGTGTGATTCCACCCAGGAGCACAGATCTGGCTTGTTAAATGGTGCCAACGTGACCATCCAAGGAACTCCTTGTGATACTCCATTTGCTCCCAGACATTCTTCTGTTAGCTTATGCAGTCATTTACCACCTACCCAGTGACTGGCAGGATGGAATTAAGGAAACGTGTTTAAAATGGAGAACGCCTTTTGTGAACACTGGCCTCTGTCCCTTTAAGACTGAAGGCTTGGCTGCCATTCTGTTTAATCTATCACTGATAACTTATCATGTAACCCAGTGTCTGTTAAATGAGCTATAAAAAAACACCTTAGAAATACAAGGGGATTGCACTGTGACCTGTAGGTCAAAGCTAATTCTAGGGGAGAGGGTAGAGAAGGAAATAAACTTGTTTCCACCTAAGTTCTTGATCATATTAACTTCAAATTCCTTTTCATGTAATCTTTGCTGGGGAATTGCACTCAAGCCATTGCCTCAATCTAGTGCTTGTGTTAAATATAACACACACCCCCCCCGCCGCCCCCCCCCCCCCAAACCCTCCTGAACCGCAAGGGGTGCTGCAGTGAAAGGAAGCCAATTTCAGCTGGGAAGAGGGAAGTAGAGCTCCAATGGAAAGAACACCCCACAGTTTATCAGCAAAACCAGGAAAATGCTGACAGAGGACACTCTTAATAATCATGCTGAAATAACCAGTACAAACTAAGACCATACTCAGCAAACCGGTAAGACCATCCTACTTTGAAAACTATGTCAGGAGCCAACCTTCCTAGAAAAAAAAAAAAAAAAAGCATCTAGGATTGCCTAAAACTAGAGCAAAATATACACTTGCCCAAAGAAAACGGTCATCTCTAAGTTTGCTGGGATTGGCCCCAAGTACCTCCAAACTCAGAGGACATTACCCTTTTTTCTTTTTAATGTTTTATTTTTGAGAGCGAGAGTGAAGAGAGCGAGAGAGTGAGAGTGAGAAGGGGAGGGGCAGAGAGAGGGAGACAGAATCTGAAGCAGGCTCCAGGCTCTGAGATGTCAGCACACAGCCCGACACGGGGCTCAAACTCACTGACCGCAAGATCATGACCTGAGCTGAAGTCAGATGCTTAACCAACTGAGCCACCCAGGTGCCCTGAGGACATTACCTTTAAAAGACAGTAATTATTGCCCATAATACCTGGCACATCGGGTTAAAGTGTTAGATGAATATTTTTTTTTGCTAGAGGTACATACACAGCACTATGGAAAAGGGTGCTCCTACCTACTATAGTGTGGAAATGAACTAAGGGAAGAATGAACCAGGACTAGGTGGGAGAACTAACTTCCAGGTAAAGGGATCAAGGACAAGGGCACAGAGGTGTCACGTGGGCACTTGGGGTTTTTAGGGGAAACCTAAACAGCTCACTGGGCTAGTGCAAGGTAAGGCAGGTCTAAGGCATATCTGGGTTGGCGGGGAGCACAGCCAGTCTTGGGAGGCTTCAACCAAGGTAGCCACAGGGTCAGTACCTGCTCTTCAGAGGAAGGGATAGTGAGAACCCTTGATAACACCTTAATGACTTCAGGTTGCTATAAAATTAAGCCAGAGGGGCGCTTAAAACAATGTTGTACCATTGTAAGTCAAAGCCAAGCTCTGGAGCACAGGGAGGGGAGGGTTGGGTTTTATATTCCACTGCCAAACTCTAGGGCTGGGATATGCCTTAATCCTGAGGTTCCAAATACCCAAAGTACAGGGAAGAGCTGGTTGGCAAAAAGACTCGAGATAGATTTTTTAATCCCCTGAATAGGTAAACCTGAGCTTACTTTGCATCTTTTAAAACCCCAAAACCAAAATTCCCCTTTCTTGGTAGGAAAGAAAAGAATGAAATGGCATAGGGAGATTTAAAAAAAACACAAAGAATCAAGTCGGAATAGATCTTATAAATGTTAGGTTGATTTATGAAAGCTGCTCTGGGCAGTTAACAGTTTGTTTACAATGAGGAGTTATCTAACTCTGAACATACTGTACATGGCAATTAGAAGTCGTCATGGCAAGAGAAAACCACAGCAGGCCTGGAGCAGCCAACATGAAAACAGCCAGAAACAGTAGGGAAAATGTAGGGAGGAAGGCGGGGCTTGCTTTTTATTACGTAAAAGGAAGAAATAACTCCTCAGGAATCTTCACAAAGGAAAGGAGCATCTCACGCTCAGAACAGACAGCAGGATACAAAGTTATAAGTGTTTTGATGCCAGGGAGGTCACCCCCCCCCCCCCCATCTCCTCAAAGAGCAGAGATGGGAAGGTGACAGTTGAAGCAAACAAGCGACCTTTGTAAAAGACTCAGAGACCTTACAAATAGGATTAAAGTCTAAACTTCTGTTTTGCTTTTAAAAAATGTTTAATATTATCAAAAGGCCTGCTTTAGTGACATGCTAGTCCCACCAGAAAGTAATCCCAATAACCCGTCAGGAACATGCTCAAGTTGACCAGCCAACTCTTATTTCTAAACTTCTGTGTGTATGTGTGTGTCTTTTAAATTGAAGCCACGGGGGTCAGGTGATTGCTCCTTCCACAAGGTGCTTCCTTCGGTTACCTAAGCGGTGTCCACCCGCTCCCAAGAGTGGCCAGGGCACAGAAGCCCTGCAGTGACAGTGAGGGAACAACAGACAGCCCTAGATAGCCAACTTATTCAAGCATGCCTCCCTCACCCCCACTCAAAAGGAGATCCTTATTTCTAACCAGACTATTCACCTCAAATTTTGGACCCCAGTGACCAGAATGTTTTTCCTACTTTAGGAAAACAAAACAAAACAAAAAAAACACACATATCTGCACACCCATATATATAATTTTTTTTGTTTTTACATTTAAATATAAAAATACTATTCTGCTTTGTGTTATAAACGGAGGACACCAAGCAGTAAGAACTTTTTCTTCTAAGGTAGGTCAATCCATCCTTCTGCTGAGCTTGTCTTCAGGTGAGGGCATATAGCCCCAGGTAAGGGAAGTGCTGTACCAGGAGGAGAGGGGCATTTTCCTGCCTGGTTCTCTCCTAAATCTCACTTTTAATAGAAAGCTGCTTATAACTTTATAACAAAGTGGAACTTCCCACCAAGAGAGGAAATCCTAACCTAACCCCAGAGTAAGTAACCCTCCCCCCACCCCAGCACTCAGCTACCTGGAAGAAAAAGCCCTCCCCCTCCCTTCACAAATACTATGCTCTGTCCGGATAGCTACGCCTATTGGACAAACACACCTGATTAAATGGAAACAGTGGTTATGTCTCCCCACCCCCTCCCCACTAATGTACTAGACAGTTTCAGTGACAGGGAAAAAAAGGAGGGGGGGGATGTAAAAAGATTAAGAACTTGACCCCTCTTATCCTGGTCAAAGAAAGCAAGAGATGTTAACTGGGCATGAGGAATAAAAAAAGACCTTGATATTCTGCCCTTTGAGTTATAGCTATTAGGACAGTCAAGAGAGGGGCAAACACGGAGGCAGGATGGAGAACTAGGAGGGGTTTGATGGCTGCAAGTCTAGTCCACTTAGTTTTTGTACTGGAAGGGTTCATCGCCAGTTTCGTTGAGAAGACATGTGCGGATGAGGGCTTCTGTCACCGAAAAGGGGTCACAGTTGGCAGAGGGGCGACGGTCTTCAAAGTAACCCTTCTTCTCCTGGCCGACAGTCCGGGGAATGCGGATGCTAGCACCTCGGTTGGCCACACCAGCAGAAAAGTCGTTGATGTTGGAGGTTTCGTGGAATCCGGTTAGGCGCCGGGCATTATCCAGGCCCCCTTTGGGGTCGTAGGCTCGGATGTGGTACTGGTGCCGCTTGCTCAGTTTCTCGATGGACTCCTCAATGTACCTGAAGGAAACAGACAAGATGGGAGTCCAACCTGGCACCAGGAAATCTGCCCTTCAAGGGCAAGGGAAGAAGTATGGATCTAAGAACAGAGGGACTCCTCTATCAAAGACTGTTTCCAATTCACCAAAATCTGTGATCTCCACAAATCAAATGTTCCATGAGGCTAGCAACTCTTGACGTGTTACCTGTGTGTCCCACCCAGTGCTTCAGAATGGTGGTGGACACTCAGTTGATGGTACTTATTGAACGAAAATACCCTAATCAAAGACTTTACCCCACCCATAAGCACTATATTCATTCACATGCTTGTTTTGTTTCTACTTTATATTGAAGATTTTCAAACACACTAATTTAAGTCCTCTTTTCCCAATCACAATCTTTGAATTCTATTCCTAGGATATTTTGGGGTACTCTTCAAATAGGAACAAAACAATAGGACTGGAAGACAATTTTTGAAGCCAAGTGCTAAAAGCTAAGGCATAAGCCAACAAGTCTGGCTTACTTGGACCCAATACCTCAAACCCTGTGGCAAAGAAAACAAGATGGCTCTCTCAGAAGGCACTCACTTCAGACCATTCTCCTCTCGCATGGCCTTGGTGCTGAAGTTGGTGTGGCAGCCGGCACCATTCCAATTCCCAGGAATGGGCTTAGGATCAAAGGTTGCTATCACTCCAAAGTCTTCACATACACGATGCAAGATGAAACGGGCCACCCAGAGATGATCTCCCATGTCGATTCCTTCACAGGGTCCTATCTGGAATTCCCACTAGAAAGAACAAGGCTGGCTTTTAAAAGAAAGCCAATTGCTTCCCCCAATTCAGAAGCTCCAAAGCCTCTTTTCTCACCTCTATTCCAACCCACGTAAGATTCTGGTTAACAAGGGGCACCAGCAAACTCCCCACTTGTCCACAGGTCCTCTAGATGAATGAGCCACTTACCTGGGCAGGCATGACCTCAGCATTTGTCCCGGCAATCTTGATGCCAGCGTATAAGCAGGCCCGGTAGTGAGCCTCCACGATGTCCCTGCCATAGGCTTTGTCTGCTCCCACACCACAGTAGTATGGACCTGGAGAGGCATTAAGATGAAATGTCAAGAGACAAGAAAACCAAGAAATCGCTTTCCACAAGTCAGAAATCAGAAAGCTCTCAACACTTGCTCTTTGCATCACTATGCCTGCCTTCACCTGGGGGTGGGTTGTGGCATGCAGGGGGCTCCTCTTGGCCATAACCTCAGTGGAGCCAAAGGGTTTCCCTCCATGTTAATGTTGAAATATCCATGTCTGGATTTGGGTAACAGGAGGTCTCTTTACAGTATTAATTCAGCCAGCCTCAGGGATGGATACTCCCACAGCTTTTCTGATCCATAAGAGTCACTCCCAGTTCTGGGGAGAGGGAATTTCCCTGGCAATTAAGCAACTAGGGAACAGGAGGTTCATCTCTCACCAAGGGGGCTTACCTTGGGGCCCAGGGAAGCCATTGGAAGGCCAACCAAAAGGGTGCCCATCTGTGCCCATCAGAGTATATTCCTGCTCCATTCCAAACCAGGGGTGCTGATTGCTCACCATGTCCATTATCCGTTTACAGGTATGCCTTAAATTGGTCTCTAGAAAAAAAAAGTCAATGTGCCATTAGAGACATATGGATAAACACGCTGAATCTTGGTGGTAATGGGAAAAAGGTCTTCAGGTTCCATAAAGTTCAAGTGTAAACTATAAGCTGAACTGATGAAGAGTAAACCTTTTTTTGTGTCCCATCAACCCAAGTGGGGAAAATGGGAGAAGCAGTAATCATACATCTGTATGTAGGGATACTGCTGGGTCACAAACAATCACATGACAGTAGATGCAGAACAGAGCAAATATGCACCTTATCTGCATGCTGGCCGCCTCCCAAGTACCACATGTCAGGCACTTCAAACTCTCTATTCACAAGACAGCTGCTTTTAGTTGTCAGACTTATTCCTAGTTTCTCAAGCATTTAGAGCCAAACTTACAATTTTCATTGAGAGAATCATTTGTCTGTTAGGGGCCTCACATTCTAGGTGAGAAAGTTAAGGGAGAAGTTGGCTAGCACAAAAATAAAATATTAAAATGAGATGAGCTCACCTGGAAACAATTTCTAAGCTAGAAAAGAACTTTAAAACAAGTAAACATATGGGCGCCTGGGTGGCTTAGTAGGTTAAGTGTCCAATTCTCGATTTTTGGCTCAGGTCATGATCTCATGGTTTGCAAGATAGAGCTCTGCATTGGGCTCCACAATGGGCGTGAAGCCTGCTTGAGATTCTCTCCCCGCTTATCCCCCACTCTCTCATGCATTCACTCTCTCCCAAAATAAATAAACATTAAAGAAGGTAAGTAAATATAGACTTATCAGCTTTACTACATCCCAAGAACCATTTCAAGACCTCTACCTTATGGAAAACCCACAACCACATCTTCCTAGCCACCCTGGGGTGGGTATGAGAAGCCTCCAACTTTTATGAAGGAGAAAATGCAGCTCAGCTCTGAGACATCAGGGCAAGTAGCAGAGCTGGGAAAGCTATGGTTACCTGGGCTTCAGAGCTCATGCCCTTTACCACAACATGGTACACTGCCTCTCACAACAAAGGCAGTTAAGGTCCAGGCACTACTAGAACTTGCTGCCAAGCACAGCGGGAGACCTAACAGTGGTGGGACTTCAGCTGAGTTTAAAAAGATGAATGGCTGAGAATCGAGATCAATGGCCACATCAGGCAAAAACCAAAAACCAGTTACAGTGACCCTTGAGGCACATGTATGTTACCAGTGAACCTAGGCAGGAGATGGATTTTTCCCCCACTTTAAAATCAGGGAAAGTAGGAGGATAAATATCTTGATAAGGCTTACAACCAGTAAGTGACAGATCCAGAATTCAAACCCAACATTGTGACTTCAGAATCCAGGTTTTTCAAATCTACAGGTAGGCAGGAGGGCTGTGTCATGGGGGAATTCTACCGGAAAACAGATTTAAAGGAATTCACTGTTGTTCTATAAAACAAATAGGGGAGACCGTGGGAGGATGGGCCACATACCCTCTTTGAATGAGGAAGTTCGGGGTGGAGATGTATGTCCAATTGGCCAGACTCCTGGAACAGTTCTGAGATTATCTAGTGTTCCCAATACCAATTCTGGAATACCCTGTCCTTCCCCTTTACAACACTCATGGACTGGGGATGAACATCCATACCTATACTATACATACCTGCAGGCTTTCGGTTGTACTTGAAGACTTCACAGAACACCAGCTTGTTGGGGTCCTTGCGGAAAGGGTCCCGAAACATGGCAGCAGGGACAAGATACATGTCACTGTTGGAGCCTTCAGACTGAAATGTACTAGAGCCATCAAAATTCCACTCAGGCAACTCTGGGGTAAAAAGAGAAGGGACAATTAAGTTACAAATGCATGGCTTTTTGGATAAGAGTACAGCCCCTCATTGACCTTTCTATCTCTAAAGCTACTCTTTTCCCCAGGAACTCAGTGATGCATTAATATGCAAACTCTATTGATAGATAACTGCACAGAACTTTAATGTCCTTCCCGTGTGAGTTCTAAGTTAACACCACTGCATCACTTCCTCAAGAAAAACAACAGTTACAAAAACAACCTAAGAATGACTTATCTTGACTAAGTAGTCTACTGGACAATAAGGAGACGAATTGAAATATTTTGGGGGCGTCTGGGTGGTGCAGTTGGTTAAGCGTCCGACTCTTGGTTTCAGCTCAGGTCATGACCTCATGGTTCATGGGTTGGAGCCCTGAGTGGGGCTCTGCACTGACAGCGCAGAGCTTGCGTGAGATTCTCTGTCTTCCTCTCTGCCCACCTCTCAAAAATAAACATTGAACTACTGTGACATTTTAGTTATCATTTAAAAAACTGGAATAGGAGAAACAAGGTTCTGATTCACCCACCAGGCCACTGTATTGCTTCTTTAAATCTTCTCCCCACTGAGTCCATGGACTGTTCTAGCTCAGTATGTCCTTATTTTATAGATGAGGAAATGGACAACAGGATAACTTACTCAAGAATGCTCCCGTTATCATTTCCCCACTAGGTTTTTTTTTTTTTTAATGTTTATTTTTATTTTTGACAGAGAGAGAGAGAGAGAGAGAGAGAGAGAGCGCGCGCGCGCATGAGCGGGAGAGGGGTAGAGAGAGAGGGAGACACAGAATCCGAAGCAGGCTCCAGGCTCTGAGCTGCCAGCACAGAGCCCGACGCGGGGCTCGAACTCACATTCCAAGATCATGACCTGAGCTGAAGTTGGCCGCTCAACCGACTGAGCCATCCAGGCGCCCCTCTCCACTAGGTTTTTAAAAAAAAAATTCTTATGTTTTATTTTTACGAGAGAGATAAAGTGCAAGTGGGGGAGGGGCAGAAAGAAAGGGGGAGACACAATCTGAAGCAGGCTCCAGGCTCTGTGCAGTCAGCACAGAGCCTGACATGGGGCCTGAACTCAGGTACCGCGAGGTCATGACCTGAGTCCAAAGTCAGACGCTAAACCAACTGAGCCACCCAGGCACCCCTCCCCACTACGTTTTAAAGGCTGGTTTCTTCATCTCTCAAGTTGACTACAAGTTCTCTGAAGGCACAGAGACCAGACTCTCTCACCTTGTACCCCCAGTGCTTGTCTAATACCTGCCACATAGCAGACGCACAACATATACTTTATTTTATGGTCATGCATTCATTCCTGTGTGAATATTATCAAAAGAGTAAACCATTCTAAAAGTAGGCAAGAGGTGGTATTTTTTCTCCGGTCCTTTTCTAGAAAGAGGGCTATGGCTTGCTCTATACTGAAAAATGAAGGACACAACTCTTATTTAATAAATAGCTCAGAGTGTGATAAACAATCAGGTGATTTAGGCAATCAGGTGATTTAGGAATTTCCAAAAGTGGCATCAACTAAAAACAAATGAATGGCTAGTCCTATTTAGAAACCACTTTACAGAGTTTGCTTTGCATCTAGAACCTCACTGATAAGGAATACACAACAGTATTCAAAGAGTTCCGTAAAGCAGATGGCATAGTCAGGTTAGAGCGGTGGTTTTCAAATCAGGTTCTTGGGGACGCCTTAGAGCCAACTAAGTAGGGATGCCCAAGACAGCAAAGTCTCCAGCCCCCCTGGTGCCCCAACTAGACTTTTAATCTTTTTTCTTCAATATACTGGCTTACATGTGAGCTTCTATTTCAATAAAGGAGTCCATTGTTGCTATGCTTTGAGGCAGAGTAGGAGCTTAAAGTCGACTGAATGAAGTCTGAAAAACCCTGCCTTAGAAAAGCTTCACAAACAGAATAATAAACTAGCCAAATCTGGAGGCTTGGTTTCAGTCTGTTCCCACCCCCGCCCAACCTGGTTCCCAGTCTGCTCAGTCTCTCACCTTCTATACACTTGGGTTCACTGTCCAAGGTCCGGGTCTTGCAGCGCAGGCCTTCTCCAGTACCATCAATCCAAATGTACATAGCTTGGACTTTCTCGCCCTGAGGCAGGGACATGTACACCTGCTTGATGCCTTTGTTCAAGTGGGAACTCGCAGAGGTGGCCATGGTGGAAGCTGTTCTGCAGAGAAAAACCAGCAAAACCAAAATTAAGATCCTTGGCAGGAAGGACTCAATAGGGACAATCAAATCACAAAGTGATTAGAAGGTAGGAAGGTTGCCTCCTCCCTTTGGAAGGAACACTCTTAAAGGTACATTTTATTCATTCCGCTTTCAGCGGGATTTAAGTTTTGATAGTAGACAAAAATCTCCTTACAGGCTTCCTCAAGCTAGAATCTACATTTGTGAGGACTAAGCTTAATTTCCTCAGGGTAGCTAAGGTAGAGGGAAGTCCTTTATTTTTTTATACTAAGACACTGGGTGGGAGGTAACCCAAAAAACAAAACCACGCAAGGTTTCTTGGGCAGTCTTGCCTTTTCTTTGCATCCTAGCCAGCATCTCAAAAAAACCCTTTTTGGAAATTCCTCCACTTTTCCACAAGGCACCCCACACATTGATATGGTAGGAAGAAACAAGGGGCGGAGGGCTAGCTGGAAGATTTAAAAGGCTGGGGGACTTCCGAAAAGCAGCACAGTTATTGCAATCCCCCAATCCCCAAAACATCAAAAGAGCTGATCTGTTGGATTCTAAGATGCACACTGCCATCATTTCCATAGGTCTTCTCATTTAGGAAGGTAGGTTTAAGTTTGCCAATGACCTTCTCAGATTCCACCAGGGAACTTTTCAAGTAATGAGGAAATTCCCACTTGGGTAACAAAAAGAACCGGGTTCTTAAAAGCTGAGGCCTGCTAAATCTGCAAGCCACTGCCACAAAACCTCTGAAAGAAGAGAAAGCAACACAGGAGGAAATGTTGTACCCCTCCCTCCCAGCTCAGTGGCCCACAGTGGCTGGAAAGGGAACATATTGTTCTCCAACGACTTGGGCAACTTTCTGAAGTACAGTGGCTAAGTTTCTATGGGCAACCGTCCATGTTTGCCCAGCTGAAAACAGAACTGCCTCTCCAAGAGCCTCACCCCTTCCCTTGGGGAAGAGCAGAACCTCCTCTTGTCTGGTCTCCTGTATTGGAGAACCTTTGCATACCTCCTCCAGAGGTCCAGGTCGGTCACATACCTCCCCCACCCCTTCCCCACCCCCACTCCAGCCTTTGAAGGCCAGAAGAAACAATACTTGATCCCTTCAGCTCCCACTAAAAGCTACAACCCAGGCTCTGGCCTTCCTCCCCAACCTACTACACCCCCAACATAAGTCACACTTTCTCCCTTTAAGCCTCAGTTCCAGATTTCCCGCTCTTTTCGATGAGACGAGTTAGATGCCAACATTTTAGTCTACTGTCATAGACTGGTGCTGCTGTGGTGCTGAGTTTACATGATTGGGGGGTAAAAATGGGATTCTGCACTTTCTAGTGGTTTCTGCAGCTGTCGCCGGTTCCGGGATCCTCATCCCTGTCTCTTCACTCACCCCAGCCACAGAAGGGCAATCGGATCGTTGGGGTTGCCCTCCTTGGCCCTTCTCCTTTTGGAATGGCGTTCTCGCCTCTCCTGGTTCACCAGCTCTCGCTGGTCCATGCACTGGAGCTTTCTGGGTGAGGGAGACGGAGAAGCGGTCGGGGAGCGATCGGTATCGCACCGGGACGAGCAGGAATACGAAGGATGTTGGGTCACGGTCCTAATCTTGACTCGTGATTTCTCTCCGGAGTTCATGGAGTAGCTGACGAAGCCAAAGCAGTTGGAGGGGGACTCCGAGGACCGCGACTCCAGGTCGTCTTCATCTTCGTTGTTTGAGGTCTTCGCGGATTTGCGGGTGGGGGGGGATCCCCGCTTCCCGCCCCCGGGGCAGTTGGGATAATCCACTTTGAGAGCAGCCCTTTCCCACTTTAATGTCCTAGAAGTCGGCGCCCCGCCCCTCGGGCCCCCGACCGGATCTCAGGACCTAGTCCCGGGGGCCATATCCCTCCGAGGGCCGAGGCTGGCGGGGTGTGGGGGAGTCGGGGGAGGACAGCGCACCGCCCCTACCTCTGCCCGGCCGGGCCTCTCCACCGGCCACGCCGCGGCCCGGACTCCCCATTGTTCAGTCACAGTGCAGGGCCCTCGGGACTAGCGACGCTCACCGCCACTCGCCTCAAGGTAGGCGTCTAAAGATCCTCAAGACCACGACGGTCCCCCGAGACCCGCCACCGCGGAGCAGAGAGCGAGGTTCCCGCGAGGCCACCCGGCCACTCCATCCACGGCGCACACAACACGGAGCGCCGGGCCCGGGCAGTGGCTCCACCGTACGCCTCGCCTAGCGACCTCCAGGGGCGGCGCTTTGGGCCGCAAGCAGCGAAAGAAAGATCAAAACAACTCCCCGCCCTCCTCCCAGCCAGGCGACCTGCGCGCCCCACAAACGCCAGCCCAGAGCCGCCGGGAGCCGCGGGCGGCGAAAGCACGAGGAGGGCGCAGGGGTAGAGGCGCACCGTAAGGGCTGGAGGAGGAAGGGGCCGCTCCGAGCCCCAGGGCCGGAGGAAGAAGGCGGGGAGGGGGGGGGGCGGTGTCGGGCGACTCGGGGGGCTCGGAGGACGGCGCGCACCACTTCGAGTCCCCGGGCCGGCGGCGCGCTTACCTGGGCTGCGAGCAGGCGTCAGGGCGGGCGGGCCGCGAGAGCGAGGTGCGGCGAGAAGAGGAGGCCCGGTGTGCAGCCTAGACGGCGCGCTCTTCTCCCATTCTCAGCTCTGCCAGGCTGCCTGCAGCCCCGCTCCCTTTATCGGCGGCCCGGACCGCCCCCGGCGCCCTGATTGGCTCCCAGTGGCCGGGAGCCGGGGCGGATCGGCTGATGCACGCCCGGGCCCCGCTGCCATTGGGCGAGCGGCCGAGCGGGCGCCGCCGGGGTGGGGGCGCGAGGACCAGGAAAGAAAGAAAGGGAAAGGGCCGTGGGGGGAGGGGGTGCGCGGGGGGAGGGGAGCAGAGGAAGGGTTGGCCCGCGGCGCGCGGACGCGCGAGTTCCTGCCAGGAAGGACCCCGCCTGGCCCGGCTGCCGCTCTCCTCCGCGGGCGGTCCCCGCAGCCCCCACCCCCGGGCCCGAGCGAGGCGCCCAGTGGATCTCCCGGCCTCCGCCCCTGCAGCCTTCAGGTTGGATAGTTTTGTGCGAGAGGCCTGTGTTTTTCGAGGTCGTGCCACAGACCCCACGGCTCCCTGGGGACATTCCGACCACCCCCCCCCCCCCCGCCCCCAGGAGCGTAATTTTGCCTTTTGTTGTTAGAGAACCCCCAGCCCTCCCTTCTCCGCGCCGCGCTTGTTTGAGGCGCGGCGTCCGAGGGGGCGGCCCGCCCTCGCGGTGGGACTGGGACGCCAATGGCAGTCGGCGGTCTCACGTCTGTAATCAACGTGCTGAGCCTGCCATTCCCTAGAGAGGATCCTGGCGGGCCTAGCAATGGTCAGGAGACCTGTCAGATTCCGCCTGCCACTCCTGAGACCAGTCTCTCAGCGACTCTCTGGGCCCAGGTTTCCTCATCTGCAAATAAAGCGATTCAAGAGAGCACCTTTAGAGCTGCCCACCTGATTTGAAATTCTGTGCGCAAGCTGTTCCCCCAAGGGAGGGCGGCTGAAAGAAAAGGGAGGTCTTCTGGAGCCTCCTTTGAAGCCCAGGGTATGTCAACATTTTAGAATTTTTTATATAATGCTTTGTTTTTGTTTTTCAAGTAAGTTCTTATGCCTTTTTTTTTTTTTTACTTTATTTATTTATTTATTTATTTATTTAGAGAGAGCACAAGCGGGGGAGGAACAGTGAGAGAGGGAGAGAATCCCAAGCAGGCTCTGCACTGTCAGCACAGAGCCCCATGTGGGGGCTGGAACTCACAAACCCTGAGGTCATGACCTGAGCTGAAGTCAAGTGTTGATGGCTTAACAGACTAAACTGTGCAGTTGCCCCTTGTGCCTTCTTTTTCATCTGGAAAATGAGTGGGGACCCCTTCCTTCTCTCAGCTTTTCTGTGATGGTTGAGAAAATAGGTATGTGAATACAATATTGAAACGGATGCTTGTTTCAACACAACACACATATATTTTCATTGCTACCAGTGCTCCTTACTTGACTTCTTTATTTTTATTGCCTGAAATTCACCACCTGATGGTGTCTCACTTTTATAGCATCTTTTCAGGAGTCCCAATATTTGAGACTTTGAGATTTTTCTGTGTAAAGACTGAGAAGTTAGGCTTCAGTGCCTTTGGAAGAGGAAGGGAAGAAGTTTGTTCTTGTGGTTATATTTTGTACCACAAATTTGGAAAAGAAATGTTGCCTGTGACCACACACACACACACACACATAACTTGGCTTCTTTGGTCAACATCCTTCCATCCCAGAGTGTGTCTGACACTGTAATGCTTTTAAATGACAGATGCAGCTTTCATCTCCAATGGGATTTTGTTATATTTCAGACAGATGACATTCTGCACTGGGTAAGGTGTCTTGCAAATGTGACGGATTCCATCTTAAGTTTCAGTGCGTGTTGAAGCATTAGGTATGGTGGTTCAAGGCTGGGCTTCAGGTCATACAAACAGGTTCAAATCTGGGCTTTACTTCTTACCCACTTTGTGTTAGCTTTCTTAGCCACATGAAATCACAGTTTTCTTGCCTACAAAATAGGGAGATCAGCCACCTTGTAAGGATTAATTCTGATAGCATATACACTATATGCATAGAGTAAACTTAAAAAACAGTAATTGTAATTATTATAGATCAAGGTAATTCAAAGAGATTGGATTATTTTTTTTCCCCATTAAGTACAACTTTCTAACTCAGTCTCAAGGTTAAATGGTTGAGGAGGGAGAGAGGAAAGGTGATGTTTTTATTTTAAAAGATGTTAATTTTCAGATGCCAAACTGCCTAAGCATAAACCAGAGCCTCTAGGCTCATCACCACCAGCATCTGAGATGCATATAGTAGGAAGAGAATGCAGTTTTTAAAACTTATGGTATTATGTTTTGCTATGTGAGTACCTGCTTCATTTGCTAGCTATCTTCACCTCCTTGAGCAATGCATTCATCTTTCTATCCCCCAATGGTGTCCCGAGCGAGTGTTCAATAAATGATGTTTGTTGATCACACAGAAATGACAGCGGCACCATCAAGGGAACATGTGCTTTGAGCTGCTTTTCCAAGAATGGAAATGGATTTGCTTTGATCCATTCATGTGACCAGAGGCATACTTTGTGAAGGTTAGAAACGTAATACATGACCACTGAGTCTTTCAGGAGGGAACAAGAGGCCTTGTCCTTGGTCAGCCCCATACTTACTTAAACCAACCCAATTAGGGCTCAAAGGAGTCCAAGGACTGATCAGGGAAGCTTAAAAGAGTACGAGGGAAGAAAAAGCAGATGAAGTTAACTGGTTCACCCCCAGAAACCCAGACTGTACTTTTAAAGAAGTTAAAAGTAGGACTGTCTGTTCCAAACTGAAGTTTGACTTTGTTCTGTCTGCTGCCCTTTGTTCTCCCCCCTTCTTTTCTAAATTGCCACTCGCCCCCATTTCCCACCCTCTCCATAAAAAGGGCATTAGAATGCTTGAACCCGTGAACTACTGCATCTCTTGGTACACCCAGTATCAAAGCCAACTGCGGGTTCTATTACCTGTGCTTTGAAGTCTGGTTTTTCTCTCTTAGTGTAGGGTAGTTGCATCCACCAGGTAAATGGAGTGGGAGAGCAGTATTACAGGTAAAAATTGTTCCTTCCAAATCTGCAGAACAGGCAGGGGACTGAAAGCATTTCTTCAGTGTTGTTCTCTAACCTTCAGTAAAGGCTTTGTCTTGGGTGGGCTTTACCTGTGAGTTCTTCTCTCAATTTCTTTCTCTCTCTTCCAAAGGACCCGTTTTCACTCTGCAAGTTGTAAAATTCTCCATCTAGTGATCTGGAAGTGCTTTCCCAGGGCCTGTGTGGTTGTTTTGCACTCATTACAGACAAGATTTGGTGTAGGGCTCAAACATAATCAAACCTTCAGCCGTAACAGGCAGTTTGGGAAATGGAGTTTTCCCTATATAGACATTAGTTTTCCCTAATAGACATTCAACAAAACTCTTAGCTCAGGCTAAAGAAAAATAGCCGAGACCCAGGCTTGAGGAACACCCTGGAAACCCAACCCAGAATTATAAATTCCTTTATTATCATTATTTTTTAAATAAACCAACACCAGTTCTTTCCAAAAGAATAGACTATAATATAATCTTAAAACCAAAATAAAACAAGAACAAAAGAAACAGCCTTGGAAGTTGATGTCATTACTCTTAAACCAAATTTTGGGGAGAAGCTACAGTTGGCCAAGCTTTCCAGTTTCACCTACATAATGAAAGAAGGAAGGACTAGGTTTTACCTCAATTCAGTACCAAACACTGAACATAGAGGAATTGTTCTTTATGTCCTTTCTGATTGTTTGATATTCTTAAGCTCCGGATAGGAAACTAGAAGTTCAGGTCTCAGCTCTTTCTTTTTTAGCCTAATAGGCGTTTTGTTGAAGGCCCCTCAAAATCATTTGGATATAGGGAACACCCCCATTTCCCAAATTGCGTGTTCTGGCTGAAGTTTGGGTGTGTTTGAGCCTTATCCTAAATCTTGAGTCAAATAGGAAACTGGGGAGCTGGGAAGAATGAAGTTCATCATAGCTAACAACATGGAAAATAAGCCTTGCTGAGAAAACTGAAGCTGTGCAATTCTAGAACTAGTCTACACATCATGCTACAAGATGAGGAGGCTGAGGGAGGCCGCTATCACATGTAGTCACTTGCTGAGGTCACCTTAGGGCAGCCTAATGCATTTCACAGGTGTGACTCCCTTGAGAGCCTTTTGTGTTTCTCCTCCAGTGTCCTCAGGTCTCGGCTGGTGCATTCTGGGGCCGCCACCACCATCACAATGCTGCCATCCCTCTTGTCCCCATTAAGGAAAGGACTCAGTGAGGGGACCGACCAGTTTACCTCTGAATCCTACATTGTGGCTCACCCAGTGCCTTCCGTGTATATGGTGGACATTCAATATATTCTTCGTGAGTAACTAGATGACCAGGAAAAAAAAAATGCTTTATGTCAGGTTCTCTTTAAAGGAATCTTTGGAGATCATTTTTCATATTTAGTAATCTGTCGCAGTTGCATTATTTTGTGAATCTGAAATTTTCATAGATAAATCTTGTTCCTTATTCCCAGTATATGTATGGATCTCTCTCTGTTCTCTGGATTGATTTAAACAGTTGTGAAGCTTAATTTTAAAAGCCTAGGAAATTTAGCATTGTGGTAAAAAAAAAAAAAAATTTGCTTGGACCAGAGTGTGTCCTTTAGTTGGTACCCTTCCCAGAGATATCCTCAACTGGATCCACAGTCCTGTCTCCCTCACCTCTAACCCATTAGTTGATTGGAATCCCTGTTTACTTCACGTTCATATGCCAAATTTTAATGGGAAACAAACAACCCTGAGATATGTTCTCTGGATGCTTGGGCAATACTTAGACTTAGTTCTGTTTTTCCTGACCTCCTCCCCCCCACCCCCCCTTCTTTTAAATCAGTTCTGAGAAGACTTGTTTACCAGGTTGGAGAGCCAGAGGCTTGGCTGGGGCGGTGTGATCGTAGCGCCCTCTGGTGTAATTTTTGAGAATTACAAATATCTTCCCCAAGCTTAAGAGTGGGTGGGAATTTTTTTCCTTACTGGCCTTCAAGGGGAGAGCCTCTGTGTTATATCTCAAATACAGTAAATTAATAACATGCACGTTTATTACCTACAGTGGATATTTAAGAGATACTATGTTGGGAGTATCAGCTGATTACCAGACATTTGTTTATTATAAAATTAGGCTTCAAATGACTAGAAAAGAGCAGCTTAACAGTGTTTTGTGCTTTTTCATCATCTCCCACCAGTGTGTGGAAGAGGTAAAGACAAAGTCCCCCAAGAAGGGTAATGGAAAAGGGTGTAGCGCCCAAGAGTTAAGGGGAAAATGGCGAGGATCAGAAAACGTGGTTACAAACAAATCTTATCCTCAGCCCTCACTCAGATCTGAGCCCAGAAATTTAAGACCCAGCCAGAAGTTGAGAGTTGGCCAGACTCTCACTCAAAGGGGAGGCTGGGGTGGGGGTATTGGGTGGTGGACAGAAAGTCTGACAGAGACACGCACTGTAGGGGGCGTCTAGGGTATGTACATGCACCACTTTGTTCTAGCTGGGCCTTCTGGGTGGCCATTTTTCCTTCCTCCCTCCCTCCCTTCCTCCCTTTTTTTCTTTCTTATTTTTTAAAACAATGTCAATTTGGGGCGCCTGGGTGGCTCAGTTGATTAAATGCCCGGCTTCAGCTTGGGTCATGATCTCACTGCTCATGAGTTCGAGCCCCACGTCGGGCTCTGTGCTGACAGCTCAGAGCCTGGAGCCTGCTTCAGATTCTGTGTCTCCCTCTCTCCCTGCCCCTCCCCTGCTCACACTCTGTCTCTCTCTCTTTCAAAAATAAATAAACATTAAAAAAAAAAACTAAAAAATAAAACAATTTCAATTTGAGGATCATTTCCTTCACCATTGCCATTAGCAGAGTCACTGTGGCCCAGAGGACACAGTCACTGGCTAGAGTCAAACATACCTGCACTCAAATTCCTGTCTTGCCTTGTACCAGCTATAAGATGGGTAAATCAACCTGCTGAGTCTCAGTTTTCTGGAAGTTCCTTACGGATTAAAAAGCACTAACAGAGTAAACAATTCAGAAATAGGTTAGTGATTTTATTTCTCCAAGAATGAGGAAGAGAGTGGGGTCATGACTAAGGAGATGATTCAGGTTTTAGTACTGTTGGTGTTTCCCCAAGGTTCACAGAACCTTGAGTCTGATCTGAAACACATTTAGAAGCAACAGGGGTAGGCAGAGATTCTGGAAGCAAACAAACCTTTATTAAGCATTACCTACACTACATTTTTGCCACATACATAGGAAATTATGTAACTTGGATACAGCAAAGTCCTTACCCTTTGGGAGTCTATGCTTTAGGTGTTGAGGAAAAACCTCCCCAAAAACCCAAGTATATGACCCAAGGACACGATCTAGGAAACTATATGCGTGAAGGTGGTGATAGTGAAATAGGTAAGCTTTGGTTGGAATAGGAGTAGTAAAATATGAAGTTGGAAAAGCACTGAGCATTTGAATTCTATGTTTGAAGTCTGCACATTTGAAATATTGCTATGTTAAAGCATTAATAAAGTCTCGCTTTATGAATTTGGATTTGAAATGAAAGCAATCCTTAAAAATGGGAGGGGGGTATAAAAATAATAATTTCAACATGTATAAATTAATTATAAATTGTTTATATTACTTCCACATGGCAGTGCAACTTTAGTGAGCAAACTGAAGTACTCACTTTTATCAGGATAAGACTTGAATGATTCCAGTTTTGAATAGCGACAGATCATTATACTTTCAGGTAAAAGGCAATCACTTGTGCCTAGAGAAGTAGCTGGTGATGGCATGACTGCTAGACTCTGCTCTCCTCCCTTTGAAGGCCTCCCTTCTATTGCATCCTCTGCCCCTCATGGCTTTTACACTTTCCTACTCCCCTGGTGCTCTCTCTACCACCCCACCAATCCCATCAGCATCTCTTTCTCAGGTTCCTCTCTCCTCATCTCCTCAGCAACTAGAAGATCAAGGGCAGGAGATGTACCAGCAGATGGAGACCAACTGCTCTCCTTCATGGCCATTACCTTCACTGGGGACCGAAAAGGGTACATTGCACGTGTCTGAGAGAACACACAAGGGAAAAGATGAGTGGACAATGGGCCAGGCATTCTAGGCCCTGTCTCAGGGAGAGCTCTTTGAAAGGAGAGGAGCCTGGTCATCTTTCTCTGACTGTTCCACTTCCCGCAGCAATTTGTAGAGGGGTCCTGTAGTGCCCTTGTGATGTGGAGCTTCTTTGGATTCCATCAGCTTCAAGCTGGGACAGTAACAATGATGCCAAAAGGAAGAGATTCCATAGATTCCCAGCAGACACAAAGCATTGATCATCACATGCCAACAGAAGAAGGTGGTGATAAACATGATGTCACTGATGTCATCATCCTGCCATGGGTAGCCAGTGACTGGTCTGTACAGAATAAAGCCCCCCTGTATCAGCCAGGAGCCCATCGTCAGAAACAGAAAAGTCTCAATCAGCAAGAGGTGAAATGTGTCAGGAGTCCACAGCTCTATGGTCAACACCAGCATCAACAGGAACACCACCACGATGAGCAGATAATGAATCTGAAGCTCTATCCCGGTTGAGTCCTGGCCGTGTGACATCAACAGCAGCAGGAGCACATAGAAGGTCAGGACCAGGGTACCTTTCTCTAGGACCACACACCTCTGAGGTAGCAAGTTCTTGCTCATGACATCTACACAGCCATTGAGGGTGAAGAGGATGAACATAGTGAGGTGCTGCCACTCTTTGGGGTACATAAATCTTGGTGGAAGTTCTCTGTTCATTAGTATCAACCCTCCTTTAATGCAGCTGATCTCATAAGCTATCAAAATGGAGCCAGCCAACATCTTCAGCAAACCTCCATAAGATATTTTCCATAGCCAGGCCCATCTTGTCTTATTCCTAGGATGGCATGAAGGATCCAGGAGAGAGTCTTTGAATATCATAGCTTTGGAGACTACTATTGCCTGACACAGTCCATATGAGATTAGAAACAGCCCTGGGTACACATGACCAATAAAGGTTCCCATTGAGCTACAGATCTGTCTAATGAAGGAGAGAAGAGCAAATTTTGGGCAAGTCCACAACTTCTGGGACTACTTCAAGGTCTGGGCTTTGGAAAGAATTGCCTTCCACCAACTTTTATCATCCCACCCCACCCACTGCTCCCACACAGAGGAAATGTTTCTTGAAACAAGCCTACATATTTGGTGGAGTAAAGCCTCATTGTTCCATTCCATTCTGGAACATTGAGAACTGACTTATGCCAAAGAAGAATACTTGTGAATGTAATTTTAGAGACTCCTCTCTATGGCCCTTGATGTACTTCTGTTCACACCTGTCCCTTTCTCCCATGGCTTCCCTTCCCTTGTGTTGCCCAGCACTCAGACAAGGAGAGGAGCATGGGATGGGGGTAGGGGTTGTTGCTCTGGTATCCTGAGGAAGCCTGGACACTCACAAACCCTACAGTATTCTTCAGTTGTTCTCAGATGTAACTTTGGTCCAACTGTAAGGTTTCCTTTCTAGACACATGTATTTATAATAAACATTTGGATATGTGACCATATAATATACACCTAGTGTCTGCTTGGGTTTTCTGTTCTCTTATAGACACATTCTAAAGATCACCAAGAAAGCGTCCTTCACCACCACCTCCTCTTCAGATCTCCATTCATGCCCACACCCCTACTTCAACATCTCAACTGGCCGATAAATGGATCTGAAAAGCTGTCTTTTGGTATTGATTTTCAGGGATTGTGGTGGTTTTGTAGTGTGTCATCCTAACTATGCTTAAGCCATATTTTCCGGAATTTCCTTGTTTATAGACATTTCCAGGATGGGTTGGCTACAGGAGAGGTTTACATGAGAAGGTGGAAGTGAAACTTCAACCTAAACATGCTCTGAAGGCATAGAGTGCCAGGCGCCACTGCCATGTTGCTCATGTGTTCTGTTACTGATGCCCATCTCCTTGGCATGGGCAGCAGCCAGGCCTATAGCTCCCTCAGCTTGTCTTCATGTCAAGGGCACCAGCTTCTTCTGCAGGTCACTTGCCGTTGAAGTATGGGGTGGTGAGAGGCACACATGGGCTCAATTTTGTTCTCATCTGTTTTGGTTTGTCCTTGATATTCCCTAACTTCATGCAATATACTTTTCCTGACTGCTGCCATATTGACCTGAAATGACCTTAGGCCTCATCACATAGCAGAAAGGCCACAGCCTTCTGTAGACTTCTTTTACAAATGTATAAGGTCTAATATCCATAAGAAAACCATATTTCATACCCTTTGCTCCCTTGATTCATTCTTAACTGATACAAGGGATTAAGGTGTAATTCTTCAGATGCAGATACCGATGAGTGCGTGACTCCAGTGAATTGGTGTTGGTCGTTTGTATTTCAGTGCAAATTAGCCCATCAGCTTCATTTATCTGTTACTCCACTAGTGTCTAATGCACCTCACAAGACAGAGTATAGGAACTGGGTAACAGGGAGCTGAGTATAAGGCAGAGAGGATGGTGGAGAGAAAGGTACAGGGAATGTGAGGCATGCCCTAGGTCCACACATGGAGTTGGGTTTATTGCAGGAGGTATTGAAATAGGAATTTTTTGGAGTGTGGCAATTGTGCTAAGTGGGGGGAGGAAGTCCATCACTCAGCATGAACCATGCTGACATCACAGTCTTCTGCCATCAATCCTCAGAGTACAAGCATAGTCGTGGGGAAGAGAGGCAGCACCTGTATGCCGACAGCACCTCTAGAAGAGAGGAGGTGAATTTACACCCAGGTCATAGCACTGCCTCTGAGCCCTCACCCCCATCCAAATACCTACTCTTTCTCAAGTGCACTTAATTCCAGAAAAATTAAATCTCTCTCTCTGCCCTTGAAGATGGCAATAATTCAGATTGCTTCTTACTATTGAGAGATTTGGCAGGACTAAGATTTGAGTGTAAAGGCAAGTTGGAAAAATGAAGCTTAATTCTGTTTTATTAAGGGATTTGCTTATTTTAAAATTTATTTTTAGGCATATTTTTCAATTCATGTATAGTCATGTCAGAAAAATCAGGTAAATATATAAGCAAAGGAACAACCTTAAAAATGATCTTTAATCCTATAATCTGGAAGTGACCATTGCCACCAATGAGGTTTAGAAATACAGTTTTAAGAAGGAAGCCTAAGGAAGTGGAAAATGCATCGACTGGAAGTCATAAATCTGGGTTCTAATTCCAGTTCTCTCTTCATTTGCTGTATGTCATACCTCTTATGTGAAAAAAAAATTGAATTTTGAACTGAGCTTTCTACTGATGTGGAAATAAAAGAGCATGCCTGTTGTCACACAGAGTGAGCCTGTTTATCTCCTGTTTCTTTCTTTCTTTTGGTGAATTAACAAAACGCTTGGAGAGAATGGTAGAGCTCAATGCTCAGAGGGAGGAGATTCAAAGGGAAAAGCTGCATGACACATCTGAGGTGAGTAAGGGAGGAGAGGACCCCAGGGATTCTCTTTGGTTTTTGGATTTGCTCTGGGCAGAAACACAGGGTTCATCACTCCCCTAAGTAATAGGAGGACTGGCTGGGGTGTGCATGGTCCACAGGCCCCAGGGAACTGCATTCAGTCACTTTTAATTTTGCTTCTCATACTTCAAGGCTGTGTTCCAAATGAAGTAGGGGCAGCAGAGTTCAGGCCAGGTCCCACACTCATCTTCCCAGTTGTTTCTGGCAGCCGTGAGCCAGGTGCCAGTGGTCAGAGGAGAAGGGAGATTAACAGCACTGACCCATCAGCAATGCGAGGTTGAAAGTGGCACATATGAGGACAAGTAGCCCCCATTAAGGTCCCATCTGGAATGCTCAGCCCCCCCCCCCCCATCTTGGCCAGGCACCAGCACTACATTTTGTTCATTAAAACATGGACATCCTGATCTCAGACTTTGAAGATAGGAATCACCTGTCCCAAACCAGACCCTGCCCACGACTAGCCGAGAAGGAAGCCAAAGGTGGTGAATGATTAGCAGAACTGGCAGACAGCTCCAGAGTCTGTGGACAATGAGTACCTGGACAGCTGTCTCATTAGGGAAACTTTGCTTGACCACAGAAGCCCACAGAGTTCCTTCATGTCCTGGTTGCTTTACATTGAGACTCCCCTCAGACCTACCTTACCCCCCTCCCCACATTCTAGTGGGTCCCCAGGCACAGCCATTGCTGATTGTTTGGCATAAAATGCTAGAATGAGCAAGAAAGTCTTCAAATTCCTGAGGAATTTTCTACTACTCTGGATTCTACTGAATATAATAGGGCATATAAAAAAATATATAACATAGTTCTTACCCTCAAAGAGCTTATGATTTAGTTGAAGGCACACATCTCTACACACACACAATACAGACATTAGAGAACTATTTAGACTACCTCTCTTCCATAGAAATCAAATATGACATGTAATTTTAAATTTTGAATTTTGCACATTAAAAACAAAATGGTGAAATTTAATGAAGTATTATTTTTACCCAATGTATCTAAAATGTTATTTCAGCATGTAATTAATATAAAAATTAAAAATGAAGTATGTTAGATTCCTCATTTCATGCTAAGTCTTCAAACTCCAGTCTATATTTTATACTCATAGTGCATCTCAGTTCAGACAAGCCATATTACAAGCACTCAATACCTATATGTGGTTAGTGGCTGCCATATTGGATTGTGCAGATTTAGACAGTATGGAGTGACATGTTGAGTGAATTTTAAAGTTTTAGTGAAAAGAACAGATTATGGAGGAGATAGAAGTCTGGTCAAAAATGGCATCTAGAGAACTATAGTATAAACTTCTTGATAGCCATGGGGTTTTACTATGGTGCTTTCCAAAAGCATCTTTTAATTTACCTCCTTTTGTTTACGAGGAACATCATCATCAACAACAACAAAAAATGATTGCAACTCACCTTGCTGCAAGGCAGAATACACCACAAGAAGAAAGAAAGACGGAGGCTGGGAACTCAAGCAGAACAACACAGGAAGTGGGTCCATGAAAATAGGCATAAGGTCAGAGATAGCCCATTGTTCATGGGCCTAACTTTCATCTTATTTCTAGTAAGGGTTACCAAACCTTGGGGTTTGTCATTGACTTTTCAAAACAAGGCTCACAGAAGATGGAAAACAACATTCTAATTTCTTTGTTTGAAAGGATATATATACTTTATTTCTCTTGGCACACCAGCCTATAATTTTCCTCTTTGACATTTTCTAAAACGTGAGCTTTATACCTCATTGCATAATTATGACTTAGGTTTCACAGTTTATGTAATTGATTTCAGGTATTTTTTGACGATCACATTTCAACAGCTGCAAATTTATTTTTCTTCTGGAAACTTTTGGCAAGGTAGAAGTATGTACTCAACTTACCTCTGTTATACCTGTTTATTCCTTTATGACTATGCTATTAATGCATACCCATGGCCAAGGACAGAACTCAAGGACCTTGAGTCTGTTTTGTTCCATAGATTATTTCTCTTCTAAACCAGAATATGCATACCCCAATTAGGAGTTAACCTTTGCTCCCTCTTGTTCAGAAATCTTAATTCTGCAATTTGGGAACCTCATGGTAAATCTCAGATTTCCCTGTGAGAGATACAGCTATCTGACCACCGACTCTTGCTCCCTTCCCACAATGTAGAGTATTGCTGGGACCACACTTCCCAGCCACTCAGTGACTGAGTTTGGGCCAGTGAAATGTGTAGGGAAGTGACGTACACCATTTCAAGACAGGACCTATAGAAACTTCCTCCTATTCCTCACCTTTTATTTTTCCATATCTGCTGGCTGAATACAGAGGACTGTGAGGCACTAGACAAGGACAAAGTCACAAGATGAAAGGAGTCACATCTGAAAGACCAGGTAGAAGACTTATAAGTATGGGAGAAATAACCTTCTTTTGTGTTAAGCCTACAAGATTTAGATTTATCTGTTCTAAATCAGTTAGTGTACATTGTCTGCCAGGCCTCCAAGAGGACCCTGGAAGCTCATGTAAATTCAACACTTGTCCATCAACGTTAATGCGACAAATTACCTGAGGGGTTAAGTTGATTTCTCCCAACCAACTCCCTTCTCTGCTTTCAGTATCTTAAAGTCTAGAATTATTCTCATGTGCCCTGTTCAAGCCAGTGTTTCTAGGGCTCAGGAAACTAAATTCACAAAGGCTGCCTTGTAATTAATTATAGACAGAGAGCAAAGGAACTTCATGGTCCTGAAGCTTCTCATTCTCATTAGGATCCCTGCTTCATTTTGGTTACAGTCTTCCGCTAATGGGGCCACACATGTTTTTTGTTTGTTTGCTTGTTTGTTTTAATTTATTTTTTAAATTTAAATCCAAGTTAGTTAACATATGGTGTAATAATGATTTCAGGAATAGAATTTAGTGATTCATCACTTACATACAACACCCAGTGCTCACCCTAACAAATGCCCTCCTCAAATCCCATCACCCATTTGCTCCCTCTTTCGCCCCCCTTCCCCATCAACTCTCAGTCTGTTCTCCGCATTCAAGAGTCTCTTATGGTTTACCTCCCTCTCTGTTTGAAACTATTTTTACCCCTTCCCTTCCCTCATGGTCCTCCATTAAGTTTCTCAAGTTCCACATATGAGGAAAAACATATGGTATCTGTCTTTCTCTGACTTATATAACAGCATAATACCATCCAGTTCCATCTACATTGTTGCAAATGGCAAGATTTCATTCTTTCTCATTGCCAAGTAGTATTCCATTGTGTATATAAACCACATTTTCTTTATCCATTCATCAGTTGATGGAATTTTGGCTCTTTCCATAATTTGGCTATTGTTGAAAGTGCTGCTATAAACATTGGGATACATGTGCCCCTATGAATCAGCACTCCTGTATCCTTTGGATAAATTCCTAGTAGCACTATTGCTGGGTTGTAGGGTAGTTTTATTTTTAATTTTTTGAGGAACCTCCACACTGTTTTCCAGAGCAGCTGCACCAGTTTGCATTCCCACCAGCAGTGCAAGAGGGTCCCCTTTCTCCACATCCTTGCCAACATCCGTTGTTTTCTGAGTTGTTAATTTTAGCCACTCTGACTGGTGTGAGGTGATATCTCATTGTGGTTTTGATTTGTATTTCCCTGATGAGGAGTGATGTTGAGTATCTTTTCAAGTGTCTGTTGGCCACCTGGATGTCTTCTATGGAAAAATGTCTATTCATGTCTTCTGCCCATTTCTTCACTGGATTATTTATTTTTCATGTGTTGAGTTTGATAAGTTCTTTATAGATTTTGGATACTAACCCTTTATCTGATATATCATTTGCACATATCTTAGCCCATTCTGTTGGTTACCTTTTAGTTTTATGATTGTTTCCTTTGCAGTGCAGAAGCTTTTTATCTTTATGAGGTCCCAATAGTTCATTTTTGCTTTTATTTCCTTTGCTTTCGGAGATACGTCAAGCAAGAAATTGCTGTGTCTGAGGTCAAAGAGGTTATTGCCTGCTTTCTCTTCTAGGGTTTTGATGGTTTCCTGTCTCACATTTAGGTCTGTCATCCATTTTGAGTTTATTTTTGTGTATGGTGTAAGAAAGTAGTCTAGTTTCATTCTTCTACATGTTGCTGTCCAATTCTCCCAGCACAATTTGCTAAATAGATTGTCTTTTTTCCATTGGATACTCTTTCCTGCTTTGTTAAAGATTAGTTGGCCATGAATTTATGGGTCCAATTCTGGGTTCTCTATGCTATTCCATTGGTCTGCGTGTCTGTTCTTGTACCAGTACCATACTGTCTTGATGATTACAGCTTTGTAGTAGAGGCTAAAGTCCAGGATTGTGATGCCTTCTGCTTCGGTTTTCTTTTTCAACATAACTTTGGCTATTCGAGATCTTTTGTGGTTCCATACAAATTTTAGGATTGTTTGTTCTAACTTTGAGAAGGATTCTGGTACAATTTTGATTGGGATTGTATTGAATGTGTAGATTGCTTTGGGTAGTATCAACATTTTAACAATATTTGTTCTTCCAGTCTATAAGCATGGAATGTTTTACCATTTTTCTGTGTCTTCTTCAATTTCCTTCATAAGTTTTCTATAGTTTTTAGCATACAGTTCTTTCACATATTTGGTTAGGTTTATTACTAGGTATTTTATGGTTCTTGGCACAATTGTAAATGGGGTCTATTTCTTGATTTCTCTTTCTGCTGCTTCATTATTGGTGTATATAAATGCAACTGATTTCTGTACATTGATTTTGTTTCCTGCGGCTATTTAGGATTTTTGAATACATTAATTAAATCCTTTGGTTGTCTTGACTGAAGTTGGAAGACCCCCTTAATTTATTACCCACATGTTTGGAAATTAGTCTCCTTCATTATATGTTCACTTTTGTGAAATTCGGTTGTAGTTTTTCTCTTGTCACTGTTCCAGATATCTGGAGGGAGAATTGTATTTAAGGATTCTGGCCTCCTGTACACTTACTTCACTGATGTTTCAGATAGGGTCCCACTAGGAAATAGATGGCCACACACACTGGGATAGTTCAAGAAAGGTTTAATAAAAGGTGCTTCTTATATATATGTGTGCAGGGTGCAAGGAGATCACAAGAGAGAGCTGAGTAACAGTAGGAGCTGTTATTACCTCTAGGCACCAAAGTACCTAAGTAGGAGAAGTTCTGGCATATGCTAGGACTGTGTAGTGGGTTGAATGGTCACTCCTAAAAAGATATTTCCAAGTCCTAACCCTCAGGACCCTGTGAATGTGACCTTATTTGATAAAAGGGTCTTTGTGGATATAATTAAGGTAACGACCTTGAGATGAAATCATCTTGGTTTTAGGGTAGGGTATAAATCCAATGACAGGTAACCTTATAAGAGAAAGTCTGAGGAATATTTGAGATACAGAAACACACAGAGGAGAAGACAATGTAAAGATGGAAGCAGAGCTTGGAATGATGTATCTACAAGCTAAGGAATGCCAAGGGCTGCCAGCAGTCATCAGAAGCTGAGGGAGAGACATGTGACAGATTCTCCCTCAGATCCTCCAGAAGGACTCAACACTGCCTTCACCTTGACTTTGGACTTCTGGCATCCCAAACTGTGGGACAGTAGATTTCTGCTGTAGGCTGCTTAGTTTGTGGTAACTTGTTATGGTAGTCTAGGAAATGGATACTGATGGTGTCATGGTGGCAAGATACTGCCAGCCTGATGTGACCCCAGAGGCAGGAGCAAAAAGAACAAAAAATCAAAACCCTAATCTCATTCTCTTAAACCATCCTCCTGCTGGGGCTTGTCATTGGCCAAAGGTTGCCTGAAGCCAAGGGTAAGGAATAATGATGTGCTACAGACCAGGGCAGTCACGTGGGAAAGAGCAGGATGGAAGTGAAAGGTGGATTTGGAGGGGCAAACTTAAGATAAACAGTATGTCTTTTTTAGGTTATAGGTAAAGTAACCAAGAATCCCAATGTGTCTGTTGGAGTTTGGTTTTTACCTGTTGTCCCAGTACAAGTATTAATTTTGCCTTTTCTTTCTCAAGGGTTCAAGTTTGAATGATAAATTACATGGTCACATTAGTTATAGGCTAAAATCCAATTGGATTAGTATTCAGATGGATAGAGAGTTTTCTGCACAGTATGTTAAATGAAGCAAGTGACCACACCATCAGGATGTCATCTCTTCCGATTGCCCTGTGGTCCTGACTGCTCTTGGTAGGTGTAAGAAGAAGAATTAAGACCTTCTGAAGTTAACAAGAACATAACTGTCTCCAAAACCTGGATCAGATGCTCCATATTTTCTGAAGTTAGCTTTTTTCATCTTGGAGATCTTTTTTGTCAGGACATACAGATCTCCCCTGTTCTTTTTAAGTCCTGTACAGTACTCCCTAATTTATTGAACCATTTCCCTACTGGTGATAGTTTATTATTTAAAGTTCCTCATGGAAAAAATACTTCAGTGACCATTCTTGTATATGCTCTTTGTATAGATGTGTGAATATTTCTAGAATAGATACTGTGTCAGAGCTATAGACAACAAGAATCTACTCTGGCTAGTTTAAGAGAAGGAATTTGTTTAAATAGATAAGTTAGTTCACAGAATCATTAGGATGGCTGGAGAAAAAGACTTCAGGTTTAAGTGTGAAGGACCAATGCTCAGAATTGCACTGTCGAAATGGGCTTAGGTTGCTGCTTTTGACACTGACCCCAGAACTACAGGGCAGACCAGTGTTTTGACAAACACACATTGACACTAGTCTCCTACAGAATAGCAACCCTGTGCACAGCCAGTTTCCTTACATTGCTCACTTGTGAGGTGAAGTCTTAAGTGGGTGCGTCTAATTGGTCACATGACTGTACCCTAGCTAGCTACAAGGGAGACCAGGAATTAAAAATAAAGATCTACCAGGAAGGCAAGCCTGATAAAGTGGAAATTGTTCAAATGTTGGGAAGCTCTTTTCATGAGTCTAAAGATGGTGTTAGACTCATATGACACATGTCTACTGCAGACAGCATAAAGTGGAGCTGTCTGTTGAAGGATATGTACACTTTAAATTCTGGCACCCTCTGCCAAACTGACTTCAAAGAAACGTAGACCAATTCACATTGCCACCTGCAGTGTATGATAATTCCCTACATCTTTTTTCCTACATGGTCTCCAGCAACAGATAGTATTATTTCTTTAATACTTTTGACAATTTTTGACAACCTGATATTAAATAAAGATCCTACTTTTTAAAAATCTGCTTTTTCTCAAAATTGGTTAACCAATTTTTAAAACATTTTTTTAAAATTTATTACCCATTTGTTCTTCTGAGACATAGTCATTTATATCTTCTGCCCGTTTTTTTTAATATTATGTTGCTTTTTTGTTTGCTAATGTTTGAACATCTCTGTATATCCTGAGCATCAGATTATTTTTCTCTGTTCCATTTGTTGAAAATATCCTTCACAGTATCTCTTTTATCTCTTTTGCTTATGTCTTTTAGTTATGGTAAATTTAAATAAAATGGGTAATCTTTTCAGTTTTTTTCCCAGAAAAATGTTCATGTCTTTTAATATAAAATATCCTCCTTTAATCCCTTCAAAACATTTTTCTAGGCTTACTTGCTCATGTTTATTTTCTTCAGTCTATCTATTATTGTGTGTGTGTGTGTGTGTGTGTGTGTGTTGTATGAGATAGAAACTAGGATATTACTATTTGTTTGTTTTGTTTTTCCAAGTGCAGAGCCAGTTATTCCTCACATTTTTTGAAGAGCCCATTCTTAACATGTATTTAATTTTTCCACTATGTATTTCTGTTTCTGGAGACTTTGTCACATTACACAATGTTGATTTAAGGCTCTATGATGATACTTGCTTTCTCCTACACCACAGTTTTAATGACTGAATTCTTATAGTGTATTATGAAAGCTGGTAAAGCAATTTATTCCTCATTTTTTTCTTCTAGGAAAAAAAAAGACCTAGGGTCTTCTCTATCTTTCTTTCCCAGATATATTTTAGAATAAGTTTACTGAATTCAATTAAAATAACATGGAGAAATATTAATTTAAGTAGGTTTCTGGGGTGCCTCGGTGGCTCAGCCAGTTAAATGTCTGACTCTTGGTTTTGGCTCAGGTCGTGATCTCACAGTTTGCGGGATTGAACTGTGTCAGGCTCCACACTGATAGCAAGGAGCCTACTTGGGATTCTCTCTCCCTCTCTCTGCCCCTTCCCCACTTGCGCATGCGCTCTCTCTCTCTCAATAAATAAATAAATAAATAAATAAATAAATAAACTTAAATAAAAATCAATTAATACATAAATACATGCATACATACATACATACATACATAAAAACATTTCTGTAAATGCAAGTATGTTGCCTGGAAGGTATGTTTTATGGTGTATTATGTTAGGAGAAATTAATTTATTATTAGAGATTTCCTTAGCAGTTTAGAAATGGGGCACAAATAACTTGTTAAGACCAATGAGTTGTTTTCTGTATTTCTTCATCATTTACCATGATTATATTAAAATGGCAATAAAAAAATTGGGAGCCCCAAAGAAAACTAATGGGAAAGCACTCAGGAACTAAGTGTAACCGGAGAAACAAGAAGGATTAGAAATACTCAAAGAAACATGTTGTTCCTGGCTCTGCTCTGGCCTGTATCTAGAAATGTAAGCCCCAGCCAGAAGTGCAAGGGCCTATCAGCCTCTTCATACCCCAAGGAGCCAAGGGGGTAGAGACAAACATACTCTTTAGGAGGAGGGGCATGGGTAATTGCACTGTTCTACTCATACACAGTGGGTATCCTCACTGCCTACTTTCTGCCCATTCCTTGTCTGGATCAGTCAACCCCTCCTCTACAGAGAAGTCAGTGGAGCCCAGGCTACAGAAGCAGGCACTTGACTTTCAGACCTGCCAGCTTAGGTTTCTGTCCTGACTCTGGCCAGCCATGAGTCTTTGGGCACATTAGCCTATCAGAGTCTTAGTTGTAGAAACTTCTGGAAAGCCAACAGGGGGTACCTTATGCAGATAAACTAAGCAATAACATACAGAGAAACTTTTTCAAATAGGTCAGTGGAGGTTTTATTTTACACACAGAGCAGGAAGTGAGTGGACACACTGCTTAGATGATTTAGACTTTAGACTGTAGATGCCTCCCTGAGAGTTCACAGAGCAGTCAAACATTATATTTAGGAGACACAGGAAAAGGAGGCTCTGGAAGAAAATGAAACTTCCTTAAGTATCAACCACACAGAGGACAATGTTATATCCTGGAATATGCAAAGCAAATTAGGTAACTAGGATATGACAAATTCTCCATTCTTAAGGAGCCTAACTTTCAGTGAGGCAAAACTTCCTCATGAGAAATAGGACAGAGCTGAATGTATCAGCAGTGTGGGCAAAATCACAAAGCACAATTAGATGAGTTGCTGAGGAGTTACAGGTCAAAGGAACATAACAAATGTTTCTGGAGAAGGAATTCTTGGTGGTAGCAGTGCAAGGAGATTTAATGCTGGGTAAAAAAATAACTGTGTACTAAATATGTGACTGGCACTGGCATTTTCTAAATTGTACACCTTATTATTTGGCAAAGGCACAAGAGTAGTACATAATAAATTAGGATCTAGTAGATTGCTGGTGGGACTGGTGGTAAACAAGTAGCTTATAAGCTTGCTTTGCCTGGATTAGAAGTCAGGAATAAGACATGTGGTGGCATTTAATGAAAATTTGGCTTATGGAAATTTGAAAAATTGTGATATGAAATTACTGATTTTCACTTTATGTGCAAAATTCGAAATGATATGAATCTACCCAAATTCAAAAATATATATGAGATTCTTACCACTTCAATGGGATAAGTGAATTGTACCACATCTGTTTCCACATGGTGTTGTCACTTAAGCTGGAAAACAGAAACACCCAATATTGCAGTTTTGATTTATGAGAAGTTTTTATTCCTTAAGTAAAATCCTAGAGAAGTAGCTGGTGGTGGCATGACTGCTAGACTCTGCTCTCCTCCCTTTGAAGGCCTCCCTTCTATCGCATCCTCTGCCCCTCATGGCTTTTACACTTTCCTACTCCCCTGGTGCCTCTCTACCACCCCACCAATCCCATCAGCATCTCTTTCTCAGGTTCCTCTCTCCTCATCTCCTCAGCAACTAGAAGATCAAGGGCAGGAGATGTACCAGCAGATGGAGACCAACTGCTCTCCTTCATGGCCATTACCTTCACTGGGGACCGAAAAGGGTACATTGCACGTGTCTGAGAGAACACACAAGGGAAAAGATGAGTGGACAATGGGCCAGGCATTCTAGGCCCTGTCTCAGGGAGAGCTCTTTGAAAGGAGAGGAGCCTGGTCATCTTTCTCTGACTGTTCCACTTCCCGCAGCAATTTGTAGAGGGGTCCTGTAGTGCCCTTGTGATGTGGAGCTTCTTTGGATTCCATCAGCTTCAAGCTGGGACAGTAACAATGATGCCAAAAGGAAGAGATTCCATAGATTCCCAGCAGACACAAAGCATTGATCATCACATGCCAACAGAAGAAGGTGGTGATAAACATGATGTCACTGATGTCATCATCCTGCCATGGGTAGCCAGTGACTGGTCTGTACAGAATAAAGCCCCCCTGTATCAGCCAGGAGCCCATCGTCAGAAACGGAAAAGTCTCAATCAGCAAGAGGTGAAATGTGTCAGGAGTCCACAGCTCTATGGTCAACACCAGCATCAACAGGAATACCACCACGATGAGCAGATAATGAATCTGAAGCTCTATCCCGGTTGAGTCCTGGCCGTGTGACATCAACAGCAGCAGGAGCACATAGAAGGTCAGGACCAGGGTACCTTTCTCTAGGACCACACACCTCTGAGGTAGCAAGTTCTTGCTCATGACATCTACACAGCCATTGAGGGTGAAGAGGATGAACATAGTGAGGTGCTGCCACTCTTTGGGGTACAGAAATCTTGGTGGGTACTTCTTGTTCATCAACACCATCCCATCATCAAGACAGAAGACTACATAAATTGTTAAGATGGAACAAGTCACTATCTTCAGCAAACCTCCGTAGGATATTATCCACAGCCTGGCCCATATTCCCTTATGCCTGGGAGGGCATGAAGGACAGAGGAGAGAGTCATTGACTATCATGGCCTTAAAGACCACTGTGGCCTGATACAGTCCATAGGAGAAAAGATACAGCCCTGGGTATATATGCCCTATGAATTTTCCCATGAAATTATAGGTCTGTCTTCCTAAGGAGTGAGGACAAAACTCAGGACCTCACTGCTCTCCTCTCTATTGAGGGCCCTTCAAGTTGTAGGCTACATATACAAAGCTAACTTCTACCTCTTTTTATCATCTCTCTCTGCCCACTGCTCCCAGAGAGAATTCAAAGTTCTGGACAAGAGCCTACACTTTTGGTAGTGAGTCTCATTGTTCCATTCCATTCTAGTACACTGGGAACAAACTGACTTCTGCCAAAAAAAGGAAGGTGAATATTTCCTAGTATGTACCTGTGAGAATGTGCACTCTCATGAGCTCTGTGTTTGGGCCTTTGAGATGATTCTGGTCACACTGTCCCTCTCTCCCATGACCTGCTTTCTTCTGCTCCTGTCCAGTGCTTAGAGAAGCAGTAGAGTGGTGCATGAACTGTAGATTACCCAGAAACGGCCTTGGTTACTCACAAATATTTGTGTATTTTTTAAGAACGCTTACTCACATCTTTGACCATATATTGAAAGAAAATATATTCTCCCCGAAAATAAAAATTTGTAAACATTTGGGGATGTGCTCACATACACGCATACTAAGTACCTACCTGGCCACTTCATTTCTCTGTAACAGATTTGGGGACCCACCAAGAAAGCCCCTCATTTGCCCCCAAATCTCTCTCTACTGGATAGTAGATAAACTTGAAAAACCACTTTTTGAGATAAATTTGGGAATGTTAAGGTGTACTTTGTTGTTAAAATGCAAATATTTTCAGACATAGATTCAGTAAGCTGTTTATATTTAATGTGAATAAGTTCATCAACTTTATTTTCTAATTACATTTGCTATGTGCCTAATACTTATAAGTAGAAAAAGTCTTAGGCAGTGGTTGATAGCCAGCTGCATCTGAGGTAATACATCCTGAGCAAGTGGCTTCATATAGAGGGATGGTAAAGAGCAAGGTACAGGGAACATGAGTCAGGCCCTTGGGCACACAGTGGTTCTGGATTTATTGCAAGAGGTACGGGGAATAGAGTTACTCTGACAGTGATATAGGTGTGTGGAAGAAGAGGAGGTTCATCACTCGAGATAAAGAATGCAGACATCACAATCTTCTGCATAATCAGAGTACAAGCAATACTGTGGGGCAGAAAGGCAGCACCTATATGCTGATAGCACCCCCAGTGGGGAGGAGGACTTACACCCAAGTCACAGCACTGACTCTGAGCCCTGACCAGTATCTCTCTTTCCTACACCCACTTTATATCAGAAAACAAAAAAACCAAAACAAACAAACAAACAAAAAAAGCAAAAACAAAAAAACCGAACCCAGTCTGTCCATGCCCTTGAGGATGAAGGCCATTTCTTGACAGTGGGAGAGTGAGGATTTGAGTATAAAAGTGCTGTACGAGAGAGAGCTGAAGATTACAGAGGGATTTACCTTCCTTTTTCCATTTTAATTTCAACTTTCCTTTCTTACACAAGTGTGGCATACATTGGCCAGCAATTCACTATATTCATATCCTTTTCTTCCTTTGCGTACTGATAAACTACATTTCCTACCCTGCTTTGCAATTGAGTTCTAGCCAATCAGGGTATAAATGGAAATGATACAGATTACTTCCTGGTCTCACTCATTAAATTCTCCCTTACATACTCTTCCATGTTATTTTCCTTTCTCTGTCTTTAGACAAAACATCACAGCTTACTATATGTTGTTGAGAATAGAGGAACTCTAGGTTGGAAGGAACAGGTTTCCTGGACCACTCCTTCTAGGAAACCTATACTTTTGCTCAGGAACACTCATTTTGGACTATAAATAAACAAGGAATAAGCTATTTTTCTTGAGCTATGGAAATTTTCACATGTGTTTGCTATTGTGGCTAGAATACCCAAGCTAATGCAAAACTAACACATAGACTTCATAGAAAAAATTTAGAAAAATTCATAAGCAAAATGAGAGAAAAATAAGTGACTGTAGTTCCAAACTTGATGATAACCACTGCAAAACCCCAGCTTTATGAAAGCAGGGCTGTGAAATGGAAAAAAAAAAAATGACGAAATTGAGAAACCAGGATTCCAGTCCCAATGTCCACCTAATGAGTAGAACTTTGGCTTCTCTATTAATGAAAGGAAAGAACTGTGGCATCTATATTCTTTAAGTTGAGAGAGAGAGAGAGAGAGAGAGAGAGAGAGAGAGAGAGAGAGAGAGAGAGAAAGAGAGTATGGATGGGGAGGAGGTGGGAGGGAAACACTTGGGGGGTTTGTATAGGGAATGATTTTGTCACCCCACAATTTTTCCTTTTTAGCTAGTGGTCAAAACACCCAGAAAACTTCAAAGAGCTGGAATGGTCAAGGAGAGGAGGTATAAAGGGAAGCAAGAGTATGACATTGTGATACAGCGGACTAGGGAGGAGAAATCTCTGGTACTCTCTGTGGTTCTTGTCTTGACCTGGGGAATTGTTGAGCTGCTCTGAGGGGAATTGGCTCTCAGTACAGCAAAGCCCATTTCTCCACTGAGTATGTACCATCATCAAAGAGCTGGTGTGTTTTTCTGAGTAGCTCAATTCTACCTAGAATGGACTGCAGGTGTCAGAAAAGACTGGGGTCACTAGTAGTGTTATCTCCAGCACCTCAGTGCTGTGGGTCTAATAGACATAGTAGATGTTGAGGGACAAGCAGATACCACTTATCTCCTGACCACCACATTTTTTTTTTTATTTGATGTGGAAAAGTAAATTGGGCTATTTTTATTTTTTTATTTTTTAAATATGAAATTTATTGTCAAATTGGTTTCCATACAACACCCAGTGCTCATTCCAACAGGTGCCCTCCTCAATACCCATTACCCACCCTCCCCTCCCTCCCACCCCCCATCAACCCTCAGTTTGTTCTCAGTTTTTAAGAGTCTCTTATGTTTTGGCTCCCTCCCTCTCTAACGTCTTTTTTTTTTTTTTTTTCCTTCCCCTCCCCCATGGTCTTCTGTTAAGTTTCTCAGGATCCACATAAGAGTGAAAACTTATGGTATCTGTCTTTCTCTGTATGACTTATTTCACTTAGCAACACACTCTCCAGTTCCATCCACGTTGCTACAACGGGCCATATTTCATTCTTTCTCATTGCCAATGTTTATAGCAGCACTTTCAACAATAGCCAAATTATGGAAAGAGCCTAAATGTCCATCAACTGACCACCACATTTATCTTCAGCTTTGGCCATTCCTGGTAGCTGTGAGGCAGTGATCAGAGGAGATGAGAAAATAACAGTACTGACCCAAGAGCAATGCGAGGTTGAAAGTGGCAAGTATGGGGACAAAGCAGTCCCACTTCAGGTTCCGTCAGGTCGCCACCTTGACCAGGCACCAGCACTACATGTTGTTCATTAAAACACGAACATCCTGATTTCAGACTCTGAAGATAGGAATCACCTATCCCAAACCAGGTGGTACACTGCCCACGAGTAGCTGAGAAGGAAGCCAAAGTTGGTGAATAATTAGCAGAACTGGCAGACAGCTCCAGAGTCTGTGGACAGTGAGTACCTGGACAGCTGTTTCATGGGGGTAACTTTGCTTGATCACAGGAGCCCATGGAGGTCCTACATGTCCTGGCTGTTCCACACTGAGACTACCCTCAGACCTGACCTCCCCCCACCACCCCCATTCTCAAGGGGCCTCAGGCACAGCCACTGCCACTTGTCTGGCACAAAATGCCAGAGTGAGCAAGAATGTCCTCAGGAAGTGAGTGAACATGAATTTACTAAATATTGTGAGATAATCTTGTTCTCACAAAGCTTCCAATATAATTAAATGTGTAGTACACACAGATACACACGTACATAGAAAATATACAAATATACATTACAGAATTGTGTAGAATTAGTAAATGTCATGTTGAGTGGTGTGAAGAGGGCATTTCAGATTTCAATGACAGGAGTTGTTTGTGAGGGAGATTCAAGTTTAATCAGAATTATCCTTAGATATGTCCTAGAAAACTGCTAGTAACTCAGGGAAGGTTTTAGTGCTATGCTTTCAAAGGCCTTTATACCAACTTTTAAAGAATCCTTCATTTCTTATCATTGCAGGGGAGATATGACTAAGAAACCAGGATATATGTGTTCTAGAATGGCAGGGTCAATCAAGTGCTTGCACCATCAGTCTCTAATGCTAAGTCAAGGGCACTTATGGGAGAAGGAGTAGGACTGGGATGGGACGGGAAAAGAGGTGAGGCTGAGAACTTTGACCTCCCCAGTTCCTTAGGATCTAACTTTCTGATGGAGGAAACCTCTCTTCCTACCTGAGAGAAAAAGTCTTCCTCTGCATGGCCACCTTTCAATGACTGTACCAGGGAGAGTCCTGTCCAAGGGGATGCTAGTCTCTGTAGGACCCACTCACATCACTCTTAATGCATCCATGTCCGTAACAAGACTAGCTCTCAACAGAGCCCAGACATGTATGTACAGGACCTAGTCTGAAGTGGGAGAGGAAACCAATACACCAAAAGAATTACAAGGCCCCACAAATCAGTTTTGGCAAGAGTGTGGGGAGCATGGATATTTGACCACGTGAAGTGAAATTGGATTGCTGATTGAGACACAGTTATCAATATGAGTTTACTTTCCTGCGGTTCTAGGTTTAATATGCAGCTTAAGCATCTGGGAATGATGTAAAAAGTCAACTAGGTTGGCCAATTGAAACCTGGACTTCATGGTGGCTTACAGTCAGTGAAGTTGACATACTGGAATTTCCCTGGCAGACTCTAAAGAAACACTGCCAAATGGAACTTTCTTCAAAGATGGGAATTTTCTATAATCTGTGCTGTCCGATATGATAACTTCTAGCCAGCTATGGCTATTGAGAACTTGAAATGTGGCCAGTGTAACTAGGGAACTGAATTTTTAGTTTTAGTGATTTAAATTTAGCCACATGTGGATAGAGCCATTGTATTGAATGATGCAGTTCTAATATAGGGAGTCTGAAGGCTCAGGGAAATGGCAAGGACACTTCATTTTTTATCTAAATTCACTCTGGCTGCATCCCACAGGTTTTGATATATGGAGTGGTCTCATCACCACTTACTTTTCAATAATTTTTACATGTCTTTTTATTTTCTACTTACCCCAAAAGTTATCTAGGAAAACATCTTTTAATTTGCACATCCTTTTTATTTTTATTTATTTTTTATTTATTTTTTTTTTTAATTTTTTTTGGGACAGAGAGAGACAGAGCATGAACAGGGGAGGGGCAGAGAGAGAGGGAGACACAGAATCGGAAACAGGCTCCAGGCTCCGAGCCATCAGCCCAGAGCCTGACGCGGGGCTCGAACTCACGGACCGCGAGATCGTGACCTGGCTGAAGTCGGACGCTTAACTGACTGCGCCACCCAGGCGCCCCAGCACATCCTTTTTAAATTATCCTTTTTATGTTGATGTTATTTTTGCTTTTTACAAATATGTTGTTCTTCATAAATATTCCATGAGAAGTATTTGAATATTCTACATTCCTATTAATTTTTATGTGTTACTTATGTGGTTTTTATGAGGACTACTGAGACGGGTGTATTATGTTTTTTTTGTTTTTTTTTTTTTTTACTATGACTCTGGATTTGTTCATTCTCTTTTTACTTCTTTTTAAAATTCTCTTTATTTTTTTCAGTTTTTATTTTATGCACATAGCTGCCTAATGTTAATATGTTAAATTCATAATTGTCATATCTTTTTGGTGAAGTGAATATAAGAGAAGAAAACAAGGGTGTCTGGATGGCTCAGTCGGTTAAACATCTGACTTTGGCTCAGGTCATGATCTCACAATTTGTGAGTTCAAGCCCCACATTGGGCTGTCTGCTGTCAGCACAAAGCCTGCTTCAGATCCTCTGTCTCCCTCTCTCTCTGCCCCTCCCCTGCTCTCCCTCTCTTTCCAAAAGATAAATAAAAATTACCAAAAAAAAAAAAAAAAGATAAAACTCTAAAAAAAAACAATCATATTTTTCCCTTTTAATTATTATGGTTCTCATCTTTAGTTTTCTTTTCTTTGATATTAGTTTTTTAATATCTTATTTTCTTTTATTATTTTTATAGTATACTTACATGCATATGTTTTCAATCCTCTGGTGTCTGTTGTGTAAGCATGTCTTGTACTTACCTTAAGTTTGTATTTTAACCTGTTTTGAAAATCTGTGTTACTTTGACAGGGCAATTTAAGATACTTACTCTTATTGTGATCATTGATATATTTGGACTTCTTTTTAACCTTTTATTTTATGGTTCTGTGTTCCTTTTTTGGTCCTGACCCCAGTTCCTCCTTTGAAAATATTTCCATAGGAATGAGTAACTTATGTTTCCCAGAATTAAAATTTCCACTGAAATAAATGAATGTCTCTTGGAACTGAAGGTTATGGGACTTGAGACTGGTGACACATTACTGTGTTTCTATGCTCTCCACATTTATACCCCTTCAGCTCCAGGTTTGTAAAACTTTACAAATAGTCCTGTGGAATCTTGGAAATTTGACATATGCCATCTGGCATGTCACATAAGTCAAAATTGTCCGTGGGTTCTCATAGCACCAGTGGTTGATGTGAAAACCTCTATTCTTTCATTCCTCATAAGTGAATTTTTACACTTATGTGTAAAATTCACTTATTAAATCCCCAAATTTAAGAAAAATGAAGGTCGCACCTCACCGGTACCTCATTCAAAGCCACACCATCAAGTGCACCAGTTATTGGTTATAATCTTTCTTGCCTGCTAAGACTAGAACATTCTGAGAGATCCTAAGAAACAATAGAGTGAGGCGGTTAATAGTACAGACTTTAGGATTACTCTGCCATGGTTGGAATCTCTTATTCCATGGTTGGAATTTCATTTATTCCTCATAAGTGTAATATGGGGTCAATAATAGTATCTCCTCATGGGGTTACTGTGAGGTTTAGAAAAGACAATCCATGTAAAAACACTAGGCACAATCCTTGATACGCAGTAAGAACTCAGAAAATGGTAGCTGATATTGTAAGCAATCATCTTAGTCCACACCCAGGACTCTAGACTAGACTATTTTCATACAAATTGCTGTTTCCTTATGGTCCTCCCCCTTCTCTGAAGGAGAGCCTTGGAGCTCCTTGAGGACTCATGAAGAGACATAATCTACTCCTCTTGGTATTCTTAGTATCCCCAAAGCTGACTGAAGTTGTCAGTCAGTGAACAGAGCAGTTGGGGTTTAAACAGGTGCTACAGGTGTTGGCCTCATACTGGCAACCTCTGTCCTATGTTTACATTTTGTCTGCAGTTGCTGCATTAAGAAGACCTGCCCTTAATGAAATATTCAGTCCTAGATCTTTTCATGTCCCAAATTAACTTTAATGAGCAAACAGGGAAAGATCAAGAGGGCTGCGACTAGGACTTAGGGGAAACTTTGAAGCAGAAGCCAGGATGGGGTAGATGCCCTCTGGAGATGGGCCAGCGTTTGCTTTTGATGACAGTGAACCTTCAGATCTTGTTCATTTGAGCTGCAAACAAGGGGCTCTGAGAATTCAGTATACCTGAGATTTCATTTTTTGCAATGTCTCTGTGTTCCTCATTCAACAAACATGTGTTGAATACCTACTGTGAGCATGAATCGCACTCAAATGCTTTTATTATATGCTTTGGGTAATATCAAGGTGGGTAAGACACCGCCACTGCCCTCAAGAACTTTATGTTCTAGTAGAGGAAATAAGATGCACACAAATGGCCACATTGTGTGTTGGAGGGAAGGAGGTGGGGACTGTGACATGTAACAAAAGAGGTACAAATTTCCATCAGATTGAGGAAGGAACAATAGCTTCCACCTTGAAGGGAACCAAGACTGTTATATGCAGGAAGTTAGATGGAAGCTACCCTTTAAGAATGGTGGGATCTGGACAGGTAGGGGTGAGCAGTGGTCTTTCAGGTAGAGCACATGGTGAGAACTGGCAGGGAAGACCAGGGAACTTTTTGGTAATAGAAAGTTGTACTTACTCTGTTTCTTTTATATATATATAGTTGAATGATGGTAGTTTAGTGTCCCTTATGCTTATTTTTATTTCTCTCCTTAGTCCAGTCCCTAAGCTGGTGAGAAGCATATACCCAGGAATTTCTACTGGGCATCCCTACTGGAATTTCTACTTTGTTTGGGGGCAAAAAAAAAAAAAAAAAAAAAAAAAAAGGAGCTGCAGGTCAATACTGATGTTTAAATAAGGAGTTTAGGATTGCCACAGACAGTCCTCAGCAGAGGCAGTTTCCTCCTGTCAGAAAAGGGCCCTATCCTGGATAGAATCAATCCTGGACTGATTATCCCTACTGTTCCTGTCCTTGTTACAAACTCCTGGATGGCATGGTCCTCTTTTCTGAGTGTCCATCACAGCTATACCACCTAACACCTCTTCTTTCAAGGACAGTTCCTTCACTGCTTCCCCAGGCTTCTGGTTGAAAGTCTGGTTGAAGACTTTCCCAGAAAGGAGCTTAAGAATCCATCAGATGATCTGTTCTTACTAGAGTTGGGCTTCTGGACTTGTCTCAAGAGTAGTGGACTCATTTGGAACCATATCTTGTCATTTTCCATTTTTGGTATCGAATTTAACAAACATTTAAAACAGGATCTTAACTGAAACTCATCCTTCTGTCTCTGAGTTTCAAAGGCTAGTCATAAAACTGTTGGTGGTAAATCTCATTGTCATTCCAAGGGGAGGTGCGGGAGGTCTATGTCAGACTTTTAAAGGAAAGTCCTGGAGTCATGCTGCTGGCTTTTGCTCATCACCTACCTCTTGCCCATCTAAGAAGTAGAGGTTGACAAGAGATTGGAAAATGAGGATTTCTTTGCAGAGAACTGTCAGTGTCCTATGCATTCTCTGCACCATCCCCACTGGCTAGTGAGAGGGATAAAGGTGCACTCCCTTTACTCCAGGCCATGCAACAGGGCCTCCAAGGGTGCTACACAGAGAGCAGGACATGTGTTACCTAGAGGGACAGAAGGCCAATGTCTGATTCTCACCTGGGAGTCCAGTGGCAAGAGGCTCTTATGGGGTTGTGCCTGCTTAGTGCAGAGTGGGGAGAGGTGGTACAGAGGGAGTGATGGAAGGGCAATGGTGGTAGTGTCCAAAGGCTGCATATGAACCCTGTGAAAGTCAGCAGGCCTGGGCTTCTTCAAGAGTTCTTCCCCTAGAAAGCACCCTGGAAGGGCAAAGGGACCTAAGGGGCTCAAAGGGGGAGTCTCAGGTGGCCATGTGGAGAAAGCCTAGCCAGTACTCAGGTGGCTCAGTGGACAATCTCTGAGGAAGACAGAGGTATCCTTTGGAAAGAGGATCATGCAGAGGGCATAAACAAATATATCAGCCTCATAAGACCATGCTCCTTTCCCCAGTCTCTTTTTCTCTGAGTCCAACCTGGGACAGACCGGGTAGGGCAGCTAGAGAGTGGGCAGAGGTGAAGCGAGGAAGGGAGAGTAGCTGACCACATGCCACCTCAGCCACCTCCACCACCTCTGTGGACTTCTGAGCCTAAAGCAGCCCAAGCTAGGAGATGAGGAGTTGTGAACTGGACAAAAGTTCAGAGTTTAGAAAATTTATGTGAATTGGGCTGGATGATGATGATGGTGATGATTATTATTTAATTTACATCCAAGTTAGTTAGCATATAGTGCAACAATGATTTCAGGGGTAGATTCCTTAATGCCCCTTACCCATTTAGCACATTTCCCCTCCCATAATCCCTCCAGTAGCCCTCTGTTTGTTCTCCATATTTAAGAGTCTCTTTGGGCCGGATTATTTGATGAGTGTATCAGACTGGACCTTTATTATCTGAGTGACTGAGATTTTGGCCCAGGAGCAAAGAAAATCAGTTCCACAGAGCACATTTAGGGGGCCATGGTAAGAAAGAATACATTGCTTCTGGCTTGCACCTGGATAGGTTGGGCTCATTCAACCAATTAGAGTCTGTGCTGTAACTGCACCTGTGTTAGGAGCTGTGGGAGTCACGGAGGTAAACACGTCCACTGCCTGCAATCCAGGAGCTGCTAGAGAACAGGAACGCCTTTAATAAAAGGCATACCCTGAAAAGCCTGACAGTAATGTTCCAATGGAATATAGGGAAATGGGAAAGAAATTCCATCTTAGGATCCCCATGAGAGCCTTTGTGGAAGGGATCTGAGCTGGAGCAAATGGTATGGGTGGGGCAAATGTGAAGGAATGCTTGGAGATCAAAATTATATAGGCTGTGACTATGGAAGTTGGAATTAAAATGCAGTGTTTTAAAGATAAAAACCATAAAGCAAAATTCTCACTACACTTTACAGTTTGCAAAATTCTTGTGGATATCTTATTTCATGACAATTATCACAACCCATGGGATAGGTGGGGAATGTGTGTTTAGTGAATGAAATAACTGGGTCAGTGTTATTCTCTTACCCAGTAGTGCGTGCAGGGCTAGCCAGTGACACAACTAGCAACTGAACCCAGGCTTCCTAGTTTCTAGTGTTGTTTGTTAGTTGTTCCATGGCATTTAATCCTGTCCCTCCACACATGTTATGAGCAGTTCAGTTCTAAAGACTATTTCATTTTTTACTTTTGGAATGATAGGGGTGTATTGTGAGATTATGTGATTATATTGATTGATTCATTCATTCATTCAACAAATAATTACATTTTAGTGGAAGGGGAAAGACAATTAAAAATGAGCATTTATATATTAGATGCTGGTAAAGGCTAAATAGAAAATGAAACAGGGAAAAGGACGAGGACGTGCCAGGCCTGTGAGAGATTGCTATTTTAAATGAGAATATCACTGAAGCCTGATGTGATAATGGCAATGTTTGAGTAGAGACCTGAGCAGTGAGCTGGTGAGCCATGCAGATATCTGGGGGAGACACTGGTTAAGACTATGGCAGTTATCCACGTGGGGTGTTATGGTGCTATGGACCAGGAGGAGAGGTGATCAGGGTGAGGAGTCATCAGATTTCACATGTTTTTTTCAAAAGGATTGAGAGAACCATTAGATGTGTAATAATATGAGAGCAAGAATGCCATCAAAAATGACACCAAGATTTTCAGTCTGAAAAACTGGAAAGATGTATTTGCATAGTTTTGAGTTGGCAAAGGCTTCAGGAGAAAAAGGATTTGCAGGAAAGATAAGAAGTTTATATGGGGCACTTTCACTTTGAGATGCCTGTTTGATATTCAAGTATTAAAGGCAATTAATTAGAAATGCCTGGAGTTCAGGGAGAGGTCAAGGCTAGATTCTAGATTTTGGAGTGAGTGTGTAGTTCTAGTGAGTGTCAGTGGAGTGGTTGTCAAGAACTGTGAAGTATCTGAATTTTACCTAGTTTATGAGCCAACAACTGAGTCTACCACAGCATCATGGATGTTGGCAGAAGATACGAACCTCTAGAGTCATAGATAAAGACCTATATTACTCACAGTAGTCAGAGTGGGCAGAGTATCTGCTTTTTCCTGCCCCAGCACCCTGAGTCTCATTTCCCCAGGACAGTGTGGAAGGGCCAGAGATACCTGCAAATGACATAGGTTGTGTGACAGGAGAGGAACCCAGGCTGAGGAAACCAGCATCTTTGTAACGCACAGTAAGTGTACCTACCCTTGGCCCTGAAGGGGACACTACCTCCAGGTTTCAAATCTGTTTGCTACACAAACATCCCTGAAAAGATAGTTCAGAATAAAGTCAGCCATCATCTCTGCTCATGAGCTGTGCAGAAACCAAGAGACCATGGAGAATCATCTTCTCTACATGGTATCACCCGCTAAGGAGCACTATGGAAATTGTAAGGGGCACTTTTTGTTTTTATAATGATTGAGGGCTACTGTCATTTCACAGGCAGGAGCTGGGAATTTTAGATATCCTGCAATGTACGGGACAGTGTCACACAAAAAGACTTCTCTCATGTCCCATACAACTTTCAATGTTAAGCATTCACTTTAGTGAAAAAAATATATATAATTATTTGAATTATTTGAGTCCCAACTATATTTCTTTCTTTTTTTTTTTTTAGAAATTAACTTTATTTTAAATTTTTTTATGTTTATTTTAGAGAGAGATTGAGACAGAGCACAAGTGGGGGAGGGGCAGAGAGAGAGGGAGACAGAATCCGAAGCAGGCTCCAGGCTCTGAGCTGTCCGCACAGAGCTCGATGTGGGATTTGAACCCATGAACTGCGAGATCATGACCTGAGACAAAGTCAGAGGCTTAACCAGCTGAGCTACCCAGGCGCCCCTAGACTCTATTTCTGCTTTATAAAACATCCTTAGTACAGTTTGCTGTACATTTAATATTTAACCATTTATATCAAAGGAACATTGTACTTTGTTTAGAATTTTATGAAAGTTATACACCACTTGGGGAAAAAAACACATTGCTACCAGCAGCACCAGTTATTTGAGTAGCCACACTTATGTCAGCCTACAGTTGTAGTGGACACAGTTACAGTGGTTTTATGTGTATGTGTACATACATTTATTCAGTCTTTATTTCATAAGGTCAAATATGAAGAGATGCGGGGGAGGGATATTATCTAACTTCTCTTAAAACTTATGCATTATGAGAAGATAGATAGAATACAGTCAGATTCTTGTACAAATTGCTGCTGAGAGATCAGTGAAGAAGAGCCCTGGAAATTGACCATTGGATTTAGCAGCGTAGAAATCATTAGTGACCTTGAAAAGAGCAATTTCAGTGCAGAGTGGGGACAAGAGTCTCTTTGAAGTTGGTTCAAAAGAGCGTGAGAGGACAGGAATTGAGACACAAGAATAAACAACTTCTTTGAGGAGGTTTTCTGTATCAGGGAAGCAGAGCAATAGGGTGATCGGCAGAGCATTTGGCACAGTGCCTAGGACAAGAAAGGGCTCAGTACATTCGGGTCAGAGGAGGGCTTGATGACCCTTGGGAGGTGCTCAGGAAATGGTCTACTGCCTAGGTACTAACAAAAAGAAATGTAGGTATAGGGGCTGGCCAGGAAGGGCTTCTTGGAGTCTTTTCTTTTGAGTTTTAAAAGAAATGATGGAATTAGAGTAGGAGCACAGAGGTTGAGAGGGCGTTTCGGTCATGAGGCAAGGAACCAAGAAGGAGAAATGTTGAGGGAGGGACAGCCTGCCTGCCATGCCAGGGACTTTGTGGGGGAACAACCAGGCTTGAATAGGAGGACCTGGAGATACAGCTGACAGAAGACCTTGAATGCCAGACTGGCATTTATTTTGGGTCTGATGAATCAGTAGGGAGCCAGAGATCTTGAGCAGTCAGGGACATAATGGGAATATAGCATTAATTGTATTTTCAAGTACATGCTGTGCTTCTATTCCAAGTGTTGAAGTTGGGCAGGTTACAACTCATGTTCCAGACAATCAAATGAGAAGCACATGTTTTTATGTTAACTCCAACTCTTAGTTTCTTCCCTAGGTTAGGACAATCCTGGGAATAAAATTCTGGGGAATAAAGATTAATGGAAAATAGAAACTCCCTTTAGGGATGTAAGGAAGGATGGGGAGAAGGGGTCCTCCTGAATAAGCACATTTGATGCTGGCTTAAAAACAGACTGTTTCTGCAGGAAACTGGGGAATGCTGTCTCAGCTGGCTGCTAGCAGCAGTCTCTGGTTTTTGAAGCAGGGGTGTGTATGCCTTAAGGGTGTCTCTCCTATTTCCATGAGTCAGGGTGAGGAAACAGTGACCTCGAGGGATATTTTAGTCAGTGTCTTTCGTCTTGTCATTTACAGTATTGAGGTCCTGACTGTGTAGGGTGGTGCAGGCCAGGACACAGGGGAATGAGTGGTGAGGATTTGTCTAAGAAGCGGTGTGGCTCAGGGGGCAAGCGCCAGGCTTTGGCTCCAGCTGGACCTGGGTTTGAATTAGTCTTTCACCTCCTGCTTATGTGACCTTTGACAAGTCCCTGAACCCTGATTACTTTATCTGTCAGAGAAGATGCTGAACCTCGTTAAGCCCCTCTCAGCCTCAGATTATAGTCTACTCTTTGGCAATCCTATTTTGCTCACATGGTACAAGTTATAAGGAAAGCTCCAACAGGAGATTGCAGTCATATCTGAATTTTTTTTTTTAGATTATTAGATTATGACTCAATATCCCTTTTCATCCTGGGGCATAGGGAGATTGTACAGGTGCATAGTTTCAGGGAATGAGCAGGCAAAGAAAATGTAGACAGGTGGCTTTGGCTCTCAAAGCAGTTTGGATTGTTGCTTTCTATTAGATTGTCAACTGCTGGCTGGGATGACTGAGGCACCAGATATGTTTCTATGAGTGTCAGAGCCTGGCTTGCCCCACTCCACCGTGGAAAAATTGCAGTTTTTTCATGCAGCCAAAAAATTTTCCATGTAGCCAAAAAATTAGCTACATATGGGCAACCACAGGAATCATTATGGCCAGTGAGGGAGGTGAGTCTAACTCCTCTACATGGAAGGGAGTTTGAATTATTCTTCAAGTAGAACTTTGAAGGCTGGCCATGGGAACTGGGGGCCAGGGCTGCCTCTATGCCCATAGAGAGAGGGCATATCTCTCCAAAGGTGGAGAGATAGCCACACAGAAGCATGTGATCTGAAAAGCCTTCCATAATCTCTTCTCCTGAGTTGCTTCTTCTCTTCACCTGACCCTCACGAGCCAAAATACCTGAATTCTGCCATTGTATGGAGACCCAGAGCTGGTGTCTGGAGCTCAAACCCTTACTCTAGTATTCATTAGCTGTGTGAACTCATGCTAATTAGTTAGGCTTTATCAGCATCAGGGCCTTCGGTCTCAAAGTGAGAATAAATTAGCATAATTTCAGATACTTTTTGTGAAGACTAAATGATAAAAAACTATAAAGCCAGCTCAGTGTTTGTCTCAGACTGCCTCAGTAAATGTTAGCAACAAGGACCAGAATATTACATTAGGATAATGACATTTTTAGAAAATGTTTTTTCAAGCATGATCGCTTTCAAGTTTCACAACACCTTAACACCTAAGGAGACTATAATATCTAAAAACAATCTTCATTCTTTTTTAACTAGATGATTGAGGTTCAGAGAAGCTATGTGACTTTCCACGTGTATCAGGTAAAAAAAAAAAAAGAGGAATTCAGTGGGGTGGTCCAACTTCAAATGCCAATTTTATTTTATCACAGTACACTGTCAGCATGAACACTTGGAGAGAAGGGGACAGGGCAGTATTTGGTAGGAGTGGGAGGGCACACAGAAGGAAAAACGAGGGGGTGCTCACATTCATACTTGTATGCATGGAATTAGATGTTAACCAGTGCAATCTCTGAGAATACATATGTAATCGCACTCCACTCACCTTGGAAAACCATATATAGGAAACCTCACATATTCAGAATGTAAAGAATGTCCAAGAGAAAAGAGCACCCCTAAAAATTTTCATTTGAGTTAATGTTCTAAGGTTCAAGCAGTGTAAGTTTGAACTCTGTAAGTTCAAGTTTTACAGAGAGGCACCTAAAAACCTCATTCAAAGTCAAGTTATCCTGCCTCGATATGCAGTGCTAGTTTGTCTTACGGATTCGTTCCCTACGTTATAGATTAGAAGCAGCATAACCACTGAAGAAGAAAACTCACCCACTGACAGCAGATAAGAACTAGCCGGTGGCCTGACAAGAGAAAAAAGCTGTGACAAGCAGAATAAAACTTAAAAGATTTTAGCAGTTTGGGTCTGAGTGTAGATAACCACAGTGCTCACTCTGTATCCCATCCCCTGCTTCATGGTGTGCCTTCCTGTATGATGGCAGAACAGGATAACTGAGCCATAAAAAGCCGAAAAAGTAAAATATATTCATCAGAACTTGTCAAAGGTAACAGATAAGTGTCTTAATACATTTTAGCAATAGTGATGCCTAAAATTGTTTTAAAAACTGAAGAAAAAGAGAACCTATTTTTATTCCAATTTCCTGGGCAATTCAATGGCAGACAAACTTAAGTTTTATCCTCACTAAAAAGTAATTCGTTTGCATAACCATTATCAAGTGCAGTGGACCAGTGGGTCAGATCTCAAAGTCATGGCACATCATTTCCTGTTGCAAAAGAGCGAGCCATTAAAAGCTCAATTTGAATTTTGTGTTTCTGTGTGTCAGGAAGACCAGGGAGGACTTGTCATTTGCATGTTGTGTATGTGTGTCCCTGCTATAATAAAAGTCTGCCTTTCTCCAGGCACCTGGGTGGCTCAGTTGGTTAAGCGTCCGACTTTGGCTCAGGTCATGATCTCACGGGTTCATGGTTTTGAGCCCTGTGTCGGGCCCTGTGTGGACAGCTCAGGGTCTGGAGCCTGTTTCGGATTCTGTGTCTCCCTCTCTCTTGGCCCCTGCCCTGCTCGCACTCTGTCTCTCTCCAAAACAAATAAACATAATTTTTTTTTTTAAAGTCCCCCTTTCTCTGCTGGGGAAGAAAGTGGAAACTCATCCCGAAGGAATAAAAGGTATTGCCCTGACTACACTGCCAGGGTAGCAGATAGGCTTTTGTGTTCCTAAAGTTTGGAACTCCTCCTTCCTAGTAGGGTGGATGACTTTCTTTTTGCCCTGAAAATACAGACCTTTCCTGGTGGTGCTCAAACTATTGAAGCAGAAGGAGTCAGAATGGACCCTTGGGCTTCAGGAAGTTAGAAGTGAGCAGCATCCTGGCCCTGGAGAAAATTTCAGGGATTGGGAGTAAATGCAATCACTTCTTCTAAGTAGGCCTCAGAGAGGGTCCCCAGGGATTGAATGGAAAGATAAGGTCCAGGGGCCCAGGCAACAGGCCTTAGTGTCTGAGGCCACACTGAGTGGCTGTGTTGCTCAGAGTGGCACTCCTTCATAGGCCTCTGCTAGCTTGAGCAGGGACTAGATTGTGGTAGCCACTACCTCACTGGGGCTGTATCACTAGAGACATAGAGATTCAAAGACATAGACACCATTGCTGTCTCTGTATCAAAAGCATGAGCACCATGCCATGTCTCCTCTCTTTGTAAGAAAGGCTGTTTGACAGACTTCTGGGACTGTATTAGCCATGGGGTTCTTAGAGAAAGAGGGAGATAGGGAATGGTAGATGATGAAGGATCCATTTCCTGACAATCTGGTAGATTGCAGCTGGAGCCAGTTCTATTTTCATTTCAGAAGTGAATGACATTACTTCTGTCCAGAGAGTGTGAAACTCTTTATGCATATATATTTTTTTACATCTGGGTAGTTAGGAGACCAGGGAAAAGGGCTATATCCTTTCATGTCTGGTCTTCACATAACCAGACCATTTGTTTTTAGGGCTATTCGAAGGAGATAGTTATTTTGATGCTCTTCTTCTTAGCAGTCTCATCTGCATCTATTAGATTTGGCATGGCGATGCTTCATCTGGCTAGTTAGCCAGCCAAAGATATATCAGAATAGCCTGGTGTTGCAGCACATTGAGAATTAAGTCTGGGCCCTGGAGGTTCTCTGAGGGGAGAAACTTGCTTGCATTTCCCATCATGAGAAATGAGAGCTTCCATATTGCCTAGAGTACTTGTAGTTTTTAGGGTTATTCTGAAAGCTGGCCAGTGTCTGCGGCTGGCTGACTAGCTGGCTGAGGCATCACTGTGCCAAATCTAGCAGATGCAGATGGGATTGCTAAGGACACTTGGGGGGACTTCCAGTTCTCAGAAGGCCTTAAGTAACAGTCCCTCTACTGCTTCCCTCACATGAGAAATCGGGCTCCCTTGTGGGCTTGATTCTGTTAAGCTCATGATGGAGACAATGTTAATGAGAATGGGCAGGTCCTCTTAATTATGATCATTAACACAGATTATGGGTTTAGTGGGATATTTCTGATGGCTCTAACCCTGATTTAAGTAGTTAGGATTTTCTGTACTTGGCTCCCTTATGTCTATCCTCTCAAGGAATAGAGAAATCAAAATCCTTTTCAGGTGGTTTGAGACTCCATTGCAATCCAGCAATGTTCTCTGATTTCTCATGAGTATTGAAATCTGACAGGAATGGGTGTGGGAAAGAAGAGAGTTATATCAGGGGCCCTCCTGTGGGAGCAACTTGAGCCCCCAGAGGAGGCTCTTTCTAAATTGTGGAACATCCTCTCCCAGCCACATGCATACAGTGGCTTGGCTAGACCAGAAACACCATGCCCTGAGAAGAAAGCAAAGCACCCACCTGGATGTGTGAACTACCCCAACTCAAACACCTTTGCTCCCTTTAGAAGATGAGCTTGTCCTTAATAACTACTCCAAGGACTTCCAGTTTTGGCAATGTAACAGACTGATCTAACCCCCGTCCCACCTCCACCGGAAAAGACATGGGGGATAAAACAAACAAGATGTAGCAGAACAACATTATTATTTTTTAAATCCAAGATCTAAAGAAGAAACCCCTAATCCCCAAGTGATAAAATATAAACTGTAACTCAGAGCTAGATGGCAAGATCATGAGTCGGCAGGCAGGGTTTGACTGGTCCCAGATAGAGGCCCTACTAGCTGGGGTTTTCATGCCAATAGAGGGACAGGAGGTAAGGGCTTGGACTCTAACTAAAACACAGATTTCTGCATAAAGGCTGGATTTGGAAATGGTCCTGTCAGTGTAAGAGAGCCTAAATAAACTCTTCCCACCAGCTCAGGAACTAAGGAAGCTGCTGTCTGCTAACAGCTCAGGGTAGAAATAAAATAAGGCATAAGTGAGAATCTGGGCCTCTCTGAATTCACACTATTCAAGTCTGGGGGATGCAAGAATCTCAAGCCATGAAATTAATGTACAATATAGTTAGCACTGGCCTGGTGAAACCCAGGGGGTGCCCAGCAGAAGCAAACAAGATTCCAAAAGGGAAAAGCAACCCAGGAGAAGTGGGTTCACAAATCTGTAGTCCCCTGCCCAAGGAGACTGCAGTCGTTTGCTAGAGCTGCCGTGACAAAGTACCACAAACTGAGTGGCTTGAACAGAAATGTATTGTCTCATAGTTCTGGAGGTGAAGCGTCTGAGATCCAGCTGTCAGCAGCGTTGTTCGGTCTGGGGCTGTGAGGAGGAGTCTGTTCCATGCCTCTTTCCTGGTTTCCGGTGGTTTGTTGGTAGACTTCAGCGTTCCTTGGCTTATAGAAACATCACCTCCATCTCTGCCTTCATTTTCACGTGGCCTTCTCTCTGTGTGTCTGTGTCTAAATGTCCTCTTTTTATAAATACACCAGTCATATTGGATTAGGAATGCACCCTACTCCACTATGACCTCATCTTAACTTAGACACATCTGTGATGCCTCTATTTCAACTAAGGTCACATTCTGTGGTATTAACTGGAAGTTAGGAATTCAATGTACAAATTAGGGAGCAGGCACAATTCAACTCATGACAGAGATAATCCACAACAAGAAGGGTCCCCTGACACACATAATGGGAGAAAAGCACCCAAGAATGTACCATAGAATGTACTAAAAGAACCTGAAACAGATGAGGCTCTTAACCTCTCTCAGGGTCTGTTTCCTCCGCCTTCACAAAGAGGGAGCAACATTCACCTAACATGGCTGTTATGAGGGTCAGATGAGATCATGTAAAGAATGTTCTACAAACTGTGATATACTGTGCTCATGTGAGTTTTCATTTTTATTAATTTAGTTAATTAAAAACAAGAACTCCCATTTACTGAGGGGTGTGCTAAACTCTTATTTCCTTCGATCCTTACCATAACCCTGTGTGGTAGATCTCCTCATTTTATGGATAAGGAGACTAGGCTGAGGTGCAGTCATTTGCCTGAACTCACGTGTCTGGTCAATGGTAGAGCTGGAATTGAACCTTTTTCCTGTCTGGACCCAGTGTCTACGCCTTTACTTATTCTGAATATTTCCCAGTATTAGGGCTGAGTTCTGGGCAGCAGTGATGCTAAGAAAGAAGCAAAAGAAAGGAAGCACATGTGCTCTATCCTGAGGAGGAAAATCGGTCTAATAGGGATAATAGATGGAGACTTATTTTACAAGCAAGTGAGCACAGTGGTGTTAGAGGGTGGAGGGGAAAGAGAAATAAAAAGATGAATGAGACCTAGTCCCTGCCCTGGAGGAGGCTGGGAGAGCAAATAACAGATGTGCTTTGCAGCACCGGAGGGGGCAAGGAACCTCTGACCCTGGGTGAGTAACTGTTTGGAGGTAGATGTCAGGAAGGCAGGGAAGGTGCAGGTCACTTAGACCTGATTTGGAATGTGTCAGGGTATGGGCTCCATTTGGAATTCCAATTTTACTCTGTACAAATTGTATGACCTTGGACCAATTACTTAATTCTCAAAACTTCTGTTTTTTCAAACTGTAAAATGGAAACATTTATTTGTTTATTTGCCTTCTTACTAGCCACCTGCCTTTTCTTTCATCCTAAAGAAATACTCTCCTCCCTCTTTTTTTTGGAGGGGGGGGCTAGTTACTCTCCTCCTCCCATGTATCAGAAGAGGTAGACCTGGGCACTGGCCACAGCTGCAGAGAGTGAAGCAGGCTGAGCCCAGTGGTGGTTCCCTTACTGCTGTTGGGTTTAGGTGTGGGCATGAAATCCAGGTTCAGTAAGGGAGATGTCCCCATCATAAAGAAATACTTTATGTATATATCTATATCATCTATGTATCTCTCTCTCTCTCCCTCTCTCTCTCTCTCTATATATATATCTATATCTATCTACATATCTATCTCTATATCTCTATCTCTATCTGTATATATCTATATCTATACATATAGATATATATATCTATATATATCTGTCTCTATCTATCTCTATAGAGTATATCTCCAGGCTGGGTGATTTTAGATACATGATGAAAAACAAAGCTCTCTTTTCTGCCTCTGGATATTCTGTATGGAGGTGCTATCTGGAAGTGTGGCAGCATTTTGAAACCATGATGTTTGCTAGTCTGAGGACAAGACCAATGAGAATAGAAGAGAGAGAAACTTGAGATAACCTGAGTCCTTGATGACTTCACTCAGCCACTGTACTACCAGCTCTGGAGCTGCACTACCTGTGAAGCTCTCATTAAGTGAGAGAATACATGTCTTAATGCTTAAGCCAGTGGAATCAGTGTTTTCTATCATTCACAACCCAAACATCCTAAGTGATTTATTACCTCACAGATCTATATGAATGAAGGCAGTAATTCCTATAAGGTGTTTAGCACTGTGAAATGTTAACAATTATCATTAATAAAACACTTTATTGTGGAATTATGTACTGCTTTCTTCTATACTAAGATGTGTCATATTTCTCCACATATATGTGAGAAAATTTTTGGCCAGAACTCAGGCTTCTACTTTAGTGCCCAATTCAGCTACCAAACAAAACACATAGTAGATGCTTAACATCTATTTAATGATTAAGTACATATAGAGATAGATACACAAATAGATAATTTTTTTTTCACCTGAATTTAATCCTAATGTACAGTATAACCCAGATGCCCTTGTGTTGGGTAGAGACTGTGTCCCTAAGAAGAATGTTTTATTTTGCCACTGGGCAGTGAATTCCAAGAGAATGTAAGTAGTTGTAAAATGGAAAAATGGTGGCCCTTTCAAAGACTAGAAGATGCCATAATCACAGGCTATCAGGGCTACCTGGAAATCATATACCATCGTCTTCATTTTACAGCTGAGGCCCAGAGACTTCCTTTTGGTCTAGAGGCCAGGCTGGGACTGAAACCCAGCCTCCAGACCCTGCCTCGATCCTTTTCCAGTATTTGTCATTACTTTCTTGACTTTCTCCACAGTCAACTTCCCTTACAACCTGAATAAGAGGGAAGCCTTCTCCCTAAAGACTGTTTGGGCTGCCAGGAATTCGTGGGAGTCCATGGGAATCTGTGGGAATCTGTGCATCCACTCCCTCCCAAGGTTGCTCTGCAGAGTTGCTGCCAGGGACCAGGTGGCCTGGCATGAGATCTGAGATTCGGCATCCTTTGCTGACTGAAAACATCAGCCCCTCATCCCAGAGGGGTCACTGAGGGCTAGAGGTTGAGAATAGGCCTCTTCCTGTCCATGCACTGATCAGCTCCTAGCATGGAGGGCTGGTAACAAGGGTAGAAAGAGACTCCCCAGCCAATTCAGCACAAAGGAGCACACAATGTCTAAGCCTGGATGGTGCCATCCATCCCAGAGTGACATCTAAAAGCTCTTGAAAGACTTTTGTTCCAGTCTGTCCCAGTCTGGCTCTGCATGGGGCCTATCCTCACCCTCACTCCTGCCCTCACACACCATACACATTCATAGCTTTGTTCATGCTATTTTCCACACCTGAATGCTCCTATCATCTCTCATCTGCTCCCCATTCCCACATTACTGACCTGCTCAAGTTAAATTTCAGTGTAAATGTCTGCCCCTCCATCAGAGTTAATTAACCACATTCTTCTTTATTTTCCCATTATACTTGGTTTATTCCACCAACATAAAATTTAATTCAAAATGGCTTTTGTTGGGTCTTTCCTACTAAATCAGTGCTTCTCAAACTGTATATGCATACAAATCACCTAGAGATTCAGATTCTGTAGGTCTGATTTGGGGCCTAGGAGTCTGAATTTTTACAACTCCCAAGTGATGCTGACATTGGTGGCCTATGGGCCACACTTTGAGTGGCAACATACTGCTTTTGAGTTCCTTGAGGACAGGTGTCATGTCTTACTCATCTTTGTAATACCCGCTTTTAGCACAGTGTCTTGGTGATTACAGGTAGTTAATACACATTCACGGAATTGAAATGAATCAAATCAAGGCACTGGTGTTTCTGAGGTGTCTCCTTTAAATGTAAACATGTGATCTGGGCAACATTAGACAACTGTATCTGGGATTGCAGAAAGTGGGGAGGGGCAGGACTTGGGGATCTTAAGAAGGCAGTATTTATTCATTAACATTAGAGGATATGTCTTTCCAGTGACAGAAATATCAGTGCCCACTAATGAGATACTCCCCTGTTCCCCACCATCCATCCATGCTCCCTGCCACCCAACCCCTCACTCTAGGATCAAGGTAGCCTAGGGATAATTTAACTCAGAACCTTGACTCAGAATGTAGATAACTAAATGAACTTGCAGGTAAAAAAAAAAAAAAAAGGCTTGACAAATTGTCCCTTTTCCAAAAAGACTTCACTCCTATAATAGGGTACTTATTTTCTCCCAAATATAGTCTTTCTCCTTGGGTGGTGCTGGATAAAGACAAATAAATTCTTGTTACCAAGTATCTGTTTCTGTAATCCATATTGACAAGCCACTCCCCCTGCAGCCAACACATCCTTCTACCAGGAAGCCCAGCTTCAAATAACTGATTTGCGGGACTGGACAGAGTGAGACAGATCCAGATCCAGCCCATGGGCTTGCTGGAGGGCTGGGCTCTTTGGGATCTCAGGCCCCATCAATAGAGGGGCTAGCTGAGAAGGGAGCTTGTTGTAGACTCTGGGTCTGAAGTTTTCTCTTGTCCAGCAAGAGAGAAAGACACAGGATTGAAAATGTGACAGAGGCTAATGTCTGGGAGAAGACAAGAGCCCCGAAAAAGGGTCCTTGCTCCATTTTTATTAAATCAGAAGGCTTACAAGCATGATGGGCGTGCACAGAGAGACACTGAAACTATAAACATTAACTCATGGGTGTGGGGAAAGGGGGTTTTGGAGATATGAGGTGTTAGGGGTTTTGGTCAATACAAAACAAGATTCTGGTGCTGGGTGGAAGGTTGTTTACAGCAAACGTGAGGCCCTTGATGACCTAAACTGGCCTAGGAGACAAGCAAGACAGAACATGCTACCTTAGGGTCAACAAGGCATCTTTCTTTTGCTAATTAGCTCCACTCTGGGCAACTTACCCTGCTGTGGTCTATAGCCCTATTTACCTGTTTACCTAATCTGGTCGTTCCTTCCTTTCTGTGAAAGCAGCTTTCTGCTATTGTCGTACATCTTTGTCCTATACTGGGAGCCTTTGCCCCATTTGTCCTATACTGGGGGCCTTTGCCCAGTTTACCTAATCTTACTTACCTAATCTTGTTTACCCAAAACTTGGATGTGTTCATCCTATGGCTTTCTGATTCTTTTTGCCTTATTAACCCATCAGTGCAGGCTCAGAGAATTCCTAAGGTTATTCCTCACAGGGGCTCACAGCCTTGGTCCACTTATACTTTGTTTCATGTGGAGCTGGTGTTTTCTTGTATTCCTTGTAGGCAGTCAGCTTGTGACCCAGTATCTCGGCATAGACTTTGTTACGAACTAACTCACTAACTGTGTGACATCCTGTGAGTCACCATCTATGCTTCAGTTTCTTCCTTTGTGAAAAGAGGGATTTGGAAGAAATTGACTCTATAGTCTCATTCAGCCCTCTGATTACCAACTTAAAGTACTTTATATTTATAACCTGCTTTAAATTACAATATTTCATGGAGACCTTGCAATCCCACATTTACCTGTGTGGAAAATGAGTCTTAGAGAAGATAAATACCTTGTCTTAAAGCATCTACCTAACAAATGGCCAAACTAGGTCTCAAACACAGATCAGACTCCTTATTTTCTTAATCACTAACCAATAAGGTCTCCTGGAGCCTGGACATGGAGGATTTTTTACTTCTCTCACATCCTTGGGAGAGAGAGCACAGCCTCTGTCTTCTCCAATTCCCCTTTTCCTTGTCTCTCTCTTCTCAGACTCTGGGCTGCTTTCACCCTTTCTTTCCTTTCTGTTGAGTTGTCGTCCATGTCTCTTTCAGTTTTCTCCATTTTTCTTTCTGTCCTCCACCTTCCCTTCCCTCTCCCTCCCCTACCCATCTTTCATTTAGCCTCTTCCCACCTCTGCCCTCCCTGTCTTCCTTCTGCATGACAGCCTCTCTTGATAAATATTGCTGGGTTCTGCCTTTATAAAGATGTCACCCCATACTCCTGGGTGAATCTGTGGGTTTGTGAAAAGCAGGAAGATGGAGCCCAAGTGTAGCCTAATGACCAGGATGGTGTTTTCTAGTCTAAAGCAATGGTTTCCAAGCCTCAGGAAAGATGGCCTGAATTGGAATCACCAGTGGTAGGACAGGAGAGGGGGGCAGTGGTTATAATTCAAAATGCAGATTCCTAGGCTTCCCACCCAGAGATTTTATTTAGTAGGGTCAGGGTAAAAATTTAGTACTCTATTTTTTAAAAATTTCTGAGATGATTATGATGACCAGCAAGATTCATACCTTACTGTTGGGACTTGTGCCCACCAGACCCTCTCTTAGGGGTAGCCAAGTATCTACAGTAGTACCAGGAGGTTGCCTCTGGTGGAGGCCTTGTTTGTAGGCTATGAGACATCAGTTAATGAGTTTGGCACTTGCTCCTTTCCCATCCCAGCTGTCTGCCCCATCAGTGGTATATCTGGCTCAATAGGGGAAACTACTTGCTTCTGCCACATTTGGGCAAACAGAGGGACCTGATTTACATTCCACTTATTTTTGGCCATAAGTCTCCCAACCAATAGGGTATGCCCATTCCTTTCATCCTTTTAGATGACACATTCATCTTCCATATAATTGTCCCTCTGTTATTGTCTGGAGAGGAGTAAGAGGAGAGAAATTTTCACTTACATCCCTCTAATAGCACATGACTTTCCTAATTACTATACCAGGACTTTCACCATGAAATATGTGGGCTCTGACAGCCACACATGCAGAACCTGGTAGACTCTTTGAGACCATCTAGTCTACCCCTCACTAATGAACCCTCAATGCCTATCACTGAAAGACAGACATTCTTTGAATATGAGCTCTGTTCTGCATTACTAAGCTCTTTTCTGGGATTACACTCTGCCATTGGTTTACACCATGTGCTCTCCATAGGGGCAATATTGCCCCCCAAGAGAGTGAATATTTGTGTTGCAATTATGCCAAGTCCTCCACACCCTTTTCATCCAAGGACAAAGGAGTTGGAAGATAAAATTTGAACTTATATATGTTAGTCTCTCCAGCTGCTCATTGTGAATGATTGTATTTGTCTTGACTTCGACAGCAGGAGTGAACTCTTTCCTCTAATTAAATAGTTCTGGACATTTGTTTCACTTATTCGATATTTAGCTCTTAGAATTAGCGACTTTGCGTCATTTGTATGTTTCTACTCTGTCTTTATAACTAGATTATAAAACATTTTATGGCAGAGACCATGTGTTCATATGATAGTTCACTCATTTATTCATTTATCAAACACTGAGCACCTCCAGGTGTGGGGCTAGATTCTAAAGAGACAAAGAAGACAGAACATGGTCTCCAACTTCAAATACTTCCCAGTAAATAAAGAGTGGTAAAACCATGTGACTGTAGAGATGTGCATAAGTGTATGTGTATAAGTGTAACTATAGAAATGTGTATAAGTTGCATAGAGAGATTTCTTTCCTAGTTGGAAGGAGAGACGGTAGACAGTACTTGAGCGGAACTTTAAAGGAGAAAGGAGGAGTTTCCTGGATAGAAAAAGAATGTGGAACAGGAAGACCATTCAAGACTGAACTGGAAGCTTCTGATATGCCTGGAGACAATGGTACATGTGAGGAGGGACTGGAAATGAGGCCAGGCCAAAGTAAGAGGCACCTTCAAGCTTATTCTAAGGGTATGGATTTTATCCATAAATTAATGGGGTGCTACTGGAGAATTTAAATTAGCCAGTGGCATTATTTGCTCTTTATTCCCAAAGCTCACTCTGGCTGCAATGGGGACAGGAATAGATGAGGATTAGAACTCAGTTAAGAGATGTTGCAACAATGCAGAGTTGGTGATGCTTGGACAAGGGCAGTAGGTGGGGATAAATAATGCAGAGAACTTGTCGATTAATATATTGTAGGGGTGACTGAAAATTGGTATGACCACAAGGGAGATTCATTAATTAACTATTAAATTAAAAAAAATAGTCTGTGACTCAGAAATGCTGTTTATGGTTATGTACTCTAAAGAAGAATATTTAATCAGAATTTATTATTAAAAAATAAATCAGCTAGGGGCGCCTGGGCGGCGCAGTCGGTTAAGCGTCCGACTTCAGCCAGGTCACGATCTCGCGGTCCGTGAGTTCGAGCCCCGCGTCAGGCTCTGGGCTGATGGCTCAGAGCCTGGAGCCTATTTTCGATTCTGTGTCTCCCTCTCTCTCTGCCCCTCCCCCGTTCATGCTCTGTCTCTCTCTGTCCCAAAAATAAATAAAAAACGTTGAAAAAAAAAATAAAAAATAAAATAAAAAAAATAAATCAGCTAGACCAACATGTCCAACACTATGGGGCTAGATAAATATGATAATATTAAATGGAATCAATAGTGCTATCATATAAAAAAATAGCTCTGCCTCCAACACATTCTATGACTAAGTGAAAAACAGCCAGTTGTAGAATGATACATGTAAGTGTTGATGTCCTAGAGAAAAACTCATTTTGGCATTTGGAGAGGCCTATTGCAAACAGCTGTCTTCCCACCTTCTCACCCTAAAGTGGACTTAATAGACATCAATTCGTACTTACCTATACAGCACTTCTACTTAGTCTTCTTACTTCTGTGAAAGCAAATTAATATTGGGGCACCTGGGTAGCTCAGTCAGTTGAGCATCTGACTCTTGATTGCAGCTCAGGTCATGATCCCAGGCTGGTGGGATCAAGCCCCGCGTCAGCCTCCATGTGGAGCCTGCTTGAGATTCTCTCTCTCTCTCTCTCTCTCTCTCTCTCTCTCTCTCTCTCTTCCTCTGCCCCTCCCCCCCCAACTCATTCTCTCTCTCTCAAATAAAAAAATTAATATTCAGTAGATAAAAAATAACATTTATAGACTACATGTAAACTGTACAGAGTTGGGATACAATCAACGCTCCTGTGGTCCCCACCAACTATAAGAACAGAAAACCATTGTTATTTTCCATGCCTCTGCGTCTCTCTCAAATCTATCCTATTCTTCCCCTCTGGGGGGTAAACATTTTCCTGAATTTGATTTATGTTCCACATATGTGTTCACATTGTTTAGTTTTGTGTGTTTTTGAACTATATATATATATATCCACACACACACGTGTATATACACACAGTATATATATGCATACAGTATATATTCTTTTGTGACATTCTTTTTTCATATAAAATTATATTTTTGAAGTTCCACATTGGTATCAGTCAGAGTTCCCGAGAGAAGTAGAACCAATAGATGTATACATATAAAGGAGACTGATCATGAGGAAATGGCTCATGTGATTATGGAGGCACAGAAATCCCACATTCACTGTCTCTAGGTCAGAGACCTTGTAGTATAATTCCAGTCAGAGTCTACAGACTTGAGAGCCAAGGGAACTGATGGTATAAGCCCCAGTACATGAGCAAAAGAAGACCTATGTCCCAGTCCAGTATAGAGGCAGGAAGAAAAAGGGATGAATTCCATCTTCCTCTACCTTTTGTTCTATTGAGGTTCTCAACAGATTTCATGAGGCCACCCACATTGGGGTGGATAATCTACTTTACTAAATTCAAATGTTAATCTCATAGACACACCCAGAAATAATATTTAACCTGGGCACCCTGTGGCCCAGTCAAGTTGTCACATAAAATTAACTATCAAAATGTTGTTGACTATAGCTGTATTTTTCATTTTTCACTTTTACTTCTCTATCATTTTCATTTTATAAAAAAAGTTTATCTATACATTTTAATGTTGAAAGACATTTTGATTATTCCTCCTTCTCTCTGCCAGTTATAGACAGTGCTGTTATGGAGATTCCTAAATATGATCCGTTTATGCATGTATGAGAGTTACTGTACAGTTTATACAAGTAAGGATATGTATCTTCAACTTTACTACATAATGCCACATAACATCAAATTCTTTAACAAAGTGTATCATTTACATTTCCACTAGCAATGTATTAATCATTCTATTTATTTCACATTGTCAGACTGTTGTCAAGCTCATTTTTGTCTATCTGGTACATGTGAAATGATAACTAGCAAGCAAATGGGACCTCAGTCCTATGGAATTCTGCTACAACCATGTGAACTTGGAAGAGGACTCAGCTTCAGCATGAAGTGCAGCCTGGGTGTCACCATGACTGTACCTTGTGAGACTTGTGAGCAGAGGTCCCATAGAGAGCTGTCTTGCGTCCTGACCCACAGAAACTGAAATGAATGCATGATGTTTTAAGCCACTAAATTAAATTGTGTTAAATTGTTACACAGCAACAGATAACTAATATGTTATTGGATCCATGGAGAAGGAAATAAAATTCAAATATGCTAATTAGTTCAGCTGTGAACAGAATTGATATAATCTATGAAAGATCTGAGAGGTGTTTTCTTTGATTAAAAAAATTTTTGCTGAAGGGTTTAGATTAGCCTCACTGGATTAGGGGCTCGTCCCTTGTCTGATCTGTGACTGGGAAAGCAGGATTTATCAGAAAATGATAGCTCCCACTAAACCCCCAGGGCTTGAGGAGACACTTCCCAGGAGATTTCATGATAGAATTCTATCATGCTAATGCAATTGGAAAAGGCAATTAGAAAAGACAAAAGTATATATAAGAGGAGATTATTTTGTCATTACTGAAGATAACATGATTATATAAAATCATTTGAAAATTAGTAAGAGCAGTAGCTACATGCAACAAGACGATTAATATGAAGATCAATATAAAATTATAGTTTTTTGTATTTGTAAAACTGATCAAATAAAATGGAAGATCCATTGATAGTAGGAACAAAAGAGAATTTACCAATAAATAAACCAAAATGGAAATATATAGGAGCAATATGACACAAATTTAACTTGAGACATTCTTGTACTTGATTGACTGTCGTGAAGGGTAATATGACCATTACATTCTAACTAAATGCTTATTTCATGAGAGAAAATATTTGATGGCTAATTCACACTAAGGTTACTAGCTTAATAGGATCTTCTTTCTTTTTAAAAAAAAAAACTTTTAATGATTATTTATTTTTGAGAGACAGAGAGAGACAAAGCACAAGCTGGAGACGGGCAAAATGAGAGAGAGAAGCACACAGGATCTGAAGCAGGGTCCAGGCTCTGAGCTGTCAGCACAGAGCCTGTTGCTGGGGTCGAACACTGAATTGTGAGATCATGACCTGACCTGAAGTCAGAAACTAACTGATTGAGCCAGCCAGGCACCTCAATAAGATCTTCTTTCTTACCAGTACCTACATTTTACTCAGTGATCCTCAAAATTTAATGTGCCTAAGAACTACCTGGGAACGTTTCTTGGAATGCTTATTACAAGACACCACCCCCAAGAAATTCAGAATCAGTACCTCTGAGTAGAACCTATTCACCTGCATTTTAACTTGGAAAAACATTGCTTCAGCCCAAAGGAAAGAATCTCAGGTGGTGGCATGTCATTTCTGATCTGGAGATCAGCAGGAGATTCTCAGGAGTGAATATCGTTCTGGTAATCCTCAAATAACATCAGAGTAGTTGGGTATTGTGTAGGTTTACTTGTGACTCTTAAGACTGTTTATGCCTGTGAGAATACATTTATTTATACCTAGTAATTATAGGAGATTATATGCGAGGAGTCTTAAGAGATATGCCAGACATTGTGTATTCTCCATGCTTTCTCTCAGTTCTTTCTTATGTTCTGTGACTTTGAGAGGGAAGTAAGGAACGTCAAGGACAAGTAAGAGAGGCAAGGGGGGCCTTTAGCATAATCTCCAAGAACTGCAGATGCCCAGGCATTGTGATGGCGAATATGCTTATTTCATTGGCAATGGATGGTTAGCTGTCAATGAACCAGAGCAGAAGACCAGAACGGAAACCATGACACCCACCCCACCGTAAATTTGGGTTTCCTCCAAAACCATTTCCCCTCTGTATGTAGATGCAATGAGCTGGAGAGAGGATATAAGTAGACTTCAGGAAGCTCCCTCCACACTCTAGAACCTGAGGCGACCATTTCTGAGCTGGTTGTCTCTGCTTTTGGTCAGACCTACCTTCAGTCCCATGGGAGGCTTTGAAGGTCATTTGTACCCCGGACTGTCTCTCTTCTTCTATGGACTTTATCATGCACGACTAGTCTCCAGGGCCTTGATATGCAACTACCCTGTCCAGTATCTGCCACGCCATCCCTGGAGCAAAGGAAGATGGGCAAGGCTGAGACAAATACACTATGTTGGGCTGGTGAAGATATTAAGTGCCTGCATTTTAGTAGTTCAAGAGCTGCATAACATACATGGATAGTTTGTACTCATCAGCAAGATATATCATCAGAGAAACTTTTTGTACCGCAAACAGTGGCAGCATCTCACTCTATATATGACCTTCTTCCTGAGCGGGTGTGTAGATGTGGTGAGCCAGAACGTGCTACCCCAGAGGTGTGCTGCTCTGGAGCAAGGTGCCCAAGCCCTGGGCATGTTTCTGTTTCTGCCTCTGATGGTGTCTCACATGCAGGACTCAGAAGGTGTGGAGCTGCAGTCTCACATCCTGCTCACTCAGGCCATATTCCTGCTGGCGTTGGTGGTGATCGCAGAGCTGTGGGCCCCTGATATGCTGCAACTCTGGGTGATGAAGGCCTTTTTTTATATGATGACAGGCTCTTGGCTGATTCAGATAGGCTTTATGCTGTACAAACCAATTTCTGGTTATAAATGGATGGATGATGACAAAAACAACATTATATTTGTCACCACCTTCTTCTGCTGGCATGTGGCTTCCATTGCCATTTTGATGATCTGGGTCTATGGCTTCTCTTTTTTGTGGTATTGTTACATTTGTTGATGTTTGAACCTGGGTAAGCCAGGAATGGTTTCTGTCACCTGCACATTCTGGAATACCTGGAAGAGAAGTTGTGGGAAGTGCAGGTGTCAGAGAAGATGACTGAGGCAACAGACTCTGCTGGGATGGGCATACCCTTCACCCCTTCTGGCTTTTCTTAGTCTCATTTGCTGAGCAGGGTGCAGAGGCAAGGCAAATGAAACACAAGAGATATGTGACTATGACCTTCATTCTCAGCTTCCCAACTATTTCCCCCACCTCCCTACTCTCTCCTCAACTCCAACCAAGGCATTCTGCTTGCCTTGCTCCTCTCTGTATTCTTCACATCCCTCCCAGGAGAGCATGAAAATAAATGTACTATATCCTGTCTTTGGGTCTTTATAAATATCCTCACCCACCCCAGAGCATACTGAGCCCTAGTTACATTTAGTACATCATAATAATTTACCTATGATAATAATCACCTCCTCACCCTTTCTCTCTTCAATACCCATACTAAATCTAAACTGTTATTTTCACTATAAATAACTCAGAGAACTATTGTTTAATTCTTTCCTTAGGTTATGATTTATCAAAGAAATCCTTTATTTTCAGCTTTAATGAGATATACTTAATATAAAAACAATCACACATATTTAATGTATGCATTTTGAGGAGTTAGGACATATGTGATGCCATGGTAACACCACCACAATCCTTGAAGGCAGTTTCTTCTGCAGGGTCTATCAGAACAGAGCAACACCTTGCACAGAGTGAGGTCTCAAAAGGACTCATGTGCTTCCAGAATTTATCGATCGGTCTCCCCGAGTGTAGAGTCTGTCAGATTCTTCTCCCTGGGTAGATCAGCAATCAGCCCATTGCTCTGTACACACCTCAATCAATTTCCAAGTAGCAGACTCACCTGGAGCCAATCCTTTCTGGCTCTTACATGTAGGAGAATTCAATGGCTTATTTATTCCATGAAATTTTCTTTTTGATCCTCACAACTGTCTTATCATGTAGGTTCATAGATGATAATCTAAAACCTCAAAGGGTTATAAAAACTGGCTCAAAGTAGCCAGACATTTAGCTATGTCACATAATGCTATATCTGAGTGTCAAGGGAGGTCGAATTCTGAGTAGTAAAGTTAAATTGTTGGCAACTTGCAAAAGAATGTCTTTATGACACCCGTTATGCTTCTTTCCCTGCCACCCCAGGATATGAAGAATATGTCAAGCTTCCCTTACTCTTGGTCATGGCTATAATATCCAGGCTTAGGACAGAGTGAGGCTGAGGCAGGGGTTCTAGGGGGTCATCATCCTTCTAGTTTCCCTTTTTCTTCTGGTTCCTAGGAGAACTAGACATACCCATCTTTCTTTGGTTCTGGCGTTACTCTTGTTAATTTTCTTGCTCAAGCGTTAAAGTGTAGCAGGGATGAATTATTGTCTGGTCACGAAGGTTCTCTACTCTATGGTTTGGGGGGCTTGTGAGCATTCTGAGTTGCTGCAAAGGGGGAGGTGCTTCCCAGTGTCATTTTGATGGGGGTCAGCAATGTCTCTGAATGTGCCATGGCATGCATGTGACCAGCAGGCAGCTCTCCATGGAAGGCTTACACCTTGCGCCAGTGGGATATTTGATCAGGTAACGATGCTGCTCTCCATTGGAAATAAGCAGTGGTCCCTGGGGTGGAATAAAATATTTATCAGGCATTAGTTTAGCTTCTGTGCCTCTCCTTGGTTTTGGTGACCAGTGGAGGTATGCAGTTTTCTCTGTAGGTTCTGCCCTGTTCCTGGTTGTCGCCTCTGGGTCCCATCCCCTTGTTTCTCCCCCACAACTTGGGTATTTTTCAGGCCTTGCCTAGCTTTGCAGTCCCTCCTTCCTAAAGCCTAGTTGAACCTCCTCTAGTGTCCTGAGATTGGGAAGGTAGGGAATCTGTTTTTCCTCTACACTCTTTCCTAGTGATATGGCAAAATTCTGTTTTCTAATTCATTCAGGCCTCCTATTTTTGTATTAAGGGCATAATTTGGATGTTTTTAACCTAAAAATTGACTCTTCTTTTTTGCAATTATAACCCAACCTCATCTTGAGGCAGTCTTTCATTAATTGAGGGTAAAGTTATTGTAAATAACTGTTTTTTACAAAAAAAGCCAAAATGTTAATATTTTAGGATATTGTCTCTCTGCAAAGGTAAAAGTTGAAGAGATATCAAAGCCACATGTCGACAGATCTGTCCATTTCTGAGTAGTTTCTTTTGAGGTCCTGTTAGACACTGATGAACTAATCTCTGGTAGTAAATTAATGCCTCCAAATATTATTATGTCTCACAATATGTATTTTTGAGGTAAAATAATAAATATTAGCAGGGTCCTACAAAGACACAAAAGATTATTACTGAGGCCTAATATAATGGTGGAATGGACAGGCCTGGTTGGATGAAAGGATCTTTCTGTATTCTTCACATCACGGTAGGTATGAGTACTCTGACAGTAATCCTAATCACTTTGGGATGTAAGACCAACTGAAGATAAATTTAGAAAACAAAAAACCAACCCAGAGCTGTATAGTTAAAGGTGTGATCTTCACCACCATCCACCAGAGGGCATCATCTTTACATGAGCCTGGAAAGGCAAATGCTCTCCATTCAGTATTTAAGTATAGATTTATAAGAAATGAAGTGATGAAGAGCAGGGCAGAATAATACATAAGCAAGTGTCTGTCGAGGCACCCAGTAAACATAATGAAGATCTGTTTGTTTCTTGTTAGCCTTAGATATGTAGACATGAATAAGCATAGAATTCAATCAGTAGATATAGGTTATATGTAGATAGATACATGGAAACATAGGTACATAGACGCATAAGTTATATAGATATATACATGTATGGATAGATATCCATACATATATATATCCATATATATATATATATATGCATATATGTATGTGTGCGTGTCTGTGTATGTGTATTTGTGTGTGTGTATATCTCAAAACAAAGCAGTGTCACAATGCCCTTTGAGTTGAAATGGCTTTTTAGAAACTTTATAAAAATAGTCAAAATGCTCTTGTTTAGCTCATCACATATTAGGCATGCAATAAATAATTAGCAAATGAGTAAATAAAGTATGTAGTAGAGTTGTAGCATAGATGAAATGTTGGTTTAATTCTGATCTGGGTTTTGATGGATAAGTAGGAGTTTGTTAGATGAGTTCAGGCAGGAATTCTGAGGTCTTGTATGTTCTTGTGTTCAGACTCCAAAGCTCAGCAAACACAAGCTTAGCAGTGCAGTTATGGGATTTCATAGACCAGTGATAACAGAAAAAACTACCAACCTCCTGCCCCCTAGAGTGGGTGGCTAAGGAAGAGTCATACAAAATTGTTTTTTGGAAAGTTTAATAATTTACTTCTCTTTAAAAAAGTTTTTTGATGTTTATTTATTTTTGAGAGAGAGAGAGAGAGACAGAGCATGAGCAGGGGAGGGGCCGAGAGATGAAGAGACACAGAATCTGAAGCAGGCTCCAGACTCTGAGCTGGCAGCACAGAGCCCAATGCAGGGCTTGAACTCACAAGCTGTGAGATCATGACCTGAGCCAAAGTCAGACACTTGACAGCTGAGCCACCCAATAATTACTTTTCACTTTGAAGGCAGAGTATTATTAATGGGCTCTTACTAATTGAAGGGGAATGTTTTGCCAAAACAACAAAAATACTTGCAATTATTTATATTGTAACCAGCATTCAATATATTATAGTATACATTTAATATAGTAATTATTAAATTTTTAGATGACAAAATTATTTATAAATATAATAATATTATTTAAAATTGCTATCATTGTTCATTATCTTTCAATGAAATCATTTGGTAGTTGGTAAATAAAAATTTCCTAAACAGATACCATTTCCAAATTTTTTAGTTAAAACTCCTTAGACATTTCATATTATGAAATAAGAATTAAATTTGTTAAATTAAATAAAAATTTAAATTTACCCACTCAACCAAAATAAGTAAAATTACCATCACCAACTTATTGAGGCTTCTCTGTCCGAAACTCAGAATTTTAATACATATTTTAGGTCAAAGAATATAGGACCAATAGGAACCAAGGCCAACCCTAGAACTATAGGACAGAGTCCTTTGTGTGATCACATCCATGAGGTTTATTTTTTTTAAACCTGTATTGAGGATTTAACTAATCACCAGTCACAAAAGATTGTACTTCTTATAACTCAGTATCTTTCCTTAAAATCAATTGTTAAATGGATTATTTAGTGGAAAGTGTTAATTGTTAAATGGGTTATTTCCAGTATTTATTCTCTTTCTGTATTATGGTAATATAATGTCACCAAGACCTAATACATACTAATAGAATTTTAAACCCTTTACACAGGATGAAATTGCACCTCCCTTGACTTTAAAATTTTATGTATTGCATTGACCACCATTCTGAAGTCTTTGATTGGAATCTATTGTATCAGCAAAGATGATAACAATTAGGGATAAGGCATAAATTCTACATCTGTATCTTTTCCTTAGGTAGCTAACCAGAATCAATAACAAACATGAAGTTCTGAATCAGAAGGCACAGTTATGCCTAGGAGAAGTTATTATTTGTCAATAATATATCAAAAGATTTCATAATTTAACACTTGGACAATGATTCTATGTTATTTGCTCTGTCTCTCCCTTACTCTCTTTCAGTGTCCCAGTTCCTCAATCAGACAATTTTTAGGTCTTTATATTTGTGCAGGACTTAAAGCTTCCCATATTGCCTTCACATCCATTTCTCAGCTGAACTGAAAAAACATTATCAAACATCTACTAGTGCCAGGCACTATAGGCACAAAGATGACTTGGATGTAGAGTACCACTTCCTCTGTGCCATTTCCTTTCAGCAAAGTTAATCTAAACCCTTATTATTGTGATTTCTTTTTCCACTGTTAAAATAGGATGCCAGTTTGAGAGAACAGATTGCCACTATTTCAATTCATTGCTATCCAATTTTATATTTGTTTAATAACCTTTCTAAGTCCCTTTCCAAATGATCCCATCCTCTGCAACCTTGTGACTTTTGCATTGCTAAACTTAGCTTCCAAGAGTTTTGTAAACTATTTGATATTATTTTGACAAGCAACATCTCCTAGACATTCTGTCCACTTAAAACAACAGCCTACAAGAGCCTTGACTTCACTTTCTCTGAAAAGCTGTAAGGCACTTGGTTATCTGATTAAATAATTCTTCCATTTCTCTGGTTGTCTTTTAATAGGAAATGAATATTAAGATGGAAGACCATCACCTCTATAAACCCTAATAATTTAGCCAAAAGCTACTGAGAGGAGTCATTCAGGGTCATACCCTAGAGAGGGTTAAAAGACTTGAAAATTCTAGGATTGTTGGGAAACACGTTATATCTAAAAAACCCTGTTGTCCCATAAAAGAACTTGGGAAGTTGGAAGGAATATTAATAATGAGCTACCAATAATATGTCATTTACACTTGAAAAGGTGTTATGCTTTCTTTAGTATATGTAAAGACCAGATACTATTTTTTAAAGTGATTTTGATTTTAAAGTGAAGAAAGTAATTATGTCTTGATGTTTTATGTGTTCCAAGAGGAGTTGGTAGCCTACAATATTTCTTCAATCAATTATCAATGACCTCATTTGTTAGCATAACACACACACACACACACATACACACACACACACACCTTAAGAGAGTTCAGGGTGAAGCTCTACGTAGCTTGCTAATCTCAAGTTGTGCCTTAGCTTATCACCTCCTTTGGAAAAGAGCTATCACAACCTAGGCCAAAAAAAAAATCTTTTAGGTCTCTTCTTAAAAGAATGGCAATATATAACACTGATATCTACCCACATTCCTTAATACAGTGCGCTTTCAGACTTGTCTTCAATGAAGCTGTATGAATACACTCTCTACTCCTGATCACTGTCCCACCATCTTCCCCACAGCTTGAAGAGCTTGACTACTGGAGGCATTAACAACCAAATGGAGTGTTGTCACTTCAACAGTGGCAAGACTAAAAGCCACCATCACTGGCTAGAGGCTTTTGCATGGGACTTGGATCCCTGACCCTTTCAAGACCTTCTAGTTTCCAAAGGGAAAGGGAATTAGATATCTCCCAAACTTGTGTGATAATAAGAATCACCTGGGGAGCTTGTACATTATCAGGTCCTTCCTCTGATGATTCTGATTTAGAAGAGCTGGGTGGGGCTCAGGAGTCCACATATTTTACAAGTGCCCCAAGATGATTATTATTATCAGGCAAATATAGGAAATACTGGTATTTGAATTAGATAGACTTGAGTTCACATATCAGCTGTGATATTTAGTAGCCTTGTGTTGGGTCAGATCCAGAATGCAATGATTTCCCAAAGTTCTGGGTGTCTCCTTTACCACAGTGCATCTTTACCCTGGAAATGGCAGCACATCTCTTTAGCAAAGATTAGGAAAAAGATTCAAAATAAATTCTTGCAAAAATATTGCACAGTTCTTCCTAAATAGTAAAATGCTTTCTTTTTATTTAAGAGCTTCTGTGTCTGACTCAGGACTGAAAATTGAATGAAGGACCTGATTAGACTCCTATTTATATTAATTCATTCACTTCACAAATATTTACTGAGCACTTTCATGTGACAGAAACTGCTCTAAAGGTTTGGGATATATCATTGAATAAAACAGCCAAAAATCCCTGCCACCATGGAGCTTATATAGTGGCCTACCCACACATTTTTCCAAGGGATCCCATGATCAATAGCCACCACAAGGAATCTGTGGGTTGGATCATTCTGATACCCACACTGCCATAGCTGCTATTATGATATTCACATATACTTTGTCATTGGTGGTGAGCACAGCCTCCCATTTATTTTATTTTATTTTATTTATTTTATTTTATTTTATTTATTTTATTTTATTTTATTTTATTATTTTATTTTATTATTATTTTTTAATATATGAAAGTTATTGTCAAATTGGTTTCCATACAACACCCAGTGCTCATCCCAAAAGAATCCCTCCTCAATGCCCATCACCTACCCTTTCCTCCCTCCCACCCAACCCCCCCCCCCCCCCGCCCCCCATCAACCCTCAGTTTGTTCTCAGTTTTTAAGAGTCTCTTATGCTTTGGTCTCTCCCACTCTAACCTCTTTTTTTTTTTTTTTTTCCTTCCCCTCCCCCATGGGTTTCTGTTAAGTTTCTCAGGATCCACATAAGAGTGAAAACATATGGTATCTCTCTTTCTCTGTATGACTTATTTCACTTAGCATCACACTCTCCAGTTCCATCCACGTTGCTACAAAGGGCCATATTTCATTCCTTCTCATTGCCACGTAGTACTCCATTGTGTATATAAACCACAATTTCTTTATCCATTCATCAGTTGATGGACATTTAGGCTTTTTACACAATTTGGCTATTGTTGAGAGTGCTGCTATAAACATTGAGGTACAAGTGCCCCTATGCATCAGTACTCCTGTATCCCTTGGGTAAATGCCTAGCAGTGCTACTGCTGGGTCATAGGGTAGGTCTATTTTTAATTTTTTGAGGAACCTCCACACTGTTTTCCAGAGTGGCTGCACCAGTTTGCATTCCCAACAGTGCAAGAAGGTTCCTGTTTCTCCACATCCTCTCCAGCATCTATCAGTCTCCTGATTTGTTCATTTTGGCCACTCTGACTGGCGTGAGGTGATATATGAGTGTGGTTTTGATTTGTATTTCCCTGATGAGGAGCGATGCACAACCTCCCATTTAAATCAAAGCTCATTTTCAACTAGAGCATCTTCTTTCGGCATTTGTGGCCATTCCCACTGTGCCACTACTGCTGGCACCCCACCATTGAGCACTGGTTGCCATAGGCACCATCATGCATAGTCTCTCATTGCCTTTCAGATTTTGAGTCATGCCTCCAAGATGAAAAGTTCTGGATGGAGTCAAGGACAGGTGTCATGCCCTTGCTGCCAGGGCAGGAAGATTGACCCAAATATGACAAGTGGTCAGAAACTGAGTGACCAATACACAACAACATAAAACCCTACTAAATTCACTCTCTCTTGACCCCACTCAGCATTCAGGACCCTCTTTGGGCTAATTTACAGGTATCCTAGGACATTGCAAAGAAAGATCCAAATGTGGTCAATCAGACCCAAAGCCTGGACTACTCCAAAATGAGTTACCTATCCTTGAAGTGAACAAGATCTTAATTCCCAAACCCGTTTAAGGCAATAAAAAAATGAGTAACAAAATATAATTTCCATATTAAAATATTCTAAACAGTTATTTTACCACAAGTTGTTCTCTGTGAACAAACTCATGCTCCAACTTGCAATCAACATTTTAAACCTTGGTAAACTGGAAATATTCCAGAAAATTCGTCTGTCTCCTTTCTTTTCATTAATGATTGTTTTTTATTTCTAGGACTGTTTCTATGTAGATAAAAAAGGTTTCTGCTCTTTTTCTTGAACTGGTCATGATAGCACATAAATAGGCCTGGCCCAGTTTACAGTTGAAAAAATATTATATCATCTTGAAAAGAGTTTAAATGAAAGACAAATATAACTTCTTTCCCATATTGCCTCTTGCCTGCTTCTGTCTTTTCTGGAGTCACTGGTCTAGAAGAATGGGGGACTAATCTGGATTAGAAACTTTTGGGTCAAAATTAGTCACAGAAAATTTCAATTTGTTGCATATGCTATGATTTGATGAAAAATATTAAATGGCTTTGTTTCAATCTGCTGGTAAACAATTAGATATACAGGATGGCTTTTTCTAAGTAGCTCCTTTCCATCTAGATAGTGTCTACTTCTTTTATAACATCTGCAGGAAAGAAGTCTAATTAGACATGTAAGGATGCACATAAGAAGTAGTAGGAGGAATTATACAGAAAAATAAATCATTGTGAGGAAGTCCAAAGGGCTTGTTTTTAAGTCCGCTCAAATGCATTTTTCATGTGAAAAGTAGGTTCAATTTACTAGCATATTTGAAACAACATGGCCTCCTGAATCAAAATGGCAGAGTAAAATCTCAGTGTCTCACTTAACTATCTTTCAGTAAAAAGGAGGTAATAATCTCTATTTACCAGGGGTAAGAATTAAATGAAAACAAAGTATAAACACCTAGTCTAACTTCTTGCTCATGGAAGGCATTCAACTAATGTTTTTTCTATACCTTTAAACGCCAATGAATTATAAAGTAACCAACAGCCAACCAGAGAAGAAACTGGGAAGAAGGAAAGGGAGTGGAAAACACACTTGTATATTAGGTTGAATTTGCCAGTTTATCTGAAAGATAAGTCATTAAACATTCACTGAGTAACTGTTAAATTTCTAGAAAGATATTAGATCCAAAAGACACATTAGAAATAAATGTGTTATGCTAAGTGAAATAAGTCATACAGAGAAAGAGAGATACCATATGTTTTCACTCTTATGTGGATCCTGAGAAACTTACCAGAAGACCATGGGGGAGGGGAAGAAAAAAAAAGAGAAAGGTTAGAGAGGGAGGGAGCCAAAACATAAGAGACTCTTAAAAACTGAGAACAAACTGAGGGTTGATGGGGGGTGGGTGATGGGTATTGAGGAGGGCACCTGTTGGGATGAGCACTGGGTGTTGTATGGAAACCAATTTGACAATAAATTTCATATTAAACAAAAATAAAGAAATGAACAAGGGGCACCCGGGTGGCTTAGTCAGTTAAGCTCAGGTCATGATCTGACTTAGGCTCAGGTCATGATCTCATGGTTCATGAGTGTGAGCTCCGCGTCAGACTCTGTGCTGACAGCTCAGAGCCTGGAGCCTGTTTCAGATTCTGTGTCTCCCTCTCTCTGCCCCTCCCCTGCTCTTACTCTGTCTGTCTCTCTCAAAAATTAATAAACATTAAAAATTTTTTAAAAAGAGAGAAAGAAATTAACAGGGGGTGCCTGGGTGGCTCTGTCGGTTAAACATCCAACTCTTGATTTCAGCTGAGTTCATGATCTCATAGTTTGTGAGATCAAGTGCCTTGTTGGGCTTTGTGCTGACAGCGTGGAGCCTGCTTGGGATTCTCTCTCTCTCCCTCTCTCTGCCCCCCCCCTCACAAAATAAATAAACATAAGAAAGAAAGAAAGAAAGAAAGAAAGAAAGAAAGAAAGAGAAAGAAAGAAAGAAAGAAAGAAAGAAAGAAAGAAAGAAAGAAAGAAAGAAAGAAAGAGAAGAAAGAAACAGATTCTTGCTTCCCTGAAGCATAAGGTCAAGTTAAGGAGACAGCTAAAACTCAGGATCAATAACTGGACAACTGATAACAAAACTGTATGGACTAAAAGCCTAAGTACAGGAAAAGTCTGGTACATTTAGGAGATCCAGAAGATCAGGTAACAGCGTGTTATCTTCAGACTGAGTGCCCAGAGATAAAAGAGCACTTCCTGATAGAATCTGGAACCCCTTAGAGGGGATGTGACTGTGTGTTCATATGGGGTGGAGTTCTGTTGACTGGGGACTAGTTCTGTATCCTTACTAATCACAGTGGCAGGGAAAGCATGGCAACATGAGCAATGCTGGTAAGTCTCTAAAAGGGATGTCTCTGAGACTTTTAGCCCCCCCCTACATAAGGCAAACCTTTCAGCTTTCCAGTCTCAACAGATCTGAGTCATTCAGGGATACCACCTATGGCTTTTATGTTATTCATGCCCTTTGTTTTCCTTTTCTCTTCTTCTTCTCCCCAACTCCCATCCCCACTGTATGCCAACTGATCTTTGAGGATAGGACAGAGCCCCCTTCATAAGACAAGTGAGACAACTAAGAAGGAGGAAGAAAAATGCAGATTGGGCCATCATGTGTCATGTCTCCTCCAGGGAGAAGGCTAGCATGAAGTTTGGGGTTATCCAATTATTCCTTTTGTTCCCAAGTTAGTATTATTATTGTATGGAATAAATGTTGAAGGCCTTCCCAAATTATTAGGAAGTTACAAAGCAAAACAAGTAAGAAGAGGAATATATGGAAAGACTTGTTTCTATACCCCATTAAGACAGTCTTGTTAATGGCAAACCCTGTCATAGTCAAGCCCCTTGTCACCAACAGTGAGTGTAGCTATGGGACACAATCACTTGGGAAATTTCTGCCAAACTCCACTTTCCTGCATTCAGAATGTCTCAATAATCTTATTAAGAAATCCATGCCATTGAGGAGGGCACCTGTTAGGATGAGCACTGGGTGTTGTATGGAAACCAATTTGACAATAAATTTCATATTAAAAAAAAGCTATGAATTGGGATCCTAATTAAAAAAAAAAAAAGAAAGAAATCCATGCCAGTCTTTATCAGTGATGAACAAACAATTGAACAAAAACTCAAAAGATTAAAGATTTCTTGGAAGAACAATTCATTTAACTTTTATAGAACTTAGACATTATCCAAGCACTTTTACTGGCTAGGGGAAGAAAGATGAAAAGACAAAGTTCCTCCTCTCATAGGGCTTAGTCTACTGAGAAAGACAGATACATAAATGAAATAAATGCTGTTTCAATAAATGAAAACAGCAACTGGTTAATTATAATAATGGGAGATGTAAGTAATGGTGCAGGGGAGGTAGTGATTGATTTTACCATTTGCTTGGTTCACCAAGGTTATATGTTAACCAGTTCTTGACGGATGACTAGCAATTTGCAAAGCACACAGGTTGAGAGGACATTTCAGGTGCTGTGAATATGGTAACAAAGACATGAAAGTTGGAAGTGAGAGGACATAGCATGTGCAGGAAAGCACAATATTTTGGCTGGCAAATAGAAGGCAGCATGGTATGGTGTAGTGGGAGATGATGCTGGCAGAGAACACCAAATCCAGATATGGTGAAGCCTTATATTCTCTAGGATACTGAGGAGTATTTGAAGGGCTTTAACAATAACAACATTGGAAGATTATGGTGCCGGTGTGTGGAAAGTGCTTGGAAAGGAAACTTAGGGAGATCACATAAGAAACTGATGCCATAAAGTCAAGGTGAGAGATGATGGGAGCCTGAAATAAGACAGTGTCTGTAGAGTTGGAGAGGAAAGGATAGATTTTAGAAATCTGTAGGAAGAGAGACCACATAACATGGTCCTCCATTGCCTATGGGAGTGTTTGAGAGGGAGAGAAACAGAGCAAAGGAGGAATCAAAGATGATTTTCAGGGGGCCCCTGGGTGGCTCAGTTAGTTAAGTGTGTAACTTTTGATGTTGACTCAGGTCATGATCTCACAGTTTGTGAGTTCAGGCCCCACACCCAGCTCCATGCTGACCATGCAAAGCCTGCTTGGGATTCTGTCTCTCTCCCTACCCCTTCCCTGCTCACACTCTCTTCCCCCTCTTAAAATAAATAAATAAATAAAATTTTCAGAAAAAGATAATTTTCAGGCTTCTGGGGTGCCTGGGTGGGTCAGTTAAGCGTCTGACTTCGGTTCAGGTCATGATCTCGCAGTCTGTAAGTTCAAGCCCTACATCAGGCTCTGTGCTGACAGTTCAGAGCCTGGAGCCTGCTTCAGATTCTGTGTTTCCCTCTTTCTCTGCCCCTTCCCTGCTCATGCTCTGTCTCTCTCTCTCAAAGGAAAAAAAAAAGATGATTTTCGGCTTTCTGATTTAGACATTTGAATGAGTGGTGGTTCTGTTAACAGAGATTAGGAATAAAGGAAAAAGCAAAATGATCAGATCAGTTTTGAAAATGTTGAGATTGAAGTTCTGCTGGATGTCCATGGAGCGATGTCCCATAGCTCGTTGGATATTTAGAACTAGAGCCAAGGAAAGAAGTCTGGCCTGAAAACATAAATTTTGGATTATCTATGTGGAATAGATGAAGTGGATCAGGAAATGATTCTAAAAAGAAAAGCAGAGGTCTCTCTAGCAAAAGGCAAGAACTGACATCAATTCTGTTACAATAGTGTTTGATTGTCTGGGTTCCTATTTCTATTTCTATTACACAAAGACAATAACCACCAAGTGTTGTCAGGAAAAGTGATGGAGGGGATTGTTTAGTTTTCTTATATTATCATAACTGCACTCCAGCAATTGTGAATGGCACTGACGATTCTCACCAGACATCTAATAGACCAAGAGATAGGATTAATATAGTATCTATGTTGTTCATTTTATAAGTCTTTTATTGTAAATTTTGGGTACACAATGGGGAAATTCTGAGCATTGGTAAAACAACTGGATTATTCACTAGTTGAATATTGGGAGTTAAAGAGCATAGAGAATGAGTTAGAGCAAACTTAGAGGGGTCACCTAGTCCACCTATGGTCGCTCTGCTTGGCTTTGTGATAGTCAACATTCATCTCCTCAGATTAACTTAGGCAGCACAATGATCAAGCCCTAGAGGAGTAATAAATACTTTGCATGACCAAATAAGTATTCAAAAAAGCTTTTTTTTGGGCCCAAATCAACAAGTTGAAATTCAACTGGAATAATTGTAAATTCCTACCCTTGGTTTCCAAAAAATGACTGCATAAATAAAGGATGATGGAGTTAATAGTGTAATGTGAGAGCACCCAAAGCTAATCTCATGTTTGGCCACACTAATAGAACATACAGTATGGGCAAAGTTGTCTCATGTTCTTCCCTGGGAAGCGTGCAGAGTACTTGGGTTGTAGGTGCCACTCTAGCCACAGAGCGAGGACCCAGATAGAAAGGAGGCCATGTGATGAGCGGCTGAAGAATTGCTTAGTGACAGACTAGCCAGAAGGGTCAGAGGTGAACAGAAGGTTGTGATGTTTTTATGAATATGGAAGCACTGTCCCCTTTAAGAGGATTTAGATGAATTCTGTTGAGGTTCAGAGGGCAGAATTTCTACAAATGGAAAGAAAATAAAAGAAGGTGGTTTACAGTAGGAAAATCTTCCTAAGCATTTCATCTCTTCATAAATGGAATGGGTAGCTCTATGAAGCTGTGAGCTCCCCACAGCTGGGAGTATTTAAACAGAGTGATATTGCAGAGAAGAGTCCTGGAGAGAGGGAAAAATCAAGTTAGATGACCCTAAAGGTCATCAAATTCTGAGATTTGACCATATGACATGATCCATTCTCTTGCTTTGTTGTCTCATCCTGAATGCAACCCTGGTTCATGAGGTGTGTGTGTTTTTTTTTTCTCCCCATATAGAGATAATCAGTTCTACAAACCTTATAATTCTGCTAGAGGATGAAATCTTTGCCGATTTTTTCAACACATTTCTTTCTCTCCCGGTAAGTATTCCCAGAATTAAATTCAAATGTTTCAGCAACAGCTGAATAGTGAATCTCACTGAGCTGAGTGCATTTTTAAAAGAATAAACTTCTTACTAACTCAAAACCTATTTTAACTTGAGCAAATAAATATAAACAGAATCTCCTTTAAAATCTCTAGGAGCTTCCCATTGTTGATAAATCCCAACTCCTCAGCTTCCTTAATTGCCTTTGCCTGTCCACATTTATTTCCCATAACATCCTCTGGTACCCAGTGCTGCATTGATAGCAACTGTATCCTCATAGAGTACACCTGGCATTTTCTCACCTCTGCACCCCTTCTTGGCTGTGTTGTTAGCTTTTATAGTTCCACCTACGAAAGTCTTAACCATTTTTCAAATCTCTGCTTAAATCCTGTTCTTAAGAAATTCCTATCTTCTCCTAATTAGAACTTATTTCTCCCTGCCTCGTGCCCCTTGGCACTTTGCAACCCTCTTGTGTTGTACGTGTGTGTGTCTCCTACTGAACTGTGAGATTGTGGATTCCTGCAGGACAAGGACCATGGATAATTTATTCTGCTCTGCTCCCCTCATCAGGTGTTTGGCCAGAGCAATTGTTGAGCTGTTGACTGAAACCAAACATATATTTTCTCAACCTTTGCAACTAAAATAAATCTCGAATGTCAAAATACTCTTAGAGCCAAACCTAGACTAATCCCACATCTTTTTTCATTTAAGTTTTTGGTTATATTTTAAGGTTCGTGCCTTATAAATTGTGGCTCAGTGTATCCTTTTCCACAGAATACCACCTATTAAAGTGTGAAATTCATATAACTGGGAAAAAGCCACTGTGTACTACCCTACAAAATTTACTGGGTAGTTAGTTACTTTGTGCCAGTCAGTGGGCTTAGTACTGGGGATGCAAATATTAACGATGCTATCACTGTTCTCAAGAAATTCCTAATGTGCGAGAGCAATATTTAAAGTGAGTGCAAAAAGGGTCGTGGGTGACATGATAGGAATGTCTAGAAGGCACTGGAGTACAAGTGCATCAGAAGGAGAGACCACTTCTACCTGGTAGGTCAGGAAAGACTTCAATGAATATGTGACACAAGCCAAGTCTTGAAAGAAGACAATGTAGCTGACAATTGGCTGGGGAAGAAAATGGGGAGGGAAATGTGGATAAAGAGGTAGGAGGAAAAGAGGTATGAGGAAAAGAGGAGATGTGGATAAAGAGGTAGGAGGTAGGAGGGTCGACTATTAAGATGCAAAGGACTTATAGACAGAACAGAGTAAGTAAAGGCACCAAGGAAAATAATCCCACGGTACTTGGGGAGAAACACTAAGCAACTAAGGCTGAAGAAAAAGTTGTGAGAGGCAGACACAGCAAGAGATAAAACTGCAGGACAGGCTAAGCCAGGCCTCTCAGAGCAGGCGGGCCATGCTTAGGAGTTTAGACATCATCCTGAAGGTCATGGAGAGCCATTGAAGGGCTTCAAGTAAAGGAGTAACATTATCAGACTTTCATCTGTGCAAATTATTTCTGTAGAAGTCTGACCACAGGTTTGCCCATTAGGGGACCATAACAGAGGCGAGGAGAGCAGTTAGGAGATTGTTTCAGTGGTGGGGGTTTAAAGGCAAGAAGATAAAGAGAATGGAACAAATTAGAGAGATTTTTAATAAAGAAAAATATAGGACTCTGTCACTGTTTGAATGTCAGGGAGAGGTGGTAACAAGAAGGAAGGAGTCAGATGCCTGGTGGAAGGTGGTGCCACTGTCTTAATGAAAGGTTGCAGAAGTAATCTTGGGGCATTGTAGTTAGTCAATTTATCAACACAACTTAAGCAGTCTATAATAATGTTCTATAAATGGCGAGAATGATGTGGGAACTAGAATCCCAACCAAGAATGTAAGAAAGTCTTAGCCATTTAGGTAGCTGTGGTTTATTTAGAGAGACAGTATTAGTTTATGTTGAATACTGCTGTCAATTTACAAATTTTGACCATTAATTTCTATAAACATCCTGTGAGATAGACACCAGAAGTTCAATGACTTTCCCAAGAACACATGGAAAATCTGGGGAAGTCTTGGAGCTCTCAAAAACTGGTATGTTTTCCACATTGGCCTCATGCCCTCTGTGGTGCAAAGATCACATGGTGAAACTGCTTCCATGCACTACTCCTACAGAATCTCATGACTCCTTAGTCCCCCCATACATCTCATAAAGGCAACTTCGCATGCCAGACAGGGCATGTCATGTCAAACCCTGAGTGCAGACCAGTGAGGAGTCACTAAGGACTGAGCCTCCTTCATAGGCTGATATTTGTAAAGTACAATCAGTACCACTGCCTTCTTTATATATCTCATATCCAAGGACAAAGGGGACAGAATGAGAGAGCCTCAGACTGACAAAATTGGGGGCTGACAGTCTTGGAGAGATGGAGGCTGACATCATGTTCTAAGAGCTCAGCCAGGAGTTGAGACTTCAGCCCCTCTTTTTTCACAAATGATGTGGGGATACTTTGAGACATGTTGGTACCTATGTTGAGACTGCTAAGCTTAAATACCTACAAACATAGAAGCCCTTGCCCATCAGTCTCAAAGCTGGTTGCCAAGGTCACAGTCCCTTCTCCAAGAAAGTAACCTAGAATTATTTATAAATTTTGGACATTCTTAATACCACCACTAAGAAATTTGTACCTCTAACCCTCATATCCTTAGGCCCCTCTACTTTCTCCAGTTCAAGAGCTTAGGCAAATCCAAAGCTGTTTCTCTTTATAAAAAATGTTTCCAACCTTTGATCTAACTCTCTAAACCCATGCAGAAGTGAATAATGTAATACAAAAGTAAATACCTTTTAATATAATGCTTTGGCCTTTGTACACAGGCAAGATAACTTCCAGGTTGGGTCAGAGTTGACCCCAAAGATCAATGAATCTGCAGTTTAGTCTATTTTAGGTGTTTTTCTGCAAGGCACGTTGATTTAGTGGAATTAATTTATGAATTAATGTCTCTTAGAATAGGAAATCAATGGAACCCCCTTCCCCTGAGCTGCAGTTGGACTGGGACATATTTATGAAGAGAAGTTCTACCCCTCTGGCATTTCCTAGCTTTCTTTTGCAGGTCTTTGGTCAGACACCATTTTATGCTGTTGAAAATTCACAGTGGAGCTTGTGGCCAGAAATACCTTATGACGTGGTAAGATTCTTGAATGGCAGAGGGTTTGGGATAGGGGGAGAGGGAGCTAAATTTGAAGTGTGGCATGAGAGATGGAGAGGTAAAAGGGAAAGGAGGCCCAGAGGGTGACTCTGGAAGAAACTATAAAGCAGGTGAGTAGGACAAACAGCATCAAGCCAGCATAGACCTTTCTCCTTTTTGTGTTTTTACCACTTGGACAGACAATTGTTGGTGAATTCTCTTCTCTATCTTCTAGTCCATGGCCAGCAAATGATACCATTTTTCATGTACACTGTGATTATTGGGTAGGAAATGCTTGGAACACCATTTAGAAGAATTCTGGGGCCATACATAAGCAAGAAAGAGTCTGAGAATTGATTGGCAATGCCTGCCACAGGTGTGGGGTAGGAAGTGGCAGTGCATGGTCCACTTAGTGATTATTTGCATTATAAGTTATAAAGATAAGGTACCACTATGCAATTCCTAAAGACTATCCTACCATTCTCCTTCAGAAACATGTCTTTCTCCCAATCTTTTTTTTCTCTTTATAACTGTCTTCCTTGTCCATTGTCTTTCTCTTCTCCTTTTCCTCCTTCTTGTTCTCCTTTCCTACTGTGTAGACCTTAGACTTATGCATGCTCTACCAGTGGCATGTGGGATCAGAAAGATCACTCTAAGCTACACTCACAACAGATTTTATTTTTCTCTGAGGCCTGAAGAGCTGAGAAAGACACTCCACTCTGAGTCTTATATTTGATTTCCCTAGAAAAACCCTGAAATGTAAAATCCTTATTTTCTTGAAAAAGAAGAAATAACCACCAACACTACAGAAGTTATAAGAGGTTACTATGAAAAATTATATGCCAAAAAATTGGACAAACTAAAAGAAATGGATAAATTTATAGAAGCATATAATTTCCCAAACTGAATCAGGAATAAATAGAAAATCTGAATAGAACAATTACTAGTAAAGAAATTGAATTGGCAATCAAAAAACTTTCAACAAACAAAAGTCCAGAACCAAATGGGTTCACAGGCGAATTCTACTAAGCATTTAAAGAAGAGTTAATACCTATTCTCCTGAAATTATTCTAAGAAATAGAAGAGGAAGGAAAGTTTCCAAATACCTTTGTTTCTACAAGGCCAGCATTACCTTGATACCAAAACTAGACAAAAACACTACAAAAAGGGGGAAGTACAGGTCAATATCTCTGAGGAACATAGGTACAAAAATTCTCAACAAAATATTAGCAAACTGAAATCAGAAATGCATTAAAAGGATCATTTACTGTGACAAATGGGATTTATTTTATGGATACAAGGATGATTCAGTGTTTGCAAATTGATCAACATGATACACCACATTAACAAAATGAAGGCTAAAATCATATGACAATCTTAATAGATGCAGAAAAAGCATTTGACAAAATTCAATATCATTCATGATAAAAACCCTCAATAGAGTTGGTTTAAAAGGAACATACCTCAGGGACGCCTGAGTGGCTCAGTTGGTTAAGCAGCCGACTTCGGCTCAGGTTATGATCTCGCAGTCTGTGAGTTCAAGCCCTGTGTCGGGCTCTGTGCTGACAGCTCAGAGCCTGGAACCTGTTTCAGATTCTGTGTCTCCCTCTCTCTGACCCTCCCCTGTTCATGCTCTGTCTCTCTCTGTCTCAAAAATAAATAAAAAGTTAAAAAAATTTTAATAATAAACAAAAGGAACATACCTCACCATAACAAAGGCCATATATGACAAAACCACAGCTAACATCATACTCAATAGTGAAATCTTGGGAGCTTTTCCTCTAAGATAAGGAACAAGACAAGAGTGTCCACTCTCACCACTTTTATATAACAGTACTGGAAGTTCCAACCACAGCAATCAGATAAAAAACAAATAAAAGGTATTTAAATTGATGAAGAAGTAAAACTGGCACTATTTGCACGTGACATAATACATATGAAGCCCTAAAGACTCCCCCCAAAAAATGAAATAAGTCAGCTAGAGAAAGATGTTATATGTTTTCACTCATATGTGGAACTTGAGAAACTTAACAGAAGACCATGGGGGAAAGGAAGGGGGGAAATCGTTATAAGCAGGTAGAGAGGGAGGCAAACCATAAGAGACTCTTAAATACAAAGTACAATCTGAGGGTGGATGGGGGTGTGGGGGAGAGGGGAAAATGGGCGATGGGCATTGAGGAAGGCACTTGTTAAGATGAGCGCTAGGTGTTGTAGGTAAGCAATGAACCACGGAATCTACCCTAAAAACCAAGAGCACTCTTAACACACTGTATGTTAGCCAATTTGACAATAAATTATATTTAAAAAAATGTTAGAAGTAATAAATAGATTCTGTAAAGTTTTAGGATACAAAATTAATAAACATAAATCTGTTGTGCTTCTGTACACTAATAATGAAATAGCAGAAAGAGAAATTAAGAAAACAATTGTATTTACAATTGCACCAAAAAGGATAAGATACCTAGGAAGGAGGTCAAAGACCTATACTCTGAAAACTATAAAACACTGATGAAAGAAATTGAAGATGACACAAATGGAAAGACATGTCATGTTCATGGATTGGAAAAATTAATATTGATGAAAGGTCCATACTACCCTAAGCAATCTACAGATTCAGTGCAATCTGTGTTGCAAAATACCAATAGTATTTTTCACAGAACTATAGAAATAATCCTAAAATGTGTATGGAACAACAGGAGACTCCAGAAAGCCAAAGCAATCTTGAGAAAAAAGAACAAAACTGAAGATATCACAATTCTATATTTTAAAATATAAAGCTATAATAATCAAAAAAAGTATGATACTGACACAAAAATAGACACATAGGATAGATCTATAGGTCTATCCATAGAAGATAGAGCCCAGAAATAAACCCACACTTATATGGTAAATTAATCCATAACAAAGCAGGGAAGAATATACAGTGGGGGAAAAGATAGTCTCTTCAATAAATAATGTTGAGAAAATAGAACAGCTACATGCAAAAGAATGAAACCGCTTTCTTACACCATACACAAAAATCAGCTCAAAATGGATTAAAAACCTAAGTGTAAGACCTGAAACCATAAAAATCCTGAAAGCAAGCATAATCAGTATTCTCTTTCACATCAGCCTTAGCAACATATTTATGTATATGTCTCCTCAGGCAAGGGAAGCAAAAGGAACAATTAACTATTGGAACTACCCCAAAGTAAAAACCTTTAAAAAAATTTTTTTATAATGTCTATTTATTTTTGAGAGAGACAGAGCATGAGCAGGGGAGGGGTAGAGAGAGAGAGAGGGAGACACCGAATCCAAAGCAGGCTCCAGACTCTGAGCCATCAGCCCAGAGCCCCATGCGGGGCACAAACCCACGAACCATGAGATCCTGATCTGAGCCAAATTTGGACGCTCAACCAACTGAGCTACCCAGGTGCCCCCAAAGTAAAAACCTTTTGCACAGCAAAGGGAACCATTGGGAAAACATAAAGGAAACCCAGTGAAAGGGAAAAGATATTTGCAAATGATATCTATAATAAAAGGTTAATATAAAAAGATATAAAGAACTATATAACTCAACACCAAAAAAAAAAAAATCCAATTAAAAATGGGCAAAGACTTGATTGGACATTTTTTCCAATAAAGATGTACAGATAGCCAACAGACACATGAAAAGATGTTCAATATCATGAATCATAAATAAAATGCAAATCAAACCACAATGAGACACCACCTTAGACCTGTCAGAATGACAAGAAATAACAAGTGTTGGTGAGGATGTGGAGAAAAGGGAACCCTCATACACTGTTGGTGAGAATGTAAATTGCTGTAACCACTATGGAAAACAGTATAGAGATTCTTCAAAAAATTAAAAATAGAGCTACATAAAATCCAGTAATTCCATGACTGGGTATTTACCCAAAGGAAGTGAAAACACTAATTTGAAAAGATATAGACACCCCTATGTTTATGCATTATTTACAATATCCAAAATATGGAAGCACCATAAGTATCATCAATAGATGAATGGATAAAGAAGGTGTGACACACATAAACACACTGGAATATTACTCAGCCATAAAAAAGAATGAGATCTTGTCTTGCCATTTGCAACAACATGGATGGGACTAGAGGGTATTATACTAAGTGAAATAAATTAAAGGAAAGCAAATACTATATGATTTCACTTATGTGTGGAATCTAAAAAACAAAACAAATGAACAAATAAAAGCAGAAAAAGACCCATAAATACAGAAAACAAACTGGTGGTTGCCACATGGGAAGTGGATGGGGGGGGATGGGAAAAATGGGTAAAGAGGAGTGGAAGGTACAGGCAAAAAGAAAAATTTTATGTTTTCCCTTCTCTGGTGGCTCAATCCCTCAGTGATTCAACCTATACTCTAAATGATGTTAAGTGTGATGTGAGTCTTTGTGTATGGTTTTTTAAAAATATTTGTTTATTTTTGAGAGAGAGAGAGCATGGGGCGGGGGGAGAGCAGAGAGAGAGAGAGAGAGAGAGAGAGAGAGAGAGAGAGAGAGAGAATCCCAAGCAGGCTCCATGCTGTCAGCACAGAGCCTGATGTGGGGCTTGAACTCACTGTGAGATCATGACCTGAGCCAAAATCAAGAGTCAGATGCTCAACTGACTGAGCCACACATACACCCCTTTGTGTGTTTTTGTACATGTTTTACATTTGATATGGGTAAGGAACTTGTAAGAAATTTTAAGTGTGCTTACAAAGAAGCAAATTGAATAGAGTTGACTTGACACCACAGACCAAAATTTCTTCTGCTTCTCTTCTACCTAGCAAGACTTAGATGTTTTCTTAAACAATTTGACCCAGGAGTAAGGAAACATTTTTGATGAAAGACCAAGCCTTTTCTCTCCTACCAATTCATTCACTCCTTTGGGAGCCTTGGCTCAAGGCTTCACTCCTCTTAGATACTATTTTTAATCAGCACACCTCCCCTGTGGGCCAGGTACTGCAGGTGTGAAGTTTTTATTGCCTCTTGCTAAGCTGCATTTCTTAGCATTTCAGTTCCATTTCTCTTTTCTGTTCCCATTTTGTTTGCACTCTAGATTGCAAAGTACAAAGGATTATTGACCTGGTTGGAAAAATACCGGTTACCTTTCTTCTGTAAAACCAACTTGTGTTTCCATTACATTCTCTGTCAAGAGCTCATCAGTTTCATTAAGTCCCCAGAAGGAGGTAAGCATAAGGGTGTGTGTGTGGAGAAATATGGGAAGCCGGGCTGTATAATGGTCCTGTTCCTGTCAGTCCTATAGTAATTTACAAATACTGGCCACCTTTGTAGACTTAGATGTGAGAGTGGCCCAGCTTGTAATGCAGCAGTAGGTGAAAGCTTAGGCTGAAAAAATTGGTACCTAGAGCAATAAGCAGGAGTCAGATAGGTTGTATGTGCTATTTGTCTCACTGCAGCCAGAAGTGAGAGAGTTACTGGTGGACACAGAACATGGAAAAACTGCCTAAAATATATTCAGAATCAAACATAGCTCACCACCTTCATTAGTACCACCTGGTCTAAGCCACCACAATTTCTCACCTGGCTACTGAAATCATCTCTTAATTAGTCTCCTTGTTTCTGCTCTTGTTCTCCTGCTCACAGCAGCCAGAGAGAGCCTTTAAAACAAAACAAAACAAAACAAAATTTTTTTGAGAGAGAGTGTGAGCAGGGGAGGGGCAGAGAGGAGGGAGAAAGGGTCCCAAGCAGGGCCCGCTCTGTCAGTGCAGAACCCAAAGCGGGGCTCAAACTCATGAACTGTGAGATCATGACCTGGGTTGAAACCAAGTGTTGGAAGCTTAACTGGCTGAGCCACCTAGGCACCTGGAGAGAGCCTTTTAAAACTTAATTCAGATCATGTAACTCCTCTATTGGCTGCTCCCTACCCCCACCAATGACTCCCATCTCAGTGTGAGATCTAATGCCCCTATATCTCTAGGTCTTCAGGATCCTCAAGATGTGGGTCCATTACTTTTAGGACCTGATCTCCTCCTATTCCCTCCATTGCTTACTCCATTTCAGTTACACTTGGCTTGCTTGCAGTTCCTCAAAAATCCTGCCTTGACACATACTCATTTCAAGGCCTTGCACTGGCTATTTACTCTGCCTGGGGTGCTTTGTCAATATACCCACATTGGCTCCCTCTCTCACCTCTTCAAATCTCTGTGCAAATCTCACCTCCTCAGAAGAGGCTACCCTGATGACCCTAATGCCACTCATTCAACTCTTGTCCTAACACTCCCAACCCCCTTTACTCTCTTTTACCTTTTCATTTTTTCCTGTAGTGCTTATAACCTTCAACCTTACTAGATAATGTACTTATTATGCTTATTGTTTACTATCTGTCTACTTCACCAGAATGTAAGCTCCTTGTGGGCAAGGATTTCCTGTTTGCTAATGTATCCCAAACATCTAGAATGATACTAAGTAGTAGACATTTAACAAATATATTAATAATATATATTTGTTAAGAGAATTAATTAATAAAATTGCCATCTAGGGTTGAATCAATAATTTGACTCTCAATTCAACTAGCCAAAGGAAACTGTGTTCCACCTGGGGAAAGTTGAGATTCAGGAGACTTACATTGAGTAAAATGTAACAAAATACCCAATATATTCATCTCCTTTCTTCAATATATATATTGGGAAAATTGGATTGGCAAAATCACTGTCAGGTGGGGATTATAGAAGGCAAAGAGCCTTGGGTGGTGCCTTTGATCTATGGATTATACTCTGCTTGTGGGTCCCTCATATGATGTGTGTCACTACAGGGTCTATTTCCTGCCTTCAGAAGTACTGCATACTCCTACCCCAACTCGTCTAAATGGCCACCATTTTTCCTCACTCACCCTGAGTGAATGGGGGTCTAGCTGTGTGCAAGGCTGAGAGAGGGGCTGGGAGAAGAGCTCATTCTCTCTTTCTTACCATGGACTTTTCCTGGCAGCCAAGATGTTGAGATGGAAAAAAGCAGACCAGTGGCTACTCCAGAAGTGCATTGGTGGGGTCAGAGGGATGTGGCGCTTCTGTACCTACCTCAAAGGCAGTACAGGTAGGTTCTTGGGGTTGTTTCTGGAGTCCTTGCAAGTTCATAACAGCTTCCAGGATGCCCCAGAGCACTTATTGACAATAATGTATGCATATGGGAAATAAGTGTTTTATACTGTAGTTTGTGTAAAAGTCTTTGAAAATAGGTCCACAGTGTAGGTTAGGGCAAAAGTAAACAGAGTCCTTTTATTTTGTTCATTCATCCATCCATTCATCTATCTATTCACTTAACAATGTTGAGCACCACTGTGTGGAAGCCACTGTGAATAAGAGCCATAAATCTCCACTTCATAAAGCTATCACAATGGTGGGGAAACACACAAGGAACACATAAATAAACAAATCCCTATAGCAGAAGTGTTCACATGCACTGCTTTCTGTTCTGTTGAGTCCAGTGGTTGATGACTACTGGGAGGTGAGCAGCCAGCACTAGCTGACACTCCAGTTCAGCAGCATTAATTTTCATCCAAGGACAAGCCCTAGTTTAAGGGTGAAATCCTGGATTTCCAGGGCGCAGGTAGGGAAGAACTAGGCAGGCTATCTTTTAGTATGTCACTCAGACTTTAACCCTGGCAAAGTTGTGACACAGGGAATGTAGTCTTTGGCATCTTTGGGTTCTATTATTCCTTCTTCTGGTTTTTCTGGGTCCATGATATGGGAAATGTTCTTTTTTCTTCTCATCTTCATGTTTCGGATAAATTCAAGTGTCTCATGATCCATTCTCACAGTCTTTCAGTTTTCTCTAAAGTAACAGTTTTCCTCACAACGACAAAAGTCACACAAGGTCCCTATCCATTAAGTCCCTTCTCCCCATGCCTCCATCTGCCCCCACATTACGACATCACTAGGGATGATGCCTGAAACCAAAGAAGTGACTAATGGTACTATTTGAGGCAATAGAGCAAGCTGGTGGTGGGGAGTGGTATTAGCTGCTACACCCAGATGTAACCACAGAAGGGGCAACATCGGGGTGCAGCGCTGTGCTTGCCCTGTCTAATCTGTAGGTGAAGAGCTGGTGGATTTCTGGATCCTTGCTGAGAAGATCTTGAGCATAGATGAGATGGACCTGGAAATGAGAGACCACTATCTGTCCCTCCTCCTTGTGCTGAAGGCTACCCATTTACAGGAGGGCTCAAGAGTAGTGACTCTCTGCAACATGAACATCAGTAAGAATTATAAAGCATATCTGAAGTGAAATCACTGGGGGATGTAACCAAAAAAATCAATCATTTTGTAGGCATCTACCCTCTCCATTTTCTGTGTATCAGGGATGTCATGGGAACCCTTAATAGGGAAGGGTTGCAAGAGTCCAGTTGTCCTTAGGCTGGTATGTGCTTCTTGCTGAGATATTACTCACCAGTGTAGGTTGGCTAGAAGGAGTGAAGACGAATTGGGACAGCGTAATTAAACAGCTCCTGCATCTTCTGAGATGGCATGGCACCTCTTTTTTAAAAACTGAGATTCCCTAGAACAAACTAGAGCTCACAGGCAAAACACAGTGCATATAGCCTGTGGACTAAGAATGTTTTAGTATTTTTAAAGGACTAAAGAAGAAGACTGTACAGCAGAGACTGCATATAACTCACAAAGCTGAGGTTTACAGGTTTGCCAGCCTCTACTCTAGAACATCAGATTCATCAAAAATGATTTATTTATTAATTAAGGAGACATTCCTGACCCAAATATAAATATGTTCCAGAGATTTGTGTTTTGAGATTGGTCACACTCCTCTATTGATAGAGATCACTGAGAATTTATTACATTAAAATCAGAGCTAGTAATGACTCCTTCAAATTATCCAGTCTAAACCCTTTCCTCCAAGTAGATCTGACTCTGAAAAATCCCACTCATAGATACATGCCTCCTATTCTTAAACATATTTTCTTGTTCATTTTGCTTTTCTTTACTGTAACATCCAATTGTCCAAAAAATAATTCAATGAATCCCATAAACTGTATTATTTATGTGGGAGAAAGGGAAGGTAATCAGAAAAAGGGGTCACCATTCCCTGAGAAAATCCCTAAAATGTGTTTACTATGTATTTGTCCTGTCCATACACCAGGGTTGCATGAAGAACAAATGAAATGCTATACATAACAACATTTGGAAAACTTCAAAAAACCTCTCCCAACATCATTATCATCACTACCACTAGATCATTTTCATCCTTTGTGTCTTTCTATTATTTCCAGAGTCCCTTCTGAACCTATCCATCTGGCATCCCAACCAATCAACCACCAGGAGGGAGATTTTGAGCCACATGCAGAAAGTGGCTCTGTTCAAACTTCAGAGCTATTGGCTCCCCAACTTTTACACCCATGCCAGGACGATTATGGCCAAAGTGGAATCATGCCAAGGTCTGCTGCAGGAATATGAGACTCGCCTATGCAGTGTTTGCTGTACTCACATAGGAGAACTCCCTGTAAACATGAGCATCAAGAAGTGCCACTATCCCCAGAAGCGGTACTCAAGCAAGACGACCAAGAGGAGGATGTGGCAGTTGACAGACCATGGCTCTACTCTGGAAATAGATACCAAACCAGAAACCAACATTACGCCCCTCCAGGAGATGTGTTCTCAAGTTAAGGACACATACAAATACAAATATACACAAATGCCCTCCTTGAAAGTGACGTCTTCAAAGGAGAGAATAATCAGTTCCCAGGAAAAGGATATTCTCTGTGCCGGGAAGTCTAACATGAAGAAGAAATCCAAGAGCCACCTCCACATGGAGGGCCTCTTTGAGACAACGTTCTCTACACACATGAGGACTGTCACCCCTAGCATCAATCACTGCCCCCAGATGACAATCAAGAAAGTCATCAAACAAAGCATTTCCTTAGGGTACACCCACTGGGCCTTGTGTGCTGATGACTGTGCAGGGCGTCCCTTCCGGCACTACCTGAAAAAGCAGAATTTGAAAGTGGAGATCCAACTCCTGGACCTCTGGCAGGACCTGCACCATTTCCTCAGTGTCCTGTTAAGTAACAGGAAGACTGGGAATACTGTCTTTCAGCACATGCTGGGCAACAGAATTTGTGAACTCTACCTGAATGAACAGATTGGTCCATGCCTACCACTAAAATCCCAAACCATTGAAGGCCTGAAGGAGATGCTGCCTTCTGGGGATGTAAACCCCTGGATTCCCAGAGCCCAGAGGGAGATCTGCAAGGTAGGCCTTACCTGACAGAAATGGTTTAGTATCTGGAAGATTATGTCTGACTGAACAAAATTCCTATCTGGTCATCTATGCTGGTTAAGTTAATGATATAATTACTCACATCACTCTTCACATATTGAAGAGTTGGTTGATCTCTTAGGAAAAAGCTATGCAAGTTCCCAAGAACAAGCCAAAAATCCTTTAAAAAATCTTGATATCACCCATGACTTACCTTTCTGTCTCATACCCACGTGTAGTCTATTGGTGAATCCTGTTGGCTCAATCTTAAAAATATATCTAGAATCTGTCATTCCTCCCCTTCTGTGTTACAACCACGCTTGCCCACGTCACATCCAGTGTCACCTGGATTACTACAGTGGCCTCCTAACCGATGCCTATGGATCTGTCCTTGGTCCTAAGCAGGCTCATTTCAACTGGCCATGGTGAATCTGCAGAAACATAAATTGTGTAATTTAACTGAAAATAAGTAAAAGGAAGTGAGTGAGGACCTTGAAAACAGATGGCTTTCTGTCTTCAGTAAAATCCAAAGTCCTTGCCAAAATGACAAGGCCTACATAATCTCTCCTCTACCTCCCCTCTCTAGCTTCATCTTCCACTGCTTCTGTGCTCATCACTCCGGCATTCCAGACACACTGTCAGCTCAATGGTGGTGCTCCCACTGTGTATAATGTGCAGATGTTCACGCAGATGAGCCCCCACTCCTTCAGCTGTTTGCTCAAGTCATCTCAGTGAGGCCTTCCTTACCCACTTCATATAAAATTTCACCCCATTCCCATTATACTTTTCTCCTTAGCACTTACTATTACCTAGATCCATCCATCTTACATACATACATACATACATCATTGTATGAGTGTCTGCATAATACACATATAATCCTTAAAACGTACATGTATGCATATATTATATACATAAACTTATTTTGCTTATTTTCTTTCTCCCTATGAGGGCAGAAATTTTTATCTGTTTCACTAGTACTGTCTTCCCAGCATCTAGAAGAGTACCTTAGGGTATTGTATCCAGTGCTTGATAGTGTTGATAGCATTCATGCTCCACAGACATCTGTTGAACCAATAAGTTCCAGTTGACAATGGCCCCTCTTTTGTCCAGGACTATCTTTTCTAGTTGGAGACAACTAGTTTCTATGAGAATTCTGATTTTCATCCAGCTCTTCAACCATCCTCCAATTATCCAATCAACCTTTGTGAAGTGCTGATAGCATGCCCACTGATATGTCCATTTCCTGACTTCTGACTCACTGATGTGGAGACACAGTCTAGGAAAGGTTTTTAGAGTCCTGGGTCTGTCACTGTTTGGCTATGTGGTATTGAACAAACTCCAAGTCTAAATCCTTCAATATCCCTAGGTCTCTTTGTCCTCATATATAAAATGAAAACTGGGAAAAAAACCATATTTTGTAATTGCATTTGTGGATTTAATAAGTTTATAGATACATTAAGGATACTATACTAGGGGCGCCTGGGTGGCTCAGTCGGTTAAGCGGCTGACTTCAGCTCAGGTCATGATCTCGCGGTCCGTGAGTTCAAGCCCCGCATCGGGCTCTGTGCTGACAGCTCAGAGCCTGGAGCCTGTTTCAGATTCTGTGTCTCCCTCTCTCTGACCCTCCCGCATTCATGCTCTGTCTCTCTCTGTCTCAAAAATAAATAAACGTTAAAAAAAATTTAAAAAGAAAAAAAAAAGGATACTATACTATAAAAGGACATAGGTAGAGAAGTGGATGTGAACTTGGAAGACAGAGCATAAGCTTAAAAATTGCCTTTGCTTTAACCAGAGAGGAGAGGATTGCGAGCATGTGCTGAAGATGACGGGAGTAAGGAGTTCTACAGACACTGGGAAATATGTACTATTGGTCCCTTTATGTACTGCTTTTAGGATGGGACAGGAGAGTTTACCAAGTGATGAACAAACTGAATTCTAAAGGAAACCCTAATATATTCTAACAAAAATATATATAGAAAAAATATATAGTAGGACAAATTTTAAAAGGTAATTATAGGTTTAATTATTGTTTTAGTATGTTTTTACTTTTTCCTATTTTTTTGCTGCACATCAGACTATTTCTTCTAATGGAAAGTGCCCTATTAAACATTGTTTGCTAAGATACCAATTAGATCACTTATTCACCAGTTTTTAGAGTCATAAATCTTTTAAGATGGAAGGGATTTTAATAGGGTACTCATTTCACACATGTTTATTATTCATATTTAACATATATATTTAGAGCTTATCCATTGGTCAGTCACCTCATATTACATTATGTATTGCTAGTATTCAATCACAGAGCATAATTTTCTCAGGAATATACTTCACTCCTGTTTCCCAGGAACCCAGGAGATCTGATGAAATTACTAAAACTTGTATTCTTAGACTCACCTTTTGGCAGCATGACTGGAGCAGTTTGTAAAGACAATATTACATCATTTAAAAATTATTATTGGTGACCCATTCCCTGCAAAATAATGCCTAGACTGCTTAAGGCATTCGAGTGGGTAGTCCCATCCAATCTTCTCTGCCTTATCCTTTGCCACTGCCCCACCCCTGTACTCTTCGAAGGATGCTACAGCTTAGTGATGCTGGAGTACTTACCATTTTCAAACATGTCCTTTCCAATCTCTGTGCCTTTGCTTAAGTTCTTCCAACTGCCTGGAATGCCCTTTACTCAACTTCCCTATGGTAAGTTCCTACTTATCCTGCAAAATGCAAATTCCTTTTTAAGTTTCTTTGCCTTTATGAAATCTTTCTGGATTTCCTGGACTCAAAAGAAAACAAAAAAAAAATGTTCCTGCCTCTCTGCTCCCAGAGAACTTTGTTCACACCTATATTGTAGCATGCTATCCTATGCTATTCATCATGCTAGAAGATGAGCTCCTTGGGAACAATGCTTGTAGCATATTGATCTGTATATTCTCAGTCATTTTCACAATGCTTGACAGATAGGAGACCCTCAGAAACTATTTGTCACATAAATTAATGAATGAAGGTGAGAGTACAGCCAAATAAACCTAGTTGAACACTGACTTATAGGTTTTTTGTTGTTACTGTTTTTTGTTTGTTTCTTTTAATTTAATGAAATATTCTGCACAGGTGGGTAGGGTCTTCAAATGGGAAATATGAGGAGAAGACACTTCAAAAGAAGATGTTTTGTTCTCAGGACCATTTGAGAATCAGATGAGATGGTAATTTATTTAGAAAAGAACAAGGAAATGTGAAGATTTCTTTTTTTCCAGTTTTTAAAAAATTTTTAAATTAATTTATTTTTTAATTTACATCCAAGTTAGTTAGCATATAGTACAACAATGATTTCCGGAGTAGATTCATTAATGCCCATTACCCATTTAGTCCATCCCCCCTCCCACAACCCCTCCAGCAACCCTCTGTTTATTCTACATATTTAAGAGTCTCTTATGTTTTTCCCCCCTCCCTGTTTTTATATTAATTTTGCTTCCCTTTCTTATGTTCATCTGTTTTGTATCTTAAACTCCTCATGTATATACATGTATACCACATCTTCCGCATCCATTCATTCATCGATGGACATTTAGGCTCTTTCCATACTTTGGCTATTGCTGATAGTGCTGCTATAAACATTGGGGTGCATGTGCCCCTTCAAAACAGCACACCTGTATCCCTTGGATAAATAACTAGTAGTGCAATTGCTGGGTCGTAGGGTAGTTCTATTTTTAATTTTTTGTGGAACCTCCATACTGTTTTCCAGAGTGGTCGGACCATTTTGCATTCCCACCAGCAGTGCAAAAGAGATCCTCTTTCTCCGCATCCTTGCCAACATCTGTTGTGGCCTGATTTGTTAATGTTAGCCATTCTGACAGGTGTGAGGTGGTATCTCATTGTGATTTTGATTTGTATTTCCCTGATGATGAGTGATGTTGAGCATTTTTTCATGTGTCGGTTGGCCATCTGGATGTCTTCTCTGGTGAAGTGTCTATTCATGTCTTTTGCCCATGTCTTCACTGGATTGTTTGTTTTTTGGGTATTGAGTTTGATAAGTTCTTTATAGATTGTGTATACTAACCTTTTATCTGATATGTCATTTGCAAATATCTTCTCCCATTCTGTTGGTTGCCTTTAGTTTTTCTAATTGTTTCCTTCACTGTGCAGAAGCTTTTTATTTTGATGAGGTCCCAATAGTTCATTTTTGCTTTTGTTTCCCTTGCCTCTGGAGATGTGTTGGGTAAAAAGTTGCTGTGGCCAAGGTCAAAGAGGTTTTTGCCTACTTTCTCCTCGAGGATTTTGATGACTTCCTGTATTACATTTAGGTCTGTCATCCATTTTGACTTTACTTTTGTGTATAAGAAAGTGGTCCAGATTCATTTTTCTGCATGTCACTGTCCAATTTTCCCAGCACCACTTGCTGAACAGACTGTCTTTATTCCATTGGATATTCTTTCCTGCTTTGTCAAAAATTAGTTGGCCATACGTTTGTGGGTCCATTTCTGGGCTCTCTATTCTGTTCCATTGATCTGAGTGTCTGTTTTTGTGCCAGTACCATACTGTCTTGATGATTACAGCTTTGTAATACAGCTTGAAGTCTGGGATCTCCAGCTTTGGTTTTATCTCCAGCTTTGGTTTTCTTTTTATTTTTCAAGATTGCTTTGGCTGTTTGGGGTCTCTTCTGATTCCATACAAATTTTAGGATTGTTTGTTCTAGTTCTGTGAAGAATGCTGCTGTTATTTTGATAGAGATTGCATTGACTATGTAGATTGCTTTGGGTAATATTAACATTTTAACAATATTTGTTCTTCCTATCCAGGAGCATGGAATAGTTTTCCATTTTTTGTGTGTCTTCTTCAATTTGTTTCATAAGCTTTCCATAGTTTTCAGTGTATATATTTTTCACGTCTTTGGTTAGATTTATTCCTAGGAATTTTATGGTTTTTGGTGCAATTGTAAATGCGATCCATTGCCTGAATTCTCTTTCTGTTGCTTCATTATTGGTGTATGGGAATGCAACCTATTTCTGTGCATTGATTTTATATCCTGCAACTTTGCTGAATTCATGGATCAGTTCTAGCAGTTTTTTGGTGGAATCTTGTGGGTTTTCCATATAGAGCATCATGTCATCTGTGAAGAGTGAAAGGTTGACCTCCTCCTGGCCAATTTGGATGCCTTTTATTTCTTTGTGTTGTCTGATTGCTGAGGCTAAGACTTCCAATACTATGTTGAATAACAGTGGTGAGATTGAACATCCCCGTCTTGTTCCTGACCTTAGGGTGAAAACTCTCATTTTTTCCCCATTGAGGATGATATTAGTGTTGGGTCTTTCATACATGGCTTTTATGATCTTGAGGTATGATCCTTCTATCCCTACTTTCTTAAGGGTTTTTATCAAGAAAGGATGCTGTATTTTGTCAAATGCTTTCTCTATATCTATTGAGAGGATCATGTGGTTCTTGTCCTTTCTTTTATTGATGTGATGTCTCACATTGATTGTTTTGCGAATATTGAACCAGCCTTGCATCCCAGGTATAAATCCCACTTGGTCGTGGTGAATAATTTTTTTAAGGAATTGTTGGATCTGGTTGGCTAATATCTTGTTGACGATTTTTGCATCCATGTTCATCAGGAAAACTGGTCTATAGCTCCCCTTTTTTAGTGAGGTCTTTGTCTGGTTTTGGAATCAAGGTAATAATGCTGGCTTCATAGAGTTTGGAAGTTTTCCTTCCATTTGTATTTTTTGGAACAGCTTCGAGAGAGTAGGTGTTAACTCTTTTTTAAATGTTGGTAGAATTCCCCCAGAAAGCCATCTGGCCCTGGACTCTTGCTTTTTGGGAAATGTTTGATTACAAATTCGATTTCTTTACTGGTTATTGGTCCGTTCATATTTTCTATTTCTTCCTGTTTCAGTTTTGGTAGTTTATATGTTTCTAGGAATTTGTCCATTTCTTCCACATTGCCCATTTTATTGGCACATAATTGCTTATAATATTCTGTTATTGTTTTTATTTCTGCTGTTTTGGTTGTGATTTCTCCTCTTTCATTGATCTTAGCCAAAAGGCCTAGAAGCGATCTTCTCTTTCATTCTTGATTTTATTTATTTGGGTCCTTTCCTTTTTCTTTTTGATCAAACTGGCTAGGGGTTTATCAATTTTGTTAATTCTTTCAAAGAACCAGCTTTTGGTTTCATTGATCTGTTCTACTGGTTTTTTGTTTGTTTGTTTGTTTGTTTGTTTTGGTTTCGATAGCATTGGTTTCTGCTCTAATCTTTATTATTTCCTGTCTTCTGCTGGTTTTGAGTTTTATTTGCTGTTCTTTTTCCAGCTCTGTAAGATATAAGTTTAGGTTGTGTATCTGAGACCTTTCTTCCTTCTTTATGAAGTCTTGGATTGCTATATATTTCCCTCTTATGGCTGCCTTTGCTGCGTTCCAGAAGTTTTGGGCTGTGGTGTTATCATTTTCATTGGCTTCCATGTACTTTTTGATTTCCTCTTTAACTTCTTGGTTAGCCCATTCATTGTTTAGTAGGATGGTCTTTACTCTCCAAGTATTTGTTATGTTTCCACATTTTTTCTTGTGGTTGATTTCAAGTTTCATAGCATTGTGGTCTGAAGATATGCATGGTATGATCCCAATATTTTTTGTACCTGTTGAGGGCTGATCTGTGTCCCAGTATGTAATCTATTCTGGAGAACGTTCCATGTGCACTGGAGAAGAATGTGTATTCTGCTGCTCTAGGATGAAATGTTCTTAATATATCTGTCAAGTCCATATGGTCCAGTGTGTCATTCAAAACATTGTTTCCTTCTTGATTTTCTGTTTAGATGATCTGTCCATTGTGGTAAGTGGGGTGTTGAAGTCTACTATTATGGTATTATTATCAATGAGTTTCTTTATGTTTGTGATTAATTGATTTATATATTTGGGTGCTCTCACATTTGGACCATAAATGTTTACAATGGTTAGGTCTTCGTCTAAAATTATGATGTAATGCCCTTCTTCATCTCTTGTTACAGTCTTTATTTTAAGGTCTAGATTGTATAAGTATGGATACTTTGGCTTTCTTTTGTTGACCATTAGCATGATAGATGGTTCTCCATGCCCTTACTTTCAATCTGAAGGTGTCTTTAGTTCTAAAGTGGGTCTCTTGTAAACAGCATATAGATGGATCTTGTTTTCTTATCTATTCTGTTACCCTATGTCTTTTGATTGGAGCACTTAGTCCACTGACGTTTAGAATGGGTACTGAAAGATATGAGTTTATTGCCATATGTTGCCTGTAGAGTTGGAGTTTCTGGTGGTGTTCTCTGGTCCTTTCTAGTCTTTGTTGCTTTTTTTTGTTTGTTTTGCTTTGTTTTGTTTTTTCATCTTTTCTCCCTTCAGAGAGTCCCCCTTAAAGTTTCTTGCAGGGCTGGTTTAGTGGTCACAAACTCCTTTCATTTTTGTTTGGGAAAATTTAAATCTCTCCTATTTTGAATGACAGCCTTGATGGATAAAGAATTCTTGGCTGCATATTTTTCTCATTCAGCACATTGAATATATCCTGCCACTCCTTTCTGACCTGCCAGGTTTCTGTGGATAGGTCTGCTGCAAACCTAATCTGTCTTCCCTTGTAGGTTAAGGACTTTTTTCCCTTGCTGCTTTCACGAATCTTTCCTTGCTTGAGTATTTTGTGAATTTGACTATGATATGCCTTGTTGATGGTCAGGTTTTTTTTTTGTTTGTTTTAATCTAATGGGTGTCCTCTGTGCTTCCTGGATTTTGATGTCTGTGTCTTTCCCCAGGTTAGGAAAGTTTCCACTGTGATTTGCTCACATAACCCTTCCACCCCTTTTTCTCTCTCTTCATCTCCTGGGATCCCTATGATTCTGATGTTGTTCCTTTTTAATGAGTCACTGATTTATCTAATTCTTAAATCGTGCTTTTTTGCCTGAGTCTCCCTTTTTTTTCTGCTTCATTATTCTCCATAAATTTGTCCTTTATATTGCTGATTCGCTGCCCTGCCACATCCACATCCAATGATGCCATGGCATCCATTCGAGATTGCAGCTCAGTTATAGCATTTTGTACTTCATCCTGACTAGCTTTTACTTCTTTTATCTCACAGAAAGAGATTCTAATCTGTTTTAAAACCCAGCTAATATTCTTATTATCGTGATTCTAAATTCTGGTTCAGACATCTTGCTTGTATCTGTGTTGATTAAGTCCCTGGCTGTCATTTCTTCCTGCTTTTTCTTTTGGGGTGAATTCCTTCATTTCATCATTTTGAAGGAAGAAAAGGAAATAATAAGTTAAAAAATTAAAATTAAAATATTAAAAACAACACACAAAAAATCAAATAAACGATGCTATCCTAGGTGTGTTTTGGTCTGGTTGTTAAAAGGAGTTTGATAGAGATGAGAAAAAAGGGAAAAATTAGAAAAGATAAAGAAAAAGAAAAAAAAAGAAATGAGAAAAAGAAAGAAAAAAAAGAAAAAAGGCAACGTTTGAAAATTTGAAAAAAAAAGAAATGAAGAAAAAGGGACAACATTTGAAAATTTGAAAAAATGAATACAATGAAATAGAATAAAATGAAATTGTGGAAGTAAAATATAATTTGAAAAATTTACAAAAAAATATATAGCAGAAAAAAATTAAAGAAAACTATTTTTATTTATTTATTTTTTTTTTACGTTTTATTTTTATTTTTATTTTTTTTAATTTTTTTTTTCAACGTTTTTGATTTATTTTTGGGACAGAGAGAGACAGAGCATGAACGGGGGAGGGGCAGAGAGAGAGGGAGACACAGAATCGGAAACAGGCTCCAGGCTCCGAGCCGTCAGCTCAGAGCCCGACGCGGGGCTCGAACTCACGGACCGTGAGATCGTGACCTGGCTGAAGTCGGACGCTTAACCGACTGCGCCACCCAGGCGCCCCTTTTACGTTTTATTTTTGAGACAGGGAGAGACAGAGCATGAGCAGGGGAGGGTCAGAGAGAGGGAGACACAGAATCCGAAACAGGCTCCAGGCTCTGAGCTGTCAGCACAGAGCCTGACGCGGGGCTCGAACTCACGGACCGCGAGATCATGACCTCAGCCAAAGTCGGCTGCTTAACCGACTGAGCCACCCAGGCGCTCCAAGAAAAATATTTTTAATAAAAATTGAAAATAAAAATATTTTTTTCTTTTTCCATATTCAAGAATAATAAAGGAAAAGAAAAAGAAAAAAATTGAATAGACAGACCAGCAAACAGACTGAAATACAATTCAAATTACATCAGTTTCCCCTAGAAGTCAAAGTACAAAGCACTTTATAGTCCATAAACTAAGCAGGCAGAGAAACTTGTGGTGTTCCTGAATAGTGAGGTTGGTCCAGTTGGGCAGGGCTTAGTGTAACATCTCCATTCTCCACTAGATGGCGCTGCTTAGCTTACTGGTTGGATTGCTGTGGCACTTGTAGGTGTGTATGTGCATTCATGGGAGGGGTGAAAATGGTGTCACCCAGTTACCCAGTCTCTAGTATCGGGACTCTGTTCTCCTTGATCAGCAATCGCACACCTGTCCTTTGTCTCTGGCTTCCATCCACTCCTGCTTTTACACTGTCCGTGACCAAGCCATCAGGTTGCCAGGTGACCCCTCCCTCCTGAGTTTTATCTCAGATGTGGCTGTGTTTCCCAACCCATCACTTCTGTGGGACTGAGGCTTTGACCCACTCAGACCTTCTGGGGGAGGGTCTCACTGAGCAGTGGCTGGGTGCCCGCCTACCCCCAGGAATGTTCATGAGACCATGCTGCTGCCAATGCCCAGAGACTGTGGCTAGGTGCGAGCCACCCCAGAAAAAGTTCATGTGATCATGTAGCAGCAGCAGTTCAGAGATATGGTAAATTACAACACACATCTGGCACCAGGCTTCACCCTTAATGTCCTTGTTTCAGCACCATGGAACGTGGCTGTTCTCCAGGGTCCACTGGGATCTTTCCTTTTGGGGTGGCCGCAGAGCCTCTACCAAATGTCCTCCCAGCAGGGGAACCGCCTCTCCCCATTTGGCCCAAGGACTCCTTGGACCTTGCTTTTTGCTCCTGGGGATTCACCCTTCCCTCCAGAGCACTGCCAGGTATAGAGCTGTGGAGTTTCAGACTCTGCTCTCCCCCTGTTTATAGAGTCTTAATGGAATTTAAACCCTCTCCTTCCTCCTTTCTCCCTTTTTTGTTCAGTCCCTGTAGCTGTTTCCACTTTTCCACTTTCTCTTCAGCTGCTTTTGGCGTGGGGTGGGGGGTGCTTTTCCTGTACTCCCTTCCCCCATCTTCATCCTCTCTCCACAAGCAAAAACAGCTCCCTGCCCTCTGTGGCTTCTCTCTTTCCCAGTTCACCTCTCCATGCCACGTACCTGCTGAGTTCTGGGGTTCAGGTTTGTGCAGATTATTGTGTTAATCCTCAAGTATGTTTTCTAGGTGTATAGGATGGTTTAGTGTTGATCTGGCTGTATTTCATGGATAAGAGATGCAAAAAAAAGCATCCAAGCTGTTCCACCATCTTGCCCATCCAAATTATATCTTTTCTTAAGTAAATATCAAGTACCATTTTTTGAGATTCAGAGAAAGACTGCACAAGCTGCCATATTCAGAGAGATAAAGGTTGCCTCCTGGTTGGTCATGGCTAATGTTCACTGTTAGATTATATCTCCATATTAGAGAATCCAGAATCTGTAGCCTGCTCTTCTCCCACATGAACACTCACATGAGAGATGCAGCAAGCTGTGCATCACCTCATCATGTTGTTGTCCTGTTTGGATTTCAGATGCTCAGTCCCTGGTATGATGAATTCCTGGATGAAGAGGACTACTGGTTTCTCATTTTTACAGTAGGAGGGACTTTGAGTTGGGGAGGAATCAAGAGGTTCTAGGAAGAAAAAAGAACCACTTATCTCTTAAAAGCCTTACTTGTCGAAGTAAAGGAAACTTTTATTTCTCCCAGAGGCAGCTGGGAGTTGACATGGTCTCCCAAGGAAAAAGACTCAAGTGCAATAGCTGACTTTGAACAAGTCACATTCGTATAGAATTTCTCCCTTGTATAAATGGGTTTCATTAGAAGAGGGTAGGGGCTGCCGTGTAAAGGAGCAATGGTTCTTAACAAAATGAAAGCAATCAGCATAAGTTTACCTGACAAGGAGGCACAGGAGGACTGGGCTATTACAAATCTTGCTTCTGGTCTAGTTCCTATAGCAAATGCTATCTGCCCCCATTCCCTTCTCTTAGACTCAGACCAAGTTCATCAGAGACAAATGGCATAAAAAAGGATCTATTAGCAAAGAAGAGAACATTCTTCTTTATAAGAGGTGTGAGGAATCCCTGGAGCTAAGCCAGGGTCTGGCTAACATGGAGAAAATGGATTCTCTGCAGTGGCAAAAGATAGCTACTGAGGACCTGAGACAAGGCGGGTCTCTCCAGGTAGAACTAAAGTCTCCGGTGCTTCAAGCAGGTAAGGGCAGTCATCATAATTTTTTTTTTTTGCCCTAACATATAGACAACTTCAAAATATTAATATTTAACATTTAGTGATTATTCCCTGTACATCAGTACTGTGCAATGCAAAGATTACCCCATTTGATATTCAAATAACCTGTGAGGTAAATACTGAGTAACTGAGGCACAGAGAAGATAAGTGACTTTCCCAAGGTCACACAGTAAGTGGCAGAGCCAGGACCTTACTGACTGACTGGCCTCTACTAACCCTGAAGGGACCCAGAGCACTCAAGTTTGGCGAGTCAGCAAAGCATCACCTCAGTTATAAAATACCTCATTTTTTTTTACGTCTGATAAGCATGTTCCACCTTACCACACCTCCTTCAGAGTCATGTCCAAGATATTCTGTGAATATATTTTTAATAGCTACTCCCCTCTCCTAACATAACACAGCAGCCCACTCAGGCAGTGAAGAGGAGTGGTTAGGAGCCCAAGTCTCCACTGTCTCAGAGGTCTGGGTTATATCCTAACTCTGCTAGTGACTGTAAACTTTAGCAATATATTTAACCTCTCTTTATCCCGTTTTCTTGTCTTTAAAATGGGACTAATAGTAATAGGTTTGTTGTGAAGATGACCCAATGTCATCTATGAAAGCTACTACCACAATGGTTGGCAATAGTAAAAGTCCAATAATGTTAGCCATTAATATCAAAGTTGAACAAACTGCTTTAATTATCTATGCTGAGGCCATCAGGATTCTGCAGTATTTCTCAAACTTCGATCCGCAATAAATACATTTGACTTCAGGGAACATATACTTGCATATATGTGCGTGCATATATGTGGAAAATACTTTCTCAAAGCAATACTTACCCTTATTATATAAGATGATATACTCTAATATACTATATTAGAATATTTTGTTCTATTTAGTTTTGTAAAACCTGGTGATGACAATTTTTTGACATGGTGTTGATTCATGACCTACACTTTTTTTAGAGAGAGAGAGTAGGGGAGGGGGAAGAGAGGAAGAGAGAGAGAAAGAGAGAGAAACTTCAGCAGTCTCCATGCTTAGCAAGGAGCCTGACGCAGGGCTAAATCCCAAGATCCTGGGATCATGACCTGAGACCTAAGCTGAAATCAAGAGTCAGACGCTGAACCCACTGAGCCTCCCTCAGTGGCACCACATGACCTACACTTTTCAAAACACAGCAGGGTGGCTGGTGATGTGGGCAGCAAAGAATTGCACAAAGAGTAGAACAATAAGCAGGACAGAGTTTATTTACTCTCCAAGGGAGAGGGGCCACACATCAGGACAGATGTCAGCACTGAGCTTCTGTTGGGCTGGGCCTTTTAAAGGTTTTGAAGGATGTGAGAGGGTTTCAGCTGCACCCATGGTGGGCTTGTGGGAAAGGGGTCAACTCTTAGGGAGAGCAGGAGGTGGCAGGCTTTTTGAGGGGCTTCGTCTGGGACTTGTGTGGGATGTGGGTTGTGGTCTGGCTAGAGAAGAATATTTTGTAGGTGGGGTCTACTTCCTGAGAATGGAGGGCACCATGACCTAGAAAAACAAACAGAGCCAAGTACAAACACCTGTGAGTTTTGTCTGTAAGCCTGGCTTTGGGGGTGGGTGTGGGGGACTTTGAATAGATTCTTTTCAGTAATAGTAAGCAAAAACTTTGGAAATTCAATTCCATAATTCCCTTGCTCTGTGAGCCTGGACAAGTTACTTATCTCTTTGAGACTCATTTCGCCAACTAAGGAGTGGAGATAATGGCCCCTATTTGGTAGGATTGTTGAGGGGATTGAAGGCAATGCTTTTACACAGCAAGCAAGCATTCAATAAGTAGTAATTGTTAGATTACACTAAAAAATGTAATATTCAACTCTTATAAAACTTTGATGTGCACTCCATATACAAAATTCTTGCCTCTCAGAGCCATGTTTGGGCATGAATTATTTAAATCTAGCATGAACAAGCCCTCTGTTTCATATCATAGTTTTACCTTCTTTCTAAATCCTGAACATTCCAGAATGTATCTCAGAAATCAAGAAAAAAGTGGAAGAAAGGATGGCTGATAAATATCACCATACACATACTGAGCAATAGGCATTCCTTTGGTGGTCTTGGAGTGCCAGGGATGGCTAAGAAGAGTGAGAAGTACTCTCCATGGTGATTCCTCTTCCCTCTCCCCCAGAACACATCATGACTTCTTCCACCACTGCTTTTTTGAAATGCAAGTCTCTTTTTTGAAATGCAAGGCCCTGATGAAGGGCCTCCTGTACATTTGCCAAACCCAGAGCCCTGACTCCCAGGTGGGCTAATGCCTCCACTCAGGCTGCACCATAAACTCACAGAGCACCAGAACTAGAATACTTTCAGCTTTCATTTGGAGAAAATGAGTCTCTGAGAAGTGGGAAGACTTGTCCAAGGTTGGTCAGCAAGGGAGGGATTGGCCCACAACTAGAAACCTGAATCTATTGCAGGAATGATATACTGTGCTTACAACTTACAGCCATAGTCCCCTGGCTGATAGATGATAATGATGACAGTGACAACACTGACATAAGGACAACCAACATTTGTGAGTCCACACCCCAGTATTCCTTCTAGATTCCACCTTTATAACCTTCGGAAAACACTGGACTGCCTTAAGAGAGTTCCTGGAGAACTATGTGAGATTAGACTTACTTTAAATCTCAAAACTCACAACATGATTGAGTGTTTTCATGTTGGTAGGAAGCAAGGTGCTGCTAATGTGCATCTATTGCCCAGTACATGATTAAAACTTCCTTGATGTCTCAGTCTTCCTGTCTCATCTGATTTTGGATACAAAAGAGGTATTTCCTCTCAATTCACTATGCATGACTAGAAATGGTGTATGCCTATTTATAGAAAAAATAATTTACTTTCAAGGGACAATGATTTGCAACTGTTAATGATATTCAGACACGTGAGCTGTTAATTCTTAAAGTAATTCCCAAAGGCAGAGCCAAGAAAGAGAAAGGTCCTAGCACGTTATTTGAAATATACCATCCCTAAGTGTGCCAAATTCTTTGAAGCAATGGTAGAATGTTTGAAATACATTTGCAATTCTTTCTCACAACACATGGCTGCTTTGAAGGGATCAATACTCATTTGGATGAATTACATCTTGTATATCTGTTAACAATTAGTACTTACTTCAAAGTCATATCTCAGTTACCCTAATATCCCTCAGGCAGGAAATCTCCATGGGTCAGGTGTCCCCAAGAAGGGAAGAATCCTTTCAGTCTAGAGAGGAGAGAAGATTATATTTCCTTACTTCTAATTTGGCCTGGGGAACTTGTATTCCTTGTGTAAACATTTCATTAAAACACTATTGTAAAAAAAAAAAAAAAAAAAAAAAAGAGGTTAGAGAGAGAGAGAGCCAAAGCATAAGAGACTTTTAAAAACTGAGAACAAACTGAGGGTTGATGGAGGGTTGGGAGGAAGGGAGGGTGGGTGATGAGTACTGGGGAGGGCACCTTTTGGGATGAGTACTGGGTGTTGTATGGAAACCAATTTGACAATAAATTTCATATTTAAAAAAATTTTTCTATCAGCTCTATACCAGAAGGGGCACAGATAGTAAAATAAATTAGACCAATCATCATTTCCTGTGTTCCTCAATTAAACTGTTAACATAAAAAAAGAAAATACTATTGTCCTACTTAACTAGCATTTTAAAGGTAATACCTTCAATAAAAAGTGTATAAATCTTTGAGCTAGAGTGGGCAATCAGACTCTATACCTTTCTTTCCTACTTAACAGACCTAGAGAAAATGTCCTTTGGGGAACTCTGCTATAAGTATCCAAAGGTGGCCATACAGAAGATCAGTGATGACTATAAAATATATTGTGAAAAAGCACCTAAAGAAGGTAAGTGTTTACAACTCAGAGATAGGTTTGAGAGTCTCCAACCTCAAGAAGCATATGCCAAGAGAAGAGCCATGCTTCTTCTGAAATGAGGGATGGTCAGGAGAGAATGACCATGTCTTTTTCTCTCCTACACAGCCACCAAAGGGCATCATGAAACTGGCATGCAGTTATAAATGAATGGGGGTGGTGATGAAAACTGTTAATTCCTACCTTCTTACCTGGTTATCACCCTGGTGTTTTACATAATGCACATGTGTCCTCTAACAAATTTCTTGGAGTTGGAGATGCGTGTAAGGAGGTTTGTTGGTGTATGTTCTTAGTCATAACACCTTTAAAGAAATGAAGAAAGCAAAATTGGTGAAGGTAGATGCTGAAGTGCAGGGCAGTTACAGTAGGCCTCAGCAGATCCCATAGATGAAGCTCTAAAGCTAAGATGGCCCTTTGGAGTAGTCCCTCACTGAAATAGGGATTTTTTATTTGTTTGTTTGTTTTTCCTTTCTAATTGACTCAAAAGAGATTTGGCTGCCTGTGGGGAGGCTATAACCTCAGTCAGCACCCTTTGGCTGAGACAATAACCAGAGGGGCCCTCAACTATCAGCTCTCTGCAGCCAACACCTCAGACAGCTGGGGAAGTGAGTGCTTTGGTCCTAAAAGGGGGATCTGAGCTATGCGTCACACCACCCTCTACTGTCCACTTGCTTTGTATAGAAATTTCACCCCATCTTGGAACAGATATTCCAGGATTCTAGTTGGTTCCTTTTCCCAGGGAGCTTATACTAGAAGGGCTGACTCACACTACTACAGCTTGTCTGGAGACAACAACAAGTACTCCTCTTTTCCTCCCCTGCCACCCAAACTAGAGTCCCTTTATTCTCAGCTAGCATCTCTGCTGATCTTGGGGAGCTTACCAAGAAGGATGACCTCCATGTCATCCTTGTCATCTCTGAGGGACCTGAACCCCTGGTCATCATGACCTCTCAGGCTGTGGTTGCTGCACTTGACAATTAATCACCAAAATTGGGCAGCAGAATACCAAGACTGCCTAATGAATTCTCTGCCCCTGCTCTGTTACTGATGACCCTGATGATAGTCAATTACCCTGTCAGTACAGTAACTTCTTTGCTTGCCTGCTAGCTTCTTGGCCTAAGGAGCTTAAAGTGATTAAGTGCCTTCTGGGTCCCTAGTAGAAGCATTCCCGCTCTGGGAACCTGGATCTCTAGACTGGCAGTGTCCAGTACAGGAGCTACTAGCATCATGTGGCCATTGAACACTTGAAATGTGTCTGATACGAATAGGTACATAAAGTACATAAAATTAAAATTAATTTCATCCTTTTTCTTTTATTCTTTTTAATGTGACTCCTAGGAAATTTAAAATTATATGTGTGATTCACGTTGTATTTCTATTGGACAGCTCTGGTCTAGACCCCAGAACCTAAAGTTATAAGGATTAGAAATTTCCCTAGTTAAATCACTTATACTGATGGTAAATGGATTACTACTACCTTTATCCTTTTCCTCCACACACGTATATTCTACTTACTGGAGACACAACAACTTATAATGGTCTTCAGTTTATCCTAGAAGTTGATGTCCCATTTCCTAAGATCATATCCAAGCTGGTGTCACAGCTACACCTTCAAAAAACAGTTCTGTTGCTCTACCAGGACAGCAGCTCTCATAGTTGATAGAACTAGTGGATCCTATCATCAAATGTCTGTTGTCAACCCCCTGGGATGTAAGTGTATCCCTTGGTCAGAGGCAATGTTATGTGGGATCTCATTCAGGGATCTTGTAAGCCCCCTGATAGCAATGCTGACTGAGACCTTGTAAGTAGGAATTCTTGTCAGTTCGAGTCAAGATGAATTGATGCCCTTGCCAGAATAGAAGTGATCCAGTGTTATCAACTTGCCACCAAGTGGGTGGTTAGTTTTCTATAAGGGTTGTTGAAATACTTGGGCTTAACATTTGTGTCTGTTGCTGACAAGTTGAACATTTGGCAGCAATGGTAACTAAATCAGCTTTGGTGAGTGTGGGACCTATGCCACTGATTCCATACACAACCTCTATCCCTGACATCTAGCTACTCTGTTCATGAGTTCATTGTGCCAGCACTAAGGTGGATTATGGCAGAAATTTGCTGACATCACTGTGCAAGTCATTCTGTCTACTTGGTTGTTTAGTGCCTCTTTCACAGTGGCTGTTTATTAGTGGGCTTTAGGACACAATACAGGGGTGCCTGGGTGGCTCAGTTGGTTGAGTGTCTGACTCCTGACATCGGCTCAGGTCATGATCTCATCATTCATAAGTTCAAGCCCCACATTGTGCTCTGCACTGACAGCATGAAGCCTGCTTGGCATTCTCTCTCTCCCTCTCTGCCCCTCCTCCACTTGTGCTCACACACACTCTGTCTCTCAAAATAAATAAATAAACTTTTAAAAAGACACAACATAAGGGCGCCTGGGTGGCTCAGTCGGTTAAGTGGCCGACTTCGGCTCAGGTCATGATCTCTCGGTCTGTGAGTTCAAGCCCCGCGTTGGGCTCTGTGCTGACAGCTCAGAGCCTGGAGCCTGTTTCAGATTCTGTGTCTCCCTCTCTCTGACCCTCCCCCATTCATGCTCAGTCTCTCTCTGTCTCAAAAATAAATAAACATTAAAATTTTTTTAAAAATAAAAAAAATAAATAAAAAAATAAAAAGACACATCACAAAGATTTTCATTCTTTATGCTTACTCTCATAGATCCATCCACATGTGTCTTCCTCAGACTTCCTTGCTCGCAGTACTCTTTTTTTAAAAGAGAAATTTAATTTTTTAAATGATTATTTTTTTAAGTTTATTTGTTGTGATATACAGAGAGAGAGAGACAGAGAGAGAGAGAGAGAGAGAGAGAGAGAGAGAGAGAGAGAGAGAGAGGAGGGGCAGAGAGGGAGAGAGAGAATCCCAAGCAGGCAGGCTCCATGCTGTCAGCACAGAGCCAATGCGGGGCTCGAACTTACGAACTGCAAGATCATGACCTGAGCTGAGACTGAGTTGGATGCTTAACCAGCTGAGCCACCCAGGTGCCCCTTTCCCAGTATGCTTTTTAAAAAAAGACTTTATTTGTTTAGAGTAGTTTTAGGTTCACAGAAAAATTAAGAAGGATGTACAGAGATTCTCATATGCCCTCTTCCCCAACACTTGCACTCTCACATCATCAACATGCCCCATCAGAGTGCTACATTTGTTAAAATTGATAAACTTACATTAACAAATTATAATCACCCAAATCCATAGTTTACCTTAGGGTTTACTCTTGGTGTTGTACATTCTACGAGTTTGAAAAATGTATAATGACATGTATTCATCGTTATCGTATCCTACAGAGTATTTTCACTGCCCTAAAAAACCTCTGTGCGCTAAAAGTCCTAATAAGCTCCACATATTCATACCTCTCCATACTGCCAACCCCTGGCAACCATTCATATTTTTACTGACTCCATAGTTTTGCCTTTTCCAGAATATCATATAAATTGAAATCATATAATATTGTCTTCTTTCACATGATAATATACATGGTATATATACATGGTATATATATATACATATACATGGCAAATATACATTTAAGCTTCCTCCATGTCTAATTTTTCCTTGATAGCCCGTCTCTTCTTAGAACTAAGTAATATTTCATTGGTTAAATGTACCAGAGTTTATTTATCCGTCCATCTACTGAAGGATATCTTGGTTGCTTTCAAGGTTTGGCAATTATGAATAAAGCTGCTATAAGCATCCATATACAGGTTTCTGTGTGGTCATAAGTTTTTAATTCTTTTGGGTTAATGCCGAGAAGCACAATTGCTGGATCTCACAATAATAGTATGTTCAGTTTTATTTAGAATTGCCAAACTGTCATCCAAAGTGGTTGTACAATTTTGCATTCCCACCAGTAATGAAAGAGAATTTATGTTGCTTCACATCCCCAATCATCATTTGGAGTTGTCAATTTTGCAAATTTGGGCCACTTTAATAGGTGTTTAGGGGTATTTCATTGTTGCTTAATTTGCTTTTTCCTGATGATATACAATGTGAAGCATCTTTTCAAACGCTATTTTCTATGTATATACTCCTTTGCTGAGGTGTCTGTTAAGGTTTTTGGCTCATTTGTTAATAAGTTTGTTTGTTTCTTTATTGTTGAATTTTAAGAGTTTTTTAATATTTTGAACAACAGTTCTTTATGAGATATGTTACTTTGTAAGTGTTCTCTTGCTTTCTCTAGTATTCTAATTGTTGTTCATAGACCAGAAGTATTTAATTTGGATGAAGTACATCTTATCAATTCTTTCTTTCAAGGATTATGTCTTTGCTATTGTATCTAAAGAGTCATTGCCAAATCCAAAATTGTCTAGATTTTTCCTATGTTATCTTCTAGGAGTCTAAAATTTTTGCATTTTACATTTAGGTCTATGATTCATTTTGAGTTCATTTTTGTGAAGGGTATAAGGTGTCTGTCTGCACTGTTTTTTTTTTTGTTTTTTTTTTTTTTTTGCATGCGGATGTTCAGCAGTTTCTGTGCTATTTGTTGAAAAGACTATCTTTGCTGCATTCTGTTGCCTTTGCTCTTTTGTCAAAGATCAGTTGGTTTTATTCATGTGGGTCTATTTCTGGGCTCTCTGTTCTCTTCCATTGATCTATTTTCACCAATACCCCATTGTCTTGGTTACTGTTGCTTTACAATAAGTTTTTTTATAGTAAATCCTGAAGTCAGTCAATGTTAGTCTTCTGTTTTTCTCATTCAATATTATATTGGCGATTCTGTGTTTTGCCTACCCATAGAAACTTAGGGTCAGTTTTCTAACACAGGTGTAACTCATTTTATTGTGCTTCATTTCATTATGTTTGCAGATATTGCATTTTTATATACTGAATGTTATGGCAACCCTATTTTGAACAAGTCTATTGGCACCATTTTTCCAACAGTTTTTGCTCACTTTGTGTATGTCACATTTTGGTAATTCTTAAAATATTTAAACATTTTTAGTATTATTTTATTTGTTATGGTGATCTATGATCAATGATCTTTGATGTTACTGTTGTTAAGTGTTTTGGGGTACCACAAACCTCACTCATATAAAATGGCAAACTTAACTGATGAGTGTTGTGTGTGTTCTGACTACTCCTAATGACTGACCATTCCCTCATCTTTCTCCCTCTTCTTGGGGCCCCTTATTCCCTGAGACACAACAATATTGAAATTAGGCCAATTAATAACCCTACAATGGTCTTTAAGCATTCAGGTGAGAGGAATAGTTGCACATCTCTCACTGTAAACCAAAGCCAGTGATGATTGGAGTGCCTGGGTGGTTCAGTTGGTTAAGCATCTGACTCTTGATTTCAGCTTAGGTCATGATCCCAGGGTCAAGGGATTGAACCCCAGGTTAGGCTCCGTGCTGACAGTGCAGAGCCTGCTTGGAACTTCTCTCTCCCTCTGCCCCTTCTCTGTTCATGCTCACTCTCTCTCTCTATCTCTCTGTATCAAAATAAATAAATAAACTTTTTTAAAAAGCTGAGAGGACTCAGAGGGGAAGATGGTGGTGTAGTAGGACCCTGGGCTCACCTCATACAACTGATCACTTAGATTCCACCCACATCTGCCTGAATAACCCAGAAAACCACCAGAAGACTAGCAGAACAGACTCTCTGGAGCCAAGCGTAGACAAGAGGCCCATGGAAGAGAGTAGAAAGGGCGGAGAGGCAGTGTGCACTACGAGGACTGGCAGGAGGGAGCCAGGGTCGTGGAGGGGCAGCCCGCCCAGCAAGGCAGAGCCCCCGAATCCTGGCTTGAAAAAGTGGAGGGGCAGGACTCCATGAGTTCTGACAGCCAGCGGGACTTAACATCTGGAATGTTAAAGGTCAACAGCTTTGCTTTCTGAGACTCGGGAGGGCGAGAGGACACCAGGAGGGAGAGTTGTTGAGTCCCGGAAGGACAGAGCTCGGTGGGGGAAGAGAGGTGAGGGCAAGCGCCATCTCCCTCTCCCATCCCCCAGCCGTAATCCCAAAGGAAACCAGTTCCTGTCACCAAACTTGCTTGCACCACACAAACGCCCAACACGGTGCTTCTCTGGATCCATCCCTCTGACGAGTCTGTCTCCCTCCCGGTGCTGCAGGGCCCCTCCCACAAGAGACCACTGATGGCAAAGCGAGCTAAGCCTGCCCGTCCTGCCCCTGTGCACCTTGCGGATCCACCCTGGCTAATATGCCAGATCCCATCAAAGCAGCACCACAAGCCTGGCAGTGTGCAAGTAGCCCAGACAGGGGCCACACCACTCCACAATGAGTCCTGCCCCTGGGAGGGGGGAAGATAAGGTACACACCAGTCTGACTGTGGCCCCAGCGGTGGGCTGGGGGGCAGACATCGGGTTTAACTTTTGTCCTACCCACCAACACAAGTTACTCCAGACAGCACAGGGGAAGTGCCCTGCAGTTTGGAGCCACCCCAGGGATTACCCAAAATGACAAAATGGAAGAATTCTCAAAAGAAACTCCAGGAAGTAGCGACAGCTAACGAAATGATCAAAACCGATTTAAGCAATATAATGGAACAAGAATTTAGAATAATAGTCCTAAAATTAATTGCTGGGCTTGAAAAATGAATAGAGGACAGCAGAGATCAAGGGGCTAAGAAATAGCCATGAGCTAAAAAATGCTATAAATGAGATGCAAAATAAAATGGAGGCAGCCATAGCACGGATTGAAGAGGCAGAGGAGAAAATAGTTGGATAAGAAGATAAAATTATGGAAAAAGAGGAAGCTGAGAAAAAGAGAGATAAAACAGTGCAGGAGTATAAGGGGAGAATTAGAGAACTAAGTGATGCAATCAAACGGAACAATATCCATATCATAGGAATTCCAGAAGAAGAAGAAGAGAGAGAAAGGGGCTGAAGGTGTACTCGAACAAATCATAGCTGAGAACTTCCCTGATCTGGGGAAGGAAAAAGGCATCGAAATCCAAGAGGCACAGAGAACTCCCTGCAGAAGTAACTTGAATCAATATTCTGCATGACATATCATAGTGAAACTGGCAAAATACAAGAATAAAGAGAAAATTCTGAAAGCAGCTAGGGATAAAACAGGCTGTAACTTACAAAGACCCACAAAACTAGTGGCAGATCTAGTTACTGAAACTTGGCAGGCCAGAAAGGAATGGCAGGAAATCTTCAATGTGTTGAACAGAAAAAATATGCAGCCGAGAATCATTTATCCAGCAAGTCTGTCATTCAGAATAGAAGGAGAGATAAAGGTTTTCCCAAACAAACAAAAACTGAAGGAATTCATCACCAGTAAACCAGCCCTACAAGAGATCCTAAGGGGGATTCTGTGAGTGAAATGTTGCAAGGACTACAAAGTACCAGAGACATCACTACAAGCATAAAACCTACAGACATTACAATGACTCTAAACCCATATCTTTCAATAATAACACTGAATGTAAATGGGCTAAATGCTCCAGCCAAAAGACATAGGGTATCAGAATGGATAAAAAAAAACCCCAAGACCCATCTATTTGCTGTCTACAAGAGACTCATTTTAGACCTGAGGACACCTTCAGATTGAAAGTGAGGGGATGGAGAACTATTTATCATGCTACTGGAAGTCAAAAGAAAGCTGGAGTAGCCACACTTATATCAGACAAACTAGATTTTAAATTAAAGGCTGTAACAAGAGATGAAGAAGGGCATTATATAATAATTACAGGGTCTATCCATTAGGAAGAGCTAACAATTATGAATGTCTATGTGCTGAATATGGGAGCCCCCAAATATATAAAAAAATTAATCACAAACATAAGCAACCTTATTGATAAGAATGTGGTAATACTCCACTTACAACAATGGATAGATCATCTAGACACAGGATCAATAAAGAAACAAGGGCCCTGAATGATACATTGGATCAGATGGACTTGACAGATATATTTAGAACTCTGCATCCCAAAGCAACAGAATACACTTTCTTCTCAAGTGCACATGGAACATTCTCCAAGATAGATCACATACTGGGTCACAAAACAGCCCTTCATAAGTATAAAAGAATTGAGATCATATCATGCACATTTGCAGACTGCAATGATATGAAACTTGAAATCAACCACAGGAAAGGGTCTGGAAAACCTCCAAAACCATGGAGGTTAAAGAACACTTTACTAAAGAATGAATGGGTCAACCAGGCAATTAGAGAAGAAATTAAAAAATATATGGAAACAAATGAAAATGAAAATATAAGAATACAAATGCGTTGGGATGCAGCGAAGGCAGTCCTGAGAGGAAAATACATTGCAATCCAGGCCATTCTTAAGAAACAAGAAAAATCCCAGATACAAAATCTAACAGCACACCTAAAGGAAATAGAAGAACAGCAAAGACACCCCAAATCCAGCAGAAGAAGAGAAATCATAAAGATCAGAGAAGAAATAAACAATATAAAATCTAAAAAAAAAAAAACAACTGTAGAGCAGATCAATGAAACCAAGAGATGTTTTTTTGAAAAATTAAACAAAATTGATAAACTTCTAGCCAGGCTTCTCAAAAAGAAAAGGGAGATGACCCAACTAGATAAATTCATGAATGAAAATCCCTCAGAAATATAAGCAATTATCAGGGAATACTATGAAAATTTATATGCCAACAAACTGGGCAACCTGGAAGAAATGGACAAATTCCTAAGCACCCACACACTTCCAAAACAGGAACAAATAGAAAACTTGAACAGACCCATAACCAGCGAAGAAATTGAATCAGTTATCAAAATTCTCCCAACAAATAAGAGTCCAGGACCAGATGGCTTCCCTGGGGAATTCTACTAGACATTTAAAGCAGAGATAATACCTATCCTTCTCAAGCTATTCCAAAAAATAGAAAGAGAAGGAAAACTTCCAGACTCATTCTATGAAGCTAGCATTACTTTGATTCCCAAACCAGACAGAGACCCAGCAAAACAAGAGAACTACAGACCAATATCCCTGATGAATACGGATGCAAAAATTCTCCACAAGATACTAGCAAATCGAATTCAACAGCATACAAAAGGAATTATTCACCATGATCAAGTGGGATTCATTCCTGGGCTGCAGACCTGGTTCAACATTCGCAAATCAATCAATGTGATACATGACATTAGTAAAAGAAAAGAAAAGAACCATATGATCCTGTCAATCGATGCAGAAAAGGCATTGACAAAATACAGCATTCTTTCTTAATGTCTCTTTTTAAACCCTCCAGAAAGTCAGGATAGAAGGAACATACTTAAACATCATAAAAGCCATTTATGAAAATCCCACAGCTAATATCATCCTCAATGGGGAAAAACTGAGAGCTTTCCCCCTGAGATCAGGAACACAACAGGGATGTCCACTCTCACCGCTGTTGTTTAACACAGTATTGGAAGTGCTAGCATCAGCAATCAGACAACAAAAGGAAATCAAAGGCATCAAAATTGGCAAAGATGAAGTTAAGCTTTCACTTTTTGCAGATGACATGATATTATACATGGAAAATCCGATAGACTCCACCAAAAGTCTGCTAGAACTGATACATGAATTCAGCAAAGTCGCAAGATACAAAATCAATGTACAGAAATCAGTTGCATTCTTATACACTAATAATGAAGCAACAGAAAGACAAATAAAGAAACTGATTCCATTCACAATTGCACCAAGAATCATAAAATACCTAGGAATAAACCTAACCAAAGATGTAAAAGATCTGTATGTTGAAAACTATAGAAAGCTTATGAAGGAAATTGAAGAAGATATAAAGAAATGGAAAAACATTCCATTCTCATAGATTGGAAGAATAAATATTGTTAAAATGTCAATACTACCCAAAGCTATCTACACATTCAATGCAATCCCAATCAAAATTGCACCAGTATTCTTCTCAAAGCTAGAACAAGCAATCCTAAAATTTGTATGGAACCACAAAAGACCCCAAATAGCCAAAGTAAGCTACCCAAAGACCAAAGCAGGAGGCATCACAATCCCAGACTTTAGCCTCTACTACAAAGCTGTAATCATCAAGACAGCATAGTATTGGCACAAAAACAGACACATAGACCAACGGAATAGAATAGAAACCCCAGAACTAGACCCACAAAAGTATAGCCAACTAATCTTTGACAAAGCAGGAAAGAACATCCAATGGAAAAAAGACAGTCTCTTTAACAAATGGTGCTGGGAGAACTGGACAGTAACATGCAGAAGAATGAAACTAGACCACTTTCTTACACCATTCACAAAAATAAACTCAAAATGGATAAAGGACCTGAATGTGAGACAGGAAACCATTAAAACCCTAGAGGAGAAAGCAGGAAAAAACTTCTGACCTCAGCAGCAGCAATTTCTTTCTTGACACATCTCCAAAGGCAAGGGAATTAAAAGCAAAAATGAACGATTGGGACCTCATCAAGATAAACCTTCTGCACTGCAAGGGAAACAACCAACAAAACTAAAAGGCAACCAACAGAATGGGAAAAGATATTTGTAAATGACATATCAGACAAAGGGCTAGTATCCAAAATCTATGAAGAACTCACCAAACTCCACACCTGAAAAACAAATAATCCAGTGAATAAACGGGCAGAAAACATGAATAGACACTTCTCTAAAGAAGACATCCACATGGCCAACAGGCACATGAAGAGATGCTCACTGTCACTCTTCATCAGGGAAACACAAATCAAAACCACACTGAGATACCACCTCACACCAGTCAGAGTGGCTAAAATGAACAAATCAGGAGACTATAGATACTGGCAAGGATGTGGAGAAATGGGAACCCTCTTGCACTGTTGGTGGGAATGCAAACTGGTGCAGCCACTCTGGAAAACAGTGTGGAAGTTCCTCAAAAAATTAAAAATAGATCTACCCTATGACCCAGCAGTAGCACTGCTAGGAATTTGCCCAAGGGAAACAGGAGTGCTGACGCATAGGAACACTTGTACCCCAATGTTTATAGCAGCACTTTCAACAATAGCCAAATTATGGAAAGAGCCTAAGTGTTCAGCAACTGATGAATGGATAAATAAATTATGGTTTATATACACAATGGAATGCTACTTGGCAACGAGAAAGAATGAAATCTGGCCTTTTGTAGCAACGTGGATGAAACTGGGGAGTGTTATGCTAAGTGAAATAAGCCATACAGAGAAAGACAGATAGCATATGTTTTCACTCTTATGTGGATCCTGAGAAACTTAACAGAAGACCATGGGGGAGGGGAGGGAAAAAAAAGTTAGAGAGGGAGAGAGCCAAAGCATAAGAGACTCTTAAAAACTGAGAACAAACTGAAGATTGATGGGGGGTGGGAGAGAGGGGAGAGTGGGTGATGGGCATTGAGGAGGGCACCTGTTGGGATGAGCACTGGGTGTTGTATGCAGACCAATTTGACACTAAACTTCATATTAAAAAAAAAGAAGATTTAGATCCTTAAAAAAATAAAAATAAAAAAATAAAAAGCTGAGATAGAATTAAAGCTAGGCTTCTTGTGGCTGAGAGTTAGCAAAGTTGTGAATGCAAAGAAAAAGTTCTTGAAGGAAATTGAAAGTGCTACAACAGTGAACACATGAATGATAAGGAAGCAAAATAGCTTTACTGCTGATATGGAGAAACTTTTGATGGTCTGGATAGAAGATCAAACCATACATAACCTTCCCTTAAGCCAAAGCCTAATCCAGAGCAAGGTCCTAAGCCTCTTCAATTCTATGCAGGCTGAGAGAGGTGAGGAAGCTGCAGAAGAAAAGTTTGAAGCTAGCAGAGGTTGGTTCATGAGGTTTGAGGAAAGAAGCCATCTCCATAACATAAGTGCACGGTGAAACAGCAAGTACTGATATAGGACCACAGCAAATTATCCAAATCTAGCTAAGATAATTCAAGAAGGTGGCTACACTAAACAACAGATTCTCAATGTAGCACAAACAGTCTTATATTGGAAGAAGATGCCATTTAAAACTTTTCACTGCTGGAAAGAACTCAAGGCCTGGCTTCAAACCTTCAACAGACAGCTGACTCTTTTTAGGGGCTAATGCATCTGGTGACTGTAAGTTGAAGCCAATGCTCATTTACCTTTCTTACCTTTAAGTGTAGGGCTCTTAAGAATTATGCTAAGTCTACTCTGCCTATGCTCCATAAATAGAACAACAAAGGATGGATAATAGCACTTCTGTTTATAACATGTTTATAACAAAATAAAAGTATTTTTAAATTTTTTTAATGTTTATTTTTTGAGAGAGAGACAGAGTGTGAGTGGGGGAGGAGCAGAGAGAGACACACACACACAGAATCTGAAGCCAGCTGTGCTGACAGCTCAGAGCCCAATGCGGGGCTCGAACTCATGAACTGTGAGATCATGACCTGAGCTGAAGTCAGACACTTACCTACTGAGCCACCCAGGCGCCCCATGATTTACTGACTCTTTAAAAAATGTTTTTAATGTTTATTTTTGAGAGAGAGAGAGAGAGAGACAGAGCATGACTGGGGGAGGGTCAGAGAGAGAGGAAGACACAGAAACCGAAGCAGGCTCCGTGGTCCAAGCTGTCAGCACAGAGCCTAACGTGGGGCTCGAACCCAGAAACCGCGAGATAATGACCTGAGCCAAAGTTGGGCACTTAACCGATTGAGCCACCCAGGCGCCCCGGTTTTACTGACCATTTTAAGCCCTTTATTGAGACCTACTGATTTGATAAAGATTCCTTTCAAAATATTACTGCTCATTGAGAATGCATCTGGTCACCCAATAGCTCTGATGGAGATGTACAACATTAATTCTGTTTTTATGCCTGCTAACACACCATCCATCCTGTAGCCCATGGATCAAGGCATAATTTTGACTTTCAAGTATTATTATTTAAGAAATGCATTTCTTAAGGCTCCAGCTGCCCTACATAGTGATTCCTCTAATGGATTTGGACAAAATAATTTGAAAACCTTCAGGAAAGGATTCACCATTCTAGTACCATTTAGAATATTTGTGATTCATGAGAAGAGGTCCAAATATCAACATTAACAGAAGTTTAGTAGAAGTTGATTCAAGTTCCCATAGATGACTTTGAGGGAGGGGTTCAAGCTTCAGTGGAGGAAATAACTGCAGATGGGATAGAAACAGCAATAGAACTAGAAACAGTAGTGGAGTCTGAAGATACGACTGAATTGCTACAATCTTGTGATAAAACTGGAATGGATGAAGAGTTGCTTGATGATGAGCAAAGAAAGTTGTTTCTTGAGATGAAATCTACTTCTGGCAAAGATGCTTTGAAGATTGTTGAAATGACAACAAAGGATTTAGAATATTACGTAAACTTAGTTGGTAAAGCAGTGGTAGGGTTTGAGAGGATTGACTCGAGTTTTGGAAGAAGTTTTGTGGGTAAAATGCTACCAAACACCATTGCATGCTACAGGGCAATTGTGAAAGGAAGAGTCAATCAATGTGGCAAACTTCACTGTTGTCTTATTTTAAGAAATTACTACAGTTATCCCAACCTTCAGCAACAACCACTGTGATCTGTCAGCAGCCATCAACATCAAGGCAAGACCCTCTACCAGCAAAAAGATTACCACTCACTGAAAGCTGTGATGATGATTAGCATTTTTTTATGGTTAGCAATTTCTTAGCAATGAAGTGGGTTTTTTTAAATTTATTTTTTTAATTTACATCCAAGTTAGTTAGAATATAGTGCAACAATGATTTCAGGAGTTGATTCCTTAATGCCCCTTACCCATTTAGCCCATCCCCCCTCCCATAACCCCTCCAGCAACCCTCTATTTGTTCTCCATATTTAAGGGTCTCTTATGTTTTGTCCCCCTCCCTGTTTTTGTATTATTTTTGCTTCTTTCCCTTATGTTCATCTGTTTTGTATCTTAAAGTCCTCATATGAGTGAAGCCATATGGTATTTGTCTTTCTCTGACTGACTAATTTCGCTTAGTATGATACCTTCTAGTTCCATCCATGTAGTTGCAAATGGCAAGTTTTCATTTTTTTTGAATGCCAAGTAATAGTCCATTGTGTGTGTGTGTATATATATATATATATATATATATATATATATATACATATATATATATATATATATGCACACACACACACACACCACATCTTTATCCATTCATCCATCGATGGACATTTGGGCTCTTTCCATACTTTGGCTATTGTTGATAGCATTGCTATACACATTGGGGTGCATGTGCACTTTCAAAACAGCACATCTGTATCCCTTGGATAAATACCTAGCAGTGCTATTGCTGGGTTATAGGGTAAGTTCTATTTTTAATTTTTTGAGGAACCTCCATTCTGTTTTACAGAGTGGTTGCACCAGTTTGCATTCCCACCAGCAGCGCAAAAGCAATACTCTTTCTCTGCATCCTCGCCAACATCTGTTGTTGCCTGAGTTGTTCATGTTAGCCATTCTGACCAGTATGAGGTGGTATCTCCTTGTGGTTTTGATTTGTGTTTCCCTGATGATGAGTGATGTTGAGCATTTTTTCATAGGTCAGTTGGCCATCTGGATGTCTTCTTTGGACAAGTATCTCTTCATGTCTTTTGCCCATTTCTTCACTGGATTATTTATTTTTTGGGTGTTGACTTTGATAAGTTCTTTATGGGTTTTGGATATTAACCCTTTATCTGATATGTCGTTTGCAAATATCTTCCCCCATTCTGTCAGTTGCCTTTTAGTTTTGCTAATTGTTTCCTTCGCTGTGCAGAAGCTTTTTATTTTGATGAAGTCCCAGGAATTCATTTTTGCTTTTGTTTTCCTTCCCTCTGGAGAATTGTTGAGTAAGAAGTTGTTGCAGCCAAGGTCAAAGAGGTTTTTGCCTGTTTTCTCCTTGAGGATTTTGATGGCTTCCTGTCTTACACTTAGGTCTTTCCTCCATTTTGAGTTTATTTTTGTGTATGGTGTAAGATTCCTTTTTCTGCTGTCCAATTTTCCCAGCACTTGCTGAAGATACTGTCTTTATTCCATTGGATGTTGTTTCCTGCTTTGTCAAAGATTAGTTGACCATACGTTTGTGAGTCTATTTCTGAATTCTATTCTGTTCCATTGATCTGAGTGTCTCTTCTTGTGCCAGTACCATACTGTCTTCATGATTACAGCTTTGTAATACAGCTTGAAGTCCGGGATTGTGATGCCTCCAGCTGTTGTTTTCTTTTTCAACATTGCTTTGGCTATTCGGGGTCTTTTCTGGTTCCATACAAATTTTAGCATTGTTTGTTCTAGCTCTGTGAAGAATGCTGGTGTTATTTTGATAGGGATTGCTTAATTTTTCTTGAGATTTCTTCTTTGACTTATGTGTTATTAGTATGTTGTTTAATTTCCATGTATTTTGAGATTTTCCAGTTATCTTTCTGTTATTGATTTCTAGCTTAATTCCATTGTGGTATGAAAGCAGATGTTGTATAATTTCTATTAAATTTTTAAGATGTGTCTTATGGCCCAGAAAGTTATCTATTCTGGTGAATGTTCCATGTGGGCTTTTGCAGTATGTACAGTCAGCTGTTGGATGTATCTATAGATGTAAATTATATCCAGTTGATTGATGGTGTTGTTGAGTTCAACTATGTCTTTGCTGATTTTCTGCCTTCTGTATTTGTCTATTTCTGATAGAGGGGTGTTGAAGTCTCTATGTATGATAGTACAGTTATAAATTTCTTCTTGAAGTTTTACCAGGTTTTGTTCATGTAGTTTGATGCTCTGTTGTTAGGTGCATACACATTAAGGATTGTTATGTCTTCTTAGAGAATTGACTCTTTTATCCTTATGGAATGCCCTTCTTTATCCTTGATAGCATTCTTTTTCTTGAAGTCTACTCTGTTTGAAATTAATATAGCTACCCCTGCTTTCTTTTGATTAATATTAGCATGGTATATTTTCTCCATCCATTTACATACAATCTATGTTTTTATATTTAATTTAATTTAATTTAATTTAATTTAATTTTTGAAATTTATTGTCAAATTGGTTTCCATACAACACCGAGTGCTCATCCCAAAAGGTGCCCTCCTCAATACCCATCACCAACCCTCCCCTCCCTCCCACCCCCATCAACCCTCATTTTGTTCTCAGTTTTTTTTTTTTGCTTTGTCATGCATGGCATGTCTCATTAGCATGTTATTTTTTTTTATGTCTCCTTTTTTTTTCATTTTTTTTAAATTTATTTTTTAATATATGAAATTTACTGTCAAATTGGTTTCCATACAACACCCAGTGCTCATCCCAAAAGGTGCCCTCCTCAATACCCATCACCCACCCTGCCCTCCCTCCCACCCCCCATCAACCCTCAGTTTGTTTTCAGTTTTTAACAGTCTCTTATGCTTTGGCTCTCTCCCACTCTAACCTCTTTTTTTTTTTTTTTTTTTCCTTCCCCTCCCCCATGGGTTTCTGTTACGTTTCTCAGGATCCACATAAGAGTGAAACCATATGGTATCTGTCTTTCTCTGTATGGCTTATTTCACTTAGCATCACACTCTCCAGTTCCATCCACGTTGCTACAAAAGGCCATATTTCATTTTTTCCCATTGCCACGTAGTATTCCATTGTGTATATAAACCACAATTTCTTTATCCATTCATCAGTTGATGGACATTTAGGCTCTTTCCATAATTTGGCTATTGTTGAGAGTGCTGCTATAAACATTGAGGTACAAGTGCCCCTATGCATCAGTACTCCTGTATCCCTTGGATAAATTCCTAGCAGTGCTATTGCTAGGTCATAGGGTAGGTCTATTTTTAATTTTCTGAGGAACCTCCACACTGCTTTCCAGAGCGGCTGCACCAATTTGCATTCCCACCAACAGTGCAAGAGGGTTCCCGTTTCTCCACATCCTCTCCAGCATCTATAGTCTCCTGATTTCTTCATTTTGGCCGCTCTGACTGGCGTGAGGTGATATCTGAGTGTGGTTTTGATTTGTATTTCCCTGATAAGGAGCGACGTTGAACATCTTTTCATGTGCCTGTTGGCCATCCGGATGTCTTCTTTAGAGAAGTGTCTATTCATGTTTTCTGCCCATTTCTTCAATGGGTTATTTGTTTTTCGGGTGTGGAGTTTGATGAGCTCTTTATAGATTTTGGATACTAGCCCTTTGTCCGATATGTCATTTGCAAATATCTTTTCCCATTCCGTTGGTTGCCTTTTAGTTTTGTTGGTTGTTTCCTTTGCTGTGCAGAAGCTTTTTATCTTCATAAGGTCCCAGTAATTCACTTTTGCTTTTAATTCCCTTGCCTTTGGGGATGTGCCGAGTAAGAGATTGCTACGGCTGAGGTCAGAGAGGTCTTTTCCTGCTTTCTCCTCTAGGGTTTTGATGGTTTCCTGTCTCACATTCAGGTCCTTTATCCATTTTGAGTTTATTTTTGTGAGTGGTGTGAGAAAGTGGTCTAGTTTCAACCTTCTGCATATTGCTGTCCTGTTCTCAGTTTTTAAGAGTCTCTTATGCTTTGGCTCTCTCCCACTCTAACCTCTTTTTTTTTTTTTTTATTCCTTCCCCTCCCCCATGTTCTTCTGTTAAGTTTCTCAGGATCCACATAAGAGTGAAACCATATGGTATCTGTCTTTCTCTGTATGGCTTATTTCACTTAGCATCACACTCTCCAGTTCCATCCACGTTGCTACAAAGGGCCATATTTCATTCTTTCTCATTGCCACGTAGTACTCCATTGTGTATATAAACCACAATTTCTTTATCCATTCATCAGTTGATGGACATTTAGGCTCTTTCCATAATTTGGCTATTGTTGAGAGTGCTGCTATAAACATTGGGGTACAAGAGCTCCTATGCATCAGTACTCCTGTATACCTTGGGTAAATTCCTAGCAGTGCTATTACTGGGTCAAAGGGTAGGTCTATTTTTAATTTTTTGAGGAACCTCCACACTGTTTTCCAGAGTGGCTGCACCAGTTTGCATTCGCACCAACAGTGCAAGAGGGTTCCCGTTTCTTCACATCCTCTCCAGCATCTATAGTCTCCTGATTTGTTCATTTTGGCCACTCTGACTGGCCAAATCACTCCACTCTGACTGGAGGTGATATCTGAGTGTGGTTTTGATTTGTATTTCCCTGATGAGGAGCGATGTTGAGCATCTCTTCATGTGCCTGTTGGCCATCCGGACATCTTCTTTAGAGAAGTGTCTATTCATGTTTTCTGCCCATTTCTTCACTGGATTATTTGTTTTTCAGGTGTGGAGTTTGGTGAGTTCTTCATAGATTTTGGATACTAGCCCTTTGTCTGATATGTCATTTGCAAATATCTTTTCCTATTCTGTTGGTTGCCTTTTAGTTTTGTTTGTTGTTTCCCTTGCAGTGCAGAAGCCTTTTATCTTCATGAGGTCCCAATCGTTCATTTTTGCTTTTAATTCCCTTGCCTTTGGGGATGTGTCAAGTAAGAAATTGCTATGGCTGAGGTCAGAGAGGCCTTTTCCTGCTTTCTCCTCTAGGGTTTTGATGGTTTCCTGTCTCACATTCAGGTCCTTTATCCATTTTGAGTTTATTTTTGTGAATGGTGTGAGAAAGTGGTCTAGTTTCAACCTTCTGCATGTTCCTGTCCAGTTCTCCCAGCACCATTTGTTAAAGAGACTGTCTTTTTTCCATTGGATGTTCTTTCCTGCTTTGTCAAAGATTAGTTGGCTATACTTTTGTGGGTCTAGTTCTGGGGTTTCTATTCTATTCCGTTGGTCTATGTGTCTGTTTTTGTGCCAATACTATGCTGTCTTGATGATTACAGCTTTGTAGTAGAGGCTAAAGTCTGGGATTGTGATGCCTCCTGCTTTGGTCTTTGGGTAGCTTACTTTGGCTATTTGGGGTCTTTTGTGGTTCCATACAAATTTTAGGATTGCTTGTTCTACAATAGCCAAATTGTGGAAAGAGCCTAAATGTCCATCAACTGATGAATGGATAAAGAAATTGTGGTTTATATACACAATGGAGTACTACGTGGCAATGAGAAAGAATGAAATATGGCCCTTTGTAGCAACGTGAATGGAACTGGAGAGTGTGATGTTAAGTGTAATAAGCCATACAGAGAAAGACAGATACCATATGGTTTCACTCTTATGTGGATCCTGAGAAACTTAACAGAAACCCATGGGGGAGGGGAAGGAAAAAAAAAAAAAGAGAAAGAGGTTAGAGTGGGAGAGAGCCAAAGCATAAGAGACTCTTAAAAACTGAGAACAAACTGAGGGTTGATGGGGGTGGGAGGGAGGGGAGGGTGGGTAATCGGTATTGAGGAGGGCACCTTTTGGGATGAGCACTGGGTGTTGTATGGAAACCAATTTGCCAATGAATTTCATATATTGAAAAAAAATAAATCTAGGTTTAAAAACTCAACTGTAAAAAAAAACACAAATTTTAGGATTGCTTGTTTTAGCTTTGAGAAGAATACTGGTGCAATTTTGATTGGGATTGCATTGAATGTGTAGATAGCTTTGGGTAGTATTGACATTTTAACAATATTTATTCTTCCAATCTATGAGAATGGAATGTTTTTCCATTTCTTTATATCTTCTTCAATTTCCTTCATAAGCTTTCTATAGTTTTCAGCATACAGATCTTTTACATCTTTGGTTAGGTTTATTCCTAGGTATTTTATGATTCTTGGTGCAATTGTGAATGGGATCAGTTTCTTTGTCTTTCTGTTGCTTCATTATTAGTGTATAAGAATGCAACTGATTTCTGTACATTGATTTTGTATCTTGCGACTTTGCTGAATTCATGTATCAGTTCTAGCAGACTTTTGGTGGAGTCTATCGGATTTTCCATGTATAATATCATGTCATCTGCAAAAAGTGAAAGCTTAACTTCATCTTTGCCAATTTTGATGCCTTTGATTTCCTTTTGTTGTCTGATTGCTGATGCTAGAACTTCTAATACTGTGTTAAACAACAGCGGTGAGAGTGGACATCCCTGTTGTGTTCCTGATCTCGGGGAAAAAGCTCTCAGTTTTTCCCCATTGAGGATGATATTAGCTGTGGGATTTTCATAAATGGCTTTTATGATGTTTAAGTATGTTCCTTCTATCCTGAGTTTCTCGAGGGGTTTTATTAAGAAATGTTGCTGTATTTTGTCAAATGCCTTTTCTGCATCGATTGACAGGATCATATAGTTCTTATGTTTTCTTTTATTAACGTGATGTATCACATTGATTGATTTGCGAATGTTGAACCAGACCTGCATCCCAGGAATGAATCCCACTTGATCATGGTGAATAATTCTTTTTATATGCTGTTGAATTTGATTTGCTAGTATCTTATTGAGAATTTTTGCATCCATATTCATCAGGAATATTGGCCTGTAGTCTCTTTTTTTACTGGGTCTCTGGTTTAGGAATCAAAGTAATACTGGCTTCATAGAATGAGTCTGGAAGTTTTCCTTCCTTTTCTATTTTTTGGAATAGCTTGAGAAGGATAGGTATTATCTCTGCTTTAAACGTCTGGTAGAACTCTCCGGGGAAATCATCTCGTCCTGGACTCCTATTTGTTGGGAGATTTTTGATAATTGAATCAATTTCTTCACTGGTTATGGGTCTGTTCAAGCTTTCTATTTCCTCCTGATTGAGTTTTGGGAGTGTGTGGGTGCTTAGGAATTTGTCCATTTCTTCCAGGTTGCCCAGTTTGTTGGCATATAATTTTTCATAGTATTCCCTGATAATTGCTTGTATCTCTGAGGAATTGGTTGTAATAATTCCATTTTCATTCATGATTTTATCTATTTGGGTCATCTCCCTTTTCTTTTTGAGAAGCCTGGCTAGAGGGTTATCAATTTTGTTTATTTTTCAAAAAACCAACTCTTGGTTTCATTGATCTGCTCTACCGTTTTTTTAGATTCTATATTGTTTATTTCTCCTCTGATATTTATTATCTCTTCTTATGCTGGGTTTGGGGTGTCTTTGCTGCTCTGCTTCTATTTCCTTTAGGTGTGCTGTTAGATTTTGTATCTGGGATTTTTCTTGTTTCTTCAGATAGGCCTGGATTGCAATGTATTTTCCTCTCAGGACTGCCTTCGCTGTATCCCAACGCGTTTGGATTGTTGTATTTTCATTTTCGTTTGTTTCCATATATTTTTGAATTTCTTCTCTAATTGCCTGGTTAACCCATTCATTCTTTAGTAGGGTGTTCTTTAACCTCCATGCTTTTGGAGGTTTTCCAGACTTTTTCCTGTGGTTGATTTCAAGCTTCATAGCATTGCAGTCTGCAAATGTGCATGATATGATCTCAATTCTTTTATACTTATGAATACTTGTATACTTATCACAGTATGTGATCTATCTTGGAGAATGTTCCATGTGCACTCGAGAAGAAAGTGTATTCTGTTGCTTTGGGATGCAGAGTTCTAAATATATCTGTCAAGTCCATCTGATCCAATGTATCATTCAGGGCCTTGTTTCTTTATTGATCCTGTGTCTAGATGATCTATCCATTGTTGTAAGTGGAGTGTTAAAGTCCCCTGCAATTACCACCTTCTTATCCATAAGGTTGCTTATGTTTGTGATTAATTGTTTTATATATTTGGGGGCTCCCGTATTCGGCACATAAACATTTATAATTGTTAGTTCTTCTTGATGGATAGACCCTGTAATTATTATATAATGCCCTTCTTCATCTCCTGTTACAGCCCTTAATTTAAAATCTAGTTTGTCTGATATAAGTGTGGCTACTCCAGCTTTCTTTTGATTTCCAGTAGCCTGATAGTTCTCCATCCCCTCACTTTCAATCTGAAGGTGTCCTCAGGTCTAAAATGAGTCTCTTGCAGACAGCAAATAGATGGGTCTTGTTTTTTTATCCATTCTGATACCCTATGTCTTTTGGTTGGCACATTTAGTCCATTTACATTCAGTGTTATTATAGAAAGATATGGGTTTAGAGTCATTGTAATGTCAGTAGGTTTCATGCTTGTAGCGATGTCTCTGGTACTTTGTCTCACAGGATCCCCCTTAGCATCTCTTGTAGGGCTGTTTAGTGGTGATGAATTCCTTCAGTTTTTGTTTGTTTGGGAAGACCTTTATCTCTCCCTCTATTCTGAATGACAAACTTGCTGGATAGAGGATTCTCGGCTGCATTTTTTTTCTGTACATCACATTAAAGATTTCCTGCCATTCCTTTCTGGCCTGCCAAGTTTCAGTGAGAGATCGGTCACAAGCCTTATAGGTCTCCCTTTATATGTTAGAGCATGTTTATCCCTAGTTGCTTTCAGAATTTTCTCTTTATCCTTGTATTTTGCCAGTTTCACTATGATATGTCGTGCAGAAGATCGATTCAAGTTATGTCTGAAGGGAGTTCTCTGTGCCTCTGGGATTTCAATGCCTTTTTCCTCCCCCAGATCAGGGAAGTTCTCAGCTATTATTTCTTCAAGTACACCTTCAGCACCTTTCCCTCTCTCTTCCTCCTCTGGAATACCAATTATGCATATATTATTTCTCTTTAGTGCATCACTTAGTTCTCTAATTTTCCCCTCATACTCCTGGATTTTTTTATCTTTTTCTCAGCTTCCTCTTTTTCCATAATTTTATCTTCTAGTTCACCTATTGTCTCCTCTGCCTCTTCAATCCGAGCTGTGGTTGTCTCCATTTTATTTTGCAGTTCATTTATAGCATTTTTTAAGTCCTCCTGGCTGTTCTTTAGTCCCTTGATCTCTGTAGCAATAGATTCTCTGCTGTCCTCTATACTGTTTTCAAGCCCAGCGATTAATTTTATGACTATTATTCTAAATTCACTTTCTGTAATATTGTTTAAATCCTTTTTGATCTGTTCGTTAGGTGTCGTTATTTCCTGGACGTTTTTCTGAGGGGAATTCTACTGTTTTGTCCTTTTGGATAGTCCCTGGAGTGGTGTGGGACTGGGGGCACTTCCCCTGTGCTGTCTTGAATAACTTGCATTGGTGGGCGGGGCCGCAGTCAGACCTGATGTCTGCCCCCAGCCCCCCGGCTGGGGCATAGTCAAACTGGTGTGTGCCTTCTCTTCCGCTCTCCTAGGGGCGGGATTCACTGTGGGGTGGCGTGGCCTGTCTGGGCTACTTGCACACTGCCACGCTTGTGGTGCTGGGGATCTGGTGTATTAGCTGGGGTGGATGGGCAAGGTGCACAGGACAGGAGGGGCAGGCTCAGCTCACTTATCCTTCGGTGATCCACTTCAGGAGGGGCCCTGTGGCACCAGGAGGGAGTCAGATCTGCCGCAGGAGGGATGAATCCGCAGAAGCACAGCGTTGGGTGTTTGCGCGGTGCAAGCAAGTTCCCTGGCAGGAACTGGTTCCCTTTGGGATTTTGGCTGGGGAATGGGCGAGGGAGATGGCACTGGTGAGTGCCTTTGTTCCCCGCCAAGCTGAGCTCTGTCGTCCAGGGCTCAACAACTCTCCCTCCCATTGTCCTCCAGCCCTCCTGTTCTCCGAGCAGAGCTGTTAACTTATAACTTTCCAGATGTCAAGTCCCACTCGCTGTCTGAACATACTCCGTCTGGCTCCTCCGCTTTTGCAAGATAGACTCAGGGCCTCTGCTTGGCCGGAGGGCTGCCCCTCCGCCCCGGCTCCCTGCCGCCAGTCCGTGTAGCGTGCACCACCTCTCCGTCCTTCCTACCCTCTTCCGTGGACCTACGCTTGGCTCTGGAGACTCCATTCTGCTAGTCTTCTGAAGGTTTTCTGGGTTATTTAGGCAGGTATGGGTGGAATCTAAGTGATCAGCAGGACGCAGTGAGCCCAGCGTCCTTCTACGCCACCATCTTCTCCCTGCCCTGTTTTTATATTTTAAATGTGTTTCCTGTAAATAACATAGAGTTGGGTCTTGTTTTTTTACCACTGTTACAATCTTTTACTTGATGCATTTAGACCATTGACATTCAAAGTGATTCTTGATATAGCCACTTTAATATCTACTATATTTGTTATTGTTTTCTATTTGTTGTCCTTGTTCTTTGTTCTTATTTTTGTCTTCTACTTTTTGTCTTTATCTCTTTTTTCTCATTCTAGTATTCACATTACATGTATGTTACATCTTCTGTGTAGTTCTCACACAGTTCTTGGATGTTTTTTTTCAGTCTCTTTGTGTTCTTTGCTTTTCAGTTTTAAAGGTATCTATTTAGATATCATTAAGCACAGAGATCTTTGTTCATCTGTTTCTAATCTATTAATGAGCCCATCATAGGCATTCTTAATTTCTGTCACATGTTTTTGCTCTCTAGCATTTCTTTTGGTTCTTTTTTTGGAATTTTCCAACTCTCTGCTTACTTTGCCCATCTGTTCTTGCATGTAGTCTACTTTATCTATTAGAGACATTATCTTATTTGTCATAGTTGTTTTAAATTCCTCGTCTGATAATGCCAAAATCCTGCCATGTTTGGTTCTTATGTTTGCTCTTCTCTTTAAATTGTGGGGTTTTTTTTTCCTTTTGGTATGACTCATTTTTTTCCCCCTAATAGCAGGACATGATATACCAGGTAAAAGGAAATGCTGTAAATGGGACTTTAGTAATGTGGAGGTGAGGTGTGAGGGGAAGGCAAGCATTCTATAGTCCTAGATGTCAGTATTTTAGTAAGGCTATGCCTCAGGACTGTGAACTTAAAAAGAGCCAGGAAATTAACACGGATACATTACTACCATTTAATTTTCAGGCTGTGTTGAAGTTTCACCAAATGTCTCCTTATTATCCTTCAGTTTGGAACAGTGCCTCAAATTTTCTGGCTTTTATATCCTTGACATTTTGAATATTGCAAGGTTATTTTTATAGATGTCTTTCAATGTATTTGCCTGATGTTTTCTCATGTTTAAACTTGGATTATACATTCAGGTTATTCAGAAATATCATTGCAGTAGGTGGTACACAATTTTGCAATTGTTCCATTACTGGTAATGTTTCCTTTGATCAGTTAGTTATATGGTGCCTTCCAGGATTTTCCATTATAAATTAATTTTTCCCTTTGTAATTAATAATTATTATATGGGGGAAGGGAGAAGATGGTACTTTGAAATTATGTAAATATCCCATTCTTTATCATGCTTTTAATTTATTCATTTAGATATATAAATGATAGATAATAGATAAGTAGATAATAGAGATACTCAGTGTTTACTGATATTATTTCATGGGTTTTAATCTATTATTATAGATACTTATTTTGATACTTATTTCAAATTGTCTCCTTTTTGGTCAGTAGCATTCCATTCAAAGCTGCTTCTATCTCTTTTTGATATGTCACTGCACATTTTCTTGCTGTCTTATATGAAATTTCTGTTCCAAGCTCATTTTGTACTCTCTGTACTCTAGTCCTAGAATCAGCTGTTTCTCCAAAGAGTGTAGTTCCTTCTCTTAGAGAATGGTATTTTAGAAGCCAAGATACAGGGATTAGGTTAGTTCATTGCTATTGGGATCACTGCAATCAGGTTTTCTCAACAGACAGAACTAAAGAACATTTATGTTTGTATGTATGTGTGTATGTGTACACAGGGACATTTATAGCTATATTTTCCATATTTATATATATATCGAAAGCCATTAAATCCCACCAATATCTCCAATATAATCCAACACAACTGAGTTCATTCTATTTCTCCTCCTTTTCCATTCTTTCACCTCTCTGACAATGAGAAAACTAATTCCCAGTTTCCTAAATGAATTTACTTATTGATTAATTCCTTTTATGTAACTAATGCCTTGTCTTCAACACATTATACCAAGTCCTTTCCATGCATGACACCCTTCTCACCTTGTTTGAATTCCAACACCATGTTTAGGATGCTTCTTCAGGGGGAAATGCCTCATTCTGTTCTGGTGACCTGTTCCAGGATGCTGCTACATGTGGCCACTCCTCCTTGCCCTTGGAGCTCTGACTCCCCAAACCTGGTTATCCTCCTTCCATGGGGATGTCTTCTTTATTTTTCTTGGGCATTGATACCCTCCATACCAGGCTGCACCCATTTCATGTGTAGACTCTCTCCTCATCTTGTTTGGACTTTGTCACTCCACGCCAGGCGACCCCATAACATGGACATCCTCAACCTACTCAGGTTCTGACACCCTATGCTAGACCACACTTAATGGGATTATCATCCTCATTCTGTTCAAGATTCCACACCTCATGCTAGTCTGCTCCTTTGTGCCCCAGCTGGGCACCCTTCTCAACCAAGTTGGACTCCCTATGTTGGACCTCCCTTTGTGTGGATGCCCTCCTTATCCTGCTTGTGTTCTGAATTCTCCAATCCAAGTTGTCCTTCATGGGGATACTCTTCTCCTCAGGTGGTGCTTCAGCACAGAGTTTAGGGCAGTACTTCTGGGAGCAGGGAGAAGTCCCCCTTATCCTACCTGGAATCTGTGCTCTTCCTCCCTTTTGGTACTTACACCTATCTTCTTCTGATTTTATAACTTAATTGTTTAGGATATGAAGCCATCTCTTCAGTTTTTTAAGGCTGGACTAGTCTCTGCCATTATCCCCAGAATGTGATATTGTTTGTATCATCTTTACTAGGGGCATGGAAGGAGTTTCAGAGACTTCCACTTATCTTGCTCACCATAATAGCTCTTACTCCTTAGGCCAAGGAAATAATATGGTGATCTTGCCAACTACCAAGTAATTTCATTCCAGTATACACTTAGTGATTAGAAAAATGACTACTGAATGTATGTGTAGGCCCAGTGAACCCACTGTGAGCTGGACCTGGGCTAGGACTCCATTTATTACCTAACCTTTATAAGTGGTTTCTCTAGTGGGGTCCATGATGACATTCTGGAGATCCAGATAACAGTGTTAACTAGGATACTGTTATCAATAGTTCTTGAAATGACTGGATATTTCCCTTCCAGTTCCTGTAGTAATTGCCCAAATGTCCCATTGGAGAGGGATTAGGAGTATCATTAGAATTCATTTTCCAGAATGTTCTAGGGTTTTCCTTCATGGAGAACTTTCTTTAGTCAGTGTGTTCCAGGTCTGAAAATTGACTCAGGTTTAGAAACTGAGCAAGGAATTGTGGCTTTCTTTGGCACAACTGCTCTCAGTCATTTATCCTTGATATCTTTTGGTTGTATATATTAAGCAGTAAATTGTTTGGTTGCCTATCTATTTAACACCATGTTCTATTAACCATATCCACAGCTTTCTGAGAGTCATGTCCTCCTAGCTGCCAACTCTGACTTTATTGATTACAGTAGTAGCATCTTTCTTACTTTTGGTAGTAAAGTGCCTCCACTTCACCTCTATGATTTTGGTATTTTATTTCCATTGCTATCAGAGACCTAAATTTGGTAATAGTTAGTCCTGACCTATGGATAAAGATGTTTTGGAAAACCCAGAGTTGGTACATTAAGAATATGCAGACTATGACCTACTGAGTAACAATGCACAAACAACCCCACAGGGTTGACAGGTAGCTCCATTGGCATCTGAACTCCTGCTTTGGGGAAGATAAAACCCTAGGGCCATTTTGATTGGAAGCACAGTTTTAATACAGTCGCACAAAAGAAGTAAAGTCACAAAATGTATTACTTTCAGTCTCAAAACAGGGTGCAGTGAGCCAGGGGAAAAGCATTCCTTCATCATAGTTTACCAGTGAGAAGAAGAGAGAACATGAATAGAGTAGCAAACACCTATTACTTATAAGGAGATTGGGGCAGCTGTCACTAATTTTTCGTGGACCCAATTCTGAATGGCCATTTTATTTATTTTTATTTTTATTTTTTAAAATATAATTTATTGTCAAGTTGGCTAATGTGCTCTTGGTTTTGGGGGTAGATTCCCATGATTCATCGCTTACATACAACACCCCAGTGGTCATACCAACAAGTGTCCTCCTTAAAGCCCATCACCCATTTCCCCCTCTCTCCTGCCACCCCCACCCATCAACCCTCAGTTTGTTCTCTGTATTTAAAAGTCTCTTATGGTCTGCCTTCCTCCCTGTTTGTAACTATTTTTTCCCCTTCCTTTCCCCCGTGGTCTTCTGTTAAGTTTCTCAAGTTCCACGTGTGAGTGAAAACATATGATGTCTTTCTCTGACTGACTTATTTCACCAGTTCCATCCATGTTGCTGCAAATGGCAGGATTTCATTCTTTCTCATTGATAACTAGTATTCCATTGTATATATAAACCACATCTTCTTTATCCATTCATCATTTGATGGACATTTAGGCTTTTTCCATAATTTGGCTATTGTTGAAAGTGCTGCTATAAACATTGGGGTACATGTGCCCCTATGAGTCAGCACTTCTGTATCCTTTGGATAAATTCCCGTTTTTTCAGAGCAGCTGTACCAGTTTACATTCCCACCAACAGTGCAAGGGGGTTCCCCTTTCTTCACATCCTCACCAGCATCTGTTGTTTCCTGAGTTGTTAATTATAGCCGCTCTGACCTGTGTGAGGTGGTATCTCAGTGTAGTTTTGATTTGTATTTCCCTGATGACGAGTGATGTTGAGCATCTTTTCATGTGTCTGTTGGCCCTGAATGACCATTTTAAAATATTCCCTGGGAAAAACAAAGTGGAACTTGGGCTGAGAATTCTATTGGGTCCTTATCTAAATGTCCAGAATCTGGGTGTCAGCAGAGCTGTCATACTGCAAAATGCCTAGGCAGATACTCAAAATGGATGTTTTCTCATCATAGGAAGCCACCATTAGGCTCCTTGGTGATTCTAGTGCTGTTCTCATCAGTGCTTTTTCCCCCTACTTTGGCTTTAGTAAAAGGATTGAGCCCTCTGTGGCACATTGTTGGCTGGTGGGCTTTTTATGTAATTGATCTTCTGTAGCAGGCTTGGTTCTAAGAACCATTTGATGTCTTCCTCGCTTATTTGTTTTGGCCACTAGAATTTCTACTAAGGGGCACCTTGGTTAAGCATTCAAGTCTTGATTTCAGCTCAGGTCATGATCTTTTAGGAAATCAAACACCATGTTTGGGATTCTTTCTCTCCCTCTCTCTCTGCCTCTCTTCCACTCTCACACTCATGCTCTCTTTCTTAAAATAAATAAACATTTAAAAAAAATTTTACTTAGTGTGAGCCATTGCTTTCCCCAAACTTCTAAGAGTGAGCCAAGCAATGTTGCCTTGCCTCCCAGGATCCCTACCAGCCTCTTAAATCCTATATCCTAGGATAATGCTGTCATCTTAATCAACTCTCCCTTAACCAACTTTATATTTTGTCACCTGTGAGCCAGCACCCTCAGTATTATTCCCATACATTGTCTCCTAGCTTCTGTCAATACATGTTGGCTAGGTTCACTGCTCCCATGAAAGGCTCTCTACCCTAGGTGGAGCAGCTCCTCTTTCAGCTGAGGGCCTCAACTGTGCACCATCAGCAGGCAAAATTCACAGGTTAGGAGAATGAGAGCTTCAACTCAGACGGGGTGGAAGGGCTCTGAGCTGCACACTACAGCATCTACTGCAGTATTCTTAGCCCAGCAGCTTAGGATATATTAATGTGATTGGTTAACTCAGTAGTCACAGGGGGAATTTCTATGTCTACTCTGAGTGTGTTTCTCCAGCCTCTACTCCTGTGTACATAGTTTATATACCTTTATTCTGTGCATACCTTAATATTCTTATATTTAACACGATCTTGTGACCTGATTTAATTAGCATCCCCCCACCCCAATATCTCAACTCTGTTCTCCCTGATGGAAGGAAATGAAGAGCCAAGGTCTCATGTTCCCCCCCCCCCCCCCCATATGGTATTAGAAAGTTTCTACTTCAAATCACCTAGCCTCTGTTTTTTTCTCTCTCCTTAGCCCCTATTTGCCTATTTTTTTTTAATAATTACTAATAATTGTGAAGAATAGGAAAAGGAAGAATGATCATCAACTACCGTTTTGAACAAAGGTCACCTCTATGTTACCTCCCAATTTTTAATCCTTTCCTCTTTCCCAAGGAAATGGCAATTTAGTTTTATCTGGTGCTTTAAATTTACATACTTTTTTGATATTTATATAAACTGAATCATACAGTATATACTCCAGTGGCTGGCTTTTTTACCTCAACATTATATTTGTGAGTTCAATCGTGTTGCGTGCAGCAGTTGTTAACTACTTTCAGTAATGCAAAGCAGTTGTGTAACCATCACCATATTTTTTTTCATTATTATCCTCCCCTTCAAGGAACTTTTTAGACATGAATTTTGATGCCATAGGTATACTATGTATCAGTCATATATAAAAAAAGTAAGATTTTTCTGACCCTCAAAAACTAATTTGCACCCTGTTAGGAACAATATCTTCCATCAAGAATGCATGCTGTAGACTATTCTAATACATAAATACACTATTTTTATTTAATTCAAAAGTGATGAATATTTGAGAATTGTTTCAGTTTTTTTGGTGCTAATATGAACATCTTTGTGAATCTTATTTGATGTACATATGAACACATTTCTGTTGAATATGTACCTAGATTTTCTGGGTCATAAGATATGCATATATTCAACTTTGGTAAATAATTCCCAATACTTTTGCAAAGTGTTTGTACAAATTTATGCTCCTATCAACAGGGTATAAGAATTCTAGTTGTTCTACAATTTCACCAATATCTGATGTGCTAAATTTTTATTCTTAGCTATTCTTGTGTGTAGTAATATCCCATTTATTGTTTTAACATTTGTTTTAACATTTATTTCCCTATTTAGTAATAATTTTGAGTGACTTTTTATTTAAAATTCAGTTGGAAATGACCAGATATCATTCTTTCTCATTGCCAAGTAGTATTCCATTGTATATAAAAACCACATCTTCTTTATGCATTCGTCAGTTGATGGACATTTAGGCTCATTCCATAATTTGGCTATTGTTGAAAGTGCTTCTATAAACATTGGGGTACAAGTGCTCCTATGCATCAGCACTCCTGTATCCCTTGGGTAGATTCCTAGCAGTGCTATTGCTGGGTCATAGTATAGTTCTATTTTTAATTTTTTGAGGAACCTCCACACTGTTTTCCAGAGTGCACAAGTTTGCATTCCCACCAACAGTGCAAGAGGGTTCCCGTTTCTCCACATCCTCGCCAGTATCTATAGTCTCCTGATTTGTTCATTTTAGCCACTCTGACTGGTGTGAGGTGGTATCTCAGTGTGGTTTTGATTTCTATTTCCCTGATGAAGAGTGACAGTGAGCATCTCTTCATATGCCTGGTGGCCATCTGGATGTCTTCTTTAGAGAAGTGTCTATTCATGTTTTCTGCCCATTTCTTCACTGGATTATTTGTTTTTCAGGTGTGGAGTTTGGTGAGTTCTTCATAGATTTTGGATACTAGCCCTTTGTCTGATATGTCATTTGCAAATAACTTTTCCCATTCCGTTGGCTGCCTTTTAGTTTTGTTGATTGTTTCCTTTGCAGTGCAGAAGGTTTTTATCTTGATGAGGTCCCAGTCATTCATTTTTGCTTTTAATTCCCTTGCCCTTGGAGATGTGTCGAGTAAGAAATTGCTGTGGCTAAGATCCAAGAGGTTGTTGCTTGCTTCCTTCTCTAGGGTTTTGATGGTTCCCTGTCTCACATTCAGGTCCCTTATCCATTTTGAGTTTACTTTTGTGAATGGTGTAAGAAAGTGGTCTAGTTTCATTCTTCTGCATGTTGCTGTCCAGTTCTCCCAGCACTATTTGTTAAAGAGGCTGTCTTTTTTCCATTGGATAATCTTTCCTGCTTTGTCGAAGATTAGTTGGAAGTCAGGCAGAGAAAGAAAGATACCATCCATATGTTTTCACTTATATGTGGATCTTGAGAAACTTAACAGAAGACCATGGGGGAGAGGAAGGGGAAAAAACGTTACAGAGAGGGAGGGAGGCAAACCATAAGAGACTCTTAAGGACTGAGAACAAATAAAGGGTTGATGGGGGCTGGGGGAGAGGGGAAAGTGGGTGATGGGGGTGATGGGCATGAAGGAGGGCACTTGTTGGGATGAGCACTGGGAGTTGTAGAAACCAATTTGACAATAAATTATATTTTTAAAAAATGAAGAGTTTGTAGGTGCTGTTCAAGGAATAGGCATAGGGAGGGTATTTACAGGAATGTACTCAGTGATATATTTCAAGGGAGATGATTCAGCAAACATTTCAAAACTCAGGTAATATTTTTAAAGATTTCTTAGAGATTCAAATTGATTTAATGTTTGGCAAAACATTAAATAATAATAATAATAATAATAATAATAATAATAATAATGCTTTTGTTAGGCTTCTACTATACTCCTAGAGATTATGATATTCTTCTTTGTTTTAGGAATTAACTTTATAAACTTAATCTGTTGGTTCTGCATATCTGGTAATATATTTCTCGCCAAGAAAAATAAATAAATAAAATTCAGTTGGATATGGTGTGTGTGTGCGTGCGTGTGTGTGTGTGTGTGTGTGTGTGTGACAATATCACTATTCAAGTCTCTTGCCTACTTTTCTATTTGGTTTCTGTCTTTTTTTTAAGTTGATTAGTATGAGTTATTTATATATTCTATATATGAGTCACCTAGCAGTCACATGTGTTACAAGGATCATATTCTCTCTCTCAATGGTGTCTCTAACAAACAGAAGCTCTTAATTATAATCCAATTAAAATTGATTTCATTGATTTTTTTACTCCAAGGTCATAGAGATATTCATGTTTGTTTTTTTCTGAGCTTCTTTGCTTTGCCTTTAATGTTAAGATCTACAGTCCAACTGGTATTGATTTTTATGTTTGATATGAGATTTAAGGATCAAGCTTTATTTGTCTTAGATATGAATGTCCAATTAACTTGCACCATTTATTGAAAAGATTCTGTCATAAATCAAGTGTCCATATCTGCATAGGATTGTTTCTGGACCTTTGGTTGTATTTTTCTATTTGTCTATTCTTGCACAGGTACAACACTATCTTTATTATAAATTTGTAACAAGTAGTAATAAATGGTAGAATTACATCCTCCAATTTCTTTTACTTCTTTAAGATTGACATGGTTTTTCTTAGCCCCTTGACATGGTTCTATATTAAAGTATTAGCATCACCTTATACATTTCCAGCAAAAAATGGCTCTAGGATTCTTTCCTCCTGCCAGCCCCTAGCAAATGTTAATTTACTCTCTGTCCTCATGGATTTACCTACTGTGCATATTTCGCATATGGAATAATATAATATGTAACTGCTAACTTCTGGCGTCTTAGCATAATGTTTTCAAGATTCACACATATTTTACCATATATTAGTTCTTCAATGCTTTTTATGGCTGGATACTATTCTATGGTATGGATATACCACCTTTTGTTTATGAATTCATCTGTTGATGAATATTTGGATTCTTTGTACTTTTTGGTGACTATAAATATTGCTGCTATGAATGTTTGTGTGCAAGTTTTTGTTTGAATACCTGTTTTCAATTATCCTGGTTATGTATCTAGGAGTAGAACTACTGGATCATATTCTAATTCTACATTTAAATTTTTAGGAAAACCACCAAACCATTTTCCACAGGAGGTGCACCATTTTACATTACCATCAGCGATGGATGAGGATTCCAGTTTCTCCATGTCTTCACCAACACTTGTTCCTTTCATTTTCTTTAAATTATAGCCATCCTAATGGATGTGAAGTGGTATCTTACTGTGGTTTTGCTTTGCATTTTCCTAATAACTAATAATGTTGAATACCTTGCATGTGTTTGTTGGCCAATCTTCTTTGGAGAAATGTCTGTTTAAGGCCTTTGCTCAATTTTTTTATTAGTCTGTTTCTCTTTTTGTTCCTGACATGTAAGAGTTCTTTAAATGTTCTAGATACTAGAACTGATGACAGACATATGATTTGCAAATATTTTCTCCCATTTTGTAGGTTATATTTACTATTCTGATCTTGGCCTTTGGTGCACAGTTTTGAAATTTAATGAATATATCTATATTTTCTTTCTTTCTTTCTTTTTTTCTTTCTTTCTTTCTTTCTTTCTTTCTTTCTTTCTTTCTTTCTTTCTTTCTCCTCTTCCTCCTCCTCCTCCTCTTCTTTGCTTATGCTTTCAATGTCATGTTTAAAAATCTGTTGTCAAATTCATCATCTTGAAGACTTACACCTATGTTTTTTTTTTTTACAAGACTTTCATAGTTCTACTCTTACATTTATATTTGTTATCTATGTTGAGTTAATTTTTGTGTATGGCTTGAGGAGGGTTCAAATTCATTCTTTTGCACATGGGTAGCCAATTATTCCAGCACTATTTGTTGAAGAAACTCTTCTTTCCTTGTTGAGTGGTCTTGAAATCCTTGTCAAAAATAAATTAACCATAGATGTGTGGGTTTATTTGGGGGCTCAAAATTCTATTTTGTTGATTTATATGTCTGTCCTTATTCTAGTACCACACTGTTTTGGTTAGGATAGCTTTGTACTGAATTTTGAAATCAAGAAGTCTGAGTCTTCCAATTTTGTTTTATTTTTTCAAGATAGTTTTGGCTATTTGGGGTCCGTTACAATTCTGGGAGTTTTTTGACCAGCTTTTTGATTTAAAACAATCATTGAGATTTTGATGTCGATTGCACTGAATCTGTAGATCACTTTGGGTAGTATTGCCATATTAAGTCTTCTAATCCATAAGCATAGGACATAGTTTCATTTATTTAGGTGTTCTTTAACTTCTTTCAGTAATCTTTTGTAGCTTTCAATTTATAAGTCTTACATCTCCTTGGTTAAATTTATTTCTAAGTATTTTATTCTTTTTGATGCTATTGTAAATGGAACTGTTTTCATTTCACTTCAGAATGTTCATTGCTAGGGTATAGAAATACAACTGATTATTATGTGTGTAATTTATATCCTGCAACTTTTCTGAATTCATTTATTAGCTCTAATAGTTGTTTGTTTTTTTGTTGGTTTGTTTTTTAGACTCTGTAGGATTTTACCTATATAAGATCATATCATCTATGAATAGAAATAGATTTGCTCCTTCCTTTCCAATTTGGATGCCATTCGTTTCTTTTTCTTGCTTAAGTTCTCTGGCTAGGAATCTCAGTACAATGTTGAATAGAAGTGGTGAAAGAAGGCATCCTTTCTTGTTTCTGATATTAGGGAGAAAGCTTTCAATCTTACCATTGAGTTTAATGTTATCTGTGGATTTGCCCTTTATCATGTTGAAGAAGTTCTCTTCTATTTTTAGTTTGCTGGCTGTTTCTGAATTTTGTCAAGTGCTTTTTCTGCATCATTTGAGGTGATAATTTTTCCTTTATTCTAGTAATGTGATGTATTACATTGATTGATTTTCATATGTTGAACCATCCTCACATTCCTGGTATATATCCCACTTGGTTATGGTGTATCATCTTAATATTCTACTAGATTTGGGGTTGCTAATATTTTCTTGAGAATATTTTCATCTATATACATAAGGGATATTGGTCTATAGTTTTCTTTTTGTATGATGTCTTTATCTGGTTTGGTAACAGAATAATTTTGGCCTCTTAGAATGAATTAAAATGTCTTTTCCACTTCTATTTTTGGGAAGAGTTTGAGAAGAACTGGCATTAACTCTTTAAATTATATAATAAAGAATTAACCAGTGAAGCCATGTGGTCCTTGGTTTTTCTTTGTTGGGAGGTTTGTCATCACTGATTCAGTCTCTTATTATAGTATATTCAAAATTTTTATTTCTTCTTGAGTCTGTTTGATTATTGTATATTTCTTAGAATTTTTCCATTTATCTAGATTATCTAATTTATCAGCATACAATTGCTTATAATGTTTTCTTTTTATTTCTGTGGTTGGTAGTAATGTCTCTACATTCATTTCTGATTTTAGTAATTTCAGTCTTCTCTTATTTCTTGGTCAATCTAACTAAACAGCAGCGTTGTTGAGCTTTTCAAAGAAAAAAACTGTCTTGTTGATTTTTTTTACTTTTCTTTCTTTTGTTTTTCTTTTTTTAGAGAGAGCGAGAGAGAGAGAATGCAAGCAGGGGAGATGGGCAGAGGGAGAGTCTTAAGCAGGGTGCATGCTCAGAATGGAGCCCAAGGTAGGGCTCAATCCCATAAACCTGGGATCAGGACCTGAGCCAAAATCAAGAGTCAGATGCTCAATGGACTGAGCCACCCAGATGCCCCCGTTTTGTTGATTTTCTATATTGGTTTTCTATTCCCTGTTTTGTTTGCTTCCACTCTAATCTTTATAATTCTGTTTTTCTGCTAATTTTGGGTTTATCTTGCTATTCTTTATCTAGTTCCTAAAGGTGTAAGTTTCAGTTACTGATTTGGTATCTTTTTAATACCTGCATTTACAAGTATAAATTTCTCTTTGAACAATGTTTTTGCTTCATCCCATATGTTTTGGTATGTGATGTTTTCAGTTTCATTTAACTCAAAATTATTGTACTTTTCAGCTCCAGAATTGCTATTTGGTTTCTTTTTGCCATTTCTATCTTTTTATTGATACTATATTTGGTGAGATGCCATTCTCTTGACTTCCTTTAGTTCTTTGTCCATGCTTTCCTTTATCTCTTTGAGCATATTTAAGACAGTTGATTTAAAGTTTTGTCTAATAAGTACAATGACCAGATTTCTCATGGACAGTTTCTGTTGTTCTTTTTTCCTGTGAATAGGCCATATATGTTTGTTTTGCATGACTCATAGTTTTTTTGTTGTTGTTGAAGACTGGACACTTTGAACATTATAATGTGACAAAATCAGATTTCCCCCTCTCCTTCAAGTTTGCTGTTGCTGCTTTTGTAGGTTGTGTGTGTGTGTGTGTGTGTGTGTGTGTGTGTGTGACTTTTCTCAACGATTTTTGTAAAATCTGTATTCTTTGTTATGTGTGACCACTGAAGTCTGTGTTCTGTTAGCTTATGGGCAACAGTGTTTTGATAGATTCCTTAAATGTCAGAAAGGAAAGAAGGAAGGAAGGAAGGAAGAAGGAAGGAAGGAAGGCAGGAAGGAAGGAAAAGGAAAGAGAAAGAGACAAGGAGAAAGGAAAGGAAAGGAAAAGAAAAAAGAAAAGAAAAGAAAAAAGGAAAGGAAAGGAAAAGAAAAGAAAAGAAAAGAAAAGAAAAGAAAAGAAAAAGGAAAAGAAAAGAAAAGAAAAGAAATTAGAAGAAAAATTACTCTACTGGTCTTTGCAGATTGGCTATATGTTGGAATACTCTTTCAATGCTCAGCCAGGCCATATACAACTCTGCCCTAGCATTCATTTCCCATTTGCTTGGACCTTGAAGTCCAGCCAGACATGAAAGTTGTGGATCTTCTCATAACTTCTGAGCATACATCCAGTTCTGAGCATATGGATAGGTTTTTTAATTCCTCAGTATATGTGGAATCTTTAAAAATCCTTATTACCCCATGTATTTACTTTTACAACTTTGTGTCTGTCTGGTGTCCCAACTGTTGGCCCAGGTTAATGTACCCAGTATATTTGCCTTTAAATGCTTCCAGCAAATGTCACATGGGATGCATCTCAACCCTAAAAACACTCCAAATAGGGCAAAACATAGGCTAGTCCTTGTGCAAATACTTCAGGGAGCCAACAGACAACCTCAGTTCACAAGAGACAAACACATTCTTTGAAAACTAGATCCTATTGCTACCTTTGGCAATAGCAACCTTCATCTGGAATGTAAACTGCTGACATATGGCCACCACTGGTGTGGAATGGAGGAATGGTAGGTGGACAATTTAAAATGCCACAGCATTTTCTTACCAGATGCAGCTACTTCTTTATTCCCTAAGCCTTCACTTATTGTTAAGTTCTTGGCCAGATTCAAGAGTCCTGTAAAACCATGATTTTGACCATTTTTGCCACCTCTTTAGTTGCTTTTATGGAAAATGGATACCTGAAGCTCCCTACTTATCATTTTCTGTGATATCACTCCCTATTATACTTTTTAAAAAAGTTTAAAAAGAGAGAGAGAGAGGAAGAAAGAGAGAGAGCAGGGGAGGAGCAGAGAGAGAGGGAGAAAGAGTGAATCCCAAGCAAGCTCCACACTGCCAGTGCAGAGCCTGATGCAGGGCTTGAACCGTGAGATCATGACCTGAGCCAAAATCAAGAGTCAGATGCTTAACCGAATGAGACACCCAGGTGCCCCCCCCCACCATTGTACTTTTTAACCCATAAGTTTGGTTTATCCCTCCATTTAAGTTTTTTGAAGTTTCTTTCAATAATTTTTTATAGTTTTTCCATGTAATATTATTTTATAGCTTCCAGTATATTTGTTTCTAGGTCTTTGATGTTTTCTAATACACTTGTAAATAGTATAATTTCTAAAGTTTCATTTTTAATTTGTGTCTGGCATATAGAAATATAGTTGATTTTTACATCTTTGTCTTGTGCTCCACCACTTCCCTAAATTATTCATTCTAAAAATTTGTCTGCAAATTTGTTTGATTTTTATACACACACAGTTGTGCCCTCTACCAACAAAGAGTTTTATTAGTGTTCTCAAATATTTATGCCTTTGATTTATTTTCATTACCTCATTGGTCTTACTAGATTCTCCATTACGCTTTCAGATAGAAATAGTGTTGGCAAGCACCTTTGTCTTAATCTGAGAGAGGTTTAATTAAAACTTAATTTCTTTAAAATATGTAGGACTTTACAGACTTTCTATTTCTTCTTATATCATTTTAATATGTTGTATTTTCTACACACTTATTGATTTCATTTGAAATTTCATATATGTTATTTAAGTTGCTTGTGGTACCCTCTTATTACAATTAATTATCTATAAAGCACGTAATGTTGGATGCAATATTTTGTATATGCAACTAGGTGTATTTCACTATGTTCAGATATTCTATATCCTTAATGATAGTTTTACTTTACATTTGTATCCATTACCAAAAGAGAATTTTTAAATCCCCCACTCTGTGTATTCTTTCTTTCTTTCTTTCTTCCTTCCTTCCTTTCTTTCTTTCTTTCTTTCTTTCTTTCTTTCTTTCTTTCTTTCTTCTAAGACTTGCAGTTTTTCCTTTATATTATTAGAGGCTACAGCTCTAGATACAAGCAAATTTGGAATTATAGCTTTCTGGTAGAGCAAATCATTATCCCTAATAACGCTTCTTACTTTATTATTTTTCTAATATTATTATAGTCATTACTTTTCTTTCTGGTTAGTGTTTGCTTGTTATATCCTTTTCCACTCTTTTATTTTTTAATATCTTCTTCTTTTATATTTAAGGTGAGACTCTTTAAAGCAGAATCTCTCTTTTTTTTTTTCTTTTTTGGTGTTTTCATTTTTGTTGAATCCAATTTGAGAATTGTCTTTTAATTAAAGTATTTAGGGGCACCTGGGTGGCTCAGTCAGTTGGTTCAGCATCCAACTTTGGTTCAGGTCATGATCTCATGGTTCATGAGTTCAAGCCCCCCATCGGGTTCTCTACAGACAGCTCAGAGCCTGGAGCCTGTTTTGGATACTGTGTCTCCCTCTCTCTCTGCCCCTCCCCCACTCACACTCTGTCCCCCTCTCTCTCAAGAATAAATAAACATTAAAAAATTGTAATTAGAGTATTAGTCTGATTACATTAACTGTAACGTCTCATGTATTAGGTTTTAAATGCTACCTTACTACATTTGTCCCTTCTGTTCTATGTTCCCTTTTCTCTCCTTTTGGCTTTCTTTAAGATTACAAGTTTTTTTAGATTAATAATTCTATATATTCTTTCTGCTAATGTGTTGTTTTTGCATGTTTTCTTTTTTTTAGTGGTTACCATATAGATTTCAAAATGCATCCTTGACATATTAAAATTTAATTTAAGTTACTGCTTTTACTGCATATATATTACTGTTTTATAAGTCAATATTCATTTAGGCTTACTCACATATCCACTTTTTCTTTCTTTTTCATCATTTCCCACTCCTCTAAGCTGCCTCCAAAAACACCTTTGCATTTCCTTTAGTGTGAATTTTTAAAGTATTTTTATTTTGGTTTTATTTGTTAAGATTATAGTCTCTGGATATAGAATTCTTGGTGGAATTATTTTATTTTAGCACTTCGAAGATATTATCTTATTATCTCTTGGCATCCTTAGTTCATTTTGAGGAGTCAGCCTGAAGCCTTTACTGACATTGTTTAGTAAAAAGAAATATTTATTTTATTCATTCCACTACCCCCCCCATATTTTCTTTTCTTCTTTTCTTTCATGCAATTTTACTATTATGTACCTAAGTATTTATGCTACTTGTGATTTCAGGACTTCTTGAATTTCTGACTTGATGTCAGTTGTCAGTTTTAGAAAATTTTCAATTACCTCTTCAAATATTTGTCCTGCTCCATTTTATTTCTTCCCTCCTTTTGATAACCTTACTACATATATTTTTGACATTATAGCCATGTGCTTGTCTTATGTGATTTTTCTTTATTTTCCATATTTTTCTCCATATGTTTCAGTCTGCATATTTGATTTAAATCCTAGTTCAATAATTCTCACTTTGTTATGCAGAATTTGTAATTAAACCAATTTATTAATTCTTAACTTCCTTAATTTCAGTCATTAAATTTTTTATTTTTAGAATATTTTTTGTCTGATATTCAGTCTATGTTGATATTTTCCTCCTTTTAATTCCTTGAGCTATATTAATAATAGTAACTTTAAAGTCCATATTTGTATTTCATATATCTATTTCAACTATCAATTTTTTTCCCTTGGTTTTTGGTCAGGTCTTTTAAAATACATTGTTATTTCTGCTTTATTTGTGAACATTGTTGGTAAGAAATTTGTAGAGATAATTTGAGGTTCTGGGTAATGTTATTTTTCTCCAGAGAGGATTTTATTATATATCTGACATACAAGTATGTCGCGACCGGCGCGACAAACACCAAGGTCAGTGTCCTGAGGGTAGGGGAATGCAAGAAAAAAGAGAGAGAAGAAAGTTTGGGAACAGGAGGGTCCCCTGGGCTGATGGCCCAAGTGACGGCTTTATTGTTGCTGTACACAATCTTTTATATCCAGACTCTTATGGGTCAGGCCATTCTAAGAATAAACAGGTTTCACATAATCGCTGCCAACCAAAACATTTAGTTCTGTGTTTCTTGTGCATTGTCTAGACGGGTCACAACAAGACCTTGTTGATAAGATTGCTAGCAAAACACAATTCCCATGTTTGTTTCTATCTGACTCGGGGTAGAAAAAAGGGAGGTAGCATTACTGCCAACACCTGCAGACCACAGGCTTCAGGAATTAACTTTCTCAGCCTTGACAAGGCTTTCCTATGCCCTTGAAAGTGGGGGAATGGGAGGGGGAACCACCAGGTTGGCTAAGTCAACAGGGAACATTGCTCCACCGGGTCTCAGCCTGGCACCGGGGCCCGGCCCCCCACACAAGTAGCATCCAAATAACCTTAATCCATTTAGGGATTGAGTTGGTGCAAAGTCAGTTTTTATTCTTTCTGATGGATGAGCTATTTCTGGTTTCCCTTACTTCTTGGGATCCCAATTAAAAGACTGGGGTACTTGTCAGAGCCTTTTCTTCTTTGCTGTTTTCAATTTTGCCTTCTTCTGCCTTGAGAGTCTGCCAAAAACTTTGTTAAATTTTTCAGTAGCAACTGTCTTAATTGATAAGTGTCTTGAGAATAAAAGTAATGCCAGGTTTCTTTTTTTGTCCATGTTCTAAAGGCCAGTGGTTTTTGTCTTCTGACCTATTGTGGTTTTAACATTATGAATGCCTCTAGGGTGTGAACTTACCTTTCTGGTTTCTAACATCCTCTTTGTTTCTTATTTCTATGTTTTTATTTTTTTGTCTTAATTTTTTACAAGCTTACATATGAGTTTTAAAAGGGTTATTTTTTTTATCCAGCATTTATAAGTGTTTGTATTGGAAGGTTTTTTGATTTCTTTTGTGTGAATATTTTTTTTTTGTATCTAGTCTTCCATAGTCTTGATTTTATTTTTTTCACCTATTCAATTGCATTTATTTAGAACTAGTATATACCTCTATTGCTTTCAATATTTTGTATGCTGTCACTGAAAGTATTACTAAACCGCACAAAAATTATCTGTGAGAGTATACTCTATTTAATAAACATTTTAAAGCATTGACTATATAACTAGGACATGTTCTCACATAAGTAATATACCATCCTTGCCCTTAATGAGTTGAGAGTCTATCTTTTCTTCTAAAATACTCACCTCAAAGGGCTCTCCTAAAACACTGAGATCCTTGGAATCTGTTGTTCTTTGATAGTAGTGTTTTATTTTTTTTTTATTTTTTATTTATTTATTATTTTTTATATTTTTTTCAACTTTTTTTATTTATTTTTGGGACAGAGAGAGACAGAGCATGAACGGGGAGGGGCAGAGAGAGAGGGAGACACAGAATCGGAAACAGGCTCCAGGCTCCGAGCCATCAGCCCAGAGCCCGACGCGGGGCTCGAACTCACGGACCGCGAGATCGTGACCTGGCTGAAGTCGGACGCTTAACCGACTGCGCCACCCAGGCGCCCTGATAGTAGTGTTTTAATATGTTTTTTAAAATAATGGTTTTTAGATGGCAATAGGGAACCAGATACCCACTCTAAATTGTGTATGGTGTGATAGAGTACCTTTTAAGAAGCTTGCAGTGGGCACAGTGTTTTCAAGAAAGGGAACGATTTCAGTTAAAGTAAGAAGAAGATAGAGGAAATTCTTAACAAAGAGGTCAAGACTCTGTGAGAGTTTACTGATTACACAGCAGGAGTTCCAGAGGTGAAAGGGCATAGGATGGGATAACAGAGGTGTCAGGGAAGACTGAATGTCATGTGGAATATGGTTTAGTCAAAATGGCTGACTGGGGGAAGGATGGATGACATTTGGTGTTGAAATAAGAAATAAAATAAACTTGGTCTCAGCAGTCTTCTGATGAAGGTGGGTTCTCGGCCTAATGGCCAGCAGACTTAGATAACACAGTTGGAACTGAAGTCAGAGATAAAATCATCCCTAAGTTTCTTTTCAGTAGTAATTGCCTGAGGTGTTGACAGTTGTGGGGACTATGATTTTTCCACATGCACTCAATGTCTGATAAATATCCTTTTTAATTTGTCCCTTCTTATTCTCTGAAATGTTCTTATAATATGGTATTCCCTAACTTTGTGATTTTTCATTAGATTTCACAGTGGAAATTATCAGAGAACCAAGAGTGGTCTCACCCTCACCTAGGAAAACATCATTTTACAAAAGGACTGGTATGAGGAAGCCCTCATTAAGACCTAGGTAAGACATAGGATTTGGCTACAGCAATATTCTTCAGACACAAGCCATGTTCTTTAATCTCAACATGTCTAATGCTGAACTTATCCTTCAGTATATGAGTTTTTTAAAAATTTTTTTCCATATATCATAAACATACACACAATATTTGTTTATTTGTTTTGAGAAAGAGAGAGAGCAGGAGAGGGGCAGAGAGAGAGAGACAGAGAGAGTTTCAAGCAGGCTCCACTCTGTCAGCACTGAGCCTGATGTGGTACTTGATCTCATGATGCCGGGATCATAACCTGAGCCCAAACCAAAAGTCGGGCACTTAACCGACTGAGCCACATAGACACCCCCACATTTTGTATTTTAAACCAATTATTTATTTTCTATAATTGAGACCATGCAATATATATTATAAGATAACATTTTTTAACTTAAAAAACTATCATGGACATCATGATAGTTTGTAGAGTTATATCCCCTTTCATAATACAGATGTAGCATGTTTTTTTATGGACATTTTAATGAACTTTTTAGTGGACATTACATTATTTTTCATTTTTCACTGCTATAAATAGTGTCACAATAAACATCCTGGTATATATATTCTTGCCTATTTCTTTTTCTGTATTGTGTACTATTGTAGTAACCTCCTAACTGGTTCCTTATTTCATGTCTCTCCCCTTATAATAAATCCTAGAATCAACTTATTAAGGTCTCACTTCTAGGAAAAAACTCTGTGGTCCTTTCTTTCAGAAGTGTCCACTTTTTTCTCCTTACCTTAGCACAAGTGCCACCTCTACATAAAAAGTTCTTCAGATGTATGTCGCTATGACTTCCCTCTTCTCTGAGCACTACATCCCTAAAATACAACACAAAGTACTTACTGTGTACTACTTTTTACTGCTCTTTATTTTTTAGGTATCTTTTCCATTTTCTTGGACTTGACTATGATTTTCTTATAGGCCATGCCATTCATTCAATCATTCATTTTTTTTATTCAATAATTACCTATTAATGACTAGGTATATGAAAAGTCCTTAAAGAAGATAAAGATATAGTAACACATACAAATTTGGTAGTCAGAGTCACTGGGAGAATATTTTGAATAGAGAAAGCTTTCCAAAGTATGCTTTCAGTTACTGATAACATTCATTGAGGATGATAAGTCCTTTCTCTCTTCTAAATACTCTAGATAGATCTTCCTTCCTTTGAAGGAACTGAAATTGTTCTCTGACCATTAATCATTTATTTCTTTTGCTGTTCCAGTTTGCACCACTTTCCACTGTGTCTATAGAAATACCTATTCTATTTAGCTAAGTATCACAGAAGTGTTAACATCCTGTTTCATGTCTTCAGTTAAGACCAAAACAGAATGCCCCATGGATCCCACAGTTGCATTTCTCTTTAACCTTGTCCCTAGCCCTTGTTCAGTGAAATAAACAGTTATTGAACATATACTGTGTCCCAGATACTAATGTTACAAAAATGAAATATATTCCTTACCTTTACAAGGCTGACCTTAAAATTTCATAATAAAATATTGGATAATTACTATAAGGGTATAGGAAAGAGAAGTAAATTTTGAGTAAGGATTAGGAAAAGTTAAACTATCAGAAGAGACCCCAAACTACATGTACAATTTCATGTGCATGTGCAAAGAAATGAGAGTATTTTGAGGGTAAGGCTAAACCTTCCAAGCTAAAGAAATGACACAAACATAAACTCACAAATATAAAGGTATTTAAAAACTTGAAAATAGCCCAGTGGTGTTAAAGCATACAATGCATGGGGTGAAGAGACATAAATTCTAACATTAGAAAGCCAAATTGAGACCAAATAACAAAAATAAAGTCTTAAAAGAATTATTAAGGAATTTATGTTGATTAACTGGAAATGAGAATTTCTTGAGACTTGTTGGAACAAGAGTAACAGAGATACCTTTTATATGGATTTAGAAAACAGTACCCAGGCAGAAGTAGTAATGATATATATACAGGAGTCAGAACATCAGAGACTGAAGACAGAAATAATAGTTAGAAGGTTGTTGCAGTTGTTCATACAGGTGATATTAAAAACTTGAATTAGGGATATCTGGGTGGCTCAGTTGGTTAAGATCAGACTTTGACTCAGGTCATGATCTCACAGTCCGTGGTTTGAGCCCCGTGTCGGGCTCTGTGCTGACAGCTCAGAGCCTGCTTTGGATCCTCCATCTGTCTCTGCTCCTCCCGCTGTCACATTCTCTCTCTCCTTCTCTCAAAAATAAACATTAAAAAAAACCTTGAATTAAACAGTGGGAGTAGAAATGGAAGTGAAGATACAGACTTTAAGACCACTGAAGAGGAAGAATCAGACTCTGGAATGGTGGAGGAAGAACATCACAAATTGTCTCCCCATAAAAGTAATGATAAAGGGGCACTTGTGTGCTCAGTTGGTTAAGCTTCTGACTCTTGATTTTGGGCCAGGTCATGGTCTCATGGTCATGAGATCCAGCCCTGCACTGGATCTTAAGATTCTCTCTCTCCCTGTACCCCTCTCTCCTGCTCCCTCTTTCTCTCTCTCTCTCTCTTAAAAAACAAACAAACATGGGGCGCCTGGGTGGCTCAGTCGGTTAAGCGTCCGACTTCAGCTCAGGTCACGATCTCGCGGTCCGTGAGTTCGAGCCCCACGTCAGGCTCTGGGCTGATGGCTCAGAGCCTGGAGCCTGCTTCTGATTCTGTGTCTCCCTCTCTCTCTGCCCCTCCCCCATTCATGCTCTGTCTCTCTCTGTCTCAAAAATAAATAAACGTTAAAAAAATATATAAAAAAAAAACCAAACCAAAACAAACAAAGGGCCATATTTCATTCTTCCTCATTGCCAAGTAATATTCCATTGTATATATAAACTACATCTTCTTTATCCATTCATCAGTTGATGGACATTTAGGCTCTTTCCATAATTTGGCTATTGTTGAAAGTGCTGCTATAAACACTGGGGTACATGTGCATATAAAATTTTAAATTTATCTCTAAGTAAATAGTAACCAATTTTTTCATCCTATTTTTTACACACAGCCAGAGGCCCCACAGTCTTGGAGATGCCCTTTCCCATTCCATAGTTGGAGCAGAATCCAGGTTTACCATCCCTTTCTCTTCACCAACGATGCTTTCTTGTTTTCCAGAAACTTGACAGAAGTCCTCCTAAATTCAAACCACTTGGAATTCTTCAGGGAGTTCCTCAAAGAACGGAAGGCTGATAGCCCCTTGAAATTCCTGATGGCCATACATAAGATCAGTATTGAGACAAATGAAAAAATTTACAAGTCTCTCTTTGAAAATATAATCAAGACTTTCTTCCATGGCAAAGTCCCTGCTGGTATGCATCATGTTCTCCTGATATTGTTTCCTTTTCCCTTTAGTATTTTAGGAGAAGAGTTTGACAGAAAACCTGTCTCATGTGAGTCCCCTGAAAGAGCAGAACAGAGCAGTGGCCACACGAGCAGTATTGAGATAAAGATTAGGAGGGACAGTAAAAACGGAGAGCAACAATAATAAAACTAAAGTATAATACTAGTATGGGAAGCCAAATGCAAGACACTTGTACTTATATGTGAAATAGATCCTTTCATTTAACTGTGTTCAACACTGAAAATAGGATCTTATTTAATCTCTATAAGGTAGGAATGAATAGATCCATTTTACTAATGAGGAGTATGAAATTCAGAGAACTTGAATTCAAACTCAAGTCATCTGACCCTTAAATCAACTAGACAGAAATTAAATACAAAAACAAGAGTTAGCTATTTGTAAAGTTGGAGTTCTCATGAACTATGGGTTGTAGAGAGAGCTGTACTGGGAAAGAGAAAACTGTCTCCCTGAAAATCTTTATTTCATTAATTTTGTTTTCTTGCCTATGGAGGGAGGGCAATCTGACCTATGTAAATTCATCTTGACCAGAAACAAAAGTTGCAAGCAAAGTATTGACCTATATAATTCTAGAGGAGAAAAAGAGAGGTGAGCATAATTCTATCCTCAAAGTAAACAAATCTATAGCAAAGCAACGAAGATAAAGCCTTTTATTTTGGCACAAATGAACTGGTGTGTGTGTGTGTGTGTGTGTGTGTGTGTGTGTGTGTGTGTGTATTTACTTGTGGCAATCTAGATCAGGTTATAAATTTTATGAAAGTAAAAAGAGAGGTACAACTGGCAAATCTTTACTTGTAAGAAATATTTATTTGTTCAGTCTCAGGAAGAAGACAAAGAGGAGTATGTAGATCTTGTCCTTGATAAGTTCTCAAGTCTTATTCATGAACAAAATAGTCTCTGAACACCTGGAGAATTATATTGCCCTCGTGATACTTATTTGTAATCTTGGATTCCTCATTTACCCCAGCAGTTTAACATTAATCCTTTACTGTTCTGCTCTCTTCCTAAACCAAAAACTTTAAACTAGCTGCAGAGATGAGTCCTTTAAATATTTCTTTCCCCTTAAACACTCATCTTAGAAACTTGAATGGAAGTAAACCAGGACTGTATTTGCTCTGCAATGCTCCTCTGAGATTTTCAAACAAATTGGAGTGAAGAGTTCAGAGTCTAACCAGATTGAGAATAAGGGACAGACTCTAAGATGAAAAACACACGAACTACCTCAGAAATGGTAGAAGAGAAGATGAGGACTTTTTCTCTCTTGCATTTTTTAGAAGTAATACTGCAGTGTGATGCCCCTATTATACAAGAAATCTCTCACATGCGTCATGTCAGCACAACTACATTATTAACGCTACAGGGATATGTCATGAAATCTCTAGAAGAAAAGTGGTGAGTATTGATCAGTGAACGCCGTGGTTCTTTCTGGACCTGCACAGGGGCTTCTGAAAGCCATAGTAAAGAGTCTCAAATTCCAGAAGTTCACTGCCAGGGCTTCCTTGCAAGAGAAAAGGCAAATTTATCTTGAATCCTCTACTTACCTACCTGCTATGCACATGCATTGTGCACACACGTCCAAACACACACACTTCAGTTCATTTACTTGAACAAAGAACAATACAGTATTGATTAGGAAGGATAGGCTGACATTAGCAAAGGATTGAAATTGGAAGAAGAATATTTGTAAATGTCTCACTATTTTCCAATTCCTATTTTCTCGACTTCCTCCAAAAGCTGACATAGGTTTGCCTTGACTGTTACCTTTTATGTACCAGGTGTTTGCCTTCTTTGATGTCCTTGGTCTCCTTTTGGCAGGTTTAAAGATTACCAAGAGCTGTTCCCACCTTACCCTCAGGAAGGGCAGCATATTGAAGTTCAAACTTCTAGGAAGCCCTCAAAGACAACAACTTACCTACAGGAATCTCAGGTCAGTGAGGAAGACAGTGAAGACAAGACACTGGGAATAAAAAAGCACTGCTTAGGCATTGTCAACCATGCAAAACAGTTTCATTGTTAGCTTATTTATTCACCAAAACAACTACTCTTTTGGATAGGTTTCTTAATTCACATTTACAAAGACGAATTCTGAGGCCCAGAGAAATTGTTACAGTGGGAATTTAAGAAAATCCCTGTCTTCACTCTCTGTGACCAAAACCAACTGAGTGATAGACATAAGGTTTAGATACATGGAGATCAAAATGTCAGTGTTGTTTTTTTTTTAATTTTTAAAGTTTATTTATTTATTTTGAGAGAGAGAGAGAAAGAAGTAGAAGGAAGAGGAGGAGGAGGAGGAAGAGGCAGAGAGAAAGGGAGAGAAAGAATCCCAAGCAAGCTCCATGCTGGGGCTCAAAATCATGAACTGTGAGATCATGACCCGAGCAGAAACCAAGAGTCAGAGGCTTAACTGACTTGAGCCACCCAGGCACCCCCAAAATGTCAGTGTTTTTATTGCTGAAAGCTAGTTTGAAGGACATGGATTGGCTGTGAAGCCAAATGGGTTTAATAATCCTCTGCACCCAAATTAAACTTAGTTACAAGTCCAATCACTGGCAAAATGGAGCAACTCAGGCCTGCATTTACTTGAGTGAACCCCTTATGAGTGACAAAGGGCAAGCCTAAACACAGGTATCCTGCAAACAAGAGACTCCCAGAGAGAGAATGCAGGAGGCTGACAGTAGAACATGTCCATTTTTTTCCTTCCAAACCTATCAATTATTTAACCCATTCTTTCTCCATGGGAGGAGAGCAAAGGGAATTTTTTTCCAGCTTACACAAAAGCACTTTAATTAACAGTATATAATTTTCCAAAATACAGTTTTGTAAGGAAATGGCAATAATACAGTTTTTACAAAGAAGTTTCTCAGTAAATCCCAGAGTACTTCAGACCTCCTCCACTAAGACGCATGCTCCCCGAGACAGGAATGTTATTCAGGAAAGTCTCTTCATATGATTTGAGAAAATATTTATGCTTCCTTTAAATAATCACTTGCTCAATGTGTTGTAGAGTTGATTAGTATCAGAAAAATTTGAGCCCAGCTCCATCTGACTCCAAAAATCGTGCTAAGATTTCTGAAAATAATGCCTAAGCCCATTGATCCTATACTTCAGATATGAAAACTTCTGCTCCTTCCTTTCTCCTCTTTATTTTCTCCATGTATGAGTCAACTCCATGTCAGGATACCATGAATGATCATGTAGGACATTAAAAAGAATATTGCACCCAGGACCAGGAGACTTCGTTTTAATTTCAGGTCTTACAGTTGCTCTTAGATAAGAAAAGATGAAAAGAAACCAACATGGATTTAGTGCCTATTTTGTGCTAAGCACTGTATTAGACTTTACATGTATAATCACTAACCCTCACCACAACCCTGAAGGCTGTTGTTTCTATTTTACACATGGAAACATTAAGACACAGATTGAATTGACCCAAATTACACAATTAGGAAGAAGCTAGACTCCAGATGGAAAATTTCTGATCCCAAATCCAGCCACTACATGGCTCTCTAAAGCCATGCTTACACTGAGGATTCCACTTTGTAGAATGAGACAACTGAACTAGTTGATCAATAAGATCATTTCTGGCTCTAAATATCAATTTGTCAAGGGGTAAATGAATTACAGAATGGTCACTGGGTGTTATGAAACAGATGAGGAATTTATAAAATGCATTTGTGTGTGTGTGTGTGTGTGTGTGTGTGTGTGTGTGGTGTGCGTGTAATTATATTTTTCTCTTTTTAATGATTAGAAATGTTTTTATTCATTTCTTCTTATTTTATTCTTATTTCTTCAACAGTTCAAATCTGCCCAAGCCATTATTCTCTTCTTGTGAGTTTTATTTGTCTCTGACCTCTGTTTTCTTCCTGTTCTTAGCTTTCACACTCTCTCTCCTAATCATGGCATCTTAAATCTTACCATTGAAAAATGGTGGTAGAAGGGGCATTGCCAATGGCCCCATGCCTAGGTAAAGCCAGAACCTTCTACCCACTATCAACTTAATTTAGGGAAGGCTAACAGTTCTCTGACTTGAGTTTCCTCATCTTAAAATTGGAGCTAAAGATGATTTCTTATAAAGGAGGTGTTGTGAGGATTAAATGTAATGAGTGTCAAATTTCTGTCATAGTAAACTTTCGGTGAACAGAAGCTATACTGATGAATGTGGCATACCTCTCTCTCTTTTCCCAGAAAAGAGGCTGGCTGAAAATGATTAGCTTTATTAAGAGCTTTTGCAAGTACCGCAGATTTATGTCTGATCCCAGTAAACGCCACGAATTTGAAGAATATCTTCACCTGGAAGTACAAAATAGCAAGGAAAGTAAGTCACTTCTCTATTTACTGCCTTTCCTGTTGACATTCCATACACAGGGGTTAGCCCAGATAAGAAACTGCAGGGCGGTTGCTGTGTGTCATACCTGTGTTAGTGTGGGGTATAGCAAGAACTCCAGGTCCTGGGTGCAAAGCCAAGCTCACCCCTGCTTAGAGAGGATGTGAGTCCAGTGGCTTCTGCTTACAGAGCCAGCAATGGTGGAGAATGACTAGTCTAAAGCATAGCAAGATCTTACATTTTACAAAACTGTTTGTCTGTAGTATAGATTTATTCAACTACTACATTTATTATTTCATTCACTCATTCATCACTTTTTGAGAATCTACTATGTAGCAGGAACTTTGCCAGGTGCTGGAGATACAGTAGGAAACATGCAGCATATGTCCTCATGGCATTTACAGTCTTGAATGTAAGACAGAAAATAAGAGCCACAGATGTCGGAGCAAGATTTCCTGGGTTTGAATCTGCCATTTTCTAACTGAAGGACCTTGTGAAAGTGGTTTTGTGCCTCTGTTTTTTTTTTTTTTTTTTTTCCATCTGTAGAATGGTAATAATAATGGTGCTTTTCTCATAAGATTATTGTGGAGATTAAGTGAGTTAATACATATAAAATATCTTTACCCATTGCTATAAAAGAGTTAACCAGTGTATTGCTATTATTATGTAGTGAGTGATCCCAAAGATAATTTCAAGGAGACCCTAGTTACTCAAAGGGTAGGATCAGGGAAGACTTCTCCTAGAAAATCACATGAATTTGTCTTCAGGAATGAGCAAGTTAGACAAAATAGGAGGGGAGAAATTTCTAGGTCTACATAGGATCCTAAAATAAGAAAGAGGATGGCACATTGCAGGAACTGCAATCAGGCCAGATGGATGGGAGATTAATAAGATGCCAAAAGTGCCTGAGATAATATTGGAGGAACTAATGACAAATTTCATCTCTTTTGATGACTTGAGTTGTTCCAATTGTCACTGTAACAAATAATACTGCAAAACATACATACTTTGCAATTGTGTTATTTCTATGAAATAAACTCCTTAAAATGGGAGAAATGGGAAAATGGTTAAAAATAGTTAAATTTCAGTCCTTTAATAACATCACACTAAATAAATTCTCACCAACAGTATAAATGAATGCCACATTGTCACTAACATGGGGTATTATGCATTTTTTAAAAAACTGCCAATCCAGTAAATGAAAAATAATGTGCCATTCTTATGTATATTTCTTTAGTAATCGAGCACTTTTATTTATTGGTCATTTGTATTCTTTTTTGAATTGTTTATGTCCTTTGTCTATTTTTCTATTGGAATTGTTAAATATTATTTTATTTTCTAATTTGCAAAAGTTTTTGTATGTATGTTTTACGAACTGCTTCACATTTAGGATTTTAGAGTAGTTCCAGCTCTTTTGTTTCTTCTTTTAAATAAAATTAGTTCAAACCTGTATGCCCCAGAATGATAGGAAGTCCCATGTCACCCCCCCTTTAATTTCCCATATCCTTAGTATTGTATGAGAGAGCCCAAGAAGAGTGCTTCTGTAGCTCAGTGGGAGATCTACCGGCCAGTAGTCTCCTTCCTATCACTATCATTTAGCCTTTTCTGGGACTGTTATATCCTTCAATCAATGACCCATTTATCATTACAAAAAACACTTTCTTGGGAGAGAAGGGGCCAACATGGCAGAGAAGTAGGGGGATCAGAACTTCCCTAGTCTCTCAAACAAAGAAGTGTTGAAGCCAAAGGATTTTGAACCCCAAGAGCCCGGGGAAGAAAGGAGACAGTCGTGCTTCCAGGGACCCACCGGGACAACCTGATGGGCCATAGGAGCATGATTGGAACTGGGAGAGATAAAAGGAATGGAGGGGAGGATCCCCTCCTTCAGAGAGACAAAGGGAACAGAAAGAGAGGCTGGTGAAGCATAGGACTATATCTGGCCACAGAAAAACCTTGAACTAGGAGGGAGAAATATCCAATTTCTAACTGTGGGGCTTTCTCCAGACTGGGACCGGCTGCCCAGATCACGCACCTGGGCAGGAGGGGAGCCAGTCCGCGGCTTGGTGGCTAGGTCAGGGGTGCAGTTCGCAGTAGGAGAAAGCAATTCCTTTCCTAGAGTGTTGTGGGACAGGACAACGCCTGCCTGTGCTTGCCAGCAGGGGGCCACTTATCTGAGGGTGCAGAGCAGAGCTTCCCCAGTACCAGGACTCCGCACCTCCCCTGTACCAGGATGCACTGAGCGAGAATTTGAATCCCAGTCAAGCGCCAGGCATGGGAATCACAGGAGAGGACCCAAATAGATAAGATCATGAATGAAAATGGAATTATTACAACCAATCCCTCAGAAACACTTATCAGAAGCAATTATCAGGGAATGCTATGAAAAATTATATGCCAATAAACTGGACAACCTGGAAGAAATGGACATATTCCTAAACACTCACACACTACCAAAACTCAAAAGGGGAGAAATAGAAAATTTGAACAGACCCATAACTAGCGAAGAAATTGAACCAGTTATCAAAAGTCTCCCAACAAATAAGAGTCCTGGATCAGATGGCTTCCCTGGGGAATTCTACCAGGCATTTAAAGCAGAGTTAATATCTATCCTTCTCAAGCTACTCCAAAAAATAGAAATGGAAGGAAAACTTCCAGACTCATTCTATGAAGCCAGTAGTACTTTGATTCACAAACCAGACAGAGACCCCATAAAAAAGGAGAACTACAGGCCAATATCCCTGATGAACATGGATCCAAAATTCTCAACAAGATACTAGCAAATCAAATTCAACAATTATTCACCATGATCTAATAGGATTCATTCCTGGACTACAGGGCTGGTTCAATATTCCCAAATCAATCAATGTGATACATCACATTAATAAAAGAAAGGATAAGAACCACATGATCCTGTCAATAGATGCATAAAAAGCATTTGACAAAATATAGCATCCTTTCTTTTTTTTTTTATTTTTTTTATTTTTTATTTTTTAATATATGAAATTTACTGTCAAATTGGTTTCCATACAACACCCAGTGCTCATCCCAAAAGGTGCCCTCCTCAATACCCATCACCCACCCTGCCCTCCCTCCCACCCTGCCCTCCCTCCCACCCCCCATCAACCCTCAGTTTGTTCTCAGTTTTTAACAGTCTCTTATGCTTTGGCTCTCTCCCACTCTAACCTGTTTTTTTTTTTTTTTTTCCTTCCCCTCCCCCATGGGTCTCTGTCATGTTTCTCAGGATCCACATAAGAGTGAAACCATATGGTATCTGTCTTTCTCTGTATGGCTTATTTCACTTAGCATCACACTCTCCAGTTCCATCCATGTTGCTACAAAAGGCCATATTTCATTTTTTCTCATTGCCACGTAGTATTCCATTGTGTATATAAACCACAATTTCTTTATCCATTCATCAGTTGATGGACATTTAGGCTCTTTCCATAATTTGGCTATTGTTGAGAGTGCCGCTATAAACATTGGGGTACAGGTGCCCCTATGCATCAGTACTCCTGTATCCCTTGGATAAATTCCTAGCAGTGCTATTGCTGGGTCATAGGGTAGGTCTATTTTTAATTTTCTGAGGAACCTCCACACTGCTTTCCAGAGCGGCTGCACCAATTTGCATTCCCACCAACAGTGCAAGAGGGTTCCTGTTTCTCCACATCCTCTCCAGCATCTATAGTCTCCTGATTTCTTCATTTTGGCCACTCTGACTGGCGTGAGGTGGTATCTGAGTGTGGTTTTGATTTGTATTTCCCTGATAAGGAGCGACGTTGAACATCTTTTCATGTGCCTGTTGGCCATCCGGATGTCTTCTTTAGAGAAGTGTCTATTCATGTTTTCTGCCCATTTCTTCACTGGGTTATTTGTTTTTCGGGTGTGGAGTTTGATGAGCTCTTTATAGATTTTGGATACTAGCCCTTTGTCCGATGTGTCATTTGCAAATACCTTTTCCCATTCCGTTGGTTGCCTTTTAGTTTTGTTGGTTGTTTCCTTTGCTGTGCAGAAGCTTTTTATCTTCATAAGGTCCCAGTAATTCACTTTTGCTTTTAATTCCCTTGCCTTTGGGGATGTGCCGAGTAAGAGATTTCTACGGCTGAGGTCAGAGAGGTCTTTTCCTGCTTTCTCCTCTAAGGTTTTGATGGTTTCCTGTCTCACATTCAGGTCCTTTATCCATTTTGAGTTTATTTTTGTGAATGGTGTGAGAAAGTGGTCTAGTTTCAACCTTCTGCATGTTGCTGTCCAGTTCTCCCAGCACCATTTGTTAAAGAGACTGTCTTTTTTCCATTGGATGTTCTTTCCTGCTTTGTCAAAGATGAGTTGGCCATACGTTTGTGGGTCTAGTTCTGGGGTTTCTATTCTATTCCATTGGTCTATGTGTCTGTTTTTATGCCAATACCATGCTGTCTTGATGATGACAGCTTTGTAGTAGAGGCTAAAGTCTGGGATTGTGATGCCTCCTGCTTTGGTCTTCTTCTTCAAAATTACTTTGGCTATTCGGGGCCTTTTGTGGTTCCATATGAATTTTAGGATTGCTTGTTCTAGTTTCGAGAAGAATGCTGGTGCAATTTTGATTGGGATTGCATTGAATGTGTAGATAGCTTTGGGTAGTATTGACATTTTGACAATATTTATTCTTCCAATCCATGAGCAGGGAATGTCTTTCCATTTCTTTATATCTTCTTCAATTACCTGCATAAGCTTTCTATAGTTTTCAGCATACAGATCTTTTACATCTTTGGTTAGATTTATTCCTAGGTATTTTATGCTTCTTGGTGCAATTGTGAATGGGATCAGTTTCTTCATTTGTCTTTCTGTTGCTTCATTGTTAGTGTATAAGAATGCAACTGATTTCTGCACATTGATTTTGTATCCTGCAACTTTGCTGAATTCATGTATCAGTTCTAGCAGACTTTTGGTGGAGTCTATCGGATTTTCCATGTATAATATCATGTCATCTGCAAAAAGCGAAAGCTTGACTTCATCTTTGCCAATTTGATGCCTTTGATTTCCTTTTGTTGTCTGATTGCTGATGCTAGAACTTCCAGCAGTATATTAAACAACAGCGGTGACAGTGGGCATCCCGGTCGTGTTCCTGATCTCAGGGAAAAAGCTCTCAGTTTTTCCCCGTTGAGGATGATGTTAGCTGTGGGCTTTTCATAAATGGCCTTTATGATCTTTAAGTATGTTCCTTCTATCCCGACTTTCTCAAGGGTTTTTATTAAGAAAGGGTGCTGGATTTTGTCAAAGGCCTTTTCTGCATCGATTGACAGGATCATATGGTTCTTCTCTTTTTTTTTGTTAATGTGATGTATCACGTTGATCGATTTGCGAATGTTGAACCAGCCCTGCATCCCAGGAATGAATCCCACTTGATCATGGTGAATAATTCTTTTTATATGCCGTTGAATTCGATTTGCTAGTATCTTATTGAGAATTTTTGCGTCCATATTCATCAGGGATATTGGCCTGTAGTTCTCTTTTTTTACTGGGTCTCTGTCTGGTTTAGGAATCAAAGTAATACTGGCTTCATAGAATGAGTCTGGAAGTTTTCCTTCCCTTTCTATTTCTTGGAATAGCTTGAGAAGGATAGGTATTATCTCTGCTTTAAATGTCTGGTAGAACTCCCCTGGGAAGCCATCTGGTCCTGGACTCTTATTTGTTGGGAGATTTTTGATAACCGATTCAATTTCTTCGCTGGTTATGGGTCTGTTCAAGCTTTCTATTTCCTCCTGATTGAGTTTTGGAAGAGTGTGGGTGTTTAGAAATTTGTCCATTTCTTCCAGGTTGTCCAATTTGTTGGCATATAATTTTTCATAGTATTCCCTGATAATTGTTTGTATCTCTGAGGGATCGGTTGTAATCATTCCATTTTCATTCATGATTTTATGTATTTGGGTCATCTCCCTTTTCTTTTTGAGAAGCCTGGCTAGAGGTTTGTCAATTTTGTTTATTTTTTCAAAAAACCAACTCTTGGTTTCGTTGATCTGCTCTACCGTTTTTTTAGATTCTATATTGTTTATTTCTGCTCTGATCTTTATTATTTCTCTTCTTCTGCTGGGTTTAGGCTGCCTTTGCTGTTCTGCTTCTAGTTCCTTTAGGTGTGCTGTTAGATTTTGTATTTGGGATTTTTCTTGTTTCTTGAGATAGGCCTGGATTGCAATGTATTTTCCTCTCAGGACTGCCTTCGCTGCATCCCAAAGCGTTTGGATTGTTGTATTTTCATTTTCGTTTGTTTCCATGTATATTTTAATTTCTTCTCTAATTGCCTGGTTGACCCACTCATTCGTTAGTAGGGTGTTCTTTAACCTCCATGCTTTTGGAGGTTTTCCAGACTTTTTCCTGTGGTTGATTTCAAGCTTCATAGCATTGTGGTCTGAAAGTATGCATGGTGTAATTTCAATTCTTGTAAACTTATGAAGGGCTGTTTTGTGACCCAGTATATGATCTATCTTGGAGAATGTTCCATGTGCACTCGAGAAGAAAGTATATTCTGTTGCTTTGGGATGCAGAGTTCTAAATATATCTGTCAAGTCCATCTGATCCAATGTATCATTCAGGGCCCTTGTTTCTTTATTGACTGTGTGTCTAGATGATCTATCCATTTCTGTAAGTGGGGTGTTAAAGTCCCCTGCAATGACCACATTCTTATCAATAAGGTTGCTTATGTTTATGAGTAATTGTTTTATATATCTGGGGGCTCGGGTATTTGGCGCATAGACATTTATAATAGTTAGCTCTTCCTGGTGGATAGACCCTGTGATTATTATATAATGCCCTTCTTCATCTCTTGTTACAGCCTTTAATTTAAAGTCTAGTTTGTCTGATATAAGTATGGCTACTCCAGCTTTCTTTTGGCTTCCAGGAGCATGATAAATAGTTCTCCATCCCCTCACTCTCAATCTAAAGGTGTCCTCAGATCTAAAATGAGTCTCTTGTAGACAGCAAATAGATGGGTCTTGTTTTTTTATCCATTCTGATACCCTATGTCTTTTAGTTGGCGCATTTAATCCATTTACATTCAGTGTTATTATAGAAAGATATGGGTTTAGAGTCATTGTGATGTCTGTATGTTTTATGCTTGTAGTGATGTCTCTGGTACTTTGTCTCACAGGATCCCCCTTAGGATCTCTTGTAGGGCTGGTTTCGTGGTGACAAATTCCTTCAGTTTTTGTTTGTTTGGGAAGACCTTTATCTCTCCTTCTATTCTAAATGACAGACTTGCTGGATAAAGGATTCTCGGCTGCATATTTTTTCTGTTTAGCACACTGAAGATATTGTGCCAAGCCTTTCTGGCCTGCCAAGTTTCAAAGGAGAGATCAGTCACGAGTCTTATAGGTCTCCCTTTATATGTGAGGGCACGTTTATCCCTTGCTGCTTTCAGAATTTTCTCTTTATCCTTGTATTTTGCCAGTTTCACTATGATATGTCGTGCAGAAGATCGATTCAAGTTACGTCTGAAGGGAGTTCTCTGTGCCTCTTGGATTTCAATGCCTTTTTCCTTCCCCAGATCAGGGAAGTTCTCAGCTATAATTTCTTCAAGTACCCCTTCAGCACCTTTCCCTCTCTCTTCCTCCTCTGGGATACCAATTATGCGTATATTATTTTTTTTTAGTGTATCACTTAGTTCTCTAATTTTCCCCTCATACTCCTGGATTTTTTTATCTCTCTTTCTTTCAGCTTCCTCTTTCTCCATAACTTTATCTTCTAGTTCACCTATTCTCTCCTCTGCCTCTTCAAGCCGAGCCGTCGTGGATTCCATTTTATTTTGCATTTCGTTTAAAGCGTTTTTCAACTCCTCGTGACTGTTCCTTAGTCCCTCGATCTTTGTGGCAAGAGATTCTCTGCTGTCCTGTATACTGTTTTCAAGCCCAGCGATTAATTTTATGACTATTATTCTAAATTCACTTTCTGTTATATTATTTAAATCCTTTTTGATCAGTTCATTAGCTGTTGTTATTTCCTGGAGATTCTTCTGAGGGGAATTCTTCCGTTTGGTCATTTTGGAGAGTCCCTGGCGTGGTGAGGACCTGCAGTGCACTTCCCCTGTGCTGTGGTGTATAACTGGAGTTAGTGGGCGGGGCCGCAGTCCGACCCGATGTCTGCCCCCAGCCCACTGCTGGGGCCACAGTCAGACTGGTGTGTGCCTTCTCTTCCCCTCTCCTAGGGGTGGGATTACTGTGGGGTGGCGTGTCCCGTCTGGGCTACTTGCACACTGCCAGGCTTGTGTTGCTGGGGATCTGGCGTATTAGCTGGGGTGGGTAGGCAAGGTGCACGGGGGCTGGAGGGGCAGGCTTAGCTCGCTTCTCCTTAGGTGATCCACTTCAGGAGGAGCCCTGTGGCAGCGGGAGGGAGTCAGATCCGCTGCCGGAGGTTTGGTTCCACAGAAGCACAGAGTTGGGTGTTTGCGCGGAGCGAGCAAGTTCCCTGGCAGGAACTGGTTCCCTTTGGGATTTTGGCTGGGGGATGGGCGGGGGAGATGGCGCTGGCGCCTTTGTTCCCCGCCAAGCTGAGCTCTGCCGTCCTGGGGCTCAGCAGCTCTCCCTCCCTTTGTCCTCCAGCCTTCCCGCTTTCCGAGCAGAGCTGTTAACTTATGACCTCCCAGACGCTAAGTCGCGCTTGCTGTCGGAACACAGTCCGTCCGGCCCCTCCGCTTTTGCCAGCCAGACTCGGGGGCTCTGCTTGGCCGGTGAGCCGCCCCTCCGCCCCGGCTCCCTCCCGCCAGTCCGTGGAGCGCGCACCGCCTCGCCGCCCTTCCTACCCTCTTCCGTGGGCCTCTAGTCTGCGCTTGATTCCGGAGACTCCCTTCTGCTAATCCTCTGGCGGTTTTCTGGGTTCTTTAGGCAGGTGTAGGTGGAATCTAAGTGATCGGCAGGACGTGCTGTGAGCCCCGCGTCCTCCTACACCGCCATCTTCCGGAACCTTCTATAGCATCCTTTCTTAATAAAAACCCTCAAGAAAGTCTGGATAGAAGGAACATACTTAAACATCATAAAAACCATATATGAAAAGCCCACAGCTAATATCATCCTCAATGGGGAAAAACTGAGAGCTTTCTCCCTGAGATCAGGAACATGACAGGGATGTCCACTCTCACCACTGTTGTTTAACATAGTGTTGGAAGTTCTAGCATCAGCAACCGACAACAAAATGAAATAAAGGGCATAAAAATTGGCAAAGAAGAAGTAAAACTTTCACTTTTCACAGATGACATGATACTCCATTTGGAAAACCCAAAAGACTGCACCAAAAGACTGCTAGAACTAATATATGAATTCAGCAAAGTCATACGGTACAAAATCAATCTACAGAAATTGGTTACATTTTTATACACCAATAATGAAGCAACAGAAAGAGAAATAAAGAAACTTATTCCATTTACAATTGCACCAAGAAACATGAAATACCTAGGAATAATCACAACCAAAGATGTAAAATATCTGTCAGCTGAAAACTATAGAAAGCTTATGAAGGAAATTGAAGAAGACACAAAGAAATGGAAAAACATTCCATGCTCATGAACTGGAAGAATAAATATGATTAAAATGTCAATACTACCCAAAACAATCTACACATTCAGTACAATCCCGATCAAAATTGCACTAGCTATCTTCTCAAAGCTAGAACAAACCTAAAATTTGTATGGAACCACAAAAGATCCTGACTAGCCAAAGTAATATTGAATAAGAAAACCAAAGTGGGATGCATCACAGTCCCAGACTTTAGCCTCTACTACAAAGCTGTAATCATCAAGACAGTATGGTATTGGCACAAAGCAGACACGTAGACCAATGGAATAGAATAGAGAACCCAGAAATGGACCCACAAATGTATGGCCAACTAATCTTTGACAAAGCAGGAAAGAATATCCAATGGAAAAAAGACAGTCTCTTTAGCAAATGGTGCTGGGAGAACTGGACAGCAACATGCAGAAGAATGAAACTAGACCACTTTCTTACACCATACACAAAAGTAAACTCAAAATGGATAAAGGACCTGAATGTGAGACAGGAAACCATCAAAACCCTAGAGGAGAAAGCAGGCAACAACCTCTTTGACCTCAGCTGCAGCAATTTCTTACTTGACACATCTCCAAAGGCAAGGGAATTAAAAGCAAAAATGAACTACTTGGAACTAATCAAGATAAAAAGCTTCTTCACTGCAAAGAAAACAATCAACAAAATTAAAAGGCAACCAACAGAATGGGCGAAGATATATGCAAATGACATATCAGATAAAGGGCTAGTATCCAAAATCTATAAAGAACTTATCAAACTCAACACATGAAAAATAAATGATCCAGTGAAGAAATGGGCAGAAGACATGAATAGACACTTTTCCAAAGAAGACATCCAGATGGCCAACAGATATATGAAATGATGCTCAACGTCACTCATCATCAGGGAAATACAAATCAAAGCCACACTGAAATATCATCTCACACTGGTCAGAGTGACTAAAACAAACAAATCAGGAAACTGTAGATCCTGGTGAGGATGTGGAGAAATGGGAACACTCTTGCACTGTTGGTGGGAATGCAAATTGGTGCAGCCACTCTGGAAAACAGTGTGGAAGTTCCTCAAAAAATTAAAAATAGAACCACCCTTTGACTCAGCAATAGCACTGCTAGGAATTTACTCAAGGAATACAGGATTACTGATCCATAGGGGCACATATACCCCAATGTTTATAGCAGCTCTTTCAACAATAGCCAAATTATGAAAAGAGCCTAAGTGTCCATCAATTGATGAATGGATAAAGAAGATGTGGCTTATATATAAAATGGAATACTGCTTAGAAATGAGAAAGAATGAAATCCGTCCATTTGCAGCAATGTGGATGGAACTGGTGAAATAAGTCAATCAGAGAAAGACAGATATCATATGTTTTCACTCATATACGAATCTTGAGAAACTTAACAGAAGTCCATGAGGGAAGGGAAGGGGGAAAAAAGTTACAGAGAGGGAGGGAGGCAAACCATAAGAGACTCTTAAATACAGAGAACAAACTGAGAGTTGATGGGGGGTGGAGAGGGGAAAGTGGGTGATGGGCATTGAGGAGGGCACTTGTTGGAATGAGCACTGGGTGCTCATTTGACAATAAGTTATATTTTTAAAAAACCCTTTCTTTACCCTTGGTAATACTCTTTTCTCCGAAATCTACTTTGATATTAAAATAGGCACTCCAGCTTTCTTTTTATTAGTGTTAGCAATATTGTATTTTCCCATTGTTTTATTTATAACCTAGTTATTCCCTACATTTAAAGTGCTCTTTTGGGGGGCCTGGGGGGCTCAGTTGGTTAAACATCCAACTTTGGCTCAGGTCACGATCTCACGGCTCATGAGTTCAAACCCGGCATCTGGCTCTGTGCTGGTAGTGTGGAGCCTGGAGCCCACTTTGAGTTCTGTATCTCCCTCTCTCTGCCCCTCCCCTTCTCTGTCTCTCTCTGTCTCTCTCTGTTTCTCTCTCTCTCAAAAATAAATAAACATTAAAAACATTAAAAAAATAAATTGCTCTTCTGGTAGCCAGTATAGAGTTGGGTCTTGCTTTGAAAAAAAATAATCCAACATGACAATCTTAATCCAATTGAAAGTCAACTGTCAAATATTCAGGGCATTTTGTGAGCCATCAATAGCTTGAAATCAACTATGATAGAAGTATTTATTATAGAAATCAGCAAATGTTACAAATCAGATCTCCCCTTCCCTACCAGAGTTGGTTTATAAGTATATCACTGCTCCCAGATTTCTTGAGTGAATTTAGCACCCTCTCTTCCTAAAATCTCTGACCACCACACCAACTTTCCTGTTCTGACTTTTTTTCCCCCTTCAAACTCAACTCTAAGAGATACAGATTGTAAGATAGAAGGAGTAGCTTTTTGTTTTAGTTGGTACTATAACCCTAGGACCTAGCACAGTGTCTGGAACATAATAGGTGTTAGCTATTTATTGATGTTGTAGTACCCTCCCATCTTATATGTAACACTGCTCCAAAAGGAATCCCACTTATGCCATAGGAAGCACCACACCCACATCAATGATTTTTGAACAGATATCCACAATATTGGATTTTACAGGAAAAATAGTAAATCCTAGAGCTGGATTAGACAATTTTCTTAACCCCAGCCAGTCAATTAACTAGGGTCTACATGCCAAATACAGCCCCAAATCCCTATGAATGGACTTCTTTAGATATATCCTAGTCAAGAAACTTTCTAAAATAAGTTTTTTTTTTTTTTGAGACACAATCCAAACCTTCTAGAATCTTCTATGTTCATCTTTACTCATTCCTGTCTGTTTTCTACTCTGGTGCCCTTATCTCTGTTTCTTTAATAAATTTCTTTACTCTTGATGTTTGGCTTTTTTGTTGTGCTGCTTCCCCAGTTTACTTCTAAATTACTTCCCTGATAAACCTTGAATAAGCATCATCAGAATCACAGACTCCATTTTGAAGGTCACATCTGTATATTCACTTTCTGCAGAAATGTTAGGGATTAGCATAACTACAGTGCAATCATATTTCTACGAAACAAGCACCAGGAAAACACAGTTGTTTTGTGCTTTCAGTACACAGTGATTTGTGCGTGTGTGTGTGTGCGTGCGTGCGTGTGTGTGTATGTTGTCATGCCATCTGAGCGTATGGCTTTTTCAGCAGTACTTCAAGTCAAAGTAAAAAGTTGAGCCCAAGGGTAGGTAGGAAATCACTCTTTCAATAGGCTCAAAGATGGGTCCGGTTTCCTTTCTTCATCTTAGTTATGTCCAAGTTGGAGGCTTCAAGTTTATGAGTGACTTGATCAAATTAGATTTTAATTCTTTCCTGCTTCTCTCTCAGATTTCTCCACATCACCAAATGTATCAGGACGACCAACTGCAAATGTCGCAAACGTCCGGAGTACAGACCTTGAGAATGAAGATATAATCCTTATGAAGCGTCGTATATTTGGCCACAGGATTATCGTTGTCAACTTTGCGATCAATGATTTATATTTTTTTTCTGAAATGGAGAAGTAAGTTTCCCATCTCTCCCTGTCATGGCTTTCCAAACTTAGTACCATCCAGCAAAGACTGGAGTGGTCTACAAATGGTACCGTGATTTCAAACCTGCCAAGCAGGAATCTCCAACTGAAAATCTCACCGAATTCTGTCACTGTGTCAATTTCTGACATTCTTCCCTTTGGGTACTAGAAGCTCCTCAGTATTGAAAGAGTACTTACTTATACCAAGGAAGTGAAGCACTTTTTTTCTATTATTTGTTAATATGATAGAAGTTCTCTTACGTAGCACCACAGGGCCAATAGTTCTTTAGTTAGAGCAAAGAATTATAATAAAACTTGTGTGTGTCTGTATGTGTGTGCATGAAATTAATATATGTATAATATATTAATTATATATAATATATATTAAATATATATATTATCCCTTGCTTTATTCATCCATCTTATGAAAAAAGCAAGTAGTAGGAACAAACTGGAGGTCATTCCATTACATCTTTTGGTGAGTTATGTAAATCAAAACATCTTTCTAGTCTAGGTCAGATTATTCTTACCTGTTGTTCAGTGCCATTTCTACTTAGAAATGTTTTTTTAAATTTATTTTTTAAAATTTACATCCAGTTAGTTAGCATATAGTGCAACAATGATTTCAGGAGTAGATTCCTTAGTGCCCCTTATCCATTTAGCCCATCCCCCCTCCCACAACCCCTCCAGCAAACCTCTGTTTATTCTCCATATTTAAGAGACCCTTGTGTTTTTGTCCCCCTCCTTGTTTTTATATTATTTTTGCTTCTCTTTCCTTATGTTCACCTGTTTTGTATCTTAAAGCCATCATATGAGTGAAGTCATATGATATTTGTCTTTCTCTGACTAATTTCACTTAGCATAATACCTTCTAGTTCCATCCACGTAGTTGCAAATGGCAAGATTTCATTCTTTTTGATTGCTGAGTAATACTCCATTGTATACATATACCACGTCTCCTTTATCCATTCATACATCAATGGGCATTTGGGCTCTTTCCATACTTTGGCTATTGTGGCTAGTACTGCTATAAACATTGGGGTGCATGTGTCCCTTCAAAACAGCACACCTGTATCCCTTGGATAAATACCTAGTAGTGCAATTGCTGGGTCGTAGGGTAGTTCTATTTTTAATTTTTTTGAGGAACTTCCATACTGTTTTCCAGAGTGGCTCCACCAGCTTGCATTCCAACCAACAATGCAAAAGAGATCCTCTTTCTCCACATTCTCAACAACATCTGTTGTTAATGTTAGCCATTCTGACAGGTGTGAGGTGGTATCTCATTGTGGTTTTGATTTGTATTTCCTTGATGATGAGTGATGTTAAGCATGTTTTCATGTGTCGGTTGGCCATCTGGATGTCTTCTTTGGAGAAGTGTCTATTCATGTCTTTTGCCCATTTCTTCACTGGATTTTTGCTTTTTGGATGTTGAGTTTGAGAAGTTCTTTATAGATTTTGGATACTAGTCCTTTATCTGATATGTTGTTTGCACATATCTTCTCCCATTCTGTCAGTTGCCTTTTAGTTTTGCTGATTGATTCCTTCACTGTGCAGAAGCTTTTTATTTTGATGAGGTCCCAATAGTTTTTTTTTTTTTTTTGGTTTTGTTTCCCTTGCCTCTGTAGATGTGTTGAGTAAGAAGTTGTTGCAGCCAAGGTCAAAGAGGTTTTTGCCTGCTTTCTCCTTGAGGATTTTGATAGCTTCCTGTCTTACTTTTAGGTCTTTCATCCATTTTGAGTTTATTTTTGTGTCTGGTGTAAGAAAGTGGTCCAGGTTCATTCTTCTGCATGTCGCTGTCCAGTTTTCCCAGCACCACTTGCTGAACAGACTGTCTTTATTCCATTGAATATTCTTTCCTGCTTTGTCAAAGAATAGTTGGCCATATGTTTGTGGGTCCATTTCTGGGCTCTCTATTCTGTTCCGTTGATCTGAGTGTCTGTTTTTGTTCCAGTATCATACTGTCTTCATGATTACAGCTTTGTAATATAGCTTGAAGTCTGGGATTGTAATGCCTCCACCTTTGGTTTTCTTTTTCAGGATTGCTTTGGTTATTCGGGTTTTTTTATGGCTCATTACAAATTTTAGGACCCTTTGTTCTAGTTCTGTGAGGAATGCTGCTGTTATTCTTTATAGGAATTGCATTGACTACGTAGACTGCTTTGGTTAGTATTGACATTTTAACAATATTTGTTCTTCCAATCCAGGAGCATGGAATAGTTTTCCATTTTTTGTGTGTCTTCTTCAATTTGTTTCATAAGCTTTCTATAGTTTTCAGTGTATATATTTTTCACTTATTTATTCCTAGATATATTATGGCTTTTGGTGTAGTTGTAAATGGGATCCATTTCTTGATTTCTCTTTCTGTTGCTTCCTTATTAGTGTATCGGAATGCAACCTATTTCTGTGCATTGATTTTATATCCTGAAACTTTGCTGAATTCATGGATCAGTTCTAGCAGTTTTTTGGTGGAATCTTTTGGATTTTCCATATAGAGTATCATGTCATCTGTGAAGAGTGAAAGGTTGGCCTCCTCCTGGCTGATTTGGATGCCTTTTATTTCTTTGTGTTGTCTGATTGCTGAGGCTAAGACTTCCAATACTATGTTGAATAACAGTGGCGAGATCGGACATCCCCATCTTGTTCCTGACCTTAGGGGGAAAGCTCTCATTTTTTTCCCATTGAGAATGATATTAGTGTTGGGTCTTTCATACATGGCTTTTATGATCTTGAGGTATGATCCTTCTATCCCTACTTTCTTAAGGGTTTTTATCAAGAAAGGATGCTGTCTTTTGTCAAATGCTTCCTCTATATCTATTGAGAGGATCATGTGGTTCTTGTCCTTTCTTTTATTAATGTGATGTATCTTATCGATTGTTTTGCAAATATTGAACCAGCCCTGCATCCCAGGTATAAATCCCACTTGGTCATGGTGAATAATTTTTTTAAGGAATTGTTGGATCTGGTTGGCTAATATCTTGTTGACGATTTTTGCATCCATGTTCATCGGGGAAATTGGTCTGTAGTTCTCCTTTTTAGTGGGGTCTTTGCCTGATTTTGGAATCAAGGCCATGCTGGCTTCATAGAAAGAGTTTGGAAGTTTTCCTTCCATTTGTATTTTTTGGAACAGCTTCAAAAGAATAGGTGTTAACTCTTTTTTAAATGTTGGTAGAATTTCCCCGGAAAGCCATCTAGCCCTGGACTCTTGCTTTTTGGGAAATGTTTGATTACTAATTCGATTTCTTTACTGGTTATGGGTCCATTCATATTTTCTATTTCTTCCTGTTTCAGTTTTGGTAGTTTATATGTTTCTAGGAATTTGTCCATTTTTTCTAGACTGCCCATTTTATTGGCATATAATTGCTCATAATATTCTCTTATTATTGTTTTTATTTCTGCTGTGTTGGTTGTGATCTCTCCTCTTTCATTCTTGATTTTACTTATTTGGGTGCTTTCCTTTTTCTTTTTGGCTAGGGGTTTACCAATTTTGTTAATTCTTTCAAAGAACCAGCTTCTTGTTTCATTGATCTGTTCTACTGTTTTTTTGTTTGTTTTGTTGTTGGGTTGTTTTGTTGGTTTTTTTTGGGGGGGGGGTTTCTGCTCTAATCTTTATTATTTCCTGTATTCTTCTGGTTTGGGGTTTTATTTGCTGTTCTTTTTCCAGCTCTTTAAGGTGTAAGGTTAGGTTGTGTATGAGACCTTTCTTCCTTCTTTAGGAAAACCTGGATTGCTGTATACTTCCATCTTATGACCACCTTTGCTGCATCCCAGAGGCTTTGGGCTGTGGTGTTATCATTTTCATTGGCTTCCATGTACTTTTTAATTTCCTCTTTAATTTCTCGGTTAGCCCATTCATTCTTTTGTAGGATGGTCTTTACTCTCCAAGTATTTGTTACATTTACAATTTTTTTCTTGTGGTTGATTTTGAGTTTCATAGCATGTGGTCTGAAAATATGCATGGTATGATCTCAATCTTTTTGTACTTGTTGAGGGCTGATTTGTGTCCCAGTATGTGATCTATTCTGGAGAACATTCCATGTGCACTGGAGAAGAATGTGTATTCCACTGCTTTAGGATGAAATGTTCTTAATATATCTGTTAAGTCCATCTGGTCCAGTGTGTCATTCAAAGCCGTTGTTTCCTTATTGATATTTTGTTTAGGTGATCTGCCCATTGTTGTAAGTGGGGTGTTGAAGTCCCCTAGTATTATGGTATTATTATCAACGAGTTTCTTTATGTTTGTGATTAATTGATTTATATATTTGAGTGCTCTCACACTTGACCACAAATGTTTACAATTGTTGGGTCTTCTTGGTGGATAGACCCCTTAATTATGATAAAATGTCCTTCTTCATCTCTTGTTACAGTCTTTACTTTAAGGTCTAGATTGTATAAGTATGGATACTCTGGCTTTCTTTTGTTGACCATTAGCACGATAGATGGTTCTCCATGCCCTTACTTTCAATCTGAAGGTGTCTTTAGTTCTAAAGTGAGTCTCTTGTAAACAGCATATAGATGGATCTTGTTTTCTTATCCATTCTGTTACCCTATGTCTTTTGATTGGAGCACTTAGTCCACTGACGTTAGAGTTTTTTGCCATATGTTGCCAGTAGAGTCGGAGTTTCTGGTGGTGTTCTCTGGTCCTTTCTAGTCTTTGTTGCTTTTGTTTTGTTTTGCTTTGTTTTATTTTTTCATCTTTTCTCCCTTCAGAGAGTCCCCCTTAAAGTTTCTTGCAGGGCTGGTTTAGTGGTCACAAACTCCTTTCGTTTTTGTTTGGGAAAATTTTAATCTCTCCTATTTTGAATGACAGCCTTGATGGATAAAGAATTCTTGGTTACATATTTTGCATATTCAAAATTGAATATATCCTGCCACTCCTTTCTGACCTGCCAGGTTTCTGTGAATAGGTCTGCTGAAAACCTGATCTGTCTTTCCTTGTAGGTTAAGGACTTTTTTTCCCTTGCTGCTGTATGATTCTCTCCTTGCCTGAATATTTTGTGAATTTGACTATGATATGCCTTGTTGATGGTCGGTTTTTGTTGAATCTTATGGGAGTCCTCCGTGCTTATTGGATTTTAATGTCTGTGTCTGTTCCCAGTTAGGAAAGTTTTCCACTATGATTTGCTCACATAACACTTCTACCCCTTTTTTTCTCTCTTCATCTTCTGGACCCCTATGATTCTGATGTTGTTCCTTTTTAATGAGTCACTGATTTCTCTAAATCTTAAATTGTGCTCTTTTGCTTGAGTCTCCCTTTTTTTCTGCTTCATTATTCTCCATAAGTTTGTCCTCTATATCACTGATTTGCTGCTCTGCCTCATCCATTCTTGCTGCCATGGCAGCCATTCGAGATTGCAGCTCAGTTATATCATTTTTTATTTCATCCTGACTAGATTTTACTTCTTTTATCTCCGCAGAGAGGAATTCTAATCTACTTTAGACCCCAGCTGGTATTCTTTTTATCGTGATTCTAAATCCTGGTTGAGACATATTATTTGTATCTGTATTGACTAAGTCCCTAGCTGTTGTTTCTTCCTGCTCTTTCTTTTGGGGTGAATTCCTTTGTTTCATCATTTGAAGGAAGAAAAGGAATTAATAAGGTAAAAAAAATTAAAATTAAAAAATTAAAAACAACACACACACACACAAATCAATTAAATGGTGCTAGACTCTAGGTGTGTTTTGGCCTGTTTATTGAAAGGAGCTTGGTAGATTAGAGAAAATGGCAGTAAAGGGGGAAAAACAAGAAAAAAAAGGAAAACATTTGAAAATTTGAGAAAATGAATACAATGAAATAGAATAAAATGAAATGATGGAAATAAAATAATTTGAAAAATTTACAAAATGTAAGAAATATAGGAGAAAAATAAAAATAAAATTTTAATAAAAATTGGAAATAAAAATAGATTTTTTCTATTTCTGTATTCAAGAAAAAAAAGAAACAAATAAAAAAAGAAAATTCAATAGATGGACCAGTTAACAGACTGAAATACAATGAAATACGTTTTCCCCTAGAATTCAAACTATGAAACATTTTATAGTCCACAAACTAAGCAGGTGGAGAGATTTGTGGTGTGCCTGAAGAGCGAGGTTGGCCCTGTTGGGTGGGGCTTAGTGTAATGGCTCCATTCTCCACTAGATGGCACAGCTTAGCTTAGTGGATGGATTGTTGTGGTGCTTGTAGGTGTGACTGCGCATGTGAAGGAGGGGTGTCACCCAGCTACCCAGTCTCTAGTATCAGCACTCTGTGCTCCTTCTGCCAGCAATCGCACACCAGTCCTTTGTCTCTGGCTTCCATCCACTCTGCACTTTTACACTGTCTGTGACCAAGCTGTTAGGTTGCCAGGTGGCACCTCCCTCATGAGTTTTATCTCAGATGCAGCTGTGTTTCCCAACCCCTCAATTCTGAGGCCCTTCAACTTTGATCCACTCAGATCCTCTGGGGAAGGGTCTCACCAAGCAATGGCCAGGTGCCAGCCATACCCAGGAACATTCGTGGGACTGTTCTGCTGCCAATGTCCAGAGACTACGCCTGGGTGCCAGCCTGCCCCAGGAAAAGTTCACATGATTGTGTAGCAGCAGTTTTTCATGGACTATGGAAAATCACAATACACATCTGGCACCAGGCTTCACCAGTAACAACCTTGTTCTCTGGGGTCTGCTGGGACTGGGTGACTGCACAGCCATTACCAAATGTCTTTCCATCAGTGGAGCCACTTCTCCTATGTGGCCTGAGGACCTCCCAGACTCTACTCTGCTCCCGGGGATTCACCCTTCCCACCAGAGCACCATCAAGTATTGAGCTGCAGAGTTTCAGACTCTGTGCTCCCCCTGTTTACAGAGTCTTGATGGAATTTAAATCCTTTCCTTTCTCCTTTTTTAGTTCAGTCCCCATGGCTGTTTCCACTTTTCCACTTTCTCTCCAGCTGCTTTTTGGGGGGGCATGTTTTTCCCGTACTCTCCCCCCATCTTCATCCTGTCTCCACAAGCAAAAACAACTCCCTGCCCTCTGTGGCTTCTCTCTCCCCCAGTTCACATCTCTGCACCAAGTACCTGCTGAGCTCTGTGGTTTAGGTTGTGCAGATTTTTGTGTTAATCCTCAAATTAGTTTTCTAGGTGTACAGGAAGGTTTAGTGTTGATCTGGCTCTATTTAATGGACATGAGACACACAAAAAAAAGTCCATGCTTTTCCACCATCTTGGCTCCTCCCCCTCTACTTAGAAATATTCTTAACCAAGTGTGTTTTCATGTGTACAGCTGCCCAATTTGTGGGCCCAGAGCCTGAACTGGCAAAAAAGTCATACTGGAGTAGAGAAGTTAGTCAGTGGTTATCAACCCTGGTGCACATCAGGATTGCTTGAAGCTTATGATTACTGCCAATGCCAAGGTCCCTGAGATTTGGATTTTACTGGTCCAGTGTGGATCTTGGGAAATTGTATTCTCACAAGCTACTCATGTGATTCTGATGTGCAGCATAGTTTAGAACATGGGTCTAGTATCTCCAAAAGACAGTTGATTTAAAATTTCTCTTGAACATTTGCAGAGACAAGCAAGTGACTGTAAGAGGAATAAGAGCCTCCACTTTATTCCTTGTCCTCAAGGGTGGGGACATCTTTGTTACTCAGAAAAAGCATGTTGTTGGAATACTGATTTGAAATTTGGAACACATTTTCCCCATAGAAATGATGTACCACATACATGGTGATTAGATACCTTATGTACTAAAGTAGAATGGCTTGATTGTCTAATAAGTCTATATTTTAGATGTGGTGTGCTTTTTTTTTTGAGAACTGTGTTATAAGTTCTAAACTAATTTAAAAATAAAGACAGAGATGCATAAGTGGTATTTAAGTTGATATAAGTTGGAAGTCCCCTGTACATACATACAGGTCACTTAGTCTTCTATATTACTTCACTCATTGTGTATCATTATTATTGTTTTTGCTTGCCTCTGGTTGATTAGCTTTTTAAAAATGTTTAATTCCAGTATAGTTAACATACAGTATTATATTAGTTTCAGGTGTAGAATATATTGATTAAACAATTCTATACATTATTCAGTGTTCATCATGAGAAGTATACTCTTAATCTCCATCACCTATTTCACCCATCTGCCCACCAGCCTCTCCTCTGGTGACCATCAGTTTATTCTCTATAGTTAAGAGTGCATTTCTTGTTTTTTCCTTTTTTTCTTTGTTTATTTTGTTTCTTAAATTCCACATATGAGTGAAATCATATTGTATTTGTCTTTCTCTGACCAATTTATTTCACTTAGCATTATACCCTCTAGCTCCATCCATGTTGTTGCAAATGGCAAAATTTCATTCTTTTTTATGGCTGACTAATATCCCATTGTGTATATATAGCATAACTTCTTTATCCATTCAGTGGACACATGGGCTGCTTCCATAATCTGGCTACTATAAATAATGCTGCAGTAAACATAGGGGTGCATACATCTCTGTCAATTAGTGTTTTCATATTCTTTGGGTAATACCCAGTAGTGGGATTACTGGATCATATGGCAATTCTATTTTTAATTTTGTGAAGAAGCTCCATACTTAAACAGTTATTATTATGTCAAATCATACTAATGTACTTTCACTTACCTGTCAAACCTTTGATGTAAAGCCAAAGCCAGTCCTCTAATTGGAGATCCACATATTTCTCTTTCACAAACTATATCCAAAATGCTATCTGCTAATTCTGATTTTTCTTTCTTTCTTTTTTTAAAGTTTACTTTACTTATTTTGAGAGAGAGAGAAGTGAGCAGGAGAGGGGCAGGGAGAGGGGAAGAGAGAAAGAATCCTAAGCAGGCTCTGCACTGAGGGCGCAGAGCCCAATGTGGGGCTTGAACCAATGAACCATGAGATCATAACCTGAGCTGAAATCAAGAGTCAGTCACTTAATAGACTGAGCCACCCAGGCAGCCCAATTTTTTCTCTCCTTAAAGTGGAGTGAGAATTTAAAGGTTACTGCAAGGCAATTAATCCTTCTGGATTTTTATACTTGTTTTTTCAATGTTTTAAATTGCTTTGTCACACCCAACTCAATAGCAACTTTTTGAAAAGCAGCTTGTCTTTACTGGAATGTTCCAATGCATTGAAATTTGTTTTCACAGAAACAGCAAACACCTTTTCTTTTTATGTTCATAGTTTATCAATTTTTATAAATTACAAATTATAGTAACAAATACAATAGGCAAAAATATTTGAGAAGAAACATGGATAATTCTCAGTATATACCTGCTTCAACTCAATGGAAAAATGTGAGAGTGTATTACAAAAGGTACAACCAGTGTATACAGTGAGCACGTTACAGGTATCAGTGTGTTTTCAGAATTTCAGAGCACCTGGTAACTTAGCACATTAGTTAGAGGAATTGGGTTAAGAGATCTTCCACTGCACCCCAGTGAGGCATTTGGCTCAGTTCCACGAGTGCTTACTGATTGCTTACTCATTCTTGTGCACGGGATTTGACATAGGAGATACAAAAGACAACTAAGACATGCTCTCTATTCTCTAAGATCCCACAAACTGATCTGGATGGCAGACAAAAAACAAATAAGAGTTAAGAAGTAGGATGATAGGTGCAGGAAGTACATTTGGACAACTAAAAAGAAAAGCAGAACTTTGTTTTCCATGTTTACTGCTGAATCCCTGCTCTTGGAACTGCACCTGGCAAAGAGTAAACCCTTAATAAATGTCTGCTGGTTGGATAAATAAACCGATTTGCAAATTAAGCTTATAAAGGGAAAACATTGGTAGTCTACTCTTAGGAAAATTTTAAATGGTTAATATTTAAAGTGGCCTGAGAGAGGGGCACCTGTGTGGATTAGTCAGTTAAATGTCCAACTCTTGTTGATTTCAGCTCAGGTCATGATCTCACAGCTTGTGAGTTTGAGACCTACATGGGGTTCTGCACAGATACTGCAGAGCCTGCTTGGATTCTTTCTCTCCCTCTCTCTCTGCCCCTCCCCTGCTTTCACTGTCTACCATAAAGAAATAAACATTATATATATATATATATATGCACAATACATATATATATACATATATATACAAAATAAAGAAACATTATATATATATATAATAAATGTATATATATTTAAAATATAAAATATAAAGTTGCCTGAGGCCTGAGAGAAATAAACTGTGTACTTAAATCAAGACAAGGTATAACTGACAGATATTTGATGGTTAGTAAAAGAATATGTCACTAGGAGACAGTAGAAAGTAGTTGCCAGGGGTTATGGGAAGGGAGGAATGGATGGTTTTTATTTAATGGGCATAGAGTTTCAGTTGGGGAAGATGTAAAAAGTTCTGGAGATGGTGTTGATGGTTGAACAACAAGATAAATGTATTTAATGCCACTGAACTGTACATTTAAAAACGGTTAAACTGGTAAATTTTATGTTAGGTATATTTTACTATAATTTAGAAAAATAAGAAAATTAAAAAAAAAAAAGCAAGAGAAAAGCACTATCTTGCCTCGGAGAGTGGTGGTAATTGTGAAAGTGTCAGCAGAGAAGGGGAAACAAAGAAAAAGATAGCCCTTAGTTCCTGAAGTTGTCAGAGGCAAAACTCGTACAGAGACAAGGGTGGAGGGAGGATGGGATAAAGGGCATTTGCAGTAAAGAAATACACTTGAAGAAGCACTTAGCACATTACCTGACCTGTGGTAGGTGCTCAATATCTGCCAATGGATGCATTATGATTAAATGAATAAAGTTTCAACCTGGCCAAGGATTGGCCCTGTCTTTCTTAGGTCAGAAATGGGTCTGGGCTGGCTGCCCTATTTAGTTGCTGCTTTGATCTTCTCCTAGCTGATTTCCTGCTTACTGCTTCTTTTTAGATTTAATAATTTGGTGAGTTCAGCTCATATGCTGCAAGTCAACCGGGCATACAACGAGAATGACGTGATGCTAATGAGGTCCAAACTTAATATCATCCTAAAGCTCTACCTGAATTCTGAAATTCCTCCAAGGCTGAGGGTAAAGGGAACTCCCACTTCTCTCTGGGCTTTTGCCAAGAAGCATTTCTTCCACAAGAAATGATAGCTAATAGGCACCTCCTAAGTCCTGTGTCAACCAGATGTCCTTTACTAGAAGTTGCATGATAACATGCCGCTTTCTGGGGAGGGGATGGTCTTATAGGTATTGAGGGTACCTATAGGTACTAGGGGTCACGAGAGGTTTTCTGCCTTCCCTGGAATTATGTCAGTGACAGGCTCCCATTCTATGGGTAGGTGAACATCTCTGAATCCCAGAAGGATGCTATCCTTGCTTCCATTGCAGAGGGCCACCTAGATCGGAGCATCTTCCATGGGACTATCATGTCTCTCTTCCCCATCATTATGTACTTCTGGAAAAGGTAACTATTTCCCCTTGCCCAAGGATTATAAGGACAGGAAAACACATTTGACTTTCTAAAGAGTTTTCTGTCTTCCTCTAACTCTCTACTTCATGGTTTCCATTTTCATGGGAACTACAATGGTGTATCCTTATCCTACTTGCTACACTTGGTCTCTCATACTCCCACACTGAAACTGAATCAGAAGATGGAAGGTCAAGTAAGACTGGGGATCAGAGTGCCTGGGTCTCACATCCCCTGGCCACATGCTTGGGAAAGGATGTTAATTTTACTAGGCATAGGTTCCTCACCTAAGCGTGAATATGGAACATGGCTATCTGGGGAGAAATTCTGTCAAGACTCACACAACTGCACTTGTGCTTAAGGAGGCCCATTGAGGCAGTAAGACAGCAGAGTTTTACTCTGTTAGGTCCAAATACCATAATATTTCAATTTTCAAGAGGAGCTTAGACATTTAGGCTTTTATCTCTGAAAGTTAAAGTGGCAAATGTGGCAACTAACTCAAAACTAAACCATGGTAAGGAAACTCTGAAGGCCAAAAAACAAAAATGAAACAAACAAAATATTTGCAGGACATATGCAACCTGTGGCCCACTGGTTTCTAACCTATCCTGTCAAGGTTTGGACTGAGACACTGGCTCAGGTTCTCCCAGGTGGTTATTTACTCCTGTGGTGCACTGTGGCTCCAGCCTATATCTTCCACATAATGAATGGCAGTGCCCTGGGTGACAGTGACCAGAGGACAACTGGCTGAAATGTTCCAAGACAAGGCTAATTGAGATGTTTAGATTATTATGTGATTCCAAGTCTTAAGGGTTCCCCCTCTCCTCTCTCTCTCTCTCTCTCTCTCTCTCTCTCTCTCTCTCTCTCACACACACACACACACACACACACACACATTACCTTATTATAAAATAAGTGTAAAGTTTGCATACTAATCTCTAACCTTTATTTTAAAATCCCTATGATAATAAATTATTTAATACAGGATTGAGAGAAATTAAAAAGCAAAGTTCAAGATAACAAGTTTAGCCTTTTGAACACCAATTGTTACCTAGCACTAAGACTAGATTTGACTTAGTTCTGCTGAGCAGGATTAAATAGAAATTTTTCCTGATTCTGGAGAATGAGAAACCCCTGGGAAATGCATGCTGTTCCTGGCTCGAGTCAGTGCTCTGCAGTCTCTTATACCTATTTAGGAAATATAGGGGTGCTTCAGGGAGGCTTTGAATCCCTAATCCTTATGTAGTTGATTCTTTCCTTGCTTTACTGTATACTCCTATATAAAGAGTTTTATATTGCATAAACTGTATTCACATATCTTATCCCAGACGAACCTCTTAATAACCCTATCAGGTGGGTGGAACAAAGTGTTGTTATCCCCGTTTCATAGATGAGTAAACCAAGGCTCAAAGGAATTAAGAGACACATTGGATCACTTGGAATTAGTTAAGCCAGGATTAGAAACCAGGTCTCTCTGTCTCTTAAGTACCACAAAGAATGCATCATGTCACACTGGGAGCTCCATAATGGGAGGGAGACCCATTTCAGCAAATGGAATGGCAGAAACTAACTGTGATCAAATAGAGTGTCCTTTAAGGAAAGGAAGGAGGGCAGCAGTCAAGACCATCAGAGCCAAGTCGGGATAGAAAATAAATCCGGTCTTAGCCGAGACTCGACCTTAAGGGGGCCAATGCAAGAGTAGGCTGAAGGACAGCAAGGGGTTCGGGGCCACGGAGAAAGAGATGAAGAATATTGTGAGGGATTCCAGGGAGCAGTAGTTCTCAGGTTCCAGTGAGTATATGAGTCCAAGTTCATGTGAAGAGCAGAGGTCTGTCTACTCCAGGGAAAGGGCTGCTGGGAATACAATGACAGGGTCATGACCTCCAGCAAGGGACAGGATGAAACCAGGGATTGGGACCTGAGAGGAAGTCAGTCAGACACTCTGGCTGTACCAGGTGGGGTTAAGTAGGGAGTTCATACTCTGATGCTCAAGCAAGCATCCCAGGGATTGACCCCCACCTCAGACCTATGTACAGTAGGTTCTTTAAAGACTCCATTCACTGGTTCCAGAAGGGAATTCCAACATACTATGCATGGCAGGTCCTCACTGGAGCCAGGCCTGGACACAGAGGAGGCCGCAGAAGAAGGGCCTCTGACAGGCAGCACTCCAAGGCCTAGTCTCTTCTCTTCTCTATTACACACTCCATTCTCTGTAAGGACTGTCCCTGTTCTGGTTCCCTTGTGCTCCATGCTCCAGCCTCCTTAGCTGTTAGCTTTCTCCTTGTGACCAGAAGCCATTCTTTTCACAGGTTTTCTTCCTGGAAGGCAGCCCACTCTTACTTCCAGTACAAGGGGAAGATATTTAAAGATAAAAAAACTTCTCAAAAGCCCGTGCACAAGTATCCTCCTTTGAGTGGAGGTAAGTTCTATACCTATGTTCATGACCTACAGCCCCATTCTCCAGCAAATCAGACTCATGAAGGGAAAGCAAGGGTCCAAAAAACCAACTTCAGACTTCACAGAGGATATTGTCTTCTGGAGGGGTGGGCATCTCATTAACTTTACTCTTAGAGAAGCATTAAAGTATATTTTATCTGTGGCTATTAGTGCCAGATAAAGGGAACCCATGCACCAATCCCTGGCAGTACCTCCCAATAGCTTTGGGATGTGGGTCATTGTCATTGTCTATGTGGTGGGTAAATGGAGGTGGGGACCTGCTTTACTGCTATTTAAGAAGCCCCCTGCTCCAACTATCTCCAGAAACCCTACCATCTGAAAATTATGTATTTTACGTGTTAAATGACAACCACTTAAGTGGTAAATATATATATATATCTTTACGCATATATATAATTTTATGAGAGCATGAAAAAAATTCAGAAATAAAATGTTAATAGGATTATCTCTGCTCACTGTGATTATGAGAGATTTACATATTGATTATTAATATATTATTAATTAGACATTATTAATATATATTATTCATATGTTTTATATTAATATATTTACAAATAAATAGATGTGTTTGAAAACACATACACACGTTTTCTTAGCACAGAGTAGCTAAACTCAGTCCCTTTCTTAATATCTGCACTGAGATCAGTGCTTAAGCAAAAGGGAGTTTTAAAGAGAGGGAGGAGGGTGCACAGAGCAATGCCTAGAGAGGGCAAGACTGAATGTTTTTGCTTTGAAACATTCTGGGAACCAAAGAGAACAGGTTGGTGAGTCTGGGTCTAGTACCAGCATCAAAACAAAATATGGAGGTAAGATAGGAGTCTTAGAGACAGCAGCAAACTATCCTGTGAAAGAGCTGACCATTCCATAGTTTCAGCTTAAATTCTGCCCAGTTCTCATGTCCATTTTACCTGACACTTAACACTGTCCCTCCTCCAGCCCCCTCACAAACAAGTATCCTGCCCCCTTTCAGGAGTACAAACGAGGCTCTTGAGACTTAACCCATCCCTAGCTTGCCTGAATGGTAGGGGAAACAACTCTGGACCAGTTTCTGCCCCTCTGAGAGGGTCCTCACCTGAGTAGGAAATAAAACACCTACTTCCCTAGCTGGGGCTGCCCTCATAGCCAATTAATATTGCTCATTATCCTTTTCTCTGCCTTGTAAAGTGTCACATCAGTAGACAGAAATTAACAATCTTTTCAGTATGTGGAGCCAAGTGTCCCCGTGGGAATAAAGGCTCATTTAAGTGAGGGTGGAGGGATGGGTTGGAGGATACTAACAGGCAAAGGAGAGGGAGGTGAGCAGGCAGGGTGGGCAAATGATACTCAGAAGAGCAAGAACATACCCCTTAGTGGTAACCAAACAGCTTCCAATGTTTGGCTCATTTGCTATTGCTGAGCTCTAAGGAAGTAAATCCCCAAATCTTTTCTGGTGTCTGAAGTTGGAAGAGGGCAACAGGATGCCTAAATTAAGGGGCAGGACACTTGGGTTCCTGTCCTGAAGAGTCATCGTTTATGTGTTGGAGGACATTGAGCATTTTGCTTCTCCTCTCTCCACCCCAGATCCCTGATCTCAAATTTAGAGGTTTGGATTTAGATAATGTCTATCATTAACATACTGTACTCAGAGGAATGTCATCAAGAGTTTCCTTGCTTACACAGATTTATTTTGTCAGATGTTATAAGGGATTTTAATACACCCCCCTCCTTCTTCCCCAGGAGATCACGCCATTTTAAGATTCACCTTGCTCAGAGGCATTGAATGGTTTTGGCCTCAACAGCGGGAAATAATAACAAGTTCAGTCCAAAATTGTGAGTTGGGATTGGAATCCCACTGATGTCAAAAGCCTACTCCACAGTTAGAGGATGACTCTAATGCCATTTTGGCCAATCTTCTTAGTGACCACAAGGAGACTGAGGTACCCAAAATGCGAAGCAACTTTTTCCAAACACACAGCTTGTGAGTGGCAGAGGTGGGATGAGAAATGGGTCTCTTGGCTGTCCTTCTGGGCCTCTGTGCATAGCTCTCATTTGAATAACTGTACTTTCTTGATTCTTTTATAGCCCCTTGAAGGCAGGTTCCTTAACCTTGTCTGTATCTCTGCTGGCTCCTCTGCCATTTCTGGGTGTGATGTGTGACCTTTATTAAGAGATGATTGTAACATCCCAATTGTTATTTTCCCTTCCCACTGAGAATGCCTGTGGGCTTGAACAGGACCTCCAATCTATACATCCTGGTTCCTGGAAGTGCCTGCTGCTGATCTTCTTATTCCTGGAATAAACACTCTGGTCCTAGCATCCTATATTTGAGCCATGTTATTTCTTTTTTTTCCCCCATCTTCAGCGTCAAGGAGTTAATCCCACTCCCAAGTACTAAAGTTGCCTTGGGTTCCACATGGATTTCAGGTTGGGGATACTCTTTTCTGTTGCTTATGGGCATAAAATGCCAACTTTCCTGTTCTACTCATTTGCATATGTCCTCTCATTGCTTAATGGTAGAGGCCTCTATGGAATATTGCCCATGATCCATAGAGTCCAAACAGCCCTAAAGTCTTGTGGTTCTAGTGTTCATCTGGCCCAGTCTCCTTATTTTACTTCCCTGAGTCTGTGGGGTTGGCATCATGACCTTTGCATCCAGATGAAATGTCTACTAAGACAAAAGGTATTACAGCATTCAAACCAGGTCTCCTTAAAGTCCCTGGAGAATCACTGTTTCAACTTCACTTCCCAACTCCTTCGTTGGAGGTATTTACCTGGAAGCTGTTCTGGGATGGCCCTCCTGGGCTGGAGGTCCTCCAGTGAGTGCTTGCGTCCTGAGTTCTGATGAAGTTTTTCTCTGTATTTGTCTTTAGCTTCATCTAGCAACCTTACCCCATCAAGACATGTGCTCTCCACTGTGCAGCTGTGTCCTGTCACAGGGTAGGCATGAATCAGAAGTCCTCTTCTTCAGTTCAGAGCTGCTTTGTCCAAGTGTACAATGGGAGATGGGGGAGAAACTTTTTGGAAACCCAGCTCCACATCCTGACATTCCTCAGCATGTAGAGCCAAGGTGTTGAGCTTAGTGCTTCCAGAGAGGCCTGTAGTCAAGATAGTTAGGGAAGGGTTTCTCTGTGGCTGTCTTTGCTCACCTGTAACTAATACAGGCACTTTTAGGAAGTTGGAGTCCCTGACCCATCCTCCAGGAGAGCACTATTGCTGGGGGAAGAGTGTCCCAGATGATCTTTTATTGCCAGCCTCCCTAATACTCCAGCCTTTCAAAGTAAGGTACATAAAATGGAAAGCAGAGTTGTTCTACTTGGCAGGATATTAGCAATAAAAGCATGAAGGACTCGAGCCTGTCAAAATCGGATTCAGCCTAACTCACTTCTATACAAGCACCAAAGTGGAATTAATGCTAAGTTAATGTTCTGAGAGAATCCCCAGAGAGTCATGGAAGCCACAACTGAGCCCAAGAGCTGCTTAAAAGTCAAGGTTATAGATAGCAACCTCTGTGAATGGAAGGTCTGGTTTCCTCACCAGCCATCCCACATTCTCAGACCTTCTACAAGTCTGACAGGGACTTGGAGCTGCCCCAGCATCACTTGCCAGTGCTGGTGCCTGGAAGGCAAGCCAGGTAATTTGGAGTTCTTTGTACAGAAAGACAATGCATAGCTTCAGGGGTTGCATGTTCTTGTGGAGGAAGGTGAGAATGAGAATGCAAGGGGCCATATCCTGAAGGCAAAGGGTTTTGGTTTTGGCCATTGCCATTCCTAAAGAGAATGATGGCAACAGACCAGCAGAGATTACACTAGTGATCTCATTGCCATTCTAATAACTGGCCACTCTTCTTCTTCCTTCAGACAAAATTTACCCAGCAACAAAAGGGAGAAAAAGTAGTCAAGTCAGGCTCCCAAAAGAGGCACATCATCTCTCAGAAGCCTCCTAAAACTGACAGAAATGAAGTGCCCTGTGTCATCTTCCCTAGAAAGATAAATGGAGTGACAGCCCAAACATGGCAGGACCAGACTGCAGTGGGTAAGATGGGGTGCAGAGCATGACCAGAAGCACCTCTGCCCTCCTTGAATGGAAGGTCCTGTCAGAGATGGTCTTTCCACAGTGGGAATGTAACAGATCACCCAACTCTTAGGGTCAGGAGACCTGGGCATTTAATTCACTCTAGAGCTGCATGGCCTTGAGCAAATCTCTGACTCATGGTTGTCAAAGAATCCCATGACAAATGTATGAAGGTGGCATTAAACACACTTATAAACAAGGTATTCTTTTTATCAACAGTGACAGGTGGGATCTTTTAATGCTAGTATCTCCCATTTGGACAATGATTCACATCCATTGTATTAGGAAATCCTCACAACCCTGTGAGTAACCTTGTTAAAAACTACTTATTTTTAAACAGATGAAGAAACTCACACACACAGAAGGTAAGTGACTTTCCCCAGATCAGGTAGTAAGTGTAGATCAGGTAGTAAGTGGCAGAGTCTAGACTACAACGCACCACTTGTGAGCCTTTGGCTAGATCTCATTCCATGGGCACCTTCTATACAACTTCTCATGTCCAAAAGGAATAGTTCTTCACTGGAGTTCTGTTTATTTGCCAATTAATATGTAAAGAGACTCTGGGAAATTTTGACCTAGTTATAGAGTCACTAAGCTCATTTTTTGTCCTTTGAAGAAAATCAGGAGTAAAATGACCAAATGTCCTAAATGAGCCCCCCACTTGAGATAATCAAGGAAAGATGGGCTCAACTCTGTGGGTTGTAGAACAAAGAAAGTAGAAGGCTTATTAGAGAAGCCTCTCCGATTTCCAGCCAGTTTCCTGCTATGCTGATGCCCTTTATTTCCTAGACTTTCCTCAAGGATGAAAAATGTGATGTTAAGACAGGGCTGACAAACACATGGAAATGTGAGATCATCTGGATAGGACTTTGATTGCAGTAGCCCAGGAAGACTGTAAGTAGATGTGCCTAGAAAAGGTCTGAATGCAGGTGAGGTGTGGAGAGCCTCAGGCCACTGGGAGAGGGTCCAGTGAGGCAAGCATTTAGCCTAAGAAAATCCCAGAAGAAGGAAGTGAAAATTTCTTCCCCTAAAGGGGCTAGGGCTCCAAAATAGAACCTGAATTAACAGACAGAGCAGAGTGCATGAAACAGAATCCCAGCTTTTAAAAATCCGGCAAGAAACTAAGGCAAGATGCCAGGAAAAGAATGGAGAAGAGCCCTATTATTGAAATAGAAGTAGCAGGAATGGCCTTGGTCAAAGGGGAAAAAGACCTTGTACATGGAATGAAAGAGGATGTTAGGCCAGCAACAAAGTGATTGGTGAGGATCTGGTAAAATATTGATTCAGCGTCATGTGCCTAAATACCCTCACATTGTACTAAGCTGGACCTACCGATTGGCAGTAGGTGAGACCCACTGAAGGAAAAGAGAGATCACTCAAAGAACTCATTTGAAACTGTGATCTTTGCCCATTTCATAATTCTCTCCCTGTGTATGCTCATCCATGGTTATATTTTGTGCAGATATGCAAGTACACATAAACATGCTATTCAAAAACTTCACAATAATTGATAGAACCACCCTGAATATAAAAAGTATTTCTCCTCATTTATTGAGGCTTGCTGATTGCCTCCTTTGATTTCTTATTCTCTCACTTCAGATCTAGTATGTTCTAGCCTCAGATTTAAGCTAGTATCACAAGAGCAATCACCTAGCATGCAAGCAAATAATATAAATGGGTAAGCAACCCATGAGACATAATAGGGAATGGTAGAAACTGATGAGCTGGTGAATACATCTCAAAGGAGACAGTAATAGCTCTAGCCAGCCAACTCAATGTGGTCAGAACTTCCTAACTTAGGACAGAGAGATTGAGAGAGAGAGAGAGAGAGAGAGAGAGAGAGAAAGGAAGGGAGGAAGGAAGGAAGGAAGGAAAGAAAGAAAAGAAAGAAAGAAAGAAAATAAGAAAGAAAGAAAGAAAGAAAGAAAGAAAGAAAGAAAGAAAGAAAGAAAGAAATGGGGGAGAGAGGAAAAGAGAGAAAAAGAAAAGAGAAAAAGAATAATAAATTAAAATTTTTTGGAATACTATGCAAGTCAAACAAAACTTGGCTTGTGATCTTTGCTTTCCACTTTTTCTTTCCCCTTGTAATTATATTTAGGCCCTGAGTCTATCTTAGAAAATATTAGAAGGGAGAAAGAGAATTCCAAACAATAGATCCATGGGAGTCACTGGCATCAAAGGTAAGGGCCAGGAAAGAAGGGCCAGGGAAGGAAGCTAGCCTACTCTAGTCCCTGTATTAGTGTTCTATTGCGAACACAACAAATTACCAGACGTTTAGTGGCATAAAACAACACAAAATTACTGTCTTATGGTGCTGAGGTCAGAAGTCTGACCCAGAACTCATCAGGCTAATGTCAGGTATGCAGAACTTCATTCCTTTCTGGAGGCTCTAGAGGTGCATCCGTTCCCTTGCTCATTCAGGTTATTGGCACAATTCAGTCTCTGCAGTTGTAGCCCTGAGGTTTTGTTTCCTTGCTGGCTATCAGCCTTTGCCTGACTAAAAGACCCTCAACCCTTTAATGGCATATTATATAAGACCATTGACAATTTGATCCCAATTTAGATTTCCAGATTCGTGTCTTGCCTCTCTTCCTCATACTTCCCATTCCCCAGCAAGGAGGTTGTATAAAACACCCTTCCTTTTCCCCTCCACTGGGTGGTAAGAGACATCACAACAGTGACACCTCCTGATTGTCTCCTCTCTCTTCCCACCATTTCCTGTCTGTTTTTGCAACATTTTTTCCCTCTCTTTGTAGATACTTGTTTATATATATCCCTCACCTACTAGACTATAAACTTTTGTAGAGACCATGTCCTATTTTTCTTTATGCTTCCAATTCCTAGCACAGTGACATAAAGATAATAGTTGCCCCAGAAATACATGTCAAATGCATGAGTGAATGCCAGGTTTATGAATGTAGTAGAAAAAATAGGATGTGCAGTTTATGCCTGCCCTAACCTTACAGTTAACTATACTGACTTCACAGTGAGAGTATACCATGATGTTTACCATAAAAATCAAATCAGTAATTAAATATAATTGTGACTATCACAATAAAGAAGAAATATCAAACTTTCCTCATGAAACTTTTTTATGTTCCAATAACTCTTGATGCTTTAAGGACTCTATTTTAGGAAGCTCATAAGTGCCATTCAGACTAAACACTGACAGAAAGAAGCAGGGGAAAACAGCAAGAGAGGCAGAGAGATCCTCCTTCTACCTTCAGGAGCCTTCCAGTTATGTGTGCCAGGAAGTGACATATATCTTCCCTCTTTTTACAGAAGTATGAAAAGATATCTGTCCTTCATTTTGAGTGTCTCCAATTGATCCAAGTGTTGCTGCAGAGGAGGGGGGAAGCTTGTGTGCAGCACCTCAGGGTGCCAGTCCACACCTCTATACCTCAACCAGGGCTGCAGATCATTAGCCAGAATAAAGGGTGTCCATATTCACAATTGGTGGGCCTCCCATACTCTCCTTAAAGAAAAGGGCACAGGGAAACAATATGTTGCTCCCTAGAGGCTCTTAAGGTCATTTTCAATTCAAGAAATTAATGGAAATACTAATTATTTTTCTGGATTAAGACCATGGACCCAGTCTCATCCAGAAGCTCTGACACATGGGTGCTCCCCTGACCAAGAGTCCAGGCAAGGAGGCCCTGCTGCCTCACGAGAACTCATGCTTTTTCATGAGTCAGGCTTGTTTTAAATCCAATCTCTACTCCTTAGTAACTTAGTGATCATCAGCAAATTGCTTAACCTTGCTGAGTCCCAACTGCCTTATGTGTAAAATGGAAATGTTAATGTCTACCTCCTAGGATTGCTTGGAGACCAACTTGGGATAATATAGGCCACGTGTACTACATGGGGCCAGACACAGAGCTGGTGGTGAGGACATTAGTTGGTTCTTCTCTTTCTACCTTTTCCTGGAACATGAAGGAAATGGTTGACCAGGAGTGATATAGTTGAAGAGTTAAATTCAGAAAAAAATCTGAATGCTTTTCTTCCAACAAGATACATGGTTCATGAGCATTCAGTAGCCAGGACATCCACAAACCCATTAATTTCTTTTTTTTTTTTTTTTCAATGGTAGATAGAGGTTCAGTTTATCTGTATTTCAGCTAGCATTTTGGTCAGTTTGAACAAAATTCTTGTGGAGAAGTTGGAACAGTGTGGTCTGGATGATGGTATGGTTTGGTGTATTAAGCTATTAAATGAATTTACTTAAACTTGAAAAAAGGCTTATAAAGAAAACCCATTGATTTCTAATGTATAACTTCTACATAGTCATTTGGAGGATTTCTACATGTTATATGCATCTACTGTAAGTAGGAGATAAAGAGATTTCCTCCTCAGCCCCTAACATATATTTTGAAATACAGTAAAACTTTAGATAGCTAGTAACTTATTCTGAGAGTGTTCCACAAGACAAGCAAACATTTCTAATAAATTTTAACTTGATAAATGAGTGATGCCTTGCAATATGAGCAGTATGTGACATCGAACATCACATGATCACAACTGAGCCAAAGGTTCTTCTCTCTCTCTCTCTCTCTCTCTCTCTCTCTTCTCTCCCTCCTTCCCTCCCTCCCTCTGCGGGACTGTGGGTGATTGATTTCCATGCTCAGAAGCTCGGTCTCAGGCCATGGTGTTTGGCAGAAATCAATGATTTTTCAGAATATTGGAAGGTGCCCACAACTGACACTAATGTATTTTTTGTCACCTGAAAGCACCTGTGGACAGTCCTTTGCTTTTCCATACATGAGTAAGCTTAGGAATGCCTTGCTTCTTTCTAGGCAGACTGCCTGCCAATATAGACCCTTTCCTCCTGCTGCCTTATTGCCAGTTACATTAAATACAGTATATGACAAGAATTTATTAATACTGTACTATAGTCAATATCCATACAAGCATATAGAATGTCCCCCATGCAGAAAAAGGTTGAGAAGAAAGGCGATAAGAAGATTACAGTGGAAGAAGGAAATCATCGAGAAGTATAAACAAGGTATACAAGTGGCTGAAATTGCAAGATTTTATAAGAAGTCTACATCTGCATCTTGTCTGCAGAGGAGGAGAAAAAGGCAGAGGAATCACTCACTTGAAATGAGATTAGGGTGATGTGTAAAATGTGGGAAACAGTGCAAAATTTTGTAGAAAACACCACCTGAATAAGGCTGTAGCAATGCGAGCGATAAATCTGTTTAACGACAATGCAATGTCACATTTCTGTGAAATCTTCAAAAGGAGTCAAAAGCAAGTGTCATTGGATAGGTTCCTTGTTAAATTTATACAAAAAGAAAGAGATTCCATTGAGCCAGTAGATAGCAGTGATTCCATTAGTGATAGTGAAAGGTGTCCTACGCAATAACCCTCCTCTCTCTTGTCTCCCTCACATCAGCCATGAAGATTTTCAAAGATAAGTGCAAGTTAATTATTTTATTTTTATTTTTCTTTATACTTTGTATTTTCTCTATTATTTTTTATTATATTACAGTATTGTAATCATTTTTATATGAATATTTTTGGGTCGTGGAATGAATCATCAGAGTTTCTGTTATTTCTTATGGAGAAGTTCACTTTGATATACAAGTGCTTTGGATTACATGCATGATTCCAGAACAAATTATGCTTGCAAACCACGTTTTTACTGTATTTAAGACCCTTTACTGAGCACTTACTATGTATCAACTGGGACAGGAATCATAAGACTTATAGGTGAGCTAATGGAGGTCTGTAGAGAAGTCTCCTTTTGCCTCTTGCTTGCATGGTTACTTAGAAGTCAGATATAACTCTTATCTTTGCTCCTCTTATACGTAAAGTGTTTTATTCCCCTGACTTCTTTGAAGAAATTTTTCTTTATCTTATATATTCTGTAGTTTGAATATAATGTGTAGTTTTTTGACAGTCACTTACTTGGTGTTCTTTAAACTTCCTGGATTGGTGGCTTGGTGTCTAGTATCAATTTTGGGAAATTCTTAATCATTATTGCTTCAAGTGTTTATTTGGTTCCTTTCTTCTTTTTCTGGTTTTCCCATTACATGAATGTTACTCTTTTTCTAACTGTCCCACAGTTTTTTAATTTTCTCTTCCCTTTTTCCCAGTTTTTTTTTTTTCTCTTTTTACCTTTCAGTTTTGGAGGTTTGTATTGATAGATCCTCAAGCTCAGATTTTTTTTCTCAGCCATGTCCCATCTACTGATGTGTGCATCAAAGGCATTCTTCATTTATGTTAGTCTTTTTTTTATCATTAGCATTTCTTTTTTTTCTTGGAATTTTCATCTCTCTGTTTACATTACCCATCGTTCTTGCATGTTGGCTACTTTTTCCATTAGATTCACTAGCATATTAAGCATAATGGTTTTAAATTTATGGTCTGAAGATTCCTACATCCTTGCCATATCTAGGTCTGTTTCTGATACTTGCCCTTGTTTCTTGCCTTTTAGTATGCCTGGTAACTTTTGGTTGAAAGCAAGAAATGTACTTAGTGAAAGAAACTTAGGCCTTTTATAACATGGTGGCATGGTGTGAAAGAAGAAAAGCATTCTACAGACACACCTTGTTTTATTGCACTTCGTTTTACTGCACTATGCAGACATTTCATTTTTTACAAACTGAGGTTAGTGGCAACCTTGTATTGAGCAAAACTATTGGCACAAATTTTCCAACAGCATTTGCTCATTTTGGAATTCCTGCAATTCTTTCAATATTTCAAACTCTTTCATCATTATATTTGTTATGGTGCTCTGTGATCAATAATTTTTGATATCATTATTTTAGTTGTTTGGGGTGCCACAAACTGCACCCATATATGATGGCAAACTTAATAAGTATTATGTGTATTTTGACTGCTCTACTAACTGGCTGTTTCCCTGTCTCTCCCCATCTCCTTGGGCCTCCTGTTCCCTGGGACACAGCAATACTGAAATTAGGCCAGTTAATAACCCTACCATGACTTCTAAGTGTTCAAGTGAGAGGAAGAGTCACATGTCTCTCACTGTAAATCAAAAGCTAGAAATGATTAAGCTTAGTGAGGAAGGCATGTCAAAAGTTGAGACAGGCTGAAAGCTAGGCCTCTTGTGGCAAAGAGTTAGCCAAGTTATGAATACAAGGGAAAAGTTCTTGAAGGAAATTAAAAGTTCTGTCCCAGTGAACACATGAATCATAAGAAAGCAAAGAGGCCTTATTGCTGATTTGGGGAAAGCTTCAGTGGTCTGGATAGAAGATCAAACCAGCCACAACATTCCTTTAAGCCAAAACCTAATCCAGAGCAAAGCCCTAATTCTCTCCAATTTTATGAAGGCTGAGATAGGCAAGGGAGGTGCAGAAGAAAAGCTTGAATCTAGCAGAGATTAGTTCATGAGGTTTAAGGAAAAAAGTCATCTCTATAACATAAAAGTGCAAGATAAAGCAGCAAATGCTGATATAGAAGCTTCAGGAAGTTATCCAGAAAATGTAGCTGTGATAATCAATGAAGGCGGTTACATTAAACAACAGATTTTTATTATAGATAAAACAGCCTTACATTGAAAGATGCCATTTAGAACTTTCATTGCTAGAGAGAGTTAAAGCCTGACCTCAAAGCTTCAAAGTTCATTTGTTAGGGGATAATGTAGCTGGTGACTTTTAAGTTGAAGTCAATACTCATTTCCAGTCCAAAAATCCTACAGTCCTCAAGAATTATGCTAAGTCTACTCTACCTATGTTCCATTAACGGAACAACAAAGGCTGGATGATAGTACATCTTTTTTATAACATAGTTTATTTGAATATTTTAAACCCACTGAGACATACTGCCCAGAAAAAAAAAAAAAGATTCCTTTCAAAAGACTACTGCTTATTGACAATACACTTGGTCACCCAAGAGTCCTGATGGAGATATACAATAACATTTAAGTTGTTTTCATGCCTGCTAACACAACACCCACTATGTAGCCCATAGATCAATGAGTAATTTTGACATTGAAGTCTTATTATTTAAGAAATACATTTCTTAAGGCTATAGCTTCCATAAACAGTGATTTATCTGATGGATATGGGCAAAATAAATTGAAAACTTCAGGAAAGTGTTCAGAAATGAATGTTAAGAACATTTATGATTCATGGAAAGAGGTCCAGATATCAACAAGAACAGGAGCTTGGAAGAAGTTGATTGAAACTTTGAGGGGTTCAACACTTCAGTGGAGAAAATAACTATAGATGTGGTAGAAATAGCAAGAGATTGGAAGTGAAACCTAAAGATCAATCTCATGGTAAAACTTGAATAGATGAGAAGCTGCTTCTTACAGATGAGCAAACAAAGCAGTTTCCTGAGACGGAAATCCACTCCCAGTGAAGATGCTGTGAGGATTGTTGAAATGCCAACCAAGGATTTAGAACATGATGTAAATTTACTTGAAAATGCAATAGCAGGTTTTGAGAAGATTGACTCTAATTTTGAGAAAAGTTCTCTGTGGGTAAAATGCTATCAAACAGTATTGCATGCTACAGAGAAATTGTTGGTGAAAGAGTCAATGTGGCAAACTTCATTGTTGTCTTATTTTAAGAAATTGCCACAGCCACTCCAGTCTTCAGCAGCCACCACCCTGATCAGTGAGCAGCCATTAACATGGAGGCAAGACCCTCTACCAGCAAAAAGACTATGGCTCTCTGAAAGCTTTGGTGATGGTTAGCATTTTTAGCAATAATGTGTTTTTTTAATTAAGGTTTGTACATTGTTTTTTTTTAGACACACTGCCATTGCATACTTAATAGACTATAGTATAGTGCAAACATAAGTTTTGAAGGCACTGGGAATCTAAAAAATTCACTTGGCTCACTTTGATATTCACTTTATTGTGGTGGTCCGGCATTGAATCGACAATATATCCAAGGTATGCCTACATAGTCTTGTGATCAGATCCCAGACTTTTAGTGAGCTTGTGTTGCTGGGCTGTCAATTTTGCAAGTGCTTTTCAGTTTTTCCTTTTTTTTTTTTTTTTTAATTACCTGTTTAGATGGTACAGGATGGAGGCTAGATTTGTGTATTTACCTTCTCCCACATGGAAGGATAGAGTAGCTGGAGTTGGCTATTTTCCCTTCCCCTGAGTTGGTTAGACTCTGTTAAAACCCCAGTATGTTAGGTCTGATAAAATAGTTTCTCTTATGGGTATGGCTTTCTCAGAACGCTCTGGTGTGTTTCAAAATGGTTACTTTTGGGGTGCCTGGGTGGGTCAGTCAGTTGAGCATCCAATTCTTGATTTTGGCTCAGGTAATGATCCCAGGGTTATGGGACTGAGCCCCATGTCCACATTCACTCTCCCTCCACCCCTCTCCTCCACTTGTGTGTGCTCTCTCTCTCAAATTAAAAAAAAAAAAAAGTTACTTTTTTGCCTCTCCCTGCTGGAAGCCCAAAGGGATTTTTCTGTGATCTCTACTGTGAGAACCTGGTAGGGCTCCTGGAGATAAAATGTACAAAAGTGTGAGTCCTGCCCCATGATTGAGTCTTCCTGGGATTTTGTTTGTTTTATCTCTCAGACTTGTCCATGCAGAACCTCCAGCAATTTGTCAGTTACAGCTGAAATTTTCTTCCCCATTTCTGGTTCTCACTGAGGTGGGTTTCTGTTCTGGTAAGTTGAGATTCTCTGTATTCACCTGTCTCTCTAGTTTGAGGAGCATCGGTTTGCCCTGTGATCTTATTTCTTTGATCTAAGAAGATGTTGATTTTTTTCAGTTTATTCAGTTTTTTATTCTATCTATTGGTAGAATGGAGTAATGACTTCTAAGCTCCTTACCTGCTGGATCAGAAACCTGAAGTCAAATGAGATTTTTTTTTTTTTAATGTTTATTTATTTTTGAGACAGAGAGAGACAGAGCATGAACGGGGGAGGGGAAGAGAGAGAGGGAGACACAGAATCGGAAGCAGGCTCCAGGCTCTGAGCCATCAGCCCAGAGCCTGATGCGGGGCTCGAACCCACAGACCGCGAGATCGTGACCTGAGCTGAAGTCGGACACTTAACCGACTGAGCCACCCAGGCGCCCCAAAGGAGATTTTTTAAAAAACTGAACCTGAGGCACACAAATGCTCTGACTTAATTGGTGTGGGATGGGGCCCAAGTGATTCTAATATACAGCCAGGTTGAGAACTACTTAGAGGTTCATATACACTTTGCTGTGTAGAGAAGTAGGCAGTGAGAATGGATACAGAGGGTTTTGTCCTATTGGTCATTCTAGTCAGGCTTCTCTGTGCTAGATCCAGTTCCTTGGCTTTTATTAAAGGAAATAGCTACAGGACATGTGTAGAATTTTACTTTTTTAAGCATATATTCACAGGGTTGTGCAGTCACCAATACAAACTAATTTTAGAACATGATCTGTAGTTCAACTTGGGAAGTATTTCCATCTTAATAGTAAGTCATCCAATCCATGAACATTAAGCATCTTTCTATTTAAACGAAAATGAACATTATAGGTATGTCTTGCTTTGTACGGCAGCTGAATTTGGTAATAGTTGAATAAAAATCCATCTTTATATCAATTATTTTCTTAATTAAGATTTTATTTTTAGAGCAGTTTTAAGTTCACAGAAAAATTGAGAGGAACGATTTCCCATATACCCCTACCCCCCCACACATACATAATTTCACTATTATCAATACCCACCCACCAGAGTGGGTACATTTGTTACAACTGATAAACCTACACTGACACATCATAATTACCCATATTCCATAGTTTACATTAGAGTTCACTCTTGGTGTTGTACATTTAAAAAATTAGGGCAAATGTATAATGACATGCCATCATTATGGTATCATACAGAATATTCTCACTGCCCTAAAAAGCCTCTGTGCTCTGCCTGTTGATCTCTTCTCCCCTGACAGCCCCTGGCAACCACTGATCTTTTTACTTTCCATAGTTTCACCTTTTCCAGAATGTCATATAGTTGAAATCATAGAGTATGTATCCTTTTTACATCAGCTTCTTTTACTTAGTAATATCCATTTAAGGGTCCTCCATGTCTTTTCATAGCACTAAGTAATAGTTAATTGTCTGGATGTCCCAGTTTATGTATCCATTCATCTGCTGTAGGACATCTTGGTTGTTTCCAAGTTTTGGTAATTATGAATAAAGCTGATATAAATATCCATATGCAGGCTTTTGGGTAGTCATAAGTTTTCAGTTCCTTTGGGCAAATACAAAGCAGGATGACCCCTGGAACATATGGTAAGAATATGTTTAGTTTTATAAGAAACCGCCAAATTGTCATTCAAAATGGCTGTACCAGTTTGCATTCTGCATTCTCATAAGCAATAAATGAGAGTTCTTGTTGCACCACATCCTCACCAGCATTTAATGTTGTCAGTGATCTAGATTTTGGTCATTCTAGTAGGTGTGTAGTAGTATCTTCTTCTTGTTTTAATTTGTATTTACTGATGACATATAATATGGAACATCTATTCATATGCTTTTTTCCATCTGTATGTACAGTTTCTTTGATGGGGTTGCCATTGAGGTTTTTGCCTATTTTTAATTGAATTATTTGTTTTCTTATTGTTGAACTAAGATTTCTTTGTATAATTTTAGACAACATCATTCATCGGATGTGTCTTTTCCAAGTATTTTTTCTTAGTCTGTGGTTTGTCTTCTCATTTTCATGACAGTATCTTTCCCAGAGCAGAAGAGCAGAAGTGTTCAATTTGGGTGAGGACTAGCTTATCAATTTTTCTTTCACGGTTTATGACTTTGGTGTTGTATCTAAAAAGTCATTGCCATACCCAAGGTCATCTAGGTTTTCCCCCTGTGTTATCTTCTAGGAGTTTTATCATTTTAAACTTTAAATTTAGATCTGTAGTCTATTTTGAGTTAATTTTTGTGAAGGGTGTAAGGTCTATGTTTACATTCATTGTTTTGCATGTGGATTCCAGTTGTTCCAGCACCATTTGTTGAAAATGCTACCTTTGCTCTGTTGTATTTCCTTTGCTCCTCTTTCCTAATGGGAGTCTATTTCCAGGCTCTCTATTCTGAAAATTAATCCATTTGTCTATTGACCTATTGATAAATTTGTCTGTTCTGCTCATCTACTTGTCTATTCTTTTGCCAATACCATATTGTCTTGATTAGTGTTGCTTTATTATAAGTCTTAAAGTCAGGTAGTGTCAGTCCTCTGACTTTCTTCTTCTCCTTAAATATTATATTGCCTATTCTGGGCCTTTTTCTCTCCATATAAACTTTAGGATAAGTTTGTTGATATACACAAAATAACTTGCTGGAATTTTTATTGAGTTTGCATTTAGCATATAGATCAAGTTGAGAATATTGACATCTTGATAATATTGAGTCTTCCTATTCATGAACATAGAATGTCTCTCCATTTACTTTCTTCTTTGATTTCATTCAACAGATTTTTGTGGTTTTCCTCATATAGATCTTGCACGTATTTTGTTAGATTTATATCTAAGAATTTCATTTGAAGGGTGCTAATGTAAACAGTATTGTGCTTTTAATTTCAAATTCCAGTTGTTTATTGATGGCATATAGGAAAATTAACCTTGCACCCTACAACTTTGTTGTAACCACTTATTAATTCCAGGAGATTTTTTGTTGATTTTTTTGGATTTTATACTTAGGTAATTGTCATTTGCAAACAAAAACAGTTTTATTTCTTCCTTCCCAATACGTATACTTTTTATTTCCTGTTCTTTTATTGCATTAACTAGAACTTATAGTACGATGTTGAAGAGGACTGGTGAAGGACATCCTTGTTTTGTTCCTAAGCCTAGTGAGAAAGAAGTTTCTCACTGCTAAGTAGGATGTTAGCTGTAGCGTTTTTGTGGATATTCTTTATGAGGTTAAGAAAGTTCTCTATTCCTAGTTTACTGAGAATTTTTATCATGAATCTGATATGGTATGAATGGTATCAGACTTTGCAAATACTTTTTCTGTATCTGTTTTTTTCTACATGTTTTGCTACATGTTTATAATCATGTAGGTTTTTTTTTTTTTTTTTCACGTAGCTAGTAATTCATCACATTAATTGATTTTTGAAAGTTAAACCAGCCTTGCATACCTGGGATAAATCCAACTTGGTTGTGGTATATAATACATTTTGCATATCATTGGATTAGATTTGCTGTTATTTTGTTGAGGATTTTGCATCCATGTTCATGAGAGATATTAGTTATGTGTTTGGCTTTTTTTTTTTTCTTGTAATACCTTTGTCTGATTTTGGTATTAGGGTAATGCTGACTTCATAAAATAGGTTAGTATTTCCTCTGTTTCTATTCTCTGAAACAGACTGTAGAGAATTGGTATAATTTCTTTCTTAAATGTTTGGTAGAATTTACCGGTGGACACATCTGGACCTGGTGGTTTTTCTTTTAGTAGGTTACTAATTATTGATCCAATTTCTTTAGTAGATACAGGCCATTTACATTGTCTATTTCTTCTTGTGTGAGTATTGGCAAATTGTTTATTTCAAGGAATTTGTTCATTTCGACTAGGTTATCAAATTTGTGGCACAGAGTTGTTCATAGTATTCTTTTATTATCCTTTTAATGTTCATGGGATCTTAGTGATGTCCTCTATTTCATTTACGATATTAGTAATTTGTATCCTCTCTGTTTTTCTTAGTAGCCTGGCTAGAAGTTTATTGATATTATCGATCTTTTCAAAGAACCAGCTTTTGATTTTATTGATTTTCCCTATTGATCTCCTGTTTTCAATTTCATTGATTTATGCTCTGATTCTTATTTCTTTTTTTCCTGCCTACTTTGGATTTAACTTGCATTTCTTTTTCCGGTTTCCTAATGTAGAAACAGATTATTAATTTTATATATTTCTTATTTTCTAACATATGCATTCAGTAGTATAAATTTCCCTCTAAGTGGTGTTTTTACAGTATCTCACAGATTTTGATAAGTTGTGTTTTCATTTTTATTTAGTGAAAAATACATTAAAATATGTTTTGATATTTATTTTTTGACCTGTATGTTGTTGGAAGTATGTTGTTTAATCTCCCAAGTATTGGGGGATGTTCTGTTTACCTTTCTGTTACTGATTTCTAGTTTCAATGCATACTGAAAGTAGACATTGTATGTATGATTTCTATTCTTTTAAATTTGTTAAGGTGTGTTTTATGACCCCAAATGTGGGCTGTCTTGCTAAATGTTCCATGTGAGCTTAAGAAGAAGGTGTATTCTGCTATTGTTGGATGAAATCATCTATAGATGTCAGTTGTATCCAGTTGATGGTATTGCTGAGTTCAATTATCCCCTTACCGATTTTCTGCCTGCTGGATATGCCCATTTCTGATAAAGGGGTGTTGAAGTCTCCAACCATGATATTGGATTTATCTATTTCTCCTTATAATTGTTTTTGCTAGTGTAGTTTGACACTCTATTGTTTGGTGCATACATGTAAAAAATTATTACACATTCTTGGAGGTTTGTTATTTGATCCCTAATATCATTACTTAATTTCTTTCTTCATCCCTAATAACTTTCCTTTCTCTGAAATCTGTTCTGTCTGAAATTAATATCGCTATTCTTGCTTTCTTTTGATTAGTGTTAAAATGATGTGTTTTTCTCCATTCATTTACTTATAATCTACATGTAGTTTTATATCTAAAGTGAGTTTCTTATAGACAACATATAGTTAGGTCTTGTTTTTTTGACCCACTCTGATAATTTCTGTATATTTAGATGATTGATGTTCAAAGTGATTATTGATATAGGTGGATTAATATCTACTATATTTGTTATTCTTATCTACTTATTTCCCTCTTTCTTTATTCTTATTTTGTCTTCTACTCTTTTTGTCCTTTGTGGTTTAATTGAGCATTTTGAATGATTTCATTTTCTTTCTTGGCATATCAGTTATACTTTTTTTTTATTTTTTATTTTTATTTATTTTTTAAATTGTTTATGGGTTTTTGGAAAGGAGGAATTTAATTTATAAACAAAAAAAATGGTTTGATTTTGTATGATAGCCACATTTTAACTTTGGGCTAACATCTTTGACAGGTGTTTAACTCAGAAAAAATAAATATATGTCCATGTTATCAAAAATTTCATTGTAATATAGTGAACTTTTATTTTCCTTTCCTTAAGTAGAGCTTTTCTCTGTTTTACTTATTTATTTTTTAATATAATTTATTGACAAATTGATTTCCATGCAAGTGCCCAACAAGTGCCCTCCTCAATGCCCATCACCCACTTTCCCCTCTCCCCCACCCCCCATCAATGCTCAGTTTGTTCTCAGTACCCAAGAGTCTCTTATGGTTTGCCTCCCTCCTTCTCTGTAACTTTTTTTTTCTCCTTTCCCTCCCCCATGGTCTTCTATTAAGTTTCTCAAGACCCGCCTATGAGTGAAAACATATGGTATACTTCTTTTTTTTTAAGCTTTTTAAATGGTTGCCCTAGAGTTTGCAGTATACATTTATAACTAATTCAACTCTATTTTCAAATAACACTAAACCACTTCTTGGGTGGTGTGAGTACCTTGTAACAACAAAATAATTCTAATTCCTCTCTCCAGTCTCTTGTATCATTGTTGTCATTTAATACATTTATATATACACATGCATAACCATATTTATATATACATATAAATGTATATTTGTATATATATGTATATATATTTAACCAATGTATCCATATATGTATAAATGAATACTTGACCAACAATATATTCCTATATACACATATAAATATTTTACAACTGACATTTTTTTCACAACTGACATTAATAAATGTCCATGGAAATTTTTAACCACCTTCAATGTACACATACAATTTAAGTGAAGGAAGGCCATGTATCAAAAGCATTTCAGGTAAATTAAGGATGAATTTTTTTAAAAAATAGAATAAAGAAAATTTAAGGTGAAGTCATGTAATCTCAGAAAGGGAAAGACTTTCTAAGCATAACACTATAGCAAAAAAACCTGATAAATTATAATGCTTAAAGATCTGTTTTTTATTCATCAGGAGAGCCTGAGTTCCTCAGTCAGCTAAGCCTCTGACTCTTAATTTTGGCTCAGGTCATAATCTCACAGTTGTGAGATCAAACCCCACGTGGAGCCTGCTTGAGGTGCTCCCCCTCCCTCTCTCTCTGCCCCTCCCCTGATCGCACACACACTCTCAAAAACAGAATTAAAAAAGTAAAAAAATAAAATTTTTATTCATAAAAATTTCCCATAAACAAAATTGAAAGTATAATTTAAAAGGAGGAATACATAGGACATATGCAATAAAAGAATTAATACCATTAATCTATATAAAAGCTTTTTAAAAATGACAGAAAGTGAATACTGCAAAATTTTTTACATAAATAAATAATATAACATTCACATAAAAATATTATTCACAAATGGAGGATATAAATATTTGGCTTCAGAAACAGTCGTCAAAATTCAAAATTATACAGAGGAGTCCATTTTTACTTACCAAATTAACAGCTGTTTTGGATTTTTTTTCTTCTTCTTTTTTTAAATAAAGAAACTGCCTCTTGCCAGCCTGAGGGAAAAAATACACTCTCATATAAAGAAAGGAGAAGTTTACATGATACAACTCTTCTGGAAAGCAAATAGTAATATATATCAAATTCTTTAAAAACCCTTAAATCAGTTATTCCAATTCTAGAAATTTAACTTGACAAAACTAACCAAATGTGTTTACAAAGACTGATTTCAAAATAATTGTGGTGTTGTTAATTATAGAGAGTTTTTTTAAGAACACTTAATGTCCAACAAGAAGGATACAATTAAATAAATCATGGTGAAGGCTACAAACAAATATTTAATAACATGAGATAATATTCACATATGGAAGTGATGCAGAAACAATATTATGCTATGACCCAAGCTATTATTAATAACATACATATATGTGAGTTCCAATTATTATTAAGGTTACCACATAAAGAATATGCATCTTTATGATACCAGTTTAACAGCAATTATTCTAGGTGTTGGGATTATAAGGTGGTATCTATTTTCTTCTTTCTTCTTTTCTAAACTTAACTTTCCTTTAATGAACTAAAATTAAATATTCACACACATAGACACATATCTCACATATTTCAAGCAACAACTATAATTTTTTTATTTGCAAAAGGATGAAGTTATGTGCTTGGAGTACCTTCTTCAAATGTTATTCATATTAATAAGAGGAAGCAAATAAAAATATGTAAAAAGAAATGTCTAAACAATCTTTGATACCATAATTGACATACAGTCATTTTAAATGATTACTATAAATCAATATAATGTGTTTGTACTATATTAAGTTTTTTTAAAAGGCAGCCTCACAATGGAGCAATACAATAGAATGTCAAGTATGCAAAGCTCCCCTATGCATGTAAATAAAGTCTGAGGTGAAATATGGAATATTAAAATAGTTTGTTACCATAATGAAAGTGTGGGTGTGTTTTTTCATTTCTGATGCTCTCATGGTATTATTTATCAAACAATATGAATTATGGTACAAATTAGACTTCTCACAAGACACAGCTATAAATCATCTTATAATAAATTTGATTACTCTCATTAAAAATTAGTTTGTATCTTAAAACTCAAGTTTATTTCTATTCTGGTTATTTTTGACTCACATTACTTATTTAAAAAAAATAAACCGAACACTCAACAAGTTTTATTTTGCTTTTGATTCACTTCCCATCCAAGAATATATAAGAATCTAAGGTCAAGTCTGGAAGGACCCTGGCCTTGACCTGCCCTGCCACTGGTTCTGTAGCCTTGGGCAAATCATTGAACATGTCTGAATCTGTGTTGCATCTATTGAATGGGCATTACACCACCTAACTTGAAGGAAGGGGCAGGATGGTTTCTATTCTTACCTTGGGGCTAGCAGAACTTCACCATGGAGGACCATGATTTATTCATTACTTTGGGCCACCAAGATGGAAAGCAAACTGAGGACACAGTTCAAGGACAATGGAAAATAAGCTCTGCCCTCTGGGATCTCTTTGCTACCATGTAGATTGGCATAAAAGACACGCTAGTGTATAACACCAATGTTGTAGGGGGGACTCTTTGCATATTTTCCCCCCAAAATACTAGCCTTTCATGTTGCCCTAAATGGCATGGGAGAAATGCCAGTCAGCCAAAAAGACCTGATCTATAATTCTGGGGTGGATAAAGAGCTGCTTTTGAGGCCACCGGCCTGCTCACAAAGCCTGCCTGAATCAGCCAAATGGAGATGAGGTGTATATATAGAGCAGGTCTTGAGGAGATGACTTCCAATCCAGAGCAGAAGTGAACTATAATACTGTGAAATAATATATTCCATATGTCAGTGACTTCAGAACCCTGCAGTACGGCTACCATCTTCAAGTGGGCGGGATGGTAATGCCACACACCCCTGTGGAATTACTATCTTTTTTTTTTATTAATTCAAACCTTCTAGTAAATACCTTTATACTTCTAAGTGAGGTCAGTTAATTAAAGTTGATACACAAAATCTTTTAAGAACTAAAGGAAGGAGCCATCTTGGCATTATGTTGACAAGGATGATTCAATGAGAGAATGCTTTTCTGTGGGCTGTAATGCATTGTACAAAAATAATTCTTAGCCAGATAATTCCAGTTTATAAAACTACTAACCAGTTCTAGTGAAAGGAGGAAATGCATACAGAGGAAAGACCATAGGCTTCTGAGCCAGACAGTTTCCATTTCTGGGTCTTACTAGCTGTGTGATCTGGACAGACCACTTACACTCACTCTCTGCACCTCATGTCCCCAGCTGTAAAAGGGAGAAACAATACTCTTTCAGAATGATTGTGTCAATGTACAAAATATGTAACAGCCTAATATAACACTGGACTTATGCATATGTTGAATAAATAAATGTTAATCCCAGCCCACCGTCACCACAACCACCACTTCCACCATTCTTGTGGGTTGTCTACTTATTTTAGCAGGTCAAGAAGGAAACATGATAAAGCATGTGACTAAGCAATGTCTTGGGATCTCTTGGAATGAAGATTAAGTTTTTAAGAAGGTCCTGAGTCACGGAAAAACTGATACCCTTTGGACATTCTGATTCCACGTTATGCTCAATTTTAGCTGAGATTTCCACAAAATGAATCTTTCCATTTGTGACCATATACAGGACAAGCCTTGCACATGCCTAACTAAATGAGATGTCCTTATATCATTTCCAGACTCTACTACTTTCTATGTCAGGCCTTCGTACATCTACTTGTACATCTATTTCCAAGTAAATATCATTTGCATAAAGCTCCTGGGGTACAAACTTGCATTGCACTAACAAGCATGTGTTTCATTGCCATAATATCAGATTCAGCTCTTGCTATTTTAAGGAAGTCATGTTTTTGTTCTTTTCAATTCCTGAAGTTATTTTGACATTATTAGTCTCATCTTCTAAATGTGCCTTTACTTGCCCTAAGTTTTCTAATGTATGACTTACACTTCTTGGGTTAATTTGAAGAGGTACAATGTCAAATATTTTTCCAGTTGTGTTAATAGTTCCTTTATCTTCTATTGATCTGGAATAACATCTTGTTCTTTCTCTTGTGGGATTCATTACCTGTTGTAGTTTTATATATCCCATCATGTGTTCCTTATTTTTCCCTTGACTCCAATAGGTTAGGGTGAAGTTTGTTTTAGTGCATACTATCCTGGTCAGTTTCCTATGTTATATATAACTGGCGGAAGAGACATCAAGGCCATAGTCATAGGTACTTATATCAACAGTCTAGCAATAATAAAGGTATTTTGCTTCCATTCCAACAACATATCCTTAGGAACGTGTTTCCTTCAATTATAAGGGGGCTTTCTATGGCCTGTGAGTTCTACTCTCCTTGTCGATATTGGGGAACCACAAAAATGTGGAAACCCATTATCATGTTTTTTCCTTTAAAGGCCAATATTCTAATTTCACAGTTGCCCAAGGAATCACAGCCATTAGGGTATATGGTATCTACTTCTGGTTGGGTTGTCTGTTATCTCAGGTGCCCAGGATTGCCCCCAAGATTATAGCTCTTCTGAGTATTCCACATATCAACCAATCTTCACTGCAACAACTGACAATCTATAAAGAAAGATATTTTATGTCCTTTTTTTATATTTCATTTTTTATATTTCATTACTTTTACTATTTTCTCCAACTGTTTTATGCTGTATTTCCATTGCTTTATTTACTTTCATGTGAAATTTATTTGTGTTTTGTAACACATTGCTAATTTTGTCCATCTGTGTACCCAACGACAAGTTGCCATTGCATGGTGTTAAGTTGAGATTGTCTGGTTTTCAATTTTTTTAAATTGAAATAACTCTATTTGGAATTAAGAAAAGTCAGCTATCATTGTTCTTCCAATTAAACCTCCTACCAGTCCAACAATAAACTAAGTGTCTCTTCCCTCTTAGTGAATCTGTTTTTGGTGTGGGTTGTACATTCAGCATAAAAACGATGGATAAAGTGGACCACAATTTGGGGATCTATCTCTGGCTTGAAAATCCTGCATATTAAATTTCAGAACATAGCCTACTATTGTAAGTTCCAACATAACCAGGACAGGTTTTATTAACATAAGTTCCCATATTCTTGGTTTAGAAATATGTGGTTTAAGACAGAAGCCTCATGTATGCCGTGAACGACAGTGATATGTGATAAATGCTTTTTCTATATGTCTTCTATACACTTTACAAGGTATCTCTGTTCTTTTAAAGCCTGGACATGATTTCCACAAATCTTTTGTTCATTTTCTCATAGGTGAATACAGATTAAACAGTGTAAGTTAGGAGTACAGTAAATGATCAATTTTAGCTTACTTATATTTAAAGTTGTAATTGCTTATTCTGCATATTAAGCAGCTGCTCTTTTACAATAAAGTCCTAGCACACAAAGAAAATCAGGAATTAAATCAGGATTGTTTTCATAGAAACTCTGCCATGTGTCCAATGCTGCACTCCATTCAATAAGACAAGGGAAAACTAGAAAAGTCAGTACCTGGTTGTCTTGGTATATACACTGGGTTATAATAGCAAAGTTAGTAATTCAGGTGAATCTTCATCTTCCAAGTCAATGTCTAGTAGGGAGTGTTATTCAGGAAACTTGTTGATTCTTGTGGAGCTTTCCGCTGCTTCATCAGCTTCCTTACTATTTGATTTCTCCATTGATTGAAAGATTCTCAGCAAGTAGATGGTACTGACAGTAAAGGTTGGAGTGGAAAGGTTGGGCTTGGCGATGTTGGTGATGCCGGTGAGTTCTCAGTTGTAATAAGGTGACCAAGATGGTGATCTGTGAAGAAAGTAGAGGATGTCATAAACAGTTAAGCTGTATCTGGGCCAGAAGGTTGCATTTCACTTTGGAACAGTGGCACGACTACTCTTGCTGGAACTATCAGAAGAGTATCCATAGCTGCAATGAATATGGTATCCAGTAGCAATTGGTAATACTGATAGAGTTAAAGATGCACAGCAGATTCACACCTGCAAAATAAAGGTAGGTGTCCTATAAATTTTTAGTTCATTCTTGTTGTTCTTGCCACTCAACAAAATATACACTTATTATGGTCATTATTGCTAATATTTCCCCAGGTATAATCACCCTGCATCATGCTAGGCTAAATATTAGGCATGTAGTGTTGATACAGTAAAAGATGTCTTCTCCCATCCTGAAATTGTTATAGAGGCATCTTATTATTTTGTTTAATTTGATGTAATATGCCTTTTCCTTTGGTCACTCTGTAGGTTTTATTAGTAACAGGTGCTATAATTTCCCGAACACTATATATACCATTATTTTTCAAAACTAATACTTTGCCTTTTGATGTAGATTCTGAGGTGTGATTATTGCTAGTTCTTATCTCTGTGAATGCCTGTAATTGTCATTCAATCAGAGTTTTTCCATCTTTCTGTAACTATGGCCTAGAGATCTTGTCACCTCCCAGATAGTTTTAGTCCAAGCTTCCATATCTAGATTGTTAGTAAGCAACCTAAGCTTTTGCTTCAGCAAGCCATTACGCCATTCAATTGATCCAGAAGTGGTAGGACTATAAAGTAAGTGGAATTTCTACATTATGTCTTGTCTTAACCCATTCTTGTATTCACTTTTCTGTGAAGTGGGTGCCGTGATCTGATTATATGATGGATAGGATATCATCCAGATTTTAATGCTCTACTGCTGGATTTTTAAAAATAATTTTTCCTGCAAGGATAGGGTGATCCTATTCCTAATGATGTGTCTACAGTGGTGCAAGCATACAATTTATTCTGTGATGTAGGCAAGTGTCCTATATAATCAATCTGCATAATTTGGGAGGGTCTGTCACCTTTGACTTTTTATGTAGTATTCAATAATGAATAACCTCTAAGCTTTAAACTGTTGGCAATTCTCACCTTTTTTAAAATTTTCAAATTGGAGGTATTTGGTAGGTAAAACATGTTTATTTTCTCTATCCATGTTCTAGTGCCATATGTGCCAACATGAACTGTTTGATGATGTGCCCGTGGAATGATCCTAATATTTGCTGCATCTATGGGTTCAGTTTGTATATTCCATTGTCCTTCTTGTTTGTGTATGGTTGGGTTTCGAAATGATTTTTTCTTTTGCCATGAATTATTTTGTTTTTAAGGTAAATTTTAGCAATCTTTGGGGTGCCTGGATGCCTCAGTCAGTTAAGCATTGGACTTCGGCTCAGGTCATGATCTCAAGGTTCGTGAGTTCGAGCCCTACGTCAGGCTCTGTGCTAACTGTTCAGAGCCTAGAGCCTTTTTCGGATTCGGTGTCTCCCTCTCTCTCTGCCCTTCCCCTGCTCACACACTCACTCTCTCTCTCTCTCTCTCCCCCTCTCTCAAAAATAAACGTTAAAAAATTTTTTTAGGAATCTTTGCCTAAACCTGTTGAGTTTGCCTACCTAGTTATTAAATTTGGTTACTTCAGAGTTGTCCTTCTGAGGTACAAAGACATGTGTTATGAGTGCGGAGATGTCATATGGTGCTATTTTCTACCATATGTCCTTACCCTATGCATTATTTCCTATTTTCCACTTTCCCACCATGTTCCTGACCAAAATTGCTACTCAATTAGCTTCTGCCCATGAGTATGAGAAAATGTATACCTCATTCTGATTTTCTTTCAGATTGTTCATTCTTCCATTTTATGACCATTAGTTCAACATATTGTACTGATTCTCCTGAGCCTGATTGTGTCAGGTAAGACCACCATTAGTCCTCAAGACTGAAGCCTGCTAGTGTACTCCCTGTGGTGTCATGGAGGCATGTGTTGTTGAGCTCTACGGACCAAGGTTCCTATTGCCCAACTGCTTGAGCTTGGATAGGCTCACCCCATGGAAATTCCAGAGACTCCACTGGCATTGCTGGGATTTCCTCAGTTAACATAGGAAATCAACACCCAGAAATATACAATTTCCGTGTTAGAGCTTTCTGGTCAGAAGTATTTCCCCTCTGTCAGGGGTCTGCTTTACTCACTCCAGAATAGGCTGTTAGAATTTAAGTATAATTGGTTTATTTTCTGTTAGTGGTTCTGTATTTTATAGGGCCTTATCCAGCGCCCAGGTGAGACTTTCAAATGATTGATACCTGTTCTTGGACCATAGGTACTTAGGACCAAATGCTATCAGGTAAAATTTGGGGTCCTGCAGTGTTTTCATTCACAAACACCATGTTGCAATCTTCTGGGAATATAGGCACTTTCATTTATATTTAGAGTCCTCACAGGCTGGTACCAATGTATTAAAAGTTCTGACAGCACTTCTGAAATAAGTTAAGGCTTCCTCTTGAGTCTCTGTCCATCTGAATCCCCTACTCTTTCTTGTTTTAAGTTTATTTATATATTTTGAGAGAGAGAGAGTGTGTGTACGAGCAAGCGGGAGAAGGGCAGAGAGCGAGGGAGAGAGAGAGAATCCTAAGCTGACAGTGTGGAGCCTAACTCGAGGCTTGAACCCACGAACTGTGAGATCATGACCTGAGCAGAAATCAAGACTCAGAGGCTTAATTGACTGAGACACCCAGGCACCCCTCCCTAGGGTGACTTCCCTATAAAATAACCTTCCTAGTTATTTTATAAATATGTTTTAATACGATCCTCATCTGTGGTATGTGCTCTTTCCAGGACCCAAACAGTCCTATCAGTTTCTGAGCTACTGCTTTTGTGGTAGGAGTTCATATGCTGTCTTCTTTATAACTGTGTTGGTTATTTTTCTTCCTTCAGAGGATCAAATTATGCCTAGAAATTTTACTGTAGTGTGGGGTCCTGGAAAATTATGTGGGTCAATTGTTCATTCTCTGAGTGTAAGGTATTCTATTAACTGTATTGTGACTCTAGTCTGTTCCAAGTTATCCCCACAAGTAAGGGTGTCATCATATAACAAGTGCTGGTTTGTGTGTGTGTTTTGTGTTTTCCTGAAAGGCCTGGATGCCTTGTGTTAGAAGGTTGTGGGCTATTACTGGCTGTTAAGTTATTCTGTTAGTAACCTAATAAACTGATATCATCTGCTTTCTCACGTGAATGAAATCATGGGTTAGCTCTCCTTGTCTATTCCTATGTAATCAGTTCCAGATTCAGTAGTGATATTGCTTATGAAAGTGACTATATCTGGGTTCTGCCCCCTAATTTGGGGAGGTTATTTGTTTAAATTCTTAAATCTACTGTAAACCTATAACACTCGTCCAGCTTTTTATTTTTTGAATGTTTATTTATTTTTGAGAGAGAGAGAGAGAGACAGAGCATGAGCAGGGGAGGGGCAGAGAGAGAGGGAGACACAGAATCCGAAGCAGGCTCCAGGCCTCGAGCTGTCAGCACAGAGCCAGACATGGGGCTTGAACTCATGAACCATGAAATCATGACCCGAGTCAAAGTTGGACACTCAACCGACTGAGCCACCCAGGTACCCCTCATCCAGCTTTTTAATAGGTTTGATTGGGTTATTATAATGTGAACTAATAAGCACTATAATTTGTTCCTTTAGGGGTTCTTGAATATTTTCCTCAAATTTTATGTCCTATTACCTCTATTCCTAGAATGAGTTCTAAATTGGTATTTATAAGCAATTAGCTTTAATGCACACTCTATCCTCAATTGTTAAAATCTATATACCCATTCCCTGGAATTAATTTTCCTCCTAATCCTTCAATTAATCCATTTTTATTGTTAAAATTTTCTAAATGAGTAGGATATCCCTGTATCATTGTTACCTGGGACCCTGTATCTAACAACATAGTAGTTTATGTATATCTCTGCTTGCAAAAGGGGTTTCTATTGATATGGCCATTGTAATATATGGGCGATTGTCTCTGACTCCGGCCAAGAGACAGAGACCACTGAGTCCCCATGGGGGGCTCGTGGGGTGTGCATTCCTTTGGCTATCAGTGGCTTGTCTATTAATGGGATTAGGTTTTATAAAGCAGTTAGTATTTACAGTAAATGGGTTGGTGGTTATGTGTAGGTTTATTTTCTATAGGTCTAACATAAAAGCTTGGCTGTTTCCATTTCTCTGCCACTGTACACACTTTCTCAGGTTCTTATTTGAGTTTCTGTTTTTATAATTTGTTTCCAAGAGCGGTGGTCTAAATGGTTTAGGGAATCAAAAGGGCCTTATAGATTTAGGTCTAAATGGTCTATTTTAATTTGGTTTATTTTCATTAGGTGTAAGCCTGTTATGTCTATATACATGAGGCTTAAAACTATAGCCTTATCTTTTTTTTCTAATGTTTTATTTATTTTTGAGAGACACACACAAAGTGTGAGTGGGGTGGGTCAGGGAGAGAGGGAGACACAAAATCCAAAGCAGGCTCTAGGCTGTCAGCACAGAACCTGACACGGGGCTTGAACTCACGAATGGTGCTATCAGACCTGAGCCGAAGTTGGAAGCTTAACCAACTGAGCCACCCAGATGCCCCAAAGCTATCGCCTTTAGCTTAAGTTAGCCTCTCAGCTGTTCTTATCAAGTCAATCAGTTCTGTTTTTCTGCCTCACACAAATACTGTAAATAATGCTGTTCTATCCTGTAGTGCACAGCTTTTAGGCTGAACTTTTAATTTGCTTTGTTGCTTCCACATGTATCAGTAAGGATGTCCGCCCCTATCATAAATCATAGTTAATAGTCCTAATTTCATACTACTGAAATATAATAATGAAATGAAATATATTAATAGCATTCACTGTTTTCCATGGAGATATTGTTAAGAGATGATATATTAGGTATAGGTCATCTTAATCTCCAGTTTGCTGCCATATAAACAAAGATCTTTGTAAACTAATATTATTTCCCCCAGATGTTCTGAGTATTGATTCATTTTAGCATCAATGATAATGGGTTTTAGGTGCATAATCTCTACCTTTGTGAGGATCAGGTTTTGTCTTCCTTTGGACCACAAATCTAATAGCCACTGAGTTTCTGTGTCCAAATCTGTTGGAATTCCATTCTAATTTTTGTCATTTCTTATCTGGTTTTAGTTCTCTCTTCAATGACTCTGATTGGTTCCATATTAATCATTTGTTGTAGTTTTGTCTATTATCATGGGCTTTTAGCTTCTAGTTCGCTAATGTTATGAGGGTCAAAATGGTTGAAATGTAGATTGGTGCCCTTAGAGGCAAAAGGGTATGGGTTTCTTCCTAACCTGGAGATAACTTTTTTTTAAGTTTATTTACTTATTTTGAGAGAGAGAGAGAGAGAGAGAGAGAGAGAGAGTATGCGAGTGCAGGAGAGGCAGAGAGAGAGGGAGAGAGAGACCTGTGCTGTGAGATCGTGACCTGAGTGGAAATCAAGAGTCAGACACTTAACTGGGCCACCCAGGCATCCCTGGAGATAACTGTTTGTGCTGGTACTTTTCCTTTCTGCCTGTTGGCATCTGTGTTACTCTAATGCTTCTAATAAGAGCACTAGAAGATCTTCCTTACTTGCTCTAATACAAGATATAATTGACTGCATTGGTTGATCAGGCCAATATCTGGAGTTTCCTTAATTTTAACTTTTGCCCAAAGTCTTCAATAGGTCTCTATGGATCCTCAGATGGTAATATATAATCCGTTCTATCCCTAAATCACCTCTTGGATCATTTTGGAAGGGTTCGTAAGTCGGGTATATTTGCTATTGTTCTGCTGCCTTTCACAAGTATGTTCAATATATGTTTTATCAGAGAGATGCCTAATCAGATTCCAAATGATTTGTACTATGGTAAAGCAGAATAAGATAATTGTTGCGGACAACATTAGCATCCAAATTATACTAGCCCTATCAATTTTGTCTATTCAAAGGTTGGTTATAATTTCAATAAGATGCCATAAATAGTAAACAGTATCTTAAGTTTAAAATTTGTCAAGCCATTAATGGGCTTTTTAAGATTTTTGTTAATATAAATTTATTACAATTTATCACTTGTTTCAAATTTAAATGGAATATGACATATTTCACAGCAATGACTGCTGTTAATTATTATTACTTTGGTTCAGGTTGCAGACTATACCAATTGTTTTGTTTGAGGAGGTGAATTAAAGCTCAGTGACTGAGTTTGTCTTTGCCAAAAATGTACCCAACACAGCTTCACTGGGAATTTTACAAGCCACCTGCACACAGGGTAGTAATGTCTTTTAATAAAGCCAATAAAGAAATGCTATAGCCCGAACCAATGATAAATGAACCACACTATTGTCCCAGGAAAAGGGAGATGATAGGAATAAAGTCCAAATTTAGTTGAGGCATACTTTTGTTAAAAAAAAAAAGTTAACTGAGTAAATTAGAATATCTAATTGATTTTATTAAGCAATTTATGAATCCAACAGCATCACAAATAGCAAGTAGAGAGATGCTCTGAGGAGTTGTACAAATGGAAGGTTTTTATAGGAGGGAGAATGGGGCAAGGAAATTATCAGCAAAAGAAAAGAAAGTTTAGTCTCAGGCCATGACAGCTTCTTTGAAGAGGGGAGGGACCAGCAGGGTTTGTTATCATGCAGATCAACTCACTGATGCCAATCAGGAAATTTCAGATTGACTTAATTTTTTTTAAGTAGGCTCCACACCCAGTATGAAGGCCAGTTTGGGCTTGAACTCATGACCCTGAGATCAAGAGTCCGAGGCTTAATCAACTGAACCATGGAGGTACCCCCAGATTCACTTTTAAAAGGTCACATTGTTGGGGCAACTGGCTGGCTCAGTCAGAAGAGCATGCCACTCTTGATATCAGGGTCATGAATTAGAGCCCCATGATGGGTGTTAGAGAGTACTTTTAAAAATAAATAAAAGGCCACATTCCTGGGATAGGGTGAAATTGTAACTAAATCTTGGTTTGTTGTTGTTGGGGGCAAAGGACTCCATTTTGGATTTCTCTTTTTAACACTTTATAGGAGTTGACACTCAAGAGAGGCTTAGTCAAGTGAAAACTGACATCCAGAAGTCAGTGCAAAAGTTCTGTGTTGCTAGAGCTTGTTGCTAGGGAACAAGGGCACAGGTGTTGTTTGGCAAGATGATCTTCCCTACGATGCTACTTGGCTTTGCCCCTGCTTCTAAGAGAGTTGCCTTTACTGGGGGCAGAAACTAATTGTTTCAGGGTCTTTGGGAACTATTTTAAATCAGCAAAGTTTATGATTGCTCAGAGCGAGCATTCTCCAATAGTCCCCACAGCTCTCACTATTTATGGTCTCATGTCTCCTTGACAGTTACATCATCTGTTTTCATTGATAAGCTGCCAGCCAGGCCCCTCAGCAGCTGAGTTGCTGAGTTCTGATGGGAGAGAACAGATGAGACGATGATGTCCTGACACAACTTCCTTCATTCTTATATCAAAACAACTTTACCTCTGAAAACAGTTTGTCCTTCTCATAAACAAGTGGACTTGACATCATACCAAACCAATACACAACATAGGCAGAGCTGGAAGAATCTGGACTGTCTGGCCATTGGGGGCCGGGAATAATATCCTTGGATGATAGATACCTGGGAGGCTGGAGAAGCCTAGGACCCCCATCAGACAGCCAATCCAAATGAGCACAACCTGTCACAAATTTAAAGCTGCCTCCTGACAAAGACTTTCATGTGGAGGGTTCCCTATACCCTGAGGCAATTCAGGTGACTGGGTTCTGAACAGAATTTCACAGGCTTGGAGCATCCCCTGTAGCCCTAGTCCTGCTGATGAGGCGTGGACTGCATGTGCCCACTGCGTGGGTCAGGATAGCCTGGAACGAGGCAAAGTTGAAGGAAGCCAGGTCACAGGATGGGGCTATTCAGAGTATGAGTCAGCAGCCTAATATGCACGGCCTACAAGCCCATATGGAGTTTTCCCCACAAGGCAGAGCTGAAGGTTTTCCATCTGCTTTGCCAGGGAGGGAACACTGGCAGGACAGGATATCCTCCATTTAGACATATCTGGGTGTCCTGGTCCCTAGAGAAGCCTAGGACACCATTGGCTGCAAGTTCACATGGGGACCATTGCCCATTCGCAGCTTTCACTCAGGGTGATTTTTGAAAGGTGGGCTCCCTCCATGCTAAAAGCTATGAGGGTGATTGGAGCCTGGTGGGAGATTGACAAGTTTAGAGAGCTGCGTCTGCCCAAGTCCAGCTTCTGGGTGCATAATTCGCATGTACAGGCTACACAGGTAAAGCCAGGGACATGGAACAGGGCAATGTTGGGCAAGATCCAGTCACCTGAGGAGGCTTTGGAGGTAACGGACATGTGCCTAATCCCAAACTTTCACCTACACAAATAGACGTTCTCACTGAAGGCAGATCTGGAGTAATCTGGAGTGCCTGATCAGGTTTAATCAGCGGTCTGGCTAGAGTATCCTCTAATAAGGACACCTGGCAACCTTGATTACTGCAGAAGCCCCAGAACCCAGCAGACACTAAGTCTTCATGGGCTCTGCCCAGCTCCCATTTCAGAGGCTGTTCAGGGTGTTGGGTCGCTGCACCCTTGAGACTATGCAGGTGGTTGGGGATGGGTCTCAGCTCCAAAGGCCTGGTGGCCCCAGCTGCTGAAGGACAGCTAATGGGGTACATGCTCCTCATGATGTGGGCTGTGCAGGTTAATGTAGCCATGGACCTGAGAAAAGGTGAGTGTCTTGTAAGGCCAGGTCACAAGAGCAGACTATTAGAAGTATCAGGCATCTGTCTAATTATAAGGCTTCACCTAACAAATGTGTATTTTCCCCTTTAAGCAGAGCTGGAGAAATCTGGACGGCCTTACTAGGACCAGCTGGAATGCCCCCTTATAAGACACAGCTGGGATCCTTAATTGCTGGAGAAGTCAGCTCCCTTTCAGACAGTTCGAACGGGGCCTGAGAGTTCCCAGTTTAACTTAGGGCTTCAGAAAAATTTGGGGGGTGTGGACTCTCTCCACCCTGAAGGCTAGCAGGTGATAGGCAACTGGTTCGAGCCTCACAGGCCTGGAGGATTCCAACAGCCAAAAGCTGGCAGACGGTGTGGAGTGTACATTACAGCTGGCAGGTCATGATTGCCAGTGTCCCGGAACAGAGCATATCAGGTGAGACCGGGCCACAGGAGGGGGGATTGGGGGTACAAGGCATCGACCTCATGCATAAGACCTACCTATGCATTGTGCGATTTTTCCCTCTGAAGGTAGAACTGGTTGTTTTCAACTGCCTTGCCCGGGTGGGGACCTGCCAGCAAGACAGCTTACCTTTCATTTGGAGACACCTTGAAGTCCTGGTCCCTAGAGAAGCCCAGGACCCCATCAGGCAGTAAGTCCACATAGGGACTGACTATCACCCATTTGCAGCTTTCGGCTCAGAGCAATTTTTGGAAGATGAGCTCCCTCCATGCTGAAGACTATGTAGGTGATTGGGGCCTGGCCAGAGGTTCACAAGCTTGGAGGGTCTAATCTGCTTGATGCTTACAGGGTGGGGACTGTGCATGTGTGGGTCACCAGGTGAGGGTAGCCAGGGACCTGTAAAAGGGTTAGTGTCATGTGAGGCCTGTCCACAAGGACACAGGTACTTGTGAGTGCCTGGCATTTGCCTAATGCAAGCCTTAACCTACATAAATGCACATATCTTGTGCCTGAAGACAGAGCTAGAGGAATCAGGACTGCCTTGCCTGGGTGGGGCCCAGCAGGATGGCTGGGAATCTCCAGTGACACCTAAGAGACTTGATTATTGGAGAAGCCTAGGACCCCAGCAGGCAGCCAGTCCAAAAGGGGACAGACAGTCACCACTGTAAGCTGGGGCTTCAGAAAGATTTTCTGGTGGTGGCCACCATCCACCGTAAGACGACTGAGGTAGCTGAAGTTTGGCCAGAGCTCCACAGGCCTGGAGTGCCCTGGGCAGCACTATACCAGCTGGCAGTATGCAGGCCACACCTGAGCAGCCTGCATAGGTCAGTGTAGCCCTCTGAAGCCCAAGACTGGGGGTGGGGACTGTAAGTGCACAGGCCCTGCAGGTCAGGGCAGCCCAGGACCTGGAACAGGGTAATATTCCACAGAACAGGGTTACAGGAGGGGGCTATTGGGGGTGTCAAACAAAAAATAAAATTGCAAGTTATTTTGCTAGCAAAATGAGTTTGTTTGGGAATAGCAGAGGAATTGCAATTCAGGACAAGCAAACGATGGCAAGCCACAGGCAAGTTGGAAGAGACAAAAGGAAGGTCAGCTTTTATTAGGTTTTAGGAAGAAACTTGGGAGGGTTTTTGAACAAAATTTCATTAGAGAAAAGTTCAAGGTTGTGATGGTTTCTCATGGGCTGTAAGAGGTGGTCAGTGCACTGTTGCTGGGTGGGGAGAGCTCTTCCTTCCTCAAATGCAGGAAAGAAACTCCTATGTGGAAAGTGTCCTCCCTTGCTGAGATAAGAATTCTCTTCCTTCCCCTTGCTGGTTATGCAGGCTGCTCCCTCTTCAGGGATGCCCCTGAATATTTAGTAAGGTTTCCTTTACTCAGTTTCACAGGGGTAGCTGGATTCTGCCTAATTCCAACCCTTAACCTCCACAAATACAAAGAACTCCCCTGAAGGCAGGGCTGGAGGGATCTTAAGTGCTGTGCCTGGGTTGGATGGGGGGGTTGGAGGAGGCACTGCTGGCTGGGATGTTCTCCCATAAGAGACACCTGGGAGGATTGATTGCCGTAAAAGCCCAGGGGGTGTTTGACATGAAGTCTCCATGGGGTCTGTCACTTACTTTAGCAATCACCTCAGATGACTTTGACGTGATAGGTCTCCTCCACCCTTGAGTAATGCAGGTGGTTAGGGATGGCCTGGAGAGCCCTGGGTGCACAAAGGGGACATTCTGGGTTTATCGCATATGTGCAAACCCCACAAGTTAGAGTATCCAGGGACCTGTAACAGGGCAAGTGTCAGGGGAGTCTGGGTCACATGAGCTGGGTAGGGGTACCTGGGTTCTATCTTCTTCCAAAGTTCAACCTATGCAAATGTACATAGTCTCCCTGAAGGTACAAATGGGGAAATCTGGACTGCCTTGCCAGGGCATGACTGGTTGGGATGGCCAGAAGTCTTGATTGCTGGAGAAGCCTGGGACCGCATCAGGCAGCCAGCCAGTCCAAATAAGGACAGACTATTGCTGGATTGAAGTTGCTACCTCAGGACAGCCTGGGGGGAGGGGAGTGCTCCCTCCACACTCCTCAAGCCTCCTCAAGCCATTGAGGTTACATTATGGTCTGGAGTGTTTCCTGCATCCCAAGGCCAGGTGACATGGTATGAAGTGCACTGGCATGAGCCCCACAAAGTAAGATAGCCAGGGACCTGAACTGGGCAATGACTGGCAAGGAGGCTGGTCATAGGGGGATGCTACCGTGGGAACAAGGCATCAACCTAATGCACAAGGCCCACCTACCCATTGTTTAATATTCCCTCTGAAGATAGAGTCGGAGGTTTTCCAAATTCCCTGCCAGGGAAGGGCCATGCCTGCAGGACAGGGTGTCCTCCAATGGGAGACAGCTGGGAGTCCTGTTCCTAGAGAAGCCTGGGACCACATCAGGCAGCAAGTCCACATGGGGACAGACCATCACCAGGTTAAAGCTGCCACCTCAGACAGATTTTCAAGGTTCCTTGCATCCTGAGGCCATTCAGGTAGTCGGATTCCAGCCAGAGTTTCAGAGCCTGGAGAGCCCTCTACAGCCCAGAGTTCACTGACAGAGTGAGAAGTGCACAGGCTGTGAAAGTGAAGGTAGTCAGCTACCTGAACTGGGCAGCGTCAGGAGAGGCTGGGTCACAGGAGGAGGCATTCTGGGTTACAAGGCATTGGCCTAATGCGCAATGACAACCCGTTCTGGAATATTCCCCCAGGAGGCGGAGCTGTAAATTTTTCAACCGTATTGCCATGGAACAGCCATGCCAGCAGGACGGGGATCCTCCTTTGAGAAACACCTGGGAGTCCTGGTCCTAGAGAAGCCCTGAATCCAACAGGCAGGAAATTCACATGGGGACTGTCACCCATTCGCAGCTTTCTGATTAAAGCAGTTTTTCAAAATGTGGACTCCCTCTACGCTGTGGTTGGGGCCTAGCCAGGGTTTCACAAACTTGAAAAGTCCGGTCTGTTCAAGGCTGGCTTACAGGATACAATTATGCATGTGTGTCTCCCCAAAGTCAGGGTGTCCAGGTATTTGGAACAGGGCAAGCATCCAGGGAGGGCAGCTCATAGGTTCAGGCTCTTGGGTTACATGGCATCTGCCTAATTACCAGCCCTAACCCAGCACAATGTCCCACGGAAGGCAAAGCTAGAGTAATGCATCTTGCCTTGCCATGGCTGGATAAGGTTACCCAGCCAGGGTATCCTCCAATAAGACACCTCTTAGAGGCTTGATTACTATAAAAGTCAGGGACCACAGTGGACAGTAAGTCTAAATGGGGACTGAAGTAACTAATGCCCACCTCAGAGCCATTTTCAGGAAATGAGCTCCTTCCACCAGTGTTTTAAATGTATGTTTGAAGTGCAATGGTTGGAAATAAATTTTAGTTCCACAGTTCTGGAGGGCCCCAAGTACCCAAGGGTGACTTTCAGGGCATGTACTGTGCATGTGTGGATCATGTAGGTCATGGTAGCCAGGAACCTGAAATAGGGCAAGATTTGGCAAAGGGCAGGTCACAAGAGTGTGGAATTAGGGTATCTGGCATCTCCCTAATTCTAAGCCCTAACCTACACAGAAAGTGCATATTCCCACTGAATATAGAGATGGAAGAATCTGGCTTGCCTTTCCAGGGTAGAACCAAGTGGGGTGCTGTGGGATACCCTCAAATAAGAGATACCCAGGAGCCCTGATTGGTGCAGGAGACTGGGACCCCAGCAGACATTAAGTCCACATAGGAAGTATCTCATTTCAGCAGCCACCTCAGTAATTTTCATGAAATGGGTTCCCTCCCACATGGAGGCTATGCAGGTAGTTGTAGAGGGGCCTTAGCTCCACAGTTCTGGAGCGCCTGGGTTGCCCATGGGCAGCTGACAGGATACATACTGCACATGTGTAGGCACACAGGTCAGGCTTGCCAGGGACCTAAAACAGGGCAAGTGTCTGGGGACACTGGGTCATAAGAATGGGTTATTGGCAGTCCCTGGCATCTGTCTAATTCCAAGCATTAATGTGCATATTGCCACTGAGGGCACAGCTGGAGGAATCAGGTGGGATTTCTGGAGTGCCCTCTGAAAAGATATACCTGGGAGCCTTGATAGCTGGGGAAACTCAGGATCCCATCAGGTAGCCAGTCCAAAGGGGGACTGACAATGCCAGTTTAGGATGGAACCTCGGAAATACGTTTTGGGATGAGCTATCACCACACTGAATGCTTTGCAGATGGGGCACTGACCAAAGCTCCACAGGACTAGAGGGTTCTGGTTGACCAAGTCTAGATGACAGGAGACATACTGAGCATACATGGGATGTTCAGGTAAGGAAGCCAGGACCTAGGCAATGTCGGAGAATCCCTGTTTCATGAATGGGCTTTTGGAAGTCTATGGCATCTGGCCTATTGCAAACCCTAACCTACACAAATTTGCATATTTTCCTTGAAGATAAAACTATTAATCTGGACTGCCAAGACTGAGCCAAGTGGCCTGACTAGGAAACATTTACTAATGGCATCTAGGAGCCTTGCTTGTTGGTAAGCCCAGGACCTCATCAGGTAGCTGGTCCAAATGGGAGCTCTTTCTACCCTTAAAGCTAATGCCTCAGAAAGACTTTTTGGGATTCTGCACACTCTGCCCTGTAATGCAAGTGGATGAGGACCATTTGGAGCTGCAGAGGCCTACAGTGCCCCAGCTACCCAAGGCTGACAGGTGGGTACATACTGCACATTGCAGGCTGTACATGTCAGGGTAGCCAGGAACCTGTTGCAGGAAAAATATGGGCACAAGCCCAGTCACATGAGGGGGCTGTTTAGGGTACAAGGTATCTATTTCCAAGCTCGAACTTAAACAGATGTTCATATTTCCCATGAAGGCAGATCAGAAGTAAGACGTCCTGCCTTACCAGGGTAGGTCCTGGCAGATGGCCAGATGTCCTCTGATAGGAGACACCAGTTACCTTTGATTGCTAGGGAAATCTGGAACCTCATCAGAGAACCAGTCCAAATGTGGACTGCCTTTCTGTTCAAAGCTGCCTCCTCAGAAAGACTTTCAGGTAAGGGATTCTTCCACCCAGGGAGCTATGCAGAGGTTGAGGACTAGCCTGAGCTTCACGTGCCTGGAGGGCCTTGGATTCCTGTGGCTGGATATTGGGGGGCGGGGGGACATACAGCATATGTGTGGGCCATGTGGGTCAGGACAGCCAGAGACCTGGAACAGACCAAGTATTGAAAGATGGCCTGTTGGCTTTTGTGGATTATAAGCATCTGCCTAATTCCAAGCCCTAATCATCACTAATGCACATATTCCCCCTGAAGTTATGGTTGGAGGAAACTAGATGCCTTTCCAGGGTGAGGCTGGGCAGTCTGGCAGAGGTATCCTTCAGTAAGAGACACCTGGGTGCCTTGATTGCTGAAAAAAATTGGGTCCTCATCAGGGCGGCTAGTCAGATGTAGACTGACTGCTTACAATTTAAAGTTGATGCTTCAGAAGGTTTTGAAGGTAGGTTCTGCCTTCCCTGGAGGCTGTATAGGTGGTATAGACCAGCCCAGCCTCCACACCGGAGGGCCCCAGCTGCAAAAAGGTGGCTGTTAAAATGCATACCACGTACATGCCTGCTGCACAGGTCTGGGAAGCCAAAGACCTAGAACTGAGCAGTGTCTGGAGTATCCTGGTCTAAAGAGCAGTCTCTTGAGGGTCCATGGCATCTGCCTCATTCTAAGTCCTAATCTACACAAATGTGCATACGGGGGTCAGGGGTAGTCTGCCCCAAAATGTGCCATTTTGGCATATTGATCATTTTGAATTAGAAGTCATTTAATAAATAGTGCAAGAAGAACACCCAAAGCCCCTCTTGTCTCAAGAAAGCAGGAAATAGATCTCTCATGTGAAAGATACCCTTCCTGTACAGAAAGTAGAAAGTCATCATTAACACCAGAAATAGCGAATTCAGAGCACAAAAGGCTATTTACGTAAACATTGTTACTTTTACTAATTACTACCCCAGCCCAAATTCTGTTTAGAATTCCTTACTAATTGAAGGTCTCAGACATAAATTTTGTTTTTACTGCCAATTCCTCAAGCTTATTGTAATATGAAAGCTACCTGCTCAGTCATTTCTTTGGATCTCAATTTTACTATTGAGCCTCCATGCACAGTTAATTAAATTTTGTGTTATCTTCTGTTAATCGGTCATGTGTCCATTTAATTCTTAGGCCAGCTAGAAGAATCTTGAATAATAGAAAAAATTTTTCCTCCACAACAGCATAGTTGGCAGGATAAACTTTCCTAGCGGGATACTGCTGCAGCTGAGAAATCCTGGGACATCTGACAAAAAGCCAGCAAAAGGTAGGAATTCTTGCCATATCTGCCCCTGGGAGAGTCCTTTTACTCTCTCTCTAAATTTAGATCAGTAGGAGAAAATATTCATGGAACTGGTTCCTTGGGCTGAGCAACTCTGGTAAATTGGTAGCATACCCTTGGTTTTCTTCCAGAGATGGTCACAGTTTTTCTTTGTATTCGTATCATTTGTCATAAAAGGGAATCGCCATAGAGGAAGGCAGGTATGGGATCTATCAGCCTTCTGTTTGAACCAACCTCACAAAGTGGAGAGTTCATGATTCTCATAAGGCTGGAGTCTGTTTAGACAAATTTTGCTGTGGTTCCTATAGTAAAAACTGGATGAGGTTTTTCATTTTGCCTTGTTCTATGTCCTAAGAGCCTGGCTTTGTGACCTGTGAGAATATTCTCTCTGGTCTCCACCATCAGGAGGGTATATTTACTTGGGTGTACCTTAGTGGCTGATGAAACTGACCAGGGTTTCAGGACACATAATTGCTAGCAGTATTGATGCTAGCTCTCAGGAGAATTTCTCATAAGAAGTCCCAGCCCTGGGGCCCCTGGGTGGTTCAGTCAATTAAGCAACCGACTCTTGATTTCGGCTCAGGTCATCATCTCACAGTTCATGAGTTCAAGCCCAGCCTTGGGCTCTGTGCTGGTGGCACAGAGCTTTCTTGGGATTCTCTCTCTGTCCCTCCCCCAGTCACATTTTCTCTTTCTCTCTCTCTCTCCCTCTCTCTCAAAAAAATAAACAAGAAGTCCCAGCCCTTTAGGGACCTTTATTATCTTAACCTTTGTTGTTTACTGGTGCTGGAAACATATCAGTAGCATGTGCCCAGCATCACAAGTTAGCAGGTCTGTGATTGGGGGTGTCTCAAGTTTCCCTGGGACCAAAGACACCATATTTACTACACCATCCAGTAGTAAGCCAGTACAACAAAGGCTTTTGCTTTCTTAAACTATTTTTGGTAGTAAACTCTTGGATCTTTCGGTCCACATCATCTATGCCCTCTCCAGGGATACCTCTTGCATCCATGGTCTAAGCCTGGAAAATTGCCTCCAGGTCATTCCATAAAAAGGCTTATGGGTAGCTATTGATGATAAGTAAGATCCTACTTGTCAATGGCTGGACAATGGATCCTTCAAAATGGCTATATTTGAAAGAAAAAAAAATCCTTATAGAGCTCTCAAAATTGTCTTATAAGTAAGTATGACAGCTAGCCTTAGGGATTCCCTTGATAAGGTGAAAGAAAAGAAATTAGACTCAACACAGAAAGTAATGTCCACACCTAATGTCAATTTCCCTTCTCACAATCTGGTGTCATCTGCCTGTTTTAACTTCCCTTTCTCTACATGATTTACAGGGAGTGCTCTGGACTGATCTCTAGGTTCAAAGTGTATAGGTTTCTCATATAAATGCTGAAAGCGAGGAAATGAGTTTAATACAAGCTCCTGAGACTGGTAGTAAGGCTGGCTTTGTGCCTACTGTTCAGGGCCCTGTTATCTGGCTCTGCCAGCTTCAGACATTCCTATGCAATGTCCTTCGCAGATGTATCCTAGACCCCCACCAAAATGAAATTCATGTCCCCTGAACAGCAGATCTTTTAGATTATACAGCCCTTTACCTCCACTTTCAGAAGATCTTACTAAATTAGGAATTAGAAAAATTAATGGCCATTCTCAACATTCTCCTCACAGATAAAACAGGCGACCAAAATCTCCTACAAAAGATCAACGGAAGGCCACGTTTAGGGACTAATAGAAACCAATGTTGAATTGTGTATTCAGAAACAAGGCTTTTGTTGAAATGCTCTATACAGACCTTGCAAAGGCATAAGTCTTTTGATACCTATTTTAGTTAAAAATCTCTCTAGTATAAAGTAGCAAGTTTGATTAAAAAGGTGAGTCAGTCCCCTAATACTTAGGCTGTAATTCAGGTCTTTGGGGGCAATTAAAAAACCTGTCTTTGTCTTGTAAATCTCTGCAAAACCAGAAATGTAACTCTTTACTAATGTATCTTTACTAACCTCCAAACCTCACCTATTTCTCTGAAAATGCTGTAGATAAAGATGAGGATATTGAAGCAAAATTGTCCTGTACTTCTAAAAGGTATAATACAATTATCCTGAAACTCTTAGAAAAAAAAATGCATTCTTTCTCTGTTCCCCAAAGTTAGAAATCTTACCAAGTCTTTGAAATGTAAACAGTCCACAGTCATGTGAGCTTGAAGGAAAAAAGGCATAGAGGCCTTTTTAAAATACACACAGCTGAAAGGGATCTTGTGCCCAAACTCTACCAGCACAGCCTTCTTGAGGTTACTTCCAGGGACAAAGAAAAATCTTAAAAGTCATCTCCACATGTGTATGTATATACATTATATATATGGTATTTTTCTACCTCTGGAAGGTATTGCCAAAATTAATTCATAAAGGAACTCCATTTACTTGGCTTAAAAAATTTAAACACTTGTATAAATCCAATATTCATAAAATTCTCAAAAATAGAAACACTAACAAATGAATTTTAGGTTTATATGATCTGGGAAAATATTTAGTATTAAAACTAATTTAAGATTGTTGGTTTATTGAAAATAGACCTGTCTTTAAAAAAAAAAAAAAGATATGTCTTTAGAGTTATCAGTATTAAATATAATACTTTTATTCTATCCAGGTTTATTAATCAAATAAGTTCATGTTATCCCTGTAGCAAAATTTGTCAGCAAAAAATAACTTAGAATAATAATTTGTCTAATGTCTCATGAAGTTTTTGTGGGTAATCTAAACATAATTCTTGGGAGCAAAGGATTTAAATAGATGTAAGTAATATAAATATTTATAGATTAAAAAACAACAATGGTATTTTATGGTATGCATACTTAAAAATAGCTTCCAGGGTACCTGGATGGCTCAGTTGGTTAAGCCTCCAACTTCGGCTCAGGTCATGATCTCACATTTGAGCTCTGTGCTGACAGTTCAGAGCCTGGAACCTGCTTCCGATTCTGTGTCTCCTTCTCTCTCTGCCTCTCCCTGTCATGCTCTTTCTCTCTCTCTTTCTCTGTCAAAAATAAACATTAAAAAAAAATTTTTTTTAAATAGCTTCCAAAAAATTTTGGTAACCTGGAACTATACAATTTTGCTAAGTTAGGTGATAATTTAAATTCATTGAATATCCACATTATTTCCAAATAAGGTAAAATAGTGAAACATTAATTACTGAATGTAGGTTTATCTACTTTGGTCTTCCCAATTAAAAGAAACTAAAGAGGGGGTGCCTGGATGGCTCAGTTAAAGCATCCAACTGTTGATTTTGGCTCAGGTCATGATCTCACGGTTGGTGAGTTCAAGCCCCTTATTGGGCTTTGTGCTGACAGCACAGAGCCTGCTTGGGTTTCTCTCTCTCCCTGAGCTCGCTCTCTCTATCTCTGTCTCTCAAAATAGGTAAATAAACTTAAAAAAAAATAATAAAGATACATTTTGGGTTTGTGAGTAGACATGTTTTATGTTTATTTGAAAGATTGTACTATGAAGAAGCACATATTTCTAGAATAAAATGTATTCATAAATTTGCCAATCAAAAAAAAGCAGGTGTAACAGTTTATAATTGGTTACTACTAAGATCTCACTAGAAATTAGTTTCTAAGAGTTAAGAATTTTAATTAATATGAGTCCTCACTTTGGCAGCACATATGCTAATTAATATGTGTGGTTAAAGCTGCTAGAAATAAGAAAGGAAACATCTCCATATAAAATAAAAAGGAGGATGTATGCTTTCAGTTAAAAGAAGGTATGAAAAATGGAAATGCACTTTTGTTGAGGGGAGAAAAAAAGTAAGTTTCTCCAAACAGAGGCTGGAAAAGAGCGATAACATGAGACAAAGTCTTAGTGTAAAAAAGAAAGTTGTAAACGGTTTATGGAAAAAGAATCTTTGAAAAGGAAATTTATATCTGGTTAATACTGGCTAAGATGGGAGTAAATTTTTTTTTGTACTGTGTGTGTTCTTTTTTAATATGAAATTTATTGTCAGATTGGTTTCCATACAACACCCAGTGCTCATCCCAATAGATGCCCTCCTCAATGCCCATCACCCACTTTCCCCTCCCTCCCACCCCCATCAACCCTCAGTTTATTCTCAGTTTTAAGAGTCTCTTATGATTTGGCTCCCTCCTTCTTTTTTTTTTCCTTCCCCTCCCCCCATGGTCTTCTGTTAAGTTTCTCAGGATCCACATAAGAGTGAAAACATATGGTATCTGTCTTTCTCTGTATGACTTATTTCACTTAGCATCACACTCTCTAGTTCCATCCACGTTGTTACAAAAGGCCAGATTTCATTCTTTCTCATTGCCAAGTAGTATCCCATTGTATATATAAACCACAATTTCTTTATCCATTTATCAGTTGATGGACATTTAGGCTCTTTCCATAATTTGGCTATTGTTGAGAGTGCTGCTATAAACACTGGGGTACAAGTGCCCCTATGCATCAGTACTCCTGTATCCCTTGGGTAAATTCCTAGCAGTGCTATTGCTGGGTCATAGGGTAGATCTATTTTCAACTTTTTGAGGAGCCTCCACACTGTTTTCCAGAGTGGCTGCACCAGTCTGGATTCCCACCAATGGTGCAAGAGGGTTCCCGCTTCAAGATGGGAGTAAATTTAAGTAAATGAGTTTTCATATCAAAAGTACACTGATGCAAAATTGAAACTGGGTTTTCTCTTTGTTAAAAAGTAAAGTTTTCTTGGGGTGCCTGGGTGGTTAAACATCCAAGGTCAGCTCAGGTCATGATCTCATGGTTCATGGGTTCAAGCCCCACGTCAGGCTCTGTGCTGATAGCTCAGAGCCCGGAGCCTGCTTCGAATTCTGTAGTCTCCCTTTCTCTGTATCCCTCCCCCATTCATTCTCTGTCTCTGTCTCTCATAAATAAATAAATAAGTAAATAAATAAAATAAAGTTTTCTTGGACTGTCAGTTTGCTTTTAAGACATTGTAAAAAGTTTTTTCCTTTTCATGTTTTAGTTATTATTGAAGTATAATTGACATACAATGCTACATTAGTTTCAGGTGTACAGCATAGTCATTAATTCTATACATTACTCACCATAATAAGTATAGTCACCATCTGTCACATACAACATTATTACAATATTGACCATATTCCCTGGGTTGTACTTTTCATCTCCATGACTTTTTTTATAATTGAAAGTTTGTACCCATTAATTCCCCCTTATTTTGGCCAAGCTCTCCACTGTCTCCTCTCCGGCACCCACCAGTTTGTTTTTTGTATTTAAGACACTGTTTTGTTTTTTAGATTCCACATATAAATGAAGTCATAGATTTGTCTTTCTCTGTCTGACTTATTTCACTTAGCAACATATTCTCTAGGTCCATCCATGTTGTCACAAGCAGTGAGATCTCATTCTTTTTTATAACTGAGTAATAGTCAAATACACACACACACACATACACACCATATTTTCTTTATCCATTCATCTATGGATGGACACTTGGGCTTCCCATGTTTTGGCTATTGTGAATAATGCTGCAATAAACATAGGAATGCATATATCTTTTCAAATTAGAGTTTTTGTTTTCTTTGGGGAAATACTCAAATGAAATTACTGGATCATACAGTATTTCTATTCATTTCTTGAAGAAACATCCTTACTGTTTTCCACAGTGGTTGCACCAATTTACGTTTCCACCAACAGTATAAGAAAGTTCCCTTTGCTTCATACCCTTGCCAACACTTATTTTTTTGTCTTTTTGATACTAGCCATTCGACTGTTGTGAGGTAATACTTCCTTATGGTTTTGATTTGCATTTCCCTGCTCATGAGTGATGTTGAGCTTCTTTGTATGTGTCTGTTGGCCATCTGTCTGTTTTCTTTGGAGAAATACCTATTCAGGTCCTCTGCCCATTTTTTAATTGGATTGGGGTTTTTTGGTTTGTTTTTTGTTTTTTGGTGTTGACTTATATAATTTCTTTATATATTTTGGATATTACCCTTTATCAGATCTATCATTTGCAAATATCTTCTTCCATTCAGTAGGTTGCCTTTTCATTTTGTTAATGAAATGTGCAAAATGTTTTTATTTTGGTGTAGTTCCAATAGTTTGTTTTTTTTTTCCCCTTGTCTAGAAAGACATATCCATAAATATGTTGCTCAGGCTGATATCAAAGAGATTACTGCCCATGTTTTCTTTGATGGTTTCAGGTCTCACATTTAGATCTTGATTCCATTTTCAGTTTTTGAGTATGGTATAAGAAAGGGGTCTAGTTTCATTCATTTGCATGTAGCCATCAGTTTTCCCAACAACATTTATTGAAAAGACTTTCTTTTACCCATTGTATATTCTTTCCTCCTTTGTCATAGATTAATTAATCATCTATGCACGGCTTTATTTCTGGACTCTCTGTCCTGTTTCATTGATCTATGTGTCTATTTTTGTGCCAATACCATACTGTTTTGAATACTGTAACTTTGTGATATACCTTGAAATTTGAGATTGTGATACCTCTAGTTCTGTTTTTCTTTCTGAAGATTGCTAATGCTATTTGGGAGTATCTGCTATTCCATACAAAGTTTAGGACTATTCTAGTTCTGTGAAAAGTGCTCTTGGTATTTTGATGAATCTGAATGTGCATGAGTAGTATGGGCATTTCAACAATGTGGTATCACTATTTGTGTCATATACAATTTTTTTCATCAGTTTCTTACAGGTTTCAGAGTATAGGTCTTACACTTCCTAGGTTAAGTTTATTCCTGGGTACTTTATTCTTTTTAGTGTAATTGTAAATAGGATTATTTTCTTAATTTTTATTTCTGCTACTTCATTATTAACATGTATAAATTCAACATATTTCTTTTTATTAAAATTTTTTTAATGTTTATTTATTTTTGACAGAGAGAGACAGAGCATGAGCGGGAAGGGGCAGAGAGAGAGGGAGACACAGAATCTGAAAGAGGCTCCAGGCTCTGAGCTGTCAGCACAGAGCCCAACGCGGGGCCTGAACTCACAGACAACGAGATCATGACCTGAGCTGAAGTCAGACGCTCAACCGACTGAGCCACCCAGACGCCCCATTTTTTAAAAAAAAAATTTTTTTAATGTTTATTTATTTTTAAATGCAACATATTTCTGTATGTTAATTTTGTATCCTGCAACTTCACTGACCTTATTTATCATTTCTAATAGGTTTTTTTTTTTTGGTGGAGTCTTTAGGATTTTCTATATATAGTGACAATTTTACTTATTCCTTACCAATTTATATGCCTTTTAATTCTTTTTTTAAATTTATTTATTTCAATTTAATTTAGTTAACATACAGTGTAGTAGTGGCTTCAGGAGTAGAACCCAGTGATTTATCACTTACATGTGATACCCAGTGCTCATCCCAACAAGTGCCCTCCTTAATGCCCATCACCCATTTAGCCCATCGCTCCAACAACCTTCCCTCCAGCCACTGTCAGTTTGTTCTCTATGTTTAAGAGTCTCATGGTTTGCCTCCCTATCTGTTTTTACCTTTTCTTTCCCTTCCCCTATGTTCCTCTGTTTTGTTTCTTAAATTCCACATATGAGTAAAATCTTATGGTATTTGTCTTTCTCTGACTATTTCACTTAGCATAATACCCTCTAGCTCCATCCATGCTGTTGCAAATAGCATGATTTCATTCTTTTTGATCACTGAGTAGTATTCCAGTGTGTTGATGGACATTTGGGCTCTTTCCGTAATTTGGCTATTGTTGATAGTGGTGCTATAAACGTTGAGGTACATGTGCTCCTTTGAATCAGCATTTTTGTATCCTCAGGATAAATACCTAATAGAGCAATAGCTGGGTCATAGGGTAGTTCTGTTTTTAATTTTTTGAGGAACTTCCCTACTGTTTTCAGAGTGGCTGTACCAGTTTGCATTCCTACCAGCAGTGCAAAAGTGTTCCCCTTTCTCCGCATCCTCGCCAACATCTGTTGTTGCCTGAGTTGTTAATTTTAGCCATTCTGACTGGTATGAGGTGGTGTCTCATTGTGGCTTTGATTTGTATTTCTCTGATGATGAGTGGTGTTGAGGATCTTTTCATGTGTCTGTTAGCCATCTGGATGTCTTCTTTGGAAAAGTGTCTATTCATGTCTTCTGCCCATTTCTTCACTGGATTACTTGTTTTTGGGTGTTGAGTTTGACAAGTTCTTTATAGATTTTGGATACTAACCCTTTATCTAATATGTCATTTGCAAATATATTCTCCTATTCTAATAGCAGTCAGCTTACCCTGCACCACTCCCCTGCGTTTTTTTTCTTTGGCATGTGGCTGGGATTCAAAACCCAAAGTCTTAAAGGACCTGGCACTGTGCAGATCCACTCCCCTCCTCTGGAGTAGAGTCTCTCCATGCTGTGTCTGAAATCCTGTCCCTGAAAAGCAGTCCCACACCTGCACAGTATGTGGGATCTATGGTGTAGCACCCCTGAAGGTTATATTCCTCTGGGTGCATGTCTGTCCCCTGCTGATGAAAGGCCTTTGACTAGTGCCTGCAGGGTTTTTGTCCTTGGGAAGGCAATATGCCCTCTTCCAAAAGTACTCCAGGAAGGGGAATGTTCTCTCCCAGTGCACCCCAGAGATCCCCACATGACACTATGCACTCCAGGGCCAGCTCCCTACTCCCCAGGTGTGCTCTCCCCAGAGAGGTTTTTCTCTTGTGCGAACTCAATGCTGCACTTTCTCAACCTCTCTCTCTTTCTCTCCCTTTGTCTCTCCATGAAAAGGGTTCCCTTCCTTCCACAGCACTGCTGTTTTTCTCTCTCTTAATTCACTTCCACACACCTACTACTGTCTCCCTCCAACTGTGGAGGTCAAACTGTCTCTCTCCAACTGTGGAGATCCTTCTGCCACTCCAGAGATCAGTTTTCTGGGTGTTCCAAGTGATCTGACCTCAAGGCAGTTGTGTTTGAGGGGAATGGAAAGCTTAGGGTCCTGATACTTTTCCACCATCTTAACTCCTCCCACCCTAATTATTTTTCATGTCTGATTGGTATGGCTGGGAATTCCAGCATTACGTTGAATAAAAGTGGTGAGTGGGTATTCTTGTCTTGTTCTGATCTTAAAGGAAAAGCTCTCAGTTTGTCAACATTGAGTATGATGTTAGCTGTGGGTTTGTCATATATGGCCTTTATTATGTTGAGGTATATTCCCTCTAAAACCCACTTTGTTGAACATTTTTATCATAAACTTGAATTTTGTCAAATGCTTTTTTGGCATCTATTGAGATCATATGGTTTTTACTCTTTCTGTGGTTAATATGTTTTATCACACTGACTGATTTGTGAATATTGAACCACACTTGAATCTCTGGAATAAACCCCACTTGATTCTTGTGAGTTATCCTTTTAATGTATTGTTGAATGCATTTTGCTAATATTTTGTTGAGGATTTTTAAATCTATGTTCATTAGAGATATTGGCCTGAAGTTTCTTTTTTTATCGTAATTTGGATTATGGCATCAGGGTAATACTGGCCTCATAAAATGTATGTGGAAGTTTTCCTTCCTCTTCTATTTTTTTGGAATGCTTTGAGAGTAATATGCATTAACTATTCTTTAAATATTTGGTAGACTTTATCTATGAAGCCATCTGGTCCCAAACCTTGGTTTGTTCCCAAGTTTTTTGATTACTAATTCAATTTCATTACTAGTAATTGGTCTATTCAAATTTTCTATTTCTTCCTGATTCAGTTTTGGGAGATTGTAGGTCTTTACAAATGTATCCATTTCTTCTATTCCAATTTGTTGGCATATAATTTTTCATAGTAGTCTCTTACAATCCTTGTATTTCTGTGGTGTCAAATATTCTCTTCTTCCATTTCTGATTTTATTTGAGTCCTCTCTTTTTTTTTTTCTTGGTGAACAAAACTGGTTTATCAATTTTGTTTATCTTTTCAAAGAACTAGCTCTGGTTCATCTTTTCTATTGTTTTCTTTGTCTATTTCATTAATTTCTGCTCTAATCATTATTATTTACTTCATTCTACTAGCATTAGATTTAATTTGTTATTTTTCAAGTTCCTTTAGGTGTAAGTTTAGGCTGTTTATTTGAGATTTTTCTTATTTCTTGAGGAAGGCCTTTGTACCATAAACTTTCCTATTGGAACTACTTTTGCTGCATTCTAAAGTTTTTGGGCCATTGTATTTTCAATTTTTTGTTTCCATGTAACTTTTAATTTCATATTTTATTTTTTCACTGACCCTTTGGTAATTTAGTAGCATGTTGCTTACTCTCCATATGTTTGTGTTTTTCTCATAATTGATTTCTAATTTCATACTGTTGTGGTTAGAAAAGGTGTTTGATATGATTCCAAACTTGTTCAATTTATTGATACTTTCTATGTGGTCTAACATATGGTAACTTGTGGTCTGACATCTACCCTGGAGAACGTTCCACGTGCACTAGAAAAAAAAATGTGTAATCTGTTGTTTTGGTTGGAATGTTCTGCATGTATCTGTTAGGTCCATTTGGTCTAATGTGTAGTTCAAAGTCAATGTTTCCTTGGCGATTTTCTGTCTGGATGATCTATTCATTGATATAAGTAGGGTGTTAAAATTCCCTACTATTATTGTATTGCTGCCAATTTCTCCTTTCATGTATGTTAATATTTGCTTTATGTATTTAGGTGCTTCTATGTTGGATGTATACATATTTACAATTGTTATATCCTCTTGTCAGATTGATGTTTATCATTATGTACTGCCTTTCTTTGTCTCTTGCTACAGCCTTTGTTTTAATTTTTTTTTTAATGTGTATTTATTTCTGAGACAGAGACAGAGCATGAGTGGGGGAGGGGCAGAGAGAGAGAGAAGGAGATACAGAATCTGAAGCAGGATCCAGGCTCTGAGCAGTCAGCACAGAGCCCTACGCAGGGCTCAAACTCACAAATCGTGAGATCATGACCTGAGCTGAAGTCGGTCGCTCAACCACCTGAGCCACCCAGGCACCCCTACCGTCTTTGTTTTTTTTTAATTTTATTTTTTATTTTATGTTTTTTGAGAGAGAGAGAGAGAGAGAGAGAGTGTAGGCGAGGGGGAGAGAGAGAGGGAGACACAGAATCAAAGCAGGCTCCAGGCTCTGAGCTGTCAGCACAGAGCCCGACATGGGGCTTGAACCCATGAACCGTGAGATCATGATCTGAGCCGAAGTCGGACACTTAACCGACTGAGCCACCCAGACACCCCTACAGTCTTTGTTTTAAAATCTATTTTATCCGATATAAGTATTGCTACTCTGGCTTTTTTTTTTTTCCCCACTTCCATTTGCATGAAATATCTTTTTCCATCCCCTCACTTTCAGGCTGTATAAGTCTTTAGGTTCGAAGTGAGTCTCTTGTAGGCAATAAATAGATGGGTCTGGTTTGTTTATACATTCATTCACTCTATGTCTTTTGATTAGACTATTTAGTCCATTTACATGTAATTATTGATAGGTATATACTTATTGCCATTCTATTAATTGTGTTCTAGGTGTTTTTGTAGTTCTCTGTCCCTTTCTTCTTCTTTTACTCTCTTCCCTTGTGGTTTAATGGCTTTCTTTAGTGTTAAGCTTGGATTTCTATTTTTTGCTTATCTGTTATAGGAGCTTGATTTTTGGTTACCATTGGGTTCATATATAACATCTTACTTATGTAGAAGTCTATGTTAATTCGATGGTTACTTAAGTTTGAACATATTCTAAAAGCACTACATTTTCCTTCCCGCTCCATGTTTTATGTATGTAAGGTCATATTTCACATGTTTTTATTTTGTGTATTCCTTGACTAATTTTTGTAGATATAATTTTATATCTACAATATAATTTTATTATTTTTGTGTTTTAACCTCCATACTGGCTTTATAAGTGATTAATCTATCTTTACCAAATGTATGGCTTTAATTAAAAATTTTTCCTTTCATAATTTTCTTCTAGTTATGGCCTATTCTTTCCATTTAAGAATTTCTGTTAATATTTCTTGAGAGGCTGGGTTAGGAGCGATGAACTCCTTCACTTTTGGTTTGTCTGGGAAACTCTTTATCTCTTCTTATTCTGAATAATCTTGCTGGGTAGTATATTCTTGGTTGTACTTTCTTTTTTTTTTTTTTTAGCACTTTGAATATATCATGCCTCTTTTTTCTGGCCTGCAAAGTTTCTGCTGAAAAGTCAGCTAGTAGCCTTCTGGAGTTTCCATTGTGTGTAACTGTTTTCCTTTCTCTTGCAGTTTTTAAAATTCTCTCTTTATCTTTACGTTTTGCCATTTTAATTATTATGTGTCTATGATCCTCCTTGGGTTCATTTTCTTTAAAACTTTCTATGGTTTCTGGACCTGGGTGCCTGTTTCCTTCCCCAGATTAGAAGAGTTTTCAGCTATTAAGTCTTCAGATAAGTTTTCTGACCCCTTATTTCTCTCTTCTACTTCTGGAATCCCTATAATAAAAATGTTATTATGCTTGATGATGTCACAGAGCTTCCTTAACATATTCTCATTTTTTATTCTGTTTTCTTTTTGTCATTCTGCTTGTTTGCTTTCCACTACCCTGTCTTCCAGATCACTGATCTGTTCTTCTGTAACCTGTAATCTACTATAGATTTTCTCTAGCATATTTTTCATTTCAGCTATTGAATTCTTCAGCTCTGACTGGTCCTTTTTCATTTTAATTATTTAATTGAATTTAATTTTAATAACTACTTAATTTAATTTGTCTCTTTGTTGAAGTTCTCATTGAGTTATCCACTTTCGTCTCAAGTCCAGTGAGTGTCTTTATGACTATTAATTTGAACTGTTTATCAGATATATTGCTTATCTCCATTTCATTTAGGAGTTTTTTTGGTGTGGTTTTTCTTTGTTCATTCATTTTGGACATATTCCTCTGTCTCTTTTGTCTAATTCTTTGTGTTTATTTCTATGTATTAGGTCAGCTATGTCTTCTAGTCTTGAAAACAGTGGCTTTGTGTAGAAGTCCTGTGGTGCCCTATAGCATAATTCCTCCCCCACCAAATCACCAGCTTCAGGTACTCCAGGGTGTCCCCTGGTTGGACTGAGTATGTCCTCTTGTTGTGGATGATCTTCAGTTGCCTTCAGCCCAGCCAGCTGCAATAACCCACTTTGCCTGCTGTGGGCATAGTGGACAGGGTTTACTCCTTGTTCTGTTCAGAGACCTGCCTGTGGCCACTGCAAGCTTATTGGTGGGTGGGGCTAGCAGTGGGCCTATTTATGTCTCTGCCATCGCTGCAGGCCCACCGAAGGGAGGGCTTTTCCCTGTGCAGCCAGCTAAGAGATCTGGCTGCAGAAATTGTCATGTGTGCTGACATGTGTTGCCCACTCCAACCTCATCTTCAGCCTCCCACCCCCACCCCCAGGGCAAGAGTCATTTGAAGTGGTACCTGTCCAGGCCAGGTCTGTCTGTCAGGTATGTGGGGCAGGAGCCACTTTGCAGGGCCTTATACTGATTTGCATAAGTTTAAAAGCATATGATCTCCTTGTAACAGGACATAATTGGAAGCATTGTTTAGACTCAGATATAACCAGTTTTAAGGAACTAATGTTGACTTTATAGAGCCAATAAAGCCCCTTGGAAAAACAGCCTGACACATTGTTTATAGGATTCTTAGCAGCCTTACTAGGTAAGGAAACAAGATTACTTCCAAGCAAATGCAAGAACCTCTGAATATTTTGAGAACCACAAGAAGAGAGGAAGTAACACAAATCTATGTGTATTACAGGCAGTCTGATGGCAAGTATTTGGCCTTTTGCCCTTAAGAGACTTAAAATTTCAATCTGCAGATTTCCTATGAGAAGTTCCAGCAAAGCAGTTATAAAAGAGTCTATTTCATCAATTGTTATTTTGTACTTATGTAAATGATCAGGTCAGGTTTATTAAAACTAAATTTATTTTGCAAAAAATGTTAATTTGGCTAGCTTTAAAAATGTGGTCACTTCAGGGTGCCTGGGTGGCTCAGTTGGTTAAGTGTTTGACTTTAGCTCAGGTCATGATCTCACGGTTCATGAGTTCAAGCCCTGCATCAGGCTCTGTGCTGATAGTTCAGAGCCTGGAGCCTGCTTTGGATTCTGTGTCTCCCCCTCTCTCTCTCTGTTCCTTCTCTGCTTGCACTCTCTCTCTTTCTCAAAGATAAATATTTTTTTATAAATGTGGTCACTTTAGAGAGACAAATTATGTTTTAGTAACACCCCTTTGTGGATATTAGATTCTATTTCTATTAATCATCTTTGAGGTTCTGTAAATGAGACTAGATACTGAATTCTTTTATTTTCCTCCCGTGTCTGGCTACACAACTGTCAAAAATAACATTTTCCATTTTCTCCCATCGTTTCAACTTAGAATCATTGAGAACTAAAACTTCCTTTTTTCCTGAAGCCCTGCAAACTGAAAATGAATGACCTGATATAAACTTCAAGGAAATCCCCACAATAGCTTGAATATAGATAATCTTCATGCCTATTGTTCTATAGGCCATTCAGAAATATCACCAGAGGGGCGCCTGGGTGGCTTGGTCGGTTGAGCGTCCGACTTCGGCTCAGGTCATGATCTCGCGGTCCGTGAGTTGGAGCCCCGCGTCGGGCTCTGTGCTGACCGCTCAGAGCCTGGAGCTTGTTTCAGATTCTGTGTCTCCCTCTCTCTCTGCCCCTCCCCTGTTCATGCTCTGTCTCTCTCTGTCTCAAAAATAAATGTTAAAAAAAAATTAAAAAAAAAAAAGGAATATCACCAGAGACCATCAAACTACAGGCAAATTTATAAGATTGACAGAGCCTACCCTCACTCTCTCTGAAGATGCTTTGAGCTGAACCTCTATACTGTTATTTGTGGATAGGCCCACATTCCACAGGCCTGGAAGGCCCTGGCCAGCCAGGTTCATAGTGCACATGTGTGGGCTATGCAGGCCAAGCTAGGCAGAGATCTGGAACAGGACAATTGTTGAGAGAGGCTTGGTAACAGGAACCGGCTATTGGGAGTCCATGGTAGCTGCTTCAGTGCAAGGACCAACCTACACAAATACACATAAAGTTAAAGCTGGATGACTCTTAATAGCCTTGCTAGGATTGGACCAGGAGGGCTGACCTGGCATCGCCCCCGCCTCCATTCCCATTGGAGTTGTGATTGCTGGAGAAGTTCTGGACCTCATTAGGCAGCCAGCATGAAAAGGGGACTAATTGACACCAGTTTAAAGCTGCTGCCTCAGAAAGATTATGCAGAGAGGCCTTTCTTCACCCTAAGGTCATTTTGAAGGTTGAGGTTCAGCCAGAGCTCCACAGGCCTGGAGTTTCCCTTGCAGTCCAGAGTCAGGTGGCGCAGGAATGACTGTACATATGCATAGCATGAAGGTCAAGGTAGCTAGGGACCAGAAGCAAGGCTATGTTGGGTGAGGCCAGGTCACAGAAGCACTCTACTGGGGACACATGGCATCCTCCTAGTTCCAAGTTTTCCCTTGCACAAATGTGCATATTCACACTGAAGCAGAGCTGGAGAAATCTGGACTGCCTTGCCAGGTAGGGATGGGATGGCTGGCCAAGGTACCCTCCAATAATAGACTGAGGAAGGATCCCAGAAGTCTGGAGCAGCCTTGACTCTATCAGGAAGCCAGTCCAAAATGGAGGTTGACAGTCACTAGTTTAAACCTGCTACCTCAAATTCTGGGGGATTGGATTCTTTCCACTATGGAGGCCAAGTAGGTGGTTGTGAACAATCTGAGTTTCACTGCCCTGCAAGACCCCTGCAGCCAAAAGCCTACTAACAAGATGTGGACTGCACATGCATGGAAGGTACAGGTCAGGGTACCCAGGGATATGGAACAGGGCAATGTACTGTGAAGCCAGGTCACAGGACAAGGCTACTGGGGATACCTGGCATCTGCCTAATTCCAGCCCTAACCTATACCAATGCATATATTCCCCTGAAGGCAGAACTGGAGAAACATGTACCACCTTGCTAGGGCTGGATTAGGTAGGCTGGCTGACATATTTTCCAGTGAGAGACTTCTGGGAGCCTTGATTGCCACAGAAGCCTGGGACCCAGCAAACAATAAGTACACATGGGGACTGACTGTTGCCCATTCAATGGCCACCTCAGAGTGATTTTTAGGAGATGGGTTTTCTCTGTCCTTGAGGCAATGAGGTTGGATGCTCAGGACCTACCTGAGCTCCAGAGTCCTGGAGGTCCCCAGCTGGCCCTGGGCAGCTGACAGGGTGTGGACTGCTGATGCCAAGTGATGCAGGTCAGGGTATCCAGGGACCAGGAACATGGCAATGTTGGTTGAGGCTGTGGCACAGGAATAGGCTTTGGAGGTACCGGGCATCTGCCCAATTTCAAGCCCTAACCTACACAGATGCACATATTCCCCCTGGAGGCTGTTTTGTTTAGGGAAACAAATAATGCTCACAGACTCATTTGTCTTTGCCAACAATGTAATTTTTTTTTTAATTTAAGTTTTATTTACTTTGAGAGAGTGAGCAAGAGAGAGCAGGGGAGGGGCAGAGAGAGAGGGAGAGAGAGAACCCCAAGCAGGCTCCATGCTGTCAGCACAGAGCCTGAGGCAGGCTGAAATCGAGAGTTGGACGCTTAACAAACTGAGCCACTCAGATGCCCTGCCAACAATGTATTCAAAGCTGATTTACTGTGCAAACCTCACAAGCCAATAGCATACAGGATAATGTCTTTTAATAAGCCAATAAAGAAATCTACTCCAAACCAATGTCAGATGAATCACACTATTGTTCCAGGCAAGGAGAGATGGAAGCAGTCAAGTCCAAAGTTAGTTGATGTGTACCTTTATCAGAGTTGGTACCTGGCAGAGACCGCTTACCCAGCCAAGAGCTGAAGTCCAGCCGCTAGTACAAAAGCAAACGTCCTGTGTTGTTGGAGCAGATTGCTAGGGGACAACTGTGCTAGTGTTAATGGGCAAAATGATCTTTGTGAGAGGTCTCTGTACAACTTTCTCCACTGCCTGTGAAAGAGTTGCTTTTACCAGGCAGGAGTTAATTGCCCCAAGGTCTTTAAGGGCTATCAGTTCAACACAGTGTAGTCTTGCCCTGACCAATGAATCCCAGATCATCCTCACAGACCCTCAGCGTTTATAGTCTATATGCCCCCTTGCCATAATTGTTTCTTTATGTTTTTATTAATAAGCCCCCCCACTACTGGACTCCCTCAGCAGCTATTATTTTCAGTGAGAACAGACGTGATAATAACATCCTGACTCCACATATTTTTTTCTTATATTGAAACAACTTTGCTCCTAAAAACTTTTTTTTGTCTTTGTCATAAACAAGTGTATATGAAATCATATCAAACCAATATACAACATCCCGTCATTCCAAATCGCTCACATGCTAATTAATACTAAGGGTGTAATGCCCAATACAAATCTAAGCTCACAAAAATACCATTCCACCTTGATTCCACATCACTTACAATCTTAATCACAAACAGTCATATTTTGGGAGTATTTTTCCCTTGATGCACATTCTTTTACACCACAGTTTAATGACCAGTTTAAACAACCATGTCAATATAAACATAATAAAGAACTCTTTAACATGGTACCACATTAAAGACCAAACAACAAAAACTTAACCTTATTAAACTACTCAGTTTGACTTCTTGACAAATATATACCCAGGTAGAGATCATTTTTATAATGCTCCAGATTATATGCTCACATAGCATTATTAAACACACATTCAATTGTTAACATCAGAATTCAGGGATGTCATTATTTTAGGGATGCATGTTTTGTTCTCTTTTCAATTCCTGCAAAGTTATTTTGACTTTATTCGTCTCATCTTCCAAATGTGCCTAAGTTGTCCTAAGTTTTCTTGTGTTAAGTTTTATTTCTCCAGTTATTTTAATAGTTCCTTTACCTTCTATTAATCTGGAATAACATATTTTTCTTTTTAGTGTAGGATCCATTACCTGTTTTAGTTTTACACATCCCATCATGTGTTCCTTATTTTTCCCTTGACTCTAATAGGTTAGGATGAGGCTTGGCTTAGTGCATACTATCCCAGTCAGTTTATCATAGTATATGTAACTGATTGAGGGACCATCATGGCCATAGTCATAGGTACTTCTACCATAGGTATATCCACTGTCTAATAAAGGTACTTTGGTTCCATTCCAACAACAACTTAGGAACATGTTTTTCTTTTATCATAAGGAAGCTGTCTGTGGCCTGTAGGCTCCACTCTTCCTGTTGATATTGGGGAATGGCAAAAGTGTGGACCCCAATATCATGGGTTTCTTTTTTCCTTTAATGATGTAAAAATTTTTGCTTCTAATTTTCAGTTGCCCAAGGAATCACAGCCATTAGGGTATGTGATATCTACTTTACTTCTGGTTGGGTTGTCTGTTATCTCAGATGACCAGTATTGCCCCAAGATTATAGCTGTTCTAAGAGTATTCCACACATTAACAAAGTTTAATTGCAACAATTGACAATCTATAGAGAAACATATTTTGTCTTTTTTAATTGAAGGATAGTTAACATACAATGTTAACGTACAACATAGTGATTCAACAATACATTCTATGCTCACAATAAGTATAGTTGTGATCTGTCGTACGTTATTACAATATTACTGACTATATTCTCTAGGCTGCACTTGTCATCTCTGTGCCTTATTTAATAAATGGAAGTTTGTACCTATTTATCTCTTTCACCTATTTCACCCATCCTCATTTTATTCTCCATATTTATGATTCTATTTTTTTGTACATTTGGTTTTTTTTTGATTCCACAAAAATTGAAGTCATATATTTTTTTCCTTTTATTTCCCTTAGCATAATACCCTCTAGATCCATCCATGTTGTCACAAATGGCAAGATTTCATTTTTTATAACTGAGTAGTATTCCATCATTATGTACATATACCAACTTTTTAATCTATTTATCTATCAGTAGGCACTTAGTTTACTTCCATATCTCAGTTATTGTAAATAATGCTGCAATAAACCTAGGGGTGCATATATCTTTTCAAATTAGTGTTCTTATGGGGGGGGTGGTAAATACCCAGTAGTGGAATTACTGAACCATATGGTAATTCTATTTTCAATTTTTTTTTAGGAGACTCCATACTGTTTTCCATTGTGGTTGCACCAATTTATATTCCTACCAATAGTGCACAAGTGTTCCCTTTTTCTCATATCCTCTCTAATACTACTTTCTTGTCGTTTTGATACTAGACATCCTGATAAATGTAAGGTGATATCTCATTATGGTTTAATTTTACATTTTCTTTTCTTTTTTTTGTAAATAGCCCTGTGCCCAACATGGGTCTTAAACTCATGACCCTGAGATCAAGAGTTGCATGCTCTACTGACTGAGCCAGCCAGGCACCCTGATTTGCATTTTCTAGATGATTAGTGATGTTGAACACCTTTTCATGTGTCTATTGGCCATCTGTATGTTTTAGGATTTTGTTTAGGTCCTCTGCCCATTTCTTAATTGTTGGTTTTTTTTTTATTTTTTTGGTATTGAGATGCATAAATTCTTTTTTTTAATGTTTATTTATTTTTGAGAGAGAGAGTGGGGGAAGAGCAGAGAGAGGCGGGGACAGAGGATCCCAAGTATGCTCTCTGCTGAGAGCAGAGAGCCTGATGTGGGGCTTGAACTCACAAACAGTGGGATCATGACCTGAGCCGAAGTCAGATTCCACCCAGGCACCCCATAAACTCTTTATATATTTTGGCTATTAATCCCTTATTGGCAAATATCTTCTCCCAATTTGTAAGTTGCCTTTAGTTTTGTTGTTGTTTTCCTTTTGCCATGCAAAGATTTTATTTTGGTGTAGTCCCAATAGTTTATTTTTTCTTTGCTTCCATTGTCTGAGGAGACATATCTAGAAAAATGTTGCTAAGGTGGATGTCTAAGATATTACTGCCTGTGTTTTCTTTGAGGAGTTTTATGGTTTCAGGTCTCACGGTTAGGTCTTTAATCCATTTTCAGTTTATTTTTGTGTATGGTGTAAGAAAGTTGTTTCATTCTTTTGCATGTAGCTGTCTAGTTTTCCAAACACCATTTATTAAACAAACTATATTTTCCCCATTTTGTATTCTTGCCTCCTTTCATGTGGACTAATTAATCATATAAGCATGGGTTTGTTTCTCAGTTCTCCATCGTGTTCTATTGATGTATCTATTTTTGTGCCAGCACATACTGTTTTGATTACTGTAGCTTTGTATTATATCTTGAAATCTAGGATTTTGAGAACTTCAATTTGGTTCTTTCTCAATATTGCTTTGGCTATTAGGTGTATTTTGTGGTTCCATACAAATTTTAGGATTATCTATAAAAAATGCTGTTGGTATTTTGACAGGTATTGTATTGAATCTGTAGATTGCTTTGGGTAAAACATTTTAACAATATTAATTTTTCCAATCTGTGAACACAGTATTATCTTTTCATTTGTTTGTGTCTTCTTCATTTTTTTCATCAGTGTTTTATAATTTCACATCAGTGTTTTATAATTTTTCACCTTCTTGGTTAAATTTATCCCTATGTATTTTATCCTTTTTGGTTCAATTGTAAAAGAGATTATTAATTTCTATTTCTTCTACTTTGCTAGTAGTGAATAGAAATGTCTGATAGGTGGGGCGCCTGGGTGGCTCAGTCAGTTAAGCGTCCAACTTCAGCTCAGGTCAGGATCTCGCGGTCTGTGAGTTCGAGCCCCGCATCGGGCTCTGGGTTGATGGCTCAGAGCCTGGAGCCTGCTTCCAATTCTGTGTCTCCCTTTCTCTCTGCCCCTCCCCCGTTCATGCTCTGTCTCTCTCTGTCTCAAAAATAAATAAACGTTAAAAAAATTAAAAAAAAAAAAAAAAAAAGAAATGTCTGATAGGTGTAGCAGGACTCCCAGCACTATTCTGAGTAAAAGTGGAGAAAGTGGACATCCTTGTCTTGTTCCTGAGCTTAATGGGAAAGTATTCAGCTTTTCATCATTAAGTATGATGTTAGTAAAAAAGTAACTGCCAGGGGCACCTGGGTGGCTCAGGCATTAAGTGTCTGACTCTTGATCTCAGCTCAGGTCTTGATCTCAGAGTTGTGAGTTCAAGTCCCATGCTGGGTTCCATGCTGGGCATAGAGCCTACTTAAAAAAAATGACTGCCATTGTTCCTCCTATTAAACTTCCTACAAGTCCAACAAGGAACTGCAAGAGTTTCCTTCCTTCAGTGAATTTGTTTCTGGCATATGTTATAAATTGAGCATAATCAAATATGAATAAAACTGAACAAAATTTGAGGATCTGTATCTTATTTAAAGTTCTGCATATTAAATATCAAAGCATAGCCTGCTATTATAGGTTCCAATATGACCATGATAGGTTTTAGTAACCTAGGTTCCTATGTTCTTGGGGTAGAAACCTGCAGTGTGAGAGAGAAACCTGATGTCTACCATGAAGGATGATGATAAGTGTTATATGCTAAGTTTCCTATATATTGCTATACACCTGACAACTTGTCCTTATTCTTGTAAAGGCTAAACATGGTATCCATGGATTGATTTATTTTCTAATAGGTGAATATGGATTAAACAGTGTTAATTGAGTATAGTAACTGATCAGTTTCTAGCCTGTTAATATTTAAAGATATAATTGCCCATTCTGCATACTCAACTGTTACTCTTTTATAAAATACTAGCATACAAAGTATCTCAGAAATTAAATTGAGGTTTTCACAGTCTGTCATGTATCCAATGCTATACTCAATTCAGTAAGGTATGATAAGGAAAGTAGAAAAGTCAGTACCTGATTGTATTAGTATATAAGCTGGGTTATAACAGGGACCAGTTAGTAGTTCAGGCCAAACTTCATCCTTCAAATCAGTGTCTAGTAGGGAATATTGTTGAAGAGACTCTTTGGAGACTTCCACTAGATTCCCTAGTATTTGATTTTTCCATTGATTAAAGGTTTCTCAGTGAGTAGATGGTGCTGATACTGAAGGGTGAGATGGAGAGGGGTTGGACTTGGAAGTATGGATGATGCTGGTGATGCTGTTGAGTCCTTAGTTATAATAAGATGACCCAAGATGGTGATCTGTGAAGGAAGTAGAGGATGTCACAGACAGTGGAGTTGTACATGGACCAGTAGATGCATTCCACTTTGGAATGGTGGCTAACTGCTATTGCTGAGTCTGTTGGAAGAGTGTCCATACATATAGCAAGTATGATATCCAGTAGTAAGCAATAGGTAAAATAGTATGGCCAGCAAGGAGTGTGCTGCATGGATCTACTTCATAATTGTTAGAGTTGAAGATGCACAGAGGTTTTATGCCTACAAAATAAAAGCACTGTCCTCAAAATGTTTAATTTCTTCCTATTTTTCTTGCCATTCAAGGATATCTATAGTCATTATAACCATTATTGCCAATATTTCCCCAGGCATAATCACCCTGCATCATGCTAGAGTAAATAGTAGACCTCTAGTGTTGATATAATAAAAGGTGGTATATACCTATAATGAAATTTTTATAGAATCATTGTATTATTTTCCTTAATTTGATGTAATATTCCTTTTCATTAGGTCACCCAATAGGTTTTGTTAGTGGCAGGTGCTTCCTTTCCCCAGTGTTGTATATTCATTCAATAGGAGTTTTTCCATGCTTTCTATATCTATGCTTTAGAGATCTTGCCACCTCCCAGATTGCTTTAGTCCAAGCTTTCACATCTAGATTGTTAGGAAGCAGCCTAAGCTATTGCTTGAGCAAATCATTATACCTTTCAGTTGACCCAGAGGCAGTAGGGTTGTAGGGTAAGTGGAATTTCCACATTATGCCTTGTTTCTTTGCCCAATCTTATATTCACTTTCCTGTAAAGTGGGTGCTCTGATCTGATTTTTTGATGGCTGGGCTACCATAGCAAGCACCCAGATTTCTAATGCTCTGATGGCAGATTTTTGATTAATTTTTCTGCAGGGATAGGGTAATCCTATTCCTGACCATGTCTACAATGGTGCATGCATACAGTTTATTCTCTGATACAGGCATGAGACCTATGTAATCATTTGATAATTTGGAAGGGTCTGTCAGCTTTGATGTCATCTGGAGTATTCATTAATGACCCGCATGCTTTAAACTTTCAGTGATTCCCACATTTCTTAATATGAAATTGGAGGGATTTGGTAGGCTCATACGTGTTTCTTACCTCTAACATGTTCCAGTGCCATGTGTGCCACAAGATCTTTTTGACGTTGTGCCCACAGTATGATTCTGTTATTCAGCATATCTGTGTGTTCAGGTTGTAAGTCCATTGTCCTTCTTGTTTATGTATAGTTATGCTTTGAATTGGTTTCCTCATTAGCCATAAATTATTAGGTTATTTAAGTTAAATTTTAGGTCTCTCCACTTCTTTAGTTTACCTACCGAGTTTGTCTATCTGGCTATTAAATTTGGTTACTTCAGACTTGTTCTTCTGATGTGCAGAAACATCAGTGATAAACATGGAGATGCCAGCCAGTGCTATTTTCTGCCCTATGTCCTTACTTCATTATGTTCTTATTTGGTATTATTTAGTAATTTTTCTGCCCTGTTCATGTCCAAAACTGCTATTCCATTAGCTACTGTCCATAAGTCTGAGGAAAGGTCTACCTTACTCTCACTTCCCATATTACTCACCAATTTATGGCTATTTGTTAAGCACATTGTGTTCTCCAGAACCTGATTCTGTCAAGGTAAGACCATCACTAGTCCTCAAGGCCAGCATTCTCTTGATGGTGTCATGGAAGCTGATCCATCTAAAAACCAAGCACTGTTGAGTGCCATGGACCAGAGTGGTCCCCATTGCCCAACTGCTCAAGCTTCAATAGGTTCACCCCTCGGAAATTCTGTAAAATCTATGTCTGGAATTGTGGAGATTTTCTCAATTCATGCAGAGAGCTGACCCTTCATCCATTAATCCTGCATGGAAATATACATTTTCTATGTTAGGAATTTATGGTCAGGAATAATTCCTCTCTCTCAGGGGTCTGCTTTACTCCAGAATAAGCTATCGGAGTTTCAGTATAATTGGCTTACGTAGTTTTTAGGGCTTCATAGAGTGCCCAGGTGAGTCTTTCAATTGGTTAGTATCTGGTCTTGGACCATGTGAAAATATCCCATTAGTGATATGTGCTGTTTCCAATATCCAAACAGTCCTATCAGTTTCTTTTTTCTTTTTTCAATTTTTAAATGTTTGTTTATTTTTGAGAGACACAGAGAGACAACATGAGTGGGGGAGGGGCAGAGAGAAAGAGGGAGACACAGATTCCGAAGCAGGCTCCAGGCTCTGAGCTGTAAGCACAGAGCCCAACACGGGGCTCGAACTCATGAATCGTGAAATCATGACCTGAGCTGAAGTTGGATGCTTAACCGACTGAGCCACCCAGGCACCCCAGTCCTATCAGTTTCTGAGCTGTTTCTTTTGTGGTAGGAGCTGGGATACAATCTATCTTGTTTATGACTGGCTCTGTTATTTTTCTGCCTTCAGAGGATCAAATTGTGGCTAGAAATTTTACTGTAGTGTAGGGTCCTTAGACATTACTTGAGTTAATTGTCCATGCTTTGAGTGTAAGGAATTCAATGAACTCTGTTACAACCCTAGTCTGTTCCAAGTTAGCACCATAAATGAGCATGTCATCAATATAAGAAATGCTGGTGTGTGTGTGTTGTGTTGTGTTGTGTTTTCCCAAAAGGCCTGGATGTCTTGTGTTAGAAAGTTGCAAGCTGCACTTTCAACAATAGCCAAATTATGGAAAGAGCCTAAATGTCCATCAACTGATGAATGGATAAAGAAATTGTGGTTTATATACACAATGGAGTACTACGTGGCAATGAGAAAGAATGAATTCTGGCCCTTTGTAGCAACGTGAATGGAACTGGAGAGTGTTATGCTGAGTGAAATAAGCCATACAGAGAAAGACAGATACCATATGGTTTCACTCCTATGTGGATCCTGAGAAACTTAACAGGAACCCATGGGGGAGGGGAAGGAAAAAAGAGAGAGAGAGGTTAGAGTGGGAGAGAGCCAAAGCATAAGAGACTCTTAAAAACTGAGAACAAACTGAGGGCTGATGGGGGGGGGGGGGGAGGAAGGGGAGGGAGGGTGATGGGTATTGAAGAGGGCATCTTTTGGGATGAGCACTGGGTGTTGTAGGGAAACCAATTTGACAAAAAATTTCATATATTTTAAAAAAAAGAAAAAGAAAGTTGCAAGCTATTACTGGCTGTTAAGGTCTCCTGTTGGTAACCTAGTAAACCTATCATCTGCCTTCCCTTGTGAATGCATCTTGGGTTGGCTGTCTTGATCAATTGGAATAGCAAAGAATATGACAGCTAAGTCTACCCCATGTAATCAGTGCCAGATCCAGTGGTGATATTGTTCATGATAATGCCTTTATTTGGGAGTGCTCCCTCAATTTGGAGAGATTATTTTCCTAAATTCCTAAAATCTATAAATCTATATGACCTTTCTGGACTTTTTCACAGGTCAGATTGAGTTATTTATATGGTAAAATAGGAGACACAATCATTTGTTCTTTTAGAAGTTCCTGAATGTTTTCCTTTTGTTTGTCCTGTTATATCCAATCTAAGAATGTTTTCTAAATTGGGACTTATAAGGCATTTAGTTTTAAAGTCTGTCCTCATTGTTAGGAATCTACATATATATCCATGTGTATGGGGGTTAGTTTTCCTTCTAATCCTTCAATCAGTCCTTTTTTTAATTTAATTTTTCTAAATTAGTAGGATCTCCTTGTGTCACTGTTATTGGGATCCAGTATCTAACAACATAGTGGTATACATAGCGTGTTTTTATTTGCAGAAGAGGTTTCTATTTGTACAAACAATTGTCTCTGGCTTGAGCCAAGAGGAAGAGACTGCTGAATCCCTATGGGGAGCTCATAGGGTTTGCTCTCTTTGGCTATCAGTGATTTGTCCACTAATGAGATTAGGTTTTATAACAGGGTAGTATTTACAGTAAATGGACTAGTGGGTATATGTGGGTTTATTTTCTGTAGGTCTATTTACTATGAAGATTTGTTGTTTCTGTTTCTCTACCTCTCCTATATATTTCAGGGGTATCTATTTTAGTTTCTACTTTTATAATTTGTTTTCAAGGGTGGTGGTCTAAGTGGACTAGGTAGCCAAAAATGCCTTGTAGATTTGGATGGTCTATTTTGTAGATGGACTATGTAGATAGTCTAGATGGTCTATTTTGATTGGGTCTATTTTATTAGCTGTAGCTGTTGTCTATAAAGAGGAGTGTTAAAGCTACAAGCTACAGGCTTTATCTTTTTAAGTTTTTTGTCTGTTTTGTTTTGTTTTAGTATTCTGTATACCCAAAGTGGGGTTCAAATATAGCATGCTTTTCCAACTGAGCCAGCTAGGCACCCCTTACAGCCTTTCTCTTACAGCCTCTATCTTGACTTACTTCCTCAGCTGTTCTTATCAGTCAGTTCCCCTGGGTTTCTGGTGCCTGCAAATACTGTAAATAATGCTGTTCTGTCCCACCAGGATGCAGTTTAAAAGTTGACCTTTTAATTTGTTCTGTTGCTTCCACATGTTGCAGTGTATGTGTCTGTCCCTTTTCATAAATCACAGTTAATAGTCCTAATTTCATTATTATATTAGCTTCCCCTGCTGTTTTCCATGGAGATGTTGTAAGGGATAATATGTTAGGTATAGGCCCATCTTAACCTCCAGGTTGCTGATACCCAATCAAAGATCTTTGTAAATTAATATTATTTTTTCCAGTTGCTCTAAGGTGCTGATTCAATTTAGTGTCAGTGGTAATGGGTTTGAGGTACACAACCTCTGCTCCTGTGAAGATCAGGTTTTGTCCTCCTTTGAACCATAAATCTAATAGCCACTGGTTTCTGAATCCAAATCAGTTTGTTGGGATTCCATTTTATTTTTCTTATTTTTTAAAAAATTTTTATTTATTTATTTTGAGAGAGACAGAGACAGCATTAGTAGGGGAGGAGCAGAGAGAGAGAGAATCCCAAGCAGGCTCGGCACTGCCTATGCAGAGCCTGACACGGGGTCAAACCCACAAAATTGTGAAGTCATGACCCAATCCAAAATTGAGAGTCAGATGCTCAACCAAATGAGCCACCCAGGCACCCCTGTTGGGATTCCATTTTAATTTTTATCATCTCTTATCTTTTTTTTAAATTTTTTTATTTTTTAATATATGAAATTTATTGTCAAATTGGTTTCCATACAACACCCAGTGCTCATCCCAAAAGGTGCCCTCCTCAATACCCATCACCCACCCTCCCCTCCCTCCCACCCCCCATCAACCCTCAGTTTGTTCTCAGTTTTTAACAGTCTCTTATGCTTTGGCTGTATCCCACTCTAACCTCTTTTTTTTTTTTTATTCCTTCCCCTCCCCCATGGGTTTCTGTTAAGTTTCTCAGGATCCACATAAGAGTGAAACCATATGGTATCTGTCTTTCTCTGTATGGCTTATTTCACTTGGCATCACACTCTCCAGTTCCATCCACATTGCTACAAAAGGCCATATTTCATTCTTTCTCATTGCCACATAGTACTGCATTGAGTATATAAACCACAATTTCTTTATCCATTCATCAGTTGATGGACATTTAGGCTCTTTCCATAATTTGGCTATTGTTGAGAGTGCTGCTATAAACATTGGGGTACAAGTGCCCCTATGCATCAGTACTCCTGTATCCCTTGGATAAATTCCTAGCAGTGCTATTGCTAGGTCATAGGGTAGGTCTATTTTTAATTTTCTGAGGAACCTCCACACTGTTTTCCAGAGTGGCTGCACAAGTTTGCATTCCCACCAACAGTGCAAGAGGGTTCCCGTTTCTCCACATCCTCTCCAGCAACTATAGTCTCCTGATTTGTTCATTTTGGCCACTCTGACTGGCGTGAGGTGATATCTGAGTGTGGTTTTGATTTGTATTTCCCTGATAAGGAGCGACGTTGAGCATCTTTTCATGTGCCTGTTGGCCATCCGGATGTCTTCTTTAGAGATGTGTCTATTCGTGTTTTCTGCCCATTTCTTCACTGGGTTATTTGTTTTTCGGGTGTGGAGTTTGGTGAGCTCTTTATAGATTTTGGATACTAGCCCTTTGTCCGATATGTCATTTGCAAATATCTTTTCCCATTCCGTTGGTTGCCTTTTAGTTTTGTTGGTTGTTTCCTTTGCTGTGCAGAAACTTTTTATCTTCATAAGGTCCCAGTAATTCATTTTGCTTTTAATTCCCTTGCCTTTGGGGATGTGTCGAGTAAGAGGTTGCTATGGCTGAGGTCAGAGAGGTCTTTTCCTGCTTTCTCCTCTAAGGTTTTGATGGTTTCCTGTCTCACATTCAGGTCCTTTATCTATTTTGAGTTTATTTTTGTGAATGGTGTGAGAAAGTGGTCTAGTTTCAACCTTCTGCATGTTCCTGTCCAGTTCTCCCAGCACCATTTGTTAAAGAGACTGTCTTTTTTCCATTGGATGTTCTTTCCTGCTTTGTCAAAGATTAGTTGGCCATACGTTTGTGGGTCTAGTTCTGAGGTTTCTATTCTATTCCATTGGTCTATGTGTCTGTTTTTGTGCCAATACCATGCTGTCTTGATGATTACAGCTTTGTAGTAGAGGCTAAAGTCTGGGATTGTGATGCCTCCTGCTTTGGTCTTATTCTTCAAAATTACTTTGGCTATTCGGGGCCTTTTGTGGTTCCATATGAATTTTAGGATTGCTCGTTCTAGTTTTGAGAAGAATGCTGGTGCAATTTTGATTGGGATTGCATTGAATGTGTAGATAGCTTTGGGTAGTATTGACATTTTGACAATATTTATTCTTCCAATCCATGAGCATGGAATGTCTTTCCATTTCTTTATATCTTCTTCAATTTCCTTCATAAGCTTTCTATAGTTTTCAGCATACAGATCTTTTACATCTTTGGTTAGAATTATTCCTAGGTATTTTATGCTTCTTGGTGCAATTGTGAATGGGATCAGTTTCTTTATTTGTCTTTCTATTGCTTCATTGTTAGTGTATAAGAATGCAACTGATTTCTGTACATTGATTTTGTATTCTGCAACTTTGCTGAATTCATGTATCAGTTCTAGCAGACTTTTGGTGGAGTCTATCGGATTTTCCATGTATAATATCATGTCATCTGCAAAAAGTGAAAGCTTGACTTCATCTTTGCCAATTTTGATGCCTTTGATTTCCTTTTGTTGTCTGATTGCTGATGCTAGAACTTCCAGCACTATGTTAAACAACAGCGGTGAGAGTGGGCATCCCTGTCGTGTTCCTGATCTCAGGGGGAAAGCTCTCAGTTTTTCCCCATTGAGGATGATGTTAGCTGTGGGCTTTTCATAAATGGCTTTTATGATCTTTAAGTATGTTCCTTCTATCCCGACTTTCTCAAGGGTTTTTATTAAGAAAGGGTGCTGGATTTTGTCAAAGGCCTTTTCTGCATCGATTGATAGGATCATAGGTTCTTCTCTTTTTTTTTGTTAATGTGATGTATCACGTTGATTGATTTGTGAATGTTGAACCAGCCCTGCATCCCAGGAATGAATCCCACTTGATCATGGTGAATAATTCTTTTTATATGCTGTTGAATTCGATTTGCTAGTATCTTATTGAGAATTTTTGCGTCCATATTCATCAGGGATATTGGCCTGTAGTTCTCTTTTTTTACTGGGTCTCTGTCTGGTTTAGGAACCAAAGTAATACTGGCTTCATAGAATGAGTCTGGAAGTTTTCCTTCCCTTTCTATTTCTTGGAATAGCTTGAGAAGGATAGGTATTATCTCTGCTTTAAACGTCTGGTAGAACTCCCCTGGGAAGCCATCTGGTCCTGGACTCTTCTTTGTTGGGAGATTTTTGATAACCAATTCAATTTCTTCGCTGGTTATGGGTCTGTTCAAGCTTTCTATTTCCTCCTGATTGAGTTTTGAAAGAGTGTGGGTGTTTAGGAATTTGTCCATTTCTTCCAGGTTGTCCAATTTGTTGGCATATAATTTTTCATAGTGTTCCCTGATAATTGCTTGTATCTCTGAGGGATTGGTTGTAATAATTCCATTTTCATTCATGATTTTATCTATTTGGGTCATCTCCCTTTTCTTTTTGAGAAGCCTGGCTAGAGGTTTGTCAATTTTGTTTATTTTTTCAAAAAACCAACTCTTGGTTTCATTGATCTGCTCTACAGTTTTTTAAGATTCTATATTGTTTATTTCTGCTCTGATCTTTATTATTTCTCTTCTTCTGCTGGGTTTAGGCTGCCTTTGCTGTTCTGCTTCTATTTCCTTTAGGTGTGCTGTTAGATTTTGTATTTGGGATTTTTCTTGTTTCTTGAGATAGGCCTGGATTGCAATGTATTTTCCTCTCAGGACTGCCTTCGCTGCATCCCAAAGCGTTTGGATTGTTGTATTTTCATTTTCGTTTGTTTCCATATATTTTTTAATTTCTTCTCTAATTGCCTGGTTGACCCACTCATTCGTTAGTAGGGTGTTCTTTAATCTCCATGCTTTTGGAGGTTTTCCAGACTTTCTCCTGTGGTTGATTTCAAGCTTCATAGCATTGTGGTCTGAAAGTATGCATGGTATAATTTCAATTCTTGTAAACTTATGAAGGGCTGTTTTGTGACCCAGTATATGATCTATCTTGGAGAATGTTCCATGTGCACTCGAGAAGAAAGTATATTCTGTTGCTCTGGGATGCAGAGTTCTAAATATATCTGTCAAGTCCATCTGATCCAATGTATCATTCAGGGCCCTTGTTTCTTTATTGACCGTGTGTCTAGATGATCTACCCATTTCTGTAAGTGGAGTGTTAAAGTCCCCTGCAATTACCACATTCTTATCAATAAGGTTGCTTATGTTTATGAGTAATTGTTTTATATATTTGGGGGCTCCCGTATTCGGCGCATAGACATTTATAATTGTTAGCTCTTCCTGATGAATAGACCCTGTAATTATTATATAATGCCCTTCTTCATCTCTTGTTACAGCCTTTAATTTAAAGTCTAGTTTGTCTGATATAAGTATGGCTACTCCAGCTTTCTTTTGGCTTCCAGTAGCATGATAAATAGTTCTCCATCCCCTCACTCTCAATCTAAAGGTGTCCTCAGATCTAAAATGAGTCTCTTGTAGACAGCAAATAGATGGGTCTTGTTTTTTTATCCATTCTGATACCCTATGTCTTTTGGTTGGCGCATTTAATCCATTTACATTCAGTGTTATTATAGAAAGATACGGGTTTAGAGTCATTGTGATGTCTGTATGTTTTATGCTTGTAGTGATGTCTCTGGTACTTTGTCTCACAGGATCCCCCTTAGGATCTCTTGTAGGGCTGGTTTAGTGGTGATGAATTCCTTCAGTTTTTGTTTGTTTGGGAAGACCTTTATCTCTCCTTCTATTCTAAATGACAGACTTGCTGGATAAAGGATTCTCGGCTGCATATTTTTTCTGTTTAGCACACTGAAGATATCGTGCCAAGCTTTCTGGCCTGCCAAGTTTCAAAGGAGAGATCAGTCACGAGTCTTATAGGTCTCCCTTTATATGTGAGGGCATGTTTATCCCTTGCTGCTTTCAGAATTTTCTCTTTATCCTTGTATTTTGCCAGTTTCACTATGATATGTCGTGCAGAAGATCGATTCAAGTTCTGTCTGAAGGGAGTTCTCTGTGCCTCTTGGATTTCAATGCCTTTTTCCTTCCCCTAGTTCAGGGAAGTTCTCAGCTATAATTTCTTCAAGTACCCCTTTAGCACCTTTCCCTCTCTCTTCCTCCTCTGGAATACCAATTATGCGTATATTATTTCTTTTTAGTGTATCACTTAGTTCTCTAATTTTCCCCTCATACTCCTGGATTTTTTTATCTCTCTTTCTCTCAGCTTCCTCTTTTTCCATAACTTTATCTTCTAGTTCACCTATTCTCTCCTCTGCCTCTTCAATCCGAACTGTCGTCGTTTCCATTTTTTTTTTTGCATTTCGTTTAAAGCGCTTTTCAGCTCCTCATGACTGTTCCTTAGTCCCTTGATCTCTGTAGCAAGAGATTCTCTGCTGTCCTCTATACTGTTTTCAAGCCCAGTGATTAATTTTATGACTATTATTCTAAATTCACTTTCTGTTATATTATTTAAATCCTTTTTGATCAGTTCATTAGCTGTTGTTATTTCCTGGAGATTCTTCTGAGGGGAATTCTTCCGTTTGGTCATTTTGGATAGTCCCTGGAGTGGTGAGGACCTGCAGGGCACTTCCCCTGTGCTGTGGTGTATAACTGGAGTTGGTGGGGAGGGCCGCAGTCCAACCTGATGTCTGCCCCAGCCCACCGCTGGGGCCACAGTCAGACTGGTGTGTGCCTTCTCTTCCCCTCTCCTAGGGGCGGGATTCACTGTGGGGTGGCGTGGCCCGTCTGGGCTACTTGCACACTGCCAGGCTTGTGGTGCTGGGGATCTGGCATATTAGCTGGGGTGGGTAGGCAAGGTGCACGGGGCAGGAGGGGCAGGCTTAGCTCGCTTCTCCTTAGGTGATCCACTTCAGGAGGGGCCCTGTGGCAGCGGGAGGGAGTCAGATCCGCTGCCGGAGGTTTGGCTCTGCAGAAGCACAGAGTTGGCTGTTTGCGCGGAGCGAGCAAGTTCCCTGGCAGGAACTGGTTCTCTTTGGGATTTTGGCTGGGGGATGGGCGGGGGAGATGGCGCTGGCGAGCGCCTTTGTTCTCCACCAAACTGAGCTCTGCCGTCCGGGGGCTCAGCAGCTCTCCCTCCCTTTGTCCTCCAGCCTTCCCGCTTTCCGAGCAGAGCTGTTAACTTATGACCTCCCAGACGCCAAGTCGCGCTTGCTGTCGGAACACACTCCGTCCGGCCCCTCCGCTTTTGCCAGCCAGACTCGGGGGCTCTGCTTGGCCGGCGAGCCGCCCCTCCGCCCCGGCTCCCTCCCGCCAGTCCGTGGAGCGTGCACCGCCTCGCCGCCCTTCCTACCCTCTTCCGTGGGCCTCTCATCTGCGCTTGGCTCCGAAGACTCAGTTCTGCTAATCCTCTGGCAGTTTTCTGGGTTATTTAGGCAGGTGTAGGTGGAATCTAAGTGATCAGCAGGACGCGCGGTGAGCCCAGTGTCCTCCTACGCCGCCATCTTCCCTCTCCCTCCGGTCTATCATCTCTTATCTGGTATAAGCTCTCTCTTCAGGACTGATTGGTTCCCTATTATCACATTTGTCATTTTGTCTATTATCATGGGCTTAGCTTCTAGTTAATGTTACTAGGGTCAAAAGAGTTAAAGTAAGTGTCATCTTCAGGATGTGAATTAGTCCCTCAGAGGCAAAAGGTTCTGGATTTCTTCCTATCCTGGAGATAAACTTTTAAAATATAATTTCTTGTCAACTTGGTTTCCATACAACACCCAGTGCTCATCCCAATAAGTGCCCTCCTCAATGCCCATCACCCACTTTCCCTTCCCCCCAACCCCCCATCAACCCTAAGTCCATTCTCAGTATCTAAGAGTCTCTTAAGGTTTACCTCCCTCCCTCTCTCTAACTTTTTTTCCCCCCTTCCCCTCCCCCATGGTCTTCTGTTAAGTTTCTCAAGACTGGAGATACATTTTTGTGTTAGTGATGCCAGTAGGCTGGATCCCAGGACCCAGAGGGGGTCTTGCAGGACAAGCCAGGAGGATCCCTGGCTGCACACAGGATAGAAATGATATGTGAGCCAGCAGAAAGTGAAAGCAGAGTTTACTGAAGGTATAGAGGGAGTATAGATACAGGGTATCTGGGAGACTCAGAAAGGAAAGAAGAGAGTCTCAACTTCACTTGGGGCCTGGGGTTTTTATTGAGGATTGTGGTTTATTGTATGTGTCCTCTCAGGCATCAAGGAACTGGTGAGAACAAAGATGGGGCCCAGGTGTTATTCCTTGGAGCCAGGGGGTCTTGGCGTTGAGTTGTCCAGTGCCAGTGGTCTGGAATGCACATATGATGGCTTTGTCTGGTCATTCTCACCTGGTCCTTCCTTAGATGGGATCTATTCTAAAGAACTCCTTGACCCTTACAAGAAGGATGTACAGTTTGCATTATGAGGCATGTGTAAAGTGGGGGTGCTGGTTCTAGCAAGAATAGAAGCAGGAAAAGGCAGAAAACAGATTTTTTTAATTTAAATCTTTAAAAAAATTTTTTAAGTTTATTTGGAGAGAGACAGAGTGAGTGGGGGAGGGGCAGAGAGAGAGGGAGAGAAAAAGAATCCCAAGCAGGCTCCATGCGTCAGCACAGAGCCCAGTGCAGGGCTTGAACTCACCAGTTGTGAGATCATGACCTGAGCCAAAACCAAAAGTTGAACGCCTAACCGACTGAGCCACTCAGGCGACCCAAAAAACAGATGTTTATGGAGTCCTGCAGCTTCCCTGTCTCACTAGTGCTCTTCCTTTCTGCCTATAAAAATCTATGTAACTTAATGCTCCTAAGAAGAGCTTGGTAACATCTTCCTCAGTTGTACTTTTTAATATAGAATACAACTGACTGGGTTGGATGATCAGTCTAACATCTGGAGTTTCCTTAATTTTCAGTTTTGCCCAGATGAAATCTTCAGTAGGTCTCTAGGGATCTTCAGAAGTTACTACACAACCCGTTCTACCCCTAAACCACCTATTGACTAATTTTGGTAGGGTTTGTGAGCAAGGTATATTTACTATTTCCTCTGCTAATCACAAATATCTATGATATTTTATCATCAAGATGCTTAATAGAGCATTCCAAATGGTTCATACTATGGTTAATAAGTATTAAGGTAACTATTGTGGGCAACATTAGCATCAAGTTACAAGAATGTTCTATATTTAACACAGTTCTGTGTGGAATTTTATAAGCCAATAGGACATACAATAATGTCTTTTAATAAGCCAATAAAGAAATAGCATACTCCGAATCAATCACAGATTAATCACACTATTGTTCCAGGCAAAGGGCAATGAAAGGAACAAAGTCTAAATTTAGTTGAGATGAACATTTGTTAAAAAACTAAATTCAACCTAGTAAATCAGAATATCTAATTGACTTTATTAAGCAACTCATTAATAAGGCATCATCCCATCTAGCAAGCAAAGAGTTGCTCCAAGGAGTTGTACTAAATGGAAGGTTTTTATAGGAAGGAGGGTGGAGCAAGGATGTTATTAGCAAAAGAAAAGAAAGGATTGTTTCAGGCCAGGATGGCTTCTTTTAAGGATAAGGGTGGGGACCAGCAGGGTTTGTTTCTCTGTCACCACCTCACTGGTACTGATCAGGAAATTTCAGACTGACTTTTAAAAGACCACATTCCTGGGGCGCCTGGGTGGCTCGGTCGGTTAAGCATCCGACTTCGGCTCAGGTCATGATCTCACGGTCTGTGAGTTCGAGCCCCGCGTCGGGCTCTGTGCTGACAGCTCAGAGCCTGGAGCCCGTTTCAGATTCTGTATCTCCCTCTCTCTCTGCCCCTCCCCTGTTCATGCTCTGTCTCTCTGTCTCAAAAATAAAAAAACGTTAAAAAAAAAAATTAAAAAAAAAAAAAAAAGACCACATTCCTGGGATAGGGTGAAACTGTCATTAAGGTTTTGGTTTGCTGAGGTTGAAGGCAAAGGACTCCATTTTGGACTACTTGTTTCTTTTTTAAACGCTTTATATGAGTTGATACTGGGGTGGGACAGGTTAGCCAACTGAGAGCTGATGTCCAGCTGCCAGTGTAACAGGAAAAGTCCTGTGTTGCTAGAGCAGGTTACTAGGGAACGGTGGCTGGGGTGTTGATGGGCAAGATGATGATCTTAGCAAGGCCTCTGCGTGTTTTTTGCTGCTGTCAGTAAAGGGATCACCTTTACCATGGCAGGAACTAATTGTCTCAGCATCTTCAGAGAGCTATTTGAGATCAGCAAAGTGGAGACTTGTGCAGACCAATCACTCTTGGATCAACGCGCAAACTTTCAGTATTCGTAGTCTAATGTCCCCTTGCCATACTTACTTCTTCATGAGTTTTTGTTGACAAGCTCCCAGCTGCTGAGCTACTAGTTCTTGTCTGTGAGAACAGATGACATAATGACTTCCTGATACAGTTGACTTTATTCTTCTATCAAAACAACTTACCTCTGAAAATACTTTTTGTCTTAGCCATAAACAAATGGGTTTGAAATCATATCAAACCAATACATAGCAAAGGCAAAGCTGGAGGAATCTGGACTGCTTTTCTAGGAATGAGGCCAGACTAGTTGGCTAGCCAGGGGAGCATTCACTAAAAATCACCTGGGATGGGGTGCCTGGGTAGCTCAGTCGGTTAAGAGTCCACCTTTTGATTTCAGCTCAGGTCATGATCCCATGGTCCACAGGGCTCAGGATCCATATGGCTCCACTTTCTGCCTAGAGCCTGGTTGAGATTCTGTCTCCCTCATCCTCTGCCCCTCCCCTGCTCAGCTCTCTTTCTCTCAGTAAAAAAATAAATAAAAACACCTGAAAGCCATGATCAGTGGGTAAATCCAGAACTTCTTTAGGCAACCAATGGATTGGCTGCCACCTCAAGAGGATTTATGAGCAGTGGGCTCCCTCTGCCCTGGAGGCCACACCGGTGGTCAGGCATTGGCCCCAGCTCCACAGGCCTAGAGGGCCTCAGCTTCCCAAGGATGGCTGACAGACTGTGTACTGAGCTTTCAGTGCAGCTTCCTTCAGGTTAGACATTGAACTGGAATAGAGCACCGGTCTTGAGAGGCCAAGCCACTGAAGAGGGCTTTTGGGGGTACAAGGCACCACCTGATTCCAAGCTATAAACTACACAAATGTGAAGAATGCCCCCTGAAGACAGAATTGATGAAAACTGGACTGACTTGCCAGAGTGGGGCTGAGCAGACTGGACCAGGTACCCACCACTGAAAGACACCTGAGAGTCTTGATTGTTGAAGAAGCCTGGGACCCTATCAAGCAACTGGTCCAAATGTGTACTGACTGTAGCCATTTTAAAGCTGCCACCTCAGAAAGATTTCCTGGAAGTGGGTTCTTTTGCTCTGGAAGCTAGGTAAGTGGTTGGATATGAGCCCCAGCTCCACAGGGCGAAGGGGTCTGGCTAGACACTGGCAGGCTGACAGGGTACCTACGGCACATGTGCCAGCCACATGGGTCAGGGAGGCCAGGAACCCAGAACTGGGCAACTGTTGAGAGTGTCTAGGTGTCGAGAGTAAGCTCTTGGAGGTCCCTGGCATCTGCCTAATTCCAATTTTTAACCTAAACAAATGTTCATATTCCTCCTGAAGGCATCCCTGGAGGAAACTGGATGGCCTTGCCAGAATGGGACCAGTTATCAAGTCTCCCAGGTGTCTGTTATTCAGGGATATTCCATCAGTCTTGCCAGACTACACCCTGGCAAGGTGGTCCATTTTCCTACAGCTCTGCTGTTGGGAGAATATGCATATTTGTGTAGGTCAGACTTTGGAATTAGGAAGATATTTTATACCCCTAATAGCACTCTCCTGTGATTGGCATTGCTTGACACTTGACCTTTAAGAGGTCCCTAGCTACCCTGACCTATGCAGTCTGCGCATGCAGAGTACCCATCCTATCAGGCATTGGGCAGCCTAGGACTTCTGGGCTGTGTAGCTGCAACCTTCCCAAACCACCTGCATAGCCTCCAGGGCAGAGAAAATCCACACCAAGAAAATCATTCTGGAAAGGTAGCTTTAAACTGGGGACAGTCTTCATTTGATCTGCTGCCTGGTGGGGTCACAGGTTTGCCAGTATAGCTTTCCAAGGTAGCCCACCCCAAAAAGTTCAACAATGGCATATTAATCATTTTCATTTAAAGTTACCTAAAAAACAGCCAGTATAGGAAGAACACTCTGACTCTCTGTTGTCTCCAGAAACCAATGAATAAATCTCTCACATGAGGAGCCTCCCTGCACCAGGATGTAGGGAGACATCCTTTTCATCAGAGACAGGAAATTCAAAGAAGCCTAAATAAACAAACCTTGTTACTTTTACTGATTTACTGTCACAGCCCAAATCTGTTTAGAATTCCTTACTAACTGAAGCTCTTAAACTTAGATTTTGTTTTGTCACTTCCTCACAGATTTATGCTTCTTTGACTATAACTTACAAAAGCTGTGTGACCTGATTATTTCTTTGGGTATCAGTATTAATAGTTGGCCTCTGTGCACATGTAATAAACTTTGGAGTGTTTTTTTTATTCTATTAACATGTTTTCATATCACTTTTAACTCTTAGACCACCTAGAAGAACCTTGAAGGGTAGAATAAAAGTTTTCCTTCCCAACATTTGGCATAGTCAGTAGGATACACTTCCCTCACTGGACACTGTTTGCTTTGAGGCTCTTGCAGCTGACACATCCTGGAACATCTGACAAACAGCCAGCAGAAGGTAAGAATCTTTGGCAGGCTTCTTAAGGTGTTACCACATCAGCCTCCTGATCTCTGCCTGCATGGTCTAATGGAGTGATAGTGGTGAGCATCTATCTTCTCTAAATTTACATCAACAAAAGAAAATATTTGTGGAGCTGGTTTCTTGGTCTTGGTGATTCTGGTAAGATTTGGTAGGGTACTCTTCATGTGGCTGATTCATTGCCTCATAGAGATGGTCATGGTTTTTCTTTGTCTCTTTGTCTCTGTCTTTTGAGTCATTTGTTATAAAAAGAAATTACTAGAGTGAAAGAACACAGGTCTTGGGTCTTTTTAAGACTGCTGTTCAAGCCAGCCTCAAAAAGTGATGGGTTCGTGGTTCTCATAAGACTGGCATCTGTTTAGACAAAATCTGCTGTGAGTCCTCTACATAAAAACAAAATGAAGTTTTTCCTTTGTCATCTTCTATGTCCAAAGAGCTTGGCTTTATGACCAGTAAGATTATTCTCTCTGGTCTCCACAATCCAGGGGTGTGTGGAAGAAACTGCTTTACTTCTAACCCCATCCCACACACCAAGAATTTCCTGTGCTGTGAGTCCCCCACAAAGTATGATGCTTTTTGTTTGTTTGTTTGTTCTGGAGAGATAGACAGAGTGTGAGCAGGGAAGGGGCAGAGAGAGAGAGAGACACAGAACCCGAAATAGGTTCCAGGCTCTGAGCTGTCAGCACAGAGCCCGTTGTGGGGCTTGAACCCACATACCATGAGATCATGACCTGAGCTGAAGTCAGAAGCTCAACCGACTGAGCCAAACAGGTGCTCCATTTTTTTTTTTTAATTGTGGATGTGGCTTTATTTACCAAAGGTGTCAGCTCGGGGCTGGGTCTGCCAGCCAAGCCCTCAGATAGCTGGAGAGGGCGAGAGGGTCCCAGCTCAGCCCAGTCCTGGTAGCAAGGCTCAATCTGGGTTTACCTTGGTGGCCAGTTGAATAGACTGGGATTCTGAGGGACAAAATTACAAACAGCACTTTCTTTGTTTGGCTGTGTCAGCTCTCAGGGGAATTTGTCATAAGAGGTCCCAGCTCATAAGGGACCTTTATCATCTTAATCTTTGTTGTTAGTACTGGAAAGTCCCATTCCACTAGTGCTTGTCCAGCATCACAGATTAGTGGGTCTGTAACTGGAGGGGTCTTATGTTTTCAGGAGAGATCTGGGACACAGTCTTTACTGCACCATTCTTACTGCCTGTGCAAAAAAGAAAGTTTTCACTTTTTTTTTTAAAGTTTATTTATTTATTTTGAGAGAGAGACAGAGCACAAGCAGGGAAGGGGCAGAGAAAGAGGATCCCAAGCAGGCTCCACACTGTCAGCGCAGAGCTCGCCGTGGGGCTTGAACTCACAAACCATGAGATCATGCCCTGAACCAAAACCAGGAGTCAGACACTTAACTGACTGAGCCATACAGGTGCCTCTGTTTTTGCTTTTTTAAACTATTTTGGAGAGTAAATTTTTGGACCATGGGGACTGCATCATTTAAGGCTTCTCTAGGGATACTACTTGTGTCCATGGTCTAAGCCTGGAAAGTTGCTTTCATGTTTTTCAAAAAAAGATGTATTGGTCTGAATACAGACGAATAAGATCTTACTTATCAATGGCCAGATGATGAGTTCTTTAAATTGGCTAGATTTGCAAGAAGAGAAAATTATTTATAGAGATCTCTTAATTGTCTTATGGGTTTAACAGCTAACCTTAGGGATTCCCTTGACAAGATGAGAAAACAGAAATCCTACATCTAATGTAAATTCTCCTTCTCACACTCTGGCCCCATCTACCTATTTTAACTTCCCTTTCTCTATATGATTTACAGAGAGCATTCTGGCCTAATCTTTAGGTTCAAAGTATAGGGATTACTCATGTAAGTACTGAAAGTCACATAATGAATTAACACAAGCTCCGGACACTGGCAGTAAGTCTCCCTTTTCTCCTGTTTTCCAGGGCTCCGTAATCAGGCTATACCAGCTTCAGGCATTCCTGTGCAGTGTCCTTTGCAGATACATCCTAGACCCCCAACCAAAAGGCAACACATTTCCCCTGAACAACAGCAGATCTTTTCAATCATAGAGACTTTTTACTTCCATCCTCTTTCTCCCCAAATTTAGAAAAGAATTAAAAGATTAATGGCCATTCACAACACCACCCCTCCACACACACACACACACACACACACAGAAAAAACAGGTGACCAAAATCTCCTAGGCCTTCCTATAAATGATCAGCAGAAGGCCAATGTTTAGGGACTAATAGAAGCCAAGGTTGAATTATGTACTCAGAAAGAAGGCTTTTGTTAAAATTCTTTACAGACTTTACAAAGCCATAAGTCTTTTGATTCCCATTTTGGGTAAAATCTCCCTGATATAAAGTAGCTAGTTTAATTTAAAAAGATGAGTCAGTCCCTTAGTATTCAGGCTGTAACCCAGTTCTTTGGAGGGAATTAAAAACAACTGCCTTTGCCTTGCAAATCTCTAGGAAACCAGAAATGCAACTCTAGAAATAAGTCAAAACCTACTTTACTAATCCTCAAACTTTGTCTATTTCTCTCAAAATGCTTGCAGATATGACAAAAAATCAGGATATTAGGACAAAATGCCCCTTGCTTCAAAAAGGTAAATAACAATTAACACTGAATCTCTTAAAAAATAAAAATAAAATAATAAACAACTTGCATTCTTTCTCTGTCCCTTAAAGTCCTGCATTTTATGCTCTTGAAATATAAGCACAACCCCAGTCACCTTAGACTTAAGGGAAGAAAAGGAACAGGTCTTTTTAAAAACAAACCACTAAAGTTTGTGCCCAAACTCTAAGTCTTTTCCACAAATAGTAAAATACTTTATAAACTAGTGAGTTTTATACTGTTTTAAAATAGAAGCTGTGTCTGTGTATGTATGTGCATTATAGATACGGTGTTTTTCTACTTCTCAATGTTATTTCCAAAAATTATTTGTAAACAGCTCTATTGAATTGGCTTAAAAATTAAGTGTTTATAGAAATTTAGTATGATAAAAATTCTCAAAATAGAAATAGTCCAAATGAATTTCAGGTTCAAATGATCTGAGAAAATATTCAATATGAAAATTTATTTAAGGTTAATTTAATAAAATAGAAATATCTTTATAGTATCAGCTTTAAAATTAAAACTTTCATTCTGCTTGGGTTTACTGAAAGTCAAATAAGTTCATGTTATTTAGGTTACAAAATATGCCAACAAGAACAGAATAGCTTGGAAGACTGGCTTACTTTCTGTGATATCTCATGAAGTGTTTGTGGGTGATCTAACCACAATTGTTTTTTTTTTAATTTTATTTTTTTAATTTGTATCCAAATTAGTTAGCATATAGTGCAACGATTTCAGGAGTAGGTTCCTTAGTGCCCCTTACCCATTTAGCCCATCCCCCCTCCCACAATCCCTCCAGTAACCTTCTCTTTGTTCTCCATATTTATGAGTCTCTTATGTTTTGTCCCCCTCCCTGTTTTTATATTATTTTTGCTTCCTTTCCCTTATGTTCATCTGTTTTGTCTCTTAAAGTCCTCATATGAGTGAAGTCATATGATATTTGTCTTGATCTAATTTCACATAGCATAATACCCTCCAGTTCCATCCATGTAGCTGCAAATGGCAAGATTTCATTCTTTTTGATTGCCGAGTAATGCTCCATTGTATGTATATACCACATCTTCTTTATCCATTCATCCATTGATGGACATTTGGGCTCTTTCTGTACTTTGGCTATTGTGGATAGTGCTGCTATAAACATTAGGGTGCAAGTGCCCCTTTGAAACAGCATACCTGTATCCCTTGGATAAATACCTGGTATTGCAATTGCTGGGTCATAAGGTAGTTCTATTTTTAATTTTTTGAGAAACCTCCATACTGTTTTCCAGAGTGGATGCACCAGCTTGCATTCCCACCAACAATGCAAAAGAGATCCTCTTTCTCCACATCCTCACCTATCTGTTGTTGCCTGAGTTGTTAATGTTAGCCATTCTGACAGGTGTGAGGTGGTATCTCATTATGGTTTTGACTTGTATTTCCCTGAGGATGAGTGATATTGAGCATTTTCGACATGTGTCTAAAACACATGTGTCAGCCATCTGGATGTCTCCTTCAGAAAAATGTCTATTCATGTCTTTTGCCCATTTCTTCACTGGATTGTTTTTTGGGTGTTGAGTTTGATAAGTTCTTTACAGATTTTGGATACTAACCCTTTATCTGATATGTCATTTGCAAATATCTCCTCCCATTCCCTTGGTTACCTTTTAGTTTTGCTGATTGATTCCTTCACTGTGCAGAAGATTTTTATCTTCATGAGGTCCCAGTAGTTCATTTTTGCTTTTGTTTCCCTTGCCTCTGGAGACGTGTTGAGTAAGAAGTTGCTGCGGCCGAGGTTAAAGAGGTTTTTGCCTGCTTTCTCCTTGAGGATTTTGATGGCTTCCTGTCTTGCTTTTCAGTCTTTCATCCATTTTGAGTTTATTTTTGTGTCTGGTGTAAGAAAGTGGTCCAGGTTCATTCTTCTGCATGTCGCTGTCCAGTTTTCCCAGCACCACTTGCTGAAGAGACTGTCTTTACTCCATTGGATATTCTTTCTTGCTTTGTCAAAGATTAGTTGACTATACTTTTGTGGGTCCATTTCTGGAGTCTCTAGTCTATTCCATTGGTCTATGTGTCTGTTTTTGTGCCAATACCATGCTGTCTTGATGATTACAGTTTTGTAATATAGCTTGAAGTCTGGGATTGTGATGCTTCCACCTTTGGTTTTCTTTTTCAGGATTGCTTTGGTTATTCGGGTTTTTTTCTGGCTCATTACAAATTTTAGGATTGTTTGTTCTAGTTCTGTGAAGAATGCTGCTGTTATTTTGATAGGGATTGCATTGACTATGTAGATAGCTTTGGGTAGTATTGACATTTTAACAATATTTATTCTTCCAATCCAGGAGCATGGAATATTTTTCCATTTTTGTGTGTCTTCTTCAATTTCTTTCATAAGCTTTCTATAGTCTTCAGTGTATACGTTTTCTTGAAAAAGGAATCTTTAAAAAGAGATTTTAATGTGTGGTCAATTGGTTAAGATTAAAATGAATTTATTTAGGGGTGCCTAGGTGACTCAGTTGGTTAACTGTCCACCTCTTGATTTTAGCTCAGATCATGATCTCACAGTCATGAGATCAAGTGCCTCATCAGACTCCATGCTGAGCATGAAGCCTGCTTAGCATTATCTGTTCCTCTCTCTGCCCCTCCCCAACTCACACCTGCCTGCACTCTCTAAAAAAAACAAAAAAAACAAAAAAAACAAATTAAAAAATAAAATGAATTTAGTTTAAACACGAGTTTTAAGGGGCACCTGGTGGCTCAGTTGGTTAAGAGTCAGACTTTGGCTCAGGTCATGATCTCATGGTTTGTGAGTTCGAGCCCCACATTGGGCTCTCTGATGTCCGTACAGCACGGCTTGGGATCTCTGCCTCCTCTCTCTCTGCACCCCCACACCCCCCCCCCCGCCAACTCATGCTCTTACTCTTTCTCTCTCTCAAACATTTTTTAAAAATGTGTTTTAATATCAAAAGTAAGCTTGTACAAAATTAAAATTTGGCTTCTCTCTCTGTTAAAAGGATAAACTTTTCTTAGATTATTGGTCTTCTTTTAATAAGAAGTTGTAAGTAATTTTTTTCTTTACCATTTATGTAATCTACCTAGGAAAACAAAGAGTCTGTGTTGTCTTTATAAGGTCTTTGGGTTTTTTTCTATTTAATATTAAAAGAGCTAAGGCTTTTTCAGCCATGTAACTACCTGTGTTTGTCTTTGAAGTCTTTAATTGGCACTTTGGCTAAATTGATAACTAAGTATGGTTTCATAATGATCTGTGATCCTATTTATTTATTTTTTTCATATTTTTATTTTTTGGGGTTTTTTTGTTTTTTTATAATTTTTTTTTCAATATATGAAATTTATTGTCAAATTGGTTTCCATACAACACCCAGTGCTCATCCCAAAAGGTGCCCTCCTCAATACCCAGCACCCACCCTCCCCTCCCTCCCACCCCCCATCAACCCTCAGTTTGTTCTCAGTTTTTAAGAGTCTCTTATGCTTTGGCTCTCTCCCACTCTAACCTCTTTATTTTTTTTCCTTCCCCTCCCCCATGGGTTTCTGTTAAGTTTCTCAGGATCCACATAAGAGTGAAAACATATGGTATCTGTCTTTCTCTGTATGGCTTATTTCACTTAGCATCTGTGATCCTATTTAATTAAATGTCCAAACTTTTTGATATTTGACAAACCTCCCAAAATCAAATTTTAAAATGAAGTCTTGACCACCAACTAACTTTGAAATATTCCAGCAGATCCCTAGAACATTTGAAGGATTTGTTCTCCTTGTAAAAGAGAGAGAATTGTCTTACTTGGTATGTTAAATCACCTGGGAAGTAATGTCAAGTGATGCTAACCTTTCTTAGATTATATTTGTGTAAATATATGTTAAGATTAGTGTTCTAGAAATTGTATGAAACTCCTAGAAATCTGATATGTCTCAATATGTTATTGCTTGCCATTCTAGTTCTAATCTTTTTTTTTTTTAATTAATTTTTTTCAACGTTTTTTATTTATTTTTGGGACAGAGAGAGACAGAGCATGAACGGGGGAGGGGCAGAGAGAGAGGGAGACACAGAATCGGAAACAGGCTCCAGGCTCCGAGCCATCAGCCCAGAGCCTGACGCGGGGCACGAACTCACAGACCGAGAGATCGTGACCTGGCTGAAGTCGGACGCTTAACCGACTGCGCCACCCAGGCGCCCCTCTAGTTCTAATCTTGAAGTGCTGTGTGATAGAAATGACCAAATTACCTTGTCAGTAACATTGTAATGAACTCTGATCATATCCTTAACCACTGCAATTTTAAGACTTTTGTCATTTACAGACAAAAGGTTAACTCTGATGCTACTGCAAAAGTCTTTCATCTTCAAAGAGATTCAGGGAAAGGACTCTGACAAGTACTCTCAAATACAGGTCTCTACTAACTTTAAGATCATGCCATTGAACTTGGTAAGAATTTATAGAACTCTAACAGAAACTGAAGGCTTCTTAAAACTACTAACAAAAGATCAAGATCAACAAAAAATTATCACATGGGAATGAATAAACTGAGAATGATGATAATTTTTATGGCTTTTTGTTTGCAATACTGCTTGTTATTTAATCTTTTGTTTTCCAGATATAAGAAAGCCTTTCCTCTTAAACTAAATATGACTCATAGCAATTTGGTTAATTGTACCTTTGTAAGCAGAATTGCAACATCTATCTTTCTCCCCTACCTGATCTCTCCAGAATTTGGAATTTCTCAGTGAGCATTCTTATGGTTTCATAGAAATATTTGCCTAAGATCAATAAGAATCTTTTCTCTTTGTGACAAGACACAGTTGGAAACATTGGTTATATTACCAAGGCTTTGACTGAAATGTCATATTTGAGACAAACATGCATAGACTCAGATTTATGAGTCTATGCTTTATGGAACTAAGGATGACTTAATGGAGCCAATAAATCCCCCTAGGAATATCAGCCTGCTATCTTGCTTACAAGGATCTCAGCAGCCTTACCAGGTAAGGTCACATCTGGCAGATGGATAAATATCAGGATATTTGGGAGATCTTGAAAAGAAAGAAAGAATTTAATTCTACAGATATTGCAGGCAAAGCCTGATGGCAAGTATTTGGGTTGGCTTCTTAGCTTCAAGAGGCTGCTAAAAGTTCAGTCTGGAGATTCCCGATGGAAAGTTCCACCAAAGGTTTAAAAGAGCTTGTATGGCCAATTGCTACTCTTGCTGCACTCTGTAAATAATCAGGTTTCTTGAAACTAGACGTAATTGGCAAACAAATTAGTCTTACAATGGTTATCACTGATAGAAAGGAGGGTAAGTGTAGAGAGAAAAAAAACTTTCATTTGAAACTATGAAACGTACTTTTGGATTCTAGATTCTATTTCTGTTCATCGTTTTTGAGATTTTGTTTTCTACCTGTAAACTTGACTAGATCCTGAAGTCTTCTGGTTTCATCCAAACTCTGGCTACAACTCTCCAAACTAACACAATTTTCTCCCATCCTTTTGACTTGAAATCATTGAAAATGAAATCTGCCCTTTTTCCTGAGGCCTTCCAAACTGGGTATGAATGACTTGATGTAAACTTCAGGGAAATTGTCACAACAGCACATGCATGGATGATCTTTGTGCAGGTTGCTGTGTGTCCACTCAAAAAGATCAACAGAGAGTATTCAAGAGGAATATGGAGGTGTAGGAGGACACTGGGCTCACCTTGTCCTGCTGATCACTTAGATTCCACCCACATCTGCCTAAATAACCCAGAAAACTGCCAGAAGACTAGCATAACAGACTCTCTGTAGCCAAGTGTAGACAAGAGGCCCACAGAAGAGGGTAGGAAGGGCGGAGAGGTGGTGTGTGCTACACAGACTGGCAGGAGGGAGCCGGGGCGGTGGAGGGGCAGCCCGCCCAGCAAGGCAGAGCCCCCGAGTCTGGCTGGCAAAAGCAGAGGGGCTGGACAGAGTGTGTTCTGACAGCAGGACTTAACATCTGGAATGTTAAGAGTCAACAGCTCTGCTCTCAGAGAGCAGGGAGGGCAAGAGGACACTGGGAGGGAGAGTTGTCAAGCCCTGGAGGACAGGGCTCAGCTCAGTGAGGGAACAAAGGTGCTGGTAAGTGCCATCTCCCTCTCCCATCACCCAGCCAAAATCCCAAAGGGAACCAGTTCCCATCACCAAACTTGCTTGCACTGCACAAATGCCCAACGCTGTGCTTCTGTGGATCCATCCCTCCGAGGGGTCTGCCTCCCTCCCCGTGCTGCAGGGCCCCTCCCACAGGGGGCCACTGACACCAAAGCGAGCTAAGCCTGCCCTCCCGCCCCTGTGCACCTTGTGGATCCACCCCCGCTAATACGCCCTTGGCCAGATCCCATTAAAGCAGTACCACAAGCCTGGCAGTGTGCAAGTGGCCCAGACAGGGGCCACACCACTCCACAATGAGTCCTGCCCCTGGGAGAGGGGAACATAAGGTACACACCAGTCTGACTGCGGCCCCACTGGTGGGCTGGGGACAGACATTGGGTCTGACTGCAGCCCCACCCACCAACACAAATTACTCCCGACAGCACAAGGGAAGTGCCCTGCAGTTTGGAGCCACCCCAGTGACTACCCAAAATGATAAAACGGAAGAATTCTCCTCAAAAGAAACTCCCAGGAAGTAGCATCACCTAATGAATTGATCAAAACTGATTTAAGCAATATAATGGAACAAGAATTTAGAATAATAGTCCTAAAATTAATCGCTGTGCTTGAAAAATGAATAGAGGACTGCAGAGATCAAGGGACTAAGAAATAGTCATGAGCTAAAAAAAATGCTGTAAATGAGATGCAAAATAAAATGGAGGCGGCCATAGCACAGATTAAAGAGGCAGAGGAGAGAATAGGTGAATTAGAAGATAAAATTATGGAAAAAGAGGAAGCTGAGAAAAAGATAAAACAATCCAGGAGTATGAGGGAAGAATTAGAGAACTAAGTGATGCAATCAAACGGAACAATATCCGTATCATAGGAATTCCAGAAGAAGAGGAAGAGGAAGAAGAGAGAAAGGGACTGAAGGTGTACTTGAAGAAATCATAGCTGAGAACTTCCCTGATCTGGGGAAGGAAAAAGGCATCAAAATCCAAGAGGCACAGAGGTCTCCCTTCAGACGTAACTTGAATCAATCTTCTGCATGACATATCATAGTGAAAGTGGCAAAATACAAGGATAAAGAGAAAATTCTGAAAGCAGCTAGGGATAAACATGCTCTAACATATAAAGGGAGACCAATAAGACTAGTGGCAGACCTAGTTACTGAAACTTGGCAGGCCAGAAAGGAATGGCAGGAAATCTTCAATGTGTTGAACAGAAAAAAAAATATGCAGCCAAGAATCCTTTATCCAGCAAGTCTGTCATTCCGAATAGAAGGAGAGATAAAGGCTTTCCCAAACAAACAAAAACTGAAGGAATTCATCACCACTAAACCAGCCCTACAAGAGATCCTAAGGGGGATTCTGTGAGTGAAATATTTCAAGGACTACAAAGTACCAGAGACATCACTACAAGCATGAAACCTGACATCACAATGACTCTAAACCCATATCTTTCAATAATCACACTGAATGTAAATGGGCTAAATTCTCCAGCCAGAAGACATAGGATAGACATCAGAATGGATAAAAAAAACAAGACCCATCTATTTGCTGTCTACAAGAGACTCATTTTAGACCTTAGGACACCTTCAGATTGAAAGTGAGGGGATGGAGAATTATCTATCATGCTACTGGAAGTCAAAAGAAAGCTGAAGTAGCCACACTTATATCAGACAAACTAGACGTCAATTTAAAGGCTGTAACAAGAGATGAAGAAGGGCATATAATAATCATAGGGTCTATCCATCAGGAAAAGCTAACAATTATAAATGTCTATGCGCCGAATACAGGAGCCCCCAAATATATAAAACAATCACAAACATAAGCAACCTTATTGATAAGAATATGGTAATTGCAGGGGACTTTAACACTCCACTTACAACAATGGATAGATCATCTAGACACAGGATCAATAAAGAAACAAGGGCCCTGAATGATACATTGGATCAGATGGACTTGACAGATATATTTAGAACTCTGCATCCCAAAGCAACAGAATATACTTTCTTCTCAAGTGCACATGGAACCTTCTCCAAGATAGATCACATACTGGGTCACAAAGCAGCCCTTCATAAGTATAAAAGAACTGAGATCATACCATGCACATTTTCAGGCCACAATGCTATGAAACTTGAAATCAACCACAGGAAAAGGTCTGGAAAACCTCCAAAAGCATGGAGGTTAAAGAACACCCTACTAAAGAATGAATGGGTCAACCAGGCAATTAGAGAAGAAATTAAGAAATATATGGAAACAAATGAATATACAACAATCCAAACACTTTGGGATTCAGCGAAGGCAGTCCCGAGAGGAAAATACATTGCAATCCAGGCCTATCTCAAGAAACAAGAAAAATCCCAAATACAAAATCTAACAGCACATCTAAAGGAAACAGAAGCAGAACAGCAAAGACACCCCAAACCCAGCAGAAGAGAAATAAAGATCAGAGCAGAAATAAACAATATAGAATCAAAAAAACTGTAGAGCAGATCAATGAAACCAAGAGTTGGTTTTCTGAAAAAAAAAAAAAAAAATTGATAAACCTCTAGCCAGGCTTCTCAAAAAGGGAGATGACCCAACTAGATAAATTGATGAATGAAAATGGAATTATTACAACCAAACCCTCAGAAATATAAGCAATTATCAGGGAATACTATGAAAAATTATATGCCAACAAACTGGACAACCTGGAAGAAATGGACAAATTCCTAAGCACCCACACAGTTCCAAAACTCAAACAGGAAGAAATAGAAAACTTGAACAGACCCATAACCAGCGAAGAAATTGAATCAGTTATCAAAATTCTCCCAACAAATAAGAGTCCAGGACCAGATGGCTTCCCTGGGGAATTCTACTAGACATTTAAAGCAGAGATAATACCTATCCTTCTCAAGCTATTCCAAGAAATGGAAAGGGAAGGAAAACTTCCAGACTCATTCTATGAAGCTAGCATTACTTTGATTCCCAAACCAGACAGAGACCCAGCAAAACAAGAGAACTACAGACCAATATCCCTGATGAATACAGATGCAAAAATTCTCCACAAGATACTAGCAAATCGAATTCAACAGCATACAAAAGGAATTATTCACCATGATCAAGTGGGATTCATTCCTGGGCTGCAGACCTGGTTCAACATTTGCAAATCAATCAATGTGATACATGACATTAGTAAAAGAAAAGAAAAGAACCATATGATCCTGTCAATCGATGCAGAAAAAGCATTTGACAAAATTCAGCATTCTTTCTTAATTAAAACCCTTGAGAAAGGATAGAAAGAACATACTTAAAGATCATAAAAGCCATTTATGAAAAGCCCACAGCTAATATCATCCTCAATGGGGAAAAACTGACAGCTTTCCCCCTGAGATCAGGAACACGACAGGGATGTCCACTCTCACCGCTGTTGTTTAACATAGTGTTGGAAGTTCTAGCATCAGCAATCAGACAACAAAAGGAAATCAAAGTCATCAAAATTGGCAAAGATGAAGTCAAGCTTTCAGTTTTTGCAGATGACATAATATTATACATGGAAAAACCGATGTATAATAAGTTTGCTAGAACTGATACATGAATTCAGCAACATCACAGGATACAAAGTTTATGTATAGAAATGAGTTGCATTCTTATACACTAATAATGAAGCAACGAAGACAAAGAAACTGATCCCATTCACAATTGCACCAAGAAGCATAAAATACCCAGGAATAAATCTAACCAAAGATGTAAAATATCTGTATGCTGAAAACTATAGAAAGCTTATGAAGGAAATTGAAGAAGACACAAAGAAATGGAAAAACATTCCATGCTCATGGATTGGAAGAATAAATATTGTTAAAATGTCAATACTACCCAAAGCTATCTACACATTCAATGCAATCCCAATCAAAATTGCACCAGTATTCTTCTCGAAGCTAAAACAAGCAATCCTAAAATTTGTATGGAACCACAAAAGACCCCGAATAGCCAAAGTAATATTGATGAAGAAGACCAAAGTGAGAGGCATCACAACCCCCCAGACTTTAACCTCTACTACAAAGCTGTAATCATCAAGACAGCATGGTATTGGCACAAAAACAGACACATAGACCAATGGAATAGAATAGAGACTCCAGAAATGGACCCACAAAAGTATAGTCAATTAATCTTTGACAAAGCAGGAAAGAATATCCAATGGAATAAAGACAGTCTCTTCAGCAAGTGGTGCTGGGAAAACTGGACAGCGACATGCAGAAGAATGAACCTGGACCACTTTCTTACACCAGACACAAAAATAAACTCAAAATGGATGAAAGACCAAAAAGCAAGACAGAAAGCCATCAAAATCCTCAAGGAGAAAGCAGGCAAAAACCTCTTTAACCTCGGCCACAGCAACTTCTTACTCAACACGTCTCCAGAGGCAAGGGAAACAAAAGCAAAAATGAACTATTGGGACCTCCCCAAGATAAAAAGCTTCTGCACTGCAAAGGAAACAATCAATGAAACTAAAAGGCAACCAACAGAATGGGAAAAGATATTTGCAAATGACATATCAGATAAAGGGCTAGTATCCAAAATCTATGAAGAACTCACCAAACTCCACACCCAAAAAACAAATAATCCAGTGAAGAAATGGGCAGAAAACATGAATAGACACTGGTGGAAATGCAAACTGGTACAGCCACTCTGATAACCAGTGTGGAGACTCCTCAAAAAGTTAAAAATAGATCTACACTTGACCCAGAAATACCACTGCTAGGAATTTACCCAAAGGACACAGGAGTGCTCATGCATAGGGGAACTTGTACTCCAATGTTTATAGCAGCACTTTCAACAATAGCCAAATTATGGAAAGAGCCTAAATGTCCATCAACTGATGAATGGATAAAGAAATTGTGGTTTATATATACAATGGAATACTACTTGACAATGAGAAAAATGAAATCTGGCTTTTTGTAGCAACGTGGTTGGAACTGGGGAGTGTTATCTAAGTGAAATAAGTCATACAGAGAAAGACAGATACCATATGTTTTCACTCCTATGTGGATCCTGAGAAACTTAACAGAAGACCATGGGCGGGGAGGGGAAAAAGTTAGGGAGGGAGGCAAACCATAAGAGACTCTTAAAAACTCAGAATAACTGAGGGTTGATGGTGGGTGGGTGGGAGGGGAAAGTGGGTGATGGGCATTGAGGAGGGCACCTGTTGGGATGAGCACTGGGTGTTGTATGGAAACCAATTTGACAATAAATTTCATATTTAGAAAAAGAAGAAGAAAAATAATCATCAGAAACATTCAAACTACAAACCAAGAAAATCTGGAAGATGGCCATTGCTTGATTTCAATCCATCTAAAGATATTTTGACATCTAAAACTCATCTCAACTGGGTACCCTCAGAACTCTGAAACGGGTTTATAATTTGTTCCAATCCTTAACCATTGTTTTTCTCTTGTTTCCACAGAAATGCCTCTTATTTAATACCTGCTTGAACCATGAGCCTAACTTTGGGAACACACATCCATCACCACTTCCTGAAATGAATTTAGTAGAACTGACCTATTTTCAACTCTAAGAGACTAGCTCAGTGAGATAAAACAATCTACCAGCTCACATTTTAGTGTGTGGAGTTTCTAAGGAACTCTAGGGGCCCAGGCCAGGCCACCCTAAAATATGCCACTTTGTCATGTTATTTTGAATTAAAGCTATTTAAGAACAGAAGAACATTCTGACTCTCTCTGTCTCCAGATAGCAGGAAATAAATCTCCAATGTGAAAGCTATCCTTCCTGCATCAGGGAGCAGAAAGACATCCTTATCACCTGAAATAGGTATTTAGAGCCAAGAAGACTGTATAAATCAGCAAGTCTTGTTACTTTTACTAGTTTACTACCTCAGCCCAAATTCTGTTTAGAATTGTATGCTAATTAAAGCCAATGAACATAAGTTTTCTCTGCTTTGTCCATTCCTCACAGATTTATGGTTCTTTGCCTAAACATACAACAGCTGCTTGCTTTGGTCATGTGGGGAGTCTCAATTTCATTATTGGACATCTGTGTATACAAAATAAAAGTTTTTTTCTTGTGTTAATCTGTCTCATGTCAATTTAATTCTTAGACTAGTTTGAAGGGAAGAAAAGGGTAGAAAAGAAAATTCTTCGTCCCCAAAACCAATAATCAAGTCGCCCAGGTGCCTCTTAATGAAGGGTACCCCAGCCAGACCAGCTGGCCCCACACTGCTCCAACTTTGCCCTCAGAGGGAATACATGCATTTAGTGTAGGTTGGGGCTTGGCTATAGGCAGATGCCATGGACACCCAAGAGCCTGCTCTGGACATCTGGACTCTCTGGATGCTTTTTATGTTCCAGGCCCCTGGTTATACTGTCCTGCCTCACCTGTGCATGAATAATAAATATCTATCAACCAGCCTTTGGGTAGCAAGGGCCCCCCAGGTCTGTGGAGCTCTGTCTGGTCCCCAATCTTACCTGTATCACTACCAGGGCACTGAGAGGCCAACCCCAAAAATATTCCTGAGGTGTCAGCTTTAAACTGGTGAAAGTTTATATTTTCACTGGTTTTCTGATGGCTTCTGGGATTCTCCAAGGCACCCAGGTGTCCCTTATTATAGGATACTTGGGCCACTTTGCACAAGCAAACTGTGCAAGGCAGTCTAGGTTCTTCCTCCTCTGCCTTCAGGGAGAATCTGCACATCGGTGTAGGTTAGGGCTTAGAATTGGGAAGATGCCCTATACCCCCAATGGCCTACTGCCATGACCAGGCTACCCCTGACAAGTTTTCTGAAACAGGTCCCTAGATACTCTGATTTGCTTGTCTTGCACATGCACTATTACCTCCACATCAGCAGACTTCCATAACAAAACCTATTTTGAACATAGTTCTGAATGAGAACAGATTAAAAATATGCCTTGTTCACTAATCCCACCGAAATCACTCAAGAGGCGGTTTAGGGGTAGAATAGATTACATAATTAACTTCAGAGGATTCTGAGAGACCTATTGAAATTTTAGATTGGACAAAATTTGAGACTCCAGATGTTGGCCTGATCACCTGACCCACTGAGTTACATCCTGTATTAAAAAGACCAAAGACATTACAGCACTCTTATTAAGAGCATTAGCTTGCATAGATGCCTATAGATAGAAAGGAAAAGTGCCAGCACAAAAAGTGATCTCCAGGGTAGAATGCTCCTTAGGGCACCAACCCACACCCTGAGCTGATTATTTTAACCCTTTTTGACCCTGTTCATTTTAACTACCTAGAAGCTAGGCCTACGAAAATAGACAAAATTACAAATGATAATATGGAACCAATCAGAATCACTAAAGAGAAACCTTATACCAAACAAGAAAGAACAAAAACTGGAATTCCAACATACTGATTTTGACCTACAAACTCAGTGACTATTAGATTTATGGTCCAAAGGAGGACAAAACCTGATCCTCACAGGAGCAGAGATTGTGCACCTCAAACCCATTACCAGCATTGCTACATTGAATCAATACCTTAGAGCATCTGGGGAAAACAGTACTAATTTGTAAAATCTTTGGGTAGCAGCAACCTGGAGATTAAGATGGTCTACTCCAAATATATCATCCCTCACAACACCTCCATAGGAAACAGCAGGGGAAGCTACGAATATAACGAAATTAGGACTATTAACTATGATTTATGATAAGGGCAGAAACCAACACTGCTAAGTGTGGAAGCAAGAGAATAAATTAAGAAGTCTAAAAGCTGTACCCCTTCCCCTGCCCACAGTCACAACAGCATTTATAGTATTTGTAGGCCCCAGAAACAGGAGAACTAATTGGCTTGATAAGGACAGCTGAGGAACTAAGTCAAGATATAAAGGATAATTTTAACACTTATGTATATAGACAATAGAAGCCTATGCCTCATAAAAATTAAAAAAAAAAAAATACCAATCAAAATAGGCCATCTAGACCCAAATCTACAAGGCCCTTTTGGCTACCTAGACCATTTAGACCACCACCCTTGAAAACAAATTATAACCATAGAAACTCAAAAAATGCTCCAGAAACTACACAGGCAGAAAAACAACCAAACTTGTACAGTAAATAGAATTGCGGAAAATAAACCCACATATACCCACTAGTCCATTTACTGTAAATACTACCCCTTTACAAAACCTAATCCCATTAACAGACAAATCACTGCTAGCCCAAGAGAGCAAACCCTGTGAGCTCCCCACAAGACTCAGCAGTTTTTTATCCTTGGCCCAGGCCAGAGACAATTGCCTATATGTTACACTGGCCGTATAAATAGAAACTTCTCTTGCAAATAAAAATATTATGTATACTGCTGTATTGTTAGATACAGGGTCCCAGTAACAATGATACAAAGATATCCTACTAATTTTGATACAAAGATATCCTACTAATTTGAGAATTTAAACAATAAAAAGGGACCAACTGAAGGATTAGAAGGAAAATTAGCCCCATGCACATGAATATACACATAGATTCCTAACAATGAGGGCAGATTTTTTTTTAAGATTTTATTTTTAAGCAATCTCTATACCCAATGTGGGACTCAAACTCACAACCCTGAAATCAAAAGTCACACACTCTACTGACTGAGCCAGCCAGATGCCCCTGAGGACAGACTTTATTTCTTTTAATGTTTATTTTTGAGACAGAGACAGAGCATGAGTAAGGGAGGGGCAGAGAGAGAGGGAGACATAGAATCCAAAGCAGGCTCCAGGCTCTGAGCTGTCAGCAGAGAGCCCAATGCGGGGATTAAACCCACAAACCGTGAGATCATGACCTGAGATGAAGTCAGACACTTAACCCACTGAGCTACCCAGGTGCCCCACCTGAGGACAGACTTTAAGTGCCTTCAAAGTCCCAATTTAGAAAAAATTCTTGGAATTGATATAAGAGGACACATCATAAGGAACCATTCAGGAACTTCTAAAGAAACAAATGATTGTTCCTACTATTTCACCATATAAATAAATCTGTCCTGTCAAAAATCCAGAAAGGTCAGATAGATTTATCTAGTAGATATTAGGAATGTAAATACTCTCTCCAAATTGAAGGAGCACTCCTGAATATAGGCATAAACAATACCACCACTGGATCTGGAACTTATTCATGGGGATAGATTCATGTGACATGTTCTTTGCTATTCCAGTTGATAAGGAGAACCTACTCCTGACTGCATTCACATGACAAGGCAAATGATATCAGTTTACTAGATTACCAACAGGAGACCTTAACAGCCAGTAATAGCACACAACCTTCTAACACAAGACATCCAGGCTTTTCAGGAAAACAACACACACACACACACACACACACACACACACACACACACCAGCATTTCTTATATTGGTGACATGCTCATTTATGGTGCTAACTTGGAACAGACTAGGGTTGTAATAGAGTTAATTGAATTCCTTACACTGAGAGCATGGGCAATTGACCCAAGTAACATCTAAGGACCCCACACTACTGTAAAATTTCTAGGCATAATTTAGTCCTCTGAAGACAGAAAAATAACAGACCCAGTCATAAAAAGATAGATTGCATCCCAGCTCCTACCACAAAAACAGCAGTTCAGAAACTGATAGGACTGTTTAGATATTGGAAACAGCACATACCTCTAATGGGGATAATACTAAAACACATTTCTGAAGTAACAAGGAAGATAGGGAATTCAGTTGGACAGCGACTCAAAAAGCAGGCTTCAGTTATTTCAAAAATGCACTCAAATTCTTAATACATTGGTGTCAGATAGTAAGGACTCCAAATATAAACTGAAGTGTCTATACTCACAAGGTTTACAACTTGGTGTCTGTGGATTAAAACATTGCAGGACCTCAATTTTACCAGATTGTGTTTAGGACTAATAAGTTCCCATGGTCCAAGACCAGATAACTAACCAATTGGAATGTTCACTTAGGCACTCTATGTGGCCCTACAGAACACAGAGCCAGTAACAGAATATAAACCAATTATAGTTAAATGCCAATAGCCTATTTTGGAGTGGGTAAAGCAGACCCCTGACAGAGGGGAATAACTCCTGACCATAAAGTTCTAAGTGGAAATTGTGTTTTTCCAAGCAGGACTAATGGATGAAGTTTGAACCATCTGCATGAACTGAGGAAATCTCTGCAATACCAATAGTGAAGTTGCTAGAATTTCCAACAGGGTAAGCCTATCCAAGCTTGAGCACTTGGGCAATGGGAGCACCCTGGTCCTCTGAATGGTTTACAGATGGATCAGCCTCCATGACATCATCTGGATTATACTGGTAGACTGCAACCCTGAGGACTAATGATGGTCTCATCCTGACAGAAGCAGGCTCTGGAAAAGCAGCACAGTACACCAAACTAATTTTAAAATTGATGAGGGAACACTCAGTTCAAAAAAAAGTAGAATGACACATGTTTTATCAGACCCATGGGAAGTAGCTAATGGAAAAGCTCTTTGGTCAGGAACATGGCAGGAAAATGAATGGAAAATGAGAAATAGCATATGCAGTAAGGACAGATGGCAGAAAATATCACTGGCTAACATGGCCCTGTTCATCATACATGTCTCTACAGATCAAAAGGACAACTGTGAAGTAACTAAATTTAATAACTAGGTAGATAAACTCAACAAGAAAACTAGTAAATCAAAGAATCCTAAAATTTATCTTAAAAAAAAAATAATGATTCATGGCTAAGGAGATAACCAATTCAAAACATAACCATAAATAAAGAAGAAAAACATTAGAATGTAAAATCTAAATGCACAGCTATGCCAACTGATAGGATCATTGCATGGGCACATCACCAAAGAAGTCATGCTGTTACACACGGCACTAGAACATGGTTAGAGGAAAGAAGCATGTATATACCCATGAAATGTCTTCAATTTCAAATTAAGAAATATGAGAATCGCTGAAAGTTTAAAGCTTGGAAGTAATTAATGAATACACCAGATAAGGTTAAAGTGACAGACCCTTCAATATTATACAAATTGATTATACAGGACATTTGCCCATATCAAAGAATAAACTATATGCATGTGCCATTGTAGACACATGATCACCAATAGGATCATCCTATCCTTGCAGGGAAATTATTTTTAAAAATTCACCATCAGAATAGAAAATACCAATGCTTGCTATGGTATTACAACCATAATAAAATCAGATTACAGCCCACTTCACAGGAAAGTGAATATAAGAATGAGCTAAGGAAGAAGTCATAATTGGAATGTCAACTTACTCTACAATCCAGTTGCCTCTGGATCAATTGAGAAGTATAATGGTTTACTCAAGCAAAAGCTTAGAATGCTTACTAACAATCCAGATATGAAAGCTTGGACCAAAACAATCTGGGGGTGGTAAGATCTCCAAATCATCATTATATAAAGGATGGAAAAACTATTAAATAAATATTGCAGTCATCCACGGAGATAAGAATTAGCACAAACACCCCAGAATCTAAACTAAAAGGAAAAGTATTAATTAAAAACATAATATATAGGGGCACCTGGGTGGCTCAGTCAATTAAGTGTCTGAATCTTTGTCTCAGCTCAGGTCATGATCTCATGGTTCATGAGTTCGAGACTCGAGTCAGGCTCTGCACTGGCAGTGTGGAGTTTCCTTGGGATCCTCTCTTTCCCTCTCTCTGCCCCTCCCCTGCTCTCTCTCTCTCTCAAAATAAATAAACTTTACAAAACAAAACATAATAATATATATAGTACTCAGGGGAAAATAGCACCTGCTACTAATCAAACCTATTGGGTGACCAAAGGAAAAAGTATATCACATCAAGTTAAGGAAAATAATGTGATGCCTCCATAACAATTTCAGGAGGGAAGAACACCATCTTTTATTTTATCAGTACCAGATGCCTAATATTTAGCCTAACATGTGTGGGATGATTGTACTTAGAGGAGTATTGGAACAATGGCCATAATAACTATAGATTTCCTTAAGTGGCAAGAACAAGGAAGAATTGAAAATTTATAGTACAGTACACCTACCTATATTTTGTAGGCATGAATCCACTATGCATCTTTAACTCTATCAGTATCTCTAACCTGGTCAGTAGCACGCTGCCTGTTGGCTATACCATTCTGCCTACTGTTTATTGTTGGTTACCATACTCATTGCAGCGATGGATAATCTTCTGACAGCACCAGCAAGAGTAGTTGTGCCACCGTTCTGAAGCGGAATGCAACCTTCTGGTCTAGATATTCCACCCTCTGTGACATCCTCCACTTTCTTCAGAAATCAGCCTGGTCACCTTATTGCAACTGAGAACTCACCAGCATCCCCAACATTATCCACATCACCAAGCCCAGCCTCTCCATCCCATCCTTTATTATCAGTGCCATCTATTTGCTGGGAATCCTTCAATCAATGGAGAAACCAAATATTCAGGGATGCTGATGAAGCAGTGGAAACCTCCACAAGAATCCACAAGGATCCTCAACAACACTCCCTACTAGACATTGAGTTGGAGGATGAAGATTTACCGGAATTACTAACATGCTTTTGCTATTGTAACCCAGTGTATATACCAAGACAACCAGGGACTAACTTTTCTATTTTTCCCTTATCTTACTTTTGAGTTCAGCACTGGACACATGGCAGAGACTCTGTGACAATAACCCAGATTTAACTCCTGATTTACTCTGTGCTAGTATTTGTAAAAGAGCAGCTGCTTAATATGCAGAATGGATGATTATATCTTTAAGTATAAATAAGTCGAAAATTGATAATTTGCTACACTCCCAATTAACACTATTTAATCCATAATCACCTACTAGAAAATGAACAATAGATCCATGGATACTATAGCCAGACTTTAAATGAACAGAGACATCCTGTAAGGTATATAGTGAAATTTGCATAGGAAACTTAGCATATAACACATATCATTATCCTTCATGGTATATATGAGACCTCTTTTTTTAAATTTATTTTCATGTTTTATTTATTTTTGAGAGAGAGAGGGACAGAGCTTGAGTGGAAGAGAGGCAGACAGAGATGGAGACACAGAATCTGAAACAGACTCCAGGCTCTGAGCTGTTGGCACAGAGCCTGATGTGAGGCTCGAGTCCACAAACTGTGTGATCATGATCTGAGCCGAAGTCAGATGCTCAACCGACTGAACCACCCAGGTGCCCCCATGAGGCTTCTTTCTTACACCATATTTTTCTACCCCAAGAATATGGGAACCTATGTTACTAAAACCTGTCCTGGTCATATTGGAACTTACAATAGTAGGCTATGTTCTGAAGTTTAATATGCAGGATTTTCAAGCCAGATATAGATCCCAAAATTGTGCTCAGTTTTAGCACAACCTATGTCAAAAACAGATTCACTAAAAAGAAGGAAATTCTTTCAGTTCCTTGTTGGCCTTGTAGGAGGTTTAATTGGAGGAATATGTGTCCTGGTTTAGGTCCCCAACTACCCTGCAGGCATGTGTGCAGTTCCCCCTATCAGCCAGCCTTGGGTTAGGCATTCCATGGGCATTCCAGGCCTATGGAGCTCCAGCTGACCCCAAGCACTTGAGCAGCCTCAGATGGAAGAGAGCCTCCCTCTAGAAAATCTTTGTGATGCAGCAGCTTTTAAACTGGCCGTAGTCAGTCCCCACTTAGATAGGTTGCCTATGTGGCCCTGGGCTTCTCTAGCAATCAGGGCTCCCTGTTACCTATATAGTTTTATAGACATAGGTATATATGATGGGCCCTAATATACTACACTATATTCTTGCCAAGGAACAATCCAATGTGTTTGAAAGCCACTACTCTTATATCACAGTCAGGTGAGCAACAAAGGGGTCTGTTCAGCCAGCTGAAGTGGGGAATGCAAAACAACCACCCTCTCTGTCCTGTACACACACAGTGATAAACCCTCAAAGCCAAACTGTAATCACTTTTTGATAGGCTCATACTTTTTTGTGTTCTTTTCAGATTTGCACTCAGGCAACCATCTATGTAAAGGAATACTCCCCTTTTCTTCTAACTCCTTGCAAGGCTTGGAGTTCTGGTGAAGCCCTCCAGAGCCCTTGTAGCTCTGCCATCAGTTTAAAAGTTGTCCTATTTTTCATATCTTCATTCTGCCATTCAGCTTAGTGCGACCTCTTCAACAATACAGTGAGGATCCTGTTGCCCCTTCCTGTTTGATCACTCCCGGTCCAACAGAGCGGTGTGAGGATGAGCCTATACACATGAGGAAATCTCATTCTATAGTTTCCAAAAAGCATATGATTTATAACTAGATTATGTAAGAGAAGTTTACATTCTTTTAATGTAATACCTGAGCAATTATACTATCCTCTAAGAGTAAATCTGTAATTACTCTGTGCCGACTGTCTTACATTTCTTTTCTAGATAAGCTCTGTAAGTTTTTGAAATTGAGAAAAATGACATTTGAACTCTTAAAGTTGAAATTGTCACCCAAAAAGGTGTTTTCCTAAAACTACTAGAAATAATAAAAGTGAAAGAAAATACATATGAAAAATAAGTTTAAAAAATAGAATGTGTGTTTTAGATAAGGAAAGGTATGAAGAAATATGAGGGTTTTGGGGGCACCTGGGTGGCTCAGTGGGTTGAGTGTCCAACTTTAGCTCAGGTCATGATCTCATTGTTCATGAGTTCGAGCCCCACATTGGGCTCTATGCTGACAACTCAGAGCCTAGAGCCTGCTTCAGATTCTGTGTCTCCCTCTCTCTCTGCCCTTCCCCTCCTCATATTCTGTCTCTCAAAAATGAATAAATATTTTAAAAAATTACACAGAATATGAGGGTTTTTGGGTTTTTTTGTTAGTAAAGTAAAAAAAAATAATTTTGTTCTAGAGTAAAATGATTGTTTCAGAATTTAAAAAAAATTCATTTTGGGCGAATCCTGGGAAGATGGCGGCATAGGAGGACGCTGGGCTCACCGTGCGTCCTGCTGATCCCAGAAACCCAGAAAACCACCAAGCGGGACTTGACATCTGGAAGGTTATAAGCTAACAGCTCTGCTTGGAGAACGGGAGGGCTGGAGGACAATGGGAGGGAGAGTTGCTGAGCCCCGGGACACAGAGCTCAGTTTGGCGGGGAACAAAGGCGCTCACCAGTGCCATCTCCCTCGCCCATCCCCCAGCCAAAATCCCAAAGGGAAACAGTTCCTGCCAGGGAACTTGCTCGCTCCGCGCAAACACCCAACTCTGTGCTTCTGCGGATCCATCCCTCGGTGGGTCTGACTCCCTCCCGGTGCCACAGGGCCCCTCCCGAAGTGGATCTCCGAAGGAAAAGCGAGCTGAGCCTGCCCCTCCCACCCCTGTGCACCTTGCCGATCCACCCCAGCTAATACGCCAGATCCCCAGCACCACAAGCCTGGCAGTGTGCAAGTAGCCCAGACAGGCCATGCCACCCCACAGTGAATCCCGCCCCTAGGAGAGGGGAAGAGAAGGCACACACCAGTCTGACTGTGGCCCCAGCAGTGGGCTGGGGGCAGACATCAGGTCTGACTGCGGCCCCGCCCACCAACGCAAGTTATTCAAGACAGCACAGGGGAAGTGCCCCACAGTCCCTCACCACTCCAGGGACTATCCAAAATGACGAAATGGAAGAATTCCCCTCAGAAAAACGTCCAGGAAATAACGGCAGCTAACGAACTGATCAAAAAGGATTTAAACAATATAACAGAAAGTGAATTTAGAATAATAGTCATAAAATTAATCGCTGGGCTTGAAAACAGTATAAAGGACAGCAGAGAATCTATTGCTACAGACATCAGAGATCAAGGGACTAAGGAACAGCCAGGAGGAGCTAAAAAATGCTGTCAATGAACTGCAAAATAAAATGGAGACAACTACGGCTCGGACTGAAGAGGCAGAGGAGAGAATAGGTGAACTAGAAGATAAAATTATGGAAAAAGAAGAAGCTGAGAAAAAGAGAGATAAAAAAATCCAGGAGTATGAGGGGAAAATTAGAAAACTAAGTGATGCACTAAAGAGAAATAATATATGCATAATTGGTATTCCAGAGGAGGAAGAGAGAGGGAAAGGTGCTGAAGGTGTACTTGAAGAAATCATAGCTGAGAACTTCCCTGATCTGGGGAAGGAAAAAGGCATTGAAATCCAAGAGGCACAGAGAACTCCCTTCAGACAGAACTTGAATCGATCTTCTGCATGACATATAATAGTGAAATTGGCAAAATACAAGGATAAAGAGAAAATTCTGAAAGCAGCTAGAGATAAACGTGCCGTAACATATAAAGGGAGACCTATAAGACTCGTGACTGATCTCTCCTTTGAAACTTGGCAGGCCAGAAAGGAATGGCAGGAGATCGTCCATGTGATGAACAGAAAAAAATATGCAGCTGAGAATCCTTTATCCAGCAAGTCTGTCATTTAGAATAGAAGGAGAGACAAAGGTCTTCCCAACAAAGACTGAAGGAATTCATCACCACTAAACCAGCCCTACAAGCTCCTAAGGGGGATCCTGTGAGACAAAGTACCAGAGACGTCGCTACAGGCATGAAGCCTACAGACATCACAATGACTCTAAACCCATATCTTTCTATACTAACACTGAATGTAAATGGATTAAATGTGCCAACCAAAAGACATAGGGTATCAGAATGGATAAAAAAACAAGACCCATCTATTTGCTGTCTACAAGAGACACATTTTAGACCTGAGGACACCTTCAGATTGAGAGTGAGGGGATGGAGAACTATTTATCATGCCACTGGAAGTCAGAAGAAAGCTGGAGTAGCCATACTAATATCAGACAAACTAGACTTTAAATTAAAGGCTGTAACAAGAGATGAAGAAGGGCATTATATAATAATCATAGGTTCTATCCATCAGGAAAAGCTAGCAATTATAAATGTCTATGCGCCAAATACAGGAGCCCCCAAATATATAAAACAATTACTCACAAACATAAACAACCTTACTGATAAGAATGTGGTAATTGCAGGGGACTTTAACACTCCACTGACAGAAATGGATAGATCATCTAGACACACAGTCAATAAAGAAACAAGGGCCCTGAATGATACATTGGATCAGATGGACTTGACAGATATATTTAGAACTCTGCATCCCAAAGCAACAGAATATACTTTCTTCCCGAGTGCACATGGAACATTCTCCAAGATAGATCACATACTGGGTCACAAAGCAGCCCTTCATAAGTATACAAGAATTGAAATCATACCATGCATACTTTCAGACTGCAATGCTATGAAGCTTGAAATCAACCACAGGAGAAAGTCTGGAAAACCTCCAAAAGCATGGAGGTTAAAGAACACCCTACTAAAGAATGAATGGGTCAATCAGACAATTAGAGAAGAAATTTAACAATATATGGAAACAAATGAAAATGAAAATACAACCATCCAAACGCTTTGGGATGCAGCGAAGGCAGTCCCGAGAGGAAAATACATTGCAATCGAGGCCTATCTCAAGAAACAAGAAAAATCCCAAATACAAAATCTAACAGCACACCTAAAGGAAATAGAAGCAGAACAGCAAAGACCACCTAAATCCAGCAGAAGAAGAGAAATAATAAAGATCAGAGCAGAAATAAACAATATAGAATCTAAAAAAACTGTAGAGCAGATCAATGAAACCAAGAGTTGGTTTTTTGAAAAAATAAACAAAATTGATAAACCTCTAGCCAGGCTTCTCAAAAAGAAAAGGGAGATGACCCAAATACATAAAATCATGAATGAAAATGGAATTATTACAACCAATCCCTCAGAGATATAAGCAATTATCAGGGAACACTATGAAAAATTATATGCCAACAAACTGGACAACCTGGAAGAAATGGACAAATTCCTAAACACCCACACGCTTCCAAAACTCAATCAGGAGGAAATAGAAAGCTTGAACAGACCCATAACCAGCGAAGAAATTGAATCAGTCATCAAAAATCTCCCAACAAATAAGAGTCCAGGACCAGATTGCTTCCCAGGGGAGTTCTACCAGACGTTTAAAGCAGAGATAATACCTATCCGTCTCAAGCTATTCCAAAAAATAGAAAAGGAAGGAAAACTTCCAGACTCATTCTATGAAGCCAGTATTACTTTGGTTCCTAAACCAGACAGAGACCCAGTAAAAGAAGAGAACTACAGGCCAATATCCCTGATGAATATGGATGCAAAAATTCTCAATAAGATACTAGCAAATCGAATTCAACGGCATATAAAAAGAATTATTCACCATGATCAAGTGGGATTCATTCCTGGGATGCAGGGCTGGTTCAACATTCACAAATCAATCAATGTGATACATCACATTAATAAAAGAAAAGAACCATATGATGATCCTGTCAATCGATGCAGAAAAGGCCTTTGACAAAATTCAGCAACGTTTCTTAATAAAAACCCTCGAGAAAGTCAGGATAGAAGGAACATACTTAAAGATCATAAAAGCCATTTATGAAAAGCCCACAGCTAACATCATCCTCAATGGGGAAAAACAGAGCTTTTTCCCTGAGATCAGGAACACGACAGGGATGCCCACTCTCACCGCTGTTGTTTAACACAGTATTAGAAGTTCTAGCATCAGCAATCAGACAACAAAAGGAAATCAAAGGAATCAAAATTGGCAAAGATGAAGTTAAGCTTTCACTTCTTGCAGATGACATGATATTATACATGGAAAATCCGATAGACTCCACCAAAAGTCTGCTAGAACTGATACATGAATTCAGCAAAGTTGCAGGATACAAAATCAATGTACAGAAATCAGGTGCATTCTTATACACTAATAATGAAGCAACAGAAAGACAAATAAAGAAACTGATCCCATTCACAATTGCACCAAGAAGCATAAAATACCTAGGAATAAACCTAACCAAAGATGTAAAAGATCTGTATGCTGAAAACTATAGAAAGCTTATGAAGGAAATTTAAGAAGATATAAAGAAATGGAAAAACATTCCGTGCTCATGGGTTAGAAGAATAAATATTGTCAAAATGTCAATACTACCCAAAGCTATCTACACATTCAATGCAATCCCAATCAAAATTGCACCAGCATTCTTCTCAAAACTAGAACAAGCAATCCTAAAATTCATATGGAACCACAAAAGGCCCCGAATAGCCAAAGTAATTTTGAAGAAGAAGACCAAAGCAGGAGGCATCACAATCCCAGACTTTGGCCTCTACTGCAAAGCTGTAATCATCAAGACAGCATGGTATTGGCACAAAAACAGACACATAGACCAATGGAATAGAATAGAAACCCCAGAACTAGACCCACAAACGTATGGCCAACTAATCTTTGACAAAGCAGGAAAGAACATCCAATGGAAAAAAGACAGTCTCTTTAACAAATGGTGCTGGGAGAACTGGACAGCAACATGCAGAAGGTTGAAACTAGACCACTTTCTCACACCATTCACAAAAATAAACTCAAAATGGATAAAGGACCTGAATGTGAGACAGGAAACCATCAAAACCCTAGAGGAGAAAGCAGGAAAAGACCTCTCTCTCTGACCTCAGCCGTAGCAATCTCTTACTTGACACATCCCCAAAGGCAAGGGAATTAAAAGCAAAAATGAACTACTGGGACCTTATGAAGATAAAAAGTTTCTGCACAGCAAAGGAAACAACCAACAAAACTAAAAGGCAACCAACAGAATGGGAAAAGATATTTGCAAATGACATATCAGACAAAGGGCTAGTATCCAAAATCTATAAAGAGCTCACCAAACTCCACACCCGAGAAACAAATAACCCAGTGAAGAAATGGGCAGAAAACATGAATAGACACTTCTCTAAAGAAGACATCTGGATGGCCAACAGGCACATGAAAAGATGTTCAACGTCGCTCCTCATCAGGGAAATACAAATCAAAACCACACTCAGATATCACCTCACACCAATCAGAGTGGCCAAAATGAACAAATCAGGAGACTATAAATGCTGGCGAGGATGTGGAGAACCAGGAACCCTCTTGCACTGTTGGTGGGAATGCAAATTGGTGCAGCCACTCTGGAAAACAGTGTGGAGGTTCCTCAAAAAATTAAAAATAGACCTACCCTTTGACCCAGCAATAGCACTGCTAGGAATTTACCCAAGGAATACAGGAGTACTGATGCATAGGGGCACTTGTACCCCAATGTTTATAGCAGCACTCTCAACAATAGCCAAATTACGGAAAGAACCTAAATGTCCATCAACTGATGAATGGATAAAGAAATTGTGGTTTATATACACAATGGAGTACTGTGTGGCAATGAGAAAGAATGAAATATGGCCCTTTGTAGCAACGTGGATGGAACTGGAGAGTGTGATGCTAAGTGAAATAAGCCATACAGAGAAAGACAGATACCATATGGTCTCACTCTTATGTGGATCCTGAGAAACTTAACAGAAGCCCATGGGGGAGGGGAAGAAAAAAAAAAAGAGGTTAGAGTGGGAGAGAGCCAAAGCATAAGAGACTGTTAAAAACTGAGAACAAACTGAGGGTTGATGGGGGGTGGGAGGGAGGGGAGGGTGGGTGATGGGTATTGAGGAGGGCACCTTTTGGGATGAGCACTGGGTGTTGTATGGAAACCAATTTGACAATAAACTTCATATATTGAAAAAAAAAAGAAAAAAATTCATTTTAAGTAGATATATAAAGTTGTAGAAGCTTTATGGAAAAGAAATATAGAGAAATGAATTCTATATAGTCAACCTAAAATTAGAATGTATTTAAGTTAAAAAAGAGTTTTAATATCAAAAATATTTTTAAAATTCATAATCAACATTTTTCTTCGGTTAAAAGAACAAAGTTTTATTATATTATCAGTCTGTTTTCAATAAGAAGTTGTAAACAAATGTTTTCCTTACGTTTAATATAATCTGCATAGGAAACAAAGGTTTTATATTGTGTCTTTTAAAAAAAAATTTTTTAATACTTATTTACATTTGAGAGACAGAATAGGAACAGGGGAGGGACAGGGAGAGAAAGAGTCACAGATTCCAAAGTAGGCTCCCTGCTCTGAGGTGTCAGCACAGAGGCCGATGCGGGGCTCGAACTCACAAACCCGAGCTGAAGTCAGATGGTAAACTGAATGAGCCACCCAGGTGCTCTTGTTTTGTCTTCATCAGGTCTCTGAGCACTCAAGAAAACCAAGTCTTCTGCATATTAAGAGAGCTAAGTTTTGCTTCAACTTTGTGAGCCTTTGAAATCTTCCCTTGTCACTTTGGACAAATAGACAATTAAATACTGCTTCATAATGATCTGTAATTCTATTTGGTCAACTGTCCAACACCTTTTGATTTTTTTTTTTTTACAAACTTCTCAAAATTAAATTTTTTTTCATTGCTTTTAAACTTTTTTTTTCCAATCTATGAAATTTATTGTCAAATTGGTTTCCATACAACACCCAGTGCTCATCCCAAAAGGTGCCCTCCTCAATACCCATCACGCACTCTCCCCTCCCTCCCACCCCCCATCAACCCTCAGTTTGTTCTCAGTTTTTAAGAGACTCTTATGCTTTGGCTCTCTCCCACTCTAACCTCTTTTTCAAAATTAAATTTTAAATAGTCTTTTTCTCTAAAAGTAACTGAGTATTTCCACAAGATGCTTGAAACTTCTCAAAAGGTTTGCTCTCTCTCCTTATAAAAAGGGAAAGGTTAAACTGCACTAATTAGGTACATTGGGTATTTTAAATTACATGACAAGTATTGTCAAATAAGAGATGCTAAATTTGAATATTTTTGTGTAGATATATGTTAAAATAAGTGTTCTATAAATTGTGTGAAACTCCTTGAAATCTGATATGTTCTTTTTTTTTTTTTTAATGTTTGTTTATTTTTGAGAGAGACACAGACAGAGACAGAGGGGCAGAGAGACAGAGAGACACAGAATCCGAAGCAGGCTCCAGGCTCTCAGTACAGAGCCTGACGCAGGGCTTGAACTCACGAGTGTGAAATCATGACCTGAGCCAAAGTCAGATGCTTAACCAACTGAGCCACCCAGGTGCCCCTGATATGTTCTTATATATTGAGATATGACATATCTTGAAGTATGTCACAGAAATAACCAAATTCCCTTGCCAATTACCTCATAATAAACTTTCATGAGACCTCTAACCATTGCTATTTTTAAGTCTTTTGTCATCTATAGCCATGATTTTAAGTACTTCATCTTCAAGGATATTTATGGGAAATATTTGATAGTTTTTAATAAATTTAAGATTATAACACTGAACTGGGTAAGAATTTCTGATAGATTGCTTTAATGTTTTGTTTTCCAGATTTAAAGGACTTCTGTTTTTCTTCTATAATCTATAGCTCACAACAATTTTGTAAAATATATTTTTATTTAATTTACTTATTTTAGGGGAGAGAGCAAGCGGGAGAGGGGCAGAAAGAGAGGAGCAGAGGATCTGAAGCAGGCTCTTCACTGACAGGCTGACAGTAGTGAGCTTGCTGTGAGGCTCGAACTCATGAACCATGAGATCATGACCTGAGCCAAAGTCGGACGCTCAACCGACTGATCTACCCAGGTAAAGTATATCTCTAAATGAAAATTAAAGCATTTAACTTTTTCTCCCTACCTGATCCCTCTAGAATTCTGAAACTCTTATTAAATTCTTATTAAATATTTAATTAATTATCAAATATTAAACTCTTATTAAATATTCTTATCATTTATGACAATGTATATATTTACACAAGTTCATGAGAATCTGTTCTCTTTGGAATAGCATACCCAATGCAACTACTTCCTGTTTTGACCAACAGTCAATAAAAGGAGATATACTTCAATATTGGAAAGGCCTCATTGCTTCTATTAAAAATAATCACACTTTTGTAGAGCATTCATTCCACAGCATATGCTCCTGGAAGACAGAAACTAAAACATCACCTTTATAAACTGGGGACTTTATCTACTGGAAAACATATCTCCAGAAAGACTCTCTTCAACCCCGTTGGAAAGACATTAATCAGGAACTGTCAGACCAACTCTTGTGTCACCAAACTCCAAAGACCAGACTCTTGGATTCATGTGTCACATCTAAAGGAAGCGCCAACCCCTGACTAGATCCACACACTCATAGGTGACCTAAAAGTAAAGATTTCCAGGAACTGAAACATATAGCTGAAGAAGACACCTTTCCCAAGACGATAAGAACAGGCCGGTATGCCCTCTCCTTACTGTTCCTTCTTACCTTGTTTCCCGCCCTGCCCCCCACCCCTTTCACTTGGAGAGATAATACTCCTATATGCATTTCTCAGTCTATTGCAAAAAGGGAAAACCTCTCTGAGTTTTAAATCTGTCACCAGAAACTCCAATTTGTTCACAGTGTCAGAGACCCTTTGGTCTTGTAACTAATTTCTCCATAGTCCAATGCCACAACTGAATACATATATAAGCCTATAGATGTCACCAATCAGGTTAGATTGATTTGACCAGATGTTCCCATAGCTTGTTTCAACCTGTCTGCAATCATAACCATATTAGCTCAACTAACCAACTGAGCCACCCAGGAGCTTGTCCTGAATTACAATTCTGCTGCTAGTCCCAAATAAATTCATTTTGCTGATAAAATAACTGGCATTTTATTTTTAAGGTCGACACCTAAAATGTACACAAATACACACACATATAGACAAACACAGAGGTATTGTAGCTTCTGTTTTAAAACACTATAAAACTCACCAGTTTATAAATAAGAGTTGGAATAAACTGTCTACTCATTCAGATGAGTAAAGTCTTTTACTATTTGTGGGGAAGACTTTTGAGATTTGTATCTGTCCCTGGCAGTAATCTTAAGGAGGCAGTGCTAGAATTTGGGCACAAGATTCATTTTAACTGCTTGTATTTTTTAAAGGCCTCTTTCGGGGCGCCTGGGTGGCTCAGTCGGTTGAGCATCCAACTTCAGCTCAGGTCATGATCTCACGGTCTGAGTTCGAGCCCCACGTCAGGCTCTGTGCCGACAGCTCAGAGCCTGGAGTCTGTTCAGATTCTGTATCTCCCTCTCTCTCTGATCCTCCCTCATTCATGCTCTGTCTCTCTCTGTCTCAAAAAACTAAATAAAAAAAAAATTAAATAAACATTAAAAAAAATTTTTTTTAAATAAAGGCCTCTTTCCATTTTTTCCCTTTACTCTCAGGTTACTGTGAGCTATGTTTATGTTTCAAAGACATGAGATTTCTAACTTTAAAAAAGAAATAATGCACATTTTTTCTAAGATATTTGGGGTAGTTGTAATTGACCTTTTTAAAAAAAATTTTTTTTAATTTTCATTCATTTTTGAGAGAGAGACAGAGCACGAGTGGGGAAGGAGCAGAGAGAGAGGGAGACACAGAATCCAAGGCAGGCTCCAGGCTGTCAGCACAGAGCCTGATGCAGGCTCAAACCCAGGAACCATGAGATCATGGCCTGAGCCGAAGTCAGCACTTAACCGACAGAACCACCCAGGCACCCCTGTAATTGACCTTTTTAAAATACAGGACAATTTTGTTCCAATATCTTGATGCTTATCTACAAGCATTTTGAGAGATACAGGTGAGCTTTGGAGGTTAGTAAAGATAGGTGGGCTTTGGCCATTTCTTGAGTTGGATTTCTGGTTTTGTAGAGATTTGCAAGACAAAGATCGTTGTTTTTGATCCTCCCAAAGGAATTGGCTTATAGCCTAAGTATTAAGGGACTGACCCACCTTTTTAATTAAACGTGCTACTTTACATCAGGGAGATTTTAACTAGAATGAAAATCAGACAACTTAGGCCTTTGTATAAGGTCTGTTATAAAGCATTTTAACAAAAGCCTTGTTTCTGTATACACAATTCAGCATTGGCTTCTATCAGTCCCTGAACATCAGCCCTTCTGCTGATCATCTGCAGACGCACCTAGGAGATATTTTGGTCACCTATTTTCTCTGTGGGGAAGTATTGTGCATGACGACTATCTTTCTAATTGCTCCCTGAATTTGGGAGATCTTCTGAAAATGGAGGGAAAGGGCTTTATGAGTGAAGAGACATGCTTATTCAGGGGACATGAATTTCATTTTGATGGGGTGGGGGGGAGGGTCTAGGATGGATCTATAAAGGACATCGCATAGGAATGCGTGAAGCTGGCAGAGGCCTAAACAGTAGGCGCAAAGCCAGCCTTACTACCAGTCTCAGGAGCTGGTTAAATTCATTTCCTCACTTTCAGCATTTATAAGAGTAACCTGTATACTTTGAACCTAGAGATTAGGCCAGAGTGCTCCCTATAAATCATGTAGGAAAAGGGAAGTTAAAGCAGGTAGATAGGGCCAGATGGTGAGAAGGGGGATTTAAGTTGGATGCAGACATTAAATTTGGTCTTAAGTCTAATTTCCCTTCTTTCATCTTACCAAGGGAGTCCCTAAGCTAGTTGTTTTACTAATAAGACAAAGACTTGTCTTTCCTTTCAGATATAACAAATTTAAAGGATCCACCGTCTGGCCACTAACCAGTAGGCGTTTATTAACCTCAATGGCTACTCAAACCAACACACCTTGTAACAGAAAGACCCAAAGTCAACTTTCCAGGCTTAGACCATGGATGCAAAGGGCATGCTTAGAGAAGGCATCACCGATGCTGGCCCCCATGATCCCAAAAATCCTCTAAGAAAGCAAAGGTGTTCATTGCACAGGCAGTAAGGATGGTGTAGTGAAGACAGTGTCTCTGTTCTCTCCTGGAAACGTGAGACACCTCCAGTCCCAGACTGCTAATCTGTGACACCAGGCAGGCACCACTGGAATGGGACTTTCCAGTATTAACAATCAATGAAGGTTGAGACACACATATCCCTTATGGCTGGGACCCCTCATGACAAACTCCACCGAGAGCTTGGAGAAAGGGAGAGGCTCGACAAAGAGTGCTGCTGCGAGCCTTGTGTTTCAGAACTCTATTCTATCCCACTGGCCACCTGGTACACCCCGGCAAGTGCATCCTTCAGATGACAGAGACCAGAGATATTCTCACTGGTCACAAAGCCAAGTTCTTAGGACACAGAACAAGATGAAAGGAAAAACTTCATCTTGTTTTCACAGAGAGGACCCACAGCTAAGTTTGTCTAAACAGACACCGGTCTGAGGAGAACCTGAGCTCCCCCCTCTGTGAGGCTGGCTTCAACAGCAGGCGGATAAGGGCTTAGACTGGTGTCCTTTCCCTGTGGTATTATAAATCCTTTTTGTGACCAATGACACAAAAGACAAAGAAAACAGTAACCACCTCTAGGAGGAAAGGGATCAATCACACCAAGAGTATTTTACCAAATTTGCCAGAGTCACTAAGCCCAAGAAACTAGTTCCACAAATGTTTTATCTGACTAATCTAAACTTAGAAAGTGAGAGAAAATGGACTCCTCCCTCTTGCTCCATTAGACCCTGTGGGCAGAGAGCCAGGGGCTGACATGTAAATATTCCTATCTTCTGCCAGCTGCTGCTCAGATGTCCCAGGATGTCTCAGCTAACAGTGTCCAGGCAGGGAAGTTTGTCTTGCTGACTATGCCAGCTCTTGAGGAGGAAATATTTTCCTCTTCCCCAAAGTTCCTCTAGCTGGCCTAAGAATTAAACTGACAGGACACAGATTCACAGAAGAAGAAAACAAAGTTTAGCTCACTGTCTGTAACCAAATTGAGAACCAAAGAAAAGACCCAGGCAGGCAGCTTTTATACTTTTTAGACCGAAATTGACAGAAAGGAGAACACTTATGTTTGGGAGCTTCCATTAGCAAGAAATTCTAAACAGAATTTGGGCTGAGGCAGTCATTAATAAAAGTGATAAGGTTTGTTTATACAGCCTTTTCAACTCTGAATGCCCTACCTCTGATGCGGATATCTTTTAGATTTTGGTCCGGGGAGGGCACCTTTCACATGTGAGATTCTTTTCCTGCCTTCTGGAGACAAAGGGGGGGTTTGGGTGACTTTCTTGCACTGGCTGTTTCTTAACTAATGTACCAAAGTGGCACATGTTAGGGTGGCCTATCCTTGGCCTCCACAGGTGCATCTTTACAGGTTAGGGCTTAGAATAAGGCAGATGCCAAGAGCCCCCCACCATGAGACTGCTCTTGAGGCCTGGATTCTCCAGGCACTGCCCAGTTGCAGGTCCCTGAGCTCCCAGACCTGTGTGGCCCACACCAGGACAGCCAGACTTTGGCAGCTAGGGCCCTCCAGGTGGATATAGCTTGAGCCAGTTTGCAACTACTGACAGTTTCCAAGGTAGAAGGAGCTCACCCCCAAAATCTTTCTGAAGCATCAACTTAAAATTATCAGTTTCCATTTGACTGGCTGCCTGATGGGGTTCCGGACTTCAGGCATCAAACTCCCAGGTGTCTCATATTGAAAGATACCCCTGCTCACCTGCCCCACTCTCCCCTAACAAGGCATCCAATTTCCTGCAGTCCTGACTTCGGGGGAAATGTGTGCGTTTGTAAACGTTAGGGCTCAGAATTAGGCAGATACTTTTGATCCACAAAAGCCCTCACCGAGGACACGGCCTATCCTGACACTTGCCCTGTTCCTTGACTGCACTGACCTGCATGGCTCACACAAGCACTGTGTGTACCCCATCATCTGGCCATGGGCGGCCGCGGCCTCCCGGCTCAACCGGGACCTAACCACCTGCGTAGCCTCATGGGTGGAGGGATCCCTTCCCTTTCCTGAGGTGGCAGCTTTACATAGACGACAGTCAGACCACACCTGCACTGGCTGCCTGATGAGGTCCTGGGCTTCTCCAGCAATCAAGGCTCCCCAGTGTCTCTTACAGGAGGGTACCCTGGCCACTCAGGGAATCAGGCCTCATAAAACCAAGGGCCCGTTCTCATGAGCAGCTTTTGCCCACATTTTTCCTGTCACAGTCCCTGGTTATCCTGATCTGCATGGACCACACACACACAGTACGCACCCATAAGCCTGCCTTGTGCAGACCCGGCCCTCCAAGCTCATAGAGCTCCAGCCAGGCCCCGACCACTTGCATATCCTCTGGGGTGGAGGGAAAAAAGCTGAGGCCGCAGCTGCAAATGTGCAACAGTCATCTTGTGGACTTGCTGCCTGATGGGGTGCCGGCCCGAACAAGGAAGCAGGACTCCCAGGTGTCTCCTTGTGGAGGGATACCCTGTCCCGACCACCCTGCCTGTCCTCGGCAGAGCAGTTGAAAACCCTTCAGCCCTGCCTTTAGGGGGAATACTGCATAATGGGTAGGTAGGCCTTACAGTTCCGTCCATACCTTGCAACACCAAAAGCCTGTCACCAGGGACATGCCTGTCCCGACACTTGCCCTGTTCCAGGTCCCTGACTAACCTGACCTCACAGCCCACGCATGTGCAGTAAGCGCACCTTCAGCCACTTTGGGCTGCCAGGGCCCTCCTGCCCTGAGAAGCTGGAGCCCATCCCCAATCACCTGCATTGCCTCAAGGCTAGAGGCAGTCCACACTCAAAAATCACTCTGAGGCAGCAACTGAAACGTGTGACAGTCAGTCCCCGGGTGGACTTGCAGCCAGTGGCGTCCTGGGCTTCCCTAGGAACCAGGACTCCCAGGTGTCTCCAAATAGGATATCCTTTCCCTGCCTGCCTGGCCCCTCACTGTCAAGGCAGTTGAACAACCTCTCACTCTGCCTTAAGGGGGAGGATTAAACAACAGGCAGGTAGGCCTTATGCATTGGACTAATGTCTTGTCCCCACAAGAGCCCCCTACTGTGATCCAGCCTCACCCAATGTCACCCTGCCCTAGGTGCCCGGCCACCCTAACCTGCACAGTCCACACACGGTCAGCTGGATCTGGGCCGTGGGGGCATTCTGAGCCTGTGCAATGTCAGCCAGAACGCAACCACCTGAATGGCCTCAGGAACGAGGGAGCCCACTGCCCAAAGTCTTTCTGAAGTAGTGGGTTGAAACTGGCAACAGTCAGTCCCCATTTAGACCCAAGGCCTGATGGGGTCCCGGCTTCTCCAGCAATCAAGTCCCCCAGGTGTCTCTCGCTGAAGGATACACCAGCTAGCAGCCCGGCCTGTGATGGCCAAGTAGCCCAGATCTTCCAGCTCGGCCTTCAGCAGGAATATCCACATCTGTGCAGGTTAAAGCTTAGAATCAGGCTGATGCCAGGTACTTCCTCGTACTTCCCTTGTCACCCAGCCTCTCCCAACACTTGCCCTGTTCCAGGTCTCACACATGTGTATTTTGGACCCCACTGGCCATCCTCAGGAAGCTGAGTCCCTCCAGGCCCATAGAGCTTGAGCTCATCCCCAACCACCCGCACACTATCAGGGATGGAGGGAGCCCACGCCCATTGCCCTGCGGTGACTGCTGAAATGGGCAACAGTCAGCGCCCACGCAGACTTACTGTATGCTGGGGTCCCGGGCTTCTCCAGCAGTCAAGGCTCCCAGGTGTCTCTTAATTAGGATACCAGGCCAGCTCACAATGATCCAGCCCTGGCAAGCAGTCCAGATGACTCTGGCTTGGCCTTTAGCACTTGGGTAGGTTAAGGCCTATAATCAAGCGGTTGCCTTGTAACCCCAAGAGCCCGCTCCAGTGACCACCATCTCCAGAGGCTTGCGCTCGCTCTTCAGCTCCTTAACTACCCTGACCTGCCCCACCCACACATGCGCAGTAAATACCCATAAGCCAGCCTCAGGCCAGCCTGGCCCTCCAGGCCTTTGGAACTCTGGCATGGCCTCGGGCATGGAGACACCCAACATTCTGAAAATTTCTCTGAGGTGGCCGCTCCAAATGGGGGACAGACCCCATGTGGACTTGCTGTCCAGGGCTTCCTTAGGAACCAGGACTCCCAGGTGTCTCCCAATCGAGCATGTCCTTTCCTGCTCACCTGCTCCCTTGCTCCACAAGGCAGTTGAAAAACCTCCAGTTTTGCCATTAGAGTGAATATTCCACATTGCTGGATGAGGCTTGAGATTTGGCCCATGTTTTGGACCCCCAACAGCTCTCTGCTGTGACCTAGCCTCTCCTGACACTCGCTCCTTTCCGGGTCCCTGGCAAGCCTAACCTACGCCTCCCAAACAGGTGCAGTATACATTTCATCATCTGTCCCTGGGCAGCTGGGACCCTCCAGGCCTCTGAAACTATGGCTCATCCCCAACCACTTGCATTGTCTTAAGGGTGGAGGAAGCCTACCGCCCCAAATTGCTCTGAGGTAGCTGCTGAAATGGACAACGATCAAGCCCCACATGGACTAGCTACCTGATAGGGCCCCAGCTTCTGTGGCCATCAGTTCTCCCAGCTGTATCTTATTGGAGGATACCCCAGCCAGCCGGCCAGATCTAGTCCTGGTAAGGCAGTCAGGACTCCTCCAACTCTGCCTTCAGGGGACTACATATGTTTGTAGGTAGGTTAAGGCTTAGAATTAGGAGATGCCATGTACTCCCAATAGGCCTCTCCTGTGACCTTGCCTCTCCGACATTGCCCTGATCCAGGTGCCTAGTTATTCCCTATCCTGCATGGCGCACGCAGATGCTGTTCATCGTCTGTCAGTCAGTTTTGGCCTGCAGGGGGCACTCCAGGCCTGTGAAGCTCCAGGCTGACCACTTGATTGGCCTTGATTGGCTTCAGGGTAGAGAGAGCCCTTCCCAGGAAAATCTAATGTCAACTTTTAGCTGGTGAGTTAATACCCACCCCCTCCCAAATGGACTGCTCACCTGATGGGGCTCCAGGCTTCTCCAGCAATCAGGGCTTTCGGGTCTCTCTTACTGTTGAGTGCCCCAGCAACCCAACCTGACCCCCTTTGGCCAGGAAGTCCAGGCTCCTCCAGCTCTACCTTTCAGGGGAAATACGCACATTTGTGTGGATTAAGGATTAGGCAGATGCAAGGTATTTCCTGGTGTGATTTTCCTGATTTCCTTAATGATGTGGAAAGTTTTTTTCTTAATGGCAACAAATACATTTGATCATTTCAGATAGTGATTAGTCCTATGATATCTTCAAAAATAATGATCGTTGTGAACAACTTTGGACAAGGAAATCCCATCGAATGACAGCAGCTGAGGCCTAGCAGATGAAAGGAACCATCATGCTAAGATCAGCAGGATAAAACCCCAGGCAGAAAGGACCACAAAATCCAGGCCTTTGAGGAAGTGATGGTCTCAGGATTCTTGAGGAACAGAGATACAGCCAGTGCAAGATAGGAGAGTGAAAGCAATTATCACAGAGTTCTAGGACTCTCTATGTGATGGTGACAGTTTGGGTTTTATCTTAACTACAATGAAAAGTCATTGGAGGATTTTAAGCAGGGAAGTGACCTGATCTGATTTTTTTTTTTCAAGATCATTTTGTGGAGGAAGGATTGTTAGGGAACAAGTATGGAAGTCAGTTATGAGGCTGATGCTTCAGTTCCAGTGAAAAATCATTGTGGTTTGATCCACGTAGTGGAAACAAAAGGTTGTGAGCAGATTTGGGATTTATTTTGGAAGGAGAACCAACTGGGCTTGTTAATAGATTGGATGTTGAGGGGTGGAGAAAAGAATCCTACAAGACTAATAATTTGGGGGCAATTAGGTGGAAGATGGTAATATCCATAAGTAGAACCTGCATTTCAAAACATGGATGTCTTCTGCCTATTTATGATAATATTAATCATGGTATTTGAAGAGATCGTCTAAGGAGAAAGGGGGGAAAAAGTGAATTGCTTGAGGCTTAAGTCAGGGACACTCAATGTTTAGAGGATGAGCAGAAAATGAGTTGGCAAAGGACATTGTGGAGAAGCAAACAATGGGGTGAGAAAAAGTAGGTGAGTGTGGTGCTGAGAATGCTAATGGGGGCAGGTGAAAAAGCAAAAGAGTGGTCAGCTGGTAGACTGGTGAAAACAGAGAAGTGTCATTGGATTCGGTGCTATGAAGGTCATGGGTAATCTTGACCTCCTAGGCTGCACTGGAGCAACTGACGAAAGCTGCAATAAGCCCCACTCACAATTATCATTCAGCCCTGCCAAACTCACCATCTTTGGCTCTCTGGGGAGGCCACACCTGATGGAGTTGCAGACCTGGGTTTGTATCCTAGCTCTTCCACTTACCACCTTTGTGAACTCGAGCAACTTATCGATCCTTTCTGCACATTATTGCCTCTTCTGTAAAATGGAATAATTGCATCTCATAGCATTGTCCTGGGTGTTGATAGATGTCATGTATAGAAGCATTAGGCATTGGAAACCAGTAGGTGCTCAAGAAGTGGTAATTGTTACCTTTACCACAATTGTCTCCCCTGTATTGCTTGTCCAGTACATTCCAGGTGGGCAACTTCCCTCTTCTCTATGTAACTGGCACTTCTGCTTGACAAGTCCAGGCACAGGATCACCTTGCCTAACATAGCACCTAACATGAGCTACAAACTCAGTGAAATGTTTGTGATAATGAGGACCAAGTGAGAAATATTTGCAGAGCATCCACAGAAACCCTCAGAGAATGAAAGCAGAGGGTAAAACGATCAGTTCCTTCCTTCTCTCTCTACAGACACCCCAGCCTCAAATTGTTCCAGAATTACTGAAGGGCTGAAAATAGGCTCCTTTTCCCATTATTAAAGAGGAGGATGCCCTTTCTTAAAACCTAACCAGGAATTATTCATTGAGCATTTTCTATTATATTTATCACTACTCTCTATAGTGGAAATATCACTTAGAGAAAATGAGACTGAATAAGATGACTCCAAGTTTTATTGACTATGCTTTACAAATGGGCATTTTTATTGACATAACCAGGTACTTACTACAAATCAGAAAAACAAACCTTAATTTTAAAATCTAAGGCAATCCTGCTTCTCCTAAAACCTTACAGAACAGCCTTAAGTTTCTTTCTTCCAGTACCTTTTTTTTTAAGCAAGGAGAGGATGATCCATGCAATCATAGGTGAGAGTGGAGGACATCAGTGTCAATTATGTTTAGTTTGACTTCCAACTTTTCTTAACTTCATTTACTGTCGTCATCTCTTCAGAAAGAACCTAAGATACTGTTTTATCCCCAGTTCCTCCCATTACAAGGCTCCACCTTGACCACCAGAACGAGGATAAGTGGAAAATACATCAGACTTAATGACAGAAAATATGTTCAAATCAAGACAGTGATACTTTCTAGCTATGTATTAGAGTAAATCAATATGTCTCTATCCTCATCTGCAAAATGAAGATAACAACACCTACCTTACAGGATAATTTTGAAAACTAAAAGAGAAAATATGTGGGTGTAATTTATAAATTATAAAGCACGATTAAAATGTAAGGTAACATTATTATTCATTTATAAAGATGGTTCATTCATTTTTCAGTGACTATTTATCGAATGTTACCATATGGCAGACATTTTGCTAGGCACTAATGATACAAATCAAAAAATATATATTGGGGTGCCTGGGTGGCTCAGTCAGTTAAGTGTCCAACACTTGATTTCGGCTCTGATCATGATCTCATGGTTGTAGGATCGAGCCCCACGTCGAGCTCCATGCTGAGCCCTGTCCCTCCCTCGCCTATCCTCACTCTCTCTCTCAAAATAAATAAATAAACATTATAAATATCACTGGTCCTTGAAAGCTTACATTCCAGTGAGGAAGAAGCAAGCTCAAGGTGGAGAGAAGCATGCTCTGGTTATGGGTGCTAGGGGGCCAGAAAGAGCACTCAGACTGGGGGATGGAGGGTGGGGGGAGCTCAGGGGGCTTTCTGGGGAGGTGACACTGGAATTGTTTCACTACAAATCCAAAAGCAAGAAAATAAATCCAAGTCACTCCTCTGTGAGGTGGTCTACACAATCCATGGTCCTGGTCCCCAAGCCAGTTCAAAAGTGTCCCAATTCCTTAAGGCAGAGTTTCTCAGTCTTGGTACCACTGATATTTTAGGCTGGATAATTCTCTGTTGTGGGGGGCTATCCTGTGCATCATAGAATGTTTGGCATCATCCCTGACCTCCATCTATCTGATGACAATAACATTCCCTATCTCCCAGATTTAAAACCAAAAAAATCCCCAGATGATGCTAAATGGCCCCTGAGGGGCAAAACTGCCCCCAGTTGAGAACTTCCTTGAGGTCATGGAAAACCAATGTAGGTGGTTCTAGAAGGAATGGAATTCATACAATTAGTGTCTGGTCTTATACTAGGTGTTCAACAAATATTGAATGAATGAATGCATGCATAGTGGAGTAAATGAGTGAATGAGCTTTCTGGAGTCCCTTTGGCATATTCCTTTGGGGATCCATCCAGAAGATCCCTGGGCTAGTGACTAAGTTCTAAATACCCAAGAAAGTGATAACAATAACACAAAATGCATTTATACAGTGCTCTATACAAGTTGTATGATCTTGGGCAAGTCATTCAAACTCTCTGAATCTCAGGTCCGCCAGTTCTTAAATGGGGATAATAAACCCTGTCTTGCAAGGTCATTGGCAGAATTAAATGAGACAATCAAGGTAAAACATAGAAGCATTACAGGTGTAGCACTCAACTCCTGGGGTGCAACTGACAAGAGGAATCTTAGCAGGATGCCCTCCCAGCTCCTAGCACTAAGCTTTACCCATAAAAAAGACAAGGAAGGTAGTTTAAGCATATACATTTTTCTGTTGTAAACATGTAGGAAAACTGGGCACTCTGTCAGGGCCTGATATACCCGCTATCTAACATCCCCGCAAACAACCAGGTTAGTTAAGAGACCCAGACAGAGAGTTGTGACTTGCCCAAGATCACAGCTAAGTAAGTACCTCCCTGAAGTCTAAAAGCTCAGCCACCACTCAGGGATGACCTCTATCACACTAAGGCTTGTTGGGATTGAGGGTTTTGGGAAAATGCTTTTTGTATTCTGTGTTCTGTAGTTTCGTGTAGACATAGATGACCAGATCTGGAAATTTCTCCTGCAAATACTGGAAAGGTTCTCCAATTCTCGACTTCATCCTGAAATGAAACATAAACATATTGGCATGGTTGCCCCCAAATCGTCTTCCCCCATTATAGCATCTGCGTCCAAAGATCTCTTTGCTCCCTTGGTTTCTAGAGCAGAGGGAGTAAGGAGTTTAAAATCTGACAGAACAAGGGGCACCTGGGTGGCTCAGTCAGTTAAGCATCCGACTTCGGCTCAGGTCATGATGTCTCAGCTCGTGAGTTCAAGCCCTGTGTCAGGCTCTGTGCTAACATCTCAGAGCCTGGAGCCTGCTTCAGATTCCGTGTCTTCCTCTCTCTCTTCCCCTCCCCTGCTCACATTCTCTCTCTCTCAAAAATAAATAAACATTAAAAAAAATTTTTTTTAATCTGACAGAACAAGATTCATCTCCTAACTCTTCAACTAATTAGCAACTTGATTTTTGTGAACCCGTTTTATTCTCCATAACATGGAGATGATACAGTTCCACAGTCCCTTATCTACAATTCCAAAATCCAAAAGAGACCTGAAAACTGCAAGCTTTCTGTGAGTTTACAGCTAACATTTTAGGCTGCAAAAGCTGATTTCACTAACAGGGGCTACTTTTGAGACTTTTACAGCACCACATTCACTTTAGCCAGCTGCCCGGGCCCCTGCATTTCTTCCCACAAGGGAGTCACTACCCTTCTGTTCAAGAGAGCTCAGCAATAGCTAAAAAGGAGGATAAGAGCCTGCGGGGCACATCTGTCATTCACTGTAAGACCCTTGTGTTGGCCTTTTCCAGAGGGGAGGAATTACTTTTCTTCCATCAAAATAAATTTCCTATTCTAACAAATAGCAGATATAAATTTAGAATTGGATTTTTAATTTTTTTAATGTTTATTTTTGAGAGAGAGAGAGACAGAGCACACATGGGGAAGGGGCAGAGAGAGAGGAAGACACAGAATCCGAAGCGGGCTCCAGGCTTCAAGCTGTCAGCACAGAGCCCAACACAGGGCTTGAACTCATGAACCACGAGATCATGACCTGAGCTGAAGTCGTACACTCAACAGACTGAGCCTCCCAGGAGGCCCTAGAATTGGATTTTTAAATCACCCTCATTTCATAGATGACTTGCAGGAACAGAAATAGTACTTACTCTTTGTTTTTCTCTTCATTAATATGTTCTCCCAAATTCCGGATGAACTTTAACAGATCACACACAGTATTCTTATAACGTTTGCGTTTGTTTTCATAATACTTATTCATTTCTTGCATAACGTAGTTGTCAATCTACAAAACAAAATGTTAAGCAAAAATGTAGTAGCGACACAAAATAAACCCTAATGCACTATTAGTACAAAAAGGCAAAATGCGAATTTGAATATATGCCCAAATTACCACTGATTAATAAAATAAATTAATAGAAAAAGAACGGAAGTAAATACTATAACATCAAAATGCTAACAGTAGTTGTGTCTAGATGTGGGATTATAAGCAACTTCACATTCTGGTATCTATTTTCTCAGTGAATTGTTTTCATAGGAAGTTAAATATATTGAAACATGGTTTAGACATTCGTTGGCTACTATCCTAGGAAATTTACTCGTTAGACTGTACGATATTTTTATCCTGGTGGCCACCTGTCCAAGTTGGTAATTGATTACATTTCCCCCCTGAAGAGGGGTGTTCAGACTAAAATCAGACCCGGCAGCCGTTGCCAAAATGAGTGTGGTGGGTTTTGTTTTGTTCTGAATCCTATTTCCAAAGGTTCCATGTTCCTCCTTGCCTCTAAGTATCTCACAGCAGCATCTCCCAAGCCCATGCCTTTCTCTGTGTGTTTGCACCCTTGTAGGTGGCTCTCCTTTTTACAAAGCGTTAGGGGTAAGAAAATAGCACCCAACAGTCGTGAAGATAGAGTCCCTCAAGAATCACGGGTGACTAGACCACCCCAGCGAAGACCCACTGAGACAGTCCACATGTGCCACGTGCAGCACACCTGGGAGAAGGGCTGAGCCCCTGCACGCCAGCGCGGGGCACCCCGGAGGGAGGAGGCAGGAGCACACGCTGGAAAACTTGGCTCCTCGGGGCTGCCGCAAAGCTGAATGTATGACCGTGAAAATGGGCAAGTCTTGAGAAATTGACAGAAAGTCAAAGTCTCAAATGGGAATTAAAAGATAAGACTTGAGGGGCGCCTGGGGGCTCAGTCAGTTAAGCATCCAACTTTGGCTCAGGTCATGATCCTGTGGTTCATGGGTTCAAGCCCCACGTCGAGTTCTGGGCTGACAGCTCAGAGCCTAGAGCTTGCTTTGGATTCTGTATCTCCCTGTCTCTCTCTCTCTGCCCCTGCCCTGCTTGTGCTCTCCCTCTCAAAAATAAATAAATAAACTTAAAAAAAAAAACCTAAAAAACAGTAAAAAGGTAAGGCTTGAAGTCAGTCAAAATGCATCATAAGTCCATGAAGTTTTGGGGAAAGAACCGATGAACTGGGAAACAAAAGAACAGGTTTTCCTTCCCAGGCTCTGCCAATCTTTCTTTTCCAGGTCTGGCTATTTCAGGTTATACCTCCACGTCTCAATTTCCTCAGCAATTAAATGAACGGGTGGACTTCATGGCATCATCACTTCGTGCAGTGAGTAGCTTTAGCACACAGCATCAGCAGCCCGACTGCCCAGCTTCAGATTCTGTTGCTGGCTCTGTGCCTTTGGAAAAAGTATTTGCCTGTGCCTCAGTGTGCCCACCCACAAAAGGGAGGTAATTGCCTCAGAGGTTGTTATAAGGATTAGCTGTGGAAACTCTCACAAAGCCCTGGGAACTATAACTGCCACAGAGTCAGTGCTACAGAATTGTCAGCTGTTATTATCACTTGTTCTTGTTTCAAACTTCTCTGTTTCTAAAAGTTTAAGTTTTAGCTGAAGTTTTATAGATGTTCATTTAGCAAAGAGTCATGGCATACCTACTCCATGCCAGGAATTCAGTAACAGACATGACTACGGACAGTCTCTGCCCCCCTGGAATTTACAGGGTAGTGGGGGGAAATGGACACTAAGGCTGCAATTATGAGTGTGATGTGTCATCTAGAGGCAAACAAGGGAAGGAAAGCAAAATGAGACCCAGAAACAAAGAGGTGTGAGACAAGCAGTCCTAGATCAGGCATATGATTGGGAAGCTATTGGTTTCGGTCAAAGACCTGGGGATATGGATTCTCCCATAGTGCTTTGCACTGTCTCCAGGGAGCCCAGCATGTATCATACAGCCAGTGTTTCTGTGGGTCTCTTGGCCCTCCATGGACCATGCTGTACTCTGCTTTACATGCCCACAGCCTCACATGGGTCTAGCATGAAACTGGCACTCGATAGGTATCTGCTAAGTAATAATAACGAAAGTTTTGGTAGCATTGACCAGATCGAGGTGATGATTAATTTGTTATGTTTTACTGTATTTAGTTCAAGTTAGGTGGACCATTTCTTGAAGAAGAGAAATTTGAAAGATTTCTTCATGGTGTGTTTCCCCAGGCAGAATGTAGATGTGTATGTGGGCCCTCAGAGCTGGGCTGGACAGTTGGCAGAGGCAGCCAATCTCTCCCTGGACTGCGAAGTCTCATGGTGCGGGACCTCCTTGGGGTTAAACTCTATTTAATCAGCTGCTCTTGTCACAATAGTAATAGGATGATTAGCCAGGCCTCTCTTAGAACCAGGGCTGGAGGGAAAGAGCCATGAGAAAGGAAAAGACTCCTGGGCTGGGACGAGGCCATCCTGAAGAGAAGTCTAGATGAGAGTCTGTCTGTCAGGAGGGCCTAGCCTCTGAAAGATGAGACAGAGACCCAACAGGGCAGAGGGGGCTGGGATGGGGAGGAAGGCAGGGAAATCACATCTTCCACCCCTTGGCTGAGCCAGGCCAATAGTATACTGAAAGTTAAAAAAAGAAAAAAAACTAACATAACACATTACACAGATCCTTATTCCTGGAATAACTTCCAGACACAGGAATCGTTCATACCTTAGAAGTCCACTGGGCAAAACTTCTGGAACATTCAGACATTTCAAGTTGCAGTAGTTGGACAATCCTGCTATTACATTTTCGCATTTTAATGTCCGATTCATTTCCCACATCCCTAAGGGTCCTATAGCGGCTGAAGATGACAAAATTATCATGGTCATTCCACTCTGCCTTCTCTTTTCAGAAACAACAATGTTACCTTTTGGTTTTTGATAAAAGTAGTAAAACCATGTCTCTAAAAATTCTGTATGATGGAAGAAGCAGGCATCTTGCTCTCTTTCTCCGCTCCCCCTTCCCCCCCGCCCCCCGGCTTTTTCTTTTCCTCAGAAAACAAAACCAGAATCCAGAGACATTAAGTCACTACTCCAAAGATACACAATCAGGAGATGCCAAGCTGAGAGGAGAGCCCAGGTCTTCTGATTCCCAGACTAACTCCTTCCCACACCACCTAACCATGATGGTTAATTTTATGTGTTAACTTGTCTGGCCACAAGAGACCCAGATTAAATATTATTCTAGGCATATCTGTGAGGTGTTTCCAGATGAGATTAGTATTTGAACTGGTGAACTCAGTAAAGCAGATCACCTTCCCCTTGTGAATGGGCCTCGTCTAATCCCCCGAGGTCCTTGAATAGAACAAAACCTGGAATTCACCCCTTCTTGTCTTATGGCTTCATCTGGGACATCAACCTTCTTTTGCCCTCACCCCTTTTGGCTCTCAGGCCTTCAGACCCTTACTGGAATCCCCATCATCAGTGCCCCCTCGCTCTCAGGCCTTTGGATTTAGACTAAATTACACTATTGGGTTTCCTGAGTCTCCAGCTTGCAGAAGCAGATCATGAAAATTCTCAGCCTCAGTACTGCCTAAGCCATTTCCTTATGAAAAATAAATATATATATATATTTATCATTTGGATATATGATATATGATTTTATATATATTATATATAAAATCTCCTGACTAATACACTCATTGTCTCCCTTCTGGATGCCTGAAATATGCAATCAAGCTTTACTTACTTCTCCCAACTCCAAAAGAAGGGATGACCCAGCAGGCCACTTAGATGCTCCTTCACATTTTCTCCAGGGTTGAACAGGTGATGAATGAGGTTACAAGTTTCCTCATCTGGAGAAAGTTGAATCACCTCTTCATTACTTTTAGTCTTCAGGGTTTCAAAAGGGATATCTCCCTTCTTTACCACATATAGGACCAGCAGTCCAAGGGCCTGCATGAAACCCATAAATTGAGCTAAAGGTATTCATGAATTATCACTCTGTATGGAGGTGTGATATAGGTTATGACCAAATGGAAAGTGGGAGAAATCTCAAGGAGTCCACAGGCTTATTTAGGGAGAAAAGACACAGGTAGTGTATAAAGAACCCTTCGAGGCAGTATATGGTCCCCACAACTGAGGTTTATAAGCAGTGAAAAGTAATCATGGGCCAGAGTTGTCAGGGCAGACTGCTTAAAGGAAGAGGAATTTGAGCTTGATCTTAAAGTATGGACAGCATACAGATAAACAGGGGAGAAGAAAAATATTTTAAGCAAGGGAAATGGTAGGAATCTGGCTGGGAACTGGGACTTTGGGTTGGGGCTATGTCAGGGAGCAGATAAAGGAGCCAGTCCAGGTCCAGTGGGACAGAGTGATAGCCCCAGGAGTTAGGTCATGGAGGAAAGGCAAAGAAGGAGGTCAGCATAGGAACTTCATGCAGCAGGCAAGACACCAGTCAGGGAAGAAGCTAAAATCTGAGGCTTTTAACAGCAAAGGCCAGACATGGATAGAGAGCTCTTGCTCCTGGGGTTGAAAGTTGAGCACCCTGGAGAATCCCCCAGGACAAAGCTGCCCTGACAGGATCAGAAGCAATCTGGAACCTTTGGTCTGCAGAGGTCAGGCTCTGTTTTTGCCCTCTCTCCTCCCAGGAGAAACAGCTATTTCAGGGTCTTAACCCTTTTGGCCAAGATTAGTCTCTTTCAAGCTGAAGATCAATCTCATCCCTCCCTTGTGTTTCAGAGGGCTGTAGTATCTGGCCCTCCCAGGAGTTTAGCACCCCAGTTTGGATGGAATGGGAAAAGAAATCTCAACTGCTTTGTCCTTAGGCAGAAAATACCTCCTGCAGAAATTCTGGAGGTAATTTGGAGATGCTTCTTGGAGGTAATTTTAGAAGAGATGTGACATGCTCGATTTATTTACTATCTAGCTGGTGCAGGAGGAGAGAGATCCAAAGAGATACAGAAAGGAGCCACAGCAACAACCAACTCCACACCAACCCAGAGAAATGCTACTGTCTGCACAGGAGTGAAGCAGCGATCTCTGGGAAAACGCTGTGAAAGTTAGTTAAAATAGAAATGATGAACTCTAATTGGCCATAGGACATAAGGGAATGAATGAAACAAAAAAGGAAGGTGAAAGATGGAAAAGTAAACTAGTTGTAGAAATTACCTTTAGATCTGTCTTGATTTCCTGCGGCTCTCCACCCCACTTGATGCTTTTATCGAAATCTGCCAGGCAAACAGCATTCTTGGAATCTAGAGGATAGTTTGTAGAGATGCAATGAAAATCCTTTCTCTTCCTGTTGTAATTAATTTAAATAAATATGTTCCGCAATGTGCTACCATCGCCGAAGAAAGCACCAATAAAGCTTATATCTGCATGGCCATTTACTCCTTAAAGAGCCATGTGCACCACATCGTTTCACCTGTTAGTTATATGCCAAGGGCAGGATTTAAATTTTATTTTTTTCCAGTCCTGGGGGTGAGGTAGGATGAGGATAAATTTAACTAGCTCCCCATTCAGGCAATTCCTGGGAGCAAAGAGCACAGATTTATAAAGAAACTGCTGGCAGGAGTTATGTTGACTTCCTAAGGCTACACAACAGCTAACCAACAAGATTCCAAATCCAAGGCCAGATTAGCACAGCACTCCACTAAATCAAGCCCATCACCCACAGACCACTATGATGCTGTAAGCAGTTATCATGGATAAACCATGTGCTTGTTATGAGTCACTGCCTCATCCCCTCTTCAGAATCCTTCTCCCTAGAAAGAAGCCACTGAGTCCTCAGACAGAGGGATGCATGGACAGGAGAGATCCGGAACAATATGAGAGGAGAACAAGTCAGTGATCTGTCCTTGAAGAAGTAGCTCCTGCTTCTGGCTTGAAGGAGTCAAAGAAAGAAAACTGGGTAACTCCAGATAGGATGACAGTCAGTAGAATTGTGTGCTTCTCGAACCCCTTTTATTCTGAACTTAAATATCAAAGTTGCACGGAAACCCATAGTCTAACAAAAATGCTTCCACTAAATTATTCAATAAGGGTCTAGTGAGGGGGAAAATGACAGTGGAGGAGGAGAACACGGCACAGACCCTGCAGGGTTCAGAGTCGCTGAGCAAGGAGATAGATATTGAGTGAATAATTACACAAATAAACACAAAGTTAATTGCAACTTTAAAAGTACTAGCCAAAAGTGCAGGAAACTGAAAGTTTATAACAAGAACCACATGGTTGTATGTGGGAAAGAAGTCTTCCTTGAGGAAGGACTCTTAGGGCACCTGGGTGGTTCAGCTGGTTGAGCATCCAACTCTTGATTTCAGCTCAGGTTATGATCTCACAGTTTGTGAATTTGGGCCCGACATGAGGCTCCATGCTGTCATCATGGAGCCTGCTTGGGCTTCTCTCTCTCCCTCTCTCTCTCTCTCTGCCCCTCCCCTGCTTGCATTTTCTCTCTCTCTCTCTCTCTCTCTCTCTTTCTCTCTCTCTATTTCAAAATTAGAATTTGAGTGGATAAGTGGAGCAGGGAAGAGAGAATTCCAGATAGGAATTCCCAAGGCAGAAAGGAACCCGAAGAATTCCGCTCTGACAGAAAGCAGGCTGAGTACCTGGAGAGGAGGGATGTAGTTGGAAAGTAGGTTGAAGGGGCAGATGGGATGCAGATCATAACCAGGGACTGTTTTCAGCTATTTGAACTAATAAATCCCCTTCATTGTTTAAGCCACTTGGAGCTGAGTTCTACTACTTAAATTGGCAAGTGCCTGATGGAACACTTCACATCTCTGCCTAACACTTGATTTTTTTAACAAGCCCCAGTTTTGTTTTGTTTTGTTTAGATTCAATAGACATTGTTAAAGTGCTATCAAAATTTTAAACTTACATCATCACAGACTGTTAACAGTCGATGGGCAGAGTCCGGACAAAATCTGCCTACTCCACCCTGCTGTCAATGAATGAATCAAGAACCTCTTCATCCTCACTCCCACCACAGTGATGTCATCTAAGATTAATATATTTGTAATTCTTAAAAAAAACCAATGTGCATAATTTACATAAACAATGAATTCTTTCTTTGTTTATTCTTTGCTTCTTGTAAGTTACTATTTTCTCCCAGACTCTCTCTCCTTCCTTATGCATATCCTCTAGCAGATCTTTCATGTAGGGTCTGTGGGCAGAAAGTTTTCCTGGATCCTTGAATGCTTAAAAAATGTATTTCAACAAATGGTGTTGGGAAAACTAAACAGCTACATGCAAAAGAATGAAAATAGACCACTTTCTTACACCATACACAAAAATAAACTCAAAATGGATCAAAGACCTAAATGTGAGAGCTGGAACCATTAAATTCTAGAAAAAGAAAAACATAGGCAGTAATTTCTTTGACATTGGCCATAGAAACATTTTTTCTAGATATGTCTCCTCAGGAAGAGAAGACAAAAGCAAAATTAACTATTGGGACTACACTGAAATAAAAAGCTTCTGTACAACAAAGGAAACCATCAGCAAAACGACAAGGTAACCTACTCAGTGGGAGAAGATATTTGCAAATGAGATATCCAATAAGGGGTTAATGCCAAAAAGGTATAAAGAACATATGCAACTCAACACCAAAAAAACCCCAAACAATTCAATTAAAAATGGGCAGAGGGCCTGAATAGAAACTTTTTCCAAAGCAGACATACAAATGGCCAACAAACACATGAAAAGATTCTCAACATCACTCATCATCAGGTAATGCAAATCAAAACCACAATGAGATATCACCTTATGCCTGTCAAAATGGCTACAATCAAAAGGACAAAAAATAAATGTTGGTAAAAATGTGGAGAAAAAGTGTGCACTGTTTGTAGGAATGTAAATTACTATAGCCACTGTGGAAAACAGTATGGAGGTTCCTCAAAAAATTAAAAATAGATATGATATGATCCAGTAATTCCACTACCAGATATTTACCCAAAGAAAACAAAACACTAATTTGAAAAGTTATATGCACCCTTATGTTTACTGCAGCGTTATTTACAATAACCAAGATAAGGAAGTAGCCCAAGTGTCTATCAACAGATGAGTGGATAAAGAAGATATATATATATATATATATATATATATATATATATATATATATATATTGAGAGAGAGAGAGAGAGAATGAAATATTACTCGGCAATCAAAAAGAATGAAATCTTGCCATTTGTAACAATATGGATGGTCCTAGAGGCTATAATGCTAAGTGAAATAAGTCAGAGAAACCTAAACACCATAGGATTTCATCACATGTGGAATTTAAGAAACAAAACAAATGAACAAAGAAAAAAAAGGGGGCAAACAAAAAAACAGGCTCTTAAATACAGAGAACAAACTGGTGGTTTCCAGAGGGGAAGTGGAGGGGGATGGGTGAAATAAATAAAGGGGATTAAAGTGTGCTTATTGTGATGAGCAGTGGGTAATGTATAGAATTGTTGAATCATTATATTATACATCTGAAACTAATAAAACACTGTGTGCTAATAATACTGCAGTCAAAAATATGTATTTATTCTGAATCACATGTGAACAGTAATAATGTGACTGTTCTCTCAGTCAGTCCTGGGTGCTATGACAAATCACAATAGACTGAGTGGCTTAAACAACAGAAATTTATTTCTCACAGTTCTGAATATTGGAAATCTGAGATGAGAGTGTCAGCAGGACTGGGTTCATGGTGAAGACCCTCTTACTGGTTTATAGACAGCCATCTTCTTGCTGTGTCCTCATATGGTGGAAAGATAACTAGCTAGCTCTATGACTTCTTTTTTTTTTTAATGTTTATTTATTTGTTTATTTATTTTGAGAGAGAAAGTGCAAGTGGCAGAGTGGCAGAGAAAGAGGGAAAGAGAGAATCTCAAGCAGGCTCCATGCTATCAGCACAGAGCCCAACACAGGGCTTAACCTCAAAAACCATGAGATCATGACCTGAGTGGATATGAAGAGTCAGAGAATCAACCAACTGAGCTGCCCAGGCAGCCCTCTATGACCTCTTCTTATAAGGGCATTAATCCATCCAAAGCAATTTTGAGAAAGAACACATCTAGAGGCATCACACTTCCTGGTTTTTAACTATATCACAAAGCTCTAATAATCAAAACAATGTAGTACTGGTATAAAATGAATGAAACAGAATCAAGAGCCCCCAAATAAACCCACACATATGTATTCTTCACAAGGGAGCCAAGAATACCCAATGGGGAAAAGACAATCTCTTCAAAAAATGATGTTGGAAAAAAACAGATAGTTACATGCAAAAGAATGAAAGTGGAACCCTGTCTTACACCACTTAAAAAACTACTTTGAAATGGCTTAAGGCTGAAATGTAAGACCTGAAGCCCTATAACTCCTAGAAGAAAACATAGAGGAAAAGCTCTTTGATATTGGTCTCAGCAGTGATAGTTTAGATCCGACACCAAAAGCACAGGCAACAAAAGCAAAAAAAATGAACAAGAGGGACTACATCAAACTAAAAGCTTCTGCACAGGAAAAGAAACCATCAACAAAATTAAAAGGGAATGTACAGAATTTAAAAAAAGCTATTTGCAAATCAGATATCCGGTTTGGAGTGAATTATAAAATTCATTCAATACAATAGCAAAGATAAAGTGTTCTGACTGAAAAATGGGCAAAGGACCTGAATAGACATTTTTTCCAAAGAAGATATTAAAAGAGCCAAAAGATACATGAAAAGGTGCTCAATATCAGTAGTTATTAGTGAAGTGCAAAACAAAACTATAATGTAATATCATCCCATACATCTGTTAGAATAATCACCAAAAGACAGATGACAAGCACTGGTGAGGATGTGGAGGAAAGGAAACTCTAGTGTGTTGTTGGTAGGAATGTAAATTGGTGCAGCCTCTATGGAAAACACCGTGAAGGTTTCTCAAAAAAATTAAAAATTGATAAAATAGAAAAGTATATTTGAAGGAAATAAAATCACCGTCTTGAAGAGGTAACTGCGTCTCCAGGTTCATCACACCATTATTTATGTTAGCCAACACATAGAAACTGGCTGTGTCCATTGACAGATGAAGGGATAAATAAATAAATAAATGGTACACACACACACACACACACACACACACACACACAGAGCGGAACACTATGTAGCCATAAAAAGACAGAAATCCTGCCATTTATGACAACATGGATGAACTTTGAAGGCATTATGCTAAGTTTAAGAAGTCAGACAAAGAAACACAAATGCTATATGATCTCACTTATATGTGAAATCTAAAACAAAACAAAACAAAACAAAACAAAACAAAACAAAACTGAGGGGCACCTCGGTGGCTCAGTTGGTTAAGCATCCAACTTTGGCTCAGGTCATGATCTCATGGTTCATGAGTTCAGGCCCCAAGTTGGGCTCTGTAATGACAGCTCAGAGGTTGGAGCCTGCTTCAGATTCTGTGTCTCCCTCTCTCTCTGCCCCTTCCCCGTTCATGCTCTGTCTCTCTGTCTCTCTGTCTCTCTGTCTCTCTCTCTTAAAAATAAACATTTAAAAAAATGTTTTTAAATAATAAAAAAAAAAAAAACTGAACTCATAGAAGCAGAGAGTAGATTGGTGGTTGCCAGTGGTGGAGGTCAGGGAAATGGCTAAAGGCAGTCAAAGGGTACAAACTTCCAGTTACAAGATGACTAAATTCTGGGAATGTCATGCACAGCACAGTGACTATAGTTAACAATACTGTATTATATACTTGAAGTTGCTGAGAGTAAATGTTATAAGTTCTCACCACACATACATACAACGGCAACTATGTGAGGTAATGTGTTAACTAACTGTATTGTAGTAATCATCTTGCAATATAGACGTATATTATATCATCACATTATATACCTTAAACTCACACAATGTTACATGTCAATTTTGTCTTAATAAAGCTGGAGAAAATGAAAAAAATTATTTCTAATTGTGAAAAAAAAAAGGCACTAATGTCATTCATGAAGGCTCCACCCTCATGATCCAATCTCCTCCCAAAGGTCTTATCTCCAAGTGCCCTCATATGGAGATTAATGTTTCAACATATGAATTCTGGGGTGACACTAACATTCAGCTGTTAAATAGGCTCTTTCTCATCAGTGCCTTCCTTTGGCATTCAGGTTGCTGATGAGAGAAGTCTCTTACCAATCTGATTTTGGTTTCTATGTAGGTAATTTTTTTTTCTCTTGGGAGCTTTTGAGGTTTTCTCTTTTTTCTTTGATGCTTTGAAATTCCTTTAAGATGTGGCTCAATGGGGTTTTTTCCATACTTATCCTCAGCTCTTGGTGAGTCTTTTCAATAAGAGAACTACATCTATCTTTTAGTTCTGGGACATTCTCAGCGATTTTTTTTTCAAATATTGTTTCAGCCTCACTCTCTTCTTCCCTCTGGAATGCCTATTAGAACTTCTGGATCTAATTCCTGACTTCTTAAACTTTTTCCCTTTCCATCCCTTTATACTTTTCTATTATTTCCTTGGAGAATTTCTTGGGCACATCCTCTAGTTCACTCATTTAATCTTCAACCCAGTCTTGAGTTTTAAATTTTTATTTTATTATGTTTTTATTTTATTTTTGAGAGAGAAAGACAGAGCATGAGTGGAAAAGGGACAGACAGAGAGGGAGACACAGAATCTGAAGCAGGCTCCAGACTCTCAGCTATCAGCACAGAGCCTGATGTGGGGCTGGAACTCACAGACAGTGAGATCATGACCTAAAGTGAAGTCAGACACTCAACCGACTGAGTCACCCAGGCACCCCAAGTTTTAAAATTTTAAACAATCATATTTTTAAATTCCAAATTCTCTATTTGGTTATTTTCACAATGCTTATTCTTGCTTCTTGGAAGACATGACCTATCTTTGTTCTCTGGTTTTATTAATTATATTTAAAGTTGTATTGTGGTTACTTAATAAGGTAAGCTAAGTAAATGCCCATGTACTAATCCGTGGAATCTGTGAATATTACTTTATTTTTTTAAATTTTTTTAATGTTTTATTTATTTTTGAGACAGAGAGAGAGAGACAAAGCATGAGCAGGGGAGGGGCAGAGAGAGAGGGAGACACAGAATCAGAAGCAGGCTCCAGGCTCTGAGCTGTCAGCACAGAGCCCCACGCGGGACTCGAACACACAAACTGTGAGATCATGACCTGAGCCGAAGTTAGATGCTCAACCGACTGAGCCACCCAGGCGCCCCTGAATATTACTTTATATAGTCAAAACAAAAAAGGATTTTGCAGATGTGACTAAGAATCTTAAAATAGGAGAGATTATCCTGGGTTAGCAGGGTGAGTCCAAAGTGTAATCACATACATCCTTATGTAGTGAGAACTTTTAACAACTACCCTCTGTGGAGGCAAAGGGAGATCTGACAACACAAGAGAAAGCAATATGACTACAGAGGCAGAGATTAAGTGATGCTACAAGTCAAGGAATATCAGCAGCCAAGAGGAAGAGGCAAGGAACAGTCTCCCCCCACAGCCTACAGAGGGAATTTGGTCTTGCTGACACCTGATTTGGGGCCAGTGGTACTGATTTCTGGCCTCCAGAACTGTGGGAGAATAGGTTTCTATTGTTTAAAAAATTTTTAATGTTTATTTACTTTTGAGAAAAAGAGAGAGTGTGCAAGCAGGGGAGGAGCACAGAGAGACAGAGACCAACTCTGAAGCAGGCTCCAGGCTCTGAGCTGTAAGCACAGAGCCTGCCCCGACACAGGGCTCGAACTCAGGAGCCATGAGATCATGACCTGAGTCAAAGTTGGAGGCTTAACTGACTGAGCCACCTAGGCGCCCCATAAGGTTCTATTAAGACACCAAGTTTGTGATCATTTGTTTCAGCAACCATAGGAAACTAATACATTCAATTAGCTTTGTTTCCTTGGGTGTTAATTCTTCTATTTCATGCATCTCTTTTATGGTATCAGTACTTCATGAATATCTTAAGTGATTTTTTACTATAAGCCTCACTTTGCAGTTGAGAATCCCTGATGCCCTGTGAGTTGTTTCTGTTAATGCTATCCAACATAGGGGGATGGAGGCAGTTGTCAGAACTGCTTTACATTTTATTCAGTGAAACTTAGGGGTAAGAAGGACATGCCATTCAGCAGGGTGCTTTGGCACAAATCTTGTGGGTTTAAATGTTCTTTGTTTCTCTTGAGATCATCAACCACCCAGTGTCTTGAGTAGCAGCCCTGTCTCCCTGTCTGCAGACAGACAGGCCTGTCATAGATGCTTGGTCTGTGGGGGAGAGGGGATGCACAGGGTTTGAGCTTCCTAGTTTCTACCAATGCAGTAATCTGCCTGTTACCTGGTCCTTTGTCCTCTCCTGCCTCTGGCTTCCATTACTCTTGAGTGGGGCTTCTTTGCACTGATCCCACTTTTATGAGTAACATCTAGTTGTGGCCTTCTGCATTTATACTGGCTCCTGTGTCCTTCTTTAACCCCATCCAATCATGTTCAGTCTCTTAATGACTCTTCAAAGATTTTGTCCTGTAAAACTTCTTTTGTTATTGTGATCTCAGCTATGAAGTCATTTAACCATCTTTCCCTATCATTTTAGGGATTTAATACAAAGAATAGTCTCTAGTATATGTTAGGTTCACCACCTGAGGCAGAAATATAGTCTATTCTTTATTGTTCAAGCTTAAGAATAGAAGAGGTGGTGCCAGAGGTTCTGAAGAATAGGTAGTGACAAGTAATTTTCTTTAGAACATAATATATGACACTTTTGCATCAAGATAGACATTTAGAAGCGGGAAGGAACCTGCCCTTGGCTGAATCTTGAGACTGCTTCACTTGGTAGAGCTGCACATATTTCTGGCCTTTGTCAGTCTCCCCAGCAAAGTTGGTTAACACCAGGAAGGAGTGCCACTAGTGGCTTCAAACTAAAAGCCAGATTCCAGTTGTGTTCTTAGATTTACCTACTTCTTTCCAGGTCTTGTCCAGGACCTTAAACACTGTTCTCTGCCTTTCCATACCTGAACCCTCTTTTTGTCTTGTTCCCCTACACCTAGCTTGAATCTCAATGCATGCCTGTATATTAGGTACCTGTTTCTGCTTAGCCCTCTAGACAAGAACTTGGCCTTGGTTGAGCACCTATAGCACAGGTAACTTGTCTAACATACTGCACTTAGACCTCATAACAACCTTATCAAAGCAGTATTATCAGTCTTAAATGAGAGAACTAAGCCTCACAGAACCAAGTGACTTTGAGGTTGCAAAGCTACCAAGTGGCAGGACTGGGCTGCAAGCCTCCCTCAACCTGTCTAAAGCCAAGACTCTTTCTACTGCACCACATTGCCTCCTGGGACTTTACATTCAGCTCTGCTTCTTTTCTTTAATGTTGCTTTCATTTGTTTGTTTGTTTGTTTGTTTGTATGTTTGTTTATTGGCTTGAGCCAGTGGGTAGTGCCTTGTTCTGCCTACTTGGAGGCTGTTTCACTGTGTTGCATCTTATCCTGGCATGCCCAATTTTGACCTCAGTTTTGCCATTCAGTTTTACGGTGACTACCATCTTGTCTGAAGGAACATAACTTCAGGATTCTCTGACTTGCAGGCTACTTTAGGAATTCAAATTTCTGGAGCTGACCCCGTCTAAGACATACCTTCATACTTGCATTTGCCAAAGGAAGTATAAGGTTAGCCTGGTATTCCATTGGCATCTGGGACCTCCATGTGGGGTAAAGGTTATACCTCGTAGCAGGAGAGACTGCACTATAATTATGAATCAGTTTCGTTAGTCCTTGAACAGAATAGTATACACGTACTCTACTCCTTTCCTATCTATAATGAAAATCCTTTCCTTTTGTAAATAAAGATCCCACAATTTTTAAGAGAAGACTGGGGAGACTCACCTATTAAGATGTTTCTGGGGTGCAGATCCTGATGAGTGTATCCACACAGTAGATGTAGTTCTTCCACAGCCTTAAATACAGAGAAAAGGACATGCCGGGCAAATTCATCTTCCTCATTTCCCACAGCCTCCCCTCTGTGCTTATCCAAGTGCTCCTCCAGTGTCTGCTCACAGAGGGCAAGGCACACATACAGACAGTCCTTGTGGCTCTCACTCCCATAGAACGTCACCAAGTCACTGTTTGCTCGGCTGCTCTGCAGACAGGAGACCTCCTTTTGTCCATGTGTGCTGCCTTCATAGAAGCGTTTCACAGCTACTTCCTGCCCTTCATAGAACCCCAGGTAGACGCCCCCTTCAGAAGTGTCAGCAATTTTATATTCCTCATCAATAAAGATCTTGAGTTTGCCAATCATAGGGCGGTATATTCTGTGGAGATGTTCCAAGGCCTCCCCCCAACGTGAGCTTTGAGGCTTCCAGTCTTCAGCAGGAGAGTGAAAATCTTCTCTGGCTCCATGAAGGAGAAGAAACTTTGCAAGGGAACTGTCATAGTTGCGCCTCGCTATCATAACAAGATCTCCACAGTCTGTGCTGGCTCCTTTCTCGCATAACAGTTGAGCAATTTCTGCCAGTTTGAGTTGGACAGCCAGCAGAAGTGCTGTATTGCCCTCACTGTCTGTGTCATTAATCTCTATATGCTCTTGTTCCAGAAGCATCTGCACCAAACCCAAGTGCTTCTTTTCCACTGCCAGGATCAGGGGTGTCTTCCCTTTCTCTCCCCTCACATTGACATCAGCCCCATGGTCCAGCAGAAGGCGAGTGAGGTCCTCCACCTTTCTATCATCAGAGTTCCTAAGTGCATAGATCAAAGCGTTTCTGCCCATGTTGTCACGGGCTTTGACATCTGCCCCCATCTCATCAAGGAGGACCTTCAAGGCATCTACATGTCCATTTTCAGCAGCATCCATTAGAGCTGTGGCCCCTCCTTTTCTAAGCCTCTTTTGATCCTCCTTTGTCCTTCGACTCAAATTCACCTTTGCCCCACTCTTATATAGGAATCTTAAGGCTTCGACTTTACCATTCACAGCAGCTTCCATGAAAGCTGTGAAGCCATTAGCATCATACTCATTGACCTCTGCACCTTTAGAAAGTAAAAGTTCGAGCACCTTCACCTTTCCTCCGATCCCAGCGATGATGAAGGGAGTGGCCTCATTCTTCTTCCTCAGACAAGGATTAGCGCCATAACGAAACAGAAGATGCAGCATGTCCTCCTGGCCACTTTGTACCGCATTATGCAACGGTGACCAGCCCCACTCCTTTTCCTGGAAATTGACATCAGCCCCTCCTTCCAGCAATTGCTGAACCAGCTTGATGTCTTCTTTTTCAACCGCTTTGATCAACTGGTTGTCCTCCACTGATGCCCTCCCCTTGCTGGAGGGTGTGGGTCTCTCCTGAAGGTTGTCATGGCTCTTGCTCTCCATGATGGTAATTACCAATGGCTACAACTCTGTGCCTTTCCTTTAAGAAAATGAAAATTTATCTTCTTGGGACTTGATCAAAGAGACATGGAGCTCTTAGAACTCCTGTCAGGGTAAATCGGAATTATCTGACTGTGGACCAGCAGTATGAGGGAAAACAATACTCTTGCAGTCTTCTGACATCCCACCAGGAGATGAGAGAGCTATCTGTAATTTCACAATAGTGAGGAAGCATTTGAATTGGAAAAATTAATCTGGTTATTAATATAGAACTATTTGCTCTAGAAAATTATTATGCTACAGTCCCACCACCCAGAAATAATCATTGTTAACATTTTAGTATATTTCTATACATTTTTTAAAAATAGTTGAGATCATGCTATGTAAAGATGTTGTATAAATATCCTGCTTTCTTTCACTTAATGCCATAGTGTAAATAATTTCCTATGTTACTGCAAAGTCTTTTAAAATATTGTTAATGGTTGGGGCACCTGGGTGGCTCAGTTGGTTGAGCAGCCAACTCTTGATTTCAGCCCAGGTAATGATCTCACAGTTTGAGACATCAAGCCCCTGCCTCAGAGTCGGAACTGATAGCATCAAGCCTGCTTAGGATTTTCTCTCTCTCTCTCTTTCTCTCTCAAGAATAAATAAATAAACTTAAAAAAATTTAATGGCACTATGCCACCAAACAGTTGCTTCATTTCCTTATTACCGAGCAGTATTTATTTATTTATTTTTATTTTTTTTAATGTTTATTTATTTTTTTGAGACAGAGCATGAACAGGGGGAGGGTCAGAGAGAGAGAGGGAGACACAGAACCCAAAGCCGGCTCCAGGCTCTGAGCTGTCAGCACAGAGCCCAATGCGGGGCTTGGACTCACGGACCGCGAGATCATGACCTGAACCGAAGTCGGCCGCCCAACCGACTGAGCCACCCAGGCGCCCCTATTTATTTTTAAATGTTTATTTTTGAGAGAGAGTGCAGGCAAGGGAGGGACAGAGAGAGAGGCGGAGAGAGGATCCCAAGAGGACTCTGTGCTGACAACGGCGAGCTCAATGCAGGGCTCGAAGTCATAAACCACGAGATCATGACCTGGGCTGAAGTCAGAGGCTCAACTGACTGATCCACCCAGGCACCACTACTGAGCAGTTTTTAAAAACAATTTTTAAACAAGACGTTTAAAATTAGAATTTTTTTAACCATTCTAAATAATGGTTCAGTTAATTTAGCTTTTTAAACTTTATTTTCTTTCTTTTTTTTAATGTTTATTTTTGAGAGAGAGAGGGAGAGAGTGCAAGTGGGGTATGGGCAGACAGAGAGAATCTGAAGCTGGGTCCAGGCTCTGAGCTGTCAGCACAGAACCCGACACAGGACCCGAACCCACGAACTGCAAGATTAACCTGAGCCGAAGTTGGACGCTTAACCAACTGCACCCAGGTGCCCCTAAAGCTTGTTTTCTTATGAGAAATCTTATAATAGATTTCTTACGATAGATTTCAAAGAACTGAATGCCTGGTCAAAGAGTAATGGCACACTAACAGGTCTTAAGTGTTAATTTGCTTCAAGCCTATGCACTTGTGTGTGCTGACCTAAGTCCCTCGGTCTGTAGCGGAACTAATCTACTTTCCTTGAGATGTGCAGACCCCTGGCCTTGAGGAGTGAAGGGCCAGCTGCTGCTGATGCCAATATGTCTGTTCAAGGTCATACTGACAAATGACTAACTGCCTGGGCATCTGCTTCTTGGGCACGCAGCCCCCACCCCCTCCCTTTCCCCATGCCTTCCCCAGCTTCCCTTGCATGGGGAAGATGGTCTTTGAGACGTTAGTCTGCCATCTTCCCGGGTTGTCAGTTTCCTGAATAAAGCAACCTTCCCTTTCCCACCATCACCTGTCTCTCTAGTATTGATTTTTGAGCAGCTAGAAGCCAAACCTGAGTTTGGAACCAGTTCTCTGTCCCACAACAAAAGGATATGATCGTTTTAAAAACTCTCAAGCTGTGTTAATAAATGTCTTCTGATGTCATATAAACATACTCTTGCCAGAAATAGATGGGCTCTTAAAAAAAAAAAGAAAGAAAGAACTCTCATTTATAGGGGGAAAAAGTCTGTGTTATGTCAATTTGCATTTCCTACGCCACAGGAAGTGTGATTCCTCTCAGCGTGTTTGTTCGCTGGCGCTGGGCAGGTCTTCTTTGTGCTTCTATTCAAAATAATACAGAAAAGCGGAAAGAGCTTAAGCTCCAACCTCACAAGATTGAAGTCTGAACCGCTGGTTGTGTAACTTCGGACTGTTACTTCCTAATTGTGTAGCATTAGATTATTCTCAATTTTGTTTCCTCCAGAGGGGGCAACAGTAAATACAGTCATGCATGTCACGTATGGCAAATATTAGGCATTCAATAAATGAGAGAACTAATAATGTCCCACTATGAAAAAATAATAATAATTCAGCGAATCCTGGTCTCTCCACCTGTGTGCACACACACAGCACATAAACAGGGGACCTGATGGTGTTGATTTAGTCCAACGGCCCTCCACCAGGTGTGAGTAACAGAACTGCAATTCAAGCATGAGCACCAAACTGTTACTTGTGTATCTGTAAAACTGCACCTGCTACAGAACCCACATAGCAACCACTTTTTAGCAATCTGGCCACCCTGACAGTATCAAAGTCCCCTCCCTCAGAGATCTAATCGATCGTGCTATGAAAGCACAACACCCTGGCAATGAAAACTTTGAGACAAATGTTCACGTGCAGGGTTCCTGTTACAGCAGGTATGAGATGGGCTGGTAGAAATAAAGGAGCAGGGAAGGGAAGGGAGTCAAAGAAATCCCAAACAAAATATCAGAGTAAAGAGACACTGCAGCAAAAGCGCTATCATAGACAACAGCCGGCTTTCAGTTTCGTTTTCTCCGACTCACCAGAGGTGCCGGACAAAGAAGGCTTGAGTTAAGCAATGTGTGAACTGTGGCCAAACCTTGGGGCTCCCAGGAGGGCTCCGGACCAAAGGGCCCCCTGCCAGCGGGCTCTGAGCTCCCTCCCGTGTGTCCCACACCCCCTTCCACCTCCAGACCCCGGAGCCCAAGGAATCCCTCGAAGGGAACAGCTTCTCAAGCTTTCCCAGCTCTCCTCTTTGTGAGGTCTTACCTTCTAAACTCAGATGCCCCTCAGCTATTCCTTTGAAGTCCTATACGCCCCTCAGCTATTCCTTTGAGGTCGTATAATCTTCAAAGCCTGTCGCCTACAGGAAAGCACTTCTTGCAAGAGGTCCCTGAGCCACAGGGCGGAGCTGAGAGAAGGAGAAAAAACTGAGCCAGAAAAGAAAGGATCAGGGCCTGAGCAGAGAGCCCTCTAGAGGACAGTGGAGCCCCCACTCTGACTGCCCATGGCTAATTTGACATCCAGTATAGAGCTGTTCATCTTTCAGCCCTTTAGGCTTTCAGGCCACTGCTTCCAGCTCCATCTTTACATGTTCTTCTAAATCCCGACCTTTCTGAGGGAAATGAGTGGTAAATGCATATTTATTGAACTCTGACTGTGTGCCAGGCGCCCTGCCCATTGCTTCACAAGTGACATGACCCCAGTTGACCCCTAACAAACCTGTTGATAATGAACCTGTGGCTCAGAGAAGCTAGATAAACCCAAAGCCCAAGCTCCCTCACTCATGTGGGCATACTCAACTCACTCACTGCCCGAGGCACGGAGGCCTCCTCAGGCGGGCACCAGGATGGCAGTCTGGAGACTTGGTCCTGCAGCCAGCACTGTGGCTGTTTAGGGGAGTGACCTCAGGTGGGTGGATGGTTTAACCGCGTCGAGCCTCATGCTCGTGGAGCATGGTTTTTAAGATTCCTTTCTACTCTAGAAGTTCGGTTCTTGCCACTCTCCTCGCACTGAGATGCATACTGTGTACTCAGTGCTGCAGTGGGAAATATTCCTGTCCACAAGGAATATCCAGTCTTGCTGGGGAGACAAACTCCTGACCATCTTGAACCAGGAGAAGCAAAGAGGGGGTGGCTCAAGAGACAGGTAGAGTGTGACAGCGGGCCTGGTAGGAGGAGACTTCGTTCTGCTCACAGAGACGCCAGCCACTAGGCTGGTGCACAGCTCCAGACTCTGAAGAAGGAGCCACCAAGAGCAGAGGCAAGCAGGTCCAGGAGTGAGTGGGAAACTGAGGCAAGAGCATGCAGAGAAACATAGGCCAAGGCTACATATCATGATGTCCCCCTCCATCCCTTGGGCTTCCCCTTTCCACACACAACATGCTAGGATGGGGACACAGGGTCCTTCCCCTTTCCTTCTTTGGACCAGAAAGAGCCCTAAGGCTGCAAGGATTAGCCCTAAAGTGCGACTAAACTGCATGTTACTTACCAGAATCTCTTCTTGTTGGATCTTGGCAAGAAGACAATGGGGTCGAGTTGAATCAAATACATGACTGATGTTCTCACAGCTTCCTCGCAATTTTGCTAATGAAATCTAGGTTTCCCTGCTTTCCTTTGACTGTAGTAATCATGCACCTCACCTATTCTGTGAGCCTGTTAAGAACAGATGAGAAAGTAGAGATGTGGCTAAAATCAGAAATTAAAATTTGCAACCAAAACAAACAAAAACAGGATGCTCATGACCCAAGTGATCATAAAGCAGAATTCTGAAGGAATAAACAAAGGAGTAGCAAGAAATGTGGGCAAGACGAAACAGCTAGCATAGCTAGAAACTCCCTAGCACCTGCGATTGAATAGAGGCTGTTGCCAGGGTATTCCATGCTTAGGAGCAGGAAATGGCAAGACTCTTGCTAGCAGATGTCAAGGCACTGAGTCTCCAAAATGCTTTAGAGCAAGGACACCGGAACCAGGCTGCCTCGCTTCAAAGCCGACTCTCCCACTATAATAGAATAATTACCAAAAAAGAGCCACATTTTTTTTTCCATCTTCCCTTCACCCATGCTCTTCACAGTTTAACTTCATACTGGAATTCTCATTAAGTGCTCTCGTTACTCCCCTCTTTGAATCTTGGCTGGCCCCGTGACTTGGTTGGCCCAGTAGAATGTGGCAAAAGTAATAGTGCACCAGTTCCAAGCCTAAGCATGTTTTCACTCCCTCGGGACCCTGCCACCATATGAAGAAGCTTGGACTAGCCTGCTGGGTGGTAAGAGAGACACAGGGCCCAGACACCACCATTGCCCAAGCCAACAACCAACCAATCCTTAGATGTACGACTAAGGCCATCCTAGACCTGCCAACTCTTACCAGACCACCAGCAGATCACAGATGCAAAACCAAGCCTAGCTGATATTAGCTGAGCCTGGCCAGATAAGCAGAAGTGCCTACCTGACCCACCGACTCATAAGCAATAATACAGGCTTATTATTTGAAACCACGGAGTCTTGGAATGGTTTGTTATGCAGCAACAGCTAACTAATATAGCTAACTAATATATAACTAGCTAACTCTTTGAATTTAGGCAATTTCCTTAAGCCTTCTGGCCTCGGTTTCTACATCTGTAATATGGTGATAATAATAACAGTAGTGACCTCAAAGGAAGGTTGTGAGGGTTACAGAAATGAATATGTGTGAAGCACTTAGGATAGTGCCTATGGCATATAAGCAGCTACAATTTGTTGAGCACTTACTGCCTGTGGGGCACTGTGATGAATATTTGTCATAAATTTTCTCATTCCGTCATCACAAAAGCCCTGTGAAGCCAGTACTATTGTTATTCACAGGTTACAGGAAAAAGTGATGCTCTGAGAAATCCAGTAATGTGCTGAAGTTTACTCCACTGAGAAGTAGCAGGTGTGGGACTGACTTCAGAGCCCGCTGTCTAAAGCAGGACCCTACATTGTCTGTGAAACTGCCTCTTGGAACGGGCATGATGGGATAAGTTAAGGCACTTATCCTCTCCAGCAGAGAACTCTTTCTTAAGTGGGGGCCCATCACAAATAAAAGGTTAATCCACACAGCATTGCTTTTCTCAAAGTTTAAAGCAAATCCTCGTCTAAGTTCCTTCCAAGGCTTGGAAATCACCAACACTGTAAGTCGAGAGGTATCTTTTCTAAATGATGGAGACTCAAACTCCATTATCTAGCAGCTAACTGCATTACATCCCTCACCCTTGGGATCTTTCCTCCGTTATTTAAATTTCAAATTTCTTTTCTTCCCTAAAGCAATTTGAATAGCTGGACCAATTTAAAAGTTTCAGTAAAAGGGAATTACCTTGAGATCAGCCCTTAATATGCCCTGAACACCTTTCTCTCTTCACCTAAGAGCTTCAGTTTTTAAAGTTAATTTAGCCTTATTGACTAAAGTTCACTAAAGAAATCTTGTTCTAAACCCTGTACCCATCGGGCTGTCTTAAAAGTTACGCTAATTGGGGCGCCTGGGTGGCTCAGTCGGTTGGGCGGCCGACTTCAGCTCAGGTCATGATCTCACGGTCCCTGAGGGCTGTGAGTTCGAGCCCCGCGTCGGGCTCTGTGCTGACAGCTCAGAGCCTGGAGCCTGTTTCAGACTCTGTGTCTCCCTCTCTCTGACCCTCCCCTGTTCATGCTCTGTCTCTCTCTGTCTCAAAAATAAATAAATGTTAAAAAAAAAATTAAAAAAAAAAGGTTACGCTAATAATTTTCATTCATATTAAAATTTCACGTGTTTATTAAAAAGCATTAATAAACAAAACTATAAGTTATACCTCTTGGATACCATTCCAAAGGAAGTAGCCAAACAAAATATGGCCGAAGTCAAGCAATACGGAAAAAGTATGCATTGCCTGATATGGCCACAGGGAGGCAGCAGAGGGTGAAAGATGGGCCAGGGGTCCTTGGCAGTCTTGTGGAAGCAACAACAGCACCATGTGGAAGCAGCACTAGCTGACTGGGGTGGGGAGGGGGGTTGAGCGAGTTGATGAATGGCTCAACCCTTGATTTTCTCACTTGAAATTCTGTAATACTCTGCACATCAGATGATATACAATACTGGAACAGTTGGACTATTTTTGAAAGAAAAGTAGATTTGGAATCCTGATTCTTCCAATCTGCTCAAAGTCGGTAAATAATTACTATCTGATGCCCACCGTGTACAAGGCACTGTTTTAAGTACTAGGGATCAGGTAATAATAATAGTAACTAACATTCATGGGAAAATAAGTGCCAAACACTTATTTCATTCAATGTTCCCAAAGAGGGGTGCACTTTTATTATCTTCATTTTACTGTGAGGGAACTACCTTAATAACTTCCCAAGGTCATAAAGCAAATGAGCCAGGATTCCAACCCAAATATTTTGACTCCACAGCCAGAGCTGTGAACCATTTTGCTGCAATCTGTCCGGTCCCATCTTATCAAGGTAAAGGATATGGCTTTTGACCTTGAAGAGACCAGTTTAGGGGAAGGAAAACAGCATGAATTGCACCATGCAGTATGTACAACAGAGTGAAAAAAAGAGTGTGTCCTAGAATCACGGAAGTGGGAGAGATTAACTCTGTGCAGTTGACATCTGGGAAGGCTTCACTGAAGAGGTGATGTTTTTGTTGGATTTAGAGGAAGGCATTTCCCTCCTCACCCCAAAACCCCCATTTAAAAAAAAAAAAAAGAGGAAGAGGGCATTCCCAGCACAGGGAGCAGCATGTGTGTAAAGGCCATCTGGGCAGAGGACAGGTCAGAAGAGGGACTTGGTTCAGCTCAGAATGAGCCTCAGATGCCATGGTCAGATCTGGACTTTCTCTTGTAGACAAAGGTGAGCCATTTTAATGCAGCCATCACACGCTCATATCTGTGCATTATGGGTGAAGATTGGCAGTGTGGGAAATGAATGGGAGAGGACGGGGAGGGAGACCAGGTGGAAAGCTGTCTTTGTAGCTCAGACTGGAGAGGACAAAAGGCTCCTCTAAGGAGGTCTCCGTGAGCCTGGGAAGGAGAAGCTGGACTCAACCCATTTCCAAGACTGGATGCGATGACATAGGGAAGAGATGGAGAAACCTGAAAAATGGGTGGCCAGCCCCTGTGTATATCAGGGTTAGAGAAACAGAAGGCAGTGCATATTGGTGGGGGATGATGATAACCTTGGTTTTGAATGTGTTATGTATGAAGAGCCTGTGGGACATCCAGGGACGGATCTGGATGGAAGTTGGAAACCGTAATCTAAACTTTTCTCCTGCTGGATTTAAAACTAATCATTAACTCAAGAGCCATTTCCTGAATGCTTATAGGCGAGGCCCTGGGGAGGAAGACCTGCCTAATCCCAGGAGCTTGCCCTCAGGTAAAGAGAAGCAGAAAGCAGGGATCTAAGTGCTCTAATTCAGTTATGAGCAGCTGTGGTACATTGAAAGAGAGGCATCCGTAATCAGACCCAAAGGTTCGGGGAAGGCTTCCCAGAAAGATCCTCGAGTTGGTCTTTGGAAGATGCCTCCCTAGCTGAGTAGACGTGGTGGAAAGCAATGATGAGAGGAGGGGACACAGCAGGCAGATGGTCCAGGATGAGGAAGCAAGGAAGCCCGAGACAGTAACAGCAGATCTGGGAACTGTGACAGATTTGTTTTCAAGGGACAGGGGAGAGAGTAGCGACAGAGGCCTAGGAGGCCAGCATTTCCCACTTAGGAAATGCTTTGCCTGCTGAGTCAAAGCCTAGAGTGCTCTGGGGAAGGGGCTAAGGATACCAGAGACACTTGCTTAGCAATGTGATCTTCAAGAAGTCACTTAAACTCTCAGAGAATCATTAGAGCATGGGACGGTTTTGAGCCTGACACCTGGGTCAGCAAAGAGGTGTGTTTTTTGTTTGTTTTTCTTTATCTTGAGAGAAAGAGCATGCAGGAGGGCAGAGAGAGAAGGAGACAGAATCTCAAGCAGGCTCCGCACTGTCAGCATGGACCCCAATGTAGGGCTTGAACTGAGGAACCATGAGATCATGACCTGAGCCAAAACCAAGTCAGACGCCCAACCTACTGAATCACCCAGGTGCCCCAGCAAAGAGCTATTCTTATCTCTGATGTGTACCTACCACCTTCAGCCACACCACGGAAGCCAAGCCACTTTTCATGTGAGAGGGAGGTTTAGTGGGGTGGGGACAAGCCTTGAGGATGGTCCCACTGGACTGTGGGGTCTGCGGCACACACCGCAGATATAGGAGGTCTCCCATCCCCGTTCGTTTCTCTCTCACTCACTGATTACACCTGCCTTTTCCTACTGACCACCCACACTGCTTAAAAAATGTGTGCCCGTGTCTAGCCGCATTCAGAATCCCCACCCGCTATGAAATAAATGAAGCTACTTTCTGGTGAAAGTACAGTTATTGCTTTTGGTTTTCTGCCAGGCACCCAGTGGACACACTCAGATTCCTGAGAAGGTGAAGAGATGGAAGGAAAGTAAGAAGAGGACAATGTGGATAGCTCCCCGCCTCCCTGGGGACCCGTCTTTCTTGTCATCCATCACATCCCTCCTCCCATCTCTCACACACTGGACACCCCCCAATGGTGTAACTGGGCTCACAGCTCATCTCTGCTGCTCTCTCGAGCCAGCTGCCCTGGGCATATTCCTTGCCCCACAAACTTCAGTTTCCTTGGTGTTATAGGCTAATACACCTACCTCACAGAGCTGGCCTAGGGACCAAATGGGACCAGGGCCTGCCACAGCATCTGACCCAATCTTCTCTGGCCCTAAGGTCCGGATCCCTCCTAGGACTGCCCACAGAATTGCCCCCTTAGATCTGGGTTTAGAGTGCGAATCTATCAGGTTTTCTGCCCGTCATACCCCGAGTCTGGCCACTAACTCAGACTAACAATAGAGGAGAAATAAAAGTCAATAGCAGGTCCAGATCTGTGTACAAACAGATAATTCAAGAAAAGTTCTTGGGCCGACAGTACTAGGGGGACCCTGAGCTCACCCTGTCCCACATTTTCAACTAGATATCATCCACATCCAAGCCAACAAACTGCAGAGTACAAACAGATAATTCGACGGAGAAGAAAAGTTTAAATACTGGTAACGGGGTGGGGCAGAGGATTGGTAGGGTAAGCAAAGGGAACAAATAGGCTCTTGGCAAAGGATGAGCAGATATGATCCTTGCAAACCTACCCCCAGATTCTTGCAAGCCCAGCTCAACCCCCTTACTCCCCTCAGCCCCTGGAGTGGAGCGGCCTTGCAGACAGAGTGGCTTCCCGGAGCTCATCTCAAAGACTTCTACGAAATTATTTTAGAAATATGAATCCTTTGAATGTGCATGAAATTCTAGTGCAAATTAAGAATGGGCAAAAGTGAAGATGCCCAAAAGCCACCCCCTAAGTGAAAACATGTGGCTACTCGACCGAGGAGTCCCGCCCCTTGTGTGTCTGTTAGAGGCAGAGTTGGGAATGGTTCGTGCTGCGTCAGCCAGGCAAAGGCCATGGGCTCCGAAATGACAGCAGGCTGACAGGGTCCAATCAACACAACAGCCAGACACCTGCTGGGGCCATCGTCAGCTGAAGGAAGTTACCAATCTTGGTGGCCACCCTTAGCACCTAGCCCCTCCTCATCAGTTCTCCCAGTCACCAGACAAACATGGGTCTTTCCCCTGTGCCTCTGCCAGGAACACAAAAGCTTTCCCTCGTGCCCTGAGGGATTTCCGGAGGCCAGCTCCCCCACAAGGCTTTCCATGGCGTTTCTCCTCACCTCTTCCAGACCGCACAGCCCCCGCAGACAGAATCTCATATCTGGGCTTTATGTTTATTGTACAAGAATATAACATGTTAAAACAGGGAAACAGGGATTGAGTACACATTCCTATCTAGGAAACCAGCTCCATTGTCAACAATAAATAAATATTTAACCAGTGAGGAGTCCCTGACAGGCGCTAAGAGGTTCCCAGCACGTAGAGGTAGAGTCTGGTGGAGAGGGAGACAGTCAGGCTGCCAGTTCCTGCTGAGATTCTCCAGCAGAGGCAAACTGAAATTACAATAATAATAAATAACAACAGCAACCACACAACAGTAATAAAATAATATGCTATGACAATGGTCACAAAACCAACAATACATTATACTTAAATAATTTTCTCCTGGAGGAGCTCACAGCACAGAGAGAACAGTGTTGCTTTTCCTGGGGCATAACGGGGCTGCCGGGTTCATTTGCCTCCGTGTCCCGGGCTCGTGCAGAAGTCTCACCAAAAATAGGTGTTTGGTGTTGCCCTGAGGTGACAAGCAGGTTCTGATTTCTCCCAGTCCGCCTCCTCCAAGCAGTCTCTCCCCCCAGCTGCACTCCCAGCTTCTAAAGTCTTCCAAGGGCCATCTCAGTTCCAGGCCCGACTTCCCCCCACACTCTGGTAAGGGCACCTCACATCCACAGGAAAGAAACACAAGGCTCCCCTTCCACTGAGGGCGGCCCTTTTTCCCTGTTCTCACACCCACAAAAAATACTGGCTTGATTTCAATGGAACTTTTGGAAACTGCCAAGAGAGTTCTCATGACCCTTTTCTCCCTAGCTCCACCCTGCTGGGCCCAAGAGCTGGGCTAGCCACTCACTGAGGGGCCCCACACCTGCCTCCTCATGGGCCCTATGTTCAAGGGCAGCATGGAGCCACGAGAGGGCACAGCCCAGCAAGAGGCCCCACAGACCCTGCTCACAGGCGGACCTTGCCGCAGGCACAGGGTCAGGGACCACCTACAAAGGTCACCAAGAGCACCAAGATTAATTTCACAGGCGCAAGATGGCCCCTTTTCCAGGCTCTCTACTGACTTGCAAAGGGGCTCAAAAAGCCAGTTTTTGAGGTATAAAACTCTTGCTTGGGGAAAGCATCAAATTGGTTCTCCAGCCTCAATAAGACTGTGAGGCTGGACACGGGAATGTTAAGAAGGGCAAGCTAAGCGACCCTCGGACAGCCCAGAGGTGAAGGGGACAGACTGGGAATGCCCTTCTGTGTCCTGGACAGCCTGGGAACTAGGAAAACAGGATGCAATCGGAGTCAGCTGTTCAACAGGCGGAAGAGCTGATCTGGTGGTCTTCCCCTCTCTCGTTTACAAGTTCCCCTTATCCAGGCTGGAATATTTCCTGCCTCATGGAGAACAAGAGCCAATGATCACTCCACCACCACCTTTCCTTTCCCCGGAGAGCCCCACACAACCCTCATCTCCAGCCCTATCCGCTGGTCCTGGAAGCGGGCGGTGGGGGGACCCACTCCTGCACAGAATTCAGTCCCACAGTATCTAGAGGAGAGGGCGCTGCTTCCAAAACAGGCGGCCAGATGGGCTTTTTCCTTCACTGTCCTCTCGGGCCTGCTTTGCAGAACCTGCCTCAGGGATGGGCGACTCCACCTCTCTTCCTGGCTGGCTTCCTCACTGCCACAAGGCTCAGGTGTGTGAGGGCTCCACCGGGCCGCAGCTGGACGGAGAGGCCAAGGCGGCCGCGGCTTGGGCGGCCAGGTCCTGGTAAGCAGGTGACTTCAGGAAGCGCGGATACGAGTCCTTCTCCATCAGGGTGCGGGTCTTCCCCTGAGCCACGTCAAAGCAAGTGGCTGTGGCGGCCTGCACATTCGTCCTGGTCAGCTCCCTGGTCTCGTGGTCTATGTTTACCTGTGGGAAGGAGGGCAACAATGTGGGTGAGTGGAGAGTGGGCAAGGCGAGGGGGTCAAGGGGTCAGGGGGCCGAGGAGGGCCTGACGGGCAGGTGCAGCAGTGGAAGGGGTACCCGACTGTGAACCTGGAAGCTGGGGTCTCCTGAGCTGACCATTAATTGGCTTTTCAACTGTGGGCCTGTCCCCACCTCAGATCCAGCATCTGCCATCAAATCTCTCAGTTATCAAGAACATATTAAGAATGTATACAAATCCGGGGCCTCTGATTCTTGATTTGGGCTCAGGTCATGATCTCATGGTCATGAGTGTGGAGCTTGCTTGGGATGCTCTCTCCTCTTTTCTGTCTGCCCTCTCCCCCACTCACACGCACTCTCTCTCATGAACTCACTCTCTAAATAAATAAACAAACAAACATTAAAAAAAAAAGAATATATACAAATCCAATCCCATTTCATCCCTGCCTCTGTACAGTCCTGGTTCAATTCGCCATCACCTCTCTCCTAGGTTAGTGTCAGAGCCTGCTAACTGGTCTCTCCCCTCCACCCTCACTCCTGTGGTCTATTCTCCAGCCAGCAGCTACAGTGAGCCTTTTCAAACTCAAGTCAGTCTGTCAGCAGCAGTGTTGTCTTCCCTGGTCACTCGGAGGAAAAGCCAAAGTGTATGCTGGGCCCGCAGGGCCACCTAGGCCCACATCTGGCCACGTGTCTGACCTCATCTCCTACTCTCCCTCCCTCACTCTCCGTGCTCCACACAGGCTCACTGCCTGGTTCGTAGTAACTAGGACATGTGTTCTCTGGCTTTTGCACTTGCCATTTCCTGTGTTAGAATGTTCTTCCCTCCCTTATCTGTTCATATGTCACTTTATGGAACAGCCCACCCATCACTTCCCTTTGTAAAAACAAAAAGACCTCACACGTCCACCCATCCGGTACTCCTGTGCTCCCCTTTTTTTTTTTTTTTTAAATGTTTATTTATTTTTGAGACAGAGAGACAGAGCATGAACAGGGGAGGGTCAGAGAGACAGGGAGATGCAGAATCTGAAGCAGGCTCCAGGCTCTGAGCTGTCAGTGCAGAGCCCAACACGGGGCTTGAACTCACGGACCGCAAGACCATGACCTGAGCCGAAGTCGGATGCTTAACCGACTGAGCCACCCACGTGCCCCCTGTGCTCCCTTTCAAATCCTGCTTTGTTTGGATCAAAACACGCACCATCACCTGACATATATTTATGTATTTCACCATTATTGTCATCTTCTCCCATTAGGGTAGAGACTTTTGTCCCTGCTATGTCTCTAATAACTATAACAGTGCCTTGCATGTAAATGGTGCTCAATAACTCTTTTATGGAATAATGTGGTAAAAATTAAAGTGCTCAGAAAATACAATACAAAATAGGATACAAAAGCAAGGTATTACTATATTCTCTCCACAAGGTGGCCCCGTGCACTTTACCAAACGCTGAGGCCAGCCATGGAGACCTGAGGGAAGGTGGAAAAATTCACCAACCACATACCAACCAGCCTGAGGCACCGTCAGCCAGGGGACTGAAGCAGGTCACACAAGGTCCCTAGGGTGACCTGTCTCCCCACTTGTATATTTTAACCCTCTAATAAGGGCTTAGTTTACAAAAGCAGGTATGCACCAAAGCCAAAACACCTGCCAACCCCTCTAAGCCCCATCAGCGAGTCTGAGGGTAACAGCACCCATGAGTGGCACAGAACCTGGTTTTCCTAGTCTCCAGCCACAGAAGCCCATTCATGCCTGTGCAAAATAAGATCACTCTCTATACTCAACCCTTGCCCTGATGGACACCCACCACCCCCAGTTCTCAGTGGGGAAGGAGCAGGCAGGTGGAGGGTCCACAGGACATGTGGAGGCTCTGACCTCTTTTGGGGCTTCACTGCGGATGAATTCATCAAAGATCTTGTGAGCCCGGGAGGCCAGCTTGGTAGCCGACCGGAGCTTTTTAAACTCCTCACAGGCCAGCCAGAACTCCAGGTTCTCCTCGCTGAACTCCGTCTTCAGGAAAGCATGGAAGGCGGCTACTCCATCTGGGGTTGAGGGGAGAGAGGGAGAGACAGGTCAGACAGTGGGACAGCGAGGAATCAAAGAAGAAAGACAGCAATTGTAGTTAATGGCTCTATTTTTAGGATGTAATTTTCTTGAACAAGGACCTGCCTTTGTATTCTGAATAGAGGCTGGCACACTAGGGGATGGATCATTATTATTATTACTACAACTATTATTTTGCCCACGCTTTCAGCATCCCTCAGGCTGTCTCCAAAGCACATGGGTACACATGTGCCACCCCCGGACGGACACAACAGGATCCTACTCACTTTTACTGCTCAGTAGCAAGTCAAATGACTCTTTCCACCCCAGCACATCTTCTGAGAAGTTTCTGCTAGAAAACAAAACAAAACGCAAAGATTTTACTTAAAAAAAAATCAACAAACTAATGCCTAGCATAAATCCTAGCCAGAACTCTCATGGAGGTTGTAGAATTCACACAAAGTGATTACTGGAGCAGACTCCTCCAACCCTTGGTTGAGGCTACAGGTATTTTTGTAGGGGACAATTAATTCAGTAATGAGAAACCAAAGCCAGGGGCCTTCTAGTCCTCAGTAGATAACTCTAAGACTGTCTCTTCACAGTCCAAAATTGTTTCTATTCCTCTGACCGTGGGCTTTGTTTTCTACATTTCCCCTCGTGGAAATAAGGGCCTCAGGAATAGAGATTAAGTCTACCCATAACCCCAGAGCCTAGAGCAGCACCTGGCAGTGTTGATTTTCAATATGAAAGGGCTTACAGGCAAAGTGCACACTAATGGGAGTAAAGTCATTGACTGAAAAGCCTCAAGTGTTCTTAGACCTTGTCCTAGCCCTGGTTGCAGAGACAGTGACATCTGCAGGTGGAGGAGTCTGGTAACTAGACATTCCACCCTGGGCACACATATCTGTCGGTGGGCCGAGAACCCTGGAGCCACCGACCCAATCACCCATAGCAGACCAGCAGGAATCTTCACTAAAATCCTCAGGAAGGGGTCACCAAGATGCACCCTCACATGTCCTAATTTCTGCTTGTATTTTCCTCCTTGTGGCTCCTCTCCTCAATCTGGATCCCTCCCCTCTAGGGCCCTAGGCCGGCCAGCAGGACTCACCCCTCTTTGCCGTGTTTGCTACTCCACTCGAACTTGCCAACACTGCCAGTATCAGAGCCCAGCTCTGATTTGTGAAGAAAGATCCCCAGCCGTGTCTTGAACTCTTTGGCTCTGGAAGACAAAGCAGGCACATGGGAGGATTCCCCATTTGCTCAGCCAGGGCAAAGAGGCGTCCCAGAAGAGTTGGGGCCGGTGCCACCCACCTTCCAGCCTCAAGGGTTCCTGGGAACCTTCAGCTGTTCCCAGGGCCTAAACTTTGCTTCTCTTCTTAATATCACCAACCCAGAACAATGAAAGTAATGTTTCAGCTGTTCCTCAGTAGGACTTAAACTTTCTGGGTTCAGAGTACAGCATACATGGCCTCTTTCCCACTTAAGTCACACTAGTCTACATTTGTGCCTGTTGATTAGCAGAATGCAGCTCGGCACCCTCTAGGCTTGTCATGAATATTTCTGGAACTTTGTGGAAACTGATTCCTGCCTTCGCCTTCACAGCCACCAGCTCCAGCAAGGGCTAGAGGTGGCTGAGTAGCTCCCTGGGAAGTGGGCACATCCCTCACTGGTGGACCCAAAACACACCTCCCTGCCTTCTCAGGGCAAGGGGACTCATGCTCCTAGATCCGGGCTGTAGAATGAAAACCCAGTGTTTAAGAAACTAGAAAGGCAGTTCTGCCTGCTGATGCCAACGTGCTCTTCGTGTAGCCGATCTTTGGCAGGTCACCTGACGACTGCCATTTGTCAGAGGCTGGGCTATAACAGTAAACAGTGGTCCCTCCACTTCCCCTTGTTTTTCCTCCTCCCTTCTCTTGGCCCGTGGCGTCTCTAGGACTCTAAGGGAAGCATCTGAGAACGTGGAACTAAGGTGACCTCTGCCTCTCCTCTCAAGTCAGTAGAGTCTCATTCTCCCGCCCACCCGGTCCCCAAGCCTGCCACTCCACTCCTTAAGGACTGGTGGGACTAGGACTTCTTCCTCTGGGCGGCTGGCAAGCTCCATGGGACAAGCTTCTCTTACCTCTCCAGGCAGGTGGTGGGGAAGGCGGTCAGGGTCCGGCACATAGCTGCGGGTTCAGAGCAGCACGTCGTGGGGAGGATGGTGATGGGCTCCAGCGGTCGCCGCGAGCGCGACGAGGCAGAGGGGCAAGAGGCGCGACTGGCACCGTTGAGCAAACTTGAGCTTTATCGGACTGCACGCAAGGAGGCGCAGCTACCGCGGCTTTTATTTCCTCGGAGGGAGTGGGGCGGGGCTGCGCGCCACCGACCAATCGAAGCGTGGAGGTGGAAGGTGGAGGCGGGGCCAGGGAGATCGACGGGGCGGGGCGCCCGCCACTTGCACGCAGCTGTGAGTCGCTGGGCGCACGCGGCGGCCCCCTCCTCCGGGCGGACGCGGCCACGCGGAGGGAGAAGCAGCAGGGAAGTTACACGGCACGAGGTGCGCCCACTCAGTTTAGTAGGAAAAAACCCGTCGGCCTCTAGTAAAAGCAGAAAGTCAAGTCAGCGGTAGCAGGCGGATTTGCGTAGGGGGTGGCACGTTGGGGAGGCACACACACAGTGCCAGTCACAGCCTGAGCCTGAACCTGCGGGGCCCTGAAGGACGGGAGCGAGGGGCGCTAGCCCGGCAAGACGGCGTCGTGATTATACTGATAGCAACCATTTACTGTGCTCCTACTCGAAGAGCCATCCCATCACCTCCATTTCAGAGATGAAGAAACTGAGTCAGAAAGTTAAAGAGGGTTGGAATTAGCAGACAAACGGCCCGGGGTCGGGGAGCTCTTTATTGAGCATCTGTATGCCAGGCATTTTTACTAAGAGTCAGGTTACGTAATTTGCTCAGCCTTACACAATTAGTGTTATGCCAGCATTCACATATGAATTTCCCATGCTTTTTCCACTGCCCTACCACCCAAAATTAGAATCCCAACACCTCTGTAAACTGATAAATGATCGACCCTGGGTTTAAGCAGCAGCTAACTCAGTGTCCTTATCTCTGAGATCAAGGACATCTTCCCTCTCTCCCCATCTTCCCATGAAAGCCTTGCAGCCACCCCCACCCCTCACCCCCGTTGCCCCTCAGTTCCCTTGGAATTGCTACTGAAGAGGCTGCATGTGAGGTTTAGAGTGTGGAATCCAGAGCTGGATTTCCAGGTTTCAAATCACGGCTCCACCACTTACTAATGGGAGACCTTGGGCAAGATTCTTAATCTTTCTGTGCCTCAGTTTCCTTATCTCTAAGATGAAAATATGATACACCTATTTCATAAAGTTATGAGGATTACATGAGTTCTTAGAGTTCCCTAGGAGACAGGAAATGCAGTTCCCCTGAGGCATTGCCTTGCTGGGGAAAGTTCTCAGATCAGAGAGGGAGTGAGAGAAGCAGGGTTAGACAGAGGGAAGAGTTAAATGCCATGCTGCTGTGATAGAGACCACCATTGGCCCCAGGGGATGCCCCCATTAAAGCAAGGGGGCAGGCCTTTGTACCTTACATTAATCATTCAATGTATGAGGTGGCCCCAAGAAGATGCTTAATCTCAAGGCAACTGCCTCTGTCAAGGGCAACTCCCAGAGAGACTGTGCTGTGAGCCTACAGCAGACCACAGGCTGGAGAATGAGGGCCTCGGTCCCAAACAAGAAATCTTGGTGGTATGCCACAGCACCCCTACCAAGGTGGTTAGATCAGTGCTGAACACATAGTCTGCACTCAATAACTTTAGCTCTCGGGTTTACTTACTAGGAATACAGGAATCACCAGACAATAAGGAAAAGTAGTAAGTTTTTTGTGCCTCTTGGAATTTAGGTTTCCATGAGGGGCATCTAAGAGTTGCTGTTCTTTAGCAAAGCCTGGGAGTAAAGGGTCAGAAGAGAGAGACAGGAGGAGAAGAGGTCCTCACCTGAGAGAGTAGGGTGACACAGCCCAGAAAAGCTGGTCAGGGAAGGAAAGGTTAAAACCACAGAAGGGGTGAGGACAGGAAGGCCTGGAGATTATCGAGGCATTGCTTGAGCAAAAGAGACCCAAATCAGAGCAACATGTGGGGCCATTTGACAAAACAGATTCTCTTGTTAAGCCAGGGCCTGTAGAAGATGACCCGGTTAGTAAAAACATAATGCGCTCTGAAGAGTAGAGTCAAATCCTTCCCCAGCCTCCCAGTGGGTCAGTGGACAGAGGCAGGTACAAACACTGGCAGCAGCATCTCAGGTGCCAGCATCCCACCTTCACCCCCATCCCTGGGTCTTCCTTTCTCACAAGTGCAGGGCTGGGTTGGTGTGGGGCAGGGGTTGGGAGGGGGGCAGTGGTGTGCAGCCGGGCAATCGAAGAATGCCTCTTGAACATCTGTGTTGCTCAGCACAACCCTCCATCCACACGAGGAAGTAGCCCACCCTCCCCATCAGCAGCACGTTCTGCTGGAGGAGTTGGTCAGCTGAGGGGAGGCCCGATGCTGCACCCGGTGCTGCTCAGCTCAATCCCCAGCGTGGGATTGATTGTATTATGCAGCTGCCAGGTGGGGATGCAGGTGGTATCCGGGACAGCTTCTCTTCAAGCGACAAAAACAAGTTTATGGACGGACTGAATGCCAGGTCTTGCCCCCAGTAGCACCATGTTGGAATCAGCCCAGACATGGCCACATAACAACAATGATAGTGATTATGCACAGACCCTCCCTAAACCTTCCTGTTCTGTCTGCATCCCTGTGAATAGGCCAGAGGAGCCTCTTAATTTCTATTTTGCAGACAACAAAACAGCCAGTGCCTGAGGTGACCTTACTTAAGGACCCTGGAACTGAAAACAGCTGAAACCCGGGCCCGCTCTCCAGATCCTGAGCTAGTGCTTTCTCCCATTGGACAAACAAGGCAAAAGAGGCAAGAGAGACAAAGGCTTGCAGCCTGGCAAATCCAATCCGAGAGCACAAAGCTCCCGGCTCAAGATGAAGAGCCCTCTCTGAGTTCAACCTGCCTCCCGGTTGCCATGGTTACCTCTTCGGTTTCCAGACAGAAACTTTTTGAAGTTCACAATGTATCCCAAATTCTCTTCCCAGCAGGTGGGCTGGTTCATGTCTGCAATTTCAGTAATGACTCCACAGTTGCTGGAAATCCAGCATGTTGAGCCCACCTGTGAACCTCACACGCTTGGGCATGAACCTGACCTCGTTTTTGCCCAGCGCTCGCAGCACAGCTGTGTTCCCTTTAATGGAGGGTGTGGGGACACAACTCGGAAGCCTGGGTCATCTGGGATCAGGATTAAATATCCCACAACATCCCGGCCACACTGCCCTTCACTCCCGCCCCTGCTCCTCTGCAACCCCACCCAGCACCACCCTTTCCACCGAGCTGCAGTCTACACAGGACCTTGTCTGCTGAAAACGATCCGGGGAAATGGAAACATTTTCTCGACTTCTGATTTGGTGCAGATGATCCTCACCAGGGTCCGAATGTTCCCAATTCCATCATCGATCTACCAATAAATATTTAGTAAGAATTGATTATGTTCCCTGGCCGGTAGAGGAAATCACAGCTTTTAGGCTCTTCACTGAGTTTAATGACCTTCTATTTCCTCCTCTCTGAGGAAACAGAACTAACACAGTAGGGAAGGAGAGGTGAAAGGAAGTTATTGACAGGAGTTGCAACAGAAGTCCCGGAAAGTGAGAGCTCAGGGAGTGTCTGCGATGTTTTAAAAAGGAGTGAGTGGGGTTTGAGCACGATGGAATACAGCCAGACATGCTAGATATGAAGGAAGGAGCGTGCTCCCAGTGGGAGAGCTGTACAAGCCAGTTGTAGTTTGGGAGTGCGGGAAGATTTAGGAATCCCTCGTATACAGCAAAGGCTCTCAGGATGCACAACTGCATATCACGGTTTGATAGAAGCATAAAAACAGCAGGAGCAGCACATACCGTGAGGCAGCTCAGTGAGGAGAGAGATATCCCTTCCTGAATGCATGAAGTAGACAGTCACCGGGGCCATCTCCCTGCGAGGTCATGACAACAACTATGGGTGCCCTCCCCTCGGGCAGGGGGACTTGAAGGACTTCAGCCTGGATGCAGGAAAGGACTGTTTTTCCTGGTTACCCTTCAGAGCACTGGGTACAGCTCACTTCAATGGCTGTTTTATTCTTCTCCCACTTCTTCTCCTCTTTCCTCTCCCTCCTGTCTGGGAGAGGTTCTGAGGGTATGGGGGTTTGGGAGGCCTGCTTTCCTCCTCCCCCACCAGGCTAATGGACCCCTGGCTTCCAAGGCAGGGCAGTCTCAGTCACTTGGGAAGGAGGCTGAAACTCTTCAGCGGTACCTATGGCTTATAGGACCATGTCTACACTCTTCTGTACGGCATCTAAGGCTCTGACCGCCTGATCTCACATCCTTCATCTCACACCCTAAAGCCCAACCAAATTCAGCAATTGGCAGGTTCTCATGTCTCCGTGCTGCCTTGCACATAGAAAGCCCTGAGCATGAGATTCTCTTGGCCTAAAGGTCTCTCCTCTCTCTGTAATACTCACTTTAAAAGAAATTTCCTTCATGTGCCTTCCAGCCAACCCCACCTACCCGCCCCCCCATCAGAGGCAACCATTATCCTTAGTCCTAAAACCACAGGACCAGTGTTGACTCTTCTTGACTTTATCACCGAATTTTGAGACCTAATTTTGATTTCCAGTCTGTTTGCTCATGAGCTCCTGGAGGGTAGGGACCATTGCCTTGGCCACCTTTTTATTATCTTCAGCCCCTAGCACCATGCCCTGTCCAATGTATGTATCTAAGTAAGTGTTGAATAGATGGATGGCTTCTGTTTCAACACCAATCATAACAGCTAGCATTTATTGAACACTTACTAAGTGCCAGGCTCTGTTCTGTGTGTTTTCCTCTGAATTATCTTCCAGTTCTCATAAGTGCCCCCACAAGATGAGTACTTTCTTGTCCTCATTTTACATTTGAGGACACTGTGGCAGAGGCTGGTTAAGTAATCGGCCTCGGGTCACACAGCTACTTAGTGGTCAAGCTGGGTTTTGATCTCGGATAGTCCAAGTCCAGAACCTGTGCTCCTAAGCACATGCCATGCCTGCTGGAGGTATGGCACTCTCCAGAAAGCGGCATTTGCTCACTATGAGAAGATAAAGGCTGAGCTTGGGAAATCATGGCAGGATGCTACAACCCCTCTTTCTGTTGTAATTTCCTCTTCTCGTCTCCTCTCCAAACATCTCTTCTTCGCTCACTCCATCCTTCTCTCGTCATGCACATCTCCCACTTTCTATCTTTGCCTTTAGTGTATGTCATCACTGGCCCTAGCCTTTTCTGCTTCCTCAGTCCCTTGTGTGTGTGCAGTTCCCAAGAGTGGTTGCAGAGACCCCCCTTTTCTGCTGAAGTCCTTCCATTAATATCTGGGCTTTGATTTTTCTTTGCAGGAAAGCTCCGAGTTCAGCTGCTCTGCCCTGCCACCCTTTCCAGCTGTGTTTCTCCATCCCTCTTTGCTCTTGTGGGACTGCGATTCCCATCCGGAAGGAGCCCCAGAGCAGCTTCTGAGGGAGGCAGATCTTCATCTCCAGAAGTTTTTGGGATGTGTTGGACCCTGGGGACCTTTGCTTGTCCTCAGCCTCCTGGGAGCCTGGCTGCTGATAGATGTTGCTTCCAGTGTTTATGCTTTTTCCTAAAGGCTGGCTGTGGCCCTTCCGCAGGCTCCTCGCTCGGTGTATGACGTCTGACCCACACGCATGGTCTTCCCCTCCTGCCTGTGACTGTCAGCCCTACCCCACACACTAACCAACCATCCACCTGCCTCAGACTCCTGAATTCTCACTGACTGCTGGTGCCCAGCATCCTCCCCACAGCATGCCTGTCCTCAGCCTGTCCCCATACTCGCCCCCTGTCACCTTCACTCTCACCTGCAAGTGCTCCTGCTGTCATATTGATGCGTTCTCTAAAGTACCAACTAAATTAATGGCTGTAAATGACCCCCATCTCACATAAGACTGCCAATTCCAAAATAGGAGAAACTACTCAAGAACCCTGGGTTTCTAAATGTCTTCCTCTTTCTCACCCTCCCTCCTCATCCCTTTGTTCACTTTTGTCACAGATGTCATATTTCGGAGAGCATTTCACTTCCACTCACTGAGACATAGAAACAAGTTTGTCAGAATGCAGATTTTCCTCCTTTAATAATTTTCCAAGGCCCTGAGGAACCACTTAGGATGAAGGATGAGGGGGGAAAATGGGAGGTCTGGGATTTGCATACGACTGAAAGATGATGTTTACAATTCCAACTCCCTGCTTCTTCCCAGGCTGAGGATGAGCACTTTTGGATCCTAGAACTGCAAAATCAGACAGGTGCTACATGCTGGGTTGTGCCTCTCTCCAGGCAGGAAGTAAGCCCCGGGATGGGGGCGGGGGGGGTGGTGGTGGAGGGAATCTAACATGCCACCCTCTAGCTGGGGAGTAGAAGGGGAGATTCTGACCACTCACTGTCTCTGCCACATTCCTCAACCAGGGCAACCACCAGCGCTTGAGATGGGCAAGGAGAAGGCACACTGTTCTCTGGGAAGACTCTGAAAACAGCCTAATTGTTGTTTTAAGGGAGGACAGGGATACAGAATAGGTGACGAGGAAGCATTGTCTTATTCTCAAACTGGGAGTGTGTTTGTATGAGTATGTGTGTTTGTGTGTGAGAGTGAGTGTGTAAGGCAGGGAAACCTCTACTGTAGCCGATGAAGCCCAAGCCTACCACCCTCATTTCTCAGGGAGCCTCAGCACATCAGACTATCCCTGATCCCAGAGACACGCAGTGTTGGGAAGTTAACCATTGAGAAGTGGGTGTTCACTTGGGCAGATCCAAAATGGCCCCAGGGAGGCCTGGCCTCCTGAACCTTGGTGCCCAGCACGGTCTCTGGCACAGCACAGGAACTCATTAAATCGTCAACGAGGAGTGAAGGAAACACATCCCATTCTAGATGAGATCTTTGGGATCACAGACATTCTTGGCTGAACTTCAACCAGACAGCTTTCTGGAAATGGGTCACAGACCGGCTGGATTACACAGTGAAACATGACTATGCATCTCCCAAACTCGTCTCCCACTGTGGCTTGTGGAGTCCCCCAGTGCAGGCGAACTGGCACTAAGTCGGGGAAGGGTCTGGCAGATGTGAGTAGTTCCAGAGCACAGCTCAAGTGGGAAACAGGGCACCAAACACACATGGAATCTGTGCCTCCTCGTCATACTTCTCTGAAGGTCTTGAGTAAGGAAAACCCCAACACACCTTGTCCCCTTCTCTCCCTCTCCTCTAAGTACTTCAGAGAGGCATGTGCTGGGAAGAAGCCGTGGGCCGGACCCAGCTCTGTGTTTGGGAGTAAGGACAGACTTCAGCCAGCTGGAGGACACCTGGCCCTACTCTAAACCCGGTCTAGGAGGAAGAGAAACTGCTCTTTGTATGCCCTGCCATGATCTAGCAGTGAGCTCAGTGCCTTATAGACACCACCACAGATGGGGAACTGGAAAATCATGGGTAAGTAGTCTAACCAAAGTGACATACCCAGTAAATGCAGGTGCCAGGACTGGAACCCAGTTCTGTGTGGCAGGTCCCAACCCAGGGCTACTCAATGCCTGTTCTCTGGTTTCTGAGCAGCTCTTTCACAGGCCCCTGGCCACTGCTTCAGGCCATGTCTCCACACTGCCCTCGTTAGGGATTTCTAGGTGCTTACGTAGGCCACTGAAGAGACGTAAGGACTGCGGGAACAGCAAACCCAGCATGTGAACATCACAAGCACATGCGGAGATGTTAGGTCAGAGCTGCAGGAGGGCCTTTGCCATCTGGTGGGAGTTAGAGACCTGCCCTCCACGCAGCCCTCTTTCCCTCCTTTGAGTCACCTTCCATGAACCCCCATGTCAACAGAGAGAGTGAGGGTGAGGGTGGGGAGGGCCGATGCAGGGACACAGAGGGAAAGCAGTTTTATGGGAAACGGGAGGGCAACACTAGCCGTGAGTGCCGGACAAGTTGTAAGGAAACGTGCCTCTCACAATGTGCCCGAGACACCTGAGCAGAGGGAGGAACGTGGTTTGATATGCGAGCAGTTGGAGGCTGGGGCTGGCGGCGTTGGGGTGGGAGGGAAGGGGCAGGCAGAGCGAGAGGAACAGGTGGTCCTTTCACAAGCTCCCAGGCCATCAGCCCCTGACATAGCAGCTGTCCTAGAAACAGGCCCAGGTGGACGGAGGGAAGAGCACAGCGGGGGGGTGCGTGATGTTCTGCAGAGAAAGAAATGAGCCCTCCCTAATGGGCCCCACGCATCTGAGCACGGGGAGACACGAGGCGAGCTGTGTGACTGAGCCGGGCTGAGCCCCTCCCTTTCCACCAGCCCGCTGGCTGTGCTGCTCCAAGTATGGCCCCAGGGAAACCTGCTGGATCCAAATCCCCAGGCTTCCTGAACCCCCACCCCACCGGGGCTGCAGTAATAACCATGATAATCACTAACATTTAGTGAGTGCTTTCTGGCTCTATATTTATGGTGCTTCTGGTCTTCATCTCATTTAAGTCTTGCACTAATCTCTGGAGAAGGTACTCTTACTGTTGTTGTTCTACAGATGGGGAAACTGAGGCAGGGAGAGGTTAATGGAGGAAGGGACAGAAGGCAGAGCCTGGTACCTGGTCATCTGACTCCTGCGCCCGTGCGGTTAGCCACTCACTCCACACACTGCCCCCACCTTCTCTGGAGCTGCAGAAAGCCCTTTCCTGGCCTGGATTTCAAAATGCTCGTTTCTCAAGCTCCAAGAGGATTCGGGAGATGAGGGTTTTTATCTTCCCTTATAGTTCAATCTGGTCTTCACTTCTTGGGAAGGGGCAGAGGGAGCACAAGAAAAGAACTTCCTGCTTCCAAGACACAGGTTAGAGAGGGCCAGTCCTGGGACGCCCAGCAGATTTGACCCCGGGGCTGTGCCATTCATCTAGAACATCCCTCCCCTCTAGAAATGGTATTTCACCTATCCAGCAACTACAAAGTCTTCACCTGGAGCTTGGAATTTGGAATTTCATGCATATGAGCTCATTTAATGCTCACTGTGAACCTGCCAGGTGGGCTGCCCACCCTCTGGCTTGCCTCCCATGTCTGTGGCTGCTCCTCTTGTCTTTTGCCCGTTCATCCAATACGGATGCTGCCCAGGGCTGTGGCCTTGACCCACCTCTCTTCCAGTATGATAGCCTCTTTCAGAATAAGCTGTGATTGCTTCTGCCACATCTGTATGCTGATGACCCCCAAACCTATCTCCCTGGCTCCTGCTAGAATTCAAGAGCCTATATCCACCCGCAAGTTGGGTGCCTTCATACTTAACTTGTCCAATATGAATTCAGTATTATATACACACCACCACATTTGACTAGATTAGTGACATTATTTAATGGTAGTAAGGCATCTATTCACTTGGCTCTAAAAGAAATCTCACTCACCACCAGCGATCCCTTTCTTCCATCCTTTCTAACTCCAGTCAGCCTCCAAATCCTATCTACTCTGATCTGATGTCTGCAATCTTCTCCTCCCATCTCCACAACCTTTGTCCCCACCCTCTCTCATGCTAACCAGTCTTCTTCCACCCACTCTGGTGCCGGATAAAGATAAATCAGAGCATGGCATCTCTCTCTTCCAGAGCCTTCAGATTCTCCCACTTTCCCCAGGGTCACGCAGAAACTCCATATCAGGACATTCCAGTTCCTCCACAGTCTGGTTCCAATCAGTTGCTCCAATGTCCTCTTCTTCCTGCTCCCCTACCCCTTCAGCTCTGGTCACCCTCCACAACCTTTTCGCCAAATACTCCATGTTGCCCACCCATTTGCTTTTCCTTGTATTGTCATTGCAGCCTGGAATGACATTCCTCTTTTGTCTGATAAACTCCTACTTATCTGAAAAGACCCAACTCAAAATCCACTCTTTGAACGTCCTTGTTCTTAGAAGATGCATGCTGAAATGTTTCAGAAGGGATGTCATGATTCCTCTCACTTACTGTCAAATGATTCAGCCATAGCTGTACCTTGAGAGGGAAAGATAATATGGCAAACTATGGTTGAACCTAGGTGGTGGTTGTAATCATCTTTCAATTCTTCCGTATGCTTGAAAATTTTTCACAGATAAAATTACCTCATCTCTGATAGTTTCCTCATTGCCTCTGACAAAATGAATGACCCCTTTCTCTGAATTCCCGTAACACTCTGCATTTGCAGCAATATAGCACTTCACTACATTTTACTTTAATTTTGTGTTCGACAACTTTCTCTTCCATAGACTGTGAACCTACAAAACCATACTAGCTGCACATAGTAGGCACTCAATAACTGTTTATTTCCTGTTTACGTCCCCTCCTGCAAAGCTGAACTGAAGGAGCAATAAGCCACATGGGGCACCTGGATGGGTGTCCAACTTCGGCTCAGGTCATGATCTCACCGTCTGTGGGTTCAAGCCCCGCGTCTGGCTCTGTGCTGACAGCTCGGAGCCTGGAGCATGCTTTGGATTCTGTGTCTCCCTCGCTCTCTGCCCCTCCTCTGCTCAAGCTCTGTGTCTATTTCAAAAATAAATAAACGTTTAAAAAATTTTTTTTAAATAAGCTGCAGAACAGGCAGCCCAGCCCCTGATGCTTCATTCTCCAATACATGGATGGATGCCTGTGAGCATAGGACAGGCACCTTGGGGGAAGATAATAGATGGCTATTTACTGGATAACAGAACATAATTTAAAACTCAGGAGATCTAGCCTCTGTGACTGGTTCTATGAGTAGCTGTGTGATCACGGGCAACCACCAACCTCTCTGTGTCTCAGTTTTCTCACTTGTAAACAGAGAGTAATAATGTAAGTCTTACCCATCAAATGGGAGGAAAGTGTGTGAATGAGCTCTGAGAAGTCTAAGAGATGTACAAAGAAGGCGGTGCTATACTGATTTTTGTGATTAAAATGAGCAAGACCTTGTCCTGACCATGACCGGTGAAGAATTCTGAGTCACTGGGTTTTGGGGCAGGGGAAGTGCTTTGCTTCCGTGAAGAATGGGAATTTCCACCCAGCTGGAAGTAATGAGCAGCTGTGGCTTGGGCCTCATTTTCCCCACCCCGCTTTCCCTTTCCTCTGACCAAGTGACAATTGCTGGGAAACAGACAGAACCAGGGATCTTAAAATAGAGCAGCAAATGTCTGGACTCTCTGCCCCAGGCTTGGTTGCACCATCAGTCAACTCACACTGCATACACACATACACAAACGACTGGCTCACAGGGGCATCCACCCCTCCCGGAAGACCAAGGCCGTGGAAAAAGTAACACATTGATTCCAGAGAAGAGCAGTCATCCAGGAATGCAGTGTTGTGGTTGGCTGCCGAGGCCCAGCTCCGTCGGGAGGAGATGCCTTCCCTGATGCTCCTGTATCCTCTGAGGCCTGGGGCTCCCCCAAGGACCAGCTCTTCCTGGAAACAATAGCAGTCGCACTGGCCCCAGCAAGCTGGGGAAAGACAACGAGAGGCCTCTAGGGGAGGTTCTATGACTCACTGGTTTCAGAAAGCTCGACTTCCCAGACTGTGAGCGCTTCAGTTGGGGATGCTTATGCAACAAAACACGGGCAGCCTAAAGTACTCTGAAGTGGAGAGTCACCTCGAAGACCGGACCCTTCACTGTGTGACCCCGCAGACCCAAAATACTAATCTGGTAAACTTTCAGCCTGATCCTAGAGAAAGGGTCCTTTCAGAGTGTGAAGGTTGAGGTGATGAGACAAAGATCATAATCCTGAAAAGCAACTGTTATGCTCATTTGAAATTCTCCTAAGTTCATTCGTTCGTAAACAGTCGGTGCCAGGCCGCACATCCCATATATGCACTCATTTAATTGTCACTGTCTACAGGAACCGTCATTCTCCCTGCTTTAATAATGGGGAAGCTGAGACACACAGAGGTCCAAACTCTCACAATGGCAGCACCGTGATTCAAACCCAGGCAGGCCGGCTCCAGTGTCTGTGGGTGTAACCACTACACTACAGCCAGCAGCTGCTGGGAACCTGGCAATGGAGGGGCCCTGGTGAGGATGGGGAGGAGGTCTGGCAGGTAGCTTACTTTCAAGGAAGGAAAACAGATAACGAACGACTATCAAATTGCCAACAGTGATTAACACAGTAAAGAAAATAGAAAGTCGGGTGGGGGGGTGAGGAGACTAGTTTAAGTAAGGTGGTTTGGGAAGGTGTACTAGTCAAGTTTCTGTTGCTAAGGACAGAAATGAACTTTCTCTGACTTAGAGAATAATTTTTTGAAGGGAGTTCGGGGCAACCCACAGAATTTTCAGGCAGTCTCAGAACAAAGATAAGAACAAAGGGAGGCTCAGCAGCCAAAAATCCCTACACAAAACCGTCCTGATGAAGACCCAACAGGTACCAGGGCTGAAGGCTAGACGTCTCAGCCCTCTCCACAACCACGGCTGGAACTCCCCAGGTACTGCTGCTGGTTCTGCTGCCCTGGAAACCGGATACCGCCGCCACCACTAACCCCAAAGTGGATTCTCCACCACCCCATTTCTTTGCACCACCAGCTCCTGACTCAAAGTCCCAGATGGGTGCACCTAATTGGTGCCCTGCTGCTTCTGACACAAAAGTCCCAGGCTGTGCTGGGAAGGCATTGGCAGCTCTTGGCACTGGTCCCACCCTGTGCTGCTGGATACGCAGGCCTGTGCTTAAGGCACTGTTGGGGGGAGGGCAAGAGGGGATGCTGACTATCCATCCACTCTTTTTTGTTTTTAATATTTTATTTATTTTTGAGAGAGAGAGAGAGAGAGAGCGTGAGCAGGGGAGGGGGAGGAGGGGGGACAGACGATCTGAAGCAGGCTCCCCTACTGACAGCAGTAAGCCCATGTGAGGCTTGAACTCACCAACCCTGAGATCATGACCCAAGTGGAAGTCGGCTGCTGAGCCACCCAGATGCCCCTATCCATCCACTCTTTATTGAAGTCCACTCCCAACCGAGTTTGGCTGATGCAGCCTTTCTCTTCCCACCAACCACCCCCACCCCCCCGCCACTGGCAATGGGATTTCAGCCTCCCTTCCAATAAAAATAATAGCTACTAATTTTGAGTGCCTATTAAATGCAAATCCTTCACAAACATCATCTCTAAGGCTTACTACCTCTTTGCAAGGTAGTTAATTACCCTCTCCATTTTCAGATGCAGAATCTAAGACTTGGAGAGGTTAGAAATCTCATCGAGGAAGTTGCTGAGCCCATATGTGAATACAGGTCTGTTATGCTCTCAGGAGCACAGGCTACCTCCCAAGGGGATTAAAATTCAGGCAAATTTTCAGCACCGATGTGACCCCCTCCTTCCGAATCCAGGACATCATACATGGGGGGAGGGAACAGTAAACTCCATCTGGATTTAGGACCAAAGGTCCTACAGCCCTTTACCTGCCAATCACCTATGGTCTTCCTGATACCCCAAGATTGCAGCTGTCCCAGCCTTTCAGGTGGCCAAGCTCTGTAAGACCATTTGGCAGGAGTCTCTGGTGCCTTCTTTGTCAAGGAGGACCCACACCCCACTGAGGCTTGCCCCACCAAACCTCCATAAAGCCCCTCTGGGGTTCTACACTTCTGGACTTATACTGCTATAAGCAAGGCTCACTTTCATAAGATACATATGGCCCCTAAAACTACATCTGAGTTGCATTTTTGTGAATCAATTCTATATACTCATTGGCTTACACCATCACTTCAGATATCATTGTTAATCTCCAAACTCTCTTCACTGCGCATTGACCACCAGATGCTTCAGCTTAAATTATCATCCCCCTGCCCCCTCAGGGCACTCCAGTGGCTCAGTTGGTTAACCATCCGACTCTCGATCTCAGGTCTTGATCTCAGTGTCATGAGTTTGAGCCCTGCATTCAGTGGAGGCTACTTAAAAAAAAAAAAATCATCCCCCTCTGCCTTCCCTACTTTTCTCTGAAAAGATCCATAAGCCAACATTTAAATGTACCAGGGAAGCTTACCATTAATGCATTTCCAAGGGGAATCATCTTAAAGTGAAAAAATTGCTCCTTGAAAAGGAAAATCATCCCCTAAGACATTCATATTATGAATTGGATGGTTTTTTTCTTGGTTTTAATGCATCATATTCCATGTATATACCTAGGAGTGTAGTAATAAACTGGTACTGTAAAATGAGTAATTTGCTCAAAGAGAATGAAGAAAGAAAGAGAGGTAATGAGAATGAATATAGATTTCTGGGCCTTTTTGTTACGGGTTAATCACAGGTCACCCAGCCAGTCATTCAGGACTCAGTTTCTCTCTTTGACACACAGAGCATAGATCTTCTGTATATTTGATGAGGCTGTCATGAGATCTTAATGAGGCTCTCTGGTTAAGGTCCTTTGAGATAAGCACAAAGTATTATTAGAATGCAATCCATATGCATCTATTAAGAGAGCAGCGTCTCACCTACCACTGCTTGCTAAGTGCCCCCCACCCCTGGCCAGGTTTCTATTTTCCCAAAGTGCCAGTGCCTGCATCATTCCTAAAAAGGAGGTTTGGCATTGCATCATTCACACTTTTCCCCAAGGCCTGAACAACAAGACAAACAAAATGGCTGTAAGGTCGAAGACTTGGTCTCTGGCTGCTGCTGGAAATGTGCGCAGCAGTATTTCCCCTGGCAACAGACAGCTGCTGTGTTAGGTGTGAATCAAACATGTAAACCTCTGGAGATTTGTCTTTCACTTCTCCGAGACACAACTTAGCAGAATTGCTGAAAATATGGTGACACATTGCCTTCGCACAGGGCTGTCAGGGAGACGGAAGAGAGGAGTGAGGATTACCCTTCACTAGTGCTCAGGAGTGACTCCAGTCCCTATCCCCATCCTCCCCTGAGCCTCCGTGCCTTGACATCATCTCTCTTCTCCACTCTGAGTTTCTGGAACTATCAGACTATAAAAGCAGAGCAGGCCCCTAGCTGCCCCAGACACCTTGGACGGTGATTACATCCCTAGAGGTGCCAGGACTCTGCCTGGAGACCCTGGGCAGGAATCAGGCTAGAAATGAGCTTGATTCCTTCATCTGTCCCCTGATTACTTTGGCTAGGAACCTAATCCATGTGTACATACATGTGGACCTACGTGCACACACATGTGTGATCCCTGAGCTAAAGGACAAAAATTCTCTCCAGAAATGCCAGTAGTTACAGCTGCATTCCTTTGTCTTTCTTGTTGGAGGGTTGATGATCCCCTGATGATGTGTGAGCAGGAAGAGACATTCTGCATCCTCCTCCAATGATGGATGTAGGCAGGCTTAACAATGTAGAAGCTGGGGGCAGCCAGGCAACCAATAGAAGCCTATCCTGAACTCTCGCACTTGGGGCCCAGGGAATTTATTTTATGTCATTATTATTTGGTACACTTGGCATTAGTTTATATGTCAATGTACACATATCAGCTAGGAATCCCAGCTCATAAACTGTTTTCTTTATTTCCTGTAGCCTAACCTAATTTTTTCAATTTAAGCACCCATTCCACAAACTGCTAGAAAAGCAAAAAACAAAGATCGGATCTACCAAAGGTACTCTCTGCAAAATGGTACCAGGGCTATGAGGCTTTCTATAGCACCAGGCATCAAGTAGTGGGAATGAGCGGCCCTCTGATCTTTGATCCTCTGTCCATTCAGGTTTCTGCTCAGACAGCTACAATCCCTATCTGTGATCAGGTCCAGAAGCTCCCTGCTGCTGTGCTACTTCTCTTGTGGAACAGGAATCTTTTACACAAGTATTGTCTTGTGGACCCCTTGCTCTCCCAGGCCTTCCTTTCTAGCATCTTGCTGCTCTCTGGAGACAACCCTAGCAAACAGATTACAGGCTCCCTCTGCTTTGATAACCAAAGCTATTTACTCCTTCCTGCCCTAGCCCCAGGGGAACCTCTTTTGAGTGGTAAGACCAAACTGCCTCAGAAAGGAGACTTACAGATACTTACAGATGCTGACATTTGGGGCTGCCCATGGGAAAACAAACAAACAAACAGGTTTCCTAAAAGCCCCACTCATGCACACAGAGCTTCCAATGATGTTCTTAGTGTTTTACTCTTAAACACAAGTGAACAACTGAGGATCGCCAGACCTTAGAACAAAATCTTGAACACAAAAGAGACTAAAATAAATGGTAAAAAGGAACCTGGAAGAAACAGAAAGGATTGAGGGAACAGAATAAAAAGTAAACAAACTAAAACAAAATAAACCCACCATTAATATCCTTAGAGAAGTAGGAGAAAATATTGCATTTATGAAATAAGATCAGAGTTTTGTTTTGTAAGAAATAATCAGAGAAAAAGCACAAGCTCTTGGAAATTAGAAATATGATAGCAAAAAAAAAAAAAATGATTTAGAGGATAAAGCCCAGTAGTCTTATTTCTAACTAGTAGGAATACCAGGGGGGAAAAGCAAACAGAGAAAACAGTGGGAAAGAAATTACCAAAGAAATATTATAAGCAAATTTTCCCCAAAGTGAAGCATAAATCTCCAAATTGACAAGACCTACCAAGTGCTCATACTGAATGTAAAAAGTCCCACATCAAGCCCCACATCATTGTAAATTCAGAACCCTGGCACATAAAGGAGATCCTAAAAGTTGAGACAACAGAGTGAGGGGGACCAGGGAACAGACCAAAAATGATGAGCAGGAATTAGAATGACATCAGTCTTCTCAACAACATTGAAAATGGAAGACAATGGTAATGACTCCAAAATTCTAAGTGAAAATAAGTTTAAGCCTGGAATGCTATCCCTCCCACCCCTGCCAAATCAAGAGTACATAGAGAATGAGATTTTCAGTCAGAAAAGTCTCAAAAAAATTTTATCTCCCATGTACTCTTTCTTAGAAAGCTACTAGTGTCTGGAAAATATGCTCTGTTAAAGTGGAAACAAGAAAATAAAAAGAGAGGATGGGGTAGGAGACAAGAATTAGGAGACAAGAGAGAGGTGAAAGGAATTTTCGGGAAATCAGCAGAGGAAAGGGTCATAACAGCTAGACAACAGAGAGAGCAACCAATCTCCATACAAGGTCAGCAGACTCCAAGAGAGCCATCTGGGAGGGGTTGAGGGGGTATCTGTCAGGCTCGACAACATGAAAATGTTATTGAGCAATGTTTCACAGAGCTATGGGAGCATGTGGGAGAACTTAGTCAAGTGTTGATATAAAACTAAATGAATGAAAATTAAAGGCAATTATTAACCCCAGGAAAAATTTTTTAAAAATGTGCAAGAACTGATATGTAATTAAAATACATTAATTGGTTTAATAGTAAACAATATTTATACAATTATGATAACAACAGCATTGTTAACCAGAAACAGGGGCAGACTAGAAGAAGAGAAGGAGGGAATGTACATGGGTTTAAAATCCTCATTACCATAATAGGAAGTCTATAACTAACATCTAAAATTGATAAGTAAGCAGCACATTCTGTGAATTGGAAATCTAGGGGAAATACCAGATGAATAACTTAGAGTTGAAAGTGGTTTTCTCTTTGCAAAAGGAGGTGGGGCAGAAGGGAGACAAATAAGAATAGCTAATCTTTATTATGTGTTTTTCTACAAATATAACTTAAAACTAAGTATCCAGGAGTAGTTTTATTTAAAATAAAAGTATATTAAGTAAATATTAAAAATGAACCCCTGGTCATGTATGTGAAACAGATAAACAGTTCTGACACATAAACAGATCAGTAGAGAAAAGAACTACAGGTGCTACCTATACTCAGGTAAGGTGTGGACACCAAAGAGAGGGGAGATGACCAAGAAATTCCTGACTTCTACTCTTTCATCTTATCCAGGGACATTGCTGCCTGTGTGCATATACAGATGTGGCTCACTTGTAAAAACCTGAGAAGCAAGGTAGAAACTCACCAAACACTCCTGGAAAGGTGACAGGGTCTGTAGGTTAGGACGCCAAACATAAGCATCACACTGCCTGGGTTTGAATCCTGGCTTTACCACTTACTAGTTGGGTCGTTTTGGACAAGTTACTTACCTTCCTCAGTCTCCTCAAATGTTTCTACCTCAGGGGATTATTTCAAGGGTTCAGTGAGTTATTGTGTAAAGGGCTCAGAACAATTATTGGTATATTTCAGTATTCTCTCAGCAGCCACCAGGTGAATCTGCTGAGTGCAGACACTGGATAAACAGTGTGTGTGTGTGTGTGTGTGTGTGTGTGTGTGTGTGTGTGTTGGGGAGGGGGTGTGGATTACAAAGAGCTCTAAGCCTGTCCCTGCCCTCTAGGAGCTTAAGGAGAGGGTAGGGATTGGGGAAAAAGAAACACCTGTAAGTAGGCATTTTACCAGTACTAGTGACCAGTAGCTGGATGCAGAAAGGGGGGGCGGGGGGTGGGGAGAAGGGCTAGTTTCCTAGAGACAGTGACTGTCAATACATGCTCCATGGGAGGGTCTAGGAGACACTCTCTGGATGGTAGCATCAGTCTCCTTTCTCTAGGAATTTCTCCTTCCCCTCCCACCTGCATGCAGTAGAAGCAGAAGCTGCTACTGCCTCTTTGCCTCCTTGGCCCAAGGAAACACATCCAAATCAAGTTAGCCTCTTACCTGAAAATTTTGGACACAAAACTGAGACAGAATTTTTTCCCTCTTGATTTCTTTGTGTTAGGACTCATATGTCAACATGAAAGCTATTGGTCATTTTTTTGCCATGGGAACTGGGAACTAGGAAACAGAAAAACAGTCTGCAAGCAGAGAAAAGGGTGCAGCCAACGCACAGATGGACACCAAGGCAGGAAGAGAAACAGGGCTTCTGGGTTCCTCAGGCTCTGCTCACTGTTTCTGATGCCAAACAGGCTATATCCCTGTGTAGGTTCCATGGGGACCCCAAGTACTCTGGCCACCCCCCATTTTATTAATGTTGCTTAGAGTTGAATTTATGTGGCAAACCAAAATTTCTTTAGTAAAAGAGGAGGTCCCTCCACTCCTTGCTCCTGTACAGGCAGCAGAAAAAAAAGATTTGACCATATTCCCTGATCTAGTGAGACTTTTGGTAAGTGTAAACCTGGAAAAACCCAAAGGAGTCCCTGGGGTTGCATTGAGATGTAGTCTGGCTCTGGGCCCAGACCAGAGCAGCTCTGCTTCCTGGGAGGGACTTGGACTGTGGAACAGGCTGAAAGAGTGGACAGAAACTCTGGGCTGTGGGAGAAGTCGAGGCTATCTGGCTGAGGCTCATTCAAGCTTGAAGGACAGAGGCTGAGGTGGGAGGACTGACAGGGAAGGACCAATAAGCATGGCAACAGGAAGGCGAAAAGGAGTGTCAGTAGCTACTAGAGGCAAAGGTGAACTAGAGGAGGGGGTGACAAAGCAAGGCTCCGGTGCAGGCCAATGAGTGGTAACCCTTCCACCTATTAACTCTGGCCTCCTCTGCCCATTGTATGCTAGGCAGCAAAACTTGGGGTCAAAGGAATGAAAGGCCAGCTTTTTGAGGGCTCTGCTATGGAGATGAGTCACAGAATTATGGGGTGTTACCATTGTGTTCCTCTTGGTGGGTATGGCTAAGGAATCGCTGATCAGCAGTTAGAAGCACCACTCAAAGCTACAATTCAAATACTCCAAAGAGCGAAAGATCAGAGGTTGGGAAACCTGGTAAGGCTTCCTAGAGGAAGTAGACCTGGAAAGATGGATAGAATTTAGACATTTAAAGACCAAGCTTTGGGAATGCAAGCTGGTGCAGCCACTCTGGAAAACAGTATGGAGGTTCCTCAAAAAACTAAAAACAGAACTACCCTAGGACCCAGCAATTACACCACTAGGTATTTATCCAAGGGATCCAGGTATGCTGTTTCAAAGGGGCACATGCACCCCAATGTTTATAGCAACACTATCAACAATAGCCAAAGTATGGAAAGAGCCCAAATGTCCATCGATGGATGAATGGATAAAGAAGATGTGGTATATACATACAATGGAGTATTACTCAGCAATCAAAAAGAATGAAATCTTGCCATTTGCAACTATGTGGATGGAACTGGAGGGTATTATGCTAAGTGAAATTAGTCAGTCAGAGCAAGACAAATATCATGTGACTTCACTCATATGAGGACTTTAAGAGACAAAACAGATGAACATAAGGGAAGGGAAACAATATAAAAACAGGGAGGGGGACAAAGCATAAGAGACTCATAAATATGGAGAACAAACAGAGGGTGACTGGAGGGGTTGTGGGGGGGGGGGATGGGCTAAATGGGTAAGAGGCATTAAGGAATCTACTCCTGAAATGATTGTTGCACTATTAGTTTTGATGTAAATTAAAAAAAATAAAATTAAAAAAAAAGATTTAGATAGGCAAATTAGAGTTCTGAACCCTATATTTCTTTTTTGTTAAATTATGTATCATAATTATGATATCTCTGTTCCATTGGTTAAGATTAACAGTAAGAATTAAATAATATCTGAAACATACTAGGTGCTCAATAAATGGAAATCGAATGTGAAAAAATAAATAAAAATAAATAAATAAAGACCAAGCTTTGCAATATCCAGTAGACAGAGAGGATTCCTCTTTGTAGCTCCATCTCCTGGAATGCTCAGAAACTACCTACTTAGTTGAATTGGATTCCAAGCAAAAGGAATAGCATAATAAAGGCAAGGGTTTGGGCGATGCATATGGGGCCACACGTAGCAGTCCTGTGTGTGGTAATACGAGGCACAAAATAGATCAGTGAAGACATATTGAAAAACAAGTTGAGGCCAAGGCTGTAATTTCGGAATGGCTGGTCCGTTCTTGAACTCCCTGAGGACTGGGGCCATGACATTCATCCCAGCCTGCCTCATCATGGGATCAAGGCCTGTGCAGAATAGACACACAGAAATTAGTCCATTTAATTTAGGACCTAGTGCACAGAAATTATTTTTGCACACAACCATTTACATTGACATGGTAAATGGTTCGGCGTGTAGACCTGTGTCTGAATCCCACTTGACTGTTGGAGGTATACTTTTTTCTGACTCCTTACGTTTTCATGCGAAGGGACTGCCCTAAAGTTATCCTTTGTGTCCCCAACTTGTTCCCTAACTTTACTCAGTCCTACTCATGGCAGTAGCAACTCCCTGGTCTGAGTTTGGAAAAAGGAACTGGGCATATGCCCAGAGTGGCTTGTCCTCAGGAAGCCGGCAACCCCTACTCTATGCTAAGTTTAGTGGGGCCTCGGGAGAAGCTTGCAATTACAGAGTTCATTTCAGTTCAGGAGAGCCTATTAGCAGACCCATTTGGCAGCCCTCTCAGCCAAGCCTTCCAAACCAGCTTTTATCAGTAATGAAGTTGACATTTTCATCCTTGTATGCCTGACTCCGGAGTCAGACGGAGTTAAGAACTCAGGAAATGACTGGGGGAAAGAAGTGTTAGTTATTGACTCCCTGAAATCCCAACTCTTACTGGCTTGAGAATTTCTTACCAGTAAGATGGTTATGATGATAATAGCCATTATATAGGCTTTAGTGAAAATTCCAAAAGGTAATATGTTAGATGTTTCTCAGTTCAGGCTGCTATTCACAAAAATATCATAGACCAAGTGGCTTAAATGACAAACATTCATTTTTCTCAATTCTGGAGACTGGGAAGTCCAAGGTCAAGGCATGGGCAGATCCAGGCTGGCGAGAGCTGACTTCCTGGCTTGTAGATGGCCACCTTCTCACTGCGTCCTCATGCGGCCGAGTGAGTACTCTGGTTTCTTCCCCTTCTCAAAAGGACACTAATCCCATCATGGGGGCTCCACCCTCATGACTTCATCTTTACCTACTCATCTCCCAAAGCCCCCACCTCCTAATACTATCTCACTGGGGGGTAGAGTTCAACATATGAACTTGGGGGAGGGGACAGAAACAAGCAGTCCATAACAGATGCTCAGTAAATGTTTCTGACATCCTCCTCTTTAAGCATATCCCTACGAAGGCAGAGTGTGTCCTATTCTACATGTCTAGCATATTTTTTGATGTTTTGTAGAGATTCGAAAAGTGGAAATGATCATTGTAGGGTCTCCCAGCGACTGATTCATTTCTGCCCATATATTTTAAAACAGTTTATTGAGGCATAGTCAACACACAGTAAAGTGTACATATTTAAAGTGTGAAATCTGATGTTCTGACATATGTAAACACCAGTGAAATCATCACAATCAAAATAGTGAGCAATCAACTACCACCCGCCCTCTCAGATTCTCTCAAATCCCTTTGTGATCTCTACTTCCCACTTTGCCCTGCTCACCTGTCCCCAGGCAGCCACTGATCTGCCTTCTGTCTCTAAGGATTAGTTTACATTTTCTAGAGTTGCATATGAAGGGAATCACAGCATATTCTTTTTGTCTGTCCACACTTTGAATATAGTGAAGGAACACTGATCCTGAAGTCAACAGATCAGGGCTCTTGTTCTGAGTAGATAATAACAGGTTGTATGATCTTGGACAAACCACGTAATCTTTCTGTGCCTCAGTTTCCTTATCAGTAAGATGGGGAATAATGGTGTCTGCACAACCTCACAGATTCGTTTATGGTAGAAATACTGCATAAGGTATAATACTAGAAGACTGCTTAGTCTCTTCAAGCAAATAACTGACTCTGTAACTTCTTTTGTCAGGGAAGTGTTATACAGAGTGGAAAACCAGAAGCAGCCCACAGATCTTCCTGGCTTTAGCTTTCTCAGACCCTAAGCCTTGATAAGGGTATATAGGTATGTAGAAAAGTAAAAGGAGAAGGGATTTGTGGGCTCATAATGATGGTGTCTTAGGGAAGCAGTAGGGAGGGTGTAGTGAATATTTCTCACCAGGCTCTCCAAAAATCCTTCTGATCCACCTCCCTCCTGATTCCTCTAATACCTGAGTCTCTCTGGGATTCTGAAGGCATATGAACTTGTATCTTATCAATCAACACCCCCCTCCTCTCCCTCCTACCCCCTCTGGGTTCAGGTTTGGCCTCTATCTTCTCTGGTAAGTCATTTGTCATTTCTCCATCTGCTATCTCCATGTATTATTGTGGGTTACAGATATGATCTAGTTTCACAGAGCTGAAGTTTATTTTGCTGTTTCTTATTCTCCTAGTGGTTTGTGAGTTATTCGTCAGAGAGGAAGGGTACAGAAACGTCTTCACGCTGCCTGCTTGAAATTGGAAACTAGTGATTTCTTTGCCTGCCACTTTTTTACGAAGATATGATTCACATACAGCAGAACACACAGGTCTTAAGTATTTTAGGCTGAGGAGTTTTGACAAACATATCACCCATGTAACTCACACCATTAGTAAGATCTAGAACATTCTCATCACCCCAGATAGTTTGCTCATGTCTCTTCCCAGTTCCCTACTACCATCCCACCCATTCCCATCCCCAGCCAGGCACTTACTTTTCTGGTGTTTTGTTGTTCTTGCTTTTCCCATTGATTGGTTTGCCTGTTGTAAAATTTCGCATAAATAGAATCATACAGAACGCAGCGTTTGGCTTCTTTTTGGAATTATATTTATCAGTAGTGTATTCCTTTTAATTGCTAAGCAGTGTTTTCTATGATATGATAGACCACAATTTGCTTATCTATCTTCCTGTTTGTTTTTTTCAAGTTTTGCCTGTTGTGAATACAACTGTTATGAACATCTGTGTACATGTCTTTTTGTGGACCTATGTTTTGAGACCCGTGAGTGGAGTAGCTGGGTAAATACACATTTAGCTTTAAAGAAACTGTCAAACTGCTTTGTACGAGCTTGTGTTCACACCAGCACTGTATAAGAATTCCAGTTATTCCACATGCTTGTCCAGCCTTGTTGTGATCAGGATTTTCATTTTACATATTTTGGTGGGTGTGCAATGGAACCTCACTGTTGGTTTTGGCCTAATTTTTCCGAATGTTCCCTCATCATTGGTAGAGCCTCTCAGAGCTCTGAACAGGGGTTTCTTGGCACTCTTTTGGGTTGTCATTTGTACGTCACAAGTGTGGCTATTTATGGGCAAGAGAGAATCATTATGAGGCTATGCTAACAGTAATGCGGGTTTCTGTGTTTACAGAGGGTGGTGACTGTAGCCCATTGGGAGATGGCTCCCTGGCAAAGAGAAATGTTAATGTGTCATTTGCGAACTTAGAAAAGAGGCCTCAGAGGCCACAAGTGAAAGATTATATAAGCATTGACATCTATTTAAAAAAAAAATCTAGCTTCATGGGTTTGGTGCTGTGGATAAAAATAATTTGGAGGCAGAGAAAAGATACAAGAAAAAGTTTTATAACTAAAATATAAAGAAGCACTTGGAAACCCATCGAACTGTTAAGGACACAAAGCTGTCTCAAATGCTGGCACCACTATTTACACAGTTAGCTGTTGGCAAACTGTTTGATTTGCATTTTCCTAGTGATTGATGGTGTTGACAAGTTTTTTAATTTGGTGTACTGGCCATTAATGTACATCCTTTTGTGAAGGGTCTATGTAAGTCTTTGAGCAATTTTAACGATTATTCTTTGTTTTTCATTGCGTTCTAGAAATTCTTTACATATCTCGGCTACAAGTTTATTGTCTGATGTGTGTTGTAAACATCTCCTCCCAGCATGCCTTCCCTGTTCATTTTAACAATGTCAATTGATGAACAGAAGTTTTAAATTTTCACATAGTCTCATTTGTCATTTTTCCCTTTTATGCTTAGTGCCCTTTGTGTCCGAAGAAACATTTACCTGTCTCCAAGCCAGAAACGTATTCTCCTGTTTTCTTCTAGAAGCTTTATGGAAACTATGGCTTTTTGAACTAGCCTCTGAGAAACCCTAGAAAGGCCTTGAGGGGAAATGTTGAGGTCTAGCCACCTTAACCCTGACTTTCTAGTTCCTTTGCTTCCTCCTTCTTCTGCCCCCACCTCAGTCAAAGCAGCCTCTCACTTCACTTTACGTATTGAGGCTTTAACTAAAATTCCACTTAACCAAAAGATCCACTTTTTCTCTATTTCTTGTTCCTTGAATACAGGAACCATGCAATCTTTTATTCTTCTTTCTGTCCTACGTACCTTGTGAACACTTAATACAACTTGTTAATTGAAATAAATCTAACCAAACTTGAAAATGAGAAGAGAAGGTCTACTCAGTTTAGCCGAACCTTACATAATATGTACTCCCGGGATTCCAATCTGGGCCAGGCTCCGCTGAGGGGAGCGAGGCTCCCAGTGAGAAGATCAGAGGCCTCTGTCTGCAGCAGGGCTCCATAGGAAGCAATAAGAAAAGCATCATCTTACACTTATGTAACCTTTTACTATTTATAAAACACCTTCATGTACCCCATATCCAAAAAAGAAAAGAAAAGCTCCTAAATGTAAAAAGACCTTTCCCTACTCATAAAGACGAACGAATACCCTAGAGTTTTAAATATATGGGGGCCATGGGGAGTGGGGAGGCTGGCCACATTTTCAATTTGAACAATTCTGGCCCCTTGGAGTGAGGAGAAAAGACACCCAAATGGCTCTTTCTAAGCTCCCCACTACCCCACACCTTCTCCAAAATTCCCACTGAAGCTCAAGATGAGCCCAGCTTTATCCCTTCAGGCGAAGGTCTTTATCCCTGGCAAATGCAAACGCTGTGGGAAGACAGGCACACTTTAGTCCCCCTCCGCAGTGAGGCAGGAGGCAGGATTGGCGGTGTGAGGTCAGCAATGGCCATGGTGGGAGGTATTTCCAACGGGGACACTGGGGGACTCCAGGGTCTCCCTTCCAAGTCTCATAGCTGTGCTCTGGTCAAAATCCGCAGACACCACCCCCGCCTCTGCGTTAGACAGGCAGGTGTGACCTAAAATACAAGATGCCCTCACTTCCTGTCTGTGGCAGTCGCCTCCACCCCAACGCCTGGTTTCTGCCCCCACATTTTCACTATTGATCTCAGGATAACCCCATCTGACCTAAGAAACTGTCTCCAGTCTGTTTCACACCTAAAAAAAAAATGAATAGTTGGAGACATTCCGATGGTTAAGATATCACGAAGATTTTTTTCTTAAGTACATAAAAAGCTCAGCCCCATGCCTACACATAATGGGTGTTCAGTAGATCTGTTTTGGAAATAAGTACAGAGTTCACCCCAGCCTTCCGGTCTGTCTCACAGACCTCGAACTAATCATGCTGCTGGGCTGGGCTAAGTCACTTTTTTGAGGGAAAAGAAGGTTAACTATCTCAGGACAAGCCTAATGATTTTTAAAAGACCGGTGGGTTGTGAAATCACCAGTACCCCCAAACCATCTGCCTGATTTCCATCACCATGAGGGTTCCCCAGAATTGCTTCAGTGACTTCCTTTCTCCTTCCTCTGCTTCTGAAACAAGGGCTGGGAAACAAGGAGACTTGTTTTTTGTCATGTCTTTCCCAGGCATCCTGCTCCAATGGACAGGGGGCTCAGGACGCAGGGATACAAATCAGCGATCCGCTTCCATCCCCGTGACAAACATCACCCGTCTATTCCACCAAACTTATCGGCACTGAAGCTTGAAATGACACTTCCTTGTCAAATCTGGATTAGGCATTTTTCACTCTGACTGGTGTGAGTCTATCAGTCCGCTGGAGGAAAACCCGAGCTCTGGAGAGGATTCAGATTCAGCAAAGTTTTTGGAGGTCTACTCTGTGTCGGGCACACATTGCATTGTGTGTGTGTGCGTGTGCGTGTGTGAGTGGGTTTAATTTATAGACCAAGCTGCATAGTACAGACGAGGAGAGCAGGGAAAGTTCGGGATCCTAACCCAGGTTTTACAGCCCTAGGTCCAAGTCCAGTGTTCTTCCCATTAGCCCATAGGAGCCACATTGCGCGCAATCCCAGGCCGCCTTCTGCAGCGTCCTCCTAGAATATTACAGACCACATTGGGCTCTCTCCTCTCTGGACATCAGCAGCATGGCCATGTGTCTGTGTCACCTGGAGAAACTGCCCAGGCCCGGGAGTTGTACCTTGTTCTTCCCATCCACTGATAGGGTGCAGGGCATATAGGAAAACAACCATTTACTGGGGGCACTTAACAGCCTGAGCCTTCTCTTATATACTGTCCCCAGAGCTCTGCAACACAGGATGGATAAGCTTTATTATTTTCTCTGGTGGGAGAGAGGAGAGGAGAGCAGGAGAGGAAGGAAGCACAAGGAAATTAATAAGTCACTTAGACTCCATCCCTAAAGGACCAAAGCACTAAGAATCCTGATTTACGGGGAGCAAGATAAGGTCCATGGTTGGCTGGGAAAATGGAGAGATTAACTTTATTTCTTGAGTACCTACTGGATGCCAGAGAGTGCATTAGGAGGTTGTTAAGAACATTATTTCATTTGATACAATCCTGTAATCTCTGCAGTCATATTTTTAATGGACTTCAGTGCACAAAACTGAATTAATCTTCTAATACTTCATTCATTCATACTATCCTTATTGGTCTATGCTTGGGTCTTAATGATTTTTTTTTCAATCATCTGTTTTAGTGATCTGATGAACACCCTCGAACCTACATCTAACCCAAGAATTGTATCTATTCATATGCTCCTTACCTATATTGTCACAAATTAAAATAATGTACCGGCCCTCTTCTGTAGTTAATTTTCATAACAGGCTATTAAGAATTGCTGGCTTAGCCTCCCTTGTCCATAAACTCTTGAAATAACAAAACAAATAAGTTTATCTGCTTGATTAAAAAAAAAATCCTTCCCTACCTCCCCTTACAACAGGCAACCCCATCCCCTATCACTTCCTGTCTCTTTTTTTAGATTGTATATCTATGGAAACTTTAAAAAATATTGTTTTAATTATATTCAAATTTTAATAGAAGGACTTGCTTTTTTAGCTCAACACTATTTTGCCTCGATTCATCCAGTGTTGCTGCAGAATCACCGGACACCATCCACTTTCACAACTATGTGATACTCTGTTGAGTCAACGTACCATAATCTATCCTCTTCTTTTGAGAGCTTTTTATGTGGTGTCCAGTCTTTTGCTACTGCTACTAAGTGCTACTGTTGCTATTTCGTGCTACTAAGAACACTCTTGTGCACACCTTTTGGTGTCCACGTATAAAAATGTTTCGGAGGTTTATATATCTAGGAGTGGAAATGCTGGGCCCATTTTACAGGTACGGAAACTGAGGCTCAGAGAGGTTAAGGAAACTGTTCAAGATCACATGACTAGTAAATAACCAGATCCAGCATTTGAATCCAGGACTACTGTGAAGAACAGAAGGTGAGGAAATACTGGGGGATAGGAGATAGAGGGGGTAACATAATTATTAAATTATATTTAATAATCTTAGCTTGAGACTAGAACTTATAATCACTGAATGTTCTCAGCACTTTGCATACCTATTCTCATGGCTGTGGCCTGTGCTGGGCATGGGAAGCTCCAGAGGTTGGAAGAACCTCTAGGCAGCCCTGGTTCTGGAGGAAGTCACTTGACTCCTTAATCCTCCGGGGCTGACTGCTTAGCCACAGAAGTGGCAAACCTTTCTGGGTTTCAGAAGCTGCCCTTTCCCAGGGCACGTCCTCCCTCCTACCAAAGATGGTGCTCCCAGACTCTGCCCCTGCCCAGCCTGCCATCCCCCATGGTGCGCATGCACACACACACACACACAACATACACACGCACAACACCAGAGCCTCCTCGCTGTTGCTGATGGGCAGGCTGGATCCTCACCCGCTCTGGCCCAGCCTGCCCCCTCCACCCCATGCATATGCACTTCAGAGGGAGGCCACCCACAGAGCCATTTGATCATCCTGAGTGCAAGGCCACACCACAGGCACAGGCAACAGGCAGGGAAAACAGGACCTGCTGTGTGGTGACGTCAGTGATGGGGCAGATGGGCATTCAAATAAAAATGAGAATTACCAGACAGATACACCCTTGGCAGAGCAGCTGTTCCCTGGCCTCGGGCTTACAGGATTCCCAGATCTGTGTATATTTAAGTAATGGCAGGGCCTATAAAACCCCTCCCCAGAGGGCCTCCAGGCCCAGATCTTGTTCCTCCGATAGAGGCTTCACTCTTTCCCAAGCCATAGACCTGCCCTCACCCACACCTTCACCTTCTATTCACCTTCTAATGGAATTTGCAAGCAGTTTTAAGGGAGATTGGAACTGAAAAAACTAATATTGAAGCCCTACAGAGAGTCAGGGATATCTATGCACAGGAAGGACAGCCCAGTATAACCTTGACTCTAGAGGGAACATCCAGGCACTCACTGTGCATCATAGAAGAGCCCTGGGCAGCGCAGGCTGCCATCCAAGAAGTATCAGACTTGACACTGGCCCTTTGGGAGCTTATAGTCTGGGTAAAAAGAGAAAGAAAATGAACGACAGATGAAAAGTTAAATAGGTAGCTTAGCTCTCCTGTAGAAGAAGTGATCTAGAGAGGTCTTTTCTTCAGGAAGGCAAAGTGCGGGCCCAGGAAGTGGTGGAAGGCCATGGCTAAGAGCTTGGTGCTAATCATTCACATTCGGTCTGCAATCCCATCCTGCCATTTGCCTGGGGAAGCGGCAATAACCCTCAGAGACCAACGTACCTTTCTATAAAATGGGATAATAATGCCTGCTCCATAGGGCTGTGCTGGCGCTTAAACAATGAAATGTTTGTAAGTTCCAGTGTATCAAATAAACAAGTCCTGGGGATGTCCTGTGCAGCATGGTGACAATAATTAACAACACCGTACTGCATATCTGCAAGTTGCTGAGAGAGTAGGTCTTCAAAGTTCTCGTCACAAGACGAGAAACTTGTAACTGGGAGGTGATGGATGTTCACCAGCCTTAACCATGGTGACCAGTTTGCAATATACACAAATAGCAGATCGTTATGTTGCACACCTGAAACTAATAAAATGTTATATGTCAATAAAAGCTCAATTAAAAGACAAAAGCAAAAGCCAGGACAGCCCTGCCTTGTGATGATGAGGGGAAAAAAAAAGAAAGAAAATGTTTGTAAAACATGGGCTTCTAAGACACGCTTCACGAATAGCAGTGATCAGTGATCCCTATGTCAAGAACTGCGTGACCCCATCAAGTTCTCTGCTCCAACTCAGCGATTATAGGGTGTGTTTTACCTCTCTCTCTCTCTCTCTCGGTCATGGATGTGTACATACGGCCTTGTTTTTCCCTGCAGCTTCAAAGAGCATCTCCTCTTCCTCTATCCCCACCAATGTGCCCCCTCCACAAGCACAGACCCCCCCCCCCAAATGGCGTGAGCCTGTAGGGTAAGCTGAACCTGTCCTCGTAGAAGAGCGAGAGCAGTAAATAGGCCGAGCCCCTGAATCTCTCCACAGCGGCCTGGCATGGCTGGCCTCTGTCTAGCCTGCTGCTAGCCTGTCTGGCTCTGGGACAGATGCTTCCCTGGGGACAGGGAAGTAGAAGCAGGGGCAGGTGCTACTAAGACAAAAAGGCTGGCAGACGGGCCAGCTGCCAGAGTGTGGAGGGGGCCCCTGTGTGTGGGACCTTAGGTGGGGCAGAGCGGGGCACGTGACGAGCATCTGGGCCGCTGCACCCTGCTCACGGCTCACCTCCCAAAGCTAATGGCCCAGGCAGGCAATGCTGAACGCCTCCTTTATTCTAGAGGCCAGGCTGTCTCACTCCTCCTCAAAAGAGGGCTTAACCCAGGCTGGCGAGCAGGTGGCCAACAGCTGCTCCCTCCACAGAGCAAGACTGTCTCCGTGGCTACAAAGCAGGTCCAGATGCCACCCCTCTGCGTGAGAATGTCTCCTCTGGCTGAGACCAGCCCCTCGGAAGAGCTGCCTGCAAAGGGCCATTTGCCAGTGGGAGGGGCCGGGTCCTGCAAGCCCCCTGGCTGCCCACAGGCACCACCTCCCCTCTTCCCTTGCAAGACCCCTTTATCTTAGCAACTGCCAGCCCTGAGTCAGGAAAGCAAACCAATAGATTCTTATGGGTAATTGCTGCATATTCGTGTCCCCAGGACTCAACTCCCTTTCTCCCCTCTATGGGGAGACTGCCCTGCTCAGCATGCCCCCACCTGGGGGATTCTGCGATTTGAATGTGATGATGACGCATAAGGTCCTAGAAGCTCCCTTCCAGCTCCTCACCCCTACCTTGCCATTTCCTGGCAGTTGTTGCCAACCTAAGCCCTGCGGAGTTGTGGATTCAAAGCATCCTCGCTATCGGTGACAGCTGACCTGGGAAAGCACTGACTGGAAAACCTCGACAATTTCATTTTATTTAAGGTTTGTGTGGTTTTTTAAAATTTATTTTGAGAGTGAGAGAGATAGTGAGTGCAAGTAGGGGAGGGGCAGAGAGAGAGGGAGAGAAAGAGGATCCCCCGCAGGCTCCGTGCTGTCAGCGCAGAGCCCTACGTGAGGCTCCGTCTCGCAGACCGTGAGGTCACGACCTGAGCCAAGACCAAGAGTCGGACGTTTAACCGACTGAGCCACCCAGGTGCCCCGACAATTTCATTTTTAAGACATAAGATTAAAATAATTTCCCTTAACCTCCCAGCAAACACATACACAGCTATTCTGCACTCGAGGTGGGTTCCGGAGCCACTGGGACCTTGAGTGAGAACATGCACATCAGTGACATTTCTCACATGTCTCCAAAGGCTACAAGTCAGGAGTAGCATTCTGGCCCCCCGCATAAAGTAGGGCAGGGCATACCAAAAGTGCTCCATCAGATAATTTGGTTTTGCAACTCACAGGATCTTGTTTTTAGCTCGGTCAATTCAAAGTTCGGGTCATTTGTGTGTATTCTGTGTCTCACGGGAAAGCCTGCATGACAAGTGAATGATCCCTGCTAATTTAGGTCGTAGGGCATGTCAGGCGGGGACCTAATACTCTGGCTGGGGCAGAGCACCCTCCAGAATGAAAGGCACCTTGTTCTGCTTCCAGTGTCAGACATCCCATTTGTCAATACAGCTTACATTCAACCTACCTCCCTGGACTTTCTACTGCCCACAGCCCCATGATCGGTTCCGGGATGGTTGCAAACCAGGGCCGAAATCTCCAATACCTGTGGGTACTATTTTGGCCTACACATGCCAGCTCCTGCCCAGTGCTTTGCCCATCTCATCTCCAATCCTCACAGCCACCCTGCCTGGAAATGTGGGTACTACTATCCCCCTTTTGCTAACAAGAAAACAGAGGCTAGAAGAGGCAAAGTTCCTTCCCCACGGTCACACTCCCTAAAAAGCAAAGGTTTCAGGATTCAATCTCAGGCATCCGAATCTCCATGTTCTCGCCTGCCATGTGTCTAAGAGGAGAGCCCCTGTCCCTTTTGGCACCTGCAAGACTAATCTTAGTGCCTGAGGAGATGGGGCTGTTTCTCCCTCCGTGGGAAGGGCATGCCCAGAGCCTGCCCCACGGCAGACGCAGGAGACAGAGACTCAGCACGTCTGGGGTTGTGGGCAGGGCTATGACTCAACCTGCCCCGGGGAGAACCACGGGCTTGGAGGAGACGGTAGCAGACCCATCATCCTAAAGGAGACAGAGCACAAAGAGCAGGACAGAAACCAAACAAACTGGCACAAGGGCACCTGAACGCACAGCTGGGAAAAAGCTCGGGCAGATAATCGGCGAATCCAATTTCCAGCCGGCTCTGCAGTGCATGCGTCAGCCACCAGCATTTTGCATCAGGCCTTCAACATCTCCGGGAGCCCAGATTTTTGAGCAAGTAAAAGATAAGGAACTGACCCCCATTCCCACCCCAACCCTCACCTCCGCCTCGGCCTGTGTTGGCGTATACATGCATCCCTCCCACCCCAGGGGCAGCTCAGCTCCAGCACCCCCTCCCCTCCCCTGCACCCACGCACCTCACCCCACCCATGCATTCCCTTCTAGTCTACAGCAAAGCAGAGGTTAAAAACACCAGCTGTGGGTTTACAGGGCTGGGGTTCTACATCCAATTCTGTCACCTGCAGGTTGCATGACCTTGGGTATATTAAGCTCTCTGTGCCTCAGTTTCCTCATCTGTATGCGGGGATAAGAACCCAAAATGGTATCTACCTGCTATGGGCTGAACTGTGTCATGTCCCACTCCCCCCCCCACCCCCCACCACCGCCAGCAAATTCATATGCTGATGCCTTAATCCCAAGTACTTCAGAATATGACTGAATTTGGAGATAGGCCTTCAGAGAGGTGATTAAATTAAAATGAGGCTGTTGGGGTAAGCCCTAATCCAACCCGACAGGTGTTTTCACAAGAAGAGGAGGAGACCCAAGGGGCATGGTCACAGAGGAAAGATGGCAAGAAGGTGGCCTTCTACAGCCAAGGAGAGAGGCCTCAGAAGAAATTAATCGTGCCTGCACCTTGATCTTGGATTTCCAGCCTGTAGAACTGTGAGGAAATACATGTCTGTTGTTTAAGCTACTCAGTCTGTGGTATTTTGTGACAGAAGCCTAGCAAATCAACACCCTACCGCATAGCATTGTGGTGGGGATTCAACGAGACAGAGCATCTAAATTGCTCTACAAAGCTCCTGGCTCCTAAAGTGTCTTCTATTATATGGCCGCTTTTGAATCTACAGCCACTCACTTTCTATACCCCTCATTTGGTAAGCCTTGTGCCAATGCTTGTGAAGGGCTAAGTTCCAGTGAGAGTTAAGTAAGTTCTCTGAGGGCCCAGGTAGTAGATTTCTGACCTCCACATCCAGCCTACCCTAGAAGTGCCTAATCTAGAAGGGCTGCTCAAAAACATTTGTAGAAATAATATTGTTTCAATAATTATCCAGGGACTGGAGTAGGGAGCAAGGCAGACAGTCTTCAGGAAGTTTATGGTTTAGTGGGAAAGGGGGAGACACTGATCACGTAACACCTTTTGCCTTCAATCAAGAAGCCAAGCGGACTTGGAATGGAGGTGCTGGCTGGAGTCCTGGTGATCCGTGGGAGAAAAGGCACCAGCTGGTACCCACTGTGTGCCTGCTATGTCCTAGGCATTGGGATAAACAGGCTTCCGTGTTAACGTACACTGTGTTCACAACAGCCCCAAGCGGTTGGCTCTGTTTTTATTTTAGTTCTACAGATGAGAAAACTGAAGCACAGGGAAATAACTTTCCTAGGCCCACATAACTTGTAAGCAGAGTTCACAGCTGAGATTCAAACTCAGACTGTCTAGCATCAGAGCCCCAATTATCTGGAAGAGTGTGCTGATGGAACCCCAGTCAAAGATGGTTCTCTCAGGCTCGCGGCTTTGTTTTCATGGCTGGGCACACAGCCACTGTGACGTGTGGTGGGGGGCTTGGTGTCCCCTCTGTGCTATAGAACCAGTCATGGACAGGGGAGGCAGCACCCATGACAGGTCCCCACACTTTCCTTCTAGCTTTCGAAATGGCTTTGCCCCCTACCTCCTGGACAGGGGACAAGAACAGACCTCAACTAAGAAATGCATCCGCAGGAGGGAGTTATATCAATGACTTCTCTTGTTTTCCGCTGGCCACTTGCTTGGTGTAGACAATAGGACAGAAGGGATTTTGCTTGTTCTCCCCACATTTACTGCGTGGTAATGAGATGCTCAGCATAGTGTTAAGTGTTTTCCATCTGAAAGAGGCTCTGTCAAGGCCTAGGAGATAGATCTCAGACCCAAAGGGTTCCAGACCCAGCGAACACTGCAGGGAAGGAGCAGAGAACCAGTGAGGGGCACTCCAAAGCTGTCCCACCAGAGAAAAAGGTCAGGGCCAGAGAGAATTTGTGAAGGTTTTTGGAACTTTTAGTGTACTATGAGTCCAGCCTCCCTCCCGAAGGGCTAAGTGCCTGCCTCTCACCTCACCCCCAGAGAGTGTGGGTATACAGCATTCCTGGGAGAGCCTGACATGTGCCTCTGAGGCTTGGAAACTTAATCCCAGCCTAGAAAATCAAAAACATGAGCTGGGGGCTGGCAGGGGGCTCTGGCTGCAGAGCAGAAGCCTTGTGATTCTAGGGTCAAGTACGCCCCAAATGCTTCTAGTCGGCCAGCTGTGGGTCTCTGAGACGAAGACTGGCATGGGGTCATCTAAGGAGCTGTCCCAAAGGGTGGCCTGGAGGAACAAACAGAGTGCAGCAGAGAGAAGCTGGGGCACTTCCCAAGAAGGAGCAAGCACCAGCCAGAGTAGGAAAGCATTCAGCCTGTTTAGGGGAGCTGGAGGTAAGAGGGAAAGACTCCTCAGAGGCAGGGTCTCCAAGGAACCCAGGAAGGACTCACCAGAGTTTTCCCAAGCCCAAAGATCCCGAGGCATGTGCATCAGGGAGGACCCCACTGCCCTGCTCCCTTCCCTCTCTTCTTTCCCTGCCCTTCTCCGTTCTGGAAGGGTCAGAAACCCAAGTGGCAATAAGGGTAAGGGGCATAGCTGGAAAGAGAGGAACCAATCACACACCCTCCCCAGCAGCAGGTCCCTGTCCTGCCCAGGCTGCTACCCCTCAAAGCCCAGTCCTCAACACTGGGTTTTGGGAGTGATGGTTTGCATGACAAAAGGCTTTTTCAGTTAACCCAAAGCATTCCACCTGTGAAGAAACACCCGCTTTCCTTTAGACAGACCTTCTCTGGTGCATTTTAATGATCTGGATTATTAACATTTCGTGTATCTCTAGCTTTTCCCCACACATGCAAAATGAGCTTTTACAAGCAGACACTGCACCCTCTTCTCCTTTGGTCCCCTCCACGGACCCCATCACCAGAGACCCTCGAAGGCTTGATGACTAAAGCACACTTTTCAGGGACACGCCGACTGTATGAAGTGCGCCGCAGTCATGAGCAAGATCAACCCCCCTCCATTTTCAGACTGCTCCAGCTGAACAAATACATACACCGTCCCTCAGCCTTGTCTCTCCCTGCATTCCAAGCGGTAGGTGGTGCTAATAAAAACCTCGTATTTGTGTAGCACTTTACGGTTCCGAAGCCACCCTCGTCACCTAAAGTCACCCTCCACCCCCCACACCGTCCCAAACCACTCCCCACCCACACGGCTGCTTTTCCTGACGGCCACCCCGTGCCAGCCCCTGCCTGGGGAGGCCACGTGCCCCCCTGGGGGAGCCCGTGTGTTGTGCGAAGCGTCTCCTCATAAAGAGTCAGCTGGCCAGAAACGTGGGCAGAGAGCGAAGGGCAGCGTGTTCAGGGTGTGTTTATTATGTTCTCACAGCCTTGTTTATAGTAAAGGTGAATGACATTATCCCACTTTGCACAGTAATGAGACAACTCAATGAGGACTCCGTCAGCCAAGCGGTTTACATGGCAGCTGGGCGGCTACGGATCTGTGGTGCACGCCGCGTGACTCAGCTAGGGCTCCCGCGGCTGGAGCGCGCGCCGCCGGCCACCTTTCCCCGCACGCGGCACACGGAAGGCGGCCGAAGGGTCCAAAGGGAGTAACGATCCACAAGGGAGCAGTTTCTCGAGCGGGCCTGGCCCCCAACCCTGGGAAGGCCAGTGGCCCCGTCCCGCAGCCTCCCATCTTGGTCCACGGCATCCCTGGGCGGTCCCGAGAGGCCACAGGGACAGGAAGACATTTCTGCTCTTGGCTTCTTCCTCCACGATCTCAGGCCAAGTGGCACAGGTTCTCAAAGGCAGGGGTGACTTTTGCCGCCTCTCCCGCTTCTGACCCGGAGAGACGCATATTGAATGAGGGCTGACGCTCGGCGCACTGAAGGACAGTGTCAGGTGGAAAATCAGATTCCTCTGCTTTGCGTGGAAGTAGGCACGGACAGGGTCAGGATGGTTCTGGGCGCTCGTGTCGATGGGGCATCTCTGCCTCTGCCTGTGCCGCTTTCACCTCTCCCTTCTGCTTCATGGAGAGGCAGCCGGCACCTCAGCCATTCATCTTTCCCACCCTGTTCCTTCCTCTTCAGTCTCTTCCCCCCCCTCCCCCAGCTCTCAACACAATGGATTCGTGTCTTTCCCTCACAGTCCAGGGCCCCGGGGCACGTGCACACCCCGGCCCGCTCGCTAGCTCCCGGAGGCTGGGCCTGCCGCCCGGGGCAGAACACCGTTTCACAGCTTTGGTTTATTCAGAGCAGCAAGTTCTGGGGCGGGCGGGGAGGGGGAGCACCAGAGAATAAAATCAACTAGGAACTTTCATCTGCCCACCCAGCCTGCGACCAAAGAGGCGATCGTGAGGGCTAACAGCAGGCACTGAAGCCCCACTGTGGCCTTGGAAAAGAAAGCTCCAAAGAGCATATTCCTGGGGTGGGTGACCCTCCGATGAGAAACCTGGAAGTTGTCGTGCTTCTGCCATTATTACCCCGACACGCCCTTTCCCCTGCTACCTGAGTTTCAACTACCACGTCATCCCATGGCCTTGGATACAGAGGCACAACCAAACGCAGACAGCCAAACACAGAGTGCATGAGAGCAAACAGACGAGGGAGCAGCCCAGGAGGCAAGCCTGGAGGAAGCACTGCGAATGAGGCTCAGGATGTGTGGGAAAACCTCTCTTAATCAAATACCCTCCAGAGCTCCCCGCCATCGGCACACCTGCTGCCGAACACTGCATGCAGCTGGAACGTTTTGATCTCAAAGGGGCGAATCAGACTGAGACAGCACAGAGGCAGCCTCCCCGAATCAAGCTCAGGGCTGGCGGGTTCCGGGTGTTGTGCCTGATTGCATCTTGGCTTGCTCCAGCCCTCTTGGCCACACGTTTGCATAAGCTCAGCCCTGCACATCCTCACTCCTCAGGCCAGTGCTTCCTCACCTCACCTGCACGTAGAATCACCTGGGGAGCTCTGAAAACTGCTGATGTCTTGGGTCGTGGCCCCAAGCTGTTCTGGGGTGGGACCTGGACATTTAGATTTCAAAACTCTACAGGTGATTCCAATGAGCAGCCAATGGTGGGAGCCACTGTCTTAGAACATCTTTTTTCAAAGCATGGTCTATAGGGACTTACTAAAAATGCAGTTTTCTGGGTCTGAAAACCCAGGTCTTTTGGATCAGCATCTCTGGGTGTGCAACCTGGGAATGAGCACTTGTAACAGGCTTTCTGGGTGAGCCTGGGCATGCTCAGAGGATCCTTCCTCACCCCAAAGGTGCCCTGGGGCTATGAATGGTTGTTACTGATTATGGTCTATTTGGTTTGCCAAAGGCAATGGGATATCTTACACCTAGCCTAAAAACAGGTTGACGCGCAAGTGGGGCCAAAAGGCCACTTGGGGGTGGAGAGCAGTCCTAAAGATCACAGCTCTGCCTGGCCTCCTGCCCTGGCTTGCCCTGGGTCTTCAGAGGTTCCAGGCCCAGAGCAAGCCTCAAGCCCAGAAGGCAGTCCACAGCACAAGCCTGGCACGAGGACAAAAGGAAGACCTTAAATGGAAGAAGTGGCACCTGCAGAGGCCCACCTAGCGAGGCAGATGAGGGCTTGTGGAAGAGGAGACGGGCAAGAGGGCAGGACCGGGAGACATGGACAGTCATGGATGAGGTATGCTTTGATATTGCTCTAGATGTTGTAAACATTTCTCTTTGTTTCGTCACAGACCAAAATCTGGGTTGGCATGACCTAAGTGCCTGAACATAGGCATCAGAGCAGAGAGCTCTGTGCCTTTTGTGGGAAGCAGGAGAGAAAGGGTGTGAGGACAGCTCTACCCCATGGGAGGATGGTCTCTGTGGTGTCCTGGACTCATGCTCACAATGGTCTCACACACACACACATGCACGCAGACACTCCACGGGAGTACCATAAATATAGCCATCACATTCCTCTACACACAGACACATGCCCACATACGCTCACATAGCGGCAAAATTCAGGATACCCAAGCTTGGTCCTTCGCGCCTCCCCATCGTGGGAGGAAGTCACTGGGTGCCATGACACCACCATCTGCAGCCTTCATTCCACCAATAGTTGGCAAGAACTCTAGGCCTCAAGTGAGGCCACTGCACAACAGTCTTGTTCAGACTTCTCCTGGGGATAGTGGAAGTGGTAAAAAGGCCCCTCTGAAACATTTCATTTTTCCATAACTCTGCTGTTCCAATTTACATGCACCTCATATTCAACAGTAGAGTTGGCAGCAGATGTACATTTCATATGTAAACAATGTTTAAAATACCCTGTTCAAGAATTTGATCATTAAATTAATTCCGGAAGCTTTAGATAAGAATGGTTTTTTACCAGTGGGGGCAGGGGAACACTACCTGATCTAACTAACAACACCTATTTGAGGCATCGGAGTTCTTGAACATGAGATTTCACAGAGTGCTTCGGTGTGAGGGCTAAGAGGTATGTGTTCTCTCCTTGATGGTTCAGACAGACTCACCAGCCCTCACTTACAGATACAACGTGCCATGGCGGAGCAATGGACCCTAACACCAGTGGGACTCAAGAGCCTTCTTGAACTTGTCTAGCTGCAGCCAAGGAAGGAAGAAATTCACAAAGTTACTGGACAGGAGTGCAAACACTAGAATCCTGTGTACCTAAAGAGGCCCATCACCCCACAAAAGGAGAATGCTTCAGCCCAGTTCTCAATCGCCTGCACTCCAGAGCTTACGCCTAATCGCAGCTATTTCATTTAGTCAAGCTGAAAGTTGTGGAGATCTGCAATGACTCCAAATCCACTGGCTGTGAATTATCCCAATAGTAACTCCACCATATTCTCTACGATTTGGTCCACCTGGAGACCAGCCTCTTCCAGACTCCTCTTCCACTTTCCAGTCTCTCTGCTGAGGATTCATATCCCTGGCACTGCAAATTTGTGCCGAAGTCCACTTTTTTTCTCAGGAAGCTAGGGTGCTTTATGCTCACCCTCCAAGGAAGAGTATCCTGACACATTTCCAAAAGGAGCCTCAGGGTACCATGAAAGCATTTTAGGAAGATTCTCCACAGCCAGATGTTCACAGTGATCTTAGCCTCACCTCCTGTTCCATGTTCAATCCCAAAAGGTCAGAGATCAAGAAGGAAGTTGCTGAATAGCCAAGATGGCCCTCATGAGAGAGACCTTTCTAAGAAAGCATGCTCCCAGGAAGCAAGCTGAAGAGTTACAGCCTAAGTTCCCATTCTCCCCCATCATAATTACATGACCTGCATGGAAGGGGGGACAGGGAGAGACAAGGAAAGTATTAGGCACCATGAAAGCTGTCCATGCTATGGGAATTCACCTCCCTTTGCCAAGCTGTCTTTCTAAGAGATCAGTGATGTGTGATGCCACAGGGAGGTGACGGCGGAGAATACATTAAGCAACAGAGAGGTTATATGGCGCCCCATTGCACAAAAGTCTACTGGAGCTATGTTCCCTGGTCATTCGACTTCTGGAATACTTCTTGGTAGAATCAAGGAAGATCTGCAAGCTGTATCTTTCTTAAAAGCAGACCCCACATCAGAAATCATATAAGAGATCTCCCAAGACCCTTCATGGAATTGTGAGGGTAAAAATGTCTTGTGAATTTCCTAGGCTAAGATGGGCAGTGATGACAGCTTTTCACACTGGTCTAATGGAAATGGAAGAAATAGCCAGCTCCATGGAGTTTGCCCCTTCTCCCAGAGGCCACCTGTCAATGACAGCGTTAGAAACCTGGGATTCCCCACAAACCTCTCTCCTACACTAGCACTGGCCACTACATTGTGACAGCAAATCACCTAGGTGAGCCGGAGTCTTCTAGCTATTCCTCACAGGGGTATAGTACAAGTTAGAGCCAAGAATCCTAACTGATGAGGGTGTGGAAGTGGTGGGAATTGCATCTGCATTATTTACACATTAGCCCAGCACAGCAAATCTGCCTTCTCAGCAGAAATGACCCAAGGCATTGTGAAGGGCAAGTTGCTGACCCAGAAGGAGGGTAACAGCAGCAAGGTGCTACCGCTAACCAAAACACAAACATGGGTTAATGGAATAGAGTCCGAGCTCTGGTGACTGGATCTTACTTTGGAATGGCCCTTCATCCACTCCTCATCCCCCAGGCTCCCAAACTAAACGCCATTGCTTTTTGAACACCTATGACATTTCACATTAGAATATGGTCTTGGCAGCAAGGGGAGGGGGGAAGCCAGTGATCTCCAAGAGTCCCCATCTGAGGTCTAACTGAGCCTCCTCTGGCTTTGGGACAGCAAATCTAAGTACATTTTGGACCTCAGGAACCTGGGATAAGAGTCTTTCTCCATGAGGCTGTGTACTTTTCCCTGCGCTTGGTCAAAGCAAGTCAGGGATGGCTCTTGCATGTTCTTCCTCGTGGCTTCTCGGGTCTGGAAGTCTATGTTTACCTGGAGACACAAACAGAGAGCATGGTCACAGGCCCTCAAGGGCCGTGGTGCCTGGCAACTGCTCCTAGCTATGTAATAATTACTAATGACAGTATCTTATATATGTAAGCTTAGTCATGCTTTTCAAACTGTTTTCATGGAGGTTATCCCTTTTAATCCCAGCAAGAATCCTGTGAGGTCTGAAGACCAGACATTCTTTGTCTCAATTTACAGATAAGGACACTGAAGAAAAGAGATACTAAAAGGCTGCTCTAAAGCAGTATGGAAAGTTAGTAACAGAGCCAAGGCAAAATCCCAAATCACTTAACTCCTAATCCAGGGGTCTTCATGATGTCAAGCAAAGAGTGAGACTGAAGGTAAGTATTAATGTGGATTCCCTAAAGGAAGCTTGCCCTCTTGTTTGTTCTTAACCACTAAAGAAACAAATGCCCCAGGAGGAGAGATTATGGTTAGAATGGACATCTCCGTTCTAAACAGCATTTTAAAGGGTCTACAGCATCCTGGGCACTGGGCAAAGACCTCCTACCTCCCAAGTCAAAGAATAATTGAAGAGTCCTAGGTATATAGCACACCAAAACTCGTAGACAGCAAACATTTTGCTTCTATAAAATCCTCCCAAGTAAAATTCTGTTTTATAACTCAGCACAGCCATATATAGAGATTCATTTTATTATTATAAATGATAATAACTTATTATAAAATAATATAAATGACTGTAATGACTCATTAATAGGCAGTGACAGATGTTGATGAGGTGCTTTATCCCTAATACTCAGAGTAGTCTTGAAAGGTACACTTTCACTTTGGGGCAAATGGGAGTCAGAGAGACTAGATAACTCGGATAAGACCACACAGCTTCTAACTGGTAGAGCTGAGACTGGAATAAGATTCCAAAGTGGATGCTCATCCCATTAACCTGTGCTGCCTTCCACTAGGAAAACTAACATGGATTCAATGGCATCTATCCTTACAGAATCCCTACAGAAACACAGGTCTTGCAGGCACATGTTTGAAAGACAACTAAAGCACTCCTAATAGAGCCCCTCTTTAGAAGCCCTGGGCTGTGCACTTTAGAAGTGATCCTCTTTTCATTAAGAGCCATCAGAGCAGCGAGGCTCAGTTCAGAAGACAGTCCCCAACAAGACTGGCTCAAACCCCCGCCAAGAGAGAGATGTGAGCCAGGAGCCATGGATAGAGGTCTTACAAGACTCTCGCCACCGCCAACACACCTCCCTCGGAGCCTGCACATCCACAAACTCCTCAAAGATCCTATGGGCCTTGGAGACCAGTTTTGCAGTTGATCTGGTCTTCTTGAACTCCTCACAGGCCAGCCAGAATTCTAGGTTCTCCTCGCTGAACTCGGTCTTCAAAAAGGCGCGGAAGGCGGCCACCCCATCTGTGGGTGTGGGGAAGGTGAAAAGGAAGAGAGATAGGAAGAGGCATAAGCTCACAGACTGTAGATGAAAGAGAGAAAGGTAGTAATAATGTGAGACTGGCCCTGATTGTCCAACCCCCACTGCTCCTCCACATCCTCTTGGAGACTCTACCTCTTAAACACACCGGTATCCCCGGAGGCAGGCTCTGCTTCCTACTCAAGGATCAGAGTGATATTAGGGAGAAATGTTTAGGAAGCCACAGTAATAATGACTGTGGGAAACCCTGGTCACTGCTCATTAGCCCTCAGTGGTCACTGTCTGTCCCCTAATGCAGAGTCAGCTGTCCCGAGTCTACTGGTGAGCCCATGTTTCTAATGAGGCCAAAGTGATATTCGTAATGCATTCTGTACCCTAATCCAAGTCAACCACCCTAAAAAAACAATCTTTTACAAGACAAACTATGGGAGGGTGTGAATGCCTCAGGGCAAATCCTTCACTACTACCAGAAGAACTTCTGAAAGTAAACACCCTACTGAAATTCAGTCGCTGAAGCCATTCTATTGCCTGTAAAAGATTCCCAGACTCTTTTAAAACCTTTTGAGGCCCCATGTTTTAATGGTTCATCCCATGGATACTTTATTTTAAAAGATCCTGCTTACCAAATTACGTGTTTTAATTAAGATTAACTATAATTTTCTCCCAATGACTTAATGATGAACACACCTTTTCATTTTTTAAAATCAATGTCATGCGGGGCGCCTGGGTGGCTCAGTCGGTTGAGTGTCTGACTTCGGCTCAGGTCATGATCTCACAGTCCGTGAGTTCGAGCCCCACGTCAGGCTCTGTGCTGACAGCTCAGAGCCTGGAGCCTGCTTCAGATTCTGTGTCTCCCTGTCTCTCTGCCCCTCCCCTGCTCATACTCTGTCTCTGTCTCAAAAATAAATAAAAACATTTAAAAAATAAATAAAATAAAATAAAATAAAATCAATGTCATGCATGTTGCCAAAACAGAGCAACGTGCTCTGATTCTAATCAGAATAAGATGAGCAGAATAAGATTACCACATAGATTTGGAAAACAACATTCATTGATTGCCTATATACTCAGCTAATGTTTTTATATTAAAATATATTTTATGAATTATCTTAACCCTCAATATACTCTTCACTATTCAAATAAGAGCTACAGCTTTCTACAAACTGTCCTCAGGGGATGGTCAGACATAGCCTAGAATAAAGTGACTGCATTGGTTAAAAATGACTCTGAGGGCACCTGGGTGGCTCAGTTGGTTAAGCGTCTGACTCTCAATTTCAGCTCAGGTCATGATCTTACCATTGCGAGATCGAGCTCTGAGTCAGACTTTGCACTGGGTGTGGAGCCTGCTTGGGATTCTCACTCTCTCTCCCTCTGCCCCTCTCCCACTCTCTCTCTCTAATCAAAGAAAAAAAAAAAGACTCTGGCTACAATGTTTTCTTTCTTTTCTAAAATTTGTCAAAAGGACAATACATTAACAGTTCTTAATTCTAAGGGATGGAATCACCTGAATATCTGAGGCCCACCAATGTGCACCAGGACAATGTGTTGCCCAGGATCATGGATTGGTGGTGCCATGCTGTTGCCATATTTAAATGTTTGTTTTTTCTTTTGTGAAACATTTTCATTTCTCCTAATTAAAGTTATTGGGTATCTTTGTCTTTAAAATGGATGTTATGGGGCACCTGGGTGGCTCCATCAGATGAGCACCTGATTTCAGCTCGGGCCATAACCTCCAGGTTCATGAGTTTGAGCCCTGCATCAGGCTCTGTGCTAACAGCTCAGAGCCTGGAGCCTTCCCAGGCCTCAGATTCTGTATCTCCCTCTCTCTCTGCCCCTCTCCCACTTGTGTTCTCTCTCTCTCTCAAAAATAAATAAACATACATTAAAAAAAAATAGATGTTATAATTCCCTCATTAGAACAACAGTCATAAAAACCAAGCCTTTACTTGCAAGGGGCAGGAAATTGGGGTAGAAAAGGGTTTTGATGCAATTCCCAAAGCCAAGCTTTAAATCAAAAAGAAATCTAAGTTTGGAGGCCTGAGTTTCACGTGTTTATCAAAAGCAGAGTAGCCATGAAATTTACCATCTAAGCCAGGACGTTTTTGAGAACGAAGAGGGGCATGCCTATTAATTACACAGAGACAATGGGCATAAACCATGACCACCACAGGCAAAAACCAGGACATACGGTCACCTTAAGACAAGACATATGGTCCTCTAAGACAAGGAGTATGGAGAAAGCAGAATATGATGTAAGGTTGTTGTCCATCAGGGAGGATGTAAATAAAATTGCTCCTGTGCCAAGGAAGGAAGAGGGGGGTAACATAGGTTAGACTCCTATGAAAGGTTGGCTCAGGGCCCCACTCACCCTCATTCCTACATTGGGTTTAAAACCTTGAAGAGGGAGTAGAAATCCAAGATAAAATGAGAATCAAAGACAGCATGAAACACTAACGTGGCAATGATTAGGCAGAGAGATGGCTAGAGAATCACTCATTCAATGATTTCTTTTATAAACTACTAATGCACAAAACACTTACATCAGAAAACAGGTCATAAAATCCCTGCCCATAAAAACCCTTGTGGATGCTCTTTTTTCCATACCTTGTCTCCTCCAAGTTCTTACGAAGGTAATCCAGAAGTTTCCACAGGCTCTGAGGAACTCAGACCTGAGAGTTAGCCTGCCTGCCTGCCAGGAGATTGCCATTGCTTGCAGAAGAGGTACCTGTAGCAGGGGCTAGAGGCAGAGGCGGGGTAGAATACCATTTGGAGCTGTGGAAGCCTCCAAGGAGATTCAGTGCCCATGAGAGCCAAGGCAGAGCTGGCTCAGCAAGGTGGTCTCTAAGCAGTGGATGGACACTATCAGTGGATGCAAGGAGGACCTAAAGACCCCAGGCCAAAGGCTTCTCTGGCTGCTTTTCCACTGTGGGCAGGGCGTGGGAAGGAAAGGGCAGGGAGAGAATGCTAAAACACTGCATTTATCTAAAACAGTAAATTCAGGGGCACCTGGGTGGCTCAGTCGGTTAACCACCCGACCTTCAACTCAGGTCATGATCTCACGGCTCATGAGTTCGAGCCCCGCGTTGGGCTCCGTGCTGACACCTCAGAGCCTAGAGCCTGCTTTGGATTTTGTGTCTCCCTCTCTCTCTGCCTTACTCCCCGCCTCCCTCACTCTCTCTCTCTCTCAAAAATAAATAAACATTAAAAAAACATTAAAAGAGTAAATTCAAAGTGACTTGGAAGAGTTACTTGGACGAGCCTGTTGTTTTTAAATCAGAAGAGACTAAATAAATACCTTGAATGGCAAAGCTGAAAGTTTGCTGTTAATGTTACATTTCGTGTTATTTTCCATTGAACAAAAACAAGCGCTTGCGAGCAACCTGAATCAAGTTACAGATAAAGAAAGAACATTACCTTTCTGCCTTCAACGATGGCATTGGTGAAGAGAGCCCTGCTCGGGAAACCATCCATGCTAGACAAGATGCAGACATTATCTCCTTTCATCAAAGTCTCAACTGTGTTGGGCGTTTGTGCAGATTAAAAAAGAGAGAGCACCTGCAAAGTGCCCTCGGGAATATTGCTGAACTTTTCTCAATTGTATAGAGCAAGAAGCTTGGAGGAGGGGCTTGACAGAGTTCACACAGGTAATACTATGTAGCATTAAAAATATAAGGTATACTAATTCCCAATCCAACACAGCAATAATGCCACCTCCACCCATCCATTCACTCATTCGCACACACCCATTATGGGACCCAGGCATTCTGCGAGGGGCTAAAAAACAGGCACAACGAAGCCCTCAGAACTTACAGTGAGAGGCTATTTGAGCCAAGAAAACATAATTTGGTAATTACGGTATACATGAAGAGTGGTATGACAGGGAAAGCAGAGGTTGCCGGGAAAGTACCCAGAAGGGGTGCCTGAGCCAGACCTAAGGAGGAAAGGCAAGATGTGCAGGAGGGAGAAGCTTCTAAGCTGAGATGTGAAGTTGAAGAGCCAGAAGCTAAGTGAAAGAAGGGAAGAGAAGGTGGAGAAGAGTCTGGCAGGAAGGGGGAGCCACACAAGTGAAGGCCTAGAATTAAGAGTGTTCGAGTAATTAGAAATAGTTCAAGAAGATTAGTGTTTAACAATAATAATAATAATAATAACAGCAACAATAATAATAATGTTAACAATTATTGGGGTGCCTGGGTGGCTCAGTCAGTTAAGCGTCCGACTGTTGATTTTGGCCCAGGTCATGATCTCATGGTTCGGGAGTTCAAGCCCGGAGTTGGGTTCTGTACTGACAGCACAGAGTCTGTGGGGATTTTCTCTCTCTCTCTCCTTCTCTCTCTCTCTCTCTCTCTCTCTCTCTGCCTCTCCTCTGCTCTCTCTCTCCAAATAAAAAAACATTAAAAAAATTAATGTAAACAATTATTGAGCCCACTCATAAGATACATCAAGAGGTCTGTGAAAGAGCCTGAGAGGTAGAAGGATAACACAGCACTGCAAAAAGCCAGGGAAGCGAACGTTTCAAGGAGGAGGAAGCGGCCACGTGTCCAGCACTACCCAGAGGTCAAGCTAGCTACGGGCTGAGATGTGGCTGTTGGATTCGGTGGTGAGATTCAGCAACCATGGGAGGGAGCAGCTTTAGTGGTGTAACGGGGATCCTGGGCACACTGTGGTGAACGTGGTGGTGAATGAGAGGAGAGGAAGCAGAAAACAGTGAACTCAGATGTCTCTTGCAAGAAGGGGAGTAGAAAGATCAGATAGCTTTACTAGAAGGAAACAGGAGGTCAGGAAAAAATGCGGTTTTCTGTGTTTTTGTTTTTTGTTTTGTTAGTCTTGAGTATGTTTGATGTGGATCTAATCAGAAAAGACTGGTTGAATAGGAGGAGTTGAAATTAAAGGAAAGAGTTTAACTAATAAAATGTTACCCCTAGGAAGGTAGAGAAGTAAGCCTGAGAACAGAATTATGATGGAGAGAAGAGGGCTGCGTGTGGATACCAGGAAGTTTCTAGTTTGGGTGCCAGAAAATGAAGGAAGGAGTTCCTGTCTGAGAAGGTGGTGGGACCTAGGCATGGTAGGGTTTTATTTTGATGTATTTATTTGGGATTTGGGGCAGGGAGTTTTATCTATTTACTATATGCCACACTTTTTGCTGGAGATTTTGCAAACACTAGCTCAATTTATTTTCACAACAATGCTGATCCATAGATAGTAGCACTCTCATTTTCCAAATGAAGACATAAGGCTTACTTACAGAAGTCGAAGCAATGTCCCAGTTACACAGCTGGCAAGAAAAGCCAAGTTTCCCTACCAGGTCCCTATGACTCCAAAGCAAGATCTTTCCAGATGTATTGCAGGCAGAAGGAAAAGAGCAAGGGAAGATAAAAGATTAAAGAAACAAAAGAATGTATCTGGTGAAGGAAAATTCTGGAGAAGGAGGGGGACCCAGAAGTAGAAGAACTTGTGCTCCTTAAAATCAGAAGTAGAGTAAAAGAAAGTAGAGTGGATGAAGACGGAAAGAATTGGTCAGGGAAGGGACATATCTGAGATACGTAAGTTTGAACAGCCTTGATCTTCGTTAATTTGCGGTGAAGTCCCTGTGAAGGTGGTCTGCCTCCATATGCTAGGTTTGCAGGATACGACATGAGTAAATCAAATGAAGTCACCACCTCACAGAACTCAAAAGCTAGTCTAGGGTCACAGATAGTGAGCAATAATTTAAGATAATTAATTGAATAATTATAAGTCCAGTGTGTGTGGTAGGGGTTTGGGAAGGGTTGACAACAGCTACTTTGGAAAAATGAATAGGAACATGATAAGAAACAGGCAAACACTTGTAAAGGCCTAGGTTCTAGTTCCTGGACAAGGTTACGATGCACCAAGAAGGAAGCAAGAACTTTTAGTTTGGGGATGTGCCTCTCAGTCAAAGAAAGGACCATCAGGTCCAGGTTGGTAAAGGAAGCTTAAACCCAGAGAACAGCAGGATTTAGGATCTAAACATTGGGACATAGGAAAAGGGGAGAAGGATAAACAGGAGGTTTAAAAAAAGTTGAAGTTAGAGGAGGAATCTTGAAAACAACCACCGCAGGCACTGATCGAGCACTTTGGGCCAGGCACTGCATTAAATGCTTTAGGTACCTCTGGCATACTTATAGCACAGGTCCTCATATTATTGCCATTTGTAGAGAAGTAAGTGAAGCTTAGAGAAGTTAAATAACTTGCCTGAGGTCACATGATTAATAAGTGGCATGGATACCAAATTATAAAGCAGGCATTCTTATGTGAGTCAGGAGTCCAGTCTCCAGCTCTGCATCATGGTGGGGCCCAAGCGATGCCTGCACCAGCAATGGCTGGGGGGAGGGGGGGTGGAGGGAGTGCTATCTCAGCCCAAGACAAGGGGGCCATGAGTAACTCCATGGATGGTGAGGTTTCCAGGAATGATGGCAATAGATGAGATGGGGAGAAATCGAAAGAGTCCCTGTGGAAGGCGGAGTTGGATCTTGGGTAGAAGAACAACCTAGAGACAAGGATGGGCACTGGATTACATTAGAAGCCATGGAGATGGACTCAGGAGGAATGGAGATTTGAAGTAAATGTATGGCAAACTCATACCCAGCTCATGACTTCCTGTCAGCTTCACTGAGGCAGCCTACAGAACCTTTCTGGTCCCACCTGGGATGGGAGCACCACTGTCCCAGTTGGGAGCATCCCTTCTGATCAGAGTCAGGCCCATAATTAGCTCTATGACCTTGGACAACACATTCGACTTCCCTGGGTCTCAGCATCTTCATCTGTAAAGTGAGGGGTTGGATCTTATTAACTCTCCCTGGGGAAGAGTCTGCTCTGCGCTCCCTTTGCAAGTCAGGCCTGCATGAGACACAGCTCTTAGCTGATTGTTTTCTGTCCTCCTCCTTAGCAACATCATCACCACAATGCACTGAGGATTTACCCCGAACCAGTTCTACATTGTCCAGTCTACATATGTCAACTCACTCAATCTTCACACCAACCCTATTATCAAGGCAGAGGTTCTGGAGCCAGAGAGCCTGTCTGGGTCCGAATCTGTGCGACCTCAGAAAGTGTCCTCACATCTTGAAGCCCACATCATCTCATCTGTAAAATGGGAATAATGCTGGGACTTACTGCACCGGATTGTTCTGAGAACTGAATGAGGCGATCCACGTAAAAGTGCCCAACGCGCATTACAAGCAGTCAGTAAATGTTAGCTCGGACGGGAGTTTGTCTCACAAAGAGGGAAAGTGAGACTTGGAGAGTTTGGGTTCAATGTTTGGAGTCACATGGCCAGTAACAGGGGACAGTGGGTTCACACACATCTGTGTGACTTCAGAGACCACTCTGCCTGTGTCTCCTCTCGTGATCGCCCGAGAACCTCACGTCATCTCTTCCTTCAAAGGAGGGATGGACAATAACCCCAAATCAAGCTGTCGCACTGAAAGTACATCACAGTGGGGCAAATGTGACACCTAGCTTACAGAGCTGGAGATTCTCCCACAGGAGGACACCTGCCATCACCTTATCTGTGGTGACAATGGAGGACTAAACTCTCTTCTTCCCGCAGCACCTCCCTGAGCATCCTTCCCAAGACACAGAAGCATCACATAGAGCAGACTGGCACGTTCCCCAACGGTGGCCTGGGGACACTGTAACAAAGCATGGCTGAGTGACCTTGTAAAGATGCCGAGCGCTTTCAGGCAGCCTCAACCCAAAAATGCGGTCATCTGCATTTCCAGGGCTGGTTTCAGACACAGTGGGAGGGGAACCAAAGCAAAATATGGCCTTTAAAATTTGTCAGGGATTTCAAAGGAAGAGCTTGAGGAGAGATGGGGAGGGTCCAGACCTGAGAAGCAGTAGCGTCTAGAGAACAGATTGTGGTAAAGAAAAAGCTCACAAAGCTCTGCACAGACTGTGCCTGCCCACAGCCCTCCTCCTCTGCTCCCCCACCCCTCTCCACCCTGATCTCTCACCACCCTCCATATTCCCAGGGCTGGCTCTGGAGGCAGGGGTGAGGGTCACTGTGCAAAGAAAAACTTCACCTGGGAACAATGGATGTGAGAAGGGGTGGGAGCCCCTCCCCCTCCCAGAGCAGATGGTGGGAGTGGGCTTTGTGTACAGACCACCTGGCCCACCTTTCCCACTTCTGGGACCCAGCAAAGGAATGGGATGGGACCAGAGCCAGAGCCATTCCTCCTCGTCAGCTACATCCTTTCTTCCTCCTTCCATCCCCTCCCACCTCATCCCTGCAAACTCTCTGTCTGGTCCTCGCCTGACTCTTCAGCATCTTTTCCCAGCGTCTCTCCCTTTTCTTCTGTCCCTTGTTGCCCCTCCTCCCCTCTTCCCCCTTCCTTCTTTCCACCAGGACCCTCTCCTTCCCTTCTGCTTCTCCATAAACTGCAGTTGGTTAGAATGAAGGATGCCAGTTTATCTCTGAAAGGCTCATGAGCATTTATGGGCATCTCTCAGCATGACCTGCTTTGCATGAGCTGTGCTCCCCAGCCTGGGGCCCTGTGCATGCCAGACCCTGCTCCCTCCCAGATACCCAGGTCCTGGAGTTTCTGAGTCCCCACAGATCCCAAGTAGAAGGAAAGAGTGACTCCTTTCTGATCCCTGAAGCCATTCTGCCTGGGATTGTGCCCTGGCTCTGACACACACTAGCTAGGTGTGACCTTGGGCACTATGCTTAACCTCTCTGTGCTTCAGTTCCCTCATCTGTGAAATGCAGATCCTAACAGTACCTGCTCCATGGAGCTTTGGGGGTGAAGGGAGTTAGGACACGCAGGGCCCGACACTCAGGGAGTGCTCCATGCGAGTTAGTGACCATGAAGCCTGTATTTTGGGGGCTTAAGGTGCCATCATACAGAATAAACATGCCTAATGCCCCAAGACAAACCTGGTAACTTAAAGGTGGTGGGTGGTGAATAGTTCAGGAAGATGAGAGAGAAACAAAAGGATCTGTCTTTTTTTTTTTTAATTTCATTTTTTTTTATTTCACTTTGGTTTTCTCTGTATGACATTCTAAGAAGTCAAGGCTCTATGAACATTACACATCTTTTTGAAATTAGTGTCTATCTAGTGCAGGAAGGGAGAGGCTCGTGTCCAGAATTCCTGGAACACTCAGCAGAATCTTGGCATCCCCCTGGGCATGCACAGAATCTCCAAGAACATACCCGTGGCCACACGTGCTGCCTGCTGCCGGCATCTTCCTCTTAGTTCTGTGATGCAGGGTGCTTACATAAGAACCGAAACTGGGTCACTATGAATGAGCGGTACAGCTGGTGCAGCGGGGAGGGTGGCTTAGGTAATAGTTCGATGTCCAGGAGCCCTGATTCAGCTGGCACGGGGTGGGCTGGAGCCCAGCTCAGTTCCCAGGCTTCGAAAAACCCAAGATCGCAAGAAATATTTTGGGGGTACCTCTCTGTTTACCAAAGTGCTATCCCAGACACCAGAGTTCTCTTGCATCCCTGATCAATAGGAAAAATAAACTGGTGAATGGGTTTCAATGTCAGAGGATAAGAAAGGCAAATTTATTTATAAAATCCAGGATGCATATACTAATGGTGAAGTCAAAAATCTCTTTGATGCAGAACTGAGTTCACTCCTTTGAAATCTGTGATGAGAACAGCGTTAGGATCAAAGTCTTTCTTTTGTGTTATCTCTAAAATAAAGGTTTTTAAACAAATAACTGGGGCTTAGCAAGGTTTAGGTAAAGAGATTATTTAGAGGACAAACTATTTCCAGTTACTGACATTTATTGGCAAGCAACTGGCATGCTAATTATACTTCAGCCTTGTGATTAACATAATTTTCTTCAATGATCTTCACTTTGTTAGTGTACGTATAGCAAAATGGTATGTTATAACAGTAGTAGGATTTGACAGGTGTTAGACTCTTCGAGCCAGAAAGGACATGAGAGATTAAGGCCTACATTGGACACAAAGAAATGGTGAGGCTCTAAGGTTGGATGGTTTCTTATTCCTAGGACGTGGTAGCAGAAGCCTAAGGACAGCCTGGGTCGTACAACTCCTATTCCAATGTTCTTTTCTATTTTATCAAGCAGAAGCTAGGTCAAGTAACAACAACGACAAAAACCAAGCTAGGGCCTGTATCCGCAACTAGTATAAGAAATTAGCAAGGAGTTTTCTATTGAAAGGGAAACAAAGAAAAATGTCCCTAATGGGTAAAAGCATTCACAAATGACTCCTTTAATACAAGGGAAGTGTTATAAAGCTCCAGGTACACCAATGCATCACCTAAAAGGTTCCCAAAATTAAATGTCCAGGAATATTTATCTAATTAGTTTGATACAGGAACACTGCAGGGAGTCTCAAAGAGGGACCACATCAGATTCGCCTGCTGGGTTGTTAAAAAACTACATCCCCAGGGGGGATTCTCTCACATACACTGAAGGGAAATTGGGAAGGGATGAGGAAAGGATACCCAAAGCTCATGACACGAAGGGGGTGAGGTATTATGGAATATGAATAAGCGCCCCCCCCCCCCGCGATTCTAATACAGTCCCCATCCAACCCTCATGTTCAACCCCCAGCTGCCCATGGAAAGAAGCTGATGCCATCTCTAGCATACAGAAAGTGTGAAATCCGTTTCCTCGATGAATTTAATGTTGTGTTATCACGAAAATAATTAAAATAGTTCTCTTTTGTGGAGCCCTTCTACGTCATGTTATCATACTTAGCATTTCACAACTATAGCCACATTTAAATCTCAAACAACTATGCAAGGCAAGGCTTATCATTCCCCTTTTACAGATGAGGAAAGCAAGGTTTAGAGAAGTTGTGTAATTTGCCCAAGGTCACAGAGCCAGTAAGCGACAGAATGGATGTTGGAGGCCCATCCAATTGCTTTTCATTCAAACCTTTTCCAGCAGACTTTGAATAGTTACCTTATCTATTCCCGGCACTCCTTCTATAAAGGCTAAATGCACCCACATTCCTGGGTGCAAGTAAAAATCATAACAATGTAGAGAGGTTGGCAAAGAGGAAGAGAAACTTCTTTTCCATCCATGTCTGCTTCACATACCTCTTTCTAACCCTTAGCCTCAGTTTATCCAGAAAACACACTTGCCATTTTGTTTATTTATGGCAAACACCGTCCACCATACCCGCTGCATAGGTAGCATCATACCATCAAAGGGTTGTGCTGCCTTAGAACTTTGGAAGGCTGTAACACAGTCTTCAGCGTGTTTCTTGGAAAGCACAGGCCACCCGTGTCACCAAGATGCTCCAGATTCATCGCTTTACGTACTTATGTTTTAGAGTGTTTCTCAAGATTTAGTGGGCATAAATATTACTGGAGGGCTTGAGGAAAAACAAATTACTGAGTCCCACCCCTAGAGATTCTGCCTCTGTCGGTCTGAGACCAAACCCCAGAATTTTCACTTCTTACAAGTACCCAGCAGCTGCTGGGGCTGCTTTCTTTGGATCACACTTTGAGTAACACTGTTCCAGAATTTTTTGGCTTGGAGAAGGATGTGGGGAGGGCTATGCAATGAATGGAAACCTGATACTTAAACTGTACATTCTAAAGCTAATGACCATTTGGATGAATAATTAAGGAATTTCATTAGCTCGTAATCTTAACGTTGTTGTTTGTTTTGGGTTTTCTGCTTGGTTGCTGTGTGACCAGATCAAGTCATTATATTTTTCTATATCTCAATCATTATCCCAAAGAGGCCAATTTTTAAAAACCAACAGCTTCCTTATTTATTGGTCTCCTTTTCTTAGAGGTGGATACTAACTCTGTGAATGCAAAAGAGCTTTCAATTATACTATTCCACTCGCCTGACATTCCCTGGGCCTGGTGGGGACAGGTCAGCACAGACCCTCCATGCTCTGGGCAAACAATGCAACAAAGCCAAGACCAAATGGATGCCCAGGGTGAGGTGTTCTGTCATCCAGGTATAGGATCAGGCTAAAAAAAGTGAGTGAGAGAAAGGGAAAGAAACCCTGTCTACACTTTCCTCTTAAAACTGGAATGAATCCAACTTTTATGTGAAAACACACACACACACACACACACACACACACACACACACACAAAGGAAGGAGGGAGGAAGGAAGGAAGAAAGGAAGGAGGAAGATTCAGAGTTTGAACTGAATCAGAGTTCAGGACTGAGGGTCCCACTAAAAGTTGGACATGAACATCAGGAGGAAATCAAAGCACACAATTTTGTGCCTACTCTCCCGTAACCCGTCAGAAAAGAATTCTCCCACAAACTGGGAGTCTTTGCTGTCCTGGGTATGAAGTGCAGAGGCAGGAAGTCTTCTGGATGTGTACATGTACATGCACACACACATGCATACACACAAACCCTCCAAGGCAGTGTAAGGAGCACAGCTCACAGACACCAAGTCTAACTGTCCCTGGATGAGCAGGAAAAAGACGCCAAATTAGCCCACATTAGAAATCCTTCTTTGGCTGATCAAGTCACCAGCAATTTCATTTTTCATTTGTTAGTTGGGGGAAAAAAAAGAAGCCCTCAGCAAGTGGCTGTCCCCCAGACCTCCATGGTATCTCTTCAGCTTGGTCCTGCACTTGTAAGCAAATGTGATTGGAACTCAAACTGGTCCAAATATTTGCTTTCCAGATTTTTCTCTTTCTAAAGTTTAAAAAATGAAGTTTCTTTCTTCTTTTCCTGAGGTTTGAGCCTGAGAAGAGCTCCCCACATGGTGGGACCCTGTCGAGGAGGGAAGGCTTCGTAACCCAGGTGCTTCAGCCCCTCATTTGGTTGCCTGAACAATTTCAGCTTTGAAGCAGCTTTACGTAACCCTGCAGGCAGTGCTGACTCAAACCACCTGCCGTAGGTGTTTGGTTATGGCTCAGTCTCCGGGATTGCTACAGACAGCATCCTAGAACAAGAGAGTAGTCCTGGATCCAGTCTCTGAAACACCGTATTCCAGATCCTTCATTGTAGAGATGAAGAACCAGATTTTCCAAGAGATTGAGGGACTCCATCAAGGCTGCCCAGCTATTTAGAAGCAGAACCGGGTTAAAATCATTTGGACACAGGTCTGACTACCAGCTAATGTTCTAAACTTAATTGTGCAGAAGCATACTCTCCAATTAAGTGCAAACAATGCTCTAAACTAAAAACAGACCCGCTGCTGCCAGGTCAGTAAGGACTTCTAATACTGACAAAATGGAATTTAAGAGGAACACCCAGTATCAGGATTCTATCTGAAATCTTGAAACTCCCTAGCCTGTAGTCAGCACACTATTATTTCTTATGTCCACGTCTCAGAAGGCTGCATTCTCCACCAGGGAGGTCCTGTCCTGTCCACCCCCAACCAACTGCTTAGCACAGACTTCAAACATAATGAACACTTAGTACACCTTTATTGAAATAAATGAGTGCCCAAAACACTCAAGCAGAGCAGGGAAGGTAAAGATGCTCTATAAACTGAGAATGGGGGAAAAAAAGAATTATCTGAAATAGAAAACTCAGGGAGGACAGTTGCCTACATACAGAGGATTACCAGGGGGGTGGGTTCTAGACTAAAGCACATTGTTTCCGGAGCTCATTCGTGATTCTCCTTTCTTTACTTTTTAGGACATTTTGCTATCTTAATTGAAAGCCCTGCACACCTCTGATCAACCACTGTCCCTCCTGAGGGACCAGCACACATGCAATCCCTTTGGAAAAGCTTAATCAGCCCTAATTGAGTCACAGCATTAACCCAAATTAATTAGACTTTAAGAAAGTTGTCAACACCCTTCAAGGTAACCTGGGCTCCAACTCCTCCCTAGCCTTCACAGAGAGAAGGCTACGGAAATTCTGCCAGTGACCTGTGAATACAGGCCTCTTTCTTCTCAAAGATGTTCGCTTATTGGCTTTTTATTTCTATGCTAAACAGAAATAAAAACAGAACATCAGACTCCAGGAAGGATCACAGAACCTCAAAGTCCAAAACAACCTATTTCTGTTGTGCCTTGACAAAGAAGCAATGTGGTGGCCCCTTAGTGGAATCCCCATCTCAGAAAGGAGTAACTGCCTTCCTGGAAACCAAATACATCCAGGATGGAAGGAGAACCAAGTGTCTGCAGTTCTAAAAGTCACTGAATCAAACAAATAAAAGTAAAACTTTTAATCTCCAGGTCTTGTCACTGCAGCAGTTCAAATATACCCTAAGATTACATCCGCTAATTTAATGACCATAAGCTTTGACTCTAATGGCTCAGCATTAATAACTGGCAGCCAAATTTGCAAACTTATTCTTAAGGCACATTTATTTTGCATTTGATAAATAAGCATCATTAAAAAAAATACCACCATATTCTTACACAACACCTTTAAGTAGAAAACCCCAATAAAGGTGTCTTCTTGTGAAGATTCTCATACCCAGGTGACAGGTAGCACACAGGTGTTTCTATCACCATTTCAGAATGAGGAAACAGCCTCAGGGACTTGAACTAAGTGAGTCAGTTATGAGGCTGAAATAGAAACCAAACTTCAAGATGACCTTGAAGTAAATCCAGCCAGAAAAGAAGGTGTAAATTAATAGTGACACTTGTTTAGCCTAATGTGACTCCAGAAAACAAGTCAAAAAAATAGCCTCATAAAAACCAGCCTTCCTGCCAAATTCAAAGTATTATTGAACATATGCCATTACCTTGGCAAATTTACCACAGAAGCTGGCTGTTTGGGGTACAGCCACATGTCACACACACTCTACCTATGCTGGCTTGTTTTCCTTCCTGACTGTAGTCCACAGAACACTCAAATGACTATGTGTCTCATGAAACTACTTGCTACAATATATGCTTAGTCTTAGATCTCACATTTCATTTTAAAATCTGTTCAAGAGCATTTGTTAACTAGTTTACTAAGATCAGGGGCATAGTTAGAGGGAACAGCCCATCCAGCAGACAGAAAAACCAGTTCTAAAGACATCTGAGGATTGGGGGACTCCATCAAGGCCACTCAATTACCTAGTAGCCGAGCTGGGTCAAAATCCAGAACACAGGTCTGAGTATCAGGCAATGCCCTTAACCTCCTCTTACAAAAATCAAGTTCCCCAATTAAGTGTAAACAAGACTCTAAGCTAAAAGCTACCCTTCTGTACCTAGATCAATCAGGATTTCTACTATTGGCAGGAAGGGTATAAAAGGAACTCTGAAGGTCTGGGTAAAACCTTTCCTCTGCAAAAGACCCTCTTCTCTTCCTCACCCCTGCTCGCCCACTCCTATGTATTTCTTGCCACTAGGATTTCTTTTTTTGTTTTTTAAGTTTTATTTATTTATTTTGAGAGAGAGTGAGAGAGAGAACATGAGCAGGGGGAGGGAGGGGCAAAGAGAGAGAGGGAGAGAAAGAATGCTAAGCAGGGGCTCGAACCCATGAACTGAACCCTGAGATCATGATGTGAGCCAAGATCAAGAGTCGGGGCTTAACCGACTAAAAATTGCCCAGACACCCCACCAGTAGAATTTCAAAGCCTGATAATTTTGGACTTGCTTATGATGAGAAAAAAGCAAGAGCTGGAAAGTTTGGCCGGCATCAAAGCACCCTTCCCACCCCAAAATATGCATGATTACGTCTGTATCTGTTGGGGGACAAAAGGCATGAGAAATGAGGAAAAGGGAAAACAGAAAAGAAGGGGCAGCAGAAATATGTTCTAGTAAAACCCACACCCATCCAGAAACTGAGGAGTGTGATACAGCCGGAGTAGTAAAGCCCCAAAATAAAAAGCAACAAGAAAACACAAAACTATGCCAACTCAAGAGACTAACAAAATGCACAGAATATACATTTGATGGATGAGTAACCCAAGGCTCTCCAGGGACTTGGAGGGAGGTCATTCAATTTTTTTTTTAATTTTTTTTTTAACGTTTATTTATTTTTGAGACAGAGAGAGACAGAGCATGAACGGGGGAGGGTCAGAGAGAGGGAGACACAGAATCTGAAACAGGCTCCAGGCTCTAGCTGTCAGCACAGAGCCCGATGCGGGGCTTGAACTCACGGACGCGAGATCATGACCTGAGCCGAAGTCGGCCACTTAACCGACTGAGCCACCCAGGCGCCCCTCATTTAATTTTATAAACAAGATCTGGGGTGGAAACTAGACGGTCATTCCACTGAGCCCATCACTCCAACTCCCTAAACTGAATTCTTTCTTGCCAGAACTGCTGAAAATATGAAGGCTTCTTGGGACCATACTTTCAACCCAGAATGCAGGAAAGAAGGCCCTCTTCCCACTACACTTAAACTGTGTTTTGTTATCCATCCACTTCCCTAAGCAGGAGGCTCTGTGAGGGCAGGGACCTGAGCTGTGTGGGGCACCCAGTACAGTACCTGGATCATGGTGGGAATTTGGTGCATCTTTTGCTAAACGGGTGATTTGCTGCGACACAATGAGACCTGACTCTACTTACACTTATGGGAGAGAAGCACGTCAAAGGAATCTGCCCACCTCGTGGCTTCTTCTGTGGATAGTCTCCTAGGAAAGAAGAAACATCTCTCTTGAATATTTCTGAAATGACCCCCCACCCCCGCCCCGCCATCAGCAACCATTGAGATTTGCTCAGGCAAACAAATCAGAACAATGAGAGGAAGGGGTACAGACGAAGAACCACACCTGGATTCCTACAGTTCTGTCACTGTCGATGGGTACATTCTTAAGTAACTGATGGCAAACCTCAGTACTGGAATTCAGTGTGTTGAGTACATTAGGTTTCAGTCTAAAAAACCAAGCTAAGTAAGCACATGATATAAAGATGCCAAGACAACAATGGAAATAAACCAGCCTTAGAGTCAGAAAAGGTAGGCTGAGCTCCTGACTCCATATTTTACTGTGACATAAATCTCTTCACCTGTGCAATGGGTATCATGATGCACATCCCAGAACCTCACAAGGGTTAAAGGAGGTAACATCTAGGACATCATTTAACACAGTATTTGCACAGTACAGGCACTGAATCCAGATTATCTGAACCTAAACACATTTTTAGACTATTTTTGAGTGCTTGTTTCCAAACTAAGAGCTCAGATGGCCAACTAAGTAGAACCAGGGAGTATCCTTCATCACAGATTCGTAAGAGTGGTGGATAATATGGTTCTCTTAAAAGTAAAAAGAGCCGGTGACACCTGGGTGGCTCAGTCAGTTAAGCATCCGACTTCAGCTGAGGTTATAATCTCGTTTGTGGGTTCGAGCCCCACTGTGCTGACAGCTCGGAGCCTGGAGCCCGCTTCGGATTCTGTGTCTCCCTCTCTCTCTGCCCCTCCCCGACTCACACTCTGTCTTTCTCTCAAAAATACAGAAACATTAAAAAAAAAAAAGTAAAAACAGGGTTCCTATTCTGAATTAAATCATGCATTTTGAAAAGGAAAGTACACGTCCACGCACTCGCGTTTAGGGATATAAAAGAAGCTGCCAAGTGGCAGGGATTTACTGTCACCCGGCTCATCTGGTCAACAACTCAGTAGAGAAGAACAGGTCCTACAGCCCCGAGGTGGGCACCCATGGTGAGCTCCCTGGGAATTCCAGGTGGCCACACTACTCACTTTAGAGCACGGTTGGGTTTGTCGGGAAGAATAGCTGTGAAATCACTACACGAGTCTGACTTGTGAGACAGGCATCCCAGGCGGGTCCTCATCCCTTTGTTCCTGCAACAACACAGGGCAGAAGGACGGGAAACTGTTGTGATCGTACCTGTCAGCTCTAGAAAGGCCCCCTGGAACTGCTGCTGCAGGAGCCTCAGCTGCCTCCCCTGACCCCCCATCCTGCCCCAGGCAGTCCCTAAAGATTTCATGAACAAGAGGAGAGATACCTAGAAGATCAAGGGATATACTCACTCCCTAACTCGACTACTGGAATGGTAATAGGTACCCTACCCCCTAGAGGCTTAAGGCTTTTTCAAAGCTAACACTCAACTTGATAGTAAGTCAATGAAGGTCATTAGCTTGGAAGAATTTCTAAATTGGGATTCTCTGTAGGGAAAGGAAATACGGTGAAGACAAAATAACAATCCACATTTTGCTCTCCCACTAGGAGGGCAAAGGAGCAACAGCAGCAGTTTCTGATTGCAAAGCCTTGGAAGTGGTACCCACACGGAGGGTAGAGAGTTGTTCGCATAAGACAGGGGTGCAGATCACAGAATCTCAGCACACAAATGAAGCTTTAAGGCAAATTAATTCTGACTCAGGTTCTCCCCACTCATCCCAAAACCTGGGGGGATATATATACATATACATAAATGGCTACGGACCAGCAAGGACCAACACCCATAGGTGACTGCAATGAATGGTCAAGAACCAGGACCTCTTTCTCAGTTCTTTCATGGACTTCACTCATCTCTCATATTCCTACTTATATTCTGGCTTATCTCAATCAGCATGTTTACAATTTTAACACATATGTGTAAAATTCTTGTACTTTATATTTTCCTAAGACGTTTAAAGGTTCTGTTATGGAGAATCCAATGGGAAATTACGTGAATGTCTCTTTCTGACTTACAACATTAGTGCCTTTTAACCTTTAACCATAGATCAGCAAACTATGGCCCCACAAGATGCCTGTTTGTGTAAATAAAGTTTACTGGAACACGACAGCACCCATTCATTTCCATATTGTCTAAAGCTGCTTTCAAGCAGGAGGGCAGAGTTGGATGGTTACAATACAGACTGTATAAAACTCAAAATATTTACTCTCTGTCCCTTGACAGAGTAAGTTTACTGACCCTGGACCTTTAACCGTGGCAGCTCCTCGCATGCAGAGCAAAGGTAAGTGGGAAGGGTTTGGGGTAATCAAATCAGGACTTTGGAGTGACCTAAAAGGGCACCGCCACATGCACACTGGTAACAATTTGCCACAGAAATAGTCCTGGAGAAGTTATTTTCCATGTGGAAGGGAAGTTCTTCCAGCCTGGCTTTCCCTTCCCCCGTTTCACGAATCCTGGACCTGGGCAGAGACATTAGAAGCCATCCAATTCAAACTCTTCCTTTCACTCCACATGGGTTTTCATCCCTGTCCCAGCTTCTCCAACAAACGTCAACTGGGATGGTATTATATTTGGCAAGGGTGGACATTTGTATTCCACAGCCCATCTCCGAGAGCCTTTTAAAGCTGGAACATCCAAGTTCCCAGAAATATCCCCTCTCCTGCAGAAAACTGGGTGTGCACGTCCTATGTTCCCACCTCTGATCTCAGCCAGGCACATTATGAAGCCATCGATTTTGTGGCATTTTAAAACATTAGTGCTAGCCATTCTATCTCCGGCGATGGTGAGCATGTTATGTCCACTCACTCTTACAAATCACAGGGTGCTCTGACACCAGGCCATGTGAGCAACTGATTAAGGGCCCCTGAGTCACCACATTCCATGAATTCAAGTAAAGGTCTTGCTCTGGCTGCACCAAGGCCAAAACCCAACTTTCAGGGAGTACATTCACTCCTCGGTGCCCCAGAATCATCAATCACATAATAGTCAGGTCAATGCCCCCGAAGAGCAATTAAGAGGACTTCAAAAAATGGCAAATCCACAAAAGCCATCTAACCAAGTTTAGCAGGGGCTAGTGTACAGGGTATACTTGTTACCAAGACAACGGTGATTCTCCCAAATAGTTTGCAAAGATCTTCCACAAGATATTCTTTGGGGCCAAATGGTTTTGATTTTCCATCTTGTGTAGCTGAGACCTGAATTATAACCCTGTTAGTTAGGTCTGAAATAATGGGAGCAGAAGTGAGAGTCAAAGGTTAAGGTTACTTAAAAACAACAACAACAACAACAACACAAAACCAGAAATCAAAGCTTGCCCTCATCTCTCTTCCCTGTTCCAGTACCTTATAGAGGTTCCTAAATGGTTCAGTACAAGCTCATGCACAGTCCCACCCCATGAGTCCCACCAGTCAATAGGAGGGGTCGGCGCTAAGGCAGGTCCCGTTTGCAAGGCCACAACTTTGCAAGAAGCACCCAGGAAGGACAGCATGGTCCACACAGATGGCCTGAGGGGCTGGATGCAAGTGGACCACCCGTGGGATTAGAAGGCTGGGGCAGGCTCAAACAGCAGGGGAGAAAGGGGAAAGGGACAGGCGCGGGAAGACAGGTTAGCATCATTACCTGCGTGGCATCAGTAAAGCGGCCATGCAGGCACACGCTTACGGTTAACCCTCTGGCCGGTGTGCAGGGACGTCAGGGCGGGAGATAAGACTGCGGGGCACAGGGGTAAATCCCTCTCACGTCCTCTCACCTAAAATCAAAGAATCTGCTGTAAGAGGGGGGCCACCCTCTCTTATCTGACTGTGCTACAAATCCTCTTGGATGGCTTTCCGCTGACAGAATACCTTCCCACACACAGCCCGCTCCCCACAAATGCCTGCTTGTCCTGAGGAAGGGTGACCAACTAAGGATGAACAGGGACAAATTGCTGGGTGGCTCCTACATCCCCAAAACACAGCCCATCAACAGTGAAGTGGGGCACATGCCCCAGGGGAGGGAGGCATGGGCCTGGCAAGCCAAAAATTACCATTCTCTTTGTCTTACTCCGGTGGGGCCCAAGTGAACAGCCAGCCAGGGGTGGGGAGTGGGTGGTCAGCGCTTGTTCTAGAATTATTTGGCTGCCTCTCTGATTCTTGCCTTCCTCTAAGGATGGGATGCAAGGAGCCTTGGGAGGGTATAAGCAGGAGGAAGGGTGAAGGCTCATCGAGCACTGTCACGGCATAGGCTTGCTCCTTTGCAGGGATCACAGGCACAAGCTGACAGAATGAATATGCCAACCTCTCTGTCTTGCCCACGGGGAGGCTGCCTGACCTTCCTCAGCCTGGGCACTGGCCTGTTCCCGACCTGAAGCAGGGAGGACATCAGGAAAGGGGATACTGAGGCTGAGGGCTCATTGACTGATCATCTCTCTCTCCTGAGGGTCCCACTCTCAGTACTTCAAGCCCTTTGTTCCCACAAAAATGACAGGAAGAAACACGTGAAGAGAGCAGCCTATCCATAAAGGGCTCCCCCGGGGAACCCTGACACCAAACATAGAATCCATTTTAAAAGAAACCTAATTTAGATAGATAAGGTCCCCACTCGATCTTACTCCATGTAAGTTATTTTGATATTACACGGAACACTTCAACAAATACTTTTTGAAATACCGTCTCGAATAATACCATAATTAATAAAATTAAAAGACTGCTTTAAAACTAAACTAAAAAATAAATAAATAAAACCAGTTAGACTTTGTGTAAAAGCTCATCCCCAGGTGACTGAGCTTAGATCATGTTCCCTGCCAGTGAGGACGTCTCCTTCATCCTTGTCCTAATGGTGCGCACACCTGCCTGGCCAGAAGTCAGGAAATCGAATCTCTTTGCAGCCTTAAGGTTCTCCTACAGCTGCAAGAAATCACTGTTTGGGGCACCTCTGCCTCATTTCCTCCTGCTTATGGGAAACAGCCACAGAGGACGGGAAGCCTGTGCCAGGGGCCTTCATTACTCTGGTGCTGAACAGAAGCAGGGACTGCTCCCCACGTACAAGGCAGGCAAGGTCATTGGGGGCAGGTGTTACCAGGCCTCCGGTCACTGCCTTGCCTCTCTTCCCGTTCCCACTGCTAGCTCCTACTGGCTTGCCGGGACTGCTTCCATGCCTGCCTCTCTCCCTTCCAAATCCAGCACTGCCCACCGCTGCCCCTCGGACCTTCCACCATCCTTTTACTCAGCTCAGCCTTGGATTCGATTAAATAAGAATCTACAGGACACTCTGGCCCCCGCTGCCTGCTTCACCCCAGCACCTTGGGACTCTAATTCCATTTGGCCCTTGACTTCTAGGGGACAGAATTCGGGGTTACCAGAGCCCAGACAGGCCTGCGGCAATGTGCCCTCTTAGGTGGACACCAAGTTACAGGTGACTCTGAGGCGGACAGGATGGGACATAATGGAAAGAGAGGATACTCAAGGAAAAAACAAAGGTTAAAAGCAAAGAGCAACGATTTTTAAAGAGGGGAAGAGAAACGAAGAGTCTCAGCAGGGAGAAAGCAATCAATATGCATGGAGAGGCAGGTTAATTAAATATGGATAATGCAATCAGCCCACATGGGCACCTTGAAGAGGAAAGAGAAAAGCAAAAGCCATACTCACTGTCTTTGACCGGTCCTCATGGCCTGCAGGTCTTTGCCAACTGGATGGTCAGAGAGGCTGCAGGTTAAGGAGTTCTGGGGAAAGAGTAGATCTTTCTTTTAGCAGTCAGATCCTCGGTGGGTGAAGAACATGTGTGCATGGATGCACAGGCACACTCGTGCGTGCACACACATATATACACACGCATGCACGCACAACACACCTCCCACCACTCGAGCCGGGCAGCAGGCGGCCCCGCTGAAAGCTCTTCTCTCTGCTTGTCACATCCAGTAAATACTGAAGCAGCCTACACCCAGCGGGCGGCGGCTCAGCTCCCGGGCACAGTCTGCACGCCCATCCTCATTGGCAGGATGCAGGAGGTGCCCCTGAACAGAGCTCGCCTGGCACTCCTCCCGTACCTTCCTCTTCAGCCTCACTAACCTGCTTCCCTGCTCTTCTGGCTGCAGCTCAGGGAGAAGTCCCCACAGCCCAAAGCTGCCTCCCTCTGCACCCAGAGGCTGTGCAGGGGGCAGCGAAGCCGTAGGTATTAACTCTTTCCGGCCACCAATGAGCTGAAAATCAAGTGTCCAGGGGGCCCTCTTCTAATGAGCTCTGCTGCTGGCTGAAGGCTGGTTGCTGCTCAGGGAGCAGGGAGCATAAAGATCTTGCCCCAGACAGCTGCTGACAGCAGGAGCCAAGCCGAATCAAATCTCCTAATGAGCCAGGAGGAGGGGGGCTGTCTTGCTGGGTGTGATGTGATGTGATAAATGCAGAGAGCAAGAAAGCTACGGGGCAGGTCACACATCTAAATTCCACCCCCTTTCTCCCAATTTCTATTGTGCTTCACTACCAAGCCGAACCACACAGCCCTGAAATTACCCCCTCTGCCACATCTCAGCTGTCCCCCTTACTCTACGAAGGCACTTCTCCCCCGTCCGTCTCTACTCCCACCCCCCAGCACCAAACACACCATCACTCCTGACTTCTTAATGAGAAATTTCCACCTCTTCTGCCTCCTTAAAACATGTATATTTCCAATTCTGCTGGCTTTTCCTACAGTGGAAATTCACCTCTCTCCCTCATCCATCACCTAGCAACTTCCCCCTACTTGCATTTGTTATGGAGTGAGACTTTTCCCTTTGTTCTGCCCAATCTGCACATTATCCCTATTTTTCTGTCTTCTGCATTTTTTGTCCTTCCAAACCACCTTACCCACATGGACCTTCACACTGTCTGGTTCAGTTCCAGAAGGAGGACTCCTTCTTCCTGCTTGCCCTAGTACAGTAGTTCTCTGAGTATCCACCCCCCCCCCCCCACCCTCCACCAGCAGCTGTCAGCATCACCTGGGAATGTGTTAGAAATGCAAATTCTCAGGCCCAACCCCCAGACCTACAGAATCAGAAGCCCAAGGGATGGAACCCACTCTCCCAGGTGATTCTGATGCATGCTAAAGTTTGCAAACTGCTACCCTGGGACAAAGCTGACCTTCTCCACATTCTACTCTAGTCTCTAAGGCTGGATCTCCTGCTCCCACTCAGGAACTAGCTCCAAGCGTACCGAACCTTTGCCGCAAGTCATATCGGACACCCAGAAGGCAGCATTTGCTACAGGCAGCAGAAATCTCTATGGAAGGTGATGGCTTTATAATAAAAATATTAGATTCCATTTGTTTAACCTTTCATAATGTGGAAAGCATGTTCGTGTATTGTTTCTCAACAATCCTATTCCATAGTCAGAGTATTAATCTCCCCAAGTTACAGATGAGAAGATTGAGGCTAGAAAAGGTAGCATGCCTTTTTCTAAGTGACACAACACGTCAGGGGCAACTCAAGGACCAGACTTGTTTTCTTAGAACTCTTACAGCAGAGCTTTCCCTACTACGTCATGCTGGGACCGAATCCCTGGCAGGTCTGTTGGTGCAGAACCCATATTCTCGCAGTGATAGGAGTATGCCTCAAGCACACACTGACGAAGGATGAAATAAAAAGTCTGATGCTGCCTCCACAGTGACTCATTGTCTCTCTCTGGAAATGTCCACAGTGTGCCTCTGTTAGGTAAATGGAACTTCGTGTTATAAAATGAGATGCAAGAGAAATGTTTTCCATTCCTCAAAATCCCTGTCTTGAACCCTGATGCTACCTGGGGTTTAGAATTTAAGCATAGGGGGTGCCTGGGTGGCTAAGTTGGTTGAGCGTCTGACTCTTGGTTTCGGCTCAGGTCCTGATCTTGCGGCTTCGGGGGTTCAAGCCCCGCATCACACACACTCCATGCTGACAGCAAAGAGCCTGCCTGGGATTCTGTCTGTCTGTCTCTCTCTCTCTCTCTGCTCCTTCCCTGCTCGCTCTCTCTCTCTCTCGCTGTCTCTTGCAAAGCAAATAAATTTTTGAAAAAAGAATAAGAATTGAAGCATAAAGAGAATCCTTTGCTTCTAGACATCTTCTTGATACATGGCAACCGTAAGAAATAGGTTCACATATAAACTGTGAATACGGCCCATTGATAAGCACTTCCCTAATCCAAGAGAAGTTATTCCACAAGGTGGATCCTCCCCGATTCCATGCATACAGCCTTTTTTTAACAAGCACTCAGTATGTGCCAGACATTGTGCTCAACGTTGCACCGCTGCTGTCTTATTTAACTCTCACAACAAACTTACAAGGCTGACATTTTTATCGTCCCCATTTTACAGATGGAGAAACAGAGACAAGTCACTTAAAAGTGGCAGAGCTGGTGCCTGATACCAAACTTCCTGTTTCCAACCCTTGCTATGCCCCTTGCTTTTAACACAAAGGTAGTATCATCGTGGGACTCCTCTTCTGGTGCTAAAATTGTGAGATAACGGCCTCCTCCAAGTCCCAGGCTGCCCCATCTGGCATCCAGGATTGAAAAGCACTGAGGAGTTAGGGCAGGACTGCAGATGGGCCCAAGTCTCACGTGGGGGCTGACTAGTATTAACTTGGCATCAGAATCTTCAATTAGCCATTGGAGAAATGATATAGTCCTAGGAAGTCAATAAGCCAACCCAAGTGTTTAAGGAAAGATAGAATCATTAATAAAAATGTAAGGAACAGCAGGAATATAAAGAGCTAGGACATGCATCTAACATGAGTAAAAAGAAAAAATTAGGGGCACCTGGGTGGCTTGACCAGTTAAGCCTCCGACTCTTGATCTCGGCTCAGGTCACAATCTCACGGTTTGTGGGTTTGAGCCCCTCATCAGGTTCTATGCTTACAGCACGGATCCTACTTAGGATTCTCTCTCTCTCTCTCTCTCTCTCTCTCTCTCTAAGTAAATAAATAAACTTAAAAAAAAAAAAGAAAAATGAAAACTAGTCCAAACTTTTTTTTTTAACCCAAACATTCCTAAACATCAAAGTGTAACTACACCGTACCCTAGTTTGAGAAGCATAGACCTAGTACAGGGTCCCTCTCAGGGGAGGACTCTAACTTAATCTTTCTTCCTATAGAGGCAGGTACACTAGGCATTCCAGCGAGGGCAGGGTGGGGGGCTCAGCAGAGCGGAGGGGGTCCACATTTGGGCATGGTCTCCTCTCCTGAAGGAGAGAGACAGGGAAGGGCACGCAGGGAGGGGTAGTAGTGACAAAGGCACTCACCTACTTGTACTGTTTCCCCGGGGTTAGAGCCCTGGATTCTCTTCTGGTCACTGCTCCTGAGTTGCTGGCTGCAGACTCAGCATAGGACATCTCAGCCGGGACACAGGGTTTTTCCCAGGAAAACAGGCATCACAAGCCCTGCTCTCACTCTGAGTTTCTCACTCTTCCCTGCCCCTCTCAGCTCTTCTCCCTCTCCGTTTGTTCCTCCTGGGAAACCCAACCTCTGGCAACCGTGCTTCAGTCCTGCCTCTTTTCCAGAGGACAGCCAGACAACTCCATCCCCCTTAGACTCTGCAGATGCAACTGTGTCCGAAACAACCTCCTTTCCCTCCAAATCCTCCCTTCCTGCTGGGCTCCCTATGCTTGCTCATGACAGTGCTCTGTCCTAGCCCCAGGGTAGTGAGTATAGGTATTTCTGGCTTCTTTTTCTCTTGCCCCGTTGAACTGATTTTTAAAACTTCTCATTACATTTCTGAACTATTTCTTAACTTTATCCCCTCTCATTCATTGACACTGCCGTTCAGAGGTCATTGGGCACCCAGCTTGGTGCATTCCTCTTCCACTCCCTCCTAAGTAGTTGATCTTCCTGCCCCCATTTCGATGCCTCCCCCCACCCCCCATAAACCTCATGGCACACTACACTACCACCAGAGTGACCCACTGAACAGGTACCATAAAGTGAATCGTCTCTATAGTCATTTTCGATGGGCTTCATTGTGGCAATGTGTCCTACCTGACATCCTGACAATTTGGTCCCATTTGCCTATCCGGTCTTGTATCCCATTGTGCACACACATGTGCCTGATTCCTCTGCTGCCTCCTCTGCCCAGAATGTTCCCCCCACACCCTGGATCTACCCTCTTAATTCCCAGTTCCTTCTCTCAACCCAATACCTCCAAAATAAAAATTCTTCTTTCCAAAGCTTTTTCAGAACACCCTCAATCAGAAAAGGAATCCCTCCATCCCAACACCACCACATTGCCGTGTGACTCTGACAGCCCCCATCACAGTCTATAGTTTATCCTTGTGATTTATGTTTTCCGATCCTCCCAAATGACTACGTGTTCCACAAAGACAGACTCTCTGACTTACTCCCCTTGCTATCAATTCTCATTGCCTCGTCTGAAGCAGGTGTTTAATAAATGTCAGCTGGATTTGATTTTGAGCTCATAAAAAAAAATTCTGAAAAATCACCGAGGATTCCTTATGGCGCAAACACTTTGGACTACCACAGTCTCAGGGTCAAGACTGCAGTCAGCCTAACGCTAACGACGCTCAGGGGCAGCAGCATGGGTATTTGCGAACTATTGTTCCCAACAGTGCAGTCAGGGCAGGGTGGAATTAATCAAGAGCAAAAGGAGCACCTGGCATTGTCACACAGGCCACAAAAATGTAATTAAATTGAAGATAAAGGGAATTACAGTCTGCAATATAATATTTTTAAAAGCCATGTTAGTAGAGGAGGAGGTTTACTGCCAAATGCCCCCTGTGTGTTTATTTAATCAACATACCACCTAAGACAGTGCCACATTAAAAGCTTTTAATGAAACAGTCATTCAGATATTAGATTTGAATTCTGGTCAGCATGCTAAAGCTCTTCCACAAATCTTTTAAAAGCAATTTCCACTCTGTAGCTTCCTAGTAACAGCAGAAACATGAATCAACATATGCTGCATTGATTTGGGGTTTCCATGGAGACTGGAAGGACACAGGGAAGGGAAGGACAGAAAGAGGCCACTCGGCCCAAAATTCTACTTAAAAAAAAAAAAAATACGTCTCGATTTCATCCCTCTGAGTATTAGCAGCCTCATTTCCTGCTCATCAGTTCAAGCATCCAGATATTTAATTTGTAATAAGTCTGCTCAACTTCTCACGAGGAATATCAGAGGGGATGCGGAAAGAAGTCAGCAAAGGTGTGGGCCCATGAGGTTTGCACAGAGACCCGAACGAGCACAGGATCTGGAATGAGAAGAAAAGACCTCTGGTCCTAACTCTGCGTCAACTAGCTCCATGACACTCACTATCCTAATGTGGTCTTAGCTATGTGGTCACTAACATCATGAAGATAAAGGGAATTACTGTCTGCAATATAATATTTTTTAAAAGCCATGGTAGTAGAGGAGGAGGTTTATTGCCAAATGCCCCGTGTGTTTATTTAATCAACAGAGCTTTGAATTTTGATTTCTTCTCCCATAAAACACAAATGAACTGTCCTGTTTATTTTTCAGAGTGGCTATAAGAAAGAAAAGGATCCTATAAAGGATCCTATAAAAAGGATGTGGGAAGGAAGATGCCTTGCAAATTCTAGTCCACTGTATGCCCTACCACAGATGGTCCCCGACTTATGATGGGTCCACCTGAGATTGTTCCCCTTATGACTGTGTGACTTTGCTGTGGTGAGAAAGGGACACACATTAAGTGGAGACCAGACTTCGTGTTTTGCATTCTGCTCTTTTTCTCAGGCTGGTGATACGTGGTAGGATGCTTGCTCATGATCCTGCACAGCGGCAGCCGCGAGATCACAAGAGTCAACAACTAATACCCTTACAACCAACCTGTATGCTTACAACCATCCCGTGTTTCACTTTCAGTGCAGTACTCAATACATTATATGAGATGTTCGACACTTGATTATAAAATGGGCTTTGTGTTGGATGATTTTGCCCAACTGTAGCTAAAGTAAGTGTTCGGAGCATGTTTAAGGTAGCCCAGGCTAAGCTATGAAGTTCGGTAGGTTAGATGTATCAAATGCATTTTTGACTTAGGATATTTTCAACTTATGATGAGTTTATCAGGACATAACCCCATCATAAGTCAAGGAAAATCTGTATTATACTTGGTGATACTCTGGACTTCTCTTTAAATAGAATTTTGCCAGGGGTGCCTGGGTGGCTCAGTCAGTTAAGCATCCGACTTCGGCTCAGGTCATGATCTCACAGTTCGTGAGTTTGAGCCTCGAGTCGGGCTCTGTGCTGACAGCTTGGAGCCTGGAGCCTGCTTTGGATTCTGTGTCTCCCTCTCTCTCTGTCCCTCCCCACTTCACACACTCTCTCTCAAAAATAAATAAAAATATTGAAATAGAATTTTGCCAGCAAGTAAGTATATATGTCTTTTTAAAAAAATCGATTTTTTTAAAAAAATTGATTTAGTGGGGAGTATACTGACCTGGAAAAAAGAAAAGTGGGTTGGACAGGCCTGAGTTTCAATCCCTACTCTGTAATTTTCCAGATCTGTGACTATGGGCACATTACTCCTCCTGAGTCGTTTTCATCACAGGTAGAATGAAGATAACAGTACCAAAGCTGTAGGCTTATTAGAGGATTGTTACATGGATTAACCGAGTGGCTCGAGCAATGCTTGGCAAACGGCAAACGGCAAATGAGTGTGTAATGTGAGCCACGATCATTAGCCGTCTCGTCTGTTTCGTCACCTGTAAAATGGGAATTAGGATTCCTACTACTTCCCTACTTCACATAGGGGATTACTTGGATGACATCTGCCCACTATTTGATACACTGTTCGGGAAAATGCCCTAAATGAATACAACGTTGTTATTAAAATATTCATGTGTACTACCTGCTAACCGAGGTGACACAAAAATGTATGAAACACGTTTGTGAGGCTTTTCAAGCGTCTTGGTGGATAGGGGGTTACATGTGTCTCTGGTACCTTTTTCATTCTCTTTTGTTCCTCTTGAGCTCTCATGTGTCTCCTTACCACTCACTGAGCCTTTTCTGTCTTCTTTTCTTTATTCACTATTGTTATGCTTCTCCTTTTAAGTGTATCTAGAAGGAATTTTAAAATTAAACTTCAGAAACTTTGGAGTCTAATGCAATTGTTCCTTAGGCCTCCTAAAATTAAATGGTACACCAACACGGGGCAAAATGACACAAAATGAAATGTTATAGGGATTTTAGGAATTATAGGACTGTTCCTCCAACAATGGTCACCAGTGTTAGATGTGTGTGTGTGTGTGTGTGCGTGTGTGTGGACACACGCACACACACACACACACACACACATATCTATCTATCTATCTATCAACCAAATGCAATATGTGGAGTTTATTTTGGACCCTGATTCAAATTTAAAACCATAAAATATTACAAGAAATTTAAGCACTGATTAGATATTGATATTAATGTGATATTGAGGGGTTTTTTTTCTTAAGCAACTTATTATATAGAAATACATTCTGAAATATTTAGAGTTGAAATAATATGTTATCTGGGAATTGCTTCAAAATCATTTAGGGTGGATGGGAGTGCAGGGTGTTGAAGCTGGGAGGTTATACACAGGTGTTCCCTGTTCTATTCTCTTGTGTATATTTAAAATTGTGCATAAAACTGTTTTAAATAGTGTGACCACTGACAATATATGCTTCAGTAAAATAAGCCTATGAAGTGTAAACTATTAGTGCAAGAAAACTGAAATACAGAAAGAGGCAATTTGAATAGGAATTGATTTCCTGTATTGTAAGTTTTCTTTCCCACGAATAAATCCATTTTCAGAAAAACCTTTTATTTGACTTCTATGGAGCAGTTGCCAAAATTCATAGAGGTTTCGAGGGGGTATGAGTCTTTGTTATCACCTACAGAAAGTAAACTTTAAAGACTTTGCCCAAGGTCACATTTCGTAAGGCATGGTCAGAACTCCAGCCCAGAGCTCCTGGGGTGGAATCCCGCCATATCCTTTCTTCCCACTGCTGAGCTGCCCATCTCCACAACCAGAATCCAGGACGGTAAGTAAGTCTTGGATCAGGATACAAATGACGACCTGTGTGCTTACCTCCCCAACCCTTCTTCATTCCTATTGTAACCTCAGCCTCAAACAGTGAACTTGGCTTTTACAAACTAGCTTCCCATTGGCCAGCTGGCTTCCATGAAGGCAGCTGAAGGGTGGGAGTCCACAGTGGAGGCAAAGAGAGGGCTCATGCAACACACACAATCCTTCACACACCCCTACCCTGATCTCCTGGTTCACCAAGATAATTGAGGCCTCAGATATGAAGTATCTCAAGCCCTTTCCCTGTCTCATCCCCTGCGATTCTAGCCACACTTACACACAACTTTCCTTCCTTCCCACCATTCATGGATGTGTCTACTCAAGGTAAATCCTTCCTCCTGTGGCCCTGAGCCCCTCCTTCCCATCTGCCCTGCTTTATCAACCCTGTACCTTTATTCTTTCCTTCTCCCATGTTATTCTATACTTATAAATAAAAATACTCTTTCATTACAAAAATATTCTCCCCTGGGGTGGGAGGTTCCTCCTTTTGTCAGCAAAGCTCCCTGAAAGAATTTCCTGTTTCCCCACTTCCTATCCCTTCCTCCATCCTTTGCAGTTTGGTTTCTATCCCTACCGCTCCCTTGAAAGAGCAACTTCCATATTGTGAGGTTCAGTGGTCCATGGTCCTTGTCTTCATGGACCTCTGGGTGCATTTGCTATGGTGGTGATTTAGTTTTGGCACCTCCACCCCCTTGACCTCCTTGGTCTCCTTTGCTGGCTCCTCCTCTGCCCACTCCATAATGCTGACATTCTCCTGCCCTCTAACCTTGGTTTCCTGCTCTTCTCTCTTTAAATGCTCCTTGGGCAATCTCATCCTCGCCTGTAGTCCCAACTACATTGGGTATACTGACCACTTCTGAATATTTTCCTCTAATTCTGGTCGCTCTTCCAATCATATAGATTCTTTACAGCCCATGGGTTGCTGAACATACCCGTCAGGTATCCCACAGGCACAACAAATAAAAATATGTCTAATAATTAACGATATCATAGCCCCTTCTTCTCCTGACCCATTTTATCCCCCACCCCACCCCCATCACCTTACATACACATACAAATCTTCCTCTGGAATTCCTGGTCTCAGTTTCTGACACCACCAACCACTGAGCAACTCAAGCACCAACAACTGAGCAACTCAGAAATAAGGAAGTAATTAGACACTACTCCCTTTTCTCTTATCTCCTATAGTCAACCAATTACCAGATCTTACTGGTCAAATCTCCCTCATCATTTTCACATCTGTCCCCTCCTCTCCATCCTTACTAGTACTGCCCTGCTACATGTCCCACTTGTTCATCCCTGGTTCTTGTCCTCGTTGTCTTTGGTATCTGTGATCAACCTACCCCCTTAACTTCAGCTCCATTTTGCAGCCATAGTAACCAGTTTAAATCACAAATATGACTACATTCACTTCTCCTCACAACCTATAAGCCCCCTGGCCTATGGATAAAGTTAAACATCCTAACACATGAGCTCCCCAAGAGCTGGGTCCCACCTGCCTCGAGGGCCACCCACCACTCCCCTGGTTTGTTTTTCATGCTCCAATGACTCCATGTGGTTCACAATCTTGAGCGCATACCACAGGCTCCACATCTCTGGGCCTCGTTCATGCCTTCTCATCCTTCAAATTGCACTTCAGGACCACTTCCTCCAAGCAGCCTCCCCTGCACACCCAGATTCCATAAGTGCCCTACCATGTGCTCCCAGACATGCTTCTGTGTATCAGAACATGGCCTGATCTGGTGCCTGCAACTCTCTTCTACTAATCAGACTCTTAGGTTCATCAAGGGCAGGAAAGTGTATTCATTCATTCATTCATTCATTCATCCATTTATTCAACTAACATTGAGGCATTTCCTGTGTGCCAAACAATGTACCAGGCAGAGTACATTACCTGTGCACATTATGTAAGTGAAAGCTGTATTTGCCATCTCTACATCTCCAACACCACGTACAGTGCCTGGCACCAAGAAGATGCTCAATAAACATTTGCTGAACCAGCCAGCAGACAAGTGAGTGAGACCATGTACAGAGTCATAGAAATGGTACAGGCTCCAGGATCTGGGGACAAGGGTTCACGTTCCAACTCTGCCCATTCATTGCTGGGTCATCTTGGCTGAAGACCTTGCTTTCTTATCTATGAAATCAGAATTACTAAGGCAATGCCAACCTCCTGTTTTACTGTAAGAATTCAGTGGGATATATAAGCAAACATGGATTGTACATTATTCAGTCTCATGAAAACATGAAGTCACACTGACGGTGTCAGTCACAGAGCAGAGGCCCAACACCAAATGGGTGTGGGGATGGAGGCTGCAGAGGAAGGGGCAGCAGGCCAGAGAGAGAGCGCAGCAGGACCTAGTTTTCAAAGCCCTGGGGCTGTGATGTAAGCACGAGGGACTGCCACAACTGAAATGTGTCTCTCTCCTCCTATCTTGTGGTGCCAGGGCGCTGGCTATCAATCTCTTCCCCTCCTTAGGCAGTAACAAAAGCTCTACCATTTGCCATCAGGGTCTACAGCTGTGGGCAGAAGGCAGCTTCGGCCCTCTCCCCTCCTCTGAATATAAAACAAGCTGTTTCTAATCCTCCATTTTCAATGACTTCAGCCAATGGCTTTCACCAGCTCCATTCTGGCCAGCCACTTAGAGTCACGCGAAAAGGAAACTCCTCATAGCCATCAGACCAGGGGCGGGCTCTGGTGCAGCAACAGTGGTAGAAATCAGTGGAGTGGAGCCCCGGCCTCCTCCAGGGACAGCTCTCCCACTGGGATCTGCTCCTACCTTCACAGAGCCCTCAGGGAAAGGAGGCAACTTGCTTTTGAGCCTGTGCTGGGCGCACATTAATGTCCGCGCTGGGGGCAGGAGGAGGCCCCAGGGCTGTGTGAGTGCACTCTGATGCACAAAGATGCCGAGCAGATTCTAACACTTTTCCTTGAGAGACAAGGCCTGGTCGGAAGAGGCCCTCTTCCTTCGAGGACCTTTTGTTGAAAAATCAGAAGCCTTTTGGAAATTCCATACACAGCACACTAGCAAAGGACCCGATGAGAAGGCTGAAGCTTCCTGGCCAGTGAAAAACATCCTAATCCCTGAGGCGCAGATGGGGAGCAAAGGAGCACTTCTAGCATCTCTGGAGGTGTAGATGTGTGGACCAAGAGGAAATAAAAGAGCACAAAACAGTCTGGGATAGGATGGGCAGCACAAAAAGTCTAAGCCATGAAGCCATCACACAAAACAAAGCTTACATTTATGTGGCACAATCACAACCTACAAATTGCTTTCACTTCTCTGGCTGAATTTGATCAGTTCTTAACCTCCTAGCCTCAATATGCTCTGGGAAGTCGAGAGGATTAAACAGCATCATGTAGGGAAATTACCTAGCAAAGGTGTCTGGCACATCTTGGTAGCTGGGAGCTACCATTATTCCTTCTAGTAGATCTCACAAAAACCTTTGGAAGTAAGCTGGGTGCTGATTATTGTGCCCATTTTACAGACTACAGAAGCAAAGTTGTTCAGTAGCCCTGAGTGAAGGGCCCATGGTAATTCCATTAATGGCCCTAGGGAGACTTGAACCCAGGACCACCAGGGCTTTCCCTACTCTATACAACATATCGGCGTGAACAGATCTTCATCACTGAGATCCACGTTTGGAGGCTTTTGTTAATGGAACTATGATGGGATTTGCTCAGCCATCCATCCACACTCTCACTCACTCCCCTAGGAGTACCTGGCATTTGTGAAATGGCTATCGTAGCTAAGGAACCATGATCTTCAGGTCAGAGTTAACTGACCCATGAAAGAAAGACCTTGGCTTCAGTATCAGACTTAATCCAACCAGACACATATTATGAGAAAGTTTTGCAATTCTTTGTGTATTAGGCACTGGGTGAATTTTTTTTTTTAAGTGACTAATGGAGCCGGTCCCCAGGGGTGGCTTAGTGACGCCTGGACACAGTGGACTACAGGGCTGTCTACATACTCTAACAGCCCTGTTCACCCCAGGCCCATGGACCTTCTCTAGGAAACCTACTCTAAGGACTGAGAAGAGAGCAAATGGTTAACAAAAACTAGTTTACGGGATTGATTCAGTGCTCACGGGGCTATCACTCCCAAAATAACAGCCATCGATAGCATAATATCACATTGCATGTTTACAGCTCTGAGCTTTTCCCAAACACTGATATGATCTCAGGATCACAGCTATCTCATTCCCCCACTTTCCAGCACCTCCTCCATCTTCCAAGAAAACCCTCAAGTTTTCCAAATCTGTAGGAACAAATAATCCAAAAAACAACCCACACTGCAGGATGCAGCAGGTTTTCCTTCTTATTTCATTACTTTGAAAGCACCCCAAGATCAGGACTTAGAAGGACCTGAAAGCCAGATTTTCAGGATGTGTGTGAAACAGTGGATTGACACTGAGTGGCTCTAACACAGAAACAGAAAAACCACTCTCCTCCTCCACACCTCCCAAAAGTCACTACCGAGACAGCCCCGAGAAGCACCCATTTAGCTGATGCCAGGGACTCATCACCTCCTATAAGTGGCAACTATGCCCTCAATTCACTGCTTAGCAATTGGTGACCTGCCAGGAAAAAAAAACACACACACACAAAAAAACAAAACAAAAACCCAGTAGCTATGTATGATGATGGATACTAACTACATTTATTGTGGCAATCACTTTGCGATACATACACAAACCAAATCATTGTGTTGTACACCTGAAACTAATATAATGGTACATGGCAATTATATCTCAGTTAAAACAAAAACAAAAACAAAAAACCTTGTCCCAGCAAGTCTAGTTTTAAGAATATGTTCAAGCAAACAATCCAGAATGTGAGCAAAATTTTAATTATGATGTTATTCCAGCAATGTATATAATAATAAAACAAATTTAATTAATAAAAGAAAGAAATCAGTAACCTGCCGATGGATGTTAGTTACCTCAATGGTGGGAATCCTTTCGCCATGTGTCTACCAGATCATCACATTGGACATTTTAAACATATCACAATTTTATTTGTTAATTCCACCTCAACAAAGCTGGGGGGAAAGATAACAACAGAAAAAACTGGTGACCTCCAATGTACCTTCATCTGCCTCCGACTCATTGTGATTGTGAATCCTGCACTGGAATGTGTCACCAGTGTTAGTCACCAGCAACACCGGGACCTGCACTTGGACGAAACAAAACAGATGCTGTGGGCAGTCAGACTGCTGTGCAGACGACCCACTTAAAACAGCAGCAGAAAAGACATGAATGGAGCGAAAAGAGGCAGTGCCACAGTCCTGATATCAACCCCCCCCCCCCCCCCCCCCCCGCCCAACAAGGGATCTGAGCGAAGAAATGGCATCTCTTGGGACCAGGAAACAGGTTTCAGGGGGTATGAGGAGTTAGGACTGGGGAGAAAAAAAGAACACAAAAAAAGGACATTTGCAGCTTGGCGCCCACTAAGTGGGAAGAATGGGCATATTCCTGCACTCTCGCTCCGGGCAAGGGTGACAGGCTTGCCCCCCTCTGCAAAGCTCTGTGACAGAATGAACAAGGACTGACAGGAGGGCAGTGCCTCTTCTGCCCTGCGGTGCCCTGCCCTTCTCAGCAAGACTTGTGGCCGGGGTTGGCCAGTCCAGAGATCCATCCAGGCCCTGCTGGAAGGAGCTGCTCTCTCTTACCTGTCTGGCGGTGGGCAGTGCCGCCGGGAAGGTGTGGCTGGCCCCGGCCCCAGCTGGGCATGGCTCGGTGAGGCCCTGAGTGACAGAGTCAGCCACCTCCTGGTACATGGGAGAGGGTGGCAGAGGGACACGGCCCACCTCACCTCTGCGCCCCTGGCAGAGCTGCTGCAATGTGCGGCTCCTGCTCCCGATCCGCTCCGCTCACCCGCCCGCCAGGGCTTTGCATCTCATGAACGGGGAAAGAGCTGGCGGCAAGGGAAGGGGGTGGGGAGGCGGAGGGAGGGAGAGGGGCACTCTGACAGATGATGCGCACTGCCACGCCGAGTTGGGGGAGGACTGAAGACTGAAGCAGGATGCCACTGCCTGTGTTGTGTGGCTCTCCCGCTGACAGCTCATCACTGAGGGGCCGGCTGCTCTGGAGAATTCAGGGAGAGGCAGAGAGCAGGGGGGTGGCAGAAGGAGGGGGAGGAGGGAGGAGGGAGGAGATCCCCTGAGTTGCACAGAGGGGAAGGAGGTGAACTCGGGTAACTGGCATGGGGGAGAGAGGAGGCACTGCCTTGGCTCAAAGACGGACCAGGCTGGAAACATCACTTGACTAGGTGGTGTGGGGGGAAAGATGAAGCACCATATTCCTAGCCTGCTGTCAAGGTTGTCTCCATCTCCTTCCATGACCAACTGGCAAGGCCACTCTGCCTTAGGAATTTGGAATAGCTAGACACTTTAGACCAAGCACAGCTCCAACTTTCTCAAAGAGAAGGGAAAAGCTGGCAAGAAAGACTATAATGCACGAAACGTTTGGTGTCACACATCACTCTACACTGCAGGCAAGTCTGAGTGCCCCTCTGCCACCTGACCAACCTGTGACCAGGAGGTTGCCGTGGCAAGAACAGGAGCAAAAGGGAGCACCCATCCAGAGGGGATGGAGCATGTCACATGACGCTTCTGTCTGTAAAGTTCCATTTGGATGGTCAAGAGCAAAATCTGCTGGGCAGCTTGGGCCAGTGCCTGGAGAAGCTTCTTAGCCTGAGGGCTAACCCGCAGCATCTGATGCTAGAGTCTACCTGACCTGCCACTGACATGGGGCAGGTTCACTGCACAGGCCCCGGAGCTGACAGTCATCAGCTCTATTTACAACCACAGCAGAGGAAGAGGCTGACAGGAAAGAAAATAAACAAACAGTGGAAGCCGGAGAAGGACCAAAGGAAGCTGCAGCTGGGGAACACTCAGCAAGCTCAGCTAATGAGGGGAAGAGAGATCTCAAATAAGGGCCTTCTCCGGAGGGAGGGGACGGGATGCTGCAAATTTCCAGGGACTTGTCCATCCCTGGTGCAAGCTAGTGCTCTTCTTCAGGTCTGTCTCCAGAGTCCTGCCAAGCACTGCCCCAGATGACCCCTCGGGTATGGCGGATGGTCAGCACACTGCCTCTACAGATGGCCACAGTCACCATCTCACTGCTGCGTAAAAACATCACACCAATTCAACAAGATCAGGTCAATTCAGCCAGCCGTCATCGGAGCCTACTGTGTGTTGGGGGGATGCAAAGATGACTAAGACAACCTAGTTCTGTCTCACAGGGTCCAGAAGGAAGACAGATTTAAATAAGTGACTCCAATGCATGGACATAAGTAAGCTCAAGACTCAGTGCCACCTCAACACTGAGGGAGGGGACAGCCACCTGACAAATCACATACGTCCTCCCAGAGGAGGCCTCATCTGACCTGCACTTTGAAGATGACCTGTGGATTTTGACAAGCTTGAGTTCAATGGGGGAGAACTCAAGGCAGAGGAACAGCCTGGGCAAAGGCAGAGTCTGAAGGTGCCTGGTGTGTTTGGAGCAGAAAGTGAAGTGGGATAGGAGGCCACCATGGAGGATGTGGTTTAAGGGGCACATTGTGACCAGATAGGAAAAAAAAAGCTTTAAATAAAAGAGTGTCATTTTCATGATCAGACCTGTGCTTTGAGAAGACACATGTGAGTGATGAGGGACTGGGAGAGAGGGAATCCAATCAAGGTTATGTTGTAAATCCCTAGGCGAGAGGATGAGAACCAAAATGAAACAGTGCACCTGAGAGGAAAGAACAAAGTACAGAGATTTGGGAAGGCTGGATTGGCAGGGCTTGATCTGATGTGAGGGACTAAGGGGGGGTGTTCAGAACAGGAGAGGGTGGGAAGGAGTTGAGAATGGACCTACAATCAGTTTGCTAGGGGACCTCAGTCCTACAACTGCAAGGAACTGAATGCAGCTAAAAAACCTGAGTGAGGAAACAGGTCCTTCCCTAGAGCCTCCAGAAAGGAACGCAGCCCTGTCAATACCTTGGTTTTTATCCCAGTGAGGCCCATGTCAGATTTCCTGGCTACAAGACCATTGGGATATAGTTTGTGATCATTTGTTATGACGACAGCAGAAAATAATATACAGAGGCTGTCCTTGGTTGTAGTTAGCACATTTCTTGCATAATGTAGACGTACAGAAACAGTTGAAGAACCAAAATCAGAAATTAGATAACCTCTGCTTTTGGACATCTGGGTGGCTCAGTTGCTTAAGCATCTGGCTCTTGATTTCTGCTCAGGTCATGGTCTTGTGGTTCATGAGTTTGAGCCCCACATCAGGCTCTGCACTGATAGCTCAGAGCCTGCTTGGGATTCTCTCTCTGTCTCTCAATCTCTCTCTCTCTCTCTCTTTCTGTCCTTTCCCCCACTTATGCACTCTCACGTGTGCAAAATAAATAAATAAACTTTAAAACAAAACAAACCTCTGCCTTTCACTGAAGTGTAAGTTCTAAATATCTCCCTTAGAGTATATCACTCTCACACATACACGCACACACACATATGCATGCACACACACACACATCCCATAAATGAATGTCTGAGCTCAGTCTTAAATGATTTGTTAGCCCCCCTCCCTTTTTCAGGCATATTCTACTCCCAGCAAAAGTGGCTGTGTCTCTCTGATTGATTAGCCATTGTTGAGGAAGGCTTCCTTTGCTCTCTCATATAGTATCACCTGTCATAGGGAACCTAGTCAATGCTTAAGGTTTAAGAGAAGGAAAGGAGGGAGGGGGCCACCTCCTTTGTCAGCAGAAGGGAACCTCTGGCAATGAGAAAGCAGAACCTGACAACCTGAAGAAAAAAAAAAAAAAGGAAACAAAAACAGGAAGAAAATCCAAATAACCCAGTCCCAGGGTAGGAAGGAGATTCCAAATAGAAAGAAATTAGAATAGATGAATGGACAGATAGATACAGTTAATTAAAGGAACAAAGAAAGCTGAAACCTACCATATGGACCAATTTATATATCTATCTGTTAGAGTTCAATCCTCTCTATACGTGGGTGCATGTGGGCACAGGCCTGCGTGTGTTCATGTGCAAACACACACATGAGCATCACTCACAGAGATTGAAACTTGCAAGTATCCAAAGGCTATTTACAGAGAATAGAACTTATACCTATCCAGGAATTCAGCTCGGAACCAAGTTATTCTGTAGGAAGTCTGAATGATCCTTCAATTATACCCACTTCTCCCCTATCCCCATTTCCATAGGCAGCAAATGGAAATGGTCAAGAACATGGATTGTGGCAAGCTAAGAACAGGTACTCTGTACACAAATTCCAATTCTGCCACTTACCAGTTTTGTGACCTCAAGCACATCACTTAACCTTTCTGTGATCCAACTTTTCTTTTTTCTGTAAAACAGGGATACCCATAGCACCTGCCTTATAGGGATGTTATGAACATTAAGGAGTTTATATGTAAGCAGCCTAGCCTACTAATGGATATCCCATCTACCCACTCAGGATCAATGTCCCCCTTGATTCCTCATAACATCCTATACTTACCCGTGCGTGTGTGTTTCATTATCTGGTTTCTCATCTGTGTATTCCCATTAGACTATAAACTCCATGAAGGCAGAAACTATATCTTGTTTCACTTTGCTTTCCTCACCTCATCCCATGTGCTCAAAAAATCAAAGATGAAATGGAGCTTTCTTTCTTACCTAAGATTAAATTCCCAGGGTACAGGCATAGGTGTTTCAAATATTTATCAGTGCCCAGCTCCTGCAGCCTCTGTGGAGATGTGAGGAAATCTCCACAAGCTTACTGGATGAATAGAAACATGTGATCTAGGGGCGCCTGGGTGGCGCAGTCGGTTAAGCGTCCGACTTCAGCCAGGTCACGATCTCGCGGTCTGTGAGTTCGAGCCCCGCGTCAGGCTCTGGGCTGATGGCTCGGAGCCTGGAGCCTGTTTCCGATTCTGTGTCTCCCTCTCTCTCTGCCCCTCCCCCGTTCATGCTCTGTCTCTCTCTGTCCCAAAAATAAATAAAAAACGTTGAAAAAAAAAAAAAAGAAACATGTGATCTAGTCACCACTATGGTACCAATCGACAACCAGTCAACTGCCAGACTTGTGAGTGAGCTCATACTAGATAACCCAGGCAACAGTCAATCCACCAGCTGACTCTGGACACATGAACAACATTAGCAAAGCCAACCCAATCAGGATTGTCCAAATAACCTACATCATTAGGACCTTAATATATGTTTGTTGTTTTAAGCCAAGAAGTTTTAGAATGTTTTGTTACACAGCAAAAGCTCAGATACATCATTGAGTAGCCCAGATTTTGAAGCCCATTCTGGGTACTTCTAGCTCCACTCCCTGAACACCATTTTCATCGTAACTGCCCAACTTTATTTCTGACATTAAAGAGCAAAACTGACATAGGTAAATCAATGAAACCCAGGCTTTATGAGAAAGTCAAGTTGTGTTTGTTTCTTCTGAAACCTTGGACAACCTTTCTTTGTCTCAGGATGGTAAATATTTTTTCAGGGTGGTTAAATTGTTCTTGTATATAATAGGTATGTTCATCTACCCACCTATAATGGCACAATCCACTTATCAAACACAGCTTTGAAAGTTAACTTCGTGCAGGCTATTTTGCCTAAGTGTCTAATTTTCCTACAGGAATTGCTTACTCTTGGAGAGCAAAGAGTCATTCCTTTTTACCCTTCACAGTGCCTCGTGTAGCATTTCAGTGATTTCCAGACCTATACATCATGGCCCAGTTAAATTTATAAAATTCCCAAATGGCAACCACAGGGTCATCAAACTTTTATTTTTCCAAATAAGAACATTAAAAAGAGTTATCTACCATTGCCATAATTTTATACAATAAAGATAAATTTTTAATGTTTATTTTTGAGAGAGAGAGAGACAGAGTGTGAACAGGGGAGAGGCAGAGAGACAGGCAGACACAGAATCTGAAGCAGGCTCCAGGCTCTGAGCTGTCAGCACAGAGCCTGATGTGGGGCTCAAACTCACAAACTGTGAGATCATGACCTGATCTGAAGTCAGATGTTTAACCAATTGAGCCACCCAAGCACCTTAAAATAAAGATAATTTTGATGCCAAAAACATACAAAGGACATAATCTCAGAATAAAGGATAATTCCTCCCATGAAAGTACAGCTAGCAACCCTGCACCCACATTTAGGTACATAAAATTAATATAAATATTTAAACACGTACACATTCATATGCACATGTATGTGTGCATATGTGTACATACGTGTGTGTGTGTGCGCATACACACACACACACACACACACACACACTGCATTGTGTTATTTTTTTCTTCCATTTTTCTGTGACCAGTGATGACTTTATCTTTGGCACCAATAGATGAACTTGATTTGGGAACCACTGGCCTACAACATTGCATGTACAAAACAATTACTTGGTGGAACAGCTAGGGGATATCTTAGCATTCACAACTTCTGCTAAAGAGGTTAGTCTTTCTTCAGACCGACCTGGAAGCTGACACTAGAGCAAGTACTGACCTCCCACCACTGCAGCAGATATAAGTGAGATAAATTTTCAGCACCATGAAAATGGACGTATTGTAACAAAAAGCTGCCAACTCACATTTTCCCAGAACACTTTGAGGGAAAACAATCTTCTTCCATTTCAGCACACTCAGAATTGTGCAGCTAATGGAGCTCAGGAATCCTACTGAGGGGACTCTGCAAACCAATTCTGAATTTTGAGAAACTGCACACTGCCTACAGTCACTCTTAAACAGGCATTTAAGAAAGCATCGCCTCTGACACTAGTATCTAACATGAATGGCCCAGTACACAGAACTGGTCAACGGACACTGCAGAAGCAAATGAAAGAATAAGAGAGTTCCTGCCTGAACTGAAGAGACATTTCCCAGTCTACATCGAGTCTTTAGATATGAGAGATGGGACATAAATAGCAGAACACACTACAGTCCAATGTACATGTGCGCAAGCTTAAGATAAGTGTTTAGTAAACTGCTTGTATATATCCTGTGTCTCATAGATGTGGAATTTCAAAACTTCCATAGAATCAAGCACCTACATCTACCCACTTAAGAGCATCTATATAAATATATGGTGCTCAATATAAAATTTGATGAAAAGATGAATGAACAAATGAACTTCTACAAGAGAGACGATTTAATTATTAACTTAAGCAACATATGTTTATTTAATGCCTCTTATGGGCCAGGCACTGTGCTAAGGCTACCTACCATTGCTAGGAATACTCCCATGGACAAAACAATCTTGGTTTTTTGTCTAGCTTTCATTCTCTCTACTCTGCTTCTTGTCCCTTCGTCAAAGTCCATCTAATTTAAGAATCCACCAGCTAGTCCTGAAGATAACTCATAGACATCCCAAGGCCGTTCTCAACGATGACCTAAGAAGCCCATCTTTTGTTTTTCAACCACTGTTGGCTCCAAATCTAGTCTGTTATTCTAAACCCTTAGGTCTGAATTGACTGCTAGAGTTTGAATCTCTTCACTTGCCCTGGTGGATCTCAAACCTGGCTCACTTCCCTTGAGGTTTTCAATCCTTCTGCCGTAGGTAGGAATCTTCACGCAATTTCCAGCCCATTAGGGGGCAGCCACTGAAGACAGCTCCTTCCTAACAAGAAAGAAGCTCTGACCCTTCTATGAGTCATTCCCTTATTCTTAAGTAATCCTTCTCTTGTCTTGAAAAAGAGCAACCCTTCAGCTATTGTTAAAAATAGATATCTGAACCAGGCTGAACTCCAGCTGACAACTGTAATCAAAATTCTGATACCCAGAGAGGGCAGACCATGTATGAAGAACCCTTATAAAATACTACCTTAACAAGGCTTATTCCTTGTTGAAAGATGGAAATAAAATACTACATTTTCTCAATTCTAAGACACATTTTTTTCTCACATTTTAACATTTCTGTGGCCAAGATGTTTTACAATCAGCATATACTTATAATGTGGTAAGGTTGGTGACCCCGATCCGCATCAATGCCCCTCAAAAAATAACGCTGTATTAAAAACATAACTCATCTTTCATTTGATGGAATCTTGTAATTGGGAAAATGTAGTGGGCCACAACTCTTCATTGCCAAAGGCCAGGCGAGTGCTTATTAAAATGATTCAAATTGAAGTAGAAGAAAAGAAAGGCCATGAGAAAGGGTAGGATTTCCAAAATCTTTAATGCATTAATAATGTCTCCAATTCAGGGAACCAGAGGCAATACTAGGAAGGAGGACACAAATAATCACTTTCCTCACTTGACAGTTACTAGAATGGCTGATGATCATGTAAAGTGAAGGATTTTGAGTTCCTCTGTTTCTCCCTTCCCCTGCTACCCTCTGCTAGAATGGTGAACAATATAAAATCAGGGAGAAGGAAGAAGCCAAAGCCATGAAAATTCAACAAACTAGTTGACAGCCTTTGATAAGGAGCTGACACCATCTGGGTCATTGTATGGTTTATTTCTTTGTTTAGATTTTTGTTTTATTGTATTCATCATAGGACTTAAGAGGGCAGGTTCTGGAACCATAAGACTTAAGAGGGCAGGTTCTGGAACCAAACTGTCTAGGTTTGAATCCTGACTCCACCACTTAAAAGCTGTGTGACTTTAGGCAAATGATTCAATCCTGCTGTGCCTCAGTTTTCATATCTGTAAAACAGGGATCATAAATAAGTTGATACCTGTACACTTACAGAAATGTCTGCCACATAGAAGCACTCAATAAGGTCATTTATTATTAATACTTGAAATTTCCTTGAAGAAAAATAATCCCTTCTCTCTGGAAAGCCAAAAAAGAATTCCATAAAGCCCTAGAAGAAACTTACATCTTTCCCTGATGCAGAATTATTTCCCCTCTAAGATTAAAGTCACATAAACCTTTCCCCAGGACTTTTCCTTTTTGTGGATGAAAAAACAACATCAGCAATCTTATCTAGGTGAAGGTGAATTTGCTGCCGAGCAAAACCCTCTTTCAAGTGTTGAAAATTTCACCAGTCCTGAATAAGAAAAGGGTAGAGTGGTCCCAGCTGGAGTCAGATGCTTATCATGATTTTGTTTGACTCTGAAATAAGTCTTACCTCATAAACACAGAATTTCCTGAGGAGACTGGAACAAGAGGAATTAGCAACTGTGTGCACACATCTCTGTAATGAACGCGTAGTTCCATATGTCACCACGTCCATGTAAGTGCTCAGAGACTTACTGTATGTCTGCAAAAAAAAAAAAAAAAAAAAAAAAAAGCACCCAGAGAAACATCAAGTATTTATTTGGGTTAGACTGTTTTTTATAATCCTGCAAAAAGTTACACACAGAAGATGGGTTATTGCATACAGGGAGCTAGGACTCAGGCATCCTGATTCATCCTCTCATATTAAAGGCAGCCTCTCCTTTCTTGCAAATGACATATCAGATAAAGAGTATCTAAAATATATTTTAAAAATGTATACAACTCAACACCCCCAAAACAAATAACCCAATTAAAAGTGGGCACAAGATGGGGCGCCTGGGTGGCTCAGTCGGTTAAGCGTCCAACTCTAGGTTTTGGCTCAAGTCATAATCTCACAGTTTGTGGGATTGAGCCCCGAGTCAGGCTCTGCGCTGACTGATAGAATGGAGCCAGCTTGGGATTCTCTCTCTCTGCCCCTTCCCCCACTCTCCCTATCCATCTCTCTCTCTCTCTCTCGCTCTCAAAATAAATAAGGATTAACACAAATGGGGACAAGACATGAACACACGTTTCTCCAAAGACATTAAGATGGCCAACAGATACATGAAAAGATTCTCAATATCACTCATCATCAGGGAAATGTAAATCAAAACTATAATGAGATATCACCTCACACCTGTGAAAATGGCTAAAACCAAACACACACAAAAAACACAAATATTGGCAAGGTTGTGGAGAAAAAAGAACTCTCATGCACTATTGGTGGGAATGCAAACTGGTGCAGCTACTGTGGAAGTCAGTACGGAGGATCCTCAAAAAATTAAGAAAAGAACTACCCTATGATCCAGTAATCACACTACTAGGTATGTATATGAAGATTACAAAAATATCCCATGTTTATTGCAGTTTTTTTAATAATACCAAAATTATGGAAGTAGCCCAGGTACTGAATGATAGATGAATGGATAAAGAAGATGTGGTATATACACGATGGGAATATTGTTCAGCCATGAAAAATGAAATCTTACCATTTGCAACAACATGGATGGATCCAGAGAGTACAATGCTAGGGGGATTAAGTTAGTCAGAGAAAGACAGATACCACTCATATGTGGAATTTAAGAAACAAAATAAATAAACAAAGGAAAAAAAGAGAGAGAGACAAACCAAGAAACAGACTGTTAACTATAGAGAACAAACTATGGTCGCTAGAGGGGAGGCGGGTGGGGGGATGGGTGAAATAGGTGATGAGGACAAGAGAACACGTACCGTGATGAGCACTGAGTAATGTCGAGAATTGTTGAATCACCGTAGTGTACATCTGGCACTAATACAATGTTGTATGTTAACTATATTGGAATTGAAAGTAAAAAGTCAATTTAAAAAAAGCACCTTCTCCTCCTGCTGCACTTCCATCATCCTGAGCTCCTCCATCTCTGGGGCAGAGGGTTTTTGGTATCATGACAGAGACAGGCCCTCATTCATTTCATCTATTTCATCTGATGTAAAAGACATTGAAAGGGGAGCTATGGCTGAGTGGGTGTTTCTTTTTTTTTTAAATATTTATGTATTTATTGGGGGGGGTGGGTAGGGGAAGAGAGAGAGGAAGAGAGAGAATCCCAAGCAGGTTCTGTGCTGTCAGCTTAGAACCTGATGCGGGGCTTGATCCCACCACCATGAGATCATGACCTGAGTCAAAATCAAGAGTGTGACGCTTCATGAGCTGAGCCACACAGGCGCCCCTGCTGAGTGGGTGTTTCTGTCTGCAAAGCCTGGTATGGGAAACACCAGAGGAGTTCGCTGGGTGTGTGGGGGTAGAGGAGTGGAGGGAGGATGGGGGCTTCTGCAGACAGACAACTGCTCCAGACACCTCCCAGGGAACAAAGATTAGCTTGGACACCCAGCCCTCAATGGCAGGAGGACAAAGGAAGCAGGCCTGAGAACTTCCCTAACCTCAGCCTCTGGAAACTGACGCTTGCCACAGGGAACGTGGAAAATATTTTACAAAAGAGGCTAGACGCACGCCATATGGCTGTGTCCGGAAAACTCCCATACACATCCTTGTTGGAGGCTCTTCTCCCTGTGCAGTGGCTCCCAAAAGTCAGCTTCATTGCCGTGGGGACTTAAGGAATCCGAAGGGACTCCAGGAACCACGGGGATTGCAATGAGGATGCAGGGAAGAAAAGTCTCCTGAGTGGGCTGCAACACGCTTCAGACTTGGGGACTTCCCGGCAGAACGGATATCTCTATTCCAGGAGCCAGGGGTCTGAAATCTAGAGAAAGGGATCCCTCAGGGACCATAATGAATGCTGTGCTCCGGCAGTGCCGGCATGGTTCAGCTGTTTGATTAATGCCACACGAGAAGGCAAATTTAATAGAGAGCAAACCCTTCTAGGGTGCCTGCACTGGATAAGATCCTGCACCTCAGACCCAGTGAAGAGGACCACAGAGGGATTTGCGAGACTCCTTCCGGAGCTCTGGGCCGAGGGCAGAAGTGTGTAAAGAGTGTGCCTCTGTCTCAGCTTCTGAGTCCTGAATGCATAACAATGTGCCCTGAGAGCCAGCCAAGGGGAGAAGGGTTTCCATCTGCTCCTTCCCCATTCTCTGCTCCAGCGAAGGGGAGGGGGTGTCCTTCAGCTGTTAGGCCGGTCCTGTATGGCTATTGGCTGACACATTTTCAAAGCCACTCTCAAAGGCTTTGATTAGCCGGCTGTTGCTGGGCAGCAGCTGAAGCCATTTGCCCTGGAAAATGGAAGGAAGCAGGTGTAACCACTCACCCCAACCTGACCCCCCAAAACACACCCCCTCCCACCCCACATACACTTTAAAACCGATTGGGTTACTTTGTCCCTATACATTTTAATGAGTGCACCCCCTTAGCATCCCTTCCCTAAAATGTAACCAAGGGCAACACTGTTCTTGACTTCTCTCTCAAGAGAAAGGAAGTGCCAGGGGTGCCTGGGTAGCTCAGTCCATTAAGCATTCGACTCTTCATTTCAGCTCAGGTCATGATCTCACAGTTCGTGAGATTGAGCCCTGTGTTGGGCTTTGCACTGACCATGGAGCCTGCTTGGGATTCTTTCTCTCCCTCTCTTGCTGCCCCTCCCCCACTCGCGTTGTCTCTGTCTCTCTCTCTCTCAAAATAAATGAATAAACTTAAAAAAAAAAAAAAAAAAAGGAAGTACCAGCCCAGGGTGATACCTGGGTGAGGCTCCAGGTTCTCCTCAGGCTGACTCTGGCTACAGAGGGTTCAGGACAGCTCTCCCATGGTCTGATTTCCATAGCCTTCAGGAATAGCAGAGTGACTGGAAGCCATAGGCATACTGGGAAGACCGAATACTTTTTTATTACATTCTCATTTTATTAAGTACACCCCTCCCCACCAAAACAACACTATACTTAAGAATTAATGCAATCTCAGGGCGCCTGGGTGGCTCAGTCGGTTAAGTGGCCGACTTCGGCTCAGGTCATGATCTCGTGGTCTGTGAGTTCGAGCCCTACATCGGGCTCTGTGCTGACAGCCCAGAGCCTGGAGCCTGTTTCAGATTCTGTGTCTCCCTCTCTCTGACCCTTCCCCGTTCATGCTCTGTCTCAAAAAATAAATAAACGTTAAAAAAAATTTAAAAAAAAGAATGCAATCTCTAATTTTTATTCACTAAATGAGATTTTGTACTTGAAAGTGCTTTGAATTTAAAATTTAATATCTGAAGGGACTCTTGCGCAATCCTCTAATCTGATCACCTTAACAATCCAGTAGGCTAAATACCTTTGGGGAAATTGAGACACCAGAAGAAAACCAAATTACCTAAGGATTTATAATAGTAATATAGAAGAACTGGCTTCATATTCAAGTTTTCCTAATCCCAGCTGAATAGCCTCTCCTACCATCCCAATTTTAATAAATAAATTGCATATATTGTGAATCATTATTGAAAAACTGTCATATATGTTTACCCAACATGCTTGTTGTGCTTTCTTGCAAGCCCGTTAAATGGGTCCCACATGACTTTTAGCCTGCTTCTTCCTCTACCTGCAGCTCTATCTCAAGTGAGGCAAAGAAGTGAAATTGGTGGCAGAATAAGAGTGGGAGTTCGAGCTGATGGACAACAGACAGCATCGCTGAGCAGGACTGTGACGCAACAGCAGCATTTCAGGAAACTTTATCTGGTAGCAAAGTACTAGCCTCAGAAGAAGAGGCAGATGGGAGTTATCACTTCTCTTGGACCATATCCATGCCCGATCTTCCTTGGGGACAAATGGAACTTTTTGCCCCTCAAAGTGTACCATGCCCCTCAAAGTACCTTCAGTGCTTGCATCACAGGGAGCTGCTGCTCCTGGGATGAGCTAAGATTACAGAGATGACCCCAAGATTAGTCTTTAGATGCATCCATCATATCTGGCAGCCTAGAAGACTGAATGCTACTTACAAAGGATTTCAATTTCCAGCTGGTGATGGTGCAGAGCCTGGATGAAACTGGAAAGCAGGTTCTTCTGTCTAAATAGGCAGAGGCAAGGGGTGCCTGGGTGGTCCCAGGGGTTAAGCGTCTGACTCTTGATCTCAGCTCAGATCATGATCTCACATAAGACTGAGCCCAGCGTCAGGCTTCAGGCTGGGTGTGGAGCCTGCTCAAGATTCTCTTTCTCCCTCTTCCTCTGCCCCTCTCCTGCTCATGCTCTTGGGCTCTCTCTCCCTCTCTCAAAAATAAAAACTATTTTAAATAAATAAATAGGTAGAGGCAAAAGTTCCAATCAGTCTTTGAGCTGAAATCCTTGAGGGGTTACGTGTGCTCTGATCTTTCCTCCCACCGACTCTTGGTTTTAAAGGACTTGCCTTGTATCTCATATACTCATTAACAAAGGACTCAACCAGCTAACTTGGGAGAGGGGTAAAGGTCTTAAGTAAAATACCAACATTATCTATGATGTTCTAAATAAGCACATATTACATTTTTCTGTGACTTCCTAAAGAAATCCAATTCTTTAACTTTGCTATCTGACCCCTAAGCGATAATAATGATGGGAATTTTAGACCAGGTCAAAGGCACAGGTCACCAGGGGATGACCCAATACTTCCAGAGACATAAAAACTTTTGTCATGACTGACACCAAACAGATGCCCATCTAACGTACTTCTATCACAGTTATCTAACTGCAGGTACGTGGCTCAGTAAGTCACCTCTAAATGGGAGTGCAGTGGGTCATTGGAAAGTGTAGGCAAATGACAAAAGGGCAGGAACAAACTTGACTGTTTGCAGCCAGCGGTTTCATGTGCTCATCCACTCATTCACTGGAGGGCCTGTTTTGTGCCCTGCACTCTGCAATGTTGAATGAGATAGAGGGGTTCCGAATGGTCCAGACTGAACATACAATTCCAAGTCAGAGCCCTGACATAAATTTTGCAAAGATTCCACCTCTAAGCTTCCACCTCTCCAAACTCCCAGCGCCTCTGCTCTGAAGAGGAAGGATCACTTTCTCCTGCAACCCAAATTTCTGGGACAGATGCCTATGTGGTAGCAAAAGCTATGACCCAGAACTGTTCCCTGGGGACTGGGGAAGTGGTGGCATCTGATGTGAATGGCAAACTTCTCTGGTCTCACAAATCCTACCTACCACCCACAGCCCAATCCTGAACAACCTAAAGAGAGAGCAAATTGAACTTGTCCAGGGGTGGTCTAAAGGTCAATTCAACATAGAATTCAGCTAAGAAAAATACCACCCTTTTGTCTTGTGTCTTCAGCTCACCACGACTTTGTTTTCTCCTAAGCCGTGCTCACAGCATCCTCCTGTCTTTTCCCTCTGTTCTAAAGTAGAAATGCAGAACCAATATCAACTATAACCTGATTATCTGCAAGAATTGGGCCAGCACAGGGTCATGGATAATAACCACAGACAATTCTGAGAAATCATTTAAATTTGCCTTTGGCCTACATTTGTTTATATGTGTGCATTTCCAAATAGATTTACCTTCCTAATTGGGTTTTGTTTGCATTCCCTCGGCACACACTGACTAGGATGTCAGGGAGGGGACAGGGGGTGGGCTGAGTGTTGAGAAAAGCTGGGTTGAGATAAAAATTTGTAGGAGTGAAACTTCTAGTTGCATCGTTCACTTAACAAATATTTATTGAACAGCAACAAATGGCATAGCACGGCACTTGGTTTTACAGGAGATGCACAGTAGGGATGAGATACAGTCTCTGCCCTAAAGAAGTTTTCCATCTTGTCAAAGGGAGTACATGAAGACTTTACATTTATACACTTGAGATTTAACTATAGCCTTAAATGTGAGCCGAAATAGCGCTGTTTTTAACTCAAACATCCGCTTTTGATCTAATGGGACTCAGATAAATAGCGATTCCTCCAGTTCCCATACTTCAGGTTTCTGTGTTTCTCTGCTTGTATAAAATGCAAGTTTCTCAGCTTATATAAAACAGCACAGGAATCATTTCCCAGAGTACGCGAGCGTTGGCGATAATGGGTTGGAGGGGTTTCCCCTTGAGACTCCATGTCTGAATTTACTGACGAGTTAATCACTGAGGAAGCAAATACTCAATGTCTTACATTGTCCTCAGTTCAACAATTTCCAGGCAAGCCCCACCACCCCTTTCTCTTTGGTGTATATTCCCATGCCTAGAATCTGCTACACTCCCCCTCAAAAGGCAGAGGCTCTCCCCAGTTCAGTTGTCCACTGAAAACATGCCAATTTTGGAAAAGCAAGTAAGGGGCAAGGGCTGTCTTGTCTTGGACCTGTATGGAAAGTGGGACAAAAGTGTAGCACTACACCTCACCCAGATTCTCCCCACTAAAACCGGTTCCCTCCCACTTTCTCTGTCATTTCCGCTACACCAAAAGGAATTAGTGATGTGGATTATGTGTGTGTCTCTCGTTGGACTAGGGAATCCCAGATCTACTCTTACTACCCCCATTTCCAGGAGACCACCTCAGACTCAAGACATCCTTGGTAGACTGCTGGGAGGAAAAAGTGGCCTCAGGCTAGGAATGAGTGATGAATTTACAAAAGGCACCGCCAGCCAGATTACCAAAGGCCAACATTATCAGCACCATCATCAGAGGCACTCATGCCACACATGACCATTTATGTACATGCAAGCCAGGTGCAAACATGAGCCCTGGCCCCCTGACTGCAAGTGACCTATGAAATCAATTTCAGACATCAAATGACACTTTTTTACGCACAGTGAAGGGAACTGTTGTTATGTGAAATGACATACGTCAAATATATTCTTATTTTGTATCATAGTTTTTAAAAAATGCTGTACAGTATACAGCATTAATATAGGTGAGCATGAAGCAAAGAGCCTTAGGAACAATCCTATAATATTTACTGAATCAATGCTAAAGTAAGAGTAAATATTTGTACATGTACAAGGAAATGACAACCTAAATTAAAGGATACGGAATGTGGAGGGTGAAGTTCCTTTTAAAACAAGGCTGTGTATAGAACTGTTGGCCCTTCCCAATTCTTGGAAGGCATTCAAGTTCCCAGAAATGTCTCTCATTCCCCTGACTCAGCAAGGAAAAAGGAGCCATCTATTTTAATAGCTTCTTCTGTAACTGAAGGGGTTTAGGAACAAGTCAGGGAGAGACGGTGCGATTCATGCCTCAGAATCCCCAATAAACTTTTTAGAAATACACTCTGTAAATCAGGATAGCAATTTGGCTCTCCTGTTCAGCTGGTGCTAATCATGCCACCTGCTAAAGTTGAGCCACAGAGGAGAAATTTGAACACCAAGATAGAGCAGGTAACTAACCACCTAAGTAGGAAGACCTGATGTTCCCAGAATGCCTTCCCTACTCTTAAAATTAGTATGAGAGTATGTTATTTTACATGAAAATCTTGGGGCACCTGGGTGGCTCAGTCGGTTAAGCATCTGACTCCTGATTTCAGCTCAGGTCATGATCTCACAGTTTGTGAGACTGAGCCCAACATCAGGCTCCGCACTCTCAGTGCAGAGCCTTTTTGGGACTCTCTCTATTCCTCTCTCTCTCTCTCTCTCTCTCTCTCTCTCTCTGCCCCTGCTTGCACTCTATTTATCAAAATAAATACATAAACTTTTTTTTAATCCAAATTCCCCTGAAGAAGTAACACTTTCAACTGTCAGTCATTTACATTTCAGTGTAAATTTGTTTCAGATCATTTTCTAAAACACGGTATTGAATGGAACTAGAAAAGATTGTGAAGACCCCCCACACACATGCCTTGGAGGATACTACTATTATAAAAGGGGCACCGAGGAAGACAGCTGGAGAGGCAATGACAGCCTTTCGACTCTGCCTTACTCAGAGCTGGCCCAGCTGAGGAACATGGCCTCCTGCCCACTAAGAACACTGGAACAACTGTGAACATTGGCCATTTGAGCTTGGCTTTAAACCTAGAAGTCCAGCTTTCTAAGAACATTGGCTTTGAACCTAGAAGTCCAAATCCAAATATAAAGCAGGGTAGGGTGTGCCCAGAAGCATCAAAAATTTGATTTTAGTATTTGTGAAACCATCTTTATTCTTTTTCCTATTCCTACCCCCACCTGCCATCAAGAGAATCATTCCAATAACCCCCTAACTTGGGAACAGATGATCTCCATGCTGTGGCCAGAAAAAGTTCAAGGGGCATAGGCATCTAAGACAGCTGTGTGGTCATCATCATCAATAAATAGCAAGTATTAGATACTTTCTATATGTCAGCATGGTGCTAAATTTTTTCTGTGGATCATTTCTTTTGCTCATCACAACAACCCATGAGATAAGGTTATCATTGTGCAATAATAACACCGAGACTTAGAGAGGCTAAGCCAAGGTTACATGGCTTGTAAGTAGTGCAGCTGAAAGTTAACCAAGGCAGTCTAACTCCAAACTCATAACCAATAGATTAAGCAGCAGCAACTCTTGGGAAGAAGTGCTAGTTGTTGAATAGTCAACCAGAAAAGTCAGCTTCCTTCTGTGTGTCTTCCACTCAGACCTCATGTCTTCATAATATGACCTGATAAAAGAATTTCTGCTCACTGTACCTCCCAGGTCATAGTGGGGAGGAAACCCTGGCCTGGGCCCTATGGTGTCCTTCAAGGAAGATGCATGAAGGAGAGACAGGACCTGGCTTACAGCCACTGTCAGCCCTGTGCTGAAAAAGCAGCCCTCTCTATGGAGGCGTGCCTGGGCTCCCCCACCCCTGAGGTGAAATAATGGCTCAGACAAGGGGTTTGAAGGCATCAATGGACTGACAGCATAATACCCATGACTTTCACAGCATGTGTCTTTCAGCTGCAGAAATAAGGGCAGGATAATTTTAGCTCTGCGTGTCTTAACACAGCTCCACCTCTCCTGCCACCAGGCTGGCTCCAGACAGGGGCCCATTGTGTCCTTCAGCACTGAAGCTCCCAGACCCTGCTAAGAACTACTGACTGCAAAGTCTGGGGAGTAAGTTTGGGCCTCAGTGGGCAACAGGGCTCTGGGCTACCACAGCTCTCGCCCCAGGCTCCAGAGCTGTGCGTCAGCAGGAAACCACTTCCTCTCTGACCACAGGCCTGAGGTGGTGACCTCTGAATATCCAAGGAGACACCGCTGCCCCAACATCTGCTCACTGACACACAGCTCCCCTCAGCAGCTCTACACAGGCAGAGGACAGGGAAAGGAAAGGATCGCCTGTGCTGAATGCTGGACAGCCGACATCCTCTGACCTAGAAAGAGTGACCTGACTGAAGTACCTTTTCTCATTGTCCACATACCTTCTTCTCCTGATTTCTTTCTTTGGTTGTAGTGGCTCTTCCTTTTCCTGATTTTCCTCCTACTTCTTCAGCTATGGTTTTATGTATGTGTAGGGTTGTGTGTGTGTGTGTGTGTGTGTGTGTGTGTGTGTGTGTGTTTATCCTACATAGGAGATTGTATATCTCTCTTGTGAAATCCCCATTTTATGGGTCTTATTTCTTAGTGGGGAAAACCTAGGGTCTCATCATCTACACTCTGGCCAATTTTGCTCTCCTCAGCCCATTTCCCTTTGCTCATCCAAGGCCAGGCATAAGTGCTTACTGAGGGAAAAGACACAGGAATCTCTGAGCCTTGAAGTATACACACGTACTCCTCCCACCCAGCCACAATATGCTTGGCTCAAACTTAACAGAGCCCTTTGAAAAGATGACCTTTCTCTTTTATGGTCTAATTATGTCTCCGTATCAATGTGGCACCTCACACCTAATTGCCTTTAGAACCCAGGACTGAGCTTCCATAGCTCCTGGTGAACTGTCAGTTACTCCACAGGGCCAAAGGCTGGATGGGCACTTACCACAGGGCATACGAGCCATTGCCACTGCACGACCCCATAATGACACCATATCTCATTGGCACTTCCCTACGTAGTTGGAATTTAAAGTTCTGACAAGCTATCTCTAGTTTCTGTCTTTAAGAGGAAGATATGAAGTTGCAAACTATTGTCAAGCTAACTCTTGTGTGTTTTTTTTTTTTTTCAAATATCACTACTGCCCTTTACTTCCTTTGTGATCTCAGGAAGTCTTCACAATCTCCTTGCCTCAGTTTCTTCATCTTTAAAATAGGGATAATAAAAACCGCCTATCCCTTAGGGCTATTGGGTCAAATAAATGTGAAACGCTACAGTTCTTGGTTGCAAGCAACAGAATCCAAATCTGGACAACTGAACCAATGAGACAGCTCCCAAACTCAAGAGGAAAAAACTGAACGCTCTCATCCCAGAAAAGGCAGGGTCCAGGGAAACACCAAGATTCTTGGTTACAGAAATGAACGATTTCCCCAGGGCAGCTCTATTTGGACTAATCAGCTCTATTCATTTTTCCCACTTTGTTTCATCCAACTCAAGTTTCGTATTTCCAAGAGAGAGACCCTGACTGGTGTAGAATAGGTCACACACCCATCCTCATTACCAGAGGAGGGCACAGAACTTGGATACACAGATGTGGTATAAGGCTTAAAATTAAGATCCAATATCATGTGTGCCTTGACATCTGGGGAAAACAGGGAGGACCTCAAGTGGCCTGACCACAAATTCTCCTCCCCCTCTGCTCCTGCAAATAAGGTCCTCTAGCCAAAGACCCTTTGTATCAAAAGACCAAAGGCAATACCTATTTGCCCTGGAGGAGCTGGTTTCACTGCCGACTCATGGAATTATTCAAACAACCCAATCACATCCTTGTGTGAGAACCAAGGGCCTACAAAGTCTGCCTCCCAGAGCCCCTGCTGGTTTACTCTACTGCCAAGTACGATCTCCACATGGCTCTGTGTGACATGTGGTCTTCTCCTCCCCCAGTGAGTGTATATGGCTAATAAACTGCTGTCAACCCACCTGTCTGCATCAGGTATCATGCGTCCAGCCATCCCTATCACCCTCACCGATGGAGTGAAGAAGTGGTGAATAAAACAGGTCCCCCAAGATGGCACACACCAGGGGATGGGTGGGTCCTAAGAGAAAAATCCAGGTGCTATTACCAGAAGTTGAGGAGGAAAGCAGGACAAGCACAAACAACGGGTGTTCAAGACATCATGAAAACTGTTCAACACAGAGCCTGAAAACCAGAAAGTGAACCCAAAAATGTAGGTAGTAGAAATACTATTTCTACATTGTCATGGAAATCAACAGTCCCTGGAAAGAATCTCCCAGTGTAGCACTTGCCATGTTTATAGAGTACTTTCTGCCCTCTTCCCTGGCACTTCTTCCCAGCACCTTCACGGCAGTGCAGAGCAACAGGCATCGGGAAGTCAGAGGGAACACCCCCGTGCGTGACACCCCCTTGCGTGGGATTCCTGCCTTGAGCAGATGGATGAGGCACCAGGGGTACATCACACAAGCACCTTGCTCTGCAATTAAACTCACTGTCAGCCCAAAATGCATCAGGCTGGAAGTGAACAGGTGATAAGCCAGTCACTCCCTTCACTGAAGCACTCCCCTGATTATCTCCCTCCTCCAGGTAAGAGTTAAAAACACTATTTCTGGCAAGTACTGGCCTTCAAGGCAGAAAGCATGGCCACTGGATGACGTATAATCACAAATGCTAGACAGAGCCCCCGGACCTCAAACATCAACCTGTTGCCTATCATTCTGTCATTAAAATGTAATTCTTCCAGTGTCTGAGAGTCCTTTTCAAAATAACACAGGTCCCACCTCGTTGGCAAATACCTTTCCAGAGGGTTGCTCTCTTTATGCTGAAAACCAAAATAGGACACAGACTGGGTACCTGACTGGAAGCAGAACACCTGACTAGGACAAGACCCAGGAGGAAGGAAAGGAGGACTGAGAAGTGGCTGGGGACACACACCAGTGACAAATATCAAGACAGCTACTCAGTGGGCTGGGGTCAACCAGCACTGGCCCCTTCTGCTGTAGGACCAGCCAACTTAGTGATGTGGCCACAGTCAGGCATCACCTTAACACCTCTGTCTGCCAAACACTTGGCATCTGCATTGACAGCCAGGAATATGCTGGCTCCAGATATTGGCTAAGTTCCAAACATTTTCAGATGCTGCATAGAGCCTGGGATCTCAGCTCCTTGAGCACCAGGAAACCCTAACTTGGGCTTCCCACCATGTCAGCCCCTATTTTCCTCCTTGGCTTCCCATCATCCTAGCGCTTCACATTTGTGTTATGTTTAGAAATAAAAATTCTTGAGTAGCTGCATACACAGCTCTCTGCAGCTTAAAAGTGCATATAATAACAGTATAGGCAACAATTAAACTAAAGACTTTCTTAAATGCCAGGGACTTTATAAATATTATCCTATTTATTTCCCTACAATAATCCTGAAGGTGGGCTTTGTTACTCCTGTTTAACAGGTGAGAAAATCTAAGTCTAGATGTCAACGGACTTGTTCAAAGCCACACAGATAGTAAGCGGTTTAGCTAGGACTCAAATCTAACTGCAAGGCCTCTAATATACTCATTGCCCCTTGAAAAAAGGTGCTGACTTATCATCATGGCCTAATCATGTTGGGAAGGTTTGCCATATACCCATGCAGGATGCATGAAAACATGACAGTTTTTCCTGGAGTTTTTACTCAGGTGTTCAGGATGTAAACTCATCCAACCACTTAGACGTCAATCCATGGCCACATTTGACCTTATTACCCAGGTCTCGGAGAGCCCAGACCCTGCCCTAGAAGTTGAATAAATAAGCATATCTTGCCACTTCTGAATTCTACCCTGAATCTTTTAGTCTCTTTCTAGAGTCCTTATTGATACATCTTCTCAATGTGTTCACATTATCACCCACGACTAGAACATAAAAACATCCCTGGCTTGGAGCACCATATGAACAGCATTTATACCTTTTTAAAATGTGGGCATCCTTTAAAATATCCACATTTTACAATAAACAATGCCATTTAGGATGTGCCGAGACAGAAGTATTCTTTTCCTTCTGTTCTTCTATTGTAGTCATGGAGACCTCAAATTTGGTTGAAATGAGCAGACAAAATTAAAACCTGCACAGAAAGTTGGTATCAGGGAAAATAATGACAGTTTATATTTCAGTGGTATTTGTGTGTGAGGCAATCAATCATTCTACAGACGTTACCTCATTCTGATCTTTCACTAAGGTAGGAAAAGGACAGGTGCTTTTCATCCTCCTAAAATCCACACTGGATAAATGGTGAAGACCATGAAAAGGAGAGACTAAGTCTACACTACATGAAACTACACGGCTGAGACAAAAAAAAAAAAAAAAAAAATGCACCCACCCAGTTGTTTGGCCTGAGACTGGTCTTAAATTAATCATTTGAAGTTAATGTTTTAATCACTCAACTGAGATGCACTGGTCCACACAGACAGGAATCACCAAATTTACCAATAAGCCATCAAGAGCAGCTGAGGTCTCTCCATTGAATGTGCCACTTAAAAAAAAAAATACATTGCCCTACCCTATGATGCTCACCTTAATGACTGCCACTGTCCCGTATATCTCCACACCATCATCATGGGGGGGAGGGGGGTTCTAAAATACAGATCTGATCACCTTACTCCATATTGACCACAGATGGACTTGAAACTCTTCCTGACCAGACCTCTTGCCTACTTTCCTGTTCTATCTCTCAACCCCTCCCCCACTGCCATGTTGTAGTCCTAAGAAGACATTCAAATACAGTAACTAGCAGTAATTTAAACACTACAAGCTGTTGCCTAGCAAGACTACCTCCCCCCACCCAACCCCACCCTACCCGGCCACCACATACACCTAAACCTTGACCCTCTCATTGCCTATCTGAAAACACCCATTTTTTTCTCCTTCTTTTTAGGATTACTTTTTAAACATTATTATTATTATTTTACTATTATAATCATCAGCATCATTATTATTACAGAAAAGTACACCAAAGATATAATAAATAAAAACAGAAAAAAGAAAATTAAAAAATATACATAATCCCATTACCCAGAGATAAAACCCTGTTAGCATTCTGGAATATTCCTTACAGTCTTCTCTATGTGCACATATAGAGACATTTTCCACCACACCAGTTTGACTTCTGAGACTTGACTCTAGTGCCACTTCCTGTAAGAAGATGCTTCTAACCTTTCCTCCCCCTCCTCCCCCAAACTTAATCATGTTCGCTCCCACTCACCCTTCAGGTCGCCACTTAAATGTCACATCCTCAGACAGTCCTTTCCTGAACACCCAAAGCAAATGACATCACCCCAATTACTCTCTCTGGTAGCACAGTTCTTTTCTCTCATTGGATTATCTGAATTTATAACTGTATGTGTGTTTATACATTCATGTCTTTCCCACTAGACTGTAAGCCTCATGAGACTAGAGACCAGAGCTGGTAATGCTGATCACTGTACCCCCAAGCCTAAAACAGCATCTGTGTCATCAAACCCACAAGAAGTATGAAAAGCTAAGTAAATGGCAGCTCCCTTCTCCACACCCCCACAAACACCTTACCAATCTCTAACACAGAATTTATTCCATCCTACCAGTTGCTCTACCACTAAACTATTTGCTCCTGGAAGACAAAGGCTATCTTTCCTCCTATGACGTATATTTACAACTGAAGTCATAACTACCCCCCCCCCCCATAACACAATACCCTGCACACGGCAGATTTCAGTTCTTCTGAATGATTGAAAAAGTGAATGAAGCAAGAGCCGTATGGGCAGGGCACCTGGTCAGCAATGCTCTTGGGTGACCCCATCTCTTACATAAATCTTTATTCCTGGCTTTTCTTAATAATGGTCTCCGTATGATGCCAAAATATAGCTGAAAAGTGAAACCATTGCTTCACGCTCCAGATGTCTCGTTTTCAGAAGCCGAACATCCAGATGACTGGACACATGTGAACAACTCAGTATCTCTTCACCAAGCTGTCTGACATCTTGGCTCATTCAGAGTCTAGAGAGAAAACAAAATGAATGCTTTGCTCCTCCATCACCAATAAAACTAAATAAATATAACTAATTTTAATGGAAACTAAAATAAATAATTACTGTGATTAAAGCCCACATTTTCAGTGCACCATAATCTTTCTACACTCCAAAGAGCACTGGCTTGCATAAGAGACAACTGTTATGTGGGAATATCAGAGAGTGCAAATAAGAAAACCCAACGAAGAGTAGCTTACGTATCAATAATTTTATTATAGCACATAAGGGGGAAGTCTAGAGGTTGGCTAACTCAGCAGTTCAGCAGCGTTAACAAAGACCCGGTTCTTTCTACCTTTCTGCTCTGCCTTTCTTAAAAAATCATCTTCCTCCTAGTTTCAGAGTGGCATGAATAATTCCAGGTATCCCGTACACCACAAATAGCATCTTGCAGAGAAGAATGCACCTCTTTAAAGGAGCAAAGAAAACTTTAGCACACTTCCCCTCCCCAGCTGACTCCTTCTCAGGCCCTACAGACCAAGACTGGGCCATATGTCCATGCTTAACCCAATTATTGGAAAGGGCGATAATATGATCACAGCTGCTTCAGATCAGGGGTTTTTAAACTGTAACAGAGTCACCTAGAGGGTTTGTGAAAACAGATTGCTGAGCTCTCCTCCCAGGGTTTTGGATTCCATAGATCTTTCTCGGTTGGGGCCTGAGAATATGCGTTTTTAACAAGGCCCCCAGTGATATCTATACTGCCCATCCTAGAACCACATTTTGAGAACTTCTGGCTTAGACCAATCATGATTTACCTACCAGGGATGGGGAGAGGGTCAAGCCTGTCAGGTATTATAGCTGCTTGAGAACTGTAGAGAATTGTGATTTTCTTTGCAAAGAAGCGGGTGGGTGGCTGTAGACTGGTCATATTGGAGTCCACCACAGTGAAATAGAATGATAATGGCTAGAATGTACTGAGAATTCACATGCATCAAAAACTGCCCTAAAAACAACATACATTATTTAATTCCCCCAAATAATCCTTTAAGGTAGGATTCACATCAGAAAACTGAGAGTCAGAAAGGCTGCATAAATTGTCCCCAGTCATGCTGCTAATAAGTTCTACGGCCTGGATTTAAACGGAGATCTGTGTGACCCCCACCATGGCCCATGCTCTTAGATACGATGCAATTTAGGGACCCGAGTTTGAATTCTGGACCCGCCGCTCTTCCATGCCTCAGATCATAGAGGTTCTGGGGTCAAATATAAACGCCAGATTTCACTGTAGAAATGATCATAGTTTGGTGGCAAATGAATGGTGTTTGGGGTCAGGCAGAAAATTAGGCCCAGTACTTGTGTGAGTTGACAGTCTTCATCTCTCCAACCTCAACTTCTTTCGACACACAATAAGCGTGCTTAATGCTTGTCTCCTAGGAAAACTGGAGCAGATATGTGGTAAAACACCTTAGCTGTCCCTGGCACATAGTAGGCAATCACTCTGAGTAGCTCTCATTACTATTACTAACCTCTGACCTAGAACATTCATCTGTACAGAGTAGTTAGGAAGACCATATAAGCTCTGAGAAAATGCCTTGTGCATTTGTGTATTTTAATAACCTGCTGCATTATAGTTGCACACCGTTAAATGAGGGCCACACTATGTCCTGGTACAAGAAGGTGAAAATTATGCTGAGGTTGGAGCGGGCAGAGGGAGGGGAGAGGGGCAGAAAAGGCTACTGGAAACCTCAATAACTTCTGTATGGAAAATGTCAGGCCCATTTTTCCTCCTGAAATGAACAGCGTCTCCTTCTCTTTACATGCCAATGACTCTGAACTGAAATTGTTGAAACAGGATGACACCTCTAACCTCAGCACATGGATATAATCACCTCCCCAGCTCATTTCATCAACAACACCCAGAAGTAACCTGCAACACCCAGAACACCTGCAAGTAAAAGGTTTAAAAGTCTATTGTTTCAGAGGTTCTGAAAGTCCTGCCCTGATGGACCACCCTAACTCAAAGAATGTCTCCCTACACCCGCACCCACTGTCACTCTTGATTCCCTTTCTGGTTGTATGTCTTCAGAGAATTTATCACTATCTGAAACCACCATGTTGGTTTACTTGTTAATTGTCTACCTCTCCCGTGGGAAGGTGAACTCCAAGAAGGGAAAAAAATTGTCTGTCTTGTCACTGGTATGTTCTCAACCCTAGAACAGTCCCTGGTGTATAATACTTACTAATTAAATATGTGTTGAACGAATCATGATGGTGGCCATGATGTCAAAGACATCATCTAGGCTGACTAGAAAAGAGAAAATTGGTGGAACCAGATCGTAGCTGAGAGGATTAGTTCATGAGTACATGTTAAGCAGCACGGAATCTGGAACCCCAGAACAGTATGAGAAATTTGAGAGGGCTAAAGAAGAAAAACACTGCTTTATAGATGTTGTCATGACCCTATTTTACAGAAAGTCTTCTTTTTATAGTTTTAATCGCCATAGAATGGTATATTTTTTTTAAAGTAACCCAAATAAAACTGGGCCATCTTCTCCTTTCACCTTGAATCCAATCTCAACACTGTGATAAATCAAAAAACACTTGCATATTCACAAATCTGATCGTAAGATCAACAAATGGAAATAGGATGTTTTTATGGGAATCTGTAAGGGATTCAGTGGCGGGTGTGATGCTTTTTATCCCCAATCAAAACTTCCTTAAAATTGCTTATACAAATGGTTTGTCCCCACCACCAACTCCCTCCAGTAGTTGCTGAGATCTTCCCACACTCCTTCAGGTTATTTCTTGTTTCCACAGCTCCTTAGTCCCTATCAATCCCAGATGTCTCATTATATCCAGCCACGTCCTCACCATGTCTGTTGCCTTCTGCACTCATCACCATAAGGGCCAGGAGCTGAGCAGCACCAAGTAGACTTCGAATCATTTTTCCCTCTATCACAGAAAGCAAAACCAGAAGATAGAATTTTAAGTGAGAAGAGAGTAAAAAGTTAAACGCTTTCTAATAATGTACTTATTAAATAATAAATGCATTTTCACAAGTGATATCACAAAAAGAAGAAGAAAACTAATGTAAATTCAGGAGATGGAGCAAGATACCTTGAAACCAGAAATATAAAATTTCTGAAATTTTCTACATCAAAAGGAAAAAACTTTTTTTATTTATATAGATTGGTAAAGGAAGAAACAAATAACATGCTGCAGAATAATCAAAATAAGTTCACTACATTTACACAATTTATGGTCCTTTTGTTAGTTGAGGGTATAAAATATGTCACATACTCTAACTGGATTGCTCACAAAATTGTTCTTTTCCTCCATGCTCCCAGTCTAATTTGACCACACCCTATTTTTTCCAGTCTGATTTATGTCACTTACCCTAGGTTCCAATCAGAGTATGCTAAATTGGTCTTAGTTTCTACGCTATTCATGTAATTTCTGCTTCTTCAGATGCTTCTCTTTTAAGTCATCTGATGGTTTTATCACTGCTGAAAATTTATCGTTTTGAATTTTTCCAAAAGATAAAATGAACCTGAAGAGAAAAAAGGCTTCTCTTCATTTTTCTTGTTTTTTCTTTCCTTTACTTCCTTTTGGGCCTTTGTGTTTCTATTTCAGAGTGCCAAAAGTTGCAAATAGGTTTTTGTGTAAATGACTGAACCTAAGCCCAGATTATCACAGGAAAATAACTAGTCATAAAATAGCAGTGGCCTACATGGTGTAATCTGAGACTACTGAAAGTTCTTTCACAAAAATCTTCACTGACCTGCTTTATGACCTTAAATCTCTATTACGTAAAAGTATATCCTTTTAGGTAGAAGCTTTGCGTTTTCTGTTAAAATGAAACTACCCATAGGAGGGATAATAGCTCACTTCTCTGCTTGAAAATCATCCACTGATTTCCCCATTGGCCAACAAATAAATTTCAAGTTCTTCAGCTGGTCATCCAAAGCTCTCAGAGATGAGCTACCCGCCTTCTGAACATCACCCCCACACCCCCCAACTCAATACCCAACAGGACCCCTGCACTCACAGGCTCTGAGCATGCCCAGTGTATTCCTTTCTCTAGACCTTAGCTTATAATGTGCCCCAAGTGTGCTGCCTGATTAGCCCAAATGTATGCTTATCAATAGCCTACCTTTAGCATTCGGTCTATATTCTACCTTGATTATAACTAATTTTTTTTTAATCTTCCTGATTTAGTAAGGCCTTCTCTGGCTTAAAGAAATCCAATTTATTCATTCATTTAACAAATATTTATTTAGGGCTTGTCATGTCCCAAATTCTAGGGGTTGAGGATACAACAGAGAAAAAATAAGGAAAAGACAAACAGTTCCAGCTCAGTTAAGCAAAAACAAGGGAGTCTGGAAAGTCTTGGCTCATGTCACTGAAAAAACTAAATTTGGTTTCAGTCACAACTGGGTCTATGGATGTCATCAGAAAAAAATCTCTCTCTATCCCTCTGTCTCTGTCTCTTTATTTCCCCACCCCACCCCACCCCCAAACACTTATCTTAATTCTGCTTTCCTTGGATAGGCTTCACTCTCTGGCAGGATTTCTTCACAGAGATATAGAAATGGCCATGGCAGCCTTATGCTTGCATCATCCTTGAGGCAATAACGCCAAAGAAAAGAGACTGCTTCGTTCCCAGGGAAAGGGTATTTTGGGGATCTGCTAAGACGAAGTTGAGCCAGGGACACATTTAGTTTGAGCTTATCTATGTGTCTATCAGTCACTTTCCCGTATATTTCAAGTCATTTCTAGCCACCCTGGTGTAGGAATGGTTTCTAGGAGGACTTTTATCACCCACTGTGCTAACTCATTCAGCTTTACAACACAAAGATGCAAGGCTAGAGTTCATATCATGACGTGAAACTGAGCAACACTGGAAGTATGTGGGAGTAGAGAAGCCATGTTTCAAGCTTACGAAGTCATAGTTAGTCTATGGAAAACTCTTATATTCACATACATATAAAATTGTAAGCAGAGAATTTGGTTTCGTTGATGTCTAGTCAAAATGTGCACTCCCTAACACACTGCATGTAATTATAAAATACCTTCCCCACCCTTTGATAGAGATGGGCCAAATCAAACATATCAGAATTGCTGTGGATAGGGCACAAGCTTATGCCAGCACCACAGGTTTTGTGTATGAAGGTGCATGCTTTAAGCATCCCAATGTGCCATGTCTTAACACGTCTGTACCCCTCTTGCCCTGATCGAGAAAGTAAATCCAGGTAAAATGTTGCAAAATTGCCAAAAACACAGAAAAACGGCCCAAAGAAGTAAGTGTCTTTTCCACATACTTATTCATTGAAAAAGCAAATATAGCATAAGAGTAATTTGGTTACATAATTGTATCTGTTATCCCTTGCTGCTTCACAGACTAACCTGCATTGGGTTGCTAGGGCTGCCATAACAAATTACCACAAACCAGGTGGGTTAAAACAACGAAAATGTATTCTCTCATAGCCCTGAAGGTCCTCAGGCCTCAGTTCCTTACCAAGCGGGCTTGGTTCCATAGCCGCCTCAGTTTCTTCATGACATGGAAGCTGGCTTCCTCCAGAGTAATGAGTGCCCTAGACAGGGAGAATATGAGCAAGGGAGGAAGAGAGAACCCAAGACAGAAACTGCAATCTTTTATAATCTAACGTCAAAAGTGACACATCATTACTTGTGCTACATGCTTTTGGTCCCACAGACCAACTCTGGAACAAGGTGGGAGAATACTACACAAAAGTGTGAAAACCAAGGGGCTGGGGTCCTCGAGGGCATCTTGGAGGCTGTCTCCCATAATAACAGTGCAGCTCAGTATATCAGGACGGCAATTTTTAAATGTATCTAAATTGTTCCACTGTATGCCTTCATTTCAGATTAATTTTGCATTTTATTCAGAATTATTGATGATTCTCAATTGTAAAAGTATTATAGAAGTGTGCCATAAGGTTAATTACTAAAACAGACGCCCAAATATAGCAGATGTTCACCATACCCCCCAGCAGGACTGCTGCTAACTTCTGTAGACTCAGACTGGATGTGTCCTAACACTTCTTTGTACACTTCCTAGACCAAAAAGAGCATTTGAACCTTTACAGTTTCAAAACTAGAGAGACCAACCTGTCAGCCAGCATAGCCATGAGAAGGAACACACACAAGGGGGACATGGTGATAGGAATTAGGGTGGGTGATAGGACAGGGATCCAAGAGCCACCTCCTATGAGGAGGAGGAGTAAGTGCTGGGGTAGCTGTGGGATCCCCAGAGCGCTGGAAATGGGGAGAAGGACCCAAAAGTGAAACTTGGTAATATGTGCCACCATTGTATAGGACTGACTTTGTAAGGCTGGTGTTCTTGGTTCTAGAGGTAGTGTGTTTTCTACTCAATTCTATGTCTTGAAATCCAGTAGGTTCAGCTACACAGTGGTGCCGGAGGTTAAGGTAATGTGACTTAATTACCCAGACATTCCCCACTCACAGGCAAAAAAGAAATATCAGAGGAGCTTTAAAAATAAAATGTAACCCCATCAAAGCAGCAAAACATGAATGTTAACAACTCATGAGTAACATATGTGTGCATTTTAAAGGTTGCACGTAAAGAAGATAGTTAATAAATTATGAACACCTAGACACAAGTAAACCAGCTGTCTCAGCTTCCACCACTCTATTAGCACTGCTTCCATTTCCTCTGGATCTTTAACATCTGGGCCCAAAACTCCTATCACTGGCTTCTCAGTAGCTTGCAGCTTGATGTTCTTAGTTAATTACAGTAAACTGGCAATGATTGCCCTTAGGAAAGAATTTCATTTGTGCCTATGTAGCGCTAATCCCAGAAAAGTCCTTAGGTTTCCAAACCTTCTCTGTTTTCAAGAAAACAGCTTTGAGTTCTACTAAGCTTTCTCTGCAGAATGCTTACAAGTATCCTCTGAGCAACCCCAGGTAACCCTCTTTTCATCTAGGGGAAAAGCTAGTTCTACAAAGCCCCCCAAACCCAATGCTGTGCTAACGTATCACTCCACTGAAATCTCCATTCCACCATAACCCTCCCTAGCAGCACTGGAAAGTAGTGCACCCAATGTTGAAGAAACTTTCATGTTGCTGCCACTTCTGTGGTTACTCTTCCAAAGCGAGAAGGAAGCTGGTGGTGGAGCCCAGCCACAGCAGCCTGTGAGTTGTACCAGGTCCCTGGCCCCCAGGAACCCGACAGCCAGGCTTGAGGTTTTTGATGGAGGCTTTTGTTATCTTAGACCCTCCTAGCTGAAGCTGGCTTCTTGGCTTCCTGGGGCCATGTGCCCCCACCCCTGCATCCCCAACTTCCAGAGACTGGGGGAGTAAAAGGTGAACAACCCATCAGCTCCTCCCTCTCTCTCATTCCAGCACTCCCCACTCCATGCCAACAACTGATGATAAGAGCTAAGCATTTTTTTGGATGCTTACTTCATGTCAGGAACTCCACTTAAGCATTTTTCAGGTATCTCTTATGTAAGAGATGACACCTTGGTAAAGAGCACAGACTTGAGTCAGGATTGCCTGAGTTCAAGTCCTGCTCTCCCACTTCCTATCTGTGTGACCTTGGAAAAATTGCTTAATGTGAGTCTTAGCTTCTTCATCTGTAGGATGAGCTAATAAGACCCATAACTTAAGGGCTCACTAAGAGCATTATGTGAGTTAATATACAGAGAGAGTAGTAGAACAGTACAATTGAAGTATTGGCTACCAATAATATGTCTGGATTGAAGACATTTATGATAAATTGAGATTTTCATGATTTGGAGTTTTTCTCTTCATGGCATTTCAAGGAAGTAAAATTGACATTCTGCTTTTTACTTATTCTCCTAAAATGTGAAGAATTTCCAAACAGAACCTTTCCTTGAGAGACTCATGACCCAAATGGAATTAAATAACTAAAAACTAAATATAGTTTTATAGGCTATTTTGTTTGGTGTTATGAATTTTAGAACATCAAATAATTCTACAAAGATTAGAATTCTGATATTGTCTATTCCACATTTCTCGACTTTGTGTTATAATTAATCTTATAAATATTTGCAGACTCAGAAAGCATATGGGTCTATCTAAAGTAACCTAGCTAATGTATTCTTTTATTATGCATATTAACTGACATTCTTTCCCTATTTATTTATCTGAAATTTCTTATTAATTATTTTTATAGTTATGTATTATATACATTATATATTATATACTTATATAATATATCTCACAATCATATTAACTATTGCAGAATTTTACTCTTGCAAAAATAACGTTTATACTTCATCTAAGAGACTTAACTAAATAAAGAATATAAAGACTTTTCACTCCAAATTACATTTAGAAGAAAACTTATCCAATATTTGAATGTTCCAGTATCCCAATACCCCAATATTGACAACAAATCCAAAAAACATGAAGTGTTCATTTTACAGGTATTGTTACACTTATATTTGATGATGGTAAATAAGCAATTACACAATCACTTCTCACACTCAACTTCAGAGATGTGAGAAATGATATTGTACTTAGTAGATATTCATCTATTAGGGCTTCAAAGACTAAGCCCAAACTAATGATGAATAGCATGTTCTGGCTAAATACCAAAGCCAAAGCCAAGCTTCAGTGTGTCTAATATATTAGAATAGTCTGCAGCCATGACGAGTGATAGTTTAAAAAATAAAGATATGGGGAAATGCTCAAGACAGCACTAAGTACATAAGAAAATGGGACACAGAATTATATAAATAATATGTTCCAAATCATTTCCATATGGACTCTTCAAATCCTGAAGACTAGAGACCCGCTCTAGATAGCACAGGTAAAAGAAGTTTGACATAAGGATAGACACTGTATGTTATGGATAATGTCAATGAAATCCAAGAGCAAAGACTTAATGGAACTAATAAAGAGGGAAAAAAATAGAGGAAGGATAAGTGTGCTAAATTCTTCGTCTAACATACTGGGTTATCAATGTCTAAAGTTGATTGAACAAGAAATGGAGATTTGAGGAAAATTTTTTTGAAGACTGAAAACAGGAAACCAACAGAACAAACAATTGCATTAAAAATTAGAAGGGGAATGGGGCGCCTGGGTAGCTCAATTGGTTAAGTGTTCAACTTGGGCTCAGGTCATGATCTCGTGGTTCATGGGTTCAAGCCCCATGTCAGGCTCTGTGCTGACAGCTCAGAGCCTAGAGCCTGCTTTGGATTCTGTGTCTCCCTCTCTCTTTGCCCCTCCCCAACTCACGCTCTGCCTCTGTCTCTGTCTGTCTCTCTCTCAAAAATAAATAAACACTTACAGCAGCACTATCAACAATAGCCAAAGTATGGAAAGAGCCCAAATGTCCATCACTGGATGAATGGATAAAGAAGATGTGGTATATATATACAATGGAGTATTACTTGGCAATCAAAAAGAATGAAATCTTGCCATTTGCAACTATGTGGATGGAACTAGAGGGTATTATGCTAAGCAAAATTAGTCAGAGAAAGACAAATACCATATGACTTCACTCATATAAGGACTTTAAGATACAAAACAGATGAACATAAGGGAAGCAAAAATAATATAAAAACAGGGAGGGGGACAAAACATAGGAGATGCTTAAATATGGAGAACAAACAGAGGGTTATTGGAGGGGTTGTGGGAGGGGGGATGGGCTAAATGGGTAAGGGGCATTAAGGAATCTACTCCTGAAACCACTGTGGCACTATATGCTAACTAACTTGGATGTAAATTTTAAAAAGTTAATTAAAGGGGTTCCTGGGTGGCTCAGTTGGTTCGGCATCCAACTTTGGCTTAGGTCATGATCTCGCTGTCTGTGGGTTCTAGCCCCGCGTTGGGCTCTGTGCTGACAGCTCGGAGCCTGGAGCCTGTTTCAAATTCTATGTCTCCCTCTCTCTCTGCTCCTCCCCCACTCATGCTCTCTCTCTCTCTCTCCCTCTGTCAAAAATAAAAAAAATAAACATTAAAAAATAGAAGGGGAAGAGGAGAATAGTGCAATACTCATGTCTGATGGGGCAATCAATAGATCTATCTTAAAATAATCAAACAAAAATTATGCAGGACAGGGGTGTCTGGGTTGCTGAGTAGGTTGAGTATCTGACTCTTGATCTCGGCTCAGATCATGAACTTATGGTTCCTGAGTTTGAGCCCCACGTTGGGCTCCATGCTGGAGGTGCAGAGCCCACTTGGGATTCTCTCTCTTCTCTCTCAAAAATAAATAAACATTTTTAAAACATTACACAGGACAAGTATACTACTTAGAAATGAAGGTAACTACCAAAAACACTAAAAACAAAACCACTTAAAGATGGTTGCCTCTGGTGAGTGGGTATGTGGTAAAGCAGATACTATTGCTTCTTTTAAATGCTCTCTACATGATCTTTTTCAATTCAAGGTTCGTGTATTACCTGAATAAACATTTTTTAATGAAATGGCAGACTGTTTAGAGACATTATCTCCCTAGAATGTGTACACCTGCATGGATGATGAAGATGTTGGCTTGTATGCAACTTCTTCCGGAATACCTGGAGGTGAAAGAGAGTGGCCTGGGTTGGTGGAGTCCTGACAGAGGTTTCTTCCATATCCATCCACTATGCTCCCTTCTACCGGCTCTGTCAGTTCTGATCATTGGCAAAAGTGGGAAACTTCCATTTTTATTCAAAAATCACATCCTTTCCTTACGCCAAAGACAGCACAGTGAAATTGTTTCTAATTTACATTTTGAAACTCCCTCACATAATAATTCATTATCCTATGAAAATGTGCATTATTCTATAAATGTGAACGGCTTCAAAAGGCAAGGCATTAGTAAAAAAAAAAAAAAATGTAATGTCCTTCCTTGCCACCTAAGCCAAATCCTGATAAAGCTACATTAGCCTACTGATTAGTAATTTTTGCACATTAAAAATTTTATATAGATTTGATAAGATTTTCAACTTTTGTTTAATGAATATTTAATTCAGAAAGCCACGAAATAATAGGTAATTATAGCTCTACAAGAACACATATTGACATGTAGTTTAAGAGACTGTGAAAGGTTCCTTGTGCTTGCAGTGAGTTTATAATTTAAACACAAAGAAAAATTTTAAGGTTGCCAATCAAATATTCATCAGCAGAAAGAATGCACGGAGGATCTCACTTCCTCAGGGCACGTATGCAAAGGAGATACTAAAAATAACATAGGTACAGGTTTGGCAGACCTTGTTTAGGCAAAATTCCAAACACATGCAAAAAGAGCTGATGAAAAAAGTTTCCCTAGCTTGGAAGCAGAGGCAATGGCATATAAGGGTCAGGTTTGGAAAAGATGGTGGAGGGAATAAGCAAAGGGCCTTAGAGGCAGAAACAAATGGGCAAGCCCAAGAATTTTATTTGAATTTTATTTCCCCACCATTTCTTTTAATCTTTTTCTTAAACCTTTTTTTTTTTAATGTTTATTTACTTTTTGAAGGAGAGAGAGAGAGAGAGAGAGAGAGCATGAGCAGGGGAGGGGCAGAGAGAGAGGGAGACACAGAATCCAAAGCAGGTTCCAGGCTTTGAGCTGTCAGCAAAGAGACCGATGTGGAGCTCGAACTCACAAGCTGTGAGATAATGACCTGAGCTGAAGTCGGGCACTTAACTGACTGAGCCACCCAGGTGCCCCACTTTCAATCTTTTTCTTAACATGAGCTATCCTCTAATATCTTTAGTCCTGACTCACAATGAGACTCAGGTCCCTCTTGCTGTCCCTAAGAAACTCAGTGATTCTAATGCATAGGGACTTAATGGGTTCTCTCTCCTGGGGCTTGGGGGGGGGGGAATTACATTTTAAGGGCCCACACAAGTTTAAAACACATATGCCTTATCATTCTAACAGATGATCACCTTTTCTTGCAAAGATTTGCCAGGTTTAAAAAAAAGAAAATTTTAGGGGCACCTGAGTGGCTCAGTCAGTTAAGCGTCCGATTCTTGATTTCAACTCAGGTCATTATATCACAGTTCATGAGATCAAGCCTCGCATCAAACTCTGTGCTCACAGCATGGAGCCTGCTTGGAATTCTCTCTCTCCCTCTCTCTGCTCCTCCCCCACTTGCTCACACAAACTCTCTGTCTCCAAATAAATAAGCATTTAAAAATTTTTAAAAAGAAAATTTTAGAGTCCTTCTAGCAACTCACCTCCTACCTTGTAGAGAAAGTCCCTAGGCCAGTAGACCTCAAATTCTAACACACTTAAGAATTTTCTGGAATACTCCAACTGACTGGTCTCATTCCCTGATATTCTGAGATTCTGAGTCAGCCCCAGAAAGCTATATTTTTAACCAGCATTACAAACCATCCCCTGGCCCACATTTAAAATGTGTGCATTGCACTAGAAGACTGCAGGGTTACAGAAATCTTCACTTCCCTCTGTTGCAGGGAAATCCACCAGGGCAGGTTTTCTGAGAATTTTCTCCAACCTGCATTCTATATTCTTGTCCTCACCCATGACTTGCTTCTGAAAATTATCAAGAATCCTTAATTGTCCTTCCTTCCCAAGCATGGACATGGGCACTAATCTGCCTGCTACCTGGTAGCTCCTACAACGCTCACTCAGAAGCATCTGCAGCCCCTGAAGATTTAGGCAGAAACTAGCTCAGTAATCCTGCACCTTCAGCCCTCACAAACCTAGCCGTGCAAAGAGACCTGCTCCACTCTGGTATTTTTAATTTCTCCAATTAACTGCCTGTTGGTTGACTGACTGGCAGTTGGATTCCTTCCTGTTTCTTGTTTACCTGATACTATAAAATAATTCCTCTTTGCCTATTCCACAAGCTTTGTGTCACCCATGTGAGTCCATCCTGCCCCCAAGGAAATAGGATAAACCCTCCAACTATAGTTAAAACATTTCCTTAGAGCTACAAAAGTTGGGAAAGTCTTTTTCTAAATCAAGATTCTTGCAATCACTGCTGAAAAAAATGTCTCAATCTGCTTTTTTTTTCAAAAGCCAATCCCAATTAAAGCAACATTACTCAGCCTCAACATTACAATGAGCACAAACACAACAACTGAAACCATGCTGCAGTCCTCAGCAAGGAAAGGGTCACTCTGGTGTTCTAACATAATCTCGAGGTTGAGGGGTTATGGTTTAAATGAAAATAAAGTTCAAAAACCCTCACAGAGTACTTGGGAATGTCCTTAGACCTCCAGGGTTCTACAGATCACAGTTTGAAAAACACTAGTATAATAGAAAGAATTCTTGTCCCTGCCACTTGTTACCTATGTGACCTTGTTTGTGGTACCTAATCTCTCTGAGTCTCACTTATAACTAAAGAATGCTCAGGAAAAGGCTACAGTATGGAGGATGGATTGCACTGGGAGAGACTGAAGTCTCCAAGACCAGATGGAAAGTTATTGCAATGGCCCAGGTATGGCAGGTAACGAATGGGACTAGGGTACTTGCAGTGGGAATGAAAGGGGTATTTACAACTTTAGAAAGGCTAATTTCGAAAGAACCAATATCAGTGACCAACTGGGTATTTTCCCCAACTATGCTCCCAAGATGTTGTTTGGTGTTCTGTGAAAACTATGATTCTATCTTCCAAGAAAATATGGGAAACTTTGCTATAAGGTAAGCAGAACAATCCTCACATATCTTATTCCAGAATAATATTTGCTAGATCCACAACTACTAACCCAATGAAATTAGAAATGAAAGTCTGTTTTAGTGTCCTCTCTAAGGGAACTCTCCCTTTCTCTCCTTCTCTCTCTCCCTCCTCCTTCTTTTCCCCTACACACACACACTCTCTCTCCCTCTGAATGCCTCAATCAGAACCTGTCCAAAAACAGGTATTAAATGAATAAATGAACAATGAGCATATAAGGAAACAACTAGATAGATGAATTTTAAGAGCCTGGAAAGTATGTATAACATTCACTCCAAATCCTCTTCCCTGATAGTTAATGTTAAAATTTCAACATTAGAATTTAAATCCTAGGGTGCCTGGGTGGCTCAGTCCATTAAGCATCAGACTATGGCTCAGGTCATGATCTTATGGTTTGTGAGCTTGAGCCCCGCATTGGGCTCTGTGCTGACAGCTCAGTACCTGGAGCCTGCTTCGGATTCTGTGTCTCCCTCTCCCTTTGTTCCTCCCCTGCTCGTGCTCTGTTTCTCTGTGTCTCTCAAAAATTAATAAACATTAAAAAAAAAATAAAAAGTTTAAATCCTTTGGCCAAAATCTCTCAGGAGAAGATACAGCTTCAGCAAAAGATTTTTCAGACTTATGAAGATGGCAGAGAACTTAAGAGTGGATGATGGTCATTGTAAAGCACTTGGGCTAGAAATAGTTTTGTTATTAGGAACTGAATGTTATATGTTGGTAATGATTGACTAATAGGAACGTGCTATTATGGAATAAGGAATGGCTGATTGAGTAGAAGCTCCTGGAAGATTCTTCCAAGGCAAAAGTAAGATAGCGGCCATAGTAAAAAGAATCAAGAGTCCTTCACCCTGGCAACTCCAAAGATGATTTCTTGTGGCACATGCCTCAGGTAGAGTCCTGGCTACAAAGACAAATGTTATTGTGGCTTCACAGAAATCACAAAGTGAAGCCATCACAGCTTAATACAACCAAGTTGAAAAGTCACTTTAGGAAATTAAAATATCCAATGAATGAAACATACAGGAAACCTGAACACAGAAGCAAATGTATCTCATGGTTCCATAGCCTGCTCTGACAAAGGATTTCAATGTCAAAAGTGTGAGTGAGGTGAATCAATTTCACAACAGAGGATATAAGGATATCTGAATGCTATATTTATAGGTAGTGACTCCTCATAGTACCTGATACATGTGTTATACAGGGTTTTCTGTTAATTAAATCTCAATGCAATTTTGTGGCAATTTTATTTGTTCTTTGTTTTAGATACTCCCAAGTGTGTTGGGTAAGAAGTGATATGCCATGCTCAAGGGGTGCCTGGCTGGCTCAGTTCGTAGAACATGTGACTCCTGATCTTGGGGTTGTGAGTTTAAGCCCCATGTTGGGTATAGATATTGTTTTAAAAAAATGAAGTCTTGGAAGGAAGGAAGGAAGGGAGGAAGGAAGGAAGGAAGGAAGGAAAAAGAAAAGAACCATGCTCAAAATTCCAGGAAATTAATTACCTAGGAGAATTCATGAAAGATTGCAGAAGTATGATGCTGCATTTTTTTAAGTTTATCTACTTTGAGAAAGAGAGCAAGCAGAGGGAGCAGAGAGACAGGGGAGAGAGTGAATCCCAAGCAGGCTCTGCAGGTCAGCACAGAGCCCGATGTGGGGCTGGAACCCACAAACCATGAGATCATGACCTGAGCTGAAATCAAGAGTCAGACGCTTAACCGACTGAGCCACCCAGGTGCCCCTATGATGCTGCATTTTTATATCCATTTGCTATATATTTATTGACTTTGATGAGTGTTAGAACTTGCAAGCTGACACAGGGCATCAGGTATCAAAATCCTTAGGAATTTTGGCAGGGTAGGATAAATGGAGCCAGCCGGTAGGAGCTAAGCTAGAACTGGGATTTGGACCCAGATGCAAGTATGGCCAGGACAGGACTGGGACAGTACACTGGAGTGACTCACCCATTTCTCAAATCTCAAGCCACACTGGAGCACAAGGAGACAGGGACAGCTTGAGGATTGAGGAGGCAAAGCAAATACAGCTAAGGACCAGGGTTCAAGGTAAAAAAAAAAAAAAAAAAGTAATGAAGAAAGATTCAGGCATATCCACCTCCAGTACCAAGTGCTCATCTATACTGTCTAATAAAATTAGGAATATATGTAGACACAACATCAACAGACTAAACAGAGGCTCTTGACGTCAGTATTCTGTTTAATGGCATGGCCAAAACAAAAGACACAGCTTGGATGCCAAAATTATTTATTTCGGCTTCCGATCTGGGTAAACAAGAAGCAGGTCAGTCACAATATGATCTAACACTCCACATTCATAGATGGGCGATGACTGACTGGAAGCTGAATAACTCAATTATAATGATGATGGTTACGATTCTCAGAGCCGAGTGTTATGAGATCTGCAGCAAAAAGAGCTTTATGAAGTCCAATCATCCCACTTGAGAAGAGGATAATACTCGCCAGATAAAAAGATTAGAAGATTCGCATCAATAAGCCAAAGAAAAAAATAACTGAAGGAATCTTGGGCTTGTTACAAACATATTTTCAATATCCTGATACTCCTTTATTCTTCTTTGACTTTGTAGTTGATCCAAATACTTTTCTATGCATTTTTATGTTGTTTCATTATAAGGTATGGTTTTGTAAGAATTAGGCTTGACCAAGATGATCTTTCCATAATAGAATCTACTAATATTAACTAAGGAGGTAAGGGAATTGACCTAAATACCCAAGTTAGGAACCAAAGAGCCAGAATTTTGTACTGTCAGCACTGAGAGGATGTTGGGAAATCCAGAGCACATGACCATTTAGTGTCAAGTCAACAAAAAGTTGTGATTTACTGCAAGTTGAACTTAGTATTTTCTAAGGCAACTGTGTCCATGGAAATATGTGAACCACTAATATGCTAATATGAGTAGCACTAATATGCTAATATGTAAATTTAAATTTTCAAGTAGCCATATTAAAACAGGTAAAAAGAAACAGGTGAAATTAATTTGTATAGTATATTTTAATGCAATAGAGCCAACGGTATTATCATTTCAACATATACTCAATATTTTAAAATTATTAATAGTATACATCCTCTTTTGTTACACTAAGTGTTGAAATTCGATGTATATTTTACACTAACAACACATTTCAATTCAGACTAGCTCCATTTCAAGTGCTCAACAGCCCCATGTGGCTAGTGGCTACTACCCAGGGCAACAGATCCTAAGAGATCCTAAGATCCTAAGATCTCATATGGGTAGTGAAATTCAAATAGGCAAAAGCACTTACTGAATATATCATCTGATGAATCAAATTCCCCAAAACATCAAACTGTTCTAACATATATGTATTACATTATTTATAGAACATTATAATCATCTGTAACTAAAGAAAAGTCACTGCTATATATTTTTTAAAAGAAAATAAAGTGGGTTTTTTTTCATCTCCAATAAAATTTATTTATCAGTTAATTTTTGAGGTAAAATGCTTCAACCCAACAGAATTTGAAAACAAATGCTTTGGGATAACAGGGGTCATTTACAATTCTGAAAAAAAAATCTCAGCAAAATTTGATGAGCTCAGGGTGAAAGAGAAGGAAGAGGGAAAGAGAAGGAAGGAGGGGACAGGAGGGCACTATGCCACTGACAGAGGACCCAGTTGGGGGGAGGTGGGAGGGCGCTTTGTCTCCACTGCATTTTTACCAAGAACCAGTCCTGATATTGAATAAATTTATGCCTCTATACAGCTCCACTGCACCAGTATGCAACTACTTATTCCTCTGGTTCTCTCTTTTCTACATTCATAAGACACACCTTGTAAGGGCGTGGCTCACCTATTCACTCTGACCAGCTTCATGACTGATACTGACCACCAGCACCTCCCCGACATAAAGGAATCAGCAGTGACCTACAAAGGGCCTTTCTGCCCTCAAAATACCTCCTTCAGTTCCCACTGTGATGCCTGAAATCTACAAAGAGCTTTCCCTTGGGTTAGGAGAGTGTTTCCCAAAGTTCAATCATTTGATTATGTCTGTCATATCATTATTTATTATATTTTCCTTAAATCTATATTTTTTATTTGTATATTAATATATAATATTATATATTATATTTTCTTTAAATTAACTTTTTTTAATAAAAATACATTCATTGAAGAAACTCTATCACTCCCAAAAAAGTAAAACCTATACAATTTGCCATAAATACTCTAAAGATAACTAAACGACTATTAACATTTTAAGTGGTCATACACGTAACAACTGAAATTCTTTTGCCTCTCACCAGTGGTAAAATTATCACTAATTAAGAACTACTGAGTTAAATATTTCCAAATACTTAAAAAGGCGACTGTGAAAACACAAATATCATAGAACAGGTGTGTCGCATTCACAAACAGCTACGAAAACTGCTTGAGGTGGGAAAAGGGTTTAGGTTAGCGTTCTCATCTTTATTGTGCATAGGAATCACCTGGGAAGCTTATTAAAAATATAGGTTTCTGGGTCCCACACCAGATTTCATAGATTTAGCAAAACTGGGTTGGGCCTAAATATCTGCATTTTCCTCAAGCTCTTCAGGTGATTAGGATTTAGCTGGTCAGCAAATGATGCTTCAAGAAGCCTAGCACAGAGCACTATGACCCAGTAAGAGATGTGAAGCTATGTCATGGATTATAACGCCCTGGGATAGTAGCAGGACGCCAGTACAGAAGAGATGCATGGAGAGAGAGGAGGGATCTGAACATCAGCTCCATCAATTCCACTGTTTTGTGGAAGGTATCCTTCCAGAGGAACAGAGCTAAATGCAAACAGTCTACCTGCTTCAGCATAAACCCAGCAACAAAACTGCTTCCATATATCAAAAGTACTTGTATATATCAGTCCTACACAGAATCTTTCTATGGATGTCTCGTTTTTCTCCTCTTTCAGAAAAGATAAAGGTCATGTGTTTATTATGCTTAGAGTACTGGGAATCCGTATAAAACTTCCAGTTGATCTTGAAAGTCTATATGAAAGATACGAGATTTTAGGTTGGTGTAAAAAAAAGAGGGGTAGAGATTATGTGATCGGACTCTTCCCAGCAAAGCAGGGTGAATCAAAATGGATTCTACAGGAAATTATGTCATTCCTAACAAGAGCTCTCCAGGTAAACGCCGCCGCAGCAAACGAACGAAGTGAGAAGCAGAAAAACACTCAGCAGAGGCCTGTCTGCAATTTGAGATGCTTTCTGGTTTCCCCCTTATCTCACACCAAATACTGTACAGCTTGCTGTGTGGGAAGCTTCTGAGACGGCCCCCAGTGATCCCTGCCTCCTGGTATTCATGCCCTCCTATAATCCCCTCCCCTGCTGTGTGGGCTGAACCTTAGTAGTTTGCTTCTAATTTGTAAAATATAGCAGAGGTGTTGGGATAGTATACTTGTGTTTCAGTTCTACAGCCATGACTTCCTTCTTGCTCACACTCTGTCTTGCTTGCCGTGTCTGATGAAACAAACTACCATGCTGTGGACGCCCTGTGAGGAGGCCCATATGGCAAGGGGCTGAGGACAGTATATTAGTTCCTGTGGCTGCTGTAACAGCTTACCACGGACTTGGTGGCTTCAAACAACAGAAATGTGTTCTCTCAGTTCTGGAGGCCAGAAGTCTGGGATATGATCAAGGGTCAGCGAGGCTGTGCTTCCTCTGGAGACTCTAGAGGAGAATCTGTTCCCGCCTCTTCCAACTTCTGGTGGCCACCAGCATCCCTTGATTTGGGCCTCTGTCATTCCAGTCACTGGCTCTGTGGTCACACTACCTCTTCCTCTTCTGTGTCTAATCTCCCTCTGTGTCTCTCTAATACTTCTGATGGCAGTTAGGGCCCACCCAGATAGTCCAGGATAATCTCCTCATCTCAGAAGCCTGAATCTCATCATGTAAAGCTTTACCATAAGGTAAATCTTACGCTATGTGTATTTTACCACAATTAAAAATTGTTTTTTAATTTTTAAGGTAATGTTCCCAGATTCCAGAGATTAGGACCTCATAACATTGGGGGCCACCAGTCAGCCCACTATAGGTTGTCCCTAGCCAACAACCAGGAGGGAACTGAGGCCCAGATCAACAGCAAGCAAGGAACTCTGTCCTGGTAACAAACACATGAGCGAGCTCAGAAGCCAGTCCTTCTCCGGTTGAGTCTTGAGATGACTACCCAGCTGAAGCCCTGAGTAGAGCCTGTGAGAGACCCTGAGCCAAAGAACATGGCCATGCATAGATTCCTGACTTAACTGTGAAATAAATACTTTTGTAAGCAACTGTGTTCAGGAGTTATTTGCTACCCGGCAGTAGATAACCAACAGTTGCTTTGTCAAGGCTCATAAAATGGCAATTTATTACATTGTATTCACATCTATTTAAGATGACAAGCCAAAACTATTTTATTAATGGAGGCAAACTGATATTGTGACAAGAGCAAAAGCCATAGATTTAGAAAAAGCCCACTTACTGCATGACCTTGAACTTCCCTGGGACTTTGTTTCCACTTGAGGTAGGTGGTGATAACAATACTTTCCTAATGGTGTTGCTGATAATGTTTAATGACATATGTAAAGCATCTATTTCAGGATCTGGCACATAGTAAGTGCTCAACAAGTAGTAGCTTATACTACTTCTATATGCCTTAAGAAAATATTTTTTTTTTCAAAATAAAAATAAATATATTTTAGACTTCTCATCCTAGATTCTTTAATGAAATTATAGTTTTTCAAGGCCAGTTATTTAGCGTTACTTGAAAAAAGAAAAAAAGAATCTAACATCTCCTGTGATGGACTCACCCAATTCCATGGGCCATGGGCCAGCTATACTATGGGCACCCTTTTTATGGCCAATCCTTTTTGAAACATCAAAAGAAGTTAATATAAAGGACACCTGGGTAGCTTAGTTGGTTAAGTGTCCAACTCTCATCTCATGGTTCATGAGATCAAGCCCTGCATCCGGCTCTGCCTCACAGCACGGAGCCTGCTTGGGATTCTCTCTCTCCCTCTCTCTCTGCCTCTCCCCCACTCATTTTCCCTCTCTCTCTCAAAATAAATAAATAAACAGTTTTTAAAAAGTAGTTAATATAAAATATGGAATCAAGAAATGAGGGAATAAAGAAATCAAGATGAAATTCTTTTGCTGGAGTCAGTGAACATTTATTGACAGAAAGAGGGAGAGAGATGATGCAAGCACTCAAGAGTAAATAAAAGACCTTGAAACCAAGGATGAGTCTGGGAAACCAGTTCAGGGATGGATGGCCATTCAATTCAGGCAGCTGAGGCAGAATGAAGAGGCTGTAATATCACTTGGAGAGCCAGGGAGACAGTTTTAGAAGCATTTTGTTGGGCAAGAGGCTGAAGGTTAATGGCAAGGACACTAAAAGATGTGAAAGCTGGAGAATTAAGAGAACATTCTCTGTCTTTCATGGAAGGTTTGATCTGGAGTCTCATCCCTGAACCTGATAAACACTTAACCTCTGGTCTTTCCTCATCCCTGAAATCGGGGATCATCCTGGATCGTCTCCCAGGTCCCTTCTAGCTGACACTCATGGCTTCTGCCCGGGTGAAAATGGATTATTCTGCCACATGTGTGCTGGACAATACTCAGCTTTCAGGTGAACAATGAAATATGCTGGTCAGAGTCAGCTGCTGTTTTGCTTCTCTATCTGCTCTCTCTCTCGTGTCAGTATGTTATTCCTCTTTAGGAAGAGAACCAGTGCTTAATACACAAGAGTGAAGCACCTGAAAGATGGCTTTCCAAGGGGGTTCTGCATAGTCTGGTAAGACAATTTATCTTCTCCCTGTGCTGACAGAAATAGTCACTGGGGCAGCTGACATTGAGTACTGAGATGAAGGAACTGATGTGCTTTGGATGGGGGTATTAAGTCACTGGCAATCATACATACACATACATTTTCTTGGAATTTATGAAGAATTAGGTTTCCTTTTAAAGAAGAAAAGAAAAAAAAAAACAAAAAGAACAAGCTAAACTGTTTTTTCCTTTTCCAAGGTATTTTATATTTACTGGCTTTTTATTGCGCCAGAGATTACTATGAATGGGAAAAGGCGGTGCTGAGAATTTCTTTATTATTTCTAAGTGTTCAGGCCTCCCCTTCTTCCATAAGCCTGGTGGGGATCTCCGAGGCACTGATGCCTCTGGTATGTGTAGAGGTATATGCGTAGAGGCACTGATGCTTCCTTTCCTTTTGGCCTTGACCTCTGACTCCTTGCACCTTCCTCCCAGCCACCCAGCCAGCGGGCAGCCAAGCACAGCCCACTCCTCCAGAAGCCCTTGCAGGTGCCAGCCAGTTACCTGGCAACAGAGACAATCATACAGGAGACAAAACAGCAGTGAAGACCAGAGAGAGGAGCTTCCTCCACAATCTAAAAGATGGAAGAGGCAGGGAAGCAAATGACCCTTTTTATCAATAGCCTTTCATCCCTGCCCACATTGTTCTCCTGAATCTCTAACCCCCAATTTCCATCACTGCCTGGTAAGAATGGCCTCCAATTGGAGAATTCAATCACAGCCACAGAATTCATATGAAATAGTGTACTTGGGGGGACTCAGTAATCACCAACCCCTAACCCCGGTGTAATGTTCAGGAGTTAATCAACCCGAATTTCCATCTGTGCACATGTTGTGTTCCATCCGATCCAAGGATGTATTCTGACCATCCTTTCATAACAGCATCCTAACTGTCCTTTCATAACAGCATCCTAAACTCTATGTCCTGAGAAGCACCGACAAGTGATTACCTCACTTCTTGCCTTCCTAGCCATCATTCTACAGTGAGTGGTACCAGAGAGGGAGGCATACGCAGGCTAGCTACTAATAGCTGACATTTACTGAATGCTTCCTCCATTCTAGGCACTTCCCTGAGCACCACACAGGCACATTTAACTTTCAAAACAGCCCTATGAAATCAAAAGTATTATCATCTCCATTTTACAGATGAAAAAACTGGGACTTAGGAACAGATGGTCAAAGAGTGTGCATCTACGAAGAACAGGGTCAACACTGGAACTCACTTCAGGATTTCAGCTTATGTTCCCAACCACTTTGTTACGCAGATAAAAGGTGAGAAATGGTAGGTTTGCCAAGAGGGAGTCTGGCTAGTATGGCAGAGATGAAAATTACCAAACTGTAAGAGTCAGTGGATAAAAATGAATTATGCTAAAGTCACCTAACAGAATATGCTAAGGAAACTTTACTTCCTCAGGTAAGGTGGGACTGTGTAATAATAAGAGAGTCTAACCAATGCCTTTTAGCAGAGTCCTGTGAAACTGCATATACACCCACAGGCTGTAAATGTCAAAGAAGACTCCTGAAGACTCTGTCACCCTCATCATCCTTTGATTTGAAGAGAAAAGTAATATGGCCCATTTGAGTCAATGCAAACAGAATGGGATGTGGAGTTAGATGTCCAGAATGTAAGTTCTGGCTTGGTTGTCCACTCACTTTGAGATCTCAAAGAAGTCAGGTCCATAAATATTTACTACTCCTATGTTTTACACCAAGTGCTGATTTAGGAGAGGAGGATATAAGAATTACCAGACATAGGCCAAGTTCTGAAGTGAGAACATGGGATCATGGAACAGGGAGAATTATGGACAATTTCCTACATTTTTCTTTTTTAAAAAATTTTTGGATTTTTAAAGTTTTTAAATTCTAGTTAACATACAGTGTAATATTATTTCAGGTGTACAATTTAGTGATTCAACACTTGCATACAACAGCCATTGTTCATCACAAGTCCCACATTTTTCTTATCTATAGACTGAGATGGCTAGTCGCAACTTCTGTGGTAAGCATCAAACAAGATGGCGACTGTGAAAAGCACTTATGGATGGCATAATACATCATGCAAAGTTAACAGTGATTTTTAGTGCTAAGATGCAGTGGGTATAAAATTCACAGATATTACCATGATTATTACCTACATGATCTGACTCCTGCCAACCTCTCTAACTTTCTTTCCCACTACCTCCCTGTCCCTCTTCTTGGTGGTACAGTCCATGATACTCCTGCCTTAGAGTCTCTGCACTGCCTGAGATATACTTATCTCACTTATCTGGATGGCTTACATTTTCATTTCATTCAGATCTCTGCTCAAAGTGATATTCCCCAGGATGGCCTCCTATTTCACCCTGTCTAAAATAGAGAACACGTGTGTACTCACACACACACATACACACAGAGATACACACGCAGTGCACACATTAGAACACAGGCACACAACACGCACATGTGTATACAGATATGTTATACACTCAGATACATACACACATATACACATACACATAAGTATACAAACACAAATCACTCTCTATTTCCTTATCCTGCTTTTTTTTTTAATCCGTAGTACTACTTCTTCCTAAAATTATGTTTTTACATGTTTGCTTACATGTTTATTGTCTGACTCCCCCACTGGAATGCAAGCTCCATGAGGGCGGGGACTCAGTGTCGTTCAATATTCTATTTCTTTTTTTTCTTAAAGGTTTATTTTGAGAGAGAGAACAAGCAGGGGAGGGGCAGAGAGAGAGGGAGAGAGAGAATCCCAAGCAGTCTGTGCTGTCAGTGTGGAGCTCCACTCAGGGCTCAATCTTGTGACCTCAAGATCATGAGTTGAGCCGATATCAAGAGTCAGACGCTTGACCAACTGAGCCACCCAGGTGCCCCAAGATTCTATTTCTAGTGCCCAGAGCACTAGCTTATAATCCAGCTCCATAATTATTCAGCAATAGTTCCCATACCATACAATTCCCCTATTTAAACCATAAAATTCAATGTTTTTAATATATTCACAGAGTTGTACAATCGCCACAATCAATATCAGAACATTTTCACTGCCTCCGAAAGAAACCCAATACCCATTAGCAGCCACTCTCCATTCCCCTCTAAAGTCCCCACCACACTCCACCCCGGGCCTACTAACCTACTTTGTGTTTCTATAGATGTGCCCATTCTGGACATTTCATATAAATACAATCATATAATATGTGGTCTTTCAAACATTAAATATTGAGGAATGAATGGGGAAAAAAGTTAAATCCAATTTCTTGCCACACCCTGTAGATATTAACAGCCCCTCAGAAAGTTTCCCTCTTACTGAGCAGTCTATTATCCAATCTAGAAAATGAAGAATTCATCCAGAAAAAATATGGCAAAAATATCATTTATGGTACATTTCTATTTGTTTTTAATTGTGATATTTGACAGGAGTTTATCAGAAACTTCCCCTTGAATTATCAACAGAAAGGAGGAAGGGCTGACAACAAACAAATACTTGACATGAAATTCTGAGGGGTCTATTTATTTCCTTAAGAGACCAACTGTTTTCAAACACTCCGAATTACAAACGATTTAATTCTAATCTAAGCAGAGACCAGCAAGCCTGGTGCTCTGATATGCTGATTACAAATCATTCTCTATTCATTAAAGCAGAATCTTGATCAGGCAACTTGGGTAGACATAACTCCATGCACCCATGGACTTGGAAGTTATAAAATGGCCTTTTATTATTTATAAGCATTTCATAATTGGCTTCATCAACCAAACTGTCTTTCCCCTTCAATTATTTTAAATCAGTGAGGTTTTAGTGCATAAATATGCTCTTCCCCAACATACATTGTTAAGCCATTTCTCATATTTGATTCACATACGAGCAAATGACATCAGCATCTAACTCAAACCATGAGCGAAGTTCTTAGAACTGGAATGGAACTTAAGGTCATCGGGTATAACCTCTCACCCGATGCTGGAATCCATGCCATCACTTCCCTAGCTTGAATGTGTCCCAGGGATCTGGAGCACATCATTGCTCAGGGCATCCCCCACTCCCACCCCCACGCCACCCCTGCATCATTGCAAACAGCCTCAACTGTTGTTCCTTATAGTAAATTCCCCTAAGTATCCTAATTTAAAGATTTCTCCCACATATACATGACTGTCCCCCTGCATCTACCTTCTTTTAGTCCAAGTTCTACCCCCACGGTAAGAGGGGAGCAGCCTATTTCTTTCTACCCAGGGCAAGTGAGTCCCTCAAATATCTGAAGACAGCTTGCCTCCCTGGGGATTCTTCCCTGAACTAAACATCCCCTAGCCCATCTTACAACTTGGTTTTAGACCCTCTCGCTGCTGCACTCCCACACCACTGTCCCCCACCCGCCAGGTTTCTGATCACACACCACTGCAACAATTCATTGTTGTCCTTCAGTACAAATCAACAATATGGGTATTTAATCATAAAGCTGCCCAATGGACAAGGGGCCACACATGTCTCCTGTTGTTTGCTAATATAACCTGTTAAGTGCAAACACAATGATATGAATTGTTGAGACTGTATCAATGAAATAATCCATATTTACAGACTTCTGTGGGCGTTTCACATTCACTTGCGGGCCAAAGACTGCTTTGAAAAGCTAAAGTGAGCAGATTCCCTTTAAGCAAAGGACGATATCCATTCAGGAGGTCTGACCTGCACATCCTATCTTCAGACACATGTAATTTCAGCTGCAGTTATCATGAATTGAACCAGGAGAGCCAGAACTATTTCAGCAACCATGAGAAACAAAAGCAATAATACCAAGCTACTTATTTCCTTTTAATTTGGAGCTTTCCCAAGCAGAAAGAAGTAAATTTCAGTGTGCTTCCCATTGAAAGATATCATACAATGAACACTGTGTGGTTTCACAAGTCCCTTCCAGTGGCTCATCAGCGCTTTAAGGGGAAGAACTGCCAGCCTATTTTTGAAAGGGCCACAGAGACACTACCTCAGTGAGAATACTGCATCTCCTGCCACAACAGTCTGGGCTGGATCACCTAATCAGACATTCTTGAGGGATTACCTTTCATCCTGGGCAACTGTAGGATGTGCATCGATCTCTCCTGCTCAGGGATGGCCAATGATCCCAAGCCTTGACATGGAACATCCACAGGTGGTTCCTCTCGGGAACAGCCCTTCCTGGCGTAGGCAGCCTGTAGCTTCTGGGGATGCTCAGGCAGGCGAGACAGTGGCAGCTCTGTCTCCTTCATTAGAATTTCCTCCCATTGTGCACCTCCAGGAGGGGAACTGACTGTGCGGTGGTGACTCCAGAATGATGCTAAAGTTGGAACTGGGCATAATCCAAGTTGGCTGCCGCTGAATCATGAGGAGATTGTATGCTGCCACTTGATCTTCCATCAAGCTCCAGTGACTCAGTTGTTTAAATCTTGTGGCAAGACACCTGGAAGCTATTTATCTTTTTTACTAAGGATTCATTCACAGAGTAAAAATGTAATATAATGTTCATTTACCATCACTCCATTACCCTGAGAACCAGATTGCTGCTAATTCAATGTGGAGCTGATTCAGTCATCACATCACTGAGGCAACATTCTCCTGCCATAGCTATTTATGTCCTAGGACCATCTGAAATCCTTTCTGAAATGTTCAAGTCCCAAGAGAGGCTGCCTGAGCTGATGAGAACGGCACTGAATGTGGGTCCAAGGGGAGCACGTGTGAAGGTCAGCCAACCACCCTGGAGTCATGCCGGCCCCCAGCTCCAGGGACACCTCCCCCTTATCCTCAAACTTGTGTCAGGACAAACTTCCTCAGATTCAGAGAGTCACAGCCCACCTCCACTCTGGAGCAGTCTCCTGCTCACTGAAGGCAGGAAGAAGGTGGAGAAACGTGTTGGTAGCTGAACATTTGATAACATTTGCTTCAGACTCACCAGTGGTCTGGCATGAGAACTTGGTCATCCTGCCCGGCTTCTCTGTGCCTCAAATTCCCCATCCAGAAATGAGGATATTTACCTCCCATTGAAGGAAGGCAAATAAATGATGGGATGAGGGTAATTACACACTAATGAGTGGTTGGACACCCAATGTGAAGCCAGGAGAGGGGCAATATTTGAGCCTATTTATGCAGTGAGGAAATCCTTGGGTTTGTTTCCCCATCCTCTCAGAGGGCCTGAGGTCTCAGCTAAAAGAGTGATCATCAGGAAGAAAACAAGCCAATGCTGTCCTTGCTTCCTCCCTCTTTTCCAGGCACCCAGGTGAGAGCAGTTGATAACATGCTCGTGGAGGACCTTAAATTCCTGAGAGACCGGTGCTATATGACTAGAAAGTGTTCTTATACCACAAAACACCGGAGAATGGCTTCCCCGGAAGTCATCACGCACCAGAGGACAGATGGAATAATTTATTTTCCTTTCTTCTGGTCTCTGGCTAACAGCTTGTCAGTCATTTAAGGAGGATTTAATCCACTAGTGGACTGTCCCCAATTGAGGACAGCAGGGCTAAAGTTAGTACTGACCTGAACACAACAACCACAAGGGGGAAGAGACCACAGTTTCTCTCTACTGCTGCAAACTAGTCACCAGCCAGTTTGCACACCTGTTGCTTCCCCGGAGTTTGGGGGGACAAAGTGTTCCACCACAGTCTCTCTCCTTTGGAATGCCTTTAAGCCACAGCAGGCTGAAAAAACACCCCTCTGGCCCTTCTCTCATCCCTGATTTTCACTGCTTTTCTTCAAGGGGCCTACTCCTCACTGGTATAGGGCCTCGCTCTCAGCTGCTAATCATTACTCCAGTTATATTGTGGTCCCTCTAAAGACCCTCCTGTAACCACAACCGATTTTAAAGCTCTGAGGAAGAGTCTTCCTAGGGGCTAAGGAAGAAATTGTGAGAGTAGGAGGCCCATTCTTTTCCCTTTAAATTCCTCCATAAAAGTAGCTTTCAATTCCAGCCTTCATATTGGTCCTTTTCTGAAGGTCCAGAGAGGACCAAAGAAGAAGCAGACACACACAGCATGAAAATTAACAGGTAGAACTGGAGGTGTTTCACTTAGAAAAGGAGTCGCTCAAGGAGATGCATAGGTGTTTTCAAATATGTGAATGTATGTTATTGTAGTTTGGCTTTTATAATAATAAACTACAGGGGCGCCTGGGTGGCTCAGTTGGTTAAGCGTCTGACTTTGGCTCAGGTCATGATCTTGCAGTTCGTGAGTTTGAGCCCCGCGTCAGGCACTGTGCTGACAGCTCAGAGCCTGGAGCCTGTTTCGGATTCTGTGTCTCCCTCTCTCTCTCTCTCTGCCCGACCCCCACTTGCACTCTGTCTCTTTCAAAAATAAAATAAACATTTAAAAAAATTATAATAATAAACTACAAAAACCCATTCAAGCTAGCTCAAGTAAAATGGGATAGTTAGAGGACTTTTAAGGGGACTCCCAGGGAAACCCAAAAGATGGAGCCATAATAGGCCTGGGCCTCCTGGAGAAATGGGTGGGAGTGGATTTGAACTTAAGGTGGTCTAAACACGACAGTAGCAGAAGCTCAAGTGCTTTTTTTAGAAAAGTCACCTTTCACATGACTCATCTACAGGCCACCCATCTGCTTCTCCCTCCAACAACTAGCAAATTCTTTTCAAGTTTCTTCATTTAAATACCATTGAGTGAGAATCCCAGTGGCTTGGCTTTCTTTCTTTTTTTTTTTTTTTAAGAACTTCATGTTTTTAGAGCAGTTGTAGGTTCACAGCAAAATTGAGAGAAAGGTACAGAAATTTTCCATATACTCTTGCCCTCACATGTACACAGGCTCTGACATTATCAACATCTCTCACCACAGTGGTACATTTGCTACAATGATGAACTTGCACTGACACATCATAATCACCCCAACTCCACAGTTTATGTTAGGGTTCACTCTTGGTATTGTACATTCTGTGGGTTGGACGAATGTATAACGACATGTATCCTTCACTGTAGTATCATATGGGCTAATTTCACTGCCTAAAGAAATTAACCCACTATTCATCTCTTGTGCTCTGCCTATTCATCTCTTCTCCCTTGCCTCCAACCCCTGGCAACCACTGATTTTTTTTTACTGTCTCCATAGTTTTGCCTTTTCCAGAATATTGTATCATACGGTATGTGACCTTTTCAAATTGACTTATTTCACCTACAAATACGCTTTTAAGGTTCCTCTTCATCTTTTCATGGCTTGATAGTTCATTTCTTTTTAGCACCGAATAATACAATGGATTACAATAATACAATAATACAATGGAATATTGTCCGGATGTACCACAGTTTATTTATTCATTCACCTACTGAAGGAAATCTTGGTTGCTTCCAAGTTTTGGTAATTATGAATAAAGCTGCTATTAGTATCCATGCACAGGTTTTTGTGTGGACATCAGTTTTCAACTCCTTTGGATAAATACCAAGAAGCAAGATTACTGGACCACATGGTAAGAATATACTTAAAGTTGTAAGAAACCACCATACTGTCTTCCAATGTAGCTGTGCCATTTTGCATTCCCACCAGCAATGAATGAGAGTTCCTGTTGCTTCACATCCTCATCAGCATCTGGTATTGCCAATGTTTCAGATTTTGGCCATTCTAATAGGTGTATAGTGGTACTTCCTTGCTGTTTTAATTTGCATGTCCACGATGTCATATGATGTGGAGCATCTTTTCATATGCTTATTTTCTTTTTTTAAATATTTTTTAATGTTTTTATTTAATTTTGAGAGAGAGAGCAGGGGAGGGGCAGAGAGAGGGAGACACAGAATCCGAAGCTGGCTCCAGGCTCTGAGCTGTCAGCACAGAGCCCGACAGGGGGCTCAAACTCATGAACCGCTAGATCATGACCTGAGCCAAAGTTGGATGCTCAACTGACTGAGCCACCCAGGCATCCCTCATATGCTTATTTTCTATCTGTATATATCTTCTTTGATGGGGTGTCCATTAATGTCTTTAGCCCATTTTTCAATCAAGCTGTCTTCTTGTTATTGAATTTTAGAATTCTTTGCATATTTTGGAAACAGTCCTTTATCAAATGTGTCTTTTGCAAATATTTTCTCCCAGTCTATATCTTGTCTTCTCATTAGCTCATTATGGTATTCCCAGAGCAGAAGTTTTTAATTTTAATGAAGTCCAGCTTACCAACTACTTTTTAGCAGATCACCCAAATAATAAGTTGCAGTCTACCTATGGATGGCCTAGCATGGATCAGGGATCCACCTCTCTTTCAGTCAGCCTTAGCAAGAGGGTAGAGTTAAATAGTATATTAAAAAAAAAAATTGTTCCTGCCATGGCAATCTGGTCTGGGGGCAAGGCAGCAGCAACTTCTCAAAAGAAGCGCAAAAGGATGAGCAAACTAACATGGAGGTAAAGGGCATCGATCCTGGAATTACACTATCTGGTTTGATTTTGTGCACACTGGATAAATTCATCTTCTCTGTGCCTCAATTTGTTTAACTGTGAAATGGGAAAATAAGTAAGATTGTTAAAAAAGTTAATCAAGCAATCCACATAAAGCACTTAAAATAGTGCCCAGCATAAAGAGGTGCTCAATAAATATCTGCTGTTGTTACTCTCTCCAATACAGTGCCTCTCCAACTTTAATGTGAATATGAATACTTGAGGAGCTTTTAAATGCAGATTCTGACTGAGTAGATACAGAATGAAACTGGAGATTCTACATGTCTAGTCAGCCTCCAGGTGATGTCAAGGCATTTGGTATATGGCTCACACTTTGAATAGCCAGGCTCTAGTCCATAGGACATGGAGCAGAGGGATTAGACTATCACTAGGGAAAAGAACTACTATAAAAGTCTTTAAATTAAAAAAAAAAAAAAGCGGGGTGCCCAGGTGGCTCAGTCGGTTGAACGTCTGAGCTCAGGTCATGATCTCACAGTTCATGGGTTTGAGCCCCGCGTCGGGCTCTGTGCTGACAGCTCAGAACCTGGAGCCTGCTTCAGATTCTGTGTGTGTGTGTGTGTGTGTGTGTGTGTGTGTGTGTGTGTGTGTGTCTGCCCCTCCTCCACTCCTCGGGCTCTGTCTCTCTCTTTCAAAAATAAATAAGTGTTAAAAAAATAAATTAAAAAAAAGCAACTTCAACTCAAAGTAAGAAGTTTCTATAAAATGAAATCATCCTTAAATAGAATATATGAGCTGCTTTGTAAGATAGTCAGTATCCCCTTCTGGAAGCAGGCCCAATGTCTCCTTTAGGTACAGGAGGCAAGCGCCTAGGACCCATGATTCTTTTAAGGACCACAAAATGCTTTAATTTCTTTCAAAATCATAGGAAAAATGAATATATAACCATGAATCCAGCCTGGATTATAGTTGGTTGTACCAAGAGAGTCATAAAATACAATTTTAAGTATTTTTTATGGAACAAGAGGCCTACAAAAGCAAATGTACCTCAGACCTATGAAATTCATAATGTGGCTCTGGCAGGGTGTTTTCCCAGGGATTTGAGCTTGATATAAAGGATGGAGATGAAGGAACTCTAAGGTTCCTTCCAACTTTGAAAGTCAATGCTTCTTTAAGTTCTATGACTTTGCTCTAGGTCAGCTACCTCAAACCTCACATCTGCAAAAGTTCACTTCCTGCTTGTTCCACATTCTTACACATAGACTAACATTGCTTACCCATTGTAATGAATTAGCACTTTACAAGCCACCCCTGCAATTTATAATCCACCTCTGCCTTCTCCTAGTTTGCTTCCAAAATAAAAGTATGATTTTTATTCTTACAGAAGACATTTGATTCCAGAAGCATTTTGCAGATATTTCCTCATATAAACCGCTTTATCGAAGAAGGTGAAGTTTTGCTTTGTTTCCACTTTTTTAAAAAAATTTTTTGTGTTTATTTATTTTTCAGAGAGAGAGACACACAGAGCATGAGCGGGGGAGGGTCAGAGAGAGAAGAATACAAAGAAGGCTCCAGGCTCCAAGCTTTCAGCACAGAGCCGGACGCGGGACTCAAACTCAGGAACCGTGAGATGGTGACCTGAGCCAAAGTTGGACGCTTAACTGACTGAGCCACCCAGGCACCCTGCTTCGTTTCCACTTTTGAAGTGAAAAATGAAGCCAATAAAAGATGAGAGGTATGCTTTCAAACTCAGAGAAAGAGAAAAAAAATGCCTAAGGTGATGCCTATTATTATTATTATTATTATTATTATTATTATTATTATTATAGTTATGGGTGTGAAGCATATTAAGCACTCAGAAATCACTTAGGAAGTGACTCTCAACCATTGGTACAAATTAGAATTACCTATGTAGCTTGGACCCCATGGCAAACCTCCCTAAGACCCAGAGAGCAAAGCCCCAGCTCTGTGTTTTGAAAAATCTCCCTAAGTGAGTTACCATTATAAGGGTTTAAAAACCACTATGTCAAATCCAGAGAGAAGGACACAGCAGAAGCCTTGGAAGGATAAAGTTCCAAGCAGGGAATGGTTTGGAGTTTGAGGATGCACAAAGATGAAACAATATGGAGATGGAAAAAGGTACTTTGAATTTGGGGGAACATTAGTGACTTTGGTGAAAATAGTGACCTTGGGCCATGACGACAAAAACCAGATTACAAAAGTTTGCTTACGCTAATAAACAGTGCAGATACAAATATCTGCAGTCAGCAGATACAAATATCTGCAGTCAGCAGATATTTGGAGAATCATAAACCTGAGATATGAATGGAAGATAATAAAGTAGGTAGGGAGTACAGGGTTTTTAACCTGGGGTTCCTATATCCACCCCCCCGCCCCGCCTCCAAAGGATCAAGGGATCCATGAATAGAATTCAAGGAGTTGATGAACTTGGAGTGGAAAAATACTGCATCTTGATTTTCACTCCCCTCTGAAATGTCGTCTTTCCTTCTATTATAAATATAGGCCTCACTGTTCATTAATGCCAAATTATGGCTATTTTATTTTTTATTGAAGTACAATTGACAATGTTATATTAGTTTCAGGTGTACAACATAGTGATTCAACTTCTCCATACATTACGCTGTGCTCCCCACACATATAGCTACCATCTGTCACCATACAAGCTATTACATTATCATTGACTATATTCCTTATGCTGTACCTTTGATCTCTGTGAATTATTCATTCCATAACTGGAAGCCTGTACCTCCCACTCCCCTTCATCCATTTTGCCCATCCTCCCACTCCTTTCCCTCTGGCAACCACCAGTTTGTTCTCTGTTTTTATGGGTCTATTTCTGTCGCTTTTGTTTGTTCATTTGTTTTTTTTCTTTTTTTTAATGTTTATTTATTTTGAAAGAGAGAGAGCAAGAGTGCAAGCGGGGCTGGACGAGAGAGAAAGGAAGAGAGATAAAGAATTCCAAGCAGGCTCCATGCTGCCAGCACAAAGCCCAACATGGGGCTTGAACCCACAAACTGTGAGATCATGACCTAAGGTGAAACCATGAGTTGGACACTTAACCAACTGAGCACCCGTTTTCTTTCTCAGATTCCACATATGAATGAAATCATATGGTATTTGTTTTTCTCTGTCTGACTTATTTCACTTAGCATAGTACCCTCTAGGTCCATCCATGTTGTCACAAATAGAAAGATCTTTTTTATGGCTGAGTAGCATTCTGGTGTGTGTGTGTGTGTGTGTGTGTGTGTGTGTGTGTGTGTGTGTGTGTGTGTATACGTACATATGTACCTCATCTTCTTTATCCATTCATCTATTGATGGACACTTGGATTGTTTACACATCTTGGCTATTATAAATAATGTTGAAATAAACACAGGGTGCCTATGTCTTTTCAAATTAGTGGGTTTTTTTTTTCATTTTCTTTGGGTAAATACCAAGTAGTAGAATTAGTGGATCACATGGTAATTCTATTTCTAACTTTTTGAGGAACCTCCCTACTGTTTTCTACAGTGGCTACACCAATTTACACTCCCACCAAAAGTGTGAAAGGGTTCTTTATTTTCCACATCCTCACCAGCAATGGTTATTTCCTGTCTTTTTGATACTAGCCATACTGACAGATGTAAGGTGATTATCTCATTGTGGTTTTGATTTGCATTTTCCTGATGAATAGTGATGTTGGACATATTTTCATGTATCTGTTGGCCATCAGCATGTCTTCTTTGGAAAAATGTCTATTCAGGTTCTCTACCCATATTTTTTTCAATTTTAGTTTCACTATAGTTAACATGCAGTGTTATGTTAGATTCACATGTGCAACATAGTAATTCGGCTATTCTATACATTACTCAGTGCTCATTGTGTTAAGTGTTCTCTTAATCCCCTTCACCTATTTCACCCATCCCCCCATCCACCACCCTTCTGGTAACCACCAATTTGTTCTCTATAGTTAACAGTTTGGTTTTTTGGTTTGTCTCTTTTTGTCTTGGTTCATTAGTTTTGATTCTTAAATTACACATATGAGTGGAAGCATACGGTATTTGTCTTTTTCTTATCAACTTATTTCACTTAGCATTATATTCTCTAAATCCATCCATGTTGTTGCAAATGGCAAGATTTCATTCTTTTTTATGTCTGAGTAACATTCCATTATACACACACATTTTCTTTATCCATCCATCTAACAGTGCACACTTGGGTCGTTCCACATCTTGCTATTGTAAATAATGCTCTAGAGGGGTGTTTTGTTTTGTTTTGTTTTTCCTTTGGGTAAATACCCAGTAGTAGACTTACTGGATCATATGGCAGTTCTATTTTTTTTTTTTTTTGAGGAACCTCTATACTGTGTTCCACAGTGTCTACACCAGTTTGCATTCCTACCAATAGTGCATAAAGGCTCCTTTTTCTCCATATCCTAACACTTGTTGTTTCTTGTGTTTTTTACTTTAGCCATTCTGAAAGGTATAAAGTGATATCTTATTTTAGTTTTGATTTGCATTTCCCTGATGATGAGTGACACTGAGCATCTTTTCAAGTCTTTGTTGGACATCTGTACGTCTTTTTTTGAGAAAAGTCATGTTCGTGTCTTCTGCCCATTTTTAATAGGATTACTTGGGTTTTTTGGTATTGAGTTGTATAAATTCTTTCTATATTTTAGAGACTAAGTCTTCATTGGATATGTCATTTGCAAAATATCTGCTCCTATTCAGTAGATTGTCTTTTAGTTTTAATATTTCCTTTGCTATGCAGAAGTTTTTTATTTTGATGTAGTTCTAATAGTTTATTTGCTTTTGTTTCCCTTGTCTCAGGAGACATATCTAAAAAAACGTTTCTAAGGCTGATGTCAGAGAAATTACTTGTCTTCTCTTCTGCGGGTTTTATGGTTTCAGGTCTCACAATTAAGTCTTTAATCCATTTTAAGATTATTTTTTGTATGGCGTAAGAAAGTGGTCCAGTTTTCCCAGCACCATTTATTGAAGAGACTATCTTTCTCCCCATTGTATATTGTTGCCTCCTTTGTCGTAGATTAACTGACTATATAAGAGTGCGTTTACTTCTGGGTTGTCTATTCTGATCTATTGATCTATGGGTCTATTTTTTTATTAGTTCCATAGTGTTTTGATTACTATAGCTTTTTATCTTGAAATCTGAGATTGTGATACCTCCAGTTTTAGTCTTTTTCAAGATTGTTTTGGTTATTTGGGGTCTTATGTGGTTCCACACAAATTTTAGGATTGTTTGTTCTAGTTCTGTGAAAAATACTATTGGTATTTTGATAGGGATTGCATTACACTATAGATTGCTTTGGGCAGTATGGACATTTTAACAGTATTAATTCTTCCAATCCATGAGCATAGTACATATTTCCATTTGTTTGTGTTGTCTTCAATTTCTTTCATCAAAGTTTTACAGTTTTCAGAGTAAAGGTCTTTCACCTCCTTGGTAAGTTTATTCCCAGGTATTTCACTATTTGTGGTACAATTGTAAATGAAAATGTTTTCTTAATTTCTCTTTCTGTTACTTTGTTATTAGTGTATAGGAGTTCAACAAATTTCCATATGTCATGGCGGTTTTAATGTCATATTACAGTTGATATAATGTTGTAAAATATTATTTACAATCATCCCTCCTTGGACATTACAGGAGTTACCACACCCACTTCAAGATCTGGTTATTTAATGCATTAATAAAAGACACACAAAAATAAAATAAATATACTCTGTGCCAGGATGAGTGCCTAACTTAACTCACAGAATCTTTCTCCCGGAACACTCTATCCTGAGCCCTGAGACACAAAACAGGTGGCATTCCATTCCTACACTACCCAAATGATGATTTGCATTTAGTCTTCTGTCAACTCTTCCATATCTCTTAAAAGTGAAGGCTAAAGAACAGAGGAGCAGAAGAGGAACCGGGAAGGTTTTTGTTCTTGTTTTTTTTTTTTTTTTTTTTTAAGGACAATAGCAGTAAATACAGGCAAAAGGCAGTGAACAAGGATCTACAGAGTTAGTAATAAGAAGAATCAAAAGTAACCCATAAATCCTAAGAGCTGATAACCTAAACAATGCTCAATATTGTAATTCTCCTCACCCTCCTCCAATCCTGTTCTATCTCATTGTGTACTATTCCCTTCTCTGCTCACATACTTTTGTCAAGTTGAATAAAGTCACCGGACAACAGAGGAAGAATACACCATAATGCAGAGTTCCCCAAATGCCAGGCCCCAGAAGGGGACTGTTCTGGGAAGAGCTTTTACAAGGCCCCAGTGAACTGTGAAAATTAATGACGAGGTACTGAGTATGCTACAAACTAATATATTCAATTTCAAAGACTGTTTTTTATTCTGAGATTATAGCTTTTTAATATTTTTTATATTGAAATGCTGTTTTATCAAATAGTACTGATATTAGATTTGTTTTGTATTTTAATATTCTTACTTGGCATTATAAAGTTTTATAAGCCCTGTGTCTATTTTGCAATTTTTAAAATGATTTTTATTGCTCTGTGAAATCCACAAGGCTGGGAAGTACTATCTTATGCCTTTTGTTTTATTTACTCCTCTCTTTTTAGAGATGAATTCCAAACAAGGCAATGTGACTTCCACTCCAGAATGTAGGTTTAGAAGCACAAGCTTCAGAGCCTGGTTTTGAGACCTGGGTTTGACCCCTGGTCTGCCTTTCTCCACTTGTGTTACCTTGGGCAAGGAACTTGATCTCCTCAAGCCTGTTTCCTCATCCGTAAAGTAAGAATAATTTTTACATCATGAGATAGTTAAAGGATAAAATGAGATAATGAATGTAAAAGTACTTTGCATATTACCAAATAAAGTCATTATTATTACTATCATTACCATCATTTTACTAACTCAATATCCCATGGTTAAATGGCAGAACTTGGCTTCCACATTGGGCTGACTCCCTAACCTTCAAACTATCACTTAGTGAATCTATGTTGGATTGTGTTTTCAGTTTAGCTCAAGAAACATTAACCACTTATTTAGTATTCCTGCCAAAATTGCATAATCTGACTCTAATCATGAGGGAACATCAGACAAACCCAATTTTAGGGACATTCTAAAAAATAACTGCTGTAAATTCATCAAATTTATCAGTCATGAAAATCAAAGAAAGTCCACAAAATTATTCCAGATGTATGATTCTGAATTGGATCCTGGACCAGAAAAAAAAATCATTGCTATAAAAAAACCATTATGGGAACAATTAGCAAAATTTAAGACCTGTAATTACATAATAGTATGTCATTGTTAAATATCCTGAGTGAACATTCTTCTTAGAAAATATATACTGAAGTATTTAGGGACAAAGGGGCATGATTTCAGAAACTTGCTGTCAAATAGTTCAGAAAAACTTATATATATATATATATATGTATACATACATATAATCATATGTAACATATGTGTGGTGTAGTTTCTAATTAATTCCCTACTCGGAACTCTCTTCTATGAAAAATCTATGATTTCTTATTGTCCTTTATTAAATGAGGGCTAGCACAGAAACTGGTAATTTTTTTATATTCTCCTTGTCAGACACCAGTAAAAACACAATGTGCATTATATGTGTTGTAAATGAATTACACAACTTACAATTATCCTTATTAAGTTTATCCCTATTAAAGTTTATGTTTATATATGGAAAGAAGGGGAAAACCAGAGAGAAAGAAAAAAGGAGAGAAAAAGAGAGATGGACAATAATAAAACAAATTTGGCAAATGGTAAGTGCACCCATTCAATGTAAGGCATTGTGATAATAATGTTATGATTTGTTATGCTACAATGATATGTTATGATAATAACACCAGATATGATGCAGGACTTTACAGTTTACAACATACTTTCATATGACTTCCCATTTGATTTGATTCTCATTGAATTCTAAGTGAAGTACAATGAAACCACGTCTTCTGGGGGTGGGAAGGGGAAGAGGGAGTCTAAAATTTCAACTAGGAAGGCAAAAACTCATAAACAGTTTTAAAATATTATCCCCCTAGAACAGTCTTCAAGTTTACTATTTATCTTGTAAACACAAATGGTTTGGTCTTGTATCTGGGACCAGACTGTCACAATGAACAATTCTTCAATCACTCTGCTCACTTATTCAGAGTATACAGACTGAGCACAGCAAGATTCTCCAACTATGAGAGGTACACCAAGGAAACAGAGAGACTGCATCTCCTATCACACATTCATGCCAGATCTGAGGTTCCCTCCTTGAATAGAGCGTTCAACACAATTGCTCAGCATATTTAAATCTCCCTTTCTCCCTCAATGAACTGATTTGGTTATGCTGAGTGCATATTGTTGAACTGGAGACAGTTCGACATGCATATAATAGGACTCAGGTAGGGCAGTGTGCAGGATTTGATTAATTGTGGCTCAGAATCTGTTCTCACCTATATCCAAGGGCTTTCCAATGTGACAGAGGCTGGAACTACACCTTCCAGATTCTACTTAGGGGTCTGCAGCCATCTTTCTGCTACCTTTTCTGTTTTCTGTGGACAGAGAAGATGTCAGCGTTGTCTGTCTCCATTCCCTGCCTTGTGGATACTGAAAGCTGCTTGGGCAACGGAGATCACCAGATTCCACATTCCACCGTCTAGATAATTTGCAGAAGCAGCAGCAGTAGCTGCTTCTTAATGCTATCTTTTTGATCTCTAGATGTATGCCACTGTGTTGTGAAAGTCAATGGTTATAGCCTCTGGCTGCCTTTCCTAACAGGGGCCAGAGGTTCTCATTTCTCTTGTGGGTCAGTTCTGCAATGTCCTAGGAGTCTTTGTGAAGGTTCCGCCTAGCACACACTCCTCCTATCTCTTCCAATAATTTTGGAAGTACCCAGTCTCCTACATTAACCCCCTTTCTGTTTAAAATACCTAGGGTAGTTTTACTTCCAGAACTGAACACTAACTGATGTTTCCCTGTCTCCCAGATGTGAGAGGTTACAGTGGTCGGGTGCTTGAATGAAGTTCTCATACAATCAAGTACAGTAGCTAGGATTTAGTGCATCTGGTCCATAAACACAACACTGAGTTTGGACCCCTAGACTCTTTCTCTCTTAGATGACATGCTCCTAAAACAGAGATTGCAACTCTGCACAAACTATGTAAGGGTGCCTAGCATTGACCAGGCTCAGAAAATAGTAAGTATTCTAATTATTATTCTAGAGTTTTTCTTCAGGAAGTTAAAGCAAACTTCCCTTTGTTATCTGTTCATTTTTCACTTCCTAAGGCAAGAGAAGGAGTGGAGGGGCACCTAGTTGGCTCAGTTGTTTGAGTGTCTGCTCTTGATTTCAGCTCAGGTCATGATCTCAGGGATCAAGCCCTGCTTCGGGCTCTGCACTCAGCATGGAGCCTATTTGAGATTCTCTCTCTGCCCCTCTCCCCCATTTGTGCTCTCTCTCTCTCTCTAAAAATAAAATAAATCTTTAAAAAAATAAAAAGAGGAGAGTGCTCCGGACAGAAATGAATACAGGTGATGTTAACTCTCCAGATTCAATGGTGATGAGTAGGGACAGAAAACACTCAGCAGGAAATTTCATCAGGAGCAGAGGCTCAAAACCAAAGTATCCATAAACAAATACAGTCTCTATCTTACCTCTGAAAAGATAAAAGCAGAAAAGATAGGTGGATAATGGAAAGAGTTAACAATTAACTAACATAAAAAGCTCTTAGTCAATTTTCACAGCAAACTTAAGAGGCAAATACATTATTATCACCATTTCCTGGGCGAGGGGACTGAGGCTCAGGTGAAATAATCACTCAAGGTCACACAGCTATTAAACATCCTAACTCAGGTGGTGGCACATGTAACCTAGCCCAGGCTCCCGTAATGCCAAAGTCTAGTCCTTTAACCACTGGCAAAATAATGCAGCCTCTCCACAAGGTGAATGATTGCCAATATTTTTTCCACTCCCCAAAATAGTGTTTTCTAAGCTGAAATAGACAACCATTGATTAAACCCAGCAGCCCTCATTAATCAGTTTCTTGAGTGAAAATAAAACAGTAGGTTCCAGCATTTTTATTCTTAGCTCTCTTACTGGAGGAAGGAGAGGAAAAAGGAAGGAAATTAGAATCAAGACCCAAGATGACTGAATCAAATCTATCCTTCCGCCTCCCGAGCCAGCAGCCCCTGGATTCCCTCCTATGTGTCCCTCCCCCCAGTTCTACACCAGAACGTCTGTGCCTCACCCCTGAATCCATGCAAGATTTCCATTCCCTATAACCACTTCTTCCTCCATAGTGAGTAAAAATTTTGTTTCTCTAATATTAATAGTGAGTTTCGCACAACAGCGACTGGCTAAAATTCTCAGGTTAGAATGAGAATGGATCTGCCATGAGAGCCCTCTTACCGCCTCGCTTTCCCCTTCTGTCCAGGTAGTTCCTGCGGCTCTTGATTACAGTGCCAAGGTTCAGACACTCCTCCCGCCATCGCACAAATGGCCAGTGATCCATTCATAACTGTCACCCAAGCCTTCACCGCTCACTGTTGCAAAAAGAATTTTTGAATCTCTGGGATTTGTAACCGTCCCCATTTTTCTTTTTTGCTGACAAATTCTGGAGAGCAGTAGGGATAGCAGTTAAGACATCCATCATCTTGTGGGGTTTACAAGCAGCTGGCGTGGCATACTCAGCCAATATGACTGCAAGCTGACTTTAATCATGGTCTGTTGATCTCAGCTTCCAGGAATATTGCCTTGATACATCATTCCATTCCTTCTCTAAATGCTCAGAGGAAGGCGTTCTGAGTCTCACCATCTAAGCCCCAGGGAGGAAGGTGGAGGGAATGCATAGAACTGTTTCTGCATTTGCAAAGGTAACTGGAAAACAGCTGGATTTTAAAAGTCCATAGACCTTGAAAGAAGACCATTAAAGCTAAAATCTGAGGACATGAAAGTATTTGCAAATGTTAGCAAAGTCGGTGCCAAACAAATGTTCCATCTTGCTGAATTTCACTGATTTCTTCCAATAAGTTTCACTGAGTATTTCCACATTTTCCAAGTTGACCCTTGGATTACCAATAAGGCCAGTTGCTTTTATATAATTAATGGCAATCTGAATTTGAGTCTTCCCCAAAATTTCACTTTCTGCAAAAATAAAACTCAGCTGATTTAAACATCATTCCAGGCTCATTACAACTTTTGATTATATGAGGGGATGGCTGAGAAATGGTAAGCTGCTGTCCCCTGCATCTGACAGGATAAGACAACTTGCCCTGACATTTGCATCTGGCAAGTGCTATGACCAGTGGCCTCCAAATATTTTGCACATGCACCTCAATAAAAAATGTGAAGCATGCTGCCTGTGTTAAGCAGAAATAACAAAGAGACCGAGATGTGTGTGATGGCTCAAATACACAAGTTTATTTCTTGGTCCTATAACAGCCTAAGGTGCACGTTCTTGGTAAATGAGTGGTTCCCCTCCCAGTAATGTTTCAGGGACGCAAGTTCCTCCCATCTCAGACCTCTATCATCCCCAGGACCGGGGCATTTTCTGCATCTAAGCCAGCAGAAGAGGTAAGAGTACAAAGCAGGCTTGCTTCTCAAAAGCTTTGGTCCAGAACTAACAGGTATCACTTCTACTCACCTCCCATTGGGGAGAACTGGTAACTGCTACTTACAGAGGGTCTGAGAAAGTTGCCTCTGACTGGGCAGCAACTACCACTACTCACAGCTACAACTGTATAATCTGCAACCAAGGACAGATTTTGGTGAACAATCAACTATCTGCCATGACTCTTAGTTTATTCTCTTTTATTTAATCATTTTTATTTATTCACAAGTCATATACAAATGTATATACATAAAACACATAGTGCTAATATGCATATTATAAAGCATATTTATGCACACTCAAAGGACGAGAAGAAAAAACAAGTTTAAACAGCAATTTTAAATGTTCTTCCTGCAGCCCATTGGATCATCTTGTGCCTCCCCTGGTCAAGATTCACACCCAAAATTCATCGCTCAAGGTTCTGGAAGGTCCAGGGAGTTAGCAAGTGCTCTTCTAGGGTAGAGTTTTAAGAAATGAAGGTTATCACATTAACAACTCAGGCAACAACAGATGTTGGTGAGGATGTGGAGAAAGAGGATCTCTTTTGCACTGCTGGTGGGAATGCAAACTGGTGCAGCCACTCTGGAAAACAGTATGGAGGGTCCGCAAAAAATTAAAAATAGAACTAACTACCTTATGACCCAGCAATTGCACTACTAGGTATTTATCCAAGAGATACAGGTATGCTGTTTCAAAGGAACACATGCACCCCCATGTTTAGAGCAGCACTATCAACAATAGCCAAAGTATGGAAAGAGCCCAAATGTCTTATCAATGGATGAATGGATAAAGAAGATGTGGTGTGTGTGTGTTTGTGTGTGTGTGTATACACACACACACACACAAACACACACATACACATACAATGGAGTATTACTCAGCAATCAACAAGAATGAAATCTTGCCATTTGCAACTACATGGATGGAACAAGAGGGTATTATGCTAAGCAAAATTAGTCACTCAAAGAAAGACAAATATCATATGACTTCACTCATATGAGGACTTTAAGACACAGAACAGATTAACATAAGGGAAGGGAAGCAAAAATAATATAAAAACAGAGATGGGGACAAAACACAGGAGACTCTTAAATATGGAGAACAAACAGAGGGTTACTGGAGGAGTTGTGGGAGGGGGGATGGGCTAAATGGGTAAGGGGCGTTAAGGAATCTACTCCAGAAATCATTGTTGTACTATATGCTAACTAATTTGGATGTAAATTTAAAAATAAAATAAAATAAAATAAAATAAAAAGAAATGAAGGCTATCACCCTCCCCTAGTCTTTCCTATTTTTAGATCACTCCCCCCCCCCCCCGACACACACACACATAGCTACTCAAGCCCAAACCTAGAAATCATCTTCAATTCTTCACTGCCCTCTACCTCCATATCCAGTACCTAGCTAGGCCTGTCCACTTACCTTCCCAAACAGACCCGGAATCCCTACTTACCTCTCTCTCCACCTCCACGACTGCCAACCTATCCTAGACACTATCATCTCTTATCTGGACCTCTACAACATGTCTTATCCTGCAAATCCACTCTCCATGGGACAGCTGGTGCAATCTTTAAAACATGTAAAAAAGATTGGTGACTGCCCTACAGAGACTCTCCAATGGGCGGACCCTTCAAATAAAATCTAACCTCCTTAACCTCCTCACTCAAGCTTACAAGGCACAGCAAGAACTCAAATATCTCTTAAATATTGTTAAATCTTGTCTGCATAGTAAAAAAAAAATCTGAAAAAAATATATACCATGCTAAACACTAAAGATAACTATAGTGTTAATTTGCTGAACAGCACCTTTTATAATCAAAAACAAAGTTATTTGCATTTTGTAAAGAAGAAGATAGAGGAGAATAAAAAGAAGAAATGAAGAATATCTGTTTCCAGATAAATTCTACTCTAATGACTAGATACTATTATTTTTATTACTATTTTCCCCTTCTAATTCAAGAAGATTCTAGCTCACATGCCTTGCAGGTGGTTAGCAGCAAGAACAAACAGAAAAGATACTTCACTTCCTGGCTTGCTTTTTTTTTTCCCTCCCAAGAGCAAACCCCACAGAGGATAATCAGAGTTTGGTGAGGGGAAAAGGACATCAGAAAGAAAGTGGGGAGGGATTTCCCTCTGAGAAAAAGATCTGGCCTGGTTTAGGGAGAAGAGAGACTGATTGAAGAGATCTCAGAGGAAAAGGCCCGATGCCCCTTGGGGAAGCTGGGAGGCTGTGTTGTCATCTGGGGTTCTGTTTTAGGACCTCAAGGGCCAGAGGGATCCTGGGGCCAAAGACGGCAGCCATTTCCACGGAACCAGTAGAGATAATTGTTCTGCAAAACGTTGGCCCTGCATAAGACACTAGAATCTTGACACAAGCTCACTGGAAATAACAGGGATTAGTTCAGAATGACAGAGGCTAAATTTCCTGCCAGTCCAAAAGGCTGGGTGTCCAGAGCCAAAATTAAGGTGATTTACAGAAACAAAGGAAATGTCCTATTTCTTGGATACTTTTCTTTTCACCATGAGATTTATTCCCACTCTCTTCCTGTATGAAAATATGCACAGGATTTATCACCTTCATAAATTACTTCTGATTCAATGCCATTACTATAATAATGTCACTCTTACTCATATGCATTCTAAAATGCTTTTCTGGGGCAGGAGGGTGGGGTGAAAGGGGAAAGGAATGGAATTATGCACAATGCTGGTCCTGTCCCAGAGAATGTAGCTCATGCCATGCCTACCGGGGGCATACATTTTGGGGAGCCAAGGGCTGATACCCAGAGTTCTACGCCTGTCTCAGTCTGACTTGATTACAGTTTCTTGTTTGCATCCCTAGCCATGTCTGCTATAGAACCTTGGACATAGGGGATGACATAGCACAGTAGGTTCTGGACTCAGACTCTCTGAGATGAAAAGCTCTGCCAGCTCAATAAGCTATGTCATATAGAGCAAGTTTCCTAATCCTTCCATTTTCTCATCTGGGGATAATGATATTCTTACTTCACAGGGATATTGTTAAGACGAAATGTGATCATTTTTTTTAAGTTTATTTATTTTGAGAGAGAGAGCACAAGTAGGGGAGGGGCAGAGAAAGAAGGAGAGACAGAATCCCAAGCAGGCTCTGCACTGACAGTGCACAACCTGATGTGGGGCTCGAACCCACGAACTGTGAGATCACGACCTGAGCTGAGATCAAGAGTCGGATGCTTAACAGACTGCGCCACCCAGGCACCCCTAAATGTGATAATTTTAAGGTGCTTAGCACAGTGCCTGCCACGTGGTAAGCTCTCTTAATGTTAATTGTTATTATCAGCTTTTATTAGAGTAGGCATGTAAAAATGCTGGATGAATAAATGAAGGATGTATCTCAGGGTATTGAGAGCAGAAAATTACCAAAGAAAAATGGAACTGGTGAGGTTATCTCCCACTTAGGTGTTGTTCTGGGCCAAATACGGCCACACTTTGCTTTTGTGACTGAAGTACATATATTTGGGCACACATCACAATCCTGAGGAGGTGGTCAAATACTGCATGGAGCACACTGTCTCACCTGGTGACCCGTGGCTGACACTGGCAAGAACTTGGGCCACAATGAAGAATACACTTTGTGGTTATGCCAAAGAATCTTCTTCTTCTTTTTTTTAAGTTTTCTTTTAATGTTTATTTATTTTTGAGAGAGCAAGACAGGGTGTGAATGGGGTAGAGGCAGGGAGAGAGGGAGACACAGACTCCAAAGCAAGGCTCCAGGCTCTGAGCTGTCAGCACAGAGCCCGACCTGAGCCGAAGTCGGATGTCTAACCAACTGAACCACCCAGGTGCCCCTGCCAAAGAATCTTCTTCCAGAAATGCTAACTGCCTTCTATGGGAATCCATTTGCAATTCTGGCCTCAAGTAGCATTAGAATAAATCAGTTTCAGGAATAATGGGAAATCAGGAAATGTGTATTCTTCTGAGGTTGTATTTAAAACACCCCTCAGCCAACAACTCAGCAGAGTGAACAGTTGGACAGTAGCCATTTAAAAACACTCACATTTTAAGAAATGGTGTTGATACATTCCTTTCCAAATATCCTCTAGGAAAACTTCTGCAATGAAATAAAAATGATGCATGTATGTTCAATAGCTCTATGTTGCTTTCCCACCAAATTTCAAAGCAAGAATCACAAACATGTCATATTTTCTCACATCTTTGGGCCTTTGCCCATGCTGTTTCCTCAGCCTGGAACATCCTCCAATACCCACCGTCATGCTATCCTAACCACCCCGCTAATGTCAGCAAATCCCAGCAGTATAGTGCAGAGGTTAGTGGCACGGGTTCAAATCCCATCTCTACATTTCCCCAGCTAGGTATCATTGGGCAAGTTACTTAACTTATCTGTGAGTCAGCTTCCTATGGGGATGATAAAATAGAGTTTGGGAGAAATTAAACAGGTTAATATATGGAAGATGCTTAGAAGAGGACAGTTCGTGGAACAGAGTAATCACTAGATAATTGGTGTCATTCTTGTCCTTCACATCCTAGCTACAGCTCCAAACCCCTGGGAAGGTTTCTTTCATTCCCCTGGGCAGAGTTACATACTTCTTTCCCCATGCTTGTGTTCTCTCTACTTAGTATGTATCACACTCAATTACAACCACTGGTGTGCATGTCTGCCTTGCCACGATGCACAAATATGAGGAATGCAAACACCAACACTTTACCTGGGGAGTCTCCAGGCCTTACCACAGAGCCATGAACATGACAGATGCACAATAAATATAAGGTGAATATATGAATGCATTAATTAAATGTTACGTAAGCTTTTGAGTTCCCCAAGCCATGTGTTCCCCTCCTTGCATGAAACTGTTGAGTGATCACTGTTGCTGTGCATGCTTCTAAAGCCAAAAGAGGCAAGGCTCTGAGCTACCTCAGAGTTTGTGCACTAATCACTGACATCATAAAAATTCGTCATTAGCACCATTAACAGAGTGGCTCGCTGTTATCACTGAGACGGCAGAATGACTCGGCCCAGCACGTTATCGCTCGAGATGAGACTTAGCATTTCCCCCAGCAGCTCTCAAGCACTGCGTTCCTCCAGCACTGCCCGGGACAAGGGACAGGTCACCCTTCTGAGGGGTGATGTGGGAGTGCTTAGTCACAGTCTATCTGCAAGCAGAGAAAGGCTTTGGCAGGAATGTGATCCGAGGAGACACTGAAAATAGCAAGTCCACTGAAGGCCAAGGGAACTTCCTCTTGTGAAAGTGGGAAGAAGGGCTTGATGAAATAAGCTGCTTCCTGGCGGAGGAAAGAAAACATCCTGTCTGAGCTGGACAGAGAGAGAGAGAGAGAGAGGGGGGAACCAAGGAAAGTTCTGGAGGCCTTGGGAAGGCAGGGAAAGCATCAGATTTGGAATCAAAACAATCAAATCTTAATCCTTCCATTTGGTAAGCTTTCTCCACTTCAAAACAGAGAATCAAATGAAGGCCACCAAAAAGCACCAGATAAACACAAGACGTGATTCAATATGGTTGGAAAAAGCCCCTTCACAAGGGAACTCACAGAAGGGGCTCCACCCAGAACAGAGGCCTCTCCTTCTTCACTCCAGGGTAGAAAGAGATGTCTCTGCCTCCTTTTCATTTAAATTAGCAAGTTTTATTTTTTAATTTTTTTAAACATTTATTTATTTTTGAGAGACAGAGCGCAAGTAGGGGAGGGGCAGAGATAGAGGAAGACACAGAATCCGAAGCAGCTCCAGGATCTGAGCTGTCAGCACAGAGCCCTACGTGGAGCTTGAACCTACAAACTGTGGGATCATGACCCGAGCTGAATTTGGACGCTCACACAGGTGCCTCTAAATTAGCAAGTTTTAAAGAAGTTTCAAAGGACAATAAGTTTCAAGGTTTCCTTGGAATAAAACACTTTATTAGGAATCTGCCTTTGCTTTATTTTTTGGGTTTTGGCCAGTGTAGCTTTAACATATATGAAACCATGCTGCGTGATTTATGGCCTACGTGGAGTTTTCTTACCTTTCGAGCAAACATTTACCATGCAAGCAGTGGTGTGCTCTGGGAGCTGTCAGCAGCCAGCAAGGACTGATTTTGCACATGTCCTCCCAATTCCATGTTTTGTGGCACCGCATCCATAGCTTGAAATTAACCATGGTGGGAGTATTTCACCCTGGCAACTGACAAATGCTATAAATTAGGTTTTTTTTTCCCTCTCCCAAAGTTGGCTTGCCAGCACACCACTGACTGAGCCCAAAAGGATTCAAGAGTCCCCCAGCCATCCCTCTCCACTCCAAATGCCACAAAAAGGCAACTGAAACCACATACACAAATATTGGATGGGAAACATTACAGAGATACATCAAATCTATGCAGACAGAAACACAAAAACAAACTGAAAAACCGTGGTAAATTATCTGTACATTCCTACCACACAAGGTTCTGGCAATGAGGTGTTGATATTTTTTTTTAACTAACAGTAAATGTAATATGGCCAGAGAATTTTGAATCAGCCTTATCTGGAGCCACAAATGAACATACTCAAAAGACATACATATTACTGCTGGAATCCAAATATCTCAATTGCACACTGAGGGCAATATAATGATGGAATAACTGACTTGTCAGAGTAGGTGATCTGTCATTTATCCCAGTAAGCAAATGTAGTGGTGCATTTTTAGTCTTGTAATGGCCAATGAATAATAATGGTTAAATGAATTAACAGTCTTTGTTTCCTCTTATACGTTTTATCTATTCTCTTAATGTTTAAATGGATTGGTCCTTTTTGTCTGGAACTCTAAACATTATGCTATGTTCCCAAGGCTGGCAATTGTGATAGGGGAAGTACATATAAGATGCTGGATGGTTCTCAGAGGACTTTTTTATATGCAATTCCTGATTAATGCTTACACACACCCTCCAAAGTAAGGTGCACCCATTTTGAGAGAAGGAAAAAGATGTTCGTCAGGGTAAGAGCTGTGGACTCTGCACCCTATTGTGATTATTGCTACTGAACATTGGAAGATGGCTATCATAGCCATCAACACCACGGCCATAAGAATGACTACCAAACTGCCCCTGCTTCTTTCTGTCACTCTCACTGTCAGGAAGCTCAGGACAAGAGCTTGTCTCGTGTCTACACACTAAGTCTCAGGTCAAAATTTTAAGTGAGCCAATATCTTGTCTTTTTTTCCTTTCTGCTGTAGGATGAAGATCCTCCACCTAGCAAGACTCTCAAAATGACAGATGCCCCACACAGAAAGGAGTTCAAATTCTGGACGTATATTATCACTATCATTATTTTTATTATTATTATTGGCATCTATCTTATTCATGGCAGCTTATCTTTTTTGAGACTCCTTTCTAAATTTAGGGAAATATTCAAATCATGAGTCATTACCACTCCAACACAGGAGTCAGAACACACTCTGCAATCTGAGGATTCGGGCACATGAATTAGTTCCTGCCAGTTAGGGACACTACCACAAGATACTGATTCAGAATTAAGCAACAAAAGGAAAGAGGTGCTCCATGGGCCTTCCATCTTTGCATCTTCGCTGGTGAGGCAGAGGCAGAGGTGTCTGGTTTTGTAGTGACTGTTCTCCAGGGACTGAAATAGTACTTTTCTCATGTAGAAGCAGCAACTGTATAGAAGCAGGAGCTTGGTTTGGGGTACTGTACCCCAAGACTTATCCTCAAGCCATTTTCCAGTCCACTCAACAGTTCTGTGATCCACCTGGTAATTTTTTTTAAGTTTATTTATTTATTTTAAGAGAGGGAGTACCAAGCAGGCTCTGCACTGTCAGCACAGAACCCAATGTGGGGCTTGATCTCACAGACCATGACATCATGACCTGAGCTGAAATCAAGAGTCAGACGCTTAACCACCTGAGCCACCCAGGTGCCACCACCCAATATTTTTTAAAATAAAATGCTTTTTCATTTATTCAGCAAGAGTCAGCTTCTATTTTTTAGAGAACTCTGACTAATACAAGAACTCTAATACAATTATTTTTCCTATTTCTCAGATATGGAAACAGAGCTTTAATTGGTTAAATTGCTTACAATCACAAAGTCAGTCAATGAGAGAGCGAGAATTTCAACTAGGACTATCATAATCCAAAACCCACCTCTAAACCAGAAAGATTATACCACAAGGCCATAAAACTAATGAATCAGAGTTGAGTCACTGCTGTTTTTTAATATATAGTCTCACCTGAAGTTCTGAAAACTAAAGTGTCATAGAAGAGGACACAACACAAGTCTTCTTACCTGATGTGCTTTCCATGGTACCTCTCATCCTCATAATCCTGCCATTTTTTTTTTTTTTTTTTGCTTTATATGTTTTGAGATGAGTTTTTAAGTGTAAATGAGTTTAAGAATATTGTACAGGAAGGAGGGGACCAATTGTTTCTTGCATCCCACACTTTCCTTCTGTGTTGTGTCCATCTTACCAAAATACATTCCTTGGTAGTTCTTTCAGCAGGAGTCTATTTTTAAATTATTTACCAGAAAATGCCTTTATTTTTTTCCTCTTTTTTTTTTTTTTTTTTTTGGAGAGAGAGAGAGAGAGAGAGAGAGAGAGCAAGCAGGGGAGGGGCAGAGAGAAAGGGAGAGAGAGAATCTTAAGCAGGTTCCATGGCCAGCATGGAGCTTGATCTCACAACTGTGAGGTAATGACTTGAGCTGAAATCAAGAGTCAGATGCTTAACCGATTGAGTCACCCAGCTGTCCCAAGTTTTTCCTTATTCTTGAATGACAGTTCAGTTGGATATTTCTAGGTTATTTTTCACCAACACTTTGAAGATATTATTTCATTGTTTTCTAGTATTGAAGCTGATAAAAAGTTTACTATTGATCTGCATTTGTGATTAATGTTTTTCTAGTTGTTTTTAATGTCTTACTTTTCTTTAATAGTCTACAATATCAGCCCACTGTGAGGTTTGTTCTTAGTTATCTTGCTTGGGACATGCTCAGATTTTCATTCTTAGGACTGTTATCTTTCAACAATTCTGGAAAACTCCCAGTCATGACCTCTTCTAGCATTGCCTCACCTCTGCGGGATAAACTGCCAGGATCTATAGGATCTACTTCTATTTCCTTTGGGAAAAGAATTACCACTTTTTTTATTTTCTGGGAACACAGCTCTCCCTGCCTCCCTAATGGGTTTGTGATATGAGAAGTGACATGTGCATCTTCTAGATAGTGCCTTTAAAAGACATGGGCAAACATGATCCTTTTCCCTTCTCTGCGACCCCGACCCTGCCACCGCCACTGCTGCTTAGGATGCAGACTCCAGGACTAGAGCTAAAGAAGCCACAGATTAAAATAACAGAGCCACTCACCAGCCCTTAGTATCTGTTATATGGGAGAAAAATAAATCCCTATCTTCTTCAGGCTTCTATATTTTAGGTCTTTTTTAAAAAAAAAAACAACTTCTACTATACCTTAACAATTGTACCTCTGTTCTGTCTACTCTCTCCCTTATGCCTTCCTTACTGCGTGTGTACCTGTCTGCATATGCGTTCCCGCGCACGCACACATGCACACGTGTCTCTCCTTCTTTTATTTCTCTTATTTTCTTTTCTCTTATTCATATTCATATTTTCTACCTCGTTATTTCTCCACATTGCTTTCGAGGTGAATGTCTTTAGATCTTTCTTACACTTCACTTGTTCTCTTCAGATGTCTAATGTGCTATTTAACACATCCCTTTGAATTTCTAAAGTCAACAAATATGTTTTTAATTTCTATACTTTCTATTTGGTTATTTTGCAAATAAACCTGTTCTTTTTACATAATAAATTATTTCATTCTACTCCTTCCTTTATGTCTCTGATATTTAAAACATACCTATTTCATAACCTCTCTCAGATATTTGAAGTTAGCTCAGTTTTGGGGTAACTAACTTTCCTCTTTATTTTATCTCCAGATTCAGGGTGACTTATTTCCTCATTCAGTTTGTAATTTTTTTTAAGTTTATTTATTTATGTTTGAGAGCAGGGAAGGGCAATGAGAGAGGGGGAAAGAGAGAACCCCAACCAGGTTCTGTGCTATCAGCACAGAGCCAGATGTGGAGCTTGATTTCATGAACCATGAGATCATGACCTGAGCCAAAATCAAGAGTCAAGATGCTTAAGTGACTGAACCACTCAGGGGTCCTGGTTTGTAATTTTTAATTAAGACTTCATCTTCAGCAGGACCATTTATCCCAATGGATATCTGTGTGATAAGTTGTAGAAATACCCCTAACACAGCAGTTTATTTGTCCCTGGTGAAATTCTGAGTTTCAAAGGTCCTAGGCCAGCTTTTATAATTTCTCAGATTAACATTTCTATACCCATAGATAATATAAACTTGAAATCTATATCTACACATGGTAAGGCCTGGGGAACACTTACATTTTCCCACTAACAGCCCCAGACCAATTAAAGCTTCCTTTCTGCTTCTCCACAACAGTTGTGCATGTTTCTCTAAGGTAGTTACACCCAGGTGGTTACACAATCCCTTCACAGATGAGGCACCCCTGCTGGCCTCCAGGATTTATTGAGAGAACTCTGCCACAGAATTGTCAGATAAGATACAGAATATCTGGTTAAATCTGAATGTCAGATAAACATTTTTTAGTATAAGTATGTCCCATTCAACTTTTGGAACATACTTATATTTTTAAAAGTATTAATTGTTTATCTGTAATTCAAGTTTAACTGGCATCCTGTACTTTTAAATGTTAAATCTAACAAGACTAGTCACAGTTCTCTGCCTAAACTTGGCCCTTGGGGCCATATATCCTGTCCCCACAAGGGCCTCAAAATGCCAGCCTCCAGATTCTGGGACCTTTATGTAGCTCCAGCAACATTAGCTACAGTTATCACACTGGCTCTGAATTCCTTTTTTATACAGAGAACTAGACTATTTTCCTTACTTTTTTCAAGACTAGTTGTATATAAATATTTGAAATTTCTGCCACATTTTATCTAGACTTTCTACGTGGCAGTCACGGGAAGGAAGGCTTGTCCATGTCAGCGCAGGCTGCCACTGTCACAAATACTTGAGTTGCGCACTGCACCATGCCACCCAATGGAAAGCCTGGAGCACAGAGGGGTTAATTCACCCAAATTAATTGGAAGATGAGGAAATGTGCAGGCACAAGTCCTCACAACTTGTGCTCCGGGGATGTTGCCCATTTTGGCAAAAGGAAGTTGTCCTATAGGATGGATTCTTCAAAGAGAAGCAAACACGTCCCAGTGTTAGCTAAGGTTTGACTTCTCAAGAACCTGGGTATCCAAGGATTTCCCCTATATTTGGAGGGCCCAGGAAACGCAGTAAAATTCTGACTTTACTGCACTTTATTTTCACTGGGCCAACTAAAAGATGAGAAGCTAGATGGGGAGGTAAAAATAGAAAATTATTAACTAAAAGGGGTTGAAACATGTATATTTTAAGACCTTAAATTAGTCAAAATCTAGAAAATGGAAGACACCAAGTCATCAGATGAGAAAATACAGTGCTTTTGTATTGCAATGTTTCAGAGAAAAGCCCCTTTCAATATAGTTCTAAATGAAGTCCTCAGAATAGAAAAAGAGTATTTTGTTTTCATTTTAGACATGGAAAATCCCCTGGACCAAAAATTCCAAAATCTTTCCCAGATAGTTTCCGATTTTTTTCAATAATTCCACATCCCCCACATGGTTTCCAGGCAGAGCCTAATTTAGCCTAGACCCAAATATTCACCAAAGATCGCAAATCCAGGCTTTTAACATGTTCCCAAAATGATGAAATTTAACTTCCTGTTTTTGTATTCTCTGTGTTAAAGGTATTGATTTGTTCAAGATAAGCATTTTTAAAACACCACAAATTTTGAAACTCTGTTTTGGTACATCTATATATATATTTTTTTTTTTTTTTTTTTTAGTATTCCGTAAGTCTAAAAAATTGATCCATGCTCTGGGCTTTCTGCCCCCTGCCAGGTTCTGCTGCTAAAAATTCATGTTATAAAAGCCTTAAAGAGTACGCATACCTCCCATTATCTCCTAGCTTGATGTGAGTCAATGAAAATAAACTACACATTCTGCTAAATAGGAATCATTTATAATTCAAAGAAAAATAGAATAATGCTTCTGAAGCTTGTCCCTTGGCCCCGAACTTCTTTGCTGCATGAAATCTGAAGCTCTAACCTACCTCCACCTCCAAGGTCTGTAGGAATCCCTTCCAGGACAGGTCTAGTCCACTCTAAGAAAACTCACTGGATGACAGTCCAAATTATGACTCTCCAAACTTTCAAAACAAATTAAATCAGAGAATCATAGGATTTTTTTAATGTTTATTCACCCAAATTAATTGGAGGATGAGGGAATGTGCAGGAACACATTTGAGAGAGAGAGAGAGAGAGAGAGAGAGAGAGAGAGAGAGAGAGAGAGAGAGAGAACAAGTGGGGGAGGGGTTAAGAGAAGGAGAAAGAAAGAGAATCCCAAGCAGGTCCCACACCGTCAGCACTGAGCCCACCACAAACCGTGAGATCATGACCTGAGCCAAAATCGAGTCAGATGCTTAACTGACTGAGCCACTCAGGGGCCCCAAGAACCACAGGATTTTAATAAATGTTTTCAGAGTAAACCATGTAGCTTAGAAAACATTTGGAAATTTCACAAAAGCATAAAGTGGAAATAATATATATCTCCATCATTCAGATACGCTTCTTTGCATAAAACATATGTTTAACAAAAATGGAATCATACTCTAGGAGTTGTAGAATTTTTTTTTGCTTATCTATATATTGTGAACATGTCCCACTACGTTAAATGGTTTTGCATGGTAGCATTTTAGTGACTACACATTCCATTTTTATAAATATGTTAATTTTTTATTGGTCCTCTATTTGGGGGCATTTAGATTGTCTCCAGCCCTGTGATAATTATCCTTGTAGAAGAGTTATTCTTGCAGCCAGCCATGATTACATCGTTAGGATAAATTCCCCAAGTAAAAATGATAGACTCCAGAATAGGCACATTTTCAAGGTTTGAGGTACCCACTGCCAAATTACCTTGCAAAAGGTTTATCAATCCTGCCAGTAGTATATGAGAGTTATCTATTTACCTACTTTAAGGAGTTTTATATAAACTAGTGATTATCTGTCATGCAAAAGTACTCTTCATTAATGAAAAGGATTTTCAGCATGATTTCTGTAAACACTGAACTCTCCTAGTACACTGTAGTACATTATTCAATTTAAAATATGATTTTAAGTTTCTGTGGAAATGTTCTGTAATGCAATTAATAAAGAAAATAAGGCATTTCTCTACTTGATTTTCATTTTAAACAGAGAATGCCACCTCTCAAAGAATTCTTTCCCTTTCTGCCCTCATCTAGGCTGAGAAGAGATAGCAAAGTACAGCACAGTTATTCTGCTCTTCATCCACCCTCTATTTCGTATTCAGTTTCCCATCATGCACCAGATAAACACGGCAGCCCTGACATGATGAGAAGCCTTCCCTGAAGACTACAGCCCACACTCATCCATCCCTTCACTGAACTCCTATTATACTTATTGTCTGTACCACACAATTAGCACTTTATTATATACTGTCTTGTTCTCTAATTGTCTGTACCACACAATTTAGCACTTTATTACATTCTGTCAGATTCTGTAATTGTGTCATGTATTTTTGCCTTGTCTCTCCACCTAGATTATAAGCACCAAAGTGGCAAGGGCCCTGTCTGGTGCTGCTTCGGCATTCCCCACAGTACCAAACACTGCCCTAGGAACAACAAAGTGGGCTTTCGACAAATACCAACTGCTTTATTGGTTGGTGCGTGGGTTGGGAGACTGGTAGATTGATTTTGTGATGGGCGGAGCTATGGAGAACTCAGAATGGGAGATAGGGAAGGTGCTGAGTGACAGGACACCCGGGTGCTCTGGTCATTCTAGCCACTCCTCTTCAGTAGGACCTGTTCTGTCACCTAACAAGTCATTGAGTTTCTGAGTTTTTCTATGTACAAAGAACAGGGAAACCAAAACATGTGACCAGACAACAGCATTTTTAAAATCACATGAAAATCACATGCTTTTCATCTGAAGATTTTCCATCGAACATTCTCCAACATGGGAGGCACTGCTATGCAGAGAAAGAGGTCACTCTTTAGAATTAGACAGACTTCTTACCACCTGTGTGACCTTCAACAAATTGTTTAACACCTCTCTCTCCCTAAAATTAAACCCTGGTTCGTCATCTCTGCAATTATTCCAATGACCGTGATTATATGTGATATCGCCACTGAGTATCCATAAGACTGCTGGAGTATTCTTATTTTTTCCAATTTGTGCAAATGCCATGCCTTGAAGTAAGTGTTAAACATTGTTATTATAATAAACATAATCAGTACCTCTTTTAGTCTCACACACTAGTTGAAGAGGATTGACCTTGCCTGTGATTCATGGGTTTGTTTCTCAGAAAATAAGCTCAGGTAGTTACACAATTTCTTGATCTTTCTCTGTTGGAGGGTCGTTTACACTCAGTGGTCTACCACATGACACCAGACCTCCTTCTAGTAAATTATAAGAGAAGAAACACCCGATGTCCAGCATTAGCAGATCCAAGCCTCAGTCTGTCACTTTTACCTCCACTGTAAACATTTAGGTGACTGGAGCATTGAGTTAACCACATTTCTCTGAATTTGGGATGATACAAATAAAATGTTTTGTTCCTGTATGTCATCTACCTTTTCCCTTTCCAGTCAATATGTTTTGCCATACTGTACCCTGTCATGTTTTTGTCCTTGTTTCTTCAATTGGCAGGTGCACAGTAAAATGTAACCAAACAGTTGTTCAACATGTTATTCTCTCAAAACAAGACCAATGGAAGCTCCCAGAAGTGCTGCTCTCACCCTGCTTCTTCTGCTCCCCTGAAGACACAAGGAGCCCAGAGAGCCTTGAATGGCTATTTTGTAGGGTAGGGGATGTCCCTTTACAAATAGCTCCCCTCCCTCTGTGCCTGTTGCCTGGATGTCCTTTGGTAAAGAGGAGAGGCTTCCTTTTGCATATCTAGGCGAAATGACTGTGATCGATTATTCTTCAAAAAAGTATTTATCAAGGTCTGCCCCATGAAAGCAAGGACTGGGTGCTGGCCAAAGATGCATTCCACACAGTTAGGAGCTCATACTTGAGGAACTTGGGGAAGGAGACATGCCAACATATAATTACCACACAGTGAGATAAGTGTAAAGAGAACATCTGTGGCCAGGGTGCCAGCCCGAGTCCAACTGTGCCTATCACAAAAGGTCAACTTTGATAAATCTAAGGGCACAGCTGACCTGGCTAGGAGTTGATTAGACTCAAGGAAGCTACTGCTGGAAGACAGTTTTGTGGCAGCCTCGGGTGGAGAAAGGGGGACAGGAAGGGTAGGCTTGGGGTGGGGAAGTGGGGTGGGTAGGAAGAAATGCCTGATCTCGGTCTTTAGTTCCCTGCCTTGGCTCCATGGACTCAGTGAACCTGAGGCCTGTGGAGCAGATCCTTCAGGTGGAGAGGAGGAGGCTCAGTAAGACACTCAAGTCTCACTTCAGCAAGTCATGCTGCTCTGGGACCTGGGTGACAGAATGTGGCAAAGCAGAAGAGAAAAGCTTCTCTGCACAATTTTAGGCACCAGAAGACAGCAACCCTGGCTTAAGAGTGGCTGGGACTGTAGCTGAGACCAGACACTGCTCCCTAGTAGCTGCACAGCAGAGGACACCAACAAGGAGCTCAAAGCAGAAGAGGAAAGGATGGAAGAGGGCACAATGGAAGGTCCACCCTGCCTCCCAGGCAAACCAGGGGAGACATGGAGTCCGGGGCGGTTCTGCACCAGGCAGGTGGATGCCCAAACCAATGCAACATGAGTTCTTACCATGGTTATGACAACCACTGCCATTCGTGCTGATGCTCAAACAAAACTTAGGGAAGCACAGGTTCTCCAACACAGAAAAAATAGAAAGAACACATATTTTCTGCTCACAAGATTAAGCACAGTAATGTCTATCCTAGTTGGTAATGGAACTGAGGTCTGGTAAGGTGGAGAGACAAGAGGTGCAGGATAAGTAACAGAAGGAGATTCAGACAGTAACGCTGAGGACTGGGTGGAGGCGGGGGGGTTGGTGCTGGTGAAAGGGGGTCAGCGAGGTGAGCAGAGGGGTGTAAGCAAAGCTCTGGGTGGAGGAGCTGCCTGCAAGATGGAACAAAAGAGAATAGCCCTGAGTCTGTAGGCAGACTGGAGTCGGATGACTAGACAGAAATGTCCAGAACCAAATTCTAAAAATAAGACTTCTCCCCTGAGCCAAACAAAATTAAATTCAATTTCCAAGTACGTGATTGAATAGAATTCAAACAACAACAAAGCATTTCAAACAGTGCTAAAGGGCACGCTGAATACTAAGTCCGTCCTCCTCAAATCCCCGCTCCCAGGAGGACCCATGGATAGCTGCTGGGGAACACCAGGACAACCACATGTTGTTAAACTGCTTAAAGGTTCTCTACAGACTAGTAAACAGCTGCTGCTTCAAGCCACTGGAATGCTGCCCCCTCCCCCCCAGAACTTCAATCAGTCATTACAGGGTTAAAGCTTAGATATTAGAAGATCCCCAGCACGCTTCCAGATCTCAAGCCAGCAGCCATCCCTGTTCCCAGAACCGACCCAGTTGTTAAATATTTGACTATCACTGTTATCCTTCCAGATAACATACCTTCACATACAGGTACGCCCCTACACGCACCTTGTTTTCCTTTAATACAAATGGCAGAATTGAATACCGTTCTGTATTTTGCTTTGCTTATTTTTTTAACCTACTTGGCCCACCTTTAAATGTATGGCCAAATATAGATTGGAGGCATTTCTTTCAGAGCTGAGATAATTTAGCCGTAACTAAGATACCTAGCCTGCAAAATGGAGCACAGGAATAGAGTGAGATTTTAGAATAACTTATGGGAACTTTCCAGTAGGCCTGGAAGAACCTCATCAATGGGGGCCATGGAAATAACACTGGAAGCTGGGGCCAGCAATGCACGATGGCCTGAGCAGAGGAATGAGGAGGGGCAGGATCAACAAAATTTCCCGGAATACCCCTCAGGAGGCCATCTGAGCTCCCACCCCCTTCACCAGCTGACAGAAGGTGCCTAAACTTCCCCAAGTCCAGACCATTAGTGCCGAGTTCAGCTGTTACCCAGAACTGAAGCAGTCTTAGGTGGAAGCAAATGAAATTTCAAGTTGCACTTACCTCACCGAACACTTTCCAGGGAGTCTTCCTTTTGCTCAAAGAGGACATAAAACGAAACTTCTTCATAAATGAGCTAAAATACATTCCTCCTAAGAGCTCCATCTTCACCTCAAATGCTGAAAGGAAGCATAGAGTGATTTATATTCCTGAGGGAGAAAATACTTATAAACTAAACTTGAACCAGATTTTTAAATATCCTCTCCCTATAAAAAGTCAAGGGGCTCTAGGGTGGCAGTTCGTTGAGCATCTGACTCTGGATTTCGGCTCAAGTCATGATCTCATGGTTCATGAGTCTGAGCCCCACATTGGGCTTTGCACTGACTGCTTGGGATTCTTGGTCTTCCTTTCTCTATCTCTCCCCCACTCACAATGTCTCTTCCTCTCCTCTCTCTCTCTCTCTCTCTCTAAATAAATAAACTTGAAGAAAAAAAAAAAAGCCAAGGGACACTTGGGTAGCTCAGTTAGTGAAGCATCCAACTTTGGCTCAGGTCATGATCTCACAGTTTGTGGGTTCAAGCCCTGTGTCAAGCTCTGTGCTGACAGTTCAAAGCCTGGAGCCTGCTTCAGATTCTGTCTCCCTCTCTCTCTCTGCCCCTCCCCTGCTCCCAGTCTCTGTCTCTGTCTCTCTCTCTCAAAACTAAATAAACATTAAAAAAAAAAAAGCCAAGACCACTGAGTGTACTCTTTTTATAGCCATATTTATCTTCAAAACCCAAAGAAGTAGTATGGGAGGGGAAACTTAATTTTCTGTGTCTGATTTCTGTGTCTCCATACATCATTTTTTCATTACTTTAATATTAAGGAAAGAGAGATTAAAGAAGAATGTTTGCCATTGAAGATGTCAGCTCCATAGATTTTTGGGAAAGGGAGGATAGGGAAATGGGATCGGAAAAAGATTACCTAATATTTTTATTTTTACTGATATTCCCAGAAACTTGCAGTTGGGGAAAGAGTCATTAAATGAGAAAGCAATTTCTGCTGACAGACTGTCACCTAGTGGTGAGTCCTTACCTAATTCATAATATGAGCAGCTATTGAGCTTTGGGAAGCTTTTGGAAGACGTGTTTATTACTCTTTAGATCCCCGGGGAACCTTACAGAGTACTGTTACAAGTAGACCAGACTCACTTGCATGCGTCCCAACAGCCTCATGTTCATCAGGCAATACCTAACACAGGCCGAACATCCTTCAAAGGAAGTTTAACTCTGTACTTTTCTGAGTATTGTCAAAGAAACCTGGCCAAGCAAAATTAATATTAACTTCCTTTTCTGTTTTCAGACTATGGCCCCCTCATACTTTCCCCCTTGCTAGTCATCAAACTAGGCCCACATTTTCAAAGGGTTTTCCAACTATTAGGGGATGATAAATCAATGTGGGTAACCCATTGGCACATTGGTCCATACATACAATTCAGAAAGAGGTCTCAAAGTCAGCAACAAGGCAACATCGTCCAGATTTAATATACATCAGGAATCCCTCCCTTCATGCTCTCAGAGAGACACTACAGTCCTCTTTATCTGGATCCAGTGTCCTCAATGCTCCCTAGTTCTTGTTCTCTGTGTTCTTACCACCCTTCTCGGCCACAGGCGTCCTTACTCTTATATCAATACCAGTCAACAAGGGGGTAACCCTCCTCCCATCAGTGCAAAAGGCTATGTTCTGGCAACAGAGCTAGGATACCTCTCTCTGTTACCAACAGTCATTCTGCATTGCATAGTATTTCAACTACTTATTGAGTGCCTATGATGTAGCAGGCACTAGATGTGTCCCAAGGAACAGAACAGACAGACCACTGCCCTCACAAAGCTTACCAACTAACGGGGAGAACTAAACACACTAATAAGTTGTGACAGGAATGGAAAGAACACAGTGCTAGGAGGAGGGTCTGCACAAGTCAGCTTCTCAGGAGGGTTACACCTGAGCCATGATCTGAAGGATGAGTAGCAGTCAGACTGAAGAAGGGCCGCCCAGGCAGGTGTAAAAGCCCTGATCTTGGTAAGGACTTGGGGCTTCTGAAAAACCAAACAGAAGCCAGAATGCTATAAACGAACTCCACTGGAAAAAAGGTGCTGACAATATTCCAGGAGGTCTAAAATCCACAATCACAATAATAGCATTATTCATAATAGCCAAAAACTGGAAAGAACTCAAATGTCCACCAACCAATGGATGAATAAAATGTTGTATATCCATACAATGGAATATTGTGTGGGTATAAAAAGGGATGAAGCAGATTCCTGCTACAATATGGATGAACCTTGAAAATACTACACTAAGGAAAAGAAGCCAGACACAAAGGACTACATGATGCATAATTACATTTATATGAAATGTCCAGAACAGGCAAATCTATAAAAATGGAAAGACTAATGGTTGTTTAGAGCTGGGGGCCAGGAGGAGGAAGGGAACGGGGCGTGACTGCTAACACATATGGGTTATTGGGGGGGGGGGTCATGAAAATGTTCTAAAATTGTAGCAATGATTGCACAACTCTGTGACATAATAAAGAATATTGAACTACCATATGCTTAAAATAGGTGAATTGCATAGTATTGAATAGCATCTCAATAAAGATTAGTATTATTAAAAAATTATTGCTATTAAAAATCCGGAGTCACAGAGTCCAAGTTAAGAATGCCAATATGGAGTTACATCTCTGTTCATTTTTTTCCTTTGAGCTGGAAACCAATATGCATTCACCAAAGGGCTGAGCCAGGAGACAACTGAGCACAAGTACTCTCAAAACTGTCCCTTCCTGTGACCCAAGGGGTTCTCTGAAACGCAGCTTATGCATAGGACTTTTCTTCCCTCAAGAGACATCCTTCTACTAGTAGGCACTTAGTCTCAGAAATTAACCTATAAAAGGGAAGAGTCTTTGTCATGGGGACTAGCAATCTGTCCAACTTCTAGTCATGGCCTGCTTCCTTCTCTGAAGATCTATGGACTTTGATGCAAAAATAAACTTGTGCTTTTCTTCCAGCCCCACCGACATACCCACACAACCAGAATTTCCAGGAGTGATTCTCATACCTATAACTTGGTTGTATTCCTTTACATGGAATGCAAAGGACTGTTCTTCCTCACCATGGAGAGAACTTTCTCAGGCCCACGATGGAGAGCAACGCTTCAAGACCCAAATTCCATTCTCCTTCCTTCATGAACGTTCCCCAATGTAGCAGTATTCTGGCTGTCTACAACCCATTTCCTCTTTCCTGGTAAGGACAACTGTAACATTGTCATTTATAATAAAAACTATAAATTTGGTCTTCCATTTCTGGCACAGAGCTCCTAAAACTCTTGACATTTCCGAAGAGATGAGAGCAATGAATGTCTTTTGTTATGTTAATGAGGTGACTAGCTTTTCGAAAGCATCTTAGGATAGGGGCTGGTTGCCAAGAGAATCAATCATGTGATTAGAAGGTTGAAACTTTCTGTTCCATCCCCAACCTTCTCCAAAACTGAATCAATTACCAATGGCCAGTGATTTGATCAATACTGCCTATGTAGGGGCACCTGGGTGGCTCAGTCAGTTAAGTGTCCAATCTGCTCAGGTCATGATCTCACAATTTGTGGGTTCTAGCCCCATGTCAAGCTCTGTGCTGACAGCTCAGAGCCTGGAGCCTGCTTTGCATTCTGTGTCTCCCTCTCTCTCTTCCCCTCCCCCACTCACACTCTGTCTCTCTGTCTCTCTCTCAAAAATAAACATTAAAAAAAAATACTGCCTATGTAATGAAGCCTCCATAAAACCCCAAAAAGGAGGGCAGGCAGAGGGTTTCCAGCTGGTAAATATGGAGATCTGGGGAGAGCATACACTTGTGCTCAGAAAGGACATGGAAATTATGAGCCCTTTCCCCATCCCATGCCCTATGCATCTTTTCCACCTGGTTGTTCCCAAGTTATAGCTTTTTATAATAAGCCAGTGATCTAGTAAGTAAAATGTTTCTTTGAGTTCTATAAGCTGTTGTAGCAAATTAATCAAATCCAAGGAGGGGGTCAAAGGAACCTCTGGTTTATAGCCAATGGGTCAGAAGCACAGGTAATAGCCTGGATCTGATGTAACATCTGAAGTGGGGGTGGGGCAGGGAGGGCAGACTTCTATGACTGAACCCTTAACCTGTGAAATTTGATGCTATCTCTGGGGAGATAGTGTCTGTCGGAATTGAGTTAAACTGTAGGACACCCAGCTGGCATCAGAGAACTATTCCTTCTTAGTGAGGGGAACACCTCCCACACAGTGGAATTGGTACTAGAACATTTCAGCACCATGACAAGAAGGTAAGGGGAACCTTTCTGGGAAGGTTTCTCCAAGTCCACTCAGGAACCTGTGATAAGGCTCCACTGTCAGCACCAAGGATAGAACGTGTGGCCAGTCTGATCAATTACAGTGTACTGTATCCCCCCAAGCTCTTTTCTCCACATCACTGAGTTTCAAACTTGAATTGTAGTGAACACAATACGATGAGGAACCCCAACATATATATTTTTTTAAACAAAGCAGAGTTGAAGGGAGTAAACATCTCCAAATCCAACCCTCTTTGCCTGCAGGTAGATAAGCACTGAGCTCTGCGCTGTGGGAAAAACAAAGAAATAGGACAAACAAAGAAATAGGACAAGGTACCTGCCTTGAGCACCTCACAGTGGAATGAGGGGGCAAGAAAGAAAAGCATAAAAAGTAATGATGATTAAAGAACACTGTACAACAATAAAAGAAAGGCCACAGAGCCCTTGCCACTTATCAGACAAGTGTTAGAGGACTTCGGGCCAGCAGTGAACCTTGGCTGTCTCTCCCTTCTTCTAAGGCCTCCTCCTTGTCTAAGACTGCTCAAGTGTCAACCTCCCCCAGGAAGACTTTTCAGAAATGCTCTCCTGCCTCATCATGCCCACACACTCACCCCTCTGCCCAGATCAGAGTCTTTCCCTCCCTCAGTGTTTCATACCTTTGTACCAGCATACGTATTTTTAAAGGTAAATGTCTTCCCCACAATTCATTGGAGAGGCTGTGAGTTTCTTAAGGGCATGTAGTGGAGGCTATGATGCTCCCCCTCCACCATTCCAGCGAGACTCTTCCCCACCCCCTTTCTTTCCATAGCTTCTACCACAGGTGTCAGCCCTGTATGACCATCAAGGCTCTCCCTGCCTTCTCCCTGGGTCCCTCCCCAAGTATATTTCCTGCACCTCAAATCCAGTTTTAGCATCTGTTTCTTAGCAAACCCTAACACACTATTATAAGCCATTGCTTTGTACTACTACATATATTTAAACAGTTTATTCATTTAACATGTTGGTTTATTGGTTGACAATATTAAGCCTGATGTTCTATAACTTTTGGGTACTGAAATACTTAATTTTGCATGTATTAAAGTATGACTTTGAAAAAACTTACTAACGTCCCATTAGGATATATTCTTGTTGACATTCTTAGACAGACATAACTAGGACTTTTCCCTTCCTTTTTTGCAGGAAAACATAGAGTAGTGGTTAAAAGTATCATCTCCCGCACTACTTGAGACCAAATCACAGCTCAACTACTCATGGGCACTGTGGCCTTTGGCAAATTACTCAAACTCATTAAAATACTTTTTTTTTTTTTTTCTGATCTTTAGAATGGGATGGTGCTGAGGCACCTGGATGGCTCAGTTGGTTAAGCGTGGTACTTAGGCTTAAACAGGACTTCAGCTGAGGTCATGATCTCACCATTTGTGAGTTCCAGCCCCGCATTGGGCTCTGCACTGACAGCGTGGAGCCTGCTTGGGATTCTCTCTCTCTTCCTCTCTCTCTGCCCCTCCTCCACTTGCACTCCCTCCCTCTCAAAATAAATAAACTTAAAAAAATAGAATGGGATGATGGTTCCTCAACTGTAAAATAGGACTTTAAAAAATAGTACTCACGACAAAGGATTGTTTTATGAATTGATTAATGAATTAATTTCTGGAGCCACATGCAATGAAAGTACTTCTACAATGGGTTTAAAAGCATTTAAAATGCAAACTAGAAAGCCCTAAGGGAAATTTATTTTCCCTAAATGAATTAAGCATAGGCCATTGTCTTTTATGCAAAATTGAGGATAATTCACATTAACAAGAGAAACCTGAGGACTTGTCTATGTTTCTGATGTATTGGCACAGCATGTGACACTAGAAAGTAAACTCTTGACATTCCTACAAGTAGAGATATTTTGTTTAAAAATAATTATCCCGTTCAAAACTCTTTCAGTTGTTCTCCAGAATACGCAGGAAAGCTACCGCTTTAGAAACGAATCCAATTTTAATATCCGTTCATCACCTTTGAACATGTGGGCATGTGGGGTTGGGGCAGCAGCACCAGCCTGAAAAGCACAGACGGGATCCCCGACTGGCAGGCAGGGTTCTCAGCACGCTTCGGAACCGGCAGCCCAAATTTCAAAGCCCACAACCACGAAGTACCTGTTGCTGCCGAGCCCTGGACAGAAGTTAAAGCGAACAGGAGCCCAGGAGGCATCCGCAAGCGGTAAGACCCGCGCAGCAGAAGGGGAAGGGAGAGTTTGCCCCGCGGAATCTGGGCGCGCGTAAACACGCGCCGCGGCTCGGGAGGCGCAAGCTCGGAAGCTCGCAGTCCCGGCGCCTCGCCCACACCCCCAGGTAACGCGGAGGGAGGCTAAACTGCACATGTGCTCAGCGTCCGGGGCGTGCGGGGCGCGCGGCTCTGCGCGGGCGCGTAGGCACGTGGTGCGGGGCCGCGCGGCAGCGGAGGAGAGAAAGTCCGCGGCGGGGGCGCGGGGCGGCGCGCAGCACTGCGGCGAGCGGCAGCAGCGGCGGTGGCCCACCCGCGACCGAGGCGGACCCGGGCTTATCCGGTGAGCGCGGCCCGCGCGGGGCGGATGGGCGGACGGAAACCTGCAGCCCACCCGGGGATGGGGGCAGGGGGCCAGGGGGGCAGGGGGGCAGAGGGGCGGGGGGACGGGGATGGCCCAGAGGAGAGGGGAAGGCAGAAAAGCTGGGACGTGGGGCTAGAGGAAGTGCGAAAGCGACACGCTGCAGTCCTGGGGCAGGGGTCTGCACAGAGGGACCACTCCCCTGGATTCTTTCCGGACCGCATAGCCTTCTCCAAGGACCCTTCAGTGAGCTGAGTCAGCTGTGGAGTGGAACAGACTTTATCATTGCATTTGACCCAATGCCTTTATTTTATGGGAACTTGGTTATGTTTCTGCGTTTTGGTTTTGTTTCTTTCGTTTCTCCATTTCTTTTCTTCTTTTGCGCGTATTTCTGGAGTCATTCACCATGCCCAGAGTTGCATCCTCTGTCTCGCCCAGAGATTTTTTTTTTTAACTTTGCCCTTTTCCGAGGATTTGACTTGAATTCTTTGTACTAAGTGTTGGTGGATAGAGATACAAGATTTCAAGAGTAATAGCCTCTCCCCAGCATCTCTATTAACATTCTAAATTCGCATTGAGCCCTAGGGTGGAGAACATTCTAACCACTTGCTTTTGATACAAGCTACAAAGAATGCCAAAGCTTGACGTTGACAAGTTTATTTAAAATTTGAATGTACAAAATATCAATCATTACCTATTACAGTTTTTGTGATCTTTTGCCCCCATCTCTTCCTGGAAATTCAGCATTCACAAAGTCAGCAAATTTTGGTCTTTTCGTGTACTGCTCTGTGCAGAGACAGATTTTTTTGAAGCTGTTCCTGCTCCCTGGTGGCTGACGCTGTAGAAGAGGAGCCAAAACCACCCTGCTAATAACATGTAACATTTTTAAGGAAAAGCAAGTGTTTGAGGGAATTTTGAGGAGTAAGAAGTTGTCTTCTTCTTGGGAGATCAGGGAATGTTCTTTAACTTGTACAGTGAGTTTTAAAAGTTGTCTAGACTCAAGGGGCTGAAGTGGGAGATAGTCATTCCAGATGGGAGAACCTAAGGAAGCAGGCCAGATGGGAGAAGGCGGTTAGGAGCAACAGGGAACACTTGAGCTAGTGCCCTTCAGGCATGAAGAGATTTATACAGAGCCCTGGACCAGGAAGTTTGGCATTTCTCCTACTGAAGCCAGGGGAAGTCATTAGCATTTTCTGAGCTGGGCCAAGGCAGGCTTAGAAATGTCTGTGCTTCCAGGAGATTAACCTGGAAGCCTATGTGGATTGGAGGAGGAGAGTGGGGATTAAGGTAGGAATTCCTGACTCTGACCCCACATCCCTACAGGTTCTATGTTTTTGAGATTTTGTAACCAAATTGCATTTACATGCACTTAATTTTGTTTCTTTCAATCAAAGCCATATATAAAACTACCCATCCAAGCTTCTGATGATCCTAAGAGTATCTGTAACTGCCCTAAGTGTGAAATAAATGTAACTAAAAGCTCAGAATACAGAAGTCTAGTGTGAACAGCCTAGCACTGTTTGAATTAGACTTTTGGTGCTGACCCTAGCTCTTGAGACTGTTATCATTTGAGCCTTCTTGAGTCCCTTTGGGCCTCTTAGACCTGGGGTTGTGCCCGTTGGTCTAGATAAGAGGTAATAAAGGGTAAGTTATGAGAGAGGCAGTAAGGGGGCAGGGAAGGAAGATGAGAGGCAAGAATACTTGCTAATGTCCTGTAGCCATCTGGTGCGACTTCATACTGTACTTGCTGTGTGCCGGGCACCGTTGTTAATCACTCTACAAGAATTCATTTAATTCTCAACAACCTATGAAATATGACTACTGTTATTGACAGGAGTGAACACCGAAGCACAGAGAAGGTAAATAACACTTCCAGGCTCACCCCACTGGGAACTGGTGGAGCCAGGATGCAGACCCATGGTGTCTGACTCCAGAGCTGATGCTCCACCTCCTCCACTGTAAGGACTAAAGGAAGCAATCATAGGGGACAGGTGGCAGGTTCAGTCTGAAGTGTCCTGAGTTCAATGCTTGCAGGAGTGCCCGGTGGAGATACGCAGCAGGCATAGCGTCCATCTCCTTTAATGCACAGACATTCCTCTGGGATAGATGGGCCTATGTTATTGGCCTTGTGTTTTCCCCATGGGCCAGGTGATTACATTTGTTTCAAACCGCCCAACAGGATTTTGGTCTCATCTTCAAACTAGGACAGGGCAGAAAAATCCTAGTATCCCGTATATCACGTAAGGTTCCCCTTTATTGCCCTTCAATACAGAGCAAAACTACCTGAAGGATTTGGGCTTAATTTCAGGAGCAAGTCTTGCTAGGGACGTATCTGTAAGGGGGGGGATCACGTTGGCTTCCTATAAAAGCAGTAAATTTTGCCACAGTGTGCCCTTTCATGTCTTTGTCTTTGTTTTGTCCTGTTTCTGGCTTGAAGGGCTCACCTGAGCCAGAACTCTTGGAGGAGACAGAAAAAGTAAAAGATATGATCTTTGTAATCTGTAAAGTTTATGCTCCTATTTGGGGAAATGAGGTTAACAGTTATAAAGAGCAAGCAAAATGAAACAGTTGATAATTGTTACGTTGTGTGGGTCAACTTTAAGTATAGTGGATACTGGGCTTTTTAATGTGCCAGTGACCTCAGACCTGTAATATACCCCAACTTGTCCATTACCTATAGACATCACCGTGTTTGCTCTAAGCCAACCATGTTTTGTCTAATTGTCACCAAATACTATTTGGTTATATTTTATTTTCTTCTTCAATTTTTAAGACTTTGCATTCATGGCTTCGCATTTTTGTGTCTTACAGTTCAAAAAATAATAACAGTTCTGTAACTAGGTAAGTGGAAAAGCTGAGAGTTGAGCCAGGCAGTCAGCCTATGGAATCCAAGCTATTAACCACGATACTCTCTTGCCTCTCATTGGCTGTTTTCGACAGCCTCTTGGCTTTTTTACACTGGTGCAGACAGGTGTATTCTCTGCCAGATGGGGAGAGATCCTTTTGCCCCACATAAGTGGGGTCAGGTTGATTTTCTCAGCCATGATCACCCTGTCTGTGGAAGTCATTATCCAGCTACAATTTGAACACCTCATTCAATTACCTACATATTCATCCCTTTTTAATTGAACACAAGATGTCTTACCAGGTAACTCAGTGCAGGAAAAGCAAAGGCAAATGAAATGTATTCCCTGTCCTAGGGAGCTTGGTCTAGTGGGGGAGAGATGAATAAACAATTATGATACAGTGTACATGGTCTACTAGAGCTAGGAAAACAGGGCAAAACTAGTCAAAATTAGAATTTTCAAACATAGGTAAATCTGAAGATCATTAAGTAGATCACACAGAAGCCTTAAGACTGTAAGTGCTGGTTTTAGGTGAGCTTCTCCTTAAAAGAATGAAGATATGGAAAAACAAAAGAATGTCTCTTTTCTCCTGGCCATATTTCAATTTAAGTAATAGTATTTATGTATATATAATATATTATTTATATTATATATATTATATATCATTGTATATATTATGTATTATAATTATATATGATATATTATCATATATTATATATTACATATAACTATGTATTATATATTATATGGTATATAGTTGTAATTATTATTTATATAATTGTATATTATATAATTACATATATAAGTTATAGATTATATTATATAAATATATAATATATAATATATATTATAATTATATATTACATATGTTATATATTTTATATATATAATGTATTATATATAAAATGTATATATGTTATATATAATACATAATATATATAAATATATATAATATAAAAATATATATTGTATATTATATATAATACGTTATGTATATAATATATAGGATAATATATATAATTTTATACATATGTTTTATGTTACATATGTATAAAATTACTATTAATTAAATTGAAATATGGTCAGGAGAAAGAGATATATATATATATATATATATATATATGTATATATATGATCTCCTTGAGTTAAATTGATGTTCTTTCTTGGGCCTGCTGTCATGTACCCCCTCTCTGTGAGGTTTCAGGCTGCCTGAATCACCTGTATAGACAAAGTGGGAGGCCTTTCTGATAGTATTTTCCTGGAACACTTGTCAGCCCCCCCCCCCCCACTCCTGTCTTTAAAAATAATCTCCTTGTCTGCAAAATTAAGCTCTACATTTTACATTCTCTTCATTTGCTCTGTGTGTTTGTGTACTTGTAAGCATTTTTCACAATTTTAAACTGGGAATGGACTTTGCCTGGGAGTTTGATCATTAATTGGCATTCCTTGAAGAAGGAGAGGAATTATATTGTATGTTTTGCAGACATTTTTCAGCAGCTCAATGGCCTCCCAAAAGAAGAAACTTCAAGGTCTTGTTGCTGCAACCATCACGCCAATGACGGAGCATGGGTAACTATCACTTGGGACCTAAGGGGATCTGTTCTCATTCCAGCAACATGGACAGAAATCCTCTACACTAGCAGTCACTTAGACTGTGCACCTCTGTGGTACTGTTGCCAAATGGCAGCTTCTGTCAGTTATCCCCCCCCTGCATGGTCTCTGACCCCAAGTCAGAGAAGAGGTCTCTGTGTCACAGACTGAACAGGAAGAGAGAAGGTACAATGTGGCATCTTGCCTTTCTCCCAGCATCTGTAGCTCCAGAAAGTAAATTCTCTTTGAATTTCATCAGAGCCCTGGCTTTCCCAAATAAGGCCGGTGGAACTGGATGAGGAGAATCTCATTTTAGCAGGATTTGCTATTAGCACTGACCTGGCCCCTCTAGATCCTGTCCCTGGAAAGCTGCATGATTCCACCCCAGGCTATTCGTAGATGTGATTAAAATGCCCTCCCTTGAGGAAAGTGGGGAAGTTAGCTGCAAGGTGGACCCCTTAGTATGTTTGTAATCACATTTCAGCATTGGTTAAATGTTGGCAGCCTGCAGGAATTCGAGGTAACAACAGATGATTGCTGAGAACTCCTTACCCAAACAAGTATTTTAGCTCCTAGATGAATGTTATGGCAGGCCCTTTGCTCGGTCCTAGCAGATAACGGTCACGTGCCGTAGGTGTCCACATGCAACGTGTAACTCCTCCCCAGACATTGGCATTAACCAAAAAGGGATTTATCCACCTGGATCTAAATGCTTTTGACCTGTTAGAGGGGTCAGTCTGCCAAAAACAGTCAAAATTCTGGATTCTTAAAGCTTCTCCTTTCTTTCTCTATAAAATTCAATGGTAATTCACCTGCATGGTGGACTTACAGGTGTTCAAGTGAGGTCATCCATATGATGGTGCTCAGCACAGGGTCACTATGCACTTAGGTCAATAAGTTTGTTTGAACCACTGTTGTGGCATCAGATGGGGATGAAAAGATGATGGGGCATTTAAGATATCTTTATGCATGGCATTTTATTTTTTTGGTCTTATGTTGCTGAATTTGTAAACCTTGACCCTTCCCCTTTAAAAAAGGTGAAATTTCTTAGGATTTTGTATTCTCATTCAGAGCTGGCCATATCACAGTTTTCCCTCAGATCATTGGAGTTCAAAACCTCCATCTTCTCAGTTTCCTGAAAAATCGTCTTTAACTAGGTCTAAATCGAATTCTTGCTGAGATGGCATTTAGATTACTCAGTGATTCCTAGCAGTTTTTTTCTGTTGCTTCTCCATTTCCACAAGTTCGAAGAAAGACTGAAGTCAGCTCTTTGTGTGTTAGCCACTGTTGGCCCCATAAAACAGATAAATCATGTGACTGCATGAGCAGGCAGGATTCACTTCCTGTTATTGACTAGGATCCTGTTTGCAAGCTCAGAACACGACTACTGGTTGATGCTGCTTTAACCTTTTTAATCAGACCCCTCAGCCTAGAAGGGACCTCTTGAACAGTCTCATTTGTTCCTTTGGGACTCACTGAGAGTGTCAATGTGTTCTTCCTCCCCATTCCACTGTTTTCCCAGGACACCAAGCCCCATGTATTAGAGATAAAGGACTCTGCTTTTTTGGATCCTTCTCCACTCCCCAGTATCTCTGGCCCTGCTGTCTCCATTTCTCTATTTCTTCCTCTTCTTCAATTCTTTTCCTTTTCTAGAACCTTCACTTTCCTGATGTGTGAAATTGGGGGTGCCTGGGTGGCTCATTCAGTTAGGTGTCCAGCTCTTGGTTTCAGCCCAGGTTGTAAACTCACAGTTTGTGAAATTGAGCCCTACATCAGGCTTTGTTCTGACAGTGTAGAGCCTACTTGGGATTCTTTCTCTCCCTCTGCCCTTCCCTGCTCGCTTACATGTGCATGCTCTCCCTCTCAAAAAAATAAACTAAAAACAAAAAAAATTTTTAAGAATTAAGTTAAATTAAGGAGAGCATGGGTGGCTTAGTTGGTTAAGTTCCGACTCTTGATTTTGGCTCAGGTAATGACCTCAGGGTTCGTGAGTTCGAGCCTCGTGTGGGGCTCTGGGCTGATAGCTCTGAACCTGCTTGGGATTCTGTCTCTCCCTGTCTTTCTGCCCCTCCCCCTGCTTGTGCTCACTCTCACTCTCTCCCTCAAAATAAATACATAAACTTAAAAAAAAAAATAAAATGTATGTCAGGGCATAGCACATAGTAAGCATATAAGTTATATTAGTTCCACTGTCTTCTTCTGCCTGCCCCATCCAAGCTTTCCTGTAGGTACAAGGCAAGATTGGAGCACCCACCGAGGACAGGTGGGCATTTGCCTACTTGCCTACAGGGGAATGTGAACTTCTGACATGTTTCCAGGAGATAAAAAAAGGGTCATGTGGAATCAAATACCTGGAAATTCTGCCTGGTGACCTGACATCATGGGTGTTTCCCTAACCTGGCTCATAAAGTAAGCCACAGTCTCCATGAGTGAGAGTGGTTGAAAAAGAACTCTTCCCTGCATCCTTTTTTCTTCATAAGTCTAAGAAATACTCTGATTCAATGCTGAATGTAAGTTAAAGTTATGGAATGGGGAAGTTCTCAGAAAGAACATGGTTAGGTGAGTTTCAGTTAGAATGTCTGGGTTCTTGACCCCCACCCCCCCAGCTTTACCACCAACTAGCTGTCTGACCCCAAGGAGGTCTTGTCACGTGTTAAAAGTTCTCTTTCATATTCTGTAAAGAGAGGGAGTTCAGCCATATCCTCTCCAAAGCCCATTAAAATTCAAAGAGTCTTCTCTGGTGCTATGTCATGAGGGATACTGCAGTGGTCCCGTAAGAATGTGTAAAAGCACCTGTAACCCCAGTCCAGCCTGCACACTGTAGCACAGTGAGCTTCCTCATAAATAAATCTGATTACGTCCTCTTTAAGAATCTCTGCTGACTCCCTTTTGTCTAAGCCTTACTGCTTATCCACGGACTATTTGCTCTACATCACATGGGAACTTGCTAGGAATGCAGAATCTCAGGCCCTACTACATACCAACTGAATCAGGACAGGCATTTTAACTATCCCTGGATGATTCTTTAGCACATTAAAGTCCGAGATGAACTGATCTAAGTTCAAGCTCAGACTCTCTTGGATACCTCTCCTGCTACATTTCTGGTCCCCCAAACACCTCATAGTTTTTTCCCTCAGTGCCTTTACTCATTCTGTTTCCTCTGCCTTTTTCTACCACCATCCTCCCCTCCCTCTACTCCACGTGAGCACTTCTACTCATCCATCAAAACCATCCTCTGGTGCTTCTTCCCCATTTTCCGTAAAAAGAATGATAGAGTCCTTCCCCTGGGATTCCACGTCAGCCTGTGTACATCTTTACACGTTACATCAGCCTGTGCATGCCTTTTACGGTACTCATTACCTGTCTCTCCCTCCAGGTTTGCAGCTGCTTCACCTTATTCCACGGATATTTATTGAGTACCAGGCAATCCGCAAAGACTGAGCATGTTTTTTATTCATCATTCTGTCTTCAGCCTGTAGCACAGTGAATAGTACATTTTGTTATTTCACTAGGAAAAGAAGCTAACACTGATGAGCTAAATACTAGGTGTCAGTCATCATGTCGGGCATTTTAATGTACATGTTCCAATTTTGTTTAATGTTTATTCTGGGGAAGAGAGAGCATGATCAGGGGAGGGGCAGAGAGAGAGAGAGAGAGAGAGAGAGAGAGAGAGAGAGAGAGAGAGAATCCCAAGCAGGCTTCACGCTTAGGAAAGAGCCCAATGCAGGGCTCAATCATGACCTGAGCTGAAATCGAGTCAGACACTCAGCCAACCAACTGAGCTACCCAGTGCCCTGTACATGTTCCAATTTAATCTGAGAGAGAACTACAATGTTGTTTGTAGAGTTGATGAGACCAAGATCCTAAAGGTTAACACACTGCCCCTAGCCATGTCACTGGAGAGAAAGATCTTTCTCTACCCACCTCAGTTCTCATCTTTTTCTACACAAGAGTAGAAGACGTTTGTTTTCCTTAGTTGTTTTGAGAAGTCACTCCTTCCCTTGGGCCAGTACAGTGTTTAGAACAGAAAGTCCATTTCAGATTGGCCAAAATGTCAAGAAAAAGACTATTTCCTCCCCAGAATGCCTTTGGCTTCATCACAGGAATCCTCATATCACCCTCTGGTAAAAACAGACCTGTTACCCCAGTCCGAAAGGGCCTGGACCGCTGGAGTTGGAATTGTGTAGAGTATTGTTTTCTTAACTGTGTTGAGAGACTACATGACCCAAATTCTCAGAACAGAATGTTTTCTGGCAAGGCGGGGCAATTATGGTCCCTGAATACTTCCCTGCTGAAGGAGTTTTGAAGTAGCCAAGTAATTATTTTGCCAAAAGTACACATAACTTTCATCTGGTTTTGAATACTGAGAGTTATATGTAAAAGGCCAAAAAAAAAAAAAAAAAAAAAGGGAATATCAGATATTCTGACAGGCATGCTCGTGACCTGCCCCTTTGATTATGTATTCTCAAATAAAGGGAACCTTTCACTTAGTGTCATACACCAGGAGAGGAAGTAAACAGCAATAGAGATTTTTCTCTGAAAAGCCACTTCAAATGAATTCTGTTATCTTTCTCCCCTAAGAGAAGAGATACAGTCTACATACGGTCTCAAACTGCACCCACTCAGGGCCGTGACTGGTGGCAAAAATAATTGGATAAACATTCTGTCCTCTTACATAGTCTACAGGTGCACTAAATGTCCAAGGGTAGAGGATTAGCTAAATTAATTCTGTTCATTCATACAATGAAATGCTGCATAGCCAGGCTAGTAACAGAATATCTAAAGATGAGGGGAAATATTCGATTTGGCATGCTGAGTGAAAATATAGTACCATATTTGGTACATATTTATAGTACCAAATATGACCATATTTATTTAAGAAAATGCTTTATTATGTATTTGCAAATAGAAAAGTATCAAACTAATAAGAGTGATAACATCCAAAGAGATCCTGCATAGGTTCTTCTCTCCTTTTTTATGGTGTGTACTTTCAAATATAAATGACAGAGCTTCTACAGTATGAAGAAAGTTAAGCACTTTTATGAAAAGAAACTCATGAGCCCAAGGCAAAGAATCTGAACCCCTGGGAATTGAAATTAAGGTATTAAATTGGAGTTAAATCGGGGAGTGACTTCAACAAGCCTGGCATTTGGTTCTGGATCATACAACCCTGAGGTGGCCAGCAGTGAGATGTGTTCTTGGGGCTCATGAAGGAAGACACACACAATGGAAAGCCAGCCTTTGGAAGTGAACTGGCTTGTGCCACTTCTCACTTCCTTGAACAACAGGCCCCAAATGGCCATCCAGTGGGGATAAGAATCATCCAGTCTTAGTGTTTCCATTACTGCTGGTGACTTCCTCCTAGCTGAGACGGTGCCTGCAGCAATTTACATAAACCCACACTTCACACAGAGAGAGAGTAGGGTGGGAAACCAGAGAAGGGAGTAAAGTTCCCAGAGAGGATTATCATCCTGTTCCCACCTTAGCCCTGCTGTTGGGATGCTTTTGTGACAAATATGGTAACAGCTCTGGGTAATTTCACTGGGTTCACTTGCGACTGGAGCCACTGAGCCAAGGGCTGCAGAGATCTGAAATCCCTGAGTTGGTCTGGGGTGGGGGGGCGGGGGGGGGGGGGGGTTCTGTGCCTCCAAAGGGGACAGCCTCTGCTCTTCCCAGCCATTAATGCTGTTCAGAAATGCAGGCCTGGAGGTGCCTGGGTGGCTCAGTCGGTTAAGCGTCCAACTTCAGCTTAGGTCATGATCTCACAGTTCATGAGTTCAAGCCCCACGTTGGGCTCTGTGCTGACAGCTCAGAGCCTGGATCCCACTTCAGGTTCTGGGTCTCCCTGTCTCTTTGTCTCTCCCCCACTTGCACTCTGTCTCACTGTCTCTCTTTCAAAAATAAAGAATTTAAAAAAATGCAGGCCTGGCCTTATTAGATCTTCTGCCTTCTCAAAGTCATTTTTTTTTTAGTGTTTATTTTTTGAGAGAGAATCGGAAGCAGGCTCTAGGCTCTGAGTTGTCAGCACAGAGCCCCATGTGGGGCTCAAACTCATGAGCCCCATGAGATTATGACCTGAGCCAAAGTTGGTCACTTAACTGACTGAGCCACCCAGGCCCCCCTCAAAGTTATTTTTTTAAACAAGAAAATAAATGTTTAATGTTGTGAAGGTCAAAACACTTAAGAGCCATCTCTTTTCCACCTCTCTCTCTAAGAGGATTTTAGGAGCATTTTATGAAAAGCAACAAACTGCTTTCTTTCTTTCATTTTTTTAAGTTTATTTTGAGAGACAGAGAGAAAGAGCACATATGTGCAAATGGGAGGGGCATAGAGAGGCAGAGAATCCCAAGCAGCTCTGTGCAGTCATCTTGGAGCCCAATGTGGGGTTTGAACTCAGGAACCATGAGATCATGGCCTGAGCTGAAACCAAGAGCCGGATCCTTAACCAACTGAGCCACCCAGGCGCCCCAACAAACCGCTTTCTTGAGGGGCTAGAAAATGTATCACCCATAGCATCCCTAACCCTAGTATAATTGTGGCTCCCATCCAGCAAGGCCTAAAGGAGTAGTGAGAAGGGGGTCAGTGCAGATGGAAGCACTACCCACTGAAGCCCTAAAATAGTATGGAGTTCACTGAAAGAGGAGAGGAATCATGGGCTTCATGTACTGGCCTACATTTGTCAAAGGGTGCAGCCAACTCCCTGGAAAGAGAAGGGCCAAGGGAGGGAGGAGCGCAAGATTTCATCCTGTTTATTCCAGATCCGCCTCCTCCTCAAAGTCTCTGTTCCCAGCCTCCCTGATTAGAATAATTAGCCCCTCTTCTAAACCCCTGTATACTTAAAAAAACTTTTTTAATATTTTATTTATTTTTGAGAGAGACAGCGTGAGAGCAGGGAAGGAGCAGAGAGAGAAGGAGACACAGAATCTGAAGCAGGCTCCAGGCTCTGAGCTGGAGAGCTCCAGGCTCTGTCAGCACAGAGCCCAATGCGGGGCTCGAACCCACAAGCCGTGAGATCATGACCTGAGCCACCCGGGCACCCCATCCCATATACTTTTTGATTCAGTCATAGCCTTTATCATGTTTTCTCAATGGTCTAGTTATTTATATACTAGTTTCTCCTTTATTCAGTTAACGTTATAGGTTTAAATGTATCCTGCGGGTGTGGGGATAAGCTGCTTTTAAGACAGCGATCACGGGTGTTTCACCATCATTGAGTCTCTGCACTATGCCAGGCACAGACTAGGGATTGTGAGGTATAAAAGGCACAGGCCTGCCTTCTGGAAGTCCTTGCTCTAGCCTGCAGGGTGAGCATAAACAATTTACAAAATGATTCTTGGGGTGTTTGGGTGGCTCAGTCAGTTTGGCATCAGACTTCACCTCAGGTCATGATCTCTCTGTTGGTGAGTTTGAGGCCTGCATTGGGCTCTGTGCTGATAGCTCAGAGCCTGCAGCCTGCTTCAGACTCTGTGTCTCCCGGTTTCTCTGCCCCTCCCCAGTTTGCATTCTTGTCTGTCTCTCTCTCTGTCTCTCTTAAAAGTAAACATTTAAGTAGGGATGTGAACTTCGCTGAGGGTGTGAGGTGTTTCTGGGTTTTGTCATGAGGAGTAGTAACAGAAATAATGATTGAGCCAGGTAGGGTGCTGAGCACGTGTACTAGACTGGCCATTAGAGGCCCACGTGGCAGTGTGGGTCCCTGCTGAGTTTAGAGTCCATTCTGGGGGGACACACACACACACACCCTAACAGACTAAATCAGTTTCTCTCCTTAAGTATTTCTGAAAATGGAAACAAGCTCTTCAGCCTCCCTTTCCAAATGAAGAAGCATTAGACTAAACCAAAAGAATGCACATCAAAGGACAGTACCTACCAGCCCCTGACAATCTGGAGCTCTATGGGCTCCTCCTTGGTGACAAAGCCAGGCCTGCTCTAGGTGGTCTTCAGTACGTGGCCGGGATGGGATTGGGGAGCTGTCAAGACCTCAGTGAAAGTGTACAGGAGCCACTGTGTTTGAGTCTGTGATTCCAACATGGACGGTTGCCCACCAGATTTCTTTCCAGCTTCCAGTCTGATTTGGAAGTTCCCTAGGTCTGCCAGAGCTATTTGCTGGTTGCTTGCATTGGTAGATGAGCACTACTGGTCAAAATCAGGGTTAGCCATGCACAGACAAAGCCGCTACTGATTTTCTTGCATCTCAGAGCTTATCCCAAGTGGCGGAGGGCTAATGGAAGCAGCCAGAAGCAGGTTCCAAGTGGCAGGAACATAGATATTCCCAGTTGAACAGGTCAAGCTGACCTAAATGAGGGTATTGAGATGGATTGTCTAGGCAGATAACTCACCCATTCTCCCTTTAGGTGAGAACAACCTAAATTTGTTCTTGTCCTGTATTGAGGGAGCTCCTCTGCTCAGCAAGACTGAGAGGCCAGGATTTGGTATTTGAGCAAGGGGGGCAGGGGCGGCAATGTTCTGAGGCTGTGCTCGTGAGCCATTATGCCATTATGCCATTATGCCATTATGCCATTATGGAGGGAGTCTGCTCCCCTCAGGGGGCCTTAGAACTGCTTTAAAGCACACTTTCCCAGTTGACTGGCTCTGATTAGTTGTCATTTGCATGTTGTGGATAGTGACTGCCTGTGCATTCTTTGCTGTTATCTCTAGTGTTTCTATTATCTTTGATAAATATCCTTTGATGTCTTTGTTTTCTTTATGCATCAGATTTTTTTTGTTTTGTTTTCGTGTGGTAAGGAATACAATAAGCAAAGATGAAAAGGATGTTAACAAGGTTAAAATTAAACTGAGATTTTCTGGTCCCCATTGACAAAAATGTAAATGGAAGCCAACTAGCACTTTTTGTTCTTGGCTGTATAACCATGGGTTCTGTGGCATTTAACACCTGCTAGCCACAGCACAGTTTTCCTTTGAGTTTTCACTCTCTAGCCCCCATCATCCTCACCTGCACTTTGATTGAGAACAAGTCACTTTATATGATGTGTGTAAATCTGTTTCTAGATTTTAAAATCAGTATGATTTTTAAGGAAAAGAGCCCTTATTGCCTTAAGCATCAGATCCTTACAGGGTCATTGCTCTTCAGACTGCCCAGTGCATGCATGCAGATCACAAGGGAATCTTATTCCCATGAGGATTTTGACTGGGGAGGACTGTGTGAGGACTGGGACTCTGCATTTCTTACAGACCCCAGATGCCTGTGCTACTCTTCCACAGACCGTGCTTTGAGAGGCAGTGACAGCCAAGTTCCTCTCCGATGTTAATCCTGTTCGATGTAAAACTAGCAAATACAATTGAAGCTTAATTTGCTGTCACAAATATTAAGTGCTAAAATTCTTAAATATTAAGATCGAATTTTCCTACCTTGTAAGCCTAAAAGATGATTGCCTCTCACCAAATGGAATATGTTAAATTCTCATTTCACCACGGCTTCGACCATTGTTCTTCCCCAAAAGGGCAAAAGCTTACTAAGTAATTACTTTTTAAATCTTACTTGTGGGGATATTTAAATGTAAAGCCTTTGCTGATAAATAAGTGATGTGTTGCTCACGTAAGTGAAGCATATGTGAACAACTAGAGAAATCACTCAAAAAACAAGGAAAAACTCAGGCATTATTTAGAGCAGGCTAACAGTTTTACACACCAGCCTGGTGGACTTTTAATAACTAGTAACAAAAGGGAGCAGTTTATAGATTTAAGGGTTGGTTGAATAATATTCTAAAAAAGTCTTAATATGCATTTCTTCTTTTTTTTTTTTTCCTGTGTCCTTTAGAGAAATCAACTTTTCAGTCATTGGTCAGTACGTGGACTATCTTGTGGAAGAACAGGGAGTGAAGAATATTTTTGGTGAGTCATCTTTAGAGATTTCTCTATACATCTCTAGCCAAATCCTTAGAGAGTAGCTCTTACCTGGTTACTAGTAGGTCACAGTGTCTTGTGCCATAGTTTACTGGCTAAGCTAAGTAAAATTTGTGAATCTGTGGACTCATCAGTTTTAGATGTGAAAGGCATCTCAAGAGATTATCTAATTTGGTGGTGTACCTTCAAAACAGATAAGGTATTATTTTTATCCCCACTTAAGGAGGAAAATCTATGACTCAGATATATTATTCAGGGTGCCTAACGCACTGAACCAAGAAATGGTAGAGTAACAGCAAAATCCAGACTTCTCTGTCTTAAGAATGGGCTTTATTCTGACCTCAACCAGACCTTTCGTATGGTAAATGTAGAAAGACTCGACATGCAGCACACAAGGGAATCACAGGTCCAGCAGTTACCCTCATTTATTTCAGAGACGGTGGAAATTAAAAAGTCAGACCCTGAATATTTCAGGCCTGAGAACTATGCTTACCTCTGGTTGAGTTACCCCTTGTGTTGTGTTCTGGGTGCTTGACTCCATAGACTGGACACTACGTCTTTTTCCTGAGCTACTGCTCTACCAACAGGGGCCCCTTAAAAACTGGAAGCATAAGGTCAGAATCAAAGGAGGTTAAAACTTCTGTGAAAAGGTGTGCAGGCCACACATTAAAACCAGAGCCTGATTACAGAACCACTTGGTGTCCGCCCTACAGCTCCAAGCTGTAGTGAAGAAGACAGATTCTTACTCATCGAAAGGCCACAGATGTCCCCTGGGTGTAGGGAAAAACTAGGAACATCCCTACTAGTAGAGCATGTTTGAAATTTCTTAAGACCCCAAAGGAGTAGGAAAAACACTCTTTCCTACTCTCACTCCCCTTCTCTACCCCACCTGAGTGCTCAGTGTTTGGTGATCCAAAGTGCTGCCATATGCCTTAGGCTCCGGTAATGTATCCTAGTGCTGTTTGCATACTTTCTGTGGTCCATTAAGAGATTATTGTATTAGGGCAAGTTTTGGAAACACACAGATCTGGATTCAAACTTAGATTACTTAATGATTCAGAGCCTCATTTTTTCATCTGTAAATGAGAAAAATCATTTGTACTTTGCAGGGTTACTGTGAGAATAAGTGAATATGTAAGAGTGCTTATTCAAGAAATATTAATATCCTTGGTGTTTAATTATGAATTACCATTTAAAAATTGTCCTAGAGTGCTGCCATCATGTTAAACTGTAGACTGAGGTCGTTTTATTTTTTTTTATTTTTTTATTTTTTTTTTTTTATTTTTTTTTTCAACGTTTATTTTATTTTTTGGGACAGAGAGAGACAGAGCATGAACGGGGGAGGGACAGAGAGAGAGGGAGACACAGAATCGGAAACAGGCTCCAGGCTCTGAGCCATCAGCCCAGAGCCTGACGCGGGGCTCGAACTCACGGACCGTGAGATCGTGACCTGGCTGAAGTCGGACGCTTAACCGACTGCGCCACCCAGGCGCCCCAAAGGTCGTTTTAGATACGCAGTATGCACCACTACCCTCATAAGTAACTCCCATGTGTGATGCCCTTGACATCCCAGCTCTGGATGGTGTTGATCTTCCTGCCATTCAAGCCCAAATAATAGAACTGGGTGGTTTTGCCCAAAATTTGCCTAAAATGAGGACAGTCTCCATTCAAATACTTGCTATCTGTTCCTGATAGCAAGAACAGATTTGTAATTACAAGTCATAAATTAGCCTTCCCGCTGCTTTGGCCAAGGTGAAGATAGAAAAAAGACAGAGTCTTAGATAAAAATGGAAACATAGCATTCCCCCTGCCAGATTCCATCCTCTGATCTTTCCCCATGTCCCTCCCTCGTAAGCAGGGAGTTCTGACCCTGCGTTTCCAGTGTTGCTGTTGGAGGAGCAAAAGGAATTGGTTGGCCCCACTGACTGACTCTCTGTTTGGAACAGTGAATGGCACAACGGGAGAAGGCCTGTCCCTGAGCGTCTCAGAGCGACGCCAGGTCGCAGAGGAATGGATGACAAAAGGGCGGAACAAGTGAGTGGTGTCACCAGGATAAAGGGTCTCTTGCAGAGAGCTGTGTGGAGTACTGCTCTTTTCTGATGACACAGTCTCCCACCTTCTGGTCAGAGGTCAGGCTTGAGGCATGGGGATCCGGGCACTTCAGCGAGGCACTGAGGTAGAGGAGTGCCCCTCCTTTCTAGGTGGAAGCAGGCAGACTGCAAGGCCCACCTGTCTCCCAGAGGATACATCTGGAAGCTGCCCCTTACTGTCTATAAGGGTTACCTGTCCTTGGACTGAGGGGATAAGAGGGAGTGGGGCTGGTGACAGACTCTGCTGTCCCCTGGCTCTTCTGAACAACTCCTCTCAGGATGGGTGCCTGATGCTTATATCAGCCCTGGCTTCCCTCCATCTTCTCTGTGCACGCGACTCAGCATGCTCTCTGTGGTGCTTCCTTTTGTAGTCTTAGGGAACTTTCTACATTTTCTAAACTTCAGTGTAATGATATATTTTTGTTCTAATGCTCCATTCATGCCATGGTAAGCAAATAGGACAGGATCCATTCAGTAAGCACACTCAGTTAACCAAGCTTTATTTGTCATGTGTGATGCACTGTGCTGGCACTTGGGAGATGAAACAGAGTCCCTGCCTTCAGGTTGCTTGTCATCCAATGGAGATGTCCAATCACGAAATTTAACACTGATCCTTGTGATAACCAGCATAAGCAGGGGTCAAAGAAGGCAATGGTTGATGTTGCCTTAGGTGGTGGCAAAGACTGGAGGTAAGTCCCAAGTGACCCTGGAGCAGAGGTTTTCAGAGTGAAGCCCATGACCTCCTTGGGGATCCTTAAGTGACTTCAGAACACCTTGAGTACTCTGAAGCTACACGCCAAGTCTGAATGCGTGTCTGCATACACGTTTCCTGTTGACCCATCACCTTTCAGCTCATTTCCAGTCAGATTTGGGCCCAAATTCCAGCAGGCCCAAACAGATTAAAGACCATGGACACAAAAAAGAGGAAAGTTAAAGATCAATATTAAGAAAAGCACCAGAAATGGGGAGAAAGTGAAGGGGACAAAGACAGAAAGCCCTCAGAAGGGCAGGAGAGAGGTCAGGGGTGAATCCCGCCACTTAAGGAAGAATAGTTTCAGAGCACGCCAATGTAGCGCAATTATTAGGAGTGGGGACTGTGCAGCCAGACTGCCTGAGTTTGGGTCCTGGTTCTGTCTCTTACTAGCCTTCTGAACTCAAGTCCTTTAACCGCCCTGTGTTTCACCTATAAAATAGGAATAAAAGTACATGTCTTCTAAGGTGGTGGCGAGGATTGAGATGGTGGCTGGCACACAGTACCGAGTGTTACATAGGAATTCATTGTAATTCTTGGCAGTAGATGCTGTGTTATCACATTTGTTATAAATATTGGATGTTGTGAAAGTCAGTAGATGGAGGGCTGAGAAGACCGCTTGGTTTGCAGTGACTGTGACCAATGACCTCAGAGCAGAGCCAGTGGGGTTGTTGAAACAGAAGCAGACCGCAGTGAGCTGTAGAAGGCAGCAGGTGTGCAGAGGTGGGGGCCATGAGTGCAGCCCATTCTCCAAACGTTTTCTGGTGAAGGGAAGAAGAGATGGAGTAGTATCTTAGGGAGGAAGAAGCAAGATTAAAAGAAGGGTAATTAGTTATAAAGCAGGGTAGTTCTGAGCATGTTTCTCTGCCGAAAAGACACCGTTATGGGAGAAAAGATTAACAAAGACAGCTGCTACCTTTGATAGGAAGGTCTGGGGGCACGCGGGGCTTGAAATAAAACCAAAAGTAGATAATGTTAGAGGACAGCCACGAAGCTAGGAGGAAAGCATAGATGGGGAGGTAACTAAGTGTAGAGGCACAGAGAAGGAGAAGGGGGGCAGTCTGTGTATGAAACGTCTTTATTTCTGGTGTATTGGAAGTGAAGACATCTGCCAGGAACAAGGAGTTGGGCTGGAATATAGAGCTTGAGAGTAGTCCAGATTTGAAGTAGCCATTGCAGGGAATTGGAAGGGAAGTCCGTCGTGATGACCAGAAGGCTTTCTGGAGCCTCGTTCTCCTGAATTGGGAAATAACGAGTTGGTATCAAAGCCACAGGGTGGTTTTTTCTAGCAGCAACTAACAGCAGGATAGAAGGGAGGAAGGAATGTGTGACTTGTTTTAACCTAGGCCAGGAGAAGGGGTGTGAAAGGTTTGAGGAGGTCATGCGGACAAGCTACTGGTAAGAGTAGAGCACATCAGTCAGCCTTCCCTTCTTTTCGAGGGTTTTTCCTATAAAAATGCAAACCTGATCACATCACCTCTTTAGTGAGGCCCATTTCACCTGAGACCTAACAAGTCAAGAATCGCTGAGGACTCACTGATCGGGCCTAAACAAGAATGTGGTGTCTCCATCCCCTGAGGATGGCACATGAGTCATTCAGGGGCCCCTCAGAAGAGTCACTGGGATGACTGGCCTCACAGCTGAATTTTATTAACCCTCCCTGAGAACACCCGTCTCACTGTGGCCTCCGCCCACGGGGTCACATGGAGCACCTCCGAAGATGAATATTGGGGTCTCAGAGGAAACCTCTCTTATAAGAGGCCAAATTCTGAGGACTTACAAGACAGGGAAAAGCTTTATGCAGTGAATTCATTTCTCATATGGCTGGTTCCTGGCTGTACTCTTTGAAGAACCTCTTTATTTTTATCTCCAACCAAAAAATGTCTCAATTTTACACCTATCTCCAGGCACCTATCACCATCAAATACACCATCTAAAACAGCGCTTCATCAAAGATAGTATTCAAGTATCAATCGCGCTGGTCAGAGTGGCTAAAATGAACAAATCAGGAGACTATAGACGCTGGCGATGATGTGGAGAAATGGGAACCCTCTTGCACTGCTGGTGGGAGTGCAACTGGTGTAGCCTCTCTGGAAAACAGTGTGGAGGTTCCTCAAAAAATTAAAAATAGAACTACCCTATGACCCAGCAATAGCCCTGCTGCTCGGAATCTACCCAAAGGATGCAGGAGTGCTGATGCATAGGGGCACACGTACCCCAATGTTTATAGCAACACTTTCAACAATAGCCAAATTATGGAAAGAGCCTAAATGTCCATCTACTGACAAATGGATAAAGAAGACATGGTTTATATATACAATGGAATACTACTTGGCAATGAGAAAGAATGAAATCTGGCCATTTGCAGCAATGTGAATGGAACTGGAAGGCATTATGCTAAGTGAAATAAGCCAGGGAGAGAAAGATAACCATATATTTTCACTCATACGTGGATCTTGAGAAACTTAACAGAAGACCATGGGAGAGGCGAAGGGGGAAAAAAAGTTACAGAGAGTGAGGGAGGCAAACCATAATAGACTCTTAAGGACTGAGAACAAACTAAGGGTAGATAGGGGTGGGGGAGAGGGGAAAGAGGATGATGGGCAGGGAGGAGGGCACTTGTTGGGATGAGCACTGGGTGTTGTATGGTAACCAATTTGACAATAAATTATGTTTTAAAAAAATATCGATTAATCGGTTATTGGTTTCAAAATTCTGCTTGGTTGGACCTTAAATTTTATTTCCTGGACATTCTTTTTTTTTAATCCTTTATTAGATTAGTTTTAAATAGACCACTATAGAATTTAATGGTTTTGAGATTGAGATTAGTGAGGCATTAGCCGACTTCCAGGATTAGTGAGACAGCACAAAGCAGGATAGTGCAGCCCTTCTGTGTTACTCTAAACTCCCAAGTGATGCAGCATGTTTTCTCCTTTGCAGGCTTGATCAGGTAGTAATTCACGTAGGAGCACTGAGCTTGAAGGAGTCACAAGAACTGGTATGTATGGAGGTCTATCTGGGAGAGACCACTCTAGGGTCCTCCTTTTTCTCTTATTACTGGAGTACAGTTGACATGTACAATGTTATATTAATTTCAGTGAAATTCATATAGTGAGCTGATAATTGTATGCATTAGTCCGTGTTCACCAGGGTAAGTGTGGTCACCAGCTGTCATCATACATGGTTATTACAATATTATTGTCTATATTCCCTATGCTGTGCTTTTCATCTCTGTGACTTGTTTTACAATTGGAAGTTTGTATCCCTTAATCCTCTTCATCTATTTTGCCCGTCCCCCCACTACCCTCTCCTCTGGCAACTACCAGTTGGTTCTCTTCATTTACGTATTATTGTATATCTCTCTTTCTATTTTTTTGTTTATTCATTTCTTTTGTTTTTTAGATTCCACATAAGGGAAGGGGCTCCTTTTTTATGCTGAGGTTAAACTCAATACAGTTTTTGCTGTATATTGGACGCTGTCATGGGGAGTATGAGATGAGGGACCTCAGAGAGCTCACCATCCAGAAGCAGGCAGAGAGCCATGATGAGAGTAGCCCGAGGTGATAACTCCTGTAGCAGAAGTCAGGGTGGGTATAGATGGAGCTAAGTTTGCGAGTCAGGAGAACTTGAGCGAACCTCAGCTTTTCCTCGGAAGCAAAGAGCAAAGCCATCTGCTGGGCATGAAGGAGATGGTAGATGGGGTTCAGGTGTAAAGAGCAGTTACCGCCTCAGAGAATGGGAGAGAGAACTGAAACACAGGAAGACTGTCCCACCCATGTTCGAATCAGCATTATCTATAATGTAAAGAGGCAGAAGCAGCCCAAATGCCCATCAGTGGATAAATAGATAAAATGTGGTATAGACATACTATTAAAGGACAAAAAGGCAGCTGAGTAATTTAAAAGATCCAGTTGGCTTTGAGTGATTCATGAATCCAGCAGCATCCAATCTAGCAAATAGAAGGGAGCTCTGGGGGGCCTGGGTGGCTCAGTTGGTTAAGCATCTGACTCTTGATTTTGGCTCAGATCATGTCGTGGTTCATGAGATCGAGCCCCACGTCAGGCTCTGTGCTGACACTGTGGAGCCTGTTTGGGATTCTTTCTCTCTCCTTCTCTCTCTCTCTTCCCCTCCCCCACTCTCCCACTCTCTCAAAATAAGTACAGTTTAAAAAAAAAAAGAAGGAAGTTTTTTGAAGCCTGGAAAAGGAAAGGTTTTTAAAGACAGAGAGGGAGTGAAGAAAAGAAAATTATTAGCAAAGAACACATTGTTTTAAGCAAGGTCATCCTCCTAAGGGGAATGGAAGGGGTCTGGCAATAAATTTCCTCATGCTGACCAGGAAGTTCCATGTTGACAGTTTAAAGGTTACATTCCTGGGAAGATTGAAACTGCAGTCAGGTTATGTATTAAGTCTTGGTTTGCTGATGTGGGGCCTTAACATAAGTGACTCCATCTGGGTCCTGTGATTTTCTTTTTAACAATACAGTGGAATATTATTCAACCTTAAAAAGGAAGGAAATCTATCCTGTCACGTGCTGTAATGTAGGTGAACCTCCTTGAGGACATTATGTTAAATAAGCCAGTCACTAGAAAACAAATACTATATGATTCTTCTTAAATGAGGTATCTAAAGTAGTCAAATTCATAAAAACAAAGTAGAATGGTGGATATCAGGGGCTAGAGGGAGAGAAAAAGAAGAATTGTTTAATGGGTATAGAGTTTCAGATCTGGAAGATGAAAAGTTGTAGAGGGGCGCCTGGGTGGCTTAGTCCTTTGAGCGTCCCACTTCAGCTTAGGTCATGATCTCAAGGTTCACGGGTTTGAGCCCAGCGTCAGGTTCTGTGCTGACAGCTCAGAGCCTGGAGCCTGCTTGGGACTCTGTGTCTCCCTCTCTCTCTGCCCCTCCCCTGCTCACACTCTGTATCTCTGTCTCAAAAATTAATAAAATATTTTTAAAAATTTTTTAAATTAATAAAATTAAAAGAAAAGTTGTAGAGATATGTTTCATAACTGCTGAACTGTACACTTAAAAATGATTAAAGTGGTAAATTTTATGTGATTTTGTCACAAAAATTTTTTTTAAGTAACTTATATGCCTCACATTTGGCAGACTTGAACTCAAAACCCTGAGATTAGGAGTCAGTCACATGCTCTTCTGACTGAGCCAGCCAGGTACCCCTAATTAGTCAAATTTTTAAAAAGGATTGCCCAGTGGTGCTGAAAACCAACTGAAGCTGAGTCATAAATTTCTCATACCACCATTCAACTAGGTTATGGAAATTTCTTCCTAGGTACAGTCTTCAACCAGAACATAGGTTCAAGAACACAAACAATTGCATTGCTCTGGGTTTGAAGATTAGCAGATTAGATGGAGCAAAGGGTAGGAGTAGAAGGAGTCAAAGTTGCTGGCAGAAAAGTACATGACCTGGTGGTTCCAGGACTTTGTGAAATGGGTAAAAAAAGAAAGCTCAACAATGTTGCAGTGTTTACCAGAAGGCCTAGTACCTGGACCACTGCTAAATTAACCATGTTTTCAGAATTTATATATTCTAATTCCGAAGATTCCAATGACTTGACCTGGCCTCAACATCTTCTTGATGTGTTTTGTTTCTCCTATTACTGAATTTAGAAATGGAATGCATTATACATATTTGCAAAATTGCAGTTCAACACTCTTAGGCAAGCCACACAGGAAGACATATTGCTAGATGGTTGCTTAATAAGCCTAAAATCAGAAGTTGGAGACTTGATTTATCCTTATTCTTGATAGGTCTTTCAGTTTAGGTAGTATCATGTAGGAAACCTTTTTTTTCCCATCTCTTTTCAATTGCTTTCTTTCCCTATGTGTGATATAAATTTTAAAGTATTGTCATGTCATGACATGAAAACCGTCCTCTATTGGGCTAACCACTAGAAGAGTATAATCTTAGTATAGAAATAATCCCCTGCTATAGGGATAATCCCCTGCTATAGGGATAATCCCCTACTATGGGGATAATCTTACCAATGAGATGATAATTTTGTATCTGCTTAGCCATAACTCCATTGGATGGGGTTTGAATGGGCACTGCCATCAACTGTCTTTAGCTGTTTCCTTTTTCCTTATTTGCAGCTAAGGTTACCCTTCTACTTCTTGCCCTAAACAGAGTGCTAAAACAAATTATTCAAATACATTACATTCCAACCCCATGTAAATGAAATTACACCCAATGTCACAATTGGTCTTTGGACTATATCCCGTTCTTCTTTTTGGCTCTCCTACTTCTGCAGAAAGCTAATCACATCTATTAGGTATAGATATTAAAGTCTCAAAGGGAAGCGTGTTTCCATTTTAGGTAGTGGGACATGTTCTGAAGCAATCCGCAAGTCCCTGCTATGTGCTCAGCACCATGATTAACTAACTGTACACAAGAGTAAAATCTGACCCCTGCCCTCAGGGAACTCATTCTATTTGAGAACAGTCACTGTACACAACTCTCTTGCCATGTAGTAGACTTTAGGTACTCTACTTGAAATAGATAAGGATGTTTGAGGGCCCAGCAGAAGGAAATGTTATTTTTCCTGGAGAAATCTGAGAAAACCTCAGAATAGTGGTACAGTGTATCTTCCTTTATGTGCATAATCTTTTTCTTCTCAACCATCCTCAACTTCATTCCCAATCCATAAATTAAAATTTTTAAATAAATTTAGAATAAATTTTAAAATGTGACTATTAAAGCACTGGACAGGAAAGATAGCGTCATCCAATGGATCCAATGGGCTGAACACTAGAAGAGAAATTACACCTGCAAGTTTCTCTTTAATGAACCACTCATGTCTTCTTTAGCAAGGTTTTTTTGTACTGACAGAGTCTGAAGAAGAATCAGATTAAATGCACAGGCCACCTCCAACAGCGGTCTCTACTTTGCAATTTGGGATTTTCCTGGTAATGACATTTATCATTAAATTTGGCTTATTTTCTGTTCTCTAGTGGTGCATCAGTTGCATCACTTCAAGTGCTACTGTCAGTAGTTTGTTGCTACTCTCATTATCTAACTGAAGGTGCATATAATAAGTCACTTATTCCAAGTGATATTGTAATTTATAATAAATATGTATTTGGTCTTTGCTCAGCTTCTGGCACAGAGTTCCTAACACTCTTGGAATTCTCTGTGATGAGAGCAATAAAGGTGTCTCTGGTTACGTGAATGAGGTGGCTTTTAGAATGCAACTTAATCGAGGGGCGCCTGGGTGGCTCTGTGGGTTAAGCGTCCAACTTGGGCTCAGGTCATGATCTCATGCTCTGTGAGTTCGACCCCACATCAGGCTCTGTGCTGACAGCTCAGAGCCTGGAGCCTGCTTCAGATTCTGTGTCTCCCTCTCTCTCTGCCTCTCTCTCTCTCTCTCTCTCTCTCTCTCTCAAAAATAAGTAAACATTTAAAAAATTAAAAAGAATGCAACTAAGGATGAGGGCTGGTTGCCAGGAGAACCAACCACATGATTAGAGGGTTGGAACTTTCAGTCCTACTCGACCTCCACCCCTGGAGAGGGAGGAAGAACTGGAGGTTGAATCAGTCACCAGAGGTCAGTGATTTAATGAATGGTGCCTCTACGGGGAAGCCTCTATTAAAACCCAAAAAGGCAGGTTTCAGAGAGCTTCCATGTTGGTGAACGTGTGGCAATCTGGGGAGAGTGGTGCCCTGGTGCTGGGAGAAGATGTGGAAACCATAAGCCCTGTCTCTGTCCCTGATGCTATACATCTCTTCCACCTGGCTGTTCCTGAGTAATATACTCTTAGAATAAACCGGTGATCTAGTGAATACATAGTTTCTCTGAGTTCTGTGAGCTGCTCTAGCAGATTAATCAACCCAAGGAGGGAATCATTGGAACCCCCAGCCTGTAGCCAGTGAGCCAGAAACACAGGTGACAACCTGGGCTTCTGACTGGCATCTAAAGTTGGAGGAGGTGGAGTAGTCTTATAGGACTGAGTAGATAGCATCAGAGTTGAGTAGAATTGTGGGACACACAGCTGGTATCAGAGAATTGCTTGCTGATGTGGGGAAACCCCCACACCCACATATCAGAATTGTGCCTAGACCCACAATGGTCTTATTTCTTCTTTTAAAGGCCCGACATGCAGCAGAAATAGGAGCCGATGGCATCGCTGTCATTGCGCCTTTCTTTCTCAAGCCATGGAACAAAGGTAAGTAGACGGTCCAAACACATGGTGCCTCACACGGGCCGCTTCTTTTTGCCTTCATTCAAAATGGTTACACTGAACTCGTGAAAGTAAAGTTTTATGGACTGACAGTGTGCAGTTGCAGTAGTACACAGCAGTGGTCCAGGATATTTGGCCTCCCTGGATCCATGTGAGAAAATACTCCTTTGAGAAGGGCTTCAACTCCTTTGCCAAACAATCTGATTGGGTCATCATCCACCAAGCCCCGGGTCAGCCTATAGGTGCCTGTTTGAGTCAGGTGTTCACTCCTAGTCCTGCCGGTTTTGCAGTGTCAGAGTAACATGGCAAAACATGGGACCGGTTTTCTCAAAACAGAGGAATATAAGTGATGGGCATCTTGAGAATACACGTTCTATTCAAGATTGAATGAGTAATGAATTTGAGGGAGATTTCACAGAAACATCCATTGTCTCCCAAAATAACAAGTTAATTGCTTTCTCCTTCTCTGCTTTCTCTATGGAAACTACTTGTGGTTTCCAAGTATACTGAGTCTTTTTAATCCTCCTGATTAACAAACAAAGAAATGCAAATTTTGAAAAGATTGAAAACAGACAATCCATGATTGAATGCATGATTAATAAATACACAGCTAGGGAAGCCTGGGTGGCTCAGTCGGTTAAGCATCCGACTTAGGCTCAGGTCATGATCTCGCAGTTGGTGAGTTGGAGCCCCCACTTGGGCTCTGTGCTGACAGCTCAGAGCCTGGAGCCTGCTTCAGATTCTGTCTCCCTCTCTCTGCCCCTCCCCTGCTTGTGCTCTATCTCTCTCTCTCTCTCTCTCAAAAATAAATAAATGTTAAAAAAAAATTTTCTTTAAATCTCTCTCCCACTAGCCAAAGTGCAAGCAAGTCTGCTAGATTTATTTATCATCTGTAGTAATGTTGCAGTTGAAGCTCACAGTGGATGATGTAGGAAATCGCAATTTCTCAGTAAAGTAGAGTGAGTTCTCTTCTGCCATATCTGGATTTCTCCCCAAACAGGGAAAGAACCAGCCTCTGGTTGAATTATTGTGAGATATGCCTCTATTCTTATAACTTCCCTCTTTAAGCAAATGTTGTTTACCTCTTTGTTGTAGAATTTTCTCAGTTAAAACTTGATGATTCTGATCCTAATGCAGATTCCTTGTTGTTCCCTGACCACGTTTAACCCTTGTGGGAAAAGAGCATAAAAGTCTTCTTGATGGGCTTCTGGCTTTTATGAGAGTATTTCATGATCTTCTCTTAATATCTGGGAGGGTTTGCACCAGTTTTTTAATAGTATTTTAGTATGGTACGAAAGTGATCATCTTATTTTGGCCTTTCTCCAGAAAGGAAAATAAAACTTTGAATGGAACAAGCTGCAATGACATTGCCGTAACAATCTCAGGGATGGTAAGAGTGATCAAGAATTTTCAGCTGCTGAGAGGGATGGTTGCATTTCATTAGATGGTTCTTTTTTTTTGTTTTTTTTTTTTAGCAGGGAAAGCCAGTGTTTTATATGCTTGTTCACACCACGGCTTTTCCTGCTCTTCTTTCAGATGTCTTGATTAATTTCCTAAAGGAGGTGGCTGCTGCGGCCCCAGCATTGCCATTTTATTACTATCACATCCCTGCCTTGACAGGGGTAAAGAGTAAGTGTGGCTTCTTTCAATGTTTCTGTCCCTCCATCCCATATCTTACCGTTTCACTAAGAAAACTCCACCCCACATCATCAAAGCACGATATTGTTGACCAGACAGTTCCAGTTGATCCACAATAAGTCAGTGTTATCCATCGTTGACCCTTCCTTATAATGGAAGTTTTTAAGTGTGAAAGACGAGCTGACACGTAGGCACTTCTAGCAGATATGTTGTGTCTATCACACACACCCCTGCTTCTTATATGAGAAGACACAAGCCTGTAAGACCCTCAAGGAGAAAGACTGTGTCTACCATGTCCTCTACCGTATTCTCAGTGCGGTAGGTACTGAGGTACCCTGAGCCCTCCTCACTTCTCTTCTGGCTTTTCTTTTGTCGTTACTATGCTTCTCCAACAAGGAGATCATTACAATTAGATGACATTTCTTAGGGGCTTATTTTTTAGATTTCATTCCTTTCTACTTCCTTAAAAGAAAAAAGTACAAGTTGCGTCTTGGAAACATGCACGTGTTGTCTTCAAAGAACAGAAGGTTTGGGGCTGTAATTTGACAAGTGTACAGGAACTACTAGGTGAGGGTGTGTGACGTCCAGCTGAGAACAGGTTCTGGCACTCTGTGCCGATGCAGGGGGACCTACAAGACGCGGTTTGGCATCTTCTGGAGTGTGCAGATTAGTGAGGCATTGACTGTTTTGAGCAGTTCGTGCTGAGGAATTGCTGGATGGGATTCAGGAGAAGATCCCCACCTTCCAAGGGCTGAAGTTCAGTGACACAGATCTCTTAGACTTCGGGCAATGTGTTGATCAGAATCGCGAGCGGCAGTTTGCTTTCCTTTTTGGGGTGGATGAGGTAAGTCGCTCACTTGTCAGGCTAGTTGCCCTCTGGAACCATTTATAAAGCTATAGAGCAGCAGCCTCTTGCTTTCTCTTGTTCATAAAAGCGAATACTCTGTGTCTGTTTTTGACTAGCAACTACTGAGTGCTCTGGTGATGGGAGCGACGGGAGCGGTGGGCAGGTAAGCATGACGCATTATAAATGTCAAGTCCCCCAGGGAGAGGTAGTCACCACCTAATTCGTTATACTTCTTGCACAAACACCGTTTTTAATACAAATTGCCTTTCTTTCCCCCAGTCTTTCAGTACAAAGGAATTAAGTAGGGCATAGCAGTTTGTTAGCAACCCAATCATTGTCCCTACAAGCCTCTGCTGCAATCAGAGGTGAGGCACCAGAACCAAGAGCATGCGCAGAACCCATCAGAAATCATTTACTTACTAGTAACAGAAACCCATTCAAAGGAGCTAATGTAGACAAAGATAAGGTATAAACTACTGGAAAATTACATAAAACTCAAGAGGAGGAAGTGCAGCCAGGCCTCAGAGAAGATGAGAACCCAGAACTGCAAATCTCTCAGCAGCCACAGCAGAGCACTCTCCTGTCTGTGGCCCTCTGGAGACTCTCGCCCCTGTGTCTCTCTGCGCACCCCTCTATTTCCCCTCTGGCTCTCCACGTGGGCTTGCTGTGCGTCAGCGTGTGCACATGGCCAATCGTGGCTGCCCAAGCATGGCACCTCAGGGTGTCACCAGATCGCACCTCCTGTTCAGTTTGCCTGAAGTCCAGTCACCTGCAGCCAAGAAAGTAGAATTATGTGGCCTGATGCCTACTTAGACAGGCTAGGGAAGGCAGGAAATTCGATTAGCATGTCCACTGCACATGGTAACCTAATTTATTAGAAAAGTGCCTACAAGGGATTGATTGAAATAATTTGTATTCACTGAAAGGACATTTCCTCCCTATAGGAAAAGTGTAGGGAGAAGCAAAGTAATATTGATAACATGTCTTGGTGAGTGCGGCTTTGATGAAGAATAATTAAGTTGGGAGCTCCTGGGTGGCTCAGTCGTTTAAGCATCCGACTCTTGATTTCAGCTCAGGTCATGATCTCATGGTTTTATGAGTTTGAGCCCCATGACAGGCTCTGTGCTGACAGTGCAGATCCTGCTTAGGATTCTCTGTCTCCCTCTCTCTCTGCCCCTACCCCACTTGCTATGTCTGTCTGTCTGTCTCTCTCTCAAATAAATAAATAAATAACTTACTTAAAAATTTATTTAAAAGAAAAGAATAATTAAGTTGGATAATTTAATGGCTTATTCACCAAGTCAGGATGGCCGGAAATATCCATTGTCACTACAGGGACATTTCTGCCAAGGAGACCTGAATGCCTGGATATGCTGGCTGTGAAATTCTTACTTTTTTTCCCCTGTAAATTCTTACTTTTTTGACTTTTGTTTTTTTGGCCCCCATTTGGCATTTTTAATTCTGTCAACATAATCTGGAGGCAAAGTACATTTGGTTAGACTTTATTTCTTCTTCACTGTAATCACATTCTCTCTAACCAAATATGCCTACGACCCCTGGGATTTGAATTTTAGTATTCTGAAACTCCTCTGACGTTCACATACATATCGTGACCTAGAAGTGTTCCACATCTATAAGTGACTTATCTCAGCTATTATGTTTTATTTTTCCTTACTTTATGACCAGAAGGTAATGTGGAACTTCACATTCTTGGAATCCCTTGCTGCTCATTCCAGGGTCTACATATATGAAGTACCAACAACATTCTGTTCTTCATATACCAAGATAAATATATTTTTCTGATACTGACTTAACTCTATGAGAAGTCGCTCGACACTGGGGAAGCATCCTTGTTAAGAATTTCTGTAAACATCTACCTTGCCAATTTCTCTAAGAATTCAGTGATTAGTCTAAGATATTTGTCTTTATTGGTAGCTAGAGACTTTTTTTTTTCCAGCCTACACTCTATCAGATCAAAGGACTTATTCTCACTTTTATGTTTGCTGAATTGTAATAGATGGTGGTGTGAGGTTGTGAAAGCCTTTGCCACAACTCTGTAGCCTTCTTTAAGCTGGAGTTTTTTCACAGTGAAACAGAAGCCAGGCTTACCCTGCAGGGCTTTGAGAGGATTAGACATGATTTATGTCATGCACCTGGAACACAATAGACAGTAAATGATCTGTTTTATTATTATCTTTATTAAAATTATTATTAGAAACTAGCTTCTAGATAATACATGAATTAAGCGTATATATTACAGGTAGCGTATAAACTGGGCAGAGAATTTAGACAATCTGCTGGGATTTGCCCCATTCACCCAGTTCTTCAGCATAAGACTTCAAGGCCTCAGCTCAGATGCTATATTTTATCCACAGCTCTTGGCTAGCATTGTGCCTGCACATGTGCCCTGAGGCAGGTGTTGGCCTCATTTACTCCCTACCAAATACACTAACTCCATCTCTTGCTTTTTTCCCTTTTCTTCTAACTTTATCATTTTCCATTTTTCTTCCTTTTCTTTATCCCCTTTGGTGTTCTGTGCCTCCTCTTGGCACTGCTTAGTGTTGCTACAAAACTCAGAACTGAAGACACCTGATCTCTAATAGATTAGGGCCAAAAAATACACTTCTGGAAGGCCTGGTATATTTTTCCCTTTTAAGCATCAAAGGGATTGGAAGAATCTCTCCCGCTGAGTTATTGATCTTACAGTGTATACTGTTTTCTTTCTAGTACCTATAACTACCTGGGAAAAAAGACAAACCAGATGTTGGAGGCTTTTGAACGAAAGGACTTCTCTTCAGCCCTGAACCATCAGGTTAACTTGATTTTCCCTTCACATAAATCACAGCCACTTTTCTTTCCACTGGATAATTCTTATTCTTTCTCATCAGCACTCCTACCTTACCTGCCCTTGTTAAATTGCCCAGCTGCCTCTCTCTTCATTTTCCTTCTGCTTCTTACCTGTTCTTGTTTAAAACCAAACCTGTCCCCATTGTCTGTGTTCCCTGCAAGCTAATCAGGACCGGCCCTGTACGGGAATGATCTCTCTCTGTTCCTCCTACAAACGATCTTTTACTCTATGTTCAAAGTATTTTTGTGAGTATGAAATAACAGTGATAGATTTCTGGGAAAAATGTGACCAAATGCTGTCCCCTTGAGGACCTGACACCCAAGTCTCCAGAGTTTATGAAGAAGCTGTGAAGCTGGTAACCCCAAATGGGAAGACTTGAGCTGAAGTCAGAGCCAGTCAGTCACCTTCACTTGCAGTGTGCTGAGAACTGGTGGAAGCATCCACCAGGCAGAAACAAGAGGCTAGTGAGTGATCTAAAAGGAGACACTGGCTTTGAACTAGGAAGAGAAAAGCAGCAGGAGACGATGCTTTACAGGGAGGACCTGGGGGGGATAGTGGCCACTGTTAATGCTACATGGAGGACAGGCCAGCTGTCCAGAGAATGAAGAGACTCCTGAAGGGCAGAACCAGTCTCGCAGCTGGGTAATATGTGTACTCGACATAAGTGGAATGGGATGGAAAGAAAGAGCGTAGGCACAAGAGAAGGACTTGGCCTCCGAAATAGTAAATAATCAAAGTGACTGAGTAGAGTATAATAATCAAAGTGACGGAGTAGAGTATCCCAAGAAAATAAGCTGAATGAAAGGCATAGGCAAGATCAGAGCAGGTGCTCAGTCCCAATAAGATTCAGATAAGGAATCTTTTTTAACAAGACAGGCTGCCTTTAGGGAAATTAGAGATTATAGAGCAGAAGTGCAGAACATCCTGGAGGTTAGAGGGAGAGGGGGTGACCTGAGCTCCAAGTCAGAGAGAATGTGAGGTAGCAGTTGCCAGGAATGATTAATTCCCCACGTTTTAGACCTGAACATTGAGCGATCCTAAATCTACTTCCTATTTCAAGTTTAAATAGCTGATTTAATAGTTGCCTTTGTTCAGCCTCAGATCACGTGAAGCTGAGAACAAGAACAGGGTAGGGACTTAGGAAGCTTTGCCAACTAAACCAAACATTGACAAGACTTTGGTTTAAATTAAGATAAGTCTGTCTGAATTGTGCAGACTTTGCCTTTTTTTTTTTTTTTTTTTGCACCGATGGTTATTTTCTTTTTCCTTAGTTTCCCAGTGAAAGTTATTTCTGAAAATTCCAATCTGTTCTAAGCTGAATGACAGGGAAACCATATGATGGAGTAGACAGTAAAACAGCTGTGATAGGAGCCCTTCCATTTAGTGGTTTCTTTCATTGACTGGTCCGGTTTCCATCTCTTTCTTTTCCCCCATTAGTCCCACTCAAAATAGTATTGGTAAGGAATTTAGTTTACCACATTCTCTGTTTTATCCTTATAGAAGGCTAGTGTGAGTGGGTCTCTATTTACTCATTTATTTATATGCCAAGGGCTGGGCCAAGTGCATAACTTCATTAATACTGGTCTCTGCTCTAAGGGAATATACAATCAAGTGAAGAAGCAAAAAGTTAGGGCAGAATTTATTCATTCTAATGGACTTAAATGCCATCTGTTATATTTACATAAGTGAAATGACACACGTACAGAGATGTTCCGTACAACCTTGTTTATAATACCAAAAGATGGAAACAACCCAAATATCCACCCATAAGGAAATGGTTAAATGCATTGTGTTTGAGTTACGCAATGGAATTCTATGCAGCCCTTAAAAGGGTGAAATCGTTTTCTATGTACAGGCCTGGAAATATTCCATGATATATTAAATGTAAAAAAGCAGCAGGGTATAGAGTCATGAATGTGATGTGCTACAGTTTGTGTGAGAGGGAGAAAAGAACATAAATACATACGTGTTTGTAAGGTTCTGGGTGTTAGAATTTCATTCTGCACAGAATTTTCTGTTACTAGACTGTATACAGTTGATGAAAACAACGTAAGAGTAAAATGTTACTGAAAAGGCATCTCTTCATGAGACGGATGGAGTCTTTTTCTTATGAATTAGTTCACAAATTCTTGGATGAATATTACTAATGCTAGCATGAGTTTAATTTCAGCATCGATATTATTTCTAGTTTTGGTTTTTAGAGAAATGAGTGCTGCGAAACCCTGTAGGAATGGAAGAAATTTTGTTACAGCAAAGTCACTCAATTCTTTGAACAGTTTTTGAGTCATGTTAAAAATCACAGAATGCTTTAGTGATTTTCAGCTAACAGCCTGGGTAGCAACATTGAAAATAATGTTGAAAGCAAGAAGTTGAAAGCCCTATGGTTTTTTTAGAGGACTCGTTACCCATTAATTAGAGGAGTCGCTTTGTCACTTTGTCAGTGCCCATACCAGTATTTTGATCTGCTCCTTTATTTGGTTCCCAGAGGTGTCCCAAGGCAGTGATATGGGAGGTATGTCTTTATTTTTTTCAAAAGTGGGAGAAAAAGGACTATGAAAAGGAAATACAAAAGGACAACCTGTAGCTGTATTACATGCGAATTCTTCCCCTCATCAGTTTTAGAAAATAGCATTTATGGATGTTGAGGATCTAGAAATTATTTATCCCCATAAATCTTAGCCTTGGCTAAGTGTCCCTTAGGTATCTTGGAAAGAAAGTGCCCCAGAGGTTAGTGTACCCCTGTTTGAGAACAGCCACAATAGCTGATAGTTTAGCTATGCAAGCTAGATGAATAAAGGGTGCCTGCCCCCATCTTAGCTCTAGCCTACAATTCTATCTTTGGCGCTTCTTTTCTGCAAGAGCCCTTTTAATAAAGCTTATGTATGTGAAAAGATCCTACCTTCTCCTGGGTGGATCTCAACCCCAACCTCACTTGGCTGTTTTTTTCCACTCTGACAGGGCTTCAGACAACTAGGGTGTGTGGGCTTTTTAGTTTGGGGTTTCTGTCCTTTGACTTCCAAAATTTCTAAATTGTTATCACAGCTTAGTAATACTGACTATAGATTTGTGTTTTTCTTTTTCCTTTCCAGTTTTGCATTCAGAGATTTATCAACTTTGTGCTCAAACTTGGTAAGTTTTCTGCTTTGCCTGCTATGAGTGTAAAGGAAATGGAACACCATCACTGTGAGGGTTCAACAAGGACACCTTAAAAAAAATTTTTTTTGATGTTTATTTTTGAGAGAGAGAGAGCAGGGGAGGGGCAGAGAGAAAGGGAGAGAGGATCTGAAGCAGGCTCTGTGCTGTTGGTGCAAAACCCAATGTAGGGCTCGAACCCACCAAATGTTGGATCGTGACCTATGCTGAAGTCGGACATTCAGTCAGCTGAGCCACCCAGGCTCCCCCAACAAGGACACTTCTTCCTGTTCCGTTGCAAGCAGAGTTTTATTTCCAATACTAGCTTTAAGGCCAACCCTATAAAATGGTGAAGTAAACCTATTTGGAGGGTCTTTGGCACCCTTCCACAAATCTCAACCCTCCATTTTATCACTTTGTTTGCCTCCCCCGCCTCTGCACACCATTTTTTTTATCCTTTTCTCCCACCATCCTGCCCTTGCTCATTAAAATTCTACCACACAGATTTCAGCCCGAGGGCTTGGTGGGGGAAGTCAGTCTGAACACAGACCTTACTAAATTGTGAATGACTGGCAGCTCTCCCAAGAGTATTTGCAATGTAAAGAGAGTTTATTAACATAAGTAAGCTCAGATGATGGAGGTTTGGATAATAGGACAGAGTAGAATTTGAGGGAAATACAGTAAATTTGCATAGAGAAACCTCCTCACAATCTCCTAAATCTTACCCCGTGACAAATGCCACCATTTAGTCCACCTCTTGAGGAGGTTGGCCTTTTCTGAGAACTTGGGTCGAGTCCAGGAAAGGTTTTAGGTTTGTTCTTGGCAGACCTCCCACCTCCCTTTCAGAGCCTTTTGTCTTCTGGCAACTCCTCCCGAGCTCCAAGCACCTATCATATGGAGCACCTCATTCCTGCAAGGTCCTCCACTAGCTCTCTTAATCCTTTGAAGACGCTGTTTCCCATTCGCTCTTCCACTTCCATGATTGTTGTCCTATTTATGTGCCACAAGTACTATATTATTCCCTTGTCCTACCTAAGCCATACTTTTCACAAAATTGTGGGTTTGGTGTGGTAGGTGTGTATGTTCCTAAGGTACATTTAAATAAATATTAAACTATTAAAACTAGAGCTAAAAGTGTGCTTGTGTACATATAAGATCGTCTAGCAGTGACACTGCAACATTTCTGCCACATAGAGCTCTAACATACTAGCTGATACTCTTGCCAGAATATTTGCATTTTTTTTAAGTTTATTTATTTCATAAGAGAGAGAGAGAGAGAGAGAGAGAAGGGGAAAGAGAGAATCCCAAGCAGGCTCCATGCCGTTAGCAGAGAGCCCGTTGTGGGGCTTGAACTCACAAACTGTGAGATCCTGACCTGAACTGAAATCGAGTCAAACACTTGATGGACTGGGCCACCCAGGTGCCCCCAGAATATTTGCGTTTTGAATGTGGACTCTTGAAGATAATTTTTATGATTTAAGAGAACACATCTTTAAAGAAATCGTTTCAGACTTCCTTGGCAGGTTGGAGCTTTCGTGATTTAGTCAAGGAGAGACTATCTTAATAAATTTGTAGTCTACAGGGCACCTGGGTGACTCGGTTGAGCATCCGCTTCAGCTCAGGTCATGATCTCGTGGTTTCTGAGTTCAAGCCCCACATCGGGCTTGCTGCTGCTATATGTGCAGAGCCTGCTTCAGATTCTGTCCCCCTCTCTCTGCTCCTCCCCCACTTGCACTCTCAAAAAATAAATGCTTAAAATAAATAAATAAACTTGTAGTCTTACTATGAGGGTAGCTCCCTATTCCACCATTTGTAATAAGCCTGGGAGGGCCATTTTGCATTCATCAAACTATACTGTATCTTTGGTCATGTTAATATTTTCCTTCCCAATGTTCAATTAGTTAACTTAGCAAAAGAAAGTTACGTTTCATACCCTAGATCTAAAAACGATAGCTGATTAAAACAAATATCTGGCTGTGCTGTATTGTTTCCTTAGATCCGCCTTCAAAATCCCTAATTCTATGTTTAGCTCTGTTTTCTACTATTTCATTTCACTGAATGTAAATTTTTCATTTCTAGTATTTCTTTTTGTTTTTTCCCCCAGATATTTCTGTATCATCAATTCTCAGGATGTGAGATTTGTCAGTTAAGCATCTGCTAGATCTTGAGTGACTTCTTTTTCTCATGTGTTTTGTAAATTTTAATTCTGAATTTGTCTTCAGAGACTTGTTTTCTTGTGCTCTAGTTTATAAGGTGTCCTAACAAGTGGTTTTACATTTGCCTCTGTTGGAGCTTTCACCAATTCTAACCAGTTTTTAGGTTAATTTCTTAATCCAGTTCTTACACCAAGTACCTAATGCAAATGTGGACCCAGTGTTCATATATGGCAGAAGCTTAGGGTTTCTTTCATATGATCTTCTTCCATCCACAACCCTGGTGGAAATGAAGCTTCCTTGCCTCTCTATGCCCAGGCTGGCAGGCTGGCTCCCAGTTTCACACAGGGAGTTTAATTCAACCCCCTCTATGCACAGACCCAAGGCTTCCTCTTGGATTCCTGACCAGCTTTATAACACCAGCTCTAAAACAGCAGCATCTTAAATAGTGCGTTTCTCAGGGACTTCTTAGATTTACTTGAACTAAATTCTGTCTTAGCGATGAAGTCCTATCATTCGATCCATGGCAGTATATCCCTGAATCAGATTATCCTCCTGGACCAGTTGGCTTCAGCAACTCCTCACCACACTGACTTCTCTCTTCCCGATACCTTTGGTCCCTCCTTGTTTCTGAGGTTGACTTTGAGTCTTCCTTTGTTTTGTTTTACTGTTTGTCAAGTTGTTTAAAATATTCCATCTTTTCTATGTGTTTGAGACAGGAAGAGGAATTTCCTGTGTCTGCTCAGTCTGCCATAGTGACCGGAAATGTTCCCCTCTTTTATTCCCACCTTATCCTGTCATAGAAGTCACTGTAAGAATGTGATCTCGCTTTGAGATGTTTGTGGCAAAGTGGACAGTCCCAGTCACATTTCATCATTTGTTTTTCTTGTCTAGGTTTTGGAGTGTCGCAGACGAAAGCCATCATGACTCTGGTTTCTGGGATTCCAATGGGCCCACCCCGGCCTCCGCTGCAGAGAGCTTCCAGAGAGTTTATTGATGAAGCCAAAGCTAGGCTGGAGAGCCTGGATTTCCTTTCTTCCACTGATTTAAAGGATAGAAACTTGGAATCCTGTAGCTAAGGCCTTTCTATCAAATCAGAGTGTGTACCTTGAATACTGCATTCATTTCTCAAGGGCCTTTTAAATGAACTTGAACTAAACACTTTTCTAACAAATGAAATCTCACCTCAATCGACAAGTATTTAAGTACATTCTATGATCCTAAAATGTTTAATTTTTGTGAAGGGGCAAAAACCCTAAATGGGGTCATGAACCCTAAGTCATTCAATATTTCACAACATTTTTGTGGAGAAATTTCTGCTTATATGGATGAAACGGAATCAAGAGGAAAATTATAAGTGATTCATTCCACTTGCCTTTAGGAGCTCCCATTATCTTGATTTCTGATTCTTAATCCTATTTTAAAATTTTCTAATTTTAAACCCGTATAATGTACTTTCATTTTAATAAATATTCATTTGGAATCTAGGACAGCTCTGAGCTACTGCATTTAGGCGGGTACACTTTACAACATGACTCAACTTTACACAACTATTAACACACCAGCTCACTTTGCTGCTCAGTCTAACTCTAGACTATCTGCTTTCAGATTAACTGTGATGTCACAGTTTTCCCCCCAAACATTGGGTTATGTGGAAACTTGCTTGACCACTAAAGGGCCCATGAGAGTGCTTTTCACAGAACCAAGAAAAGGCCCTCCCCAAAGATGACTCAGGTCTCCACTTCTTGCTATGCAGAGAACTTGTCACAGCTCAAAATCTCAAAGAACCAAAGGTCTCTCCCCTGGGCACCACACACTTCCCCTTTCCCCATTGAGAAGAAAGTGTCTCCCCAACAGGTCCCTGAATTACTGGAAGTGAAGGCCAATGTCCCTTCTACAGTTAGCCCAGGGGCCCCTGTTATTTCTAGGTCATACTTTCAAGCACATTTCTTCAGTGAAGGAAGATTTGAGGAGGACCCAAAGATTTTATTTCAGTCTAGCTTTCCTTACACACCTTCTTTACTCTTTCCTTTCTACGTACTATATCCCTGGCTGTTTAATCTCTTTTCCAGCAAACCCTTGTGAGCGCTTCCTAGTAACAAAATATACTGCCAGTCAACCCTTGATGATTTTATTTATTTAAAAAAAAAATTTTTTTTTTTTAATATTTATTTACTTTTGAAACAGAGAGAGAGAGAGAGAGAGAGAGCATGAACAGGGGAGGGTCAGAGAAAAAGGGAGACAACAGAATCTGAAACAGGCTCCAGGCTTTGAGCTGTCAGCCCAGAGCCTGACACGGGGCTCGAACCCACGGACCGCGAGATCATGACCTGAGCCATAGTCGGACGCTTAACCAACTGAGCCACCCAGGCACCCCAACCCTTAATGATTTTAAACCTGACTATCCAGTCTGTCACTTATCTAAGATTTTGTTTTTGTTTCTTCTGTAATGAGTCTACTCATTGGCAAAGGGCAAGTACTTGAAATTCATGTCAGGTATACTTTTTATTTATTTATTTTTTAATGTTTATCTTAGCATGAGTTGGGGAGGGGCAGAGAGAGGGAGACAGAGGATCTGAAGTGGGCCCTGCGCTGACAGCAGGGAGCCTGATGCAGGCTCTAAATCATGAATGGTGAGATCATGACCTGAGCCAAAGTAGGACACTCAACCGACTGAGGCACTCAGGTGTTATTGTTTTTGCTGTGTCTGGCATCTATCAGGCTCTGTCGTCATTGTCTCCAACTCTATTGCTTGGTTAGGTAGTGACCATGCACAGTCTCACTCAGCAGCACACCTCTCAGGGTCTACTGCATTAAGTTTGAATTTAATGTTAGATCAAATCCTCCCTGGCTTTTGAGCCATGGGTTACTGTGGCAACACATTTAAAACTAAACTTAGAAGAATAAAATACTGTGACTTACTATTTTGTAAACAAAACCAAGCCTATGGGCAAAATGTACATCCTTACTGGGATATTCTGGGCTGGTACATTTTGTCCCTAAGAGGTGACACATCACTTTTTGTGCTCTGGGACATACTGATCACTGCAGCTTACCCTGGATTCCTTATTTATATACCTCTTGCCATTCTTGCTCTAGGTGGGGTCTCGTCTTTCCAACCACACATAGGTGCCGTGAACACAAGGTAATTTTCAGATGCTTGTTTGTTTGTTTTTTTTTTCAAAGAGAAAAACAAGTTTTAAATATGGTATATGCCAAGTCCTGAATCTCGTATGCTTATTTATCTATTCTTTATAGTTACTTTTGAGGTAGGTTAATGATGTTTCATCGAATTTCTAAGATGCTCTTCATTGTAAGATATCATTTGATATACCTCTGAGGAAGAAAAAAACGCTGATAAAGTAGGACATGCCATCCCATTCTAGAGGTATCAAAATGCTTTTCAAAGTGTATTTTAGAACTGATACAACAGAGCATCATCCCTTTTTTAAAATGAGGTAGCTATGGCAAAGAGAAGTTTAATATCTTGAGGTCACACATGGTCTGTGGCAGAGCCAGAACAGGAATCTTAACTGGGTGGAAACCAGACTATATTCCACACCAAGAGTCTTAAACACGTATGTCTACTTTTAACAATACCTCTTAGCTAGTGTTATCCCTAAGATTCAAGCCCAAGGGCCTACTGATATAGTGGAGAGTTGGGTTCAACATAGTATGAAATGACAGACGGTATGGCATGGTTGTATGAAAGGCAGGGTCACCTCATGGTGAGGAGTATGTGCTCAGGTCCAGGCTGTGTGGGTTCAAGTCCCGGCTCCACCACTCTCTGTGTATGACCTACAACATTTCATTTAGTTTCTCAGTCTTTCAGTTATCGATAACATGAGAATTATAATATGTATTACCTGTCTCCTGGTTATTATGAGGATTACGCCAAATAATACATATAAAGTTCTTAATGAATATTGAATAGTGTCTGGCACAGCATTCACACAGTGAAGTACTAATTTTTGTAGCTATCCAAAGCATTCATATATACTGTTTATACAACAGAGAAATATTACATTACTGCTAAACCTTTTAATGAATAGCTGGCAAAATAAAGTTGAAAATGAGACTAAACCCAAGGCAAGAACTGCAACAGAAATCTGCATTTATTATTAATGAAGCCCAGATTATAGTGCCACTCTCAGGTTTTTTCCTGGGTTGGGAAGTTTTTACTGTGTTTCCATCCAACCATAGAGGGTAGGAAATGAAAGGTATCTGTGGGCTTTTCCACAATGAGATACCACCTCACACCTGTCAGAATGGCTAACATTAACAGCTCAGGCAACAACAGGTGTTGGCAAGGATGCAGAGAAGGGATCTCTTTTGCACTGCTGGTGAGAATGAAAACTGATGCAGCCACTCTGGAAAACAGTATGGAGGTTCCTCAAAAAACTAAAAATAGAACTACCCTACAACCCAGCAATTGCACTACTAGGTATTTATCCAAGGGATACAAGTGTGCTGTTTTGAAGGGTCACATGCACCCCGATGTTTATAGCAGCACTATCCACAATAGCCAAAGTATGGAAAGAGCCCAAATGTCCATCGATGGGTGAATGGATAAAGAAGATGTGGTATATATATACAATGGAGTATTACTCAGCAATCAAAAAGAATGAAATCTTGCCATTTGCAACTGCATGGATGGAACTAGAGGGTATTATGCTAAGTGAAATTAGAGAAAGACAAATATCATATGACTTCACTCACATGAGGACTTTAAGACACAGAACAGATGAACATAGGGAAGGGAAGCAAAAATAATATAAAAACAGGGAGGGGGACAAAATAGAAGAGACTCATAAATATGGAGAACAAATTGAGGGTTGCTGGAGTGGTTGTGGGAGGGAGGATGGGCTAAATGGGTAAGGGGCATTAAGGAATCTCCTCCTGAAATCACTATATGCTAAGTTGGATGTAAATTTAAAAAATTAATTTAAAAAATATATCTGGGGGTGCCTGGGTGGCCCCGTCAGTTAAGCGTCTGACTTCAGCTCAGGTCATGATCTTGCGGTTCGTGAGTTCGAGCTCCGCATCGGGTTCTGTGCTGACAGCTCAGAGCCTGGAGCTGCTTTGGACTCTGTGTGTCTCTCTCTCTCTCTGCCCCTCCCTGTTCATGCTCTGCCTCTCTTCCTCAAAAGTAAATATTAAAACATTTAAAAATTTTTTTAAAAATCGTGCAAAAAATATGTCTGTGGGTTTTTGAATGAGCTGTGTGTGACTATTTGGAACAGGGACTAACAATTAGAGAATGCCTTGTGCTAAGTGATTTGAGAACAAGCAGGTCAAAGAAGCATGGGTAAGAAAAGGGAAAACAATGAGTCATCATTATTGAAAAATGTGTGTATAGGATAGGGAGGTATGTGACATGACTTTGTATTAAAAATGTCACTCTTGAGACAATATGATGAGTAGATTGGAAGACAGAGACCAGGAACAGGTAAACCATTTGTTGGCCTATTGCAACTGGCACCCAATGGTGAAGCCCTAAACTAAGGAAGTGGCAGAAAGGAATGAAAGAATAGAATCTGAATATAGAAGATATTTGTATTTGTTATATATTCTTTGTAACAAATCACCCCAAAACTTAGCAGCTCAAAACTGCAAACATTAATTAACTCACATAGTTTTTGAGGGTTGAGAATCCAGGAGCAGTTTAACTGGGTGGTTCTGCCTCAAGTTTCTTTTACAACCTTGTAAATAGCAGTCAAGCTATTGACCAGAGCTTCACTCATGTCAAGGTTCAACTGGAGCTGGAGAATCTGATTCTAGGTTCACTTAAAAAGTAGTGGGCAGGCCTCAGTTCCTTCCTGGCTGTTGACCAGAGGCTTCAGCTTACTTCCTCTGGAAAGAGAGAGAAAGAATGGGCCAAGAGCCCAAAAGAGAAATAATGGTCTTTTAAAGAAATCTCAGAAGTGACCTACCATCCCTTTCTGTATGCTATTAGTCATACAGAAGACCAATTCTGGTACAATGTAGGATGGAACTAACAGGGTATGAATTCCAGGAGGCAAGGACCATTGTTGGCCATCTTGGAAGGTTGTCTACCACAATAGTGAAGGAATCAGAATTGACACCCAAGAATCAGAGCCTGTGGGACATGATATAGAGAGGTCCACCAAGCATGTATATATGTTAATCTGAAGCTCAAAAGAAGGTTTGGTTAGGAGATAGAGGTTGAGGAAATATCAACATAGAGATGGTAGTTGAAACGATGAGAAGAATAAGATTATCCAAACAGAGTATACATAGAGGGCTAAGAAGAGAACCTAGGCATGACTGGCATTTGGAGTGCCTATAGAGGAGGTGGCATAGGAGTCTGAGATGGAATGATCAGAGATATGGGAGCACAGCTGTGCTCAAAGGAACTCCAAATCCTCAAATATGACGGGTGGTAATGTTCAGAACATTTGCTTGGAGAAGAACATAGAGTTCAAAGGAAAATAGTTAGCAAGGTAACAGCCTCAAAGGACCAGAGCCTCCCAACCACCACCGAAGGCCTCTTTGAAGTGTAGGTAGTCCTGGAAGCTCAGCAGTTGGGTACTGCACGAGGTACCACTCTCAACCACCCCATCACAGGCTGAGCCCCAGGCTTAAGGTAGCTCAGAAGCAGCACAACTCACCATCAGGCTTCACAGGCTGCAGGGAAGAAGACTGGAGCTGGAAGACCAGCAGCCACCCAACTCCTGACTCAAGGGAAGGAAAGACTCAACCCAAAACAGCTGAAGGACCTGCCCAGACCAGGGCCACTGGTAAGTGGACAAGTGGTCAGCAACTGGCTCTGGCAGAGCATGGGGTTGGGGGGAAAAGGCCCAGATTTGTCACATTTGCCAATTTCTGTGGTCTAAATATTCCCACCATGGTGATATCAAATTACAACATGACATCAACTGGCTTGCAGACTTCTTGGAGATGGAACAATTGGCTCTCGGGAGCATGACTCTAATACTTTATATATTACTGTTTTAAGTTTTTTACTACTATATTTACATATGCATTATTAATTTTATAAATTATATGTGACCAGTTAAATATAATTCAAAAAATTATATAAGTAAGTTATTTTTTATATAAAACATTAGCCAACCAATCATACCCTAGAACCCAAATGACTCTCCCTAGAGAACATGACTCTCCCATAGGATTCATCTGGACCAATATGTATGACCACACTGTTCTGTTCAATAGCAGATACCCATGGTCTCATACCGCAAGCCTGGGGTTCGATTCCCGATGAAGCACAACTCCTGGGCACTCAAACAGTGCTACTTGCCACATTCCAGGAAGTAGGCCCATCGACAAACCATTCTCAGGAATCAGAGCCTATCTCCTAATTCCTTCCTGCAAGTTTCTTCCATGCATTCCCGCCTGTCGTAGACTCTGGGTCTGGAGTTCCTTCTTGTCCAGCAAGAAAGCGGGACGTAGGATTAAAAATGTGAGAGAGGCTGATGTCCGGGGAAGACAAGAGCCCCAATTAAGGGTCCTTGCTCCGTTTTTATTAGGATCAGAAGGCTTACAAACGTGGTGTTGGACGTGCACAAAGAGACAATGAAACTGTGAACATTAACTCATGGGCATGAGGGAATGGGGGTTTTGAAAATAAGTGGTGTTAGGGGTTTGGTTTAATACAAAACAAAATCCTAGCGCCCTTCGGGGAAGATTGTTTACAGTTGTTTACAGCAGACATGAGGCTGTTTACCCAGACTGTTCTAGGGGACAAGAAAGAGCATGCTACCTCAAGGTCAACAAGGCATCTTTCTTTTGCTAATTAGCTCAGCTTTGGGCAACTTCGCCCTGCAGAGGTCTATAGCTCTATTTACCTGTTTACCTAATTTGGTCCTTCCTTCCTGCGAAAGCAGCTTTCTGCTATAGAACCAAGTTGGGGGGGGGGGGGGTGCTTCCACCCTGAATACCTAATCTTGTTTACCTCATATTTGAATGTTTTCATCCTGAGATTCCCTATTTCTATGCATTTGTCCTATACAGGGACCTTTGCCCCACTTTACCTATTCTTGATTTACCTAATCTTGTTTACCCAAACTTTGGTGTGTACATCCTATGGCTTTCTAATTCTTTATGCCATGTTAACCCATCAGTGCAGGCTCAGGAAATTCCTAAGCTTATTCCCCACACCTGCCCACGCCCTTGTTAGCCTTCCAATAGGAAAACCATCATTTGCTCTCTGATTATGGACCATTGACCAGCCACTTAAAACTCTTCAAGCTTAGCATCATAAAATTTGTTTACTCTTCCTAAGAGCAAATAGGACCACAGTCTTTTTAATGTTCTACCAAGAATGTGACCACAGAAATGTGAGATAATAACCAAATGTTGAGTTAAGCCACTAAGTTTATACTAATGTGTTACGTAGCAATAGAAAACTAAACTTTAAGACAGTTTTGTGGAAATGGTACATTCGATATATATTCTTTTTTCCTTTAGCCTCTGAATTTCTTCTTTAAAAAAGTTGTCTAAGGTCTTTTATGTTCTTTTAAATCATGATCAGAAGACTCAACTATTTCTAAGCCCTCATTATTGATGATAGTTGGATTAAAGGCTACAGGGCTGGGGCCACATTTAAATATTAAATATTGCTTTGATGGAATTCTAATACTGCAAGCAGTTCAAAGGGCTGTGGTTTCCCCTGTTGCAAACTAAAATTAAAACTAAACACAGAGAAGCCAAAGACTTAATCAGGAATGTCCATAGCAACTCTATTCACATTAGCCAAAACTAGAAATTACTCAAATGCCCATCGTCAGGAGAGTGGATAAACAAATTGTGGAATGTTAATAGAACAGAGTACAAACAGTAATAAAAAGTACTGCTAGATCTAACAACATGGATGAATCTCAAAAGTATTATGTTGAGTGAAATAAGCCAGATCCAGAACGGAACATGATGCCACTTTTATGAAGTTGAAGAACAAGTAACATTATTGTCATAAAAGTGAGAATGATAGTTACCACTGAGAAAGGACACAAGATAACTGTCTGGATGATAGAAATGGTCAGTATCTGGATTTGGGTGGTAGTTCTATTGGTGTACACATAGGTTAAAAAAAAAAAAGAAAGGCTGTCCATTTAAGGGTTTATAATCTTTACATATGTAAATACCTCAATTAAAAGATAGGGACCACAATTAACTGAATTAATTATGCATGAAAATTTGGGGGGAGTTCTTTCAGTGTAGTCTGTATATAATTGAAAGCATGGTGATCTGGGGGCGCCCGGGTGGCTCAGTCGGTTGAGCCTCCGACTTCAGCTCAGGTCACGATCTCACGGTCTGTGAGTTCGAGCCCCGCGTCGGGCTCTGGGCTGATGGCTCAGAGCCTGGAGCCTGCTTCCGATTCTGTGTCTCCCTCTCTCTCTGCCCCTCCCCCGTTCATGCTCTGTCTCTCTCTGTCTCAAAAATAAATAAACGTTAAAAAAAAAAAATTAAAAAAAAAAAAGAAAGAAAGAAAGCATGGTGATCTGTACACCCCCTTGAGAGAGTTCAGAAAAGACCATGCTTGTGGCCCACAGGAGAATCACAGACTTTTCTTACAGGGGATTGACTAAAAATGGATCAGAAGGAATGAAATAAAATGCAAAAATTATGGCCACTAGGTCTGCTTCCAAGGGAGGAATTAGGATCATGTGAGGAAATAAAGCCATTTATTCCCCCAACATCCTCTCCTTCAAAATATCCAGTTATCTGTACCACAGACCTTACCTACTAAGAGCTTAGGCCTTTACCATAATTTGCCTTGGCCTGTGGTAGAGTTTCTCCTCTGAGATGTCTTGTCTTAAACCCATAATCTTTGGACCTTCTCGGCTAGGAAGATATGGGTTCAAGGCACTTTGAGAATAGAGACACTGTACTGTTTTAAACGTTATCCCACCCTACATGACTTGTTACCTCTTTTCCTCCTTACAGGGAGATATAAGAGTCTGTAATGCTCTTCTCCTCATTCTTACATGACTGTCTTCTTGTCTGCCATTCAGACGTTAGCTTAAATACTACCTTCTTGGAAATGATATTTTTAACCATCCAAGTTTAAAATAGCCACCCAAATTCTATCTCAGCATTATATTTAATTCTCTGCATAACATTTGTTACCAGTGAATATTTTATTTGCATTCATGTTAATTGTCTGTCTGCTAAAATGCAAGCTTCCTTGAAGCTGTGGCTTTATGTCTTCATTGGTGTTAGGGATGTTTCACTTCAGACATTGCATTTTCTCCATGCTATCTCTCTTCTACTTTTGAAACTTTAATTATGTGTACAATAGAACTTTTCACCACGTTCCACTCATCTTTTAGGTTCTTTCATGTATTTATCGTTTGTTTTTCTCTGCAAGGTCAATGTGGATATCTTCTATTGATCTATTTCCAATTGATGAATTCTCTTTCCTGCTATGTACAATCTATTACCTCATTGAGTTCTGAATTTCGGTGATTTCTATTTTCACTTCTAAAATTTCTATTTGATACTTCTCACTTACTCCAGCTCTCTGTAAATCATCTTCAATGTTTTCATCTATTTTTCCTTTTTTAAAAAGTTTATTTATTTATTCATTCATTTATTTATTTATTTATTTACAGACAGAGACAGCATGAGCAGGGGAGGGGCAGAGAGAGAGGGAGAAGAGAGAGAATCCCTGGCAGGCTCTGCATTGTCTGCACAGAGCCCAACGTGGGGCTCAAACTCACAAAACTGTGAGATCATGACTTGAGCCAACACCTAGAGTCCACGCTTAACCGACTGAGCCACTCAGGCTCATCTATTTTCTTGAGCATATTAATCACAATTTTTATAAAGTCTCTGATGATTTCAGTGTCTGGATCATTTATGGGAGTGTTTCTCATTTTTTCTCTTTTTTAAAAGTTTAAAAAAAATTTTTAAGTCTATTCACTCATCCATTCTGAGAGAAACAGAGAGTGAGTAGGAGAGGAGCAGAGAGAGAGGGCAGAGAGAATCCCAAGCCCCATGTGGGGCTCAAACTCATGAACCGTGAGATCATGACCTGAGCTGAAACCAAGAGTTGGATGCTTAACCGACTGAACCACCCAGGCACCCCATCTTATTTTTTTCCTCTTGATTTTCAGTCATTTGGCCTGTCTCCTGGCTTGCCTGGAGACTTTTTTTTCTTTATTGAATTTGGGAGATTCTATAAAAAATTTTACAAGTTACAGGTCATTCTGCCAGAAGAGGAGGACAGAGCACTTTGGTCCAATGAGAAAGTACGATGATTCAAGGCTGGTTCTCATTCCCCTGAGTTTGTCCTTCCTTCTAGAATGTACTTCTGCAGGGGGTATCAGATGAAACCCTGGCCTCTCTTCCTTGGTCCAGGTTTTGTCTCTCTAGTATCATTAGGCTCCAGAAAGCTCTACCTAGTTTTTCAGCCTCATAGCCTCTGTTTTCTATTTGGCTTCTTGATCTCTTGCCCTAGGCAGGTTAGTTAGGAATCAGCAAATGCATCAAAGTGCAAAGTGATTCAAAAGCTCTGCTCTTCCCTCTTCCCCAGGATTTTAACTCCTCAGATATTAGCTGCCTTACTTCTAATGCTTCAAACAGCAGTCTTGTTTGGATTTTTTTTTTTTTTTTCCCTTCAGATTTTGGAGTTGTTATTGGCAGGAGAGTCGGTCTGATAAAACTACTGTATCATACTACACAGAAGTCATCTCTAAATGCAAGCTCTATGAGAAAAGGATGTCATCTGTCTTATTTATGGCCATTTCCTCCAGAACAGTGCCTAGTAAAAAAAAATTTTTTTAAGCCCTCCATAAACATTTATTTTAATTAGTATAAGTAAGAATTAGACCCTATATCTGTCCTTGACATCTGTATCATTTACAGTCTTGCATATCTATCCAAGGGATTCTAGAAGGGTAGATGTTTTCCTTTGAAAATAATTCCTCACCCACATTCCCTCCCAATACAATAGACATCCATTCTACTGTGTTTAATGCGTAACTTTTAAAAACATTTTTTTGCAAAACATCTAGTATCATTTTTTTTGAAGTTTTTAAATTTATTTTGAGGGTGGAGGAGGGCAGAAAGAGGGAGAGACAGAATCCCAAGCAGGCTCTGTGCTGTCAGCCCAACACAGGGTTTGAATCCACCAGCTGTGAGACCATGACTTGAGCTGAGATCAAGAGACAGATGCTCAACTGACTGAGCCACCCAGGTGCCCCTAGTGTCATTTTAAATTGACATAGATAACTTATTTTGTTCCTTTTTTTTTTTTTTCCACTAACCCTACACCCTTAAGTTCTGTGTATATCCAATTCATTTCTTCTGACCATTGCATTAGATTCCATGGTTAACATCCACTGGATTTTACCTGTCTAGGGAAGAACATCAAATTGCCTCTAACTCCCTGCCAACGTGAATAATGCTGTAATAAACATATCTTAAATGTTCTCTTTTGGACTTATGTAAAACTTTCATATATATCTATATATCTATAAATCTATACATATATAGATATATATAATCTATGTAAAACTTATGTAAAAACTTATATAGATATATATATCTTATCATATGTGTGTGTATATACATGTATACATACATATACACATATATATGTGTATACACACACACACACACACACACACACACACATGAGCAGACTTGTTTGATTTTACCCATACAGATTGTTTGAGTAAGTAGTACCTGATTTCTCCCCAGGATGGCTGTATCAGTCTGCTTTTTTACAAGCTGGGCATGGTGAACCTTATATCCCAACATCATCACCAACATTTGACAGTATTCACTTTTCTAATGTTTGCTGATCTAATGGGCATGTGGTAATATCTGATTATTGTTTTAATTGCATTTCTCCTGGTACTAACACTTTTGAGCATCTTGAATATGCTTAGTGACCTTTTGGTTTTCCTTTTCCGACATTGCTTCTTGTCCCCTGCCCATTTTTCTGTCAGGATTGCTACATTTTTCTTGTTGGTTTGAAGGAGTTTCCTGAATAGTTCAGAATAGTTAATCATCTCTTGACAGCCTTAAACATCTCTTGACAACCTTGAACATCATGAATATCTTCCCCAACTCTGTCAACTATGCAATAACTTCATTCATGGTGTCCTTTTTGAGCAAATATCCTTAATTTTAATATAACCAATGCCTTTTGTTTTTTTCCTGTGGTTCGTACTTTTGAACTTTTCCTTAAAGGGACTTTTTTTTTTTTTTTAAGTTCACTTGTTGGGGTGCCTGAATGGCTCAGTTAGTTAAGTGTCCAACTTCTGCTCAGGTCATGATCTCCTGGTCCATGAGTTCGAGCCCTGCATTGCAATCTGTGCTGACAGCTCAGAGCCTGGAGCCTGCTTTAGCTTCTGTGTCTCCCTCTCGCTCTGTCCCTCCCCTACTCATGCTTTGCCTCTCTCTCAAAAATAAACAAACATAAAAAAAAATTGTTTTAACTTCATTTATTTTGAGAGAGAGAGAGGGCATGCACAAGTAGGGGGAGAGGCAAAGAGACAAGGAGAGAGTGAATGAATCCTAAGCAGTCTCTGTGCAGTGCAGAGCCTAACATGGAGCTTGACCCCACAAACCATGAGATCATGACCTGAGCCGAGATCAAAAGTCAGACACTCAACCAACTGAGCCACCCAGGTGCCTGTAAAGGAATTATTTTTTATATATCTTTCCCTGAAACTAACATCCAGATTCTGTGGATGCACTTGTGAGGGTGGCAGACGAATTTGGCCCACAGGATAACTTGGATTGTATACCCTCCCGGAATGCAGAGAGCACCCAACTTGTCTTCCTCCTTGGGTTTTGCCTTTCTATCCGTCACTTTCACTTCTTTTACCCTTTTATATGTTCTTAATGTAAACCTACCAACTTTAACATAATTTATTCTGGTTTTAGAAGTGAAAAGGGTGTAAACAATTCTCGGAAGACCCTGAATACAAGGACCCTAGCCTATTCAGCATTATAGGCCACTTCCTAAGACTCTCAAGTCAAGTTACCCCATCTATCAGGAAGTCTCTAACAGAACAAAACAAACAAAAAAACTTCCTGTCTGAATGCAACATTGTATATGGTAGTAGTACAGGAGTGTTGAAGGTCACAAGTGTGATTGATGTTCACAAGTTATGAGTGTGTTCACACTTTACCAACACTGACTTCCTCAAGACATCATAACTCTGCTTAAATTCTAGTTCTGGTCCCTGGCATTCTTCTTCCATTCCCCCATCCCCAACCTTCTGCTTATTTGAGGAACAGAGGAAGAGTGATGAACCAAAACATTCTCCCTCATTTCTCATCATCCATTTCAACTATAGGTGTTGGTAATAACTGTCTCATTCTCCCTGGAAGAAACTTTGCCTCAGTCCATTGGGTTGGCAGAAATAACAAATGACATGAGAAACTTTGCTGGGTTTTTTTCCCCCATGCACTCTTCAGATTGACTTTAATACATATCTTTAGAATCTTTATCTTCTACCAAACTCAGGAACCAAGTCAACTCTTTCAGAAGTTATTTCTAGGGGCGCCTGGGTGGCTCGGTCGGTTAGGCATCTGACTTCGGCCTAGGTCACGATCTTGTGATTCGTGAGTTCAAGCCCCATGTCAGGCTCAGTGCTGACAGCTCAGAGCCTGGTTCCAGATTCTGTGTCTCTCTCTCTGCCCCTCCCCTGCTCATGATCTGTCTTTCTCTCTGTCTCTCAAAAATAAATAAATGTTAAAAAAAATTTAAAAAAAGTTATTTCTAGGTAATAACTTAAAAACTTGAAAATAACTTAAAAACTTAAAAAAAATAAGAATAACTTTAAAAAGGTAAATGTGAAATGTTAAGTGGTCCAGTCACACTGCTCTATCCTGCTTTGCCAACCTCTGTAGTCTTCTAGATAGTCCTATACTGGAAACATCTAGTTGTTATACTGAAATCTGACCACACTCTACTACAGGTTTCGAAGCTTCATTTACAAATGTTAAGATGTTGGAGGGTGATAGTTGCCAACAGCAACCTACAAAGGTAATGCTAGTTATGGTCACCAATCCACTGGGGACTCTAGGTCTCAGGAGGAGAGCAAGGCCCAAATTAAGAACCAACTTAATAACAAAATTCTTCATAATTCTTGGAAGCTAAAGATACACCTGTGAAAATTTTATTTATACTTGACATGTTGTCATTTTTGCTGTATTTGTTATCTAGTACAAAACATTTGCAATCCACGTGTGCTCCTTGAGTTTCCTTTATCATAAATAACTGTCAGGCACCCGCTGCTTTAAGCACCCTGAAAGGTACAAAGAAATAAAAGATGAAGATCTTTCTCTGAATGATTTTACTCTTAATTGAAGAGAGCAAACACATGAAGAAAAGAAAAGAAAAAATAAATGCTAAACTTATTCTAACTGTAGGAGCAACAGGGTTTTAGAGGAATTGATCGCTATTAGCTAGAAGAATTAAGAAAAAAAGCAAGAGGGGTGCCTGGGTGGCTCAGTCAGTTAGGCCTCAGACTTCGGCTCAAGTCATGACATTGCAGTTCATGAGTTCAAGCTCTGCATTGGACTCTGTGCTGACTGACAGCTTGGAGCCTGGGGCCTGCTTTGGATTCTGTGCCTGTCTCTCTCTGTCCTTCCCCCGCTGGCACGCTCTCTCTCTCTTTCTCAAAAATACATAAACGTTAAAAAAAAAAAAAAAGAAAAAAAGCAATAAAAGGTGAAAAGTGAGGATGGATAAGATATGATGGGCCCATACGATTGTTTAGTCTGGAGTCTCTGGAACAACCCAACTTGAAATATTTTTTTTTTTATTGTTGCCTTCACGGGAAACACTAGAGTTCAAAAAGGTAACAATGACTACTACAATATTTAAGAATACAAATTAGTCCAAAGACTCTGAGGACAAGTATTTTTTTTGTATTGCCTTCATGGGAAGCACTAGAGTTCAAAAATGTAACAACGACTGCTACGATATTTAAGAATACAAATTAGTCCAAAGACTCTGAAGACAAAAGATCATCCAATTTAAGCAAAAACAACCTTGCAGGTTTTATCCACTCATTAAGCTGGGTTTTACTGAACGCTTAGGATTTGCCCCACACAGCAGTGAGTGGCCTCAACTAGCCAGGCTAGTTTCCTCCCTTCACAGCTACTGAACACATACTATGTCCCAGGTACTGAGCTAAACCCCTTTCATGTATATGCCATCTAATTTAATTATAAAGGTAGCACCTAAGATTCGAGGGAGACATCCACCTATCTTCTACCATTTATCTGTCATCTACTGAAGGTCCTATGATAGAGGCTATGAAACATTTTGCTACATCAAAATGCTACAGATCCCCAACTCTCAAAAACGTTAAAAGTGGGTAGCACAGTACGGGAACAATTGTGGCTGGGGCGCAGGAGGCCCAGCGCTGCAGGCCCAAAGCAGCAGATCAGATCTCCCTGGCGACGGGACGCTACCCGGGGCGAGGGAGCTGCAGCCCCGCCCCTCCCCCCGGGCGCCCTCGGTCCCAAGCTCGCTTCCTGCGCACGCGTACGCGCGCTGGCCCCGCCCCACTGGCGACGCTGTCGGAGCCATTTCGCCGCCGCCTCCGAGCGAGCTGCGGTGTTTGCCCCGGGTCTCTCTGAGGAAGGCCGCGGTCGCGGACGGTCTTAAGAGGGCTGTGTTTTCTGGCACCAGGAAGAGAACGCGGTAGGGAAGAGATGTCCTCGCCACCCGTTGGGGGCGTGGGGCCCCGCGCTCCTGCAGCCGGGCTTTGTTGCGAAGCGCGGGCGGCTGTGGGGGATGGGGGAAGGGGCGAGGCGCCCGCCGGGTTCCCGGATTGCGGGTTGCACGCGGCTCGCCGCACCACGCCTGCGCTGTCCGGGTCCGCTTTGTGGACCCGTCTTTCCCCCAGCGATTGCCAGTCTGGTGTCCGTAGCGTTCAAACCCTTCTTCCTCCTCCGGTCTGCGCGTGGCGGTGGCGCTGTTGCAGCCTATTGAAAGGGGGGAGGGAATCACGGGGTGGTGAGCCCGCCATGATGCCGCCACACACACTTAGGGCCCTCCATTCATTGTGGCAGCAAATACCGGGCGCTGTCCTGCGGGCTGGGTGGTAGAGCCATAAACACGTGGGGCACAGTCCCTACCCCTCCCCCCACAAGAAGGTTTCTGTCGTAGTGGGAGGCAACGGGGAAAAAAAGCGTCTGCGGGTTTCAGTAAAAAAGAACGAGGAAATGGGAGGTGGTGTCAAGGGAGCTACTTTCATTAGGGTGGTAAGAGAAAGCGTTTCGGAGGAGGTAGACTTTTGAGCTGATATCTCGGCCCTTAGGTTGAGAATGCGTCAGCTATAAAGATGGGGAGGAAAAGAATCGCAGAGGTAGAAGGAATTAGCGCTTGAGAGCAGAGATTGGGAAGAAACAAAGACGGCCATGTTACTGGGGTATGGTGGGAAGGAATTAAGAATAGATTTTAGGGTGGCCAGAGTGGAAGCAGGAATCTAGAGCTATGAGATCTAAGACGTTGTTGCAGCACTCCAGGTGTGCGGTAGTGATGGCCGGCGACGGAGAGAAGCGAATGGATTGCAAACATGTTTTGGAGGCAGAAATTGCGTAGTAGATCAGGAGGCAGACTACCTGGCTTGGAATTCTGGGTCTCCCGGTTAGGGGCTTTGTCTTCTCTGGGGCAAGGTATTCTTTGTCTCTGTTTATTCTTCCCTAAAGGAAGATAATAATAATAGTCTTATCTGTACAATTATCCTAAGGGTTAAGGAAGATAGTTCTTGTAGATGACCCTCTAAGGTTACTGCCTGGCGCATGCTGAGGTCTCTCAACGGATACCTATGGAGGATCTTAAAGGGAGTGTATGACTCCCAAGTTGTGATAGGAGTAACTTGGTAGATAGCGGTGCCATTTTGGGATATGAAAACACTTGGACCTAGGGAAGGAGGAACAGATTTGGGGAGGAAACTTAAATTCTGATTTGACTGGGACATCAAGTTAACATATGCACATTAGTGCGCCTGTTGGATGAACTTGATTTTGGAGCTTAAATAAGAGAAAAGACTAAATTTTCAGTGTATATTTGGGCATCATTACAATACAGTTAATATTGACTATAATGGCGTCAGATGAGACTGCTGGGGAGGAAGGAATTTGATAGTGTAGTCCTTCATATTTCATGTTACTCATTCACCGTGAGGGCTTGTTTTTTTAAATTAATTATTCAGGGGTGGAATTTACAGATAGACCTCATGAGCTTTCCACAGCTTTTCAGTCAATAGGATTTCCCCAGGGTTCGTTAGTGGCTACAGAATAAACAAGTTTATACTAGGGTCCAGTTTTATGACATTAGATTTAGGTGCTAATAAAATGCACTTAACGTTAACAGAAGACAGATGTGTAATGCTAGTAATAGGGTTTCTTCTCGCAGCAAACTAACTTTATTTGCATATTTTCTCTAGATCTAAATTTGGTCCCAGGTACTGTATCTTATTTTTAATTTAGAATCAGATTTTAGACTCACAGGCGCCGTATCTTTTGCTGTCTTTATAAACTGGACTTAGGGAGAGTGCCAACATGTATGGTATGTTGCACTTCAAGAAAACTTAATGTCCTCAAATTTTAATGAATAACAAGGCCTAAAGGAGAAATTTGGTGTTTAAGTTAATAGATTACTGTTTTCAGATCAAGTACTGAATTCTTGGTGTAATATATAGTGTACAACTTGGAGGATAGTCTGCTAGGAGACATACTTCAGAATGACAGTAAACTGTTTGATGTATACACAAACTGATTGATGACCATTTCTTAATATAGTAGTTCGAGTTTGAATTTATGCCTCCACAGTGGGTGACTTGGAAAAGTTACCTAAACTTTCTATGCCCTCCCTGGTTTTCTTCCTCTGTAGAAAGTGTTTAGGATATAATTTTATCTGTCACTGAGGATTAAGTGAGTTAAAATGTAAAACATAGGCCTTTCATCAAATGTTTTTTAGGAAAAGGTCAAAATCACTTGTGGTCACCCAAAGATAACCATTTTGAGGGATATTTCTTTTTCAGACTTGATTTATGCATATATACTTTTATATAGTTCAAATCATGTAGTTTTGTATCCTGCTTTTTCACATAGCATGTGATAGACCTTCCACTTTTGTCGTTAAAAGTTTTGTCATGCAGTTTTAATAGTAGCATGCTAGAATATCATGTATTTAACCTAGATTTTGAGTTAATTCCAGTTATTGGATATTTCTAATGTTTGCTCTTACAAATAATGCAATTTAATTTCTGTTTTCTTAGGTCTGAAGAAGACTCTTGAATCATGGGTGATGTTAAGAATTTTCTGTATGCCTGGTGTGGCAAAAGGAAGATGACCCCATCCTATGAAATTAGAGCAGTGGGGAACAAAAACAGGCAAAAATTCATGTGTGAGGTACTACAGAATACAGTTTACATTTACGTGAAGTTTTGTTTCGTTTTTATTTTAGAGAGCACACTCGTGAGCCAGGGAGAGGGACAGAGGGGGAGGTAGGGAGAGAGAGAATCTTTTTTTTTTTTTTTTTTTTTTAAATGTTTATTTCAGAGACAGAGACGGGTGGGGAAGGGGAGAGAGAAAGGGAGACACAATCCAAAGCAGGCTCCGGGCTCTGAGCTGTCAGCACAGAGCCTGACATGGGGCTCAAACCCAGGAATCATGGGAACATGATCTGAGCTGAAGTCAGACGCTTAACTGACTGAGCCACCCAGGCATCCTGAGAGAGTTTTTTTTTTTTTTTTTTAATGTTTATTTATTTTTGAGACAATGTGAGAGACAGTGCAAGCAGCAGAAAGAATCTGAAGTGGGCTCCAGGCTCTGAGCTGTTGGCCCAGAGCCCAGTGTGGGGCTCGAACTCATGAACTGTGAGATCATGACCTGAGCCAAAGTCGGGTGCTTAACCAACTGAGCCACTCAGGTGCCCGCCCCCCGGGAATCTTAAGCAGCTTCCACACTCAGCACAAAGCTGGATACAGAGCTTGATCCCATGACCCTTGGTTTATGACCTGAACCAAAATCAAAAGTCAGATGCTCAATCAACTGAACCACCCAGGTGCCCCCATTATGTGTTTTTTTTCCGGCTTGTTTTGTTGTTAAGAGAACATTGTTTTCTGTTTGGGAATGATAATGTGTTGCACATTCTTTATTGTCACTTGCCTGCTATTCTGTTTTATTATAAGTCATTTTCAAGGGAGCATTACTTTTAAAACAATCTGATAGGTAAATTCTAGTGAGAAGATGTGTCTTCCTTAACTTCCACAGTACCAGTAGTGCAGGTTAGAAAAGTCATATCAGCTGTTTGTGGTTTTACTAATTTCTGTAGAAAGTAGAGCAATTCTTGATTGCTTCAGGTCAAATCAGTTAAAATAAATGCAAATGGAGAACTTGTTCTTGGGTTTTAAAAATCAGATTTTAACGTGGAACATTCTGTTACATGAGAAGAGAATATCTGGGCCACATAAATTATAGTTTTTAGATTAGTTTATCACTGGAAAACACAAAGCTTTTTTATAAGTCAGCCTATGAATTCCCTGGATGTTATTTTCAGTGTTTTTATAGAGTATATCTTCAACATTTAACTGTTATCCCTTAATTCATAATTGAATTACGAGTTTTTTAAATCCCAGAATTACCCAGGTCAATCTCTTTTAATACATTTTTTTTTCTGACCATTAAAGGTTCGGGTGGAAGGTTATAATTACACTGGCATGGGCAATTCCACCAATAAAAAAGATGCACAAAGCAATGCTGCCAGAGATTTTGTTAACTATTTGGTTCGGATAAATGAAGTAAAGAGTGAAGAAGTCCCAGCTGTTGGGGTAAGTACTCATGGCCCAGCACTTGAAATGTATGTTACAAGGTCATGCCTTGTATATATTGTACAACTAGATAATTGCCAAATTTTTTATTACTTGCCATATGGAGACATGGGATGATGATTTTTCAATGTTGTTTTCAAATGTATTAACGTGTTCCTTAGCGAACCTCAGAATCTTGTTCTCTTAGAGCGCTTTCCTAAGATTGGGATTTCATTCTCATTATGTACCTGACTTGTGAGTTTGAAAAATTCCTTTAATCTTTGTATTTGTGGTTTTATATATTTCATTCATTCATAAACTAATTTTCAGAGCCTGTTGTGCTTTGTATACTTCTAAAGATAACATTTCAAACAGAATGTAAAAATCAGTAACACTTTAAGACACAGTGTTTACTCCCAGTGGCAGTTCCTTATTACAGCAGAGAGAAAATTTTGTTTCATGCAATGGCATAATCATTCATAATCATTTTGATACCATGATAATTTAAATTATATTATGTAAATATGCAACATAGACTCCTGTCTAGTACTGATTTTAAGAAATAAACTTTATCTAATTAAAAAATGAAAATTTGAATTTTTATATGATCTTAAATTTTAAATCTATATGATCTTAAATCTTACATGATTTAAGATAAATACCTAAGGTAATTTAAATGAAGTACTCAGTTTTTATAAAACTTACAGGAAAAATATCTATATCAATTTCAACAACTTATTGTCACTGCGTTTATATTTTGTGTTGTTGTAAAGGTTAATATATATGTTTTATTCCCTTTCATTGTTTTGACCCAGAAGTTAGGAGACTTACTTTCTAGTATATTGTACCACTAGATAATTGCAGAATTTTTTATTACATTGGTTGGTCAATCTGCAAAATGAAGGGATTAGAGGAGATTATCTTGAAGATTCTTTCCACCTATGAAAAGAATGTTGCAAATATCTTATAATTTGAAACACTGGCATCTGCTCTATCTGTTATGACCTATTCTGTATCTTTTAACCTCTTCCTCTCTCTCAAAGTGTAAGTCTGCTTGTGGCGGATTCTTAATTTTCTTTCTTTCTTTCTTTCTTTCTTTCTTTCTTTCTTTCTTTCTTTCTTTCTTTCTTTTTTTTTTTAAATGTTTATTTATTTTTGAGAGAGAGGGAGACAGAGGATCTGAAGCAGCCTCCATGCTATCAACAGAGCCCAGTGCGGGGCTCAGACCCATGAACTGCGAGATCACTTAACCCACTGAGCCATCTAGGAACCCCTTAGTTTTCTTTTGTATGAAAATGTTTTTATTTTACAGTCTCTCACATATTTTCACTGAATGTATAATTCTGCAGTACCACTTTCAGCACTTTCAAGTTGCATTGTTTCCTTCCACTGTTTGATGATAAGTCAGTAATAATCAAATCATTTCTCCTTATATGTAATGTGTTATTTTCTTTGTATTTATTTATTTATTTATTTATTTATTTATTTATTTATTTATTTGGTTCCCAGCAGTTTGACTATGATGTCATATATGACTACATATGGTTTTCTTTGTACTTAATCCTGCTTGGAATTTGCTGAGATTCTTAAACCTATAAATTTATCTTTTACCAAACTTGGGGAATCTGGCTATTATTTCTTCAAATTTTTTTTATGCCTCATTTTTTCTCTGCTCCTTTTGGGACTCCTGTGTTAAACTTTTTTTATATTATCCCATAGGTCCCTGAGGCTTTTTCTTTTCTTCCCTTTTTTCTGTTCTTCAGATTCAATGACTTTTAACTGATTATCTTCAAGTTCATGGATTGTTTTCTCTGTCAACTCCATTTTGCTGTTATCAGTCCATTCAGTGAGTTTTTATTTCATACATTGTCTTATTTCTAGAATTATCAGGTGGTTAATTTTTTTTAACAGATTTTATTTCTGTGGTGGCATTTCTTCCTGTTTCTTTGGTGATAGCATGTGTTCATAATATGAATGTAAATTTCCTTTATGTCATTGAGCATAGTTACAATAGCTGCTTTAAAATCTTGACTACAAATTTTAACATTTGGGCCTGGTTGGGCTCTGTTGATTTTATTTTCTCTTGAGATTGGTTCACCTTTTTCATTCTGTATGTCAAGTAATTTTGGATTTATCGTGGGCATTGTGATAATTATGTTACAGATACTGTAAGTTATATTTTTTTAAATATTATTGATTTTGTTGTTGTGCTGTCAGTTTGGTTGGAACTCAAACTACATACCCTGTCTTTTGGGTAACTGCTCACATCTATCTCCCTTGAGTTTTCTGATCTTTGGTAGGCAGCTTGGAGTCTGTCCTGCACATGTGTTGTTCAGGGGTTAGCCAGTGTTTTGGGCGAGTTTGTACAAAGAATTCCTTCTTTCCCTTTTAGGATTGTCTCCTCACTTTCTAGCAGTGTTTGTTTCCCCAGGCTCATATTCTCTGATTCTTCAGGCCAGAAGGACTGGGGAGTTTTAGCTGCTTCACATGGTCTTCCTCAGGCTAAAAGCCATAATAAACAGGAATTACAGCCTTTGCTTATCCTTGATTTCTCATTTCAAGTCACCTCCAGAATCTACCAGCTTTTGTTCACTTTTTAACACCTGCATATAATTGTTAGGGTCTTTGGGGTTTGAGGGCGGGGTTTCTTTTCGCCCTTGGATTTCTCGTTATCTGCAGGAAGGTCAGTCTAGTCTATGCATTTGCCACTTTCTCCCTGACTTCCTCTTTTCCAGCTACGCTGGCTTTCTTGCCATTCCTCAATCTTCCAGCACCTTTCTACCTCAAGACTTTTGTGTTTCTTATTCTCTTTCATTGTTTCATTTTTCTCAATAGCACTTAACTAATTTCAACCCATTGTTTGTCAGCTGAAGGCGATGTTGTCCCCTAGGGATATTTGGCAATGTGTGGAGTCATTTTAGTTGTTACAACTGGAAGGGGGTGTCAGCAATACTGACATATAGTAAATAGAGGCCAGGGATGCTACCAAACATCCTACAATACACAAGATAGCCTCCTACAACAAAGAATTTCCAGCATAAAATGTCAGTTGTACATAGTATAAGAAATTCTCTTCTAACCTAATATTCCCCAGACCTTCATATGAGAACAAAAGGTCATACGAGCAGGATTTTTATCTGCTTTTTAGTTCATTACTGTGTCTGTAGCATTAGAATGGTTCTGGTCTGTACAGCAGGCACTTGAAGTTTTTTGATTGAATGAATGAATGATCAATGGGTGAATTTGAAAAAAGGTCATACAACAAGCCCAATTTCTACTTCTAGCTACCATCTTTATCTCACCTCTTCATCCTTGCCAAATCCTGTTCATGTCACTTCATCTAGCATTTGCCCTTTCATTGCACAAATTGCTCTTGCCAAAAGTGGCCTGTTTCTAAATGCAAAGGATATTTTTAAATTTTGAAGGAGGGGGAGAAATTTCAAATGTGTAGAGAAGTAAGAATAATATTACAAATCCACGTTGTCAAAATCCAATTGCAGTATTTCTCAAAAGGGCTTCTCTACTTTCAGATTATTTTAAAGCAAATTCCAGACATCCTATATTTTATCTGTTACTATTTCACTTTGTATCTCTAAAAGATAATCCTCTTAAAAACATAATAATTCCATCATTGTACCTTAAAATATTTGTTTATTTTTTTATTTATTTTCTATTTTCGGGAGAGAAAAACCTGTTTAGGGTAGAAGGGCGAAGTGGGGAGAGAGAATCCTGAGCAGGCTCCACGCTCTGTGAGGAGCCTGATGCAAGGCTCCATCCCAGGACCCTGGGATCATGATCTGATCAAAATCAAGAGTCAGACACTTAACTGACTGAGACACCCAGGCACCCCCAAACCTAAAAAATTTTAAGAATTGTTTCTTAATGTCCTCAGACATCCAGTTATATTCAGATTTTCTTGATTGTTTCATAAATCCATTTTTTACAGTTTGTTTAAATCATGCTCCTAATGATGTCCTTATACAGCAAGTGATTGATACTTCTTTTAATCAGTAAATTCTCTCACCCTCTTTCTTACTTTTCTTTGCAATTTGTTGAAGAAAGCACATCATTTATTCTTTAGTCTCATAAAACATTTCTCTGCCCCTCTGTTTCCATAATTGGTAGTTAGATCTAGAGACTTGATTAGACTGAGACTTGATTAGAGTGAAAGAGCAAGAACAAGAAAACTCCAAAATATTCTACACTTCTATCAGGAGGAGGTACATAATTGTGATATTAGCAGGGGTGAATTATAGCTGTGTAGATTTATTATTTCATTATCAATTTCCTTTGATTTTTAGCTGGAATACTTACATAAAAGGAAATTTCTCATCAATAATCACACCAAGTTAGAATTTAGACAGGGAAATGAGATAAATGTTTGATTCTTTTCCTTTATTTAAAAATATTTTGTAAATTTCTGTTAAGTCCTTCTGTTCTAACAAGTCATTTATTTAAATCCAATGTTTCCTTACTGATTTCTGTCTGGATGATTATCCACTGATGTAACTGGGGTATTAAAGTTCCTTACTATAATTGTACTATTAACTCTTTTTGTCTTACATCTGTTAATATTTGCTTTATATATTTTGGTGCTTCTACGTTGGGTGCCGAAATATTTGTAAATACTATATCCTCTTGCTGGATTGACCCTTTTATCATTTTGTAACACCCTTCTTTGTCTCTTATTACACTCTGTTTCAAAGTCTATTTTGTCAGTTTGATACCCCAGACAAATGAAAATGTTTGTTTCCAGTGCATGGGATATCTTTTTCTGCCCTTCACTTTCATTCTGTGTGTGTACTTAATCTAAAGTGTATCTCTTGGATCACTTCTGACCTTCCTCTAGCTGCCATCTTGCTTCTCCCCCATGTGTGCCCCTAATCTCAGCTTGTTCCTTGGAGACCCTCTGAGCACCAACCCTAGTCCCCCCACCGTGGTCCCATTTCTGCTCCAGCAAGATGAAAGAAGCTGTTATGAACCAGGAGAAACTCACCAGACTGCAAGCACAAGTGCACATTAGTGGGAAAGGAACTGCTTATCGAAAGAAAGTGGTTCATAGAACGTCTCCAGTAGATGATAAAAATACTTCAGTACTCCTTAAAGAAGTTAGGGGTAAACAACATCTCTGTTATTGAAGAAGTGAATATGTTCACAAACCAATGAACAGTCATTCATTTTAACAACGCTGAAGTTTAGGCATCCTTGGCAGTGAACACTTTGACGATTACAGGCCACGCTGAGACAAACTAGCTGACAAAAAATAAAGTTCCTTGCCTGTCAAAAATTAAATAAAAATAACATAACACAAAATATTGTATCTCTTGTAGACAACTATAAACGGTTCGTGCTCTTATATCCATGCAGCCACTCTTTTTTGATTGGAGAATTTAGTCCATTTACATTGAAAGTAATTATGGATAGGTGTGTGTTTATTGCCATTCTGTTGTTTTCTAGCTGTTTCTCTAGTTTCTATCTGTTCCTTCTCTTACTCTTTGTGGTTTGAAGATTTTCTTTAATGGTATGCTCCTATTCCTTTCTCTTTATCCTCTATTTCACATTTTTGCTTTGATTACCTTTATGCTTACATGTAACAACACATATCTACAATCTGTCTTAAGTCAGTAATTTAAGTTCTAAAGCTCAACATTTTTACTCCCTTCACCACATTTTAGATTTAAAAAAAAAATTTTTTTGTGTTTATTCATTTTTGAGAGACAGGACAGAGTGTGAGTGGGGGAGGGGCAGAGAGAGAGAGGGAGACAGAATCTGAAGCAGGCTCCAGGCTCTGAGCTGTCAGCACAGCCCAGCGTGGGCCTCGAACCCACGAACTGTGAGATTATGACCTGAGCTGAAGTTGAAACTCAACTGACTGAGCCACCCAGGCGCCCTGCACATTTCATATTTTTGATGATAACATTTTATATCTCTTTATTTTGTGTATCATTTAACCAATTGTAATTATAGTTATTTTTACTACTTTTGTCGATAACCGTCATACTGGCTTTATGTATAAAAGATATTTATTCTTTCATAATTTGTTCTTACCAATAAGTGCCCTTTCTTTACAGCTTAAAGAAGTCCCTTTAACATTTCTTGTAAGGCCGGTTTAGTGGTCATGAACACTTCAAGCTTTTGTTTTCCTGGGAAACAATTTCTCTCTCCTTTAATTCTGAATGATGACTTTGGCAGGTTGTGTATTTTTGGTTGGAATTTTTTTGCCCCCCCAGCACTTTGAATATATCTTTGTCTTTCTCCAGGTTAGGAACATTTTCAACCATTATTTTTTCAAATAAGATTTCTGCCCCTTTCTCTCTCTCTCCTTGAAGCCCAATGATACAGCTCTTAGTCCATTTCATGTTTTCCTGAAGTCCCTTAGGCTATCTTTACATTTTTTCACTTTTTTTTCCTTTTTGCTGCTCTCATTGGGTGAATTCCACTGCCTTGGTTTTGAGTTCACTGATTCTTTCTTCTTTTTCATCTGGTCTGCTGTTAAACACCTCTCCTGTATTTTTCAGTTCAGTTATTGTATTTCTTAGTTCCGTGACTTACCTAATTCGTACTTTCATTTTCCATCTCTTAGTTGAAGTTTTGTGTTCATTCCTCTCCCTAGTTTGAAGAGTGTTTTTATAACCATTATTTTAAAGACTTTATCAGGTAAATTACATAGTTCCATTTCATTAAGGTTTCATCTTGTTCTTTTGGCAGGTATTACTGTTTCTTCATTTTGCCTATGTTGGTTCCTATACAATAGATGAAACAACTTCTCCCAAGTCTTGAAGGAGTGGCCTTGTGTAGGAGATGAACTTTTTCATTCAGCCCTGCCCCAGCTCTTGGTTGTTTCTCAAACCTCTGTGCTTGACCAAGCAGCCTGTTATATTTTTAATAGCTCCTAGTAGTTAGGATATGCTGAGACCTCTCAGTGTCCAGAGGGTAGGATCTCAGCACCTAGATTCGCAGACTAGAAGCCAGACCCTTGGGCAGCAGCTTCTAAAAGTAATGCAGATATGTATAGTTCTGAGGTGCCCAAAAGCATAAGCCCTGCTGACCACCAGGGCCAGATAATCTGGAGGTGTTCCCTGGGCTGCATTTGCAAATTTGGGGGGTTCAGTCAAGTGTATAGTCTCCTTTCTGGGAGATACCAGCAAGCTGAAGCAAGAAGAGGGAGAGCACGAAGATGGCTTCCATAGCATACATTCCTTCAGAGCAGCTCCATAGCCAGTGAGTGCCCAACCTGAAGCCTGCCCCTCTGTCTGGAGCTTCAGGACAAGCAAAGTGACCTTCACAGAAAGACGGGGGGTGTGCCTCAGTCCACTGTCTGTACAGTGCCTTGAGGATTGTAACCTGCCCAGAACCGCTGCTCTGATTGACACCCTCCTAGGGGACCCCAAGAATGCAAAGCTCCTCTGGTCACCAGAGCAGGGCAATCAGAAGGCATCCCTGGGTGTTAGCTGCAAAAAGCGCTCAATGTAAAGCTTCCCTTCAGTAGACACTGGCATTCTAGAACACAACAGAACATAAAGATAGCACCTTCTCTCAGAAGTCTCTGGAAAGGATTACAGTCAGCCCCTTTCATTTCTAATGAAAGAGATGCTTCTTTTATTAGAAGCCTCTTCCTTGGGCCACAGTCATGATTAGCTAGTAGGCCTCCTTTACAGACAGACTCAGCTCCTGGGTCTGTTGAGCCTCTTTTTGTGCTATGGGTGCAGTAGCTGTTCAAGAATTGTCTCCAGCAAGCTTATCTAGTCATTATGTTGTATACCTGAAACTAATACAACATTGTGTGTCAACTCTACTCAAAAAAAATTAGAACTTTTTCGATGGGTTAGACTTGTGAGACGCAGGAGCATAAGCTGCACGGGGCACCCGAGTGAGTCAGGCAAAGTCGAGGTGTCCTCTGGCAGCAGTCATGAAATTTGGGACCACAGACAGGTTTTTGAGCTCCTTTCTGGGTAATGCTCATTATTACAGTCGTATGTGACCAGGAACACAAGCTTCCCTGGCCTCCAGAGCCAGGTGATCAAGAGGCATCCCCTGTGCAGCAGCAACAAAAATTAAGGCACCAGGCACGTGTAAAGGTTCTTTTCTGGGAGGTACTGGTGTTCTGAAGCATGCAAAGACAGCACCCACTGGTCTCCATTCCTGGGTACAGCTTTCTAGATGTGTGTGTTAAAATAGATACCTGCCCCTCGGGCCAAGGTTTTAATATAAGCAAGTGCCTTGCCTCCTTTCACTTTAACTCGGTGCAATTGGCTACTTCTGAGTTGAGCCTTGGGGCAGGTGAGTCCAAGCACACAAGCCCTTTAAGAGGCATTTTACAGATTGCTACCATCTTGTGGGTCTTGGAATGTGAGATCTGTCAGGGTTTGTTTTTTTGTTTGTTTAGAGAAAGCACGAGCAGGGGAGAGGGGTGTGGGTGGGGGAGAGAGAATCCTAATGCACATTTGGGCTGCTACCATAATTTGGCTATTGTAAATAATCCTGTGGTAAACAGAAGGGTGCATATATTCTCTCAAATTAGTGTTTTCGAATTCTTTGGGTAAATACCTTGTACAATTACTGGATCACTAGTTGATATTTTTAATTTTTTGAGGAACCTCCATACAGGTCTTCCACAATGGCTACACCAGTTTGCATTCCTACAAACAGTGCAGGAGGGTTCCTTTTTCTCCACATCCTCAACAACACTTGTTGTTTGTTGTGTTTTTGATTTTAGCCATTCTGATAGGTCCAAGGTGATATCTTATGGTTTTGATTTGTATTTCCTTGATGATGAGTGACGTTGAGCATCTTTTCATATGTCTGTTGGCCCTCTGGATGTCTTTAGAGAAATGTGTGTTCATGTCTTCTACCCATTTTTTAATTGGATTATTTATTTTTTGGGTGTTGAGTTGTAGCAGTTCTTTATATATTTTGGATACTAACCTTTATTGGGTATGTCATTTGCAAATATCTTCTCGCATTCCCTTGGTTGTCTTGTAGTTTGTTTCCTTTGCTGTGCAGAAGCTTTTTGTTTTTATTTATTTACTTAATTTTTAATTTGTTAAAAGTTGTTTTCGTTTTTGTTTTTTTTAGTTTATTTATTTATATTGAGAGAGTGTATGCCCGCAAGGTGGGGAGGGGCCAAGAGAGAGGGAGAGATCCCAGGCAGGCTCTGCACTGTCAGTGCCAAGCCCAATGCAGGGGTCAAAACTCACAAGCCGTGAGATCATGACCTGAGGTGAAGTCAGATTTCTTGACTGACTGAGCCACGGAGGCACCCCCAGAAGTTTTTTGTTCAGTTAGTTTATTTTTTTGAGGGGGGGAGACAGGGAGAGAGAGAATCCCAAGCAGCAACCCATCAACTTAATACAGACTGATATATGTGGAAGGTATCATATACAATCTAATGGCAACCACAAATTAAAACTACTAACAGATGTGCAAAGAATAAAGAGAAAACAATCCAAGTATATCACAGAAGTAACCCAGCAAACCATGAAAGAGAGAAAAACTACAAAAACAAGTTAAAAACCCATTCTTTACGCCTCTCCAACCCCCACATTTTATGTATATAGTGTCCTATTTTACATCCTTTTATTTTGTGAATCCCTTGACTGACTTTTTATAGAAATACTTTTTACTGGTTCTCTGTTTCCTACTTTTCATACTTAACGGTCTTTTCCTTTCCGCTCTTTACAGTTCTCTTTGGTATTTCTTGTAGGGTTGGCTTAGTCATCTTGAACTCCTTTAGTTTTTATTTGTCTGAGGAGCTCTTTCTCTGTCCTTCTGTTCCAAATGATAGACTTCCTTGGTAGAATATTCTTGGCTGTAAATTTTTTCCCTTTCAGCACTTTGAATATATCATGCAGTCCCTTCAAACTGCCAAAAATTCTGCTGGAAAATCCACTAATAGCCTCATGGGTTTTCTTTTGTATATGTACCTGTTTTCTTTTCTCTTGTTGCTTTTAATTTTTTTTTTCCTTTATCTCTACTTTTTGCCATTTTGATGGTTATGTCTTGGTGTGGACTTCCTTTGGTTGATTTTTGTTGGGGATCTCTGTGTCTCCCGGGTCTAGATATCTGTTTCCTTCCCCAGATTAGGGAAGTTTTTAGCTATTATTTCTTCAAATAAATTTCCTACCCTCCTTTCTCACTCTTCTTCTGGGATCCCTGTACTATGTATGTTATTGTGCGTGATGGAATCACTTGAGTTCCCTGAGTCTGTTCTCATTTTGCATAATTCTTTTTTTCTCTCATTTGTTCAGCTTGATTACTTTCCATTCCTCCATTTTCTACTTAATTTTTTCCTCTACTTCCAGCCTGCCATTTATTCCATCTTCATCTCTGGTTCTATTTTATGTTTTCAGGCTCTTTCTTAAGGGTCTCACTGATGTCCTCAACTCTTTTCTCAAGTCCAGAGAATATCTTTATGATCATTATCAGGCATGTTACTTATACCTGTTTTGCTTAGGTCTCTTGCTGTGGTTTGTTCTTTCATTTGTGACATGTTCTTCTGTCTCATTTTGCCTAATTCTCTGTGTCTGTTTCTCTGTGTTAGGCAAGTCACATATGTCTCTTGATCTTGAAAGTAGTGAACAGGATGTGTACTTTTAACAAAGAGACACTGGTCATCCTCCATAGGGGACTCAAAACTGTCACAGACTGAGCTGGCCAGGGCCACTCCACAAAGTGTGGAGACAGGTGGTTAATACCCTCTTTCCCTCTGCCTTCATCTTCATTGATCAAGAAATTTAAAGATTTAAAAAAAAATCCTTCCTATTCGGTTCAGGCTGCTGTAACAAAGTACCATAGACTGGGTGGCTTATAAACAACAGGAACATATTTCTCACACTTCTGAAAGTTGGGAAGTGTAAGTCTTAGGTTCTGGCTGATTCAGTGTCTGGTGAGGCTCTCCTCTCACTATATCCTCACGTGGCAGAAAAAGCAAGAGAGCTCTCTCATTTTCAATAAGGCACCAATCTCTTTCATGTGGGCCCCTCCCCTAAGACCTAATCACCTTCCAAAGGGCCTGCTTCCTAATATCACATTGGAGGTTAAATTTCAAAATACTAATTTTGGGGAGATAGAAGCATTCCATTTGTAACACTCTTCATCACTGCAAAACAGGAAGTTATCCCACCCATACACCTCAAGTCTTGAGGAAGAGATTTTTCTTTTAAGTTTACATAGATACAGAATGAGGTAGAACAGCATTTTGGACATGGAGTGGGCAAGGTGGTGGAAAGAAAGACAAATCAGCACCAGTGTTGCCCACTGTTTTTCTTTTCCTGGAACTTGGCTGTTAGAGCTGTCCCTAGAATAAACTATACTGTGCCTTCACAGCCCTAACCTTGGAAGAACACTGTGCCTCAAACTATGTGCTATCTTTATAAAATAAAGAAGTCTTCCAATTAGATTGAAAGTAAAGACCAGAGTAAAACTATACTAGGCAAATGAAGTACAAAATAAAATGGGAGTAACAATATTAATATCAAAATAAACTTTAAGAAAGCAGAAAATACAAACAGTTCACAACATACCAATCCCCACTTACTATTAAAAATGCTTATGTGTATATTGGCAAAACTAAAATGGTAATGTGAGAAAGTAGCAAAGGGACCAAAACAATCCTAAACATTAGGAAATTTAAACACTTGGTTTTAAATGAAAATTGAAAATTACAGGCTGTTTAACAGTGTCAGAACTCTGGAAGGCCAGAGGAATTGTCATTTACTCAAAGAAACATCAAATACTTGTATTATTGCATAAGAAATAGTTTTTTTTTAAATGAGTAAACTAGTGATTTTTCAGCTCAGGAAAATAGAACAGACTTAGAGTAAGAAGAAATTAATAAAGATAAAATCAGAAATTTTGTAGAATTAGAAGTAAAAGTGATGAGTAAAAATTTTAAATAACCCTTTCAAAAGATAAATAATCCATCCCAAGGTTAATTAAGACAATAGTAAATAGATTCATATTCCTTTATCAAAAAACCATGTGCTTAGGTGGGTTTGAGAATTCAAACTTTTCATATTTTAGAAAAGTAGTATGGTGTACATACCATATCTTACATGACACCTCCAGTACATCTGAAGCAAAACCCTGTAGTCGAACTTTCTAGCTACATCACATTGAGTTTTTTGAGAGAAAAATGCTAACTACTCAGTGGTTGAGTTAGTGGAGGTTTAAAAAAAAGCATTTGAGGGGCGCCTGGGTGGCTCAGTGGGTTAAGCATTAGACTTCGGCTCAGGTCATCATCTCGCGGTTCGTGAGTTCAAGCCCCGCGTTGGGCTCTGTGCTGATAGCTCAGAGCCTGGAGCCTGTTTCGGATTCTGTGTCTCCCTGTCTCTCTGACCCTCCCCCGTTCATGCTCTGTCTCTCTCTGTCTCAAAAATAAATAAACGTTAAAAAAAAAATTTTTTTTTGAAATAAAAACATTTGATAAAATGCTTATTACAAATAAAGTACTAAGGAAATGAAGTAGAAAAATACTTCTTGGCATGTTGAAAAGTGTCCTCTAAAAATAATAGTAGGGGTAGCTGGCTGGCTCAGACAGTGAAGCATGCAACTCTTAATCTCAGGATTGTGAGTTGGAGCCCCACGATGGTGTAGAGATTACTTAAAAATAAAATCTTTAGGGGCATCTGGGTGGCTCAGGTCGGTTAAGCATCTGACTCTGGCTCAGGTCATGATCTTACGGTTCGTGAGTGCTGACAGCTCAGAGCCTGGAGCCTGCTTTCAGAGTCTCTTTACCCTACTCTATGCCCCTCCCCCACTCACAGTCCTCTGTCTCTCAAAAATGAATAAATGTTAAAACAATTAAAAATAAGTAAAATCTTTAAACAATAGTAAAAATAATAGTAAATACTAAAAACAGGTATAAAAACATGGAGCAGCACTGCTGAAAATGTTTGTTATGGTGGTAAGTATAAAAAGGAGTGCACAATTAGAAATGCTAATAGAGTGACAGCAGTTTTACATTTGTTGACTATAATAATTAGAGAACTTGGGCTTTGTATTTTGTATGTCTGATTTATATTTCTAGCAGTTCATTTTCATTGTATTTACAAAAATTTTACTCCCAGTGGATTAGGGGGAAAATCTCAAAACCAGGTCTTCTTTGCAGATAGTTGTAAAGTTAAGACAAGACCCAACGTGTCCACTACCACTGCCATTACTCTCAATGTGACAGATTTTTACTGAAGGATAGTGTTAAGTCTTAAAGAGATTTTACCATACTTGCAGTCTAATGATTCAGCCTAATGGCAGAAGACACAAGACTTCTGAGTTAGAGACAAAGGATGTTTACTACTCATGGGATAGCAGGCAGCATGAGCTTCATGTTTGTATTGCCCCCCCCCCCCCCCCCCCCCCCGCCATGTCCTTAAATCTTTTGGGGACAATGTGGAGCAGGTCCAGGCAGATCCTGAGGGCACAGTTAATTGGTATTACACTTGAGGTACTTGGAGTTTAGGAAACTGTCGGTCTTAAAAAAAAAAAAAAAAGGAGCTGCTGGCAAAACTGCAACCCTATCTTTTTTACTATCCTCATTAGGAAATAAATCTGCTCCCTACCCTGGAGTAAGATCTTACCTCTGCCTTCCAAGGTTATTATTTGCTATTCAAACCTCCTTGAAAAGATGTTTAAACAAGACTTGGAGAGCCACAGATATTCATGGAGAATTGTCTTAACAGATAGAAGACTTGATGAAATATAGAGCCATACCGTGTTTCTGGGTGGGAGGTTGCATTATCATGTCAATCAGTTCCTTGTTAGGAAGGCCATTCTCCTTGAGTAAATTGTATAAATTTAACATTATTTGATGAATTAGATTTAAAAAGTTAATTAGGGGTGCGCCTGGGTGGCTCAGTTGGTTGAGCGTCCGACTTTGGCTCAGGTCATGATCTCGCGGTTCGTGGGTTTGAGCCCCATGTTGGGCTCTGTGCTGACAGCTCAGAGCCTGGAGACTGCTTCAGATTCTCTCTCTGCCCTTCCCCTGTTCACATTCTGTCTCCTCTCTCTCAAGAATAAATAAACATTTAAAAAACATAAAAAAATAAATAAACATTAAGTTAATTAGGAAAAATAATTGCTGAAAAATAGCCAAGAAGAATTTGAAAGTATACCAGCTGATCCTACCACATATTAATGAAGACTTTTAACTATTGTAAGATTACAGTAATTATATTTACATAATACTATTTCTAAATTAAAATATATATAAAATAATGCAGAACAGGTTTTGGACAGGAGAGGCCATCTTATGGAGGCTAGCACAAGGAGAAACTAGATTTGATCAAGAAACAAAAACAAAATAACCTTTTTGGACAGTAAGCAGTAGTAACAAAATTAAAAAAGGAAAAGGACAGTAAAACTTACTTGCTACTTGTATGACAAGGAATTAATAGCACTGAAATGTTAAATTCTTAGAAATTAATGAGAACAATGGATATCCAGATAGAATAATAGGCAAAGGAAATGTAAATTAAAATAGGCTGTTATAGGGGCGCCTGGGTGGCGCAGTCGGTTGAGCGTCCGACTTCAGCCAGGTCACGATCTCGCGGTCCGTGAGTTCGAGCCCCGCGTTGGGCTCTGGGCTGATGGCTCGGAGCCTGGAGCCTGTTTCCGATTCTGTGTCTCCCTCTCTTTCTGCTCCTCCCCCGTTCATGCTCTGTCTCTCTCTGTCCCAAAAATAAATAAAAAACGTTGAAAAAAAATTTTTTTTAAATAGGCTGTTATAACAAAAAACTGAGCTAATATTGGTACAGGTATAAAACACTTGCTATAATTTCCAGAATTGAAGATGTAGAGAAATAGATTGTCGTATATATAGTGCTGGTGCACATATAGAATTGCAGTTTTTCTGTAATGCACCATGGTGCTTTTTAAAACATTGATGCCTTTTAGATTTAAAAAAATTTATTTTTAAGTAATCCCTACACAACATGGGGCTTGAACCCACAACCCTGAGATCAAGAGTCTACGCTCCACCAACTGAGCCAGCCAGGCACCCCAGGTGTTGATGCCTTTTAACCCAGGAATTTCACTTTTTTTTAATGTTTATTTATATTAGACAGCAAGGGAGGGGCAGAGAGAGACTGATACAGAATCCAAAGCAGGCTCCAGGCTCTGAGCTGTCAGCACAGAGCCAGACGTGGGGCTTGAACTCATGAGCCATGAGATCATGACTTGAGCTGAAGTTGAGGTTTAACTGACTGAGCCACCTAGGCACTCTCCAGGCATTTCACTTAAGTGAATCTTTCCTGAAAGAAGCCAAAGTACAAAGAGTCTGTGTAGTGTTGTTCTATAATTTAAGATTGGCTACAAGCTAAATGTTCATCAACGTGGTATTGCCTAAGTTATGCGTACTACTTCCATCCATTGGAGTAGTAAGTCATTAAAATTCATGTAGATTAATATTTAAAGAAGTAAAAGATATATCTAAAATATTTTACATTTTATATACAATGTATATAAGACAACTGGAAGTCTTTTCTACCCATACTCTTGGTTGTCTCCTCGGTTTCATCTCTCTCTTCAAGTCACTTAGGAGTATGACTTTCCTAGTTCACTTCATTTAAATAGTGGTCTCGCATAGTGTCCCTTTTATTTACTGCGTAATTTTTCTTGGCAGTATTGTATTGTCCTTGACCTATTATGTGTTGTTTAGCTTTGTAAGAATGTAGAATTATAATACAGCTATTTGAATATAGCTCTGTAAATACAGGACAGCTGTCTCCTTTGTTCATTTTTTCCTCAGTACCCAGAACTACATAGAAAGGGTCCCGACAGATGCTTCTTGAATGTGGAATGTATTTATAAAACTACTGAGTGGAAAAAGATTAACTATATACCATAAACTAATTGGACTTTTTTGGGAAAAACTGTTATTTGTTTACATATAAAATCTCCAGCTGGAGAATTACGAATAATTTTTACTACCCTTTTTTCTGCCTCAAGTGAGAACATAATAGTTTTTTAATCACTGAAAACAAAGATACTAATATTATGGAGATACGAAGGGGTGACGTGTGGACTTCCTTTATGTGAAAGAATCTACTAGTCCCTGTGAGGGTGAAATTACTGACACCACCTTGTCTCTTCCTCTTGCAGGTAGCACCTCCCCCACCTCCACTTACTGATACACCTGATGCCACGGCAAATGCGGGTGAAAGTTTACCAGCAACCATGGGAGGACCTCTTCCTCCCCATTTGGCTCTTAAGGCAGGTAAGGGACTGGAAAGTGCATGGATGACAGTGGATAAGATACACATGATCCTGCTTAGTTACTATCTCTTTCTCATTTGGATAGAAAGAAATTACTATAGTAAACTCATAATGTTGAGAGAATGCAGGGGCTTCATAAGTTTACAAATACCACCAGTGATTTCTCTTATTAAGCATGGTATAGCCTGATTCCTTAGCTGTTGTTAGCTTTTACAAATTTTTTCTTAAAGTTGTAATTATTTTGAGAGCATGCATCTGAGAGAGTGAGGGCAGGGCAGAGAGAGAGGTAGAGCAAGAATGCCAGTCTGGCCCCACACTCTTCAGTGCAGAGCCCAGTGCGGGGCTCAGAACTCACCATGAGACCGTGAGCTCATGACCTGAGCCAAAATCAAGAGTTGGATGCTCAACCGACTGAGCCTCCCAGGAGCTCCAGCTTCTAATTTTTATCTTTGGCTAGATTTTGCACAGGCTAGAACATTTGATTAAAGGGTCTTGTTTATTGCCCTTTCTTTTTTATTTTTATTTTCATATTTTATTTTATTTATCTGTTCCAAGTTTAATTTTTGAGAGAGAGAGAGCATGAGTGGGCAAGGGGCAGAGAGAGGGAGAGAGAGAATCCCAAGCAGGCTCCACACCACCCTCACAGAGCCTGATGTGGGGCTTGAACTCATGAAGCTGTGAGATCATGACCCGAGCTGAAACCAAGAGTTGGATGCCTAACCCACTGAGCCACCCAGACACCCCTGTTGCCCTTTCTTGTTTCTGACTAATTCCTCCCAGATATATTGTAGACTTGTTTACTTTATGGATCCAAAGTGTTGCTGAATTCTATATATTATTATCAAAGCTTTTATTGGTCTGCCCAGTATAGGAAAGATTTACTAGGATCTTGGTCAAGCTGCTTAAGTCTCAGATCCAACATTTATGAAATGAGAATAACAGTAGTATTTACTTTGTAAGAAGATTGTTGTGAGGAGTAAATTTTTTAAAAAGGATGTCATAATCTTTGTAGAGCTAATAGGCAATATTCACTATCTTTCTCTATTAACTATCTTTCTCTGCTTTCCTACCAAGATTCATCACTTTCTTACACCTTTTCAGCTTCTCCTAATCCCCATCACTAGTGCTAACAGTTTTCTCTTAAGGTCATAGTTAGCAAAGAAGCAGTTTTAACAGATTTAATCAGGTATCAAGTTTAATCAACTTGAAAATGTGTGCTAGATTGTCAGTAACTTATGATCATTGCCAGGAGCCCCCCTCTACATACAAGCCTTGAGATTATCAATTTAGACCTATACTCCAATCATGAAACACTTTTTAAGTAAGTCATGAAGATTTGGGGCCCATTTCCAAATAATTGAAACTTTGGCTTTCTATACAGAATGCCAAGCTCTAAGAATATTCTTTTGTAATGTTTTAGGATCTTCCTACAGTTTGATTCATTAAGAGAACACTAAATTTCTTTCCTTAATAGAAAATAATTCTGGAGTTGGGGCCTCTGGCTATGGTCCTCCTGGGCCCACATGGGATCGAGGAGCCAACTTGAAAGACTATTATTCAAGAAAGGAAGAACAAGAAGTACAAGCGGTAAGACTGTCATCTTTTGTCACATATCCAGGATTGTGACTTAGTGCTTGATTCACTGCAAGGTTCAAGATAATTCAGTTTAATAATTTGGTGATTCTTTTAAGTTGTCGTTTGAGACTACTTGTTCACACAAGACAATATAAACCCAATCTACCCATTAACTCTGGTCACTAGGATCGCCTGTGAAATAACAGTATTTTTCAGGTGGTAAAGTGTGTCCTCATCTGCTTTACAGGAAATGTAGTTACCTCAGTAAACCTCATTTCACGAGCAATCAGAGTAAAAATGTCTTAATAGGATAGCTTATTTTTCCACTTTACATATTTGAAGTGTTAAAACCAACAAAAAAATTCGTCAGTGTTTCTTGGGAACAGTTTAAATACAGTATGTTTAGCTAACAATAGGACCACCAGATGCAGTAAAAACTAATTCTGGTTCAATTTTGACTAGGATTAGAAACTTTAAAAACCATTTTTGCATTGTAAAGGATGGTACAAAGAAGATACTGTTAAAAGTTTTTATACCTTTTTTTTAATGTTTGAGAGAGTGGAGTGGGGGAGGGTCAGAGAGAGAATCCCAAGGAGACTCTGCACTGTCAGTGCAGAGCCTGATACAGGCTCAAACCCATGAACCATGAGCTCATGACCTGAGCTGATATCAAGAGTCAGATGCTTAACTGAGCCATGCAGGCACCCCTAAATTTCTTTACCTTAAATATGCATAACTAAACTAAAATTAATGGAGCCAAATTTAATTATCATTGATTCAACAGACTTTAGAGTCAGAAGAAGTGGATTTAAATGCTGGGCTTCATGGAAACTGGACATTGGAAAATGCTAAGGCTCGCCTGAACCAGTATTTCCAAAAAGAAAAGATCCAAGGAGAATATAAGTACACCCAAGTGGGTCCTGATCACAACAGGTTTGCTTGTTTCAGTCTTTTCCTTCTATAGTAAGTTAGGTTGTTTTGTATATTCATCGTTCTATTTTTGTACATGTTCTCTGATTCAGTTTGTGGATTAGAAGTGAATTGTGAAAACAAGTTGCGCAAGAAAAATTGTCCTTGATTTGTAATTAGTAGTTTACTAGGATTTTCACTTAGGTGTGTGATTTTTAGAAGTTCTGCAAAAATCTGTGTTGCTAGACTTTTGAGGTTCTCCTTTGTATCTGTGAGAGGCAAAAATCATAGCCACAAGTGGTGGTTTGTCTGTGTTTGGCTTAACAATTAGCCCAAGGTGGTGAGTTTATTTACTGTCGCTGTGGTATTGTTAAAGGTAGTAGTAAGGATTATTTAATGGATCAAGTTAGACACTCAAGTTTCAAAGTCTCGGGTGAACTGCATGCGTCTAGATCCAAATTTCCCTTTAGCTTTGAAAGTTGCCAGCTCTTGAGTCCTGTTGAAGTGTGTAAAGGCTTATTGTAAAGCTGAAGGATAGCTTCAGTCTTTGTACGTGAGTTAAATTAGCCTACTTTTATCCTGTTAAGTTTATAAAACTGAACATAAAGGGAGGTCATTGTAACAGTTGACAGTATGTTTCTCAGCCTGCTTGCTGTTCTTCCTGAGAGCATTCCAGGGTGTAGTAATTATTACTCCCAGGAAGGCTCATATGGATTAGACTCTTCTGGGGGCACTGTATTTTTATTGGAAGGTAAAGAAGGCTATGGATACCTTCTGGATGATTTAATTTGCTGTCCTTTATGTGAAATAAATTACTCAAAATGCATTAAAAGTATTTTCCTTGAAAATCAGAGTGTTCTCCCTTCATTACATCTGGTAATCCTAAAATAATTACTACCAAAATAAAATTTTGACACTATGATCAAAATGATGTTCAGAGCATGGTTCCCCCTGCTTCCTACTGTTTGTTCAATCCTGAATTCTCAAAATACTTAATTCTGACATCAGACTTTCTAAAACCCTTGGAGGTTATAAAGGAAGGATCCATTTATTGATTTTTCTTTAATATGTTGTCCTTCTGAACTGATTGAGCTTATTAGTATCACTTGGTGACTTTAAGAACAGATAAACCAAGCTTGTTGTAAAACATGTTTGATACCAGTATGACTCCTGATTCAAAGAATTGAAGAATTCAGGATATGACAATGAGGGAGGCAAAAGACCGTTGGGGGAGCTAGGACAGCATCTCCTTATGTCCTTTATTTAAAGGCATAACAGACAGCAACACCAGAGGTCTGTGTTCATAACACACATGTGCTGCTGCTTAGGCTGAACTAAGCAATCACATGGAAAACTATTGTAAACTGATTTCTGGTGTCGCTGTTCCCCCTAGGTGGAGGAGAATGAGATTGAGTGCTGACTTTAAGCCTGGCTGAGAAACATACTGGCATCGGTGTCATTAATGAAAGGGTGGATGTTGTTCCCCTGAAAGCCAGTGGCCTTTGACCCCTGAAGCCGCTGTGCCTGCAGGTCAGTTCACAAGAGGTATAGGAAGGAGTCTAACATTTATTTTTTTCTTAAGCCTTACCTAACCTTTTATTCAAAGCACAGAGTCAAGGCTAGAATGTACCTGAGCAGTGGAAGGATCAGATAGCATACAGTTTTCAAAGGACAGTTTTTGCTTTATTGAAACCTAAATTCATTCCCTAGAATCTGCTAGTGGTTTTAGCTCTAACTTCCAAAAAAAATATCTTGTTCTCTGATTTAATAAATAAGTGTGATACAAGTTTTTTGTTATCAAGGGCTGCTTCCAACTGCAGGCATATACCAGACCCCTGCCTCAGGAGCCACAGATGCATGCATAGTGTTTGTATGTTCACGTGTATGTGTGCAATGCATGCATATATTTAGTTTATCTTAACAGATTGAAGTCATTAGTGGGTGGCCCATGCAAAGCAATCTTAAAATAATCACAATTATAATTTCAAGAATTTGGGGCCTATTTCTTTGCCCCAGGCTAAATGGAAAATTCCTTTTCATTGAATGTGTTCTAGCTATTCAGACTGCAACCTTTGGAGTAAGTAAACATCATCTAAACCTTAACATTTTCTTTTTTGTGAACAGTTGGCTTGTCAACTTTGATTATGGTTGTCTTGTGCCATGTTGTACATTATTTGAAGTTTACATACACTTGATTTATTCTAGGATTGAACAGAAATAAGTGTTTACAATGGTTTTTTGCTGTGACTTGCCTAAGCAGTTGGAAAGCCTGCCTGATTTGGGAGTCCTGGATTTAGTCATTTCTAACAGTGAAATTCCTAACCTTGTTTGTATATGTTGTTACAGGAGCTTTATTGCAGAAATGACCATTTATATCAAGCAGCTGGGCAGAAGTAAGTATTACTGTTCTTGTGATATTCTGAGTCTTTCATAGTGGAGTAACAGTCTTCAGCCACATATATGTGAAGCTATATTAACTGAAAGAGTATTAATTGAAAGGTAGCATCTGGGGTATTTTAGAAAATTAGTAATTCTATGAATAAGAGGGCTCAGTTTCCCAGTTTGCATGTGAAAAAGAGATCATGTTAGTATATTTCAAAGGGTAAGAAGAGATGGTAGGTAGGCAATTTAGGAGTCTACCAGTGTTACAGAGCTTTAAAACTTTTTTTAATATCTTTCTACATGAGAATGTTTCCCAGTTTGTTCAGGTAAAACTAGCAAAGTGAAATTTAGAAAGTAAGTTAAATGATAGCATTTGAAGCCAAAGGTGGATGTGTAGCATTTCAGAGTCATAGAGTCAAGAAGAGGTGAGAAAGTTACCCAAAATAAACACAAAGAGGTTGGGGTTATTCATAAAGGAAGTAAAAAGACAAAGATCTGATCATGTATTCTCTATTCTAAGACCGTAAGTTTAAAGCAGGCAGTGTTATTATACTTGAAAGGAAGGAGCTAGTCCTGTGTACCTGGTTTTGTCACTAATGTTGCTGAGACTCCATTTACTTATCTGCAAATTGAGAGAACAGCGTAAGATTCTATCCAGCTTGAGAATTCTGGAACTAACATCAATGATTTAAAGTTATAGTATATGAAAGACTTCTCATAAAATCAGATCTTCAAATCATCAAGAGATGATGTTGAATTTTGTTATCCTAGACTTTAAAAATAAGTTAGACTTTGAGTGGATGAGATACTAAGGGAAGAGGATAAAGGCAGTCTAATTTGTGCCATTTTCTTGAAGAATTTGAGTAGCTGCTGGCTTCATTCTGGTGCCAGGAACAGCAAGCTGCAGGCCTCCGGCCAAATATAAGTTCACTACCTGTTTTATAAACAAAATTTTATTGGAACATAGCAACACTCGTTTGTTTATGTCAGGGGCTAGCAAGCTTTTGTAAAAGGCCAGATCATAAATATTTTAAGCTTTGCGGGTCACATCTATCACCTGTTGTTATTTTTATAACTCTTCTAAAAACAGATAAGCCATTTTTAGTTCTCGGGCCCATAGTTTGTCATACTCTAGTTTAAGTGTTGTCTGTGGATGCTTTCGTGCTTTCAAGGCAGAGTTGAGTGGCTATGACAGACACGATATGGCCTGCCAAGCCTAAACTATTTATTATCTTATTCTTTATAGACTATCAGCGATTCCTGGAATCAGTGACCACTTTTGACCCATTTTTATTCCTTATTCTGTTTTTCAAAAGTTAAACTATGTTTTGTTTCTCTGTTTTAATGCCAGATGATATACATAGTGACAACTTTGTTGAAATACGTTAACTGCTTTCATAATGATGATTTGTCTGTGTCTTTGTATCAGCCTGTAATCAAGATAATTGATATGCTGTTAATGGAATTGCTGTTGGTTAGCAGTTAGAATGAAAAAGAATTTACAACCTACTCTATTTTGGGGGGGGGGTACTTTTGTACCTAAGCCCCTTAGTTGATGGGGCTTATGATGAGATTTTTCTTTACTCAGATGACTTATCCTATTGTCTTTGGTAATCCTGACCTTAAATTATAGGGATTTTCGCACGCGAACATGGATCAAATAAAAAACTGGCAGCACAGTCCTGTGCCCTGTCACTTGTCAGACAACTCTACCATCTCGGAGTAATTGAAGCTTACTCTGGACTTACAAAGAAGAAAGAAGGAGAGACTGTGAGTCTTTAGACTTAGTAGTACGGAGAGATACTCTTAAGATTCAATTTAGCTTTTGATTTGTATTTGGTTAAAGAAGTTTAATTCCTAGTTTTAGGAATCTTACCTCAAGAAATGGAAATGGCCCTTCTAATCCTCTGTCTGGCGTGATGCTGTGTTCAGAGTGGGCAATGAGTAAATAATCATTAAAGTCATTTTTTCATGACAGGGAATTGACCTATTGTTGGTTTTAGGAATATTGTAGACCTAGTTAACTATATGCTCTTAACCCTGCTATAGTAGTTTTGAGTAGTGCTCATATGTGACATAATTTTTATTCATATGTATATTACATAATTTTCACGGCTTTCCTTTTTCGGTAGGTGGAGCCTTACAAAGTTAACCTCTCACCAGATTTAGAGCATCAGCTGCAAAACGTCATTCAGGAGCTAAATCTTGAGATCGTGCCCCCAGTAAGCATACAGTTATTTAATACACTTTTGTATTGAACATCTCTAGTCAGACAACTAACTGGTATTGCCTTTTTTGTTTTTCTTGTTTTTTAATAGCCTGAGGATCCTTTTCTGCCTGTTGTACTTAACCTTGGCAAATTGGCTCACTTTGAGCCATCTCAGCGACAAAACCAAATTGGTGTGGTTCCTTGGTCACCTCCACAATCCAACTGGAATCCTTGGACTAGTAGCAACATTGATGAGGGGCCCCTGGCTTATGTGAGTGCAACATTGTTTTTGAGCTCAGACTCTTATCTAAGCTTTTAAATACATTTCATTAAGATATCCAGATTATAAAAACTTTTCAATTTAAATATAAGTTATGTGCTTTTGTTTGATTGTTGCCTTCCCATTTTACAGGCTACTCCAGAACAAATTAGCATGGACCTCAAGAATGAGTTAATGTACCAGCTGGAACAGGATCATGATTTGCAAGCAGTAAGTCATTGAAGTTTTTAGACATATGGTACCCAGAGCTTCAGAACTTTATAGGTAGGGTAAAAAAAAACAGTGGATGATACATTTTGCCCTTCTAGGAATATAGATCAAAGGTATTTATGAAACCAGTAATTGTAGTTACCTCTGAGGATAATGTTTTGAGTTAAGGGCCTGGGGTTGTTTTTTGGTTTTTTTTTTTAAATGTTTGTTTATTTTTGAGAGAGAGACCACGTGTGAGCAGGGGAGGGTCAAGAGAGAGGGGGAGACACAGAAAACCGAAGCGGGCTCCAGGCTCTGAGCTGTCAGCACAGAGCCTGAGAAGCAAGATCATGCATGACAGCCAAAGTCTGACATTTAACTGACTGAGCCACCCAGGCACCCCAGGAGCCTGGGATTCTTATGTAAATGAAGACATTAGGCTAATCCCCCCCCCCCCCTTTTTTTTTTTGGCATTTTTAACTATTTCCTGAGTAAAAACAACATTAACACCTTACAAGAAAGGGAATGTGTATTGAATGTTCAGGGAGAAAGGAAAATAAGGGTGTGGACAAGGCCACAGATAGATTCTTCAGAAACTTAGTGAAAAGAGTTCTGTTAATGATATAAATATGTATATTGTTTTATGGAAAAAAATGTGTTTTTTTAAATTTATTTTGTTTAGAGAGAGTGCACAAGTGGGGAAGAGGGGACAAGGGAGAAAGAGAGAAACTTAAACAGGCTCTGCTCAGCTTGGCGCCTGAAGTGGAGCTCAATACCATGACCTGAGGCCAGAATCAAGAGTCGGACACTCAACCGACTGAGCACCCAGGCGCGCCCCGCCCCCCCCCCCCCCCCCAAAATGTATTTTGAGTATGGAGCTAGTGGAAAGGAGTGTTTTTATAGAGATGGGAAATTTTTTTAGGATTAAGACAGTTGCTTTTAATGTATATGTTGGTAGAAATTTGATATGTAACTTTTATAAAACAGATCTTACAGGAGAGAGAGTTGCTGCCTGTGAAGAAATTTGAAAGTGAAATCCTGGAAGCAATTAGTCAAAATTCAGTTATCATTATCCGAGGCGCTACTGGATGTGGTAAAACTACACAGGTTCCACAGTTTATTCTAGATGACTTCATCCAGAATGACCGAGCAGCAGAGTGTAATATTGTAGTAACTCAGGTAAGTAGTAAGCCAACTTAGAAGGTATGTGTCTGGTGTTGATCAAGTTTGAGAGTAGGAAAAACGTAGCGGCCAGGCTATTTCTAATTCTTTGATTAACTCCCCTTTGTAGCCACATAAGGTACTGAAATTGGTAGAACATTAGACCCTTTAAAAATTAAAAAAAAAGAAAAAAAAATAGGCATTTAAGTCTTGTTCTAATTTCTTACACTGATGGGCTGAACTGAGCCATGTGAGTGATTCTTTTTGTCCTGGCTAGGGGGAATCTTTTGGCCTAGAATCAGACAGGACTGAGAGTACTTTCTCCTTAAGTTCACATGCAAATCTTGGTCCTCTCCATCTTACCACCTTAATACTGAGAGCAAGAGTAGGCAAGCTAACAGAACAGGTAATGGTTGACTCTAATGGAATGGTTACTCTCTGCCAGGTTCTGTTTTAAACAGTTGGTATTTTTTTTAACTCCTTTAAAGTTTATTATGACTGTAAGATGTACCTATTATTTTGTTTAATATTTCTCCTTCAGTAAATTAAGGTACAAAAAGATACTAAATAAATTGCTCAAGTTATTAACACAGGATATGGTGGAATTAGGATTCAAAACCAACCGACTTGCCTCCAGCATTCTTCCCTTTAACTACGACATTGTATTACCTTATTAGCAATAGGGAAGAGCTGATTAGCTCTTCCAAATCTTCTCAGGTTAAAGCAGTTCTCATCAGCTCTAACCCAGTACTTCTGGCACTTAGAAGGAGAGCATTACAATAAACTAGATACCACCTCTCAGGCTGGCTCAGACCTTGACTTAGGGATTCATAACCTGGGACACACAGTTGATATTTGGGAAGGAGTTGTGAACCTTGAAATAGCAAAACATGTTTGTGCCTGTGCGTTTATGTGTGTATGTACAAATCATATTTTTAAAAAATTTCTGAAATTGAGGTATATCTTTTAATTGGTTTCTGTGTTTGATATGACAGTTGGGTTTTTTTAGCCTAAAAAAGAATCACTGAAGGAATGAATGTTGCATTAAAAATCAATGCTGTCTTAGGCTTAAGAGATATGGTAGGTCTGCATTTTTTCTAGGAAAGGATCCTTAGCTTTCTTCTTTTTCTCAAAATGTTCTTTGATTACCCCTCCCACTCCCAACACTGGCTGTAGATCCTTTGCCTTACAGTGAAAGTTCTAACCCCAAGTACTGTGATCAATAAAATATCCTTGCTCTTAATGTTTACCTATCTTGTAGGAGGTGTATTGTTAGGAGTCTTAAGCTATCCTCTGCCCACCCTCCTTACTACCACTCTCCACTTTTAATCTCAAAAATAGTCATCTAGGAAGAAATGCAGAATTCAGCAGATGAGCTGAAAACCTGTGTTCTCACTCAGAAAGTGGTTCACGTCATGAGTAGAATAAAACTGCTTCTTAAGAAGGTGTGTTCACACTAGCCATCCAATAAATGTCAAAGCCAAATTGATCCAGCCAAAAATGGCTTTATGTGTTCTAGACAAATTGGCTTTTGTGTTACAGTCTTCATCTTCGTATAACTTGCTTACTAGCGTGTGTCCCTTCCCAAATAATTTGGACATTTCCAATGGCTTGATCTATAAAATGCACAGGTTTCCATAGATAGACTATAACAAATGTAAGCAGTGAGCTACAGGATGGAAGGGTATGTCAAATGTTTTACTTCTTTGCATATGAAAACAGCTTTCATTTCTCAATTAGTCCTCTTGTTTTCCTTGATAAAGTGATAGAATCATGAAGTTGAAAGATACTTCAGAGAATTATTTCATCTTTGGATGGAATGTTCATAACAGGTGGTCACTTAACTTATGCTTTAAATTTTACATCAGTTGGGAATGTAGCTTGTGTTCTAATTTTGAACAAGTGACTCTGAACTGTTACATTGAATCTTTTTGTCCTAGTGCTTGTCCCAAAATCAGTCTCTGATGCCTTTTTCCTGTAATAAGTCTTTTTTTTTAACGTTTATTTATTTTTGAGACAGAGAGAGACAGAGCATGAATGGGGGAGGGTCAGAGAGGGAGGGAGACATAGAATCTGAAACAGGCTCCAGGCTCTGAGCGGTCAGCACAGAGCTGACGCGGGGCTCGAACTCACGGACTGCGAGATCATGACCTGAGCCGAAGTCGGACGCCTAACCGAGTAAGCCACCCAGGCGCCCCTGTAATAAGTCTTTAAAAGCTTAAAAATTTGTATGATGTCCTAATATGTTTCCTTTGTTTTAATAAACTTTTATGCACTTTATCATATTCTTAGGAAAAATTCCATCAAATCATTTATGAATAAAATCTTTCTTTCTTCAATATGTATTTTAAATGGATTTTTTTGTTTTAAAGTGAAGACTGTTGAGGAAACTGGAAGCTGAGAGGTCAGAGAAGGATACAAAAATTAAGGGAAGAAGATTACAGGGTCATTTGTCTTTCTGCTGTTTTGATGAATAGTCCTCTTGATACTGGTGATTTCTGTGCATATTCAAGAAAATGTGGCCCATAGTGCTTCTGAAGATGGTTGTTTTAGCACCTCTTATGTTAATTTGTAACCTTTTTCATTCATGGCTTTCTTGAGTCTCTTAAAACAGTTGTGTTTGGGGGCCATAGAGTTAAGAACTACAATAGGTACTGATTAAGGAATATGCCATCTCCTGTCTGTAGTCATTTTAGAAGGCTGGAAACTACAAAGATGATAGACCTGAAAGTGGCACCAGGGAGATAAAAATCAACCCTCAAGTATCCAGTAACCTATGAATATACCTCCAAAGAGTCAAATATCCTAATAGATTTGAAGTTCTTCTAAAGTCACCTAGTTAGTAGAAATGTTGAGAACTTCAGAAGAGACAAAAATAGAGCAAGGAGATAATAGCAGTGTCCGGAATTTACCTGTTTGTAGAATGCAGCAAACTTCTTGAAAGGTCCCAGAAAACATTGTATTTTGTGCTTACTAGTGGAATATCATTTTCACATTTCCTGATATAAGTATATAGCAGAACTCTTCTCTTGAAGGATAAATACAGAGCTCAGTTCTTCATGTGATGCTTGTTCACAGTTAGTGAGGTGCAGAGTACAGGTCAGTAGTGGTCAGTAAAAACTAGCATAGGTCAGCAAATCAAGGCACATAAAGCAGAGTATAAGCTCAGGAAAATTCAACACCATGTGTTCAAGAAGGCATCTTTTAATACCTATGTGGACAGGATAAATATGAACTAGGTAATTGCATACTTACCTATATTGGTTATTAGCCCCATTACCTAAGAGACTCTTAAATTAAGGATAGAAAAATCATAAATCATTTTTTTGTATTCAAAGGATATTGATAATTTTAGTGAAGTCATTGAATTTTTGTTATGGATTTTTTTCTTTTTAAGATTGTTATTCTCTGATTTCTTAAATAGTACTGTCATAACCTGGGATAACATACTGATATTTAAACATGAAACTCAGAAAAAGTTTTCCCAAGCAAGGAACTTGTACTTTATAACCCTGCCATCAAGAATTTTTTGACAAAATCAAATTCAAGTCAACTTCGAAGCATTCAGTCTTTATAAATCTGCATGTACCTCCATACCTATATCTCCAGGATATCATAATAGCCATAGTATCCACCATGTAAATATTGCGTGCCTACAAGAATATGGAATACTTCAGAAGATTTTGTTTTCAGAAAAATTAAGGTCCAACGCTTAAAACATTAGCCTATGGCATTCCTCCTGGGTTTAGTATATTTATTGCTGGAAATAGTAATATACACTCCAGTTTTCCTCGCCGTGTAAGCCACGAACAGGCGTGATTTCATTCGGTTTTCTATCTCTAGCACTGTCTATGGCTCCTGATACAAATATTCAAAGACTACTTTATGAGTTAATAAAATGATCAAATGAAAGATGGTCATAGTACATAAGGCAAAGAAGGAGCGTATTTACCTTCTAAAAGCTATACAGCTCAGTTAAATAATTTTTTAAACATGTGCCCTCGCTTTGGTACGAAGTTACAGGAACCATCTCCCACTGTGTGCCTACCCCCTTCCTTGCTGGAAAATTACTCTGAATATCATTAAGCATTTAGCCCAGTGGTGGAGAAATTTTATTTTCTATAAAAACCTGAGGATTCCTTTATATACAGAATGAAAAACGGCATTTTTAAGAGTCTTGCCACAGAATTAAATGTTAATTGTTTTTGTTATGATTTATCGTAATAAATTTTGGAGTTTGCTGAAAAGCTCATTACTATTAATTGTTTGTGTTGATTGTTGAGCTGGCAGTGATCTGGCAGTGGGACAGATTTACTACACTAACTTAGTCACCCTAATAAGTATAACTAGCTTTTTTAGCTTTTGAATGACTTTCTTTTTTTCTTGTCTCAGCCCAGGAGAATAAGTGCAGTCTCCGTGGCTGAGCGAGTTGCATATGAGAGAGGAGAGGAGCCTGGGAAAAGCTGTGGCTACAGTGTTCGATTTGAGTCCGTCCTTCCCCGCCCTCATGCCAGCATAATGTTTTGTACTGTCGGTCAGTAATGGGTTTTATTTTGGCCTTTCACTGGGGGTTTATATTGTGTCATTTGTGAAGAAAACTTGGTACGGTGCAGAGTGGCTAGAAATGAGAACTCAGGAGCCAGTCTTAGAATTCCAGTTTAAATAGAACTTCTGGCACTTTTTTCCAAAATGGAGAGCATGAAGTTACCCTCTTGTTGTAGCTTAGGTTAGTAGAGTTGCATCTTTTAATACTCTTTTCATCAAACAAATATGTTTCAGAGTACACTGTTAACCTTTTTAGTAACTTAAGTATTCAGGTTGCTGTGTCATTCTTAAAATGATGGTGGGGTTATATTAACTAAAGCATAGTGATTGTCTAGAAGTTTGTTTCTTTTCACTTTTTATACTTCCCTACTGTAATCAACATAGAAACTTAACTCCAGGTGTTGCTCTCATTTCCTTTTCCAGGTGTGCTCCTAAGAAAATTAGAAGCAGGCATTCGAGGAATCAGTCATGTAATTGTAGATGAAATACACGAAAGAGACATAAATGTGAGTAACTTGAGGGTTAAAGTACTAATGCTAGGATTCTGAATTTAAAAAATTAAAAAAGTAGAATGTCTTTCCCTTTCCCCACTTTACATCTTCTATCAAAATCAGAAACTTCAGTCACTAATACAGTAGACAACTGTTTTTAGCACAGGCAGTAAACCTTTTTTTCTTGGTTAAATGCACTGAATTCTGAAAGTAAAGTTCTCTTGTTAAGTGTCATTGCAGTGATTAGTAAGAGCTAGCATAATTCAGCAACTGAACTATTTATGACTGAATCACTGATAGAATTTTAATCAATTTTTCTTTGAACTGGAGGTTTATCTATGGTAAATGTTATTTTTAAATTTTATAGAATTAGTAATGTCTTTTTGGATGTGTGCAGCTCTGATCTTTTCAGATGTTAATGATAATCATGCTCTAATTAGGAGGAAACTAGAATTTATTTCACACCCTTCCTTTTTTGGTCTTTGGCAAAAATTGTATACAATTACTATATAATTGTATGATTTGAAGATTGATACCATAAAGCAACAATTTGTTTTTATGCCACTGTTTTCCATATCCAAAGGTGTCATTGAATAGACAATATGTCATTCAAACTGTTAGCAAGCCACTGTTGCTCAAAACATTCATTGGCCTTTTCTTCAGACAGGACTCTTACAGCTGTTGTTGCTAGCCATCTTTATTTTGAGAAAACTTTGACCTTTATGGTTGAGCTAAAATGACTAAGAAAGTTTGGTTTATCAGATAACTTTTAAAATCTGAAATTTAACTTTCCAGTAGGATAAAATTTTTGTGGTTTTTGTCATTCAGAATCTCTTGAAAACTGTAGTTCTTTTTCTAATGAACTTAATCAAAATGAAATGTTTCAAAACTGTCTTAACCAGCATGGGTACAATCCAGTGTTTTTAGTTTATTCCAAATCCTACTGGAAACATCATGGATCATCATTGCTATTTTCCTAAAAAAGATAAAATAAAAAAAAAGTTTTGGTCAACTTTCCTTCAAAGACTGTCAGGTCAATATGAAGGTACCATTCAATGAAAAAATGAAAAAGTACCTTTGCAGAAACTATATTCTCTTTCAGATGAACCTTATCCTGAATTATCCAACTTACAGATGAATTATTCTAAATACCAGAGGAATAGGAAAATTCAGCAGTGCTGCTGGATTAAAAGGTTAATTACCTGAGTCATTTGTATTTTGTATATTAAAAACAAACAGCTAGAAAATAAAAGATAACATTGCTGTAGTCAGAATGTCAAGTACTTAAAGAATAAATCAATCCTATAGATGTCTATTCTTCCCAAGTTGATGCGGTTTGAATGCAGTTCTCATCAAATTCTCATCAGTGTTTTTCATAGAATTTAACAGGCTGATTATGAATATTTACAGGGAAAATTTATGGCCCAAAATAGCCAGGATTTCTGAAGAAGAGCAGAAAGGATAGTCTTGGCTTTCCAGATATCAGCACTTAAGTTGGAAGTTCTAGCAATTGAGATAGTATAGTCCCTGGGTTGACCATTTGACCACTGAATTATTCAGAGTGTAGAAACAGATGGTGTGTTGAATGCACCTTTGGTAAAAGAGTGATGATGCGTTGAGTCACTGGGAAAGGGGAATAGGTTCTACAGCAAACAGAGCTGGAAACAGATGGTCATCCATAAGGAAATAGGTGCAGTTGGATCCTTGCCTCCTATCTAAATACAAAAATCAGTTTCCAGATAGATTAAGGATAAATGCCAAAGCAATTTAAAAACTCTTTAAGTAAAAAATATTTGTAAACATCTAGATAGCACTGACCAATAGAAATATATATATGTCTGTAGGGTACCTGCATAGATGAGAGAGGAAAGGTATATGAAAAGGAATAAAAATTCAGGATCGTTTTCTGTACTTGAGGGAGGCAGAAAGTGACGAGCAAGAGGGCTTTGCAGCCAGAGAAGAGTTTACAGCTACAGGGCTGTAGCTTTTGTGTTATTTGGTAGGTAGATGGATACGGTACCTTATTAAGTAATAACTATTTTGGCTATTATTTTGTTTGAATGAACCAAATACAACCTTTGTAACATTGTAAAACATATTAGCTTTGCAGGTGGTTGGATAACTGAGTTTGGGCTCATGGCTTTCCCATTTTCTGTAGCTAAAGTTTGTTTGCCTACAAATAGAAATTGCACTGAAAATTTTGATGAATTCTTTGCGGTCTTTTATTTTTTTTTCCTCTTCTCCTTTCCAAATAGTACTCATTTCTAACCCCACAGCTATTAGTCTAAAAACTGTTGTTAAAAATTCTACTGAATTTCACAGTGGCCCTCTATGTTACACTTTTGGAAGCTACCAAAGAACCTGAATTTCACTGATGTCTGCATAACAAGAAATCTCTTAGGTGTCTCTCATTAGAATGAACTTACGCGATTGTATTTTCATTTGTGTTTTAATAGACTGACTTCCTTTTGGTAGTGTTGCGTGATGTGGTTCAGGCTTATCCTGAAGTTCGCATTGTTCTCATGTCTGCTACTATTGACACCAGTATGTTCTGTGAATATTTCTTCAATTGCCCCATCATTGAAGTTTACGGAAGGACTTATCCAGTTCAAGGTAAATAGTTTGGAGGTGGGGTGGGAAGGTAAACTTCTTTTATGCATTAGTGTTTGGATTTTCTTAATCTTGGAGATTGGAATAATAGTTCTAAAGACATTTAAAATACAGGCTAATGTAGAATATCAAATGAATCATGGCATTCTTGGGCCTTTAGTAAAGCTATGGCAAGTGTAATCTGAGGAGCAAGAACAAGTTTCATTCATTTCTTGAGGAGTTGGCAAGTCCAGTAAATTTCCTGACTCTTCCTTATAGCCGAAGATAGCTTTCAGAATTATATACAGTCAGGTGTAAATCAGTATAGCCTATAGATGTTTATGGGAGATAACAGTATAAGCAGCCAAAGTCAAATTAACAAGAGAATCTTTCTTAGAGCCAGAGCAGGCGTATTTTAAAATGACATTAAGGTGTGTGTTTCAAGATCAAGTATTTCTGATGGTTAGGACCTCCTTTTTCAGAAGATTTTATTATTACCGTTTTTTAGGACAGCCATCTAATAGCTTGGTTAGAAAAATAAATTCTAGCACAGTCAAATTCAGGGCATGAAAATCTAAAAATTTTGCTATGTGGGTATGAAATGATAAATGGCTATTTAGCATGCTGTTTGTTTTTTTTTTTGAAATTCCAAAGTAAGAGTAGGTCTAAAATAAAAGCCAGGGCAGTTGTATCTTGTGAGGGTAAGGGCGACAATTCTAAAACTGCTTTACATGTATATTAAGATTGAAAAAACAATTAAGTGGATGGCAGATGGGGGAGTCAGGTTTACTGTTGGAGTTTAGAGGGTACAGGTAAGTAGGAGGGAAGCTTTGAATAAACTGGGTGGTATTGGATTACAGTTAGAGACAATCAGTAAGATGTCATGTTCAGATACAAGTGAATAGATAAAGAAATCATTACAGATATGTATGGATACACAGATGAGTATACATGCATATATTTCCTAGCTCTGTTGACCACAGTGGTGGAGACTGAGGGACACAGGAGCTAACCGGAAAGAGCTGGAATAATTTGACCAAAAAGAAAGGAACATAGTACAGAATTATAACCCTAAGGATAAAATAAATGCCCATGAATCTGTATGGTGGTTGAATAAATAAATGGGTAACAAAGGCAGATCTCCTATGGAATAATTCCCAAAAAATTATGTACTCTCCTCCTTACCTCAAAAACATGACTTATCTCCCTGTCCCTTGAGTGTATTGTGCTTAATGACTTGCTTCCACAGAGTAGAGTGTAGAAAGGGAGAAACAAAAGTAACTTCACAGTAATTTGGAGTATACTTGTATATTCTTGTATATATACTGTTTGTAGTAACTTGGAGTAACTTAACAAACAGTACCTCAGGTGAACAAGTTTAACATCGTCAGTGATGAGTCATGTAGGTTGTGTGTACCCTTGGTATAATGTGATGATTTGCACTTGGGACTCTTAGCATATAGAGGGGAAGTGTTCATAGATTATGAGACATTTCTTGACCCAGCAGAGAACCTCAGGGATATAATTGGTCAGCAGATACTCCAACTTTGCTGATGTCCCTCTTTAGAGTAATAACCAAAGGGAGACCATTTTATATGTACGTCCTGATAGAGGAAGGATGGACTACAGTATATTACTGTATAGACCTCTCTTTCCATATCTAACTGCTGTACCATGGGAGTGTACAACACAGTGCGTGTGCCCTGCAGCCATACCACAAATGTTTGATTATTGTATATAGAGGATACCCTGTCTGGCTTAGTGGGAACATGAATGAGAGACATTTCACCCACCTGCAAGGCCCAAGCCTTAGTCCAAACACTAAGTTTGGAAAAAGAGGTTATTAACACTGGAATTTCTTGCCAATTGTGAAGAATCAGATTGAAGGTATTAAGGTAATTTTGAGTTATGAATTAGAAAATGAGTTTTGAAGACTGTTCCATTCTGAAAGTTGACTGTACTTACCTGACTGGATTGTCCTGGCAGAATATTTTTTGGAAGACTGTATTCAGATGACCCACTTTGTTCCTCCACCAAAGGATAAGAAAAAGAAGGAGAAGGATGATGATGGTTTTGAGGATGATGATGTAAGTGAATCTCATGGAGAATTTTCATTAGGGACAGGTGGTTAATGCAGTGAACGGAATGATTAAAGTAAAAAGTTGCAATGAGTTACCATTAAAGAAAACCTTTTTCTTGTATTGTATTATTGCAGAATTCAATAATAATCTGGGATATTTTTAATCAGAAGACTTAATATAAATGAACAACAAATTAGTTTATCGGGGGAAAAAAAGACCAGTTGTAACAATTCTGTTTCTCATTACTAAAGGTTTGGTTTATCACTGATTCTCAGGCAGACTTTATAGAAAATTCAGACACTTTTTATTTTTTTATTTTGAGAGAGAGTGGAGGGGCGGTGGAGAGAGAGAATCCCAAGCAGGCTCCATGCTGTCAGGGCAGAGCACCACACAGGCAGAGCACCACACAGGGCTTAAACCCCTGAACCATGAGATCATGACCTGAGCTGAAATCAAGAGGCAGATGCTTAATCGACTGAGCCACACAAGTGGCCCAGACACATTATAATAGAAATAGATGATCAAGTGAGCTGCCAGGAGGACATTTATTTAAAAATTAAAGGACTTCATATTTGGTATGAGATGAGCCTGGGAATTCTACAGGGAGATATTGTGTATAAGTAAAGTAATTGTATGGTAATTGATACATAGGATCATAGAACTTAATTAGTAAGGAAAATATTTTTGAGAAGTCAACAGAGTATAGTCCTAAGAGAGATAAATACATTTGGTAGATGGAGCCATTCAGAGTTGCAGAACCGAATTTAAGAGATTGTGCTTGGATTTTGGCATTGCCAATGTATTTCCCATACATAGGTCATGAGAAAAATTTGGTATCTCAACATGTAGCAGGTTCTACATTTTTAGAGCTTAAATTTCTATATGCAGATCTGATTAATCAGCTAGAATTAATAAGGACATTAGGTGTTATTTGAATGTGAAGAACACATACAAGAGACACCTCATGAGCTGTAGTAATTGAGACCATTCAGAATATGTCTCCTAATTTTTGCAGGCAAATTGCAACCTTATCTGTGGTGATGAGTACGGTCCAGAAACCAGGATGAGCATGGCGCAGTTGAATGAAAAGGAAACCCCTTTTGAACTCATCGAGGCTCTACTCAAGTACATTGAGACCCTCAATGTTCCCGGAGCAGTGTTGGTGTTTCTGCCTGGCTGGAATTTGATTTATACTATGCAGAAGCATTTGGAGATGAATCCTCATTTTGGTGGGTGTTCTTTGAATTCTTCGAATTCTCACCCAATATTTGACAGTGAAAGTTAATAGTTTTGCTTGTTCCCTAGCCAGTGTGAAAACAAAACGTAGTATTGTGTCAGTATTTGAATAAAAGTATGCATTACGTAGAGCAGTTTTAAAATACGCTATTATTTTTAAACTTTAACTTTTCCTTATTCTTATAGGAAGCCATAGGTATCAGATTCTACCTCTGCATTCTCAGATTCCTCGAGAGGAACAGCGCAAAGTATTTGATCCTGTACCAAGTGGAGTGACCAAGGTAAAAAAACAAACATTTACACTTATGGGTTGGGAAGTTCCATAGATTCTAAGCAGATGTTATAGGCCTTCAAAGAGCTACCCCTAAAAAATTGTAATCCAGCTAAATTGAGGAGGGAAAGAAAGGGTCTTCTCATTGTGAGTTAAGTTTTTCATAAGTCAGGCTGCAGGTGGATGGTTTTTTTAAGGCTCCTGTAATTCTCTTGTCATTTGTTACATAAACAAATCCGTTCTTTTAAGTGCATAGTAGAATATTTTCTGAAGTATAATTTTTCTTAATATTTCATCACAGGTTATTTTGTCCACAAATATTGCGGAGACTAGCATTACCATAAATGATGTTGTTTATGTCATTGACTCCTGCAAGTAAGTTTCCAAGGCACCTATTTGCGTAGAGTAAATCTGAAGAATGTTCCATGTAGTATCTAGTATCGGAATCAAAAACACCTTTTTTTTTTTAATTGAAGTTTTGTGTTCTTGTACTGTCAGAATTGCTGTGCACTATACATACTGTGATACAGGCTAATTAGTAATTCTTGGTGTTGATTTGTCATAAGTGTTACAGTAGAAAGTGAAAAGCTTAACACTAACTTCTGAGCTTCCCACTGCTCTTGTCTGCTGATGTTTGCTCATTTCTCATTGGGTGTTTCCGTTGACCACTGCCACACAGTAGCAGGCTGGTTAGTGTATAAAGATGACCAGTATTTATCTCATGATAAGATATCCTACCTTTGAATCATTCACTTAAGAATTAAAAAGCTTCAAAAAAATTTTAAAAACTTCATATTTGGTACGTGATGATCCTGAGAAATACACAGGGATGCATTGTGTACAGATAAGTACACAAGACCCCCAGAGAGAAGAAAAAGTCAAAACTTTGTTATGTCTGGCCCATGTCTTCTCCACATAGTCCCACAGCCTGTCCCAGCAGTCGAGAAAGATCTGCCAGTGCCCGTTCTAGGGACTGGTGCAGAGCACGCAGCCCTCTGGGCCACTTCCAATCTCTTGGTGCCAGCTGCCTATGTGGATCGTTGAAGGAATCTGAGGTTGCTTAGGGGTTCAGAAAGACCATGCAGGCATCTGTTGGTGAGGTCGTCAGAAGTGCCACGTATTCTGGTTCAGCACATAACTTTTAGGTCATAGGTAGCCTGGAAGTTAAACTAAACATTGGAATAGAGTTGGTTTGAATCATTATCATTTACTTACAAGTGTGTACTAGATCCTGTTTGTATGCTTTACAGACTTCATTAATTCACTTAATGTTTATAAGTAAAGATCCTGTGAGGTCAGTAAGAGTATTATAGTCATTTTCAAATGAGGAAAATGAGGCACAAAAAGATGAGTATTAGTAACTTGGCCAAGATGTCAAGCACATGTGGCACATATGTGTTATTTTTCCCTCTTAGAAGTTTGACAGATCAGAAGATGCCATCAGGTTCTTACTGGTGCTTTTCACAGATAGTTGGCATAGTTCACTGGAAAGCATCCACCCCTCAGTGGACATAACAATAGTTATGTGCTGGTCGTGCATAAGAGTCTTAGAATTAATCGCTGTTTCCTATTTAGGCAGAAAGTGAAGCTGTTCACTGCTCACAACAATATGACCAACTATGCTACAGTGTGGGCGTCCAAAACAAACCTTGAGCAGCGGAAAGGACGAGCTGGCCGCGTACGGCCTGGATTCTGCTTTCACCTGTGTAGCCGAGCTCGTTTTGAGAGGTGAGACCAATTTTTTTTTTTCTTTTTAATTTTTTAATGTTTATCTATTTTTGACACAGAGTATGCGAGCAGGGGAGGGTCAGAGAGGGAGGGGGGGAGACACAGAATCCGAAGCAAGCTTCAGGCTCTGAACTGTCAGCACAGAGCCTGACATGGGGCTCGAACTCACTAACCTTGAGATCATGACCTGAGACGAAGTCAGATGCTTAACCCGACTGGGCCACCCAGGCGCTCCAAGAGACCAATTCTTGAATAAAGATTAAGGATTTTTTTTACCCCTTCATTCATCCCCTCCCCCCACCCTGCTATGAACCTAATGAACTCAGAGTACATACCCACCCTGCTATGAACCTAATGAACTCAGAGTACATAAATGCCTCCAGTTATGTATATTGGAGGATAGTTGTCTTTCATAACAAGGTTGTGGCAAGAATAAAATTGTCATTGATGGCATGTTTGATAGTGGTTACCTGATTATTACTAATCTTTTAAAGGGAGGCTGTATGGACATTATTTGGCAAGAGTGGGAGGGGCAGAGGGAGAGGGAGGGAGAGAATTCTAAGCAGGCTCCGTACTCAGCATGGAGCCCAACATGAGGCTGGATCTCGTGACTGAGATCATGACCTGAACTGAAATCAGGAGTTAATAGATGCTTAACCGACTGAGCCAGCCAGGTGCCCATTTGTTTTTGAGTATAGTTGACATCTGATGTTAGGTTAGTTTCAGGTGTACAACACAGCGATTCAATAGCTCTGTATATTATACTGTGCTCTCCACAAGTGTAGCTACTGTCTGTCCCCATACAACACTGTCACAATACCATCGACTGTATTCTCTGTGCTCTACCTCGGACCCTTGTGGCTTATTTATCCCATAACTGGAAGACTGTATCTCCCACTCTCTTTCACCCATTTTGCCTGTTCCTCCCCTTGTACCCTCCTCTGCCCCTCCACTCTGTCGAGCTAGTATTTTAACCATGTTTGTCAGCAGACAGGACCTGAAGAAGTCCTAGGTGTGATGATGACATTAAGGATTCAGGATAATTTTTCATCATTCTTCACTCAGATGAAAATAACATCAAGATATAAGTATAAAGTTACAAGTCACTGCTCAGTTAAGAGGGTCTTGTCCAGAGAGTCTTTTTGTAGTAAATATAAAACATGCTTTGGTAACTGTAAAAGCATGAGGGAAGGAGAGCTCTATAAATCTGATGATCTCTCTGCAAAGCATGAGGAAGGAGAACTCTATAAACCTGACGATCTCTCTGCAAAGATTTTATTAAACAAACATGTATATACAAGGGAAGATGGTTATTTTATGCTTTTTTTCTCTCAGACTGGAAACTCACATGACACCTGAGATGTTCCGAACACCATTGCATGAAATTGCTTTGAGCATAAAACTTCTGCGTCTGGGAGGAATTGGCCAATTTCTGGCCAAGGCAATTGAACCTCCGCCTTTGGATGCTGTGATCGAAGCAGAGCACACTCTTAGAGGTACCTGCAAATACAGACCTACCTAATACATGTAAATTATGCCATTTGTCTTGTCCTGCAACTAACATGTAACAAATGAATCAAGATACAGTCAGCAGGGCTGTGAGAAGACTTCCGATGTTGCCATATGTATTTAGTGTGGTCAGTTTTATAAAATGAGCAACATGAAGTAAGAAGGAAGTAACAGGAGTCTTTCTTAACCAATATTTAACGATCAGAACATGAGTTAGTCACAATACAATATTTTATGTAGCTCTCTTATTTTACGTAGATCTATTTGTGTTTTATAATCACATCATAAAAGTGGTAAAGTTTCGGAGAAAAAATAAGGGCATTGGAGCCAGGGGAATCTGGTTTTGAATTTTGAATCTAGTACTCATCTGTTAATATGAACTTTAGACTTTAGATTCCATCTCTCTAAAAATTCGGTAGATGGTATTAGACTTGTTAGGACATGTGTATTTAATGCTGTTACTATTATTTTGACTGCATGTATAGAGTTCTCATGGACTGTATTCCACTTCACAACCTACAGCAGCCTAATTCTAGTACCCTCTTCTTATCAGGTACTCCCAAATTTGGTTTTGTTCTATTTTTGAGTGAGGAGAATTGCTGGCTGTGGGCATGGTGCTCGCGGTTGGCTTGACAGATACAGAAAACTAACCTTAACCTGTAAGGAAGTGTTTCACCTTTGCCTCGGTTAAAGGGGCATTCATTACTGCGTCTGCTCATAAACAAATCTCTCCCCACAGAGCTTGATGCATTAGATGCCAATGATGAATTGACTCCTCTGGGACGAATCCTGGCTAAGCTCCCCATTGAGCCTCGTTTTGGCAAAATGATGATAATGGGATGTATTTTCTAGTAAGTGCTTTGTCTTATTGCTGATACTTAAGTGGCAGAACAATGTCAGAATCTTATTCCCTTCCCCATAAAAAACAGAAGACAAAACTAACTTCTGAAGTATAGAAGTGGCCTACTGTAGATACTGAGGAAAGTATGAAGTGCGGAGAATGAATCGTTTCAGTAGATGGACACCTGGGCCCAACTTGTTGGGGGAAAGCTAGTTTCTCAAAAGAGAAGTGCAGTTACTCTCAGGGGCTTAAGTAGTTGTTTTTGAAAGGGAAATAGCATTAGGAAATTTTGAAGATGGAGAGATTTGAAAAGATGGGAGAAGAGAGAATAAGGAAAGAAAAAATGTAATACTTGGTCATAATTTATGATTAATATGCATCCATTAATCTCAGAGCTCCTTATTTATTTTTTCCCTTTCTGCTTCTGGAGAGAGCAGCTATAGAAGTTCTTTGTTAAACCAACTCACTGCAAATAAAGCAGTATCATGGCCAAGAAAGGCTCTGACCCACAGTGACAGTACTGCTCGTGAACTGCTAGAACCAGACTGCGATCTGACTGTATTTCCTGTCTCTTTCAGTGTGGGAGATGCCGTCTGTACCATCTCTGCTGCCACCTGCTTTCCGGAGCCGTTCATTAGTGAAGGAAAGCGACTGGGTTATGTTCATCGAAATTTTGCCGGAAACAGATTTTCTGATCATGTGGCTCTTTTATCAGTATTCCAAGCTTGGGATGATGCTAGGTATGGGTTTGAAAGAGAAGAGTTGTAAGATGTGAGAACCGTCTCCAGCTTCTAATGTGATACTGGGCTTTGAGAATGACTCTTTGTCTATTTCAGAATGGGTGGAGAAGAAGCAGAGATACGTTTTTGTGAGCACAAAAGACTCAATATGGCTACACTAAGAATGACTTGGGAAGCCAAAGTTCAGCTCAAAGAGATTCTGATTAATTCTGGATTTCCAGAAGGTAATGACTCACATTCTTGAAACCTCCCTGAAGGATGTTTATGTAGCGTGCACACGTTGACAGTGCAGTATATTTTAGCTTCACTTTAGACCCTGTGCTTTTTCTGTGTTCCTAGCTATTTCTTAGTTATTGGAACCATAGTGATAATCCGTTTTTCACCTTTATTCAGCCTTTTAAAAAAGGAAATGGAAGGTTGTGATGCTCAAATTGTAACACACTACAAAGATGATTAATAGATGTTTTAAAAACTGTACTACTTTTTAGAGACTTTTTAAAGTCTCTTTTATCTTAAGGGGCATAGCTTTTAGCAGTTTTAGAATGAGTGGTTTGTTGAATTACCTCAATTAGTGGTTTGTGAAGTTGACTGATCAGCCTGCCCACGTGTTCACGTGTAGATATGAAATTTACCATGTTAAATTTTAAGTGGCTTTAATTAAGGCTTTCGTGTGCTGGCAGGTAAGAGGGCTTGGATGTGTGCTGGAGAAACAATCCAGCTGTTTATTTCATATGTGAATTGAGCTATTGAACTCCATCTTCTCTAGAAAGAATGGCTATTTAAGAACACTAGATGGAATATTTTTATTGTCCTGTTGGTCTAGCTCTTATTCAGAGAGTAGATGATTAAACCAATGTATGCAGAGGGGTTTTGTTTTTTTGTCTTTAAGTAATCACTCCAGGCTTATGTTGTGGTCAAGTCTGTATTAGAAAATACAGGTATTTTAGTTTTTTTGTTGTGGAGACTCAGAGTTTCTCCTTGAACTTAATGTGGGCGCAAGAGTTCAGAGAATAGAGGAAGTCAGGCAGGCAGGTTATCGGAAAAAAGACATGGGAAGGAGTCAGTTCGCCTAATTCTCTTAACTAGTTTACATGCAGTATGGGATCATTACCCAGATATCTGATATTTTTACCCCATTCCTCTTAACAGATTGCTTGCTGACACAAGTGTTTACTAACACCGGACCAGATAATAATTTGGATGTTGTTATCTCTCTCCTGGCTTTCGGGGTGTACCCTAATGTGTGCTATCATAAGGAAAAGAGAAAGATTCTCACCACTGAAGGGCGTAATGCACTTATCCACAAGTCGTCTGTTAATTGTCCTTTCAGTAGCCAAGACATGAAGTACCCATCTCCCTTCTTTGTATTTGGTGAAAAGGTAAGAAAAGATTCGCTTAGAAAAATTAGCATTGAAAATCTAGGTTGTCCTTACTTATTAAAGTGCAGTGGGAACATGAGTTTTCATTTTCTTAAAATTTTTTTTTTTTGACGTTCATTTATTTTTGAGACACAGAGAGACAGAGCATGAACGGGGGAGGGGCAGAGAGAGAGGGAGACACAGAATCTGAAGCAGGCTCCAGGCTCTGAGCTGTCAGCACAGAGCCCGACGCGGGGCTCGAACTCACGGACCGCGAGATCATGACCTGAGCTGAAGTCGGACACTTAACCGACTGAGCCACCCAGGCGCCCCGAGTTTTCATTTTCAAAGCATAAGTTCATTATCATTATTTGGGAATTAGAATGTCCTCTATTTCCTCTTGCCTCTTTTTCCATCTGCAGATTCGAACCCGAGCCATCTCTGCTAAAGGCATGACCTTAGTCACCCCCCTGCAGTTGCTTCTCTTTGCCTCCAAGAAAGTCCAGTCTGATGGGCAGATTGTGCTTGTGGATGACTGGTACGGAGTTTCAGATGTGAACTACAAACTGCATTCTTAAAGTTGTGGTGTAAGGGGATACAGCTGCCAGTCTAACTTAATTTGTGAAACATGACAATTTCGTGACACAGTGAGGTGCTTTATAACATTGTCTTTTCTTGGAGAGTGGTATACTTTGGCGGTTCATACTCAGTAGTAAGTCTTACATGACCTATACCAATAGAAGCAGATGCATTAGGCATTGGAGCTATATCTGCCCCCATGAATACTACCCTAGGGAATCAGAATCCAATTGGAACTTGGGGGGTACTTCTTTTGTATACTCTGTTGGTTAGAGACGACTGGTAAGCATGTAGTAATTAGCACTTGACAAAAATGGAGATCTTAGTGACCAGTCAGTAGGCTCAGTCATATTCCTGAAAACTTGTAACACTCCAGCAGTGTGTAATTTCTTCCATTCTTTTATTGAAGCTAAGTGATCTGCATTGCTAACCTAACAGTATTTTGCTTGAAAAACTTCTTGGTTCTCAATACCTGCCAGTAGCTAGCAGTGAGTTTTAAGAAATTAAGTGTAGACGGTTATCGTTCTTGATACCTGTAGTTGAAAGTATTGGTACTTAGTAAGAAGTTAAATTTATTCTTTCAGTTACCATGTATGAAATAGGGAGGTAGTAGTATTTTGCTATATGTACCCTTGTTGTACTTTGTCGTTTTTCTCTATTTTAGGATCAGATTGCAAATATCTCATGAAGCTGCTGCCTGTATCACTGCTCTCCGGGCAGCCATGGAGGCTCTGGTTGTTGAAGTAACCAAACAACCTAATATCATCAGCCAGTTGGACCCCGTTAATGAGCATATGCTGAACATGATCCGCCAAATCTCTAGGCCCTCAGCTGCTGGTATCAACCTCATGATTGGCAGTACACGGTGAGTACCCCAGTAACTTCTCTTTGAACCAAGCTGAGGACAGGAATCTTTTTTTTTTCTTTCCTGTCTTAAACTATTTATTTATTTATTTATTTATTTTGAGAGGGAGAGAACACGAGAAGGGGAGGGACAGAGAGAGAGGGAGAGAATGAATTCCTAGCAGGCTCCAAGCTGCCAGCATGGAGCCTGGTATGGGGCTTGATCTCGAGAATCATGAGATCATTGACCTGAGCTGAAATCAGGAGTCAGACGCTTAACCAGCTGAGCCACCCAGGGGCGCCAGAGGACAGTGATCTTACACTGGCCTAAAATTCCCACAGTTAACTGACAGAAGCCTGGTTATTTAAGTTAAAATTCTAGACGTACACTCAATATGAAATATAATGCTGGTTAACACACTCAGAAGGATGTTACTAACTTTTGTCTCTGTTAATGATATATTATGTCAGTGCATATTGGGAGTTTGAAGGGGACCTTGAAAGTACATTCAAAGCCCAGGGTGGGTCACATGACAGGAAAATGACAGAGCCCAGACAGTTCTTTTTGCACAGTACTGTTTTGCTATCTCTAGCGAAAAAATGTTGGTGGGTGTTAAATTGCTGCTTCTTCAAATGAAAAGCCTCAAGGTTTATCTTAGGGAAGTGGAAGAATGTGAATATCTTAGAATGCCTGGGTGGCTCAATCGGTTAAGCTTCTGACTCTTGATTTCAGCTCAGGTCATGATCTCATGGTTTGTTGAGTGCCAGCGCCCCAAGTCACGCTCTGCACTGACAGCATGGGCCTGCCTGGCTCTTCTCTCCCTCTCTGCCCCTACCCAGTTTGCTTTCTCGCTCTCAAAATAAATAAACTTTTTAAAGAGAAGAGTGTGAGTATCTTGAAGGGTAAAGAGAAGAATGTGAAATATCTTAATTCTTAAATTTTTTTCTTTGGTTCACTTTTTTTCACCTTTTTATTTGCCCACAACCTTTTATATGGAAACATTTGATACCTGCAGAAATGGCAACCCCCGTATGGTATCATAACCTAAACTCCCTAATCACCAGCATCTTGTGCCACTTGCTTTCATATATCTGTTTGCACAAACACACCACTTTTTCTTAATCCTTTGTGATGGACTCTCAGCGGTTGTTATTTTACATTGGTATACTTAGTGTATCATTTAAGCACATAGCTGCAATACCATGATCACACTCCAAAAATTTAAGTGTTGTGATAACACTAATATACAAACATACTAAAATTTTTCTAATTACCCAAAAATATTCCTTAATCTCCCTCTTAAGGATCACTTACTGCATTTGGTTATAAACTACTGTAATTTTAACATATAGAACTGTTATGTGCTTTATGGATTCTGGGTCACATCTCGCTATAACTGATTTACTTCTTAAAACTTATTAATCATAGCACATAGTATTCATTGTATTCTTGGCACTGTGCTAAGTGCTCTTCTGATATTTGATCTGTGATGTAGGTAGATCTTGTTCCTTTAATATGAATGAGGGAACAAGCACAGAGAAGTTCAGACTGAAGGCCATAGAGCTAGTGAATGGTAGGACTGGATTCAGACTAAGACCATAGCGACTCCTAAAACAGTACTCTTATTTATTGTGTTAATACTTTGCCCTGCCCAGAGGGTCAAATATATGAAGAATTATTGAGAATAGTCTTCAAAAAGAAAGGTAGATAATAAGTGTCATAGGCAGATACAACTGTAGTGCTCATGGGTGTTTAGAAGAGGAAAGATTACTTTTGGCAGGAGGGATCATGATTAAGGAGGCTTCACATATAATCTGCTCTGTGAAGGACAAAAGAACCTTTCTGACCTAGAAAGGATGGGATAAATACAAGACAGAGTTCAAGTTGCGTAAATATAACGATGGCCTGAATTACAGTAGGGAGAATTGAAATGGAGAGAAGTGAGTGGATTAGACAGGTTTGCAAGAGAATTGGGAAGAACTGGTGATGGGTTGCAATGGGGGGGAATAGTGCATGGAAGGAGTGAAGACAAACCCCAGCCACATTTCTGACTTGGACAGCTGCTGAATTCAGAGTGCTAGTCTCTAAGGAAAGCTGCAGAGGAGGAGGAGTAAGCAGTGTGGGGTATGCTGAACTGGGGTTTTTGGTGAGACATCTTGATTTATGCAGTTTTTCATTACCCCTCATTTTCTTTGTACTTTTCCTAGGTATGGAGATGGTCCACGTCCTCCCAAGATGGCTCGATATGATAATGGAAGTGGATATAGATGGGGAACTTCTGGTTATGGTGGTGGAGGCTATGGCAGCGGAGGCTACGGAGGTGGCGGAGGCTATGGTGGTAGTGGAGGCTTCGGTGGCAGTGGCTATGGTGGTGGCCCCAACTCCTTTCGGGCAGGCTTTGGCGGAGGCTATAGAGGAGGTGCCCGAGGTGGCTTTAGAGGTATCTCAGGAGGCGACTACAGAGGGGCTAGTGGAGGAGGCTTCAGAGGATCTGGGGGATTCCAGCAAGGGGGTATGAGAGGGGGCTTTGGGGGAGGTTACTTTGGACAAGGAAGAGGAGGTGGTGGCTATTAAAGCTTGGTTATGTCAGTTCCTATGCATAGACAGTAAAAAAAAAAAAAAAAAAAAAATTTTTTTTTGCATGCTACCTATTTCCCCCAAGTTGTTTATTTGATGCCAGTAAGTAAACCCATTTTCCATCCATTTTGTGGTTCATTGTAGTTTAAGGAAACCAAGCGTATAGCTACATTAGTGGTTTTGTTTATATTATGTAAAATATGATGACCTATTATAAAAGTACCACAGTTTGTATTTTTTCTTTAAGGAGTAAAGATTTGCCCTTAAAATTAACTTGATATTTTCTTGGCTTTAGTTTACTACAATAGAAAATAAAGTATTATACCAAATACTGGCCATGTAGTTCGTTGTTGACCTTACATGGTAGAGTAATTTTACAATGCCAGTTACATCTATTAGTTAGTTTTAAGCTTCACAGGAAAAATTGTACTTTCAGTTTTCCAAAGTATACCAAGTGATATTACTGCTTGTAGTAGTTAAAATAAATAGCCTTGAAATGGAATTGTTATTCTTACAGCAAATCCTGGCCAGTACACAATTTCACATGGACCTCTGCACTTGAATAAAACTTTTGACCTACGGCTGAATGTTTTTACTTTTTCCCAAGCTTTGTCTTTGAAAAGTCTAAGACCAAGGTCAGCATTCTCTTTTCTAGTTAGTTTGTAGTGTAAAAATTAATTTTAATTAGAATTAGAAATTAACCTACAAAACTCTTTAATGATTATAAATCAAAGAATGAACCTTCACCAGTGCATCAAGTTTTAGTAGAGATGTTTATACATTTATAACACTATATGGTTTTCAATAAATTTTCACGTTTCTGACTTGAGAAATAGCACAGTATAGGAGAGATTACAAAGGCTTGGACTGAGTAGAATTGGGCTCATCTTAAAGCTGCAGATCTCAAGATTGTACTTCCAACTACGATTTCCTTTCTGAGCATCAGATCCTATTAACAACTGCTGCTTAGATATCCACAGAAATCAAGAACTCCGCACTTTCCAGACTGAAGAGAACCACCTAATTCACCCGGTGCCCTATCCTATACTGTGTTCCCCTGTTCATCTGTGGTTTTTGGTGTGTGTGTGTGTGTTTGTTTTAATCACAGGAGTTTTAGCTGCTTCTGGCCAAAGCCTTAAACACTTTCTGGTTGTGCTTTTGTAAACCAGCTGCCTGTTCTCTTCAGGCTTGTGTTCACTTGGAAGTGCAGTGATGCTGCAGCGTAAACATTCCCATACAAATCTCATACCACCGCCACCCACTCCTGGCTTAAACCATTGATTCCCTAGAGCCTTCAGAGTAGAAACTGCTCTCCCTTCTCCTCCAGCCTCAGTCCTACTCCCCAGCCATACTGAACTTCTAGCCTCATCAGTGCACCATGCTTTCTCTTGCCTTTTGCACATGTTATGACAACTCCCACAGAACATATACACTCAGTAATACCTCACTCACCTGGTACTCATTTCACCAACAGCTTTAACTACAAATGAGAAATCAAAAGATGACCAGAATGGCCAAGAGAGATGAAAATTACATTCCCTAGAACTTGAAAGAACCAATTAGGCATAATCTTTTAGTCTTTTGCTAAGAACCTAGGGAAATGCCTAGGCAGATTTCTAGAGCTCTTCTCTTTGTGGCTCCCTGCTGCCTGTGTTTGCTCCACCAATTATAGCTATCCTCCCTAAAACAGCCTCTGTCTCTTGAGCTCCGTGAAACTGCTTGTGCTGTGCTTGGTTCTTTCTTCCTCTGCCATGATCTACCAGTTACATGTATGGAGATAACAGCTTTGTGGGTTTTTTTAAATAGGTCATTTGGTTTTCTAGTTGTTTGCATGGGAGTGGGGAGGAAAATCAGCCATCAGACTGTCCATAGCGGAAGTGGAAGTCAACTTAAGTTGATTTTAATTGTCAAAAGAACCCATTATAACCTCCAGAAACCATTCCTTTTTAAGAATTATCAGACACATGGAGCGGAAGGCCATGTGGAGGATTACTTTGTGGCATATTAATATACCTGGAGATATCGAGGCACCTGGGTGGCTCAGCTGGTTAAGTGTTCGACTTCGGCTCAGGTCATGATCTCATGGGTTCCTGATTTCGAGCCCGGATTGAGCTCCATGCTGGCAGCTCAGAGCCTGGAGCCTGTTTTGGATTCTGTGTCTCCCTCTCTCTGCCTGTCCCCTGCTCACACATTCTGTCTCTCAAAAATAAACATTAAAAAAAATACCTGGAGATACCAACCAATGTGCCGTGTTTCCTTTCTTTCTCAAACGTCCCTCTATATCTGCCTGGAACGAAAAGAATATTCAGTTTAAGGGATGTTGCAGGTGCGAGGTGACTGGAAAGCGTTTCCAAAACGAGAAAGCCGATTGTACCCCTTTCCCATTCAGGAGATGAAAAGGGCTAGACACAGTAGGGTGAAAGAATTGAGGAGAAAGATCTGTGGAAGGGTGTAAAGTTGCTGCTCACCGCACACGTTCATTGGGGTTTGGAAGTGTAGGGAAATTTGGCACTGACAAAACCGGGTCTCCCCTGCTAGAAATTTAGGCCGGGATAAGAATGGACCTGTCGTGTGATGGTATCTTCACTGTGTACTTCTCAGTTTGAAGATTGTAGCAGTGATGACTCAGTAGCTTTCTTTGAGGCTGAGGGTGATACAGAAGGGAATCGCAGAGATTCCTCTGGGCCCAGAGAGGGAATAAGCCAATGTGCCAGTTCTGGGAAACCGTGCTCTGTGTAGTCTTTGTGTCAAGAGGCTGTCAACGCTGTGTCCCTAAACAACAGCTACAGTTTGATGGGATCTCCTCTATGTTGTGAGTGTGCACATAAAATCCTCTGGACCTCACCTCTGCCGGAGGAACAGACCAGGAGACCAAGAACAGTTGTGTCTGCTTAGGGTCAGCACAGACACCTAGAAAGAGGACCTCAACTGTGTGTGGCAAAGCACATATTTGAAAGCCAGTTTCCCTGCCTCTGATTTTAGAAGCAGAATTGGGATAAGAGAAACACCGCCAGAAATGGAAGTGTGAATTACCCTGAAACTGATGGATGGTTTTGGTTTTGACTGGAAAAAGTTCCTGAATCCACTGGATTTACCTGAAAGGCAAGTTAATTAGAAGTGTATTTGTGTCCTGTGATATTTGTAGACTGTCCTATTTGGTGTAGTGTAAATTCTGAATCATGTGAAGAAAATTTACTACTGAATCAGAGCTGATTACAGTTATTGAACTACTTAGTGATAATTTAGCTTTTAGTAAAGAATCTACTTGGGAACTAATTAGGGTGACCAACTGTCCCAGTTTACCCAGGACTGAAACATGGAAACTGCTAAAACTGGGAAAGTACTATGCAAAGTGGAACAAGTTGGTCCCCGTAGGATAATCTTAATGGGAGATCGTTCAGGAATTTCCAAACTTTGAAATCACATATTCCCTTCAAACCTAGAAATTAATTATAGAGATGTTAAAGGAAATTATATAATCCAGTGTTTAACACTTCTCACTTTGGTAAACCTATGTAGTATTTTCCATACTAACCTATAAAAATATGAACTATATATACTTAGTGGTTATTTTTAATACTTTAGTAATTGGAATGATTTTAAAAAAAATTTTATCTTTTTAAAATAATAGGAAGTACAATAGGATTTGATTAACCCTCTGATATAAATAAAATCTAAAGTTTTTTGGCATTAGTAATAGTTCTAAGCATTTCCAAATTAGACAGCTGTCAATGGCTTCAGAATTTTATTGGTAAGTAAAAGTGCACCTTATACAAATGCAAAATCTAAAAAATGATAAAAAATTTTGTGTTGTCATGTTTGGTATTAAAATAGTTACAAGTTGCCCTAGTTTTCTACAGAACAAATGAGTGTTCTGTAGAAAAAGCAACATAATTTTGTTACAAGACCACTTTAGGCTTCAGTTTGAATAGTAACGAATATGTGAAAAGAGACTTAAATATTATGCATATCAGTGGTCAGAAGCTTCTGTGGGCTGAGAGGCTCCTTTGAGAATATGATGAAAGCTGTGACTCCCCACCAGAAGGCATGCACAAAATTTTTTACTTACAAGTTTCACTAGATCACAGACCCTTCAAGCCCCTATGTACTTCACTTTAAGAACACCTGATTCAGTTCAATCCACTGAAGTGTACTACTATATTTGTATAGTCTTCTCGTCTTTCATTTTAATAGTTTGGAAAAATTATACCCCTGTCCTCAAATGTAATGTTTTCAGGGTGTAGCTGTTGAATCTAGAAGAGAACCCTTACTTCGGGGCAGTTGTCTTGCAAGGAATGGCAACTTTCTCCTATAATCAGAGCAACTTTTCTGTACCCCTTGCTGCCAGAGGAATGCCTTTCCGTCCTTTGATTTGTAGCCAGTTTCACTGCTGCTACTTTGTAAACTGACAGCAGGCTTTGGCATTGTGGGTCCCATTGTGCTGTTCAGTTGAGGTTCTACCCTTAGCTGCTACTGGCATAGTAATGAAATGGGAAGTTTCCACTCCCACTGCCAGTATTACAAAAAAGAAAAATGGGGTTCAAACTCATCCCTTTTCATTCCACACCACGGGCCGCTCATCTAACCTTGATTTGATCAGTCTTTGACCTCTAGAATCCTAACATTTTCATCCTCAGCAACTTTGATGAAATGTCCTTAAAAAGTCCTGGATTGTAAATCTCAGCCTTCAGCACAGGCAGAGACGCCCTAGTATCATTCTTTAAAACTATTGGGGCGCCTGGGTGGCTCAGTCGGTTAAGCGTCCGACTTCAGCTCAGGTCATGATCTCACGGTCTGTGAGTTCGAGCCCCGCGTCAGGCTCTGTGCTGACCGCTCAGAGCCTGGAGCCTGTTTCAGATTCTGTGTCTCCCTCTCTCTCTCACCCTCCCCCATTCATGCTCTGTCTCTCTCTGTCTCAAAAATAAATAAATGTTAAAAAAATTATTTAAATAAAACTATTTAGCAGTTACTACTTAGGATGCATGGTACTGTATGGGATGCAATGTTCCTAAGACCTGAGGCCTATATTCTAAGAAATTTACAGTGGAGGGGCACCTAGGTGGCCCAGATGCTTAACCAACTGAACTACCTAGGCATGCCCCCCCCTCCCAAAACAAATGTGGTTTTAACATTGTTTTTGATACTTAGTCCAATAAGAGCCTTAGGTGGTCTATGTAGATAGTAGGGAAAAATTAAGTTTATAGCCAATTCCTGATTCATTTCCATTTATCTGCTGGGAACTGGAATAAAGTAAGACAACACAATAGCACTATATTATATAGAATTAGGTTCAATTGTAGGAGACCAGGAAATCCAAAGTAAGAAGTAAACAATACAGAAACATTTCTTCCTCATTCAAGAAGTCCAGAGGTAGTCAGTATAGGGTCAACAGATGTTCCATGTTGGTTTTCATTGTAGGGCTGGTAGGTAGGTGTTCATGTTAGAAATTCATGTTTCTTCCATCTTGTTTTACCATTGTATGGTTTCCATTCAGAATCACCACATGGGCCAAGATAGCAGTTGTTTCTCAAGCCATTACGTTTGAATTCCAGCCAAGCAGAAGGGATAGGACCTTTCTACAAAGTTGTGCACATTATTCCAACTTGCATGTCTCCCTCCAGCTAGGATCTAATCACCTGGCTACACGTAACTGTAACTGAAGTTAGGCATTATGTCTAAATTTGATGGCCGGCTGGAGTGCCTGGGTGGCTTGGTGGTTTAAGCATCTGACTCTTGGTTTCAGTTCAGGTCATGATGTCGCGGTGGTGAGATCGAGCCCCCCCGCCTCTGACGCTCCATACTCAGCATGAAGTCTGTTTGGTGTTCTCTTTCCTCTCTCTGCCCCTCCCCTGCTCATGCTTTCTCCCAAAATAAGCATTAAAAATAAATGAATTAGATGGCTTATGTTCCCTCTAAAATAGGGGTTTCATTTTCTAAGATACAAAAAATGGCCTTTTTCACAAAGCAGAACTATGGATTTTTGTTTATAAAAGGAAATAAGCACTCAGCCTCAAACACTTATCTTTCTTCCTTAATTTGACTTTTACTTTGCGTTGCCTGTAACTCAGCGAAGGTGACTCTGTTGCTGTAGAGGATCTCTTGAGGCTGAGAGTTGAATAAGGCAAGGTTATTCTTCAGTTTCATCAGTAGCCTTTTTTTATTCTTTTACACAAGGTCTTGTTAACTGGGTGACATAATTTAAGGTATTGTCCACGGAGGCTTTAACAAGAACAGTCTTTCTATAGTGAATTTAATGAGCTATAAGAGGAGGAATTTTCCTTTCTAATCCTCTTCCTCCACTTCCTTGTTTTTGGCTTTAGGAAGAGGTGATGGACAAAGACAGGATCTTTTGAGAGTGAGCAAAAAGCAATAGCTTTGCAAGAGCACGCTGCTCACTCACGGGTCATCTGACTTTTATCTGTTGCTGCCGTTGGTTTCCAGTCTATTTCTCTTTTTTCCTATGCTCACTTCAGAGTAGTTTGTTTTTGTGTGTGTGTGTGTGTGTTTGCTTTTTTTTTTCTCCTATTCTCATGTCCCTAAAGCATGCGAAAGCATTTTTTAGATTTTCTAAGAAATTTGATTGTTCACAAAGTTTTCTCCCTCCTTCACCTTCCCATCTCTCCTTTCCAATGTAACAAATGACCACAACTTTAAAGGTTTAACACCAGTTTATTATCTTACACTTATATAGATAAAAGTCTGACATGCGTCGCCCTGGGCTAAAATCAAGATGGTGACAGGAACTTTCTGGAGGCTTCAGGGGAGGATTTATTTCCCTGCTCATTTGGGTGGCTGGCAGGATGCAGTTTTTTGCAGTTGTAGGATTGAGATTTGTTTCCTGGACGGTTGTCAGCCGAGGGCTGCTCCCAGCTTCTAGTGGCCAACTACGTTCCCTGGGTTATGACTTCCTTCCTCCACCTTCAGAGGAGGCAACAATGGATTGAGTCCCTCTCCTGTTTTCAGTTTCTCTCGCCTCTCCAGTTGCACCACCCTGACCCCACCCTCTTGCTTCCCTCTCCCACTTTTAAGGACAAATGTGACTAGATTGCACCCACCTGGATAATCAGGGACACTTTCCTCCTCTCAAGGTCCTCAACTTTAATCACATGTGCAGAGTCCCTTTTGCCATGTAAGGTATGTATTCACAGTTTCTGGGGATTAGGGTGTGGACATCCTTGGGAAGGTCATTATTCTGCTACCACTTATCTTAACCAACTTTCTGGGTCAAAGGCAGACAAATCCTAATTCTCCTCAAAAGAGATTTAAAAAGTTTCCTCCAGGGGCTCCTGGGTGGCTCTTTCAGTTAAGCATCCAACTCTCGATTTCGGATCAGGTCGTGATCTCAAGATCATGAGATGGAGCCCCGCTCCGTGGGCTCCGTGCTCCTGCACCGAGCAAGCATGCAGCCTGTGACTGTCTCTCCCTCTCCCTCTGCCCTTGCCCATCTCATGTGCACACGCATGCACGTGCTCTTGCTCTCTTAAGAAGGTGAAAACACATTCGTTTTGGAATTAAATAGTGATGATAGTGATACCTATCAAAAGTATACTAAATAGTGTGGAAGTATATACTTTAAAAGGGTGAATTTATGATGTGTGAATCATATCTCAAAGCTGTTATTTAAAAAAGTTAAAATGAATCAATGAAAGCATTAGATGTTTAAATATTTTTTAATTAAATAGGTTTTGAATTTAATTAGAACTACCATTTCTGTGGGATATGAGATTTACTAAACAAATATCCGAAATATAAACCGTTAACATAAATCCAGATGCTTTAACTTGTGACTATTCTGATATCCCCCTTCAAGTTTGCTTCTATTTTATTGTTACTCATCTCCAGGTTCAGATTCTGCATTACCCTGGAGAGCATACTGTCGTCTTTTTTATCCCCTGAAGCTGCCCCTTTGTTGAAGGCTTCTGCTACGATAAAAAATTGTTCAGTTGGTTGAAGAATGCTTACACCATAGCCATTGTTATTGTAAATATGATTATTAGTCATCTTCAGTTTTGGTGTTGGAAGAACCTGTTAAATTATTCAAGGAAAGGAGTTTTTCAATAATTTCTACAAAAATAAAATATATGAACTCTAGAATTAATTCTTGGGTTTACACGTGTCTTTAAAACAACTGAATCTCAGTTTTGAGCAAGTGATATTTTCTTCAGACTAATTAATGTAACATTAACTACAAAAATATTTACTGCAGAATTACTAAATGAAGTTTTCAGTTTAGTTTATACAGTATCTCATGAAGCTTTTAATATAAATATGAAAATGATTTCAGGCATAGAAAATGATAAATTTTCAAGTAATATAAAAATAATTTGAAATATTATATGTAAACTAGAGTTCTAAGGAAAAGCTTCATTAACTACATAAGTCTAGAGAGGGACCTAGACAGGTAGAATTTGTGAAAGTAGAAAGAAATGGGAAGGCTTTTCACTTATAAATTACTGCTATTAATGTTTTAATTGGCTAGCTTAAATTATTTTTACAAACTCTGGAAGTAAGATTTAAGTATTTCTTAATATATTTATTATTTTTTTATTTGCTTTACTTTCTAAAACATATTACAGATCTGCCCAATGAAAAATCTAAAACATTTTTATAAAAGCGTTCTATCTGCTTTATCAAAGTTATCTGCTAAGAATCTAAGTTGAAATTATTACATTATAAACTAAAATTGTTTTATATCAGCCATCATTTAAGCCATATTTTTAATTATCTCTATTCTTTTCCAAATCAATGATAACACTTAAACTAAACTTTGTCTAGAAGTAATATTTTGGTATCTTTGTGATAACTATAATTCTTACAACAATTCTATACTAAGAAATATGATAATACCTTCATATTAACTCCACCTAAGGTGCTTTTTGAATTATCACTGGTTCTGAGGTTATTACAGTGATGAATTTCATTCCTTTCCAAAATGGCTGTGCTCCCAGGATACAGTTCAACACCAGCACCCTGTAAATGAAAAGCAAATAAAACAATCTCAAAACACACATATACCTCTCCAAAATTATCTTCAGATTTGAAAATTGTAATTCTATGTCAGCACTCTCAACACACTAAGTTACAGAAAAGTATATGATAGTTTGTGTGTGTAATGATTTATTGTAGAGATAATGTTAGAAACGTTGAAAACTAGTACTGTTAGAAGATCATTGGGCCTAGAAGGAGGGTTGAGGTCACTAGTCTCATTGAGTCACATTGCTCTCCCACCCAAATGAAGCCTTGAGAAGGGAGCCAAAAATCTCTTCAAGCAATTCTTTCCAGTGTTATAAAATTTTATTTTTATATACTCTAAATCCCTCAATGCTGCTGAAAGTTAGTGAAAATTAAGTCATTCTATAAAAGGGTCCTATTATTTTTACCCTTCCTTTATTTAATCTTGTTCAACTTTCCAGTCCTTTAATGAGCTTTGTGATTGTTATTTGAAGACTTTTTAAGTAAACGGTTAAATAACTGACCCATGATCTGTTTTACAGCCACCAATTCCTAGATTTTTAAAGAATCACACTTAAAGCTAATAATTGCTTACTTTGGATTTAGGCAGTTTGCTTTTCCTATATGTACTATGATGCTCTGTACTTGTCCTGATTTTATCAGTTTCTAAGCTTGATTAGAACTCAATTCAGGGATGAAGTAATTACTGTCCTTTGCACACTAAGACACTCAGTTATCTATTGTCAACATAAAGCTGTTTTTATAAAATGGACTACCTGGGCACCAGTTATTTCACTGTCTGTGATTGTCAAAGCAGCCCCTGTCAGAACACACACTCCTGTTCCTTCACATTTTAATACACAGTTTTCTAGAGTCATGTGACCAGACTCCACCACCACAATACCATCAACTGTGCCTTGTTGTATCAAAGATAGATGCATTAGCTTCACATTATCAGCTTTAGACACCACGAAACTGTCATGAGAAGGCTCAGACGTAATCATAATTTCCTCTCTCTTTCCAACTCCTGATTCATAGAGACAAAAACACATAGTTAAATCAGTGATCCCAAAGTTTAAAGTCCTTTAGTCATTCGGTAATACTTGCTATTACTAAGTTTTTCTTTTCATGCATTTTTAATAAACAATATGTATGTAAGTATCAGGTTGTTAACTAATAAGATACTTAACTATAATGTAATCTTTTTGTCCATATTTTGATGCCATGATGGGAGAATATTGGTTTATAATCAATAGAAATGTATCGATGGTATTTATTCAATATACACATTCCATAATATATTTTCCGAAATTTCCCATTACATAATCAGCAGTCATTTACAAAATATCTAAGATATAAAAGCTATCTTACCATAACCTGGTTTTAAAGCCATAATAAATTACCATAACTAAAAAAGACTGACAGAGATTTGTGAATTAGGTTATAAGATTAATGCAGTCATGCCCACAATTTTGATCTAGGGTAGTCAAAGCAATCATCTACATTTAACATCAATCCAAAAAGAAGGGGTTGAATCTTCAAGAAGACTATAAGTTTTAAAAATTAAAAATATGTTCCTTATTACCCAAAATATTACTGGGTACAGTCATCAAGTTCTAGAGAAATTTTTGCTCAGATTTTTAAAAAGTTTATTTTGAGAGACAAGCAGGGGAGAGGGGCAAAGAGGGAGGGCGAGTCCCAAGCAGGCTTCATGAAGCTCAGTGCAGAGACTGATGCAGAGCTCAATCTCATGACCATGAGGTCATGACCTGAGCTGAAATTAAGAGTCACTTGCTCAACCATCTGAACCACACAGGCACCCTTGCTCAATTTTTGAACTGATAGGCAAAGCTTAAGTCACCTCATTCTTTTCTTTTGGCCACACAGTGGGAATATCCTTACTTCAATGTTAAAGGGCAGAATTATAGTTACTAAATAGGTTCAGAACCTGAATGAAATTTAGTAAATTCTCTTCTTTTAAAATCTTGTTTTTCAATGTTTATTTTTTGAGAGAGAGAAAGAGAGATGGAGTGCAAGCAGGGGAGGAGCAGAGAGAGGGAGACACAGAATCCAAAGCAGGCTCCAGGCTCCAAGCTGATCTGTCAGCACAGAGCCTGATGCAGGCTCGAACTCACGGACTACAAGATAGTGACCTGAGCTGAAGTTGGACGCTTAAACAACTGAGCCACTCAGGTGCCGCAGTAAATTCTATTCTTCTGTTTTAGCAAGTCTGCATGTGAACTAACCTTTCTGAGAAAAATGCTGAATATATTTTAATATAGCCTTACATCGGGTTTTCCTACTAAAGTCATAAGAAGTGCAATACAGACAGAAAAACTAGTTTGAGTAAAAATATAGATGGAGCAAATAGAAAATATTACAAACAGGTTTTTTGGTTTTTTCTGGTTTTGATCTTTTTTAGACTGTGCGTGTAGTGCTACATTATCAGGGGAAGAAGTAGTCTCATTGTTTTGCTCTGGTACATTATGCCCAAATAATGTCATCTGTACAGGCAATATACTCATGAACAGGTGAGAAAATCTTAATTGTGAAAGGGCACATAAGGGATTTTTGTGTTACATAAACTCTTTAACAATTTCCAATAATTTGATTAACCCATGCTTATACAATTTTTCCAGTATACGTTGCTATAAAAAGACTGTAAAGGATGCCCTGCTAACCCTTTATAATGATGTCATCAGTCAATAAAGCAAGATTTACAGCTTGATATTCTCCTGGAAAAATAACTACTGTATCTCCACTGTAACAACTATCCAAAGCCAAATCCAAATCATCATGCTGTTGGAGAAGTGTGTCTGAAGATAAGTCCTTTACCTGAAAAGAAGAAAACAGTACACTCTAACAATGAATTAAATTGAAAACAGGTCATTTTATTAAAAAATTTTTTTTTATTATTTTTTTTTTTGAGAGACAGAGTGCTGGGGCAGAGGGGGGAGTGAGTGTGAAGGGCAAAGAGAGAGGGAGACAGAATCCGAAGCAGGCTCCAGGCTCTGCTGTCAGCACAGAGCCCAACACGGGGATCGAAGCCACGAACTGTGGGATCATGACCTGAGACGAAGTTGGATGCTCAACCGACTGCCCAGAAAGCAGGTCATTTTAATCAGTTAACTTATTGGTAATGTGCTTTTCTCAAAGACTTATTGTGTATATTACACTGTAATATACTGTAAATACTGTCTTTATGTTCATTAAATGTTCAAAGTATTAGTCCATCAATTAAGGGAATGATGAAATGAGATTTTCTTTACAATCACTAATAATTTTACAGCCTTTAAATACTGTGTGCCAGAAGTCATATTTTGAGCTTAACATGTTACCTCCTATGCCTCACAACAGTTATTTGAGGTAAAGTATTATTCTTCCCTTATCAGGTGAAGGAAATTGAAACTCAGTGAGATTAAATGATTTGCCCAAGGACACAGAGTGAGTGAGTGGTTAAACTAAGCTTTAGATTCAGGTCTTTATGACACCAGATCTCTTTCTAATATGCTACTTTATTTTCTTTAACTCAAACTAATCCTACAGTTTTGGAAAATCAACAAAACTTTATATATTAAATATTCTAAAACTAAAAATAAAAGGTTCCCAAGAATTTGCACTGATAGTAGAAAAAAGGAGAGACCTTCTTTATTAGTGCCATTAAGAGTGAGGTACTTTAGGGGCACCTGGGTGGCTCAGTTAGTTAAGTGTCTGACTTCAGCTCAGGTCATGATCTCACACTCTATGAGTTCAAGCCCCGCGTCAGGCTCTGTGCTGACAGCTCAGAGCCTGGAGCCTGCTTCAGATTCTGTGTCTCCCTCTCTCTCTGCCCCTCCCCTGCTCATGCTCTGTATCTCTCTATCTTAAAAATAAATAAAAACATTAAAAAAAAAAAAAGTGAGGTACTTTAGAAATAAAATTTGAAAACTAAAAATATATTCTGAAAAAGCCTATTCTTTTTTTCCCAATATATATTTTTTTAACGTTTATTTATTTTTTGAGACAGAGACAGAGCATGAATGGGGGAGGGGCAGAGAGAGAGGGAGACACAGAATCGGAAGCAGGCTCCAGGCTCCGAGCTGTCAGCACAGAGCCCGACGCGGGGCTGGAACTCACGGAGTGCGAGATCATGACCTGAGCCGAAGTCGGACGCTCAACCAACTGAGCCACCCAGGCGCCCCTTTTTTTCCCAATATTAATGGCATTACCATTCATATATCTTTTTTCTTATAAAAGTGGAACTTACAAAAAACAAGTGAAAGCATAACAAAAATTGAAATTTTAACCTAAATAAAATGTATTTCATAAATGTATTCGTTTATTCATAATACTAACATGCCATACCATACATGTACATGGCTTTGAATCCTGACTTTTCATTACAACGTATTTTCCCATGTCTTAAAATATTTTTTCAAAGCCTAATTTTTTTTATTTAAAGTAGGCTTCATGCCCAGTGTGGAGCCCAATGTGGTGCTTGAATTCACAACCCTGAGATCAAGGTCTGAGCTGAGATCAAGTCAGACGCTTAACCAACTGAACCACTCAGGTGCCCCTGAAAGCCAAATTTTTAATGATTACATAATAATGCATCATATGGGCATATCACAATTTATCATAATTTAATTATAAAAGATTTCAAGCATCTTGGATACATTTTGATAAATTGCCCTCCAGAAAGTTTAATTAATTAAAATTTGGTTTGAAAAAAATAAATAAAATTTGGTTTGAGAACTCATTTTGCTACAAACTCATCAGCATGGGGTATCTTTTACACTTATAAAATATTTGCCAGTTTAATAGGCAAAAATCCTCACTGCCTCATTTTAATTTCCATTCCTTTGGTAAGCATGAGTGAATATTTTTTCCAGATACATATGAAACTCATAATCTTTACTAAATCAACAAACCAGTATATTCATTTGTGCGTGTATTCTAAAAACTTTGGTGGCAGAGAGTACAAGGATTACCTCTGTAACTATTTTGGAAGAACTCTAGATTCCATCTCTTTAATTTATTTTTTTCATAAAAATAGGAAACACAAGAGAGAAAAGTTTGATGGGGAAGATAATTTAGTTTTGGTGCCAGTTAATTTGAAGTACTGGGAGTCACTAAGTAGAAGTATGCAGTAGACTATGCATATAAAAGTCTAGAATATAGGACTGAGATGTGACTAGGTAGAAAGATCTTGGAGTTATTTACATATAATTTGAGCATAGGAATGGCTAAGATTAGCTACAAGACTACATAAAGAAGAAAGATAGCACTCTAGGACAGAACACTGAGAAACGTTTAAAGAAAAGGCTAGCTCAGTCAGTAGAATATGTGGCTCTTGATCTTGGGGTTGTGAGTTTGAGCCCCACATTTGGCGTAGAGATTGCTTAAATGAACAAACTTTAAAAAAAAAAAAATTAAAGAATAGGGAGAAACAAAAGAAGATCTCAAAACTGAGGAGTAGCCAAAGAGGTAGAGAGAAAATCGGGAGACCAAGATGTCATGAAAAGAGGTAGTTGATCATGTCAAATGCTGAAAGGTTAAATAAGGTGGTAATCCTTGAGTTGTGCTTACTGAATTTAGCCACAGCTTCATCCCACATTGACCACAAGAGCATATGCACTGATATCCTGGAGGCAGAAATAAGATCACACTGAGTAGAGGCATGAAGGTGAAAGAAGTAGAGACAAGTGCAGATAAGTACTTCAAGAAGTTTTGCTCTGCAAAAGAAGAGATAGAGATGTGGTATTTAGGATACATATTGTTTTGTTATTAAAAAAAACACAATTGAATATGCCTCAATGCATTTAGGAAGGAAATAGTAGAGAGAAAGATATAAAAGAGAGGTGATGTCATAGAAATGATGGAATAAAGAGCTCCAAAAACTGGATCTTACACTGAAGCAAATATTAAGTTGGGGGGAAAAAAAAAAGAATCAACATTTTTGCAATCCTGGAACCTAACCAAACACGGCAACCAAAGGAGTGCTTAATGAAGAGGCTGTTAAAATTTGGTAAAAAGGTGTTGTGTTTTTGCTTACCTGCCTACCATCTCCTATTCTTCAGCCTGGCAGTGGAGACAACAGCCTATGTTTCTGTGGCTTGCTGGAGCAGGCATGGGGTGAAGGCAGTATGGAGCTTTTTCTTAAAAAAAAATAGTGTGGCTGTGTATTTTGACCGTCAGTATCTCAGGAGGGACTGACAAAGCTGATTTTTGTTTCACACCCCCTTCAGGAATGAGCAGCTTTATAGGCATCATCTGATGAAAGCATTTAAGATGCACTCTACTTATAGCTGTCTGCAGCAAAGGACAGAGGAAGGGGCAAGGAAAAGTCTGCACAGGAGGATGTTGAGGAGGAAGATTTTTTGGGGGGGAAAGAGCTGCCTCATACACTAGGAAATCCAAAGTGAAATGCACATGCCCAGGGCTGGACATATGCTCAGAAGAGATCTGAAAGGACCTTGGGCTTTTCTTCTCACTGATCACTGGGCCTGTGCAAGCAAGAGGTGAAAGCCAAGGCAGAGTTGTAAGCAGTCTGGCTTAGCTTTGAAAGAGTCCCTTAGGGCGCCTGGGTGGCTCAGTCGGTTAAGCGTCCGACTTCAGCTCAGGTCACGATCTCACGGTCCATGAGTTCGAGCCCCACGTCGGGCTCTGGGCCGATGGCTCAGAGCCTGGAGCCTGCTTCCGATTCTGTGTCTCCCTCTCTCTCTGCCCCTCCCCCGTTCATGCTCTGTCTCTCTCTGTCTCAAAAATAAAGAAATGTTAAAAAAAATTTTTTAAAAAAAGAAAGAGTCCCTTAGCTCAGAGCTAATCTGCACACTGGGAGAGATTTTTGGTTTTGTTTTTGTGTTTTAGCTGTAGGTGTTTATGGAAATCTCAGGTCTTTGGCTACCTGAGTAGTCACTTCAGATGTAAATAGGTTAAGATTACCAATTAAAAGACAGAGACTGGTAGAATAGATAAAGAAATATGACCCAGGGGTGCCTGGGTAGCTCAGTTGGTTAAGAATCTGACTCTTGGGTGGCTCAGTCGGTTGAGCATCTGACTTCAGCTCTGGTCATATCTTACAGTTTGTGGGTTCGAACCCTGTGTCGGGCTCTGTGCTGACAAGCTCAGAGCCTGGAGCCTGCTTCGGATTCTGTCTCCCTCTCTCTGCCTCTTCCCCATTTGCACTCTGTCACTCTGGCAAAAATAAACATTAAAAAGGAAAAAAAAAATCTGACTCTTGGTTTTGGCTCAGGTCATGATCTCATGGTTTGTGACTTTGAGCCCTGTGTTGGGCTCTGTGTTGGTGGCACAGACCCTGCTTGAGATTCTCTCTCTCTCTCTCTCTCTCTCTCTCTGCCCCTCCCAGCTTGCATTCTCTCTTCCCCTCCCTCAAAATAAATAAATAGGCATTTAAAAAAATATATGATCCAACTATATTATCTCTACAAGGGAATTACTATATCCAAGGATACAAACAGATTAATACTGAGAGGATAGAAAAAGGTATTCCATACAAATAGTAAACAAAGGAGAACTATGGTGGTTATACTAATATTAAACAAAATAGACTTTAAACCAAAAACTGTTACCAAAGACTAAAAGGGACATTATTTATTGACAAAAAATTTTAATTCATCAAGCATATGTAATAAGCATATATACACCAAACAATGAAGACCCCAACATATATGAAGTAAACATTAACAGAATTAAAGGGAGCAATAGTTGGGAGACTTCCATACTCCTCTTATGATAATGATTAGAACATCTAGATAGGAGGTCAATAAGAAAGTAGAAGATTTAACACTGTAACCTAGGTAGACCTGACACACATATATATAGACCTAAACATATATACAGAACCCAACACAGAAGAATACATACTTTTCCTTAAGTGCACATATAACATTCTCCAGATACATCATACATTAAGCCACAAAGCAAGTCTCAATAACTATCTTCTCTGACCACATGAAATTAAGTGAGATATTGATAACACCAGGAAAACTGGAAAATTAACAAACATGTAGAAATAAAACAACACACCTTTAGACAACCAATGGGTCAGGGAAGAAAACCCAAGGTAAATTAGAGAATGCTTTGAGATGAATGAAAACAAAAACACAACATACCAAAATTTATGGGATGCTGAAAGCAGAGTTCAGAGTGAAATTTATGGCAATAAGTACCTACATTAAACAAATCTCAAATTAACAACCTAACTTAACATCTTAAGGAACTAGGAAAAGAACAATTTAAATTCAAAGCCAACAGAAGAAAGGAAATAAAGATTAGAGAAGAGGTAAATGAAATGGAGAACCAAAAAACAGTAGGATTAATAAAATCCAAAGTTGATTCTTTGAAAAGCTCAACAAAATTGACAAACCTTCAGCTAAACTGACTAAAAGAAGAGGGATAAAAACAGAAATACTCAAGCCAGAAATGAAAGTGGGGACATTATTACTGACTTTACAGAAATAAAAAGCATTATAAGAAAATATGAATAACTCTATACCAACAAATGCACCAAAGCCTCCTGCTTTGCTTTGCTTTTTCAATACTACTTTGGCTATTCGGGGTCTTGAAAAGACAATTTGGAATGGGATACCTCTCTTTCTCCTAGATCTGGAAGAATGGCTAATATTTAGTTTAGGCACTGGAACAAGTACTTATTTTTGCCAGGAATGATTGAAAAGCCAGAGTGTATGGAAAGAGCCCAAATGTCCATCGACTGACGAATGGATAAAGAAGATGTGGTATATATATATATATATATATACACACACACACACACACACACACACACACACACACACACACAATGGATTATTACTCAGCAACAAAGAATGAAATCTTGCCATTTGCAACAATGTGGATGGAACTACATTGTATTATGCTAAGCGAAATAAGCCAGTCAGAGAAAGAGAAATATCATATGATTTCACTCATTGCATATGTGGAATTTAAGAAACACTATAGATGAACACAGGGGAAGGGAAGGAAAAATAAGATACAAACAGAGAGGGAGACAAACCATAAGAGACTCTTAAATAAGGAAAACAAACTGAGGGTGGCTGGAGGGGAGGTGGGTGGGGAGATGGGCTAAATGGGTGATGGGCAATAAGGAGGCCACTTGTTGGGATGAGCACTGGGCGTTATATGTAAGTGATGAATCACTGGGTTCTACTCCTGAAATCAATACTACACTGGACGTTAACTAACTTGAATTTAAATGTAAAAAAAAAAGTAAATAAATAAATAAAAATAACATCTTAAAAAAAGAAAGAAAGAAAAGCCAGAGTGTTCTAAACCTAAAGACAGTCATCACAATTTGAGAACTTGGAGAATAAGCGAAGAGGTAAGGACTCATATTTAATTTGGTTGACTAAAAGGATATTTATGACAGTAAGTGAATAAAGAATACAGAAGGACTAGGGATGGGCTGTGTTCAAAAGACAATAAGTTCAATAGAACTGCTGTATGTTGCCAAGACATCCAGGTAAAGATGCTTACAAAGACATGTAGAGATGTTGGTCAGCAGAGAATACAAGCAAGAAAGGAAAGAGAAAAAATAATAAAGTTACTGAGAAATCATTGTGTGCCAGGTACTACTAGGTTTATATGTAACATCTCATATCATCCTCAAGAACTCCTATAAGATAGTGGTGGTAGTTTACTACTAACATTTATTGAGTACTTACTATGTACTCGGCATATTCTAAACATATTACAGATATGAATTCATTTAATCTTCACATATAAAATATAAATAAGAAACACAAACACTTTATAAATGAGGAACTAAAGCACAGATGGGTAAGTAACTTGTTGAAAATCACATAACTAGTAAGTGGCAAAGCCAGAGTCTGAATCCACAAAGTCTGGCTTCAGAGCCCATGGTCTTCATCATCACAATATATAGTTTTGACCTCTCTCTCCCTAATTTCGGGGGCTTTTTAAGTTTTTATTTAAATTCAAGTTAGTTAACATAAAGTGTAATATTAGTTTTAGTTGCACAATATAATGATTCAACACTTCCATACAACACCCGGTGCTCATCACAAGTGCCCTCCTTTATCCCCATCACCTAGTTCACCCAACCCCTCACCCACTTCCCCCCTGGTAACCATCAGTTTGTTCTCTGTAATTAAGAGTCTGTTTCTTGATTTGTCCTTCTCTTTTTTTACCCTTTGCTCATTTGTTTTGTTTCTTAAATTCCACATGAGTGAAATCATATGGTATTTGTCTTTGATTTATTTCATCTAGCATTAAACTATCTCCTTCCTATGTTTATAGCAGCATTGTTTACAACAACCACATTATGGAAGCAACTCAAGTGTTGGATTGGCTGTCTAAATGCTTGGTGTGTTCATATATATAATGGAGTATTATTCAGCCACAAAAAGAATGAAATCTTGCCATTTACCTCTCTTTTTAAAGCACTCTGCAAGTAAGGAAATTGAGGCTCAGAAGTTAGGCAGCTTGCCCAAGATTACATAGTTATTACGTGGTCTCAGAAAGGCCACTTAAACCCTGGGCTCTCTGACTACAAAGTCTATGTCTTTTTACTATAGTACTTGTGAAGATCACCAACATAGAAATGGTGAAGCATGGATAAAACTGTTTAAGAAGAGAACATAGAGCAGGAAGAACTTTGAGTAAAGAATCCTCAAAGTTAAGAAGGCTAAATTAAAGGTTATGTACATAGCTCTGATGACTATCAGATTAAAAGATGTCCACCTCAACAGTACATCTAAAACAAAAGATCTAAGCAAAGTGGAAGTTGACGATGCTGCCATCTCAGAGGAGTCTTCCTCACGATAATTACCCAGGTCTACAAAATTCATGGATATTTACTTACACAAATGAAGACAGGGTTGCAAACCACAAGAATAAAAAAGAAATTTCTGACTCTCATATAGGAAAATAAAGCCAGAAACAGATTTAAAAACAAATAAAAGGGGGCGCCTGAGTGGCTCAGTCAGATAAGTGTCTGACTTTAGCTAAGGTCATGATCTTACCGTTTGTGAGTTCGAGCCCCACACTGGGCTCTCTGCTGTCAGCACAGAGACCACTTTGGTCCCCCTCTCTCTACCCCTCCCCCCAAAAATAAACAAACATTAACAAAAAAGATAAGTAAAAATAAATATGATAAAGCGAGGCTGGAGATAGAAGCAAAATCTATACCTTACTTTTTATAAAGATTTTTACAAAGATAGTTGGTAGAATAATTAATGTTATTGAATAATCTGATGTAATAAGCAATGAAAAGAAAATTAAATTTTGCTTAAAATAATAAAAATGGGTATGATAGTAGACAAGACCAGTATAATAAGCCAACTTTATCTCTCACTACTCTCCTCTTAGGTATTAAACACCATCCTTGCTGGACTTCTTTCCATTCTTCATATATACCACACTCTCTTGTCCAACATGCACTCATTTACTAATTCAACAAAACTGCTATGTACCTACCATGTGCTAAACACCATGCTAGGTGATCGGATGAATGGTAAACATAACACACCTTGCTCTCAAGAAGCTCATGTTCCCATAAAAGAGACATTTTATAGACAGCCACAAAAAAGTATGAAACACATAATGATAAGGGCAAGTGCAAGGTGCCATGGGAAAGGCAGTGTAATGTATTCTGGAAGGTTGAGAAAGCCTTTTTCTGCGGAAATGCTTAAATTGAGACCCGAAGGATTTGAGCAGCTCTGTGAAAAAACATGGTGTACACCAGGATGTTGAGTTAGTGAAGGAGAACAGAAGTGGGTATATGAAGGATATGATTAGGATAATTCTCAGAAAAGTGTGACTAGCAGCTGGATAGATGGTGGTGCCATTTATTGGACTAGAGAGCTCTAGAATACAAACAGGCCAATGGACAAGATCATGAATTTAATTGAGGACATTTAAGTAGATGTATTTATGAGATAATTAAGTGGTGATAAGCAATAGGCATTAGAACATATATGTCTGGGGCTAAGAACAAAAATCTGGGCTATGGATACACATCTTATATTATCAGTATATATAATCAAAGTCATGGGAAGAAATCAGATTCATCACTTTAGGGGTAATATACAGTGGGAAAAAAAAAGTAAGTACCAAGCATTTAGAGGACAGAAGAAGAAGAAAAAAAAAAACAAACTATGGAGACTGAAAACCAGGATAGTAACAGAAGACAACAAAAAAGAATATTTCAAAGAGAGAACTGTGAAATGCTAGGGAGCCATTAGGTAAGATGGAAATATTTACTCTTAGACTTAAAACATTTTTCCCTCTTGGGCTCATTAAATTTATGCTCATCTTTCAGGTTTCTGCTGAGTTATTTCTTCCAGCTAGCATTGCCAGAATTCCTAATTTTGACTTATATACCTATCATATGTACATCCTGTACATCCTCCTATCATAGCTTTTATCATTCTGTGTTTAACTGTAATTGCCGGCTTACGTGTCCATATCTCCACCATTCAAACTTCTCAAATGTATGAAGAAGCAAGACTGTGGATCTGGTTCAAAGTTGTATCTCCCTCAAATGCAGTCTTTCTCATATTTGTCCCCTATCCTTCCCATAGCTACTAAACATAGCACCCAGTAACAAGGTCTGTATTCAGTAAATAGTTGTTGACATTTATTTAATACCTATTATATGCCAATCACTGAAGTGGATGTAATGGGAGAAAACAAGACATTAATGTCAGACAAGAACCTTACCCTCAAAGAACTTCTTTTCTGATTATATGCAACTGCAACTTAAATGAACAAATAGAGATAAAGTGTATTTCTTACCATGTCAGTAGTTATCACTTTTGCCACAATATGTGTTATAGTCTTTCCAAAGTCTCTTTTTCCCTTCCTGCGCCTTAGGATTCTTGGGAAGAAAGGTCCATGAACTCTAGAGTTGAAAACATTTATTTATGATTAAATTAATCAGAAAAAAACTCAAGCTATACTTACTTAGAAAATAAAACGTGGCACCAAGCATCTTTGAGAAGTAGGCTTCGCTATTTTAAACTCTTTGAGAGCAATGAGCAACTTGAGAGCAATTACGATTTAACTCTTAGATAACTGAGTATTTATTTAAAAAAAAAATTTTTTTAACGTTTTATTTATTTTTGAGACAAGGAGAGACACAGCATGAACAGGGGAGGGTCAGAGAGAGGGAGACACAGAATCTGAAACAGGCTCCAGGCTCTGAGTGGTCAGCACAGAGCCCGACGCGGGGCTCGAACTCACAGACCGCGAGATCATGACCTGAGCAAAGTCGGCCGCTCAACTGACTGAGCCACCCAGGCGCCCCGATAACTGAGTATTTAAACCCTTGATCTCTAAAATCTTTTCATTTTCATGGATTGTATGTATGTATGTAACCCATTACAATCAGTACCTGTCACCTCAACTCTTCAATACAGTAGAAAATTTTCCTGATTGCACTTTGATAGCCCACTGAATTGTGGACTCACAACAAAGCAAAGGTGGGTTATGTCTGCGATACTAAGGCATAAAAATGTGTAAGGACATGCCTAATTTTAGACACTGTGTTCAAGTAACAGAATGTTTTGTTTCAAAGGATATGGCCTCCATAGGTATGTTGGCTGTGGCCTCCCAGCACAATTCTAGCTTCTCTCTGAGTTGTGGGGTTTTGTTTGTTTGTTTGCTGTTTAGCACTTCTAATTCCACTCTTTCTCTTCTTTCTGCTCTTCTTTACAATTCCCGCTTCCTATCACTTAATCATGTTAAGTGTCATCAAAAGAAAGAAAGAAAGTTTGAGTATAATTTATCATTACTATCAGCCAAAAGGGACACCCCTTTTCCAATAGATGTAGACTTACTAATCTCCTTCGGTGTCATATTTTGGGTTCTCTGAAGCACATTATTGTTGGATACAAATGGGATGCAGCTTTCGTACCAATATTTTTCATCTTCAAAAGTTTCATTGAATATTTCAAAAGTAAACCTAGTCAGCATTTCTATACCTGTTTAAGCAAGTGGTTATGATCTTGAGAAAGAGAACCACTCGCACGTTTTTTCACCATATACCTGATCACCAGCTGCTCAAAGAGTACAGCACCCTATGTTCAAGAAATACAGTAGTTTATCATGTAAATCCTAGTTTTAAAATCAAAAGTATGTATCAGTGTTTTTTTTTTTTTAAGTCAAATCTATTAAGGTATAATTTACACAACAGACACTCATTTTAAGTGAACCATGACATGAGGTTTCACAAATCTGTACACCCACTTAACTCAATCAAAATAACACAGTATAGAACATTCCCATCACACTGACAGGTTCCTTCATGCATCGTTGCAGTCAATCCTCCACACCTATTCCCAGGCAACCACTGATCTACTTTCTGTTGTTAGATAAACCCTTTCTTGGGAGTTTTTAAATGATATTTTAAAGTGAAAACATATATGAGGTACTCTTTTGTGTCTAGCTTTTTTCATTCAGCCCATGTTGAGATCGATCCATCGTATTATTTTGTGTATCAGCATTTTGTTTATATTGCTGAGTGTTTCATTATTTGATTTTCTGTATAGAAGATCGTGTCACCTGCAAATAAGAGATAATTTTATTACTTCTTCCTTTCCAATCTGGATGGCTTTTCTTTTTCTTGCCTATTGCTCTGGCTGGAACCTCTAGTACAATTTGAACAGAGATAGTAAGAGCAAACATCCTTGTCCTCTTCCTTGTCATCTTTCCTTAAGATCTTCCTGATCTTAGGAGGGAAACATCCATTCTTTCACCACTAGCTATGATTAACTTTAAGGTTTTTCATAGATGGCCTTGAACAGGTTGAGAAAGATCCCTTCTCTTCCAAGATTTTTGAGAATTTTTATGATGAAAGTGTTGAATTTTGTCAAATTCTTTTTCCGTATTAAAAGGTGCGGCTTTTGTTTTTTATTCTATTAATATGGTGCGTTATATGGATTCCTATTCATTTGTTAAGCCAATCTTACAACCCTGGGATGAATCTCACTTAGTCTTAGTGTCTGATCTTTTTAATGTATTGCTAGACTCAGTTTGTTAGCATATTCCTGAGGATTTTTGCATCTATATTCATAAGGGATATTATTCCATAGGGCTTTTTTCTTTTTCTTGTGATGTCTTTGTAGTTTTTGTATCAGGCTAATAGTGGCCTCACTAAATGAGTTAGGTAAGTGTTCCCCCTTCTATTTTTGAAAGTTTGTAAATAATTGGGTGTTAATCTTTGAAATGTTTGGTAGAATTCACCAGTGAAGACATCTGGTCTCTGGTTTTTCTTTGTGGGTGGTTTTTAATTTGCTAATTTAATCTCCTTACTTGCTATAGGTCCACTCAGGTTTTCTTTTTTGGCTTGAGTCAGTTTTGGTAGATTTAATGTTTTCAGGAATTTGTCCATTTGGTCTGGTGATCCAGTTTGTTGGCATGTAATTGCTCAGAGTATTCCTTAGTAATCCTTTTTATTTCTGTGCAGGTTTTTATGTGGATGTAAGTTTTCAACTCAGTTGGGTAAATACCAACTAGGAGCACTATTGCTGGTTCATATGCTTAGACTACATTTAGCTTTTAAGAAACTGCCAAACTGTCGTCCAAAGAAGCTGTACTGTTTTTGCATTCTAATCAACAATAAAGGAGAGTTCTTGTTCCACATCCCTGCCAGCAGTTGATATGGTCAGGGTTTTTGTTTGTTTCTGATTTTGTTTTGTTTTTGGATATTAACCATTCTAATAGGTAAGTTATGGTATCCCATTCCTTTAATTTGCAATTCCATAATGATACTGATGTCAAGCATCTTTTTATAGGCTTTTTTTTTTTTTTTTAAACCAATCGTATATCTTCTTTGGTGAGGTGTTTGTTCAGAATGTTTGTCCCATTTTTAATTGGGCTGTTTGTTAGGATGAATTTTAAGAGATCTTTGTATATCTTAGATACAAGTCTTTTATCAGATATGTTTTACAAATGTTTTCTTCAAATTTTTGGCTTGTCTTTAATTCTCTTAACAGAGTCTTTCACACAGTGTTTTTAATTTTAATACAGTCCAATTTCTCAATTTTTTTCTCCCACAGATCATACTGTCAGTGTTTTATCTAAGAACTCATTGTGAACCCAAGTTCACCTACGTTTTCTTCTATGTTTTCTCCTAAAAGTCTTACAGTTTTATTTTACAGTTAGGTCTACGGGTCACTTTGAGTTAATTTTTGTGAAGATGTAAGGCCTGTGTTTAGGTTCATCTTTTTGTATATGGACGTTCAATTATTATACAGCATTATTTGTTGAAAAGAATATTCTTCATTGAATTTTCTTTGCTCCTTTGTCAAAGATCAATCAACTATGTTTGTGTGGATCTATTTATGGACTCTATTCTGTTCCATTGATCTATATGTTTATTCTTTCACTAATACCAGGCTTTCTTGATTACTGTAGTTTTATAAGAACCTTAGAAGTGGGTAATATGAATACACCCTCTTTTTTCTTCCCCAGTACCGTGTTAGCTATTGTAGGCTTTATGCTGTTCCATATGAATTTTAGCAATAGTCAATACCTACAAAATGGCTTGCAAATTAGGATTGCATTGAATCTACACATCAATTTGGAAGGAATTGACATATAAACAATATTGACTCTTCCAATCCATAAACAGAGAATATTTCCCCATTTATTTATATTTTTTCTGTCATCATAAGTTTTGTAGTTTTTCCACATATAGATCCTATATATATTTTATTAGATCTGTGTCTGATCTGTACCTAAGTATTTCATTTTTGGGGCTCTATTATGATATTTTTAAAATTTCAAATCATTTGTTACTGGCATATAAGAAAACAATGGACTTTTGAATATTAACCTTGCTATACTCATTTATTAGTTCCAGGGTTTTGTTGTTGTTGATGATATGATGATGATGATTCTTTGAGATTTTTTATGTACACAATTATGTCACCTGCAAAGAGTTTTATTTCTTCCTTCCCAATCTGTGTATCTTGTTATTTCCGTTTCTTGTCCTGTTGCATTATCTAGGATTTTCAGCATAATACTAAACAGGAGTAATGAGAAAAAATATCCTTGTCTTATTCCTAATATTAGGGGAGAAGCATCCAGTTTCTCATCATTAAGTATTAATGTTATATGTTTTTTGTAGATGTTATTCATCAATTTGAGGAATTCTCCTCTATCGCTTGTAATGCTTGATATATCAATTATTGAAAAAGGGATGCTAAAGTTTCTCATGTATAATAGTGGATTTCTCTGTGTCCTTGCATTTCTTTCTTTCTTTTTTTTTTAATGTTTAGTTTTTTGAGAAATAAGAGAGGAGAGTGCAAGTGGGGGAGGGGCAGAGAAAGAGGGAGACCCAGAATCTGAAGCAGGCTACAGGCTCTGAGCTGTCAGCACAGAGCTCGATGTGGGGCTCGAACTCAAAGATCTCGAGATCATAACCTGAGCCAAAGTCAGATGCTCAAATAACTGAGCCACCCAGGCACCCCTCCATGTGTCCTTGCATTTCTATCAGTTTTTGCATTACATATTTTGATGCACTGTTGTTGGATACATACATATTAAGCATTGCTATTTCTTCTTCGAGAGCTGGACCCTTTATCATTATGCAATGCCCTTTTTTGTCCCTGGTAATTTAACTGGTTCTTTCCAAAGTCTGCTTTGTCTGAAAATAATATAGTAATCCAGCTTTTTAATGGTTGTGTTAGCATGAAGTTATCTTTCTCTGACCCTTTACTTTTAACATTTCTAAGCCTTTACATTTAAGGTTGGTTTCTTAGAGATGACAGTTGAATCTGGTGTTTTTATGCACTTTGACAATCTCTATCTTTTATGTATTTAGACCATTTGCATTTAAAGTGATTACAGATACAAGGGAGGTGGGTGGGGAATGGGCTAAACAGGTGATGTGTACTGAGGAGGACACTTGTGATGATGAGCACTGGGTGTTTTCTGTAAGTGATGAATCACCAAATTCCACTCCTGAAACCAATAGTATATGTTAACTAACTAGAACTTAAATGCAAATTTAGAAAAACAAAAAACAAAAAAACCAAGTGATTACTGACATAATCAAATTAATACCTACCATACTTCTAATAGTTTTGTTTGTTGTATTTGTTCTTTGTTATTTTTCCCTCCTTTTCTGCTTCCTTTGGTTACAGTTAAGCATTTTGTGATTCCACTTTCATCTATTCTCATCAATTATTTAAAAAAAAATTTTAGTGTTTTCCTTATAGACTGCAATATATATTTTAAACTAATCTTAGTCTACCTTCAAATAACACTAAACTACTTCATATATAGTGCAGGTGCCTTTTACAGAATATTCCCATTTCTTCCCTTGGTATGATGTTACTGTCACTTATTTTACCAATCCATATGCTACTATCACCCAACTACTATTTATACCATCATAACTACTATTACTTTAAACAGGTATCTTTTCAATCAGTTGAGAGAAAGAAAAATAAAAGATTTTAATTTACCTTTATTTATTCTTTCTCCAAAGTTCTTCCTTTCTATACATAGATCTGAGTTTCTGACCCTTAACAATTTTCTCCTCTCTAAAGAACTTTTCATTTTTCTTGCAGAATGATAAACTCCCTCGGCTTTTTTTTTTTCTTTTTGTTTACAAGAGCTATTACCCTTTCACTTTTGAAAAATAGTTTCACTGGATATAGAATTCTAGGTTTGTAGTTCTTTCTTTCAATGCTTTGAATATTTAACTCGTCTCTCATCTTATTTTCATGGTTTCTTATAAGAAGTCTATTGTAATTCTTACTCTTATTCATCTGTAGATAAGGTGATCTCTTCCCCCTCAGTTTTTTAATGTATGGTTTTCTTCAAATATGAAATGCCTATAATATAGATTTTTTGGTATTTATCCTGCTCAGTGTTCTCAGCTTCCTGGATCTATGATTTGGTGTCTGCATTTAATTTTGGGAAATTATTTAATTCAAACCATTCACCATTATTAATTCAAACATTTCTGCTGCTGCACTTGCTCTTTTTCACTTCTGGTATTCCAATTACACATATGCTGCACCCTTTGAAATGGTCTCACGCTACCTGGATGTTTTGTTTTTTCATTCTTTTTGCATTTGTATGAAAAAATTCTGTTGACATACCTTCAAGCTCACTGATTTCTTTCCTCAGTTTCATCCTATCTATTAGTAAACTCATCAAAGGTATTCTTCATTTTTATTTACGGCGTTTTTGATTTCTAGCATTTTCTTTTAATTCGTTCTTAAGAGTTTCTATTTCATGCTTACATTACTCATCTGTTCTTGCATGTTGTGTCCTTTTTTCATTAGAGACTAACATATTAATTACTTTTTTAAAATTCCATCTGATTAATTACAAAATCATTACTGAGTCTGGTTCTGATGCTTGCTTTCTCTCTTCAGGCTTAATTTTTTCTTGCCTTTTAGCATGTCTTATAATATTTTGTGGAAAGCCAAGCATGATATATTGACTAATAAAAACTGAAGTAAATAAATAGGCTTTTAGTGTGAGGTTTTATATTAATCTGGCCAGGAGGTAAACTGCTTGCTGTAGCTGTAGGTATCACAAGCTTCAAAATCCTATGGTTTCCATATTTTTGCCTTTGAAAACTCCTCTTTAGACAAAGTTTGTGTCTTGTAACTTTTTTAGGTATAATTCTGTTATTTTACCGGAGCCTGGCCTAGTGTGTTGTAAAGTAAGGTGGAGAGGAAGTATTCTATAATCTTATGATTAAATATTAGTTTTTTAGTGGGTCTATGTCCCTGGGCTGTGACCTTCACAAGTGTGACGTTCACAAGTGTTTCTTAGTGCCCTCTTCCCAGAGAGGAAGGCTAGAGGGGACTGGAGTCAAGGAAATGCCCTTTCCCTAGGTGGGCAAAGGCTCTGGGAAAGTCTTTTCCCTGGTAAATAAGTCTTCGTCATGGAGGTGGTCTGGGTGTATTTCACAATGGTAACTTTTCCCATCCCCAACCAGGGGCATAATGGGATTTTTCTTGGCTCTTCATCTGAGAACTTAGTGAGATTCCTGGAGGCAAAACCACAAGAGAAGTAGGGTGTCTCCCTAAGAACTACAGCCCACCAGGAGTTTCTCACTTGTGTACTGGTCCACATTCAACCTCCAGCAGTTTATCAAAATTACCCATTTAAGTGTTCTTACAGTTTATGGCTCTAGAGAGTTATCTATTCCAGGTAAGCAGATCTTGGTTGTGACTCTGAATTTACTTCTCTCCCCAGATTTCACGGTAGCAATTTGTCCTGTGACCTCAGTTTTCTTATGGGTCCAAGAAAGTCATTTTCAGTTTCCTCAGCTTTTTTCTTCTTTTCTTGTTTCTTGTTTTTAACTCATAAGCTCTTAACATGTCAGAGCTGCATCTGAAAATATTTGGTTCTTTTTTAGTTTCCATTTATCTGTTGAGATTCTCTGTCTACTTGTTAACACCAAGTTTTCCTATAATTCTTAGAACATATTTATAATAGCTGCTTTGAAGTCTTTGTCTGATAAATTCAACATCTGGCCCACTCAAAATCTGATTTTATTAACTATCTTTTTTCCTGGGTATGGATTCTATTTTCTGGTTTCTTTGCATGTCCATTAATTTTTGGTTGAACACTGGAGACTTTGGAAAATATATTCTCATAACTCTGGATTGTGGTATGTTCTTCTGAGGATTGTTAGTCTTGTACTCTAGCAGGCAATTAACTTGCCTGGGCTCAAAATCCAGCTGAAATATCTGTTCAGTTCTTTCAACCTCCATGATTCAACTACATACTTTTTTTGAAAGCAATGTTCTCAAATTTCTCTCCCCCACCAGTGCTACCATAGTTTAGTGGTCAGTCAAGAATTTGGGCAGAGTTTGTGCTCAAATTCTGGATCTGACCCCTTTTGCAACTTTCTTCTCTCAGGATACTCCACCTAAATTTCTAGCTGCTTTGCCAGCCTTTAACTCTGTCCTTTGCCACCTTGTCATAGTAGGACTTCATTTTTTGCTGCCAGAGCTATGAGAACTGGCGATCACTCTGAGACTAAAAAGCAAATCCCCACTTCTTACCTATTCCAAGGATAAACTTTTCTGGCTGCTGCCTGCTTTGGTAATTTTACAGTGCCTTCAAATAGCTAGATATTTTAATATATTTTTGTCCAAATTTTATAATTGTTATCCATGAAAGGGTTTGACCAATTACCTCACTCCACCACTCCCAGGCCTAGATTGTCTGTGATTATAATTTTTAAGATGAAAGAACCCCATGTGGCCCTATGCCATTAGAATCTAAAGTCTAGTGATGTTAATTTGTATTCAAATCCAACTTTTGTTGAATCTGGATTTCTAGATAAGTAGAATTAGATTTCAAAAATCTTACCTATATTGATTTCCCAAAGTAATCCCAAGGTTTTGTTACACAGGAATCCCAATAACAACATTAAAAATAGGGACTAAAATGGGATTCTTAGTGATTAAAAAAATAAGTCAAATTTGAAAGAAAATACAAAAAGAAAAGATTTAGGCTAACAGTTAGTTGCTAGACATGTAAAATGTGGCTCAAAATTCATAAGGCAAAGAATGCGTACAAGTGGAACACATTAAGAAGGGGTTTAACAATCTAGTATGAAATAGTCAGAAGTCCTTTGGCCCTGTTCAAAATTTTCCATTAATTTTGAAACCATAAGCAAGTATTCCTATTTCCCCTGTATCTAAAACAAAGACAGGAATATATACTTTACTGCATAGTAATGTAAAAATATTTTAATACATTTTGAAGTACTCTGGAGAATGATGCTAGTTAAATCTACATTGTTTTATTTATCATAAAAACAACTTATCAACTTAATGTTGGTTAGAAAAGAAGAAATTATGCGGCAGCCAAATTAACCAACCTTCTCCTTTACTTTGCATATTATATGTGGTGGAGATCTGCCTCCTCTTTTCTTAGGCTCTGGCCAAAATCAAGAAGGTAAAGATGAAAGATAAGGAAAAGAACTAGATTGATGACACTTTTTTAAATCTGAAATTCCAATGATTTCAGTGAATTCAGTTATATAAAAATAATTTTCCAATACTGGTAGTTGTACTTTGTTCTTATCTCAAAAATTGGACATCTAATTTTATAATCTACTTCAATCAGGGTAACATATGATATGATATGATAAAAGAATGACCATGTCATCTTTTTGTTTAAAATGGAACAAATTATTACCGGAGGCGTAAATCTTCCCACATTTTCAATAATCCACACAGCATTACTATCTCATAGTATTTTTTCCAGCATTCAACGGTCTCTGCTGCAGATGGATCTTCCTTAATATTGCTCTGATACTCGATGAGTTCAACACGTTTATTTTTATACTTCTCCAAAGTTTTTTTGAAACGTTGTGCAATAGGACCAGGTATGGTTCCATCTTGTATATCACACCACCTGTAAAGTAGCAACATAATTACAATGTTTATCTTATGTAATGTGCTGAGTAAGTTTTTTTTTTTTATTTTTTTTTAACTTTTATTCATTTTTTGAGAGACAGAGAGAGACAGGGCTTGAGTGGGGGAGGGGCAGAGACAGAGGGAGACACAGAATCCAATGCAGGCTCCAGGCTCTGAACTGACAGCACAGAGCCCGACACGGGGCTTGAACTCAAGGACCATGAGATCTTGACCTGAGCTGAAGTCAGATGCTTAACTGACTGAGCCACCCAGGCGCCCCGTGAGTAAGTTTTTAACTATACTTACAAATTAATTCTTTCTTCAATCAAAGCAGTATAATTCTCACAACTTTCTTCATCATCCCAGTCTCTCCAAAGAAAGTCATAAAAAAACCTATGATGAATAAAATTAATAAAAAGTGATCAAAAAGAGCCAATACCATGTATAGAATTAAAAAGACATTCTCATGTCAGAATTCTTTATATGAATTCTAAAAAAATACACATATATTTACAATTTTTAAATGTTTTATTTATTTTTGAGATAGAGACAGAGAGAGAGACAAACAGAGCATGAACAGGGGAAGGGCAGAAAGAGGAGACACAGAATCCAAAGCAGGTTCCAGGCTCTGAGCTCTAGGGCTTGAATTCACAAACCATGAGATCATGACCTGAGTCAAAGTTGGACACTTAACTGACTGAATCACCCAGATGTCCAGAAAAATATTTTTAAATAACTTTCAGTGAACTAATATTAAAATCAAACCTTTATTTTTATTTTATTTTTTTTAAGTTAATTTGAGAGAGAGAGAGAGAGCAAGTGGAGAAGGGGCAGAGAGAGGGAGAGAGAGAGAATCCCAAGCAGGCTCCGCACTGTCAGTGCAGGGCCCAATGTGGGGCTGGAACTCCCAAACCATGAGATCATGACCAGAGCCAAAATAAAGAGTTGGACATTGGGGGCCTGGGTGGCTCAGTCGGTTGAGCATCTGACTTTGGCTCAGGTCATGATCTTGCAGTTTGTGGGTTTTAGCCCTGTGTTGGGCTTGGTGCAGACAGCTCAGAGCCTGGAGCCTCTCAAAAATAAATAAACATTAAAAAAAAATTTATTTTAAATGGACAGGGGCACCTGGCTGGCTCAGTCAGTGAGCACGTGACTCTTGATCTCAGGGTCATGAATTGGGTGTAGAGATTGCTTAAAAAATAAATAAACAAAAAAACAAACTTTAAAAAAAATGGACAAATTTAATTCAGCAGTGAGTAAAAATTAAATCAATAACTATTACAAAGTTCTTATACACTTACATATTAACTTTTTGAATATGATAATTTTAACGTTAAGAGGTAAAAAGGTCAAATACCTTACAACTTCCAAGGCCAAAGCAATATCATGATTATCAGAATCTTGTCCTTCAACAGGGTAGACTTCCAAGAGAGGCACACTGTGCTCCAGTTCTTCCAAAATCTCATTGACCAAACCCCTTGGAATATTTGCAATATTAGAAGAAAAGGGCTCAGCAACAGATACAGTAACTTTGAAACAAGATGATGAGCTTTGATGTGGTTTACAAATTACCTAAGATAAATATTATAAAATCTGTAGTTACAAATCAAAACAAACCACAAAGATTTTTTCCTCACACATGATGTACTTAAAAAATTTCTTCTTTTAAATTTTATGATTCCTTTAACCACACACACAAAGTCATTATAGATCAATATTAAATAAAATAACACAATTTTTCAAAGCCCACATTTTTTTAGTTCCAGTATAGTTATCAGTGTTCTATTAGTTTCTGGTGTACAATATAGTGATTCAATAATTCCATATACCACTCAGTGCTCATCAAGATAAGTGTTAATCCTCTCCACCTATTTCACCCATCCCTCCACCCACCTTCCCTCTGGTAACCATCTGTTTGTTCGGTTTGTTCTGTATAGTTGAGAGTTTTTTTGTTTGTCCCTTTTGTTTTCTTTCTTTGTTTTCTCTCTCTCTCTTTTAGTTTTTATTTATTTTGAGAGAGACAGAGGGAGAGTACATGAGAGCAGGGGAGGAGGGAGGGAAGGAGGGGGAGAGAGAGAGAGAGAGAGAGAGAGAGAGAGAGAGAGAGAGAGAGAATCCTAAGCAGGCTCTGCACTGTCAGCGCAAAGCCTGACTGACGTGAGGCTCGATCTCATGAACCATGAGATCATGACCTGAGATGAAATCAAGAATCAGACACTTAACTGACTGAGCTACCCAGGCGCCCTTCTCTTATTTTCTTTATGAAATTCCACACGTGAGTGAAATCATACAGTATTTGTTTTTCTCTGGCTTATTTCACTTAGCATTATACTCTCTAGATCCATCCATGTTGTTGCAAATGGCAAGATTTCATTCTTTTTTTGTGTGTGTGTGGCTTCATAATATTCTATTACGCACACACACACCCACACATTGTCTTTATCCACTTATCTGTCACTGCACACTTGACCTGCTTACATAATTTGGCTATTGTGAACAATTCTGCAATAAACACAGGGGTGAATTTATCCTTTTGAAGTAGCGTTTTTGTATTCTTTGAATAAATACCCTGTAGTATGAATACTGGATAACTATTTCTATTTTTAGTTTTTTGAGGAACCTCCATACTGTCTTCCAATGGCTGTACCAGTTTGCATTCCCACCAACAGTGCAAAAGGATTCCTCTTTCTCCACATTTTCATCAACACTGTTGTTTCCTGTTTCTGATTTTAGCCATTCTCAAAGGTGTGAGGTAATATCTCATTGTATATCTCTGATGATGAGTGATGAATATCTTTTCATGTTTTCATGTCTGTTGGCCATCTGAATGTCTTCTTTGGAGAAATGTCTGTTCATGTCTTGTGCCCATTTTATAACTGCATTATTTGCTTTTTGAGTGGTGACTTTTATAAGTTCTTTATATATTTTAGATACTAACCCTTTAGCAGAAATGTCATTTGCAAATATCTTCTCCCATTCATTGGGTTATCTTTTAGTTTTTTTGCTTGTTTCTTTCACTGTACAGAAGCTTTTTATTTTGGTCAAGTCCCAATAGTTTATTTTTGCTATTGTTTCCCTTGGCTCAAGAGACCTATCTAGAAAAATGTTACTATGCCTGATGTCAGAGAAATTACTGCCTATGCTCTGTTCTAGGATTTTTATGGTTTCAGATCTAACATTTAGGTCTTTAATTCATTTTGAATTTATTTTTGTGTATGGTGTGAAAAGAGGTCCAGTTTCATCCTTTGGCATGTTGCTGTCCAGTTTTCCTAGCACAATTTGTTGAAGAGACAATCTTTTTCTCATTGCATATTCTTGCCTCCTTTGTCAAAGATTAATTGACCATATAGTTTATTTTGGGGTTTTCTATTATATTCCATTGATCTATGTGTCTGTTTTTGTGCCAATACCATACTGTTTTGATTACTACCACTTTATAAAGTATATTTTGAAATCTTGGATTATGATACCTACAGTTTCATTCTTCTTTTTCAAGATTTCTTTGGCTATCCAAAGCCAATGGAATTTATAGTTCTGTACAAATTTTTGGACGACTTATTCTAGTTCTGCGAAAAATGCTATTGGTATTTTGATAGAGATTGCATTAAATCTGTAGATTACTTTTGGGTAGTGTGGACATTTTAACAATATTTGTTCTCCCAATCGATAAACATGGAATATCTTTCCATTTTTTTGTGTCATCTTCAATTTCTTTCATCATTGTTTTCTAATTTTCAGAGTACAGGTCTTTCACCTTCTTGGTTAAGTTTATTCCTGGGTATTTTATTATTTTTGGTGCAATTGTAAATGAAACTGTTTTCTTAATTTCTCTGCTACTTCAGTATTAGTGTATAGAAAAGCAACACATTTCTGTATACTGATTTTGTATCCTGAAACTTTGCTGAACAATCAGTTCTAGTATTTTGGTGGAATCTTCAGGATTTTCTATATATAGTATCAAGTCATAAATAGTGAAAGTTTTGCTTCTTTCTTACCAATCTGGATGTTTGTTATTTCTTTTTGTTGTCTGATTGCTGTGGCTAGGACTGCTAGTAATACGTTGAATAAAAGTGGTGAGAGTGGACATTCATGTCTTGTTCCTGACCTTAGGGGAAAAAGCTCTGTTTTTCACCAGTGAATATGATGTTAGCTCTGGATTTTTCATATATAGTTTTTATTGTGTTGAAGTATGTTCCCTCTAAACTTACTTTGTTGAGGGTTTTTATCATGAATGGATATCCTTTGTCTTACTGATGTTATATACCACATTAATTGATTTGTGAATACTCAATAACACATCCTAGGAATGAATCCCACTTGGTTGTGGTAATATTTTTAATGTATTGTTGGACTCAGTTTGCTAATATTTGGTGAGGATTTTTGCATCTATGTTCATCAGAGATATTGGCCTGTAGTGCTCTCTCTCTCTCTCTTTAAATTTTTTTAAAGTTTATTTATTTATTTTGAGAGAGACAGATAGCATGAGCAGGGAAGGGGCAGAGAGAGAGAGGGTGAGAGAGAGAATCACAAGTAGGCTCTGCACTGTTGGCATAGAGCCCGATGTGGGGCTTGAACTCATGAAATTGTGAGACCATGACTTGAGTCAAAACTGAGAGTCAGATACAGCTGACTGAGCCACCCAGGTGCCCCCCCCCCTTTTTTTGGTATTGTTTTGGTATCTGGTTTTGGTATCAGAGTAATGTTGGCCTCCTAGAATGAATTTGAAAGCTTTCCTTCCTCTTCTTCTTCTTTTTTTTTGGGGGGGGGGGATAGTTTGAGCAGAATATGTATCGTCTCTTTAAATGTTTAGTGGAATTCACCTTTGAAGCCGTCTGGTCTTGGACTTTTGTTTGTTGGGAGTTTTTTTTGATTACCAATTCAATTTCATTGCTGATAATCGTTCTGTTTAAATTTTCTGTTTCTTCCTGCTTCAGCTTTGGTAGGTTATATATTTCTAGGAATTGATCTACTTCTTCTAGGTTGTTCAATTTTTTGGCATATAACTTTCCATAATATTCTTAGCATTTTTGTATTTGTGGTGTTAGTTGTTATTTCTCCTTTTCTATTTCTGATTTTGAGTTCTCTCTGTCTCTTTTGATGAGCTGGCTGAAGGTGTATCAATTTTGTTTACCTTTTCCAAGAACCAACTCCTGGTTTCATAGATCTCTTTTATTGTTTTTTTTTTTTTTTTTTAGTTTCTGTTTCATTTATTCTGCTCTAATCTTTACCAACTCCTGCATTCTACTTGCTTAGGGTTTTGTTTGTTCTTTGTCTAGCTCATTTAGGTGTAAGGTTAGGTTGTTTGAGATTTTTCTTGCTTCTTGAGGTGGACTTGTATTGCTATAAACTTCTTAGAACAGCTTTTGCTTCATCCCAAAGATTTTGGATGCTGGTGTTTTCAATTTCATTTGTCTCCATGTAATTTTTTATTTCCTCTTTGATTTCTTGGCTAACATCATTGTTTCGTAGCATGTTATTTAACTTTCAGGTATTTGTGGTCTTTTTAGGTTCTTTCTTGTGGTTGATTTCTAGTTTCACAGCATTGTGGTTGGGAAAAGATGGTATGATTTCGGAATTTCTGAGACTTGTTTTGTGGCCTAACATGTGTGATCTATTCTGGATAATGTTCCATGTGCATTTGAAAAGAGTATGTATTCCACAGTTTTAGGTTGGAATGTTCTGAATATATCTGTTAGATCCACCTGGTCCAATGTATCATTCAAAGCTACAGTTTCTTTTTTGATTTTGTCTGGTAATGTATACATTAATGTAAGTGGAGTGTTAATTATAATATTACTATCAATTACTTCCTTTATTTTTGTTATTAGCTGTTTAATGTATTTGGATGCTCCCATTTTGAGTGCATAAATATTCATAATTCTTATATCTGCTTGGTGGATTGTTTCCTTTATGATTATGTAGTGTCCTTTGTCTCACTGCAGTCTTTGTTTTAAAGTCTATTTTGTCTGATATAAGTATTGCTACCTGATTTATTTTCACTTCCAGTTGCATGATAAATGCATTTATGTCCCTTCACTTTTATCTGCACGTGTCTTTAGGTCTGAAATGAGTCTCTTGTAGACAGCATACGGACGGGTCTTGCTTTTTATTCCATTTTGTCACCCTATGTATTTTTATTGGAGAATTTAGCTTTTTAACATTCAAAGTAATTATTGAAACTGGACCACTTTCTTATACCATACACCAAAATAAATTCAAAATGGATTAAAGACCTAAATGTGAGATCTAAAACTATAAAAATCCTAGAGGAGAATACAGGCAGTAATCGCTTTAACATCAGCCATAGCAACTTCTTTCTAGATATGTCTCCTAAGCCAAGGGAAACAAAGGCAAAAATAAACTATTGGGATTTCATCAAAATAAAAAGCTTCTGCACAGTGAAGGAAACAAGCAACAAAACTAAAAGGCAACATACTGAATGATAGAAGATAATTGCAAATGACATATCTAATAAAGGGTTAGTATCCAAAATATATAAAGAACTTACAAAACTCAACACCCCAAAACTGAATAATCCAATTAAAAAATAGGCAGAAGACATGAACAAACATTTCTCCAAAAAAGACATTCAGATGGCCAATCGATACATGAAAAGATGCTCAGCATCACTGATAATCAGGGAAATACAAATCAAAATTACAAGAAGATATCCCCTCACACCTGTCAGAATGGCTAAAATCAGCACTACAAAAAACAACAGGTGTTGGTAAAAGATGCAGAGAAAGGGGAACCCTCTTGCACTGCTGGTGGGAAAGCAAACTGGAGCAGCCACTCTGGAAAACAGTATGGAATTTCCTCAAAAAGTTAAAAATAGAACTACTCTATGAACTCTATGATCCAGAAATTGTACTACTAGATATTTACCCAAAAATACAAAAAATACTAATTCAAAGGGATACATGCACCCCAAAGTTTATAGCAGCATTATCTACAATAGCCAAATTATGGAAACAGTGTCCATCAATTGATGAATGGATAAAGAAGGCGTGGTATATATACACAATGGCCTGTTATTCATAAAAAAGAAAAAAATCTTGCCATTTGCAACGACATGGATAAAGCTAGAGAGTATTATGCTAAGTGAAATAAGTCAGTCAGAGAAAGACAAATACCATATGATTTCACTCATTTATGGAATTTAAGAAACAAAACAAATGAGCAAAGGGGGAAAAAAAGAGAGGGAGACAGACCAAGAAACAGACTCTTAACTAGAGAACAAATTGATGGTGACCAGAGGGGAGATTGGTGGGGGGATGGGTTAAATAGGTGATGGGGATTAAGTAGTGCACTTGTGATGAGCACTGTGTTGTATGGAAATGTTGAATCACTATATTGTATACCTGAAACTAATATTACACTGTATGTTAACTAACTGGAATTTAAATAAAAACTTTAGGGGCACCTGAGTGGTTTAGTTGGTTAAGCATCCGACTCTTAATTTCGATTCAGGTCATGATCTTGTGGTTCGTGAGTTTGGTCCTGTATTGGGCTCCGTGCTGACAGTGTGGAGCCTGCTTGGGATTCTCTCTCTCTCTCTCCCTCTCTCTCTGCTCCTTGCCTGCTTGCTCGCTCTCCCTCTCAGAATAAATAAATAAAACTTAAAAAAAAATGTTAAAGATTCTCTAAGCTTACTGATAGTGACTATACATGCTTTATATACAGATGTTTAAAAATCAACCATAATCCTATCAACAAAGGTAAACAACCACCATTAACCTTTTCCAGCTTCATTCTACATACTTATATAAGTTACATAATTGGATCGCACTGCATATCTAGTTCTATAATCTTTTATCTTACATACACATTGAGCACTTTCCTAAATCACTAAAAGTTTTTTGTTAATATAAGTTTTACAATTACATAATATCCTATCTTATATCATCCTTTATTTGACCAGCATCTTATTATTAAAGTTTTATGGTATTCCCAATTTTTAATTTTATAAATATCACTTTGATCCCTCAATATATAAATCTTTTTCTGCATTTCTGATTTCTGTAGAATAAATTTCTAGAAATGAACTTTTTCATTTTCATTTTTATTTATTTTTCTGTATGGGGAGGTCTATTTATTTATTTTTATTTTTTCTAGCTTTATTGAAGTAACTGAAATATAATGGGTGAAACTATTTTAAAATTCTTAATATATTTTGGCAAACTATTTTCTTTCTTTTCTTTTTTTTTTTTAATGTCTTTATTTATTTTTGAGACAGACAGAGACAGAGCATGAGCAGGGGAGGGGCAGAGAGAGAGGGAGACACAGAATCCAAAGCAGGCTCCAGGCTCCCAGCTGTCAGCACAGAGCCCGACACGGGACTCGAACTCACAGACTGTGAGATCATGACCTGAGCTGACGTCGGACGCTTAACCGACTGAGCCACCCAAACGCCCCTTGGCAAACTATTTTATACAAAGGTTATAAAACAGTTTCCTTAATTTGTGGAGCACTTTGTAACCAAGATTGAAGATATGCCAGATTTCCTTCCAATCATATGTTTCCAAATTTTTTCTTTGTTATTGTGTGAATCCATAGCAGGCAGAATAATGGCCCTCAAAGATATCCATGCCTTTATCCTGGGAATCTGTGAATATATTACTTTACATGGTAAAAGGGACTTTGCAGATGTGATTAAGGTTAAGGAATTGAGATGGGAAAGTTATCCTAAATTACCAAGTTAGGCCCATTCTAATCACAAGTCTTAAAAGACATGCACCTTTCCAACCTGCAAAGAACCAGAGAGATACAGTCTGAGAAAGACTTTGAAGTTGGATGAAGGAGACAAGTCACGGAATGCAGGCAGCTCCTAGAGGCTGGAAAAGGCAAGGAAACAGATTCTCCCCTAGAGCCTCCAGAAGGGAATGCAGCCTTGCCTACATCTTCATTTTAGCTTACTGGGCCCATGTTAGATTTTTTTCTATAGAATTGTGAGATAATAAATTTGTATTGCTTAAGCCACCAAACTTATGGTGAATTGTTGCAGCAGCAATAGAAAACTAATAGAGCATCTAAAGAAAAAGACTCAGAGAATGAGGTCCGTAGGAATAATTTATTGTGACTTCAGAACAAGGAGCATTTTATAGCACTGTTTGATACTTCAAGTAAGATTAAAGAAGCAAAGGCAGACAAAACAACGTCTGAATTGTGCAGCACTACCTTAAAAAGGTCCCAAGAGCTAGCTTCACTGCCACATTATTCAAAGAATTAGAATCTGCCAATATACTATTCTGCTTTTCCCTGTGTTCTCCCCATTTTCTTCCTATCTTTCTAATGATTAAAGGTCTTTGGCAAACCCCTAGCAGATTCTAAAGCAACCTATCTGTGATCCTGCTTGGTACTTTTGGAGTGGGAAAGACAGCAAATAATCAATGGATTGCATGTAAAACCTTAGAACTTGATAGAATTTCTAGGTAATTTTAAGGATCTTTAAAGGTTTTATAGAGTATGGGGTCTATCATGAAGTGTTGTGAGAAAAGCCAAGCCAAGCATATGCTAGAATACCATCCTCTATTTCAGTCAGAAATGCCCTGCTTTAATGTGATGTGTGTATCAGGCTTCCACATAACTTGACTAAAAAAATCCCAAATTTACGCTACCAATATATATATATATATTTAAGATAATGATATAGTACTACCTCCTCTTATTTTATCCACATGAAAAAGTCAGAGAAGTAATGAAAGTTCCAGGGAAAAGCTACACAAAATCTGGAGATAAGCAAACCTCAAAGAACACTAAAAACAGAACATTATTGAAAAATAAATCCCACGTTTCTATTATTATTTTTTTTGTAGTCTCTATGATTGAAAATATGCCATTCTTTATCTGTAAAAATACCACTAACTTACTTTTCCACAGAACATGGAATTGAATTGTTTTCAGGTAGTGTGCAATGTAATGAATTTCAAACACAAATTTTTCTTGTGACCAAAACAGCAGATTTGAAATATCTGAGGCAAGGATACCATTTGTGATTATAGATATTAACGTCTATACAAGGATAATTAATCTCTAAGGGAATCAAACTTATGACATCAAATATGCCACAATATTTAACCTATAGAATAGACTTAAAAAAGCAAAATCTTACCAGATGTAGTGTTGGAAGTCGATGCATTATACTAAAAGGGTACCTTTTCATAGGAAGAAATTTCAAATTTTACCAAGTTTTCTGATCCACTGTTTCTGTCCTAATCTAATTAACCTCATAATTCAGATAAATGAAGATTAAAGGGAAATGATGGGAAAAGGGAGCCCAAGTCTGTTACAGCCTAAATTACTAGTTTTAAAGAAATGCACTTTTGAGGGGCACCTGGGTGGCTCAGTCAGTTAAGCATCTGATTTGGGATCAGGTCATGATCTCACGGTTCCTGAGTTCAAGCCCCACGTCAGGCTCTGTGCTGACAGCTCAGAGCCTGGAGTCTGCTTCAGATTCTGTGTCTCCCTCTATCTGCCCCTTCTCCACTTGCGCACTCTCTCTCCCCAAAATAAATAAACATTAAAAAAAAAAAAGAAATTCACTTTTGTTATTTAAGCAACTGAAACTAAGCTAATAAATATTGTCTGATACAGTAGATTCCATTTAATGATTAACTGTGCACAGGTAAATGGATGCTAATATCCCCCTTTCTTTTTATTTATATTTTAATTTTTTTATGTTTATTTATTTTTTAGAAAGATAGACAGAGTGTGAGCAGGGGAGGGGCAGAGAGAGGGAGACACAGAATCTGAAACAGGCTCCAGGCTCTGAGCTGTCAGCACAGAGCCCGATGCAGGGCTGGAACATACAAACTGTGAGGTCATGACCTGAGCTGAAGTTGGACGCTTAACCAACTGAGCCACCCAGGCACCCCAACTTCTTTTTATGCTATTAATTTGCTTAGAAACTTAAAATGGACACAATCTTTGTCAATCTCTGTTTAAGTATCAAAGCAACAAATTAGTAAGGTCATATTTTCGTCATAAAAAGAACTGATAATTTCACTCAAAAGAACAAAGATCAGGTAAAAATTATTTACCTCAACCAGTATACCAACAAAAGGGATAGAAGCTTCTTCATATTTCACAAAGAATAACTCAGGATTAGTCTTCCAGACTCCAAACCATTTGTCTTTCAACTTTAATTTTTCTGACAGATATTTACTCATAGCCCCATCAGCATCTTCTGCCTAGCAAAAGAAAAAAATATTTATGTAGAAGGATATGTATAAATATTTTTACTGATTTCTATTTAAATATGGGACCAATATACCCTTAAATAACTTTAAAAACCTGGAAAGTCATAGATTTTAACTGAATTTATGTTTACTGGAAATATCATAAACATTAAAACCTTAAAAAGATCTATTCACTCAATAGAGTCATTCAGTGCTGAGACATCTACTTGTTATTTATATTTAAGTAATTTGTTTTATTAATCCACTGAGGAGGAAGAACTGCAATTATACCCTTAAAAAGAGTAATTATCATATTAAAAATAGCAATTATTTTTTGAACTTTAGAGATATAATAACCTATTTAAAACATATTCATACATAAAAATTTAAGACAGCACTCCACTCTATAAACAAACAAGCATATTAAGCATTCAATAAATGCTTTTTTAATTAATTTTTTTTAATTAATTAAAAAATTTGATTTTTTAAATTTCAATTCAGCTACCTCAACTACTGTGAAACTCAGTCATTACACCTCTGATTAATGACACAATAATTTATATATATAAACGTTTTTCAACTGCCTTTCAGAGACTTCATCTTCTCCAACCCTCAGTATCAGATATAATTAGGCCATTAATAGTGTCCTAGTTTTCTCGTAATGGTGTTTTTATTTTTTTTTTTTTTATTTTTTTTTTTTTCAACGTTTATTTATTTTTGGGACAGAGAGAGACAGAGCATGAAGGGGGGAGGGACAGAGAGAGAGGGAGACACAGAATCGGAAACAGGCTCCAGGCTCTGAGCCATCAGCCCAGAGCCTGACGCGGGGCTCGAACTCACGGACCGTGAGATCCTGACCTGGCTGAAGTCGGACGCTTAACCGACTGCGCCACCCAGGCGCCCCTGTGTTTTTATTTTTTTGTTTACAATTTTTCTTAATGTTTATTTACTTTTGAGAGAGAGAGAGAGACAGAGCGCAAGTGGGGGCGGAACAGAGAAAAGAGGGAGACACAGAATCTGACAGAGCCCGACATGGGACTCGAACTCGTGAACTCGGACATCATGACCTGAGCCCAAGTCGGATGCTTAACCGACTGAGCCATCCAGGTGCCCCGCGGCCACCACAGGTTCTTTACTGCCCCATCCGTTGGAGATTAAGTTTCTATTTTTTAATTCTGATTATCATCAGTGCAATGAATATCTTTGTACACAAAACCTCTTGCTATAACTTAAAAAACAACAACAAAATAGGTTAGAATCATATTTGCTCTAGTCAGTGTTGCCAGGTACCGACGGATCTTGGATCCGAAACATCATTCCACATTGCAGACTCACGTCTGGGAACCGTGGAGTGTAGACCTGTTCAGTCCGGGAGCCACAAAGTGTCGACACGTTCAGTACTGTCCGGTGGAAGTCAAGGCTAAGTCATCGTATCTCAAATCGTCAAATGGGAAAACGTAAGCTGTAAACCTGGGCACCGATGAGGCCTATCGATCTCCGGGTGTTGGAAGTTCCCAGAAAGCTGGGAAGCGCTCCACCGCGCCGCCCCCCTAATCGATGATGGCCTTTGGGACGGAACTCCTAACGGTAACGCGCTGGGGTCGGGCCGGGCGCCCCGGGGAAGGCGGAGGCCCCGCCAACGCCGAGTCACCTGAACTCTGGGAACCGCAGGCTCTGTCGGTGCCCCGCGGGGAGGACCCCGCTTCCTCGCGCCGGCCTCTCACCTTACAGCCCTGCAGCACCTCGTCGCAGTAGAGCGCCACCTTCTCGTCGCGCCACATCCCCCTCATGGGGAACATGCAGACTGGGGGCAACGGCCGCGCCTCCTCTTCATCCTCCTCCGGCACCGACAGGAGGGGCTCCTCCTCCTCCACCTCCGCCCCCTCCTCCTCCTCCTCCCCCACCTCGGCCCCCTCGGCCCGGCCCTGGGCGTGAGAGGCCGGCAGGAGCTGCAGCCGCCTCCGGGCCGCCTCCCGGCCCGCCTTCCCCTTCACCGGGCGCGGGGACGCCACCACCGACCGCACCCGGGATGCGGCGCTCTTCAGGGTCCCTACCGCCCCGGTGGGCGCGGACACCCCTTTCTCGCCTCGCCTGTCGGGGCTGGCGGTCCGGACGGAGTCCTCCGGCCCGGGAGCCCTGGCCCCCGACGCCATCTCCCCACACCGCAAGGGCCGGCTGCGGCCGTTGGCCGCTTTTCCCCGCCCGGAGCCCGCTGGCCAATGGGCCGGCAGCACCTGCGGAGCCCGCAACGAGCGCAGGGACCTCGAGCGGCGGCGGGCAGGGGTGAGTGAGGTGGGGGATGGGGTGTTCGGGTGGGGGTGGGGGCTGGGGGGGCGCGGCTCGGGGCGGGAGCGGGGTGGGAGGGGCGCGGGGTGCTGCGGGGCGGGGCCGAGGTGGAGCGTGAGGCGCTTGTCGCGGCGCCCCCGGTAGATGGCGCCCCCACGCATAATGCTCCCCCTACTCCGCGTCGCCGTTCCCCCTGGAACCACCCGGTGACAGAATTCTCCCCGCAGGGCCCTCCTACGTCTTCAGGGTGCTTGTCAGTCACCCCCCCGGTCATCAGGACCTAACTAATACACCTCCAACCACCGCACACACGCGTGTTTGTGCAAACACAACCAGAAAGAAAATTTAGTTTTTACACTGGAGACCATAGTACCTGTGCTCATAACCAAAGAACACTCAAGTGACAAATCCAGAGACCTAGATTTTACCCTATCTAGTCACACGGGTCCCAAAAGAAAGCTTGCTTTACATTTTTAACAAGACACTCATTTTCTGTCGCAAAGGCTAGGTTAGTCTATTTTCATGTCTCTGCTGTGCTGCTCAAAATTCTCATAAACGATTATTTTATGTAACCGTTCAACTAGACTCAAATTTCCAGCTGGAAATTTTGCTGTGTGCAAACTACAAATACCCTCACAGTAGAGGTCTGCTCAAGATAACGCATTTTGGAGAAGAACAGAGACCACTGGTTTCTGTTACATTACTGTTAAAAGTACATGGATCCAGTTGGAATACCTTCTGTTTACACTCTAGCCCTGAAGTACTGTGCTAGGGCCAACAGCTCCCACAAAGAACAGCATTGGGAAAACACCTGCCTTCCTTCACACTTATCTGGAAGGACACTGTGTTAAGTTTGGAGTTTATTTTGAGGAAAATATTAGTATTCATGTTACTGTAGTTCAGGGAGTAATTACAACATTTACCATGTTTTGACTCTAAGTTTATTCCTTTTCTCAGGAGTCTTGGATTTTGTTTAAAATTGTACCTAGCCACAGATTTCACTCACCACAAGTAAAAACTAGATATGCTAGCATTTCTTCAAAAACTTCCAAAACAAAACTCCCCAAAAACAAAAACAAACCAAAAAAACCCAAAAAACAAAAACCACACACCACAAGCAAAGATTTGTAGAAACCTACTATGTGCCAGGCAATGCCTAGATGCCAAAGATATAGAAATAAAAGACAGAATTCCTATCCTCATAATCTTTTTTTATTAAAAATTGTTTTTTAAATGTTTGTTTTTGAGAGAGAGACAGAGTGCGAGTAGGGGGAGGGGCAGAGAGAGAGGGAGACACAGAATTGGAAGCAGGCTCCAGGATCTGAGCTGTCAGCACAGAGCCCAAAGGAGGGCTTGAGCTCATGAACCGTGAGACCATGACCTGAGCCAAAGTCCGAAGCTTAACCCACTGAGCCACCCAGGTGCCCCTCTCCTCCCCTTTAAGGCCTTTTCCTTGCCAATAAAATGGTGAGTAACAGTTTGTGGTGGAGTTTTGCTGCTGAGGTAGTGCCTGAGGCACACCCCATCAAGGTTGAATCAGCATCTGCCTTCCTACAAGCAGTTAAAACAATTCTCACATTTTATTAGTGCTTCTAACTAGCAAGGCTTTGGGTGGTACATGAGGCCTGCTCTATTCTCTGTCTTGGGGGGTAAAAACTCATTTCCCCTCTTTTTCTTTGGAGGCTTTTCCTTGAATTGGCTTTTCCTTCCCACTGAAGTGTTGGTTCTAGATCGGGGCCCCAGGTGGAAAGGGCAGGCTGCTGCCAGGCGTGTGTGGGCTCAGGACTGTCTAAGAGGTACAAGAGAATCTGTGGTGCCTGCATACGTGGGCTAGTGTCCACACCGGGTTTCATGGCCAGAACCTCTGGTCTTGTTTCTTACAAAGACCTGGCTATGGCAGGGGGGTGCCTGGCTATGGCAAAATTGAACTTGAGAAGTCTAAGGTCCTGGACATCTTTCTTTATCTCTTGTTTCCAAGGATCTGACCTGTAGCCATTGTTCTATCTTGCTTCACTTCAAATGTCCTTCCTGCTTGTCTCAACCTGTCAAAATTCTCCTAGGCCAGATTCCAATACATATCTCTCTTCAGAACTAGCATTTTTCTCCTCTGTGCCTCTCAGAGTACTTTCTGCAGTATTAGACACACTGAAAACACTTCATGTACAGGGACAGATATTTTTTATCCCCGATACTTAGCACAGTCCTTGCACATAACTAGTAAAAGTTTTAAGAAGTGTCCTACTACAGGAGTATAAGAAATATTTTTTTCCAACATCTGAGTTGAAATGTGTATATGTTTTCTCCTCCCCTAAGATGTTACTTCCTTGATAGCCACTCAGGATCAGGTTCTACTCATCTTTACGTCAGCTGCGGGACTTACATAGCATGTGGGTTAAATTCTACAGATTAATGTGAATATTCACAGGCTGTTAACTGTCTTTGTGTTGGGCTGTGTGGGGGAGCTCTAGGTTAAATCCACAGGCTGTCTCCAATATACAAATGATCTAAATTACAAAAGCTTTGGGGCGCCTGGGTGGCTCAGTTGGTTAAGCGTCGCACTCTTGATTTGAGCTCAGGTCATGTTGGAGCCCAGCCTCAGGCTCAGCACTGACAGTGTGGAGCCTTCTTGGGATTCTCTGTCTCCCTTTCTCTCTGCCCCTCCCCAACTCACATGTTTGCATGCACATGCTTGCTCACTGGCTCTCTCTCAAAACAAACTTAAAAAGATAAATTACAAAAGCTTATTTTAAAATCAGAACTCATTATTGTCTATCAGAAAAATGTTTCTTATCAAACCTTCTTCTCTTCCTAGGTCACTATGAAGCAGAAAGTAGGCTTATAAATTCTTATAATCTTTCAGTCCCTGAACAGTAACCCTTTGAGATCTTTTTTTCTTTTTTGCTCTCAGTGGGAAAGAACAAAACACTGATAAATAATAATAACAGCCGGCCGTAGGCAAAACAAAAATAGATAAGACTCACTGACATCTCAGAGATCCACCCAGGTTCAGAGTTCCCTTGATGTTTCATTATTATCTAGAGTAGGGACTTGGCGTCAGTAGAACAGATCTACTTGATAGAAGTACAGAGATGTAGTAGGGCCTGGAGTGTAATAAAACCAGCTCTGGGACTGGGGAGATGTACTGGAGAGACATCAGAGACCTGGTGGACTCACCTTCCTTTCCTCCTGGTGATGATCAACATGAATTCAGGGGACGGGCTGGGACCAGAATTAAGAGGGACTGGGGCAGGGGTGCCTGGGTGGCTCAGTCGGTTAAGTGGCTGACTTTGGCTCAGGTCATGATCTCGCGGTCTGTGAGTTCGAGCCCCGCGTCGGGCTCTGTGCTGACAGCTCAGAGCCTGGAGCCTGTTTCAGATTCTGTGTCTCCCTCTCTCTGACCCTGCCCCGTTCATGCTCTGTCTCTCTCTGTCTCAAAAATAAATAAACATTAAAAAAATTAAAAAAAAAAAAAAAAGAGGGACTGGGGCAGCAACGAGGAAAGAAAAGAACACTTTTTTTTTTTTTTCATGTTATAGTTATGTATTGCTCATCCACTTTGGGCTGGCATTAGGTGCTGGGGATATAGCAAAAAACATAAAAATCTCTGAGCTTGCATTCTGAATGGGGAGATAAAAAATAAACAATTTTTTAAAGTAAAATTCCCAAGAGAAACAAAAGATGTCCACACAAAAACTTGCACAAGATGTTCGGAGCATCATTATTACAATACTCAAAAACTGAACAGAACCCAAGTGTCCATCAGTTGATAAACAGAAAAAGGAAATGTGGTGTAATCCACACAATGAAATATTATTTGGCCATTAAAAGAGATGAAGTACTAAAAACAAAAAGAAGAAGAAGAAATGAAGAACTGATACACACAACGTGGAAGAACCTCAAAAACATGCTGAGTGAATGAAGTCAGTCACAAAAGCCCACAGAACATATGATTCCATTTGTATGAAATGTCCTGAATAGGTAAATCTGTAAGGACAGAAGCAGACTAGTGATTGCCTTGGACCAGGGGCAGTGGGATGGTTTGAGGGGAAATGGGAACTGATTGCTAATGGGTCCAGGAGTTCTTTTGGGGGTGATGAGAACGTACTACAATTGATTGTAGTGAAAATTGTACAACTTTGAGAATACCATTGAGTTGCATGTGTTAAATAGGTGAATTGTATGGTATGTGAATTAAAGGCAATTTGGAAAAGTAAAATGTATAGAGGTAAGTGCTATGAGAATGATAAAAATATATGGCAGGGAGCAGAGATGCGGGAGTTTGTGAGGGTAGGGCTGGGGACACAATTTTCACAGAGTTGAGAGGGGAGGTCTCACTCGTAGGTGACATTTGAGTAAGGATCTAAAGAAGGTCAAGAGGAAAATCTTGGACTTTGGTAGTTGCAAGGGAAAGAAAGTTTTTTCCATCACCTAGTTATTTCCGGAGGGCAATTCAGGTATGTGGAACACAGGTAAATAAGGAGTAACTACAGTTTTTGAAAGTCCATAATACTACTAACGTATTATCTTCATGTTTACTTACACGATAAGCATCTAAATAGGGCTGACGTTGGTCAGAAAACACTAACTGGGTACATCGGGGGATTCAGGAATTTTCGAAGTTTTGTATGACGGAGATTGGTTTTTATCGTTTTGGATAGGATTCTGTGAAATGCTGTTGTATTTATTTGTTTTTCCATTTGTTTTTCTTGATGGAATAAACAAATAAATATTAATAAGCACTTCATTCAGCAATTTATTCCCAACTACTTTAAATTTTCCTCTCTTAGGACACTAACAGTTCACTCTTCCTTAACTCTGTGACCTTAACTTTGAGAACAAATACTCTGATGGGACCCCCCCTACGTGAGCACAGCTCTTTTGGAAGGCATGTAACTCCTCATTTTTGGCCAGAAGAGGGCACTAGAGAGCTTTTGGGCTGTTTGAGGGCCCCAATCCCAAAGGGCTAGGTGGAGCCTAAAGTGATCCTTTAGCCCAGCCAGCTCCAGCCCTGACTCAGAAGCAGACTGCACACCACTTTGCTGGAGGACAAGCTCAGACACATTTCTCTAATGTCTCACACTTCTTTAACCACACACGTGATGTTCTGCTACATCTTCAAACTTTGGCAGTGTGTACTAACTCCCTGATACTTGTTTTGTGCTCTTTTGTTTTTAGCTCTTTTTGAGGGAAATACAAGGTTGTAATTTAATTTTACACTAATCACACACACACAAAAGAATCACCAGACATGTTTCATGGCACATGGATTCCACTAAAGAGAGGCAATACAGGATATGGACAATGAATAGCCTGAAACCACTGACAATACCTTCCCTGGTACAAAGCTAATGGCCCAAACTTGCCTTAATAATGCTCAGAAGTCTTACATTTCAATCTAACAGTAAAGGACACTAAGAATGACAATGACAATAGCTAGTTAGCCTGTATTTTGAAAAGTACATAGATATTTAATAGTAGGGCAAATATTTTAAATTGATGATGGCCAGTGTAAGATACTCATTCTCAACCACTGTTGACAGGAGTAGATACTGTTTTTTTTGTTTTTTTTAATTTTTTTTTTAATGTTTATTTATTTTTGAGACAGAGACAGAGCATGAACGGGGGAGGGTCAGAGAGAGGGAGACACAGAATCTGAAGCAGGCTCCAGGCTCTGAGCTGTCAGCACAGAGTCTGATGTGGGGCTTGAACTCACGGACCACGAGATCATGACCTGAGCCGAAGTCGGCCGCTTAACCGACTGAGCCACCCAGGCGCCCCAGGAGTAGATATTGTTAAAGACATTCAGGAAGACAATTTGACAAAATCTTTCAAAATGTTCAATGTGTCTAACTTCAGTCCAGCAATGCCATCTTTAGACATCAGTTGCCCAGAAATGCTGGTATATGTGCATAAAGGTATATGTAATAATTATAGTGATGATAATAACATTTAGCACTTAATAGGTGCCAGATAGGTTGAAGAACTCTACATATATTGACTAATGTCATTCTAAAAATAGCCCAGCGATCCTCACTTCATGATGAGGAAACAGGGAGAGAGGTTAAGTAACAGCCATGAGTGGTGGAGCCAGGATTCAAATACAGGCAGTCTGACTGAAGAGTTTATGCTCTTAATCAAGACACTATGCAGTACAGGGTATTTACTGTAGCATTGCTTATAATAGTATAAAACTGGAAATGATCTACCTACATCTGGTGGAATGCCTAAATCACTGATGATACATCCATTTTATCCAAATGAGGCCAATCTAGATGCCCTGACTTAGAAAGAGCCCCAAAGGCATATGATAGGGAAAATGGGCAGGGAGGGAAGCAATTCTCAGACTAATGCATATAATATGATCCCATTTGTGGTTTTTTAAATTTCATATTTGTATTTGGACATATATACAAGCATAGAAAAAGGATGGAAAGACCTACAGACATCAAACTGTACTAACTGTAAGGAGGACAGTGGTTTTGAGGATGGGGGTCTTTGCAAACGGGAAATTTCACGTTTTACCCTGTGTAGTTCTGAATTACTTAAATGTTTAAAAATAAACTATATTTATACACTATAGGAATACCCTTTCAAAGAGGGAAAATGATGTGGTGTAACAATAGAAGGTAATCTTAGCAAGCTGTCCAATCCACCCCTTCACGTCACAAACGAGGAAGCTGAAGTCTTAAGAGGTACAATGGAGCGTGTGCTGTTATTATGTGCAGTGGCTGAGCTAAGCTATCAAGGCTGCCAGCTTGACTCCTGCCCCAGGGTTCTTTGCATTGCACCATTTTGCCTTTACCCTGATAAAACGTCTGAAAATGATATGCACTGTCTTTAAAAAAAAATTTTTTTTTAACGTTTATTTATTTTTGAGAGACAAGCATGAGCAGGAGAGGGGCAGAGAGAGGGAGACACAGAATCCAAAGCAGGCTTCGAGCTATGAGCTGTCAGCACAGAGCCTGATGTGGGGCTGGAACCCACAAACCGTGAGATCGTGACCTGAGCCGAAGTCAGACGCTTAACCAACTGAGCCACTCAGGTGCCCCTGTTATACACTCTCTTAATGTGATTTTACAGTTACGTTTATCTCAGAGATTTGTAATCATCTGGTCTTTAAAAAGTTTCAGAAGGTATATAATATCAGTCATTAGATCAATGAATATTTATTAAATCAAATAATTAGATATTACTAATTAGATTCTTTTTGTGACATGCCAGGCACTGCTGTGATGCCTGAAAATACAATGTTGATCAAGAAAAAAAAAAAAATAGGTGTCGCCCTCAAGAATTATGGAAACATGTTCACCACATAACCATATATGAAAACCCCCAAAACATGAAGCTGTATATGTTGGAAGAAAATGCACAAAATTGTTAAAGGCATTGTCTTAGGAGTGTTAGGGTGTTTTATGTGGTTCTTTACAGATTTCCATGTTTTATTTTTTCCAGAAGTTTCCAATTTGCATGTATTTCTTTCACAGTCAGAGAAATATATTTTAAAGAATCAAATAGTAGCTCTTTGTCTGAGCTTGAAGCATGTTGAACTATATGAAAAGGGAAGAAGGTCATTATACTGGAGGAAATGAAATGTTTCCGGTGGGGAAGAAGGCTTGGGCAAGCTGTTTTATCCCTGACACTAAACTGTGATTCTATGGAATTCTCAGAGAAAAGGCTTCTCAAAGGGCACTGCATGGAGGTAGGAGACATTTTTTGTCACACTGCCAGGGAGAATATTAAACAATATACTTCAGGGGAAAGAATACTAGAAGCCAGGTACACACTAGCGGTTTAGTCTTCAGGCTTTAGAGACTGACACCTAGGCTCAACCCCTTTCTCGCTGTGCAACCTTGAGAAATATACTTGCCTTTCTGAACTTCAGTTTCTCCATCTATAAATGGAAATAAGATAGATATCATATCATTGGGTGGTTATGAGAGTTAAATGAGATAATGTATATAAAAAGTTCAAAATTGAAAACAAAAATTAAAAAAACCAAAACTTAAAACCATGGTTGTCACATAGTTGTGCTTAGTTTATGTTACTAATTCTCACTTCCATGAGAACCTAATTCTCACTTCCGTGACCATCCCCCTCACCCCCACACACAGTCCACACACATATTAGCACTTGCACACTAAAAACACAGGTTATGCCAGAGAGAACATGTCGTCAATGCTGTTTCAGGCAGTCATGCAAATCAGTTCATTTACCCTAAATTGGACTAGAAATAGAACAGCCCTACATATTAAAATATAATGATAGGGAATGAACCCCATGACCTTTCCTTTCACATTATTGCTCAGGTGTCCTCCCTGCCCATAGAAATAGGTCCTGGGATGCCTGGCTGGCTCAGTCAGAAGAGCATGCAACTCTTGATCTCGGGGTCATGAGTTTGAGCCCCACATTGAGTGTGGAGATTACTTAAGACAATGAACTTAAAAAAAAAAAAGAAATAGGTCTTAACATTTTACTATATCTATTACTTTATTTTTCAAACTCCTTAAAAGTAACCAGTAATGGAAGGACTCTGAAGAACAATGGCCACATAGTAATATAAGAGAGTTTAGCCCCAAATGCCAGAGGTCCCAAATAAGCAAAGCCTTGGCTGCTCCCCTGACATGTAACCAGCCCAGCTATCTAATTTGAAGAGACCACATGGGCTCAGCATGGAGGATACCCATGGCACCCGTGGTGACTTAACCCTTACTCACTGTCCAGCACCACAAGTTTGGGGCTTCAGCACTTTGATACTTTGAGGAACCATTTGCCAAAGACTGCCAAAGATAGGGGAACTATTATTTCCCCTATCATGTAGTTATAGTTATAGTTATAGTTATAGTTATAGTTATAGTTATATAACTATATAACTATATAGTTATATAGTATATAGTTATAGTTCCCCTATAGTTCCCCTATCTTTGTGTAATAATGCAGCACATGCTAGATTTTGAAGGAAAGGAAAACAGTTCATTAAACTACCAGTGAAATCATAAGATCACTTTCCAACAAGTAGTTTGACTGCTGAGAGCCATCTCGTAATCACGAAGGAAGCCAGACTGATGCAAAGCCAGCACAAACAAGAAACAGAAAGAAGGAAAGCCAGAGCCCTGATCCAACTATGCCTGAAGCTTGGAACCACTTCTGAACTCCTCAATTATATGGGCCAATAAACCCCAATGCTTTTTAAAAAATAATGGATAGTTTAAAAAACAATGGATGGTTCATATTGCATATATTAGCGAAGCAAACAGATATTCAGTAGAACAAGTGAGTTTCCTATTCTGGTTTTGAAAACTTAGGGAGCATGAACTTATGCAGAGTCGCACCAAAGTTTTTGCAGTAGTGTGTTTGTTCCCTATCACTAGCAATTCCAAATTCGATTTCTTTTGGAATATGTTTTGGAATCTTAACTCAGATTCATTTAATATATATTACAAATCTAAGCCGTAGGTATGTTTTACTGGTGAACATATTTCATCAGTCAACTTATTGGTTGGAGGTTTGGAAGGCTCACCAAGTGAAGGATTTGCTGCTGGGTAAGAGGTGCCAGGGCACCGGCTGACCTGGGGCTCCTGCCAGATCAGAGCCGGCTGAGGGAACAAACACTGTTTCTAGGGTGTCACTCACCCATCTTTCTTCTGTGGATTTGTTGCTGGAGGGAACATACCAAGCACTAAGGAAAGGGGAAGTGAGCTACATTTTAGATAAGGAACTGTTTGACTTAAACAGGATTTCTCCATGCCCTTCTCTTTGATCTCAGAGAGAATAAGAGGAAAGAAACATGCCAGTGGAGAGGTAAATGAGAAGAGCGGCCATGTCTTTGCCTCATGAATGCCGAGAAACTTGAGACACTGAATACTTCTAACTGGCTCTTGCTTGTTTAGAGTTAAAAAGCCTCCTTCCCCAATAGTAATGGAGAATTGGAAAACTCCAGGCAAGGCTAGTTCAAAGCAGGAACCAATTTGACTTATCAATGTAATTCATTTTATCTTGTAGCCTTGAAAAGTTAATGCCTTTTTAAAGAAGGTAGGATCAGAGGGTAAATAATGGAATGGCTTGAGGTATAATGATTGGGGATGGCTTGGGACATACACCCCCTCCTGGGTATAAAACAACCGGAGATTTCATTGCATTCGTAATCAAGTACATCTCCCCAGCCAAGAATTGAAAGCACTCCATGAATTGGTCCATGTTTCTTTTCTAGCCTCGTCTCCTTATCCCATACCTTTCATGCCATTTATTACCTTTGGGCTTTTGTTCAAGCAGCTCCATTCCTGCTTGGAATTTCCTCATGTCTCCCTTCCCCTAGTATCTGCCCTGTATCACAGTTGTTTATGTGTTTATCTTCCATGCTTGGTTTCCTGCTCAGAATGCAAGACCCATGCCTCTTTCACCTTTGAGCCTCCATCTATGAACTTTGCACATATTTTATATAGATCGTAGACTCAGTGCCTTCCCATTTTCTTATAGTATTATGTACTGCCCATAATAATAGTTCCCCTTTATTCACTCAAACACTTTTTTTAATGTTTGTTTGTTTGTTTATTTTAGAAGAAATTCTTTTTTTCTGATAAAAGGCATCTAAGAAAAACCTATAGCTAACATAATTCTTATTGGTGAAATACTGAATTTCCTCCTAAGATTGGGAATGTGTTCAGGATAATGTTTATTTATTTTTGAGAGAGAAAGAGATGGAGCATAAGCAGCGAGGGGCAGGGAGAGAGGGAGACACAGAATCTGAAGCAGGCTCCAGGCTCCGAGCTATCAGCACAGAGCCCGATGTGGGGCTTGAACTCACAAACTGCAAGATTATGAGCTGAGCTGAAGTTGGATGCTTAACTGACTGAGCCATCCAAGAGCCCCATATTCACTCAAACACGGTTTTAAAAGCTCTACATATATCAACTCATTTAAAGCACACTACACTGCTATGAGATTGGTTACCATTATTATTCACAGTTTGTAGCTAATAAGTAGCAGACAGAGATTTGAATCTAGAAAGTCTGGTTCCAGAAGAGTCTCATCTTTTCTGAGTTTGGTATCTCCATGATAAGAAGATTAAATCAGAAATGACAAGCTGCTGGGTTTTTCTACTGTCTTTTTTTTTTTTTTTTTTTTTTGAGTCTCAGGAGGTCTTAAATATTAAATCATTTTATCTGGAAATCTTGTGTCAAATTGGACTGGAATGAATTCAAGACAGTAAGATATGGATTGTGTTTTCAAATGGCATTTTTATGAAAAATCTACTTATGCCTTTTCAGCATCCAGAACTCAACCTAAGTCCCATCATCCACAGCTGTACCACTGTGAGCAAAAATCCAGGGCCAAAGAGAGACTGAGAGAATAAATACTCCTGGAAAGTTGTTTCTAGCCAGAAAGTGAATATGGTCAAACAATGGAGCATGGTTGTGGTATTTTTCAGATATGAGCTGAATTCAGCATGGTGTGTTACCAAGCTCAACTTACTCAGCACGAAATGTTCCAATTCACAGGGAGATGTGGGGAAGAACCCCAGTTTCCTTTACTTGTAACTGGAGATTTTGGAGGAAGATTAAGTTCAAAAGTTATTTTCCTCAGTCTAAAGTTTACTTTTGGGTTTTAAGGACTTCGTGGCTTCTCAGGACATCAAGGCAAAGCAGGCTTGCCGTTTTCACTGTGAAGTTACACTAACTCCAGTGGTTTTTAGCAGCACACAGTATAAGGCTGCCTTTGTCAGCAAGCTGTCAGAAATAGACTTGATTAAACCCTACTCAAGGTCTGATGTTTAACTTCTTAAAGTAAACATTTGCAGATCATGGTGTAGGTTTCACATATGACTTCAGGTGAAGAGGTAAAAGTATTAATGGTAAACTACACATTTATGTGGTCAATGTATCAGTTCCCTACCTTACAGGGTTGAAAGTGAATTAAAACTATGAATGAAATCAGTCTCTCAGGTTCTCAACTATACATTTGTAATAATTTCAAGAAAAATGTAACGACATAATTTCAACATGACACTATGATTTTTGGAACCTTAAAGCTGCAGCAGAAAACTACAAAATCTTTAAAAAGTTATAAAAACATTTTAGGTTTGTTTTTTAAATTTCTAGGACTTAGTAGGAATCCAAACATTCTAGTAAGTTGCTAGATTTCTGGAAATAATTACCTGCAAGGAGATTAACACCTCTCAACTAGTCAATGGCCCAGCTGTATGCTATTGTTTGTTGGTAAAGGAGCTATTCATTCATAGAGCTGAACCCACCAAGCCAAACAAAGAGACTCTTGGTGGACGTTCAGGTAACCCCAAGCCAAGAAAAAAGGATTGCCTCATTTCCTCAAGGCTGAACTTTTGATCAGTGCTGTGTGGTCAAGCTAAAAAGCTTTTAATGGCATTTCGGAAGCCACCACCAAATATCCTCTACTAAGGAAGCAGGGTAACAAGATCAATGGAGTCAGGCAGGAATTTAAGGAAATTTGCCTCTATTACTACAATATGCATTGAACTCTTTTTGACATCAAGGCTGATGAATATTTTACAAATAATAAAAAAGTATCCACTTTGGCAAATCTGAGGGCGTGATATGGGTTTGTTCATAACAAGCTTTTTGTAACTAAAATGCGGTTGAGTTTGCAAGATGCTGGGGTACAAGAGAGAAAAGATTGACAAAGCTTGTGTTCCTAAGGACCTTATATTCTAGTGCTGGAGACTGACTGTAAACATCTTTTTAAAAATATATTTTAACTAATTGTGATTAGTGTTTTGAAAGAAACAGGGTACTTAGGAGAAGATAACAGAGGGAAGCTAATTAAATAGGGTGATCAGGGAAGTCCTTCCTGAGCTGGGGACTTTTAACCTGAGATCCAAAAGATGAAAAGCCATTCATGGGAAATCTTGTAGGAGGAACAATGCAGGCAGGGGCATTTTGCAATTGCAAAGGCCCTGCAAAGGAAAGGGCCTGGCATGTCGTAAAAGAACTGACAGAATTCTCAGATGCCAGAAGCATCAGGACCAGGGAGGGTGGCATGAAATGAGGTTGGAACGATAGGTGGATACAGGTCTTAACAAAGAAACTTTTCTCAAAATATTTCACTATAGGAAATATATCTTATATCACATTCAGTAAACAAAACAAAATGCACAAAACAAAACCTACTCTTATAATGTATAATGCCTATCACATGTTCTATTCTGTTCTACAATTTTATTTTCAAATGCTGATCACTATTGGGGCACCTGGGTGGCTCAGTTGGTTAAGCGTCTGACTCTTGATCTCAGCTCAGATCATGATCTCACAGTTTGTGAGTTCAAGCCCCACATCAGGCTCTGCGCTGCCAGCATGGGGCCTACTTGGGAATTTGTCTCTTCCTCTCTCTGCCCCTCCCCTGCTCATGCTACCTCTCTCTGTCTCTCAAAACAAATAAATAAACTTAAAAAAAAAAAAAACCTCACACCAAAATAAAATAAAATGCTGACCTTTACCTACTAAATTGATTTCCTGACCAACTAATGGATTTTTGCAAAAATACAGATAAAGGTCCTTGTAGGCCAGGGTAAAGAGTTTGGAAAATTACTGGAAGTCTTTAAGGAAGGGGGAGCATGATTAATAAATAAAATCATTTTAGCTGCTGTAGGAGGAATGAATTGAAAGATTACAAAAACGGAAGTGTGAGGATCATACATGATATTATTGCAGAAGCCCAGGTGAAAGATAATAGTACCTTGGGCTAGGGTGGTGGCAATCAAGATGAAGAGATATGTTCAGATTCAGGACATATTTTAGAGGTAGAACCTACAGGACATAACGATGGATTGGGTGGGTGAAAATTAAGGAAAAAGAGGCATCCAGAGTTAGTCCCAGGCTTCTGGTTTTGGTAACTGAAGAATGGTAGCACTATTTATAAGGATGTGGGGGACTGGAGCAGAACAGGATGTATGGTGAAAAATAAAAAACCCTACTTGAAACATATTAAGTTAGAGGACTCTGAGTCATCTAAGCAGTGAATTATACAACTGGAGTTCAGAGAAGAAAGCTGAGGATCATTAAAATTAGGGTTTTAAACAAATAAGTGGTATTTAAAGTCACAGAAATGGATGGATTCATCTAGAGAAGGTATGGATTGAGGAGAAAAGGAAAGGCTCAGGAAGGACTTCCAAGGAGCTCCCCTGTGGAGAAGTGGGATAGAGGGGTTAGGAGAAGCTAGCAAAACTGATCAAAAAGGACCTACCTTGGAATATGAGCAATGTCAGCAGAGTGCACTCTCCTGAAAACCACAGGGCAGAGTGTTTCAAGGAGGGAAAAGCTGTGTTGAATACTATTGAAGAACCAAGCATAATGAGAACAGAAAGTTTTCCATGTGGCACTATGGAGGCCTTTGGTAACCTTGACAAGGGTGTTTGAGTATAGTTGAAGGAACAAAAGCTAGATTAAACCCTATAACCAAAAATTCCACCCCTCAGTTATTGGAAACAAGAAACTCTTGCATGAGTGTACCAAGAGACTCCTACACAAGATGGTCATAACTACTTTCTCCTACACAAGATGGTCTTGTGACAGAGCTACCCAGGGGCCCCTCGTATTTAGATTTTTAATCTACCTAGAATTAATTTTGTGACCTGGTGAAATTCTTTTATTAATTGTTAAAGTTGATCTGTCATTTCTTTTGAATTTTTGCATACACAATCATGGCATCTCTGAATAATATGTGTCTTATTTCTTTCTTTCCAATCCTTTTACTTTTTCTTTCTTTTCCTTTCCTTATTGTACTGGTTATGTTCCCAGTTCTATGCTAAATAGAAGTTGTAAGAATGAGCTTCCTTGTTTACTACAAATCTCTGGGGAAAAGCATCAAAACTTTCACCATTAAGTTAGATGTTTAATGTATGTTTTGATAACTATCCTTTATCATATTAAGAAAATTCTAGTCTAGTTTGTAGAAGTTTTTCCTTGTTTAAAATCATGAGTGGGTATTGAATTTTATGATTTTTTTCTTTTGTATCTATTGTGATGAACATTTGGTTTTCTTCTATATTTTGTTAATTTTCAAATGTTAAACCATTCTTGCTTTCTTGAAATAACTCCAACTTGATCATAATGTATTATCTTTTTATATATCACTGGGTTTGTTTGCTAATATTTTGTTTAGGATTTTGTATATAGTTCATCACAGACATCTGTGATTCTTTCTTTCTTTCTTTCTTTCTTTCTTTCTTTCTTTCTTTCTTTCTTTCTTTCATTATATGTTCTCGGTCTGGATGTCAAAGTTTGCTGGCCTCATAAAACAAGTTGGGAAGCATATATACTTTTTTCATTGTCTGGAAGTGTTTGTAAGGTATGTTATTTCTTCTTTAAATGTTTCATAAAATTTACTGGTGAAGCCAAAGGGGCCTAGAATTTTCTTTGTGGAAAGGCTTAAAATTAAAAAAAATTTTTTTAAGAACTTTTTTTTATTAGATATAAGACTGTCCGCTTGGCTAAATTGTGTTTTTCTAGGAATTTGTTCATTTCATCTACGTTTAAAATTTTATTGTCATAAAATTGTTCTTAATATTCTCTCATTGCTTTTTTTAGTGTCCATAGTATCTGTACTGGTATCCTTTCTTTATTTTCTAATCTTGGTAATTTTGCCTTTTCTTTTCTTAATGAGTTTTCCTTAAATTTATCAATTTTGAGTTAAAGAAAATCAACTTTGGCCCTATCGATCCTTCTTTATTCTGTGCTATTTTTTATTTCTCTAAGTTTTGCTCTTATCTTTATTATTTCATTCCTGCTAATTTGGTGGAATTAAATTTGCTCGATTTAAAAAAATTCTGAGATGTGTACTCAAACAATTAACTCTGTTTTTTCTTCATTTCCTGTATATGCTTTTGCTCATATAAAAATTTTCTCTATGCATGGATTTAGCTATATCCTATAAGTTTTCATATATGGTACTTTTATTATTATTTGATTCAGATGTTTTCTCATTTTAACTGTGGTTTATATTTTTTAACCCATGGGTTAATTAGAAGCATTTTGCTCCATTTCTAAATATTTGGAAAATTTTTTAGTTATCTTATGGAATTATTTTTAGCTGTGTTTCACTATGATCAGAGAATATACTGTGTGGTTTCAGATTCTTTGAAATTTATTGAGATTTGCTTTATGCCTAGCATATGGTCTATTTTGGTAATGTTCCATGTGCACTGGAAAAGAAAGTCTGTTTTTCAGTCGTTGGGTAGAGTGGTCTCAAACATCAATTCTGTCAAGGTGCCTGGGTGGCTCATTTGGTTAAGCGTCCAACTCTTGATTTGGGCTTCGGTCATGACCTCACAGTCAAGATTGAGCCCTGTGCAGGGCTCTGTGCTGGGCATGGAACCTGCTTGGGATTCTCTCTCTCTCTGCTCCTTCCCCTCCCCTGTTTGTGCACGTGCTCGCTCTCTCTCAAAAAATAAAAAATAACATAAAATAAAATAAAATAAAATAAAACAAAATAAAATAATAAAATAAAGTAAAATAAGATATCAGTTCTGTCAAATGTATAGCTGTGTTGTTCACACTTTATTCTTATGGGTCTGTCTGTTCTACGAGTTGCTGAGAGAGCTGTGTTGAAATAGCCCAGTGTATTTGCAGATTTGCTATTCCTCTTTTTACTTATTTCAAATTTTGCTTTTTGTATGTTGAGGCTATGATATTAGTTACATACATATTTAGAATTGTAGTATCTTTTTGGTGGATTTCCTCTTTTATCTTTACAAAATATTCCTCTTTAGGTGTAGTAATATTTCTTGCCTTTGTGTCTGCTTTGTATAATACAAAAACAGCTACATTAGCCTTTTTTGATTAGTGTATGATTTATCTTTTAACATCTTTTTATTTTTAACCATTCCATATGTAGCTAAGTTGTGTCTATTATAAGCAGCATATACTTATATTTTTTTTAAAAACCCAGTGTGTGAATCTTTGTCATGTAATTTGATTATTTAGACGTATTTACATTTAACGTTCTCACATTTGGGTTTAAATATACCATGTTATTACTTGTTTTCAACTTTTCTTACCTATTCTTGTTTTTTTTTAAATTTTTTTTTTTAACGTTTATTCATTTTTTTGAGACAGAGAGAGACAGAGCATGAACAGGGGAGGGTCAGAGAGAGGGAGACACAGAATCCGAAACAGGCTCCAGGCTCCGAGCCGTCAGCACAGAGCCCAACGCGGGGCTTGAACTCATGGACGGACCGTGAGATCATGACCCGAGCCGAAGTCGGCCGCTCAACCGACTGAGCCACCCAGGCGCCCCTTTTCTTACCTATTCTGTGTTCCTTTTTCTCTCTTATTTTCATTTGGATTAAGATTTTTTTTATTTCATTTTTTCCCCCTCAAATAACTTACTGATTATATATTCTTTTGCTGTTCTTCTAGTGGTTGCCCTGGAGACTACCATATGCACTTTTAGCTTTTCTTTTCATTTTTTAACTTGTGGTACAATATACGTAATACAAAATTTACCACGTTAGCCATTTTTAAGTGTACAGTTACTGGCATTAAGTACTCACACTGCTGTGCAACCATCAGCACCATCTCCAGAACTTTTTTCATCTTCCCAAACTGAACCTCTGTGCCCATTAAACAATAACCCTCCATTTCTCTCTCCCCTCAGGCCCTGAAAACCACCATTCTACTTCCTTATATATGAATTTTGACTACTCTAGGTAGCTCATATAAATGGAAGCACAGAGTGATTTGTCCTTTTGTGTCTGGCTTATTTCACTTAATAAAGCCAAAGTTCATCCATGTTGTAGCATGTGTCAGAATTTCCTTCCTTTTTTGGGCTGAATAATCTCATCATATGCATATATGACATTGTTTATTCATTCATCTGTTGATGGACGTTTGGGTTTTTTTCTTTTACATTTTATTTTTTCATTCTACTGCTGAAAAACACTTGGGTTTCTTCTATCTTTTCTTCTGCCCGTCTCTTCTTTCTTCTACCATCTGTCTTCTTCTGTGGCTATTGTGAATAATACCACTGTGAACACGAGTGTACAAACATCTTTCTGACTCTGCTTTCAGTTATTTTAGGTATATTCTCAGGAGTGGTATTGCTGGTTCAGATGGTAATTGTATTTTTAACTTTTTAAAGAAACTCCAGACTTTTCAAAGCAGCTGCACCATTTTACATTTCTACAACAATGCACAGGGTGCCAATTTCTCCACATCTTTACCAACATTTGTTATTTTCTGTTTGTTTTTTTGTTTGTTTGTTTGTTTGTTTGCTTGGTAGTAGCCATCCTAATGGTTATGAAGTGTGGTTTTTAATCTTTTGTTGTTGTTGTTCATTTATTTATTTTTGGAGAGAAAAGGAGGGAGAATGTGAGTGGGGGAGAAGCAGAGAGACAGGGGAGAGAGAATCCAAAGCAAGCTCCTGTCAGCACAGAGCTGGATGTGGGGCTTGAACTCACAAACCACAAGTTCATGACCTGAGCTGAAGTCAAGAGCCAGACACTTAACCAACTGAGCCACCCAGGTGCCCCTGTAGTGTGGTTTTGATTTGCATTTCCATAATGATTAGTGATGTTGAACCACTGTTGACCCTTTAAAGTTTCAAATATGTAACTTTTACTTCTTCCCAGGTAATGGAAGGACCTTAGAACACTTGATTTCCTTTTTCTCTCTTACTGCCTATGTGCTACTATGTAATTTAATTCCAGATATATTTTTAAATTCCATGAGGCATTATTATTGCTTCATAAATTCACCATTGATGTATTTTCCTGAAAATAAAAGCCAAGAAACACGCTCTGTGCCACATTTGCTATCTGCTCTGCTCTCATGTCCATTTTTCTCCATTCCGCTGCTTTTCACCAGGATTGCATTTCCCAGGCTCCATTCCTGATTGATCCTGTTAGATTCATACAAATGGGAGGCACAGGCAAAACACTGGAAGGTAGCAGAAAGGGAGAAGTCAAGCAATTCTCCTTTTTCTCACTCTGCTTTAGGTAATATCTCCAGCAGTCACTCCCTGTGCCTTCTCTGTGGCTGTAGTTCCTACTGGGTGCCCCTCTTCTCTGGGATCCCAGCACCCACTGGGCACTTCTTACTGTGGTTCTAGCCCCGTGATGCATTGCCCTGGCCTCTAGGCTCCGATAGGAACTCCCCATCCCATTGCCCCTGCCAAACCCTGGGCTGCCACACTGTCCTTGTGAGGCTTCTCAGGGCCTTCATCATTTACATAACTCTCTGTATTAAAGTTCTTTTGTTCATAGTTCTTAGAGTAGTTTCCATTTCCTGACTCTACAAAATACATTTGCTCACCACAGTATCGCATTAAGAAGCTATTCAATAGTTATCCTGAACAGAGATCCAAAAAGAGGAATGCAATAATGTGTGTGTTGATTTTAATTCTATTATAAACCTTGGAAGCCTCAAATCAATGTTTGCCAAATAGGAAAAAAATAAATACATTGGTATTTAGGGGAAGGAAATGTTATTTTTAAGAATCTAAGCTACATATTTAAAACAATAGAATGCTTAAAAAAAAACACCTTAAGAATATATAAAAATAAGCCAGTTTCCTCTGAAATACTGCATTATTTCCTTTATGGAAAAAAAATAGGTTAATACCTACCTAGAAAATTAAAATATTCAATTGTGTTTTTAAAAACAAATTTAAATTTATTAAGTTTTAAAATTTTTATTTAAATTAGGTGATAAAAAATTATGGGGCACCCGTTATGTGCTAGGTAAGTATTATGCAGCATACAGAATGAATAAGACAAAAGTAATTCAAAAGACAAAGCAAAACACAGGAAGAAAAAAAGCACAAAAGAATGTCTGGAAAAGAAGTTCATGTATAAGATTACCCATCACTTAAATTAAATTTAACTAACATTTATATAATACCTATTCTATTTTATCATGGAATCAGAAGGAAGATTTAGTGTTAGGATACTAGTGATACAATGCTGATTTCATTGTTTACCACTTTCCCTTTTACTCCCCCATTTTTGTGACACTGGACTTACTGCTATTCTTTGAAGCATGCAGCAGAGACAATGCAAGATAATACATAAAAATAATAAATAAAATACAAGTATGATATATAAAAATAACAAAATATATTGATGATGGGTGCCAAGTTCCTTAATTTTTGGAGATGCAGATATGGAAAAGGACAAAACTAGAATGAACACTTTGGATTCAATTGGAATTAGAAGTATTGGTGTGAGGGGCATCAGTTGAGCTTCCGAGTTTGGCTCAGGTCATGATCTCGCAGTTCGTGACTTCGACCCCCTCATCAAGCTCTGTGCTGACAGCTCAGAGCCTGGAGCCTGCTTCAGATTCTGTGTCTCCATCTCTCTCTGCCCCTCCCCCTATCATGCTCTCTCAAGCTCTCTCTTTCAAAAATAAAATAAACATTAAAAAAGGGGGGGTTGCACCTGGGTGGCTCAGTTGGTTAGGCATCTCAGCTCAGGTCATGATCTCGTGGTTTGTGGGGCTCTGTGCTGACAGCTCAGAGCCCAGAGCCTGGTTTGGATTCTGTATCCCTTTCTCTCTGCCCCTCCCCCCGCTCATGCTCTGTCTCTGTCTCTCATAAATAAATAAACGTTACAAATTTTTTTAAAAAAGTATTGGTGTGAACTCATGGATTTCAATGTGTATAGACAGATATGAAAATACTTATAAATATAAGATACATATATTCCCTAATTTTGGCCTAGAGCAGTAATGCCCCTCCCCCATCCAATACCAATAAGCATACTAACTATCCAGAAGTTGACTTCCAAATACTTTTCCCCACTAAAAGGAATCAGGACTCTTTATAAAAATGGCTAATTCCAGAGTTGTTGCAGGGAAAGTAAAAGATGAGTCTGGGATATTTTATTATTCCAGACAAAAAAGAAATACTCAAGGAATGACAGGGACATGCCAAAAGGACACAGAAGTCAATTTGAACAGAGTTACCATTAGCCAAAATGGGGACCATAGGAACATCAGAATGATGCTTGTAACAGGTTATGAATCCATGAGTCCACACTGACATAAATTAACAAATAAATAAGTTGAAGATTTGGTGAAACTTCACATAGTCTCAAAGTACCACTTTATAAAATGCTTATTAATTATAAAGGGAAAAAGAGTAACTGTAAAGTGGAGAAGACTAGCAGATATCACCTTAATCAAGTGATCAGAGTTAAATGGAACAAATAAGAATTCTGTGTGCCTGGACTGGATGGGATGAGAACAGAGCATCACTCCTGGGATGTTCCTAACAAAGGTTCAAATACCTGAGACAATAATGAAATCTCAGACAAATCCAGACTCAAGGGAATTTTGCAAAATAACTTGCCAGTAATTCTCAAAAATATCAAGCGGTGCTTGGGTGGCTCAGTCGGTTAAACATCTGACTTTGGCTCAGGTCATGATTTCATAGTTCATGAGTTCAAACCCCACATTGGGCTCTGTGCTGACAGCTCAGAGCCTGGAGCCTGCTTTGGATTCTGTGTCTCCCTCTCTTTCTATTCCTCCCATGCTCATTCTTTGTTGCTCTCTGTCTCTCAAAAGTAGATAAACGTTAAAAAAATGAAAAAAAAAACCCATCAAGGTCATGAAAGTGAAAGACTTAAGGAACTGTGGTACTGAAGGTGTCACCACACATCACTGGTAAATGTAATAGGTGATTCTGTATTGAATTTGTTTCCTATGAAGGAGATCATAAGTTAATTTCCTGATTTTGATTGTTATATTGTGGTTATGAATTCATAAAGTATTCCTACTGTTAGGACATCAAGTCAGAAATTTAACTCCGAATTGATTTAGGAAAAAGTTCTTTGTAGTGAATTTGCAACTTTTCTCTAAGTTTGAGATGATAGCAAGATAATATGATGTATTCAAAGAAAAAGAAGGCAACACTCTCAAATTCTCTGTGTCAGGAATTCAAGCAGGACTTGGGCAGTTTTTGTGTTCTGGGTAGCCAAAGCAGGGGTCACTCACTCAGCTTCATTCAACTAGAAGCTGTGCTAGAAGTTCCAAGATAGCTTTACTCACTGGCTCCTCTGTGCTTCTCCATGTGTGTCCCCCTACCCACCCTCCACAGTGTTCCATCATTCAGGTGTCTAGCCCAATCTTTCAGTCTGATGGATTCCCACAACAACAGAAGAAACAACTCGGCCTTTTTTTTTTTTAAACGTTTTATTTATTTTTGAGACAGGGAGAGACAGAGCATGAACAGGGGAGGGTCAGAGAGAGGGAGACACAGAATCCGAAACAGGCTCCAGGCTCTGAGCTGTCAGCACAGAGCCTGACGCAGGGCTCGAACTCACAGACCGTGAGATCATGACCTGAGCCGAAGTCGGCCGCCCAACTGACTGAGCCACCCAGGTGCCCCCAACTCGGCCTTTTTAAAAAAAATATCTATTTATTTATTTATTTATGTATGTATGTATGTATGTATGTATGTATTTATTTATTGTGAGAGGGGAGGAGCAGAGAGAGGGAGAAAGAGAGAGAGGGAGGGAGGGGGGCAGAGAGAAAGAGAGAGAGAGAGAGAGAGAATCCCGAGCAGGTTCCTTGCTATCCGTGCAAAGACCCATGTGGGGCTTGAACCCATGATCCATGAGATCATGACCTGTGCCGAAACCAAGGGTCAGTGCTCAACTGAGACATCCAGGCACCGCACAGTGAGGCCTTTGAAATCTTCTTCACCTGGCTGGTGGTTGCATAGGTGTGTTCACTTTGTAAAACTTTCATCAGACTATGTACTTAAGATTTTTGTGTACCTTATAGTGTGTATGATATACTTCAACAAAAGAAGTAAAAATAACTTACAGTTATTGTTTGTACTGTTCTAATTGCACATCCTCCTTTTTTACCTTTCCAATTAACAACAGGTGATAGGCAAATTCTTCCTGGATTGAAGCTAAGAAAATAACATAGGCACATGTATTTGATGACCTTCCTTTCTAAAAATCTACTAAAATAGTCTAGCAAATATAAAATGGATATGTTTTGCGTAACCCTGGAAAATAAAGACCTATCCCACCTGCATATTTCAAAACTCTAGGAATTTTCACTGAGCTAACAGAAGCATGAAAAAGGAGCACCAACTTGTTGGCAGTTACCTTTAACCATTCTTTCTAGGGAGAACCAGAGAATGGCTTTGACTCATATCCTTTTTGCTTGCTAGGAGAACTGGCTGGTTCACAAATATTTATTAGCCTCCCACTCTGGAGGAAACCTCTTTACAGGTTTGCCCCCAGGGAAGGACGTGCCTGGTCCTGTACTCAAAACCACTCAACAAGAGGAAGCCTGCTTGGAAACTTGCTCCAGGGAGATTGCAATCTCTGTAGCCACAGGCTCTGCTCCTGCTCAAAAGAAGGAATCTGAGAATAAGAAAGAGAAATATATTTTAAACAAACCTAGTTAAGATAGATTGTAACTGAATGAGCACCAATTTATGGAAAATTAAATCTCATAATGGAGAACAAAAAGGCTGATGGAAATTATTAGATAAAAGGTAAAACATGGAATGCAGATGTAAGTAATCTAATGTTCTGTTCTGTATTGTTTTTTTAAATGCGTTGCCAGAAATAAAAATAAAACTACCAAAAGAAATTTATAAATAGATACTCAGACAGGATCACTGAAAAAGAGACATACAGCTATATGCATTCTGATAAAATTTACAGATTTCAAAGATAAGGCAATTTTATATTCTTCAGGAAAGAGAAATACTTATCCACGAAAGAAAGGTAATCAGACTGATAGTAGATTAGTCCAAATGTTCGCAAAGATGTACTAAGAAATATTAGAGCAAATTATGGGATGGCTGGGTGGCTCAGTCGGTTAAGCGTCTGACTTCAGCTCAGGTCATGATCTCACAGTCCGTGAGTTCAAGCCTGGGGTCCGGCTCTGTGCTGACAGCTTGGAACCTGGAGCCTGCTTCAGATTCTGTCTCCCTCTCTCTCTGCCCCTCCCCTACTCACACTCTGTGTGTGTGTGTGTGTGTGTGTGTGTGTGTGTGTGTGTGTGTCAAAAATAAATAGACATAAAAAAATAAGAATTAGAGCAAATTAAGTATCTTTTCATAGAATTTATAGGTTATGTCTTGGAGGAATGAAAAACTTCATAGTATTTAGTCTTCCTCTCCAGGAACATGATCTATCTCTCCACGTGTCAGATTGTCTTTTGTGTCTTTGAGTAAAATTTTATAGCTTTCTTCATTTTGGTCTTGCTCATGTCTTGATAGATTTAATCTTTGGTATTGTATGGATTTTTTTGGGTGTTTGTTTTGACATTGCTTGTTTATTTTTTTCATTATATTTTCTAAGTGATTATTACTAATACATATTGCAAAAAATAATGACCATTTTTCTATCCCATTTCAAAATTTATATTGCATTTTTCTTATCTTATTGCATTGCTTAGTGCCTCTAGTACAATGTTGATACTATTCATCTTTTTTTTTCTTTACTTGAATGGGATTGCATTTAATAATTTTGCCATTAAATATGAAATTCACCATAGAGTCTGGTAGCTGACTTTTAGCAAGATGTATTCCTGGCTTACTAAGGATGTTTATAGATATGGAATTTTTATTAAATTCTTTTTTTGTCATCTTTTGAGATAATCACTTTTATTTAACTTTAATCTGTTAATGTAGTGAAACTTAGTATTAGATTCTGTAAAGCTGATGCATCTTTATATTCCTGTGATAAACCTAATTAGCCAAAAGGTATTCATCTCTTCATATACTGCAGAATCTAATTTGCTACTAATTGTTTAGCATTTTTGCATCTTTGTTCATTAGTGAGACTACCTATAATTTTATTTTTGGTGTGCTATAATTGTATTTTAGAGCTAAAACTATGGGTATGCTAGATTCATAGAATGGGATGGAAAGATTTTTTTAAGCACATATTCCTGAACAGTTTGCACAACATAAAAATTATTGAAACTATGAAGAAATTGTATAAAACTCATTAAGTTTTTTAGAGTGATTCTTTGACAGATTCTAATTTCTTCTAAGGTTTTAATGTATTTATTGTTTCTACTTCTTCTTATCTCAAAAGTAACATTTCTATAGTCCTAGAAAATGATCCATTTCAAAATTTGTCAAATTACTTTTGTACAATAATTAACAATATTATCTGAGGGCATCTAATCTTTCTTTAAGCAGTTGTGTCCCTTTCTTGTTTTTAATGGTGTTTAATCTTTTGTGGTCATTATTTTCTTGATTGTTCTTACCAAAAGTTTTTCTATTTTATTGATATTTTCAATGAAGCAGCTTTTGTTTTTCTCAATTGAGATTACATTTTTATTTTTGGTTTTGGGTCTTATCAGTTCATTTCTTTGTTCTTTTCTTTTTGTTTTGATTAAAAAAATTTTTTTAACGTTTATTTATCTTTGAGAAAGAGAGAGAGACAGAGCATGAGTAGGAGAGGGACAGAGAAAGAGGGAAACACAGAATCCGAAGCAGGCTCCAGGCTCTGAGCTGCCAGCACAGAGCCTGACGCAGGGCTCGAACCCATGAACCGTGAGATCATGACCTGAGCCGAAGTTGGATGCTTAACCAGCTGAGCCACCCAGACACCCCTCTTTGTTCTTAATTATTATTGTTAATTATTTGGGTATACAGTAAAACCTTGGTTTGTGAGCATAATTCCTTACAGAAACATGCTTGTAATCCAAAGCACTTGTATGTCAAAGCGAATTTTAAGAACCATTGGCTCAGTTGCCATCATGTGACGCTTGGCATCATGTACTACTCCTACTGCAAGACATCACTTGTTTATCAAGTTAAAATTCATTAGAGGGGTGCCTGGGTGGCTCAGTTGGTTAAGCATCGGATTTTGGCTCAGGTCGTATTCTTGTGGTTCGTGAGTTTGAGCCCCACGTTAGGCTCTGTGCTGACAGCTCAGAGCCTGGACTCTGCTTCAGATTCTGTGTCTCCCTCTCTCTCTGCCCTGCTCACATTCTGTCTCTCTGTCAAAAATGAACAAACATTAAAAACATTCTAAAATTTGTTAGAAATGTTTGCTTGTCTTGCAGAATACTTGCAGAACAAGTTACTCACAATCCAAGGTTTTAGTGTATTTTGTTATCCTTTCCTCTAACTTCTTCTTTTATTATTTTTTTGTTTGAGTGAGTGAGGGAGATAGAGCAAGCAGGAGAGATGGGCAGAGAGAGAGAATTTTTTTTTAAATAAAACCAAACCAATTTTTTTTAGGTTCATTTTTTATTTTGAGAGAGACAGAGCATGAGCAGGGGAGGGGCAGAGAGAGGGAGAGAAAAAATCTTAAGCAGGCTTCACTGCTCAGCCTGCAGCCCAACACAGGGCTGGAGCCCACCACCCTGGAATCATAACCTGGAGTCAAATGTTCAAACGACTGAACCACCCAGACACCCCTTGCCTCTAACTTAAGTGGAATATTTAATGTCTGTGTTTTATTTCAATTTTTTAAAATTGTCATGAAGGTAACACATACAAATCAATACATGATCAAGGAGTACTAAGGGCTTATATCAAGAAATAGTAGCTTTGGTGGCCGGGGAGGTGGGGGGTGGCGCTGGTTCCAGCACCAACTACAGGCAGCCACACCTATCCCACCTGTCCAGCCACGGCTGGAACTGGGAGGAATGCCACCTGGACAGAGGCTGGGAGGCTAGCAAATTATTGGAATGAACATGAGAAATGGCGGTATCCTGTCTTTGTGTGCCCTCCAGCCTGACACAGAATGTAGGTGCTCCAGGTGTATCTGCTGGACCATTGACCTGAGGCAGGAACCTGGAAGCTTCCAGTGCCCTCTGCTCCCCACCCCTGGGGCCTACCTCACAGACCATGCAGTGCCAGCAGGTCTCCACGTGGTGCTTGCACTAGTTGCAGGTGTAGACAAAGCAGTCCTGGCTCTGGGTGTGCAACCCCACCAGCATGCACATGGTGGACCGCTGGGCTCTGCAGACTGAAGAGAACTCCAGGTGCTTGTCCCTCATGAGGATAAGGAAGGTGTCCCGCCTATCCATCAGATCGCAGGGGATGAGGGGTCAGGATCAATGATGGGAGGCAGGGAGCTGGGGGCAGGGCTGGCGATGAGACGGCTGTGAAACAGGCCATCTCAATCTGACTCTGGAACAAGAGGACCATGTGGCACTGGATCAACAGCAACAAACAGGTGAGTCAGGCTGGATGCCAGCAAGGCTGGTGATGCTTGAGTTAATTTACAACCACACAGAGTTCCCGATACAGCCCTTGCTTTCTCCTGCTCACAAACCTCTGGTGTCTTCTCTGAGAATGATACAATGGGCCTAAACTCTACATATTATCTTCCCACTGAATAATTCCTTCAAAATAAGTACGGTCTAGGTCAGGCACAGTGCGTGTCCAGTGGATATTTCGCCTCAAGGTGGTCTACTCTAAAATGCAATCCATGGTTGAATCTCAATCTAATTGCAAGGAAACAAGTCAGACAAATCCAAATTGAAGGATATTCTACAAAACGATTTTTGGCCTTGACTGTCAACAAAATGCTCAAGAAAGCCGGGAACTGAGATGTGGAAGCTCAACCTAATACAAAATCCTTGACTGGAGCACAAGGAGGTCTTCTTTCTTAGAAGGTACTTACTGAACTACAGATAAGGAAGATGTAGCAAAACCTTAACAATTGATGAATCTAAGTGAGGCGTATGAAGGGGGTCCACTATGCAACTTTCTGTAAGTTTGAAATTTTAAAAAGTTAGTAGGGGTGGGAAAGATAAAAAAGCAAAACCTTCTTAGTTCTCGCTGCAGAAACAGCAAAATTTTTGTTCATTAAAGTTTAAAAAGACACAACCACCATTAATTCCCAGAACCATTAGTGTAAAGGCTACAACAGCAAACTGGTATTGCATATCTATTTTACATTAATTAGTTTATAACTGTAAACTCTTATTAAACTAAAAAATGTAAAATGGTACCTTCAAGAGATCAGAAACTTGTGAGCAACTGCTATACAGCTCACTATATTCTACCAGTTTTGCGGAGACCGAAAATTGATGCAGACTGGCAGTCACACTTAAGATATACTTGGGCAGCAGTGTTTGCATAAAACAAGTGTCTTAAGATAAGACACATTTCTAGAAAAAGAACATAGGGCAAGAGAGCACACCTCTCTAACAGATGCCAAAAATTAAAAGCATCAAGGGAGGACTGTGATATGTGTTTGACCTTGTAATGTTGGGTTTAAGACTGGCTCAAAGAAAGCACTCATAAAGCAAGGAAGAGCAATTAGAAAATATAATGTACAGGAAAGCACTGAATCTAACAAGTGGGGAATGCCTGTAACAACTCATTCAAAGTAGAGATGAATAAAACCATCAGGTGACAAAAAAAAAAAAAAGAAAGAAAAAAGAAAAATAATAGCCTTTTCTCTATCACCAAATATAACTCTTTAAGAGCAGACATTTTCACTTTTCAAACTGTTTTGTGTTATTCATTTCCATCTTTTGAAATTATACTTTTGTTGCTATTTCTTCACTTACCCATTTCAGACAGAATCTATAGATACCTACTATGGTAGTTGAGAATTTACCTCTGTACTTCCCTTTTTCCATTCTCAAAAAATTTTGTTAATCCGGGATCCAACATATATGTCATTCTGATGTGTAAATATTATTCACTATTGAACAAAATAATGTATTTTGATTATGTGTCCTTTCTGTAAATCTTTCTGGTTTTCCTGCAAGTAATAATTGCCTCGTTTTTATTTGCTGAAGTTTTTTCTGTATGTAGCTCTGTAGTAGTTTCCAAATACTACTACCATTTACTTTTCCAAAACACCTAGCAAGTTTTCCAAATGCTCTATCACATCAGATGATTTATAAGTTCCACTATTTTGCTTTGGTGCCCCAAAGTCCACCATCCTCCTACTCTGATATGAACCAATTTGCCTCTAGGCCTGGTGTGTAATTGCTAAGATGAGTATTTCTTTGTCATCCGCTTGTCGGAGATCTCGTATTTCCTAGCTCCCACGTGTATTGTTCTAGATGTTTAACAGTCTACAGAATATACTCTAGCTAGATTAAGCCCAAAGAAATTTATTTGATCTGTACAATCATTGAAAGAGCTGAAGGAGGAATCTCTAGGCCAACCTTTCCGGACCTCTGCCAAAGTCATACCATAAAACTGGGTAGTGGCTGACTCTGCCATGTTCAGGAAGCTGCTTCCACAATGGCTGGCGTGAGAACCAGGCCATTTCTGCCACATCACAGTTGCCCCCTAAAAGCACCCTGATAAATCAGGAGGGTCCCTGGGAATCAGTGTGCCACAGCCATGGCTGCTGGCTCTAGAACCATATCTCCTCTGTACAATGTGTATCAGTCTCTATCCTCACATAATTCAGGTCCAAGTCCCATTCCTTCAGAATGCATCTGCTAGGCCTAATATACACAATCTGCATCTGGAACCTTAGCTGCAACTTAAATCTAAATTCTGGTATGAATGGCTTTCTGCTTTCCAACCTCTGCATTACAGGAAGGCATTGTGGGACAAGGGTAAAATAGGTGTTGTGCAAACCATTCTACAGCAAGTGTACTAGTCCTCTTGGACTGGTTTCTTCCCATACCTAAACCTTCCCATATCCAGTACCATACCTTCTTCCCATTCCTAAACTTCCAAGGACAATATATTCTCACTTAAAACAGCATAACTATACTTTGTACAAATGAGAACATCCTTACCATCTTTCTAAAAGAGGAGACCCCAAATCTTCTCAGTCACTGCACCCATCTGGGTGATACTCTTTCTTCCTCTAGTTCAGTCACCAACCTCTCTTGATAAACTATGACATGTGGACTAAACAGAGTCACCTCTATCAACACACTTTATATAAAAGCAGAGGAAAAAAAGGGGAGGGGGGAGGAAAATTAGTCATTATGTAGATTCCTGATTCAGATGCTTGATTCACAATGGGGTTATGTATGAATAAGCCCATCATAAGTTTAAAATATCCTGTCAAAAATTCATTTAATACACCTAACCTACCAAATATCATAACTTAGGCTAGTCTACCTTAAAAGTGCTCAGAACACTGGGGCGCCTGGGTGGCGCAGTCGGTTAAGCCTCCGACTTCAGCCAGGTCACGATCTCGCGGTCTGTGGGTTCGAGCCCTGCGTCAGGCTCTGGGCTGATGGCTCGGAGCCTGGAGCCTGTTTCCGATTCTGTGTCTCCCTCTCTCTCTGCCCCTTCCCCGTTCATGCTCTGTCTCTCTCTGTCCCAAAAATAAAAAAAAAAAACAAAAACAAAAAACATTGAAAAGTGCTCAGAACACTTATATTAGCCTACAGGTGGGCAAAATTTTCTAATGCAAAACCTATGTTTTAAATAAGTGTTCAATATCTCATGCAATTTATTGAATACTATACTGAACGTGAAAAACAGAATGGTTGTATGAGTATAGAACAATTGTGAGTGTGTTGGTTGGTTCATGATTGTGTGGCTGACTGGGAGATGGGCTCACTGCTTTGCCCAGCATCACAACAGGGCTGCAAACTGCATATTGCTGGCCTAGGAAAAGATCAAAATTCAAAATTTGAAGCATGATTTCTTTTTTTAAAATGTTTTTTATTTATTTTTGAGAGAGAGAGAAAGAGACAGGGTGCGAGCAGGAGCGGGGGTGCAGAGAGAGGGAGACATAGAATCTAAAGCAGGCTCCAGGCTCTGAGCTGTCAGTACAGAGCCCGATGCAGGACTGGAACCCACAAACCATGAGATCGTGACCTGAGCTGAAGTCAGACACTCAACCAACTGAGCCACCCAAGTGCCCCAAAATTTGAAGTATGATTTCTACTGAATGTGTAACTTTGCTTTAGCACCAATGGCTTTATAGTTTACTCAGTAAAAGGTCAGAGCCATACACCTGACTATGGCACATATTAACTCACTCAAAAGTGCAGACAGTCCTGCTAAATGTTGTGCCTTTTCCTCAAAGTAGAGTTTTGTTTTTTTTTTCAAAGTAGAGTTTTAAGGTACATCATTGTATCTTTCCTTTTGGAGGGACTATTCTGCTATGACTCAAATAATTGGAATCTTTACTGAGGTGGCAGGGCTGTGCATTTTTATGGGATTTATCTACCATTCTTTGGCACACATGACGTCTGCTTATCAAGATAATGAAGGTGCACTACTGTCCAAATTAGTGAAAGCAAACTAAGCTGTTTTTAGTGTTCTCAGCCTAGAGAGAAAAAAATATACTTATCAATGAATAGCTGCATACACGATATAGTTGTTTTTTTTTTTTTACGTTTATTTTATTATTGTGAGACAGAGCATGAGCATGGGAGGGGTAGAGAGAGAGGAGGAGACACAGAATCTGAAGCAGACTTCAGGCTCTGAGCTGTCAGCACAGAGCCCAATGTGGGGCTTGAACCCACCAACCGTGAGATCATGACCTGAGGCGAAGTCGGACACCCAACTGACTGAGCCACCCAGGTGCCCCCATGATATAGTTTTTTGATTTGACCCAGTAAGGAGACCATAGGTACAATTGTTTGCTCTTCTCCTTTTTTTTTAAGTTTATTCATTTATTATTTCTGAGAGAGAGAGGGCACTAGTGGGGTATGGGCAGAGAGAGAGAGGGAGACACAGAATCTGAAGTGGGCTTCAGGCTCTAAGATGTTAGCACAGAGCCTGATGTGGGGCTCGAACTTATGAACTGTGAGATCATGACCTAAGCTGAAGTCAGACACTTAAGCGACTGAGCCACCCAGATGCCCCTTCTTTTCTTTTCTTTTTTTTAAATTTAATATTCATTTTATTTTCTGAGAGAGGAAAAAAGAAAGCAGGGGAAGGGCACAGAGAGAGGGAGACAGAATCTGAAGCGGGCTCTGTGTTGACAGCAGAGAGCCCAATGCAGGGCTTGAACTCACCAACAGTGAGATCATGACCTGAGCTGAAGTCAGACGCTTAACCCACCAAGCCAACCAGGCACCCAGAACTCTTCTTGATTATGCTGATGATACCAGGACCTATCTGTCTTCAGCCTCGGCCAATGTCAAGTTCAATGGAGATAAGGTGGGGGACTACTATATCTTGTTTGTTTCAAGTCTTTTAAACCTTTTATAGCACTGATTTCTAGGATTCTCTTGGGAATGGAATGCAGTATTGCTTTTGATTTGCTGTTTTGATTGGGGGTTCTACTTAACTCTTTCTATCATAATAGACCTTACTACTTGGATTGGAAGCCAATGCTAGGATTCTACCAACTGCTGAGTATGCTATTCCAATATACATTCTGGAATAATGGAAGTAATTATAGGATGGGTTTGTAAATGTCAGGACCCACTGTGAGTTGCACTTCAGCCCAACTTCATTTATGACTTGACTCTATAAATCAAACTCCACTGAGTGACCATAGTAACATTCTGGGTTCCTAGGGATTCATGGCAGCTCATAGCCATTGGTGTTCAATAATTCTTGAGGAGTATTCCTCTTTTCCCAGTGTGCAGTTACCCCAGTAAATGACACAAGGCCTTTCGGAAAAATCCAGGAGCTCTGGGTTTGAAATGGACTCACTACTATGGTGAAGGTTCATGACTTAAATCAGGGTCTACCTACAAGACTTACAATTTTTTGTTTGGTTGGTTGGATGGTTGGTTTGGTTTGATTTGGTCTGGTTATATAGTATGCTGCTCAGTTATTTAGTCCTAAGGACTACGTGATCCATTAAGATTGCAGAAGAGTCTTGATAAAATTAGTCTATCCCTCCAGCCCTGCTGCCTATTACAGCTACCATGGCCATTTGCCTCTGTGGGTAAGTACTCCCGATTAGCGTTTGCATTCCAGGTTCCCATCATTCCTGTTGAAATTCAAGAGCTCATTTAAATGGCAGCATCTCCTTCCTTCATTCCCAGCCTAGAAGGACAGACACTTTAGCATCTCTTAAAAATAGTCTCATTTCCTTGACCATTCAACTTTGTATGCCGAAGTAAAGGAAGTATCACTTGGTACCTCTGGAGAGGATATAGGGGGTTGTCTAGCAGGTCACACATGATCAATCCATTTCAAGATTGATCCACTCTGTGTCTCTGAGTGTTTAGATTTGTTCTTCCGTATCAGTGATAGTCCTAGGGATGGATCTACCTCTTGAGGGAATTTTGGAAATCTGTGGAACCATTAGATGTCATAGTGATTAGGGACGTTGCCAGGGGCCAGGAATAGTAAATGTCCTGCAATTAATGGGACAGATTGACTCAACAAAGAATTGTACTGCATCCTGTACAATATTCAGTGGTCCTCTGGATATTACTGTATGTGAAAAATCTGTTTACAATAATTTGAACCTAGAGCCTAACTCCATCTAATATCTAAACAGACTACTTTTGCAATATATTAATTGAAAATTTAAAATTTTTCTGGAAAGCAAGATTCATATAAATAAAGATATTATTATATTGTTTTTTCAGAACTTTATCAATACTTGTTTCACCATTTTGGAAAAATCCTATCGCTGACTGCACTACTGCTTATGAACTTCAAAAGAATACATCTGTATCATCTGGAGAAGGTGATTCTGAATATAGATTCAGACTTAGGACTATTTTACAGTGTCTTCTAGTGGAGTTGTGCCTAAGCATTCATACATTGAATTGATACTTTCCTTTTATTTCAGTATGTCACAGATAGACTATTATGTTGATTTAAAAATGATATGTATAAGTAGATTATATTAACTATGAATTTCAGTCAAAACAAAGGGGATATTACCAAAAAATATAAAAAGGGGATATTGGGTCTAATAGGGTAGAGAATCACTTTCATATAATACCAAAGAATTTCTGCTATCTCAATGTAACTCAGCACAGAACACTGTTAAATCAAAGCCAACAATTAGAACTATTCTTAGCTGCTTGAGTTAGCTCACTGAATCCAGAATCTCTCATGGATACATGCCAATTGATAAATTCAGCCCAGTCCAAAGTTATGTTCCTGCCTCCTGGTCTAACATCCTTAGAATTTATTACCACACATATTCACTGTCCAGGGTTTGGACAATGTAAACTAGCACTTAGAAGCAGCCAGCCTGCCTGACAGTTTTTGACTCCTGGTGAGTACCACCCTCCACCTTCTTGCTTAAGATCTATTGCAGCTGACATGACATCTGCTAGAGACTTGCCTTTAATAGACAATTCCTTCAAAGTCATTACAGGTGGTAATTTAAGTTTTTTTTTTCTTTTTTTAATCACTAGTCCTTGAACTACCAATGTCCCTTCCTTTTCTCATTATGGTTTTCTGATAATGTTTCGTAGAGGATATGTCTTCCTGCATGTTATGGAAGAGGACAAAAAAATAGAAATTTCTTTCAGAATAATGTTCTAGATGATTTTCGGAACTATGTTATGCCCCTTTCCCCTTCCCCTCCCCATTGGATTGTTAGTCAACAAATATTTATGGAGAATCTGTTATGTGCTAGACGTTAGGTAGGTGTCAGGGCAATAAGACTGGCATTGTCCCCGCTCCCATGGCATGTTAAAGGTACTGTTTCCTTCCTCATATTCTGTAGACTTTTTCATGGTCTTCATTTCTTTATGCAGTCAGATCTTTCCAGACTTTTGTCAATAACAGTGGCAGTTGAATGGATCCTTGTTAATAACAATGACAGTTGAATGGATCCTTAGTTATCTGATTTTGGATTGTATCCAAGCATCTGCTAATTTAATTCCAAGAGCATGTATCTACTATATGTAAAACAGTGTAGGAGAGAGGGCAAATAAAATAGCTAGCATGTACTGAATGCTTAATAAGTGTCAATCACTTTTTTTAAATTTTTTTAAAATTTTTTTTGAGAGAGAGAGAGCATGATGTGCACATGCAAGCAAGGGGAGGGACAGAGAGAGAGAGGGATAGAGAATCCCAACCAGGCTCTCAATGCAGGGCTCAGTCTCATGAGCTGTGAGATCATGACCTAAGCTGAAATCCAGTGTCAGACACTTAGCAGACTGAGCCACCCAGTCACCCCAAGTGTCAGTCACTTCTAAGGACTTTGCACGTATAACTTGTTTAGTCCTCCACCACTTTATGAGGTGTTGCTGTAATTACTACCATTTTACAGATGAAGAAATGGAGGCATTAAGTGGTTTAGAAGCTTGCTCAAGGTCACCTACCAGGGATTAAATACAGGTGATGCATATCTGGGGCCAAATCTCTTAACTATGTACATGTGGTAAATAAGATACAAAGTTGAAAAATAAGACTTGCTTCAAACATCTTGCCATGGAAGGAAAGCTTTGAAAGATTCTCCGGGTTTTTTAGAATAGCTCAGGTAACCTCTCTGTTGACGTTTTTTTCCTTTCACCTTTTATTTCTTCTAGGGATTCACTTGACCATTCATGAAGTTGTGCTTCTTTATGTTGACTTTTTGATCTTATTGTTTATCTTCCCAATGAAAATGGAGAATTTCTTGAAGGTAGGAACCATATTTATCTATCCTTTTATTTTCAGCACCTAATATACAATAGAGTATTACTAAATATAAGTACTAAATAAACGCTTATATTCAAAATAAATAGCAGAATTATTCATACTTAATATTTATGAATACATTTTGCCTAAAGGTACAATAGTGTTTTAAAGCCTTTGATTGAATAAGTCTCAATAACATTCTCATAGGAGAGTTAAACATTATTATCCTGTTTCACAATCAAGGGCTTAATTGTCAAAAGGTCAAGTGGCTCACAAGTTATAAAATCAGTCAGTAGAGGAAAAAACAGAATCTAACAGTTTCTTCCCTTAATACAAAAAGATTCCCCCAAAGTTAAATGAATTCTCATAAGGATACAAAAAAAAAAGTAAGATCTTTATCAAAACTCAAGCAATATTTAAACAGAAAACATTTACTTATGTTAACTTTAGGAGTACATTATTTTGAAAAGCAACTATGAAGATCATGTTGAGAAACTTCTTTCCATGCTATTTTTGTTTTCTACACATTATTTTAGTAATACGGGCTATATCCTCCCATGAGATCTACAGGGCGGATATGAGATAAGCCAGAGATGAGTTAACTTGTTTTGGCTTGAATAAGGAAATGTGGCTGCTCCAGATGCTTCCATGCTCCAAGCACATCAGATCTAGTAGGCAATAGAAACTGGGCTAAGACTCAAAGAGGGAGGCAGTTTTAGCTAATAACAAAGTCTACTCCTTCAGTGTTTCCCTAGACAAAGATTTTTTTTTAAAGAAAAATATTATTACAGCGTAGTTCTAGATTAGCTCTTCGTAAACAACCTTCAACAAAGGATGAGCCTAGAGTCTTGACTTTTTTTTTAAATATAGAAAAGTTATTTTTACTCTTCAATGTGTCTCAGGGACTGCTTTCCCTACCTCTGTTCATGGCTTCACCATCCATTGAAATGACCAAGCTAGAAACTGCAGATTTATTCTCCATAGCTCCTTCTTCCTCACCCTCACATGTCAATGGTTTTCCAAGTCCTGCTCATTTTATTTTCTAAGTATACACATCTCTATTGCCTCTTCCAAAGGTCTAGCTTCTATATGACAGTCTTCTAGATCGTTTTCCTGCCTCCAGTTTCATCTTTTCTCAGGCATTTTTCCTCCCTAATCTGGTAAAGTTATTAACCTAAAATTCACTAAAGGCTCACCCTTGCCTACAGATGAGAATACAACCTCCTTAGTAAGATATTCATGCCCAATCTTTATAATCAACTATTTTCTTCTATTTCCTTGAAACCATATATGCTAACTGCAAGTTCTTTCTTGCCATTCCCCAAACATCTCCAACATCTTAAGCTCTTTTATGTTTCACTGTCCTTGCCCATGATGTTCCCTTGGCTTGCAGAGTTCTTCCTCTGTATTCATCACATGGCCAACTCCTAGACTTCTCTCAAATCCCAGCACAAATGTGGCCTCCCTACCAAGGATTTCTTGACTTTCCTATTTAATTAATCACTCTCATTTCACACCCATGGCAGAAACTCCTCCTTCTCAGTGAATAACCTCATTATGCCCCACATTTCCCATCTCCTTACTAATGAGGTAGGGCCACATGTTTTCTTCTGGTCAAAGAGCTATGAGTACAAGTGAGAGGTGCCACTTCTGTTCCAAAACACTTAAAAGTTGGTGCGTGACCTTCCAACTTTCTTTTCTCTCCTGGGAAACCATGGAGGAATTTTGACTAGATGGCAGAACCACAAGATAGAAATGGCCCAAACACACCACACTGGGGGAGCTGCTCTGGAAAGTCCTTTGAAACTGCATTAGAATTCATATAAGCAAGAAATAAACTTTTATTGGTTAAGTCACTGAGATTTGGTGCTTATTCATTACTACAGTGTTACCTCACCTATCTTGACTAATTCAACATTCTGCCTATCTCTGTTTAGCCTTTCATTATGCTAAATTACAATAATGTGTTAATTATTTTTCTCCTATACTATGAGCCCTCAAGGTCAGACCCAATGCCTTATTTTTTGCATCTAACATAGTGTAACAACCCAAACTGAGCTTGTTGAAAATTAAATTCAGTATCATCAAACTTTATCCCCAAATTTGTTCTTCAGTATTTCCTATCTCAGTAAATGACATCACCATTAACACAGTCACTCAATTCAGGATCTGGAATTAACTTTCTTTATTTTATTTTATTTTCATGTTTATTTATGTATTTTGAGAGGAGAAGGAGGGGCAGAGGAAGGGAGAGTGAGAATCCCAAGCAGGCTCCTGCAGAGAGTAATTTGGAGCAATAAAAGGAGCATGTTTTAAGATTTGCAAATATGATCATATTACTTCCATGCTTAAATAAGACCAGATACATATGAGAAATGTATTTTGGTTGTCTGAATGACCAAACACATACGTTCATACATACATACATATATATGTTATATATATAAAACATACATATATATTTCTAATAAATTGCCATATTATACCTCCCCTTGGATTTCAAGTGTGTTCGGGGAATAGCCCTGTCTTGCCTGTTTCTAGCTGCTGACACACAACAGGCAGTACAAACTATTTGTTGAATAAACAAATGAATGAATGAATACTTGGAAACCAGCAGGTGCTCAACAGGTGTTTCTTGAATAGATAAATAGCCAACAGCTAGCTCATATATATTTAAGCAAATATGAATTTCAATACATTCTGAAATGTTTTATCAATGCATATTTTAACTTTCAGTGCTCTTTCTCTTCTTTTATGTCAGCCCACAGCCCTTGAAACCTTTAAAATTCTAATCTGTGGCTCATTTATTCACTCTTTTATTGGGGGAGGAGGATGCATTTATGCATCTGAGTTACACAATATCACTTAAAATTTTGTGTTATTTTGTAAATGTGCTTCAATAATTTTAACATTTATATACTCTGTCTTCTTGACTGAATTATAAAATCACTTAAAAGTGAAACTATGTGGGTGCCTAGGTGGCTCAGTCGGTTAAGAATCTGACTTCGACTCAGGTCATGATCTCACAGTTCATGAGTTCAAGGCTTGCACCTGGCTCTCTGCTATCAGCACAGAGCCTGCTTCAGATCCTTGGTCCCCTGCTCTCTCTACCCTTCCCCTGCTCATACGTGTTCTCTCTCAAAAATAAATAACATCAAAAAAAAAAAAAAAAAAAAAAAGAACTGACTATGAGTGGTGTTTTGAAACTCTTGCCTCCCCTCACAACCTTAACCCTTCTGGTGCCTAGCCTTCTGCCTAAGCAGATCACTTAGTTTTGTAATAGTAATTGAAGGATTGGCAAGAGGTGGCCTACAAGAGTGAAAGATGGTTGGGAGAAATGCTCAACAGGCAGATAACTGGAATGGATTCCTGGCTTTGCCTAAAGGTAGAAATGAACTTTGGGGCTGGCGTCTAGGGCTTGGGTCAGAGGTACAAGGTACTTGGTGTTCATCGTTTTCGTTTTGTTGGGCTCCATCCCAGCATGCATTTTTCCCAACAATTCAGTCAGTTGTGTTTGATGACCCCACGTTATGTGTAAGACACCCTAAAATCAATACATGGAAAATAAAATTGTTTCTCTGAGGTCCTTTTGAATATATTGAAATCTTACAAAAACCTAAAGTAAACTGCATTTATTCATTACAAATTAGTTAATGTTAAGATCTAACTTATCTACTTTTTTTCTTACACCCTTCCATCTCTCATTAGTATTAATATTTAAAACAAAACAAAAACAAAAAATCTTAGTGATCTGGAATCAGGTGATGTGGAATATTAAAGACCCATCTCATATGAATGAAATCAGACACAAGTGAATTTATTCTTTGTGTGTCACTGGCCATTGCCTTGATCCGCCTGTGCTAAGAAGGGCTCTTCCCTAGGCTGTTCTGGCATAGCAGTGGGAAACACATTCTATTCTATTCTATTCTATTCTATTCTATTCTATTCTATTCTATTCTATTCTATTCTATGCTAGCTCCAGTGCTGCTATGTAATTATATATCACAGATGAGGGGATAAGACTGATCAGGAGGGATGCCTGATGACAATGACTCTTTCATGCATTCAACTGACATTGATATGATGTTTTTATAATGAGCTATCCAAGAAGGAAGTTCCAGAATAAGAAATACTCCAGTGTTTGAAAATAATGTAAAGCTGTCCTGTTAATTAAAATGCTCCTGTACACAAAATGAGGGAAAAGTATTATAATTCTCAGTTGTTACACCTTACTTTCATGAAAATGTTCAGATGTTATACATTTTGAGTGAAGAAAATCCATTCTTATAATTACTGAAATTAAAATTTAAATAAAATCACAAAGTTTTGGATTTGGAACATATCTTACAGCTATAGGTAGATATGATTTTGGCATCTTGTTGTGACTACTTGAATTTTTCTAGGTTACTAAGTTGTTACTTTTACTGGTATATTTTAGACATCAGTGAATATTATATTGTGACAAATTTAGGCATATTAAGATATAATTTATTCCTATTTTTAGGTACCATAACTGATGAAGAAAAGCAGGCTCATCTTCAGTACCCACACAGAGTCACGATTTCTAAGATATAGCAGGTTCACTTTGTGTCTACTGAAACAAAGTAAAGGTAGTATTTAACAATGGTATTAGTCAGGTCAGCTGCCTTAACACATACCATAGACTGAGTGGCTCAAACAACAGAAATTTATTTTCTCACAGTTTCAGAGGCTCAGAAGTCCAAGATCAGGGTGTTGGCCAAGCTTGCAGACAGCCACCTTCTTGATGTGTCCTCACAGGGGAAAGAGAGAGAGAGAGAGCGAACCCATGTGTCAGTGAGTAAGCACTTGCTCTCTGGTGTCTCTTGTTTTTTAAATTTTTTTTTTTAATATTTACTTATTTTTGAGACAGAGAGAGAGAGAGAGAGAGCAGGGGAGAGGCAGAGAAAGAGGGAGACACAGAATCCGAAGCAGGCTCCAGGCTCTTAGCTGTCAGCACAGAGCCTGATGCAGGGATCAAACTCACGAATAGTGAGATCATGACCTGAGCTTGAGTCAGACACTTAACCAGGGCCTTAACCAGGGCCTCCCAGGTGCCCCTGTCTCGTGTCTCTTCTTACAAGGGTACTAATCTCATCAGACCAGGCCCCCACCCTCATGACTTCATCTAAACCTAATTATTCCCTAAAGCCCTATCTCCAAATACCATCATATTGGGAGTTGAGGTGTTAACATATGAATCTTGGGGTCCACATTCAGCCAATAACAATTATTTAAAGGCTTTTTTTTTTTCCCTTGAGCATTTCTGGCTATTGCCATGGTGCCGGTTTCTGGAGTGTGTTATTTTTTACATTCTGCTGGGTTTTTATTTCTCAGACTTTAACAGTTTGCTTTGACCTTCATTTTGTGACATACTGAGAAGAATTCTTTGGAAGTGATTATTTTCTTTTTCTGCTTAAGAAGCCATATGGAGTATTTTTGACTTACTTGCCTTATGTACTGATTATATTGTATTCCTGCTTTATAGCCTGTAGTATTTTCTTTGCTAAAACTGCAGTGATGTCATAGAGGTCCTTTCTATTCAGACTGTACTTTCCACAGTTCGTTCCAGAATAAGTGACCAGTGCTTCCATTAGCACAAACGTTCACATGCTATTAAAAACAAAACAAGGGTGACTTATGCCTAAAAGCTTCTACTGACATGCATGCAATAGATATGCAAAAGACCATCTAGATCTTTGAAAGCAAATGTCATTCTTGTATTCAGTTAAGACTCTGATGTCAAATTACTTCCTGGAATGACTTTTCCATAAAATCAGTTTGAGTCAGTATTAATTCTTGCTTTGGAAAATCCTGTCCTGCGTGGTTAACAAATGGGGATAGTGAACACACCCCAAAGATCAAAGGTGAAAGTTAGTAGAAAACAATTATTACTTCAGTCAAATGTGATTGGAGAAAGGACTAAAAGTCCTATACCTAAAATTGTGGTGCACTAATACTTAAAAGCAAGTGAAGGACTCCAATTACCATATAATTCACTGGGCAGTTGAAGAAATGTGATGTGTGGGAAGAGGATTGTCTGGCTTTGCTGTAATTAAGCTGAGTGGGTTATTAGGTGACCCTGTCTGTGGACTTGGATGAAAATGGACCCTTTTCCCCTTCATGTGGAACTAACACTTACTAAGCCTTGTCACTACAGCATATTTATGAAGTCCTTGAGTGGTTTAACATTAACATTTAACTTCTAAACTTTAATAATTCAGGTTGCAACCATGGAAAAAATAACCTGTGTGCATAACTTGAGGCAAATTGAACTTTCCTTCCCCTAAGCTGATCTTAGCTGTGATAGTCATTGTTTTGGGGGATGTAATTCAAACTAAAAATATGTGTATTAAAAAATTTTTTTTTACCATTTTTATTTATTTTTGAGAGACAGAGACCAAGCGTGAGCAGGAGAGGGGTTCTTTAAAGACCATGAGTCTTTGAAGACAAAGACTCTGTAGCCAGACTATGCATGTTTGAATCTCAGCTCTGTCACTTACTAGCTGTGTGATCTTCAGCAAGTTCCTGAGCCATTCCTATAAAATGGCATGATAGTAAAAATACCTACTTATAAAGTCATTGCAAAGATTAAATGGGGTTAATATACTTAAATGAATTGCTTAAAATGTCATTGCTACCTAGAAAACTCCAAATAAGCTGCTATTATTATGCACAGTGGTTAGGTGCATTGGCTCTAGTTTCAGACATCCAGAGCTTAAATCCAGACTCCACCACCAGCTGAATGACCTTGGGCAAGTTACTTAGTATCACAGTGCCTTAATTTCTTCATCTGAAAATGGGGATAATAATAGACATGAGAACTGATTGAAATAATAGACGCAAAATGATTAGAAATGTCCCTGGCACATAGTAAGTGCTGAGAAAATATTAGCAATGGATATAATAATCACATTAGGGAGACCAAATTATATTCATGTCTCCGAAATACCAACTGAGATATGATATCAAATGAAAAATGCTATATCCTGTTTCACCAGCCTCGAGAACAATTTAAGGTCACATATTTTTAGTAGTAATGACTCCAAACATCTATCTGGCTTATTATGAAAATTCTTTCCTTTTCTAGGTCCCTATGTCATGGTAAATGCAGGAACCCAGGAGTTGTTACTCAACCTCTAGGGGTCAGTTCTGATGACTCCTCCCTGCTATTGAAAGGCCACTGTCTCTCCTGCAGTATAACCTCAGTGTACTGGGTCAGAGAAGTTCTGTTGCCAGCCCAACCTTTCAGTTTGCTCAAACCACAAAGTCCTTTTTCTCACCTTCCTAATGTCCAGCTAGGGGCAGACTCTATGATCCAAGCAAGACCATCACAATAATTAACAGTATATTTCCTAAGGTCCCAGTTAATTCAATTTTAAATAATGGTATAATAACAAAGATAACTAGAAAATGTCCAAATGTTTGGAAATTAAGCAACACACTTTTAATAACCTATGGACCAAAGTAGACTTTGAGCAGAAATCAGGAAATATTTTGAATTGAATAATAACAGTGATGGTGTGGCACATCAAAACTCATGGAATGTAGCTGAAAGTGGTGTTTAGAGGAAAATTTATGTCCTTAAACACACGTATAAGGGGGGAAATGGCTGAAATTAATTATCTAAGATTTCAGTCAAGAAATTAGAACGGGAGGGGCACCTGGGTGGCTCAGTCAATTAAGCATCTGACTCTTGGTTTTGGCTCAGGTCCTGATCTCACGGTTCATGAGTTTGAGCTCCACATCGGGCTCTGTGCTGATAGTGCTGAGCCAGCTTGGAATCCTCTCTCTCCCCCCACCTCTCTCTGCTCCTCCCCTGCTTGTGTTCTCTCTCTCTCTCTCTCTCTCTCTCTCTCTCTCTCTCTCTCTCTCTCTCAAAATAAACTTTAAAAAGTTAAAAAGTAAAAAGAAATCAGAACAAGATATCAAACTCAAAGTTGAAGGAAGAAGATAATAAAAAGAAGAAATGAGTAACATGGTAAACAAACAATAAAGAAAAATTTAAAAACCAAAAGCTGGTAATTTATAATAATTAAACTGACAGATCTAGTAAGTTAAAGGAGAGAACATACCAATTTTAGGAATAAAGTTCCTGCCATCATTAAAAAGAGAATAAGAGGCTATTATGAGTAACTTTATGCCAATAAATTTGAAATGTAGATGAGATTGACAAATTCCTTGAAAAATACAAGTTACTAAAACTGACTATAGAAGAAATAGAAAATTTAAATATTTATTTATTTATTTACCTATCTATTTATTTATTTTTAAATTCCTTTGAGCTGTCAGCACAAAGTCTGCTATAGGGCTTGAACCCACAAACCATGAGATCATGACCTGAGCTGAAGTTGGATGCTCAATCGGCTAAGCCACTCAGATGCCCCAATTCTATATTTATTTTTAAAATAATCCACAATTAAAATGTCTTCTCCTCTTTTACCCCCCCACCAAAAAACAAAAACAAAAACAAACAAAACCAGAAACAGATGGCTTCACTGGTGGATGATTTCAAGCATTTAAAGATGAAATAACACTTAAAATAATTCTTCTAGAGTAAAAAAATAAGAATACTTCCCATCTTGTTTTGTAAAGCCAACATAATCTTGGTACTAAATCCTGACAGGGATGTAAGAAAAGGGGGAGGGGGGGACATAAGAGGGCAATTTCTCTCATTAACATAGATTTTAAAATCCTAAATATAACATTAGAAATTAAGCTCAGTGTAAGGTAAAAAAAATAATAGCATAACCAAACTGGGTTTATTTCAGGAATACAAGGTTGGTTTAGCATTTAATAAATAAATGAATGCAATTCAGCACATTAACAAACATAGTAATATATGGTTTGGATAATAGAAAAGTCATGAGCATTTCAGTAGATGCAGAAAAATCATGACCAATTCCAACATTTATTCATAATTTAAAAGATAAAATCTCTCATCAAACTAGTAATATAATAGAAATTCCTTAATCTGATAAACAGTAAATATAGAAAATGTACAACAGATATTATACTTGTGAAATGTTGAAAACTTTCCCCCTGAGATCAGGAACAAGATGAAGATGCCCACTTTCACCATTTCTGTTCAACGTTATACTAGATGTTCTAATCAGTGCAAGTAGAGAAGTAAAAGAACTAAAAGGTATTAAAAAGGAAAATAAGAAATAAACCTGTCAGTATACATAGATGACTTAATTGTGCAGATAAAAAATTTTTAAATGATTTACAAACTATTGGAAATAAAAGTGAATTTCGCAAGGTTGGTCAATTGCTGGATATAAGGCCAATATAAGAAAATCAATTCTCTTTTTATATTCTAGGAATAAACAATAGGATAAAAAAAAAAGCAAATACCTAGAAAAATATTTAATAAAAAATGTGCCAGTTTCTACACAGAAAATAATAAAAGAGTACCAAGATAATCTAAAGAAGACCTAAGAAATGGAGAGATATACCTAAATATCTACACCTATATTTGTATTATGCATAGATATTAAGACATGGAAGATTCAATGCTGTATAGACGTCGTTCATCCCAAATTAATATATAGGTTGAATGGAATCATAAACAAAATTCAGGGTAGATTTTTTTTTTAGTAGAAATTGATACAAGCCAGGGAGAGGGAGAGAGAGAATCTTAAGCAGCCTCCATGCTCAGCGCAGAACCCAGCTGGGCACTTGACCCTACTACCCTGGAATCATGACCTGAGCTGAAATCAAGAGTCCGACACTCAATCAACTGAGCACCCAGGAGCCCTGCCAATTCTAAAATTAGACGGAAATGCAAAGGGCCAAGAATAAACACCATGGTCTTTAAGAAGAAAAAAAAGGGGGTTGGAGAACTTACCCTACTGGATATCAAAACTTATTATTAAGCTACAATAAAACAAAATACAGATGTTTGAAACAGACTACTTGAGTGTTTGGTGACAAAGTTCATAGTGCAGCCTAGTAGAGGAAAGAATAGTCTCATCAATAATGGTGATTTAGTGATAGGGTTGCCATATGGAAAAAATATATTTTGATCTCTACCTCATACTGTAAACAAAAATCAATGCTAGGTGGATTAAAGATTGATTTTAATTTTTTAAAAGTTTTTATTATTTATTTATTTAGAGAGAGTGGGATAGGGGCAAAGAGAGGGAGAGAGAGAATCCAAGCAGGATCCACACTGTCAGTATAGAACCCAACATGGGGCTTGATCCCACAAACTGTGAGATCATGACCTGAGCTGAAATCAAGAGTTGGATGCCTAACCAACTAAGCCACCCAGGCACCCCTTAATGATTTAAATGTCAAAGATAAGACAAAATTTCCAGATCACAGCACAGGAGGATATGCTAATATCCTTAACAATTTTAAACAAATAAAAATAGCACTAGTCTTCAAGTTCAAAATTAGATTACATTTAAATTAGGTATTTCTTTCATCAAAGGACACCCTTAAATGAAATGGTAAAATATCTGTGACTTTTGCTTCAGAATAATTAAATGGTGATGGGAGGGGGCGAGGCGGGGTAGAAATATGAGAGCATAGCTGAAACTAGATTGGTTGTATATCTTGTTTTTGAAACTGGGGTTTTATTGCATACTTCTTCCACTTTTATTTATGTTTGAATTTTCCCATAAATAAAAGTTTAGAAACAAGAGACACTATTAAAAAGGGAAAAGACAAACCGGAGTGAAAGAAGTTACTTACAATACATAGAACCAGGAAAGGGGCCTATGTCTAAAATGTATGAAGAATACCTACACAAGGGGTTGCCTGGGTGGTTCAGTGGTTGAGCATCCAACTTCGGCCAGGTCATGATCTCACACCTCATGGGTTCGAGCCCCGCATTAGGCTCTCTGCTGTCGCCACGAGCCAACTTCAAATCCTCTGTCTCTCTCTCTCTACCCTTCCCCTTCTCACACACTCTCTCTCAAACATAAATAAACATTAAAAAAAAAGAATACCTACACATGATTAAGGAAAAGACATTCAACTCAATAGAAAAATGAACAAAAACAAGTGAGAAGGCACAAAAGAGGATTTTAACCCAAATGGTTAAAAAAACAAAGGAAAATGATGTCAGTCTAATTAGTAATTAAAGAATTAGAAATTAAAGCCACAATTCAATACTCACATTCAATGGCATAAGTAATTTATCATTTGTTTATATATTTATAATATACACACATGTAATACACACACACACACACACACACACACACACACACACACACATACATACTGGAGTGACAGGCCCTCGAGTTCAGCACCAGTACCATAATGATGTTAACCTAGAATGGTGAAGATTAAAAACATTGACAATACCAAGTGTTGGTGAGCAGGTGGTGTAACCAAAACTCTCATACACAGTTGGTAGGTGAGAATTTTGGTACAACTAATTTGGAAAAGAGTTTAGGAATATCACCAAATTTGAATATGCCTATCCCTATAACTCAGCAATTCCATTCCTAGCTAGATACCCTTAAACGTGTGTGTGTGTGTGTGTGTGTGTGTGTGTGTGTATCTCCAAAGGACAAGTAAGAATTTCAGTAGTAACAAGTAATATTATTCATAATAGCTGGAAACTGGAAATGACTGAAGTGTCAACAAATAATAGAATGAATAAACAATCATAGTTTATTTATGTTATAGAACACCACGCAATAAAGAAAAATAATGAACTATTGCTACATACATCAATATAGATGCATATAAAAAACACAATATTGGTCAAAAGAAGCCACCCATATATAAAATACAAACTGTGTGATTTTACTTAAATAGCCTTCAAAAATGAGCAAAACTGATCTAATATTACTGTGGAGGACAGAAGAATAGATATCACATATGGGACTTGTGGATTAGGGCAGGATGATTGTCGAGGGACAGGATGGGGCTTTTGGATTAGGACAATATTCTGTTTCTGGACCTGGGTAGTGATTACAGAAGTGTTTGCACTTTGTGATATGAGCTATCGAACTGTACCCTTTGAATTTGATACAAATTCAAAGGGTTTTTTGATATGTAGATTGTACTTCAATAAGGATGTCTATTAAAACAGGAGAATGAGAGGGAATTCTGATAGATGAAAAAGTCACTTCAGTGTGGCAGAATTGTGAGTGAATTTAAAAAAAAAATCTTGCTTTTAATTTGGTTGTTACAATAAATAAAATTTGGGTGGGATGAAAAGTAATGTAGCCTTTGTTCAAATGCAAACTGGAGATGGGAGACCCTTGAATTCTGGGCCAAGACCACAATCATTTCAGCCAGAAAAAATTTTAGAGCTGCTATCAGAACAGCCTCCCAAAGAATCTTGCTCAAAAAGCTGTGAACTTCTAATTTTGAACAATATAGTTTCCAGGTACATCCTCCAAATAAAACCCCACAAACCTACTGCAATATATATCTGAGTAGTTGAATAAGGAAATGAACTATTAGACAATTAAATGTTGAAAGAAAACTACTAATAATAACTTTGGTTTTGAAAGAACCTCTCTTTCTTCTTTTTTTAGAGTTGAATTTTTAAAATTGAGGTATAATTGGGGCACCTGGGTGGCTCAGTCGGTTAAGCATCCGACTTCGGCTCAGGTCATGGTCTCACCGTTCGTGGGTTTGAGCCCCGCGTTGGGCTCTGTGCTGACAGCTCCAGAACCTGAAGTCTACTTCGGATTCTGTCTCCCTCTCTCTCTGCCCCTTCCCCGATCGCTCGCGTGCGCGTGCTCTCTCTCTCTCTCTCTCAAAAATAAACATTAAAAAGATTTTAAGTTGAGGTATAATTGACATATAACATTAGTTTCAGGTATACAGCATAATGGTTTGATATTTGTATCTATTGCAAAATGGTCACCACAATATGTCTAGTTAACATCCATCACCATTTACAGATACATTTTTTTCCCTTGTGATGAGAACTTTTAATATTACATTATTACATTGGATGAGAGCTTTTAGGAGCTACTCTCCTAGCAACCTTCAAATATGCAATACGGTATTATTAAAAAAAATTTTTTTGTTTATTTATTTTTGAGAGACAGAGAGAGAGCAAGAATGGGGGAGGAGCAGAGAGAGACACACACACAGAATCCAAAGCAGGCTTCAGGCTCTGAGCTGTTGGCACAGGGCTCAAACCCATGAACCGTGAGATCATGACGCTTAACCGACTGAACCACCCAGGCACCCCCAATACAGTAGTATTAACGTTAGTCACCACGCTGTTCTCTGTGGTGGGATGCAGTCCACATCTGATTAGCAGAATAACAAAATTTTTGAGACGTGATGTTCTTTGTTCCTTTGATAGGAAGATTTTGGGTTGGGGAGGGATTGGTCTTTGCTCCTCATTTTGAGAAATGTTTCCTTTTTTTATTGCTTTATAATAAAGTTCTAATTTAAATTTTATAAATTATGATGTGTGTACTTCTCTCTTCCTTTTTAAACTAGCATCACAGTATAAAGATGTTTTAAATTGGGAACATGGGGCTGGGTGGGAAGAAAGGGCTTTACTTCATACACGAGGAATCCTGTCTTTACCTGAGCATGGCCACAGCAGATATCTTATCTTGTTATGCTTGGACTTGTACCAAGGATCCATGAAGGATCTATAAACCTAACACAAAGGATTGTGTGCGGTTAGTGTAACTTTGAAGAGGGATATTCTAATTCTCTTCCAGTATCACATTAGTTTTCATCTAATTTAGAATTCCCATTTGATAGCCTAAAATCCTTGGAAGTTCAAGGTAGCTCTTCTTTACACTTGACCCTGATCTTTACACAACAGAAAAGGAAATGGCACTGGATTGGGAACCAAAAAGTGCAGGCTCTAGTCTTGATTTTGCTGCTTACTAGTCTATAGTGATTACTTAATCTCTTTGAGCCTTAGTTTCCTCAACTCTACGTATTTAATATCCCCTGCTTCAGAGTTATTACATTTTTCTTGAAAAGCCTAAGACACAAGGTAAATATAGGCTAACATCATTATGTTAGTAGTAGTCATTGTTATCTTTCGATCTCATTCTAAATTTTTTTTAAAAATCTTTTTTTTTTAACGTTTATTTATTTTTGAGACAGAGAGAGATAGAGCATGAACAGGGGAGGGGCAGAGAGAGAGGGAGACACAGAATCGGAAGCAGGCTCCAGGCTCTGAGCCATCAGCCCAGAGCCCGACGCGGGGCTCGAACTCACGGACTCACAAACCGTGAGATCGTGACCTGAGCCGAAGTCGGACGCTTAACTGACTGAGCCACCCAGGCGCCCCTCTCATTCTAAATTTAAAAGATAAGGCATATAGTATAGTGGTGATTAGTCTTGGGAAAAATACAGGGAAGTGAAGTCAGAATAAGGAATGGGAAAACGAACACATTGGTAAGTACAGATTTTTTAAAAGGGCAAAATTTTGATGTTAAAAGGTCAAATAACCTTTTAAATTATTTTTCTATGCCTCACACTCTCACTTTGGATATAGTAGACATCTGTTGTGTTTTTCTACTTGTAACCTGCCCTCTTCTAGAAACAGCAATCTCTTTCCTTGGAGAACTGCTTTTCCCAAACTCCATGGTTTTCTGGTGGGCTGCTTAATGGCATTACTCCATTCAACTGGCTAGAGGTGGGTATGCCTGGGGATTTGCAGGTGACCCCAGCCAGGAAAACCAGCATCCTTCCTTGACATTGTTTACATAGACCCTGATGGGGGAAATCTCTTTTCTCTGGAGTTCTAAGTGGGATTTTTTAAATCTTGGAACTCCTTTGTGTAATAAACAACTCATCCCCTCATTCTACCTTTCTTGCTGCCTAGACACTGGTGGTTGGGAACTAAGATCATCTTTTGAGGGATCTGAAACCATTTCTCCCACATCTTTACACTTTGCTTCTAAACACCACATCTGTTTACTAGATAATGTAGTTTCTAAGCAGTTAAGAACATGTATTAAAGAGCCACAGATTTAAAAACAAAAACACCAGGTAACCTTAAGTAAAAGAAAATCTCACACTTTTTTTTTTTTTTTTTAAGTTTATTTATTTTGAGAGAGAGAGAGAGCATGGGCTAGTGCATGCAGGGGACAGGCAGAGAGAGAGAGAGAGAGAGAGAATCCCAAGTAGGCTCTGAGATGTCAGCATCAGAGAGAGGCCCTTGGGGCTCCATCCCACAAACCATGAGGACCTGAGATCAAGAGTTGGTCGCTTAACCACCCAGGTGCCCCACTTTCACTATTCTTTTAGACCAAGTCTATTTAGTCAACAGTAGAATCTCCAGGTACCTAAAATACTTGTTATCATGAAATAGTTAATTAGCATTTAAATTTTCCAAATTGTTTTAAAAAATTGTTTTAACCTTTGTTTTGTTTGAACTAGGATTCAAACAATGGAGCAAAATGGTTTTGTTGTTGTTGTTGTTTCTTTATCATTAAGCACATGGCCTGGGCCTGGTTACATTTTACCTCTCTTTGAAATAGTTATTTCCTTGAGAGCAATAGAATTTAGAAATTAATTCAAAGTCTCTTCATGTGCTTTACAAATATCAGATGAGGTTCTGGTAATGAAATCATGGGGCAGAATAGCTTAAAGTTATCCTTGGGCATTAGAATCCAAAAGGGAGCCGTGACAAGCAAACACTTATGTTGATTTTGCAACCCTTGGTGTTTCCTTATCTGTTTTGACCTGGTGGAAAACAAAAGGAGACCACCCTTTGGCTTCCCAATATGTAATAGAATATTGAAAATTTCTAATAGCAAATAAATGCATTAATATATTTACCTAAATATATTTATTAAAAATATCTGTAGCTTTATTTACAACATTATCTTTGCCCTATAAGCCTTTGTTTGTTCTTAATAAAAGACTGAGAGATAGTACCACCCTCTCTAGGTATAAATGAGTATGTTTATTTTGCTTCAACTCAAATATGAAAGGATTAAAAGACTGTTATCGACAGCCCCACAACTTTCTTCTCCTAAAGTGGAGATGCCAAAGGATGAGGAGTGAAGAGACTTTTACCCATGTGTGATCTCTGCCCATCTCATCAAATAAATGAACAATATAAGTGATCCACGTAACTGCGAAGCAAGCTCAGCATTTTGACAAGTCCTGTAGACCCCACCCCTGACAACCTGACCATTATCCTTAAAGTTCACCTGGAGCTAACACTGACCCCAATTATAGTAACCTAACATTTACTTATTTCTGATCCGCACTATCCCTCTATTAAAAAGAACTACAGGGTCCAAAACCGGGTATGGGTTTTGTCTGTTTTAGTCAGGTTGGGTTTTTTTTTTCTTTCCTTGGTTTGGGGGGGGGGGGGCATATATTTATTATTCTTACTTTACTATTAAGATCTGGAAAAATTTTAAATAATAATAATAATTAAAAAAACCTGTCTCATGGAGCATCCACTACCAGCATCCACTTTGCCTGGGGACTCCAAAGGTTTAAAAACCATCGACCCAGGCCATCCACTTTTACAGCTCCTTTCCTGGTCCTTGCTTGTTGTATCAGCACTGGGTAAGTGCCCAGGTTCTGGGCTGGGACTAAAACTCATGATCTTCTGGCTCAGGTTCTGTGAACTGAGTCATTCTGGCACGGAGAATATTCCGTGACTCAGCAGGCCCGAAAAGGAGGATGTCAGATCCAGATAATTTCGAGTCTTTTAAAGGCAAGATGGGGAACATAAACAACACAGTGGAAGAATTTCACAGTGGGTCTGCGTACCCAGGGGAAAAATGTCATTCCATTCCCAGCCCTTTCACTTCCTTCTCTGCCCCAGTTAAACGGCGGGTTACACTTTAATTTAGAGGCAGGAAATAGCTTCAAAAAATTCATTTTGAGGCTGCGACCAGGCCCTTTATTCTCCGAGGACCGTGTCAATTCCCTGGGCACCCCCGGGGCCTCTCCTTGGAAAGGGTTAGAGGCGGCCCCGCGCAGCAGGGGGCATTCCCGGGGCGGCCGGCGGGGGCCAGGAGCCCGCGGGCAGTTCCCACCGTCAGGTCCCTCGGGGCCCGGCCCCAGAGTGCGGCCGGCTGGACGCAAGGACGGACACCTGGTGGGGCAGAGCTCCGCGCTGTCGCGGCCCGGGTTGGCGCGGGGCCCAAAGGCCGATTCCGAGTGACCTCACCGACCCAGCGTCGCCCCTTTAAGACTCCCTCCGTTGCCCCTTCCCCAACCGGAGTCTTCGGGGACACGGAGCCAGGGGACCCCGGCGCCCAACTCCCACAGGGCGCTGGCTCTCCTTGGCCTCCCCTTCCCTCCCGGCATGCACCGCCCCGCCGCCCCCCCTCCCCCGCTGCCCCCCTCCCGCACTCCCTAGCTCCCCGCCCACCCCTCGCGCCCCTCAAGGCCCCTCCCCCGCGATCGCGCGCCGCGGGCCCGAGCGCGAGATGCCGCCGCCCCCGCCGCCGCCGCCGCCGCCGCCGCCGCCGCGAGTCGCCCGGGCGGACGCTCAGTGCACGGAGCGCGGAGGGCGGGGGAGCAGCTACGGGGGCCGCGGGAGCTGTTGGGAGGAGGCCGGGGCTGGGCTTTCTCCTCCGCCAGACCCCACCCCACCCTGCCGACCCCACCCCCTGCTCCTTCCTCCTCGGGGGCGCGCGCTCGGGCCCGCGCTCGGAAGTCGGGGGTCGGCGCCGAGTGCGGGCAGTGTCCCGGGTGGGTGAGGGAGGCGCGGAGGCGGCGCGCGGGGCAGTGGTCGGCGAGCCGCGCGGTCCTCGCCAGCGGCGCCCACTGGCCCGTCTCTCCGGTACGAGCCGCCGCCACCGCCCGGCGCGCGAGTCCGGCCCCTGGGCCCCGAGGCTCAGCCCGCGGAGCGGCCTCCTGGGGACGCCGCTGGGCGAGAGGAACGCGCCCGCGCCCTTGCGTTCGCCGTGGCCCAGCGCGCGGGCGGCGGGATGAGGGGCAGCGAGCGGGCCGCGCCGGCGCTGCGGCCCCGGGGGCGGCTCTGGCCGGTGTTGGCGGTGCTGGCGGCCGCCGCGGCCGGCTGTGCCCGGGCAGCCATGGACGAGTGCACGGACGAGGGCGGGCGGTCGCAGCGCTGCATGCCCGAGTTCGTCAACGCCGCCTTCAACGTGACCGTGGTGGCCACCAACACGTGCGGGGCTCCGCCCGAGGAGTACTGTGTGCAGACCGGGGTGACCGGGGTCACCAAGTCCTGTCACCTGTGCGACGCCGGGCAGCCCCACCTGCAGCACGGGGCAGCCTTCCTGACCGACTACAACAACCAGGCCGACACCACCTGGTGGCAAAGCCAGACCATGCTGGCCGGGGTGCAGTACCCCAACTCCATCAACCTCACGCTGCACCTGGGTAAGCGGTGACAGCCCTGTTCCTATTACTGCTCGCCGGCAGCGCAGCCGCCCGGTCACCTCCACCCCGTGGCCCAGCCTGCGGGGCTCAGACAGCTGCGGGCTGGCTCTGTGCGTCCCAGCATGGGCCACACATATTCCCTCCTCCAACTTCTAAACTGGATCTAGCACTTAACATTCCGCGAGGGCCAAGATGCTTCGCTGTAGCATCTCTGTTTGCTTTTCTACTCTTTCGAACTTAACCGGATTCTCGCTCGCTTAGTGATTCGCCGTTTGGGCTGTTTTGTCCCTCTTTTTTTTGAAGCGTTAATCAGAAACCCCTATTCTCGCTTTTCTCCCTCCTAGCGGGGCCATCACCGCGCATTCTTGGGTCAGAGATAGGAAGGTCCACCTTAAGCACTTTTATCTTGTTTAAATGCCCCTCTCCCTGGGTTTGAGCGTGATTGCTGTTTGCTCTATTGAATAAGCTGGAAAGGAAAGGGTCTCTAGTGCAGGGAATTTGAGGGAAGCAAATGTCTTTACTACCGGTATGGCCTACGCGTAATTAAAATATAAATTCACTTTTAAGGTTATTGTTCTTCAAAGTTGTTCAGCTTTAATTAAGGACCACAAAGCTGTTTCACTGCTAATCCTGGTACAGAGAAAACAAAAGAAAGTGTGCACTCACTGTAATTTCTGGCCACAGTTTGGTCCCTGGGTAAAAAGGCTCTCCTTACTGGATTTCCTTTTACTTTGATTCAAAACAAGAGTAGAAACCTTTTAGAAATCAGGAAAAGGATGTATAGAAAAGTTTATTGCTCAGTAGTGGATAAAGATGGACATGTTTATCCTAAGGTATCAAAATCATTTTTGATCCTAATAAGTTTTTCTTCACTGAAATAGAGAAATAAGCAGAATAATTCATTATTGTGTTTAACAGTAAAATATGTGTGAGAAACTGGCACCTGATTTGCAGAGCTTCAATCCCTATCGCAGTGAAAGAATTGATTTTACTGGCCTCTGGTAGGAGAACATAGGGCCCAAATAGTTCTTTTGGTCATGGTTTTGCATTTTTCTTTCCACTGCTCTCTGGCACATTAAACTTTACATAAGTGGCAAGATTCCAGAGGAAGAATATAACTTACAAAAAGTGCTTTGAAAAGTAGTCAAACTACTGTGTGTGGAGTAAGTTTTAGAAAAGGAGTGTTTAGCACTATTTTATTTCTAGACAAGTTATTAGGAAGATGAACTTTGGGAAAATGAGTTCATAAAGTGAAACTCTGAGGCACCTGTTTTCAGAGATGGAAGAAGCAAACTGTTGCTTCAGTGTTTTAAAGGTATTGGAAATGCATAGAACCAGCAGCGTCTTGGAACAGGTGCCTCCCCAGGACACAGCAAGAGTCCTAGGATCTTCTAAAACTTTGTGGGGATGCTGACTCTTTAGACAGCTATATTCTCTTATGTACTGTATATTTTTAAGCAAATGTAACTTGACCAAAATTATTTTTATTATTTTTAAGTTTATTTATTTATTTTGAGGGGGGGAGGAGGGGCACAGAGAGGGAGAGAAAGAATCCCAAGTAGGCTCCATGCCATCAGCACGGAGCCTGATGCGAGGCTCATACCCCAGAACCATGAGATCATGACCTGAGCCAAAAGCAAGAGTCGGACACTTAACTGACTGACTGAGCTCCCCAGGTGCCCCTGTATCCAATTATTTTTGTTGAAATTTTAACTTATTAAAATTTCTGTGTTGTATTTTGAATGCCTACAAAGTCTTATTTAACTATTTTTAAATAGTAAAATTTCAAAGCAAAAGCATTTGCTTGATGTTTCAAAGTGCCTGAGATTCAATAGAAAATTTCTGAATAAGAATCTGTTATGTAGGTTAAAGTTGGGCTGTCAGTCTTGGCCTTCTGAGTTTTCTGCTGTGGGTACTATGTAGCACAAGGTTATTTCAGGTGATTGCAGAGGTGGGTAAATTACCCAAAGATTACTTCTTTGTTACAAAGGTAACTGGTGGGTAAGACAGTAACAGTAGGTTGTTACTGTTGGGGAGCAGATATATTAATTTTGAGTCATGGTGATTTAAAGGTCAAAAGAAATCTTAGAGGTCACCTAGTTAGGACTCTTACAGGACTTTGTACTCTAAAAATGTTTTATGCTTGGACTTGTTTTTGCCGAAAAAGTCTTCAGCTTTTGGTAATAATTCGTGGTAAGTGAAGTTCATAAAACCAAGGGTTCAAATAAAGTTATTTAAAATAGTTTCCATATGAATAGTGCAATTAACTGTAAAAACATTTACTTGAAACTTTTTAGGTAGACAATTTCTAAAAATTTGAGTAGAACTTATTGTACTTTTTCTTGGATCAGAAATGATGTCCTGGAGGAAATTGTGTGTGATGGAAAAGGTGGAAAAGAAGGGAGACTTGTGTAGTGGGGTTGATGTCTCAATCTCTCTCTCTCTCTTTCTCTCTCTTTCTCCTCCCTGCCCCCCAGCCCGTCTCCTTTTCCCTGCTCCTTTTTTAATGACAAGGATATATGTACACATGCAGGTTATGATCTATAATTTATAGAAAGGGCTTTATGTATCATTGTGTGTTTTCATGGTCAGCATATTCAGTCCCTAACTTTAGTTACTCCATGGGCTCTAGCTAGCTGTTTCCCATGAATTCAAGTACCATGACTGTTTGTGCATCTATTAAATCTCCCATCCAGTTCAAATTTCACATACCCTTAAGCAAGTGATGCATATTGTGCTTTGCCCTTACAGAGCCTGTGAAACTTGAAGTGAGCAGGGTGAAAGATGCAGGACTAGCCAGCACTTTGCTCTCTTCCTTTTTGATGTTGAACTTAAACACAGTAAACTTTAAAATGAGCAGAGTCAGATTGCACTTAAGTCGTTATAAGAAACATACATGTTTTGGCATTAATCATAAGTCATTTTTTTTTCTTGTAAAAATAAAACATGACACGGTGAATTGAAGTAGTTAAAGATAATGACTAGTGAGTCTCTTCCTCTTCAACTGCTAAGTTGTAGGAGACCACCAGTCAGTTTCTCATGTAGCCTTCCAGAAACTTTTCATGCATACACACGTATCTATAAAATTATATGTTATCCTTTTAACTGCTACCATTGTGTGTGTGTGTGTGTGTGTGTGGTGGGGGGGGGTAAGGCATATTCTAACTGATAGCAAGGACCAATTAGATCATTGTACCATTATCAACACTAGTACAAAAGCCAGGAAAATCAGTGTTGATTCTGAAAGCAGCCATGTCTTAAGCACCATATACAGTAATCCAGGGTGCAAAGTATCCTCAGATATAATCACATAAAGTTGCTGTGGGAACAAGAATTGCATTTTTTGCCTGTTGTGGAGAGAAAGCTCAGCCAGGCACCCTTTTCTAAAAAGAATTCTTATTTTGCATTCAACTTCTGGATCTTCTTTCCTAACTTTCTATATGGATTATTTGACTGCTACTCAAAAGTTTGGCTTTGTGTTTTATAAGTTATAATAAGTTTTATTAGTATCAGTGGGATAGTCGATAGTAAGATTGTAGCTGAGGATTTGCCTTATATTAAACAGCCTTTTTAATTAACTTGATAGTCATTGCAGATGGAAACTTGGCAGGCTGGGTCTTAATTTCGGAGGAAGGTAGCTTTCCCCCTTTCTGAAAACAATTAGATTAAGGAAGAGAGTGCCTATAAACCAACTCAATCAAAGTTTATGGAACTCCTAAAATTTACACCAAGACCAGATTTGTTTCCAACCTCCTCTAAGCTTTAGGACCAAACAGTGATTAAATGATACTTTTTAGCTAATATTTAGCTAAATATCCTTTTTGTGTGTCTATGTCAGAATAATTGATAATATAAGGATATTACATTTTATTCTGTTTCATTCTTTCAGTGTACATTTAAAATTAAACAGCTGTTTTTGTTTTTGTTTTTTTTCCCCCCAGGACAGTCTTTGCCAGGTAGGTTCTAACTGTGTCAGGGAATAGTTCACTCTGGTGACTTCACTGTGGTATTTGCGTACCCTGAGGGGACACTATTTTAGTTTGTCTCACAAAGGCCTGATTTACATTTTGCAGGTTTCAACTTGAGAAGTTAGGGAGCTCTTCTTTAATGGCCAGTGGTTGTTGAACACGGTTTCATAAAGTTGCTGTTGGCTCTTTTCCTTTTCTACAATTCACTGCTTTTTCTGTGTATAATCTTCTCCAGGTTTCTAAAGCATTCAGAGAAACAATTTACACTTTAGGAGAGAAGTTGGAACTATAAGCACCACCCCCCCCCCCCCCATTATTTTGTCATTGGTCACATTTGTGGGAGGATTGGTTTGACTATTTCAATTCTAAATCCTTTTAGGAAGTTGGATATGCCTTCTGCTATGTGGCCCCCCCCCCCCCCGCCGTGCATATGTTCTCATGTTACTGCCAAATAGTCTGCAAACATTTTTTAAATACCTACTAAATACATAGCATAGTACCTGATAGAAAAGGTGTATAAGATTGAAGGTCCCATTTTTCAGAAGTTTACACTATTAGATGGAATTTTTGCATTCTGTTGTAATGACAATAGTAAGTCAAGAGTGCCTTTATAATAGTTTACAGTTTATGAAACCTCCAGTTTATTTTATCATTGATTAGATTTCCACAACTCAGTGAGGGCAAAGATGAGGATTCTGAGGTTATGATTTGCCAAAAGTCATGGTGGAGGGGTAGGTTTTTGACTCTTTAGTCTAATGCACTAGGCCCTGTAGTTCTTAGCTTCTCTAACAGATCTCTCCAAAGAAGGACTGCTTTATTCCAGGCCAGCTTTAAAATACAAGTTCATGTACACAGTGATTCAGAAATACCAGACTCCTTTGGTTTTCCTCCTTTTCACTCTATTCTTTTTCACTTATATTTTTGGATTCTCCCCCCCCCCCCCCGCCTTTTTTTTCCCCATGCGACTCACTCTCCTTGAATGAATTCCTCTTAATCTCAAGGCTTTCTTTACTGTTTGCAAATATCAGTTCTAAACTTGTATCTCTAGCCCAGCTCTTTCTCCAGTCCTGAAGACTTGTTGGACATGATCAGTTTGGGATGTCCAGAGACCGTGTTCAAAACTACATTCATTCCTCATTGTGTTACCCAACTCAAAGTTGGATCTCAGTGAACACACTACTGTTTAACCCTGAGGCTCTTGACCCAGTCTTTTGCCAAGTCTCCCATAAAAGATAACCAGGCTTGATAGGCTTTCATCAGTAAAATTACTTTGTTTGAAGAGCAGATAGGATCCACTGCTGGAGGCAGGTCAGTTCTGGGCAACTATAACCCCACCCCTTTCTTTCCCACCCATCCTTACTACAATCTGTCCAAGATTGTGCTCTTACCTCCTATATCCAGCCACTGTGTCTCTTGACTCCTCACCTTTATCTCTACCTTATTGTAGCTTTCCATTGAATTTCACCTGGATTACTCCAGTAGCTTTCTAACTAATTGGTGGTCTGTCTGTCCATTTTGCCTCTTCTATTCAGACAGCCACACTTTGGACTGAGTGATGGTTCTGAAATGCAAATCTGATGATGTCATTTCCCAGCTAAAATTCTTCAGTGGTTCCTCAAACCTTTAGGAGAAAGTCCGGACTCCTTGGCATAGCGTACAAGATACTTTAGGATCTGGGCTGTTTTTTTTAACCTCTAGGCTTATGTTTTGTCATTTACATACTTTGGTTTGGAACTCATCTGCTAGGTATCACCACCTACAGGAATTCTTCCCCAGTTTCTCTGTCTTTTTACCCTTTCCCTCCTTCTCTCAGGCATGGATTAGGTGTGGTGCTCATACCACCCTGCAGGTATCTACTGTAGCACTTATCACGTAGTATTATATGTTTCTTGATTTGCCTGTTACCACTTCTTGACCATGAAGTCTTTGAAGGCAGGGTCAGGGACTTAGTCTTTTAATTCATTTCAGTGTGACTAACATTAGTTAATTGCTTGTCATTCCTCAGTACCATACAAATTCCTGGATGTACAGTGATTCATAGGACATTGCCCCGACCTCATGGAACTTGTAGCTCGGATGTGGAGACCTGTATCTGTAGACTGGGATGTTGGCAAATTATAGCATTCTGGCCAAATCCAGCCCAGGGTTGCCTCCTGTCTTTGTAGGTACCAGGCAAATGTTTTTACATTTTTTCATTCAAAAATCAAAAGAAGAATGAAATTTTGTGACATGTGAAAATCATGAAATTCAAATTTTGGTATCTATAAAGTTCTGTTGGAACACAGTGAATTTCATTTCTTTTTAAATGTTTTATTTATTTTTGAGAGAGTGCATGTTGGGGAGGGGTAGAGAGAGGGGGGACAGAGGATCCAAAACAGGCTCTGCTCTGAGAGCGGTGAGCCTGATGTGAGGCTCAAACATCAAGATCATGACCTGAGCTGAAGTCGGACACTCAACTGATTGAGCCATCCAGGTCCCCCAGTGAATTCATTTATTAACCTATTGTCTATGCCTGCTTTTATGCTGTAAAGGCAGAGTTGAGTAATTGCATCAGATACTGTATGTCTAGTCCCTCAAAATCTAAAATATTTCCTCTGTGGGCCTCTACAGCACACATTTTGTGACTTCTGCCCTAGATCTATGCATTCTGTGTTTAATAATAAGTTCTAAGCAAAAAGGTGCATGCACAGAGAGCATTCACTTACCATTTTGATGGAGGCTGGAATTTTTGTATCTCCAGTGCTTAGCAACATGTCTGGTGTAGTGTTCTGTAAATGTATGTAAGTTAGTGAATAAATGAATGTCTGAATTATAAGAAGTCCCAAAACACTGTACATTAATTTAAATTCTTCTCAGCAATATGTTGGAGTTTGTGTGTATTTTTATTAGGGTCATCTATTTTCTTGAGATGTATGCCACTATAATAGCTAATATTAAATATGGTACATGGTTCTTTTATTTCTATAGCTTTACAAGATGCACAAAGTTAGGTGTGGAACTAACAAGGAGTTGAAAGATCTAGGATTGTCTTGTTTTCAGTAAAAATTAGACTTTTATATGATTTGAAATCATCTAGATAAATAGGTGTATACTCATATGAATATGCTATCTTTTCAGATTTGAATCTTACATGTGAATATGTATTTCTGAAATTTTAACATTAATATTGTGTTTTCTTTAGAAATGGGCCTACACATTTTACTTTAAAACATGTACTCACATGTCTATTGTTAAGATACCTTAAAGGGTTGGGGCGCCTGGGTGGCTCAGTCGGTTAAGCGTCCGACTTCGGCTCAGGTCATGATCTCGTCCATGAGTTTGAGCCCCGCATTGGGCTCTGTGCTGACAGCTCGGAGCCTGGAGCCTGTTTCAGATTCTGTGTCTCCCTCTCTCTGACCCTCCCCCATTCATGCTCTGTCTCTCTCTGTCTCAAAAATAAACGTTAAAAAAAAAGATATCTTAAAGGGCAGTTGTGGGGAAAAGTTACAATGAAATATCTTGTTTACTTGTTGTGTATGGCATCATTTTTAGTTTCTCTAATTCATTGGGGTACAGTTGGAGGACAGACATCCTGAAATGCCTGCAGGAAAGTGAAGAACCACGTTATAGTCGTTGGGCAGATGAACATGATCACTTGTCTGGAGTTAACAGGCGCAGACCCAGCAGATGCTTCTCTACTGGCTCCTGGTCTCCAGCTGTACTTAATTGACAGCTCTGCCGCTGTTCTGTTTGAGTTTCAGAGAAAAGTGTCAGAGCTTAGAGCAGAGCTGTCTGTTTGTTTTTGCTGTTCAAAATTCCCGAGAAGATTTTTAGATTAAGGACTTTCTTCCCCTTGCTGCTCTCATGATTCTCTCCTTGCCTGAGTATTTTGTGAAATTGACTCTGATATGACTTGTTGATGGTCGGTTTTTGTTGAATCTAATGGGGATCCTCTGTGCCCTGGATTTTGATGTCTGTGTCTTTCCCAGGTTAGGAAAGTTTTCCGCTATGATTTGCTCACATAACCCTTCCACCCCTTTTTCTCTCCCTTCCTTTTCTGGGACCTCTACGATTCTGATGTTGTTCCTTTTTAATGAGTCACTGATTTCTCTAATTCTTTTTTTTAAATTTTTTTTTTAACGTTCATTTATTTTTGAGACAGAGACAGAGCATGAACGGGGGAGGGGCAGAGAGAGAGGGAGACACAGAATCTGAAACAGGCTCCAGGGCAGAGAGAGAGGGAGACACAGAATCTGAAACAGGCTCCAGGCTCTGAGCTGTCAGCACAGAGCCCGACTCGGGGCTCGAACTCACGGACCGTGAGATCATGACCTGAGCCGAAGTCGGACGCTTAACCGACCGAGCCACCCAGGCGCCCCTGATTTCTCTAATTGTTAAATCGTGCTCTTTTGCCTTAGTCTCCCTCTTTTTTTTTTTTTTTTGCTTCATTATTCTCCATAAGTTTGTCCCCTGTATCGCTGATTCTGTTTTGCCTCATCCATCCTTGCCGCCACAGCATCCATCCGTGACTGCAGCTCAGTTATAGCATTTTTTATTTCGTCCTGACTAGTTTTTACTTCTTTTATCTCCTCAGAAAGGGAGTCTAATCTATTTTCGACTCCAGCTAGTATTCTTATTATCATGATTCTAAATTCTGGTTCAGACATCTTGCTTGTATCTGTGTTGGTTAAATTCCTGGCTATCATTTCTTCCTGCTCTTTCTTTTGGGGTGAATTCCTGTTGAATTCTGTGGTTGTGAAGATTGTTGTGTTAATCCTCAGATCAGTTTTCTAGGTGTGCAGGATGGTTTAGTGTTGGTCTGGCTGTATTTCCTGGACACAAGACACACACAAAACTTCCATGCTGTTCTGCCATCTTGGCTTCCTTCCCCCACCCCTCCCCAGAAGATTTTTAAAGCTAAGGGATTAATCTGTCCCTTCTCTTAAATTGTCGGTTTCGAAGGGTAAAGTTCCAGGATGACTGTGTGCTGGTTCTATCACCGTGCCTAAGCTGCTTGTTCTTAGGTTTGTAAGAGGGCCTTGCTAGGGTCTGCAAGCATCTCCTTTCTTGTAAAATGATAAAGTTAGATGTTTGTACATTAGGTGTTGCGCAATAAAATGGATAGCTTACTAAAAGGGGTTACCAGAAAACTCATTTATAGAAATGTCTCTGGGGTTTTAGAGTATTGTGCCAGACTTTGGAGACACTAATTAAGTACATCTGCTTTTCTTTCCATGGGCTCTTCCAGGGGGCCATCCTAAAATAACCAGGCCCAGTCAGCCTGGTGCCCTATGAAGCTACATATTCATGAATTAAAATAAAGCAGACTTATCTCTTTCTTAGACAATGGGGCTCTCAGATCTCTTGTGGGAGGAGAACCTTGTGGCAAGGCTGGGAGATGAATTAGGGGATTTCCATGATTTCTTCTAAAACTTTAGGAGTTCTATTCCCTGGGCTCCCTTCTTTTACTCTGTTCCCAACTGTGTGGCTGCTTCCTGTTACACTGAAGGAAACATTGAATTTTTGTTAATACCGCCTTCTTTGGATTTTTGTTAATCTTTTTGTTTTAAAAGTTCTTGGAAATATTAATCCAGAATCAGTCTCCTTCACATTAAAAAAAAAAAAAATTCTTGAAATAGAGTATACAAATGGTCTCATATAGAGTTCGAGATTCCATAAATTTTGTTTCGGGATAATAAACCACAGAGTGTGTGGAGGTTTCTGTTAACCAAAGTGATTGTGCACGACAGTGACCACAGGGGAGCATGTCCGTGTTTTCAGGGATGTGGTTAATGACCAGTCCTTTTCCTCCTTTATAGTTCTGACTTTATGTTCTGTATCTTGCATTGGGTGGAGGTTACATAGGTGTAGAATACATATGTGCAAATCCAGAGCCGTGCATTTGATATTTGTGCACTTAATTGTGTGAAATTATCCCTCAGACTAAAAAAAAGTTAAACTTTCCAGTCAGTTGTACAAAATAAAATACAGATGGTTTTGTTTGTTTCTGATATGATTTTGGCTTCAAATAGTAGAGCACAGAATCTGAGGCTTAATCATCTAAGATCTGTTTCTCTTACTGTCTTTCTGTTCTCTACCAGCGGTTGTTGGCCTTGGTAGGTGTTAACAGATACTTGTTGGGTGAGTGGACAGATGGTTTTAATTGAGGTGGCTGCAGAATGCTTTCCGGAAAGCATTCAGGTGAGCTTCATGGAAGGTCTCAGGAAGTGGAGTGTGGGGAAGGGTGCAGGAAGAGCAGCCGTCTTTGCTCCTCTCACATACCTTTAAGCAGGTAGTGGTTTTGGGTGATGCTTTTGTGGCTTGAAGTGGTAAAATCAGAAGTTTGTGGCTTTTGCTTGCAGGCTTAGAGACTCCTCTAAGAATGTCTGCATGGCTTGTGCTTCGGTTACAATGTCTGTTTTTTATATAACTTACTATTTAAGTTCTGTGGGGGAAATCTAAATGTTCCATAAATTACTTACAACGAAATGTGAAGACCCCATCTTCTTTCCTTTGACATGTTCTGAGTAGTGCCTTCCTCTCATTGAGCCTTTTATTTTATTTTTTTTTTTAAGTTTATTTATTTATTTGAGAGAGAGAATCCCAAGCAGACTCCGCACTGTCAGTGCAGAGCCTGATGTGGGGCTCAAACTCACAAGCCGCGAAATTATGACCTGAGCCCAAGTCGGACACTTAACTGACTGAGCCAACCTGCCGCCCCCTCTCACTGAGTCTTTTAGAATAAGTCTGAAGCTTGAATTGTGTGGCTTTTTTAGAGATTTATGAAGTTTTGTGAAGTATTTCCAACTAAGTGAAAAGAGCTAGCTACTCAAATTAGGATGAACTTATTAGATTGTAATTCTAATTAGAGGACAAAGGTCCACAGTAAATAAGGTGACCCCGGTGAGAAAATTCTTCATTTATGGCTGTTGTAATATGGGATGTGTGGGTAACAATAGATGTTGACACATGTTATCTTCAGGTAATTTGTAATGTGTTTGAGGAGAGGAGACAAAGACATTCACGCCCAGGAAATCAATGGGGGAATATAAGCATAGTAAATAATTCAGTTGAAACTTTTTAACATGAAGGAATACTTGCAGAGCACTTTGAAGAGTGTAGATTGAAGTTAGCAGGGAAGAGCTTCTTGGGTCTTGGAGAAAAGTAGTGGATGGGAATTGGAGGGCTTTCCAGGAAGGGTGAGTTGTTTAAATAAAGATCTAAAAGTAAGCAGATAATGGTGAAGGAATTATGTGCTTTTCATGGAGTAGTGGAGACATGTATGATGGGTTTTGAGGAGACAAGGATCCTGAAAACTGGGTGACAAAAGAAAGCAAGTTACCTTTCATTGAGTGCTCCCTCATACCTTTTTGAATACTCAAAATAATTGAGAAGTGTTGTTATTACCCTCTATGGAATAATCACATAAGATGACTAGTGACTTCTCTGAGGTCACTAGTGACATGCTGAGTTTAGGTTGGGATCTAGACTTGTGGTGGATAGGTTATGCTCTTACTGTTCTACCATGTTAGACCCGATGAGTGATAGAGAACTAAAGACAGACCTTTAACTGGGAGTGAAATGAGAGTATACCAAACCAAAGGTTTCCCTGAGAGGCCTCTGCTTGAGGAGTTGTTTGTTTGGGTGGCTACTTTTATTTTGTATTTATTTATCCTAAACGTTTGTTTATTTTTGAGAAGGAGAGAGCACGAGTGGGGAAGGGGCATGGGGGGGGGGGGGGACAGAGGATCCAAAGCAGGCTCTGCACTGATAGCAGTGAGCCTGACATGGGGCTCAAACTCATGAACTGTGAGATCATGACCGGAGCCGAAGTTGACGCTCAACCGACAGCCACCCAGGTGCCCCTGGATGGCTGCTTTTAAAAAGGGCTTTGCACTTGTTTGTAAAGAACAGGGCATTATTGGCAATGGAAGAATTTTAGGTTTGGGGTACTTACACTAGCTTTATAATTTAGCTGTTAATGCTTCTAGGAATTTCTAAGGAATTTATTGAATTTCGGAATGAGATCCTGGGTTTTGTCAGTGTGTACTGATAGGAAAAGTGTACCACATACTCCATTTCTTGAAGGGTGGTCGGGGGAGTGCCACCTTATCTCCTGTCTGCCTTATCCACGACTCTTCTGGTTGTTGAGAACTGCCGAGTTTAGTTCGGTTGCTTACTTTATCTGACATCCTTCAAGATAAGACTGCTAGGTCCATCTCTGGGTTCGATTTCATTTCCATTCTGCTGCAAGCACATTCTAACTCTTACATGGTAGCTTTTTTGTTGTTCAAGTTTGATAACTAAATAGGTATAACTAATCTTTTACTGGTTGATTGATATGTGACTAGTATGATCCTAGGAGATTTCTCTGCCAGTGTTTTCATCATTCAGGCTTAGAAAGTGATGCCCTTCACCTTGATTTTTTGTATGTGGAAATTTGTAAATCTGTAACTGTCTATTGAATCCATCTATCTTATCTGTGTATCTATCCTTTATTCAATTTATATCTCCTTAGTTTCTCCAGAGCATGCTGAGCTAAGGTTCAATCAGGGGATTCTTAGAAACCCTAATTAATTAATTAAATAAAACTGAAGAGGAGGTCATAGTTCCCACTTAGATTTTGTACTTTGTGCCTCTCTCCCACTACATACTATCTCCACTTCTTGAACTTAAGATTCTAGGATTGGTTTTTCTTCACAGATGTGAATTGGCTGATTGCATTTTAGTATTACTGAATCGTAGTCTTACCCTTTCTGCTTTTTTACTGACTTGCTCAGTACACACTGTATTTCTGTGATACATGTGGTTACATCATCATATCCTAGTGATTAATGATTTTTAAAGGTGCATGCCCCTTTCTTATGGGAGGTTGGATGGGAGGGCACCCATTGCTACATTTGAGGGCTGAGTGTTGGGCTTAAAATGCACCCACGCCCCTTTTTGCCGGTTGGCAAAATATAGAAGCATAAGTATTTTCTCAAAGCTTTTCCATCCCTTTTCTTCAAAGAGAATGAAAGGATCCTATTCCCAAGAGAAGAACTTCACAGTTTTTGAAGAGGGGGTAGTGATATCTTGATGAAAATGAATTGAACCACTTTTATTGGGCTTTCTATTCATTAGCAGAATTAGGAAGTGATGTTTCTGTGTTCTGGCAGCACAAATACTGATTAGAGGGAAGAGTGGTCTGTGCAGATGTTCTCAAGATCTGAGATCGTCTTATTATCAAAAACTGTTAAGGAATAAAGGGTAATTTGGCAATGTAAGATGACTGGATCTAGATCTGGATTTTTATGCTAGGGTGTAATTGCCTTGGTTTAGCAGTTTATCTGTCCACCTGTACGTCAATGCCGTGGCCCCTCCCCCAGTTGCTCCTGCTTGTGATGGACCTTATTCTCATAGGACTGCTGACCTCTGTTGTTTTGGTGTCACTGAGTTTTTAGATTGTTGTTTTTTTAATGCCAAATCTGGACCTGGTAAAGATGAGTATCCTGAAAGGGCGTTGGTGGGGGGAGTGAGCTGGAGGAAGTAGGGGGGTGGGGAGTTGGAAACCAAAAGAGCAATTGTGTAGTTTAATTGCTTTGGTCATATGATTGCCTTTCATGGGAAAAGGGACATGTTCTGCACGGTTGAGTGTCTAGGATTAACTTTTAGAGTGTCTCTGTACATAGTTTTGAATTTTTAGTGAATATTTTAGATAAAGTCTGTTGAAGACCAAATTCGTAGATCTCTACTGCAGATTTTGAAAGTTTCTGGGAACATCTGTAATACAGCTGTAATAAAATGTGTTTACTTTATCAGGATTGCTTTAGAGGCTCAAGCTGGTTTGTTTACTGCTGTTTTCAGCATTTTTGCCACATGCCAAGAAATAAGTTAGCATCAACTCCTGGAGGAATTTGGGGTCATTCAATTTTATGACCATTCTAATAAAGTTTTGGTTTTAAACTTATGTCCACTTTAAAGCTCTTATATCCTGGCACAAGATCTGGATGGTGCATTCAGAGTACCAAAAGATGGACCGAGTCTGGAAATTGACATACTTTCCAGATGTTTAGAGAATGTAGTCATGTTTTCTGTGTTGCTTTTTTTTTTTTTTTTAAATGTTTGTTTATTTTTGAGAGAGCATGAGAGCAGGGTAGGGACAGAGACAGAGGGAGACCGAGGATCTGAAGTGGGCTCCACGCTGACAGCAGAGAGCCTGATGTGGGACTTGAACTCACAAAATGTGAGATCATGACCTGAGCCAAAATCGGATGCTCAACTGACTGAGCCACATAGGCTCTCCCTCTGTGCTGCTTTTTGTGTTTTCCTATGTGTACCTGTATCTGTGCTTTCCTGTGTTTTTATAGGAAAGCCCCTTGGGGAAGGGGGAATCTGCTCGTTGGTTTGAGAATAAAATAGGTATTAATTTTTTTTTCATGAAATATTTTGAGTTGGTATTGCCATTTCTGTGAGAGAAAGGAAAGGCAACTTTGTTCCCATGAGGGAGATTGTTGGGAAGGGTGGTGGTGGGGTGAGACTCTGGAAGTAGTAACTGAAAGCAGACTTATTCACATCTCTAGTGATTTTAAATTATGAAACGGGTCACTAATGTTCTGAATCAGCAGCCTTTTAACCATGCCTGACTAAATAGACCTTGTTTTTGAAATTCACAGCAGTGCCTAGATCCCTGCTGTCTTTTTGTCCATCCTGCTAACACACAGCTGTTTTTGTTCATACATCATTTTGTGTTCAACTGCCTGGTTACTTCCTCAGGTCCCTTTTATGGTGAATAATGAACACATGGGAGTTTGAACACCCAAGTGTGTGGTTATTCAAACAGGAAGTCTCAAGGAAGCACAGTAACCTTGTCAGAGGAACAAAAGATGGAACTGGAAAGGCTATTGATGATTCCAGGCTTAAAACATCTGCCAGGAAACATCTGACAGTTTCTAAGATACACACTGCACCCTCCAAATGGGATGGTTTATTTGGAACTTGTTCCATTTGTTTTAAATGCTTGGAGTATTAAGCCCTAATCTAGAAATGGAGGTGAAAAAAGAAGTAACATGGCGTTGGCATTAAAGACAGGAAGGTGGCTCTGCCTGTGGGGATGACCGAGGGTCCTTGGGAAGAAGGTGCAACAACGCATCTTTACCGGAAGGAGCAATGGGCTGCACCCAGAAACGGTAGATGGGACCTGACGGGGGCTGCCAGAGCTAATGGGGTTGGGTTAAAAAATGATTTTGTGCCAAGCCTTTGATTACTGAGCACAGGAGGAGCATGAGATAAAGAAGAATGTGGGTTCTGCATGAAGAGCGTGTAGTCTAGTGGGAGAGCAAGAATGTGTATATTAACAAATACACTCTGAGGAAAAAAAAAAAAGTTCCATACGAAGAAAAGGAAAAAAAAAAAATAGAAATTCGTGGAACTGCAAACGGGATCTGATTATAGCCGATCAGGGTAAGTGACTTCCCAGAGCATTTATCCAGTGACCTTTCTGATTCCTCCCAACCTTTGAAATTCCTTGATTATGTGATAGAGGACTTAGAATGAGTCAAGTAAATCCTGGTTTTAGATTAAAAAGTGAAAATTAAATCTGAAAGTTAAAGAAGGGGGAACTCTGGGTTAACAGCAGTTTACCTTAGGCAAGTTGGGTGATGTGGCAGCTGAAGAAAATTTGTTTTGGGGCTTAATTAGAGGAAGCAATAGTATTCAAGGGATACAGGTTCTGTTCTCTGTGTGACTGAAACTCTGCCCTTGGTTCCAGCCACAGTCAACATGTCCACGCATGGGCGCTACATCTTTTCTTGATGCCATCCTTTTTTTTTTTTTTTTTTTTTTTTTTGGCTACCTTCTAATTGTCCTTTAGAACTTATGGCACATTACAACTTCAGGAAGATTGTACTGGTTTCCTGCCCCTCCACAGCACATGCATTATGTTGTTAGATCCATTCATTTCTAGAAATCCGTGAACATTGTGCATGCCCGTGATGTAAGAGGTACCATATTGTTTTCTGTTTCCCCTATTTGAGTTCATTGAGGACAAGACTCAGCTATTGATTCTTTTTTATATAAATTTTTAACAGTTTATTTGAGAGAGGGAGAGAGAGAGAGAGAGGGAGCATGCACAAGTGGGGGAAGGGCAGGAGAGAGGGAGAAAGAGAGAGAATCCTACTATTAGTGCAGAGCCTGACACAGGGCTCAAACTCACGAACCATGAGATCATGACCTGAGCTGAAAATAAGAGTTGGATGCTTAACCTACTGAGCCACCCAGGCACCCCTCATTTATTGATTTCTTAATTCATTCACCTAACAAATATTTATCGAGTGCCTGTTGTGTAAAAGGCACCACAAAGTGCTGGAGACAGGGCAGAGAAGGTGACGTAGATCTTACTTTCTGGGTGAAAAGTCAGAGGACCTGACTTGAGGAGGGTTTCACTGGCTTTCTTTTTTCCATTGACTTTTATATCCGTAGTCTATAATATAGTAGTTTTCTTATAGTAGTAGATGGCTCAAAAGTTTGCCGAATGCATGAATTCCTATTTCTATGAGAGTATGGCCATAAGATGCAGATGAAGGTGAGAAAGGGCAGTTTTTTTCAGATTATCCCAAGATGGAGTTTGCCTTTCAGATAGGGTTCTTGAAAATGTACAGGTAGAATGGGATGGCTAGTATATGGTGTAGCTTCCTCATCAGCATTGTTAGGTAAAGACTAAGGCCTAGTAGCAAAGAGCCCCAACAATAAAGCAGGTTTAAAAAGATTGAAATTTAGTTTCTCTCTCACGTGGTAGTCCTGAGGTAAGTGGGCCGCAGGATGGCTGTGATCCCACAGACATCTTGGGACCCAGGGTCCTTTCATCTTCATGACCTGCCATCTCTTAGGGTGTTGTCCTTGTGTGTGTGGTGTGGTTGAAGTTGGGTGATGGGCATCTCTGTGTTCCAGATGGGAGGATTCTGCGGAAGAGCAAATGCCTAATTCTTAAGACCGAGACCCGAAAGTGGCATACATCGTTGTATCGTCTGTCATTGGAGGGCATTTAGTTACCTGGCCACCTCATACACACAGTGGAGGCTGGAAAATGTAGTCCAGTTGGGCAGCCTCGTACCCTACCATAGGTCTGTGATGGTGACCGAGAGGGAGAACTGATTTTTGCATATGGTTTTGGTATCTGCCACACTTGTACTCGGGCGTTGTTCTTGCCAGCTCCAGTACTGCAGCCTCCTTTCTCTCTCAAATTTTGGTCTCCCTGAAGCACCTTGTTCAGAGGGTCTAGAAAAACTGGCAGATACGCCCTTTGTGGACCCTCATATTCTAGGTCTTCAGGAGAAGACCTGAGAATAAAGGAGGTGCACACTCATTCTGCTCTTCTCAGTATGCAGCTTTCATACCCCACATTTGCAGAATTCATTTTCTGCTGAGTCATCACCAGTTTTCATTCTCATGGTCCCCTCTTGGCACTGAGATCTTACCGTGTTGGTGTTGAGTTTACCTAAACTGATGGGCTCTGTATCAGATCCATCTTGGAGGTGCATGTCCCATGCAGGATCATTAAGTCTTGATTTACTTGGCAGTGCTGAGCATGTATGTTTACACTCAGCTGTGAAGGATGAATCAAAGCTGTTTTAAAATCCAGATGTGTTTTAGGTATGAGAATTCCAGAAGTGCTAAAACTGTGCCTATTGTTTGTACTTCTTGTTGGTCAATTGAACCTTGTTTTTTTTTGTGGAATCTATCTTTTTCTTCAGTATGTCTTCATTGAGGGCAGGAACTGTGTTTTAACCATTACTTAGGTCAGCAACTTAGAGCTAGGTGCTGGACTTAGGGGAATCATAGCAAATTAGTCAAATGGGTGTTTCTACATGGAATGTACTCACATTTTAGGCTGATTAAAGACCATAATGGCCTCACACTAGTTCAGTTTGTGTTTTGTTGTCAGATGGTACAAAAATGCTCTTATGTTAGGCTTTATTTTTTAAGTTTTTAATTTATTATTTATTTTTGAGAAAGAGTGAGTGCGAGCAGGGGAGGGGCAGAGAGAGAGAGAGAGAGAGAGAGAGAGAGAATGAGAATCTCAAGCAGGCTCTGTGCTGTCAGCACAGAGCCCAACGTGGAGCTCAAACTCAGGAAACTGTGACATCATGACCTGAGCCAAAATCAAGACACTTACCCGACTGAGCCACCCAGGTGGCCCTGCTGTTAGGATTTTTGAATGTAGAGTCACAGAGATGAAGGATTATGGACTTGCATCACATTTGATTATATAAAGTATACTACTTTTTATAGATAATGATAATAAGATTACTAAAGACTAAAAGTTTGGCACATAGTTGGCATTTGATAAATTTGTTATTTAAGTAAGTGAATAAGGTCCACTTAATAGAACTTTTATTTCCTTAGAAGGATGAATTTTAACAGGTTTATTCTAAGTTAATTTGAGTGGAGGGTTATTAAATTATGGTAAGAATATTTAGAAGTACAGCTATGGTATTACATAAATATTTTTAAAAAGTAGTAGTGGGTGGTTGAATTCTAACAAAAAATTACCTATTTTAAGAGAAAAGTATTTTCTCTATGGGTGTTAGTTCATTTTTTATTTTTGGTTGTTTTGTGTAAAAATGCAGCTTCATCTCCATTGTTTATGCACAGTTCTGTTAGGTACCTGGCTGCATTAAAGCCATTTCATTTGAGATACTTTTTGAATTGGAAGTTAATTCTGCTATTCATCTTGTTCCATGATGACTGTGTCCTTCCTCTTGCCACACTCTATGCATCTCCCTATCTACTGACCTACTTAGCAGGGCTTTTTTCTTTCTCTTCAGTTTTTTTTTTTTTTTCTTCAGTTGTTTTAAATCAGTAATAAGTTGGTGTCTCTAGGAATCCTTGAAGAATCACTCATGTTGAGGTGACTATATAAGTGGTTATCAATCATTGCTTTTGCCTGTAGAGTTCCCCTCAGTGTGGTTTTTGCTTTCTAAAAGGTTGTGGTGTCCTTGAAGTCTTTTTTTTTTTTTTTTCTCCCCCTCCTTGGTCAAACTCACTGTCTATTTACTGAGAGTCCTTAGCTGTCACCCTTTGTCTAAAATATGTTGTCTTCTGGGCTTTATCATCCCAGTTTCTTTTGGAAGGAAATTGCCTTCACTATAAATTCATTTCAACATTTTAGAAGGATGATGATACTTGTTGTACCACTCTTTGATAACTTGAGCACACCACTTTGTTCTGGAATCTTTTTAATGTGTATTTTGTTTCTTCGTATGACCTCATTGAGGAGAGGAGCTATGTTTTAAACCATTAGGTCAGCAATTTAGAGCTAGGTCCTTGAATTGTGAACTCATAGGCATTTGAATATTCTTTGGGAGACCATGGCTCTGGAAGAGTGTTGGGAAGAGAGAGGTTTCCTAATCTTTGGAGAAAGACCACAGAGCTGTTTTCTCAAAATTTAAGACATCATCCTTGTGTGGAGAGTAATATAGAAGACCTGCCCGTTTGTTCTGATGAACTTTCTTTCAAGAACAGGAACATAGCTGAAACCAACCATAAAATTGTTTCATTTTAAGCAGCCTCCTCTTCCTTTCCAGGATGCACAATGCCAAGTTAAATACCTTTCTTTTTTTAGAATAGCAGAGTTTCTCAGACGGACACTTTGAGTTTCTGTTTCACTAAATATAAAGTCCTGTAAAGTAGGTGTTTAAATTCCTTCTTCATGGCTTTTGAAAATTATTACAATGCAGTGCTTCTCTTGTAAATACTTAATACTGATTGCCAGTGAACTTAAGGAATATTCTTTTAGGGAGAAAATCCTATTGTCACCTGGCCTACTGGTTCTCAGGTACTCGTTCGTAATAAATGGAATCATCTCTGGAGTTTATGTTTTGTTTTGAAATACATATGGTCAGCTGTGGATTAGTATGAAGTGATGTTTTTGTTTACAGGTAAATACGAGCTAAAACAGGTAATTACATTGTGCAGCAGATACTCTATTTTAGTGCACAGAAATCTGGAATACAAGTGAAAACTTCTCCATGAAGTGGATCAGTATCTGTAGGAACATTTTTATCTAACTTACCCACACCAGGTATCCACTATGCCCAATTTTGTGTTTTATTCTCCTGCTTTAAGAAGAAAATAGTTTTATCATCCCTAAATAATGTATTGTTTTTGAGTTTTTTTTTTTTTAATATTTATTTTTGAGAGAGAGAGCACAAGCAGGGGAGGAGCAGAGAAAGAGAGGAAAACAGAATCTGAAGCAGGCTCCAGGCTCTGAGCTGTCAGCACAGAGCCCGACATGGGGCTCGAACTCACAAACTGGGAGATCGTGACCTGAGCCAAAGTTGGACACTTAACCAACTGAGCCACCCAGGTGCCCTTTGTCTTTGAGTTTTATAAAAATGGTATTTGTAGTCATCTGCGATATGCTTTTTTCACTCAGTACATTTCTAAAATGTAGTTGTAATTCATTCATTTTCATTCCTGTGTAGCATTTTCTTAAGTGATTATAGTAGAGTAATTTATTGATTTTCCTGCTGGTGGACCTTTTTGTTGTTACTATGAGGAAAGTTCTAGGAGCATTCTCGTGCTTGTCTCCTGCTGCTTATGTGCAAGAATCTCCTTAACTGAGTTGATGGGTCATAAAGGTATCTTCAGTTTTATGAGATAATGCACATTGGTTTCTACAGTCATTGTGCTGGTTTAGATGCTCACTAGCAGTGTTGGCAGACTGTTGATCAAGATTTGGTGTTGTGAGATTTGTAAATTTTACCTATTTGGTGATGAAAAGTTGTTTCCCATCACGGTTTTATTTATATCTTTTCATGTGTTAATGTCTTTCATGTTCCCTTTCCTGTAAAATGTCTCTTTGTGTTTTTTGACCATTTTTCTTACTGATTTGTAAAATTCTTCATATATTCTGGATACTAATCTTTTATCAGCTACATATTGTTCATGTTGTCTTTTTATTTTCTCTGTTATTTTTTAGACAGAATTTCTTAATTTTAGTGTGATTGAATGTATCAGTATTTTCTCTGGTAGTTATATGTCTTATGGAAGAAATCTTTCCTATAATTTATTTTAGGATCTTCTAAAGTTTTAAAATTTGCCTTTTATGTTTAAGTTCTTAATTCACCTGAAATTCATTTGTGTGTTGTCTTTCTTTCTAGGGCTGGTCCCTTTTAAACTTATTTGTAAGAAATAATTCTAGCTGTCTTTGGGTCTTTGTTCTTTCATGCAAATTTTAGAATTGGGTTGTCAGTTTCCTTACTGACATTTTTGGATCTTGATTGCAATTGCATTGACTTTATTCTTTTGGTTGAATTGGCATTTTTTTAATATTGGTCTTTCTGTCCATGAACATAGTATAATTTAGGCCCTCTTTTTGAATTCCAGTAATGTTTTATAATTCTCTCTATACGAGCTGTGCCTTTTTTTGGTTAGATTTAGTTCTGGATACATTTTATTATTATTTTTTTTGCTATTAAATTTTTTTTCTAAATTACATTTTCTAACTCTTGCTGATATATAAAAATGTAATTGGTGTTTTTATGTTAATCTTTTTTTTTTTTTTTAAAGTTTATTTTGAGAGAGGGAGAGAGAATGCATGGGAGGTGCAGAGAGAGGAAGAGAGAGAGAGAAAGAGAGAGAATCCCAAGCAGGTTCCGCACTGTGACAGTGTGGAGCCTGATGTGGGACTCGAATTCACAAACCATGAGATCATGACCTGAGCTGAAATCAAGACTCTGTCGCTTAACTGACTGAGTCACTCAGGCGCCCCTACATATTAATCTTGTAGCCACTAGCTTAATTTCCTTGTTCTAATGGTTTGTCTTTAGATTCTTTGATTTTTACATGTAGGCAATCATCATCTGTAAATAATAACAATTTTGTTTCTCTTTACCAATCCTTAACTCTTTATTTTTTCTTTTCCTTGTTGATTAGAATACTATACAAAGTTGCTGTTAAACATTACCCTTGAGGTATGCACTATGATTGTACAAAAGTTTTGCTAATTTGATAGATGAGAAGTGTTTTTATTTTAGGTTACATTTCTTTTGTAATTGTGGAGGCTATTTTTATTTTGTTGCATAATATTTATTTTTATAAGCTACCTCACTTCCTTTTTTTGCAAAGAGATGTATTAATAAAAAATTTTTTTTTCAGCTTAATTTCTAACTTTTTTGCTGTTAAACCATTTTAAGAAATGCTTTGGGTACAGGTTTTAGTGAATTAAAATAGCTGTAAAATATTAAATGTAGTCATATACAGGTATTTGGTAAAATCAGCTATCAAATTTGTTGCTATTCATACTGTTTGTCATGATAAGTGGTAATTTGGAAAATGAAAACATTGTTATAAAATTCACTGAAGACTTGATTAATACGTTAGTTCCCCTCAGGAATACAGGAAACTGTTTCAGTGGCAGCTTTAGGAAGTATTTACAGAAAGACCTGGGTTTTATTTTGGCCTTCATAAATGAATCGTTCTTGATTTCAGAGTTTGATAAGTTCTCAAGCTCCTGAGATGTTTCGGCCAGTCTTCATGGTTTTCAAAACATTAATGTGGGTCATACACTTTAAGCTCTTTTCCCTCTTTAAGTCTGTCTTAACACACTCTGAAACCTTGTTTATAAATCTGAGAAGTTTTAGAACAAAGAATGCTGGATCTATGGGATTGTGTAGAATGATTGTCTTGTACAATGTAAGATGTGATAACTGTGAGTCTTTTTAAGTTCTTGGGATAGATAAGCCCCATGTGTCATTCATCTGTAAACCCCACAGAAGTGGTTTTCAAAGGGCTGTGGTAATGTCTCATTAGGGGCATTTAGTGGGCGGGAGGCATGGAATATGAAGAGAGAAGAGAGGAGAGGCAGTCTTCTACAACAAAGAATTACCCAAATCCTGCCCAATTTGGGATTTCTCATGGGACATTTGTGCTATTAAAAAATCCGATTATAAATATCTGAGCCTAGAACATAACTTTGTCTTTACACATAAACATAGAGTTTTCTTTTATATGATTTTGTTATACATAATTTTCCATGAATACAACCAATATATAAATATTTTTTAAGCTTAGCATGAGTTCGTACACCAATTAGGAGAGTCATTCCTCAGTCACAAGTGCCTCTTCTGGTGTTCAAGTTGCTCATATAATTCATGCGTAGGTCACTCTGAATTTCTAGCACTCACAGAGTGATTCTGTGTATATATTTGTATATTCTTAAGTAGCCGTTTTTTTCCTGAAACATGAAATGTAAAGAAAAGTGTTAATAATAATCAGTTCGTATTTTGAAATTTGCTTTTACAGCTTTTCCTACACATGACTAGTTACCAACATGCCTACTCTGCCAACATGTTTTTTCTTATAGAGCAATGAAAGCAGATTAAGATTAAGTGAATATTTTATAAGGAAACATGCTAATAAAGTTGGCAGATATACATCATCCTTCCTCATGTTCTCCACTTTGACTGCAATTTGTCCTAACATGTTATACCTACTCAGTTAAAGTGATATTCCTCTTTATCATAAAACGTACGGGTAGACCTGGTCTGTCATTATTTTTTCTGACACCGGATTTTACTGCCATGTCCATCTGTACTTTCTCCTTCGTTTTCCTGTATGTCTTGTACAGAATGGCACCACTCCTGTTTTTAAAAAAGCAAACTCATTTGTTATAATAAGTAGGTACAAGTGTCTGACGGCCTTGTTACTGCCCTCTAGTGTAGTAATCCCTGGGCCTTGATCTGTTGAAATGGGTATTTTAATTCTTTTAATTTCTGCTTTATATTATGGTTAGGGCCACACACACACACATGCACATGTCACTTAGAAGTTGTATATGTTGTAGATTGCATAATTTATGGATTTCATTTTGGGATGATAAAGGGGAGACATTATAAAATATTTGTTATAAAAGCAGGCATGTGTCTGCTAGGCTTGGGAATCATCGCATGGCACATCATCCTCATATGTGTGGTCTTCTAACCTGTGTCTTGCCTTCATGTTCTCCTTCCCCTCCAGTCTTTTGTACGAGGGAAGCCAGGGCATCTTTCTAAAATACCAAATGTCACTTCCCCAAGTGCAAACTCATATTAACTTTCTGGGGTGTATACTGTCTCACCAACTGGAGACACGGTAGGCAGGGGCTGTACCTTAAATTTGTTTATGTCCCCAGGATTAACATAGTGCTTTGTGCCTCGTATGTACTCCAGAAGTGTTGGCTGCTAGTTTTAGTCTGTTTTTCCCTCCCTCTGATAGAAACTACATGTGGAGAAAGTTCTTCATGTTTCCTTACTAACTGTTCCCATTTTTTTTGTACACGACTGCTCTTTAAATGGGTGTCAGCAGCGAATGTCATCTTAATATTTTCCCTGGCGGAACAGCACGTACACCATACCTAGATGTAGAGAAGACGTACAGAAGTGGAAAGGCCTTCATACTGGTCTGATTGTAATGATTCAGAGTCTTTTTTAAAAATATGTTTGCCTGTGGTAAAAGTGGTCTTAGTTTCCAAGTTTATCTGAAAGGTTATGTCAACACTATATTCTTAATTTTTGTTTTGGTGACTATTTTCCCCAATTTGGAATTTGATTTATTGTGTACATTTTTGTTTTGTTTCCTGGTGAGGAAATTTGCTTCTTTTCTCCTTAAACACCAAACTCTCCCATTCTCAGCAAATTAAAAAAAAATTATTCTGGAACTTCTCTCTTCTGTGTCTCTTGTATCTATTTTGTTAAGTTTATTTATTCATTTAAGTAATCTCAACCCCCAGCATGGGGCTTGAACTCAGGACCCCGAGATCAAGAGTCACATGCTGTTCTGACTGAGCCAACCAGGCGCCCCCTTGTATGTGTTTTTTAACCTGGCTGCAAAAAGTTTGGGAGGTATTGGTTGTAAGCTAGATCTGTTGTGGGTAGTGTTTTCCATATGTTTCCATGCATTATTCTTTCAGATTCAGTGTTCTTGCCTGATACGCTTAGTGTCCTGTGTGCTGCAGAGTCACCAGTGAACAAGGTATTATCTTCTATTTGATCAGTGTCATCAGATTTCAGAGTTGCCATTGATCACACTGTATAGGATTTGATTACCTGTTATATTGCTTAATCTTCTTTTAAGAGACATTTTTGTCTCTATATATTTAACCCATTTCTTATTAGAAATATAGATTACTTCTACGTTATGACTATTGTAAATAGTGTTTTGATGAATTTACCTAACTTTCTGTGCCTATCTGCTTGTTTTTTAGATTAAATTCTTAAAGATGGAATTATTGAATTAAAGCCCGTGAATATTTTTAAGGCCTTTAGTGTTCAGTTCTTAAACTCTTAAGTAACAGCATCTAAGAGTATTGCTGTGGGAATTCCCTTTCCTCCTCTCCTAATGTGAGGTAGTCAAATGAATTTTTCTTCATCTGGGTTTTCTTTAAGTCCCTATATTCAGTAGTTAGTAAATTATGGCTGCCTAGATGCAGCTCCGGTTTTGGGTGTTTTGTCGGATTGAAGATGACTGGAAACACTTTGGCACTCCTCCCTTTGCGTGTGCCCGTTGACCAGAGGGACTAGCAGGTGTGATGATATGCCAGCTCCAGGCTCATCCTCTGAGAGGAGTGGCCTCTCTCTCCTTGGCCTCCTGGAGCCTCGGCTGCCATGCAGAGGTCCAGCTACCCCAAGACTGGCAGGCACGACATGGACAGGCCCTCCAGCCTCGTACCTGTCCCCATCGAGGCACTGGGCCTGAGCAGCTCAGCTGCCAGCTAAATACTTCCAAGTGACTTCAGTGAACACCATGTGGAGCACGAGAGTCACCCGGCTGAGCCCTTCCCCAGTTTCTGACTCACAAAATCATGAGATAAAAATGGTGGTAGTTACAAGTGACTGAGCTCGCTGTGCAGCAGTAAATAATTGGAAGAGTTACCGAGTCTAGAGTATTGAGTTGGAGAGCTTATTTCCCCAAGAGGAATCAACATTTATTCCTTCCTGGAATGGCTGCTTAGAAAGAACCTGTAGACTTTTGGCAGGCACTGTACTTCTAAGCTTCGGCTAGAGAGTAGTGGGAGGGGAGCCAGAAGTATCCTGAGGCTGTGAGAAGTGAAGCTTGGCTGAAGTTTCAAACCAAATTACTAACACAGGACTCTTGTGTCTGAGAGCAGACTCTTTTCTGTTCCGAATCGTTTTGTGTCTACCAAATGGGAGGCGGGAATAGGGACCCATCTTTAAGATGATCTCAAGGAGCGTCATAAGTGTGGGTGACCATAAGACAAGCTGTGTTCAGACTCTTGGTATCCATAGTTCCTGCCATTTCCTCGACCAAAGAGCTTCCCTTTCATTGGCTGCCAAAGAAAATATACATTCCCTGGTTGCTCTTCAGGGCACTCTGTAACCATAGCCCTAACTCCCGCCTATCTCCCACAGGTGTCCCATGAGCTACCTGTCCATTTTTACTGTGCTTTCATGCCTTTTCCTTGCTGTTCTCCCCTCCAGAGGCACCCCACTCTCCATTCCTCATTCTGTCTTTCCCAAACAATGCCAATTGGTATTCCATTCATTCTAAAAGGTTTTCAGTTACTTTCTTTTTCTTAAAAATCTTTCTTTTTTTTTTTTTAAGTTTATTTTGAGAGAGAGAGAGCACATGCACATGGGGGAGGGGCAGAGAGAGAGGGAGAGAAAGGGAATCCAGGTTCTGCACTGTCTGCACAGAGCCTGATGCGGGGCTCGATCTCACAAACTGTAAGATCAAGAGTTGGATGCTTAATCAACTGACGCTTAATCACCACTCAGGTGCCCCCAAATCTTTATTTCTTTATTCTTCCTGCTTGTGTCCTCCCTCCCTTACCTTGAACACAGTCAGCCTGGCTTTTGGGTATTTGTCTCATATCCCTTAGTAGATTACAAGCAGTTTTGAAGACAGAGAAGGTGTTATTTATTCATAATAAATGAGAGTGTTAATGAAATTATTTGGTTTATTTTCTATATTTGCATTTTCCTCTCTCTTACTCAAGAGATTTCTTAAAGAAACTACATGAAAGTTCTTTAGGAGTTTAATGGCTAGAAACTTAAGAAATTATTGTCTTGAGACCATGTGGCTTTCCTTCTGCAAACATAGGTAAAGAGGCAAGAGACTTAGACAATGAGTATTCTGTACTTCCTAGTGTTGGCTGGAGTTCTCTGTAATTCTGCTTCCTGTCCAGGGAGGAGAAAGATCAGTCATTTCTGAATATATTTGTTTGAATTTATGGTACAAGAATGCTATAAATTAAATCTCTTGTTAAGGTTTAGGTTTAACTGCATTAAATCTAAAAACTTGAAAAATTTGCTCAAAAACTTGAAAAACTTGGTTTCCTTGTCTATTTTTAATCAGTTTTTCCCAGATATATATATATATATATATATATATATATATATATTATACATATTTCCCCATATATGTACTATATGCTATATGTGTGTGTGTGTGTGTGTGTGTATATATATATATATATGCATATATGTATATATATTAAAGAACACAAGCAGGGGAGAGGGGCAGAGGGAGAGAGAGAGAATACTAATAAACAGGCTCCATGCACAATGCAGAACTCAATCCCACGACCCTGGGATCATGACCTGAGCTGAAACCAAGAGTCAGATGCTCAACCAACTGAGCCACCCAGGCACCCCTCCCAGATAGTTTTGACTGTAGTCCATTATAAGCATATTTTCTGTTGCCACCTAGTCAATACATGTAACTGAAAAAAGTTTTTTAAATCTTACCTTTTTTTCATATATTGTGCTTTAATATTTTCTATTCTAATTTTTTAAAAAGTTTAAATGTTTATTTTTGAGAGAGAGAGAGAGGATGAACGAGCATGAGTGGGGAGGGGCAGAGAGAGAATGAGACACAGAATCCGAAGCAGGCTCCAGGCTCCGAGCTGTCAGCACAGAGCCTGATGTGGGGCTCGAACCCACAAGCTGTGAGATCATGACCTGAGCCCAAGTTGGACGCTTAACTGACTGAGCCACCCAGGTGCCCCTCTATTCTGATTTTTTTAAATACTGGTCTTGACCTTGGAACTTTTTTTTTGTTTGTTTCAAACAATTGTGTTATTTGAAATGTACTCAGATAATAAAGGCTTGAATAGTAAGGGTCTGATTCTGAGGTTAATCAGCTTTCCTGAGAGAATTGGTGTTTTTAAAGACCACATTGGTGGATGAATCTGATCAGAACAGTCACATTTTTTTTTTTTAATTTTTTTTCAACGTTTTTTTATTTATTTTTGGGACAGAGAGAGACAGAGCATGAACGGGGGAGGGGCAGAGAGAGAAGGAGACACAGAATCGGAAAGAGGCTCCAGGCTCCGAGCTGTCAGCCCAGAGCCTGACGCGGGGCTCGAACTCACGGACCGCGAGATCGTGACCTGGCTGAAGTCGGACGCTTAACCGACTGCGCCACCCAGGCGCCCCAGAACAGTCACATTTTATAAAGATCTTGTGTAATTCAAAATGTTGCATAGTAAAAGGTAGATTTTCTAATTGGGAAGAAACATAGGCGGGACCTATAGTCTTTGGTCAAATGATGCTTTCTATTTTCTTGGCACGATCACTGGTTTGTAGAATGTTCTCTCAAAGTAACAGCACTGCCAACTGAAGCAGTTTAGTTTTTGTATTTTTTCTATAAATAGTTTTATAGAAACTATTTATAGATAGTTTTCTTTTTTAAGTTGTTGATTTTCAAGTGTATTCATAATACTAGCTTCATTATTAGTACCAACACTTAACAGTTATCATTTATTGAAAAGTTATGTGCCATGCATGGTGTTGAGTGCTTTTCTTTTTTTTTTATTAAATTTGTTTTTAATGTTTATTTTATTTTTGAGAGAGAGAGTGTGAGCGGGAGAGGAGCAGAGAGGGAGACACAGAATCCGACGCAGGTTCCAGGCTTCGAGCCATCAGCACAGAGCCTGACGCAGGGCTCGAACTCACGAACCGTGAGATCATGACCTGAGCTCAAGTCAGATGCTTAACCAACTGAGCCACCCAGGCGCCCCAAGTGCTTTTTTTAAGTTCATCTTCAGAGCACACCAGTGGGGAAGGTAAGCTTTCCCATTTTACAGAGGAGGAAGCTGAGGCACAAAGAGCCACACACCTTGTCTGTGGGGTCTGGTTGCAGAGCCCCCTTCTCTGAACTGGCCTGTGGTTGATCTTACCTCTCAGGATGAAATGCCTTGTATAAAATGTAGTTATACTGCTTAGGGCTTTTGGGGGCTTGTTAGTACTTGTAACTCATCCCTAAAATTTGAGAATTTGAGTTTCACTTCTAGCATTCTAATGGCAGTGACACTATACCACTGCCCCTAGAATATTGATATTCTGGGATTATGTTAAGAATGAAACATAAGTAAGGGCTAAAGTAAGGTTCTTTTGGTATTTCAGTGGATTTGGTTGATAAAGGGTTCAAGATTCATGCACCTTGTTTATCTCATAGTAAATCCATGGTGAAGTTTCTCCTAGCTTGAAATTTACTTAGTTGATAAACATTGAACTTTTGGAAAAATTCAGTGTGTACCATATGCCAGACCCCATAACTGGCTCTAAGATTACAAAAATGAGTGTAGATAATTAGACTCTGTTTAATGGATAAGACATTGACTATTCATGGACTCCTAAAACCACAGGCCCCTGAAAGATTTTTTTTTTTTTCCACTTTGCATCTTCTAACAGTGAAAAAACAGGACAGGTTATCAGGGTCCCTTGTTCTTTGTGTTCTGTTATGTTGCCTTCTCTCCTGCTGGCTTATTCCTTTGGTTAGTGAGAATTCTGTTTACCATTTCTTTTACCAGTCTGTGAAATGTGGTGGTGGGTATTTTTAACCATTTACTAGTGGTTGATCTGTGTTGTTGACACTTGCTAAGGATGACTTAGCCCCTTGAAGCCTGTTTTCTCATTTGAAAAAGTGAGGTAATAATGACACCTATTGGTAGGATTGATGTGAGGATTAAAGGGAGTAAGTGCATTAATAGTGTTTACACGGTGTTTGCCACAAACACAAATACAATCAACGATTATTTTTAATGAGCTTAATAAAAGTGAGACTCTAGTTGGGGACTTTTTAAAAAAGGTATATTAGCTATTATAAAGACACTATTGCGTTAAAAATCTTGTGTATGAAATGAGAATTGAGTACGGTTTTCATATATTTATGTTCCAGTCTTCCTTCTTGAGCGAGGCTTTACTGGAATTGGCCCAGCCCTGTCTCTGGCTGCCCAGCACTACCGTTGGGCAGTGTGGCGCAGTGGAGAGAGCATGGGCTCCGGTGACAGATGGAACTTATTCCAGTCTCGCTTCAGTGGCTTGCTACCATGCGACCTTTGTAAAGTCTCCTCAGGTGTAAAATTTCTTAATTTTCTTGGGTATGAAAAGTGAATCGTAGTACTTTTCTTATAGGATTGTGAGGAGTAAGTAGTGAATGCAGAGCAGGCAGTACAGCCCTCACCACCCTCTGCTTGCTTTGCCTTTTCTCTGACACTTGAGGCTCATCCTGTGAACAACCTCACCTCCCCAGATGCGGTGTATTTGTTGTCCACTGGACAAGTGGCACTGTTTTCAAGCCTGATGTGAGCCGTCTTCATCCTGAGGGCTTCTTTACCGCTCCCACCCCACCTTCCGGATCGTACCCTCCCTCGTGAATGCTCCAGTACCACCTGCTTGGCACTTAACAAACCCCAAGAGGCAGCATAGAGGGACCTCAGAGACCTCAGAAGACATTTTATTGCCCACACTCATTTTACAGATGAAGACACTGAAGCTCAGGCGAGATTGTGGTTGCCTAAGATCAGGCTGCCCACTTCTCCACTAGGGCTCTCTCCCCTCTCTGTGCTCCATCTCAGTTTTTGAGCTTATTTAAAAAACAACAACAACAACAAATAAGTTATGTATGCAGCCTCTTCTGAGTGTGCTCAGCGTCCATCCTGCTCCCAGTCTATACACCTATTTTATTTAGGTGGTAGGTAAAATGAGTAATTTTTATTGAAAATCACCACACAAGCGTTAATCATAATTGCTAATATAATAATCACTAAGCACCTATTACGTGCAAAGCATTGAGGACTGTGAACTTTACAAGAAAGAGAGTCTGTGCCTTTGGAGAGCTCACAACCTCTTGGGCGCTAAGAAACCATGGGGATCGGGAAGATTCTGGAGCAGGACCAAATGTTCTTGAGCTTGCTAGTGCTCTGCCCCCAAGACAGATGCAGAGAAACACAGATTGGTGTTCACCTAGTTCTCACCTCCACTTCTCCAAGAGCAGGTATTTCGCAGAGGCAGGTATGTTTATTTATATTTCAAAGCCATGGTGGTGCCCACCTCATAGCTTTCTGGAAGCTGCCAGGGACTTTATTTGGTCAGCTGTTGTTCCTTACCATTCCCTTAGCTATCTTTGGTGGGGAAACATTTTATGATACAGGCTGATGTCCAGTTTGACTGGGTCTCCTCTCTCTTTGGGAAACTTCCCAGGCCATCCCAGACCGTATAGAATTTCACTTAAAAATTTTAACAGCTGTGGGGCACCTGGGTGGCTCAGTCGGTTAAGCATCTGACTTCAGCTCACGTCATGATCTCATAGTCTGTGAGTTCGAACCCCACATCGGGCTCTGTGCTGACAGCTCAGAGCCTGGAGCCTGCTTCAGATTCTGTGTCTCCCTCTCTTTCTGCCCCTCCCTTGCTCATGCTCTGTCTCTGTCTCTTGAAAATAAATAAATGTTAAAAAATTTTGACAGCCGTCACACTGCAGCCTAAGCTAGCAGGGTTGGGAAGCTGAAAATGCACATACAGATCATCCGCATTCCATCTATTGAAGTTTCTCTTATTTTCTCTTCTTAAAACAATATTGTGTGTCTTAACCAAACATAGCATATATTTTTTTATGTGCACGCAAACACCTGAGAAGTAACTAAGTCATAGTCAAAAGTCATCTTTAGAAGGATTGGCTCTGGTTTAGCAAATAATAGCAGACTTCATCTCTTTCTAAAAATATGTCGTCAGTTTATGTCATTGAGTATATTTGACCCTTCTAAAAAGAGGCTCTCTCTCCTCTCTAACATGGGAGGACATTTATTTTTTTTGCCTATGATGTGGTTTTCCAAAAGTTCATTACTATTGGCTGCTTCATTTCTGTTCTAAATATAGCAGATTCTTGCAAGTATACTTAAAGAGGCAATTTAAGGGTCTTAAGCCTGGTTGAGTGTGTGGTTGTGAGTGGTCCATTGCAATATTTCACACTGACAGCATAGGGATATTGGGAGCGATGGAATTTGAAATGCTTTGCAGTTTTCTACATTTTTATGTCTGACTGCTTCTTGAAATGAATGCATTACTTTTTGTAGCAAAGACTCCTCTGTGGTTATTTTAATTTTCTTGGCAGGTGTGAATTTTTCTGGTATCTTCTTTGTAGTTATTTAATACTAGAGAGCCCAAGTTTTGTTTGTTTGTTTTGTTTTGTTTTTTGTCCCCAGAAGATAATCATCGAAGTGGAGAGTGATGGATTTGGTAATTCAGGAGTCTGGTGTGTGAATGAATCATTGAGAAACACGTTAAAGGATTCAGGCTTAAGTTTTGTAGTTCTACATGTCCCATTTTCCTGTAACATTTTCTTATGTCTCAATAGATAAATATTTTATCTTTACTCATGCTCATGTTTCTTGTTAACCAAATTATTTCCTAAGATTGTTTATGTAGACTTGAAGTCTACATAATGTCTCTGTCTTTTAATGTCTCTGGGTGTGGGTGTTCTTAAGTACCTCCCAGAAAACCTCCAGGAATTTTTGCCCACCTACTTGGTTTCCCTGGAGGGCGAAAGAAGATGATTAGTGGAGGAGAAAACCTCACAAAAAGCCACCAACAAAAAGCTGCCTACATGTCTGTTAAAGGTAAGCCCTATGGGCTGCAGTCTCAGCAGCCCCACAGGCTCTTCGGGTAAGGTAATATCCATGTCGTTCTGTTCTAGAACATGTACGGTTTTCTTCCCTCAGAATAAAGTCTCAAAAGATTTTCTTGAAAGATAGCTATGTTTCGACAGGATCTATTTTTGTCACGTGTCTCAGTTTACTGGAAGTTTAAAGTGAATGATTGCTTCCATTGTGTTCCCTGTACCCTATTGCTTATCTTGTGATTTTCTTAGAATCACCTGGTAGTGAAGTGGCCTCTGATTCAAGCCTTCACAAGGAAAGCATCTATTGCTTAGGGGAGGCTGTGTTAAGGGAATAAGAAACCTGCTCAGAGGTAAAAAGGGAGGCTTCATTGTTGATTGTTTTTATTAACTTGGGCTCAGATTTCTATTCTGAGAGATGTTCCACAGAAATGTTGATGGAGGGACTATTAGTAAGTTATATCACGGTGAACTGTGGCATCCCAGACCACCTCAGCCCTCGTGCCCTGGCTGACTCTTAAGTGCCTTTATTGTAGAAGTGTAGTGGTTAAATAGGATGACGGTATGAAACGTCTGGCCCGGTGCATGGGAACTAATACGTGTTTCATAATGGTAGCGGTGATTGTTCTGGTAGTTTAACGGGGGCCAGAGGCATGGAGAGAAATGTGACCACTGTTGTATGTAGTAGGAGGTGTATTAGGGCTCTCCAGAGAAACAGACTCAATGGCAGATACACATCTACAGAGATTTATTGTAAGGAATTGGCTCATGCTATTAGGGAAGCAGAGAACTTCCATGATGTGCTTGCTGCCTGCAAGCTGGAGAGCCAGGAGGGTGGGCGGTATAATTCCAGTGTGAGCCCAGAGGCTGAGAACCAGGGAGCCCCAGGTCCAACGGCAGCAGAAAACAGATGCCTCAACCTCACGCTGGCAGACAGGCAGCAAAACGGTGAATTCTTCCTTTCTGTGGCTTTTTCTGTTCAGGCCCTCAGTGAATTGGATGATGCCCACCAGCATTAGGGCAGGCTGCTTTACTGAGTGCACACATTCAAATGCTAATCTCCTCTGGAAACACCCTCACAGACACACCTAGAAATCGTGTTTATTTGGGGCACCCCATGGCCCAGTCAAGTAGGTAAAATTAACCATCACAGGAAAGCTTTATTGATCTTGAAAGGAGAGTCTTTTAGAGCAAGCCTTTAAAATCTTTACATCTGGTCATGTCACTGCTTAAAATCATCCCTGGCACCTCATCACGTATCCAGAAGTTCAGGGTGACATGAATGTGCTTTCCAGCTTTACTTCTGGTGTTTTAGTCATGCTGAATCTCTTGCAGTTTCTGGAACATGGCGTGCATTTTCATTTTTTTTCTTAAGTAGCAGCTGCCGCTTTAACCTGTCTCTCCACTCCCCATTAGTCATCCTTCAAGACTTAATTCAGATCCCATTTCTACGGTGTAGTCTTTTGGATCATGGTCTCCCCATCCCACCTTCCTTTTTGGTGAATCACTACTTGTATTGTGTTTCCATAGTACCCTCTACACAACACTACAGCAGTTACTAAAGTGTCCTAATGATTTGTTTAGTGTCTGACTCACTAAATAATCATTACATTCCCTGAGGACAAGGATCAGGTCTTAGTCATTTTTATATCCCTAGCACTAGATCGGTGCCAGCACGCAGTAGACGCTCGCTCGTTAGATGCTTGTAGATGGGAGGGAGAGAGGGAGGGAGGGAAGGAAGACAGGAGGGAAGGAAGGAAAGAAAGAAGGAAGGAACGAAGGAAGGAAGGAGTTATCCTAATTAGAGATTATCCTAAGTTGGTATAACAGCATGAGCAAAAATAAGCTGCAAAATTAGCATCATTTTGATGGGAAGAACGAGACAATTTGATTGGAAAGGATTTGTGTTGAGAAGTAAGCTTGTGTAAAAGAAGTTATGATCCCTTCACTTGGAAGGCTTTGCATATGAAGCAGAAGAATTGAGATGTGTTACGGAAGGGAGCCATTTTAGGATTTTGTCAGAGGAGTGATGTGGTTACATAGCAGAGTTACAGGAAAATGAGTCTTGTGGCTGGATGGTTTGGAATGAGGGAAAGTTTGGGTCCTGGGGTACTCTTTAAATTATTGCAGCAATAATGAGAGCTGAGCCTAGGGTGATGCCAATCAGAAAGGCAAGAGGAGATACATTTAAAACAACAAATCACAGAATTCTGACAAATCAGTTCTCTTTAAGATTTCTCACATTTTGGTTTGCCAGAGTTTTTGGGTTTTTTTCTTCCTCCTTTCAAAAGTGAAGTTTTCTCCATTTGATTCTTCAGGTATTATTGCCTAAAAATTCCACCTTAATCTGAAACTCTCTACTCTGATTTTTTCAAAAAGGAACAGAAGTTCTTTCAATAACTTCTGTTTTAGTTTAGTTTTTTTGTTTTTGTTTTTCGGTCTGGGTTCATCTCTGCTGGGCTGTGGGCCCAGAAGGAAACTTGGGAAATAATTTGTCAGTTCTCTTTGGCATTTACAAGATGTTCCTATAGTGTCCTTATTAGAGCATGGCTTCCTGACATTTTGATATGGTTGTCTATGAGAGTGCTTATTGAAAAACGGTGGCTATATCAGTTTTTTCTTTCTTTCTTTTTAAAGACATCTATATCTTTTCAAGTTTTGTATCTTTGAGATATTCTTATAAGGTCTTTTATTCATGGATTATGAAAGACGTCGAATGAAATTCTAATCAGACGTAAGTTTTGTTCTGTGAACTTGTACGATGAAAAAAAGTTATCTAAATGATAAACCTGTCTCATTTTCATTTAATATAGAGGGCCTGCTCTACTCCAGCCTTGGAGCCAGGGGCTCCACAGATGTTATGTTGAATGCTTCCCACACCTGGGAAAGTAAATATTTAATGATTTACTTTATTAAGGAAAGTAAGGATTTGGGCAGTTGTGTCACTGTGCATAATTGGGAAGTTGTGGGAAAGGAAAACCACATCTTTTTGAATATACCCAGTTGATGCTGTACATTTGCATACAGCAGTTCTCAAACTTTCTTAGTGATGGGACCCTTCATCCAAAGAAATAGACTTCCTGATACGTAAAATGGATAAGAATAGTGTTCTGTTGTATACATTTATTTTAATTGACATACTAGATTTCAGGTTGAGAGTTAATGTTTCAGTCTTCAGTCAGTTTCATCATATAGCTTATTTTTATGCATGTAAGACACATAAGAATTCAAATAAGAATTCAAAGTCATGTGGATAATTCTAATAGCTTGTTTTTTCCTGTGTCAATGTTATTGTTAAAAAACACTAATGATTACAATATAGATCTTTAATTGCTTTTTAAAATAGTACATCTGGCAGTTTCAGAGCAGTCTGATTACACTGATCTAGAAAACTGGAAGGAGAAATGGTAGGAAATTTTGTTATAAAGTTGAATTACTGATCATACCTATTGTTGTCCACATTACTTACCAGTTAATTAAGTTCATGGCTGGAGGGTGAGCAGTAAGGAGCAGGCAGGGAGTTAGGGAATGCCTCCACATCTAGTTTCATTGTTTGGCAGAAAACTGTTTTTGAATATGCCTTATAATATTTTAAGATGTTCATGGTTACTTAAATCAAAAGACTGTTAGCTTTTCACTCAGTTTCAGGAATAGTCAAATTTATTTTGTTTTACATGTTGAGTACAAACTAACCTCCCTGCGGTCCTTACTATAGTAAGATTAGAGCTTGCTCAGCAGGACAGGCAAGTTAATGCATATATGTTTTATTTCAGAGATAGTTAATTAATGGAATTTATCAACCAAAGAGTAATTCTTTAAAATTCCAAGAGATAAAATTCCCAATTAGAGAGATTTTTAAATCAGTTCCAGAGCAAATAGCAAGCTTAGGTATGAAAAAGAAAGTTGAAATTGTTGTATATGGGTATAGAAACCTTGGAAAATGAACGTTTCAAAGATGGTTTAGTGAAATTTTATGGCATTGCCCATTACTATTTGGAAGATGCTGGCATCTAATACTTAGTATTGACCACTTGAACGTACTTTAGCAATTGCTTTTGTAGGAGCTGTGCTACTCCTGAGGTCTTTCCTATCATTGCGTTAAGTAGTATGATGTAATGATTTATAAGTCTGCCTTATATTTTTTGTAGCAGAAACATGTTACAAAAGCAAGCAAGACAGGCACATCTGTCTCATCAAACTGAATTGTTGTAAAGAGTTTGGTCAATTTCAGACATGGAATGAACTCATAATCAAAGGGGGCTCTTGCTAAGAATCTTCCCTGGGTGGTGTTCTGAGATAATGCTATTAATTTTATTTTCATAGTATTATGCTCATCCATCAATCTTAATGCTGTATTATTTCTTCTCCTCCTCCCTTCTTCCTTCACCTTCTTCCTTCTCTTCCTCCTCCTTTCTCTTCCTCCTCCTTTCTCTTCCTCCTCCTTTCTCTTCCTCCTCCTTATTCTCTTCTTCTTCCTTCTCCCTCTCCTCCTCCTCCTCCTCCTCCTCCTCCTCCTCCTCCTCCTCCTCCTCCTCCATCATAATGTTTGCCTGTCATATAGCTCATTCTGTGATATAATTGACTTTGAATGACAGAGTACTTAAATTTTTATGGTCAGGTTGTAAGTATAAAAGACTGTAAGTCCTAAAACTTTAAATCCGCATTAAGGTTTTATGAAGCAAAATGGGTAACATCTTTATTATTGAAAGTTGACTCTTATACTGTGGCAGGTGCAGGCAGCCGGTGGGCAGCTGTGCTTAGGCTTTCCCTGGCATTTGAGTGTGACACACAAGGACAGTTTGATAGTGTGTGTGCTTATACAATTTTATACAAATGGACAAACCCAAAACTAAACTCGCATGAAGACAAAGCGGAACTATAAACAGTCTAATTAAAGACATATGTATACGTTGAGATATATCACAGAGATGAAGAGTTTTTCAGTGTCTGCATAAAAATGAATTGTCTGTATCGTTTAGTGCATTTGATGGTTAAAATTTTATATGCAATACATCTAAGTGTATGTATAGTCTTCAGAGAAACAAAACCAATAGATACATATGTGTACATATATATTTATATGTAAATATATACACATGTTTAATATATATGTGTGCATAAGTCAATACATACATAAATACACATATATTTGTGTATGTTACATATGAATTTATTTTAAGGAATTGGCTCACATAATTGTAGGGACTGGGAAGCCTAAAATCTATAGGGCAGGTCAACAGGTCAAAATTTAGGTAAGAGCTATATTGCAGTCTTGAGTCCAAACGCTGGAAACTCAGCCAACATTTCTATGTTGGAGTTGGAGGCAAAATTCCTTCATCTTAGGAAACTTTAGTCTTTGCTTTTAATGCCTTCAACTGATTGGATGAGGCCACCCATGTTATGGAGGCTCATCCTCTTGGCTCTGAGTCAACTGATTTAAATGTTAATCACATCTAAGAAATACCTTCGCAGCAACATTTAGAATGGTCAAACACTTGGGTCAAGATGACACATAAAATTAACTATTACAGAGTGCATTTTTAATTGTAAGTTTTGAAACATTAAAATAATTTAAAAATTAAATTTTGTTCATTGTGACTACTTCTCTGGAAGCCCAGAACTCTGACAGGAATGAAAAGTAGTTTGGTATGGAAAGAACAAAGAATTGTAGCCGGGCAAACTTGGGCTTAGACCCCAGCTCTGCCATTTACAATGGGAGACTTTGGTCAAGTTTCTTAAATTTGATTTTCACTTTCTCCATTTATAAAATAAGATTACTTCATCAGACTACTTTGATAATTAAATGAGAGAATGCTCATAAAAGTTCCAGTGTAGTGACTGGTGTATAGTGGCATTCAGTACATGATAACTTAACATTGTGATTAATACTATAGACATATTCATATTGCATTTTAAAGTTTTTAATTTCCCTTTATATCTTTTACACTGTAGCCTTATGCACAAGCGTCCTGTTGAGCACTCTGTTGGCATTGTTTGCGAGGAAAAATGGTATCAAAATCCATCATCTTTAAATTTTATTCTTTTTCTAAAGGGACTATTATAATTGAACATCCGAGAAGCGAAGTGACATTATGACCTCAGAGTGTTGTTTGAAGATTAATGAGGTACCCTGAAGAGCATTTGCTACAGAGCTTGGGACCCTAAGTTGTTTACTGTGTTTTTGAGCATCGGTACATAATTTTTCTGAAGTCATGGGTTATGGTTAAGTACATTGTAAGAGTGCATCCAAACTTAATTTCTTGTTTTGATATTAGTGTTCATTGAAATGGAACCATATTTATAGAAAATCTTTAAAGCAGTTCATATTCTTACCTAGAGCCTTACTAACTATTGATGACTTACTGACGGGCTTTGGGATTTTGTTCAGAATAAAGAGTAATTTTTGATCTATTAGGTTTTCAATTTTGTTTGGAATTCTGTTTTTATTTAATAAGTACATTTTTAAGGTTATAAAAGTACTTTTGATTTTTTTTAAATAGTGTGACTCCCCCTAAAGTTGACTGTACTGCTACACAATGTATTGTGTGCAATTCTTTTTTGCTGTAGTTCTGGACTATGTGTTCTGTAATTTGTCAGTATTAAGCATAATAGTGTTGGGAGTGTATGATAGCAAAGAGGACTTTGGAAAGATCTGTCATTGGGGTCTTCACATGGGTGCTGCTGTTATTGAATGAATGGGAAAAAGAGATTTAACTCTATAGCTGTCGCTTCTGATGAATCTCCCAGGAAGAGTGGATTGGAATCCATTAACCTGAGCTTCCTATAGCATAATGGGAGATATGCTTAGGGTCTGTTTCCTGGTAACCTCCTGACAGTCGTAAGGGCTAGATAGAAAGTACCTGGTAATGCTCAGTTTCTTACTTGAGGGTGGGGTTTAAAATAAAGTCTTGGGGTGCCTGGGTGGCTCAGTCGGTTGAGCGGCCGACTTCGGCTCAGGTCATGATCTCGCGGTCCGTGAGTTCGAGCCCTGCGTCGGGCTCTGTGCTGACAGCTCAGAGCCTGGATCCTGTTTCAGATTCTGTGTCTCCCTCTCTCTGACCCTCCCCCGTTCATGCTCTGTCTCTTTCTGTCTCAAAAATAAATAAATGTTAAAAAAAAATTTTTTTTTTTAAATTAAAAAAGAAGTCTTTTGTTAAAATCTTTTTGCTTAAGATATATATGAATGGTTTTTGCGTTGTGGGTTTCTTTTTATGAACCATGACACTGGATACAGTTGTCCTCATCTCAGATGCTTAAATGAACTTAAAGTATAAGATAATTATTTTCATGAAAATTGAAGTAGCACCTGGGATATCACAGTCCTCAGTAAGAAGTAGAAGCCAGGACTCATTTATAGTACATCAGCACTGGTAGGTAAGGACATCCATTCAGCTGAGAATGAAGCAGCATCCAAACCAGAAAGGTTTTAGGGGTATTGGTGCTCTTCAGATTCGTCCAGGCCAGCTAGCAGCATCCACTGACTCCTAGAAAAGACCTGCTGAGCACAGGCACTGTGCTAGTATTTTATGTGTGGTCAGAACTTCTCTAAGAAGCAGCTACTAAATTATCACAGGTCTACAGTCACACATCTAATACTCTTGGAACAAAACGTGTTTTAGAATTATGACTTTCTGGATGTTTAGAATATTTTAGCATGTACTTTATACTACATATTCCCCCTCCCTCAGCAGTTTTTGGCCAAGTCCCCCTTAATTGAACATGTGACTATTTCTGTAGTGAAATACATAAAAATTCACACATAAGTGGAGATAATGACTACAAACAGCCCGGCTCTATGTCATTCAGGTCACATTTTGCCACAAATGAGTTTTCTACCAAAGGAGTTTGCTGTTAACTTAGAACAAAAACTGGTTTATAGAGCTTTGGAAGTTTCAGACTTGAGGAAAAGGCATCAGAATTTCTGTTTTTATAGTTAAGGAAGTAATGGCATGAAAAATAATTTTCCCAAGACACTTGAACTCCTACATTTACCACTATACCACTATAGTAGGTAGTATATGGTATTACATGGAATAAGAACAGATATGTACATATGATGTCATTTCATTTTTTTCTCTACCTTTTTTAGTCGCCTGAGTGTTTGAATTCTTACACATCATTGAGTCCTAAAGACAGTATAAGTCAATATTGGCTTTCCCACCTCATTCTTTTCCATCTAAATTAATGTGCATTTTGACCTGGTTTTAGTGCATTATTGGGAAATTTCAGTACTGCAGGTGAAATTAGGAGATTTCCTATTTTAAATACTTTCAAAGATTCTTTATAATTCATAGTCCATGGGTGTATTTTGTTTGTTAGATATTTTCCATTGGTAAGTTTTTATGAACCATCTCCTAACTTTATCTCTTTTTCACAAAATATAAAAATAGCTTATTTGGCAATAAATCAGTGCATGTTCAATAGTTTATATGTAGTCACAACAGGGTGTTTAAGATTTTGCCCAGTTTTCTAAGGGTTCAAAACATACTTGTTAGTGTTTTTCTTGGCAGTTACCTTCAATATAGTTAGTGTTTGGGGAGAATTGAGAAAGAATAGGCTCAAGATGTCAGGGGAGAAGATTCTGAGGGCTATACAGCCACTGCCTGAGTTCTACTCCTGCTGCCGTCTCAGGCCTGTGATACTACTGGTTTTGAAGGGCTATCTGAAGGATTAAGTGAAGAGGTGCTTGCAACAGACTGAGCCTGTCACCTTGTGCATACTCCATGTTCACTGTCATTGTTATCCTGAGCAGAACTAAGGTTTTCTTCTTCTTTTTAACGTTTGTTTATATTTGAGAGAGAGAGAGAGAGAGAGAGAGAGAGCACGTGTGCCCAAAAGTGGGGGAGGGACAGAGAGAAAGGGAGACAGAGGATCAGAAGCAGGCTTTGTGCTGACAGCAGAGAGTCTGATGCGGGGCCCTACAACAGGGGGTAAGAGGTAAGATCATGACCTGAACCCAATTCCGACACTTAACCGACTGAGCCACCCAGGTGCCCCTTCTTTTTCTTGTTTTTTTTGTTTGTGTTTTTTAATGTTTATTTTTGAGAGACAGAAACAGAGAGAGAGAAAATGAGAGGGGGAGGGACAGGGAGAGAGGATCCGAAGTGGGCTCTGTACTGACAGCAGCAAGCCCTATATGGGGCTTAAACCCAGGAACCGTGACATCACGACCTAAGCCAAAGTTGGACACTCAACCTACTGAGCCCCTCACGCGCTCCGGAACTGAGGTTTTCTCACCTGACATAATTCTTTATCAGATTTGCATCTAAATTGAAGCAGTTTGTTGTTGATTTCACCTTTCCCCTCACCTTCAAGTAAGTGGCCCCTCAACCTTTTCCCGGCCTTCTTATTCCTGAGAGCTGTACCATGAGATCCACGACCAGGTGTGGCAGTGATACTCCGTTGAAGGAGGTGGGGTGTTTGGGGTGCAGAGACTGCAGACGTTCTCTCAGAATTGAGGGAATCTGAGTGTGTTCATTGGTTTATGCTCCGTTCTCTGGGTGCCCTGCCATTGAATCAGTGAATAAGTAGTCTTAGTGACTAAGCTTGGTAAGTTTCTTACTAGGATGTTTTAAAAAATATTTAAGTATTTGAGATAGTCACCTCTGATGAGAAATGTACCAAAATACTATGGTCTGACAATGAAGAATGAATCCAAAAATGTGTTTCTTCACGTGACTCTTATTTCTTGACTAAGAAAAGAAAGCAGGACATGAGTTTACATCTAAGGTTATACTTTTAATATTTCAGTTCTGTAATTATTTAAACCGTATAGTATTTTGTAAGTTGCTTTAGATATACGTATTATGTATGTCATATTGTTACAAATTTCAGTCAGTCCTAGAAGCTTATGTTTCAATAAAAGTCAGGAATTTGTGGGTTCTTACTAGTTTACTTTCATGAGGGTGGGGTGATTGTTATGTGCAGGCCCTTAGTAAATGCTTTTACTTGAAGAAGTGATTTTAGGTGTTCTGTCAGTATAAATATAATAAATTGTAGGGAAGCTTTTGAAGACTGAGTTGTGAATTTACAAAATATTTCTAGGGTAATGATTTGAAAATGCTTGCGACACAAATCCAGCATTCACAGTGAGTTTTTCTAATTCCCATACTCTCCCTTTTCTCTGTCATGGTGATCTTCATCACCTTTTTTCTTTTAAATCACCACGAAGAAAATCAGAATTTGTTGCCACATAACGCTACTTAATATTTAATGTAGCCTGGTAGTTACTGTGGCTTTGTGGATTTTTCTGATGTGATGGTTTCTTATGCTTTTACAGAGTATGTCAGAAAGCCTTATTTTGAATAGGTTTGTAGGTGCGTTTGCTAATTTGTCAGTAAATAAAAAGGAGACATTATCTCATATTTTAAACATAAGTATGCATTATGAGCCGTTTTCTAGTCTATATCTACTGTTTGTGTTTGATTTCAGATCGGATTCTTCTCATACTTTATGTAATGCTCTAGAGTTAAGCAAAACCTTTCAAAGAGAATGTAAACCAACTTGAACTAATAATGAAGTTAATTTATTCCCCTTTTAGATGAGCAGTTTGTTTGCCACTTAGCTTCTAATTCTATTGGGTGGCTCTTACTGGACTGTTATTTCTGTAAAATATAGAATCACTAGGAAATAGTGTCTGTGGAGGATGGATCTAGGTGGCTTCCAAAGGTGAGGCTTTTTTTGATGTAGAAACATTCTCAGCCTTAGAACAGAGTCAGTGAGGTTCTCGTTAAGTAGCGGGTGTCTTGATAGATGACGAAGAGAGTTCTTACAGGAAATTTATTATAATCAGTAAAAATGTCAATCATGGTGACTGGAGAGTAGGGATAGATAATAGTTAAATAGCTTAAAAACATTGATGCATTTGAATATTTGTGCCTCAGATGATGGAAAGAGTAACAGATGAAATGCACTTTTTAGGTTGTATTGTTTTTATCCTCAGAGTGAGAGTAGAAGTGGCAGGGCTGGAAAGAAGCGAGCATTTGCATCCACGGTTTTTTAGACGTCCTCAAATAGTTTTAAAACATACATTCATTGATAGAGTAGACATTTATTAGAAGACTATTATATGCCTGGGACTGCAGGAAATCCTGAAGATACGCCATTGAGGAACACAGCCTGGGAGGTGAAGTCTTAACTTTTAGAAAGCCTTTTCCAACACCTGTTGAATTATATGCCTTCCCTTTCTGTGTACCCTGAGCATTCTTCTCATTACACTGATCCGAGTGCTGTAAAACTCTAGAGGCAAACATAGGGTAAATTGTTGTGACTTTGGGTTAGGCATTGGTTTGTTAGGTATGACACCTAATGCATAAGCAACTGACGGAAAAAACAGATCAATTGGACTTCATCAAAATTAAAAACTGGTGCTACAAAGGGTATGATCAAGAAAGTGAAAAGATACCTCACTGGAAGAAAATATTCATAAATCATCTGTCTAATAAGGATCTAGTATTCAGAATTTATGAGCTCTTACAACTCAACAATGAAAAGATAAATAACTATAGAATGGGCAAAGGATTTGAGTAGACATTTATCCAAAGGAGATCTGTGAAGAGACAATAAGTACATGAAAAGATGGCATCATTAATCATTAGGGAAATGAAAATTAAAACCACAACAAGGTACTACTTCACACTTGCTAGGGTAGCTACAGTTAAAAAATTAACAACAAGTGTTGGTGAGGATGTAGAGAAGGGAGAACCCTCATGCGTTGCTGTTGGGAATGCGAAATGATACAGCTGCTTGGGAAAGCAGTTTGGCCATCAGGGTAAACACAGAATTCTCATAGGGCCCAGCAATCCTACTCAGTCTAGCTGGGACATGGTAAGGTGCCCAGATATTTGGCCAGACGCTATTCTGGACCTTTCTCGGGTGTTTTTTTTGGATGAGTTTAGCATTTGTATCTGTGGGCTTTGAGTAAGGCTGATTGCCCTTCATGTTGTGGGTGGACCTCATTATTGAAGGCCATAACAGAAAAAAGACTGATATCTCTTAAGCAAGAAGGAATTACACCAGCAGGCAGCCTTCAAGCTTCAGCTGCAACACTAGTTCTTCCCTGGTTCTCCAGCCTGACGCTTTTTGGCCTTGAACTGCAGTATCAGCTCTTCAGTGGGTCTCCAGCTTGCCAGCCCACCATGCAGATTTGGGGCTCGCCTGCTACCGTAATCATGTGAGCCAATTAATTAACATAAATGTCTCTTGCAATATATGACTGTCCTACTGGTTGTGTTTTTCTGGAGAACCCTGATTTATACAATACCCAAAAGAATGAAAACCATGAGTTCACACAAAAACTTGTACACAGTGTTCATAGCCTCATTATTCATAATATCCAAAACATAGAAACAACCCAAATGCCCATTAACTGATGAGTAGATACACAAATGTGGTATAGCCATAAAATGGAATACTATTCAACCATAAAAAGGAATGAAGTACACACACACATTCCCTCTCTCTCTCTCTCTCTCTTCCCCTCTCCCTCTCTCTCTCCAACATGGATGAACCTTCTACACGTTATGCTTAAAAAAGCCAGACACAAAAGGCCACATATTGTAGGATTCCAGGTCTATGAAAAATTCAGAATAGACAATTCCATAGAGACAGGAAGTAGATTAGTGTTGCTAGTAGCTATGAGGAAGAGGAATGGGGAGTGACTGCTAGTGGGTATGGTGTTTCTTTTTGGGGTGATAAAAATGTTCTGGAGTTGGGTAGTGTGATGGTTGCACAGCCTTGTGAATATACTAAAAACACTGAATTATATATTGTGGGTGAATTTTATTATATGAATTACGTATTGATTTAAAAAAGACCTATTCTCAGAGAGCTTTCACCAGGTATATTGTACTTGGCACATTAATCTAAATCTCTTGGGCTTTGTACATTTTTTATTTGCACAGTAAATACTGAGTTATTAATTCAGTTGACATGTCCTACGTACTCTAGGGAATAAAGAGATACGTCAAAACACAAATGCCAGCTTATATATTATAATAACATAACCCATATTTATGGATAGATTTGTCACTTATAAAAAATTTTACATACCTTATTTGATCCTTACTACAGTCTTGTGATTTGAGTAGAACAGAATTAATTGGTTTCTTATCTGTTTTCCAAAATCTTTTCATACCTTTTACTATGACATCTTTCTTCACAATAGCATATCTCAATAAATGCACTGTGACTAGAATGATTTATCCCCATTTTCTAGTTGAGAAAATCAAGACTCTGGGGTTGAGGGGACAGGCTCATCTTCCCACCCTGGGTGGGGGCATTTTGTTGCTGTGGAGTGGAGTCTATGCTGGGATCTTTCCATTTTTCCTCACTTGACCATGTACAAGAAAGATGATTATATGCCACAACAGAAGTTCTACTGGAGGAATTCTGAGGCTTGGAAGTGAAGGCAGTGAGTTGTGAACAGAGTTGTTGTTGTTGTTGTTAATTTTATTTATTTATTTATTTATTTATTTATTTATTTATTTATTTATTTATTTAGAGGGCGGGGGGGGTGGGGGCGGGAATTAGCAGGGAAGGAGCAGAGAGAGAGAGAGAAAGGGAGAGAGACAGAATCCCAAGCAGGTTCTGCACTGTCAGTGTGGAGCCAGACGTGGGGCTCAAACTCATGAACCCATGAGATCATGACCTGAGCCAAAATTAAGAGTCAGAGCTCTGAGCTCAGCCCAATCAGACTGAGCCACTCAGACACCCACGAATAGAGTTTTGAAGGAGTTGGTGAAGCAGGCATTTTAAAATTAATTAATTAATTTAAATTGAGAGAGAGGGAGCACAAGTGAACAAGGGTGGAGACAGAGAAGAGAGAATAAAACCCACAAGGAGCAGGGAGAAGGAGAAGGAGAGGGAGAGGGAAAGAGAGAAGTGGGGCTTACCTGATGCAGGGCTCAAGCTTATGAACCGTGAGATCATGACCTGAGCCGAAGTCAGATGCTTATTAACTGACTGAGCCACAGGCGCCCAGAGGACATTTTTTGTCTAATAAGAGAATGCTTTTAATATTTTGCTGTTGAGTTTGGTACTAGCTGAAGGCTTTTTGTAGATACTAGGTTAAGGAAGTTCCCCTTTCTTCCCATTTTGAGGTGCTGGAGACACTGGAGAAGAAGAATGCTCATCAGACACTTGTTACTTTTTGTTGGTTTTGCTAAGCTGGTGCTTTGGGAATGTAGTCTACCTAAAATGAAAAAGTCATTTGAAGGCAGAAATTGGAAAATACAGTCTCAAAGCCATTATGGTGACCAAAAGTGTTTTAGAGAAAATGATCTCAACATTGTGCTTTTCCTACTTTGATGATACCTGTTTGAATACCTTATGCTGGGGTATAAAGGTTTTTAAAATTGTATTTCAAGAGTTTGTCAAAATTTATAGCATAAACTCTAAATATGAGTTTTGGTAGTAAGATAAACCTGAGTAGGCTTCAGTTTGGGCACATTTGGAGAGAAGTACTATGTGTGGTGTTGGGCAAGGATTCAGATTTCTACTGTGTCATTTCAGGAGGGTGTAACATTTTTAGATCTTAGTTTCCTTAAATCCTAAAAGCCAGGTTCTTTCGGGGAGTAACTTGCCATGAATCTGGTCGTTAATCTTGTGGTCCTGGGGTATTTGAAATGATATCCAGGTGGTGGTTGTAGTTAGAAATTGTGATAAATCTGGGGCCCCAGAGTGGCTCAGTGGGTTAAGCTTCCAACTTCGGCTCAGGTTCATCTCATAGGTCATGAGTTTGAGCCCCGCGTCGGGCTCTGTGCTGACAGCTCAGAGCCTGGATGGAGCCTGCTTCAGATTCTGTGTCTCCCTCTTTCTCTGTCCCTCCCCTGCTCATTCTCTCTGTCTCTCTCAAAAAATAAACATTAAAAAAATTTTTGATAGATTACTAGAAAGCTTATCAATTACTGGGTGAACCATAAGGGAAATTTCAGCAGTATTCCTGTTTTAGAAAGATTTCATAGGGAATGTCTGGAGAGTAAGCTTTTTTGTTTGCTTGTTTTTAAAATTCATGGTTGAACTCTGCCTGGTTTATATACTTTAAAATTTAATTGTGTGCTTTCACATTACAAACTGTTATACCTGTGTTGTCAGGACTTTAGGTCTCTTTGTAGGCAGGCAAATAGGCATATTTTAGTGTGTCTTTCTTGACAGCTTTTTTTTTTTTTTAATTCATTTTGGGAGAGAAAGGAAGAGAGAGCGGTGAGGGTGGGGGGAGGGACAGAAAGAGAGGGAATGAGAGAGAATCCCAAGCAGGCTCCACATTGCCAGTGCCAAGCCCAATGTGGGGCTCGAACCCATGAACCATGAGATCATGACCTGAACTGAAACTAAGAGTTGGACACTCAACCAACTAAGCCATCCAGGTGCCCCAATTGCTAGAATTTCAAAACAGCATTGTATGTGTCTAGGAACAATAACTGTAGACTTTCTTTATCACTGTTGTGCTAATGCATGTTCAAAGTGAGACAGATGGGAGGTATTCATCAAGATATATAAAACCTAATTATTAAATGGGGTTTGATGTCCTACTGTGTATGTTTAGAAGTAGAAGTGGAACTAGGATGGGGCATCCCAGAGAGACAGAATAACATGGGCAAAGGCTCTTAGTCTAAAAAGAGAATGGCCTGTTTGAGTACAGATCTTCCTTGACCTACACTGGGGTTATGTCCCAATAAACCCATTGTAAGTTGAAAACATCCTAAGGCAAAAATTCATTTAATACACCAACCTACTGAACATCATAGCCTAGCCTGCCCTTCCTTAAACATGCTTGCAACACACACATTCACCTACGGTTGGGCAGCAGCATCTAGCACAAAGCCTGTTTTGTAACAGAATCTTGAATATCACATGTAACTGAAAACAAGTGAAAAACAGAATGTAAGCGTTTCGGTTGTTGAACCTCAAGATCACGTGGCTTCTAGAAGGTGCAGCTGGCTGCCTCTGCCCAGCAGGAGAGAGTATCATACCGCACACTAGTTGCCTGGGAAAAGATTAAAATCAAAATTTGAACTGTGGTTTCTACTGAATGTGTCTTGCTCTCACACCGTCCTAAAGTTGAAAAATCAAAGTTGAACTGCCCTCGGTCTGGGTCAGGGACTGTCTATAATCTTAAGTGATTTGGGAGGACACGGTGGCCAGCACACAGTAGACTCTTCAGAAATAGTCACTCTACAAATCATTGAGGGAATGAACTGATGAATGAATGAATGAATGCACTGGTTAAGAGATGTGTACACTTGGCCATGAAAATCTCTTATGCCATGTATTAAGGAGCTTTTTTAAGTCCAGTGTGCTTTGGGAAATTATAGAAAGATCTGAACAGGGGAACCAAATGACCAGATTTGTATTTTCTAAAACTTGGGTAATTTTATTGCCTAATAAATTATCCTTCCATAACCCCTTTGAGGCAAATACAAGGTCAAATAGTTCAGTCTGTGATTCAGTAGTTTTATCACTACATCATTTACTCTCTGGGCTGTGTCTTCACCTGTAAGGGAGGCAGATAGACTTGGGAATTTTTCTGTCCCTTCCTCTTTAGAACATCTGTGATTTTAATTAAGGGGACAGGCAACACTGCTACTGAGGGACTTCAGACCTGAGCCCTTTCTGTTGGGTTCCACCTCCTGGCTCTGGAGGCATCTCTCTGGGCTGTCATAGAGTTTAGATGACCAAGGTGCTTTGTGGATGCCCAGATGTTCCTGGGATGCTTCCAGTTTTGTGGGTGATGGTAACATCTGTGTGTTCTTTCTTTGTTGTCTGGGTCATGATCTCATGGGTATAACCACCATTTGTATGTATTTGGTCACTTTGATCTCTGGGGCAGTGAGGTAAAAGCTCCTATTACATTTTTATAACTGTAAGTAGAATAAATGCTGCATTTACTTGGTAATTAGGGAAACCTTACTCTTTGGAGGTGATTAGGGGAAAAGGATTTAACAGTTCCTTGAGATCTTAATGATATATTTTTAAATTTAGGTCTCAAAGAGAAGATGTGGTTTTAGGATTTTTTAAAGGAATTTAGGAATTTTTTTTTTTTACTTGAATTCAGTGGGGTCTTTCTTATCAGAATGTCACCTTTGGCAAATTTCTTCTGTTAATATGTAAAGAATAGTGCAACAGGTGGAAAGGGTCACTGAATAGTGGGTGGGGATGAGTTAAAAGAGAAATCCTACAGATGATGGCTGGTTGGATGATAAAGATGTGGGATTGTGTGTTGATATATTCCCCGTGGTGGTCTGTAAATTTGTGTGGGAGACATTTGTTCTCATTTCCTGTTTCATCACACCCTGCCACCTGCTGTGTCGCTATACAAAGTAACAGTACTTTTCAAGATTGCTGTTTAGGAAATGTGTTTTATGCGTCAGGAAGCCAATTTTGTTGGTGTTCACAGAAGGCTGATCCAGGAAATGTCTGTCAAGGCTCTAAATTTGAAAGGTGTGTGTGTGTGTGTGTGTGTGTGTGTGTGTGTGTGTGTGGTCAAGTTAGGGAATAAGTTACCTTGGAATTGTGTGTGCATAGATGTTTTGTCCACAGTGGGTGGAGGAAAATGCTTTACAGTGTGTTTTGTAGCTATTATCCTGTGGGATTTCTCACTTAAAAATTAAAACTGTATCCAGATACAGCTGTAATTTAAAATAATAATAAGGATAATACAGTCTGTATTTTTCTCTTTGTGGACATTGGGATGACAGAACAACTGTGTTGCTGTTTGAGGTAAACAGAGAGACTCTGTAAATCCATCTTCGTGATTCGGATTTGGTATTTATAAATTCACCTACTTGCTAAACGTTATTTGTAATCCCCAAATCAATATTCATGACACTTTTGTGGTTATTTGGGGCCATGGGCAGAGCAGTGAAAAAGTAGGGGTCCCCTGGCAGGCTCCTTCTCAGCTGAGGTTCAAGTGGTGCTCTGCCTTCTTTCTTTAGCTCTCATACTGTAAACAAGAGTCCTTTTTTAATTTTTTAATTTTTATTTATTTTTTGATGGGGAGAGACAGCACAGGAGCGGGCAGAGGGGGAGAGAGAGACAGAGAGAATCCTAAGCAGGCTCCACAGAGCCCAATGTAGGTCTCAGTCTCATGACACTGACATCATGACCTGAGCCGAAATCGAGTTGAATGGTCAGCTGCCCACCCAAGTGCCCCATGAGTCCTTTTCATGGTCTGTTTAATGCCATGTTTTATGCTTTTTGTTGGTGATTTTGCTACCTTTAGGTAGCATTTTAATGACCCTCAAGTGTCTGGGTTTTTTTTTTTTTTTTTTTTTTTTTTTTTTTTTTAACGTTTATTTATTTTTTTGAAGGAGAGAGAGACAGAGTGTGAGCAGGGGAGGGGCACAGAGACAGGAAGACAGAATCTGAAGCAGGCTCCAGGCTCTGAGCTTTCAGCACAGAGCCTGACGCAGGGCTCGAACCCACAAGCCGTGAGATCATGACCTAAGCCCAAGTCAGACGCCCAACTGACTGAGCCACCCAGGCGCCCCCAAGTGTCTGTTTTCTTAAGTGGAAGAAGGCTTTGATGTACTTTTAGGGAGAAAATACTTGTGTTAGATAAACTTTGTTCAGGCATGAGTTTATAAGTACTTTATAAATTTATAAGTTGTTGGCCATGAGTTCAATGTTAGTGAATCAACAATGTATAATAAATAAGGTGTCCTAGAACAGAAACATACATAAAATGAGGTAACGTATTGATCTGTTGGTGAAATGTTGTGACTAGAGGCTTGTAAGAACCTAGTCTTGTATGTCTCCTAGGAGCAAAGCATCAGCATTCACAACTACTTCATAGAACATACTTACCAGGAATAATGAGAATTGAGTCTATTTGGAGTAAAAGCTTATTGGTCTTACTCACTGGTCACAAGTCTAGGTGAACATGGGGAATTTCTGTGCATTTGAAAAGATAAAGTAAAAATCTCTTGAGAATTAAAGGAACTGTTTAATTTGGAGCTAAGAACAAATACTAGTGCATAGGTAAAATTTGACTTTCTGAGTTCTTTATTTAAAGTTTGACCTTCTGAAGTCTGTTATTTGGGGGGGCACCATCTGTGATCACATGACCGTGGTGAGCGTCTGACTTTTGATCAAATCTTACTACAACGCATTCCAGAGATTGGGAGACTTGGGGACATTTATTTGAAGTGGTCCTTACAAGGTCTGCAGACAGCTCTTGGACTGTCTCAGACTCTGGGACTTGGTCGTGGCTGACTGTGTGTGTATGTGTTGGCTTCATTAGAGTGTCTGAGCTGACAGCCAGGGAGCCACACATTCCACTGGTTTTCAGACACTATTTCTTTTGCTGAGACCCTTCTTTATGGGGTATGGTCCTTCCAGAGCAAATGCCTGACTTGAATCTAGGAAACGGGAGAGAATTTTCCCACATTACTAGCATTACAGAGCTGTGAGAGAATGGACTTGGATGTGGTGAACTGGATGACTTTTGGGTAGAGCTGGTTAGAGGACAGAGTCAGCTGGATATCATTGTAGCATCATTGCTACGTGGGGTTTTCTTTTAATAGCACTAAAACTGAAGTTTTGTTTTTTATTTTTTTTAAATGTTTATTTTTGAGAAAGAGAAACAGAACATGAGCGGGGGAGGCGCAGAGAGAGAAGGAGACACAGAATCCGAAGCAGGCTCCAGGCTCGGAGCTGTCAGCACAGAGCCTGAAATGGGGCTCAAACTCATGAACCGTGAGATCGTGACCTGAGCCGAAGTCGGACACTCAACCAACTGAGCCATGCAGGTGCCCCTGAAATTTTGTTTTTTTAAATTCACCTGCAACCTTCAGTGTCCTTCCTCTTTGTTTTACTTCATTTATTATTGTTTGAAGAGTACTCTTTAAACCAGTCTTTGAGATTGAATATACATGGGAACTTAAAAAGAAAGGATTAGGCAGAGTGAGACTAAAAATGCCATTTGTGTAGTTTCATCTAGAAGATTCTCTCTGGCCATATGCTAAAGGAACCTAAAGGAGATAGACTCGTTTTTATATGAATCAGATAATCTAGGAGTTAGTGCCTAACTTTTGCAAGAGTTGGATACACCCCAAATGTTCAGCAATGATTTGCTTTGTAAATTATTTTCCATAAAAATTGTTAAATGTAAGTCAGCTTCCAAAATCTGTTTGAAATGGTCCTTATTATGTACTGAATGTTTGTATCCCTGCAAATTCATAGGTTGAAGCCCTAACCCCCAATGTGATGATATTAGGAGGTGGGGCCTTTGGGAGGTAATTCGGTTTAGATGAGGTCATGAGGGTAGGGCCCTCATAGTAGAATTATGCCCTTATAAGAAGAGGAAGAGAGACTAGAGTTCTTTGTTCCTCTCTTTTACATTGAGGAAACTGAGTAGGTAGCCTTCTGCAAGCCAGAAGAGGGTCCTCACCAGGAGCTGAATCTGCTGGCACTTTGATCTTGAAATTTCCCAACCTCCAGAACTGTGAGAAGTAACCGTCTGTTTTTTTTTTTTTTTAACGTTTATTTATTTTTGGGACAGAGAGAGACAGAGCGTGAACGGGGGAGGGTCAGAGAGAGGGAGACACAGAATCTGAAACAGGCTCCAGGCTCTGAGCTGTCAGCACAGAGCCCAATGCGGGGCTCCAACTCACGGACCACAAGATCATGACCTGAGCTGAAGTCGGCCACTTAACCGACTGAGCCACCCAGGCGCCCCATGTTGTTTTGTTTTAACAAAGCAATACTTTGGGATTTCGTTATTACAGCCTGAACTCAGACAATACTGCATGTGCTAGGATAATATATTTTAACTTTATCCTTGGTTCTTGGTATAGAGCTTCAAAAACTCTGAATTTCCTGAATGAAGTGTTTTGTTACACTGATGGAGTGACTTATGGTTGTCTTTAGATAGCTTCAGGATGGTGGGGGGGGGGCTGGTCACCAGAAAGACCAACAATATGATTAGAGGCTTGGAGCTTTGGGCCAGCTTGACCTCCAGGAAGGGCGTAGGGACTAGACATTGAGCTCAGTCACGTGGCCAGTGATTTAATGAGTCATGCCTATATAATGAAACCCCAATAAAAACTCTGGTTGCTGAGGCTTATTGGAATGTCCTGGTTAATAAACTGATTATATTGAAAGGGTGACAGTCCTGGATTCAGTGAGGAGAGTGCACAGAAGCACTGCATTTTCCCCACCCCCATCTCCCTCTATATGAGTTTCTGTTCAGCTGTTTCTGACCTGTAACAGGTACGTGAGTCATTCTGGGTTCTGTGAGTCATTCTAGTGAATTATCAAATCTGAAGAGGGTGGGGAGACTCTTGAATGTCTTGTCTGTTGGTCAGAAGTATGGGTGGTCTGGGGACTCCGGAAGTACAGCTGGCATCTGAAGCAATGGCAGTCTTGGGGAGGACTGAGCCTTAAATCTGTGGAGTTCAGTACTAACTCCAGGTGGTTAATGTCAGAATTGTATTGTAGTACATCCAGTTGAGGGTCAAAGTGGAATATTGAATTTATGTTTATCACAGTGGAAGGCTCACTACTAGCTCATATAGTTGGTAGTACTTTATGTTGATGAATCTTTTGATTTTTACCAATCAGATGTGTGCAAAATGGTATTGTGGTTTTATTTTTTATTTCCCAGATTTAAAAGCCTGAGCATGTTTCGTTTATTGGCTGTAAATGTTTGTCTACTCCTTATACTTTTAACTGGCTTTAGTTTCGTGCTTGGCTAGGGTTTCTAGTATGATGTCAAGGAGTTAGGCTCTTTGTTTTGTATTTTTATGGAATTCACCTTGCCATTGAGTGTGATGTTGCAAAAGGAAACTTACTCCTTTTAAATTCAAACACAAACCTTAAACCTTAAGTTTAAAAGAATCCTACTGAAATAATTTGTCCATGGGTTATATTTTCTTGGCTAATGGAAAATATTTTCCAAGAATAGATTATTAAAATTGTAGATCTGTTTGAGCAAGAATGAAAGAGTGTTAAAATTAGGAAGCGAACTCTTAGATTATCTCAGAGTCATACCCAGTATTTGAGTCTCTTCACAGGCATGGGCTCCAAGTGGCTCTTGGCCCTATAGTCTTTCAACTTTCTTGATCGAGCACACTAGTAGTACAGTATTTCTTGGCATATATCCATAATACATGTGTATTGACTAATTTACAAATGCTACACATATATGCTATAGTAATTATGTACATTACAGGTATAGTGAATGGAAAGTTTTGAAGGATAAGATCAAACAAATGTAAATACAGTTTCTAATATTTTCTTCTCACACATCCCAATGGACCATCTTGTTGGCTCATTTTGGACAGCAGTGATCTGGCCTCCCTTGTCCTTCCCCCAGAGACGGGGAATTTGCAACTTCTAGAGTTAGCTTGCTTCAGGTGTGGTGTTAATTTGTGTAGTACAGTGATTGGAATGAACAAGCATTTTGTCAAGGAAATTCTCATATCCTTGGAGAGTTTTTAAAACTTCCATTTCCTTTAAATCAAATCTTCAGATTCTGGGTGCTTGAAATGTTTTGGCTTGTAACTCTCAGCCGCCTCCTGTGTGGAGAGGAAGGGTAGGAGATAGGTGTACAATCACAGTTTCTTAATCTCTTGGCACACTGGGACGTATGAAATCAGGGGATTCGACATCATGTTGTTTGGCCAGTTTCTATAAATGCTTCTGCAGCTGTCATAAGCCATGTATCACAAAACCTCATTCTGTCATTTTATCAGATCATGCAGTTATTATAAAGAGAGAACTTTCTCCCCTTGGCAAGTTCTTTCCAACAGTGAATCTATAATATACATATGTTTCCACGATGGTTAAAAAAAAAAAAGAAAGATGGATGTGAGGAATCCATTCACCATTTGAGAGGCTATTTGCTTTCTAAGCTTTTTTTGTGATTATGAGACACACCTCATGTTAATGCCTTCAGTTCCATTTCATTTGCCTTTATCTCTGAGTAGGGAAGGATATTTTGTTTAACTGAGCTTTGCCATTTTTATTTTTTAGCAGTAAGGGCCAAAAGAATGCTGTCATGGAGATTTTGATGAAAAATGAGAAACATGAGGGCAAACACTGCAGTACTTCTCTTTTGTTCCATCACATGTCCAATGTCTAGTTTACTACAAGGATTTTAATTTAATTTAATTTAATTTAATTTAATTTAATTTAATTTAATTTAATTTAATTTAAGAGAGAGAGCAAGCAAGCAAGGGGAGAGGGACAGAGGAGAGAGAGAGAATCTTAAGCAGGCTCCACGCAAAGGGCAGAGCCCAGTGTGGGGCTCAATCTCATAACTGCGAGATCAAGAGTTGTACACTTAACTGACTGAGCCACCCAGGGGCCCCGGTGACCATTAATCTGTTCATCATCCTTTGGCATTTCTGTCCACCACTCTAGGAAAACAGTGGAACCAAGCTGGGGCTTGGGGTAGTAAGGTCGGAGGGGTTAAACTACTTTTCTCTCTTCCCTTGTTCTGTGATGGCTGAGAACCAGCCTCCGTGCATCGGCATCTCCTTGCTTCAGGACCATTGTAGACCTTGAGGATGAGACACTGTACTTGTCTCACACTTTGTCTAAGACCACATCAGAGCAAAATCAGTCTCTACTTGTTTTCCTCAATTTTCTGCTATCTCAGTCACCAGTTCATTATGTGAATGTACTCTCTAATTAATGTTACAGTTTTGATCCCTGGTTTTTGAAGCTTTGATATAATTTTTAACAGAAAATCACTTGGCATTCAAAACATCAAAGCGCATGCAAAAAATGAAAAATTCATTTTTCTCTTACAGACTCCCATATGTCCCTCCCCTCCATCTAATGCTTGTAAATATTTAAATGCAGAAAAATATTTTAACTTTATGTCTAACTAATTAAAGAAGGTCCTGTTGATTTTAATTATTACCTAGTGATTGACCTTTTCGTTACAGTCTCTTGAAGTAGCTTGAAAAGCCAAAGATGTGCTTCATGAGTTCATGAGTTTTGGAAATTGGTGTAATAAAGAGGTACTCTGGAGAACAGCAAGGATTGCTTCTTTCTAATTTAAAGGGAACAGAAGAAAGGACCTAAAAATGCAAACAGGTACACTTGCTGAAAGGTTTGGGGGAACTGGAGCTTTCTTTGAAGTACCTGACAGAATAATTCCATAGCAAGTTTTTCTTTAAACGCTGTGATCCCAGGGGCGCCTGGGTGGCTCAGTCGGTTAAGCGCCGACTCTTGATATTGGCTCAGACAGCTTCCTGAGTTTGAGACCTGCATTGGGCTCTATGCTGACAGTGCAGAGCCTGCTTGGGATTGTATCTCTCTCCCTCTCTCTCTCTGCCCCTCCCTGCTCACACTCTCTCTCTCAAAATAGATAAATAAAAGCTTAAAAAATTTTATAAACACTGGATCCCAGAAGTAATCTTACTGAGTTGTTTTGAACAGGGAGACTTACAGTTGTGGAACATTGCTGACTGTTCGCAAGAATAACTTTTCCCATACCCTCTTCTGGGTTCCATCCAGTTGTTCTTTGACCTGTTGCTTGTGTTGACTAGATCTTAACCAGTTTTCTGTCTCATCTCTTGGGAGTTTACTTATTTGGAGCAATAAAGTTGTATTTTGTTTTTTGTTTGCTTGCTTGTGTGTGTTTGCATATTTAATGTACTTTTTTCCTTGATACTTTAGATGTGGATTGAAATTATGAAAGATATTGGTTCAAAAAGGTTATTCTTAACAGAAACTTTATCATATTTGTTATTTTTGACTAGTTATGGATCCTGTGAATTTCTGCATCTGGAGATAAGGAGTTAACTGGAAAGATATGTATCACATTGGAATGTTAATTGCTTTTTTAAATGCATTTAGGTCTAAAAATTCAAGTAATGAGATAAGATCCTCAAATCCCCAAATCTGGAATCAAGGTGATAAAACTAAACCTGTAATAGAAGGAACAGTTTTAAACTCATTTTTATATTACAGTTAAAGGCAACATTGTGAGATTAAGGGGATCATGACATACATTAATATAAGAAGCTTTAGTGACATACAAGGGATATTGAAAAAGGAGAAATGAGTAAAAATTTTAATCTGTGCCTCCTTCTGTGCGAAGGAGAGTCTTCCAATTTTAGATAACTGGTCTGATTATTTTTAGAATTATCTCTAGATCAAAGAAGGGCAGTTTTCTATAACTTGATAGAACTATTGCCTAGGAATGTTCGACTCCCATTTATTTGCTCCAATTTTCTGCTTACCAAGCAACCTATTGATCTTGAATTTTTGGTCTTCTGTGAGGACTTGCCCTGTGCAGATACCTGCTTTTATTATTTCAACAACAATAACAAAAAAACCAACCTTCTCCAAACTGTTTTGTTTAAAAACAAACATGCAGTTGTTTATGGTATAATCAGTTTGGTTGAGTTTGGTTAGCACAAGTCAGCTCCCAAGAGACTAATCATTTGATGGACTGATAAGAATTAAATTTCTGAATTTCTAAAGCTGATGATCAGATGATTTCATTTGAAATAACCAGTGTTACAGTCTTGATAATAGATTCCATGGAATTCTGTTGAATACAAATATAAATTTTTGTTTATTACTGTAGTCCTCTTATAATGAAGGGATATCTTATTGAATAATAATAGTGCCATGGAAATATAAAAAATTTTTATTTTTCTGGCTATTTTTTCCACAGGTGATATTTAAGATACCAACATAGTTTCTGTAGCTTCTTGGCTGGATCCTTTATCTTTGGTTACCCATTTCTGAGAGCACTAGATTGAACAGTGAGGAAATATACATGGGCAAAATCTGGAGGTGTGGACACTTGTTTTAGCTGTAGGTCCTGAGGAGGTTAAATTCCTGGATTTATGTGGCTTATTCCTGGAGTCCTCAGAGGATCTGCCCCACCTTCCTCCATCTCCAGTTGTTTGCTCTGGACCTTCCTGTAGAAGCTAAGGCTTCCCTGTTCCCTTCTCACATTCTCAGACTGCAGCCTTGGGGGTCAGAAGTGTTGTGAGTACCCTCAACTACACTAATAGTCACTGGGTTGAGTACTGCCTTCTGGGAGCCAGAGATTTTGTTTCTTTCTGTTTTCCCCAGACCCAGGAGCTAGTATGCTAACTATGAACCATTATAGCTTGATTCTAATGTTTTTGATACTATGTTAATAGGGAAATCTATGTTGGCTAGACAATTTTATTAGTGTTATTTATGTTAGATTGGTAATATTTTATTTTTTAGTTTTTTTTTTTAAATCAGTACAGTCTTTATTTGGACTTTAAAAACAGGCCATAAGACAACTTTTTGGCAGTCCATTGTTCTAAGATTTTAATACTTTTGAATGAAAAATGCCTTGAAAGGCTATAACAAAGTTCATTTGGCTTCTAAAACAAGTCTTTAAGTGAAATTAGTAATGCTGTTTTTTTAATTAGTAGACTTTTATTTTGTTTTTTTTAATTTATATCCAAGTTAGTTAGCATATAGTGCAACAATGATTTCAGCAGTAGATTCCTTAATGCCCCTTACCCATTTAGCTCATCCCCCCCCCACAACCCCTCCAGTAACTCTCTGTTCTCCATATTTGAGTCTCTTATGTTTTGTGCCCTCCCTGTTTTTATATATTTGCTTCCCTTCCCTTGTGTTCATCTGTTCTGTGTCTTAAAGTCCTCGTATGAGTGAAGTCATATATTTGTCTTTCTCTGACTAATTTCGCTTAGCATAATACCCTCTAGTTCCATCCACGTAGTGGCAAATGGCCAGATTTCATTCTTTTTGATTGCCAAGTAATACTCCATTGTGTATATATACCACATCTTCTTTATTCATTCATCCGTTGATGGACACTTGGGCTCTTTCCATACTTTGGCTATTGTTGATAGTGCTGCTATAAACATTGGGGTGCGTGTGTCCCTTCAAAACAGCATACCTGTATTCCTTGGATAAATACCTAACAGTGCAATTGCTGGGTCATAGGGTAGTTCTATTTTTAATTTTTTGAGGAACCTCCATACTGTTTTCCAGAGTGACTGAACCAGCTTGCATTCCCACCAGCAGTGCAAAAGAGCTCCTCTTTCTCCGCATCCTTGCCAACATCTGTTGTTGCCCAAGTTGTTAATGTTAGCCATTCTGACAAGGGTGGGGTGGTATCTCTTTGTGGTTTTGATTTGTATTTCCCTGATAATGAGTGATGTTGAGCATTTTTTCACGTGTTGGTTGGCCATCTGGATGTCTTCTTTGGAGAAGTGTCTATTCATGAGTGGACTTTTTTTTTTTTTTTTCAGTATATGAAATTTATTGTCAAATTGGTTTCCATACAACACCCAGTGCTCATCCCAAAAGGTGCCCTCCTCAGTACCCATCACCCACCCTCCCCTCCCTCCCACCCCCATCAACCCTAAGTTTGTTCTCAGTTTTTAAGAGTCTCTTATGCTTTGGCTCTCTCAGTGGACTTTATTTTTAAGGCTGGTTTGGATGAATAGCAAAGTCAAGCTGCTACAGAGATGTCCCACGTACTCCCTCTCCCCATCTATAAACACAGCTTCTCTCATGGCCAACATCCTCCACCAGTGTGGTACATCTGTTACAACTGATGAAACAACATTGACTATGTCGGTATCCCCCAAAGTGTTTAGTTTACATTGGGGTTCTCTCAGTGCTGTAAATTCTGTAGGTTTGGACATTGTGTTTAATGAAAATTAACCTCCATTACAGTATCATACAAAAAAGTGATACTGCCCTAAAAATCCTCTGTTCTCCACCTGTTCATCCACAATCTTCTCACAAATTCCTGGCAACCACTGATCTTTTTATTATCACCATAGTTTTTTCTTTTCCAGAATGTCATATAGTTGGAGTCATACAATCTGTACCCTTTTCAGATTGGCTTATTTCATTGAGTAGCATGCATTTAAGATTCCTCTGTGTCTTTTCATGATTTGGTAGCTCATTTGTTTATCCCTGAATGATATTCCATTGTATGGATGTACCACAGTGTATTTATCAGTTCACTTGTTGAAGGACATCTTGGTTGTTTCCGGGTTTTGGTAATTATGAATAAAGCTGCTATAAACCCATGTGTAGGTTTTTGTGTGGATGTAAGTTTTCACCCCATTTGGTTAAATACCAAAGAGCACCATTGCTGGATTGTATGGTTAACAGTATGTTTGATTTTGTAAGAAGTTACCAGACTGTCTTTCAAGTGACTATCCCATTTTGCGTTCCCACCAACAATGAATAAGAGTAGTCATACCTTTTAATCCTAAAGAGACTGATATGCTAAATGTATTCTTGATGACTTCCTTGCGAGGATATCATTTTGGCAAAGAACTGTGAAGTTTGAAGGGTCAGGGTAAGAGGGTTGACTGTGGTATGTGACACACATGTGCGTGCATGTGTCATATCCAGAAGTAATGGAGTATGTTTTCCCCAGAAAAGTGCAACATCCTTCTTTTACAGATTGCCACAGCTTGTCCAGAAATTATCTTATGTTTTGGAGTCATTGTTGGAAATAGAATCATGCTGTTAGTGTGATTATAGCACTAATGTTCTTTCATTCTAATAGTACTGATGATGAAAATATCTGTGGCATTTTAGGCATATGACTGGACCCCCAAAAGGTGTTTATTCTGGTTTGTTACTGTTTACTAGGGTGTATTATGATCTTGCCAACTGTATCCTAGCGCTGGGAGTTGAAGTGAAAACTATGACTTTGGACAGTGCTCTTTAAAGTCAGGATAGTTTCCTGGTTCCCTCAGCTCAAGCCTTGATGTGGACAGAATCATCATTTGTCTTGTTAATGGTACAAATGGGGCGAGGGCTCTCTGGCCTTGGATAGCACAGCTCCTGCAAAGTTGGCTAAATGCTCACATTTCTGCAGTCTCTGCTTCTGACTTCCAGTATGTTTGCTCTTCACTTGTATGGTTGAGGGGACTTTGAAGGAAGCAAAGAAAGGCAACAGTTTTTTGAATTGCTACAAGACAAATAAGAGAAAAAAAAAGATTTTCCCCTCCATGTTATTGTTACCATAAAGAGTATGTTCCATACTGTTGCTCTATAATGATTCTATACTGATGCTTTTTAATTATATTTGCGTTGATGGTTACTGATCTGCCTTTAAAGTCGACTTTCCTTTCTAAAGTAGGAATAAAATGAGAAGAGGGGGAAAAGTCTCAAGCAGGGCCTTCTTCCACCCGGGTGCCTTGTAGCTACTCCACGGGAATAATACAAGTCACACCTGCATGAGTGGCTGGCCTACCAGCTGTATGTTACCTGACTTGTCCTGGGATCTTCTGGGACTGAAACTTTGGTGTGGGTACTGCTCTGTTGAATATTGGACTGTTCTCATACAGAATCCCCTTGGAACTATCATCATGCTTCTTCTGAGTCATAACATGAAATTTGCCATATGGCAAATTTGCCATTTGCCATTTGTGTAAAAGACAACCCTAATATCAGGCTATTTCTCATTTTCCCTTCGAGAAGATTTTTAAAACAGGCTTATGCCAACTTGAATATATAAACATTTTAGGAATGTAGGTGAAATAATCATTTAAATAATCATTTAAAATATTTATTAACTTACATGTTATAAGTAACATATATAAAAAATTAGGATTGTTTCCCATATTCTTACATCTTCTGGAGCCATTTTATCCCAATTCTTTGCATACGTCTTTGACATCAGTGATCGTTATAGTCTCATTTTAGCCATCAATCAGTACAGTTTCCCAGATCATATTATATTCATTTCCATGAATAAATTATTTATGACAGTATACTTTATTTTTTTTATTTATTTTTTTAAAGTTTATTTATTTTTGACAGAGATAGAGTGTGAGCATGAGCGGCGGAGGGGCAGAGAGAGAGAGGGAGACACAGAATCCAAAGCAGGCTCCAGGCTCCGAGCTGTTAGCACAGAGCCTGATGCAGGGCTCAAACTCACAAACCGTGAGATCATGACTTGGGCTGAAGTCGGACGCTCAACCGACTGAGCCACCCAGGCGCCCTGCCCGATAGTATACTTTAAAAATTTGTGAAAGAGTGCTATCATTGGAAATTTTAAACCATATATACTGATCCATGTTATATTAGCATGCACTTTTCCATTTCTCCTTTTGGTTTATATTTTGGATCTTCACAATATAACCACTTATTCTCCCTCCTAATAAACTATTTAAAAAGCTTGTTATTTACAGTAAAGCCATACCTCCCGGGGATAATTACATAAATCTGGTTTAATCTCTTTGCCTCTTAAAAAACAAACAAAATAAAAATCTTCTATTATGAGTCCTACATAAGCTTCCAAAACTTGTATTATTTGAGGTCATTTCAAGCTAATTTGATTTCCCCACAGTAATATGTGGTCTAAAATGCAATAACTGGGAAGCTTTGTAAGAACTAGAATACAAAGTAGTTCTTTCCTTTCTGAAAGGGAAATTTAAGGGAGAAATTCTTTTATTATATTAAGGCATATGGGGTATGTAGAACGAGTCTCTGTCCTTATCTGTACATGTATTCATAGAAATTCTCTGTGGTTTCCTTACAATGCTTCCTTCTTGTATTCTGGCATTAAGAATGGAAATGCCAGGCATTTTACTCATCAATATTCTAAAAACTCATATAGTAAGATTTCAGGAGAAGCACTGAAAGAAAATGCAGTTGAGAGTATATATTTTATTGATCTATTGTGTCAAAACCACCCACTCGTATCTTATCAGTTACTCAGAAAAATCTACATTTGTTCATAACTGGTTTTTAAAAGTTTATGAAATCAGTCTGCCCTGTTTATGTCTTTGCTGAAACTTAGTACATCCTTCTTTGCGTTGCACTTTGACTTGCGGTCCCACTAGATGGTAAACTTTTTTGACAGCAGAGAACACATTCATCCTTATATACTCCATTACTTATAGATTGGGCTAATTTGCTTAGTAATTAAATTAGAAAGTAGATGCCCCTAAAAGTTTATAAACTTGATTTATAAATTCTAGAGAAAACTGGTGCTCTTTGGTTCACCTTCACGCTCTCCCTTTGCTGTTGTTTTTACCACTTAGCCCCTTCCCATTTTATTTTCCTTTCATTTTCCATTATTATATATAATTAATACTATCATATTATTATTAACATTAATTTAGGTTCTCCCTGGACATTTAAGAACTTGGAGTGTTTGACTTTTAGCACATGTCCACTTAATCTGGCCTTTTATGAGACCTCTAAGAGGGTTGAAAACAGTACCGAGTATAAGCAGGCAAATAAAGTAACTCCTGTCTCTCCACTTAAAACTATATAGACAGGTCTGTTTTATGCTAAATCACACACCTATGTTATATGGACTTGAACTTTTACTGCTGTGGAATGAAGGAAAATGGGGAAAAATCTAGAGAAGGCTTCCTTGACTTATCAGCATGGAATCACTGTGCAACAATGTGCTACATGACTGCCTTGGGAGTCTAATCCGCCTACACACGTGAATCAATGGGGTCTTTGTTCTTGGCTTGCGGAAGAAGGCAGGAGCCAAGTAGTGGTGGGAGTTCAGTTTAGTTCCAGTGTTTTATAGATTGGGCTAATTTGCAAAGGGATCCAGACATTTGCTTTTTCGAGTGAGAGAAGCAAGAGCAGAAAATCCATTCTTTCTTGCTACTGAAGAACTTAATCTAAAACGTTACGTGTCATTTGTCCCTCATAGCTAGATGTGGACAGAGATGTATGATTATTTGTTTAGAGCCTGGAGATTGAACTGCTTCATTTTTTTATGGACATAAAAACCAAGAGCTCTTTTTTTCTCAGCCAAAGATGGAAGCAGTTATTTGAGAACCCTGTACTCAGTCATTAGAAACTCTCAACCTTAAAAATGGAACCTTAATTTCTGTTATCCTTTGCAGATTATTCAGTATATTCTCCTGCGGCTGGGAATACAGGACTTGACCAAGCGCAGAATATTGGCAAAAGCACTGTGTATGTTCAGAAAATTATTTACTTCTTTATAGAACTGAAGTTAATTGGAAACCAGCTGATGTCATCATGTCTCTGATGTCATTTGTGTTTGTGAAATCAGTTTTTACGCATTTTTAACATTTCTCTAAAATGTCATTGTAAGAAAAAGTATTAAAAAGATCTGGTGAGAGAGGTACCATTAGAAATGTTGCTGACACGTAAGATTGTACAATCAGGCAATATTGTAGAATCAAGACTGTAGAATCTAGATGGATGTTCAAGTTTGTCTTGTCAGAGTTCTTTATTTTATGGGAGAAGAACACAGATGTCTGATTGCTCCTTACTCTCTAATACAGTACGTGTCTTACTTTGCATTTTAATTATTTTTGTCTTCCCTCATATATCATCTAGAATTACTTTAGGGCAAGGACTGAGTCTTATTTCATCCTTGTATCTTCAGTGCCTTAACTGACTGCCTGGCACGCAGTCCATTTTGGCGTATTTTCACAAAATGAATCACAAGAACGGAACAGCAAATCAAGCTTTAGGCCACTGTCTTTCTCGTATAGGATTGCTGCTTATTTTACAAGTCAAATATTTTTCTCCCTTTAAAAGACAGTAAAAACATACCTCAAAGTAAAGGGATAGCCGGGGATAAGACAAGACCTCCTGGTCCTCAAAAGGTCACTCTCATGCCTGGGGGAGAAAAGGGGGACAAATAAATAAAACATGCAAAAATAAAAGATAATTCCAATGATATCCAATGAAAAAGTGCCATGAGCATGAGATAGAACAGTATGTAACCAAGTGTCTTGTCTTTAGTAGAAATCTAACCCCAGAATCCGGCATTAGTCCATCTATCCCATGGAGAGGAGATCCTTGCTACCACCCTGAAGGCTTAGCCCAGGCTCATGGTTGAAGTTCTTCTGGAACCAGAGCTGCTAAAAAGAACTTCTTTGGAAGGACTGGTTCAGGCAGGATTGGTCTCAAGGATGCCGTGTCGATGAATGGAATCTTTAGCCTTTTAGCTTTAGGAAAAGGATTTTTTTTCCTTTGATCTTGTTAAAGGCTGCCACAGACAAAGGCTCTTTTTAAAATATTGTCCTGGTTTTAAAATAATTGGAACAAGGTCTTAAAGGGCATCACCTTAAACTTTGTCAGTATCCAGAAAGCATCATTTCATTGTAGAATTCTGACCTGCTGTGTAATAGATGAGTCAGTTTAGTAAACAAATATTTATTGAGCACCTGGTTTGTGTCAAGGGCAGTGCCTGAGGGATTGCAGAGTAGTGTTTTCTAAATTGTGAGTTACAACTCCCTAATGTCATAAAATCAATTTAGTGAGCTGTAACTAGCATTTTATAACAAATAAAATGGAGAATAGAATAGAATGTCAAATTGCATCATAGATAATATTGTTTCATCAAACTTGAGTTTTAGTTCTGTGTGTATGTGTGTGTTCTGGGCTGCAATATAAGGTGGGGTTTTGCTTGTTTTTACTATATGTCATGGTCAGAAAAACTTGAAAAATCCTTTAGTAGAAGATACCCAAAAAATATAGATTCCTTGCTTTTGAAAAAGTTACTCTCTCGTAGGATAACAGAAACTTACACAAAGGAGTAAATATTCAAGTACTGAATTCTGTGGTTTGGTTAGTGAGTGTTGGGTGTTCTGAAAAGTAATTGTCAAGTGTCATGGAGACCATAGTACTTGAACTAGACCTGGAAAGATAGGTAGGCTTGGGAAGGAGTAACTTCAAAGTGAGAAATGGTATATGGATAAAAAAAGATGGCAAGACTGGAGTAGAAGTTTTAGTTTACACTGGAGAGTTTTAGGATATGGTTTGAAGGTATAAAATGAAGCACACTTGTTCAGATTTATGGATACCTTGCAATAACATGCCTAAGGAGTTTGCACTGGATCAAGTAACTTGCAAGGATCAGTAAGCTGGGGAGTGATAGGATGTAGGATGGGTTTATACAGTATTTATACAGTTTATACAGTCCCACTCCTTCCCAATTCCTCTTTGGTCCTGGAGCTCCTAAGGGAATTTCTTCCAGGTGGGTGTCCGGTACCAGGGCTCTGGCATCAGATCAAAGAGAGCTAGAGAGGACTTTGGCTGCTCTCCAGAATGTAAATAGAAAGGTAGAACAAGTCCCATTGTGGTGCGTGTGAAATACTCCCTCGGATGAGAACTGAAGCACTGTCTGTTTGAAATATGGTGAAGGATGGATTTGAAGAACATTTCTTCTGATACCACTGCTAAATGTTTGCTCTCAATGTAGAAGGAAAAGCAGATAAGAAAAGCTTATGTTTTTGAAGTGCTGGGAATGTGACCGACCTACCTGAAGTATGCTATGTAAGTAATTTGTGAGATGATCTCTTTGCCTTCAGCATCCCTTCACTGAATGTGGTATATACATCATTTATAAAAACAGTTTCAGTAGTGATCATAAAAAGTTTCTTCTTGCCGGAGAGGGACATTGAAATTCCTTATGATTTTCTAATTGAAGAGAAACTTAAGTTTCTGGAATTATAATGTACATTAATTTTGTTAATGTTTTATTTATTTTTAAGACAGAGAGAGACAGAGCATGAGTGGGCATGGGGCAGAGAGAGAGGAATACACAGAATCTGAAGCAGGCTCCAGGCTCTGAGCTATCAGCACAGAGCCTGATGCGGGGCTTGAACTCACAAACTGTGAGATCATGACCTAGGCCGAAGTCAGATGCTTAACCAACTGAGCCACCGAGGGGCCCCTGGAATTATAATGTACATTAAAGGGAGGGTGATTTAACTGGAAAAGAAGCATATTTGAACAGGACTACTTAATCTGTAACACTAAATGCACCAATAATTTAGATTGACTTCTTGTTGGAAGTTTTGATTTTTGTTGCAATAGATCGTCAAATGTTCAAAACTGAGGCTATACTACAGAATATTCAATGTTTAATCTGAGTCTTTAGGAAGAATAAACAGATGCTTGCATCTGGGAGTGCAAGAGTGTTTACAAATACTCTAAGGAGATTGTGGGGTGCCTGGGTGGCTCAGTCGGTTAAGCATCCAACTTCGGCTCAGGTCATGATCTCACAATTTGTGACTTCAAGACAGCTCAAAGCCTGGAGCCTGCTTTGGATTCTGTGTCTCCCTCTCTCTCTCTGCCCCTCGCCTGCTTGTGCTCCTTCTCTCTCTCAAAAATAAATAAACGTTAAAAAAAAGTTTCAAAAAATCTAAGGAGATTACATATATTGGATATTTGGTAGGGGGCATAATTTAATCAGGAACACAATAGCAAGTTCAAATACGGCCCACGAGAGATGAAGGGACGTGAAGAACACAAACTTTGGTTTCTAAAAGATAGTGTGTTGGGTGTGCATTTCCATTCCACTGCAAAGAGGGTGGGTGAATGAAAAATGAAGGGGGTATTCGTTGATACTTATCTTATGAAGGCATCTGCTTACAATCGGTCACTTGTGGAGAGAGTGCCAGCTGGCAGAGTATTTTCATGATGTAAATTGTCCATCCGCTCAGAAGAGCAGAAGTACAAGGAGGCCTGTGTAAAGGACTGAATTCCAATCCAGAGGACAATGGAGGGAGGTCCTCGCAGAGATCTAAATGGGATCTACTCGCATTTTCCACTTTATTTGCAGTTATCAACATGTCATTTTTCCTGCTCTCCCAGCGATGAATGCTGTTTGAGCTGATTTCTCCATTTCCCTCCTTTCACTGCTGTTACTTCTAATTACGTCTCCACTTGGGATGTGCTCCACGCCTGGAAAAATGGTGCTGCTTTTCACTGTACTGCTGTCTCCTCTGTCTTTCTGATTGGCTGATTTATTTTTGTGGGCTGTACCAGGGCTAAAGGTCATTACAGATGTGATTTTCAAAATGAATTACATCTCCATCCCCTCCTTTTTTAACTGCTCATCTTTTTGCCTGTTCATTTGCCAGAAAGGAAGCAGGTGGCATTTTTTTCCCTATGAAGTAATAAGTAATTCTTATATCAGATGTATTAGAATTGTTATTAATCTTGTAAAATTTCAGAATAAGCTTTCTTCATATATTTTTGTGGCAATACAGGGAAAATTCAATTTTCCTTGGACCAAATTTTCAGAGTTTGCCCTGCAGAAAAGAGGAAGAAGAGGTTTTAATAGAAATCTTTGTTCTTATGGTCTTTGATTTCTTAGATCAGGATTGGCAAGTGTTCTCTTTGAAGGGCCACATAGTGAATGTTGTAGGCCATGCATTCTCTTTCACCATTGCTCACCTCTGCCCTTGTTGCCAGAAAGCAGACATAAGTTCAAATGAATGGGTGTGACTTTGTTCCAGTAAAGCTATTTACAAAGTAGGTGGTTGGCTAGATTCAGTCTGCAGGCTATAGTTTGTCAGCCAAGGCTTGAGTGTGGAAGGAGATGGGATCAGTGACCTCAAAGTATTTCTTTTTTCTTTTTAACGTTTATTCATATTTTTGAGAGACAGAGAGTGAATGGGGGAGGGGTAGAGAGAGAGGGAGACAGAATCCGAAGGCTCCAGGCTCTGGACTGACAGCACAGAGCCCAATGCGGGACTCAAACTCACAGACTGTGAGATCACGGCCTGAGCCGAAGTCAGATGCTTAACCGACTGAGCCACCCAGGTGCCCCTCAAAGTATTTCTAAAATGAAAAAAGAAAGCACTCCCTACAGATGAGATATGAATGTTGTGAGAGTACTTAAAATCCGGAATATCTGCGTGCCGCGGTGGCTCATTCGGTTAAACATCCGACTTCGGCTCAGGTCATGATCTCATGGCTCAGTTCATGAGTTTGAGCCCCGCACTGGGCTCTGTGCTGATAGCTCAGAGCCTGGAGCCTGCTTCGGATTCTGTGTCTCCCCCTTTCTCTTCCCCACCCCTGCTTGTGTTGTCTCTTTTTCTCTCAAAAATAAATACATATTAATAAAAATAAAAATAAATAAAATCCAGAATATCGAGTCTGGATTTTTAGTGTTCTTAAAATTCCTCAATCTCCAATCTCCCCCTTTTCTCTCTGTCCCTTTTTTTCTTCCCCTCCCCCTGCTCCTCTCCCTCTCTCTAATACTAATATGAACTCCTTGTACTTTGCTCTTAGGCCCCCCTTGACATATATAGATATAAATGTAAATATAAATATAAATATACACACACATATATATAATCTATTTTTTTTTTAAATTTTTTTTTTTCCAACGTTTTTTATTTATTTTTGGGACAGAGAGAGACAGAGCATGAACGGGGGAGGGGCAGAGAGAGAGGGAGACACAGAATCTGAAACAGGCTCCAGGCTCCGAGCCATCAGCCCAGAGCCTGACGCGGGGCTCGAACTCATGGACCGCGAGATCGTGACCTGGCTGAAGTCGGACGCTTAACCGACTGCGCCACCCAGGCGCCCCCTATATAATCTATTTTTAATACCTGAAATTTCTTCTCTGAAAAGTACATATTTCTACACTGGTATTTAACCAACAGAATGTAATACCCTCCCTGAAAATGCCAACATTACCTGGCACAGACTAGGGTTAAACAAGTTCTAGGCTTTTAGACAATGAAGAAAAAGTGTTTTCTTATCTTTTTGAGTGTACTGAAGCAGAAGTTAATTCTTTGCTTCCAGATTTGTTTCTTACCAGTGAGAATTGCTGTTGGTTTTGTATCATTTTATTAAATACTACTAATTGTTGGGAAGAGGAAGGAAGAAGTAGAGAAGCCAGAGGGGATAGGGAATTTGGTTTACAGGGAATCTTGACCAGTATCTGCATGGAAAGAACAACACTGTAAAACCCCTGGCAGTAGGCGAGTTTTCTCAAAATAGAAATGTATATTTCCACGTGCCTGGGAAATAGGGCCTTGAGGATACAAGTTGAGTGATAGGAAACTGGCATGGAGGAAAATGTTGGGGAGTTTGGGTTCAACTGGTCCGTCACCTAGCCTCCTCAGATGTGAAGTGAGCAAGCCCTGTGAATTTAACGTCTGAATGTGTCTTAAGAAAGATGGCTGTCATTCTGGTTCACTGCTCATGCCTGCACAGTTAACAGTTGCAGTAAATTGCACCTTGAAATACTGATGTGTGAAAATCAGAGTCACTGTTCATGAGTGCCTAAGTTCATTCTGCAGGGCAGCACTAAGGTCAGAACTCTTTACCTACCTAAATCTTTGAAGCATGAGAACCAAGATGAAGAAGAGTTTACAGTAGGGCAATATTTCTCAAATATAACTGTACATAAAAACTCACCCAGGTTGCTTTTAAAAATACAGATATGGGGAGCTCACCTAGAACCTTTAAAAATGGAATTTCAGGAGATGAGGCTCAACAACTTGCATTTTTTTCAGAAGTTTTCCAGGTGATTCTGATAGGCAGTTGGTCCTTATCATGGGCTAGATTATGGGTCTAGGAAAGACTAGACCTGGGCTGGCTCTACTGGGGAGCATCCTTCCGGAGCTTCTGTGGTTTTGGGGTACCAGGTAACTTTTTAATCTAGATACTTACAGTAACCCTTGTCCATTCCATTATTTCTTCTTTCTGGAAGGAGATCTATGAGAAGTCTCAAAGAACTTTATTATGGACCAAAGAGGGTCTCTTTTACACACTTTCATGTATCTACACCGGGAAAGAGCCTCACTGCTCAGTGTAAATTCAGCTGCTGCAATGAATCGTTCCTATTGACATAACACATACTGTCTCCCCACCTTCTAAAGCAATTTCCTCTTGAACCCTTCCTTCTCTCCTCCACCTACCACCTTATTTCTTTATAGCAATATTACTCAGAAAATTGTTTTTATTAGCTGTCTCCAATCCCTGCAGCCCCTCCCCACTGGAGACACACACACATACACACACTCACACATGCATGTGCACACACACACATTCTCTGGCTTTCATCCCTGTCATTCTACCACACCAGTTGTTGTCAAGGGCAGCAGTAAATCTCGAGGTTGTCGAATCCAGTGACCAATGGGTCAGTCTTCATCTTTCTCAGTCTTTAAGGAGTATTTGACTCTGTTGGCCATTCTCTTCTTCTTAAAATGTGTTTTAAGACTTGGCCTCTGACAAGGATGCGGGGAAAGAGGAACGCTTTTGCACTGCTGGTGGGAATGCAAACTGGTGTAGCCACTCTAGAAAACAGTATGGAGGTTCTTCAAAAAATTAAAAATGGAATTACCCTACAACCCAGCAATTACACTACTAGGTATTTATCCAAAGGATGCAAAAGTGCTGATTCAAAAGGACACATGTGGAACTTAAGGGGAGAAAAAACATGAAATAGAGGAAGGTAAGCAAAAATAAGATAAAAACAGAGACAGAGACAAACCATAAGAGCCTCTTAAATATAGAGAACAAACTGAGGGTTACTGGTGGAGTGTTCAGGGGGATGGGCTAAATGGGTGATGGGTATTAAGGAGGGCACTTGTTGGGATGAGCACTGGGTGTTATATGTAAGTGAGGAATCACTAAATGCTATTCCTGAAATTATTATTACACTATATGTGAATAAACTTGGATTGAAATTTTTTGAAAAGCTGAAAAAAAAAACTTGGTCACTGAAATTCTATTGATTTTTTTTTTTTTTTTCTGCTTCAGTGGCTGTTCCTTTTTGAGTCTCCTTTGTTGGGTCCTTTTTTTCTTCCCCCACTTCTAAATGTTGGTATGTCCCAAGACCCTGTTCTGTACCTCTCATTTATCTATATCCATTCTCTAGGTGTTTTTTTTTTATCTAACCCCATGGCTTTCAACATTATCTGTATGGTGGTGACTTCCAGATTTCTCTCTCTTGCTTGGAGCTCTTCTGAACCCCAGACTTGCATACATTAATTGTCAACTTGACACCTCCACTTAGAAGTTTGATAAGTATCTCAAAATATCCAGAGCTTAACTCCTAATTTTCTTGCTCTCCATCCCCACACCTGTTCCTGTCATATTCTTCACTAAATAAATGGCACCTTCATCTTTCCAGTTGCTTCCACCACAGCTTACACCCCACATGCAATCAGTATAACTGGCTCCCTCTAGCCTCAAAATGGGGCCAGAATCTGATCACCGCTTACTGATCCCAGCCTGGACCAACCTACCATTATCTTGTGCCTTGTGCAAAAAGCCCCTCATTAGCCTGCTTGTCTTTCTCTGGTCCCCTTTATAGTTTTTTCTCGGTAAAGCAACCAGAATGATCCTTCTAAAATACCAGTCAGGTCATGTAACTCCCTTGGACAAGATCCTCCAGAGGGTTTTCGTATCATTCAAAGTAGAAGCCCAAGTCTTACAGTGGCCTACAAGGCATACATGATTGGCAATCCCTCCTTCCCGTCAGTTTCTCTGACCTCATCCCCCACGCTTTCCTTCTTTTCCGCTCTTACTTCAGCCACACTGGCCTCCTCACCATTCCCCAGAACTTGCCAGGATTCTCCTGCCTCAGGGGTATTCGCATTTGGTTTTCCTAGAATGCTCTCTCCCAGAGGTCTGTTTCCCTTCTTCGTTCTCCTCAAATGTCACCTTATCCAGGTCAGTGAGGCCATCTCTGGTGACAGTGTATTAAATGGCACTTCTCGATGATTTCCACCTTGTTCTTCACTGTGTCATTTATCATCTAATGCATTACATTTTTGTTTTGATTTGTGATTGTTATCTATCCCTTACCTACTTCACTCCCTACTGTGCTGTCAGCCCTACAAGTTTGGGACCTTGTCTGTCTTATTCTCTGTTCTAGTCCTATACTTAGAACAGTGCCACAATATGTGCCTAGTAAATATTTGTTGAATGAATGGAAGAGTTTGGACTTGGAATTATCAAGAGCAGTTTGGCTCTGATCCTTGACCTAATGGGTGGCTGTGGCAAGAAATTAAGCAATTGTGAAAACTGAGAAAGATATTTTGGAATTTAACATATTTTGCGGTATTTGTAGTTGTTTCTTCTTTTGAGGACAGATACCAATAGTATGTAGGGAAAGACAGGGCCAGGTTTATTATGAATTAAACTAGAAAGTAAAAGGCATTGTAGCAAAATGAAGGATTGAGTATTCTAAATAGCTTCATGGACTTTCACTTAAACTCACCTAGCAAGTAGTTGTTAAATAAATAAAAGTACACGGTTGGTCAACTTTCTGTGACTTTGGGGAGTGGAGGGTTTATCAGAGTCGATCTTAGTCTGTTATTGCATCATCGTAATTGTATATGAGAATCTTTTCCCCCTTAGATTTTCTCACTATTCTTTTACCATTCTTTATTCTTCTGTTGATAAAAGAAAAAATTAGTCAATTCTTAATAGTGCATGGATGTCAAAAAACAAGAAATAGCCTCCCATAAAACTATGGTGTCTTTTTTCTTTTTCATATCTTAATAATTAGACTTTTTTAACATATTGGTTTCATGCTGCTTATATTTCATTGCCTCTTTATTTCTGTTCCCTTAGTGTTATAATTAACTTCTTTATTTTCTTTACGTAACTCCATTAAATTCCACATGTCAGTCATTTCCTAATAGTTAGAACTCTATTGTTCAGCTGAGTGGATTTTTTGCCTCAGCTTGGCTGAGTGGGAGTAAATGCTGGCTTCATTCCTTTAGCTTGGCTCAAGGATTTCAGGCATGCTTGTGACCCACTAGCCTGAATTAGAGTCGGTACTGAGTCTTATAAACATGAGGTTTGGGTTAATAAAGCATATGCCCAGTTCTTGGAGTGCAATTTTACTTGGCAGTTTTGTTTCTTTTGGTGAAGGTTTCAACTAAAATGATAAAGATATATAAGTGAGGATAAATTTGTTGTACGTCTAGATGATAGAAAATATCTGTGACCTCCAATAATAATTTGCACCTATTTGAAAGTACCGTCCAAGACTATTTGATATTCTAGTGTTAAGAGTCCTCTCTGTTCACACATTGGCTGTCTGATGATCTCATATTTAATTAGTGTGTTAAGCCAAATCACTTTTGACCCTTTAATTTGCTAAAAAGTATATGGCATTTTTTGGGTATTGCAGTTGGGTAATACAAGCAGCAAGATTTTACTTTTTGAGGATTGCTGTACTAGGTTGGTGCCTTGGTCTTATTCAGCAATAGCACCAAGTTACCAGTAGTTTGTGGGGGGAGTGGTAGGGAGAGAGTGGAACTGTCTTCTTTGGCTTAAACTTTAAATTGGTACTTTATGGAAACATCTAGTTTCCCTAAGAGATTATGGGTTTGTCTTCCCCAGATCCTGCCAATCAACTTCAAAACTTCTGTTTTCCCCTTAGCTCCATTGTTACAGCCACAGCATTACTTTTAGAAATAGCCTTTGGTACAGAATTTTAGCTTTTAAAAGAATTCTAAAATGATTATCTTCTCTGCTCCTTTATCTACCTGCTTTGTATATTTGGGATTGAAACTCTCCATGGCCCAGCGCCACTAATCTGAGCATGCCTCTGTCGGGACAGTGGCACATGTGTGATAGGAAGTGCTCATTGTGTGTATTCAGGAAGTTTGCACTGTTGAAGCCTTTTGTTTATTCGATAGGGATGCTTTCCTCAAATTGTAAATTCCATTGCAGTCGCTTCAATAAATTCAATTTAAAATGACTGTTTGTCAAAGCTATGAAGGTTACTTTTCCTCGACTGTAAGTTGTGCTGATTTAGATATGCCTCGCACAGAATTGTCCCCTTGCACTGTTGGCATTTAGCTGATTTACAAGAGAGAGGGGATGAAAAAGGAGCACCAAAATTTAAGGGAAAGAAGTGGGCTAATAAGTTTTTAAAAACCACCTATTTTGAGGATGAGTTTCAGGCCATAGAAACTAGCCTTTCAACGGGTGGTTCGGCCTGAGTTTTCTAGTGGTTGGCATGAACTCCGTGCACCATCTCACCTCCACACATTCTGTGTGTGATTGTTCCCCTTTATGCTTTCTGATCACCCATCTGTGTCCACTTGAGGATCCCACATTCAGCATTCACTTGGCCCTGGGTCATCTTGACGGGCCAGGCCGTATTTGCACAATCTGTCTGCCGAGGTGGAACAATAACAGCTGGTCCGCAGCTGTACACGTTGTCCTGGGAACTCTTATTTCAGCCAGCAGTTATACTAACAGAAATGAAAACGTTTTCAAATAGTTGCCTTCTGTGACCTCCTGTTTGTGTTAACTGTTTGGAGAATCCCATTTAGTAGCCTGAGCGTCTGCCATCTCTAATTGCCTTTATGCACCACAACCTTACTGAAGTTGTGTACTGCAAACGTCCAGTTTGACTTCAAGGAGAACAGTCACTTTCTGACTCTAAGGAGTTAGCACGTAAGAAGAATAGTGAATCAGTGACTCCTGATTTGATACTTTAGAATGAACCGGTTCTCTTCATTGAATTCAGGCCATGGAAGGGCATTTTCAAGTTCTGGAAAATTCTGTATAGCCATTGTCGTTCATTACCTCAGTGTAAAGAGGGCTGTTTCACAAGATCCTCATGGAATTCTTCTGAGCTGCACATAACAGAGAGGCATTTATGTTCCCCAGCAGTCAGTACTTGAATCCAATTCTAAGACAGCAAGGGTTTCTCCCCTACTCAGAAAGATTAGAAATACTTAACCACGTAGGAGGCTTAAGCAGAATTCCTTGGCTTGGCCCTGCGTGAACAAAGGCTGAATTCTCATTGTTCAGACACTCCCCCCCCCCACCCCCCCCCCACCCGCCTCCCCTTCTCTCGTTCCCTCAGCCAGCATGAACTGTAGGAATCAGAGCAGGAAGTAATAGTTAATTTTGTGTGCCTCATTCTAAACATCTGTACTTGAGTCTTTTTGTTTATGGAAGGAATGTGTAAGGGGGAGGGGGGAAAGCAGTAGAACATTCAGAAGCTAAATATTTTCTTGAGGGTGTGTATATCTATGGTTAGTCTTCATGTGCATGAACGTGAGGTGAGTTGAGGGGAGGAGGGGGGATGTTCTAGTTGTATAGTTGCTGGAATACTTTCCAGACGTCTACTTACTGATTTTCTTAATTGTTTGGCTTGGCCTCTTTACCTTAAAGTCATACTGCCTACTTTTATATGCTCCCACAGTGTAAAAATAGTAGAGAAGCTATCATTGGACTAGAAATCAGGAGACCTGGTCCTGTGTCCTATTTATCTACCATTTAACTAGATCTTTTCATTTTGTCCACTGTGAAACGAGTAGGATGGATAGATAAAGAGTAGGGAGGTATGATGAGGGAGAAAGAGAGGAGAGCGACTGTCCATGACAGGTCTTGACTGCAGCTGTTTAATGGAATAAAAGCCAGCTCCTTAGTTTCCCAGTTTTTGATTATCCATGACTACAGGTAATTGTGGATAGATAACTCAGGCCTTGACTCTTCTCCATTTTCTGTATTTGCTTCCCTATTTATTCAGATTAGATTCCAAATCCTTGATGTAATTTCAGTCCCATTTTCTTATCCATAAAAGGGGTATGAAGCGGCTGTAGAAAATTGCACCCACACAGAGATATCTGTGCAAAGTCTGTACCCTGTTCTTGGCAGCCCTGTTTCTGCCCAGCAAGGATTCTTTTCCTCTAGTCCACTTTCTCTGTGGTCTCTACAGTGGCTCTTATGAAGTCTCTACCCTCTCTTCAGATATTCCCACTGGCTTTGCTCTCAACCCCTTAGCAGGTACCTGTGATTTTCACTGCACAGAAAAAATAAAGTCATCAGAACTCTTTCAACTTGCATTCCTTAAAACCTACTCAGTCATTTGCATTTGCTCCTACATAGAAAGTAAGGGTACGGGTTTTCTCCTGTATGGAGCCAGTTCTCTCATTAGCACAGAATCCCATTCTTATTTCCTAGCCTTGTTTCCACATTCAGTCTTTCCCTGTCAGCTGACTCGACCACAACAGCATATAATACAACCTCATATCTCCTATCTAAAAAAACAAAAAGGAAAGAAAAATCTTCCTTGACCCTACATTCCATCCCCTTCTCTTCATTCTCTGCCCCCCACCTTGCCAAATGTTATAGCAGGTGACTACACTCGTTGTATCTTCTATCCTACCTTTTTTTTTTTTTAAACTTTTTTTTTTTTTTAATACTTATTTTTGAGACAGAGAGAGACAGAGCATGAACAGGGGACGGGCAGAGAGAGAGGGAGACACAGAATCTGAAACAGGCTCCAGGCGGTCAGCACAGAGCCCGACGCGGGGCTCGAACTCACGGACCATGAGATCATGACCTGAGCCGAAGTCGGACGCTTAACCGACCAAGCCACCCAGGCGCCCCTCTATCCTACCTTTTATCTGCCATTCATCTTCAGTCCCACCCACCCTGCCCACAGAACTGCTCTAAGTACAGCAGTGACCCGTTTGTAGCTTGAAGCCAATGGACATCTCAGTCATTGTCTTACATGACTCTCTTAGCATATTTTAATACCAGTGATTATTTCTTCCTCAAACCTTCTTGGCTTCCACGATATTGATGATCTTACTTGTCTCCCTCTCTGGCCTCACAGCCTCCTCTGTAGTCCTACCATCTGCTGTCTGTGCTTTAAATGTTGATGCTCCTGAGAGTGATCTCAAAAGTCAACTCTCTTCTCACTCAGCACACTTGCTTCATTGGTCTCAACCGTACCCAACCTTCACCATCCATCTACATGCTAATCTATATATCTGACTCAGACGTCTCTCTTGGGCTTTCAGACCACTCACATCCAACTTCATACTAGACATTTCCTCTTGTTTAGATGACCCACAGATACCTCAAAACTAGTACATCCAGAATTGAATTCATGTCCCCATCCTGCCCTCTACCGCTGCCTCCAGTCCTGCTTAACCTCCCCTGTCCTCTATTTCAGTGGGTGGCTCTGCGCTCCATCGACTTGTTTGTAAATTAGGAAACTGTTATTTTAAATCCTTCTACCTTATTTCTGGAAAAGAAGCTTTGACAGTGAAACAACATGTCAACAGAGTAAAAGAAGAGGAGGCTTTCAGAGGTGGCTCCTGCTCCCTCTTACTCTCCATTGGTCACCAAGTTACTACTGCGGTCTGCTTCCTCCATCTCACCCAAATCCACTCATTTCTTTCCATTCCGGCTGCCCCTGTTTTTAGTTCAGCCACCGTCATCTCTCCAGGATTATTGCCACATCTTCTTTTCTCCCTACTTTTAATCCTGTCCCTTCCAACCTAATCTCTACCCAGTGGCCAGAGTGATCTTTATAAAAGTCAAATCTGATCATGTATTTCCTGGTGCAAATCCTTCAGCAGCTCACCATTGCCCTTAGGTTGAAGTTGCTCTTTAACATGGCCTCAGGCCTGGCCTGCTGTCCTTCCTGGTGAGTCCATCTCCAGCCACTCTCTCCAGTTCTCGCTGTGTTACACAACTCTGATTCTCAGTGATCACTCCTCTGTGTTCTCTGGGCTTTCATACATGCTGTTTCATTTGCCTCGACCACTGATCCCTGTTTGCTTGGGTACTTCCTCTACATTCCTCAGGTCCTGGATATTGATGTTACTTCCTCTAGAAAATGTTTTTTGACCCTGCAAGTCCAGGTTAGGTGACTTTCCTCCATGCTCCCAGAACTTTGTGCACTTGTCCTGTCAAAGCACTCATCGCAGGGGAATTGCAGTGGTCTGCCTCCACCACTGGACTGACTCTAATTCGGAGTGCAGTGTACGTGGCCGTCTTGTCATGTGGCATGTGTGAGCCTCCTTTACCAGTTGCCGCAGAGCCCTTTTTCTCTTCCAGCTGTGGCCGTGGGTCGGAAGGAAAAAGGCAGCTCCAAAAACAAGGTTCAGTGAGTGCGGCCGGCACCAGTGAACTAGTTTGCTTCAAAGTTTAATGCTAGTAGCAATGTTGCTTACTCACCTTCTGCCTGCCGCCCGGTGCTATGTCTGTGGCAGCAGTGAGAGGGACCACAGAAGCCCATTTCTTTCAGAGTGTGGCTCTGTGATGCCGATTTTAGTCTGGAACACAACATACCCAGCTCCATTTTATCTTCTCTCCTTTGATCCAGTCTCCTGCAGGTTGGGTTGTTAAAGAACAATGAGATGTCAGAAATGGAGACAGAGAGAGTAGAAACAGCAAGGGTAATCTGTAATCCACAGGTTAGTGAGTAAGCCTTTGAGCATCCCAGACCACCTGTCCTGAAGAGAACTCAATTGTTTCACCATTCCAGAATGTCTTAGATCATCTCTGGCATGCCATAGATATTATATTAAAAATCCACGCCCTCATTCAAAGGGAACACACCTTAACGGTTTTGATACAGCAGAGATAGAGGTTAAATTTTCATTCTTTTAACAAGACAGTTGCAAACTGGATTTTCATAACCTGTGTCCAACAAAATGTAGTACTGCATCTTAGGTAGAAGATCCAGATTTGTGTACTACTCTTTAGCAACTATACTAGGTAGTCCCTGGCCCAGTCAGACCTTTACATGTGAACATAGTCGGGATCCTAATTCAGGATTTTTTTTTTCTAAACTCCATTATAATAATGCCTTATATTTGTATAGAGTTTTACAGTTAACCAGGTATACGTAAGATCTTAGTTTGTCCTTTCAACAACACTTTGAGGTAAAGGGCTCAGGGGTCATCACCTTCATTTTTGCAGAGGAGAAAATGGTGGAACAGAAATCACACAGCTAGTCATTGAAGGAGCCAGGACCTGAGCTCAGGTCTCATAACGCCCAGTCCTGCGTTCTCTCCATCATGCCACACACCTTTGTGTTCAAAATTGTATGTGCGTTTCGTGTATATGGGGGACAGTTAATTAAACTTCTCTTTTAAGATCTAGACCGCCTAAGAAATAGTTAGATATGGCTCATCATATTAGTTTATTGTAGATAATACTGGACTAAAGAATAGAGCCTGGACACATGACTTACATGGGCTTTCTGCTCTCCCCCCGTCCCCTCCTCTCCAGCCCAGTTGAACTCACCCACTTAGTCCCGCATCTAGTAGTAGGACAACAGCAGGCCTCCCTGGCACAGAGGCAGACACACTGCCTTGCATTGAGGAGTCCAGGACAGGACCTTAGGCAGGCAGCTGGAGAGTGAGCTGAGGAGATTCCAGGCCACACGTGACCATCACTCGTCCCCTGAGGATGAGCAGGTACATGGAAGTAAGAGGATGGCAGAAGTCTCTCCTCAACACTTCTGAGAGTGTGCAGGAGTTCCTCTTCTGTGAGCTTTATAAGAGAGGACTGAGCTGGTTCTTCCTGTGGAGTTAATCCACTTGGGGAGGAAAGACTGTAAGGTCTTTGAGTGCAAGGACCTTTTATGTCTAACACATTCTGTGCCCCAAAGTGTATAGTGTAGGACTGAACATGTAGTTGTGCCCAATAAATACTTGTTGGCCGGTCTGTAATCTTCACTATAGCATGGAAGTTGCAGAGGATAAACATTGTCAGAGAAAGACCCAATTTGTGAATGAAAGGTGATTAAAAACAGTTGCACATTGTCTTTTTGACCCACCTGAAGGCACACTGGCTGGCAACCAAGGTGTCCCAGCCATCAGACCACACCCTGGCTGCCACAGGGAGCTGTCTGACCGGTGGCTCTTCCTCCAGAAGACAGCAGCCCAGTTCGTCCCTTTTGCCGACTTTTCCTGTTCAGATCTTGCATATTCTCCTTTGAACATATTCAAACAAGTTCTTTAAACTCCCATTCTCCTTTTCTCTCTCTCCCTTTTTTTCTCTTTGTTCAGCTGCTAGAGGAATTTTTTTTCTTCCTTTTCTACTCCCTGCCCCATCTCTTAATCACTGTCCTTTTCTCTTTCTCAAATCCCTGTCTTAACTTGGTGGATAAGTAGAAGAATAGTGCTGAAGATAGTCCTCCTGCATCAAGAAGTAACATTACAGTTAATAGAGTGAGTTTTTAAATACCTTGAAAGTTTCCAGAATACTGATCTAGAAAGTCAGCAAAAATTTTCTTTTCTGTTTTTTTTTAATTAAATTGTTTATGCTGAAGCACCAGCATTAAGAATAAATGTACTTTCTAATTCAATTTTGCTTTTGTTTGATAGAAGTACAGTGCTACCATTTTTCATGGCAAACAAAATTTCAACAATGCATGTCCTAAACAAGCTTTTATGAGCCAACTTATGAACCCAACTATAACTTGTCATTTCTCAGGGAAAACACCCACTATTTCCAGGTTTCCAATTGCCTAATGGACACAGCCAATGTGTCGTGTGTTCTGGAACCATCTTGGTCCAGGGTGCACAGGGCAGTTTGTGTTCTCTCTTCGTCAAGTTCCAAAGCAAACTGGGAAGAGAGGGAATTTCTTTGCTTCCTATGTATGACTTTTGAATGTCTTGTTTGTCTCACAGGAAAAGCTTTTGACATCACATACGTGCGCCTCAAGTTCCACACCAGCCGCCCGGAGAGCTTCGCCATTTACAAGCGCACACGGGAAGATGGGCCCTGGATTCCTTACCAGTATTACAGCGGCTCCTGCGAGAACACCTACTCGAAGGCAAACCGTGGCTTCATCAGGACAGGAGGAGATGAGCAGCAGGCCTTGTGCACAGATGAATTCAGTGATATTTCCCCTCTGACTGGAGGCAATGTGGCCTTTTCAACCCTAGAAGGAAGGCCGAGTGCCTACAACTTCGACAATAGTCCGGTGCTGCAGGTAATGCATCCAGAATTTAGCTTTGCCTCCGGTTAGTTGTTCCATGTACCTACGGGATGCAGGAAGATGGATTGTATGGGGGCCTTTGGTCCCACTTCAGAGGGAGGGGGTGGGTGTGGAATCTACCCCAGCAGGACGGACAGGTGGATTTTATCCTGCTCTCCTGTAGATGCTCAGTATGGGAAGAAGAATCGTTTTGTTCCTGCTTCCCAAATGATGTTCTTCTATCCCTGTGCACGCACCAGTGATTTCTGGGCTACAGCTTCTAGAAATCTTGAAAGCCGAACAATTTTAACTTGGCTCTTTACTCACAGTGGAAACATTTTGCTTCTGACCTTTTGAAGAGAGTATTTGAGTCTACCCATTATTTTTGCATCCTTTCTTATCTCTTCTCTGATTTGACAAAAGGAAAAGTATTTTTTAGTGTTCGCAAGGGGGAACAATTGGAGCAACATCTGAGAACGCCATCCTTCTTTGTAACCGTGCAGGGAAATTTGGACTGGGTCTGTTTGGCTCTGTTGTCAGTCATAAAAACTTCTCATCACCTAAAGGCACTGGTGTTTGTGACAAGATATAAATTTAGGTACACATGGTATAGTGCCTGAGCATCAAGATAGAAACTTTTCTCCATTTAAGCACAAAAAGAATTAAAGCTGTCCTTTTTCTCGAAAATTCTGTGCACATATTCCTTATATGCCATAATTTGGAATCTTTCTGTAACACAGAATTGGAGATGCTTCTGTCATGTGGCTGAAGTTAACATCTAAATGGGGACAGCCTGTATTAATTGACTGAGACAAAGACTGGATGTGGGTTTGCAAATGCTGTGTACATTTTATGAAAAGCTGTTGGGATTTCTAAGTAGGGAGTCCACTCATTCTTCTGGGCTTCATGCTTTTGTGTCTTCTCACGCTTTCTCTTTGAAATTTATTATATTCAGAGACTTTCTAAATTGGTTGTATGGCTTTGCATTGTGTCAAAAGATGAGAATCTATTTCTCTGTGGGTCCAATTCTTCCCTTCCATTATATTTCTGTAGTTTGCTGTGCGATTGTACGTCTTGATCATGGTAAAGTCTGAGGTTATGGTGAGCAGTGAGTATGTCTGCAAAGGCCTTTGAGTAACGTGTTTCTTGCAATGGTGATAAGATGTATTCAAAATAAGTAGGAAGAATTAACTGCTTTTGATAGATGAAAACACAGAAGACTGAATGTCTAGGGGAGATGTGATCTACAATTTTCTTAAGCTGATCAACTAGCAAACATTTGCTAGCTTAGTTTCTTACTATCCAGATTATTCTATTTTACTGTCCTGCAGAGACAATGGTATAGTCAGCGGGAAAAAGCAGTGACATTATGTGACTGTGATTTTATGGCACCTTTGCTAACTGTATGCCTTGTCAGCCTATCTTGAAGCGGTTCCCCCAGCTGTAGGGATTCTGTTTGCTACTCTCTCTCTTTTTTTTTTTTTTTTTTTTTTTAAAGTACTACTCAGTGTGGGGCTCGAACTCATGACCCTGAGATCAAGAGTTACATGCTCTACCAACTGAGCCAGTCAGGCATCCCTGATGTTTGCTACTCTTTATGCCATAGGAACTCATGAGACTGAATGTGGTGAAAATGCTATGGGCATCTGTAATCGATTTGGTCAGTTGCTGTCATTATGCAAAAACATTAATTATGTGCCTCTGAATGTAAGAGGTCTGGTTTTCATACCCAGTTGCCAAGGAGGGTTAGCTGATTTGACTTTAGCTGATAATGACCCTTTTTCCTCATTGCTTCCTGTGCCTCTCTCCAGAAGCTGTGATCTCCCAGATGGGAGAGGAGACCCTTCCTGGTTTCATTGTATATGAATATTATTAAGCATATACTGATTTATAATAATAGTCAACTTTTATTACAACACTTGCTATAAGTGCCAAGCAGTGTCCTGAGCCCTTGAGATAAATTAGCTATATGTACTCATTTAACCCTCATAATAACTCTACATGTAGACACTTTTAAAATTCTATTTATTTTTATTTTTATTATTTTTTGAGAGTATGCACGAGCAGGGGAGGGGCAGAGGGAGAAGGGGGAGACACACACACACACACACACACACACAGAGAGAGAGAGAGAGAGAGAGAGAGAGAGAGAGACACAATATCTCAAAGCAGGCTCCATGCTTAGCACAGAGCCTGACATGGGGCTTGAACTCCTGAAACTGCGAGATCATGACCTGAGCCAGAATCAAGAGTTCGGCACTCAACCAAGTGAGCCGTGCAGGTGCCCCTCCCTTCTTGGGGCGGGGGGCAGGTAGACAGTTTTATTATCTTCATTTTACAGATGAGGCATGGGCATTATTTATCAGGAGAGGTAAAGTAACTGATCCCAATTGCAGTTTTAAGGAGCAGAAATGGGATTCAAAACCTAGAAAGGCTAGCTCCAGAGCCTGTTCTTTTTAAGATGCCCATTGTGAAAAAAATGACTTAAACCTAACTCTTGAGAAGCTTTTATTCAAGGGAAGCTGTTATAAAGATGAAGCTCGAAGGAGAGATAATAAGCATTAAACACAGAGATATGTTTAGCTATTTACATTACAGACGACTAAAAGATTCCTAGCATTGTGGCCATGAGTGGGTGTTGTTATTGGAGCTCCAAGTTTGCATGCGGTGGAATCATCATCTCTTCTCCTTTCTAATTATACTTGGAGGCTTCACGGGGATTAGCTTTTATGAGGCCTCGATGTTGCTCTGTATGCCAGGTGTTTGGCATGGTTTAAGCTGTGCTCCTTAATCAGGGGTGTGCCTCCCAGTCTCATGGGGAGCCTCCTGGAAACACAGACGCCTGCTGCTCTGCACTTGCTTGTTGCGTCTCCACTGTTGATGCCCACGTGTGGTCCCACGATAGGACTTTCCGTGGAAGTGGCATCTTTGGGTGGTCATGTATAATATGCTACTCCAAAACTTAACAGTTCTAAATGACCGTGATTTATTATTTCTCCTGATTCCGTATTGACCTGAGCTCCCTCAATGGCAGGTCAGCTGGGAACTGGGTTTGTCTCTCCCTGTGGCCTTAAAGCTTCAAGGTGACTAGACTAGGCTTCCTTGCATGATGGCAGAAGTGTTCCAAGAGAGTAAGTCCCAGTGCACAAGTGCTTATCAGACTTCTGTTTGTGTCACATTTGCTCATGTCCCCTAGGCAAAAGCAAGTCACATGCCCCAGCCTAGAATCAGGGTGGAAAGGGACTGCGCAGGGTGTGGACACTGGCAGAATGATTCATTGGAATCATCATTATAACAGTCTACCATAGAGGTAAACATCTGACTAAAATTAGCTCAATGAAAGGGCATTTATTATAAGGGCTTAGAGCTCATAAAACCTAGGGAAAAACTTTAACTTTCATTCTTGTCCTCTGTTATTATGGTACACCTACCAATTTGATCAGTTGTGGTTTCTTCAGATTTGTTCATTTGCTCAGCCTATGTATTTGAGCACCCACTGTATGCTAAGCACCAGGGAGACTGCAGTAAACAAAGCAGATAAGTCCTTCTCTTGTGGGGCTTAGAATCTTGGTGGTGATTAGAATGGTGGGCTTAGAATGATGGTGGCGGTGGCAGTGGCGGGGTGGGGGGAAGGTGATGGAAAGAGACAATATAAATAAAACAGGGGGCACCTGGGTAGCGTCTGACTCTTGATGTTGGCTCAGGTCATGATCTCACGGTTTGTGAGTTCGAGCCCTGCGGGGGGGTCTCTGCGCTGGCAGTGCAGAGCCTGCTTGGGATTCTTTCTCTTCCTCTCTCTCTGCGCTTCCTCCGCCTGCTCACGCGCTCTCTCTCTCTCTCTCTCAAAATAAATAACTTAAAAAAAATTAAGACAGGAGAGTGAAATAGGGAGTTGGGGTGGGCAGCAATGTTTGGTTGGGTGGCCAGGGAAGGCCTCACAGAGAAGTGACATTATGGGAAGGGTCAGGACAAAACTGCATCTGATTGGCCCCAGCCAGCATAATGATTTATTATTTTGTACTTGGATGTCTCTCCCAGATCTATCAGTAGTGGACTAGGGATGGAGGGAGAGGTAGATGATGGTACAAAATGGGCAGGAGGAGACAGTGACCAGCATATCTAATACCACTGTGGTGCCCCATGAGCTCTGTGCTGGCTTCTCTGCTGGATTTGGGGCACGGATACAGGGTGGAGAGAAGGGGCGTGTGTACGGAGTCCCTCCTGTATGCTAAGCCTTTAAAAGTATATTTCCTCTAAGCCTGTCAACAGCCTTGTGAAGAAACGATTATTATTCCTGCTTTTTGGGACTCTGAGTGATAACAACTTAGATCAAAAGAAGGGAAGAGTCCAGAAGGAGAAAAATACTAGGAAATTAAGGGAGTCCTCGAATAATATATCTGATTTAATGCTAGAAGAGGACACAAGTCACATGATATATTAACTGTTGGAAAAGTTTAGAAAATTTTGTTGCATATATGTCCCTCATCTTCAGTTCCTTTACCTTTTTCTGTTTTTTTTATTAATTTTTTTTCCCTCACAGGAATGGGTAACTGCCACTGACATCAGAGTCACACTCAATCGCCTGAACACCTTTGGAGATGAAGTGTTTAACGACCCCAAAGTTCTCAAGTCCTACTATTATGCAATCTCTGATTTTGCTGTGGGTGGTAGGTAAGTAAATCATTAAATAACTTTGAAAATGACTGGAGCTTTGGTTTATAAGTGAGTGTAGCAACTTTCTTACAACCATATTAATTAATAATTTTGTTATTTCTATAACCTTGTCAAATCAGCGCCCTTGCTGAATTCTTGCTGGGCACCTCAGCACAAAGCGATGCAACAGGCACTCTGAAGCCACCATGGAAGCATAGGACATTCACCTGCTGAAAAGGACTTGACCTTCCAGGATCGTACAAATGAATGGGGCAGGCAGTGTATGAACGTGTGAAAAATTAAACACGTGTTTTAGATAAAAAGAGGCCCTATGTCAGAGAATGAGACAGAACTCTCAGGCTAGAGAAGCAGATGGGAACCAAGCTGGGCCTTGAAGAATGGGTAGAATTTGGATAAGGAAGCAGGATAGGTGGGTGGGATTCAGGAGGGTGGGTGTGCCATGAGCAGAACTATAGGGTTGAGGAGGTACCTGGGTAGCTCAGTCGGTTAAGCGTCTGACCGGCTCAGGTCATTATCTCATGTTTGTGAGTTTGAGCCCTACATCGGGCTCTGTGCTAACAGCCCAGAGCCTGGAGCCTGCTTCGTATTCTGTGTCTCCCTGTCTGCCCATCGCCCATTCGCACTCTGTCTCTCTCTCTCTCTCAAAAATGAATAAATATTAACAACAACAACAAAAACAAAAAAAAAGAAGTGTAGGGTTGGGAGATTATAGGCTTACTAGGCTTAAGAAAAACCTCCTTGGTGAATATTTGGAGTAAATGGAGTGAAAGCTGATGGAGGCTGTAATCAATGAGAAATCGTGTACTTTTTTGAAGTAAGACTATGATATCTAAACAGTGGTTAAGATTAGTTGCAGGCAAGGTGAAAGAGTGCCATCAAGAGAATTTATATTCTTGTTATGATGCTGTGATGTAGGTGTTAGATGACAAATATCTGGCATTAGGGTGGTGACAGTAGATTGGAAAGGAACAATTTAGGTGGATTTCATTGTGAAGCAAGAATTATCAGGCCTTTAGGCAAAGATGATTTTAAGGTTTAATGATTAGGAGAGTGATGGCACTATTAATGAAATAAGTGAAGAAGATGAGTTAATTTAGGGAGATGATGAGTTGTAGACATCTAAAATTTTAGGTTATGGGGGATATGTAAATTTGTGCATTAGTGAAGGATAGGAGTCAGGAGAAAGATGAGAGCTAGGGATATAAATTTAGGATATATCTGGCACACTGTAGATGTTCAGGAAAGGTCTGAGTGTATTAGGACATAGTAGTGGAAGCTGTGGAACTGATTCTGTCTGTAAAGAAGCCAGTGAGGGAAACATCAGGACACCAGAACGTGTGTTAATACTCATGGACATTTCCATGAGTCCTTAATTTATGACTGTGCCTGCATCCGAGGGATCCTTCAGGGATTCTTGCCCCAAACAACCTGAGAGAATATCAAGCTCCCAGAGTTCCATATGGTAGTTGAATGTCTCTTACTACCTTCAGATCAGGAAAATCATTATGACAGATCATAGCTGACATAATTATTGACTTATAGTATGCCTGCACAATCCTAGGCACATAAATAAAGCAGCTTCTTGACCCTCTCAGTAACTCTGTGAAATTCACATTCTCATCATCCCTATTTAATAGCTAAGGCACAGAGGTTAAGTTACATTGGTAAGTCATAGGGCAGGGTTTCAAACATGTATCCTGGCTTCAGAGTCCATGCTCTGCTTAACCTCTGCACTTGGCCGCTCCTTGACACATGCAGTTGACTTCCGGAAGTGATCCTCCAGATGGCCTCAGAAATTGTTAGAGACTTTCTTCTTATGTCTGGTCAATGCCCCATCCCTGGTTAAATACAGATGGGGTGGTGGTGTTTTTTTGTTTTTTGGGGTTTTTTTGCTTGTTTAATTTTAATTCCTACCTAAAAATCATTACTTAATTTTGCTTAGTTCCTCAGTTTACAGTTTTGAGTGGTAAAACTAAAAAATGTTCTGAGGTTGCTTTTAGTTCTCTCTGTACATCATTTTTTTGTATCCATTTCTGGGACTTTGTGGCTGTTTCTTATTTCTGAGTGCCTGTTCTCTTCCTAGGTGTAAATGTAACGGACATGCAAGCGAGTGTGTAAAGAACGAATTCAACAAGCTGGTGTGTAATTGTAAACATAACACTTACGGAGTGGACTGTGAAAAGTGTCTGCCTTTCTTCAATGACCGGCCGTGGAGGAGGGCGACCGCCGAGAGTGCCAGCGAATGCCTGCGTGAGTGCCCCTTGGCCTCCAGCTGTTAGATTATCTTGAGGGTTTCCAGAGTGGGGAGCGGGAATGGGTGACTTCCTTCTGTTCCTCCTTGCAAGGAAAACTCTGAAAGGCAGTGCTTCTTCCATCATTTGAGAGCATGGAACGGTAAACTTACATGCACATCAGAGGAAAATCCTAGATGAAGGCAGTTGGCTATGGATATAAAGTATGCTCATTTTGTGTTTCCTTCATGAACACACATACCAGGGTGGGGGCAGCATCTCCAAGGTTTGGAACTTTGCATAGATCCAAATAGTGGGCAAGTGTAGCCTCCTGTAAAATTTGGTTTCTCTAGTCTTTTCTTTGCTGCACATGTAGAATATTTTCCTGCCAATGGTCATTTACTCAAGCAGTCAGGATCATTTATTAATATGTGTTGGATATGTTGATTTCTAGACTAAGACTGTCATTCAAAAGATGATTTTCCCAAATTATTTTTCCTTTATTTCACGAAAGAGCCCAATAGGGAGAATCTTCCTTCTCCTCCCGTGCAGATGTGGGTGGCTTTGGGAAGGAGAGTAGATTCTAGTATTTCTAGAAAAATGTAAAATGAAAAATATTATACATTGTTTATCCCTTCATAATGGCTTGGTTTATTTTGAACAGATAGAGAAAGATGTCTCAGGAGAAAGGAACCATGAAACTATGTGATTGTGATTTGCCAAGGACTTAAAAATAAGAAAATTTTAAAGCAGATATAATTTTTTATGACCTTATAAATATTTATCATCTACTCTTGATAAAGGGATAAGAAAGAAGACACTCCACACTCACTGGAATGGTTGGCAGAAACCTTGAGAAACGACCAATATTTTGTCTCATGACTATTTCTATTAGTTGCCTAGAGCAGATTTTCTTTTTATTTATTTTTTAATGTTTATTTCTGAGAGAGAGGGAAGGAGGGAAGGAAAGAGTAGGGGCAGAGAGAGAGAGGGAGACACAGAATCTGAAGCAGGCTCCAGGCTGAACTGTCAGTACAGAGCCTGATATAGGGCTCAAACTCATGAACCATGAGATCATGACCTGAGCTGAAGTTGGGTGGTTAACTGACTGAGCCACCCAAGGGCCCCTAGAGCAGATTTTCTTATCTTCCCTTTTCCTCAGCAATTCCCAGATCTGAAGATAAATTGTGCAGCTTCCTCTAGAATTCCTACATACTTGCTTGACTTTCTCTTCTTTTACTGAACTGTAATATCTAGTGTTAGAAGCTACAGGATTAAGGTCTTAACAAAAAGAATGACATGCCCCTAAGATGTGACATTTAAATAAATGTACACATGTGTTTGACAAGTATTCTGTTCAATGATAGGGTCACATTTGGAGTCTCTCCAGGACCATTATGAGAAGAATAAACAACAGATTGCCAATTTACCACTAGCAGACAGGTGGTTTGCCTTCTCACCAGCTGATGATAAAGGAGACACAGCACCTGCTTTACCTGGGGGTTAGGACAGTGTAGACAAGGGAACTGTTCTGCTCCACATCCCAGACCACCAAACCTTTTAGCTGGGGATGGACCGAGTTTGGCTGGGGATGGGATGTGCAGAATAATCTAGAGAGGCTTGAGAGAAGAGAAATAGCAAACGAAGAAGAGAATGGGAGTTCTACAAGTTACTTAACACAACTCTAATTTTTGCTACCAGTGATTCAAGTTTCTAAAAAGTATTCAAGTATAATCCTATTAAAAAAATAATTATAAAGAAGGGGAGGTGAAAAAAAGAAAATATATATACTCAAACATTTTTTTAAAACAACTTTATCTGAAATCAAATAAAACTTTAGTGCTTAAGATACTGCCTGTACTTTGTGTGGAATATATAATTCTAAGGAAAAAAAACTTAATAGAAATGTAATAAAGAATTTCTGTGACTACATGTATGTGTTCTTAAAATGTAGTTGCATTGTGTAGGGAATATAGTTGGCATTGTGGGTCCCCAGTGGATGACTGTGTCTAGTGACACTGAACGTCCCTTCAGTCCTGCCTCCATCTGCAGGGGCACCAATCTTACCTCACGTGTCTCTGGTTCCCCCAGTCTGGCTATGCAAGTAGTCTGGCACTTCGAAAGTTAGTGTCTTAATGTATTTGAATCATCTGAGGGCTGAAAAGTGAGGTAGATGAAAGCCCGCATATAAATTGGCACCTTGTTTTTGAAGCTGGTATTGAATGAAGGATAAGGATTTAGAAAAATTAGAATTCAACTTGGCTTTTACTTGCATTTAAACAATTGCCCAGAGATTCTAAGTACTGGAATTTCTTGTATTTTATGGTGGCCCCGGGGGGTTTTGTTTTAAGAAATTTTATTTTATTTTATTTTATTGAGAGAGAGTGAGAGCATGAGCGGTAGAGGGAGAGAGAGAATCTTAAGCAGGCTCCACACTCAGTGTGGAGCCTGACAGGGAGCTTGATCTCACGACCCTAGGATCATGACCTGAGCCAAAATCAACAGTCAGGAGCTTAACCAGCGGAGCCACTCAGGCACCCCGATGGCATTGTTTTTGATAAGACCATTTCTTGGTAAACTGATAATGTGGCCATCTAAACCCTTTACTGACATACTCCTTTTTGTTTTTAAATGAACAACGCATCAAGTAGGCGGTCTTATCCTACCACCCTTTGGGCCACAGGGATATGGGAAATTATGGTTTGGTTTTCTTGGAGTCTTGAAAATGCTGTTTGGCTAAGGAACATGGATCTGACTTAACCCATATGTTTTGGCCAACAGCCTGTGACTGCAATGGCCGATCACAAGAATGCTACTTTGACCCTGAACTATACCGGTCCACCGGCCATGGTGGCCATTGCACCAACTGCCAGGGCAACACGGATGGTGCCAAATGTGAGAGGTGCCGGGAGAATTTCTTCCGCCTTGGGAACAACGAAGCCTGCTCTCCGTGTCACTGTAGTCCTGTGGGTAAGTGACAGGCAGAGTCAGCTTCAGCCTGATGGATTGAAACACAAAATAAGGGCTCCCTGTCTCCCCAGAAAATCTTTGTTTCCTAAGTATCTGCACAGGTTAGGTATGGAAGTGTGTACATTATTGTACCCCCACCTCCACTCTGTTTAACCAAGTTAGGCTTTCAAATGATTTTCTGGTGTGTATAAAAGTGTGGGGTTGGCCTGAGTAATGGTTTTGTAAATAATTAGTAACACGATCCCAGAAACCAGTTTGAACTTTGACTGTAAAAGGTTAGCTGTTTCGTGAGTTCTTCCTTGTTAATGACTTTGTTTAGTTTACAGTCCTTAGAGGACTGAACTTTCTCAGTATGTTGGTGTGTGTTCAGAAACATAGAGTGCTCTTAGTCTGTTCTACTCTTTCAAGAGTTTGACCTTTATTTTGTTGTGCCTGTATATACTTAAGTTCTAGACGTGGGCCTTAAGGATCCTGTGCTTGCCCACAGAGAAGGGACTGGTTTTGAGTACAGTTTATCGTTGGGTGCAGAGTGCCTTGTTTTTCAACATTGATGAGCAGGGTGTGTGTCTGGAAAGTTAAAATGTTATGGCTTAAAAGGATATTATTTTGAGACAGTGAGGATTTAAAATTTGATCTTTATTCCCTCCGTAACAATCTAGAGATTACGTATTAGGTTTCAGGCAGTGTTTTTAGTTACCATTTTTTTTTTGATTTGGCATATTAATTTTACTTTCATACATGGTTGTTGATAAGCTCTTTAAATTTTAGGTTCTCTCAGCACACAGTGTGATAGCTATGGCAGGTGTAGCTGTAAGCCAGGAGTGATGGGTGATAAGTGTGACCGCTGCCAGCCTGGATACCATTCTCTCACTGAGGCAGGATGCAGGTAAGACTTTTCAAAACCAGGAAAAGGGGGCAGAATCTAAATGTAGTCGATTCAAAACAAGAGATCTTGTGGTTTGTATAAACATTTTTCCTTATAATAATCGTCAACAGGATTCGAAACTTCTAGCTCTAATGATGATCCAGGATTGGTTTGTAACAGAGATTAGGCAGAGTTTTTATTTTTTTATTTAAAAATTTTTAAAATTTATTTTGAGAGACAGAGGGAGAGCACAGGCGAGCAGGAGAGGGGCAGAGAGAGAGGGAGAGAATCCCAAGCAGGCTTCACACTGTCAGCACAGAGCCCAGCTTGGGGCTTGAACTCACAAACCATGAGATCATGCCCTGAGCCGAGATCAAGAGTTGGATGCATAACCAACTGAGCTACCCAGGTGCCCGTAAACAGTTTTTTTTTTTTTTTTAAAGATATTTAAAATAAATTGAACATTCCTTCCATGTTCTTCTGGGTGGCTTGCCACCATAAATTATACCTTTTGCACTATGCCCTTTGTTTCCCCCAACTGTTTCTATATGGTGCAATAATTACATGCTCTGTTGAATTCAGAAGTGTTGTTGAAAGGTTAGGTGAACAGAGGAAATATACGGAAATGGAAAGGAAAGCTGCAATTTGGTCTCTATTGGTACATAAGTAAAGATTTGTAAACAGGAGTTTCTTGGAAAGGAAGAATGACGCCATGATTCTGTTCAGATTACATTTTACACTAAACTCTATGTTAGAAGACATGCATCTAAGCCACCTTAAAAGCAATGTAATTTTTTTGTATCTCTTTTTCCTTGCCTAAGCAATAGAGAATCACAAAATGATATTGCAGAGTGTGCTTGAATACCATTCTATTAGCATATTAGAACAAATGGATGATTTACACTATAAAAACTAAAGATAAAGAGAATTGGATGGTCTGTCTTTGTAGACCCCCGAGCAATTTTTTTTTTTTTTTTAATTTGAACCCAAGTTAGTTAACATATAGTGTAATAATGATTTCAGGAATAGAATTTAGTGATTCATCACTTACATATAACACCCCAGTGCTCATCCCAACAAGTGCCCTCCTTGATGTCCCTCACTCATTTAGCCTATCCCTCCCACCCAACACCCTGCCAGCAATTCTCAGTTTATTCTCTGTATTGAAGAGTCTCTTACAGTTTGTCTCCCTCTCTGTTTTTATATTATTTTTTAAGCAGAGTTTTTAGTATAGAAATGTGATAGGTATTCTTAATTGAAACCAAATTCATATATAAAACTGATTTTAAGACTTCTTTCACTTTTTTATGTATTCCTTTTTTTAAAAAATAAAATGTATTAACATGTAAAACCAAAAGTTGGCTTTGAGTGTGGAATTTCTTTCTCATTTCTCTCATTGTTTTACTCCTTTTCCCATCCAATAGGCCATGCTCTTGTAATCCTTCTGGCAGCATAGATGAATGTAATGTTGAAACAGGAAGATGTGTTTGCAAAGACAATGTTGAAGGCTTCAATTGTGAGAGGTAGCTCATTCTTTCTCTAGCTGTATTTTTTTTTCTGATACCATATTTCAAGCACAACAAATTCCTGGTTATATCTTTATGTTTTTCAGGTGCAAACCTGGATTTTTTAATCTGGAATCATCTAATCCCAGAGGTTGCACACCCTGCTTCTGCTTTGGGCATTCTTCTGTCTGTACAAATGCTGTCGGCTACAGTGTTTATCCTATAACCTCTACCTTTCAGATCGGTAATTTGGACCTTCCCTTCTGTCTCCCAGAATTGTGAGACTAGACTTACAGCAGTTTAAAAAAAATTTTTTTTAATGTTTGTTTATTTTTGAGAGAGGGAGAGAGAGCATGAGCAGGGGAGGGGCAGAGAGAGAGGGAGACACAGAATCCGAAGCAGGCTCCAGGCTCCAGGCTCCGAGCTGTCAGCACAGAGCCCAACGCAGGGCTTGAACCCAAGAGCCATGAGATCATGACCTGAGCCGAAGTCAGACGCTTAACCAACTGAGCCACCCAAACGCCCCAAGACTTACAGTAGTTTTAAAAAATTAATAATTTTGAGGATTTTTTGATAGTGGTAACATTTTGTTTTTCAGTGTACATAATGTTTTGTTTGGCTCTTTGTTTGGCTTTTTAATTGAATGAAAACATGGCTTTAGAATGTACTGTAGTATAAATTTACATAAAAATCAAAATATAGCTTGAGGGGTATAGCATATACAGGTACTGCTATAGGAGCCGTGTATTCAAACCGTTTATTGCTGACTTTCTATATATTTTGTGGTCTATAGAGGACCTGAGTTCAGGATGTTTACGAGGTGATGGCACTTGTGTTCTCATCCTGTGCTTGCAGATGAGGATGGGTGGCGTGTAGAACAAAGGGATGGCTCTGAAGCATCACTCGAGTGGTCCTCAGAGAGGCAGGATGTCGCCGTCATCTCAGATAGCTACTTTCCTAGATACTTCATTGCTCCTGGTAAGTAAGACTGGGAAGCAGTCTGGCGCCACGTGTGTCCCTGTTTACTCTCATTGTTACGTTCTCACACACCACTGTGTCTGCTTTCCAGCGAAGTTCCTGGGCAAGCAGTTATTGAGTTATGGCCAGAACCTCACCTTCTCCTTTCGAGTGGACAGGCGAGACACTCGCCTGTCTGCAGAAGACCTGGTGCTTGAAGGAGCTGGCCTGAGAGTGTCTGTGCCCTTGATCGCTCAGGGCAATTCCTATCCAAGTGAGACCACTGTGAAATACGTCTTCAGGTAAGACCGTCTTCTTTGGAAAATCTGACTTGACCAGAATTCTAAAAGTAGTTTCTTTACCAGTCTTACTGGGCCTTAAGGTGTATGTTGGAGAAAAACGTCTGGGTTATAAGGGTGGTTTTGGAAAAGGAAGCCTTCCCTTTATTTACCTGTATCTTTGCAGTTGTATTATCAAACCAACAGATCCATTTCTGACTTGGTTAGATTGTCAGAGCCTGGCATTGTTGGTGGCTTAAATGAATAAGAAATGCTTTCTCAGTACCCAGAATTTTCCTTATAGAGGTTAATATAGATCTTTCTTTCTCTCTAGGCTCCATGAAGCAACAGATTATCCTTGGAGGCCTCCTCTTACACCTTTTGAATTTCAGAAGCTCCTAAACAATTTGACCTCCATCAAGATCCGTGGGACATACAGTGAGAGAAGTAAGTTATGATATGATTTAAGAGAATTAAGAAGACGATTGGGTAAAAAGATCCACAATAATGTAAAAGTTTATCTCTAAAGTCCCAATACTATAAAACTTGATCCTAAAGAAGTGGTATAAACTACCTTGTTGTACATGTAAAAATAATGCATTTGTTTAACCACATTCAAGGACCTGGAGAAAATTTGCTAAAATTAATAAGTGGCATTGTTTCATAATGAATAAGCCTAATGAGGTTACTTTATATCTACATGTATTCCAAGAATCCTTTTTTTTTTAAATCTTTATTTATTTTTGAGAGACAGAGAGCATGAGCAGGGGAAGGGCAGAGAGAGAGAGGGAGACACAGAATCCAAAGCAGGCTCCAGGCTTTGAGCTGTCCACACAGAGCCTGACATAAGGCTTGAATCTACGAACTGTGAGATCATGACCTGAGCTGAAGTTGGATGCTTAACTGACTGAGCCACCCAGGCCCCCCTATATTCTAAGAATCTTGAGTGTAATTCTACTGACTCACATTGCCTCCTCTTTATTTCTTAATGTGCCTTTAAAATTTTTTTCCTATAGTTTTTTTTTTTTTTTTTTTTTTTTTTTTTTTTTTTTTTATGAGGACCTTTTTCTGTAGAAAGCTAAAGCTGTTTGGGTGGAGTCAGAGTGGTGGTGTGGCATAGTGAGTGACATCAGCAGCTTGGATGTATTGGTTTTTGAGATGCCTACATGAACATCCAGATGAAGAGGTCTTATAAATTGTTGGAAATATGGGTCTGGGCTTAGGAATAAGTTAGGACGAGAGATCTGGAATTGAAAGGTTGACTACATATGGGCAGTACTTTTTAATTGAAAATGAGACCAAAAATAGAGAAAAAGTGCAACCCAGAAACATAGTTATCTAAAGACTATGCCCTGAGACTCAAGGGAGAAAAAAGAATTTTGAGGAGGAGAAACGATTAATGGGTTTATAAAGATGGCTCTCTTGGATTTTGGATTGGGTGACTAAGGAATCATTGGCAATTTTTTGTTTAAAGAGGGTTGAAACTGAAGTTATATTGCAGTGCTTTGATAAGTAACTAGAAGGTGAAGCAGTAGAATAAAGCCAAAGAAGTTTGGCTGTAAGGGAAGGAAAAGAGGTGGATTACAGTTCAAGAGAAGTGACAAGATTAGAGGAAGAGTACTTTTTAGGATGGGAGACTTCAGAATGGTTACAATTGGAAGCACTTTAACCAGTGGTTGTTTCTCATGATCTAACTGCTAACAAAACCCCATAAATATATCAAAGCAGTAATACAAGAGATGTTCTTTAGCCTCAGGTTGTCAGGTTCTAAGAATTCTATAAACAGCAAGTGATATTTCATAACATAGGGAAATAAACTTGAAACATTCTGGAGCAGAATGGAAATTAAAAGGAAATATGATGAAATAAAGGACTGCCATGTCATAGGATGTTCCTGCTGAGGCCATCCCATGCTCTGTTGAGTTGGATGAACCATTGGTCTAAGCCAATATAAGGCTTCCTCTCTTTTTTTTTTCTTCTGGAAATGGGGAAGCATTGTGATATATGGCATATTTGCTTGGGAATAATTGCATATTTGCCAAAGTAGCCCTGAGTATTAAAACTTGTATAGCAAATTTTCCTGTTTTATGCAGGGCACAAAGCATATTGAGTGGCACTTGTCAGCACGTGCTCTTTGCTCTTTTATTCCTGAGCTGTGCTGTCAGCGCCTGCTTCTGTGGCAGGAGAACAAAAACCCTGCTTAATGGCTATGGACTTAAACTCTTCTTATCCCCTGCATTCTTGCTCCAATCTTTTCTTGCCCCAGAATATTTCCCAGTGCTTTTCCTTTGTCACATTGGTGATTGAGAGAACTGAAGAATCCAACAAATCCAGTTGTTGTGTGTGTGTGTATGTGTTTAAAAATGTTTGCTATACTGCCCTTCCAAATACTTAATGCTAGGTACCCCACAAATGTTGTGAATGCTATTTTCTAGTTATCTTCTCCAAAAGATGACTTAACTAATAGTTGATTTTCTCTGGAATTTTGTATCTGATAACTCTCTAGCTTTATTAACTTTCTGTAAGCTTTTGAAAAACAGAAGCCAGTTCAGTGATTCTCCTGCCCACGTCATACACAGGTGCTGGCTATTTGGATGATGTCACCCTGACAAGTGCTCGCCCCGGGCCTGGGGTGCCTGCAACGTGGGTGGAGTCCTGTACCTGTCCTGTGGGATACGGAGGGCAGTTTTGTGAGATGTGCCTCTCAGGTTACAGAAGAGAAACTCCGAGTCTCGGGCCATATAGCCCGTGTGTGCTCTGTACCTGCAATGGACACAGTGAGACCTGTGACCCTGAGACAGGTGAGCAGATGGTCTTTGGTGGCTGCTCGACCTCTGTCATCTAGCAGATGGATGGGAAGTGCTCATGGTCTCATGTGCTTGCACACTGGCCTGTTCTCTCATCCCCGCTCTCCACATAGGTGTTTGTGACTGCAGAGACAATACAGCTGGACCCCACTGTGAGAAGTGCGGTGACGGGTACTATGGAGATTCGACCGCGGGCACCTCTTCCGATTGCCAGCCCTGTCCGTGTCCTGGGGGCTCGAGTTGTGCCGTTGTCCCTAAGACTCAGGAGGTGGTGTGCACCAACTGTCCCACTGGCACCACTGGTGAGTCCACTCTTCCGTAGGCTCTCAGTGTTCCATCCCAAAAATCACTCGGGAAGAGGAGCTCTGGGGGCTTGCGGACTTTTGTCTGTTTCTTTGGTTCAGTGATTATGGTGTTCTGGGTAGGCAAAAGTTTGGTTAGGAAAGAGATGTATTATCAATTTATAGAATCGTATCAGATACAAATAATAGCCAACATATTTATGGCCACATACTTCTCGGAGCACTTGACACATTCTGCCTCATTAATCCTCACAACCCCATGAGGTGGCTTTTGCCATGACCCCCATGTCACAGCCAAGAAAACTGAGGCGCAGAGATATTAAGTTACATGTCCCAGCTGCACGGCTAGTCACTGGAAGAGCTCATGACCACTACAGTGTACTCTCCCCGACATGAGGACCAAAACTGGATTTTTAGTTTGTGGGGCTGTCCTGGGATTCTTGATATAAACTGGTATTTTTTTAATTCTTTAAATTCTTTCTGTCTTTAAATAGTCCTTTTGGTGCATCATTGCCCATCACATTTAGTTGGGAAAAAATATTTGTATAGCTTTGGATAGACCTCTGTTCCTATTCTCAGAGTTTCTTTCTTTTTGATAAGAACATAAAACTAGATCTTTCTTGGCTACTCAAGGAACTGTCGTGCTAAGGACTCCAAATCTCACTGATGACCATTCATTCCTCTTTTTCCATTGACTTTAGCCCCCATGTAATAGAGAGGTTCTGGCTAGGCTTCAGATACGATTAAAAACTTTTTGTTCAAAAGATATTGCTGCAGAGCAGGGAAATAAGTAAAAAATAAAAAACACTGACCTAATAATTTGTATATCTTGTATGTCATCAAAACATTGTTTATTCGTTGGGAAACATCAAAACACTTCATCTTCCTTTCACTACTCCACTGAGCCCACGCTAAGCACAAGCACATTGTAACACAAAGAGATTCAATCATTTGCTTGAGGTAGTTGAGAAAAGGAGTAGAAACTAGTGTTGACTTTCAGGTTTTTTACTCTTTTCTGTCTGTATGTGTGTTCTAAAACAGCGGCCCAGCAGAGGCTCACAGATGGCATTTCTCTGACCTGATCTCATTTCCCACCACCCACTGTTGCCTTCGCTGCTCCTGCTCCAGCCATCCTGGGCTTCTTGTAATCCATCAGATGAGCCAGACTCTATGGCTTGCCATACATGATGTTCTTTTTTGAGAATACCTTACTCCACTTTTTTCCACTCAAACCTCACTTTTCTTGTCCAACTCCGATCTTTTCCATGGAGTTGGGTTGAAACTTCACTTCCCTAGGAAGGCTTTCCTCAGTGAACCCTCCCCGCACTACCACCTCAGGTTTTTAAGACCCTTTACTCTGCTGCCACAGCATAGCTCAAGATCCCACTTGCTTAGAATCTATACTTAGATGTACCTGATAAAATGTTTTGACGAGAGATCCCTTTGCTCATTCTGTTGTTCCATTGGGTAGTCTGCAAGCATAAAACTAAGCTAAGCATTTGGGGGTGTTCATTCATGGCAGTACTGAATAATACAAATGGTGCACTGAGACGACTTGGGATACGTAATGGAGAGATGGAGTGTAATATAGGAGATCTTGCAAAATGTTGTAAACCCGTTAGTCTATAACTAGATGCCTCTCACACAAGACTTGTGAAATACATTCGTCTTCTTTGTCTTCTTAGTTATCACCTGGCTTGAAGGAGATGAGCAATAGCACTTCTTGAGGATGTTAATTGAGGTAGAGGTCCACCTGAAAAACAGCCCAGACCCTGTGAAAAATAATGCCATTGCTCGTTAGTCCTATTTCCTGCTTTACTTTTTTCATAGTGCTTTTTAACCACTTGATATTTTTCTGTTTATTCATTTGTTTGTTGTCTGTCTTTCCTCTCCTTCACCCCAGTTTAAGCTCCACAAGAGCAAGGACTTCTGTCTTATTCATTTTTGTATCCCTGACACCCCGAATAGCACTTGACATGTATACTTGTTGAATGAATGCAGATATTTTTTGGATGATGAATAGAGATTGCAGATGCAGGGTAAGGTGTTCCTCATTTAGAAGGCTACTGAAGAATAGAAATAACTACTGATAGTCCCTGAGATCTTCACAGATGAGATCTTCTTCACAACATCTTTAAAATGATCTTTTGGGGTAAATTAATAATAATATTCTTTTTTCAATACATTTATTTGAGTCCCTGGCTTTGGGAATGAAAATGCAGAGATGAATTAGGGATGGTCCCTGCTCTTCAGGAGCTAAAAGTGTGGAGGCAAACACAGATAATTTTTAGACAGTGTGGTTAGTTCAGACAAAGGAACTCACGTAAGAGGGCCAGAGGTGAAGGAGCAACACCTCCCCGAGGGTGGGGACAGAATGAGAAGGAAAAACTAAGGCCCAAAAAAGTACATTACTTGCCCAGAGTCATGTAGGCAATCCATCCAGGACTTGAACCTACATCCTGGACTCCGCGACAAAAGGGGATGGGTTAGCTGTCACGTTGCTGGGAGATATTTTGGAGTGAAAGCTTCCCCTGGGCTACCATGCACCTCTGTTTTAGGTCATTTTTTTAATTGTTGTATTCAAAACCAGTTTCAAGGCATTTTAAATATACATCATATCTAGAATAGCCAAATTATCTGATAAAAAGCAAAACTGAAATGCTGTTCTGATCCTAGTCTGGAGAAGGCTCTTGGGTGAGGGTCTGGTAACTATGTATATCACAGACCAGAAGCTTCCTTTCCTCTCTTAGTGTTTCATTCCTTCCCCTCCTGCCTCACCCCCAGCTAGAGTTTCTGTTCACCTCATCAGTGGTCTCCATTTGCCAAATGCAGGGGTCAGTTTTCAGTCCTCATCTGACCCCGTCTCCCAGCAACACTGGACTCAGTTGACTGCTCGCTCTGCCCCACACATTTCCCCTCTCGCCTTCGGTGACACTGCCCCCTCTTGGGTTTCGTTCTTTCCCTCTCTTCTGGAGTCTCTGTTGATCACTTCTGGTTCTCAGCCTAAAACTTCCATGTCAACTCATCTATATTCTCCCCTCAGGTGAACGAGTCTTGTCCTTCAGGCTTCAAAAGCCTTCCTGTGCTTACTAAAAAAATCTGCGTCTTCAGCCCCGACTGTGCTCTCCCCTGAGTGGCAGCTACTTACTTGCCGTCTCCACTTGGCGGGTGGGCTGGAAGCCTTCCATTTGCCCCTTCACATCCGTTCTTTATTCTTCTCCACCCTGACAAGGCCTGTGTGCACCACATCAGATGGACCCTCCATTTGTGTCCAGGCAGCAGGAAGTACATACAGGAGGTCGGGGATGGGGGTGGGGGCAGAGTATTTATTCCAAGGCCTCCTCTCCATAGGGTCCTTGAGGCTGGTGACCTTAATCAAGGTTCTCAGTTACAGCCAGCCTTTTCCAGACCACCCTTTCTAATGTGAGACTCTGGTTAGCTGCTCCCTCCATCCACCCACTGAGGCCCAGGTCATGGAGCCCGACAGTCACTACCACAGGTGCTACACTCTCTTCAGGGATTCCTTACACCCATACTTGTGTAGAGAGTATGTTTATTAAACTGTCTTTAGGTCTTGCTAATTTGAATGTGTCTTTCATTTTCTGCTGTCCTCTTGAGTCACAGGGCTAAAGGCATTTTTAAGCATATCCAAGCTACATCTTTGATTTCTTCTCTTTTTTCCTAACCCAACCCTGTCCTTTCCCAATCTTGTTCAACTGCATGAAAATACTCACATCCACCTAGTTGCCCAAGCTAAAATCCTAGGCTTATCTTTAATTCTTTCATTCATTTCCTGGAAGCAGTCAGCCAGCACGTGTGATTGAGTCTGTCTCACATCTGACCACTTTTCACTGCCTCCACTGCCACCACCCTGGTCTACACCACTGCCCTCTCTCACCTGGAATGGCCTAATTGGTCTCCTAATGAGCCTCTCTCACTCTGTGGCCCTGTAGTCCACTCTCACATGGCAGCTGGGATAATCCTTTTTAAATGTATTTCAGGTCACATCACTTCAAAAACCCTCGAATATCACTTTAAACCAGACTTTTTACTGTGACCTACATGATTGGCTCTTACTACTTCCATAAGCTCATCTTGTTTTTCTGGCACATTCTTCCCTTGGATATTATCATGGCTGTTTTCTTCCTGTCTTTACATTATCATCCCAAATATCTCCTCTTTACAGAGCTTTCTCTAACCACCCAATCTGAAGTAGCCATTGCCCTGTCACTCTGCCATATTGCTCAAAATGTTTTGATTTTCTTATGCTTATCCCTATCTGAACTAATCATTTTTATTTATATGTCTGTGGATTGGTCTCCCCAGCTGCAGCATAAGCTTTGTGAGAGTGGAGATCTTGTCCGCCTTGTTCACCACATCATCCTGACAACCTAGAACAGTGTCTGTGTAATAGATGCTCGGCAGGTGCTTGTTAAATGAATAAATGAACAAACCTTTGTTTCTCCAAACAATTTAGGCTCATTCAGGCCCTATTAGCTACAAAGATATCAAGAACCCAACTTGAGCTAATGATAATGGAGAAATGGAAAAGAAAAGAGGAGAAGTGAGTTTAGTATGGTGGAAAGAGTCCTGGATTCTAACTGTTTGGTTGTGGGCAAGTTACTTAACTTCTCTGTTCCCTTAGCTATAATAGAAGCTGGTGGCAAATGACGATCTCTTTAAGTTATCTTCTAAATACTCTGATTCTGTACCAGTTGACACTGCTCGAGCAAGGATTAGCACAAACCTTTTACTTTTTTAAGAAAATTGTCCTGCTTACTCCGTTGTATGGGAAACTTAAGATATCGAGTGGCCCTTCATCTGTTTTAATATCATGAACAAAACAAACATGAATGTGCCATCCCTTGGGACTGGAGAGGTTAATAAACCCTGAGCCTGACTCATTTGCAAAGTACTTTTTTAAATGTTTGTTTATTTATTTTTTTGAGAGAAAGGGGGAGGGGGGAGGGGCAGAGAGAGATGGGGACAGAGGATCTGAAGCAGGCTCTGTGCCGACAGTATGGAACCTGATGCGGGACTCAAACTCACAAACTGTGAGATTATGGCCTGAGCCAAAGTTGGATGCTTAACCAACTGAGCCACCCAGATGCCCCACAAAGCACTTTTAATGCGTGATTTCGGTTAGTCCCCAGGACAGGTGATGTGGAATGGGCAGAGCGGGTCCTGTCTTTCTAATAACAAAATGGAGGTGTGCCTGGAGTCATTCAGCCGATACTGGCACAGGGCCAGGACTGCAGCCCAGGTCTAGAAGCTTCTCCTGGGCTGGTGCCCTGTCAGCTGCAGCATGCCGCCTCACATCTGATGGTTAAACTAGAATCTTTGTGACCAGACTGTTTGTATCCAATGGCACCAGAAATGTCTAAGGCCCTTCTCTTGTAACATCAGATTTGTCTCATGTCCAGGTAAAAGATGTGAGCTCTGTGACGATGGCTACTTTGGAGACCCTCTGGGGAGAAATGGCCCTGTGAGGCTTTGCCGCCTCTGCCAGTGCAATGACAACATCGATCCCAATGCCGTTGGAAATTGCAATCGCTTGACAGGAGAATGCCTGAAATGCATCTATAACACTGCTGGCTTCTATTGTGACCGATGCAAAGATGGATTTTTTGGAAATGCCCTGGCCCCCAATCCAGCAGACAAATGCAAAGGTGATCTAGCCATCGGCCAGATTCTGTCACGGTTGTACTCATGTGTTCTGAGGATTCATGTGTGGTCTCTTTAAATACTTCCAGTTGTTTGGTCTAACAAGGCACTGTTCAATAGAAATTGTGAACCTCTCGTAGTTTAAATTTCTCATAGACATGTTGAAATAAAGAGAAACAGGTGAAATTGATTTTAATGATACATTTTATTTCACCTAACACATCTACTATACTATCGTTTTAGTGACTAATGAATTAAAAATTATCAAGATGTATGTTCTTTTTTCCCCACGCTAAGTCTTTAAAATGTGGGATGTATATCACATTCGCAGCACATCTCAAGACCAGCCCCATTTCAGGTGCTCAACAGCCAACGGTGATTAGTGGCTACTGTATTGGTTCAACTGAGGTGTAAAGGGTTTGTTTGTATTGTTTACATTTTAGTCCTTCTCCCGGGCGATTTGCATCTTTTGCTCTCTGCTTCCCCCCTTAGCCTGTGACTGCCATCCCTATGGAACCGTGAAGCAGCAGAGAGGCTGTAACCCTGTGACTGGGCAGTGCGAATGTCTGCCCCACGTGACTGGCCGGGACTGCGGGGCCTGTGACCCCGGCTTCTACAACCTGCAGAGTGGGCAAGGCTGTGAGAGGTGAGATGCCAGGTGCCTTTGCTGGAAGTAATCTTTGCTTTTTTAATTGGGAGAGGTGAATTTTTCTGAGCTATATGTAACGGTAGCCTTGATTTTGTTCAGGAGTTGAGTGCCCAGTTGAGGCAGAGTATCCTTAGAGGCAATCCTGGACAGTTGTAATTAAGCTAATGGGAGAAAAGAGTGGAATGAAGCTTCCCCAGTTGTGTCAGAATCACCTGAGCAACAGTTAGAAGACAATAAATCACATGGTGCTCTCTGACGCACTGAGAATCAGGTCCTCTGGGGCTTGCAGCCTGGGAATTGCTCTTTTCCAAGCTCTTGGTCAGTACATATGCGGTGCCAGGTTGGAGAGCCACTTTGTAGTGGTTTTAGCAGTGAAATAACTGTATTTGTGGGTTAGGTTAGAAAAGGAGGTTCTCAGTAGAACCCCTGAAAATTACTTGAACCTCAGGCGCTTAATAGCCCATAACATTTTGTCTTAATAGCCCTTTACATTCTGTTTTCTAATACAGATTACATCAGTTCTATGCTGAACGGAGGTGGGGGGAAGGTTTGCTGAGAGTCCGTTTTTCTTACCTGAGAAATGTTGTGTGTTCATTTTCAGGTGTGACTGCCATGCTTTGGGTTCCACCAATGGACAGTGTGACATCCGCAGTGGCCAGTGTGAGTGCCAGCCTGGCATCACGGGTCAGCACTGCGAGCGCTGTGAGGTCAACCACTTCGGGTTTGGACCCGAAGGCTGCAAACGTAAGGACTTTTGGGGGCATAGAACTCAAAGTCTTTCCTAATGCCAGTTAGAACTGCAGACTTTGACAGCCTCTGTCTGGCCCCATGGCTTGCAGTCAGGGCAGTACCTAAGCCATCATCAATGAATATTAGCCTTGTCTCATACTCTGGGGATTGGGAGCTTCTCGGGTTCCTTTGCGGCCACCTTATTTACATCTTCTTTTATATCATTTCTGATTCTTTCTCCAGTCTTTTGTCTTTCTGAGGGGAGTCTCCCTTTGATTACTGGACTTTCCCACTGTGCTTAATGAAAAATTTTTATTGATCGCATTCTGAGAGCAGATAATGAAATGGTGAGAGACTTTGCTCACAACTTGTTGGTCGACTTACCGGCTGCAGTTCCTTCCCACCCTTGGGGCCCTTTTGGTTCAGTTACATCTAAACATCTGCTTCTCCTTGGCATAAACACTTGCCTGGAATTAGGCCTCAGAACACTTTGGTGCTTTGCTTTTTGAATTCCTTCATTTCTCCTGTGGAATGTAGCATAAATCATTGACCCAGTTCAGAGAACAAAGCAAGTAAACAAACTATAAAATAATGCAAAATAAGTATTAGCATTTGGGTTTTCTAGATCCTTAGTGAGAGAAGCATTAAACAGCAGAGAGATGAAGGTAGAGAAGAATTCTTGAAGTGCAAAAAAGGGCACTGACTAGTTCAGTAGACTAATTTCTATAATTATTAAGTAACATAAAATGTGCCCCCTCTAAGGGGTGTACATTTTACTTTGAAACTCACTTTTGCTGTAAAAATTTCTGTTTTCTCTGCTAAGTAGAATTAACTGTTCAAATTCTCATAATTTGGCCTGGTTTTAAAAAAATGTCTACTTATAATGCCTTATTGATATCAATCTGAGTTAAAAGAACTCACTCTTCCTTCTTTTCCCTGTCATGTACTCTCTTCCCTTTATTCTGCAGCGTGTGACTGTCATCCCGAGGGATCTCTTTCACTCCAGTGCAAAGACGATGGTCGCTGTGAATGCAGAGAAGGTTTTGTGGGAAATCGCTGTGACCAGTGTGAAGAGAACTATTTCTACAATCGGTCTCGGCCTGGCTGCCAGGAATGTCCAGCATGTTACCGGCTGGTGAAGGATAAGGTAAGCTGTCCACCATGCATTCACTCGTTCACTCATGCACTCCCTAAGCAGACATTGAAGGGGTGCTTCCTGTGCACTTAGCTTTGGAGAACAGATGGTAAACAAGGTAGACATGGTCCCTGTCCTCCAAGACTTATGTTCCAGTTGGGAGACAAATAATAAAAATTAAAGAAAGAAAAGTACTAACTGAGGTAAGCACCAGAAAGGGTACAGACAGTAACTGGAGGAACTACTTTCTATAAGGCCTCTCTAAGGAAATTTATTTAAGGTGAGATCTGAAGAATAAGAGGGAATAAGCTGAATGAGAAGTGACAGGTAGGCTGTTCCAGGCAGAGGGAATATGAGATACACAGGCCTCAAACTTGGAGGTTGTCTGGGGCTCCTGAACGAGGAGGGCTGGTTTGTGAGAAGACGGGAGAGGTTGGTGGACATAGCTCATGTTGCACCATGTCAACCTTAGATTTTACTCCAGATCCAGGGAGAATGCACTGAAGGGTTTTAAGCTAGGAAATCCAATTCATATTTTAAGAAGAACACGCTGTTATGTGAAGAATGATGGTCAGGAGTGGGATAGAAAGGGAAGCCTGGATTGAACTGGATAAGTATGTGTGTTTGGGGGCAAGGACAGGGAAAGTAAGGTAGCTGGAGGCATTGGTTATTGAGATGGAGATGACTCAGGGAGAGCAGATTTAAGAGAAGAAAATCAAGAGTATAGTTTTGGATGTTGAATTGAGAGATACCTATCAGAGAGCCAAGTGGAGGTATCAGAAAAGTAATTTAAAACCTAAGAGAGAGGTCAGAACTGGAGAATCATCCACATGTAGTGTTTAACGTCAAAGGAATAGACTTGATAGTTTCTCTCTGGAAGCCAGAACAATAAAGAAAAACCACCTGTGTTACCTGTTCAAAAGTGGACATAGGTGGAGTGTGTAGACTTGCGTGTGTATAGAGTGCCCCTTGATGATTGTTCCTGCAGGAAGTCCAGCTGGGTTCTCTGTATGTTCTTCATCATGTGCAGGTTGCTGATCATCGAATGAAACTCCAGGAATTAGAGAATCTCATAGCAAACCTTGGAACTGGGGAAGAGGTGGTGACAGATCAAGCCTTTGAGGACAGGCTAAAGGAAGCCGAGAGAGAAGTTATGGACCTCCTTCGAGAGGCCCAGGATGTCAAAGGTATACATGTTTAAACAGTGGGTAACTTCTGCCAGATAGCCCAATCTTTAGACGTGGCTCCTAGTTCAAGGTTAGTTAGTACAGCTTTACAAAATTCTCGATTTCTTAAACTATTTGTAGAATATGAATTTTTTCAAACCATCTGTGAAAATACAAGAACTTGTCAACTTAATGTTTTTGGATACAGCAAGTGAAAAGAGTTCTCCCAACACATCAGAAACTATTAGATGTTAAAATTCTAAGTGTTTTATAAATCTATTCTATTACAAAGTGTTTTAAAACAGTTTTTAAAAATCATGAAAGGTATGCATTTTGGGTGTACATTATTTTAAGTAGAAAATTTGAACTTGGATTTTTTCTGTTATTCTAGTGAGTCAGAATTTATTTTATGCACTGCTTTATTTCCTTAGGACCCTCATAAGGAAAAAGTGTAGTCTTCAAGTATTGACTGTTCTGTTTAATAAGTGAACAAATGTTCTAATGACATCGTGTAAAGTACATTTTATACTGTGGTGTATTTAATGTCCTTTGCAATTATGTCACTTCTCTGTACATTATCTGTACCATATTATGATGAGATAAGCTGATTATGTCAGCTTATCTGATCATAAGCAGAGAAGGAGTTGGTTTAAGATTTAGAAAACTATTTCAAAATACTTTATTGACTTTAAAGGAACTTGAGTTTTTAAAACTTTGAAAGTAAGAAAAAGTTATTTTAAAATATTTACTTTTAAAATCACTTTAGGGGCACCCGGGTGGCTCAGTGGGTTAAGCATCTGACTTCAGCTCAGGTCATGATCTCACAGTCTGTGAGTTTTTGCCCCGCGTCAGGCTCTGTGCTGACAGCTCAGAGCCTGGAGCCTGCTTTGGACTCTGTGTCTCCCTCTCTCTGTGCCCCTCCCCTGCTCATGCTCTGTCTCTCTCTGTCTCAAAAATAATAAATAAAAACATTTAAAAAAAATCACTTTAATGTTTTTAAAAAATTTTTTAATGTTAATTTTTGAGAGAGACAGAGCACAAGCTGGGGAGGGACAGAGGGAGGGGGGACACAGAATCCAAAGCAGTCTCCAGGCTCTGAGCTGTCAGCACAGAGCCCAATGCAGGGCTCGAACCCAGAATCACGAGATCATGACCTGAGCTGCAGTTGGACGCTCAACTGACTGAGCCACCCAGGCACCCTTGTTTTATTTTTATTTCTTACTCTGAATTAAGCTTTTTTTCTAAATTTGGACAAATGCTTTTCTACATTTACTGAGTGCCTATAGTATACCAGGCATTGTGCTAAACACCAGTTAATGAAAACATGAACAAGATACTGCTCTATCAAAGTGTTCCCCATCTGGCTAAGGTCACTTTTGTCTAGAGCATCCCATCGTTGAGGTACAGGTGTTCACAGATACTCATAGTAAATGTGCATTAACATTAGTACATTTGGAACCACAGTGATTGACCTCTTCATTGAGTTTATGAATCTACCCATTTGGAGTTAGAGAATCTTCCTATCAGAGTACAGGTCAACAGAAACTAAATATAGTCCTTATTTCTTATTGTAGATATCCCTAATGTATATAATTTTGATTTTATAAAATTAATGAGGAAGGAAGTAATTTGGATGCATCTGGTTTGGGCCAGTTTGTTGAATTTTTATGTGAGAGTCCAGAAATCGTTCTATAAGGTAAATTTTTAGAAATTTAAAAATAAGAAGTTGAGGCATCTGGGTGGCTCAGTCCATTAAGCATCCAACTCTTGGTCTCAGCTCGGGTCAAGACCTTGCAGTTCATGAGTTCAGGCCCCGTGTTGGGCTCTGTACTGACAGTGTGGAGCCTGCTTGGGATTCTCTCTCTCTGCCCTGCTTCTGTTCATGCTTGCATACTCTCTCACTCTCTCTCAAAAAAAAAAAAAAGGTCAATAGTTTGTTAACTTTAGTTGTGTTTTGTGGTGTTGGTACATTTTAAGTGTTAAACATAGAATAAGAAGAACTTAAATGTTTCCTGTTGTGTTTATTCCTGTTCTTTGCGTTTTTAGTATGTTCATTTGTTGGCAAAACCTTTTGGCACACATTTTTCCTGTAATGTATTCTCTTGAAACAACAAATTCCCATTGAAGAATACTGCCATACTCATTGAAGAATTGAATGCAGAGTTATCATTAACTGTTGATCAGTCCATTGGAGAGCTGGGGTGCCAACACCAGGAGCACATGGGAGCAGTCAAGAGGCAAGAAAGGGGGGTCAGCCAGCATTGATCGCATCTTAGTGCAGCCCCAGCTAGGTCTAGCTTCCTCTGGCCTTGACTGCCTCCTTTCCTCTATTAGAGCAGACAATCCCATTGGACAGAAGCTTTGACAGAAGCCATGGCCGTCATGCCTCCCCGTGAACCACTTGCAAGGCAGGAACATAATGGGCTGCTGCTTCCCGGGGCTTGGGTAGCACCATAGCTGGGCTAGGGTTAAAGTCTGCTCCCACTAAGGCTTGGTTTCATGGAGTTCCTGGCTGACCTTTCTTACTTAGGTTCAAACTAGCCAAGAATAAGAATATCTTCACAATGATTTATCCTTTCAGACCATCCCTGAGTGTTTATTTGTAGTTTAAACTTGTGTTTATTCTGCAGCTTTAAAAGGAGATTATATGGTGCAACTAGGTTTTGCAATTTGAAGGCATTTGAAGTGATCCTACCAGTTGCATTATCTATTCCCTTTTCAGTTACTGTTGTTTCTCTCAAGCTGGCCAGAGAGATTGGTATCTGTTACATTCCTGAATGTCTAAAGGGAAGGGGCTTTTATAACTTCATTGGCTGCTTGTGCTTCCTAAGTCTAAATGATTTTCTATGATTTCGACACTTTGTCTTTTGTTGTTTTCTTAAAAATCTTCAGATTATTAAAGAAGTGGTTGATCGTTCAAGCAGGGTCACTGTCTATAGTTAGGCAAGAGTTTTGCACCACACCAACTGTGCATGAGTATTTGGTGACCCTGCCTACGTGGTTGCTGTTTTCCAAACCTGTATTCATCTTTATTGATCTTAACTGTGACCTCTCCTCTTTTTCACATTCCTTGGAAAATTTAGATGCCAACTCTGAACATCATGTTGAAATAAGAACTGGTCAATTTTGCGTAGGACTTATGTATACTAATATGTGTGTTAATATAATGTGTATTAATATAATCTTAGGACACGTGCGAGTTTTGACAGTGCCAATCATATTTGCATGGGCTTATATTTATCTTTTGATTTATTAGGACATAGGTATGAGATTTAGGCTGAATGGGCACAATTAAAAAACAATTTGAAGAACTCTTCAAAAGCAGAAATCAGTATGAAAGAAATGACATGGGTATTCCAAGGGGTGGGAGGTGGCAGCAAGTCTGTATTTAGTTTAAAATACAAAATGAACCTATTTTTTAATTTTTTTAATGTTTATTTATTTATTTTGAGAAAAAGCAAGTTGGGGTAGAGGCAGAGAGAGAAGGTCCAAAGCAGGCTCTTCACGGTCAGCATAGAGCCCTTGAGCCGAAATCAAGAGTTGGATGCTTAACCAACTGAGCTACCTGGGCGCTCCTAAAATACAAAATGAATTTAATCGGCCACACTTCAACATCTGTTTTGAACCTGGTTTTTTCCTAGTTTAGAAAAATGTCTAGCACTCAGAGCTGGTAGTGCTTTTAATATTTTATTTTTATGATTAAATCTGGCATGTGCTGGAATATCAAACTTTCCTTTGTCAGACATTTCTTGGGTGTCTCCTTTTTGCTAATCACTGTGTAAGACTGGGAATGAGTAAGAAAGAGAAGCTCACAGTCAGTGGAACCGACAGACACACAGTTGGAGACAGTGTTATAAATGCAACAGTGGAGGTACAACTGGGCACACAGTAAAGACTGACCAGTCCTGCCGATGGGCTTAGGAAAAGCTTATCGGAAAGATCTGTGTTTGGAAGAATAAGGTTTTGCCTCAGCTTTCATGTAAGATACGTCCCCTGCTTCAGATAATTTATGGACTTTCTTCTGCGCTGCCATTGCAGATATAGACCAGAATTTGATAGATCGCCTCCAGAGATTGAATAATACCTTATCCAGCCAAATTAGCCGTTTACAGAATATCCGGAATACCATTGAAGAGACTGGAAACTTGGCTGAGCAAGCACGTGCCAGGGTAGAAAGCACTGAGCAGTTGATTGAAATTGCGTCCCGAGAACTTGAGAAAGCAAAGATTGCTGTTGCCAATGTGGTGAGTGATTGGGAAGGTCTGAGGTTGGGTTGTAGGAGTCCCCTGGTAATGTGTAGCAAGTCTGTTACTGTCTGTTGAATGCTTCAGTTAAATTGACTTATGTCTTTTTGTCATGGACCAAGAAAGCCACATTGCTCATAGTTGTCATTAAATAGTTATCACGAACTGGATAAAAACCAAAGGACATCTGGGTCATTTCTCTAGCTTTGTTCCTTCTATAGCACTAGGCAATTTAGACTTCCCTTATCCTTTGATGAAAACAAATAGTAATCTGTAGCCAAGGAGGCTAATAATAAGTAAAGATCTTTTAATTAATGAGACATTCTTTCTGCTAAATAGTACTGATACAAATTTGGTTTTGACACTTGCTTTATTAAATTTAAATAATTCAGTCCTTTGAGATTAGTGCTTTATTTATTTCCTTTTCAGTCAATCACTCAACCAGAGTCTACCGGGGACCCAAACAACATGACTCTTTTGGCAGAAGAGGCACGAAAGCTTGCTGAACGGTAACCTCCAGATCCCTGTGTTTTCATGGTTAAGCTAGAACTTTCCTTACAGTGTGTACTTATTGTCCCTCCTTTACCCACACACACTTTTCACATATCCCACTTTGGCAAAGTTTGCTCTCTTTTCTGAAATGTCATCGGCTATGTGTACTCTTTCCTTTGAAATTAGAATATTTACTTTGAATATTTGAATATGATGCTTTGGAGGGAAATTGTATTTGCACTTCTCAAAGAAAACCATAAAATTTTTAGATGTCTAATTTCAGAACCTTTGATAATAAGCTCAGTTGAATTTAATTGTTTTTTTTAATTTTTAAGGTTAATTTTTAACAAAAATGCTTAACTCTCATATTTTAAGAGACATTTACTAACACATAGTACATTTGAAAATCAGCCCAAGAAAACAGACTATTTCATTCCTGATTTTTTTAAGGTTTTTTTTTTTTTAATTATTATTAAGTGTAAGGTAGTTTCGTAGGAAAACTGTAAGTCATAGGAGAGTATTAAATTGAAAAAAAAAAAAAAGCTGTTAAACAAGTTGCTAGAATGTAAGCTTATTCACTGCTGAAGTTCCAGTGCCTAACACAATGTCTAGGATATAGTAAGTGCTCAATAAATGTTGAATGCATTGCACACCAGCTCGCAGACCTCATGGTGCTTAAGCAAGCCCAGCGTTAGAATTTTAACCTCATTGTTCAAAGCGATTACTTCAGCTTCTTGCTTTAACATGTGCTCTTTCTATTCTTTGTAAATGTAAATGTGTGAGCTGAGTAATTTAGTTCGTGGAACATTCATGGTTTCATAGCTAGATTTTGTGATTAAAAGATGACAGCTGAAAACATATGGAAAACTCCTAAGATAATTAGGTCTTGAAGATAAAATAATTTGGTGTATTTCATACAGGAATTTTGAAAGAAAGCTTATCATACCAAAAAAAAGAATGACCACATATGGCAGTATGACACTGTAATAGAAATTTTAGAGCTGACAAAATCTTAATGACTTACCCAGCTAAAATTCGCATTATTTGGCTGGATTCCCTGGTGACATGTTTCTTTCCATTGAGTGTTGGGTGGCTTTTCCTGGTCAGTGATTAGGTTGCCTGTGCAAAATCTGAATAGTCGAAGCTGTTTCAGGACTATGTAGTAACTGAACCAGAGTAAGGCTTAAACATTAGATCTGAGGTTTGTGCTTATGACTAGATGAATGAGTCCTTGCTAGGATATATGGTTTTATAGATAAATTATTCTTAAATAATTATACTTAGAAGTCATTTTTTGAAGAAATATAAACATTTGCCTCTATAAACTTTATAGGAAAATATTGCTTGGAAAATAACCTCTGGGAAAATACCATTTTCTCAGATTGTTGAATGTTATTGTAAACTTAGCCCCATTGAAATGATTGCAAAATTCCAAATTTATAAGATTTTTCCAGTATTTATAGAGCTCTGCCCACGTTGGCATTTGTATATATAGTAAGGTAAGCATTACCTAAATTCTCTTCTTTCTCGATTAAATAGTTCTGTTTCATGGTTCCTTTTTTCTTTTATGTTATCCAGCCATAAACAAGAAGCTGATGATATTGTAAGAGTGGCAAAGACAGCTAATGAGACATCAACTGAGGCATATGATCTGCTTCTGAGAACACTGGCAGGAGAGAATCAAACAACACTGGAGATTGAGGAGCTTGATAGAAAGTGAGTGTCATTTAAAAGTGGCTTCTGGCCCTTCAGTTGTTGCAAGCAGCACCATTTCCATGAAAAATGAAATGCTGATGCATTCGGGGCATGCATTCAGGCAGTAAGATTCCTTTTGTTAATCATGCTTTTGAAATGGTGCAGTAATTAGAGCGGGGATATAGAGCTACAGAGATTTTATTTGATCTAATTCCTGTAACTACAGAGAAAGGTAACAAGACTAGCCATGATACTTAAAATTCTGCAAAAGTGAAAAAAGAAGAGAGGAAATATCATAGAGAAAATACACTTGAGCTACAAATGTTTAAAAGGTATCCGAAATAAGAAACTATGTGGTAAACCATATGGTATAAATAGAAGTGATGAGATGAAATATAAATTTAAGCTATGTTGGTTTTAAAGAATAGCATTTGCTTGTGGCGCCTGGGTGGCTCAGTCAGTTAAGCATCCGACTCTCGATTTCAGCTCAGGTCATGATCTCAGAGTTTGTGAGAGTGCACTGAGAGGGCAGAACCTGCTTGGGATTCTCTCTCCCTCTCTCTCTGCCCTTTCCCTGCGCGCGCGCGCACACACACACACACAAAATAAATAAATGAACTTAAAAATAGCATTTTCTTTAAAGTTGTAGAAATTCTATTGCAGTGATTTGAACTGGAATGAATGCAGTTAACATTAAGATGCCAGAAGCAACTCAGTTTTTCACTCAGTCACATCTTTTGTTCCTTAGGTACGAACAAGCAAAGAACATCTCACAGGATCTGGAGAAGCAAGCCGCCCGAGTGCATGAAGAGGCCAAAAGGGCTGGAGATAAAGCGGTGGAGATCTATGCCAGCGTTGCCCAGCTGACGCCTGTGGACTCAGAAGCACTGGAGGTACGGGGTGGACAACCTGTATGCACAGGGATTTGGTTGTCACCACCATCACCCTCCACAGCACGCACCCTTGCCTCCCAGACACACGCACACCGCACGCACCCCTCACAGTCTGGGTGAAGGCTATTCTGACTGCTCTGTGATTTTCATGGGTACCTTCCTCCTCTGTCCTCCAACTAACTCAGTGGCAGTATCGGGTTCTGTTTTAGATATGTTAACAGAACTTACCGAGATAAAGAATCCCATGATTGAGGCGCCTGGGTGGCTCAGTCAGCTGAGATTCTGACTCTTGGTTGCAGCTCAGGTCATGATCTCAGGGTCGTGGGATGGAGCCCTCTATCGGGCTCTGTGCAAAGCATAGAGCCTGCTTAAGATTCTGCACCCCCCCCCCCACCCCGCCCCTCTCCCCTGCTCGCACTCTTGCTTGCTCACGGTCTCTAAAAAACAAAACAAAAACAAAAAAACCTGTGATTATAAAGATTAAACATCAAAGACTCTTTAGTGATATTAATCACTCCTAAATCTTTAATATAAATCCAACTTATTATATATTTGTATTTATTAGAGCCAGTACACCAGGAGTGTTACTCCCAGGTACTGTCTGCTTGAGAACAAGAGAGAAATTGAAGAAAATGGTTTAAATGAAAGAACTCTTACCAGGATGCTGTTGGGCAGGTGAAATATTTGGGGATTGGTAGTATTGCATCTGTACTCCAGTCATGAGTCCTGTTCCCAGGTTCTGTATAAATTATATATATCTATGTTATATACACTTGAAATTTATTAAGTTTCACTTCTTACATCTGAGGTGTTGTTGATTTTTTACCATAAAGGTTTAGCTAGGTCTCTTCAGACATGTATATACTGTATGATCTCACATATTTGAAATTTGAGAATAGGCAAAACTAATCTATGATAAAAACCAGACCAGTGGCAGCTGCATTGTTGAAAAGGGAGGTATGGAAATTAACTGGAAAGAGATACAAGGGAGTTTCCTGGTGTGGAAATATTCTATATCTTGATTGGGGAGTTGGTTACACAGGGAAATATATTTGTCAAAGCTCATTGCAGTAAGTGTTGTGCCTTTCACTGTGTCTAAAGTATACATCCGTTTTTGGAAAAAAGGTCCAAAAAATCTTGACCTATGCTGCTCTTTTAAAAATATCTGTTGAGTCTCTCTGCCCCTCCCCTGCTCACACTCTGTCTCTCTCTCTCAAAAATAAATAAACATTAAAAAAATTTTAAAGGGTGCCTCAGTCGGTTGAGGGTCCAACTTCGGCTCAGGTCATGATCTCACGGTTCGTGGGTTTGAGCCCCGCGTCGGGCTCTGTGCTCAGAGCCTGGAGCCTGCTGAGGATTCTGTGTGTGTGTGTGTGTGTGTTTGTGTCTCAAAAATAAATAAACATGAAAAAAATTGGGGGCACCTGGGCGGCTCAGTCGGTTGAGCATCTGACTCCGGCTCAGGTCATGATCTCACGGTTTGTGAGTTTGAGCCCCGTATTGGGCTCTGTGCTGACAGCTCAGAGCCTAGAGCCTGCAGCCTGCTTCAGATTCTGCATCCCCCCACCCCACCCCACCCCCGTATCTCTCCGCCCCACCTCTGCTTGTGCTCTCACTCTTTCAAAAATGAATAAACATTAAAAAAAATTTTTTTTAAATATCTATTGAGTCTTAAGTGTTACAGAGTTACTAAGGCTAGGTTTTCATCAGCTTCATTGTTTTGTCTAAAATGTCACAATCTTACTTGCTTTTCACAGAATGAGGCAAATAAAATAAAGAAGGAAGCTGAGGATCTGGACCATCTGATTGACCAGAAGTTAAAAGATTATGAGGACCTCAGAGAGGACATGAGAGGGAAGGAACTGGAAGTCAAGAAGCTTCTGGAGAAAGGAAAGATCGAACAGCAGGTTGGTTTGATTTGCAGGTTGCTTCCTGTCTTGAGGCAAAATTTGAAACCAAGCACGCAGAAGCTGTGTCTGCGATGTTACCTCAGGGCCCAGAGCAGCGAGCCCGAGGGTGTTCGGAGGAAAGTCTGTGGGGCACCCAGGGCTAGCTGCTGTAGGCGGGCAGGTGTCGGGGTGGTAGCTTGGAGGTGCCTGGTCATTAGGAGAAAAAAGGGCTTTACCCTGGAGGGTTCGTCCCCTGATCTGCCATGTGTTTGTAGACTGCTGACCAGCTCCTAGCCCGAGCAGATGCAGCCAAGGCTGTTGCCGAAGAAGCTGCTAAAAAGGGACGAAATACCTTACAAGAAGCCAACGACATCCTCAGCAACCTGAGAGGTAGGAGCAGGTCACATAATTGGGTAAATGTCTATGCTTTCTTCACTAGGGCGATTTCCGTTTTGGTTTTTTTTACCATGAGATTCTTGGAACATCTACAATATGAAAGATAATAGTATAATAAACCCCATAAATCCTTCATCTAGATTCAACAGTTATGATTTTAACTATACCTACCTCATCCCCCAGCATCCACCCTAGTTTTTTTATGCTGAAGTATTTCAAAGAAAAATCTCAGAGCTCATGTCATTTTACCCCTTTATACCCCAGTGTGGGGGAGAAAAAAAAAGGAAATTTTCTGATGTTACAATAATTCATGTTATCAAGATATGCCTATTTAGCTGGCTCATGTTGGTAAATAGAGATGATTTTTAATTTTCTCTGCCAAGTGCATCTCAGTGTTTTTATCTTCTTTCCTCACCCAAGATAAAAAACACATGTGCTCAGTTCACAGTATAGTGCTGGACTTGCCTCTGATAAACTAGCCCATAGGTTCTATAAATATGGAAGCTTTACCAGATAATGGTTGAGGGCGCCTGGTGGCTCAGGTGGTTAAGGGTCTGACTTCGGCTCAGGTCATGATCTCATGCTTTGTGAGTTTGAGCCCTGCATTGGGCTCTGTGCTGACAGCTCAGGGCCTGGAGCCTGCTTCAGATTCTGTGACTCCCTCTCTCCCTGTGCGTCCCCTGATTGCATGCATGCTCACTCTCTGTCAAAAATAAACAAACATTAAAAAAAAAAATAAAAAACCAAGATAATGGTGGAGTATATTGGCTCTGGTGTCAGTGGGATTGAGTTAGAATCCCTGATCCCCCTCTTATTTCTGTGAACCCTTGGGGGAAATTATCTACCTCTTTAATCCTCAGTTCTCATGTACAAAAATGACACAGTGCCTGCATCACAGGCACACCAAAAAGCTCTTAACTCCGTAGCTAAGACGTAGGAAACACTAAATAAACTACAGCCTTTAACATTGGTTGCAGTGGTCGTAATGGCATACTCAGTGCTTTGGATGAAAATAAACTTTCCAGAAACGTGTTCATTCACGAGAATCTGAAGCCTTGTGCTCTGTTCTTCTCAAGGCTGCCCATGCTGGTTTTCATTTTTCTCTCCTGGCTTTCATTGTTCATAAAACAAATTCCAGTTGCAGCTCCCTGAAAAGTTCCCTTTTGGCTTGTTGAGAGTTCAGTTCAAATGTGTTCCTTGAACTTGATTTTAGATTTTGACAGGCGTGTGAACGATAACAAGACAGCTGCAGAGGAGGCTCTAAGGAGAATTCCTGCCATCAACCAGACCATAATTGAAGCCAATGAAAAGACGAGGGAGGCACAGCTGGCCCTGGGCAATGCCGCTGCGGATGCCACCGAAGCCAAGAGCAAGGCCCACGAGGCCGAGAGGATCGCCAGTGCTGTCCAAAGGGTGCGTGCTTCCCCCTTCTCCCAGACGCTCTTTGCTCATGTACTTCTCTAGTCATCTTCCAGGTTCTGTCCAGACCCCTAGAAGCCTAGCAGGCTTCTTCCTTGAATTCAGTAAAATCACCTTAAACTATCCTTATTCATTTTTTACTAGGCAGTAGAATAGGTACATACATTGACTGAAGAGGGAGAGTCAGAATCATTGAAATCATCGAAAGAGCCCTTTAACATTTCTTCTGTTGTCTCACTGGCAGGGTCTGTATTGTGAGTGGGGGATGGCTCCTGGACCCACAGAGCCCCTTCCACACAAACGTCAGACTCTTCTCAAACACAGTTCTTTGACATGGACAGCTGAAATTTTTTTCAGCCTTATGTAGAGTGCCAAGTCCGTCCAACTCCGAGGCCCCTCTTCCAGACGGATGTTGTATCTGAGCCCCTCCTATTAGCTTCCACTGCCAGGATTCCTTCTACTCATTGTAAAGAATAATCTCTTTAAGCTGCCTCTTCCCTACTTAACGGTTAATCTGTTTGTTTTATTTAAAAGAGAGACTGGAACAGATTCTAAAATTATGTGTTTGAGAATCATATACGTTTTTTTAGTTTGCTTAGAATAGTTGGTTTGGGGATTAATTACATTTTATAAAATATTCCTATTTCGGGATCATGGTCTTTTTGTACATTGTGATGAATTGCCAAGTAGAACAAGGCTACATTTGCATTAAAAATGCATAATGTGAAAGTGTCTAATCCATGTGATGTGGAGGAGAATGTACACCGTGTAAATGTTTTATCATTTGCTAGCCATGCGACCTCAACTAACAATGGAAATAACAGAACAGGAAGTATTAAGGATAAATGAGAGGGTGCAAACAGAAGTATTTTATAAATTGTAAAATGCTATTATGTTAGGTGGTAAGGCTAGCTTTTCTTTCATTCCTGTTATTTGGAACCCAAATAAATGATAGCGTAACTCAACATATGGTATAATTTACTGCTCTGTTCTTTCTGGATTGTATTTTTGATCCATTTTACAGATTATAAAAGGTGTGGGAGCATACTTTAGAAAAAGGAAAACTTTTTTTTTTTTTTCATTAGTAGTTATTTATTTTATGCCTAGAATGCTACCAGCACCAAGGCAGAAGCTGAAAAGACATTTGCAGAAGTTACAGACCTGGATAACGAGGTGAACGATATGTTGAAACAACTACAGGAAGCAGAAAAGGAGCTGAAAAGAAAACAAGATGATGCTGACCAGGATATGATGATGGCAGGGATGGTAAGCAGTTTGTTTTGGCCTATTTGCTTCTGGAAGAAAGTGAAGGGTGATCAATAAATAAGATCCCCATCTTGTTAAGAAATGTCTCTTTCGTATTGACTTGTGTTTCTCATTGCGTTTGGGGCCATGAATTGGCCTAGTAGCTGACATAGAAGACAAAGAATTTGGACCCCCTGCCAGGTTGTTGCACAATTGTCCTGTCCCCAAGCTTCTCTCAACTAAAAGGAAAACATTCTTTTACACATTTGAAGCTTTAGGACTTAAAAATTACATATTTATATTTTTGGAGGGATGCTTCATTGATGGTATAAAATCAAAAGGAGTACAATGAAAAGTTGATGTCCTTCCTACTCTTGTTACCCCAGCAACTTGCTTTCTAGGGGCAAAGACCAGTTTCTCATGTTTCATTTTTAAAGATGACAAAACATACCAAACTTACTTCCGGTTTAATTTTTTTTTTTTACCTTTTGTGATGTTGGTAACAAAATTAACTTATTGAATGCATGGCCTAATGAAGAACGAGAGTCCATTTTTCTATTTTATGCTATATGTTGCTTTCAAAAGACTTTGATGGAGTCACAATAGAAAGAACTTTTCAGTTCAGTCGGATTACAATCACAGGAATGATACACATGAATGTGTTTAATTGTGTACTTTCAGTGCAAGCAAGGGACCTTTCTTCCACTTTTGAAAAACAGACTTTCTACTCTGGCTCATTTTCACCTTGGGACAGAAAGGAGAACTATGATCCTGTTTATCTAGGCAAAGAAGACTCTAGGGAAGTGATATCAGGAAGCATCCCTTTGCAAATACCTAATTTTATTGTGCTTTTTGGGTTTTGTTTTGGACTGCCTTAATTTTCTGTAGCAAAGTTTATGGCTGAAATGGAAATTACTATATAGTAAAAAAAATATCTGTTTCTCAGATGTGCTGAGCATCTCTAGATTTCATTTTTAATGTGGTTGTAGAACATTAGATTTAGAGACTGGTGAAAGAAGAAAAAGGATATATTCTTAATGAGCTTCAAAGGAAGGGTATGGATTCAATTCAAAGGGTGGAAGTGGATCCATCTTTTGTTTCTTTTGGTAAACAGCTTCCAAGGAACACAAAGCACCCTCACATACACTGTCCCACTTACATTTACGTCAGTCCTGAAAGACACAGCGTCAAGCCACTTTTGTTTAAATATTTTTCTTAACCAGAAGAGCAAAGCTTACAGTTGTCCTGGAACAGGAGGCTGGAGACCACAGGTTAAATGCAGTAGTGTCGCTGTCCACAGGCCATAGCAGTCATTTACCCCTCTCCTCGTATACACACAGAAAAGCCTATCGAGACTAAGAATGGCTGTGATTTCAACAGAGATTAATCATTTATCTGTGAAGGTTTTTTCCTCTTTTTCTTTTTAAAAATCCTACATTGTTTCTATCCAAAAACGTTGCATTATCTTGAGCCAAAAACTAGGAAAAACAATCATGTGGTAGGGAACTCAAAGCCACTCATTTATATCCTGGCTAGATTTATTTGTGAGAGCATCTGTTTTCTGATGTTTAGACACTTCCTCTTCCATTGCCATTTCCCATGACTCATGCACAGTGTATTTGTTCAGGTTTCATGGAACTTTCCCAAATATATTTACCTTTGGTTGATTTTAAAAATGTAAATTGTATTGCCCCAGTTTGTGTGGGTACGTGCACACCCGTGTGTGTGCACAAGCATGTGTGGTTGCAGGGAGCGAGGGTGTTCTAGAGGGTGTCACTTGCTTGTGAAAATTTTGAGAATACAACATTTCTAATCAAGTTTCTAAGATAGTCAAGTCTCTAAGAGTGTCCTGAAGGACATATTTCAGTTCTAAAATGTAGTTTTTATACTCATCCTTAAAAATAACTTGTTTCTGCTTGATGAATTATATTATGAATATACTGTGTATTCTTGAAAGTGGGGAAAGGAAATAATATTGGTCTTTTTGAAATACAAATACACTCAGTGTAGGCATGAGGACTGCCTACTCATGACAGTCATATGAATTAAAAATAATAACATTTCACCATGAAGATAGGATCAAAAAAAAAAAAAACCCTACAGTGAGAGATTATAGTTTCATGAGTTAGGAAAAGAGCATCTGAAAATTGGACTTGTTGGCTGATTAGGGGCTGATTCTTCATTTCAAGAAGATGAAGACACACCATTGGGACTGTTGTTTTTATCTGTCCTTCTCTCTGTACAGGCTTCACAGGCTGCTCAGGAAGCCGAGATCAATGCCAGAAAAGCCAAAAACTCCGTCACCAGCCTCCTCAACCTGATTAATGACCTCTTGGAGCAGCTGGGTAAGTAGCTGGAGAGCCATTTTAGGCAGGATCTCAGTTTTGTGCACTGTTTGTTCTTGGGGTCTGGTATAGTTGTCACAAAAGCAGATATTACAGCATGAGTATTGTGTGAACCGAAACGTGACTTTAGGTTGTATTAATTCAACAAATACTTCTTCCGTGGCATATGATCTAAGTACTGGACTCTGACCAGGACTTCTAAAATTAGGAAGATAGGTTGCCAGAGTGGATCATTTATGGTCGATGTTTATGATACATTGAACAGCTCATTCTGCTGGCAGAGTGTCTTTAAAAGATTTAGAGTGAAGGATTTCAGTGGCAGAATAAAAGAACACTTTAAACTGGTGATGACTTCATTGCCTGGAATTCTCTTCATTTGCTAATTAAAAGGATAATCTGACAGTTTTTGAAGAGTCAGATTATTTGATTATTCTCTTACTGATAGAATAAGGAAATATGAGCATGTTGAAATGCTCTTTTAATCTAGTTTAATAGGGAGCAGGCTTCATTATAGGACAGATGTACTTTTGTCACAAGCCTTCATTATAAAGTGGTAACAATCCAGCCAATACAGCTTTGTAGCAAGGCATTCTGTTTTAATTCGCCAGCCTTTAAGGTTTGGTCACTTTTTCTTTTGGAGCAGGGGGAGGTGAGAGGGGGGGGTATATTTTTTATCTGTCTCAAATACCAAAAATAATAAATAATGTGCTAACAGATGGGTTTTAAAATGACAGGAAGCTAGAGGAGGTCGCTTTTTGTGGGAAGAGCTAGATTTTAAAGTTAGTCAGACTCGGGTAGGAATCTTTGTTTTGTTGCCTTGTAAACTGCAAACTTGGGCAAATGAGTTAACATCTGAGAATCACTGGCGTAAGATGGTCTCGTGAGAATTTAATCAAGTACAGTATGCGTAACGTGCTGATCACCGTGTGGCTGTCTGCTCTCATTAATTATGGAAGCAATTCCTCCCAAAAGAACCTCTTTTTCTTGCTAATTTTAAAGTGAAGCTTTTGCTGAAATTATTTCAGCATTTCATCCCTGGCCATTTTCCATAGGAGGACTCCAAGTAGTGTCTAACTCCTAAAGGCAGGACAAGACTCCCAAAACCAATGCAGCTTCCCTGGAATCTAAGAGCTGAGGGCTTAGAGTTCAGCTTAAAGATTCTTATGTTCGTCAGATGGCATTAAAATGACATACAGATAACAGTTATTGCCATTTTTATGTTTATATACGTAATCAGATGACCTTCAAAACCACAAGTGAGACTTAAGGTCTTGAACACGGCACCTGCGTATTTAGAAAGCATTTCACAAAAACTGTTTTCTCAGAGAAAAAACTATCCGGCCCAGTATCCGTTATATATAGGCTCTGACCTGTCCTAACTTAGCAAGGTCAGCATTTGTCGTTGGTCTGCATTGACCACACCCTTGCACAACACGAACAGTCTACACATCACACGTGCAGGCCGACTCTGCTTGGGGGCGGCTGGGGGTCTGTGTTTATAGAAGAGGTGAGTGGAGTTACTTGTGGAGTAATGTGATAACTCTTACTGAATGCATCTGTTTCCTTCTGTGTCCTTTCCGACTCTACAGGGCAGCTGGACACAGTGGACCTGAACAAGCTGAATGAGATTGAAGGTACCCTGAACAAAGCCAAAGATGAGATGAAAGTCAGCGATCTAGACAGGAAAGTGTCTGACCTGGAGAATGAAGCGAGGAAGCAGGAGGCTGCCATCATGGACTATAACAGAGATATCGAGGAGATCATGAAGGACATTCGCAACCTGGAAGACATCAAGAAGACCCTACCGTCTGGCTGCTTCAACACCCCGTCCATTGAAAAGCCCTAGCGTCATCGCGTAGGGCCGGAAGGCAGCACCCCCCGACCAGGGAGCCGTTGTGAGGCCACAGAGTGCCTTAACACAAAGATGACATTTTTCAGACCCCCACTTCTCTGCTGCTCTCCACCACTGTCCTTTCGAACCAGGAAAATTCACAAAGCTTAAAAAGAAACAAGTCAGATATTATGAATCGGGAACAAAGGGTTTTATCTGATAGTCTCTCTTCCACGGAAGGCACTCCCTTACCCACACTTTCCCTTCCAAGTTGCGTGAGGACGTGGCACCTTACGGTATCGTACGGCGGCGTAAACGCTTCGTGGGAACCATTGTCCGCCAGGGCTGAGCAAGTAGCCCTCCCCTTCTCACTGATACCAACAGAACTCCTCAGTCTCAGTACTCTTGTTTCTATGAAGGAAAAGTTTGGCTACCACTAGTAGCATTGTGATGGCCAGTATATCCAGTCTATCGATAAAGAAAATGCACCTACATCTACTACCCCTCCTTCTTTTAAGCAAAAGGAAATAAACATCCTGTGCCAAAGGTATTGGTCATTTAGAATGTCAAGAGCCATCATCAGTTGTTTTAGCTATTTTGAGTATAGGACACTGAGCCATCCACGGGTAAGGATGCAATTATTTATGACAGTCTCCAGGAGAATGAGGCTGCAGAAGTAGGCTGAACATTTTCTTGTATGTTAATAATTTGACTAGGAAGATAAACTTTTTTCAGCTCTTTGGGCAGCTGATAAATCTGGATGGGCAGCTTGCACTCACCATAGACATCTTCTGATATTCCTATAAATGGAATTTATACAGAAGTAATAGGGATATGATAACCACTAAAGTCTTTTTCAAAATCAAACCAATTTTTAGAGCTTTTTTTAGTACATTAGTCTTGGAACTAGTGCTGTTAATCCGGTAGAGAAGTTGGTCCCTGAGATCTTGACAGACACACACAGAACAAGCCTCCTCATCCTAGTCTTTCCTAGCAAAGGGATGAAACTTAGATGCAGCCTGTATTGTCAGGATCCCACATACCCGTTTTTCTTCCACTGGGGAGAGATGACGCCTTTGACCCTTATCCTCAATTAGCTTCTGACGTTCCCAACTTCTAGAATCTCTCTAAACAGTTTGCCAAATCCTGGTGGCAAATACTTGCACTCAGTATTTCACACAGCTGCCAACACCATCTAGCTCCTGCACTTTGTGATTTAAACCCACTCTAAACCTTCCCTCCAAGTGTGGAGGGGAGACCCATCGGTGGAGTTGCCTCGTTGGCTTCTCAACTTTTGATCCTCAGCTCTGTGGTTTTCTTGCAAGATCACAGTGTGACGATTCCCTGCCACACAACCCCTCCCTCCTACCAGCCCACCTTTGAGATTCATATATAGCCTTTAACACTATGCAACTTTGTACTTTGCGTAGCGGGGGGAAAGAAACTATTATCTGACACACTGGTGCTATTAATTATTTCAAATTTATATTTTTGTGTGAATGTGTTTTTTTCGTTTATCATGATTATAGAGTAAGGAATTTATGTAAATATACTTGGTCCTATTCCTAGAATGGCACTGTCTGTTCACTTCTTCCCTCCATTTTTCCTCCTCACTGGCACAACGTGTCTGGATACCTCCTGCCCTGCCACCTGTAATTCTTTGCGTTGCGTTTGTTCCCTGTGGCTCTGCTCCTCGCCTTGTGTTTGCAGCATCTTCATTTCCTAATGTCGATATTGACCTGCTTTCTTCCCACACGCAGCCGCTCGAAAGAGGTACCTCACACCCTCTTCCACTGCAATCCTGTGACCTTAAACTGCGGCATGCTGTCGTTCCTAATGCCCGCTCCAGGGCAGGTATGTCAGGTTGACAGAACATGGTGGGATTAGGACATTTTGCCCATTGGTATCTTCAGCATCGATGTGGGTCAAGCCAGGAACGAGCTAGAAATGCCCTGACACTTTGAACCAGATGGGTCATTTTGATAAGGGAGTGCACGATCACTGAGTGCTCGTAGGGCATCAGGGACAGTGTGCACGGACAGGTAGGATGGGAGCAGTCATGCCAGTCCGTTCTCCCCTTTCCGCCTCCGTGCATACCGGAGTTGACTACAAGCGTTTCGACTTGGCATACCCCTCGCTTTCCCTCTGCTGCTTCTCCCCGGCCTCTCCTACTGTGGCCCGAGGCGTGGGTCTTTCTTGCCAAGTTTTCACATCAGTGTTCCCTAGCCAGCTCCTCTTATTAAGTGGCCACATCCTAACAGAGACATTTTGTTCAAGGTTACAGGACAATGACTGTAGATAGACTGCCAAGATAGTTTCCCTCTGGCCCATGGGTCAGCCTCACACACCAGTAAGTCTTAGGCCACAGTGAAAATTGGGTTTTTGTTTTTTTCTTCATTTTGTTTTGTTGCTTTCCTCCTCCATCTGTGTAGTATATTTTTAAACAGAATTTTATTTTTAAAATAAAAGCTCTTTATAAGGCAATACCTTCATTACACTCCTGCGGTATACATGATTTTATTGTATAGTTCCAGTTATCTGTATTTTACATCATAAAATCGACAGGGTGGCTGCTGCGGAATGCTGGGTGTCAGGGGACACAGCTGTTCCCTGGAATTGTTCCTTCTAATTCCAACTGTGGCCCTTTTATATGTGCCTTCACTTTAGCTGTTTGCCTTAATCTCTACAGTCTTGCTCTCCAGGGTGGTGAATAAAATGCAACACTTGGCGTTTTTTTTATGTTAAAAAAAAAAAAACAAACCAGTATTTTATTTATAATAAAATCTGAATATTTGTAACCCATTATATTTGGTGTGGCCTGAGTGTGGTACTGGGGACACAGGATGTTTTAAAAGGTTGAAGAGAAAGCTGCCCATAATATCTTATTGGGGTGACTTATTTTCTTGAGAACAATCCAATATGTGTGTATATACATGTGTGTATATACGTGTGTGTATATGTATCTGTATAATATATCTATGTGTGCGTATGTACGTGTGTATCTGTATAATGTATCTGTGTGTACATATCTGTATAATGTATGTACATGTGTATAGATGTACCTGTATAATGTGTGTGATGTACGTGTGGGTGTATATGTATCTGTGCATATGTTCTGTGTCCAGATAACATATGTAAGTACATAGACACATACACATATATATTTATATTTACCCTTCTCAGGGATACTTTGGTGTGGTCCAGAAGTAGGCAAACTTTTTCTCTAAAGAGCTAAACTGTATAAATACTATAGGCTTTGTGAGCCATACAGTGTCTATTACAACTACCGTGCTATTGTAGCAGGGAAGTGGCCCTGAACAGTGTGTAAATGAGTACGGCTGGAGTCCAAAAACAGTCATGGGCCTGTGGGCTGCAATTTACCAGACCCCCCCCCCCCCGAGACTCTTAAAATTATTTGGGTGTCTTAAGTTAGCAGCTGTATGTAACAAGTTGTCTTTCTCCCTTTAAATATGCATATAACTTCAGCTAAAGGGGGTTCTTCAGATGATGGAAAACACTCTCAAACATAATGGAATGAAGAGAAAAAGAAAGTAATGTGCTGAACCGGCAGGCCAGAAGTAGCTCCTTGTACCTCACTCCTTCTGGAGGGTTGACCAACGGAGTAACCCAAGGCCGGGAGAAGAGTTGGAGAACTACGGACACAGCAGGAAGGCTTCAGTTTGCTCTTCTGTGCTCGTTTGTGGCCCTGAGTCCTTGTGGACAACATGGCACCTTCCCAGTCATACATCCTTGTAGCTGTGATACCTATGAAGAACCTGAACTCTGTTCTCAGTTGGACTTGCTCAGAGAGAGCTTTAGAGGGCACCAGTTCCTAGGTTTCTCACATCCCCTGCTCTTAACCCCTGATTGTAGGGGCCGATTCAAATGCAAATACATCTTTGTAGCTACTGTGTCAGAGTGATGAATGGGATTTAAAAATTCTTCTCATTCCTTTTGTTAGTTCAGGGCCAGGGGTTTCTCCAAAGTTGGTATCCACATAATCTGATTCAAAATATCCCCAAAGGTGTACTCCTTAAATAAGCATTCTTGAACCCTGATAAATCTGAATTCCCCAGCTCACTTCAGTAAGCTCCACATGGAGAGTCTCAATACCTCTAGCACCCAGGAAAGCCATGAAGTAGAAAGGCAGATGGTACCTGCTTCGTAGGGCGAGGGAGGACCCATCCCAAGGAAAGATCAAATATCTCTAGGTCCATAGTTCATGGAATAGAAATAAGACAATTGGACATAGCAGGTAATTTTGCCTGTTCACACTAAGCAGGTTTTAATGAAGTATTAATCACTGGAGTGAAAAACAAACTTCCTAGTAAATCTATCAGAGGCTCCAGCGGTTCAGAAGTCAACAACCAGCGTGCCTGCCTTATATTTGTACCGAGTCCCCCGAATGATTCTATCTGTTCTACACAAATGCTATTCTAAATAGAAATTAATTATATGCTTAAGAAAGGGAAATATTTAGCAGAAGTCAAATAAAAAGCTAAGAAGTTCCTGGTTGGGAATTCAAATAAGAGAAACCTCATCATTTCAGGTGTTCTTCTAACACCTCCATGTCATTTCTTTAACTCTCCTCCCACCCATGTTCTTTCTTTCCCCGCTCCATCCCAGGAAAGCCTGAGGTCAAGGGGTCACCTCCTCTGTTGAAATTGGCCAGTTCTTCCCTGTGTCCACCATCCCTCCCAGCCTAGCCTTGTACTGGCTTCTAACACGGCCCTTGGACACCTGTTTGTTGGGCAGGTGCCTCTCCCCCACCTTTTCCCCCAACCTCCCTCATACTCCCCCAAATCTGGATCTGTGTGTTCATGTCCACATCCTCAGGGCCAGGAGGCATCCAGCAGTTGTCACTGGGTTGTCAAAATGGTCTAAAAGTAAAACCAGCCTCTCTCGTTTGCCTATTCTCCCATTTCTGTTACTTGAGCAGAGAGGGAGGTTTATGGGTACTTGTTAGTGCCCGCTGTGCCCTCCTGCCAGCGTCATTCTGCTCCCTCGATACCCCCATCTAGGGAGGGATTTGCAGGAATAGAAGCAAAACCGCTTTCACCAAGCGGTGGAATGCCCGGCACACACAGCTGGTGTGGCTCAGTCTACAAGGCCCGTTGCTCTGCATCCCAGCCTCACTCCAGCCGTTCCCAACACTGTGGGTGTGCATCTGCCAGTTTACCCACAGCCCCTTTTGTACATATCTCTGGCTTCAGGTCCACGTTGTAACATGAATTCCTTTTCTTCTTGAACTCCTGGGAATGGGCCTGGTAAACTTCAACAGCTTGGTTTGTGTTTCATCCTGTTTGCATATGTACCTTCGAAAGACTGGTGATCTAGGCCATGCAGATACTGCTTATGATTAATTCAGTATAGTATTTATTTCTATAAAAAGTTGAGCATCAGGCCCTCGATCAAGAATGTAACCCTTTGATACAGCATTGTTCCCATGAGTATGTCCAAGTTAAGTGATTCTCCAGGAAACGTGGCTGGTCATACCTTCAAGGACACCTCTCCATCCTCCCATAGTTCTTTTTCACCATGGCTAGTAACAGAAAACTCTACTTGAACTTCAGACTGATGCTTTTGAGCCCATGGTGTCCGCCCTTGTACTGAGATCCTTTGTTCTTTCAGTAACCAAATGCAGTCATCAAATTGTGCCATAGCAACCAGTGTTAAGAATTTCTAATGCAACTCCTTTTTGAATATTCTGTGTTGGCCTTCTAGGATGTAGAATCCAATTTTCCTACTCTTCTCTGTCAGTTGATCCCAGCCGTTCCTTGCATGGGCATTTCTTTCTTCCTGAGCATGGTTTCTAAGTTGAGGTTAGTGCAGAGTAAGCTGAAGTCCAGCCATGAGCAGAAATGTCTGGGGAAGATGTGCTGTCCTAGTGCGGATTACACCTTCCTGGGTTGCTGAGCCAGCGTCCGAGATAAAGGCTCGGGAGAAACGGCTATGATTTCAGTGATTACATGATTTCAGTGATTACATGTTTAGTGCGGTCAGAGACATTTGTGTTACAACTTGCTCACCACTCTTGGCTCAGACAGTCTGCTATCTGTGCTGTCTCGGTCGGGCTGATACAGAGGCTCAGACCTAGTCAGAGAGATGAGTTTTGCCACATAGATTTCAGACAGGCTCCCCCCTCCGCTTACATTTCTGAAAGACTGGGGAAGGACTAACACTCTCAAGTTATCTTGCATTGTATATTGATCTTTTAAAAGGTACTTTCATAACGTTTTCTTTGATTTGCCTCTGATTTGATGAGGGTCTTCATTTGACCAATGAGGAAACGCAACCGTGGTTTGCTGCTCCATCACCTTAAGCACTATTTTAGCATGGTGCTTTATTCTCTCATGATTTTGATCTGTTTTCCTTTTAAGAAAGAGTCAGGGATAGGAACATAAAGCTGGCTCACCAACATTACCTTCACCTAGCTTCCTCTAATGTTAACATCTGATAAAGCCATGGTACATTTCTCAAAACTAAGAAGTTAATATTGGTGGAAGACTTAACTATAGTCTTTTGCCTGCCTTTAAACACCTTCTTCTTCAAGACCCCATTTTTAAAGAAATACTGGAGGCTCCTGGGTGGCTTATTCAGTTAAGCATCTGACCTCAGCTCAGGTCATGATCTCATGGTTCCTGAGTTTGAGCCCCACGTCGGGGTCTGTGCTGACAGTCCAGAGCCTGGAGCCTGGTTCAGATTCTGTCTCCCTCCCTCACTCTCACTCTTGCTCTCTCTCTCTCAAAAATAAACATTAAATTTTTTTTTTTAATTCTGAATTTTAAAACAAAATGAGAATACTCAGCTTTGATACCCAAGCTATGGGGCAATAGGTGTGTGGATAGTTGATTTTATTTTCATAATACAATCAAGACTGCCCAGTGTATAACGTTAATCATAATTAACTGCAAGCAATGTCATTAAACAACTTGTTAAAATGTCCTGAAAGCTTCAAAAGAGATTTTTAAAGATCCTTCAGAATGAACATTCTTTCATAACAATATGCCACAAAGTATATTAGAAATAGAAGATTTATAAAGATCACATTTAAAATTTTTTGTTATGCCATTTCAGACTTACAGAAAAATTGCAAGAATAGCCAAAAAGTTCTTCAATAGTCTTTACTCAGATTTCTCAAATGTTAATATTTTACTACATTTGCTTTTTCTCTGCTCTCACTCTTGCAGACAACTATAGAGACAACTATTTTAAGTTGCAGACATGATGCCTTTTTACCCGTAAATACTTCAATGTATATTTCCTAAAGGGAAATTTCTTACATAACTACAGCACAATTGTCAAATTCAGGAAATTACCATCGACACAACATTATTATCTTATTTACAGCCATTATTCAGATTGCACCATTTGCAGCGGGCAGATAAATGGCCCCCAAAGATGTCCACATCCTAATCCCTAGAGCCTGTGAATGTGTGAGGTTGCACCACAGAGGGAATTAAGGTTTCTGATGTCATTAAGGTCATGAATCAGCCAATCTTGGAATAGATTATCCTGGGTTATCTGGGCAGGGCAATATAATCATAAGGATTCTTATAATTGGAGGAGGGAGGCAGAAAAGGAGGTCAGAATGATGCAAAGGGATAAGGACTCAACCTATCATTTCAGGCTTAAGATGGAGGCAGGGGCAGGAGCTAAGGAATGTGGGCAGCCTCTAAACACTGGAAAAGGCAAGCAATAGACTCTCCCCTAGGGCCTCCAGAAGGGAGCACAGCCCTGCCGACACTTTGAGTTTAACCCAGGAAGATCCCTGTCAGACTTCTAACCTACAGAAATAGAAGGTGATAAAGTTGTGCTGTTTTCAGCCACTAAATCTGAGATAATTTGTTGTGCAGCCATAGGAAACTAATACACCATTTGTCCCAAGAACACGTTTTATGAAAAAAGAAAATCTGGGGCTCCTGGGTGGCTCAGTCGGTTAAGTGTCCGACTTTGGCTCTCAGGTCATGATCTTGCAGTTTGTGGGTTTGAGACAGCTCAGAGCCTGGAGCCTGCTTTGGATTCTGTGTCTCCCTCTCTTTGGCCCTTCCCCACTCATGCTCTGCCTCTGTCTCAAAAATAAACATTTAAAAAATATTTTTAAAGAAAAAAAATCTGAAAGCATGTGTTCACTTGTCATGTCTCTTCTATTTCCTTTACTTTGGAGCAGTTCCTGAATTTCCTTTGTATTTTCTGATGTTGACACTAAAAAAAAAAAAAAAAAAAAAAATCCAGATAGTTCTTTTGTAGCATGCTCTTCAATTTGGTTTGTTTGATGTTTTCTCTTGATTGGATTCAGGTTATGCACTTTGACAGGGAGATCATAGAAATGATGTTGAATTCTCTTCAATACGTTATCAAAGTCATTACTGGCAATGTTAACTTTGACAGTAGATTGGGGTGATTCCTCCCAGATCTCTACATTGTAAAGTTATTCTGTTACCCCTTGTCATTAATAAGTATATTATGAGGACATACTTCGTGACCATATAAATACCCTATTACTCCGTAACACTTTTACAAACTAGTTTTAGTATCCATTGATGATGGCTGCCAAATGGAGACTTTCGTTATACTAAGAGGTAGAGATTTTTCTCCTCCTCCACTTTTTATATGTATTTATATCATTCATGTTAGAGTCATGGATTCCCCTTTTATTTAGTGAGTTCAATATGCTGTTCTTGGTATTTATTTTGATCCTTAAATGTCCTTTATTTGGCCAACGGGAGTACCTTAAAGCTGACCCCCTGTGACCCTTTGATAATTTCCCACATTCTTTGAACATTGTCTTATTTTTGGCACATGAAGACATTTCAGGCTCATCCCGTACTTTCTCTGCCATAGTCCTGGAGCCAGCCACTTCTCTAAGGAGCAAAGTTAGGTTTCATTAATTCTCCACATGCCAATAGCCAAAGACAACAATAAGCACAACAACAAAAATGGGTCGTATTGATGCAAACACTCTCAAAAATGTCATTGAATTTCAAGCAAATTGTTTTTTAGGCTACTTGGCTTTAGGGCACATGGCCTGTTCTCTCCACACAGATGAGGGCCTGTGTTATGCATCATCGACAAATATTTTTGGAGTACTCATTGCTCTTGCAGCCGCCCTGGTACTGGTACCCATGAGTTTTACACTGTGACAAAGGCAATTATTCCTACTTTGAGAAATTTAAGTAGGGGAGGCAGCAAAAAACAAAATAGTACAAAAATAAAGGAAGACATATCTCTATAAATAGGAATATGTAAGCATGTTGGTCAACAGATACATAGGAACATTATATATTAATAATATATTGATTTTTTTCATTAAAATAATTGAATGCTCAAGGACTGTTCTTTTTGGTAAGTCTGGGAAGGACAAATTATATTTGTATGAAAAGGTATAACTTTTAGCTATGTTGAGGAGAATATGGTATGGGAAATAGGCTTGGGGACACTGACCCAGATATAAAAATGCATGGACAGAGAATTCAATGATGTGCAATTGAGTGGTTGAGTTTCTCTCCCATCCATTGCTCCCTGTGTGAAGACATTCCAGAACCCCAGCACTGTAGTCTTTAATCACAGGGAAGACTCCTATGCTCTATATGCTCAGTTTCCATGTTTCAGTTTTTTGGTTGATTATTATTGGCTGTCAAAGGACCAATAACATGGCAAATTATTTCATTATTTCAAACTCAGTTTATTGAGGCTGTATAAAAGTTCTTAGCCATTAATCAGAGCCCAAACTAGAAAGATCGTGCCATGTTGAGACCAAAAGAGGTAACTACCAAAGTACTGGTAGTCTGTTGGTGTATTAGACTCTGAGGAAGAGCTGGAAAAAACCACCATAGGCTTTATTGTGCTTTTGTGCTGAGTTTTATGAGGGTTGAATATATAATAAGATGAAGTTCATATTCACCTAGGTTTGTGGACTCAGAACGGCTCCTAGAGCTCCTAGAATGATTCTCAAAGTGAGGTTCTGGGGTCAGCAATGGCTGCCTCACCTGGTAACTTCTTAGAAATGCACATTCTCAGACCCCACCCAGATTTACTGAATCCACAATTTCAGGGGCAGAAGTGTGAGAGGGTAATCTGGGCTTTAACAAGTTCCCTCCGAGGGATTCTGATGCTGGCTAGAGAGTCACAGAGTGCTGTGTATTGGTTTTCAATGATTATATCTTTTAAGTCTGGGTGTTGGACTCAACCAGGCATCATTTTTACTTTCAGCTATGCTTGCTAGGTTGGCTCTTTGAATTGGGAAGAAAGAAGTTCAGAATGTGTCTGTGCTAATTACAGTGTTAGAGACAATCAATATTGACTCTTTTCCGTGCTTAAAACTTATACTAAGAAACTCTATTATGTAAATGTCAAATTGGTTAATTAATCAAAACATTCCTCTTATGGAATACAAAAGCCTTCCTAAAAAGTAGGTGAAGGGGCCCCTGGGTGGTTCAGTCGGTTAAGCGTCCAACTTCAGTTCAGGTCATTATCTCACAGGGCGTGAATTCGAGCTCTGCATCAGGCTCTCCACTGACAGTGTGGAGCCTGCTTGGGACTCTCTCTCTCCCTCTCTCTCTCTCTCTAAATAAATAAGTAAACTTAAAAAAAATTTTTTTTAAATTTAAATCTATTTAAAATTTTTTATTTTTTTATTATTTTTAAATTTTTTAATGTTTATTTTTGAGAGACAGAGCATGAGCAGGAGAGGGGCAGAGAGAGAGGGGGACCCAGAATCCGAAGCAGGCTCCAGGCTCTGAGCTGTCAGCACAGTGCCTGACACGGGGCTCAAACCCATGAACTGTGAGATCATGACCTGGGTCACCAGACGCTTAACTGACTGAGTCACTAGACACTCAACCGACTGAGTCACTTAGGCGCCCCTATTTACACTTTTTAAAGTATTTTCATTTCCAAAATGATTTATCCACTTTTCACAAGATCTTCTAAATATTTTTATCCATACTCCTGAAATCATTGTTGCACTATATGCTAACTTAGATGTAAATTAAAAAAATAAATTAAAACATAAAAATAAAATAAAATAAAAAATATATATTTTTATCCACTAGGTGTAAACAGGCCAAAATATCATGGGATATACTAGATTTTTAGTGATTCATAATCATCATCTAATGCTATGAATTTGGCAAGCTTGTTCTGAATGGCTCCACAAGTAGGAAATAAAAGAGAGTCAAGTTCATTTAATATGGGAGACGCATTTGAAATTAGGATAAGCAACAAATATGTGTCAAACATCAGAAGCTCAAGTTAAGTCTCAGGCCCTACTGAGCAGCCACAATTCATGGGCAAGTTAGCTGTGTGCCCTTAGCTAAGTCTCTCAACTTTGCCTATTTTTCCCATAAATGAGGCTGTCAAAACCTTACAGAAGTGCTCAAGTCAGTGGATCCATATGTAAAAAAAATACAGAATTTAGCATAATCAGGTAAACTAAGTTTTTGTAGGGCTGCAAGCTTGTACAGTTTGGGGGCTTCTTTTAAAAAAACATATAAGATAGGGGCGCCGGGTGGCTCAGTCAGTTGGACATCCAACTTTGGCTCAGGTCATCATCTCATGGTCTGTGGGTTCGAGCCCGGCGTCGGGCTCTGTGCTGACAGCTCAGAGCCTGGAGCCTGCTTCGGATTCTGTGTCTCCCTCTCTCTCTGCCCCTCCCCCGCTCAAGCTCTGTCTCTCTCAAAAATAAACATTAAAAAAAATTTAAAAAAACAAGATCACAGATGCAAAGTAAGCATGGGGCTGGAAAGGGACCCGTGAGCGCCATTACTTTCGCATGGCAAAGCCACCTCTGAGTTGGGACTATATTTTAGGCCAGGAGAAGGCCGAGCAGTTGCTTCCTTTATGTCACTGTGTCATTGGGTGTGTGCATGACTGGATTTCCCTTCCCCTGCAGACACCTCAGCCGCCGTCTGGCCAGGAGAACCCGTTTGGTGTGCTCACTGCATGACGGCAGCGGGTGCGGCTCTGAGGGGAGTGCCAGGCTCTACAGAACGTGCCCAGAGGCTGCAGAATCAGACTCTTGCCAGAGGAAGAGAGAGTGCCCCAAGGTACGCATTCCCTGGACAAACAGCGAACAGTGAAATCAGCTAGCCAGGTGCCCCAAAGATCTGAACTCTTAAGTTTACCCTTCTGAGCCTATACTTCTGGGGCCTGTGAGATGGTGCAGAATAATAATTAGTGTCCTTTATTTAAGGGGTCCATTTCACCGGGGACTCCAGAGCAACCCATGGATTTGTGCTCTCTTAAGTGGCACATTGAAGACTGGTCTGATCCGAAAACACGGAGTGATGCTTCAGTTTAGGGCTGTAACACCTCAATTAGTTACTTTTATCAAAGGAAAGTGATTTCTGATCATTGCTGATTTAGCACTAAAATGCCCACCCAGCACACCGAGGGTCTGTTCTGTGACTTTCTTGGGCAATCTAGGAGAGAGGCTCACCACCTGTGACTGATTCACACAGATTATCTAGGCCCACATCAACGTCTGCGATAGAGGAATGCTGGTTTTTATTCATATGGGCATGATCATATTAAACACATTTTAAACAAGTTTTGGTTACTGACTCTTGGGTGTCTAAGAAACTTTAGTGACCTGTCATTCTACAACTGTATACAGAAAACCAGCTCCGTGTGAGGCCCTGCCCAAGGTGGTGGGGACAGAGCAGTATACAAAACAGACAAAAACCCCTGCTCGTGTGGGACCTATGCTCTAGTTCGGGAGACCAAATAAACAAAAGATGAATGAAATTGTAAACATTATTTAATTGGGTAGCACTTAATATACTTCAGATGTGGTTCTAAGAACTTGATAAATATTATGCCTACCTGATGAGGTGGGTGCTATTATTATTCTCATTTTACAGATGAGAAAACTAAATAGAGAGATTCTACCTTGGCGAACTGCTGAAGTCACAAGCAACTGAAGCCAGGTTTTGAACTAAGTACTACCTGCATCTCAACCACCACATTATATTGCCTCTAAGTTTTACCAATGTCTAGTAGGGCAGAAAGTTCTATGGAGAAAAACAAACCAGGGAAGGGGGAAAGAAAGGGCTTGAGGAGTCGGGTGGAGCTTGCAATTTTATACAAGATGGTCGAGAAAGCTCCACAAAGAAGATAGCATCCTAGTAAAGCCCTAACCACGAGGGTATCTGAAGAAAGCACATCCCAGGTAGAGATACCAGAGGCTACAAAAGCCCCGAGTGGAAGCAGCCATGTGGCTGAGGGTGAGCGAGGAGGAGGACAGTCAGGTAACAGGGGTTGGAGGTAGAGCGGGACACAGATGCAGGACCTTGATGCCATTACGAGGACTTTGGCTTTGACTCAGAAGGAGGTGGAGTGCCTGGGAGCTTTAGTAATAAGGCATGGTGAGATCTGAATCGTACTGTAATAGGTGTAGTCTGGCAGTTGTGCTTAAACTAAAGGCGGGCAAAGGCAAGAGGAGGGAGAGGAGGTAGGGTATCAGTAATCTATGCAAATGACGAGTGGCTTTGGATTAAGGTGGTTGCAGTGGAGGTGATGAGAAGTGGTCCAATGCCTATTATGATCTGAAGATACAGTGAGCAGCAAGATATGCTGTGAGAAAGAGAGTTGGGAATGACTTTAAGGTGCTTGGACCGAACATCCCACCCGTTTTATTTTTTATTTCTTACTCATTTTCAGACCTTTCTCTATGGGGAAGACTGAGGCAGAAGAGGTATGGGGGGCAGAATATGAGGAGTTCGGCTTCGTGTTACATCTGGGATGTTAATTACCCATCCAAATGGAGATTTCAATTGGGCAACTGAACATGATGTTAAAGATTTCAGAGGAGCTGTGCAAGCAAGCTAAAAATAGAAATTTGAAATCATCGGCAGATGATGCTTGAAGCCACGAGGCTAGCTGAGAAAACCAGTGGAGTGACTATAGACAGAAAAGAGATGAGTTCCAAGGCCTGAGACTTGGGTGGCTTACCACCGCCCCCCCACCCCCACCCCATTAAGAGGGCACTTCTATGTTCCAAGGTAAGAGAGATGCACACAATATTCTGGAAACCAAGAAAAGTATTTTTTTTAAGGAGAGAGGCATGATCAATTCTGACCAATGATGCTGATAGATCCTAGAGGATGAAGGCAGAGAATTGGCCATTTCGTTTTACAACACCGAGGTCCTTGAAAGGCTTCCAGACGCAATTTCAGTACTGTGGTGGAGGCAAAGGCCTGATTGCAGTGGTGGGAGAGGTGTCGTGAGATCTAACTGCAGCAGTTTCAAGAGGGACCAGGAGGTGAGAAACTGGGGAGGGCAAGTCAACTCTCGTCCACGAGGGAGACAACTCTAAAAGGGAGCAGAAAAACGGGGGAGAAGCTAAAGTGTAACGTGGGTTCAAGGGGGGGTTTGTGTTTTAAGAGGAGAAAAATCCAGAAAAGGCAGAAGAAACAGTGATGCAGGAGAGTGAAGAATCCTCCTCCAGAGGGTAGAGTGCTGGCCCTGAGTGGGGCCTCAAGGGCTGAGCCCTCCTGCTGTGGGGTACGTAACAGCAGGGGAGGTGGAAAGGAGGGCAGTAAAGGTAGAGGTTCTCTTCCAGGTGCTTCTATTTTCTCAGAGTCTTAGGAAATAGATCATTGGCAGAGAGTGACATGAGGGAGGTGAGAGAAGATTGAAGAAAGGGGAAAGAATGAAATAGACTTCAAGGAGAATTAGGACAACAAATGGACTAGGGAAATGGAAGTCTGATTGCTCAGAACCCCTTTGAGGTTAAAGAGCATGAATTTGATCTATGTCAGCAAGTTAGGCCTGGGATTCTAATGGGACTCTGAGGGAGGGATTCTAATGACTGGCCATGGCATTTTACTTGTTATTATTATTTTTTAATTTGGCCACAGCACTTTTTTTTTCTCAATATATGAAATTTATTGTCAAATTGGTTTCCATACAACACCCAGTGCTCATCCCAAAAGGTGCCCTCCTCAATACACATCACCCACCCTCCCCTCCCTCCCACCCCCCATCAGCCCTCAGTTTGTTCTCAGTTTTTAAGAGACTCTTATGCTTTGGCTCTCTCCCACTCTAACCTCTTTTTCTTTTTTTTTTCCTTCCCCTCCCCCACGGTCTTAAGTTTCTCAGGATCCACATAAGAGTGAAAACATATGGCATCTTTCTCTGTATGACTTATTTCACTTAGCATCACACTCTCCAGTTTCATCCACACTGCTACAAAAGGCCATATTTCATTCTTTCTCATTGCCATGTAGTACTCCATTGTGTATATAAACCACAACTTCTTTATCCATTCATCGGTTGATGGACATTTAGGCTCTTTCCGTAATTTGGCTATTGTTGAAAGTGCTGGGGCGCCTGGGTGGCGCAGTCGGTTAAGCGTCCGACTTCAGCCAGGTCACGATCTCGCGGTCCGTGAGTTCGAGCCCCGCGTCAGGCTCTGGGTTGATGGCTCGGAGCCTGGAGCCTGTTTCCGATTCTGTGTCTCCCTCTCTCTCTGACCCTCCCCCGTTCATGCTCTGTCTCTCTCTGTCCCAAAAATAAATAAAAAACGTTGAAAAAAAAAAAAATTAAAAAAAAAAAAAAAAAAAAAGAAAGTGCTGCTATAAACATTGGGGTACAAGTGCCCCTATGCATCAGCACTCCTGTATCCCTTGGGTAAATTCCTAGCAGTGCTACTGCTGGGTCATAGGGTAGGTCTATTTTTAATTTTCTGAGGAACCTCCACACTGCTTTCCAGAGCGGCTGCACCAATTTGCATTCCCACCAACAGTGCAAGAGGGTTCCCGTTTCTCCACATCCTCTCCAGCATCTATAGTCTCCTGATTTGTTCATTTTGGCCACTCTGATTGGTGTGAGGTGATATCTGAGTGTGGTTTTGATTTGTATTTCCCTGATGAGGAGCGACGTTGAGCATCTTTTCATGTGCCTGTTGGCCATCGGCCACAGCATTTTAAATGGGTGAGAAGTGCCAGGATGGCAAGAGGGAGTAGAAGTGCAGAGATGATAGGCTCGACAGATTGCAGGGGCTGGGGTGTGATTACAGTCGGGGCACTGGACACACTGAGCTTCCCGGATTGGAGGTGGTGATTCGAAACTGGGGGGATGCTTGAAACTGAAGTTCTGGGAGAGGCACAGTTACCTGGAATGGCAAGATCTAGATGTGGCCGCAGGAGTGAGTAGCTGAGTAGGGTGTGTTTTATCAAAGACTGTTTTTGGTTCAGTAGTCACACTTTTCTCACGTTTTCAATCCTGTCCCAGTTGAAGCCACCTCAGTAAATTGTCCAAAATTTTATTCTCAAATGAAACTGAATGAAATCTTTGTTCACTGGCAGCCCCGAGGCCATGGATGACCCATTGTGACTCATAGATGCCCTGGCCCTCTGCATCCTGCACACAGACACATGACTAGGACATTTGATGAGACTCCCTGATAGGAAAGGAGGGGTTTGAATCCCAAATGAACATGAGCATACATACTTGGGGTTGATGAAGTGTACTTGAGTAATTTCTGTAAAGCCAGTGTTTTAAGAAGGGATATTTTATTTATTCTACGCAGATTACTGTATTTCCCTTTGTGGTTGTCCTGTGCATTTTACAAATGGGCCTTCTTTTAAGTACACCTCATGAAGCAAAGAAATTGAAAACCATGTACCCAGAAAACCCAAATCGGAACCCTTAATTTCAATGATTTTTTTTTTTCAACAATTGGGTTAACTGAAAAAAAACAAAAACAAAAACAATTCCACAAGAATATAAGCTCATATCAATTATCTCACGGAAACAAAAATTTAAAACACAAAGAACTATCCAAAATTTCCAAGTGAGGTCAAAGGGTGAGTAAAATTTTGGCTTGCATTGTCTGTGTTAACTATAGTGTAGAGTAAAAATAATGGTTAAGAAAGAACAGGATTCTTCTTTAAGAAGGATTGTAATAATCATGCTTTAGCTTGTGTGCCAGAGAGGGCATCTAACTTGTTAAATGAAGGCATGAATGCCTTAGTCTGGAAAATGAAATGCCATACTTCAGGAAAATCTGTTAGCAGGGGTTTAGTTAGCCAGAAACCATATCCAACCCCAACATCTTCTTTCCTGAACTTTCTATTTAATTGAGGATTCTACATTTGCTGCCTTTATAAGAAGTGGGAAATTAAGAAGGCTCCTAACTGGCGAGAATAATTCATTTAAAAAATCTTCATGATGATATACAGGAGCTGTTCAAGGACGTTTTCCTTCTGCTCATTTTAATGGCCTGAGATAATAGACCAACATGAAGGGCTGTCCTCTGGTGCCAGTGAAATCACAGCAGAAGAGGATAAGGTAGGAACCAGGGCCTCCACCACTAGGAGATGAATGTCTCTGGACGCCATGGTGGGTTTGCAAAGGGATTTGTCAGGACGGTGGACGCTGTGACTAGGGCTGTGCCCAACCTCAGTGGGGTTGAGGAACCCTCCGAGTGCATTAGAGGTCTGTTTTGAGGTAAACTTTGAAGAAGTGAACAAACACTTGCCTATTTCTGTAAGCCTATGCTTTGGAAGCAAATTCTGAATTGCTTAAAAAAAATTCTCTTAAAAAAAAAAAAAAAAAAAAAAAAAAAAAAAAAAAAAAAAAAAAGATTGGTGGCTAAAGCTTGATCTGGCCAAAGAAATGTAGGGCCATTATAGGCTGACCCAACGATAATCTTCCCCCATTTTCTTTCAAATGAATGACTCTCAACAGCAACTTTGTTTTACAAGAAGTCTAAGGAAAACTTCAAGTGGATTTTCAGCTACCCAGCCAATTGTTCTAATTATTTTAATTCTAGGACATGGAATTTATTCTCAAATTGGTGGTGGTGGTGGTGGTGGTGGTGGTGGTGGTGGTGGTGGGTGGGTGTGTGTGTGTGTGTGTGTGTGTGTGTGTGTGAGAGAGAGAGAGAGACTGTGTGTGTGAGAGAGAGAGAGAGAGAGAGAAGGGGGAGGGGAGCAGAGCGGAAAGGGATTTTTAAGAGCATGTTACTGCCAGTTCAATCTGAAGATGTATGTTTTAGAAGAGGCCTAGCACTAGCTTCCTTCTTAAGGAGGGACAGATTCATGCCTACAAAAGGAACACTAATGGCCTGGAACACTAAAAGCACATTCTCAGGACATGCTGAGGTAACCAGTTTAAACTTGCCAAAGGATGCTTTTCCACTTGGCTCACAGCTATTCATTCATATTGGTTTTGACCTTCCCACTTGTTTTATTTTTAATTCCTCATTCATTTTCAGGCCTTTCCGTATAGGGTTAGCAAGAAACTAATTCCAGAGCTGGCATTTGTGACGCTGAACTAGAAGATTAAATCAGGTTTTAGAAATCTTGTTTTCTCCTGTTTGCCCCATGTCCAGCTTGAGAACACTTCAAATATTAATACTTTAATTACAGAAAGTGGTAAGTTTTAAAGAAATCAGTTGGGGGGCAATTGGCTTTACACTAGGTTTCAGTGGTTCTTGGTAAAAACGAAACCATTCATTCAAGCAAAGATTACGCTAGAAGAGTTACTTGAGGGGAAACAAAACAAATCTCCCACATAGAAGAATTCAAATAATTTATGTAGGTATCCTGCCGCAAGGAGGTGAAGTTAACTCTCACTCCTTAACTGTGGGCAGCATGTGGTAATTTCCTTCCAAAGAGCACAGTATGGAAAGGGGGTAAAGAGTGACTTTATGGTGGAGAAATTTGGCAAAACTGCCTCAGCCAAGTGAGGTCAGTATCAACAGGGATGTCATGCTGATAGCATGTACCCTTGGTACAATGAAATGAAAATGGCACTTTCCTTAGTGGTCTTCCTCCCCCCAAACCCACATCCCCAGTCTAATCATGAGAAAAATATCAGACAAATCCCAATTGAGGGACAGCCTACAAATCACATGACCTGTACTCAAAACTAACGAGGTCATCAAAAACATGGAATGTCTGAGAAGTTGTCGAAGGCAAGAAGAGCCAAAGGAGACGTGACAACTAAGTGTAATGTGGTGTCCTGGATGTGATCCTGGAATAGAAAAAGGATATTATGTTAAAAATAAAAAAAAAACAAAAAACTAAGGAAATCTGTAAGATACGGTCTTTAGTTAATAGTAACGTATCAACATTGCTGTATTACAAATAGAGCATCCTAACGTAAGATATAATCAGGGAAACTGAACATGGGGTATATGGGTATTCTCTATACTATATATTCAATTTTTCTATAAATCTTTAGCTTTTCTAAAAAATAAAATCCGTTTTAAAAACCTACTTGAATGAAAGGTAAACACCCTGCTCTCACACAATCTGATGCAGAAAGTCTAATCACAAATTGGGCAGTCCTGGGCCGTCAGAGCCCTATAAATATGGACTCCACCATTCTGGCAATGCTGTGAAGAGAAGTATGTTCCCAAGATCCCAGCTTCCCCATTTTGGACCCTTTCCCCTCAAAGATAAAAGCTAATACTAACATAGCATTGTGCTAAGTTTCTAGCTCATTAATTGCCTTTTACCTTCACAGCAGCCAACACTAGGAAGTAGGTGGGTGCTATCATTCTTTCATCCATGCAGAAAAGGACACCTAGAGAATTAAAAGACCCAAGCTCGCCCTGCCTGTAAGAGTAGAGCTGGGATAAAAATCCAGACTGTCTGGGCCCGGAGTCAGGGTTCTTGTAACCTCTATCATCACCCCCCCACTTGACTCCTCCTTTTCCAGGCACTCAGGGGCTCCTACTCTCTTCAACAGGAATTATTCTTAGTTTATAAAGGGCCAAATTTATGATGACCCATGGTGTCAGCTGTACTGTGTAGACTCAACAGAGAAATAATTGAGGTGGGGGCAGTGCCGTGAGCAGGATGGGAAAGCCCCACTCTCTGAAGTAACGCCTGGTTTCCAATTACAACATTGGCCCCGCTCCCACGCTCAGATCCCCACAGGGACTTGCAGTGATACTGAATCCCATCCTATAGTCTGTTCTAACCTTAAACCTAAGGGTTGTACCCATCTGATGTCTTGGAAACAATCCAGCCTTCGGGCATTTTCAAGTGGTTTCTATAATGAGCACTAGGAAACCCACAGGTGTGCCTAAATGAGGATTTGTAAAGCTGAACATATTTTCCCAACCCTATATTTCAGGAAGGTTGACTCCCTTTTATTTACAAAATAAGATAAAATTGCATGTGCCAGCCCAAATGAAGAGAAGTAGATTCCCTTTCATGTTTGCAAAAGATGTACATAAGACTTTGAGAAAGTAATTTGAAACAGCAGCTCCTCAAACTCTGCCCTTTTCCATAAATTTCCTTAAATGGTCGTAAAGTTCACAACTTAATAAAGACCCTCGAAAAGGCTAGTCAAAGAATAGACCCATTCAGTAACTTCATAAATATAGGGGGCTAAAAGTAAAATATTCCATCACGACTTCCTGCTAGAAAAGTCAAAGCTGGTTTAGATCACTTGGAGGGGAGACGGCTCCAGTGGAGCACGCCGTTTGTTTTATGAGCTCCCTGGGGCATGGGGTGGCGACAAGGCTTCTCTTTTTCCCCTTGGGTTATCTGTTTTCTAAAAAAAAAAAAAAACAAAAAAAAACAGTACATGTGTTGCTCCTATCCTAATAGAAATAAACAAGAAAAGCTACACATATACTGTGTGTGTGTGTGTGTGTGTGTGTGTGTGTGTGTGTGTGTGTAAGAAAGTTCAGATTGTTGTTTTGCCAGGAAATTGCTTACCTGGAAAATCGTGATATGAGCATGCTTAGGAATGGTTCTTCCTGTGACTGACCAGGCATTGCAGAGCAGGGCCCTGGTTTGAGGAAGATTTCTTCTAGGACTGCAGCAGGACTCTGGGGGACCCCATGTTACCACCGCTGTTGGGTTGGAGATTCGGCAGAGGGCCTGAGTCGTCTGGTTTCACAGAACCAACAAATAACTTTCAGACAATTCAGAAAAACAAAACAAAACATGCCACCAAGGTTGGAACACAGATCAATGTAAGGAACGGATACCCATCAATCTGGAAGAAAAGAATGAGGGTAAGTTCGTGAACTTCCAAAACTAAGGCTTTTGTTCTGAAGCTGGTGTGTTCATTTCTTTTTCAGCTCTGCTCAGGAAAGCAGGGGTGGGGGGGAAATCAACTTAGGTTGACATGTGAGGGACTTATATTGGTCCAACTGAGTCTGACTTTCTCTCCTGTAGCATCATGATTTAGGGGGTTGGAGTCAGCTCCAAAGTGGGTTCATGTTGACCCAAGCCAGGGGTTGGCAAACTTTCTGTAAAAGACCAGACTGTACATATTTGACCATTTACAGACCCTGTGGTCTATGTTAGCACCTACTGAACTCTGCTGTTGTGGTGTACAAGTAGCAATGCATAAAATGTGGGGAAAGAGTTTGTGTTCTGATGAAACTTTCCAGAAACAGCCGGTGGGTAGGATTTGGCCCACAGCCATAGTTTGCTGACTTTGGGCCTAAGCCAATCATAGATATCCCATCCATCCCATCAGTGATTAGGGTAACCAGGCTTAAACCAATCTGCATAAAGTCCTTTCTTGGTGATAGTCACTGAGAGATAGGCATGTGACCTAAATTGGCCCAGTCAGGAAAGGGAAAGATTTTTGTCTGAAGTCTGGGGGAGAGGGTTTTGATCTCCGGCCTCCCACATGAGTAAAGAAGTATGGAATAGTGCTACGAGCAACCAGTCTACAACTGTGGGGAGATCAACCTTCAGATGAAGTGGACTCTGGATAACGGAAGAGAAAGACAGAACTTGGATCCCTGATGGCATCACTGGACCACAGGATAATTTAACCCTGTTACCCACCCAACCTCTGTATTTTCAGTCATATGAGCCTATAAATTTGTTTACTGTCAAAGCCACTTTGAGTTGGGATTTCTATTACTTGCAGCTAAATGCATCCTATCAGATGGAACATTTTAAAATAAGTTTATGACTTTCAAAGGTGCAAATGCTGACAAGAGTTGACACCTGCTTCTGTAAAATTTCCTTTCTCTCATTAAAAATAAATGCGGAAAAATAGGAAATTAAATGGCTCTTTTTAATTACCTAGTTTGGTGAGTATAATAATGAAAATGATCTAAGGCCTTAGGCCTTAATGAAAAGAGTTTATCAAAAACAATAACAAATAACCACTTGTAAAATGTAAAAAAAAAAAAAAAAGTACTTTTTAGAAGAAGCATCTCATTTAGAAGTTTAATGTTCTTTATGCCATTCTTATTATAGTTTATAGGCCACTGTTTTATATTCATTTTAGTCTTAGTTGTACGAATTTATAGCTTTGGTGGCCTGCACAATTACTTTAATAAAATAAGGGAACTTGAGTTTTAGAATTGCTTTTCTTCCAAGCAGGTCCAACCTGTATAGTATTAACTTAGTCATCTTCCTAACATTGCTAAGGGGTAATTTAGATTAGATAATGTCCCTCATCATATTAATATTTGAGCTGTGATATAGAAAGGCAAGTCAATTCGGTCTTGCAAAGATCAATACTAAACATGCATTACTCATTCATTAAAAAAAGATGTTACTGAAGGCTTGCGAAGAGCCAGACAGTGAGTATTTTAGGCCTTTTTACGACATAAAGTTGCGACTGTCCTGGAGCTTATGTTCTGGAGGGAAATACAGAGAACAAATTCGTATGTCTGATGGGAGGTGGTAAGAGATGGTAAGACAACACAGAAAGCAAAGTAAGGAGTCGATGCTGATTGGGCAGAGTTGGGTGATGGTATCTGATCATGGTCATTTTCAACCTCAGGTGGGACGGGCTCTGAGGCAGAGCACACTTCCTTCTTTGAGCAACAGCAGAGGGCCAGTGGGGTTGGAGCAGAATGAATGAGAGAGACGGGTGGGGCGTGTCGTGTATGACCTTACAGGCCCCACAACAACGCTGACTTTTATCCTGAGAAAGACAGGAATTGTTGAGAGGGTCACTAGCCTACAGATTCTCTGACAAACCTAAATATTCCCAGCAATATCAAGACAGCAGAACTGATGAATTCTTGTTATTCATTAAGCTGATTTATAGCCTTAATAAGTAGTTGAGTAGCCATTCATTACATAGAGTGAAGGGATTAGTTCATTGTTCTTTCCCAGTGCAATTCGTTCTACCAGGACAAGGCTTTGAAACTGTACTTCATGATCATATTGCTCCTTTGGTTCCCTTCGTGCCCAGAAACTTTAATAGTTTCTGTAGCACCTGTCTTACCCTTTCCCATAGGTTATGTAGAGCGGAGTTATAGGATTGATCAAGTGCCCACCATCACGTCTGGCTCAGAGTAGCTGCTCCAAGAAACGCATCGAACAACTAAGCAAAAGAATGAGCACAACAAAATACTGTGAAAAAAGATTCTCTATAAAAATTATCCCAATAGGGGCACCTGGGTAGCTCAGTCAGTTGAGCATCTGACTTCGGCTCAGGTCATGATCTCACTGTGAGTTTGAGCCCTGCATCAGGCTCTGTGCTGACAGCTCAGAGCCTGGAGCCTGCTTCGGATTCTGTGTCTCCCTCTCTCTCTGCCCCTCCCCACTTGTGCTGTATCTCTGTCTCAAAATTAAACGTTAACAAATTTTTTTAAAAATTATCTCAATGAAATAAAGCTGTCAGACTTTAATATTAAGAATTTAGCCTAGGGTCACTGAAAAGACAGATTACAAGCACTTCTTTCCTCTTTCTCATGTCATGTTATTTTCTTTAAAAAGATCAAATCATAAAATAAAAATCTGCCTTGTGATGACAGTTCCTGAAGATAAATTCCATTTGTAGGTGATTACAACACCTAAGTTTTCAAGCGTGTTCTGGAAAAGCAATTTAGTATTTGTAAAATGTCAGAAAAAATGTATTCTAAGTATTTTGCTTCTCATAAAATACCCTTCAAACAAAGCAATGTGAATACTTTGCAATAAATGAGGAAATGGAAAAAAAAATGTGCAACTTCCAAATTTTAGGCACAAGAAGGTGAAACTAAAAGTCAGAGCAAGGAACTTGTATCCCATTTCCAGGCATCTGGTTTACAAGAATTTATAATGTAAAAATGATATTTTCCAATAGAAATGCAGGGTCAGAAAATTTTAAATTTTTAATGTTTATTTACTTTTGAGACAATGTGAGAGACAGAGTGTAAACAGCGGAGGGGCAGACAGAGGGAGACACTGAATCTGAAGCAGCCTCCAGGCTCCCAAACTGTCAGCACGGAGCCTGACACAGGGCTCAAACCCACAAACCGTGAGATCATGACCTGAGCCTAAGTCGGACGCTCAACCGACTGAGCCACTCAGGTGTTCCAGGGTCAGAAAATTTTAGATAACACAGAAGAAAATTTCTGCTGGCTAAAACTTTAATAGTTAAGCAATAAGTTATTATTTACTTTCAAAAAAAAATTTTCCCATCAGAAGTCATTTTATCTACTCACTTAGTTACAAGTGACCACTGTGAAGAAGGTACTTGGTGAGATGTCCATTGAAAAAGGAGGGGCAGGGGTGCCTGGGTGGCTCAGTCTAAGGTTAAGCCTCCAACTTCGGCTCAGGTCATGATCTCACGGTGAGTTTGAGCCCCACGTGCGGTTCTGTGCTGACAGCTCAGAGCCTGGAGCCTGTTTCAGATTCTGTGTCTCCTTCTCCCTCTGCCCCTACCCCACCTGTGCGTGTGCTCTCGCTCTCAAAAAATAAACGTTAAAAAAAGTCTTTTTTAAAGGAGGGGCAGAGAAGGCCTTAGACCAGCGCCTCTAGCCACATGTGGTTATTTACATCTAAATAAAATTACATAAAAAATTTAAGCTCCACATTTGCACAAACATTTCAAATGCTCAATAGACATGTGGTTAGTGGCTATCCCCCTAGGAAGCACAAAAACAGAACGTTTCCATCACTGCAGAAATTTCCACTGGGCAGCACTGCCTTAAGAAGTACAGACGGGTAGTCAAGCTGATAGAATCTTTAGGGGCGCCTGGGTGGCTCAGTTGGTTAAGCATCTGACTTCAACTCAGGTCATGATCTCCCAGTTCATGAGTTCAAGCTCTGCGTCGGGCTCTCTGCTATCAGCATAGAGTCCGCTTCTGATTCTCTGTCCTCCTCTCTCTACCCCTCCTTCGCTCTGACTCTCTCAAAAACAAGTAAACATAGGGGCACCTGGGTGGCTCAGTCGGTTAAGTGGCCGACTTCGGCTCAGGTCACGATCTCGCGGTCCGTGAGTTCGAGCCCCACGTCGGGCTCTGTGTTGACAGCTCAGAGCCTGGAGCCTGTTTCAGATTCTGTGTCTCCCTCTCTCTCTGCCCCTCCCCTGTTCATGCTCTGTCTCTGTCTCAAAAATAAATAAACGTTAAAAAAATTTAAAAAAAAATAAGTAAACATAAAAAACAAAGAATCTTTAATGAAGGTGGGCAAGCAACCTATTTTGGACAAGGAATAATGGATTCTGGGAAAAGGACACCTGATGACAATAGGATGGCTCTTCGGGAGCACAAATGAATTTAAAGACAAGATAGAGGGGCACCTGGGTGGCTCAGTTGTCAAGCATCTGACTTCAGCTCAGGTCATGATCTCACAGTCGGTGAGTTCAAATCCCACATTGGCTGAGCAGAAGCCCCACTTTGGATGAGCATGAACCCCACTTTGGGCAAAAACATGAGCCCCTGGTGAACCCTGCTTCTCTCACTCTCCATCTCTCTCCCCCTCCCTCCCTCCCTCTATACCCCTCGTTTGATTCTCTCTCTGCCCCTTGATCACTTGTGTCCTTCTCCACTTAAAAAAAAAAAAAAGAAACATCAATAGTTTGTGTGGATGTTCAAGAAAGTTACAAAACTTACACACCAGACATTTTAAACTCCTGTCACCTTAGAAGCAGAGGTAATATTTTGTTATGCGTAGGAAGCTTGTTTGGGGGATGGAGGAAACTGCTAGAAGTAATATCCTCCAAAGATTGGTGTGGTAAGCAAGGTTTTCTAAAATGATTGTAAATTGCCTAGAAGACATAATACATGGTTTAATCTCCCAGAAGGTATTTTGCTGAGGTTGGTGCTACACACTGAATCAGTGCAGAGAAAAACTTTCTGGAAAAGTTCACAAGACCTGGAATAAGTGGAAAGGTAAAATGTGAACTTCAGTGAAAACTGGTGCTCATTATTATATTTAAAGGAAAATAATCCAAATTAGAACTAAATGAGGATATCTGAATTGCCAGCTTCACATCAAGGACAAAATCAAGAATTCATGTAGACTGATCCTTTGCTTCCCATTTCCTGCTGATGGAGCCCCTCCCCACAGACCAAGCAGGAGAAAGGTTTCCTTCCTCCGGATGCTCGCAAGCTGGCGTGCACAGCTTGGCCAAAGAGGCGTGTGTGGATGTCAGTGCTTTACTCCCCCTGAAGCCCACACACCTCCTCCACTAGATGTCCTGGGCGACGCATAACCCCACAAGGTGCCCTGGCCGGGCCGTCCACCCAAACTCTACACCACCAGTGTGCAGGCTGCGGGGTTTCCAAACGTAAGAAGTGTCACAACTTGGTCTCTGTGAACACACACACAGGAACGCTTGGCGACATTCTAAGGAGAGCCACCAAAATCATCACGAGGGCAGGATACTAGATGAGTCTAAAAATAGATCTTTCAGCTAAAAAGGGAAGCGGACCTATAGATCAAGCTTACAAAGTCATAAGGGATTGGGGAATGGTTGAAATATACTTTTGTCTAACAAAGCCTAAAGTATTAGAACCGAGGACAACGAAGAGGTTCTTTTAATGAAATAAAGTCAATTTTATATAGATCAAAAACTGCTAGAAAATACAGCTGTTTAAAAGAGAGTTGGTTAATTTCATGGAGAATAATTCTATAATATGTTAAGAAAATATGAGGATATTTTGGATCGTTTTCCTAAACATTTAAGTTAGTGTCATTGGAAGCAACCCACTTTCAAAATATCCAATGGTGCTCCTATGAGGTGCAGCCTAGGTCTGTGTAAGGGGACACTGATCGGAATCAGCAGGGTACTGTAAACGGTACAGGTTATTACTCTTTGGGTTCTGTGTTCCAGTGGGAAAACCAGCATTATTGTTGACTGGTCAGACAAGATCGGATTCTGAAAGGAAGCTCATTAAATTAATTTTTATTAGTATAAATGTATAAAGTTAATAAGAATTCTTCAGCAAATTTCAACAGGAAAGATTAGAGTGCAGATAACATTGAGACAGTTACTGCCAAGATGGGTTTTGTAATCAGGCCCTGAAGGGTCAGAAGATTTAGAGTGGCCCTTTCCTTAGAAAGTATTGAAGATTGAAACCCAAAACGCAAACCGACTAAATAAAAGCCCCAAAATTTTACTCAAAAGATTTTTTTATTAAATAATTAAAATATCAGAAGATATTTTATTAAGATTCAATTCCAGTAAAGTTAACACACAGTGTTATATTAATTTCGGTAGACAATGTAGTAATTCAACAATTCTATTCCACAGAGTTTTCTACCTAGAGTTCAATATAGATTCATGTGTGTGCGCGCGTGCGTGTAGAATTTTTAGCATAGATGTAATAATCCATGTTATGTTTACCTAAGGCGCATTAAATGTATTCGTTTCTTCATAAACAATTCTGCTGCCAAACCAAGTAGCCATATTCTTGCTTTGGCTGAGATTTTCTAAATTACTTCCAAAGGTTATGTGAACAGAGGACTCTGAGATAAGAAAGTAGCAAAGGCATTAGCAACCTTAATAAAGCAATTGCTTTGCTGTGTATTCATACAATAAAAAGCAGAAAATTGAAACTATTGTCTGAATAACTCAGATCTACAATATATTCGCCTAAAATGGATAGATAACAGAGGGAAATGTGTCATTTTGGTTTAAATGGTCTGAAACAGTGCATTAATTCTCCTACTTAATCTAAGTAGACATATTGAGGCTGTGGGAAATTTTTAGGCTAGTGAGGAGTGTCTCTGGATTTTTCAGTGATTATTGGTAGCTGTCTCCATAATTGCAATGACCTGACAGTTGCACCTTGTAACCAAAGTCTAATCCAATCCACAGGCTTCCTGCAAAAGACCCACCCAGGAATGTTTGGGGATTTCTGTGTAACCTGGAGATAGCTACTAAATTCTGGAACTCTTTAAGACTGCTCAGACTCTTTACACTATGCTGAAAATAATTTCCAACTATTCTAAGGAGTTACTAGGTTACTTAATAAAGGAGCTTTTATACCTGGATTAAGGTATCAGACCAAGAGAAAAGCATCAAGACCTGGTTGGATGATGTAAAAGGATGTTGCGTAAGAATCTGAAGTCATTGTACACTGACGAATTACAAAAGGTAATGTGAAAAGGAAAATGCACCCCTAATAGCCAAACTTTTATTCCTGATCTGCAGGAGTCCTGTAGATGTTATAAGGACTAGGAGTTTTAATTTATTTAAAGGTTCAACTTTTTTTTTTTTTTTTTATGGGGAAGTGTGTGTTTATTCAGTGAGAGGCTTAATTTGTTTTTATATTGTAGTTGAATAATTACTCTGGAGAGTGGCATTGGCAGGGATTTGTGAGGGAGCCTGAGTAACCTCAAAATGTGAATAGCACCTGCTGCATAGGGCAGTGGTGACGAATGAATTCTTAAGTCCCTGCAAGACTTCTGGCACTGAGCTGGACACATGCAGAATATTCAGTATCGTGGTTGGCAAAATGATTAGATGTTTAAAATGTGTCCTAAGTTTCCTGTCTAAAGACAGAGAATTAGACTCTCAATGCTATGGAGTTTTTCAGACTTTATAGTAAAGGTAGGAAAGTTCCAGATTGAAATTAAGCACCTTTAAAAACACTGTTTCCTGGACTCATTTCTTCCTTTGGGAAGGCATGGGTGGGGATCTCGGATCTAAGGGTGGCCACCTCTTACTTCCAGCCTATCTTGTCATGCCTGCAGCCCTTGACCCCTACCAGTGCAATCCAGGGGAGAATGTTCACTGTGTGGGCTCCTTCACCTCTCAATCAACTCTGAATATCTACAAATCAAGTATTCAAGTGGCCGAGGAACTGCAGGCAGCATGTTTAATCTACGAGTGGACATTTCACAGGTGAGCTGGTGACCACATTTCAGTCCAAGAGAACGTAACATCTGGCAAACCCCTAAATCTGCTAAAGTTCCCAGCATCTCTCACCCTGTTATTTCTTCCATGTCTATCTCATCTGGTTCTGCACGTGTGTCCGTCTTCTCTCTGCTCCTCCCTGCTTGTCGTTTTGGCAAACAAACGTAGGATTTGAATACTTGTAATAACTACACCAAAAAAGACGCAGTGAAATCCTTTGTGTGTAGCTGTTCCTTTCCCACCACATTGCCTGCCCATGTGTGCCACCAGTCAACCACAGGAAAAAGGATCAACTCCCCTTAAAAAGTAAAAGGCATAGGGGTGCTTGGGTGGCTCAGTTGGTTAGATGTCCGACTTGGGTTCAGGTCATGATCTCGCAGTTTGAGAGTTCAGAGCCCTGCTTCGGGCTCTGTGCTGACAGCTCAGAGCCTGGAGCCTGCTTCAGATTCTCTGTCTCCCTCTCTCTGTCCCTCCTCCACTCACATTCGGGGTCTCTCTCCCTCTCTAAAAAATAAACATTAAAAAAAAAAAAAGTAAAAAATGAAAGTCATTATTGAGCTCTGGCCTGGCCTCTACTGCCCCCTGAAAAGTAGCCGTGGGAACACTATATATGTTTCTGCATAACATGGAAACCTGCCCCTTCAGCCAGAGTGCTTGCTTCAGAGAACATTGTTTTCTGGAGTCCGGCCAACCTTAGAAAATTTACCCAGACGATCCAGGAAACGCTGAACCATTTCCATTTATGGACATTTTCCTTTATCAATTAAGAACAAAGGGGAGTTGGGTTTCTGCCCCGCCTCCAATTGCTGCATTTTATATGTAAAATTTTTCTGCAAATGCTGACATAATTAGAACTATCTGGGGGAGATTAAGGGCAGGGAATGGAGTCCAACAGTCCTGTCTATTGCTGGCATGTTAACAGCTAGTGCTTCAGTTTCTATCATAAGTGAGCTTGAAAGCGGGTGACATGCCAGACATTCCTTCTGAAAGCTAGCTAAGGTAACGATGGAACTCAAGGCAAAAATCAACATGTCACTTGCAATTCTGTTTGGGAGGTTGCGGGTGGAGAGATGACAGTCGTGTGGAGTGATTTACACGGCACTGTAAAAGGAAAAGTCCCTTGGGTGACTTATGACTGAGCTGCAAATAAAACAATGGACCTAGGGGACTTCCAGGGCTCAGCCTTCTCGGCCACACCCTGAGGAAATGCCCCAGTACCTTTCCGTCTCCGGAACTGGAGAACTTCTGCATGGAACCTCATCCCCACTGATATCGGGGGGCATACTCTAGATGATCGTGGCGATTTGGGGGACGATATGATGAAAATCCAAGTGCTCATTTCCTAGGACAAAAGTCCAACGGGGGTTTGAAATCTGTGCCCCCAAAGCAAACATTTTACATCATCATCTCTGACCTCCCATAAACTGCCCAAAGAGACATGTTTCCAGAAGATGGGTCCCCCTGCAATTCTTGGGTAGTATTTCTGCCTGAAGCCCTTTAGAGCTTATGAGAACCAGCAGAGTGTTAGGACGGGACTCTGCTGTGGCTTTGTCACAGCTCATGCAGACAGCGGTGTGTTTCTAGTCCTGGGACTGAGTTTGCACATTTGAGCTGAATATCATCTCATTTATCATGTAGATTTGTTGAGATTATCTTACTTTTCGTACCAATACCATTTTTATTGAGGTATAGTTTGTATACCTAAAATAGGTAATTGATTGTGTATAATCTGACTACTTTTGACTATTGTATTTAAAAATATTTCTTTTATCCCCCAAAATGAGCCTCACGCCCCTTGCAGTCAATCTCCTACCCCTGCCAACCGCTGATACATTCTTTCCTTGTAGTTTCACCTTTTTTGGATTTCATATCAATGGAATTATATACAATTTGGTCTTTTGTTGTCTGGCTTCTCTCACCTACCACAATGCCTTGAGATTCATCCACGTTCTGTATGTGTCAGTGGTTCATTCCTTTTTATTGCTGAGTAGTATCTAATGATTTTTGTCTGGATTTGGAGAAGAAAGATTTATTTGGGTCACATGGAAAAGCAAACAGACTTTCACTGCCTTTTTGAAAAACATGTGTTGCCTGAGGTTAATTGTAAGAATTCTTTAAATCCATTTTACTTTTAATTTTCCCTGAAATATAAGATCTTCCTACCCCTTACTTAAAATGAAGTTCTAGTGGTACCTGGGTGGCTCAGTAGAGAATCTGACTCTTGATTTTGGCTCAGATCATGATCCCAGGGTCATGGGACGGAGCCCTGCATAGGGCTCTATGCTGAGCATGGAGCCTGCTTAAGATTCTCTCTCTGCCTCTCCCCCCCACTCACACCCTCGCTCTTTAAAAAAAAAAAAAAAAAAAAAATTAACTTTTTAAAAATGAAATTCTAAATCTTAAAAACATCGGACAGGAAGATCTGAATGTGAAGGAAATTTTGAGATACGCAGCAAAAATAAAAATTAACAACTTCCAAGTAAATGTTGGCAATCTGGATAGGAACCTGGAGTAGACCAAGAGTTCCATAGAAGTTTCAAATTACTATTCAATAGGGGCATCTGGGTAACTCAGTCGGTTAAGCTTCTGACTTCAGCTTGGTTTGTGAGTTCGGGCCCCACGTCAGGCTCTGTGCTGACAGCTCAGAGCATGGAACCTTCTTCAGATTCTGTCTCTCCCTCTCTCTCTGCCCCTCCCCCATTCACACTCTGTCTCTCTTGCTCTCACAAATATATAAACATCAAAAATTTTTAGGAGAGTTGAAGCAAAAATCCCTTTTTATAGGATATTTATTAATTACAATAAAGGAAAACTGATGGTGCTTAGTGGTAACAATAGCAACAATTATTATAGCTTACTTGCATAGTGCATATATGTCTGATGCTTCTCTAAGCACTAGATAGGCCATTTAATTTTCCCAGTATCCCTACCAGGTAACAGTTCTATTATTATCCCCATTTTACAGATGAGGAAACTGAAGCTTAGAGAAAACTAAATAAACTATCTTGATGAGACGTGAAGCCAGAATTTGGCCCTGGGGATCTGCTGCAGAACCTCAACTTTTGACTAGTAGAGCACTACAGAAAAATCCTCAAATTGGCAAAGAGCAGTCGATATGGTCTCCGAGCATGGTAGGAGATTCGGCCAGAACAGAGGTCTCAAGCTTGAGCCAGGCAGGTTGTCGAGATGTGTGAAAAGATCCAGAATAAGGCAATGAAAAGGGGTAGGAATGGAGAAACACCAAAGTGTACTGTTCACATAAAAGAGGCTGCTGTTTGGCCTGGTGCCCAGGGCTCTGCTGCCCGTTTTCTATTCCAGGTTCAGGCGGCCTCTGGGGGTCCTTTCAGAGCTAACACGTTAGGCAAAATCAGAAATACTTGTTCAGAGTCATTGGGACTTGATTATCGATGTGGGCCAATCTGGTTGGGTTGTAATGGATGTTGACGAATAACCATTGGCTGCATTTTGAATTCATACAGTATTGTGAATTTGTCTTTTTTATGGGACTCTTTAATCTGACCCCTAAACTCTGGAACCAGTGTGGCTTTGAGCATGCTACCTGGCCTTTCTATGCCTCTGTTTTCCCATTTATCAAATGGGAAGTTAATAGTACACCTGTCCCATAGCATTGTTTCCAAGATTAAAGTGTTGTTCTGTATAAAGGATTCACATCAGCAATTACAAATGGTAGGTACTGTATATATGTTAGCTATTATTTCTATCACTATCCAAAAGTGATAGATGAAAATATCTGTTCCAACTTTTGAGACAGAATAAACTGATAATCTGTACTAAAATGAAATTTGCCTTTAAGCCTTTATTTGCAGGGCTCTGTCACTGTTCTTTCAGGATTGTGGATTGCACAACACTGATGGGTAGAAGTGCATGGATCAGGGACTTGGGGGCATGATTTCAGCCTCTACAACATACTAGTTACTAGACAGGAAAAACTAGACAGTTACTGGTCTCCAGGACCTGAAACTAGCAGTAACTGGAGACTGAACTTTGAGAGAGAAGAATCTTTATGCTATTTGTGTGAATCCCGAACAGACTGGAAGAGGAGAGTAGAAGCTTGGGATGAGAACATTGGAGATTCCTTTCTATTCCTCATTTTTTTTTGTTGCTGGAGATTTTAGAATAGATGGTAGCCAGTGTTCAGTGAATGGTCTCCCTCTGTGGTTCTTTGGTGCTGTATTCAAATCCTGATTATTCCCCAACACCTACCTAGTTCATGGTTCATGTTTTGTGCATAATCCTCCCAAGCTCTCCCAGCCCAAACTGGTCTCACTTATATGCATAAACTGAAATTCTTACACCTTTTGACACACAGTAACCATGTTGTATTGTTTGTTGCCTTATGTTATCTATAGGACTATCTAGAGAACATGCATTCCTTTAGCCAGTGAACAATATTCACCAGGGGGCCTTTGTAGGCCTTGATCATGAAAAGTAGGGGTGACTGGGAACAGATTGTGCGTGTATATACTGAGCACCTACAAACCTCTGGTAATGTTTAAATCTCTAGTAGGAACCAAAGCTTTCTCTTTGACAGAGGTCTCTCTGAATTATTGCCACCAGCCTCCTTAGGGATCCAGGCGATGTAGGATATACCAGGATTTGCAGTTTCCTGGACATCAGTCCCCTCACCTAACACAAGAGACTTCGATGCCTTTCACCGTGAGTCTCCGCGAACATTTCCTGTGCGCCCACGGAGAACGGTATGAGAAAAATGCTCTAAGAGGTAAAAGGAATATGAAATCCGGGTTCTCCGTTTTCTTCAGTTCCGCAGAACATTTACCGAGCTGACAGTGCGCCAGCAAATGCGCGAGCTGTTAGGGATCTCGAGCGATACCCCGCCTTCATAGGGAGGCCCACCGGTCAGGTCAGCAGGTGACTTGACAGTCGCCAGCCCAGGTGATCAGGAAGTTAGGGGGCCCAGGAGAGGAGCCCGGTGATGGGGAGGGAAGGAACTAAGTGCTAGCAGAGTGGGTGGGCTGGGGGAGGCCTGCCGTACTTCAGAGCGGTTGAGGGGAGGCCAGAGGGTGGAGAGCACCCTCTCATGATGCCTGTTCTCCTTGACGTCTTTTAGACGGGAGCCGATCGGGGTTGCCGGCTGTGAGTCGGCGCCTTGGAGAGGGGGCAGGCTGCTCGCCGTCCACCTGTGCGAATTCTGCGGCGGACCACCCCGGGAGAGAAGCAGGGCTGCGGGGCAGCGGGCGCATTCCTCCAGCGGGATCCCTGGGCCGCAGCCTCGGCACCACGCCCTCGGCCCGGGCCAGGTGTGCACCCCTCTCGCGGCGAGGGCGGGGGGAGCCCGGCGGCGGGGGTGAGCGCTCTCGCGGCGCGGTGTGCGCGGTGTGTGTTTGTCTGCTGCTGAGGGCTGGGTCCTCCTTATTCACAGGTGAGTCACACCCTGAAACACAGGCTCTCTTCCTGTCAGGACTGAGTCAGGTAGAGGAGTCGATAAAACCACCTGATCAAGGAAAAGGAAGGCAGAGCGGAGCGCGGAGCGCAAACCAGGAGCCGCGAGGCGCGGGCGGCGACCCCTGTGCGGCGGACGGACGCGCGGCCCGGCCATGCGCGCGCTCTGGCTGTGCGGCTGCCTCTGCGTCGCGCTGCTCCTGCCCAACGCCCGGGCCACCTCCAGGAGGGAAGGTGAGTCGGCCTCCCGGAGGAAACGTCGCTGCCCTGGCCCTGCACACGGCGACGGCCGAGCGCACCTCCGACGATTCCCGCTGAGTCGAGAACTTCTGTAAAGCTCCCCCCTCCTCCCGCGGCTGGGGCTTCTCCAGAGACGCGGTGTAACCAAAATCTAATGTTCTATACGGCTGTCTGGTGTTAAAATGGGAGCCAGTAGGTTGTGCCAAATCAAGATTTTCCTTACTTTAAAAATGTGCCGTCTTGGTTGTTTTTTGGATCAGTGGGGCCCTGTTTGATCAGGAATATCCCGGCGTACGAATTCTTTTCCCATCACGTGTTTTCGTTGATGGAATTGTGGTGGGAATGTTTTCTGTGAGTGTGAACACCATAAAGATTGAAAAGGAGCCTCTCTAATAATCCTTCTGGAATCCTCATTTATCTTCGGGATGGAAACTGAGCCCTAGGCGTCTTAGCAGCGCTTTATTTTTGCATAATGTTACTTCTAATAGTATTCTCACATTAATTCAACAGGCATTTACTGGGTGCCTATGTCATAGATTAAAAAATATGTTTAAAAAAATCAAACAATGTTTATTTCAGAGAAAGAGGCAGAGAGTGACAGAGTATGAGCAGGGGAGGAGCTGAGAGAGGGAGGGAGAGGCAGAATCCAAAGCAGGCTCCAGGCTCTGAGCTGTCAGCACAGAGCCCGACGCGGGGCTTGAACCCACGAACTGTGAGATCATGACCTGAAGTTGGATGCTCAACCACCTGAGCCACCCAGGCGCCCCATAGATCATTTAATCTTATCTAGGGTGTCCAGGTTGCTCACATAAACAAAACTTGCTGAGAACCTAGCAACTGTTTGCTATAGGCACAGGTCAGTTATGACAACACATAACGGGTGTTTTCCCTGTCACTTGGTTTTACCGATAATATTCGCTTGTTTAATTACCTTGAATTTTCATGTTTAGGTTACTCCCTGCACCTGATGGCATTTCAGTAATTATTTCACTAGGTCCAAGAGTCATTTTCACATATGTGAACGTGAGACAATGTTCACGCACGCACCACATTATCTTATGCTTTCCATAAATAGCTGGCTTGAATTCTATTTGAACAGCATGGATATTTTGGCATGTTTTTGAATGAATTGATACAGTTTTTTATTTCCTAAAATAATCTTGGAATTAACTTCCAACCTGTCATCCCTGATTACCATTTTAAAAGCCATTTATGAAAATAATGATGTAGGGTTAGGTTCCCTTATGGTTAACCTAGTGAGAAACATCCTAAAAGTAAGGAGAGTCTCCAAATATTAGAATTCAAAGGAACTGCTTATGGATCAACTACTATAGCCCTTGGCTTAAAATATGAAAACATGGAACTGGATTTGCACAAAGTTATACACCAGCTATTGGCAGGGACACATCTGGCACTCAATCCAGGAGTTCTTAGGCTGGAGCTTTTGGGACCACATTGTAAAGTAATAAGGGAGCAAGTACATATGTTTTATATAATGGGTAATTTTTGAAGCAATTTTCCCCATTGGCCACATCTAATGTGTTAGCATTAGATAATAGAAATAAATATGTAGGATTTTATCAGTTGGTAAATAAAACCAGACTCAAGAGGACAGACTCAAGGATAGAAAAACTGTGAGTATTCTATTTAGACCAGTAAGTCAGAAGCCATGTTCAGTTTCATTTCTAGACTCTCCCCTTCCTTGGAGATAGGTTGCTTAAGATATTAGACTCCCTCCTCAAAAAGGCCTTCGTTTTGGGGTTCAATGAGATTGTGAAAAGTTTGGCGTTAGGGTAGAGCACCCATGCTTTTCTATTCACGGGCTGCTGGGATGTGGTGGAAGTTGGACTAAAATATGGGACTGGCCACTTTCCAAAGTGACCTGCATCTGTGCGCCCTGTGGGCTGCACCTATGGGAGCCTAAAGCCATGGCATTGCTTCCTGGCTGTTCCCTTGAAGGTGAAATTATGTGTTAGATGTCATCAGTGAGACTTTCACGGTTGGTCTCAGCTAAAGCACAGGTTTTAGGGTCTGCCTGATCTGGCTTCAAATTTTGGCTACTCACTATTTTCTTATTAGTAACTATTCAGGCTCCTCAACTTCTTGGAATCTTCTTCTTCGCCTGTTAAATGGGAACAGTAGTACTCTGCAACCTTGCAGAGCTGTTGGAAGGATGACAGATTATTGTAAAGTGCTTTAAAATGCTTAGAACCATGTTTCTTTAAAAACTCTGAAGCCAACAGTCGAGATAAAAATAGTGAACTTGGATGCACAGAGATTGCTAAGCAAGATGAGGACTTCCCTTCAGGAGCACATAGCTGGTGTGTGAGAGAACGTGGCATATAGCTCCATTGGTCTGGATCACAGTTCACACAGATCATGACTGGAGAAGGGGCAAGAAGTAGAGAAGAGTGAGACCAGAAATGTAGCCAAGAACCTGGCTGTGAAGAGCCTTATGTGCCAGGCTGCACAGCTAGGATAGTGCCTCATAGATAAAGAAAAGTTGCAGATGGCTTATATAGAAGCAGGGGTGGGCATGGCCAGATTCATGTTTTAGCAAGGTCGCTCACTGAACGCCTTAGACGGAGTTGAGCTAGGAGAGGGCAATAAATGGCCATTGCAAGAATCCAAATGAGAGATGATGAAGGCTTTCATTATGGTGGCAGAAATAGCAAAGTGGAAACAGATTACAGAGACATTTAGAAGGTAAAGTTGGAAGAATTTGGTGATCCAATGAGTGTGTCAGGGATAGAAGGGGACGTCATGAGAAATAAGCAAGAGTCCAAGATGGGTCTGAGGCTTCAGGTGAGTGTGATTGGTTAGATAGTGATGCCATTAAAGGAAATGAGAACTCAAGGATCCGAATTGGGAGCAAGGTTGGATAGCGGATGAAGAGGAAGGAATGAGTTCCTATAGGGATATGTTAAATCAGGGATGCCAGTGGAGATGGCCAACAGTCCTGGTGAATGGCTGGAACTGTGATCTTGAAGTTTAGAAGAACAGTTTGAAATATAAAATGGTGAGCCCAAAGGGAGAAAGCAAAGCCCTGACAATAGATGATATTACCTGGGACACAGAGGTAAGAGAAACCTCAACACTTACCAAGGAGATAGAAGAACAATGGAGAATAAGGAGGAATGGGCCTTCAGAATAGAGAACATTATCAAAGAGGAATGTTTTGCTAGCCAAAGGAAGATCTACAACAATGTAGGTATAATAAATGGTATTCAGACATAAAACTATAAATATACAAAGAATGAGGATCAACGTGATACTGTTGGATTCAGCCATCAGTTATGTTTTGAAGCAATTATTCTAGAATGATGAGCTCAACATCCAAGATGATTATAGAACACTAATCTGGTTTCTCTCATGGTCGGATACTGGAAGAGAGAGATGCTGTGGATCGTGGAAGAGAGCCTTGGAAAGGTTTATACTCTCTCCTGGATTCTGTTACTTAAACTGTGGAAATGGTACAGCATCATGCATACAGGTGCAGGCCTGGGTTCACATGGTAGCTCCACTTCCTATTTGTGGGGTTTAGGCAAGCTACTTCCCCTGGTACTCAGTTTCCTGGTCTCTAAGATGAGGAAAATAAGCTGTTGTAATCATTACATACTAAAGCACTTTGCACAGTGCCTAGTAAGCACTATGTGTTCAATATTATTGTCATAGAACTCTCCTGCCAACGCTGAATGTCAACATACTGTCTTCTGAGTTTTAAATGGTGAACTTTTTTTAAGAGGTTCCTTTCATTAGCTCAAGAAAGGTGATGAGGAGTCCTTCTGCTCAGGCTGAAATGAACCCCAAGTTTTACCCAATGAAATAAGTGGAATTCCTGACAAGGGACTCAGAGCAGATGGAATTTCAAGATCAGATGTCGTATCATTTCTTATCCTTGCTTTTTGGCAAACACCAGATCTTATCACATACAGATTCAGCAGGCCTACTGCTCTCTAGAACATGCTCAAATATATGATGAGCACTCCATAAGCTGCTCTCTCACTTCTTAATTGGAGACTTTCCCCATCCCCCACCAAAAAAAGGGTTTGGCCAACTTGATTATGAAACCATTTAGCAGTGTGGATGCAGTGGTCACATGGCTTTTTATGTGTAATGTAGCACATTAATTCACAAACCTAAAGTCACGTAATTTATAAAATAACTTACAAGTATTAATTTGTAAATTCACATTTTATGAAGTAATTACATTCAAACTCCACCTTTAGCAGCTAACAGACCTTTAATACAGTTTCTTCTTTGCTTCGGTTTAGGTGGCTTGAGATATAGCTCCATTTGTGTCTGCTTTTCACACTGTCATTGGAAAGTACACCATTTTCAAAACGTCTAAAAGATTTAAAGATTATCCTTCAACGCACATTGTAATCTTCACAGCATAATCATCTTGAAAGGCTTATGATTTTCGACACTCAAAATTGTGAGATAATGAACAATTATGAGGGTTGGTTCAATAGCCTAGGCTTTTTCTTACTGATAAGTATCCAATACACTGACGGACATCATTTCAAATTGACAGGTCTTCCCCAAATATTTTAAAATTAAAAGTAATTGAAAAAGATTTTGAAGAGACTTAAATGTGACCTGCCCCCCCCCCCACAGAAAAATAAAACCTCCCACCTTATTATGTTCAAGTGTGTGCAATAAATAGGAGTATGGATTTGAATTGGGGGTGTAAGCTGGAAACACCTATGAAGACTTAAATTCTGGGTCCTGAACTGGGGGCAGCCATCGGTTTAGCTCCACTGGTAAAGGAGCTGAGGAAGAATGTTGGTTTGTGATCAATGTTTATGGGAAAGTCAGGAGCATGAAATTAAGTTGTTGAGGCAATCTTGGGAATACTTTTCCCATTTAAGCTCTTAGTGGGCTCAAGTATATTGACTTTTTTTTTTTTTTACACCCTAGAGAAATTTCCAAGGACAAGACTTGGATCATTACAGACCAGTGTAGAAATAGGAGTGCCATAGATTCTGGAACTCTAATTTAGTCACAAATTAGGCCTAGCAGATTACTGAATCATTACTGGGCTGTGCTCTAATATAACCCCCAGGTACATGATGTAATATTTGAATTATATTCAAAGCCAAAAGCTAAGTCTTTTCTGTGTCTGTGGGTGACTATGTCTGTATAGGTGCCTGCCCAACAGTCATGTGCTTCCTTATGTCACGATTAGGAAAGAAAAGAATGGTTCTTCTTCCATCACTGGTCAATGTAAGGGCTCTAGCCTTTCCCTTCTGCTGTATCAGAGGAGAGGTGGAGATCAGTTGGGTAAAGGTCTATGTATCCTAGACTTCTTCAGGCTTGGCAACCATTTACAAAATGCCAGCTGTTTCTTTTCCAGATTTTATTTTTATTCATTTTGTGAATATTCACAGTCTAGAAAAAATTAAATCACAGCCAAATCATTTCCCACACTGATTTAAACATTGGAAAAGTTATTCACATCTCTAGCTGCACTCATTTGGGGCATTTCTTATAAAAAGTTCTGCATGTTTCCATACTTTTTTCTCTTATTACAGCATCATGGTATTTACTTAATTTTTACTAATTTTTTTAATGTTTATTTTTTGTGAGAAAGAGAGAATGAGCGGGGGAGAAGCAGAGACAGGGAAACACAGAATCCAAAGCAGTCTCCAGGCTCTGAGCTGTCAGCACAGAGCGCAGTGAGGGGCTCGAATTCAAGAACCACAAGATCACAAACTGAGCCACCCAGGCACCCCAGCATCATGGTATTTAAATGAGAATGGTCCTTAGAGGTTCTCTACAAAAGCCTCTCCTTTTGTAGGTGAGAAAAATGATAACCAGCCGGCAAAGGAACTGTGTGTATTCTCAGTTACATCAGAGCTGGGTTAGCACATATGTAATCCTCCTTCATAGATAGGAAAATTGAGGCACAGAAAAGTTATTTCCTTGACCAGAGCCATGCACTTAGTAAAAGGACCAGATTTCAGTTGCTAGTTTAATATTTCTAATTCTTATCAAAAATTTTCATTTCAATTAATTTTCACACTTGGTGGAATCTTGATTATAAGAATATCCCTATGTCTCTAGTAGGGGCATCTGTGTCCTGGCTATTTTCAAGTCTTTATTTGTATATGTGACTCCCTATGGTGGCCTTTCTTTTAAAAATGTCAGGGAACCACAGGTTAAGACCAAGCACAAACTCTAGTTGGTGGGGCACTGACAAAAGAACAGATTTTAAATGACTAAGTTTTCTCTTTCTCTTTTATTCTTTTTTTGTTCAACTCTGTTGTCAGATTGTCATGCAGGTTGGAATTGACTAGGTGGCTCAGTTAAAAAAAAATAGGACAGTTGAGGGGTAGGGATAAGCCTTTTTTTTTTTTTTTTTTTTTACCGTTGTTCAATGACTGTTGACATTATGATTCTATACATGCATATTTATGTCCCGAGGCTATTTTTCTCCCCCTGTTGGAGTCCGTTGGTATAAGTTTTAGAGTCTTTCAGGATCAGGACAGTTTCATGGCCAGAACATTGTAAGCTTTACATGTACTTACTATTTCAAATCATCACCCATTTTGCTTTTGGTAAATGGGGATTCTGAATATTGAAAGGTCATTTCTCATAGCAGATAGACCGGTCTACTTTGCAATAGCACCAGGTCCAACAGTAACCCAAAGCTTCTGCTCTTGCCTCGCGGGGCCGGGGGTGGGGGGCTGTTGTACACAGGGGGAGGGGACGTTCACATGCTGAAGCCACAGCTGACCTGCCATGGGAAGTGACAGTGCAGTAGCAGCACATTTGTTCAGCTGAGATACAAGACACATTGCACCTGCTCCCTGGTGGAGGCTTCATGGTCCAGTCTGTGATCTTCGTTACTTCTTTTGATGGAGGTATAAAAAGTGGTTGGTCCCCTAAGAGACGTTAACTTAATTCATTCTTCTGACATTAAGCAGTACGGTTTTAATTTACTGTTTTCAGATGGATTTTTTTCAGAAAAGAATCTCTAAGGAACCTTCTATAAATGCACTTCATACATATTTTCCCAACACTGTAAATGCACATGAATTACCATTTTGTTCTTTTGTCCAAACTGAGAACTGCTGTGGTGCACAGTAAGCATATGCATACCTAACCGGGTTCAGCGTTGTGAAGGGATATAGAGACAGAAGAATCTATGGCTAATTTCCTTGTACAGAAGTATATTGTTCACAAAAGCAATGCAAGGTTTAGAAAGGAATTATTTGGTAACTTTTTAAAGGAGCCAGCAAACTGAAATGATTGAAAAACCATATTTAATATGTATACTCTGAAAAGCATTTTCAGTACAAATCAGAATTTCCTTTTTAGCTTTTCTTTACCCAGACTCCTTATACACATTTTTTTCTTTTGGTCCTCATTGCTTCAGATGTCACCTCTAGCTGTCCTGAGCACTCTACTGTTGTTTATTTCAGTTGATTCTTAAGAGGGCAGAGGATACCTTTTGTTGAGTCATATGGAAATGCTCAATGAATACTGTACTCTGTAGTCAAATATGCTTTCCATATTGATGTTTTTCTTTATAGATGATTTCTTAGAAATACAGAAAATTGCTATATATGGGGGCAGAAGAGTGTGGGTTTACATAGCAGTATTGGATATTTGCATATGGAATCCTTACCACGCACACTCACTGAGCCTCCATACTGAGGCTGACACTTGTGGTCTCGGAGTAGAGCCCTTATAGGTGGCAGGTGCAAGGAAAGGGGAGACTCCTCTGTATCTCATGTCCTAATCTCCTCTTCTCTTTCACCTTTGAACTCAGACTGAGCCTCCTCCTGTACCCTGAACTCCTTTGCTAGTTAGATGAAAATTGGTGTCCCCAACCTCCCTGTTGGCTGGGATGTTCTTTCCCTCTCCCTGCTGTCTGCCTGGACCCTAGTGGGGGATTAGGGGGAAGACATCTCCAGGTGTGGTCTCCTGGTGTATGCCTTACCAGGTGGAGTATCTGCGGTCCATGTGTGCCGTTGCCACATCTAGGTTGTAGTAGAATATGCTATGAACTCAGTGAAACTAGGTGACTCCTTTTAGGTCATAATCATTCCAAAGGAAAATGTGGTGACCTGAGTTTGACTCTTGATGACTTTGGACTATTAAGAGTTCAAAAAATTGGTCCATAATTCTAACATCCCAAATTGCCCATGTGATTAGAACACCTGAAGTGTTCCTCTCCTTAGGGCACTTCTTGGTGCAGACTTACACCTGCCTGGGCATTTACATACCCTGAGAAGCAAACAGTCAGGCAGGATACACATCAGTGGTTCTGGCTCTGTTGGCTTAAAAGGCAGCTGTGAAAAATATGAGAGGAAAAAACTGAGTTCGATTAAAAGACTCTTCATGAGGGAAGTGCCATTTTGGTTTTTTATTTTAATTAGAAAACATATTGTGACATGCCTTAAAAAGATAAAACTGGAAGCAGACATTCACACATTAATCCACAACATTTCAAGATTAAGCGAAGAAATGTTCAGACTTTGTTTCAAAGTATTCACCCAACCTGAGAAACATTAAATCTTGGAAAGAAAAATCTCATGTAGGAGGCTTTAAAACTAGAAAATACTTAAGAGCATTTTCATCATCACATGTAAGTACAATATGGTAAAAATACCGTGTCATGTTGAGCATTTCAGGTTTGGAGACTTTGATTTTTGCAAATAGGATGATAGCTACCAGTGCCTTTGGTATCTACCTCTCTGATAGATGTCAGATTGATCTTGCTTTGGACTTCATATGTAATGTTCAATTTGAATATGTGTAAAAATGACAAATAATACATTAGAATAGATTGCTATTTAAAGGACACTTTCAAAGTGCCTGGATGGCTCAGTTGGTTAGGTGTCCAACTCTTGATTTTGGCTCAGGTCTTGATCTCAGGGTGATGGGATTGAGCCCCACGTTGGGCTCCATGCTGAACATAGAGGTTGCTTGAGATTCTCTCTCTCCCCCACCCCCTCCTCTGTCCCTCTCCTTTGCCCACATATTCTCAATAAAGGACACTTTCAATAATTGCTTTTGTTCTGAAGATAAGCATTTGCTGGGTTGTTTTTTTTTAATCTGAGTATACCATTCTCAAGATTCATTTTGTTCACTGTTTTCAGTCTAGCTCTTTACATTTGGATTTCCTATTAAAGAGCCTCATTACAAGTGACTTCTCAGAGGTGACGGCAGCTATCTTTGAGCATAAACGTGTCAGTTTACAGGAGGCCAGTTTTTTGACTTGGAGGAAGGAAATAATATTCAATTGGACAATGGAGGCTTAATTTTTTGCGTAACTGCTTTGGACAAACAAGAGAACATGGTGGTTGCCAATGTTAGCCCCAACTCACCTCTCCCCACCATGATGCTTTTCCTTCACAAAAGAACTTTAAAAAGCTGAGGAAGCAAAGACAAAGTGAGGTATAAATGAAATGAATGGGAGAGAGGTGAAGATGTCCCAGTGAGGAGTGTTATATGAAATTAGGCTGGAAAAGTAGGTAGGGTTAGACCATGGAAATATTTGTAGCAATGTCAAGGAATTCGGTCTTTATCCTAAAAGTCAAGGAGAATTATCAGAGTTGTAAGCAGAGAGGTATTGGTAGAATATATTTTGGTAAGGTTTTCCGACTGCTGGACGGAGGCAAGAGAAGTTGCTGGGAATTCAGTCAAGAAGTATTGTAGGCAAGAGGTGATAGGGGTTTGGTCTAGAAGGGCTACTGTGGACATTGACTTGGGTGAACGAGCTATTTAGTGGGTTATGTCAATAAAATTTGGTGTTGAATAGAATACAGGCAAGGAAGAATGACAGAGAACCTATAAGAATAGCTTCCAGCCTTCTGACTCAAAGGGATGACAACTAGGAATTTGGCTTTAAACACATTTTGTGTGAAAAGCTTGTGAGGCAACCAGCTGGACACGTCAAGCGGATGGCTGGTCTAGAGTTGACAATGAAGTTTGGGCCAGGAAGTACCTTGGCATACCGGTCAACAGCTATCATGGTTACCTAAGCCCTTGGCTTGGATGGGCAAGTCCCAGAGGGAGGCCTCGTGGAGGCTCAGGGCTGAGCCTGGAACAACCCCAACATTTAGAGCTAGTGTAAGGAGAGGAGCCACAAGACTTGGGGAGGGGTGAGGGGACAAGGTCAGAAGCCAAGAGGAAATCTGACAGTATGGTCTTCTAGTGTCCAAGGGAAGACAGTTTCAAAAGGGAAGGAGAGAAAAAGATGTGGTATCTTGGAAAAGGAATGAGGGGCACAAAATGCTGGGGAGACAGGGCTAAATAAGGAAGAGCATGGGTGCCATCTCTGTATGGACTCATCCACAGATCACGGGTAACACTTTCCAAACCTACTGCCCCGTAACTGAGTCAGCATTAGCGCCCGGAGCCCCTGAAGTGGAAGCGAGGGCAGCAGAGCTGTGGGTGAGGGCGGCCAGCACACGCTGCCAGGTTCAAACACGACGCTCAGATTCCTAGCCCCTGAGATCTTCCCTTGCGCCCGCCAAGTGCACCCTGCCTGTCAAGGCTGCCCCACCACTGCAAACTGATCTCCTGGTCTCAGGCAGGCCATACCTCAGGCCCTTCCGCCCACCTGGCTCTGGCCTTGCTGCCCTTGGAGAGGGCAGGCTGGGTGTCATTGCAGCCCAGGAGTCTGGGACCACCAGTGCGGAGGTGGCCTGAAGGCAGTAATAGTTCCTCTGGTGTGAGAGCAACCAGAAAGTCTCAGCCACTCCTTCTAAGTGAACAGATCACCTTTCCTTTCTCTCTGTTCCCATCTCACCCTGCATTTTTTTGATTGAAACATTAGCTTTTTATACTTACACTGAATGCCACATGTAGACAACGCAAATCTGGTGTGTTGAGAAAATTTCATACCGGGTCTCTGGACTCCTGGGAGATTTCTGTACATTCGGGTTTGCTGGTTTTGTTTGTTTTTTTTTTTTTTTTTTTTTACTTTTTTTTGAGTCAGACTGCCTGCCTCCCTCCCATCCATCCATCCACCCATCCATCACAGTCCTGCGCCCTGTGTTAGGTCCCATGTGGATACAAATGTAGAAAACGTTACGGAGGAAGTAAGTCATACACAAATAGTGAAGACAGGACAGAAGGTGAGAAGTACCAGGATGGAGGCGAGGATGAAGTCCCGTGGGCATTCAGAGGAGGGAGAAGCTGTAGAAGGGCCATCGGGGGCCCTGCACGATATCATTTACGCTCTTTAAAAGATCAGCCTGTGGCTGTGTAGATGTAGGGAGGTGGAGGCAGGTAGCGCTCCTGGCAAAGGAAGTGGCAAGCCTGGAGGCCTGAGGTGGGAAGGAGGTGGTGCTTCCCAGAGTTCATGCAAAGGTCTGTGTGTTGGAGCCCAGTGAACAAGAGAGAGAAAGAGGAATGCGGTAAAGTTGGAGACGTCGGCGGGGCCAAATCTTCAGGGTTTGGAAAGGAGCTTGGATTTTTTAATTTGTTGTTACTTGTGAGAGCACTAAAAAGCACGATGATCCCATACGCTGTACAGAGGATGGAAATTAGATCACCTCGGTGAAAAGCTGAGCATGTTTTTCAGCTTAGAACAATAGAAAAGACCTGCTTATACACAAATGATCAGATTGGCGCCAAGTTGTTAAACTTTCTTGTAATTGCTCGCGGTGTGTCCTACGGGGAACTTAAAATGAGGTCTTGATGAACAGCAGCCGCTGATGCTGATTATTCCAAGGCTTTGCCACAGTGCAAACCTAGGAAGTACCTGTATTTTCAGTTTCCTTTCATTCTCTTAAGGATGCAGCTTGGAAACAGCCTTTGCCCCGTGCTTCCTGTCCGGACCTGTCGGAGCTGTGTGTTTGAGCGAGGGTGGGAGCCTTGTGAAGTGAGCCTGAGGGGCTCTGCACACTTGCTCCATTGTTCGCAGAGTCTGGGGGAGTGTGGGTGGCTGTGGGCAGATCAGCCTGTGTCTGGCAGCCTGGAGGGCTCCTCTAAGAAGCACCTTGAGGGTCAGCAACGGTATGCTATTACAGTGATTATTATAATAAATACTTAAGTGCCAAAGAAGCAGCAACAGAGAGGCAGACACAAAAACCACCCACACTTTACTAGACTGAAAGAAATATGTGAAAATCTGAGTAAAATGACTTGGTTTCACATGTGTTTACACAGGGCTTGAGGTCAACTTGATGAATTTTATTGCTGTAGCTGTGGAGAGATGCCTGGCTGACAGAGACCAGGATTTCCGGGAGCTGGAGTGCAGGACAGAGAGCGAAAAGGACAGAACCTTGCAGAGATGTCTCTAGCTTGGAAAGAGTACGGGACAAATGAGTTAAACAAGAGTAACGATGGAACCTGGCACCTAGGATACGGAGTTCAGTGAAAAAGGGAGAAAAAAACCTGCCTGTCTTGATTCCTAGACCCTGTAAGGCTTTGGGTCTGTTCAGGGTCTGAGAGGAACTTGTTTATTTTTTCTGCTGCAGTGATAAATTAGCACCAGGTCCCAGAGCCATGCCTGTCCATAGTGAAATGAGAAAAACATGGATAATGTGAGAAGTATTTGACAAAACCCAACATATATATTAAATATCTACATATATCATAGCTTATGTGACAAAATAAAACATTGGCAGCTCCCCTTTTTGAAATCATGCTGGCTTATGATGTCCCAGGATGCAGACATCCAATGTGGCCTCCCTGTCAGGAATGATTTTTATTCATTTTTTTAAACGTTTATTTTTGAGAGAGCGCATGTGTGTGCAAGCAGGGAAGGTGCAGAGAGGGGGGAGGGACAGAGGATCCAAAGCCAGCTCCATGATGACAGCAGAGAGCCCAATGTGGGGCTTGAACTCACGAAACATGAGATCACAACTTGAGCCACCCAGGCGCCCCATGAAGTGATCTTTGTTCAACAAGTGAAATGGATGTACATCTCAGTGACTAAGGACAGAAGGAGGAGGGGGGAAAAGGAGTAAGAACCAGTAAGACAAAAATCTACCAATGAGGTACTTGGAAAAGAAAGATTTATCAGGAGAGGAAAAGAAAATACATAACAAAATGAGAGGTGAATAATTTGATACATTTGGTGGGTAATTCATAATTGGTAAGAAAAACACCATGCCTGGTAGACAAGCCGACAAAGCTCATGAACAGACCAGCCTCAAAATAGAGAAGTAAACCAGGGGCACCTGGCTGGCTCAGTTGGTGGAGCGTGTGACTCAACCTCAAGGTTGTGGGTTCAAGCCCCACATTGGGTGTAGAGATTAAAAAAAAAAAAAAAAAATCTTAAAAAGTAAGACAGCTTATGTCACTTTCACTTTCTCACCTCCCCCCTCCCACCCCACAACTTCCTGTTTCCTTTCACTGCTTTATGTATTTCTCCTTGACAAATATCACTATCCAAATATTCTCTGTATTACTTATTTTTTCCCCCCTCCTCACATGAGAACTTCATGAGGGCTGGGACATCTATTGGTTTTGTTTACCACTGTATCCATACTAGATACTCCATATGTATTTGTTGAGCGAATGGACCCTCGATAAATGCTTCCCAGGCAACTTAGGAAATGTCCAAAACCCTCATCTTTATACTTTCATTGCTTGTTTTTTAACGATTATAATTTTTTGAGAGAGCACGCACATGCAGCATGTGCATGAGCAGGGGAGGGGCAGAGACAGAGGGGGAGACACAGAACCTGAAGTTCCAGGCTCTGAGCTGTCAGCACAGAACCTGACGTGGGGCTCGAACTCACACACTGTGAGATCATGACCTGAGCCAAAGTCAGATGCTTGACCGGCTGAGCCCCCGGGCACCCTTCATCGCTTGCTTTTCTGTCAAGATGCCCTGATGGACCAGACTTTAGCCTCTACTACAAAGCTGTAATCATCAAGACAGCATGGTATTGGCACAAACACAGACACATAGACCAATGGAATAGAATAGGAACCCCAGAACTAGACCCACAAAAGTATGGCCAACTAGTATCTTTGACAAAGCAGGAAAGAATGTCCAATGGGAAAAAGACAGTCTCTTTAACGGTGCTGGGAGAACTGGACAGCAACACGCAGAAGATTGAAACTAGACCACTTTCTTACACTATTCACAAAAATAAACTCAAAATGGATAAAGGACCTGAATGTGAGACAGGAAACCATCAAAACCCTAGAGGAGAAAGCAGGAAAAGACCTCTCTGACCTCAGCTGTAGCAATTTCTTGACACAACCCCAAAGGCAAGGGAATTAAAAGCAAAAATGAACTACTGGGACCTTATGAAGATAAAAAGCTTCTGCACAGCAAAGGAAACAACCAACAAAACTAAAAGGCAACCAACGGAATGGGAAAAGATATTTGCAAATGACATATCAGACAAAGGGCTAGTATCCAAAATCTATAAAGAGCTCACCAAACTCCACACCCGAAAAACAAATAACCCAGTGAAGAAATGGGCAGAAAACATGAATAGACACTTCTCTAAGGAAGACATCCAGATGGCCAACAGGCACATGAAAGAGGCTCAGTGTCGCTCCTCATCAGGGAAATACAAATCAAAACCACACTCAGATATCACCTCACGCCAGTCAGAGTGGCCAAAATGAACAAATCAGGAGACTATAGATGCTGGAGAGGATGTGGAGAAACGGGAACCCTCTTGCACTGTTGGTGGGAATGCAAACTGGTGCAGCCGCTCTGGAAAACAGTGTGGAGGTTCCTCAAAAAATTAAAAATAGACCTACCCTATGACCCAGCAGTAGCACTGCTAGGAATTTACCCAAGGGATACAGGAGTACTGATGCCTAGGGGCACTTGTACCCCAATGTTTATAGCAGCACTCTCAACAATAGCCAAATTGTGGAAAGAGCCTAAATGTCCATCAACCAATAAATGGATAAAGAAATTGTGGTTTATATACACAATGGAGTACTATGTGGCAATGAGAAAGAATGAAATATGGCCCTTTGTAGCAACGTGGATGGAACTGGAGAGTGTGATGCTAAGTGAAACAAGTCATACAGAGAAAGATACCATATGTTTTCACTCTTATGTGGATCCTGAGAAACTTAACAGAAACCCATGGGGGAGGGGAAGGAAAAAAAAAGAGAGGGAGGGAGCCAAAGCACAAGAGACTCTTAAAAACTGAGAACTGAGGGTTGATGGGGGTGGGAGGGAGGGGAGGGTAGGTGATGGGTATTGAAGAGGGCATCTTTTGGGATGAGCACTAGGTGTTGTATGGAAACCAATTTGACAATTTCATATTTAAAAAAAAAAAAAAAAAAAAAAGATGTCCTGAAACTAGATAAACCATTTATGAAATTCGGAAGCATAGCAAAATTACAAAATAAAAATAAGAGCTCTAGACAAACTTGAACAAGGCCAAATATAAAAGAAGGAAAGTATAATAAATTTTTAGAATTTGTTTTAAAATGTAGCCAAGGCTTATATTTGGGTCTATTAACCTAAATAAGTCATTGCAGTAGAAGTTACCAAGGCAGGCTGTTTTCTGGACTGGTCTTCTGTAGAGAAAAGCATCCTTTCATGGAACAGGGAAGAGAGTGACTGCTAGATATTAGTATTTATATTTTTAAGGCATGTGAAGACACATGGGGACACATGGAGTCCTTTCAATGGTAGAAACACAGCTCAGGGGTTCCTAAAGTTCAAGAGAATTTTCATTCATTTGTTCTTTAAACACACATCAAACACCCACTACGACCAGGCCACTGTGCCATATACTAGGGCTTCATTCCTCCTTTTTCTAAAGCAGGACATGTGTTTTCTGCCTGTTAGAAGAGCAGAGATTTGCCCTTGGACATAGATTTATTTCAAACAGATATAAAAAAAATATTTTTTGGCCAACATTTAAAAATCAGATTTCAGTGGTACCTGGGTGGCTCAGTTGGTTAAGCATCTGACTTTGGCTCAGGTCATGATCTCATGGTTGTGGGTTCAAGCCCCACATCGGGCTCTGTGCCGACAGCTCAGAGCCTGCTTTGGATTCTGTGTCTCCCCCTGCCCCTCCCCCCCTACTCATGTGGTCTCTCTCCATCTCTCAAAAATGAATAAAGTTAAAAAAATTTTTAAATAAAAAAAGATCAGATCTCCTACAGGGCCAGATTTCTGTTTTCTTTAGAAACCTGAGTGGAAATTCTGACCACAGTAGGCAGGATCCCCATGTGGCTACACTTGGCTGCTTTTCCTCTTAGCCCTGTTGGCAGAGTCCCCACTGCTCCCAGTCACCTCATTCCTAGCCGGGCAGTGCCCTTCAGCAACCAGCGTGCCCATGGTAGTGGTTAGGCAGAAATCGGTCACAGAATAAAAAGGACAAGCCTCAGGGCGCCTGGATGGTTCAGGCAGTTAAGTGTTTGAGACTTTTTGGCTTAGGTCGTGATCTTACCGGTTTGGTTTGTGAGATGAAGCCCCACAGCATGAAGCCTGCTTGGATTCTCTCTCTCCCTCCCCTCGCTCTCTTTCTGCCCCTTCCCCTCCCCCACTTGCATTCATACACACTGTCACACACACACACACACTGTCTCAAAAAAGGACCAGGCTCAAGCTGTATGAGGCCCATTTTATTAAGCCAATTGCAAGAATATTCTGGAATTTGAAATAAAAAGATTTCCTTCCCCCCAGTAGCGAGAATGAGTAATAGTTTTAGGGAGGTTAGTCTAAATTTGGGAGATGATTTGAGACCATGTTTCAAAAGCATCAGCGACAAAAGGGGTCATCTCATGCAAGAGGAGCAGTCTCTACCCTCCTTCTCTGGGGGTGAAGGTTCAGAAGACTCAATATTAAGCTAAAGTGCAGTGCAGCTAAGTGTTGAGCTCAGTGCAGCTTGGAAACCTCAAAGTCCTGCAGGCAGGGCTGGAGAACATCTTCATGAGGTTCTCACACGATGCAGACATAGGAGGCCTATACACTTCCCGACACAAGGCCTACTTGGCCCTACCCAGTCAGCACAACCTTGGGCTTTCATGGAAACCCCAGTGAGAGAGGAGGGGGATTTGGCAGTGAGCAAGTTCCAGAGCAGAGTTGCTGGCTGAAGATCCCCCTTGCTCAAACTGTAATGTATCTCTGCAGAAGGCTGGGGGATTTAAAGGGAGAACACAGTTTTTCAGAGTAGAGCCTGACAGGAGAGAGGACAGAAGGGGAGGGAGGCATTAAACACCAGATTATAACAAGGTTGTCTATTTTTGAAAGTGTTCTAAATATATCATGAGCCATCCTTATAAAGTTAACGATTACCAGCAGAAAGTTTGTTCTGGGTCAGAAAGGCACAGTGAAAATTTTGTAATTGTTTTGAGACTGCCCTCAAAAGGCACCCAGGGCAGAAAGGGCATTGGCACACTGCGTGATCCAGGCGACTGACCTCACACAAGGGTCGTTGGCTGCTGAATTTAGTGCTTATACATGCCTAAGGATGGTCTCAGCAATTTCACAGCACATGACAGCTGTGTGGCACATCTGTTCGGGATCCAAAAAATCAGTTACACAAGCATTCACTGGGGAAGATTGGAGTTGGCACCCGTTCTGCAGAGAGAGCTGGGAGTCTGAATTGAGTGCAAGCTTAACACACTGAGTTTAACGAAATGCAAAACTGCGTCCATGGAGTTCTAACACCCAGTTGTGTTGCATGCTGAGCTAGTCAAACCACACTTGGAGGACTGTGATAAATTCAGGCCCTTTTAAGAAAGACATTGGGAAATCAGTATGTTCCTTGGAGGACAGTCAAGAATCTAGAAATCATCCCATGGGAAACGGTTGAAAGACATGGAGGTGACAGGCCTCCAGTTTAACCAGAAGGAGAGAAGGCTAGAGAGGGAGATAGGATAGCTGTCTTCAGACAGTCAAAGCCCCGGCTGTCACAGTGCTTGTAAAGCCATGTTTGAAACAAAGTGATAAGTAAATGAAGACCACAGTAGGTGTGCGTGTGTTTTCCAAGGAAGAGCAAGAACACGTAGTAAAAATTACACGGAGGGAGGCAGAGTTAAAACTCCCGAAAAAGTAATCTGGAACAACCAGTGCTGTCTGTGGCGGGACAGAATTTATGTAGGGGCTGAATGAGCCTTTGTGAGGGATTTCTAGGAGAAATGCCTACCTGCAGTGGTAACCAGGTTCTCGAGAAGCAGGGGGCGGGGTGAAGGCTTTGTGGTTGGACACACTTAGGAGCAAGTTCTATGGTTGCCATTTAGCTGTGTGACTTTAAGCAAGATATCCAGCATTAGGTGCTTCATCCAGTCAATGGGGACAAGACCACTCGTGCTGATGTGTTCTTGTGAGAAGTAACTGAGCTGATACGTGTGAGGTGCTAGAGACAGCATGGGCTCTGGAGAGATGTGTGTGGTAAGAAGTCGCTTCAGAAGCTCATCATGTTTATTTAGTCCCCTTTGTGCCTTCAGAGCCCTGACATGGCCTGCACAGGGCAGCTGTTCAGCACGTGCGCTGGCATTTTTTTTTTTTTTAATCAGTGTTCTGGGTAAGTTGTGGCCCTAGGCAGTTCTAGAAATGGACTCTTATTGAGGCCACGTGGCCAATGGACAATGTGCCTGGTGGAAAGAAAATGAAGTCTGGCATCAGACACAGGTTCCAACCCTAGCTCTCCACTGGGTCAAATTACTTAACCTTTCTGAAATGCATTTTACTCCTCTGAGGCAATGCCTGTCTTGTGTGAGTGAATTAGCAGGTGTGAAGGGCTTGGTATTCTTTTCTCATTGGGATCCTCTCAACAGTCCAGGGAGGCAGGTAATTCCTTTTACATTTATAAGAAATAAGATTCAGAGTTGAAGAGATTTGCCTCTGAAAATAGAACTAGTACTGATTTGGTCCAATTCTTTTAACCTCAAGGCTTATCATCTTTGTCTTCTCAGTTGTGACAAACATTTTTTAGAGTCTGCTGTGTGCCAGGAATTATGTGGGGTATTTCCACGTTTCCTCATTGACTTTTAGGTCCCCCATGGAGATGTCACTCAATGGGGTAAACTTTCCTAGATATTTGGGAAAGTTGATTCTTCATGGGACTCTGGTTCCCCATTGACACCTGGCTTTGGGAGGGATACTCAAGGCACAGTGAAGGGCAGAGGGAGATTCCTGTCCGGACAGTCACATTAGCTCCTCAGCCTTGACCATCACAGGAGGGACAGATATTGTGTATCTTGAACAGAGGATGCCGTCAGCTGTTGGACAGCTGTGCCAGAGGCAACCGCTGGCAGTCCTCAGGTTTTCTCTAGCCGGTAGACTTGTTCTATGGGGTTGCACAGGGCTGTAAATATGAATTCTTTGCAAATTTAAGCCAGGAATTTTTACATAAAAATACATAATGAAGGGTGCCTGGGTGACTCAGTTAAGTGTTCAACTTCGGCTCGGGTCATGATCTCACGGTTCAAGGGTTTGAGGCTCACATTGGGCTCTGCACTGACAGCTCAGAGCCTGCTTCAGATTCTGCGTCTCCCTCCCTCTCTGCCCCTCCCCTGCTCACGCTCTGGGTCTCTCAAAAATAAACATTAAAAAAAATACATAACGTAAGATTTTTGGTGTCTCTTGAGGAATGGGACAGTCGGGCAACCCTGAGCTCACGTTCTCCCTGACAGCAACCCCCCTGCCCCAGCATGCTGCTGCTCCCTTTGGGTGGGGCAGAGACTCTCCCAACCTTCCTTCAGCCCATGTCATCCTTACCTTACTCCAAGTAGCTGGTGTGAATATTTAGTACCCTGCACCTAATTTACATTAATAACATTGTCTCTGAGCTTTTTACTAGCGTGGTCTTTTTCCCCCCCATCCCTAGTCTGTGATTGCAGTGGGAAGTCCAGCCAATGCGTCTTTGATCAGGAGCTTCACAGACAGACAGGCAACGGGTTCCGCTGCCTCAACTGCATTGACAACACCGACGGCGTTCACTGCGAGAGGTGCAAGGAGGGGTTCTACCGACAGAGAGAGAGGGATCGCTGCTTACCCTGCAACTGTAACCCCAGAGGTAATGTGCGACAGCAAGAACAGACCTGGAGGGTAGTATGCTGAGTGAGAGGAGTCAGACTGAGAAAGACAAACACCATATGATTCCACTCCTAAGCGGAATTAAAGAAAACCCACAAATGAGTAAACAAAAAAGCAGAATCAGGGGAGCCTGGCTGGCTCAGTCAGAAGAGTGGGCGACTTTTGATCTTGGGGTGGCGAGTTTGAGCCCCATGTTGGGTGTAGACATTAAATTAAAAAAAAGGGGGGGGCAGAATCAGACCTATACAGAGAACCAACCAATGGTTGCTTCCCAATGGAAGCAACCATGCTTCCCAATGGAAGGGAGGGGAGGTGGGGGGGATGGGCAAAATAGGTGCAGGGGAGAGGGAATACAGTCAGTGATATTGTCCTATGGTGACAGGTGGTAGCTACACTTGTGGGGAACACAGCATGACCTACAGAGATGTTGAATCACGGTGTTGTACACCTGAAACTAATGTAACCTTGTGTGTTGACTATGCTAAAAAAAAAAAAAAAAAAAGGTAGTTGGGGGAAAGGCAAATAGAGAGGGGGAAGGAAGAGAGAAGCCAGGAGGGCAAGAGAGTGATGCTCAACATCTAGAACAATTGGGAATCTACTAGGCACTGGTAGTGTAGGGTCTTAGCATTTCTATCTGAAAGGCAACACATTTTTCTGTCTTAAGTCTGGGTTGTAGGAATCAGGTGGAGTCTTTAGGACACAGTTGGCTTGAATTCTAGTAGCAAGAGGCCCATGATTACTTTCCCTGGCAGATGACAGTTTGGCCCAGGGACAAAGGAAGCTTTGTAGGCTTCCAGTGCATCCATAGCAATGCCTTTGACCAACCTCTCGAAAAATAAAGCGATAGGAAAATCTGTTTCTGGTGCTATGGTAGGTGCTAGCAATATAGAGTTGTATTAGTCCAAGAGACACCCTGATTAATAGGCAGATTAGAGGGGCGCCTGGGTGGCTCAGTTGGTTAAGCATCCTCCTCTCGATTTCTGCTCAGGTCAGGATCTCAGGGTCAGGACCTCAGGATTGGGAGATCCCGCTGAGCATGGAGCCTGCTTAAGAGTCTCCCTCTCTGCCCCTCCCCTACTCTTTCACTCACTCATTCACTCTCAAAAAAAAAAAAAAAAAAAAAAAAAAAAAAAAAAAAAAAAAAAAAAAAAAAAAAGGCAGATTAGAGTCTTTGATGGGTTTGTTCACAAAAGAAAATAGAATCAATAAATAGGAAATATCTACAAGATGGCTGGTTCATAGCAGGAATCCTTTGTTTTTTAAAACATGTCGCCCAGTGCTGTATTCGCACAGCTGTGTGTAGTTCTTGCCTACACAGATGTACGTGTTGTGCTATATTCGTCATGGACAGTAAAGACAAGTTAGCACATATAGAGAGGGAGAGACCAGTAGTTCTGTTAAAGAAGTTGAGGTTTTTTAGAATACCTTGTCTATTATTGCCAAAAAAGATATGTTTCTCTTCTTTGTTAGAAAGTGTTTAACAGCATAATAGGATAAGTGTTAGTGCACTTAATGGGTATAGACAGTGTGTGGCAATGACTCAGTGTAGCTCTCTGAAACCAGTTAAGAGTAACAGCTTAATGAACGTAAAAATGGGCAGGTTTTGGTCTAGCCAGGAGATGCCGGTAGAGTGTGTTGGAGAGCATTACAGAACACTGGGGATGACCCCAGGCTGACGCAGACCCAAATTCCAGCAAACACTTCCCAGTTCACCAAACTTGCGGTTACGGTGTGTTTGAGCCCAATTTGCTCAGCTTTGTGGCATAGGGTCAGCATCCAGAATCTTTTGGATTTAGCAATTCTTGTGAACTAAAGAACTTCATAAAGAAAAATTAAAAGTTATTCCATGTTAGTGGGCATCCAACCCTTCTGAAAAGCCCCGATCCCTTTAGGATATGCAGCTTCATTGTGAGTCACTGGAGTTGTGTCATCCCAGCAAGACGATCAGCGAGAATGTAATTAGAAACTTAATTAACTTAGCTGGAGAGCCTGGCCTGAAGACAAGGTTATTAGTCCGTACAGTAGACAAGGAGGCTGCCACGTGGCTGAGAGATGGTAATGAAGGATTTGCCGCGCCATCTCTCTTTCACTCGAGTCCATTGCTTGCCCAGCATCCATGAGCCTGGCTTTTTCTTTGCCTTTGGGGAGTATACATCCCAGGCTCAGTGTGAACATCCTGGTAGACAGAGGAGGAGCCCAACAATGATTTACAGCTTATATGATCGCTAACCTGCATTACCCTGTGCCAGGCACTTTGCTAGATGCTTTCATCCAGCAATTAATCTTCACAAATAACCATATGAAGAGGGTGCTATTATTATGTCCATTTTACAGATGAGGTGGCAGGGGCTTAGAGAGGGGGGTGAAGAAACTTGAAGGTTGTGTAGCTAGGTGGCCAGCCCCAGGTGCACGGATATCAAAGATGGTAATGTAAAGACTAGTGGTGGGTTTTGGAGCCAGACAGCCTGGGTTCAAATCTTGGTACTTCCGCTTCTGCTGTGTCATTCCGGGCATGTCCCTTCACCGCTTGCTGCCCCTGTGTCCCCATCTGTAGAAGGGGGACATCATGGTTTTCCCACCACAGGATTGTGTGAGAATTGTGTTAAGCACGTGGTAGACAACTCAGTAAATTGTAGTTGATGTAGTTTGTTTGTTTTTTTTTAATTAGGACAGAGATCAGTGTGGCAGTTTCCTGGGACACCGGCTTTTTTAAGTTACATTCTACTTTAGAAGGAATGCTGTCAAGGCCATATGTTTGGCCTGAAACTATTAGCATTTTATTTTCTTATTAATATCCTGAAATTGGCAGTGAATTTTTCAAATGTCTTTTAAGGAGTGGGGAAAGGGAGGCCTAGAGGAGCTGATGGCCTCCAGTCCTCTAACAAGCAATTGCAAAAGTTAAAGTTATAATCCAGAGTTCTGATGGAGAACTATTATCTTATTCCTTCCATATGAACGAATAAAGCATCAGAATGCTGTTCTTTTATCCCCAACATCAGACAATTAGATGTCCAGGAAAAGCTTCATGGATCTTATTTCCTAAGATCTGGGTAGTGCTTTATATTTTTCCAGAATATTTTTATAGGCTGTATCTTCTTCAGTGTTCATAACTGGACAACCTGCAGGTGTTAGCACGCTGCACCCACCGTTACAGACACGAAGAAGGTGACCTGCGAGCCTGAGTGGCATGTTAGTGACAGAGACAGTTCCCACCCTGTGCCATCTCCCACGACACCATGGCTGCCCAGATTCCTAGCCCAGTGGCACAAATTTAATTCCCTATGGGATTTCTCAGTCTCCCAATCAGCCAGAAGATATGCATCACCTACAAGGGAATTTATCAAATATTCAATCTCAAAATGAAGAACACACCTTCCCAAAAAATGCAATCATTCCATGTATGGCGAATGAAGCCAACAGCATCAGTAATCCCCAAAGTGGTCACAGATTTTGGATGTCACATCAGTTTCTCATAAATATAGCAGCCAGGCTTATTTTTAGGTGATGACTTTGTGGGTTCAGCAACAGGGCTGAGTTCTCAACTCTTATAACCACATGTGTAAAAGCCCTGAAAACCTTTTGCAAATATTTTGAAATTCACTGTACATACATGTGGTTTTTTCTTTCCATGACACCTAAATTCTTGAGACCTGTATGGACATCAAGGATATTGGACTTGTTCTATTATTTACATATTTATGATCCTGACAATGGATTACTCATAATACAACATTTTGGTTATTATTGAAAACATGCCTTAATTTTTCTTAATGTTTTATTTTTGAGAGAGAGAGAGAGAGAGAGAGACAGAGACAGGCAGAGGCAGACACAGAATCCGAAGTGGGACTTGAACTCGTGAACCATGAGATCATGACCTAAGCCAAAGTCAGATGCTTAACTGAGCCACCCAGGTATCCCAAAACAGGTCTTCAATAATAACTTATAATTCTTAAATTCTTGTTACTTTAAAATACAAATGTGTGTGTGTAAAGCGTTCTCAAACGGACATACCCTCTTGTTTACTATTTATCAAAAAAATTTAACATTTTTGAGACAAACAGAGCACAAGCAGGGGAGGGGCAGGCAGAGAGAGGGGCAGGCAGAGAGACAGACACACAGAATCCAAAGCAGGCTCCAGGCTCCAAACTGTCAGCACAGAGCCTGATGCAGGGCTCAAACCCATGAACCGTGAGATCATGACCTGAGCTGAAGTCGGACGCTCAACTGACTGAGCCACCCAGGTGCCCCTTAATTTGCTATTTTTTAAATAGTAATCATTTTAGAATAACTGCTTGAACCCTCAGATGCACAGAAACTATATAAGCCCTAAAAGAGCTTATTGGGACACAAAACAGGAAGCTATTTTGTTCTTTCAACCCAGTTATTCACAATCCCTAAAAGCAACTTGCAATGTAGGAATTGGGACAAGGGTTTTTATTTTAATGAGATACTTTGAAAACCCAGTGCTATTATTTCGGCAGTTTTAGAATGTGAAATAAAGTAGTCACTTTCACAGTAAGGACCAGTGCACATGTCTGTGTCAAGGTTTGCAGGAGGCCTTGAGATAGCAGCGTAAACTACATTCTTCCAGTGCCCATTACGTGCGAGACGCTAAATTAGGCCTTTATATATTTTAGTTCAAAGTCTTGCAACAGCTCCATGAGGCATAGGCTGTTACCCTCACTTAAAATAAGCGATGAGTAAGCAGTTTACCCAAGGACACAGAGCTAAGTGGCAGAGCTGGTTTTGAAGGGAGAGTTGTTGGATTTCAAAGTCTGGGCACTTTGACCCCCAGTTTCTAGAGCAGAATTCTCTAGATAATGTCCTGTAGAGCACAGTGTTCAAGATAATAGACGTGGCCTGTAAGAATGTCAAATAATGGTTGGAAACACTGGCCTTAAGAGTTAAACAAGCGTCATGCCTACTGAATGAAGTTATAAGTCTCTGAAAGGCCTAGAGTGTACCATTTCCCGAACTCTTTTGAACACAGAATGCCTATTTTCATGAGAGCGTTAATTTCCCTCAGAACGGTGTTTTGTAGAATAACCATTTTGGTCCATGTAGGCCAGAGTCCAAAGCACAGTCTTTTCCATCTTCTAAGAATAACTCATTTCTGAAAAATTACTGGAGAATTTAAAAAAATTTTTTCCCATTTATTTTTGAGACACAAAGACAGAGCACAAGTGGGGGAGGGGCAGAGAGAGACAGACACAGAATCTGAAGCAGGCTCCAGGCTATGAGCTGTCAGCACAGAGCCCAACATGGGGCTCAAATCCACAAACTGCAAGATCATGACCTGAGCCGAAGTGGACGCCCAACCGATGGAGCCACCCAGGCACCCCTGCAGGGAGAATGGTCTTAAGTCAAAAGCGTGATTTCCATAAGTTGGAACGGAGAAAAAAAAAAATGTGTTTCTGAACCCATCATCAACACCCATTTGTGTTAAACAAAGAAAACTAATTGTATTAAAGAGAGAGGTCTTGGGGCTCCTGAGTGGCTCAGGACTTCGGCTCAGGTCATGATCTCACCATTTGTGGGTTTGAGCCCTGCGTCAGGCTCCGTCCTGACAGTTTGGAGCCTGGAGCCTGCTTTGGATTCCGTCTCTCCCTTTCTGTCTCTCTGCCCCTCCCCTGCTCGCATTCTGTCTCTCAAAAATAAATGTTAAAAGTTTTTTTTGAATAAAGAGGGATGTCTCCTGTTGAATGTTACTTATCAGAGCATAATTCAAAAAGCAGCTTTCCTTCTTAGCTGTGTTGGCTGACAGCTTGTAGAGTAGAAGGGCCCCTTCAAGCTTTACAGAGTTGACATGGGGTCTCCCACCAGCTCTGAGTGTGACTGATGTTGTTCATGTTCCACAGGTGGCATAAAAGCTTTTATGTAGGTGCAGAGCCAATACTTTTATCGATTTGAATTGTATCTACCAGTGAATTAAAAATTCAAATAACCGATTAGAAAGAAAGGAGCAACTGGTTAGTGTCCTGTCGGCTTGGTACCGGCTACCACGGTTCGTTGAGACAGATGGATTATTTGATCATCCTGCCAGCACAGGGAAATCGTCAAGTAGGGGAGGTACACTTCTCACCACCTTCCTGCTCAGCTTTTGCTACCCTTGACCCTCTCCCAACAGCCCCGACCTCTTTCATGGCGTACATGGTTTCATCCGACAGATTTCTGGGCATCTCCTCTACGTCAGCTCTGTCCTGGGCACTGGGGACAGCAGGGAGCACAGACTGAGGGAATCCTGAGGAAGGACTATGGTAGTGGTGGGATGGAGATTTTAGATTTGGGGATCCAAGATTTCACTAGAGAAGTAGTAGTAACTCAGGACCAGAGAGCCGAGGATGGGCCAATCAGGGGACGCTCTGGGGAAGGAGGGTTCCAGGCCAGGGGAGCAGCAAGTGCAGGTGCCTAAGGAGAGAAGCAGTCTGGCAGGTTCTACCAGCAAGGCTGGGGGGCTGGGAGCGGAGGGAAGGAAGGAGAGGTTGACTCTTGTGGGCCATGATATAGTTTGCATTTTATGCTGCTTACAGTGGGGAGCCACCAGAGGACTAAACAGATGAGTAATGTGATTGGAATTCCATTTTTAAATGTTTAATGTTTCTTTTGAGAGAGGGAGAACACGCAAGTGGAAGGGAGGGGCGGGGGATGAGGGGGATGAGGGGGATGAGGGGGATGAGGGGGATGAGGGGGATGAGGGGGATGAGGGGGATGAGGGGGATGAGGGGGATGAGGGGGATGAGGGGGATGAGGGGGATGAGGGGGATGAGGGGGATGAGGGGGATGAGGGGGATGAGGGGGATGAGGGGGATGAGGGGGATGAGGGGGATGAGGGGGATGAGGGGGATGAGGGGGATGAGGGGGATGAGGGGGATGAGGGGGATGAGGGGGATGAGGGGGATGAGGGGGATGAGGGGGATGAGGGGGATGAGGGGGATGAGGGGGATGAGGGGGATGAGAGAATCCCAAGCAGGCTGTGTGCAGTCAGCTCAGAGCCTGACATGGGGCTCAAACCCATGAACTGTGAGATCATGATCTGAGCCAAAAATCAAGAGTTGGACACTTAACCAACTGAACCACCCATTTAAAAATAAATTCCATTTTTTTAATGTTTTATTTTTGAGAGAGCATGAGCAGGGGAGGAGGGGGTGTGCAGAAACAGAGGGAGAGACAGAATCCGAAGCAGGCTCCAGGCTCCGAGCTGTCAGCACAGAGCTTGACGCAAGGCTCGAGCCCATGGAACTGTGAGACCGTGACCTGAGCCGAAGTTGGATGCTTAACTGACTGAGCCACCCAGGCACCCCAAGATGAATTCCATTTTTAAAGGAGAATGAGAGGAGAGAAAGGAGACAAGGATGGAGGCCGGGAAGACAGAGTGGGAGGCCGGGTCCTGGGAGAAAAGACAGAGGCTTGAACTGTGGGGGAAGGGAAGGCAGTGAGAATGGAGAAGAGTCCGGCTTCCGTAGTGGCACAGTTGCTGCCCTCAGCACCGGTCTCTCAGCAACTCTCAGTCTGAGAGGGCCCGCTGACCAGTATGAGCACGTCTGTACAAAACTGATCACAGGACAAATGCCGTATGTACTAAGCGGGTACGATGCACAGGGAAGGGGAGATAGCACCAAGGACGAGAATGTCGTCTGCTCTGGGTAGGTACAGATTTTAGATTAAGAAGCCTTTTCACACCCAAGAATCACACTGTTCAAGCATGGACACTTAAAATACAGCTTTTGCCTGCCAGGAATAAGGGAAGACTTGCTCACTTTCTCCTACCGACTCTCTTTGAGGAGGCTGATGTGCTCAAATTTTCCCTCTTCTTGAGATCTCCAGGATTCAACTTATAAGGCAGTGGCCTACACACTAATGTTCAAATCAGAACAGATACTAAGTAAAAATGCCTGCCTTCAAGAATAATTTCTGCTTCTTTGCCTGAAGAAGCCATCCTTGGCCGTGAAACCTTGCCCTGGTGGATGGACATGTACTCAGACAACGTGGAATTATTAGCGGCAGCAGGTGGTGGATATTCCTTGGTATTCCTTGTGCTCCCACGGGGCCACAGTTGTTTCCTAATGCCAAATAGATTAAGTATTTCCTTTTCTTCTTCCCTTCCCCCGCCCCCCCCCCCCCCCCCCCCCCCGACCCCGTCGGGTTACAGGTGCTCTCAGCGCTCGATGTGACAACTCTGGACGGTGCAGCTGTAAACCAGGTGTGACAGGAGACAGGTGTGACCGGTGTCTGCCAGGCTTCCACACACTCACCGATGCCGGGTGCACCCAGGACCAGAGGCCACTGTAAGCCCCTGCACCCACCACTGCAGCTTCTGCCATGAGTGATGACAATGACCGTGACATCAGTGGCCACTTTACTGAGTACTAACTGTGTGCCAAACGCTGCTTGAGGACTTCATGTGGGTTATGGCATGTGATCCTCACAATAACCCATGGAGGCTGGGATTAGCTCATGTTAAAGACAGAAATTTGCCCCCCAGGAGGTTAAGTTTGCCCAATATTACTGGGGAGGGTGGACTAATATTTAGGCCCAGAGTTTTGGCTCTGGAACCCATGTTCTCCACCCTGAGGATTGCCCGCAGTTTAGATGAACCAGGATGGAGGTAAAGAGTCCTTCAGATTCTTACCTGGGACCCATTTCAACCCAACATGAACTGGGCTAGAGAAATTTTTCTGCACTATTTTATTCCTATAGTTTGAAGCATCCTCCGTCCCTCTTCAGAGGCTTTTCTGGAAGAGGAGGGAGCACACATTATCAGTCACCTAAGCAGTCCACAGAGCTGCAGAGCCAGCAGACAGACACTAGGGGAAGGGGAGCTTGGCAGGGAAGCCATTAGCTAGGGGGTGCCCACAGAGGATCGTTTCCCGTTTGCCCCCTTTTCCAGCACCTTGCCCGTGGGAGAACGCCCTCCAGCCATGCTTGCACCAGCCTGGTGACCACTGTCCCAAGTTCTCTCACCCGTTGGGCCTCTGCACAGACTGTTCTCTTCCGGCCTTCCCTGCCCCTTTTACATGGTCTTCAGAGACCCTTCCCTCAGTCCAGTGTCATCCCTTTGGAAATGCTTTATAAAATATGAAGTCGATCATATTTTGCTTGCAACCCTCCAGTAGCTCCCTTTCCCACTCCGAATGAGACAAACTTCTTATGCAGGCCCAGCAGGGCCCTACAACATCCTCTGTCCTCTGCGCCCTCAGCAGTGAGCTCTCCCTGGCTTTCTCACCCCTCTCCCCCTGGCCCCCTGCACTCCAGCCCCACCAGCCTGCCTTCCCTTCTTCAGAGGAGCCAAGCCAAGTGATCTTGGACCTGCCTAGAGCACTCCCGCTTCCTACAGGGCCACAGGGAGTTTCACGGGCTCTATCCTCACCTCATCCACTCCCCACAGAGGCCTTTCCACCTTCTGTGTTCTGATCGTTGTTACTTCACATCCCTCATTTTCTTTACATATTTGTCTGTCTCTCCCACTAGACTGGAAGCTCCATGTCGGCTTTGTCTTGTTCACTATTGCGTTCCCAGTGCCCAGAGTGGGGGAAGGCACACAGGCTGTGTTCCTGCTTGGCTCCAGCTGGCCTTATGCTCCACTGCCATCGTTGTTCAAGCTCTGCCCTGCCTTGAGACTCCTAGAGACCAGGACCCCATTTCTTAGTGTCTCTGGTGCTTAGCAACCACTAGATGTTGTATAATGTTTGTCAGAGGGTCCAGTTAGTCATGTGGTGGGGCTAAGGACAGGAGGGGACCCTTGCAAGTGAAAGATCCAGACCGGGAAAGGGATCTTCAGGGAGCCTGACAGGACCTGGAATCTGATTGGACGAGAAATGTGAGGGGGTGAGGGGAGTCCAATCCAGGCTTGGGTAGGATTTGGATGGGATCAAAGGGAAGTCAGAAGAGGAACAGAACAGTAGGGAAAAGACAGCATATTTGGCTTTAGACCCACAATATAGGCACATGTGACCATGTGCCCATCTGAGTGACACTAGTTACTAGCCAAAGCACTGGTCTGCACGAGACAGATTGCATCAAAATTAAATGGAAACATTGACTCCATTGAGAATGTCTTGCAAAAAAGGAAAAAAAAAAACCCACCACCAAACTCGGCAATTCCACTCCTAGAAATACACAAGAAATATGAAAACATCCATCTCTGCATAGAAACTTGTACACAAACGTTTGTAGCATTATTCATGATAGCTAAACCCAAATGTCCATCAGCTGTTGAATGGATAAACAAAATGTAGTCTATCCATATGACGAACTGTATTCAGCCATAAAAAAATTGATACCTGGATGAACCTTGAGAACATACTAAGGGAAAGAAGCCAAACGCAAAAAGGCCAAAGATTGTGGATTCCATTTACAGATAATGTTTAGGCAGATCTATAGAGACAGCAGGTGGATTTGTGGTTGCCTGGGCTGGGGGGGGAGGAGTGGAGGGTGATTGCTAAGGGCACAGGTTTTTCTGGTTTTTTTTTTTTTTTTTTGGAGTGATGGGAATGTTCTAAAATGGAGATGGTTGTATAATTCTGAGAACCTACTAAAAGCCATCGAATTGTACATTAAAATTTTTTTTAATGTTTATTTTTGAGAGAGCACACAAGCAAGGAAGGGGCAGAGAGAGAGAGAGAGAGAGAGAGAGAGAGAGAGAGAGAGAGACACAGACAGACAGACACAATCTAAAAGCAGGCTCCGAGCTGTTAGCACAGAGCCCGGAGTGGGGCTCGAACCCACTAGCTGTGAGATCATGATCTGAGCCAAAGTTAGATGCTCAACCGACTGAGCTGCCCAGGTGCCCTTCAGTTGTACATCTTAAATTGCACGGAATGAGAATTGTGTCTTGATAGGAGTATTAGCAAGAGAAAGAGCTATTAAATACAATACCAAGTAGATGGGATCAGTCCCGATGAAAGCAGTCATCACTGAATCAAGCAATAGAGAAGCAAAGGACGAGAAAGCGACTGAACCAAACAGTCAACCAAACCAAGCCAAACTACACCCAGTTTAGTGATGAATTTGGTTCACATTCTGGCACAATCCCCTTCTCTCCTTAGGGCTGGGTAGCAGACAGCTCACGGACTGGCTGTCGCCTTCAGAGGAGCAGGAACACAGACAAATGAGCCCTTACGGGGTCTGCGAGAGATTAGCACCGATAAGGATGGCTGAGGGAGGCATCAGGGAAGATGAAAAACTTAAGTTGCTGACATTTGCTTGTGAGCCCCTGATCTTTAGGTGTGTGGTTGAGAAGCCCTTGGAAACACACCCCTCATTTTCTTTTTCTTCTTTCCCAGAGACTCCAAGTGTGACTGCGAGCCAGCTGGCATCTCGGGGCCCTGTGACGAAGGCCACTGCGTCTGCAAGCCAGCTGTCACCGGAGAGCGCTGTGATAGGTGTGTGTAGCCGTGGCCCTTCAGACACAGCAGGGAGGGAGAGTCCCCCGGCAACTAGCATGAGGCTTTATCCTCCGAGTGTGGTTGTGGAAAAGGGACACTTAAATGCTGAGGACCTCGGTCCTGCCCTCTGTCCTCAAAAACTTGCCTTTAAAAAAAAAATACCACGGAGCCCCCGAGTCTCACTGGACTCTATGCTCTTGCCGTGGGCCCCTTCTGTCTGTTTACAAGGGCCGCAGAGGCACAGGGCCCCAGTGAGTCCCCTTGCCAGCTGACTCTGAATCCTAGGTGCTCCCATATAAGGTGGTATGCAGTGAGGTCACATGACTCAGCTGGGCCCCAGAAAAGACCTGGCCTAATCAAGCACGTTGGGAAAATGCTTGTAAGAGGAAATATCTCCGTGTATGGCCATATAGAACCATCGTGTGCAGAAAAGGAGCCGCCCAGGGGCAGAACAGTGGTTACATGCACACACATGAGCCGGGAGACGTACGAGCCCGTTGGGCCCCAAGCCATGTTGGGGCAGGTGGCACAGTAAACAGCGATCCACCCTCAGTCGCTGCTTGCAAGATATTCCTTAAGGACTGCCCAGACTTCTAAAACTCTTCTCTAAGATTGTTGTGAGCTGAGTGCTGTGAGGCTGGCCCAAGAGGTAAAGGCTGTAAAGGCTTTCTTCTCATTTCCTTAAAGAAAGCAGTTCTTTGCCATTCTGACAATCACTTATACCTGGGCAGAGAAAATTCCAGATACATTCCCACTTGTGTTTTCAGGGAGTTCCTTGGGGCTGAGGTGGGGGTATAGAAAAGCGTGAAAAGAGGAGTCACTTGTCAAAAGGTTTTTAAGTTCGAAGTGTAGGACAGAAATAGAAAAGCACATACCATAAATGTCGTCAGCATCACCAATTGATTCTAAGAAATAGACCTTCACTAAAAATTTGCCATCTCAACTGACGATACCCTCCCTTCTTTCTAGAAGTGACCACTATTCCGACCTGTGTAATTGCTTCCTTCCTTTTCTTCATAAGTTATTACCCAAGTACATCCCTAAACATGGTTTAGTTTTGCCTGATTTCCCTCAGTTCCTTCCCCTCACTTTCTGTGCCCCTCCCTTCCTTCCTTCCAATCCCTTTTAACCTACAGGTTTCCTCCGCAGAAACCATAATTTTTTTTTAAAGCCTTTGCTCTCTAGAGAAAAAGAAAGCTTACTTACAGCTGTTCTCTGAAGCATTTACTGTTCACAGCCAACCTGCTTTTCTGTGATTTTGCACAACGAACAGACTCCCAACACAGAGTCCCATGGATTAGGCCACATGACTTAGAGGCAGATGTACCTGGTTTGAATCTTGCCTCAGTCACCTACCAGCTGTAGGACCTCAAACAAGTTTCTTAACCTCCCTGACCTGGGTGTCTTCATCTAAGAACATTGGAAATAAGTGCTAAATAAATGATAGTTGAAACTTATTTCATGTAGAAGGATGTAATTAACTCAAATGGAAAAACAAGTCCTCCCCAGTTTTTCCTTCTCTGTGACCCCAACATCTGCAACTTGCCTGGTAGCTGTGGTCCTCAGAGAAGCCACTGGCAGGTGGGATGCCAGCCCACATCTTGCTTTTGTGGAGAGCCATCCTTCTTTGTCATACCTTCAACCTGCCCCTTCCCCTGTGGGCCAGAGCCCAGGTTAAGGGGCAGGGATGGTGGGCAGCACCTGGTACTTCATGCGGGTCAGTACAGCTGAGAGGGTGCTGGGACCCGGGTGTTTGCCTTTCCTTGCCTGGCCTCCAACCTCCCACTCTTTTGCCTCCATCAAACACTTTCTCTAAGACAGGGCCAGCTCTACATACTCTTGCCCTGACTCTTTTTGTCCCGCTCATGTGGCCTCCACTCAATTCCTCAGCATGAATGGAAAAATCACTAAGTTCCCAGACCACCAAGTCAAATGTGATTCTGCTCTACCAGAGGGAAAGTGAATGTTCATGCTGTCTCAGTGGGCGGCTGTGATTGTCCATCAGGTTTGGGAGTGAGGGTGGTACGTGTAACTTAGGATTTCCTAGCTCTGGGAATTAACAGGGCCAGGTGGGAGAGAAAGAAAAGATCAGTCGTCATGTTCTCTATATGAACTAAGAAGTAACCCATAACATTGTCCCGATTTCTAAAATGCTGCTACAGGTGTCGACCAGGTTACTATCACCTGGATGGGGGAAACCCCGAGGGCTGCACCCAGTGTTTTTGCTATGGGCATTCAGCCAACTGCCACAGCTCTGGAGACTACAGTGTCCATAAAATCATCTCTACTTTCCATCAAGGTAAAGTGTCCTGTTTCTAGAATTCTGTTTTTAACATCGTATAGGGCTTTGTGTTTACAGACAACCTCCCTCCTCATCACAGCACGGGACTCTTGACCTTTAGCATTTCTCTTCTAGATTTTAACATACATTATTTGGCTAGGGCAAGAAGACAGATCCTAATGACTTGAAAAAGTCCTACCTGAACAGTTTCCTTGTATTAGCACATGAAAAACAAAATAACTAAAGAGACCAAATTTTCATGTCCCTGGCATTTCCCATCTCCATGTATTTTAAAACCACAAAAGAGTCTTTCATTTGGATGGGGGCGGCAGCGGGGGTTATGGGATAACTAATACTAATAACACTAACACTGCTTTCACATATATTACACACAATATATGTGAAATTAGTTACCAAGCTACAAAACACCATAAAAACATAGGAGATGGATAGGATTTCAGCTTAGTTAAGAGGGTCTAATATGTTCAAAGAGAAACTAAGGCCAGAACTTATGTAAATAAAAGTATGAATTACAAGAATCAGACTCAAGTCAAAGCAGCTGCGGGGTGGGAGGTGAAGTTGAAGCCCAAGTAGAGAAGGGCACAGGGAAGTGTGGAACTATTAAGAAAACCCCACTAGTTATTCACCTCTAAGACTTTTTGGCAATCAAGTCTTGTCTTGTTCAACTCAATAGATGAAGAGGTTTGTCTGAATGCAGAGTGATTTTGTGTTTCAGATGTTGATGGCTGGAAGGCTGTCCAAAGATATGGGGCTCCTGCAAAGCTGCAGTGGTCACAACGCCATCGAGATGTGTTTAGCTCTGCACGACGATCAGACCCTGTCTACTTTGTAGCTCCTGGTACGTATGGTATTTTTCTTATAGAATCCAACTTTTTTTTTTTTTTTTAACATTTATTTTTGAGACAGAGAGAGACCGAGCATGAACGGGGGAGGGTCAGAGAGAGAGAGGGAGACTCAGAATCTGAAACAGGTTCAAGGCTCTGCGCGGTCAGCACAGAGCCCAATGCGGGGCTCGAACTCACAGACCGCGAGATCATGACCTGAGCCGAAGTCAGACGCTTAACCGACTAAGCCACCCAGGCGCCCCTAGAATCCAACTTTTAAGACTCGAAGTCATGATAGAAAAATGGAGGTAGAGAATGTGAAAACCGGGTCACTCATTGCTGTTTTGAACACTATCTCCAGATGACGGTTGGAGCTTCAGCCCTATTGACAAAGTCATGGCACAACATTACAGGACTGTGTGGGAATGCAAACTGGTACAGCCACTCTGGAAAACAGTATGAGGGTTCCTCAAAAAGTTAAAAATAGAACTACCCTATGACCCAGCAATTGCACTAGGTATTCATCCAGAGGATACAGAAGTGATGTTTCAAAGGGGCACATGCACCCCACTGTTCATAGCAGCACTATAATCATAGCCAATAATAGCACGACCAATAAGAGCCAAGGTATGGAAAGAGCCCAGATGTCCATTGGACCGATGCATGAAGATGTGGTATATATATTCAATGGAATATTAGTGATAAAAAATGAAATCTTTCCATTTGCAACAACGTGGATGGAACTAGAATGTATTATGCTAAGTCAGAGAAAAGTCAAGGGTAGTCACATGATTTCACTCATGTGAAATTTAAGATACAAAACAGGTGAACATAAGGGAAGGGAAGTAAAAATATAAAAACAGAGGGAGACAAACCATAAGGGACTCCTAAATACAGAAAAACAGGATTGCTGGTGGCATGTTGGGTGGTGGGGGGGGGGGGGGGGGGAGGGCTAAAGTGGTGAGGGGAATTAAGGAGGACACTGGTTGGGATGAACACTGGCTGTTATACATAAGTGATGAATCACTAAATTCTATTCCTGAAAAAATGTATATGTTTTGATTAAAAAAAAAAAAAAAAAAAAAAAAAAAAAAAAGAACAGGACTGTATCAGGCAGCCAGAGTCTGGCTGCAGTTCCTACTTTAATCAAGTGGGAAGTTTCTAGGCTTCCCACCAAGACAAAATAGTGGTCAAATCTGTGGACCTACTGAGAAGCAGGTGGAAAAGTGAAAATAAGGCATTGCTCAAAGTTTTAACCCTTTATAAATTAAAAAGGTTAACTCACATCAGTTAATATGCGGTATCTAGGCAAGTTGTCCTCTTAACGTTTCTAAATTTCAACTCTCAGCTGTCAAATGGGAATACCACCTCCAAGAATTAACACCAAATGTAACGAGGTCTGTGAACTATGAAGCGTATGTAACAGAGGGTACTATTGCCAACATACCTCGGATCTTTATACATCATCTAATAAGTGGAATGGTCTTATAAAGGAGGCCCTTTTAGCATTTTAGTAACGAACCCTCCTTTGTAACCAATAGCAGTATGGCCATGTCCGTGAGCTGGCTCTTCTGGAAGGGTGGTCTGGGGCAGGGCGATACACTGGCAACACAGGACTCCCACAGAAATCACCAACGTTCATGCCAAACTTGCTTGCTCGTTTGCTTCTCCAGCTTCACACTGATCTCGATCTTTTCAAATTCTGTTTCATAGCCAAATTTCTTGGGAATCAACAGGTGAGCTATGGGCAAACCCTGTCCTTTGACTACCGTGTGGACAGGGGAGGCAGACACCCATCTGCTCACGATGTGATCCTGGAAGGTGCTGGTCTGCGGGTCACAGCTCCCTTGATGCCACGTGGCAAGACACTGCCATGTGGGATCACCAAGACTTACACGTTCAGGTAAGAGTGACTACACACAGGTCAAACACCAAAACTGATTGAAGTCCAGTTCCTTTGTTCATTTAACAAGCTTTTCTGAGCACCTTTCACGTACCAGACATGGTATCATATACAGATACAGGACGTGCTTCCTGCCCTGAAGCCCCTGACAAGCTAACAGGAGAAAAAAATAAACAGTATTACAGTGTGGCTTGAAAGTGACCAGATGGACAAGGTGGGCACAGATATTTTGAACAGAGGAGACACATATAACCCACACTGTAGTGGTCACGGACAGCTTCCCAAGAACACATGACACATGAACAGTTTTCTAAGGAAAGAAGGAGGGGTTGGGGGAAGGTTAGCCAGGCAGAGGCAGTTAAGTCATGCTCGAGGAGGTTTTGTGCAGTAGGAAATTCTAAGCAGGGACGCATGAGTGAAATGTGGAGTTGGGGACAGGAATACGGTGAGAAGTGGGGTCAGGGAATGAAACAGAAGGGGTAGGGTTGTTTCTGGAACACAAACCAAAATCTGAAAGGTGAGCGCAGGGGCTGGTGATCTGATGCGGCCAGATACTGTAATGATAAATCAAGACGTGGGCAGTGTAGAACATGAAAGCGGACTCTTGGGAGAGAGTAAGTGAAATGTGCTAAGTCATTTAAAACCAAAAGCTAATGGCAGCTCCCTTGAGGGTCAGGGCTTCTTGAACTTGAAGATGTTCCTGATACTAAGTTTTGTGTGGCCAAGAATAGGAAGTGGGCTCTGAAGACTTGGACCATCACCAGATGCCATGAGCCCTGGAGCTGGGCTTCCAACATTGGGGTGCCCTCCATCACTGCCTTCCCCCCCTCCCCCCGTGGAGGAAGGAAACTCCAAGTTCATGCCTATAAAGATGCAGCTACCCATCCTTCGTCCCCCTGGTTAGGCAGGACCGTGAAGGGGCTTAGCTGTTCCCACATTCTTGGGTGTATTTTGATAAGAGTTGGATTTTTAAGCTTTTGGCTTTAAATCCTGCAGGTTAAATGAACGCCCAAGCAGTAACTGGAGCCCCCAGCTGAGTTACTTTGAGTATCGGAGGTTACTGCGTAACCTCACAGCCCTGCGGATCCGAGCTACCTATGGAGAATACAGTAAGCGATGAAGGGAAATGAATTCTTTAGGTTTTGTTTCAGGATGGTTTATGATCGAGTCTCTGGGTCTAAATTTTCACATTCTAGAAGTTAGAAGTAATGTTTCTCTAAAAGAAGGTTAACACCAATGAAGAATGAAATGATGCTACTTTGCTTAAAAGAGCCTCCAAATTTAGGTGAAAGCAGACTTGAAGAGGATCTGCAACAATTGGGCATGTTCCCTTAGGCTAGACAATGGCATCCACAACGAGCCCTCTATTCCTGGAATTCCTTTGGGATTATACTCAGGGCTACCATGTTCAGACATCATGTTTATTCTGTTACTTTTATATTTAAGTTTGTTAATTTTTATTCTTGAGAGAGAGAGCACTAGCAGAAGAGGGGCAGAGAGAGAGGGAGACACAGAATCCGAGGCAGGCTCCAGGCTTTGAGCTGTCGGCACAGAGCCCGGCACGGGGCTCAAACCCGGAAAACGTGAAGTCATGACCTGAGCAGAAGTCGGATACCCAACCGACTGAGCCACCCAGGCACCCCTGTTAACTCCGTTTATTGACCTTCACATGTGGGGTATTCCTCATCCCAATTGGATTTATATGGGGAGTTTGAGCTTTCTCCACACTTAAACAGGAAGCATAGCTGGCAAGCATAACTTCTATATCATCCCTGCTTTATTTGCATTAAGAGGAAACGGTGTTTATTAACAGTTTATTGAATCTTTACCTTGAACCAAGCATGTAACATATGCAGTTGTCCCATTTAATGTCACAACATGGGAGGCAGAGGACCATTCTTACTTCTACAGTTGAGGAAACAGTTATAGTTATGCGACTTGCCCACTTCACACAGTTGGTGAGGGTGGAACCAGAATTTAAAACCCTGGCTTTTCTGATGTGTCAGTCATGACGGACTGCTGTACCTGTGGCATAGTGAGTGAACGCCACTCATCTTTGTTAGGGTGTTAAATCTAAAATCTAGAGAGATGCCTGACTTTAGATCTTCAGACCTCACCACCTGCTGGCTTCTAAACCTGTTCTCCATATTGCAGGTACTGGGTACCTTGACAACGTGACCCTGATTTCAGCTCGCCCTGTCTCCGGAGCCCCAGCACCCTGGGTTGAACAATGCGTATGTCCCGTTGGGTACAAAGGGCAGTTCTGCCAGGATTGTGCTTCTGGCTACAAAAGAGATTCTGCCAGACTGGGACCTTTTGGCACCTGTATTCCATGTAACTGCCAAGGGGGAGGAGCCTGCGATCCAGACACAGGTGAGTGAAAAGACACCTGGTCCAGGTGGCTGGGGTACTGCTAGGGGGGCTGGGGACTCCTGAGGAAGAAACGGAGCTATGTAAGAAAGGACCCTGCCTCAACTCATTTTGGAGATGGGAAAGGGTTAGGAAGGTAGGGGCTGGAGTCTGACAGGATGGACATGGAGCTTTATTACACTCAATCCTTTTCGTTATGGAAATGCCACAAGGTTGTGGGAAAGGTACCAGGTTACAGGAAATGGCTGTCAGGGTTCAGTGGGGGGGGGGGGGGGGGGGTGTAGTTGGTGTTGAGTTTCAAGAATTGTATGGAGACATCAAAGGCAATGTCAGGGTCTGAATGAATGTGTGGACAAATGGCCTCAGGCCGTGGAGACGGGGGGGGGGGGGGGGGGGGGGGGGAGCAGCATTGAGGTATGGATGGTAAAGGAAGCTAGGTCTCAGTGTAGGAGAGCCAGGGTGAGATTCAGGGTCGTGGCCAGGTCTGGAGTTGGTACTAAGGCAAAGGTGAATGCCAGTGCTCACTTTGGAGAAAGCTTCAAAAAGGAAGGTTTTGGTCACCCCGCTCTGCCTCCCACACCTCATCCATATTAAAGGAAGTGTATTGTTTTACCCTGCTCATTTCTCTGCCCCTCCTTTCTTGCTCCCTCCCAGGAGATTGTTATTCGGGGGATGAAAATCTTGACATCGAATGTGCCGACTGCCCTATTGGTTTCTACAACGATCCACATGACCCCCGCAGCTGCAAGCCGTGCCCCTGCCGCAACGGGTTCAGCTGCTCCGTGATGCCCGAGACAGAGGAGGTGGTGTGCAATAACTGCCCCCACGGGGTCACCGGTAAGGCCCATGTCCTGCTTCCCTGTCCTGATGCCACAAATCCACATCAACAGCTGCTCTTCCAAAAAAAATTCTGGGGAATTATAATTCCTTAGCGTTCATGTTAAACGGGCTCATTCTAAAGAATATGCCCGAGAGGTGAGGAAGGGCAGCACATGGTTTTGGATGTTATGTATGTGTGGCCAATGCTGTTTTAGGAGGTTTGTAATTAGGAGGCGAAGGCTGCAGATGAAATATGTGGCTTCAGTTTTACAAAATGAACCGCAGTACAGAAGGGAAACTTAGTGGCCTTTTAAATGCCACCTCTCTTGGGGCACCTGGCTGGCTCAGTCAGTAGAGCATGCAACTCTTGATCTTGGAGTTGTCGGTTTGAGCCCCATGTTGCGTGTAGACTTTAAAAAAAAAAAAAAAATGTCACAGGGGCGCCTGGGTGGCTCAGTCGGTTAAGCGTCCGACTTCGGCTCAGGTCATGATCTCACAGCTTGTGAGCTCGAGCCCCACGTCCGGCTCTGCGCTGTCAGCTCAGAGCCTGGAGCCTCTTCGGATTCTGTGTCTTTCTCTCTGTTCCTCACCCGCTCACACTCTGTCTCTCAAAAATAAACATTAAAAAAGAAATTTTAAAAAAAATGTCACATTTCTCTGGTCGGTCTGAAAGTTCATTCTTCAGCAACAGCCTCAGTGATGGTACTATAAATCTGACTTCCTCAACCATCTAGTTAATCGGCAGGAAGCCTCCTAGTAGGGCTGCTGTGTTCTAACATCTGGGACCACCATGGAATGGAAGAGCTGACCTCCTGCCATCGTTCTGGGGGTCCAGGGTGGGAGACTCTTCCAGAGTGTGACTGGGACCCAGGCCCCTGCACCTGTTCTTGCCATCGACAGATGACGGCTCAGGCATTTGTTTCTTCCAGGTGCCCGCTGTGAGCTCTGTGCGGATGGCTACTTTGGGGACCCATTTGGGGAACATGGCCCAGTGAGGCCTTGTCAGCCCTGTCAGTGCAACAACAATGTGGATCCCGGTGCTTCCGGGAACTGTGACCGCCTGACAGGCAGGTGTCTGAAGTGCATCCACAACACAGCTGGTGCCCACTGTGACCGGTGCAAAGCAGGCTACTTTGGGGACCCTTTGGCTACCAACCCAGCGGACAAGTGTCGAGGTAAGACGGCATCCCTCGACAGATGGCATGTGCACACATGTAAGAACATACAAATCAGCTGGGCCAGCAGCAGGTAATAGGATGCTACTGTGGTTTCTCTGGCCCACGAACAGTTTGGACTTTTCACCTGTCAAAGGCCTTAAGACCCCTCAAGCAGGGTTCTGGAAGACAGAGCTGGAGGGTGTCAAGTGGGTTAAAGCTGGGTGGGAGAAGTAGAGAAGGCCAGGCTTACATTCCTGAGTGGAAGAGGAGGTGCGAAGCAGCCAGGTCATATGCCTGGTTCCAAGGCTGGCAGAGGAAGTGTTGGCAAGCCTCTCACAGGACAGCAAGAAAGGACCTGAGACTAAGCCTGAACACACAGAGGTGGCGAGGGGGGGTGCTGTGAAGCAGTTTAAGAGACCCTCTCAGGAAGTCAGGGTAATTGATGTAGACAAAGGTAACAGTTTCAAGTTCTACTAAGGAGACCTGGCTTCAAAGCAGCAGCTATCTGGGAGCACTCCTTAGGGCTGCTTCAGATCAAAGCGCCCATGTGCACATGGGTCCTCTCGCTTGGCCCTTCTTTCCAGCCTCTGCACATGTCCTATATTCAAGAAGTTCAGTTCTAGGGAGCTGGCCTGCCCCCACAGACCTACACTCAGTTGCAAAGGTCCCAGACCAGCCCTGATGCCCAGAATGCAGGGGCTTGTTTATCATAACAGAGCCACGAGGGCCTCTGGGGACCCAGATTGGAGGACTCCCAGTTCCTTGTAAGGTCTGCAGGGAGCCCAGCCCACAGAATCTCCACCCCTGAAAATGCCTAGGGATCTCTGTGCAACCTGAGGCTTCCACACAGGGGCAGAGATCCCGCCTGCCCTAACCCCAACCCTGTGGGGTTAGCTCCAGTGTGCGCGGAAGTACCCCATGATAGGAAGAGCCCACATGCCATTTTTGCAGTATTGAGTTCAAGTCTAGTTTTTTTACCTATTATACTGGTTATGGCAGTTAATCTGAGCCTCAGCTTCTTCATATGGATGAATATTTAGCTCAAAGTGGTTGTAAATAGAAGAGCATATGAGAAAGTACACTGTAAACAAAATAACTCTAGCGATAAGGAGTTAAGAGACTTTACTGGCTTTAAACTATACATTTCTTCACTCAACTATCTTTTGTCAAATCCCTGCCAAGTATCCAAATATGGAACTAGATGCTAGGGCATAGCAATGAATAGGTCAGTTCCAGCCCCCAAAGAGATCATATGCTAATAAGACAAAAATATGTAAGTAACAAGACACTTACATATGTGATATTATGTGCCAAGTATTTCACGAGCGTCATAGGGCAACCAAGAGAATCACTTTAACTCCCTTAGTGCACTACCTCACCCACTGTTCTATCCTCTGCTCCTAGAACAGTGTGGCACATAGGTGCTCAATCAGTATGAATGAATAAAGATAACTTTCTTTTAAACTGCATTTCCTACATCAAAGGCAGCAGAGCAAAAGGAAAAGAGCATTGCCTCTTTTCCAAGTTCTCATTCTGGCTTGCCATTTACTTGCTGTGTGACCTACAGATGACTCAACCTCTCTGAGCTCCTATTCTTCATCTATAAGATAGATATTCTGCAGGTGCTCTAGCTCACTCTGACAGCTTTACAACTTAATGGGAGGAAAAAAGCACCACCAGAAAGGATGCACTGTTGTAGTCCCTCTTTATCCACACGTTCACCAAACTTACTAGATGATTCCCAAGCTCTATCTATAGTGGAAATGTAGTTGGAGTCCCAGGCAAGAGAGGAATCTAGCACAGTGTGAACTGACAAGGGCAAAGGAGGATTCTTTGCCATTGGTGACTTGATCCTTTTATCTTTGCTATAACTCCAGTTTCTAGAATTAGCTTGATATGAATGCTTTGTCTTTTCTCTCTAGCTTGCAACTGCAACCCAATGGGCTCAGAGCCTGGGGAGTGCCGAAGCGATGGCAGCTGTGTTTGCAAGCCAGGGTTTGGCGGCCTCACCTGTGAGCATGCAGCATTAACCAGCTGCCCAGCTTGCTATAATCAAGTGAAGATTCAGGTGTGCATGTTACCCAACTCTCACCCCCATAAGGACAGTCTAAGTGTCTACTGGGTGGGTCTGTCACAAATCTGGGACCCTCCTAGCCTCCTGGGGATGAGGGTGGAGATTACTATTTGTTGCTTTAAAAATTGCTATGTTAAGATGTAGTAATAGGTTTCAGATGCTCTTAAATAGACTTTTCAAAAGTACCCTTTTGCAGATACTGTCTCATTTGGTACACTTGATAACTTTGTGAATTTGCAAGAGAACGTATTCTGATGTCCGTTTTCACTGAGCAAGTCTCAGGACATCTGCGACCTTTCAGTCACATGGCCAGGTGGAGCCAAGAATCCCACCCTGAATTCCCTGTGAATTCAGTACTCTTTCCACTTATACCACTTTCTAGTTGGATTTGTAAGAGGTCCTCTGGCAAAACAAAAATATATAGAAGATCCATGGAGTCTAGAAGGTTGTCAAGACTGTTCAAAGAATGGCCTCCAGAGATTTCTTTCACATTCCAGAGAAGGACATGGATGTTGTTAATTATTAGTTACTATTTCCTAGGGTGAAGGGCAGAGGCCGAGAAGGCCCAAACCCCGAAGATTAGAACAAATTCAACTTTTGTTTTTAATTTATCAGTTTTACCTGCCCTCTATAAGCACTTTCTTTGTTCCAGACACTGTTCTAAGCCCTATACAGGTACTAACTTAGCCCAAATAACTAGGAGATATTTTATTATCCTCATTTAATGGATAAGAGTGACTTGCCTGAGGTCACACTCACAGCTAATGAATAGGGGGGCCAGGATTCAAACTTAGAGTCTAGGCTCTAGTCTAACTACTACCATGACCTGCCAAGCATTTCTGGGCTTTTAACTATTATCCCGCCCCCCCAGAGTACCTGGTATTGGACTGTGATCTCCACCCTCTGTTCTGATCTTCTTTGCTGTGTGGTTTCAGATGGACCAGTTTAGGCAGCAGCTCCAGAGCCTGGAGGCCCTAGTTTCAAGGGCTCAGAGTGGTGGTGGAGCAGTGCCCAGCACGGAGCTGGAAGGCAGGATGCGGCAAGCTGAGCAGACCCTTCAGGACATTCTGAGAGAAGCCCAGATTTCAGAAGGTGATGAAGGCCGATTTCCATAATCTCCTGTGGGTATCAGTTGAGCAGGTGTCTCTGCCCAGCACTTGCAGAGAGGACTATCCTGGACTCTCCCGAGACCTGAATGATGGCAATGAAAGCAGTTCCGTGCATTCATTCATTTACTGGGTTTTTACCATTTTGCCATAAGCCAGTCAAAGTAACTTTTTCAACCCTCCACGTTGGATTACCCTGTGATTATGAAAGTTCTCATCCTTCTTTTCCTTACTGTACCAGGTGCTATTAGATCTCTCAATCTCCAGCTGGCCAAGGCAAGAAGTGAAGAGAAAAGCTACCTGAGCCGCCTGGATGACCTCAAGAGGGCCATGGAAAGAATTCGGGCCCTGGGCAGTCAGTATCAGAACCGAGTTCAAGATACTCACAGGCTGGTCACGCAGATGCGCCTGAGCCTGGAGGAAAGCGAGGCCTCCCTGAGAAACACTGTAGGTGTTGCTGGGATAGGGTACTGAAGATCCCCGCTCTATCGGGAGACCCCCCCTGCAGACTTTCCGTCTCTCCCATTTTTAGGTCTGCCTGGCAGGTAGCTGGACTTTTTCTGGAAACAGGCACAACTATTCGTGTTATTTGGCTTCTTATAATTCCCGGTTTTACTGCATTTGTGTTCTTCCTAGCTCATTTCTCACTAACCGTACCCCTCTTGTTGGCTCTCTTCTCCCTTCTCACTGCACACCTCCCTAAGCTGCCAACAGGCAGGATTTAGTTTTGTTCATATTGTGTGGGGCTGTGATAAATGTTTGCTGCATGAAATAAAGAGGAAAGGTGGGAAGGAAGGAAGGAATCTCTGAAGACAGGACTCTGAAAAGGGGGGCGGGGGCGGGGGGGGGGAGTGTTGCCAGTATGATTTTCTTAATGCTGTAGTTTTTAGGGTGGTAGGAGGGAGAGATTTGAATGAGCCCTCTCCTCTCAATGCAGAAGACAATGGTGACAATAAGTGGGTGAAAGATGAATAAAGGAAATTGGAAGACAATCATATGCTGAGGAAATGAAAAAAATCCATATTGATTTTTTTCATTACAAAAATATTCTATTTTGTAGAAAATAGAAAATAAAAATCCTCTGATGCCATTAATAACCACCACTGAAACTTGGTATATAGTCTATCGACCTTAAATACATATGAAAATACATATTAACATGAATATATTTTTACATGCATCAGTATCTGTATACAGGGTTTTTTGGTCTTGGATTTCTACTTTATTCTTATATTTTTTTAATGTAATAATTATGGTGACTAGGGACTCCTGACATCAGGGTGTAGAATGTTGTGTGGCTAATAACAAGTTCTAACAGGACAGATGCAGAAACCCGCTTAGATTTCAGGGCCGAGTGCAAAGTCTTAACCAAGTCTCCTTTTTTCAGAACATTCCTCCCTCAGAGCACTACGTGGGGCCAAATGGTTTTCAAAGCCTGGCTCAGGAGGCCACAAGATTGGCAGACAGGTGAGCAGACCCCCTGCTTCAGGCTACCTCTGCAAGGCCAGACTCGAGCAAGACCGTAGAATCCTCAGGGGGCACCTGGTGGCTCAGTCGGTTAAGCATCTTCCACTCGGGTCACGATCTCGTGGTTTGGGAGTTTGAGCCCGTGTCGGGCTCTGTGCTGATTGCTCAAAGCCTAGACCCTGCTTTGGATTCTGTCTCCTCTCTCTGCTCCTCTTCTATCACTCTCTCAGAAATAAACATTAAAAAATAAAAAGCCTTATAAAGACTGTAGAATCCTCAGGACCTAAGCGACATATTCAATGCCTCCAGCCTCCTTTGCAGCCATTTCCTTGCCTTGGGGCCATTTTTTTAAACCTCTTGTCTTTTAGTGTATGTAGGTGTGGCCACTGGGCCACGGTCATTTGGCAAGTGTTGCGGGTGGAGGGGTTTTTTACCACAGATTTTTCTGACTCACAGTATGGCTTTGGTGTGTGTGTCAGAGGTGATTTTTTTTGGCCCGTGAAATGAAGTCAGCCTTTGGAAGGGAATGCTCTGCAGCTTTGAGGGACTCCCAGGCTCCCACGTCGAGCCTGGGAACAAGTAGCAACGAGTTGTTCACTAGCCTGTGGGGGCCAGGGCTGTAGACCGGGAGCCTCCTCCCGAAAACCGGCTCTGCAGGGCCCCAGTGGTACCAGGCAGCTCCCTAGTCCTAGCCTGACTAAATCCTACCACCCTGGTGAAGTGGTTTGCTCTTAGCAAGAGTGCTCAGCAGGGTGGCAAGGCTCAGTTAATCCAGATGGAATTCAGTCAGTGAAGGGGGCCGGTTTGTGTTTTTGTAGCATGAGCTGCCTCAAGTTTGTTTCTCCTTTAAAATCACTTTCTAAGCTTGTGGGGGACTTTTACGGACAGGCTCTGCCCCCTTCTGGAGGAGGGTCCAATGTCGAGTGGCAGCAAGAGTACAGGGGTGTGGGTTCTGGATGAAATCAGACCTAGGCGTTTCTTGCGGCACAGAAAAGCTTATAAACGTAGTATTTTATCCGCCCGTTTCCCCCACCACCCCGGACTGCTCGCACCCGTCTCCACGCCCCGCTCCCCCTGGTTCCACCATGAACGGAAAAGATCAGCAGCCACGGTCTAAGATGTGGGCTCCATCTCCAGAACACCTTCAGATCCCCTCATTCCGACTAACCTGGATCGATTACATCTGGCGTTTCTGGCCAAACTAGCTCCTTTACTCCTCTCCCTTCATTCAAATAGAACACCTGAAGGAGGCCCTGTGCTATGAAAACTCAGATTCTTTGTTTTCAATCCTTTCAGCCATGTTGGGTCAGCAGGGAACATGGAGCGGCTGGTAAGACAAACCGAGGACTATTCCAAACAAGCGCTGTCGCTGGCACGCAAGGCTCAGCGGGAAGGAGGCGGAAGGGGCAGCCTGGAGGGCTCTGCGGTGCAAGGCCTTATGGGAAAGTATGTTTCAACGGGTCCTCACACGGGTCAAGATAATCTGCATCCCTCTGTGGTGTGGTGCAAACCACATGTGAGGGGCACACCATGTTTGGTTAGCAAATAATGCTAAAGGACAAGAGGAGTGTGTTGATTTGGGGGAAAGGACAGGCCTTTACGGCTGGAAGAAAAGGGTGATTAAGTAAAATTTGTGTTTTGAGAGACTGCAGTACTTGCAGGAAGTTGTGGTTGAAGGATGTGAGTAAACCCATCTGGTGGCGTGGAATGTAGAAATGTTATCAAGGAGTGGGAAACTCGGGCTGAATTCTGATTTAATCTGTATAAACTTCAAGGTTTGTTTAGATCATGGAGAGGGACACATCTGGCACATAACCTCATTTGGTTCTTCTGGTAACTCCAACGTCCATACTTTTTACACGACAGGATGAATGTTTGCTTTTAATAGTGGGTTCCTCAAAGTTCTTTCTCCCCACCCCGTAGGTTGGAGAAAACCAAGTCCCTGGCCCAGCAGCTGTCCGGGGAGGCCACTCAAGCTGACATTGAAGCAGACAGGTCTTATCAGCATAGCCTTCGCCTTCTTAATTCCGTGTCTCAGCTTCAGGGAGTCAGTGATCAGTCTTTTCAGGTGAGGGCATGTACTGATGTGCTTGGTGGACAAAAGGGCCATAGTGCTTGCTTCTTCTGGGGTTCCATAATCTCAAATCATTCAGCTTTCCCTCCATATGGACCTTTGTTGCATTGTATTAGGGAGTGTATTTATTTTCTTGTTAACTATTTCCTTGTTCTTAAACCCTAGTCTGCCTCTGAAAAAACCTTAGCCCACATTCTGAAGCTGCTGGCTGATAAGAATTTTAGGTCTCTTCCTTTGTTTTGGGGACTACTGAAACCTGTGGGAAGTTACATGGATAAAGCTTGGTATTTACATTTGGGTCCAAACCATAGTACATCTCTATGTACTGCCATTCAGAAGCCTTTTGTTCTTCTCAGAAGTTTTATGTTGTTTCTGTCATCAATTCCTTTAACTGTCACGTAGATTAAGATTCAGCTTTCTACCTATGCAAAAAAGCACTCACCATGATTCCTACAACATTTTCATGCATATGTAAACATGTAAATTTTGAGACAAAACTTGTCTGATGCTGCTATCGTTAGCTATATTGCTTCATTTCTGTTAGATTTTGCAGTTATTCTCAAACAATGATGCCAGCTCCTAAGAAGGCTGGTGTGGTGACTGATAGGCCGAAAGTCAGACCCCTTCATTTCTTTGGGCTTTCAGGTAGAAGCGAAAAGGATCAGACAAAAAGCTGATTCTCTCTCAAGCCTGGTGACTAGACGTATGGAGGAGTTCAAGCACATGCAAAGCAATCTGGGAAACTGGGAAGAAGAAACCCAGCAGCTCTTACAGAACGGAAAGAATGGGAGACAGGTATGCTTTTGTTAATTCAACTCAACAGCCAGGTAATGGATGCCTACTGAGTGAATAAGTATGGCAAGAGGAACCACAGAAAACTCTGAAGGTCATGGTATCTTATAGATGGAGTAATAGACAACTTGATAGAATTCATTTCCACCCACTGGCTCAGCCCTCAAACCTAGGAATTGGACTCAGGCCTGAGTTCAATTTCGGTCCAGCTTGTTCTACTAGCTTGGCTTTAGGAAGTATCTAGAGTATAAGATTAGGACTTGCAAAACTGTACTTGTCCTTGATGGTAGACGAGTTTGTGACTGTTCTCTATATGGGATTTGTCGTTAGGTTATAGAGTTCACTCTGTCCCAGATTGTGGAGGGCTTTGCAACAACACCCCTAGACTTCCTGGTGAATCGCAGCACTCTGTCATGAAGCGTGCCAGGGTGATTCTGCTGTTCTGCCAGGAATGCTCTTCCTCAGTGTAGGTTACATTTACTCTAATCTTATTCTGTGCCTCTTTACAGAAATCAGATCAGCTGCTTTCCCGTGCCAACCTCGCTAAAAGCAGAGCCCAAGAAGCATTAAGTATGGGCAATTCCACTTTTTATGAAGTTGAGAACATCTTGAAGAATCTCAGAGGTAAGTATTTCATGGGTCAGGTCACTTGACTAGGTTAAAGGTAGAACCATGACTTTATCTTGAATCCATATGTAGCTCTCTAAATGATAGATACATTGGGATATTAACAGACATTTAATAAACATCTTTCTAAGAAAGTATTAATATTGGATGTAGCAGAAAGAATTTAGCTTGATGGCTGAAGGCTTGAGTTCTGAATTTTGCTAGGCTGACTGCTCGGTGCTGACTGTAGGCAAAGTCACAGCCTTTGCAGACCCTAAGGTCTTCTCTTTTAAAGGGAGAAGGTTGAATTAAGTGATCTCTAAGGTCCTTTCACAGATCCAGCATCCTACTACCACAGATATCTTTCCTTTTCTTTTGTAGCCTGGCTGGTTCCAATGTAGTAACGGCACCTGGGTGGCTTAAGGGTCCGACTTCAGCTAGAGTCATGATCTCACTGTGGGTTTGAGACCCACCTTGGGCTCTGTGCTGACAGCTCAGAGCCCGGAGCCTGCTTTGGATTCTGTCTCCCTCCCACTCTGTCCCTCCCTAGCTGGTGCTCTCTCAAAAATAAACATTAAAAGATTTTTTTTTTTTAAGTGTAGAATCAACGTGGTTGTTTTGTGGTGATAGAGCAAGCTTTGTCACAACATCTAGATCCCAGGAAATTTGTGTTTGTGCCTTGTAGAGGTTTTAGGATTTCAGGTTTCTTTAACTTACAAAAAGAGAACATTCCTAAAGTCTTGGGATTTTCCTCACAGAAAGAGCCTCTACTCCCTCTATCCAGCCTCCAACTATCATCATTGGTAGCTTAGGTTTAAGGCTCTGGCTTGAAACTTTGGGCTTAAAGATTCCACCTGCTTTCTGGGTGCCTGCGTGGCTCAAACGTCTGACTTGAGCTCAGGTCATGATCTCAATTTGTGGGTTCGAGCCCCACGTCAGGCTCTCTGCTTGAGTTCAGAGCCCGCTTTGGATCCTTGTCTCCCTTTCTGCCCCTCCTCCACTCGTGCTTGAGTGCTCGCTCTCAAAAATAAACGTTAAAGATTCTACCTGTTTTTGACCTACTTTAGGGTTTTAATACTCTTGCAGTGGTGGGGACCAAGTACAGGCTGATTGTCAGCTTTTCTAAGAACTTGATTATGGCTCTTTCAATGGGTCCTTTAAGATACTTTCTGCTAGATAAGGAGCCACAACTTCCCCTACTTTTGCCCCCAGGCAGTAATAACACTCTTCCTGGATTTTTTCATGAAAATGTTAGCCCCATTCACCTTCATTTGTAAGCTTTATAAGCCATTAAAAACATTTTTGAGGTTTTGAGTTCTTAGAGTGCAAGCAGGGGAGGGATAGAGGGAGAGGTAGACACAGAATCTGAAGCGGCTCCAGGCTCTGAGCTGTCAGCCCAGAGCCTGCCTCTGGGCTAAAACTCACGAACTGTGAGACCATGACCTGAGCCGAGGTCGGACGCTCAACCCACTGAGCCACCCAGGTGCCCCTAGAAGTCACTTTTCATCTTCACGGCAATATTTTCTTGCCTTTCAGAGTTTGACTTGCAGGTTGAAGACAGAAAAGCAGAAGCCGAAGAGGCCATGAAGAGACTCTCGTATATCAGCCAGAAGGTTGCAAGCGCTAGTGACAAGACTAAACAGGCAGAAGCAGCCCTGGGCGGTGCTGCTGCCGATGCCCAGAGGGCAAAGACCGCAGCCAGGGAGGCCCTGGAGATCACGGACAAGATAGAACAGGTAAACAGAAGTTGAAGAGTAGGCTAGCATTAGAAGCCCCAAACGCAAGAGTGGCGTAGGAAGCCAGAGAGAGAGAGAGAGAGAGAGCGAGAGCGTGCAGCAGGCTCACTTTTGATCCCTACAACTTAAAGTCCCGTTGGGGCCTATAGCAGCCCCAGATCCACACAGGTACCTATCACAGACTAAGAATCTGGAGTGCTCCCTATCTGCAAGAGAACAAAGGCAGAATTGAACATGAGAGCAAACGTAACGCCTGGGAGGAGACAAGAGGCCTGAACGGGGCTTCTGTCTCCATATTTATGGAGCTCCCGAGATACTACCCACGTGGTGAACGTGAAGAAAACAACACCTTACACGTGTGAATGAGGAAAAAAACAATCAAACAGTAATCATTAACTTGTGGGTGTAGGAAGCAAAGGGTCGGGGGGGGGGGGGGGTAAGTGGTGTTTGTGATCGAGATACATCAGTATATTGGCATCAGTTGGAAGGTAATTTCCTGCAGGTGATATAACAAGTTACTCGTGATCCCATTACAATACCTCGCTGGCTAACCTCGGGCGTTTTCGCCACATGGCGGTGGCTTTCCGCCCTAAGCTTTCTTCTAACCCGTTTATGTAAGTAGAACCTGTCTCCCCACAGGTGCCCCTTTTTGTTGATTGAGTCACAAGGCTATCTCTGAAAGCTGCAAGCTTCATTTGCAGCTCCCATTTTGGACCATACCATGAGCAGAGCCATCCAAGATATATGTATATATACTTTTATCAACTATTGTATTAGCTTCCTAGAGCTGCTATATGAAGTACCACAGACTAAGTGGCTTAAAATAACCGAAATTTATTCTCTCGCCATTCTGGAGGCTAGAAGTCAGAAATCAATCTGAAATCATCGAATCTGCAACAACCCTATTTCCAAATCCGGTCACATTCTGAGATACTGGGGGTCAGGACACCAACATATCTTCTTGGAGGACACAGTTCAACCCCATTAACAACTATCATCGATGTTTGATTCAAGATTATGAAATTCTGGAGTTCTGCATCCCTTATCTCTATTTTCTGTGTCTAAGCACCACATATCCTTTTTTCCCCCCCTCCCACAATGTACCAGCACTGTGCTTGGTGCTGGGGATATGGAGATGAGAAAGAGCTAGTCCTTCTCTTCAAGGAGCACTTGGTGCAATGGGGAGAGACAGACTAGTTACACCACAACCCACATGTTAAATGCTATCGTAGGAGCTGTGCTTTCTCGGCTGGAAGAGAGCTTCTTATGTCTCATTTAAGCATGACTTCTAAAAAGCTTCTGCAGCTCTAGAAAGCCCAAAGGGAACTTTTAGTATCTGGACTATTTGACCACTTGGTAATTTGCAAGAATAATCTCTAATTGTAAGTTCCTTGAGGGGAGAGACCAGTTTCACGTGCCTCTCTTTATATAGCTTCTAGCACACAGATAACTGCAATTTGATGCTTAACAACAGCTTATTGATAAAGGTACTGATAAACTTTGTCCTAATAGAAACAAAAGCACAGCTGTAGCCCATTCATTCTCTGCACCTCAAACTCAACTGTCTCAGGGATCCTGGTAAAATCACTGAAAAGTCTGTGGCAGCAAAGAACTATGACAGGAAATGATGTGAATTTCTCACCCTCTGAGTTTTCCCAAATAGTTTTTTATTGTGTTCACTTTTTGGTGAACATTGACTTGACAGGGAATCAGTGTTTCACTTCTGACCCTCCTAGGACCTACAGCCAGACCCTCAAAGTAACTTGTTTCAAGCAGAGCTTGGGGAAGGGTGTGTCTGCAAGTCTGACTGTTCCATTGTTCATCCAACTCACTCCATCAGGGCCTGGCTGCAGCTGTGTTTTTTCCGTATTTGTTTCTGGGATGTTTTTGTGCCTCACCCCTATATCTCCTCCCGTCCCTGGCTCCCTTTCTTCTCCCAGGAGATAGGGAGTCTGAACTTGGAAGCCAACGTGACAGCAGATGGAGCCTTGGCCATGGAGAAGGGACTGGCCACTCTGAAGAGCGAGATGAGGGAAGTGGAAGGAGAGCTGGCAAGGAAGGAGCAAGAATTTGACCTGGATATGGACACAGTACAGATGGTCAGTTTCCATCGTTTTCCATGGGAGATCCCTTTAAACTTGCTAATGTGAGAGACACCCTTTCAAGACTGGTTTGTATTTCTTTTTCTCCAGGTAATTACAGAAGCCCAAAGAGTTGATAACAGAGCCAAGAATGCAGGAGCTACGATCCAAGACACCCTCAACACGTTGGATAGCATCTTAGATCTAATGGGTATGTGGAGTATCCACAATCTTCCAGCCCCATGCTTCAGGGCTTCGCCCAGAAAATTAGCTAGACCTAGCCCTGATGAATGGAAGTCTGATACCCTTAAAGGGTATTTGCTTTGTTTCCACACCCAGAGACTTTGGGCACATGACTTTACATCTTCTGGATTCTATTTTAACGTCTATAAGATGGGTCATTGAGTACCTATTGCCCTTGGAGGTGAAAGTCTGTAGGTCAAAGATCTGGGTGTCTTTAGAGAAGGTGTATTGAGGCTCAGAGAGGTTAATCATGTCCCTCAGATCACATAGTAAATTGTGGAGGCAGTATATTCAACCTTCACAGCTAAAGAGAAGAGTGGACAGTTTGACAGTCCTGCTAAGGGTTCTGGCCTTGATCCTGAGCAGCTAGTGGACACTTTAAAGCAGAGTAATAACATCATCACTGTATATTTCAGAAAGATCACTAAGTGGAGTGCAGGAGTGAGTGGAGGAGAGCTTGGAGGTGGGTTAGACAAAAGGCAGAGTGAGACCATTTTGGAAATGGTGGAAGGAGTTGAGGAGGAGGTGGCCAAGCCTGAACTCTGATACAATAGTGGTAGTAGTAGTGAGCGGGGGAGATTCTCCCAGACTGTGAAGTCAAGAGTCACTTGCTGATTCTGCTGTTTGTCCCTCCCAACCCACAGTTATACCTTGATATAAGCAGGAACTTGACCTGCCTGATTGATAGTCTGGAAGAAATGTGAAGATAGTAGGGACAAGAGATACTGCAAAATTTTCGGATAAAATAGATTTAGTGGCACAGTTTGGCAACAATTCAGGTTTGCCCACGGTATCCCTCCCCCTGATATCGAACCCTCATTTGGCCTGATTTGTCGGGGGCTGCAGCAGATAGGGAACGAGGGATTTGATCATGGATTCCAGCCACATTCAGGGAAAGGTTTGGTTTTACCTTTTCAATTCGGTAGGACAACTCGAAAATCTGATTTTTCTGTGGAGTAGCATCCTCACCCTGGCAGATCAGTATTGCCTGTGTTGTTATACTAATGAGTCTGCTTTGTAGTCCCATTAGCTCCAAAGAGTAAATACCCTCTGAGGGTGAAAAAAACACAAAACCCAGTTCCCCAGTGGAGATATAAGCAGCTTTGTTTAGTGTTCTGAAAAAGGTAATGCAACACACAGGGCCCTTCAAGAGAAAATGAGAGCGTTTTACCAGGTGCCAGGCACTATGCCAGGTGTTCTCTGGTCATTTAAGCCTTTTTGAGGTCCTGTGAGGCAGGTTTTATTATTTTTATTATTTTATTTCACAGAGGAGTAAACTGAGGCTCAGAGAGGTTGATAAGTCCCACGGATCACATAGTAAACTGTGGAGGTGGGATTTGAACTGAGGACTCTTTGATTCCAAGGCTCCTGCCCTTTTTGAGCAGATCGTCCTGCCTCTCCGAGGACATGGTTATTTTGTTCCCAAGCTTACTTAACTTTCCCAGCATGTCATAGAACCCGGAATTCTGGAATTCTCCCCTGCTCCGAGGTGAAGGTCTGATCTACCAGATATACATTTTTGTTAGGGTGTTGTTTCTCCTGTTTGCTCTCTGGAGTCCGGGAACAGTAACAGCTTAATCTCTAGGTGTAATAAACTCAGGCAGTCAAATGCTCACACCACGGCTCAGATATGTGAGGCAACCCGACCTTGAGTTTGAATTGACCAAAGGCCACTCAAACCCTTTCCACATTAAATAGGTTTGACCAGGTGCCCTTCCTGCTGACATTAGTTTTAGATTATTTATGGGTGAAACATACCTCAACAAATATGACTACATTTAATATTGGAAATAAACTAATAACTAGCCAGATTCCCACTGTTTCAGGCCAGAATGATAGCTTACATCACCTCCTACCAGCTGGAATCTATCCCCAAAATGTCAAAGCGTACCTTGGCCTCTTTAAACCCCAAACCCAGCCAGTTTCTAAAGGTCTTCTAATGGAAAACAGCAAGATATTTCCCAAGGATAGTTCAGTAAACATAATTTGGAGTTGATTCTGATCCTAGGGTAAGCTGTGTTGGGCAGACACCTTGGACAGTACTCAGTCTCCTATGACCTTCAGCCTTCGTCTTTTCAGAGTGTGAACTTGGCCCTAAAGTGAAAGAAATCCAAACTTCATATTGCTTAACTATAGAGTTCAGAGGCTTGAACTGGGCAGTTCATAACTAGTAACTAGGCTAGAGCTCTCAGAATATTTTCTATATTATTCCCAATGTAAAATAAGCCTTTTAAAGGCATGGCATACCATTTTCTCTGGGCAGGTGGAAACAGGTTTTAGTTAAGGGTGTAGAAGGCCCTTGTGTGTTCAAGGAGATCTAATCACAGCTCTTCTATATTAACTCCTTTCTCATTCCCTAAAATAGACCAGCCTGGCAGTGTGGATGAAGAGGGACTGATCTTACTGGAGCAGAAACTCTTCCGAGCCAAGACTCAGATCAACAGCCAGCTGCGGCCCTTGGTGTCAGAGCTGGAAGATCGAGCACGTCGGCAGCAGCGCCACCTTCGTTTGCTGGAGACGAGCATCGACGGGATTCTGGCTGATGTGAAGAACCTGGAGAACATCAGGGACAACCTGCCGCCAGGCTGCTATAATACACAGGCTCTTGAGCAACAGTGAATCTGCCATAGAGATTTCTCAGCTGAGGTTCTTGGGATGCAGACCTCAGGAGCCATCTCGTGTGGTTGGGGTGGGATGGAGACACTTGAGCATGTTGAATGGGCATGCTCAGGTCAACTGAACCTGATCCCATCCCTGAGACCTTGGCCAGATAAATGTCTTATCGCACCAGTGTGACACTACTTGCTTCCTGATGCTGGGCAGTGAGGCAAGTAGCACTGGGTGTGAGACTGGTCAAGGGCCCGGACCCCAAAGGGTAGACTGGATGGAAGGGCAAGCTGCATGGGCAGGTGTTTGCCTTGGGATAGTCACACACTGAGTCCTGGAGTATGGACAGTGTATGGAGTATGGAGTATGCTGCTGGGCTATAGTCAGCTTATTCTTTGAGTAATATGACCAAAGGAGAAATATTTTTACTTTGCCCACCCATACAGTTCTTCCTAATGTCTGAACAGAGAGTGAAGTCCAGTCACACTGTGGCCAGTGAAATACTATTACCTTGTAGTGTCCAACTACAAGCTTCTCATTGACCAGAGTTCCTCCCACTTACCACCCAGTTTGTCAACATGTCGTCCACTTTCAAGCTGGGAGAAATGAGCAGTGGTGGACTGAGAGGCTGTAAGGCTGGTCCATTTGGAGCAATGGTGCCTGTTTGGGTCCTGCCACCTTCAGTTTCTTCTGGGGCCTAGAAGTGCCATCCTTTCTCCAGTGACGCCATGGCAACTTAGAGACTACTTTTTTATTAAAGCACTTCTGACCAGCAAACACTGGGAAAGTATTTACTTTTGGGTTTCAAAGTGATAGAAAAATGTAGCTTGAGCATTGAAAGAACTACAATTATCTAGAAGATTTGTTAGTCCTAATTCAATCCCACTTTTCAAACACTAAAAATTATGTGTGTCTACGTGTTTTATTTTCTCATTCCCTCTCCCTGTAGCAGAGAATGTTTCTACTCACACTTGAGCTGGGTAGGCTCCATCCTTCATCCTTCCATCCATCCATCCCTCCATCCATCCATCCTTACAACATATATTTATTGAGTACCTACTGTGTGTCAGGGGCTGGGGTACAGTGGTGACGTAGTCTCTGCCCTCACAGAGTTGATTGTCTAGTAAGGAAGACAAACATTAAAAAAAATATATTTAAAATTACAACTCTTGTTCATCACAAGTAGTTTTTATTGCAATAACCCCCTGGTTGGCAACCTCATTTCTCAACAGAACATGTTGCAAGACACTCCCATGGGGGCACTTGGGTTTGGCAAAGCTGGGATGGGTCTGGGTTGTGCACACTGCTTTGCATTCCAACCATCACTCCTCCCCTTTCCACATCTGATTGCAACAGACTGTTGAGTCATTATGACACCCCTGGGAATTGCTGGAAAATCCAGAGACACTTCCACCTCGGCTTGGAAGACATTGGTGCAGCCTTGCCTCTATAGCTCCTTGGCTTTTCATGGATGTGTTTTTAAATAAAGAACAATTCTTAGATGCCTGTAGTCAGTTTCTAATTTGTCAAACTCTAAGCCTAAGATGGAGGAACCAAAACAATAGAAACCAAAATGTCACAGAGCCATGGGTCCTAGAGTTTGTATTTTTCTGAACATCTTGTTTTGCCATTTCCAACCATGAGAGTACTTTATGAGATTTAATTGGTGCTGTCTCCTAAGCATAAAGAAGGACTTCTTTCTGGAATAACCTGAGCAGAGTGGGGTTATAATTAATATTTTTGCCTTTCTTCCTTTGGCTATGAAATTAAGGTAAAATCAATAGTTTGTGGTATATTGTCATGCTTTTTAATAAATTAAAATCTAATAAATTAAGATCCTGAATTGGTCATCTACCCCAATGGCCAAGGAAAAAGATTCTGCTCCAGTCCACATTAATCCCTCAAATTCTGACAGGTCTAATCACTTAGCTTTACCTTCTGTAGAAGTGAATTTATTATCCTGTCTTGGCATAGTCAATCACATGTCTTATAAATCTCTCACTGTAACTAACAACTAGTACCCAGGAAATGTGTATGTATTACTTAGATTAACTACTATATCACATCGACCTAAAAATGTATGTAGCTCAAACACAATAGACTTTTTTTCTTGCTCTAATAACGGATAGGGAGCAAGTGGGCAGGGTGACCCTCTACATAGTCATTCCAGGGACCCTGCCATTTGTAACATGTGACTTGCAAGGTCGCCTTGGGACTCATTTCCATTCCAGTGAGTAGAAAAGGAAAAAGACATGGAAGTGGGAGACACCTGAAAGGTTTCTGTGTGTCAGGCCCGGAGGGGTTGCAAGTCACTTTCTCTCACATTCCATGGTCCAGAACCCAGTTTTAGAACCATATCTGAATTGCAAGGGGCTCTGAGAAATAGAGTCCCTTGGTAGGAGGCCATGTCTCAGTGACAATCCTACACTATGAGAGGGAAGAGTGCTTTGCTAAGTGATTGGCGTCTGTCGCTGCCAAGTATGAGATTTGGCAGTACATGTTCCAGGGAACTTGCTGCGGGATTCCATTAGTTAATACATGCAATTATAGGGGCACCTGGGTGGCTCAGTCAGTTAAGTGTCCGACTTCAGCTCAGGTCACGATCTCACGGTTTGTGGGTTTGAGCCCCACATCGGGCTTTTGTGCTGAGAGCTCAGAGCCTGGAGCCTGCTTCAGATTCTATGTCTCCCCCCCTCTCTCTCTGCCTGCTCCCACTGTCTCTCTCTCTCTCAAGAATAAATAAACATCAAGAAAAATACATACAATTATAAAACTATTCCTCAATGGGATGAATCATTAAGAAGGTCATAGAATGGGAGAGGATTCCTGAGTAGAGATGGGAAGTGGAAAAGTGACTCATATGACTCCCTTGATGTAGACATGATTCCATCATTTCTGTGGACCTGACAAACTGTTCCTAAGAAGAGAGAAGGGGTGTGTGGCTGAGAGATAGCCTACTCAGGACTTAGCCTCTGTTATGAGTCTTGTCCTGACTCTGCCAGATTAAGGGAGCTGTGTTTCCTGGTTCTGATCAGTATTTCTAATTGGTACTGAAAACTCTCTTGTACTTCTTCCCTGAGAGTTTTCTGATTAACTGCGCTGCTGGTAGACTATTACACACATCATCATCTACTTTGACTCACAGGGATTTCTGTTTGGAGATGTGGGTAGGAATGGAGCTGCCCATAGACTATAGCTTCTTAGCAGATGTATTTCTGATCTTATCCCAGGATGTGGTTTCTTGTCAGTACTCTTGGGAGGCCAGAAAAAGGGGGTAAGAAGATACTCAGTAATGTCCATTGTTTGGAGTGAGGCTCAAGGACCAGGAATATGTTTATTAGGTCTTCTTTTAATGTTTTTACATGGTCATGGAAATGTCGTGGATTCTCACTATGGTCCAATTTTCCCACCTGGAAAGTAGACATTAATTTTTTTTTTTTTTTTTTGCTTGGACTACACTATGGACTACATGGAACTTCCTAAGAAATTCTGAGCTCTGAAGCTTACTTATGGGTCATAAGAGAAGAAATGTGTAGGTACATGTATGTTAGTTCATAGTGAGTGCATATTTTTTTATAAGTTCATGTAAGTTAGCAAATTAAATCAATGTTTATGCCCAATTTTAAACCAAGCTTTCAACATTACATACTCTCAGGACACAGAAAAAAATGGTTTCGGTTTGTGGCCAAAATAACAAATGTAAACACAAGTAATCAATTTACAAGGCATATCAAGCATCATTATGATGTGCCACCAAACCCAGATGGATACACACAAAAGCTAACTATTCCCAATCGTAAACAGTAACAACAAAACACATAGTAAAAACCAAAATGATTTTTTTAAAAAATCACAACTAATCTGAGAAACAAGTGGCTAAGCCCTAAATAAGGGTCCTAAAGGGGAATTGCTATCTTACCTTCTGAATCACGACTGATACTAGCTAATGACAATCACCATTTAGATCTATATCAACACACAATATGTGTTACAACTACACATGAAATAAGGACTAATAGAGCAGAACTGAACAATTAACAAATTATTCATTTTTTTGCTTGTTTACATTGCCCAAATTGAGAGTTTAATGATTTGTCTTAAGATCTCTTATACCAAAAGTGAGTTATTTGAGCTGAGTTTTTACAAATACATTTTTGTTTTAAAAGAGCTAATTTCATTAGGGAGCCAAAGCTAACCAAGATGAGACAATGCAGATTAGGTAGGTTCTAAGATCTGATTTTTTTTTTTTTAATTGAAAACTCTTAGGCATAATTCACAACTTTGCTAATTATCCTTCCCTGCTTATGATCCTTGGGTATGGCTGTATATTCTTTCATATTACACATGTGACATCAGCTAAACCGGGCAGAAAATCTCTGCTCTAAGAACATTTTTGCAACTGTTGGCTCCTGTCAAGTAAGACTATGACAAAAAAGTGATTAATTCTGCAGCTTACAGAGAAGATTCTGGACAAAGACACAATACGAGTATCGTCTTATTTATTAACGTAATTGAAACATTTCGCTGATAAAACTTTTGTCCGTGACTATTCTAGCAACAAAATTTTACTCAAAATATTTCACTGTGAAATGGTGTCGCAACTTTAATGTAGTTTTTATTAATGAATTGATTTTCATAAAGCAAATCTTACTCTCAAAACGGCAGACTCAGCGACCAAAAGTGATTCAGAAAAAAAGCTTCCCCCTCCCCGCGCCAATCCTTGAGACCGTTTGGATCAAACTGAGTTCTGGCCCTGGGCTAGACTGAAGGGAAAGAGTGTAACTCATTCCTAAGTAACTGGAACAAGCTAATAGGACACCCCAAACTTACACGACAAAGAAACCACGTGAAGAATTCAGTTCACTGGGCAGCTATAGGAAGGTGCAGACTGGATGAATCGGACCACAGTGCTATTCCTCGGGTATCCTAAGTGGAAGAGCTACAAAATCAGTCCCTGTTTCCATCCTCCCCATCTCACCTGTCGGCCTTCCTGCAGTAGCCTTGGGAGAGATCCTGAGCTTTTCATATTCTACGGATTTATTTTTGCATTACTCTTTTGATGAATGGAATATAATAACATGCTTCTCTCTCTTAGTCCCCTAAAGTGTGTGTTTCTATCAGTCGGGGAGAGTAGATTTGGGCTGTTAAAATACAAGTCATGTCTCCTCGTAATCCTCTGCCTTTTGCTGCAGTTTGATTATTAAGTCTCACTTTCTACTTAATTAGAACAGCAAGTTCTTCTTTCTGAGAAGCTGAAGCATGAGACCAGAGAACGCTGGGGAAAGTTGGTCAAGTGGAGATGGAAGAATAGATAGCGTCTCTAGAAGCTCTAGCTCTGGGTTTCAGGCACTTCAGTAAGAGACTTTCCTCCCCTGTTCTTATGTACATTCAAGGAAAATGAAAGCAAGAAGGCCCCAGAGACTGCCTGGGGTTGGGGGTGGCAAATGAGGTACCAGGTAGCAGCACAGAACCCCCCAGAGGGCCACTCCTTGAGGTGAGAGTCACTGGCACAAAGGGTTTCCCTCCTGCCTGTTCAGCCACTTTCAGAAGAGCAAGAGGGATGTTTTTCATCGATAGGCAGGAAATGCCTAGGCTCCTGACCTCTCTGTTAACATGATCATTGTACCCCATGCGTTTCTCAAAATCTCTGAGCCATGCCAGCCTTGAGTTGGCCTTTGTAGGAAGAAGTGGGACCCCAGAAGGGGAAGTCAGGGCCTAGAGGTCATCCTTGTGGCACCCGGGGCACTACTTCAAACTCTGAGTCATTCTAGTGCCAGCCTTTGCAGCATCACAGGCACAATGTCCTGCCCTGGACTGAGATAGGGGCTCTGACCTCCCCCTAGCAAATGAAGAATGGGGCAGGTTGGAGAATGGACAATTCTACCCAAAAGGAAATTCACATTTCCTTATATTAAAGAAAAGCTATTTTAATACAATCCCTGTGATCCACCAAGATAAGATCTGCCCCATTTCATTCCAGACATCTTTATTGCCCCTGTTGTTTCCCTGCCTATCCCCACATAGAGTGTACACAGCCAGCCCAGTTCCCTATCATGGGCTGTGGACCAAATGGGACTTGATCACAGAGCCCAGCAGAGTAACAGGGTGCACCAAAGAGACAAATGACGTCTGGGTTTTCTCAGATGTGCTTATGTAGATCCTCATAATAAACTCTAACCATAGAGAAACTCCACATCCTTAAAAAAATGCCATGTTGCCCTAGGGAATTCAGTTCCCTGTTTTCTTTTCCTGGATTAGGACCGTTTTGCCCAGAAAAAGCCTCTTCTGTGTCTCTCTCTCTAGTATCATCTTGAACATTCCAGGTCTTTCTTAGCCTTCCATAAAACAATCCTTTCTTGGATTCAGTGGGTCACTTTTTGGGATTTCCTCTAAGTTGTTGAGATCTCTTGATTTCTAAGGGAAACCTAGCTATGGCCTTCCTCCCTTCCCTCAGGACTGCCATATACAATGCCCTATATAGGAGCACCTGGGTGAGACATAATTTAAAAGAAAGATGCCAGATAAAGGCTGAAAAGTGTAGAAACCACATGCTACCTGGTCAATATCATGGGGGAACTAGAGGGACAGAGAGAATGGGGTGGGATGACCTAAGGGTCAGGGAAACAATATCCTTTTGCCAGGCTCTACACTTGCTGTGTAACCTTGGGCCAGCCATTTAATCCAGTGGATCTCTGCTCCCTCATCTTTTAAAGGAGAATGTTGAATTAACTAATCTCTGAAGTTGTGGGGGTTTTTTTCCATTTATGATTTCATGAGCCTTAACCAAACACCGAAACCCAGGATTAGAATCTTCATTCCCTCCTCTGGAGATTATTTTCATAATCCAAGAGGAATAACACCCTCCTAGATGATGCTGTAACATGCTCTTCTGTTGAATCCTGTTCCTTTTCCTGGATGCCATTGAAGAATGTCACAGATGTGAAATGTGTGCTGAAGAATGGTGTCCCTGATGTCAGCTCACCCCTCCCGGACCATAACTGGCACTAGATTTTGATAAAATTATCCAGCTCCTTGGAGACCCATTCCATGAAGACAACCAGAAACCCCAGAGCCAGAGACTAGATGAGAGACACAGAGCATAAGAGAATAATTTTCTTTTGGCTCTCGAAACAGGGCCTGAATGAGACCTGAACAACTAGAACAGTCTGTCAGAACTGTTTCCAGGAGCAGCAGACAAGGTAAGAAGTTAGAAAAAGAATGAAACAATTTAGTGGTTCTTGATGCCCTCCCCGCCATGACCTCTGTTCTGTGAACCCATTCCCCTGCCAGACACGTTTCCTCAGGCGATGAGTATGGTTTCTGGGCTCTGCAGGAGATATGAGTAGCTCAAGAAACAAGGCCGAAGTAGTGTGTCTCCAGAAGAAACTGACCTCAGGCACCAGCTATGTCAGCACAGCGAGAGTAGGTGAGAGCCATCAATTCCATCAGGGCAACAAGTTGCTCTCTCCTTGGCCATCCTGGACTTCTAGCACGACAAAAACATCTCCCAGCCAAACAGGCAAAAAATAATTCCAATTAGCAAGATCTCTAGGGTTGAGTGAATTCCTAGCATGTTTTATTTCAGAAATGACTGCATTGGTAGGATTTGGCTTTGAATATGTGATTCTTTTTGGAGGCAGGGATGTAGCTAGCTATGACCTCCAAGGGCTTAGGTGGTGACCTGAAGCTTCCTTGGAAATGCTGGGCTGGCAGGGAACCCACTGTGCCATCAGTCACAGTCCAAATGAGAAACTGTACAAATGCCACCAGGATATGATGATAGACTGGCTCCGTGTGATCACAGGCCCAGAGCATCAGGAAAATGATCTTCTAAAACAAAGGAAACAGACTCAAACTCTTCTGAGAAACCCTACTATTCCCAGATATGCCTCCCAGGTTTCAGAACCTGGAAGCCTCAGTCCCGACCCTAGACTGTTGCTGTGTGTGGGTGTATGGGTGTGGAGGGTGTGAGTGGGTGAGTGGGGGAGGGAGTGTTGGGAAAGTGGAGGCGGCCTGGCCTCCTTTACCGGGTGTGGCCCTCACCCACATACTGAGCGCTGAGGCTGGTTACAGTGTCCGATCAAAAGGGAGGTTAACCCCACAGGAATGCATTGAGACTACAAACATAAAGAACCACACAAACGGATTTCATCCAAATTCTATGAGGAGTGAACAACAAAACAAAACAAAACAAAAAACCCAAAAACCAAAAACCAAACCAAAACAAACAAACAAACAAACAAACAAAAAACCACACCAAAAAAACAAGAGCAGAAAGAAAAAAAGAAAAGAAAGAAAAATAGCCCTTCATGGTAAAGGGCATGCTGGGAAGGCGAGAGCCAGAGCCGCCTCCCCAGAGCATGCTGGGAGGACGGGCTCCGGAGCCGCTCTCTAGAGCATGCTGGGAGACAGATACCAGCACATCTCTAAGGACTGCACTCCCCCCACCTCCCACCCTATTCCCTCACCCACCCCCGACCCGGAGACTAGAGGAAAGTCTGTCCAAAGATGACTGCTGAATAGGGTGTGCCGTGGTTCTCTGCAGGCCCCCACACCGTGGAGGGTTGAGTCAGCAAGTGGAGAGAACAGTCAGGATGAGGAGACGGAGCAACAGAGAGGAAAACGGGGGGCTGACAGAGACTGGAGGGGCCAGTGTGTTGGCGGAGGACGAGGGGAGAGTGGAGCCCAGCGCCGTGTGGCTGCTAGCCCGAGGCATTGATGTACAGCTGGCTCTTGAGAATGTAGTCGATGACCGGCTGGGACAGGTAATCCACGACATGGCCGTCCCCGTGCTGCAGGGCCAGCCTGGATGAGAAGAGACGGTCGTCAGAGGACACCCTCCCTGCAAGGCAGGAGGACTGGCCTGCCCCTTCTCCATCAGAGGAAGGGTTTACCCCACATCCCGGTGTCTGCCTCTGCTGGGCTCCATAAATGGCTTCCCTATGGGGAGGAGAGCTTGCTTGTCCCAGGATCCCTCCCACACCCCGGTGACTCCATTTCACCCTGGCTCTGCCATTTCCTAACTGAGGGGCCTGAAGCACGTTAATTAAGCCTGTCCTTCAGTTTTCTCCCCTGTAAAATGAGGGTAATGTTTGGGCCTATCTCCTTCAGTTATCAAAAGGTTTTGAAAAAAATAAAAGGATTGAATGCATGGTTATGCAAAGCCTTTAGAATAGTCCAAACACACAGTAGGTATTTCAGTGTGTTAGCTATTCTTATTTCACTCCTTTGTGTTTTTCTGCATTCATGAAAATGAATCTCCTGATTGACCACTCCTTTCCTTCCTACTGGAGCCCTGACAGAGAAGAAGATGACCTCTTCTGAGCCCCTTCTCACAAGCCCTGGAGGCTGTGGAGGAAGGCAGTACCAGGTACGAAAGCGTTCTGGTGATACACTTTGGTTTCTTCACAGCTGTGCTCCAGACTTGGTCTGGCTGCTTCCATTCTCTACTCATATGATGGTCTTGGGAATGTCAGGCCCCAAGGAGCTATTTGGAAAAAATGCACATACTCCTCCAGATATCGAGATTCTAAAAGGCATCTGAGCCCTGCCCTGTGAGACCTCTTCAGAGGCTGGCTCGTTGCCTTTTCAATGCATATACTGTCCTGATCTTGCAAGCAAGCCAGGTCCCTGAGTGGCTCCCTGAACAGTTCACAGGGAACTTCTTGAAAAAGTGGTCTGTATCTGTGGTTTCCAAATGCTAACCCCAACTTGATCAGAATCACCCAGGAAGCAAATTCCTAGGCCCATCCACCATAAATTCCGATTCAGTGGGATTGAATGGGACACAGGAATTTGTGTGCTCGTGTAAGTTTGAGGGGTAATTTTATTGTGCAGCCATGTTTGGAGCCAAATCCTTCTCCTCTCCCCTCATTGGCCATTGCCATTGGGTTTCAGCTCTCACCTCTCAATTTGATGCTACTCTTTAAGTATTTACACATGAGCACATACTGTCTCTTTCCCTGGTTCCCTTGAAGGGAGGTATAGCCGTGTGACTGAGGCTGAGCCAGTGGGATGCAGGGGAAAGTGATCTGCACAACTCTGAGTCACCTTTTTAAAGACCAAGTTCCTGCCCTTTCCAGCAGTCATGGCAGCAGCTGTGGACCCACAGATAGGGGCTTCACATCGAAGAGGTCAGAGGTCAGTTTCTTTTGACTTCAGTAAGAGGGAAATAAACATTTTCTTAAACTGTGACTATTTTGGCTCTTTTTGTTATCGCAGCTTAGCCTATACTCTTATTAATACAGTACTTCATAACTACCTCACACTAAAGAGTCTCAAATTAAAACCATCCCCTTCCTCCCACAAACCAGCTAAAACTAGTCAAGGACCTGCTCCCCTTTAAAAGTAAATGACTGGAGGGGCGCCTGGGTGGCTCAGTCGGTTGGGCGTCCGACTTCAGCTCGGGTCACGATCTCACGGTCCGTGAGTTTGAGCCCCGCGTCGGGCTCTGGGCTGACAGCTCAGAGCCTGGAGCCTGTTTCGGATTCTGTGTCTCCCTCTCTCTCTGCCCCTCCCCTGTTCATGCTCTGTCTCTCTCTGTCTCAAAAATAAAAAAAACGTTAAAAAAGTAAATGACTGGAGGGAGGGGCACCTGGGTGGCTCAGTCCGTTAAGCATCCGACTTCAGCTCAGGTCATGATCTCAAGGTTCATGAGTTTGAGCCCTGGTTCCCTCTCTTTGCTGACAGCTCAGAGCCTGGAGCCTGCTTCGGATTTTGTGTCTCCCCCTCTCTCTCTCTCTCTCTCTGCCCTTCTCCATCTTGCACTCTGTCTCTCTCTGTGTCTCTCAAAAACAAATAAATGTTAAAAAAAATTTTTTTAAGTAAATGACTGGGGACAAATACATGAAGTCCCCAAAGAAGGCTGAATACCAGGCAGCAGGGTGTCAGCAAATGTAAGGGTCAGCTTGAACTGAGGAAAGTTGTATAAAACTTGTGAGCCCATTTGACCAAGTTCCCTCTGGCTGTTTGCCAAGCGTACCTGCTCTTGGTTGAGCTGACAACAGACATAGGATGGTTGATGTCATCCTTCACCACCATGATGTTGTTCTGGGGATAGAGCAGAGAAAGCAGGTTGCCAGTCCCTCACACTACACTCCGTGGGTGCCCTCATTCCTCCAGACCCCAGGCCTCTCAGAGAAGGAACACGCCACAGAGCTACAGCAGCCAGGAGATGAAGGACTCACTTTGTATTTGCGGAGTATTGAGGAGTGATTCATGATCCGATCTGTGTCAGCTGCGTCCCGGGGCACCACCACAATCCCAAAGTCCCCCACAATCACCTCCATCTGAAAAAACAGAGAAAGCATCCTTTGATGAGACCATGACTCCAGCGGCTACTAAGGAACTCCTTAGCAGGTGGAATGATCTTTCATGTGGAACCACAAGCTTTAGTCTTCAGCTTGCCTTCTCAACTCTACGAGTCAGCTGCTTCAAGTAACAACCTGTAACAGTGTTCGTGGGACGAGTGGGAACTTCACCTGGCACACAGAAGATGCTAAATAAATACCTCCAGACTGAATGAATAAATGTACTCCTGCATGTCTGGGCAAGACCTCTCCAATTCCTGAGGCTCCTGCTGAGTTCTTTATACTGAAGAGAAATAGGAAGGACACATAGTCCGTACGTGGTAGACACCCTCACAGGCCACAGGTCCCGCTGCCCAGCAAGTGCACCCCAGCTCCCAGCCAGACTACTCAGAAGGATGGAATGCTCCCTCGCTCACCCATGTCAAAGCTGCTGGGGGCTTAAGGGTGGTGAAGAGCACGGAAGGGCTTGGAATGCCTGTGTGCCCACAGGCAGTGATAGGAAGATTATTATGGGGTCACTTCTGAGATCAGCCTCTGATAAATGCTTGCTGCCATAATGAGAAATGAAACCTTTTCATTAAAAAAAAAAATGTTTTTTTCTGGTTACAGACACAGTATAAGCTTGGGAAATTCAGGGGGTAAAAATCAGCCACAATCACACAATCCAGATAACTACTCTTAACATAGTGTATTTCTGTCCAGTGTTTCCTTCTTTACAAATAAGTGTATATATCTACAACTGGATTAAATTGAAAAAATTAATCATTTTCCTATACTTTTCATTTAGCATTATATTGTGAGCATTTTTCACATTGTTAAAAATTATTTGAAAACATTAAGTTTTAACAGTCTGTATACTTCATTATCTGTACTATGCTATACATGACATTAAACCAATCTGGTATTATAAAATGTGTACAGTTATGTCTGATTTTTTATAAGTATACATAACACTTTGTTGAAGATCTTTATATATAAATCTTTCTACCCTTCTTAATTGTCTTAGGATAAGAAGTAAAATAATTAGATTAAAGCATAAAAACTGATATATATGAACATATTTATGATGCATGATATAGATGAACATATCTCACAAACATATTTCAACCTCTTGAGACATATTACCAAGTTGCTTTCTGGAAACTCATGCAAATTTTTATTTTCAAAAAGCCTGAAAGTTACGGCATTTAATAGACTTGGGTCTAGCCCAGGCATATTACTGTTTAGATCTTGCTAGTTAAGGATCCCAGATGGGGAAAGAAGGGAGGGGGAGACAGGTTGCTTTTAAGCAGTGCAGCTCATTGAGTAAGACCTGCTCTGGTGGCAAGGGACCCAGGTCTTCCTCCTAATAAGTGCCACAAAAACAGACATAATGGAGCACTGTGGCCACTTCTCTATCAGACAATTTCTGTATAAGCAGAATTCCACTTCTAAGTCTAATTTATTGATTATGGTTGAGTATGCACGTGCACGCCCGTGCATGTGCACACGTGTCCTTGGGTATTTCCATCCACCTTTACCCTACTTCTCCATTGCTTACACCTGGAGCTATAGTCACGGCTGGAACTCTGATGTTGCTGAGACAAAAAGCTGGTGGAAGGTACCCTGAGAGGGAGGCTGTGGAGAGAACTTGGAAGCTACCTATAGAGCATCAGAGCCCCCATTGGGTCGGGCCATTTGGAAGATAACACAGCCTTACACAGCATGCTGCATCTCCCAGTAGTGTTCAGATTGGGCAAACTGGCACCACGCGTTTGTCCTATAAACCAGAACGTTAGGGAGAGGCCGGGCAAGGAGTTGGAGGTAGACCCAACTACTCGGTAGGTAACCCAAGGCACTGGCTCTCAAATGTGGCTGCAAATTTGAATCACCTGAAGAGCTTTTAACATTGTTGAAGCCCAGCTCACACCCAAGATCAGTTAAGTCAGGATCTCTGGGAATGGGACCCAGGCATCAACAGGTTTTTTTTTAACTTCTCAGGTGATTCCAATACGCAACCAGCCTGAGGACTGGTGGTCTAAGTTCCGCCCAAAACTCCAGGGAGGGGCGCCTGGGTGGCTCAGTCGGTTAAGTGTCCGACTTCGGCTCAGGTCACAATCTTGCGGTCCGTGGGTTCGAGCCCCGCGTCGGGCTCTGGGCTGATGGCTCAGAACCTGGAGCCTGCTTCCGATTCTGTGTCTCCCTCTCTCTCTGCCCCTCCCCCATTCATGCTCTTTCTCTCTCTGTCTCAAAAATAAATAAACGTTAAAAAAAAATTAAAAAAACAAAAAACTCCGGGGAAGTGGTAGTGTAGAGAGAGAAAAAAGAAGGGAGAAGAGGAGAGGACAGGAGGGGAAAGAGAGAGGGGAAGGGAGGTGGGGGAGGGGAAGGGAGGTGGGGGAGGGGAAGGGAGGTGGGGGAGGGGAAGAGGGGAATCCATCCAAGTTGGTGTACATGGACCTTCCTCAACTGCCTGGCTATGTAGTTGCTTCAAGATACCTGGTGTACATGGTGTAATACCTTCAATTTGATTCTGAGAACTTGGTAGGTGTTCCATATATGATGCATGAAATAATGGGGCTGTTTTAAGTGAGCATTCTCATTAAAAGCATGAAACCTTTCGTTCAGAGTGGAGTCAGGCCTCACAGGGGATCACCCTATGGGTGACATTAGTGCAGCTGCTGCTTCCCACTCAGGAACTAATGATCTGAGCACTCAATCAGTAACAGTGCCAGGTGGCTCAGTGGGTGGCAAGCAGATGGAGACCTTGCTGCTTGAGATATATTCTTTTTCCAGAAACAGGTGGCAGGCCTGCCCCCTGGGGATCCCAGACGGGGCAAGGGAGACAGGGTCTACAGGACAAGACACAGCTTAACCACATCCAAGCTGCATATCTGCAGAGGTTTGGGTCAGAGACTGCAGAGCTTTTCTGCAACTTTGGCCAGACCTTAGGGCACTGGGTCTAGAGCGTGTTTGTGTGGGTGTGCATTTGGGGGTGAGAGAGCTGTCACACGCTAGAGTTGGTGAAGTGTACCCTCAGTCCCATAGGTATCCATCTTGTGCAGGGACTTAGCTGTCCTTCCCATGCCACCCCCAATCCCTGCCTCCTGTCTTCACCTGGCCTCTCTCTCTCCAGGAGACCAGGAGACAAGGAGACCACCCTCTGCCAGTTGCCTCCTACCTCAGCAGCTGCAATTTTGGGTCTCCCTGTGCTGGTTCTTTCTCATATCACGTACCTTGACCCATTGGAGTCCCCCCAGGCCTCAGTCCTTGGACCTTTCTCTCTCTCTTTTTTCCTATCTATACTTACACTCTTAATGATTTCACTCAGTTTCACAGCTTTAAAGACTGAAGGCTCCCAAATTAATACCTCCAGCACAGACTTCTCTCCTGACCTTCAAACTCATATATCCAGCAGCCCTTTCAATATGCCTATTTAGATGGGGCATCTCAAATCTAAAATGTCCACAGGCCCCTGAACCCTCTGACATCAATAAGTCAATCAATCTTCATACCCCCCCAAAATGCATTTCCTATATTTTTTTCATTTCAGGAAATAGAAACTCTCTTCTCACAATTGCTCAAGCCAAAGCCTTGGCATTTTCCTTGATGGCTGTCTTTCTCTCACATCCCACATTCCATCTAAAAGGTAATCAAATCAGGGGCACCTGGGTGGCTCAGTCAGTTGAGCGTCCGACTTTGGCTCAGGTCATGATCTCGTGGTCCATGAGTTCAAGCCCTGCATTGGGCTCTGTGCTGACAGCTCAGAGCCTGGAGCCTCCTATTCTGTGTCTCCCTTTCTCTCTGCCCCCTCCTTGCTCATGCTCTGTCTCTCTCTGTCTCTCAAAAATAAATAAATGTTAAAAAACCTTTTTTTTTTAAAAGGTAACCAAATCAATTCCATCTTCAAAACAAATCCAAGAATCTGCTTATTTTTCACCATTTCCATCAAGTATATCCTGGTCCAAGCCTCCTTTGGTAGGTTAAATAATGGCCCCCAAAGATAACCAGGTCCTAATCTCTGGAAGCTGTGAATTTTATCTTATAAAGCAACATATATGCAAATGTGATTAAGCTAAGGATCTTGAAATTATCGTACATAACCTAGGTGAGCTGTCTAATGGCAATAACAAGTGTCCTTACAAGAGGGAGGCAGAGGGAAATTTAACACAGAAGAGAGATGATGCAAAGAGAGAGCAGAAGATTTGAAGATTTTCCATTGTTGGTCTTGAGGATGGAAAGAAGGGGTCATGAGCCAAGGAAGACAACCAATGCAGCTCAAGAAGCTGGAGAAGGCAAGGACAGATTCTCCCCTGGAGCTTCTGGAGGGAATGTGACCTTACCAACAACTTGGGTTTGGCTCAGTGAAACCTATTCGAACCTCTGGCTTCCAGAAGGGTAAGAACATCAACGTGTGTGGTTTTAAGCCACCAACCTGCAGCAACAGAAAACTAATTCATCCCCATAGCCTCTCACCTGGATTGCTCAGGTCTCCTTGTTTTTCTCTTCCCTTTTTCAGTCTATTCCCAACAGCCAGACTAAAAGTATTAAAATAGATCATGCTGCTCCTTGACTCAAAACTCTTCACTTAAATATCACCTTCTCAATGAGACCACACCATTTCAAGACCACGCTATGTACACAGACCCACATGCAACCCACACCTTCACAGTCCCTACACCTTCCTAGGTTTCACACCCCTCCTTAGCCTTTGTGTCCATCTAACATCATACACACACACACACACACACACACACACACACACACACAGATACACACACACAGTTGTTGTTGTTTAACCTTATTTTTGTCTCTTTCTCTCCTATAAAGGTAGCCTCCGTGAGGGCAGGGAATTTTGTGTGTTTTAGTCATCACTGTCCCAAGGGAAAAGAACCTGGCACCTCAAACATGCTTAATAAATGCTGTTGAATAAGTAGATTCCTGCAGAGTCTTGTCTGGCAGCCATCTCTGAGGCATTAACCGATAAGGTCTCCCTGTCTCGGGATCCGGCAAGGAGCCCATGTTACTTAATGGGAGTTCTGGAGCCCCAAAGAAGTTATGTGAAAGATAGACTCTCACATCCTATGATAAGTAAGGGTGAGCTTACTTTTGCAGACTCCTAGACTTGATCTGATTGGTCAGTAGAATCACCTGGGGGAGCTTTAAAACTCACAACAAAAGCAGATCCCCCAGCTCTTACCCCAGGGATTTTGATATAACATGTCTAGGATGGGCTGTAGCCCCTCTCTTCACAAAGCTCCCTAATCCTTCTGATGTGCACCAACCTTTGGGAAATTGTTGCTGTAAATCACATGAGCAGTTGCCTAAACTGCTAGTTCTCTGGCCTGGTTTGGGAGGAGGCCAAAATGAGATATTCGTGAGACAAGCACCTCTGAGGATTCCAGCAAAAATGAGGAGGTCACCCTGTGCCCTAGGGAGTGGGGGTGGTTGGGGCTGACATCTGACCCCAGGAAACAAGTTTGCTCAGGCTCTCCCTGCCCAAGAAGCCTGGAGGAGTGTGCTCAGGCCCCTGGAATGGAGCTGTTATTCCAGCAGGATGTGACCAATGTCTCCTGTGTGTTCATGAAGAATTCTCTGCAGGTCTTGCCTTGGGGGTGGGGATGTGGGTGAGTAGCCAGGGTAGCAGAGCTGTCTTGGTTGGCAAGTCCCTTTCCCGATGGTGACCAATGTGATCCCATACTGCCACAGCACAGTTAGCAGGATCAGGGTACAATCTCCCCCTACCCCCCGGCATGGAGTGGCCCTCTCAGTGTAGCTCTGGTCTGTCATGTCTGAGGTGGGGGTCTGTGACATTCATCCTGTTTCAACTTCCTGCTCTTGGACACAGCTTTTTGATTATATCTTTTCATCCTCTGGTCAAAGGTTCCCCAGGAGAAGCAGGGGTGGGGATGGAGAGAGGAAGTGGGAGGAGGCAGACTCTGCTTCCCCAAATGTGGGGAATCTGAAGGAAGGATATGAGACATGTTGAGGCAGGAAGCAACTTGGCCTTGGGAAAGAGAACACTCATGAGGACCCAGGCGGCAGATCTCCTAGAAGGGATGTGAACTTCTCCAGGAGACTGAATTTCATGATCTGTACTGTTGGATTTGGGGAATGCTTTGAGTTGGGGGTGCCCTGTGTTCTTAGCCAAGTACTTTCCTGGGCACCAAGGACAGAGTGTTGAACAAGACAGATATGGCTTCATCTCCTGGATCAATTACTATCTAGCAGGAGGCATTAAACAAAGGATTAATTATTTCAACCGTATCCCTTGCTATGAAGGACAAGGGCAGGTTACTATTGAGTGGCTAATATCTTCTAGTGGTTAATGTCTAATGGGTAACTGGTAAAAGTTTGGGCCGTATCTCATGGTGAACTTAAACTATCTTATGGGCTAACCTCCTCCAATCAACCTGTATTCAGGTGCCCTTTCATTCTTTCATTCAACAAACTGTGTATATGGTGAATGGGGCACTATCCTGGTGTTGCCAAATAAGACAGGCACGTATAGTGTACTCACACACCTTACCTTCCAGTAGAGAGAGACCATAAACAAAAATGTAAATAATAAAACATGAGGTGGAATTAAGTACAATATTGAATGTAAAACAAAAATGATCTTCAAGCTGAAACCAAAATGACAAGAAGGGGCCAGACTTAGAGACACCTGGGGCAGGAGCACTCCCAGTTAGCACACAGCCTGCAGCCCTGAGCTGGGAAAAACTATTCAAAAATAAAACAAACAGGTACGACTGAGGCACAGAGAAGTAGGAAAAGCAGACAAGGACGAGAGATCAAAGATGGGATTTCATTCCAATTGCAAACAGAAGCCATTGGAGTGTTTTAAACAGAAGGCTTAACTTCCATTGACAATAGGATCCAATGTACATTGATTTACCCAGGCAAGCCTACCTGGTTAGATCCTCTATAGTATCATTCTGAAATCAGGGTTCAGAATCCTGACCATCTCCCCCAAACAGTGCTCTCTTCTGTAGGTACAGCACATAGGTGACTTGGGCCCACTTGTGTTTCTTCTTCAGATGAGGATGTTCAGGGATGAACATGGGACACTCATGGATTTGAACCCACTCTGGTCTGCTTTAAAGGCTCTTTCTGCCACATTAAACCTCTTCTAGATCCATTTTCTAAGACTTGCATTTTAGCAACTTGAAACTTTTTTGGTTTGAAAATATATTCTCTTATTTTTCCTCCAAGTTTATCATGGGCCATTCTCAATTCATTACTCTACAATGCCCTCTGGAGTATAGAATTTTGTATACTTCCAACTGGGTTGCAAAAGATGCAAGGAAAGATGTCCAGCAGAAGCCACATGGTGGGTTAGGAGCTTCTACAATATGCCCCACCCATTTCAGTAAAGAATCCTCCACCCTTTGGGAATGCAAGCTGGTGCAGCCACTCTGGAAAACAGGATGGAGTTTCCTCAAAAATCTAAAAATAGAACTACCCTACAACCCAGCAATTGCACTACTAGGCATTTATCCAAGGAATACAGGTGTGCTGTTTCGAAGGGACACATGCACCCCCATGTTTATAGCAGCACTATCAACGATAGCCAAAGTATGGAAAGAGCCCAAATGTCCACTGATGGATAAATGGATAAAGAAGATGTGGTGTATATATATACAATGGAGTATTACTCGGCAATCAAAAAGAATGAAATCTTGCCATTTGAAACTACGTGGATGGAACCGGAAGGTATTATGCTAAGTGAAATTAGTCAGAGAAAGACAAAAATCATATGACTTCACTCAGATGAGGACTTTAAGAGACAAAACAGATGAACATAAGGGAAGAGAAACAAAAATAATATAAAAACAAGGAGGGGGACAAAACAGAAGAGACTCATAAATATGGAAAACAAAGTGAGGGTTACTGGAGGGGTGGTGGGAGGGGCGATGGGCTAAATGGGTAAGGGACAGTAAAGAATCTACTCCTGAAATCATTGTTGCAGTACATGCTAACTAATTTGTATGTAAATTAAAATAAATAAATAAATAAGTAAGTAAGTAAGTAAATAAATAAGAATCCTCCACCCTTGTTCTGGCCTCTCTTCCTCTCTGGAGGGAAATCAGGGCAGAGGTTAGTATGCTCTGAGTTGAGAAAGTGGGAAGGCATTTCCACAATGGTTCTCTTAAGGGCAAATGAATGATCCTTCAGAGGGGTTTCCCAGAGGAAATTATCCCCATCCCCATTTCCAATTTGACTGGGGGTGTGGGAAGGCAAGAGATTCCAGACTCAAGTCAAAAGCTTGAACTCCAAACCAAAATTATCTTTCACATGAGAACCAGAATCTCCCATGATACGAGCTAAGCCTCCTACCCCTAGCCTGTAAATTCGGCATTGGTTTTTATCAGTGTGGGGGCCTAATTCCCCGGGGTGGAAGTGTCCATCGGGCTTCCTGGCTGGAGCTGGACGGTCTGATAAAAACCATCTGAGCCTGAAAGACCAAATGTTTGTCTTTGTTCTATTAGTCCTGGAGCCCTGGGATTTCTTCTGGAGTGGCTAGTGCCCCAGGCTCTTCCTCTGTTTATTTTTCTTGGTTGTTTTCCCATAGCTGGTGGATGTAGGAAGCAGTTGGCCCATGACTCGTTGGCTGGAAAAATGTAGGGTATAGCCAATCAGAGGCTAGAAATGCTGGGTTTCAAGAAGTACAAAAAGAAAGAAAAAGAAAAAACAATTTCCTATCAACCTACTTCTGGTGCCTACTGTTCCACCTTTAGATTTTCATTCCTTCAGGTCAATTAGTAACTGTTGCTCATTAAAAAAAATTTTTTTTAATGTTTTTATTTATTTTTGAGACAGAAAGAGCATGAGCAGGGGAGGGGCAGAGAGAGAGGGAGACACAGAATCTGAAGCAGGCACCAGGCTCTGAGCTGTCAGCACAGAGCCCGACACGGGGCTCGAACTCATGAACTGTGAGATCATGACCTGAGCCGAAGTCGGACGCTTAACAGACTGAGCCACCCAGGCGCCCCAAATGTTGCTCATTTAAAATGCAAATAACATTCAAAAGCAACTAATACATTTAATCATTAAACTTAATGATTTTGCCTATTTGCTAAAAAGTCAAAAACCTTTCTCAAATAAAGACCAAGATAAACCTTCTATTTCAACCAGCCAGAACCATCTCCCCAGAAGCTCTTGTTCCCACCATTAGATCTTTTACAGCCTACTCTCAAACCGAAAAGCCCTTTCTCTTTCCACCCACATAACACAATCCTGCCCCTCATTCAAAGCCCAGCCCAGGTGCTCCCCTCTTACAGCCTGCCATGAATTATATATATATATATATTTATTTATTATATATATATAATATATTTATTATATATAATATATAATATATATAATATATTTATTATATATAATATATAATATATATAATATATTTATTATATATATTTATTATATATATAAAATATATAATAAATATATAATATATATATTTATATATATATAATAAATATATATATATATATAATATATATAAAATTCTTCTCATTGTCTGTCTTTTATGGATTAGGGATCTGATGACTTGTGTGAAGTTGGGCTCTGCTGTTTAACAGCTATGTGGTCTTCGACAAGTCACAATCCATGTGAGCCCTGGCATTCACACCTGTACATGTGAATGGAGATTCCCCTTCACAGGAGTGTGTTAGGGGTTGACTGCACTAATCCATGAAAAACAGTCGAAGTGTTTATGTGTAGCTCCCTCACTAGAAAGTAAAGTGCACACGGTGGGGAACTTTGTCTATTTTGTTTTCTCTGCTCATTCAGCCCGAGAACAATGTCTGGCACTTGGTAGGTACCCAGTGAATATTTTAAAACCAATAGATGAATAACAACCAACATTTATTGAGTGCTTACGAGGTTCAGGAACTCTTCTAAACTTTTTACAATTTTATTTTATGTAATATAAAAAACTGATATAATGAAAAAGGTATTTTTAGACTGCAAGTGCCTTAAGGACAAATAGCATGCTTATATTAGTACTGGGCACTCAGTAAGTATTCACTGCAAGATTGATTGAAGGAAAGAATGCTTAAATTGGAATTAATTTGCCAGACTGCCTTCCATCATAATATGATGGACAAAGACGCTGACAGCATAAGAGCCCTAGACAATGGGTTTTATTTGGGGGAAGGGAGTGAGTATAATTTCCTGGTCAGAAATTTCCTGGTCACCGTCTCTCCTTTGGCCTTGACTTCCCACAGATCCTGGTCCATGCTTGGATACCTGCTTTGGTGCTGGTGCCTGGGTGTGGCACAGCAAAGATCAGGTCCCCTAAGGGGAGACGAGCTCTGTAATAAAAACTCAGGGATGGGATGGGCTCAGGGACTATGGGGCTATGGAACATGAGTGCTGATCCCCAAGGCTGGCCCAGGAGCCTGGATCTTGAATTCTCTCGGGAACCAAGAATGAAAAAGCCAACTGCCAGGCTGCACAAGCAGTTCTTTTGTATTCCATGGAGAGAAACTTGATGAATATGTATGGAATCTTCTCCCCCTGGAATGTAAGGGGAAGGGTGTGTCATTGGTCAGAGGTCAGAATTCACTGTGGGCTAATGGATCTTTGTGCCTAATAGGAAATGCCCAAGGGATGTGTTAGGAGGTGGGGTTGTTCCTTTAGCTGTGTGATTAGATTTCTGGGTGGAGAGCACTGGTTCCGGAATCCCGATTGAAAGAACTGGATGGATTCAGCGGAGAAGAGAATAGAAATTGTGACCCGGCTGGAGGACACCTTGGTAGTCCTGCTGCAGGACAGATCAAATCAGCCTCTTCCCAGCCTGGCTGGGGGCAAAGCTGCTCCACAGACCCCTTTGAGCTTTCTTTACAGCAGGGTGGAGAGTCTCCTTTCTCCCCAGACCTGTCTGAACTAGTGGCTTCTCTCCTGCCTTCAGAATCCTGAGGCGTCTGAAGGATAGGGGAGGCTTGGGTGTGGAGCCGGGGCCTATAACCTTCCCAAGGAGCTTGGCTCTCCTCCCCACCTTCTGTTCCCAGTCATGGGCAGATTCAAGGGTTTGGGCTCATGATCACTAAACGGAGGTCTGTGGTCAACAAGTATCACTTGGGATACCAGACAATGAAGAACAATGTGTTCTGATAAGGCTTGAATGAATGAAGGAATGAATGAAGGAATGAAATCTGGGATAGAAGCAGGTCTCACAAACCTCATACCTGGTATTCTCATGGTTAGGAACTGAAAACCCTAAAATAGAGTCCTTCCAGGAGAACTCCAGATGACAGAACTTTCTAGTAGAGTAAGCGGGACTCACCCTGTACCCTGTCTTGAAAGTAAGACCTTCCTTTTCTGGACCCTGAGATCCAACCATCCTCAAACAAGGCCAGTGGAGTAATCCACTGAGCTATTAACTAGTTGTGTCCTCCCTACATCCCCCTCTGCCCAGCACAACCCTACTTCTAGCAGAGGACCAGACCCTTTACTGGACCTGGTTCTCTAATTTGCAGAGCAGAAAACAACGTTTTGCAGTCAGTGGCTTTAAACTCACTGAAGAGATTTTGCCAGGTATCCTGAGGAAGAGAGAAAATAGGAAAGATACCTGTAGAATAGAAAGAAGAGGTTCTGCTGTTCCCTGCCCACCATACCCCCACTTCTAGAAAGAAGCTAGAGGTCTGTGGGAGCTACTCCCTCCTCCCTGCCCCCTCCGAGGGGCAAAACCTCAGAAGAAAATGGGGCCTGGTTATCATTGGCAGGTGAGACCCAGTGCTGGACTTCCAGACTCAGCCATGAGCCCTGCAGAATGCTACCACCTTCAAGTGACCACAAAGGTCCAGACAGGGACGGTCTGCGGGGAACCTGATGAACTAATGTTCATGTTCAGGGTCCACCGAAGCCTTTCAGGTTCTACTAATCACTAACATAATAACTGAGACTAACTTCCCATCAACACTGTGGGATAGATTTGGACTTGAATTTTAATTTGATTTAAATAAATCAAAGGTGATATTTCTAGCACACCTCTTTTGTGGGTTGAGATTCACACTTGTTATGTAAGAAAACAGCTCCTTGATTTTTTTTTTTTTTTTTTTTTTTTTGGCCTCTACCTCAGGTGCCATAATTCTAAGGACCCCACAGATTGGCTGTGGATTAAATTAGGGGACAGAGGACTTGGCTGAGTGGGGATGGGGAGGTAGAGCCCTAAGTTCCAGAAAGCCTTCTGGAGTGAGCTTTGAGCACCCAAATCCCTGCTTTCTGTGCTGTGGACTGGAATTCTTACCACCCGGACAGTATAGATATGGGCTCCTGCTGAGCCCCTTGTTGTGCCCTCTGGGAGTAGCCAGGCTGGGAGTTCTGGGTCTTCAGAGTAACCAACCAAGGGGGAGCACAGCTGAATAATGAGGGTCTTGCTCCACCTTCCCTGTCACATTCCCAGTAAATCAACAGCTGTTGGTTTCTCCAATTTTTTTCTTAACCACCATGTCATTTCAGCACCAGGGCCCAGTGGGAAGAGGAGAGACCTGGGGCTCCTTCTCTCAGTCTTCCAACGTCGGATCTGACAACCGCAAGAGCAGCCATTTTGGAGAGAAGTCAGAGGACCAGAAATCAGCGATCTAAATGGGAGGAGCAGAGAGGGACCGGCTGTGCCTCCAGGGTCCCAAATGCTGTAAGTTTCAGGCTCCACAAAGCCTGGGTCTGCCCCAGGGAGGGGGCCCTAGAGATTCTCTGCTCATGTAAGCGGCCCTGCAGGCTGCCCCCAGTTGCCGAGTGCACCCTCCAGGACTGCCCAGGCCTCCCCAAGGGATGCACTCCCCTGCAGCTGCCCGGATGTGCCTAGATTCTTGAAAGAGCTCTGCTGAGATCTCGTACATAACTTGGGCCACATGACTGTCTACTTTCACAGCACCTTGTGAAGTAGAGAGGAAAGTAAAAGTTCATTAAGCCACTTAATCCAGAACTGAATGAAGGTTTAGAATTTCACCTCCGAGAAATGGTCCAGGGGTGGAGATGAAAGGCCCACACAGTGTAATTCACCTCCGGGAAACTCTCCCTGCCCTCCCGTTCCTCCCGCAGCACTTCACCTGGAATATCTATGTGTATGTCTATGAGGCTATTTAGGTGAATTCACTTATGAATGTTCGTTGCATGTAGCTGTGTTTCAGGCACTAGGCTAGGCACTTGAGGTACACACTGTCATTTAATTTTCCCCAAATGCTATGAGGTAGGCATTATTATTACACCATTTTAGAGATGGGAAAAACTGGGGCTCAAAATGGATTTTGTCATGAGTTGTGTTGGAATAGAACTGGAATCTTGAGTCTGGTCTTGAATGTTCCCTCTCTCTTTCTCCAGAGATATATATATCTGTATATATATCCTGAAAAAAAAATTTCATAGGTATATGTCTTGCCACGTGACACTTGTGGGTAGGGACTGTACTGCATATTTTTTGAAATATTAGAATGTGATAGATAGCATTCTATAGATTTACAGATTTAAAAAACACAACCGAGTTGTAACTAAACTTGCTGTGATAATATTTTGCAATATACACATATCTCAAATCATTGCATTATACATCTTAAACTAATACCATGTTACATATCAATTCTATCTCAATAAAACTGGAAAACACTGATGCCCGGAGAGTTGAGTGCTTGGCATGGGGTCACGCAACAAGTTAATAAAGAAACACTGGGTCTGGAATTACTGCCTTGAGAATCCAGCTTGCACAGGGCTCTGGAATTGAGAGGTAGCAATAGATCAGGTTATCCGATGAATGAATTAATGGAAGAGCAAGAATGAATGTATGTATGAAGGGTGAGTAACTTATGAATTAGCTGGTTTATGGCCATCACCATCAGATCTGGCAACAAAAGATGCTGATTCAGCTTCTAAGTGGTACAAGTTTAACTTCCTGTTTCCCTCTACCCCTGGTCAATTTCCAGGAGGATCCTACTGACCTTTTGCCATTCACGCCTCCCCTTCTGCTCCCTTTTTTCTTGTTGAGGGAATGCTAGCGTGGTATTTACTACCCCTTCAAAAGGAATCAAAGGAAAACAAAACAGACGATAACCTCAAAGGGGTAAAGGCTTTTTTTATCCCTTCCTCCCCCACCTACTGCCTCAGCCACACACCTACGCTGCAAGTACTACTTGGAGAAGGTATTCGATGATTGCTTTCTTCCCAGGGGCTTTATAGGAGCAAGCACCGGGAAGAGTGACTGTAAAAATACAGTCAGAGATAAAGCTTTTGGGGTAGGTGAGAATTTTCTCCCATAGTGATGTGAATGGATGGTCCTGCTGGGAGCTCAGAGGAGATAGGACAGTCAGGTTTGGGGGTGGGGGAGAAGCGGTAGGGAGGAGGGGAGACCGGAGGCTGAAACCCAGTGCACCCTCCCCACCTTTCCCATGGCAGCTGTGTGTGGTGCTGCCGTAGCATTGCTACTCACATCTGCCTCATTCCAGAGCCCCGGGATGCAGAAGGACTCCAGCAGGTCACTGCCACACAGCAGCAAGATCCTCAGCTCTGAGGAGGGGGAACAAAGTTTGCAAAGGGTAAGTGGAGACTCTCAGCCTTTCCCCTGAGAAATACAGAAGCCACCAATTCCTGGGGCTCCAACACCTGCCTCTTCCAGGCAGAAACCTTGGCCTGCCACTCCCCCGGGGCTCATTTACAGACCACTCTTGTCCCCTGTGGGAGGAACTACCCATTCAAGGAGGGTCTTGGTTTGCCTGGTACTGAAGGGTTTCTGGAGACACAGGTCTTTTTGTGCTAAACCAGGACGACTGGTCATCCTAACAGAGACGGAACCAGCTATATGCCTTATCTAAGGTCGAAGGGCCCTTTGGACTCCATATCGAACTCAAGTGTCAACATTGAGTTTGGCTTCTCTGCTGCTGTGCATTATGCAGGGTTTGTCTTTCATCACAAATGCCGACATGATGGGGGGTCTGAGGGAACACTGAGTGTACCCATGCAGTGGCTGAATTACAGATGTCCTCTCTTTACAGGGCCACCGTCCTCAGCAAAGGGCTTGAGTGCCCTGCCCTGCCCCAGCCCAGGTGCACTTCCTGCTTCTCTGTTGTTCGCCTCCCCTCCTAAAGCCCACTCTGAATTATCCCAGCAAGGCTCATCCACACAGGCAGCAAACTGACTGACTTACTGACACTGAGCAATGGGGAGCAAAGAATCCTGAGATTCTCAGAACCACTGAGGGAGGGAGAGACCTCTGCCAGGGAGTGCCTCGGTGTGGAGTGTTTAGTTCCTAGGCATCCTGGGCCCTCCAACAAGAGGCCACGGCTGTGGGCACCTTGTCCGAAACAGTGAGACAGCCCTGCTTGGAGCCTTCCACAGACCACTGCCTCCCTGGACCTTGACACTGAGAGATGGCCGGTAGGTCTGCCTGCCTTAGACCCCACAGTCTGCTCGGGGACCTGACAAGGACTTTCAGAAGGTGAACTTGTCCCTACTGCAGGAGTCTCCAGATGGTACAAAAAAGGAAGGCTGCTGAGCTGATGACAATGCCTGTATCTCATTGACCCACCATGCAGCTCGTCCTCAGGAAGCCCTCGGGAGCACTGGGGTCTTAACTCCTAAATATTCCTGCAGCCTCTCCTCTTCTCTTCTCCAAGTCAACCTGTAGCCCAATCATCTGCTTATGTGCAGGGACCTTAATTTATCTTATGTCCCCAGGGCCTGCCAGAATGACTTGCACATGGTAGGTGCTCAGGATGTACTGAGTAAGTGAACAATAGACAGGCTGACCACAGAGGCCATGCAGGCAAGCTGCTAAGAGCCTCTGGGCAGACTGATGGCTGTGCTGACAATTATGGCCTTTGTTTTTGCAGCATGGGGGTCCGAGGGAAAGTGTTGTCCCAGCCACTGGTGTCTCCTTCCTTCCATGTTATGCCGTGGGATTTCTGACCCAACTCCCTATCTGTGGAGATGAACCAGCCTTCGTATGGCTGAGAGGAGCAAGACTGGGCTCATTCCTGGGATCCTATTGTTCCCCATTTCCCACCTGGAACCACCAAGTTCCAGGTCAGTCCTCTGTTGGAAGAGAAAGAAGCTGAGACTCTACAACTCTGATTGCCTAAAATTTCAGTTAGGTGGCATTATCTAGAGGAAGTGCTGGCCCTTGGCTTTATTCATGTCTGTGGTTCTCAGTGGGGGGCAGTTTTGTCTCCTGAACTTGGCAATGCCTGGAGACATTTTTGGATGTCAGGACCGGGGAGAGGGCTGTGCTACTGGGATCTGGTGCTCAGAGGGCAGGAATGCCGTCAAACACCCTACAATGCACATGGCAGCCCCCACCACACAGAATTGTTTGTTTCCAAATGTCAATGGTCCTCAGTTGAGAAGGCCTGCTCTACAGCCACGAAAATGAATCTCTTTTCTATTCCAAAGTCAGGAACTCACTTTTCCACCCGAGTATAATGTTTGTTTGTTTGTTTGTTTGTTTGTTTGAAGCCAATGTGCAGACAGTTAAAAAGTGGGGCCTCCACCTGTTCTTGCAGGGCTGGAACAGACGCATTTGTCACAGACCAGAGGCCCTAGCAGAGCTTGGGATCCCACGTATGGCCGCTGGGGGGCAGCAGCGATTTCTCCTGGTTTATTGCGTGAGATGAATGTAAGCGTTTCCAGCCCACAAAGCCTTTGGTCTGGGGCACCCCCAGGAGCAGAACATGGAAATGGAGCCCTACATGCTACCTGAGCTAAGAGAAAGTGGCTTTTTGTTTCTTGTGAGGTGCAAGGGGATTTCAAAAAGGGGCTCGTGAGCCACAGGGCCTCCTGGTACAGCAGTCTGGAGGTAAGGCAGCCTCCTTCCCCTTCCACCTCCTCTCCTCTCCACCTTCCTTCAGCCCCCCAGCTCATCCTCATCCAGGGATCCAGAGCCAGGAGGCAGAATCAGCACTGTCCCGCCACCCTCCCTTCCCAGGAATCCTGGCTATGTGAAGCCCAGGCCCTGGGGCCCTTTCCAGCTCCCTGCACGCTGAGGCAATGGCCGCCTGTATCACACCAGGCCGTGAATCTATCCTGACAGCTGTGGCCACCCAGCTTTTCTTTCTTGGAAAGAAGAGTAAGATGGGGTGAGGCTAGCCCTGCCCCCGACAAGGCTACAGTGAGGTAAGGAACTTGAGGGTGCTGGCCACACCAACACACTGTGCAAACACCCATCAGCGTGGCCTCTGCTGTAGGGGGAGCTCCCAAGAGGTGTGGCCTAACACACTGGCCCTGGGTGCTGGGAAAGCGAACAAGGTCACGACTGAAGCTTGCCGCCATCAGTTCTTTCTGGAACAAGGAACTAGAGAAACATACATGGAACACAGTTGAAAGTCTAAAGACTGCTCTGAGCTTGGCCGCTCAGGAAGACTTCCCCGGGAAGGTAGTTCCCTGCCAGGTGTGGAAATGCAGGAAGTAGGAGTGCAAGACTTTGCTCTCATCCTTGCCGGAGGGGGTGTTTGAGATTTGTGTGACCTTAAGACAGTGAAGTGCCAGTAAATAAAGGACATTAAAATGCAGAAAATAATTCAGAAGTGAGGAGGTTTGAGTAGCCACCATCTTTGTTGTTAATACAGTTTATTTAATCATTACCTAATATAATCTTTAGTATTGGCTGCATTTAACAACGAGTTTGCCAAAGTCCTGAAACTCTTAGAAATGGTTCTAACAAAACAGTAGGAGTTAACTCAGGTACGCCACTGCTCTGCAGATCAGAGGACGTGAACCCGAGGAGCCCCTGGAAATGATGTCACATCTGCTGGGCCTCCGGGAAGAGAACCTGATGCTCTAGGCACAGTCTTAGGCTCCCAGGGCCATGGCAGGAACACCTGACCTCCAGCCCTAGACACAGGAATACCAGGAAGGGATGGCCTGGAGTATCTTCGCAGCTGGAATTTAAGATCGAGTGTGTCTGCTGGACACCAGGCTGCCCATCATGCTAGAGCCCCAAGCATTCCGATTGTCACGGGCCCCTCCCTGTCACCTGGTACTGTGACAAAACCAGCTCCATCCTGGCATCTGTCTGTTCTTTCCTCAGCTTCACACACTTGGGTCTCTCACCCACTCTGGAACCTTGGAAAGAATTCAGTTTTCTGGTTCGCTCCCCAGGGTTACACAGGACTCGGCTCATTCCCACCAATGGGTCAGCTCCTTCCCATCCGACAGCTCAGTGTAGCCACTGTCCACCTGCTCTGGCTCTCCGCTCCTTCTCCTCCTTGTCCTCCAAGCTCACAAAATAAGGAAGAAGATAAGGAAGGGCAGGGGAGCTCTTCTGTCTCATGCAATGTCATGGGCAAAACAATGATCTCTCTGGCTGGCACTGAAGAGTAAGGTCCACATGTTTTGGATGAGGGAGAGGAGGCTCTGAAGGGAAAATCACCAGCCCATTCAGTCCTCCCTCCTGGGAACTGGCCAGATAGGAGATAACGAAGAGAATGATCAAGCTTGGAACAATCATTCGGAGAGTAGACCCGATTGCAAACAGAACCCCAGGGATTCAAGCCTCTCTCCTCCCCACTCTGCCCCTAATTGAGGCAGGAAGCTCCAAGTGTTTCCGCTTTGCCAGCCACACTTACCAATCTCCTCGTACCGCATCACCGTGCCCAGATTGGCATTCTCGTCTAGGGAGGAAAGAGGGAACAGAGAAGCATTAGGGAACTGACTTAATGCTACCCAACACACGGTCCGTCCGCCTGGGGGCCTACTCAGGAGTATGTGGGATGGGATGGAGTAGGTGGGAGTAGGGGGTCATCGCCTCCCTGCACGGGGGTGGCAGGGGAGGGGGCATCTGTGAATGGAGAGATGTCCAGGCTAATATGGAGAGGGAGCATCTCCTCATGGTCCAGGGCAGGAGTTCACATCTCTGGGACTTTAAGAATTAGACAGCTTCTCTGGGAAGCCAATGACGAACACACACACACTCATGCTGAGAGCCTTCTGTTTCTTTCTGTATTTTAGGGAGGTAGTCCACAAAAGCAATGTCCTCTAAGCCTAGGGAGACCGCTTTTAGACTCACAAGGAGGTGACCCTCTCTCCTTAGTGGTTACCTGGTTCAAAGAACAAGCAAAACTGAGCATGTTGAGATTTGTCACATGACAGGTACAGCAAACACCCGTGGAAGACGAGAAAGACAGACAATTTGACCTGTGCTCTTAAGTGTGCAATGCCTGCATGGGGGTTCACTGGGTGTGCACTGAACAACAGAGGTGCCATCTTGGTCCCCTGTCTCCTTTCCTCCTCTTCCATCTCTCTTAGTTCCTTTTCAAGATGCCAGAAAATGGACATCTCAGAAATGGCAGAAATCAGCCCCAAAGAGTCAAAGGAATGAGGTCTGGACCTTCAGCTCTCTGCAGAGTTGAACCCGGGGACCCTGAAAGAGCCCCACAGACTTCAGATATTCTCATCCCTGCTGAGCCCTTGAGGGAACAGCCAGAAGCAGAAAATTAAGGAAAGAGTGTGTGTGTTCGTAGCCTATCAGCAGGAACACTGACACTGCCAGAGCTGGGAGGACCTGAGGGAGGACTCTGGGCCCCTGAAAACTCTTCGGCATGTAGCCTCATTCTGTGTGGGAGATGGGAAATGAACACATCACCGCTGAGGTCTCCCGGCAGCCCGAGGGCAGGTGGGTCACGCCCTTGGGGTTCCCCTAACTGCTTGGCACTGCAGGCCTGGGGACATTCCTGTTTACCACTGTTTTCTCTCCATCACTGCTTTATAAATGGTCACCCCATGGCAGGGGGATGTTTGCTGAATGAATGAAGGGAGGGGACCAAGAAGAGACGGGACCGGGAAAGGTCTTTGCTCCCTTACCCACAAAGGTGAAGCGCTCCACTGGTGGGCGGACACAGCAGATCCGGCTTAGACTTTCTCCCACCTTCCCCAAGATCTTGGCTATAGGAGAGAGCAAGACAGACAGGGACAGAGGGAGAGAACCACTCACAACTTATGCCCAGCATTTGGGCCACTTAAACACCGGGGTTGCACTGGAGGGGGCAGGGGTTGAGCAGTGGGAGGCAGGAGGGTAGAGACAAAGAACAGAAATATGACAGCAAACATTCCTTCTCATTCGCAGTCCAAGGCACAGGCATTTTGAACCACAGACTGGAATCTCTTTTCTGCTCATGTTTATTATTTCATGTTGAAAGTTGGAAAATATAGAAGAGGAAAATATAAGAAGAGGAAGATAAAAAACACCCATAACCCCACCCCTGGAAATAACACCACTGACATGTTGGTATAGTATTTCCTTTCCTCCATTAAAAAATATATATATATATTCTGCAGCTATGTTTGCATAAATTGGATTGTAGTCTGCATTTAAAAGGCGTAGAGGCTATTTGCTTTTTTCATTTTTTAATATGAGCCTTGGCCTTCATGCCTTCCCATGAAGATAGACTTTGTAATAATCAGACATCCCACTTTGGCTGAGGGGTATCTGGTTTTGGATGATCTCTCTGGGCTGTAATCCAAAAAAATTTTCTGAGCCCCCACATGAGAGCTAAGTAATTCTGGCTCTTTGTGGACTACCCTGTTTATAACAGACTAATAACATAACAGCTTATGGCCTCTAGGCTTGAAAAGTAATACCAGGATCTGTCTCTTACAATTGGTCTGGTAAAATATATATATATTTGTATATATTAGAAAAAACAGGGACTGGGGCGCCTGGGTGGCTCAGTCGGTTAAGCAACTGACTTCAGCTCAGGTCATGATCTCACGGTTCGTGAGTTCAAGCTCCGCGTCGGGCTCTGTGCTGACAGCTCAGAGCCTGGAGCCTGCTTCGGATTCTGTGTCTCCCTCTCTCTCTCCTGCTCATGCTCTGTCTCTCTCTGTCTCAGAAATAAATAAAGACATTAAAAAAAAAAATTTTTTTTTTTTTTAAAAGAAAAAAACAGGGACCTTGGAATCAGATAGTCCTGAATATGAATTCTGGCTCTTTTACTTTTTGGGCTGTGTGATCTTCAGCAAACCCCTTACCCTCTCTGAATCTCAGTTTTCTCTTGATAAATGGGAACATAATATCTATAATCGCAGAATTACTGCACTAAATGAGAATCTGTGGAAAGCACTGAACATCGTACAGGCCGACAGTAACAGGTGTTGAGTAAATGTTGAAGCCCTTTCTGTCACTGAAAAGGTGGTTAAGAGTGTGGGATGCTGAATGCAGATGCCTGGGTTTGACTCCTAGTCCCACTACCTCCTCACTGTGTGACCTTGGGCAAGATCCTCAACCCCCTTGGAAGAGGCAGAGAAAAATGCTGCCTTATTGTATCTTTAGTTCCCAGTTAAAGGAATTATATTTATATTTAAATGCAGGGGAAAAAATGCACACCACCAACCCTGTCTCTCTCAGTCTCTCTCTCATTGTGACTATTTCTCTCTGACGCTCTATTTTAAGGACCAGGGCATCCGTATCACCTTGTTAAAAATGCAAATTATCCTCTTCCTCCCAGACCTACTAAATCAAATTCTGGGGAAGGGCCTAGCAACCTGGACTTCAACAAGCCCTCCGGGTGATTCTGAAGTTTGAGAACCATGGCCCCACATCCATGTTGCCCTACCTGCAGTGGGCTTGGTGGACACATTGCTGTTCTGGTAAATGGGCTGAGGGGTCTCATTTTGGGGCTGTCCGATCACAGGCGTCATGGAGGGTGTGTTGACATTGGAGAGGATGCAGCCAGTCACCCGCTGGGGAAAGGGAGAGGTGCAAGGTCAGTGTCATTAGCCAAGTTACTTATGAGAAGCATTTCCCAATTATCTCCCAATGCTCATCTGCTCATCTATCATGGGGAGGCCACTCGGAGCTGAGGGAGAGCACAGTGGTGGCAAGAGCGCGTTCTAGACATGGCCCCACTGCGTGGTTGCACTAGGCTGGCAGGAGGCCGGACAGTTCAGTGCTGCAAAAGCATGCGATGTACTGTTGCACAGACACTGGTTCAGGTTGAGCCCCCTCTGTCACTACGTGACCTTGGATAGTTAACTTCTCTTGAACCTCAGCTCAGGCGTTGAACATGGACAGGCCACATAGCTGCCTTTCTGGGTTGTGGGAGGATTAACACGTGAGCATTTGCAAAGCATTTGCCCGTAGAGGTAGAGTATTTGCCACATGACGGCCGATGTTGTAACCTTCTGTGTAACGTGCATACCTGCCCTCCCTGCCTGCTTCACGGGGCTCAAATGAGGTCATGTCTGCGAAAGGGCTGTGTGAGCTTGGGAAAGGTCATACAAACACCAGGCACTATCACCACCTGCCGCTTCTCCAGGCCAGAGATGCCAATGACGGGCAGAGCCAGAGAGTGGTGCCAGGCCGAGCAGGATGTGTTTGTGTTGCAGGAAGAGGGGGTGGGGTTCTGGGCACTCTCGCGCTTGCCTGCCAGTGTGAATACACATTCCAGAGCCAAACGGAAATTCTATGTGTATTATCCATTGTCCTGTGTTATCTGGCCCGCTGCTTCCCTCTGGTGCTGCAGAAAGCAGAGAGCTGATAAGGCAGCATTTTTCACAGCTGACCCAGAAGCAACCCCCCCTCCCCACGGTGGGTGGGAGGGCCTGCCACTGGGCAACTGAGAAACAAAGGATGGATTTTCAATCCATTTAGCTTCACAAGGGCCATTGCTGATTCAAGGTCCCTTCCCTGAAAGCCAGCATCCCTCCCCGCGGCCCATGACTTGTTCTGGATTATGAAGTCCTGAGGCCAGAGAGCCCCAAGCCGCAGGGTTGTAGCAACCCTCGGAAGGGACCCCTTCCACACAAGCAGGGCAGCACGGCATCCTTCCAAGCCCCAGAAGGGCTGACATTTGTTTTGTGGGGTGACCTGTCACTTCTGTCATGTTTCGGACAGGAGGAGGTCACAGCAGCATCCAGTCACATCTGGGAGCCAGCTGAGGCCGGGACAGCACGGTCTTCTCAGCCTGTTTTGCGGGATTCTCTGCCCAGTGGTGGTTGCTGGAGTGGAAGGGGCAGCCTGCTTCCTTTTTAGTATTATTTCAGCTCCAGAAAAGAAAAGGCCACATTCTCATTTAATAACAGGTCTGGTAGCTGAAGAATTTCTTCCTCCTGCTGCACTGCACCATTAATCCCAATGGACTTGTTCTGGGTAGAAAAGAAAAGGACTAGCCACATGCCCTGTGCTGCCCTCATTGGCCCTCCGTGGGCTCTCAGATCCTCAGGGGCCTTTCCAAGCACGGCCTTGAGTCACCTGTGAAGTGTGCCCTGTGGTAGTCTCTCCAACAGGAACATGGCCTGATGCCAGAACTGAAGAGATGGGGAGCTATCAGCTCCTGCTCCAAGACAGGGACTTACATTCTCTGCCAGCCTGTGCCCGTCCCTGCAACAGCTGGGACTCCTGGCTGAGCTCCTCTGGCCCAGACTCCTGCCTCTGGGCATGAGTAACAAAGGGAGGCTTTGGGAGGCCCAGGCATTTAGACAGCAAAATAGCAGCCAGGCTTCATGGCTGGTAGAGCCAGGTCTCAGGCACGTCTGCAGGGTCCCTGATTCCTCCTTTCCATTATGGAGCCTGAGGCTGCTATGTGACTAGAAGGAGCCCAGGCCCCCAGCTGTCCCCCTCCCCCACTGCCATGTAGTGTGAGAAATAAACTTATGTGAAGTTGCTAAGTGTTTAAGAATGTTTGTTACTACAGCATATCTTAGCCTATCCTGACTGATACACCCTTATGTAGTAAGACAGGATGTCTTTTCTTCCTGCCGTTGTTGAGACCAGCACAGAGGGTCAAGTCAGGGCCACCCTGTCTCAGAATCCTTTCAAGGGGACCGGAAAAGACTCAGGATGTGTGTGAAGGGTTCTGAAAACAGAAGGAAGGGAAAATGGGTTTTCTTCAATTCCAAGAGGGACAAACCTAATAGATGAAGCAACAGTCAGCTAGACCCTTTCCCTCCTCCTCTTACTCCTGACTCCCTGGCTTGTTGGGAGCCCTAAACTCCAGCACTATTAACATGAAGCACAGCTGCATGGTTGGTGGAGTGTGAGGAGATGGGGGCTTGCTGATGGCTCCCCAAGGAGAAGGTTCTGGCCCCACTGACAGAAAACACAGGTGGGTAGAGGTGCTCCCTGAGTCAGAACAATGCTATCTGGACTGCCATTTGGGGCTGGGGAAGGCATGGTGGCCGTGCCAGTGGAGGTGAGTAGGGTCCACTGCATCTTGTCTCGGTCAGTCGGGCCTCCTCCTATGGATGGCACAGCTCTACATCCGTTACTGTGGAAATCGATGGGCTGGTATTGATCTGGGAAAGGTGCTTTCTGCGTATTCTGGCCAGTGCTGCTGGCTGGTGTGGGACTCGTTCTAACCTGGCAAGCAGCTCTTCAGTCACTACAACCTGGGCACAAGCCACTGAGCAGTGGCTGTGTGTCCTCAGATAGGTTGGCTCACCTCTCTGTGCTTCCTTTTTATCCACTAATATAACACGGATCAGGACACTGTCTGCCTTGAAATCCTCCCACGGGGGTCTCCTTAATCCCACCTTGGATTTGCTGTTGGAAGGTGAACACCGCCCTGAGTCATACTGAGCAGAGGAAGCAAGACAGGGGAACAGGCTCTGGAGCTGCTCGGGTTCGAGTTCACTGCCCTCCTTCCTGCTGCCCGGGGCTTGGTTTCCCACACAGCTGTCTGGGAAGCAGGAAACTGAACCAGGTCAGTAGGCCAGCAGCAGCACCCTTACCGGCCTGCCCGGCTCCTGGGGGCCACCCGCCCCTCAGCCGCAGCCCAGCTCACCTTCATGAGGTCCCGATGATGTTCCAGCACACTGCAGGTTGTCTGCCAGGTGTCCTGATAGCACTCCCACGGGTCCACCCTGACATGACCAGAAACAGGTTTCCCTGGGTTTCCATTCTCAACACTTTTTCTTTAGTAGTTCCTTCCAGAGACTGTATAGCTCGGGGCGCTTAGCAAACCTGCTCACACCGTGTACTTAGATCCCAAATCAGAACAAACGTGAGCTTGAAACACCTTTCTACCCCCCAGCTGCCCCCTCTGTAAAACCAGAGGAGTATGGGGCTTTGGGAAAGTTACGTTGTCTTTTGGCTCTCACTTTCCCCACCTGTAAAATAACTATGGTAACTCTCTTGTGGGGTTATTGGAAGGGCCCAATGAGTTTTATATATAGAGTCTCTTGTGCTTGCCCACGAGATGGAAATTCTCTGGGCCTTCTAGGATTGTGATCGGGATTAAAAGCCAGGCCCTCGTTGAGTGGTGGCTGCAGATACCTGACTTGGGGAATCGGCCCCTGTCTGCCTCCCTGTGCAGGTGGGGGGCCTTGTGGGCATGGGGGGGGGGGTGGTGTACCAGTCAGACTGAGAGGCGCAGACCCACGTGCTGGTCCACCCCTCCTGTACACGCAGATGTGAAATGAGCAGGGATCCAGCCCCAGACTGATGCAGCACTCGGGCTTAATTGCCAACTTAATGAACTGCTAAATTGGGATATTTCTCAAACATTTCCTAAGCAGTTGAGCATTCCCTGCCCACCTCCCACCATGCACATGCACCTAAGTTTCCCAGGGGTAAGATCTCCCTAACCAAAAACCCCTGAGAGTCAGCCTGTGTGTCAGTCTCCCCATACCCCCAACCACTGCCTCCCCTGAGACAGGCAGACACCATACTGGCCAAGTCCTGGGGCTCAGCCCTTATCTCTAGAGCTACCTGAGCCTTGCTAGTGATCTCAGTTCTTAGAATTCTGCCTTCTCCCAATTGCCTAGAGCAGTGCAGGTGGGAAGTGCTGGATGAACATTCGATGAACGAATGAAGCAATTATTTCAGGATCTTCTAATCACATCCAATCAGGATCGACCCCCTGCCCTGTATCTACCCCCTGGACCCCGCTTTCCCCAGAAGATCGGGAGCCAGAATGTGTAAAGGCCTCGCTTCTATCCCTGACTTGACCACAGACGTGTTGTACATGCTCAAACCCCTCAACTTCTCCGGGCATGTCTCTCATCAGAGAGAAGGCAGCTGTCTCTCGACCCAACCTACATCTTCAGGGGATGAGATAGTCTGTAAAGGGCAAGCATTTCTTACACAAATCACTGCACACAAATGGGGAGGATCACTATTTAATTTTCACTTCACTGCTCTCCTTCCCGCCCAGCCCGTCTCTTCCGTCTCATTCTGAGGTCAGCTTTTCTTCGTTTCCCTCCTTTCACGGAAACCTCTAGGTGCTGCTTATTTTTTCCAGGGGGAGATATTACGGTACAAATGGTGCGCCATTATTTTTTTTAAACGCCATTTTCTCATGCAAATGATAACCGTAGGAACTTTGGGGAGCGTAATTAGCATAACTAGTGGAGGAGCCTCGCTTTAATTACAAGGCAAGCCGTACAGATAATGGTGTCTGCTATCTTAGTGAGCACTGTGCCCAGAGTATGAGGGAAAGGCCTTGAGTGCTCGCTCGCAGTGCCTCTGTGCCACGGTCAGCCTGGAGCCCTAGGGAGCCAGAGTCCTGGAAGGGGAAATAGCCAGGGCCAGGGAATACTCCCTTAAAAGGTAGAGTTCACAGGAAGCAACTGGGGAGGAAAGTGGAGAGGCCTTTCCGATTTCCTGGCCAGGCCTCACCCCAAATCCAATGATGCTTCAGGAATACTGGATCCAAAAGTCCCGGGGCAGAATCAACACTGAAGCTTCCCTCTTCAGTTTGGTGGGCGTTATGGCTTGGTTAAAAGATAGAGCTCTCAGTTGGGCCACCTCTGAAGGTCAGTATAATTATTTCCTCTACAGTGGCTAACGTCTGGGCTGGCCTCCCCACCCCTGTGGGATCCAAATGGCTGAGAGGACGCCTCCTCCTCCTGCATTCACCCACAGTGAGGCCCAGGGCCACCCACCTGATCCACACACACCAGGCCAGCCCTACCTGATCCAGTCGGAATTCTGGACGGCCAGCTGACACATGATGAGACGGTGTCGGCTTGACACAAGGCCCTGGGGAGCAACAGAGCAATCACCAGGAGGCTGGCTCCACTCCCCACAGCCGCCCTTGAGACGCCATCCCTAGCCGCCCGGTTATTCAAGGGCAGCCATTTGTCAGTGGTGACAGGGAAGGAGGGTGTGGCCGCCCTGCAAGTCCATCTGCCACAGAGACACACTGGGAGGGGCGGAGGGAAAAGAAAAGGAATGGAGGGCCTGGGAGTACATCACTCCCGACAGGGTCAGTAGGTGGACCTCTCCGATGAAGTGGCCAACTTGTGCCTGGCACAGGGACGAGACTTAACCAGGCAAAAGTTGCCTTGTCTCTGGGCTCAAGCTGGCTGGTTGGGCGACCTCCCCAGAGGTGTGAGGTGTATCTGGGGAAGGAGGGGGATGGAAATGCCGGGAGGACCCCTAGATTTTCCCGGACATGAGGCAAGGAGGGAGCAGCAAGGAAAGGAATTTTAAATCAGAGCGTAAGAGGCAGAGATAGGTCTTTTCCTCCTAAAATCCGGGAAAGACTTGCCCAGCCCATCACCAGCTGCCAGGATGGCTTCCATGCCAAGTCACTCTTGGCCCCCAGCTGGTGTGCCCGCTCTGCTGCTAATGAGTGCCGACGGGGCCTGGAGCTGCACGCAGCCACGGTCACGGGCAGCTGTTCCTGCCAGCTGCCGCCCGGCCCCCACCCGCCCAGGTCTGACTGTGTTCAGAGATGGGAGCAGGGCGCCAGCTCTCGGGCATCTTGTGTTTCTGGGGAGTGAAGTGGAGATGGCAGCAGGGGCAGCCAGAGGAGCCATCAGGTTAGAGAGGGTGAAGGAGGAACCCACCTGTTTTCCATAGGAGTCGTGGACAGGAGAGACGATCCCACCAATCACAATAAACCTTCCAGTTTTGTGCAGATAATCCCTGGCTCTTTCTAATTAAGAGAAGAAAACCACACGTTATGAAGAGGAAAGGTGTGGATTAAAGGTGATCATTGAAATCAATACATTCCCTCTCTGTAGGGTTTATGTCCTGACAGCTTTCTTGCCATTTAAATGGAAAGTGACAATTTTTGAAGTTATGTTGGTGATTCAAAAAGGTTATGGAGTGAGATTCTGGCCCCCAAAGCAAAAAAGCTTTACAATAGGGGATTCGTCCAATTGTAAAGGTCCTCTGCTTGACGAGTGGGTAGCTTAGAGGGATTTAGAACAATCACCTCACTGAGAGCCACTCCAGGGACAAATGGGAATTTACACCTGTGATCACTCACAGAAATTCTAAAATGGACGAGTGACTTAAAAGGAGGAAGGAGAAGCAGAAGCAGTAACCACCACCACCTTCTTATAATATGAAAGGTGGGCTGATTGCCTTCTCTCAGAAGAGAAAAACCACCAAAACAAACTTAAAAGGCCTCCTACATAATTAGGGAGAATTAACAGGAAAGCCATCATTATAGTTGATTGAGAAAACTTCAGACACAGAAAAGCTTTTTTTCCTTTGCAAGGAGTTCTTGATGCTGCTTTTTCAAATTTACCAGACAAGCCCAATCTCATTTCCATGAGAAAATCTAGAAAATGAGGAAGGGCATGAAAATTTTGGTTCTGACTTCCAAAGGGGTTCAGCGTGCAAACCCAAAAGGGCCCGAGCTTGTACTGCTGAGGAAATGTGGCCTGGACTTATTTGACAGGCGAGGGATGAAGGGGGGTCTTGAGTGGCGAGGCTGGCTGTGTAGTTCACAAGCAAGTTTCCAGGATTTCCTTGTTGGCTCTCTTACAACTCAAAAATAATTCTCATCACATTTGCCTTTTTTTCTTTCAATGTGAAATCTCTTAGTTTTGTAAAAAAAAAAAAAAAATTAATGGACTTTATTCTTTAGCAAAGCTTTGAATTTAAAGGATAATTGAGTAGACAGTATGCAGAGTTCTATATACTCAGCCCGCACCTTCTTTCTTATCTTGCCCCGACACGGTTTTCCCCTATTATTAATATCTTGCATGAGTGTGGACATTTGTTACTCTTGATGAGTCCATACTGATGCATTATGATTAATTAACTATAGGCCATAGTTCCCATGAAGAGACACTCTGTGTTGTAGAGTCTTTGGGTTTTGACAAATGCATAATGACATGTATTCACCATTGCAGTTGCATAAAGAATAGCTTCCCTACGGTCAAAGTCCACAGTGCTCCACACCTATTCATACCTCTCACCACCACCCCCCCCCACAGCCACTGGTAACCACTGATCTTTTTATCACTTCTCTAGTTCTGCCTTTTCCAAAACACCAAACAGATCACACAGAATGTAGCCTCTTCAGACTGGTTTCTTTCACTTGACAGTATGCTTTTAAGTTTCCTCCATGTAGTTTTGTGGCTTGATATCTCATTTTTTCTTCATTGCTGAATGATATTCCATTGTCTGGATGTATTACAATTTGTTTATCCATTTGTACCATGTGTTGATCCATTCACCAAGTGAAGGACATCTTGGTTGTTTCCAGTTTTCACTGATTATGAAAAAAACAGATGTAACATTCATGTGCAGGTTTTTGCACGGACATGGTTTTCAACTCGATTGGGTAAGTATCTAGGAGTGCAATGGCTGGATCTTATGGTAAGAGTATTTATTATTCTCCAAAGGTTCACAATAATGGAGAAACAGAAGGCTATCCTGATGGATCCAATGAGAGGCAAACTGGGTGAGTTCTATAGCTGTGGCTTTCAATGTTATTGCTGTAGTACTCCCACAGTAAGAAATGCATTTCACATCCTGACATAGTACATACCCATGTATATGTATAATTAACTGAAACAAATATATTACAATACCCTTAACTACAGCAATGCACACTGACATTTTCCATGTATTCTATTCCAGCAATCATAAATTTAAATAAAAAGCTGATTAAAACCTATTATTGTGTGGCAACCTATAGTTTGAATAACTCTGTACTGATGTTGAGATGTTAAGGGCAGGGGGAAAAGGGACAGGAGAGATTAAGTTTGCCTTTCCAAAGCACTCTAGCCAAATGGTTCAGTCTTACCCATTATTTTGGTCTATAGGAGGCCTAGTAGGGGTAAGGGTGAGGGTGAGGGAGGAGTACTATTGACCAAGCAAGTTGGAATCAAACTTCAGGGGGCCCCGAAAGCCAGGCCAAGGACTACAACTTTTATGCCATTGATTGCTATCTGGTCAACAATATTCCTTGGACCACTTACACTGGAATCATTAGGAGGAGGTTATTAAAATATAGACTCCTGGGTCTTAGTCCAGAGTTACTGAATCAAAATCTCTGGGGTTAGGACTTAAGAGTTTACATTTTCCATTAGTGTCCCTGGGTGATTCTTCTGTTCCCTGAAATTTGAGAACCATAGGCATACATAGACAACAACCATAAAGTTGAGAAGTATAGACAACAGAGAATCGTGGAAGGCTATTAAACAGGGAAGTGACATGCTCTGAGCTGGAAGAAAATTCACTCGCAGAAGGGAGAGTGAAGGTGGTGAAAAATCCTATCTTAAACAAGATAGTCATTCCTAGTGGGAAATATGGGGTCATGTCATGAGGGATGGAGGAGGGAGATGACCCACTGAAACTTCCCAGGGAATGTCCAGGGACCGCAAAAGTAGGATTTCCTTCTCTCTTCAGACATTTTTGTTTGCTTTGCTTCTGAGACTTTGCAGAGGGATGTGTCAATGTATGTGTCATCAATCTCGTAGCCTGCACCTTTATGATTGTGCTAATAGTACTAGGTTTTATACCCAGCAATTCATTAGCTGCCTGATTATCCCCTAATTTGAATGTAATGTCAAGCAAGAAAGAGCTGGCACCCAGCTAAACACAAGTGGCCAGGAACAGATATGATTATTCTCTTTCCTTGTTTCTCAAAGAGATTCCAAATGCCTGAAGAGTCTGCCTAGTGACATCTAACTCAGGAAGTGTGTTTTGTGGAAACAATACTGAACTTGGAATCAGAAGATGTCTAGATCTTGGGTAAGTCACTTCATTTCTCCGAGCCTTAAGCCTCCATATCTGTAAAATGCCTTCTTTGCAAGGTTGCTACAAAAATCAAATCAAATTCTCAATATAAAGGTGCATAACACCCACATAGTTTCACTGGAGAATTCTATTAAACATTTAAAGAAGAGTTTAAAACAAAGCTACAGATGGATCTAATATAAAACATGCTAACTGTAGTTGAAAACTAAAATGCTTTTAACTCCCAATTTTAACGTGTATATGTTTGTGTGTTAGCCACACCACGAAGCAATTCTCAGACACTAGCAGGTGTCCTACAGTCCAACTCAATTCTGACACTATCTACTTAGAGAAAGTATCTGTCCCCATAGGTTAAGGGTTCAGCCCTACAAGACTGACTGCCTCCTCCCCTTCAGATGCCAAATTGCAAGGCCAGATTGTCACCTATACTTCTGACCACCTGGCTATAAATCAGGGGTTCCCACCGTCACCTCCTTGGGTTTGATTAATTTGCTACAGCAGCTCACAGAACTCAGGAAGCTCATTTACTCACTCAATTTATTACAAAGGATATTAAAGAATACAAATCAACAGCCAGATGAAGAGATACACCGGGCAGGGTCCCAAACAAAGGAGCCTCTGCCTTTGTGGAATTTGGGGTCTCATGGTGTTTAGGATCCAGCATAAAGGTAAATGGAAGCATTCTGGTTCCCCAAACTAGAAGTTCTCCTAATGCCCTCCTTTTGGGGATTTTATGGAGGCTTCATTATATGGGCATAATTGATTAACTCAGTAGCCATTGATGATTGAGTCAGCCTCAAGCCAAGTCACTTCCCCAGAAATCAGGGGGTGAGACTGAAAGTCCCAACCCTCTATTTATAGCTGGTTTCCCTGGCCAGGAGCCTCCATCCTTAGGTGTTTCCAAAAGTCGCTTCATTAACATAAACCTAGTTGTGGCGGAGAGGGGTTTGCTATGAATAACAAGACACCCATTTCACGTTTATGGTTCTGAAGCATTTTCAGGAACTGAGAAAAAAAGACCAAATATTATAACAAAATATGCTCTTCTTGCTCTCATTTCAAAGGCTTTGAGAGCCGTGGGCCAGGAACTGTGGATGACAACCAGATAGGTGCTTTTTATAATTCACAACACCACAATGACATTGTATTATATAATTGAAATTTGCTAGGAGAGTAGAACTAAAATATTCTCACACACAAAAAAAGTATGTGACGTGATGGATGTGTTAATAAACTAGATGTGTAGAGTCCTTTCACAATGTCTGTGTCTATCAAATCACCACAATGTATGCTTTAAGTATCTTAAATTTTATATGCCAATTATACCTCAGTAAAGCTGAAATTTTAAAAACGAAACAAGTCTAGAGTCTCTTGCAGAAAATAGACAAAAGAGGAACACTTTCCAATTTATTTCATGAAGCCAGGATTACCCTGATACCAATGCCAGGCAAAGAGAGTACAAAATATGCAAAAATCATTAGCAAAATATTAGCAAATAGAATCCAGCTATACATAGAAAGAATAATACACGATAGCCAATTGGCATGTATTTCAGGCATGATGTTTCAATATCCGAAAAATCATTTAATGTGATTCCCCAAATTAACAATATAAAGAAGAAAATTCACATGATTGTATCAATTGATGCAGAAAAAGCAGCTGACAAAATTCAAAATTCATTCATGATAAAAACTCAGAATATGAGGAATAGAAAGGAACTTCCTCAACATAAGAAACATCCTTAAAAACCTATAGCAAATGTCATACTTAATGGCAAAAGATAGAATGCTTTCTCCCTAAAATCAGGAACAAGGCAGGGACATCTGCTGTCACCACTGCTGTTCAATATAGTACTTGAAGGCAAGAAAAAGAAAAGTCATCGAGATCAAAAAGAAAAAAAAAAAAACAACTATCTCTATTCACATATGGCATAAAAGTCTACTTAGAAATCCCAAGAAATCTACAAGGGAATTCTTAGAGTTAATAAATGAGTTCAGTAAGATCATAAGACACAAGATCAACAAAAGAAAGTTAATTGTATTTTTGTATGCTAGCAACAAACATGTGGAAACTGAAATTAAGAACACAAGACCACTTATAAAAGACCACTAAATAGACCACTAAAAAAAAAAGAAATACTTAAATATAAATATAATAAAGCATATACAGAACTTACATGCTAAAAACTACAACCTGCTGATTAAAAAAAAATCAAGGAAGATCTAAATAAATGTAGAAACACACCATGTTTATGGATTAAAAGACATAACATAGCAAGATATTAATTATCTCCAAACCAATATGTAAATGAAATGCACTTCCTATCAACATTCCAGCAAGATTCTTTTGTGCAAATACAGGCAAAATAATTCTAAAATGTACATGGAAAGGGAAAGGAACTAGAATAGTTAAAACTTAAAACAAAATGAGAAAGAAGGGAAATCAATCTATCCAAATTTTAAGTCTTTTTATATAACTATAGTAATCAAGACTGTGAGGTATTGGCAGAGAGGCTGACACATAAATCAATGAAACAGAATACAGTCTAGAAATAGCTCCACATACGTATGGCCAACTGCATTTTGACGAAGGTGTAAAAATAATTCAATAAAGGAAGGATAGTCTTTTCAATAAGTGATGCAGAAACAACTGGACAGCCAAAGACAAAAATAAACAACAACAACAACAACAACAACAACAACAAAAAAACCCCTAAGTCAACCTAAATCTCTTACCCTATAGAAAAATTAACTCAAAATGGATCATAGATTTAAATTACGTACAATAGAAACTTAAATGAAAATGTGGGAGAAAAATCTTTGGTCATGGGGCTTGGTGAAGACAGACATGACGCTGAAAACACGACGCATAAAAGAAATAACCCAATAAATTGGACTTTCACAAAATTAAAAACTTTTGCTCTGTCAAAGACCCTGTTAAGAGAAGGAAAACCAAGTTACAGACTGGGAGAATCCACATATTTGAGGATTCATGTCTAGGATATAAAAAGGACTCTTAGAGCGCAATAGTTAAAAAACAAACAAACAAACTAACAATCCAACTAGAAAATGGGCAAAAATGTGAAGAGACATTTCACCAAATCAGATATGTGGATGAGAAATAAGTCTATGAAATGATGTTCGATAGCACTAAGCATCAGAGAAATGTAAATTAAGACCACGAGGAGATATTGCCAATTCACCAATCAGAATGGCTAAAAGAGAAAGTAATGACAATACCAACTGCTGACAAGGGCATGGAGAAACTGGATTTCTCCTACATTGCAGTGGAAATGGAAAATGGCATAAAGCTACTCTGAGAAACAGTTTGGCAATTTCTTAAAAAAAAAAAAACAACTAAATATGCTCAATCATATAACCCAGGAATTATACTCTTGGATGTTTTTCCAAGAGAAATAAAAACATGTCTATGTAAAAACCTGCACATGGTTATTCATACTGGCCTTATCTATAATAACCAAATACAGTAAATAAATAAAATGTCCTGCAATGGGTAAATTGTTAGACAAACAGTGGTATATGCATGGCGTGGAATATTACTTGGCAATAAAAAGGAAAAGACTAGCAACAATTAGGATGGATCTCTAGGTCATCGTGCTGTGTGGGGAAAAAAGCCAATCTCAAAAGGTTGAATACTACATGATTCCATTTACATAACCATCTCAGAAATTATACAGATTAGTGATGGCCGAGTGTTAGGGACAGGGGTGGGGGCAGAGAATGGAGGTGGTGTGACTAGAAAGCTGGAGCTCCAGGGAGATCTTGGTGGTAAGGGACTAGTTCTATATCTTAACTGTGTTGGTTACATGAATGTACACATGTGATAAGATGACATATAACTATAGATACACTTTATACCAATGTCAATTTCCTCACCTCCATATTGTACTATAGATACATAAAATGTAACCAATAGAGGTCCAGAGCATGGGGGAACTCTCTGTACTATCTTTGCAACTTTCTATGAAACTGTATTTCAAAATAAAATTTTTTTGTTAAGTTTACAGTAAACTATGGAACATGGCACAATTGTAAGGTGGTAGTGTGAAAATCTAGGCAAATGACAAGCAAACTCGTGGGGCTGGGTGCTTCTAAAACTTTTCTCTCTTCAGCCTTTTCCATTGTTGTTGCTGTCTGGATTCCAAGATTTGGGGTTGTTATGGCTTCGGAGGTATTGTCCAAAACAGTGTTTCTCAAACTTTGATGTGCATGGGAATCCTCTTGAGGGATCTTGTTAGAATGTCGATTCTGATTCCAATGGTCTGGGTGGGGCCTGAGATCAGGACCAGGATTAGGGTGAAGGGGAAAGGGCAGGATCATTCAAGTGCAGGGTCAGATCCTGTCTTCATTTAAAATTACTTTATTTTGTTCATCATAGATATTTTGCAATAATTCTGATTTTTTTTAATGTTATTTATCCCCATTACTGAGTTTTTGAATTCCCCCCTTAATTTTTGCACTGGAGGGAGCTCTCCCCTTTGGCCTCACACTACTCCCAGCCCTGCCCCAGAGTCAGAATTTCCAGCAAACTCCTGAAGGGACCACTGCTGCTGGTCTATAGACTATATTTTGCATAGAGAGGGACTACAGACAGGTGCGGCAGCCCCTGCAACTTTAGGTTCCCCGCAAAAGATGTTCTCCTCCCGCCCCAACTCCACCACCACCTCCACTTTGGTGATAAGGGCATTTCTGGACATTGGCAGGTAGTTTCCTGGCAAAGCTGTAGCTAGGGCCTGGAATTTAATTTCATGCCAAGCTTCCCGAGATGTGGTCTATTTTTGTCCCTCAGCTCTGGCCCAGAGGCAGAGCCAAATCCCTCTAACATTTTACACTCAGGTCCAACCCATCCTCCATTTGGCCTACCCTCCTTTCTCCTGTATTCACAGAGGAGGAACCCATGCCATGGGGTGGACTTGTTTTTTCCTGCCCTCAGCACCATGAGGATCCACTATTGTCTCACAACTCATTCCAGGCCACTTTAAACCAGGTAAATCTCCCCTCCTGACAGCCTGTGCCGTACCTACCAGCCACGGACAGACACAACACAGATGATTTGTCCATTAATAATAATTCATGAGACAGACATGTCTCGTCTGCCTCCTGGCTACACAGTGAAACCAGCTGATGGGTGTAATCTATTCTCCTCTTCCAGAGAGTTAGTGGAGGAAACACTGTGGTCAGGGCATCGATACTAACTCCATTTTTCCTTTTCAGCTGCAATTAGAAATGACCCTTTCTGAGTTGTATTCACAGCTGGAACTGCCTGAATTTTTCTTATTTGTGAGTTTCACAATCGTGATCTGGATTTGTACACATTCTAAAATTTAGGGTTTTTTTTTTATTTAAATATTAGAATGTTTATTGGATCATAAGGGAAAAAACAAAGTAGGGTTCTTCCTGCTCAGGGGTTGGAAATTGTTTTTCTTTTAAAGGAACCATCCCTGTGGCCTAGCAAACTGAACCTTGGACATTCCTTAACAAAAATTTAGTGAGCATTTCTCATGTTCAAGGCTCTGTGCCAGGTGGTGCTGTGGGAGACACAGAGAGGTAAAAGACATAGTCCCTACTTCCAAGGATCTTTGGTTTTTGATGCAGGGATACAATATGCTCTGCTTAGATAATGGATATAAACCTGAACAACAGCAACATTAAAATGCTATAGGATTTCATGGGAGGAAGTGATCCCAATGGGATCAGGTGGCCTGGGAAACTTTTCTGGAACAGATGAGACTTGGGCTGGGTCCTGACAGTAGAGAAGAGGAAGGCGTACTAACTGTGTCTTTTTATTTTTCTGTTTTCTGATGCTTGGACACCTGGAGCCTTGCTGGCCCTCAAGGGGACACCACTCCCAGGGTTAGCTAAATCCTAAAGACAGTAAACGATGCACCCGAGAGCACACCTTTCAAATGCAAACTAACCAATTCAGAGCCCATACCCACAAACACACCCTCTGTGTGGCTCTCATGCAGGCCACCCCTCCCCCGCCCCATCCACCTGCCCTAATCACCCCAGGACCAGGTACCAAACCAATAGAGACAGCTTCTACATCACAGAACCACTGGAAGTATTCATACTGGCTAACTGTAAACCTGATTACCCTGCCTCCCCACTTCCTTCCTGCGGAAACCACAATAAAGGCTCTGGCCTGTGTTTCCCTGACTCCCTCAATCTCCTGACTGGTGCCTCCCCTGTGTGGCCCTTCTGCAGCAAGACATGTCCTCTACTCTCGGGATCTGTGAGTGTCACTATCTTTTCAGTGGCGATGGTCTCCTGATCTGTTGGCTTCGCCACACCCAAACAACAGTAAAACCTAGATTTTTTTTTTTTTTAATTTTTTTTTTTAACGTTTATTTATTTTTGAGACAGAGAGAGACAGAGAATGAACGGGGGAGGGGCAGAGAGAGAGGGAGACACAGAATCGGAAGCAGGCTCCAGGCTCTGAGCCATCAGCCCAGAGCCTGATGCGGGGCTCGAACCCACAGACAGCGAGATCGTGACCTGAGCTGAAGTCGGACGCTTAACCGACTGAGCCACCCAGGCGCCCCAAAACCTAGATTTTTAAAGCAGAACAAAGAAACTTATTCCAGGGGGAAAAGGTGGCATGAGCAAATGGACTGAATCAGGAATGGAGTCTCCAGGTCCTACAGAAGGCTCTAGAGCTTGGCTTTCTTTGCCTGAAAAGCAATGATACTGTTTTCATGCCTCATCACTAAGGGGGTCTTGCCCTCCCCAACGTGACCTGGAGCACCCTCCTGGATCTCCCTCTACTCCCAGCCCCTCCAGTCCCAATGTGTTTGGGAAGCAGAGAGCTGGGTGATCAACGTTCCCCTGGGTGGGCGAACCAATGGATCATACGAGGTCGTATCTCTCTGAGATGTCTAACCTAAGCCGTAAGACAGTATTCAAGTGAGCGAATCACTCGAATCTGAAAGAAGTACGAAAGGGAGCATTGTATCTGACATTGACCCATGAGTGGGACCATGGAAGCCCACTGGGCCATTCCTTGGTCACTGCTAGCTGAGTGGGCTGCAGGCCCCTGTAATAAGTGCAGGCTAGTTATGGACCCAGTCTCCATGGGGAGCAATTGGCTTAGCTCTTCCTGGAGCTGGCCAGCCCTGCTCCCCAGCCAGCCATGTACCAACGCTCCCATCACATCTCAGTGGAACTGGCGGAGAAGATGTACATTCACCAGAACAATGGCCCCTCCTCTCCTCACCGGGTACTCTTAACTGTAAGAGAAGCAGTGAAATAGAAAGTCTCTTGAAGTTATGAGAGCACAGTTTTTTCTTCACCTGCTTACTCCTATCTCTCTGACTCAGGAAGGCTACATTTCCCAAGGCGATGATGACGGGGTCCCCAGGTTTGGGGTGTTCTTCCGCCCAGTCTCTGTGGCCAATGGCTGACCAGAAGAAGAGGTGGGCTGGGCATGGATGCCTGTGGGGGTCCATCTGAGGCCCTTGAACGGACCCATGTTCAGGGCAGCCCTGCACCCCCTGACCAGCGACCCTGGACACAGAATCCAGTTCTCTTAACTGTCTGTTTGCTCCCACCATCTGCCCCCATCCCCAGTGCATGCACCTCAGGCTGCCTTAATTGACCAGGGAGGGTAATGCTTCCTGGAAGTCCTTGCACACCTGGATTTCCTCTAGTGCCTGGATTTTCATCCACGTGTCTGGCTTTTGCAGCCCCTTCTACGTGTAAGGATGAACCAGCTGTCGGGGAGTAGCACAGAGCGGCATGGTTCCCTTCTCATGACTGCTCATCTTACTTGCTCCACTACCTCTGGCTTCGGAGAATTCATGTCCCTTCATCTTCACAGCTAGGAAATGATTTATGACCCTCACTTCCACGACTGCCACTTCTGACACACCAAGCCGGGGTGAACATCTCATGTGTCCCGGCTGCTAGGTGCCCACCCCGAAGTCTGGCCTCTCCATTTGAATCTTATCCACTGGAAAAGCTCCCCAGATCCCTGCCTCCACTCTTTCCAAACCACACTTCTTGGAATTCGCCCATTATTGGGAATGATTTTTTTTTCTATTTATTTCTTCAGAAATAGAAAGCTAAATATATATGTAAAAATATGGCGTGAACTGGTTTTCCCTTCAGTGAGACTCATAAACACATGGGAGAATTATTTTAAAAACCCACAGACTGTAATACTAAATATAACTGGGTGGGTGGCTGGGTAGGGGTGGGGGAGAGAGGGGAAAGGCGGGGGAAGGAATAAAGACAGAAGAGCACACATGATGTGAAAATCCCACCGTGGTTTTTTGACAGGTTTCTGTCATTTGCATGGAATCAGGCTCTATTTTTAACTACATGTCTGTTATTTCACACTTTATTAACCATTAACCTTTTTGAACACAAGTTCACCACACAGGTTTCTTATTCAGGGATAATTCAGGCTCTGAAGTAGAGTTTATCGAGGGAATAGCTTTGCTTTTACCAAGTAAAACAAGTAGAGCGCATCAGGCAGAGAAGGGTCCCTTTTGTAGAGATGTGGTCCTGCTGAGGCTCTAGGGCCGGGCCACACTGAACGGGCCTGCTTAAAAGTTAAAGGTTACTTTCCCCCTAAGAATGTTACTGGAAAAATACTGTCTCGTACAGCTTTCTTACTTGTGTTCATCTTCCCTCTCTATTTTCCCATGAATCAGTAAAAATATCTTCCTGAATCCAGGGCCCCCCCCAGCTATGGGCAACTAACTCTCCAGGCTTGCCTGGAACTTTCCTACTTTCAACACTGAAGTTTCCATGACCTGGAAGGGCTCGCAGTCCCCAGCAAAGTGAGATGGTTGGTGTGGTGTGCTGAATGACAGCCAGGCCTCCAAAGAAGTCTGCGACCTAATCCCCAGAACCTGTAAATAGGTCACCTGAACATGGCCAGAGGGACTTTGCAGGTGTGGCATAAATGAAGGACCTTGCGATGGGGTGAGATGGGGAGGTGATCCTGGATTCTCCAGGTGGGGCCGATGTACTCACTGAGAGAATGCCGGAGGGCCAGATACAGGGATGATGTGACAATGGAAGCAGAGGGCAGTGAGAGGTTTGAAGATGCAGGAAGGGACTGTGAGACAGGAAGGTAGCGGTTTTCTGGAAGCTGGAAAGGGGAAGGAAGGAGATCTCCCCCAGAGCTTCCAGGAAGAACTATAAAACAATAGTTTTAGGACTTTCCGAACTATAAGATAATAACTTTGCATTGTTTTGAACTGATAAGTTTGTGGTAATTGATTGCAGCAGCAATAAGAAGCTGATACAATTGGTCACCCTTCCTGTTCCTTGAATCAGCGTGCCCAGTGAACCAATGAACCACTCCGTCTTGTTCTACATGAATAGAACCAAGGGACAAGTATCAACTCCTGCAGAAGTGGAGAAAGGAAATTGGCTCACAGAAATGTACCATGTGTTGGACTCTTTCAAGGTCGCAGAAAGGACACGGTTTTGAAGCAATTTCATTGATATTGTAGAGTTTCCTCTTTGAAGGAACCTATAAGTAAAGAAATGTATAATAACCTATGAACAACCAAAATTAAGCCTTTGGAATTCCTTAAATTAAGACATGGAGCTTGCCTAAGAGGCAATAGAACATAAGTTTATAGACTCTAGGTTCAAATCCTGTCCCAAGCATTACTAGTTGGGTGACTTTGGGTTGGTTACTCAACTGCTCTGGCCACCAACACATCTCTAAACTGGAGATAATATTATTCAGCTCACAGGGTTGTCAGATAATAGATGTAAAATAACACTAGAACCCAGGAAACATTGGCCATACTTTTCTTTCTTGGGGAAGTCTAACAATTCCTTTGGGGAGGAAAGTTATGAGATAATAGAAAAAAAAAAAAAATATATATATATATATGCACACATATTGGTCTCTGACCCTGGTTCCTGGCACAGAATTCCTAAAACCCTTGTAAATTCCTAAGTGACAAGAGCACTGGGAACATCTATTGTTCTGATATTTGGTTTATGACCCTGATTCCTGACACACAGTTCCCACATCCTTTGGAATCTCCTGGGTGATAGCAGTGTCTTTTGCTCTAAATGAGATGACTCTTGGTGCTCCTGGATGGGAACTGCTCAGCAGAGATCAAGCCATGATTAGAAGCTTGGAATTTTCAGCCCCTACCTACTCCCACCCTCAATCCTCTAGAGAGAGAAGAGGGAGCTGGAAAAGGAGTTAATATTTGGTCAGCCTATGTGAAGAAGCCATCATAATATTCCAGTAGTAGGGGGTTCAGAGAGGTTCCAGGGTGCTGAACACAACATGGGGAAGGTGACACATCTGAACTCCAAGGGGACAGAAGCTCCTAAGCTTGGGACCCTCTCAGACCTCACCCTATGTATCTCTTCATCTGGCTGTTCCTCTATATCCTTTACCATATCCTTTAATAAGCTAGTAAGTGGGGGCGCCTGGGTGACTCAGTCAGTTAAGTCCCAGACTTTGGCTCAGGTCATTCCCAATCTCGCGGTTCATGAATTCAAGCCCCACATCGGGCTCTCTGCTGTCAACGTGGAGCCCGCTTCAGACCTGCTGTCTCTCTCTGTCTCTGCACACCCCCTCTCTCTCAAAAATAAAATAAACATTAAAAAAAAGTAAGCTGGTAAATACAGGTAAGTGTAAATATAGGTATTTCCCTGAGTTCTGTGAGCCACTCTAGCACATTAATCAAACCCAAGGAAGGGTCTTTAGAACCTCCGATCGACAGCCGGTGGTTGGGCAAAAGCACAGGTGACAAACCTGGGCTTGTTACTGGCTCCTGAGATGTGTGTGAGTAGGGGGAGGGGGCCACGCTGGCGGGACTGAGACCTTACCTGTGGGATCTGGTGCTATCTCCAGGTAGGTAGTGGCAGAATTGAGTTAAGTTGTAGGACATCCAGCTAGTGTCACAGAGAAGGGCTTGTCTTGGGGAAAAACCTCCACACAACTGGTGACCAGAAACGTCAGAAGCTTGAGCAATAAAGGAGACATCCAGGGAAGAGAGTCCTAGTGTGGAAGAACTGAGTTTTTCCCTACATAGAAGGTGGAAAACCGAGTTTTTTCCTTATTACAAAAGTGAAGGTGGGACAAGGAAAAATCAAAAACTCTTTAAAAAAAATATGCAGCTTGTCATTGTAGGGCTATTAAGTGTAAATCTTACTTTCGTCCTAACGCTCTTGGTGCCCCTGCAATGAGAGATTTTTCTTGGTGCTTGTTGTAGCTTGTCCTATCCTCGATTAGAGACAGCAGATGTGCCTCTCTGGGCTTGAGAAGCCATTTCTGGAGAACGAGTGTCTGACTATCCCCAGCCCCTGAACTCCCCTCGTCCTTAAGTGCAACCCAACAGAAGTTTCCGAGTAATGCCAGACAAGCCAAGACTGGGTGTGGGGGCTTGCTGTGCTTGGGCAGATTTCAACTCTCTTCAGTGTAAGCTGAGTGGCCGGGATGTGTTTGGATGATGGATGGAGGAGAATGGCACATGCAGGAAATGTCAGGCTGGCCCACTGCTCTCGAGGTTATTGATCATGCTCTGCTGGTGGCTGGACAGAGGGGCTTTCTGCTGCGATGGATGAGACTGCTTTCAAAGGTTTCATTTGTCTTCGGCAACTCTCAGAGCTCACAGAGGGTTTTGCTGCCTCTCCCCAAGCTGACCTGGAGGCATGACTCCAAGGGACATCAGCAGGAAATGATCCTACAATGGCCTTCAGGATCATGATGTGAAATCAGATACCTTTGTTGTATATTCCTTAAGGCAACATTTTTTTTTTTTTTAATATATGATCCAATTAGTGTCAGTGAGAATGAGGGGAAGTGTGCACTCTAACACACAGTCGGTGGGAGTATAAATTGATTGCCTTTTAGGAAAGCAATATGGCAGTCAGCATTTATCAAAATGACAAATGGGCATAACCTCTGACCTGGCAATTTCACTTCCAGGAATCATTACTACAGAAAAAACCTGCACATGCACACAGACGTGTGTTCAAAAGGATGTTTCACTTCAGCATTATTTGTAATAATAAAAAATCAGAAATAAATGTGGAAGCTATCAGACAAATTACAACACATACAGCCAAAGGAATATTATGTAGCCATTAAAAACAATGGGGTAGACCTATTCAGTCTGACAAGGGAAGGGCTCTAAGACAAGACACATTGTTAAAAATAAATTCAACAATGAATTTTGAAAAAAATTCAAGTCACAGAACAATACCTATAGTATGGTGGCGTTTGAATAAAACTATACGCATGTACAATAATTTCAGGCAGTGATTATGAGAGCAATGAAGAAAATAAAATGGGGAGGGGAAGTAGAGATTGGGTGTTGTGAGTGGACTTCTCTGCAGAAGTGACAAGGAGGCAGGGAAGTGAATGACAGGGCACCAGCCACACGAAGACCAGGAGGGAAAGTGTGGAAGATCATGGGGTACAGCGGGTACAAAGTCCAGGCTGGTGCTGATGTCAGGGAGGTTGGAGGGAGACCAACCCGGAAGGGCCTTGGGAACAGGGAAGAAGTTTGGGATTTTATTTTAAGTGCTTGGATGGTTGTAAGCAGGAGAATGATATTTTTTGAAATTTTAAAATTTGAAATGTTGACAATTTTGCAATTTTCAAAAACCTGAAAGCTCATCTGGCTATTGGGTAGAAAAATTGTGGGGGGAGCAAGGGTGGAGGTAGTGAGACCGATTAGGTGACGATTATGAGTCCAGGAGAGAAATGACAGGCATGAAACTGCAAATGGCCAGGCCTCCCATCTGAAGGAGCCACGGTAAATGGCATCTTATAAGGTGGTTGATAACTAAGACATTATTTTAAAAAGTATAAAGGCCTGCATGAAGTAGAGAGTAATATTACAGTGGGATTAAATTTTGCAATAGCTGATTAATTATGAAGGTTATTTTGTCAGGACCATATTTGATCTGGTCAGATCCTTTCTCTAGAACATGGCTTTTTATTCAACAATCTGATATTACATTGTTAGTTTATGAAATGGGTAGCAGTATGGCTCCCCCAAACCCAAGAGTTGAAAGCAGACCCCAAGAACTATGAAAACCTGTGCAAAATTCCTAAGTAAGCAGTAAATCCCATATTCTCATGCTCTTAAGCATATTATGCATGTGCTTAAGCATACTTCTCTCTCTGGGTTTTGTTCCTTTTTTTAGCTGAAGTTACAGTGCCCCCTAGAAGACCAGACTTGATATTCTCATCCTAATTTTAGGCACAACAAGTATTTTCTCTTGGATGAACCCTCTGAGCAGTTTCCTGAAAAATTAGGGTGGACACCTGAAGACTCATGGAAATTCACCCTGGGCGGTCCACAGCTCGGCTCTTTGGAATGTAGAAGATGAGCTTTGTGACCTTCTGCCGGGAGGGCAGTTCTAATTACAGAGCAAAGAGAAAGACTGCCAGGATCAGGTAAATGTGCAGCCAGTCTGGGCGGGGCCCAGACGGACGCTCCCAAACATTCTTAAGATGCCGTGTTTCTAATTATTGAAAGACCTTGGAGAGGAAATCTGGATCTTACTACCTCTAGGTCAGCTTCCCACACTGCCCTGATCCTGAGATGGCTCTCAGAAACTCCTGTGTGAACAGCCAGCACAGAACATGACGGAGTCCTAAGACTTTCGATCTAGCACCCAGGGTGATACCGCAAGCCCTGTCTTCCAGAACGCCTCACACGTCAAATCACAACTATTGATCTTTGCTTCATCAGCCCAAGCTGAATCAAATGCCTTTAACCTGTTCTGGTCCCTCTCCTGTCCCCAGTGGTTTCTCAAGAAGACCAGGAAGACCACTATTCCTAAGGCAGTGCTAGATCAGTTTGCAACCAGGTTGATTTTGCTCTCCAGGGGACATTTGGCAATGTCTGGAGACGATTTGGGTTGTTGCAGTTGGAAGGGGGATACGACTAGCTTTTAGCTGGTAAAGGCCAGGATACTGCTAAACATCCTGCAGTGCTCAGCACAGCCTCCCCAACAAAGAATTACCTGGTCCACTATGTCAACAGTACCAAGATTGAGAGATCATGTTCCAGATACATAAAACAAGGCCTCTGTCTGAAAGGTAAAGTGGGAACTAATGATGCTAACACAGGTGGAAGAATTATAGCCCCAAGAGAAGAAAAACAAGGGTATTGAGATTTCAGTGTCCACCTTTCCACCCCTTCTAGCTCAAGGGACTGTTACTGGGAAAAGTGACCAAGTCAAATATCATTAGGACAAAATGCCCCGTGTGACAAAAGGATTTCCAAGTGATCCAGGAGGGTTGTAAGAGATTAGTCCGGAGGTTCGTGTCACCCTAAGAGGCTGAATATCCAGACTCGCCTCTGAGTGAAGGATGGTGCTTCTGTTCAGCTGCCTTCTCCCCCTCTAGCTGCTCCCATCCCTTCGCTTTTACAAACGGAACCTCAGCTTAGGGAGTCATGCATCTAAGCTCCAGAAATCCCCCTGAGCTGACAGAAAGAATGGTTTCTGTGCACAGTACTTAAAAAGCACAGGAGTTTGGACCAAGCAGACTGAGCGATTTAGGGAATCCTTGGCTAGAGATCAAGGGAGACCCTTTCTCCTTGCAGGCCCTAATTAATTCATGGTTCCTTATGAAAAACCGTGAGGGGAATAATTCAGACAAGCAACAGCAAAAGGATTTTTTGGCCATCTATTTTCTAGGCTCAAAGTAATATTATATAATAATCAGGTAAAACAAATTGCACTGTTTTATTGGCACTCTGCTGCTAAAGATTTTTTTTTTTCTTTCTGGAAGTTCAAATGGCAGGGACCTGTTTGCACTGTCTTGGCAGGCAGTGGACAGAGAGGCTTTCTCTAGCCAAGCTCCCTTGGAAGGACCTGCCTCCCGCTTCTCAGGTCAGGGGACAGGAGGGTCTGCTTTGTAACCTGATGAGTAAGAGCCACAAAATGCAGTTACTACTTTTCTCATTCAGAACCTGAGAAGTGGGCAAGATAGTTGTGCAATACGCTCACACTTCTGGCCCCCTACACACACACGCACACACATCTCTCCTGGTGTTCTACCCAATTTAACCAAACAGATTTAGAAATTTGGGAGCATACTATGAAATAGGGAAAGACGGAGAATCACTTTTTCTAAGCACATTGTCACAGGTTTGTGTTGTCTTTTAAAATATTTTTATTTGTATTTTATTTTTAATTTTTTTTAACATTTATTTATTATTGAGAGAGACAGAGCATGAGCATGGGAGGGGCACAGAGAGGAAGAGACACAGAATCCGAAGCAGGTTCCAGGCTCTGAGCTGTCAGCACAGAGCCCGACGCGGGGCCCAAACGCACAAGCCACAAGGTTATGACCTGACCCGAAGTCGGATGCCCAACTGACTGAGCCACCCAGGTGCCCCAAAATATTTTTATTTTTAAATAATTTCAGACTTAAAGACAAGTTGCAGAACTCCCATACACCATACCATTCACTCAGATTCCCCACTTGTTAATATCTTACCCTTGCTTTATCATTTTTGCTTTGTGCATACTCGATTATTATTACTTTTTAAACTATTTGGTAGTAAGCTGCCTCTTTGCTCCTAAATACTCCCGTGTGTATGTCCTAACAAAAAGGGCATATTAGTGACAGTTTATTAAGCTCGTCCTTTTCCAGCTGAAGGACAGCTGAACAACTGGCAAATGGCTTAAAAGTCTGGCAAGCAGAATAGGATTTTCCAAGGATCTCCTGTTATATCTGGGTTCAAATCCTGGCCTCACTGCTTTCTGGCAGTGTGACTTTGGATACCTACTTAGGTTTCTTCATCTGTACAATGGGGAAAATGCTGGTATCTCCTTCATAGGTCGCTGGGAGGACCAAATGAACTAAGTCACCAAGTAAGACTATACACAGACAGGCTTAATGTGTGAAACAATACACAATAACAATAGTCTTCATGGTAGCTACTGTCTCCTTTTCTTTCCACTTCTTACTTCCCTGTAATTATTTAGGATTATTATTCTCCAGTATTTCTGTAGCCAGTACCCTTTGCTATGAAGTCTAGTCCCCCTGTTTTCATTGGAGGAGCTGACATCAAACATGTAATCTCCCTAATTTCTTTCTCTCCCTGATAGTTCCCCTCCCCACACACCCACATCAGTCTTCTGTTCAATTTAACCATGACACATTTAGAAATTTATAAGCATGCTACAGAACAGAATAGAACAAAACTTCATTTCTTGTAAGGTTATTAAAATATCTGTGCTTTAAAGTAGGACAACCACTTATATATATACAATGGAATATTATGATCAAAAAGAATGAAATCTTGCCATTTGCAACTATGTGGATGGAACTAGAGGGTATTACGCTAAGCAAAATTAGTCAGAGAAAGACAAATATGATTTCACTCATATGAGGAATTTAAGATACAAAACAGATGAGGATAAGGGAAGGGAAGCAAAAATAATATAAAAACAAGGAGGGGGACAAAACATAAGAGACTCTTAAATAGAGAACAAACTGAGGGGTGCTGGAGGGGCTGTGGGTGGGGGGATGGGCTAAATGGGTAAGGGGCATTAAGGAGGGCACTTGTTGGGATGAGCACTGGGTGTTATGCATAGGGGATGAATCACTGGAATCTATTCCTGACATCATCATCGCACTATATACTAACTAACTTTGAATGTAAATTAAAAAATTGAAAAGTAAAAAAAATTAAGAAATGTAGGACAACCACAAAGAACCTAGTGTGCATGAGATCACATCTCTTCACAAGCAATGGGGTGGTGGTGATTTGAGCTATTTACCCCTGAACACAGGGAGACCCCTGGCTTCGGGGTATTTGGGTCAACCAGTTGTACTTTCCTTCCCTAGACATGGATCATTGGGTATTTGGTTAGGAAGAGAAAAAAGAAAACTAATATTTAAAGTACGCTTACTATGTCCCCGGCCCTTTCACAAGATGTTTAGATATTTCCACTTCCAAGCATTTGTTTTTGAGACACAGACCTTTAAAAATCCAGTGACAACAGGTCAGATCAATTATCACTAGCTACTATCAATGGGCAGCTCCAAAGGCAAAGGCTGGAAGAAATGCCTTGAAGCAGAAAGCTGTGGTTTGAGTTTTCTTTCCAGGGACCTGCCAGGTGTGTGGCTACTGGGAATAGGGTGGCTTTGGCTGAGGCACAGCCTGGGGCCTCATGTTTATGAGGATGCCTCTGCCAACAGTGGTTGCAGCTGAAAGTTGAGCAGCCTTCAATGTGCCCCACATGGAACCTTCTGCTTGTCTCCAGAGGCACCCAAGCACCCTCTTACATGCCTGCAAGCCTTGCACAGCTCCTTGAGGATAAGGCCCAAACTCCCAAGCAGACCCCTTTAAATCTGAACCTTAAGGCTCTCTCCTGCACCTCTGCTCCTGCTTCAAGCATGCCCTTTCCCCCAGCAACAGGGATTCGTGAACACGCCCCACTGGTGCCTTCACCCTTGGGTTCTTTCCACCTCAAATGCCCTTCCCCAGCTCGGTAACACCTGCCAAAGGATTGTGGTTGACCCTTCTTTGGCATCTCCAGGACCCGGCCCCTCCTGATCACTTAGACATCAGGCAATACTCAACCAGTGCTCGAGATGTATACAGCGTTGCACTGAATTACAGCGCACGTAGGTGCAAAAGTGCAGCCACCTTGAGAGCTAGAATTGCCAGTCTGAAGGTGAATTTTTCGCATGCAAATATAGTAACTTGTTAGGGAAAAAAAACCTTTGTGAATTCAAATTCCTAACATTACCTCATAGAGATTTCAAGAGATAAAATAATAATTAGGTCCAAAACAATTTTAAATTAACACTTTATGTACATATTCCAACCAATTATTTTTTCTCTTGTTATCTAGAACATTGGTTTACCACAACACAAAGACAGGGATGATTATAAAAATTAAAAAATGGAGTATATTCAATGGACTATCCATCCTACTGTGACAGCTCTCTGTAGTTGACTCTGAGATCATGTGAGGCAGACACACAGATAGAAATAAAATACTTCTATTTATGTATTTATTTATTTTAGAGAGAGAGAGAGAGAGAGAGAGAGAGAGAGGGAGAGGGGCACAGTGAGAGAGAGAGAGTCCTGAGGAGGCTCCTCACTATCAGTGCAGATCCCAATGCAGGACTTGAACTCAAGAACCATGAAATCATGACCTGAGCCAAAGTCGGACGCTTAACCAACTGAGCCACCCAGGAGCCCCAGAGGTAAAGTACTTCTCTACTTGCCTTTAAAAGAGTTCATTTAGGGGCGCCTGGGTGGCTCAGTTGGTTAAGTGTCTGACTTCGGCTCAGGTCATGATCTTACCATTCGTGAGTTCAAGCCCCACGTTGGGCTCTGTGTGGACAGCTCAGCACCTGGAGTCTGCTTCAGATTCTGGGTCTTCCCCTCTTGCACTCTGTGTGTGTCTCTCTCTCAAAAAATAAAAACACTAAAAAAAACCCAAAAGGGTTCATTTATATCTCCACTGTTTTAACAAAATAAAGAATAAGTACCAAGTTTCCCAATGGCACAGCATTTTCACCTTGGTGAACACACACATCATGCATGTCTGGTGACATTTGTAGTAACTAGTCCAGCATTCCTGTCGTGGGCACAGTCTACACAGGATGTGTGCTGTATGTGTGTAGGTATATGTTTAATTCAACCCAAATTAAAGACATCATGTCCAAACTGCTTTTGAAATATAAGAGTACCCCAGGGACTGAGCAAACCACCAAATTCAGAGTAACCAGTCTTTCATTTCTGGTTTGTAGATGTCTTTTTCTCCTTAGTGACTATCAAAATAAGCCACCATTCTGTGGGAGTGGTCAGCCTGTATTGTTCTCCTTGGGCTCACTCTGTGCCAGTCCGGACAGCATCTACAGACTGGAGTGCTTGAGGCGGTGAGGCAGCTTTCTTTAGAAATGGCGGGGACATCATGGAGTCCTCCCCACCCCACCCCACCCCATGTGCTTGCTTTCCCAGGGACCTTCTCTCCTAGGATCTGGAATTTACTTTGACACAGGTCAGAGAGCCAATGAGGAGGGAGCAGGTGGCAGGGCCCAGGGTCTGTGCCACCTGGAGGGGGGGGGGGGGCATGTCTATCTCCCTGACTCCTCTGTGCCACCAAGGACCACTCTGTGGGATGGGAAGTGAGGGGGGAGGGGCCCATTCCTTTCTCCCCTGTAGGCTCTCTAGCTTGAAAAGGAAGAGGATTCATTCTTTCTGACCTTTTCTCTTTGTGTCTGAGAAGATCCTGTGCCGAGCCAAACAGCGATCCCAGACTTTCCCCTAGGCTACAGGAGTGTCAGGGCCCACCAGCCCACGGGGCTCCCCAGACTCCAAGCTGGCAGGGCATGTGTTCCTGGTGGACTATCCAAGCATGTGGACACTTGGTGTTCTGGAGGGCAGGACTGTATCTCATGCGGCTTGCTGCCTTACCCGCCCCACCCCCAGCCCTTGGCAGAGCATCTTAAGTACTGCTGATACTCCATGAACATTGAGTGAGTGAGTGAATAAAAGCAGACCAATATTCATAGGAATATTGCATAGTAGGCAACATACGTTGGGAACAGCCCCTTCTGATTCCCCGTCTCCCCACTAGTGGAAACCTAGGGCTTTGCTAGCAGCGTTGAGGCCTCCTGCCAGGCCCCAGCTCTGCATTTTGGAACTCTCATTCAGCATCCCACGTTCCAGACCTCAGTGCCTCCCTCCTGCCCTCAGCCAGATGTTACTTAGTGCCCCGACCTGACTAAGCACTAGACGAGTGTGTATTTTCTAAATGTTACCTGATCTGACTCTAACGCATACATTTGAACAAGAGCCCTCAGCCTGCCTCCCCAAAGGAGCAACTCTAAAGTGATCATCTTAGCAGTCCGTGTCGAGGTGGGGGAGGTCCCTCTAGGTCGGAGCCCTTGGGTCATATCTCAAAAGTGGCAGCCACAGGGCAATGTGACCAGGCCAGTCCGCCCTTCTATCACAGAGGGGAGGCCCAGAGTTACCCTGCCGGATCTCAGCCCCACACCCCAGCCCCACCCTGGGCCTGAGCTCTGGTCCCCTCTGCATTCTCTGATCCCCACGCCTCCCCACCTGCACTGTAGTCACCTCTCCAGTCTCTGCAAACAGAAAAGCCCTTTAGAGTTGATTCAGCTTCCCCCTCACTTTATTAACAGACAGGTAAATGCCCAGAGAGTGCAGAAGCTAACCTCTAGAGCTAGAAAAGGATTCTTGAACCCCCACCCGAAGGCTGTTAACTCCAGGGCTTTCGACACTGGTCAAGAGACAGGCACCTACCTATGATAATGACAGGAGCTATTCAAAAAGTTTTGCCTAGGGTCCAAAGTAAAAAAAAAAAAAAAAATTATATATATATATATATATATATATATATATATATATATATATATAGTAACCAACTGTTAGCATCAGCTGTGAACTGGATATTGTACTAAGCACTAGATACAGATAACTCCCCCAGTGTGAGGCAGAGACACATAAAAAGACAAATATAATAGCATTCAGAGTTGTAATAATAGTCAAATCTTCTGAGTGTTTTTTATGTGCTGGACACTGTGTACAGGCTTTACAGTTCCTAATTATTTTAATGACAGAGGGAAGCTCGCCGCGCTATGGAGGCTCTGAGCTCCACCAATGGAGGTGGGAAAGTGCACTTCTGACCCTGGTCCAGCTGCTCGATGCCTCGCTTCCCCAGCAGGCCTGGGGCCCCAGCGGCAGACCCTGAGCCCCGCGCTCCTCTCAGTTTGGCTTTCCTGGGCCTCCACCCTGAAGCTCTCCTACCCGTTTGCAGACCCTGGCCTAGCCTGTCTGAGAAAACCCCAGGCTAGATGAAGAAACGGGGCCTGCCTTTGGAGCTGGCTCCTGATGTGAGAGGAGGAGGGCGATACAGAGGTGATGCCCACAGGAAAGGAGGAAGTGAGCCGAGTTCTGGGTTTGGAAGCTAGGTCAGCTCTAGAAGATTTATTCCTGTTCAGTTTTGGAATTCCGAAACCAGAGCGAAGTCATCTTGTCCTCCCTGAGAAAGGAAATCTCCCACAGAGAGGGTGGCAGGGGAGGAATTTCTGGGGCTGGCAGGTCCAGAACGGGGTGGGGAGGGGTCAGGAGGAGAGGGCAGCAGAAACTTGCACAGTCCTGGGAAAGCCCTAAGTCCTTCCTGCCTGGGTGAGCCAGAGGCCCTGGGCTCCATCTGCTGAGGTCTGTGAACACACACCACCACCAAGCTGCTGATCTCTGCCTCCACCTTGCTAGACTTCCACAATCAGCCGCAGGAGCAGAGGACATTCGTGTCCCAGACATAGAGCTGTGTGGTCTGGGGTCTGGGTGCCTGAGGAAAGAGGGAAGGGCTAAGGAGTACGAATCCACTAAGGATTTCTTAAATTGCCTTTTGGTTGTTACTATTTATTTAATCACTACACCAGCCTCTATTAGGGGTGGTATCTTTTTTTTTAAGTTTTTATTTGTTTATTTTTGAAAGAGAGAGAAAGAGAGACAGAGCAGGGGAGGGGCAGAGAGAGACTTCCCAGCAGGCTCCGCACTGTCAGCGCAGAGCCCAGTGCTGGACTTGAACTCATGAACCGTGAGATCATAACCTGAGCAGAAACCAAGAGCCAGAGGCTTAACTGACTGAGTCACCCAGGCACCCCGGGAAGGGGAGGGGAGTGGTATCTTTAAGCACAGTCTACAGATGAGAAGTGAAGGATTTGCTTAAAAAATGGCAGAGTCAGGATCCCATCAGGTCTGGACTCAGAAGCCCATGCCCTGGGGACACACGTGTGTGTATACTCCCGCATAATACCCCCCAGGACTGTCACAATGGAAACTTCACTGAAGTAGAAGTCAAGATTGATTTGCTCTGGTCTTGACTCCACTGGAAACCGGTTGGTGGCTTTGGGCTTTAGTGGACTCTCCTGAAAACAAAATCTGCCCTGCAGCCTTCCGTTCTACCAATACTAAGTATCTCCTATGTGCCAATGACTGTGATGAGTGGCAGGAAATACAAGGATTTATAAAGTCACGGTCCTGCCCTTGAGTAGTTGGTATACTAGTGGAGGGAGAAAGACTTTTAAACAGATGATTTCAGTGCAATGCCTACGTGCCCAAGTGGTTGTAGAGTTTCATGAGATGACATGTGCAGATGCTGAGCGAATCCAAGGATCGCCCTGATTTTCCTGAGATTGAGCCAGCTGCCTTAGAAGCCAAAGGAGAACCAAGAGCAGGATGGGAAACTCTTCCAGAGCAGCTCAGGGCAATCCCTCCGCTCTCATCAGTGCCTCTCCACACAGCAGGCCAGGGGGTGCCTCTTGCTTCCACCTGGTCCAGTGACAGTGCCATTCTTCCTTTCCTTTCCTTCTTTCCTACCCTCTCCCTCCCCACCCGCCTTCCCTCTCTGGCTCTGTCTGCCACTATTCTATGAGTGTCCCAAGGGAGTCCTCAATGGGGCGACCAGCAGCATACCCCTTCCGGATCATACTGGAGTTAACAGTTAGGGCATCTCCCCAGCTGTGGAGTTGAGGGTGGGGCACAACCTAAGAAGACCTTGGGGGGCAGTTTTCCAGGACTGCCCTGCACCTGTGTTGTGGAGAGTCCCTATCCCCTCATTCCTGTTTTCCGGGACCCATCCCAATATGCAGAAAACTGATTTATACATCTCTATAACAGCCTCTTCCTTACTCTGCCTGTGGAGGGGAGCTCTGGAGTAGCACGGTCTTCTGTGCCGAATTGGGGTAAAGAGGGACCACAATGCGTGGACTGATTTCCTCTGGAAAGTAACTCTGGGTCGTTGGTGGAAGAGAAATAAATAGATCCTCAGTGAGATGAGAAGGATCTGAACCTTCTGGGCTTGGGGACAGTTTTGGGGAGTGTGGAGGGAGGTGACAATACTTGAGAGGTAGCTGTATTCAAAATGTACATGGTGAGAGAGATTTTTTTTTTTAAGTGTTGCTCTATTTTGAGCAGAACACCCTTTTGGTGTTCTTTGAGCAGTTTTAGCAGCGACTTAAATTTCTTCGTGAATGACTTTTTGGCTATCCAAAGATTGTTTCTCTGAGTATATCACCATCTCGGGACTGGATCACCAGGCAGCTATGCTTTGGGTGGGTTACACCAACACTCACAGAACTTCATCCAAAGTCACCTGTTCTAACCTCTTCATTTTGTTACAGAAAAAGAAACAGACTGGAGCCAGACAGGCCCCAGGTCCTTGTTTCTCACCTAATTTCTTGACCAAGGAGCAGAATTGCTGCATCCTTGCAGCTGAAAGGGAACGAGGGGAGATTGGTGAGCTGTCAGCACAGAGCCCAAAGCAGGGCTCAAACCCATGAACCGAACCGTGAGATCATGACCTGAACCGAGGTCAGACGCTCAACTTCAACCGACTGAGCCACCCAGGCGCCCCTCTCTCCCTGCCTTTTTAAAGCGACATGGGCTTTGAGCAAGTTACCTCATATCTGAGCCTCGGTTTCCTCCTCTATAGAGTCAGATTAATAACAACTACCCTGCAAGGTTGTTGAGAAGTTGGAAGGAGGGCATGGAAGTGTCAGTCAACCTGTAAGTGTGCAATGACACAAAAAGGTCCATTCCTCCTCCCCACTAGAGAGAGTTATTCCAACCTACTTCCCTAAGCCTCCTTCCCCACTTTCAAAAAGGATGCATGCTTTCCTCCTAGGAGAAAGGCCAGACACATACATAATAAAGGGCTTAGTGCGAGAGCAGGCCAGGGAGGGAGGCATCCTGAGAGGCTGGCGTAGGAGAGGGTTTATTTATGGGGGAGGGAGGGACAGGATTGAGAGTGGCCGGCCGGAGTAGCTGTGGTGTGTAAATTATATGAATAGAACAAAAAATAGGATTTTAATTAACATTACCAGGACTACACATTTCAGTGCCTTTAACATCCTTGACAGTAAAGATGGAATAACTTTTAAATTACCAGTGAATGTTAAATGGCCGTTCCTGAATATGACACCCCCTGAGACTGTACTATGTGGCTTATGGGTTAAGAAGGGGTACAAATATGAGGGATTGTGGTGTCATCTGACTGTGGGACCCTTGAGGGAGAGAACATGTTCAGGCGTCTGGCCCCAGGCTCTCCTTGGGCTCCGAATTCTCCTTCTTCACTAACCAGTGCTGCACCTGCAGACTTGATGCTCAAGGAATAATTACAACCACTTAGGGCGAGATAGCTCCTTCTCGCCTAGAAATATCGTGCTCCACCCACCCCATCCAGATGGCCAGACCGCTCCCTCCTCCTACCTTGACTCCTCCCAAGCTGGGCCTGTCCCAGTCACTGTCCCCAGCTGGGACCTCCTACATATCACCAGACTAACAGTCTGCAGAGTGAGTAGCAGCCTCAGCAGCTGTCAGGGGACCACTGATCCACCACCTGGGTCCCCAGGGCCCCTGGAACAGCCATCTGGAGCCTAAGCTCTTCTCAGCCAAACCACAAGGTGAAACTTTCAGGACTACACAGCGAAGCCTAAGCACCCTCCTGAACACTTGAGACTATTTAAGGTCCATTCCCCTGGTTTTCAATGCCATCTGTCTTCAGGGAAGCCTGGGTGGCTCAGGCAATTGAGCATCCGACTTCAGCTCAGGTCGTGCTCTCACCGTTCATGGGTTCAAGCCCCATGTCAGGCTCTGTGCTGACAGCTCAGAGCATACAGCTCACTTCAGATTCTTTGTCTCCCTTCTCTCTCTGCCCCTCCCCTGCCGGTGCTCTGTCTCTCAAAAATAAATAAATAAATGCTTAAAACTTTTTTTAAAAATGACATCTGTCTGCTGACAACTCCAAAATATCGACACCTTGCAGACCTCTTCCTGAGTTTTAATCTCAGAAATCAAATTATCTGCCTGACGTCTCTCACTCAGATGTCTCTCACAAATATCTCAAACCTGATACATATAAAACTAGACTCTTGATATCCATCCCCAAATCTGTACCACCACTCACCATCTGCTCCCTCCCTGCAACAATGACACCTCTGGGGAGGTATCCTTGGTTTCTCCCTCTCCCATAACCCCCACCCCCAGCCCCATCTGACCCATCAATTGCCTCTAAACCCCACCGGCTCCTCTCCATCCTCACCACCACCACCACCATACTCCACAGGACACTCATCTCTTGTCTGGATGACCAGGGGGGTGGAGCTGAGAGGAGCCGGGGATTGGAAAGGCAGCACGTTTAAACCGAGGCTGGAAGCCGGCTCACTGCTGCCCCCACCCCTCATTACCATGGCGTGGAGTTAAAATCGGCCAAGTTTGAGGCCAAACTTGACCCCACTGCCCTCTGCAAACCTGGAAAAACATTTCAGTGCCATCAAGGAATGCTCTGTTAATGTAAATGAGCAGATTTAGGCAGAGAAAGGGACTGGTATACTACCTTCCCTGCCATCTTCCCCCTGCCCCGCCCCATTATCTTTGCTTCGTATAAAATGGGGGAGATCTGACCAATGCCTATGTGCCAAAATGGGACAAAGGTTAGCTTGGGGGCCCGATGGAGGGGTCTTCATAAAATGTGCAAAGGGACCCCAAATCAGAAGCTTCAGGATAGATGACCTAACTGGGGACCTGAGAGGGGGCACAGCGGTAAGAGCAGAACTCGGAAGGGGTGACCCTTCAGCTCCCCTAGAGAAATGACTTCATGCTGTCCAGGGCAAGAGAACAAAAGCCAAGCTACATTAAAACAGCAGATGCCAGCAGAGAACAAGCAGGGGTCAGATGCCCTTCCTTCAGCATCAGAAAGATACACATGCCCCTTGGAATTTTAAGCAAATCCAGGGAGAAAGAGAGAAGGAAAAGGAAAGGAGGAATTCTGGAATTGCTCATTAAAAGAGAGCGCCAGAACTTTCTATGTCATCTGCACTGATGAGAGGAAATGGACTCTCATTAGCTAAGTTTTTCGTCATAGGGAAATAAACAAAGTTAAGTGTCTGCACGCTGTACTGTTCAAGGTGGATAATCTCACACTGGTGACAAGTCAACCCAATTATTTCCCTTACTTAAAATCCAAACCCAAACCCCTCACTTTGACTCCCAAGCCCCTCCATAGTCTGGCTTCTATCTTCTTCACCATCCTCATTTCAAACCTCTCTTCCTGGACCACACTGAATGCCAGATTCTCTGGCTTTCCTTGGATTCCTTCAATACTCTAAGCCTTTTTCTGCCTTGGAATGTGCCCTCCCTCCCTCCTTTTTGATCCTTCAGGTGGATGCCACCTTCTCTGGAAAGTCTTCTCGGACCCCTTTCTAAGTAGGCTCTTGTGACTCTGCCCCTCATTTCCATCTTCTCAACACTTAACATTGTGCTTTTTTTCTTTCTCTTTGGCTTGCTACCTGTCTCCCCCAGATTTAAATTCCCTGAAGGCAAGAACATAGACTTTTCATCCATCACCATTATGTACCTAGTTCCTGTTACTATGAGTAGGTTGTTGATAAATATTTGTTGAGTGAATGAATCATTGGATCCCCAGAACCCACCCAGTAGTGTCTGCCACAGAGTAAATGTGGGTTCAATGACTGTGGTCCAAACAAGAAATCCTCAGGGTTACCCAGGAACCAGCAATCACACCAAATTCTCTTTCTGGGTATAGAGTATATCATTAGGGGCCACTGGCTCAGGATATCCCATTTCACCATGGTCCTTCCTGGTCTCTTGCCCCCAGCAGATCAGGACACCTAACTAAGTCCAGCCCCTTGACTCTCCAAGTGAGAAACCCCAGGCCCCATGAGATGATCTGACTTGCCCGTTACTTCCCGCTAGGACTGACCCCCACATCTGAGCTTCCCAACCCCTAGCCAGAGCTCTTTCCCTACCTCAGGAAGTTCCATTCTATATTCTATTTCTTCCTCGGTGTAGGTAAAAGGATTTTATTCCCTTTCTTTCAACTGAATGCAAACACAGCCACCTTGTAAAAGGATTAAAATCCATAAATACTCTGGAGAGATACATACATTTATCTGCATGAAAAAAAAATGGAAAAATGAAAAGTGTCATGTTCTTTAAGGGACTCAGGGCAATCTTCACTGTTTTCTTTAAGCTAATTTAATGCTTGATGGTTTGGGGAAAGTGCAGCAGAAACCTCTGAAGAATACGTCTAAAGAGACCCAAAGTATTACACCTGGACCTTGTATTATTTCCCCAATGGAGCAAGCCTGATCAGTCGATTGTTATTATTTTGTTTTCTTTTTAATGCAATTTCAGTGTGGTTTGGATATTAAAAGAGGCATCACCTTTTCCCCTCACAATCAAATAGTAGTTAAATTATATGTTATGACCATTAGCCCTATGTGGGCAGTCTGTTTTACTTCTTCACTCTTTGCCCATCACATAATACAATTCTTCACACATTATAGGTGCTCAAGAAAGAAGTATATAAATATTTATTGAGCACCTGCTATATCCTGGGTACCCTGCCTGAGTGCTAATGGTCAGAGGTGGGCCAAAGGAACATGTCCCTGCCCTCATGGAGCTTATAACTTGGAGCAGGAAGACAGAGAAGACCAGTATTTATTTTGAAGTGTATACAAAAACACCCACATAAATTCAAATTGAGAAACATGAACAGGATGCAATAATCAGGTAATGGGCAGAATGAGGCAATTAGGAATACATGCAACAGGGGAAGGGAACTACCTAGATACGGTTGTCAGGGAAGCTAGGTTGGAAACAATACTTTTCATTTGAAGTATGGAGGAGGTGGAGGAATGAGCCAGTACTGCCATTGCTGACCTGCCTACCAGGTTTGCCATCAAAGAGATTTAGAGGCCCAGCATTCCAAGTGGACACAACAGAAGGAGCAAAGAGTCGAAGACAGGAGAAAGTTCAGTGTGCTCCAGAACATGGAAAGTCTAACATCACTGAGTGGTTCTGCAGGCAACAGACCATGTTGGACGTTTCCTCTAAGGGAAAGGTGACGTCATTGAGGGGATTTAAGAAAGTGACATGGTCGCACTTGCATTTTAGGAAAGCACTCTGGGCTGTGAAGAGAATGGATTGAGAAGCTAGAGGAGGGATATTGCCATGGACGAGGTAAGAGTTGGCGGGTCAATGGAAAGAGGAGGATGGACTCAAGATACACACTGGAGGAAGAATTATGAGGTTACCTGAGGATCTGGTTCTGGGGGGTAGAGAAGGGCTTGGATAACCAGGTGGATGGAAAGAGACTGGGGAAGAACCAAGATAAGGAGATGAGTGGAATCAGTCTCCAGTCACACCACACAGGAGTAAAAGGGTCCTGGATGGCTTGCTGCCATTGCCACTTTCCAGCAGTGCTCATGTTCTTTTTTTTCTTTCTTTAATAGGAAACTAGAAACAGAAATTGGTGAGATACATGATCTCCATCCACACAGCAAACTATGGACATGTGTTGGCCTAAGAATCAATAATCCAGCAAGCCAAATAGACTATATTTGCATGCAACCCCCCTTGTCACCTTGACAGTTCACATGTACCATTGCTTCTTACTGTCTCTGTTCCTCTAACAACCTTACTGGTTCAGAAATCTGCACGCTGCACAGAGACTGGAGTTTCCTAGAATGGTTTACCATGGAATGGGTGGTAGGGCTGAGTGACTGAAGAAGAGAAGGGATATTTATTTGGCAGCACAGAGCTCTCTGTGCCCACATACCAAGTGATTTCTCTGTGCACAAGGACATTCATGAGTCATTAGGGCAGATCTCTTGCGATTGGTGCCTGGAGAATTGGAAATGAAAATAGTCCTTTTGGCTGCTGGTTTTCTTCTTTTGCCCTGGGAGGCTATTGCTTTTCCTCCCAGCTCCTCCCTGCCCCTGTCTGCTCCCTGGCTCCCCTGGGTTTCAGAGGAGCTAGCACTGAACACTACCTTTTCTCACTTAACATCCTCTCCAAATTAGCAAATCCGCTCTCTTGCCAAATCTCTAGGTCGGTGGCTCATCAATGTCAGCTGCCCACATAGCTTCCATGACAGGGAGGTTGCTGCAGCCAGAATTCAGGGCCAGAGAGGAGAGAGGAAGGTGTCATGTGAGGGATTTATCACTTGGTCCTGGAACTGAAGACCGCACAGCACTGCAGCTGGACCCCAGCCACTCAAGCACGCTGAATTGGCAGGTCCTTGAAAAAGGTGAGGGTCCAGACACCACCGCGCAGGACCCTGGCTTCCTCTCCACCCCTCTTACCTACAAAGACTGTGAAGGGGCTAAGCTTTCTTTGGATATGGTCTGAGACTGAGATCAGCAAATCTGGACCCTTAGGGAGCATTTTGGAAAGTGCCTTTGTGGTACTAACACGACAACAAGCCTTTCTAGAAGAGTCCCCTTCTGTGATTCACCATCTCTGCCTCCCTGCCATTCCCCAGATGTTCTTGTGCAACGGTCCCTCTGTCTTCTAGTCCTTCCTGCTGGAGGTGGAGATCTGTACTAAGCCCCAGGCAGCCCCGAATGAGCCAGTACTGCCATTTCTGACCTGCCTACCAGGTTTGCCATTAGAGCCCGAAATCATCCTGCTCTAGTCTGAGGGAGTTGTCTCCTGGTGCCCTGCCTACAGTTCTTCCCAGCTCCAACACATAGTGCCACTGGAATGCTGCTCCCCAGTAGTAAACTTCTGCCTCCTGTGGGGAGATCTTAAGGAATGTTTGCCCGATTTACAATGTCTCCCTACACTGACCTGAGAACTCACAGAGACAAGAAGCTGGCAGCCATCTTGAAAAATGTGTCCTTGTTCTCCACTCCATTCACAGTTGATTGGACTAGAAAAAATGGAGAGGAATTTCCCCCTTGATATTAGGAATGGAGGAGAGAGAGACAGACAGACAGAAAAACATGGAGACAGAAAGATCTGGCCCTTCTCTGAGGCCATGGTTGGCCGCCTTACGCTGTGAATCTTGAGATTTAGAGGTCACAAGTCAGCAGAATGAGTGAATGATGAATCAGGTACACAGAAGAGGCAATGATGAGAGATGAATATACTTCAAGGAATCCCCACAGCATTCCAAATTTGAGTTTCTAGCCTCTTTGAAGCCCATCCTTGCCCACAGGGGTCATGATTATTATAAAAAGTCCCTCTTCTTGCTGAAGTGATTTCTGTCCCTACCACCAACATAGATGAAAGCACCAATAACCCTATTATATTTCTTTAATTTTAACATGCACCATGAGCATTCAATAATTTTTGTGTGTGTATGTATATGTGTGTATGTGTTGGGGGAGAAACACTACATTAAAAATAAGTTTGTATGACTTGTTCCAATTTTAGAAATGTTAAACATGATGGGGTGCCTGGGTGGCTCAGTCGGTTAAGCATCTGACTTCCGCTGAGGTCATGATCTCACCATTCATGGGTTTGAGCCCCATGTTGGGTTCTGTGCTGACAGCTCAGAGCCTGGATCCTGCTTCAGATTCTGTGTCTCCCTCTCTCTCTGCCCCTCCTCTGCTCGCACTCTGTCTCTGTCTCTCTCAAAAATGAATAAACATTAAAAAAAAATTTTTTAAAGAAATGTTAAACATGAAAAGCATGTGTCTTAGCATTGAGGAAATAGGACACTTCAATTTTTAACTCTTTGATCCTGACTCTTAATTAGGTAAAATGGTTCATTTAAATGCAATTAAAGTGTATATGTCTCCGAGTCATTAAGGAGTAGCCGAAATCTATCTATTACTACCTGTGTGAGAGATCTACTTGCGTTAGCCTTTGGTTATTCCTACTAATCCTGCCATGAGGACCATAACCATAACTACCACCATGGGGATCATAATCATAACAGGCTCTCTCTGTTAAGATTGTTGTCCAAACCCATACTGTCCCCCTCATGCAGGACAAAGCCTCATTAAGCTGTCCATCTTTCCAAATGAGGCTGCCCACCCATTGCCTTTCTGCCAAGTGTGTTCATTTCCCTCCCTCCCTCCTCTTCCTCTAGGGATCCCCCAAGGTGAGGTCCAGGCAGCTGCAGGGATGGCTTGGCCCAAGGAGAGACGAGTGTTCTATGGAGGGCTTGCAAGCATTCAGTGTTAGAGTGGTATAGAAGCCATTGAGCTAAAGATGTAGAACTGGGACACAGAGAGCTCAAATGAGGTGCACAGGGACACCTGGGCAGATACTAGAGCCAGGTTTATCCACCTCCGGGCTGGGCTCTACTTGCTCTCCAAGACACCTCTTACCACCCAAAGTAGGGAGACAGGGAACCCAGAAGGGAGACAAAGGGAGCCAGCATGGCACCAGCATAATGGGTGATTAAGAGAGTGGATCCGCTTCCAGGGTGCCCAGGTTCAAATCCCACCTCCACCACTCCCCAGTGGCATTGGGTCTGGCCAGCGATGTTAACAACTTTGTGCCTCAGCTGTCTTATCTGTAAAATGGGAGATGAAAAGAGTATTGCAGAGGATTGTTACAGCATTATAATTAATGTGAGTAAAGCCTGTTGAACAGTGCTTGGCACATACAGTGCTCTCTCTCTGTTTGTTAAGTAAAATCAAGCAGCCTCTGGAGATCCAAGATCTCATGAGGAGTCTGGGGGCAGAGCCATCCTGGGGCATCAGGTGGACAGTCTCTCAACATCAGGGCTGTGTTATAAAAGCAGCCAGGCGGAGACCCACAGAAAGGGGGGTAGGAACGATGCTGGCTTGCAGCTTGTGCCACATCAACATGTAGCCCATCACCTTGCCCACCACCAGCCCTCCTCAGGGAAGCTCCATATTCTAAGTGTGCATTCGTTAGCGGTGCCCTCGAGAACCTTGTGGGTGGCAGTGGGGCCACATGCTGACTGGCCAGTTCCGCCCACTCTCAACAAGCAGGGCCTGGTGGGAGGAGAGGGCTTCAGAGGCTCCTGCTGGAGGAGGTGTGAGTGCTTCCTGAAGTCTGGGTGGGCCTGGAAGGGGAGAGCTGGGTCACAAAAGGAACTCCTAAGCCAAGGAGGCATTTCTTACTAACCCCAAAGCATCTGAGGTTTGGGGGTTGTTTTTTGTTGTTGTTTTCCAACCTGCATCTTTAAGGATTAATTCAAACAGGGACAGTGAGCTGAAATCAATTCCAACAGGCAGTTCCCCTCCCTTTAATGTCCTCTCAGGGGTCTAGAGTAAAATATGCGGAAAAAGGTTTTCACCCCTTCAGGGCTCAGAGCTCCTAGTCTCCATCTAATGATCCCAACATCTCACTCAGATCTTTATTCAGCCTCTCAGAAATATGGAAAGAACATCCTCTGTTTCCTTCCTTTGCTAGGACGCTCCCCGCTTCTCTTCCCCCACCCCCCCAATCCCCCTCATTTCCCTAGGTTTGTTCAAGGTCCGTGCTGGATTTTCAGGCAAAGAGACTGACCTGGGGCCCCCTCCCACCTGAACCCCTCAGGGCGATTCCACTGAAAGAACTGGGGCGTGGTGGGGGGGCAGTGGTGCACTGAGCACTCGCGCTGGAAAGAGGCAGATGTCCGTCACAGCTGCTGTCATAAAACATGCACAGCAACCAGGGAGAGGGCCTGGTGGAGGGTTGCCAGGGCCCGTTTGCAGCTCGCAGCTGGGGATGAGGAGAGGATGGGAAGGAGGAGGGTGACAGGGAAGCCAGAAGGCGTAGGGAAGGGAGCTGGAGAGCGAGTTGCTGGCAGGGGACCCTGCTGCATAGACAAGATGAAAGGAAAGCAGATACCGTCCCTTGAGAGGCAGAGGGAAGCGGAGGCAGGTTTGGTGCAGGGGCGGGCCCAGGGAATCAGGGAGCTTGGAATCTATACATCTTTCCTCATAATGAGAAGCTACCAAGCTTCCTTTTTGACCCCCCCCCCTTTCTTTCTGGGGCGGTCCCTGCTCACTCTCTTTGGGTTCTCACGCAGCAGCCTTTTCAGGTGGCCAGACACAATGCTGACAAATCCCAGAGGAGCAATCTGTCCCCCACTCACCCAGGCAACCGTCTTGCCAGCAACATGCCCCATCTTGCACCCCTTTGCAACTCTCTAGGTTGAACCTGTGTCCCCTGATAAGAGCTCTGCCAAAACATCGCAGGTGCCTCTCAGCCAGCAGTTTGGCTCTCTGCTAGAGAACTTTATGTTACTGCAAACAAAGGGCCAGTGGGCCTGTTCTAGAATTCAAATGCAGGGCCCAGATTCACAAAGTTAAGCCTAAAGAGAATACTTTCTGTATTATCTGATCTCACCAACATGGAATTTTTTTTCCAAGACAACTTTATCGTATCTGTCTTTTGGGGATGCCATTAACCCAGGAGGTGTGACAGAGTTAAATGATAAGAGGCAGGATATGATATTAATCACTGAGAATACTCAGTGTAAAAGGCACCGAGTGCTGAATAAATTAAGGTTCTAGTCATGTAGACTGGAACCAAAGGGAGGGGAAACTGAGGGCAGCTACAATGGAGAAGAGACTTAAAATGAGCTTTGGGAGCTGCGGGAGCACGTGGGATGGAAGTGAAATGCAATCAGCTACTGTCATCAGCCAGCCCTGCACCAAACGGGGAAAGAAATTAAAAAAGTCAAAAAGACACTTGCCTGCCTTTGAGTCTGTCTGAATGACAGCATGCTATCTAAGCCCAGGAGGGCCACCCCAGAGTGACTTTTAAGCTATGCTGGACCAGAAGGAAATTCCATGACTTCCTTGAATGTGACCATTTCTCTGGGGATCCAAACTCACCATGGAATTTTCCCAGCCTGACACAGGTCCGGGCACCCTGCCCTTCTACCCTTCCTGCTGGCTTTGGGGCCTTTGAAACCTCTGCACATTTGCCCTCATTTTGTTTGCAACAGCAACAGCCGTCGGCCTATCAGGAACCACAGGGTAATAGAAAATGAGATAATAATGGAGGGAGGTTGCCCTCGGTTTTATGGCTGGGCAAGGCTGTGATGTCCATGTCACCGGGTGACGCTGGCACAGAGCTGAGATGCATCCAGCCCCCACTAAAAACCCCATGGAAAAAGACTCTACCCAGTTACACAAAATTCTTTCAGGGAAAAGAACAAAACTCAAGAGGAGGCTGTTGCCCAGAGAACCCTCCAGAGAATGCTTGGAGCTGGTTAAGTGAATCCTGGATATCCCAGCACTCAGAGGTGTTACTGAACATCTTCAGATAGACCCAAATATAGACTCTTGCGTCATAAGAAAGTTCAGATTGGGAGTGTGTTGAGAAGGTCATCTCTACCATGGTAGGCAGAATAATGGTCCCCTAAATATGTCTACATCTTAATTTCTGGAACATGTAAATATGTCACCTTGCATGGCCAAAAGGACATTTCAGATGTCATTAAGTTAAGGATCTTGAGATGGAGAGATTATTCTGGATTATTTGGGTAGACCTAAGGTAACATAAGCACCCTTATAAGAGGGAGGCAAGAAGGTTAGAGTTTGGAGGCCATAAGCCAAGGGATGTGGAAGTTTCTAGAAGATGAAATGGGCAAGGAAACAGATTCTTCCCTAGAGCCTCCAGAAGGGAAAGCAGCCTGCCTGACAGATTTTAGACTTCTGAACTCCAGAAATGTAAGGAAATACATGTATGTTGTTTAAAACCATCAACATGTGGCAATTTATTACAGCAGTAATAGAAAACAAATACACTGACTAAGGTATTTGACTTCCCCATGATGCAAACCATTTCTGGGTAAGCCTGAAACATGGCGCTCCTCTTAGCTCTCTTCACAGAGAATCTACGGCTTGTGCTTCCCTCCTGCCTAATTAATAATGCTGTCATTAATTCTGTCATTTCTGGCTGTGAATTTATTCTCTCCAGCTATCTCAGGGATCCACCAGTGCAGTCTAACTGTTCCCAGAGGTATGAACACTGGAAGGAGAAAATGATAAATACGAGTCCAGAGGCTTTGAGAAATGTGCATGATGGCTCCTCCTCACTGAATGAAGAGGACACTGGAAAGGATCCCCTCCAGCAGATGAGCTTCTCAAAGCTTCCTTCCCACCACACTCGGAGCACCGTATTACGTGACCATGCCACACACACTGTGGTTTGCCTTCACACAATACTGTCCTGGAGACACTCAGGGCCCAGGGTGTGTTGGAAGGACAAGCAGGTCATGAGTCTGGGCCTACTCCATCCCTCATGGTCACCTAGGCAGTCTGGTTAAGAAATGTCAATGGAGACCTTCTGTGGCCTTCTGCACTGCCTCCTCAAGGGGAAGGTGTTTGTCCCTATTCCCCACTGCACAGACACAAGCCCGTATCGAGATTCACTGAGCCCCAGTTGGAATAAGCACTCTCTTCTGTTCCAACTTTGCCACCAAAGGCAGCAGCTCCCAGGCCTTAATGCCCCATGATAGAGATGCTTCCTGTTGCATTTCAACACAGTCTGTGCTTTCCATGAAAGCTGACTGAGGCTGAAAGCCATATTTACTAAATTCATACAAATACATCAAAGTGTACCTTTGCCTGCTCTTGCCATAGGCCCTGGGGTGGGCAACTGAGGTGAGTACAAGAACCCTAGCACCTTGGGTTCCAATTCAAACACCTATGAAAGGCGGAGCATGGGTGTTGGGAGGCTCCAGTGAGGAGACTCTGGGCCCACTTCTTGTTTTCTCTGGTCAGTGGGTCAGGAAGAGGTCACATGATATTGTCCTCAGTGAAGAGAATTAAGGAACTGGAGCACAGTGTGGGATTAGGTTGTCACAAAAGTGTGATTCAGCTGTGTCTCCCACCTCCTTATCATGCTGATTAATAATAATTATCAAATATAACCTGCCAACCACTTTACAGATGCTCCCTCATTTAATTCACTCTACTATCCCATTATTCTCATTTTACTGGGCTTCTGTGAAAGGTCACCAAAACACAGCCAAAATTACAACTCCCAACAGAACAGGTTCCCTCCTCCTTATTAGATCCCATTTCTATTAACAGCAGTACCATCCACTCAGATGTCCAAATAGAAATGTCTGATAGAAGTCACATGGCCTTGTCCTACTCTACATCTCTCCACTTAATTCACCCTTATGTCCTGGAAAATCTACATCTCTGGCTACAGATGCAGGTGGGAAGGAGACAGTCCTTCACTCATTAATGCAAAATATGAATGAACCACCACTGTGGTCATCACCTCCATGTCCCCTTCTGTGTTGCGGTGGTTCAGGGTCAAAGGGCTCTTGTTCTGATCCAAAGGTGCTTTTGCTTGAAAATGTTTCTGATCAGGTCACCTTCGGTTACAGCATAGCTATGTCTCCTTGGGATGGACATTTCTCCCATCTGTATAATGCTTTCCTGAAGCTTGGGGAAAAAAGTATAACTTCCCAGAAGGGACCACACATAACATTCCTCTGGAATCCTCCCCTTGTATTCCAGGATGAACTTGACCATACCTTTCTCTGTGCCTCCACACTATCTCAAGCATACCTCTTTTTGTACTTAACCCTAAGTAAGGTTATTTATTCCATTTTATTATTTTTATGTTTTTACAACTATATTGTATGATCTCGGAAGTTAGGACAAGGTTTAGCTTATTTTTTAATCCCCAGCCTAGCCAGTGCCTGGCATATTATAGATACTTATTAATGCCTGCTGGATAAATAATCTGTGAATATGAGAAGCTGGCCTGTCCTCTGTGCATTGGACGTTCTTAAGAGATGAAGAGGTTTATAGGGACATAGGACCCAGAGCCTTCCACAGCAAAGCACCTGAACTCTATGAAACTTGCTTCTGGGAAGAACTAAAGCCTAGTCAGAATTCAGAATTACTCCCTGAATTTATGTGATTTCCTCTAATACCAATTTTATTCCCTGGCAACAGACTTTAAAGCCTCCCTAAATCAGGACAGTGAACTTCTCTTTGTTGGTTTTTAAGCAGCATGAGCACTGTGGTGTTACTAGAGCAGTGCCACGATCAAATCTAAACCTACCGGACTCAATTCAGAATCAAGCTGGGGGACTTGAATGAACATGGTAACAATTAACGCTATGAGTCACTCACTGTCCCCTTCACTTTTCATTTACTCCTTATAGCAGGTTTCTGTTACACATGGCAGACTGAATATGTACATTTATTTCCACTCTCTTAAAACCCCACTAAAGGGGCGCCTGGGTGGCTCAGTCGGTTAAGCGTCCAACTTCAGCTCAGGTCACGATCTCGCGGTCCGTGAGTTCGAGCCCCGCGTCAGGCTCTGGGCTGATGGCTCAGAGCCTGGAGCCTGCTTCTGATTCTGTGTCTCCCTCTCTCTCTGCCCCTCCCCCGTTCATGCTCTGTCTCTCTCTGTCTCAAAAATAAATAAACGTTAAAAAAAAAAAACCCACTAAAATGAAAGCAAAGGAATAAAAAAGTAAAAATGTTAAGGACAAAAAAAGCGGGAGGGGGGGTAACACCAGACAAAAGATACCCACAAGTTTTTGGAAGGTGAAAAATAGAAGCTTGAGTGGTAATTGACATAGCAGAGTGGAGAAAGTCAAACTTAAGGGCCTAAAGCTCATTCACATGATTGAATCTAAGAGTCAGGGTTTGAAGCACCATTACCTTAGAAAGCATGGAGCTGAACACAGAATAGGGAAAAATTGGTATTCTGAACACAGAATAGGCAAAAAGGGTGATTAGACCCCCACACTCCTTGACCTCCTCCATGTAGTGTTTTTATTGCCTCTCTCTGATCCGTGAAGGAAACTGGAATATCTGCCTCTGGAGCAAATAACCCTAAGAGGTTCTAGACTTTGAGAAACAAGCCAAAGTGAAGGGCAGAGGGGAAGTGCTTTCTGGAATACAAGGGGATTAAAGGAAAGTTTCCATGGTAAATAGTGAAGGTTTCCATACTAAACAGCTTCCTTTCTCATGAGGTTCCCAAAACACGGGCAGACTGGTTTATGTTCTTCAAGCAGAAGACTGAGGACTCCTCTCTGGGGAAACTGAGTGGCTCAAGAAAAAAACATGGATGGGTGTTGGTGGAGCCACCCTTATGTGTCCATAAAACCCACTAGTCAAAAGATTCCATCTCTGAATCAATGAGGCCCAGCTTATGAATGAACAGTCAAGGATCACAGTCAACATAAAGGAGGAAAATCAAAATAAACAATGGAGTCAGGGAGGAAACTCAGAGAAACAGAAGAAATGCAGAGAATAGAAAAAAATGTCAAAGGTAGTATAATATCAGAGAGAGAAAAGATTTTGCATCCATGAAGATGGAAACACTATAACAAAGGAACAAGTATTTATTAGTTCATTCGGTAGATATTTACTGGGCCTATTTGTGCACAGCATTATCCCAGGTGCTGAAAGCAGCAATAGCCTTAGTATAGAACACATTTAACAACCCTGCCCTCACAGAGCTTTCATTTCCATGGAGAGAGATAGATAACAAACACAGAAATAAGTAATATATAGTATGCCAGCTGCTGGCAAATGCTATGGAGAGAAAAAAATAGGGAAGGGAGTTAGGCAGATCTAGTAAGGAGGGATTATATAAACTTAAACATAGAGTCAATCTCACTGAGAATGTAACATTTGAACATAGGAACGAGGGAGGTTAGATAGCAAACAGGGGAACACGAAAAGACTCTTGCCAATTAAAAATATCATGGCCAAAAATTAAAATTCTAAGAAAAGTGGGAAGATCAGGTTGAAGAAATCACATAAAGTAAACCATGAAGACAAAGAACAATAGAAGAGAAAAAGAAGGTAGAAGATGAATTCAGAAGATCCAATCTAAAAGGTTTTCCAGAGACCCACATGCTCATGGTCAATTGATTTGCAACAAAAGCAGATAATGGGGAAAGAAAAGTCTTGTCGATAATCTGCGCTAACACTAGATACATATATGGGAAAAAAACCCAGAACTTCCACTCCTATCCACAACATTCACAAACATTAGTATGAGATGGAGCACAGCACATTTATCTAAATATAAAAGCTAAAATCGTAAAGCTTCTATGAGAAATACAAATAAATGTGTGACCTTGGAATAGGCAAAGCTTTCCTAGGACAGAAAAAGTATTAACTATAAAAGACAAAGTGATAAATTAAACTTCCAACAGAATTTAAAAGTTGTGCTTATCAAATGATACTTTAAAGAAAATGAATAGGTGAGCAAAACAAACTATAGAAAATATTTGCGACATATGTAACTGAGGACTTCTATTTAGGATATATAAACAACTATCGCTCAATAATAAGAAGAGAAACAGCCAAATTAAAGGAAAATGCATGAGAACTTGAATGCACATTTCACAAAAGAAGATAGATGAGCGACCGAGAGCCACATGAAGAAGTATTCGACATCATTAGGAATCAGAGAAAAGCAAAATAAAAGTACAGTGAGATACCACTGCACACCTGTTCTTTTGAAAAAACAATGTACTTTTAAACCTTTTTATTTTGAAAGTAATTATAGATTTACAGGAAGTTGCAGAGTAAAAAGGGGTCCCATGTACTCTTTCACCCAGTTTCTCCCACTGGTTACATTTTACCTCACTTTATACCAGTTTGAAGACCTACAGTTAAATAGACTGACAAAGCCAAAAGTTGGTGGTGATGTGGAAGAACTGGTCCTGGTGCGGTTGTAAAATGGCAGCCATTTTGAAAAACGATCGGGTAGTTCTTTACAAAGTTAAACAGTTACCATATGACTCAGCAATTCTATTTCTAAATACTTACCAAGGAGAAATGCCAACATATGTTCACAAAAATACTTCTACAAGAATGGTTATAGCAGCTGTGTTCATAATAGCCCCAAACCAGAGACAGCCCACACGTTCATCAACAGATTGGATAAACAAATTGTGGAAGACTCATATAATGGAAGACTACTCAGCAGTTTAGAAAGGATAAACTCTGCTACTCTTTAGAGCACAAATAGATCTCAGTAGTATTGTGTTGAGCAAAGGAAGCCAAATGCAAAATAATATATAAGGTGTAATTCCATTTATGTGAAGTTCAAGCATGCAAAACTAATCTACAATGACAAAAATCAGAAAAATAGCTTCCTGTAAGGGATAAGGGCTGTATGGACGCAGGCATGAGGACACTTTCTGGGGTGGTGGACATGGTCTATATCTTGGCTAAGGAGTTGGTTACATGGGTGTATTTATTTATCAAAATTCACTGGACTGTACATTTAAGATCTGAGCTTGTCACTCTGTATAGATTTTACCTCAGTTTTCAAGAATGAAAAGAATGGGGGGTGGGGAAGCATTTCTACAATGAGAGAGAATGAGATAATGGAGGAAAGGAAAAAAGATACAAATTATATTTTTACTTTAAAATCATCACATCACTATTTGATATATTATTTATGTTATTATCATAACAAAGATTTTATAAATAAAACCCAGAGACATAAAGAAGTTAAGTAATTTATTAAAAAGTAAGGCCCTGAATTTAGGTTTCCTTACTACCAATAAACTTAACCACCTCCTCTCTGCAGCAAAAAATGCCATATGTTTGAGAAGCCTCTATAATGGAGAATCACTATCAGTTTGTGGGCTATTATAATTATTCCTACAAGAGTAATGGACCAAGGATTCAGAAGAAGCTTCTCTCTGTTGGCAACAATCATTTCCTGCTCCATTTTTAAATTCTTAATCACTTAGATACCTTGAGCCATCAATACTCTCGATCCATTTGCACTATTACTGCCATCTTCCAAAGGTCTAAATGCCTCATAGATGATGCTAGAAGATGTTGCAAACCAGGCTTCTTTACGGAGAGAGGTTGAGCTGTACTCAGAGGTTTAATCCCCAAGTAAGGAACTGCTTAAATGTACACACCCTTGTAGAATACTTTATTTGCTAGTGCAATCTAAGGAATAACCTGGTAATTTCTCTTATTATTGGTATCAAATAGATCCCGTCCCCAAAGAAAGTTATTGCATGTGCTATAAGAATGGCAATGTTACAGGATACAGCTAGAAGAGTGCACATAAGTCTGAAAAATCATAACCCTGGTAAAGGTATCATAAACTCGGAGTTCTTCAGATGAATAGGGGTGCATCAGAAACCTGAAAGACACTCAATTCTATTTGAGCTAGAAGGGGCCTCAGAGCTCATTCATTGCAAACTTTCACTTCACACATGAAAACCTGAGGTTCATTGTGTGTTTGTATGGGGTCAGGGGAGAAGGGAGAGAAAAGACATTGCGGAAATGCTACTAGGATCTCGGGCTCGTGTCCTGGTTTTCACGTATTAGAGGTACGGTCTCCATCAGGCTCTTAACCGCTCCTCGGATTCTCTTCTGTAAAATGGGAATAAAAGAATCTTTCCTGACCACCCACATGGTCTTAGAATTAAATGAAACAGGGCTTAAAAGGCTGTTTTGTCAATGCTGTATTAGTGTTTGCAATTACTATTGTACAAGTTGGTAAATGGAAAAGCTAAATCTAGAAGTCAGATTTCCAGAGTGCACTCCATCAGTCTGAAAAATGGCCTCTAGACCACTTATTCATTAGTGACTCAGGAAGTAGCATCTGGCTTCAGGTGGCTGTGGAAGAGGAGGGCAGCTGCCCACGATAGTGCTATGGACAATGCGGCCTTGGGTTAGGGCAAGAAGCAACTAGAAACACCCCCACATTGAGGAATTTAGCCAGGCAACCTTTTTTTGGATGCTTCCTTGCCAGTCTCAGGCTAACAATGGCAGTGGGGTACGGCGGAGAGGGCAGGGCTTGGAAGAGAGATGGAAATGTCTCAGGGCATCAGAACCAAGTGCCTCTATTTCACTGTTGGCTGAGCGCACAGTGTCCTGCCAATGGCCCCTCTTTCCCCAGTCCCTCCACAAGGGCTCCTCTGGGGACAGGCATCCCATTATGACAGGTACAGCAGCTCCTGTTCCTGAGATCACAGTTCTAAGTCCTCGGGGATTGATGCCCAGAGTAAGTGCTTGGACACTGCTTTGGGTGCAAGTGCAGCTCTGAGGAATCCTGAGTTCAAGTCCCAAGGCCATCATTCACAAGCTGAAGCTTCCTGGGAAAAGATCCATTTTCTCCGAGCTCCAACTTCTTCCTACTTAATTTTGAGATAATAACAATACTTCTTCATAACGTATTGTAAGAAAGGTAATAATGCTGATTAATATTAATTAAACACTGTGCTGGGCACTGTTCTAAGCACTTGACGTGGATTATCTCAGTTGTCACACAGTGCAATTTTGATAACTGCTCTGGCAATTATCATGGTACCTGAGAGGTACCATGTACACCAGTAAAGTGACATTGCCTATGAAAGAGCACCTTTATCTCTGCCTTCTGGATGGTCCAGTGGGTCTCTGACAAGAACATGTCTGCTGGGAGTAGGGGGAGGAGAGGAAGGTTGGAAGCGTTCATGTCTGGGACACACAGGTGGAGCCATTACTACTGTTAAGAATCAGCATCCTGGAAACCCAAACATGTGAAAGAGGGGTGGCCCCTTTGACCATCAAAAGAGCCAGTGGGCTGATTAGAATGATTACAATCTGCAGAGATACTGGTCCCATCATCTTCCTTAAGGTCCACTGCTAACCAGCCTTGCAAGGGGCCTCAGGCCAGAGAATCAAACTGCCTGGCTTCTCCCTTCCTGGGAGCTGCCTCCCTGCAGGGGGCAAAAGTGCTAAAGGGCAAACAACTGTGCTAGCAAACCCAGCCTCTCACCCTGCTTCCACAGAAGGCACATCCTCAAATACAGCTAGCTGGATGGTACCCGGGAGGTGAAGTGGCTGGTACTGATGGCCATTTGGATCCTACCACTGTTTCTTCTGTTTAGCTGCTTCTCATGGACAGCAGGACTGGGAAATTTTTCCAAATACCTCCTTGACTTAGGCGTGAAGACATCTGCCCTGATGCTAGGAGATATTTGTCCTTCCAGGCCTGCCATGCTGGACTGAGGAAGCATAACCCAAAGATGATCTGCCATGTTGCTGGTTTAATTACAGCATCCAGCAAATGCTGTGCTGGCAGGGCAGCAAAATGATTGTGACCCAGAAGCCCCACCTAACAACCTGGATTTTTGCTGAAGGCAGGTAGTGATTATTAGAATAATATCTTTTACCTGGGGTAGGCTGTAGTTCACAAAGGTTCCATATGTACTGTTTCATTAGATGCTGATGACAAGCTGTGAGCTAAGGCAAGACTTGTCCTCATTTTACTGGTGAGGAAACTGAGGTTCTGTCAGGCTAAGTGATTCCCTGAGGTTGTGCATTTAATGGACAACTGAGCTAGAACTTGATCCCAACTCTGTTAACTCTGTGTCCTTGGCCCTTTCCTCTATGGCACACTGGACTGCTCAAGTTGGTAGGACTGAATGCTGTAAGTCAGAAGAAGGCATTTCACTGTGGTTCACTTCGAGATTCCAGGAATTCAGGATCTCTATTATGTACCTACCAGTCAGTTGTCCTGCTTCTGAAATGGCAACCATAATATTTTCAAATAGGATAAGTGAAGTGCTTTGGGACAAATGGCCATACATAGTAGGCACCCAATAAATGTTAATTGTTGTCAGATATGATAAACTGTTTCCTTTGATTAAGGTTACTTTCCAGACTCATGTATTTAAGATTGATTTCCATCAAGAGCACTCAGAGGAAAGCATCTCAGAAGCCCACTGGAAAATATATCAATATACTTATATTCCCTTGATTTCGTTAAAGTGTTTTTTGTCTGGACACACAATTATCAAATTAATTGATGGAAACCAAGCTCCATTCCTTTTGGATGGCTTGCCCCAAAGACATTTACATGGGGGTAGAATGCCATCTCTGAATTTGGTTGGGGGGGGGGGGGGTGGTCCTTACAGACCACTCTCCTCTCTGCTGCCCCTTCTGTAATCTAGGGCCCCTGCCTGCTGCCCCATCTGTGACCCAAACCTGCAAAGCAGTGTCTCTGATTGAGAAACCTCCCACACTGCCAGAAAAATCTCACCGGGAGTGGCCCCACCCTTCTTAGGCTTGTACTTCTAGCCCTTGAAGAGAGCTTCACAAAGTCCTTTCTGGAACAGGCTGGAGGAAGATTGAAACCACCATGACACATAATGCACACTGTTATTTGTTAACTCTCTGAGGTGCAGATCTTTACGATATTTCTAAGAAGGAGCTAGATGCCCCTCTTCTTGTCTGTCAGGTTTTTCAGGGTTTGGTCCTCCACCCAGTACTTTATACACTCTTGTTTTTCGGACCATGATTTCAACAGCCACCGGTACGTTGGTAATCCAAATCCACAACCCCAGATAATTCTCTCTTGGTATTCAGGCCTATAATTAAAATGGTCCCTTGACTTAATCTTTTGACTATTCTAAAGTCATCTCAAGTTCATTTTAACCAAAGTGTAACTCAGGATCTGTTGTCTTCATATCCACTCTTCATTCTCATTCCTATTTCAGTGGATATCACCATTGGGCCATTGAGGCCATCGTTGAGGCTAGCCATCCTGGACTCCTTCCTCTCTTAATCCCCACATCCAAGCCCCGACGTGGGGCTTGAACTCATGAACCTCGAGATCATGACCTGCACCAAAGTTGAACGCTTAACTGACTGAGCCACGCAGGTGCCCCAATTCTTCTTTCTAAATCTCTCCGATTGATGTTCCCTCTTCTTTTTCCCCACTGCTAGTACTCATGTTTATATGCTCATTCATTTGTTCTTTCATTTGGTCATTCATTCATTCAACACATATCTACTGAACAACCACAATGTTTTCATCTGCTGGTCTTAGTTTGGCTGTCATCTGCTCAGAGTGACGTTTCTTGACCATCCTGTCTAAAGTTGCTTCTCTAAGTCAGTCTTTTCATCATACTGCCTAATTTAATTTTTACACAACATTTAACTTCTTCATTTTTTCATTTATTCTGTGTTTATTTCACTAGAAGGCAATCTCTATGATATCAGAGATTTTATCTTTTTTATCATGGTATTCCAATCACCAAGAACATGGTAAATGCTCAATAAAAATTACTTGAGTGAATGGAGACTATGCTTAGAGATAAGGCATTAGCTCCTATTCTAGCTCCTCCTGAATTTTTGCAAAAGTCTCCTTATATGTCTACTGGTTCCCTCCAATCTCCCCTACAGACTTCAGAAAGAATGATTTATTTTTTGCAACTCCTAAGCCTGATCTCATCACTCTCCCATTTTAAATATTCCAGTGGTTCCTCACCATTTATTGTGCAAAATCTGAGCTCTTTGGCATTAAATAAAAGATGGGGCCTCACCTACCTCTCCAGCCTCTTCTCCTGCTAGCCCCTAACCTCAGCTGGGACTGAGTAGAAATACCCCTACTTTCTGTAAACGTTAGCAGTACTGATCTGTTGGCCTTTAAACAAGTCTTGATTAACCTCTCTCGGAGTCTTTGCCCATGATGTCCTCTGTGTCTAAAATGCCTCTTGTTGCTTACCTAGAAAACTTCTACTCATCCTTCAAGCCTCAGATTAAGTGCTACTCTGTGAATCTTTCCCAAATCTTTAGGCCGGTAAACATCATCATCATCATCATCATCACCAGCAACAGCAACGTCTTCATCATTATCATTAGTTACCATTTATTGACCAATTATTATATATTGGCACTGTGCTAAATTCATTTAATCCTCACACAGCACAATAAGGTCAGCATAATTATCTGTATTATAGGTGAGGAAATTGAGGTTCATTGGGGTGCAGTAACTTGCTCAGGTAAGGATTAGAAGTAGGACTCAAATCCAAGGCTGACCAACTCCAAAGAGATTGATTCTCAACCACCATGCTGGGTTCTTTTCCATTGTTCCCACTGGTCTTTGCATATACCCCCATGATAACACACATCCTATTTCCATATCATTGAGCATGTCTGTCTCCTCATAATACTGTCAGCAATTTGAGAACACAAATTTTACTTTCATCTTTATATCCTCAACACTGTGCTGAGAGCTGGCATTTAGTAGGTGCTTTATGAATAATAAGTAAGTGCATTAATGTAAGCTTTCTCAGCCTCAGCATTGTTAATACTTTGGACTAGATAATTCTTCATTGTGGGGACTGTCCTGTGCGTTGTAAGATATGTTAAAAAGAAACAACAGGCCCAAAATGGAGTATTTTGCTAAACCTCAATAAGACTTAATCCCTGGGGTGCCTGGGTGGCTCAGTCGGTTAAGCGTCCGACTTCAGCTCAGGTATCTCCCGGTCCGTGAGTTCGAGCCCCACATCGGGCTCTGGGCTGATGGCTCAGAGCCTGGAGCCTGCTTCCGATTCTGTGTCTCCCTCTCTCTCTGCTCCTCCCCCATTCATGCTCTGTCTCTCTCTGTCTCAAAAATAAATAAAACGTTAAAAAAAAAAATTTTTAAAAGACTTAATCCCTAACTCCAGTGCACTTCCAGCCTCTCCCAGGAGTGGAATTTTAAACCAATCAGTCTAGAATTTCCTGATCAGCACTAGTGAGGCCATCTGCATGATAAGACCCCTGCTCCTCGCCTTGACCTTGCTTATAATCCTTTCTTTTCTTTGGCTAATAACCTCCACGTCCTGCCTTATTTCTGCCTTGTTCTGTCCTTCCATTTTGTACAACTCCTCGGAGCTTCCTTCTGTCCATTAAATGGGATGCTGCCCAATTCACGGATTGTTAAATAAAGCCAATTGGAGCTTTATAATTAGTCAGTTGAATTTTGGTTTTTAACAGATGTTTAGTAATATCCCTGGCCTCTCCTCACTAGATGTCAGTAGAGCCCTCCTACCCCAGGTGTGACAACCAAAAAAGGCTAGGTCTCCTGGTAGAACAAATTGCCCCAAACTAAGGACCACCGTATTAGGGTAGATAGTAAATGAACGTCAGCTGAGAACCTAATCCTCATTATCTCACTTACCTCTGCAGCCCAAATTGAGCAACTCATGGTCTCGTGAGGGCCAACTTCTAATTATGATCCTGACATCAAAATAGATGTCAAGAGTTAAGAAGTAGTTCTCTCCTGACCTCTGTACCAATCCTAATAGAAATGAAATAGATCTAATTTTCCATACAATTTGATCACTACCTACCATTAATAAAACTAAACCACACTTTGGTCTGGCCCTCCTATCACTGAAGAACTCCAGCACAGCTAAAGATGGAATTCCTTTAGTCCACTCAGAGGCTAGCTCCTCCATGAAGCCCTCCTTGATCTTCCTGGTTGGAACTGACCTTTCCTTCTTACAAACTACCTTAGCATATCCTTTGTAGTTTCTTCTCTGGCATTTTATCAGTTTCTCCTGTGAGTGTTCTCGTTCACTCCTCCTTGCTGTAGTGCATAAATTCCTGGTTCATAACTTATAAGATGGGAATAACACCTCTCATGGGCTGTGGAGAGGATTAAATTAAATACGTTATTATATGGGAAATTTCCTAATACATAGTAAGCATTCTAAAAATGTTGCTATTAATTATAGCTTTGTTCTTTGAAGCACTTAGCACTATGCTATGGATGTAGGAATTTTCAAAAATATTTTTGAACAAATGCATGAATGCAACAGCATAGTTCTTTGAAGATCATTGTAACTGCAGCATATAGGAGGGGTTCCTATTCCATTGCAGACCTTTGAATGGGAACTATTTGTTCTCCAATGCCACTACGCTCCACCTGTTAGGTGGGCCCCAAACCATCCTGTTCTTTCACATCAGTTGACCTCAACCTTTTTATTTTTATAGCAATACTCTGTGAGCTGGCACACACTCTCAGAAATGTGGCTACATTCAGCAATAACTCAGGGTAGGAGGAGTGAATGAGAACATTGAAAATCATTCCCAAGAGAATTCCTGCTCCACCTCCTTTCACCCCCCACAACCCATATTGAAAAATGTGCCCTCAGGGCACCTGGATGGCTCAGTCATTTGAGTGTCTGACTTCAGCTCAGGTCATGATCTCGTGGTTCATGAGTTCAAACCCCACATCAGGCTCACTGCTGTCAGCCTGTCAGCCTATGAGCACAGAGCCCACTTAGGATCCTCTGTCTCCCTCTCTCTGTCCCTCCCCCACTTGCGCTCTCCCAAAAATAAATAAATATTACAAAAAAGAAAAAAGAAAAAAAGAAAAGAAAAGATAAATGTGTCCTCTCCCGCCTCTCTTGAAAAGACAGGATCTGTATATAAAATGCCCTGCTCCTTTATTTTCCCAACATGGGTGATACATTCTCTCCTTTGCAATCCAGCCTGAGGTTTAGTTAAAACAATGGCAACCCAGCAAAGACATCTTTTAGAGGTCTTTTAGTCCCTTGAAATAATAAGCAACACGATTTGTTTGGTCCTAATCTGTGTGTGTGTGTGTGTGTGTGTGTGTGTGTGTGTGTGTGTATGCATGCGCACAAGTGCATGCATGCATGAGTGTGTAAGTGCATGCATAGGCAGCAGGGGGAATGGAAGTAATTTATTCTGGCAACGCTGAGTGAGTGCTGTTAGATCACTTCTGTCCCCCTCACCATAAATGTCCATTCAGGGTGCTTCCCTGTGAACGAGGAGTAGAACCAAATGCAAAAAATGTTAGTTACAAAGATATTTGTGTTCTTTGCTGCTAAGAACACAAGTTCCTGTGTACTGATAGGAATGTACGGGACACAACATAAAAGAGGGAAATGGAGGGAGAATGATAGAGAAAATGTATATGTTTTGCCTAATGCACCAGACCATCCTTGAAGCCCACATGGTGTTTGGAAATCTGCTGGAACAGAGGGTCTTTCCAAGTACCTGCATGATCAGTAACATCTCAGCAGGGTCTTTTTCTTTCACAAAATGAACCCCCAAACTGTTCTCCTTCATTTGTTCCTGCCACACATTCCAGATTCAGGGAAGATAATACACCCTCTGAGGCCTTGGGTTTTGGTGAGATCTTGATGCCCAACCTATTGAATTCACTATTTGAGTCCTGATCCCTTCATCAGCCAATGAGCATCACTTTTCCTCGAAAAGACAGCCTCTGCAGAAGACGAGGGCGTGAATCCTTGGAAGTCGTTGTAGACTCTCCTCGTGTCTGCTTAGGAGAGCCGATGACGCAGGTTAGGTCCTTGCCAGGAGAAAGGGACACCAGTGTGAACACAGGGTGGACCCATGCTGCCCCAGGGAGATCTGTTGCAAAGACCAAGGCAAGCAGTGAGAGCATCACCCATGAAACTCCTGCCAGGTGGATCCTGACCCACGGGCCCCGGCTCACCTGCTTCCTGATCTACACTGTCCTGCACACTGGTTCCTGGTATTCAGAAATAGCTCAAGTGAAACCTGTCATGTGGATTTCACTTCCCCCAAAGGACAGAGCTCTGCTGGGTTGCAGTCCTGAATCATCAGCTTACACCACCGTTCTGCACGGCAGAATTGAAAGCGGGTGTGGAAATGTTTGCTGCCAAGTGTAGGTGCCTCTGCTCCTTCAGGCAGCATGGGAGGAGCCTGGGAGCAGCTGTCCACATGCAGCGCCAGCAGCTCAAACTCTCTGCCCGCTCACAAAAGGACCAGTCATCCTTAAATGGTCATACAGATGGAGAAGGGGCAGGACAGCTCTCAGGCAGCTCAGATGAGAAGGCAAGGAAAGAGAAAGAAATGAAAAGACTTTAAAAGCATTCTCTTTCCAGCCCCCGCTGAGAATTTTAAATGCCTTCTCCTCTGACATTTTTGAAGTCTGCATTTTATTATCTGTTTAACTTACCCAGCCAGCCTCTGGGGCAGGAGAGAGCTGTGTCATTGCATGTTTGTGTCTAGTACTGAGTTGCTGTTGGCTCTCAGGGAAGAAAATAATATGCCTAGAATCCCCCGCACCAGCGGGTGGCCTGGGCCCAGAATGTAAAAGCCGAGGGAGAAATCTCCTCTCTGGGTGGTGTGAAGAGGACATGAGATTCCCAAAGTTGCAAACGTAAATGCTGGGGAAGGAAGGGAACATCAAATACTGATTTCCTGCTGGAAATGTATTTTGACCTCACAGACTGGGAGCCTGGGGGTGTGGGGGTGGGGAGAACTGAGAGGTTTACCCTTCCCCGGGGGGAAGGCACAGAAACCATCCCAACATGGCCCTTGCTAGAAGATGTGTGTCTCAGGGATTGGCAGACGTAGTCTGGGGCTCCTAAGCTCAGCAATTTCCCAGACTTGCCTGTGGCCCTGCCCTCCCAGGCTACAATCACACATATCCATGCATTCATTCACTCTATATTTATTGAATCCCTGCTCTGCAACAGGCATTGTGTAAACCCTGAGCGCATAAAAGTATATGAGATACACACAGTCCTGTGTGGAGCTCCGGTTCCAACGGACAGAGCTGTAGAGGATGGTAGGTGCTATGAATACATAAATTGAATAACATGATAGTCATGGTCCTCCTTCTTTCCCCCTTCTTTACACGCCAAGCAAAAGCCATGACCTAGAGTGTCCTGGAGGACCAGGGAGTCCCCTTTTCTGCTCACCACTGAGATCACGGAAGTGTCCCAGTCAGCCTTGGTCAGTTGGGAGCGAAAACTGAGATAAATCTGTTCAAAGATATCCTGCAGTTTGAAGGTCTAGATGATAAAGGAAACAGGCATAAAGGGGAAAGGAGCACCAAAGGAAAGAATGGGACCCTCCTTTTATTACCATGATTTCATAGCTCAGAGTCTGGAAGTTATCTTTAGTAAGGCATATACATGTCTGACTTTCAGAGGCCAATGCTAATTTGTCACAACTCACTTTTGTTATTAGGCTTGATTGCAATTCAACTCCTGGAGTGAATGATTGTACATCTGGGTGAGACTATTGGAAATAGAGTAGAAGGAATTCTTTATGGACACACTAAAGAAAGCTGCTATAAGAAATAAGAGGAGAAATGACTATATCCATTTACTGCATGTCTACCGCATGCCACACATCACATGTAATTTCATTTACTCTTCACAAGCAGTCCTTCTGGGTAGGTACGATTTCTTCTTTTTTACAGCTGAGTGAACTAAGGCTCAGAGAAATTAAGTACCATACATGAGATCACGAAGCTATTAAGTGGTACAGCTGGGATTTGAACAATAAGCTAGTTTACTGAGTTCAAGATAAATTTGGAGGAAAAATTCCCCAGTTCCAGAATTGGGTCAGCAAAAATAGCAATGAAATATCACCATGGAATCTTGTTTTTGAGGGTTGGGGTGGGGATGGGGGTCCTTGGGAGCCATGTCCCATCGCTGTTAGCAGCCAAACAATTATCCTTCAAAAAGTCCATTTTCCTCTTTAGAAGAGGGCCCCATCCTCCAAATCAGTGCTCCAGCACCTGGGTCCCCTTCTTGGGAGGTCTTGTTCATTGCTCAGCCACTTATGTTGTCATCTGTTACTGATTTCATGTAAAATGATTTGCATTATAAAAGGAACCTTCAGGAGACAGTGCTATAAACTAAACGAGGGTCTGAAACCATGGAGGGATTTTCAGACACTCTGATAAGCCTCAGGGGGACCTAGTAGCAGGATATTCCCCTTCAGGAGCCCCAGGATTCAGCTTTTTCCATCAAAATAGCAAACTCCTAGAGCCCTGGATAGACAGCAGTTGTTCTAAGTGATTGAACCAGCACCAGGGATGTGGAGGACACAAACTGCTGAGTCTTTGAAGGTCTGGACCCTCCTTCTCTGTGGAAATTATGCAACAGGCCAGCTACCCATTCCTGATGTCATTTACTCTTCTCCGGTGGCACCTCAAGAAAAAACCTCATCCACAAGGCAGGTGCTAGACACGCAAGGGCATTGACAATATTATCTCATTGGCTCATCCTTTTCAGCCTAGGGTCTTTGCTGAAAAAACAAAGCCCCAGAGGGTGGAGAGCTCCACACTGTTGACAGTATTCAAGTAAAGGTGGGCTGGGATATGGCATTGGGAATTTTTTTTTTAAACTTGTTAAAAAAAGCTAATTTATTGATTTTGAGAGAGGGGGAGAGGCAGAAAACACGGGAGGGGCAGAGAGAGGGGGAAAGAGAGAGAATCCCAAGCGGCTCCACACTGTCTGCACAGAGCTTGAACTCACAAACTGTGAGATCATGACCTGAGCCGAAACCTAGAGTGGGATACTTAACTGATTGAATCCCCCCCCCCCAGGTGCCCCAGGAATTTGTGTTTAAAGTGTTGGATTGGGAGAACTGTTGGTCCTTCTACAGTCCTGGAGGAGGCTCTAGTGGGCTCCCTGTAAAAATATACAAATTGGGTACCCTCAGAAAGGGACACTATTGACAGTCAACCTATACTAAAAGAACATCAATAAATCAGGAGACAGGGTGACCAGGATGTGATTTGAATGGACATGATTGCAAATGATTTTCACATTGAGACCGTTGAAACCCAGTGAAATGTAATATGTTACTGACAGGGATATGGTCTGAGTGGCTCCACATAAGCTGAAAGGAACAGAACTTATCAGTATTTACTTTCCCAAGACTGTCTTAGGAAGGGAACAGCTAGCTCAGGGGCATGTGAACATTCTGCTGTAACCCAAAATGTGTGTTGCTGGGCAGGTATACTTCAGCAGGAGTTTCTGTCACAGATAAAAGATCATTCAAGGTCGTCTATTTCCCTTTGCTCTAAAGCTTTAATCATTAAGTAAGCTCCTGGTTATCAATTCTATCCTTCAAATACTCTGACACTGGATAAGAGACCTGAGAAATCCGGCCTCTGAAATGGAATCTCTCCCATTATAAAATGCAAATGAAGACATTTGAGTTTATATGCCAGTTTATTGCAAACCTGGCTATTATGTCAGTCTATGAAGCCTAGACTTATTAAACAAATGGCTGGTTGCAGGAGGAACACAGTGACCACACCAAGGTCCTACATTATGAGAAACCTCACCTGAATGAGGTCTGAAATTCTAAGGTAGTTCCATGCTCACCCCTTTCTGACTGAAGCCCTTTCCAGCTCTGATATTCTGTGATTCAAGAGTTCTCTGACTCATCCTGAGATAGAGCCTAAGAGTATCCGCATGGCCTTGGCATGCGATCTGACCAGATGAGTAAGGCAGCATGAAGAGGGTACTTGGAGAGGAGCCCCTGGCTATCTTTGCTGAAGCCAACCTCCTAAAGAGACAGAGGAGCCAGAGCAAAGGTTCTCAGAGATCTTTTAGAAACAGAAGGATCTTTTCCATTCATCCTTTCCATCTTGATATTTCTCAGAATCAGAAAAGTTGGAAATTGTTGTAATGCCCTGAGGAAGACTTTTAAGCTAGTAAAAAATCTCACACCATTGGGGCCCTAAAGTCTATCATTCCCAGGGGATGGTTCAGTGGACAAGGGGAAAGACACAGAACGAGATGGTGCTTCTAGGCTTCTATCCTAAGACTACCTCACCATGTGGAAAACCATCTGAAATGCTATCAAATCCCTGCAAACCAAGCCATCACAGATATTCCCAATCTGAGATATGATTGTGGAGAAATACAACAGGTTTTCAAAGCAGCAGTTGACTCACCCCCATATTGTTAGGTTGCTGGTCTCAAAAAAGAGATGGCATTACCGTTGCCATGGGAACCTCCACTTTGACTCACTGGTATTCACACCTCCAGCTGGAAACATCCTGTCCCTGTCCCTAATTGCAGCTCATGACCTACTTCTACTTACTTGAGCAAGAGGCCTTGGTGAGCTACCTGGGAGCCAGGAAGCCCCACACCCCTGCTCTGGAATTGGCTTCCTTCCCTCTCTGGCAGGGAATACAGCATTATGCTCCATGGTTCAGTGTTGCCCCAGTGAAATAAGGATGACAATATTAAGATTTATTGATGTTTTAAGAGTTTAATAGAAAGAGCTTGAAAGGGATACAACATTTGTAGATATGGACAATCCTTTCTCCCCACTATGTTTGTCAGATTGGGAACCAATGCCCACAGGTTTTGGTCAAACTTACCAGAGCCTTGCCCTCATTTTCAGATAGCCTACTGCCACAGCAAATAGCTTAACTAGCCCAGAGAAATGGCAGATGAATACAGATTGGCTTGATGACAAAGAGATGAGAGGGAAAAGGGAAAAGAAGGACGAAAGGTAAGGTCAAATGAAGACTGTCAGTGGATGTGGACACAAAATTTCCATCACTTTCTCAGGAAGGTCATCAGATCTGTCCCACGGCTACAATTTCATCCTACTTACCTGTAACCACCCTTAACTGTTTTCTTTTCCTCTCTTCCACATCCAACCCATTACCAAATTTTAGCCATATTACATCCAAACAATATCCAAGATTTACCTACTTCCCTCATTCCTACTACAGGCACCATCAATATCCAAGCCACAATTTTGGGGTGGGGGAGCTGGACTTCTATAATAGCTTCCTAACCATTCTCCCACTACCATTTTTTGCTTTTATCTAATCCATCTTTCACATAGTGGCAATCAGTTAAATTTTAAAACTATAAAGGCTGTCACTTTTTGCTCAACAATGGCTTCCCACTGTGCTTAGCACATAAACCTTCTGCCCATCCACAAGGTCCTGATTCTTGCCCCTTTGACTTTGTCTGAATGGCTCTTCCCCCACCCACCATGGGCCCACCACACTGGCCTCTTTCTCCAACTCACCATACTCCCTTCCTCCTCACAGCGCCCATGTTCTTTCCCCCACTCTTTCCCACCTGTTCAGATCTCAGTTTAAATGCCATTTCTTCAGAAAGGAGTTCTAAGACTCTTCTGATCTGAGTTATGACCCTCTGATACACTCTACCAGAACCCTATTTTTCACCTCAGAGAGCCTATCTCAGTTCCTTATTATATGTTAGTGGTTCTCCAACTATGGTTCCTAAACCAGCATCACCTGGAAACTCATTAAGAAGGCAAATGTTGGGCCCCACCTGAGACCTCTTGAATCAGAAACTAAGTGTTTTAACAAATCTTTCGGGAGATTCTGATGCACACTAAGGTTTCAGAACTAGTACTATATTGTTATTCCTGTGGCAAATTGATTGACACCTGTCTCCCCAATTTGAATGAAAACTCCATGAGGTCAGTGGTTGGCAGAGAGCAGGCACTTAATAAGATTTTGTTGAGTGAACGAATTAATAAATGTGCATTACAAGGGTTCACTGGGAAAGATAGATACTATTGTGGCCAAGATCAGAAATGTAGTCCCAGTGTAGGCTCCTGAAGCTTGCTCTGTTCCACAGACTTTAACGGCTAACCCTGTAGCCAGGTCCCACCCAGCTCAGACTCTGTTCACAGCATGTTTCTAGGCCATATGTGTTATGCTGTTGTTCTAACCCATGGAGCCCCTGATGTAGAGACAGCAGATCTGCTGCCATTCTTCCAGTCCTACACAATTGAGGAAAGGTTTTTGACAATTAGAGTCATACCATTATTTTCTCTACCCTTTAAATCCTTCTTCTGGAAATCTCAGAGCTACACTGAGGGTAGCATGGGTTCAACTTAGTCTTTTGAGAGCAGCACTTGCTGCTTAAAAGCCAGAATTAATGAAGAACTGATTCCAGAGAGGACTAAGCACATGAGAGTAGTCAACTCACAATAGCTGTCAGGTACTGAGCATTGACTATGTATCTGACACCACAGAGAAATGTGCAATTCCACATCATCCTCAGAACAATGTCGTGAAGTGGGCTCTTACTCCACTTCACATATATTTTTTAAATAAGCCTTAAAGAGATTAAGTATCTTGTCTTACATCACTCCTTTAGTAGCGGTGGAACCAGGACTTAATCTAGTCTTGTCCAAACACTTCTTGTTCTTAAGCATTATACTATGCTATGCCCCTTTAGAGAGAGCCACAGACTCTTAGAACCACTTCCGGGGCAAACAGCCAGCCTATTGGGTGCATCTGAGCAGCTTGTTGGCACCAAAGGCTTTCCACTCAGCAATGCCAGGAAGTGCCCTAGGGTGCTAGCACACCACCAGCCAAGTGTGTGGTTTAGCACGTACCTGCTAAATTACAGAGTGCAAAAATGCAGCATCATTACCATGTGCATTTATCCTGGATCTCAAATCTTTTGTTCAAACTTGTGCTCAGACCTGACTCCCATTAGATTGTGGACCCCACTAACACCAGGCCAGAGACAAGACCAACTGGAGAAACTGTGGGCTTGAGGCAAGTGGTTGTGACTCTCTGTGTTCACAGTATACAAACAAGCAGAGTTAACTAGCAAGAAAGTGAGAAATGTTCACCTTTGAAAGGTGCTAAAATTCCTTTGGGCTGCCAGGAGATGGTTTTCTTCTATATTAAACTGTATTTGTCAGAAAATGAGCCTCTAAAACCCAAACAACTTTTTACTAACAGAATCAGGTCTACTGTTACAATTCATAGCCAATATTCTGTTCAATTTCAGTACCCACAGTGGTCTGGGGCTGTGCCATGTGCTATAGATAATATAAAAATTAACAAGACACATTTGTTCTCAAAAAGCTTATAATTGATTACATGGAATGGTTGGGCGGGGTGGGGAGGGCACTGCATGCAGAGTGTGGAGGATGTTGGTGAGAAGCAGAAAAAGTGCAGTAAAATAATCTATGACAGAACCTAGGTGCCACAGCCAAGTGTTTGGGTGGCTCAGGGAAAAGAGACATCAAATTCAGGAGAGTATTTCAGGGCTGCCCTCATAAAGAACATGATTTCCTGAGTTGGGCCATAAAGGTGGGGAGGATAGAGGGAGAGCTCAAGCAAAGGTACAAAGGTGAAAACATTGCAAACACATTTGCAACATCTTGAGCTGAGTGACCAGACTAAGACCAGAGACCTGGAACGAAGGCAGAGCAAAAGGGGGAGTGGAGCTACCAGGACTGTGAGGTATACCTGCCTCATCACTTTTTCTCCCTTATTCCTTGGCCTGACAATTTCAGTTTCCTAAACATGCTGAGTCTAAAAGATTTCTATAATCTTCCAGCATGCCAAAAGTGTGCAGCTGGACTCTTTCTGCCCTCTCACATTCTGCTCCTCTTTTCTGGATGGCAGCACATTGAAAGGTCTGGGGCACACACTAAAGCTAGTACATGCCCCCTGTCAAGCCTCTTCTAATCCCTTCAGGCTACACTGCATGAATGATCCAAAAGTAGAAACATCCTGATGATGTAAGGAAAGGGGATTCAAGATATGTGGCCTCTGGTGTCTCTGCCACTTGCTCTATGGAACCTTGGGCAAATGTCTTAACCTGTTGGTTCCCAATTCCCTCAATTATAAAACAAGAGGATTCGATAAAGTGGTCTCAGAAGACTTTCTGTTATAAAATTTTCTGACTCCTTCCATTTTATCATTTGACTTCTTTTTTAAAGGGACCAATCCCTTCTTTCTGAAAGGAAGCATCACATAATCAAAACAAGATTTAATGGGATAGCATAAACAAAATGCTTAAGGATTGGGAATAGAGGGGAAGAGCTTGAATTACTTGAATATAATAGTAGCAAGTCAGTCCCTGACTGAAGGGGAGCAGGAATGTGTGTGCCTCACAATACAGAACCATGCAGGCGTTCATGAGAACAAAGTTTGTGCAAGCAGGCTGGCAGCAAACAGCTGTGCAGAGATGGTACAATTAAAGTGTCATTATTTGTTGAGTTGTTTAAATATACTTATAAAATGTCCTATCTTGATTTTTCTTTTTAAAAGGTGTGACTTTTAATACCAATTATAGAACATATAAAACTTATTTCATCATATAGTTCCTTTTATTATTTTAATTTTGATAATTCTATTACATTTCCAAAAATGTCCTTTCCTTTTGGAAGCGGGGTATAGGGCATCTCCCGGTCCCTTCAAGCCTCCTTAATGCCATGCTACCAAAAGTTTATGTTGGTTAATAAGAACTTTTTCTTTTTAAAAATTTTTAATGTTTATTTAAAACAATTTTTTTTTTACTGTTTTTATTTATTTTTGAGGCAAAGAGAGACAGAGCATGAGCGGGGGAGGGGCAGAGACAGAGGGAGACACAGAATCTGAAACAGGCTCCAGGCTCTGAGCTGTCAGCACAGAGCCCGACACGGGGCTTGAACCCCCAGACCACAAGATCATGACGGGAGCTGAAGTCAGATGCTCAACCGACTGAGCCACCCAGGCGCCCCAATGTTTATTTATTTTTGAGAGAGAGAGAGAGAGAAAGAGAGAGAGAGAGAGAGCACGCATGCGCATGAATGGGGGAGGGGGCAGAGAGAAAGGAGACACAGAATCTGAAGTAGGTTCCAGGCTCTGAGCTGTCAGCACAGAGCCCAAGGCAAGGCTTAAACTCACGAGCTGTAAGATCATGAATCTGAGCTGAGCTGAGCTGAAAGTTGGATGCTTAACCAACTGAGCTACCCAGGTGCCCCAAGAACTTCTTTATAACACACATATAGTGCTGCCATTAGGAACCTTCTCATAAGGAGACAAAGGAGTCTCTGGAAATGGAAATCCCCTCATTTTCCCATTTCCAACCCAACAGATAGGCTAGAGAAGAAAACATAGCGGGCTGTGAACCACCAGATTTGTTTGTCAGCTGGAATGACAACTCATCCCATCTTATACTGTCTGGTCGCTCTGGGATGAGAACAGAAGAACAGCCCTGGAAAGCAGATGCCAGTTGTCTTTGTTTCTTAATTTCCTGGATCACTTTATATTTTGAGCCATGTGAGCTCTGAACTCTGTCCTTCCTCTGGGTGAGGTTGTACTGGTCTTGGGTATATCTTTTTCCAAGTATGGGAGAATGGGACAGAGGGCATCTGAGTCATTTGTAAGGGATGGAGATGGAGTCAGTTCAAGGCTGGTGGGAACATGTCCCTTGGGGCTGTCTCCTTCCTGTCCCCTTGCCAAGATCTGGCTCAGCAGTGGGAGAGGGACAAAGAAGAAATGTGTGAGACAGAATCCAGTAGAGGTAGGATACAAGTGTGGTTTAAAGGCAGGAAGCACTGGAAGGCATTTGTTCTGAGAACTTTAGCCTGGATCTAAAATTTTTCTAGTTATTCTTCCTACAGAGAGACCTGCAAGATAATGACAGCGTTTTTGCTTCCAACATTCTAGCAGCTTTCTTCCTGTGTCCTTATTGTCTGTCCCAAGCATACCCTTCCTTATATAAAGTTAAGTGTAAAACACTAAAGTTTTGCTGGTTTAAGGCTCTTTTCTGGTGGGCTGTTTAAATCCTCTAGTTATTTTTCCTGTCGAGAGACAAACCAGTGATGAGTCACTCCACTGTCTCCTGTCCATATTTCTGTATCATTTCTGCTTTGCTTCCAGAAGCCTATAGGATACATTTCAGGCCAAAGCTAACTTGATTTCCTAAAACCCTTGGAAAAAAGGAAATATGAAGCCCATTTCATAAATGAGAAAGCTGCATCTCAACCAAGGAAGAACAGCCTGGTAGGGTCAACCTGGAAAATTTGAGGCTGGGTAAGATGAGAGATGTAGGGCCAACCTTTGCTCCCTAGGGTGAGATGATGGACATAGCTTGTCTTTTCACATCTGGGAGGATGTGACTGCCTGCCTCTTCCTCTTCCTCCTTCTCCCGAGCCCCAGATCCCACCCATGACTGACATTCTTAGGCTCCACCTCCACAAACAAGTCTCCCTGTCACCTTCCAATCTCCTGGAGGAAGATCCTGCTGGTAGACTCCTGTAAATATCACCCATCCAGGGAGTACCTGGCAGAGAGGAATCTGAGAAGTGTCCCCTGCAGAGCTGAGGCCTAGAAATGCCTGCCAGGTCATCTATCAAGATCAAATTACAGCAAATTTGCCCATAATGGAAAAGAGGCTGAGAGAGCAAGGTAATGAATGTGCAAAATTGGCACTATGCCCCTCACTGCAAAGACTCTGGTCTGTGGGTTGCATATAGAAGGCTGAATTTCTGGGTTTCCCAGGAATTAAAATAAATACAGATATCCCCAGGTTTGTTTTTTTTTTTTTCCCCAAGTACAAATGTTCTTTTATTGGAGAAAGAATTATTATTAGCTGTGTTTTATTTTAAAAAGTAATGCATGATTGTAAAAAGTTCAAATATAAAAATAAGGGAGGGTGAGAATATCCTTCCTCTTTCTGTTTTTTAAGTGTTTATTTTTTTATTTATTTTTGAGAGAGAGAGAGAGAGAGAGAGAGAAGGGGAGAAGCAGACAAGGAGAGAGAGAGAATCCCAAGCAGGCTCCATGCTGTCAGCATAGAGCCTGATGTGAGGCTTGACTGAACTCAGGAACTGTGAAATCATGACCTGAGCTGAAATCAAGAGTTGGATGCTTAACCGACTGAGCCACCCAGGTGCCCCCACTTCCTCTTTCTTTACACTCCCCCTCTCCTAACCCCACTCTGCAGAAATAACCATTGTTATGACTGTAAATCTGTGAGGGGCTTTTCTACCCTTTAGGCAACAGTCCCTAACCTCAGAGCCATGACCATGCATGTGTGCAGATGAGGTAGTAATAATAATAATAATAATAATAATAATAATAATTGCTCTGCACATTGAATGTTCGCTACACGCCAAACACTGTTGTAAGCACTTTTATATTCATAACTTACTACATCTGCACACCATCCCCATGAGATGGCAGAGGCAAGATTCAAACCCAAGCATTTGGGTCCAGGGTCTGGGCCAGACATAACTCATCCTACCAGCATGCTTATCCTTCCCATCTTGATGTTGTCCACACATGGCCAGCCACTGCTTGTTCTCTACTGTCCAATCCAATCTGCTGGCCCTTCTCTTTGGAGTCAGACAAATCTTGGCACAAATACTGTTCCTACTACTCACTAACTATGTAACTTTGTGCAGGGTTCTAAACCTCGCGGAGCCTCAGTTTCTCATATGTAAAATGGGAGACTAATATTTTATGAGGTGTTTGTGAAGAATAGACCTGATAAATTCTAACACAAATGGCAAAGTACCTGCTACATTCTAGATGCTGGATAAGTATTTTTTAACAAATGAACAAATGGAAGTAGTAATAGTGGTCCCACCACTGTGCTTCCCTTTATTTTACTATTGGATTATAAAAGATGGTTTATGTCTCCTATTGACCATATACTCCCAGCACCTTAATCTCTGTGAGATAGATTAATATTATTTGTAATGAGTGATGTGTCTCACACCACAACCAAAACGGACATTCTTTCACCTTTTTGGATGGTATCAAGAACTTCATTTTCAAGCCTATCATATACAGACACTCCCTGCAAGCATTCTATTGGTCATTTTATTGTTAAATCCTGTATCTTGGTAGCATGTGCCCAATGAGTTAGGGTGGGTTTTTTTTTTCAAGTTTATTTATTTATTTTGAGAGAGAGAGAGACAGAGAAAGACTGGGGGAAGGGCAGAGAGAGAAGGATAGAGAGAGAACCCCAAGCAGGTTCAGCAATGCCAGCACAGACCCAGAGGTGGGGCTCGAAGCCACAAACCTTGAGATCATGACCTGAGCTGAAACCAAGAGTCGCTTAACCGACTGAGCCACTCACATACCCCTTACCTGACATTAGCTTAAACGAACTCTCTAGCCTCAGATATATATTTTGTAATGGCTTTATTGAGATTTAATATACTTATGATAATTTACCATTATTTTTAAAGTGTATAATGAAGTGCTTTTTGGTATATTCACAGAGTGGTGCCCTCATCATCACTGTCTAATTCCAGAACACTTTTATCACCTGGTAAAGAAATCCCACACTTCTTAGCAGTCACTTGCCAATCCCCCCTCCCCACCGGCCCCTGGCAACCACTACTTCCAATCTTTGTGGATTTGCCTGTTCTGGACAGTTTGTCTGAATGGAATCCTGCAGTGGGTGGCCTTTTGTGACTGGCTTCTTTCACTCTAATAATGTTTTCAAGGTTGATTCATAGTACAGCATGTATATTAGTACTTCATTTCTTTTGTGACTGAATAATATTCCACTATGTAGATATACCACGATTTATTCATGGATATATCATTTGATGGACATTTGGGGTCATTCCCACCTTTTGTCTGTTGTAAATAATGCTGCTATAAATATGCATGTACAAGTTGTGGTGAGGACTTGGGTTTTCAATTCTCTGGGTATATACCTAGGAGTGGTATTGTTGGTATCATATGGTAACTCTGTGTTTAACTTTTGGAAGAACTGACAGACTGTTTTCCAAAGTGGTGGTACCATTTTACTGTCCCACCGGCAATGTACAAGAGTTTCAATTTCTCCATATCTTCACCAGTACTTGTTATTATTGGTCTTTTTTATGATAGCTATTCTAGTGAGTATGAAATGGTATTTTATTGTGCTTCTGATTTCCATTTCCCTAATGACTAATAATGTTGAGCTTCTTTTCATGTGCTTATTGGACATTTGCGTACCTTCTTCGGAGAAATATCTCTTCAAATGCTTTGTCCGTTTTTAAAATTGGGTGATTTGTTGGCCTCAGATGTTTTTATAACAGCTGTTGAATGAACAGCATGTTGGAAGGATCACAGGTTTGCCTGTATTTGACCTGTATTTGATTCTAGCTACATCACTAGGCTATGTGACCTCAAGCAAGACTATTTTATTTCTCTGAACCTTAGCTTTATTATCCATAAAAAAGAGGTCAAACCTCTCTCCCAGGGCTATTATAAAGAACAAATGAGATGTAAAAGCATCAAGCATAGATTGGGGTGCCCAAAAGACACTCAAAAATGTATTAGACTCCCTCATCACCCCACCCTCACTGTAGACATGCTTTCCCTTAGGAAGATGTATTTAACCCAGGTGGACCAATTTCAACGTGGCAAGTGGAATGGATTGAAGTCCAAAAGGCAAGGCCTCCAATGTGAAGAGGCCAGTGAGTTTATTATGAGGTCCCCTCCACACACATACAACAATGCCTCCCCTTTTGGGTGATGGGTGACATGGCCCTGCTGATCTCTGCATGAGATCATCTGAGCAAATATAAACCATCTCAGCGGCCTTAAAAAAAAAGGAGGGCAGAGACAGTTATAAAAGAGGGATTGTAACCCCTTATCCTAGCACCAGTACTCTATACAATCTTCACAATTTTGAATAGCAAGACTTTAAGAATGGGTAGCTTGAGAGCTGGGTAACATGACATTCAGAGTCTGGCTTTCCATAAAAGCAAGTCTGGTTCTTGCTTATTAACAGTCTGGTAATGCACAAGGCCTGTCATTTGTTCTTCCTCTAATGAATGGATAGGCTGTTTAATTTCCTGATGGACAACCTAGTAATTTTAGTCTCCTGTTCCAAGCCTTTGCCTGGCTGTTCCATGTGCATAAAAACAGCCTTCTTCCTCCTGTTATCATGTGCTGTCTTTGCATTAAAGCTCAGCTTGAGGGTCATTTCCTCTAAGTAATATTCTCTATTAAGGGAGTATAAGTCCTGAATGAGTGGCCAGACTGATAACTGCATTCAGCCATAATCCTGCAATCATTTACTGAGCATGTACTATGTGCAAGACATCGTGCAATATAGTGGGAACACAAAAAGGACTACGACATAGTTTTGCACCTTCAAAGAGCTCATCATGTGTTGGGTAAATTGGGTATATAAACAGATGTTTACCAGTAACATTGTATTTCTCTTTTTTTTTTTTTTATTTTTTTTAACGTTTATTTATTTTTGAGACAGAGAGAGACAGAGCATGAACGGGGGAGGGTCAGAGAGAGGGAGACACAGAATCTGAAACAGGCTCCAGGCTCTGACCGTCAGCACAGAGCCCGACGCAGGGCTCGAACTCACAGACCGCGAGATCGTGACCTGAGCCGAAGTCGGCCGCTTAACCGACTGAGCCACCCAGGCGCCCCAATAACATTGTATTTCAATGATTGCCCTAAAGTGATTTTCATCATGGGAGTACACAGGATAGGAGTTGCAAAAATAGCAGACACTGAGGTTTCCCCTTTCCTCGGGTATCTTATGGCAATTCCTCCATTTGCATACAACCACTAGAAGGGAAGAGAGAAAAACCTACACATACTTTCATTTTTCTTTGTCAAGGCATACTCTGGAGAAGAGAACCAGCAGAGAAGAAATGAAATATTAAGTTTATTTATGTATTTTGAGAGAGAGAGAGAGAGAGAGAGCAGAGGAAGGGGGGGGGGGGGGGAGAGAATCCCAAGAAGGCTCCGCACTGATAGTGCACAGTCAGCGTGGAGCCTGGAGCTGGGCTTGACCTCACGAACTGTGAGATCATGACCTGAGCCGAAATCAAGAGTCGAACGCTTAACCGACTGAGCCACTTAGACATCCTGAAATATGGTAAGTATTTAAAGTCATTTTTCTGAATAGAAATAAAAGGAAAAATCACAGGAAAGTATTAGAATCAATTTACAGTATAGTCGTGTCCCATAAGTCGAAGCTGGAGGGAGGAATTTAGGCAAGGAGAGAATGCTTTCTATCCTTCATGTTCCCCGAAAAGGGTTTTTGTCTAAATCGTGCCCCATGACAGGATCCTCAACCTTCTCTAGATTTGTTTGCTCATATTTAAAATGAAGAGGTTGAACCAGCAGGTATTGAAGATTTCTTATAGTTCCAACAGGCTGTCAGAGTGGGCAGTTTATTCACGTGTTTATTTTTAGCTGAGAGAAAGGAGGAAAACAGGAATAGCAGGAAAAAATGGAGGTGTCTTGATGTTTATTTGGTTGTAGAGGATAGTGAAAGAGGGAGGAGGACCCTTTCCATTGTTTTTCTTTCTCAGTGGTTAGGGCAGAACCACAGACGTACAGCATGGAGCCCTATGGAAACAGAAAGGAAGCTCAGGGAGGGTTAAGAATTGGGGAAGATGGCAAACAGGCCCAGGCAGCACGATTTTTCTAGATTATGAAATGTTCAGTTAATAGTTTGTGGTAACCAGGCTTTAGTGTGATAGAGGAGTTGTGTGTATCAGGAATGGGTTTTTTAAATAAACGACAATGACAGGTGGCCAGCAGCCCCAGTAGATGCCCAGGACGTTGTGCTATATAAATCCCAGGTATACGGCTCCCTGGGGGATGCTGGTCACGATGTTTGTGTAGCAAGGGATGGATGAGGCAGGATGCCAGTATCACTCTGCAGGCACAGACTGCAGATAAACCACCCCCGACTCACATCTCCAGCTAAAATCATACCTTGGACCAGCCAATTTCCTTTCCCTCTCCATCAAGAATGTTTCATCCCCTTATTTATCTTGATCACGTATATAAAACTCTTATTTTCTCTGATGCACTACTAGGCCCTGGGTCAAAATACAACCGCCAAAACAAACATTTAGCACCTCCTTAGAAAGAAACCCAAGGAATGGCTTCCAATCTACTAACTATACACATGACACAGATTATCATTATGCAGCTCAGCCCCTCTTTCTGGCCTCCTACATTGGTTCTCCCATTCGTGTTCTCACTCATTCATTCAACATTGAGCCTCTATAAGCTGTGGAACCTGGGCAAGTCGCTTAACCTCTCTGTGCCTCGGTTTTTCATCTGTAAAAAGAATAATAGAATGACAGAAAAAGAATAATCTACGTCTTAGGATAATTGTCAGAATGAATGAATTACTACATGTGAAGTGCTTAGAACAGTGCCTGGCACATATTAAGCACCATATTAGAATTAGATATCTTCATTATCATCACTTGTTAATCTTAGTCCTATGCAGCAGGCTCAGTACTCTGCTGGCTTGGAGGTGCCTAGATTGATAGGAGCACACAGTGGTCGAAAATAGTAGCCATATAAAAAGTATTATCATCATTAATATTGATGCATGTGAGACATGGGAAGGGGGTAGAATTGAACAGATATTAACAAAAGAGATGCCGGAAGTGAGAGAGAGGAAGCGTGTGATGAGAGTACAGGGATAGAGGCTGATGCCATTGATACGCTGAGTGTGAGCTGACAGGGGGACATTTAAAAGACAGATGAGGGGTGCCTGGGTGGCTCAGTTGGTTGAGTGTCTGACTCTTGATTTTGGCTCAGGTCATGATCCCAGGGTCGTGGGATCCAGCCCCGCATTGGGCTCTGCACTGGCAGCATGGAGCCTGCCTGGGATTCTCTCTCTGCCCCTCCCCTGCTCATGTGCATGCTCTATCTCCTCTCAAAAATAAAAAGTAATAAATAAATAACAGATGAATATCCAGGGCTTATGCTAAGATGAGAGATGTGGAAAAGAGACAAGAGACAGTAACTCTTAGAGCCCTGAGCTGGAAGGGCATTGGAGAGCTGTCTGGGCAGGTGGCAGAGTCCTCTGGGTTCAGAATTGGGTGAGTATCATGGCTGAAGTGAACAAGGAAGGGTCCTCGGGGGCTCAAACAAGAATACAAGGCCAGGGGAGTCTTTTCTCCTGACTGCCCCCTCCCTGCCCCGGTCCAGGTTGTCTTCAATTCACCAAGCTGTGTATACCAGACAATAAATGTTACTGCTTTGGACTGAGTTGGAGTGTCTGGGGAGAATTGCATGCAGGAAGTGTGAAGGAGCTCCCATCCCCAGATCCAGCACAATACAGGGACATTCTACTGTGCGTGTCTGCTTTCCCTCCTGGGTTCCCTGACACCTGGCTATCTGTTTCCTGAAGTCTAAGCGCTTTGCCTTCCTCCCTCCCCTGCTGACACTCCATAAATATTTGTGGGCAAGGCCAGTGAAAACACTGAAACACCATTCTCTTCTCAGACATACTGTGTTGATGCCATTTAATTGGATGTTGTCCTCAGTGGGTTCATAATTCTTTTGTTCTAGCTTAACCACCAAATTCAGCCTCACGTCAGAGCCCGGCAACTCATGGAGTGAGTCTGTGCAAAATGGGGTAATTTAAGCAAGCAGTGTTCCATTTATAACCTTGCTGCTTGACATGGGCAGTGAGAGCTCTTCCATTAAAATGCACAGTCACCAGCCCATCCTGACAGCTGCCGGATCACGCACAGGGAACCGCTCCAGACGCTGGCTGTGACACCGCCTTCTCATGCAGCCCTGAGCCAAAAGACAGGTGTGTGCCACAAAGCTCTGCCCCTGGCTTCAAGGATCTCCCTGGAAAAGGCGAGCCTGGAGCACAAATGTGCTCTCCTTTCTACAGTATTTGTTATGCTCTCTGTTCTAAGCGTTTAATGTGCATTATCGTATTCAAGCTTCCCTCAAATCCTTTGCAGAAAATACTTTTTTCTTTTTTTCCTTTTTTACATTTTTTAAATGTTTTATTTTTTTAGTGTAAGCTCTGTGGCCAACATGGGGCTTGAACCCACGACCGTGAGATCAAGAGTTGCATGCTCTACCAACTGAGCCAGCCAGGCACCTCCTCTTTTTTTTTTTTTTTTTTTTTTTAATTAAAAAAACTTACTGTTGTAACCATTTTTAAATGTATAGTCTGCAGCATTAAGGACACTCACATTGTTGTGCACCTATCACCACCATCCACTTTTGAACTTTCTCACCTTCCCAAATGGAAAGTCTGTACCCATTGAACACTAACTCCCTATTCCATCCTTCCCCACCCCACACCACCCCCAGGCAACCACCATCCTACTTTCTGTCTCTGAATTTGACTAGAAATGAGCATGGTATTATTATTACCTTCTTTTCCGAAAAGGAAACTGAAGCACAGAGAGTTTAAGTACTTTGCCCAAGATAACACAGCTAGCAAACAGAAGATCTGGGATTAGAAGGTGGCCCTAGAGCCCACTAAACCGTGGGAAAGAGAATAGGAGTCCCTCTGGGGAAACAACCAGAGACCTGTGTCCTTAATGCCCCATCTGTCCGAGACACACGGCTGCACCCCGAGCAGAAGCAAAAGAATGGCAAACCTCTTCAGGTCCAGGACTCAAGGTGGGAGCAAAAGAAACTGGGGTGATTCATACAGCTCACTTTATCCTCTCCTAGCACCGCCCACCACCTGCGCGCATGCGCACCCGCACACAGTCTGTAGTGGCAAGATACTGACTTTGGGATTCAGACAGACCTGGGTTCCCGGTGCAGTAAGTCATCAGGCAGGCATAGTTCCTGACCCGAAGCAGAAGCAGAGCTCCCGTTCCTTCCTTTTCCCCTTCACCTTCTGCAGAGAGAAAACTGAAAACCCTCCATGAACACGCTGGAGCCCAGCCAGCCCGGCTGCTCAGGAAAGAGAAGAATGAGGAAGGGGAGGAGGTACGGTTGAGGACGAGTGGTTAAGACTTGTTAATACTGGGGGAATGAAATCACATCCCCAGAAAAATATATGCCGCTTCCTGCCCCTCAAGTATTGGCAGGAAAAGTAGGACGATGGGGTGCCCCCGGGGGGCTCACAGTAATACTGAGGCCGTGAATGGCCCAGTCCCTGCCTGAACTTCCATCCGTTGGCCAGCAGGCAGGCTGGACAGCTCCTGCAGAGCACCGCACAGCTCTCCATTGACCCAGAGCCTCATGGGGTGTAGCACGCAAGGGGTGCTCGGTAAATATCCCCTGGATCAGCCGGTGAGCAAGTGCGTGGCAATTGACTGCAGTGCCTAGCATGTGTTTTTACTTAGGAAGAGCAAACTGCCTGGAAAAATATTATAGGATGGATTCCCCCATGCCTTCCACAGGGGGAGGAAAAAAGCAGAGTGTGGGGCGGGGGTGGGGGGGCAGAGAGAAAGATTTTGACTGATGCTTTTAGCCACCTGGAGCACGAGGCAAACTTCCTGAGACTGTAAATCCAAAGAGCTGAAAAGACCTGAAACTCTACTGAGCTCTACTGAGTCTGATGGTGGCTGGAGAGGAAGGAAAGGGGGAGGTGGGCTTCCCTAATTTCTTTTCTCTTTTGCAAGGAACTTCAAGATTAGAGAAACAAAAGGTGAGCTATGAATGCTCTGCCTGCTTCTGCTGAGAAATCAGGGGCAGTTCTGAAGGACATTTGGAACAGGTAACCGAGGCATGCTTCTCAGGGAAACAGGCTGCTGGGCGTTGGTTGGTGAAAAAAATTAAAATTAAGAGAGAGATGCTTAGCAAGCCAGAAAGAGAGAGATGAGGCAGAAGCTGAAACAGTGATGGTTGAGAAATAAACTCCACATTACAGAAAGCCAGGGAAGAAAGTCAAGGAAAGAAGGGAACAGCAAGGCCAGGGGGTAGACATTGATTGAGGGACTGAAAAGCCAGGGTTCAAAACGAAGCTGGAAGGTGAGGCAGAGAACCAGCCTCTGCCTTCAGATACAGAAAATGAAATATCATCTGTGTGGGCCCACCTGTGCAGAACAGCAGGTAGAACGCCAGATCCTTCCTGTTCCTCAAAATGAAACAGACTTTTTCGTGATACTAAAGTTCAGAACCTACTGCAAAATTGCTTGGGTCCTTGTCCTTTCCTTGGAATACTTGGACTCTGCAAACACAACCACAAACATGCCCCCTCCCTTTCATTTAATGGCCCAGATGATTTCCAAGGAGATGTTGGAAATCAAAATTCAAAAGTGTGATTCTGGGAAATGACCAAGCTGAACAGCTGGGTCTAAAGGGATGTTGTTATGGGGATAACATACTCTGGGGATCAGGAAGGAATCCAGCCCTGCTGCTGTCTGAACAGCTCAGCCTGGGAGTTGGGGCAAAAACAAGGATTGAAGGTCAATTCCCCAGGGTAGTCCGGGTGGAGAGACCCTCCACGGATTCTTCCTGCGAACCAGAGGGCACAAATGTCTTTCATCTTCTGGGATGTATATGGAAGGAACATCTCCTCTGCGGAGGCCACAGAGCCCAGGTCCAAGTGTCGCATCCCTGGAAGTGACAGATTCTAAGCAGAGCCCCTGGGCACCACCCCCCACCCCCAGCACCTGGGACGGTTGTTGAGGCACCTGACCCTGGGTTGGATGAGAAGGGTCCGGGCTATTCCCTCCAGCTCAGAATAGCTTCTCTGCTCACGCCACTGCACACTTCAAATGATCACTTCCTGGTAATCCTCGACAGGAAAAGCTCAGACAGCATTGCCCAATAAAGTACTGGCTCTCTGTTTTCAAAAAGCCAGTACTCTCTATGTGAGGCAGACACCCGGAGCCCTGTGTGTGGGGTCTGACTGCAAAGGGACACTCTACACGGGCTTAATGCACCACCGGCTTCTTCTCCCCTCTCCTCCCTCCAGGGACCTAATGGAGAGCCTAATGGAGATGTAACAGGTTCTCACTGTCTCAGGACAGTCCCATAGCTGACCAGCCCCCATTGGTCTCTTCTGCAATAACTACTGGGCAAAATGCTTCAGAATAGCCGTGAAACTTCAGAATCACCAGGGAAAGCACAAATGTCCAGAATAAGGATCCATGATTATTCTAAGACTTCTGCCTTCTCCTTTAAGATACTTGAACTTTACTCTTTATTAATAAGGAGGAAGAACTGCCTTTTGTTAAGAGCTCACCATGTGCCACTTTGCTAAGTACATTTCATGTATAATTTCATATAACCCCATACAGTCTTCCAGGTGCTGGGTCCCCAAATTAGAGGAATGGACACTGCAGTTCAGAGAATTTAACCCTTCCCAAGGTCACACATCTAGGGATGGGTGCTATGCTATAGTACCACTGAAAATGTTTAATGAGAAGCATTAACAAAATTTAAAAAGCACAAGCGATGGGTTCATCAAAAAGAAAACTACACTCTCCATGTGTCTGTTTTCACTCCCATGGCTTCAGACAATCTCACCTGGGCAATTTGGCCTCACCTGGCAGTTTGCCTGCGCGAGGCCAAGGCCTGAGCCCCTCCTACCCTATGGAGAAGGGTCTCTTTCCCCACACTTGTGGGGATCATCTGTTTGAATTAGGCTAGAGTCATAATCATTCATTCCAGAAGGGGCTGTGATTCACATCTGAGCTTTGGAAAATAGTGTTAGTCTAATTGAAAGGGGAGAAGAAAGCACAATAAATGCTCAGATGCTGATGGATTTCTCCAGACCTTAATTTGCATTAGTTTTGCTTTCATCAGAGCATTTGAATTTTTTTTTATTTTCAAACTGTGTTGTACCACATGCAAGGAAAATAGATTTACTGAATCTGAATCCTGTGATTTCATCGTTTATTGGTGTCAATACAAAATAGATGAGGAGCATTAAGAAAGGAAGATCAGATGGCTTTCCATCTTCCCTCTAGGAGACAGGAATGAGAGTCATCAAGCCTAGGACATTTAGAGGCTTGTTCAATCTTCAGAGCTGACTGACAGTCAAGCCACATGTCACCTCCCAGCATCGCCTGGGAGCCAGGCGAACCCTAACACATATGCAACCAGGAGATTCTTAGTGCCCTCCCTGGGAATAGGATGTATGTTGATGTTCCCAGTGTATGTTTAAGCACACCCTGCATTTAACTTGAGCCCTAGGTTCATTGACCCATAAATGTTTCAAAAGAGGGAAGCATTCCAATCCTGGCTTTTCACAGAGGCAGAGAAGCAGGCCTTCCAGGACTGGGGGCAGGGAGGCCATTTAGGACAATCACCACAGTTTCCTCATTCGGGTCCGCCCATGGCTGGCCTTGTCTCTCATGTTTCCTCCACAGAGCTGCCATTGTAATGTGATCATACCACTTCCCTATTTAAAAGTCTTCACCCTTAGCTACTGCGATAAATAAGCAAACAAAATAACAACAACCCGTGTCTGATGCTGTCATTCTCTCATCCAATCATTTGACAAGTATACATTAAGCACCTGCTCTGTGCCAGCCACACTTGGATTCTGGCCAGTCTCTCCAGTCATATCTTGTAGTCCCCACTCCCTCCGCTCCATACACCTTGCTCTCTACATTATGACTTTATATTTCCTGATCCTGACTTGTCCTCCCCTGTGATTCTGCCCAGGCTGTTCTTGTGTAACCAACTCCCCTCCTCCGTATCCAGACATCCAAGTTCTGTCCAGGCTCAAGGACAACTCGAGAGCCACTTTCACTATGAAACCTTTCCAGATTTCCCCAAGTCAGCATTAATCACTTGTCTGACTGACCACCTGCCATTCCCCCATCCCCAGAAGGGAGTGGCTGTCCCCTCTCTGAGCTCCTTTCCATATGCTCTTTCCACATCTGTTATTTCTTTACCCCTTGGTAGTATTATTTCTTTGCAATCATCCATCAAAGCAAAACCCATGCTTATTCTCTTCCCGCCACCTTAAGTCCAAAACAAAGTAGTCACTCAGGGTATTTATGAGAACGTGGGCACATGAACATTTTCTCTGTTCCCATGGCACTCTGTACCCTTAATTAGGTCATTGATCACACTCTGCTTAGTATTATAAATACCTGTGTACATAATAATTATAAACCACTTAAGGACAAAACTCTTGTCTTATTTATCCTTTTATCCCCTAAAGCATCTAAAAAAAAAAAAAAAAAAAACCTCCTTGGAGCACCTGAGTGGCTCAGTCAGTCGAGCATTCAACTCTTGGTTTCAGCTCAGGTCATGATCCGATCCCCACACCATCAGCTTGCTTGAGATTCTGTCTCTCCCTCTCTCCCTGCCTCTCTCTCTCTCTCTCTCAAAATAAATAAATGAACTTAATAAAAAACCCTCTTTGCTCAAAGTGGGCACTCACTAAATGCCATTAAGATGAAAAGAAATAAAAGTAAATGTTGCATCCTTCCAGGGAGGTTTAGGGAGGCACTGGGAGAGAATCTAAGGATGCTGGAGAGATTGTGACAGGATGTCAGTTCAGCTCGGCTAATGTTTATTATACATTATTATACATATGCATATGTATACACACACACATACAGCTCCATATATGTATATATACATATATCATGGTATTAGTAATTGCTATTAATCATCATTAGCTGAACACCTGTTAAGTAGGCTACATTTGAGGGCCAAGTTAGAAAAACAAGGGTGATTGTGACAAGATCCTGCTTTCCAGAAGGTCACGACAAAAATACAAAAAAACGGAACTACATGAAAAGATAGCCAAGCTCTGCAGCAAACCCATGAGCACCAGGCTAAGGGCCTGTACTGATCCATAACTAAGCACCCATTGATCTGTGATGCTAAAGGTGAAAACTTAAGTTCACCGTATTGAGTTTTTCAAAGGGCTAAATCCATTCCAAGTAAAGGATTGGTCACTATTCCAAGACTACATTGTTTGTAGTTTGTGGGGGTGGGGTGGGGGGAATCTTAAATGTCCTTTAATACTGAAATGGTGTGATGGCAGAATGAGTGCTTTTTGGTCTGAAAAATGAAAAGCTGAGAACCTGATGTTGATTTTCCTGGTGTTGATTTCCTGATGATTTGTTGTTTTAATTTTACTGTCCCATGAAATCTTTTATAACCTTGAAGATGCATTTGACTGTGTGGTGGGTAATGCCATGGGTAGAGTAAAGATAAGTCTTGGAAGGTTTTGTCCAGTAAATACCATGGCCCTGTCTACACAAACCTGAGTAGCCCCTTCCATGTTAAGGTAGAGTGGCAGTCTCTTTGGGCTTAAGAACTGTTTGGGATTTTTTTTTTAATGGTTATTTTTGAGAGAGAGAGACAGATAGTGAGCGGGAGAGGGGCAGAGAGAGAGGGAGACACAGAATCCGAAGCAGGCTCCAGGCTCCGAGCTGTCAGCACAGAGCCCGGTGCGGGGCTCGAACTCACGAAGCATGAGATTGTGACCTGAACCGAAGTCGAACACTTAACCGACTAAGCCACCCAGGTGCCCCAGAACTGTTTGGGATCTTTAACTTTCATAAAGAGGAGTCCAATTCTGTTCAGCTGATTGTCAAAAAGTAAGGCTTCCCTTATAAATTATTTTCTCCAGGAATCCCAGCAAAGTCTTCCAAGGAAGGTTAGGGAGAAAGCTCCTCTCGTGGTGCTGGCTGACAGGGAACAACAAACATTGCTGAAATTCTACCTCCCTTGTCTTTTCTAAGGAAGAAAATATTGAGCAGGAAGGGCAGCAAAACAGTAGTCTCAGGGCATTGGTGGAAACTCACTTAAGTTGGAACAAGGGAATAGGAAAGAAAGGGAAAACTCTGCCTGTGGCAGGGGGGCGAAAATGCATGCTGGCTGCAGCATTACATCTGGAAGAGCAAGAACACTTGGGAAAGCTACTGCCTTGAGTTCCAGATGGATAGTGCCTGCCTACAGCTGAGGCTTAATCAGAACATCAGAGAACAGCCCTTCCACATACCCATCTTCTCTGCACTAATAAGCATCAGGTAAAAATAACACTGGAATATAGCCGGGAGAGCTACAAAAGGCAGATTCTCACTGGGTAGCAGTGCAGTGCAAAAAGAGAAATTCAAGCACAAAGATTAAAAGTCAAGCTGAGAATAGACATTGACAAAAAACTCTTGTAAATTAATCCATACCATAAACAGAAGTTATCATTAGAGGAATTTGAAGGCTTTGGTGCACTAAGTGTAACTCCAGCAACAACAAACCCAGCCTAACTTCTGACTAGGTTAACATAAACTCCCTACACTAAAGGTCTACCAAAAGGAAAGGTATGTTCATCTTCAAGCATAAAAAAATATGAACTCACCTCATTAGCTACTGTATTATACAATATATTTGACTTTCCACAAAAAATTACAAAGCATACAAAAAGGAAGAAAAAAAAAGCCTGAAGAGGAAAAGCAATGATTAGAACCAGATTCATAAATAATACAGATGTTGGAGCTATTACATTAGGAATTTAAAATAACTAACTGTGATTCATGTGTTAAAGGCTCTCATGGAAAAAGCAAGCAACATAGAAAATCAGATAACTTCATTAGAGTTGAAAACTCTAAGAAAGAATCCAATGAAAATACTAGAAATAAAAAACACAGGAACAGAGATAAAGAATGTTATCAGTGGGCTCATCAGTAGATTTGACATGGCTGACAGGAGAATCAGTAAATTACTGAACCTGAAAATAGGTCAACAGAAATTACCAAAACTGAAAGAAAAAGAGGAAGAACACACACACACACACACACACACACACACACACAAAACAGACTAGAGAATCTGGGAGATGTGAGACAATATTAAATACAGTGTTAAATATATATGTATTTGAAATCCAAAAAAGAGAAAAAGAGAGAGAGTGGACAAAAGACATATTTGAAGAAATAATGGCCAAGAATTTTCCAAAATTAGTGAGACACACCAAATCATAACAGATCCAAAAGCTCAAAGAGAAAATTTTGAAGGCAACCAGAGGAAAAGGCACTTTATCTCATTAGCTACATAGCAACAATGCTAAGAGTTACAGCACACTTACTGTCAAACCATTTAAGCAAGAAGACAATGGAGTACTATTTTGAAAAGCAAAACAACAAAACAAAATAAAACAAAACAAAACACCAAAAACCAACTCTTCGTTCTATACCCAGCAGAAATAGCTCTCAAAAGTAAGGGAGAGGGGTGCCTGGGTGGCTCAGCCAGTTGAGCGTCCAACTCTTGACTTCATCTCAGGTCATGATCCCAGGGTTGTAGGATCAAGCCCCATGTCAGGGTCCATGCTGAGCATGAAGCCTGCTTGGGATTCTTTCTCTTCCTCTGCCCCTCTCCTCTGCTCACATACACTCTCTCTCTTTCTCTAAAAAAAAAAAAAAGGGAGAAATAAAGACTTCCTCAGACAAATAAAAACTTTGGGAATTCACTCCTAGCAGGCCTACTCTACAAGAAATGTTAGGGGCACCTGGGTGGCTCAGTCAGTTAAGTGTCCAACTTCAGCTCAGGTCATGATCTCATGGTTCATGGATTTGAGCCCTGCATTGGGCTCTGTGCTGACAGCTCAGAGCCTGGAGCCTGCTTTAGATTCTGTGTCTCCCTCTCTCTTTGCCCCTCCTCTGCTCACACTCTGTCTCTCTCTGTCTCTCAAAAGTGAATAAACATTACAAAAAATAAAAAAAATAAAAGTAAAAGGCAAAGAAAGACTTCAAACACTAACTAAAAGAAAGCTAGGTAGCCATATCAATTTCACACAAAGTAGACTTCAGACTGAGGAATGTTATCAGAGACAAAGAGAGACATGACATAATGATAGAAGGGGGAATTCAACAAAAAGACATAACAATCATAAATGTGTATGCAGCTAACAACAGTTTCAAAACAAAGGTCTGTCCTTGACTGATAACAGAAGCCACCTGTATTCTAGGATCTGGCCACAGACTCTGTAGTTTTAAACTCTCTCAAATATTAACAAAAGATATATTCATGATGGATTCATATTAATTTAAAGGATTTCTTTCTTTTTAAAATTTTTCTTAATGTTAATTTATTTTTGAGAGAGAGAGAGAGAGAGAGAGAGAGAGAGGGAGAGAGGGAGGTTCAGAGAGAGAGGGAGACACAGAATCTGAAGCAGGCTTCAGGCTCTGATCTGTCAGCACAGGGCCCAATGTGGGACTTGAACTCACGGACCAGGAGATCATGACCTTAGCTGAAGTCAGACGCTTAACTGAGTCACCCAGGCACTCCTAATTTAAAGGATTCTTGAAGGATAAACAATCCATCCATTTATACAGTTATTTTAAGTTTTATTTCCTAATCTAGCCAAAAGCTGAAAGCCATGCACTTGAATTGCACTAGTTTAGTCCCTTATGGGGCTGTTTTCTTAATTGCACTTTGATGTTCTTCCAGCAACATAAACTAAGAGATATTATAAGAAACAGTCCTATATAACTCCTTATTAGGTTTAACATAGGGTTATTATTGAGAAAGCTGTCCTTTAGATGTCACGGTGTTCTCTTCATAAGACACCATGACAGGGACGCCTGGGTGGCCTAGTCGGTTAAGTGTCCAACTTCGGCTCAGGTCACGATCTTGCAGTTCATGGGTTTGACCCCTGCATGGAACTCTGCACTGACAGCATAGAACCTGCTTGGGATTCTCTCTCTCCCTCTATCTGCCACTGTCCTGCTCTCTCTCTCTCAAAATAAATAAATAAACATAAAGAGAAAGAAAGAAAGAAAGAAAGAAAGAAAGAAAGAAAGAAAGAGAAAGAAGGAAGGAAGGGAAGCAAGCAAGCCATAAGAAAATTTTGCTCAAGTTTCAGAACTAGAAAAATCTCTATTTCTCTGGTCGTAATTCCTTATTTCCTTTGGATGCTGGGAAATTTAATCAGAGGCAAATTTTTACCTCATGGAAATTTATGGCATGCATGTTTATACTAATTTTACCCCTAAATCTATTTTATTTTTCATCTTTATTTTCCCTTCATCCTAATTTTCCCATTTGTTTATTTTTATTCAGCTTTGCTTTTACTGTATTTTTCTTTTAAAATCAATTTTTTGAGGTATAATTTGCATGCAATAAAATAAACCCATCTTAAGTGTACTAGTCAATGAATTTTGACAAATATTACCATGCTGTTTTGTTAGCCATCTGAAAACAGTTTTGAAATAAGTAAAGTTAAAAATAAGTGTCACAAGGCAGTCTGTGCTAAGCATTATCATAGAGATATACACAAATTACTATGGTAGTATGAGAAAGGCTAAAATATTCTGACTGGAGGGTGCCTGGGTGGCTCAGTCGGTTAAGAGTATGACTTCAGCTCAGGTCATGATCTCACAGTTTGTGAGTTCGAGGCCTGCTTCAAACTGTCTCTCTTTGCCCCTTACTCACTTGGGCCCTCTTTCTCTCTCTCTCTCTCTCTCTCAAAAAAAAAAAAAAAATTCTGACCGAAGGGGTAATGGGTTGGGGGATGGTAAATCTTGGGGGAAAAGTCTCATTTTAAAAACTAATATCTCGGGGTGCCTGGGTGGCTCAGTCGGTTAAGTGTCCGACTTCGGCTCAGGTCATGATCTCATGATCTGTGAGTTCGAGCCCCACGTCGGACTCTGTGCTGACAGCTCAGAGCCTGGAGCCCGTTTCAGATTCTGTGTCTCCCTCTCTCTTTGCCCCTCCCCTGTTCATGCTCTGTCTCTCTCTGTCTCAAAAATAAATAAACGTTAAAAAAATTAATTAAATAAATAAATAAATAAATAAAAACTAATATCTCAAGGGTGCCTGGATGTCTCGGTTGGTTAAGCATCAGACTTCAGCTCAGGTCATGATCTCACAGTTTGTGAGTTTGAGCCCTGTATCAGGCTCTGCGCTGACTGCTTGGAGCCTGGAGCCTGGAGCCTGCTTTGGATTCTGTGTCTCCCTTTCTCTCTGCCCCTCCCCAGCTCATGCTCTGTCTCTCTCTCTCTCACTCTCTCAAAACTAAATAAACATTAAAAAAATTTTAAAAATTAAAAAATAAAAACTAATATCTCACCTTAGATTTTAAAGATGAAATCAACAGATAGAAGTAGCAGGAAAGGTAATTTGGAAAAGGAAATATCTTGAGTAAAAGAAGGAAGCAGAAATACAAGTACTGGTTCTGTCTGGCTGGAATAGTAGGTGAGCAGGAAGAGCATGGGGAAGTAAGCTTCTAACCATGTTGCAGGAGGTTCTGAAAGCCAAATGGTGTCTTCTTACATCATTGTGCAGGTAATAGGGAGCCATTGAAGGCTTTCAGCAGAGAAGAAACATAATGAAGTTTGTTTTAGAAAGACCACTGTGGAAACTGTGAGGACTGGATGGGGATGTTAGGATGAGAGGTAGAGAAGACTGTGGGGAAGCTTCTTTAATGGTCCAGGAGAGAGATAAGGAGAACCTGGGCCAGCCATTAGGAGATGAGAGGGAGATTAAATGGGATGCCCAGTGTAAGGAAATCTCTTGGCTGGATAAAAGGATTAGTTGTAAAGGTAACTGAGAAAGAAATTGACTATATAAATGACCAGAAGGACAGGCATTCACATGATTCCTGTTCTGGATGGAAAAGTGGCAGGTCTCCCAACCTCTGCAAGCAGAGCAAGTCCAAGAGTCCTACCAAAAACTAAGCTCTACTTTGCAGGGGAGGGAGCTGGGAGAGGATAGCCCAATTTAGGCTAGTTGTGGAAGTCATTTCCTTTTCAGTTGACCAGAGCCAATATCATATATAATAATAACAGCTACTATTTTACCTCCATAAAAAATGATAATAAGTCACACTTAAAACTAACAGTTATTCTGTATGAGGTATTGTTTTAAGCCCATCACATATTTTAGCTAATTACTGCTCCCAGAGCAGGAGTAGGAACTATTATATACCCAGTCAACAGATGAGAGGATTGAGGCACAGAGAGAATAACAAGAGTCTTGCTCCATATCACATAGCTGGTCAATAGCAGAATCAACGTTCAAACCAGGCATCTGATTCCAGAATCCCATCATGTCCTAATGTTGATGCTCTGGGCCCTGTAATAATTTCCCAAATCATACCCTCACACAGAGAGTGAGTGCCTGTCACTGCCTTGAGGCAGAAAGTGCCGATATTCCCGGCTGAGAGAATCACAGAAATGTCAAGAAAGGCATTGAAGATGAAAGGCTATGGGATATTTTTGGAACCCTGTCAGTCATAAGGTATGACAGAGTGGAGTTCTGTGGCAAGACATTGTATAAAAACTGTGATCAAGACCACAGCAACGTGAAATAGGTGCAAGAAAAATATTGTGAAAATCCCAATCTCTGGGTGGGTACGTGCGTACGTGTGCTTGTCTATGTGGAAACTATGAGCAATGGATGGTGGAGGTTGGCTGAAGCAATGGCCTACCACCCACAGATGGCAGAAATTCCTGGAAAACCATCCACCAACTATCTAACCATCTAAAAATACACCTATGAAAGGCAACTTTGGAAGGAGGCAGGAGAAATTCTAGTTGAGATAAAACAAACTCAAAGCAGATTACTCGTTTATAGACCTGCTGAACTTGCACATGTTCTGTGAAGACAGAGTCCAAAGTCATGCAATGGAAACAAACAGGCCGAGCCTGGCTTTTTTTCTTTTTTCCAGAGAAGGCTTTATATTTAAGTTCCAGGCACTGCCTGTCCTCCATTCATCACCTCATGTATGAGATTTGGCCACCCATACATTTAGACGACAGATGGAAACTGTCTTAAAGTGTGTAAATAGTTGGAATCAACAAACATGAAAGTCTGCATATGGCATCATTTGAAATTTGAACCAGCTTTCTAAGATATTGGAATGGTCCTTTATCACAGGAGGATGTGTGACACTTATTTGTTCATTTATTCATTCAGGCATTGTGCCAGGGACTAAGGTCATGAACAAGACACAGTCTCTGCCCTCAAGACACCTGGTATCTAGATAGAGACCCAGACAAGTAAATGGGTGCAAATGAAGCCAGTTGATGGGGGCCCGAGGAGGTAAGTCCCCGGTGCCTAGGTTACAGAAGGAGGACACCAAGCCATTATGTCAGGGAAGCAAAGGGAAAGAAGACACATACCTAATGCCCATTGCGAGGACTGTACTAGGTAATTGAAAAACAACCACAGTCTATGCTAAGTTTTGGTGCTTATAGAAAACAGTTGATGAAATTAGTAAAAAGCAAGGCAAAGAAACTCAACACACATTTAATAATTAGTCCTGGGATATAACTTTATGATAACTGGGATTGGATGTTGTATGTAACCTTTTTAAAAATTACCTTTTAAAAGAAATATAATTGTTTTGGATATTTTTTCATAGCTAAGGTCATATAATATTTATATAATTATGTAACCTGCCTTTTTCATTTGACCTTGTGTCAAAATTTTTGCACAAAATTAAAAATCCTTCACTAATTAAAAAAAGCAACATAGTATTAGTTCTTTTGTGGAAATTACGAATAGCTAGCTATAGGAAAAATGAAAAATCAAAACCACCCTTATGTTCTGCAAATACGTGTAGTCTAGGATAAAATTTTATTATACACAGATGCAAAAAGGGCTTTATATCAAACCACTTAGACAAATGTGAAGTTATTGTGTCCTGGAAAACTAGTAGACAATTCTAAAATTCACTTAGCAGTGACAAAGACAGGGATGCTGAAAATGCCTATGATGAGTTTGAACAAAGCTGATGAAATATGCATGAAGAAGGGCAATATTTATAAATGAATATACTATTTCTTATGGTATGTAATGTTAAATATGCAAGAGTAAATAGGTACATGAATTAAATGTTATTTTATTTTATTTTTTAAATGTTTATTTTTGAGAGAGAGAGAAAGAGAAAGCACAAGCAGGGGAATGGCAGAGAGAGAGAGGGAGACAGAAGATTGGAAGCGGGCTCTGTGCAGACGGCGAGATCACAACCTGAGCCAAAGTCAGATGTTTAACTGACTGAGCCACCCAGGAGCCCCTTAAATGTTATCTTAAATGTCATCTGTAGCCCTAAAAGTTTGTGTATCTATGATGGAAAACCCCTATCTATTTTTTACATCTTCTTACTGAGAAAATATGGAATATTCTTGATTTGGAATATACACTGTAGATAATGAATTCATTTAGGTTTTCTTGACCAATCCCTGGGGAGCATCTAATAGCTAGAAAAAACTAGTGGGGAAAAAATGAATACCTCAAATTATTACAGTTGCTTTGGGTATTTAATGTTGGGGTAAACACACCTACATTATAGCTGAGAATAAATCCAGCTTCCTAAAAATCCACAATAGTTCCCCGTTTGCCTGTAGGGTAAAGTCTACCACCAATAATCTTAACATTCATATGCCTCCACAATTAGTCAGCTAATGTCTCCACACTTACCTTTTGGCCTTGACCTTCAGTCTTCAGGCAAATCACATCGCCCCGTGCATCAGTGCCATCCCAAATGCCAGGCCTCTGTTCTTTTGCTTATGGAACTCTCACTGACTAGAATGGCATCCCTTCCCCTTATCTGCCATTCCCAAATATCTCCAAGGTCCATCTCCAAGGTCCATCTCAAATACCACTGCACTGGTGATTCATATACCTCAAGTAAAAGTACACCTCTTTTTGGAGTGCCTGGGTGGCTCGGGCAGTTAAGCGTCCAACTTTAGCTCAGGTCATGATCTCGTGGTTTGTGGGTTCGAGCCCCATATTGGGCTCTGCTGTCAGTGCAAAGCCTGCTTTGGATCCTCTGTTTCCTTCTCTCTCTGCCTCTTTCTCTCTCTCTCAAAACAAATAAATATACATTAAAAAGGAAACAAAAAGTAGACCTCTTTTCTGAAATTCCGAAGTGCCAAGTGCTTAGCACTGGTGGCCTCTCTGCTTGGGAGGTGCAGGGTGGTCTTGAGGGTGAGTGAGGTCAGTTGAAATACCAATAATGGGCACTGAGACAACACCAGAATAATAATAGCTAACTCTAACTCAAAATCTGCTATGTGCCAGGCATTCCTCTAATTACTATACATAAATAAATTAACTTGAGGGGAGCCTGGGTGGCTCAGTCAGTTAAGCGTCCGACTTCGGCTCAGGTCACGATCTCGCGGTTGGTGAGTTCGAGCCCCGTGTCGGGCTCTGTGCTGACTGCTCAGGGCCTGTAGCCTGTTTCAGATTCTGTGTCTCCCTCTCTCTCTGACCCTCCCCCGTTCATGCTCTGTCTCTCTCTGTCTCAAAAATAAATAAACGTTAAAAAAAAATTAAAAAAAAATTAATTAACTTGATCTTCCTGAGAACTCCATGAAGCAGATACAATATTATCCACAGTTTACAGATAAGGAGATGACAGCCTGGTTTCAGGTGGCTTGGCTGTAAGTGACAGAGCTAAGAAACCATGTACTCGATCATTATGCTTTTCTACCTCAGTTAGGAGTACCAGAAAATGGAGACCAGCCGTGGGCAGGAAGACAGGCTGGTAAACTGGGCGACGCGGAAGCACACGTGTTTATTTGAGTGAAGCAAAGGTTAAACATTAAGAAAGCAGGGATATAACAAAGTGAGGTCACAGAGTGGAGTGTCTATGAGGCTTCCTCCCACTCTAGACCAATTTCAGGATCCTAAAGAAATGCACTCCTGGGGTGCCTGGATGGCTCAGTCAGTTAAGCCTCTGACTTCCACTCGGGTCATGATCTCATGGTTCATGAGTTCTCTGCTGTCGGTGTGGAACCCGCTTCGGATCCTCTGTCCCCCTCTATCTCTGCCCCTCCCCCCCTCAAAAATAAATATATATTTTTTAAATGCACTCTTAGCAGCTGCATTGGAAAGTTTGTAGCAGCTTAGTCATCACTAACAAACCCAGCACATCTCTGCTATTAACCAGATGCTCCTTGAAGATCCATGTACAACTCACTACAGAATCTAGAATTGGACTCTGCACATGGTAATGAATCAATAAAACTTTGTTAAACAAATGTCATAAGCCATTAGTTCTCAATTCTCAGCTCTGTCTTAAGAAAGCAGTCACGTGTTAAAAATATTTCAGGAATATTTCTATTTGACCCTTTAAAAAGAATTCTCTGTTGTGTTTTTTCCTTACAGCTTTCCTTGTTCGTTTTTCATTGTTGGTCTCCCCCAACTAGTATACAAGCTACATAAGGGCAGAGACTTCCTTCTTGTTTATCATTGTGTTATTGGCACCCTAAAACAAAGCCTGGCACAGAGAAAGAACTCAGTAAATATTCATGAAGCGAATATTTGAAAAAGAATAGACTTTGAAAATGCTCACCAGACCCTTGTGGGTGGCCTTTGTTGGTGCCGGCCAGCCCTGAGTTAGTGCTTCAATGCTATTCCCTTACCCTCAAAGCAAACACAGGTCATGAAGCACAAGGGAAAGAAAGGGTTTTGCCAGAGGCGGGTTGGGAGATGGAGGAGGGAAGGAACCTCGCACAGAGCACAGCATTTCTGTTTCTTCCTCAATTTCCACTGGGCATCTCTGTGCTCAGCAAGCTCCTGGCCTGCCAGCTGGCCATCCCTCTACTGTTCCACGTGCCCTCCCCCCCAGCACTGTAGGTCTCCAGCTGTCCTTCCTCCCGGATCTCTGTGCTCCCCTTGGGCCTGAGCAATGTTGGGTCTCCTGTGCACCTCCTCACGTGTACCTCCTCACATCTGTGGTCCCTAGGTAGAAAGACATGGAATCCATGCTCCTTAGATGGAAATATGGGAATTATAAATCATTTTTCTTTTTCACAGATATCTTTATTTTTTTCTGTCACACACAAAGACCTGAACTGGAATCCAAGGTTTTTGATTTTATAGCTGCATGGCCTCGGTCAGATCACATAACCTCTTCACCATCTTGGTCACCACATCTTGTAAACATGAGGATAAGACCGACTCTACAGGGGCTATTGTAAGAATTAAATGGGACAAAATAGGCAAAAGCACCTGATGCAGAGTTAGGTATTAAAGGAAAATGTTACTCCTCTTTTTGTCCTTGAAGTAAATTCTCAACTATCCAAAAAGACTCATGAACCAAGCAGAGCTGAGGTTTTACAGAATCATGCGTAGAAACTCATCACTGTGGGGTGCCTGGGTGGCTCAGTCATTTAAGTGTCCGACTTCAGCTCAGGTCATGATCTCCTGGTTTGTGAGTTTGAACCCTGCATTGGGCTCTGTGGAGTCAGTGCAAAGCCTGCTTCAGATCCTCTGAATCCCTCTGTCTCTGCCTTTCCTCCACTCATGCATGTTCTCAATCTCACGTGCGCGTGCAAAAATAAATAAGCATCATAAAAAATTTTTAAAAAATGAAACTCATCACTATTTAGAACATTGCTTCCATTGTCCCAGGGACAGAGGGCATCTAATAACACAGGGCAGTTCCTGTGGGCAGCGGTGGTGAGAGAAGGCGGTGGAACATCACTGCTTTCTCTGTGTGTGCTGCTTCTAAACCAGAGGTGACTGAATAGGGTGAGCATGTACATCATTATGAAAACAGCTACTCAAACACGCCCCTGATACCAGCCAGACCTGAAAGGGAGACATGCAGATCTTAAAGACCACAATAAACATGCTTTAGGGTTTATGGTGAGGAAATGTCACATGCCAAGGTCATCTTCCCACCCTGATCCTGTGAGCACTCCCTCGGCCCTCAGGTTCCTTATTATGAGGCGGCTGAGCCAAAGAAGACACCCCATCCTGCCTTCGCCGCCGCGTTGTTAATGCCAAGTATGGAAGAGCTATCACTGCACATTATGATTTCCTGGCTGGCCCATCCTAATTGCCTTACAAATACTTGTTAGATGCTTGATTCTAATGGTAGTCAGACAAATTATACTTAAAACCACAATTGAAGACTCTTGGTTGTCTAAAAGCTAGTGTGATTCAAGGGAACATTTGGAATTTTTAAAAAGATAAAATAAGTCAGGCTAGGAATGTCTGACCAGATAAACCAAAGTCACTTTGGCAGGGAGAAACGTAAAGGTTAGCACATTTATCTGAAACAACAGAAATAAAAAATTCCTCTCCCAGGCCTGGATTGACTCCCTAACTAATGATGTGAGGAAGAAGGTAAGCCATGAACGCTGCATAAATTTGGCACATTTTGAAGGTCAGCTTAGGCCAGAGCATAGCATTCCCCGCCCTTTTTTTTTTTTTTATGAAGTCAATTTTTGAAAAGACCATGACAGTTCTGAAAGTCCCCACAACCTAGAATCATTTGAGTGATGCACAAGTGAGGTGTTTTGTTTTGTTTTTTAAAAATATTTACTCATTTGGCAGGGGTTGGGGAATGGGGGGTTGGGGGGGTAAGGGGTAAAGAGAGAGAGAGAATCCCAAGCAGACTCTGTGCTGCCAGATATGGGGCTCATACCGACAAACCGTGAGATGATGACCTGAGCTGAAACCAAGAGTCGGACGCTTAATCGACTGAGCCACCCAAGGGTCCCCACAAGTGAGTCCTAATTTCAAAAGTTATGCTTAAAAATTAATAAAAACCTGACCAAGAAATCTTAGAGGAGGGATAGGGACGACTAGTATTCTGTGGCACAGCAGCACTGAGGCTCTCTCACATGAGTGCGGCACCAAAGCCCTTAAAGAAACACCTGCACCACGTCAGTGATGCTCTGTCCCTGCTCCTGTTGCATTCTTTTCTTCTCTTCAAACCCCAGTACCTACCCCCTCATTCTCACTCTCACCTGATGACCTTTCCCCCTATTTCACCGAGAAAGGAGGAACTCATGGAAGAGAACCTCCACACACTTCCACCACCATATCTATCCTCCTTTCTGCATGTGACTCCATATTCTCTGATTTCTCTTCTCCTGTGAGTGAACTACCAGTGCCACCAGGCAATTTTGCCTTGACCCAACCCTCTTACTTAATCAAGAATCTTCTTCCAAGATCTCTCTCCTCTCTTCCCATGTTATCCATTTTTCCACATCCATTGGATGACTCACATCAGCATACAGATATGATGTTATTTCTCCCATCTCAAAAAAAATAATACGAAAATAATACAAAATTCTTTTGATGCATGGCTGCCTCCAGCCATTCGCTCTTTCTCTGCTTCCTTTTAGAGTGACACTCCTCAAAAGAGCATCTAAATTTGCTCTCTCCAATTACTCTCCTCTTTCTTTCTTATGTTCACTCCATCCAGCTTCTGCCCCCACCACTCCAGCAAATCTGCTCTTGTCAAAGCCTTCGATGGCCTCTGCTTTGAGACACCAGCAGTCAGTTCCTAGAGCTCATCTTAGTTGACCTCTCAACAATGTTCAATGTGGTTGATCTTGTCCCCACCTTGAAGCATCAGCTTCACTTGGCTTCCAGGACCTCACAGTGTCCTGATTTCCCTATGCCTCTGTAGAGAGCAAGATGGAGTCCCTTGTGTCAAGCAGCGATGTAAGCAGCCAAGGGCATAGTAGCTAAGACCAGAGATCACTGAGACCAGCACAGGCCGATGGCACCCAGGACTGATAACCAGCAGAAACAAAGGAAGCCTACAGAAGCCCACAGCTGATTAAACTCCTTTAAAAAGGAGGACTTTTGCAGCAAATGGTAGACTCTCCAGACGCTGACCCTTTCATGTCTGATTGCATCAAAAAAGGCAACTGCCAATGAAGGCTCTGCCTGATTGATCTCTGAACATAACAAGGGATTCTCCACTGCTTGAACAAAATAAGCTGTACATGTCAAGAGCTGACCTGGACCAAGGCCTCATCTCAACTGTGCACTCATGGACTGACCTCACATTTGGTTCGTTAACTTCCTGCCCCTTGTTGTATCTTGTTGGTTGTGTGACTTTGTATTGTGCTTTGCTTTGTGTGACTTGAATGAAGCAAAGTTAAATACGTAGAAATGTCATTGAGTTTGGAATCCTGAACCTACTTTAACCTTGCTTTATGATCGAATAAAGCTGACATTGTGGAAAGACACAACTCGTGTATGTGCCTTCATAGCATGCTCGAGACAGCGTCATTGGCTGTCTTTCAAAGTCAATGTCGCTCCCTTCCCTCTACCCCTCCCACCCAGCCCCTAGTCCCTAAACACTGCAGTGCCACAACACTTGGTCCTTGACCTCTGCCTTGTGGACACTCACTCCCTCAGTATTCTCAGCCAGTCTAGTGGCTTCGAATATAAGCTATGTGCTGATGACTTTTGAGTTATTTATTTATTTGTATTTTGGGTTCCTGCTGGTATATGCTTACTCAACATCTTCATTTGAATATCTAATCATCTTCTCAGAAGTAACATATCCAAGGTTGAGCCCCTGATATTCCCTCCCAAGCCTGCTCTTCCCACAGTCACCCCGCATCAAAAAATGGTGATTCCATTCTTCCAGTGGCTCATGCCAAATGCCTCTGCTCATCCTTGATTCCTTTTTTTTCTCACCAAAACAGAGCTAATAGTAAATCCTATTGGAGCTTCCTACAAATTACATCTAGAATCCTATCTCTTCTTCCCACCTTTACCTCCCTGATCCAAACTACCATCATTTCTTTTCTAGATTACATGTAGTAGCTATATCACTGGTTTTCCTGTTTCTATTCTCATCCCTGATGGTTTATTCTTATCATTGCAGTCAGAGTAAGTCAATGGAAGTCAGATGATATAACATCATCAAGACCTTCAAATGGCTACCCTTCTCCTTTGAAGTAAAATCCAAAGTTCTGACAAAGTCCTTCATGGCCCTACATAATCAGGCCATCCATTATCTCTCTAGCCTCATCCACCACTCTTTCTCCCCACTCCAGGCACATTGGTTTCCTTATTTTTCTCTTGGGCATTTGAGAGCAGCACTCACATTAAGGCTTTTTCACTTGCTGTTCCCTCTGCCTGGAATGCTCTCACCCCAATACCCATATGGCTGAATCCCTCACCTCCTTCAAGTCTGACCACCCTCTAAAATTGCAACCCCCATGGGGCACCTGGATGGCTCAGTTAGTTAAGTGTCCAACTTTGGCTCAGGTCATGATCTCATAGTTTGTGACTTTGAGCCCTAAATCGGGCTCTGTGCTAACAGCTCAGAGCCTAGAGCCTGTTTCGGTTTCTGTGTCTCCTGTGTCTCTCTCTGCCCCTCCCCTGCTCATGCTCTGTGTGTCTCTCTCTTTCTCAAAAATGAATAAACATTTTAAAAAAATCTTAATAATAAATAAAAATAAAATAAAATTGCAACCCCCATCCCAGGTCCTCCTTATTTCTCTATCATGCTCTTTTTTTCCTCCGTTGCACTCTGCGGCACTTATAAACCTAACACACTACATAATTATTTATTTTGTTTATTGTCTTTCTGCCTCTTCTAGACTGCAAATGCCATTAAAACTGGGATTTGTATCTGTTCTGTTCTCTGATGTATCTCCAGCAATTGGACAAGTGCTTACACATACTGAGCGCTTAAATAAGTATTGGTCATGAGGATGTTGCTCAAAATCATAAAGAGCAATCTCTGGAAATTGTATGATCCTTCACTGCTCCAGAAATTAATTCAACTCAAGAGGGAGATAAGTTCATTCTCAAACTAAATATACTTTTGCTATATCAAGATTACACATCTTTAATCATAATATCATAAAAGTAATAACTCCTATTTATATAGTGCTTTCCAGTTTACAGAATTCTTGGCCCCATATAATTGTATTTCATCCTCAGGACAACTCTGAAATTGAACAAGGCAGAGAGTGTCAATCCCATTTTACACATGAGAAGGATAAGCCCCAGAGCAGTGAAATATCAGCTTCAGGGTCACCCAGCCAATGAGTGCAAGTCCCCTGAGTCCAGGATTAGGGCTCTTGCCACTACCAGTCAGTGTGTAAAGAAACAAGTTGGGGGCGCCTGGATGGCTCAGTCTGTTAAGCAGCCAACTCTTGCTTTTGACTCAGGTCGTGATCTCACAGGTTGTGAGTTTGAGCCCCACATCAGGCTCTCGGCGCTGACAGCACAGAGCCTGCCTGGGAGTCTCTCTTTCTCGCTCTCTCTCCATCCCTTTCTGCTTCTCTCGCTCTCTCAAAATAAATAATTAAGCTTAAAAAAAAAATAAAGAAACAACCTGTCCTATACAATCAGGCCATCCATTATCTCTCTAGCCTCATCTACCACTCTGTCTCTCCCCACTCCAGGCACATTGGTTTCCTTATTTTTCTCTTGGGCATTTGAGAGAAGCACTCACATTAGGGCTTTTTCACTTGCTGTTCTCTCCGCCTGGAGTGCTCAAATGAGTACTGACAGGATCTGGGACTTTCACTCTCCTAATCTACTCTTGATTTTATTCCACAAATATTGTGTTCTTCCTCTGTTCCAGCACTGTTCTAAACACTGGGCATATGGTACAGGCTAAGTACAGACCAGGAGAAGGTTATGTTCTCATGGGGTGTCTATTCCTAGAGAAGCGATGTCAATAAACAAGTAAACAATTAAAGACCCCTAAAATACGTCAGGGGTGATAGCTCTATGAAGGGAAAGGGATAAAGGTCAATGCAGAGTAGAGCAGATGAGCTAACGTTAGGGATGTCCAGCAATAACTCATTAACATGTTACCCACAAATCCTTCCTCTGGCAGCAGGGTGGACAGTGCTTCAAACTGTTGAATGGAGACCCTGTAAAATTATACATTTGAATAACAAAGATGTGCAAGAGTCCCACTCTAGATGCTAGGTAATTGGGGTGGTCTTAAAGCTAAACAGAGCCTGGGTGACAGTTTCAGAGGACAACACTAGGACAAACAGCCCCAAGTTATAAGAACCTAGATTTTGCTCATGACAGAAGAGCTTTCTAATAAATAAAGCTGCCAGCAATGAAACAGACTGGAAATGAGCTCTCTGTCATGAAAAGTATCCAATAAGCGACTGCATGATCTCTGAAGTCTCTTCCAACTACAAATCTGATTATGGTCCATTCTATGGAGACTCTGTCTACCTTAAGTCATCATTAGTTCCTGTGGATGATGGGGTGAGGACAGGTGCAAAAGTCTGGACCTAGATCCTGGTTCTCTTGCCAGCCCTCACAGAGGATGAGCAGTCAGTCACTTGACTGTTGGCCCTAGATCTTTCCAGCAGCAGCAAAAGCAGACTGTTCTGCGGGGAGACAAGGGGCACAGATCCTTACCCTGCAGGATCTACCAAGGGCTCTCATCTAAACGAGGTGCTCAGCCCAGCAGGAGCAGGCAGGATGCCTTCGGCACTCACTCTATTCTCACTGACAGGTAAGCCACCAGTGATTACAAACAGGAGAAGAGCAAATTGTGCTGGACAGGAGGCTGCCTCCCCAGTGACTTCTGGATGTTCACCGGCAATGCCCACACTTCTGCAGGCCTCTCTTGAGGTCTCAGCCCGCTCACAGCATCCACTGACGTCAATCACCCACACTCTGCCTTTCTGTCATTTCCCGAATCCCCCACTATACTGGCAGGCAGACCTCCGGGGTGGCTGCATGCTGCTGGCCCAGGCAAGATGTCAGGGGACAGACACTGAAACGATTGCAAGTATTCCCCACATTCGTCCATCACTTACTGTGGGCCGGACCCTTTGCTAAAAACTCAGTATGTGATGGGATGGGCTATAGTCTTTGCGTACGGGGCTGGGGCATGCTTGGAGAACTACAGCTGGGCAGAGTCTATCTAGGGGCTGTTGCTTACTAAGTGGGGTAGGCAGGCTGGCAGAGGGGTTGAGAGAGGTGGGGAGCGTGACAGAGAGGGAGCTGAGCCAGGAAAGCTAAGCATGGGGTAGGTGAGGGGGAAAGGAGGGCATTTTATGGGAAGGACTTGGGCTGGTGGGGGGCGGCTGCTTGAGGAAGAGAGGCAGATCTGCTGTCACAGGGGAAGAACCCAACTTTCCGTAGACGTGAGTGCGACATTTTAGAAACTGGTGATTTACACTGTAACCCCTTCTATCTCTTTGTAAAATATTGAGTCAAGTCTCCATCACTCAGTCCTTAGGGACCAGATCTGTGATTTTGCAAGGGGTGAAATAATGCACTGGGGCCCACAGTGTAAGCCAGGCAGTCACACAAAACAATATATCCACTTTTATTTTATTTAATGCCCACAATAGCCCAGTAGGGTAGGGACTATTATACACTCATTTTACTGTGTCGGGGGAGGGAGGTTACTGAATAATTTGTTGTAGACACCCTTGCCAGCTACAATGTGAAAGGAGAGAATATTATAGTTCCATCTGTCCACTTTGATCCTGTGCCTTAAAGTTAGCAGAAAGGGGGTGGGGGGGCTCCTGGGGGGGGCTCAGTCACTTAAGCATCTGACTCTTGGTTTTGGCTCAGGTCATGATCTCATGGTTCATGAGTTTGAGCCCCAAATTGGGCTCTGCACTGACAGCGTGGAGCCTGCTTCAGATCCTTTGTCTCCCTCTCTCTGCCCATCCTCTGCTCACTCTGTCTCTCTCAAAAACAAATAAACATTTTAAAAAAGGTTAGCAGAAAGGTGACTATGGCTATTTCACTCCGTGTACGGTTGTCACCCAGGGCCCTTCTTGATTTGCTCCCGATCTTCCCCTGCTTCTGGGCTGAGCCCTTCTTGTAGCTCTCTTCTCTGTCCCTCTGGACTTGTCCACAGGTCTCCTTGGAGTTCCACAGAGTCCTCTGGCCCTTCCACACTTGGCTGCTTTGGGCAGGATCCCTAGCAGTGGCCCACTTGGTAGATACAAGTGTCAGAGGAGGCCCAGCCTGTTTCTGCATTGTCACAGCCCCGAATCCAGTGCTCAGCATCCCTTCTCACTCAGCAAATGATCAAGGCAGCATTTTGCAGGAGCTAAAATAGTAACCAGAATCACAGCATCTGGGTCTACATTTCTGCCCTCTACACATTTGCTGTGTGACTTGACACAAGTTACCTAACACAAGTTAGCTAGATCACTAGCTAAATGGGAATACTAATAGGATTGTTGTAAGGACTAAATGAAGTAAGACCAGAAGAGCATGAAAACAGTTCCTGGGGCATGGGGAGCCTGGGTGGGCCAGTCGGTTAAACGTCCAACTTGGGCTCAGGTCATGATCTCACAGTTAGTGGGTTCGAGCCCCACGTGGGGCTTTTCACTGACAGTGAAGGACCTGCCTCAGATTGTCTCCCTCTCTCTCTGTCCCTCCTCTGCTTGCATTCTCTCTCTCAAAAATAAACATTAAAAAAAGAGGAAGAAGAAACATTCACAAACCTTTAAAAAAAAAAAGTGCTTGGCACAAAGTAAGTACTCGATAAACATTAGCTTATGTTCATTTATGGTGATTATTTATTGGAGAGTGTTAGGATGTCCTTGGAACCACAGTAGAGGGGACGGCCATCTTGCCAGCGCAACCCAACGAAAAGCCCCTAGTAGCTGCCAGAACGAATTGGAGGTCAACCAATCACCAAGTGACAGCACCACCTGACAAGAAAAAGGCCCACCCGGACCTAAACCCCGAACCACTGCAGCTTAAAAACCCCACCCCACCACACCTGGGCGCGACTTCCCTGACTCCTCTCTCTCTCTCTCTCCCTGAGTCACGGAACCTCGCCCAAGACCTTAGCTCCCAAATAAAGCCTTTGACTGCTAGAATTTTTTAGCCTCTGACTCCTGTCTTTACCCTGCCTTACGCCTGACCCTAACAGAGAGGATGAGCAGGGTTGGTCACAACATAGGCCAGAAAAATTCCATGGTATTAAGGAGGTCAGGCTACAGTCGTTCCCTGCTTCCTCGGGGCTGGAAGAATATCTGTGGTTCCATTTCCCACAAAGGCCTTTGGGCATGAACCCTCTGGGTAGGTTTCAAGCCTAAGGAGAAGGAAGGGGAAAGGAGGCTGAGATCACCTAACTGACAAGTTGGGTTTTCTTTCCTCTTCTTCATCCTTTAATTTCCAAAGCTCAGACTTTACCCCAAAGCCATTGTCAGATGATAAAACAATTTCTCCTAAGCCATTCATTTCTTACTCCTTTTCACCTTCCCAGCCTTTTCAAACACAAAGTGTTTCTACAGTTCTTTAAACAAACAAACCAAAAAATTTTTTTGATCACAATAGACTGAAATAAACCAATTTGCATCTAAAAGAAATGCAAGTGTGTAAATGGCTGTGGGTTGCTTGCAGTGGGGGATGGGAGCACATGCAGGCAGGCAAAGCCAGAAAAACATCGTTAAAGTACCCAACTGGCCACGGTGATGACAGCCCCCACTCCGGAAAACGTCCTTACCAGCTTCCCTGTCCGTGGCCAGAGCTCCAAGGCCACGCATGAAACCATGAAGAACCAATCTTAACAAAACCAGAGCAGCCCGCAATGGAGAAGTCTTTCAAACCTCTTTTATGAATATTCACAGCTGCTAGATTTACCGGGCAAACTGGGATGTTGGGCTACAACATTCCCCAAAGGATTCTGCAGGGAGTTCTTTATTCACTACATTTAAATGCAAATAGTGACAAAACTGCATGACAATACACTTTGAAAAGTTGATTTAAAACAGCACAAGGGAAGGATTAAGGCACCAATGAGAAGGATTTTATTTTAATTTCCTACAAGGGGTAAAAGTTAGGCCAAACGGAAGCTCAGAATTCAAATGTTATCCCAGGAGCAAAACTGTCACCAAACAGAATTTATTGTTTTCCTCCTCCTCTGAAGAAATGGAAGAAAAAAATTCCCACTTTTTTTTGGTTGTTGTTCACCAATGACATCTATAACCACTAAGCAGGACTCCTAATCAGCATGAGCTTACCTCACCAAACTGATAACAATACAAGTAAAAGCCCAGAAACTTGATGCTTAGCCTGTGCCATATATATATATATATATATATATATATATATGCACATACATGTATATATAAAATATATATATATTAGAGTGATAAAGAGAGAGTGCAAGCCAGGGAGAAGGGCAGAGGGAGAGAGAAAGAGAGAGAGAGAGAGAGAGAGAGAGAGAGAGAGAGAGAGAGAGAGAGAGAGAGAATAATAAGCAGGCTCCAAGCTCAGTGCATAATGTGACACAGGGATCAATCCCGTGATCCTGGGATCAAGAACTGAGCCAAAATCAAGAGTCAGGTGCTCAACTGACTGAGCCCTCCAGATGCCCCTACCCTGTGCCATATGGAGGGTGAATGTATACATTTTCTGGAAACAGTTCCTAGACCCCTCTTCTGATTTATGAGAAGCTCTGGTTTTCAGAGCACCAGTTTGGGGCTCGCTGATGTAGAACATCTTCTAACACAGACATTCATGGCTTTGAATGACAAGGGATAAGGAGCTGAATGTTGTAGGTCAAGGAAGAATGGCCCATTGTGTCCGGTGGGAGTTCAACTCTGGAGGGGAGCCTTCCAGGCCCCACATGAGAAAGATTGCTGTGAAGGCAATTCCAATGATAAAGTGTCACTTTGGGGTGAAGGCATTGGGGTGAAGGCATTATTATGTCTGCTCAAAGATGGAAATTAAACATTGTCCCCCCACTTTCCCAACTGCAACTCGAGCTGTCAAGCAAACAAACATGAAGCAAGGAGGAGAAAGATCCAGTCTGTTAACGGAGGTCTCACATAGACAGAGAAGCAATTATGTACTAGGTGAAAGGCTCTCACCTTGAAACAATAGGATGTCCGGGATTTACTTCAAAAAATATAGGGCAAACGTGGGGAATTGTGTCTGAGTATCAATGACTCAAGATGGGCAAAGAATTGATCATTATTGAAGTTGGGTGACAGGTACTTTGGGGTTCCGCGTATCGTTGCTTCATTGTTGACTTTTGCATGTTTGGAAATTTCCATAAGAAAAATGACTTTTTTTTGTTATTTGTTTTTAAATTCCACCTGCCCAATTTATTTAAAAAAAAATTTTTTTTAACGTTTATTTATTTTTGAGACAGAGAGAGACAGAGCATGAACAGGCGAGGGTCAGAGAGAGGGAGACACAGAATCTGAAACAGGCTCCAGGCTCTGAGCTGTCAGCACAGAGCCTGACGCGGGGCTCAAACTCAAGGAACGTGAGATCATGACCTGAGCCGAAGTCAGCCGCTTAACCGACTGGGCTACCCAGGCGCCCCACCACCTGCCCAATTTAAATGTGATACTGCCCACCTCTATTGGGACAGTCACCATTGCTGGGAACAAGAGCATTTCTGCCACTCTTATGGGAACCTTGGGAATAGGGTAGTGCCAATAGCATAACCATGACAGGAAGAGTTAGACAAGATAGGAAGAAAGTTCCGAGTTCAGTCCCCAAAGCAAGACTTAAACATGGATGAGAGCTTATTTGGAGCTCTCAACAGAACCCATTAAAAAAATAACATACCCTGCAGTGAAATATCAAGAGACTTGATAATTCAAGAATTCAGAGACTTCTAGTCTCATCCCTGTCTGGAAACCTGAAAAGTTTCTTTTTTTTTTTTTAAACATTTATTTATTTTGAGAGAGAGACAGAGAGCTTGAGCGGAGGAGGGACAGAGAGAGAGAGAGAGAGATGCAGAATCCAAAGTAGGCTCCAGGCTCTGAGCTCCCAGTACAGAGCCCGCTTCAGGGTTTGAACCCACCAACTGTGAGATCCTGACCTGAGCTGAAGTCGTATGCTTAACCGACTGAGCCACCCAGGCGCCCCTAAAGTTTCTTATTCTAAAGGCAGCATGTCATTCCCAGTGTATGGCTGACATCTCACATAGCTAGGCATGTGTGCAGACCTGCAAGGTTCCAGAGGATACCACATCTTGACAATATACCAGTCAGGTTTTTTGTTGTTTTAACCAGCTAGATCTTTAAATAAATTGGACTAGTTCAACAGCTTAGTCCACCAAATTGATTGATCACTCAGACTATCAGGACATTATAGCATGCGGGTAGCAATAGCTTGTCTTACCTGATTTAATTAGAAAGAGATCCACAGAACCCCATAAATAAAGGGAACATCCAGTAAGTTAAGTCCAATAATAGATAAGACATCACACACACACCAGGCCACATTAGAATGCAGCATCATGAGGGGTGCCTGGGTGGCTCAGTCGGTTAAGCATCCGACTTCAGCTCAGGTCATGTTCTCACAGTCCGTGAGTTCGAGCCCCGCGTTGGGCTCTGTGCTGACAGCTCAGAGCCTGGAGCCTGCTTCAGATTCTGTGTCTCCCCCCTCTCTGCCCCTCCCCTGCTCATGCTCTGTCTCTCTCTCTATCTCAAAAATAAATAAAAACATCAAAAAAAAAAAAAAGAATGCAGCATCATGAACGGGACATAACATTTAACGAGGAATATAGACAACGAAGATATGTTCAAAGAAGATGAGCCAGAGTGTTATAAAGACTAGAAACACTAATGGATGCCTTGCTGAAAGAACCTGAGTTTTTTTTAGGCCTAAAGAGAGGCCTGGGGAGGAGAGTAGCTGTCTTCAGCCATTCCAATGTCTCACAGTAGAAGAAGACAGATTAAACCTCTTCTGTGGATCTCAAGGGGAAAAAACGAGGAAAAGAACTTCCAACACAGGAAAGTCTCAGGAAGGCCAATGTCAGCCTAATAGAAGGAGCAATCTTGAAAGAAAGTAAAACCGTGCCAAGTGCCGTTTGACTGCTTTGGACAACACTGCCTTCTCTGGCCAGGAAGATCTGACACGGAGTTTGGACAGACACTGGTGGAAATGTTTTAAAGGGGATTTCAGTACAGAATATCTTGCACGATTTTGAAATCTCCTTCAAATGGGGATTCTGCAATTTCCGAAGATGGAGACTTGCAATCAACAAACCAGGTTTTCTGTTCCTTTTGCCTATTGGAAGTAAACAATGTACAGAGTTTCCTTTGCCAGGTGACTTGTGCATAAAACCTTTTTCAAACTGTCAATAAACAAAAATAAAACAACTCCTCAGCCATCCTCCAACCTACTCCACCTCCCTGAGAAGCCATCCCTAGATGTACCAGGCATCTAACTGAAGCAATCCAGGGGACAGTGGTAGGATTCACCTTCATCCTTGACCCCACGTTTTCACTCCTGCTAAGTTATTTACTTAATAGCTCCCCAAAATGACTTGTAGGTTCCCTTTGTGGATATCTGGAAAGGCTATACTCTGGGATAGGATTCCACTCTGGGACACATGAGACTTCTCATCTTGGGACAGCAGTCATCTCAATTTTGAAGTCTCTGAAGAGTGTTCTGTGATTTGTCCTATTGCCTGACTCTGTCATACTTGATTTCTGTTTTCCTGTATTTGCCGATTCCCCAATTCTTGTCTGATTTCTGATCACCTAGTTTACCTTTGAGAATTCTAAATATTCCTAACAGTTTAGGATTCTAAATACTCCTAAAAGTTCAATCATTCAATTATTTGGTAAATATTTACAGAAACTTCCATGTGCCCAGAGCACTGTGCTAGGCACCTCAGGAGATACAGAACGCCATATGACCCTGGCAAGGGCCTAAATCAGATAGAGAATATGTAACATGGACAGAAATAGCTACACCCCACAACACAAGGTGCTAAGTGCTATAAGAGAGGTACAAACCAAGTGCTATCAGAGTTCACAGAGAGGTGAGATGCTGCAGAAAAACGAGATGTAACTCCAAGAGCAGGCTGCAAAAGCCTGATGCAACTGTTGTGCTAATCTTTTAAAATCCTCAAATACAAAGTATGTAAGATATTAGATTTAAAGAAGGAGGTAGCTGTGAATCAGGAAAAGGATGTTCTGGGAAAATACATCTAATGTTCAATGGCAGATAAATGCCCAACAGCAGCCAGAGGGGCTAATCAATGTCCAATGTAAACCGAAAACCAGAAAATCATCCCCATTGTGAACACGATCATTTACTCAGTCAGCTGGAAAAATTACAATTATGAAATTGAAACTGCATTTACTGCTTAAACAAGTCTTTTTGGTGATTTAGTTTAGACTGAAAATTGTTCATTAAAGAGTTCCTCTGGGTAATGGACTTCAACACACTTTATATTTTTGGAAACCTTTAGATTCACTCCCCATTCCAACCCCCAGAGGTAGGTTATATCAGGGATAGGCAAACGTCTGTAAATGGCCAGATAGTAAACAGGTTAGGCATTATAGTTCATAAGGTTTCTACCACAATTGCTCACATCCGCTGCTGAGTATGGCTGTATGCCAATAACATTTTATTTATAAATACTAAAATTTGTATTTCATAAAATTCTCATGTGTCACAAAATATTCTCCTTTTCCTTTTTTTTCCCCAACCAGTTAAAAATATAAAAACCATTCTTGGCTTGGAAGCCACATTTGGCCAGCAAGCTATAGTTTGCTGACCCTGGGTTATATCAATCACTCTATTTACACATGAGAAAACAAAGGCTAAAGGAGACTAAGTATATTCCCTAATCAATACCAATTCAGTTTATTAATATCCATATATAGAGAAATAATGAAGCAATAGGAAAAACTAAGACATTTATCCCTTCTTTATCAACACTATTCACAGCATGGAAAAATCACATATTATCTATAAACTTTGATTCCCAGGGCATCACAAGTAAATTTAAACTGTGCTTAGCCAGATTGGTTCCTGGTAAGTGAAGCAATTATGGCTTAAATTTATATGTATAATATTTGGTTGTTTTCCTTAATTTATAATGGGTAGCAGTCTCTAACTTAACAACAACAAAAAACATTTGCCTACAGATCTCGTAGTTCATGTGACAAACCACACACTGCTAAATATTTATCAGCACATAAATATTTCAAAAGAAATATGAATAGTTATTGATGTATTTTAATCTCACTGCTGCATGGAATGAGTATTCTGCCTCTCTGTTGGTACCAAGATGAAGGGTTGGGAAATGTTGAAGAATAAAGCATTCCAAGCCCAGCCCCCCACTGGAATGTCACTTACTTGAGGATTTAAAATGATAGAACACTAAATTTCAAAGTCATGGAAACTCATAGTTTTATAGCAAGAACATAAATATACTTCTTCAAGACCTCCTAAAAGGATGAGAGCTAAAAACAAGCGTCAAAAGGATCTCTATGGTCTTTACTCTCCTGACAATTAAGCCTATGGAAAAGAGAGAAAACATGTGATCTAAAATTCTACCAAATTATGGACAATCAAACTAGGGTGAATCAAGTTCACCAAATCTGAGAGTATTTGAACAATGAGGGGCCATCCTATTGATGTACAGAAGGCATACGTTTAGAACATAGGTGAGGACAACTTCCAATCAGGGAAGAGGTTGGTTGTTTGGGTGGGCTGTATCGTAGTATTATTTTTCACTTAATGTATTCTTTTAGTAGATATGGCTTGTGTGATAGACAATGGTTCCATTTAGGAAAATAATAAACAAATAAAATCTTTTTTTTTTTTTTAAAGGAAAAGACTTCCTTCTTTCAAAGAGTAATACAGAAATAACTTAAAGATATTTAGATAAAATCACAGTGACAGGGACACTGACATTTGGGATGCAAGGCCTCACATCTGAAATGTATGCCCTTGCCCATCAACCTTCAGGAGCTCACTGACAGTGGTGGGTAAAGCCTGAATTCTTTGAAACTGCCCCCTCCCCTCTTCACTCAACCCTGTTTTCTGGCTATCTCATCTCCTGCCCTTCCTTGTCCCCACCCACACCCAGTTATCTAGCAAGCTCCTTGGAGATCCCTCAATGTGTCATGCTGTTACAGGCCTTTTACACATACCCCGGTCTCAGCCCAGAATGCCATCCTACATTCTGTCTGCTGGGCAGCTCCTACTTTCAAGTTCACTCTCACTAATACCTGCTCTGATGGCCTTCACACCATGTCTTCTCCCTCTATGTTCCCACTCTACCTCTTTTATGGCACTTATGACTTGAAGTGCTATGTTTAGCTTGTCTCCTCCCAGGGGCATGGGGAAGAGTGCCTTTAACTGTCACGTCCTTGAGGCCTAGCATGGTGCCTGAGGCACCTTCATAACTCAATAAACCTTTGTTGAATCAACCGCCACTGACTCCTCTCAAGGCTCTTTGCCCTTCCTGCCACAAAAAGAATATAGGCTTGAGGTGAGGGTGGTAGGAAATTATAACACTTCATTCATTCACTCCTTTGACAGACTTTTATTGAGCATCTACAATGTGTCAGGGACTCTTCTAGGAGGCTGAGACACATTAGTAAGCAGAGTAAACCAAGATCCCTGCCCACGAAAAGCTCACATTCTAGCTGGGGACATTAAATAATAAATGTGACAAGAAAGGAAATAACATGATTTGTTAAATGGTGATAAGAGGTAAGGGAAAAAGAGAGAATAAGGGGGACTGGGAGGGTGTGAGCTGCAATTATTTTAAATTATAATTTAAATTTTTATAATTTAAATGTAAATATTATTAAATTTATAATTTAAATTTTTATAATTTATACTTTTTATAATTTAAAATATAATTTTAAATTATATGATCAGAGGAATAGGATCTGCCAAGCAGACAATGAGAAAGTTACCTTTGGGCAAAAACTTTGAGGGGCACCTGGGTGGCTCAGTTGGTTGAGTGCCTGACTTCAGCTCAGGTCATGATCTCGCAGCTCTGTGGGTTCGAGCCCCACATGGGGCTCTGTGCTGATGGCTCAGAGCCTGGAGCCTGCTTCGGATTCTGTCTCCCTCTCTCTCTGCCCCTAACCGACTTGCATTCTGTCTCTATCTCTCTCAAAAATAAATAATCATTAAAAAAATTAAAAAAAAAAACTTTGAGAAGGAGAGTGAATTAGACATAGGGATATGTGGGGGAAGCATATTACAGGCAGAGAGTACATTCAGTACAAAGACTATAAGGTCGAAGCAAGGAGGTCATTATGGTTGGATAAGAACTAGGTGGAAAGAGCTGTGTTATGGCAGAGAGGGGGCGGTGAGGAGGAAAGGTGGCAAATTATGGAGACCTTGTAGGTCATTTTAATGACATTGACCTTGAATGAGAAAGAGAGCCATGGGAGAATTTTGAGCAAAGGAGCAACATGATCTGACTTAGATCTGGTTTACATTTTGAAAGGATTGCTTTGGCTATTTTTGTTGAGGATTGAGTATTGGAGCCAAGGGTGAAAGCAGGGAGATCAGTTAAAAAGCTATTGAAATAATGCAGGTGAAGGAGACCAGTGGCTTATACCAGGGTTGTGGATGTGGAAAAGTGGTTGGCCCTACTTGTATTTTGAAGACAGAGAGATCCAAAATCATTTGCAGACATGGATGTGGTGTGCAGAGAGATAGATCAAGAAAGTCCAAGGTTTTTGACCTAAGCAACTGGAACAAGAGCAAAACCATATGCATTTAGTCTTATCTGGGGGTTATGCTTCACTCACCCTCCTACTGTTTGGTAAATATGAAATGAGGTCAACATGTAGCAGCATGGCTACCGCTGTGGAGGTAACCTGATGCAGAAGAAAGTAGAAAAAAAGGGTGCTATTTAAGCTGCCACCACTTCCATGGGTTAGCCTCTCTGTCTTGCTCTTTTCTACTTCTTCCTCTTACCCCTTTATCTCCAGAATTACAAGAATGTTCATGAATGTCTCATTTGTTCTGAACTAAAGAGAACTGTGCGATAACTTTAATGGAAAACAGTTTAATGGTAGTAGAATTTATTTTTTTTTTAAATGTTTATTTGTTTTTGAGACAGAGAGAGAGCATGAACGGGGGAGGATCAGAGAGAGGGAGACACAGAATCTGAAACAGGCTCCAGGCTCTGAACTGTCAGCACAGAGCCCGACGTGGGGCTCGAACTCACAGACCGCGAGATCATGACCTGAGCCGAAGTCGGCTGCTCAACCAACAGAGTCACCCAGGCGCCCCTAATGGTAGTAGAATTTAAAGAAGCTCAAAGAAGGTAGCTCCATTATTAAAATGATAATGTGGAAGATGATGATGCTAGTAGTGGTTAAAACACTTGACTTTGTTGCAAAGTTCATAGTCATATATGGTACAGTACAAGAGATGGAGAGAGGATGCCAATGTTAGGAGGATGGCCTTGGTCATACCATATAACATCTTTTTGGGCTAAGATAATTCTGAGGCTATCTGCCAAACTGTATCCAAAAACAGTAAATTTGTTTCATGCAATTGAATGCTTATGATTTGAAAACCTCTGGCAATGGAAAACTTTCTTCCTTGTAAACTAATGCTGCGTTTATATGGAACATATTCATAAATAAAGTTATATAATTCTCTATAAAATAAATTCCTATATCCCAATTCTTAGGCTATTATATCAAGTTGTTAGGATTATTTTAAATGCCTTGCTTAACCAAAATTTTGTGAGTTGAATATTGTTTTAAAAAGGTGGTGTTGAAAAATTATTTAATGTATTCCTTTGGGTCCTTAGGATCTTTTTTTTTTTTTTTAATGTTTATTTATTTTTGAGAGAGAAACAGAGACAGAGTATGAGCTGGGGAGGGGCAGAGAGAGAGAGGGAGACACAAAATCTGAAGCAGGCTCTAGGCTCCGAGCTATCAGCAACACGGGGCTCAAACTTAAGAACTGTGAGATAATGACCTGAGCTAAAGTGAGCCACCCAGGCACCCCCTCCTTAGGATCTTTTTGAGCAATTCAAGATGATTTGAAAACTTGTAGAAAATGAACAAGAACTCTACCAGAAAGTGTATATTTCATAGTATCATTAAATATTGATTAAACAATCACTGTATTCAGAACACTGTATCTGTGGCTGAAAGGACAATGATATTATAAAATTTGCACTTGAATATTTTTTAAAGAAACTCTTTTTAAAAAGTTTTTTTTTTAATTTTTAATGTTTATTTATTCTTGAGAGATAGAGACAGAGCACGAGCAGGGGAGGGGCAGAGAGAGAGGAAGGCACAGAATCTGAAGCAGGCTCTAGGCTCTGAGCTGTCAGCACAGAACCCTATGCGGGGCTCAAACCCACAGACTGCGAGATCATGACCTGAGCTTAAGTCGGACGCTTAACAGACTGATTTTATTTTTGAGTAATCTCTACACCCAATGTGGAGCTCAAATTTACAACCCTGAGATCAAGATCTACATGCTCCACTGATTGAGTCAGCCAGGTACTCCTTAAGGAAACACTTTTAAAACTGGGTTTTCATTCTCTTTCCCAGTCATCCATATACTACTCTCACAACTATTGCCTATCAGTAGAAAAATAACAGAAATGCAGATAACCCATCTAGTTTTGCATTTTCCTCTCATGTCTGAAGATATCTCTGAAATAGAGGAGTCCAAACTTGAAGCTTAGCAGGTATGTTTCTTAGTTTGCCTCCACATTTCTAGGTTGTTCATTTGGCTTGGTCTAACATTAGAAATGTGTATAGAAATGTTTCTCTTGACATTCGTAACATTTTAAAGGATGTTCGTATCAAGTAATAATTCGTACTTTTTCCTAAAAGGCATAGAACCTCCAATTCTCATAGTTCTAAGCATATCTTAGAATAAAAGGCTTAGACATATAGAATAAAACTAAGTAAAACAAAAAGGGAAGAAAAGCTGAAAATGAATATTACTTCATTTCAAAATTGTTAGAACATCAACCATCTTGGTTTTATCTTATTCCTTGGTTTGGGGTGAATTCTAGATGGGATATTTGCCTTTCATAGTTAGCTTGTGTCCACATGAGGCTCAGTTAATGAATTCAGCTGGATAAAGTAAATCAAACCACCTCTTCTTGTGAACAAAAATGTCTAAATTTTCTTTTTCAGTCCTTATTCTCATGTCATGAACAGACACAGCTCCTGCCAGTGAAACAACCATGATTGATCCATGAGTTTCCATTGTGGACTTTTATCTCATCAATGAGTTAAAATGCCCAAATCTACTTGAATATACTATCACAGCCTTCATCACAGTGGTGGGCAAGTTCTAGAATGGTCTTTTGAACTGCATCGACTATTCCCAATTTTACAACCTCAAAATTAAAAAAGAATCAACTTTAGGACCTTGATTTTCTCCAATTTCATACTTTTAAAAAAGTCAACACACCCTTTTTTATCTTTTTATTTCCATAATGTTAACGAATTTCAATATCTTTCTCACATGAGGAACTTTGAATAACCCAACTAGAACCCACTGGGAGCTTTTATTTGAAGATTCAGATATCCCAGCTAAAAGACATTTTGAATTTCAGTATTTCCTTCTTTTGCATCAGTGCTGGATTAGAATGCACATTTCCAAAATTTTAGAGTCAGTATGAATCTTCGCTTTCCCCATAAACCCTAAATGAACTCCTCTTCCAGTGTTCTTTATTCATGTACTTTGGACAGAAACCTGAGAGTTACCCTGGTCTACTTTGCCACCACCACCCATCAAGTCACCAAATAAGTATCCCTTTTACCCATCAAATGTTTTCAAATACACTTACTTTCCATCCCAGGTACCACTAACCAGAGTGAAGTGACCATCTCTTACTTGAACTCTGTATTGTTGAAATAGGTGCCTAGCTGGTCACTACATTTCCATTCTTACCCTTACACTAATCTATTCAAAATTTAATTCAATCATAACCTCAAAGATACAATTATGACATTCCTTTACTTTAAAAACCATGTGATATTCTTTCATTCCCTGGGATAAAATCGTAATTCCTTAACATGACTTAATAAGCTTTCATAATCAATTAGACTTCCATCTGTCTTTCCAGTATTACCTCTTACTCCCCTTCTCCTTGAGCCATCCTAAACTTTCCTTTGTTCTAATACGTCATGGCTTTCTGTCTTACCACCCCAGCCTTTGTGCATGGTTGATTCCTCTATCTGAACAAGATTTTATACACTCATTTATTTTGTATTTACTCAACAACTATGATGGAGCAAAGACTTGCTATTTGTAACTCTTATTAATTATACTATTATGGAGAGCCTACTCCATGCTAGGCACAAGGAAATCAATCCATAATGAAACTGCATGGTTTGTGTTCTAATATTGCTTAAGGTCTCGCATGGAAAATAGTCATTAAACATAATGAGATGGGAGTTATGTCATGGAAAGTATAAAGTGATGTGGGATCAAACGTCAGGGTAACCATACTTAATTTAGAAGCCAGTGGAGGTTCCCTGAGGAGGTATCACTGAAGGTAAAATCTGAAGAATAAGTAGGTGTTAGTTGTGGTAACAGGAGAGTGGGGAGGAAGGAGGAGGTAAGAGAGTGGTGGAAAAAATGTTCCAGTGATAGAGTTACATGGAAAATACAGGGTACTAAGAAAAGAAATAGCCTTTCCTTGTTATAGTATAAGATATTGGGAACAGATATCTTTGTTGAATATATTCTGTTGGCTGCCTGTACTACCAAGGAAAATATTCACAAAGTTCCCATAACCCTTTGTTAATAACTAAATTTAGGTGACTTTCTTTTCATAGGTGCTGTTGCAACTAAAGGAATAAAGAGGCATCTTGAATGAGAGAGAGAATCTAGATATCAGAAAACTAGTTTTATCTTGACTTTTGCTTATAACCTCGACCAAATGACTTACACCTGTACCTCTGCTTTTTCATTTGTAAAAGGGAGATGATAATATTATCCAGTTTAACTTGCAGAGTAGAATCAAATAAGATAATGGTGCCAAAAGTAAAAAGCACCACTTTGTGCTTAATGGTCTTTTTTTTTATAGCCATTTTGAGCATATTAAACAGTTTCTTGATTTCTGACAGTTATCTATATCAGTAGCAACGCAAATTCATTTTTCTTATGATTTCTAGTTATAGCAATAGGGGCTGCTTTTCCAATTCTACAATAATTAAAAAGCCCTCTTCACTACCCTTGAAAAGGAACAGAATTGGATCATGTTTCTTTTCAAAAGACCCACTTGTTCAAAGTAAAAATATTTTGAAGTAGAAAAACTGGAAAATCTAGTTATTTTTCAATCATCAAAAACCAGAATTCACTTCTGCTCTAATTGTTTCAATTCCTTTATTTTTTATGGCAAAACTTTTCTGATCAGTCCTTTCTTATTTTTCTATTTAAACTTATTATCTGATTTCCCAGGCATGAATATATTGACAAACACAGCAATATAAATGCAAAGAAATTATACTGAAATATAATCACTACATAATTAATAATTAAGATCTTAGGTGTTTTAAAAAAAAACACCTTCTAGGGGTTCCACGTTGAGTGTCTGACTTGATTTCAGCTCAGGTCATGATCTCATGCTTTGTGAGATCAAGCCCCACATTAGGCTCTGCACTGAGAGCATGGAGCCTGCTTGGGATTCTCTCTCTCCCCCTCTGTTTCTCTGTCCCTCCCCTGTTTGAGCTCCCTCTCTCTCAAAATAAATAAATCAACATTAAAAAAAAAAAAAGTTAAGAGGCACCTGGGTGGCTAAGTCGGTTAAGCATCTGACTATTGATTTTTGGCTCAGGTCATGATCTCATGATTCCTGAGTTCAAACCACACATCAGGCTCTGTGCTTGACAGCATGGATCCTAATTGGGATTCTCTCTCTCCCTCTCTCTCTCGGCCATTCCCTGTCTCATGCTCTCTCTCTCTCTCTCAAAATAAATAAATAAACATTTTTTAAAAGTTAAAAAACACAAAAAAACCTTCCAGTGTCATGTTAGTTTCTTACGTAATAAGGCAGACTCATGAAGTAAAACATTGTTAGTTTATGAATTGATTTTTCCAAAAATTTACTTATCCCTGGAAACATTTTACTTACAATTAAGTATATAGGTGTCAACTATTTCTATCACAAATATTAAATTTTTCTCTATGTTTCTGTAGCCACAATTAGGAATACAACTTCCCATTCATCAAAATAAAAGGAAAAGCTCATTCTAAAATATTTTACAAATATTGAGAACTGTAAAAGTACTACTTTACAAAAATTAAGAGTGAGCTTTCAGTTCTGAACATCACATCTCTTTTTGTTTATAATCTTTCTCTTTTTTCTTTGGTAAACAATTAGATTTCAAAACATGGGAGCTCTAATAAAGATGTCTAATTTTAAAGTCCTGTTCAAATCTTAAAAAAAAAAAAATTCTATTACAGATTTCAGACACCTTAAAGAAAGTTTGACAATTTTATTGCATTAATTATTTCTGTAATGTGTGGAGAAGATTTTAAAAGCTATTTGAAAGGAGAAAATAGTTCATGGATAACTGGTTTCTTTAGAGATGGTGGGAAGCTCTCAAAATGCATATTTAGGAATCTCATTTAGTTGATGTCCAATTTAATTCTAATCTCTGTTAGTATATGTTTGAAGGAAATAGACTTAATGGAATTATGCAGTCAGATCAGTGAGCACTTTTTCCTGCATTTGGTACAGTGCAAAGGTCTCTGCAAGAGGAATTAAGAATGTGGGGTTCAAGTCTCAACTCTGCCACCCGCTCTCCCTATCACTTAAGCCAGTTAAGAAAGTCACTTCCCCTCTGAACATCAGTTTCTTATTCATAAAACGGAGATCAGGATGCCTTTCTGGTAACTTTGTTATTAGGAATAAGTGATATCACATATATACAGAAAGAAATCACAAAATTTTTCATGAGCTCAAAGATTCCCATGAGAGAGTCCACAAAGAATAGTTTAATATGTATTTTGTGTTCTTGTTCTTGTTTCCTTTCATATGTATATGTGCTAAATCCTCCATTAGGTTATAAGCTCCTTATAGCCACAGTGAGCATACCATATCCTCTTTCCATGTTGCTCTTCAGATTATGCATAACTAATGGACACTCATAAGGCTTTGTTGACAGATATTCTCTCTCTTATCCCTCAGTTCCAATATCAAGCAAATAGTTACCCCTGTCAGAAAGTCTCCTTTCACCTATTCTATGTCTAAACCTCTTTGCTGTAATCCATGCCTATTTCCACATATTCTATTCTCTAAACTCATGGAGAATTGGCAGGTCAGCATGGACTTAACAAAAGCCTTTATCACTGTTACCAAACTCTTTTCAGCTGCAAGACGGAATACTAGGTTCTCAAGTTAAATCTGCCCATCCTACAACCCAAAACAAGTGGAATTAACTTACTTTAACCCCAGGAAAAAAGGCAGAGTACTGGCTGGCTCACTAAAGTTTTCTAGAGCCAAGGAATTCTAGAGGAAAGCACAACCAAACCCGCCTGGGCAACAGAGAGGAACAAAGTACAGTGGCATAAAATGGCTAGAGGAAATATGGACAGAGAAGAAAGGCAGGACAGGGATAAAAGCACCAGCGAAACTACAGTGTTCCCAGGGCACCGGTATTCCCTTAGAAGAATGAGGAGATGCTCTGGTCTATTCTGATGCTTAAACAAAAGTCTTTACTTAACAAGTAAGTTAGCATTAGCTCCTAATAAAACACTTTTAAAAGCTGAAGGGATGGTGAGGAAGGGATGGCTATCTCCCAGTCTCCCTCCTTGGATCCCATCAATGTGCAGACCTGGTCTCCCCTCAGCTCATAGTCTTTCTATATTCTTTTCATGAGGTTTTAAATAATTGGGCCCAGTTCAACGCACCTTTTAGGTTTAAGAGCAGAGTATTTTTAATCAAAGCCACCTCGCCCATTCTTTACCAATATGATGTGACTTTCATTAAACAGCCCGACGAGGGCTCGCGCAATCATCCGACTCGCGTAAACACGTGTGCCCGAAGCCAGCTCCCGCTCGCCCTGCGCTTCAGCACTGCCGCCTCTGGATAGCGCCTTGCTGGCAGGCTGGCTCGGGCCTCCCCCCCACGTCTCTCATCCATCTCCAGCCCACTCTCTCTCCTCTTCTCGTTTACTTCAGTGCCAGAGAAAAAGCACCTCCAACTTCTAACCTCTACTCTATGCCTGCTTTTAAAGTGACCTCCGCGTCCCTCCCTCAGGGTCTAAATGCGCACGCCCCCGCGCCGTTGGGTCCTACCGGAGCAGCAGCGAAGCCGCGTCCACCAGTAGCCCGAGATCTCCAACAGGCACTGACCACATTTCCCTTGCCCCTGCTGAATCCCAAAGCAGCAGCCAGGAGCCCCTGCTCGCTCCCTTTCTCTCCACGCCCCAAAACCTCCAAGAAACAAACACGCAACGATGCGCGCTCCCCCCGCCCCAACTCGCGCGCGCACACACACTCACACTCATACACACACTCGCACGCCGCAAGCCTTCCGGGTGCCATCGCCGCCCTGGGCAGAGCCTCAGCCAACTTGGGCCCGGATCCATCAACACCCGCTGCCTCGAAAAGGGCTGCCCGCAGCGGCCGCCCCGCCCCCTCCCTTTCCTAGGCAGTGGGTCCCGGCAGCCAAGCCCTGGCTGGCGAGCCCCCACCCCTTTCACTCAGCCATCCACCTCGCGCGGGCAATATACGGTCCACAACCCTCAAACATTCGCCCCTGGGCCGCCCTGAACCATTAGCCAAACCCTAAATTAATCTCCCTGAAGCCCCAGCCCTGCTAATGGTGTGTTGTGTGTCAGTGTGTTTGTGTCTCCAAGGCATGTACATCATTTAACTCCTGCGAGCTTTCCATCCATCCTAAACAAACAGCACGTTATCTCCAACCCCCTCCTTCCTTCTCCGCGTCCCAATCTCTGCCCCCACCCCGATCCTCACCCGCCAAGTGACCAAACTACCACACCACCGCACCCCAGTTCTGGAACCTCGATCTCCCACCGGGTCTAAACCCAGTCACCTCGGGCCCCTCCCCTCCCCCACCCCTTTGGCCCCCAGCGTGCCGGGTCTGGCCCGAGCAAGTGACGCCTGGGAAGCGCAGTCTACGTCCCTTCCCAGGAGCCCGAAATAGAGGGGCTGACCTCCCACCAGAGGAATCAGCCGGCGCATCCCGCCGAGGGGCACACGCCTTACTGTTGGGTCGCCCTGGAAAATACAGGTGCCGGGGAAGGAGAGAGGCGGAAGCAGCCTCCGGGGGTGGGCGGGAGGACTCACCGAACATCTGAATGTGCCCTTTGGTGATGGGATTGAAGCTGCCGCAGGCAAGCAAGATAACGTGGGTCTTGGTGGTCTCCGTCATCTTGCGGGTGGGTCCCTCGCGCTGGTCCAGGGGTCGCCTCTTTTTTTGTGTCTCGATATGTCTGCAGAGGGAGAAAGGAAGGCGAGGCTCCGGCGGTGGATGCTGTGGACTCCAAGGAGCCGCTCCAGACGCAAACCGCGTCACTCCCCGCCTCCCCTTAACGCTTGCAGCTCCGGCCAGATCCGAAGCTGCTTTTGTATTGCTCTGCTCCGTCCTTCTCTTTTCTTTTTGCGTTGTCCTTTTCCAGGTCTCTGGTCCTGGTCTCCCGCCCCTCCCTTTCCTCGCCCCCACCCACCTCCCTCCATCACGCTCTTCCCTAGTGTTTCTGCAGGTAAGACGTGGTACCCACGCCCAGAACCATGAATACTCACAGCATGGTGAGTATTCTTTCTCTTACCTCCTTCCGACTTTTCCTCCCACACGCTAACATTTTTTTCTGTCCACATCTACTTTCTCTAACATTTCCAACTCCAAAAGTGTTTGATCTTAAGAATTGGGGATTTTTTTTCTTCCTCAAATTTTTAAGTGAGAAATGACAATTGTTCATGTCAGGAATACTGATTTCTGTCTTTCTTTTTCCCCTTATCTGATGATTTTGAACTGTTGAACTCAATCTGAAATCCTGAATCCTTCCCCTAGAATGATGGACTTTTGGGGGGGGGGGGTGTTGAAGCAATGCTGAAAACATGGATGGGGCAGAGTGACTAAAGTTGTATTAGAAAACTACTGTGATCTTACATAAGTCACCAAAGTTGAGACAAAGATTTACCCATCCAACAAGTGTTTCTTGAGTGCTCACTATGTTTGGGGCGCTGTAACCCTACTGGAGGGAGATAGACAACACACAGAAGAGGAAAATTTTTTTTTCATGTTTATTTGTTTTTGAGAGAGAGACAGCATGAGTGGGGGAGGGGCAGAGAGGGGGGGGGGGGGGAATCTGAAACAGGCTCCAGGTTCTGAGCTGTCAGCACAGAGCCTGACACAGGGCTCGAACTCTGAACAACAACATCATGACCTGAACCGAAGTCGTGTGCTTAACTGCCTGAGCCACCCAGGCACCCCAGGAGGAAAATATTAAATGCCAATTGTGCAATGCACAATAAGTGAATGCCATTCACTCTGACAAAACAAAGGGTGAATGGAAGAGTGGGGACCACTTCAAATCCAGGAGTCAGGAAAGGCCTCCCTGGGCAGGTGAAATTTAAACTGCAGCCTAAAGGACAAGTACCTGTTAGTACATATATTTTGGGACAAAGAAAGGTCTTTTTGTGCTCATAGATGTGAAAGAAGGCCAGTGTGACTAGAGTTCATGAATAAGGGGAAAATGCTAGGAGACAAGATTGGACTGTTGATCAGGACAGAATCGAATGGGACTTCGGGGCTAGGATAGGGTTGGGATGCTTTTCTAAGTGGAATAACTTAGGAATGAGAAAAGGAAACCACTGAAACTTTAAGCAGAGGAGTGATGAGTAATTTACATTTTTATACGATCACTCTGGCTGGCAGTTGAAAAGTAGGATGGCAAGGCCAGCATTTAGGAAATTCTGCTGGTGGCCTCGGCTAAGTAGAGTTGTCCTTGGACTAGGATTTATAAAGGTGAAGTTGGTGAGAAGCAGATGGTCTCACAACAACAAGTTTTGTTGATAGTTTATGGTCCTTGCATATGGATTGGATGTGTGGGATGAGGAAAAGAGAAATCTAAGAAAATGTCTAGAAGTTTGGGGTAAGCAAAGGAGTGGGCTGAGACTGAGAAAGTGGGGAAAGAAACTTTGGGGGATAACTAAGTGTTCCATTGTGATACAATAGATAGACCTAATAATTCTTATTTTTTAATGGCCTTTTAAAAAGTTGAGGTATAATTGACATACTACATTGTATTAATTTTAGGTGTCCATAATAATTCTGAATTTAGAGTTCCACAAGTACAAATATTTACCTTTCCTAGGCTTCTAGATTTCTTGAATAAATTGCTACCCTATATTACTGGTTGATCGTTGTTTCTTATCCAAGATCACATAAATATTTGTGCAGTAAATATTTGCTAAATTATGCTGAATTGCAAATCAACCCTAATGTGCACAAAATTTCTAGTTCAGATACAAAAGTCCTACAAGTTGATGTACATTTATAATGGGGTTAGTATCTTTCCTGGCATGGGATGCAGATTAGTGGAGTAGAAAGAACAAGAGATATTGAAGGGAAGCTGACTTGGGTGTGAAACTCTGACACTAGCTGGGCAATTAGCATAATTATAGTTAAGCTATAAATATTTATGGAGTGTCTGCCCTGTGCCAGGCACTTGTTTTAGGGACTGTGAACAAAACAAAGTCCCTACTTTAATAGAGCTCACATTCTAGAGGGGAAAACACACCATAAAAAAAAAAAATGAATAAATATAATGGCAATAGATACAATGAAGAATAAAGCAGGGTAAGAAGAAAAGGAAAGGAAAATCCTCCTTTCTATGAGGTGGTCAGGGATGGCATCTCTGTTAGGATGGTATTTGAGCAGGGATGTGAAGCAAGTGAAGGAATATGTCATTTGGGGAAGAATATACCCGGCAGAATAGCAAATACAAAGACCCTGAAGGAGCAGGAATGGTTGGGATTGTTCAGCAAGCATGCCTGTATTGCTTAAGAAAAGAAAGAAAGTGAAAAGTGGTAGGAGACAGATCAGAAAAATAGAACAGACATATAGATAGGGCCTCATAGCTATGGTTAGGGCTTTGATTTTTTCAGAGATAGGAAGTCACTGGAGGGTTTTGAGTGGGGAAGTGACATGAGCTAACTTACACTGGAAAAGTATCAGCTTGGCAGGAGATACAAATTCTGGAGTCATTGGTATAGCTTAATATTTAAAACCATAGGATTAAATGAGGTCATCTAGGGAGTAACAGATATCTAAATGAGAAAGGAGTCCATCAGCTTCAGCCCTGGGGCACACCAAATTAATAGTAGCTAATATCCCTTGAGTATCACTAAGAAGCCCAGGCACCATAAGCTGGTTGCAGATGTTAATTCATTTGACACTCAAAGTAACTCTGATTGTGAGTTCATATAAGTCTAATAAGTTCATGTAATTTACCCCATTTTAAAGATGAGCATAAGGGAGAACAGAGAAATGAAACAACTCTTCCAAGTTCAGACAACGAGTATGTATGCAGCCAGATTCCAACTCTAGTAGTTTTTGATTGAAGGCCCTGCTCTTGATCCAATGCTACTATCTCATCGTGTTTCACTGCTACCCTATACTAACCACATTCCTAAAAATGAGAATAACGATACCAAGCCACCAAGATTTGAGGATTCCTGGTAATGGATGTAGACTATGTAGCATATAGTAGATGATCAGTAAGTGATACCTATTTAATAAATGAGAGAGTGGGACTTCTTAGCAGAGATTTGAAGAACAGATTGAGAAGTGCTCTACCACGTCTTTAGGTTTTCCCTTCTTTATCCAGGAGAAAAGAAAAAGTAGACAACAAAATTCTGTGTTAGCCTGCTGGAATGACTAGACACTCAATGCTACAAGTTGATTTTATTAATTTTATTTTTTTTAATTTCATGCTTTTTTTTTTTAAGTTCATTTATTTATTTTTGGAAGAGAGAGAGAGCATGAGCAGGGGAGGGGCACAGAGAGAGGGAGAGAGAATCCCAGGCAGGCTGTGCAGTGTCAGCATGGAGCCCAATGTGGGCCTTGAACTCATGAACTGTAAGATCATAACCTGAACCCAAACCAAGAGTCAGATGCTTAATCAACCGAGCCACCCAGGTGCCCCTACAGTTTAATTTTAGTAAAAAGAAAGAAAACATATCCAACTCAGAATCTCCACACATAATAGTGGTCAGTAAATATTTACTGATGAATTAAGATAAAAAAATCTTTTCACCAGCCCAGTGCCCGGAGAGTAACAATGAAACAGGAGTGTGTCAATACAATGCAATAAATGTTTTCAATTTTGTAGGTTATGTCTTAAGTAATAGTTTAAATGCTATCGATTAGATTAATTGGTTATGATTTTTTTTAACATTTATTATTGAGAGAGAGAGACACAGAGCATGAGCAGGGGAGGGGTACAGAGAGGGGGAGACACTGAATCTGAAGTAGGCTCCAGGCTCTGAGCTGTCAGCACAGAGCCTGATGCTAGGCTTAAATTCACAAACTGCAAGATCATGACCTGAGCTGAAGTTGGTCGCTTAACCAACTGAGCCACCCAGGTGCCCCTAATTGGTTGTGATTCTAATTGTCTCTTGTCATTTTCCTTATGCTTATATCTAACTTCTGCATCCCCAAAGAAGCCTCTGGAATTGGAATACAAAAACATGGGTAGGGGTACCTAGGTGGCTCCATCAGTACAGCATGAGACCCTTGATCTCAGGGTAGTGAGTTCGAGCCCCAGGTTGGGCATGGAGTCTACTTAAAGATAAATAAATAAGTAAAAATTTAAAAATAAAAAATAAATTAAAACATGCAGAGCAAATCCTGGTTCTGCCATTTGTTAATTGTTTGGCTTTGGGCGAGTCATTTATTGCTGACTTTATTTTGTCAACTGGAAATACTATAAAACATGCCATGTGTACTTTACAGGGGTGCAATATGGATCAAATAACACCATGTGTGACTTACTGACTTTTTAAAAAGCATACTGTCATCTTTAGGTCATACTCTATAGTTGTTCCATACAAAATACCTATCGTTTTTCAGTGTTTAGTTGTTTCTATGGATGGCTTTGTCAAGGAGGTTTCTGAAAGTACTGATCACAGAGGGTAATAGCTTTGGAAATGTGCCAATAGTGTATATATTAACCAATAAAAACAAATCGCCAGAAACATACTAACAATGAATTTATTTTCAGGGAAGATTCCAAGGCTGGTTTATAAGATATAGAAATGGGAATGTCAACTCTTGCATAATACATGTACCTTAATATATATAGTGATCTATTCTCAGGAGTGCCTATTTTAACTTAGGTAATATAATTTGGTCCAATATTTCAACTTTCCAACAGCTGGGTAATTGTTTTAGGCTGAAAAGGAACCAGAGTCACTCTCCTACAACCTAAATCTTGCAATCTGCTCTAGCCAGTTCAGTTTCCAAATAGGTCAAGATAGACATTCCAATCCAGAACTCTCCTTGATGAAAATATCTGTTCTGATGGGTAGGCATAAGTGTGTATTGGGTCTGATTTGAAATGTACACATGTAAAGTTTAGCAAAGTGGGTACGCATGCTCCCTTCTCTCCCTATTCACCTAGTCCAGACTAATCATCCGTTTACATCACATTCCATGTTTATGAATGGTTCCAAGGTAGTATTAGGGGTCATCCTTTATAGGAAGAGCAAAAAGGCACACACATAGATGTGACTTCTGCTTTTTTTTTTTTTTAAGTTTTTAATTTATTATTTATTTTTGAGAAAGAGAGAGTGTGAGCAAGGGAAGGTCAGGGAGAGAGGGAGAATCCCAAGCAGGCTCCATGCTGCCAGCATAAAGCCCGATGTGGGGCTTGAACCCATGAAACTGTGAGATCATGACCTGAGCCAAAATCAAGAGTCAGACGCTCAACCTACTGAGCCACCCAGGCACTCCTAGATGTGAATTCTTTAGTTCTTGACATAAAGTCAGAGAGTGAATATCTTATATTTTCCCTGTAAAAGTATTGTTCTGAGAGAACCATGACTCTTTGGGATGCTCTACATTCCTCTGCGTTTGTATAATTCTCTCTCCTTTGTTTTCTCCACTTTTCTTCAAGATAAATGTCTTCAGGGATATAGCTAAAATGGCTGTCATTACCCTCCCCATCTTCTCCACAAGCATTTTTACATCTGTGAGGTGAAAAATGCCCCTAGATCAAAATTCTCCTTCCTCTAGCTCTAAATCCCCAAAACCTCACTCAGACTTATAATTTCTCTAATCATTCAAATCATATTTCACAAATGAAAAATGTTTCCAAAATTAAAAAAAAAATTTTTAACGTTTATTCATTTTTGAGAGAGAGACAGAGACAGAGTGCAAACAGGGGAGGGGCAGAGAGAGGAGACACAGAATCTGAAGCAGGTTCCAGGCTCCAAGCTGTCAGTACAGAGCCTGATGTGGGGCTCGAACTCACGGAGCGCGAGATCAGAGCCGAAGTCAGATGCTTAACCTACTGAGCCACCCAGGTGCCCCAAATTTTCCCAAATTTAAAGTCTGGTTGTCAATTACAAACATGGCCATTCTGCTGGTGCCACAGGCAAAAGGGAAAAAGTACACAGGTTTTTATAACCAATAAGCATTGTATACCATTAAAGATAAATTTCCTCAGCTAGCTCAGATATTTGCTAATTTATTCACCATGGCTTCTTTCAGATGGCGGGGAGAGGAGAGTATAAATCACTATTTTCATCCTGAGACTGAGGATCTCACAACTTTTAAAGTTTTCCCAAGAGCAGAAGTGGGAGATAGAAAAAATCAGTTGTAGCAGACTTAGAAGTATAATTACAAAGTCTAGTATTCCCTGAAATGACATCTGAGAATATCTCTGCCTCTCCTTTATGCCGCCCAAATGGAAAACATTTGGCTCAAGGGAGTGCTAAATAAAAGATAGGCAACTTAAACTACAAAATATGCTTTCCCATGATGTCACTACCTCAAAATTTGGTTAAGTCAAATCTAACCTAGAATTTCAATCCCATGATCCCCCAAACCTATGAGATCTAGAAAACAACAGTGGCACAGCTGAGCTATTCTCACAACTTGCCAGCACTAATTAAACTGATTTCAGAAGAATAGAGACATAAGAAAAATTTGTACCACTTGGACCTGTTAGTTTGAATCTTCACCACCTGTATTCCTTTTGTTGGTGAGGTTGAGGAGGCTCAAGGTTGGTCTGGTACGTTTTTAGATTTTATAAATTGCTTGCTTTTCTCAGGACTATTTCAGAAATCCATAACAGAAACCCTATTTAAACTAGCTTAAGACAAAGAGATTTTATTGATCTATGTGAGTAGGAAATTACTTTACAGTTGTTTATGAGATGGTCAGCCAAGTAGGGTATTAGAGGAGACACAGGGGCTGCCTGGGTGGCTTAGTCTGTTGAGCATCCGACTTTGACTCAGGTCATGATCTTGTGGTCCGCAAGTTCGAGCCCTGCATCGGGCTCTGTGCTGACAGGTCAGAGCCTGGAGCCTGCTTCAGATTATGTGTCTCCCTCTCTCTCTGCCCCTTTCCCTGCTTGCACTCTGTCTCTGTCTCTCTCTCAAAAATAAACAAATGTTAAAAAAAAAAAAGTGTTAATAAATAAATAAGAGGAGACACAGGAGAGGCCCAGGAAAACAAAGTTTAATATTCTCACAGGTTCTAGAGACAAGAGACAGAGACTTGTCATGCAAGGGCCACAGGGAAAAACACCAGGATAGTCAGGAGGTGGAAGAGAGGAATGAGGTGAAAGCTTAGGCCATGGACATTTACTTCCATAGAAAAGGCAAAGCAGAGCAGAGTAAGCAGTTCAGGATAGGCTAATTTGAATAATTTGGGAGGGCTTTGGGCTGCAAGGGTGGTACCTAGTTGCCTGGTGCCTGGCCCTAGGATGATAAAGACAGAGAATCTTGCCTCCTGGAGTTCATGAGCCAGGTAGAGAAGGTCTGGTTCTGGAGTAGTTTGCATATCAAAGTTTGCAAAGTAGTTTGCATATACTCTTTGTTGGGCCCTTTCCTATCTCTAAGAATTGACTACCTCTGGGACAGACAGCCTCTCCCCAGAAAGAGAAGAGTTGTTGTTGTTTTTGTTGTTGTTTAAAGATACCAAAACATCACAATATATCATAGATATAACAAAAACCTAAAGGGTAGATCTAGCTTTAGGCAAAGCTGTATTCAGTAGTTCAAATAATATCATCAAGACCCCATTTCTGTCTCTTACCATCTCTCAATCTACTTTCTTTTGTGATTGCTTTATTTTCAGATGGGCGCTCTCCCCATCAAAGCAAGGTAGCTGCTGGCAGCCTCAAATTACATTGTGTTTTTTTTTAAGGTTATTTAATTATGTTTAGAGAGACAGAGACAGACTAAGGGGTAGAGAGTGCGGGAGAGAGAGAATTTGTGGGGCTCAAACTCACGAAACTGTGAGATCATGACCTGAGCCCAAACCAAGAGTTGGACATTTAACCAATTGAGCCACCCAGGCACCCCATCAAGACATTGTCTTACAGATCATAATCACCTTGAAAGAGGGCACATCCTTCCCAGGAATGCCAGTAAACTCTTAAGGAAGACTCTCATTATCCTGCATTCGTCTTGTGCCCATCCCTGATCAATTACTGTGATTAAAAAGAGAAGTATTCTAATTGGCCAAACGTGGGTCATTTACCCATACTGGGCTTGGAAAGGGAAGGAAAACAGGAAGGAGGCCAACTCTATCCACACTACTTGGCTGGGCAGGATTGTTATAGAGCACAGTAGACAAACTTGGCAAAATTATGCCCCCAACATTGCTATAAGAAGAAAATATATATTATAGATATCAAGTTCAACAATCTGATTGAAGCCAGGAACGTCTTGTTAATATTTAGAACTCCAATTTCTTGTAGGGGGTAGGCTGAGATTTTTTTATTCCTATTCTGAGTTACATGTTTTTAAGAAATAGACTGGCCCAAATAAATCCCAACAGGTGGTGGTAATGCCTGCAACTACACGATCTGTGCACTTTTGCTTTCCCTCTTTCCACAGGCTCTCTTTTAGGTCATCACAGTGTTGTGTACTCCATAAAGTGTAAAGTCACTCCTTTGAGCAGATTATCATCAGATGGAAGTAGGCATCCATGCCCAAAGCCCTGTATGTACACTCCTGAACTTTTTGGCCCTAGAAAGTCAGAAATGACATTTCTCAGGCTCCTTTGCAACTAGATTTCTGGATACTAATTAAATCTACCAGGGCAATGCCCTTGTCTGAGGTTTGGAAGGCAGAAGTGAGGCTAAGGCCATCTTGCTACTGCTCTTGCTGCTAAGCAACATTGTTGACATCCGAAGCCGGAACCCGTATTCCAGTAGTCCCCAGATCTTAGTCACTGAAGTCGTGGGCGTGGAGAGGTGGTTTGGCAGCTGACCTCTGGACTACAGCTGTTGTGATGTGCCCTTACAATCTAGACCCCAGTGGGGGCCCCTAACTTCCTTTTGTTTAGCTCTTCCAGTGAATTTCATAAGCCCTTAATTCCTTGTTTTTAATCCCTTTCTGCTTAAAATACCTACAATTGTTTCTGTTTCCTGAGTTGAAATCTGACACACCCCCTTAAATGCTGTATCTAGCTGTACCCTCTTTTTGTGCGGGCAAGAGAAAATTATATGTAAATGAAGTTATTTGGGAAATGTAAATACGCAATGAAAAAGAAACTGATTGACAGGAGTTAGAATAATGGGTGAAAGAATTATAGGTTTTGTGCATGCGTGTTTCATGAGCAGGGGAAGGGAGAATGTGGGAAGGATGCATCAAGCAGAATGATGAGCAATGACTGGGAAAAGAGAAAGATGCACAGGGGACCCCAGGGTTCTACAAGGGAATGAGCACAGTTGTGATTAATACATTTTTTTATTATTAAGAACTTGACCCAAAAATTACTTACATGTGTGGAACCATTTAGCGTACACACATATGTTATTCTATTGGATCCTGGAATGATTCTGTGAGCTAAGCATTTGCAGGCCCTTTTCTGAATTTTTCATATGAGGAAAGAAAACAAGGTTCAGGAAGTTTAAGTGCCTTCCTCAAGGTCGTAACCAGTAAGTGTCCAGATCAGAACCTCCAGGCTGCTGGCTACAGAAATTAGTTTAGTTTAAGAATGAGGGAGATTTGGGGCACCTGGGTGGCTCAGTCGGTTAAACATCTGATTTGGGCTCAGGTCATGATCTCATGGTTTATGGGTTTGAGCCCTGTGTCAGGCTCTATGCAAACACAGAGCCTGCTTGGAATTCTCTTGCTCTCTCTCTCTCTCTTTCTCTCTCTCTCTGCCCCTCCCCAACTCACTCACACACTCTCTCTCTCTCAAAATAAATAAATAAACTTAGGGGGCACCTGGTGGCTCAGTCAGTTGGGTGTCTGACTTCGGCTCAGGTCATGACCTCACAGTCTGAGAGTTTGAGCCCCGCATCGAGCTCCATGCTGACAGCTCAGAGCCTGGAGTCTGCTCCCTCTCTCTCTACCCCTCCCCCACTCACACTCTGTCTCTCTCCCTCTCAAAAATAAATAAACATTAAAAAAATTGTTTTAATTAAAAAAACTTTAAAAAAAGAATGAGGGGGATTTGAGGATTTCAGGCCATCGAGGAGAATAGACACGCTATTTTTAAATCTGAACACAAAGGCTATAGAGCCTAGTCATAAAAATTCTTGCCTTTCTCGAGATTAGAGGGTGCCTCTTTCTTCTTTCTCAGCCACAGTCTTCTGAGCGGTGGAGTGTGTGCAGCCTGGCAGTGGGACTGAGGAGCAGAGTGGATTCAGTCTCTATACTGGGTAAATCTGGCATTCTGTGGATAGTCTTGGCTTGATGCTCCCATATTGTAGTAAAGTTATTCTTGCATTTAAAAGTCTGGCTGAGTTGTTATGACTCATCATGGAAAAAGGCACTGGGGTGAAGTGAGAGACTAAGTTTTGGTTCTAAAGGTAACATTTAAGACAGAACACCCTTTGAGTGCTCCTGTCGTGACTTATGGTGACTGGGACACAGAGGGCCCCTGACGTTTGTGTCCACCTCTGCTGTAACACTTACTATCACATGGGTCAATCCTACTTTAAGGTGCAGATAAGCAAGGGGTCTTGCTTGGGAGATAGAGCTATCTCCACCGGGGCAGTGTGATTCTCAAATAGCTGTTCAGAAATGGCAGGAGAGAGGGAAGGATGAATAAGCTGTCATCCAGAGGAACCAAAATGAGCTGGCTCCGTGATTTATTTCTTCTGCCTGGAGGACACTTTATTATCTGGTGAAAGGAAGATAGTTCTCTGTCCCTGGGATGACTAGCACCTGATAAACATGGATGTGTCTGGCCCTGACTTTGGAATTGTGGGGAAGAGGAAACACTGTCTTAGGGGGACTATAGAGCTTCCCCCACTTTGGCCAGGTCTAGTGGCATTTGCCCTAGACTAGCCCCTGTCTCAGTAAATGCAAGCAATAGTCTCTTTAGGGTTAGCAGGGCCTCCAGCTGCCCTGGGAAAAGAGAAAATGAAAGGAAGGGAGGATCTCACCTCACTTGCAATTGTCTGTCAGAGAGGAGGATCTAAAGGGGACTCAAAGGGGGTACCTAGGTGGCTCAGTCTGTCAAGCATCTGACTCTTGATCTCAGCCCAGGTCATGATCTCACTGTTCGTGGGATGGAGCCCTATGTCGGGCTTTGGTCTGATAGTGCAGAGCCTGCTTGGGATTCTCTCCCTCTCTCTCTGCCCCTCTTCCTCCTCCATGCAGTCTTTCTCAAAAATAAATATACACTGAAAAATAAAGGGGACTCAGGGAAGGAGAGGAGAGTATGGGAAGTGAGAGCTACTCTACACCGATATGTGTGTGTGGAAATTTCTTAAATTTCAGTAGATGCACTCTAGAGAGAAAAGCACAGAGGACACTATAGAACATTGCAAGTCTGGGGACACCTGGGTGGCTCAGTCGGTTGGACGACCGACTTCGGCTCAGGTCATGATCTCACAGTCTGTGAGTTCAAGCCCCACATCGAGATCTTGCTGACAGCTCAGAGCCTGGAGCCAGCTTCAGATTCTGTGTCTCCCTCTCTTTCTGCCCCTCCCCCACTCTGTCTCTCTCTCTCAAAAATAAAAACATTAAAAAAAAAAGAACATTGGAAGTCCATAAAAAATATACTCTGTCTCCCCCCCTCAGCTTTACTGAGATATAATTAACAAATAAAACTGTATATTTAAGGTGTACAGCATGATTTGATATTTGTATACATTGTAAAATGATTACCACAACCAAGTTAATGAACACATCCAACTCACCCTCAGTTGTTTTTTTTTTAATTTTTTTTAAAATTTGCATCCAAATTAGTTAGCATATAGTGCAACAATGATTTCAGGAATAGATTCCTTAATGCCCTTTACCCATTTAGCCCATCCCCCCTCCCACAACCCCTCCAGTAACTCTGTTTCTTTTTGATATTTAAAAGTCTCTTTTGTTTTGTCCTCTCCCTGTTTTTATACTATTTTTGCTTCCCTTGCCTTACATTCATTTGTTCTGTATCTTAAAGTCCTCATGAGTAAAGTCATATGATATTTGTCTTTTTCTGACTAATTTTGCTTAGCATAATACCCTCTAGTTTCATCCACGTAGTTGCAAATGCCAAGATTTCATTCTTTTTGATTGCCAAGTAATACTCTATTGTATATATATATATATACCACATCTTCTTTATCCATTCATCCATCGATGGACATTTGGGCTCTTTCCATACTTTGGCTATTGTGGATAGTGCTGCTATAAACATTGGAGTGCATGTGTCCCTTCGAAACAGCACACCTGTATCCCTTGGATAAATACCTAGTAGTGCAATTGCTGGGTCGTAGGGTAGTTCTATTTTTAATTTTTTGAGGTACCTCCATACTGTTTTCCAGAGTGGCTGCACCAGCTTGCATTCCCACCAACAATGCAAAAGAGATCCTCTCTCTCCACATCCTGGCCAACATCTGTCATTGCCTGAGTTGTTCATGTTAGCCTTCTGACAGGTGTGAGGTGGTATCTCATTGTGGTTTTGGTTTGTATTTCCCTGATGAAGAGTGATGTTGAACAGTTTGTTATGTGTCAGTTGGCCATCTGGATGTCTTCTCTGGAGAAGTGTCTATTCATGGCTTTTGCCCATTTCTTCACTGGGTTGTTTGTGTTTTAGGTGTTGAGTTTAATAAGTTCTTTATAGATTTTGGATACTAACCCTTTATCTGATATGTATTTGCAAATATCTTCTCCCATTCCATCGGTTGCCTTTTAGTTTGGCTGATTGTTTCCTTTGCTGTGCAGAAGATGTTATTTTGATGAGGTCCCAATAGTTCATTTGTGCTTTTGTTTCCCTTGCCTCTGGAGACGGGTTGAATAAGAAGTTGCTGTGGCCAAGATCAAAGAGGTTTTTGCCTGCTTTCTCCTTGAGGATTTTTAGGTTGTGCATCTGAGCTCTTTCTTCCTTCTTTAGGAAGGCCTGGATTGCTATATCTTTCCTCTTATGACCACCTTTCTTGCATCCCAGAGGTTTTGGGTTGTGGTGTTATCATTTTCATTGGCTTCCATGAACTTTTTAATTTCCTCTTTAACTTCTTGGTTAGCCCATTCTTTTTTTTTTTTTTTTTTTTTTTTCCCATTCATTCTTAACTAGGATGTTCTTAATCTCCAAGTATTTGTTACCTTTCCACATTTTTTCTTGGGGTTGATTTCGAGTTTCATAGCATTGTGGTCTGAAAATATGCACGGTATGATCTTGATCTTTTTGTACTTGTTGAGGGCTGATTTGTGTCCCAGTATGTGGTCTATTCTGGAGAGCGTTTCATGTGCACTGGAGAAGAATGTGTATTAGGATGAAATGTTCTGAATATATCTGTTAAGTCCATCTGGTCCAGTATGTCATTCAAAGCCATTGTTTCCTTGTGGATTTTTTGATTAGATGATCTGTCCATTGAAGTTCCCTACTATTATGGTATTACTATCAATGAGTTTCTTTATGTTTGTGACTAATTGATTTATATATTTGGGTGCCTTCACATTTGGCTCATAAATGTTTACAATTGTTAGGTCTTCTTGGTGGATAGACCCCTTGATTATGATATAATGCCCTTCTTCATCTCTTGATACAGTCTTTATTTAAAGTCTAGATTGTCTTATATAAGTATGGCTACTCTGGCTTTCTCTTGTTGACCATTAAGATCATAGATGGTTCTCCATCCCCTTATTTTCAATCTGAAGGTGTCTTTAGGTCTAAAGTGGGTCTCTTGTAAACAGCATATAGATGGATCTTGTTTTCTTATCCATTCTGTTACCCTATGTCTTTTGATTGGAGCAGTTAGTCCATTGACGTTTAGAGTGAGTACTGAAAGATATGAATTTATTGCCATTATGTTGTTTGTAGAGTTGGGGTTTCTGGTGGTGTTCTCTTGTCCTTTCTCGTCTTTGTTGCTTTTGGTCTTTATTTATTTGTTTTTTTCTTTTTTCCCCTCAGAGAGCCCCCTTAAAATTTCTTACAGGGCTGCTTAAGCGTCTAACTTTGGCTCAGGTCATGATCTCGCGGTTTGTGAGTTCGAGCCCCACGTCCGGCTCTGTGCTGACAGCTCGGAGCCTGGAACCTGCTTTGGATTCTGTGTCTCCCTCTCTCTCTGCCCCTCCCCTGCTCATGCTCTCTCTCTGTCTCTCAATAATAAATAAACATTAAAAAAAACTTTTTTTTTTTTTTTTTTTAATTTCTTGCAGGGCTGGTTTAGTGGTCACAAACTCCTTTAATTTTTGTTTGGGAAACTTTTTATCTCTCCTTTTATCTTGAATGACAGCCTGGCTGGATAAAGAATTCTTGGCTGCATATATTTCTGATTCAGCACATTGAACATATCCTGCCACTCCTTTCTGGCCTGCCAAGTTTCTGTAGATAGGTCTGCTGCAAACATGATCTGTCTTCCCTTGTAGGTTAAGGACTTTTTTTCCCTTGCTGCTTTTATGATTCTCTCCTTGCCTGAGTATTTTGTGAATTTGAGTATGATATGCCTTGTTGATGGTCAATTTTTGTTGAATCTAATGGGAGTCCTCTGTGCTTCCTGAATTTTGATGTCTGTGTCTTTCCCCAGGTTAGGAAAGTTTTCTGCTATGATTTGCTCAAATAACCCTTCTACCTCTATTTCTCTCCCTTCCTCATCTGGGACCCCTATGATTCTGATGTTGTTCCTTTTTAATAAGTCACTGATTTCTGTAATTCTTAAATCGTGTTCTTTTGCCTTAATTTCCTTCTTTTTTTCTGTTTCATTACTGTCCATAAGTTTGTCATCTGTATCACTGATTCTCTGTTCTGCATCATCCATCCATGCCACCGTAGCCTCCATTCAAGATTGCAGCTCAGTTATAGCAATTTTTATTTCATATTGACTAGCTTTTACTTCTTTTATCTTCGCAGAAAGGGATTCTAATCTATTTTCGACTCCAGCTAGTATTCTTATTATCATGATTCTAAATTCTGGTTCAGACATCTTGCTTGTATCTGTGTTGGTTAAGTCCCTGGATGTCGGTTCTTCCTGCTCTTTCTTTTGGGGTGAATTCCTTTGTTTTGTCATTTTGAAGGGAGAAACGGAGTTAATGAGGTAAAAAAAAATTTTGAAAAAAAAAACACACACACACAAAATTGAATAAATGATGCTAGATCCTAGGTGTGTTTTGGTCTGGGTGTTGAAAGGGGCTTGATAGATTAGAGAGAAAAGGAGAAAGGAAAAAAAAAGGAAATTGTTTGAAAATTTGAAAAAATGAATACACTGAAGTAGACTAAAATGAAATGCTGGAAGTAAAATAGAATTTGAAAAAATTTACACAAAAGTAAAAAATATAGTAGAAAAAATAAAAATATTTTCAATAAAAATGGAAAATAAAAATGAATTTTTCTCTTTCTGTATTCAAGAAAAGGAAACAAAAAAGAGAAAAAAAGAAAAAGAGAAAGAAAGAAAGAAAATTGAATAGATGGACCATTGAACAGACTGAAATACGATTGAAATTACTTCATTTTCCCCTAGAAGTCAAACTATGAAGAGCTTTAGAGCCCATAAACTAAGCAGGTGGTGAGACTTGTGTTCTTGATGAGTGAGGTTGGCCCAGTTGGGTGGGGCTTAGTGTAATGACTCCGTTTTCCACTAGATGGCGCTTGTAGGTGCGTTTCCGCATGCGCAGTAGTGATGAAAATGGCGTCGCCCCGCTAGCCAGTCTCTAGTATGAGAATTCTGTTCTCCCTGATCAGCAATCGCTCACCCGTCTTTGTCTTCGGCTTCCATCCACCCCCAGCTCCTACACAGTCCGTGATCAAGTGCCAGGCAGCACCACCCTCCCCAGTCTTGTCTCAGATGTGGCTGTTTTTCCCGTCCCCTTACTTCTGAGGGACTGCAGCTTTGACCCGTTCTGCCCTTCCGCAGGAGGTTCTCACCAAGCAATGGCTGGGTGCCAGCCGCACCCAGGAATGTTTGTGGGACCATGCTGCTGTCAATGGCCAGAGACTGTGACCGGGTGCCAGCCCGCCCCAGAAAAAGTTTGTGAGATAGTATAGCAGCAGCGTTTCAGGGATTATGGCAAATCACAACACACATCTGGCACCAGGCTTCACCCTTAACGATGTTGTTCCAGCACCAGCGAATGTGGTTGTTCTCCCAGGTCCACTGGGGCCTTGCCTTTGGGGGACCCACACAGCCAGGTGTCCTGCCAGCAGGGGAACCGCCTCTCCCCTTGTGGCCGGAAGAACCCCGGACTCCACTCTGCTGCTGGGGATTCGTTCTTCTCACCAGAGCACCGCCAGGTATGGAGCTGCGGAGTTTCAGACTCTGCGCTCCCCCTGTTTACTGTCTTAATGGAATGTAAACCCTCTCCTTTCTCTTTTCTCCCTTTTTAGTTCACTCCCTGTGGCTGTTTCCCCTTTGCCACTTTCTCTCCAGCTGCTTTTGGCCGGGGTGCTTTTCCCGTATTCCCCGCCCCCGCCCGTCTCCGTCCTCTCCACACACAAAAGCGGCTCCCTGCCCTCCTCGGCTTTTCCCTCCCCCAGTTCACTGCTCTGCACCACGTACCTGCTGAATTCTGTGGTTCAGGTTGTGCAGGTTGTTGTGTTAATCCTCAGTTTTCTAGGTGTGCAGGATGGTTTAGTGTTGGTCTGGCTGTATTTCATGGTCGCGAGGCACACTAAAGGCGTCCATGCTGTTCCGCCATCTTGGCTCCTCCCCTCCAATTCACTCTCAGTTTTAATGCTGACAGATGGCCATGTAGATATTTGAAGTGAAGCCGGAAAGATGCGCTGAGAGGTCCCAAGCTCTGGAAGGTCTGAGATTTCATTTTGTAAAGGTGGGGAGGGTGCATTATATGAGTCACCTTTATAGTTGCTTGTGATTAATGTTGTCTTCTTGAACTGCCCTTGTGCACACATCCATTGGCCTGCATAGGCTACAAATTTTTCTCCTGCTGTCCCTCTGAATGGGAGCCCTTCTCACTCTCCATACTATTGAAAGAATTGTATTTTTAAGTGAAGGGAAGAAAGGAAATTGTCAGGTGAGCTTAAAAGTCATGTGTTCTGACTTTTTATTAAAAGCCTGCGTGTTGGCAAGGATTGTTATTACAATTTTCCAAATGAGAAAAGGGTCAGAGGAGTCAAATAATTTGCCCTAGATCATTCATTCAGCCACTACACGTGGCAGAGCCAGGATTGGAACCAGGGCTGTTGGAGTCCAGGGTCCACTCCTACTGCAAGGCCCCAAGCTGCCTTTTTGAAAGGAGACTGTGGATGGGGGTACACACCTTCCTTTCTCAATTGCAGGACAATCAAGTAGGTGTGGGTGTTTTGACTCTCAAACACGATAACTAGCCTAGACAAAGACAGAAGGCTATGCCAGCCCACTTTGAGGCCCAGTGACATTTCCAGCTAGAGGCTGAACACAACAACCTATCCAGAAGTGACTGCCAGCCAGAGCCCCACGAGTTGGAATCCTGGTGATATATGGGGTAGGTAAGGCAGCACTCAGTGCCTCTGATCACCAGCACCTGCGCCCTGCTTCCTCCCACACCAGCCTACCTCTGCTTGGAGCCTCCTTTTCCTCTTTTGTTGCGAGGCTTTGAAAGTGTTCTGGCTCAGCTGATCTTCCAAGTTTCTCCTACTTCTAGGATCTCTTAATCCCAGGGGACATCTTTTTCGAGGAAGACTTCCTGACCAAAGGAAAGCATGGGCCATTTTAGGCCCCCAACTCAAGACTCTCCATGCATTGAGGTGGTCTCCAACATGATCTCAACAATTTCATCACAGTAGAGGAAATGTTAACAAATAGTAAAGGGATCATTTCCTCATCTAAATGGCACCCAAAATGTTCTTTGAAGTAATCAAACTGTATAATTAGAAATGATGGGTCTTTTGCTTACTCAGCCTCTGGAAAAATGCAGGCCATAATATGGATTCAAGTGAAGTATGTTGGGACGCCTGGGTGGCTCAGTCATTTCAGCTTCAGACTCTTGATTTTGGCTCAGGTCATGATCTCACGATTCGTGGGTTCAAGCCCCACTTTGGGCTTTGTGCTGACAGCTCGGAGCCTGCTTCAGATTTTCTGTCTCCTTCTCTGTCAGTCCCTCCCCCACATCCTCTCTCTCTCTCTCTCTCTCTCTCTCTCAAAAATAAACAAACACTAAAAAAAAATGAAATATGCTACTGAAAAGGAGTAGCTTTCACAAATCAATGGATAAGAAACTGCCTTGGTGGCCGATTGTGACATGTTCTCCCTTCTGTCGCCATCGTGATCTTCAGCAAATCCAGGACACCGAAAGAAAGTACTTTTCACATAAGAATGACCTGGTTCAGCTTTAATTTATCAACCTTGGGAATGGAATTCAGAGAGGGAAGAATGAATCCTGCTCACACCTTTTCCTAAAAGCTCTGTAAGAAAAAAAAAAGACAAGTTTGGATAAAACATAAAGTGAGGTTTGGTATATTTGTTTGAGGTGTGTGGGGGGTGGGGAGAGGGAAGTGTCTTGCTCAGGGAGCATAAAAACAAGAGTTTACCTGGAAATTTTTGTTATGAGAGATGTGAATACTTTTAAAAATAATACAACTAAGGGGAACCAAGGCAGAAAAGTATGCGATATATTAGCCAAACTTCAGATATGTAAATCCATATTTACACAAGAGATAATTAGGGAGTAGTTATTTGATTATTGATGTGTTCTTGTTTTAGGGAAAGAGTAACAAATAGGATTTCCCTAAATACCAAGATTCCTGATAATTGAATTGTTAGGAAACCAAACTGAAAACTAAGCTAAACTAAACTAATTTGAAAAGTTGGTATCATGTTAATGTACTTAAGTTTCCTTTAGTTGCTCTCCTGTTTTAAATGTTTTATTTATTTTTGAGGGAGAGAGAGTGTGTGTGTGTGTGTGTGTGTGTGTGTGTGAGTAAGCGGGGAAGGGGCAGAGTGAGAGGGAGACAGAACCTGAAGCAGGTTCTGAGCTGCCAGGGAAGCCCAGGGCAGGGCTCCAGTGCACTTGCCACTGGAAGATCACAACCTGAGCCCAAGTCTGACACTTAACCCACTGAGCCACTCAGGTGCCCCTGGTTGCTCCCTTAATTAACCACTCCTCCACCCTGCATACAAAAAAATACACACACCAAACAGTGTTGCAAGGGGAATGCAGAAAAAAACATGTTTAAGAAGCTTGGTCCGTTTGCGTACAAAGAACATATTTATCCCCAGTGATGCGTGTTCATTCCTTAAAGCTTCTTCCGAAGGATTTGTTCTTGGATTTCTCTGGCTAGCCCAGTTTTTACTGATAATGTGCAGTTTAAAGTGATAGACAGGGGCGCCTGGGTGGCTCGCTTGGTTAAGCGTCCGACTTCGGCTCAGGTCATGATCTCACGGTCCGTGGGTTCAAGCCCCGCGTCGGGCTCTGTGCTGACAGCTCAGAGCCTGGAGCCTGTTTCAGATTCTGTGTCTCCCTCTCTCTGTGACCCTCCCCCGTTCATGCTCTGTCTCTCTCTGTCTCAAAAATAAATAAACGTTAAAAAAAATTAAAAAAAAAAGTGATAGACATACAAGTTCCTAAGATTGTTCTATTATTTTTTTCATTTCAAACTAACTCAGATTTATCTTCTTTCCAATTAGTCTGAATGAGTGAATGAATGAATGTGATAGTATAAACATTACAAAGTGATTCAAGAAAAATTCCAGAGTCCAAGAAAAGGGTGGTGGAGATGCTTTTTGCTACCTAGGAGCAACCTCCCTAGGAGGTTGCCTTTGAAACAAAGTAAAAAAAGAGCCTTTTCTTTTATGGGTGTGGTAGACACTGTTGGTTGCCAATTTTCTTCCTTTTTAGGCAGTCATTCCCACCTCTCTTTGAAGCCAGTGTAGCTCCGTGACCCAGTTCTGGCCAATGATACATGAGGGGAAGTTGGCTGGGGTGGAAGGATGGATTTATTTCTGTGAATCTTTTTTTTTTTTTTTATTTCTTTTCTTTTTAAACAATTTTTTAAATGTTTATTTATTTTTATTTTCAAGAGAGACAGAAACAGAGACAGAGAAGGAGTGGGAGAGGGGCAGAGAGAGAGGGAGACACAGAATCCGAAGCAGGCGCCAGGCTCTGAGCTGTCAGCACAGAGCCCAACACGGGGCTCGAACTCATGAACCGTGAGATCGTGACCTGAGCTGGAGTCAGACACTCAACCAACTGAGCCACCCAGGAGCCCCACTTCTGCAAGTAATTTCTATTTCTGATGAAAACAGAGATGGGGGTCCAGTACTATTCCATGAAGATGTGATCTTGGAGCTGTAGCAGCAATTCTGTTACCAGGAGATGACTATGCAAGGATCAACCTTCAACACTCAAGAATGTCAGTTTGGAAAGATTAAAAAAAAAGGAAAAATCTTTAATGCCTCATCAAGCCACTTCCCAACCCTGGAACCATCTATCTCCAGATAAATGTGTTCATTACTTGAGGCAGTCTTTGTCACGTGCTCTGTCACTTGCAGCTGTATGTATCCTGACTAATACAACAAACTTGGTGAAGGATTCTTCAACTAGGGCACCATTACCCCCATTTGACACCTTCGTGTAAGTTAGAAAAGTTGTTTCTTTCTCTAGATAGATTTCAGGTCCCGCTTCCTTTGCCACGTGCCCTGGTCCCATTGTTGATCACCAAGTCACCTCCTTATGAGATACATGGGAGGGCTGCCTCTCTTCAAAGGACTCAGGTTGAAGTTGCCAGGTCCAAATAAGGGGGAGAGGGCTTTCTGTCACTTGTGGACTTAATTTGATTTTTAATGGGCTAAAATTCGGGCTGTTGTTATTGTTACTGCTTTTCATTTTATTTATTTATTTTTGTTTATTTTAATCACATATATATTTTTTAAGTTTATTTATTTATTTTGAGAGAGAATGCAAGTAGGGGAGGGGGAGAGAGAGAGAGAGAGAGAGAGAGAATCCTAAGCAGGCTCCACACCATGAGCACGGAGCCTGTCTTGGGGTCTCAAATTCACGAAACTGTGAGACCATGACCTGAGCCGGAATCAAGAGTCATAGGCTTAACTGACTGAGCCACCTAGATACCCTACTTTTCATTTTAAACAATGAATTTGTTTTTAACTCCAAATCCAATATTAAATTGTCCATGATTCAACAGCGTACCCCAAAATGTAATTCTGGGAAAAATACTAGTTAATACAAAATTCTTTTTTAAGTTTATACTACCAACAGTTATGCTAATACTCTGTCAAAACTGGGCTGACAGAGACAACACTGAAGCAATACATCCACTTGCAGTATGAAACTCTTATGGTGCAGATTATTTAATTCTACTCCTTTATTTAAACTACTAGAGACTTCTTTTGTGTGAAAAGAGAGCTAGCATGACATAATTTAGCTTTCACTTGATGCAAATAAGAAATTTACATACTAGCTCAGCCACTACTAATTAGCTGGCACTATATCATTTTCATCAGCCAAAATTTCAAGTTATTAAATAACTTAAGCCAAAGCATTTTTCTATGAAAATATCTTTCCAATTATTATTATCAATGCAAAAGCTTAGTTTTGTCTACATAACAGGTAAACTTAACATGAGTACAGCACCATATGCAGGAAAATTATTGTCATTTTGGCTTTAAGACATGCAAATTAATAACAGTCTGACATGCTTTTCCACTAATTAAATACTATATGCTGTTACTTTAGATATTCATTGGTACAAACTCAGCTAGAAACAAACATGAAGACTAAGACTGTATGACAAGATCCAGAATAATCTCATATTAGATTATCATAAAATGTAGATGCAACATTTAAAAAATCCTCTTTGAAGTCATAGATGCATTTGAAAACTTTGAGATAACTCATTTAAAACATCTAAGCTGGCAGCATGAATAGACAAAGCAATCATCACAAGTAAACTCAGGATATAGATGTTAGAGCTAGACCAGGGAATTAATATACATGATACATAATATATAAAAATATATTTACTTATATATTTTATATATAAATATATATATTTATATTTCATATTTGCATGCTACATATAAATACACTTTACATATGAAGCAAATATAGTTTATATAATTATATATAAATATAAAAATAGATATATGTATGAATATATAAATATGTTTATATATAAGTATATAGAGACACAGAGAGGAGAGTCATACAATGCAATTTTAAGATTTACTATAAAGCTATAGTATGGACAGTAGGAGAGACACATAGATCAATGAAGCAGAAAAACCCTGAAAAAGATTCACCAAAATATAGTCACCTGATTTTGACAAGGTGCAAAGTCAATTCAATAGAGAAAGTATAATCTTTCCAACAAATGGTGCTAAAACATTTCAATGTACATATGCAGAAAGGAAAAAAATAACCTTAACACATATTTCACACCTTATCCAAAAATCAACTCAAAGTGGATCATATACCTGGATGTAAAATGTAGGAACTATCAAGCTTTTAGAAGAAAATATTGAAATTTGTATCATCTTGGGTTTGGTAACTAGTTTTTAGATATGACACCAAAAGCACAACCCATAAAAGGAAAACATTGATAAATTGGACTTACAGAAAGTAAAAACTTTGATTTTGAAAAAAAAAATGGTTAGAATGACTAGAGTTGGAAAAAACATTTGTAAATCACATGTACAATACAGGACTTATAGCCAGAATATAAAGAATTGCTATATTTCTCAACAATAACACAAATAACCCAATTAAAAAAAAAAAAAAAGACAAAAGATACTTTTCTAAGAAAACATACAAATGGAGAATAAGCATATAAAAATATGTTCTGTCATTAGTCATTAGGGAAATGTAAATGAAAACCACAATAGATATCTCCTTTACAATGGCAAAAAGAAAAGTACATTTTTTTAAAAATTGATAACCCCCAGTGCTGGTCAAGATGTGGTACAACAACCACTCTGAGTCACTGGTTGTGGAAATGCAAAATGGTGCAGCTAGTTTGGCAGTTCTCAACAAAGCTGAACATACATTTATCATATGGCCCAGCAGTCTGAATCCTAGGTAATTACAAAAGCGAATTGAAAACTTGTATATACAGAAACCTGTAAATGACTATTTATAGAAGCTATATTCATAATCACCCGAAACTGGAAGCAGATGAGATGTCCTCAAGAGGTGAACAGATTAACAAACTGTAATACATCCATACAGTAAAATACTACTCAGCAATTAAAAAATGCAAACTATGGATTCACACAACATAGATGTATCTTAAATGCATTTGGTTGGGGGAGCTGGGTGGCTCAGTCAGTTAAGCTTCCGACTCTTGATTTCCACTCAGGTCATGATATCATGGTCGTGAGATCGAGCCCTGAATCAGGCTCCTCACTGAGCATGGATCCTGCTTACGATTCTCTCTCTCCCTTTCTCTCTGCCCCTCCTCCCCCTCAAAAAAGTTGTGTGTGTGTGTGTGTGCGTGTGTGTATGAGTTAGTAAACACACATATACACATCCTTGTCTATCTGCCCAAAGGGCTTAGAAGCAATGATAGCATATTAGCAATGATCCACAAACCTTGCTTTCTAAATATCATTCTCCTAAAAAGAAAAAAAAAAAAGGCTCCTTGAAGAAATGACTGCTTCTAGGACTAGGACTAGGACAAGGAAAATACAAGTCTGGAGCTTCTTGTAGTGCTACAAAGTAAGGAAGTGCTGATAAATAAATAGAGAAAATGAGGGGGGGGGAGGAAGGGAGAGAGGGAGGGAGGAAGGAAGGAGGAAGGAAGGAGGGAAGGGGGATAGGACATGTTTAGAGGTATCCAAGGCCACTCAAATGCAGTGCTCTGGTAGCAGGACTCACAGGATTCAGTTGCACTAATGGCTAAAATCCATTCCAATGACACAGTAAGCTTACACAGCAGATCATTAAGGGGGGAAAGATGCATTAAGCAGAATCTGGAGAAATCTATCCACAGGCTTTCCCTCCCAGTCCAGGAGGGGGCAAACTAGGTGTGCTCCCTTTTCTGGTAGTGAAAATGCAGTGGCATGTACTTAAATGTTTCTCCTAGGGAAGCCCATTGGAGAGTCAGAGTTGAGGGTTTTACTTGGGGGCTGGTAGTGTTGGCATTCTCTGCCTGGCAACTATGACAACCCCAGTCTCTCAGAAGGAGGCAGGTATTCAGTGGCTTAAATGGGTAGAACAAGTTCAGCAGGGTATAGAGCTTTTCATACCAGTACAGGGAACTTTTTCACAAGCCAGGTTTCCAGATGCCAGCCAAGGACAACCTTGCAGGCAGTGAACATAGCAGCCTCTGACCTATGTTAGCTCTTTCCTGTATGAGGCATATCAAGAAGACAGGGGAGCCAACCCAAAACTGCCCCCAAAGCCAAAATTGGAACAATCCAAAAAACAACATAAAGAGTCACAGTTTTGGATTATAATTCAAAGAATAAAATAAGTATCCATGAGTCTATACTGGTATAAATAAGAAAACAAATACATTAGTAGTGGCAGCGTGTGTGTGAGGGAAGCAAATCTTTCTTACAGAAGAACTTCAAATAATACATATAGTAGGAATCAGGGATTTAAAAAAAACTTTTTTTTAAGTTTATTTATTTATTTTGAGAGAGACAGAGACAGCATGAGTGGAGGAAGGGCAGAGAAAGGGAGAGAGAGAGAATCCCAAGCAGGCTCCACACTGTCAGCACAGACCCTGATATGGGGCTCAAACTCATGAGACTGTGAGATCATGACCTGAGCTGAAACCAAGAGTCAGAGGCTTAACCAACTGAGCCACCCAGGCACCCTCAGGGACATTTAAAATAACCATTGACGTACCATGGTAATAATTGCTGCAGTCAAGATCCCCTAAAATTAGAAACAGAATATTTACATAGCCTCAAACTATTATACCAAAAATATTTATTAGTTATTGGGATGGATGAAATGTTTATATGACCACAAATTCTTTGATAATCACCTTTCTAGGAGGTAGAGCCTCCTTGCCTTCTTGAATATGTATTGGACATATTGATTTGTTCTAACAAACAGAGTATGGAAAGGGAAAAAGTAATTTCTCTACTAGAAACCTGGCATACACCATGTTAACCAAATGGCCAAAGTTAACATCATCAGTAATAAGTCATATTGATATCATGTACCCCTGACATGATGTGATGAAAAGGACACTTCTCCTCTGTGATGTCATTTCCAAAAATCCATAAGTTCAGTCTAGTAATGAGAAAACATCAGGGAAACCTCAATTTGGGGAGGCTCTACAAAATACCTGACCAATAGTCTTCAACATTGTCAAGACCATGAAAAAAAGCCCAGGAAACTATGACAGATTGAAGGGGACTTAGATAAGATGACTAAATGTTAACATGGACTGGATCTCAGAACCAAAAAAAGGTCATTAATGGGAAAACTGGTGAAACCGGAATGAAGTCTGTAGTTTAGTTGACAGTATTGTACCAACATTAACTTCACAGTGTCAATCTTGTACTGTGGTTACATAACGTGTTAACATAGGGGAAGCTGGATGAAGGATACCCATGAGCTCTCTGTACTGTATTTGCAACTCTCCTGTGAATAAAATCTAAAGTTATTTAAAAAACAAACAAAAAAATGTCTTTAAGCATTTAGGTTAGCACACACTAGTTGTTAGCTAATGTTAGCTTCTTTTAGTTAATTTACTTGATAATCATCCCCGGAGGATGATGATGCTGGGATTTCTCATTGCCTCTACTCCAAATAAAGTGTGTTTCTAAGGATGACTGATTTTAGTGGCATTTATAAGCTTGGGAAACTTCACTGCCCTTTAAATGAACAGTTATCACGATGGAAAGTTGCTAGGCAGACAGTTCTAAACATCAGTGCTTTGGGTCAATTTTTGAGTTGCTGGCAATACCTTGGTTTCATTGCCCAATCTGTGGGACTGGTTTCCAGAGTGCCAGCTTGGCTGGACAAGAACTCAGTCTGGACTGCGACCACTCAGACAAGATGAGCTAGCTACCTCCACCCCCATGCCAGGCTGTAACCCTACTGCCCACCCCTACTGGCCTGCGTTCTTCAGGCTGTTTGGAAGCATGTGACCCAGGATGCAGGAATCAAACCTTAGAGTCAGAAATACCTAAAAATGGGACAGTGTGAAAGCGTGGCAAGTGCGGGCCTGATTGCTGGCCCTAAGGGCTCTAGATATTACTTCAATGGTGGTTAAGTGAGAGGCTGGTAAGGAGTGAAGGGGCAGCTGTGGAACATGGACTTATTGTAAGCTGTATTGTATTCCCCCCTGTGCTTCACCCTACAGTAAAATGCTTGTTTTTCTCTCATTGGAAAAGAGCTTTGTAGTTTTACCCTGGCTAAACTCCTTCCTCAGTGGCTTTTGTAAGGCTCTGATAAAGTCGTTTTTTCTTATTATTTATGTTCTTACCCACTTCCAGAAAGGATGTACGATGGCTTATTCACCAAACAATTTTGTTAACCCTAGGCCTCCATTCTTTTCCAGACCATCTGTTCCTCTTCACCATGAAGTCATAGTACTAAATTTGTGACAGTACAATAATTTCCATGGTAACAGGATGTGGTCTTCACCACTGAATCCTGATTTCACTCTGACCAACATCAAGCAGCAGGGAGACTGGGGAGTATATGCTGACATTTTCTATTCTTTTTCAAGTCTAGTTTCTCTGAAGTTCTTACTTCTGATTCTAAAATCTTAAATTCAGCCTGAATGTGTGTTTTTGCAGTTTACGTATGAAGCATTTGTCCAGTAAATGATTAGACATGCAAGCCAAAAAATAATAAGTTGAGAAATATCAGACAAGCCTATATACCCAATGATGTATAAACTTGTCTGAAGGCGGGGTGCTTAGCAAAGTCCTGGTTTGTAGAGAAGAAACGAGAACAGGGAATCCATTTAAAAGACATGAAACTTCTAAGCTAAGAAATTTGTTTTGATGACTGGTGATAAGCAGTGGGAGGCAGCTGACCTAGTTCCTATTCAATGGTTTCCTTATCTCGCTTAGCACAAGTAGACATAAAAGGGTCTTCCCATGTGAGCTCAGACTGTCTGATCAGAGGGTGATAGATAGGCAGCTTTATTCATACGAATGACCAGTACCTGGATATTTTGCCCATTTGTTTTCATCTCACACAGCCCAGTTATACAACCTTTAGAGAACTTAGATCACCATTGGCTATGTGTAGAACTGACTAAAGGGTATGAACTTTTAAGAGAACTAGTTATTGGGGGGGTGGGGGCCTGGGTGGCTCAGTTGGTTAAACGTCCAACCTCAGCTCAGGTCATGATCTCGTGCTTCATGAGTTTGAGCCCCATGTCGGGCTCTGTGCTGACAGCTTAGAGCCTGGAGCCTGCTTCGGATTCTGTGTCTCCCTCTCTCTCTGCCCCTCCCCTGCTCATGCTCTGTCTCTCTGTCTCTCTCTCTCAAAAATAAATAAACATAAAAAAAAAAAAAGAGAACTAGTTAAACTAGTTATTGGATTTCAGAAACAAATACCTGATTGGCTCATTAATCTAGCAATTTTACAGGACAGACTAACAGGCAAGGATTGTTATATTGAAGATTTACTGGACATATTATATAACATATTATATACACGATATACATATATGTTACATATTACATATGTATAAAACAAAGGAAAAGTGTAACATATAACAACAGACTATATTTTCTCCATTTCTGTTCTCCCCAGCTTCCTTGTTGAGTTGATGAGGTAAGTTGGGGAAGGTAATGGGAAGAAAGGGTGATAAGAGAACTGGAGAAGCTAAAGTGATTTACATTAATTTTTAAAAAGATAAGAGATTACCCACAGTGGAGAAGCTGTAAGTGGAAAGGGACAGAGAAAGTAGGGTAGTGAGGGATGAGGGAGTGACTGAAAAGCAAAGAAGGGGTATTTAGACAGCAGCTGCTCTGTGGCGTGGGGCTTTGGGGAAATAAATAAGGAGGATGTTAACTAAATTTTAGGTATATGGTGTGATTCACTGCTTTGCTACATCTTCAAGACTTCAGTGAAGATAAATTATCTTGCAAAGCTCTCTAAAGATGGATTTGTGATTCTTTTGGAAGAAATGAAGTATTCAGATGGACATTAAGGCTGGAGTAAGCCTTAGTTCGGTTTTACTAATACATCTATATTTTACTAGACTCTCTTGAGGAACATAATCAGTGGTGCAACCATCTATGGCTATCTCCTGCCTTTGGAGAATACATTGGCCAGAGATGGGCAGCATTCTATGGCCTGGACTTTCTAGAGCAAAGGAAACTTAATTTTAGCTTTAAAGGATTTGGAATTTAGTTGTAAGGGTAGAAAAGTCACTATTATTGCTTCAAGGAGGGCTAAGGCCAAGCCCTAGACCCAGTTTTTGAGGCCTAAAAGAAGGCAAGACCAGATTACAGAGAGCATCATGACACCTGAAGGACAGGCCTCACTGACAAGGAGATACTACATTCAGGTCTGCTCCTATCTGCCACTGATCTCTCTGAGTCTTGCTGCAGATTGTAGTTACTTCAGAAAATGCAGAGCCTCCTGCTGGTACTCATGCCTAGGCATATGGTAACAAGCGGTATGGAAGACCTTGCATGAAGTTCATCATTACTTTTGATGTCATCAACATTTTCCAAGTATGAACATCATAATGGAGGATATGGAATGATTCAGGGGAGGGTAAGATAAGACAAGACAAAGGTGACCATCAGTAGAAATTTCTACTCAGGAGAAGAGTAGAAAGGATCAGTTATTCCCAAGTGTCCTATATAACATTAGTCCATAAGAAGCGCTATGATTTAAAAAAGGGTTCTGAGGGAAGATAATTTTGTGCACATTGCATTTTTTTTTTTTTTCGTTTGGGGAAATATACACTTGCATGTTATAAGCTCTAAGAAGTCTCGCCAAGAAAAAAAAAATCCTTCTTAAACTACTGTTGCTCAAATGTATTTGATCATGAAATACATTATGTTAGCAATATCTATTAACATCCAAAGAGGCTAGTATTATCCAGAACATACATTGATTAATATTAGGATAGATGATGTGTATGAAACCATTTTATAATAGGTTATATTACTCTTTTTTATTTATTTTTTAATTAAGAATTTTTTAAAAAGTTTTATTTATTTATTTTGAGAGAGGGAATGAGCAGGGGCGGGCAGAGAGAGAGAGGGAGAGAGAAAATCCCAAGCAGGCTCCATGCTGTCAGCACAGAGCCTGAAGCAGGGCTCAAACCCACAAACTGTGAGATTGTGACCCCAGCAAAAACCAAGAGCCAGATGCTCAACTGACTGAACCACCCAGGAGCCCCTATAACAGGTTATGTTACTCTAATGACTTAAAAAAACTACTGAGGGACATAAGTCTATTGTCAACCTATAGTCAATTATTGTGACTTTTGACTTTCCTGTAATTTCAGTGTAGGGCTTCACTCTACTATACACTCAGACACTGCTTCATAAAAACTAGGTGAGGTTTGTAAGATGCATACTTCTCTCCATTTCTCCTAAATGCTCAGTACCTTCATTATCCTCTTAACTATGCAGGAATTCTCATTTGGCAAATCTCGAGGGTGTAATCCTTTGCAGGGTTGCATGCATCAGAGGCTTTTAACTCCCTCCCACCAAAACCAACCTCATTTCTCAGTTAACTTTCTACTAGAGAGAACCTATGAATAACCCCATCTTGCTACCAGGTTAGCCAGGTTATGTATTTGCAGCATAATAGGGGCTTGCTGAAAATTTGCCTTTACCCTAACAAAGAAAGTTCAAGATTGGGGTTTTCAGAACTGAAGCAGGTTAACAAGAGGAAACGTTTTGGGTAAGATGGATTTTTAATGATCTGTAGATTGTACCACTTGAGAGTCACTTAGTGTCTTTACATGAAGGGGACTCAATCTGTAGTACGATGTTCTATTTGAAGGAGCCATACTTGACTGTGTGGTATATTTCTTTTCAGTAGTCCTCGAATTGCTGGTGCAGTGTTTCAAATGTAATATCAAGTGTAGGGCAGTGTCTATTTACGTTTAAAGAATAAATAAATGGCTATCTGCACGGCTGGGGATTTTTTTGTTTTTAATTTTTATTTTTTATTAGATAATGCACTCACATAACATGCAAAGGGCACAAAAGAATATATCATTAAAATGTATTTCTGTCCTTTTTCTTTCCCTCTGTGATTCCATTTTCTTCCCCAAGGCAATTATTACTAATTTCTTTCTTTTATTTTTTTTTATAAAAAATTTTTATAATGTTTTTATTTATTTTTGAGACAGAGAGAGACAGAGCATGAGCAGGGGAGGGGCAGAGAGAGAGAGAAGGAGACACAGAATCCAAAGCAGGCTCCAGGCTCTGAGCGGTTAGCACAGAGCCTGACGCGGGACTTGAAATCACAGACCGTGAGATCATGACCTGAGCCGAAGTCGGAAGCTCAACAAACTGAGCCACCCAGGCACCCCACTAATTTATTTTTTTTAATTAAAAATATTTTCTTAACGTTTATTTTTATCTTAAACAGAGACAAAGTGTGAGTGGGGGAGGAAGAGAGAGAGATGGAGACACAGAATCCGAAGCAGGCTCCAGGCTCTGTGCTGTCAGCACAGGACCCAGCGTGGGGCTTGAACTCACAGACTGCAGGATCAGCTGAAGTTGGACACCCAACCGACTGAGCCACTCAGGCACCTCTCTTATTACTAATTTCTGAAATATCCTTCCATGATATTCTATGTGTTTACAAGCATATACATATTTTCATTTTTCATACTGATGAAAGATGGCTACTATGATGTGAGAAAACCCAAGCCACATAGAGAAGTCATATGTAAGTACTCCAATCTCCAGTTCCAGTAGAGGCCAGCCTTTGTCACTCTAGCCTAGACATAGGAGTGAAAAAGAACCAGTCATTCAAGTGACTACCAGCTGTTCAAGTCTTTTCATCTGACACTCTGAACATCATGAAGCTGAGTCAAGCTATGCCTGAAATCCTATCATACAGAATCTGTAAGTATAATAAAATGGTTCATGTTTCATGCTACTATGTTCTGGGATGATTTGTTACACAGCAATACCTAGAACACATGAAGGATGCAACTAATTAGCAGTGTCTGAGAATAAAAGACATGGTGGAAGTAATATTTGGAGAGCTAATACCGAGAATTTTCTGAAGTTCTTGAAATGAAAGCGTATATTAGGTACAGAACAATAAAAATAAATTCATACATAGATGTGCTGTAGTGAAGATGCCTAACACTGACAACAAAGAGAAAATTTCAAAAACCACCATCAAGAAAACATAGATTACTCATAAAAGGATGACAATTAGATGCCAGAATTCTCATCAATAACAACAAATACCAGAGGCCAATGTTTAATATCTCCAAAGCATTAAGGGGGAAATAACTGGCAACACAGATTTCTATACCTAGCTAAGCTATAATTTAAGAATGATGAAATAGAGAATTTTTCTTTTAAAGTTGGGTTTATCAACCACAAATTTTTATGGAATGAATTAATAAAGCATGTATTTCAGCAAAAAGAAAAGTGAATTAACAATGAAAGTGTGGTGTTAAAAAATATGTTAAATGCAAAAACTGAGAAATTAGACTGATTAATTATATATTGATTGTATAGTACCTGTTTTATGTTATGTTGTAATAAATATGGAACTAAAATTTTAGATACCAAAAACTGCCCAATATGTTTGATAGCTAAAACACAGTCTTACTGGAACAATAGGACAGTTGTATTTAAAAAATTAGAAATTGAGGTGCCTGGGTAACTCAGTTGATTAAGCATCCATCTGACTCTTGATCTCAGCTCAGGTCATGATCTCACAGTTTGTAAGTTCGAACCCCACATCAGGCTCTGCTCTGAAAGTGTGGAGCCTGCTTGGGATTCTGTCTCTCTGTCTCTCTGCCCATCCTCCACCTGTGGTCTCTCTGTCTCTGTCTCTCTCTCAAAATAAATAACTTAAAAAATTAAAAATTATAAATAGGAAAATTAATGGTTAGGTATTCATTTATAAATTTAAAAGTAGCTGCTTGTAGCACAGACAAAATATAATCTGTAGTTTCCAAATCAGTGGAAGTAAAAGAAAAGGAATAAAAAGAGGTTTTCAATTTAAGAAAGGCAGGAAAGGCAAACAAACCAACCAACAAAAAAAAAAACAAAAAAAAAACCACAAACAAACAAACCCCAAAAACAAACAAAACAGGAGAAAGCGCTATAAACAGAAAATCAAAAGTACATGCCAGCAATGACCCAGAGAATTTCAACTAGGTCATACTTACATTAATTGAACTTCCCAATTAATAAGGAGACAGTCAAGATTAAAAAACAAAAACCTGGGTGTATGCTGTTTATAAAAGATCTGCCAATAATAAAATAACAGCAAGTTTGAATATAAAGAAAAGGAAAAGTTATAATAAGCAAATGCTAACTAAAAGAAAGTTGGAATAGAATATCAGTATCAGACAAAATAGTTTAAAGCAAGTAGGTTATTAATAGAGACATTACATACTGATAAAAATTACATTATATTAAAAAATGAAAAAAATCACCAAGAAGTTCCATCCAGTTAACCCTATAACTATGAAATTTTTAAAAAGTAACAAAATTGCAGGAAAAAAATAAGTAGATCAACAAGTGTATTGGGAATTTTTAATGTATCTTTACTAGAAACTAACAGATGAATTAAAGCAAAAATTAAGTTAAGGGGTTGGCTATGTTTTTAGTGTTAATTTGCCTTGTGTGCAAATTGTAATTTGCAGCTCATCTTAAGTGGTAGCTTTATCTTTCTACCTACACCATGTAACCCTCATGTAGATCCTAAGACCCTGTCCCAGCCCCCAGTCCAGAAGTACGTGTCTCAGGGCTCCTATTCCTCATCAGGGATATTGGCAAAGAGGACTGGAAAGCAGTCTGGCACAAATCTTGAAATTTCTCTCCTTCCTTCCACTACCAGACACAAGTAATGTTTGGTTCGTTCATTTGTTCATTTTGTTTTTTAAACTCCAGCTCAGGGTACAAGTCATAGCTTTTCCCAAATCCCAGTTTCACAGTGAGTGTGACTAAAGGGGCCATATTCTGTATGGGGTGCCATTGCTCTCCATTACTCTGAGGATTCAGACTCCTAGCCTACATCTACCTGCTTTCAGACCCGGAATATCAGGGCCACAGCTCTATCCTCATTAACTCAGTTGTGTTGCTCATTCAATCCTGATGTCCAGAGATAATAATCTTGCTAATGAACCCAGAGATGTCTTTTAATTAAAAAAAATGTTTTTATGATTGCAGTTCTTGAAGATGTAGAAATTCAAAGCATGAGCTCACAATACTGTTTTAACTATTTTCCTGTGCCAGTGTGGATGCGAGGAACTCTGTGGTCTTGCTACCTTCTTTGGCTTTGCGTAGTAATGGGGATTGAGGTTTTTGTTCTATTCTCAAATGCCAGAAACCTATTTAGAATATCTATAAATCTCCTCAGGGCTTCTGGTTTCAGGTGGGAGGCAGAATACAATGTCTCCTTGTGTTTTGCTCTCATCTCTGATTTTCTGCATGCAATTAGAGGAATTGTTTATATATTCCAGTGCTGAAAGGTTTAGCCTTATATCATCAGTCTTTGTCCTGGATTCTTTAGTCTATGAGATCTTGTAACCTTAAGTTTTAAAATCCATAAGGACATGAGATAAAAGAAATAGGAGTGAGAGTATGGAGAGGAAAACCCCACAATTACAATCTCCTTATTATTTTACTAGAAAAGAGATTTCCCCTTTCTGCCCTTGTGTGCTGAATCTATCTTCTGTTTCCTCAGAAGCCATGCTCCTGTCTACTTAGCATCTCTTATCTATTATTTTCTGTTCTGGATCCTTTCTTGCTGAAGTCTCTCCCCTCTTTATAAGACAAAGCCTCTCCTAGCTCTCTCATTTCATAAGCAAGCTTTCTGAAATCCCTCAAGTATCTTTTCTTACCATCTTCATGCTAATGACTCAAAATCTACAACTTTGGCTCAGATTTCTCTCAGATGCTCCAGATCCACAAGACTTTCTCAACCCCAGACAACTGCAGTTCAATATGTCTAAAACAAATTTTTATCTTCATAGCCATACATCTCTCCAACTGATTTCTTATGTTTTCTATTTTCATTTAGTTTCCCAAGCAGAAACCTGGGAGTCTCCTTGATTTCTTCCTCTCCTTCCCTCACATCCAATAAGTGGCTGAGTCTTGTCATTCTATTTTAATTTAAGGAATTTTTACAGTTATTTATTAGGTATCACTAGAGCCATAGCAATAAAATGAATTAAAGATGGGATTAGGTGGTAAATTTTTTTTTAAATTGAAATGTCACTAGATTCAAGGTAAAAATAGTTGCAGTAAAGAAAATAGGATTTATATTGCCCAGTGGAACATAAAGTTTGAAAAAAATAAAAACAAGAGATTTTTAGATTTGGTTCTTTGTGATTTCAGTTACCTGAGAGGTAAAAAAGGACTTTCTGTGGAGTAGATAGCAATTTAGCAACTGCCTGGATTGTAATGTTTTGTATTTTTTGTTTTAAAATTAAAAAAAAGTATTAAATTTGATTAATGTTTATTTTTGAAAGAGAGAGGGAGGGAGAGAGGGAGAGAGAGCGAGCGAGCAAGCGAGCCAGTGAGCCAGCAGGGTAGGGGCAGAGAGAAAGGGAGACACAGAATCCGAAGCAGCCTCCAGGCTCTGAGCTGTCAGCACTGAGCCCGACATGGGGCTCAAACCCACTAACCATGAGATCATGACCTGGGCCAAGGTAGGATGCTTAACCGACTGAGCCATCCAGGTGTCCCTGTTTGTTTGTTGTAGGGTGACATTTCCACGTTGTAGTGACAGACTAAATTCAGATGATACCTTTTGTTTTAGAGAATATCAATTTAAAATGGCAATACACAATTTCTTTTGGTATATACCAGCCTCCTTCATCTGTATCATTATATGGAATCATCTCTAACTGTCACAGATTATAGGCAGCAAGACCAGAGATGTCCCATGCAGAAGACAGAGATTATTGAGTTTGGAAGTCTATATATATTTTAAGTTTATTTATTTATTTTGAGAGAGAGAAAATGAATGAATCTCAAGCAGACTCTGCCCTGTCAGCACGGAGCTCAAGATAGGGCTCAATTTCACGAACCATGAGATCATGACCTGAGCTGAAATCAAGAGTTGGACGTTTTACCAAATGTGCCACCCAGGTACCCCTGGAAGTATATTTTAGAGGTCACCTTTCTTGTTTTTAATCAGATTGGGGATCTAATCTCTTCTTAATGTCTCTCATGGAAAGTAGATTCTAATAGGTGGGTATCTAAGAACTATTACTACCACCAGGGGGTGTACTTCTTTGCTCATCCATCAATTCTTCCTCTTCCTCCAGACTTGATGATCTTCTTTTGCCTCTTTTGCTTTCTCACCCATAAATAGAAAAGAAAAAAAAAAAAAAAAAAAAAAAAGCACAGTGCTGAGGTTCCTGACTGGTCACATTCCAGAGAAATGTGGAAATGCAGGTTATACATAACTAGAGGGGTCAGAGGTGTGACCTAAAGTTGATGGAAGAGAAGAGTAATATAAAGGTAAAAAGGCAGAAAGGTTAAGCCAAGGTTTAATTTTGGATATTTTTTACTTAAAATGTTTCTTTTGTAAATCCCATCTAGGGAATTCCATCTTTCTCAGGCTGTTATGGTTCCCACTGGACTCAAAATTACCAAAGAGGGTCAGTCATGATGCATTTCAAACATGACCACCCCCATCAGTTTTTGTTTGTATGAAAGTATCAGTACCTGATAGTGCATTGGGGTAAGCCTTAGGAAATGCCTTAGGAATTGCTTATAATAAGATCTTTGTTTCAATCACCAGGATGTGAGAACCTACTACATTTATCTTTCATCTGTCTTTTTTTCAATTTCTAATGTTCCTTTTAAACTCCTGTAATGTTGTGGATAGCTCAGGCATTCTTTAAAAAACAATGACAAAAAATGAAACTCCTGACAATAATAGCAACAACAACCATCTAATCTACTTTATTACTCTTTGGTTGATGGGAGATACTGGCACATGTGAGAAATAAAAGCCACCCATAAATAGTTTGCCTCACAGAAATAACTGCTATTAATATTTTATTGTATTTCTGACTATTTTCTATGCAAATTCTGTTTTGTAGTCATACTTCATATATGTGTTTTTGTATCTCTCAGGTATATTGTAGTCTAAAATACTTTTGGCTATAGTTTTCCATCACTTTTCTGGATAGTTGAACTGTATATATTCCTTTTCCTGCTAAGTAATAGAATTTGAAAAAATTAACTCTGCAAAATCTCATTCTCAAGGACTTTGTAGTGGACTGGGACATGTAAGTGGGTTATCTGATTTCATGCCTGCACCTGATCTCAAGGCGGAATGATTCCAAAGACCTCTACCACAGATTATTACTCTGTAATATAACTACCCCTTTACTTAGTTGTGCTCTAAACTTTAAAATCTGAGAGCAAGACTGTACTGTTCACCATCTCTACCCCAGTGATGAGCCCATGACCCAACAGAAAATTCTCTATATATTTTTGAAGATTAAATGAATAAATAACTAAATACTAAAATTCTAGAGGATCCACAACTCCACAAGTTTTCTCCTTAGTATCAGGATATATCCAGATTAAGGTTCTCAGAAGTAAATTTAGTTCAGATTTGTCTTTTTTTTTTTAATATTTTTTTAAGTTTATTTGAGAGAGACCAAATGTGAGTGGGGGAGGGGTAGAGAGAGAATCAGAAGCAGGCCCCATGCTGTCAGCGCAGGGTCTGACATGGGACTCGAACTCATGAACCATGAGATTATGACCTAAGCCAAAATCAAGAGTCGGACGCTCAACCAACTGAACCACTCAAGGGCCCCTAGTTCAGATTTATCTTGAAATAACAGTGAAAGATTAAGAATTGATCATCGGTTGAATGTTCCTCATAGACCCTAAACTTATAACTCAACCTAAGACTCCTACTGTGCTTTAATGCTAAAATCAGGCTGTCCCACGAATACTTATAGAAAATTAATTTCAACTTCTTTCTACAGCTAATAACCTCCTGTAACATCTAGGCCACTGCTGCCTACATTTTGGAAATACTGGCATTCCAACATTTGGCATGTACTATAGGCTTGGTTCCACCACAGGGACATTGTTAAAGAGCTAAAACCATGCATGTCCTTTTGGACAAAGGACTGGATCACTTGGTGGGAGCAGTATAACAGAAAGCTTACAGCCATTGGTTGAGAGAGTGAGCCTGAGAGCCATTGCAGGGATGTTAGTTTCTAAGAGGGCAGGGAAAGCAAAAGCAGCTGGTTTTGCTCCCTAGGAGCCTCCTTACCCTCTTCAGCTTTGAGGGACCTTGGATCTCATCTCATTCCAACAAAAAACTGCTAATGAACTGAGACATCCTCTGTAAGGAGATGAAAGCTGTTTTCCCTCTTGGCAATTTATACTTGGTCATATAATACAGCTGGTCATATGATTTTGCTAGTTCCTCTCTCTCTACAAAAGCAAATCTACATTTCGTGTTTGTTTTTTAAAAATAAGTTTAACCTACATCAGAGTGTGAAGTTGAGTGAGTGAAGCTCTGATTCACCCCATATGCGTAATAACAGCAGCACCGCCTGTTGAGTGCCTACGAAGTGCCTTGTACTGCTAGGTATGGTACAGACAATATCTAACTGAACTTGGACAGTCTGCCACCAGAAACAATTTCAATATATCACTTACAGTGAAACGGCACGTGGCCCCTTCCTTAGCAAATTTATTCAATTTATTTAGCCTTATCCCAACACACAAGAAAACAAAACAAAACAAAACAATAATGGGCACCTGGGTGGCTCAGTCAGTTGAGCGTCCGACCTCAGCTCAGGTCATGATCTCGTGGTCAGCGCGTTCAAGGCCCACAACGGGCTCTGCGCTGATAGCTCCCAGTCTGGAGCCTGCTTCAGATTCTGTGTCTCCCTCGCTCTCTGCCCCTTCCCTGCTCATGCTCTGTCTCTCTCTGTCTGGTGAGAGATACAAAGATCACTGAGTTTTCCATTCTATTCTCTGAATCACTTTTCTTTCTGAATTTTTAAATCTAATTTTTCTATCCTATTTACCAATTAGCTGATATCCTCTTTTTTGTCTTGCCAGCCTCCCCTAGGAGTGTTTTTATTTTGTCACACAATAAAAGGGTTGACTGCTTTCCCTATTCCCAAATCTGAGAGCATAAAAGTTAAATAAAAATGATTTGGATATTGAAGACTTCTTTCTCTACACTGAAGTATGGGACTTTGCTGCAAGATAATTGATGAGTTACATCAAGATAATTGATGAGCTGCAAGATAATTGTAAATGTGTTCTTTATTCATTGCCTAAGTAAATTTCATTTAATTAAAACTTTCATTTTGTTAAATATAGCAGATTTCAGTGCCCCAGGTGGGTTGAAGGCCCAGGGAAGTTCTTTTTTTTATTGCTTAGGGATTGCTTCTATGTTCTGTAGTTAGGTGGTCAGGAATTTTAAGCATTTATATGAAAGTCATGGTCTAAATTTCTATTTTTTCCCCCAAGATTAATTGATTTAACAACAATTTATTGAGCACCTTTGTATCAGGCATCCTGTTAGGGGAGTGAGCAAAACAGTCATGGTGTCTGCCCTCACAGAACTTACAGAGTCAACTGGAGGGAACAGACATTGAACAAAAAGAATTACGATCCTGAAAAATGCCATGAAGGAAGGGAAGGGTACTGAGGGACAATGTAGGAGATGTAGCTAATCCATTGTGATTGGGTGGGGAGAGATGGTTTTTCCAAAGACGTTCAGGTTTAGGCTTAAAGCATGAGAAGGAAGAAGAGTGGTCCAAGAGAAAAGAAGGGAACAGCTTGTGTAAAGTCTCTGAGTAGAAAAGACTGCTGCCACTGAGAGACCTGAGAGAAGGTCAGTGTGGCTAGAGTGGTGACACCAGGAAGTGTCAGAGAAGAGGCAGGCAAGGGCCAGACCACGTAGGTCATCCTAATGATGGAGGACTTTATTGTAAGGGTAATGGAAAACGAATGGAGAACTTAAGCCAGAAGATAAAAAAAAATTTTAAGGCTTAATATGGCAAATGTGTAGAATATAAAAATATATTAATTTACTATTCAATTTGTTCTGGAATGTGCTCTTACATCTAGCAATCCAATGAGAGTAGGAATTTTTATTAATATGGGGCAAACTATCTAGATTCTGACATGTAGAATTTTTCTGAGATGGCAAAGACCCTAGAGTAATTAAGCAAAGCAGAACAATCCTTGGGCATGTATCCTTAGCATGACTTGAAATGACATCCTGAGTTTCTTTACTTTCCATCTATATCATATCTTAACTCGGATTGCAAATAGAGGTGGTAAAATAATAAAGACAGGGAAAAGAAGGTGTGCATGTGTACATGCACATGTGTGGCCACATGTGGTTTCCCATGGTTTTGAAGAAGAGCAGATTTATGGCAAAGAATATCTGTATCACATTCTCTGTTCTCAAGAACAGTAGTCTGCCCTACAGAAATTAAGGAGGTACAGACTATAAAATAGTAAGAGATTTTTTTTTTCTTTCTTTTAGTTGAGTGTTTTAGGAAAAAAATGGCAGCTTCCGGGTAACATAACAGATTTTGACATGAAACACATTGATGTCAAACTAGGGATACCAGGATGGCTTCTGAAGTACTGTGCTTGTAGTAGTAAAGACATCCATGAACACTATAGCTTTTGGACAATATAGAGTATAAGAGACTAAAGAGGCTAACTTCAGTTTTCTTTTTTAATACTCTTCAATTTTCCCTAGGAGAATTTCTTCTTGTCTTCTCCAGATGGTTGGTGTCCATTAAATTAGCAGATAAGATTTTAAGGTGTGGTTCTTTCCCAGAGGTATTTTCTAATTGGGAATTGGGAGAAATTCTTGAAGATTAATAAGTTTCCCCTAAGTCAATATTAGGAGAATGGAGAAGGAGAATGCACTCTGACTACCATTCTCTGGTACCTCAGTGCCTCCAAAACCACAAGTTTTTTCTCTAGGGTCTTGGACTGCAAGTCTTCCTGATTGTTTTTCAGGCTCCGTGACTCCCTGAAAGGAGTGAATGAATAAATAAATACTTGGCCAACTGTTTGAGAAAGGCTGCTAACCTTTGGTCTATGAAATCTTGAGCAACAGGAGACCTGAGTTGAAATGTCATTTTGTGTCTGACTCACTATTGGAAGAGAATGAATCACTCTTTTGATTGAATCACTTAGTTCCATGGTCTGAGGTGTGGTACTGAAGACAGCATGGACCTGCTTTACATACATTGTGTACTTGACTGCTGTAGTTAAGTCATTCTACTCATCAAAATAGAAACACATTTATTAAGTACCTAATTATGCACATGATTTGGAAACATGCAGAATATGTAGGCTAAAGATGAAAATAAATTAGTGCTTGTTATGGTTTCATGGATCAGGTGAGATTGTCTATTATAAAAAAGGGAGGAGGCTTGCTGTGTATTAATTATCAGGTTACTGAAGCTCTGGGTAAATGTGGCAGGAATGTTAAGAGTAGCTTCTCAGGAAGTACTTGCTGTGTGGTTGAAAACTGGACACTGTTTACTTGGGCCAAAATGCAGTCATATCAAGCTATTTTTAGCAACAAAAGGCTATTTAAAAGTTTCAACCCTGTAGAATCTGACTCACAATGTCCTGATACTGTATTCTCTTAGTGATCAGAATCATGGGTAAAGAAATCTGTCTTTTGGCACTGAATGAGAAAAGATTTGGGTGTGTGGTCAGACCTATGAGTATCACAAAGACTAGAGAAGCTACCATTTAAAAAAATGACTTTATGCTGCAGTAGTTCTAAATTATTCCTTTTAGCTTGATATAAAGGAATATGAGAGCAAAAAGAAAATTAACATTTATCAAGTGCCCATGTTATATGTCAGTTATACTCAGTCACATATATCATCATTAAAGTTCACAGGAAGCCTATTTCCATTTTGGTCAAGGAAGAAACCGAAGGTTAGAGACTGAGAGGGAAGAGCTGAAATGCACACTCAGGTCTGCTAGCTTTTGATCTTTCTGAAAAAATCACTTGGGTACAAACGAAAAACTTAAATCAGGTAGGATTAAGAGTTTCTCTTTAATTTCTTTTGGTTTAGATGTAATCTATATCTGCAGGGGAAAGAAATGAATAAAAGCTATTATTACAGAAGCTTATATTCTACATATGTTTTGATGGAGAGCAGTAGAAAGAGACGAGATTAGAAAATGTACATTAAGCAATGTATAATATCTGGGCCATAATTTTTCTGAGTTTTATGGATTTTCAAAAGTTATTTTCAAGATGGGCATTGGTGTCTTACAACCTACAAGACGTAAACGCTACAATTCTACCTAGTTTGTAGGGGCATTGTAAAGCTGTTGAAGAATCTTACAAAATTCTTAGGAAAGCTGATATAAAATACAAAGATTGTATTTCTGACCCTCATCTGTGTACCTGGGGTACTTTGTTCTGACCTTAATTACTGCACCCATCATCTTGCATTCTTATCACTTCTCCATTCTCTGGTATCTCTACCAGAAGGTGGGTTTCTCCAAGATAGGGACAATGCCTCTTTTACCATGATATCCACAGTAACCTGGACAGAACCTGAAAAGTAATAGATGCTCAGTAAATGTTTGTAGAAAACACAACAAAAGGATTCATCTTACTGATCCCAGTTTTCTTATTTCCAAAATGAGAAGATAGTAATAATCTCCTAGATTGCTTATCAGAAGTGTCATGACACATGCTCGAACACTGTTTACTGGATATTATGAGCCACAGACTTAAAAGGTGTTAACTGTGATGATTAGCAGCGCATTTCAGGAAAGACATGTAGGGTATTTTAGGTAATATGTGGTAGTAATCTCCATCCTTGGGCTCTAGAGTTGACGGAAAGGAAGTACCTACACCAGAGATGAGAACAGTATTTCACTAGGTGGCTCTCTTTTCCATGAGTGGGTGGCGCGTTGGTGCAGTGAGGCATCACAGGGGGCATTGTACAGCTGCAATCACCATGCCTCACACGGCAGCACAGTAGGCGCTGACGGCAGGAGGGGCATAGGTTAGTTTCTATTTCGTTAAAGATAATCTATTCTTCCGATTTGTTTCAGCGTGGCCTGTACTTTCATTTTCTCTAAACGCATACATGATGTTCCAAAAAAACATTGGTCTAGTCTTTTAATAGGGTGTGGTCTCAGGGAAGGATCTTGAAAGTTCCTCCTCACCTAGCATGGAAGGCAGCAGGAATCAGTTACTCAAACCGAGCTAAACTAAAACAGCCCATTAAAATCCTGATTTAAACTCGCTAGTAAGGGCTACAGTCCTGGTTGGGTGGGGGGAGGTTATACAGTTGCACTGTCCAAAGTACTTTGAAACAGCTCCGTAGAAGACTCCACAATACGAATCGAAATGATTTGTAAAATGTCAAATAAGTCCTTCAAGCCATTAGAATTACCATTTCTCCAGTTGCTTCTCACACTCCATGTTATTATTGACCCCATTTCCTTATTTCAGGTTTTTAACCCCAAACCTAACATAATATACACATAATAGACTTTCAGAAAAATTTGTTTTAAGAATGAAAATCCTCTTCCTCAATGCCTTTCCTCGGAACTTCGCGCCAGTATCTAGGTTCTTCATTGTACTATTTCACCGCGCCAGTATCTAAGTTCTCGATATTTTTACCCAACGTTTCCCTCTCCGACCCAAAAGATACAGTGACAAGTTCTAAAACAGAGCGGACCCATCAGAGAAGTCTGCAGAGGGAGGACCTCACAGGAAGGTCTTCGCTGATCAAGTGGGACCCCCACTGGGGGGATGCCTCCGAGAGGGAGGGCGTCTCACCACGTCCCTGGCTCTAAACGCTAGAAAACCATTTATTAGTCTTCTAGGATGTTCCTACTTTTACTCTGGCTTCCCCGCGGCAGGAGGTGGCTCGGTTGCCGAGGGTGTATCGGGTGAGCTTTGGGGGATTTCCGTAAGGGGTCGACCCACCAGGAAAAGTCTAAGGAGGTCCCTGCCCGGCAGGAGAGGAATCTGGGTCGTCGTGTGCCGTTCTCCTCCCTTAGGGACCCCGTCCTGGCGGGATCCCGCCTCTCTGAGCCGGAGGCAGTCCTGGGGAAACCCCTCGCCCGCCCGAAGCTTTGCGCCGCCGCCTCGCCCTCCTCGTTCCAGTCCGCAGCTCGCTAGCCTTCAGGCCCGGCGTCTTTCTCGCAGGCCCGGCCCTCTCCACGCCCGGCACTGAGAGGAAACTGGAGGTGGTTCCAGCCCGCAGGCGGGTGGAAAAGCCCACGGTGAATGCCTTGGGGCCCCCCTCATTGCTGCGGGAAGGGGAAAGGGAAGAGGAAATGAACCTCACCGCCCAGTAGATCACCCGGATTCCCAACCTGGGGGAGGCCTTTAGACGAAAGGGAAGCCAAGGGGGAACCCTGGGCACTTTCCCGGGAATCCATTCGCCAAGGGAGGGTCACCCAGTCCGCACACATTGGTTACTATGACAATACAACCACAGCCTCCAGTTGCCATGGCAGCTGCTTATCCAATCCGATTGGTTTCCTTTCTCTTCCTCCCTGGGCTCCACCCCATCCCCTCCAACAGCCCCCTGGGGTGCGGGGGGAGGGGCCGCAGACAGAGGGAGGGGGTTCTTAGCGTCACACTCCGGGGCGCGAGGGAAGACTAGAGTTGAGGGACTGGCGGGCGGAACTGTAGGAGGAAAGGGTAGCGTTTCCGGTAGGAAAGAGTGGAGGAGTGGAAAAAGGAAAAGAGAAATCGGGTGGAGTGGAAAGACGGGGGAAGACTTTGAGTGTAACTCCTGGTTGATTTGGGCTCGATGTTCCTGGTGAGGCCGGGGTTGCCCCCTCGCGCGGGAGAGGAGTGGGTTGGCCGGAAGCCGCCAAGCGCCTCCAGCCGGCCGCTCAGCAGCCGCACAGACACCTCACCGCTAGCGGATCCCGAGAAGGAGCGCTACAGGGAGGGAGAAGTCACCCGGAGGGACGGGCGCCACTGAAATCTCGCGAGAAGGACACCCCCCACTTCCTTCCTCTGCTTCTTCCTCTTTCCCCGCCCCCTTCCCTTCTCCCTCCCCTTCCCCCCTCCCGGGTCGGAGTGTCCCTGCGCCCCACGGGCCGGAGCAGCAGCGAGAGCAGCTTTCCCCGCTCCCTCCCCCTCGCCTCACTCAACTCCCCCCCCCCCCCCCCGCCCGCGGAGCGAGGAGGAGCCGGAGGAGAGGAAGATGGCGGCGGCCGCCAGCACCCGCGGTGCCGCGGGGCCGCTTCGAGGAGCCTGAGAGACCCACAGAGGCTTCGCGGGAAGACGCGGCGGCGGAGGATGAGCCTGCAGAGCGCGCAGTATCTCCGGTGAGTGCAGAGGTCGGCCCCGTACGTGGGGGGAGCGGGTTGAAGGTTCGGGCAGGGAGTAACAGACACAGAGGTGGTGTGTCGGCGCGGCGGGGGAGTTGCTGTGTCCTCTCCTTCCCCGGCGGGGAGGCGGGGGTTGCGAGGGGATCCTCGGGGATCCGCGGGAGGGGGCGGGGCGGGCACACTCACGAGTGCCTAGCCCCCGCGGGCCGGGCTGAGTTCCAGCGTAGCCAGCTCGTCCCGGTGCCGGGAAGGAGGTTAGGAAAGCGTGAGAATGTGTGTGCGCGCGCGCCCTCGGGGTCGCGGGCTCGCAGGCGAGGCGGGGGCGGGGGGGGGGGGGCAGCGGCGACCCCGAGTGGAGGTGGGTGTGGAGTCTGATCCTGGTGGCGGGGGTAACGTTGTGTGGTGTGGGATTGGCTGGAGCGTTGCTTGGGGAGAGGACGAGGTGGAAGTCCGCACACCTGGGGTGGTGGTGGAGGGAGTGCGGAGAGGGAGAGAGACCTCTGGAAACCCGAGTTTGTTCTTTATACTCGGGTTGGAAGTACTGAAGAATAATGTCATCTGTAGTTAGTTGGCGGGGTGGGGGTGGGAGCATAAAGAGGGGGAATGGATGAGGAAGTGAGGAAAGAGGGAGGTACTATGGACGGGGTTGGGTTCCCCAGAAGAAACTGAGTTAGAATTAGTGTAGTCAGATGATACCATACTGAGAGTTGTGTACGTTCATTAAGAGTGTTGTAAGGAACTTGTATGTCGGAGGTAGACTGACGCATGGGTACAGAGTGTGTGAGAGTATGTGATGGGTGTCTGGGGTGGTGTGAAGGGAGCGACTGATAAACATTATAGGAAGGGGAAGATAGATACATTGCAACCAAGTACACGCAAGTGAGAGCATATTGAATGGAAAGACACCAGCAGCCAGGAAGGTTCCTTGGAAGCAGAATAGGAGCTTGGACATAGAGGTAAAAGAGGATCAAAATTTTGATGACAGAGAAAAACAAGGTGGTTAGAGTCTGAAATTAATTGGAGAGTTGCTACTTCTTAGAAAAGGGGAAGGAAGACCTTAAAACGGATCCTTTTTGTCCTTTGGGAGCAGAACTAAGAAAGGCAGGCTAATGGGAAGATGTTTAAAAAAATGGTTTCATACCTTGTAGAAGAGGGACTTGGTTGGGATAGAAGTCTGAAATGAGCAGAAAAGTCGCTTTAGCTGTTTAGTGAAAATATTGTTGTGTGATTGGCTTCCTAAACACATATTACAAGAGAAGGTAGGTAGTGATACAGGAAGGTGGCTGTTGTACTTATGAAAGTGGTAATAGTTTCTTTAAGCAGAGTGTGGAAAGGAGAGAATGATGAGATCTTTGAATTGTGGTTGAATGCCTGAGTTTAACAGAGACAGGGTGCGCACAAGTGTGCCCAATGACTGGCTTTGGGTAGTTGGAACGATATCTGTAATATTACAGTCCTTTTTCTCCACTATTATCCTTGTATTAACATGTCAGATAAACTTAATAAATATAACTGTGAGAAAGATCTATGGTAGATGTTGTAGACGGATGTGGAAACCATCAGGACAGTACTTAATTTTAAGGAATTTGCAGTTATTATTAATAATAGCATGGAGTAAAATAAGGCAAGTATCATAAAAGATGCCAGTGTCATTAAGAGTTCAAAGGCACGAGATTATTTAAGCAATTGGGGGGAACCAGGAAAACCTTCCTTTGTTCATTTGCTCATTCATACACTCATGATTCATCAGTCATTTTGTTGATCACCTATATGGGAGGTATTGTACCAACTGCTGAGAAAAGAACTCCACCCTCTTCTTACAGAGTTTACAGTTTGTTAGGTTTCAAGGAGAAAATGGAAATGGACCTTAAGTATAAGCAGTATTCTGACAGGTGTGGACTGAGAACAGAATCCAAACGGAAGGAAACTGAGCAGAATACTCAGATAAGGGAGGTTGGGAGCTGGGGAAGGTATTCAGACTAAACAAGAATATAGGGTGATGTAGCTGGAAAAACTTTTAATAGACTTTTTTATAGATTAAGTTTGATCCCTTCCTTTCACAAATGAAGAAAGTATAGATAGCATAATGAAGTCAAAATTGTTGAGGACCATATAGCTGGAACGTGGAGGCTCTGTAACTCACATGTAGGTCTTCTGACTCTGTATCAGCCATACTGTGTGACATGTCTGGGTTTATCCATTCTTACCACAAATATGTATTGAGAGCTTACTGTATGCCAGTCACTCCTCTAGGCACTGAGGATACAACGGTGAATGAAAGAGTAAACATAGGAAGGTATATTCTGGTAGAATTAGGCAATCAGTAAACATGAACAGATAACTATGTCAGGTGGTGACAAGAACTAGAAGGAAAAAGCAAGATACGGATATCTTCTTTTATACAGACAGGGTGATCAAGGAGAGCCTATTTAATAAGGTGCCTATATTTGAGAGGGTCTTGAATTGTGATCTGTAGTTAATAGTTAAAATGGATGGATCATGGAGAATCTGAGATGATTTGTTTAGAAGAGCATTCACATGCTCATAGATAGGATTAGGAAGATGAATCTGTGTAGTGTAATAATGGGCAGTTAGGACCAGAAATAAGGCGGTAGAGTAGAAAGGTAAAAGCAGACTGGGAGAGAGGTGATAATTTTAATGGGAAGATCAGATGGTGTTGAGAGGCTTCTCTGTTAATGTGTTTTATATTTTGTAAATTATCATGGTAGGGAAGACTTATCTTTAGGTTGTGAAATCCGTGGTAGACAACTTGAGATGAGTTTAGTTCCTTGAAGAAGGGAGAAAAGAATAAGAAGGAACACTGTTTGAATAACTTATATTTAACCGCTAAAGTTGAATAAGCAAAACTGAACAGGCACCAGTGTTTTCTCAGTCTTGCACGTCTGTTCTAAGTAAATAAAGCAAATCTTAGGGCTAACAGTTGTCTGGGACTTAGAGGGGATAGGGTAATAAAGACTTGGACCAGCCCAAATTTCCCTCTCTTTTCTTCTTCTTCGGATAATCATTCCATTTAAAGTCTGCTGTGAGGCGGTTAGAGACTGTCTTCAGGGAAACATCATGTTCACTTTCTTTTCTTTGCTGGAAACCAAACCTTTTGGTTTTTAGACAACTTGGGGAGGATGTTAGATACTGCTGAACAAGTGTGGTTGGGGGTATGACAGTTATTCTTTGTGACCCTTGACTTTAGGGAGAATTTTGTTGCCTACCTTTCTCAGTGGTATAAGACCATGACTGGGCAATTTTTAAACTGCATAGCTATAGATCTTTCCTCATGGAGATGAAAATTAGCTTTGTATCAGCTAGATTCATTTGTTGGAGTAAATGAGCTGGGGTGTCTGGCATTGAAATGGTGCATTGTTGGTGGCAAACCAGGGAGTAAGATGGCAGTTTCAGAAGAGTGAGATAGGAGGATATGAGGTTAAGAAGCATCAGTAAGACGAAGATAGAGAGTTCAAAATCAAGGGGACTGAATTAGTCTTGAGTTGCAGAAATAGAGCAGAGATGATAGGAAAGAAAACCTATCTTCTGTTTGGGAAAGAAGGTGATGTTGTGAGGAAATTTTTTTTGTTGTTGGAAGAGAAATTTTTTTTTTTTAAAGCAGTGTCATTTTTTTTTTTTTTTAAATAGCAGATTGACAAGATTCCTAAGTGAATAAATTAAGAGTACTTTTCTGCATTTTATAAAAATAAGAACCGGTCTTAAAATAAGGTTCTACAAAGAATATGATTGGAAATTTATTTCTCGAAGAAAAATTCAGTCTTTTCTCTTGATTTATGGCAAAATAGAAAGATCTTAAAGACTTTGACACCTCTGTTGAGTGAAAGAAAATGGAATTTTGAATATTGTCCATCTAATAAGGGTGGAAGAAGGGTAAAGATAATCCATGGATGAGATAGTAGGTGATGTAGATCATGCTTTAAAAGAATAGTATTTTAAAGGATAGAAATACGGAAATTAACATATCAAAATTGGAAATGCAGAGATAGGGAAAGTATTGAAGTACCAGACAGGGAAGACATCATCAAAGTTGTTTGGGAAGTCGAGAAAGTAGAATAATCATAGCCAGAGGGAATACCAGCCAAACAGGTCAAATCCTATTATAAAAGGTGGCATAGGTGATACTGAACAACATCTGCTTCTGTCACTGTACTCCCTCCGCCTCTTCCTTTCCTTCCTTCTCTTCCTTGCCTATTTTTGTCTTTTTTTTTTTTTTTTTTTCTTTCTATGCTGTAGGTTTGCCAGGGAGATCCACTTAAAGTTGATCCCTGGTATTAGACCACTTTACAAGAAACATCTACAAATTGTCTACTTTGTTAGAATTTTTTTTTTTTTTTTTTTTTGCATGGTCCTTCTATTAGCAAAGAGGCTGCATTCCCCTGGCACACTTTGCCAGAAACTTTGTTGCCAGAGGTAGAAATAATGTAACAGACACAAGGTGGTTTTCTGAGATAACAGAAAAAGTGTTGTCATTTAAGTACTCATTAAAATTCAGGGGCACCTGCGTGGCTCAGTTGATTGACCTTCGACTCCTGATTTCAGCTCAGGTCATGATCTCATGTTTTGGGAGTTCAAGCCCCACATTGGGCTCTGGGCTGACAGTGTGGAGCCTGCTTGGGATTTTCTCTCCGCCTCTCTCTCAAAATGAATAAATAAAATAAGTTAAAAAATTTTAAGTACTAATTAAAATAATCCAATATGTTAAGATAAAATATATCACGGTAAATCTTGGGACATAGGGAAATAAAAAAGGTGGAGATACAGGAGCAAGCAGAGCCTTATCCTAGCCTGGGGAGAAGAGCAGGGAAGTTAGTGGGAGCAATTTGGGAGGAATATGTGTACAAAGTAGGTTCTGGAAGTTTCTGGTAATTCTGGGCTGGGTATTCACTGTCTCTGGAAGCTTCAAGAAATCCTATAGCACATGCTGATCCTAATTCACATGGTCAACAAGTCTTCCCCTGCCCCAGACCCATTCATGTTTTCCCTGCATGTGATTTAAAATAAAATAGCTCTGGTCCCAGAAAATCAGCCAAATTTACCAGCCAAAAATATGGCTGATTTACCAAACATGGTAAAATTGTTGGAAAAAAATTGCTCTCTCTTGAGGCTTATAACTGTCTTTTTTATTACAATGGTGTTAATGGCATTTTACCTGCTTGAATGTTGAGTGGCTAAATTGTTTTGACAGTTAATTTCTGCTTCCCTTGCGGTTTCAGTTGGATTCAAAATGTATACTTCCTGTCCTAGACTATGTTTCATTGCTTTCTAACAGCTGCTATGTTCTACCTTCATGGAAGACGAAGCAATTGCTGAGTTTTTGTTTTGTTTGTCTTTTAAGATGCTGTTCACTAGTGTAGCAAGTTTCTCTTGAGGCAGTTTTGGGGTGGAGGGTGGTTCAGACTTTAAAAGGGCTAGTTTGTTTTACAGTGGAGAAATATTGTTTGCAGCCTCCAACTACGTGTCTAACCCTGGCTAACATGGATTAGAGATGAGTGATGTGAATGAGCACCTGAAAATTCAGGTGGGTTTGTTTTCCTGATTGATCTTGTTCAGAGAATAGATTATTAAGCATATGTGTTTTGGATAGTCGATTAGTCATATATCTGTATGTGGGTATTTTGGCAGATGGTCATACGTTGTCATTTAAGTTTTGTAATCAAGCTGCATTTTAGTTGTTGAATTGTTGTGGATAGATTTATCGATGGTCTAGGAGATTGTAACTAAGGGGGGGCTAATCAGCAGTTACAGGGATATGCAGGGATGGAGCTTTGGCAAACATGTCCCATGGTAAGTGAGAACTTGTAACCAACTCCTTTCTTGTTAACATGTAAGTGGAGCTCCTTAGGAGGGTTGTTTTCACTGTCCCTTAGACCCATTTTGTAGTCAGTGGGAAGAGTAGATGTTTAAGAAATTGTTTAAGAAAATTTTAGGAGTCTCAAGTAGACTAGACTACTAGTAGACTAGTAACAGTTTTTAGTTTTCTTCTTTGCTTCATTTGGAACAGGTTTCCTAACCATGGCACTTCACAGACATTTTGGGTCAGACAATTCTTTGTTGTGGGGATTAGTCCTCTGCATCATAGGATGTTTCATAGCATACTTGGCCTTTACCCACTGGATCCCAGTATCATTTGCCCCCATTTGTGACAACCGGAAATGTTCCCACACGTTGTCAGATGTTCCCTCTGAGTGCATATTCTCTCCCAGCTGAGAACCACTGATTTAGAAAATACACATAGGAGGGATATATTAAATATGCACAGCATCAATTCATTTTCTTGTTTTCTCCTTTTCAAGCCATAGATTACTTCTTAGGCTTCCCTGAACTTTTTTCTTTTAGGTGTAATAGGCCAGTTACCATGTTTAAACCATACTTTTAAAAACTTGTACATATTGGGTGCCTGGGTGGCTCAGTTGGTTAAGCATCCGACTTTGCTCACATCTTGATCTCATGGTTTGTGGGTTCTGGCCCTGCATTGGGCTCATGCTGACAGTGCAGAGCCTGCTTGGGTTTCTCTCTGCCCTTCTCCTCCCTCCCTCTCTCTGCCCCTCTCCGACTCATTCTTTCTCTCTCTCAAAATAAAAACACTTGTACTTACTTTAAATGTATTTTTAAAGTCTTTTATTTTATTGGCAGAGCACAATTATAGGAGCTTTGCCTGTGGGAACTCAAAGATACTGGAAAAAGGCATTTAAGTAACTATAATAGCAGATAAACTGCAAGGTGCTAGGATGGAGAAAGAGGTACTGTGCAATTAAGTATAGGGGAGAACTTTATTCCAGCAGAGGTGGAGGTGGGGTCAGGAAGCTATCTTGGAGATGAGATTTGATCTAGGTTTTGAAAGATGGATGAGACTTTTAAAAGTTGATATTAGGAAAATTGACATTTCAGGCAGGAGGAACATCTCATAGTTTCTTTACTCCAAATAATTTTTAATAGTTTATTTATTTATTTTGAGAGAGAGGGTGAGCATGAGTAAAGGAGGGGCAGAGAGAGATGGATAGAAAATCTCAAGCAGGCTCTGCAGGGTCAGTGCAGAGCCTGGCATGAGGCTTGATCTCATGAATCATGAGATCATGACCTGAGCCAAAGTCAGATGCTTAACCGACTGAGCCACCCAGGTGCCCCCCCCCCCCAATTATTTTTAAAGTGTATTTATTTATTTTGAGAGAGAACACACATGCACAAGCAGGGGAGGGGCAGAGGGAGAATTCCAAGCAGGTTTGAGCCTGATGCAGGGCTTGATCTCAAGAGCCTTGAGTTCATGACCTGAGCCAAAATCAGGAGTCAGACGCTTAACCGACTGAACCACCCAGGCTCCCTTTCTTTCTCACTTAATACTGACAATTTTGTTGCCGTTTTTCTCTGTCTCTCTGTGTCCCTCTCGTACACATCCATCCATCCCTCCCACAAGTAAACATCCAGTTTTTGGCCAAGGTAGATACCCCAGGTCCTGGGAGATAAAAAGAGAATCTGTTGTCAAGTAATTTTACCAGGCCCACAACTATCACATAGTTCATAGATGCTATGATATATACACAGGGGCCCTATGGAAAGTTCTTGGAAGTCTGTTATTAGCACTGGGATTCTATGATTCTGAATATCTTGCCTTTTATTTTATTTTGTTTTCCTGGTCAGCCTTGCCCAATCAGTGGCAAAAAGAAATGGCATAGCCCTATTCCTCTTTTTTTCTTTTCTTTCAACATTTCTTTTCTGCAGATACCGCATCCACTCCTGTTACCACATCATCATTATTTAAAATCTGTTTAGTATAAATAATTGTGTTAGATCCTAGGGAGGCACACTGGTATAAGATATCAAGTCTACCATTCAGAGAGTTTATAAGCTATTTAATGAAATAAGCATAAGCGTAAAATAATACAATAATACAATAATAACAAAGTACAGTTGAGTATAGTAGTTTGGAGCATGGTCTGTGGGGCAGAACTGTTTGGATTCAGATCAACAGCTCTACCACTTACAGACTGCATTACCTTGGACAAGATCCTTAAGCTTTCTGTGCCTCGGGTTCCAGATTTGAAAAATGGTGATAGTAATAGTATTTATCTCATAAAGTTATAAAGATCAAGTGAGTTAACTGGCAAAGTACTTGGTATGGTTCAGGCGCATAGGAAACACTATGTAAGCTTTAGCTGTGGATAACAATGCCTGAAAACTTAATCTGATAATTTTGCATCTCTGCCTTCTGGACATTCCTCATTTTAGAAGTCTTTCTGTCATAGCGAACTCCACTCTCTTAAAGGTAAACTCGTAACCCTTACCCTTCTCTTCTCACCATGTCCTGCGTGTTTCCTCATTTTCGGCATTAGTGCTGCCACTTTGCATCCTCCCATCAGGTTTAAAATCTTGCAGTCATGTTTCAGTTCTCCAGTGTTCCACACATAAACTGCTCTGGGAAATGTTGTCTTCCTGCTGTCTCTTCTTTTTATGTCTGGCACTGTCGACTTTATGCACGTACTGTTGAAATAGTCTTCCAACTGATACCTTGCCTGCAATTCTCACAGGTAGCGAAAAGAAAGCACTGACTTTGGGTTTTTAAACATTGTCCACTCACATCTCTGAGTCTTGATTTCTTTCTCATTAAAATGGAATACTGATCTCATAAAATTGCTGTCAGTGTTAAAATAATGAAAGTTTATACATGTTTGGCAGATTCTGGTTCTCTTTCACATTCCTCGCCTGTCCCCCCTAATCTATTGCACTGCTTTTATATTAGTATTCCTGCAAAGCATTTGTATGTTGCTTTTCCTTACTTAAGCTCCTTAGTCTGGCATTCTGGGTCTTCCATAAAATGGCCCTCATCTACCTCTGCCAAATGATATCTTGTTATGTTTTCCTAAGAACCAACTATGCTAGCCAGAGTAATCTACTCATTGGCTTCTAAAGATGGTTTATCTATTCCTGCTTTAATCTCTTTTCCTAGGCCATTTTCCCGGTAGAAAGTACCGTCCTGTACTATCTTAACTTAAGCTTCATCTTCTCTGAAGACTTCTGTGTTCTGGTGATTTCTGCATTCTTGAACTTTGTAGTATTTCCTGTCTCTTAGTCATTTGGTATGTATAATTTCTTAAATTTCTAATTATCTCTTTTTTATTAGAAATGAATTATCTTTGCAGCTAGACTATGACAGAGACCATGTCTCAGCATTAAAAAAAATTTTTTTTTTCAATATTTATTTTTGAGAGAAAGAGAGTGTGAATGGGAAAGAGGCAGAAAGAGAGAGGAAGACACAGAATCTGAAGCAGGCTTCAGGCTCTGAGTTGTCAGCACAGAGCCTGACATGGGGCTCAAACCCACGACATGTGAGATCATGACCTGAGCTGAAGTCGGATGCTTAACTGACTGAGCCACCCAGGAGCCCCATGTCTCAACATTTTTAAGTACACAGTGTACCATAATGGGTGTTCAATAAGGTTTTCATGCTTTCTTGTTTTTGCCAAACATTTATGGAATATTTACAAATGCCAGTGCTAGGCTCTGAGAATGAAGAACGAATGAACTGGTTTTTGTTCCTTAGGATAATTGTTTCCTGGAGGAGATGGGTGTTACACAGATACTTCAATATAGTGTGGTAAATTCTATGTTAGATGTTTTCAAGGGTGCTAGAGTACACTGAGGAACTTTTATTGCCTGGGGAGTTAAGAGAAAGCTTCCAGAGTTGAATCTCTGAGCTCAGTCTTAAAGGATGAGTAGGATTAATGAGGTGAAGAGAGAAGGGAAGGATATAGCGGGCAGAGGAACAAAATGAGTAAATAAATGCCTGGGAGCAGTATGTTTGAGGAACTCTAAAAAGTTTGGTATTAGGAATGTTTGAGAGTTTGGTTGATGTACACATTGTGATCAGATTAGACTGCCACTCAGGGTATGGTGTAGAAGTTAAAGAGATTTTTATTAACCCTGTCTCATTCAGCTTTTTTGTTTGGGAGTCTAAGGTTCTTTTTTCAACAAATTTGGTCATTAATCTTATGGGAATAATTAGTTAAAAATTAGTTATTTGGAGTTATTCGCAAAAATTAGTTTTTTGGAGTTTTGTAGGAGATGAGAGTTTTAGTGAATATATGTAATTCTGAAAATAACTGGGTTGCTAGGACTTGCTTTCTAGAATCTTCACGTCTTGAATCTAGACATGGAATAGAGGTGGAGGTGAGGGAAGAAAGACTGTTAGGGGGGGAAACAAAACATTAGAGACCATTTTTTGATGATTAACATTTTATTCTCACGGTTTAGGCTGGCATTTTTCTTTCTGTAGTGTCTTAAGTGAGAAGCAGGATTCTAAAATCTATTATATGTAAAAAGCTGCTATATTTAATGTGTTAATATCCTCAGTTTATTTCCTAAAACTCCATGGGTTTACTGAACACATAAGTTGAATGCTTTTTCATTCCCTTCTTTTCCCAGAAGCCTAGTATTTCAGTGCTGTTAGTTGGGATAGAGCGAATTAGAATGTGTTTTATTAGTACTGTCTCTTAGAAAGGTCATGAATTATTGCCTAGTTTTTTATTAGGTGAGATACTGTGCATTGATGAGATATAGGTAGAAAGATAATCAAAGTAAAATGCAATTGGAAGATGATATTCAAAGAAGAAATGAGTTAAAGTGTTTGCTTACTTGGGGCAACTGGGTGGGTCAAGTCAGTTAAGCATCCGGCTTTGGCTCTCAGGTCATGGTCTCGCAGTTTGTGAGTTTGAGCCTCACGTGGGGCTCTGCGTGGGGCTCTGCATCGGGCTCTGTGCTGATAGCTTGGAGCCTGGAGCCTACTTTGGGTTCTGGGTCTCCCTCTCTCTTTGCCCCTTCCCTGCTCACACTCACTCTCTCAAAAATATTTAATTAAAAAAAAAAAAAGGTTTGCTTCCTTGAAAAAAATATTTTTAATGTTTATTTTTGAGAGGGGAGAGGGGAAGAGAGAGAGAGGGAGACAGAAGATCTGAAGCAGACTGTGCCGACAGCAGCAAGCCCATCATGGGGCTTAAACTCATGAATCATGAGATTGTGACTTGAGCCAAAGTCGGACACTCAACTGAGACTCAGACACCCAGGTACCCCTTACTTGACAATTTTTTTATTGCTGGTGGGAAAAAATAAAAAGCATCGTGTTCAGAGAACCACTATAGGATGAATTTGAATATAAAAAGGGCATCTACAAAATTTTGTGCATGTGCATACTTATAGTTTGTGTAAGATATTTTATTTATTTTATTTTTTAATGTTTATTTATTTTGAGAGCACGAGAAAGCACAAGTGGGAGAGGGACAGAGAGAGAGAGAGAGGAGAGAGAGAATCCCAAGCAGGTTCTGTGCTCTCAGCACAGAGCCTGATGTAGGGCTCAAACTCAGGAAACTGTGAGATCATGACCTGAGGCGAGATCAAGAGTGGACGCTTAATCACCTGTGCCACCCAGGCACCCCTAGTTTGTGTGAGATATTTTAAAGCAAAATTTTTGTATTTTAATATCTAACTTCTGTAAAATACGTTTTTCTCAAACTCTGCTTATTTTAAATAATTAAAATAATACTATTTGCCTGAAATACTTTTGTTTTTTTGTTTAATATTAATTATTTATTTTGAGAGAGAGGGAGAGAGATGCGGGGGCTCAATCTCATGACCTTAGCCAATACCAAGAGTCAGACGCTCAAGTGACTGAGCCACCCAGGCACCTCTGCTTTGATTTGTTTTTTAATGGAAAAGGGTCAGAACATTTTAAGAAGGAAGCATAACTCAAATGTTAAGGCATACTGGTCATAAATTCTGGTTTATAATAGGAAAGGAAAATAAAATGTGAATAGATTAATTAAAAAAATTTATTGCTTAGGTTGTTTGTAACTCCTACTCAAGGGTCTTTTGGTTTCCTAAGAAAGCGGGGTGGTGTAGGAAGTTGAATGAGCAAGGCCTTTGGATTAAGACTGGCCCAATTTGTGTTTAGATTGTCCTGAGTTCAGATGCCAGCTCTGCTGTGCATGGCAATGTAACCTTGAACCTCTCTAGTTTTAGTTTTCCATTTTGTATTTTCCTTTCTATAAAATGACAATGATAGAATTCTTGGGAGAATTACATGAGAAGATGTGTATATAAAACAACATAGTAAAGAGCCATTTAGGCTCTTTGTGCCTTAAATGGCTATAGAGTGGGTTGAGTGATCTTTTACTCTGAAGTGGGCTACTTTATTCCTCAAGGGTACTGTCTTACATTTTATTAGTGCTTTATACTTCTCAAAATACTTTTATATAATTATCTTCTTAAGCCTTTGTGTACAGTAACTTTGTATAATTCAATTGGCATATTGTAGAGAAGGAAAACAGGACTTATGTTACCTAATTAGTGGCAGAGTTGCAGTTGGCCTAGTCTGCTTCCTCTTTGTCCACTGCACATACTTGGGCAGTGCTCTTAAAAATGAAAAGTTTCCCTTTTGGTATCTGTGTTTGCCATTAATGCTGTCAAATGTTGTATGTAATTTAGATGGCTCACAACTATTGAGTTGCAAATTCATATATTAAAAAGCATATTTCTTAAGTTACTTTAATTTTTTTAAATTTCAAGTGCTAATATAGATGTGATTTTTGCCACTTTTGGCATCCAGAAAAGCAATACATACTTGTTTGAAATAGAACATAACAAACCCCAGAAAATTGTAAGAGTGATCATAATGATCATGCAAGAGAGTGCAAATCAAATCTGGGACAATAGGCATAAATCTGGACTGTTCCAGGCACACAGAAATTTATGGTTTCTCTACCATCCAGGGTTGTGTCACTTTCCAGTTATTTTTTTATGTGGATAGTAACATATTCACATACTTGTATATTTGTACACATGCATATTCTTTAATAACTGAGATTGGGCTATATCATCTGGGTTTGTAATCTGGCTTTTTTTCACTTAACATTTTATTAAAGACATGTTTATAATTATATATTTACAGCATCATTGGAAACATCAGCATACTGTTTTGTATGGAAATACCATAGTTTTCTAAACTGATTTCCTAACTGAAGATTTGTGTTATTTCCAATATTTTATTATTTTAAAAAGTGCTACAGTGAACATCCTTGTACACCCATATCCTTGTGTACACTTATGCCATCCTGAGTGACAGGGTGTGCCCATTTAAAAATACTTTATTAGGTATAGTGGGCAGAATAGCACCCCTAACTCCCTACAATATGTCTACATCCTTATCCCCGGAACCTGTAAATATATTCTGTTACTTGGCAAGGGGGAATTAAGTTGCTAATCAGCTAAGTTTAAAATGAAGAGATTATCATGGTTTATTTGGTAGGACCAATGTAATCACAAGGATCTTTTAAGTATGGAAGAAGGAGATAGAAAATAGAGATAGCATTCTGCTGGAATGGAAGGGGTCACAAGCCAAGGAATACAGGCAGCTTGAGAACCAGGTAAAGGCAGAATCATAGAGCCTCCAGAAAGCAACACAGCTGTGCTTGATTGACACCTTGGTTTTTAGCTTACTTGGACCCACTTAGGCTTCTGACTTTCAGACCTGTAAGATGTTTTGTGTCATTTTAAATCCACCACATTTGTGGTAATCTGTTACAGCAACAAAAGGGAACTCGTAATACATAGTACATCCTCACCAGTACTGAAGGTCTCATGCATCTCACTTTTTTTTTTTTTAAACAGACTCTTTGATGTATTTATTTGTATTACACAAGGGCAAATCTGTCCAATCCTCTATTGTTTCCAGAGTGTATTCCACTGAACATGAATTCTCTGGGAACTTCATAGGTATTAGGATTCTCAATATTTCCAAGGCAAAATAAATTTAGAAATATTGGGTTACACTGGGTTCTTTATATGGAAAATGGTTATCTCATGGGATTTACTTTATTGATGCGTTACTTTCCTTTTAAAAGTAGCACTGTGAGGGGCGCCAGGGTGGCTCTGTTGGTTAAGTGTCCGATTTCGGCTTAGGTCATGATCTTGCGGTCTGTGAGTTCGAGCCCTGCATCGGGCTCTGCTGACAGCTCAGATCCTGGAGCCTGCTTCAGATTCTGTGTCTTCCTCTCTCTGCCCCTTCCCCACTCATGCTGAGTCTCTCTGTCAAAAATAAATAAAAACTTAAAAAAAAAAATAGGTGCTTTTTTTGATAAGAGGGGAGTTACTTTTCTTTGGGTTTAGACCCAGATGTGGACGTAATTTCTTTCTTTTATGTTAATTAGTTTACATCCCCACTTTCCCAAGTGAGGTAAGATGAAAATGAGAGAACAGTTTAGAAGCTAGGAATTGCAGCCGGGCCGAGCCCTGTAAAGTGTGCTTGAAAGGGAGACAGTGTGATACCAAACTAATAAAATACCTTTCAAGTTTTCTGCTCTTCTAGTCGTTACCTCCACTGTTTCTTCACATGTGAAATGATAGTCTTTCCACTATTTGTGGCAACTGGTATGAAGCTACAAGTGATGACAGCACTCAAAACCACGAGTAATTTTCTCTCATTTTTAATGCTAACAGGGAATTGCTTTCTTTTGTGTGAGGATTTACTTGGTTTTGTGTTGTATTTGGGAGATGTTCTGATTTTTGTGGCCATACAAGTATACCCTTTAATATAAATCTTTGTGAAACTTTGATAGGGAGTCTTGAGTTAATATTCTTTATTTTAAATTGTTTTGGTATGTTATTATTTTGTTAAGAATGTTTTTAGGAATCATTTGATCTGTTTATTGTTTGAATGGCTTCTTAATATTTATGCTCTCGACCCTCTGCCACATGGGTCCTCGATGAGCTTTCAGTCACCTGTAACTTGGCAGTGCTAACATAACTTTTTCGCTTTTTTCAGTTCTGACATAGAAGCTTGCGTAGAGTAGCCATGAGGTGTGGTAACTTACGGAGAAAGGCCGCTGGTTTGTGCATTTGACATGATTAATAAGACTAAGCCAACAATTTTATTTTGTGCCAGACACTATTCTAAACATTGTGTATTACCTGGACCCTCACAGTACCCTGTGAGAGGTATACTACTGACTTCATTTTATAGAAGAGCAGAGAAGCAGAATAGTTAGCCCAAGGTCATGTATAAAGTAGCTGAGCCAGGAGTCAGGCTCCGGAATCAGTGCTTTAACCATGCATCGTATGGACTATACCTCTATAGTTTTATGTTGTTACTTGCTTAGGATTGTAGGATTTTGTTTTTATTTTATTTTTGTTTTATTTATATATTTATTATTAGGTAATATACGGTAAAACCTTGGTTTGCAAGCATAATTTATTCTGGAAACATGCTTGTAATCCAGAGCACTTTTATATCAAAGCTAATTTCCTCATAAGAAATAATAGAAACTGAGATGATTTGTTCCACAGCCCAAAAATATTCATATAAAAAATCATTATAATACTGTAATATAATACAAGATAATAAAGAAAATACAAAATATAAAGAAAAATAAATTAACCTGGACTTAACCTTTGAAAACCTTCATGGCTGGTGTGAGGGAGACAAGAGAGAGGAGGGTCATTGTGTAATGACTTTCACTATCACTAACGGAATTGCTACTATTTGTTGGCTCAGTGTAATCTTTTTCTTTTCATGCAACTTTAACAAGGAACCTATCCAGTGAAACTTTTGCCTCCTTTTGAGGATTTTGCAGAAATGTGACATTGCATTGTTGTTAAACAGATTCATCACTCACACTGCTACAGCCTTATTCAGGTGGTGCTTTTCTACAAAATTTTGCACTGTTTCCCATATTTTACACATCTCCCCAATCTCATTTGAAGTGAGGGATTCCTCTGCCTTTTGCTTCTTCTCTTCTGCAGACGAGATGCAGACGTAGACTTCTTATAAAATCTTGTAATTTTGGCCACTCGTATACCTCATTCATACTTCTTGATGATTTGCTCCTTCCCTCGTAATATCTTCTTACCCCCCTTCTTTTCAACGGGGGGGTTACCCCCCTTTTTCTGCGGGGGGGGGCATTGTATACGCTCATGGATGTTGACTACAGTGCAGTATTAATAAACTCTTGTCATTTACTGTATTGAATGTAACTGGCAATAAGGCAGCAGAGGAAAGGGTCTCTATCTGCAGGCAGCCTGACCTGGGAAGAAGCAAAGCATTCCTAAGCTTATTCTTGTCTGGAAAAGCAAAGGACTGTCCAGAGGCGCTTCAAAGTGACAAAAAATACGCTCGTGCCAGTGGTGGGCATCTTCCAACGTTCTGAGAAATCACTGATTTCTGCCAAACACCACAGCCTGAGACTAAGCATCTGAACATGAGAGACGATCACCCACAATCCCACAGTGAGCGAACAAGAGAGAGAGAGAGAGAGAGGAACCATTGGCTCATTGTGATCATGTGACATTTGGCATCACGTACTACTTGTATTGCAAGACATAGCTCGTTTATCGTTTATCAAGTTAAAATTTATTAGAAATGGTTGCTCGTCTTGCAAAACACAGAACACGCTACTCGTAATCCAAGGTTTTACTGCATTTGTATAAAACATTTAATATGCACAAGTATATTGTATATGTAGTATATACAATATGAACAGACTTCTCAATCTCAACCTTCCTAGTGCATTTATTTTTTGTAGAGTAATAAGGGAGAGGGCAGGGTAGTTCTGCCAGAAGGGAAGCAGAACGGGGAGACCTTTTATATTTGTAATAGATGAATTTAGACTGCTTTGAACTCTTACTGACTAGTTGGCCTGCTGTTTTCTCATAGCTGTTCTTCTTACAGTCTCTGCCTTCAGTGTTTACTTAAATGCAGTGTATTTCCCAGGACCTTTGGGAATATTGAGAACCGGAGACTGTGGGTAAAAACACTCCTGACCCACCTGGGCTAATAGGACAAGTGCAGAATGACTTTCCAGTATTTTTGTTTTTTAACGTTTATTCACTTTTTTGAGAGAGACAGAGTGTGAGCAGGGTGGGGGCAGAGAGAAGGAGGCACAGAATCCAAAGCAGGCTCCAAGCTCCAAGCTGTCAGCACAGAGCCCAACATGGGGCTCAAACTCACGAACCGTGAGATCATGACCTGAGCCAAAGTCGGACGCTCAACCAGCTGAGCCACCCAGGCACCCCAATGACTTGCCAGTGTTGTAACGTAAGTACAGAAGATTGGGATTTCCTTTTCCTTATTGTCTTGGTTGATTTATTACACAGAAGTGTTCAGGTGTCAGCTTCTGACACTAAGGAACATGATTTTACATGTTTGAAATTCAAATCTTAAATAATAAGTTGCTTCAAAAGGAAAATTCAGTGTGACTTTTTAAAAGTAACAAATTACTAAAGCTTACATATGTGGCCTGACATCTTTGAATTTACCATTTTCCTGCTTAAACACGTAGTCAGCTGAGACTGAAAGAGTAAGACTGTGTTTTTAACTCTAGAAAAGGGACAACCTTCCTCTACTTATCTCACAGGCTTAACTTTTTTCATGTGACTTCACATTGTCCTTGAAAAGTTCCTTCTTCCAGAAAGTCTTTCTTTGAATCATCTTAGATTTTGTCAGGTGAATGAGCAGATGTTTCTCTTTATTCTCGGTACTCTTTCATTGGTTACATCACTTTGTGTCTGTTCACTGTTTTGTTCCATGTTAGCCTTGGAAGGGAGGCCTTTCTCGATTATCTTGGTACAACTTAGAGCAATACTGACAATCAGTAAATGTTGACCAGTAGTGTGTGAGCTCATACTGCAAACATTTTGAAATGTATTAATTTCTCAGAATGGCTGATATTTGTTTTCAAGAGATGCTCAAGTCTGAATCATTAGTATCATTCTCCATTGTGATATAAACAAAACTAAGCATACTTAGACAATGAAAAGAAGCAAAAACTTTGTCATTGTCTTTTTAAGAAATGCTAGTAGATTATATAGGTTTGAAGATGGGAGACTTAGGGGAATATATCAGTTATGTGAGCAAGAGAAACAACCTGGCTCATTTAAGCATGAAAGAGTTAGAGACGTAGGTTCAACAGCTGCTGTGACACGTTACCACGAACTTGGTGATTTAAAACAACACAAATTGGGGTGCCTGGGTGGCTCAGTCGGTTAAGCGGCCGACTTCGGCTCAGGTCATGATCTCACGGTCCGTGAGTTTGAGCCCCACATCGGGCTCTGTGCTGACAGCTCAGAGCCTGGAGCCCATTTCAGATTCTGTGTCTCCCTCTCTCTCTGACCCTCCCCTGCTCATGCTCTGTCTCTGTCTCAAAAATAAATAAACGTTAAAAAAAAAAAAAAATTTTTAAAACAACACAAATTATTATCTTACAGTTCTAGAGATCAGAAGTTTGAAATGGGCTCCACTAGGCTAAAATCTAGGTGTCTTTCCTTCTGGAGGTTATAGAGGAAAATCCATTTCCTTGCCTTTTCTAGGTTTTGAGGCTGCTCACATTCTTTGGCTCATGGCCCCCTTCCATCTTCAAAACCAGTAATCCTATCACTGTACCCTTTGCTTCCTTTATCGCATCACTTCTGACCCTCCTGCTGCTTCTTTTACTTGTAAGAATCCTTGTGATTATACTGGACGTAACCAGTTAATCCAGAATAATCTCTTCTCAAAACCCTTAATCACCTCTGACTTACATAAGTCCCTTGTACAATAATGTAAGGGAACATATTCACAGGTTGTGGGGATTAGGATATGGGCATTTTGGAGAGGCCACAGTTGTTGTATAGCCTGGAGTATATATACAACCTTAAATTCAGCCTGTGAAGACACTCCTGTGCAGGACTTTGTCTCCATAACTTCTGTCCCTGACCCATGCCTGACATGCTGGACCACTCATACTGGGATTTTCATTTCCATTTCATTCTCTCACCTGCTTATCAGAAATTGCTGTCAGATATACCTTTGCCTTTTGAATGGTGACATGGAGGAAGGTAGGCAGGTTTTGAGGTTTTCCTCTTTCACTCCAGTAGGTTAATCAATAATGTATTGATAAATGCCTGTGCTGTCCAGAATGGTAGCTACTAGGAAAATGTAGCTGTTTAAATTAATTTTATTTAAATGAGTCATAGTAACCACATGTCAAATGTTCATGTAGTTAGTGGCTACTGAATTAGACAGCCCACGTCTATCCCGGTGGTGTTGCATGCTTATTGTTTTGAGAGTCAGTCAGGAAAAATGAAATGTTTAATAAGCTCTTTTTTAAAATACCCCTTGGGGCGCCTGGGTGGCGCAGTCGGTTAAGCGTCCGACTTCAGCCAGGTCACGATCTCGCGGTCCGTGAGTTCGAGCCCCGCGTCAGGCTCTGGGCTGATGGCTCGGAGCCTGGAGCCTGTTTCCGATTCTGTGTCTCCCTCTCTCTCTGCCCCTCCCCCGTTCATGCTCTGTCTCTCTCTGTCCCAAAAATAAATAAAAAACGTTGAAAAAAAAAAAAAAATTTTAAAATACCCCTGATATGGTTTTCCTTTTCATATAATGCTTTATCTGAGTTCATAGCATCCATTCATTCACATGTATTATATGTTCACTGATAAAGCAAACTTTGCAAAATACGCATAATTAACTCTAACTATTGTTAGAAACTCTATAGTTTCATATAGGAAATTGAAGCCCAGAGAGACCAAAAGGTCAAGCAGCAGAATTAGAAGGGGCTTGTATTACTTAATTCTACTCAATGCAATTTAAAGTGCCTCAGGTGCTGAGTAGGATACTAAAAAGGCTAGCTGTTCTGCCCTGGTCTGGGCCTTATTCTCTGGTTCTTGTTGAATTTCTCAACTTGGGCTGGGCAAGGGAGGGCAAATGGAACAATGTGGAAAAGGGGCCTCACACTCCTAGGAATGGATCTAGCTTTTCCCAGGGAGTCTTCCTGAGACTGATCCCCAGTCAGTTTCAGGATGTAATGCCGCTAGATGATACACGGGTTTGCTTTTTGTCTCCTCCCACAATCCCTAATCCATAAATTCCTTGATAGCAGGAACCTTATGTACTTCATTGCTATATCCCAGGTCCTAGAACAGTGTCTAAGTAGGTCTGAAATATTAAGAAATTAATAGTACGAATTCTGTTCTACAGCTGCTTCTATGAGTAAGCAAAGTGGTCCATCTGGAGGATTTTTTTCCTAGCTAAAATCTTAATAGTTTCAGGAGTTAAAAGTCTTTTGTAATTTCTCTTTCATATTGCTAAAATAATTGATCCTTTCATGAGTGGTTTGTACCTGCATGGCCCAGTATAGTAACTACTGGCCACCTATGGTTATTGAGCATTTGAAATGTGGCTGGTGTGACTGAGGAACTATATTGTAATTAAGTTTATTTAATTAATTTAAGTTTTAAGAATTTATACTTGATTGAGTTGTCAGAACAATTTGAGTATGTAAATCTACCTTTCAACAATAAATTTTATGAATTTAAATACTGATCAAATATTTCTTATAAAGAATTAGCTACTTAGTTGACAGATGCTTTAATTGTAAAATATCGACAACATTTTGACAACTTAGCATGAAAAGAATTTGAAATCTTTAATAATTTTTATATTGACTACATGTTGAAATGCTAATGTTTGGGGTATGTTAGGTTAAACAAAATACATTATTTTCTTCTTTTTCTTTTTACTTATTTTTTTAAGTAAAAAGAAATAGGTTACATATGGTAAATATGTGACTCACATTATATTTCCTTCTATTGGCCAGTAGTAGTATAGACCATAAGGAGCTTCCATCAAAGGATTTTTACTGTTAAAAAATTTCATGTGTGAAATCATGTTTGTAACCTTGAGGTTTTTACTTAATATGTGCTTTAAAAATACACAAATAGGGGCACCTGGGTGGCTCATTCGGTTGGACATCCAGCCTCTGCTCAGGCCATGATCTTGTGGTTCGTGAGTTCAAGCCCTGCACTGAGCTCTCTGCTGTCAGCGTGAAGCCTGCTCCCGATCCTCTGTCCCCCTCTCAATGCAACTTAAGCACTCTGCCCCACTTGAGCTCTCTCAAAAATAATATTAATTAAAAAAAATAAAAGTACACAAATAATATCTTAGTTAACTACATTCATTCAACATATTTATTCAGGGAAGACTAGATAATAAAGCACTCTTCCAGGCAGTTTTGGGGTTATAGTATGAGTAACACTTTCAGAGATTAATTGAAGAAATAACAAGTTAGGATGTAGTATGCATGATTAAGAGGTACAAATCAGAGGGTTGACTTCACAAAAATGTCTTAGAACGTTTTATGAAGGGTATATCATCTCCCGAAAATAGGAAGACTTTTGTTAGGAACTGAAGAAGGATATTCCAGGTAGAGAAAATACAGTGTTTATTACTAAAATAAATAAACAAACAAACACAAGAAGAGTCAGAAGCATCGGGAGCATAGTTCATGAAGGGGTAAGAGACAAGGTCAGAATCTAAATAGGGGCATACTGACTGGCGGTGTACTTAGTTTGAGCTTTGTGGTTAAATGGAAATTGATTTAGTGTTTTCAGTCTGGAAATTGATGTGTTTGAAATTGTTTAGTATCATATATTTGGGAACTCTATGCAAGTAAAGTCATGGAAACCATTTGAGGAAACTGCCAAAATTCACGTAGGAGACAATGAAAGTTTGAATCAGGATACTGAGAAATACTTAGGAGAGAATACATGGTTGTAACCAATGGGGCATTAGTAACTGATTACATATGAAGGGGGAGAGGGAAGGTCATTGATGATATTGAAGTTGGTTGTGGTGAAATGGTAGCACTTTTCATGGAAATAGGTAATAGAAGTATGGGTGTTGAAGGGAGGGAGTATTTAATGAATATCCATACAGAGATGCCAAATAGGCAATTGGAATGTAGACATACCATGAGCTGAGTTGGAAATAATTGATTTTGTAGTTGTCTTCAATAAGGTGACACTTGAATCCACAAGCTGGGAAGGAATGATAGAGCTGTATGGGTATCAGGGTGAGATCCTTAGGGAAGAGGTCCCAGATGGTAACAGGGTCAAGTTCCTTTTTTTTTTTTTTTTTTTTCTTCCCCATCCTTCCACCCACCTCCCCTCTGGTAACCATCAATTTGTTCTCTATAGATAAGAGTCTGTTTTTTGGTCTCTCTCCTTCTCTCTCTCTCTTTTAAGTAGGGTTCACACCCAGGGCAGAGCCCAACGCAGGTCTTGAATGACCATGAGATGAAGACCTGACCTGTGAGGGGCGCCTGGGTGTCTCAGTTGGTTAAGCATCTGGCTCTTGATCTCAGCTCTGGTCATGATCTCATCATGGTTTGTGGGTTTGAGCCCTGCGTTAGGCTCTGTGCCAATGGCTTGGAGCTTGCTTGGGATTCTCTCTCCCTTTTTCTGTCCCTCCCCCACCTCTTTCTCTCCCTCCCCCACCTCTTTCTCTCCCTCCCCCTCCCTCTCTTTCCCAAAATAAATAAATAAACCTTAGAAAAAAAAAAGACCTGAGTTGAGATCAAGAGTTGGACTGTTAATCAACTGAGCCACCCAGGCGCCTCCCTTTTTTTTCCTTTGGTTTGTCTCATTTTTTCATTTGTTTTGTTTCTCCTCCTCCTCCTCCTTCTTGTTATTTATTTTGAGAGAGAGAGAGCAAGCGCCTGCAAACAGCGTAGGGGCAGAGAGAGATGGAAAGAGAATCCCAAGCAGGTTCTGCACTATCAGTGCAGAGCCTGATGCTGGACTTCAACCCATGAACTGTAACATCACACCACCTTTTGTTTTTCTTAAATTCCACATAAGAATGGAATCACTTGATACTTGTTTTTCTCTGACTGACGTATTTCATTTAGCAGTATATTCTCTAGATCCATCCATGTTTCATTCTTTTTTATGGCTGAGTATTCCATCATATAGTTTGTATGTATACGTAATATATATGTTACATCTTCCTTCTCCATTCATCTATCATGGCTACTTGGGCTGTTTCCATAATTTGCCTATTGTAAATAAAGCTTCAGTAAACATAGGGGTGTATATATCTTTTTGATTTAGTGTTTAAGTATTTTTTGGGTAAATATTTTATGGTAATTCTATTTTTAATTTTTTGAGGAACATCCATACTGTCTTCTAGCAGCTGCACCAGTTTACATTCCCACCAACAGTGCATGAGAGTTCCTTTTTCTCCACATACTCATCAATACTTACTGTTTCTTGTGTTTTTGAGTTTAGCCATTCTGACAGTGTGAGGTGATATCTCATGCTTTTGATTTGCATTTCCCTGATGATTAGGTGTTTCATTCTTAATGACTCTGCCACTCTATATAGGTGGAAGCAGAAAAAAGAAGCAAGAAATGACAAGGGGTTGTTCTAATGCAGTAGTTCTCAAAGTGTCGTCCTCAGACCAACAGCATCAGCATCACCAGGGAACTTATTAGAAATACAAATTCTGTGTCCCATCTCAGACCTGCTGAATCAGAAACTGTGGGGCTTAAGTTTAGGTATTATTTTCAAAAGCATTCAGAGATTCTGATGTAGGCTGAAGTTTGAAAAAATGCAGATGCACTATAGTATTGAGTACTATTCAAGGAAGTATGAGGACTTAGAAAAAGCTCTTAATTGGGGCGCTTACTGTTAACTTGTGAGAAAGTTTGTAATATTAAATTGCCACCAATACTGTTCACGCTATTTAGTCATTTTTATGAATATAGAGTGTGCATTTTATGTAATGTGTAGGTAATGTATTTTAATCAGATTATGATCATAAGGTGTATGCTGTTTTAAATCACATTACTGGAGGTAATCGAAATAAAATGCACTCATTTTAAGTGTACAGTTAATGAAGTTTTATGAGCATATATCCTCTAACCACTGCTCTAATCAAGATATAGAACATTTCCAAATCCCCCCAAAATTCTCTCAGACTCCTTTGCAGTCTGTCCTTACCCTTTTTGTCCCTCTGTGCCTCAGGCAATCCTTGTTCTGATTTGTATCACTATAAATTAATTTTGCTTGTTCTAGGACTTAATAAGTGGAATAATACAGTATGTACTATTTGTGTCTGAAATCTTTTGCTTGACATAATATTTTTTAAATCAGTCCACTTTGTTTCATGCATCACTAGTTGTGTTCTGGTTGCTGCTGAGTAATATTCCATTGTGTGGTTATACTACAGTTTTTTATCCCTTCACCTTTTGATGAACCTTTGGGTTTTTTGGTTTTTTTGCTACTGTGACTAAAGCTTCTAGAAACATTTTGTGAAAGTCTTTTTGTGGACATTTTTCATTTCTTTTGGTAAATACCTAGGAGTGGAATCATTGTGTCATATAGTGAGGACACATGTAACTTTCCAAGAAATTACCAAACTTTTTCCCAATGCAGTTAACGTTTTATACGTCCACTAGCACTGTAGACGAGTTCGAGTTCTTCCACATCCTCAACTACAACACTTGGTTTTGGTAGTCCTTTGGTTTTTATCATTCCACTGAGTACGAATTGGTACTTTATTGTAGATACACATTTCCCAGATGACTGAAGATGTTGAGCTGCTTTTCCTGTGCTTATGGGTCATTTATGTATCTCCTTGTATAGCGTCTAGATCATTAGCCCATTTTAAAAATTGGATTGCTTTATTATTGAGTTCTCTTTATATTTCTTGAATGTAAATCCTTTGTACACACATACAGACACACACACACTCACACACACACACACACACACACACACACACACTCACACACCCGAGTCTGGCTTGCCTTTTCACTTAATGATTTTGAGGAACAGAAATTTTAAATTTTAATGAATTTAATTTATCAGTTTACTTTTTGTTTATTGAATCTTGCCTTTATTGAACTCTTTTTTTGCTCTGGGGCAGTGAAGATTTTCTCCTAGAAATTTATAGACTTAGGTCTATGATTTTGAGTTATTTTTGTGTATCTTGTGATGTATTTTTTAAGGTTAATTTTTTCCAGTTTTTAAATTTTTACCCAGTTATTCCAGCACTATCATTGAAAACATCATTTTCCCCCCATTTCATTGCCTTGACACTTTTGTTAAAAATCGTTTGGCTATCCACACGGATACATTCATATGCATGTACCTACATACATGAGTACATGAGTTTGTTTCTGTACTCTGTTCCATTGATTTATGTATCTCTTCTTATACCATTACTATACTGTTTATATTATCACAGCTCTAAAGTAAATTTTGAAATTGGGTGGTGTAAGTTCTCCCAACTTTATTCTTTTTGAATACATTGTTTGGGTTATTCTAGATTCTTCATTTCCAGATAAATTTTAAAGCCAGTCTGTCAGTTTCTACCAAAACGGCCTGCTAGGGTTTTGACTGGAATTGTTTGTAACTGTAGATAAGTTTGGGGAGAATTATATTGATCTTTTTAAAGTTAGCTTTTACTTGTTTTCTGTTTTTGTTTTTACTTTTCATTATTTTCTTCTACTTAATTTTGGTTGAATATACTCTTTTACAGTTTAAGATAGACCTTAGATTAATGCTTTTAGACCTTTTTTTTATTTTAATGTAAGCATCTAAAGCCATAAAAAGCTTTCTGAGCACTGCCTTCATTCCATCCTATACATCATGTGTTTCCATTTTCGTTCAGTTTTAAATATTTTCCAATTTCCTTTGTGATTTCTTCTTTGCCCCATGATTATTAAGAAACGTAATATTGGGGTGCCTGGGTGGCTCAGTCGGTTGAGCGTCCAACTTCAGCTCAGGTCATGATCTCACGGTTCATGAGTTTGAGCCCCGCATAGGGCTCTGTGCTAACAGCTCGGAGTCTGGAGCCTGCTTCTAATTCTGTGTGTGTCTCTCTGCTCTCCCCCGACTGGTACTCTGTCTCTGTGTCTCTCAAAAGTAAATAAACATTAAAAATTTTTTTTTAAATGTATTATTTAATTTCCAAACTTGAGGATTTTTCCAGCTCTCTTTCTATATTGACTTACAGTTATGTGATTCTAATTTTTGAAGACTTATTTTGGGGTTCGCATATGGTCCATCTTGGTGAATGTTCCATGTGCACTTGAAAGAACATGTATTCTTCTGTTGGGTAGAATGTTTCATAAATGCCAATTAGATCTGTTTAGTTGATAGTATTGGTTTCATTTTACTAGTTTTCTGCCTATTTGTTCTATCAGTTACTGAGAGAAGTTTTGAAAGCTCCAAATGTAGATTTATCTATTTTTCTTTATTTCTGTTTCTATTTTATCTCTTTTGTTGGTTTATTAGGTATCCTCCCCCTTTTGTGTTGCATTGGGATTTACGTTATGCTTTTTTATATTGTACTACTTTATATTTAATGTAAAATTTTAAGCAGTATAATTTCATTTTCCTTTCGTTTATACTGTTAATGTCAAACACTTTCTGTGTTTTATTTTGTTGTGAAGTTTACTTTTTTAGTAATCTCTACACCCGATGTGGGACTCAAACTCATGACCCCAAGATCAAGAGTTGCATGTTCTGAACCAGCTAAGTGCCATCCCCCTCCTTTTTTTCCCCTTTATTTGTTTTAAACCCTAGACCACATGTTATTTTTGTTTAAAGGTTAGTCAACCTTTAAGGAAATTTAAAAACAAGGAGAAAAAATTTATTTTGTATTTACTTAAATTTTTTTCTTTTCTGGCATTCCTCATCTCTTTGTGTAGTTCCAGTTTTCTGTGTATTACCTTTGTCTTTTTTTTCCAGCTTCAAGAACTTCCTTTTTAATATTCCTTACAGAATTGATTTGCCGACATCAAGTTTCCTCGGCTTTTGTGTTTGTGAAAATGACATCATTTCACCTTTAGTTTCAAAGGATATTTGTGCTAGATAGATAGTTACAGGTTTGACAGGCCTTCTCCACCCCCCCTCCCCAATATTTTGAAGATGTTATTCTATTATCTTCTGGCTTACATTTTTTTCTGATAAGAATTTGGGCATTATTCTTATCCTTATTCCTCCTTAAATGATGTATTTTTTTCTCTGCCTGCTCTGAAAATTTTCTCTTTATCATTGAATTTCAGCCATTTGATTACAGTGCTTTTGTATGGTCTTCTTTTGTGTTTAAATGCTTAAGGTTTGTTGAGCTTCTTAGATCTGTGGGTTTATAACTTCAATCAAATTTGAAAAATATTCTGTCATTTCTTCAAATATTTTTTATATAATTTATATGAGCCAGATTTGATATAAACTCTTAATTTCTTGGGGTCTGTTGTCCAGTGAACTGATTTTGTTAATATATTATCAAGTTGTAGGGGTGCCTGGGTGGCTCAGTCGGTTGGGCGGCCGACTTCGGCTCAGGTCATGATCTCACGGTCCGTGAGTTGAAGCCCCGCGTCAGGCTCTGTGCTGACAGCTCAGAGCCCGGAGGCTGTTTCAGATTCTGTGTCTCCCTCTCTCTCTCTCTGACCCTCCCCCGTTCATGCTCTGTCTCTCTCTGTCTCAAAAATAAATAAACGTTAAAAAAAAAAAAAATATATATATATATATATGTATATATATATATATAATCAAGTTGTAAATGTTACTGTACATTTAGCAACTTGTTTAGCAAAGAACTTAAGAACTAGATTTTGAGTAATGTAGGAATAATAGAGAGGCCAGGACATATCCTTGATTTTTATATTTTAGAAGAGCAGGATAGGAGAGTATAATAAAATTTGTTTGATCTTACTTTATGTTTGATATTATCTAAATTGTATGGACCAAAGATTTGTCCATGAAGTTGTCCCCTCCCCTTCTTTTTCAATCATATATTCAGAAACTTGTTCTATGAGTAACTTTGGCCCTAAGCATAAGGAATATTGTTAGCAGTGATGACTTAGGCTCACTCCCAGGAACATTCTCCGGTTGCCACTGAAGTCTGTGTGCATTCATTTCTCGTGTATAATTCATGCAAGAAAATATAGTAAACCTGTGTTATCTGGAAGTTGTCTTACTGATCAGAATTCTCTAAAAATTGAGGTTTTTATTTTTCTATGATGAAAAAGAGAGAGTGGACAGAACATCTAGAGAGACCTCCTGGAATAGAAACTATACTAGAGGATAAAACCGGGAACATTTCCTGGATAAGTCTTTTAGGTTTAAGGGAAAAAAGATATGGATGGGAATTATGTTGTTAAAAAGGGAAACTCAGAATAAATCATAAACAATAAAGTATTCACAATTTAGCTTTGAATTTGTGAATTGTTGAAAATTGAAATCTGTCATGAATCATGGAATAACGAATAGAAGAAGTTTAGGCTCTGGAATTCTGATATACCTGGATTTGAATCCTAGTCATAGCACATACTTATCTTTGTGATCTTGGGCAAGTTTCCTAACTCTGAGCCTTATTTATACATTGGAAAAATAGTAGTTATTTTAGGTTGCTATGAAAAAGTGGGAATGGTTTATGTGATTTACTTGCCAATTTGTAGGTCCTCAATAATTATTAGTTGACTTTCCTTCTTTATATATTCACTTTATGTTTTATTCTTTTTTTATTCAAGGACTTTTTTTTTCCCCTTTTAAACATGTGCAGTATTTAAACAGACCCCTATGACATTTATGAAACTGTTTTCATCCTTTTATTTTCTCCCTTGAGTCCTTCCCATGTTGTTTATCCCATTCTGTCCCATTAAAAACCGGTTATGTATCCCATCTTCAGAACTCTTTTGACCCTCATGTCTCCCTCCAGTTCTGCCTGTCTTCCCTTTATAAAGATGTCTAAACTCAGTTTTAGTCTCAGTTCCTTTCCTATTTTCTATTGAAGTCAAACCATAGGCTTATGCCTCTACTTCTGCACCAAAATCATTCTTAACAAGACCCTCAGTGGCTTCCACATTGCTAAGTCCAATAGTCAGCTCTCAGGCCTCGTTGTACTTGATGCATCAACAACACTTATTGATTCTGTGCCCCTTCTTGAAGCTCTTTCTTCATTTGGCTTCTAGGACACCATGTTCAACAAATTTTCCTCCTGGGGCACCTGGCTGACTCAGTAGAGCATGCACCTCTTGATGTTAGGGTTGTAAGTTTGAGCTCCACATGGGGTATAGAGATTACTTAGAAATAAAATCTTAAACAAATTTTCCTCCTAACTCTCTGGCTATTAGTTCTCAGTCTATTTACTGTTCTGTTCCCTTCTCATACAATATCATACCTTGGAGATATTGTAGGTTCAGTTCCAGACCACCACAGTAGATTGAATATTGCAGTAAAGTAAGTCAAATGAATTTTTTTGGTTTCCCAGGCATATAAAAGTTATATATACACTATACTATAGTTTATTAAGTGTACAATAGCATTTTGTCTAAAAAACCAATGTACACACTTTAGTTGAAAAATATTGCTATAAAATGCTAACCATCATCTGAACTTCAAGTGAGTTGTAATTTTTTTGCTGGTAGAATATCTTGTAGAGTATCTTGCCTTGATATTGGCGGCTGCTGGCTGACACGGTGGTGGTTGCTGAAGGTTGGGGTTGGCAGTTTTTTAAAATAAGACAATGAAATTTGCCACGTTGATTAAGCCTTCCTTTCACAAATGATTTCTCTGTATCATGTGATGCTGTTTGATGGCATTTTACCCACAGTAGAACTTCTTTCAAAATTGGAGTCTGTCCTTTCAAACCTTGCTGCTGCTTTAGCAACTATGTTTGTATAATATTCTAAATCCCTTGTTGTCATTTCAACAGTTTCCCCAGCATCTTCACCAGGAGTAGATTCCATCTCAAGAAATCACTTTCTTCACTCATCCATAAGAATCAGCTCCTCATCCATTCAAGTTTTGTCATGAGATTTGCAGCAATTCAGTCCCATTTTCAGGCTCCACTTTTAAATCTCGTGTTCTAGCTCTTTCCACCACATCTGCAGTTATTTATTCAACTAAAGTCTTGAACCCCTCAAAGTCATCTATGAGGGTTGTAATCAGCTTCTTCCAGACTCCTATTAACGTTGATATTTTGACCTCCTCATGTGACTCTTGAATGCTCTTAATGGCATCTAGGATGGGGAATCTTTTCCAAAAGGTTTTCAGTTGACTTTGCCCAGATCGTCAGAGGAGTCCATCAATGGTAGCTATAGTTTTATGAAATACATTTTTCAAGTAAAAAGTCCTAAATCCAAATTACTTTTTGATCCATGGGCTACAGAACAGATGTTGTGTTAGTAGGCATGAAAGTAACATTAATCTTGTTGTCCATCTCCACAAGAGTTCTTCAGTGACCAGGTGTGTTGCCAGTGAGCAGTAATATTTTGAAAGGAATCTTTCTTTCTGAGTGGCTTCTTTCTTTCTGAGCAATAGGTCTCAACAGTGGGTTTAAAATATTCAGTAGGGATGCCGGGGTGGCTCAGTCGGTTAAATGTCTGACCCTTACTTTTGGCTTACGTCATGATCTCATGGTTCGTGAGACCAAGCCCCGTGTTGGGCACTGTGCTGACATTGTGGAGCCCGCTTGAAATATTCATTCATTCATTCATTCATTCTCTCAAAAAAAAAATGAATAAACTTAATTCAATATTCAGTAAATCATGTTATAAACAGATATGCTGTCATCCAGGCTTTGTTGTTCCATTTATAGAGCACACAGGCAGAGTAGATTTGGCATAGTTCTTAAGGGCCCTAGGATTTTTGGAATGGTCAATGAGCATTGGTTTCAACTTCAAGGCACCAGCTGCATTAGCCCCTAACAAGAGAGTCAGCCTGTCTTCTGAAGTTTTGAAACCTGGCATTGACTTCTCCTCTCTAGCTATGAAAGTCCTAGATGGCATCTTTTTCCAATATAAGGCTCTTTTGTCTACATAGAAAGTCTTCCTTAGTGTAGTCATCTTCATGAATTATCTTAGCTAGGTCTTCTGGATAACTTGCTGCAGCTTCTGTATCAGCACCTGCTGCTTCACCTTGCACTTTTATGTTATGGAGATGGCTTCTTTCCTTAAACCTCATGAACCAAACTCTGCTGAGTTTTCAACTTTGCTTCTGCAGCTTCCTCACCTCTCAGCCTGCACAGAATTGAAGAGAGTTAGGGCCTCGCTCTGGATTAGGCTTTGGCCTAAGGGAAGGTTGTGGCTGGTTTGATATATTTAGACCACTCAGACTTTCTCACGTCAACAATAAGGCTCTTCTGCTTTATCATTTGTGTGTTACAAATGGAGTAGCACTTGTAATTTCCTTCAAGAACTGTGTGTGTGTGTGTGTGTGTGTGTGTGTGTACAAGCTTTTGGCCTTTCTTGGCTTTCAGCATGCCATCCTCACTCAGCTTAATCATTTTTAGCTTTTGATTTAAAGTGAGAGATGTGCAACTCTTCCTTTTCATTTGAACACTTAGATGACATTGTAGGGTTATTAATTGGCCTAGTTTCAGTATTGTGTCTCAGAGAATAGGAAAGCCAAAAGAGAGAGAGAGAAATGGGGGAATGGCCAGTTGATGAAGCCATCAGAACACAACATTTATTAAGTTCATTGTCTTATATGGGTATGGTTTGTGGTGCCCCAAAACAATTACAATAATAACATCTAAGATCACTAATCACAGATCATCATAAGAAGTATAATAATATTGAAAAAGTTTTGAAATATTGTGAGAATTACCAAAATGTGACACAGAGACACAAAGGGAGCAAATGCTGTTGGAAAAATGGTGTCAGTAGACTTGGTTGATGCTGGGTTGTCACAAACCTTCTATTTGTAAAAAACACAGTACCTGTGAAGTACAGTAAAGCAAAACACAATAAAATGGAAGTATGCCTATATGCTGGTGACTCCCAAATGAATATCTGTAGTCCAAACCTTTTCTTTAAACCCCAGACTCTACCTACCTACCAGTTCATTGTCTTGGATGTATAATAATCATCTCAGAGTTACCATTGTTATCAAAAACAATAGCAAGAGCTTATCTATATAATACCATGTGGGAGGCACTGTTGTCCCAAAATGGACTCTTCTTTCCTCCTATACCTACTTGTATCATCTTCCTCTTGTTAGCAAATGGCAGATCCATAATTCAAGCTACTTAGGCTGAAAACCATGAATTATTTCTTTTAATTCTTTCTCTTGTGTTTTTCATTCAGCAAATGCTGTTGCTGGTCAGAGTCTGATCACAACCATCTTCACTACTGCCAACTACTTCAAATCAGTTAATTCTCAATATAGCAGCCAGGTGGAACCTGTTAAAATCTAGATTAGATCATTTCACCTCTTTGCTCAAAGTCTCTAAAGGTTTCCCATGTCTCAGACCATCTAGATGAAGTTGGATGACTCAGTCAGCTGTGGCTCAGCCTGACCTGAATGGTCCAAGACAACCTCACTCATATGTCTGGACCCTCAACTGAGATGGCTGTGATAGGTAGGAAAACTGGGTTTCTTTTTTCCAAGTGGTCTGTCATCCTTAACTTCATAACATAGTGGTGGTGTTAGCAAAAGGGCAGGCTCAAACACACAGGTGTTTATCAAGCCTGTTTGTATCATATTTGGTAAAATACAATGGGCCAAAGTAAGTCACATGGCCAGTCCAGGATCAGTGTGTGAAGGGAATTAATAAGGTGCAGTTGCCAAGTGGTGTGTGATTCATTGGGAGCCATTAATTAATATTAACATAACAATCATCCATAGGCGCTCTGTGGCCTGTTAATTTATTAAATTATTATTTGTTAAATTATTTGATTTTAATATACCACCCTTTTCTTCAGTCAGATAGGAAAATAATAAAGAAGGAACCTGACTAGGTGAAACTGATGTCTGGAGATATGAAGTAAATAATGGCTTTTTGGTAGAAAAATCAGATTTGATTTTTGTATATCTTATATTTTTAATTTCAGAGACCACCAAGAAGTAGAGAATACTATATGTACTATAATCATTTATAGATTCTTTAAAAAAAAAAAATTAGGTTAGAGTGTGAGATAGCCAAAGCATAAGAGACTCTTAAAAACTGAGAACAAACAGGGCTGATGGGGGGTGGGAGGGAGGGGAGGTTGGGTGATGGGTAGTGAGGAGGGCACCTTTTGGGATGAGCACTGGCTGTTGTATGGAAACCAATTTGACAATAAATTTCATATATTGAAAAATAAATAAAAATAAAAAACATAAAAAGTGAAAAAAAATAATTTATAGATTCTTTTATTTAATTAAATCAGACCATATCTTTTTGCTAGCTATTTGAGTTAACTTGTCCATTGTCCATTTCACATATTATTTCCCTACTCCACATTGGGAAGTAGTACTTTATTTTTGTTTAACCTTAATTTATATGGTGTTTTACATTATATAAAGGCTGTTTGCTCTTTTTTTCAAATCTAGTTTTTGTTCCATGTCACCTGTCAAAGGGTATAGTTACATACTTGTTTTCTTCAAATCACCTCTTTGTATTTTGTCTTGTTATGTTGCCCCATGTCATTTTTTTCTCTTATTGCCATTTCCAGCAAATCTATTATTACATTGATACTTGTTTTAATTCTAGTGTATAATCATATTTTGGCTTTCATTGTTCTGCCTTTGTTTGGAATTCTCTTAACCTTCTCTTACCATCAAAAGTATGTGCAAGCATTTACTTCGTAATAACTTCAAAGATAGTCTTACCTGCTCATTTACATATTCAGGTGCTAATTTTATTAAAAATTGTTTTTTCCTCTTTTTTTTTTTTTTTTTTTTACTTAAAAGGCATTTAGTTTTCATTTCTAATGTATTATATAAATAGTTTAATATTATCTTATATTTTATTTCCAGAAGGTACAGAGTTGTTACATAGAATGCATTTTTTTTTTTATCCCTCCAAACGCATTGTCCAGTAGAGTTGAAAACCATTGTTTTGGCATACTTCATCTAATGTAAAAGTTGAGATGAGGGGAAATAGTCTTCCAGTTGTTAACGGCTTAATCTAAATTTAACTCATTTGGGTTGTTGGATTTATCCATGTTCTGTTGAGGTTTCAGATTTTGTATTTCTGTAGAAATATTAGTGTATTGTATGTACTTTATAGATCCCAGTGTGTGGAAAACAATCTGAATTTCAGACAGCCAAGTAAATGACCATGAACTTCTCTAATTGACTATATAAAATGGTAGATTTTTCTGAACTTGGAAGTATGTTATTCCTGGTTATCAGATAAAAAAAATCTTTCAAACTCTTTTCCTGGGAGACTTTTGAGACTACTGTTAGTTTTGAGAAACTTTGAATTTTTAGAGTCTTGGCCTTTTTGAGAGACTATTTTAGCCCAAATTAACATAAATTTATTTGATACACTTTAGTTTGGCAGGCATTGTTAGGCACCGGATATACAGAGTTGCACAGAACAGTCTGTAGTTGAAGAAATACTTCGTCACAGTGCTACGAATGCTGAGATAGAAGTGGGCATTAAGATGTACTGGGGGTGCATGGCCAAGCCAAAGCCCTCCTATAGAAGTTGCTGAGTCTTAAATGAGAGGAGTGGGGACAACTGGGTGGCTCAGTCGGTTAAGCATCCGACTTTGGCTCAGGTCATGATATTGTGGTTCACGAGTTCAAGCCTGTGTGGGGCTGTGCTGACAACTCAGACCCTAGAGCCTGCTTTGGAGTGTGTGTGTGTGTGTGTGTCCCTCCCCTGCTCGTTCTCGTTCTCTCGTTCTCTCTCTCTCTCTCTCTCTCTCTCTCTCTGAAAAATAAATAAAAACATTTTAAAAAATTAAAAAAAAAAAATAAGGGGTTAACCAGACAAGGAGGGAAGAAGGAGGGCATTCCAGGTTGAGTGAAAGAGCATGAATAAAGATACTGAGGAGCACAATAGCTATGAACTAAAAGTAATTTTAGTTTTATTAGGTCATAAAGTATAAAATGGAGAACTCTGGGACCTCACATGATATGCTAAGGAGCTTGGGTTTTAGCATGGGGTATTTTCTCAGGGTTTTCCACTAAAGTACCACTAAAGTCATCAGAAATTAAATACATGCTTTGGAAGTAAGGAGACAAGGTCCACATAGACTTCCTGCATGTTTGAAATTTCTCTTAAGACTGGTGTTTTATTGTTAAAATATTATTAGTAACTTTGTCTTCTATTCTAGAATTGATTAGTTTGTGAGTTCTTAGCTTCAAATTCCTAATTTATAGAATGAGAATAACGGCACTTCTATCTTAGGATTGTTGGGAGGGCTAATAATAACTATAATGATAATAATAATGACCATAATAGCTAATATTTTTTGAGGGCTTACGAAATAGCAGGCCTAACTGCTTTATTTCTGTTATCTCATTTAATCCTCAAAACATCTCAGTAAGGTAGGTACATTTATTATCTCCTTACTTCTAACAAAACTGGGGCATAGAGAAGTGAATTTCCTAAGGTTACACGGCTAGTTGGTGGCAGAGCTTGCTTTGAACACAGTTGTGAATACAAGACACCTGACTATTCCGTTATACTCCCATTCTTTGAGATCATGCCTATGGAACATTGAGCACAGAATCTGCCACACAATAATTGTAAATGTAAGCAATTATCAGTAGCCAGTAACATTTACTTAAATTGCTTTGTTCAAATCTTTGAGTTAAATTGACGTCCTTAAGGAATTTTGCTGTTTTTCCTGTGGGTTGACTTACTCCCAGCCTGCAGTTAAATGCAGACAATGTTACACACCCATGCTATTAACCACTACCCTTTATTGCCTCCTCCTTCCTTGTGGGTCTGTCTCCACATTAAATTTTAAATCCATGGCAGGGACCATATCTGTTTTGTTCATCATTGTATACCCAGTTATTCACACTATATCTAGTACATGAACATGACTAAATCTTTGTTCAGTGAGTTAATAAAGATCTAAAAACCTGCCATTTTTAGCTGATCTTAGAATCTAAACGTTCATACCACCTGTAATTGTGCTTTAATTGCTTTACATGTTTTTCCTTTGGTAAGCAGTCTGGTTTGGACCAACCATCTGCTCTTGTGTTCTACAGGGCACTCTCACCTTGGAACTACAAAAACCCTGCTGGGTAACTGGTATTTGTTTGTCCTAATAGAGATCACTCAGGTTTCAGAGAGAGAGGGAAATTAAATAACATTTAGATCTAAAACTAAAATGTTAGAAATATACAAAACAATTTTAAAATGTGTATTCTAAGAAACTTAATATAGAAAGATAAAAGCTTTGGTATTTTTCATTTGCCTTTACATTAAATCATTTCAAATAAAGAGAAAATAATTTTTTTTCAAAGGAGTTCTCTGTTATTGTGGGTTAACTCATATTTTCCTCCTCTCCTCTGTCTAGAATGTCTTAAACCATTCTACCTTAAGAAATTGGATGTTCTTGCAGATAGTCATTGTGGGAGAAAACGTTTCATTTAAGTCCCAGATGAGGACCGGAAACTTGAAATCAGAGGAGCATCTGAAATCAAGTAATATTAGGTAGGATAAAAATTACAAGGGATTTCTTCATGTTTGTATTCCTTTTAGAGATGTATGTTAAAGTATGCATATTCTGTGAGCACTAATAGAAGAGTTAGAGACTTTGTGAAGCATTTGATATTGGCCAGGATGGGAGTGGGGAGTGCTAATTTTTTTTTTTTTAACTTATGTGGCTTCACGAGAACTTTGGCATATGTTTACTTTGTCATGAGCACTTATATATTGTAGTTGAAGGAAACTTTTAAAACATTTACTAACGTAAATATAAGACATTTTTATATTTATGTATGAGGTCTTTGAATATTTATGATAAGTGTAGGTAGTACATGTGATCCGTTTTCTAGATTCTCCTTTAGTATGAAACTTCCTGTGTTTTGAGTTGCATGTATAGCAGTTCATTTGAGTGCGGGGATCATCAGCTCTTTTTAGTTCTCTGTGTCTGCAGTCCAGCCTCCCAATGTGTATAGAAATAGGTAAATGATTGCATGCTAGGGAAGACCTCTCTAACCACATGGTGAATTAGAAACTGTCACTGCAGCTTGTAATGACAGTTATAGTGACAGAATGTGTGAAGGTATCTGATCTCAGAGATGGGACTTTTAAACGAGAAGTGATAGTTGCCTCTAAAAGTTGATACCCTGACGGTGACACCTATAGCCAATCCATTCCAGAAGACCTGCTGGAACCAGACTAGCGGTGGAAGCTAAGCTCTGCCACTTCCTGTTTATGTCACTTTCAGCAAGTTATTTAACCACTCTGTGTCCTTGTTTCCTCATTAGCAAAATGAGGATAATCTTACTACTTAACCTGATAGATTTGTTTTGTGAATTAAAGATTTAATAATATATGAAAGCATGTAAACAGGACCTAGCAAATATTAAATGATCAAAGTACTATGATTAGGCTGTTAATTCTTAACGGATGAGTTTAGAGTCTATAATCAATTACCATGATATTACTGTATTTTGTAGGTTGCTTGATGTGTTATTAGGTCCAGTATTTAAAATGTATTTGTTTAAGTTATATGATCAAAACTAATGTTTGGAGAGAAGCAAAAAAGAAAATGACAAATTATTTTGCAGCTTTGATGTATCTACCTCTGGTTTCATTTTCTGTACATACTAAGAATATGGTCCTCATGACATGTAAAGTTTCTCTTTCTTTTGTCATTTAGCATTGTATGGTAGTAGATAACATAGGATTTTTGACGCCCATCTTGGAATGTTGTCTTCTTCAACCCTGTGTGCTGCTTCAGAAAGGATCCTATGTCAGAAACCAGATTAGCAAAACTAACTTGGTCATTGAAGTATTGGTGTTATTTTTAAAAAAAAAAATTTTTTTTTTAACGTTTATTTATTTTTGAGACAGAGAGAGACAGAGCATGAACGGGGGAGGGTCAGAGAGAGAGGGAGACACAGAATCTGAAACAGGCTCCAGGCTCTGAGCGGTCAGCACAGAGCCCGACGCGGGGCTCGAACTCACGGACCGCGAGATCATGACCTGAGCCGAAGTTGGACGCTTAACTGACTGAGCCACCCAGGCGCCCCGAAGTATTGGTGTTATAATCAGAGTGCAGTCCTCCCTTTAGAGTTTTCACTTAGGTTCTTTTATGTAACTTACTGGTTGTCTTATTTACTTCTCATTTCTGAAAGGGAGTTTGTTTCCCTGTTTTACAGATGATGAAATTGAAGTTTCTTGGAAAGAAGCTCCAGATCTAAGTCCTTTTTATTCTGTATCATTTTTCATTGCATAAAATTGTTTCCTGTATGACGCACATTTTACCATTCGTTAATTTAACAAAATTTTAGTGAACAGCTACTGTATAACAGGCATTATTTTAGGTGTTAGAGATACGGCCCTGAACACTTATCTTCTTCCTCACTCCCACTGGCTCTTTCTGTAGTTGAACAGCTACTGTATAACAGGCATTATTTTAGGTGTTAGAGATACAGCCCTGAACACTTATCTTCTTCCTCACTCCCACTGGCTCTTTCTGTAGTTGAACTGTAGGCATATATCTTTATCCCTGTACTCAACCATAGTGTATTGAAATCATCTGTATATGTCCTCATATCTTCCACTTTATACTGAGTTGCTTAGAAGTAGTACCTGCTATCATTAAGGCTATTGTCATTTTGACTATTTAGAGTAAAAATATTTACCTGTTTTCATTTGCGTTTACTAGTTGTATATGTTTTCATATTAATTTTTTTCATTGTGTCTAATCCATATATCTCTCATCACTTTTTCTCAACTCTTTTCTTTGCCTTTGGTAAGCCTCCCTTTCCTATTCATTTTGTAATTATCCTAAAGATTCACCATTCTCCTTAGTTTATCTCCCACTTACGTTCAGACACTGATCTCATCTCCTACTTTATCTCTGAAAGTGATGCAGTGTGTGTAGCTGTGAATTCTCTTGACATCGCCTCATCCCACACTACTCCCTTATTCTTCTGGCACATTTCTATCTAACCTTACCTTCCTCCAGTTTCATCCTGCCTCCTTTTCAAAGCCAGTCTGGCCTCCTGTCTTACTATTCACATTACCATTTCCTTCCATCTCTTCCAGAATTATCCTCTATCAGTTTTGTTCTCATTTTCTTAAGTCTTCAACCTATTCCATTCTCCTAGCTTCATTTTTTCATTTTAAACATGTTTAAGGCCCTACTATTATAAAAAAGAAACTTGTCTTTACCATGGCTCTCTTCCCTTTTTCTTCACAGCTTAGCATTTTAAGAACTGACCTAAACTACTACTTCTTATTTTTTCCTCAGCCCCCTGCAATTTGACATAGTCTCTTCTCTGACAGGGCTGTTATTGACCTTTATTTCACCAAATCCAACCCACTCTCTAGTCCTTACAGTAAATCTGCCCCTTGAAAATGAGTGTAGCTCATTCTCTCTCTGACTTCACTTAGCATAATAACCTCTAGGTCTATCCATGTTGTCTCAGATGGCAAGATCTCATCCTTTTTTTGTGGCTGTATGATACTCCATTGTGTATACATGCTACATCTTCTTTATCCATTCATCTCTTGATAGACACTTGGGTTGCTTCCTTTATCTTGGCTATTGTAAATAATGATTCAGTAAACATAAGGATACATACATCTTTTCAGTTTAGTGTTTTATTTTTTTATTTTATTTTATTTAAAAAAAAATTTTTTTTAACATTTATTTATTTTTGAGACAGGGAGAGATAGCATGAACAGGGGAGGGTCAGAGAGAGATGGAGACACAGAATCTGAAGCAGGCTCCAGGCTCTGAGCTGTCAGCACAGAGCCCGACGCGGGGCTCGAACTCACGGACCGTGAGATCATGACCTGAGCCGAAGTCGGCCGCTTAACCGACTGAGCCACCCAGGCGCCCGCCCCTTCAGTTTAGTGTTTTAATTTTCTTTGTGTAAATACCCAGTAGGCATTATTGGATTATATGGTATTTCTATTTTTAATTTTTTGAGGATCCATATGATTTCACTTACATGTGGAATCCACAAAAACAAAACAAGCACATAAATGAACGAAAAGCAGAATCAGACCTATCAATACAGAAAAAAAACTGGTTGCCAGAAAAAAAGGGGGTGGGGGGCCAGGCAAAATAAATGGGTGAAGGGGAGAAGGAGATATAGGCTTCCAGTTAGGGAAAGAGTAAGTCACAGGAATAAAAGGTATAGCATAGGGAATACGGTCAGTGGTTTTGTAATAGCATTGTATAGTGATAGATCAGTTGTGCTGAGTATAGTGTAACAAATAGAGTTGTTGAATCACTGCGTTGTACAACCTGAAACTAATGTAACCTTGTGTGTCAGCTATACTCAAATTAAAAAATGAAGATTGAGAGCTAGATTCTCCCTTCTGCCATTCTGGGCAATTACATTTTTCTTATAGGTTTAACTATCATCAGTGTGCTGGTCACTCCCGCAGTATATCCCTAGTCTTAATGGCTCCTCTATGCTTGACACTTAATCTCTAAGTTCCTGCTTATACCCCTTACTTTCTCATATATCCAGCTGTCCAAGCTGACAATCTGGGAATGATTTGGACTGTTTTCTCAGCTTTGTCTTTCCTTCTACTGACTTTATTAACAGGTATTTCTTGAGTCTAGGTTTTTCTGTTCCATCTGTATGGTCACTTCCTCCCTTCCAGACTTGCCCTTTTAAAATCCATCTTCATGAATGTTGTGTAATCTTTTAAAAATGAAGTTCTGACAGTGGTGTGCTCCTGCTTAAAACTTGGCACTGGTGTCCTATTGTTTAAAAGACAGAGGTCTGAGCTCCTTAACGTGTCATGTAAAGTCTCACAGTCTGCTGTCTGCTTTGGTTCACCAGTCATCTCCTGTATTTTCTTACTGTGTATTTTATGTTCCATGTTCCAGTCTCCCACCTTCACTGACTTAGCTATCTTTACTGTGTAATTTTCTCTGCCTGGAAGAACTTCTTATCCTTTGATATTTCCAGAGAGGACTGGCCCTTAATCAAACTAGATACAGTTTCAAATAATAGAATTTTAGGATAAATGTTGTAATGTAGAGCATTGGAATAATGTCAGGAGGCTTGAAAATTCATGACAAACTGTAAAGTGCCACAGAGAGAAAGCAAATTAGTGTTTTTGTTCCTTACTGAGACAAGCCCCTCTAGGAGCAGCATCTTCCCTAGATACCCTTTTCTATGTGAAATTCAAAAGTAGAGCAATATGATTTACTTTTTATTAATCCTATGAGACTTGGTGATGTCTTAGAGATCTGTAGATTGTGTATTTGTGTGCTTGCATGTGTAGGCTCACACTCATCTTACAGTATCTGGCCTATTTTGTACAAATAATTATGATATATGTAATTATGTAGATGGTTATAATTGATGAATACTATTATTATTCCAAATACTCCTTAGTACTCTATGAAGATAAGCAAATATATTAACTTGAAATAAAACCTACCATGGCTTTTGTTTAAATTTCAAAAAAAAAATATTTTAGCCTTCCCTCCCAAAACAAAAGAAGCTGATTCACTTTTCCTTAGCAACTGGGTTTGAAGATGTTGGCTTATTTGAAGATGAGTTTTAGAAGACGTTGGCTTATTTTCCTGTGTTCTGCTCATAAGAGAAACGGGGTTGGAAGTTCAGGTCGAAGGACTCTTCCATTGTGTCTGCCCCTGATTTGGAGATATCTTATATTTTCAATCACAAATTTTAATATCGGTTCTTAAGAAAGATTATCTTATTATATATGTTACCTTGCATTGTTATTGTAAGTACTATGTATAATCAAAGTGTTTGTTAAAGAAGATGGCCATTACTTTTAGAGTTTTCTTCTCTAACAACATTATAAAAAACATTGTAAGATGTTTAAGTATTGAAAGCCCCAGTTTTGTGGGCTATTTCTATTAAATATTACTTTTTTTTTTTTTTTTCCGTGAAATCTTGTATAGGAGGAACTATGATGTAATGGTTAGGAGTTATCCTGTGGAACCAAACTGATTGAGTTCAAATGCTGACTTAACCTTGGACGTGTTACTTAACCTCTATTTCTGTGGGCTTCTTCATCTATAAAGTGGGGGCAGTAATAGTACATAATATGGATTAAATAATTTACATAAAGCCCTTAGAACATTGTCTGACAATAATAAGTGCTATATATAGCGTTGGCTATTTCAGTACCTAGTGCATTGGAATACATTGAATGTATTTATAGATCTTGATGATCATGTAGTCTCCAGGAATATTGTTTCAGGTTGTTAGCTTTCAGTGCATTTGTTTATCATTGAATGTTTCAGATTTTATTCAGCCTTTTAATGACTTTTTCTTATTGCTTGGTAGAAGTGCTTACTTTCTCTTAGTAGAACGGACACAATGTGTTCAGTATTTTGAAAGCTTTGTATTTTGTAAGTATTTAGTGGTGTTATTTTATTATTGAAGGAATGATGATTTTTAATGTTTGAATTTTTGGTTCTTTGTTTTCATTAATTCTTTCTGCTTAAAGTAAGAATAAAAAGCAACTCATGTTGCCAGAGCCTTCTACTAAGAGAAAACATTTAAACACTCTCTCACTTTGTATAAGCATTGGCCATAAACTATATTAATGTTTAACATTGTTAGTCTTTAGCAAAACCAGTAGGTCAGTTGAGGTGTAGTAGCTTTCCCTAGTGAAGTAAAATAATCAAATGGCCAATTATGTTACCAGTCTTTATGAAAGCAGTTGGTATAAGATCACATCTATTGATTTGGTTTCTTATATACTATATGAAAAAAATAAAATTGTGTAAGGATAGGATAGGGATTCCTCTTGTGAGATAATAATTCTCAGTTTAACCCTCTCTCCTGTCTAAATGGGTACTTTTGGTACACAGGAAAAAAGAAGAGTTAGTAGATAATAGTATATAAACCTAACAGGGTTTTAAACAGTTTGCAGATTAAGACCATCAAAAATATAGCATGGCCTCCACATAGTAACTTTACTGTTTGTTACATGAGACTGTATTTTTTAATGTAGTTCTCTTTGTGGCAAGATTACAACATTAATAAAAATAGATCTTTAAGGAAACTATTGATGATTCCTCATAGGGAAAAACTATTTGGCTTGGGAACTTAATAGATATTTTACTTCTTATTTTTTGATCAGGTACTCCCCAGAGCAGGAGATGCAAAGTTTACTGTAAAGGGGCCAGGTAATAAATATTTGAGACTTGGTGGGCCATGTGGTCATTGTCTCAACTACACAGCTCTGCCCTTGTAGCAGAAAGCAGCCATAGACAGTACATAAATGAATGGGCATGACTGTGTCCCAGTAAAGTTTATTTACAAAAAGAGATTCAGAGTAAAGGAAGGAATTTCACCCATAGTCTGACTGCTGTACTGGAATATAAATTTTACTTCTTGCGGTCTTTTTTATTAAAAATCTCAGGTAGAATTTTATTTTCTATTTTAACAAATCTTTTAATTTAGGCTAGGTGACTTACATGTTAGTGTTTAGTTGACAGAGTCTGTGTTAGCTTTTTATGTCACAGAATTTTTAAATTCTAACTTGAAAGAAGTAGAAATTACTGGACTTCAGAGTCAGAACTAAGTTTGTACTTAATTCTACCTAATTGCTTTGTGACTATGGGCAAATTGTTTCACATTTCAGAACTTCAGTTTCCTTGTTTATAGAAGAGGAGTAATACTCGACATCTTCAGGTTATTAGATTTTCCATTTAGCTATCTTTTCATCCATTCAATATAGCAAGATTATTTTAGTCATTAATGTATCTCTTTCAGAACTAATAGAGAACTGTGCACAGAATGAGCACCTCTTTACTCTTGTCATACTGAGGAACCAAAACTCCTGGGATTTCAAGATGCTTTAACATTTTTGTCAGACAATTTTTATCACGTTTTTGCACTTTTGTTAGTGCTTGAATTTTTAGCTTTACAGTTTCTCTTGGACAGATTGTAGTATATAAAAATATAAAGTAAAATTTTGATCTTTGTTTATCCGTGGAAGCCTGCTACCAGAATGGCTAGATTTTACGTTAGACATTATTAGACTTAATTATCTTATTTTACAGCCTCTAAGAGAAACAGGCTGTTTGTAAATAGTTCCTGTAATATGCTCAATAAAATCTTTGAAAGAAAGTTGGTGTCCTCATTAGGCAGATGGTAGCATACTGAAATGATACTTACAAGCAGATCTTGCTTGGAATGAGAAAATAACCTTTAGACACATGATTCTAAGTATAAGATATCTTGTGTATACTTGAGTGTAAACTTTTTAGCTAATGTCTGGAAGCATAGTAAAATGTATTTGTAACTTTGCAGGGACAGAATGAAAACACTGTTGAGTCTAGTAAAGATGCATATAATTAGCACTGGCTTTCTCGGTATAAGTTTCATAAATTAGTGCTCCGGTAGGATGTTGTATTTTTTGTTTGTGTGTGTGTGTGTGTGTGTGTGTGTGTGTTTGTTTGTTTGTTTTGGAAGAGTGTGTTCTTTTGACATGGGTAGAATAGGATATATGGCATTCTTCTTTTTTAAGTTTTTAATTCTATAGTTAACAATCTATAGATTGTTATATTAGTTTCAGGTGTACCATATAGTGATTCAATAATTCTATACGTTATTCAGTGCTCAACATGATAAGTGTTCTCTTAATCACCTATTTTACCCTTCCCCCCCACCCACCTTCCCTCTGGTAACTATCTGTTTGTTTTCTATAGTTACCAGTCTGTTTCTTGGTTTGTCTGTCTCTTTTTTCTTTGCTCATTTGTTTTTGTTTTTTAAATTCTACATATAAGTGAACTCATATGGTATTTGTCTTTCTTACTTTTCTTAGCATTATACTCTCTAGCTCCATCCATGTTTTTGCAAATGGCATGATTTCATTCTTTTTATGGCTGAATACTATTCCATTATACATTATATTATACCACATTTTCTTTCTCCATTCATCTATCAGTGGACATTTGGACTTCTTCCATAATTTGGCTATTGTAAATAATGCTGCAGTAAACAGAGGGGTGCATTGTATCCCTTTGAATTTGTGTTTTTGTATTTTGGGGGTAAATACCCAATAATGTGATTACTGGATCATAGGGTAGTTCTTTTTTTAACTTTTGGAGGAACCAACAAACTGTTTTCCACAGGGGCTGCACCAGTTTGTATTCCCACCAACAGTGCAAGAGGATTCCTTTTTCTCCACATCCTCACCAACACTTGTTATTTCTTGTGGGTTTTTTTTAATTTTTTTTTTTTTTATGTTTATTCATTTTTGAAAGACAGAGACAGAGCACAAGCGGGTGGGGCGGAGAGTGGGGGAGGTATGCAGAATCTGAAGCAGGCTCCAGGCTCTGAGCTGTCAGCACAGAGCCCGACACGGGGCTCAAACTCACGAACCATGAGATCATGACCTGAGCCAAAGTCAGATGCTCAACCGACTGAGCCACCCAGGCACCCCTCTTGTGGTTTTTTTTTTAAAGTTTATTTATTTTGAGAGAAACAGACACGAGTGAGGGAGGGGGAAAGAGAGAATCCCAAGCAAGCTCCATGCTGCCAGCACAGACCCCAACACAGGGCCCAAACTCCCGAAACTTCAAGTTCTTGACCTGAGCTGAAACCAAGAGTCGGATGCTTAACTGACTGAGCCACCCAGGTGCACCAGTTTGTGTTTTTCATTTTAGCCATTCTTTTTTTTTTTTTTTAAGAAATTTATTTATTTATTTAATGTAATTTCTTGTCAAATTGGCTTCCATACAACACCCAGTGCTCATCCCAACAAGTGCCCTCTTAGCCATTCTGAAAGGTGTGAGGTAATAACCTCATTGTAGTTTTGGTTTGCATCAATGTTGAACATCTTTTTTTGTTTTGTTTTTGAGTTTATTTATTTTGGGAGAGACAGAGAAAGAGAGAGAGAGCATACAAGTTGGGGAGGAACAGAGAAAGGGAAAGAGAGAATCCCAAGCAGGCTGTGCACTGTCAGCACAGAGCCCAGTGCAGAACTTGAAATCATGAACCATGAGATCATGACCTGAGCCAAAATCAAGAGTCGGACGCTTAACCAACTGAGCCACCTAGATGCACCAGTGTTGACATCTTTTCATGTGTCTTTTGTCCATCTCTATGTCTTCTTTGGAGAAATGTCTGTTCATGCCTTCTGTCCATTTTTAAATTGGATGATTTGTGTTTCTGGTGTTGAGTTGTTTATGTTCTTTTTATATTTTGGATACTAACCCTTTATCAGACATGACATTTGGAAATATCTCCTCCCAATCGGTAGTTTGTCTTTTAGTTTAGGGTTTTTTTTTTTGTTTTTTTTTTTTGTATTGTTTCCTCCACTGTGCAGAAGCTTTTTGTTTTGATGTGTCCCAATAGTTTATTTTTGCTTTTATATCCCTTTCCTTAGGAGCTATATCTAGAAAATGTTGCTATGGGCGATGTTGGAGAAATGACTACTTGTGCTGTCTTCTAGGATTTTTATGGTTTCAGGTCTCACATTTAGGTCTTTAGTCTAATTTTGACCTTATTTTGTGTATGGTGTAAGAAAGTGATCCAGCTCCATTTTTTTGGAGCTGGTGTTTCCCAACACCATTTTTTTCCCCCCATTGTATAGTTTTTCCTCCTTTGTTGAAGATTAATTGACCATATAATTGTGGGTTTATTTCTGGGTTTTCTATTCTACTCCATTGATCTGTGTCTGTTTATGTGTCAGTGCCATACTTTTTTGATTACTGCAACTTTCTGTAGTATATCTTGAAATCTGGAATTTTACTTTGCTTTTTCAAGATTGCTTTGGCTACTTGGGGTCTTTTGTGGCTCCATATACATTTTAGGATTGTTCTAGTTCTGTGAAAAATACTGTTGGTATTTTGGTGGGGACTGCATTAAATCTGTAGATTGCTTTGGGTAGTTTAGATGTTTTAACATATTTGTTCTTCCAACCCATGAGCATGTGTCTTTCCATTTCTTTGTGTCATCTTCAATTTCTTTCATTAATGTTTTATAGTTTTCAGAGTATAGGTTTTTTACCTCTGTGGTTAAGTTTATTTATAGGTATTTTGTTGCTTTCGGTGCAGTTGTAAATGGATTGTTTTCTTAATTTCTCTTTCTGCTGCTTCATTATTAGTGTACAGAAATAAAACAGATTTCTGTATTAGTGACTTTGTATCCTGTGACTTTACTGAATTCATTTATCAGTTCTAGTAGTTTTTGGCGGAGCCTTTAAGGTTTCTATACACAGTATCATGTCATCTGTAATAGTGCAAGTTTTACTTCTTCCTTACTGATTTGGATGCCTTTTATTTCTTTTTATTGTCTGATTGCTGTGGCTAGGTCTTCCAGTACTATGTTGAATAGAAGTGGTGAGAGTGGACATCCTTGTCTTGTTCCTGACCTTAGGGGAAACGCTCTCATTTTTTTCCCCATTAAGTATGATGTTCGGCCTTTATTACGGCCTTTGTTGAGGTATGTTCCCTCAAAACCTGTTTTTTTGTTGAGGGTTTTTATCATGAATGGGTATTGTACTTTGTCAGATGCATTTTCTTTATCTGTTGAGATGATCATATGGTATGTATCCTTTCTCTTATTGATGTGATGTATCAGATTGATTTGCAAATATCAAACCACCCTTGCATCCTGGGAATAAATCCTACTTGATCATGATGAATGATTTTTTTAATGTGTTGTTGTATGTATTTTTTTAATGTGTTGTTGGTTTGCTAGTATTTTGTTGAGGATTCTTGCATCATATTCATCAGAGATACTGGCCTGTAGTGTTCTCTCTCTCTCTCTCTCTCTCTCTCTCTCTCTCTCTCTTTTTTTTTTTTTTTTTTTTTTTTTTTTATGGTGTCTATCTGGTTTTGGTATCAGGAATGAAGAGAATGAGTGGATTTTGGAAGTTTTCCTTCTTGTACTTTTTGGAATGGTTTGAGAAGAATAGGTGTTAGATCTTCTTTAAATGTTTGGTAGAATTCCCCTGTGAAGTCTTATGGTCCTGGACTTTTGTTTTTTGGGAGTTTTTTGATTACTGATTCAGTTTCTTTGCTGGTAATCTCAGTCTGTTCAAATTTTCTATTTCTTCCTGCTTCAGTTTTGGTAGGTTATATGTTTCCGGGAATTATATCTGTTTCTTCTCAGTTGTCCAATATTGTTGGCATATAATTGTATTTCTGTGGTATTGGTTAATTCTCTTCTTTCACTAGTGATTTTGCTTATTTGGGTTCGTTCTTTCTTTCTTTCTTTCTTTCTTTCTTTCTTTCTTTCTTTCTTTCTTTTCTTAATGAGTCTAGCTAGAGGTGTATCAATTTTGTTGATCTTTTCAAAGAACCATCTCCTGGTTTCATTGGTCTGTTCTGTTTTTTAGTTTATATCATTTCTGTTCTACTCTTTATTATTTCTTTCCTTCTCCTGGTTTTGTTGTTCTTTTTCTACTTCCTTTAGCTTTAAGGCTAGGTTGTTTATTTTAGTTTCTACATATCATTTCTGATCTACTCTTTAGTATTTCCTTCCTTCTCATGCTTTTGGGTTTTGTTGTACTTTTTCTGGTTCCTTTTGGTTTACAGTTAGATTGCTTATTTGAGACTTTTCTTGTTTCTTGAGGTAGGCCTGTATTGCTATAAATTTCCCTCTTAGGACTGCTTTTGCTGCATCCCAAAGATTTTGGATCATTGTATTTTCATTTTCATTTGTTTCCATGAAAATTTTTAATTTCTTTGTTTTCTTGGTTGACCCATTTATTGTTTAGTAGCATGTTTTTTAATTTCCATGTATTTGTGCTCTTTCCAGATTTTTTCTTGTGGTTGATTTCTAGTTTCATAGTGTTATGATCAGAAAAGATGCATGGTATGACTTTGATCTTTTTGAATTTGTTAAGATTTGTTATGTGGCCTAATACGTGATCTACTCTGGAGAATGTTCCATGTGCCCGTGAAAAAAATGTGTATTCTGCTATATTAGGCTGGAATATTCTGAATATATCTGTTAAATCCATCTGGTCCACTGTATCATTCAAAGCCACTATTTCCTTGCTGATTTTTTGGTTGGATGATCTGTCCACTGATGTTAAGTGTTAAAGCCCCCTACTATTATTGTATTAACTGTTTTATGTATTTGAGTGCTTACATGTTGGGTGCATAAATATTTACAATTGTGTTACCTTGTTAGATTGTCTCCTTTATTATTATATAGTGTCATTCCCTGTTACAGTCTTTGTTTTAAAGTCTGTTTTGTCTGCTTTAAGTATTGCTACTCTGGCATTCTTTTGACAGCCATTTGCATGACGTTTCTCCATCCCTGTGCTTTCAATCTGCAGGTGTCTTTCGGTCTGAAATTAGTCTCTTAAAGGCAGCATATAGACGGGCCTTGCTTTTTTTTATCCACCCTGTTACCCTGTGACTTTTGATGGGAGCATTTAGTTTGTTTACATTCAAAGTAATTATTGTTATGTAAGTATTTATTGCCATTTTGTTGGTTGTTTTGCGGTGGTTTTGTAGTTGTTCTCTGATTGTTTCTTCTCTTGTTCTCTTTCGTGATTTGCTGGCTTTCTTTAGTGATATACTCAGATTCCTTTCTCTTTGTTACTTGCATATCTATTACTGGTTTTTGATTTGTGGTTGACATTAGGTTTGTATATAACATTGTTTGCAGGATATTTGGTATTTTTTATTACATTTTATAATCTTAGGTTTTAATGGTATAAGCCAACAAGCCTTGTGAACGTAGTTTGTTTTTTTAGTTGCAAAAGTTTAACACCCAAAGTAAACAGTGGAGCTAGGTAATATGAATAACGGGATTTGATGTGATGTTACAGTTGAGGATGAAGTTTAGCTATTTATTTTTATTATTCATTTATACTGATAGTTCCTATATGGCTTGTGGTTACCTGTATAACACCCAGTTATGATTCTGTCTGAAAACTTAATTTAGAAAAATATTTTTTAAAAGCTAAGAAAATGAAAAGATTCACATTATGTTTTGATGAAACTAAAACTCACAACTGGTATTAAATACCTAATATTTACAGTAAAAATTTTAGAACCTCTGTGTATTCTCTAGCTTTTATGTTCAAGTTTGTTTTTAGAAATGGAAATCTCATTAGTTTATATACATAACTTTTTAGAATATATGAACATGATTTATCCTTTTTCCTTTCTTCACTTAAAAGATCTTTATTGAATGCCTACTGATTGCTAGGTGCTGTGCTAATAGGCATAGGGGTTGTGACAGTGAGCATTCTTAAAATCTGTGATATCTACTATGTAGAAAAAAATAAGTGCTTTGAGAGTATAAGATAGGAATATCCTTCATCTAAGTAAGATTTCTTGAGAAAGTTATGTTTCTGAGACAAAGTATGAGTAATAATTAACCAGACAAAAGGGGAAGAGGTATTCCTAGCAAAGGGACTCTTCTTTACAAAGGTGCCGTGTATGAAGGGAGCAGAGCACATTGGAGAGACCAGAAATCTGGTAACTAGAGCACAGAGATCAAGGAAAAGAGGGAATAATGGTAGAAGCAGTGTGCAGCCTCTAATTTTTGGAGTACAGAGAACTTTGTGGGACACTTTAGTAAAGATTTTAGTTTTTACTCTAAGAGCAGTGGGGAAATCATTAAAGCTTTTGAATGGGACTGTTGGTATGGTCAGAATTTGCATTTTGACAAGATCCACCAGACAGCAGTGGGAGAACAGAATGAAATAGGGCAAGAGTGAAATGGAGAAAACAGTTTGGTGGCTTTGCATTAGTCCCAGCAAGGGATGGTTCATAACTTGAATGTGAGTGGATGAAGAGGAAGTAAAGAGAAATCCACACATTCAAGATACATTTAGTTGGTAGAATTCTCTGGAGTTGATAGATTACCAGGGATTTGGGAGAAAGTTGTCACAGGTGACTTTGAGGTATCTGCCTTTCACAATTGGAAAGCAGTGGTACATTTGGTAGGGCAAAAAACACTAGAAAGAGAACCAGGAATGGGGGTGGGAATGGGTCATGAGTTCAGTTTTGGACCTCTTGATTACAGGCAACTCTTGAAAAATTTGAGAGAGGAAAGAAGCCACAGCCAGAGGAGGAGAATGCAGGACAGAAGATTTTAGAACTATGACAGACTTGGGCGTGTTTAAAATACTGAAGAAAAGGAAGGATCCAATATAGAGAGAAGTTTCAAAATTATTGAAGGAGGAAGGGGGTAATTAAGGGAGCAGAAGTTCTTATTAAAGTCTAGAAAGAGCCTACTCAAGTGGAATTACTGGTCTTAAATAAGAGATGCAGCGCCTCTTGTGTTTTAACAGGAGAGAGAAAGAAGAGGGTTGTGTGAAAGTAATGTTTAGTAACTGGGCATTGTTTTTCCTGAGATGGGGCTGCTGGCCTTTACTGAAAGGGGGTCGGCCTCAGGAAGGAGGCAAAATCCATGTCTGAGGAAAGTGGGAATTTTGAGATAGTTACAGTGGTTAGTGAATTGAGAAACATAGGATTTCCTGGCTGCATTGAGGGAAAATTTTTTGTTTAATGAGTATCATTTAATATTACCTTAAATACATTTGGAAAACCACAAGAATGTGAGCTCATAGAATTCATGGTGACCCTGTATACTTTTAAGTTATGGCATCAGTTTGCCAAAACCTAGTGCTACCCTGGATATTAAAGCAGGGACACTATTTGCAATGTCACAAATAGAGGTGCTATACATCTTGATGTAGTATATGATTTCACCTAACTTTTAGGTTTTAGTGTTACTTATGTTGAGTAGGCCTAGTTTGTTTCTAACTGATGTTCTTTTTTCCCTTTTTTTTAGGCAGGCAGAAGTCCTGAAGGCTGACATGACAGGTACTGGCTGGCTCATTTGGTTTTCACAGCTTATTTTATATACCATTAGCGGAATTAAAGGAAGGGTCTCATCTTTCCTATATTACTTGTTGCACTGTCCTAGTTGCCAAAAGGGATGATGACTTAAAATATGCTTTAAATAATTACTGTTTTTGAACTTTGAATTCTTTTTTTTTTTTTTTTATGTTTATGTATTTATTTTGAGAGAAGGAGAGAACACGCACGTGTGAGCCAGCAGGAAAGGGGCAGTGAGAGAAGAAGAGAGAGAATCTTAAGCAGGCTCTGTGCTGACAGCTCCCCCAGTGTGGGGCTTGAACCCATGAACCATGAGATCATGACCTGAGCTGAAATCAAGACACTTGACCAACTGAGCCATCCAGGCGCCCCCGAACTTTGAATTCTTACTTAGATGGTTAAGAATTTTATATAATCTGTGCTACATTGTATTGAATATTACCTAATTTAATGCATATAACCATTTAATTTTTATGAACTATTTGTCATCAATTTAAGACATAGAAGAAAGAATTCATATACCATATAAATAAAAATACCTTATGGTATTAAGTTCATGTCTTCCTGTTGATAATTCTCCAAACTTGAATAGTAAGTAAACCTTGAGAAAAAATATTTGTAGGAAAACTGTACTAAAAGTCCTTGAAATTGAGTGAACTGCCTTGCCACCTTTCTTTTCTCCCTTTTGTTGTTTTGAATAGCCAGGGTATTTTTTTTTTTTAATTTTTTTTTTAACGTTTATTTATTTTTGAGACAGAGAGAGACAGAGCATGAACGGGGGAGGGTCAGAGAGAGAGGGAGACACAGAATCGGAAACAGGCTCCAGGCTCTGAGCCATCAGCCCAGAGCCTGACACGGGGCTCGAACTCACAGACTGCGAGATCGTGACCTGAGCCGAAGTCGCACGCTTAACCGACTGAGCCACCCAGGCACCCCTAGCCAGGGTATTTTTAAAAGAAGAACTGAAAGTCCCTAGAAGGAGCCGATGATTTTAACTCCAAAATTAGGAAATATATGGCACTATGTAGTGATCAGTATGCTCTCTATAGCAGCATATGCTGTTCTAAAGTATAAAAAGAGATAATGTGATAATGAATCTCATTCTAATTTTTGAGGACTTTAGTTCTGCAGTGAAATCCACAAAGAGTTAAACTGCTAACAACCAGCATTCTGGCCAGAATTTACAATCAAGAGGAAATTAAGACTCTTTAGATGTCTTTTTCTCAACATTGCAGGCCAGTGTTAATGTTGATGCTAATGTTTTAAGAATGTGGTAATATCATTGTCATCTTAAGAAGATAAAAAGAAAAATTCTAAAAACACTTTTTATGGGTATACTTAGTATAGCACCTCAGTTCTTGCCCATTATTAACATAACTGTCGTCATTTTCCTTACTACGGATATTGGTGTCAGCTCTGAGGCACTATATTATGCTTTTGTCATGGTAGACATAATCTCCATTATGTGACCAAAATTGTGCATGGAGTGATGTTAGGCTGAATATACCTTTTACTTTTTCTTAAGTATTGAATACCCTCAGGAAGTAGGCTTAGGGTTTGGCTTTTATAGGGGACAATTGGCTGCCTAGAAACATTAAGATATGAAGTAATTTAAATGGTAGTCTGTCTGATAAAACAGAGTTAGTGATCCCTTATAATCCTTTCCTTGCCATCGATGAATTGAAACAAGACTGAATAAATCTATAAATCTATTTAGCCCTAAAACCTAATAAGGGACCAAGAAGCTGATACTGCATCTTGTTTTGTTTTGTTTTGTTTTGTTTTGTTTTTAGTCACAAACTCTTGTGAGGATTAACTCAGGAGATTTTATTTGCAGACCTAGAGAAGAGTAAAGATTATGCCATTGTGTCCCAGTAAAATATCAAATGTAATCAGAAGCTTAATTGAAAAGTCTTTTATTAAGTTCTTCTATTGGGGCAGATCACTGTCAGTTATTGCACTCATAAGCCTAGTAATCGGAAAGGCTAATGTGTCTTTCAGGACTCTGGCAGACAGTACGGCCCCAACTGAGTATTACATTTTGTCATAGCCTGACTTCCTGATTTCATCTTTCACCCAATCTCTCATTTGGCCTCTTGAGCAGCTTAATCATCATGTGCTGCAAATTCTTATTTATGTTAAATGGCAAGTATGGATTGCTCACAAAAGTTTCTTGGCAAGCAATTTATCAATCATTAAAATAACCCTTACTGTTATGGCTTTATCGGGTTGACATTATATAGAGTAGGAATAACAGCAGAATGCGCAAACAGCTGCTGGATTGTGAACAGACGTGAAGATTCTGTAAGGACAGTTGAAAATGATTCGGAATAAAAAGAAAAAAGCTGCTCTGGACAGAGATACACTTATGAGAGTAAACAGACCATCTTGGCAGTTCATCATTTCAAATGGGGGGACTTTTGTGGCATATGGCTTCCTGTGATATGAATACATAGAAATCCAAACTAAAGCAAAGGGCGCACCATTCGGGTTTTTTTTTTTTGTTTTTTAGCCTTTTTCATGGTGTTATTTCAAAGCTAAAAGACAAATACACAAGCATTTTGAACCAGATTTAGTCATTAGCCTGAAGGTGAAAGTCGTTTTAAAATGTAGTAGTATAAAACTTCTGCAGCAGTCTATGGTATGAAGCAGGTTTTTGCTTTGGGGAGTGGAGAGGGAAGGAGTCATTGGTGTAGTACAATGGTTTTAACTCTGTTTTTCTATATATCTGCTGTTTTTTTGTTTGTTTGTTTGTTTGTTTGTTTTGTTACTCAGATTCTAAGCTGGGTCCAGCTGAGGTCTGGACATCCAGGCAGGCTCTGCAGGACCTGTACCAGAAAATGCTAGTTACTGATTTGGAATACGCTTTAGACAAGAAAGTAGAACAGGATCTGTAAGTACTATCATTTGGGATGTCCCTGTAAGATCAAGAGTCTCACCAAGACTTTAGAATAAAAAACAATTTGGTTGTTTCTTCTTAACCTGTCTCAGAGTAAGGTCTTTCAATGAAAACAAAAAATTCTAGTACTTGTGATTTTTTTGAGCAGAATATTTGACCATTGTTACTACTTCAGATAGTCTTAGGCAGCAAGAGGAGAATGCTTGAAGTTGAGTCTTATTCAGGTCTTTGGGGTATATCATAAAAACAAATTTATGTATATTTCAAGTACTAAGAGACAGTGTTTGGATTCTCTGTACGTGTTCAGTCCTGCATTTAAACCACGACTAAAAAAGAAATTCAACAGTAAACTTTAGATAAATCTTCTTTGGTGAATGTGATTCTATAAATTTCTCCCAAAGGAAAATGTGTTTGCATTGTAAGGGAACTTCTTCCTTTTATAAAATAAGTAGGTATTTCCTTCCCCCCCCCCCCCCCCATAAAACTAAAGAAAGATTTTGTATATTTAGGCTATTCCACTTGTTCTTTCTATGAGAGGTGAAATGACAGATGACCAGATTCCCAAGTGAGTAAATAAATGCCTTTTGTGGAGGGCCTTGCCTTATAAATTGGATCAAGGATATTAGCCTGATGAAATATTAAGAATCAGTTAAGAATATTCTATTTAGTAATGCCTAGTACCCTAAGTTGTGGTGAAGATTAGTTTTTCCTATATTGTTCACCTTTTTTAGATACTTTATATTTTTAGGAGTTCTAGTAATAAAAAAGCTTAATCACAGCCACTCAGAATCCGTATCTATGATATTAGAGGCAAGGATAAAATGTCATCAAAAATACTGAGGGAGCGATTGTCCTCATGAAGCATTAAAAACGCAAGTGCTCTAGTGTCTCAAAAGTTGACATTGATAAAGAATTAGGTACTTTCCAGGTAGGTTGTAGACCTTTCATCTGTGTTTGCTTCCTTTAATCAAGCCAGTAATAATCTCCCTCCATCCTAGTTCTGTTTTCCCCACCCCCCACTGTGGTTTCCAAGTTAAGGAATGACTGTATTTCACCCTAACTGAATCTAAAATGATTCTTTACACAGCTTGATTCAAGAAAAACATTTTATAATAGAATTTTGATATGCCATATTTCAGCACTGTGTTTTTTCCTATTTTAAATAGCCAACATTGAAATATCAAAAAATGAACTTATATTTCAAGCTGTGAAGAAAACATTAACCCCAAGAGAAATAAAGAAAGCATTAAAAAGAATTAGAACAGAGTGCTGTGGGAAATAGATTTTATGGAAATAAGAGATATGGCTTAATATTGAAAAAGAAATTTTCCCCTTATACCTGTCACTTAATAAGGATATACTCAGTCATTTCTTGGCACAGTGTATATGGCAATTTGTTGATAGCTTACTTTTACTTTGGTCTTGCGACTGTAGTTCTTGTTTTGTACTGGGATTCCTAAATAGGCTTTAACTATAGTAGTTCTAAAAGATTAATAACTGAAGCCACAGTCTGATTATTCGAACATTTGGTAAGTGTTTACTAAGGTCAGTTGGATTCTATTGCATGTCTGGTCTTGCTCAAAGAGGAGCATAAAGTTATTTAAATAAGTGAGTAACTTTAATGCAGGTTTACTGTCTAGTGTGTTATAATTATAACAAACAGTTCTTTCTTGTTCTCAGGGGGACCAGTGTCTGCCCAGTGAGTCACTGCTATACCAAATAGAATTACATTTTGTTTTCAGCTGGAATCATGCCTTTAAGAATCAGATCACAACACTACAAGGCCAGGCAAAGAATCGAGCAAACCCGAATCGGAGTGAAGTTCAGGCAAACCTATCTCTGTTCCTAGAGGCAGCTAGTGGCTTCTATACTCAGGTGAGTTCTGCATTGTATACCAGTTCTCCTAGAATTAGTCATGAATGTTCTTTATACACCTCTTGTTTAATAAGTACTTTTTGTTATGATTATGGGGGCATCCAGGAGTTGATCACCTATAATCCCTCAAGTGAATAAAAATATCCCAGATTGTTGACCATAAGACCTTTAAAACAAAAGAGATTCAATCAAAAAAGGTTTATGGGGCTCCTGGGTGGCTCAGTCGGTTAAGTGTCCTACTTTGGCTCAGGTCATGATCTTGCGGTTTGTGAGCTCGAGCGCCGCGTCAGGCTCTGTGCTGACAGCTCGGAGCCTGGAGCCTGCTTCTGATTCTTTGTCTCCCTATCTCTCTGCTCCTCGTCTGTTCATGCTCTGTTTCTCTTTCTCTCAAAAATAAGTGAACATTAAAAAAAAATTTTTTTTTAAAGTTTATGTTTTGGCTTAAAGTTTGGAGATCTAATTGTGTGAGTAGAAAAAGGGTCATGAGAGCCATATCTTAGTGAAACAGCAAAAGTAGTCTGTTATAAGTGGTATTAGAGCAAATGTGAATTTATGGGTATGGGTATAGTTCATTGTGAAAGTAACAGCTGTGTTGTGCCAGGTAAGAAATAGTCAAAATTTGTGATATCAAGTGAATTTTCATAGTATTATGTGTTTAGTAGAATTTATCTGAAGCTTTAAATGCTGTCAGGCTACCTAAGAAATGAAGTAAATTTTCCTCCATTTTAATAATAAAATGATTACTTTATTATTTTAATGATTTATCATCCTCAGAGACTTATCCTGTGCTTGGTTACATGCTGATAAAACTTCTAAACCGGGCGGGTTAAACAATACATAAATCTTCTTTCCGAACAATGAATTTTCTTTAAACAGAATATTTTAGAAAACTTCATCTCATCCATTTGTAGTAGCATTCATAATTAATAAAATGTGTATAAACTCTCAGAATGGCGAGACACAGTTTTGAAGATCTTAGACTAAAAGAAATCTTTGGCCATTCTCTCTTTGCTTGCTGCTTGACCGTTGCTACCTGTATTTTGGCTCCATTTTGGTTTTACCATGTCTCGGAATGAAGGAAAAGGAAAGGCTGTGTTGGAAGTTGTCACATAGTTAGCCATCATCTTACAGAGATTATTTGTTTTACTTAGACTAAAACATTCTTCACAGTTGATCATTGAAAGAACTAAAGTATGGTTCTTCTTTTCAAAATTAATTTTTAAATGGATGCCAACTTCTAGCAGTAGAAGTTGGTACTTCTGGAGAGAGGGATTGCAGTGTGCCACTAACTAGTCCTTAAAGCAGATGTTAAAGATTAATTCATTCCACAAGTTGGCTTTTAAAAGCTTACTGTTCTAAGGCACACTACAGATACTAAGGATATGAAGGGAAAAGAGATAGTCTTTTCCTTTTTTTAAGGGAATATCTAGTCTAAATGAAGAGATGGATACATTAATAGATATTCCTTTTTGCTTTCTAATTATAAAAATAATGCATACTAATTTTAAGAAATTTGGAAATTATACAGAAAAAGATTTAATTCTGTTCAGGATAAATTACTACTTTAATATATATTCTTCTGATGCTTTAATAATTTTGTACATAGTTGTACATATCCAGTATCATATCTACTTTATAAACATGTAAGTTTTCCCTTGTATTGTCATACAGTTTGATAAGCATTTTCTCTAATATTGGATTATTTGATGATGACAATTCTTCACTGGATGATGAATAAAATCATCGGATAATCAAGTTATAAAACTATTAACATACATTGTTATTTCCCAGGAGATTATCATTTATGTTTTTATATTTCCATCAGCAGTGTATGTAAGTGTCCATCTTTTTTTTTTTTTTTTTTTTTAATTTTTATTTATTTTTGAGAGAGAGAGACAGAGCGCAAGTGGGGGAGGGGCAGAGAGAAAGGGAGAGACAGAATCTGAAGCAGGCTCCAGGCTCCACGCTGTCCGCGCAAAGCCCAACACAGGGCTTGAACTCACAAGCTGCAAGATCATGACCTGAGCTGAAGTCGGACACTTAACTGGCTGAGCCACACAGGCGCCCCTACAAAAGTATCTATCTTGATGCATGCTTGCCAGTGTTAAGTGTTTTCAGTAAAAGTGAATGCATGATTAAATGAGTAACTTACACTTACTAGATGGAAAATAATTTTTCTTTTAAAATTTAATGTTTGGGTTATTAGTATTGAACTGCATTCCTATTTTATTAGGTATTTGTATTTTGTATAAGTCATTGTTTACTTTTCCTACTCATCATTTGGATCCTATTGTTTTCATGGTGATTTGTCTGATTTATACTGAAAGATACTAATTTTTTCCATTATTTTTGGCAGATATCTTTTTCTCAAGTTTCTTCTTTTGTTCTTTCATTTAATTCAGAGTTTCCTAATGTTACCAGGTTCTTTTTTTTTTTTTTTTTTGAATATGGCTTTTTTTGTTTGTTTTGTTTTGTTTTGGTTTTGTCCATAGGTCAGGGAGGGAGTGTGAGCAGGGGAGGGGCTGAGAGGGTGGGGGAGAGAAAATCCCAGGCAGGCTCAACGCAGGGCTTGAACTCAAAATTGTGAGATCATGACCTTGGCCAAAATCAAGAGTCAGACACTTAACCATCTAAGCCACCCAGATCAGTGGATATTTAGTAAGGACAATAATATTTATATTTAAAGGAACAAATAGATATTATAATTCAAATCTCAATATTTGAAAATTAGCACCAATATCTTATAATAATGATTAAATTATGACATATCTGTAAAATGCAAATTTATGAAACTATTATAAGTTGATGTTTATGAAGATCTTTTAAGATGATGAAAAGATCGTGTTATTGAATTACAGTTTGACTGGATATGTTAATCGAGGAATCTCAGCTCAGAGTATTAACAAAAGTGTTATCCCCTACCCCGCCATCACTACTTTCAACTATGCTTTGTTGAATTCCAGATTTCTACCATAACTTCTTAGAAAGATTTCATAACATTCTGGTTGCTTTTAGATTTTTGAAATATAATCTAGTTTTAAAACCCTAGTCTGATTCAAATCTGTATTCCTTTCTCTCCCTATGTAGTAGAAAGTGGAATTTTGAATGAACACAGCTGAAGTAGGGGGAGCAGTAGGGACCCCGAGCAGCTGGGCATGGTGGAAGAGAGGGAAGGAGTCCATATGCTACAATACATTTTTATTATAGTTATTATACAGATTGGTTAATCACCTAGAAACATGATTTTTAACCTTTTTTATGATGCATATATGTAACACATTTCCAAAGTTTTAATTGCACCGTGATAAATCTGCAAGGAAGGAAAACAAGAATCATTTTTATTGAGGGAGTATGGTAATTGTAAACAAAATTTTATAGGCAGGTAAATAAAATCATTCAAATTATTTTATAATGAAAAATATATGGCTAATCTAATTTTGAAAAACATTTTTTCAGTTTTTATAATAAGCATTGATTTTCTCCACCAGCATTCCTTAGGCAGTGGTTGAACAATTAAAACAATTGTAGAATGAGCGTTAGTAAACTTTTTCATATATTAACATTAATAGGATATTTTACTTGCATTTTTATGTTGTCTTCGTTTGATAATTGAAACAGTTAATGGTGTTGCTAACAATAATGTTTTATACATCTTTCTTGATTACACATAGTACTGATTAAGCTATGAGACTGAGGGTGTAGACCAAATCCACGTCATCGTACAATCTTCTAGGCCAAGATGAGTTTTGAATTTTAATCTTTAAGTGTAGTTGCGAGCCGTTGGAGAGGAGGCAGGGATGTAACATGATAAAGTTCGCATTTTTAAAAGATTATCCTGGCAGGGGGCTCCTGGGTGACTCAGTTGGTTGAGTGTCTGAGTCTAGCTTAGGTCATGATCTTGCGGCTAGTGAGTTCGAGCCCTGTTCGGGCTCTGTGCTGACAGCTCAGAGCCTGGAGCCTGCTTCAGATTCTGTGTCTCCCTCTCTGTCTACCCCTTCCCCGCTCAGGCTCGCTCTCTCTCGCTCTTGCTCTCTCTCTTTCTGTCAAAAATAAATAAACATTTAAAAAAGTAATAAAAAAAAAAAAAAAAGATCATCCTGGCTGTTGTATGGAGAATGTTGTATGGGGGTTAGGAATGGAAGCTAATTAGGATGCTACTGTGGTAATAGAAAAAAAGTGATGGATTTTTGAAGATTAACCAATAGACTTGATCATGGATTAGACTGGATATGTGGAATCAAGATAGGGGAGGAGTCAAAGATGACTTCAGTTATCAGATTGAGCAGCTAGTTGACTAGTTGTACCATTTACCGAGATGGAGAATACTGAAGAGAAAACATCTCTGTCCGTGTTAAATTAGATAGCCTAATTGACATCTGAGTGCAAATGTCAAATAGGTAATTGGATAAATAAGCTTGGAGCCCAGTAAAAAGGTCAGGGCCAGAGTAAATTTTATGATTACAATGAAGAACCCTGCCTTAGTCAGACATTAGTGTTTGGTATTTAAAACCATAGAGCTAGGTGAGAACAGGTCAGCACAAGAGGAGCCACCATTGCAGTAGTAGAAAATCAGAGCGGTGACTTGGAAGCCAGGAGAAAACATTTCAGTAAGAAGAAGGAGTGGTCATCCCTGTTGAGTGGTGCTAAGAAGTCAAATAAGATGATTGAAAAGTGACCGATTAGATTTGACAGCATAGAAGTCACTGGTGACATTAACAAATACTGTATTTCTTCATTTCTAAAATATTTTGGGGGCCCCTGGGGTGGCTCAGTCAGTTATCTTCCAACTCTTGATTTCAGCTCAGGTCATGATCTCACCATTCATGAAATCAAGCCCCATGTCTCTGTGCTGTCAGCTTGGGATTTTTTTTCTCTGTCTGCCCCTCCTGTGCATGTGCGTACTCTGTCTCAAAATAAATAAATAAACTTTAAAAAATAATTTAAAAATGTTTTTCATATTTTAACGTCTCTTGATTAGAAGTTCACAAGAGATGATAAGGCACTATTTAATTGGCAGTATTTTTTTCTCTCAATGTTACAATAAATAATAGTTCATCATACAATTTATGGTATCTTGGATTTAATGAAATGTGACTTCGGTAAAGTGGGAATAGAAATCTGATTGGAGTGGATTGAGAAGAGATTAATACATGATTATCCTCATTTATATTTCTGTGAAGATGTTTTTACTTCTTAGCTGTCATTTTGTGAGCCATTTAAAGCATGGTACCAAATTCAAGCCAGAACCGAATTCCCAAAGTAAAGATGTAACAACATTCTACTGTAGGTTTTTTTAAAACATCGAAGAACTGAACAAGTAGTTGTTACTCTAAGAAACTGGGAGCCAAAAAAAAGTATTATTAAGTTTCTGTAGTTTTTTTGAGGGGTGATGTTCTATACCTTCATAGTTAGTTCTCCATTTTTAGCATAGAAGAGCCAAGGAGCAGTGGAATAACGTAATACTGAGTTTTCACAGAATAATTGCCAAATATAGTTTTGTTCAACTTATGAAACATCTGTTTTTCTTCTTTAGTGCCACCTTGTTTCTGCATCTAAATCAACCAGAGCTCTCTTACCCAGAATCTTTGAATCAGCAGGAACTTTTCTGATATCTTCACCTACAACTCCTGGGTTCAGGCAAAATTTTATTACAAGACATTCTATATGATGCTCCAGCCACGTTTGATTTACTTTTTTGTGCAAACATTCTTTTTTCTTCTTGATAGATGTTTAGCCTTGCCTTGTGTTCCAGTCTGTTCTTTCAGTACCTACCAAACTCCGTTCTCTACCATCCACCATGTTTCTTCTTGCTGTCTTCTACATTCGTCTGTTTTTGGTGTCTCCCTCTCCCCCCATTTTTTGTTCCTTTCCTGTATTTCTTGCCTTTTCTATTTGCTGACTCTAGCCATTCTGAGCATTTACTTGCTTACCTAATTTTATCTCAGCAAATTCTTGCCCATTACAAATGTACAGGTATAAGTAAAGCTGAAATAGATAATTCCTGTGCTTAGTAGTAAAGGGTACACAAGGGTACACAGAATTTGTATTCAGTTATGGAAGTGGTTTTTATCTTAGAAAAAAGTAGGACATTTTAAATTATGAGTTGGGTCCTCAGGGTGTCTTATTTTATATTGTGAATTCTGCACGTTAAAAAGTGTGGTGATAGAATCAATGTATTTCTAATTTTGTAACGTTAGTCAAATCACTTGATATTTCTGTTGCTTTCATATCCTCATCTGAAAAAATAGAGCTTCATCACTATATATACTATATTGCTGCTAGTTTATCTCCAGGATAAGTGAGACAAATGTATCGAGTAAGCTAGGGAATGCAGTTTGCTACAGATATAGATTATTCTCTTGGCTTATGCTAGCTATCATGTTTTCCTTGCTCCCTTCCCCTTCCCCTCCCCACCCTCATGTTATTTATCTGTCTTGCTCATTTGACTGTGAGCTCTTTAAGAACATAGATTTTCTTATTCATCTCTGTTATCCCTGTTGCTTACCATGGTGTCTGATATAGTAACCAAATATTTGAATGAATATATTTAAGTAAATATTTGAATGGATGGAATAGAACGGAAAGAACTGTGTGGGGCCAATAATGAAACCCTTGGAGAACAAGGTGGGGGGAGAAATGCTTTTGAATAAAGGAGGCTGAAAAGGAATGATTGGTAAGACAACAACAACAACAAAAAAGCAAAGCTCAGTGATCAGCCTTAAGGTTAGCTGTTTTAAATGCAGCAAAGAGGTCCAATAGGATGATGACTGAAAAGTGTCCATTGTATTTGCTTATTAGATAACTGGGTCTCATATGGACAACAGTTTCAGTAGAGTGGTGGTGGATGATAGGATGGGAAGAGGGGTTTGTGTGGAAGGCAGATCATAATGGATTAAGAAGTGAATAGGAATTGAGAAAGCAAATAGGACACATGTGGATTCCTTTGAAGCAGTTTGGTTAAGAAGAGGAAGAGACATTAAAAGGTTACTGGAGGAGGAATCTAGGATCAAGGAGGGGAGTGTTTTGGTTTTGGATTATTATATTTTCTGTGGGCGACACTTGATATTTGCAGGCCGTAGCAAAGAAGCATGAGAAGTTGACAGTAGATATAAGAGTGAGGGGATGGTAGGCAGGAGGCAGACAAGAATGAAATAAGCATGCTCAGACAGAGGAGTTAGTTCTGACGAGGAGGAGGTAGGTACCTCTAATAGTAAGACTAGAGGAGATAAAGGAGGAAGAAGTGGGTAGTCTCCATAAATGTCAAAAGTCCCTTGCAGGTCTGTATCAGATCCGTTGTGTATGCAAAGATAAGAACTGACATAGGACTTAAAATAAATCTCAGGGAACTCCTAAAATCGAACAAATATGTTGGCTTGCATTTAAGTCCTATTTGTAACCACTCAGTCTTTAATGGTTTTTGTGTCTTTCTAAGAGAAATAGTAGATAGATAATTTCTTGGAGTTGCTTGCTGAATGGGACTGAATACCCTATTCAGGTAAAAAAGTCTTTTTAAATAATGTTTCTGTTCCTTTTAGATGCACATCTTAGATTGCTCTAATACTTAAGAATTTAAAAGATATGATTTATAATAAATGTTACTTGTTATCCTATCCTGTTTTCTTAGAGTCTTTGCTCCGGTCTCAGTAGTATATGATATTAGGTATACATATTAAAGTATACAAACTTTACTGTTAGAGCACTGCTGACTTACCAGTTCTGACTTATCACTAAATCTTGCTCATGTTTTCCTTTTAGTTATTACAAGAACTGTGTACAGTGTTTAATGTAGATTTACCATGCCGTGTGAAGTCTTCCCAATTGGGAATTATCAGCAATAAACAGACGCATACCAGCGCCATAGTGAAGCCACAGTCTAGCTCCTGTTCCTATATCTGCCAGCACTGCCTCGTCCACCTTGGAGACATTGGTGAGTCTTTGGTGTGAAGGAATTGCTAATATATTCATCCTTTTCTTTGGAGTAGTCATAGAAAGAAGTTCTTTTCCCTCAAACTGAGTATGTACACACAATTTCGTTTGCCATAAGAGGAAATTATAAATTGTATATTAAAGAATTTACATTTTCTCAGTATTTTGGGATTGGCAAAGGATTTTCAAGGTAGTAACTTTCATATGAAGATGTAAATTTTATTTGGACTTCATGCAGATGTAGGCAAATGAATAGCAAAAATGTAATCAAAGCTAAAGTTTTCAAAGTGGTGCCATAATGTCTTTTAAATTAAAAGTCTGTACTCTTGGAATTGCAGGGTTTATAAGTTACTCCTTCTGAAGGTAGATTGTCTTCTTTCCTTCCTATCGTCAGTATATTAAAACCTCATTTTTAATTGTTTCCTTTTTGCAGTTAAATTTGTTTTTCTATTTAATGTAGTTTGTCTGAGAGTGTTATGTAACTTATTCTTGTTCGTCCCTTTAAGGTGACCTAAAAGGGTTGTAAAATAAATTAACTATAGGATTATGTTTCAACTGTCCTCAAATAACAAGGAATGGAGAACATTCCTTTGAGTTCGAAGATTTTAGATATCTAGATGTCATATAAATCATTGACTCCATGTGGGGTCATGTCAAAGTAAGCACCAAGTTCTGCATGGAGACTCAGTGAATAGCGCATTTAGGTTGTTTTTGCTTTCAGTGTATCCTATGCACACACATACTTAATATCGCAGTAGGTATGAGACATTTTTCAAAGTCACTTTATAAGATATTGAAGAAATACATAATTTTCAGATCATATTGTATAGTGTTTTTTGTTTTGTTTTGTTTTTAAGTGCCATATAACTCACCCCTTCTTGGTGGGCCGGCTCCAGGTCACCAGCATAGTCCATAGGGGGAGCTGGTGATGCATGACACTGGAGGACCTGAAAATGGGGGCTAGGTAAGCTTTACAATTGGTTCCATGCTGAATGTCCCAAATAGGGAAGGCCAGATGGACACTTCACACATAATCCTATAGTTAATTTGTTTTAAAGTATTTTCTGTCTTTAATTATCTTAAATTAATTTTAATGTGTTTATTATCTTTAGAATTGAAATCTGTAGTTGTTTTGAAATAGTACCCTACTAGTTTTTTTATTCATTGTTTGTTTTTAAACTAAAGTTTCTATTTCCTCTTCTCAGCTCGATACAGAAACCAGACCAGCCAGGCAGAGTCCTACTATAGGCATGCAGCTCAGCTTGTCCCCTCTAATGGTGAGTGGGCCTCTCACAGCAAGTCGTGGTTGACTAGGATACTTGATTCTCTATAGCAGTATGGAAAATAAGGCTCATCTTCAAGTTTTTGAAAGCAAAAGATTTTGGAGTTTTGGAGATTTGGTATTGATTGACTTGGAGTTTTGGTCATATTTTTTCATTGTATATTCTGTATAAGCAGAAGTGAATTTTTTAAATAAAACTGTTGTTGTCAGTAAACCAGTATAAAAAGAATATCCCCTAATGTGATCTAAAATTGTTTCAATAACTCTGGCTTCCTTAATTATCTCTTAATACCACCATTTCCTTACTAGAAAAATTTTTATTTATCTAAGAGATAGTGCTTATGTCTTTTGATGGCCTCAGAATCAACATTAGCAGTGATTCTTGTTTGGTGAAATACATCATTCTTGTTAAGCCAAATTGAAATACTTTTAGATTCTGAAAGGAGCTCCTTTCGAGCAGGGGTGGCAGTTGGGCACACTGTTCATTTTGTCTCTGGCTGCTTTCCCACAACGGTGGCAGATGTGGTAGTTGTGATGGAGTCTCCTAGGCCCACGTGAAGTCTTACCTATGCTTCTAGTGCTCTCTACCCCAATGACGTGCTTTTTAACCTGTACATGCTATGTTCTGTTGTGGGAGTGTGCTGTTTTGAATTATGCCCATTTGTAATGAGTTACTCATGAGATTTACTTTATAAAATACTCCCCATTATTAATTTAAAGGTTTGAAAACTGATCACCTGTATTCTGATAGCAAGACTGTGCATCTTGGGTTACTTTAGCATCTTAACTTTCTCCTCTAGGTCAGCCTTACAATCAGTTGGCTATCTTAGCTTCTTCCAAAGGAGACCATCTGACCACAATTTTCTACTACTGCAGAAGCATCGCTGTGAAGTTCCCGTTCCCAGCTGCCTCCACTAATCTACAAAAAGCACTTTCTAAAGCACTGGAAAGGTAGGGCTGACTTTTCCAAGAGGACTTTGTGTAACCTGGTAGTCTTCACCTATCAACCTGATAGCGTACAAGAACTGATAGTTACCTGTGCTTCTCTTCCATTTGCCTAATTTCTCAACATGTAGATAATGTTTTAATAGTTTTGCATGTAGTCATTGCTGAATTTCAAGCAGTCAGCCTCTGATTTGTTCCCAGTAGAGGAGTACAGGCTGCTGAATTCTCACAACTCCTCTGAGTGTGTTGCAGATAAAAAGTTACATGCAGAATCTTCTCCTTGTGTATCAGGTGCTCAAATAATGTGTTTTTGCAGACTGAAACCTCTTTTAAGAGGTGTTAGCCATTTTGCTGCTTAAGATTCATGGAAATTTTTCTTCCATTTCAGCCGGGATGAGGTGAAAACCAAATGGAGTGTTTCTGACTTCATCAAGGCCTTTATTAAATTCCACGGTCATGTGTACCTGAGTAAGAGCTTGGAAAAGTTGAGCCCACTTCGAGAGAAATTGGAAGAACAGTTTAAGGTTAGATTTCAAAAATAGAGAATTTTTTTGTCTTGTCTAAATCAGGAAGCATAAGATATTGGTGAAGTTGACTCCTAGTTTTTATGTCATTACTTAGCTGTGAACTCTTGGTTAAAAGTAAATTTGAAGCATATGGAGTTTTTGCATACAGCATCCCCTCAATTTAAACAGAGATACCATCTATAAAGAAATATAGCAGTGGTGTTTTCACTAAGTAGCTACTGTTTGGCAAAAAGTTACCAAAGTGGGGAGAAAAAACCAACTCCTCCTTCTTCTCAGATCAAGCACCTTTCTTTCTCAGTTTTGAAAGTACTACTTTTGATGGTTTTTCTATTCTTAGATATAATTCTGGTACCTACTTTATAATATTTCCATTTTGCAACCCGGGCTCATTATTCTCATTGTGCTTTGATCCATCAGGATTTGTGGTAGTTTGAAGGAAAGGAAGGAGAATTTCATTCTTTTATTAATTTGTGTAAGGAAATAAATTAACCTTTGTTATATTTATATATATGAAAATGATCTTTTATTAGAATATTGAATTAGCAGTATTAATTCTGTCTTTAATTCATGTATTCAACAAATATTTGACTGCCTGTTAATGTCAGTCACTGTTTTAGTCACTAGGATCAACAGTGAACAAGACCGTCTTAAAGAACACTTTATATTTCTTGGTTGCTTCTGGGTATCTAAGCACTTGGGATGTTGTCTATAACTGCCTTACAGTTTTGTAAGTAGTATAAAAGTAACATGTTCCAGAGATTGTAAAACTTAGTTAAGAGACATAAATTAGCCAAGTGTAGTCAATGTGAAGTAGTTTTACAGATAATCATTTTGCAGTTAACACTTTTTATGTACAAGAGATTGTACTAAATAACTATAATAGAAATAGTTTGTTTTTGAATAATCTTTTAGAGTCTCCTGCTGCTTTCTGCTGCTTTTAGGGGCCTATTTCAACTTTTAGCCCATGATTTACAGAATCAAGTACAAGCAAGGAACAACTAATTTTTATGCCCTAACTAAGCTATTCTGCCTGTACAGAACAAACAAGTCTGAATAGTTTCATTATAAGTGGTCAGATATATATGAAGGATTATTTTAAAATCACTTTCTTTGTCTTTTCTGAGGTCAGAACTAAAATCATTAATCCTAAAAAGATATCTATAGGGGGTTGCTAAGGATTCTCTCTTTTGAGAGCTTAAAAGTCAGGTTGACAGTTGTCTTCCTTGGATGGTTTAGGTACAGTTCTGTAAACTAGCAGGGGATTGGATCCAACGACCTGTTGAGATTGCTCCTGGCTCTGTTTCTGTGAAATAGGGATTGGGGGGAACCTACCTTAATTAGGTCCTCTCTATATGGAAGTTACTCTGGTCTAGAGTCTAGTCAGTTTTGCATTTGATTCAAGTTCAAACATTAATATTGAAATATATATTTCCATATATAAAGTTTGGGGGGTTATGTGGACAATTCCTAAAAGATGCTTTGAAGTATCATTCCAACACTCTAAAGTTAAACATAGTATGAGGCAGATCTATTTTTAACTTTACTCATTACTGAAATACCAGAAGAACATTGTTGGAGTGAAATTCTAGCACAGTTGAGTAAATATTCAAAAGTGTTTCTAAAGCATATGTAGATAATTAGTGTCATCTACATGTAAACTTCAGCATATCTAACTAGTAATCTTTAGCTACTAAGCAGAAATGTTTACCAAATTGAGGTGTATTAAAAGATTTAAGGCCTGTCATTTAGGAAATGAGATGTAAGCCTTTTTATATATGTTAAATACATGCTGTTTTTTTCATGGTACTGAGTTCAGTAAACTCCACAACTGCTGTTGAAGGTGCCTTTGAGTAACAGTGTGTCCGTTCCAATCTGATTTTGTTCCTGGTGAGGCCCTCTGCTTCCTACAATACAATCTAAATTTTATGAAAATATAACTACATAATTACACTTTTACTTCTAAAGATGTGAATTATTCCTTCACCAAGTACTTACTGAGTACCTACTGTGAACTATATACTTCTCTAGGCTTTTAGAGGTGGAGGGGAGAGCAAGACACAGTCTGTGCCTTTGTGAAATTTTACATTCTCATTTGCTGGTACTTAGGATGGACTCACATGCATTAATTCTTCTGTGCATACACTAGAAAATCCTTTAAAGGGCTGTGATTGTCTTCTATAGGACATTGCTGCCTAAAATAAAATGCCAGTGGATTAATAGAAACGTTGTTCTGTTTTACTCATAAGAAAAAATGCTTTTTGAAAAATACAAATTAATATTCTCATTCTTTTGCCAATATTATATGTTTATATAAATGGTCAGTTTATCTAAAAGGTTAGATATAGAGACTGAAGGAGAAGTTTTATGGGAGAATTCAGAAGAAGAGATAGGATTTGGGGACATTTTAAAGAAAGGAAAAATGCTTGATGCCTTTGAAAAAGGAATGAGCATTCTCCATGTATATACTGGCATGGTAGGTGGCAAGGAAGCTGAGAGAGTAGCTGAAGTGGAATTGAATGGTATTTTCCTGCCGTGATAATGGGAGAGATCTTGCTAATAGGATCCTAAAACTTACTCTGGATGTTTCAGGTTCTTTATGTAAATAGAATAAAAACTCAGAAGTTGCTGGACAAAGGCAGTTCTAAATTTCTGAGATGGTAGGATCTCTTGTCACTGCTTGTAGAATCGTAAGTAAGATTGTCTGTTTCCCACTATAAGGCTAGTGACAAGTGAGAGGGAGGGAGGTTGGCTGTAGCTAAAGTGTAGGGTGAAGCCAGGATATCATCCCTTGTAGCTGTCAGCTTTGTTAGGAACTTGTGTTTGAAAAATATTTTCTATGGGAGTAATCTAAAATTACTGCAGATATTAAGGTAGAAGGGTGAGGCCACTGGCTGAGAGCATGTCGTGAATTCTTCTTGTAATAACCTGGTTTAGCAGGTTGCTATAAACACTAGTTACTAAGGTAAAGGAATTTGATGATGAAGATCATACATGTACTTTTCTAATAGGGAAACATGTCAGTGTTATAATTTGTAGAAGGGCCTGTACCACATTATTAATTGTTTTAGTATATCATTTACCCTGTGTTCCAATATTGTTGCTCTGTACCTCATTTATAAATAAGTGTCTTTAAATGTGTCAAGCCTTTGAAAGAGTAAATTTTATGACAAATTTTGGAAGTCATACTTTGTGTACCAAAAGTTCAAAAACATTGTTTAGTCTTCTGGTTTGAAATTTTTCTTTTTTACTGGGTACATCTACTTTCTAGTCATTGATTCTAATTTAATATTTTACTATATGTGCATCTCATATAAAACCACTTCTAATGGACTAAGATGTATACTTTTACTGACTGATGCCCAAAACTTTTTTTTGCATCATATTAAAAAATACACGGTTTCTCGGGGAAAAAAAAAAAAAGTATCGTGAAAAACAGCTGAAAGAACTCTGTGGTGTTGGGGCTCATTCCTTTCAAGAATTCCTTTCAAGGCAAAGAGTCAGCATGAGAGAGATCAGACCACATCGGACTTGATTAAAATCCTACAATTAAGAGCTGATTCAAAGGGGCACATGCACCCAATATTTACAGCAGAGTTATCAATAATAGCCAAATTATGGAAAGAACCCAAATGTCCATTGACTGATGAATGGATAAAGAAGATGTGTGTGTGTGTGTGTGTGTGTGTACACACGCACACAATGGAATATTACTCATTGATCAAAAAGAGTGAAATCTTGCTGTTTGCAACAACATGGATGGAACTAGAGTATATTACGCTAGGCGAAATAAATTAGAGAAAGACAAATATCACATGATTTCACTCCTATGTGGAATGTAAGAAACACAACAGATGAACCTAGAGGAATAGAAGGAAAAATAAGATAAAAACAGGGAGGCACACCATAAGAGACAAATACAGAGAACAAACTGAGGGTTGCTGGAGGGGAGGTGGGTGGGGGGATGGGCTAAATGGGTGGTGGGCATTAAGGAGGGCATTTGCTGGGATATGAGCACTGGGTGTTATATGTAAGTAATGAATCAATCACTAGGTTCTACTCCTGAAACCAGTAACTACACTGTATGTTAACTAACTGAATTTAAATGAATGAATGAATGAGTGAATGAAGTCATTGACTCATCTGTGACTCTGTTACCCATCTGGTTCTAAATGCAGACTGCCAGTTTAGTTCTTGTGTTGAAGGTGGCTCCTATTCTCGATAATCTGCGGTATTTCTGTCTTACTTTACAGAGGCTGCTGTTCCAAAAAGCTTTCAACTCTCAGCAGTTAGTTCACGTCACTGTCATCAACCTGTTTCAACTTCATCACCTTCGTGACTTTAGCAATGAAACAGAGCAGCATAGTTATAGCCAAGATGAGCAGCTGTGTTGGACACAGTTGCTGGCCCTCTTTAGTGAGTATTAAATTTTTAATTTTAATTCAAATAATTTAATTTTCTGTGCTGTCTTCTTTGGAAAGCATAATCGTAGGCATTTTCATCGTCAGAGTGTTAGCGACAACAAAAATGCCTCCTATATAGGCCTAAACCCTAAGTTCTGTCCTTTTATCTTCTGATACCCTCCCCTCATCAAATATACCTGTAACATTTTTTTAAAGATTTCATTTTTAAGTAATCTCTACACCTAACATGGGGCTCGAACTCACAACCCTGAGATCAAAAGCTGTACACTCCCCCGACTGAGCCAGCCAGACACCCCTGTAACAGTTTTTAACCTGGGGGATAAAAGCCTTTTTAGTAAAAAGCTGTGATGGGGCCCCTGGGTGGTTCAGTCGGTTAAACCACCAACTTCAGCTCAGGTCATGATCTCACGGTTTGTGGGTTCGAGCCCCATGTCAGGCTCTGTGCTCATGGCTCAGAGCCTGGAGCCTGCTTCCAATTCTGTGTCTCCCTCTCTGCCCCTCCCCTGCTCCTGCTCTGTCTCTCTCTCTCTCAAAAATAAATGTTAAAAACAAAACAAAACAAAACTGTGAAGTATTCAAGCATTAAGGGGGATACAGCAGAAGTCTTACAATGCTAGTTTAATTTGGACTGGTACATTGTTTCAAATATCTTATGTTTTCTGAATACATTTTTTTTCTTTAAGTGTCTTTTCTTGGCATCCTGTGCAAGTGTCCTCTCCAGAACAAGTCTCAGGAGGAGTCCTACAATGCCTATCCCCTTCCTGCAGTCAAGGTCTCCATGGACTGGCTGAGACTCAGACCCAGGGTCTTTCAGGAGGCAGTGGTAGATGAAAGACAGTAGTAAGTGTCTTAGAATTTCATGTTAGTTTGTGTGCTTTGTTTATTTGATATACATGGATATGTAGAAACCGCCTCTAAAACACATCTGAACAATGGAAGACTTTGTGTTTTCCACCCACTCTCTGGAAATTGAACTGAAGACCTCTTTGTATGTTTTTCATTTATTTGTTTGAATTTCTTGTGTGAGGCAAAATCTTAAGGATTTCTGACTCCCTGTGTGTCCCCCCCCCCCCCCCTTTCCTGGCTGCAATCATGGGGAAAAAGCATTTTTCACATTTCAAAATGAAATTGAAGTAAAAACCAGTTTGTTTCTTACCCATTACAGTATGCTCCAATTTTCTGTTGAGAAGTTGAAGAGAAGTGATTTTTTACTTTTTCCATTATTTCCTATACATAAGCTGTTTGGTACTGCCTTACAGTAACACTGCGTTTGAGTTACATTTGCTTGTTTTGAGCATAGAGGATTGGGAGTTATTTTGGCTCTCACCGTTTTCTCTCTAATCTCTACTCAGAAGAATTCTGATGGTTCTTAGGAGATTTTGATTTTATGGTAACAAATGAAAACTTTCAGTTTACCTTGGTATTTTAACAATGTGTGGACTTTCTCACATGATAAAGAAAAAGGTGTAGTCATTACTTTGAACAAAGGATGTGATTTGACTATGGTGTACCCCAATCCTGTCACAGATTAAGAGCTAGCAGTGGATTGCACAACTGATAATGTGTGTGACAGCTCTATCAAAACATAATATGTTGTTTCTCTGGTCAGTGTGTTCCCAGTAAGTACCAATTATCAGTGTTTAAAACTGACAAACGATTTTCACTAATTGTTAAATTAGGAGTCTGGGAAATGGCCTGCAGTAGTAGGTGTCTATTGTGCAAATATGACCCTTCTGGTGTATCTTTTACCTAGACAGACATCTTTGAAAATAGGTTTTAGGAAATCATACAGCATTGAAAATGCTGAAGCGAGAGGGGAAAGTACATAAAGTTTAGGCCCTATAGATAACATTGTCCTGGCTTGTTAGTGTTCTAGTATCTCCATTTTAGACAAAGTCTGAATTGTCTTTTTAATTTACAGCATTTGGCCCTGGCTAATTTCTCTTCTAAATAGTTTCCATCCCCATGAAGAGGATCTTTCAAGTACTAATGGTAAGGGCTAACTTAACTTGATGTTGTTAACATCGTTCCCCATCACTGATAGTAGGCTTAAGGCGAGAGAAAAACATGGTTTTGTTTTCGTTTGACTTTAAGTTCAGTAACTCAGAAGGGACTTTCAATGCTGCAGTTATCATGAATAAGTGGATAGAAGTAGAGGTAATGTTCTTCCAGTTCTTTCAGCAGCATATGCTCCTGTTTGAATAGGAGTCCAGAGAGAACAATACCTTTAAATTCTTTCCGGCTTCTTCCCTCCCTCCTCATTTTTACTATTTTTTTTTTTTTAAGAGAATTAATTTGAACAGCGTTACTCTGTTAAAGTAATACCTGCTTATTATAGAACATCTGGGACATACAAACATTAAGTACATAAGTCACTCATGGTTCTCTCTTATAAAGATACGTTGTATTGTTCATATTATAGTGTATTTTCTTGGGACCTTTTTCTTAAGTGTACATATACATACCTGCCTGTGACTGATATCAGATACAGCTTTGTGCCTGCTTTTTAAAGTTAATGTTATATTGTTAGCATTTCCCTTTGCCATTTAAACATTTGAAGTGTGATTTTTTTTTTTACTGGCCGCATAATATTCCATCCTGTGGATATGCCATAATGTATTTAATCAGTGTCCATTTGCTGTACAATTTTCCACATTGTAAATAATTCTGCACTGAACAATCTGTAGTTAACTCCTTTCGGATGATTTTACTTCCATCAAATCAGTGCTTCTCAGGCAATTTGCAAATGAATCACCTGGGGTCTTGTTAAAATGCAGTTATGATTCAGTAGGTTTGGGACAATGCCTAAGATTCTGCATTTCTTGCAAGCTCCTGGATGATGTCGGTGTTGTTTTTCAATACTTTGAGTAACAAGGAGATAATCCAAACAGTGGGATTACCAATGTGGGGCTATGAATTTTTAAGGCTGCCAGGGAAAAAATAGTCGATTGTATCCATCCCCCTCGGCACTGAGTAGTAGATAAGTATTAGGGGACAATGTCTAGTGCGCAGACGTAACCTGTTTTTAAATTAAAATGTTTTACAAATCTTGATTTCTACCCCTCTGTAGCTACACCACTTCCAGAGGAGTTTGAGTTACAAGGATTCTTGGCTTTGAGACCTTCTTTCAGGTGGGTGGCAGCTGAAGGAGCTTTATTTTATTATCAGTGGTTATAGTATTAAAATTAGGAATCAGGCTTGGGTGTAGAAGAACCTTTGATCTATCCCAGCTTTGTCTTATTTTCTTAACAACTAAAAGCGAAAGTGTTTTTAATATGAAGTAGATTTGTGTATGTCATGCCTTTAATTGCTCTGTAATGCCAATACTGAGTGCTTTTACAGACTTGGGGGGAAGGAAAGGAAAAGAAGAAAATTGCTTCTCCCAAGTGGTGTTTATTCACTGGATTTTTTTATACTTTGTTGAAATTAGAGGGGAAATCTCAAAAATGGGAACCAAATGCAAACCAAAGGATATTGCTTGACATTTTTCATATCATTAATAATGACAAAGCAATTTGTTTTTCTAGTCATTTTTGTCTCTTCTTAGAGGAAGAACTTCTTACTCCTTTTCACGTTGAACTCTTTGGTCTGTGTCCTTGATCCTATCTCTTCCTGCCTTCCCACCTGTTACCCTCTCTCTGCGTTGTAGTTCAGTATCTTTTTATTTATTTAACAGCTGGTTACTTCCTTTTGGCCTGCTAACATTCAGGTGTACCCTGTTCTTTTTAAAAAGGAAAATTGACAACCCTTTCTTCCTATGATGTTGCTCTATCTTTCTCTTCGTCATCAAACTTTTTTTTTTTAATGTTTATTTTTTATTCTTGAGAGAGAGCACGAGCAGGGGCAAGACAGAAAGATAAGGAGAGAGGGAGAATTCCAAGTAGGCCCTGCACTGTCAGTGCACAGTCCAACACAGGGCTCAAACCCACAAACCATGAGATCATGACCTGAGCCAAAATCAAGACTCGGTCACTTAACCAACTGAGCCACTCAGGCACCCCCATCATCAAACTTCTTAAAAGCATAGTGTGAGAACTTTATTGACCCCACTTCACTCCCAGTCATTTCTCAGCCTCATTCAACTTAAACTGTCAGTGTGTTTCTGGTTACCAAACTCCATTGACTTCTTTATAATTTTCATCCTGTGTAATTTTCTCTAGCATTGAGTTTATTAATCCCACTCCTATATGAAGCCTCCTTTTTTCTTAGCTGTTTTTCTTAGTTCAGTCCCTTGTACCACATCACTCAGAATATTATCCTCCAGGGTTCTTCCCTGCCCTTTCCTTCCCATTTTCTATATTCTCCCTGGTGATCAAATCCATCCTTTCGTCTGAAGCATTCATCTCTTGGATAGTAACTAAGCCCAAAAGTTTCAGTGTCTGACTTTTTTTCTGACTCATAGTTTAACAATCTGATCTCCCTGTGCATTTCAAACTTTAACATGACCCAAAATGAGCTTGTATTTTCCTATTAGGTCAGCAAAAAAATAATCCTTCTATATTTATCTGTGTGCCATTATCCACCTACATGAACTCTAAAAAAATACCCTTATTTCTATTAATCTTTCTCACCAAGTCTTTGTAATTTTGTGTCTAAAATGCCTTTTAGACCCACCTCCTCCCATTTATTTCCCTATATAGTTCAGGCTTTTATCACCATTAACCTGCAGTATAAAAAGCTTCCTAATCAACCTCCCTACTTAGATTCCCTCTCCTGTAGCTCATTTCTGCCCTGCTTTCACGATTATATTTTTAAAAATACAGACCTGTTGAAGTCCCATTAATAACGCAAAGACTTCAGTTCGCTCATCCCCAATTGTTCCAATATCTTTTTTAGCTTCATGTCCAAGTGCTTAGTTTCTCAGTGGTATTTTCTGCCACCTGCCCCCTAATCCTTAACGTAGTATACGTTGGCTAGGTCCTTTTCTTGAGTAACTTTGTTTTTATTCCTCTGAGACGTTGTTCATGCCATGCCTAGAGCAGCCCCATTTCCTCTTCTGCCCTTCTCTTACTAGCCTGTAAACACTTAACACACCTGCCAAGGTCCAGCTCAGGTAATAACTTAATCTGTGAAGTCTTTTCAGAGCTTAGCAGAAGGAACTAGCCTTCCTGTTAACTATGCTTATTTGCGTATTTTTTCTTACAGTACTTATCAGATTGATTTATAATTATTTCTTCCTTAGGGAGATACTGTTTCTCTATCTCATTTATCTTTGTGTCTTCAGCATCTATCCTGCAGCCTGGCAATTCTTAGATACTTAAAAATAATACTGAGTTTAATGAGGAAAAATCTGAAAATCCTTATTTTTTTCAGGTTGATTTACCTTTCTAATGTCAATGAGCTTTTTGCTGTATATATTTTTTGATATAAATACATTTTTGTGATTTAGGGCCACCTAATGTAGATAGATTAATACTGTTTATTAGAAGAGGCATACTCGGAGATTAGCATTACAGTGGTCATTTCAAGCAAATTATATAGAATGCAAGGTAAGTGTTGATGAAAACTTTTGTTCTTACAGTAAAAGTATCTTTTTAAATAAAAGTTGTGACTTATTTTAGCTCAATTAGAAAGTAAAATCTGAGTAAAAATATGCAAATGCATATTGTCTTTTTTGTTTTGCTTCACTGTATTTAAAATCTTCAGCAACATACATTCAAAATGCAGTCGATTGAATTTAGTAGCTAGCCTGTGTGGAAAAATCTGAAACCATTGCATTTAAATTCGGTAAACATGGTTGCCTGGGAAATACCTTTAGAAGTTTAATTTTGTGTAATTTGTGCTTATCTCGATTTTAGGAACTTGGATTTCTCCAAAGGCCACCAGGGTATTACAGGAGACAAAGAAGGTCAGCAACGACAAATACGACAGCAGCGCTTGATCTCTATAGGCAAATGGATTGCTGATAATCAGCCAAGGTATTTCTTATCAGATACACTTACACACCCCACATGTGTTTTAGGCTCTGGTATGATGCTCTTGATTATAAACTCGTAAGTCAGGATGCTGGTAACACATCATCAAATTATGACCCTGGTGATCATAAGTATATTCTGTTTAATCTCTGTGCTCCCCATTACACTGCCTAGTGTAGAGAAATAAGCATTGTCTCCCTTGTTAATCATGAACTTCTGCTCTCATTTGTAAATATCTGTGTAAATCTAACAAAATTGTATGTTCACAGGGATGGTGATTTGTGTTGACAGGGTCGTGGCGGTCCATTTCAGTCAGGATAGACTAGAGTCAGATAGGTTTCTAGTTTTGCCACTCCCCGAGGTGTGTGTCTTTAGGATCTCCCCAGGTGATTCTAACCTTTCCAAAGTCAGTAACTATTTCAGATTAATTTTTATATGCAGGCTCCTGTCCTACTGTAAGCACTTAACTGGTTGCATGCTTGAATGAATTTAATCCCTCTGAGCTCTAGTTTTCACACCTATAAAACAGGAATTACAGATCACTACTTCAAGGGTCTGGTCTAGGGCCTTGTACTTAAGACATGCTCAGTAAATATAGCTGTCATTACTAGAAAGCATTAAAGGGGCGTGGGAATGTGTGGTGATGCTAAGGGATAATGAGGATTGGAGTTTTTCTGTAACTGCTTTTTATGCTATATAAAAATATTACACTGTAATATCTTGCTGTCTCTAAGTCTTTAGGGCTGGGAATGTACTTACTTGACTGTTGGGTCCATGCACAGTCCCATTGTTATTGTTTTTTAAGTTTATGGTTTTCATATGTGGATTTATTTTTACTTTTTTAGGCTGATTCAGTGTGAAAATGAGGTAGGGAAATTGTTGTTTATCACAGAAATTCCTGAGTTAATACTGGAAGACCCCAGTGAAGCCAAAGAGAACCTCATTCTGCAAGAAACATCCATGATAGAGTCACTGGCTGCGGATGGGAACCCAGGACTGAAATCAGTGCTGTCCACGGGCCGTAATCTAAGCAACAACTGTGACACAGGAGAGAAACCAATGGTCACCTTCAAAGAGAACATTAAGCCGCGCGAAGTGAACAGAGACCAAGGAAGAAGTTTTCCTCCCAAAGAGGTGAGAAGGGACTATAGCAAAGGAATAACTGTAACTAAGAATGATGGAAAGAAGGACAACAACAAGAGGAAAACAGAAACCAAGAAATGCACCTTAGAAAAGTTACAGGAAACAGGAAAGCAGAATGTGGCAGTGCAGGTAAGCTGTATTTGAACTATAATGCAGGTAGAGGAAGGCTCACACAAAAGGCAAGATTTTTCATTTTGTTCCTAAAGCTTGAGAGTTGGCTCTTCTGGAAGCTTGAATGCGGCACAGTAAGGTCATGTAAAGAGCTGTGGTAGGTGGCTACTCCATCAACCTGTAGAAATTGTAATGTGAGTGAAAAAATCTCAACCTGTCTTGACATTTCTGTCAATCCTTTCAGTTAGGTAGTTTGAAATGACCAGAGCTGTCAGTTCCGCAAAGAATTCTGTTTGCTTTAGAAGGTGTAACTGCCATTTGTTAGGGTTCTATTGGGAAATGTAGGGTCTTGTACAGAGCCAGTAAGTAGGACCAAGAGTATATTAAGGCTTATAGGGTTTTTTTTCAGATTCACTAAAAAAGATAAAATATATTCTTGGAAAAAGATGAGACTTTTTCTTGACATTGATACCTGTCCCAGCCGGTGGCATTGTATCACTTCAGTGTTATCCTGGCTCATGGGAGTTTGTAAAGCAAGAGTTTAAGTCTCTTGCTGGGAAAAGGTAAACAGTACTCAGTTATTTGTGACTTTTTCTTAAACCTTTCCAAAGAGGAGATAGAGATGATTTCATATAAACAAAAATGATCTTTGTTCTGTGCTGATTTCATTGATACCGTTCACATCTGAACAAATACCTAAATAGCCATGTGATTTGTTAGCATATTTTGGCAAATGTATTTGTTTGCAGTAGGCACGAGGAACATTACATTATTGAAGGCTGCTTGCAGATATAAACAGTGCCTTCAGCCTGTTTCATCTACAGAGTTTTTTTGAGAAGGAGAGAAATAAGCACATAATAGTTGCATTTTAAGATTAATAGAGAAACAGAGAAAAACAGGGCAGAAATTGAGAAAAGGCATGGGGAGAGGGAGGTGCTGGGGAAAGACCGAGAATAAGCCAGATGAACTGTAGAAAGCTGGAGGACCAGTGTTTGAGGGGTGAGTCTAGTATGTCCTGCCTGCTCTGCCTCCGTTCTCTGCAGCTGCCTCCCAGCAAGGGCCAGTCTGAGCATTTCCTTTCTGGTCTCTCATCCCTCTTAAATCTGCCTCCAGACGAAAGAAAGCTTGACAGGAGTCGGTGTATCACCTCTCTGTACCTCATCCTAAGTTCTCTGTAAATGTACCTGTTTTCCTTCATTTTACTCAATTTGAGCAATGCATGTGACATCTTACTCTCTGTAGCTCATTGTGTAGGATGTTGGGCCCTGTTCTTACTGCTGACAGTATCCTTATTCTAAAGGGGTGGTAGCATTGGGGGTGGACGGTGGATGCCTGACTGGTATGCTTGAGGCTGCCCAGATGAAATTAAACTGAGGGCCAAAGTGTCTCTCCTGTGAGTTACTCATCATTATTAATTCATTATCCGTTTGTTGTCTAATGAATTGGAGTATAAAGGGCCCTGGAGCCCATAATAGGTGGCTTAAGATTATAGGCAAGTTTTTTAACCTGTTGGTATCAGATGTCTCATTTGTCAAACAAATGAGCTCTCAGGTCCTTTCTGTATTTAGTATGTTCATGATTTTGTGTAAGCAAAATCATCACACCAATTAAACGAAACCCTTCTATCTTTAATTGACAAATAATTTGTTTTGATTTTTTTCCCCCACTTTTTATTTAGGTATTAAATACCTTCATATGCTTTTTTTTTCCTTTTTTTTTTTTTTTTTTTTTTTGACATAATGGGGTTTTAAATTCTTTCCTAGAGGTGCTTCTTTGTGATACATTTGAGTTTCAGATTATTATAGATGGTTTTGCTTTTGTTGGTCATAGGTGAAATCCCAGACAGAACTAAGAAAGACTCCAGTGTCTGAAGCCAGGAAAACACCTGTAACTCAAACCCCAAGTCAAGCAAGTAACTCCCAGTTCATCCCCATTCATCACCCTGGAGCCTTCCCTCCTCTTCCTAGCCGGCCAGGTAAATACACATTTTCTACTTAATCTCATCTGTATAGGAGTTTCTGCTCCCTCATTGAATAATTTATATTCTGTCAGAGTTACATTACTAGACCATAATGTTAAAAGGTAGAAGGAAGTTCTCTTTTCTCTGATGCTTACTAAGTTCTTTTTGAACCATTTCTCTGTAGTGTATATACAAATGCATGTTTGTTATCATGAAGGAATTCCTATCACTAAACATAGCATTTAAGAAACCACCTTTAGAATGCTCCACTTGATTCAGTGGATAGAAGTAGCAGCCAATACTCTGTATTTAATTCTTGAAATCAAGTTAAAGATTGATGCTTGGTCAGTCTTACTTGATGTCTGATTCCTGCCGTTTATAATTTATTAGAAGACCTCTTCTTCTACCCTACCCCACCTTACCCCCAAATGACGTATTTTTGCCTTTCTTTTGCTAAGTGTCTTTAGAACTAAAGCTGCTATGTTCTTCTATTTTGAAGGGTTCCCGCCCCCAACATATGTTATTCCCCCTCCTGTGGCATTTTCTATGGGCTCAGGTTACACCTTCCCAGCTGGTGTTTCTGTCCCAGGAACCTTTCTTCAGCCTACAGCTCACTCTCCAGCAGGAAACCAGGTGCAAGCTGGGAAACAGTCCCACATTCCTTACAGCCAGCAACGGCCCTCTGGACCAGGGCCAATGAACCAGGGACCTCAACAGCCACAGCCACCTTCCCAGCAACCCCTTACATCTTTACCAGCTCAGCCGACAGCACAGTCCACAAGCCAGTTGCAGGTTCAAGCTCTAGCTCAGCAGCAATCCCCCACAAAAGCCGTGCCGGCTTTGGGGAAAAGCCCTCCTCACCACTCTGGGTTCCAGCAGGTGAGTCACAGTTGTGCGTACCGTCCAGCCAAGATCAGGAGGAGGGGAGACTGGAATGGGCCAGTGTTTGGTTAATTAGAAATACCAAACTTACTTTGGTTAATTAGAAATACCAAAATTACCAAAGCTTACTACTTAAGCTTTCCAGATGCTTCTGCTATGGAAGGATTATGGAGAAGAATACACTCTCTCTGCTGTTTAGGGAAGTTCAGATGTTTCCCTTTATCCTTTGTAAAGGATAATAGATCTTAACTACTGTTCTTTGCTGCTGCTGCTGCTGCTGCTGCTTGTCAACTTTGTAGAAAAGAACTTTGTATAAATAATTCTCCTATTTGAAAATAAACTACAGGAGGGAAATAGAATCATAATCTTGACGAGGTGTTAAGAAAGCTATGACACCATTCTTAAATATCATCAACCCCGCAGTACTTGGGCTGGGAAGGGGGAACACACACACATAGCACACACGCTTTCATTTGTTCATTAAACCTCATAAATAATTGAATTGAAAGAGGTGAGTTCAGTGCCCATCATCCGAGAAAGCTCTGCGTATTGAAAAACATAAAGGGTAAAGGAAACTGAGTTTTGTCAGTTAAGTTTCTCAAGTTCATTTTGTGATTTCCTGAGTATTGAATGTAACATTGCATTTTATCCTCATCTTGATGACAAGCATCTCTTTTTTAGTATCAACAGGCAGATGCCTCCAAACAGCTGTGGAATCCCCCTCAGGTTCAAGGCCCATTAGGGAAAATCATGCCTGTGAAACAGCCCTACTACCTTCAGCCCCAAGACCCCATAAAACTGTTTGAGCCTTCATTGCAACCTCCTGTAATGCAGCAGCAGCCTCTAGAGAAAAAAATGAAGCCTTTTCCCATGGAGCCATATAACCATAATCCCTCAGAAGTCAAGGTCCCAGAGTTCTACTGGGATTCTTCCTACAGCATGGCTGATAACAGAGCTGTCATGGCCCAGCAAGCAAGTGTGGACCGCAGAGGCAAACGGTCACCAGGAGTCTTCCGTCCAGAGCAGGATCCTGTGCCCAGGATGCCATTTGAGGTGTGTGTCCTTTCCCATCACCAGACACAGCGGACATAGGTGTGGGGCTGCGTATCTTTTGAATTTCTAAAGCAGATGCTTGTAAAGGCCACTCTCCGATTCGTTAGTGCTGCAGCACGCTGCCCGGCACCTGGTGTGGCTCCTGGTCTCCTCCACACACTGGCACAGTCTGTTGGATTCGGAGGAGCGAGGGGCTCTGTCACCGATGCGGACTGTGGTGGTCTGGCAGAGAAATCATGTGCAGAAATCTTGCACGCGGCATATTGGGGAATTGTGAAACAAAGCTCCTCTCAGTTGGGCTGAATCATCTGAGTTTAAAAATAGGTTTACTGCGTATTTAAACAAATTGCTTTCTGAGAGGAACGAAGTCAGCCAGTTATTTTCGATAGTGGAGCTCTCCTTCCTTTCTCTCTTTATTCACGAGAAATGGGTGTGCATGTGTAACTTTTAAAAAGAGCTGTTTCTCTGTTAGCCCAAGATCACGCTGATCACCCTGCTACGCATTGTTTTCCTCACTGGCTGCGTTAACCTTTGATGTGCTGCTCCTTGTTTGTCAGTGGTTTTTGCTCCTTTCTACCGTCTTGCTCTTTCACTACCACTGTCCTGTGTCACCTTGCTTGTTTCAGAGCTTTTTCGTTGCGTAGTACCGTCTCCCTGGGATTCTTTTGCTTGACTGTACTTACCTCTGTCCCCCTAACTGTGCTGCTACTCCTTTGTGCTTTCGTCATCCCTTACTACATCTCACTGTGATCCTTTCTGTCACTAGGACCCCAAGGGCTCCCCTCTGCTTCCTCCGGACCTGTTAAAGAGTCTGGCTGCCTTGGAGGAAGAGGAAGAGCTGATTTTTTCTAACCCTCCTGATCTTTACCCAGCTCTGCTGGGCCCTCTCGCCTCTCTTCCTGGACGGAGCCTCTTTGTATGTATTTGACGTAATTCTTGCTCTAACCCCAGCTTCTTTCCTGAGATTTTGTAGTCCTTGGAATAGATGGTTTCTTTTTTTCTGGAGCTTTGAGCTTTCTTTCTTTACAGAATTGTACAATTTATTTTCTCACTGCCAAAGCTAACCTTCAAACGGTAGTAGAATATGGCAAAACCTTTCTGACTCCGTGGTTCTAAATCTCCGAGTCCTAGCTTTGTTGTAAGTGTTATTCAGGGCTGGTCATAGGATGTGATGCTGGCAAATTAACTTACTTTGCAGGTGGTACTTCCATCTAAACCCAGCAGTTTCAAGGATCGTTTAATCTTGCTTAGGAGCAGTGAGATTTTTCTTCATATAAATGTTCTAGATTTTTTAGTGACATTATTGAAGAGTATGTAGCTCTTTTCTGTTTGGTTAACTAAGAGCCCTGACTTCAATTCAGAGTGAGATTCATAAACAGAATGAGTAAAAATGAAGACGATTCTATTTAGAAACGGCGTGCCATAAATGAGTAAATACAGAGAGAAATAACTAGGATGACATAAAATAAAGCCTTATGTATTGATTAGTGGTATCTTTTTTTTTTTTTTTTTTTTTTTGATTAGTGGTATCTTTTTAAAACAATCCTCTAGCATTTCAAAGGATGGCCTTGTATATGCTCATTGATGTTTACGTTGCATTCTGCGAAGGTGGGGGAGCATGTAAAAAAATTGGGAAGATGTATGCTAGAAAGTTTTTCCCTTTGTCTACTCCATCTTAGCAAAACACAAAAACAATTCAGAGTTCTACTTTTTTGCTATTTCTTTCCCATAAACATGAGGCCAGAAAACGTTCATAAGGTTAAAATGCATTGACTTTAGGATTAGGAGAAATAAAAGCTTCACGTCTCTCGTGATAGAAGCTGCCATCCCTGGCGCTTGAATTTCGTGAGTGGGCAGAGAGAGCGCCACTCTTCCCCCAAGTGAGAGAAATAAGAGATCCCCTAGAAACTGAAGGAGAGCGCAGTGATGGCACCTAGGGGTTTGTGGGAAACCTAACTGCTAAGCTGTTGGCTCCGTGTGTTTGCCTTTCTTGCTGCTTCTCTGCTCGTGCGGCTTGAAGGCCAGGGGGGGTGCCTCTCGGACAACTCATTAACGGCTCCCTGGTTCCCGCCATGCTCCCCCCCCCCATTCACAACGAAACTGGTGGTGGTGCAAGTGGACGTGGAGGGTAGTGTTTTAGAGTTGTTTTCCCCATGTTTACAAAACATATATATAATACTTTCTATATTTAATGTTGTTAATGATACAATGTGTGTGATAGTGCCTTGCATGTGGCAGACATTTAATAAATGCTTTGCTGACCTACCGTTCAAGGACAGAGATTCAGCTTTTTTTTTTTCTCCTGGTAGTTTTGTTAGAGCCAGTACCCGTAAGCTCAACTTCAGCAACTATTTTAACATATACCACAAATAGCTGTTTAGGAACCATGTTGACAAAACCAGTTGTCAAATAGATTTGAAAGCCTTTAAGTCATTAATGTGAGGGTTTTAAAAATTGGGGGAAAAAGACTGCCAGATCAGTTCAGCGTCTTGTTTTGAGAGTATTTTAAATGCACCTCTTAACAAGGGGATTTGGGAAAGTTCCTGCTAGTAAACACTCAGAACTGCCATTTTCCAGCATCCCTGGTCCCTGCCAGGATCTCTGTGCTAGATTAGAGGTATTGATCCGGGAGGGTTCTGACTCACCTGTGGCAACTGGCATGTAGCTGGTGTCATGGTAGGAATATGTAATTCACATCTTCTGAGCCCGACATTGTACATGACAGGTAAGTACAAGTATGCTTAACTGGTGGTCCTCTACTCTGTGTAGGAACTTAAGATTGATACTAAGGAAATGGAGGCCATAATGTAACTACTTTTTTTCTTTCTGGCACTGTGAAGAAATCCTTGTTGGAGAAGCCCTCGGAGCTCATGTCACACTCATCCTCTTTCTTGTCCCTCACCGGATTCTCTCTCAATCAGGTGGGTCAACAGTGAAGAATCCTGCATTGTGCTTTTATTGTAGGCTGGAACTTCCTTTCCCGTTCTATTTCAGTACCCCTATTTTTCTCTTCCCTTTCTCTCCCATATATTGCTGCCTTCCAGATTTTTTATCCTCTGTCTCTCTCTGATTTGGGTATATGAGATACTTGTTTGTTATAAATTTGAACCCTTTAACTTCTCATTAATATGGAAATCCTTAGGGCTCTGTTGTTCAGCCAAGTGAATTATTTGTACTTTTTAATCTGGGTTGTTTACATAGATAGAGAAAATAAAGGGTGAGGGAAAATGAATTTAACAGGGAAACCAAAAGAAACAAAAGTCTTCAAAAGTTTGTCTTACTAAGAAAAGCTTAAAGTGGGGCACCTGGGTGGCTCAGTCAGTTAAGCGTCTGACTCGATTGTGGCTCAGGTCATGATCTCATGGTACCTGAGTTTGAGTCCCACTTCAGGCTGCAGGCCGACAGCACGGAGCCTGCTTGGGGTTCTCCTTCCCTCTCTCTCTGCCCCTCCCCCACTTGTGTCTGCGCATGCACGCGTGCACACAGGTGCACATGCACACTTTCTCCCTCTCTCAAAATAAACAAGTAAACTTTTTAAAAAAAGAAAAGCTTAAAGTGTATCAGTCATTCATGAACATGAACATTGCATTTGCTGAAATCTCTTTCCTTGCAGTGAGTTTATAATTTGGTTGTCATTGTCTTTCAGGAAAGATACCCAAATAACAGTATGTTCAATGAGGTATATGGGAAAAACCTGACAACCAGCTCCAAAACAGAACTTAATCCTTCGCTGGCCCCCCAGGAGACATCACTGTACTCCCTCTTTGAAGGGACCCCATGGTCTCCATCACTTCCTGCCAGTTCAGGTATTGGCTAGTCTTTAAATTACAGACCTTGCATTTCTAATACCCTCAAACTGATAGTGAATCAGTATGATTTTACATTATAAATATATTAGCTGTTCTGTTTTTTAAGTAATTTCTGAACGAAAATAGGAAAAAAGCCTGATGAGCCAGTTCATGAAATAAATGCCACTAAAAAAAGCTTTTTCTTACATCCATAATGAGCAGAGTTGTAAGGGAGAAAAATATGGGTTTTAGCTTAAGGTTTCCAGCTGTTTTTTAGTTTGGTTTGTAGATACTCATTCTTTGTAGGAAAAGTTGAACTTTTTAAAATAGAGGGTTTTTTTAATCCCAAGTTTATACTTGGAGTTTGATTTAATAGTAATTCTTAAGGTTAGGCAATTAGAGAAGACCAGTAGATAATTTATCTGAAACAGACATGCCAAAATAGTGCATGCACAAAATTGTCTGCTTGGTTTTGCTTTTTTTGTTTTTCTAAAGCAAGGAGTATGCCTTAAGACGGATTAGTGCATCTGGCAGAGTCCCTTTGGGGGCCCTTATTTTTACCTTTGTCCCAAAGCCCTGTGGTTATTTTTAGTAGAATTTAAGTGATCAGATCTACAGAAAACTCAGGTTCTTGGTATGTTTGTGGAACATCTATTTAATGTCTTATGTTGTTTTATTGTTGGTATTTACTAGATCATTCAACACCAGCCAGCCAGTCTCCCCATTCCTCTAACCCAAGCAGCCTGCCGAGCTCCCCTCCAACACATAACCATAATTCTGTTCCATTCTCCAACTTTGGACCTATCGGGACTCCAGATAACAGGGATAGGAGAACTGCAGATCGGTGGAAAACTGATAAGCCAGGTGAGGTCCAGACTTCTTGCCTAATGAAAGTGAAGTCACTTACTCTGCCCTTCTCTGGTGTTTGGTGTTTGGCAATGATAGAACATCTTGAATTCTTATCTCTTTGCATCTCTCAGCCATGGGTGGGTTCGGCATTGATTATCTCTCAGCAACATCAGCCTCTGAGAGCAGTTGGCATCAGGCCAGCACTCCAAGTGGCACCTGGACAGGCCACGGCCCCTCCATGGAGGATTCCTCTGCTGTCCTCATGGAAAGCCTAAAGGTGAGTGAGTTTTAGGAAAACAAGAGCCACCAGAGCTGTTTCTGCTTTTGTTCATGTAAATAGCTAGGCTCATTCCTAAGGCCCTTAGAACTGATTGATCTATAGCACATATCTAGCTAAGTCCTAGAAACATGATCTGCCTTAGAAGATTCTTGAATAGGAAGTTGTTTTTAATTTGTGCATTCTCTGCTGATAAAGCAGTTATCCTGGGGACAGGGGCGGGGACAGAAACAAAGGTTTTAGTTGCATTCTAAGGTCAAAATTGTGATTCATTTTGGAATGCTTGATTGAAGCCTTTTGTGAACAAGTAAAAGAAGAGTGTCTAATTTTGGAAATGTTTTGTTTGCCTAAAATCTTTATAGTAAATATTCTGTGGTCTCACGTGGCACTGAGTTTTAGTGAAAACTACTTTCACCTTTTCTGGTTTAAAATCATCTGGTTATAAAAATAACAGGAACTGACTGATCTTAAAGACAGTCTTAGAACAACTTCTTCTAATGGCTGGATCTTTTTAGGGGGCGGGGATCTTGGGACTTATATGCCTTTATATTTGGCGAGGATTGAAAAACAAATCCCTTTCAGATATCCAGGCATTTGACCTCTGCTGACAAGCTCTGGGCTGTTTTTCAGTCTATCTGGTCCAGTTCCATGATGCATCCTGGACCTTCCGCTCTGGAGCAGCTGTTAATGCAGCAGAAACAGAAACAGCAGCGGGGACAAGGCGCCATGAACCCTCCACACTGAGGCCAGAGTGGCAACCCTGGGAACGAAGGCTCCATAAACCATGGCATGTTGGGTTTGCAGGACTGGCCCGTACAGTCCCCTGCAGGTGGCAGCCCTCTCTTCTGTCTCTTGCTGTCGAGAGGGTGTAAGCGTTCCACCAGCGCGCTGAGTGTGCACGAAATGTCCGCAGTGCAACAAAAAGAAAAAACCATCAGGAACTCTCTGTCCCCCCAGGGCCTTCCGGAGGGAGAGAGGAACTGCTGTTTGTCTTCACTCAGTTACCTGATGTCACCGCCTCTCACCTTCCCCGTCGTGCATGCCCCCAGCCACAAGGGAAGTGAAAGCTGAGAAGGGGAGGCAGGTGGGAGAAGCCGGCGGGAACTTCTCGGTCCTGTTTTCCTCTCTGGGGAATAAAATAGGAATCCATTAATGATTGCTTTGCTGACTGAGAATGTAGTTGAGATTATTCCTGAACATCTTTTATTATTGTTATTACTCTCGGTAGTATAATGTCACACTGAATTCTTCCATACACAACGTGCTTCTTCTAGTCAGTGTGTAGCAAGGAAAAGCCCCGCTCGCTGCTCCTGCGAGAGGTTGGTGGTGACAGGATGAGGGAAACGGACCTCTTCGGCCAGTGGCAGTGCTCCACGAGGGAGAGTCCAAGGCCTCAACTTTCACTCAGAAGGTTCTGGCGGCCCTCCTCTGGCCTGGAGACTCCGGCAGGAAATGCCCTTCACTCTGTAGGTGCTCGAGCCCCGATCGAGGATGCAGTATGGGTGGTGGTGCTGGGCTGGACTGGCAGATGACTGCTGGAAGATTTTAAATTAATGTTTTTGATTCCTGTACATTTTACCGTAGCATAGCGAGCAGTCTCACGGAAGGCAGGCTGGTCCATTCGTGGCCTGACACATTTTAATAGGTAGAAGCTTTCAGTGTGGTTATTTTTTGTTCGATTGGTTTTTGTGACCCCATCCTGCTTACCACCCACCTCCTCCTGTCCCTACCTCCATCCCTTTTCTGCCCTGTGCTGTATGCTAGTAATTGTTTCTGTTCCTAATGTGTACGACATCTCGCCGAGAAGCAACAGCATGGGGTCCAGCAGTTGGGGCCCAAAAGACAGTCCAAGGAGGAAGGAAGCAGCGGCGTCTGCGTGCGTGCACCGCAGGCCAGGCCCCGGCCCAGCTGCGTCCCCCGACCTCCACTGTCAGAGTGAAATTCAAGGCAACATGGACACATGTGCACCATGCACAGAAGAAAACACAACAAAGTCCATTCTGGAAAAGGCGAAAGAAAGGAAAATAAACTTTTATTTGGTATTTATTAGAAGAAAAGAGGACTGAACATTTTCTTGTGTAGAAACAGAAGGACAGCATTTCTGTTAGTTCCTGGAAGAGTAATATTTTAAGGGGAAATTATGGAAACAATCTAAATGTCCAATTGCTGTGCTAGTGGTAGGGTCTGTTTCTGGGAGGTCTCTCCTGTGTGTGTGTGTGTGTGTGTGTGTGTGCGTGCGTGCGTGTGCGTATGTGTGCGCGCGCCGTGCGCGCAGCGTGCACCCATCTGCCCATCTGCTCTCCTGGGGGGAAGGGGAGTGTGTGTGAGTGTATGGAGTCAGCGTGGGACTCACGAACTGGAAAACAGCTGCAGAGCAAAGCACATCCAGGAGCCCCGGGTGTCGCTAGATTCTGGGCAACCCCAGTGATGAAAGGGGTGAGGTGAATGCTCGTTGCTCTTCAGAGAGTGGTTGGAGCCCCGTAGGCTCACAGTATTGCTCCTTAAGTTTGACGTGGTGTTTGGGGATTTTTGTTTTTGTTTTTTGTTGTTTTTGGAAAGGTCTGAAAGGGTGAAGCCCCCCACCCAATGGCAATATGAAACCCTTTGTGCTTCTACCCAGCTCCTTCCCAGCTCCTTCCCTGGGTCCACCTCTCTCCCAGTCCCTCCTTGCCCACTACCTTGACCCACTCTGTGTGTTTGAGCTCTGCATTCAGGCAGCTGTAACATTCCAGTGTTCGAGCTGTCCCTGAGTCTCACACCCCAGACGAGCTAGCCAGGTTCACTCTCTCACTCCCAGTCCTGCCCGGGTCCCATCTGCAGCCCCGTTTCTGCATGAGAATTTGGTGTTTGGAATGTTTTCTGATTCTTGGGGCGGGGTTTCTCGCCTAATCATCCTCAACGTGGAGTAATGAGGAGGGAGAGGAGAATCTTCATCAGAAACTGGTTTTGTGTAGTAAACCTTCTCTTCTGTTTTTGTTTTTTTGTTTTGTTTTTTTGTTTTTTGTTTTGGTCTGTCTGTGCAAGACCTGCAGCTGCTGAAATCAGCTTTGCCTTTAATTAAACCATGTTCTCTCCAACCAGATCTGTGTGTACATGGTTTCTTTTCTAACCTAAAAATATCCTACTTAAAAAATAAGTATTTAAACTACGCACAAGTCACCTAGGGCAGAGCGGAGATGGCCAAAGATTGAATATGTTTCAGGGTTATTTTTGCTTTTAGCAGCATTCCAAACCAAAGTGCATTATTATGGAAAGGGGCGGGTAGAAAGAAACTGATGGTCACAGTTCTTTTCTCTGATAAAGATTGGCTTATGCAAAGAAGTTAACAACCCTCCATTTTTATCCCTGTTTTTACTATTAATAAAGCCACAGTAACACTGTTTACAAAGCCACACATGCTGTACAAAGAAGGAGAATTCTTGTGGAGAACTCCAGGTCTCCTGGAGAGAGAGGAGTTCTATGTATTTGTGGAATCATTCATCTAACTTAACCCTGAAAAATCAAGCCTTTTGGTTAAATGATAACCAAAATAAAACCATACATAGAATTTTATCATATAAATTAGTACAGTACATACAAAATGTTAACTAACAGGATAGTCCTAACCAGCTGGCTTCCTGAATCTGGCTTCTTTATATCGCTTAAATGTTAGTGGCACATATTCAGTAGTGAACTCTTAATAAGTGTCCCTCTCTGAGAAGGCGTGAAGGGATATAACTCTAGTATTGTAATTCTCTGTGGAATTGAAAATTGTATTCCTTGGGAAGCAGTGAGACTTGTAATAAAGAAAATGTGTAAAAAAAAAAAAAAAAAAAGAAAATGTGTACCATCTAAATTACCTGTAAACTTACCTCGGGCTCTAGGAGTCCGTGACTACAGTGGTATAGGAATAGGGGTAGTTGTATGTAGGCCTTGGGCCTGCGCTCTGAGTCTTGTGTTTGCAAGTTTTTTTATTGAGGTATCACATACAGAAGTGCACCAACAGCAAGTGTACAATTCAGTGAACTTTTACAAAGTGAACACATCTGGGTAGTCAGCACTCCAAGCAAGAAACATTACGAACACCCTAGAAGCCCCCCCCCCACACACACACACACATACACCTCATACCCTTCCAGACGTTTCTACCCACTCTACCCCAGCCCACCCCCCACCCCTGGGTTATCATCATGGTAAGTTCTCACATCATTGTCTAATAGGTTAAATTTTCAGTGGGAAAAGTAGACTAGTTAACACTTCCAAACAGTAATGTCTCAGTTCAGTGTTCTACAGAGGCATGCTAAACTTTGCAAACTGTAGTTCCTTTTCTCCAACTTTGTAGGTTATAGAACATCCTAGACTCCTCTAGGAGAGCTTTCCATGTCCGTAGTTGCGTGTTCTTCAACAAAAGCTTTGGGGAAAATGCCAATCTTCCCTTTGCACTCCCCTTCCAGCCAGTCTTCATTCACTGATAAAAGGAAATGTATACATCAATTTCTTTCTTTTTAAAAAAAATTTTTTTTTACATTTATTATTGAGAGAGAGAGAGAGACACAGAGCATGAGCAGGGGAGGGGCAGAAACAGAGAGACACAGAATCCGAAGCAGGCTTCAGGCTCTGAGCTGTCAGCACAGAGCTGGACGCGGGGCTCAAACTCACAGACCGCAAGATCATGACCTGAGCCAAAGTCTGTCCCTCAACCAACTGAGCCACCTAGGCACCCCTGTATGCATCGATTTCTGAAACCAGTACAGGAAAATTACCTTCTCTGGATATGCTACCCAGATCAAGAAGTCTGTATTAGTGATTTAAGGGAGGAGTGAACATAAGACTTCACCATCTTATTGGTTTCTGCCTTAGATAGGATAATTGAGCAGTCATGCAGAAGAATCCATTAGATTTTTCAAAAAGTTGTCAGAAAAGTTAGATGAAAAAAGTTGAACAATAATCTTGAGATGCAATTTTTCTTTAAACAAGGGAAGAGTTTTGTCCAATCCCTGTTGGGAATCTTTATGTCCTTGTCCATAGAAAGGGACGTCCCATAAATTAAATAGTTGACCTTTGAACAATAACAAGTTTGAACTATGAGAGTCCACTTATACAGATTTTTTGATAAGTACACTGCTGTAAATGTATTTTCCTTACGATTTTCTTAACATTTTTTCTAGCTTTATTGTAAGAATACAGTATATACTACATATATAAAATGTATGTTTACCAACTGTTTATTTTATCGTTAAGGCTTCTGGTCAACAGCAGACTATTGGCAATTAACCTTTTGGAGAGTCAAAAGTTCTACTCAGATTTTTGCGCCTGGGGGGGGGGGGTGCGTGTTGGCACCTCTAACCCTGCGTTGTTCAAGGGTCAAATGTTTATTAATAATGAAAGTCCACTAGTGAAATCAAAGAATTGAGTTAGAGCCAGTCATGAGTTTAGTCCATGTTTATAAAACATATGGATCTTAATGGCTCCAGTTTTGAGCCTTTAGTAAGTTACAGGCACTGTTCTAGATACACACGCACACACACTCAGACTTCATAATAACTCCATTGTAGATAGTATTCAGGAAAGGAGACCTGGAGAGATTAATAGCTTGTTCGGGGTTAATTCTGCCAATAAATACCAGGTATCTTAGGTTTGACCTACTCCAAAGCCCATCTCCTAGAACATGAAACTAGTTCAGAAGTTCATCTTTAAATGTAAGACATCTAGATCAGATGCTATGTGGATCCTGTCCCCAGAAACTCTAATTAATGTGGGGTGTGGCTGAGCATCAGTTTTTTCTAAAGTTCCCCCCAGGTAATTCTAATTGCAAACCACTGCCTTGATCTTTTGCACTTAGCATGTGAGTGACTCAAGGACTAGAGTATTTGCTTGTCTTGGATCCTAGGAGGATACTAGAAATCTCAGGGGTGCCTGGGTGGCTCAGTCAGTAGAGCATATGACTCTTGATCTCGGGTTTGTGAGTTTGAGTCCCGCGTTGAGTGTAGAGATTACTTAAAATCTTAGGGTTAAAAAAAAAAAAAAAAAAAAAGGCAAAATCTCAGGGCCCACCCAAAACCTGATCGAATCCATTTTAACAAGATTCCCAGGTGGTTCATATTAAAATTTGAGAAACATTGTGAATGAAGCCATTTCATAACTGTTGAATATGATTGAACTCACCCTCAACCCCACTGTAAATCCACTGTTTATGCTGAATTGTTTCCTCTTTAAGTGGTCTGATAAAGTTTCAAACTGTTTTGTGGGTACGTAACTGAATTAAACCAGCTTTGATTTACAATGTCACAATAAGGAATATGCCACCTTCTTTTTTCTCAGCCTATCTACCCAGAAGGTTTTTCTGTGTGTTCTCTAGTTTTTATCTCCTTACCCCATCCCCCACCAAACAACAACAACAAAAACTGGACAAAGTAGCTAGTTGGTTGATACTGACATTTAAAAAATGGTGCTGGAATGGGGGGTGCCTGGGTGGCTCAGTCAGTTAAGCGTCAGACTTCAGGTCAGATCATGATCTCATGGTTCGTGAGTTCGAACCCTGCTTCGGGCTCTCAGCTGTCAGAACAGAGCCACCTTCGGATCCTCTGTCCCCCCTCTCTCTACGCTTCCCTGGCTTGTTCTTTCTCGCTTTCTCAAATAAACTTTTAAAAAATTGTGCTGGGAGTTACTAAGCCCTATTCTCCCCTGTTGGAATATCTGCACTGTCAGTGCCCCCTGTTTCTTTCTTTTATTACTCCTATTTTGAGCTAATTGCCATACAATTGTATATTCACTACCCATTAACTTTAAAATCTCATTTCTTAAACCTTTTGGATTTTTCCGTTATAATTGGTAATAGTATTTGGTTTCACTACTCTGCATTGCTAATGCAGATTTCTGGTTTTTGAACAAAGCTTTTGATGGGACTCTTACACCTTTCAAGGTAGAGAAATAAGATTATGTCAAACCATGAGTTAGAAAAGGGCTTCTCATGGTCAGTAGACCAGCATCACACTGGAAACTTCTTAGAAATTCAAAATTGTGGGCCCCAGCCCAGACCTGAATCAGAATCTCTAGTTGCTGGGCCAAGGAATTGTATTTAACAAACTTTCAAGGGTGTTTTGGCATACTGAAGTTTGTGAAGCACTAAGTTAGAACTCTCCACTTACACTGTTTCAATTTGGAGTGTGTTTGATTGCTAACAGAATCGGGAAAATCACCAGACACAAAGCAATGCCAAATAGCTTCTTTTGAGGCAAGATTTACCCCCTTCTTTCCTCCTCCTCCTTCAAAAAATACATCAATTCAAAGAACTATGGTTTGCAGAAAAGTATCCTTAGGGCTTGTTGCAAAGGCAAAATGATCCCAGCCACCTTCCAATTTGTTAACTCTGGGAATGAGAATACATGTCTTCCAAAACATAGCCATCTTTAATAAGAAGAATGTTAGCTAAGTCTGCCATTTGTTGCTTCCCTGCCCAATGGAGCAACAGATAGAAAGATGGAACATTCCATTTTGCTCCCTCCAGCTGAAAACTAGGAAGGATATTGGAAGCACTGGCTAAAGTTTGGTTTGTAGATGGTTAATACTTCCCTCTTCCCTTGAATTTATTTCTGCCAACACAGAAATTAGTTTCTGTCAACCAGAAGTACTACTTACCCATTGATATAACCTGGATTATGTCCCCTTCCTGAAACTCCAGGTCTTCTGGCTGGGTAGCCTCATAACTGAAGAGTGCTACCACTTGGCCTCCTTCCTTAAGCTGAGGTTCTGTTGTCTGGTTATTAGCTTCAGATTTTTCACTTTCCTTGGGTTCGTCGGGAAAGCCTTGGTCACCCTGAAATAATAAAAGGCCAGTGAACATTGGCCATCGCTAAAGAAATCGGTGAGATGTCAGTGTAGCACCTGGGATATAAACTTATAAAGGCAAATTTGTGATCAGTCCCTAGCATAGACCTAACATGCACTTTATGAACATTGGATGGTCAGATAAATGAACCCAAAAGGTCTGGAGGAACCTATACAATCTTAAAATCTTCAGAAACCTTACAGTAATTCTGGAAAAGAGTAGGGTACTACTTTGCAGATGGAAAAACAGAGATTGAGTCACAAGTGACAGAACCAAAAGTCAAACCTGGGTGTCTGACTCTGAATCCAATACCCTCTCCCCAGCACCCACAACACTAGGGACTTTGTTAGAAATGTATATTTCTGGTCCTGTCCCAAACCTATCATTAAATCAGAAACTCCTGGAATTGTGGGGCCCAGCAATCTGCATTTAAACAAGTCCTCTAGGTAATTCTCACACTTGATAAAGTTTGAGAATCCCTGCAGAGCTTCTTCCCAAAGCCATGAAAAAGGCTTTGCTTTCTGATCTGTGTAGCTACATATCCTAGTCACCATTGTGGTCATTTTTGAGCCACAAATGTTGAAAAGAAGAGGGGTGTAGTTTCTAAAGAAATGAATCAGAATCAAACAAATCCACATTAGAAACCCTGCTAGGGTAAATGCTGTGCCGACCTTTCAAAGATCTCACTTCCTAATGTTGCCTGTTCCAGCCTTGGCAGATCCCTTTTACAGAAAGGCAGTACAGTAAGGTAGAAATGGCCCTACGGAGTCCCAAGGCCTGGGTTTGTATCCTGGCTCCACTGCTTTCCCGCTGTGTGTCCCTGAGCAGGCAGTGTAACCTCTCTGAACTTCAGTTTCCTTACCTGAAATTGAGGCTAGAGGACTGAAGCAACAGGATGTAGAATAGAAATAGCTGACAGTTACTAAACACTCTGGGAGAGGATTAGTGTGTGTGTGTGTGTGTGTGTGTGTGTGTGTGTGTGTATACACAGTATTTAAGCTTGGTTAATGGTAAGTGTTCCTGCACAGAGTAGATTTTTAAATGATAGTTCATTTTCCTGCTCTTCTAGTAAGTGAATGAGAACATCCTGACTTGCCACCAACAAGAGTAAGGGGCAGTGATGAAGAACATTCAGCAATGACCTCTGAAGCTGGACTGAGGGCCAGCAAGACTCTGTGCTGGGAGTTTGGGGAGGGTTAGCCCCGGACAGCCACTAATGAGACTGGAGCTCTCTTCAAAGGACAAAAATCAACAATAATTAAACCTTTGAAGTGGAGTAAGCCACATTTAGGACACAGCTCCTAGGCAGAATCCTTTCAAGACGATACCGAAGGGATTAGTCCCAAGACAGACAATTGAAAACCTAGGATGACCTTTCAAACTTCCAAGGGAACCCCTTGCACCAGCACTCGCCCACCCCTGCCCAGGGTCCCGGCTCCCGGCCTCTCAGCCAGAGGCACCAGCCAGGCCACTCCAGTGGTCCTACTTCCTGAAGGCAATTTTCTGAGCTCTTAGATACCACCAACCTGGGGCTAGAGCTACGGGGCTTTCCTCCAGGCACACCTTCTTTGCCTCCTCCTCTCCTACTCATTTTTCTTTCTCAGCAAACATGTGTCTTTGATTTCAGTGAGAACCTACCAAAGAGACCCTTCCATGACTAAGCAGAAACCCCTGCCCAGCTGTGGGGATGAGGGTGTGGAGGAGGGACTCCCCTCACAGGGCCCCAAGGCCTGGGTGGTCTGGAATAGCTTGGCCAGTGTGGTCATTTCCATAGTCTCAAAATCCAATCGTAGGTGAAAACCAGTAGCTCTCCGAAGGGTTCACACATGACCTGTTGAATTTTGTACTGCCTCCTGCTGTAACTGCAGATGCTGCCATCTAAAAATGCTAAAGCAGGAGCTCCTGGGTGGCTCAGGCAGTTAAGCTTCTGACTCTTGATTTTGGCTCAGGTCGTGATCTCACGGTTTAGTGGGTTCAAGCCCCACTCCGGGCTCTGCGCACTGGCAGCGTGGAGCCTGCTTGGGGTTCTCTCTCCCTCTCTCTCTGACCCGCCCCGCTTGTGCGCTCTCTGTCTCTATAAAAAAGTAAATAAACTTTAAAAAAAATGCTAAAGCAGGAAACAGGGGAGTCGGGGCTAGTGGGGGCAGCGGGCGGGGGGAGAACTGAAGGTGTCAGAAGGACCATGGCTTTGGTCAGTGGAGACGGGAGTCTCCTTGACTATGTTAGGACTCCCCAGTGTCAGGGCTATGCATGGGGAGCTGAGTACTCAGAGGAAGTCCGCTGGCCGGCCAGCCTCACAGAGCCCCCTGCTTTACTCGTATGCCCCAGAATCCTCCATCCCAAGCAGTCATTCTGCTTTCTCCCCTGCTCACAACCTCATCCTAGTGCAGCAGCGTGCAAGGCTTTCCGTCACGTGGCCCTGTTGCCTTGCCAACCTGTCTCCCGGCACTCGCCCTGTCGTGTCCAGTAACACCGACCCCACCTTCACCCACTGCCAACTCTTAGGGTCTTCCCTCTGCCCTTCCATCTGTATAAGGCGCCCTAACTTCCTCCACTTTGCTAATTGCTATTTACCACTTTAAGGCTAAGTCTCAAGATGATTTCAGCATCATTTTCTCTAGGAAGACTACTGACTTGTCCCACCTTCCTTCAACATGTTTGGGTGAGAGCGCCTCCCATGTGCTTATAAAACGGTACGCCATTCGTGCGTTTCCATCAGTTTACTTAACACATGCCCTGCGTTTTCCCCCAAGAAGAGCCTATGTCTTACTAGTTTTCTTTTTAAGTCTATTTATTTTGAGAGAGAGAGAGAGTGTGTGTGTGTGTGTGTGTGTGTGTGCGTGCATGAGCAAGCAGGGGAGGGGCAGAGAGAGGGAGAGAGAGAATCCTAAGCAGGCTCCATGCTGTCAGCACAGAGCCCGACCCAGGGCTGTAACTCACGAATCGTGAAATCACGACCTGAGCAGAAATCAAGGAGTAAGATGCTTAACCCGCTGAGCCACCCAAGCATCCCATGCCTTAATAGTTTTTATATCTCCAGTGCCTAGGGAGAGCAGAAGTGTTCAGCAAATGTTTGTTGAAGAATAAATAGACAAATGCTGGAAACAATCCAAATATCCACGAAGAGGTGAATCAATGAACAAATTGTAGTATTCATACTATGGAATACCTTTTAGCAATACCATCAGCAATCAAAAGAAAGGGACTATTATGGGGCGTCTGGGTGGCTCAGTGGGTTAAGCATCTGATTTCGGCTCGGGTCATGATTTCATGGTTTGTGGGTTCGAGTCCTGCATCGGGTTGTCTGCTGTCAGCACTGAGGTTCGCTTTGGATCCTCTTTCCCCCATCTTCCTCTGCCTCTACCCTACTTGTGTGCATGCGCACGCACTCACACACACACACACACTCTTTCTGTCAAAAACAAACATTTAAAAAATGGACTATTAAAACAAAAAAGTATATATATAAATGGAAGAGTATATATTGAAATGGGTGATAAAACAAAAATTTATACATACAGTATATATATTCATAGGAATATATATGTACTGTACCATCCACTTACATGAAATGACATAAAAGACCAAAAAAAAAGTGTGTTGGTATATTGACAGGTATGTTGATGGATGCTTTTCAGGGGCCATGGTTGTGGGAAGGAATTAACATCAACAACAAGAAGAAATGGCAACTTTTCCCTCCCGGAGACAAAGGGGCGGGGCGGTCAAGAGTGTTAACTTGCAGCCACTACTTCTAGCTTCTAACTTTGCTCCTAACTCCCGCTAAGTCTTTTCTAGGCCCTGAGGTCTAGAAAGGTGTCCAAGAATGTAGGCAGGCCCTGGAGTCAAACCACCCACCGAGCCCTTGCTCCTCTACTGATGGGCGGTACTCTTGGTCAAGGTTACCTCTCTTTGCCTTGTCTCCTCCATTATAAGATGGGGTGACGGTTCCTCCGAGAGTTTCGGGGACTGTAAGAATGGATACGCAGTGTGCACTTAGCACACCGTATGGCACGTGGTTAGTTCCTAATAGAAGCTTCCTATTAGTAGGACGTTTATCCAAGTCCTCTCTTTGTGAACTAAATGCTCTCTATTACCTTCCAGCCTCAAGTGCTCTTCCCGTGGAAACTTGAAGTGGAGAATGGCTAGGAGCTCAGCCTCAGTTAGGATTTTATTCCCACCTTGCTTGAGAGTGATGGGCCTAAACATTGGCTCATTTATAGGTGCTGGCAGAGAGGACTGAGAGGCTTCCTGGGCATTCTTGGGCCTGCTCTTCTCCTGTAGGGACCCCTCTCCTGGCTGCATCTGGGGCCCCTAGCCCCAGGTGAAAGGGAGGCAGAGGTGTTAGCCACCCTATCCTCAACACCAGGCACAGTGCCCGGCTCACCGAAGCGCTCGGTAAGTGTCGGAATGTGGACTGTCCTTGAGGAAGTGGCCCAGTACAGACACGACCTCGGGTGCCCTTGGGCTCGCCGCACTCACCACTGTGTTCTCACACCACACAGTCAGGCTGTAGTTTTTCGCCTCGGCCCAGGCAGCCTTCATGTTCTCTTCCGAGAGGGGCACCAGCTCATTGCTGTCCCGAGGCCGGTAGCTGGGGAGACAGGAGTGAGAACCACGTCGGAGAACAGCAGTGCAAATTCTCTTCTCTCCTCCAGGCCCATGCCAGGCCCCCAGCTGCACCCTCTCTGCGGGTGGACCCACCTCAGCCGAGTGTGCTCCGGCAGGAGCTCCAGTTTCTTGGACACCATGTCCCGGACCTGGCTGTAGGGGAGCCCGGGCTGCGTCTCCATGACCACCGTGTACTTGAAGTGCACCTTGAGCGTGTAGGGCATGGGAATGCTGAGCTTTACTTCCTGAGGGGAGAGGAAGCAACGAGAACTCCTGAGCGTCCGAGGCCTGTCCTGAGTGTGCTCACGGGGAGTACTCGGTGTGGTGGGGAGAGGCCAATAGCTCACCGGCTCGACAGCCGCGGGAGGACTTTCAGAGAGTCCCTAGACCCCTCCGGCCTGGATGGGAATTCCTCCGGGCCAGAAGATCTGGCCACGGGCTGAAGGCCAGTAGGAAATGCGTGCACTGGGCGGGGAAGGTTGTCGAGGGGTGCCTAGCCCAAGGATGGCGTGTGGTGTCAGCTCGCCCACCTTTCCTTTGGGACTCTTTCTATAATCCAGGGAGACAGGCTTATGGTGGATAGCTTAAGCTTTTTCTTTCTCTAGCATTTGAAATAGTGCAAGGAGAAACGGTTACCTTGGACTGTTCTTTTTCTTTTTGACCTAAACGGAGAAGGTAAGTAAAACAAAAGAAGATGGTGAATGAACACTCTGGGCCAGCCCCTGACTTACACAGAAGGGAACCCTCTTAGAACAGGACACCAGCTTCTTACCTTGAACTCCAGGGTGATTCTTCACCCTAATAAACGGTGGGGGAATCCCACTGCAGGGAAATGGGCAAGACGAAGTGAACCCACACAAAGGAACCCAGTCCCTGCCCGCAGGAAGCATACAGGCAAGTGTTGGAGGACCAGCACGTCCCCAGCAATGCATGGGGTTAGCAGGGACCCAAAGTCCAGTTAAACCAGTGGGCTCTGGACTCATGAAAGCAGGGAGTGCAAGATGAGCCAGGGGCCACGAGAAGGAACGTTAGAACCACTTTTTTTTACCTTGTCCTTTATTTTTGTGTATGTTTCCTAAGGTGCATAATATATTAATGAAGCAATATGCACATAATTTATACAAGAGAAATCTGCATGAAGATACTCACTAGAAAGAGCACATGATCAAAACCACTGATCTCAAACCCAGCTAACCGCTAGAATTCCTTGGAAGGTTTTTTTTTCTGGAAATACAGATTCTCAGGTCCAATTCCAGCCCTAAAAAATCAGAATCCAAGGCCTAGGAATCTATATTCATAAAATCTTTCTAGGTTAATATGTGATCCTTGGGGCGCCTGGGTGGCTCAGTTGGTTAAGTGTCCAACTTCGGCTTAGGTCATGATTTCATGGTTTGTGAGTTCGAGTCCCACGTGCTGACAGCTCAGAGCCTGGAGCTATTTTGGATTCTTGGTCTCCCTCACTCTCTGCCCCTCCCCCACTCACGCTCGCGCGCGCGCTCTCTCTCTCAAAAATAAACATTAAAAAAAACTTAATATGTGATCCTTGTTGGGCCCCTAGACAGAAAAGATAAAAACAAAAAAACTGAGGGTGATCTGAGGGGTAATTAGAGAAATTTTAATACAAAATATACACTATAATATTATGTTAATGTTCAATGTCCTTGACATAATGATTGTGCTGCGCTTATGCAGAAGAGTAGAGCTAATGCTCCAGTGTAGGGTGAAATGCCATGAGTCTGTAACTTCCTTTCAAGAGTCTCAGAGGGGAGGGTGGGGAGCGAAGCAAGTACACGGTACAAAACGTTAACAATTGGTGAATTTAGGTGAAAGGTATTCTGGTGTTTATTGTGCTACACTTTTCAACTTTTGATGTGTAGCTTTGACGTTTTTCAAAATAAAGTTGGAAGTGTGGGGAGCACCCGAAAGGGTCCTGGTGATCTGGCAGGCATAACACTCATCCATCCAGGATCTGGACAAACCATCTATTCAATGCATCTCTACCAAACCCTTCTCCTGAATGCTTAATGCTTAAACTCTATTAGTGACCAAAAGCTCCTTCCCCAGGCACTATTCTCTATACATCCGGAGAAGGCCCTTTCATATCTGCCCTTAGCTCTTTGTCTATGCCTCAGGGCTCTGCAAAGCAGTTTCTTTTCCAGATAGACCTCCTTGGACATTTGAAAAAAACCTCTCCATCCCCTTCCAGGGAAATGCGTGTAATAACTCCAACCTTCTCTCTTGGGACATGGTTTCAGTACCTAATGACTGAGGAGTCCGGTGTCTATTTGAGTTGGACACTCCACTGCCCCCCAGAAACCAGCTATATTTGCCCAAGCCCCATGGGTGTTCTAGGACATCTGTTTGCTATGTTTTGGGTGGGTGGATGGTGCAGGAGAGAGGGCCCCTGGGGCTATGTGTTCATAAGCTGAGTGGCATGCTGGGAGGAGAAGAAACCAGAATCTCCCAGAAGCCTGGGAGAGCAACTCTGTCAGGAAGTAGTCTGGAGCATTCCTGCACCCAGGCCAAGGATGTTGTTCCAAGAACACTAACCTGGTGGCAACTGGGGTCTTCTGGGAGCATCAGAACTGGGAGGAGCTGGGATATCAGAATCTGGGGAGGCTTCCTCCTGGAGGTGACAGAGAGGGTGAGAGCCTTCATTCAGACAAAGTTCTTAGTTAGGAGTGGGGCAGAGAGAGGCCAAATGGAAAGGAGCCAGATGTAAATGGCTTCCTAAAAGTTGGAGGGGTGGTAACAGTCAGGGAGACTAAGGAAAGTGCTGGTTAAAGGGGAGGCAGGGTTGGCCTGGTGGAAACAGTAGAAAGGAGAACCCTGACCCCCTCCTAAGAGGCCCTCACTGCCCAACCACATTGGAAATCCGCTGGAGATGAGGGAGGCCCCCGAGTCTTGTGTTAGCTCCCTCTCGCACTCCACATCTTGCTCCTTCAAAGGAGAAGGTCCATTTCTCATTTGTGGGGCATTTAAAACATTTCAAGCCATCCAGGCATAGTAACTCTGACCAGGGAGGGCCACGCCCACAGAGGACAATCAGTTGCACAGTCTAGAGAGAGACAGGTTCCCCGCTGTCAGACATCTGCACAGTAGGCCCAGCAAAGACCACTCACCAGGCCTGGCAGAAGGGCAGGCCTTTGAGGAGTGAAGGGGAAAGCTGGCAAGGCCCAATCTCTGATGCCATGAGGTCATGCTCTAAAACAGATTTCTCTTGTTTAATGGGATTTCCCCAGCCAACGCATTGACTGTTCCTCCAGGTGAAGAGAACTTTTCCGGGAAGACCTAACCTTCATATACTACAGGCTTTGGGTCCCAAGTCACCCGTGACCAGGGGGAGAGAGGTGGGTGGGCACAACGGGTCCCTCAGATGTCTCCACTTAGCACATCTGGGTGTTTTCCTTCCTTCACCCCAGGGTCCAGCTCTGGGCCGCTGGCACCAACCCAAGGTGGACTCGGTGCTAGTGAGTGAATAAGGACAGCGCTTTTGTCACACCGCCCTTCCCCCCCTCCACAGAGAGGCCTGTGAGTCGTGGGGCAGAGGTCGGGGGTGGGAGGGGGGGGGTGGGGGGTGGAAAACAGATCTGGCCTTGGCACTACGTTACCTGGGGCTGCTGCTGAGCATGGATCCGCAGCTCAAGTGGTTCAAGGTAGTTGCAGGGAACGAGCCCCTTCTGTGGTGCAACATCACAAAATCAGAAAGGGGGAAAAGGGTGTGCTCATCGGCACCCATAGCACCCATACCACCACAGGGCCCAGAGATGCGGGGGAGGGATGGGTATATGGGCAAAAGAAGGTAGCTGGTCGGCAAATGAGGTAGCAGACACCTCAGAAAGCTCCGCCATCGGCTGCCAGGATCCCATGGCCAAAGGAACCACCCCGGGTCCTCTGAATACCTGTCCGTTGAACATGACCGTAGCCCAGTTATCATTGCCCTTCTTCAAGACAAAAACGATGTTCCCCGGCATGACCTGCAGCTCTTCTGCGGTCTCAGGCACAAACCCAAACAGCACACGGTGGGCTTCCCCTTCCAGAGCCCTGCAGGAGTAGACGTGAGATGCCGTCCTCTATCCAGCCTGGACTGCATCCCGACCACGGCTCTATGGGACAAGCAACAATGGACATGGGGCCAGGAGACATGCTCCAGGCACCCTCGAGCTCCACATCTATTGCCTCTGGGACCCTGAGCAGGACCAGGCAGGAAACTGCATGTGAACCCGCTCCATAACCCTAGAGGCAGTGGGACAGCAATGAAAGACAAAAGACAACGCAAGACAGCCAGGCATTGCTCTCCTTGCCCTCCCTTCCCTTCCGAGAAGGAAGCTTCCCGGGTGTGCTTGGCCAGCCCTCTGGTCTGGGCTGGGGTAGACAGGGCTAGTGTGACAAGGGGAGCACACAAGTCAGAGGGCAGGTGAGGGCTAGCTGGGTGAGAAAGGGGGGTGGGGAGGAGGGAGGCCAAGTCCCCCGGAGCCACAGCCAGCGGACCAGGCACACAGCCGGAAGGAAATGAAGAGCAGGAAACCAGCTCTGGGCGGGGGGGGGGGGAATGTGTAAAGGTGTCCCGAGACCACCCAGTGGTGTGCTAGGCAATGTCACTGTCCCTTTACCATCTCCCCAAGACCTACTTTGCTCTCGGAGGCCCTGGGAGTGCCGTCTGTGCCACTTTGGAATGTGTGACATCGGGACTGGCTTCAGAGCTGTGTGATGTACCTGCTCTGGCTGGTGGCTCCCTCTCGCTCCCCCTCTGTCCCCTTCCCCTCAGCCCTGTTTCCTGCTTCCAAACAGTGGGCTATTTATGTAGGGGAGACAGACTCCTCCAGCAGGCAGAGTTAGCAATGACTTCATCAGCCCCCTCACTTTTATAGTTGCTGTTGTACTTTTTTTCATTTAAAAAAAAACACAACAAAAACACCTTCTTTATTGGGGAGGGGAGCCAGGCTTGCTTCCTTACTTAGAGGAAATTCCTCAGAAAGCTGTAAGTTGTGTCATTCTTGGCTTCTCATCTTATAGAAGAATGGCTCCTTTTTCTTGAGTTGTTCCTCTTCTCCAGAGACCACGTGCCCATAGGGAGTGAAAAACGCCCACTCGGGAAAGGACACACCACCTAGCTTCCCGCTCTGCTCGCCCGACTCCCAAAAGGTCTGGCCTCCGCCTCTTCTGAGGAGGCTGCTGCCGGTGCAAAATGGCTCCCCAACCTTTGGTCAGTGTTCTGGCCCCGGAGGGACATGTTCCACAGACTGCCACCCTTCAGCAATGACCCTCGCTATGTGGGTGGCTGTGCACGTTGACCTGGGGGCACAGGGACACCATGTAGCTATAGCCAGACCCCTGTGGTCAACCTTATCACAATCCAAGACTCCCATTCCCCCTACATCACTCCGTTCTAACCCGGAAAACAGAAAGAGTCCACGTATTAGGCTAAGTTCTGCAGGATTTAGACCCTGACCCCGGCTTCATCTTCTTCACTCTTTTCATTGCCATCAGTTCAGGCTTGGAGCTCAGATAGTCTGAACACTGATCTAAATCTAACTTACCTGAAGATCTCTGGGGTTTTGGGTCTGGGTGGAGGTTCAGCTGCCTGTGGAACATTCAGGAGAAATGAAGAAGGGAAGGATAGTAAGGGAAGGAGTGGGGGTGAGAACAGACCGTTAATGGTAATTTGAGCCTTCTTCCACACCAGAAAATCAAAGAATGCATTTCTAGCTGGCTCAGAACACTGTCTAGGGAACGGGCACAGTGTACTTTGACTAAACACTGGAAAATCACCCCTCCCCCCAGCCCCTGGGTACAGTTTCACTAGCACAGCAATTTCTCTTGAGCCAGTCCTGGTTTCTGGAGAATTTTAGCTGTCCCAGAGCAACATGGCGTCACGAGGGGTGCTTTTGACCTTGAGCTCGGTCCCTTTCCTAGGAAAGTTTCCAAAAGCTCTGTTCTATAATTAATGCCTGCTATATCACGTGACATTTGTGGGTATTTAAAATCAACTCAGAACCCACTGACCAGGCAGGAATCTCCTTTCAACGTGTTCCCTGTTCTACACTGAATACCATGGAGCCCACTGATCCGGCTTCTTCCTCCTTGTGGTGTCTCTGCTGCTCTGAGGCCCAGGGGGCCTCCACGGGGGCTTTTTTTGTGAAGGAACAAATCAAAGGATCCTGAATCTCTCTAGCCTCCTTTGCTCATCTCACCCTCCAGAGCCCCAGCGTTGGTCACATCCTGGGCTAGCGGCCGTCATTCTGATCCCGGTAGGCTGTCGGTGCTGCCGTCCGAGTGACCAGGTGTGTGAAGCCTGGAGTGTGGCTGTCACGCTCAGAAACCCTTCCCTGTGCTAGTGCTGCCCAGCAGGCTCTAGTGCAACAGCTCAGGTGTTCCTCAGCCTGTCTTCCCTTCTTCCCTTCACAAGGATGGAAATGCCTTCACATTTCTAGACTCCTTACGTCATCCAGTCCGCTCAGAACCATCTCTCTGAGCCCAGATTGGTCAGAAAAACGGCTCCCTCCCGGCACCCATCACATTCCTGAGGGAATCCCCTGCACATAGGCAGATGCATGGAGCGGGACCAGCCCACAGCCTCAGACCCCAGGCCCCACGAGTCCCCTACTAGGCCCTGCGTCTGAGAAGAGGCATCGTCAAAAAGCCTTCTATAGCCTGCCTTTCAATTTCCTGAGAGAAGAGTCCAGGCTTCAGGAGAGACTGTCAACAGAGGCTCTCTTAGAACACAGAGAAGTGAAGACTGGCACTGGGGGGAAGCAGGAGGCTTGGTTTCTGGGAACTTGAGGTTAAACCTAAAACTGCCTCATTCTCCTCACAGTCATGGAACCTGTGACCGAGAATGGCCAGGCAGACACTGTCAGCAGCAGTGAAAGGTCAGTTGAAGGAGCCCTTAACATGAGGCAGTTCAGCACAAATACTGTCCCCAGCTGGATGTTTCCAGAGAGTCCTGGAGACCTGGATCCAGGGAGAAGGACAGGGCTGCCTCACCTGTGGCTGCAGAGGGGCAAACCCCGAGAAACTGTCTTGATCCACCACAGATGCCACCACCTGCAATCGAGGGAGGAAGGTGTAAGGGCCCTGCCAGCACTGTCTCCCCATGCCTCATGGTTTTCCCCGAGATCCCTCCTTTCTCGCACCCTGGGTCCATTCTCACTGGAGCCTGGTCCCAGAGTGGATGGTGGCTAAGGGTTGGATTGTTGACCTTCTGAGTGAGAAGTTCCAGAAACTGAAGTAACTGGTGCCTTTCCAGCCCTGCTAACCCAACAGGCTCTCACTCTAGCTCTCTCTTTTTTTTAATCGAGGTGAAATTCACATAATATAAAATTGACCATTTATTTTATTATTTATTTATTTATCATTTTGTTAATGTTTATTTATTTTTGACAGAGAGACAGAGAGACAGAGAGAGAGAGAGAGACAGAGCACAAACAAGGCGGGGTAGGGGGCAGAGAGAGAGACAGACAGACAGACAGACAGAATCTGAAGCAGGCTCCAGGCTCTGAGCTGTCAGCACAGAGCCCAATGCGGGACTTGAACTTGTGAACTGTGAGATCATGACCTGAGCCAAAGTCGGACACTCAACTAACTGAGCCACCCGGGTGCCCCTAAAATGAACCATTTTAAAGTGGACAATGCAGTAGCATTTAGGACACTCACAATCCTATACAGCCACCACCTCTACCTAGTTCCCAGTCATTTTCCTCACCCCCCAAAAAATGCCACACCCACAAAGTGGTTAGTGCACATCCCTCTCTAGCTAGCACCTGGCAATCACCAAATTGCTTTCTATTTGTGTACGTTTACCCATTCTAGATGGTTCATATAAGGGTAATTATGCAACATGTGGCTTTTGTGTCTGGTTTCTTTCACATAGCGTGATGTTTTCAAGTTTCACCCATGCTATGACTTATATCTGTACTTCATTCCTTTCTATGGCTATTCCATTGTATATCTACATCACATGTTGCCTATGCATTCATCCACTGATGGGCTGAGGGGTGGTTCCACTGACCCAGGAGCTCCTGAGCTCTGCTGCTCTGCCAGAACCAGCTACCCAGTCGGGCAGCGTTAGCCCTACAGATAAGTCAAAGCCAAGTACAGGTCTGGAAGGGTACTGCTGGCTCACTCGGGCTCATTTCTGAGAGGATTTAAGACCTGGATTTAGGGGCGCCTGGGTGGCTCAGTCGGTTAAGCGTCCAACTTCAGCTCAGGTCACGATCTCGCGGTCCGTGAGTTCGAGCCCCGCGTCGGGCTCTGGGCTGATGGCTCAGAGCCTGGAGCCTGCTTCCGATTCTGTGTCTCCCTCTCTCTCTGCCCCTCCCCCGTTCATGCTCTGTCTCTCTCTGTCCCAAAAATAAATAAATGTTAAAGACCTGGATTTAAAGGAGCCCAGTTTACAAAGGAGCATAACCATAGAGCTGTAGAAGTGGGGATATCAAGAGCACCAAGCCAAGAGGATGCCATGCTGGTCCGTTTCACTAACATGTTCCCTCCACATTGACTGAGGGCCTCATAGCTGTGTTTTCTTTCCACTGGCTCAGCCCCCAAGCCGCACACACTGTGACTAAGCCTGTGGCTCCCACCCAGGGTCAGGCTGGAAGGGCAGGATGAGAGGAGCTTGCAGACAAGAAGCTAGAAGCGTTTGCCCACCTTTCTGCAAGACCTCCACACCGGAAGCAGTCTCTAGCTGCCTGCTGGCCGCGGAGAGCACCAGGGGGGTGCCCTCGTCCCAGGAGTCTGTCCCACCCTGGTCCATGCACGGCCCATCCCATAGAAGACCCAGGGGAAGCTGAGTGAGCCTACTTACTGTCGCCTTGCCGAGGTAATCCTTCTTGGCCAGCTGAGCCACTTGCCTCTCGTTTGGTCGAAACAGCCTGCCCACAGGGATCACCACAGGCTCATACAGCTTCTGTTTCTAGAACACACAGCACGGTATTTCCTTATCTGGGAAACAGGGATAATGATGCTTGTCCTGCCTCCCTCACTGAACAGACGCAAAGATTCACTGAGATAACCTTACAGAAGTATTTTTTTTTTAATGTCTCAAGACTGAACTTGTTATTATTTCGGAGTATCTAAGGTAGGAACAGTTGGTTTCTATATTGCCTTACCCTGAGAGGCTGTGTGGACATCTGGCTGTGTTATCTGCTCAGCACGCTTTTTCCCTAGGGGGCTGCCCCTCTCCCACTCTCTGTGGCTCGGGTGGGGCTGTCACTGAGCACAGGGGACGCCACAACCACAAGGTGGCCCAGGGCTCAAGCAAGGCCCATGACAGGCCTCCCTTGGGACTGGTGGCTGCTGACCTGGACAGGCATAGAAAGACTGACTCGAGCCCCCTTCTCCTTGATGTTTTTTAAAAATCTGGTTTAAAACTTGTTTTATCCCAATGTGCTCTGACAAACCATGGATCATTTTCACTATTTGTTCACAGAATCAATGCGTTTTTTTGAGGGCCATTGTGTGCCTGGCTGTGAGGACTCAGAGGTGAGCACAGCCTCTGGCCTCCTGCATTCGGATCCAGCCTCCAGTCCCCAGTCCCCCCGGTGCCACCCCAGAGCCCTCACACCCCCAGAGGGTGGCTGGAGGCAGGGCTCTGCCATCCCCAGCTTTAAGCCTCAGCTCCTCAGCACTTGGTGCCAGGTTCAAGATCCTACATGGAATTGTACCCCAAGATCAGTGTAACCCCGAGCTCAGAGAAGGTAAAAGCACCACGTCTATGGTTCCTCAATCCACGTGTCCACTGAAACAAATACAAATCCAGTGAAAATCCTCTTGCCATCCCGCATCATCCATATACTTACCCAAACACATTCCATGGCTTTGTCAATTTTAGAATGTCTCGGCTCAGACTTCATGCTCATGGCCAAAGCTAAATGTTCCTCAGCCTTTTTCCACTCCTCCTTCTTGGCATACATGAAAGCAACATTATATAACACCTAGAAAAGCACAGACCATAACACAAAACTTGAGGCTGCTCCAAATCTAGGCACCAGGGAAGAGCTTGCCTGTAGCTTCTGGAATGTTGCCTGGAGGCATGCCTCCCTTTCTCAGCTTTCCTGGGAATATCTAAAGTATAACACGATCAATCTTGTTACCAAGTCATGCCCGGTCCAAGGACGGTATTAAGAAAACATCACTTAATGCATAAATCCAACATCATGTGCATTGTTCTTTCAACAATCAAATAGGTCAGGAGGGAACAAAAACTATGGTGTTTCTTTAGTAGCGAGAAGAGTGATGTGCTCAAGGCCCTTTGAAGAGTGGGGAATAAAATCCATGCCTGTGGCCTCCCAGTCCAGCTCCTCCTGCCTCTGAGCCTAGGCTAAAAGGCTGAACAGGTGCAGGGTGGGGAGGGAGAAGTTTCCAGATGCATCATCCTACACCGACACCAGCAGAACACTGCCTGAAACAGAACAAGACTGTGGTATAGTCATCGGGGCAGGAGGAAACTCCATGGACAAAAGTGCAGTAGAGCTGGAAAGAGACCCAGCACAAACCCCAGGCAGCGCTTTACTGGGGACAAGCGGGAACAACACATTCACCAATAATCATGATTTCCCAGGTCTTGAGTTGGGTGGTAGGTTCAAGAGTGTTTGTTTTATTATTATGCCTTCAACTTACGCACACGATCAAATCTTTTTTGGATGCATCAGCAAGATAACACAACCACTTGACGAATGAAGGGAAAAAACCCTCAAGCAAAGTTGGAAAAGCAACAGGGAGCGGAAGAAGATCAAGATGGCAACTAATAAAGCGGGTTAACTTTCCTTCATTTTCAGGACGGTGCAGCAAGGTCTTAGGGTACCCGACACCAGGTGTGGAGAATGAGCTGAGCAGCCAGGAGCTTTGTTCGGATGTCAGTTATAAGAGTCACAGCCTGATGCCCCGGGTGGGGTGGAGGTGGTTTGCCAGAGCCTCAGAGCAGAGGTACGGTGGGTCAACTGAGGCCTAGTAGAGAGGCGTTGGCTGGCCTTCTCTAACATGTAGAGGCAGTGAGGTGCAGGGGTTAAGGGCACAGGTACCCCAGGGCTGTTTCTGGTATGTGGCCTCAGCTTCACTGTAAAATGGTGACAGTGACTGTGGCTGCTTCCAGACTGTTGTAAGGAATAAATGAATAATTCATAGAAAGCGCTGCTGCAATTGCTTGGCGCATGGTGGGTATTTGACAAACATTTACTCCTACTATGACTACTGTTTGCTATGCTATGTTGGGGCTTGATGGAAGGCTGAGCAAAGGAGGGGCTTCATCCCCCCAAGTCCTGCCTGCCTTCTCAGGGAAAGTAACAATGCCTGCATGCTTTAGGGGAAGACCACAGGGCTGAGTTTTGCAGACTGATGCCATCTGGGGATTCTTTGTGTTTGTAATCAGAGGCTAAGACTAGGAAAGACTTTGTGCTCCTGGAAATCGGTGCTGCCTGTTGGAGGCAGTGTCACTGTCATTCTCCTTGCCATCATCATCATCATCATCATCATCACTGATGCCACCTACTGACCACCCATTGTGGGCCTTTTTGTCTACATTATCTCTAAGCCACACAAACCACCATACGAGCTGTGGCCTCACTTCTGTGCGTCTATAGTTTTTCCACTGCAATTCTCTTGTCCCGACCTCACCACCTCAGATTACACATGACCATGAGCTCCTGGGTGCTAACACCTTGTCTTGTGGACCACTGGACCTCTATGCCCAACACTAGCAGGCACTAGAAATGTATACAAAAATACACGGGTTTATTAATGAATGTGGATGAGGTAAGTACTCAGTCTTTCTTTACAGATGATAAGGAGCCTGAGGCTCAGAAATGACATATAACTTAACCTAAAATTGTACAATGAGTAAGTGTTGGGCTGGGATTTGATCCCTATCTACCTGATTCCAAAGTCTTTGCTTTTAATGGTAGCCAGCTTCCAAGATGGCCCCCAGTGATTCTCACTTCTTGGCCCTCACCCTCTTGTTTCCTCCCACAACCAATGTAGCTGACGTGTATAGCCAATAGGATAGTATGGAAACGAGGGGGTGTGGCATTTGAAGCTATGTTGTAAAAGACATTGACCCTCCATATTAATTTCTCTCGGATCACTTCTTTCTCTGGGGGAAGCCAGCTGCCATGTTCTGACAAGACTCAGACAGTGTGATGGAGAGTTTCATGAGCAAAGACCTGAGGCCTCCTACCGACAAGTAACACTAACTTGCTAGACACATAAATCAGCTTAGAAGGTAGACCCTTGGGCCCCAGTCAAGCTTTCAGATGATGGCAGTGTTAGCCAACATCTTGACTGCAACCTCTTGAGAGCCTCTGAGCCAGAACCATCCAGTTACACCACTCTTGGATTCCTAACCCCAGAAATTGAGAGATAATAAATGGTATTGTTTCAAGCCACTGCATTTCAGAGCAATTTGGTATTCATCAATGGATAACCAATGTACTTCCTCTCTGTAACAGTCTGCCACCCACATCACCAATTTGGTGCAGGGCCTCATCCAGATAAAAAGAACGGTTTATCAAGGCAAGTACAGACAGGTGGCAGGATTGTGTTTCCATGGAGTTAGTGGCTGGTGCGGGGTGATGGGACCAGGAGTAAGCCCAGAAGCAAAGATTTAGATTCCCTTCCCAGGCTATTTCTCAGCCTCCATGAACTGTTGCCTTCATGCACGCTCGGTTGGCCCAGCCCAGTGCTGGCCATGTGCGCAGGAAGAAAGGAGAACTCAAGTCTGCTTAAAAATTCCTATTTGTCTCTCTTCGACCTTCTTCTTAAGACCTTTTCCCACAACAGGTTTTTGTCACTCCATGACTGGAAAAACCTGAGACTCTTCAAAAAGAATGGTGTGATTTTGCAGAAGCCAGGATTCTACCCTGGTGGGAAGAGAAGGGGTGGCCTTATAGGTAGGAAAATGACGGGACGGTCCCCTGTGGCATAAATAAGGGCCTTAGACCCTGAAAACTCCAGCTTCACCTGCAAAGAGGCCCCCACAGCCAGTATTTCCTGCCCCTTGGTCATTTCAGCTCCAATTACAGGGAAACATTCCTCCCATAGAATTCTGCTTTGATGCCAATGTTTTATGATCCCTTTTTCTAGAGCCACTTGGTCTTCCAACCGTTTAATCTGTACAAGTGGTTCTCCCTGGGCAGGGGTTTGGGGGGCTGGTGATTAGAAATGTCTAGAGATATTTTAGGTTGTCCTGTGGCCGGGAGGGGTGGGGCTACTGGGATCTGATGGCTAGAGGCTAGTGTACTGCTAAACCAACCCCAGTGCCCAGGACAGTCCCCTACAACAAAGCAGTACCTGCCCCAAGGCATCAGTAGTGGCCTGGTTCAGAAACCTGACTCTAGAAGCTGGCCGAATTCGAACCAGTTCTCTGAAATTTCCAAAGCCTCGTTTTCCGAGACTATGAGAAGCTGTTAGCCTGCTGCAGGGCAGGATGGGGGCACATGTCCCCAGGGGCCTGGGCAGCTGTGGCCTCTATTATTAGCCCTGAGCAACCCTGAGAACGCTTGGCTTCTCCTGCCTAAGAGACTAAAGCAAGGGGATTTTTTTTATCAGCAATTCTTCTAAATAAAGATCTGATAAGTGCAGGGATTTTAGGTTTTAAAGCTGGTGCTGTGTATTTGGAGTTTAGGAGGGGGGTGGGGAGGGTTGGTTGGAGAAAGCACACGAGGCTGTGAAGTCAGAGCCAGTGATGTTTCTCCCTTCTGGTAACACAGAAAATAAGTTCTCCTTGTATGGAAACCTTCCCTCAATTTGTGCTTTGAGCTGTTCTTTGAACTAGGGAGGACAGATTTGTGCCAAATTATCCTCACTCTTTCTCTGGGTATCGACCAAGTACATGAGGCCTGAACCATTAATAGTAAAGAGTGTGGTCTGTAACTTGAACGGAGCGAGGTTACGGCAGGTCCTGCGTGGATAGCAAACCCATGATTTTGGATTTGTTAGTATAATGTTAAGCAAATAGCTTGTCAACCTGAATTATGAAAATTATTATGAATACTTTCACAGGCCAGCACACTCGGGTCCAGCCTCCCTTCAGAGAGCCCAGCAGGCTCATTTCTGCACGGTCCTTTGAGCCTCGTTAAGAAAATGCATGCTTCAATAATCAGAGACTCCAGGATGAGCCTGACGGTATCAATCCGAGGCTTTTCTCTCTTTCTTCTTCTACTTGTTTTTTTTTTAATGTTTATTTTATTTTTGAGAGAGAGACCAGAGTGTGAGTGGGGAGGGGCAGAGAGAGAGGGAGACACAGAATCCGAAGCAGGCTCCGGGCTCTGAGCTGTCAGCACAGAGCCCGACTCGGGGGCTCAAACCTGCAAACCATGAGATCATGACCTGAGCTGAAGTCAGACACTTAACCCACTGAGCACCCCAGATGCCCCAATGCGGGTCTTTTCTTAAGGGGAAATCGGAGTCCCGAGGCACAGGAGGCTTTTCCAAGCCCCCAGGGGTTTCAGCAGATCGCTGTGCATCAGAACTGTCTGCTGTCCCTCAGCCACCGTGCACTCCTGCCCAGGCTGGGCCCTTCCTCCTTACCTCACAGGCAAACAGCTTGAACTGCAGCCCCAGAATCTTGTAGTCTATCAGCTGATTCCCTCGAAGCTGAGTCAAGGCCTCTTTAAGGTCTTTGATAGCTGAATCATATCTGCAGGACAGAGAGAGAGGAAACACAGTCCAGGGCACAGAGGAGCAAATGTGGGACAGGATGGGTGTCTGCATCCTCCCTTTCCTGACCCATCTCACTGGGACAAAAAGGCTTGCTGGTCCCTTTTGGCCTGCTCTAGTTCTTTGCCAAGCCCGAGCCCCAGTATCTCCTAGTGCTCAGTGTGAGTGGCGCCCCGTGGCGTGTGCATGCCAGCACCCCTGTCCCCTCCCCCAATCCACAGTCTCAGGAAGCCACAGGGATTTTCTTCTCTGTTAACTGCATTCAACTCCCACCTTCCTGACAAGCGGCTTGTCACAGCGGAGCCCTCACCCTCGCTGCCCCTGAGTCTCCGGAGCTGATTTGGAGCACTGCTCCCTCCCCGCTCCCCACCGTCAGGCCGGGCACAGCTCCCGGGACCCCTTCCACGGCCCACGACATCACCCTCCTTCCCGGAGCTTTCTCCTTCAGCTTCTTTGGAGTCCAACTTAGCTCTTGGTTTTGCGGCCTTCTTAGTCTCCCCCGGCCGCTGCCCTCCCCACACACTTTGGAAAACAGAAGAAAGAAACCACCAATTAAGCCAGATGGCTTTTCTAATGCTGCTCCTGGCACTGCCCTTTGGCTTTGTTGCATTGGCACCGTGCTCACTGGCTCAAGGTGTACGGGGCTGCTGTCGCTGGATTTGCGACAGAGAACAGGGCTGACCACATCAACAGTGCCTTCCTCAATGTGGGCAGGACCCAGACCAAGTCTCCTTGGCCTGCCCCTGACCTCCACAGAGGCCCCAGTGAGAGGCAGCCCTTGCTGGGCGGCAGGGGGTGGGAGGCACGAAAATCAAGCCGTCCCCACCTCCCTAGCGCCCTGGCCCGGCAGGAACAAATTTCCCTGGCTGGTTGTGGGCAACAGAAACAACAGTGCCGAGGCCACTGTCTGACCTGGAGCTGCCGTGAGCAGCTGCCCTTGGAGGCAAGCCTGGAATCAGGTCACGGGCTGGTCGCGTGGTGTAGGGCAGGCACCCCAGGACAGGGGCCATGAGAGCAGGACAAGGCCCATCAGTTCTGCTATTAACCGGGAGACCTTGGCAAAGTACTTCCCTGGTCTCAGGTTCTGCACCAATAATACGAGCATAGGGGCGCCTGGGTGGCTCAGTCTGTTAAGCCTCTGACTTCAGCTCAGGTCAAGATCTCACAGTTTATGGGTTTGAGCCCCGCATCAGGCTCCATACTCAGAGCCTGCTTGGCATTTTCTCTCTCCCCCTCTCTCTCTGCCCCTCCCCCTCTTGTGCTTTCTCTCTCTCTCTCTCTCTCTCAAAATGAATGAATGAACTTAAAAATTTTTTTTAAATACTTAAAAATAACATGAGTGTATTATGTATAGGAGCATATTGTATTCGAGGAGCATATAATAGGAGGAAGTTCCTAGGATGTGGTCCAAGATCTAATTTCTGGAGTCAAAACCACTTGGACCTGAGTCCTAGCTCTGCCACTTATGATCTGGTGATGGAGAGAAAGTTGTTGAATTTGTCTGAGTCTGTTTGCTCCTCTTCACAGAGAATAATTGTAGCATGTGCCTCCCAGGGTTGTTGTGGGAACGAAGTGAGATGTGCTCAGGATCATGCTTGGCACACACAGCAGGTTTACTGCTATTATTATTAATTATTTTAACTCTAAAATTCTGGCAATTAAATTCATACACCCATCCATTATTACGTGCTGAACACGGTACGGCGAATGAGGTATTATCCGGAGGTAAAACCCCACGACTGTAGCAGCTGGAACCGTGACCTCAGCAGGCTTCAGGGCTGACCAGGAGGACCGGCTGGCCTGACAGGCCTAAGCTGCGTGAGCCCCGGGTGGCTGGGGCAGAAGCTAGACATTCTGTCACCCTTGCTTTGAAGTAACTCCCACAGCGGCGGCGTCTATAGGAGTAATGGAAGAAAGGCTGCATCTGAGCCAGGAGAATGGCTTTCTCTCTCACATCCTTGCTGTGTTCACACAGATGATGGTAAAACCCGTTAAAAGCACACAGCCACTCCTTCAGAAGCAGGAAGCACGTCAGGTCGTTTCTATGTTCTTGGAGACGTTGCGGAGAAGGGGGAGGGAGCGGGCATCCCTGTTTCTTCTTTCTAAGCTGGGAGACTGGGTGACTGGCTCGGATTCACGGAGCCCAGAAGAAGGGCAGGCGGAAACACAGGTGTCCTGGTCCTTGGGCACATGCACTTTGCACCCTGCCAGGCGCCTGTGTGTGAGGTAGCGGAAGGGCCCCAGAGGGCATGCTTGGAGCGCTGCCAGCGTCCACCTGCACCTGTGCCTTCCTCCCTGGCCAGCTGGCCGCGCAGGCGGGTTTCAGCTGTGACGTAACACTGCCTGTGTCTACCTGGTAGTGAACGAGCTCCACACGACCCTCAGAATTCTCCCGTCCAGTCCGACAGGTTCTAAAGATCCGGGTCCCGGTGGGAGGGAGAGAGAAAGAGCTGACAGATTACTCAAAGTGCTCACTTTGTGCTAAAAATGTCTGGTTTCAAAGCATCACCCTAACTGCCTGCTGCACCCACAGCGTCCCCTAGGAGGCCAGGGTGCTGGCAGCTTCCTGCGGGTTCTGCTGGGCCAGGCGGGAGGGCTTTCTCCACACCCACCCAGAGATGCTCTCTCGGGCTGCCCTGGACCCAGAGCCCCCATCCCCACCCAGGGAGGGCTCACCAGCACAGCAGCAACCTCGCGTGGCTTTTCACCAGCTCTGAGCCCGAGAGGGTTTACAATCCTCATTTTTGTAGTACTCCCCGTAAAGGTTTCTCAGGGACCACTGACGTTCCTGATTGTTCCTGCACCACCACTGCCCAGGCAGCCCAGGATCCTGCAGCTCCTGCACTTGTATCCAGGATGCTGGAGAATTCTAGCAAGCTGAAGTCAAAATGTGAGACACCTCCATGCAGGGGGAGGCTCTGTTGTGCTGCGTCTGTGGGCCAGCTCCGTCTAAAGTGTTCGCCGTTCCTATCACAGCCCTAAGATTCATAAGGCTCAGGGTCTGAACTGCAACTTAGAGCTCCTTCCCCTTCCAAAGGAGAAGGCTGGGTCGGACAAGGTCCTGGTCAGCACTGAGGCACCGCCTGCCTTCTCGGACACGCACTCAAACTTCGTTCTCTGCAATTTCATAATGATGGGAGAGCCATGCAACAACACGTAAAAGTGGGGGAAATGGAGAGAAAGAAGCACGCATAACATTGTCACCCTACACAAGTCCCATTGTAATCTGGAAGAATTCCTAACCTACTCATTAAGAAGTCATTTTCCTGGACCCCATGGCACTCATTTCATTTTTTTTTTTAATATATGAAATTCATTGTCAAATTGGTTTCCGTACAACACCCAGTGCTCATCCCAAAAGGTGCCCTCCTCAATACCCATCACCCACCCTCCCCTCCCTCCCATCCCCCTCCCTCCCACCCCCCATCAACCCTCAGTTTTTTCTCAGTTTTTAAGAGTCTCTTATGCTTTGGCTCTCTCCCACTCTAACCTCTTTTTTTTTTTCCTTCCCCTCCCCCATGGGTTTCTGTTAAGTTTCTCAGGATCCACATAAGAGTGAAACATTTTGGTATCTGTCTTTCTCTGTATGGCTTATTTCACTTAGCATCACACTCTCCAGTTCCATCCACGTTGCTACAAAGGGCCATATTTCATTCTTTCTCATTGCCACGTAGTACTCCATTGTGTATATAAACCACAATTTCTTTATCCATTCATCAGTTGATGGACATTTAGGCTCTTTCCATAATTTGGCTATTGTTGAAAGTGCTGCTATAAACATTGGGGTACAAGTGCCCCTATGCATCAGTACTCCTGTATCCCTTGGGTAAATTCCTAGCAGTGCTATTGCTGGGACATAGGGTACATGTATTTTTAATTTTTTGAGGAACCTCCACACTGTTTTCCAGAGTGGCTGCACCAGTGTGCATTCCCACCAACAGTGCAAGAGGGTTCCCGTTTCTCCACCTCCTCTCCAGCATCTATAGTCTCCTGATTTGTTCATTTTGGCCACTCTGACTGGCATGAGGTGATATCTGAGTGTGGTTTTGATTTGTATTTCCCTGATGAGGAGCGACGTTGAGCATCTTTTCATGTGCCATGGCACTCATTTCAACATAATCTCTTCTAGCACTTTCCCCTTTCTGCTTTGTGTTATAGGTATTAGTGTTCATGACCTCTTTCTCCCTTTTAATTTTTAAGTTCCTTAAAGCAGAGGGTATATTTTGCTTGCTTTTAATTAATTCCATAAACATTTATTAACTACTATATTAGACACGGGAATACAAGAGTGAATAACTAAAGATTTCTCTTGAGAAACTCAAAGAGTAGTGAAGGAGATAAATATATAAGCCAATATCTGTCACCGATGTTATTTTCTTCTTCTTTTTTTAAAAATTTATTTATTTTCAGAGAGAGGGAGGGAGAGTGAGCAGGGGAGGGGCAGAGGGAGAGAGAGAGAATCCTAAGCAGGCTCTGCACTCTCAGCACAGAGGCCAATGTGGGGCTCGAACCCACAAACCTCAGGATTGTGACCTGAGCCAAAACCAAGAGTCGGTACCCCCACAGATGTTATTTTAAAAGGCACAGAAGAGGGGCACCTGGGTGGCTCACTAGTTTAAGCATCCAACTCTTGGTTTCAGCTCAGGTCATGATCTTACAGTTTGTGGGTCTGAGCTCTGCATCAGGCTCTATGTTGACAGTGGGGAGCCTGCCTGGGATTCTCTCTCCCACCCTACTCTCTCTCTCTCTCTAAAAAAATAAATAAACTTTAAAAAAGGTAAAAAAAAAAAAAAAAAAAAAAAGAAAGAAAGAAAAAAAGAAAAAGGCACAGAAGAGAGTGGTTACTGCCGTAGTGGTCGAGCAGACTCGGGAGAATGCTTGCAGGGTGAGTGAGTGGGTGGGCAGCTGCGGGACCACATAGAAGCAGGCCAAGGAACTTTATCCTTTAGTACTAGAATCCACTGGAAGTGTTTTTTTAAATTTTTGATAGAGAGCAAGCACGTGTGCCCACAGGCGAGGGGCAGAGGGAGAGAGAGAGAATCTTAAGCAGACCATGCTCTGTGTGGAACCTGACGCAGCGCTTGATCTCATGACCCTGACCCTGGGATCATGACGTGAGCCCAAACCAAGAGTCATAGACACTCAACTAACTGAGCCACCTAGTTGCCCCCTGCTGGAAGTTCTTAAGCAGATCACATTTATTTTTTAAAGATCACTCTGGAATAAGTAAGACAAGACCAAGGGATGAGAAACCAGTTTGGAAGTGATTGCAACAGTTCTGGTGAAAATGAGGGTCTAAAGCTGATGGAGAAAAATGGGTGGGTTTAAGAGATATTTGAGAGGTCAACTTGACAAGGTTTGGGAAAAGAAACATGCTGGGTTGATCCCAGGTAGAGATTTAGCAGCTGGCTGGCTACAAGTGGAGGTCAATGCTGTGGGAAAGGGTGAGATTCCTAACGGTTCATGTACAGATTTTTAGGGGACACAGAACCCCCTGAGATTGTATGTAGAACTATGTATGTGCTTGTGTGTGCTTTTCTGGAAAGATAGCACTTGTGCTAGAAGGGAAAGTGTCAAGGGCAGAGCCTTGGGAGGTGGGGACACTAATGCCTATAGATCGAGCAGAAGAGACAGCTCAGAAGTCCAGAATAGTGGCTTATTTATATTATTTCCTCAGTAGATAGTCGCTGAATTGAAGATAAAGTTTGGTAGACTTTTTTCTCTCAGATTTAACTATTATCAATCACAGACTAATTGAATCCTAGGTCTCATTCCTGTATCTTTCTAAGATCTCTGCTTCACTCAAAATCCAAGCCTTTCTGGGACTTCTGGGTATTTTTGTGTAGAAATTTCTTCTGGGAGCCTTCCCTCATTGCCAGTTGTCTCCCCTCATTAATGGCTGTTAGAGCTAATTAAAGGATGGCCTTAGAGTTCGTCTTTTGAGATTTCAGACTAACTGGAGGATTTGTGCTCAAGCCTCCCTGCTCATTCCATCCATCTGGAGAACATAGGGATGAGGGAGTGGGGGGACAAGGAGAATAAGGAGAGAGAATAAGAAGGGAGACAGAGGCAGGACGCCACCAAAAGCTAAATGCTTGTATATGTCTTCCTTCAATCCCAGGCTTTCTCTCCCTAGATAGCCTCTGTGTCTGTGGTTTTTCTTCTGGGAAGACTTCACTCCGGCCCTTCCTCATTCAGGTAATTGTATCTACATCTTGGAAGTCCTCTGAGCCTCTAATGGTTGCCCCTAGCAACAGCTGAGCACAGCAGCTTTCTAGGCTCTGTTTCTGATAGATCCTACGATCCAAGCCTTTCAAGATTGCCCAGGATGAGAGCCCAGCCGTTCCCCATACCTGGATGTTCTCTGCTATTTCCCCATTGCCCTGCCTCACCTGCTGAGCATTCTCTCTCTCTCTCTCTCTCTCTCTCTCTCTCTCTCTCTCTCTCTCTCTCACACCCACACACACACACACACACACACACACACCACACCACCCACACCATGACCTCACCATTTTCACTGTTTGAAAGTTCTTCCTTAGGCTGAGACAAACTCTCCTTCCCTAGAACTTGTGCCCATTAATAGAACAATGTCTACAAAGGGAGGTTTGCCATCCCCTAAGACATTTTAAATTGATGCTTAGGATATTTTTCCTTTGCTATTTGTATGTCTGTTTTGGGGGTATTGGGAGGTGAGGAGTGGGAATTGAGATTAGCTTTCATTTTGCATTTATGTAGTGTTTTACTAATGATTTTGTGTTGACTGTAAACATAGGAGAAATACAGATAGGCTGATAGAAGACAATGGAAATCCCTAAAATGTCACCAACCCAGAAAGAACTCCTGCCAATGTTTTGGCCTATGGCCTTCCAGACCATTCTGTGAAACAGAAATGGAATTGTGTTATACATATTGAACTCTGTGTTTTAAAATTTAACGTCTACTGTGAACTTTTCCCCATATTAATATATAAGCTACTTATTTATCTGTATTAGTATATCCTTATACATATGTTAATAGTTTGCATTGTCATTTTGGGGGCCAAACTGTATTTCATTGAATGGATTAAACCAGGCTTTTGTAAACACATTCTGTGGAAATGCAGGAGGGCCTTGATGTGGTCTCATGGTAATCCTCATTGTGTGATAACTCAATACCTCCTCCTAGTAGTAGACCATCACGGGTATTCCCTTGATGACCAAAATATTTGCCACCAGCACTGCCCAAGCTATGATCCATCAGGGATGCTGGCGGGGCATCACACCCGCTGAATGGAAGGCCTACGTTACGTAGGCTCGTTGTGCGCTAAGACACAGCAGATTTATAACTGGGAGGCAGGCTTGTGTTCCCTCCCTCTTTCCTTGGGGAGGGCTTCTGCCTCATGCTGACTTTTGCATAACAGCCAGAGAAGTTCCAGTCACACTTCCCAACAGAAGCTGGAAAGATACTTCACAAACACCAAGCCCAGCGGCACCAAGACCCTGTCTGGGCTTCTCTGCAAACTTCCCCAGCTTGTGCAACACAAACCACTTACTTCTCTATCCGGTAATAGAGCATCCCTCTTTGGAAGTAGGCCACTGCCAAGTGCTTGTCTCGGTTAATGCTTCTGGTGAAGGCCTGTGGAGAGAGAAAGGATCTGTAGGTGGCCAAGGACTCAGGCGGTGAGGAATGTGAGATGAGCCCAAAGGGAGAGGCAAGAAGGGTCATGAGAATGGTCCGGATCTTGAAGGTGACAAGAGGTCAGATACCTCTGTAAAATGGAGATGTTAGGGGCACCTGGGTGGCTCAGTTGGTTAAGCCTCCCACTTCGGGTCAGGTCGTGATCTTGCGGTCGTGAATTCGAGCCCCTTGTCAGGCTCTGTGCTGACAGCTCAGAGCCTGGAGCCTGCTTCGGATTCTGTGTCTCCCTCTCTCCCTCTGCCCCTCCCCGGCTCATGCTCTGTCAATCTCTCTCTCCCAAAAATAAAATTAAAAAACGTCAAAAAAATTTTTAAAAGGAGATGCTAGTATCTGAATTTCAAGATTACTGACTGAATATCAAGATTACTGACAATTAGATATGAAAACAATTAAAATGGTATTATATATATATAGTATTATACTTATTTAGTAAATAAAAATTATGAAATCAAAATAATAACAAGAATGCATGTAAAATGCCAGTAGTAAGGACGGAAGCAGGAAACCAAGTAAAGGCACGGAGAATGAGGGGCCCAGAAGCTGAAGAACTGGAGGACGCATCTATGCAGCGAGAGGAAGGCCCGGCAGTGAGCCAGCAGGGAGGTGACCGGCGACCCCTGCACAGCCTCACCAAGGAGCCCCTCCGCCGAGGCGGGAGCAAACAGACCCCGCTGGCATAGCTGTGCCCAGACTGGCTGCTGTGCTCAGCCAGCCTCTCCCCTGACAATGTGCTCTTTGTCTCCAGCAGCCCCCGGAATCTGGGGTGCTGTTCACTCAGCCCCTGAGAGGAGGTGGGGACTGAGATCCTCCCCTGGCCAGATGTGAGGTCCTCGCCTCTGCTCCCATCTGCCCCCCTTAGGCCTGACATGAACTTGTCAGGCTGTGTGGGTATTCCAAGTGTCTTCACTCCTCTCCCTTTGCCCACTGGCTGGTCACAGTCACGGCCAGGATGGCTGTGGGAGGAGCTCTGGCTCTAAGGGTGCTGGGGAGTCTGTCCATACCCCCTTGCCAAGACTGGCCATAAACGGGGAAAATAGCATTTACACGGTGGCGTGAAGCGACACAGAATTGAATAGTTGCTGCCTCACCTAATCCTCATCTTTGTCCCTCTCAGGAAACTGAGAGTCAGGAGTCTACGTGACTTGCCAGAGACCAAGGTCTAGAGAGAGGCAGAGCTGGCAATCGAACCTAGATCTTCTGCTTCCAAATTCCAGTCCCTCTCCAGCTTACCCTGACGAACCCAAAGAGTGATTACTGAGAATGCTCAACCCTACACTAGGGAATATGAAAGAGAAAAAAAACATTTGAAAAAGATGCCATGACACCCACAGCATGCCCTCGGCAGACATCATTCATCAATCACAGTATGATTTCCTTCTGGCAGCCTCAGAAGCTCCCCAAAAAGTGGAAGATTAATGAAAATTGTCACTTGAGAGGAAATCTATGTTCCTTAAGTCCCTCCTCTTGATCGCAAGGCTGGCAAAGCTCAGGCACACGAAGGGGCTTTTTAACCAGGTGTGAAGCAGTGAGGTGGAAATCTTGTGGCCAGCAGGAGTTCAGAGAAGGAAACAAAACCAGGAGAGTCTTCATAAACGTGTTAAAGAATGACTCCAGAGCGATTTGAATTTAATAGACGGACAAGAAAGGAGAGCAAAACCCACAGCGAGTGGTTCCCAGCCCAGAGCCCAATAGAACCACCTGGGGAGCTTTTAAAAACTAACGCTGCTCAGGCCCCTCCCCAGGCCAATTCAATCAAGATCCCCGGGGGGTGGGGCCTGTGCAGCTCTTGCTCTTTCAAAGCTCCCGAGAGGTTTCTAAAGCTCTAAAGCGCAGCCCGGATTGAGAACCACTAATTACGGCACAGAGGAGGCCCCCCGGCGAGAGGGGAGAGGGGCCTCCACTCACCTTCTCCGCCTCGGGCATGTTTTCCAGGATTGTGTGCATGCAGCCGATGTTGAAGCAAATCCTGGAGTGGGGGTCCTGGACTGCAGTGAAGGCATCCAGGGCTCCCTTCCAATCCTTCTTGTCAGCTGCCAGCACCCCTTCATTCCAGAGGCTGATGGCCTCAGCCAGGGACATGGTCAGGCGCAGGCCAGGGGGCTTGGGGGGGCTGCCAGGGGACAGGGAGAGGGCAAGCTGGTGTTTCCCTCAGCAGGGCCACTCTCAGACCCTCGCTTCCCTGTTGCGGTGCTCAGAATGTGCTCCCTGAAGACAACCTCTCAGTGTTGCAAAGGTTCAGGAAATGTCCCCACCTTTTGGCAACTGACGCACAATCCTAACATGAGAGAAAAGGAAAGAGAGAGGGAGGGCAAGTAGGGGCGGAGTGTGGAGGAGAGGAAGTACATCAGATACTGCCTGCCATGGGTCACTTCCCCAAAATGCTTCTGCTCTGTCTCCCAGCTGGCTTCTCTCTTCCACCCCTTGCTTCGGGGCAGGTTCTGGTCAGGTCTCTGCCCCCAGGCTCAGGGCAACCTCGACAGGTGGATGCACCTGCTTGGGCCTCCGTTTCCATATTGTTACTAAATGAGGGTGTTGGGGGTGCCTGGATGGCTCAGTCTTTTAAGTCTTTGATTTCAGCTCAGGTCATAATCTCACAGTTCACGGGTTCAAGCCCCTCGTCGGGCTCTCTGCTGTCAGCACAGAGCCCGCTTCAGATTCTTTGTCCCTGCCTCTCTCTGCCCCTCCCCAACTGGTTCTCTCTCTCTCTCTCTCAAAATAAATAATAAATTTTTAAAAACTTAAAAAATTGAGGGTGTTGGATGATAGGATAGTTCTCTTCAGTCCTAAATGAATTCCTTGCTCACTTTCTCACAACCTCATAGACTGTCTGGATAGATTTGTTTTTGATCTTGAGCGAAAACAAGCAATTAACAAACTACTGAGACAGGATGGTCTTGGGTGTCCACCTGGATCTGAGATAACTGTTATGAACTCGTAGGAAGCTCAGAGGGGATCAATTTCCCACAAAGGAGGAATTCTGTGTGGCAGGTGAGGATAATAAAATCAAAAAATAAGAAACAACAAGGAGCCGGATCAGTCAGTTAAGTGTCTGACTTTGGCTCCGGCCATGAAGGTCATGATCTCCCAGTTTGTGAGTTCAAGCCCCACATTGGGCTGTGTGTTGACAAGTGAGGAGCCTGATCAGGATCCTCTGTCTCTCTCTCTCTCTCTCTCTCCCTCCCCAGTTCTCTGTCTCTCTCTCTCTCTCAAAAATAAACATTAAAAAAAATTAAAAATTAGGAGCCAGATATGACAGTGAATTATGAATTCTTTCATCCCTCTGTGAAAAACTGAAGACAGGAGGAGTCTCGTTGATAACTAATGCGTTCCTAGTCTCCACAAAAACGGGTTTAAGATTCCTTTCCTTGCTGTCCTGGAAAAGGAAGGATCAATGAAACCTCCCTGGAGAGTAATTGGGAGCAGAGAGTATAACTAATTTTACTTGCTCGATCCTGACTTCTTGTTAACATTGGTTCAAATGCATGTTTACGAGGATCAACTATTGTTCTGTAGTAACCAAAAGAACTCACAGGTTATCACTAACCTTCCCCAAACAGCCCGAAAACAAACTTTAAAAATGTACCTTCCATAGGGCTTGCAGGACCGACTGAGAATCGAGAAGGTGTGCGTGTGTCTGTATGAAGCATCCTCTGTGTTTGGAAGCCCTTCCCACCTCACTCCTTTGCCTGGAAAAGCCCAGTTAAACGTCCCACTTCTCTGAGATCTCGCCGCACGATTCAGGAAGTAGAGAGAGTTTTCCCTTACTTTGAATTTCTTTTAATGTTTATTTATTTTTAAGAGAGACAGAGATAGAGTGTGAGCAGGGAGAGCCAGAGAGACAGGGAGACACAGAATCGAAAGCAGGCTCCAGGCTCTGAACTGTCAGCACAGAGCCTACTCGGGGCTGCAGATCATGACCTGAGCCAAAGTTGGACGCTTTGCCGACTGAACCGCCCAGGCGCCCCTCCCCTCCTTTGTACCACCTCGTCCCTAACACTTAGGCTGTATTTGTTGCAATTTATTTCTGCATCTGCTCAACGCCTGCGAGCTGGGCCATGGCTTCTCATGCTAGGACCCCCAGAACCAATGCTCAATTAAATGATGAAGGGATATCTCAAAAGGAAGTTAGAAATCATTGGCAAATGACTGGCAGGTGGCAGTGATACTGGAAGGAGATACTGTGACTCCAACCAGTGAATAATCAAAACTTGATTAGCATGTATGTTGATTATTACTAGGAAAACCAAGTCGTTAAAAAATTTTTTTTAATGTTTATTTATTTTTGAGAGAGGGGTTGAGAGAGAGAGAGAGAGAGAGGGAGAGGCAGAGGCAGAGAGGGGAAGACAGAATCGGAAGCAGGCTCCAGACTCTGAGCTGTCAGCACAGAACCCAACCTGGGGCTCAAACTCATGAAGTGTGAGATCATGACCTGAGCCAAAACTGGACACTCAACCGACTGAGTCACTCAGGAGCCCTGAAAACCAAGTGGTTTTGTAGCTAAGCTAGATTTTATTTAAACTTTTTTTTGTTGTTCCTTATTTTTTATTTTATTATCCTCACCTCCCACACAGAATTCCCCTTAAGCTGACCCCCATGACTTTTCTAGCCTTATTTTCCAGACTGTGCCTTCACAAAGCCCTACAAACTCTCCCACTTGTTTCTGTCCCTCTAGGTCTGCATTTCCTGCCTCTGCTTTGGCCCAAGCCTCTTCATCTCATGTCTGCACCTTCAGACCCACCTTGCATAGCGCCTGCTCAAAGATCACTTGCCTTCAGAAGCCACCTGGAAATAATCAGGCTCCCCCGAAGCCCGCAAACTGTGATCTCACCTTCTCCCATGTGACACTTAATGACTCTCCCCCCCAGAGAAGAGTTATGTGTGTGCACCTGCATCTTGGCCCCTCACACAGACCGTACACATCCAGGGGGCAGTCCCGGGACAGCCCCATCCTTGTATACCCAGAGCACCAGAAATACTATTCATACTCAACTCTGTCCACATTCTCACCATCCCTCCTGTTGCAGAGCCTCTGTCACTCCTCACCTCTCCTCATCCCCTCCATCCATTCTCCACACTGCAGCCAGATTGGTGTTTTAAAAGACAAGTCAGATCACATCCTGCCCCTGTGTTGAAACCTTCAAGTGCCTTTACATAGCTCTTAGAACACAATCCATACTCTTCCTGCTGCAGAGAGGAACCCCTGCCTGCTGCCCCATGCTCTTTCTGTGCCATTTTCCCCTGCCAGTCCCCTCTCCCAGTCCCATCTCCTTCCCGTGTTCTCGAAAGAGACAGACCTGTTCCGTCTGCCTGCAATGTTCTTCCCCCAGCCCTCTACCTGCTCGTTTCTACTCATCTTTCATGTCCTCTGAATGGCCCTTCTTGACTGTGACCTCTCTGTGGTCACCTTACTGTGTCTCCCAGCCATCGGTTCTCTCTGATCATGGTGCTTTTCTTGTTTTTGTTTTTGTTTTTTGTTACATTTTTAAAATATTTGTATTTATTTTTGAGAGAGAGGAAGAGAGAGAGAGAGCAAGCATGATCTGGGGAGGGGCAGAGAGAGAGGGAGGCACAGAAGCAGGCTCCAGGCTCTGAGCTGTCAGCACAGAGCCCGATGTGAGGCTCAGCCCTGCAAACCGTGAGATCATGACCTGAGCCGTCAGACGCTTAACCAACTGAACCACCCAGGTGCCCCTGTTTATTTGTTTCTTAAGGAAGCTCTATACCCAACACGGGGCCTGAACTCACGACCCTGAGATCAAGAGTCGCCCGCTCTACCAACTGAGCCAGCCAGGTGCCCCTCATCAGTGTTTGTCCCAGTTTGTAACTGCATATTGTCTGTGAGACTGTTTCTGTGGCCCTTGCAGAGACTGTCATTACTACCGTCCTTAATTACAGCAGTTATTGATACTGTTAGGAGATGGTCTTCTCAGCCACTCTTCATTCCCCTTCCTCTATTTGGTAGAACCCCACTTTTGTTCAAGTCTCCACTCTCCTGACGCCATGTGCTCCAGGGAAGATAAACCCCTGGTGCTGCCCCAGGGAGTGGGTTCTGACTGGTTTAGACACAGGTCTGAGATTTAATTCTGGTTAATAAGACATCAGGGGAAGTCGGCTAAGGATTTCTGGGAGAGAGATTTTTTTCCCCATTAGTGAAAGACGCATGGGAAGAAACAGTAGCTGTTTCTTCCCTAGACAGTGTTGTGAAGATGTCCCTAGAACAGTGGCAGCTTTCTTGTCACCATGAGGAGAGCCAGCTAAGATTGTTCAAGCCAAAGTCTTAAGGAAAGGAGGATGGAAAACGAAAATAAAAAACTGGATTTCTAATGATGTTAGTGAGTTCCTAAATTAATCCATCTTAGAGCTGACCCACCTCAGGACTTCTTGTTTGGCGAGATAATAAATATATTTGTTGTGTGAGCCATTTTAATGGGGTTTTCTGTTAGTTTAAAATATTTTGACAGAGGGGAGCCTGGCTGGCTTAGTCAGAGGAGCGTGTGGCTTGTGATCTCAGGGTTGTGAGTTTAAGCCCTACGTTGCGTGTATAGATTACTTAAGTAAGTAAAAACTTTAAAAACAACAACAACAACAACAACAACACATTCTGACAGATATAGCACTGTATTCGCATTCCTAGCATAGCACTCGATATAGTAGGTGTTCAGTAAACATTATTTCTTGAATAAATTTTGCTGAGACATAGTTTGGATAACAAAGTTGCAGCTCAGTACCTTTGAAATTACTCCAACATTCTGAATAAGCAGGGTTTACGTCTCAGTGGCTAACAGGTCACAAAACTCATGTTGCATGCTTGCATTCAGCTGGAAGGTAAGAACATTCCCAGTGTTTTCCTTTCTCTCTGAGGGAGAATCCTGGGAAATCGAACTTATTATTTCCATTATTCCTTGTCACTCAACAGTTACCTCCTGATCCCCACTTTTACCATATAGTGTTTAATTGTTCTTTAACTTTTTAAAAACTACATTAGACTCTCTCGAGCTCTTCAAAGGGTAGAACCATGTCTCGATTTTCCTTCATCTCTGTTCACATTTAGTATAGATCTAGGCAAGTGGCAGGTGCTGTATAGACTTTGGCTAATTGGGCAAATGAATCAAAAACTAAAAAAATTGAATCCTATTTGAAAAACATAATTTTATAGAGTTTGTCAGTGTCATCTTATTTGTATAAAGTGAGGTACAATCATAACAGTAGGGAAAAATATATTCTTTCTATGACCTCAACTCTAACAGCAAGTGAATATTTACATTGAGTTCCACACAGGAAACCCTCAGGTAGTGGGCAGGGAGACCTCACCTATTATATATAAACTTGGCCTGGATTTCACAGGGAGCATACAGAAAACCCAGCATGGGTCCCATTGTTTAGAAATGCTAGTTGAAAGCCTCAGTGTGAAAAGTTTTCTTTCTCCAGGAACACATCATAAGTTGTCCTATCTAATCTACCATCATATGAATTTTCTATTGTTGCATAATAAAGTATCACAAATTTAGCAGCTTAAAATAATACACATTTACTCTGTGTGTTTTCATGGGTGTGGAGTTTTCATGGATGTGGAATGTGACCATGACTTAGCTGGGTCCTCTGCTTAGGGTCTTACAAAGCTGAGATTGGGGTGTGGGCTGGGCTGCATTATCATCTGAAGACTTGACTGGAGAAGCGTCTTCTTCTAAACTCCCACATGTTATTAGCAGGATTGCAGCTATGGAACACATGACACTTACTTCTTCAAGGTAGAAATGGAAAGAGAATCTCTACTTCGTTGAGTCTCTGACCACTAGACCTCCCTGTCTGATTAGGACAGGCCCAACTGAATGTAATTGGCCTTTTCGATCCTGTGTCTTCTCCCCATAGCACTTATCCACTAAGTATAATCTAGCCACAAAGCCAGGGATGCAGTTTCCATCTTCCTTGGACAGGCTCAGTAGTCCGTGGGTCTTTTTCTCTCTTGCTGTCTCTTTTGATCAATTTAAAGTCAGCTATTTGGGAATATTAATTAGCTCTTCAAAATCCCTTCACCTTTGACATATTCTTTGAGTTAGAAGCAAGTCACAGGTCCTGCCCACTCAAGGGGAGGGAGTTACACAAGGGCAGGGGTCACTGAGGATCATCTTAGAGTGCCAGTCTTCTTACCTGACTCACCAGCTAGGTTAGTTATTCTCTACCTCTTCTGTCTTTATTAAACCATGCATGATTGTAATTTCTTGTTTAAATGGCTGCCTTCCAACCAGATTGTAAGCTCTGGGAGCACAGGACCTACGTCTGATTTTTTCACTCTATCTTTTGTAACTATCACATGGTAGATTCTTAAAATATATGCTAAATACCATGCTGTGGAAGGTGCTTTTAAAGTCACTGTAATAATTTAGTTTGGTTGGTTACATATATCCATCCTATCATCAAAATAAGGGCATGTATAATGCCTACTCTTTTATTTTTTAAAAAAATTTTTAATGTTTATTTATTTCTGAGAAAGAGAGAGAGAGAGACAGAGTGCAAGCAGGGGAGGGTCAGAGAGAGAGGGAGACATGAATCCGAAGCAGGCTCCAGTCTCTGAACTGTCAGCATAGAGCCCGACACGGGGCTTGAACCCACAAACCGTGAGCCGAAGTCAGACGCTTAACTAACTGAGCCACTCAGGCGCCCCTGCCTACTCTTTTAAAGAAACTTCACATTAACCACACTAGAGATAAGAATGATTTTCATCTTTGTACCCTTTATACACATAGTATTCAGCACCTCCTTAAGTAGGCAATGAGTAAAAGTTTGATGAATGAATTAGTGAATGAACACATACTAATTGAAGCTCTGAACCCTGAGTTGAACAAGTAAATACATTGGATCCTCACTATAAAATTGTTCTTTGACTTTTTTCTGCACATATGAATCCTGCCATTCTTAAAGGCCCAGCTTAGATTCTTGTCCTACATGAAGCTTTCCCTGACCTAAGTTAGTCCTGGCAGTTTTCATTTTTTTTTTTTTTCTGAATTCCTATAGTATATATAATCAAATTCCAAAACATAAGCATTCCTTATTGCATTATCTATTTTCTTTTTTAAAAAATGTTTTTAATGTTTATTTTTTGAGAGAGAGAGAAAGAGCATGAGCAAAGGAGGGGCAGAGCGAGAGGGAGACACAGAATCAGAAGCAGGATCCAGGCTCTGAGCTGTCAGCACAGAGCCTGACATAGAGTTCCAACTCACGAATAGTGAGATCATGACCTGAGCCTAAGTCAGACACTCAACCGACTGAGCCACCCAGGTGCCCCTACATTATCTATTTTCTACCTTACCTATTCAACCAACTCTAAGTTCTTTGAGTCATGAAGTTTGTTTTCTATTTCATTACATCTTCCTACTGTAGGTTCCTAGAACCTAATGTCTTACATTAAAAGCTTAGTAAGTGTTGATCTAAATATTTTTTTAAATTATGGCTGATCTGGTTTGATTCTGGTTCTGTACATCTTGTAACTTTCTCTTTTTGAATGCAATTGGCCTTTTCGATCCTGTGTCTTCTCCCTATAGCACCCATCCACTAAGTGTGGTCTAACCACAAAGTCAGGGATCTAGTTTGCATCCTCCTTGGACAGGCTCAATACTCCATGGGTCTTTCTCTTTAGGAGGGTCAGGTATCTGCATAATTCATTCATGTGTTTCTTTAGCATATTTCCTCAAGTATGCAGATTCTAAGTCAGCGGGTACCTAAGGGAAATGCTGCTCCAAACAAGACAGTTACTGATATAGAAGGAGTAGAAATGGACCATTCATAATACAAAAAAGGGGGGTGTGCAGAGAGTTAGAAATTATCTCACATTTAGTGGGATAGAATTTCTAAAGATTCTCTTTTGCTTTCCCTATAGTGTCCCTAACAGCTAAAACAGTATCTAGACATAGGATAAATGTTTGCTGAATGAATGAGTGCGTGAGTAAAGAGTAGATACTTATTAGGTTGTGTTCCTCCCTCTACTTCTCTAAGAATTGTCCACCTAATCCATAGCAGAGAGTAGGTCCTGTGGCCACATTTGAACAGCATGATCCCTTCCTTCCTTCCTTCCTTCCTTCCTTCCTTCCTTCCTTCCTTCCTTCCTTTCTTTCTTCCTTTCTTTTGAGAGAGTGTGGGTGGAGATGGGGCAGAGGGAAGGAAGGAAAGACAGAATCCCAAGCAGGTTCCAAGCCCAGCTCAGAGCACTCAGTGCAGAGGCCCCAGCACAGAGCCCCCAGCTTGGAGTCCAATGCAGGGCTTGATCTCATGACCCAAAGATCATGACATGAGCTGAAATCAAGAGTCAGATGCTCAACCAACTGAGCCACGCAGGCACCCCTGAATAGCATGATTACTGGCTGGTTGGATTGTGGTGGGCAGCTGACAGGCTAGACCCCTTAGGTTTTGTCTCCTTGAATTGGTATTCATGACCAAGAGACAACAGGCTCATCTCTTTGGGGAGCTGGAAACATGACTTGTAAACTTAGGAGCTGTGGTTCTATGATGTTCTGGCATGAGGTCCAGGAAAGCAAAGAAAGCCAGTCTACACAGAAACAGATTGAAGCAGATGCCCAGTGAGCATCAGAGACAAAAGGCAGAGATAGTGAAGCCCAGTGACTTTCTAGCCCCTGATTCCAGGATTTCCTGAGCTCTACTCAGATTCCTGCACTTAGCCTCTAAGAGACATTTATACACCCTTATAATAAACTTCAGTGTTTGCTTAAGTTTGCTCTAGTTTTGTGGTATGCCGGAAAAAAAGCCGGGGTGGGGGGAGATTTGGTGAATAAAAAATGAAAAATAGACGTGCGCCACTGGCCCAAGACTCTAAAACAATCAATTGCTAATGAGAGATGGAAGATTCTCAGCAACAAACATAACCACATAGTAATCAGGGATCCCAGTGAGGAGAGAAATGGAGAGGCACTGGGACTCCCCTGGGAACTCTCTCAGAGGCCAGACATGCACAGGTGATGGAGGACATGGCTCTCGGCCAAGGAAGAATCTGATGCTGGGCAGACAAATCAAAGGCAGAGTACAGGGGAAGTCGAAACCCAGGGTGAGCTGAGGCTGCAAAAAAATACTAGGGACAACACAAACGGCTCCTTCATGTCTGAGGAAGAGCAGGCAGGATCACTTCTTGGTGCAGATGGCGTCACGTTAGCAGATGTCAGAGAAAGCAGAACTCCTCAGCTCCTACTTCGTTCCTGAGTTACACAGAGAATGAAGACCCGGACAGAGGATAGTGAGAAAGCTGATAACTGCTTTAAAGAAACTCCTGTAATCAAGCCCAGATTCACTGAATCCCAGGAACGGAAAGATTTTGCAAGTATGATCCCTAAAATTTTGTCACTAACTGAAGCACGGTGAAGACTGGGATAGATGCTACAAAGTCAGGATGAATGGGTAAGTGTGATTCTAGATTGCCAAAAGACGTTAATTCTAAAAATAACGTCAGAGATTTATCAGTGGATTTCTAGAAAGAATTCTAAAATATAGAATATTAAACAGAGGCACTTAAAAACAAAAAGGGAGCTGAGACCTTTGGGAGCTAGCTTGAGTTTACTAAGAACAAGTCAGGTGAAAGCAAACTCTTCCTTTTTTGAGAAGACTTTCCTGATTGGTGGGAAAGGGCCATATATAAATATCAGAAACACATTTGGCCTAGATATTCCCAAGATCAAACAATTTACATGATTTAATTGGCTAAATGTTATGTCCATAGACCCTTCTTGAAGCATCAGTGTCAACTTTTGCCTTTAAGATTTTAATAAACTTGGATCAGATTTGCAAATGACTCAAACCTTGGAGAGAGAGAGAGTCAACATGTACAATAACAGAATCAGAACTAAAATATTGCCTGACTCACACTAGTTCACAAAAACTCCAAGCTGAAATTTGATAGAGATCAATGTAAAGATTTACTCCTGACTTTACGAGCTTAACCATCCTAAGATAGGAAGAAGACAACACTTCAGCACAATATCTTGGAGGGGCACCTGGGTGGCTCAGTTGGCTAAGCATCTGACTTCGGCTCAGGTCCTGATCTCACAGTTTGTGAGTTCGAACCCCGCATCGGGCTCTGTGCTGACAGCACGGAGCCTGGACCCCACTGCGAGTTCTGTGTCTCCCTCTCTCTTTGCCCCTCCCCTGCTCATGTTCTGTTTCTCTTTCTTTCAAAAATAAACAAACATTTAAAAAATTAAGAAAAAAAACCCAATATCTTAGAAGAAGCCTAACTATTTGGGTTGACTTTAAGTTTGATAGCAGTCAACAGAATCACGTGCAATTGTAGGCTGCATTAACAGAAGTGCAACCAAATGCACAAGTGCAGTCCGATGGCTCTTAACCACTCACACTGAGTAATCTCTCTGTTGACCATCACAGGAGACGCGCACCCACCTTCCAACTTAGAACATACTTGCGTACATCTTCTTCTGTCCACAGTTCCCGTTGTCTGTCATCCAGGTCTCCCATCCTGATCTGGCTAGTGTTCGCATCTCTTTCCCCAGAACCCTTGGCTGAAATGAAAGATTGTCTGAAAGGTCCTTACTTCGGTCCCTTTTCTCATCTGGTCACAACTCAACTACCAAAGCAGACATAGCTCATTCTTCACAAAGGGACACAGTCCCTTTTCTCTGGGCCTCAGAATCTCTTCTGGGCTTCAGGGCAGTAGCAACACGGACTTCGCTAACAGATCATAAGTCTAAAGAGCCTCTCTTAATGATAAGGTTCTTCCACTTCCTTCTTAGCACTAGGGTTGGCCTACCTTGTCCAGGGCTTTCACCTGTCTGACAGTGCACACCCAGGCCTGTGAGCACTCGGGTGCAGAGTGGAGCCCATCAGAACAGTGTTTCGCCAAGTAAGGACACATACCACCGATGGCTCACACGATGATTTTAGGCAGTGTGTCGATGGACATTTCTATCATAGTAATTGTTGTATTATTTTAATTCATTTTACTTTTAGGATAAATAAGACACTCGCATGTTCAGAATGAATAAATGCGGAGAATTTTCTTCCCATCACGGCCAAATTCTTCCTATCCAACGGGAGCCAGTTGTATTAGTTTACTGGCATTCTTTGACTCAGAAGAGATTTTAGGCATATGCAGATGTAGATCGCCTCCCCTTTTATGCACATATGCCATTTGATATGCAATCCTGCACTTTGGTCTTTCTCTTAACAGCAGTTCCTTATCAGGCCATGGAGAGCTTCCTCCTTCTTTGTTTATGGCTGTGTACTTTTTCTCCATATAACCAATTTTCTGTTGAAGCTTGTTTGCAATTATATGCTATCATAACCATGTCACAATGAATGTTACTTATATATATATGTCCTTTCACACTTCTGTGAACATATTCATAAGATAAATTGATAGCCATGGTGGAATAGGCAGGATGGAGCGTTTTTTTATTTTCATTCCCCTCTGTCACCATTTTGAAATTCTTTTTTCTTCTTCTTTTTTTAATGTTTATTTATTTTTGGGAGAGAGAGTACAAGCTGGGGAGGGGCAGGGAGAGAGGGGGGCAGAGGATCTGAAGCAGGCTCCGCGCTGACAGCAGAGAGGTCGATGTGGGGCTCAAACCTACAAACCATGAGATCATGATCTGAGCCAAAGTCTGACACTCAACCAACTGAGCCACCCAGGTGCCCTTACCATTTTGAAATTCTTAATAATACTGAAAAAGAGCCCTCATTTTCATTTTGCACAGGGCTCTGCAAATTCTACAACCAGTCCTGTATATAATGCCAGGCATGCATGGTCTGCTCACTCCTACCGTTACCCTGACAGACTGTCTTCTATTGCTCCTGAAGACCCACTCCGTTGGTACCATCTAGGAGGCTAACTGGGCCACCTGTTATGGCCTGGGGCCCCTCTGAGGACCCCATCTCTCACAGTCCTATATCTATCACGGACTTCCTTGGACTGAGGACATTCCTAGCATCACTCTGGGGGAGAGACTTTGGGAGCCTCGTTCCAAGTTCTCTCCGGTTTTCCAAGAAGCCTTGATTGGTCAGTGTCAGGGTTTGGAGGTGGCTCAGTGACTTTGGAGGGGCTTAAGTGCCCCTGAGTTCCGTGGAAACACTTAACCACCTGAGGCCCTCTCTCACCCTATATTTTAACCAAGAAGACGTTATGGAGTCAGAAGTCCTGGAATCAAATCCTGGGTCTGTCGGGTACCACCTAAGCAAACTTTCACCAATCACTCCAGTTCTCAAGAGTCTCTGCTTCCTCCTCTGCACAATGGTTATAAGAACAGTGTCTAACTTGCTTATTTGTCCCAAGACTGAAATGGAATGCCCTATGAAAGTGCCAAGCAGCTGCCAGCATGCAGTGGGTGCTTTCGGATTTCCAAATTTATGACAGAAGACTGAACAGTCTTTGTTTGCTTGGTGGGGTGCTGCTCCTCTCTGTTCTGGCATTCCCACCCTCCTACTCCAGGCTGATCTGAGCAAAAGTCTCATAGCGTGCTGGGCACCACCTCCTCCGCCGGACCCTTGGATACTCAATTCCACCTCTGCCCAAGCTCTGAGCGATTTTCTCTCAGCCGCTGATCTGCCTGCTCTTGGCTCTGTAGTCACCTCCCTCTTAGAACTGCTAGCGCATAAAACCTCTGCAGAATGGTTTATTACGCTGAGATGCAATTAAAGCCATAGCATTCATGACCCTCTGTCCAGGGTTATTGCTATGGCAGTTCCCTTTTACACTTTTGTGTAAAAGAACTTCCTGCTCTAGAATCTATTGCGATTTTCCATGAAACGGAGTTTTTCATACTTCCTTATCTCCCTCTTTGGATTGTCTGTTTACAAGCTGTAGGTGAGACATCTGTTCCTTACAGCCATGGGTCTTCCGGACTGGCTTGCCCTATCCTTCCATCCCTATCCATTAGGGCACAGAATTCTGGAAGGAAGATGGGGAAATAAGGTGTTTTGTAGGTTGGAGGCGTGGTTCCTAGCAGCGCAGGGAAACGTATTAAGAAGTTACTGCCATGTTTCAGGCAGAAATAATCACGTTAAGGCAGCTGCAGGAAGAGAGGAAGGGTGTGAAGAAATGCCAAAGATGATGTGGCCGTGCACATGGAGATCAAGTTGAGGAGGGATCACAGATAAACAAGTCCCTGGTGTCTCCAGCCAGAGAAGCTGGGCGGCTGCAACGCCCGTGGCCGCCACAGGAAATGGAGGAAATGGAGTGGCAATCTCACGCACCCCCACTGCTTTGTACAAATAAGTCAAATCATGCTTCTGACCATATTGTCTCTCCAGAGCCTAAATCTGAGATGGGCTCTTATGGCTGTAAGAAAACAAGGACTGAACTCTAGGGAATTCCTAGTTAAGGCAGGTGGAACTGAGGAAGGCCAGTAAGAAAGTGTTCAGAGAGAAGAGCAGGGTGATGGCCACACACACGTCAGGGGATGGAACTCCTCAAGGGGGGAGGTGAGCAGGGTGGATGCTGCCGAGGGGCAATGGAGGCTGAAGGCCAAGCTTAGGGTATCAGCAGAGCCAGGCAGGACACAGGGGAGGCAGAAGTCAGGTCGTGAGGAGCTGAGGACACAGTGAGAGATGAGGAAGTAAAGGGCAGGCACTTTGAAAAGGAAGAAGGGAGGGTGCCTGGGTGGCTCAGTCGTTGAGCATCTGACTCTTGATTTTAGCTCAGGTCATGATCTCATGGTTTGTGGGATCGAGCTCCACGTGGGGCTCTGTGCTGAGTGCATAGTCTGCTTAGGATTCTTTCTGTCTTTCTGCCCCTGTTCTCTCTCTTTCTCAAATTGAAAAAAAAAAAAAAAGAAAAGAAAAGGAAGAAGGGGAGCCCCACATGTAGTGGGCGTAGTGTTCTGAAGAGGTGGGGGTGTTACAGGGAGAGGGGAGAGGGTCCCTGGACTGCAGCCCTCCTCCCTTCCCCTCTGTGTCTTCCTTGCACTGGTCTGGAACCCCATGCAGGTTCAGTAGTGTTTCCGAAACCTTGGCCAGTCTGTAGTAACACCTTTCCACTGATGAAATGCTTTTTCTTCTCCTTCCTGTGTAAGCTCTAGCTGCCCTCTTCCTGAACAAAACTGGCAGCTAAATTAGACTAAACCCCAACTCATTTCCACAATGTTCACCAAATAAGCCACAAAATGGCTGGGGTCCCAGAGAAGGGGTCAGTGTCAGGGAGCAGGGACTCAGATCTTTTCTAGGGGTTGCCAGGGGTTGAGGGCTGAGGCAAATGGTTTCCAGACATTTTCCACATGCAATTCTTCTCCTCTGAACACAAAGTTTGGATGGTGGACAGGTCCCAAAGGATGTGGAAGAGAAGTAATGACTGCAACAAACCAGCGAAAGTCCTCCCCTAGTAAGTGTACATAAGTGAGAAGTACAAGGGATCCACCTGGGTTCCCACTGTATCTTAGAGAAGGTCCAGGAACAGAGGGCTGAAACCCATGACCAACTGGGAGTACCGAGTTCTCAGACCTTCATCCAAAAGTAGCAGGACCCACCCAGCCCCTTCTCCTACCAACTCTCCTTCCCAGTGTTGCTGTCTATTTGCCACCGTGGCTCTCCCAAGATGAGATCAAGTCCGCATTTTGCAAGCTTCACCCTGAGGACAATTATGTGTCTCACTGCTGTAGCTGCAGAGGCTGGGGATCCTTGAGGGAATAGGAGGAGCACTGGCCGCTAACTGTAACATCAGCTCCTCTCTGCGGAGCTCTTTCTGTGCACCAAGGAAGCTTTAAGCACTTGGTGCACATCATTTCATTTACTCCTTACAAATACCCACTGATAGTAAAAGAAGCTGGGTTTTAGCTTAGGTGACATGTTCAAGGTTACAGAGCACATAGATGATCAGGATTAAACCCAGTGTCTGCTGACTCCAAAGCCGATGTATGCTTCATAAAGAAGAGGGAAGGGCAAATTGCCACCTTGGAAGCATTTCACCTATTCTGGTGACACTTTGGCAAATATTTTTTTTTTTCTTTCCCAGAATCCAAAAGGCATCAAAGGTATTTCAGGTGTAAACTTTTTTTTTTTTTAGAAAACAAACAAAAGCAGGGCCCTTTGATTTTAGGAGCAGTGCTATCCTCCTTTGAGACAGGGAATGATTTGACCTTTAGAGGTCTCCTAAAATCCTGGCCCATGATCTGATAGACTCAAGCCCTTCACTGACATAGGTATAAAAGCTGTCACTTCCTGCTTTAAAATCACCTGTTAGGCCATCCAAAATGGAGTCTCCCTGGTATGAAACTCATCATTATGGGAGAAGCAAGCTCTGTAAGAAACAGCTCGTCCGGAAGGGACTGAGGGCAGAGGGGAGTAAGGCCTGACCCCAGCAGTGGGGGAAGAGGAGGCTGGGCTGGAGAGGTGGGGGCTCCCATCAGCACATGGGTAGGCCAGGGCCTTCTGCCTCGCAGCCTTGCCCTCCTAACTTTGTAAAAGCTTAAATAAACTGGAAATGTTTCCTCATCCTGTGACCTCAAACAAGTTCCTATAAAAGTAAATAAATATGAAAATAAATGTAAAAATAGGCAGAACCTTAAAAAAATGTCTGAGGGGTGCCTGGGTGGCTCAGTTGGTTAAGCGTCCACTCTTGATTTTGGCTCCAGTCCTGATCTCACAGTTCATGAGTTTGAACCCCAAGTCGGTCTCCGTGCTGAGAGCATGGAGCCTCCTTGGGATTCTCTCTCTTCCTCTCTCTCTCTGCCTCCCCTGCTCACTCTCTCTCTCTCTCAAAATAAATAAATAAACTTAAAAAAAATGTCTGGGTATTTGGAATTTGGAACCCCTGGCATAGTCCTGTGTTGTTTTTTTGTCAGCTGTGGAGCTGGTGTCTCCCCACGAGCTCAGCCCGGAGCATATGTTGGCTGCAGCTCCATTCATCCCCTTCATCATTGCCCTGGGCCCAGGTAACTTCTCCAATGCCACAGGGCCACCCCAAGAAGTCCCAGAATTCTTCTCTGGCTCAGGCTGGGGCACCTTGGCAGAAAGGTGGGCAGGGAAGCAGACAGCCCCTGCCGGTGGGATCAGGATTTGGCAAGCCCTAGCTTTCCTGAGGCGATTTGCAAAACTGCAAATACAGGACAGCTGAAGTCATTAGCCAATGTCACTTGGAGAACAAAGAAGCGTCTATGCCCAGGGAAGAAGCAGGTGAATTCTTGCTCCCTGGGGCTTTCATTTTAATTCTGGAAAAATCCATGTTATCTGCCGATGCTCCAGTGAGCTGTTTTCCAGTGTGAAGCAGAGACTTGTCAGACACCTGCTCACTCTGGATTCTGCTCTAAGATCTCTATAGCAACCTGGGTGCCAGTCAGAAGATCCAGAAACTCAGCAGGGCCCCGCTTCTCAGGCCTGAGGCACAGCACCCAACAAACAGTCCACAAACAGGAAGTGTCATTTTGTCGAGGGGATCCCCCTCGCCCAAAACAGAGTTCTGAGGAATAAAAAAATGTGTTTAGTTGACCATGAAGTAGCTTTAAAAATCAGAGGCTTTCTGCTCAATTCTAGGAAAATGATTGAAATAAATTGGCTCCTTGTTATTGTCATTTGATATTGTGAAATGTTCGTATTTTCAATCTGGCAATTCAGGGTCCAGCAATTCCCTTTCATTTTGTCAGGGCAAAAGGTCACAATGCTGTATCTTAGAACTCCTTGTGTTCTAAACTACATTATCATCATTTTCTTATCAGTCTTCATGCCTGGTGTTTTAACTGAGAAAAGGAAGGGTTGGTGTCAAACTTAGTTAAGTCCTCGCATAATTGCAAAGCTCCGGTCTGCATACTCTGGTGGCCTCGTAAACAAAGGCCAGGTCAAGATCTTTGCTGTGAAGAAAATTACATGTGGTTGGAGATAATAAGAAGAGCGAGGATAAGACAATCAGGGCCAATCCCGGGCCATAGGAATGTAAGCTCTACATTGTGTGGGCCAGACACCATTTCCAGAAGATGAAAAAGGCTTCTGCATAAATTCTTAGGACTTTGAACACATATATTCAAATTAATTCTACCTTCTTTCCAAATTAAAGTGTTCCAGCAGATTGGCTCTTCCGATCTGCCATCTTCAGTGAGGCAAAGGGATTCCTTTTTCTTTTTTGGCTGTCTTTCAGCCACCTGGTTTTCAATAAGATTTTCAGTGCCTCTTGTAGCGAGTGAAATTCCAACACCTGTCTAGACCTCAAACCACTCTTCTGGGCCCACTTTGCTAAATCTGGAGCCAGAATTTGATTGGTTATCATTGCTCTTGCTTTAGAAACTATTTCCCAACCATTTAAGCACCCAAGTTGGGGTTTCTGCACTTTAGCTGATTACTCCATGCTTCCGTTCCCCAAACACCCACGTGGGAAGCTAAAACCATAGAATCTTAGATTCATTTGCTGTCTGTGAACTTGAAAAAACACAACAACAACCAAACAACCCACTTACTGCCTTTGGCCAACTGATCCCAGAGTTCAGCTGTTAGAACTGAACCGTGTATGTCCAGGGGGAACAAGGGGAACTTTTTTTCCCCTTCTGGGGGAAGCCGTAGTTAGGCTGGGAGCGAGGAGGGGAGGGAAAGATGGGGTCCAGGGGTCCAGGTAGTGGGTCCTATCTTGAGGAAGCCTTTATTCATAGAATCTCTTTCTTGCCCCGTCCATGGCAGGCCATCAGGTGGTACTGGTTAAACAAACTGGACCTTCTCTCCCTCATCCAGTCCCTGGGTGTCTGCTGAGTCACATTCAGGGGTGAGGAAGTACAAGGGGCTGTGAAATGAGCCTCATCATGTGGTTTTCTTTTCCTAATTTGGGAAACAAATTAGGGCAGGTCTGGGCACATGGGTCTGGGAAACAGTTTTCTTTCTTGGCAAGGGTAGAGGGGAAATCTAGTGCCTTCTATTTTCCCATTCCCTGTCTGAGCTGACACTCTGGATGAAAATCTCCAGACGACAAGAGCTGACCCATAACTTTCTCTCTCTCTCTCTCTCTTTTTTTCTTTTCTTAACTGTCCTAGTTAGGACACATATGTGATTTCTAGGCTTGGAAAATGCATCTTTGTGATAAGAGAGGTACAGAACATAGGCAAAAACATCCATTCCAGACAATTGTGCTTTTGTGGCAAATGTGCATTTTGCCACTAATACAGATGCACAAAAAAAAAAAAGCCTCCATTTTTTTTTCAAACTCTTTATTTTTAGTTCTCTTTTTTTTCTGGTATCAGAAAACAGACTTACTGAGTTCCAGGCATACTCAGACACTTGAGATTTAAACCCACTCAAGCCTCCTCCTCTGAAATTCCCAAACTTTTCTGGGGGGCCTGTTACTTATTTATTTTCTCCCTTTGAAGTTAACTGCTTCTGAGAGACCATGGCCTTTAGAGCCTCTGCCATGAGTCCCCATCCAGCCTGTCGCTCTACCTTGAATATCTTCTCAGGGGCGGGGAGGGGGCAACAAGGAAGATGGCTGTTGGAACAAGTGGGTGGAGAGCCCAGGAGACTGGCTTGGCCAACATTCCCCCATCCCTCCATCCACCTTTCAGCGATCCATAAGGGTGATTCCTTTTGGATGTAAAAGCCAACAATCTGTGCTCTCTTCTCTGGCTCTGCCATGATAAGCCCACTATGAGACAGATGGCAGCCTCTCGTTTCTCCATAGGAATGAGGGAAAGGTCACCAAATAAAAGGGAGGGTGAGGAGAGGAATCATCCATTAATGCTTCACAATATTACATCAGCACATGTTGTTATTGTGCAGACGCTCTTTCTCTGTTACTCTGTCTCTTATACTATTGACTATTAACAATGGATGCACCATTGTTGGGCAAAGGGCTCGAGGCCAACACTGGCAGCTTACTTGGTACAGGCTGGGACGCGGGGCAGAGGTCCACAAGTCCTTTGTTCTCTCAGCATCCTGAGAGGTGTGCTTGGGCGGGCAGACAGGACACACTGTGGGACCCTGTCCCCTGTTGCTCCCTTCTCTTCCCTTTTTTTCTTTCTCTTTTATAATGTCCCCTTCCCTCCTTTCTCTCTCTTGAAGTATAATTTACATGCAGTAAAATGCACACATATCAAGTGTAGAGCTCAGTGAATTGTTACCTGTGTCATACACACATGTCATCACCAGTAGGGGGCTTCCTTTTATGGGAGATCGGGAGTGCAGCCTCATAACTAGGACAAATAGAGCCTGAATTTGCACACAAAATGGTCTGACTTTAGGTGCTGGCTGTGTATAGGGGTTTCTGGCTTTTGAATTCTTCTGCTCCTTCTACCCCAGCTCGGATTGCTGGCCCAGAAAGGCTCTGTCAAGGAATCTTCCAGACTCAGAGGCTCAGCGGCCTGCCCTCCATTTCCAGTTCTCTTGTGCAAAGTCTCAGATGGGAGTGTGGGTGGATGTATCAGTCACATGAGTGTCTGCTCCAGACGAGGAGCTGGCTCTTGTGAGAGCATCTCGGGATCACCTTGCTTGTAATGTGGGCTCAGCTATGTGGGTGAGGCCCACACAGTTTCATTTCTTGGTCAAGTGCTAGCACAGAGATATGATGCAGAATCAGAACCAGAATCAGCTGAGAATGACGAATCTGAGGTCTTTTGATTGCAGCCACGGCCTTTCACAGAAGAATTTTTCCCTCTACTGCTTTTTAGCCCTTCTCACAATTAACAGGGTCTTGGATCCTCTCAAAAGGCATTGACCACTTCTTCCAGGGACTTTAGTCAGAAAAGTACTATCAATTTTGGGAAAGTTGGAATTGGCACAACCCTTCTGAAGAACAATTTGTAACACACTTGTAATACCCTTTGATTCAGCATTCTGCTTCTAGAGACCTGTTCTGAAATATGCAAACATGCAAATACACTCCTTACCATACACACACATATGCACACTGTAGTAGTTTATAACAGCCAAGAATTTTTTAAAAAATCTAAGTGACCGCCAATAAGGAAATGATGAAATAGATTATATGTGTATAGGAATAGAATGAAGTCGATCTATATGTGCTGACACTAAAAGATGGCCAAGCTACCCCGTTAAGTAAAACAACACAAAGCAAAACAAAAACCTAAAGAAGAGTTTGATACCTCCTTGGAAAATTAGTAAGAATATGACATTAGCAGGGCGTGTTGGTGGCTCAGTGGGTTGAGCATTCCGGCTCTTGATTTCGGCTCAGGTCATGATCTCATGGTTTGTGAGTTCAAGCCCTGCACCTGGCTTCATGCTGACAGCATGGAACCAGCTTGGTATTCTCTCTTCTTCTCCCTCTCTCTCTCTGCCCCTCCCCTGCTCATGCACATGCTCTCTCTCTCTCAAAATAAATACACTTTAAAAATTCTTTAAAAATATGATATTAGCACATGTATCGGAAAAAGGGAAAGAAGTGTATACCACAGTATTAACATTAGTTTTTCTCTGGGATGTGGGAGGAATGCTAGGGAATTTTATTTATAGTTTTTGTATTTTGATATTGTTGGAATCTTACAATGAGCTTATATTACTAAAAACAATTGTTTTTAATTTTTAATTCTAAGTAGACTCCACACCACATATGGGGCTTGAACTCACAACCCCAAGATCAAGAGTTGCATGCTCTACAGACTGAACCAGCCAGGCACCCCAAGCACATATTACTTTTTTCTTTAAAATTTTTAATGTTTATTGTATTTTTTAAGAGAGAGAGAACATGAGCAGAGGAGGAACAGAGAGAGAGAGAGAAGGAGACACAGAATCCAAAGCTCCAGGCTCTGAGCTGTCAGCACAGAGCCCCCACGTGGGACTTGAACCCGTGAACTGTGAGATTATGACCTGAGCTGAAGTGGGATGCTTAACCGGCTGAGCCACCCAGGTGCCCCCATATTACTTTTGAAATCAGAAGAACTATAGAGTTTTTGTTTATCCTTTGGAAAAAAAAAAAAGAGGGGCAAATTCTTGAAACTGGTGAGAATACAGAGAATTTTTCCCATGAACGCTTCTAGAAACTCTAGGTTAAGTTATCCATAGAGTTGGTCCCAAAGGGGAGGGAAAGAGTAAAACTGGGATAGAATGCAAAGTGGAAGTTTCTGGCTGAGCAGAGAGACATTCCCTACCTCAGGAAGATTAGTGGGTGTAGGAGGCTGGCCATGGCCTTGGGTGATCCCAGCTTCCTAGTATTCATGCCCTTGTGTAATCTCTTCTCCTTGAATGTGACTGGACCTACTGCTTCACTTCTAATGAAGAAAATCCAGCAAATAAAATAAGAAAAAAACTAAAATAAAAGAAAAAAGATAAAAAATTAAAAAATTAAATGAATAAATAAACTAAAAACACTTAAAAAGAGGAAAGAAAAAGGGAGTGGGGATGTTACTTCAAAAGTGATGGGATGTTACTTCCAAGATTAGGCAACAAAAGGCTGACTTCCGTCTTACTAACAATCTCTCACCTTCTCTCCCTTGCTCACTTCGATGAGGTCAGCGGTCATGTTGTGAGATACACCACGGAGAGGCCCAAGTGGCCAAGAGGGCAGCCTCTGGGCAAAAGCCAGTGAGACCATGAGGTCCTTAGTCTAACAACCAGTGCAGAAGTGCAGAAGTGATCCAGCCTTACCTGAACCTTGAGAGGAGGGTGGCTCCAAGCCCCATACCTTGATCACAGCCCTGAGAGAGACCCTGGGCCAGAGGGCACAGCTGAGTTGCGCCTGATTCTTGACCCGTAGCAGCTGTGAGGTGACAAATGCGTGTTGTTTTAGGCCTTTAAGGTTTATGGTAATTTGTTATGAAGCAGTAGATAAGTGATGATAGGTAGGAAAACAAATGTAACCTCCTAGTGACCTGAAAGGGGCAGAGGCTTTGGGGAGCAGTAACTTGTTAATCAAGTCTGTCTGAAGAGAAGGTCACTTTTTGAGACTTTCACTTGAATTTCTGAATTTGGAAACAAAGTGTATTTCTAGGAGAGGGAGAGAAACCTCAGGGAATGATGCCCTGCCTTCTTTGTATAAATGTTTCATATGTCAAGGGTCTGAAAATGCAGGAGTTAAACAGGTGTTTGTGGTAGCCAGCCTCTGAGAGGGCTTGTAGTCATCCATGCCTCCTGCTAGTCATTTGTTTTATGTTTATTTATTTATTTTGAGAGAGAGAGAGAACAGGGGAGGGGCAGATGGAGAGAGAGAGAGAGAGAATCCCACACCCTCAGTGTGGAGCCTGATATGGGGCTTGAACTCACAAACTGTGAGATCATGAGCTCAGCTAACGTCAAGAGTCAGTTGCTTAACCGACTGAGCCACCCAGGTGCCCTGCCTCCTGCTGTTCGTGCCTTCGTGTGGTCCTACAACGAATCAGAGCTGACCTGTGTGACCTACAGAAAACAGCATACATGAGCATTTGTGACTTCCAATATTAGGCCATAAATTGCAGACGTGAATAGTTTTCTCTGGTGGAAGCCAGCTGCCGTGTCATAAGGACACTCAAGAAACCCTATGGGGAGGCCCACGTGGAGAAGAATTGAGGCTCCTTCCCAAGAGCCAGCAGAAACTTCCAGCCTTGTGGGGGAACCACTTTGGAAGCAGATCTGTGGCCTCTGACAAGCCTTCAGGTGACGGTAGCCCCTGCTGACCTCTGACTACAAACCTTATGAAAGCCTCAAAGCAAAAGATACTCAGTAAGCCACCATCAAATTCCTGACCCACAGAAACTATGAGAGTAACAAATGCTTCTTGTCGTTTGAAGCTACCATGTTTTAGAGTAATTTGTTATACAGCAATAAGCAATACATTTTTGGTCATTTTTATTGTTCAACATTCGTGGATTCAGCCAAGAGTTTCTGTACATCTGCTGTGTTATCCGGTAACTGTGCTAACTATGAAAGAAATATGGCAAGCAGAAACCGACACGGTGCCTGTTTTCATGGAGTGGGTCATTTAGTGGTGATACAGATAATCAAATAGTCATACAAATAAATGTTAATTACAAGAGTGCCAAGTGCTCTTACACAGGAAAAAGAATATAGCTACTCATGGCTGTGAGGCGGACCTAATTTAGATCAGATAGGATTTGGAAAGATTTTCCTGAGGAAGTAAATTGAATGAGGAGTTAGGTGGATGGGAGGGAGAGGGGAAGGGCATCCAGGCAGAGGACACAGTGTGTGCAAAGGCTCTGTGCCAAGGGAGCATGGCGGAGGAACTGAGGGGAGGCCTCCGTGGCTAAGGCCCGGAGACTGAGGAGACAGAGGCCAATCCACATAGAGTTTTGTGGCCATGCTAAGGAGTTTGGATTTTACACTAACAGCAAGGGGAAGCATTTGAAGCCTTTTAAGAAGTAGAGAAATAGAATGGGATTTTGATGGTAAAATCTCTGATTTGAAAAACTCTGGCTGTGTAGAGATGAAATGGAAGTTGTCTGTGTGGCACCAGTTGGGGGCTGCTTGAGTAATCTAGGCACTGTTACCATCAACTGGCGTGTTTGCAGTTCCCAAGCACGGTCAGCCTTCTTAGGATACTTCAAAAAGAGTAAGTTATATAGACACAATTCTTGGTCTCTCAGAGTCTATCTGCTGAAAAATCAGCAATAGCAGGGTCAAATAGGGTGGCATGCAGACATATAAGTTGGCTGGAAAATCGAGAAACAGCTCCAACGAAGACCCAGCTCAATCGGTCAGTTAGTACAAAAAGGAAATGTAACTAATATTTCTTGAAAATCCAATATGCCAGACATTGGACATTCTTTATGGATTTATGTCCCACAACAACTTTATGCTGTAGATGGCACTGTATTCACTTTATAGATGAATGTACAGGCTCATAAAGGTAAAGCGACTTGACAAAGCTTGCTGGGTCTGTTTGTTCCAAAGCAAAAGCTTGTTTTATTATGATATATCACCTACATTTCTTATAAGACTCCATTTGTAGTCGTTCATTCAGTGAGAAAGTCTTGTTTATAACCAGACACCTAAATTCTAGTTGATCACTAAAATGTTTATACTTCTCCAGGCAATGTAATTCTCTGAGCTAACCTCATTAAAGTGGAGACAATAATACCTATATTCATTCATTCATTCATTCATTCACTCATTCATTCATCATTCAACAAAAGGTGCCCAGTCCTTCAATGAAATATATGAGGGACCCAATTATGTACAAGTTTTATAAACTGACCAAAGAGAAATAATCCATGGACCTTGCCCTAGAAGAACCTACATATGAAATTGACATTTGTTAGTTTGTGAAATAAGAATCTCCTGTTTCTAAGAACTTGTCTTCCTTTATGTCCGTCCACGGAGTTACAATAAAAGTTTCCATATTAGGAAAGTGTGATCCACACCACTCCTCACAGTTGATTGGTTCTTGACTCAAGCTGGGCCAATCAGAGTCCTTCTCTGGGACTTTGGAAGGGGAACTGAAAAAGAGAAGTCAGTTTTTGTCTGGATGTCTGAACTTTAAGATGGAAAACCTAGGGGGTTTCTGATGGACATGTTTTATTGTGTCACTGGTAAAGGAGAGGAATCTGGTTGGTAATAAAATGAAGAATGGAGCAGACCTGCAGAGAAAAGTAGATATGAGTTTAGGTGGTTGGTATGTAAAGTTAAGCAGAACTTTAGTCAGTATTATATTGTACAGCATCGAGGGACACCATTTACACAGATTTCCTATGAGCAGCACCCCTTAGAACATGACTGTGTGGCATGAATGGGGATCCCTGGAGTTGTGCTATGAGACAGTCCTACTTTTAATTTTTATTTTTTTTAAATTTGTTTGAGAGAGAGAAAGAGAGAGCAAGTAGGGGAGAGGCACAGAGGGAGAGAGAGCCTCAAGCAGGTTCCATGCCCATGGTGGAGCCCAATGTGGGGCTCGATCCCACCACCCTGGGATCATGACCTGAGCCAAAATCAAGAGCCAGGTGCTCAACTGACTGAGCCACCCAGGTGCCCCAATACAGTCCTACTTCTAGTTGGGGATAAAGGTCAAGGCCAAATAAGGCAGGTATTGAACATAATTGAATAGCATGTGTGCTGTCATTGGACCCCTCTCAACCCCCCTGCAGACATCACTAATTATCATGGTCTGCCTTCCTGCTGGCCCCGACATGTCCTACTCAGCACAGCACTCCAGGGTCACCATCAAGCAGCATGTGCCTTGTGTATATACCTCCTGGCCCAACAGCTGTACCATGTCATTCATAAGTGGCTTTGTCTCAGCGGCAGATGTTTTCCCTCTGGCTAGAATCAACACTGGGATTACATAGATGTTAAGGAAATCTTTTGCTTCTTATCTGAGGACCAAGAAAATTTGGAACCGTTACTCAAACACTTAGTGGTACAATGGTATCAGTTAATTAACTTGATTTAATACCAAGAATGAACAAGATTCCAGAATGCTAATCGTGTGACTTCTGACATCATGCTGTTCCCTCTGCCTGGTGTTCCCTTTCTGTTCCTGTCTAGCTGGCAAAGTCTTACATTTACATAGCCTGCAAGTCGGGTGAAATGGTTACATTCTTGCAGCTTTTCCCTAACGTTCAGTCTTGGAGAGGTAATTGCTCCCCATTGGATATTCTGCCTGACTTCATTCCTTTCTCTATTCTAGCTTGTTTCCTATAGAATTGCAGTTGTTGCTTTAGTGTGTCTGTTCCCTAGAATCTATCTTCTGAAAGATAAGGATTGTATCTTATATACTCTCAGTAGCCCCTGGCCTGTAGATATTTGACTGAATGACAGTGAAATACTCTGGGTAGTTTTAGCTGTATATCTTTTTTTTTTTTTTTAAGTTTATTTATTTTTGAGAGGGTGGGGAGAGAGGGACAGAGAATTCAAAGCAGGCTCTGTGCTGAGAGCAGACACCCTGATGTGGGAGCGGGGCTTGAACTCACAGATCCTGAGATCGTGACTGGAGTCAAAGTCAGAGGATGCTTAACCCATTGAGCTACTCAGGCACCCCTAGCTATATATCTTAAGAAAAAGGACTTGAGGGTTCAAGTCCTGAGAAAGGCAACCGAAGTAGTCACTTAGGAGCTATGTGGGATTTCTGCATGAGGACAAATGATCCTAATCATTAGGATACTTCGATTTTGAACACTAGTTGTTGAAAATGGAAAAAAAATCAATGTTTTGCAACTAAAAACATCTAAAATTTAAGATCATAGAAACAAAAAAGGAAAGTTTAGAACATTTTTGTCTTTTGATTTTAGAGTTGAGAAACCTTTAAGTACGACTTGAACTCTAAAATCCGTAAAAGAAAAGATTAACGAACTCAATTATATAAAAAGAAATAACTTTTTTCTTCACAGCAAAAAGCATCATAAAGACACAAACTGAGAAAATATTAAACATTCCTATTACAAATAAAAGGCTGATATCCTTGTGAGAAAGAGCTCCTTCACATCAATTAGAAAAGGATGATCAAATGGGCAACGAAATAAAGAAACATAAAACTTAAGGAAAGAAAACAATATTGGCTCTTAAATATATGAAAAGATGCTCAACCCCACTTACATGAAGAGAAATACAAATATGTGATACCATTTTTTTTATTCTACAGATTTACAAAAACAAAAATGTTTGATAACAAACACATAGGCAAGGTAAAGAGGTCGAAAAACAGGCATTCTCCTACATGGCCAGAGGAAGTGTAAGGGATAGGACTTGTAAGGAAGGCAGTCTAGCCTCCAATATCTATCAAAATTATAAATGCACATCTTTTGACCTACAAATGCCACTTTTAGAGATTATCTATAAATAGGCCTGACCGTATGTGAAATGGCTTTTGGTGTGTACAATGATATTCACTGTAGCATTTGTAACTGCAAAAGACCAGAAACCACCGAAATCAATAGCGAAATGGTTAGGTAACTCGTGATACGTGTATTTATACAGTAGACTATTATGCAATCACAAAAAAATGAGGAAGTTCTTTATGTACTGATAGGAAATTATTGACAAAATATACTGTAATGAAAAAGCAAGGCACAGAACGTTATGTATACTATGCTAGTATTTATGTGAACAAAGGGGGAAATAGTATGCAGGTATTTGCTTGTAACTGCATACGCTATATCTGGAAGGATGTCCAAGAATTTCATAATATTAGTTGATTTATGAAAGGGGATCTGGGGTAGGAGGAAAAATAACCATAGTGCATCTTTTTTGCCTTTCGAATATTGAACATATAAACAAATTACTTATTTGAAAATAAATGGATAAAAATGAAAATGAATAAAATTACAAAATCATAGGTCAATGAATACTCAATCATCAAAATTGAAGAGAATCTTAACTTAGAGGCACTTCTGCAATCTTGGTTCAATTTTTGGATAAACAAAAGGAAGCACGATTTTATTCAGTGATATTGTCCATTTATGGCATTCGTTACCCTAAGACTTGACATTAGAAAATTCTAAGTATAAATAGAGTCAAGAGAGGTGGTGTAAGTTAATGAATACTATTTAATGATTTTTACATTGAAGGAAGAAAAGAAAAAGGATTGGGGCGCAGCTCTGACCTTAGGGGTGATACCACAGAATAATGAAAGCTGTTGCATGTAAATTCCCTAGATGCCACTGCCAGCCAGATGCTGAGCTGGAATTCTGACCCTCAGCTACTGTCTCTGGTGACTTTTGCAAAACCGCACACAAAAAAGGCCACACAAGCTACGCATCATGGCCTAATTTCTGCTTAAGGCTGATACATTTTCTGCCTAAATGTCCACATTGAATTTGTGATTCAATTCAAAGGCTACTTGAATCCAAGGAGGATTACTGAACTCTTTGCATGGTTCTCAGTTTGTGCTTTTAATATGTTCTCCTAACCAGGCACCCTAGGACCTGTGCATATACCTCAGGATATCTTAGACGATTCCACTCAGTCAATATGATACAACCAATAGATATAATTGGTGAGCATTGACTATGTCGCGGGATTGAGAAGACTAAGGCTCAGCTATGACTTCAGAGAGGTTGCACAGTCTGGCAGAAAGTTCAAGTGGGTGTGTCCTCGAGAGCCTGAGCTAAATGTTGGGCTGAAAACTGTGGGTCTTAGAACGCTGGGCGGTGGGATTCAGGTGAGTCGTATACTCTTCAATTTGTCTTTCATATATACAGCCTTTAGGGAATTGCTTCCTAAGAAGATGTAAACACAGATAATTTACGCTTATTATTTAAACATCCAAGTAATATAAATGATGAAATAAAACAAATGTTGAGTGGAAGCGGCGTCCCATGTTGCCTGTGGTTGGCTCATCACCGTGGGGAAGCAGCGCCACCTTGAGGCAGATGCTATGCTGTACCTCTGGATGTCCCAGACGAGTCCAAGAGGCACCTGCATGGTAGTGCACAGAACGTTTTGAAACTGGGGGTTTTCACATATTCGATCGGTGATACTGGGCCGAGGTGCAGATGGGGTGGGGGGAAGTCCCATGGAAGGACTATGGATAGAAGAAGCCATGTTGTAGAGCACCCCTTTCTAAAATGTTCAGGGCCAATTCGATTTCTTCATTGGGCTCATCTTCCCATTCCCAGTCACTTTGGTGCTCCTTTGTATTTTTTTTTTTTTGTCTCTAAGGTGAAGTTATTTGTAAATCTAAAAGAAAAAGTGTATTTAAAACTTGGTCTGAAATTGTGAGATTGTGGGTTATTTGCTCAATTGCTGTCCAAAGCAACCTACGGAAATAAAACCCGGCATTTCTGCAGTTTAGGAAGAGGCGATCAAAACATTTGGGGTAGGTGGTGAATTGTGGGAGGGCATTACTTGAACTGATCTGCCTGAGCACCACATATTTAATCAGTAGAAATGACTCTGAGTGCCTGGGCATGAGGAAATGTGGCAGGAGGAGTAGAGAGAGGACAGGGAAGGAAGGCAGTGGCCGCAGGGACTGAAGACAGAAGGAAATAATTAGGGAAAGGAAAGCAGACAAGGAAAATGTAAACAGGGGAAGGCAGGCATAGACAACAGCGGGTTAGAATGTATCCAGGCCCATACCTATCCTGCTGGAGGGTGGCCAATGTGTGGTGGCGCTATGCACAAAGAACACAGCTGTTGTTAGGGTCATGCCTGGTGAGTGGTGCCTCGTTTCCTGATCCGCATGCCTGTTTTTTTGTTTGTTTGTTTTTGATTCTGATTTCCTCAAGCCCAGAGTTATCTTAGAGATGTCCCACATCCTAGGATTTCTCCTGCAAAAACTCTAATCCTCAATTGGCTTTGAACCCAGAATGAACACACGCCAGGATCGTGGTCTGAGATAAGCTGACAATTTGGGGTACCTCCAAAATGGGGCACTGACCAATTATAGTGGAGGTGACCAAAGTGATTCTTACGAATTCAATTAAGCAAATAATGTTCAGTTATGACCAATAATCTAGTGAGCTTGGCTAATGAAATGAGAGATTGAGGTTCTGGTTCTTGCTAAATGGAATTATGACAAAACGAATTAGAAGTTTGTTAGTTAAAATACATCATCTGTGGAAACGTGGGAAACCAAGAACATATTAAAAATATTGCACAAAGAGCAAGGCACAAGAGCAACCACATGCTTTGAGAAGCCCTCAGCCACTTTTTTCTAGTGGAGTTAGGTGTTATGGCTGTTGACCTCTAACCTCACAACTTTATAAATCATCAAAAGGCAAGCAAAATTCACAGCGAAAAAATAACTATGTTCTGTGTGCTTCCAAGTAGGTCCTTTGTTGTTGTAGCGTCTCTCCAAATCTGCTTCCGGCTTGGGCACCTGTCGCCTTTCACCTCTCTGAAGGGCTCTTGAGTGGATTTTACCTCTCGACAGTAGCCCCCACACATGAAGGTTTAAGATTTCTAGAGAAAACCCCAATCCTCATTTGTCCTGGAGACATCTGTATTCGCCAAACATCGGACTTGAGAAAATAGTGTGGTATAACCTTGGACTCAGGCAGATAGGAGTTGGAATTCTAGTTCTGGCACTTATAAACCATGTGATCTTATATGTATTTCTAAGCTTTGGTTCTGAAGATAAAACATAGAAGGGGACTGACACATAGGAAGTACTCGATCAAGGGTGGCTTTCGTGTCTTAGTCCACTTACTCTCACTCCAACCAAATCTTGCGTTGGAAACTAAAAGCCGTGGTACTACCACATGCTGGGGGTGCTGTGTCATTGGCTTCCTGCTATTTGTGTTATATCTATTGGTGTTGGAATTCATATATTTTATAAGCCCATGTAACTGGGCCACATGGACCTAGGCAGGATTATTGATGTTTCCATGTTAATAGACTACTTTTACATGCTCTAAACACAACTGGCATTTGAAGAAATGTTCAAAAATACTTGGGAGGGTAAAATTATTCATACCTGTTTTTTATAAGTTAGTTACTATGTATTATCCTTCTATTATGTCTTTCATGATCCTTGGGAACACAGTAAATGCTTATAAATGTGTGAATTTGTATCATCTACGGACTGATTGCATGTTACTGAGTTTCCTTAAGACTTGTTACCTAAATGGTGCTGTTACCAAATGACCCAAAAAGGGTGTGTGTGTGCCATTTTTCCTCCTTTAAAAAATGGCAAAAGCAAAACGAAGAAAAATGGCTCAAATGAGACCATAAAACCACTGAGATTCAAGTAGAAGAGAATGGAAGGTAAAGAACTACTCTTGTGCCCAAAGTGCCCCTTAGCATTTGTATCTTTTACAATTCATCCTATCCCCTTTCCACCACGGCGGCCCTGCATCATGCTGTGACCTAGGCTGACATTCAGCTGAGAGGACTCCATGGAGACGGTTGTTTCCAGCTGGAGTCCATTCTGATTTAGTCCCTATGCTGTATTAATTGTTAAATATATTTACTGTCTTTCTGAGCAAAGCTGATAGGCTGGCAGTCTTTGAACACACCCACCTTTGGGACTATAAAATATGGAGCTCCAGAATTTTCTCTAACACTATAGTCATGAAAATGATGTTAAGGATTTTACAAAACAGTATTGCAGTATCACTTGTTTTCATCTGAAGTTTGTACAGTTATGCTGTGCCTACTGTACCTATTATTTAACTTCTCTTAACTCACAGCCCTATGAATTGCCTTAAAAAAAAATGTTTCTTTTTGAAAGAGAGAGAGAGAGACAGCGTGAGTGGGGCAGGGGCAGAGAGGGAGACCCAGAATCTGAAGCGGCTCCAGGCTCTGAGCCGTCAGCACAGAGCCTGATGGGAGGCTCCAACACAGGAGCTGTGAGATCATGACCTGAGCCGAAGTCGGATGCTCAACCCACTGAGCCACGCAGGCGCGCCTCCTGTTGAGTTTCTCAACCTTTTAAGCAGGTGTCTAGTCAGGGGCAGCGGTGCGAGAAAGGGCTCAGAAGCTGGTAAGAAATGAGCACAGCACACTCTGGTTTGGGTCTTTGGGCAGATACTCCAGGTGCTCAGCGAGCACCCAGAAGGCGAGGAATCGTTCCAAAGGCTCTGGTGGTGCTCTGACATCATCGACGACTGTCTCCTTTTCTCCACTACTTTGTATTTGAATAAAGTAGTTTTAGAAACCTGTACCAAATTACTTCTTGTCAAGAGCACAACCTTCTGGTAAAACAGGAAATCCCTCGTAATTAATCACACATTCATAAGTGTTAAAATAGGAGTTAGAAAAATAAATTATTCAACACTGACATTTTATTTTCTGAACTTTATCATTTTTACAAAACAAAAAGCAGGTATCAAAAACAGCAAAGAGGTTATAGAATTTCCCCACCAGTTTTCACATAAGACAGTGATTATGAAACTGGCGCCCAATGTAAATACGAAACACAGGCTGATTTCCCTCTTGGTCATATGCATTTGGGTGGTTTGTTTTGGAGCCACTGAATAATAACTTTTTATAAGCACCGGTCATTTTTTGAGAACCCATTTGGTTTGTCCAACAAGTAAACACTTTTTGCTATGCGGCGTTTTCCTTTTTTAAGAACCACTAAGCTAAAATACAGAATGTGTAGATGTCTGGATCTGAACCAAAGTTTTTAAGATCCTATTTACCCTGAAGAACACTGAAGACATTTATAGGGCATATCAGATACTAGTTATATACCTCATCATGTCTAAGGCAGCTATTAGAGTTCTAAATAAATCAGCATTTCATTCACAGGCTGCCCAGAGTTTGAACTTCATCAAAGTTTTCATGTCTTTTCTGATTTGGAGTAGTTTCCCCAAATAGGGTCATATTATTAGAACAAAGTTTTATGCTCAGGCCAAACAGGCTCTGGCATTTCATAGATACATTTTTATAGAGCAAGACTTCTTGCTCTGGACCCTGGAGACCACAGAGAAATCGAGAGGCCATGATTACTGGGTGCGGAGAGGAAGAGGCATACTTAAGCTCACATGATCTGGAGGTAAGCAGAAACAAAGGTGGAATTCGGTCGTGCTGTTCACCCACCACCTGTTCCAGAAACACATTTTGCTTAAATACGGGAATTATGGTCCAGTTTTGCAATGTTAATAGCTGCCAGTTTCTCAAAGGTATTTTTTGTAAAGATCATTTCCTGGCTAGCAATGAGTTAGGAAACTGGCCTCAAATTCAGATCAAATTTTTCACTATTAGTCAAAAACAAAACAGAACACCTCAAAAAAACAAAAATGCAAACAAAACAAAAAAACCCCCACCAGCCAATAGGGGTTAAAATTGCACACTTAAACTTGAAGGCAAATTATATTATATACAGACAGGTATACACATACAACCGTAATAGTTTTGAGAGCGTGAAACACTCCTGTTGAAACGTTTCCTCTATATTATCCCAATTTTCATGAAAGGAAAATTGATATGTAATCTCCTTCTTTACAGATATGAAAAAGGAAGCAAGAAGGCAAAGCTGAGAGAAACAGATGCTACCCCCAAGGGCAGCGGTGGCATTTGGTTGTTTTGGTCTTTGTACCAGCAACTCCCACACCCAGAGGAGAGACCCAGACCCTGCTGGGCTACACAGTTTTCCTTGCAGTCAGCACTCGAACAATGGACCCCACTCCTCCGGCAGCAAGTGCCTAAAAACAGACCAAAACGTAAATGTTGACAGAATCATAAAGGGTCAGTCCTCATACCAAGTAGAACATTTTTCTTTAACAAGGAATGTGTGCCGCTACCGATTTTGAATTCTTTAATTTTCATAAACACTTCTTGAACTCCTGTCATGTCCCAGGCACTGTTCTTGGCACTGGGGATACAGTCCCTGCCCTTATGTACCCACACGCTAGTGAGATACTAGTTTACATTCTAGTATGTTGTTTTCGAATAACAGTATGTTCTTAAAGGTTTACAGCATGTTCTTGCCTAAAACAGGTGCTCAAGTATAGATTTAGGATATTCACTTTATTCTCTTCTTAGCACGGGCAAGAAGAAATCGAAATCGAGATCAACTGTCCTAAGTTCCTTTAGATTAGCCAGTTTGTCAGATTCTTTTTATTCTCCCGAGCTAAGAATATATTATTTAATAGCTAAGAACTTAGGAACTGTAATTTTGACTTTACCTTAAAAAACTGGAAGTCATGACTAAGCATCAGGAATTTGAAGCTCTGGTTTACTTACTGAATACTTTTATGTACTGGGTACTGTGCTAGATGCTAGGGATATAGCATCTTCTGGTCTATTGGGAAGGGACAGACATGTAGAGATCGTTACTATACTATAATATAGTATAACATTCTGTACACACAAGTGTGCACTGGGGTGTAAGGAGCCACTGAGGTAGAGAAAATCACGAGCAGAAGTATGCAGGTGTGAACCGGTATGGGGTGTTCCGGGAAGCAATACTACTGTGCTCGCTGCTGGAGCACAGGGAGAATAACATGAAGAGGAGTGGCTGGACCTGGGAACTCGGGCTTTATTCTGCAGGTGACTGACAGGGTAGATCTGGGTTTTCGAGAGGACACTCTGGCGACCGGGTGGAGAAGAGATTTGAGGGAGGTGAAATTGGTAGCCGGAGGCCTGTTTAGGAAGCTACGGCAACAGACTGGGAGAGATGCTATGAAGAGTTGCATTAGAGGTGTATCTGAGTAGATGGTTGGAGAAGCGTTTAGGAGACAGATTGGCAAAAACCGGTGAGTGATGTTAGGAAGCAACGAAAACTTAATATGAGCCTCAGTTTGCTTCCCCACCCACCAAAAGGCAAATAATAGCAAGCTCTCCCTCTTGGTATTTTTACGAGGGTTAAATGAGTTAATGTTTACAAGGTGCTTGGAATACAGTAAGTGCTCCCTCAGGGTCTACTATGATCCTGAGACTAGATAGGAGCTAGGTTGCTTAGGTTTTTAAGCTGGCTCTTCACCTCTAAATTGAGGATGATAAAGATGTTTTATACCTTACAGCGCTGTTTTAAGGAGTGAATGAAACCTAAACTAACGGTACAGTGGCTGGCAAATGGAACGTGTTCCTGAACAGGAGGACCATGTACGTTATTCTCCAAGTGGGACACTGGGGAGTGAAAGGGAACTATTCATAATTATGTTGGGAAAACAGGCATAAACTGGGGCAAACGGGAGGTATGGTTACCGTGTCCGTAAATGTTAGTTCTCTTTATTTGACAGTGCATGAGCGACCAAGTGACTTGGCCAAGACTAATGGACAAGTTTTACTACCTATTCGTATTTCCGAATGTGCTTTCACTCAGACACACACAATAGCTTCTGAAAACCTGAGTGCCGGGAACTGTAAGATATTAGAGAACATATCCCTTCTCTGTGGTTGGTTCTATTTAAATGTTACACTGCTTACATTAATATTAATATTACCTAAGTGTTGGGTGTTAAAAATTACCTTATCAACTTTTAAGCTAAAGCTAAAAATTCCCCTTAACTATTTCTTTAATGGACTGTGTACTATCTGCAGAATGAAATGCATAAAAAATACAGGAATTCTTCATCCCACCCGCGAGTTTTTTAAATTGTGTAACATATATAACATACACTTTGCTACTTTAACCATCCATCAGTGTAAAATTCAGTGGCATTCATTACATTCCCAGGATTCTACAGTCACTACCACTGTCTATTTCCAATACTTTTTAATCACCCTAAAAAGAAATGCTGTTCCCATTAAGCAGTAACTCTATTCTCCCTCCTCCCCACTCCCTGGTAACCTCTAATCTATTTTCTGTTTCTCTGAATTTGCCTAGTCTAGATATTTGATAGAAGTGGAATCTCACAGTATTTGTCTTTTCGTACCTGGCTTATTTCACCTTGAGTAATGTTTTCGGGGTTCATCAGTGCTGTGTCATGTGTCATAATTTCCTTTATTTGGTTGTCCAATAAACAAAATGTGGTGTATGCATAAAATGGATTACCTGTTCATCTGTCCATGGGCACTTGGGTTGTTTCTACCTTTTGGCCACAGTCCAAGAATTCTTGATTTTTTATTGTTTATTTTCAAGGTTTTGATTTAGTTCAAAGTTCAAGATTATGTTAAATGAACAATACTCATTACTAATAAATGTGTTGCAAATCAGAATCTCTTAGGACCAAGGCAGTAAGCATAAAATCTAACTTTCACTTTCACACATTTATTTGTAAAGACAAAGATGTATAACCAAGTCAAAGTAATTATCCAGATGAGAGGAGTTGTCATTGTCACTATTATAAAGGAGCCGGCCACAGAGATTTATAATTCATAACTCACCTTTTCATGCCATTGCAATAACACAGCACTGCTATTGTCAGAGGGACTCTCGAAGCCTTTATAAATATACTTCATTAGAAGATCCACACCGTTCTTGTCCAGGGACTGAACTGCCTTTTCAATATCATTAGCTTTAAAAGAGATGAGCACCTTCAAGACGATGCTGCCTGCTCGATCCTGAGGATAAGAACAGAACATTTAGACATATGCGTGCCAAGTGGTTGCTCTAGAAAGGCCACACTGAGACGGTGACATTTAAAACCTGAAGGACATGAAAGAAGAATCCTTGGGGGTATCAGAGAACAGTATGTCGGTCAGAGGAAAGAACTGCTGTTAGAGTGTATTCCGGGTGTTCGAACAGCAAGAAGATCCCTGGTGGCCAGAGTGATAACAGTGGAAGAGTAGGACGGGTCAGAGCGGTGGTGGGAGGGCAGATTGTGTAAGCCCTGCAGGCCACCGTGAGGACTTAGGCTTTCGTTAAGAGAAATGAGAAGGTGTTCCGAAGGTTTTGAGAACAGCGATATAACCTGACTTGTATTTCAACAGGATCACTTTGTCCGCCATGCTGAGAATAAGCTGAGGTGGGACTGGTGGGGGGCAGGGGACAAGGCAGAAGGAGGGAGACCAGTTTGGAAGTTACGGCAATAACACAGGCTGGTTTTGGCTAGCATGGTAGCAGTGGAGGGGGTCAGATTCTTGATGTATCTGAAGGGGCGCTGAGAGGATTTGCTTACAGATAGAGGTGCTAATTTGCCAATGTCATTGAACCCACATTTCAGTTTTACTTCTTGTACTCAGAAAAAGATCTGAAGACAAAATGAGCTGCAGTTCTACCTTGAACCATCCTTCAAAAACAATACGTTCAGAAAACTTAAATTTTAAGTTTCATATCTATAGTCAAGATATAAGATACAGTGATCTTCATTTATAATTTTTTTTTCTTTGATAAAAGGCTGCTCCAACAGCAAAGTTATTTTTTCACCCATGAAGCCAAGCAAAGAGAACATTTAATTTACCCTTCCAACAGTTCACTTCTCCTATTCAAGAAAGAGTGATCTCTTCGGCATTCCTACTGATCAGGGTTTTACAGAATGTTTCTACCTCCTATTGCTCTTTTCAGTTTAAAGACTATGCAATTACCCAATTTAGAAAAACATTCTTACAATTCTCCACCCACAAACTGTGATAAAAACTCAGCCACATAAAAGCAGAAGGTGGTAAAATTGAAATTTCAATGACGTTCCCCACCATTTTCAAAAACCAAAGAAATGTTTCCTCTTATTGTGGCCTAGATAATTATTATGCATTTGCCCAAACTGTTACTAATACTCAATAAAGAGATCCTTAGGGCTCCTATGGACAATGGGTTCAGAGCCCTGGGCCACATTTTAAACACTAAGTAAATGTTCTTAAGAATCACTGAAAGACTGCTGCCCAGGAATGTAAGTCAGGTTTTGCTGAAGGGCAGTTTGGCAATAACACTTGTACCAAAAGTCTTAAAAAACGTGCATTCTCAAACTCAGCAATGCACTTCTAGGAATTTATTCAAAGGAAACAAATAAGAATTTATGCAAAATTGTTCATTTCAGTACTGCTGACAAGAAAAAAAGGTCAATATTTTAAATATATGACAAAGGGAGATTAGTTATATGTAAACCGCAGCATATCTATATGCAGGCATTAAAAAAGAGGCTTATAGAAATAAACTTATTGCCAAGATAAGATATTCATGTATATTGCAAAAAGAAAAAAGTCAGTTATAAAACTCCATTTTTATTAAAAAAAAATACCAATAGAAAAGCTCTATAAATATATAGCAACACCAAAAAGTAATAACCAATTATCTCTGGACAGTAGGATGATGAAGATTACTAGTTTTCTATAAACATTTAATTCTTATATAATTTAGAAAAATTGTTAAAAAGCAACCAAGTAGAATCGTTTTACTTCGTAAAAGTTTTGTTTATTCTTCAAGCCTTTGCTCAACTTCAACCTGAGTGGCCTCCACGGAACATACAAAATGCTCTCTTATCATAGCTCAATATCAGAGTGCTAACTTTTCATATGTAAATTTTTACCTATCAAGCTGCATTGTGAGCTCTTGTATGTAAAAGACAGTAAATAGTTAAAAGATTTGTTGATTTCAAGACATTTCCAGGATTTTGGTAAGAATGCTAAGATATCAGCAGAGATCACGGAGTTGTCTGTGACTCACCTTCACCGCCTGACTCTTGGTGTTGATGGGGGGATTTTTCAGAGCTGCCTGTAGGGCAGCGGTCATGTTTCCTGTGATGGAGGTTAAGGGCATAGCAGGAGAGGGCAGGCCTCAGGAAAGCACTGGCTCTTAAGCCTTGACTTTTACATTGAAAAATTACCATGGTCACTACGTTCAATATTGTAAAACTCAACATGTTGGTTTCAAGGATGTCAGTCAAAGGTATGATACTGAAAACACTAGAGAAGGTAATAAAGCAACCACCAGTTCTTGCGTGGCTCCAATTACTAAATGAACACTTTGATAGCCTTTCATTTTCCAGTAAGACACATGCAAACATTATCCAAAGCTATATTAAAAGAATTAATAGGTCCCAACATGAAACACCTATCCTCAACCAAAATGTCTTTTATGTGATTCTAACTGGAAAAATGAAAGACCAAACTTTTGCTAGACTTATATTCTACATTAACTGAAATGCTGGTAGAAAATACTGGCCATTATTCTAGCAATCGAAATGATATACATTAGCAATCTCTCAATATTGATGAAAAGAGGCGTCACAAAAGAGCTAATAATTCAGTGACTTTTTAGGCAGCAGCTTAATTTTTCTGTTTTGGATATTTTCTCTTATATTTCATAAAGGTTATTAAAACTGTCTTATATCATACCTATTAAATTTAGTCTTTGGAAGCACTAGTGAGTTAGCAAGTACGAGGCACGGAAGGCCAATCAGACTGTCAGAATCTACAATCATTCCCCTAAAAGGAAAACCAGAGTTCACTTGTTCCTCCATCTGTAGTGCCTGACCAAAGCTTGTCTCTCGGTTGTAACAAGAGAAGAAGAGACAGTATCTTTTTATTTTATACAAAGCAGACCCATTATATGAATACAGCAGTACCAGTTAAGAGTTATCACCCACCAGCCTACAGTTAGTTTCACAAAACATTATTTATCCATCACAAAGAATGTTTTCAGACAGAATAATGTTCATTGCTTCTGCGGGGAGGGGGGATCGTCTGACAAAAAACCAAAAAACCAAAACCAAAAACACAAGCCTTAGGGTTGGTGGTAAGCTGTTATTTTCAAGGCTTAACGAACTTCTAGAAAAAGCATGCCTTTTGCAAGATTGGCTCATTTTTAAGACCCAAAACATTTAAGTATTTAAATAATGAAAAATAGCAACAGCTGACTATGAAGGTTGTGGAAATCAAAGAAACATCTGTATGTTGATAAATGTTTAATGCTGTATTTTAGGTGCCTTTAAGACTAGATATAGTAGAACCAAATATTTTCACTCATATTTCCCCATTATACTTTAATAGGATATAGATGAGGAAAGGGTTTTAAAAAGTCTTATCTTATGAATACATTAGAGAATAATCAGAAATGAATGAATTCAGTAATTGAGAATCTCTAAAACTACAGCTTTAGTTGTTGCAACATTTACATTTTTCTAAAAAATATCTGGTGCAAATGTTCAAACTATGAATATTCAAATATGCAAAAACAAAAACCAGGAACTGACAGCCACATTTTAACAGAAATGGAAACGATTTCAGGATTACAAAAACCATTCTGCTTCGTACAAATGACTCATCGTCTATTTTATTCTTCATCTATTTTATTCGCTGGGGTTTATTTTAAATATTTCCAGGGATTCTCCACATGCAAGCTCTTTCTATTGTCCCTTGCTTATTAGCAGGTAAAAGGCTCCAAGCTTCCTTCGCCCGAGTTGGTTGCTTTGGACTCACCCCCCCCCCTCCCCGGGTTAGCAAATTGTTTATCTTGCAACCTATATATTGCCAAATTCCTTTCTCTTAAAAAAAAAAAAAAAAAAGAAAGAAAAGCAAAAAAGCCCACGGGCTAAAAGGACAGAGGGCCTCAATTCTGCAAATCGCCCCTTCCCTGCCGGCAAGGAATAAACTCTCCCAACGCTGCCAAAACCAAACCACCAGAACAGAAGCAGCCCGCTCCTCCCAATCAGAAATTTCTGGAGCCACCGTGGCCCCGGCAGGCACCGTCCTGCGGAGGACAACTTAGGCGCCCTCCGAGGGCCACAGAGCAGCACCAGATGCCTCCCCCCGCGCCGCGAGGGCGCGGCCGCCCTGCCAGTTCCCTGCAGGCAGCAACTCCGGCCGCAACCTGAGGAATCGGGGGCGGGGAAGGCGCGCCGGGAAGGGCAAGTTTCCCAGGCAGGACCCTGGGGTCCCGGGGCGACTCGGTTAGAAATGGGAGCGTCCCCTGCCCTCTCAGAGTGGGGGAGCCCAAAGAGACAGGTGAGCTCCGCGCCCGTGCCCCGGGAGCGGCCCCGGCTTCGCAGACCCTGCCGGCGGCGGGGTCCGGGGAGAGGGGCGCGGTGGGGTACGGAGGCCGGCAAACGCAAGGATATTGCCGCAGGCAGGAGTCCACCTCGCCTTCGTCGGGCCCGGCCTGCCCGTCGCCCCCGTCTTCCTCGTCCACGAACTTGTTCTCGTCGTACTCATCCACGTCCACCTTCCGGAACCGGGCCGACGACACCGTGTTCTTCGACATCCCCGATCCGGACCGGTGGCAAAAGCCTCTTGTTGGTGCTGCCTCTACCTCGGTAAGCGTAGCCCACCCACCGGGAACCCGCAGCCTGGCGCCTTCACTTCCCTCTTCCGCTCTGGGGCGTCGCCGGCAGCCGGGGCTCGGGCGCTTCTGGGCCTGCGCGCTGGCGGCGCTCCTTCCTCCTCAGCTTCATGCTCTTCTCTAGCCTCCTACGCCGCCCCCACGCTTCCCCGGGGAGCGCGCGCGAGGGAGGGAGCGCGCTTGATGCGGTGCGCAGGCGCGGGCTCTCCGCAGGAAAGGGGCGGGGCTGGGCGAAGAAGGCGGGGGCGGGAGGGGGCGGGGCAGAAGGCAGGGCCGAAAGCGGTGCCGCGGGCAGAGCTAAGAGGCGATTGGTCGTCCAAGGACGTCACGTGATCCTCAGGGGGTTTCCATAGCAACGCTTCTCTGCGGTCCAGCCTAGGGGGTCTTAGGTTGGCGGCTATGGGCACTGGGGGCGGGTGGCTTTTGCTGCCGCCGCCGCTGCCAGCGACCCGTCGTCGGGGTCCTGCGTGAGGTCCGGTTGGCCCGGACTCGCCTGTGGGGTGGGATGGACTGGTTACCGGACCAAGTCCCCTGCAGTTGGCAGGAGTATGGGGCGGAGTGATGCACGCCCCGGCGCCCAGTGTCGTTCTAGTTGTCAGAGGCATCGCTTCGGACCGTGCGCTGCCGGTGGCTGCGGTCCCGAGCCGGGAGCCCCTTTGCCGGGGTTGGAACTACGCTGCGCGGCCAGCAGGAGGTCCCCAAGGACGGAGTCGAAAGGTCATATCTTATCTGTCAGTGCTGTGTACAGCATCCCGACCGCACCTGCAGAGCCGGAACTAGGTATTATATGCATTGCGAGGGAGGGGGATGTTGTGGGCAGGGGCTGGGGTGACAAAACTGGGGTGAACCTGTGGAATTTGGGGTAGGGTCAGCTACTGACATCTTAAAATAAGTGGTTGTTGGGAGCAAGAATGCTAGAAAAGGATAGGGGCGAGATATACTCTCCGGTGCTGAGGGGAAACAAAATGTGTAAGGATTAGTAGAAGCCAGACCTTTAAGATATATATTTGTGATTTAAGATTTATATGATCCTGCTAGGCCAGCTTTTTAATTACATTTGACATCCTCATTTCCAAGAGCAAATCTCTTACTGAGGAGGTAAAGGCACTAAAACTAAGGAAATGGTAGTTGTGGTGTGTGTATAACACTGAAGTACAAATATTTGCAGAATAAAATTATTCTGGACATTTAGCTGGACACTGCTCAGATAGCTTTATGTTTTCCTGACATCCTATCAGATCTAGTTCAATTCCATCTGTAGCAGAAAGCTGGCTGTTTTCCTGTTAATACCCCAGCCTTTGGTTTCCTGTGCTGTATTGAAAAGAGCACTGGACTTAGAATAAGAAAACCCTGGCTCAAGTCTTGACTTCCACTCATAATCTATTTGATTAAGGCTGCCACTTAAAATTATGAATTTCAGGTTCCTTGTTGTTAAAGTGGAGCTGATAATGTACACTTCACAAGACTGTTCTGAGGATTAAATACAGGAAAGTGTTTTGAAGCTCTAAAATTCTACATAAATGTAAAATGCATGTTACCTGTACCTTTGATTTTGGCACTAGTCATATGAATTACTTAATGATATATCACATTTTATCTTGCTCCTGGAAGAGATCAAAAGATTCTGGAGGGCAAGGTCTTGGCTTATATTTATTTTGTATCTTCCTTTACATTTGATATAATGCTAAGCATGCAGAAGGTACTCAATACATTCAGGTACTCAATTATTTATTGATGAATGAATGAAATGTGAAAGGCAGTAGTTTTAAAGTCATCACACTGAGCATAATGAATCAGTAAGAAGAGGAAGAGAGATCTCAAAATCAAGCATTTGTTGGACAGATATGCATACATATGCATATACGGATATGTATATCTACATCTACATGTATGCGTATGTATATGTGTGTGTGTGTGTGTGTGTGTGTGTGTGTGTGTGTATATAGAGAGAGAGAGAGAGAGAGAGGGAGAGAGAGAGGACGTGAGCAGGGGAAGGGTAGAGAGAGATGGAGACACAGAACCCAAGAGACAGAGGCAGAGAGAGACAAAGAGAGTTCACAGGAATGGAATGCATCCTTTCCTCTTGGGAGGAAGAAGCAATATGGCATTTTTCTCTTCCCAATTAAATCACCTTTCTAGAAAATATATCATTTAGGTGATAGAAGTGACACTTCTTTAAATTAACATTCAAGTTATGAGCAAACACTGATAAAAACTCCCCTAAGGACTGTCTTAAGAGAGCAAAGGAAAATTTTCTACCTGTTGGTACTATTTATTTTACAAAGTCATATACCAAAGTATCAGACCATTACTATGGTGAGTGGCATTATATAACTTAGAATAAAGATTTGTTTTAATATTTCTTCCTCAGTTTCAATGTATTGCTAACTTTAGTAAGAACTAAACAATATACTTGTTTTGATGTTGAAGATGATTGTACTTTTTGTTCTTCTAAATCAAGATTTTCTTTGAAGAGAAAATGAAACATTAGAAGTGCTATTGAGAGCAAATGGAAACAAGAATTTAAGAGCTAATGTATCCCCTCTCTTACATTTCTCTTCTTTTATATTAGGTCTTCTGTAGGAAATGTCTTTATTCTCTTATTTTAGAACTGGAAAAGAATCCTGGTGTAGAAATTAACTCAAGGGAATAGTGAGAGGAATTTAAAGAATCGAGTTGCTCAAGGGTATAATTGATTTGATTACTCAGAATCTTGTTCTATATGTTGAATGTGTTAAATATAATTAATTCTCAGCCGCATATTGCATAATACATTTGAGATGTAATAATATCCAAAAAGTCCTTTTCCAGTGCAGTATTTTTTACTGTCTCACAATGATAAGTACCTAGAAAATAGTAGGCATGCAACACATTTTTATCTAATGAATGAACAATCTGACAATTTTGCAATCATATTTAGAGATCGAGTATTTCCTTTTTTTCCCCTAAAGTTTATTTATTTTGAGAGAGAGAGATGGAGTACATGTGAGTGGGGGAGGGGCAGAGAGAGAGAGAAAGAGAGAGAGAATCCCAAGGAGGAGAGCTCATGACCTGAGCCGAAATCAGGAGTTGGACACTTAACCGACTAAGCCACCCAGGTGCCCCAAGAGATTGAGTAGTTCTTAATGGACACTTTCATTTCCTCCTTACCCCAATTAGCTAACCATTAAATGTATAAAGCTTTAGGGAAATGTGTGTGTGGGTATGTGTGAAGGAACCTGTCCTTAATTATCTTTTAATTATGTAATACATATTATTCAACTTTCTTGCAAATTATAATTTTTAATGTTAATTATAGTATTTAATTCATTTTAGGTAATATTATTCTCCCTATTTTAATCTTACAAATAAGTGTTGATCCCTGAAATAAAGATTTGAAGACATCTTATTTATTGTGCCAATAACCTGGTTTGGTTCAATACTAAAGTAAGATTAAATCTGAATTTTCTCAAGGTTAATGCTGCATGATACTATGTAGCTCCTTCTTATTTTCTGTGATAATGCAAAGAATGAAGGATCTTTTTAATTAGAAAGGATTTTGATAAAACTATCTTATAACGCATCTTTTTTTTTCCCCCGAATATTTTCAGCTGAGTACTCTACCTACCATGTGCTTCTTTTCCCCAGCCTTGGGACTAAATACTTAACAAACCAAGACATTGTATCTTATAGCAATGAAATGGAAGTGAGGTCAGTGTTAATCAAATATATCAAACATGTATTATATATACATATATATATATAATATATATAAAATATATATTTATATTTATATAATATATATATAAAATAAGTAAATTTCAATTTTGGTAATGATGTAATACTACTGTTCTCTAGCAACATCAATAATACAATATAAAAAGACTTTTTAGCATGTTATCTACACTATAGTATGGTCTAATGCTTGTACATAATAATCAAATGAAGTGGTGCTGTTTTGAAACCACCAACCTCCCAAACTTGGAATGTTTGCTTTGTGATTTATTTTAGCATTACATAACTATGATTACATACTCAGGTAGAGTAGATAGGGTGAACTATTTAATAATGGGACCTTTATTTGTTTATATATTAGTACTTTTTAAAAAAGTTTATTTATTTATTTTTGAGAGAGAGAGAGAGAGCGAGAGAGCATGTGAGTATGAGTGGGGGAGGGGCAAAGAGAGAGGGGGAGAGAGAGAGAGAATCCCAAGCAGACCCCACACTGTCAGTGCAGAGCCTGATGTGGGGCTCGATCCAACAAACCCGTGAGATAATGACCTGAGCTGAAATCAAGAGTCAGATGCTTAACTGATTGAGCCACCCAATGCCCCAGTACTAATTAATATATATTAGTACTTCTAAGATTAAAAAAAAATTTTTTTAGTTTCTTTTTTTTTTATGTTTTATTTATTTTTAAGAGACAGAATGAGTGCAAGTGGGGGGAGGGGCAGAGAGAGAGGGAGACACAGAATGGGAAGCAGGCTCCAGGCTCTGAGCTGTCAGCACACAGCCTGACACGACATGGGGCTCATACACATGTGCTGTGAGTTCATGACCTGAGCTGAAGTTGGACACTTCACTGACCAAGCCACCCAGGCACCCCTAAAATTAAAAAAGTTTTAAATCTGTGTTCTTGTCTCAGGAAAAATGTTTAGTGCTAAATGAAACAATAAACCTTGTTTGTTAAACATTGTTTTGAATGGGACTCTTTATCTATTTAATTTTTTTAATCTGCTTATGGTAATATAAAGAGAAGCTGTGGACTGCGGATTTTTAAAAGTTATTTATCCTATATTCTTTCCCACTAATGGGCTCTCTTATTGATGCTAACAGTTGTTTTAATTAAGGTTACATTTCTTGTCATACTATACAATCATAATACTTAAGATAATGATAATTTATATTTTCTTTTCTAATATTTATATCTTATTTATTTATTTTTCTTATCTTTTGCATTAGCTGGACTCTCAAAAATAGTGTTGAAAAATTGGGTGATAATAGGCATCTCCTCTTTGTTTCAATTTTATTGGAAATGGCATTGGTATTTTACCAGTTTTATTTCCTATTGTTTTATGATCTTTAGGAACGACTGTTGAAATGATCAAATGCTTTTTTTGAGAGGTCTAATGAGAAAAGCATATTATTTTATATCTTTTAATTTATAAATGTAATTAATTATATTTATATATTTTTTCACACTGAACCATTTCCACATTTCCAGAATAAATTCTGATTACTATTTTAATTACTTGCTAGATTTGATTAGTTTATATTTTGTTTACATGATTTCAGAATCAGTATGTATAAGTGATATGGGCCCATAGTATTTCTTTGTGCTATGTCTATTTAATTTTTTTTTTTTTTTTTTTTTTGAGAGAGAGTAAGTGCACGTGCATGTGCAAACAGGGAAGGGACAGTGGGAGAGGTAGAGAACCTTAAGTACTTAAGTGCAGAGTTTAACCTGGGGGCTTGATCCCAGGACCATGAGAGCATGACCTGAGCCGAAATCAAGAGTCAGATGCTTAACCAACTGAGCCACTCAGGGCCCCCTCAATTTTGATATTAGGATTAGTCTAGCTTTGTAGATGAATTGAGAAGATTTTCACCTTCTTTTTTATGCTCTGGAGAAGTTGGAGAGGTGCAACTGTAGGAAATTACTGTGCTGTTTTTTCGTTGAAAGTTACAATATGTGCTTGCAAAATTGTCTGGACTTGGTTATATTTTTAGAGTTAGATCTTTCATCATCTATCTTCTGTGGTTATTGACTGGTTTTCTTTTTCTTTTTGACTCAATTTTAGAATTTATATTTTCATAATCATGCATTTCATCTAGATTACCAATTTATTGGCAAAAAGTTGCATAAAATATTTTCTTACAATTATTTTCGTATCTTTCATGACCATGGACTTATTTCTTCTCTTGTTGCTTTAAGCAAAATATTAAAATCAGAATTTTTTCCTTTCCCCAACCTGATTGTTACAAATGCTAGTAGTATATCTTTACTTCTTTTTTTTTTTTTTTTAAAGTTTATTTATTTTTGAGAGAGAGAGAACACAAGCAGGGGAAAGACAGAGAGAGAAGGAGACACGGAACCTTAAGCAGACTCCAGGCTCTGAACTATCAGCACCTATCCCAGTGCAGGGCTTGAACCCAGGATAATAATGACCTGATAATGACCTGAGCCGAAGTTGGAGGCTTAACTGACTGAGCCACCCAGGTGCCCCATATCTTTATTTCTTATAGAAAATAGAAATTATAGTTTTTCTTTTTTAAATGTTTATTTTTGAGAGAGCATGTGAGTGGGGGAGGGGCAGAGAGAGGGGGGTACTGAGGATCGGAAGTGGTCTTTGTGCTGACAGCAGAGAGCCCAACGTGGGGCTGGAACCCACAAACAGTGAGATCATGACCCAAGCCAAGGTTGGATGCTTAACCAACTGAGCCACCCAGGCACCCCATAAAATTTATAGTTTTGATAGCATTTGAAAGATCCCACAATTCCTATTTTTTCTACTGTCTACTTTTATTCTATTAAAATTTTATTAATAGTAACAACTGCTTGATGAGTGTTTATTTTGTGTTAGACTTGGTAAACAGTCTCTTTATTTACATTATTTAATCCTCAGAGTAGCTTTAGGGCCTAGGAATTAGTGTTTACATTTTATGGATGAGGAAACTAAGGCTAAGAGAGGTTATATAACTCAGCCAATGATACTCAACTAGCAAGTAGCAGACTGGTAATGGTAATTAGGTGTGTCACATTCCAAAGCTTGTGCTTTTAAGCACCACTCTCTGCTTTCAGAAAGTCTTTCTCATTATTCCCAACTATACTGCTTACCTTTGTGCTAAAAATAAGGATATAACTATGAGGGTCCAAATAAACCCACACATAACTTTTCAATAGCCTGAAATGAAATGTAAGCCGTGAACTTAAAAAATCTTGTTATTGTAATGATTTTTTAAAAAGATATTTGTTTTTCACATATTTCTGTGAGCTACCCCCACCTAATGTCAGTATTTTGAGGCTAGACATAGAGCCTGTTACCTAATATTTAGTCTATCACAAAAGGTGTCACTTCTTTTTTTTAGTATATGAAGAGGTCAGTAGGTGTCGATTAATAATTCCACTTAATTTTTAAAAAATTATAGCAAAATATACATAACATAAAATTTACTATCTTAACTATTTTAAGTGTACCTTTAAGCACTGTTAATTACATTCCTATTATTGTACAACCATCACTACTATCCATATCCAGACCTTTTTTCTTTTTTCTTTTTTTTTTATCCTACAGAAAAGAGCTAAGACTCTGTACCCACTAAACAATAACTCCCTATTCTCCACCACCCCCAGCCCCTGATAAGGTCCATTTTATATTCTCTCTCTCTAAATTTGACAGCTCTAGGTACCTCATATTAGTGGAATCATGCAGTATTTGTTTTTTTGTGACTGGCTTATTTCACTTAGTTTGATTTCCTCAGTTTGCAATTGTAACATGTCAGAATGTCATTCCTTTTTAAGGTGGAATAGCATTCCATTATATGTATATTCCACATTTTCTTTACCCATTCATCTATTGACAGACACTTGGATTACTTATAGCTCTTATGAATAATGTGCTATGAATATGGGTATACAAACATCTATTTGAGACCCCATTTAAAAAAGTTTTTTTTTAACATCTTATTTATTTTCAAGAGAGAGCGAGAGAGAGAGAGAGAGAGAGAGAGAGTGTGAACGGGGGAGGAGCAGAGAGAGGAGACACAGAATGTGAAGCAGGCTCCAGGCTCTGAACTGTCAGCACAGAGCCCTATGCAGGGCTTGAACTCGTGAACTGTGAGATGATGACCTGAGCCGAAGTCGGACACTTAACCGACTGAGCCACCCAGGTGCCCCTTGAGACCCCATTTGTAATTCTTTTGGTTATATTCTCAGAAGTGGAGTTGCTGGATCATCTAATTCTCTTTTAATGTTTTAAGGCACCAATTCCACCTAATTAACTAGATAGACTAAGGAAGCAGTGTTCCATTGCCTCAGGCCTATGATTTGGTACATCCCTTAGAGTCAAGGACATCAAGGTAAGGTGATCCAGGCCTTCTGTTTGGTATCAGGTCATGGGTAACAAGGAGTGGGGGTTGGGGAGAGTTTAAAGCCAAACCCCTGGGATCCAGGGTTACTTAAGTTCTTCAGCCTAGCCCACCCAGCCTCCCTAGCACCCATAGTCTAAAGGATGCCTATTGATAACAATAGTCTGAGCAGAACTATAGAAAGACTGCAGTGCTGGTAAAAATGGATATTGATTTTCCCAGGCGTTGTAGTGAGTCCATATTGTTACTATTTTGAGAGCCATTAGAGCATAGTGATTAAGAACAGGGGATTCTACAGCTAGAGCTCCTGGGTTTCATATCAGCTCAGCCTTTACTATGTGAGCTCTCTGTGCCACAATTTCCTTATTTGAGAATAGATGTTATAATAATTCCTACCTCATAGGATTATTGGGAGGATTTAATGAGTTAATGTGTAACTGTTTAGAAAAGTGCTTGACATAGAGTTTTCACTAAATGTTAGGTACTACTAATACTATTTTTAATTAGTATAAGTTACCATGTAGCTTTCCTTAAAACCTTTGGAAATAAGATGAATAGCATGATATTCTTTGAGCTAAACTTTTTGGATTTCCTGCACTATGAATCAAAAAAGATATGTAACAGCAGTTCAAAGAGAAGGGATTTGCTCCCAGGTCAGCAGGATTAGGTGGTAGCTTGATAAAACGTGAACATCTATAGAGAATCGATACTAGTCATGACAGGAGTTGGTTATAGAAGTTTATGTTGTCTCTTACAGTCTTGGCCCCCTTAAGCACTGTCCAGGGGTCAGGTGCTATTGTGCAGATCCCACCACTTCAGGGATGGTCTCCCTGGTAAGCAGAGTATGATAGCGTTAAGCATTTGATTTGAATACTGATGTCCTCTAATCCACAAAGCAACCTTCTGATTATAATTTGGCTTCCCAGGAGCTTCTCTGAATGGAGAGGCTGTATAGGCTAGACAACTTGAATTATCTGGTTGCGTATCCAGTTGTAAGTCTCACTGGAAATCAGTACATTAGCTTTCTGTTTTTACATGTCAATCTTGGGAGCTTTATTAATCCAGGTCTGCCCTGGTTAATAGATCCATTCTCTGTCTTGACTAAGTGGGTAACTGAGCCTACAAAACTGAGAGTCAAATCCTGCATCATGATAGATTCATAAAGGTAATGTTCCCCTCATCAGTTTCTTGGGATATACCCCCTGCCTCTTTTAGATCACCACATCACTAGCTGCTTTAATTTGTTGACTTGAATTTTTTTTTTAATTAAAAAATTTTTTTTACAATTTATTTTTGAGAGAGAGAGAGAGCACAACCAGGGGAGGTGCAGAGAGAGAGAGAGAGAGAGAGAGAATCTGAAGCATGCTGTAGGCTCTGAGCTGTCAGCACAGAGCCCAATGTGGGGCTCATACTCACAAGCTGTGAGATCATGACCTGAGCCGAAATTGGATGCTTAACCGCTCAACTGACTGAGCCCACCCAGGCACCCCTGGCTTACATTTTCTTTACTGGAATTTCCATATGTGTGGCAGAAGTGGCAATTCTTCACTATCCTTATTGCCAGTTCGCTGAAGAGAGGTGGAACATTCCAACTTTTACTCTCCCCTAAATCCCTGGGCCAGCCTGGCATGATCAAGAACCCATTGTGTGGTGAGCAAGAAGTGTAATCACTGATTGTAGAAGCTTACTCCATGGAACTATTGTTTTAGGACAAGCCATCTTAGGGCAGATAGGGCTGAAAGGAACCTTAAATATGAGCTAGTCTATATCTCTTGTTTTATTAGTGGGGAAATAGAGACTACTTGCCAAGGGCCATGTGTCTTTGTGCTCTCTTAACAGTCTCGTGTCTAAGGCTTGACTATATTGGCCGAGACTTGTGACCTGTCAGTAACATTCTTCCTAGCACCAGACTTCTCTAACTAGTACAAAAATTTAACTGCCAAAAGGCACTTTTATTTCCTATAGTTCAGGCAACATTTCTCCCCTTGTTATATACCATTGAAATCCAGGTTTGCATTTGAAATACAAATTCATCAGATTTTAGGCTATGCCTTTAAGTGAATCCTTTGTAGCCTGATTGTGTCTTTTTGACCACTTTGTAGGTAGATTTCATGGCAACTACTTGGATGTATGTATGTATGTATGTGTTTAAGAAGCCTATAGGGTGGGCAGGTCCTTCCCAACTGCTGTAGGGCCTCATCAGCCAGCCTGGCAAGAGGCTTCAGAGCTGGCACCCACACCCCTCAGTTGCCCATGTGGATAGAGATGCTGAATTTGTCATGTTGGGTCTTTTTTTTTTTTTAACTCTACATCCCAAATTGTAGACATGTGATTTCATGATCTAATAATAAACTTCAATAGTACCTTTTAAAATAATAATTACATTATTATATTCCAATTATAATATAAAAATTTTCACATTAACATTAGAATATTCTTTTTAAAAAATTTAGTCATGTTTATTTTAATCACAATAGAAATCTCTATTCTAAATATTTTTCTTTCTTTGCCTCCTTCTCCTCCTCCTTCTACGTGTCCTTTAAGCTTTTTCTAATGGCAAAACTATCTCTGTTTTTTTACATTTTTTAAAATTTTATTTTTTTAATTTACATCCAAATTAGTTAGCATATAGTGCAACAATGATTTCAGGAGCCCCTTACCCATTTAGCCCATCCCCCCTCCCACAACCCCCCCCCAGTAACCCTCTGTTTGTTCTCCATATTTAAGAGTCTCTTATGTTTTGTCCCCCTCCCTGTTAATGGCAAAACTATCTTATAGCTTAGCATTACTTTTTACATACATTAAGAAAAAATTGAGTAGCAATTTACAAATGGATATACATTTTTTCTCATAATGCATCTTTACATATTTCTAAGAGGAAAGTGAGGCAGAAAATGTGAATTAATTAAACACAAAATGCTTTAATGTACATGCTCAGATGGTTAGTCAAGGAGCACTTCCTGGAAGTGTGTTTTGAACAAGATTTTAAGAGAATCTTATATATAGATATACACCGGTGAAAAAGAAAGGTTCAGAAAGAAGGGAAGTAAAAGAAACAAATTATGCATTGGGGAGCTATATCAGAAGAAGGGAGAATGGATACTAATAAAAACAAGATGTCCAGTGCAGGATGGTTAAGCAAGCTCTTAACTGGAATGGATAAGGAATGTTGGGAAGCAATGATTGGTAATGTTACTGAGATGTAGATTCACAATCTTGCTACCCACATTTTGCATGAATAGTTGGCTAGATTCTAAGGGAAAACCAAAGAGCCGAGAGAGACAGTGCTTAACCTGTCAGAACTTACATTCTTGCTGATGAGACAAGGCAACTGAAGGCAGAGAAGGAGCCTTGATAGCCGGTAAGGGCAGCATGGATTTTATATGGTGTATGATGGAAGGAGCCTTTGCTGATTCTCATGTATCATCCTGCCTCTGTCATCTGCTCTGGAGGAAGAGGTCTGAGCTGGGAAATATCACATTGAGCAGGTGACTAGGTTTCAAAAATCAATTTTTGTCGCTATATATAATCAATTAGCAAAAGAACTTTTCCCCCTGACGCAAAACTCTTTAGAACCATTTTAGGAAAAAAACAAAAAAGGGCTGCCTAAAGTCTTCTATCCATGATTAACAGTTAATGGAAAATCACTGGTTTACTTATGCAGACAGTACTTAATGTCAGTAGCTTCAGGCTGTTTTCCAATTTTACAGTAAATTTTTATACCGAAACCAGTTTAGGAAGCTATTTAGTCCATGGGCTTTTCTTTTTGGGGGAAAGATGATGTGGGTAGACTAGAATGATGACATTTCCTTTTCCACACCAGAATATCAGCAAGGTACTAATGGCTCCATTTTGATACCGTCACTTTCAAAATAGATCAAGTTGCTTATGGAAACATTTTGGATTATGTTAAAAGTAGTGTAGCTTTATAATAGTTGAGCTGGTAAATAATGCAGGTTTTGCTTTTAGAGTATCAGTTTATCTCCGATCTTGGATCAGACCTAAGAGAGAAAGTCTCCAGATTTTTGTTTGCCATCTAATAAGGCCTCTGGTAGTTGGTCTCATGTGGTAGAAATACAGATTTTATTTTTTTCCTTTCTTCTTCTTCTTCTTTTCATCTGCCTCTTTGGTACTTGCTAAGTTCTCCATGATTTCCCCTCTCTCCACTGGCATTCCAAGGGGACGCCTTCTGAGGTCCTTGGTTTCCTGGAATGACATTTGAGGCATATTCAAGTGCCTTACGACATTCCTGGGTTTATGTGGGTTTTGACCCACGTGGATCGGTGGTAGGTCTCTGAAAGGCACCAGCACAAAAACGACAGGAACCCTGAGGTCTGGGGTCAGATTGGGTTGAGGTTGTCCATTAGCCACTTGAAAAGACTGTCCAGGAAAGACATTGTTTAAGAGATAGCTGTCTAAAGCTGCCTGAGCTTTTATGATCTGATTCTCTTTTGTCTGGGGAAGAACATCAGTGAAATACGGCCTCACTCCTGTTATGGCGTTGATTTCATATGCGTTGTGCCTGTCAGCCTGTGCTCTCCCAGTTAAAATGGGCTGGAAAACAGTTGATCCTGAGACACCACTGACAAAGTTGTTGAGGAGAGAATGCCAAATGCTACCACTTATTGGGCTCAGAATGACCTGTGGCCATAAACTGGCCAGGCTCCGGAGAGCTTCGCGGTTCCAGGCCGAGGCAGGAAATTCAGGCTCAGTGTGATAGAGCTGAGAAAAGTAAATGCTAAGAGTAACATCTGGATACATTATTAAGAAATTGTACATTTTGCTGATGCAGCAGTGGTCGGCTTCATTACAAGGGGAGTTGCTGGAGTACAGAATGATATGCCTGATGGCGTCATTATTGCGTATGGCTGAGTCGAGATAACCATTCATCTCAAATAACATTGATTCTGGATGGGTGTTATTGCCGGTGCAACTGCTAGCATGGCCCTTTTGCACCAGGCTTCCAGAGGAAGTTTTTAGTTCATAAAACGTGAGGTGCTTTGTTTGAGGATATGCTGGCCCATAAGGGAATCCAAAAATCTGATAAAATTCTGTGTAGGGAACCCTTGCTTCTTCTCCTGTCCGAATATGGTAGGGACAGTTAGAGCAATCTAGAGAGAAGCTTAGCCAGTAATAAGGTTTTACAATTGTTCCATGATTTGCTAGGTATTCTTCATATAAGGGCTCCATTGCTAGTTTTATTGTCTTCTAGCTGCAACCCTAAACAAGGAAGAGAAATTATATATAAAAGCAGTGCAGGAAAAACGAAAGAAAATGCATTAACTTATTGAGCCATTATTATTTTTAATGCATTAAATGCATTAACTTATTGAGCCATTTATTATTTTGAGCCATTAACTTATTTTTCTCTAAAGGAGGTAGAGTGCAATAGCTACAGAATCTTTGATTCTAGAACGTACTGATGTATATCCAGAGATTAGAAAGCTCGGGATTCGTCTCTCTTCATTGAGAATCTTGAGGAGTGGGGAGGAAACAAAAAAGAAAGGCAAAATTACACCTTTATCTGTTTCATAGACCTGACTGAGGCAATAGAGCAAATGGGTTAACAGCGCAAGTTCTGGAGACACACTGCCTTATTTCAAATCTGGGCTCTGTCGCCTAACAGCTTAGTGACTTTCTGCAAGTTGTTTACAGTTGGGAGTCACAGCTTCCTTGTCTGTAAAATGAGGGCAAGGGTAGTATCTACCTCCTAAGGTTTTCTCGAGGACCGAATGATGTAATCAATATAAAATGCTTTATTATGTGCATATGTATCATATTATTATATGAAGGACTCAATAAATATGAGCTGTGAGTAGTGGTAGTACAAATCCCAGGATTATCTAGATGATTCTTATTTATGAAAGTCTAAAGGAACAAGCAAGGGTTTTGCAATTTGTTCATAATGTTCTCCTTTTGTCTCTTTTCTGAATGATATTATCTAATTATCTGCATGGGTTTTGAGTGTACCTGCATTTAAAATCAGTTATTTCTTCAGATCATTGGCAGTAAATGGGAGATAACTATCATTTTGGGAATGGGATCATGGGGTCTATTTTGCTTAATGGTAGAGACTTGTAGGAATGATTATTCTTTGGGTCGTGGACACTTACTCATTGCCATCTGAGAGTTGTATTTCCAGTGGGTGGGTCTTGTTAGAACATTTTGGAAACTTTACCATTCTGGAAAGCACATATGGTCCTTTAGGATATTTCAAATAAATAGTTTCTGGTATGTTAAACCACAAAACTTAAGCTCTTTTAAGTTTTGTTTTGTTTTTCCTTTAAACAAAAATTTCTGTTACCATTATTCCCAAAGAGCAACCTAGGGCATTATAGTATAGTTTTAAGAACATTAAAAACATTTTTTTTAACGTTTACTTATTTTTGAGAGAAAAGAGACAGAGTGTGAGCAGGAGAAGGGCAGAGAGAGAGGGAGACACAGAATCTGAAGCAGGCTCCAGGCTCTGAGTTGTCAGCACACAGACTGACGCGAGGCTTGAACTCACGAGCCATGAGATCATGACCTGGGCTGAAGTTGGATGCTGAACCGACTGAGCCACCCAGGCGCACCAAGTTTTAAGAACATTAAAAAAACCCCACCTTTTTGTTATACAAGTATTACATATTTCTTGTAGAATATTTTTTAAAATACTGATACTTGAAGGGAAAAATAAAAACTCATGCTGTTGTGTCTCAGTTTACATTCCCATAACTGTTTACGTGTCTCTTCCCTCTGATCTTTTTGCTACATGTGTTCGTTATGCACAACATAAATAAAATCATGTTTATACTTTGCTTTTCCACTTAGTATTACGTCATTAGCATTTCCCCGTGTTTTTAAAAATTCTTCAAAAAACAGTATTCATGGCTAGTTAGTATTTTATTACACAGCTAATATGTAATCAAATATTCAGGTGTTTGCCTCTTTTATGATTATAAATAATGATTTGATGAACATTTCTGTAGATAAATTGTATTTTTCTTTTCTCTAGTGTAGATTACTAAAAGTTGTATCGGCTCAAGCTTTGTCAGATTGATTCTTGGGAAGGTGTTCCAATTTTATTTCATTCCCTCCCTGCGATGTTTATCATTTATCGCTTCCTTTGCCGATTTGAGAAGTGAGCATCGGTATCCCTTTGTGGTTATAATTTGTACCTTTTCAGTTCGTTGTGAGGCTGAACACTTTTTCACACACTTATTGGTCTGTAGTATTTATTCTTCTGTGAAATACATTTCATTCCTAACCCCCCTTTTTTGAGGTGTTCCTGACTGGTTTGTAAGAACTCTTTATGTATTAAGAATATTAGCTGTTATAACTTTTGCAAGTATTTCACTTGGCTTATAGAGCCATTTAATTATGCTGGTGGCATTTTTAATTATATCAAATTTTACATTTTTATAAGGTCTAATCTTTAGGCTTAAGATTTAGTTTTTACTATTGTACTTAGAAAAGACTTCCCTATCAAAGAGGAGTTAAATCCCCATATATTTTTCTAGAATATATATCTTTTACATTTAACTCTCTGTCCAGGCAACAAAATGGACAAAGTAGCAAATTTAAATGAGATAAACTGACCATTATAAAACAAACAAAATGACACATTTTGTCATTTTAGAAGTACTTATTACAGTCTTTCATATGGAAGCACTTTGATCAACTTCTTTCTTTTTCAACCCATATCACCTCCGTTCCTGTTCTTCTGGTACAGCTGAAGCCTACAGAGTTCCTTTGCTAACCCTGTTCCGGGCAGAAAATATTTTAGGAGCCCCAGGCCTGCTGTGGATGGAATGTGACTTCACTCATGTCACCGTTATCCTAACGGCGTGTATCGGCAGTAATTCTGGACACCACACACCCATCAAATTCAGGTTTCTCCTAATCTGTCATGTCAATTTAATCCATAAGAGCAGGTATCTGCCTCAGTTTCCTCCTCAGTGCTATATTTTCCTGATGCAGCTGAATCCCTGCCCTGAGGCTTCCTAGACCTCATAACTTTTCCTCAGGGCCCTGCATTCTTCCTGTTTTGTCCTTGGCAATGAATCCATTACCTGGAGCCTGACATCATCTCCTGCTTGATCCTGAGCATTGTTTTCTCCCTGGATCTCCTCCTCTTTCAGCCTTACTCATCAGACTATATCTCTCTGAATATTAAACCTTGCTGAAACCCAACCCAAAGTCTCACTTGCTCCTGGTGCCCTGGATGTGGTCTGCTGTTCAGTGGCACACCTGATACTCAAGTTACTACTCAAATGACAATTTCAAGTCATGCATGATTTGGGTAAGATGTTATAGAAGCAGTATCAAGAGGTCCTTTTCTGCCTTTGTGTTTTGGGGGTGGGTGGGATGGGTGGAGTTAACTATATGTAATGGTCCCAGAATTACTCTTATGGGAAGCATAAGTCTGTGCGTGTTTCAAAGTAAAGGCAGTATGGAAAGTCCTGATTGCTTTTCTAAGCACTCCTTTCTTTTTGCTCCCTCTCCCATTTTAGCCAGGAATGGTGCATTATTACTGTAAGGAGATCTTGAGGACTAGTGGCCTTTATATGTAATGGAGGGAGCTCTGGAGTTTCATTCTTGCTAAATGGCTTTTTAGTGTTGACCAACTGTGGTTCTCTATTGGTGAAGTCTTCAATTTTTCAGAGGGTCTTTCTTCCTTCCTTTCTTTCTTTCTTTCTTTCTTTCTTTCTTTCTTTCTTTCTTTCTTTCTTTCTTTCTTTCAATGGAATGCTTCACGAATTTGGTGTTATCCTTGCACAGGGGCCATGCTAATCTTCTCTGTGTCATTCCCATTTTAGTATATGTGCTGCCAAAGTGAGCACCAGAGACTGTTCTTTGATCACCTTCATCTGAAGGGAAATGGGAAAGAACACCTGCCCCCTTTGAACTCTTAAGAGACTTTGTGGTGTATGTCATCAGTTTGCCACTGATCACAGACTATCTTGTATTATTATCTTTTGGTATCTGCCCTTTCATTCTCCCCCTACCCAGGCAGGGGCCCTGTTCAGCCCAGGGCCTACCTTAGAAATCTTAGTTGGTTCACAGGCCAGGTTGGCTAAGACTTGTCTCCCAGCATCCTGTGTCCCCACTAGCTGGTCCATTTCCCCCACGTTGGCTGTGCTTGGGAAAGGCGTGCTACCCTCTTAGAGCAGATCTACGGGCAGTAAGAGGCAGAGATCTGCAGAACCCAGATCCTTGCTTCCGGTTGTGCGTAGCCCCTGGACTGCGGCCCTGGGACGACAGCCTTCCTTAACTTAACATAAATGAGACATACATGAGGACAATCTGCTCTCTCTTCATCCAGCTAGGGTTTAGTGAGTGCTGGTAAAGCACAGTTTGCACTGGAGTAATTGGAGAATGGAGTTTGCCCTTCCCAATCTGTGCACAATCTGTTAGCAGCTAAAAACAAATGTTAGCAGTTATAATTACCATCATTTTGTCTCCAGGCTTGGATCACATTCCAGGTGTTCTAGAAGATAGTCCGTTTCCTTTCTTTTCTCTTTTAAGTACCATGCCCTGTTTGAAGCGGCTTCAGAGGGCAATTGTGCTGTAAATCTTCACCTCCTGTATCTGTTCAGGACTCTTTCGTAGTTTGTGCCTAGTAGTTCCTTTGAACTTTGCTGTCCCAAGTTAGAAAGACCTTTCTGAGGTATGGCTGCCTCTAAGAACACTGTTGAATTGGTGCCATGGTAACGTTTGCAAAGCAGCTACTGCTAGGATACGGCTCTGACACTTATTACTTTATTTGCATTTCAAACCACCTGTTCCAAAGATGAAAATATACATGAATGCATATTCCAGTCTGGATAAAAGCATACTATCTGACTATTTATGTGAACGTCTTGGGTTTTTTTTTTTTTTTTTTCTCCCTCTGGCTATAAGAATCAAGCTCTGAAGTCATGCCTCTCAGAGTCTTTGTCCTGATCCAGAATAAGTGCCAGGCCTCATGTGTGGATACGGTTTGTTGGTTGTGTTGCCTGTGGAGGCACAAGGGCCTTTTCTTAGGAGGCTTGCCCTTCTGGGAGAGGGAGGCACCTATGAAAGGGAGCAGAGACTTGATTTCCCCCAAAAGAGGCGCTTTTTACTACTAGGTCCACAGTCCCTGAAGAGAAAGCTCTTCAGTTTGTCCAAACCTGAGTCATTATGTGCTAGTAGTCTCTCTCCTCTTACATATTCTCTGGGAGATCCTTCCTATTGGTATGTAGGTGGGTCCTTCCAGCTTAAGGCAAACTTTGCCTCCAGATCAGTTGTGGCCCTTTCTCCATAGTTAATGGAAGAGCCACTCAGCCTTTTCCCCTCTGTTCCCTTGCCTCCCTTCAACTCCACACCATCTCCTAGGACATTGAACTTGTTGGTAGTCATAATTCATTGTCTATGGCCTCTCCCAATTACTCCCTCTTTCCTCTTCCTCAGGCCACTTGAAGGAACCAGTGGTGATCACTATTGTGTATTTCCATTACCTACCACCAAAAAGTTCTTAAATATATACTATGCTGAAGATAGCCCATCAGCGATAATGGAAGCACCTAGAAGGCTTCCTGCAGCAGTGTTACCACTCTTAACTGGTTCCTCCATCAAACTCCCAGTCTCCACAACAGCAAGTGTCCTTTCTCCTCTAGGGGGCTCCTTCTAGTTTAGATGTTTCATGTTGATCTCTGCCTTTTAAGGGTCTCACGTGTATTCACTTAACTCCTCAGCTAGTTATTTGTCAGTTACATTGTCTTCCATGTTTTTTTCTTGGTGTGTGCTCACTGTTGTATCCCATTCCTTCCCCATGACTGGCCGCTGATCATGCCTTTGTCATTCTCACCTCCTGCCTCCATTTTCATAGTATCTCCTGAGTTTACAACTCAGCAAACTTGTAAATATAAAACCAAAATTTCACCTTTTATTTAACATTAATAAATGACATCCCATTTAAAAATATTACCTTAAAAATGAACCTCTATCCACTAGTATATTTACCAATTGCATTTTAGGTAATTTTAGGGATGGGTAATCCCTACATAGCCACCATTTTTAAAAACAGCTCTATTGAGGGATAATTGAAAAATAAAAATTATGTATTAAATTTAGGGCGTACAACTTGATCTTTTAAAAAAAAATTTTTTTTAACATTTATTTATTTTTGAGACAGAGAGAGAGCATTAACAGGGGAGGGTCAGAGAAAGAGGGAGACACAGAATCTGAGACAGGCTCCAGGCTCTGAGCTGTCAGCACAGAGCCCGATGCGGGGCTCGAACCCACTGACCGTGAGATCATGATTTGAGCGGAAGTCAGATGCTTAACTGACTGAGCCACCCAGGCGCCCCATCTTGATCTTTTGATGTGTTTCTACATTGTGAAATGATCATAACAATCTAGCTAATAACATATCATATAGTTATCTTTTGGTGGGGGGTGCTGTATGAGAGCATTTAAGAGCTACCCTCTTAGCAAATTCAAGTATGCAATATTGTATTATTGTATTATTAACTGTAGTCACCATGCTGTACGTTAGATCTTTAGAATTGAGTCATCTTGCATAACTGAAACTTTGTACCCTTTGACCAACATTACTCCATATCCTCTTTGCCCCAGCCCCTGGCAATCAACACTTTACACTAAGCTTCTGAGTGTATTTTATTTTATTTTATTAAAAATTTTTTTTAATTTTATTTTTTATTTTTAAAAATTTACATCCAAATTAGTTGGCATATAGTGCAACAATGATTTCAGGAGTAGATTCCTTAGTGCCCCTTACCCATTTAGCCCATCCCCCCTCCCACAACCCCTCCCATAACCCTCAGTTTGTTCTCCATATTTGTGAGTCTCTTCTGTTTTGTCCCCCTCCCTGTTTTTATATTATTTTTGTTTCCCTTCCCTTATATTCATCTGTTTTGTCTCTTAAAGTCCTCATCTGAGTGAAGTCATATGATTTTTGTCTTTCTCTGACTGACTAATTTCACTTAGCATAATACCCTTCAGTTCCATCCATGTAGTTGCAAATGGCAAGACTTCATTCTTTTTGATTGCCGAGTAATACTCCATTGTATATGTATACCACATCTTCTTTATCCATTCATCCAACAATGGACATTTGGGCTCTTTCCATACTTTGGCTATTGTTGATAGTGCTGCTATAAACATGGGGGTACATGTGTCCCTTTGAAACAGCACACCTGTATCCCATGGATAAATGCCTAGCAGTGTAATTGCTGGGTCGTAGGGTAGTTCTATTTTTAGTTTTTTGAGGAACCTCCATACTGTTTTCCAGAGTGACTGCACCAGCTTGCATTCCCACCAACAATGCCAAAGAGATCCTCTTTCTCCACATCCTCACCAACATCTGTTGTTGCCTGAGTTGTTAATGGTAGCCATTCTGACAGGTGTGAGGTGGTATCTTATTGTGGTTTTGATTTGTAGTTCCCTGATGATGAGTGATGGTGAGCATTTTTCATGTGTTGGTTAGCCATCTGGATTCTTCTTTGGAGGAGTGTCTATTCATGTCTTTTGCCCATTTCTTCACTGGATTATTTGTTTTTTGGGTGTTGAGTTTGATAAGTTCTTTATAGATTTTGGATACTAACCCTTTATCTGATATGTCACTTGCAAATATCTTCTCCCATTCTGTCAGTTGCCTTTTAGTTTTGCTGATTGTTTCCTTCACTGTGCAGAAGCTTTTTATTTTCATGAGGTCCCAGTAGTTCATTTTTGCTTTTGTTTCCCTTTCCTCCGGAGACGTGTTGAATAAGAAGTTGCTGTGGCCAAGATCAAAGAGGTTTTTGCCTGCTTTCTCCTCGAGGATTTTGATGGCTTCTTGTCTTACATTTAGGTCTTTCATCCATTTTGAGTTTATTTTTGTGTCTGGTGTAAGAAAGTGGTCCAGGTTCATTCTTCTGCATGTGGCTGTCCAGTTTTCCCAGAACCACTTGCTGAAGAGACTGTCTTTATTCCACTGGATATTCTTTCCTGCTTTGTCAAAGATTAGTTGGCCGTACATTTGTGGGTCCATTTCTGGGTTCTCTATTCTGTTCCATTGATCTGAGTGTCTGTTCTTGTGCTAGTACCATACTGTCTTGATGATTACAGTTTTGTAGTATAGCTTAAGTCTGGGATTGTGAAAAAAAATTTTTTTTAATGTTTATTCATTTGCTGAGAGAGAAAGAGAGAGACAGAGTGTGAGTGGGGGAGGGGCAGAGAGAGAGGGAGACACAGAATCCAAAGTAGGCTCCAGTCTCTGAGCTGTCAGCACAGAGACTGACATGGGCTTGAACTCACAGACTGCGAGATCATGACGTGAGCTGAAGTTGGCCGCTCAACCGATTGGCCACCCAGGCACTCCTATGAGTGTATTTTAGATTCCACATATAAATGACATTATACAGTGTGCGTCTTTCTGTTTCTGGCTTATTTCATGAAACATAACGTCCATCAGGTTCATCCACGTTGTGGCAAATGCCAGGATTTTTTTTTTAAATCTGAATATTCCATTGTATGTATATACCACATCTTCTTTTTTCATTCATCTGTCTATGGACATTTAGGTTGTTTCCATATTTTGACTGTTGTGAATAACACTGCAATGAATATGGGAGTGCAGATATTTCCTTGGGATACTGATTCGTTCTTTTGGATAAATACCCAGAAGTGGGATTGCCAGATCACATGGTAGTTTATTTTTAATTTCTTGAAAAACTGCCATATTGTTTTCTATAATGGCTCTACCAACTTACATTCTCACAGTATAGAAGGGTTCCCTTTTCCATGTCATCACCAACACTTTGTTATCTTTTGTCTTTTTTTTTTTTTAACGTTTTTAATGTTTATTTATTTTTGACAGAGAGAGAGACAGAGCATGAGCGGGGGAGGGGCAGAGAGAGAGGGAGACACAGAATCCGAAGCAGGCTCCAGGCTCCAGGCTCTGAGCTGTCAGCACAGAGCCCGACGTGGGGCTCAAACCCACAGACCACGAGATCATGACTTGAGCTGAAGTCAGACGCTCAACCAACTGAACCACCCAGGCACCTCTCTTTTGTCTTTTTGATAATAGCCATCTGAACAGGTGTGAGGTGATATTTCGTTGTGGATTGGATTTACATTTCCTTACTGATTAGATTATTTGGTTTCTTTTTGCTATTATATACTTCCTTATATATTTTGGCTATTAGCCCCTTACACATATGTTGTCTGCAAATGTTTTCTGCTATTCTGTAGGTCATACCTTGTTTGCAAATGCTTTCTGCCATTCTGTAGGTTGCCTTTTCACTTTGCTGATTAAGTTTCTTTAGCCTTGCAGAAGCTTTTAAGCATCACGTTGTCCCACTTGTCTACTTTTGCTTTTGATGCTTTCACTTTTCGTGTCATATTCAAAAATTTATTACCAAGACCAATGTCGAGAACCTTTTTCCTGTTTTCTTTTTTAGTAGTTTTACAGTTTCAGCTTTTATTTGTCTTTAATCCATTTTGTGTTGGTTTTTGTATATGGTGTGATGTAAGAGTCCAGTTTTACTCTTATGCATGAGCCACCATTTTTACTACATCTGTTGGGTATAGGAAAATTCCAAAGGAAGATCCACTTTGCAAAACTCCATTTGGATTGCACAGATTGATTTTGAAAACGGAATTTAACCACAAGGAAATGAAGGACCTTGAACATGGGGTTCTTTCTCACAATTCTTATTGCTAAGTTGACATGCACAAGAAAGGAAAACTTTGAAGAAACATCGATTCCCCCAAACAGACTCCTTTCTTCTGTCTTCCTTTGTTACCTTGCCATTTTTCATCTTCATTCAGATGAGTTATGATGTATATTATCTATATCAAAGTAATATGCCATTATAATGAAAAACTTTACAAAGGTAAAACTCTCTTACATGGACATATATTTTTTAAAAGAGCTTTACTCAGTTTAACATCCCAAAATTGTTTCTAATCTATGTTCTGGCATCCCAACTTGGGATACATCTCACTAAGATGGCTTATATGTTGCTAGTTGCTGTCTGTAAAGTGATTTTAATAATTTGTTTTATTGCCCGTTTTCTTTAATTTGAGTGTACTGTGCCCAATTAATTGTATAATTCACTGCTTTCATAGTGGTTTGGTTGACACTGAATAATAATTCCCACATTCATGTAGCAGTAAGAAATTCTCTAAACTGAAGGAAGAAAGCAAGCATGAAATAAAGAAGAACAGAGAATTCAGTAGATTTCATGGGGCCCACTAAGGAATTAGGTAGGAAAAATGGGATAAGACAAGTGTCAGAATTGAGAGGAAAAGACAAAAAAAAAAAAAAAAAAAAAAAAAAAGCGAAGGATGAATGTCCTAGCTTGTGATTAGAAGCAGAAAGGCCACAAGGTGGCAGCACAGTCTTAACAGTGGGAAACTGTCTCTTGGACAACCCTTAATTTGCTAAAACCACATGCTTGCAGAATTCTTCCATGTTGGTTTCCCCCTTTATCCTAGCTAACACCAACAAATGTTTAGAATCAAAGGTAATCCTTAAAACTCAAGCTGAGGAAAAGTACAGGGTAAAGGCACCATCTTTACTCCCAGAATCTGAACAGATGCTCTAGAAAAGCTTTCAAACTATCTGTGGGGAAGGCCCAATTTAAGTTGACACACCATCATATACTAATCATTTTGTGAAATTCAATGAAAGTGATTTTATAGAAAAATGAACAAGAAAGATGTAGAAATCATAAGCTCATTTTAAAAAGAAGTCGTTAAAAAATAAATAGATCAAAAGATCTAAAAGTTTTAAATCACATTTCAGTAAATGGAAATGGAACACTTGTCTAATTTTGCTTGTGTTGCTTATGCTTTTGATGTCGTATCCAAGAAATCATTGCTAAGACCAATGTTCTGAAGCTTTTCCTGTCTATTTTCCTCTAGGGGTTTTATGGTTTCAGATCTTATGTTTAAATCTTTAATACATTTTGGTGTGTGTGTGTGTGTGTGTGTGTGTGTGTGTGTGTGCATAGTATAGGATAAGGGTCCAATCTCATTCTTGTGCATACGGGTGTTCAGTTTTCCTAACACCTTTCGTTGAAGAGACCATCCTTTTCCCATTGTGTAGTCTTGGCACCCACATCAAAGATCATTTGACTGTATGGGTGTGGGTTTATTTCTGGGCTCTTTATGTTGTCCCATTTGTCCATATGTCTATCTTTATGTAAATATAAACAGAACAAATATAACATAGGAAAAAAGAAAAAAATACCAAAACTGTACATGTTGTTTCTTGAAAGTATATGTACAGATGACTAATATAGAGAATCACTATTGCTGTTATTATACTCTAGTTATATTAAACAAAAAAATTTTGAGGGATATAATACATATATGTTTTCAGTGTCCTATATATACACATTTTATGAGAATCATATAGATCCACTTATAAAATTTTTATTGTGACCAACCAACTGGCTTTTTGCTTGTTACTTTATTGAATCTAGGCCCAGTCGATGATAACACTATTTGCAGGATATAAAATATATCCAAACTGATTCTGTGTTTGTTTTGGTAGCATTATAATAGGGACAGCCGGTTTCAAGAGGTATGTTGGTAGGAGTAGAGGAAGAGATTTTAAAACAATTTCACAAGCTCAAGGTATTCATTTTTAGCAGTTTTAAAAAACAAAGCGAGTGGTACTGTATTTTCAAAATTCATCAGTAGCCAGTTCCAACAATTTATCCTATAAGGTTACATTAAATTTCAGTTATCTTTCAATGAAAGGACTAGTTGATGGTCCCATGAATTTCCTATGCATAGATACTCTATCAAAATTATTATGTGTTGCATTGATGATAGTCGTGAAAATTATGAGACATGATATAACAATCTCTGGAAACTCTGTCGTTCCACACTTGTAATACTTATTTTGACTTTCAGTCATCTGCTATTGAAAAACATGTTGGGATTTCTTCCTTGTTTGAAAATATTGAGATTGTTAACATGTGATTTCAGACAAATAGGCAACTGACTGTCTAATATACTTTATCTTTAAAAAGTTGGGCCCAAACTAGTTTCTTGCCCGAAGTAGCTCTGAGAGTTTATTCAATAATTCAAACATTCTCTACACAACTTTCCCCCTGGATAACCATTGTCCCTAGCATGGGAAGCAGTTGTTGGTGATCGGCTTCCATATTATCACATAAACAGAATGATTTCAAATGTAATACATTAACCTTTATGTAATTCATAGTTTTTACTGTGTAAAAACACATTGATTATTTCAACTTTTTCGACTTTTTTTTTTCATAGTACGATTTTCTTGATGAAGGAAATAATGTGTTGCTTTGCATTCTGGCTCAAGTTTCTTAATCTGAGCAATTATTCTAGAACTTTCTCCCATGATTTAAACTCTAAATCACTTTTCTGATATAAATCATCCAGGGTCATCTCTAAAAGTTTCTAAATATTTACTCTCAATTTCTGTACTTACATCGTTCACCCTGGTAACAGTTTATAAATGCGCACAGGTCACAGACTCAGCTTTGAGTGACATTGCTCTCATGTACTTCTTCCATTTGATTTGTCACTATTAGGTAGTGACTCTACTTAACTAAGTTCACTAAATTTTATTTAAGTTAATTCCTCTGGCTATCTTATAATATAAATGATAAAGAATTTAAGGGGTGATTGGTTGGCTCAGTTGGTTAAGCATCTCACTCTTGATTTCGGCTCAGGCCATGGTCTCATGGTTCCGTGAATAGATCCCTGCGTTGGGCTCTGGGCTGGCAGCACCGAGCCTGCTTGGGATTCTCTCTCTCTCTCTCTCTCTCTCTCTCTCTCTCTCTCTCAAAATGAATAAGTAGACATTGAAAATAAATAAATGATAAATAATTTAAATGAAAATATTATTTGTTAAGTAGAGATTAACATTTACTGAATGCCTACTTTGTGCCAAAAATTTTACATGCCTTACATCCCTGAGAGGTGCATATTATTACAATTTCCATTTTACAGGTAAGGAAACTAAGGTTCAAAGTGTTGCTCAAGATGACATAGCTAATAATTGGTAGAGCTGGGATTTGAACCCAGAGCACTCTAAAACTCTTCTTTATTCCATAACCCCTCGATCATGTCCTACTTTTTGAGCAAAAAAAAAAAAAGTCAAATTTATGTTCTAGCTTTAAGATAAATGGGAAAAATCAAATTTCAAAAGTGAGACAATGATAAAGTCAAGAAAGAGAAGCAAACATAGTAAAAGTGTGTCATGATGAGATGATAAAAACAACTGAAAAATGTTTCTGTCAGGAGAAAAGAACATTTTTTTTTAAACCAAGTTCATTGAGGCATAATTTACACCCATTCTAAGTGTGCAGTTCTATGAGTTTTGACATATGTATATATTCATATTACCAGCGTTACAATAAAAATAAAAAACAGTTCCATCAAGCCCCAATTTTCCTTGGGTCCCTTTCTTCCCCATCAATCACCCTTCCTAATGGCTCTAAGGAAGTATTATCATTTTGCTGTTAATATAGATTTAGTATTTTTAACTTAATATATTTTTAATTTATTTTTTATAAATTTTTTTAATGTTTATTTATTTTTGAGAGACAGAGACAGAGTGTGAGTGGGGGATAGGCAGAGAGGGAGACACAGAATCTGAAGCAGCTCCAGGCTCTGAGCTGTCAACACAGAGCCTGACACAGGTCTTGAACCCACAAGCCATGAGATCATGACCTGAGTTGAAGTTGGACGCTTAACTGACTGAGCCACCAAGGTGCCCCAAAGTGGATATGTTTTTTTCCCAAGTTTCACATACATGAAATCATGAAGTATGAATTCTGGCATCTTTCACTTGTTGCTCAGCACATTTTTGAGATTCACCCACGTGATTGTGTATATCAGTAGCTTGTTACTTTTTAATAGTGAGTAATATTTCATTGTATAGATATGCTATAATTTATCTGTTCATTTGTTGATGGACATTTGTATTGTTTCTAATTTGGGGCTATTATGAAAAAGATGCTCCGAACATTCATGTCTAAGTCTTTGTGTGGACATATGTTTCTATTCCTCTTAGACAAATACTAAGAGTGGAATTGCTAGGTTGCAAGATAAATGCATCTTGACTTTCTAAAAACTGTCAAACTGTTTTCCAAAGTAGTTTATTGTTTTAAATTCCCAGTAGCAACATACGAGCATTCCAGTTATTCTACATCCTTGACAACACTTGGTATTGTCAGTGAAAGGAAGCATTTGACATCAATTTAGAAAGACTAGTTTCTTTTTAGCTTGCCATTTGACAGGAAGGGAGTACACAGTGGATGGGATTCTGTAGTACTTCTGTTTCTTCATTTGCATAACTAACCCCCAATAAATCTCCAAGGGCACCATGCTTATCAAGAAATTTGATATTTGGCCTCTCACTGCTTTCAGCTCCTCTTGTGCCAGTTTCTTCCAAGTGAAGTCACTGATAGTGCTGAGCTGAGCTCAGTCCAATCTCATCCTTCAGTTAGTACTAGAGTCTGTGGAAGTGGAGAGAAAATATCATGGCCATGGGCACAATAGGTAGAGGATATGGTGAGCTCTGAAAATCCTCTTAAGTGCTTGCTGTTAAGAAGTCTGTTGTCAGTCTAATTGTTTCTTTGTAGATATTACCTGTTCTCTGGTGACTTTTAAGACAATTCCTTGCCTTTTATGTTTTATAGTTTTAACATGTGTTTAAGTATGGATTTAGTTTTATTTCTCCTGCTTGAAATCCAAGTTTGGTGATTCTTATTTTTCATGAATTCTGGAAAACACTTAGCCATTATCTCTTGAAGTATTTGTATCCTCCATTGTCTCTTTTCTCTTCTTTTGGAACATCGATTAGTTATATATGGAAACTTCTTACAGAACTCTTAATTTTCTGCTGTAATTCCTATTATTCACCTGTCAATACTGCATTCTATGTATTTTCTCCAGATCAATCATCTAGTTTTCTGCTTTTCTCTACAAGTCTGTTAATATGCTATTTAATCCACTTAAATTTGGGGAGCCTGGGTGGCTCAGTCGGTTAAGCATCTGACTTCAGCTCAGGTCATGACCTCATGGTTCATGAGTTTGAGCTCTGTGTCTGGCCCTTTGCTGTCAGTGGAGAGCCTGCTTCTAGATCCTCTGTCCCCCTCTCTCTCTGCCCCTCCCCAGCTCATTGTCTCTCTCACTCTCAAAATAAATAAATAAACATAAAAAGTATATACAACCCACCTAAATTTAATCCATTTATTGGTTTATTTTTTTAAGTCACTGAATATAGAATGACTCAAATTAACAACTCAGGCAACAACAGATGTTGGTGAGGCTGTGGAAAAAGAGGATCTCTTTTGGATTGTTGGTGGGAATGCAAACTGGTGCAGCCACTCTGGAAAACAGTATGGAGGTTCCTCAAAAAATTAAAAATAGAACTACCCTACGACCCAGCAATTGCACTACTAGGTATTTATCCAAAAGATACAAAAATGCTGATTCAAAGGGGCACATATACCCCAATGTTTATAGCAGCACTATCCACAATAGTCAAGGTATGGAAAGAGCACAAATGTCCATTGTCTGATGAGTGGATAAAGATGTGGTATATATATATATATATATATATATATATATATATATATATATATATATATACACACACTGGAATATTACTCAGCAATCAAAAAGAATGAAATCTTACCATTTGCAACAACGTGGATGGGACTAGAGTGTATTATGCTAAGCGAAATAAGTCAGTCAGAGAAGACAAATATGATATGATTTCATTCATATGTGGAATTTAAGAAACAAAACAGATGAACATAGGGAAAGGGAAGCAAAAATAAGATAAAAAGAGAGAGGGAGACCAACCATAAGAGACTCTTAAATACAGAGAATAGGGGCACCTGGGTGGCTCAGTCAGTTAAGCATCCGACTCTTGGTTTTGGCTCAGGTCATGATCTCACAGTTCATGAGTTCGGGCCCTACATCGGGCTCAGGGCTGGCAGCATGGAGCCTGCTTGGGATTCTCTCTCTCCCTCTCTCTTTGCCCCTCCTCTGCTCATGTGCTGTCTTTCTCTCAAAATAAATAAATGAACATTACAAAAAATTTTTTAAATAAATAAAAACAATAGAGAACAAACTGAGGGTTGCTGGTGGGGTGTTGGGTAGGGGATTTGGGCTAAATGGGCAAATGGGCATTAAGGAGGGCACTTATTGGGATGAGCACTGGGTGTTATATATAAGTAATGAATCACTAAATTCTATTCCTGAAATCGTTATTACGCTATATGTTAACTCACTTGGATTTAAAAAAGAAAAGCCACTGAATATATACATATATTACATTGTATGTATATAATTTCTAGAAGCTTTATTTTGTGCCTGTATTTTTCTCCATTTTCATATTTTTTACCTTTTTAATCTTTAATTATTTTAAATGTTCTTATTATATAGTTTGTAAGAAATACTTCTATTATTTAATGTTCTTGGGAATTTAACTCTGCTTTGTGTTATTTCTGCCTGCTCTCGCTCATGGTGAATTGTTCCTTTGGGTGTTGTAAAATTTTGTTTTTTAAGTCATGCTTGGTGGGGATCCTGTGTGGTCTGCAATGAAGATATGCTCCACAACAGTGGTTCTTAATCTTTTCTGCACATTAGAATCACCTAGTGAACCTTTAAAAATTAGAATGGCAGCTTGAACCCCAGACCAGTTAACTCAAATACTATGAGTATGAGACTTACATATTAGCGTTTTTAAAGCTCCATAGTCATAAAAAACGAACAAGTAAACAAACAAAAAACTTTGCAGTCATGGTTGAGAACCACTGCTCTAGAAGAATTTGCCCTTAATTTTTAGGCACTACAAGTGTGTTTCTAGCCCTGGATCGCCTTAATATCAATTTCTCATCTCTGGGTTCCTGAACTATGTTAGTAGTATACATTTTTTTTTAACAGTAGAAAAACGTTTTAAATGTAGAGTATCAACAAAGCCAATTTGATATTTGTTTTTGGGGTTTTCCCCCAACTTTATGGATAAACATAATTGTATATATTTAAAGTGTAAAAAGTGATGATTTTATGTACATATGCATTATGGAGGGATTACCAAGATCAAGTTAATTAACACGTTCATCACCTCACATAGTTAACTCTGGGGTTTTGTTTATTTATTTTTGTGGTGAGAATGCTTAAGGTCTAATGTCAGCAACTTTCAAGAACATAAGTATACAATACCATATTATTAACTATAGTCACCATGCTGTACATTAGATTCTCAGAACTTATTCAACTTATAACTGAAAGTTTGTGCCCTTTGACCTACATCTTTCCATTTATCCCTCCCCCCAACCCTTGGTAACCTCCATTTTATTCTGTTTCTATGAAATAAGGTTTTACTTTCTTTCCTTTTTCTTCTTCTTTTTTTTTTTTCTTTAAGATTCCACATATAAGTAATACCATACAGTGTTGGTCTTTGGCTTATTTCACTTAGCATAATGCTCTCAAGGACCATCCATATTGTTGCAAATGGCAAGATTTCCTTTTTTTAATGGCTGAATAATATTGCACTGAATATATACTCCACGTTTTCTTTATCCATTTATCTATTGATGGACATTAAGTTGTTTCTATATCTTGGCTCTTATAAGTAATGCTGCAATGAACATGGGAGGGCAGATATCTCTTCAAGATACTGATTTCAGTTTTTGTGGATATATACCCAGGAGTGGGATTGCTGGATCATGTGGTAATTCTATTTTTAATTTCATGAGGAACTGCTATACTGTTTTCCATAATGGCTGCATCAATTTGCATTTCCACCAACAGTGTATAAGGATTCCCTTTTCTCCACATTCTCATCAACATTTGTTGTCTTTTGTCTTTTTCATAATAGCCATCTTAACAGGTGTGAGGTCATATCTTATTGTGGTTTTGATTTGCATTTCCCTGATGATTCGTGGTGTTGAACACCTTTTCATGTGCTTATTAGCCATTTGTTTGTCTTTGGAAAAATGTCATTTCAGATCTTTTGTCTATTTTTAAACTGGATTATATGCTTTTATGCTATTGAATTCCGAGTTCTTTATATATTTTGGATATTAACTCCTTGTCAGGTATATGGTTTGTGAATAATTTCTCCCATTCTATGGGTTACTTTTTTAACTTATTGATTGTTGCTTTTACTGTGCAGAAGCTTTTAGTTTAATGTAGTCTCGTTTATTTTAGTTTTTGTTGCCTGTGTTTTTGGTGTCTTATCCAAAAACTCATTGCTAAGACCAATGTCAGGGAGTTTTTTCCCGATGTTTTCTTTTAGGAATTTTATGGTTTTAGGTTTACATTTAAGTCTTTGATACATTTCCAGTTAACTTTTATGAGTAGAGTAAGATAGAGGTCTTTCATGTGGCTGTCTAGTTTTCCCAACACCATTAAGAGACTGCCCTTTCCCAGTGTGTGTTTTGGTGCCCTTGTCAAAAATTAGTTGGCTGTATATGCATGGCTTATTTCTAGGCTTTTTATTCTGTTCCATTAGTTTATGTGCCAGTACCATACTCTTTTGATTACTGTAGCTTTGTAATATAAATTGAAATCAAGAAGTATGATGCCTCCAGCTTTATTCTTCTTTCACAAGATTGCTTTGGCTATTCTGGGTCTTTGTAGTTTCATATAAATTTTAGGATATTTTTCTATTTCTGTGAAAAATGCCATTGGAATTTTGATAGGGATTGCATTGAATTTGTAGATCACTTTGGGTAGTATGGATGTTTTTTTAAGAATATTAATGTTTCCAGTGCAAGAACATGGAATATCTTTCCATTTATTTGTGTTTTTTTCAGTTTCTTTAATCAATGTCTTGTAGTTTACAGTGTAGATGTCTTTCACCTTTTTGGTTAAATTTATTCCTAAGTATTTTATTGTTTCTGATGCTATTATAAATGGGATTGCTTTTTAAATTTTATTCAGATATATTGTTGTTAGTGCATAGAAATGCAGATGACTTGTATGTTGATTTTGTATCCTGCTCCTTTACTGAATTCATGTATTAGTTCTAACAGGTATTTTTGTGTGGAGTTTTTACGGTTTTCTACATAGAACACTATGTCATCTGCAAACAGAGATAATTTTACTTCTTCATTTCCAATCTAGATGCCTTTTATTTCTTTTTCTTGCTTAATTGCTGTGGCTAAGATTTGCAGTACTATGTTGAATAGAAGTGGTGAGAGTGGGCAGTCTTGTGTTCCTCCTGATTTTAGAGGAAAAGCTTTTAACTTTACCATTGAGTATGATATTATGTCGATTTGTCATATGTGGCCTTTATTTTGTTGAAGTGTGTTCCTTCTATTCCTAATCTGTTGAAGACTTATGAAAAGATGTTGAATTTTGTCAAATGCCTTTCTGCATCTATTGAAATGATCATGTGATTTTTATTCATCATTCTGTTAATGTGGTATATGACATTGACCTATATATGTTGAATTATCCTAGCATTCCAGGGATAAATCCCAGTTGATCATGGGGTATGACCCTTTTAATGTGCTAATTTGCTAGTATTTTATTATGAATATTCACATCTATATTCATCAGGGATATTGGATTATAATTTTCTTTTCTGATAGTGTCCTTGTCTGGCTTTGGTATCAGGGTAGTGCTAAAAGTGTTTCTTCCTCTTCAGTTAGGTAGTATAAATTTGAACCTTATGTTTGAAGATGCTTCCCCCCTCCATCCCCCCAAGAGTCTATGTTGAGATAGACAGGTTCCTTGTCATATATTTTTATTGAGGGAGTAGCACTTTGAGGACTACAGAGAGAGTCTCTGTCCCCCTGTTTGCCTTTAAGCAAACCCAAGGCTTTATCATCTCTTTCTATATGGCTATAAAAACTCAGACTTTTTGCTTACCAGTATCAACAAATAGTCTCTGGACAGTCTGTGTAACATATTTATGTTTATATTCTTCCCTTGCTCGGTTCTATAATTTCCCTTCTTTGTGACTTACCCATACATTTAGGATCTTTGTTATATTTTCCAACAACTCTAGATTTTTCTGTGTACTTAGATCACAGTATTGCTAGAAATAGAAGTTTTCCTGTGACTGGGAGTCTATACCTTCATGGCCTTGCCCCTTAAATTCCCCCTCCTGTTCACAATGTCTGCCTGAATCAAGTGTGAATTTGCTGTCTTTGGACAAGGCACATCGGGTGTCCACCTGGCAGACAGACTTCTGGAGCTTGTATGTGTTTCACTAGACTGTTCCTGGCCTGGTTTTGGCTTCATCTTGCTCCAGCTGGTCTATGTTGCCAAGGTCCCAGAATGTTTTGAATTTCAACCTACCTGAATTATGTCAACCTCTATTCTTTTTCTTCTGTTTCCAAGTCTCTGTCTTCACTGACCTGCCAATCTTAAGTCTGGTTTCAGTTTGTTTCCTGGACTTATCTTTCTACAAAGGACTCTATTTCTGATTTGAGAGTTTGTAGCATAGTTTATAGCAATGTGGGAATGGGTCCAACTCAGGATTCAGATTTCTAAGATGTCCAGATGGTCTTAACAAAAAGTTTCTAACTTTCCACTTCATTTTTAAAACGCTTAATTTATTGAGTATATAAATTCCAAAGACTTTCTATTCCATGTTGATTATATATATACCTATAGTATTAATTGAAGATAAATACTGAATCACTCATTTTGTCAGAAGAAGGCATTTACAGTAGAGGATACCCTTTGATTTAATTTTATTTGTTTAATTCATGAGTAACCATCTCCTTGTATACCAAACACAACCAGCTGTGGTTAGATTGTGGCTGTCCTAGTCCATGTACTCTTTAACTCTGAGACCTTGTAAGGAAATTGAGTATGGCAAAAAGCATCCAGAGAACTCTTGGCAGTATTGGATGGATCATTTACCCCAGTTTGGATTTTCTTTCTTTTTTTTTTTTAGAGAGCCCTGCCAATATCACCACTAAGACATCAGTCTAACTCAGAAAGCAACCCCTAGCCCTGTGCCAGTGGTGTTAGCATTTGATTATTGACAATGGCTTTGAAGGTTAAACAAGGTGTCTGGTGGCAAGACAGCACTGTGTGTTCATAATGAGCCCACAGAAATTATGAGTTGGATGGCTGGTCAGTAGTCTAGTGGAATTTTTAATCTTTATTAGTTGTATCAATTGGGGTTCATGTTGGTGTCCTTCTTTCAATCATTTTGTCCTTATTTAGATTTTTCTTCAAACTTGCTCTCTTGCCTTTCTTGGCAGTATCTTCAAAAAGAGTCAGGAGGCTCTTCCAGAGTTGCCTTTGAAGATTGTTGCAATGTGTATACTTGTCAAAAAGGATTGACCAAATTCTTTTGAAAGCTATTTTACACATCAAGTCCTGATCCAGTCTCAGCTCTTCTGTTCTGATCTGATCATCCAGAATGATCTAAAAGAAAACCATCAGAGCTAATTATAGAGCATAGAGTGATTTTCAGATGCCTTTTTTATTTCTTTTTCTCATGCAGCATACTCAGGAATCTTGCACTCTGGATGAACCCAATTTACATTTTGTTGGAACTGGGAAAGTAGGGATTTAGACTTTATTTTGAAGGCAAAATTCTTCAGTTTATGTAGGAAACACTTAAATTCTATATGGTTTTATTTCTCCCTTTTCTCTCTTTGTTCTCTTTTTTCTTTTCTCCAATTTCCCCTTTCCTCCCTTCTTTTTCCCCTCATAACCTCTTTCTTTCCATGTTTTCCTTCTAAACTTCCTTTTTTACTTATGTCTTGGTAGCTTGGAACATACCTGAATATTTTGGAAAATGGACATTGTTGAAGGGAAAGTGTTATTTTTATTACAAAAATATGATTTAGAATAATGAGATCTTGGGTTTGGAAAGAAAACAAATGTTCTTCTATTTTACCCATTTAACTAATACTTGAATCCCTTCTATTCTATACCCAGCCTATGATGGGATACTTACATTACTAACAGTGAGAGGGAACTCCCTTTGCTCTGAAGTAGCCCCTTGCAACTTTGAACAGCCCTAACTGTTACTTAGTTATTGTTCTGTCAACTTAAAATGTACTTTTCTGTAATATCTATTCACCTCTTTTTAGTTTCTCTCTTTGGAAGCATATAAAGCAATAAGTTTCAAGTTTCAGGCTGAAATCCAGGGTTGTGAAATAACTTTAGTTGGACATGACCAGCACTAAAAGAGAAGGAGGAGGAGGAGGAGGAGGAGGAGGAGGAGGAGGAGGAGGAGGAGGAGAGGAGGAAGAAGGGGAAGAGGGAGATGGGGAAGAAGAGGAAGAGAAGAAAAGAGGAAGAAAAGGAAGAGGAAGAAGAGGAAGAACGAGAAGAAGAGGGAGAAGAAGAAGAGGAAGAAGAGGAAGAAGAAGAAGAAGAAGAAGAAGAAGAAGAAGAAGAAGAAGAAGAAGAAGAAGAAGAAGGGGAGGAGGAAATAGAGTAGAATGGAATTAGAATAGAATAGAAAAATATCAGAGAGTATCTTAAGTAGTAAGGTTTTCATGAAACCTTTGTCTTGATTGCATAATTATTTAACCATATAATTAACTACATGTGTGAACTGAATTTCAATGCTTAAAAAAAGTTTGAAAGCTACTGAATAGAGTCTGGCTTTTCTTCCCCACGGCCATACATGTGGTTGAGCTGTTCTCATGCCCACCACCCCGAGTCTTTTCTTCTCTAAGCTAAACACTTTCTTTTGCTCCTGTTGCCCATCCGTGTGAACTATGGTCTCGTGTCTCCTTGCCTTCCTTAATACACCCTAGTGTACCTAGCTGGTATGAAAAACGTGGACCTCAAATCAAAACCATGTTTCTAGCTGTACTGTGACTGGAACAGAGGCAAGCAGGACTATTCTCTTCCTGGTTAGCAGAATGCACTTCAGTACATTTCAGCGCAGCCCGAGACTGCATGTTGTAGTGGTTAAACACGTGGACTCAGGGGCCACTAGTTTTGGAGTCTGTTCAGTTAGTGTAAGCCTTAAGGTAAGCTGAATAGTAACCTTGGGAAAGTTATTTAAATTCTCTGTGCCTCAGTTTTTTCATCTCTATGTAGGATAATAATACTCTAGAATATTTTTGTGAGTATTAAGTGAGTTAATACATGTGAAGGATTTAGAACAGTGCCAGGCATATGGTAAGCACTTAGTGAGCTAATATATTTTTAAACCTATTAACAGCAAATTGTTGATCTGTTTAACTCTTCATTCACTCAAATGTCTAGAGCTTTAGATGTGTCCTATAAAGAGTGTGATCATATGCCCCAGTTTGCCATGGGGAACCCTAGTTTGTACATTGTCCTAGCATAATTAACAGTGCCTCCTTTTGCTCTCAAACGTGGCCAGATAGGAACTCATGTTTGATTATTCTGAACTATATTTTTGTAGTTAAGAATTCCTGTAGTTATATGCGCCCCTTCCCACCCCCCAGCACCCTGCTTTTTATCTTCTCTCACTAAGTACTTGATCAATTTTGTACTTATGTGGAAGATTTTATGTTTTTGTTTTTCCTGTGGAAACCACCTCAATTCTCTGCCCACAAACCCTTCTCCCTCTTTGGCAGGTGTCCGAACCAAGTTGGAAAGCAGAGTCCAGCTGACTCTAAAAGCCAGGTTTTCCCCACCCTGGGAAATTACTTAGGTTTCATTTGGCCCGTTATTCTGTTCTGTGAAGACCTTTTGGATTCTGATTAAGTGATTCAGCGTATTTATTAATTCTCTCAGCTTCATATTATTTACACAGTTTTTGTTCATTCAACAAGTATTTAATGAACTTCCATGGTGCCAGGTCCTGTTCTAGGAGCCAAGGATGGAGTAGGGGACCAGCCGACAAGTTCTTTCTCCTAGAGAATTGACATTCTTCGAAGGTTGCTTTGTGTCTTGATCCAAGTAAATTAGGGTTACGAGAATAGGATTTACATAAGTCCCTGGGACAAGTCACTAGATACTTCCTTCTGGATTAAAAATATATATCCCTTAAAAGCAGTATTTGGCAATCATTTAACAGATAATGAATCTGTTTGTATTATCACTCGATCTGTATTTCTTCTTCTGTCCAAAGGATAGTATAAACCTACTGTCAAAGGCTTTTTTCTTGCTATCCCATATCTCTCATATCTTCTAGATTTATTAGTCTGCTGTGAGAGCAAGGAAATTATTTGGACTAACTCATTCCTAGTAGTAGCCCCATAGCATTCCTTAAGTGACTATATATTTTAACGGTCTGTTCTACAGTGTTGTTGTGGTCAACAGTTCTGTAGTTTACAGAATGTGCATTCTGTGTTATTTTGAAAATTGGGACTTTCCTTCACTTCACCAGCTTCTTCTCATTTGCTAAGATTCCTTAAAGATACCTACTGTTGGCTCAGTGATCTCATTTGCTAAATTCTTTTCATGTCCTAGAGTGTAGTCTGCCAAGCCAGGAGATTAAACTTTCTTTGGAGAAGCTGGATGATGTTTTCTTAAAATCTGACTCATCTTTGCTTTCAGATCTCTCTTGTGACTATATTAATGAAATTCTTTACTGAAATTTAGACATTATAACAGTTGCTGTTTATCAAGTCCTTACTATGTGCAAAGCACTCTTGTAAGCATTTTATACACGTATCTCCCTTAGTCGTATTGTGTCACTATGACATAGCTATTATCTCTATTTGAGAAATGAGGAAAGCAAAGTCACACAGGAAGTCAGGTGTAGAGCAGGGACTTGAACCCAGTCTATAATGTCAGGATGACTGGAGACTAGGATACCTTCAGGACTAAAATTTGGACGGAGGCCCTTGATCAAACAACTCTCTATGATGGAACACTTTCTTCTTATTAAAAAATTTTATTTAATTTACATCCAAGTTAGTTAGCATATAGTACAACAATGATTTCAGGAGTAGATTCCTTAATGCCCCTTACCCCTTATCCATTTAGCCCATGCCCCCTCCCACAACCCCTCCAGTAACCCTCTGTTTGTTCTCCATATTTATGAGTTTCTTCTGTTTTGTCCCCCTCCCTGTTGTTATATTATTTTTGTTTCCCTTCCCTTATGTTCATCTGTTTTGTATCTTAAAGTCCTCATATGAGTGAAGTCATATGATATTTGTCTTTCTCTGACTGACCAATTTTGCTTAGCGTAATACCTTCTAGTTCCATCCACATAGTTGCAAATGGCAAGATTTCATTCTTTTTGATTGCCGAGTAATACTCTAGTGTGTGTGTGTGTGTGTGTGTGTGTGTGTGTATAGAGATGTGGTGTGTATATATATATATATATATATATATATATTTTTTTTTTTTTTTAATGAAATTTATTGTCAAATTGGTTTCCATACAACACCCAGTGCTCATCCCAAAAGATGCCCTCTTCAATGCCCATCACCTCCCCTCCCCTCCTTCCCACCCTCCATCAACCCTCAGTTTGTTCTCAGTTTTTAAGAGTCTCTTATGCTTTGGCTCTCTCCCACTCTAACCTCTTTTTTTTTTTTTCCTTCCCCTCCCCCATGGGTTTCTGTTAAGTTTCTCAGGATCCACATAAGAGTGAAACCATATGGTATCTGTCTTTCTCTGTATGGCTTATTTCACTTAGCATCACACTCTTCAGTTCCATCCACGTTGCTACAAAGGGCCATATTTCATTCTTTCTTATTGCCACATAGTACTCCATTGTGTATATAAACCACAATTTCTTTATCCATTCATCAGTTGATGGACATTTAGGCTCTTTCCATAATTTGGCTATTGTTGAGAGTGCTGCTATAAACATTGGGGGTACAAGTGCCCCTTATGCATCAGTACTCCTGTATCCCTTGGGTAAATTCCTAGCAGTGCTACTGCTGGGTCATAGGGTAGGTCTATTTTTAATTTTTTGAGGAACCTCCATACTGTTTTCCAGAGTGGCTGCACCAGTTTGCATTCCCACCAACAGAGCAAGAGGGTTCCCGTTTCTCCACATCCTCTCCAGCATCTATAGTCTCCTGATTTGTTCATTTTGGCCACTCTGACTGGTGTGAGGTGATATCTGAGTGTGGTTTTGATTTGTATTTCCCTGATGAGGAGCGACACTGAGCCTCTTTCATGTGCCTGTTGGCCATCTGGATGTCTTCTTTCGAGAAGTGTCTATTCATGTTTTCTGCCCATTTCTTCACTGGATTATCTGTTTTTCGGGTGTGGAGTTTGGTGAGGTCTTTATAGATTTTGGATACTAGCCCTTTGTCCAATATGTCATTTGCAAATATCTTTTCCCATTCCGTTGGTTGCCTTTTAGTTTTGTTGGTTGTTTCCTTTGCTGTGCAGAAGCTTTTTATCTTCATAAGGTCCCAGTACATTTTTGCTTTTAATTCCCTTGCCTTTACACCACATCTTCTTTATCCATTCATCCATCGATGGACATTTGGGCTCTTTCCATACTTTGGCTATTATTGATAGTGCTGCTATAAACTTTGGGGTGCGTGTGTCCCTTTGAAACAGCACACCTGTATCCCTTGGATAAATACCTAGTAGTGCAATTACTGGGTTGTAAGGTAGTTCTATTTTCAATTTTTTGAGGAACCTTCATACTGTTTTCCAGAGTGGCTGCACCAGTTTGCATTCCCACCAGCAGTGCAAAAGAGATCCTCTTTCTCTGCATCCTTGCCAACATCTGTTGTTGCCTGAGTTAATGTTAGCCATTCTGACAGGAAAACTTTCTTCTAGTGTGATAAAATTAAGTTTGCCATTGTAATTTATAATTTTGTTGTTGACTAAATAGTCCTTATTTAAAATATTTTACTTTCAGGAGCCATCTGGGTGGCTCAGTTGGTTGTGTCTGAGTCTTGGTTTCAGCTCAGGTCATGATCTCACAGTTCATGAGTTTGAGCCCTGCATGGGGCTCTGTGCTGAAGGCGCGGAGCCTTCTTGGGATTCTGTCCTCTCTCTCTCTGCCCTTCTCCTGCTCGCTATCTCTCTCTCAAAAATAAGTAAATAAACATTAAAAACAAATAAAATACAGTATTTTACTTCCACAAAGATGAAGTTATTAAAGCAGATGTAGATGAGGTGGAACTTTGTGGGGGGAAAGGAGAGGTAATGTAAGGAACCTGTCTAAGCAGTCTCAATGTCTGTTCATTTGCTTTTCTTCATAAAAATGAAGTAAAGATTATGCAGCTGTGGGTGACCTCCCAGGCAGCAAAACACAGTTTTCCCTGTGAAATAGACTGGTGCACCAAAGACCAAAATACATTCCTTTGAATTATTTTCTCAAGCTCCATAGATTCACATTCTTCCCTGCCATGATGCCATGCTCAGTAGTTTAATTTTTATTAGCTCATATCAGGCTTACTTTCTAAAAGGTTTTGAGGTGATTGACTTATTAGCAACATTAAAATAATTATTTCTATATTACTAACATTATCTATTACTGAACAGGAGTTCCTATAAAGACAGGGACCGAACTGTCTTCTGTTCACTGCCACATTATTAGCTCTGAGTACCATTCATGACACATTGCCATGTTTAATTGAGTAAATGAATGAATTGGCACGTGGCAGTCTCCATGTTAGCTTTTTGTTTTTAATATGAAATTTATTGTCAAATTGGTTTCCATACAACACCCAGTGCTCATCCCAACAGGTGCTCCCTGTTAGCTTTAAGATGTTTTCTAGGGGTGCCTGGGTGGCTCAGTCGGCTAAGCTTCCGACTTCAGCTCAGGTCATGATCTCCGTGAGTTCAAGCCCTGCATCCGGCTCTGTGCTGACAGCTTAGAGCCTGGAGCCTGCTTCAGGTTCTATGTCTCCCTCTCTCTTTGCCCTTCCCCCACTCATGCTCTGTCTCTGAAAAATGAATAAACCTTAAAAAAAAAAAATGAAGTTTTCTATATCACTTGTAATTCTTTTATTGTTGGTGAGTTGAGAAGGTACTTTGTTTCCCTTTTTTAGGATTTTTCAAAGAACAAGAGTATTTTTTAAGACTTGATTTTGGAGAAGATTTATTAGCTTGGTGAGTTTCAGTCCTGGGACTGGCTGTTTATGTGAAGCACAGGAGGAATAGAGGAGAGCATTTGCAAGGGTGAGGCAAGAGACTTCTCAGTGTTGCTGTCAGTCCCCCTTTCCAAGCCCAAGTAGTCACAGAAGCTGCTGGGGGGCAGGGCACTTGCCATGTTGATGCTTCCAGTTTTTATGTGGGAAGACAGGAGACTTCAGTCCCAAAGTGGACAGAAGAGTCTTTATCTTCACAGGGGTGAAGGCCTAAACCCATAATTTGCTCCTTGCCCCTCTGCCCTTAGGATGTTAGTGGTGGCAGATTGCTTTAGCAGAACTGAAGACTGAGTGTTTCCTTTGGAGAACCTTATTTCTTTCCACTTAAATTATTCTTATCATCTGCAAGTGCACCAGTGTTTGATTCAAATATTTTTGTATTTACATTATTTATTTATTTGTTTATTTATTTATTTATTTTTTTTGGAGAGAGAGAGGGAGAGAGAGAGAACACAAGTGGGGGAGGCACAGAGAAGACAGAGGATCCAAAGTGGGCTCTGTGCCAACAGCAGAGAGCCCGATGTGGGGTTTGAACTCACAAACCGTGAGATCATGACCTGAACTGAAGTCGGATGCTTAACCAACTGAGCTACCCAGGCACCATATTTACATTTATATGTAGTTATATATTTGAAAACCTCATGCAGAGAACTCGATTTAGAGTCATATCATTTAGGGAAAGCTATGTAGTCAAGAAGAGAACACTCTAAATTGGCTTGAGAGATTTTTTTGCCTGTTGGAAGTGTTTAAAATTTCTTTAGTTACTAAAGAACTTTAACTTCGTTGATAACAAAGATTTTCAAGTTTAGCATAAAACCCGGAAAAGCAGTCAATTGCCTGGTTATGAATCAGCAATGCCATCTAGTGCTTGCTACCTTGAATTGGAAGGACCAGCAGGGGACGTGGGAGACCAACTTCTACTCTATGTTCATTGACTTACATAGAGCATAAAAACTATTTCTCATCCTGTTAAGCTTTTAAGTTTACATAATCAGAAGGAGTTTTCTTTTTAGTTCAAACATGGCAAAGACTACAGTTTCCTCCAAGGTCTCCTTAGTGTTAAAAATTTTTAAACATACGCTAATATCAAAAACAGTAGTTGTAATTTCATAAAGACTATATGAGATCTTTTCTATAGCAGCAACTCCCTAGGTATTCTAATAAAACCTTGGATTATAGGTTAAATTGGATGAATCTATAACATAAATAGGGCAATTAGACAAAAGAAGCAAAAATGTGGCAAGAATATAATCAGATAATAATCTTGCTTCTAAGGGTGCCTGGGTGGCTCAGTCAGTTGAGCTCAGGTCATGATCTCATGGTTCGTGAGTTCGAGCCCCGTGTTGGGCTCTGCTCACAGCTCAGAGCCTGGAGCCTGCTTCAGATTCTGTGTCTCCCTCTCTCTCTGCCCCTCCCCTGCTCACACTCTGTCTCTCTCTCTCTCTCTCTCAAAAATAAATAAACATTAAAAAAATAATCTTGCTTCTATACTTATCATATGGCAGTATAGTAGTTTTGTGATCCTTAATTTGTCTGCTATTTTAAAAAATTATTTCCAACAGTTAACACACATTGATGGGTTCAATCAGAAAAAAAGTCTACCTTTTCAAGTTTATAAACGGCTAGGTAAATGTATGGGATCTTTGAAATTTTTAAAACCCCAGCACTTGTAAGGGTATTCAGCTGATTCTTATTTTACCTTTTACTTTACCAACATGCATTAGAGTTCAGCAAGAACATCATCTAGATCACTTTTATCAGTCATTTGGCAATTCTAAGTTCCACATTGGAGCTTCTAGAACATAGTCCATGAGTTTCTATTTTTTCCGTATTAGTTATATCTGTCATGCCAAATCAACACTATTTTCAGAAATCATAATTATTTATTATATTATCCTTTTGTGTTCTTCTTTTTCTAATTATGAGAGTAATAATGATAAAATTCTAAGAATTAATCATTCTCTATAAACTCAGCCCCTGGAAAAATTCACTGTTAATAGTGTGGCATACTATTTTCAACTGCTGCATTTGTTAATGAAAATCTTTTCTTTTTCCAATGGGCCAGAGGTAGGGATATCTTATGTTTATTTTCCTAAGTGGCACTGTTTTTTCTTTTTTAAATTAAGTTTATTTATTTATTTTGAGAGAGATAGAGACAGTGTGAGTGGGGAGGGGCAGAGAGAGAGGGAGAGAGAGAATCCCAAACAGGCTCCGCACTGTCAGTGCAGAGCCTGACGTGGGGCCTGAACTCAGAAACTGTGAGATTATGACCTGAGTCGAAACCAAGAGTTGGACGCTTAACTCTCAGCCACGCAGGTGCCCCCTCGGTGGCACTTTCTTTAGGGATTTTGCTGGCAATTTGTTTTGCTCCTCTGCTGAGGTAACTGGTAATTTATTACCATGGTCAGGAAATATGCATTTTCATTCTTGGTTTTACCGTTTCTGTCTTCCTATGGTGTTAATTTCTAGGAAGTTTGACAACAACATGTATTTGTGTAGTGCTATGCAGATTTCCTACCATGTTCAGATATATATTGACCCTACATAGACAAGTTAAAGATTTTCCCCAAGTTAGCTAATATGTGGCAAAGCCACGATTTGAACCTCTTCTGGTTACACATATCCCGAGGTAAACTCCATCTGGTCCCATGACTTTATATCTGATCTGAATTCCTTTGATTGTCAAATTTGGATTTCTAGCCCTGACTTCTCCCTTGAGCTTTAGACTTGTATATTCAACTGTCTTTTTATTTTTTATTTATTTTTAAAGTTTATTTATTTATTATTCTGAGAGAGAGAGAGAGAGAGAGAGAGAGAGTGTGAGCACCCTTGTGCACAAATGGGGGAGGGGCAGAAAGAGGGGGAGAGAGAGAAGGTCCCAAGCAGGCTCTGCACTGTCAGCATGGAGGCTGATATGAGGCTCAAACTCACAAACTGTGAGATCATGACCTGAGCCGAAGTTGGACGCTTAACCCACTGAGCCACCCAGGTGCCCCTGTCTTTTTATTTTTTTAAGAACATCTCCACTTAGATGGCACCTGAAATGTGAGTTGGCAATAAAGAGGATCCTTGCTGTTCCTACCGCTATCCTATTTCTCTCAAGGTCTTTTCCATCTTAGCTAAGGTACCACTGACCAGCCACTCATTTATTCAGGCAAAAATCTTGGCATAATCCTCAATTTCTCTCTTCCTCAAGCTTGACATCAAATCTATCAACAAGTGCTAAATCTAACTATTTTTCAGCAGCCTCCTTTCCTGTCTTACCTAGTCTACCATAATCACTTCTCAAGTGGTTTCCCTGCTTCCACTCTGTTCCCCATCATCTTGTTTTATTCTTTCATTATACTTAACAAGTTAACAATACATGATATTATTTGTTTATGGGTTTGTTGCCTTTCTTACTACCTCTAGAATGTGAGCTCCACAAGGGAGAAACTTGTCTTATTACCACTGAAATCCTGGGGCCTAGAACACTGCTGGCAATACTGAACTTCATGTTGAATGAATACATGAATTCCTGAACAAATGAATGAATGAAAGAAATTTGGTTTTCTTTCAGTGGTTGGGGATTCAGGCAAAATTACACCTTGGCCGATTTTCTTAGGGTTCTTTGATAGAGTGTTGAAAGAATCCAAAGACTTTTATTTAAAAATTTTTTTAAATATTTATTTATTTTTGAGAGAGAGAGACAGAGTGCAAGTGGGGCAGGAACAGAGAGAGAGGGAGACACAGGATCCGAAGCAGGCTCCAGGCTCTGAGCCATCAGCACAGAGCCCGACGTGGAGCTTGAACTCACGAACCATGATATCATGACCTGAGCTGAAGTTGGACACTCAACCTACTGAGCCTCCCAGGTGCCCTGAAAGACTTTTATGTAATAATGTGTTTTTGAAATTGATATTAGAGTCTTATAATCTTAAACATATGGTATCATTTGGGCCTTATTGCTTGCGTCCTGTGCTCCCTGTGATCTTTCTGAGAGGGATTCTGTGGAAACCTGAAAAGGAAACCAATTACAGTGTTTTCTGGGAGAGGCCTGGCCCAGTAAATGAACGGGAAGCAATTTTTCTGGTTGGGAGAGGCATTCAATATGCGCTCCAACAGTGGTAAAGAGAAGAGATAGAAATGAATGCAGAACATCTTGATTTGCTTTGGACTGCCCTTCTTCCAGTAAGGTTAACTGTGAATAAAGAGGAAATTGATATTGGGCTGATTAAAACATTTTTAAAACTGGAAACTTAAGATGATGGCCTAAGGATACTGAAATACTATATTTAAAACAAATCAATGAGTATTAAGAAATGCAAAGCAAAGAAAGATGGGGACAGAGATTGATTGGTCATTCTATATCTGGTGCAATGGAAAAGATTTTTTTGTACTGGTAAGATCTGGGTTTTGATTCTACTCTTGCCACCAGCTGGCCTTATGTCCTTGGGCGTGTTGCTTCTGGAATCTAGGTTTGCTATCTCTCTTGGAGGTTTAGGATGATTACATGAGGTGAGTCTTGGGAAAGAATCCTTGTAAGTATAAATCACGATACAAATATACTGTAGCATCCTGGTCATCATTATGAGGGTAATTGCCCTTCTAGTATGAGGATCTTCATTCTCGTACTGTTTTTAGCTTTGGGGGTCCTAGAACTCAAATGATAATGAAGAGACCAATGAAGATCTGAACTCAGAGTTTTGTGAAACAACTCAAAATAATTTTAAATGTATTTTCTAGGAAAATTTCTTTCTTTCTTTTTTTTTTTTTTTTGTAAAGTTTTATTTACTTATTTTTGAGAGAGACAGAGACAGCGTGAGCCAGGGAGGGGCATAGAGAGCGAGAGAATCCCAAGCAGGCTCCACGCTGCCAGCGCAGAGCCCAATGCAGGGCTCATACCCATGAAACCGTGAGATCATGACCTGAGCCGAAACCAAGAGTCAGATGCTCAACCAACAGAGCCACCCAGGCGCCCCTAGGAAATTTCTGCTTGCTTCTTTAGTTGACAGTTAATTGTGTATCTGAGATTAGTAACAACAATAAAAACACCTTTTGTGTAACACCATCCGTGAGGCTTTGTGTCTTTATTATAAATTTGTGAGCATCCTCTAAGATCTCAGATATGAAATGTTCTTTGGATATATTTGGGGAGAGTGAAGGCTTTCATGTCTTTAAAAGCAATTATAGGCGAAAGTCTCTGAAAAAGTAGTAAGTGCCAGAAACGGCACCTCTGCAACCAGTTCTTGACTTTTTTCTTTCCAACTTTTTTTTTTTAAGCCAGACTATTGATGCATTTTAATATCATTAGTATTTTAAAATAAAATGAGTTTAGCAGTGTTATTAATCTTTCTTTGTAGAGGACAAGGCAGGAAAGTGAGCCTGAAGCAGATTATTGCATGTTTTATTAAATGAGTCCCATTTCCATAGATTGAAAGGCATGTTTGTAAGGGTTCTGGAGAAAAGTAACTTTTTTTTTTTTAAGTTCAAGCAGATTGTTTTGTTTTAGAAATACTGAAGATGCAATATGTGAATCATATTTGGATGTTAAAGTGGGATATTAAGCTTCACAGTAGAAGTGATTCCATGGTTGTTAAAGCCCAAAGAGAGGTTTATAAAGCCAGCAGACAAAGAAACTGAAACTCACTTGGAGAAGTAAATGATACAGGAATGGAAAAGTTGAATAAATAGCTTTAAAACCAATTTTTTTCTTGATTTATTTTATCCCTTGAAGGCAGACAGATCATTAAAATTAAAATCGTATTCAAAATCTTCTCTGTAAAAATATGTAACCTAATAAAATGAATGTTGAGTCAGTCATTGGATGTCCATCCAAATCCATAATTTAGACTTGGAGTAGGATTTCCAAATCCAAACTACTAAATTTATTTAGTATTATGAAATTCATATTTGCTAGGCAGTGTACCTTAGTCAATCCTTAAAAACAAATCCCTGTTACTGAGTTCAGGTAAATAATCCAGAAGGTGAGGTGAGTTGGCATTATTGAAATGGAGACTCATCCCAGAGCTGACTCGGGAAAGTGAGCAGGGGGTAAAAGACATGTTATTTCCGTGCATTTGGCTTTTCTGTTTGCTGTTACTCTCCTGGGATGTCTTTCCCATCCTAGTTCATCTGGTAAATTCATACTAATTCTTTCACCATCCATTTCCAGCATCCTGTTCTCAGTGACAACTCTACTAACCTCTTTAGGGAGAGAATTGCCTGCTCCTTTTTTACTGCTGCCTTCTGTGCCCCTGTTACTGCAAGGTTCATGTGCTTACATTTCGGTCACTTTTGTATTCCCAGTGCCTAGCTTCTTGCCTGACACATAGTGGGAACTTAATAAATGGTGGCTAAGTGATGAACCAAATGGTGTGTGATAGCCCCTGAGCTCTGTATAACCTACATTTTGCTCAAAAAGATGCTCTTGGCCCCATCCTTCTCCTCGGGCAAAGTAGCAGTAATGGGACAGCAGCTACCAGAGGGTAAGTAGATGAGCGGGTTGATCATTCAGTAAATATTCACTAGCCCTGTGCCAAGTGCCGTGGAGGAACTACAGAGATCTAAGGTATATTGTATCTGCTTTCAGGGCTTTACCAATTAGAGTTTGAGGTATAAGTTGCCCATCTGAATTACTTAGAGGGAAATTGAATGCAAAGTTTTAAGACTTGACTCTATGTGTATTAGGAAGCAAGGAAAGGTAGAAAGTGGAGTTGAATTGAAGGAGTTGGGGAGGGCTTCATGGGAGAGGCACAGTTAATTTGGGCTTGGCAATATTGACCAAAGGAAGGACCGGGGAGGTAGCAAGCCTTAGGCCAATGGAGAGTTGGATGGCTGACTTGTGAGAAACCACTTGGAGCAGGGTTTACTCTGGGGACCGCAGACCCTTTGTACACCCACTGATAGGCTTTAGAGGGGCTTTGAACCCTTGGGATTATTTGCAAACTGTTTTTTTGTATATGGATATGGCCAGTTTTCTATGGATAGAGTTTGGCTTTTAAAAATATAGATGTAGAGGGGCGCCTGGGTGGCTCAGTCGGTTAAGTGGCTGACTTCGGCTCAGGTCATGATCTCACAGTCCGTGAGTTCGAGCCCCGCGTCGGGCTCTGTGCTGACAGCTCAGAGCCTGGAGCTTGTTTCGGATTCTGTGTCTCCCTCTCTCTGACCTTCCCCCGTTCATGCTCTGTCTCTCTCTGTCTCAAAAATAAATAAACGTTAAAAAAAATTAAAAAAAAAATAAAAAAAAAATAAAAAAATAAAAATATAGATGTAGAATTTTAAAAGAATGCTAAATTTTATCATTTTAATCAGGAATAGGTAGCATTTTAACCACTTATCTTTTCAAGAGGTCTTAAAGAGAGGGAAAAAGGAAGAATTCAGGGAAAAGAGAGAGAGAGAGAGGATGGAGATTCAGGCTAATGCTTGAAGAGGCAAAATAACAATATAGGTATTAATACTTATTAATGATATTTTTCTGAAAGTAAATCAGTAACCATGAGGCATCTTTAACTTATTATCAAAAGAGATCATCTAAGCAATGAAGGCCAAAATTCTGGAGCCGATACCACCAATTTCAGAGAAAGAAAATACAGTTGGCCTTTGAACAACATGGATTTGAACACTGTGTGGGTCCACTTATATAGGGAATTTGTATAGTACAGTACCAGAAATGTATTTTCTCTTTCTTATGATTTTCTTGATAACATTTTTTTCTCTAGCTTACTTTATTGTAAGAATATGGTGTATAATACAAATCACCTACAAACTATGTATTAATTTGCTGTTTATCTTATTGCTAAGGCTTCTGGTTAGCTGTAGGCTATTAGTAGTTAAGTTTTGGGGAGCCCAAAATTATACACAGAGCAGGGTTGGCCTCCCAGCCCCCACGTTGTTCAAGCATCAACTGCACTCAACTAGACATGAGTGAAAATTTATCCCATTGGTGTGCACATGAAAAAATACTAGATTCAAAGGCAGACAATTCTATAGACTTGGGATTTATTTTCTTTTATTTGTCAGTGTCTTTAATTTAATCAAGCAATTTTTTTTAAAGAATTGTTCTATTTAACTTTTGAATGTAAAGACATGTCTAAAAATCAGTATTTCATAATAAAAATTAAACATAATGAACTTAATTATTTGCCATAGATGCCAATATTCTTTTAATATTGGACACTCAATACAAATAGAAAACATTCAGGTTCAAGTCCTTTCCCACCCCATTGCCAACTGGAGGTTAGCATACTAATATTTCACCACTGGGAGTGATGGATTTCCACTTCTGGTTTAGTGAGCATTTCACCATTACAAACATGCTTTGAAGTGATAGCTCTATATGTCATAAGTGTGAGTTAATGAGGAAGGAAAGAGATATATGAGGAAAATAAGTTTGTTTTTTGGCTTATTCCAAAAAGGATTGCAATGAAGAAGCATTTCATATTATTGATTTATGGGACTGATAAGAGCTCAGTAATTGAGAAGCAAAGAAGCTATACATTTATGCAAACAAATAATGCAACAGGGGATTTTTCCATAATTTTTTTTTAGGCAATTAATTTGATAATATTTTAGGAAGATAATAATGTTGAGAGAGGGAGAGCACATATAAACCAAAATTATATCAAACATCAGTAAGCCATATTTGACATAGAATTCAGTTTAACTGGAATAACTGAGCAATTTGATGATGCTGGAAACTTGTTGGTTTAGATTTATTAACCTAAAAAATGCATAGCTGATATTAACTTAACGTTATATTTTAATAGCCTTAAAATTATGTATTAAGAAAGATATTAAGGGGGCACCTGGGTAGCTGAGTTGGTTAAGTGTCCGACTTTGGCTCTGGTCATGATCTTGCAGTTTGTGTGTTCAGACTCTGCGTCGGGCTCTGTGACAGCTCAGAGCCTGGAGCCTGTTTCAGATTCTGTGCCTCCTTCTTTTCTGCCCCTTGCCTGCTCATGCTCTCTCTCTCAAAAATAAGTAAACATTAAAGAACATTAAAAAATTTAAAGAGAATACAGAAGAGAGCACAAAATGCTTGCAGTGAAATAGAAAGATCTTTTTATTATATAAGAGATAAATGATGGTGCAAAGCACACCAAAATAGTCCTAGAAAGCCACAGTAAAGTAGGGGTCTTAAAGGTGCATGATTTGCATGTTTCTTAGCTTCTTTAGGTTGGAGGAGTGCACACATCAAGGTTTTTATATGGAAGTTGAAAATTATTTGATTTACTAAGTTTTCTTTTATCTTTCTGGTTTTTTAAAATACATCTTTTTTCTCCCTTCTTTCCTCCCTCTTTTCCTCCCTCCCCCACTTCCTTCCTTCCTTCCTTCCTTCCTTCCTTCCTTCCTTCCTTCCTTCCTCCATTTCTCAAGTTAAATTCATGGTATCTGACATGATAAAGTGGCATCCTAGATTACATGGAAGGGACATGAAATGAAGGGAGTGAGAAGCTGGTCTAGTTCTCCAATTGTGAACAGCTGAGCCAGAATAAAACCAAAGTTAGAACCCTGCTGCTCACCAGAACATACCTGTGATATCCAACCCAACCTGCAGGCCTTCCTAGTTCTGAAAGTATTATGCATTGTTCTGGAGCTGAGCATGTGGTTTGTGTTAGAACTGAACCAGGCTCCAGAAGTTGGGCGCAGGCCGGAAATGACTAGAAGGCCCTTGGGGTAGCAGTACAGCGATCTTGACCTTTTAGTGTTCTTTGGGCTGGACCTCCCAGGATGACTCTTGTCCAAACTTAGCCTTCTGTCCCTTTGAAAGAATAAACTTGTGTGTTCAGCCTAGACCAAATTTGAACCAGTCTTCTAGAGATTTAGAAGGGCTATTAAGGCAAGGCTTAGAACATGTGGCCTCTTCCCTCAATACTGTCTCTTTAACTTCTCAATTTGTTGGCAACATGATTTCTGATTTTCTGAATGGGTGTTCCTCTGGTCATTTGCCCAGGAAATGGCTCTGGATGAGGGACCAATGGAGAAAATTTTGTATCTCTTGGGAAGGGAAAGTTTTAACTTTTATTTCCAAGACCACTGGCTGCACGAATTCTTGGATGCAGCAGTCCCCAGGAGAGTGTGATGTGCCGAGCTGTGGCTAGTGCATTTAGCTGAACACAGGCAAGGGTAAGCTGTGCAGTACTGACTGTTTTCAACAGCCTCCCAAGTCTGCTAATTCCAGATTGAGTGAATAAAAGGTTAGTTTGAAGTTGTTGATTCATATTCTTTACATTGAACATTGGTAATTGTTTTCTCTTTCAATCTTTCCCCAAGTTGTTCTGGATTTTAAAATGCTAGCTATGAGATAATGTCAACTAAAATTCTTGACATCTGCCAACCTTAACTTAACCCTTGCTTACGATCATTTTGAAATAAAGCATTTATCTTTTAGCTGGTCTGAAAAGATATTGTAGTGTGTTGCTGGTAATAGATTTCTTGGAGTTGAATCTTTGGGTATAAGATTTTTGTGATTTGTATTCATCATCTGATTTTTATATCCTAGGGTCCTATAATAACTCAGATTTGCAAATCTGGGTACCACTGGGCCTGTGGGGCTATTGTACCTGACTTAACTGCATATTTAAATGTAAGGCTAGAGCTAAAGCTAAAAATGCAGATGGATTTGGAAGAGGAGATTGTCCTGTTTTGAGGTCATGTGTAAAGCCAAGAAATTGCTGGAGCAGTTCTGACAGGGATTTCAGGAAAATAGGCTTGTAATATTTCCACTTCTCTCAGCTTGCAGTCTGGCTGAAAATGTAGTAAGATCAGCCTTTTTCCAAAGGTCTTGGTATTTCTGCAGCTGTTTTCAGAAAGCCTTGAAAATGAAAAGCAAAGTAGTCCGCAGAATCTCAAATATCCATGCCCCCGTCACCAACGTTTTTGAATGATCTAAGCGGGAAAGAGTTGAAGCCACATAAATGAAGGTGTGTGTGACATAGTGCGTGTGTGGAGGCCGCTCCTTCAGATATGATGTCATGCTGATGGCACCCCCAACCCCTCCAGGGCAGGGAGCATTGGCTTAACAGCAAGCAGACCAGAAACGCCTATATAGGAGCTCTGCACATTCTAGGTCTACTTTCTATTATTTTAGGCCCTTCTCGTTACATTCACTTGAGTCAGTTGGGCCATCTGTCTAGGTTAGTAAACATCTCAAGCTTCCCAATTGGTCCAGTCAGCCCAGTCTTAATATGCCATTTACTATCACTACTGAGAAACTGTATTTGCTAATACTTTTTTTTAAGTGTATTTATTTATTTTGAGAGAGAGAGAGAGAGTGCAAGTGAAATAGGGACAGAGAGAGGGGGGAGAGAGAATCCCAAGCAGGCTCTGCACTGTCAGTGCAGAGCTCGATGCGGGGCTCAAACTCACAAACCGTGAGGTCATGACCTGAGCAGAAATCAAGAGTCCATTGCTCAACTGACTGAGCCACCCAGGAGCCCCATTGCTAGTACTTTTAAAGCATTTTACATGACTGCTTCCAGCATCCCATTCTTGGTCTGTAGGAAAAGAAACGAGGGTTCAGAGAATTTATGTGACTTGTGCAAATCATATAAACAGACCACTGGGTCATAAGAACTGTAGAGCAGTAAATTTTATATCATTAGCTTCTAGCTTTCAGGTGGTTGAAGCTCTCTATATATGTAATGTATATAAGGAAGTTTGAAAACCTAGGAATGAAAGGGGGCGCCTGGGTGGCTCAGTCGGTTAAGTGTCTGACTTCAGCTCAGGTCATGATCTCACGGTTCGTGGGTTCACGCCCCACATCGGGCTCTGTGCTGACAGTTCAGAGCTTTCAGCCTGTTTCAGATTCTGTCTCTGGCTCTCTCTGCCCCTCCCTTGTTTGTGCTCTGTCTCTCTGTCTCTAAAATAAATAAACATTAAAAAAAAATTAAAAAAAAACTAGGGATGATTTTATTGTATGGTATTTTAAGTATTTTTGGCAAATCACATATGTGGCCCAATATGTGAAGCCATAGGTTCTATTTTTTTCAGCATAAATTTATCAGTGCAGTTTTCTAATAACTACCTATTTTCAAGTTAACTAGTAACACCAACAGACTATTTATGATGAACACAAATATTTGAAATCTGGATTTATGTAGTCAGTTGGAGCCTTGATATCTGGGTATATTTTTAAGTCTTGTTGATTGCCCAATATTGAAAAACATTCTAAGAGATAAGTTCTTGCCATGTAATTTTCCTGACAGCTAAGCTTGCTCAGAACAATCTTCAATCAGATTGACCCAGAAGCTTGAAAAATTATTGATAGGAAGTTTCTGGTTCAATTTTAGTCACCATATAACTCTAACCTAAGAAGGCTCACTCTTCCTATTCTCTCTTAAACCCAGTCCAATCCCATCTGTTAAAACTGCATTTGTCAAAGGTTCCTAGACCTCCGTGCCTGTCCATAAGTTCTTAGTGTCCACCTCGAAGGACCCATCAGCTGCATTCGATCCCCTGGATCCTTGTCTCCATCACTTAGTTCCAGGTCTCCTCTCCCTCCTGGCTTTCTTCCTACCTCACTGGCCACTTGTCAGTTTTCTTTCTGCTCCCTCCTCATTGTCCTGACTAGTTTGAAGTCCTCAATCAGCCTTTCCCAACCACGGTTTCTTATCTGAACCACATAACATGTGTAACCATTTGAAGGACTGTCTTCTCAGTTTTCCCAAGGCAAATAACTAGCACTCTTCTAGATGCATAGGAGGGAAGTTAATTCATTACATACAATGGGTGTCTTGGGAAATTGTCTTAAGTTTTTCACAGAATCTCAGTTAAGAAGTGTTGTCATACTCAGTCCACAGTCGTTAGGGATCTGACGCACTTTCCTGGCTTCAAATTCCATCTGTATGTTGACCACTCCCTAATTTATGTCTCCAGCCCAGTCTTCTACTGGGTAGAACACAAGGTAGACTCTTCTATACATCTATTCAACCTGTTTTAAATTTCTAACTGGCATCCTAACTTACATGTTTAAATACAAAACGTATCTTTCTCCCCAAAGCTGGTCCACTCATAGTTGTCATCCATCAGACTCTACATTTTAGAGTCCTCTCTCACCTTCTCTCTTTGTGTCACAACTTACATCCAGTCTTTTGCAAATTTTATTGTATCTACCTTGCAGATACATTCCATACCTGACCAGCTCTTCCAACTTTTACTTCTGGGACCTTGATCTAAGCCACATCATCTCTTGAGAGCTTGGAATATTTCAGTAGTCTCCTACCTGGTCCCCCTGCATGTACTGTTGGACCCCTCCAGTTTATTTTAAAAGCAGCAGCCAGAATGATCCTTGGGAAATCAGTCCTCTGTTCAGACCCTTCAGGGGCTTGCCATTTCACTCATGGCAAGAGCTGAAGACCTTACAGTGGCATGCATGATCTGTACTGCCTCTTCCCTGACTGCCCCAGCATTTTTGCTGTTTCTACAATATAGTGAGGTAACTTCTACCCAGGAAACTTCCCTCTGCCTGGAAGGTTCTTCTCCCTATCCTACCCTATGCCCCTGGCTTATTACTCCCTCTCTTCTTTCAAGTCTTTGCTTAGATGACACCTTCTTGGTGAGGCCTTTTGTGACCAATCTTTTTTAAAATCGTAACTTCCCCACCCCCATCACTCTTTATCCCTATTCCATTGGTTTCTTCTCTCCATTGTGCTTATCACTTTCTAGTATTCTATATGGTTTGCTTACTTATTTCATTGTCTAGCTCCCCTACTAGTGTATAGGCTCCTTGAGGGCATGGATTTTGTCTGTTTTGTCCACTGCTATATGCCAAATATCTGGAACAGAGTCTGCATAGAGTGGGTGCTCAAGAAATGGTTGCTGAGTGAATGATGGTGAGCGTTCAGTGGTGAATTTAAATTCTCCTTGTATTGCACAAAATACCTCTCAAAAGTATCTGATAATGTTACGAGATATTCAATAGTGTCCTTAAAAGAATCTCAAATACCTCTATGCCCATCTTTTAAATATTACTCAATGATCCAAAACTGTCTTTGGTTTTGTATGTTGAGGCCAAATTTGAACTTTTAACTGCATGCTGATACTTCATCTGCAGTTGTAAGCAACATGCATTTCAACCCTGCATTCCAAGTTCATGTAATCGAGCATATGAAAAAATATCAGGATCACAAGTGTCTCAGGTCCATTTTCTCCCTTTCCCCACTCTGCTCTGTGTTGTTTGGCGGGGGGTTGGGGGGGGTGGTTTTCCTGCTTGGGGATCCTTCTGTCTGGGTTGGGCCAGTAGGAGGCACTAGATGATGGAAGGAGGCAGGAGGGAGAGACCAGCATTCCTCCGACCCCCCCCCCCCCCCCCCGCCCCGGCTCCCCCACTTCCCCTGCTTCTGTGAGCTCCACTGGCGCGGCGGCTGAGTCCACTGCTGTGGCTGCAACTTCTATCATGCGACCCCAGCCTGGTGTTTTGCAGGAACCAGCTCATACTAGCTCAGGAGGGGCAAATGCTGTTCATTTTTTCCCAACTTCACGTTTAGTGATAGCACTTTGATGCCTTAAAATAAGCCATGATGGGAGTATCTTTACCTCAGAGATTGCAGACTTTACAAATGGGGGCTTTCCTCCAACAGACAGCCTTGGTTAAACATTTACCAGCACACCCCTGTTGGCCCAGCTCCTGGGTTCTGGTATACTGTACCTTCTCCTTTTATCTCTTCAGACTAAGAGTGTATAGTGGCTACCAACTGTTGCTAATCTCTGGATTCTACTCCTGTGTAAGGAACTGCTTAGGACACAGTTCCTTGATCACTTTTGTAAGGAACTTTCTGTGCTAAATTCCTTCTTTTTGTTTTCCTGTGAATTGACTGATACAATACATATGCTAGAGCAACAATGCTAGATTTGAGTGAACTCAGGGAGGATCTTTAGTAGCAACACACACACACACACACACACACACACACAATTTGTCTTATCTGTTGGCTCGCTTGGGAATAGGAAGAACTATAATATCCATACCCTCATTTAGTTGAATTGTAAAGATTTTAGCCTTCTTCTTCCTCACAAATGTTGTGTGCCCATTTTTGGATACCATGAATTGTGATATCTGGCCCATGGTACCAATATTTCTGAGGCAAGGTGGCCTGGTCGTCTAATACACTCACTGCAGGGTCAGGAGCCCAGAATTTAATAGGTTTCACATGTGTTGATATGATTTGCCCTGAATGATAGGTTAAAATTCATTTTTCACTATTTGCTACTGCTCCAGACTTTGCACCCTCATCTATGGTACTGTATCTAGGGCCTGTTCCAATATTGCCCCAGGCCATGGACTTGGACTGTGATTCCATGTTTTATCTCAGTGCCCACCTTACCGAGTCCCTGAGGAGGATTGTAGAGAGCCCGTCTTTCTGCATTGATCAACATATTTTATTCTGAGTGGAGCAATGAGGGAATATAATGAGAAAAATTCACTGATTTTAACATTGATCCCATCATCTGAACACTAAGCTCAAGCCTGACATAAGTTGTTTAGGCCCAACCTGGTTTTTCCTAGCCAGAGTTCCTCCTCTTCCTGGGTGGGGCCACTAGATTGGATGTGCAGGCTCTCCTGGCTTCATTTCCCTCACTGCTGATGGTCTGCCTCTGCCCTTTAACTTTCATCTGAGTGCCTGAATGTTTGCTTTCTTCTCACATGCAATCCCTGTCCTTTATTTTTTATAACTGGCCTTCTGATTATCTTGGTTCCTATTTACCTGTTTATTCATCTGCTCCTTCCTTGATTCTTTTTTTTTTTAAGTTTATTTATTTATTTTGAAAGAGACAGAGACAGCGGGAGTGGGGGAGGGGCAGAGAGAGAGAGGGCTCTGTCAGCACAGAGCCCGATGTGGGGCTCGAACCCACAAGGCTGCGAGATCATGACCTGAGCCAAAACTAAGAGTCAGACACTTAACTGACTGAGCCACCCAGGCACCCATGTTTCTTCCTTTTTTTTTTTTTTTAAATTTTTAATGTTACTTATTTTTGAGAGAGAGAGAGACAGAGTGCAAACAGGGGAGGAGCAGAGAGAGAGGGAGACACAGAATCTGAAGCAGGCTCCAGGCTCTGAGCTGTCAGCACAGAGTCTGACATGGGGCTTGAACTTATGAACAGTGAGATCATGACCTAAGCTGAAGTTGGATGCTTAACTGACTGAGCCATTCTGGCACCCCCTCCACCCCCACCCCTTCCTTGTTCTTAATTATCCTTTTCCCAGAGCCTAAAGATCTGTCCCAAATTCCAACCTGAAGCCTGGGCTCCATCATCTGTTGAGAGACTTACTTGAAGCTTATGGTTTGCATTCTGGGCCTTTTCTGGTGTCTGCCTCCCAATTCTCTGATGCCCACCTGTTGAGACATTGCCACCTCATGCTGTTTGTCTTTGCCATTGCCATCTGGACCATTATAGATTGGAGGCACTTTGCCTGCCACACTGAACCTCCACTTATTCATGGGACTATACCAATTCTCTCAGTGGCTGTGGCCAGACTAATTCTATGTTCTGACCCTTCTTCTCACTCCCATCGCTAACCTGCTCAGACCTGTACAAAGTAATAGGAGATTACCTACCCAATTAAGTCCCGTGACAAACCAAATGACACCACTTACCACTGGCCTTCTCAGTCATGAGGAGTGGCTGTTTGGGGAGAAAGTAATTGCAGACCTATGATGGTGGCTTTGTCAAGTTAGTACCACTGTGTCCAGCCCTTGAGGGGAGGATTCTGGTCAGATTTCAACTTTGTAGTACTAAATTGGGAACATCTGTATAATATTATTAACACAGGTCTCATATGAAGTCTTACCATGTCCCAGGAAAATGGGCAGAAAGCAGGTTTCAAGGATCTTAGGCAACAAACAGATGGGGAAATTGAGACTTGGAATAATCAAGTATTACTCCTGAAATCACACAGGGATTTGTTGAACAGATTCTAGGCTTAAGTTTTGGGGACTGTCAATTCACTAAACCAAGGGCTTCCAACCTTTTGATGAAGAAAGAAGGATTTTCAGTTCTCTGAAGACTTAAAGTAATTGAATATAAGAGCTGGCCTGGAACTGAACCTAGAGGTTACCTGGTTATTGGTGTAAAACCCTCATTTTTGAGGTGCTGCTGATGAAGTTCATCAGAGAATAGAAGGTATACTCCATATCCCTACATTGCTTCCTCACCCCGTGTCATGTGATTGGAAGAAATGGAGAGCAGAGCAGGATGGGGCATGGGCTATCAGGAAAGGCCTCAAGATCTACCTTAACCTATTGTGCAACCAGGTTTATTAAATGGACACAAGTCAATGGGAATGAAGACAGGGAACAGTTTCCTGCCCCTCTCCCACCCCCAGGGCCTTCAATAATGTTACACTCTTCCTTTTCATTTTTCTACCTTCTGTTTTTTTTTTCTGGGTCTCTTCTAGGATCATTGGTGGAGGTGGACAACTAGAAGGAAAGGGACAAAATCCTTTTGTGTATCTGGATGCTGCTTATCCAACTCTTTCTTAGTCCTTGATGTTCTCTCCATGTGTGACGGGCTTACATGCATGACGGGCTCTCTCTCTGTGGGTCACTCTCCTGGGTTCTTTGGAAGCCTTTCATTGAGCACCTCTCTGCTTCATTGTTCTTTGGCCCTCTTCTGTGCTCTTTTCCTGGAGGCTTACCTCATAAAATCTATTACTGAGTCAGCCCTTTTAGATAGGGGTCCCTTCGGTATGTCTCAAGCCTGGGCACCCTTTGCAATGTCTACTTGGATCCTAGGAAACTCACAAATCTTCCTGTTGAGAGTGTAGCCTGCTGCCCTTCCTCTACACTCTGCTTTTGCAGTTTGGCTCCTGTCAACCTCTTCAGGGAGAAGCAGGCCCAGGCTCTGTGTCCAAAGACACTGATATTCTAGGGAACAGTCATCAGTTTCTCCCATGAACTGTCCCTGGATGCAGTTCAGTGAACATTTGTCATTGGGGGTGTGCAGCCACTCCTAGCCTGGGTGAGTAGCTTTCTGGGAGCTTTCCAACTACCCTCATCCCCCATTGCACTTAATGGGTGTGTAGGTGGGTATATATAGGAATGACAGAGCAACACCACGGAGAGGAGTGAAATATTACAAACCACTCTTACTGGGTCTCTCCAACTCCCTCTTATGGTTACTAAGGTGTAATGGTGAAAGTCTAGGGGCTCCTTAGACTTTCCCTTGGCAAGCCATGGAAGGGAACCCATTACACATTCTTTTATAATTATCTGGGGATTCCTGTTCTACACTCAGTTGAACCTGTGAGGCCCAGTGGATTCAACAACCATCTTGAGCTTTGCCCTGGGGCGCTATGTCAGGTGATTCATTAGGTATCTCTCAAGGATCTACAGTGTTCCCAGAACTCTGGGAGTGGGTGGAGGAGGGAGATGCGAGCAGAGAAGAAGCAGAAGACATTCACAATCGACATCTCTGATAGCAAATAGATACTGTTACAGGTCACTTTATCTATCCAAGAACTAAATGGTTAGTCACAGATGTGAAATGCTGTGTGGTCTTGTGTAAGCCTCTCATTTTTCCCATCTATAAAACCAGAATATTAGTTCAGATTTACTTGGCAGGGCTTTTCTGAGGATTAAAGTATCCTAAGTCATGTAATTAAAATGATCAGAAAGTATTTTCCGAATTTGAAGAGTTGTGGAAATGAGAAAATTACTTACCAAGAGACCAAGTCAGGAGCTGTCAGCCATTCCTTGGGCAGTGGTAATTTCCTGGCAGAACTGGCCTGGAGGCGGGGGGCTTTGACAGACATTGCCCAGAGCTAGTTGAAGAAGGCCTGATTGACACATACTTATTATTTTATCTTTGTAAAGCTGCAGCGTGAGGCCTGAGACAGCGGGAGGAGGCTGTGAGGTATTCACTTGACAGCCTGCCATTGTCAACTCTTACTGGGAGGGAGACGTCAGTGCCTACAAGGACAGCCTTGGGTTTTAAGTGGTTCATTTTTTTCATTGAGCTGCAATAACTCCTGCTAATGATTTAATGCTGTGATTTTGGAGCTCTCCCTGTGTTTTTAAGTAAGTCAGTGTGTGTGTACACACATGCATTCATGTGAACAATTCTCAGTCATTCGCTTTGTGATTACCAATGGGCCACGTTCTTCACTGGTTTCTGAGGCTTGGTATAAAACAAATTTTACTAGGATGACTTGGTGTTTTGGACAAGGAAGCCAACCCAGTGAGTCTTCTAATAGTTTAGTTTATGTCTCATTGTTGTGAGTGTTGGCTGGTAACAAGGGCAATCGAGGATGGGGGTCTGACATGGACCTTAATCCCAGTTCCTAAAGTAGAACTAACACACGTTAGTGTGGAAATCAGGTTTTCTGGTGCTAATAAAGAAATTTTTTGTGGAATTCTTATAAAAGAAACAAATTGGGAAGTACCTGTTGAATCTTAATTTTGGGACTGCAAATTATAAAAAGTCCCAGGTTCCAAGCATTTGAGATGTTTGTCTCTGCTAAGCAAACCAACTGTGAGGAGGTAATTTTTATCAGTTGACATTGAACAGTCTGCCACATAGCTATGACCTACGTGGCCTTCCTTTACCTTTAATGACTGGATGCTAGTGGTATGTATGGAGGTTTTTAAAAGACAGTTTATTGCCCCCCCCCCCCTTTTTTTAAATTTTTTTTTTTTTCAACATTTTTTTATTTATTTTTGGGACAGAGAGAGACAGAGCATGAACGGGGGAGGGGCAGAGAGAGATGGAGACACAGAATCGGAAACAGGCTCCAGGCTCCGAGCCATCAGCTCAGAGCCTGACACGGGGCTCGAACCCACAGACCGCGAGACCGTGACCTGGCTGAAGTCGGACGCTTAACCGACTGCGCCACCCAGGCGCCCCCCCCCTTTTTTAAATCTAGAGGTATAGGGCCCTATTTTTAAATGACCCTTTTGACTGAAGCATTATCTTACAAATTCCAGGACTAGAGGTAAATTAGTCACTAGAATGTGATTTAAATGAATGCCAGGATTTTGTATATTTTCTTTACCAATGTATCCCCAGGCCCTGGATCTGAGCCTGGTACATGGAAGGTACTTAATATATACATATTTTTTAAATATATATTTTAAATGTTTATTTATTTATTTTGGGAGAAAGAAAGTGCGAACAGGGGAGGGGCAGAGAGAGAGAGAGGGAGAGAGAGAATCCCAAGCAGGCTCTGCACTGTCAGCGCAGAGCCCAGTGTGCGGCTTGAACGCACGAGATCATGACCTGAGCCAAAATCAAGAGTTGGACGCTCAACCCACTGAGCCACTGAGGCGCCCCAATAAATATTTGTTTAACGAATGAATCAGTCAGAAAAGGGTATATGGCCTGCCATTGGGAGTGACTTCTGGGTCTTGGTTAGTTCTTGACCTTTAGGGTCACCTGTGTAGGTGTCATAAGTGTTAACATCTTTAGCCACAAAAAATATGGCATTTATTTCCACCACAATGATTTTCTGTGAAAACACTACTGAAAGTTTCTCCACCCTTTTCTGTAAATATTTCTTTAATGAATGCATATCTTGGGTGGGGATTTTTCTTCTTTTTGGAAAGACATTAATTTATTTCCTTGCTTCAGTTATTGCTTCATTCATTATTTCATGTCCCTGTGATGTTTAACTTAACCTAACTACCAGGTTTTTCATTTTTTTGTATCTGAGTCACATTCGCTCCTATGCCAGAGAACAATGCAATTCAGCTTTCTGATGACTGTGTACAGTTTTTGAAAGGTGGTTTGTCTTACTTTTTTTCAAACTGATGACCACCTCAATATAAAAGATCAGACAGAGAATCTATTCCACCTACTTCTGCTTTGCTAGCAGACATGGAAACACTCAATGCCACAAAATCACAGGGACAAGAACTACGCTCCAGAATTAAGTGAAGGTGAAGCTTTTGATGACATATGAGTGAACAGATAAAATTTTAGGATCAATAGTAATAATCCTAGCTTAGTTATGTAATTTAAGCCCCTTGGTTTCCAGGTGAGAAAGCCAAATCCCAAAGGGGCACAGAGCAAGGACGTATAGGAACTGGGGTTAAGACTGAAGGCCTGACTCACAGTAAGTTTGTTCCACGATACTGTTACAGCCAGCCATAGGGAGCCAGTGTCGTTTAATTTTTTTTTTTTTAAATAGCTATATATCAAATGATTAAAGCCAGAAACAAAAGTACAGACATTAACAGTTTTTATCTTTTTACTAAATAGCCCCCAGGCCACCCAAAAAAGCTTCATGGGCCGCCACTGCCTTAAGGCTAGGGATTAGGAGTTGGAGGCAGTGTGGTGGGGCTGAGAAGGGGCTGAACAGGGGTGGGGTGAGGAGCTGGGGTTCTGATTCTGATCTTGTTGCAGGAAAGAAACCAACATTTATTGGGCCACTGCTATATACTTTTTATCTTGTTTCATCTAATTACCACTTTGCTAGGTGGGTATGGTTATTCTTATCTTAAGAATGAGGAAACTTAAGAATGAGGCTTAGAGAAGTTAGGAAACCAACCTAAATTGAGGTCATACAGCTAAGAATTGGCAAGCGTGCATTGAACCCTGGTCTGTATTGTACTACCTGAAAGTTATCCGTCAGTTTCTCCTTCTAGTCCTCACTGTGAAAAAATAATCGTACAACTTCTTAGATTCCTTCTAGGTCCCCAGTTCCAGAGATTCTATTCTTTATCCTGTTCTTTTTACTAATTTTTGGTTTTGAAGATTTAATTTATCCACTTTCCATCCCCTTTGCCCCTACCTGCCCTGGATTGTGAACTGATACAGAGATTTTCACTCGTCCATTTCTCAGGATAGTGTGGTAAGAGGACCACTGGAGCCTTGCAGAACTGTCTTTCCTTGAGGGGTAAGCCTTGTTTCTCGGGGAGCTATGACCACTAGCATCTTCCATGATTAGGGGATGGGCACTATTGACACTTTTCACACAACAACACCACAAAGCCAGGAATTGCTACTGTTTTACTAGTTAGTCCATGCAACCTTTAGCCCATGGACCAAACTGTTATCTCCATATACTAGAACTTTTACGTTTTCACATTTTAAGATGGGTTGAAGTTACTCATCAGAGCAAAGGAAAAGAAGGGTGGTGTGCTATATAAAACCTTGTGTAGGCTGTTTTAACAAATGGATTCCAAAATGTATAATGGCACCAGCATAACAGAAGGTTAGTTCTTGCTCATAAGAAAGTACTAGGGAAATTAACAAGTCAGCAGGGGTCCCAGTTGAAAGAGGCTCTTTCATCTTCAATATTCAGCTCCTGAGGTCACCCTGGGGGTTGTCTCCATTGCAGCCAGTTGGAGGAGAAAAAAAGCATGGGGAGGTGCCACATGGGAGGATTTTATAAGTCAGGCTAGGGATGGCACACATCGTTTTCATCAAATTCCTTTGCCTGGGACTCAGTCACATGGCGGCACCTCTCTGCTAAGGGGCTGGGAAATGTAGTCGCCGGCAGGAGAGCTCACTTCCCAGTACCGACCCCACACAGTTGACAGAGGGACACACATTTTCGAGGATGGCTAGCCTTCTGTCACACCCTGTACGAAGATCAGAAGATCTGTATTCTGGTACTAGCTTTCCAGTTAACTGGCTGGTTATCTTTTCTTATCTGTAACATGAGAGAATTAAACAGTTAACATCCAAGATATCTTTTTGCTTTAGAATTCTGTGACTTTGTATGGCTTTTTTTTTTTTTTTTTTTCTTAAATCTTATTCCACAGAAGACAGCTAGTTCTTTGCCTGGATGCAGTGAAGGTCCTGGGTTAATGCAGCAGAACTTCTCTCAGGCTGAACTTCATCCTGACAAAGCTGGCAGCCAGGGTTAGAGGCCCATTTGATCCCATACTGGGATATGATTCATTGAGCACAGTAGGCATTGATTCATGGGGGGCAGTTTGCTGTACTACAGGGATCTTCTAACTGTGCCCCCAGTGTGCATGAAGATTTTCTAAGGTGTGAGGTGTTACCGACTTTTCAGGGATCAATTATCTATAACTTTTAATGTTTCTATGTTTCCTAAAACTGATCAAAGAATATCTACAGTTAGGTGTTTTATCAGTTCTCCCTCCTCCCCCTTACGAAGAAAGGTCTACTGCTTACTCATTCTGACTCTTACACAGTTCACTGTTCCAAGTGTAAAAGTCTGTAGGGTACCAAAGTAGTTTTTTGAAATAATTGGCATCACTTATGTTCAAGATATTAAACATTCTTCCTCCGTCTATATCATTGAGACAGACATTTCCAGGGGCTCCTGGGTGGCTCAGTTGGTTAAGTGTCCGACTGTGGGTTTTGGCTCAGGTCATGATCTCACGGTTTGTGGGTTCGAGTCCTGCATTGGGCTCTGCACTCTGTCAACGCAGGGCTTGCTTGGAATTCTCTCTCTCCTTCTTTCCCTCTGCCCCTCCTACACTCACGCTGTCTCTGTCTCTCTCAAATAAAAAATAAACTTTAAAAAATTAAAAAAAAAGACATACATTTCCAAAAATATTTTACTTTATATGTTTAATAATTATGTATGAAAATGTGCATGTACTTACATTGTCTTGATCAATGATATACTAGTAATATTGCGAATAAAACTAAGAATACATTATTTAACTTCTAGTCACAGAAATACAATTTATATTTTATTTATATACAAAATAATTTAAAATTTAAAACCATTTTACATTAAGATAAAACCCTATAGCAAATGTGAGACAGGAATACAATTTCAAAGAGCTAAAGGAACAGTTGTGTGCTTAGAATATAGTGATAATTGAGACAGAGTCTGCTTTCATGGTGAATATATACCAGTGCGGGAGACAAAATGTAAATGAATTGGTAAATGTGCAAGACAATTTCAGGTCACAATAGATACTATGAAGAAGTAAACAGGTTAGTCCATCCAGGAAAGCTGATCAGAGGAGGTTACATTTGGTACATGTACAAGAGATGTGTCTCTTTTTTTGAACAAATACATCCTCCCAGTTGTGGGGAAGGAGTGGGTAGGAAGGAGAGCACATCTCATTTACGTAAAAGAAGATCTTGTGCACATATATTTTAAATGGATGCTGTTGAGAATCAAATTTCTGTGGTATTTAAATTCCACTGGACTCATTTAAAAGGGTGATCTCAGGTTTATTTTAAAATATTTCAAGTATTTCTAAGCTTACCACATAGCAGATATTACATCATTTGCAGCCTTTTATTTTATTTTATTTTACTTTATTTTAAAGGCTTATTTATTTATTTATTTTTTTTGAGAATGAGCACAAGTGGGGGAGGGGCAGAGAGAGAGAGGGGTACAGAGGATCCAAAGCAGGTGCTGCACTGACAGCAGAGAGCCTGATGTGGGGCTCGAACTCATGAACCAAAAGATCATGACCTGAGCTGAAGTCTGACACTTAACCAGTTGAGCCATCCAGGCACCGTAATTTGCAGCCATTTAAACTTACAATTAAATTTTTTTTTAAAAATTTATTTATTTTTGACAGAGAGAGACAGAGCACAAGTTGGGGAGGGGCAGAGAGACAATGAGACACAGAATCTGAAGCAGGCTCCAGGCTCTGAGCTGTCCGTGCAGAGTTTGATGCAGGGCTCGAACTCACAAACCATGAGATCATGACTTGAGCCAAAGTCGGACGCTTAACCGACTGAGCCACCCAGGGACCCCTGCAATGAAATTTTTTATATCAATTGAAAATGTTTGAGTGGCAATACATTACTGAGATTCTTTGACAGATACATGAACAAGGAACTTTAAAGACCTTTGTGTAGTGGCTTAAAATATGGCCTTTGAGTTTAGGCCACTGGGGGTTGGAATTGTGGATCCACTATTCCTGGTTGTGTAAGTGAAAAGTCAGTTCTGTGAGCCACAGTGTCTGCATCTATAAGACAGTCCCTTCTTTACATAGAGGAAAGTTTGAAGTTTTAAGTGAATAATGCATATAAAGTGTTTACCTGAGAATGAGGACTCAATAAATGTTATCTATCTATATTCTCAATAATATACCTTTACTATCAACTCTGTAGGGCTGATTCAGCTCTATTGTCTCATATGGTTGCAGAGCAAGCTGAAAGGCACATCATCAAATCTAGTCCTTTGCTGAACTGGGGTAGCACCTAGAGGCAAGCCATCCTATTCGTGTAATTCTTTCCTACTTGCTTCATGTGTAACAATCCAATGTAAGTGATTATTTTTCCTATTTTACTGATATGGAGGTCGATGCTCAAAGGGTTGAGTAACATATCCAAGGTCACTCAGCTGGAAAAGGTAGAGCTGATAATGATGGAGCTGCGATTATAATTGGGTCTTTATAATTCCGAAACGTATTCTTTCGTTGATATACTGTATTGCCAATATTATAATATGTGCTTCTCATATTTACCCCGAGTTCTGAGCTCAAAGACCGTATTGTGTTTCTCTTCTAAATGCCAGTGCTCCTGGCCCAGTAGTTAGTCCTTATTGTTTGCCAGTCCAAGCAGAACGCATGTCGAGACACTTAGCGAGAAGGCGTGCACTTCTGCTGGTCTTGCTCTGACTTCCTGTGGTCTCTACTTCTTTTAGTGAGGAGAGAAGTCTGAGGAAGTTAGAGATTTTCCCTTCTCTCTTCTTCAGGGCACATGTATCCCTTTCTAGAGTACAGTGCGATAAAATCATGAGGGGAGTGGCCTCTCCCTGAGGAGAAGCTGAGGGCTTTATCTCCTGATGCCCCAATGTGCCTTTATCTTTTTTGTTTGTTTGTTTGTTTGTTTGTTTGTTTGTCTGTTTTAAAGCCCTTGGGGACTTTATGCGACATTCCTGAGGTTATTAGGGAAGAAGTAAATGTTCGCAAAGGGCAGAAGACCTTAGAAGCAAGCTCACAGGACCTGGCAGGGTGAAGAGAGGAGAAGCTGAATGAAGATGGTGTTAGAAGAAGAGAGGATTTAGAATTGCCTCAGGGAGGGGCTGAGAAAAGAAACTGGAGGATGACTATGAAGTGTGGTAGAAAAAGTAGCCTTTAAAAACATAGAATCTACCAAAAGCAAAAGGAAGGATTCACTAAGGTATATAGCAGAAGGAAAAATGTGAAGTGAAGGGGGAAAATGGAGCTGATAAATCACCAGGGAGATCTAGCAAGGCCCTTAAAGATCATTAAAGGAAAACCTAATGCCAAAATATTAGAGTTAAAAAAAACCTTGCAAGGACAGAGCTTGCCTGTGTGTGGGTCCTAAGAAAATACCACAGCAAAACCAACTCCTTTACCTCTGGCACCTACACAAGCATGTGTGCCCTGAAATGAAATCTTTCATGCCACCCTAGTACTCCCACTAGCTTTGTTCCTGTTCTTCTGTCTCATTCCTATTGGTCCCAAACCATAGGTTTAGGACCAGTTGCCCTTAAGAACTGGCCTGGAGGTATTGCCAACGTGGCAAGATTGCCTGCTTGGGTTGCCTCCTCCTGGCAAAGGGTCAGTTTCCTTCAGCTGTCCATTTGCTCATCATACTACTGACCTTGTCCATATTATGAATGTTTAATTGGCCATCTCCCTTTATTCAGTTGAAGTCCCTTCAAGTCAGGGACTGTGGCTTTTTTGTTCATGTAATATTCCCAGGACCCAGTGTGTGGGGAATGGATTGGACAGGGAGGAAGTAGGAGTTTATGTAGCGATACTAAGGGAGAAACAGTCTTGATAAAGAGTTAAATAAAAGTGGCTTGATTTGGGGAGTCGGAAGCTGCAGCATAGGAAAGTGTCTGCTGGAGACTTTTAAGAGACACACTGCAATGAGAGTTCAGGACTCTGTCATGGATTGCCTGTGGGTACCAAGCAAGGTGGAGGTGTCAAGGATGATCTGGACAGAGCTCTGGATGGCTGGTGGTGCACTTGTCTACAACAGGTCACAAGAAGAGGAGGAAGCTTAGGAGGGAGATAAAAAACCTGAGATGCCTGAGTGGAGAGGTTGAGTTGGACACGAAATTGATGTCTCCTCTAGACCTGACTTCTTTCCTGATTGGAGAGCTCTATTTCCAACTGCTTACTGGACATTTTCACCTGGAAGAGCCACAGGCTGCTCACACTTGTCATGTCCAAAGTCAATTTGTCATCTCCCTCTGAAGCCTTTTTCTCTTCCCATAATCGCAGTTACTCAATGGGAATTATCTTTTCCTGCTTCCTCTGTCTCTTTCTGACCTGCAAATCCAAAACACCCATGCTGTGTAAGTCTCTTTGATTTGTATAGTTCTTGACTCTGTTCTCTCATTTCCATTTCCACTGCTTTACAAATGCTCATTTTACCCCTGCCCATTTTAATAGCTTCAAATTTATCTCCTGACACTAAATAAGCATAAATTTCAAACTCCACTGAATGTCAGCAAATGTCCTTTCCCTTCTAGCCTCAGCACATCTGTATATACCAATCTCATCTTCTTCCCTCTGCCACTTAGCAACCCAAACCTTGGATAACCTGCTGTTATCCAAATGTGTGCTACTCTTTAATGTGTGCACCCTTACACATGTTGTTACCTGTGTAACAGGAGAAAAGGTGTTTCACCACCTCAGGCTACCTTGCCTGCAATTTTCTTAGCTTGGAATATGTCCCTCCCACCCTACTCTTTGGTCAGTTTAATGTCACCTTTTCAAAGAAACCCACTGTGCCTGTAGTATAGTTTAGCTCCCCTGTGGTCACTCTTGAAGAGCCCATTTCTTTTTCTTCAAGCACTTATCACAATGGTGATATTACTTATGTGTTCATTCATTTAATGACTGTCTCTCTCACTAGATCATAAGCCCCCTATGGGTAGGTCTGTGAACATTTTGTTTGCCATTGTGATTCCAGCATCTATGGTAGCAGTTGAAGGAATGGATTTAGATAAAATCCTTCAGAGAGAGAATTTAGAGTGAGAAAAGAGAGCCAAGACAGACACTGGGGAATACCAGCATTTAAGGGGCCAGGCATGCAAGCAGATCCCTTGAAGAAGTCTGAGAAAAAGCACTGCAGAAGGTAAGAGACCAGGGCAGAACAGTGTCATGGAAACTGGTGATGATGAAAGTTTCATGGAGAGGACAATTAATAGGATAGGACAAAATGTTGCAGAAATCCACAAAAGTAAATATTCAAGAGTAGCCATGAGATTTGTCATCTTAGACGGCCATTGGAGATCAAAATGGAAGTAATTTTCATAGAGTGGTGGGGTTAGAAGCCAGATTTCTGGGAGTCAAGTTAATGAGAGGTAAAAAGTAGAGACAATGAATGTGTATTGTTGTTTCTTAAAAATTTACCTCTGAATTGAAGGAGAAAAATTCATGAAGGTAGTTAGAAGAGCATACAAATTTGAAAGTGGATTTTTTTAAGAGAAAAATATGTTTGCAAATTATAGGAAGGAATAAGTGAAGTTGTTTGAGTTGAATATATAAGCTAGAGATAGGATAATCGACAGAAAGTGTCTCAGACATCATGGAGGGCTTAGAGCACATGTACAGAAATAGGATTTGGGTGAGAGGAGAAAAATCTTGCTTATGAGGGTGGAATATGCAATAAATGAAGAAAAAAATTTAAAAAATAAGGATAATGTGCATGTAGATGTATTTGTAGGTTAGGAAGCATATCTGATGCCAAGAGAATTTCTGCATTGTGATTCCTATAACTTTATGAAAGAAGATGAATGCAGGGCGCCTGGATGGCTCAGTCAGTTGCGTATCCAGCAGTTAATTTCAGCTCTGGTCACGATCCCAGGGTTGTGAGATCAAGCCGCACATTGGGCTCTGTGTTGAGTGTGGATCCTGCTTAAGATTCTCTCTCCCTCTCTTTCTCTCTTTCTCTCTCTCTCTCTCTCTCCCCCCACTTCTCCTTTCCCAACTTAAGGTCTCTCTTGCTCTCTCTAAAAAGAAAAAAAAAAAAGAATGCTCAGCCATTCGTTACATAGAAAGGTGATGCCATGATCAAGTGAGATTATTTCAAGGATGTAAGGATGGTTCAACACCTACAAACCAATTGATATGATACATGACATTAGGGAAATTAAGGCTTAAAATCATACAATCATGTCAATAGATGCAGAAAAAGTATTCATCAAAATTCAATATCCATTTATGATGAAAAAATCTCAACAAAGTGAGTAGAGAGGGAACATAACATAATAAAGGCAATATATGCCAAGCCCACAGCTAATATCATGCTCAATGGTCAAAAGGTGAAAGCTTTTCCTCTAAAATCAGGAAAAAGACAAGGATATAAAATCTTATCACTTTTATTTAATATATGGGAAATCCTAGCCAGAACAATTAGGCAAGAAGAAGAAATAAAAGACACCCACATCATAAAGGAATAAGCAAAATTATCACTATTTGCATATGACCTGATATTATAACTAGAAAATCCTAAAGACTTCACCAAAAAAACCTTCCCCCCAAAAAAGACCAGTTAGAACTAATAAACAAATTCAGTAAATTTGCAGGATCCAAAGTCAATATACGAAAATCTGTTATGTTTCTATACACTAATAACAAACTATCATAAAGAGAAATTAAGAACATGATCTCATTTACAGTTTCATCAAAAAGGAATAAAATACCTAGGAATAAGTTTAATCAAGGAGATGAAAGACTATATAGCATCCATAAGTTATTATAGATATCTGTAAGATATTCATGAAAGGAATTGAGGAAGACACAAATAAGTGGAAAGATTCTTCTCGTGGATTGGAATAATTAGCATTCTTAAAATGTCCATAATACCCAAAGCAATGTACAGATTGAGTACAATCCCTATCAAAATTCTGACGGCATTTTTCACAGAAATAGAACAAACAATCCTAAAATTTATATGGAGCCCAGATAGCCAAAGCAATCTTGAGAAAGAATGAAATTGGAGGAATCAAACTCCCTGATTTCAAACTATATTATAAAGCTATACTAATCCAAACAATATTTTAATGGCGTTAAAACAGACACATAGATCAATGAAGCAGAATAGAGAGCCCAGAAATAAACCCACACATATGTGGTCAACTAACTTATGACAAAGGAGGCAAGCTGTATACAGTGGGGGAAAGGATAATCTCTTCAGTAAATGGCGTTGGGAAAACTGGACAACCACATGCAAAAGAATTAAATGGGACCACTATATTTACCATTCACAAAAATTAACTCAAAATTAATTAAAGACTTTGATGTAATGCCTGAAACCATAAAACCCCTAGAAGAAAACATAAGTGGTAATCCTTAACATTGGTCTTGGTGATGATTTTTTGGATCTGAAACCACACAACAAAAGCAAAAATAAACAAGTGGGACTACATCAAACTAAAGAGATTCTGCACAGCAAAGGAAACCATCAATGAAATGAAAAGATAACATACTGAATAGGAGATAATGTTTGCAAATCATGTATCTGATAAAAGATTAATATTCAAAATATATAAAGAACTCATACAACTCAATAGCAAAAAATCTCAAACAATCTGATTTTTAAAAATGGGCAGAGGATCTAAACAGACAATTTTCCAAAGAAGACATACAAATGGTCAACAAGCCCATGAAAAGCACTAATCATCAGGGAAATGCAAATCAAAACCATGATGAGATATCAATTCACACCTGTTAGAATGGCTATTATCAAAAAGACAAGAAATAACAAATTCTGGGGAGGATGTAGTGAAAAGGGAACCCTGTTGTACTGCCAGTGGGAATGTAAATTGGTACAGCCACTGTGGAAAACAGTAGGGATGTTCCTCGAATAATTAAAAATAGAACTACTATGTGATCCAGCAATTCCACTTCTGGATATTTATCTCAAGAAAATGAAAACATAAACTTAAAAAGATATACGTACCCCTATGTTCATTGTAGTATTATTTACAATAGCCAACATATGGAAATGATGTAAGTGTTCATCATTGGTGGATGAATAAAGAATGTGTGTGTGTGTGTGTGTGTGTGTGTGTGAGAGAGAGAGAGAGAGAGAGAGAGAGAGAGAGAGAGAGAATGGAATATTACTTAGTCATGGAAAGAAGGAGATCTTGCCATTTGTAACAACATGGATGGACCTTGAAGGCATTATGCTAAGTGAAATAAGTCAAACAGAGAAAAACAAATACCATATGATTCTGCTTATATGTGGGATCTAGATACGAAACAAAACAAAAACCAAGTTCATAGATACAGATAACAGGTTGGTGGTTGCCAGAGGCAGGGGGCCGGGAATGGGTGAAATGGGTAAAGGAGGTCAAAAGTTACAGACTTCCAGTTATAAATAAGTCATGGGGATGTAGTGAACAGCATGATGACTATTGTTAATAATACTGAATTTTATATTTGAAAGAGGCTAAGAGAGTTGATCTTAAAAGTTCTCATCACAAGAAAATATTTTGTGACTATGTATGGTGACACATGTTAATTAGACTTACTGTGATGATCATTTTGCAACATATGCAAATATTGAATCATTACATTGCACACCGGAAACTAATATAACATTATAGGTCAATTATTCCGCAATTAAATGAAAGAAGAAAGATGATGATACTATGAGACCAGAATGAACTTTAAATTGCAGGGTTAGCAGGGGCACCTGGGTGGCTCAGTCAGTTGGGTGGCTGACTTCAGCTCAGGTTATGATCTCACAGCTTGTGAGTTCGAGTCCCGCATCGGGCTCTGTGCTGACAGCTCAGAGCCCGGAGTCTGCTTCAGATTCTGTGTCTCCCTCTCTCTCTACCCCTCCCATGCTCACGCTCTGTCTCTCTCTCTTTCAAAAATAAATAAACATTAAAAAAAATTTTTAAATTGCAGGGTTAGCAGCAAGAGCACTGCTAGGAATTTACCCAAGGGATACAGGAGTGCTGATGCACTTGCACCCCAATGTTTATAGCAGCACTTTCAACAATAGCCAAGTTATGGAAAGAGCCTAAATGTCCATCAACTATGAATGGATAAAGAAATTGTGGTTTATATACAATGGAATGTGTTTATACAATGGAATACTACATGGCAATGAGAAAGAATGAAATATGGCCCTTTGTAGCAACGTGGATGGAACTGGAGAGTGTTATGCTAAGTGAGATAAGTCGCACAGAGAAAGACAGATACCATATGTTTTCACTCTTATGTGGATCCTGAGAAACTTAACAGAAGACCATGAGGGAGGGGAAGGGAAAAAAAAGTTAGAGTGGGAGAAAGCCAAAGCATAAGAGACTCTTAAAAACTGAGAACAAACTGAGGGTTGATGGGGGGTGGGTGATGGGTGCTGAGGAGGGCACCTGTTGGGATGAGCACTGGGTGTTGTATGGAGACCAATTTGACAATAAATTTCATATTAAAAAAATAAATTGCAGGGTTAGTTTTATTCCTGGTTTACCTAGTCTCTGATATGGTTTTTTTTTTTTTTTTTTTTGAGAATTTATAATTGAACTTGAAAGGATTGTGGATATTGGAGTTCTACCTGTGGAAAGCTGAATGTGGACTTAGCAAACTAACCCCGTGATTAAGAACACGTTTGGCTGTTATATGAAACTGGGTTTGAATTTTGGTTCCATCACTACAAGCTTTTATGTGAGCTTGAGTCACGGACTTAACCTTTCAGACATTTACTTTCCTTAATGAAAAGTGGGAGTACAAATACCTGCTTCGCAGATTTGTGAGGATCGTATGAGGTAACACATGTTCAGTACTCAAAAATGAGATTTTAAAACTAGAAACATGATAAGGGGTTCTTCCCCCTCCTGATACCCAATTATTCTGGCAAGGAATTTCTTTTAAGCTTCTGAGACAACAATCAATATATAAGCTCTGCATCCTCAGGGCAATCAGACATTGAGTATATGGCAGGGATGTTGAACAGAATCAGTGGAAAATTTGGCTTGTGCTTTTTTTCCTTCAGTCAACTAATGAAACAACTGGCTAGCAATTTACTGAGATGCCACTTTTAATCCAACCTTTAGTACCAAGTCCAGGACACCATGGTTTTTGAGGTTTTTTTTTTTACATTTTTAAAAAAATATATGAAATTTATTGTCAAATTGGTTTCCATACAACACCCAGTGCTCATCCAACAGGCCCTCCTCAATGCCCATCACCCACCCTCCCTCCCATCCCCCATCAGCCCTCAGTTTGTTCTCAGTTTTGTTTTTTATTCCCCTGAAAATATTTTTTATTTATTTTATTTATTTTTATTTTTTTAAGTTTCTTTTTTTTAAATATATGAAATTTATTGTCAAATTGGTTTCTTTCTTTCTCTTTCTTTCTTTCTTTCTTTCTTTCTTTCTTTCTTTCTCTTTCAATATATGAAATTTATTGTCAAATTGGTTTCCACACAGCACCCAGTGCTCATCCCAAAAGGTGCCCTCCTCAATACCCATCACCCACCCTCCCCTCCCTCCCACCCCCCATCAACCCTCAGTTTGTTCTCAGTTTTTAACAGTCTCTTATGCTTTGGCTCTCTCCCACTCTAACCTCTTTTTTTTTTTTTCCTTCCCCTCCCCCATGGGTTTCTGTTAAGTTTCTCAGGATCCACATAAGAGTGAAACCATATGGTATCTGTCTTTCTCTGTATGGCTTATTTCACTTAGCATCACACTCTCCAGTTCCATCCACATTGCTACAAAGGGCCATATTTCATTCTTTCTTATTGCCACATAGTACTCCATTGTGTATATAAACCACAATTTATCCATTCATCAGTTGATGGACATTTAGGCTCTTTCCATAATTTGGCTATTGTTGAGAGTGCTGCTATAAACATTGGGGTACAAGTGCCCCTTATGCATCAGTACTCCTGTATCCCTTGGGTAAATTCCTAGCAGTGTTACTGCTGGGTCATAGGGTAGGTCTATTTTTAATTTTTTGAGGAACCTCCACACTGTTTTCCAGAGTGGCTGCACCAATTTGCATTCCCACCAACAGTGCAAGAGGGTTCCCGTTTCTCCACATCCTCTCCAGCATCTATAGTCTCCTGATTTGTTCATTTTGGCCACTCTGACTGGCATGAGGTGATATCTGAGTGTGGTTTTGATTTGTATTTCCCTGATGAGGAGCGACATTGAGCATCTTTTCATGTGCCTGTTGGCCATCTGGATGTCTTCCTTAGAGAAGTGTCTATTCATGTTTTCTGCCCATTTCTTCACTGGATTATTTGTTTTTCGGGTGTGGAGTTTGGTGAGGTCTTTATAGATTTTGGATACTAGCCCTTTGTCCGATATGTCATTTGCAAATATCTTTTCCCATTCCATTGGTTGCCTTTTATTTTGTTGACTGTTTCCTTTGCTGTGCAGGAGCTTTTTATCTTCATGAGGTCCCAATAGTTCATTTTTGCTTTTAATTCCCTTGCCTTTGGGGATGTGTCAAGTAAGAAATTGCTACGGCTGAGGTCAGAGAGGTCTTTTCCTGCTTTCTCCTCTAGGGTTTTGATGCTTTCCGGTCTCACATTCAGGTCCTTTATCCATTTTGAGTTTATTTTTGTGAATGGTGTGAGAAAGTGGTCTAGTTTCAACTTTCTGCATGTTGCTGTCCAGTTCTCCCAGCACCATTTGTTAAAGAGACTGTCTTTTTTCCATTGGATATTCTTTCCTGCTTTGTCAAAGATCAGTTGGCCATACTTTTGTGGGTCTAGTTCTGGGGTTTCTATTCTATTCCATTGGTCTATGTCTGTTTTTGTGCCAATACCATGCTGTCTTGATGATTACAGCTTTGTAGTAGAGGCTAAAGTTTGGGATTGTGATGCTTCCTGCTTTGGTCTTCTTCTTCAAAATTACCTTGGCTATTCGGGGCCTTTTGTGGTTCCATATGAATTTTAGGATTGCTTGTTCTAGCTTCGAGAAGAATGCTGGTGCAATTTTGATTGGGATTGCATTGAATGTGTAGATAGCTTTGGGTAGTATTGACATTTTGACAATATTTATTCTTCCAATCCATGAGCACGGAATGTTTTTCCATTTCTTTATATCTTCTTCAATTTCCTTCATAAGCTTTCTATAGTTTTCAGCATACAGATCTTTTACATCTTTGGTTAGATTTATTCCTAGGTATTTTATGCTTCTTGGTGCAATTATGAATGGGATCAGTTTCTTTATTTGTTTTTCTGTTGCTTCATTATTAGTGTATAAGAATGGAACTGATTTCTGTACATTGATTTTGTATCCTGTAACTTTGCTAAATTCATGTATTAGTTCTAGCAGACTTCTGGTGGAGTCTATCTGACTTTCCATGTATAATAGCATGTCATCTGCAAAAAGTGAAAGCTTAACTTCACCTTTGCCAATTTTGATGCCTTTGATTTCCTTTTGTTGTCTGATTGCTGATGCTAGCACTTCCAACACTATGTTAAACAACAGCGGTGACAGTGGACATCCCTGTCGTGTTTCTGATCTCAGGGAAAAAGCTCTCAGTTTTTCCCCATTGAGGATGATGTTAGTTGTGGGCTTTTCATAAATGGCTTTTATGATGTTTAAGTATGTCAGGACACCATGGTCTTTGTGCTCATGAGGCAGCATCTCAATATTTGTGGGAAAAGAGAACAGGTGGAAGCCATAGTCATTAAGTTGTGCTCAGAACATGCTTAGCTATTTTCTCTCTTAGAAAGATTTCTCCCTGAGTTGGTATAGATCCTGCACAGAATTTCTAACATATAACAAACCATTTAAAAAAGTCTCTAACATGTCTAAAAAATGCATTTCAAGTTCTAAGCAACCGGTGTTATAGAAAAGAGTTTGTATATTAACCTATGTGCAGGCTGGGACTAGTTGTATAGTAGTGGCGGTGATGATCTTGTTGAAGGAGTGTGGGGCATAGGGGATTGGGAAGAAGAATCGCCCATCTCCAATAAAAATAAAGACAATGTAGAATATTTTTTCCTAATTATGATGAATCTTGAAGGAGGAGTCTATTTTTTAGAAAGACATCTAGTGTCATTGGAAATCTTCTATGTAGTACTCTAGTATGAAAACTATCTGTACATTTTAGAGAAGTGGAAAGAGCCAGAAAGAGAAGAGGTTATTGGGCATGGTACAAGGAGAAAAGATCAGCAATGATGATGAAATATTAGAGAAACTGAGACTGATGGTCAGACGAATTTCCCAAGAGCAAAAACATTAGGTTGTTGAATACTATCAGATGAAGTGCTAAAAAAAACCTACCAAACAGAATCCTGCAGTTTGCTGAATTGAGAAGACAGAGATTTCAGGTGGGCTGAAGCAGCCAGAATTTGTACTACACTTGATCTTAGCCAAAAGGCTAAGAGGCGATGAAGCACCCAGAATTTCTAAGGCAGAATATTGGAAGGGAGGGAGCTATGTTAAGAAAGAGCACCAGAAATCTAAACATGGGTCCCCTTGAGTCTTTGACTAAACAGAAATCTGAATAAGTGTAGGGTGAAACTTTTGGCAATGAAACATTTTTAGGTATATGTAAGCTGAACAATTGTAGAGGTCACAAAGGACCAAGAATAATTTGAGTTTTTATCAACACGAGTAGAGAGACCTTATTCCATATGTAGAACATTTAGTAGAGACCTTGTAAAACTTGAGTGTTAGTTGGGAGGCTAAAATATCACAGAATAAAGGATAACCTAGACTCACACTAAAAAAGCTTAAAAATGAGCATGAAAAGAATCAAACTAATCCACAAGAGACTTAATTTCCTGACAGAGCAGTGTCCAACATTTTTAAAAGGAATTAAACGAAACCTAGCACTCAACAATGCAAAATTTGTAATGTTTAGCATCTAAAAAAAAAGTTGCAAGACACACAAAAAAGCAGGAGAAAAGTCAGTTAATATCAACGAGCTTAAAAATGATGGATAATAAAACTAGCAGACAAAAACATGAAACAGGTATTATAAATACGCCCAATAGGATCAATGATTAAATTGAAAATACAGACATGATACGGAAAGAAGGAAAACATAAAAAGGAACTAAAGGCGACTTTTATCTGAAATGAAAATGTTATTTGATAAAGGGATTACCAGTAGAACAGACATGACATTAAACAAAAGATAAATGAAGTTGAAGAGAAAGTAATAGAACCTCTTTAAGACCTAGCAATGGAACTTATCCAAAATGAAACTTACATACAGAGATAAAAAGGATTAAGAAAAACAGACCTGTGGGGAAATACCAAATTGATTAACATGTAAACTAGAATTATGAAAGCAAGAGAGGAGAAAAAAAGAACAGAAATAGTATTTAAGGAAATAATTACCAAATATTTTCTAAATTTTATGAAAATTATAAACTAATAGATCAGAGGAACTCAGCAAACATACACAAGCAAAATACATACTACAAAAACCACACCAAGAACCTCATAATCAAACCACAGCATACTACTGTTTCTGAGAAGAATCTTAAAGGTAGATAGAGGGAAACGAGACATTATATGTAGAGAAACAAAAGATAAGAATTACAATAGACTTGGGGAGCCTGGGTGGCTCAGTCAGTTAAGCGACCAACTCTTGGTTTTGGCTGAGGTCATGATCTCACAGTTTGTGGGTTTGAGCCCTGTATCAGGCTCTGTGCTGGTGGCATGGGGTCTCTTTGGGATCTCTGTTTCCCTCTTTCTTTACCTGTGCCCTGCTCATGTGCGCTCTCTCTCCCCCCAACCTCAATAAATAAATAAATAAATTTTAAAAAGAATTTTAATAGACGTTTCTTCAGAAATTATGCAAGTCAGAAGATACTGTATATTCTTAAAGTGCTGGACAGAATTTTGTCAACCTAGAATTATAGACCCAGTGAAAATACCTGTAAAACATGAAGATAAAATAAAAGCTTTTTTCAGACAAAAGAAGCTATAGGAGTTTGTGGCCAGCAGATCTGCACTACAATATACCGTATATAGTTCTTCAGGCAGAAGGAAAATGATACCTGCAGAAAATGTGAATCTACATAAAGGAATATGAAAATGTGGGGGTAAATATCAAGAAGTTTTTTTTATTATTTAAAAATTTCTTAAAAGATAATTAACTGCCTCAAGCAATAATAATAATGTATTTGGGATTTATAACATGAAAAAGCAAAATGTATGACAGTAGCATAAAGGGAAGATAGGGAAAGATAGGGAAATGGAGGTATATTTTCACAGTATTCTTACATTGTATATGAGCCAGTATGATATTATTTTAAGATAGACAGAAATAAGATAAGGGTGCATATTGTAAATCCTGGATGAATTTTTAGAAAATAAAGAGATATAGTTAAACAAACCAACAGTGGTGATAAAATGGAATTAAAAGATAGAAAAAGAAAGCAGGAAGATGAGAAGAAAAACAAAGAATGTATGAGATAAATAGCTAAATAATAACAAGATGGTGGATTTAAACACAATCATATCAGTAATTTCATTAAATGTAAATGGTGTAAATTTTGCAACAAAAAGCCAGATTGTTAGATTAGATGGTAAAACCCCCAATTATACAAATTTGTCTCTATATAAAGACACAGATTTAAAAGGAAAAGTTGGGAAAAGATAAAGGTGTTTTAGCTACATTAATAGAAAAAATAGACTTCAGAATAGGAATATTACCAGGGATATTTCACAATGATAAAGGGGTCAGTTAAGAAGGCATAACAATTCTAAATGTTTATCCACCTAATAACTGACTTCAAAATGTGTGAAACACCAATAGGTCTGAAAAAAGAAAAAGACAAATCTACAATTATAGTTGCAGTTTTCAGCACTCTTTTCAGTAATTGATAGAAAAAGCAGATGGAAAACAAACAGGGATATGGAAGATTTAAATGACATTTTAATCAGTGTGGACTAATTGACATTTATAGAACATTCCACACAGCAAACACAAAATACACATTCTTTTCTAATACCCATGGAACATTTACCAAGATAGACCATATCCTCAGTCATTAAAAAGTCTCCAGAAATTTTAAATGATTGAAATCGTATGTAGTATGTTCTCTGATCACAATAAATTAAATTAGAAATAAGTAATAGAAAGATACCTGGAAAATCTCAAAACATTTGGAAATTAAGCAGCATGATTTTAAATAATACATAGTTCAAAGAAGAAATTACACAAAAGCTGGAAGATATTTTGGGCTGAACTGTAAAGATAACTTGCATTATCTAGTGAAATGAATCTTAAAGGGAAATCTATAGATTTAAAAGCTTATATTACAAAAGGATAGAACTCTAAGAGCAATAGTCTGAGCTTCCATCTTAAGATAGAAATATAGGAGGGGCGCCTGGGTGGCTCAGTCAGTTAAGCGTCCAACTTTGGCTCAGGTCATGATCTCATGTTTTATGAGTTCAAGGCCCATGTTGGGCTCTGTGCTGACAGCTCGGAGCCTGAAGCCTGCTTCAGATTCTGTGTCTCCCTCTCTCTCTGCCCCTCCCTTGCTCACACTCTGTCTCTCTCTCTCTCTCAAAAATAAATAAATATTAAAAAAATTTTAAAAAGATAGAGATATGGGAGCAAATTAAGCCCCAAATCACCAGGAAACAAATAATAATACAATGAAATAGAAAACAAAAACATAATAAAGAACATCAATGAAATCAAAAGTTGATTCTTTGAAAAGATCAACATAATGAGTAAACCTCTGGCTATACTGATCAAGAAACAAAAAGGACACCAATATTACCAATATCAGTAGTGAAAAGGGGGGTATCTCTAAGATTTGACACACATTAAAAGGATAACTAATGGGATATTATAAACAACTTGATGCCAGAGAGCACAACTTGTATAAAATGGACAAATTCTTTGAAAAGCAAAATTATTTCAGAAACCAATAGGAAATCTGAGTATCAATTAAAGACATTAATTCACAATCAGAAACCTTCCCAGAAAGAAATTTGTGGGCCCAGATGACTTAACTGGTGAATTGCATCGACCTTCCAATGTAGAAAATCCACCAATCATACATAAAGTTGTCTTGAAAATATAGCAGGAGAAATAATTCTCATCTCATTTTATGGGGCTTGCATTATCCTGATATCAATGCCAGACAAAAACATTACAAGAAAACTACTGACCAATATCCCTCATGAAAATGAATCACAAATCTTTAGCAAAATGTTAGCAAACCAAAAATGAAATATGTAAAAAGCATAATACATCATGACTAAATGGTATTTATCCCAGGAATACAAGGTTGACTGACATTAAAAATTAATTTAGCTCATCTTATTACTACAACAGAGGAGAAAAACTCTATGTCATTTCAATCAATACAAGAAAAGCATTTGAAAAAATTCAACATCCATTCATAATAATAAATTCCCATCAAACCAGGAATAAAAAGGAACCTCCATAGTCTGATGAAAGTCTGATGATTGCACACCTCTATGAATATACTAAAGCTGTTGAATTGTGTACTTTATTTTGATTTAATTTTTTAACATTTTATTTATTTTTGTGAGACAGAGAGAGAGAGAGAGCATGAGCAGGAGAGGGGCAGAGAAAGAGAGAGGGAGACACAGAATCTGAAGCAGGCTCCAGGCTCTGAGCTGTCAGCATAGAGCTTGACATGGAGCTCGATCCCACGAACCATGAGATCTTGACCTGAACTGAAGTCAGATGCTTAACTGACTGAGCCACCCAGGCACCCATGAATTGTGTACTTTAAATGGTTGAATTTTGTGGGATGTGAATTATATCTCAATAAAGCTGTTAAAAAAAACCCAAATTATTGCTAACATATTACTGGTGGAACCTGAATGATTGTCCCTGAGATCAAGAACAAGATAAGGATGTTCATTCACTCTCTTTACTTCTAGTCAACATTGTACTGGGCATTCTTACCAGTGCAATAAGACAAGGAAAAGAAATAAAAGCTACATAATTTAGAAAGCAGCAAGTAGAACTATCTGTGTTCGTGGATGACATGATCAAGCATGCTGCAAATCCTCACTAATCTGCAAAAAAACCCTGCTAGAATAATAAGTAATTTTAGCAGGATCTCAGGATATAAAATCAATTGCATTTCTGTGTATTAGCAATGAACAAGTAGAAATTGGAATAAAAAATAAGACAGTATCATTTGCAGTAGCATCCAAAAACATGAAATATGTGAAACCTCTACCCTGAAAACTAGAAATACTGGGGCGCCTGGGTGGCTCAGTTGGTTATATGTCCGACTTTAGCTCAGGTCATGATCTCGCAGTTCGTGGGTTCAAGCCCTGTGTCAGGCTCTGTGCTGACAGCTCACAGCCTGGAGCCTGCTTCGGATTCTGTGTCTCCCCTTCTCTCTCCCCCTCCCCTGCCCTCATTCTGTCTCTCTCTCAAAAATAAATAACAAACAAAAAAATAATAATAAAAAACCTAGAAATATTTCTGTGAGAAATTAAAACCTAAATGGATTGATTTACTATGTTTATAGCTGGGAAGACTTAGTATTGTTATACTTTCAATTCTCTCCAAATTGATTTTAGATTCAATGAAATCCCAGTAAAATCAATATTGCTATAGAGTTGGTATTATTAAAATGTCACTTCTCTCCAAATTGAGTTATAGATTCAATGAAATCCCAATAAAAATCCCAGCAGGCTTTCTTGTAGAAATTTCCAAGCTGATTCTAAAATTTATATGAAAATCTAAATGCCTAGAATAACCAAAACAATTTTGGAAAAGAAGAATAAAGTTAGAGGATTTACACTTACTCATTTCAACACCTACTATAAAGCTAAGGTTAATCAAGACAGTGTGTTATTGGTGTAAGTTCAGGCACATAGATCAATGAAACACAATAAAGGGTCCAAAAGTAGACTCCTGTCTGTATGGTCAACTGATTTTCAACAAAGACGCCAACTGTTAGTTTATCACACACAAAGATTAACTTCAACTGGATCATAATCCGAAATGTAATTGCTAAAACTATAAAACTTCTAAAAGAAATTTTGTAACCTTCGCAGAGGCAAACCTTTCCTAGGACACAAAAAACTTAAATGGCTATTACAGTAGTTCAGGGTATGGAAGCAGATGCTGTATTTGTGGAAGGCAGTGACTTCGAATATGTTCTCAGTGCAATATTTTTGAATAGCCTTCAGTATGTATACAATTACTTATAAATTGTATGTATGCACTGCTATTCTAACATTTCTATGTATTATAGAACATGTGCAAAATGGAAAAACAAGACAAGATGAGATAAACATATAAATCGAATTGTAATTTTTTTTCTGCACATCAGTGCATAGTCTTGGGTAATAAGTGGGGTGCATGCAGTTGCTCTTGTCAGGCTCACCAGGAGCATCGTGGACTAGAGAAGGGGTGGATCTTTCTCACCTTGGGGGATCTCACTGATCCTTCTTTCCTTCTTTCTTTCTGGATCTTTTTTTTTTTCTTTTTGGAACAGGTATATAAGTCGTTTCATTACTCGCTATGAGCAACATTGTGAAACTTTCTCAATATCTGTGTGCATAGCCCTAGAAGGTCATTATAATTCAAATAGAGCAAGATTTTAACTGTTTTAGCACAAAATTTGCCTGTGATGCAAATTAACTTCCCCATTACAAACTGGCTGAGACAGAGAGACAGGGGCTGTCTACTAGAAGTCCCAAGCTGGACCCAGAGGAAAGTGTGTACAAGGTCTGGCCCCGCAGAGAGGATCATGAAGGAGTATAGTTTATTTTCTTCACTCCCACTTCTCCCTGAGGTAAGGGTGGGAAAAAGGAGAGTGTTAGATTGGCTCAGTGGCTCAAACTAAAGCCTCAGGGACTCTTATATTTAAAATTGATGTCACTACTAATGTGTTCCTTGAGTGTATCTAAAGTCCTGCCTTTCTATTTCAATTTCCTTTTTGGTTATGTGAGACCAGCTATGACAGCCTGTTATACGTGGAAGGCTAGTGTTGCCAGATTTTAATTTAGGGAATACAGCACTTATTCTTGATGAATTGGTCCAGTAGGAACTAGAGTAGAATCTAAACAACTCTGGAGGTCTGTGGCAAGGAAACAGAGGGAGACAGATTTAATCAACCTTCACCCAGGCAGCCTGTTGACAGATTTCTAGACTGACTTGATCAGTGCACTGATTTCCTAAGTAAGACCTCAAAATTATTTGGACTGATTTCACTATACTTCAGCCTTCTCAAGATGTTATACTTCTAAAGTAACTAGCTTGGGGTTCCTTTGTAGGCCACACAAAAGAATAAAAGACGAACACGCCAGATTGTCTTGTGGTCCAGACTGAAGTGTAGATATGGAGTGAGCATATAGAAGTTGAGATTCTGAGCCAGCTTAAGCTTCACTGGCATGTAAATCATTTGTTCAGTCTACAATAAAGTTAGCCATTAAAATCTCTCTGGTATCCAGAATCAATGTCAACCGCAATCAAATTGGGGCAATGAACCCAAGAATGGCATTTACTTGAGCTGTAAATCCTAAACCCATCACCCTCCAGAGCAGAAGCAAAAATGAAGGAGTCAGTGAGGTTCCTTCATACAGTGAGGAACTGTAATAGGTTCCATATGTTATTCTAAAGAGAGTCTTAACAAAAAAAAACCTTAGACTTACAGATCACCATACATTTGTAGAAGAATTTACATATGTGAATAAGAAGCGAAAGAACTGACAATGTCAATTTTTTGCTTCTGTTTTCTGCCACTTTTTAAAAAAATTTTTTTAATGCTTTATTTTATTTTTTTGAGAGACAGTGACAGAGCGTGAGCAGGGGAGGGGCAGGGAGAGAGGGAGACACAGAGTCCAAAGCACTGCCAGTTTTTAAATATAGGGAAATAATTGTTTAGTTAGCCCTGGAAGGGCAGTGCTGGGGCCCCATGAGAAAGTGGAAGAGTTGGCAAAGTGGACACAAAAGGAGGGAGGAAGAAGCTAACTCTCGGCCTGGTAGATAAGGAAGCGTAGATAAGGAAACATAAATTTCAGAGACCCCTCTTAGCTCTTCCTCTGCTACCTGAGTGCAAAGAGTTAGTATTTCTCTTTAAGCATTGAAGTCACGAGGCCGAGATTTAACAGGGCCACAGTTCTGTGGAATTTTTGAAAGGCCATGACAGAATGGAAAGGGAAGCTGTGTTCTGAGTCAGACAGATCTGTTTTCAAATTTGCATTCTGTTGTGTGATGTTGGCCAGTTCACTCAACTTTGCTGAGTGTCAGTGTCCTCTAATGGGGAATTAATACTCAACTCCCAGAGCTCTTGCTGTAACACACTTGTGCATGTCTGACACTTATCCTTTCATTTTGAAATGTATCAGTGAGATGTAGCCTATCATTTTGAAATATTAAAAACAATGTTTATTTATTTATTTTGAGAGAGGGAAAAAGAGAGAATGGGTGCACACATGTGAGCAGGGGAGGGGCAGAGGGAGAGGGAGAGGTTGAGAGAGAGAGAGAGAGAGAGAGAGAGAGAGAATCCTAAGCAGGCTGCCAGTTCAGAGCCTGACACAGGGTCCATCTCACAAACAGTGGAGCTGAAATCAAGAGTCAGATGCTTAACTGACTGAGCCACGCAGGTGTCCTAAAATATTTCTTTTTCTCTTCATATGATTATAGACTTTGCAGTGGTTTGGATTAAGAAGTCCCAGCATGTAGGCCGATAGAAGGAACACGTATGTTTATTTATCTTTTGTGTCCCTGCCTCATACACACCTGGCACAATGATTAGTCTATAGCTAAATAAAATGTTAGGAACTTCCCTTCTCCTCCTTTGGGTAGCATGATGCCAAGTGGGGTTGAAGCAACTTGACCCTCATATTCCCTGGAAGTTTGCCATCTCACTGCAGTAAGTCGCATTGGCCCATTGACCCCTCAGCTAGGACACCAGGGATGCTAAGTATATTTGCACAATTGCTATTGTGGTAAGAGGTCTGAATCCAAGATGCAATCTCATTCTGTTCCTATTGTGGTTTATTGGAGATAGCAAGGTCGAGCTGTGGCAATGAAAAAAAAAATGGAGGAAGGCAATGAGAAAAAAGTCCTGTGAAAGTTTAAGGAGGAAAAAAGAAAAGAAAAAAAAAAAAGAAACTACAATCCAGTTGGAATGAAATGGTGACACAGAACGAAATGATCCTATTTTTCCTCAGACAGGTGCTGCCGTGGATTTCATAGTGGCTCTGACATGAAAATCGACACCTGACGGAGGTCTCAAGCCCCACATTCCTTCCACCCCTCATTTGTTGGTATCAAAACGGAGACGTTTCACAAATTTGGCTATCACATGCTGTATGTGTATGTAAAAGGGCTGACAAAATGGGCCAATCAGACCACGGCCACATCTGTCAAGGCTCTAACCCTTAACCTCAGCGAAAACGTAATCTGGGATCAAACACAGAAACCCTGCAGATGTATACAAGGCATTTCATGCAGCCTTTGAAAAGACTGTGACGGGTGGCTGGTGCTATTCTGCAGGCCTGATGAGAAATCCAGGCTTGGCTGTGCTAGGAATATTTGCAATTTTAAAGAAAAAGTAGGTTCGAATTCAGTGACTATTTAATCCATTCCAGCAAGGCCTTCTCTGCAGGCTGAGTTGAAAATACTCCTGACTCGTTGCTATGCAGAGCCGTTTTCAACTATGTTTGGAAATTTGTTTGGGATTTGGTTTTCAGTTGTCTCATCTAGGCTTAAGATCTGTTGTTTCCCTGCAAAATAATGTGAAGGTTCTATCCTTAATGACTTAATGACTTAATTCAATAGATGTCTCTCGGCCAACACATACACACACGAATGCAGGACTATTTGTCTATGGTGTAAATTTACAGAGCTTGACATGAGACAGAAACAAAAAACAAAAAACAAAAGCAAACAAGCACACACACACACACAACATACACCACGGAAGAAATAGAGAAGTTGAGTGTCCTTATAGAGTTTGCTAAAAGACTATTTGAAAACAGTTGAAAATATTGAATGAAAATTATTGAAAGTAACGATGGCATCTTTTCCAATATGCATGAACCATGACCAACGTAGCTGTATTTACTGATGAAAATGTCATTATGCCATGGCAAGCTCAAGCCTTTGGGGAAGGTTTCTTAGAATTCTATAAGATATGGCTTTGACTTTTTGTTGTGTTTGCTCAAGGCACACGGGTCACCAGGGGATAAGCCCACAAGATCTATGCAAGAGCCAAGACTCAAGAAGCAACATCTCTAGTGGTTTCTCCTCCATGCCATTGTCTCTTTAATGTTTCTGTGTACATCTGGGTCATTGAGTTTTTGATCCCACATGGGATAGGTTTACCATGTTATATCGTGGGTACAGATCAAAAAAGCTGGGAAGAAAGTAAAAAATGCGAACCAGTGGGAGAACTCTCCCTAACACAAGGCACACAGATCCCTCCCTCTCCCATGCTGGATGAACATTGGACCCATTCCTTTGGTCTTAGCATCACTTATGGGTATTTATGCCAATTTAAGAGGTCAAGATCAGGGAAGGAACAACATAGATGAAAATGAAGATGCTGCCCTGATGATAAAGCTTCTTGTACCTAGTTAGTCTAGCAAATTGGTGTCTGGGTATTTAGCAGTACCAACTAGATTTATTGCTATGTGAAACTAATCAGAGTCATCTGTGTGGGGCAAGATGTTATCTGATCTAATGAAAGAAAAGTTGTAATTAAGAATATATGGGAAAAAGAAAGAATATATGGTATATGTAAAAGTCATGGTGTCCTTGCTGCTTAGAGACTGAGAAAGAGAATAAGGATTGGCCTAGTGCCAGTTCACTGTGCATGCCTCTCCCAGAAGTGTTTTCTTGAAAGAGATTTCCCGCCCTCCCCCCCACCCCTGCCCCATCGGGACCTGCCATTATCCTATAGCCTAGTAAAGTGACTGTAATTAAATAGATTAGACTTCTGTTTTTGGTAAAGTAAAAGATTGAGAACAGACTGCTCTTTAACCTGAGATGTGGAAAGGCCAATCTACTTGGAAGTCAGTTAAAATGATTTTGTGTGTTAACTGATAAACTCAACAGACTTCCTTCCCTGAATGTTGTATCTTCAGATTTTTGCATTACTCTGCATCCTTTCAAGACCTCAGATTCCTGGGAATTCAGGTTTTTCACCATTTACCTGACAAGGTTTTGTAAGTGGAATATTAACGATTCAAGTGTGGCTGTCTGTACGGCGGTAAAGACACAGCTCTGGGAGCAGGACAGCTTGACAGAAACTCTAGGGCTTGTTCCTTAAACTCTTGGCATCTGAGCTTTCCCTACGTTGTTCTTAGGGTGAACAGATGCTTGTGTGCAAGCCCTGTGCCCGGCATGGTGAATGCCACATTGCTGTGGAATTGCTATTGGTACCATTGGTACCTAAAGGATGGCTCTGGTCTGAATCAGTCTGACTTCCTTTGACTCGAAGATAAAAATTAGCCTGTGACTGGGGTGCTCCCCTGATGGTTTTTGCATTTTGCCCGCATTCAGCCAGTTGAAGCTGGAGTCCACAGAATTGTGAAATGTTGGAGCTTGGGACCGTCATGTGATTTACGATTTCATCTTATTTTAAACTTTCAAGCAACATAATTGCTGAGCTTTTATTGTCCTAAAAACGCGGGCCATAAAAAACTCAGTCTCTTAGAATTCTCTCTGTCTCTCTTACAATGCTGAGGGATTCTTCATGATCTCAGCCTCTATTCTGTTTAGGTATGCTCCCTCCCTCCCCCACGTCTGCCTCTGCAGATCTGTTTCCAGACTGCCCACACTGAATGGAGACCAGGAAGGGAGCCCAGCTGTTTTCCTTGTGTCGGCTTTCTGTGCTGAGCAGGAATTGCTGAGCAAAGAGCAGCATTTCTCCAGGGAGGTTCACAAGGGTAGTACAAACCCTGTCTGGGGTTTTTCTTTTTTTCTTTTTTCTGAATTATTATTAAAAACTTCTGCCAAGTACTATCAGTGTGTGTATGTGTCGGGGCGGGGCGGGGGGGAGGGTAGCACACCAAGCCTGAAGCGCAGTTGGACCAGCCTTTAAAAACTATCAACTTGAATGAAGCAGGAATGTCTTGCACTTCTTCAATTTTCTACATTTAACAGGAGACAGTTGCTCTCAGAGAAAGTCATGTCTGATTCCACAGAGTGTTGTGCAACCTTGCTCAGTATTCAGTAAGACAGCACATAATTAAAATTCCTTTGAAAATGGTTGCCCAATGATTGACATTTGTTCCAAAATACATCATAATAGTAAATGCTTAAACTGTTATTCCAGTGAAGTGTTGTTTTTTTCTTAATGGAAGGAAAATAAAAAAAATTTTTTTTGCAAGGGTGATTGAGCTTTTTTAAAACATTGAAGGAATCTGATGCATTTATGGCCAGTCTTTCTCTCAAAGAGCTGGCAGTCCTGCAGGGGAGATCAGAGTAAATTGAGAAGAGCAAAAGAAAGCAATATGCAGAATATAAGTGAGTTGCCTAATTGAGACTAGAATGCTCTTGATTTTCCAGAGAGGAGGAGATAACGAAGACCTGTTTCCCTTCTAATACGTTGTCATAACTGTCCCTTCAAACACAACCGACCTTCAGTATTCCTTTGAAGCAATCTGATGTGCCTGCTTCCCCAGGACGAATGCTGCTCAGCGCTAGAAATCTCTGTATGCCATGGCTCCCTGGAGTTCTTCCTGTCTGGTGTCTCTCTGTGCTCCAGTTTCCATTTCTGCATGGAAATCCTAGATTCTAGACAGATGCTTTTGTCTGTGTTTTCAGAAGGAAAGGACCACTATGATGCACCCCACAACTAGGAAGGCTGTATCTTTAAGACCTTCTTGGATGCCCCAGTTTATGAATACCACAACAGCAATCATGATTAGAGAAGTCTGCCACCGAGCCAGGATTTGAATGCTAAGCATTGTTGAGCTCACCCAAACATCAACCTTACAAAGCCTCAGCAAACTTAGAGTTGACTACATGTCAGAGGATTTCGAATTGTTCTTAAAGAGTCACACCTCAGGTGTTAAATCCACGAATGCCAAGGGGCTATGATAACATCATACTGTTTGTTTGACTTCTGAGTGGTGAATGCATGCATCATGTAGGAATAAGTATAATATGTGAGTGGCCCATAGAAATCAGAACTTTCCACCATTATGTTTGGTAGTATAAATCCCTCAGTTCTAGAAAAATACTTCAATGTATATTAGTTTTGTTTTCCACATTTGGGGGGAGGTGAGTACTTTATTTGATATCAGTAGGAGGTCTCAGCAGTCTTATAGTCTATTCATGTTAAAGATGAGGAAACTGAGGCTGAGAACAGTGAAATGGTTTGCCCAAGGATTACGTAGAGGACTTACTACGTAAGTCTTACTTATGTACTTACTTACTACGTAAGACTTACTACATATGATTTGAACAACAGTCTTCTGACTTGAATTCCAGTGTATTTGGTACTATGCCATTCTGAACCCTTTAAATAAAACTAAAATGCAAAGACTGTTCTTGATACATAGACTTTCAGTTGGAAGAGTTGGTGATAATCACAGATAAAGAAACCTGTCTTATCTGGATAGGTCATGAGCTCATTAGGAAGAAGAATGAAGATGGGAGAAAGGAGAAGTAGGAGGAAAGAAAGAGCAGAAACTCAAGTAATCATGGGAAAAGACTGGAACAGGGCAAATACCAGACATTTTCAAGATTAGAAGAAATCTGAATCAAGTTACAAAATCAAAAGATTTCTTCAGGCAGAGCAAGGGTTTATGTGTGTAAAGGGAATAAAGTAGAGATACTGTATTATTAATGCCTATGAGGGAATCTGTAGGGGCAGAAGAGAAGCAGGGCCCTAATAGATAAAGGCTAGAGACACCAAACCATTCCAGTAAGGTTCTGAATATTAAATAGGTTCTGAATATTCCCTTCCAAAAATATGTAAGGAAGAGAGGGAAGGAAAAAGATAATGGTTTAGAGGGATGTCTCATATATTATTTACTGAGATAGGAGGGAAAGTCAAATTCAATAAAGTAGAGATTGACTTATCAAACAAAGTCTGGCAAGGGGATTAGTAAAATAAATACAGCTTTCAGTGAAATTGTGCCCTAGCCCTTATTTTTAAAGCCATGCTTCAGAAAGTTTGTATCCATGAGAAATACGGATAATTTTTATCAAATGGCGAGAACAGACACTAGTAATGGCAAATTTTTATGTTTTTAGATTGTCATTTAGTATTTATGTTTTTAAGATTAGCCGCTGAGGGGCTGCTTATTTGCTTTTGGCACTTAATGACTGTTTAGGATATGGAGCCATCAACTGGGTCCCTTGTTATGACCATAGAAAATGTTGTGACCTCCAGTCAGTGATTACTTTTGAAGGAATGGGAGAAGTGGTATTATATATTATATCTATATTTTACCATAAGCATAGTATAGTAAATATTTTAAAGGAAAAATACAGACCTTAAAAGCACAAAATGTAAAGAAGTTAATGTAAGGAAATGCCTACTTTCTCATTGATAATAATCATGTGGTTATTTTTTGATTATTTATATAATTATAATGACAAGTTATTTTCACCAACTTGTAACCGCTGTCAATTTCTTATAAGACAGCTACGATTTGTAAGTATTGGTTAGAATGATCTTTGAATTTAACCAAACCGGAAACAAAACGAAACAAAACACAACACAACGCAACGTGTTTTGGCTTTGGTGGGAAAATTAGGGCTCTAGGATTTGAAGCAAAGTGACCTGTGGAACCCTCACATGGCTTTTCTCATCTGCAGATTGTTTCTCAGCGCCAAGTGAAAGCATCTGCCTTCCATTGCACCAGACTTGCCTTCCCTCTTCTTATTTCACTTTCCTGTTTCATGAAGTAGAGGCAGTTTACCGTCATGACCCTTTTACAATTAGAAAAGGCATTGCTCCAGCAATTTTCTTTTTAAAAATTTCAGCTCAGTTTTGCTTCTCTCTGCTCTCTGACCAGATATTTGCCTTTAGATACATACAGCTGCTTTTCTCCACTCCATCTCAAACTTACAGTGATGTCATCATCCAGTGGTTTAAAGATTTTTTTGTTTGTTTTGGGTATCAAGTATTTTAGGATGACAGTTTTTCAAATCTGAGTTCCAAAAAAGCTCATAGGCTTATGATATTTTCGACCAACTATTAAGTGGAATTGAAGATTCTGCCTTTAGGTTTATAGTGATTTCATCTTAATCATTGAATGGCTTATATTAGCGGTATTTGCATGGAAGGTGGCTTGTAAGCCTTGACCATGTGTTTTTAAAAGGAAGGCAGGAGTTCAACTCTAAGATATGCAGCGTGTCAGAGGTAGAGGGTTTACATATGCCTCTTGTTTTAATTCTAATGAAAAACGCCCCACTCTACAGACTTCCAGCTCACTTTAGGGAAATTGGAAACCTATAAATGTATGAATTGTTTAAAGAAGGTATGGAGTGGAACTTTAGATTTGAAGAGGAAAGAGGTGGATCAGCAGCATGATTGTCTATATAATTTGGGGGCCTAGTGCAAAATGAAAATGTAGGGCTCTTTGTCCAAAAATTAAGAAGTTCAAGGCAATGATAAAGCATTCAATCAAACCTAGGGTTCTTCTGAGCATGGTCACACCTATAAAGCCTGCCCTGGTCAGAAGTTGAGATGGGGGTGGGATGCCCATGGCTCAGTTGGTAGAGCTTGTGACTCTTAATCTCAGGGTTGTGAATTGGAGCCCCATGTTGGATTTAGAGATTAGTTCATAAAAAAAGAAGTTGGGATGGGAGTAAGAAGAAAAAGGAATGATCTGTTTTTTTCCAGGATGTTTTCCTCTCTGTATCTTTTCCACTTTTACCTGGGTACTCATCAGATGTGACCATCTCTTAAGTGGCTACCATTGGACCAGTTAGCTAAGACACTGACACTTTAACTCTAATCCGTGGGGGAAAGGGCAGGAGAGGGAGGTCTCATTCTACCAGTGATGGTTGGGTGGAGGGTGAGGGTTGAAGTTCTGCTGAAGTGGCCTAGGAGAGAAAGCACAAACTTAGGAACTCTATGACTTTCTACCAGTATATTAGATGCATTGTATCTAATTTTTCATTGCCGTAAAATGGTGAAGTCTATCTTACAGGGTTATTATATGGAGTAGAGATAATGCAAAAAATCCTAGCACAGTGGCTGGTGTGCAACGGGAGCTCAATATATGTTGCATATATGGTCTTTTTTTTTTTTTTAATGAGTGAGGAGATATACTGAGGATGGGTGAAAAGACCTCAAGTCTCAGAAGGATCTCAAAATGCTTGAAGAGCCTCCTAGGAGCTGGCTGCCTCTCTGCTTCCATCCTTAGTTACCCAGTGCTTTGTAATGGTTTAAAACCCAGAATTGCATCTTCTTCCCAAACAGGACAAGAAACAATCTGTGGGAAGTCAGTACACAGTAGAGTTCAGTCTCCGACACTGAAAATTTGCCAACTCTCACCCACACTCTAACGATGAGAAAGCAGCTGTGGGCAGCAGTGGAGTGAAAGCCATGGGGTCACTGGGATACATTACGCTTACAGATGTTCCATTGTTCACCCTGAGATTTTGTAGTTTGCCTGTTTTGTCCATTTAGGTTTCCATGATATGCAAAGGATACAGCCAAAGCCATTTTATGTAGCTTTTCCACTTTGTTTTGATTTATTATTTGTTGTTTACAGTATTATCTCCAATAACAATGATGGAATTTCCTTCCCTACTTATCTGGCCTGTTTCCATTTTGCTTGTTTATTTTAATTTCCTTTTTTTGGACTGAAACCTCCACATGACTTTCCTTTGTTTATTTCCTTGCATGTATGTGTCAGCATCATTTATTAGCATATCCTCTCAGATGAACTTTGTTCATTAATTACAAAGCTTTTGTTTCCTGGTTCCTAGTAGGTTTGTATTCAGTGCTCCGTGTTTCCACGTTATTACACGATGGTTTTGGTTAGCAGTTTCCTCATCACTGCTCTCTGCAAGCAGATGGCTTGCTTTCCATGGCTTCCAGGTGGAGCATGTGAGGCAGAGAAGTAGTCTACTGCAGAAGATGCTTTTCTCAAATCCTTGGTCAATCAACCCTACTCGTCTTATCAAGGCCGATTTCTGTTTACTTTTATTTGGACAGTAGGTTATGTGAGCATAAGACCTGCTTTTTGCAGACATGCTTAATTCCTTGAAGACATTTCCATGAAAACTAGTCTGTCGTTAACTAATGAGCAATTTCAGCTTGCACTATCAGCTGCTCGGGGATGCATGATGAACGTTAGACTTGGCTCTTCCTTATGAAGAGCATACAGCCCACTAAATCCATAAAAAAGTGAAAGAAAAGAGGCCATTTGACTTTCACATCTGTTATTTGAATATATTGGATCTGTTGCCTCATTTTCTCTGGATTCTCATGATTTACTGAATTAGCGAATTCATCAAACATCTGTCTAGTATTTATATATGACACCATCTCTAGTGTCAAGATGCTTAAAAGACCAAAAGGTAGAAATAGAGTTGAAAGCAAAGAAATATAATAAAGTGTAACAGGAGGCACAATAGAAATCTCTCCAAAGTATATAGGGAGACTAACCAAGGAGGAAAGGTCTTTATTCTCTTGGAGCAGGGGTGGGAGGAGATGTCACAAACAAAGGCTAAGGGTACTAGATATATTTGAGATCCGTACATATCTTCAAATGGCTGGAACAGTGGCTGAGGATGCAGCTGAGTGTGGCGGAAGAAGGGAAGTGGGGAAGCCAGACATAAAGGTCTGTGGTTGCCATTGTAAGGAGTTGGGATTTTATTCTCTAGGAAAAGTTTTAGGTGGGTGGAACATCCTTATCAGATACACTTAAAAAAAAAAAAAAAAAAAAGGATCCTGAGAAGGATAGATTCAGTGGGACTTGAATGGAGGCAAGGCGATTCCTTAGGACAGGATGGCACGCAGCAGGCATGATGTGATTCCAAACAAGCCAGTGGTGGGTGGAAAGAGGTCAAGGAAGTTAGGCTTTATAGAATTGGTGTCAATTTTAAAATATTGTCTTTACAGCAACTGCTGATGAAACTGAGGCTCAGGAAGGTGATGTAGTCAATAAATATTGAGGAGAATATTTCTCCGTGCTTCCACTGCAGTTGGAAAAGATGATGATTATGGCATTTATCACACTATGATGTAAGACACCATATTGTGATTACTTGTTTATAGCTTCTTCTGCCCTGAAACATTAAGCTTCTTAAGGTTCAGAGCAAAACTACCAAATTACTTGTGTATGCCTAGCACGGAGCCTCGTATCAACAAGTACTCAGTAGATGTTTGAAGAGGAAAAGTTCTGACACCAGAGTCTCTTCCACGTGCAATACATGACATGGAAACACGAAGACTCCACTCAGGCTTGTCTTACACCTGCCCATTTCCATCCCCCATCCTGAGGGGGCCAGAGCAAAGTGACAAATAGGTTTACTGGGCAGATGAAGCTTTGTACTTTTCTCTAAAATTTCTATCACTTCATCCTTTCTCAAAAAGCATCCCTCCCCCAAGAAGCCTGCTTTAAAATAGCAATAATGAATATTTAAAATATGAAAAGTGGCCGTAAAAGTTGATGCCTATTGTGACACTGTCTTCTGTGGTCTCGCTATCCACAAATCAAGCAGGATAATCTGCCTTCGTATCTTTCTTTTATGGTAATTAATGCTTTAACCTGGATCACACTTTATTCTTCCACACAGGTCCGTAATGCCTCCTGCCTGGCTCTTTCAAGATGGAGGAGAAACCGGTGGGAGAGCCTACTCAAGTGGTGTCTAAATTCAAACTTTCCACCAAGGGAGAGAGTGCAGGACACTGGCTGGTGGAGGACCATGCGCGGATATGGGAAGTTCTAAAGACAGAGGAGGTAAGGCAACTCTAAATGACTCAATTGGTACAACGGTGGATTTTCTTAGACTTGAGACTCTAATTCTTCATGTAGTCAACACCACAGGCCAGTTTGGCAAAGTTTTATTCAGGGGCAATTGGCATACTGATGCCCAGTGAATGGTAGGTCAGGAGCGTGTCTCTTGGACATTAATAACTCCACAGTGATTTAGCCAAAACATGGCCCTGACAGGGCTTCAAATACCCAAGTAGACATTTTCCTTGTAGAATCCCACCAATCATAAATTGGAAATCAAATCATAGTGAGAAAGTTAATTCCTAAGGATCAATCATAATGTGTGGAATCATATCAATTCATTGTTTGGCAGCATGAGGCTAAGTGTATCAGTTAAGGCTCTCTGGTTGCAGGCAACAGAAATTAACTCTAATTTAAGGAAAATGAGAAATTATTGGAAGGTATTGGGAGGCTCAAAGAATTGATGAGAGGTTGATGTAAACTAGACTTGGAGCTGTGCCTGTATGGTTCAGTCAGTTGAGCATCCAACTCTTGATTTCAGCTCAGGTTATGATCTCACAATTCATGAGATCAAGCCCCATGTCAGGTTCTGTGTTGACCGTGTCGAGCCTGCTTGGGATTCTCTCTCTTTCCTCCTCTCTCTACCCCTCCCCCTGCTGACATGTGCTGTCTCTCTCTCAACATAAATAAATAAATAAACTTTAATAAAATCAATTAAAATAAAATAAGGAAAGAAAACATGAAAGAAAGAAAGAGAAGAAGAAAGAAAGAAAGAAAGAAAGAAAGAAAGAAAGAAAGAAAGAAAGAAAAAGAAAGAAAGAAAGAAAAAAAAGGAAGGAAGGAAGGAAGGAAGGAAGGAAGGAAGGAAGGAAGGAAGGGAGGAAACTAGGCTTGGAAAGAAGATAGGAGCCAAGTCAGCAAGAGCTGCTCAGGGTACTATTCCTGGTATAAATTCCAGTCTTTTCCCCACCCCCTCTTTATTCTTACAACTGCCAAGCTTAGTCACATGTCTTTTTCCTGGTTATTATGAAAAGGAGAAAAGAAACTTCCATGAGAAATCATTATAGCAAGTCCTCACGGCACTTGTGTGTTTGGAATCCACATCTTTAATATCCATATGTTGTGGCAGTTCTAATTTAAGAAAGTAACAGAACAACTACAGTCTTAAGCATGTGAATACTGCCCAAGCAAATGTAAACCCTGTCTGTAGGGATAGCTGCCCAAAAGTTTTGTGTTTTTTTTTTAAGGAATAAAACTCCCCAGAGAGCAGTTGAAGTCTCTACATATCCCACCCAATAAGACCAAGACAATGGTCAGATAAATGAGGTGCTGAGGGCACAAAACTTAAGGAAGCACTCACTCTTAGGTTTGTGTCCTGCACTTGCGCAAACTTGAAAATTGATGCGTCCTTATATTTTGACGTGCCTTGCTTGCCTCACCCTAAGGCTGGCTCTGCCCCCCAATTTTATCCTTCTCCCCCTTTCCCCAAGGTAATCCCTCTCCTGAATTAAGCTTTCATCATTCTTATGCATATTTCAATATATATAATTTATACCTGTTATCCACATATCCAATATGTAGTATTGATTTATATCTTTTAAGTTTTGTATAAGATTTATATTATGTATCTACTTTTATAGCTTGCTTTTTTTAAAAAACTTAATATTTGGTGTCTGTCTTACCTGTTTTCTGTGCTTGATATATGTATTTCTAACTTATTCACATTTTACTGCTTTTTATTTTCTATTGATTGAATCAAGTTTGTTTATTCTCTTATTAATCTTTAGGATTTTTTTTCAATACAGGGTTGTAGAATACATTTATTTAGCATAGATATTTGCAAGTGGGCTGCTGGATTATAAAGTATGAAAATATTCAGTTTTATTAGTTATTATCAGATTGATTTCTAAGACGAGGACATGAGTTTATATCCCCACTAGCAGCATATGAGAATTCCCCTTGCTCCGTATTCTCACCAGTTACTGATATTATCAGACCTTTAAATATTGGCTGATCTGATTGTTTTGAAATGGGACCTTCTTGTTTTAATATGAATTTTTCCATGCGGATAATTAATTATCCTAGTACCATTTTTGAACATCCATAATCTTCTTTAGTTTGTAATGTTCTCATGTATCCTGTTTCTTTACATTCTCTCTCTGCTGATGTGATACTGCCTCAGCCTTTTAGCTTTAAAGGAAACATGGATATCTAATAGGACATGTCCCTCCACTGAATTATTGCTCTTCAAAATTGTGTTGGCTGTTTTTGGAACTTCTATTTTCAATATGAATTTAGGATGAGCTTATCAAATTCTGAGAATATAAAGAAAAAGCAAAGTCTGCTGGGAACCCAATTGGGATTGAAATAAGTTTGTTGATTAATTTAGGAGTATCAACATTTTTATATTTAGTGAATATCTTGTCTAATTATCAGCTTTAAAGGGCATGTTTCAATATTCCACTCTGACTCTTCCACTCTTCCAGTATTTTATCCTATACCACTTTGCTGTAAGATTTTCATAACTAATATTAAGGGAGTTTTTTTCTTTTCCTTTCTTCTTTTGCTAAATGTTAATTTATTTACATTGTAATATTTGATATCTACAAAATAATATACATGTAAGTTATAGAGTATGATATTAAAACAAACACTTGTGAGGTCACAACTAACTCGTATGTGGATTCTTCCAATCCTGTCCCCTTGATTCCTTTCCCTGCAAAGATAACTATTTTCTTGAAATCTATGTTTGATTGTTCTTTAGCTGTTTAAATGTTTTTATTGAATATATACGTATCTCCAAATAATATTATTTAGTTATGTAAGCTAGTTATATAGTGTTATATATATGATATAGATCTGACTTCTTTGGTGACTCGCTTCTGTCACTCACATGTTTCTAAGATTTTTAGTAGTAATTCATTAATTTTCACTGTTGAATAATATTCCATTATGTGGTTATACAATGGTTTATTTATTCACAGTTACATTCATGGACATTTTAATTATTTAGTTTTTTGGCATTATGAACAATTTGCTATGAAGATCCTTATACATGTCTGTTCCATGGTATAAGAGTGCCCTATGTGTAAGAATCTTTCTAGGTTATTACCTATTAGGTGAATTTTGTAGTTGGGTATGTGCAAGTTCTGTTTTGCAAGTTATTGCCATATTGCTTTCAAATAAGTACCAATTTACACTCCCACGAGCAGTGTATAACATTTATCTTATTCTACATCCTTGCCAACTTCTACAATTGTCAGATTTCTTAATTTTTTCAATCTAGTTGTTATAAAATAGAATCTCATTCTTTTACTCATCAATTCTTGATATATCTCAACTCCATCTTAGATAATTTTTCTTTTCCTCTCTCTCTTTTTTTTTTTAGAGTTTACTTTTCTGAGAATCTAACTATAGCAAAAGTCTTTCTTTTCTTTTTTCTTTTTGTCTGAAGATGCCTTTATTTGGAGTCTACTCTTAGAATGCTAGTTTCGGTGGGTATAGAATTCTAGGTTACTTTCTTTAAGTACATTACAAATAATCCATTGTCCTCTGCCTTCCATTGTTTCTGTTGCAAACTAGCTAAAAGTCTAATTTTTATTCCTTTGGATATAATGTCTTTTATAGCTATCTAAACCTTCTCCACATTTTTGCTATTTTGTAGTTTCATTCTTCTGTGTTGAGGTGAGAATTTCTTTTTATTTAACTTCTTGGAATTCATAGGGCTTCCCAAATATGTGGATTGTTATCTTTCATCAGTCTGAAAAGATCTCTGTAATTTTCTTTTCAAATAAACAATTGTTTTTGCTTCATTCTACTTCTGTAACTCCAAGATTTATGTTTGTTTTTCTCATTCTTTGCTTATGGCCCTTAACCTCTCTCTTAGAGTTGCTATCTTTTTTTTCTCTCTGTGTGGTATTCTGATTAATTTTAAATTCTTTTAATGCACTAATTCTTTTTTCAGTTGTATCTAATTTGCTCTTTAACTCAAACACTGAATTTTAAATTTCAATTATTCTGTTTTTTACTTCTAGAAGTTCTGTTCTGTTCTTTTAAAATTTTCTAGTAATTTTTTTTAGTGTCTTGCTTTCTATTCATATTTTTTATTTTTAAAGACTATTTGTCAAGAACTGTAAAGGCTATGAAATTGTATGGTATTTGCAAGTTAGCTTGCCAATGTTGTGTAGATACTGAAAAAAGACACGAGACTCTTGTCTCGGAGACAAAAGACTATTATGCACAGAAGAAACAGTAGCCAGAATGTCAGCATGTTTGTTTTGGTTCCTTATGTTGCCGTTCCTGCAGGGCCTATGTAACTGCCTCTCTAGGAAAAGATCACTGACTTTGGGAAACTTTCCAGTTTATAGTAGATAGTGAATAAGCCTGCAGTTTCTCCTGAGGGGGAGATATTACCTTATCCTTTAAGGTTGACGGTAGGCTGCAAACACAGGCCTGAAAAATGGTCTGGTAAAGATCAGCCAGGCCTTGATCTTTTGGCATACAAAGCAAGCCAGGAAGAAATGAGAGACTCATGGAGGAGTGTTTCTTAACAATATTAAATATAATAAAAATAATATTAAATATAATATTCTGAGTCGGCAATGCTGATAAATGTGGGTCTTGTTATGCTATGTGTTCTTTCTGTTGCCTTTTGCACATGATGTTTTGTTTCTTTGTGGGTTTTATGATTTTCAACTGTGGATTCATTTTTCTTGGAATGAAGGGAATTTTCTCTATAGAGAATTTGCATTTACTTCTGGGAACACTACCAACCAGAAGTCACTTTAAAGTAAATTCTTAGCTTGAGGTTTTTCAGACTACTCCAGGTGAATACAGGCTGGAAGCCTGTGGATGAGTATATTTGTGGTATTAGTTCCAAGGGGAAATGATTCCCTCCTCCCCAACCCACCCCTGCCCCTATTCATATTTTAAGATAAGTAATTTTCCTGGTGCTGTCATGGAGGGCATGTCTTTCTTAGTTCACCTTAATGTGGAGGGAATCACATTTTGGGGTCCTCGTTTTATGCAGTGGAATTTCCTGTAGATTCTCTCTCTTGAGCCAGCCCTGGATTTTGTCTGTTAGTCTGTGTGTTGTTTAAAGTAATAAAACCTGTATTAGTTAGAGGAACACTAATGCTGTATCAAACACAGTCAAAATTTTAAGTGGCTTCACACAATAAAAGTTTATTTCTTAATCACATAATAGACCAATACTTGAGTTCATTCTTAAAGGAAAAGCATAAATTATCCCAGCAAATGGGATTTTAGAAGAATGGGAGAAAATATTCCTGGAAGACAGAAAAGTGTGTAAAAGGCAGTATTAGAGAGAACGCACTGCAGTTTGGAGCATTTGTAGCACAAAAGGGATGGCAAGAGATGAAACTGAGAGGGACCAAGTAATGAAAAGTCTTATGTGCTCTCAGAAATTCAGAAATTATCTTGTGGGCCTTGGGAAGTCAATGAAGGGTTTTAGGTGGCGCTAGTGGCATGGTTGGATTTGTTTTTTTAGGGGGTTCCTGGGTGGCTCAGTCAGTTAAGCATCTGATTTTGGCTCAGGTCATGATCTTGTGGTTTGTGAGTTTGAGCCTCACTTGGGCTCTGTGCTGACAGCTCGGAGCCTGGAGCCTGCTTCAGATTCTGTGTCTCCCCCTCTCTCTGCCCCTTCTCTGCTCATGCTCTGTCTCTCTCTGTCTCAAAAATAAATAAAAACATTAAAAAATGTTTTAAAAAAAGGATCTGTTATTTAGAAATGTTACTCTGTCAGACATGTGAAGGATGGCTCGAACACTTTGAAACCTTCTAGTTCACCTTGGTCTCTTTCTTTTTTTATCTACATTGTGCTAATCTGTGCTCAATGGGGGACTTATGTGGGGTTGTTCTTTTTTCAGGATGGGGACTCTCTCACTTCAACTAAACAGTCTGTCCTTAAGATCATGTTCATTAGTTTTAATTCTACAGCGCTATAAACCCAAAGCATTGGCATACTGCTGGACACAGGTTGAAATAAAAACGTGATTAATTGATGAATCGTTTTCATAGTATTTATGTGACCATATAACCATTATTTCTCAGTAATATGGTAATATGTTGTTTCTCTAAATTGTAACATCCACCAAAATATTGCCGTCTGTGAGTACAGAGGCGATTCATTTGATTCACCATAAAATAGCACTAAGTAGTGGTGATTTTTTTTTTCTTTTGGTCGTTGCTGATTGAATTTTCATTGAGTCATCTGCCATGCCACTGGACTTATCTGTATCCAGTGTTTTACATTTGTGAGAAGGCTGCCAAGATAAGCAATGTTATCTGTGGCTGTGGAACAGAGATGTTCTCTGTGTGAAATGAAACTAGTGAATGCCTGTATGGAGACTGGACATCTGACCTCTTCCTCTCTATCCAGCTCAGGAATGGGGCCCCACATTGTAACATCACATTCTTGGAGGAAGAAATAGTAATGTGTTCATCATGCATGCTTTGGAGATTAAATCACACTCATCTGAGGGACGGGAAGAGAGAGAATTAAAATACAAAAGTAGATGACAATTTGGATGAGCAGTAGGGGTGCATTGCAGTAATCTTTTTAGAGCCAGCTCTTTGTTGAGCCTAAAGGCTATGGTTCGATGACAGAATTAGGGTTCTTCTTTGGGATTCTGAATGAATTTCTTTTAAGCTCTGCCACAAATTTTAGTGTGAGGCAATGGGATAGAAATGTCCTGCTTAGGAAGTTATTAATATATAAAAATGCCTTGAAGTATTTTTGCTGGAATGAATAAAGTAGATGTATCATCAGTAGCAGGAAATGGAATTTTGAGACTGAATAATATTCAATTGGGGTTTGGAGGGGAGGGAAAATATCACTGATTGAGCACCTTCCCTGGGTCAAGAATTAGATATAGTTGGCACTTTCATATCCATTAATATATTTAATTGCCACAGCCAAAGGTGTATATTTCATAAGGATTTTGAAGATTAGAGATTAAGGCATATGCTCAAAGATACATATGGTAAGTGGCAGAGTAACATTCAAACTCAAGTTTGTCTCTCTTCATTTGTATACTCTTATTTCCTCATGAAGTTGTCTACCAAAGTTGTTTATTTTTCTTTTTAATATATGAAATTTATTGTCAGATTGGTTTCCATACAACACCCAGTGCTCATCCCAAAAGATGCCCTCTTCAATGCCCATCACCCACCCTCCCCTCCCTCCCACCCCCCATCGGCCCTCAGTTTGTTCTCAGTTACCAAAGTTGTTTAAATCAATCTGATTCTACATTTGGTTTCCTTGCCCAGACTTTAACTCATCCTGGCCAGGGCACACAGCGTCCTTAGCTCAATAAATGCTACCAGGCTTGCTTTCATAGAGCTTGGCTCTGCAATGTCTGGTGGGAGTAAACACCAACGTACCCAACGAGTCATAGCTTTCTTCATTCCTCAGAGTGCTGTCCCCGTGTGTGTGCCTGGGCTTCCATCTCCGTTCTCTCGTATAATATCCCAGGGTCTCATGGAGGCTGCACCCGGCCCTTAACCTCATCCTATTGAAATGGAGCCCTAAAACTCTGCTAAACTCTTTGTAGCTCTCATTTCTGCACAGCAGAGCTCTGCTTTACATACCCCAAGCTGTTGATTGGGGCCCAATTGTGAACAGTCCGATTGTTTGGAAGCTGGATTTTTTCACCCATTTCCTGAGCTCTTGTTGCTTCCTTGGACATTAAAACCTGTCAGAATCACATCAGTGTTTTCCTATGCCCTTGAGACACTGCTCACCAAACAGGTTATTACCATGGGGCACACACTTTTTATCAAGGGGTCTCTCTAGCTCCAATCTACCAAGTTTGTAGCTTCTTATTTTTATCCATCGGCTCTTGTTGCCAGAGCCCCACGTTGCCCAGTGTAAGACCATTTGAGTTACGGCACATGACATTTTGAATAAGTTTCACAGTCTAAACCACGGGGTGGGGGATGGGGACATTCTGGATATCAAAACTTTCATTGTAGTTACATTTCAGTGTTGGTGTGAAAAGGTGCTTATGTATCACCTCTTCACAGAAGATATCCTTGACCCCTCTGGTCAGGGTTAGTGACCCCGCTGTGTGGTCTCACAACACCTCTGCTTATCTACCTTGTAAGACCTATCAAATGAAAGGTACTTGTATTTATATATTGCTGTCTCCCAAACTAGAATGTCAGCTCCTCAAGGCCAGAGCCTCTGTCATATTCACCTATATATGCCCAATAATATTTACAGTGTTTGGCACATAGCGGGTACTTAATAAATATTGAATACAGAAAATATACAGAGGGACTAAGAACGCGGACTCTGGAACCAGACTTGCTATGTGAACTTGTCACATTTCTTAATCTCTCTGTACTTCAATTTCTTCATCTATAAAAATGATATTCTAATAAGATTGTTGTGAGAATGAATTGAATTATAATGTGTATAATGCTTAGAATAGTGTCTTCTACATAATAAGCAATAGATGTAGACTTCTATTATTGGGGAATGAATCTGTGAGGAGGGAGGAGTACAAAGTGTTACACTATATTGGCCTATCAGTTGTATAGTAGTTGCTTTTACTCCCGCTATCAGAATTTAGGAGTTCCCCGCATTTCGGAGGTCCCCACACTCCAGGAGCCTTTCTATGTGGTTAAATGACTATAGAAACTTGAACTGATGGACACAATTGCCTGACTCTAATGAGGCTACCCTCACTAAAGTTCCTACAGAGTGATCCTTCAGGCAGGAAGACAGTCAACCCAACTGAATAGCATTGTGTTGAGATATACAAATAATTTTGGGGTAGTGGTCAGATGTGTGTGTTTTAGAACCACTTAGCTTCCTCCCCCCTTACCCTGTGTGTGAGGTGTGCCCCTCAGGGGCAGTGGTCAAGAATCAGAGAGGACAGGCTGGGTTCTAAAACTTGTGTTATACTGGCTGCTGATTCAAGTTGCTCAGGTGATGATTTGAGTGGTAAAGCAAACCCTTCTAAGATGATAAAATAAGACAGGATTGATATGAAGATAGCTTTCTCCTGTAAAAATCTCGTAGACACTTTGTAACCAATTTAGCCTGCTCTGTTTGGCTCCCAGTTCTAGAACAAACCCTGCGTTCACTATACCAGACATGAACATTTCTTTGCATTTTGATACAGAGAGTACAGGAAACTCTAGGTAAATTTAGGAAGGAAGGAAGGAAGGAAGGAAGGAAGGAAGGAAGGAAGGAAGAAAGAAAGGAAACCAGTTTCTTGAGGGCCTCAAAGTCTTTCATTCATGGGGCTTGCATTCATGGGGATCTTAAATCTCCAAGAAAAAGTTTGCAAAGCAGTTTTGTTTCAGGCCACTGTTTTCCACAATCTGTTCACTGTAAACTTCAGGATCTCTTTTTATTCCCTTGAAAACCCCATTGTGTCAGGAGAAGCTTGGCATGAGGCAGTAAACAGGCAGGGGATGGGGGAGAAGAGCTTACCAACTGAAATTGTTCCTATGAAAGGGAAAGGAAGTGTCTTCAGTCCTTTAATCCCATTTCTCCTTTTAGGACGCAAATACGAGGAAGAAATGACATTATTTAAATTTGTTCTTGGATTATAAATGTAGAGTGTTGGGGAGAGGTTGCATGTCTTCCCACCGCAGTGACTATTTTAAAGGCCCATCCTTTCCCAGGGGCCCAGGAGAAGAAACAGTTGAAATCCTTCACTATGAACTCTTCTTCTGTGACCTGGAATCTGAGATATTCACCTGATTTACTTAATGGAAATCCTGATCTAGGACTGTCAGGAAACTTTATAGATGAAGAAAATTTCAGTGAGGTAAAGATTGAGGGGTGGGGCATTACTGATTGTAAAAGATGAGCACCCTTTAAAGAATTTAACTCCGATGTCAGTAGCCCCAATGTCTTTACACATCGTGCTGGTCTGTCTGTTTAGAGTGCCCTTCCTTCCCCTTTCCTAGCTGGCATTTACTCATTCCTCAGACTCTAGGAATTGTCTTCCATCTCCACAGACCATGTTGTGTGCCCTTGTCATTTTCCCCTTACTCTTTTTTAGAAAGCCCTTGGTGTCCTCTTTATATACATTTGTCACATTATATGGCAAATGCTTATTTCAGAATCTTTTCTAGTGTACAATGAGCTCCTAACAGGAGGAACTGTGTCTGTCTTATTCAGATTACATCACTGCAGTGTTGAGATGTTGGTTGAATGAACTAATGAATGAACAAAGGAACGGACAGATAAACCACCATCTCACATGTTGATAAGAGCACCTGAGAACACCCAAGTGACAGAATTTGGCAGGGGCGGGGGGTGGGGGTGGGGGTTGGTTGGTGATATTTTCTCTGATATAAAAGGGTAGACCCAAGGCCCAGAACTGTATGTGGTATCCTGTGGCTTGTACTTGCCAATAAGAAGAGCCCATTACAATTTTATTGGATTTCTGAGAAATAAACAACATATGCGTTTGGTAAAAATACAGTGACAATAAAAGCAAATAGCTTGATGAAAGGAGTCCTCAGTGAGCTGAATACCCTCTCCACCCACTCTTGTTCACCCTATGGTCAAATCGTGTTTACAAACGAACTCACTGTTGCCTCAAAACTTTCATCTTAAGTAGGATGAATGCAGCCCAAGAACAGATCTGAATTGTTTCAGAGTAAAAATGTTGATCAGGGAAGCTAAAAATGGCAGAGACTGGAAACATTGTGATGGAAGAATCATGCCATATCAAGGTGGGAGGAGATATTTTTAAGGCGTTGTTGCGGGTGGTAGATCTGTGAAAGCAAAAGCCGGAGCCAGGATTTCAACTGGGAGTCCAGTAGTAGTACAATTTGCTAAGAGAAGTCCAAAGTACTGACAACACTGACACAGAAGGCCAGCCATTCCCACATGCGCAGGACTTACTGGCAGAAATGTAGCAAGCCTCTTGATACAAAGTATACACACAAGGACAAACCATCCCTTTTGGGCAGGGAGCAAGGTGTCATCCCTTTGCTTTCTTTTTTTTTTTTTAAGTTTGTTTGTTTGTTTGTTTGTTTATTTTGAGAGAGGTCAAGACAGAGCGAGTGAGGGAGGGGCAGAGAGAGAAAGAGAGAGGGAGAGAATCCCAAGCAGGCTCATGCTCTCAGTGCAGAGCCTGTCAGGGGGCTTGAACTCATGAAACCGTGAGATCATGACCTGAGCCAAAACCAAGAGTCAGACGCTTAACTGACTGAGCCACCTAGGCGCCCGATGGTGGCATCCCCTTTTCTGAAGGGAGGCAGGGACCACATGGAGGAAGATGCAGAGGCTTAACTAGGTCACACTGGAACTATAGAGCCATGCAGGTGCTGACCGTTAAGCAACTGTAAGAATTTGAACTGAGGGGCGGCTGGGTGGCTCAGTGGGTTAAGTGTCCAACTCTTGATTTCAGCTCAGGTCATGATCTCACTGTTTGTGAGTTTGAGTTATGCGTTCGGCTCTACGCTGAGCAGAACCTGGTTGGGAGTCTCTCTCTGCCCCTACCCACCCCAGTCAACATAAATAAACTTAAAAAAAAATTTGAACTGAGAGCTGAGAAGATATATGGAGAAAAGAGCCACACTATTCATCCCTAGGTTTCATTTTTTTTCAATTGTGAACACAAAAACACCGGACACTGTAGAAACCATAAGTGACAGCCAGTTTTAAAATATGACTCTTAAATATCTAGTCACCTTGTAAAATCTTTTCATGTCACAACCAGTCATTGTAGAAATAGGAGAAACTTTCTGGGGCTATCTAGTCAGAATGTAGCGTGTCTGTTAGTCATCTTTAACCAGTCGGGGGCCTATTCAGTCTCTTAATGCTATTTTCTCACTGCTTCCATGGTTGCATGTTTCTTTTGCAGTGAAGAAACATCCGTGGCATTATGCCACCACTTAATTCTTATTCTTTAGCTAAATTACCCAGAATGCTAGTGAATGCAGTGCCCCGATTCACTTAATTTTCTGCACATTTATGAGATAGTGGCACATGACCCATAGTAAGCACTTAATTGACATTTTTAAATGATTGGGTACCTATCATATGTGAAAGTGTTATTTCTTGCTCAAAAAGTGCAAGCTCCTTCCAGACATGATAGGATTTGAGGATTTAGGCAATAAAGAGGAAAACCTCCTGGATTTTGGATTTAGCTAGCATTTGGTTTGAATGTGGGAGCAACATTTACTGGATGTATTATCTTGGGCAGTAGTTAATCCCCTATGCTTCCGTTTCTTCGTCTATAAAGTGTGGATAATATTCTTTGGGAGGGGGTTGAATATACAACATGTATGAACCATGTAGGACAATGATTAGCACATAGCAAGTGCTTGATAATATTATTTCCATTTTTCTCTCTGTAGTTAACTCAGGACCGATCACAGAACCATTTGAGTTTTGGCCCTTTGGAAAGTCTTGAATAGAGTGAAATTAATATGCAAAACTGTTAACATTTGTCAATTACAGATGGTCGTAATAATGAGCATGATTGTATCTATTTCTATTTCTGTGTATGTTTTACAATTCTGAAAATTAAAGCAAAAGTAAATAAGTAAAAAAATAAAGTGACAGATATCATTAAATAAAACATCTAAAATAAATTAATTTATACCTTAGTAAATAAAGAATAGTGAATTATTTACTCAGTAAATATTTGTTCATAGTTCAGTTGTTCAATAAATATTTGTTGAGTAAATACTATGAACAGGACTGATGTCTTACGGAGTTTACAGTCCAGGGGGAACACAGATTAAAACAAACATAAAGGCATCATACACATGATCAGGAAAGTAAAGGGGAGATACAGGGTTGTAAGGGGTCACATAGGAGGCCTATTTTGCCTGAATTTGGGAGGTTAGGGAAAGCTAAGAGTAATTAATGATATGTACGAGTACGTGACGTATAAACCAAGATGTGGAGAATGAACAGGGTGAACTATACCAAGAGTTGCGGGTGGGGAGGGAAGTCCTTTGCACACGAAGAGGGAAAAGCATGTGCAAGGGCATAGAGGCTAGAAGGGGTGGGGGATGAAGAGTGCTTCAATACGGATGGAAGATAGGCTTCAAAGAAGAAGTGGTAGGGGGAGATGAGGCTTGAAAGGAGGTCAGGGGCAGATTGTGAAGGGCCATAGAAGTTTCATGCTTCCTGGGGAAAGTCTGCCCACCAAAATATCCAGACCTTTGTCTGCCACTGTGGGTGGCAGTCTCCATTTTTGTGCCGATGTTCTTGGTGCTTAGGAACTGATAATTCAGTGCTTGAAGTGTGATGGAATGCTGTGTTTTCTGGGGAGCCTGAAATCATGCCGCTGCTATTTTTAGTGGACAGAAACTTACTCTAAGTGCTTCAGGTGAATAAAATGAGTACAAGAAGTAGTTCTGTTTCTTACATATTTTCAACTTAAGAACGTCCACAGATGGATTGAAGCTATCCTGAGCTGCAGTACATTTCTGCCTGCCATCAACAGATTACTAGCAGTGGGTTGTTTAATGTCCTCCTGGCCTTAACAGAAAAACAGACTTGAAGATAGCCTTTGGGAACCTAACTTGTAAGTAGATGAGCTTTGTAATAAAAAGTTAACGCTGTCATATTTTTCTTGGACTGCTGGTGTCCTCTTGCATCAGATGGATTAATGTTTGTGTCCCTGATCTTGAGGTTAACTAGAGTTTTTGAAAGTAATAAAAATTTTTACAATCTGCAAGATTTTTCTTTTAACAAAACCAATGGCATTTGTCCATTATCCTGTGGAACTAGCACAAATAGCGTTTGGTTTGGAGACTCTGGAATATAGTTGCACTGGGGCAGAAATGAAGAAGAGTCATTACATTCTAATGACAGTCATTCACAATATCTGATCGTGTTCAAACACAGGACCATTACACATGGTTCCATAATGGAAAATAAACGGGGCAGACAATTCAGTATACACAAACCATCTGGTGACCTTGCCAGTGACTCCTCAGAGAGGGAGTTGATAGGAAAACTGATGATCTGAGATTATGATTTGCCCAAAGTTGGAGAATAACATCATTAAACTTGAATTCCCAACTGTTGCTTCATGCACTTGGTTTTTCACAATTTTGTAAGATTCTCAAGCATCCTAAGCTTTGCCAACTCTGGTTGCATGATAAAGCTCCTGGCTGCTTTATTTTAATTTGGGAGTATACTTTTTATTGTCACTTGAATTTTTCATGATGACAGTGTTCCCTTCCTTCACTCCCTGCCTTGACCTGCCTCTTTCCCTCATTAATATTGAAAGAATTAACATCAAATTTAAAAGTGGGACGTTTGAAGGAGTAGATTATCTTTATAGTTTGTTATATGTGTCCAAGAAAAAAATCCTTAAGCTATAACTCTGGGTAGCATTTTTCTTTCCTCCAGTTCCATTTTTTTTTTTTTCTTATTTAATGTGATCAGTAGTTCAAAGCAGAATCTATTCTTGGCTCCGTTTCCACCCCACTAGTTTTGACTTTTAGATGTATATGTGGAGTCTTGTTCTCAGAGGAAGATCTAAGGAGCCCCTGTTATAAGCATGGGGTTAACCACCATAAGGCACAGCTGGTGCAAATCAGCATGATGCAGCAATAGCTCTGGCAGAGCCTGTGTTTAGGATTAAATAGTAAAGGAGAAAAGGGGCCCTGTACTATAGGATAGAGAAGAAGGGAAAAGCTAAGGAGGGAGAAGGGGGGATATCGAAAATAAATAAAAGAGGGAAGACGTCAAGAGAATGGGGGTTTTCCTAGTGACCTCATAAACAAGTAGTAAGGAAGAGGAACCACATAGTATGTAAGATATATTAAATAAAATGGTGTTCATATATAATGCTTCATGGTTTGGAGAGATTTGGGGGCATCTTATTTTAGAGAGTATGTTCCAGGTCTTTAGGGGGTAAACAGAAGAACTGTGGATAGCTTGATAGCCCACGAAGAACTGGGTAAGGTAAGATTCTTGAAAGATGTTGGAAAGAATAGAAATTCTAGAAAGGGAAGAGGGTGTGGACTCCATAGCTCAGATTCTCTGTACACAGTCTCATTTGATGTATGGCTTTCATGGTTCAACCATGCCTTAGATTTTGAATAAAGATATACATGGTCAGCGTAAGTCTCTCTGGGTAGGGTGACATACTTTCTGAGATCATTAAAAACAGGCTCAACCTCCAGAGAATTAGTTATTAGTTATAGCTCTCCCTGAGGCCTGGCTTCAGTGCTTCTTTGAGGGCAAAGCCCCCTGGCAGAACTGTATGCCTGGCACTGTGGATCTGGGAGCCTCCAGTAGACTTCTTTTGCCAGTCTTTCAGGGACCACCTGTAGGTAATTGAAAGCAACAGAGAAGGCAAGACTCCCTCCTCCCCTAGTGGACAGACTCATGTTCTAAGTGAGCAGTGTGGCTGCCCATTTTCTGGAATCAGGGATTAAAAGTGGTGATTCTTATTTGTGGCATTGCAAACTTTGCTTATCTTGAGATCAGAGAGCTTAAGGTTGCAGATGTACTCAGATTTCAAAGTATGTAAGATGGCCCCCAAGGCTAATTCTAGGTCAAGGGGAGTGTGTCAGATAGCCCCCAAGGCTAATTCTAGGTCTTTATATGTGCTTCAGATATGGGTGCATATGGTATTTCAGATACTGTTTATGTGTGCACGTTACATTGGAGAAACTTCAAAAACAAGGAGATAGATAAAAGCCTGAGGAAAGAGTTTGTAAATTTGTTTCTTTTTATGAGTGCTGGAAAGGTATCACTGTTGGGTTCTGTGACCCAACTGGGGAGGGGGGGGGGTAAGTATTTAATGCATAGTGTGTGGGTGAAAGGGAAGAACTGGGGCAATTCCAGGAACTATCAATTAATAGAAGAAAAAGATCAGTATCTAATTAGTGTGAAAAATACTCAGATCAAATACTCAGATCAAAAAATACTCAGAACTAAAATGTTCATTCAGTTTAGTTTTTATGTAAAATACTTAGTGAGATATAAAGGGTATAGAATTTGGTTCTGATTTCCTCCCCGGGGGAATACCTGTAAACAAGTAGGACAGCCTTTACGTGCTAAAGGAAATAATTTTATTTAAGAATTATCTTAGTGGGAAAATGGGTTTGTTGTCAGTAGGACAGCTTTCTGAAGAAGAAATGGGATCTCTCTGAATAGGCAGCTATTTGCTGTCTGATGACCAGTCTAGCAGTTGTGTGGGGTCATTGAAGTCTGCTTGGTGTTAATGTTCTTGATCTCTTTGGAACAGACACTAGGGGGTGTTAATTTTAACATTGTTGACATGTTCTGTGTCATTTTTCCAGGAGCATGATAAATTTGAACTAACACATCTATTTTACTTTGGATCAGTACCCCTCGCCATCAAGGGCATCCATTTTTGAAACAGATGTTTGGGTTGAGGGATGCAGGATGTGGCCATGAAACAGATCGAAACTAATTGGCCCTCAGGGTAAATAAGCTCATGACCTCAGCCTCCTTAGCCCTGTGCTGTAACTAGCTGAAGTAACTTGCCCTGGGGGGGGGGGGGGGGGGGGGGAGCTTCCCTGAAGAAGCTCCAGCATTTGGAAATTATCCAACAATGCTTGTAAAGTTGCTGACCCACCCTTTTCTGCCCTAATATTGAATGACTGGATGGTTGAGAGAGAAGAGGGGAAAATTTCATGCTTACCCTGGGAATGGTGATCCTGGGATCAGCCTCAGGTAGAAAATAATGTTAAAGTCATGCTCTTTTATCAGATTCGTATCTAAGCCAGTGTCAGTGGATATTTTACTCAGGTAAATGTTGACAAACTTGCTCCATAATGAAAGCCCCGGAGGTGGATTTGGGCCAATGGAAAACCTCCAGGTACGTCACAAACAAACATTGTGTGACAGGTGAGACTTACCATACGATAGACTCTTTTGAGTCTCAGTCTTGCCTTATCTCTTCACACTGCTGGGATAAGCAATTGCATATGCCATGCCAACCAGGAACATGAAGTGGATTGATGAATACAAGTTCAAGACTGTATGCAGAAGCGTAAGGTTTTCTTTTTCTCCCCAGGCCTGGGAAAACAAAGGAGTCATGTTGTTCAGTGGCAACAGCAGCTCTTGAAGATCTGTTCTCTAAGGCTGGTTTATATTTTTCATCCTTCGAGGTCTCTTGCTAAGTAGCTTTGTCAATATTCCCTCCTAATACCTCTCTTCTAGGCTTCTGATTGGCCAGCGGGGTGGGGGATGGCTAGGAGCGTGCCTTTTGAATCTTTCTGGGGACCTGAGATGACACTTTCGTCCCTCATATTCTCAGGCAAGGGCTAGTTCCTCTTATCAAAGTCCCTTTTCTAAAGTACAATAAGTAGAAAAGAATGAAATTCAATTAAAAATCCGGATGAGGAAATTATGACTCTTCTTCTTTCCAGTTCCCCCTCCGCTCCAAAGCACAGTTAAACACTTTCTGCAGGGGCCAACTTCCTCCTCTGTGTGGACAAGAATGCTTCCTCTTCAGCTCAGCTGGCCAGGGGTATTATTGATCGCTCTACCAAAATCTCTTTTTCTTCCCTCGCTGGCCACACGCTCAATTGCTGTTGAAGACACTAACTTAGAAACCCTGTAGAATAATAATAGAGTATTTGTTATATTTTTAATAGTGGGGAATACAAATAAGAAACCTAAACTGGTCCCTGATCTCTCTCCCAAATGTACCCTACCCTGTTAAGCCACCTTTCCACCCCTTCTGAAGTCCTTTATCCGGAGTTAACCACTGCTAACCATTTCTTGAGATTCTTTCACAAGAATGAGTGTAATGAGTGACTGAGTGTAATTATGTGCCCATCTCCACATATGTGTGCATTTTTTAACACATAAGGGATCACACTGTGTCCACACACTGTTCTATAGCTGGCCTTTGCTCCTTATGATGGATCTTAGAAATCTTTCCATATTGGCACGCACAGATCCATCTCATTCTTTTAACCAGCCCATAGTAAGCCATTATATGGATGTGTCCTTGTACTGATGGACATTTTGATGTATTTTTAAAACCATGACAAATAATACGTCAGTGACCATCCTTGTACACATGTTTTGTTGAAATAGTCCATGGACATACACGGGATAAATTCCTAGCAGTGACATTACTCGTTCAAAGGGAATGTATGTTTTTAATATTGGTAAGTATTACCAAATTGTGCTTTAAAAAGGTTATGCCCACTTAAACGCTCAAGATTATAAATATCTATTTTGGCTAGGAAGAAAAATAATGTTTTTGCAGACTTGTGTGGCTGGTTTCTGTTTCTATTCTTAAAGAGCTCTCTGGGTTTTAGCTGTTGGACATCTGATACATAAAGAAATGATGCTCACGTCATCTACTAGCGGATCCATCCAGCTCCAAAGCCAATCAATTGAGTAGTTCTTGTCCTACACTTTAAAAGTGTGCTGGGCTAGAAGAGGATGTGGGTTCTAATTATGAGGACTGTTCACCGGGGCACTATGTCTCCATATACGTGCCACAAGGACACCCGGGCTTCCGTTCCTGCAAAGCATCTGGAAGATAAGGCTTGGCCATTTCATGCCAGCTCAGGCACATGGTATTTTAAGAGATAATCACCAACTCTGTTCCCCATCAGATCTGTGAGGCAAGAGAGAGTCTGCTTTGATGCCTCTAATGGAAACTCAGCACCTATAGCTTCATCAGGGAAATGGAACTCATCATCCAGATGCGGAACCAGAGGGGAATGATTAACCACTTGAAAGCACTTTGAAGCATGTTTCAGCATTGTTAAATGCTTCTTCATAAAATCCCGTATTTTGACGTCTGGCTGGCATCATAGGACTCCTGATCATGGCCTAGGATTTGACACTATATTTTTACAGTTGAACAGGAAAATTAGACATGAAAGCCACTCAGATGTCCAATATTAGAGAATACTGCAGGTAGTACAGACATTTGGTGGGTGGATTATAATTATTTTATTTTATAGTGTGCTGTCGTTACCGTACAGGGATTGGGTGAGATTGTTGTCATGTTTTCCAAAGTGTCTGGAGCTCCTAAGAAGAAAGCTGGGAAGTGAGTACAAATAATGATGAACAATCTGCTAAACTCATTCCCACCACACTGTGGCACAGACCTTGGCAAAATGAGGATGCAGTCAGGTCTCCGTGTCTAGATGCACCTGCCATACGGTGTACAAGAGGCTGAGTTTTCTGCAGGGTGCTAGACGTCACTTTGCCCACCTTAATCATAAACAGAAACACTTGTGAGTCCATGCCTTCCCCACTACCATTGAATTTTTAAAAGATAGCCAGTGGAGGGAGTAGCTGTATTCCCTGGGTCCTTGAGTTTCCTTGTGTCAGTGGGGAAAGCTGCCGTGCCCCCTTAATCGCACTTGTGGACCTGGTAAGTGCCCGAAGGAAGGACGGAAGGGATCTGAGCCGGGTGAATGAATTTATCCCAGCTCTGTTTTGGGGAGCCATGGGACGTTGGGGTGAGGGAGGGGGAGACCAAGAAAGAAAGAGGGAGGGAGGGTGGGAGGAGATTAAAAGTAATAACTCCAAGAAGAGAGGCAAAAGGGAAGAAAATAAGGAACATATATATATATAGAATAATATTATTAGCTAAGGGATTCTCAGTGAATTTCCTTAAAGTCTACAGGGACAAGGAGCCCTTATCCCCTATGTTTCAGGAATGATTTGATTAAGGATGCTAAGCAGGCACTTGAAAGTGTGAGCTTCTTCAGTTATAATCCTTGATGGACCATTACTCATTTTGCAAAATTAAGCCAAATCTCTCTTTCCCGCTTTCCCTCTCTCCTATTTTGCTTTGCTAAGTAATCAGACATGGATCTTATTCCCAAGATGTTTATTTATAGTCTTAGAAAGATAAGACATTTAAAACAAGTAGGAATGCAATAAAATCCATAATTGAAGCCCAGATAATGAGCCACAGGAGTTCAGAGGGGGGAAATGTAATTTCCAGTCAGGGTGGGGAGGAGATTATGATTGTCGTATTTTTGGACTCAGTATTTATGAAGAATTCCTCAGTCAATGGGGATGGAATGGGAGAAGGCCCTTTCCAGGCTGAGCGGTTGGCAGGACTCTATCAGGGAGGTATTTAGCATGAGGCATGAATAACAAACAATGATTAAATTATTTTGACTGGAGTAAAGGGTACAGAAGGGTAGCGAGAAAGATGCTTCAGTGGTAGGTGGGGCGCTAATCTGCAAGGCCTTGAAAGTCAATTGTCCAGCTCACGACATTGCTAGAAATAGCCTGGCTCACTGCCAAAGATGGTGAACTGGCAGAGGCTAGACCTGCCCACAGGGCCAGGGCAGGAGGAGAAGGAGTCTGGGCTGACAGACAAGGCATTGGAAGGGATCGGCGTGGGAATACGACAACAGATGACAGGCAGTCACCTAGGCAGGAGAGCTGGTATTGCGAGGTAGGTGACAAATCTCCAGGTTGGGAGGTACTCGTACTGGGACATATACAACAGGTGGCACTGAGAAATGTGATCAGGAGTGAGGGAATAAGAAAGTGTGTCAGCAGTTAGGAGGCTCCAGCTGCCACACTCAGGTTTACAGGCAGACTTCCAAGCTCTGGAAAGAGGAAAGAATGGAATGGAAAGCAAGAAGCGGGGCCCCCACCCCAAAGGGACCGGGCAGATTTCCAAGCCGGGAGTCAGACCTGCAACACGGGGCCTTCCCAGCAGTGGGAGTGGCTAGTTGCTCCATTCCAGAGCGCTGAGCGGAGCTCTTCTCGTTCCTTCTGCAGAAGGTCACGACTGCCCTTGGATGTCGGGTCTGCAGGTGGGAGTGAAGAGGCCCAGCTGTGCAGAGGGGAGGATGGAGATGCTGGAGAGAGGTTAGGGTCCCTTGCTGGCTAAGGAGTTGGGGCTTTATTTGGCAGGCAAAAGGTAAAAAATGGGAAAAATTAAAACAAGGGAGTATCTTCATGAGAGCTGTATTTGAGGAAGATTAGTTTGATGCTAGTGTGTAAAATGGACTAAAGTTAAGTGAGTCCTTACCTGTAACAGATTTCTTCTCTTCCTCTTCCCAAATACACTTCTGTCCACACCCCTAACACTGTAGGTTAAATAAACTATAATGTGAAAATTAGCATAATTAAGTTAATTAATAAAATACTAATTTCACCTGTTTCTTTTTATGTTTTTAATGTGGCCTCTAGAAAAGTTAAAATTATGTAAGTGGCTCACATTGTATTTCTATGGGGGCGATGTCCCTCGAATCCTTTCTCCCTATCACAGTCAGATCTTCTTAAAATACAAATCTCTTGGGGCGCCTGCGTGGCTCAGTTGGTTAAGGGTCCAACTTGGGCTCAGGTCATGATCTCACGGTTGGTGAGTTTGAGCCCCGCATCGGGTTCTGTACTGACAGCTCGGAGCCTGGAGCCTGCTTTAGATTCCGTGTCTCTCATTCTCTGCCCCTCTCCCGTTCACGCTCTGTCTCTGTCAAAAATAAACAAAAACATTAAAAAAAAATAAAAACAAAATATGAGTCTCTCATGTAACGCTGCTGTGTGGAACCCTTCGATGGTCTCCACTGCCCCAGGATCAAGTCCAGAGACTTAAACATGGCTCCCAAGCTTTCCTAATCTGACGTCAACCTTGTCTCTTAACTACCCTTCTCCGCTGTACTCATCCTTCCAGCAGATCAAACCATACTCAGTTTTGTCTGTGAAATTGCTTTGTTATTCTCAACATTCATGCCATTCTTCTTCCTGAACTGAGCGTTTTTCTCCTTTCTCATCAGCTGACTTTTGCTTCCTTTCCATTAAAGTCTCAGTTTTAGACATCCCTGACTCCATGACTCTAGAACAGGCGCCTCTACTTGATGCCAGGGGCCCTGCCATGTGCCTGCTCCATTATAGCCTTCTCACATTCTTGGTAAGGTCTTATTTACCTGTCTCTCTCCTCCCTAGACTGTAAGTTCTTTGAAAGCAGAGACTCTGTGTTGATCCCCACGGCATGTCCAACACTTAGCTCAGTACCTGGGGCATAGCGGCTGCCTGCATGGTTGTATGAATGAACAAATGGGGCCATCATGCCAGGCAGTACAATCCTGAATCAGGATAGTGGCACTGGGAATGAAAAAGATTAGACACTCATGAAAGAGCCGGGAAGGACAGAATTCTTAGTACCGGCAACAGTGTGCATGTACCTACCTCTGATTACTAATGGGTATGAGGAACTATTGTACTTTATAAGGTGCCAAAAGTCCTAAATAATAGAAGCAACAGCAAAGAGGCAAACAAATGTTCTAAGAAAAAAGGTATATTTTTATGTTATTTTGTTATTTTCTGTCATTTAAAAAAATTTTAATTCCAGTGTAGTTAACATATAGTGTGAGTTTCAGGTGTGCACCATAGTGATTCATCAATTCTATAGGTTATTCAGTGCTCATCACGGTAAGTGTAACGTGTACTCTTCTGAAAATAGCATGATGTTTGGAGTCAAAAGACTTGGGCCGAAGACATGACTCTTGCATTTCCATTGTCTCCGTAGTCTTGACATTTCAGTTTCTTGGGTTATAAAATGGCGATAGTACTTCTACTTCTGGGGTTGTTGTGAAGATAAGGGAACTGATTCGTGTAAAATCACTCTGCAAATTGTAATGATGGAAAGCGCTAGCCAGTTATCAACACCAAAACACTGATGCCTTCAAATTGGTGATACTCATGCCATGGTGACTAAACCGTCCATAATCTCGACCTACCCCAAGGCATGTGAACCTCAAATAAACGACCCTAGCACAGAGAGGCTTGGATAGTCTACGCTAGATGAAGTTGCCTATTTCTGTCAGTACGACTTAGGGAATGCTGTGGGGAGACAGTGAGCAAGGGGTGCAGTGGGCACACGTGCCCAGGTGGTGTGGCTGGGCTGGGCTGGGTGGCCTCCTTCTCTCTGCCTGCTCTGTGATGACCTCACATTTGACTTCTAAGCTTGGGGTCAAACCTTTCCCCCTGCTCGGATTGTTCTCTTCGCTTCTGCCCTGCTTCCCTAAACCCCTTCCCCGCCATCTGGGAATTTCATTCATACTTAAAGTTTTCAGGAGGCTCACAGTCTTTAGTATCTAAAGTTGCTCTTTCTTCCCTTAAAAGAGAGCCCACTGTTTGGTCTTCTCTCCCATTCCCTGATCGGATATAGCGCTAACACTGAGTATTTCCAAGGTGGGGCTTGAAAGATGCCCTTCCATCCAGCCTGTATTCTTGCCCCCAGATATGTGCCAGACTTTTACCTGGGGTGTGCTAGGATGGCCGTTCTAAGTGGGACAAACTGTAATGCTAGCATTCTGACTTGGAATTTAGTCTGGATGTTTCCACAGAAGTCCGTAATCACACCCTCCCCTCTCGCCTGCTTACTTTGTTTGTTTGCTTGTTTGCCTCCCTTACTTTAGATCCAGGGCCAGTATGTGCAATTCAGGGCTTTACACATAGGATGTGCTCTATTAAAGTCATTAAAATAGTTATTTATTTACCTGACCCTTCACGGAGGATCATTTGAGGGATTATGGGATTACATAAAATAAAACAAAAGCATGCCTCGTGTTTCCAAGGGACATGCATCCAGTTGGTACATTATGCTAGTAAGATGAATTAGTGCTCACAAAGTGAAGATATAGCAGGCACTACTTCTTTATAAGGAAAAACGAACAGCTTATTTGGCATGTTTTGCGACCTAGTGTTTGATCTGTGATTCCTCTAAGTCTAGGGCCTTCCCCAATTCTGTTCCTTCTGCCTGGATTGGTCTCTCCTCTGCCTGCACCCCATTCTTCTACTACTTCTAATTCTATCTCGGCTTTCAGGTCTCACCTTAGAGATCATTTTTTCTGGGCACAATTCCCTGAGTCCTACAGGCACAGGCCTAAGAAGGTACAGAAGGCCTTACAATGAGTTCTATGTCCTGGAAAGAGATTAAATTCACTGTGGGTGTAGGTTCCAAGGATTCCAGGACAAAATTGGACCTCCCAGAATTTCATCATGACAGTGAACCATGTGGACCAGGGCCTCATCCTCGACGGTAAAACGGTAAGATAGAAAAAGCCTGGCTCTGACTGTGATCTCACAGAGCAAAGTTGCCACACCAGGCCTGGACTGCCTATCTCCGGACTGTTTTACAAGAGAGAAATAGAAGTCCTTCTTGTTTAAAATGTTATAAATTTGGCAGCTCTTTCTGCCCATGGGCTCTGTCCCCATGCTTTAATAAAACCATCTTCTTTTTTCTTTTTTTTTTTTTTTTTTGCAATCAATCAATCAATCAATCAATCGTTATAAACTCTGTTACAAGCATCCAAGCCTATGTCCCAATTGCTAACCTGCTAAATATATTGTACCTTCTTAGGGCAGCTTGAGTCTGGTATAGATTTAAGAACTAATCAGATTGAGGGATTTCTCACTGCTCACCCAACCCCCACTTTACCTGCAAGCCTTTTCAGGTGGGGAAGGCCGCAAACTTAGCGCAAGTTGGGCTCGTATGCCAAGAACACCTGCTGGTCTTCATGCTAAGATCATACAGACTTCAGCCAAGGGTGGTGTGGTTTCCTGAGACACAGGGTGTGCTAATTTCATAGGAGGGAGTCCTGGCCAGTCACAGGAGAGAAGTTCCTTTGTATAATGTAAAATATGTGACCTATTTGGTTACAGGAACAAAGTCTTACTTGTTTTGTCATAAGGTTGCTACGTAACTGACAATTGTGCCATCATTTCTTTACAGTGCCCTTCTGTTATTTCGGAGAGAAGTCATCTTTTGTGATTAAAGTTCAAGATGAAGGCCAACCTACCAGTTCTTCCTCCTACAACACACATACACCACCTAATATTCCACCTTGCCCTACATCCACCCCAAACTCCTCATTCTGCAACACACACAGGCATGTACACGTGCATGCACATTATCTTTGAGGGAAAACCAGGGTAGGAGTGAGGGCTATGGGCAGCTTTCTAGAGCAGCAGCTATTCGCCTATCTAGAAGATCCTGAATAAACCAAGGTAATAACTCCACCCCCTCTCCTGCCCCAAATGAAACACATTTTCGTCCTGTAGACCTCACTTCATGTCTTACACAAAGCAGAATCAGTATGGGTTAGCCTGAATTGACTCTTCCGGCTTAACATGAAAGTAATAAGAACCAAAGATGTGCCTACATTTGTTCCTGGCAAAGGCAATCTATGAGATATTTTCTGATTTTTTAAAAAGACATTATCTAATTGATATACAATCCACAATCAACTCTCTAAAGCGGTAAAATTCACTTTTCTTTGTGTTTTTGTGTGTTTCTGTGTGAGTAGTTCCTCTATTTGCAGCATATTGGTTAATTGTTGTTAAAAGTCATATGTCTGTTATGTATGGTTTTCTTTTCTTTCCACCTTCTCAAAAGTTCTCCTTTAAGGCAGAAACTTTCCATTCTTGGTTTCGTCCAAAAGACAAATATTTCTGGGAAAACACTGCATTTAAGCTATTCAGCAATCCTGGTGTTATGTAACTGACCACAGTAAGACTTTCAATTAACTTTGGTTACATTTTATTGAAGAGTGTCACAGAATAGAATAACCGGTGATAAGTTTTTTTTAAAAAAAATTGTATGTTTTTACACAGGGAAAACCCTCTTAAAAATATGTATAGCTTCTTGCGATAATGACAGAAGATAAACTGCTTATCATTTGAAGTATTCTACAGTCCACTGACTGTATTCCAAGTCTGACTTTCATGTATTTGAGAAGTTTTAGTCACAATGAGCTTCCCTTCAGCGTTAGTTTCCATAACTCAAGCTCTACTTGTTTTTTCTTTCCCTCTTGCTCTTCTCTCTGGTTATTTTTGTTTGGTGTTCAGTTGTGGGTGCATCTTGACACTGTTTAGATTCTGCTTCTCCACTGAGGAGGAATCATGTGAATTCATGCTTTCAGACAACTTCCTGTATACATTACTAACTTGCAACTACTTTCTTCATTTCTAGTCTTTATCTTTCCTTCCTATCACTCTTCAATATCTTTTTTTTCTTTCCCCCCAGATCTGAACTGGTAATATTTTTTTTTCCCCAAAGCAGAATGTCCTTCCCATTTTCTCTCTATTTTAATGTCCCCTCGACAATCCCAGTGTGCCATTCTTAAAGGCATTCTTGCAGGTCTGTTCTTTCCCCTCTCATTTCATTGCAACACGCTGCTTATCATTAAGCTGCAACATTCATTTTTCCAAAACGTCAACCCTGATTCATTTCTTTAGTTCAAAGCCCTGGCCTCAGCCTCGGTGTTAGCTGTTTGGCATGTACTTTACCTTATTGCTTCCTATCAGATCGCTCTACCTCCGAGCTGTCTCCCCACCGATCCCCGACTCACCTGTGGACAAGTATTACAATCGCCTTGTTCACCCTCTGTTGTATCATTTCGATATTCTCTTACAAAAAATGCAAGAATCTCTGCCACCTGGGTACTTTACCCAAACCTCATGTCTCTTGACTGTCTGGGTCTCTTCTCCAACCAAATACCATCCTTTGACCTGCCATCTCTCCTACTGAAAGTCCTCCACTTCTTCCTCCTAGTTCATGTTTCTCTTTGTCTTCAAAGTGGTGGTTAACACAATCTCAATAAAAACTGTAATTATCTGTGAGTCCTTTATGAATGAGTGCCTCCTGATCGAGGTTGTTGGTGTCCTCTCAGTGACACATCGCTCAGTGGACCCTGTTCTCTTAATCTGTACTTGCTGATCTGTGGCTCTATGGGTAATTTTTCATTTTATCCTTTTATGTCTTTTCTCTGCTTTCAGAGTATAAACAACCTTAAGGTAGAGACAATATCTGAGATTTATTTATATCACTCAGCAGCAATTACAAAGCACTTACTGAACGTACAGCGTGGCTTTATGTGTCTGTATCTAGCAATCGATCATAGTTATTTACATCTATTTACCTATCATGTGCTAGGTGCTGTGGGAGGTACTAGAAAACAATGATGAGAAAGAATTTAATTACCTTTGCCTTCATGGAGTTTGGGGGAAACAGATATTTATCAAAAGATCATACAATGAAATGTAAAATTACGGCTGTGGTGACAGAGAGAGGAACATGGTGCCATCAGAGCACATAAGAGGGGGAATTTAACCCAGTTGGGAGAGCTTTGAGAAGAGGGAGGGATGTCCCCAAAAGGAGAATCACATGTGTAAAGCCTCTGTCATGGACCGGGACCAGATATAGTCAAGATATTGAAAGATGGCTGGGTTGCTGGAGCTCAGAGCATGTATGTAAAGTACATGGGAGGAGTCAGGAGAGGTAGGCAGGGGCCAGCCTAGGCAAGACCCTGTGGAATATGAAAAGGATTTCGGTTTTTATCCTTAACAATGGGGAGCTATCAGAGGGACTTAAGAATAGGAGGGGATGTTATGGCGATTCAAAAATATCACTATGTGGAGGTAGAAGGAGGTGGGCAAGAATACCAGGCACGGTATCTTTCTGTGCTGTGTAGCAGCTCAGTAAATGGTACTCAATGACTGAACAGTTTGTGGAGGCTTTGAGTTCTTTCTAGGTTCACTGCATCATGAAGTTTTAGCTTCAAACTGCAAAATCTTGAGTTACTTGATGTATGGGTCTGAATTGTAATATAATCAGTCTCCTTTAGCTTTTGCGAATTGTTGATCTGATGAATAACAACAGACGATGTTAGCTCAGAATTTACCTCCGTGCTGGATACTGTGCTAAAGCCTTGATGTGTATTATCTCATTTACTTCTCAGTATGGGCCAGTGAGGAAGGTGTTTTGTATCCCTATTTTGTATGGATTTAGAGATGTTAAAGACCTTGCTTCAGAGAGGAGTGATGGATCTAGGACTCAAATCTAGGTGTTTCTGACTGCAGCCCTCACTCTTAGCCACTATGTTACAGCAGTTCTAGTTCATTCGAGCTTTCAGTACTATTCCATTACCTTTATTACAGAAAAAGGATGTTCCTTTAGCTCTGAAACAAGGTACGATTAGGCTAATTGACCAGAAGCTCCTTCCAGAATCTTGGTCAAAGCCCTACATGGCATCAGGTCCCCCATTCTCCACTTTGCAGGATGTTTGATTATATATCACACAGACCGGGCATTATGTCTGAGCTGACTGTTGCATGTTTTGATCTTTTCAACCACGTGAATAAACCTCTGTTGTCCTTTTTTCTTTTACAGAAATCTATAATTAGATGAGGTAATCATGCTCATTAGCCCAAGTTACAAATAGTATTCCAATAACCAACTTCTTCCTCAGGCAAGCATCATCAACATCAATTAAGAGTAACTGCCAGCAATTGGTAAACTATTAGTTGAAAAATGTTTGCCGTAATGGTCAGAGGAGTCCTTTGCCTTTGGCCTGCCATCTGTCTTGTGCTATTTGTTTGTGTTTCTTCTGTCTCCACTTTTCTGCCTCCTATGGCAGCCTCTTCTTTAGTTGTAATGAGTCTGTCTAAAACTAGCTTGTAATTCACTTGCCTAAATAAGAAAACCTAATAACAGAGCATTGAAAATTTTAACTTATGGTATCTCTATGATAATTAGTAAAATTACTTGGGGACCTCAGAAAATGGAAGCAAATCATCTTTGACCAAGCATGACCGGTTCTTACCCTTTGCAAGGCAAGGTTGAAAGCTCAAGCAAAGAGTAGGTGAATGGGGCAACACCGGTTAGCAGAGCTAGGAACAACCGTAGCAGGATACCCTGCTGATTATGGGGAGATGACTATGGAAAGTTCTTTGATGAACAACACAGCCTGCGAGACTGGAGAAGAGGAAGAAGCATTTCATAGGGATGTTGAAAGGATTAAGGTGTCTGCAGTTTGACAATACATAGATGTTGTTGGAGGAAAGGAGTCAAGAGTTGGCAGATTCGTGTGTTTATGTCCCCTACCAAAAAGTTTTAGGGAACTACATATTGCGGAAGATATGGTTTGTAAATAAACTATTGCACAATGGCTATTATCGATTTTGCTCAAAAGTGGGAAAGGTTCTCAAACTCATCTGTTTAGGTAAGGGCTGTGGGCAAGTAGAGGTGATAAGCACCCAGCACTCCTAAGGTGTGGAAGGAGAATCCTGACCTCTCACTTTTTAGTTTTCTTCCCATATTTGTTGTTGTTGTTATTGTTTTCTTAGGACCGTTTTTCCTCTAAACTTTAAAAAAAAATTTTGTTAATGTTTTATTATTATTTTTTATTTTTGACACAGAGAGAGAGAGAGAGACAGAGCATGAGCGGGGGAGGGGCAGAGAGAGAGGGAGACACAGAAACCGAAGCAGGCTCCAGGCTCTGAGCTGTCAGCACAGAGCCTGACGTGGGGCTCGAACTCACAAACTGCGAGATCATGACCTGAGCTGAAGTCGGATGCTCAACTGACTGAGCCACCCAGGCACCCCTAAACTTTTGACTGGTCATAGGACATTATAGTCTGGCATTGACTTTGAGGACAAAACCAAGGCCTTCCCATTTCTTACCATCTTATGCTGATATTGCCAGTTTCAAGACAAGTGTGTCAGTACTTATTTCCACGTACAATGTCCATTATACTTGCACTGCCTTTATTTTTCTGTCATGCATTACAACTTATTATCCAAGAAAACAAGGAAACAAGCAAACTTGTAAAGAACATGCCAGGAACATGTGGGGGGTAGGGAGGGAAGGAGATGCATTTTTATTCAAGGCCTCTTATATCCCAAGAACTCGATTAGGTGTTTTATACAGCATGGTTTATTATGTTAGGTGTTTTACGTAGTATAGTTTATTTAACACTCATGATGAGCTTGAAGGGGACAGATGAGGACACTCATGCTGTGAGAAGTGAGGGTCAGACACTTGGTTGGAAGCTTCTAGAACTCAGATTCAAACTCTGACTCTCAGATGCCCCCTCATTTAGCCAGGCACATAAGTATTACTCTGTGGCATGCTGCCTATGTAAGTATACATAGCTTTTGTATTTTTCACTTTTTCTTGCAGCCAGAGAGGTAGAATAAAATCTAGGAAAGTGTGGTGTCAGAGAGGCCAGTGAATAGATACATGAATGAAGAGAATATGTAAACTACGTATTTCCACTTGTAGATACATTCTCTTAAAGAATCTGCTACTTATATTTGCTCTCTTTTTTTAATGTTTATTTATTTTTGAGAGAGAGAGAGAGAGAGAGAGAGCGCATCTGAAGCAGGCTCCAGGTTCTGAGCTGCCAGTACAGAGCCTGATGGGGGGCTCAAACCCATGAACTATGAGATCATGACCTGAGCTGAAGTTGGACGCTTAACTGACTGAGCCTCCCAGGTGCCCCTGCTTATATTTGCTCTTAACCGGCTCTCTATTGGCTCTGGTGAAACTGTAAAGTAAGCAAGTTTCGTCCTCCAATTTGGCGTTCTTCTATATATCTTCCTTCTCTCCTGTGACATCCTAGAATCCTTGTATTGCTACGGACTTATCAGTGACCACCAAATATGGCAACAGAAATAGGCAACCAAATAGGCAACTATTCCTAGCAGTATCCTATGCTTTAAGGATAGATCACACACCAAATTTTTAAGTGTACATAATGTTAACTGTAAGCACAATGTTATACAGTAGATCTCCAGAACTTTTTCATCTTGAATATCTGAAACTTTATACACATTGAACAGCAACTCCCTATTTCTCCCTTCCCCCAGTCGGTGACAAGAACCACCGTTACTTTCTGCTTCTAGGAGTCTGACTATTTTTGATAGCTCACGTAAGTGAAATCATGCAGTACTTGTCCTTCTGTGACTGGCTTATTTCACTTAGCATTATGTTCTCAAGGTCCATCCATGTTGTAGGCATATGACAGGATTTCCTCCTTTTTTACAGCTGAGTAATATTCTGTTGTAGGTATATACATATCACATTTTCTTCATTCATCCATCCATTGATGGACGGTTAGGTTGTTTCCACGTCTCAGCTATTATGAATAGTGCTGTAATGAACGTGGAAATGCAAATGTCTCTTTGAGATCCTGGTTTCAGTTATTTAGGATGAACACCCAGGGGTGGGATTGCTGGGTCATGAGGTAGTTCTATTTTTAGTTTATCGAGTCAACTCTGAAATGTTTTCCATAATGGCTGTACCAATTTATATTCCTACCAACAGTATACAAAGTTTCCCTTTTCTCCACATCCCAGCCAACGTTTTTTTTCTTGTTTGTTTGAATAATGGCCACCTAATAGGTGTGAGGTGATATCTTATTGTGGTTTTGACTTGCGTCTCCCTGATGATTAGTCATGTTGAGCATCTTTTCATATGTCTGTTGGCCATTTGTATCTCTTCTTTGGAGAAATGTTTATTCAAGTCCTTTGGCCATTTTTAAATTGGATTATTTTATTTGTTTGTTTTGTTGATTTGTAGAAGTTTCTTATTTCTTGTGGATTTTAACTCCTTATCAGCTATGTTGTTTGCAGATATTTTCTTCTATATGATATGTTGCCTTTTCATTCTGTTGATTGTTTCCTTTGCTGTATAGAAACTTTTTAGTTTGATCTAGTCTTGCTCATCTATTTTCATTTTTGTTGCCTGTGCTTTTGGTGTCATATCCATGAAACCATTGCCATGACCAATGTCATGAAGCTTTTCCTCTATGCATTCTAGGAGTTTAGTGGATATCCAGTTTACCCAGAACCATTTGTTGAAGAGACTGTCCTTTCCCCATTGTTTGTTCTTGGCACCCTTTTCAAAGATCACTTGACTGTATATGTGTGGGTTTATTTCTGGGCTCTCTGTTAGATTCCATTGGTCCATTATTTGTCTGTCGTATACCAGTTCCACACTGTTTTGATTACTATAGCTTATTAATATGTTTTGAAACTGGAAAATGTGACACCTCCAACTTTGTTCTTTGTTTTCAAGATTGCTTTGGCTTTTCAGTGTCCTTTCTGGTTCCATATGAATTTTAGGATTTTTTTTTTCTATTTCTGTAAAAAATGCTATTGCATTTTTGTTAGGGATTGCATTGAATTTGTAGATTTCTTGGGGTAGTATGGATATTTTAACAATAATTAAGTTTTCAAATCTATGAACACAAGATGTATTTTCGTTTATTTGTGTCCACAAGTGAATTTTTAGAATAAATGAATTCAATAAGGTTATAGGATGCCAGATTAGTGTATAAAAATCAATTGCATTTCTATATAAGAACAACCAACAGTCCAAAAATGAAATTAAGAAAATAATCCCATTCACAATAGCATCGAAAAGAATAAAAACTTAGGAATAAACTAAGCCAAAGAGATGAAAGACTCATACACTGAAAATTACAGAACATTGCTGATCTCCTTTTAACAAAACTTGACCTGTCCTCTAGGACCCTGCCAGATCATGGGCAAGCTAATCTGGTAAATAAATTCAAACTTAATTATAAATGGCTTACTGGTTTATCCTTCCCACATATTTGCCAGGAGTATTTTAACCCAAAGGTATGTGTAATAAGGTAATACTGTCTGAGCTGCCTACAGGTGAAATATTTTTAAATGAATATTTTGAAAATTGTAAAATGCAACACTTAATGCACTATCTAGTATAACCAGACCTGTGTGTGTGTGTGTGTGTGTGTGTGTGTGTGTGTGTGTGTGGTTAAGCATTTGAACAACATCACATACATTATCAGATATAAATAAAAAGTTATTCTTGGAAAACCTCTCTGAAATTATAATGCAATTTAGTAAGAAGACATGATTTCAGGGTTCCCCACACTGCATACATATATAACTTTTCAGTGAGTCTGGAAAAAAATACAGTTTGGGAAGAAATGCAATAATAAGGGAATAGAACTTTTTGATTACTTACCATTTGCTAGATATTTTGCATACATATTTCATTTAATCCTTTTTCGAACTCTGTGAGGAGGTAGATGTTTGTCCCTTTTTACAGATGAGGAAACTAAGGCTCAGGGAGGTAGCGCCCAAGGTCATTCTTTTTCTTTTTCTTTCTTTTCTTTTTGTTTCTTTTCCGAGAGAGCACAAGCAGGGAAGGGGTGGAGAGAGGAAGAGGGAGAATCCCAAGCAGGCTCTGCACTGTCAGTGAGGAGCCTGATGCAGGGCTCGAACCCACGAACTGTAAGATCATGACCTGAGCTGAAGTCAAGAGTTGCATGCTTAGCCGACTGAGCCACCCAGGTGCCTCCAACTTCACTCTCGACGTAAGTGTGGATTTGAAGCTGGATCCACTTGCCTTGAAGCCTGTGTTTTCACTCTATACACCAGGTGGCCAGCCAGGGAATTGGTGGAGAAGAGGGTGACAAGATCTGAAACCGGAGTGGAGCATTATGAATTATAAGCTGCCCTGTCTGGGAAGGCTGCACGGGACAGGCAAGGCTGAGAAACTGCTTGATGTCCCTGAAGTGAAAATTTTTCAGTAATCTCCAAATTTACAGCCCAAATCAGGTTACAGTAGTGGTGAAATTAACTAATGGCTGGCTTAACTGTCCTCAGGTGCATCTTGAGGTCTTTGAGATCACGGAATAGGTAGGTCCTCTAAGGGTGGACCGGGGGCCTGAGGATGGCATAAGGAGGAGGGGCAGGTAGGGCGTCCACATGATTTTCCTCTAGACACTGGGGACACTCTATCCTGCTGATCACAAGGAGGATCTGGTCTATGTGCTGTTCCTTTTTTTTTTTTTTTTTAAATTATAGAAACAATCACTTCAGTTTCATAAAAAGAGCATTCACTGTCTCCACAGTTACTGAGCTGGGTAGGTTCTCGTTGTATAAGAGGAACTTGGCTGAGTGACTTCAAGATGTTCTTGAATGTCCCAAATCCTTTTGTTTCTCCTTGATGTGTTTTCACTGTCGTTTATTCTGTTCTCCTGGGAACATCGGTACACATGACTCTCTAGCTTTGCAGTTCATGATATATTTATTATGAACCAAATCCTAGCCTTATGCCTTAGCATGGCAATTAGTGAGAGGTCTTTAAAAACAAATTGAAAGGTGATTAAATTCAACTAGTATAAGATGTGAGCTCTGAGGATTTTTTTTTTTTGGAATTGGCATGGAATTCTGTCACGTGCCATTTTGATTACATTATCATCTGGTATTATGCTGTTGATTTATTAAAACTGGATCTAAGAGATGTTATAATCTTTTGTCCTGGTAGTAGATCTTTCTGTTATGACAAAACTCCCTCTAACAGTCTCCTCGTGAAGGGCTCTGTCCTTGCTGTTACTATCCCGCTGTGTCCCTACAGTAGGGACAACTCAACTGATGGCTGTCTCACAAAGACTCACAGAACCTCCAGGGCCACTGATGGCCCACTTTCCGCGCTGTCAGCCCCAGCAAAACCCTATTCTGCTTTGTCCCCTTCCCACCCACGATGGCCAGTTACTGTGGATGAGCCTTATCATAATGGGTGGCAGAAAGAAGTCCAGAGCAATTTCCTGTTGGCAGCGTGCTGATGCGCGACCGGGTAGGGCCCCTGGGCATGGGTTTTGGAATATCCTCTGACCGTTTCTTTTTTGCCCTAATGAAAAACTTCCTGGCTTCTAGTACTGCCCCTCTCTTTGGGGGCAGCTCTGATTTAACCTAAATTCAGTAGGTAACAAAAGTTTTCCCGACCCTCTCCTCCCATCCTTTTGGCTCTGCCCGCTCCCCCTTTATCTCTTAGCAAAGGAAGAGGACACACACTCGTACACCCCCCCGCCCCCCCCCCCCCCCCCCCCCACACACACAGCGCACGGTGCTTTCTTGGCACCTGGTGACCGTCTAGGAAACCTGAGCACCTTGAAAGGCTTGTGTCCCGATCGCCTTCGGGGCCGGAGAAACTACTGCATGCTAACTTTATGCATGGGATTTGAGAAAGGGAGAGTGTGCTCGGAGCACAAACAGGAAAGCCTGACATCACGGAGCGGCGGAGCGGCGCGGGGAGGAGTCTGCGGCGCCCTCGCTCGCCGCGCTCCCTTTGTGGCCCGAGTCGCGCGCACCGGCGGCGGCGGCGGGTGCAGCGCGCGGGTCTGTGCTCGCTCGGGGCGCGGCGGGCGCGCGGGCGGTGGGGCTGGGGGCGCGGCGGGCGCGCCGGCCGAGACCGCGTTGGGCCCGGAGCGGGGCGCAGGATGCCGCGGCCGCGGACCGAAGAGAAAACTGAGAATGAAATTGCTTTGGCAAGCTAAAATGGTAAAGAGAACTCTGCCTTCTCCCGAGGCTTCTCTGGTGGGGAATCTTCTGCCGCTTTCTCCGGGTGTGTTTTGGACTCTCTCGGAGCGGACGGGGCCATCCGATCCCCTACTTGGGAGCTGAGGCTGCCTCGCTCCGCTTTGTACGCTTTCCTCTCGGCGTGTCTTCTTTTCAACGACACCTACTTTGTCGGCAGTTGCCTCTGGTGTGTCTGGGGCAGATGTTTGTCGGGAAAGGGAAACTTTTAAGGACAGAGGACTGTTAGTCGGGGTGAACCCGGGAGCGCTCCCGCGCCCCGGCGGCTCTTTAACACCACTCGGGCTGTAGCTGGGGACGTGGAAGTCCAGGGGGTCGCGCACGCCTTTCACTTGCGGCTGCATGATGATGTGTTGCTTTTTCTGCACTTGCCAGATTCTTTTCCGGAAATAAACACTTTTTACCTCCAACCCCGCTAACTTTTTGGGTCCCAGCACAGCAAGAGGAGAAAAAGACACGGGGAGCGTTTCACTTCCAAGGGAGTCAGGGCTCCTGGCGTTTTAGACACTTGTTTGTGCCTGAGTTTAAAATGTAGTATGCTCAAGTAACTGAGCCACTTATAAAAGTAGTACAGACTTTGTACCAACGAATTATTTTTCTTTTCACTTAAGTGGGGGGAGGTGTTAATCAGGATTAAATCATAGTGTCTTAAAGAAGGAGGGGGGGAAAAAGACTTAAGAAAACCCCCTAAGTTGTGTGAGTGAGTGTAGGAAAAATAACTACATGGAAAAGTCCAGGGATCTTGATACCACAGGAAAGGGCTGGGGTCCAAGAAAATTTCAGCATTCCTTCTATCGCAATGTGTCTTGTATTGCTCTGATTGTAATATTTATTTTGAACAGCCCGTCTTGTGCCCTGAGTGCTGGTGTAAGCAGTAAAGCAGCTGGGATAGATTGTGGTTAGCAGAGAGGAAAAAAAAAATACTCTTTTTCTTTCTCTTTATCCCATCCCCTGGCAGAGCTCGATTCAGGACTGGGGTGAAGAGGTAGAGGAAGGAGCTGTTTACCATGTCACCCTCAAAAGAGTCCAGATTCAACAGGCTGCCAATAAAGGAGCAAGATGGCTAGGGGTGAGTAAAGCTGGAGACACTGTGAACTTTGGAGCTGCAGAGTCTCTTGTTCTGTGAATATCATTATTATTTAGCAGAGGCAGCCTTTTTTTTTTTTTTTTTTTCTTTCCTTCGTCGTCTTCTTCTCTTTTGGCCTTCAAAAGGAAACTGCCAATGACCGAGTGTTTGCACTAGCTGTTCAGGTCTGTTTTTGTACTTAATGTTTTCCAAAGCATCTTCCCTAGGTTTGTCAATAATTCAGAACCTCTTAGAAATGTTGAGGCTTTTGGCAAAGAGAGTGGGGGTGGAGTGGCCGAAAGTGACACGCAGTAACAAGGACCAGAAAGCAGCACTCTGTGCAGACAGCCATAAGCAGTTTTGCCCATATGGCACCTTTTTCTCTCCCTGTCCTCTCCCTGTTGATGCTGAGAGCCCCTCTCCTCCTGTACCTCTACCACGTATCCAGGATGCTCAGGGCACAGACCATTCCTGATCTGCTGCCTACGGGGGGAGGTGGTGGCAGATTTCCCACTGTTACCTCCTTTCTGCAGCCCGCGAGGAGACAAATGCACACTTAGTGTCCACGACTTCATATGTAGCGTGCACAGAGTGCTGGCTCTTTGGAGAGTCACTGCTTCCATAAACAAGACTTTTTTCCACCAAGGTTCTAAAATCTTGGTTGAGATCATGTGAGTTATCTATTATCACCTAATGGCTCCTTCGGCACATCCCCGTGAGAAATGGAAAGCTTGGCGACAAGGATCGCTACTCCAGCAAATACCAACATGTGGAAGAACGAAGGAATTCTTGATCTGGAGATAGAAGTAATCCTCAAGAGACAGCAGTGAGAGGTGATACAAAAAGCCTTGAGAAAGAAGATCACGGTAGGCTGGAGAGAGGGGATGAAGTATGGTCTCACCTGGCCTCAGGCCAGCTGCACTCAGCCTTCATAGGGGATGGACTTGAGAGCAATGAAGATTGGGCACTTGTATCCAATCTCTACTGGCTTTGGGTTTCACAGAATTCAGTGTTTGAGCAGCAAAGGCGGGATGTGAAGGAGGACAGGAAACCAAAGTGCCCAGAGCCTCACGTCGAGACCAGAGGCAACACGTTAACTTATAACTCCCTGAGTTTAAGGCAGAATGGCCAGCAGCCGTGATTTCCTCTGCTCCGGGTCCGCTAGTCTGCTGACACGGGTGTTCATTGCTTCGGGCGTCCCCAGCTACCTCAACTCGGGCCTTTCCTGCTCTGTACTTGGGACCGAGGTACCTCCCAGTAGGGCAGTGAACCGTTAGTCACATCTGCGGGTGTGGCCTGGAAAGGTAGGAATCTTCCGTTTGAAGACCAGAGGTCTTCACTTGTCTAACAGGCACCTTACTCGGAATATGATTTTCAAAAGCACTCGGTGCCTCCCCAGCAGACCTGACAGGGAAAGCAGAACCAGAGTTCTGGCAAGTCTTCACTTTATTTTGGGGGGTTGTGTGCGTCTTATTTACATGTGGTATTGATGTGGTGTGGCTTGTCTGCGTATTTCAAAATGATTCACAAGTTCTAAACCAGCTGCCTTTCACAGGGTCATTATGTTTCCTGATGCTGTGTTGTTCCTGTCTTTCTAAGGAGACCAATGTTACTTGGGTGACAGTTTTAGTTTTCAGCCAAACACAACAGCAACGAATGAATAAGTCAGGGGAAAATGGAGGGGTTAACTCTATAGGCCCCAGACACACAAGGTATGGTTCGCTGAGATGTTCATAGTTATGTCGTGATTCTCACTCACTTTCTGTTGCCAGACTCTGCCTCTCTTCTCTCCTCGCTCTCAGTGTGCTCAAATGTATACAGAGTTCAGAGTTGGTTCACCATGGATTTAGCAGTAGAGCTGAAATATCGAGAGGGAGACAATGTGAAAAGATTTCTTAGAGTGGATAGAAGAATCTGTCCCTTCTCCATTGCAACAAAGTGTGATTTGTGGCTACCCTCCCAGACCTCAAGAGCATGTTCTTAGGAACTTTCCAACTCTGATCCCACGTGTTTCCTTGTCTTTGGTGTCCTGTTGGGAAGCTCTGTTTTTGTCCTTGGAATTCCAGACTTAATTAAATGCGACTCAACCAATTGAGCCATAGGAATTGCAAACCCTTCTTTTGAGGACTGAGTGGCTTCTCCATATTTGTTTTCCTACATTCCAGTAGCCCTTCCAAAATTCTCCAAAGCAACCAGTGTTAGGGTGAACTAGAGATGGAGGTGAGGGTATTACTGAAGTATGTCAATAATCTTATGAGGAAGGTGGTGTTGTGATATCTTTCCCCCTCCCCCCATAAGGAAACTAATGTCTAGAGAAGTTAAATTGATTTTTGGGTCACATAGCTAGGAAGTGGTAGAGGTTGGATTCGAACCCAGTTGGTTAATCTCTTGCTGTCAGGAGCTGCCTGGAACTTTCAGACCATTTCCATAATAGTGGAAGAGAACATCAGCTCAGAAGACCAAAGATGCTTATGGTGTACTTATGCTTATGGTGTGCTTTTTGCTTAGATACTATCTGTGGTGCAGGACTTGAGTGATGGGACTTTCTCTTCTTTACATCCTGAATGATAATTTGAACCACAAATTGACATACTTGTTGGGAAGATATGTATCTGATTGATAAATTCTCCATTTTGGATGTATGAAGTATGGTGCACCAAAGATACGTATGAGATTATGTAGCACATGAGGGTGGGCGTAGCTCTCATTATATGTCTAAAAAGATTATTCAAAAAGCCTAAAAGACTGAGCACAATTTTTGTATTTTCTAGTACTCAGATCGCAAAACACAATTAAGATTCAATTTGGAAAGGATAGCAAAAATAATTCCGCACCCTCAGATGGGAAGTATCATACAATCCAAAACATTCAGAACATTCTTTTTTGGTTTGTGTGTTAAATTTTATGTTTCGTTGATCTTTTGAAGTAAAACCCTCTGCCTTTGGTTGTAAAATATACAACAGAATATGGCCCGGGCCGGGTTTACTTCTACATGTGGCTGCAGCTTTGCCTGTTGACAGTGAAGTTATGTTGGAAAACTTTGAAAAACCAAATATTATTGAAATACTGACCCCATTTTCCCTTTACAATAACTTCTTAGCCTAGGATAACTTTTCTTAGCTAGAGCCCTCAAGGAGAAGTGGCTCCAATTATGTCATAGAATCATAAAACCTCAGGATTGGAAGGGACATTAAAAAGTCATTTCATCCAACCATTCAATTAGCTTGTAGAATGTTCAGTGATTTTTGGAAGAGCAAATGGTCAAAACTGGTTATTTTTCTTTGGTCTCAGTATTGCGGTTTTATATGGACAGTGATATGTAGAAATGATTGGAGAGAAGATCAGTATTCTCTGGAAGCAGGAAATGTACCATTTTAGGACGAATACTCAAATGGACAGAGGATAAGGATCCAACTCTCAGGGAAGGGGCTTTGGCATCAGGAGTGTAGTCTGCTGTCTTTGCAATATGACAGATGGAGGGCACAGAAAATGCATCAAACCTAGGATAAATTCAAAGTGGGGATATTTGTTTCATAAACAGGATTGGTAGTGGTAGGTCACCTCAGCAAGGTTTGTGGGGTGTGGAATGGTCACTGGGTGGTCACATGACTTTTCTCAGTTTTATGCGTCTGTGGTTATGCGGTCCTTGTGGCGGGGCCCCAGTTCCTCCCTTCCTTATGTCCTGTATTTATCACCGTGCCTCCCACATAGGCCCTTGTTGGGTTGAGTTGAAATGCTTGGTATCTGGGAGGCTGGTTAAGATAACAAATTAAGACAGGAGAAAGCAGAATATATTTAGAAAAAAAGGGAACCGGAAATCTGTTATAGAACCTAGTGTTTAGGATGAATTGTGGCCAGTCTGTGGGCCAATATGGGCACAGTGGCAAGATAAGCACTTGTCACATCTGAATCGAGAAGTCATCTCTCACTTGGATCCACTGTTTGGCTTGACTCTACCTGGTGGTTTGGTGATATTGCTATCCATGTTGCCTTCAATTAGTTCCTCAAGTTTTCAGCTAACTTCACTTATGGGCAGCTTCTCTGATCTCCCACGTTTGGAGGAGATACTCCCTCTGCACGTTCCAGAGCATCCTCTAATTCTCTGTCATGCATTCACCTCACTCTGTTGTAATGGTCTGTTTACTTGTTTGTATCTCCCACTGGACAAAAAGGTTGGCCAAGTGTGAACCGTGGCCATCTAGTTGGCAGAAACTCAACAAATGTTTGTTGAATGAATGGATCAAGCTTCGTCCCTTTTTGGGAGACTAATTTTGTCCTGACAAATATGAATGTATGGGTTGCTCCTTATTTAAAATGCAATGAGCACGAAGATGTTAGCTTATAAAGAAGAGGAGGGGCGTGTGGGAGCGAGAAAAATCAATTAGGTAATGATTACAGCTCTCTTAACATTCTTTCTGGAACAAAGCAGGGCACAAACAAAGGTAGTGATTATTCATTTTAAGAAAAAAACTCACAGTAGTGAATTAACTAGACCATTCCCCAGTGCCTTTTAAAAGGAGTAGACCCCATTATACTTGTCTCATTGCTGAATGGTGAAGAAAGAAAGGCAAGGCACAAGTTATAAAGCATTGGCAAATGTTACAACTGTGTGTGGTTGGGAAGCTCAGGGGCAGGACTTTAGAATTTTAAGGAGATAAGCTGTAGAGGAGCCCTTGGTTTACAGTTGGTCATCCATGTTTCCATCTAGGAAAACAGGCCCGTGGGTTGCATTATTTTTGTCTAGCAGAATGTTGAATTTAGGCTTTAGAAAGTAAATTTCAAAATTTAGCAGCCATCTGTAAGTGAATCAACTCCTCTTTTTCATTTTGACCCTGGGAACATGTTTCTAAAACAATCCACTAATATGGCAGCCTACCCCAACCAAGAAAATACAGTCCATTTCAGTTGCCTGAGATAGCGCTATAACGCTGGATCCTTTCACTGCTTTGCAAATCTCTTGGGATCTGCGTCAGAGATATTTAGCATGTAATTAAAATATCCAGTTCAGTTCACCAATTCAGGGGACACTCAGCTGGTTCCAAATAATGTGTCTACCTGCAGCAAGTACATAATAGTATAAATATAAGAGGGACATTGACTCCTGATACTTAAAGTATACGTTCTGTTAAGTCAATATTGTAAATGTATTTTATTATTTATGTGAAATTATAAAGAGAAAGTTTCTTGAAGTTTTAAATTTAGAAAGAAATGGAGAGCAATATGGCAAATACTGTGCTTTTCTCCTTCCGTGCTTCGCTGAAATTTGTCACTGCCCTGTCTTACTTTAGTTTCCTTTGTCCATGGCGTCTGTTCGTTTTACACCTCCCCCTTCTAAATAGTTAGAATCTCATAGTGACTGTCTTACACATTTTATGTTAAAATATGCCATAGCAAGACATTAACCTTTCTACCATGTTACACTATGGGATACCATGATATCCTATCTCATGATATGGAAAAAAAAATTTTTCTGTAAACAGAGCAAGGAAAGTATTGGTTAAATGGAGGGAAGATACCAAATGTTGCCTCATTCCATTGGAAAAGCTCAGCTAGCTCAAGTTTGGGTTGCTGATGGGTGTGGCTATCTCCAGAGTTGATTTGGAGTCTGGAGTTTTTGGCAGTTTCTGGGTCCTCTGCTAGTAAACACATTCAGTATGAACTTCCTTGCTGCTGTTGTTGTATGCTTGTTTGTATGATTCTGTCATCTGTTTGAGTCAGCTAAACTAGGCTTCAGTAGTATTCATTTTTTCATCAAAGACCTTTGTTATGTCAAACACCATGTTAAGTCTTGGGAATCCAGCCTTGTTCTAAAAGAACTTACAGGTAGTAGGGAAGACAGAAACTTAAACTGATTACAATATATTGAGGTAAGTATGATTAGTGCCATGCAAAAGATCTGTGTGTTAGGGGAACCCCAGAGGGGATCATGTAAGTCAAGTGGAAGGTTGGGCGCGGGCACTCCAGGAGGGCTGCATAGAAGAGAGGACTCTTTAGTGGAGAGTTAACAACTGAGTAGGTGCTGGAGACAGGGAGCACAGGGTGGAGGAAAGCACAGAGGCTGGAAGGGAGACCACTGTGTGAGGCTCAGCATGGGGAAGAGGGAAGGACGGACGCCTGGTTCTGGGAAGGTGACAGGAAAGGAGGCCAGAGAGAAAGGCTCAGCCACGTCACTGAGAGCCTGGAATGCTATGTTGTGGAGTTTGCTCAGCCCTGAATGCCGGATAGTCGTTGAAGGGCCTTAAGCAGAGTGGCAGGGCCGGATCTATACTTTAGCAAGATGATGGACAGCTGAGGGGTGAATGCTCTGGAAAGGAGCAGACTGGGGTGTGGGAGAGGGAAGAGGCTAAACTGGAGGTGAAGTGAGGAAAGGGACGAGGACCTGAATGGAAAGGTGGCAGCACGACACAGGGTGGGGTGAGGGGAGGACAGTCTAGGAAGGAGGAGGGCGGGAGTGGGGGATGGGAGGCCTGGCAGGCATGGGTCTTAGGCACCCTGGCTTCAGAGAGCTTGTCAAAAACTGGGCTTTCTGGGGTCTGCATCATCCTCTGCTCATTGGGTGAAATGTCCTGCAGACTTCAAGTCAGGCTTCCTCTGTGTATGTGCTAACAGATGCCTTCTTTCCTGTCAGAAAGGCCCTGAAGCCTAACCAGCCCCAGGTGTGCCTGCCATGTCCTGTCCAGAGACGAAATCTCAGTTAGGCTCACTGTGGACAAGGCAGCAAGCCGAGCTTGGTTCTCAGGTTCCAGAGAACTTTGAAGAGCGGGTGGTTTCTCTCTTCTCTCTGTCTCTCTCTCTCTCTCTCTGTAAGTCTTCTGTTTCCCTACAAACTAAACAAATTAAATCTGTAGGCCACAGAGAGAGAGAATAAACATGGAACCCACAGGCCTGTGATTATAGAGCTATATTTTAGACAACAGCAGTTAAAACTTATAATTGTCATGTTAGAGACACAAGAAATTTTATGGTTGGATGTCTTGGCCTTTTCCCTGTCCCTGTTCACTGCCTTTAACCCCTCTTTGACACGGTTTGTCCCAGTTGCTGGCATCACTGCTCTCGGAGGCTCAGTCTGGTTGCTAGTTCCACTCATGTAAAAGAAAACAATTGGTTAAGATCTAATGTTTTCCTAGTTTACCACTACCACAATTTTAACCTCTCTCTCTCCCCCTCTCTCTATCTCACACACACACACACACACACACACACACACACACACACACGGCCTAAATTAAAATGTCTTTTCACATTTTATTTTTTAGGATCTCCTGCATCTTCGGAAGGCCTCTTTTATATAATTATTCAAAGCCTGACTTTGTCATGTCTTTGCTTGTTTTTCCCTCAACTGTGTCATTTTTGTGATTAACTTGCACCATTTAGGAACCGTCTTTGGTTTAAAAAAGAGTAAAAACAGAGGAAGGAGGGAATAAAAGGTAGGGCAAGCTTACAGCATGAGATAAAAGACGCCACCTGGGAGGAGGCTTGGTGAGTCCTGTGAAGAGAGAATCACGTCATTCACCACTGGTCCTTTTGGCTTAACATTGTAGAAATACCTGGGCCTTGCCACCGATGTGGCTGTGGCTTGTGTCCCTGTGGTTGGGGTTCCTCAAAGCCATCTTCTCCCTTCCGCCCTGCAGGGCGTGACTTCTAAGGGGCTGGGATGCTGTGTTGTCGGTGGTTCTCAATGTATTTTCATCCTCACGGACTCCTTACCCTACACTTTCTAGCATTTCATTGCTTGTGCCCACGTGGGGTCCGTTCATTGGAATTCATTTCCACACGGTTAATCTTATCCCACGTAACCTTCCCAGACGTTTTCTGTCTGTTTGATCCTTTCGCCACAGAATTGAGCAGTTCAGCTTTTTCCTTGATTCTGTTTCCTGCTGATTTCAATATCCATTCTCCTCTTTTATAAAAGTGAAGCTAAGGCCGAGTCTTTCCAGTTTCATAATTCTAAAGAAAACTGGAAAACCCAAAACCAGACTTTCCTGCTAAAAGTAGGATGTCTTTGCTCAGTAATATCAGCGGAGTCTCTCTAGAACCTTCCTGTTCACACTCTTCCCTAGTTATGTACCCTTGTCATGCCAGTAACTTCTGTCGCTGCTGGTGATGAAGCTAGAATATGTGGGCAATTTTTATCTAACAAAAGACCATTTAATGGATTTAAGTAAAAATAATCGAAACTGGATTAGATATTGGCTTAAAATAAAATGCTTTTGTACTCGTGACATTTCCAATTAAGACTGCAGCACTTGAAATTGTTTGTTGAGCTGAGACTCCTAAATAGAAAATTCAGGAAACCGGAAGCATTTGGTTAGTTTGTGAAGCACACGGAAGACATTTGCTGTTTTGTATCCACATGTTGACCCCCCCGAATGACACAACACAATGAGCATATCTATTTTAAAAACGACTTAGCCAAGTTTGTTTTGTTTTGTTTTGTTTTGTTTTGTTTTGTTTTGACAGAGTGAGAGGGCGCAAGTGAGCGAGGGGCAGAAACAGAGAGAGAGAATCCCATGAAGGGGAGGGGGTGGGGAGAGAGAAAGAAGCAGGGCTCAACCAAAGTGGGGCTCGTGTTTTTTACCCAAAGCAGCGCTCGAGCTCACCTGGTGTGGGACTCATCTCACGAACCATGAAATCATGACCTGAACTGAAGTCAGATGCTTAACCGACTGAGCCCCCCCAGGCGCCCGTGACATAACCAGGTTTTAATAAGGCCCAGAGCCATCAAGGCCCGGATGGGGAATTCACCCATGGTTCTTTCTTCTCAGTTGGAGCCTTGGCGGGAGCTGGCACCTCCTGGTTGCTCTTCCTTTCTGCAGATATTTTCAGCAGGAGCTCTGGTTGAGGGAGGTCCCAGAGCACTGGTGAAGGGCCACTAGTCGATAATGTAAAAACTTTGTATGGTGACAGATGGTAACTACGCTTATTATGGTGAGTATTTCATAGTGTATATAATTGTCAAATCACTATGCTGTACATCTGAAACTAACATAATATTGTATGTCAACTATACTTCAACTAAGAGAGAGAGAGAGCACGCAGCTGTGCTCTGGAACCAGGCAGACCTGAATTCAGAACTTATACCTGCCACATGTGAGCTGTGTGGGCCTGAGCCATGAAGTCACCAACCCTCTTTAAGTCTGACTTGCTTACCTGTTGGAAGGACACCAGCACTACCTTCCTTCCTGATGGGGTTACTGTGATTAGTGAAGGAGTTTTGTATGTAAGGTGCTTGGCGTGGCGCCTAGGATACAACATGCACTCATTCACTGAGTGTGGGGCTCTCATCAGGACCCCACCGTCAGAGCCGTCTTTAGAACCCCGCCATGAAAACTTGCAGAAGCCCGGGAGTCTTTCTTCTCTGTGTCCCCTGAAGCTTAGGGTTGTATATAAACCAGATTGCTTAAGAAGTAGTATTAGGAAGGCTTCAAGGCATGTTCCTGACATCACTCTCTCATTTTGCACATCTGAGAGGAATGGCCATGGCAGTATTTAGTGATCCTTGCTTATTAAAAGTAATATCTATTGTGTTTTCTCTGTCCGGCTGCTTGTACCATGAAGGACGATTATTGTTTAGGCTCCAATATTTCACATTTAAAATTCCTTCAGTTTTCCTATATAGTTAATTGATTGGTGTGCTTCTTTTAATGCTTTAAAAATATTTTAGTACTTAACAATTATATTTGATATTTCTGACCAAAAAATAGAAGGGTAGGAAACCACTTTTCTGCATTGGTCAGCATTATGCTAATCGTTTTTTGTTGGGCATAATTTTAGGATGTTAGCAAACTGTGCTTGCACCGTTTGGACTAAGCTTGGTAAGTGCAAATAAGTCAATGCCACACATTGATTAGCTGATGCGGTCACTTGACCCCCAAACTAGGAATGAGCCGGATTGCTCCCAAGGTGGTCACGTGTCTTTTTTAAATCTTCAGTTTTCTCATCTGTGAAGTGGGGAAGATACCTGCTTTCCCTTCTGCCTATGGATATTGTGAGGATCATATGAGTTAATGTATATAAAAGTGCTTTTTAAAAAATATTAAAAAAATAAGTGTTGTTTAATGTTTACTCATTTTTTTGAGAGTGAAAGAGCAGGGGAGGGGCAGGGAGAGAGGGGGACAGAAGATCTGAAGTGGGCTCTGTGCTGACAGCAGATAGCCCGATGTAGGGCTTGAAGTCATGAACCCTGAGATCATGACCTGAGCCAAAGTCAGACACTTGACCGACTGAGCCACCCAGGCGCCCCTATAAAGGTACTTTTTAATATGTAAATTACTATGCTAATATAAGGATGGTCTCATTGTCATCATTTAACTTAAAGTCATTTCCTCACTGCCGAAGTGTTTGTTGGATGTATGGTCTGTTCCTTAGTCTTCCCTTTCTACTCATCCCAGAGAGAATCTTCTCCATATTTTTTTCTTTCCAGTTGCTGTTACTTTGATGATATCTTCGTGTTCGGCAAGGAGTAGCATTTCCTCTGCCACTACCATTGTTACTACTAGTATATTCTGTGTGCGTTGAAAATGCAGACAAGGCTTCTCTCTATAGATTGGATGTGGGAAAAAAAATACCCGTATTCACAGGAGTCTAAGATAAATGCAGCGAATATTTTACATATGAAAACTTTCTTCTTTCTCATTCTTATTCTCTCCAAGATGATTAATTTTTTATTTTTTTAGATAATGCCTCCTGGTTTTGATTCTCCCTTTCTTTCTGGTACTTTTAATTTGGTGCAGCAAAGGGTGGTAAAGTTAATGCACCAAGGAATGGAAAATGCGCATTTCCAGCCCTCCAGAGCTGCTGGAAAATCAAAGCTTGATTTGAGGCCAAATACTGATGTGGGACTTGAACTCATGACCTAATGCCAGAGGCAAGAATGTTACCAACCGACCCACTCTGACCCTCATAAGATGGAGGCATTTAAAATCCTTTCTTTGAGTAGTCCTATTGTTGCTTTCTGTGTTTTCTCCTCTCTTTCAGCCTTTTCCTACAGTGTTCCTGGCTTCCCTGTTAGGAATACAATTTTAGTTTTAAGATCTTTTTTTCTCACTGCCTTTCCATTTGCTTATTACAGTTGCTTCCTTCTTGCTTTCCATTTCTCCTGTGTGAGTTCCTTTTTTGTTGTTGTTCCTGCCCTTCCTGTCCTTCTTCTGGATTAAAAATAGCCTACAGGGTCTCTGGCTGCTTGCCCATGAACCTGACCTTCCTTCTATTCATATAGGGACCCCCCTGAGCATCTGAAGATCCTTTCCTCCTCTCTCAGGATACTTGAACCCCAGCATCCATTCCCTGTTGTTGGCACATATTCCCAGATGACTTACGGGCTAACTGACCCTTGTACTCAGAGCTGTAAATGAAAGTTAAATCTCTTACACAAAGATGCTGAACAAGTAACTTGTTCATGTTAAGCATTACCGATAAACACTGAATCCTCTCCGCATCTGCTGACTCTGTTGTCCTGCTAAAGGAGATGGGACTCTTGTGCCCTAACTCAAGGTACATGTTTAACATTCCTCTATGTGCAAAGCGGTGACTTTGTGATCAGCTGAGCCCCAGGAACCAGCTTTCATCCAACTTGCTGCTGTGGCCATCCCAGAGGGACCTGTTGCCATTTTGCTCCTTAAGAAACAGAAATATTACTTAAGGAGCTAAAGTTGATTAAAATGTTTCTTCATGAACATTCTTTGATTGGTGTTAGAGGATTGTGATATTCTTTACAAAAATGATTTTCTACCCAATGTTGACAGTCCACAAATGAGTGTCTGCCCGAGGGATAAAGGCTTGTGCAACTTCAGGTGGCTGGACCAAAACGTGCTGACGGGTCGCAGCTCTGATTTCAGCCCCAAACCTTAACCCGAACTCCTTGTTTTGCTGAGAGTTACAGCAACAGGGTTGAGGAAGGTTTAAAAGGTTTCCTTCCATCTGTCCCTCCAGCTCCCTATGTGGCTATGTCTCAAGAAAAGAACTAGCTGCCTTCTGACTTGAGAATCCAGAGTTACACATTTCATTATCAATAGTGACGGCCATGTTTACGTGCAGCTCTGACTTCCTCCTGTCACTGCTTATGCCACCATCAGCCTGAAGTGCTTTTCTGTTCCCTGATTGACTGATGAACTCCTGATTACCTTTCAAGTCCCAGCTCAAATATCGTCTTTACTCTTCCAGCCTTCCTGATCCCTTTTCTAGAATAATTACCCTTTCTTTCATCTGGGTCTCCTTAGTGCTTTACCAAAAGCTCTATTACAGCACTTAACACAACGTGTCCTTTTATTTATATATTTTTTTCTCTTTGCCCTGTTCATTTGTGGGCTTCAGGGGTGGGGACCGTATTTAACCAGTCTTTGTATTCTCATCACCTGGGACCATGTCTGAGCCACACTTGGTACCCAGTAAGCATCTCATAAATTGTTTGACCTTATCTCTATTATAAAACGTGTATCTTTATGACTTTTTTTTTTTTTTTGGCCATTTGGGAATGTTGTAAATCCCATTTCTGAAACAAAAAGGAAAGTATTGAATAAGCTAGATTCAATTTCTGTTTTAAACTTCAACTAATGACACCATGAAAAAGGAAAGTGCTGCTTTTGCCTCATTTTTATTGTCATCTTTTTAAGTTTATTTATTTTGAGAGACAGGGAGACAGCAAGCAGGGAAGGGGCAGAGAGAGAGAGGGAGAGGAAGAGAGATAGAAAGAGACAGAGAGTGAGCTCCGAGTGGGGGAGGGGCAGACAGAGAGAAGGGAAGAGAAAATCCCAAGCAGGCTCCACACTGTTAGCACAGAGCCAGATGTGGGGCTCAATCTCATGAACCGTGAGATCATGACCTGAGCTAAAATCAAGAGTCAGATGCTTAACCGACTGAGCCACACTGGCACCCCTTGTTATCATTTTTTGACTACACATTTCGTGATCTTATGAAACTTGACTTAACTGTGATGGTGACCTCTACAGATGGAATGACGTGGTATTTAGAGTTTTAATCCATAAGTTTTGTGGTGACATATAGGTTTGAGTCATGGGTTGAAGATAGACTTTTGGGAACCCAATTCTGCTTTGAATTCCAAAGTTAGTTGACTTAGGGTTTTCATATATCTTGTGTCTTAATCTGTTGGTTCCAATTTGTTTCAAGCTTGCATTGACCCAGTGTCAAGCCAATTTGGCTGTGCTCTGTGCAACACACTTTTGTAAAAGGATCTGACACCCTCCATGCACATAAGCACTAAGGTTATGCACATGATGATGAAGTCTCACTGAGATTTTTGTGGCAGGCTTGTTGTGTAGGGCACTTTCCCAGGGTGTGCTCTCCTTACCAGGAATCATTGGCAAAAGGGACTTAAAAATATGTGACACAGGGGCGTCTGGGTGGCTCAGTCGTTGAGGCGTCCAACTTCGGCTCGGGTCATGTTCTCACAGTTTGTGAGTTCGAGCCCCGAGTCGGGCTGTGTGCTGGCAGCTCAGAGCCTGGAGCCTGCTTCGGTTTTGGTGTCTCCTTCTCTCTCTGCCCCTCCCCCGCTCATGCTCTGTCTCTCAAAAATAAATAAATGTTAAAAAAATACGTGACACAAATTATATGTTATTATATACACATATTATCTGTGTACTTTTCAATTTTCACAAGTAAAACTCAACTTCCTTTGTTCTCTTTTACCCTCCAATTTTCCTCTTCTCTGTGGTCTTGCATTCTTAACTCTTCTGTTTCTTCTTCAAATGAAATGCAAAGCCTATGGTGAAAGTTTTCAGAATTGTACCTGTTGTTAGGTGTTTTCATTCAGACTGTCCCAGTGTCATTGGGTCTGGCAAGATGGAGTTTTCTGACTGCTTCTGATCCTTCTTGCCTTTTTATGGAGCGTGCTTTCTTTACCTTTTCCTTTGCCTAGGGATTCAGTGGCATATATGTTTGCTTTGGACAGAAGGAAGCACCTTTTTTAAATTAATTAATTAATTAATTATTGGTTAAAGTTTATGTGTTTATTATTTGAGAGAGAGAGTACAAGCGGGGAAGATGGGCAGAAGGGGAGAGAGAAAAGTCCAAGCAGGCTCTAGGCTGTTAGCATGGAGCCAGATGTGGGGCTCGATCTCATGAACCCTGAGATCATGACCTGAGTCAAACTCAAGAGTCAGATACTTAACTGACTGAGCCACCTATGTACCCCAAAGGAAGCATCTTTTAAAGCAATTCTTAAAGTCAATCTTAAAAAAAAAAATTTTTTAACGTTTATTCATTTTTGAGAGACAGAGAGAGTGTGAGAGAGGGAAGGGCAGAGAGAGAGGGAGACATGGAATCTGAAGCAGGCTCCAGGCTCTGAGCTGTCAGCCCAGCGCCCGACACGGGGCTCAAACCCATGAACAGCGGACGCTTAACTGACTGAGCCACCCAGGTGCCCCATAAAGTTATTAAAAAAGTGAAACAATAGGGGCGCCTGGGTGGCGCAGTCGGTTAAGCGTCCGACTTCAGCCAGGTCACGATCTCGCGGTCCGTGAGTTCGAGCCCCGCGTCAGGCTCTGGGCTGATGGCTCGGAGCCTGGAGCCTGTTTCCGATTCTGTGTCTCCCTCTCTCTCTGCCCCTCCCCCGTTCATGCTCTGTCTCTCTCTGTCCCAACAATAAAAATAAAAAACGTTGAAAAAAAAAAATTAAAAAAAAAAAAAAGTGACACAACATTATATGTATTTTTTTAAAGAAGAGAAACAATCAGTCCTATATTGCTCTAACACAGTTGTTTATACATTTGCTTTTATCCCCCTGTCTTTGTCCACATGGTTGCAGTCATGCTATTTATCAGTTTTGTAATCAGCAAGATACATTTTTCAGAACAAATTCTCCGGAAGTTACTTTCTAGTTTGAATCTTTTGTGACATTTGTTATATTTCTGATGAATGCATGTGGACTTTGTGTTTGAAGAATATCAAGGTGATAGTCCTTATCATTGGTTAATAGGCTTCATTCCTATTCTTTTTCCTTGTGAAATCTCCTATCCTTTGTCAGGGCTCTGGAGCTTTCATGGGGAGCCTGATAGTACAGTGAGGTGAGAGCATGTGGGGAGTGGACCACACCCCTTTCTTCTGCTCAACAACGATGTGTGTTCTGTCCTGGGGCGCTGAGGACCACAACTCTCCAGGGCTACACTATTCAGTGTGGTAGCCACTAGCCACACGTCTGTTGAACATTGGACACGTGGCTCGTGCAAATTGAAATGTTCTGTACATGTAAAACCCATACCAGATTTTGAAGACTTAGTATGAAGACAATCATGTAAAATAGCTCAGTGAGTTTCCACCAGTGATCACATGTTGAAATGGTGATATTTTGATATAATGCACTAAATAAAATATATTAAAATTAATTTCATCTGTCTCTTTTTACGTTTTTAAAATGTGGCTATTAGCAAATTTAAAATTACATGTTGTGACTGGTATTCTATTTCTATTGGTCTGTTGTTCTAAGGCCTTGCATTTAAAAAGGCAGGATGTAGTTTATTAGTGGGTTCTGAAATCAATTCAGTGGGTCAAAAAGTGGTATTTTAAAATTGGAACAGAACGGAAAGGAAAATATTAGAATGGCATTATTATGAAACTTTTTGTTTTAAATACGTGTGCATACTGTGTCACTTGTAAAATGTATCTTTTTGCTATGAATTATCATTAAAAAGGTTGAAAACCACTGTCCTAGGGTGGTCCAGCTTAATTTGGAGCATTACCGTGAAGCCTGGTCTGCTCTATACGAGGACGGGTTGGTCCCTGGAACACCATATGGATTTTAGGTCTGGTTGGCAGAAGCTCTTCTGGAACTCTTCAGCCAAACCAGACCCTGCGTGAAAGTAAACATGAGCATTAGAGTGTTCACCCTAAAAGCAGTAGCTACTTAGGACCGTCCCAGAGGAAATGAACTGAGGATAGCTGAGATTCGCCATCTGAAGTCTGGGCCTGTGTGTCCAGCATTGAAGTGTTCCTTGAGCCCGGAGTGACTTTGTCTGATTAGTTTCTTCTTGGGACTTCCTCAAAATTGTCTCGTGGGTGGTGATACTTTCTAAGAAGCAGGGTGGTTTCTTAATGACTTTGGAGCCAAGCTGGGTCGGCCAAGGTTCTTTTTGACCCTTAGATCTTCCACCCACCATGTCCTGTTGAACTCAGAAGAGGCTGTACTCCAGGACCACATTGGTCCCTTTCCTTCCTGAGAGAAAACATGTCCTTATGACACACAAGATGTAGGGGCAGTTACCAGGGCTCTGCCTATGACTGAGTTATAAATAAAGGACCCTGAAAGCCACAGAGGGTGGTGGGGGGAAGGCTCCAGAAATGAAGTTTATGGGGTTGCATGGGCCTTGTATTTATTCTGAAAGTTGTAAAAATTCTTTTGGGCTGACCCATTTTTCCTTTCTTAATTAAAAAAAAAAATCTGGCAGGCAAGAGTAAGAAATGTAAAACATGTGACTAATGCTTCAGCTTTTTCTCCTGGAGCCAGAATCTTTAAAATTATACCTTAGATATGCTTGATGTTTTAAAAACAATTGCCCACAAAAGCCACCAAACATTTGTTTCTGAAACTTGTAGACTTTAGATGGCATCATTTTCAGGAAAGAGTCCAAAAGTGCAATATTTAGGAGTTACTGAACCGAAATCTTTTTTGGAGATTTTGCCCTAGTGAATTAGATTATCGTAGAAACTGGCAGAGGGCCAGGCAGCCTTTTGCCTTTATTTTGCTTGAGTATTTCCAGTCCTGTTGCTAGTCACCCAGAAATTTTGAGGGAGTTAGATTAAATGGCCCTCAAGATGAAAAGTACTGTGATTCCAGCAATGGACCGAATTGGCAATAAGGAAGTGTGTTTATGTTGACCTCTTACCATTCTGTACTTATCACAAACCCTTCATTCGTTTGTTCATTCATTCATTATTCATTTAAATTTGAGCCCATACTACGTGCCAAATATTTGCTCTTGGCCTTTGTAGGAAACTCACAGAATTTTAGAGCACTGATCACAGTGGATTTGAGGGCCTTTAAGGTCCATTTCCAGTCTCTAGTGTTATTTCCTGTGTCTCACCTTTACACGCTCCCCACTTTAACCTAACAAGGCTACTTCCCTGACCTAGAGTCTTTTTGTTCCCACTGTTCTGAGGAGAGAGTTGATGGAATGGTGTTTCGAGTCTGTGAGCATGTCTGTAGCATTCCATGTTACTGGCCTGGGGTCCGAATAAGATGGAAAGTTAGTTTGATATGATTTTTTTTTCTCGTGATTCATGTTTGCTCCTGGTGATCGTTGCTTACAGACCATCTGGGATATTGGCAACAATGGTTGGCAGGCAAAGCAGTCCATTGTTTTCAGTCTACCTTAATTTCTGTCCGAAAATTGTTACGTTTTCTTGTTGCCAGTCTTTAGACACTTTTATGATTCTGTGCTTCTGTGAAGATTCCATTCATCAATATCGTGATCATCTCCTGGTTTCTTTCAGAGTCCTTTCAGGTTATTTATCTGGCTCTGGAGACATGAAATTACTTAGAGGGCTAAGTGCTTTCATATTATCGCCTTCTCCATCTTGGGCTCTAGTTTCCTCTTTACTGTGCTGGTCCTACCCTTTCCAATTTGAAGATTATTTGCCTTGATAGTGAAGATAGAAGCATAAGGGGAGTGAAGTAGTTCTCTTTTCTCTGTTATCAGTTAACATAACCCATAACGCCCTTCCCCCCCCCCCCATCAGCAATGAGCCGCTCCCTTCCTCATTCTTGCTCCTAATACAGCTGAAAAAAGCTCTTTTACTTGACCTTGACATTTTCACAAGACTCAGTTCATTGGGATTGCTATCTTTCATGTAACCATGGTTTTTTATCTGTGCTACCCTAAGTATACAGCCTTAATCATGGGGCCTTCTTTCTACCACCAATAATTTGGAAGTCCTGTACAACCACCTTGATTTCTTTACTTGTTTGCTTTCTTTTATTTCATATCTGGAATATTGGTCCTACCTTTCTTGAATCCTCTTCCCTGTTAGAGAAGGTTTATACTAACTTTGAAAAAGCATTGTTTTCCTAATGCCTGGGCTAGATGTTGGACACATAGTCACTTTCTCCCAAGGTTTCTATCAATTCTGCAGCAATCCCTTTTCAGTAGCGATCACAAGTGTGTCTGTTTTTACTTCCTTCTATCAGCAGAGTAGTTACAAACCTAGAGGAAAGTATCACTAGCTGTGGTGCCTGCGTGCACAGTGAGGGGGTCAGGGGCGGGGGAGTCAAAGGCGGTCCTAAGAGAGCAGTCATGTCATTAGCAGAAACAGGGATTCTGGAAAGAAGAGCTTCTTTGTGGTGCTGGTGGGAAGGTGGGGCATGCTTATTTCAAGTTTAGACATGGCATGCTGGGGCCGTTTTCTGATTAGAAGAGATTCGGGATCAGAGGGGTGCGTTTGGGTACCATTCACATGTAGCTGAGTGAAGCAGTGAGAATGAAGAATAGAGAACATGGAATAAGGCTGAGCGCCAAGCTTACGTAATGTCACGCTCAGAAGGTAAGAAGGTGGAGAGTGGTTAGCGTAGGAGTCAGAAGAAGTGTTAGGTAAGGGGGAGAAACAGCTAGTAATTCATTATCATAGGATACAGGGGAGGCTAGAGTTTTAAGATGTTTAGAGGTTTATGTCTTCTAAAAAACAAGAGGAACACCCTCTTGCTTTTGGTTATTTCAGCTTTCCAGAGCATATGTAAAAACTGAAAGTTAATGAAAAAGTTCTTTGCGTAACTGAACTAGCTCTCACTCTTTAGGAAAGACCATCATTCTTAATACATACCATGTTAACTCCTAATCCTTTGCAAAGTTGACTATTTATATATAGTCATGATGAAGTTTTTTGTTTATAGTTGAATAGATGTAGCACATTTGAAAAGAGCGAGGCAGACACATTCATGATAATAACACTGGCAAGCCCAGTGGAAGGTTGTGTTCCCACATCACCTTTCAGTGAGGCCTTCTGTAACTATCCACTTAAATTGTACCCCCTCACCCTCCACCCCTGCCATGCACCCCTTCTTACCACTTAACAACTGCCTAGTATACCCTTTCATCTGTTATTGATTGATGGCCTCTCTCCTGCACTGGAATGCAAGTTCCATGCATTGGGTGTTGGTTTCCCCCCGCCCCCTGCTGTCTTCCCAGAGTCTAGAACAGCACCTAGCAGATAGAAGACACAAGACGTATTTGTTCAATAAATGAGGGTAAGAAAGTAAAGATGATTATATGTGCATGTGAACTTGAAAGCTGTAGGTATTTGGAATCATTAAGTTTGTCCTACTATGTCAGTGTCTCTAGGGACAGATACCATAGTCCCTTGCAACACTGGTGGCCTACTGAGCTATGAATGTAAGGTTAAATTATGCTCAGGATGTTCTGCTTCTGAAGGCAGAAAAATAACACATTTCAGAAACATTTCCATCAAATAAATAAAGATTTTTAAATAGTAGTGTTTAAAAGGTCCCTCAGCAGGAAAACAATTCCTTCTGTGTTGAACATTAAATTTCCCCGTGTAGGATCACTATTAGGTGATTTAAATGTACGGTTGACCCTTGAGCAACACAGAGGTTAGGGGCACTGACCACCCACACAGTGAAAAATCTGTGTGTAACTTTTGACTCTCCCAACACTTAACTACTTATAGCCTACTGTTGACTGGAAGCCTTACTGATAACATAAACAGTTGATTACACATATTTCGTATGCCATCTGTATTGTATATTATATTCTTATAATAAAGTGAGCTAGAGAAGCAATCTTATTAAGAAAATCATAACAGTACTGTACTGTATTAATAAAAAAAATTCACATAGAAGTGGAAACCTGTGTTGTTCAAGGTTCAACTGTACTTTCTTAAAAATTTGATTTTCCCTTTTCCGCATTCACACCCTGAACAACTTCCTTCCAGATCCACTGGAAGTTAATGTTCGAGGTGGTGCCTTCTTCCTTCCTAGTCCCAGAGGCCTTAGTGAGATGTTGGGGCTACAGAGGAATAAGTGGTGGCTAAGCTTCCAAATGACCAAACTAGAAACTCTCCCCACTGGTTTTGCTTCCACACTGACCGCTGCTTTATTTTGTGACATTAGTGGCCTCGTTGTGCCTCTCATGCTTTTTTTGGCAAAATGCATCGGTATGTGCTTTGGATTGCTAGGTGCCCATCAGATCACATAAGTAGGTTTGAAAAGTGCTATTATTTCCTCCCCAGTTAAGACATAGCTGCAGAGCATAGCTCCTCAGTCCATGTCTCACCTGGCCGCCGTCCACACATTATACCCTCTTCCATAGTTGCCTTCTGGTCCTTGACGAAGCATTTTTTTTTTTTTTTTTTCTGATTCCCCTTTTCTGGCATTTATTTTGGACACAGTAACCATGCACACGATTTCCCTGGGTCAATCTAATTTAAGTTTTTTAACCTTAACAAGCTCTGGAAGCCACTGACCGACGAGAGCTTTTCAGTGTGAAGGGGAAGCCCCCCCCCCCCACTTTAATTAAAATGACAAGGCAGTATGACATTGTGGTAGGTATTCACACAGCTCTGCTTGTTACATAATATAATGGTCACCCACAGCCAGATACTTAACCCATCTCACATTCAGGACCATTGTGTCCTTTTACAGAGACAGTACCTCCTTTGTTTGTGCAAATAAGCAGCTAATGATTATTAGCTTAGCTATGAAGTTAAATCACATTCCTGGAAAGGGAAATGTTGCAGCTTTTTTTTTTCTTTTTCTTTTCTTTTTTTTTTTTTTTTAATGGGAGAGGAGAATACATTTTTGAAAATCCAAACATACAGTTACTACTGGTGACATGAGCATTACACCTCTTTGACAAGAGAGGTTTATATTTTGTTTGATTAGGACAGTTATATATAATCTCCCATAGTGACCACTCTGCTGGTAAAATGAAATCTAAATATTTGCCTTTCAATAGTTGTACTGACATGGAACAGCTGGGTCCTAATTTGCCTACACTGGTGTTCTTTCCCCTCCCAGTAACTCACAAGGGAATTTTGCCTTGCTTTTGAGTATAGGACCTGAGAGTCTGTGGGTCGTTCCTAGCACCTGGCATGGAGTAGGCTTCCCTGTTTGCCACAAGTGGACTGAGGAGTGCATGCGGGACCTTCAGGGAGCAGCTGGGGGCGGGGTCTTACCTAACCGAGCTGGCTGGCATTGCTCCTTCAGTGTGGCTTTGGAGTGTAGAGGTCTGGGCTTGACCCTGGCCTCTGTCAGCTACAAGTAATGTGACTGGATAAGTTACTTAGCCCCTTGAGCCTTAGTGCCCTCATCTTTAAATTGGCCTTGTTGTGGGGATCAAATGAGATTGTGTGTCTAAAAGAGCTTTGATACTGGAAAGGGCCACACAAACCAAAGGTAACAGTCTTCACAGTCCGGATTTTTCAAGTCAGAATTCAACTTGCATGGTAACACTGATTAATGTAGGTGTTCACCTGGTCTGAACTGCTTCGGTCAGGAACAATTCAAAGTCCGTGTATGCTTCTACTCTGAGTAAAATTAATATCAATCGATGACCATGGGAAGAGAATAAAATTGGTCCCTTGCTACAGGTAAGGAAGAAAGGGGGTTAGAGAAAAGAGTGGTAACACCAAAATTTTAGAAGAGGGAATTCTTGCCCAAGTAAAAGAGTATTTTACTCTAATCATGGTTTATTTCATTTAATGATCATCGGAATTCCTCTAGTATTGCTTCTGTGCCCCCCCCTTTTTTTTCTGAGAGAGAGAGAGAGAGAGAGAGAGAGAGAGAGAGAGAGAGAGAATTTTAAGCAGGCTCTACGCCCAGCACAGAGCCTGACATGGGGCTTGATCTCACGACTGTCAGCTCATGACCTGAGCTGAAATCAAGAGTCAGACACTTAACTGACTGCACCACCCAGGCACCCCTGTTACTGTGCTTTTTAATCATTAATTTTTATTATAATAATCTGGGACTTACCACAGGTTCCCCAGTTGCAAGGGTTTGGATTTAATAGCTTGGAGGTTGGGCCCATGAATCTGCTTTTAAGAAGTACCCCAGGTGATTCTGGTGTAGGTGGAGCATGGCCCACATTTTGAGAAACTTGCCTTCGCCAGTAGTTTTCCAACTGAATCCATTTTTACTTCCCTGCAGTTCGTTTTTCATGGAGACCCATGCTCTATTTGATTATGGTATACTTACCACTTAAAACCTTTCAGTGACTTTCCACTGGTAATAAATAGGTTAAAGATCAAAATTCTTCTGGCTAAGCTTATCTCTTGCCACTCTCCTCTGGCTCACTCCCCTTTGACCACATGGACTTCTCTCTGCCCTTCTGATGTGCCCAGTTTCTTCCTGCTTCGTGTCATTTGCACATGCAGTTCCCTCACCTGAAATGTTGTCTCTCACCCTCTACTTGGTGACCCCCTAGTGATTATCCTGGTCTCTGGTTTCCTCAGTGAAACTTTCCCTGATCACCAACACAAAACCTGACCCTCTTCTCATGTGTTCTTTTACCATATTTTTTAGAAAGCAATGATCTTTACTTTCATTAGATAGCTAATTGATAAATTATGTGTTTAATATTTGTCTTTTCTGCTTGAATGGTGGCTCTGTGAGGCTATGAACCATACCTGTGTTCATTTCTGTATCTGCAGTGTCTTATAATAGTACTATGAACATATTACAAACTCAAGTATTTTTGAAAGAATGAATGAAAATGGGATTTGTGGTCAAGAAGCACTTTCCTAGACCTGCAGTTAAGTTTAATGACTGAGGTAGCAAGTAGGCTTTGTTATCAAGTGGAATCCATCATCACTAGAGTTCTAGAATGAGATCTTAGAACACTTCTTTGTGTCAGTAATAAAAATTATTATAAATAGAGACCTCCAACAGTGGTCTTGGTGTTTAAGGCTTAGAGCCTGGCATGGGAGAAAGGAGAAGTTAAAAGACTTCAGATGAAATCTGTACTTACTTTACATGATGTCTTTCATGCAGGAAGCATTGGAAGCTTCTTAGTAGTACAACACCTGACAAATAAACTTTTCACAGTGTATTTACCCTCATATCACGTAGCTGGGTGATGAGCTTGTGTGTTCATTTTCTCTGATACTCCCACTTGGAATTGTAAGAAATGAGGACAAGTGCATATTCCCACTCTCTGCTTTCAAAGCAAGTAATCGGCTCAACGGCTTTTACATCTGATAGAACAATGAAGGCAATGTCAGTCTCAGAGAATGATGAGAGATCCTTGTTACATGTAGTTTGATTCAGCATCTCAATCTTGATGAGAAAGGAAGGAATTCTGGAGAAAAAAAACCATGACTTCAGTAATTTTTTAATTTTTTTTAAGTTTATTTATTTATTTTGAGAGAGAGAGAGAGAGAGAGAGAGAGAGAGAGAGAGAGATGGGGGAGGGACAGAGAGAGAGGGGTAGAAAGAAAGAATTCCAAGCAGGCTCTGCACGGTCAGCACAGAGCCTGATGTGGCACTCAAACTTACGACCATGAGATCATGACCTGAGCGGAAATCAAGAGTCAGATGCTTAACTGACTGAGCCACCCAGGCACACTGACTTCAGTAATTTTTAAAATCATGATGATCAAGTATGGAATTAATTGGGATTCACAAAAAAGCTCAGAAATATCATTTTGATAAATTCAGTTCTTACCTGCTATGACGAGAGCTTTGTTTACCTAAGATTTTTAGTTCAGAGGATAGAGTTTTATATTTTTCAGTACATCTAAGGAGTTGCCTAAGCCTTTAATTCAGATTTCTAAATAATTTGCAATTTAATTACATTAATTTGCTTTTCACTCGTTCCTGCAGACATGTACTATTATTCATTGTTAGACCGAATTCTGTACCCCAGGGATATATTAGTGGACAAGACAGATAAGGGCTCTGCTGTTGTAGAGTTGATAGGCAGCAAACACATAAACAAGTCAGTGCTGTTAAGAAATGAACCTAGATCACGTGATCTGGCCTGGCAGAGGAAGATTTGTTGTGTGACACCAGGGGATGGTCCTGGGGTGGGGGTGAGGCATTAGCTGAGGAGATGCTCCTGATCAGAGGAAGTGAATGAGGGGAAGGATCCCATGAGAAAGGCAGGCAGAAGGAGCAAATGCAAAGACCCTTAAGTGTGAACGAATGTACCTATGTTTTGAGACCTGAAATACCTTGTGGCTGGGCCTAGAGAGGGAAGGAGATGGTTTTGGTGGTGAGGTCAAGGAGGTAGGCAGAAGGAGCCTCGTGGGCCCTGGTGGAAAAGGGCATATTACTCCAAGTGTTATGGGAAGCCACTGAGAGGTTTTTTTTTAATATAATTTATTGTCAAATTGGTTTCCATACAACACCCATTGCTCATCCCAACAGGTGCCCTCCTCAATGCCCATCACCCACTTTCCCCTCTCCCCCACCCCCCACCAACCCTCAGTTTGTTCTCAATATTTAAGAGTCTCTTATGGTTTGCCTCCCTCCCTCTCTGTAATGTTTTTTCCCCCTTCCCCTCCCCCATGGTCTTCTGTTAAGTTGCTCAGGATCCACATATGAGTGAAAACATGGTATCTGTCTTTCTCTGCCTGACTTATTTCACTTAGCATAATACCCCCCAGTTCCATCCATGTTGCTACAAATGGCCAGATTTCATTCTTTCTCATTGCAAAGTAGTATTCCATTGTATATATAAACACATCTTCTTTATCCATTCATCAGTTGGTGGACATTTAGGCTCTTGCCATGATTTGGCTATTGTTGAAAGTGCTGCTATAAACATTGGGGTGCAAGTGCCCCTATACATCAGCCCTCCTGTAACCCTTGGGTAAATTCCTAGCAGTGCTATTACTGGGTCATAGGGTAGATCTATTTTTAATTTTTTGAGAAACCTTCACACTGTTTTCCAGAGCAGCTACACCAGTTTGCATTCCCACCAGCAGTGCAAGAGGGTTCCCGTTTCTCCACATCCTCGCCAGCATCTATAGTCTCCTGATTTGTTCATTTTAGCCACTGAGAGGTTTTAAGAACAGGGGAGTGACATGATCTGATTTGTTTTCAAAAGGTCACCATGAATGTCGTAAGAACAATTTAAAAAGGCTTTTGCTTTAGCAGTCCAGCTAAGAGGTGATGATCAAACATTACATGCTTTTATAATATACATACAGACTTTTCTTGTTTATATGTACAGACTGTTTTATTTGACTGCATTTGGAATAATCAAGTAAAGCTTGTGTAGGGAACATAATGTTAGATTTGTTAGATAAAAAAACTCATTTCTATCTTAAAAACATTTAATACTCCTGAAGTGCTTATTGATGTGGTCATAGGCTAATTTCTGGAGATATAAATATAAATATGACTAGTCTTTGACCTTAAAGATTTCACAGTCTACTGGAGGATGCCTGTAAGTAAACAGATGCTGACAACATACTATAGAAAATGTGTGGCTAGTACAACTAAAATGGCCACAGGTGTTTCAATCTATGTCTCTTGGTGGACATATGCAATCATTTCTGTTGGGAACGTACCTAGGAATGGAATTGCTGAATCATAGGATAGGCATGTTTAGCTATAGTGAATACTTGGACTTTATCCTAAAAGTAGAATTTGTACTTTCGAAAGAACATTTTGGCAAAACTAGAGGCAAGAGAGTGTGAGTGTGGTTCAGTGCCTGTTGCACCTACACAGTTAAGAAGTGAGATCTGAATTAAGGCAGGACCGTGAAGAAGTAGCATAGAATAGGGAGCTATTTAGGAAATGGGACAGGTTGGATGTTGGAGTTGAGGGGAAGACAAGGTGAAGCGGGGGGGGGGGGGGGGTGGGCGGGGGTTGATTTGCAGTATTAACTAAGTCAGAGGCCAGAGAAGGGGTGAGATTTTAGAGGAATTAAAACAGATTTCTTTTTGTACATGTTGAGTTAGAGTTCCTTATGGATGATCCAGAAGAAGACAAGTTAGAAAAATAGCAAGAACTCAAGTTGGAGTTGGGAGTAAATGTATTTGTGTTAGGGGAAACTGTGGGGATGCATGTGTGGGATGGCTAGAAAGAGGACATAGACTAAGAAGAGGTTCAGTGTTAGAAATGTATCCATATTGTTGGTAAGTGAAGGACAAGGGACCAGTGATCAGCCTGTACTATCAAATGAGAGCCTCGAGGGAGATAAGATAAGAATTCTGGTGAGGTGTGACTCTGGGTCCAGACTACCTAGAATTGAGTCCTGGCTTTGGCCACTGTTTAGCTGTTTGCCCTGAGCCAAGTCACTTAGCCTTTCTCAGCCTCAGTTTTCTGTAAAATAGCTGTAAAATGGGGATAATAAATTTATCTGCTTTGTGAGGTTATTATGGGATACATAAAAGTGCATAGAGTTATTGGTTGTGGTTGTTCAAAAGTGATGTTTGTAAACCAAAGGGGCAGAGAGTTCCAAGAGGGAATCAGTGGTGCGAGTTCTTTAGGGATACCTCAGGAGGTGAGTGCCGAAGCGGTTCCGTAGGATTGACAGCCAGGCAGAAGAGTACTGAGGGCAGAAGTGAAATCTATAGGCTAGTCTTAATACGTTTCCTTCTTATAGGAAAGCCCACTGAGTTTTGTAATACAAACACATCAGAAAGATCCCATGGTTTTCTTGAAAGCATCTCAGGTCATTGACATGAGTGTTCATGGCTTGGTTTATTGTATAGTTCTTTTATCTCAAGCAGTTCAAAGCATATCCCTCATTTTTCTGAATCATCCTCTTAACGTCTAGGTAAGTTAAGGAAGGTAAAGGTGACATTCTTCCCAATTTACAGATGAGGACACTGAGACTAAGAGAAGTCACATGGCTTTGCCTAAGCTTATATTAATCAGCTTCTCCTTTATCCCATCAATAAAATTTACTCATCCCTGGGTTAGCATTGTCAAGCACAATATTTTTCACAGGGTAACCAAGGGATCTTCTGCATTTAGAATCACTTGGGATGCTGGCTAAAATGCAGATCCTTTGTCTTTATTCTGGGCTTACTGATCAGAATCTCTGGGACATGGGCTCACGAATCAGTGATTTTGCCAGCACTCCAGGTGATTCTTTTGAAACTGTTTAGTGTGTTCAAGGAAACAGAGCAATAAATCCCCGAGTGTACATTGTTTAGTGACATTTTTCACACACACGAAATCTTTAAGTATTTTACATTCAGAAACACAAACTACTACTATAACTAAAACTTTAGAACCTTTTCCCAACCTATTGTCTGATTTGTTACCTTTGTGAAATTGAGTAGTATCTTTGGGCCTGAAAGTAAAACTGATTTGACCTATGCATTGGTGTAAATGAATTGGACAATTTATTGGTGCGTTACTGTAGCATTGCTGGGGGTGTCACAGAGAAGCTATGGCCAAGGACTCTATATGTTACTTCAGTTTGGTCAATGGGTCCATCTGTGATTACTGTTTTAGTAAATGAAAGCCCGTGTATGTGTGTGTGTGTGTGTGTGTGTGTGTGTGTGTGTGTGTATGTGTGTGTGTATTATTGATTATAAAGAGTTGCTTTCTCTATAATCTGGGCTTCTGTTTGCATGTGATAATCAGCCATGTCTCTGTCTGGTATTTCTAGTGGGGCAGCATAAAACTCTCAGGATCCGGTAACTTGACAACTCTGATGCCAGGGAATGGACTCCATTAGAGCAAGCCCATAGCCAGTGAGTGATGGCTCAAAAACCACTTTTTTCCCCTTTGGTTGCAGAGGAGGTGGAGTTTTCTCTGTGAGTTGGCATCTTGTCTGTCTGGTTCTCTGTTTTTATCTATGGCTGCCAGCAGCTACATAGTAGGGACTCAGCAAATACTTGTTGAATGAATGAATCCTCTCAAGTTTATTTAGGAACTATGAAACACAACCAACTTAAAAAGAATTATTCTAGCCTACTGCTAGATAAATAGAAGGCACTGACAAGTACTTGATGATTAATCGAATGGGAACTAGGAACATAATCTAGTTCTGTGGGATTTTCCCTCCTTCTCTTGACTCTTGGGGTTGCAAGAGGTTTTTTTCCCCCACCGGTTCTGAAATTCTCACTCTGAGGCCCCTACTATTTACCTGGCATTATCTCATAAAAAATACACACTAGTCTTAAGTTCTGTACATCTCTTTGCTTCCAAGCCATGAAGTGAAAAATTTCGCATTTATATTTTATAATCTCCACTGTTAGGTTTTTAAAGAATACAGTCCCTTATTTCCTTCATAGATTCCCTTAGCACCTCACTTAGGTTCTTTGCACGATGGAAGTGCTTTTAATACTGTTTCTACTGACTTGATTTCAGGAGTGGGTCATGAGCGATGGGAATGATGAGCATTTTTTTTTTTTTTTAAACAATTCTAAGTAGACTGCAGTAAGGTGGAGACAGCTACTTGATCCTTCTTTTTTTTAATGTTTATTTATTTTTGAGACAGACAGAGGCAGAGCATGAACAGGGGAGGGGCAGAGAGAGAGGGAGACACAGAATCTGAAACAGGCTCCAGGCTCTGAGCTGTCAGCACAGAGCCCGACGCGGGGCTCGAACTCACGGACCGTGAGATCATGACCTGAGCCGAAGTCAGACGCTTAACCGACCGAGCCACCCAGGCGCCCCGATGAGCATATTATTAAGAAGACAAATATTTTCTTTGCAACTGACACGCCTGTATTTTTACATATATTTTTGACACGTTAAATCTATCAAACAAAATGGTTACTCTTTCAGTTTCTGTTCGTTTGGAGAAATTGGATCAGTGTTCTTGCCAGCTATCAGTGCTTTCTACGCTCTGCCTTCTTTATTTTTACTGAGTGTCAGCATTTACAAACCTGCCACTTTGGCTGTATCCTACAGTCAATCATATTGCCATTCTACTTGCGTTTTCCTTTCTCTCTAAAGATACAAGGAAATGATCTCTTGACTAGAGAGGTTTATAAACCTAGCAGTTAGGCAAATTAATTAATAATCTGGAAATCAGAGGAGAACGTCAGTGTTCCCCGTGGGTTCTTAGGCTGTCTTATCCAGCAGCTTCTCATACAGGTTACTGACATTGTTTTCCTGGCTCCTTTTGAGCCCTTGGGGGAAGTCATTTGTCCTTCTTAGGCTCAATTTACTCATCTAAGAAACTGTAACAATGAGGGGGATTTTTGTTTTCCTCCAGAGAGGGTGTTTAGCACTAAACCAACGTTTTCCCCCATAGTGCTTATTAAAGGTTTCAGTCCGTGTCAGGAGGTAAGAGGCATAATACCATAGAGCATTTGATGCAGTCAGTCCTAACTTTTGGTGAAAGTTACTGGGGTAGGGGAAAAAATTGAAAAGAGGATTTTAGTATAACACACAATATCTTCGTTTCTTTTATCTGTAGGATCCTGAATAGTTCTTGCAACTGTGCAACATGCCTTCAGATCTGTTATCTAATTTTGTCTCTTTCTTACAACAATCCTATGAAGTATGGAGATTCTGGGCTATTGAATTGTAATAGTCTTGGGTATACAAATTGGGGTTTGAATACCCACTATTGTGTTGCTTTGTGTTTTAACACAACACACTGTAATAGAAAGACAGGGCTGGTTTTATACCCTGACTCTCTCACATTAGGCTAATGGGCTGGGTAACTTTGGGCCAAATCCCTCACTTCTCCAAACCTCAGGTTCCTACAGTAAAGTGAGAATAATTCGTACCAGAAGATTTTTGTAAAGATTGACCATCTGCCCCATAACTGCTCAGTAAATACCTATTAACCCTCTCTTCTCTTCCTTTTCATTTAGGGCATGAGGATGGTTTTCTTAGAATTGATTTACAGATTATGAAGAGTAAAATCTACTGAGAAAAAAAAAGCCAGTTTATTTCAGTATATCTTTCGGAGAGATGTACTCAAGATAAACTAAATTGTTCTTCATACCTCACCCTAGATTGGATCACCTGATAAGTAGGCTTGAAAGATACCTGCTTGCTCTGTAGATAGCCATTTCTACAAGCCCATGACCTAGGAATATTACTTGTGTCAAATGCAGCTCTGAGGACTAGAGTATTTGCCAGAGGCTCTATGTTCCAGAGCTTTGCGGGAACTGTAAAGTTAAATTTTACATTTGAATTTATAAGTCCACATGGACTTTAAAGATTTAGTTTTGGAGGGGAAAAGAAGCATGTTAGACAGTCATTACTTGAATTCTGAAATCCAGGGGAATAGTGATTTACTGGCATTTTGATAATGGGGCTTTGATTTTTATGCTTTATCATTATAAAGGGGGCAATAATAGTGGGAGCAAAATGTTTACTTGGCTTAAAACTGAACTAATCCCATAAGAAGGTGGGGGAGGGTCAGAGATTCCTTAATGTGGTATGGAGAAGAAGAATCAAACTAAGTTTGGAAACTCAGGCAATTGGCACCCCCTGCCATCCACCCCCTCCGCAGGCCCCAAGGATTGGTGAAGGAACCCTTTAAATCTCAGAAGGAGATAAAGCCCCATGGAACTGTCTGTGGGATTTATGGTGGGCTGGGAAAGCTTCTGGGCTGTGGGGAAGCTTTTCCATTCATAGCAGGCTTCATTCATAGACAATATTAGGTCACGTGGAAGCTCATACCCTCTACTGACCTTTTCAGACAGGTTGGCTGGGCTGCTCAAAAACAGAATGAGTTCCAGAATGCCAGAGCACCTGTCAACCTGTGACCTCAGGATGTGAAGACCTTGGGCATTTGGGGCTCTGAACAAGAGGCAAAGGAGGAAGTTATAAATTTTGCAAGTTTATTCTGGATACTAAACTCTGTGTGATGATTTGTTATTTGGTAAATACAGCAGACACTCTTTTAGTTCAGACTTCTCTCACCTTATGCAGCTCTAAGTCCCTGAACTTCTCAAAATAACATGTGATTTCTGTATTTCATAGAGTAGATGACCAAGACATGGAGGCTTGAATTTATTGTCCTAGGCTCATAGTGGCTTAGTCTCAGAAATGGGGCTGGAGCCCAGGTTAATTCATAACATCTCAGTCATCAGCATTCTGTTTCAGGCAGAAAAATAGCACATACAAGTGAAAGTATTTTATTTGGAAAACGTAGCAAACTCCCTGACATCCACCCAATTTTTGGATCTGCCTCCATAAAGACTTTGGAATCCTTCAAAGAGGACCAGAATGTCAGAAATAGGGATCTGTGTCAGGGAAGGTGGAGTCTGTTATGGGTTAACATTGGACCAAGCAGATTCACAGCCAGGAGGACTACTGTCTTTAGGAGATGGAAAACACAACTTCCTGTTTCCCCCAGGAGAGTTCCTGGACTCTGAAGGGGTGATCTAAGGAACCCTGCTGGGACAGGATGGTGGAGGAGCTGGGATTTCGGTGTGATAAAACAACAGCCTTTGTTATTACAGTTCTCTTAGCATTTTCCTGAGGATGAAGGGTACTCGTCATAGAAACCTGACCACATTCGAACATGCGGCTTCAAGTCAAGTCAGCTCTTGGGGATCTTAGAACATGTTTGTTTGTCAAGCACATGCTTCTCTACCTCTTCTCTTTTCACATGTCTACCTTTTCCTTAGTTCAGAGGCAGTATTTCTATCTCCTTTGAGATCAGAGGTCACAATGACAGCACAAATGCCTTAACTGGATGGGAACACAGAAAGAGAAAAATGTTCAACCAGAATGAAGGTGTCTCCTGAATTTACCATTGACATAATCGGAGAGGGACTCCTGGGCAGCGGTATGCTGAATAAATCAGCTCTCCAGAACAAAAGCCCTAATTTGTGTGCAACCAGTCCGTTTCTATGGTGTAAATATTTCCACCATGACTGAACTCACAATACCAACGTGGTGTCATTGGACGTAGAATTGAGGAGGAGTGTGCACAATTGGCTCTTGCAAGTTGAACATGCTTGTTCTGGCAGGCGCTCACTGGACCTTGTATGTTTGCATCATTAGGTGGAAGGTTATGTTGGCATGTGTATAAACCTGACAGCGGAGGTTTCTTCTGAGTTCTCACCCCAGAGATGCTACCAAAGACCAAGTGGCGTGCCAGTTTGTCACTGGGCAGATGCTTCTTCTAGTGCTTTGGCTCCTTTGCTCCTGGAACCTTCTTAATTTTGGTACTCTTCCAGATGCCATTCTCAGCCCTCTATTCTTCCTGTTCCACACAGTCTGCCTGGGAGAGGAAAGCCACTTTACTTGATGTAATGTCTACATACTTCCATCTTAGGTTCCTCTCCCCAACTTTTAGATTTGTAACTGCCTGTTGGACTGTAATATTGGAAAATCCCGAAGACACTTCAACTTCTACATTTCTCTCTCTCTCTCTTTTTTTAAGTTTATTTCTTTATTTTGACAGAGGAAGGGGCAGAGAGAGAGGGAGAGAGTGAATGAGTGAATCCCAAGAAGGCTCTGCATCATCAGCATGGGGCTCAATCTCACCACCGTGAGATCATGACCTGAGCCAAACTCAAGACTCAGACACGTTCAACCAACTGAGCCACCCAGGCACCCCTCAAGTTCTACATTTGTAAATTGGAATTCCGTACCTCTGCCCCACGAAAATCTGACTTCGCTTCCTCAACTTTCTTTCCTATAGGTGGCATGATTATCGTTCCAGTCATTCACACTAAAACTCACGTAAATGTTCCAGATTCTTTTTCAGATCTTCATCCTCTGCATCCAGCTCTTCGCCAAGTCTTGACAATTCCTGAGTATTCCCTAAATATGTCCCTCCACCCAGCACTTTCTCTATTCTTATCGTCGTTACACAAGTTAAGGCCCTTACCATTGCTCATCTGGAGTATTAACAACTTTCTCACTGATTTTCTCAACTTTAAACTTCCCATCACATGTTTCCTCCACACTGTGAATTCTTGGACCATGCTTAAAACTGTAGGAAATGGACTCTAAGCTTTTTAGGATTTGACCTGAGTCCTCCATGATCAGGTAGCTCCCTGCTGACTCTCTGGCCAACCTGTCCATTCCTTTTGCCATGTTGCTCCCGTAGCCATGTTCCCTCCCATCACACCTCTTTTTTTTTTTTTTTTTTTTTAATTTTTTAATGTTTATTTCTTTTTGAGGGGGGGGGCAGAGAGAGGGGAGGAGCAGAGAGAGAGGGAGACACAGAATCGGAAGCAGGCTCTAGGCTCTGAGCTGCCAGCACGGAGCTCGATGCAGGGCTCGAACCCACGAGCCATGAGATCATGACCTGAGCCGAAGTCGGATACTTAACTGACTGAGCCACCCAGGTGCCCTGCCACACCTCTTTTCTTTTATTTTTAAAAATTTTTATGTTTATTTATTTTTGAGAGAGAGACAGAGTGTGCGCGGGGGAGGAGCAGAGAGAGGGGAAGTCACAGAATCTGAAGCAGGCTCCAGGCTCTGAACTGTCAGCACAGAGCCCGATGAGGGACTCGAACTCATGAGCCATGAGATCATGACTGAGCCGAAGTTGGACGCTCAGCCGACTGAGCCACCCAGACGCCCACACCTCTTTTCTTAATGTCTTTGTTTGTGCTGGTGTCTCTGTCTGCTGTGTCCTCCCCACCGTTGTTAACTCATAACTTAAAACCCGGTGTTGGAATCCCCTATTTAGGATGCCTTTTTTGATGCCATCTGTATGTTGGGTCCCTCCTGGTTCTTCCATGGTATCTGCCTATCTATCTCTCCTTTTTTGTTTTGGGGGTTGTTTTTTTTCCCCCTCATTTCACATCATAATGGTTTCTTTGTGTCTGTTTCCTCCACTAGACCCAGTAACCTGGGTGTCAGAACCACATACTATTTACCTTTATGTCTCTACTATCTTATACAGTGCCTGACACACAGTACTGTTAGTTAATGTGTGGCCAAATAAATAAAAGAGAGATCCATGCTATACTCTTTGTATGCATTTAACATCGTGCTACCAAATAAAGATAAAAATACAGTGTGCCAGGTTAAGTTTAAAATTCACATAAACAACAAATAATGTTTCAGTATGAATAGGTCCTAAATATTACACGGGACATACTTATGCCCCCCAAGTTATTTTGTTATTCATTATTTACCTGAAATTAAAATTTAAGCATCCTGGCAAACTTAACCTAGAAAAAAATTGAGTTCATACCTGAAAGTTCACACAGTGCAGAAGCTCACACTCAACTTGACATCACCTGCCCAGAAGCTCACACTGAAGTTGACATCACTTGCCCTAGGGTTTTGTACACGGTGCTTTGCATCTCTCCATGCCTTATGTGTAAAGAGCTCACAATACTCAGATGCACTGGCCTTGCCATACAGTCTGCCATGTGCCATAACATACACACATGCGTTTGTTTCCTCTGCGTGGTAAGAACATTTCATCTATACGTATCCGGGCAACAATACAGACAGACGCAGAGCTCTTTCGTGCATCCCGTCATGGCCTTTCCTGACCTATGGTGGTTTCTTGTTGCTGGATGGTGGGTTTTTTGAAACCAGGAGTATAGCACACCTTCCAAAGGCTATAAAATCTTAGATGTGGGTTTTAGATTTTGTCAGAGAGTTATGACTAGAAAACTACTCACTGTTTACATTTCTGCTCAGGCCAGGATGCCTGAGAGCTGACGTTCTGAAGGTTGAGCATGGCTTGGACAAAGACGTCATACTGTCTCTAGTCTAACGACCTTGTGGACGTAGCATGTCCCCTGTTAAAGTATCAGATGACTGATGTATTATTTTGATGGAAGGAAATTTTTTTTTTCAAGTTAGAAACACTGAAGCTGTTAACAGTTTATGTTTTGGAAGGCGAAAGAGTGTATTTCTCCGTGACTGGCAACAGAATTGAAATATGGCACATTTCATCTCTCATCCCTCATGCCAGAATTAATAATTATGGAAATTCCTCAGCTAGGACAGTTGGGCAGAGTTGTAGATATTTACCCCATAGGAGTCAGGCATGTTCTCTCAGGAAAAGCTGACTTTTAATGGCAGAGAGATTGCCCCTCCACCCCACTCCAAAATCCTGAAACATTTTTGTGGCCTCGGTATCATGATCTTGTCAGTAAGACGATGGTCTCTGATTAAATCCAGATTGAGCTGTTTCCTGTTAGCGTGCTAACCCAGAGGGCAGGCTCAGCCCTCCGTGTATTGCTCTCTGAGTCTGGGTTATTAAACACTTGTCTGCCGAGGCTCGGTCCCTGACTCCCTCACTTTTCTTTTAAACTAGGATTCAAAGGTATTGAGATATTACACACAGAAGAGACCCTAAACTCTTAAAAGGGTCCTATGGCTGTCGAGTATATTGCTGCAAAAAAATTTGCTAAACTAAAATTTAGCAAATTTTCCTCTAGTCTGACCATAAGGCAGAGTTATGTTTTCTGTTTCACTTTTATATAATTTTATTTCAAAATAATTCCAGTAACAAGCAGATAATTTCCAAATTTTTGTGTCACAAAGAAACACTCCACTTGAGTGTTGGTAAATTAGAACTCGTCTTCAAAATCTTCCCTCTGTTCTAGCAAGTTGATATTAGGGTGCTTAGCAAATGTGCAGAAAATGGCATTAAGCAAGTGTTCTGACACCTTAACGTGCCTTGTTAATTTTTTTGTGAGAATGATTCTAGGCACCAGAGCAATTCCTGTGCTTCATTTTATATTGTCACTCATGCTTACTCATTGCACTTAGTGAATAATATTTTTCTTTTTTTTTTTAAATGTTTATTTATTTTTGAAAGAGAGCAAATGAGTGGGGGAGGGTGGACACAGAATCCAAAGCAGGCTCCAGCTCTGAGCTGTCAGCACAGAGCTCAACGCAGGGCTCGAACTCACAAACCACGGGATCATGACCTGAGCTGAAGTCGGATGCTTAACTGACTGAGCCACCGATGTGCCCCAATAATTTTTAAAATCTAAATAAGTCAAAGTATTTTATTAGCTATTCTGTTAGCTCAAACATGGTTCTTCCTAATGTACAGATGCAAACACTGAGGGACAAAAACTGTTATTGGGGAGGTATGGGGATCAGGCAAGCATATTGAGAGTTTTTTCCAGAGGAAAAGGAGGACCAAAAGGAAGCGACTGGGTTAATGAGTAACAGGATTCCATTCCCAAGGGAGAGCCTTGGCTTCCTGCCAACTCTGCTTTCTGGCAGGAAAGGGGACCCACTTCATCAGGCCCTTTGACAAACATTTTTCTCTGTGTGTGAAATTTTGGCTACATCGGTGCTCAGGGAAAAATCAGTTCTTTTAAATAGCTTTTACTTTCCATAAGAAAATATGTAAAGTGGAATTTGCATTGTGAGTAAAAGGAGAATCCTCAAATTACAAAATTGTTTGGTAAGGGAACATTGTCACAAGGTGAGGAAGCTTGATTTAGAACTAGAGCTTGAATATCCCTGGAGAATGAGAAGCCATTCCTTTCATTATTGTTAACGTTTGACACTGAAGCATATTTTTTAAGCTGCTTTTTAATATTACCAGGCTGATCATTTGTTTGGGACCAGATCTTTTGAGTAAAACATAGAAAAAACATCCCTACATTTTGGTATTAAGAAAGACGTCAAAGGGATGTATAGATGTTTGAAGATAAAAATTAACATTGTATTTTATAATGTCTTTTTTTTTTTTTTTAGTGAAAAGTGGCAAAAGTGAATTATGGTTTAAACACATCGCAGTGACTTACTAAGCTAACATTTTCCAAAGTATGTTCATCCTGATGATCTGCAAGATGCTGGGAGAGTAAAGGGACTCCATTTGGAAGGATCATGTATCATGATCGTGTATCCCTCTCTTAGAGTTTCATAACATGTTAGCATATTGAAGACTTTAAGAAATTCTGTAGTAAAGAAATGTATTTGACCTTGTTTTGCTCTGTAGTTCCCAAACTTGACCACAGGACCTTTTGTTTCAGAACTAGTGTTTTACCAACACCCACGTAGGGCAGCACTGCAGCACTGTACTAACTGGTAAAACAAGTAATTAGACTTTGAAACCATATATCCTTTTCATTTATTGTTTCAGCTTAAAGTGAATTGACACTCCCGGGAGGATAGGTGGATACTATTAGGCCTATTTTAAAACTACATATACAGTGATAAAGAACAGTTATCAGGCCGTGATTGGAGTCAACGGGCAGAAGAGGTCTGCAGAAACATTTGGTATTTTGCCCAAACCAGATCCCTCCCTTAGTAAAGTGAAAGTATCCTTCGAGAATGAAATAAAGAAATAAAGTCATGCACTGTGGAAGCCTGAGTCTTAATGTTAAGTCCTGTTAGCAGTTAGACATAATGACATTAAGCTATTCTAACCCTTTTCTAAAAGCGATCGCCACCATTTTGGTCTTACTGGAAGCAATCTTGCCAGCTAATTTCCTTCCAGTGGTTTAACATCTGGCAGGCCAGGTGAAGAGAAAGCAAACATGCTACTTAGCACTGTGTCGTCATTTAGAGATTCAGTTCCCTCTTCTTTGCTCCTCTTCCTCAATTTTCACATGTCTGGTTATTTCAATTGAGGAAAAGCTGACATACAACAATTCAAACTTCCAATTCACAAAACCTGCCTGGCTATTGTTTGCATCACTGACAATGATTATTTGCTTTAGAAAAGGATCCTCTCAGTAGGTCATCTTCATGCTTATGAAGGACAAGTTAAGCTGAAAATTGCATCTTTGTATCATTTGTTAGGTGCAGATTTATTGTAGGATGTAAGGCACACCCCTGTTTTTCTTCATACTCAGTGTTCAAGCTTTACATATCTTTATCAATAGTCAGTTCTTATGTTTTGTGCAGTTGTACCTGCCAATATTATTTGCAATTTCATTCTCACGTGATGGCTACTTCTCATGAGCACATGTCTTTTCTTGTTCGTTGCAAGTCTCCAGAAATCAGAGATCATACACCCATCCACCCTTCCCATTACTCCCCAGAGGTTAGCCCGGGCCGCTTGGTATAAGCCACTTCTTGGTCAGTTACGTTGATTGCTGATGATACTGAATCAGGAAGGATATTGCTTCTTGTGGACTGAAGAACACCGGATCATGGTCAGATCTCCGTAGATATCTGAATATACTCCTGATTTTTCAGCCTAGCGGTATGATGTCAACCGGCTCATACAAATCCTAAAAATTTAACAATCAGCTCTCCAAAGCCAGTAGGAGTCTGCTCCACCACTGTAGGAGCTGTCTTTAAGAATGAGTTTGACAACTTACCATGGAACAGTACAAAGGGGATGATTGATAACTTTTGCTAAACTTGATCCTGGGGTCATGGAAAACATTCTTGATAAAATAGGCCAGCAACCTAATTCTTTATAGGGGATTAAGTAGAGGCAGGTGTAAGCACTATGAAATAAAGCAGCATGAATATCATCACCACCTCCTCACTCTACTACACCCATGGGTGAGAGGATTGTTTTACGTGGCTTGAGGGGAATTAAGAGCACGGAAAACACGATAGTCTATGCTTCCACTGGTCCACTGATTGTGGTTTTCCTTTAGGGAGCATTTCGCCTGATCATAATCATGAATTTCTTGTACAGGTTGAAGGGGACCAGCTGCCTCCAGGACACACAGTCAGTCAATATGAGACCTGTAAGATCAGGACCATAAAAGCTGGCACCTTGGAGAAGCTTGTGGAGAACCTGCTGACGGCGTTTGGGGACAATGACTTCACCTATATCAGCATCTTTCTGTCAACATACAGAGGCTTTGCCTCCACCAAAGAGGTGCTGGAGCTGCTGCTGGACAGGTAAGAATCCAAAGGAGTTTGAGAGATGACAGAAACGTGAGAAAGGCCTTGTGCAGGGTGAAGACCTGAGTTTCAGACTCACCTGCACTTGGTATGCTGAGAGGGATGTGTGAGGAAGGACCCACTGGAAGAAACAGACTTTGGAACAGGTGGCACAAAGACTTTTCAAGAGCCACATTAGGGTTTATTTCTGGTAGATATACCTTAGAAGAATCTATAGAAAACTCTATGAAATATTTGGGAGTACCTGCCATAAATGTATACTCCGTTGTGTGTAGATTGCAATTACTGTTTGCCCCCCTAAAATTTTCTCCATATTTTAATAGTTCTATATTATTCTAGTAAATAAGCAATTGACTAGGAATCTTACTGAGTTGTTGGAAGAATTAAATATGCTAATATGTGTGAAGTATGGAGCTCAGTATTAGATCCATAGGAAGAATCTAATGGATGGCAGCTTCAATATAATGATGATGATAATATTATTAGCAATCACAATGCAGTGACTGCTCTCTGAATATTATCCTTGGTTTATGTTGTTAGGTCATATGTTACAGATAGCAGAGCAGTGTATATTATATTTTACACATCAATAATTCTGTTTCCCCTCCTTGGTCTTGCCTTATTTATAATTAAACTTGACCTTTTAATAAATTGTTATTAAATTGACTTGATACTGGGAGGAAGAAAAACCATCAGCCAAACAATTGTTTTAGAGACATGAGAGTTGCCATTTTATATCCTTATATTTTTGGAGTTTCCTGCATAAGAAAGGAAATGAGATAGGCTTTTTTTGTTGGAGTAGTTGAATACTGACTTTTAACTAGGTTTTTAAAAAATTTTGAAGTGTTATGTGCCCATAGAAGGGTATAAAAAGAAACATTCATGTTTTCTCATATTGCTACATTTCCCCAAATATCTTTTATTAGGCTTTTAAAAAATTGTAGAACTGGGAAGAAGAAAATTGGACCATAATCTAATTAGGCAGATAACACATATTAACATTTTAAAAATAGAAGTATCCGTGTATATAGAGAAAAGTTCAAACAATTCAGAAAATTATAAAAAGTAAACATTTTTCATTCCTCCTGGGTAATCACTGTAAACCATTCCTTTTGTATTCTTCCCCAAATTTTCTGGGCTTATATACATGTACATAAATACACATTTATATAAATATATATCATATTTATTCATATATGATATTTATCAAAAATATATTTTTATATGACATAAATAGAATCATAGTACAGTCTGTTCTGCAACTTTGGTTTTTTACTTACCTGTTTTGGAGATTTTTTTATTCATTAAGAGGATTAACATATGTGAAAGGCTTAGAACAGTGGCTGGCATATTGAAAGCTCAAGAAATGTAAGTTATTGTCATTTCAAAATCACATATAGATGTATTTACCATATTCTTTTTGGTGGCTTTAGTAGTATTTATTGAGTAGATTATTCTATGGGTGGACAGTTAAGCTCACTCCAGTTTTTTAATTTGTTTTTAAAATTTTTATGTATTAAAATGTTTTTAATGTTTATTTTTGAGAGAGAGAAAGAGCAGGGGGAGGAGTGCAGAGAGAGAGGGAGACACAGAATCTGAAGAAGGCTTCAGGCTCTGAGCTGTCAGCACAGAGCCTGATGTGGGGCTTGAACTCATGAGCCCTGAGATCACATGACATGAGCTGAAGCCAGATGCTTAACCGACTGAGCCACCTGGGTGCCCCTGTTTTTAAAATGTTTAAACAATGCTGCAAAGAGTATCTTTGAATATAAACCTTCCAAGTACTTGTGTGAGAATTCTGTAGGATCATTTCATAGAAGAGTGGTGGATAGGACAAAATATATAAATATTTTAAAATGTCAAAGATATTGGGGCACCTGGATGGCTCAGTCGGTTAAGCGTCCGACTTCGGCTCAGGTCATGATCTCACAGTTCATGGGTTTGAGTCCCGCGTCGGGCTCCGTGCTGACAGCTCAGCGCCTGGAGCCTTCTTCGGATTCTGTGTCTCCCTCTCTCTCTGTCCCTCCCCTACTCACCTCTGTCTCTCTGTCTCAAAAATAAATAAACATTAAAAAAATAAAATAAAATGTGAAAGATATTGCTAAATTGTCCTTCAGAAAGTTGCACCAACCACATTTCTGTTCACAGAGAATGAGCGGCCTGTTCCCTTGCTTTCCCCACACCCTTGTGACCTGTGAATATTTTCACCTCTGCCATTGAAACCACCTCTACTGTCGTCTGTCCATTGAAAAGTAGCTTATTGTTTTTTTAAGTTTCTTACATTTGTGAGTGAGGTTTAGCATCTTTAAAACATTTACTGGGCTTTTATGCTTTTCTGTTTACATCTTTTCATATCCTTTACTTCTTTTTATTTGGGACTCTTATTATCTACTTACAACTGTTTAATATTATGACATTATTTTTTTGCTTATCATGTGTTGAAAATATTTTTCCTAGTTTGTCCCTTGGTTTAAAAGTTGTTCATTAATATTTTTCATGAAGACATTTAAAATAATTTTTATGTGGTCATCTCTATCAGTCTTAAATAAGGCCTCTAATAATAAAATTCTATTCCAATGTGCTTACGATTATTGATAACAGTGGGTTTTTCTCAAGGTATTTTCCTCATAGATGCAATGTAGAGTGAAATCATCTAGACCAACGTTTATTCATATGTTCATATTCAGGAACATTGAAAAATGCCTATCCTTTATCATACATTGATCTGGGTCTCATAACTCTGGACTTCAGCATAGATAAGAAGTTCTGTAGTTTTTTTGTATGGGCTTTAAATGTTAAGCTCTTAAAAATGTTAAGCCTGGAGTATAAACTTGTGGGATTAGTAAGTCATTTCTTTCATAGTTTGTTTGCTTGTGTAATATCAACACCTATAAATAGAGCTTGGAGAAGTGTATGAATTTTCCTTCTAGTCACATATATGGAAAGGATGCAGTATATGCGGACAGTATGAGGAAACAGGTCAACACATCAAAAACTCCTACAAGTTTTCTTTGGAATTGACAACCTCTTTTTCTTATGGGTAGCTCTACTGATAATAGGCCACAGATGTCCACAGCCAGTAAAGAAGCGCACGTGAATTCCAGCTGTTTGTCATATGTAGTGGACATACACACAGGAACTAGAGTGTTTAGTCTGTGACTCATGTACATCCAGCGTTTATTTGATGATTTTTTAAATCTTCTCTTTGTTCTTTTATAGGAGGTACACATTTTTTTATTTTTAAAAGATTAACTGGATGACAGTTATTAAATAACGGAATCAACATGAATTCAAATTACATTCAGTTCAAACTATCATTTAAGGTATAACTGAACAAAAGAGTTAAGGTTTATCTTGACCTGTTGGATGAGCCAAGGCTTGGCCTTAAATTTCATCTCCTACTCCTGTCCTTTGCTTGCCTCTGAAATGAATGGAATCAACAAGTGCCAAATGCCTATAAAATACCCGGGACTCAGCAAGACACTATTTGGGTGAAACAGAAATATAGGACTTGGTCGTTTTTCACCCTTGTGGTGAATTTACTGTGAAGCTGTTGGTACTTAACCTCCAGGGACCCTCACTTACTTGCAATACCATCTACATCGCTTATATTCACAATATTGTAATCTTTTTCTCAGAGAGGACCCTTCAAGTTACATATGCTGTGCAAAACCTGGTTGCACTCCCTGAGAACTTAGTATTTTACTGCAAAAGATAAGGCTTACACTCATAAAACAAGTAGACAACCACTTAAGGTGGTGTAAAAAATGAAACTGTAACATGTTCTGCGGAAGTTCAGAGAAATAAATCTTGTTTATTTTGCTTCCTCCGTGGAAATGTGGATTTGTCCATGTATGTACGCACTTCAAAATGAATATTTCTCCCATTTCCCACTCACTTAGATCTTGTGACCAGATGTTCATCTTTGTTCAGTTTTAACCAAAATACAGATTCTGTGAAACACTTGATTCTTAAATTGGCCGTTGAGAGTTTTCATGTCTGTAATTGGGACGTAAGCAACTAAATTGCACAAACTTACCTACCCCAAAGATGAGTTTGATATACTATTTTTTGTTAGTAAATTGTGGTATAGTTGTTTGTGAGTCTCTGATATAACTTTTTGTGATTTCTCTTAGTTTCTTAATAGTAGATTGCTTATCTTTTGTGAAATCAACACCGGGAAGTTACTATAGGATGTGCTAATCCTAACAAGTCAAAAATGGATTGAAGGCAGGTGCTGTAGTCTTTCTTGTGCCCCCAGAGGAAAGCTTATTTGAAGTCGAACTTTGATTTTCCTTAAGACTTCCAATCATGTGGCTTTTCTTGTATGGAGCTTTATGTAATTAAAAAAGTCCTTTTATATACGTTTTTTCATTCTGCTAACATGAGTCCTTGTGATTGACCAATAGAAAGCAGCTTGAAGTCATATATGGCTAATTCCATGCGTTTGCTTTATCTCTTACTTGGAGTTGTCAGCAGTTCACCAAGAATCCAGTTTTCTGTGCTTCTCACATGGTTCAGTTAATTCTAGGGCTCACAGACTTCATTTTTAACCTAAGAGAAAGTTTTGGATTATGGCTTAGCTCTTTGTGTTAGGCCTTTGTGATTTTGTTTTCTCTAACTTCACACATACATTCTACTTAAACATGTATTCTTTCCACCATACCCTTAAAAAAAGTAAGGGAGTTAGGTACCACTGAAAATACTTAACCTCAAATGTAGGGAGAATCCTGTCTCAGCTAGTGACCCTCACTGAGGACCATGAAATGTTTATACACATAGCTAGATTTTTCTTCAGACAGCTGTCATTAGCTACTTTTGGCCTATTCTTGATCATTCTCCTTGATCTGTAACTTTCATATCAGAAGTAAGAAGACTTCCAAAGACAAACAATAGTGGTGGATAGGTCTCCAGAAACTTTTGGTAAGTCACTATTGGCGCTCAGTTCACAGTTTGGGAAGGACTGGGCAAATCTGAACTGACTCTTGGTAGCAACTGAATTCTTCCAGTAGAGGACCTTTGGAGAGGATAAAGGTGGAAGGCATCCATAAACATGGTACTTTCAGACCAATCTGACTTGAATTTGCTTGCTTAGGTCACAGAGAAGAGACTAACTCAGTGGCTCTTTGAACTTACTTCCTCTATCCATGTTTTCTGGCCATGCGTTTTCACAGGCTTTATCTCAGTTTATTTATCATTATATTACCCCCCCCCCCATGTTTGCAGATGAGAAAATTGAGGCCCAGAAACATTTAATCAGTGAGTGGCAGAGCTGGAATTAAAAGCTACCTCTTTCTGATTTAGAATCTCTTTCTAAGCATACCATATCACTTCCCTTGATTTGTTAATGCCATTTTAAAGGAAGGGCTGATTTGGGGATACCCCTCAGCTATCCTCAATTGATTTTCCTTGGAAACTACATTACTCTCTTCACATAGTTGTGAGCAATTCACTTGAACATCAGTGTTCCTGTTCATTCGTCTATTCAAATGATAGTTACCAGATGTTTAATATGTACCACATCCTATACTGTACAAGGTGCTGTGTATATGGTAGACAAACTGGTCATGACTCCTGTATTCTTCATACTTAATGGCTAGTGGGGAAGAGTAACATTAAATCACCATACAAATCAATGTGTATAGTTAAAATTGATACAATCCTTGGGACATAAGAACTAGATTCTGTGACAGAGACAATTAAGAGAGGATTTGGGGAGGTGGATATTACCCAAACAAAACTGGATGTTGGCTAGTGATTTGGGGTGTTTAAATAGGTCATGGACCATCAAGGTCACAGCTGGGTCTGTGTGTCTAGAGTGTTTCTGTTTATTTGATGTGCTCCGGCCAGATCCACTAACCTGAATCTGCTGCTTCCCAAAGAGGACTCTTCTTGGAGGACAAGAGTACAGTAAATGAGAAAGTTTTGGAGGATTTATGCAAATATATTATCACTATGGAGATAGTAATCTTAAATTCATACTTTATGATGCCTGGAATAATAACGCCTTCATATGTAAAATAGGATGTACCAATAACCAGCAAGAATGGAGCTGATCTTACTAAGTGAAGCCAGTTTCTCCACAGCACAGAGAAGAGTCAGTCAAATATAAAGCTTGACAAAATAAGTTATTCAGAGGAAGACATACCATATGATTTCACTCATATGTGGAATTTAAGAAACAAAACAAGCAAAGATAAAAAATGAGAGAGTGAGAGAGAGAGAGAGAGAGAGAGAGAGAGAGAGAGAGAGAATGAGAAACAGACTCTTAACTGTAGAGAACAAATTGATGATTACCAGAGGGGAGAGGGAAGGGGAATGGGTTAAGTAGATGATGGGAATTATGGAGGGCACTTGTGATGAGCAAGGGTGATGTATAGAAATGTTAAATTACTGTATTGTACACTGGAAACTGATATAACACTGTATGTTAACTAACTGGAATTAAAATAAAAAATTAAAAAAATATGAAGCTTGAAAATATTTTGTTTCCATAGATTTTGTCGTAATGCCAAATATGCTTCCATTTCCTTTCAGAGTTTTAGGATACTTTATGGGAAAAGCAATTTTCCCGTCTTTTAGTTTTGAGATTCATGTGCTAAGCATAGAGTGTAACGGGTTCAGGAGTCAAAAGTGAATTTGATACCAGTTTTGCACTCCTGACTTGCTCTGCAACATTGGACAAGTTACTTTATCTTAGTAGCTTCAGGTTCCTTATCTCTAACATTAGAATGAACAATAACCCTAATATAGGGTTATTATGAGGCTTAAGCTCAATGATATGAAGTTCTTAGTATAGTGGCTGGCAAATATTAAGTGCTTAGGAGATTACCGTTAGTTTTGATTTCTTCATGGAGCTTAATACTTTTGAAATTATCTTTCTTATTTATCTTTCTCATTTCTTGACTGTCTTCCCTACTTAGCGACCATGTCTGTCTTGTTCACAGCTGAATCCTTAGAGAGGAATGGTTTGTGGCAGTAGGTACTTAGGAACCATCTAACAAGTAAAGAATGCTTTATATGTTATTCATGTCTGTCATAAGCCCTTGCGTTGGAAGGTACAATAGTGAACATTACCCAGAATCTGCACCCATTTAGTGGGATAGACAATCTAAAGACTTGTACCATTATTGTCAACGCAGTACTTTGAAAGACTATTTTGGCGGGCACCTGGGTAGGTCGGTCAGTTAAGTGTCTGACTTTGGCGCAGGTCATGATCTCACCATTTGTGGGTTCGAGCCCCACATAGGGCTCTCTGCTGTCAGTGCAGGGCCCGCTTCGTATCCTCTGTCTCCCTCTCTCTCTGCCCCTTTCCTGCTCCCACACACGTTCTCTCTCTCCTTCAAAGATAAATAAATATTAAAAAATTTTTTTTCTAAAATAGGGGCACCTGAGTGGCTCAGTCAGTTAAGTCCAACTTAGGCTCAGGTCATGATCTCACTGCTTGTGAGTTTCAGCTCCGCATCAGGCTCTATGCTGACAGCTCGGAGCCTGGAGCCTGCTTCAAATTCTGTCTCCGTCTCTCTGCCCCTCCACTACTCATGCTCTGCTTCTCTCTCTCTCTGTCTTTCTCTCTCAAAAAATATAAAATGAAACCTTAACAAAATTAAAAAAATTTTTTTAAAAAGACTATTTTTAATAGAAGTTTAAAGTTCATAGCAAAAATTGTGGAAAGTTTAGAGATTTTCCACATACTTCCTGCCCCCACACATACCCCCACTGTCAACATCCCCCACTAGAGTGGTACATTTGTTACAATCATTGACACATCATTATTGCCCAAAATCCATAGTTTACATTAGCGTTCACACTTGGTGTTGTATGTTCTGTGGGTTTAAACAAATGTATAATGACATGTATCCATTATTATAGTATCATACAGAATAGTTTCACTGCCCTAAAAATCCTCAGTGTTCTGCCTGTTCATCTCTCCCTTCCCCCACCCCAGTCCCTGATAATCACTGATCTTTTCACTACCTCCATAGTTTTGCCTTTTCCAGAATGTAATATAGTTGGAATCATACGGTATGTAGCCTTCTGAGATTGACTTCTTTCACTTAGTAGCATGTAATTAAGCTTCTCCATGTCTTTTCACAGCTTAATAGCTCATTTCTTTTTAGTGCTGAATAACATTCCATGGTCTGAATATAATGGTGGACAAACTGCTCATGACTCCTGTATTCATTTTCTCTCAAAAATTAAACATTAAAAAAAAGAAATAAAAGGACATTGTTATATCCAAGGTCATCTGAGTTTTCTCCTAAGTAATTGTCTAGAAGTTTTATAGCTTGTTTTACATTTAGGTCTGTGATCCACTTTGAGTTGATTTTTATGAAAGGTGTAATGTCTGTCTAGATTAATTTTTTTTGCATGTGGATATCCAGTTCTTCTATCACTCATCATTTGTTGAAAAGACTATCTTTGTTCCATTGTATTGCTTTTGCTCCTTTGTTGAAGATGAGTTGACTGTATTCGTGTGGGTTTATTTCTGGTTCTCTCTTCTGCTCCACTGATCTATTTGTTTTCACCAGTACCATATCGTCTTGATTACTGTAGTCGTATACAGTAAGTCTTGAAGTCAGGTAGCATCAGTCCTAAGACTTTGTTTATTCTCCTTCTATATTGAATTGGTCGTTCTGGGTCTTTTGCCTCTCCAAATAAACTTTAGAATCCATTTCTCAATATCCACAAATTAACTTGCTGGGATTTTGATTGAGAATGGGTTAAATTTATAGATCCAAGTTGGGAAGAACTGACATCTTGGCAACATTGAGTCTTCCTATCCATGAATATGGAACATTTCTCTATTTAGTTCTTCTATGATATCTTTCATAAGAGTTTTGTAGTTTAGGATTGTAAAGGATTGTAAAATCCCTTGCATTTTTTTTAAGATTTATACACAGGTATTTTATTTTGGGGGAAGTGCTAATGTAATGTGTTCTTAATTTCAAATTCCACTTGTTCATTGCTGGTATATAGGAAAGCAATTAACTTGCACGTTAACCTTGTATTCTGCAATCTTACTATAATCACTTTTTCTTTTTTTTTTTTTAATTTTTTTTAACGTTTATTTTTATTTTTGAGACAGAGAGAGACAGAGCATGAACGGGGGAGGGTCAGAGAGAGGGAGACACAGAATCCGAAACAGGCTCCAGGCTCTGACCTGTCAGCACAGAGCCTGACACGGGGCTTGAACTCACGGACCGCGAAATCATGACCTGAGCTGAAGTCGGCCACTTAACCGACTGAGCCACCCAGGCGCCCCTATAATCACTTTTTCATTCCCAGAGGTTTTGGTTGATTTTTTCAGATTTTCCACATAGATAATCATGTCAGTGTGCAAAGAAAGATAGTTTTATTTTTTTCTTACAAATGTGTATACTTTTACTTCCTTTTCTTGGTTTTGTTTTTGCTTTTTGTATTAGCTAGAATTTCCAGTACAGTGTTTAAAACCAGTGGTGAGAGATGACATCTTCCCTTGTTCCTGATCTTAGTGGGAAAGCTTTGAGTTTCTCATTGTTAAATATGTTACCTGTAGATGTTTATAGATGTTATTTATCAAGTTGAGGAAATTTTTCCCTATTCCTAGTCTGTTGAGAGTTTCATCACAAATGAATGTTTGATTTTGTCATATACTTTTTCTGTATCTGTTGATATGATCATGTGATTTTTTTTTATTAACCTATTGATGTTATGGATTACATTAACTGGTTTTCAAATGTGAACCAGTTTTGTCTACTTGGAATAAATCCAATTTGGTTATGGTGTATAATTCTTTTTTACACTGTTGGATTTGATTTGTTAATTTTTTGAGAATATTTGTATCTGTATTCATGAGAGATACTGGTCTGTAGTTTTCTTTTCATATAACGTCTTTGTCTAGTTTTGGTTTTAGGTTAATACTGGCCTATAGAATGGCCAACTCATTATAGAATGAGTTAGGAAGTAGTCCCTCCGATCCTGGTTTCTGGAAGATGTTTTAGAGATTGATATAATTTCTTCCTTAAATGTTGGTAGACTTTACCAGTGAACCCATCTGGACCTGATGCTTTCTGTTTTGGAAGGATATTGATTATTGATTCAATTTCTTTAATATAGGTCTATTCAGAGTGTCTGCTTTTTCTTGTGTGAATTTTATGTAGATATGAATTTCTGACCTATATCATGTTCCTTCTCTCTGAGGAACTTCTTTTAACATTTCTTGCAAGGCAGGTCTACTGGCTAAAAATTCCCTCAATTTTTGTTTTTGTTCATTTGAGAAAGTTTTATTTCTCCTTCACTTTTGAAGGATAGTTTTGAAGAGTACAGAATTCTAGGTTGGTGGGGTTTTCTCTCAACATGTTAAATATTGCCATTCACTTTCTTCTTGCTTAGCCTCTGAGAAGAATTGAATATAATTCTGATTTTTGTTCCCTTATAGGTAAAGTGTTTTTTGTTTTATTTTGTTTGCTGTGGCTTTTTTCAAGATTTTTCTTTGTCTTGATTTTCTGAAGTTTGAATATGATATGCCTAGGTGTGGTATTTTTGGCATTTATTCTTCTTGGTGTTTTCTGAGCTTCTTGGATTGGTGGTTTTGTGTCTGACATTAATTTGGGGAAATTTGCATTCATTATTATTCCTTCATTATTCCTTCAAATATTATTTCTGTTTCTTCTCCACTTGGTATTCCCATTACACATATATTATACCTTTTGTAATTGTCCCATAGTGCTTGATACTCTGTTTTTTTTGGGAGGGGGTATTGTTTGTTTTTGTTTGTTGGTTTGCTTTTCAGTTTTAGAAGTATCTATTTTTATATTCTCAAGTGTAGAGAGTCTTTCTTCAGCCATGCCCATCTATTAATGGGTCCGTAAAAGGCATTCTTCATTTCTGTTACAATGTTTTGATTTCTAGCATTTCTTTAAAAAAATGTTAAATTTTCATTTCTCTGCTTGCATTATCCATCTGTCCTTGTATATTGTCTATTTTTTCCATTCAATTCCTTAGCATGTTGTTCATAGTTAAAAGAAATTCCTAATCTGATAATTCTACCATTCCTGCTATATCTGACTCTGGTTCTGATGCTTGTTCAGCAAAACGTGATGGGGTTTTGTTGTTGTTGTTATTGTTTTTAACATGCCTTGTAATATTTTGATGAGAGGTGGATATGATGTACCCAGTAAAAGGAAATCAATCTTTCATAATGTACTTGTAATGTGGGGGAAAGGGAAGCATTCTACAGTTTTATGATTAGGTTCAGTCTAACCGTGAGCCTCTGCCCCTGGACCATGAACTTCACCAGTGCTTCTTAGTTGCTTTGTTGTTTTTTCTCCTCCTGTCCCTTAGGGAAAGGATAACTAATGTGGAGGGACCTGGAGATGGGTATTTCCCTCAGCAAGGACCCCCCTAGGACCTGGAGGGGTTCCTACAGGAGTTCCTCCCTTGGACTAATGTCCCCCCTCACCTCTGTCCCACATGACTTGGAACTGAACTAATGTTTTCCTTAAAAAAAAAAAAAAGAAAGAAAGAAAAGAGAGAGGAAAGTGAATTAGACTCCAAAAATATACCCATGCTGTGGCTGGACCCCTGGCTCTCTACTGACCTTGTTTTCTCAGGATGGATTTTTGCTGTTTGGCTCTTAGTACCTGCCTCAGGTAGAATGAGAAAAAGCAACTAAACAACTTATCAGCTAGCAACTAAGGCTAGAGAAGGCCTATTTTCCTTTCCCTGGGTAGATGAGGCTCTGGTAAAATTGTTTTCCTGAGAGCAGGTGTTCTTATGAATGAAGTACTCTGGTGTATTTCAAGATGGTTCCTTTTCACCTTTCCATGTTAGAAGTACCAGGAGACATTTCTCTGATATTTTCATGGGAAGCTGGTCAAGTTCATGGAGGTAAAACTCACCAAAGTGTGGCAGCCTCTCTGTGACTGGGTCCCCCTGTAGTTTCTCTCTCTTAGTCTTGTCCACACTGAGCCTCCAGCAATTCATCAATTACAATTCAGGTTTTCCTACCTTGGGACTGGTTCCCATGGAGATTTCTGCTCCGATAAGTTATGATTCATTGTATCTGCCTGTCTGTCTCTTCAGTAAGGAGCAGTGGTTTGCCCTGTGGCCTTACTTTTCTGATGGATCTGAGAATAGTTGTTCATTTTCCAGTTTCGTCAGCTTTTCGCTTGTTAGGGTGCGTGGCTATTTGTAAGCTCTTTACATGCTGGACTGGAAACTGGAAGTTCTTTTTGCCCATTTTTAAATCATGTTGTGCAATTTCTTACTGTTGAATTTTAAGAGTTTTTGTATATTTTGGATAATAGTTCTTTATCATATATGTCTTTTGAAAATATTTTCTTCGCCTTTGTGGCTTTATTCTCATTTTCTTGAGTGCATGTACACTTTTAAGAAAAATCTTTTTTTCCCCTAGAAGCTGTGAGATGGTCATAGTAAACCTTCTTTCAAAAGCTCGTAACACAATACATTCAGCTCTCAAATGCTTTCTTAGCATGAGAAGCTGGGTAAGTATTTTGAGATGTTAAACCTCATTTAAAAATAATTTTTTAATTTAGTTCTGGAATTAGACTATGCACTTGCCCAAGATTCCTAGATTTCACTGGCATGCAGTGCTCATGAGGTTCCATTACTTCCTTCTCTTTTAGTGGGAGGCAAATTTTATAATATCTTCCCTCTGCTCTTTCAGGTCCAAGTACAGAGGGTTGTGAGCAGAGAGTTCTTAGGAGCAAATTCTAGAATCTAACCTTAGACGAGGGCCTCACAGCATCTTAACAGTGGTCACCATAGCTCAATGCCAGGTGCTGGTCTCTTACAGCAGTAACACTTAAATGTCACTCTTAAACTCATAGCATGATTTTTCCCACACTTTTGTTTCTTCTGAAAGTTATTTAAATCTAACTTCTGCCACTTACATAGGCTGTACCATTCTCTTAATTTATTTTAGTAACTCCCCTCTCCAACTCACCACAAAATCAAGTGGAAACAAATACAGCGGCTCACCTATTGAGTCTTTTGTCCTACCATCCATGAAAAAGTTGAGATTTATTGGTCAGTTGGCTGCGGCATGCTCATCCCATTCATATAGTAGGAAAGCTTTCAGGAAATCCTAGCATTCCTTTGTTTCCTTTCTCAGCTTAAAATACAGACATACTGGATATCCTGCTAGGGTGAGAATTTCTTAGAAAATGAAAGCCATTTCTAAGATTTGTGTTATAGCACATGAGTTTAAACAGATTTTCTCTAGATTTGAATGTTGATGACCCCATAGGCAAGAAAACTCTTGGATGGTGTAGATGTCATGGGTTTAAAAAAGTAAAGACAGTTTTCTGGAAGGTAGATTGGACTTAGATCTTATTTCTTGTGACTATTAGGAAGATACAAATATTTTATGGAAGAAAAGAGGATTATAACAAGGGCTTTGAGAATCTCTGGGTATCGATGCTTCTAACATTGAAAAGAGCATTGAAAACATCCTTCTTGAAAAGTCCTGTGCTCTTGCTGGTTCATGCTTTATCAGGTGGAGAAAAACAATTTAGCTCATAAAATGATAGAAGATATAACATTTGTAATAATTTACATACCCGCCCATGGCAGGCAGAATGATGCCTGACCCCCCCCCCCCACCCCGCAAGATGTCCAGGATTAATCCTTGAAATATGAATATGTTGGGTTCCAGGCAAAGCAGAATTAATATTGCTAATTAGCTGACCTACAAATAAAGAGATCATCTTGGATTATCTGGGTGGCTCGAATGTAATCACAACGGTCCTTAAAAGTGAAAGGTAGGCAAAAGAGAGAATCAGAGAAAAAGATGTGAGGATGGGAACAGGGTCAGATAGATGCCATGCTGCTGGCTTTGGAGGTGGAAGAAGGGGACAATGAGCCAAGGACTTGAGGCAGCCTCTGGAAGCTAGAAAAGGCAACTGAATGAATTGTCTTCTAGAGCCTCCAGAAAGGAGCACAGCCCTGCTGACACTGTGTGTTGGATTTCTGATCTATGTAATTATAAACTAATCAATTTATGTGTAAGCCACGGAGTTTGTAGTAATTTGTTGTGGCAGCAATAGAAAACTAATACAACATCAATAAAATTTTTTGGTCTAGTAGGGAAGTTGTTCACAATTTGATAAAAATAAGGAGTTCTTGTCAGGGAGATTGACTCCAGACATCGAATGGTCACAGGCTGCTCAAGGAAGTGAGGGTCACATGCTCATTCACCTTCAGCTTTGTTCTGTTCAGGACATCGTGCCCTGATCAGCCATGGCTCACCCGCTCAGCTCTGGGAAGCATGGCAGGAAACAAAAGACAGGGCTTAGCCTCAACATGACAAACACTTATTCTTTTCTCTCTGTAGCTATGCCCTAGCATTATGTTAACCAGAAAAATTTCATTTGGTATTGTTTTAGAATTACATCCAACCCTAATCACTTGAGGGAAAATGGAAATAAGTTCTCTTCCTTGCTGGGTTGGTTGTCTTTAGTAAATCCTTATTTATTTTTGCCAAATGGGCCCAACTTTCACCCAGAAGCACTGTGGGAATTCTCTGTGGGAACGTGTGGTGATTGTAGAACCCTAGCTTAACGGGCTGGAAGTGATGGTTCTGTTAAAGTAGACCCTGAAGGGATGCTGTCAAAGACTTCACCTCAGGTCATAACTGAACCAGGCTAGCTTTCTTTTCGTGAAATGAGATCAAAATGTTTCTATGAAATACCTTTTTTTTTTTTTTTAATGTCACTTGGCCAAGAGAGGGAGGACACACAGTTATCTTTCTTTTGTAGAAAAGGATGCCAAATTGCTCAGCAGATTTTTTTATGTGCATTTGTTTGGAAACCACAAAATAAAACTGCCAAAAAAAAACCCCTGAAAGGCAGGGTACATATATCCTGAGTGGTAACTGGAATGTATTCTGGTTTTCAATCCGGCTTTGATAATTGAAAGCAGTGGTCTTGACCATTTTCTAGCAGTTGGTGGGAGTGATTGATCACAAACCTGTTTAGGAACCTGCTAGAAACTATGGATCATCATCCATTTAGAAAAAAAGCACATCACCAAATTTTGCATATGGTTTAGGGATTCCCAAACTTCCATAAGTTCATCAAGGGGCCCTCCAGGCAAATGCTCCTGAGCATGGGTGATGACACATGACAGGTAGGTGGCCATTAGGAGTCAGAGGAGGGCAGTGCTCCTACCGTATATCATGATGGGGCAGAGAAGTATGGTTCTGAAAATTAAATTCATTAATTTCATTAAAGTAAATTTAATGGTTTAAAAAAGGTATATCTGAATCTTTAAAACTAAAAAGGAGTGTTTTTGAATTAGTTTCATGTTTTTCTTATGACTTTTCTCTTATTTGACTTTTTTTTTTTTACGTGTGTGTGTGTGTGTGTGTGTGTGTGTGTGTGTATGCATGCGTGTGTGGGAGAGAACTTAGCTCTTGGGAATGACATGTAAATCAATGCTATATTGAGTTTTTGTAAGCATAGGGGAGAAAAGTAGTCCTAAAAATGATGGGATACCACAGTCCTACCCTCATACTCAGTGTATGAGGTTTTACACAGCACATTTTGTAAGGTTCTTGACGAGCTTCGCGATAGCACCTTTTTGTGGTTGGGTTGTGAGCTACAGCCTTGTACTGATTTGTTAAGGATGTATTAATTCATCTTGAACCTAAGACAAATCTCAACCCGCTTTACAGACTCTGTGGTTGTCAGAATGTTGCCTGTTCCCTACCCCAGACCCAACCCTGTTTCTTCTGCTGTCCTTCATTGCGGCTACGGCCCGGGCAGCGTGCTAGCAAGACGCATTCACAGTTGATTGTTCACAACTGCTACCTTCCAGAAGTGGAGGGAGGAGACACTGAGGAGGCGCCAAGCTGTGGTGGCAGAAAATGGATGAGAGAGGAGAAATTGATGACAAGGTCTTGGAATGGAAAATAGAAGACACCTTACAGAGCAAGGGTGTAAAACCCATCACACTTAAGAAATAATCTTAAATTTGGATGGGAACAAATTATAGACCTTTTGGTTTTCTTTCTCTGGAAGAACAGGGATTATAAAACCTTTGTCCTTTTGGTCCCCTCTTCAGACAGTTGTGGGTTGGGGTTAGGGGAAAATTTTATAACCGTGGAGCATTTTGTAACTGTGAAGTGCAACAGAAATGCTAAGTACTTTTTGCTGTTAATGTGGCCTTAACTGCCAGGGACTGCTCTGGAGCTAACGTGGAGAATTGAAGGGTAACGAGGATGGAGGGCCCTTGGCAGCAGAAGCCTAGAGGGGAGGACAGCAGCTCTTTCTGTGGCTTCTAGCTTTTTCTTTTAATTTTTTTTAATGTTTACTTTTGAGAGAGAAAGAGCACGAGCGGGAGAGGGGCAGAGAGAGAGGGAGACACAGAATCTGAAGCAGGCTCCAGGCTCTGAGCTGTCAGCACAGAGCCAGACGTGGGGCTTGAACTCACAAACCGAGAGATCATGACTGATGCCCAACCGACTAAGACCCCCAGGTGCCCCTAGCTTTTTCTAATCATGGTAAAAGTGCCTGGAGAACCAGATCTTATGAGTGGAAAGCACATTGCTGGCTTCTCTGCTCAGCATAACTAGTCCCTTGTAAGAAAACAGAGTTTTTGCCTTGTTGTCTTTGACCTTTATCTTCTCTTTGAATAACCAGCTCCATGGTGGTAACAAGACCTTTCCAAGGTAGGCTTGGTGGCAGTGACCCACTTTTGAGGTCGGATTTGGGTGGAGAAGTGCCTACAGTGAAGGATATTATTTAGAGTGATTAAAAACAACCCTCTTACTGATCTATGGGATACAGTCCACAGTCTTAATCAAAGCTTCCTTGGTGTTCCAGACATCTGTTGGCTATTTCACCCGTATCATTCTCCTGAGTCAAGGTCAGCTTCTGAACATTTTTCTCATACCTGACCTGTGTTCCTGTGGGTCAGTTAAAGAAAAATGCCTTGGATGCTCATGGGCTGGGGTTTATTAGAAGAGCAAAGACTCCCAGAGGCCCTTGAGTCAGCAGCTTCATGTGAGGTCTCTTCCCTTTCCTTCTTCCTCTCTGTTCTTTCATCCACCCCCAGTAAGCTGCTTCTTCCCTTCTCTTTCCTCCCCAGCCTTTCCTTCATTTACAGCAATCAATGGTATTAATTCATTCATTTAGCAAATGTTTGTTGAGTGTCTGCTAAGAACAGGCTCCATTCCTGGCTCAGGGGACAGAGCAGTGAGTATATCCCCTACCATGGCCTATCAAGTCCTCATGATCTGTCCCTATGACCTCTGTGCCTCATCTCCTTCTCTCCCCTTACTTACTCCCTTTGTTCCTTACTCCATGGCTTTCTTGATGTTTCTCAAACACACCATTCTGCCATGGCTCCCCACTCTGCCTGGAAGACTCCTTAGAAATCTGTAGGGCTCATTCCCTCACCTTCTGGAGGATTTCACATCATTGTCAAATTCACATTGGGCCTTCTCTGAATACCTTGTGTGAAGTAGCCACCTCTGACCCTCTAATGTCTGATCACCCCTGCCTGCTTTAATTTTTTCCACTGTACTTTTCACTTTCTGACTTAGTATATATTAACAAATTATTATTTTATTGTCTACCTCCCCTCACTACAGGTATGCTCCATGAAAACAGGGGCCGTATCCCCAGTGCTGAGAATAGTGTCTGAACATAGGCCTTAACAAATAGTCATTGAATGAAGACTGAATGAGTAAAAAGATGAATGATTGGGGAAATGAATGAAAATCCCAAGGTTTCTGACCTCAAAGAATGGTGCACTGGAGACATAAAATCAATAAGATAACTCTAGCTTGTGTATTCTGGTAGTGACTCAGGGACTGGGTTCTAGAGTCTGTCACAGTTCACATCTCTGCTTCACTTAGTAGCTGTGTCTTCGAGGGCCAATTACCTCAGCTCTCTGGGCCTGGTTTTCTCATTTGCGAAGTATGAATAATAATAATAATAATAATAATAATAATAATAATAATAATAGCAGCATGGAGGATTATTGTGGGAATTAAATGAAACAATCCATATAGAGTGCTTAGCACGGTACCTGGCGTGTGGTAAGGAGCCAGTATTATCTGCCATTATTATTGGGTCACTTGCTGGAATCCAGTGGAGCCTGAAAAGTTCTTCAGCATTATCCCCATCCTGGTCTGGTATTACTGAGACTTTTCTGTTATGGAGCGAAAATTAGAAAGTGCCTCCTACCAGAAAGACTGTCCCTGAGGACAACTTTTATCGTAGGATTTCTTTGAACCACAAATGCTTCTGTCCCCTCTTCAAACACATATTAAACATTTCATTTGTTCAGATAGGCTCCAAATAATACTATCTGTCCCCTCTGGAAATAACTGTTTCCTGTTTAAATGTCAGCAACCAGTTAAACATTATGGGTTTTTTTTTTCTTGTAATTTTTAGGCCGCAGTAAATAATTGTTTAAGACTGTACTTTAAGAGGCATCTGTAAATCTTTATTTCGCCTTGTGATACAGGGAAAACCATGTCAAAAGTCGTTCTGACAATTTGTATTTTAATTTAAGTTTTATGAGTTCCCATTTAAAGAAGGCCAGTTTCTCATTGGCAAGCCTTCTTAAGAGGTTGAAGCTTTGATCTTAAATCCTAGGGAGACTTTGCAGAAATTGGAGGTGACATTGTTGACAGGTTTGTCTGTAGCTATTCTAGTGCCATTAATTAAACACACACACACACCCCTTTTATTTACTCCCCTGGAGTAAATGAATTGAACTTGACTTTGGTTTTTGATTGGAAGCTATGAGAGGGTCCAGGAAACATCAAAGAAATGCTCTTAATCTAGTAAAACTAACTCTCAAATGACCTAGCTTGAACATTAAAGCGTTCTTGATTCCAGTGCAGGTCTAGTTTCTTTTCTGTAAGGCGTTAATTCCCTTTAATGATAAAAAAAAAAAGTGCAGGGGCAAATAATCATCCCCTCCGCATAAAATTCCAGAGGGTTATAGGCTCTTTAATTTTATCTCGCTTCTGAAGGTCTCCTTTGTAAAACTGTGTATGCGTTTTTCTCTTGTCTTTTTGTACTGCTTATACCTTTAAGATCTTAGAACTTTATTTCTTTTGCATTTCAATTTTAGATTTTTGGAATGGTCACAGCTGTCCTAAAGCTTTTTATGATCCTAGACCTTTAGGAATGAAGGCATGGACAGGTTAAGACAAAAAGCCAGATGGTGCCTTTGTAGCAACAGAGTAGTTGAGTAGCCTCGTAGTTGAGAGGTCTGTTTTCATGTCTGCTTGGGGAGCCCCACCAGACCATTCATTTGCCCCCAAACAAGTAGCCATCAGCCTGCCTCATGGGAGCCCAGCACCATTTGAAGCACTAAAGAGCAGTGAGCAAAAGAGACAGAAATCCTGTTCTCTTGGAGTTTATGTTCCAGTGGACAATTAACACAATAACTAGGTTACACAGTCTCCACAGAAGACTGTGAAAGAAAATAAAGCAGTATTATGGGGTGGGCAGGGGAAGCCTCACTGATAAAGTGACACTGGAGCAGAGACCCGCAGGAGCTGAGGGAGGGAGCTGTTGGCATGGGGGGTGGGGGAAAGGGCCCCAGTGAGCGCAGAGATTCTGAGGCAAGAGGATGCCTGGTGTGAGTGGAGCAGCAGGGAGGCCAGTGAGGCTGAGGAAAAGTGAGCAGGTGTAGGAGGCAAGGTCAGAGGAATCAGAGCAAGTCCCTTTGGGCCCTGTGAGGCAGGCGTGACTTTGGCCTTTCTTCAGAGTAAGACGGGAGCCACAGGAGGGTTCTGAGCAGAGCAGTGATGGGATGTGGTTTATGTTGAACAGGATTGCTGTGGCAGCTGGGCTGGATCCAAGAGACTGGTTAGGTGGCTTTGGCCTTGATCTAGACCAAAGGTGGTGGATGGAAGTGATCTAGACCAAAGCCAGGATGGAAGTGATGAGAAGTGTTTGGATTCAGGGTACGTTATAAAGGCAGAGCCCAAAGGATTTCCTGGTGGACGAGATGGAGAACAGCCTGGGCCCCTGGACTATGCACGCTTCACACGTGGTTTGCCTTCTTAGTGATGGTCCTCATTGGTCTCCAGAGTATTGTCAACCAGTCATTCTGGTCCTGATAAGGAATCTGTAGACACGCTGATGGCTGAGAGAAATATCCATGGGGTCTTCTGCACACACGTTCTGAGCAGATGGTACCAGGTTAATTAATAAGAGCTACCATCACTCACCAGTGTGAGTTGCTTAGTCCTTCTTGACACCATCTGACTGGACCTGTGGCATCACATTCTCAAAGGGGACCCGTGATAGGTCCTCACGTCATTCCAACCGGCAGCTTGGCCCTGAGTCTGAAAAATGTAGAGAAAGAACAGCGAAGTATGAGAAGCTACAGTGAAGACAAAGAAGAGGAAGATCAGGACATTTTTGGTACAAACAGCTCGAAAAAGAAATACCAGGAGCGGATCTTTCCCTTTGTGTCTCTCGTAGCTTCAGTTGGAATATAAAAGGTGTGGTATTTCACAGATAACCAGAGAGAATTAATGAACTAAGATAGAATATGACAAAAACAAAGATTCAGTCCCACATTTAGTCCCTGAGGGCTGGCGGGAGAAGAATTTGTGGATCTCTCCTCAGATAGGTGGAAGCTACGGTGGCCGTCCCAGAGCCCTGCTCTTCACCCGCCCTGATCTTTCCTACTTCAATAAACCACAAAGTCTGTTGTGAGAGAAGATGAGTACATGGTTCACTCTGATGGTGGCCACGGAGAGAGCCAAAAAATCTGTTTGTTTAGGAGAAATCTCATTTCCCATCCCTGCCTTGCTCATACGGGGCTGAATACATCTTAATCTAAGTTCTTATCTCAGGAAAAGCGAAGGGTGGCCCTGGAAGCCCTCTGAATAGCAGGTGCAGACAGAATGAAGAGGGCTAGGGAGGGTGGAGGCCTGTGGAAAATATGTTCAGGAGGCCAAGAAGTCCATAAGGCTGATGAGCTCGAGAAAGGAACAGGTGCAGGGGAGGGGGGCCAATGCCTAAGGGTGCAGACTGGAACCTACCAGGATAGGGTGATAGGGAGACCAGATGGGCTGGCATTCGGTCAAACCAGATGGTGGGCTTTTATTTTTAAAAGGATTTGTAAATCCTAGGAACAAGGAACATAAGGGTACTGGGGCCTTTAATCCCATTAGTAGAGGACAAAAGTGTTCTCTTTAAAAATGTAAACCTACCAATTATAGAATTTCTCTTATCAAAACTTTGGGACAGAGTACCAGCTTGTGAAATGCCAAGAAATCTCTGGCTTCTTCATTGAGAGGAAGAGAGGAACTGCAGAAATAGGGCATTTGTTGTGAGTTACTGAAAAGCCTACTCCTCAAGAATTTAAAGTGTACATTTGGAACCAAACAAAATGTGATATATTTATACAAAAGAGTCTTGCTTACATATGGAGTGGGAAGGACAGCTAACTGTAATTAGGGACTGATTCGTTATTTAGTAAATTTTGAGTTTATAATGAGACAAATTAAAAAATTGTGAAGCACCTGTCACTTTCTAAAAAGTTGTCCCCCTGGGTCCCCTTCCTTGGTTCCCTGGCTCTTCTCCTGGTTGCATAAAAATTCTGTTCTTCAGCCCTTCTCTCAGCCTTTCCTGGAGGGTCCAGAATTACTTCCGTAACCCTTCTCCTCAGGGACTTCTCCTCGAGGAGACCAGACTCGTGAGCATAGCAGGGAGTCGTTACGGGGCACGTGTGGTGGTACGAGTGTGAAGGTGGCACAAGGCACAGGCAGGGCCACAAGGTCCTTCAGTAGATGGAGCAGAGGGCTGTGTCTCCAGCCCCCAAGGAACCTACCGTCTTTGCTGAATGTGACACCTGACCCTCCCTCTGAGAGGAAAAGCCTAAGTTCTTCCGAAGAATTTCAAAGAGATGTCAAATATTAAGGGAAAGTTTTAAGTAGTGCAATTCCTTGTTAAATCACTGTTTTTGGTTAGAGTATCCATATGCCCAATAAGTAAATCCCAGCACCATCAGTTTTTGATGCTATTGCATAAATATTTCTTTCCGTAATTACTCCTGAAAAGTGTGACGTTTATCTCGTGTTTGCAATGGAATAGAGTTGCTTTCCAACCCCACTGAGTGGGTATTTTTGTTTTGATCCGTAAGGTATGGAAACCTGACAAGCCCAAACTGTGAAGAGGATGAAAGCCCCAGTTCATCAGAGTCTAAGATGGTGATCAGGAAGTAAGTATGCCTCTCTCTGCATTACAAGCTCTTAGTCAAGACTTATTATCTTAAAAGAATGTAATTCAGCAGAGTTTTTTTTTTTATTCCTTTCTAATGTTGTCATGGATTTTCTTGTAATGAGTAAAATCATATAGTTATATTTTGACCATCCAGTGATAATTCATTTATTCATCCAATAAAAATGTATCAGGCATCTGCCATGTGCCAGGCCCTGTGCTAAGGGGAACAGCTATGAACAAAATAAGTAAGTCTCCGCTCTTATGAAGTTGGTATTTTAGCAGAGGGACAAGGAATCCACACAAAAAAGAATGCAGTAGGGTAAAGGGGGCTAGATCCTGATGGAGAGTTTGATTCACAGAGGGTGCCAGGAGTGGACTTTCTGATCCGGTGGCATTGGAGCAGAGTCCTGAATGGGGTACGGGCTCGGCTTTGTGAATATCCAGGCAGGGAAAATATGGAAAATGCTCTGAGGCGGGAGCAGTGTTGGAGAAGTGGTAGGGAGATGAATGAGGCAAGAGCAGGTGCCAGAGGATGAGATCTATAAGGTAGTGGGGGCCCCAGACCACATGGGGACTTGAAGGCCTCGGGCAGGATGTTCAATTTTATTCTAAGGAACTAAGGAACATAAGAATTTAGAGGTTCTACGAAGAGCAGGGCTATGGCCTGATTTATATTTCTGAAGGTTTTTATGCATCTATGTGGAAAATAGACTCTGGCGGTGGACGGGGGCAAGAGCGGCAGCAAGGAGCCTGGTTAGGACACTTACAAGGGTCCAAGCAAGGGCTGCTGGTAGCATGGACTTTCGGAGAAAGAGGAGTGGGGTGGTGGTGGTGGTGCTATTAGTAGTGATAGTAGTAGTAAAAGCAGGAGTGACTTGTAGGAACAGCTTCTGCAGAGATCTTGAAGGTGTTTCTAGGAGGTTGTACCGATGAAGTGGACGGGGCATCTGAGAGAAAAAGAGGCCAGGACACCTCCAAGGGTTGTGGTGTAAGCATCTGATAGAGCAGAACCTTGGCTTTATGAGAGAAGAAAGACTGGCAAAGAGGAGCAGTATGGTGGGGAGCATGTGTCAAGAATTTCGTCTTAGACATACTAATTTTGAGACCGTTGGATGAGTCTAGATGGTTGGGAGAAGTCTGGACTGGAGGTACAAATCTGGGCATCCTCAGTTTATACCTGGTGTTTAAGGCTAGCAGGCCAGGTGTGCCCTCCTGGGAACAAAGGGCAGATAGAGAAGAGGAAGGTCCAGAGACTGAGCCTTGGTTTCCTCCAGTATTTAGAGTCAGGAAAGTAGAGGGTCCAGTAAGAGGAGCCTGGAACAGAGCAGCCAGTGGGGAAGGAGAAGAAAGAAGAAGTTGTGTCCAAAAGACAAGCAAAGAAGGAGTTTTGGGGGGGGGGGTGCTGCTGTGACCAATTATATCCATTACTGCTCAGATATCAAGCAAGAGGAGCCTGGGAAGCAACTACTGTGTTTGCAACATGTTGGTCTTTGGTCCCCTTGACAAGTGCAGCTGTCGTGGATGGAGGTGTGTGTGGGTCAAGAGAGGACAGAAGTTCGGAGAAGTTTTTCTATAAGAGAAGAGAAATGGGCAGGAGGATGATCTGGAGCAAAGGAGAGTTTTTTTTCAGTGTGTGTGTGTGTGTGTGTGTGTGTGTGTGTGTGTTAGCACTAGGTGATAGTTTAATCTGATGAGAATAGTGTGGGAGACACTGAAGAAACATGCAGGGGTGCAGGCCACTATAGGAGTGATGTTCTTGAGTAGATGGGCTGTATGCCAGGGTGCTTGAAAGTACTCTTAGTAAGTATTCATTCTTGGAGCCAAAAGTTTGGGCGGTTAATCCTATGGAATATTTTAACTCCTCAGAGGATTGACCGATGGAATCCTTTCTTCAGAAGCCAAAGATGTGAAGCTTAGAAAATTGAGTATCTTTTTAAGTCCTGAGTTAGGGAGTTTTATTATTTTATTGGATGGGCCATAACCTTCCAGAAAACCAGACAAACCAGTGTAGTTTTTTGAACGTCCAATGCAAGATGTGGTAAGTGGAACACATACTTTTATTCTTAGAGGGCTTGGGGAGGCTTCTTGGAGGAGGTGACAATTTGAGGTAGGCTCTGAAGGAGGGTGAAAATTTTGGTGGTAGGGCCATCTAGGCAGAGGGAACAGCGGGACCAAATCAGGGACACGCAGTGTATGTGACATTTTGGGAACAACACAGAACTGGTGTGGCTGCTTCATGATGTTGTCTGTACCAGGATGAGGGGAGTTGTAGAACCAAAGCTATCGCGAAGGGGGTTAATTTTCTCAAGAGAATGGGACGATCCCTGCTAAGCAGTAGACAGCCCTGAAAAGTTTTTGTAGGAAGGAACCAGTACAATCAAATAGGTGATCTGGGGACATGGCTTAGACGTACAGACTTCTTACTTAGAGTGTGGTCCATGTGCCAGCAGCATTGGCACCACCTGGGAGCTTGCTAGAAATGCAGAATTTCTGGCCTTACTGCAGACCTGGATTAGAATCTGCATTTCAGGAAGATCCTTGAGTGATTCTGCACATTTTAAGGTTTCAGAGTCATAGGATTAGGGGTTTCGTTGTACATTTTGTTTATTCACGAAAACTTAACTGAAATAGTAATTTTTTAAAAGAACCTCTTCAAATAAAAAGAAATTAATGTTTATTTTATTTTTGAGAGAGAGAGAGAGAGAGAGAGAGAGAGAGAGCAAGTTTGAGCAGGGGAGGGGCAGAGAGAGAGGGAGACACAGAATCTGAAACAGGCTCCAGGCTCCGAGCTGTCAGCACAGAGCCGGATGTGGGGCTCAAACTCACGAACCGCGAGATCATGACCTGAGCCGAAGTCGGTTGCTTAACTGACTGAGCCATCCAGGCGCCCCAAAGAAGAACCTTTTTATATATATTTTTAAGCATAAACAAAGGAGGGATACTGTAAGAATTGAGTGGCCAGCTTGTCAAATGTTCCCTCCACCTGTGACCACATGTAGAAATAAGTGTGTCGTTATCCACAGATTTTGGAGTTGAGTCAGATCTGGAGCTATCATTCAGCTAGCCACCAAGGAGAGTAACAGTCTGAAAAATATCCAGAGCTTTTCTGTTTCCCAGGGAGTGTTTTGAGATTAAATAGGTTTCTGGGGAAGTAGCAAGTTAAAGAAAATTGGTTTGTACCCTGGATGTGAAGAATTCTGCTCATTATTTTAAAGTCCTATTCTAAAACTTCCTTGAACTTGATTGTATGCCAGGAACAGTGATGTGGGGGAGACTCCAGGATAAGCTGTTTTAAAGGGCTTTACAGTTTTAAGCATATGAGTCCTTAACAAAGAGCTTCACATAGAACTCCCCTGAGGGGTCCATCATCTGGGGACAATGGTCCTTTCCTAAAGCCTCACAATGAATTGGTAGAAAGTTCTTGACCCTTTTCCTCAGACTGAGTTGCTTTTTAAAAAAATTATGCCTGATGAAAATATGCTACTTTATCTTATAATGGACCACTCTGTCCTACAAATGCTGGAATGCTAAAATCCCTTCTCTCTGCTGACCTCTTTCTTCCTTTCATTCTCCTGCTTCCCAGCTGCTTCCTCTCCCCCTCCCAACTTCTCCTTTTTTTATTTTTCATCTCATTTCACCGTTGTCTTTTTGCTTTTTCTAAAGTTACCCTTCTCCTAATCATTTCTGTGGCTGGAGAGGGTCACTGCTTTGTCTTTCTGAGAGAATATCGGGGCATCTCCTTCTTTCCATATGTCACATATTGAAAGTTCCTCCATCATCACAGAGCTCTGGCACCTGAGATGTAGCAACGACCCAAGGCTTCCTAATGCCGGATGCATGTGTAGAAGACCTGGGTCTCTGGCAATGCTCAGTGGGCTGGTTTTGTCCCCAGAGGATATTTGGAAATATCTGGAGACGTTTTTGTTGTCTTAACGTGGTGGTGGGTGGGGGATGCTATCGGCATCGGGCGGGTAGAGGCCAGGATCTCTGTGAAATGTTCTACGGTGCACAAGACAGCACCGCCCTCCAACAAAGAATGCCCTGCCTCTAAGTGTCATAGTGCGTAGGTAGGAAACCCTGCTATATGGCGATGAGGCTGCAGTCCTCAAGTGAAAACCCTCTTTATTTATGAGTATCTAGATCTGGGTGAAAATAGGACCATGCTTATCTGGGGATTTCTTTATTCGTGTCCCGTCTTGTACTGAGGTGAACCAAATGCCAAGGTGGCCCAGAAGCCAGCCTCATAGGAGGTGAAGGGCCTTGGGTGAGAAGCCTGGAGAATTGAGGTTTGAGTCCCTCATCAATTACTGTCACTTCCCCTCTAGATGACCTAGCCACCTCACCTCCCTCGGTTTCAGCTTCTTGACCTGAAAAATGAAGTGCTTGGAATGTAAGCTGAGGCCCTTTCAAGTGTAACGACATCGAGGATAAAACTTATTTAGCTTTCTCTTCATCTTTTCAAAAATGAACATGAATATCAGAAACAGAGATATGGCCCAAATATTGAGCTTTTGAGAGGTACCCCGGACTGCTTTTTTCGATCAGAGAGGCTGTGCAGCCAGCTTTGATGAAATAGAAAAACAAAATAGACAGCTTCTTTGAGTTGCTTGTTATGACTCATGACATCATAACTGGTCGTGATGATACTAAGTACAGAGATGAGCTCAAGCACTGTATTGTGGGGTACAGTGAGCAGGACATAATGCCTACTGTTTTCCTTTGCTGTGAATCTGTCTTCTAGTGATTTCAGGTGGGAAACAGACAGTGGGAATTCAGTAACTTTCTAAGAAGTAAACATTGTGTTTTTGGGCAATGCCTTCAGTTCTGCAGATGGGGTGTAGTATGGGTGGGGAATCACCACTGAAAAACCCTCAACTATTATTTGGTTTTCCATTTTTAATGTAAAGCATAGAGCAAGGCTTACGTTTCATACAGTGTCCCAAAATCCCAAGATAACCATCTTCCCTGTATTTCTAAATCAACCTTTTGGAGGATAAAAGAACTTAGAAGAAGGAAAACGTGGACATACAGATGGAACAGTCAAGATGAAAGATTGGTTCCTAGTGCCTTGGATCACAATTGAGTAGTATTCTTCATGAATTTCAAAAAGTATCAGATTGTGCTGTGACTCCCACTTGTTAATTCCAGTCCTGAGTGTGCCCAGTTCAGGCTTTGTGCAGTATCGAGAACCTTTAGAGTTATCCAGCCAAAACAAGAATTCCTTGAGTTGCAAGGAATTCAACTTCCAAGGCCTCTGGATGTTGGAATCTGCCACACAGTGATTTCTGATGTTAGCGCCAGACTGTTGTATGTAATAAGCATACCATGTTTATTTCTACAATCCCTAAGCTTGCAACTATTTGGAAATCAGGAAACTCACTTCCTGTGACAGAAGAAAACATCTCTGCCCACATTCATCCCACCTGTGCCCTTTTCCTCCTTCCTGCTGACACTTTTACACAATAAAATGCTGTCTATTTAGAATAATAAAATCAGAACCAGATGGAAAAGGATACTTTACCTAGTGCAGATTTATTACCAGCATTGAATTCAGAAGTGAAGAGAATGTAAAGAAGGGGTATTAGCCTTACAGAACCTCGACACCATGAATCTTCATTCTCTGAAATGGATCTAAAATCAGAATATGTATGTAGGTATGTGTCACCTATCTTTGTCTGTCTGTCTATCTATCTATCTATCTATCTATCTATCTATATCTATAATACTTAATTTAAAGAGGTTTAAGACTCCTTAGGAAATGACACTTTTTAAATTTCTTTAATGACTATTGTAATGTAGAAATAGTTCTGTTTCCTTTTCTTTTATTGACTCTCATCACTTCCCTTCTGGAGTGCTGTGTTTTGTTTTCTCAACCTCTTTACCACAGCAGTGCTCTAAACTGTTGAAATCATTCTGCTCTCATCTCTGCACATTCAGATGATGTGAATGTCATTCTTGTAATCTTTTCCCAGAAGTTGTAAATAGTGACTCCAGATTTTAGTCACCAGTGAAGAGTCGTATAAATAGTAGCAATCCAAGATATTGGAAACACTTTAAAGAAAAGGGAGATGAGTTAAAGAAGGCTGGCTGTGATTCCTTAATGCCTGAGAAACTTTACAGTGGAAAGTATTAAAAAATCTTCCCAGAGAGTTTGCGACTAATATTCATTGCAGTAAATTCAAGTACCCTAAGAAAGCAGTTGAAATTAATATGGTGATTTTTTATTATAATTTTTTTCATGTGTATTTTTGAAAGAGTGCAGTGTGTGTGTGTGTGTGTGTGTGTGTGTGTGTGCACGCACACGCGTGCGCATGCACGCGGGAGATGGGCAAGGAGAGAGGGAGACAAAGGATCCGCAGTGAGCTCAAGGCGGAGGTCGAACTCACGAACCATGAGCTCATGATGTGAGCTGAAGTTGGATGCTTAACCAACTGAGCCACCCAGTTGTCCCAAAATTAATGTGCCAATTTTAACAATGGGGCAAAGAAAGAGAGGTAAAGAACAGAGCAAAAATAATATTTAAAACTTGAAATTGAAAAGAATGAGAGGCTCTAATGTGAAAGGGATACTTTTAAAAAGTAAAATGAAAGAATGGAGAAATAATATATTGTATAAAAGAGCCTGGTATTGTCTTTAAAACATCCATAGTGGACAAGGAAAAATAGAAAGCATACTTTCAAAAGTCATTGAAATCTTGAATCAAATTGTGCATTTAAGGGAAGGGAGTAGAAACTAGTTTTCTAAGAATTAAGGAGTAAAAAAGAACGTTGGCAATCAGTGGTTCAGAAAGAAGAAAAATCAGCCACCTAAGAATCTCCTGGGGTTCTCCAAATGTGGGAGAATGGCAAACAGGCATCCCAGCCACCTCTGTCACTTGATTTGCCCTTCATCACCCTGGCCACCACCCCTGGCTGCAGTTTGTGGTGTGCTAACTAGTGTGGGGCCTTCTTCTGGGTGCTTTGTATCTTCTTTTACCATCACAGATATGCTGTGAGATGTTGTCTTCATTTTATAGGTGTCAGTGGAAGCCTCAGAAAAGTTTGGGGGGGTGCCCGGGTGGCTCAGTTGGTTAAGCGTCTGACTTCAGCTCAGGTCATGATCTCATGGTCTGTGAGTTCAAGCCCCGCATTGGGCTCTGTGCTGACAGCTCAGAGCGTGGAGCCTGCTTTGGATTCTGTGTCTCCCTGTCTCTCTCTCTCTCTCAATCTGCCCCTCTCCTGCTCACTGTCTATCTCTCCCTGTCTCTCAAAAATAAACAAACATTTTTTTTAAAAAACTTCTAAAAAAATTTTTTTAAAAAGAAAAGTTTGGGGCATCTGGGTGGCTCAGTCGGTTAGACGTCTGATTCTTGGTTTTGGCTCAGGTCGTGATCTCACAGTTTGTGAGTTCGAGCCCCTCATCAGGCTCTGCACTGACAGCATGGAACCTGCTTGGGACTTCTCTCTCCCTCTCTCTCTGCCCCTTCCTGGCTCTCTCTCTCTCTCTCTCTCTCTCAAAATATAAATAAACATGAAAAAAAAGTTATATATTTTGACTAAAACCAAGCAGCTGGTTAAATGAACTCTGGTATTTGAACTCAGGCCCAATGGACTCCAAGACCTAGGCTGCTCACCATTTTTGCTCTTGGGCTTGCCATTTCAAACTGAACATCAGGATCTCAGGTGCTTGTGCTTTTTCACCCCATGTATGCTTCTGTCACAGTAACCAGGTTGCAGCCAGAAGTACACGAAGAACTAAGGTATATTATCACTACTGTGACTAGTGTTTTAGCTTGTTAGCATCCCAAGATCTCTTAATTTGGGATTATTTACTATAATGTACCCTGTGTTGTTTTGCCTGGCTTTATTACTGAATGAACACCCTAAGCAAGGTCCCCAGACAGCTGTTAGAAATGTGGAAGTCAGGCTTGCTTCCTGGGGAAGGAGATGGGTTGCAGGATGTGAGGAAAGAAGAAGGAAGATCACATTGGTCAGGCCCATCAATCTGAGTGCCTGCTTCCTGTTCTTAGGGCCTTGTAGCATCTTTCATTACCAACGGAAACGCCATCCTGATGGTGAAAAGTATAGAATGCCTCAGCAGTGTTTTCATTAGAGGCCTATCTATAACATAAAAACACCCTTCTTGGACTATGAGGGATGGGAGAATAACGAGCTGCTGAGGTCCCTGAAGAACAATTTTGGCGAGTGGCAGCGTCCCTTTGTAATAGTAATAGCTAGAGATCATTGGCTGCTGAGTAGGAATAGTCCCTGTGTTAAGTACTGTATATCCTTTTAATATTCACATAATAACTCCATGTATTACTAGCGCTCTCTCACAGATGAGGAGTCTGAGACAGAGAGAGGTTAAGTAGCATACCCAAGGTCATACAGGGAGTAAGTGAAAGCTGGGATTTAGAGCCCGGCCTTGCCCTCTACATTCCATGGCCTCTACTTCCTTCCCGTTGATAAAAATGAGATGGGTTTTTCTTAAGAACTTAGGTCAGACTCTCCTGTTTGTGTTTTTTTCTTAAAATTAAGATGTTTTTCACAACAGTTTTGGATTTCTGTAAAAATCGAGCAGATAGTAGAGTTCCCATACACCTCCCTCAGTTCCCCCTACTATTCTCACGTGAATATAGCACATTTGTTACAGCGAATGAACCAGTATTGCTACATTGTTAACTGAAGTCCATAGTTTATTCAGATTTCCGTACTTTTTACCGATGTCCTCTTTCTGTTCCAGGATCCCATTCAGGATACCATATTCCATTTAGTTTGTCATATCCCCATAGACTCCTCTTGTCTCCATAGACTTACTCCTCTTGGTCATGACAGTTTCTCAGACTCTTCTGGGTTTTGATGACCTTAACGGTTTTGAGGTCAGATGTATTGTAGGATGCCCCTTTATTGGACTTTTTTTTCTCATAATTAGACTGGATTTATGAGTTTTCGAGAGGAATCTTACAGAGGTAAAATGCCATTCTCATCACATGATGTCAAGGACACACACTGTCAGCATGATTTATGACCGTTGTTGGCCTTGATTACCTGGCTGCAGTAGTAGTTCTCAGATTTCTCCATGGAGAGCATCTGCCCTCCACACTCTTCCTTCCCGTACTGTGTTATTTGGAAGGAAGTCACTATGCACAACCCTCAATTAAGGACTGGGGAGTTTTGCGCCTCCTCTGTTAGGGTGAAGTATCTAATCAATGTATTTGGAAAACTTCTGTGTGGGACGTTTGTTACCCCCATTTATTAGTTTATTTAATCATCTAGATCAGTATGAAGTAGGTGGATACTTTTTTTGTGCTTTGGGTTATAATACGATGCTAGTTTATTTCTTGCTCAGATTATTCCTGTTTTGGCCACTGGGAGCTCTTTTGGTAGACTCCCGTGCACTTTGACATGTACCTGTAGCATTTGTGGGGTTATTTGGTTGTTTGAGGCCTTCTTACTTTCTGGCACTACACGATGCCCTAGGCTCATCTTCTAGATTTCCTGCCCCCGACCTAAAATCAGCCATTTCTTCAAGGAGCCCTGGTTCTTTTCATTGGAGAATGGCATCAGAATCCAAGATTCGCAGCTGACAGGGCTAGATTTATGTTTCCACAAATTACCAGTTACGTAAATACAGATATTTATGTGTAACATTTTGTATCTATATTATGTTTAACATGAGTTCTTGCTGATGCCTCCAGTTCTAACCTGCTACCACATAGATCGCTCTAGTCTGCTCCCCTTGCTTATTTGTAAATTTCCTCTGCGACAGCGAGAAAAATGGCTTCCACCATCTGCCAGATATTTACTTAATTGTTCACTTTCGGTTATACATGTATAGCAGTATCGGAGTTGTTAACTCATACCCTAGCGGGAAACAACTTGATCAACTAGAACATGGTGCTTATGTATAGTTCCTTTGGCTTTAGCCCTTGGTCTTATAGACTGCCCTTCTTCTTTTTTAAAATAATGAAAATAGCTAATATTTTTTGAGGACTTACTATGTCCTAGGAACTATTCTAAATACTTTGCATGTATTATTGCTTGGCCTCACAACAATTCTACGAGGAGGCATGTGTTATTCCCATTTTACAGATGAGGAAGCTGAGGCACAAAGAGGCTAGGTTACAGCTAGTAAGCCACAGAACCAGGATCCCAGTTAGGCGCTCCAGAGACTGTTCACCACATTGGCTGTACTGCTCATGAACAACGGGCACTTCAGAACCCTTTCGGTTTAGTTTTGTTTGTTTGTTTTTTTCCTTTTCTAGTGGAGTGCAGTCACTGACACACTGGATAAGGTTTGGTGATCTGGAGTTAGGTCTGTGCACAATAATTCTCTTCAGTTTCTATAAATTTGCCTTCAGATATCAGGGCCCACACATCTAGTTTGGGAATAAAGGAGTGGACCAACACGCCTGACTTTGGCTAATTGGTTTCAGGCTTGTCTCTTCCTATTCTTGGTCCTTCCCCACCCATATTTACTGTGTATTTCTGTGTGTCCTTTCTATCACGGTCTTCCTCCCCCTCCCCCTTGCCTTGGAGCTTTTTCTCTGTAACTGCCTCATGGCCCCTCACTGGTTTCTGTGCCATGGGCTTGCCTGATGCTTAGCACTGACTCTGGCCCTGTTTGCATTTACTTTCCTGACACTCCTAATTCCTCTTTCGCTTACCCTCCTCATGTTCTAATCCCTGCTCAGCCTCTGTACCAAAACGCACGCTGGAAATGTACAAGAAAGCATCGCAAGATGACCTTGACAAGTCCAGATAGTAATGCTTCCATCTTTTCCAGGCTTTTTCAGAAAAAAAGAGAAACACATTTTCTGTAGCCTCCTTTGTTCTTTCTCATCAGGGAAACCTTCTAGCCAGAGGTCTCAGAGGCAGCCTCTAAAGGGCAGCCTTCTCTGAAAAGGAAAATCTGCTCTGTGACTAGGAGAACAAGGTGGAGGGGTCTAGCTCAGAGTCAGTGCCAAGGTCACTTTGCTTTCTTCCCCTGAAGGGCAAAGTGCATTGCCTCCCTCCCTCAGGGCTTTGCAGTGTCACCTGCCACATTGATCCAAAGGCCCACCCTCCACATGGATGTTCTTACCTTTTCTTTATGCGTTAGGAAAAGATCCGGTTTTTGGAGAATATCCTAACATAGAAAAACATTTCACTGCTTTTGAAAAAATGGTCCCATATCTTATTAAGTAACAATAAATTATGATCTCAAATAGACTTCTGGGGAGAGGAAAGAACTCTAAATGGACAAAGTTATTCTTTTTGTCATAGTAATCCTATTTCTTGGCTGGGAGCTTATACATCATGGGAGAGATGACTTCATATTTTGAAAATTTCTCATTAAGCCTTTTACCAATTGTAGAATATTTTACTACCAGTGGGATTTTAATATGATTTAATACATATGCATTCAAATCCCTATATGTATTTAAATATCTGTGGTTTGAGCATACTAGCAGCCTAGACAGTCAGCCCTCTTACTGCATTGCATGCCTGAAGGTCCCCACGGTGGCCGTCAGTTCTGTACTTTTTCCTTGTACCTCTCAGCTAAGGCATCTGTCTAGTATTTTCCAACCAGGTGTTACGAAGTGTGATTTCTGTTTGGCTAAGAAATCAAATGAGTGTTCCATTCCTCCCCTCTCTTCCACAAACACTTCGAGATTAGAGAACACCCTACTAAAGAATGAATGGATTAACCAAGAAATTAAAGAGGAAGTAAAGTGCATTGAAGCCAATGAAAATGAAAACACGACAGTCCAAAACCTTTGGGATACAGCAAAGGTGGTCGTAAGAGGAAAGTATAGAGATTGCTCCAGACCTTCCCAAAGAAGGAAGAAATGTCTCAAATATACAATCGAACCTTACACCTAAAGAAGCTGGAAAAAGAACAGCAAATAAAGCCCAAAGCCAGCAGAAGAAGGGAAATAATAAAGATTAGAGCAGAAATCAATGATATAAAAAAAAAAAAAAAAACAACCCCACAACAGTGGAACAGATCAATGAAACCAGGAGTTGGTTCTTTGAAAGAATTGACAAAATTGATAAACCCTTAGCCGGATTTATTGAAAAGAAAAAGGAAAGGACCCAAATAAATAAAATCATGAAGGAAAGAGGAGAGATCACAACCAATAATGCAGAAATAACAATAATAAGAGAATAGTCTGAGCAGTAATACGCCAACAAATTGGGCAATCTGGAAGAAATGGGTAAATTCCTAGAAACATATAAACTACCAAAAGTAAAATAGGAGGAAATAGAAAATTTGAACAGACTCATAACCAGAAATTGAATCAGGAATCAAAAATCTCCCAACAAACAAGAGTCCAGGAACCCTCTCTTCTCTTCCTATTCTTTAAATTGGTCTACTCTATATCCCTTGAAAGTGTTTTGCCCTCTCTTACCTCAGGATCTTTGCTTATGCTATTGGCCCAGAGTCTTTACTCCACTAACTCTTACCTAAGATCTCAGCTAAACATTGTTTCCTAAATCCTTCTTTGGAATCCCTCTTGTGACATTCATCACATACACAGTTTTTATGAGTATGGAAGATAAAGGGCACTCAAAAAATATTAATTTAATTAGTGAATTAATTCTCCCCAAGGGCCTGTTTCCTTAGGAGTACAAGTCTTAGAAGCTGTGTCAGTCCATTCCACACATTGATGTCTGAGCACGTCTCCCTGTTCCTTATAGACCATTGTGATAGGGTGAACAAGGTTGCCAAGAACGCCTGAGGTAGAAAAGGCAATCCTGGTTGTCCCCTCAGCTGTCAGGTTTGGGCTCCTTGCCCCATGGCCACCCACCCAGCATGCTTACTTGGGACTGAGGGGTTTTGCTCTGTAACCCATTAAAGATTACTTTGGAGAAGGAGGTCATGTACTGCCTTTCCTCCTTACTGAGTTTACATTATGTCACAATCGATATCTTTCTGTTTGGTTTCAGAAAGTACTTCTTCAGTCTTCACAAGTCTTTCAAGAAGCATGTCTTGCAGTTTGTATTAGAGTTTGATGTCCCTGAATTGATTTGTCCTGAGGAGAATGCCTTAGGTGGTGCACGTGTGTGTGCGTGTGTGCATGTGTGTGCGGGCCTGTGTGTGTATCTGTTTGCAATAGCAGGCCTGGAGCCACACGGGTTGTCGCACAGTTTGTATTTCATGTCATCCTTTCTGTTTGGGTGGCAGATTCTTTGAGGGATTTCCATACGTGCTGATTTTCACTGAGCCATTTTTACCTTTTTCAGTCCCTTCCTTTTGTGATTTATGGCAAGTAGTTTTAAGACGCCTAAAAGTTACATTTCTCTTTGGGTCTCTTGAAATGTCCTTCTTGACATTATGTCCTGTGAAGTCACAGCTGATCAGTGTCAGGTAGATGAAGGCAGGTATTCTATCTCTTCTCTAGGTAGGGGTCAGTGGAGTTGAGTGACTCCCCACCTCCCTTTGTTCACAGGTGGCACAGCTGGATGGGAATTGGGTTTTCCTTCTCCAGCCTTCTTTCTTGTTCTGGTACAGAACCAAGTAGCTTCTCTAGCTTAACAGTCATACCTTTCCTGTAAGTTTGTGATTTTAAATTAGATTTCCCTTCAGTATTGAGGTTTTTTACATTTTGCCCAGTAATCAGTTCTGGTTGCTATGTAAGCCAGACTTTGGGAGTGGAGCCAGGAAGGGTAAGTTGGAAAGGCATTGGCCAGTAATCCTGTTGGCTGCCATGATTTTGTGATGTTGCTTTCCTTTTTGAAATCTCAGATGTTTCACATTTTATCTGCTTTATAGTCTATCAAGAGCGGGAAGTTTTCTTCCCAGGAGTAGTAAACATAAAGCTACCGTGAGCTTTGGGCACATGTCCAGGACTTTCCAGAAAACCTCCCTTTCTGGCATGCTGATAATTGGCCTGATGATAGGAGGTCAGGGGTCTGCCCCGTGTTGTATTGTGCTGTTTGTGTGTATCTTTCCCTTCTTCTCTTCCTTCTTCCTCCTTCCCCCTTCACTCCTCTTTTCTGTGAAAATACTTTTTCTAGCCAAGTCAGGGTCTGGGTTTGTAGTAACTTCCACAGTCCTCTTAGGCTAAGCTGTGGGAAGGGCACTGTCACAAAGGGTGCAACGAATAGCTCAGCAGAGCTAGTTAAAAACGTCAGACTGAGGAGGACAGAATGTGCACCTAAAGGCGAGTCCAATCTGGATTCAGGTCCCTTTTCAGGACTCCTGCAGACCTTCTGAGGCTGCACTTTCCGTGGAAGTAAGCGCTAAATGATGTGTCCTGTAGAGATGCAGAAGTACACGGAGATGCGAACAAGGATACACCTTTTGTAATTGTTTGTGATTGTGAGAACACGAAAATAACATAAACATTTGTATACTAGTAGAAGAATCCTTCTATTAATTATGGTGTGTCCACGCAGTGGGAAACAGTAAGGTAGATCTGGAGGCAGTGAATGGAGTGGTGTCTGTTTCATACCATTCAGTGGGAACAAAAATCCATGTTGGCTGGTCTATGCACAGTATATCTATTTAAGTATATATACATATCCACTGAAAAGACTAGAAGGATATACTCCAGACTGTTAATAGGTGGTCATGGAAATGGGATTGTGGCATGGGTCACAGAAATGGAAAACGAAGGGAAGTGATATTTTGCTGTTTTCGTCTGTATACATTTGTAATATTTACTTTTTTGCAATAAATAATCAGTTTTGTAACTTGAAAACTAATACTTATGGGAGGCCAAGGAGTAAAAGTTAATATCTTTTACTATGTGTCTTTTCCCTGTGATTCTGGATTTCTGCCTGGCTTTTCTTTTAAGTTATGCAACTGAGGAGTCACTAGGGTCATTGTGTTGCTGGTCTCGTTGTTGGGTGGGTGTTCTTTTTCATTTTTATTGGTTGATGTGAATTCTCATCCCTCCATGTCTGTTTTTTCTATCAGTGTCATTGGAAGAGTATTCTGTCACCGAAATATTAAATATTAAATGAGTAGTTATACTAATCAGATCAATTCATGCTTCTTTTGAGAATTACAAAACTATATGTAGGACTCAACCTGATGAAAGCAAATGTCAGGTTGTCCTATGTTCCAGCCTGTTCCCCCACCAGTGTGCCTACCCCAGTTCTGGGCTCAGCGCTTGTCAGGGAAGAAGAGAAATTATTCATGGAAAACATCTTGTTCCTTATAAAAAGGAAGTGTTAGAATGCTACTTCATCATTTTCTTCTTCAGTTCATCATATGGTTGTGTGTGTGTGTGTGTGTGTGTGTGTGTGTGTGTGTGTGTGTGTGAAGAAAGGAGAAATAATGCAATGTGTGGGCTCTTAAAAAGTAGAAGTCCATCAATTTTGGGGGGCGTGAGTGTTTCAACATATGAATGGGGGGACACAAGCATTCATACATAACACGTGATTTTGCAGGTAAACTGAGGATTGAAGGCCCACTGAGGAGACTCCATTAATTTCATTTTGCTTATGTTTTCATTAAATCCCAGGTCCCATATTAATTTCCTCGAATCTTTTGGGAGGGAGTGAAACTTTTGTTCGGCTTTTTATTTAATCTGGACTAAAGATTTAGAGAATATTTTAATTATTTCTGTGGTTTTATGTTACCTATTTCCAACATACGCATGTAAATATTATAGTTCCAAAGGCCCTCATGTCCTTGTTAGTAAAGCAATGATATACACAGCAGTGAAAACAATTAGTAAATTTATTTTTCTTCTGTTTGCACTTCACCTCCAAAGGGTAAGCATTGAATTGGCTTTGGTTGTCTGTATGCCTGTATTGTAGTCTGGCTTCATGGTAGGAATTTGGGATGTGTGGCATTTAGTGAAAGCCCAGCCTGCAGGTTCACTACCATCCTGGTAGTCTCTTTACAGGTTGTGAACTAGGTGAACAATTTGTTTGAAGTATACTTAGATGATAATTTAAAGAGGCGCTAAGCCTTTTTTTTTTTTTAATCAGCCGAAGAATTTTGGTCAGTTGTGTCGTTAGCTAAAATGAAGTATCACATCACTGTCAATAAAACATGGATTGATTAATTTATAGCCCCTGTCATCTCCAGCCATCATGAGTGCGTCCAGCCCAGCACGTCCTCTTTGAACATGAAGCGCAAAACGATAGCACTCAAAACTTTTTATCCTTTTCGCCAGTCAGCTGTTTGTCTTTTCCAGTGGATGTGGGGCTGCCCCTAACCTAAGACAGCACACGCGTGTTCTTAGTACCATGGTGGGGGTGGGGGAGGGGGTGTGCACACGTCACGGCCCTGTCTCTTTTTGTGCCCTGACCCTTGTCTTGCCTAAAATATTCTCTGCTGAACCATCAGAGGAAATCGCCTTCACAGTGGCTTTGCTTCTCAAGGTTTTGTCCCTTACCTTTCAAAGACCTACTTCTCTATTAGGTACTCTTTCTCCTACATATTCTTCTCTTATAATTTGAAAAGCAAAAGGATAATTAGGGGGGGCACATTTTTGGGGTACTTATGCTGAAACCCTGGTAATCTTTGTAAAATTAAATTAATGCTGTTATCTTTTCCAAACCTAGGCACTTCCTGTCATTAGACGGATTTCAGGCCTACTGTCAGTTATTTCCTAAAATGTTAGTACAGTTGATTTTGTGGTTTCTGATATGAGTGAATCCAGAACTGGAAACACATAATCTCCTTGTGCACAGATTGCTTTGAAGTTGCTTCAGGACTCACTAAATCTCCTTCTGCGTGTCTTCCCCCCCCCCCCACCCCGTATGAGTTTTTCCAAAGTTTTTGGTCCTGTCTTTTTTTGGAACTTAATCAGTCTTTCCCCAGCTCTACAACCACCACTTAAAATAATATGATAAATAATATTTATTTATTATAAAATAATAAGATAAATAAGATAATAATAATTGTCAGCTTGTCTTCAAGTGCTTTAACTTCATTGACATTGCCAGGAACTTTTGGGTGAATTCTCTGTTGACCCCTGGTTTTGTGAGGTATCTCTGGGTGAGGACATGGTATCCGGGTCTCGTTTTGAGTCCCCACATTCAGTTGGGTGCAGTGACTCTCCATTTCTCTTTCTCAGTGCAATCGCCTCGATCCTGAGGGCCTGGCTTGACCAGTGTGCAGAGGACTTCCGAGAACCCCCTCACTTCCCTTGCTTACAGAAACTGCTGGATTATCTCAAACGGATGATGCCAGGCTCCGATCCGGAGAGAAGAGCGCAAAATCTTCTGGAGCAGTTTCACAAGCAAGAAGTGGAAACTGACAGTGAGTACTGACTTGATTCCAGGGAACAAGTTAGATTCTGATTCTGCAGTCCCCTTGTTGAAGAAATGTTCTCCCTGTACTTGATGAATGACCTTGGTTGGTCTCACAGAGACAAGCTGCTTGGGGGATTGGTGGTGGGTAAAAATTCTAAAGTTTATCTCAGTGCTAATTACAGAGCCTAAGAGTTTTAGAGCCAAGAAGGAGATTTTTAAGACCACCTGGTGTGGCATGCTCATTATAGATAAAGAAACTGGCCCTGAGAAGTGCATTTCCTCCGGTTTCTTCTAATACCATAAAGAGGATGGTCCTCTTGATAGTCCTTTACCTTCTCTTGTCAACATGTCCCATGCTGAACTTGAATTTGCTTTTTATGATCTGCCTCGTGGCTCCTCTTTCTATCTAATGGAGGAAACCCATCACAACCACCACTATTCAGCGGGCGAGGATTTAAATGCAGTTGTGCTCCAGCCCTCACGAAAGTTCGAAAAGCCCTGAAAAAAGTGTTTCTCTGTCAGCTAGAAAACGTCACTGTCATTGAGCTTCTCGGATGGCCTCATCAAAGGAAGTTTCTGTGGCTGTTTTTTCCTATTGGAGGAATTGACTGCCTGTTTTCAAGGACAAAGGAAGGGCCACCGCTGCAGGTCGTGGGCAGCTTGGAAATATCAGGCTTTGAAGAAAGTCGGAAAGAGGTTAGGACAGGCTTTCAGTGTGACGATTTATCCCCCCACTGGCCTGCCGGGTGATGGTTGCCATGGCGGCTGACCCACTTGGAGCTTTTGACAGGCATTTCCCTGAAGTGACGCCCGATTTCCTCAGTGAGGGAAAGGAAACGGTTCCTCATCACCGATAAGGGAAGCTGCCTGAGTGCCAAAGAAAATAACCTTAAATTCCAAACGGTACCTGTTGAATGTTTTATGTAGGGGGATCAGAGCGGTGGGTGCCGGCAGGGGGGCGGTACAATCGCATCATTAGAAGCTGACTGCCAAGTACCCGTATCTAAGATGACTTCATCTGCCGGGAATGTTTGAATACCAGGGGCACTCCTCCAGCTGCCGGACCTCAACTCCCTTCAGGCCTCCCCGCCTGTCTTTGAGCCAGAGTGGAAAATGCTATGTTAGAGGCCAGCTCTCTCCCCACTGGGGCTGCCCCTGGCTCCGGGCCTAATTGGGGAACCGGTGGGACCAGTCGTTCATTGTTTCCGACCCAGGACTGGAAGGCAGAACTCATTTGGCAGGCTGAGGCAGGGGAGAGGGAGACTGGCAGGCTGAGGCAGGGGAGAGGGAGACTGCCTGACTTTGGAAAGGCTTTTATGCAATGCGCGAAAATGAATTTTTTTGGAGTTTGGAAAATTTTAATCAAGAAAGCTCCAAACTCTCTGTTTATTAAGCACAGCAGTCATCACGGAAAAGGAGTTTTAGGAGCTTGGTTCTCATGGGCTTATTTTGCCCAATTTCATGCTGGCAAAAGCAAAAGTTTTCCTACATTGTTTTTTAAAAGTAAAATTTTGCTTCAAGTTTTTACTTACTTACCTCTGGAAGAGAGTCAAAAGCGGAAACAGTGAAGGCATGGCCTAGGCCCCAGAGAGAAAGGACTACGTAATCTTCTCCCACAGCAACATCCAAGGCACATAGAGGTTGCCGTGAGTGTTTGTTGAATGAATGAGGGGGTCTGACCTTACCACACATCCTCTTGGGCTGGCGTGGGTCAGCCTCTGCACGGCAGAGTGATTGGGATAGATTTATAGAGTAGCTAGCAAAAGGGATGAGAGGCCCATTCTGAACCTTTGCGATTTCAAATGTTTTATTCCTTTGCTGAATTGGAGAGTACCAGAGTTTTGTGGAGGCAGAGTGGTGAAATCATAGGGTTTTAGGTTTTGCTTTTTTTTTTTTTTTTTTTTAAAGCTCATGCCTGTTTGTGTTCCAGCCTTTGGAGGCAGGCATGGATCCCCTCCTACTTCTAACCCAGCCCCATTCACATGAGTCCTTTCGGCTCCAGGGGGAGGAGTCCATCCTTAAATCGCATACCTCTCAGCAGAGTCATCAAATACTCCTGTGGTACTGTGACAGGGGGAGTGATGTGGGGTCCACTCTCAGCACCCCTCTCCCCTGGAAAACTAAGGAAAGGCCATCTCAACTTGATCCGAGATGCATAAAAGTCTTATTCTACAAAGGAAAAGAGAAAAAAGCTTAAAATGTAAACATTCTGGGGGAGTAGTAATGCACTGATTTAAATTTCTGCTAACATAGAACTGAATGCAACTAGCTTTTTTTGTTTTTGTTTTTGTTTTGTTGAGAACAGATTTAACAGGAGAGCAAGGAGTGCGAAGGGGTGGAGGTGTGGGGGATGAGGTTGGAAAACAACCTAGGACAGGTTCTGGGGAGTGGGGGCTGGGGTTCAAATGAAACTTCATCCAATTCCACACTCTTTCAAAATGGAGTCTGGAGTTCTGATCCCATGTGCTGAGTCCTTCAGCTTCTGATTTGGGATCCAAGTAGTTATTATAGTGATTTCCACACCCCCTCACTTCTTCAGTCTATGCTCTGTGTAATTTACTAATTGATAATCTTATCCAAAATAAAGCTCAGGTGAATTTAGTTTCAGGTTCTTCTGCTTCATACATAACTTTAGGTGGAAGCTGAAAGTTGCTCCAAACATCTTGAGAATTCTAAGGACTTTCTTAGAATTCTGAGGATTTCATCAGCATTTCTGACACCATATGTCCCATTCTCCTACCTGATGCCTGGCCTGCTTTCATGCCCACTCCTTCCAGGCTTCTGGTTATAAATGGCCAGTGATTAAGAATTGCATAGTTGGGGCTTAAGAAGCAGTTTGATTGGTCCTTAAGCTGAGCAGAAGGTATGAGGGAGCCAAGATGAGGGAAACCCCCAGAATGTAGCCCAACTTTGCTTCTCTAGACTTTCCTTGACCTGGCTGTGTCCCTGGCCTAGCTATCAGTGGTTTAACAAAGGGGTAACTTGAGGCCTCTGAACTTAATAAAGAATCTAAGAACAGATTAAGAAGACCTCCATTTCACTCAGATTAATTGTGCTTACTATTTTCTCCCTGTGGGTTTTCCGAAGGATTAGCCCTCTTCTTTCTCAATGAAAGAAGTTCAGTTTGACTCTACTAACAAGGTCATAAATAGTGGCACCAGGTGACTGACTTTTTTTTTCCATCTGTGAACAGATGGGTTTCCCAACACCATCTTCTTCAGCCTGGACGAGGAAGAGGAACCGGAAGGTGGAGGGCCTGCAGAATTCACGTGCTTCCCAGAAGACCTTGTGGCAGAGCAGCTGACCTACATGGACGCCGTAGGTCTTCTCTTTGTGCTTCCGATGTGCTGCTACTTAAAATGTGGGGAGTGACAGTACTGGTGGGCTGGGGAGGGCAGTGGGGTAATGTGATTTAAGTCTTTTCGAATCCCCAGGAGAGGCTCTGCCTGTAAATGCGGAGTGAAGATGGGACTTGAATCAATCATCTGAATAATTCAGGCTTAAGCTCTTCTTGCAAAGCCGGGTGAAGGTGCTTTTTACTTGGCACTCGATACATGGAAGTAAGAATTCTAACTCTCAGGAAACAAAATCTGTCCTGTTCCGTGGGTATTCTCTCCCTCTAGACTCATAAATATTTCAAGATCTGAACTGTTTATTTGGAGGATTGTGAAGCGGTCAAAGTATAAATTAGGATAAAATAAGTTCACTGAATCCAAATGTGACTGTATCTGGCAGTTCATTTCCATGTGTGTCTCCTGTACTTTCCCGAAGTTTGTTAGCCGTACATATTTGATCTCATCAGTCACATGTCCTAGCTCAGTGTCAGCTGGTAAATAGACTATTATAAATTATCGTGACGGTTTAAACTCTTGTACACTTACTACTTTGAAGAAAGCAGCAAATAAAGTGACAGAGTTTCCATCTAGTGAGCATGCAAATAAAGTATCAGAAGCAAATCAGATAGTCTACGTAAAGTAAATCCCTGTGTTCTCTCTTTTATATAAACCCTTACGTGTCTTGCCTTGAATTGCCCTACAGGTGAGAATCCCGTTTAGTTGACTAATTTGGCTTTGTTTTTGTTCCACGGTTGATAGCGTAAAAGAAAGACCGGAAACTTCATTGGTTATGACTTTTAGGCAAAGGCCTGGAAACCAGGCTTTATGTTCCTCTGTCTTTATTTTACTGTGTGACGTTGGATAGTTTTTCCTTCTATATGCTTACTTTCTTTATTTAAAACATCATGTGAAATAGTGACATTGATGACAGCATCGCATGCACTGTACTTTGGATCACTTGTCAGGTGGTCACTGGGCATCCCTATGCATTATACACAATTCACGATCGTGAGCGCCTAGAACGTACCGTGTATATGATTTTGAGCTCAAAACCACCTCGACCACTTTTTTTTGATTAGTAGTATAGATTTTTACCTATCCTTCAAGATAGGAAAGTCAAAATGTTGTCGGTCCCTTGAATTTTCTTTTGGCCGTTGTGTTCTGTTTGTTCAGTCGAGCAGATTGAGAAAGAACATGTGGGCTTTTCTGACCAGTTAACATATTAATTATTTACTTTTGTCCATTGAAATAGACACCACGAGGCAAGTCAAGTAGAAAAGGGTTATTTGTCCATTTACAAAATACCAATTCACAGATGACCCAGACTATGTGCTTTCCCATATGAAATGTCTGTGTTGTCCTTAAACTCAGCTTCTCTTCTGTTCTAGCAACTATTCAAGAAAGTAGTGCCTCACCACTGCCTGGGCTGCATTTGGTCTCAGAGGGATAAGAAGGAAAACAAACATTTGGCTCCTACCATCCGTGCCACCATCTCTCAGTTTAACACCCTCACCAAATGTGTTGTCAGCACCATCCTGGGGGGCAGAGAACTGAAAACTCAACAGAGAGCCAAAGTCATCGAGAAGTGGATTAACATTGCTCATGTAATTATCTTTTTAAAAATATTCTTTGTATTTAGTAGATACTGGAGACGATTCCTTCTCTCCGTTTAAATGGGTCTATCCATTTGGCTGAAAGGCAATCAAACAACATATGTGAGGACCCCCCGGGTTTTTGTTGCTGTTATTCTTCTTCCAAAGTAAGAAAAAATGGTCTTTCTTAAATAGGAGCTTATTTTTCCTCTTTATTTTTTTAAAATTTTTAAAATATTTATTTATTTTTGAGAGGCAGCGTGCGGGGAGGGGGAGGGGCAGAGAGAGAGGAGACGCAGAATCTGAAGCAGGCTCCTATGCGGGGCTCGAACCCACGAACCGTGAGATCATGACCTGAGCCGAAGCCGGACACTTAACCCACTAAGCCACCCAGGTGCTCCTACTTTTCCTCTTTATAGAAAATCGGTCCCTTGCTCACTTCTTTCAGCTCATGGGCCTGCACACTGCTGCATCTCTAGGGTGACATATGCCTGCTTTTCCCCTTATAGTCACCAACTGAGTGTCAGTTCTGCCCCGTGTTCAGTAAATACAACCTGGTGGTCTAAGTGCCAAACTGACTACTCTTCACCGCAGAATGATGACCTACCTAGGCACCCTTCCAGCACCCGGAAACATTATGTCTTCTGCAGACTTGAAGAGCCAGTACCTTCTCAGAATCCTGAATCTCTTTCCTGAAGGACTGAGGTGCCCAGATTTCACATTCATCTGGGGCTTTTCTGAAGACCTTCTATCTGAAGGTAGAAGGGCAGAGTTTATTCCTAGGTCTGAATTACATTCTGCTGAGTGTCAGTCTGGGCTCTGGGTCAGCTGCTTACATACTGCATGACCTTCGCTGATCAGTATCTTCACGACTGTGGAAACGTGAACAGTATTCAGTCAGTTGGTCACCAGACATCTCATGCGCTCCTAAATGCACATAAGCTACAAGATTATGTAATTTGGGGACATTGTGAGGATAGGCACAATTAATGTAATCTTACAGGAGCCTGTAGTCACACAAGGAAGCCAAGATACTCTGAGATATACTGGGATGATCTCAGCTGAGGCAGAAGAGGAGCGGGGCCCTCCGAGATAAGCTGCAGTGGTGGAGGAGGGAGAAACCACTTCTGGGGGGATTGAGGAGGGCTTCATGGATAGGATGACTTTTGGACTTAGCTTTAATACTAGATAGAATTTTTGGTATTTGAAGATTGAGTTAGATTTTTTTTTCCTAGACAGAAGAAATTACATCAGCAAAAGCTATGTAATTAACAACAACTTTGAAAAATAATTATTATGTAAATATCTTATTAGTCCATGTTCTGGGTTATGTGAGTCAACCCTCGACCAAAACCCATTTTGCTTTCTATCCTAATATACTTTTTTCATTAAGCTCTCCTGTTTAGGGCATAATGCTTACATTTTCACACCCACACACTCTCTCTCTCTCTCTCTTTGTATTTTACATTCTCTTTGTTGTCTTTGATCAAAGAGCAGGGCCATAATTGTGCTAGAGGATTTGCCTTATTTTGAATTTTTAGGTGCTCGATTACCACAGACTTTTTAGTATATGAAAAAAGTAAGAGAACAGTGTCTTACAACTTAGATTTCTCCTATTCTGAATTGAGCTAATTTCTCAAGAGCTATAAAAAGAATTTCTGATAGAGTGGAATAAAGCATGGAATTTCTGCCTTCTCAGAATGAGAAGAAAATATTTTTGTTTTGGCCATAAATGCCATATCTTTTAATCCATTCAACTACTTAGAAAGTCTATAGCAAGAATATAGCATCTGTGTGTATGACAGTGTGGCTCAAACAATGACTTTTGGTCCAAATTAAATATAAATTGTGCACATATGTGTTAATAAGAAATGCAAGTTGAACAATTTGAGGTATATTCCAAATCCCATAGCACATATTTAAAAGCCAGGGGTCTTTGTTCTTGGTGGTGTAGTTTCCTAATATTGAGCACGTTGTGTCCCTTGAAATTGTGTGGAGTAATTTAATAAAATAATGAAACTCATAGGTGGTTTCCTGCCAAGATTTATTTTACTTTTCTTGCATTAATCATACTCAGTTTCTATCGAGAGGATATTTGAAAAAACGATAATAATTTTACACACAGAAAATATTTGTGACCTGATGCGATTATATTTTCTTGGGCTGGCCTTGCTGCTGTGTTTTCTTTTTACTTTTGCACCACGTCTCCTGGAAGATACCTCCCTTTCTAGAAACGGGGCCAAATGTCTTTTGTACTCCTTTAAAACCCTTAGCTTAAGCCTCTTTCTGAATAATGTGTTCCATATGTTTATTACAATTTGCATGAAATATCTGTGCCTGAGTTCCTTTATTTATTGCAAGTTTCTTGATTTTTGGAGCATGACTTTTGGATTCTGAACCTTTGTTGAACCATGCTCTCATGGGTTTGGGTTTCCAGACTGACTGTAATTCAGAGTGTGCTCTCTCTCTCTCTCTCTCTCTCTCTCTCTTTCTTTCTTTCTCTTTCTCTTTCTTTCTTTTCAAATAAGGGGAAGGCATTGAGACATTTAAAAAGAGTGGGCATGACTTTTGTAAAATACTTTGGCCTATACTCTAAGGAAATAATGTTTGGAGGTTTGTTTGTTGGGCATAGTTTTAAGTAGCCGGATTTTGACAAGCTAAGTTAGAGAATGCTGTTTTCCTTCCTATTCGGGATTAGCATTACTTCATGAATTGACCTTCTAAGCAATGTGCAGTTCTGCCCAACCATTTTGGAATTTCTTGCTTCAGATGTTCTGCACAAAGCCAACCCCGTGCCCACACGGTGTACTCAATTGTAAACAGTGGATAGACTACACTCCCAAATGCCTGCATATGAAACATCTCCTTTGACATAAGACATAATCCACTCTCCCCATGGTGCCAAGAATGGGACTCTCTCCCTCCCTCACTGTTTTGCTGTCCCCGCCATTCATGCTGCAGGACTTTGACTCCAGGGTCACTGGCTGCCGAGGCTATCCACTCCGTGCGGTAGCTTAAGTTTCAGGATCAGAGAGCCTTTCTCTTTACCCAGAAAATGACATCCAGACTATTTCCTGTCCTCCTTGATTTTGTTCTAAAATGCTGCCAAAATGGATTTCATTTTAAAAGCTCTGGCTTATTTTGGAAACAGCGAAGTACCAAGGTGTTTCTGAATGTTTATGACTGTGGCACAGGCCAATTTGAAACGAAATGCGTGTGTATAAAAATATTCCCTTTTGGCTAAGAGCATGAAAGCCAAAGTTCAACTTGTGGTGAATGTTTATTGCCAAGTTATATACACCTCTCTGGGCAAGGGTTGGTCATGAGATGTTCGATACCATCTGACCTCCCGGTGGCCGCTGCCCGGCTCACACTGTGGGTCTAAAGGATATAGTGACCTTTCATGTGTGTTTTTAGGGCATCTGTGTGCTTTCAGCAGAAGAAAGTTTGCTTTCCCTAGCATAGCCTTGCAGACTCACCTCCGTTCGTGTTTTTACGAGGAAAGCTGGAAACCATAAAACTATAACAACAACGCAAAAAATATATTAAAGGGAGAAAAACAAGCATACAGTGCCAAAACCTATAAAGTGTTTCGGTGACTGGGGTGGGAGTAAGGAGCTGCTTTTTGATGTTGAGTATTTATACAGCTGCCTATTTAGTGGTAAGAATTCATAGCAGCTGTGATACCTCTAAAACAGGAAACCACCAACTCGCAGTATTATTGATATTTAAAATGCCTTTTATGTTTTAATCACCCTCCATACAGGAATGTAGAATCCTGAAGAATTTTTCTTCCTTGAGGGCCATCATTTCGGCACTGCAGTCCAATTCCATCTATAGGTTAAAAAAGACCTGGGCCGTCGTCCCAAAGTAAGTTCCCAAGTGTCCACTCTGCTTTCTTTGGCTGGGGTGACTTAGTCACTGTGTAAATGGTATGGGTCCTTGCCTTCAAAGCCCATATTCTGTAACTAGAGAAACGTATTTGAAAGCCTCTGTGTGTCCCAGGCAGGGTGCACTTGACACATAAACATTAATGAGTTTTTAGGCAGAGAAGTCAGACTCATCTGCGAAGTGCACCAACATCAAGAGTATTGGCTTTGGGATGATTTGAAGGATGTGCTTGTCATCTAGAGTCTGAGGGGGAAGGGTGTGGAGTGATGAAGTTACAGCAGTGCGGCCATTCCTTCTGGTTATTTCTCAGCCATGCTCCAAAGCCCTAAGCTGTTCCAAGATGTGAGGGAGCATGTGTGTAGATAGGACGCTAGCTCTTGCTGTTTAGCAAGAATCTAATTGCTTAACTTCTGTTTCAGCATGTTAAACGCTATCTTTTTTGTTTTTTGTTTTTAATTTTTTTTAACGTTTGTTTATTTTTGAGACAGGGAGAGACAGCATGAACAGGGGAGGGTCAGAGAGAGAGGGATACACAGAATCTGAAACAGGCTCCAGGCTCTGAGCTGTCAGCACAGAGCCTGACGCGGGGCTCGAACTCACGGACCGCGAGATCATGACCTGAGCCGAAGTCGGACGCTTAACCGACTGAGCCACCCAGGCGCCCCGAGTTAAACGCTATCTTAGTGATATTAAAAATCCCTAAATGTTCCTGCCTAGGGACCTGACTAACATTATTAACTGGCCACGTTTTATATTGTTTTTCTTCATATTTCTTGGTGTAACCTTTGGGACAATGAACGATATAATGTCCTTATTGTTTCGCCATCTTCATTCCCCTATTTCCAGAGCTTCCCCTGGAGACCAGAGAACTTTTTGCAAAGGAGGGAAAGGTGAAGGAGGAGGCAGCTCCGGTTCCCTATCCACACAGCTTTAGAAGCTGGGGAATATGTCATGGCTACAAACGAGGCCAATTACATTCAACAGGTCTACCTAGGTTTGAACTAATCAAGAAGGAAGGCATATCAGGAAAGAATGTGTAAACTGTTTACAGTCTATACTGTATGTAGTATGGTCGGTTGCAGCCAAGAGAGGGGCCAGCTGGCTTCCCAGGCAGGCCTGCCCCTGTGGAATTGGTGGGTTTGGTGCTTAAGAGTGGAAAGTCTAGGTACTCGGTTTCATGAGTTCACTCAGAGCTGATTAAGCCCTAAGGGACTGACACTATCCAAACTTGCAAGAAACCCAGATAGGTAAACCAGAATTTCATAAATTTTTGCTGAAAAATGAGTGCTTACCAGTGGGCTCATATTCTCAGTCAGAGGAGAGTCTACTTGGGGGAAGTCAAATTACTTATGAAATAAATCTTTGATGAGCCAGCAGAAAAAATTGAAGTGGGTGGTTGTAATGCCTGGTTCAGAGCCGTAGAAGCCACAGCCACTTGGAGACTCCAGAGCTCCTTCTCTGTTTATAATACTGTTATCTACCAGAAGAAAACCTGGCAGATAGGCTTTTCAAAGTCCAATGCAATGTTTTTGATTACCACTTATTTCTTGGCTCTTTCTCTTCTTCATTACTTTGATTAGTCAAGCTGACTCTGTAGGTGAAAGATTAGTTAATTGGTTTTCCTTTGCATATAAATCTTATGAAAGATATGGGCATTATAAAGTCATTAGATGACAGGCGTTCGTAAAATACAATGGGAAAATCAGATGCATGCAGAGTCCTCATGTTCAATAGCCCCAGAGCCCTCTCCTTGCCCTCATCACCGTTCCCTTACTGTGGTGTCAAACACAAAACCAGAGGGACAGTCAGGTGCTAAAATACCACCTGTGCCTGGTTGCAGTCTTCTGTGATTGCAGTGAAAGGTGATCCTATCTTTCTTTGGTAGTTGATAAATAGCACGCTGTGGAAAGTCACTTAGCCAAAAGTTCCTGCACAGCAAATTTGAGGCTAAAACACAAGTAAAAAAGTTAGTGGAGCTGGAGCTTAATCTCTTGGTTACCATATGAGAAGGTTCATTCTTTCAGTTGGCCTTGTAAACTATTTCACCACAAAACAAACCTCAAAGCCACATTCTGGCTTGGTTGGGTGGGTGTCTGGTTTGTTTCTTGGTTGGTTCATGTTTTAGTGGGGATGCTACAGTAGTGTCACAGTTTCTAGAGAAGACACTTTCATACCAGCTTTCCATGTTTTTCATTGCTAAATTCAAGGGACAGGGTTAAGATACCTTATTTGGTTATCACTTTCCCTATAATCCTTTATGCTAATAACTTTCAGTGGACAGAAAAGATGTCTGTTTATTTCTGTTTATGTAGGCCCACATGTAATTAAGTTCTTAATTATTTTTTCCAAAATGTAAATAGCTTTACTGGTTTTCTTTATTATAACAGTGATATTACACTCATTGTAAAACAAATAAGTTAATGGTGGCTTTCTCATGATAATGAAATGCTACATATAGAGTGATATTGCCCCGTTAATTCTTTGCCTTCAGAGCCCTCCACTTACTAACCCTGGAGGGGTGCAGAGTAAAGCATGAGGCCCGTGGACATGTAGTAGACTGGCAGAGGCAGAGTAGACACTTTGCATATGTGATCCTGCTGACTTCACAGCAGTCTTTCAGAGGGATTCCTAGAATTTTCAGTGTATAGGTAAGAAAGTGGAAGCCTAAGCAAGTTAAGCGAATTGCCCACAATCACTTGGGGAGTGAGTGGCAGAGCGGGGATTTGAACCCACTCCCCTGACCACAGCCTGTTCTGCTTCCATCTGTTATGACTCTGAGATGAGAGCACCAGGCTGTGATTCGGGAAATTTAGTCTCAACACTTAGCAATGGCAACGTGGACAAGTCCCTGACCTTGGCCAACATGATTTCTCAGGTCCTGCGGGGCTCTGTGTGTATTCTGAGACAAAATTTTTTTAAAAAATTGTTTTTTAAGTTTATTTATTTATTTTGAAAGGAGAGAGAATTGGAGGCAGAGAATCCCAAGCAGGCTCGGTGCTGTCAGCACAGAGTACAGTGCGGGGCTCGAGCTCACCAACCTTGAAATCATGACCTGAGCTGAAATCAAGAGCCAGATACTTAACTGACTGAGCCACCCAGGTGCCCGAGACTTTTTTTTTTAAGAACATGTCCCAGTGGAACAACTTGATACCCCAATTTAACGATCTTTTTTTATGATTATAATGTACATGGTTAGAAAAATCCGTTTCTTCACATAGGTGACCATGTCTACCTTAAAAAAAAAAAAAAAACACCCTGCATGAACAAAGCCATTGGCTTCATCTGCGCTCACATCCCTCACTGATCCTGAGATCAGTGTGATCCCTCTGGAGCCATAGGTAACTGAGAGCAGCAGGGCCCAAGGTGTGGGACTTTCACTGACTCTTTATTTGTGAATATTTTCTTAACCCCTCTCACAGGGACCGGATGCTGATGTTTGAAGAGCTTTCAGATATCTTCTCTGACCATAATAACCATTTGACCAGCCGGGAACTCCTAATGAAGGTGGGTCTCTAGGTGGAAGTGCTGGGTCACATTGTCTCCAGCTCTGGAATCCCTTCAAGGCGGGAGTGGCTTGAGGGCTCCTTACATTCCTACAGTCCCAGGAGAAAGCCTGAAGGGACTAGAAGGCAGAAATTTTGTGGGTTTTTTTGGTGCCCAATCTAAGGAGCTTGGGGCTGAGAAAACTGAAAGTCCAGTCCTTGGCTTCCCGGTTACACAACCAGATTGTGAAACTTGTCCTCCAGTGTGTATCTATTCGAGCTGCTCTGCAGATAGGTGGGTGAGAGGCCCTGGAGTATCCCTTCTCAGCAAAACATCTTCTAGAATGACAGAGACCAAGCCTGCAATTCCACATCCTTTATCTGGACTAAATTGCACAGTCTGTCAGCAGTATTTATTGAACGCCAAGTGAGTGCTGACTTCTGAACTACAGGCAGATAAAAGTGTAGCTTGGTTTATTTTATTTCTCCAGACATTTGTTGAGTGTCCAATATTCATAAAACATTGGAGCAGCCTCTAGGAATATGAAGGTGACCAACACAGACCCTGTTTTCAAGAATTCATCCTCTGGGTGGTGGATGTTGGCACTAAACAAGAACAGTCAGGTAAAGGTACAAATAACAGGTTGTGAAGGATCATCAGAAGGGAACATAGGCCAGATCCTATCTTCACAGCCTTTCTAGAAATTTACTGTGGATAAAAATCTACAGTAGATTGTATCATCCTTGTTTTGCAGATAGCCAAGACTCAGAGAGGTAAATAATACCTCTTAAATCACACACCTGGTAGGTGGTGGAGCTAGAATGTGAACCCTGCCTAGTGAGACTCTAAAACCTGTGTTTTTATCACTTAGCCATAAAATTGTAAATTCCTACCACTTAGGAGTAGGGGATAGGGTAGATCAGAGAAAACTTCACAGAGAAGATAAATTAGTCATTGAACAACTGTTAACTGAACATTCATTATATACTAGGCATCACATTGAAGGCAGTCTCTGATCTTAAAGAGATTACAGTCTCGTGGTGGAGGCAGAGAAGTAGACAATTATAAAATCGTATAACATGCATTACCATAGGGGGAAGCTGTGAACTGGGCGATTAGAGGATATGATCCTTGTCCTTGGTCTCTTTTTCTGTAAATTGGAGACAATAAGAGTATTTAGTCCACTGACATCATAGAATTGTTTTTGAAGATTCACTAAGAGAAAATATTTGAAAGCACTATGCAAATGTGTTTTTAGTATTTGGCATGCTCTGTGCACAATATGAAGCCAAAGTATGCCTAACAAATGAACGCGAATGAAGTACGTGCTACACGTGCAAGCTTAGAGCAGACACGTGGAGTAGGGATGCAAGTCTAGCGGAGGTGGGGTTGCTGAGAAGAGGCATCCAGTTGATGACTGTTAACATTAGTCATTCCTATAAGGGCGTCTGTTAGACTGTTGTCCTTCTAAGTGCTACTCCTCCTTCAGGTCTCACTGTGGACTCTGCTGGGTACTCAGACTGTCTCCCTGCCAGTCTGAAAGCCTCTTGCAGGCAGGGACTGGGTTTGTTTTTTCACTGTTACATCCCTAATGCCTAACACAGCGACTGGCACGCCGCAAGTGTTCAGAAACTACATTCACCTGCATGAATTGGTGGGCCTTATGAGTCACATGACTTTAAGAACCCGCCCACTCTTAGCCCTTCTTGGAGTAGGTGATATGAGCAAGGCAGTTTCTGCTGATGCTGACTCTGGATTTGGCCTACCTGATTAACTGCACACTAAACAGTGCTTGCTGAGATCGTGTTACTCCCTGCTTCACATCCCCCTGGATTTGCAGACTTTAGATGGAAACTCATCTGGCTGGAAGGAGAAGGCTTAGTGGTCTCCCTGTCAGTAATACACAGCTAGACTAACTGGAGCCACATATTCAAATCCCAATAGCTCTGAGTCATCCTTCCAATGTAGATAAATTGAACGCCGTGCAGCTGATTGCCTAGTGGCAGTCTTCTGGCTGAAACCTTAGAAGCAAAGCTATGTGTAGACATTAAAGGTCCTGTAAACTTTCTTAAATGTAGAACTTTACCCTAGTGCTCTTAGTTAAATTTCTTATACATGGCTCAGATCCCAAGGAAATGAAAAACTTGGCTATGAATTCATGTGGTCTGTGCATTATCATTAACGATAGTGTAATGTTCTGGCCAGGCCATATGTGTATGTAGGTCCTTTTCCAGTCACCTTTGTTGATCATTCTTCATATGAAGTCTATAATTCTGAGTGTTAATTCTCAGCACAGTTGTTAAAAAAAATGAAATCAAGGTACTTGGGTTCTCAAAAGAACCACTGAGAAAAACTGCTGGCCTCTGTTTCTAATATGATTTACAGTTGGGTAATCTTAGTCTTAAAGACCTGTCTTCTCTTCTGCTTCTGGGTGGACGTCATGGTCCACCTCTGTGCTGTTATGGCTGAGGTATCATAATAATTAGCAAAAAGCTAAGGTTTTCATTGTAATTGTTGGAAAAAGTGTTTTTATTTTTCTCAAAGGTTATCTTTTTTTTAAAGTTTATTTATTTATTTTAAGAGAGAGAGTGTGAATAGGGAAGAGGCGGCAGGGGGGGGGGGGGAGAGAGAATCCCAAGCAGGCTCTGCACTGTCAGCACAGAGCCCGATGTGTGGCTCTATGCGGGGTTTGAACTCATGAACCGTGAGATCATGACCTGAGCCGAAATCAAGAGTCGGATGCTTAATTGACTGAGTCACCCAGGCACCCCTCAAAAATTACCTTAAACCTGTTACCACCTTATGATTTATGGAACTTTGATAACTCTGAGCAGATAAATTGTAGAGTCCGTGAATTTTAAAGCAGTAGGAAAGCAGAATGCCACCAAATCATCCTGGATCTTGGGAATCTTGGTGAGAACTCTCCCTGGTTGAACTGATATAAACAACCACGAGAAAGGCCTAGGAATTTGGCTGTGGTAGAGATGGATATGTAGTGAAGTTCCAAAACATACTGAAGTCAGGGTTGGAGCAGCGGCTGTTAGGACTGGGAAGGCCCTTTCAGGTAGTTACCATTAATTTCTGGGCTACCACGTAAGCAATACTGATTGAGAAGAATCCAGTGCCTGTGGAACAGCCTGGTAGAAGAGACCCCTCTGAGGCCCGGGAACAGGATGGCTGAGGGCAGCCGATCTCTGTCAAAGATAGAGGTAGAGAGAAGGTGGGACTCAGGTGAGAAATTTTCACTGGAGAGGGAGGGGAAGGGGAAAGAGAGAGAGGTGGAGGAGGACAGATACCAAACAGAGAGGGAGGGAATGTAAGAAGGAAGAAGGAGGTTGATGGAGAAAGAAAGAGAGATCTGGAATTCATCCCAACATGGGCAGTCATTAAGGGTAACATTTCCAAAGACATGAATGTAGTGCAAAACAAGAAGGTGACTTTGGCAGAACGAAGAGGCACTAAGAGCCTGAGCATGGCCGGCAGAGGAGCCTAAGGAGCCAGAGTGAGGCCATCAGCAAACCTGTGAAAAGTTCCAGGGAGTTTCAAGGGATTGGTGGTGTAAGAGCTGCGGAGCGAAGGATTTGGGGCAAAGAAGGAGAAAACTGACACCGTTTGAGGTGCAAGTGTAGGTGTTCAATTGGCGCCTCATCTGGGAGAGCTGGCACCAGTCGGTCTCTTGAGTTACCCAGCCGGGAGTGGAATCTCACTGTCGAGAAACGCGAGGTCATGAAATGAGCAAGCCTGTCCTGAGCGCTCTTCCCTTCTCTCTGCTATTCTGTGGCTCTCAGGAGCCTTTTAACCTGTCAGAAATCCTTCTTAAGAGTTTTAGATATATCTTCAATAATTTCTGCACACAATTGACAAACTGGAAGGGAACCAGAGGGACTCACACAGGAAAGGGACACTTACCTTCAAGTCAGACAGAAATGATTTCTCACTCCAAGCAAATTCTTCAGAAGACAGGAGGGCTCACTCATCACCACCTAGCATGGGAAATGGCACATTTTAGGCCGCTTTCATTCATTCCCCAGGATAAAACTCTTAAGTAGGAGTTCGTTAAATGATACCGCTCCTCATTATTATTTGTCATAGGGAGAATTGCAATAGATCATGAGTCACTGCAGGTTCTGGACCCAGGTTAAGGCAGGTGAATGATAGAGGCCATTGGTGCCTCGCTGACATCGGAGAGGCCAAGTCACTGCAAAAGATGCTTTTGCAGCATGTGGCAGGGAAAGGTCACATGCTGTGGTGATATTATAAACCCCAGGAAGACTGACCGAGGAAAAGCTACTGTAGAGCTTATACCCAACTGAATTGTGAAATTTGCCCCCCATTCATACAGTTCCTGGAAAATGAGAACTTAACAAGACCTTGAAACCACAAAACCAAAACACTGTGTTCAGTCAGCAAACTGGAGTTTAGTCACTATTGTGGAAGAGTTTGTTGTAACAACAGACAGGAGGAGAGAAAGGGTAGCTGTCCGTCCTCAGGTGCCAGGAGGAAGGATTGACTTGTAAGAGTTCCAAACCTGAGGAGCAACTTGCGAGGATGGATTGGCCGAGAAAAATGGGGGGAAAAATGTGTGAAGGTCTGGCTTTCATAGGTTAGTGCCGCACCATGATACTGGACTTCCTCAGAAAACTTCCGGTACAAAAGTTTCCTTTAGCTAAGAAATACCACAGAAATCATCCCTTTTCTTTCACAGAATGCTGGCACATGTATTTCAGGCCCAGATCAAGAAATCACAAAATGTACTGAGGAAGCGATCTTCATTTCCAGGACATGTGATTACTCTGAGTGAAATTCAGGATATGTAAAAATTGTCTCCCGTTTGGGAATTGCCTGCCTTCTATTGACCATTGATGTTATCCCCGAAATCAGGGTTCTTCTTACAAAGCAGGGGGAACACAGGATAATCGGAGGCCAGCAGACCTTACTGCAATTAGACCACTTGCAACAAGCCAGCCAAACATTTCTATAAATTCAGCCCAGAGCCTGCTGGAGGCCTCTTCATTTTGTGTGGCACTGGGTGGCTGTGCAGAGGTTCTGTACCGGAAGCTAGAGGCCCCTGTGTTTCTTCCTAGTGGCCTTCTCCATCACTCTCCTCTGTGTGTGCTTCTGTGTCGTAGGAAGGAACCTCAAAATTTGCAAACCTGGACAGCAGTGTGAAAGAAAACCAGAAGCGGACTCAGAGGAGGCTTCAGCTCCAGAAGGACATGGTACGTATGGCCCCCGGTCTTCCCCGAGGGTCCATCAGAAGGCAGCCCTATGTGGGCGGTGGGGCTCCTTCCTGGCACCCCGTCTACAGGATGCCCCTGCTTTCAAGAATGGTCTCCAACCTCTCAGCAACCCTGGGAGGTCTGTAGCAGAGACATTGTCACTCCCGCTCCCATGTGACCCAGTGGCAAATAAACACTGAGAGTCACAAATCTGAGCGTTCTCTGGAGCGTTTGTTCTTCTAGAGGTAAGGCAGAGTCTGCCGCGGGTAGGCTCCCTTCCCTCTTGCTGGCTTCCTCCATCCACTTCTGCCCTTGGAAGCTGCTGCTACCTTGGCCTTGAGACCTCCTGGGCTTCAGTTCCCCAACAGGAATGCCTGCTCTAGTCAACTTTGGACACACGGTGACCCAGGACGTGGGTGCTGAGGAAAGTGTCTGCTCCCAGGAGGACTTGGTCCACACACTGGCAGATCTTTTCGTTTGTTCGAAACCCTCTCCATTTTCCACTTTCCATACTAATCCCAAGGACTAACCAGACCTTTTTTTCCCCTAGTTTTTCAGTACTGAAAGGAGTACCATACCTTCCTCCTTAAGACTGAGAGATAGTTACCATCTTTAGCCTTATTTTAAAAACTCTTCTTTTAGCATGGAAGGGGGAAAACCAGAGAGAGGAGATGAAAGACTGACAACCTTTCTCCTCTTCGGAAGGTTGGACATAAATCAGAAACGTTGAGTTTGAATGATAGGACTCTTCTGTAACATAAAGCCGGTAAAACATTTCACAGCGTTTCAGACTTTTTTTTGGTTGTCCAAAGATAAGTTAAAAATAGCTATTAAAAAAATTATTTTAGTTCAGGCTGAGACCTTGTGCTCATAACAGGGAAGGACAAAACTGCCTCTGAGAATGAGTCCTCAAGGTGAACCTCTGCCGGAAGTTCTGGCCAAGAACTCCTACTTAGAGTTTTATCCTTCTGTGAACACTCTCGAACATACTTGTATGATCTCCTAGCCAGCCTCACATGGAGCAGCCTGGTCTTGCCCTGGCTGAGACATTGTTTTCTTTCAGAACTTCCATATGTGCCTGAATGATGTGAGGAGAAGGCGTCCATGCAAGCCCCTTTTTATTTTCTCTCCAGAATGGTTAGTGCCTCAGTGGCTTTAGGGAGAATTGACATGATATCAAAGGAAATTTGGTGACATCAATACTGTGTACACCTGCTGTCACAGTGATTCTACCTTCATTTCCAAGGGACAATTTTTTTTTAAGTGAACTTTTTATTATGGAGTTTACAGAAAAGTTCCAGAGAATGCATAGAGTTTCTGTGAAGCCCTCACTCCGTTTCCCCGATTGTTAACACCCTCTCTCGCTGTGGCACATCTGTCGACACTAAGGCACTAACACCTGCATGCTACTGTGAACTAAAATCCAGACTCTGTTCGGGCTTCACCACTTTTGCATTGGTATGCTCTTTCTGCTCCGGGAGCCTGGCCAGGGAACCACACCGCGTTTAGCGGTCCTGTCTCCCCAGTCTGCTCTGCTCTGTGATAGTTTCTCGTGACCTTGACAGTCTTAGGGAATACTGTCTTGTTATCCTTAGGATGGCCCACGGTAAGAGTGTGTCTGTGCTGTTTTCTAGTGAATATGCTGAGGTTATGGGTTTGGGCGAGGACTATCACAGAAGTAAAGTGCCATTCTCATCACATCCTATCAAGGAGTGTGTGACGTGTGGTGTCGTCGGTGATGTTCGCCTTAGTCACTTGGTTAAAGTAGTATTTTGCCAGATTTTCCACTTTGAAGTTATTATTTTTCCCTGTGCCACCTCTGTACTTTGGAAGTGAGCCACAAAGTCTAGCCCAAGAGATCATTTTAATAGTGACACTCCACCGTCTTGTGGCATCCAGTCTCCTTCAGTGTATGGCGTTCCACTCCTACCGATGGTGAGGCCATTCCAAACCACCAGGAGTATCCACACACTCTTAAAGAGAAAAGGCATCCCTTGAACAGCGTGCACACAATATGAATCCTTCCGTGAACACCCTCGAACGTACTTGTATGATCTCCTGGCTGTAAGGTTTGTTTTCATAACTTTGAAAGTTAGAGATTGGGTGATAGAATGCCTGTCTTTTTTAGAAGTTTTAAAAACTTCATTCACGGAGGTTAGCCCTAATGGCCCCAAGTCAGGTCTTGAATGGACTTTAACTTTTCTCCAGATGTTGTCAAAGCCCACCTGGCCATTCAGAGACTGCTGCTTTCATCTATGAACGGTCACTTGGCCCATTTGGCCAACAATAGGCTCATTCACTTCCGCACGGAGGCTGTTGAAACCCTTCAACTTTTCAGTCACGACAAAGACCATTTTGGTGTGCTTGTTCTTCAGGGTGTGATGCAGGGAACTGTGCCCTACCTGGGCACCTTCCTGACTGACCTCACCATGCTTGACACTGCTCTTCAGGACTACATTGAGGTGAGTCGTGTGCACCTGGTGACTCGGATACCCAAGAGAGAAATTCACTTAATTGGTGTCTGTTGAGGGCCTATTATGTATCTGGCACTGTGTTCAGTACCACGAAGAATACAAAGAAGAGTAAGTGGCCCACAGTTCAGTGCGAGCTCTACATCAAAGCGGGCAGTGACTGTGGAAGTAGTAAGATTTCCAACAGAAATGCAGTGAGAGAAGAAAGCAGGCCACCGTCAGTTCCACACGCGGGGGTGACAGCAAGGCCTCATGAAGGAGCGGGTGTGAGAAAGACCTTATGTTGAGTAGGACTTTGGCACATGGGCCTGAAGGGTGATCTGTCTTTATATTCCACTTGGTGGGGTAGGGAGGCAGTCAGATGCCCCGAGGCGCTCTGGTACTGTCTCCTGCATGCGTGCATGCATGCTCGCTCTCTCTCTCTCTCTCTCTCTCTCTCTCTTTCAGTGGGAAGAGAAGTGAAATTTAAGCCACTTGTTAGTAGCTGTAATAAAATACTAAGTGGAGAAGAAATTTGACATTTGAAATGAGATTTAAGGATTGCTCGTGTATCTGTTTACCTCCCCTCCCTGGTTATCTCATGAGATGAGCCTGCTTTCACTCCATCAGAATTAGCAGGCGGGGCAGTTGTTTTGCACAAACCTACTTCTGAGTTCCTTGTGCTGTTGTGGGCATGTGCATTCATTTTGCATTTCCTGAGCTCTATCTCTTCCCGTCCTCTGCCTCGGCTTATCTCAGGAAACACTCATTCGCATTGGGGAATTTTGGGGGAGTGACCAGTGATCTCGAAGTTAAATTCAGCCTACTGAGAACAGGAGCCGCAGGATGAAGAATTGAAACTTAAGTTTTTTGTGAGGCTGTGTAGAAAGGACTTCCCTTTTGATAAACCATTGACAATTTGGTTTCCAGTATGAGTCAATGACCGTCTGTTTTTGTTGCTTTGGGTCAAGAAATAAAGCGTAATGGAACATGTACTCAAGCTTTTGCCCTTACTGGCTCTACAAATATATTTGGATTCTGAATTGTAACTTCCTTATCATTACTACTTTAGCTCATTTCAGACTTTCTCTTTTTAATTTATATTACATGTGTGTGTGTGTGTGTATATATATATATATATATATATATATATATATATATATATATATATATATATTGAGAGAGAGAGAGTACATGTGTGGGCAGGGGAGAGGGGCAGAGAGAGAGAGAAAATTTTAAGCAGGCTCCACGCTCAGCATTTAACTGGATGTGGGGCTTGATCCCATGACCCTGGGATCATGACCTGATCCTAAATCAAGAGTCAGAAGCTCAGCCACTCAGGCATCCCAGTATCAGACATTTTATAAGAAGGCTGTCTGCCTATCCTGTCCTATTATAATTAAAAGAATGTTTTTCTTGAAGCAAATGCTGCTTCTCTTCCTACATAGGAGCTAAAATTGTAGTGTCGTTAATAATTGTGACTTTATTATCCCTGTGATATATTTTAATGAGACATGGGACAATGTAGGGCTGTGTTTCAAAGTAGCTTGGTTTGTCACTATTTTTTTAATTTAATTTCTTTCAGGGTGGGCTGATAAACTTTGAGAAAAGGAGAAGGGTAAGTAGAGGTCTTGGCTGTAGTTTTCCATTTTACTTCGTCTGGGCATAAAAAAAAAAAAGAAGAGGAGACTTAAGTTTTCAATTAGCATCTATCAAGCATTTATCATATACCATTGTGACTTGTGCCTTCCTATGTATTACTCCCCCAGAGTGCTGTGAAGTAGGTTTTATCTTCCTCAACTTGACCAAGGGTCTCCTGGTAGTGGACCCAGGACACAAGCCCTGTCCTGCTGCTCCAGAACCCACATTTCTTTCCTTACCACCCCCTGCCCCGCCCATCTCATTGTTTCTAATTAGCTTGGGCAACAACAGGTTCACCCTGTGAAGGAGAAGGGCCTTCATAAGAGTAAATGACATAGAAGAGTTAATAAAGATGATGAACTCTTGGTCTGAGGGAGGAAAGGAGAGGATCTTCACTGTTACATGCGGATGGTTATTCTTTTCCTTTCTTGTCAACACGAGAAGGGGGTGTTCAACGTCAACTTGAATGTTTCTGTGGATAGAATAGTGGATAGTTTTGCACTGCTCTGAAAAAGATAGAACAGAGCTTTGAAAATTTACTATGGTTTTAGAGTTAAAATAGTGTGTTTGAAGAGATATGTAAATGATTCAAAGGAGAATGAGCAAAATAATGCCTTCACCGCCCCCACCCCCGCCCAGCACTCCTTGTTCTTTACTCATTCATTCATTCATTCATTCATTCCACAAATATTGCTGGCATACTTTACTTAACATGAGTGGACCACTCTGATAGGTTTGGGGATTGCAGCAGAGAAAACCCGGAGCCCCCTGCCCTCATAAAGTTCACAATCCAGGAGGAAGGTAGACAGTAAGGAAGTTATAATACAGCAGGTAAGGGCTTGTGAGAAGTAGCGGGTATCACAGGAATATGTAGGAGGGGCATCTATCCCTAACTTGTGGAGCCAGAGAAACTTCCAGGAGGAAATAACATCGAGTTAAAATCAAAACTTCAGGAGCCAACCAGGCTGAGCTCACTGGTAACAAGATACGCTAACATAGGCAACTTTAAGTCTCCTGTCCCTGGCAGAGTAGAGCATGATGATAAATATTCCTTAAGGATATGGAGACCAAGAGCTGAAGTCATTGGATGGGAAGTTGATGCCCACAGAATCTGCTCATTGTTGAATTTCTTCTGTCATGTCCTGGAATGATAAAACAAATTTACTTATTGCCCTCCAGAGTTACCCATCTTTGTCCTTGAACTTGGGAATAACCCTGGATGGTACTCTCTTTCCTTTTAAGACTAGCATGTTAAACCTTTGGAAAATTTGAGTATTAAAGCTAAAGCTTATACCCTTTGTTGACTTAAAAAAAAATCTTTATTGAAACATCGGAAGAAGTATAAATAATACTGGACATAATTATATACTTGCTTCTCTTCTGAGCTTTAAAAGATTTAGTTAAAGGATTTACTGGAGTAGTAAAAACCCAAGGATTCAGGAAATCCAAACATTTGAGTTTATGAGGCCCTAGACTGTTTAGCTTTTCAGCTCTACCCAAACTTATTTACTGAGGGGTAAGGGTTGAAGAAGATGGGGAAGGGAAACCTAGGAGCCTCCTGACATAAAGTTCATTTTTGCCTTTATCTTTTAGGACATAGTCATGGAAATTTGAAATGTACTTTGCAAGTACACAACTTTAAAAAATAACTTTTCTATCCCTAGAATGAAAACATAAAAGAGAAAAAGGAAGCCACTGTGGGTTTAGGTAATAACTAGTTTGGGTTGCTCTGCTAGCTTGTTTTATTCATATAAATTGCTTTTTCAAGGAGAAGGGAGGATTGACAAATAAACATACAAAGACTTCAGGGATTTAGAGTTAAAATTAACAATTCTTTTTTAATTTTTTTATGTTTATTTTTTAGAGAGATAGACAAGAGTGTGAATGGTGGAGGGGCAGAGAGAGAGAGAGGGAGACACAGAACCTGAAGCAGGCTCCAGGCTCTGAGCTGTCAGTACAGAGCCCGTTGCGGGGCTTGAATCCACAAACTGTGAGGTCATGAACTGAGCTGAATAAAGTCAGATGCTCAACCAGCTGAGCCACCCAGGCGCCCCTAAAATTCACAATTCTTTTATTTCTAAGAAAGGCAGTACTTGAGAGTTCTCCTCGATGTTTTTCTCCATTGTTTATCCTAATGTGGTGTGTTTTCGTGTTGGAAAGATGTATACACTATTTGGTTGGCCTTTTTATTTACTTTCTTTTTGGTGTTCCGTCTGCTGTAGGAATTCGAAGTGATTGCCCAAATAAAACTCTTACAGTCTGCCTGCAACAGCTATTGTATGACCCCAGACCAAAAGTTCATCCAGTGGTTCCAGAGACAGCAGCTTCTAACAGAGGAGGAAAGGTAGGTACATGTATTGCCTGTCAGGATAGAGCTAAGGCGTCGGCGAGAGGAATACTACATCCAGTTCCTCACTTGCCCCTTTATTCAGCAACTATTTATTGACCAGCTACCAGATTCTAGATCCTCCGTCTCCGAAGGGTAATGGTATAGCAGGAAAAGCTGAACTGATGTGTCAGAAGATGTGCTTTCACATTCTTGGCTCCACCATTTATTTATCTTTGTAACCTTGAACAAGTCACTTTTTCTGCCTGATCTTCAGCATACTCATCTATAAAATGCTTGTGAGGATTAAGTGAAATCATATTTGGAAAAGCATTGTTAAAGTGAAGGTCACCACCACCACCGTCACCATGTTTGTCATTTTTGTTCATTGGTACCGGCTTTCCAGGGAGCTTTCAACTGGGAAGGAGAGACAGATTCATGAAAAATTGAAATATGGTGGGTAACTAAACTGCTACGGGATCTGGAGGCAGGAACATTTCTTCAGGATGAGGGAAGGTAGGGAAGATGATCGAAAAGGTGTAAATATTTGGGCTAGGCTGTGAAGGAAAAGGTAAGATTTCACCAGGAGAAGTGGGAAAGAAAATTCCGTACAGAGGGAAGAACATGAGCAAAGGCTTGGTGGCCTGACATGGTTGGCATTTGGAAGAACAGTGAGAATTCTGTTGGCTGGGACACAAGGGACAGTTTTCAAAGTCTTGGTTGATATGCATGGAAAAGGACATTAACTCCAGTGCTTTGACTGTTGGCCCAGCAAGGGTGTTAGTCTTTACCCTGTAGTCTAGCAGATTGGAATCTACAGGCCATATTTGGCACACCACATGTTTTTACATTTTTAAATAGTTCAAAAAAAAGGGAAGACTGTAACATGGACAGTTATTTGACATCTAAGTTTTAGTATTCGTAAATAAAGTTTTATTGGAATACAGCCCATTCATTGACATCTTATTTATGGTTGCTTTCATGCTTTAAAGGCAGCTAATTAGGTGGGAGAGAGACCGTATAGCCCGCAAAGCCTAAAACACTTACTATCTGGTCTTTTACAGAAAATATTTGCTGACCCCTGCTGTAGACTGGGGGATATCCTTGAAAGTTTACCATCAGGGAGAGCAAAACTGACAGCAAAATAAGTATTTGGCCAAAGAGGACATTGAGATTCAGAGAATAACTCAACTAGTCAGTGATGGAGTTTGGACTTAAACTCCAGTCTTCTTGACTCTCCAACCTAGACTCATCAGGTGGTTGTATAATGGTTGGGCAAATCACATAACCTCTGTGTGCCTCAGTTCCCTCATTTGGAAGATCGATTATTTCTGAGGTCCTTTGTGATCCCTGTTACATTAAAACCTATGATTCAGTGCTCATTGGTTGGTGAAGATTTTTTTTCTTTGCCATGTAGAAAATAAAGCAGTTATTGCCTCTCTCTACATTTCTGCTCTGATGATCAGTTTGTATGAATTAATTTTCTCTCTATGTGTACGTCCTTCTCACATAGGGGACGTACATATCATGGCTAGTGGTCTGGATCGGAAAGTCTAGGCCCACAATATCAGCTCTAACAATTAACTTTTTGTTAATTGTAATAATTGACTTTTTAGTGATTAGAAGAATCTTGCTAAACATATCCTATTTTTTTCTGTCAGATTTATAACCACCTCTAGAGCTTAAGCTAATATTTGCAAAATTCCTTTATCGACGAATACCTGCATATGAGCAAATACCTGGATGCATCCTTAGGTTTAAAAAAAGTACACATAATTAACGACTTACTGAGCTACTATTTACCACACTGACCCTTCCTCACCCAGCCAGAACCAAGTACAACTATTTAGAGCTACAAGCTTTCATAAAAGACATTTCAAGTCATATATAAATTCCTCTTGTGCTTATGGAAGTTACGTACATCTGCCTGGCATATAGATGTCCAAATTTGGAGCGTTTTTAATTTAGGCTGTTTCAGCACTTAAAAATCATATTTAACACATCTTTACCAATAATATAACTGCCTCTGTTCGTTAAAGATTAAATAGTTTACAAAAGTCTCTTCTTTCATTTCTCATAGACAAAAAGTTGAGCACGTGCACACACACACACACACACGAAGTGATGAGGGGAGGGTACCAGACAAGAAGTAATTCTCCCCCTGGCTTAGTAGCGGGATGAGAATGATCAGGAAGCAGTGGAGTCAGCCTTCAATGCTGCCAGAGCACACAGTCCCTCTCCGAGGCATGCGGCACTAAACAGCCTCGGTCCATAGGCCAGGGTGGGGGTGAGGGGAGGAAGCACACATATAAATTTTTAAAACTTGGCCATGAAGTCCACACCCTCTGAGATTGGTGGGGGAACAACATGGTGTGTATCTTTACCTTGAACGGTCAGAGACTTCCTCTAAAACAAAACGGGCAGACCGTGTGCACTTCCGCCGCTTCGTCAGTTCTCAGGCTCTGACCTCACAAGCTCCCTTCTTCTTCCCCAGCTACGCCCTGTCCTGCGAGATCGAAGCGGCTGCTGACGCCAGTGCCACCTCTCCCAAGCCTCGGAAGAGCATGGTGAAGAGGCTCAGCCTGTGAGTGTCACCCGCGGGTCCCAGAGGGTCTCATCAGAGAAGGGACAGGATGTTCAGTACCGCAGCCCTGAGCCAGGGCGGAAGTGAAGAGCAGTTCACTCACCTGTTAATCTTTCTGTCGTGAACCCAGTACCTGTTCTGAATCGATTCCTTCTTCTCCACTGTTCTCTCTGGTATGGGCGACCATCATCTCTTACCTGGACCACTCCCACAACATCCTTACTGGCTTCTGGCCCCAGCCTTGCCTCAACAGTCCATTCTCCACCAAATAGTCTGGTATTCGCATAAAACACACACCAGATTATACCGCTTCCTTGCTTAAAAACCTCTGATGCTTTTATTGTAAGATAGCACCCAGACTCCTTATCGTGGCTTAGGAAGACTCTCGTGATCTTCCCCCAACCTTCTTGACTACCTTCCTCTCATCCGACCTGCCCCCTTGTTCGCTGAGACCCAGCCATGCCCAGCTTCTAGCCATCTGCCAACCACACCAGGCTCGTTCTTGCTTCAGGGCCTTTGCACCAGATGTTCCCGTGGCCTGGCATGCTCGTTCTCTGTGGCTGGTCCCTTCAGATACGGGCAACAGCGTTCGCTCCTGAGAGACAGCCCTCTCTGATGCCGCCGCCTTCCCCCGTCACTCTCGGTCACACTGGCTGCTTCCTGTGGCGGAACGTAAGCCGCTGGAGAGCGGGACCTTTGTCCATCACACTCGTGGCTATTTGCCCAGCTCAGTGCCACGCATGCAGGAGGCACTCCATAGCCAAGTTCATAACTCCTGTCTCCCTTTGAGGAAAGTCAGGCGTCCTTACAGTGTCCCTCACGACCCTTCAGGGACTGCCGTGTCATCCCAGCCCTGCCTGTCCCTTAACTGTCTGTCCTCATCTTTTTCTGCTCACTCTCCTCTGCTTTCCAGCCACCCACACCTCCCTGAACACGCTAGGCGTGCCGTTTCTTCTGCTCAGAACACTGCTCCCCAAATAGCCAAATGACTCACTCACTCACTCCTTTCAGATGCTTGCTGAAACATCACCTTCTCAGCCTTCTGCCAACCACCTTACTTAATACCATGCCCCATCTGCCTTACCTCCCGTGGCACACTCTGTCACCTTCACCTGCTTTGAATTTCTCCACTGCCTTTACCTCCATGTGACATACTGTTTGCTGTATGTGTCTGTTGATTATCTCCAATGCAGAGTCCACGAAGGCAGGCACGTATGTCTGGTTTCTGTTCCTTGCTGTCTCCCCGGAACCTAGAATGGTGCCTGGCACATAGTAGATAATTAATAAATATTTATTGAATGAATAAACTGAGCCATGGGCCAACACTGTTTTAAGGACAATACACGTATTTTTCATCCAACCCACAAAATAACCTAAGTGCTAGGTCCTATTGTTATGCCAACATTATAAACCAGGAAAGTAAGGCACAGACGGGGTAAATAGTGTGTTAGTTATTGGAAGATCTGGATTCAAACTCAAGATTTGGCCATAGAGCCAAGATACCTTTTTACTATACTGCCCATGGGAAAAATACTTCGTGAAGGAAGAGAGGAAGGAAAGATGGGGCAGGAGGTAAAAAGTGGAGGAGGAAGAAGATGAGGGAAGGAGGACAAGGCAGAGGGAAAGGGTGCGGAGGGTGGGAGGAAAGAATGAGAAACTGTTAGCTTAATTAGCCCCCGTGCTTTGATGGTAGCCATTTTTACAGAAGAGCCATAGAGGATCTAGTCTGTGTCACCAAGTTGATCTCTCAGACGTTAGACTCCAAGAGACGTCAGGCTAACGAATCAAACGAAAGCCAAAGAGGTCAGTGCCAGGAAACAAGGATTGTCATTTGATTAATAAATTTGCTCTTGCCTTGGAAGACCTATACCTGTGTCTGATCCCCTGGGTGTCACACTCTGCATTGCCAGGGACGAGCAAGAACAACGACTAGGGCATATTGGACAGTTTTTTGGGGTTTTTTTTTTTTTTTTTTTTTTTTTTTGGTGGCAGGGTGGCCTGGGAGCCATGCTGACCTGACACATCCCAACTTTCCACCTCTTATCTGTTGTGTGAACTTCTGTGTCATCATTTGTGAAACCAGAATAGTAATGTTCATCTCAGTGGGTTGGTGCACGACTGGTGGGGTTGTAACGCTTCTCAAACACTGCCTCACTCTCAAAGGGTACCTGGAGAGCCACCGTTATTTTTTCATGAAACAACTTTCTGTTACTGTCTTTTTTAGTCTTTTTTTTTTTTTTTTTTTGGGGGGTCAGGATTCTGACTGTTTCTGTGGGTTTTTGCTACTTCCCAGCACTGTCTATCCACCTACCTCGGTGATCCCCAGTGAGACATGGAGGCAAGGATGGCACACGAACTTGGGTATTGTCATGTTTCCAATAAACATGTGCAGGTGCTTACTGGTGTGGATGGCATGATGTCCCACTAATGAAGCTGCTCAGGCTTCCACCTGATATCAGGTGACATCTGAAGATTACACTGGGACATGTGATTTTATTGAAAGCATTTTGAAGGTAGTCTTGATATCTTGCCAAACCTCTGTCCAGATGCCTCCCCTGGCCCTCCTGAACACTAGATTTCTGAGCTCGTGGGTTGTCCCCTGTAGAGTTTCCATAGCGTCTTGCTATCTTTTCATGGCTGCAATCCTGGAGGAGAATGAACTCTCTCGTGAGGTAACCCGAGGACCTGACCAAGCCTTGTCAGTTGGTAAGATGGACACCTACACAGGGAATCAGACTCCTCAGGAGGTGAGGCCAGGGGTGCCAGGCATCTTGATGGTCTTCTGCATGAGAAATAATTGGAAATTTCTGGACCTGCTATGGCAGTCAGAGGTCTGCACAGGTACATCTAGTCCTTTTTTTATTTTCTGTTTTGGAAGTTTATTCATTTATGTTGAGACACACAGAGAGATAATGAACAGAGGAGAGGCATAGAGAGAGGGGGACAGAGGATCTGAAGCAGGCTCCATGTAGACAGCAGAGAGCCCGATGCAGGGCTTAAACTCATGAACCGTGAGATCATGACCTGAGCTGATGTCAGACACTTAACTGACTGAGCCACCCAGGCACCCCAGGTAGCCCTAAGTGCTAATGCCTTTACCCCCTTGCTTTTCCTTCCCTGTCCTCAGGCAGTAGCCACTGTAGATGCATTTTGATATAACTGCTTCCCACTACTTCTCTCCAACCCAGCTATCCATATTTACTGTGCCGGGTGCTCTAGCACCCCTGGGTCCTCTCTTTGCATCAAGTCTGACACATGCAGAAACTCTGCAGAGATAGTTTCATGAAAATCTAAAGTTTCATGTAAGAGGACTGTGAGGGTGCAGTGCCGTGCATGAAGTGTGGTAGACACGGAGTACATTCTCTCCTTGGTGAAATCTTGCCAAGATGCTTGAGTTAAAACCTTCGGTATCTGAGTTTGAACATTTATCATGAATAAAACAGGCCACATGGTCACCCTTCGTATTTCTTGTACGTATAAGGGTGATTCTGTGCCATCGATTTCCAAAATATTTTATGATCTTAGCATTTTTTAAAATGTGGAAAATGTACTCTTTGCTCTCCCCACATTTAATGATCCATTTTCCAAAGAGGTTGGAAAGAATTTTGAAGCCATAAGGGAAGGTGTGCTTGCTCTGAAGGTCAGAGATGCCTAGTATTGAGCTAGAATTACCCTTTGTAAAGCAGAAATGACCTCATGGAATTGTGCAAATGGAAGAACCTTTAGTCTTTGAACAGTGTCGTTCAAAGCTAGAGTCTCAGATGACGGGCTGCGGACCACTAGTCCACAGCCTTCAAAGGTCTACCTCGTAATCACAGGGGTGTACGACAGTGGCATTGCTTTTTCCCCTGAAAATTGTGGTCAGAGTTTAGTGCTTTCCCCTGGAGCCCCAGTAAGGCTTGGAGGTCCAAGAAAGGAAGTGACATGGAAAATGGGGCAAGAGGTGGTGGGTCAGAGATGAGACAGAACAAAGACATGCTTCAGGTCTTGGAATTTGAGCTTATAATTCCTGAAATATTTAATGAAAAATCAGGCTCAGTGGTTCTACTCTTGTTATTTTGTCCAGTCAGTGCTTGTTGGGCTTGGCTGCATTTGCTAGTTTCTTTACATGCCTTTCCTTCTTGCGTCTTACCCTTCCCTCCTTTTACTCTTTTTCATGTTGTCTGTTAATGTGAACCCTCTCCGTCTTTGTCTGAGAAAGTCTTTATTTTGTGCTCACTCTCAGAATTCTGTTAGCTGGGTATGGAATTCAAGGGCGACCGTTATTTTCACTCAGCACTTTGAAGACAGTATTCCAGGTCTTCTCACTTCTGCTGTTTGCTTTTGAGATGTCTGCTATCTGTTTACCATTCCTTTGTATTATGCCCATCCCCTCCCCCCTCCCCCCCTCCCCCCCTCCCCCCTCCCCCCCCCCCCCCCCGCCGCCATTGCTTTTAAGAACTTCTTTTGTCTTTGATATACCATTAGAAAGTTTAAGTGAGGATTGAGTCTTATTTATTCTATTCAAGATGTAGTTCCTGGATCTAAAGATTCATGCAGTTCATTAGTTCTGGAATCTTCTCACCTACCATCTCTTCAGATAAAGTCACTCTTCCATTCTCTTCATTGTCTTCTCTTGGAATTCTTCTTACACACGTCAACATTTCTTATTCCAGTCTCCATCTTTTAACCTTTCTTATTTTCCATGTCTTTAGATTTTGATGCTGATTTCTTAACATTTTCTTCAGATCTGTCATCTTGTTTTCAGTGCTTCTCTTAAACAGTTATTTAATCCTTCCACCGAGTTTTTATTTTAAATCACTGAATTTTTTAGTCTAGAAGCGAATTTTTTTTCAAATTGCCTTCCTGTTCTTTTGTCAGGATGTCCTGTTCTTCTCTCCTGTTTTCAACCTTTTTTCTTCTGTCTGTAATATTTTAAACATATTTTATAGCCTGGTCTGTGGTAGACACTCAAACATTTGTCAAATGAATGAATAAATTATTAGTTTCTTTCTGTCAGTTCTTGTATCTGAAGCTCTCAAGAGTCTAATGTTTGTTGACTCCCTTTGGGTGGGATATTTCCTTGTATGTTTTTGTAATGTTGTATTATGAGCTCATCTTTAACAGAAAATCCTCTACATCCTGGGTTGAAGATGTATTCTTCCAGAAATGTTTTTTAATTCTGGTTTGCACAGAAGTATAAGTAGCAAAGTATAGCATAGGTAGCAAAGTTGAGTGAGGTGCTGGCCAAGATAACACATGATTTTAGGGGAGACATTTTTCTTTCACCCAAGCTCAGGCCAAGACGATAAGCTTCCTTGTTGTCTTCCCGTGCCAGTAGGAAGACATTTTTCTAGCCCATCTTTTTACTAAGGGTATAGCTCTTTGAGGGTCTTGGCTCTATAAGGGATTTCAATTTCATCTCCCCACCTTATATAAACAGAGGCCCTCATCTTTGGGTCTGTATATGTGTTAAAACCCATGTCCCTAGCTCCCCCAGATTGGTACCTCCCGCTCCCCACCCAGAGCAGCTGCAGAGTTAGCTCACATACTTCTGGTTTTCAGTTCCCTATTCATTTCTGGCCTGTAGGGATTTTCCTTACTGTATTGCAAGCTCAACTTTAAAAAGAGTTTTTATTCATTCATCAGTTGATGGACATTTAGGCTCTTTCCATAATTTGGCTATTGTTGAAAGTACTGCTGTAAACATTGTGGTACAAGTGCCCCTATGCATCAGCACTCTTGTATTCCTTGGGTAAATTCCTAGCAGTGCTATTGCTGGGTCATAGGGTAGACCTATTTTTAATTTTTTGAGGAACTTCCTCACTGTTTTCCAGAGCAGCTGCACCAGTTTGCATTCCCACCAACAGTGCACGAGGGTTCCTGTTTCTCCACATCCTCGCCAGCATCTACAGTCTCCTGATTTGTTCATTTTAGCCACTCTGACTGGCGTGAGGTGGTATCTCGGTGTGGTTTTGATTTGTATCTCTCTGATGAGGAGTGACATCAGGCATCTTTTCATGTGTCTGTTGGCCATCTGGATGTCTTCTTTGGAAAAGTGAAAGACCTCAGATTAATATGGCCTCTCATTCAGCTAAGCAATCTGTGTGTTCTTTGAGGTTGGAAATGACCTATTCAGATGAGATGTTTACTGTGATCTATTAGACACTTTATAGGAAATGTTTTCCAGTCATGCCAGGGCATGCAAGATTGGCAAAACAATTAAGGGGTTAATTAGCACAAACTATTGCTAAATCATGGATTCCATATTTGTAAACAACTGCCTGGCCTTATGTGTTCTGCAGACTCTTTCTGGGGTCGGACATGATTACCAGTAGCACTCCCACCAAAGAGCAGCCCAAGTCCACTGCCAGTGGGAGCTCTGGTGAAAGCATGGACTCTGTCAGCGTGTCGTCCTGCGAGTCAAACCACTCAGAGGCCGAGGAGGGCTCTATCACCCCCATGGACACACCGGATGAGCCTCAAAAAAAGGTATTCCCTCATTCCTTTCCCATAAGTCCTAATGTAGACACCTGACGTAGTTTAGTGGTTGCCACACGAGAATGTCTGTTTTCAAGTGTATCACTGTACAGTAGTTTGAAATTCATGTTTATAGGAGCTGTCAAAGTAGAGTTCAATCTAGGGACCCATTTCTCATAGAAACTGGTCCAAAAATAGTGAGCATATTGGTGTATTCATCTGGCCTTTGAAATATTGTCTTGGATCCAAAGGTGACTGAAGGACTGTGGCCTGTAACATGAGGTATACTTTATTTAGGACTCAGAGGATTTTCTTAGAAGGAGCGCAAAGTCAAGAGACAGAGATGTGTCAGCCTTGTCTCTTGGTGTCATACTTTGTCTTTGCCATGCTTTTACCGCAATAATGTTACATAGCAAACCGCTCCAAAACTCAGTACTTAAAACAACAGCCATTTATTCTCTGTCATGTATCTGCTGGTTGGTTGATGTGCATTGGGCTTGGCCCTAGGTCATGGGTTTGGTCCAGGTCTGCTCCTCTCATTCTTCTTGGCATAATGAGGCTATCCGGGGCATATTGTTAGTAAGCTAAGACAAATGAGCAAGAGAGCAAGTCCAGCCCCATAGGTATGTATCAAGCCTTTACTTTGGTCATAATACCAACATTTTATTGCCCAAAGCAAATCATGTGGCCAAATCTCACATAAATAAGTGAGGCAGGGGACTCCTTCTAATGGGAGGAACTGTGGAGTCACAGGGCAAAGGACATGGATTCAGAGGGGCGTAAGGAATTGGTAGCAAGTATACAATCTACCATTGTATACTTTGAGAGGTGATAAAAGAATTCCCATAGAGTTTCCATTTTCCATGGCTTCATAAAGAAATAAAAATAGCAACAACAACGATAAGAACAAGATTTGTCGTAATCTTCTCTACACACCTGCTTTAATCTGTTGGTGAAGAAGTTTGAATCAGAAACATCAACTGTGATGTGGCTAGCATTTGCACCATTTGGGGGAGATTTTTGGCCAGCCAGACTTGCTGTGTAAGTGACTGTTAGCCCCTTAGCTTAAGCGTAAGCAAGTGAGGTAGAGTGTTGGTAAGAATCCCCCCATTTTGTTTTTTTTCTGCCATTCTATAAGAGGATCAGTGTGCAGTTTCACATTGTGTTGTCAACAACAACAGCAATAGAGGAACCCTCAAGTGACCTTGTCACAGTGTAGCCGATCTAGGACGGACATCATACTCAGGACTCATCAGGCTGAGATGTCTCAGGTGCTGCCCCAGCTGGATCTTACCTTTCTATGTTGAAATCCAGAGGCACATCCTCTGGATATTGAAGGAAAAGCTCTGGAAACACCTTTGAGTCTGTTCTCCATTTTCCCATGCATATTTTTGAAACCGGAGATGTAATCATTCTCCATGGCTTGAGATACAGCTTTGAAGTTGTCAAAATCTGGAGTGAGGTATCATTCTTCACCTTTAGACACGTTCTAATTCTTTGTGGCCCCATTTCCTGATGGTGGACATCATACAAATGACAATAGAGGTATATCACACGCTGTTCAGGAAGGGGGTGGAATCACCTTTATGCCTGTTGGTGCACTGGACATGTGCGAAGGTCCAGATCATCCCTCTTAAAACTACACGGTAGCCAGCCCAAGTGTGTATCATTTGCACACCCCTTGACTCCTCTCTTATCACACGGGTGCTTTAATTTCTTGCACAAGTCAGGAATTTTTATTCTTCAGGTGAACCGTCCTCAGAGGCACGAATTTCTGTCGGTTTAAAGCTGAATCATTGACTTGGATGCACGCACACGCTGGGCTGTAGTATCCTTGAATGTCACCTGGAAAGGCCTTGGTGCCCCCGCTCCCTGCACAGCGGGTCCTGGATGACCTCCACAGCCTCTCCCTACTCTAGATCCTGAGCCTCAGGTGTCCCGCGTGCCTTCCACAGTGGCGCTCTATGAGATTGCTCTGTTCAGTGAAGTGTACTTAGCATTCCTGTCACTTCATCCCCCAATCATGGTTTTTAAACATTTATTTTCACACTTGCTCCTCAGAGCAAATTCTCAGCAAGACCTTAGGGGCGTCATCAGGTGGTCCGTTTAGAGCTTCTGCAACTCAGGCGTCTTCAAAGCTTTATCTTAATCCTAAGTGTCATTAAAATTATGGAAAGTCTAACAGAAGGAAAGGGGATTTATACAGAGGAAAAGGGAGGTGAAAAAATTGAACCAGTAACTGGACAGTGGACCCTCTTGGCTACTGTGTGTGGTGCACCTTCAAGCAAAGTGATGCTGTTGAAATTATGCACCATCAGTTCGCCCTCACACTGAGTCACAAAGTTGATTCACTTGGGAAAATAGACAAAAAATGTTACTAAACCATATTATAGAGCCACAGTTAGACTTCTACATATCCGAGTTGTCAAATCAGCTTGCTGGCTCTAATTAAACTAATCATATAGTAGAATTTAATGTAAAGTTACGCTATAGGAAGACGAAGTCCTTAGGAAATAAACTGGGATAAACCCCATTTTACTTGGAAGCTAGATAATCAGAATGCTAAGTTTCTGTATGCTTTTTCCTTGGAAAAGTAGACAGGTATAAAAGATATAAGTAGGTTACTTATTTTTTAAATGACTTCTGAAATATTTGTTATATAATATATATAACAATTCAGCTTAACTCATTCTGAGAAATTATTTGTAATTTTCCACAATAAGAATTGATAGTTAAAATGATTCAATTTAGGTTTTTTTTTTTGTTTTTTAACACAACCTAGTGAATTTGGGCATCCTGTTTCTTTGGTAATTAGTCTTGCATAGTTTATGGTAACTGTAGTTAATTGGAAAAGCATCTCATTCCTTAAAAGTAGAAAGTAGAAAAGTAGAAAGTAATGGAGCTTCTCATAGGCTGTGTTCCCTCTCTGAATCTTTTTTCCCTTATCTTTATAATGCTCTGCATTTTGTTCACAAGATAGTTGGGAGAGCCACGTGAGATAAGATATATGCAAACTCATCACATCACAGTGCTAAACATCACCGAGGTAGTGCTATACTATGTTCATTTACCACGTTTTCATCAGCTTTAGACTGGGCCTTGGCTATGTGCTTGCCGTGTGAACCTGGTCTTGGGAGTCAGGTAACTGGGGAGTATGTCATGATGGTGCTGCCAGTACTTTTCTCTCTGGATTAAGGTTCTTCACAGCAGAAAGTGATTGGGGCCCGGTGATCTCCAGGGGCCTAATGTTCCACGCAGAGCTATAGAATCTGTGGTCCTTATCTTAGAAACTTCGACAAGTATAGACCTTTCTCTCCTGCTACAAAATCTGTGATAGAAAACAGATCGTGGTGGGTGTGTTAAGCAGCATTCCCACTCAGGGCAATGGGACTGGATAAGCTGTTGGTAAGTAAGGCTTTCCTCCAGCCCTTGTTAAGCTTCTGACTTCCTGCTGGAGGCCATGTTGCCTCTAGTTTCTGGTATTTGCTGCCATCTGCTGGTCACTTCCTTAAAAGCAGCTGCAAACGGGAATTTTGAGAACTGCCTTGCATCCGTCCTCACCTGGATGTAGGGGGCAAGTACTGAGTCACTGATAGGCATCTGCCAACAGGATACTTACCCCAGTGACAAGATGTGTGTGTGTGTGCTGTGAGCTGTTGTGGAGGAAGTAATTGAAGTTTATTCATCTCAGCATCTACCTCTGCTTTGAAGATTGTGAAGCGCGCCATTGGCCAAGGTTCTAATCTGTGTTCTTCTGGGGTGTGTTTACTCTTCCAGCTCTCTGAGTCTTCCTCATCATGTTCCTCTATCCATTCCATGGACACAACTTCCTCAGGGATGTCGTCCTTAATAAACCCCCTCTCCTCCCCTCCATCCTGCAACAACAACCCCAAAATCCACAAGCGCTCCGTCTCTGTGACATCCATTACCTCGACAGTGCTGCCTCCCATTTACAACCAACAGAACGAAGACACCTGCATAATCCGCATCAGTATAGAGGACAACAATGGCAACATGTACAAGAGCATCATGGTAAGGCCCTCGGACCGACACCCCTAAGTGTGTACAATATTAGCATCATGTAGGCATCTGCCCAAAATGAGTATGTACCAAAATCTCCCTGCGTATGCACCAGTAATATATTTATATAAAAATGTACATACCAGCAGTGGCCATAAAATAGAGTTTTCACATCTTAAAAATTGCTAAAACTTATCCCGGTCAGTGTCACTTTTTTCAAAACTCTCAATTTGGACAACTGAATGACTGTATCCCAGGGAAGATGCCACTCCTGCATGCCTTCTAGGAAGTCTTCCCGTGGAACCACATGTCTGGATTTATAATGAATTCCCATGCATTCTCAGCCGTGTGCTCCGTGGTGGCAAATCTTTCTCCTTTAGTCATGTGGAATCAAACTTAGTAAAGTGAATGATCAAGCTGAAAATACAGTTTGAGTCCACAAGGAACTCTGTAAATTAAATGAGACGGACCTTTTTGAGCCTCTTGTAAAAATTGTGTTTCTGACACACTCTCAAAACTGTCTTGAATTAATGGCAGGCTTTTGGAATACATACAGGTGTCTCCTGGTAATGACCTTGGGTGTGTATTTCCCGGAAGTGACTTCTTCGTTTATAGGCCACTTCATGCACTGAAGAGCAGGCTGTCATTTGCAGTGGGTCCCATCTCCCATCTTTATCACCTGCCTTCTTGGAGGGCACACGGAGTGCTCATGAGCTCAGCTCTGAACATGATCTGTATGCTGTCTTCTAACATTCCAAGGAAAAACTTTCCTAAAGCAGTCATAGAATCAACAAAAGATTTCTTGAACGTTGGATGTGTGCTTGTCACGGGGCCAGGCTTTGTGGATGGGGAGACGAGTGAGGTGTTTCTGTCTTTGAGGACCTTATGATCAAAAGGGAGATCATAAAGCAGTATTCAACATCTACCACATTCTCTAATAGAGGTCAGACCAGGTCGTAAAGGGCCTCCAGCCCTCATGAGGGAGTTTGTGTCCTACAGGCAGTAGCATCTCATTGAAGGCTTTTAAGTAGCAATCAGATTTGTTCACTGGAAAAGTAGCTGACATTGTGGAGACAGTGCTCTGGTGGGGGGTAGTGGGAGGTGAGGAAGTGAGTTAGGAAGCTGCTGTCATATTCCATGTAGAAGATGATGAGGGCTTGAACGACAGTCATGTGGCTGGAGACCATGTGGATTTTTGAAAGAACTTTACGAGGTAGAATTATAGAATCCATTAGTTTAGTCATCAGCTTTGGGTTACCATTGGAGGGGATGAGGAAGAGGGAAAACTAAAGGCTGTCCAGGCAGCTTGGTGGTTGGTGGTCCTACCAAGTGAGATGCAAGCTACTGGAGGAGGAGGAGGGTTTGGGGAATGCTTACACTGGAGGGGTCAGTAGGACATCCAGCTGACGTTGTCTAGAAGATGGGCAGAAACCTGGGCTGGTGCCAGGCTGGTTCTGGGAGTCGTCCAGCCCACGGGGTGGACAGGGTCACACAGGGAGTGAGGGCAGGAGGAGACAGAACTCAAGTGGGAGAGAGAATGGTGAAAGAACCACCGAGAAGCCATGCCATCAGTGTTAGTATCGTATTTTCAGTGTGGCTTCTTCACATGGCTTCTCTTATACGTGCTGACAGAGAAGTCCCCCCTCGAAACTCTGCAGTGACTCTGAAGTAAAAGCTAAGAAGCGACACACATGCAACCACGTGGATGGATCTCTAAAATGCCACATTGCATTAAAGAAACCAGACACAAAAGATTACATGCTGCAGGAGTCTTTTCTTTCAAAAATAGTCCAAACAAACCTGTGGTACTGGAAGCTAACCTCAGGGAAGAGGCACAGGGAATTCTTTGCACTCTCTATTTAAGGTACATGAAGGTGACACGCTAGTGTCATTCAATACTGTGCCATTTAGTACACAAGCCACATGTGGTGATTGAGCATTTAAAATGGGAATAGTCCAAATGGAGATGTACTGTGAGTGTAAAATATATACCAGATTTTGAAGATTTAGTACAAAAGAAAGAAAGAATTTCTCATTAGTAATTTTTGTATGGATTATATACTGAAATCATACTTTGGATGTGAGGGATTAAATAAAGTATGTTATTAAAATTAATTTCCCTTTTGAAACACTTGTTTTAATATGTCTGCTAGATTATGTAGATCTACTGGACAGGGCTGGTTCAGTATGTCAACCAAAGGCTGCATGACTGAGCTGTTGATACTGATTGTGACCCTTCACTCCACTCAGTACATTGGATGGGACAGAGTAATAAACACTCATGGAAAGCTCTTGGCCGTATCCCATCCTCATGTGGACACACTTGGGGAAGTTTAAGGTCAAGAAAATAAGGATAGCCTGGCTCTCTCCTTAGGTAGGTTTAAAGTTGACAACTTAACCCAATGTTAATCACCTTAGCCCCACATCCACCACTTTCCCCCCCACCCCAACCCCCCAGTTAAAGTGGGATCCTTTCTCTTTAACTTCATGCTTCTGGTCCAGTTCTATCCAACTGTGGGAGTATTTTTTTTAGGCTATCAAAACACATATTTCCGCTTTTAGAATTTTGTGTGCATCTATTTCTCCCTTGTAAAGGAGTATGCCGGATGTTTTGGTAATAGACAAATGAACAGGGTCTTTGTCGCTTACAAGCACCCCATTATAATGCATGTTGTTTATTGAATCACAAGTTCCAGCTGCTGTTTCGGGACCAGAGGGAGACATCTAGGCCCTGCCATCTCCAAGTTCTCAGAGACAGTTTCCTGGAGGAAATCAGTTGTCTTCTTCTTCTTTTATTTTTTTAAATTGATTGGTTGATTGATTGACTGGCTGTCTCTCCTCTTACCTCCTGGTGAGAACAGCTTTTATTTTTAAGTAACAATAATTTGTGTGGTGTGTGTGTGTGTGTGTGTGTGTGTGTGTGTGTGTGCATTCTTTCTGATGTAAAGAAATCACTCAAGGGATGTTACAAAAGTCAGACCTCTTTTCCTCTTGCGCCAAGTACCCTGCCAATAGTTGGCTGAAGTGCAGAGATAAAGGGGAGAAAGTCAGAATTGGGGGTGAGGAGAAGCTTTACTTGGGCTTAAAAAATGGTAGATTTATTATTTTTGAACACCTAGGAGCTGATTTTTATTGAAGTCTAATTTACGTGCAATTACATACACAGATCTTAAGTGTTCAGTTCTTTGGGTTTTAATAGTTACCTGTATCTGTATAACCATCACCCCAAATCTAGATAAAGAACATTTTTCATCCCCCCACCAAAATTCCCTTGTGTCCCTTCCAATCAGTTCCCCTTCTTAACCCTAGTGAAGGTTAAGGTTCGTTATTGTTAATTTTCTAAAGCCATAGATTAGTTTTGCCTGTTTTTCAAAGAATTGTCTCCTGTACCACGTAATCTTTTGTGTCTAGTTTTTTTTTTTTTTTTGCTTTTTGTTTGTTTGGGTTTTTTTTGCGCAACATGATGCTTTTGAGATTCATCCACATTGTTGCATGTGTCAGTTCTTAGTTTATAACTGCTAAGTTGTGTTCTAGCAGAAATATACTATAATCTCTCTGTCCATTCCCCTGTTCTCTCCTGTCAAGGGCGGTTCAGGTTGATTCCAGCTGGGGGCTATTACGGGTGTGAATCTGCTATGAACACTTGTGTAGAAGTCCTTTTGTAGACATAGGTTTTCATTTCTCCTGGTCAATACCTAGATTGCTGAGATCATGGCGTGATCTGGGAGATCATGTGAGATCATGTGAAATTGCTGGGTCATGGAGTCTCTTGTGCTTTTTGAAATGATCCTTGTGCAGAACTGCGGTCATTTGTAACCTCCAGGTTGTAACCTGGTGCCATAGCAGTAGCTCAACAGGTAAGGATGATTTTAGCCCAGAACCAAAAATGCTATGCGTTTTGCACAGTACCCTCCTATTCCACCCTGCCCCCCACTGGAACCTCAACCAGCGTGGACGAGATAGGCAAGGAACATGTTCTGTTTTACTAAGGGAAGACACTTGACTGAGGGAGTAGGTGATGGCGAGAGTAAGTGGCCCATCATCATTTGGCTACTAAGGGTGGGGCCGGAACTAGAACCCAGGGCTTCTGGCTCCTGGTCCTGTTCTCATTCCACTGGGCCATTACCCCCAGGAAGACACAAGGCAGCAAGAATAAGAGGGTCAAGAGGGCTCTCGTGAAGCCGAATACTTAGAAACCCATCCATTGTCTTTTCAGTTGACGAGCCAGGATAAGACCCCCGCCGTGATCCAGAGGGCGATGCTGAAGCACAACCTGGACTCGGACCCAGCGGAGGAGTACGAGCTGGTACAGGTCATCTCGGAGGACAAAGGTGGGCACACGTCGCTTCTCGTGGCAGGTTACCCGTGTAGAAGTCAGAGAATGAATATGGTGGGGTTTTTTAATGGAATCAAATAGGGGTTTTTAATTGTGTGGGGAACCCTGACGTCACCTCACTTGTAGACTGAAGCATCTCAAGCCGCCCCCGCAACAACCCTGTTTTGCCCACAGTTTTGCTGTGCATTCTCATGCCCATTCTCTATAAACTTTTTTTTTTAAGTTTACTTATTTATTTTGAGAGAGAGAAGGGGGGAGGGGCAGAGAGGAGGAGAGAGAATTCCCATGAGACTCCATGCTGTTAGTCGGAGCCTGACACGAGGCTTGAACTCACAAACCATGAGATTATGACCTGAGCTGAAACGTTAACAACTGAGCCACCCAGGTGCCGCTGCATGCTCTATAAACTTTTTATCAAGCATTCTTCTTGGAAGAGGTCTCTCCCTGTGTCAGAAGGTGAGGGGCGGTGGGGCCTATTGGGTCTTTGATATGGTCACGCACCTCCTTTACCCAATAATGTGTGTTCAAGTTGTATATGAACCTGTAATGTAGCGGTCCTTGGAATAATTTCTCATTTCAGTTAATCATGCATGGGAGGCTTATAGGTTTATCTTTCAGTTTATCTTTTAATCTTTTTTTATTAAAAGATTTTTGATGCTTTTTTAGAGAGAGAGAGAGAGAGAGAGAGAGAGAGCACAAGTGGGGGATGGGCAGAGAGAGAGGGAGACACAGAATCTGAAGCAGGCGCCAGGCTCTGAGCGGTCAGCACAGAGCCAGATGTGGAGCTCGAACTCATGAACCGCGTGGTTGTGACCTGAGCGGGTGTTGGAACTGAGCCACCCAGGTGCCCCTCTTTCAGTTTACCTTTATTCATGACTGATGTTCAAGTAGCAAAAGCTTCTAACTCCAGAATCTGAAGGCTCTTTATCTCACACTTACTGAGGCAAAGAACTGGTGATCTGTGAAATACTTCAGTATGTCTAGGAACCCATTGTTGGCAGAAATTCCTTTTAGGAAAACTGGGGGCAAATACTTACCCTGAATGTATCTATTTGCCAGTTTGAATTGGGGTTGTATTTGTTGAGAGGAGACAATAAGCTGGTAGGTAAGTTGTCTGTACTCTGTCACATCAGAGAAACTCAGTCATAAGAAGTCTCTTTCCAAGTGTGGTTATTGACTGAAATTAACCCTATCTACTGGCAGACCCAACACTAACCAATTCACACATTTTTTTTAATGTTTATTTATTTGTGAGACAGAGAGAGAGAGAGAGAGCGAGCGAGCATGAATGGGGGAGGGGCAGAGAGAGAGGGAGACAGAATCCCAAGACGGCTCCAGGCTCCCAGCTGTCAGCACAGATCCTGATGCGCGGCTCGATTTCAGAAACCATGGCATCGTGACCTGAGCCAAAGTCGGATGCTCAACTGACTGAGCCACCGAGGTGCCCCCAATTCACACTTGTTCCCCAAGTATAGCATAAAGAAGAATTTTAAAAGTTGGGAATATGAGAAGGGAGCAGCTGTTCACACTCCATTTGACCAGCAAATCCTCTAGGCTGTATCTTGGGCCCCGAGAAGAGTGGCTGAAATTAGAGTAGTACTTTTTCCTAGAGATGAAGTATATAGCCTCTGAGAAAATTCTTTTTCAATTACCTCTTGGGAGTTTTCTCAGTCATCCAGCGGACCCCTAAGTTGTGGGGCAAACCCTTGTCAATTATATCTTTTAATGTGGTTACAGTTAAAATTCTAAGCCTACAAGGTGATCTCTTGAGTTTTACCATGTTGCCCACGAACCAAGGCTAAGGTGAGACCAGTTGGTTTGAAGAACCAGGAATCCTGGGCCCAGTTTTGTCCACCACTTGTGTGGTCTTCGGGGGGCTGCTTGACCTCCTCGGGCCTTGGTTCTTAATTGGTGAAAAGGAGGCAGTACCCTACTAATTCTTCATACGTCACAGGACGGTTATCAGGGTGACAAGAAATATGTGCCCCAAAGTACTTTTGGAGGTATGCTAAGTGATCCGTAGTTGTGAGGTGAATTATTACTGACCCAGGAATATGGGGACATTTGTACAAAATGTACTAGAGTCACTGAGAACCTGATCGCATAGGTCTCACTATAAAATTTCGGTGTTTGAAGTTAACATAAGCTTGACTGCATCCATTCTGCAATCAGATGCCTCTGGTGATGGCCTCCCCAATACTATTGCCCATTTTACCTCTTTTATTCCCATACCCATTACCCCTGAGTGCTAAATAGTATATATCTTCTTCTAAAAATATAAATGAATTTGGGTCGCCTGGGTTGCTCAGTCGGTGAAGCATCTGACTTTGGGTCAGGTCATGATCTCGTGGTTGGTGAGTTCGAGCCCCGCATCGGGCTCTGTGCTGACAGCTCAGAGCCTGGAGCCTGCTTCGGATCCTGTGTCTCCCTCTCTCTCTGCCCCTCCCTGGCTCACACTCTGTCTTTGTCTCTCTGTCTCTCAAAAATAAACATTAAAAAAATTTGTTTAAATAAAAAAATAAAAATATAAACAAATTAAAGTAACTTTGCTTGATAATTTCATATGATACTTGGAATAGTCCCTGTTCAGAAATTGCAGCTGTCTGTTTGGGAATCATTGAAGTAGACAACAGTTTAAATGTTTACAGATGTACTCTATCTTATATAGATGCTGTTTAGTATTCAACTGGTTTGATTTGGGATTACTTCAAAAAATATTTCAATATTCCAAGTAGAAGGTTCTGGAAAATGCTGTAGATTTTTTTTTTTTTCTCCCCTGTGTCATTGGATTCTCTCAGTCTCAGAAAAGTTGCATGCTGGAGTAGTAAAATGGACGATGGGAGGAAGGATACCTGGGTTCTAGCCCAGTTCTGCTGTTGACCAGCTGTGATCCTGGGAGTGTCATTTAACGTCTCTTCGCCTTTGTTTTCTACTGCACTTTTTTCTAGCTAAAATATTCTGCATTTGAACATTTAGTTCAATTTGAAATTGGGATTGAGGAGTGGTTGGAACTGATTTTGGGGGTGGTTGTCATTGTTTGGTTCAGTTCACATTCCAAGGACAAAGGACCAATGGTCCTTGCTTTGTGGCCAGACAAAATCCACCCCCCGCCACTGTCAGTGCTTGGGCTGACCTACACCAGCTGACTGCCTTCTCTCTCCTTCTCTCCTTTAGAACTAGTGATCCCAGACTCAGCCAATGTCTTTTATGCCATGAACAGCCAAGTGAACTTTGACTTCATTTTACGCAAAAAGAACTCCATGGAAGAACAAGTGAAATTGCGTAGCCGGACCAGCTTGACATTGCCCAGGACAGCTAAACGGGGCTGCTGGAGCAATAGGCACAGCAAAATCACCCTCTGAAGCGAGGGACCAATGGCCCCTTGCTCGCCAAAGGCGGAGCGGGGCTGAGAACAGGCCGTGGTGATTGCAGCGACCATCCAGTGTTAGAGGATCATTGGCGAAGTCCACAGCTATTTATTGAGTACCTCTGGTGTGGAAGGCACTATGACAGGCATCGTGGGGGAAATCGGAGATGAGTTTGACATGAAAAGGATGAATGTTTCACTGATTCTCTTTGACCTATTTGAGACTGAAATGCAAAATTATCCACTTTTATAAATAAATATATATGTACACATATTTGGTATGTATGTGTGTGTATATATATATACACATATATGTGTATATATATATATGTATATATATATATATATGTGTGTGTATATATATATATATATATATATATATATATATATATATACATATATATATGGGACTTAGGGATATTCTGGACTATGGAAAAATGAATTTGCACAATGGCCTGGGAAGTTGAGGTCACTTTTTACAGGGAAATAGAAAGAACTGAAAACCTAGTGTCATACCTTCCATGTAAATGGAATCAATCCTAGGAATACAGAGTGTCCTTTGTGCCAGTATTATAAGAAGTCCAAACTGTTTCTATAAGGGAGAGAATGACTTTCTCCATCAAGTGCCACCAGAAGAGATCTGCAGAGGCTGGAACTGCCACGGCTGAATGAAAGGCCACTTTGGAAAGGGTTTGGATGAGCCAGTGGCTTTTGACCTCTGCCCGCATCTGCCGCTTTCTGCGACCCCAGGGAGGGCGAGAGGAGCATCGGAGGCCCATCGGACCCACTGGTCCAGCCCCCGTGACACCTCTGGAGCCAACGCAAGACCATTTTGGTTTCTGGCAACTGCCTTGTGTGTCCGTTCCCCCTGCTCAAGAACATATCACAATCATTACTGTACAAGTAGCCATGCTCTTTGGTAACTTACCAGCCAGAAAAGAAAGCACAAAAGGATGGGGACTCGTTTGGACTCTTACCTGTCTCGGAATGCCACTTCTTCATTGCCATTTCTGATTGCCTTCTTTTGCATGTAACACTATATGTCTGGAGTCTTTTGCCATCTGGATTGTAGTACCTCTATATTACGTGCAATCTATTCCTCAGGTGTAGAAATTCCTACTGCGATTGACTATATTTGATCATTTTGAGCCTGTGAAAGATTTCAGAACAGCGACTGCTCTGTTAATAGCCCCTCAGAAGATGTTCCCTGCTGATAGCAGTGTCCTGTTTTACTGACTAACTTTTATAGCATTACTGTGCCTAGTCATGGGGAAAGAAATGGGGCTACGTATATGATCTGAATCATTTCTTAATGAGGTACATTCTTCCAGATGGAATCAATAACATTTTTTTTTTCAGGTCCCCACACTTGCTATCACAGTGTTACTGTTAAGTGACATTTTTGTCTCTAGTAACACCATCATCCTCTCCCTTCCAAATCTGAGCTGTGCTGGGGGTTTGAACCAAAAAGCCATATGTGCGATATCAACATGTGTAAGAAGCACTTTCAGAATGTCCTTTTTAAGAAAAAATTCTCAAAATTCCAGTTTTTATTCTAAAAATAAAAAGAACAAACCCAGATATAAAGCATAGATTGTAAAATGGAGCTTTTTCTTTTCCTTTGTCCTAATCCTGTAAAGACAGCTCCCAAAGGTTATGTGAGATTTATGTTATGTAAATAGCCATATGAAATCTGCAAGAAACACCAGGGAAAGTTTAGAGATTCGTGGCAGTGGACCAAAGAATGAGCCGGGAAGGCCTCAAATTTCCCTTAGGTCTTTCGAGGAGAGCAGACTGTGCATGATAAAGAGCGCCTCGGTTTCAACCAGTCGAAAAGCACTTTGTTCTGTTTGCAAGGCTCGTCCCGATTTGCGCTTCTGTGCTTGGAGGAGAGACGGCCGGGGTGCTAGACATCATGGAGACTGGAGAACATGTAGCCTCAGCCTGAATTTCTGGGTTCGAAGGTCACAAAATACAGAACTGTTGGCCTAGTTTAGGGTGCGGCTATGAAGACATACGTGTTGTGCCGTGTGCTCGCCCTATGTATTGTACTGTATATGTAGAGTCTAGATTTATATACTGCAATGTAAAAAAATATATATATATATTTTTTCCTTTTTTAAAGACGATGGAAACTCCAAGTAGATAAAACATAGCCTCATTTATTTAATGCCACTTGAAATGTCTTAAATTTGTTTCCCGGTGGATAGCCGGGTGATGCTTTCAGCTGCTCGCATGCTTGTCTTTCTACAGCTCCATCATCTGTTTACCTTTTGGTTAAACTAATAAACTGGTTTGGGACTTGGCTGGCATGTGCTGCCAGACCCAAAGGGACTGTATTTGGTTCATCAGGTGGGTTCTGGGTCCTAGATGTATCCGTAGGCTTGTTGGAAGCCCCCTCTGGCTCGGTTGGAGGGAGCCGAGGGGAAGCCGGTGGCAGAGGTAGGAGGGGATCCTCTCCACTGGTGAGTGTCACGAGCGTTTGGGGGAGGGAGTGACATCCTCAGGAAGCTGCACTCAGATATGATGCCTTGCCAGATTGCGACTCTTAAGAGTCATGTGGTGGGGGACACTTTAAAAAAAAAACACCTCAGGGCACCTGGGTGGCTCAGTCGGTTAAGCGTCCGACTTCGGCTCAGGTCATGATCTCGCGGTCCGTGAGTTCGAGCCCTGCGTCGGGCTCTGTGCTGACAGCTCGGAGCCTGGAGCCTGTTTCGGATTCTGTGTCTCTCTGGACAGAACTCTCTGGACAGGAACTCACACTGTTCCTAACTGACCCGACCGAGGTGACCGTGCTGCGTCCATTCTCTGCCCCTCCCCCATTCATGTTCTCTCTCTCTCTGTCTCAAAAATAAATAAACGTTAAAAAAAAAAATTTAAAACAAAAAACAAAAAAAACCCACCTCAACTTAGAGTTAGGATCCAAGGTAGTACTTTGCCTCCTTTCTGAGTGTCTTCCCTAGGCCGCAGTTGCTCCCAGCTGAATAATTCTTAAAACCCCATCCACAGTGCTCTGGAAGCCCAGGAGGGTCTCTATGGAGGGAGGAAGGAAGGTTTTCCCACAAGGCCATCAGAACCAGGCCAGCTTCACTCGACAGATGCACATTATGGTCATTTCATCCTGTTTCCAAAAAGTTTCCGCTGGATTCTCAAATAGATCCAAATTATCAAATTTTCTGGTGCTTGTGGGATTTTGGAGAGAGCCAACCAGGTGTTTTACTTTATTTATCTTTAATTTTCTTTAATGTTCATTTTTGAGACTGAGACAGAGTGTGGGCGGGGCAGAGACAGAGGGAAACACAGAGTCTGAAGCAGGGTTCAGGTTCCGAGCCGCCAGCACAGAGCCCGACGCGGGGCTCGAACTCACGAACCGCGAGATCATCACCCAAGCTGAAGTTGGACACTTACTTAACTGACTGAGCCACCCAGGCGCCCCAGTTTTAATAACTGATAATATGAGGTGGGACAGGAAGAAGAAAAGGGATTTCTGTCTCTGGCACTAGGTCACTGTTTTTTCAAGATCATTCTAGAAAACTGGTTCCCTCGTTCTACCTCTGTCTAGAAGCTGGGCTTGGTTACTTTCTGCCTGAAGGAATAGTGTCTTAAAACTCCCTTCTTCGGAGACTTTCCAAATTCATCATGCAGCACAAGACCATAAGGAGGCATACGGTGTCGCTTCATGCCCCAATACCAGTGGTATCAAGAAGGTTCGCTGAGGCTGATCCTCTTTTTCTACGGATGCTGCTGCAGTGGCACTGATTACGACAAGTATCCCTAGGTCCACTGTGAGAAGTCCTTTCCCTCGGGTTTTGCATTGTCATTTCCCCTAGAACCTCTCTTAGCAGGAAATACCTCTGGAAGGGATGTGTTGGGCTCGATTCGGCGAGGCTGAAGTAACAAACCACGAAATCTCAGTAGCTTAAGGCAGTTTTATTTTCCATTACGTCATGGTATAATGCGAATCAGGCAGCTCTCCTTAGGGGCTTTCCCCTAACAGTGGCTCCAGGACCCAGCTTCCATCTTGCCAGCCCTGCCACCTCAAGTCACAGTGACGGTGAAGAGAACTCACACTGTTCCTAACTGACCCGACCGAGGTGACCGTGCTGCGTCCATTCACAGTCCGTTGGTCAGCCGGTGGCCCTGATCTGAATGCAGAGGGAGGGGGAAATGTGGGAGAACACCTGGCGGGCTTGGTGGGCATGAACCATCTCTGCCACAAAGGAGTTGTGTGTTCTTAGCAGGGTGCACGGATTCGTTCTTCTTTCCACAGTCAACAAACAAGTCTGTGTCTGGAACACATGGTGGTGAGGACTTGAGATGGGCCTGGACAGAGCAAAGGAAGGCTTGATGAAAGAGAGGTGCTCAAAGGAGAAAATACCAGAGGGTAATTTAATTTTGTCTAGAACTGGACTGAACAAAATTAATATTTAGCTTTTAGCATGCAGTGGCCACCAATTTATATGCTTCTTGTTGTGGTCCCCGCTTCGACTAAGCCAGGAGCTACTTTACAGATGTAGTTGTAGGTCCAGGTAAAAGAAAAATCCAGGAAATGTGAAGTGTTTACACACAAACCGTGAGATGAAACAGAAGCCAGGCAAATTCAATTATTTTAGACTCAGATTTTGCAAACAAGTATTTGGTGTGATTGCTCAGCATCCCTACCCAGAAGACTGTGGAAACAATTCACTTATCCAACACACTGAGGAATGCAGTGTATTTAACATTTCCTTAAGAGTTGAAAGGCATCTTACAGATGTAGTCAGTCCCCTCCGATTACAGATACAGGGGCTGAGGCCCAGGGCAGTCAAGTCAGTGGCCCAAAGATAGGGGCAAAGCTTTGAGTTGTCAGAGCCCCACTATGTGTGTGTCACACTGGGCTGGGCCCTGGATCCAGGAGGCTCTCCTGACATATTCCACAGCCTTACAGAGCTGAAGGCAATGCCTGGGGTCTGTTAGCTCCATCCCCAGCCTTCTGATGAAGAGAATTCACATGAGCTCTCTTGGTTAAGTGGGTGTCTGGTTGTTTCCTTAAAGTCTCCAGGGAACGTCCTGCTGCTGGTCAGAACACTGCTACCTACCTTCCTGGGCATTATTCCATCTCACAGATGAGGAAGCAAGGCCAAAAGGATCGGGATTACTTTGTGAGTTAGATCCCAGCCAGGATTTGAATCCATTTCTGATCCATGAGCTCGCCATCCCCCTCAACTGGGGGTTGGGGTGGGTGCAAGGGAAGGGTCTCCTGCAAAAAGCACCAACTGGGTGAGGAGTGGATGTGACCAGGGCTTGGATGCCGTCCAAGAGCGCTAGAACCGGGCGTAGCCTCTAGTAAGCCAGTTAACAGGACCCAAGTACTTTATTTTAGGCTTCTCTGAAGCAATCATTTTTATTCCCGCCATTATTTAATCCCAACGTAACAGTTTGTGCTACAGTCCCAATTTCTTGCACAAAGGGCACTAGTAAATCAAAATTTTTTAAAAAATGAATGATTTAAACTTTGTGGATTGCTACGGCCATTAAAAAGAAATCAAGGCATCGTTTTCAAAATGGGAGAAGCATTCTAAATGAGACCGTTGTTAGCTCGCCACGAGACATATTTGTGATCCTCGTTTATACCATATCTGCCCCACAAGCCTCCAGCAAAATGTCATCAAGGAATCGGTTTGATCAGCTAATGATATATGAGATTTCAAAGCTGGGAAGTAAACATGGGTTAGTGCTGCAAGCTTCAGTGTATATTGGGCTCTGTGTGTGTGTGTAAGAGAGAGAGAGAGAGAGACGGAAACATTAGATATGAGCAAGAAAAGAAAGAGACAGACTTCCATCAGGAACTTTGCATGGAGCTGGAAAGAGTGGGTCCCAGGCCACTCACTACCTTTCTTAGGCAAGTCACGTAATTTAGCTGTTGCCCCATGTGAAAGCAGGGGTTGGTAATAGGTCCTAATCTTGAGGTTCACGCAGTATTAAATCACCCCGCACGCACAGAGAAAGCACTCTTCACTGAGTCACAGACTCTGAGTTAGCTGCGGTATTGGTGGGAAGCTTCTGGCCTGAGGGAGTCACCTCTTCCCAGAAGCCCTCCATGCTTCCCACCCCCCCCCCCCCCTCACAAGGGCACCCTGGGAAAACCTCGCTGGCCTGCCCTGGGGACAGGCTGACTCAGGCTGGAGGGCTGCCAGGGCCCCATGGCCACAGCCCAGGAGTTCACGGAGGCGGGTGGATCCTGCAGCCATCACCCCAGCCCCCAGGCCGGCCGCAGGCTGATCAGCCGGCAGGCTTCTGTGGGCGCACCCAGCCGCTGTGAAGTGACCCTGACTCACTGGAGGGTCCCTCCCAGCGAACACCGTGGCCACCACACGGAGCCGGTGGAGATTCCCATGAGGGCCCTGACTGCATTCCCTCTGAGGTCAGCGGACAGTTTTCTCACCAAAAGGCCTGCTCCCTGCTCCTCAATCCTCCCTCCTCTGTGCTCACTCTGGGCAAGGGGCTCTCTGTGCCTCCGGCCCTGGTCAGGGGCCATTTTGATACACTAGTGGAGGTGCTGCTGTCCCACGGGCACTGGGGCGGGGGGAGGCCAGCATCCCACCTGTTCCTCAGCAGGCCCTGCCGCCAGGCAACATGGGGGTCACTCAGCCCAGGTACTGCCACCCTGGCTCTCAGCCTCCCCTGTAGGGTTTTCCCCTCTGGGTCCCTCCCTTCTTTTTCTGGCAGGTTCCCCAGCCCCACTTTCCCTGCTGCAGGGCCTGCATTTGTCTCTTATCCCTCTGTCCTTGCACTTCCTTGCCTGGGCTGTGTGTGCTGTGCCCTGGAAGCCACACCTCTTCTCTCCAGTCAAATCCCCTGTCCCCTCACACTCCCCGCGTGGTGTCCTCCCTGGGCCCAGTCTGAACAATAATATCTCCTTCAAGTCTTCTCAGTCAGTGTGGGAGGTTTTCAAAGCAGCCACACCATCAGCATTTAGACATCTCAATTCCAGAAGTTGGGGGCGGGGGATGGCGGGGATGGGGGGGTTGGGGGAATCTCTAAACCACCAATTCTGTTTTGGGAGAGGACACCTTGTCATTATTTTCTAAGCTCTTCTGAGGACCAGAGAGAGAGAGAGAGAGTGAGAGAGCACTGTCCACTATGTTCTGAAAGTCAAGTTAGCCCATGAGCAAGAGCTCAGATGTCTGTCCAGCCTCCCCTGGAAGGAGAAACACCGGAGGAGCCCCCTCTGAACTCACGGGGGCTGCGAACCTGGCGCTCTACATGCCCTGGGACGTGAGATTTTATTAAAACGCCCATTCCAGAGGCATTCATGCTGAGGAAACTACAGGGAGGGACATAAAAATAAACCCAGCAAATTAAAAATAAAGACAAACCGATACTCAAAGGCGATTCTTCATTCTTTCCACCCTTTTTGAGGGCAGGTGGGAGGATGGCTTTGGGCTGGGGCAGCTCAGCTGGTGTCACCTAAGTGGCCTGAGCAAAGATCACTCCAAGTATTAATACATCTATGGGTGGAAGCAAAAACACAGGCCATTTTAGATTGGGTAAATTCACACAGCAGAAGGAAACCGTTCTCCTGCCCAGCAGCACATTTTAATATGGAGCGCCTTGCGTTGGAATCCCACTTGGTGTTTAATAATTCTGTCAGATTCTTCCTGCATGTTCAACCTAAACTCTTCACGCTGTGATTCAAGCCACATCCTCTTGTCCTATGCTCGTGATAAGAGGAGGCACCATTTTCTTGTAATCTACTATAACGCAATGCGCTAAAACCACCATCATTTTCTCTCTTTTCCAACCAGGCCAAAAGGATGCAGTGGCCACCAGTCCAGTCCGACTCTTCATCCTTGTCTCCTTGCCACTGGTTGACTCAAGGCTGCCATCAGCCTGCTCACCTGCCAAACCCTCTCCGCCTGGCCCTCCCCCCCGGCCACGTTTAATCAGAATGTCCTGTGGGAGGAACGTTCTCTCTGAAATAATAAACCTCACCACAGAACATAAAACATGGGCATAATGATTATTTCCCAGGCTTATTATTTTTCATTTCCTATGTCACTGTGACGTGGTACCTTCTTATCGAATGACCAGCCTCATTTTAATTCTCACTTTGTCGTTATTTATCTCCTCAGTGAATGGATTTCTTGTCACCAATGGATGTAACTTCTGGATTATCTCTCTCCCACTCTGTTTGCTTGGAGAGAACGTCTCAAAAGCACATTGTAGACGTCTCTTGGGAAGACTCACATTTACTTTACACTTTATTTCACCAAAAGGGAAAAGACCCACAAGTTTGTAACCGAATGGGAACTTCTCTTTAGACACCAACGTTTTACTGCAAACTTTTGCATTGCTGTCAGTAACCACACCTAGAATTCCCCCAGAAACAATGGCCTCTGCATTCACGACATATGATAACTGGGGAGGGAGGGCAGCTGATTTACCTTGCCATCGTGATCAGGTCTCAATCTCGTCTCCCGTCACCAACCCCAATACATCCCCATCCCCCATCACTCCCCAGCAGACTTCTTCCCAGTTGCACACCTTCCCAGAGCCTAGAAAGCTTTGAAACCAGTGCCTAGAAACCATGTACCACACCCAACCTTCCTCCCTGTACAAATGCCCATTCAGGCCCCCAAAGCCAACACGACTGTCACCTCCCCAGCCATCTTCCCAGCAAAACTGCCCCAACAGCCTTCCTTGGCAGAACTGGGCTGAGGTCCTACAGCCCATTTCTTTCCTGTCACTGAAATAAAGCCTTCCTGCTTCCCTGGCTGCTCCACTGGACTGCGGACCTCCCAGCAGTAGGGATCCTTCCTCGTCCTCTGAGATTCCCAGCACAGGGCCTGAAACAAGGCAGTGCTCATACCTGGTTTGGGGGAAGCTTGATCTGAAATTCAAGGGGTCAGAGATACCAGCATGGATTCTCTTTCTCTTTCTTTCTTTTCTTCCTTTCCTTTCCCTTTCTTTCTTTCTTTCTTTCTTTCTTTCTTTCTTCTTTCTTGCCCTGGGATAAAGTTCTTTGGCCTTAAACCAGCCAGTATCTTCAATGAATGCTTAGACTGACCTATAGAACAAAAATATAAGATGGACCCTCCCTTACCACTCTCCCACTGGGGACGCCTGTCTTTCTGGAGCCTAGAAAAATTTTCTGCTTACCCACCTCTACCCAGGAGTCTAAAACAACTCCCACTGGACAGGAAGGTCAGTGACCACGTTTGCCATGGGGGCGAGCAGCAGCACTGGCTATCTCCGGCCTCCAACATCCTTGGTCCAAGGCAGACCTGGAAGTTCCAGCAGCGTTGGCCATTGGTCAGTGTTGGTGGAATGAGTGAACAATCATAGTGTTGAGCTATTTTTTTTTTAATTTTTCACAAAGAGCTCTAGAAGGCAAGTAGTTTATCATCTCCCCTCCTTGAAACGACACAGCATGATAGACAGTGTAGGATGCTGGGATGCCGGCTCTTTCTTCTCTTCCAGAGTTCCTGCAGCAGGCCCCAGGGAACCCAAAGCAAGGCCCACACCATGTGTCCTCTGCAAATTGTAGGTGCTCAGTCCACACTCAGCAGCACCAGCACTGCTGGAGTCAGGGTCGTCTATCCAGGAGATCCCGCCTAGGCTTCCAAGGTCCAGGGGGACATCCACATGGGGGAATCCAGACAGAGTTTAACTTATAGAGACAAAGAACAGGTGCCATGGCCGGAGGCAAAGGTCTGTGACTGCAAAGGTCAAGTATCTTGACGTAAAACTAGGGTGGAGGCAGGAATAATGAGGTCAAGGAGCCCCTGAATTGCTGAAGAGATGACTTTTTAAAAACAAATGGCGGGGGCGGGGTTGCAGATCACAATGTTCACAACAAAAGAGCGCTGCTTGGGATCCCAGACCTGAGCAGGCAGAAGCAATGTCTGGGCTAACAGAGCCAGAACTTTATTCACAGTAGAACAGTCCTAATCTAAAATTCTAGAACTTAAGACCAATGTCTTTTAAGAATGAGAATCCATAAACCCATCAGACCAGCTGACAGTAAAAGGGAAAAAAAAATGTTCTCTATTAAAACAAAACCACACAAAAGTCAACTCAATCTTTCTCCACTCCCAATATCCCTCCCACCCTATTAAAAAATATATATCATGAAAGCCAGGCACACTTGCACACACTCAAATATGCAAACAAAATGCAAAATACCCAAGGGAACCTTAGGGATCACCTAAGGGTTTTTCACTAGCTCCCCAGATGCTCTTTCTGTTTTTCTAGGAAAAAAAAAAAAAGAGAGTCAGGCTCTGACAGGTATGTCAAAGCAGTAAAGATAGAAGTCGGCTGAGATCCCCTTCCTCAGCCTCCTTGCTTACTATCAGTGTGGAAGAATACGGGCAGTAAGTCAAGAAGGAAGGCTGAGGCTGGTGTTCTTTGGCAGACAAGCTACCTCGTCCTGCAACCTGGGGGCCCTCTCCAGGAAGCACTAGGCTTGGTTCACGCAGCAGCCCTGCCCATGGGCTCTGCTCCAAAGCATGAAGCTCAGGAAGGGGGGTGTGGGGAGGGTATTTCTGGAGGCAAAGTTTCACTGCTTGAGGGGGAAAAATGCAAACCTGAGGCAAACCATCATGAGAATCTGAGGAACACAGATTGTGGAGTTGGCAGGGAAGATGTAGCCCAACACTGCACTTTAGAGAAAATCAGTCTGTGAAGAGAGCAGAGAGGTCATCTGCCCAGGATGCTGACTACGAGAGCCTCCCTCATGGTTGGCCTAAATCAGTTGCTCAGTCCACTGTTTCTGACCAAGTCTGTCATCTGAAACGGAGAAGCATTTGTTTCCGGGTGATGAGACTCTCCCACTCAACAGGCCTCCCTTGAAAACGCCAGGCTGGGAAATGCAGGAGAACCAGATCGCACACTCACTGCTCCCTAGGGTGCTCTGAGAGCTTGAAAAATCTGTTTCTCTGCCTTATCCTACACACATTTCCCCCACATTTTGTAGAATAAATAACTCAAAATAGAATGAAAAACTCAGGCAAGGACAGTTGCTGGCCTGAAAATGTGCTCTGCCTCTTAACAGTGACTCATAAAACTTACACTCACAATTCATTCCCAGGCTCGGGGGCGGAGGGGAGAGTGTGACGTGCCGTGGCAGCACAGGGACCCTGGGGACAGAAGTTAGACACCAGCCCTAACCCCTTATATATTAAATTTATCTTCATAAATAGAGCATCCTAACTCAAGTGACCACAATAGAAAAGACCAAAGTCTGAGTTCTTGTTTTCTCAAATATCTACACAAACTTTCAAATATCTAATAAACTATACCCACATGGCAAAATCTCTGTATGAGAGCTTCAACTGCCATGATAGTCAAGGCCAAGTTCAGACAGACCCAAATACCCACCCATCCCTACTGGGTAATGAGATGAACAGCTAACTTTGGCTTATGACAGAATTCCTTTAAACCAAAGCCCAATAACTTTGATTTTAAATTATTTGATCCCCCTCCCCAATTACATACACAAGTTCTCAAGGTCATACCTATGATATAAAATGGGCCCACAAGACCAACAGATGTGGTCAGGTGGCTTGGCTACCTTGCCCACCCACTTACTGATGTGATTACCTTTCTCTTGGATGAGTCTCTGGGCCATACTGTTGATCCTTAATGTAGGAAGCAGTATCATCTGGATAATAAGCTGAAGGGCTCGGTGTCTACATTGAAGTTCATCTCGATGGTTGCCATAAAGCCTATCTTCTAGCCATCCTAGGAAATTTGGGTTAAGTTTCCCTATTATCCTCCCCTGTCAAGAATATATTAACTTTGCTCAATTACATCAGACCACTTTGGTTAGATGACTGTGGCCACTAAAAGAAACTGGAGCAAACGAATAGCCCATTAGAAAAACCAAGGGTGGTGAATCCCCCGTGGAGCCCTCAGAGCTCGTCCCTCGAAGGCACGGCATCCAAGGAGGTTGGCGATGGCAGGGCCTCTGTGTTCTTGGCATTGCGGTGGATGTGGCCTTGCTTCCGGGACTTCCAGGAATGTGTCCTGTCCCAGTCCGTGGCCACTGTCTCATTGTCCCAGATGGTCGAGGTCTCCGTGTCACTCAGGTAGCCTGGCTGGCCCGTGTAGTGTGTGGGGTAGATGAGCAAGGGTTCTGCCGAGAAGGCTTTCAAGTCCCTGGATTCATAGTACTCCTTGTACTCAGCTCTGCAAACAACAGGAGTAGGGGTGTGTGAGGGGGTAGGACACTTAGAGAACTGGGGGAAAGAGCATAGGGGCCTTGCTGCTTATCTCTGAAAGTGTCATGGATGCCTTTGATTATTTCTAAAGTTGTGTCTTTTGTGGAAAAGTTTAGTCTACAAACACAATAAAAGTTTCTTTAAACGATTTCAGATGACCTAGACAAACACACAAAGAGAAACTTCAGTCAAGGTATTTCTGTTGTCTCTGGACGAACTCGTTTAAAAGATGGATTTCAGGTCTTGCTGTAAAAGCTAAGAGTTAAGCTCTGTTGGACCACAGTGATAGGTAAATGTGATCACTGTGTGGCAAATGCCCTGTTCCTGGATTAATAAATTAGCTGAGATCTGAATGGCAGTGGCGGGATGAGTGAAACAGTGTCGGTTTGCAAGCATGCCAACTTGGCTTTGCAGCCCAGCTCCCCGTGAGTGTCAAGTGTTGGAGTGGAGGACCTGGCCTTCTTTCCCCGCCACCGCCCCCCCCACCCCCCCACCCCCCTGCTCCACGGCTCCTGTGAAGATATGAGGGGACATCTGCTTAGGTCCTAAATCAGTCCATGTACCATAGGTGTTAGTTTTCGTTCCGTTACAGGGATGATGGTTGACTTCCATATTCCTGCTAGGATGTAGGTATAAGGTCAGTTGCATCAAAGAGGGTGAGGGGCTCCATCTTTACTGAGTACAGGAGACAGAATGAGCAAGACACGGGACAGGAATTCTCAACCACTAAAATGAAGCCCATCTAGTAAGAGATCACCCAGCAACTGAGAGAAGGAGCCGAGGCTGGAACCTGGTCTCCTGCTCCATTAATGAATTTAGGAATCACTGATTGAGCCGCTATTATGTGTAGAGTTTGGACTAGGTTCTAAGGACACAGAGATGTGAGACTGTCCCTGTCTCAATGGGCTCACAGGTTACTGGGGAGACTGGACAGGTGAACCACCAATCTCCATGCCCTTTGATAAACACTAGGTCAGAGTAAGCTTCTGTGCTGTGGGAACCGTGAACATCACACTGCCTTCTTCCACAGACGCCCTGCTCAGGGGCCACCTCCACCCCCCCCTGAGCCTCTAACTCATCTCTATGATTGTGGGTCTCACAATATATCATGAGGTCTGAATTTCCTATGATTGTGGGTCTCACAATACGTCATGAGGACTGTTCATGAGTCTGAATTCCCAACCAGACCGTGAGCTCTGCAAGGAGGAGGATGCCTGCCTGGCCAACAAGTACATACGACAGACTGAGAAATGAACTGACAACCTTGAGGTGCTTAGGAAGATGACCTTCACCTTCAGGTGTATGAGTTTAAGGAAATAAGAAGATCAAAAACAAGGAGAGGACCGAGCATATTATTTCCAGTGAAACTACACACCGGGTATGACAGTGGACCCCTATGCAAAACTCACCGTTTCCACCTCATCTTCCCTATCTGTAAATGGGGATAATCACTCAAGTCAGCCCCTCTGGGTCATGATTAGAGAAAGATCATTTAGGAAAGCAGTACATCTTGAGAAAACGTCATGCACTATTGAGAAGCTGAGTAGCAGAATATGTGAGAGGGCTGCGCCCAAGGGACGGGCAGGCAGTGCAGGGAGACTCACACGGGGTGCTTGTTGTACATGATCGGCAGGAACTCATCTACTGGCAGCATCTTCCCAAAAGGATCAGCTCCGACGAGCTTCTGGGCTCCTTCCAGAGAGATGACATAGCCCAGCGTCCAATAGGAGTAGTCAGCTTCGACCAGATTTCCTACGTTGGGCACTGCTTTCTCTGGCTCTTTCACCTGCATCCTCTTTCTACCAATATAACTAAAAGGAAGTAGAGGGAGGAGAAAATCCCAGTTTGAATATTAGACGTCCGTAAGAACGGGGCACAGGTTTACAGATACTTTTGAAAGCTTGGACCAGCTGTGTCTTATATTAAATGGATCATGCCACAAAGTGCATCCCATCACCAACCGTGACTGTCACCTGCCATTAACGGGGCCGTTTTCCTGGCTCCGTTTATCAACATCCCAACTGCTCTTGTCTAGCGCTGTGTTCCAGCCTGGCTGGAGCTGTAGAGAGACTACAAGATCTCACAGATCACTTCCCAAAGAGGGTTTGGGACTTCCAGCTGTGTTTACAGAGGTTGGAAATGGACAAAAAAGGCCAGATGTGGGAATCCTGAGTTTTTTGTTTTCAAGTCCCCAGAGTTTCAGCCTTCGATATTTTTCGGACAGCTCTCCAGATGCTAGCGGTAAACACAGGACAGAAGAGGCTGTGGGAAAGAAACAGTCTACAGTAAAAGACCTGGGAACCAGAGTGGCCCCAAATGGGTCCTTCCCGGGGAGAATGAATAAGAAAGCCTGCCTGGCTTCCTCCTCACACACACCTAGCTCTGCCCTCACTTTGTTCTGAGAAAAGCATCCAGGCAGGTCCTGTCCTCTTCAAACAACTTCTGCAACACAAGATACACCCTTAGCCATTCCAACTTTCCTGTCGTCTACTCACAGATCTGTGATCCGTGACTTTTGTCTGGAATCTGTTTGTTTTCCACTTGGCTGGGGCAAGTTCAGGAGGTGCCTGCTTCCTGCCTTGAGGTAAAGCCGACTTCCTCTATTTTGCCTTTAAACCATCTCTTTCATCGTGTAAAGGATTCCTCTTATCCAAACATCCGGGGGTTTGTAGAGTGAGCCTATGTCCACCTCAGTTCTTCTCAGGACATCAAACACCATATCTTTTCAGCCACTGTCCCCTCAGACTAAAGAGTCTAAATTTCTCTCATGTACCATCAAATGGAAGAGAAAGTCCCTCTGAGCACTTGAGATGTGACCCGAGGGACAGTCTGTACTCAACTGATTCATTTTACGTACTTTAAGTTGAGATTTTAAAATAAAATTGAAGATGTGTAAAATGTTTTTTCCCTTTAACAAAATCGTTTCAGTAGGACAAGAAGGTGTTTATTGTAGCAGTTGAAAACTTAGCATCTAGATTCAGATGTTTTGTAAGCATAAAATACACCCTGGATATTAAAGATGCTAGAAAGAACAATGTAGACTATTCATTAATAGTTTAAATACCGATTACATATTAAAGTAATAATATTTAGAGATGTTGGGTTAAATAAAATGTATTATTAATTTCACTTAATGTCTTTTTACCATTTGAATGGGATCACCAGGAAATTTTAAATCATGTATGTGGCTCAGGTTATATTACTGTTGGACAGCACTGCCTAGATCATTCCAATGGGTTAGTTTACTCTTCCCATTTACTATTTCCTTTTTCTGGAGAAATGTCACATAGCAGCCATGGACAGCTTATCAGATTTCATGTTTTGAGTTTCAGTAAAGTTCGTACCTTACATATTCATTTTAGAAAGAGATAGGTATAAATATTGAAACCACTGCCATTTTTAATAGTATATAACTGATATAAATGGAATATTTTGACTTGATCAGTCTGTGAAATTTAGAAAAGATTTTTGTTTCTGTATCCCTATCATTTCCCGTATCCATATCCTTAGCCAACCACTCTGCTTTCTTGGATCTGTTGGTACTTGGTCCCAAGAAATATACCAGCTAAACTACAAGTGGACAAGGACATGTGCCCGTCATAAGCCTTGGACTCCCCAGGTTGAGTCCTCTGATTCTGAGGCTTAAGTGAAAGTCGCCTTTGCGCAGGTCATGTGAGTATAAAATGGCTTCCAGACTCCATGCCTATGAGGCGTAGTCACAGGCTGCAGAGCTATAGACTCAGAAAGGCTGAGGCGTGAGGACTTCTGGAGGATTACAGGAACAAACAAGGATCCTAAGGGACAGTGCAGAATCTAATCACATGGCTGACATCTGACAGGGAGCCAGTCTCTTTTTATTACCCAGTACTGATTTCTGGGTCTATTCCCCCATGGATTAGTTCAGCCATCACTAGGTTTCTTTTGGGCTCAGAATGGTATGTTTTCTGAGAGGACAAGTATTCCAGCTGGGTCCATAGTGAAGTTTCCCTCTGAGGATGGGAGGAGTAAGGACAGCTTGCCTGTTGCCACTCCAAATGAACAGGCTTTGATTTGATGAAATTGCCTTTGACACACAGCTGGGAAGCCAACGTAATGCTTGGGAACGTTCTGCCTCATTAGAGAGAAGTAAAAAGTATCATCTGGTTTAAAAAGAAAATGAAGGGAGAGGGAGAGACAGAGAGAGAAGGGGGAGAGAGAGGGAGACAGGGAAATAGAGGAGAGAGAGAGAGAGAGAGAGAGAGAGAGACTTAATTCCCAGAGGCAGCTACCAAAGCATTGACTACATGTCAACTCAGAACCAGCATTACCCTGGTAAGCCTGGTTTTCCTATGGCGGCCTCTGACCCTCCATCAAACCCAGCTCAGTGCTCTTACTGTCCGCACTGCACACTGCCCTTCCCAAGAGAGGCACTCTTAGGCTGACCTTCAGCCCCCATACTGTCAGAGGCTACAGAGGAAACCTGCTCTCAAGTGTGACACAGGACTCCTGCCCTTGAATGAATGCCTCGTCCTCTCTTTTCACACGTCTCCGTGCATCTGTTGCCTCACTGGTGGGATTTATGCCGTGCTCCCATGTGAGCACTCAATCTGAAGACCCCTGACCTGCAGGCAGTCTCCAGGTCTCGCAACTGTCTTCCATAGTTTCTTTCTCAGCCTGCAGAGTGTATAGATGCAGAAACCAGGGTCTGTTCTCCACTCCTTGTTTCTGGGAACGTTCATGGAGAGAAAACCAGGAAAGTGGAAAGCTGTGCTGTATCTCCTATCAACTGGGGAGGTGGGGCCCACTGCCCCCTGGAAAGGACTGTGTCCTCTCAGTGCTCTAGGATAAGCTTGTCTTGTCACTCACATCAGTTCCCAGTCCAGCTGAGCCTGGTCGATGTCATCCATCAGCTTCATCAGCTTCTTCTTAAACTGATGTTCAAAGCGCACGTCATCCTCAATAACAAGAGTCTTTTCCAGCTCGCGGTCAATTACCTGTAAAGGCCATCAGTGGGAAGATACCCTATGAGAAGTCCAATATCTATTTTTTATTAGGTAAATACATATTAAAAAGTCAAGAATATAGTAGCACAGTAGGTAATAGCTCATAACTGGAATCTAAGCAAATGCCATCCGATAGCTGAATGGTTACATAAACGGGGTGTTTACTTACAGCACTGAGAATGTATGATATACAGTTAAACGCAATGTTACAGATGAATCTCACAAATGAAAGGATACTGCAAGGATATACCTCAATACCCTATGTAGTTCCATGCATATAAACAAAACTACAAAAGCAGACAAAACTATTCTATGCTATTAGAAGTCAAATGGTGATTATCCCTGGGGACTGTTCCCTTGAAGGAAATACAGACAGGGTGCTTCTGGGGAGCTGGCAACCTGTTTCTTGATCTGGGTACCAGTTAGCATGGCTGTATTGTTGTTCGGTTTGTGAAATTTCATTGGCCTGTATTTTACGCTCTATATAATTTTATACATATCTATTACATTTCACTTAAATTTTAAAGAAAAAAAGAGATAGCATAGACTGGGTCATTCAAAGAGAGAAGGCATTCAGAGGCCCTTCCTTTAGGGACTTTCTCTTTTCTTGTGGGAACTGACCCTTAATCAAGACCCACACACCAATCCTTCCCTCCATCAATGTCTGTTCTCTAAGCCATGGTTTCAAGTCCTGGCTTTGCCACTTCTTGTGAAGATATTTAATTTAATATCTTTAAGTATTTAGTTATTTTCTCTTGGGTAAAATGGGTCCAGGCCTCTTGATCCACTTCATATGATTTCTGTGTGACTCCTCGTATGAGATCATCTAATAAACAATGGCATGCTGGATACGTACAATACCAGGCATTCCTACTAAGGATAAGGATGCATCAATAGAAGTGTAGCCTCCTGAAAAATGGCATCTTCCCCTGTCATCATCCCAGTGGCAATAAGGCTACCTTTGCCTGTTTGTTGCTGGCCTATGTCAGAGAGAGGCAGAAGGCAACAGAAACCTCCAAGCATACTTCTACAAGAGTTACGGGTCCACTTCATATCTGGCCCGAACTCACCTACAAAGTCCCACTCTCCTTCCTCCTCATTACAAAAATGCATCTCTAAATAAAGCATCATTGTGGCACCTGGGTGGCTCAGTCAGTTGAGCATCTGACTCTTGATTTCAGCTCAGGTCCTGATCCCAGGTTCGTGGGACTGAGCTCTGCATTGAGCTCCACGCTAAGCATGGAGCCTGCTTAAGACTCTCTCTCTCTCTCTCTCTCTCTCTCTCTCTCTCTCTCCCCCCTGCTCATGCTTTCTCATAAATAAATAAAGCAAGCAAGCAAGCATTATTTACCTCTTTCCAGACAGAGTAGTGGCTAAGAAAGCAGCCGATTTCACCCCTGGTTAGAGGCCTGGAAGAATAGGGATCTCGATATCCAGGCAGCATTTCAATATTCAGGGCCTTCAACTGGCTTGTGTTAAGTGCCCTGCATGAGAGAGACAATGTCTGAAAATCAACAAGTTGAGATGTCCCCACCACAAAAGGCAGAAAGAGAGCGTTCCGGATGTTCCCCAGAGCCTTTCTGCACATTGAGGAAGACTTCTCAGGTTTCCCATCAATCCTCAGGAGCTCATCAGGGTTAATGTGTCATGGCAGCATTCCAAGCTTTTGGGAAGACAAGAGGGTATGTTATGCATAGTGTATCCTTCACAATTGCCAATGTACTTCTAAGTATCACCAGGTTTTTAACAGCTTTGAGAAAGTATTTTCCTAATGAAGGAAGGTGGCTAATGGCATTAAATACTAAAGGGGATGAAGACAGGAAGGAACTATGTACAGTATCTTTCCTTTGGACGTATTTTTTTTTTCTTCAAAAAAGGTTAAGAACAAAAATAGTGGAGACAATCTTGTGAGCAGAAAGAGAGAAGTGGCTCACTACATATAAAGTATTCTCAATAAGATTAACAGCTGATTCTTGGAAACCATGGAGCCCACAAGGCAGTAGGTTGACCTATTGAAAGGGCTACCTGAAAAAGCCAAAAATTCTGTATCTATTCGAACTGTCTTTCAAAAATGAAGGATAAATTAAAATATTTCCAGATTAACAAAAACTGAGGGTTCATCACTACCAGATCTCTACCAGAAATGCCAAAGAAGTTCTCATGCCAACATGAAAGGAAATTAGAGAGTGATAAGGGTCCATATAAAGAAATAATGAGCATGGGGATATGTAACTGCATAGGTAAATATAAATGACAGCATAAGTGTTTTTCATTTATAACTCTTTCTTCTCTTACCTGATTTAAATCAAAGCTGCATATAAGTCTGTGTTAACGGACATATAATGTAGAAAGAAGTAATTTGGCAACAATAGAACAAAGGAGGGGGAAAAGAATGAAGCAATATAAGAAGCTAAGTTTTTGTATGCCACTGAAATTAAGTTGCTTTTTTTATCGAAATATAATTGACATATAACATAAGTTTCCAGCATATACCATAGTGACTTGGTATTTGTATATATTATGAAATGATCAACACAATGTCTAGTTAGCATTCATCACCTCACATAGTTACAACTTTTTTATCTTGTGATCACGAGAACTTTGAAGATCTACTCTCTTAGCAACTGTCAAATATGCAAAACAACAATATTGTTGTATTGTTAACTATACTCATCATGGTGTACATCTCCATGACTTGTTTATTTTATGACTTAAGGTTGGTACCTTTCCACCCCTTTTACCCATTTCATCCACCTTCCAATACTGCCTCTGGGAATCACCAATCTGTCCTCTATATGTATGAATTTGTTTTTTTTTTTTCCTCTTTAGATCCTACATATAAATGAGACCATATGTATGGTATTTGTCTTTTCCTGTCTGACTTATTCTATTTAGCATAATGCCTTGAAAATCCATCTATGTTGTTAAAAATGACGGCTTCCTTTTCAAATGAATAAAATTTAATTGTATATATTTATATGTGCCACATCCATTCATTCACCTGTTGGACTCTTAGGTTGGCTCTTGTAAATAATGCTGCAATGAACATGAGGTGCATATTTTTTTGAGTTCATCTTTTCATTTTCTTTGGATAAATACTCAAAAGTAGAATTGCTGAATTATATGGTAGCTCTATTTTTAATTTTTTTCAATATATGAAGTTTATTGTCAAATAGGTTTCCATACAACACCCAGTGCTCATCCCAAAAGGTGCCCTCCTCAATACCCATCACCCACCCTTCCCTCCCTCCCACCCCCCTCTATTTTTAATTTTTTGAGGAACCTCCATACTGTTTTCCACAGTGGCTGCACCAATTTACATTCCTACCAACAGCCCATCAGTGTTCCCTTTTCTCTACATCCTTGTCAACACTTGTTATTTCTTGTCTTTTTGATAATAGACATTCTAATACGGGTGAGGTGATATCTCATTGAGGTTTTAATTTGCATTCCCCTGATAATTAGCGATGCTGAATACCTTTTAATGTACCTGTTCACCATCTACATCTTCTTTGGAAAAATATCTACTTAGATCTCTGCCCATTCTTTAATCAAGCTGTTTGGTTGTTGCTGATGTTGTTGTTGTTGTTGTTGTTGTTGCTTTTGCTATTGAGTTGAATGAGTTCTTTATATATTGTAGAAATTAACTCCTTATCAGATATAGAATTTTTAATATATTGATGAATATTTTCAAATATTTCATAAGTTGATGATTTTTCAAATATTTTCTCCCATTAGGTGGGATGTTTTTTCATTTCATTGATAGTTTCTTTTGCCGTGTTGTCTCACTTGTTTATTTTTGCTTTTGGCATCAGATCCCAAAAAAAGCATTGGCATGACTGATGTCTAGGAGCATATTCCCTATGTTTTCTTCTAGGAGGTTGGTATTAATATAAACTAGATTACTATAAATCAAAATGTTAATTTCAATCTCCACGGCAATCACTGAGAAAATAACTTTAAAAAATGTAGCAAAAGAAACAACAAAGGAATTAAAATGGTAGAGTAGAAGGTATCTTTTTAATACAAAAAGGCAATAATGAAAAACAGAAGGATAAAAAGATGTAAAACATATAGAAAACAAATGGAAAATGCAGATATAAATCCTACTTTATCAGTAATTACATTAAATGTGAATGGATCAAACCCCACAATCAAAGGCAGAGCTTAGCAGAATGAGTTTTTAGGAACATGATTCAACTATGCTGTCTACAAGAGATAGGCTAGATTCAAAGGTATGAATAGGTTCAAAGTGAAAGGATGAAAAAAGATATACTATGTAACCAGTAACCACAAGAGAGCTACAGGAGCTATATTAATACCTGACAAAATAAACTTTTAAACAAAAGCAATTATTAGAGATAAGGAAGAACATTTTATAATAAAAAAAAAAGAATTGGGGCACCTGAGTGGCTTGGTCAATTAAGTGTCTGACTCTTGATTTTGGCTCAGGTCATGATCTCATGGTCATAAGACTGAGCCTCACGTTGGGCTCTGTGCTAGGTGTGAAGTCTGCTTGAGATTCTCTCTCCCTCTCCCTCTACCCCCACTCCTGCTCATTCTTGTTCTCTCTCTCTCTCTCTCTCTTTCAAAAAAAAAAAATCCATCAGAAAGACAGAAATTACAAATATATATGCACCTTACAATAGAGCAAAAACATAAAGCAAAAACTGAGAAGCTGAAGAAAGAGACTATTCACCCATAATACAGGGAGACTTCAATCACCCACTATCAATAATGAATAGAACAACTAGGCAGGAGAACAACAAATAAAGAGAAGACTTGAAAAATACTACAAACCAGCTAGACCTGACAGATATCTATAGAACATTCCACCTGACAGTAGCAAAATACACCTTCTTCTCAAGTGCACATGCAACATTCTCTAAGAAAAACCATGAAAAACATATAGATCATGAATTAAGCCTCAATACATTTCAAAGGATTGAAATCATATAAGGCATGTTCTCCAACCACAATGGAATGAATTTAAGAGTCAATAACAAAAGGAAGCTTGGAAAATTCACAGATATGTGAAATTAAACAACACACTGCTAAATAGCTAATGGGTCAAAGAAGAAATCACAAAGGAAATGAAAAAATGTTTTGAGATAAATGAAAATGAAAACCTAGCATATCAAAACTTACACGATGGGTTTGGTGTAGTATTTGGAGGGCTAGTTAAAGCTATAAATGCCTACATTAAAAAAGAATACTTCAAATGAATAATCTGATCTAAATAATCCATTTAGAGAAATTAGAAAAAGAATGGCAAACTAAACCCAAAGCAAGCAGAAGGAAAAAAATATAGACTACAGTGGAAATAAGTGGATGGAGAATAGAAAAACAAAAGAGAAAATCAACAAAACCAAAAGTTGGTTCTTTGAAAAGATCAACAAAATTGATAGCCTTTAGCTAAGCTGATCAAGAAAAAAAAAAGGTAGACTCAAATTATTAAAATGAGGAACGAAAAGTGGGCAACCCCTTACTGACCTTATCAAAATAAAAGGATTATAAGATAATACTATGAACAACTGTATGCCAACAACTTAGATAACCTAGATAAAATTGACAAATTGCTAGAAAGTTACAAACCACTGACTCAAAAAGGAATGGGCATTCTGAATACACCTAAAACAAGTAAAGCAGCTGAGTTAGTAATAAAATTTTCCAGAAAGAAAGACACACAATCAGCTAGTTTCTTTGGGGAATTTTGCCAAACACCTAAAGAATTTAACACCAATATTTCACAAAATTTCCAAAAAGTTTCAAAACTCTTCCAAAGAAGAGGTGGGAACAATGAAGCCAGTATTATCCTGATACTGATACCAAAACCAGAAAAAGACATCATAGGAAAACTATAGGCCAATATTCCTTATAAATAGAGATCCAAGATTCTCAAGAAAATACTAGCAAACAGAATCCAGCAATGTATAAAAAGCATTGTACACCATGGCCAAGTAGGATTTATTCCAGGATTGTGAGGTTGGTTTAACATATGAAAATCAATCAATATAATGCACCTTATCAACAGACAAAAATGATCACATGACTACATGATCATCTCAATAGACACAGAAAAAGCATCGACAAAACCCAACTGTATATGGATTGAAAAATGGATTGACACATACATCAGTGGAATTAAATTGAGAGTCTAGAAATGAAGTCTTACATTTATGGCCAATTGATTTTGACAAGGGTGGTAAGACAATTCAAAGGAGGCAAGAATAATCTTTTTAACAAATGGTGCAGGGGTGCCCAAACTATGTGCAAAAGAAGGAATCTGAATCTCTACCTCACACCATATAAAAAACTAACTCAAAATGGAGCAAAAATGGAATATGTAGGAGATATAACAGATAAAACAGTAAAACTTTTATAAGAAAAGATAGAAATAAGTCTTTGTGACTTTCGATTTGGCAGTGGATTCTTAGATATGACACCAAAAGCATAAGCAACAACAAAAATATTTATTGGGCTTCATCAAAATTAAAAACTTTTGGGTTGTAATGGATGCCATTATGAACTGAAAAGATAACACATAGAATGGTAGAAAATATTTGCAAATTATATAGCTGACAAGAGATTTGTATGCCGAATACATAAAGAACTCTCACAACTCAACTAGTTAGTTTCCCCTGGTCCTTGTGGCCTATAAATAAAACCTGGGCTCTTAGGTATTTGAAGCAGTGGTTCCCAAACTCTAGTGCACCAAAGAACAGGGTTGCAAGATTTAGCATGTAAAACATAGAATATCCAGTCAAATTTAAATTTCATATAAACAATGAATAATTTCTTAGTGTAAGTAAGCCCAAGCAATATTTGTGACAAATTTAACTGAGTATCCTATATTTTATGTGGCAAACTTACTCAAGAATCACCTTGAGGCTTCTTAGATTCCTAGCCCCAGTCCTGAGATCATGATTAAGCAACCCTGAGATGGGACTCGGGAAGCTCTTCTCTTAACCATCCCCTAAGGATTCTGACACAGGTATCCAGGCCACATTTTGAGAAACATTGATGAAATTCTTCAGAAGTGATAAGAAACTTCACAATAGCTTCTAGCCATACTCCTTAGAGCCATTCATATGCCAAACTAACATACAACATGGAATGTAAATTTTGCAAAAATCTATACCTTGAACTAAAGTGTCAAATAAAAGGACAAAGGAAAGCAAAATAAAACAAAATAATAAACAAAAGCAATAACAAAACTCTTGAAGGAATTCAACCAAGTTCCCATTGTGACTTTCCTGACATACTCCTGGGAAATGTGATCAGCCCAGGCAGGCTATGGCAAGCATCTCAAGCAACAGGATATACAGATCGTTATGCATTTGTCCTCATTATTTTCTTTCGTTATGCATTATTCCTCATATTTTCTTCATGTCACCCAAGTTTGGACACTTTGCTCTAACCACATTTGCAAGGGTTCAACAAAAAACACAACCCACTTTCCATCCACAGCCTCGACAATCTTGACCTCAATTTCCTGCTCATACAGGGTGCGTAACATCCGGTCCCGTCTGTCCTTTCTGCGCTTGAGGTTGATCATGAAAATCTAATGCAGGAAGAGAAGAAGGAGAAGAAACACAAGTCTTATCTTAGGCTGTATGGAAAGTTAAGTAAATGTAAGGACCAAAGTTTCAGTTAGAATAAGGAGTGGAGAAAATAGGGAAAACCGTGATGAAGTTTTGTTTATATTTCATATCAAGTCAAATGATATCATCCAAACAGAGTTACGTTCAAAACTTAGCCATGTGCAGTGACTTCACCCTCTCTTTGTTTCTTTTGTTGGTGGACATGTTTGCCCTGCTTTTGAGACAGGAAAGTTCAAAACGTTGCTCTTCAGGAGGCCAAAGGTGAATTAAACCCAAAACATATAAGACTCAGAGGAAGGAGGTAGGTAGTTTGGCAAATGTGTTAGATTTTTCAGCAGACATTAAGTCTATGCTCTGACGATCATTTACTAAATGTTTGGTTTAGCCTGGTCCCTATGTCTCAGTTTCCTCATCTGTAAAACTGGGGTGATACTGCTCTTATCTCATGGGCACTAAATAATACCTATTTGAGTTTATACCCACTGTAATACATTTCAAGTCATTCAAGGAATGAGGAAAACTAATCTTAACACGTCCCTTTTATTTCCAATTATCAAGGTCTCAATTTTAGTAGCTTCTTTGCCAGAATTTTTCAGAATTGAATTGAGAATTGCCAAAACTCCCCTAGAGACACGAGAGTTTTTCTGAAAGAAGTAAAGAGAAGGGGCCCTACTCTTGGGGGTAGTAGCCCTTTGAGGAATGGAGAAATGTAAAGACATCATCTCCACATCATACTAGTCCATGAAATCCCTCAAAATATGCGCTCAGATTTCTTCCCATGAGGGCTGGGTCCACCTGTAGCCTCTCATGTGAGTCCCTAAATTCCTGGTGGCTGTCCTAAACACATGCATATCACGAAGCCACTGCAGAGCATTATGGGTAGTGAAACTGTCCTGACTATTCCCAGATTTAAGGAGCCACAGAAGTACCTAAAGACTCACGAATGCTATTACAGGTAAATATGAGTTTTCATAATGTCCTTTTGCTATAAGCAGTAATAAACTTACTTTGAACATTAAACTAGTCCTCTGAGAGTGGGAGATTTCAGCTGTCTGTAAGAAATACTGATGAGGGGGAGCCTAGGTGGCTCAGTCGGTTGAGTGTCCGACTTCAGCTCAGGTCATGGTCTCATGGTTCATGAGCTTGAGCCCCATATTGGGCTCTGCACTGGCAGCTCAGAGCCTGGAGCCTGCTTCGGATTCTGTATCTCCCTCCCTCTCTCTCTCTCTCTCTCTCTCTCTCTCTGCCCCTCCCCTGCTCATGCTCTGTCTCTCTCTTTCTCTCAAAAATGAATAAACGTTAAAAAAAAAAAAAAGAAATACTGATGAGGAGAAACCTGAAGGAATAAGTGGGATGACTTTGGCTTCAGCCTGACTAGCCCACCCAAATGGCTCTGAGGAAGACATTTAATGCTTCCGGGTCCAGTTCCCTTGTTTGTAAGAAAAGGGAGTTGAACAACCTCATCTCTCAAGTACAACACCGATTAAAATGTCTATGATATGTGGTTTAGGTAAAGCTCGCTTTATGCTGTGTCCAGAATAAAGAAGAGACTATATCTTGTAACCAGCTGGGTTCAGACTTTACTGGGGGCAAAGCTGTGGTTCACATAGCCTTTTAATGTAATCATCAACATGTTCTATGTTTTACTGGATCAAAAGCTACACTAACTAAACGTTCAACCTCTCCTTACAAAACATTCTCACTTCCATCCCTTTATAAAGCACTGAGCAAAGAAACTGATGGGAAAACAAGATGTCCCCTTTGAAGAAATTATCCACCTGAGTTAAGGCAAAGTGAATTGGGTGCATCGTGATTTCATTACTTCTCTTATCTACATAACTGGGTAATTATTTTTTTTAAACATCATTTCTGTGGTGACTCTAACTTGCCTTGTTACTTGGGACTTTATAACTTAATAGATTGTGTTCTTTCACATTTCGTGTTCTTCCTGTTTAGAGGCACACCTTGACGGGCCATGTTTCATCCCATGATTTTAAAAGATATGGAAAGGAAGGGGTATTTCCTCATGTGTACACATGGAGCTACCTGAGGCCACTCCAGCAGAACAAAAATAAGCCCAAACAAAACAAAAACTGAACAGATATGCAACAAAAAGTCGCCTCAACCCAGAGACCTCTAGTCTGGGAAGACTTTAGTAAATAATAATTCAGTCCCAGTTTTCTGCCAGGACAAGTGCAATAAAAATTGTAGCCATGAAGAAAAAACACAGACGGCTTGCTCATACTTCGTGAACAGCAAACAGAGAGAGAGCTACATAGCCAAATGCAGCCCAGACACCACCACAAGGTCAGGGAGTACTGGGAGAAAGAAAAAGGTCCCTGAAAATCCCCTTTTCTACCATCTTATCTCTGTTCTAGAGCCCAGGGTAATCACTTCCTATATCTATATCACTTCCTAGAATTGGCATTTTCCAGAAGGCTTCTAGGGGTAACCCAGTCCTTATACGCACATCCAAATGGGAAGACCAGAGCTAGAAGATCCTGGTTTTGTCCCATTTGATCTCTTATGCTTCAGTCCACATAGGAATGTGTTGAAAATGAATATATACAAAGACACTCGGGTTCTCTCACCTAGAGAACCGAGGGCTGATGAGAGTTATAGGAAAGGACGCCTCTAGTAAGATGTACAAGCTGGTACAGTGTGTGGTGTGGACCAACTTTCCTGCAGCCTGATTGTTTTAAGGAATTCTTTGTACTTCATTCTGATTCCTCTCTACCACATTAAAGTCATCTCTTCCCATGTTGCCCTCGGTGAAAACAGCATCACAGCCGCTAAGTCTTTTCTACTTAATCATGAAATACTCCCTCCCATTCCTGAAGTCCAGATTCCCATCGGTTTTATAGAAGAAATACCAATTCCCATCCCAGCAGCTTGTAGATGGCTGTCCTTTGGGGACATGTACTACACAGTGCAGGATGACGAACACGGCTTTTTCTTGCCATGGAGCTGTGGCAGTGAGCACAGAGCACAAAGCTTGGCCTACAACACATCCAGAATCCATGGAAAAATTCCATCTCAGTTTGTGGATTCCTGAGGCACTGCCCTAATCTCGAGATCATCAAGCTCTCGAATACTGATCAGCAGCTACGTGACATAAGGGACCCACAAAGGATCAATGACTTGGAGGCACACTTCCGGCATTCCCAAGTAGCTGTTGTGTGCGTTACCAAGAGAGGCATCACTTTATATTCTTGCTTCCTTCTTCATGCAATCAAAACTTCATAATAGGGGCACCTGGGTGGCTCAGTCGGTTTAACTTCCAACTCTTGAATTTGGCTCAGGTCATGATCTTGTGGTTCATGGGATCGAACCCCGCATGGGATTCTCTCTCACTCTCTCGCTCTCTCTCTCTGCTCCTCCCCCACTCATTTTCTCTCTCTCAAAAATAAATAAATTAATTAAAAAACAAACAAGCAAAAACTTTATATTAAATATGGCCCTTGGAGTGCTATTATGAAGTACTTGCCCACGGAAAGGCAGAATTTTACTATAGGTTTCTTTTTTCTTTTTATTTTCCTCTCAACCCTACCCTCAATCTTTGTCCATGGAAGAAGAGCACAGAGAAAATAAAGCACAGACTATTCCAGAATGGTTTCCATCCACTCAGAATAAAGTTAAGGTCCTCCAATACCTAAAACATATACCCTCTTACCTGACCCTTGAATCTTGATTGAAAGGTTTACAAAATATAGCAATATCTGCTCCTAGAAAATATATAATTGCACTCAGGACTAAACAGTAACGTCTTTCTAACTCAATGATTAATTCACTTTACCATGATGCTCCTTTAAAAAACTTTTTTTTTTTAATTTGGATATAGTTGACACACAATATTACCTTAGTTCCAGGTGTGTACGATGCTCAGTTTTTAAGATAAGAAAGCTGAGCTGCAACAAAAACGGAGTCATTTTCCCAAGACCTCAATGCCTTTTCAGCAGCCAGGTCAGTCTTGCTGGCTCTCAAATGTGTCATCAGGCTTGTGCTCTAATACAAACGTGTAAGCACGCCACATACATGCACATGTGTGCACGTGCACACACAGACACCTTTCCTACCTCATCAAATCCCATCTTGTCTGGATATTTAGGGACAACGGAAACAAACTGGGAGGGTTCCATTGGAGGACGGTCAACTGGAAGACACAAGAAGCACACAGAGCACTCTGTTAGCGAAAGGCTCAGAGAACAGAATTCCATCCACACATCTGATGTCTAGGAACACCACCTGGATGTCCGGGACAGGGGGTAACCACTCAGCAGTTCTCCAAGACTGAGTGGCTATACAGGAACCCTAATGGTCAGGGTTTTGAGAACACTTATTTATATGCAGACTGGAATATTCGCCCCATTTCCCTTAAGGGTAAAGATTAAGGGTGAAGGCTCTGGAGTCAGATGACCTGAATCCAAACCTTGGTCTGTGAAGGTCTGGAAGAGTCAGTTAAGTGTCCTCTCCAAACCTGTTTCTTCATGTGTTAAATCAAGATAATAAAAGTGTATCTCTTAGGGTGTAGTAAAATTTAAATGAGATCTGTATGCAAAGCACTCATCCCAGTAAATTAGCATAGTAAAAACTCAGTAACTTTCAAGCTATTACTTTACTGTGGCTTATAATGAAAGACCTCAGAACTGGGCCAGACTTCTTCTAAATAATGCCTTCTCTGTCTATTTTAAAGGGCCAAAGTCTGGGGCTATTTTTATCCCATCCAGGCAGGTTTAGCTACAGGTATGCAAAAGGTCCTTTATTTTAACACAAACTCGCCTCTGGGGGCCAAACCACATCCCTGCACTTGGTACAGGGCTCACAGGTAAATTTCCAGATGGGAGGGGCATTACATCTTAAGTAGTAAAAGATTTATTTATCTGATACTCCAAAAAAGTTCTCTTTGCGAACTACACATTTGAAAGGTCGGAATCAACGCTGAGTGAGGAACCTGAAAAGGTCTTGAAGAATTTTAGAATTGTAAATTCAAAGTACTCATTTCGTTTTCCTTAAAGGGATAATAAAAAGAAAACCAAGTCAGAGCTGGTAACCGAGAGGAGTGAAGCGGTGGCCTTCACTACTACTCAGCAGTACCCATCTCCTCCATTCCGGGCCTAGGAGAGGAATCACTTCCTCACCCTTGAGATTGGTCATGGCCTCGTGAACTGCTGCTTCTCAGCTCTGCAAGCCCTTCCCCCCGCCCGCCCCCCACCACCCCAGCCCCACCACAATGGCCAGAGTAGCAGATGTTGATAAAGGAGAAATCCCACATTTGAAGTAGCCTAGAATGCTGTGCTAACATATGCAGGACAGCCACCCAGAAGGGCACCAGGACCACTGTAGACCTTGCATAAGAAGAAGTAAGCCACTGCTGTATGCAGCCTGTGGAATTTTGTCACTGTTTGATATCCTAGCATAACCTCTTCACCCTTTTGACTGAGACACTGTCCATAGAGTATTATTTGTTTAACTCATGCTTCCCTGGGACATTAAAGAGAAACCAGGACATCCAGTGTCACCTGGATGTGATCCAGTGATCAAATGACATGAAGTTCTAGAAGGTGGTGAGACAGGTTTCCTAAACCAAACCCAACAGGTGTTGGTCTCATGACTTCAACCCTGACCCCTATGGTCACATTTCCGTGAGTACACAGTGCATGTGTTTCTGTTTCCACTGGGAGCCTAGAATATTTTGTTCCTTTCTACTTTACCCCGCTCCTCATTAATTTTTTTTTAAATCAACAAATATTGATCAAGGGGCCACCATGTACAGAGTTAGGCTTTTAAGAGAAAGAAACTTCACATACAAACTCCTTTTTGTTCACAATGTTGTTTGAGGAGCTGTCTGGCTCTCCCTCCTTGGGACTGGGAGTTGGGAGGGGGTTATATTTTGAGTTACCCTTTTCATGCTGTTGGTCTCTGTCTGGCACTCGCATGGCTAGGTGGCTTTAACATTTCAGCCAAAGAGACTGCCATTTTGCTTCCATCAAACATGGGTAGTCACCGCATTCACAGGACAAGTGTCCCCCCAAAGCCACAAGTGGCTAGCTCCTAGAAGCCACCATTGAGCAAAAATATGAGAACTATGCCTGGGTTTTGTCACTGAAGACAGAGCTAAGCCACTGGGAAAGACAGAATGATGCAAGTAAGACGTATAAAACTGACTATGCCAGGAGAAGGGACGTGTCCTTGTTTCATCCAAGTCGAAGGTAACCTGTACACCAGCTTCGGTTTGGGGTCGTTTCTGACGCCATCATTCCCAATGTATCAATCCCTCACTGAATCCCTCCCTAGACACAGTCCCCCACTGTACCACCAATTGGGAAAATATGCTTCTTTGGCTCCTAGATAGTTTCAAGATCTAGGAATAAGCATCACAGCTATTATTGTAGAGATCCTATTACTCACTGAACTCTGGGTTACACCCTCCACACATGTGATCCCAGTTATTTTAATCTTCACAACAGGTACTATGGGATAAGTATGAGTGTCCCTATTTTTACCGATAAAGAAACAGAGGCTTAAATATAACTTGCCCAGGGTCACAGAGCTAATAGAACTGGTTGGTAGGTGAACCGAAGTCTGACTCCTGGACCCTCGCCCCCACTCTGCCTGCCCCCAAAACTGGTCCTTGGTAGCCACTGGCATCAAGGTGGCCTTAGCAACTGGACTGAGTTCACAGTGGCTCAGTTAGCTAAGTCTTTGCTCCTGGGTGACCGTTGCTTGTTGTCTTTTCTATAGTCCATATTGGGGCACACACCATCCAGTGTACAATGTACCAGCCCAGTCATGCAACCCGAAATCTCGGAGAGATCGGGCTTGCACCAAATCCTAACTAAATCATAATCATTTCATCACAATCCAAAAGTTGTCCTGAACTTCTTCAATTGCTGCAGTTACGACCTTAGCTCAGGTCCTCACTCACCATGCCTGGGCTGTTTTAATATTTTTCTAACACTCGTTCACGCACTTAGTCTCGCCTCCTTCTAACTTGTTACGCACACTATGGTCAAAATAATCTTCTTCAAGCACGGTGCTGTTCGTGACCACAATAGTCACACCTGACAGTCTGCAATTGGTTAAGGGCTTTCATAGTCAACCACACCATTTGGGTTCACTTATTTTTTTGGTCGTTTGTTTTTATAGATGAAGAAATTGAGACCCACCCGGATGTAGACTTGCCCAAGGTCAAATAGTGAATAAACTGGTGCCCAAGATCAAATAGTGAGTAATTGGTAAGGTTATTGGACCTTCTGATTTCACATGCAATAATCTTAATAACCTTTACATGACATTCCGTTGCTCCAAAATGCTGTTACTGAGAATGGGCACCTAAGACCTCCCATCACCTCATGCTCTGGCTTGCAAGACGAACCTCCTCATGCCACATATAGCCCATTTATTTCTATCACCTTTATAAGATCTAACCTCCCATCATTCACCCCCCAATTTTCTGTACAGGAAGCACCTTCTCAAATTTTCTATATACCTCCTAACATATGAAATGAGTAAGTACATGTAGAGTGATGCACACGGTGCTTTCAGCAAGTATTAGCTCCTTGTTGTTACAATCTCCTACCTCCCACCCTACCCGGGCTCTTTCCCTCTGATCTCTGAAGCTCCAGTCCGTAGTTCATCAGCTCTTTGACATTTTTGGTCCCTTATGTTTCCTGAATGTCTCTTCATCTTTTTATTTTAACTAAACACTTGGTGTTCCTTTAAGGACGCTGCCTCCCTGTCACCTGTGAGAGTAGAAGCTGATTTTTCTCACCTCCCCCAACTCACTCCAAACTGTTTTCCTTTCATCCCTCAAAACTCCCAGATTCTCTGAAGTGTATCTTAGCACCCTCTCTCTCCTAGTCATGCCCCCTCAGCCACCGATAATGACAGCCTTTGGCTCACAATCTTGCTGTCCCTGCCATAATTTAATTATTAAAACCTCAGCATCCACATGGTGACCCACCCAACAGGCTGCTTCTAGGTCCTTGCATCACTCTTTCAGTGACTCACTACCACATTTGCTTTCATCACATCCTTCAGGTCCTCATGTCCATCGGTACCCAATCCAATGGGCTAGCACTCTTGACCCACTTGTAAAGACTCTTCATTTGCTTCCACTAATCTTGTTTGGCAAAATCACAATCCTGCTTGTACCTGATTACCCACTTACTCAGCACCAAGAATACTGCAAAGAGAAACTCACACAACTGTGTTGACTGAATCACTTTAAAATTACAACCACAGATGTCAAATTGGCACTCGACGTTGCCAAATGATGCAACTGTACTTCCATAGTAAATCTACTTTCCCACTCACTGAAAGATCTGTTTTATGCCTTGTCCTCCCTCCTGAAGCCTCTAGCACCTCTCTCAAGCTGATGTACTATGTACTTCATAAAGAAAATGCTCAAAGTCGAAGTAGACCTACCTTTTCCTTCTACCTCCAATGCACAAAGCCAGCTTCATCTGCACCTACACATTCTGTCTTCCCATCTGCTAGAGTGGAAGAAGCATCTCTGTTCCCACCTAGGACAACTTCTCCAAAATTGTCCTAGATGACAAGGCTTCTTATTTTCTCAAGGATTTCAGCCTTACAACTAACTTCTCTTCTACATCATCCGGTTCTCCTTATATAGTGGATCCTTCTTGTTAGCATATAAATATGCTAAAACCCTATCTCAACAAACACAAAACAAAACAACCTCGCTTTTGATCTCTCACTCCCTTTCGGCCACCATCCTATCTCTCTCTCCCCATCTCAACAAGATTCCACTTTCCCATCTCCCCATTGTCCTCCCTTTGGCTCACTCCAATGGGCTGGTGTCCTCATCATTGCACCGCAGTGGCTCTTATGAAGGTCATCACAGATTTTTATCTTGACAGAACCAATGAGAATTGCCCTATCCTCATTTTACTGGGCTTCTCAGCAGCATCTGTCTCCTTCCCGAGACACTTCTCAGTTTTTCCTTCCAGCTTTTTGGCTGTTTGACTCCCCCCAAGGATCTGTCCTCTTCCTTCCCCTCTTCTCTTTCTATGATCTTTTACTAAACAAGTGTACACTGTTCCATGGCTTCAAATGTCCTTTTAATGCTGATGACTCTCAGATGTCTGTCTCCAGATGGAGTCTCTTCCCTGAACTCGACTCCTATCCAAATATCTCTTAACCTCTCTATTCAGATGTTAAAAAAATATCATAAGCTTACATGACCAAAACTTCCCTCTCCAAATCTTTTCCCGTTTCATTAAATGGTATGCCAGGCCACAAGCCTGGTGTCATCTGGGTTCCTTGCTTTCCTTCGTGGGCTGCATCTGGTTCTCTGTAGGTCCCATTGGCTCTACCAATAAACATACCCTAAACCCACCTGCTCCTCATCACCTCCTTGCTACATCTTGCATCCCAACCACCATCTCCTCTCACCAAGAGAGAGGTATCGCTCCTCCTATACTCGAGTATCCACACCCCAGACAGAATGATCTTTCTAAATGTATAAATAATGTCATGCCACTCCCCCCACCCCATCCCACATGGAGTCCCGTTACTCTTAGAATAAAATCTGAATTCCTTACTGTGGTCACAAGGCTCTGCATGATCTGGACACTTCTTCCTTCATGATCTCATCTCTTTCTACTCAACTCCTCATTTTGTGTACTCTAACCACATGGGCCTTTTGCTCCCGGAGCGTTACCAGCTCTCCAAACACCCTTTGTAGTTCCTTCGGCTTGGAACACTCTTCCCCCAAATATTCATGTGGCTGCTCCCTCGATACATTGTCTGCACCTCGTGTTAGAATATAAATTCGCTGATGTCAGGGCTTCTGCTGATTTTACTCACTACTGTATCCCCAGCATCTTGAACAATCCATGGAACATAGTAAGTGTTTAGTACTTAAAGCCTGACTCTCCCTTCTAAAACCTTCCTTGCCTCCTTACTGCTTTCTGGATGGCGTTCTGCTTTAGTGAAGCATTCAGGGACCACGACAGTCAAGCCACCCTAACCTTCAAACTTCATTTTCCTCTATTATTTAAAGCCAAACCTCGTGTAGAGTGAGAGTGCGTTCGAAGAGTATCTTTGCTCAGTTTCCTCTGTTATAGTGCCCTCACCATTAAACTGTACACTTCTAGCAAAGCCCAGCTTGACAACCACCAGGACTTGAAGCTCTCAGAGAATACACCTGCCCGAACAATTTCTCACTATTCCAAATTCCAATTGCCCTTAAATCTTCTCCTTTCACAAAGCACTATCCTGCATCCTTGGGGTCTTTTTTATGTTTGTCCCGTGTCTCCAGTTAAATATATATACCCAAAACAGAGACCTGGTTGTAAAATGTTTTGAATCCCCAGTACCCTCATAGATTGTAGGAAGGCATTCAGTGTTTGTACATAAATATAATATAATTCCTGTTCTAATGCTTCAATTGGTATAGTCTATTAGCAGCTGTTTCTTTACTGTTCATTGGGTTCCAGATGCTGTGCAAAATGCATTTAACATCTGGCCCATTTTTCCTGAGGACACTTGACAGATATGATTTCATTATTAATCCTTAATCCTACAGGGGCCTCCAGTCTATATTTCTGCATGACTATCCTCACAGGTTTATTTTCTAATTATTTTTCTTACTCCAATTATGTTCTACCTTTTAAAATTCAGAATCTGAAATTTTAACAGAATTATAACTAACGAAGGTAAATTCAAGAATTAAACAAAATGCCACATATAAAGTGCCTAGCAAGAGAGCTGGTATGCACTGGGAGATTAGAAATGGCAGCTATAAATTATAGGTTCTTTTCAGATGAATTCTACTTGTGTAGCATTGTGCCATGCATATTTATAATTTATATAATTTAAAAAACTTTATCGACAATGTGTGTGCTTCTACACACAGGGAAGCTTCTGTGCTCTCAGTCTTATGGTGGAAAACAAGAGAAGGTAAGTCTTTGGCCTGCTCTGAGCTGGCATCTACTTGGAGTCAAGTCTGGCAGGCACGGAACAGGAGTGATGGCGGGTGTGTGTGTGTGTGTGTGTGTGTGTGTGTGACACATTACCAAGGTCAAACTGAGTCCTAATAACAGCAACCCTTCAATATTGTATGGAGTTGGTGTACATTGTTTTGTTTTGTTTTGTTTTGTTTTGTTTTTGCTCCTCCCAACCCTGCAAAGTAAGTGCTATTATCCTTACTCCACAGATACAGGAACTAAAGCTCTGGGGGGGGGGGGGGGGTTGTGGAAAATTCTCCCTGCAGAAGTGACAGGGCTTGGGTTGAAATTCATTAGGCTGCATTCCGGTTCAGTGCTCTTTGCAATACAGTTTTCATCCATTTCCTCATGTTCTTTTGCTTGTGTGGCCATTCTTGGAGCAAATACTTGTTTGGTACCAATCATATGTCCTGTCCTGTGCTGGGTCCTTGGGATAAAAGGCAGTAAGATGCTGCCCTCATCTAGAACATAGACAATAGGCAGAAACAGTATGTGTTAAAGAAATTCACAAAGGAACTTCCTATGGGCTGGTTCAAGAAATACTATAACTGCACCAACTCCCTAGTCAATCCTTATTCCCCACCCCCCGCCATGAATGCTGGGGATTTTTTTCTACATTATCCCTATTATTCTCTACATACTTAGAGAACAATAGTGTCTCTTGTTGCCTTTTTCAAACCCAGGACACTGAGATGAGGAAAGACTGGATGGCTTGCAAGCTATCATGCACATCAGCATGCAGAGGTTGTGATGGGAGGAGTGCTTGCACTCATCCCACGTATAGTCTGTGCATGTACTTTGCTCAGCACCACTGATGTGCTCCCCATATATTGAGCAGACTGATATTTTGCAAACAGAAGCTTATATAAATACAGTAGGAGAATCTGCTATTTAAAGAAAACTTCTGATGACTCTTTTAAATTATTATTGTCTTCCTTACCCTCTGGTCCCAAACATGTTTGTTAAAAAAAATTCTCTGCTTTTTTCTCTATTTCTTTGCTTCTTAATTACTTCTACAACAATTTGAGTTCTGATTCAGCCTTTTCTGAAACCATTCTTATCATGGGTATTATCTGAAAAACTCCACTGGACTTTTTCTCAGTCTTTACCATACTTGAATGTCCTTCCACATCTCATGCTCCTGTGTTATTGAAATTCTGTGACATCACATTATCTTGTTATGGAATCCCTACTCAACATCTTTAGGCTTGATGGACTTATCTCTCCATCTACTCACTGGGCATGTCAACCTAAAACCATGTGTTCATTTATTCATTCACTTAGCCAACAAATCTTTACTGGGTGTCTACTAGGTGACAGGCAAAGGGCTATGCCTTGAGATGAACATGATGAAACAGCTTCAAAAGAATAGGTGTGAACTCTTCTTTAAATGTTTGGTAGAATTCCCCTGGAAAGTCATTTGGTCCTAGACTCATTTTTTGGGAGATTTTTGATTACTAACTCGATTTCTTTACTGGTTATGAGTATGTTCAAATTTGCTATTTATTCTTGTTTCAGTTTTGGTAGTTTATATGTTTCTAAGAATTTGTCCATTTCTTCCAGATTGCCCAATTTATTGGCATATAATTGCTCACGATATTTTCTTATTATTGTTTGTATTTCTGCTGTGTTGGTTGTGATCTCTCCTTTATCATTCTTGATTTTATTTACTTGGGTCCTTTCCTTTTTCTGTTTGATCAAACTGGCTAGGGGTGTATCAGTTTTGTTAATTCTTTCAAAGAACCAGCTCCTGATTTAATCTGTTCTGTTTGTTTGTTTTGGTTTCAATAGCATTGATTTCTGCTCTAATCTTTATTATTTTCTATCTTCTGCTGGTTTTGGGTTTTATTTGCCATTCTTTTTGAGATGAACATGACAAAAAAGGCATTTACTGTCTGAGGGTGGGGAGCAGGAAATAGATATTCACAGGCAACTCAATGGGTCTAAAAACGAACTCATGACTTTTCTTTGCAAATGTCTCCTTAATTCTGCATGCTGTATACCCTTTAAAACTCTTACTGTTATCCCCAAACACTCAAGTCAGAACTTAGAAGTTGTTCTCTGCTTCCCTTTTGCTCAGCTACAGACTCTTGGTTAAATCCCTTCAAGACTATGTCATAAGGTTCTCTTAATCTCTTCCTTCCTCTCCATTCCCCCTGTTCCTGCCCCAGCTCAGATCCTCACCATCTTTTGCCTAGGTTACCATGTAATGTCAAAAACGACCTCTTTGCCTCTGGCCTGAGCCATCCACTCCCCCCCCCATTCCAGCCATACTTCCCTTACCATGAGGGTGGCCTTTGGAAATCCAGATTTCAACCTGACATTTCTCTGATAAAAATCCCTTTAAGAGCTCCTCTCTTTTCAGGAAAAGTCCAAACACCACCTTATACATTAGAGGTCCTTCTGGCTGGGCTCTTGCCCACTTTCCAGCCTCAGTTCCTGCCGTGTCTCCCCAACCATCGCTACTGCCCACAGACGTACCTCCTATACTCCAGTGATGAATAACAGAATTTCTCAGATGCTGCATGAAAATGAACTGAAAATATTCCCTCCTTTGGGAAGCCATTTCCAACATCCTCCCTTAGGCAGGGTTTTGCCATTACCTTCTCCTTTAGCCACCACTGAACGTTATACGTTATAATTATGATAGCGAGTGATTATTGAGCATTTACCAAATTCTGACATCATTCTAGACCCAGAGGCAATAACGATGCAGTGTTTAAGGATGTGAGTTTTGCAGATAGCAAGACTGGTTAAAATCCCAATCTGTCATTTGTTTAGCAAAAAGATCTAGAGCAAGTTACTTACACTCTCTCTCTACACCTCAGTTTCTTCATCTTTAATATGGGGATAATAAAAACCCTGTCATTGTTGTTGGGTTAGTGAGACAATATACAAAAAATGCTTAGCATAGTATCTGTTACATGATAACCTATTATTAAGTTGAAGTCATAATTATTGTTATTAGACTTTATATAAAGTATAGATGGATAGATACATAGATAGATAGAATGGAGAATTTGCCCCAAACACTAAAGCTTTATCTCCATTTCATAACTAAGGAGGTTAGATTACTTTTCCAAAGTCATATAATTAGAAAGCATAAAAGTTTTGAATTTAAATCTATACCACAAAATACCAATACGGCCCTTCTGATATTGTACAAAATGTATTTACTGCGTACCCAGCTCTCCACCTGGATCGGAAGCTCCCTAAAGGCAGACCTTGTCATATTCATATGTCACAAAGGAAAAGTTTAAGAACAAATTAACAAATGAATAGCTATAGTTCAGCCAAGGCAGACGATGACTGTGAGATCACAGTCCTGGGAGAAGGGAAAGGTGGCTGGTGTGGTCACGGTGGCAATGGAGCAAGAGCCATCACCCGAGCTCCTGGGTCACTCACTCATTGCTTCTATCTGGACGTGGATGAGGTTCTCTATGTCTTCCTGCAGGGTCTGATGGGACTTCAAGGGGATGGGCAGGTAGCCATAGTGTTCTCTGTTGCAGAGGTACATCTGGATGCCTGAGGACCCAAGAGAGAAACAAAAGCAACCAATCAGAAAACACGGTTCTTGGTTCTCTAGAGACAACTAAGGGAAAAAAGCTCGGACTGTGGCTAAAGCTGAGTTTGGCACTGGAAATGAATAAGTAGTTGTTTCAGACACTGCCCGTAGACCTCAAAAATGCTCTTTAGTAAGAAAATTTAATGCAGCATTGGGGGCTAATAAAAACCGGGGGCCACTCTTCAGCTCAGAGGAAATTGATTTTTTTCTCTCTGAAGAAAAAGCATACCCGTGGTCTGAAATGAGCACTAAAATCACGAAGGGATCAAAAGGAGGCAAGGAATTCCCATTCCAGAGAACAGAATGGAACACTGTAATCCGCCTACAGGAAATAACAAGAAGATGAGGAATGAAATCCACATTTGATATGAAAGCAAACAGGAAAATCCTGTGAGGCTGACAGATTATTAAAGCTAAATCTAAGCATATGGAGAACAAAAAACAAAAAAAAAAAAAGAAGGAAATTTAGAATTCTCCACAGTTCTCCAAGGTTTTATTTCTCTTAGCAGGCATGGATTTGGAGTCAACCAACAGACATGAAACTTGTATGACGGATTCGTAAGGGGACAAAAAGACTGCATTTCAAGTCCTGCTAAGCATCTGTCATATGACAATGCCAGAAGCATGCCTCAGTCCTCCTGTATTCAGCACTGGTTCCAAGGCCCCACGTGACTAACTCCAAGAGTTGCACAACATCTGTGTTTAACCAGAAAATTAGGAATATAGGAATCAAGATGGTCTCACAAAGATCCGACAACTGACGGTCCTGACTAATGAAAAGATTGCTTAGTTGAAAGAATGAGTCTGCCAAGCTCTGATCCGTGTGTCCAAGCTTCTGATTTGTTAATGGCCATAATCATCTATGCTTTCCAGAGACAGAATTATCTGCATAGTGACTTCTCTATGTTGTGCAGATGAAATTTCCTCCAGTCAGCTGTATCACCTGCCAGACCAGGTGATGCTGTCTCACGGCATTAGCAGAGAAGAACAGGGGAAGAAAAGAGCCTTTAGCCTCTTCCTCACTGAGTCTGGCACAAATCAGGGCTGGTCCAGCAAAAGTGGTCACTTCTCTTGCTTCACCAAGTAAACACACTAATTCTGCTGTTTGCCTACACAAATACTTCAGGGTCGCTTCAAACGAAAATGTACCCCCTTGCAAAGTCACGATGAGTTCAGGAAGTGGGAGGAAAATGATTTCATGTTTACGTTGTCTCTCTATCCTAATTAGGTAAATCATCTTACCATGCAACTTTCCAAAGCTTCAGTAAAAAGGGGAGATGAGAACTAGCCAAGCTGTCCATCAAATGTGAAGGGACAAGAAAGGCATTTTCACACAGCAAGGTCATAGATATTTACTTACCATCACACTTTTTCACAAAGTGACTGGATGATGTGGAAGAAGGAGGAGGAGTAGAAGGAAGGAAAAGGAGAGGGGGCGGATTACAGAAAACAAGGAGGCCCTGAGACATAATTGACAGGAGGGTCAAGGTACGGGACAAGGGAAGGGCATCCCGGGTTGAGAGCTGTGGCACCACTCAGACAACAGCAGAAGGTTCCAGAAGAGAAATCTTCACAAACATGCAAAAAGAGAACATCTGATAAATCTGACCATTCTAAGAGATGCTTTAGATAATTAGGGCTTAGTTTTAGATTGTATTAGTCATAATCAAACTAAGGGAAAAAGGCAGTCATTCAGTTAAATATAGAAGGAAAACTAACCATAGTCCATAAGTGGCTCAGCTTCGAATTAGGTTCACATATTATAACAACAAAAACACTGGCCATCGATCTGTCTTAAATTGCCATGGAACTCTATCGGGAGGACAGAGTGTTGGGAGGACTGTGTTTGCATTGAGGGAGCACAGGCAGGAGAGAGAGCTACCTCCCCCTCTTCTGTGGTGGACAGTCAATAGATCACATCCAAAGTAAGACCAGAGAATCGAGAGGTAGCAACACAATCATATTATTTAGAAACACAGACATTATATTATACTTCTGTCATCATCTGGAGGCGTTAAAAGTGCCGGTCTCTGGGGTGCCTGGGTGGCTCAGTCGGTTAAGTGTCTGACTCTTGATCTCAGCTCAGGTCATGATTTCATGCGTCGTGGGATCAAGCCCCGTGTCAGGCTCCACACTGAGTGTGGAATCTGCTAGGGATTCTCTCTCTCCCTCTCTCTCTGCTGCTCTCTCCCTCCCTCAAAATAAATAAATAAACTTAAAAAAAAAGTATCTCTCTTCTAGAAGAGGGAAATGATGGTACAGGGGGGTGATGTACAAGAGACTTCTAATTTTATAATAAACCTTGGGGGACTATTTGAACTCTTTCAACTATGTCCATGGATAATTTGATAAAAACGTAACAATTTTAAAAGGAAACGTGTTGATAATTAGTTAAAGTCTATGAAGGAATCTGGTACTCTCAGTGAAGGCTACTTCTGGAGGAAACAATTTTCTTTCCCTGTGAAAAAGAATGGTAAATGAAACTTCACCTCGAAGCTCTGTGCTTGTCATACGAAAATAGCAAACATTTTCTTGTACTCATTAGTACCTTTATACTTGGATTGATACGTTTATTTTTATCCTCGGTGATGAAAGATCAGATCCAGAGAGGCAAGGACTTGTCCAAGGCCATACAGTAAGTCATTAGCACAAAACCTTTGTCCCTAAAGAGCCAATGCCAAGTATCTTTCTATCTGCCCAGGGTTCTGAAGCCCAGGCTGAGAGCTGGTAATGACTCTGGTTGCCATCTTTGCACGTGGCCAGCACTTCTGATTACTACCAGCGATGTGCAGGAGGCAGGGATGCACGCCCGTCACCCACATCTCTTGCCTTTTTTGACTCAACAGCAGACGTTCAGAAGATGACTGGCTGGCGCCAGAGATGGTTCCTGTGGCCATGACACAAAGCCCACATCTCTGGCCACAACGGGACGTGAACTCCTGACCCTGGCTTCACTATAGCCACAGAGACTCTTCTGCGACCCCTGTGCTCTCTTCTGGGGCCAGCTCAGCAGCTACACCTCAGGGCACCACCACACTTGGGTTGCGCCTCCCACTCATCAACCGCACATCGCAACGACTGGAGTCAGAGGTGAAAGGTTAAGGAGCAAGGTCTGTGGTTAGATGGGCCGGCCAGGAACATGTAGAGCCTTTATTTCCTTTTGGACATTTAAAAAATGATACTTCAGAGGATGAAACACAGCTAGGGAGCTTCACAGAGTGAGAAAAAGAGAACACAAATTATCTTTCATCAAGACTCTTGCGAGGGAGAAGGGAAGCGATTTGCTTTGGATGTCAGAAAGGAAAAGCATCCATGGGCTGTGCAGGACTCACAGGCTCATTCTTATCTCTCCTGGAAATACTTTAAGAGAAGTTCAAGTGCCACCATGGGAGCCACAAGACTCAGGAAAGCTCTTTCCTTCCCCCAAATGACAGTGATTCTTTCCTGCTTGACTCCCAGACCTGTTCACGGTTTATACCACCCATGTGACCCTCAGCTTTCCCTGTTTGACAGCTATTACTCATGCTTCCACATGTAAAGATCTTATCTCCCCAAGTAGCACAGAGCCTAACACGATCCTAGGTACAAAGGCAAAACCTAGAGTATCGATTCCCTCTCCTTTCTTTTCTACCTCCTCTCTCCCCAACTGAATCGCCAAACAGCTTTGGGCCTCTCCACCTTCAATGTCCTGGGAAGGCCTAAGGGGAGTGTGACCACTAAGAAATGAAGTCTGAGTGAACAGGCCACGCACAGGACAGAGCTGAAAAATTCCTATCCAGCCTGTGTCACTCTTCCAGCCCCAAATACAGTTGTTGGTTGAAAAACTACATCATAATAATTTAGTGCATGGGTCATAATAACACCTTATGCAATGACTGTAAATGAGAACTCTGTTAGGCAAGGACCATTATTGTACTTCTGAATAGTTCACTTTCTTGGAACACCCTTACTGCAAACTCTGAAGCAAAGGGACTGGCACACTGAAAGGAATGAGAAGGCCCTGAGTCTGCTTCCCATCCTGGAGAAGTCAGAGCAAATCACAGGCCATGTTAAAAGAGGCAGTTTCCATTAACACTGACACAAGAACCTTCATGAAAACTCTCAATCTAGATGAGGATAAGAACCCTGCTTTTGCCTTGACACGGGGCTAAAGAATGCCTACACCTGGCCAAAGGGTCTAAATGGCTCTAGCAGCCAAGGGAAAATAGCCTTCCACATGTCTACCAAATATTCTCATTCCTACCAAATCTACAACTGCTGAGTGGGACACCTACGGCTTTTAAGATAGCCTGACCTGTGAGCTGTGGCTTGAATTTGTATTAACATTCTCACCTGCCAGCAAGCTGTCTCAGCTGCCTGGGGTCCTGATCTCACCCACCCTAACTTATACGGCCACATGAGTTTATTCACCATTCACCTACTTTCTAAACTCGCTTCTGCTGGCACTTAAGTAGCACATTTCTGGCTCATTGATGATGGGACCTGACTTCTCTCAGGAAGGTCTGAAATACAGCTTTGCTTCAGGAATGTCGTGGAACTTCCTGTTGAATTGCTTTCGTGAATTAAGTCCTCCCTGACTGCATGTGCAGGGTGGCACAAGAGAAAAAACTTAGCCTCCTACTGACTTGTCTTCCTCAAAAAGCCTGCACAGGCTGACTCCTCCTAAGTCCCACCAATGGAAATGCTTCCCAGTGGTTCTTGAAAGCCTTAAGTCTGGCTCTGCCTTTCCTTCTATGAGTACTGTGGCAGAGGCTGCTAGGTGCCTCCATAAGCCTGTCCTCTCCTCTTTTGGAGTAAGAGAACTGAGGTTCTAGACTGCATAGAGTAAAGAGCACATTCTGAGCCTCGCTTACAGCTATGTGTTGACCTGTGACTAAGTTCTGGCTAATGGGATATGCATGGAAGCAATATGTTCAACTCCTTAAATGAAGAAGTGCCTTCCCTCTCTGGTTTTTACTTAATGGCTACAATGCATCCATACTGATGAGACATCTTGGATCATACAATTAAGGATGACACCTCATGGAGGATGGGGAAGCAACAGAGAAGCCTGGGTCTCTGAAAACTTTAGGGAACAGAGCCACTGTACCAGCTCAGACTTTTTAAAGAAGAAATAAACTTCTGATTTTAAAGTCTGGGGTCTTTGCCAGTGTTGTTTTGGGCCACTGTCACAGTTTCCTAATTAATAAAAAAATTCCTTGTAGTGAACAAAATGATACAGTAGCACCATCGAGAACCAATCACCTGCTCATGGCTCTCCCCACAGGTACTGTCTTCCCAGCACTCAAAAAGAAGAGAGTGGATTTCTGGGGAGGGGCCGGCCCTGGCTCTTGGTCATCGGTGCTCACCTGGACAACGATAAAGAGGGTGCTGGTATGGTTACCGCAAACAACTGTCTCTAATACTGCCTGGGGAAAAAAAGCTTTATATAGGACTGTAGTATAATAAGAGGCACAAACCAAAGGAGCTGGTTAGCTGCAGTGTTTCCATGGTGACGGAACGACTGAACATAAACAGTACCTGCTTGCCTGCTGGAGAAGGCAAAGACGATGATGTCATCAAAGGTCCAGGTGTAGTCCTGGTGCGGGGGATAGAACATCAGCTTGCCAGAGGCTTCCTTCCTGAGGTCAATTAGGAACGTGGAGTGAACCATGGGGACGGGGAAGCAGCCCAACCTCTTCCATTCTCTAATCTGAAGGTAGTCTGGGGTCCGTTTATAGAAGCCCTGGAAAAGAGAAATAGGTGGGCTATGTTCTCCAATCTGAGGGCTTCATCTTTCCCCGTCTTCTGCCAGGCGGACTGCTCCTAAGTCCCCACCAGTTAAGGAGAAGTCCCCCGAGCAAAGTCACTGCCCCTCTTCTTATCTTGGCCTAAGGATTTCCAACTGAGTTCAAGAAATGCTATTTACATATGAAATAGTACTTCAGGGTCTTGTTTTCAGAAATAATTTGGGTTTCAGCATTATCTCTGGATTTAATGATCTTATAAAAGTACATTTTCTGTTGCCATCTGATAGAATTAAGAGGTGGTTGAGCAGGGGCGCCTGGGTGGCTCAATTGGTTTAGCGTCCGACTTCAGCCCAGGTCATGATGTCACGGTTTGTGAGTTCGAGTCCCACTTCAGGCTCTCTGCTATCAGTGGGGAATCTGCTTCGGATCCTCTGTCTCCCTTTCTCTCTATCCCTCCCCTGCTCATACACACACTCTCTCTCTCTCTTCCCAAAATAAATAAAAATTTAAAAAAACCAGAACTGGTAGAGCAGAGCAGTTAAAAGCACAGGGTCCAGTGTCTAGCTGCCTGAGTTCAAATTCCACCTCAGCTACTTATCGTCTGTACGTCAGGTTACTCAACTTCGCTGTGCCTGTCTCCTCATCTGTACGACAGGAATGATGGCATTATCTGCTCCATGGGGTTGCCTCTAAAAATTAAGTATGGTAAAATCTGAAAACTGCTTAGAATACTGCCTAGCACCAAGAGAGCATCAACAAATATTGGCTAATATTAAAATCACTGTATTATATTGGCTAATGGTTTTAATTAAATATGCAAGTTACTTAAACACACAGCTAGGGGCTTCCACTGCCACTGCAGCTCCTCATTCAATATTCCGGTGAAGCTGCCACAGCTCCACACTTTTTTGGGGGGTTCTCCTTTTGAAAGTTCCTTCTGGATGAGCACACAGGACAACCAACCCCCTTACTCTGTGGTTTTGAACACACTGACTTGGAATGACCCGACTTGTTTTCCCCCAACTTAACTGTTCATTCAAAAGTGTTCTTTCCTCTGCTGAATACCCACCATGACTCAGGCGCTGTGCTAGATGCTAGAGACGTACCAGCAAATGGGCATCCCCAGCCTTAGCCCTCACGACATGTGAGGCCCACTGGGGCTTACACTCCAGTGGCACCAACTGTAATTTGACTATTGCCAAAGCTGAAATCTGTCCCAGAAAAGATGAAGACATATGATGTATGCGTGAAGGCATTAAAAGTATGTGGAAGCTTTGGGGCGCCTGGGTGGCTCAGTCGGTGAAGCGTCTGACTCTTGATTTCGGCTCAGGTCATGATCTCATGGTTCATGAGTTTGAGCCCCATGTCCCGCTCTGTGCTGTCACATAGGGATTCTCTCTCTCCCTCTCTCCCTTCCCCTCCCTCTTTGTCTCTCTCTCTCCCTCTCTCCCCCTCTCTTTGTCTCTCTCTCAGAATAAACAAACTTAAAAAAAAAGGTATCAGGAAGCTTTGAAGGGCATCTCGAAAAATGTTTTAGGCGACAGCATGCTCACGGAATGAGTGTCAGGCTTCACAAAGCCAGCACTCTAAAGGGCATCCCACTCGGTGGTTACAGAAGTTCCCACATGGTCGCCATATTTTATGATCACCCATTCTGTTGTGATGTCAGGACCCACACATGAGGCACTGCAGCCACTTCTACTTCTCTGACATTCCCTTCAGTGCCTAGAGAAGTGTTCTAGCTGAGCCAGCCTGAGCACTGACCATGTGATAACATAGAAGGATCACAAGTTAAGAACTTAAATGATGTGTTTTAGAGTCATCTTAATCTTCCTCTAGCTGTTTGATCTCAGCCCAAGATTAACCTCTTTGAGCTGAGTTTCTTCCCTTGAAAACTGGGATAATTATTTGTCTCTCTTACAGGGTTGTAGAATGGATTGCATGCGATAAGGTCTATGAAGACACTTTGACAACTGTAATTCGTTATAGGAAGTATTATTATTACTACAATTTAAAAAAAATTATTTTTGGGGGGAAGGGGCAGAGGGAGAGGGAGAGAGAGAGAATCCCAAGCAGGCTCCACACTGTTGGTGCAGAGCCCAACACAGGGCTTGAGCTCACGAATGGTGAGATCATGACCTGAGCCGAAATCAAGAGTCAGACGCTCAACCAATTGAGCCACCCAGGCACCTCATATTACTACAATTTTTTATTAGCCTTTAACTTAAGGATTACTTACATCTTTCAATTTATGAGCATTCTTTCAAGGGATAAAGGAAACACTGGTTCTTTGAAGGACTGCTAAGGACACATGTGAAATACAGAGTTCTAGACTACTTAGGAACAATATTTTCAGAATGAGAATTTTGGAAAACTTATGATGATGAGTCACTGAATATCCTGAGAGTGAGGGGAAGGAAGCAGAGAAAATAAGAGACTGAGAGAACGAATTACTATGCCTCCTGCAGACAGGCAGAGGTGAGAGAGGTATTTTTTGACAAAAAATGAATGTTGTTGGTAATAATTCCTGTTCTTGGCCAGACAACACCAGGGTCATTTTGTGTTTAAAGCCTCTGGAAACCAAGACCTGCCTTAAGCTTATGAAGTCATTGGCTGTTTCTGTTCCCACCCTAGCAGAAGACTGACTGAGCATGGTAGAAAGCCAAAAAAAAAAAAAAAAAAAAAGGAGAAAAATTAGAATTGCCCCTAAGTTGCTCTCTATTTTACTGTGCAAAATAAGTGAGCACATTTCTCCTGTTTGCTTTTAATGATTAAAGCAAATAAGGAGATAATAAAAACCTAGAGGCTGTAGTTACTAAAGCAATCTACCCTTGTTCCTGGTGTCAATGCATAACTCATTAAAAACAGCCCTTGAGTGACTCTACCATGCGAAACACTGCACATTATTAACTGAGAGTGTATGAATTTAGATGAACTTAATAAAACATTTTCTCCCCAAGGAACTGAATGTCTTTTATACATATGAACTTAATGTCTCCTTAAAAGAGATGTGGGTAACACGCATGCAAAATCTGTAGCAACTGCAGGAAACATTTATAACCAAAGAGGGATGCTTCACCCAGCAGTGTGCTAGAGCCACTGTGTGTTACATTTTCAGAAATTTTGCAAGCCACTTGACATTTTGGTAGCTTAAAATCTGTAAAAAAAAAAAAAAAAATCATACGATTTCCCACCATTCTAAAACACCACAGACAGTGGCTTTGCATATGTTAAATAATTGCATCATCAAGTGGCTATACTGCAATGACTTCACCTTTCCCTTGCTTCAACAACATTTAGGTTGTTTGCATGGTGGGAGTCCCAACCTGGTGCAAACTGCCACATGCTGCCAATCAGGGCTTTTCCCCAGCAGAGAGGCAGTTATTAAACATTTCTCGGCACAACATTGGACTCATTCTGTATCTAAAACCAAACCAAATATAAAAGAAGGACTCAGACTTTAGCCCTTTTAACATGAGAACACATTGAACATACATTTTTCCCCCCTTAGCACATCTTTATTCCATACTGATACATACTATCTCCATTAGTTTAATTTATCTCTTTATCTAATTTATTAACTAAAGAATAAAAAAATGTAACCAGCCAGACATTCTAGACTTTGAAGATTTTACAAAGGAAAAGAGAGATGATGAAACTTTAAAATTTTGTTTTTCCCTTAAATTTTGTAAAAACAAGCCACACAGCAGTTCTGATTATTAAGATGTCTTTGGAAATATATTTGGCAACATGTATCAAAGGTCATCAACATATTTATTATTACTCTTTGACTCAGTAATTCTACTTTTAGGAAGCTGTCCTAAGGCAATAATATTAAACACAGAAAAATGTACAGTAATCATCATGGTCATTATAGTAGTTGAAAGTTGTGAACAACTTAAATATTTCTGAAACTAAGAGAAAGGTTAAGTAACTTGGTGATACCGTTATTAAAAACATGTGAGCTGTTATCCATGATGTTAGAGTGGTGGGAATTCACATAATTTTTTTTTTTACTTTTTTCCATTTTGCAATTTTTCTACAGTGTTCTTACATTACTTTTAACAACGCCAAAATCCCTAATTAAAAAAAAAAAAATCCCATAATCAGGGAGGCAAAAAGTACAAATACCAGTACACTTTATTGGTTAATTTAAAGCATCTAAGGCTAAGCTCGTTAGAATATTTTCTTCATAACCCATTAATACAAAATTATGTATTAATTATTATGTATTGGACCTGGATTCACCTCCTTTCCTGAACATGCTTGTTCCCATAACAGTGACACACATGTTTTAAGGGAGGAAATGAGACAAGGGTGAATAGGGCTATGGTTGACAGCATGGCTGCCTTCTTAAAACTCAATGTCTTATTAACTCATTAGCCAAAGACTTGCCTGAGGTGTGATTCCGCACCAGAAATTAGAGTACAGACCCCGAGACTCCAGCATGGGTGCCACAATGGTTTTGTTTTCTGCAATCATTAGATTGAGGGTCTGTGGATTAGTTAGGAAGTTGTCAACATCGATGAACTAGGAAAAGAAGAAGAAGACGTCAGGCGAAAAAGTACTTTTTAGTAACGGGTTCAAGACAAACCCGACACTTCTGAGGGATCACAGAAACTTGCTCATGAGACACAGAACCAGTTATCTATGCTCTTCTTTATTGAAACCTGTTGAAGCTGGATGGTATTCATTCAGGCACATACATTTAGACTAACTCCCTCATGTCTAGCTCTGCCTAAGGCACTAAGCGATAAATTGGGGTTACCATACTGGGTACAACAAGCACCCAGCCTACACCTTGGTTAGTGGTTATTAACCACTAACAGCTCCCAAGAGCTCTTAAAGATTCATCCCCATGCACTCATACAGTGCCTAGCCTAGGTACAAATGAACAGACTTATTTAGGTTGTCTTAATCATGCCAAAATGGCCCCAAACAGATCCATCAATGCCATTTTAATGTTACAAGTAGAATTTTTGCTGAAAGTACATTATATCAACCCACGAAGCTGTTTCCCACTCTCAGAAGAAGCCCATGTTAACACTGATTCATTTACAGGGATAGTTTAACCATAGAGCTTATTATATAAAATAAATAATCTCACTGAACTGTACACTTAAAAATAACTAAAATGATAGATTTTATGTTATGTATATTTTACCACACACACATACAAATAATCAGAAGCTTTCATTCTTATGATAGTCGATCTGTTTACCAAGAAAATGTGATTCATCATTTGTGTGCTTTAACGACATTTAAACAGCTTTACAATATTAAATATCATCAACTTGAAGACTTATATGAAATTATTTGTCTTGAAAGGTTGCATGTGATAAATTATTGGGATGGTTTTTGTTGTGGTTATGGGTTGGGGGTGGACCTAGGTGAAAAGTATTCCTTTTAGGAATTAGAGTTCAGTAATAGAGAGCAGATATTGACAAGTCTAATGAAACAATATTGTCTTTGCTTTTTTGGTGTTATTTCTAGTGTTGTACTGTAAAATGTTCACCAAAAGAACTAAATGGATTTGGGGCGCTACAGATGAAGAACTTGATTCCCATAAACTTGTGAAGAAAAAAGCCCCTGTCAATTTTCAGAAGGGAAATGGGCCTCCAGCTCCTTGCTGCCTAGGAAGCTGTCCTCTCTTCCAATTAAGATAGGTTCCTGGAGGATAAGGACAGAATATAACATGGGTTCCTAAGCATCAAGTCCAGTATTTTTCTGGACCACTCTAAGAAAGTTCTAAGAAAAGTGATGGAACCTTTTCATGGAGAGAAATTCTTCATGAGAACCCAGAATAATTGGGAGCAACCCGGAAGTCAAGCAAGAGACACCATTACCCTGCCGTGCCCTGACTGCTTCTTTAACTGGGACATTTCTCAGGGTTGTTTGTGCAACTGGTAGCCTTTAGGGATGAGGTAACATATCTTCCCAGAGAAAGAGCAGGTTTGCTTACTGCTTGCTATAGAAGCATTTGGGTTCCCTGAGCTCTGAATTCCTCAGCTGCAACACAAAACCACTGTATGCAGAACATCCATCTAAGCCCATACATCACTTGTGTGATGCCACAGGCATGCTGGTGGATGTGCTGTTTGTTGTAGGCAATAATCCTTTGTATTAAAAAAAAAAAAAAAGAAGGGATTCCATTCCCCCAAATCACTCAGGAGCAAGAGTTTCAGAGCTGTTAATTTGACTCTTTTCTTTTTTATAGAATTAATTTCTTATATCTGGAACATTTTCTACAAAATTAAGAATCTTTAAATTTCTTTGGCTCAATTGTTTCAGAGTCCGACTTTGGCTCAGGTCATGATCTCATGGTTCGTGGTTTGAGAGTCTTGCATCAGGCTCTGTCCTGACAGCTCAGCGCCTGGGGCCTGCTTTGGATTCTGTGTCTCCCTCTCTCTCTCTGGCCCTCCCCTGCTCTTGCTGTGTCTGTCTCTCAAAACTGAATACACATTATAAAAAAATGTTTATATTTCTTGGGGCCCCTGTACGGCTCAGTCAGTTACATGTCTGACTTTGGCTCAGGTCATGATCTCGGGTTTGTGAGTTCGAGCCCCCCATCGGGCTCTCTGCTGTCAGTGCAGAGCCCGCTTCAGACCCTCTGTCTCCCTCTCTACCCCTGCTCCGCCTCACATATGCTCTCTCTCTCTCCAAAATAAATAAACGTTAAAAAAAAAGAAAAAGAAAGACTTCTATTTCTTTACCCAGATCATTCCCTATGAACTAAAAGGATTCAGAATTTTTAATATTTTTAATAATCCAGGAGCTTATGTGCCTCCTCACTGAAAAAGCATGTCAGGGATGGGTCTGAGATAAAATCCAGGTACCCCAAAATTAAGTTCCCCAGGTTATCCCTTGTGCCTTTATTAAAAAGTGGGGGAGGTGGTTCCTAAACAAAAGATGGTTTTAATTGCTTCCACAGTGCTAGATTGTGAGCAATTGATTTGGACACATTCTACATAACATTTGTCAAGAAATCAAACATCTGTTTTTACCAGAATGTAGTCTGACCATTGTTCCCTCGCAGTTCGAAGGGCTGCCTGCCGCAGTTTCATCACATGGGCAAACCGGGAGCCTGGCCAATGCTTTGGTCCAATTTCATCAGGGTAAGATCTAAAATAATAATAATAATAATAATAACAGCAATAATAATAGGTTATAATTATTGAGTGCCTATATATTCCAGGCTCTGTCCTAAATGTTTATATGCACTAACTCATTTCAACTTCCATCAGCTCTAGGGGGTAGATGCTATTTTTATCATCTTCCTCATATTACAGATAGAGAAGGAGGGATTAAGTAACTGGTGGCTTACCATGCACAAGAATCCTCATATGAGGGGCACCTGGGTGGCGCAGTCAGTTGGGAGTCTGACTCTTGATTTCGGCTCAGGTCATGATCCCAAGGTTGTGGGATAGAGCCCTGCGGTGAGCTCTGCACTAAGTGCGGAGCCTGCTTGGGATTTTCTCCTTCTCTTTCTCCCTCTGCCCCTCTCCCTTGTACGTACTCTCTCTCTCTCTCTCTCTCTCTCTCTCTCTCTCTCAAATAAAAGAAAAAAGAAAAAGAAAAAAAAGAATCCTTATATGAAATATTTCAGTGGGTTCTAAGAAGAACCCACTGAATCCTTACAAGGTTAGTACCACCATTCTCTCCAATTCACAGATGAGGAAATTGGTATAGACTGGCTAAGTCATTTGCCTAATGCTACATAGTTAATAAGGGGCACCGTCAGAATTTGAATCCAGGCATAACCGCTACATAGTTAATAAGGGGCACCGTCAGAATTTGAATCCAGGCATAACCGCAGAGCTCATGTTCCTAAGCACTTTTCAAATATATTCTGCCATCAAATAAATTTAAAAACCTGGCGGCATAAAATATGAGTTTCCCAGAAAAAAACAAAGGTTACATTTACTTGGTCAAGTATCAGTAAAGAATTTCATAGAGCCTAACACATTGATCTATCCCAGGTAGAGTGAGAATGTGGAGCAGATATAATGTCATTGGAATCTCTATCAACATCCACAAAACAGGCCACATCAGCAAGTGGGTTGGCACCCCCTCAAGAACACTTCTGAAGGCTTCCAACTGGTATGGGGATTGATACTGTCACAGTAGCCCCAATCTGGCCATCATTTCAAGTTCTTGTAGCTGTGCTGGCAGTACATTTGTGTTAGACAATGAAAAACCACAAAAACAATGAGAACGTAATTATGGAAATAAGATTAATAAACCTATGTATGCACAGGAATGCTCTAAGATGTCTTTGCAATTATTGCTTCAGTGAAAACCGGTGGAAGTCCTGTTTTTCTCAATATATTGCCCCCAAATGCCTTCACTAATATTTTTCCCATTGACCTTGGCATACAATATATTTAGTCAAAACCTGGGTACAGAGAAAATGACCAGGGTACAAGGTAGGTACATAGTCTTTTCAGCCACTCTAATCAGGCCAAATTCCAAAAAAGCATTCAAAATCTTTTATAGTGTTCAAATTTCATTGTTAACTTTTGCTTGATATGTGGACCATATGCTGGGATTTGAGATATATATGTGTATACATATATAGTAAAACTATTATCTCGAAAGGAACAAAACCCAAAAACTTGTTCTGGAATGACATTTATTATTATTATTATTATTATTATTGTTATTATACAAATTTGGCTTTCAACAAATGACTTATCCTGGGCAAAAATTCAGGCAACTCAATTGATTCTACTTCTACAATTTCTTAAGCTAGAATTGCAGTGGCCTTGGGAACATTTACAATAGTCAGTTTTAAATACACTTATTCATGTTGTCACTCACTCATTTGTTCATCCAACAAGTATTAATTTAGTGCCTGCCAAGAACATTGCACTGGGGAAAAATATGAAGTATTTGTATACTGTAAGCTCTGCCAAAAGACCCAAAACTTACTTAGAAAAAAGTGCATAAATTACATAGTTAGTTAACAAAGTTAGTTAAGTGTATTGCCGTGTCAAAAAGGATGAAGTAGAAAATAGCAACACTCGTGTTGAGAGAAAGGTAGATTTTTGTAACTGGAACGATTAGGAACAGCTAGGTGGGGTTTGGCATAAAATTTGGTTTCGAAGACAGAACGGGCCTTCCTGAAGAACAAACCTGCATGAGTAACAGCTTCAGGTTGAAAATACAAGGAACATTCTAGACAAAGCAGTTTCCTTTTTGGAAGAAGCAGGCAATATGGATGCACAGCTGTTGGTGTTAAGTTCATGGAGTCTTTAAAACATAGAAGTCTGAGAATACCTCAGTTCAAAAACTGAGAATATTCATTTCAAATACTGAACTTCTTTCTGTGGGTACTGGAGAGCCATTGGAGTCCTTTTAACAGAGAAATTAAACCATGTCATTAGGGTTTTAGTTAAATTGATTTGACAGTATGGTATGTAGAATGACCTTGAAGGTGGAAACAACTAAGAAATTGCTATGGTTACGGGAGGAAGTAACCTAAATGTCCATCAGTAGGGGACTGACTATTCATTATCATTATGTCCCTCCGTACAATGAATACTAAGACGTCATAAAAATAATGAAGAAACCCCTTAATTATCACTATGGAATGATTATGAAAATATAAGTAAAAAAACAAGGTATATATATAATTTATGCCAAGTTTTCACTATGATCCCATCAAATACAAAATATTTATACATATATGTAAATAAATAATATAACTATTTTACCATGTATGCTGGGGCAATTTATTTGTGAACTAAGGAGAACCTGAACTTGGCTGGTAGCTGCAAGGGTAAAGAGGAAGAGAGAAATGTGAAGCTCTGTCAAAGGAAGAAATGGCAGGTCCTTGTAACTTACTAGGTACAGAGACAACCAAGAAGTTATATGTGCCTCCAAGATTAGACCCCTGCCTGGCTGGAAAACTGCTTAAGGGAGTAGGGATAAATAGTTCACAAAATATCTTGCTACTCACTCTGGTTCCTCCATAGGCCTCCACTCCACATAGTGATAGAACCGCTGTACATTTTTCAACCACTCCCTGAGTATTTCTGTTGTATTATCCACGTTGTGATCCGTGGCCACCCTGCGTGAGAGAAAGAACAATATATCTCAGTAACCATCCAAAGAAAGAGGGGGCTAATCCCAAAGAGCCCGGGTTATTTGAAAGGTGAATGGCCAGTTCTGGGGGAAGAAATGTATATATGAAAATGATATCCCTCATGGTCCAAACAAGACAACGGATTCTGAAGTGAGAGATACTGCTTAAAATCATTTTTGTGTCGGGGCGCCTGGGTGGCTCAGTCGGTTAAGTGTCCGACTTCGGCTCAGGTAGTGATCTCGCACGCAGTCCCTGAGTTCGAGCCCCGCGTCAGGCTCTGTGCTGACAGCTCAGAGCCTGGAGCCTGTTTCAGATTCTGTGTCTCCCTCTCTCTGAGCCTCCCCTGTTCATGCTCTGTCTCTCTCTGTCTCAAAAATAAAGGTTAAAAAGAAAAATATTTAAAAAAAAAATCATTTTTGTGTCATTAGTTCCTTAAGCAGGGCTCGGCCAATAGTAGAATCTGTAAGTGGTTGTACTAAAATTGTATAAGCAGAAAATGAATTAAGCCAGAGTAGGCTAAGCCAGAGTAAGTTAGCCAGAGTAGGCTAACTAATCTTTTTGGAAATTTTCTTTGGCTTCATTTTTAGTTATCCAAGAAGTAAACTCTGTCTTTTAACATCCCTAACAACGATCTCAATTTACACAATAATTCAGTTGCATTCTCCTCTCAAGTTTGTTTTCGAATCACAGCAAAATTGCTAATCGGTGGTACTGGCATTACATACACTCGAGAGGAAGGTGACGATAATGATTCCCAATATGAAACTGAAAATCTAAGGTATTTTTACCTATTTTGGATTAACATTACCATTACTTACACAAAAGAGAGTACCTTCAGAAGTCTTCAAATAATGTATACAAAACTTGTTTCTACCTTAAAAGTTTAACAAACCAATCTACTTATAAAGGAATTTAACTCAGTTATTAGAACAAAACCTTTTTAAAATTGTATCACAAAAAGAATTCATGCTGTATATAAGACATCTAAAACAAAGTTATAAAGAACACCTAAAAAGGAAGAGATGTATCAGTCAATTGGAAAAGATGAAGAAAGAAAGAATTATAATCTTGACATCAAATAAGGTGGAATTCTGGCCAAAAAAAATACTAAATATGACAAAGAAAGATACTTTATAATGGTAAAGGATGTAAGTCACATCAAGAAAACAATAAATGTGAATATCCATGTACCTTCATATAGTACAGGGGCTGGCAAACTTTCTTTAAGACCAAGATAGTAAATATTTTAGGCTCACAGGCCAGACACTCCTTGTTGCAAATACTTATAACTCTGCCTTTGTAGCAGAAAAGCCGCCATAAGTGGTATGCAAATGAATGTTCATTGCTGTATTCCAATAAAGCTTTATTTACAAGAACAAACAATGGATCTACAGGCTGTAGTTTGTCGACCCCTGACAACAGAAACTATGGAGACTTCAAAAGAAAAACAGGAACATTAATAAGAGATGTTAGTATACCACTTTCTTGTTTTAAAGATCTTATTTATTATTATTATTATTTTAATGTTTATTTTTGAGAGAGAAAGAGACAGAGCAAAAGCAGGGGAGGGGCAGAGAGAGAGGGAGAGACAGAATCCAAAGCAGGCTCCAGGCTGTGAGCCGTCAACACAGAGCCTGATGCAGGGCTTGAGCCCACGAACCATGAGATCATGACCTGAGTCAAAGTTGGACACTTAACCAACTGAGCCACTCAGGAGCCCCAAGATTTTATTTTTTTAAGTAATCTCTGTACCCAACGTGGGGCTTGAACTTACAACCCGGAGATGAAGAGTCGCATACCACACCACTTTCAGTTGAAAATGGTGCAAATGGGAGGAAGTAAATATTACAGAGAATCTATAGAACACAGTGAGACTATGCTTTCTTCTCATGCACATGTGGAACATTCACAATTGACCAACAATTACACTACACAGAAACCTCCACAAAATTGAAAGAAGATATTCTCTAATAATAAAGTAATAAAACTAGAAAGTGGTAATAAAACAAAAAAATTCTGTTAACAACTCTCTATTAAATAATCAAGGCAGAAAGTCCAGAAGCATAAAACAGGAAAAGAGTAGAATAAATAAATTAAAATGTTTCTTTTTTAAAAAAATGTTTTAGTTTTGGGGCACCTGGGTGGCTCAGTTGGTTAAGCATCTGACTTTGGCTCAGGTCATGATCTCGTGGTTTGTGAGTTTGAGCCCCTGTGTTGGGCTCTGTGTTGACAACTCAGAGCCTGGATCCTGCTTTGGATTCTGTGTCTCCCTCTCTGCCCCTCTCCCGCTCATGCTCTCTCTCTCTCTTTCTCAAAAACAAATAGATATTAAAAAAAATTTTTAAATGTTTTATTTTTGTAAAATTCCAGTATAATTAACATACAGTGTTATATTAGTTTCAGGTGTACAATATAGTGATTCAACAATGCTATACATTACTTAGTGCCTATCGTGATGTGTACTCTGAATCCTCTTTGCCTATTTCACCTATCCTCCCATCAACCTCCCCTAAAATTTTCAGGAAAATTAACAAAACAACCATTTATTAATCTAATCAAGATAGCCCAGGAATATAAAATAATTGACAAGGATGAAGGGAATATGATTGATATGAAAGAAATTATTTTAAAAATCACAAGCAATTACTTTTCACAACTCAAAAACTAAATTTAAAAACTGGATATAATGGAGGATTTCCTAGGAAGATGCATGTTAACAGAACTGACTTCAGTACAGATGTAAAACTTAAACAGAACAATTACCAAGAAAGAAGTAAAGAAAGAGAAAAAAGAAAACATTAGGCCCAGACGGTTTCCTGGTAGAATTCTCCCAGATATCCTAATATAGTAGATATTTCCAATGCTATGTAGCTTGTTCTCCAGAGCTTAGGAGAAAAAAATGAAAATTCCAAGTTCTTTTAGTAATGCAAGTTTCCATCAACTGACGAATGGATAAAGAAATTGTGGTTTATATACACAATGGAATACTACGTAGCAATGAGAAAGAATGAAATATGGCCTTTTGTAGCAACGTGGATGGAACTGGAGAGTGTGATGCTAAGTGAAATAAGCCATACAGAGAAAGACAGATACCATATGTTTTCACTCTTAGGTGGATCCTGAGAAACTTAAAAGAAGACCATGGAGAAGGGGAAGGAAAAAAAAATGGTTAGAGAGGGAGGGAGCCAAAATATAAAAGACTCCTAAAAACTGAGAACAAACTGAAGGTTTATGGGGGGGTGGGAGGGAGGGGTGGGTCGGTGAGGGTATTGAGGAGGGCACCTGTTGGGATGAGCACTGGATGTTGTGTGGAAACCAATTTGACAATAAATTTCATATTAAAAAAATAATGCAAATACGATATTAATATCTAAATCTGAGGAAGACACACACACACACACACACACACACGCAACTTCAGACCAATATCTTTTAATGAATATGCCACAAAAATCCTAAATAAAGTATTAACAAACAGAACCCAACATCCTATTAAGAAAACATTATATAGCATAGTCTAGGATTATTCATTATAAAAGGAAACCCATTAATATAATTCACTATATTAATGGACCAAGAAAAATCATATGATTACTTCTGTAAATGCTAAAAAGGTCTTTAACAAAATTCAACATCTATTCCTGATTTTTAAAAACCACACTGAATAAAACTAAAACAGAAACAAAGGGAGGAAGGAAGGAAGGAAGGAAGGAAGAAAAGGAAGAAGGGAAGAAGGCAGAAAGAGTAAACAGAAGAGCCATGGGAAGATAGAGGTGTCTGAGATTCTTCAAAGGGAGTAAAAACGCTTCGATTTTATGGGCAATTCAGCAGTCCCTCCTGGAAGGAAAAGCCATGGGCAGTAGCAGCAGCAGGGGTTCCCTGGGAACATGGCCTTGATAAGAGCAAAAGAGGAGAAGCGAACAGTGGTTACTTCGTCCATATATGGCTATTTCAGTAAATAGGACTTTGTTAAACACAATCTATGATGGCTCTTGTTCTCCCTACCTGAGCTTTTGGAAGTCACTGCTACTCCCAAAGTAACAAAAATCTTTAAAGGAGAGAATATTCAGAAGTGCTCAAGAGAAAACAATAAATTGTTAAGCAAAGCATAGTGAAGCCCCATGTTATATAGAGAGTAAATTTCTGTAAAACACCAAGTAGCTTGAAACTACGGGACTTAAGCCATAAGGTAAAGAAAAATGGGGGATCGAGGCATATGACTAATATTTGAAAATCTCACTTTACAAGATTAGATATCTGAACTAAAACTAGCCTTACTGAAAATATTATTCCAAAAAAAAGAAAATCTGGAGCTGATGCCAATGGCCAATCCAATCTCCTTTCAAGTCTCTTCTGGAAATCAGGTTAGAATCAGCTCCTCCTTTCAGGAGAAGGTCCAGGAGAGGAGGAGACCCGCAGACACACTTGGAAATTCCACTAACCAGATGGGGAGTGAGGTGATGTGTGCAGCTGTTGAGGGACATGTGCAGTGTTGTGACACCAGGTGATCACTTTCAGATGAAAATGGGATAATAAAAGGAGGCAGGAAAGCGGGCCAGAAAGCAACATGGAAGAGGCCAAGGGCTCCATCTAGCTTGCGATTGTGCTGAGAAGTGAAGAATCTCAGACTGTCGCTGACAATCATGTCCACTGTGATACATGGCCACAAGCCACCAGCCAAGTAGCCATGAAGGGCACTTTGAGAGTCAACCCATTCATCTCACTGCATGAAGCATGGGTAGAGCAATTCCTGAATTGGAGGATCAACTCTAATGCACATTAGTCTTTGCTCAAGATACTAGAACAAGAGTAAGTTAAACCAAACAAGATAAAAAAACATCTTGACTGCAGTGTTAGTCAAAAGTTATGGGAGTTCTACATGCTTGTCCAATTACTATAAATAGTGTGGGCAAATTCACACAGCATCTACTTCTTTCCTTGGTTGCTGTTTCTTCATTACACTTTGCCCTGCCTACATCGATGCATCTCCTCATCATTTTAACAAAGTTGGTCTCATTGTATGAAAATTATTTTCCTGGTGTACGACTAAACAACTCCAGACTCTGCCCAAGTATCCACTACTAACAAACATCCTTAGAAATGAGCTTCTTGGATGTATGCAAAAGTGGATGTGTCTAATTAAAAACAGGGGCATGTGAGTGGCTCAGTTGGTTAAGCATCCGACTTTGGCTCAGGTTCTGATCTCACAGCCCGTGAGTTCAAGCCCTGCATCGAGCTCTGTGCTGACAGCTCAGAGTCTGGAGCCTACTTCGGATTCTGTGTCTCCCTCTCTCTCTGCCCCTCCTCTGCTCACATCTATTTCTCTGTCTCTCTCAAAAAAGTAAATACAACATTAAAAAAAAGACAACAGAAGCACAGATTTGAAATATTCTCCTTCTTGAGTGCAAAGAATTGCCTGTTCAATTACTTCCCCAAACTGTTAAGATTCTTTTTGCTCTCAGGCTTCGTGGCAGATGAACAAATCCTCCAGATGTGGTCGGAGGTCCATGCACACCGGTCTTTGATCTCCTGCCCTGTTCCAGGGGAAGAGCAGCGCTGACCACACCAGCCCACTGAGGAAGACTTGCCATCCCCCCTCAAGACAAACTGCTCTGTCCCTCCACGCCCCTGGCACAGGCGAATAAACAGAAACCCAGGGAGACACTCTAACTGCTGCCTTTTTCATCCCTCTGACCAAAAATGTGTTTCCGTTCGAATCCACAATCACGAAAGCACACGGGCGCTGGTCTACACAGAGGGCTGGGGAGAGAGATAGCAACGGCCCGGATGTGAGGTCCCAGGGGGAAACACAAGTCTCGAGTGAACACCTCTATTTTCAGAGCCCTGGAGAACCGTGTGGTGCCTACCCTGCTGCAAGTTCTCCACAAGAAAAGGCTGCAGCTGGGAAGGCCTTTCCCATCAAGCTAAGAAACTGAGGGGTCAAGATGTATGATCCCCTTCAGGGGAAGCCCAGGCATGTCACCCCACAGAAAGCTCCTTCCAGTCCCATAGAAACTGAGCCTTGGGTCTGCTAGCCTTCTCCCTTCAGGCCAGGAAAGGCACCCAGCAAGGTAACAGACATCACTCAAGGGCTCCTTGAAGAAAACAAATGTGTGAAGAGACATCTGGAGAGGTGATTTGCCTACGATTTACAGTTGCTTACATCAACAGCCTGCTTCCTCTCTTCCCTGGGTCTCTCTGGCTCAGGATGAGATAGTAAGGTGAGCTCAGCTCTTGAGTCATGCCAGTCCTCACATAATTGATTTTCTTGGAAGGTCACCATGCGACAGTGGCTTCTCTTTAGCTCTAAGAAGTACCCTGGTACTTCACCTGCCGGCCATGAAGAGGGCTGCCTCCACCAGGAGAGCTGTGGCCCTGATTCACCTGTGGTGCTCGAGGTCGGTCGCCTCTCTGTCCATCGGTCCTTGCTGGCTTTCTTTTGAGCTAGTATTCGAAATGGAAGAGCTGATAGAAACAAGTGCAGCATCCACTCGGCTTCAGAGGAAAGTCTGGGCCATTACTCACCATAATGCTGGCTGCGCCTCCACTTTCTGATTCTGCTTCTAGTTCCTATTTCCTGTTCTCTAGCTGTGCACATCAGCAAAGGTCCACGAGTCTCAGATTCAAAGTCAAATGAGGAAAAAGAGAAGCACGTACTGCAAATACCATCAACACCACAGTGCAGGGCATCTCCTTGGTTAATGAATTTCCCCGGGGCCAGCAAGTGCCTTGTCACTGTTACAGGGAAAAGTGAGAGTTCATGGAGCAGACCAGTAAATAAACATGTCTGCATGATGATATGATTTTACTACTCGGCTGGGCCAAAAGAAAAATATTGAGATTTCTCTGGCAATGTCTAAACACACTGACATTTCTCCTTGTTCCAGAAGGTCAGTTTTCATTCCTCAGTCTTGGCTCTTAAACCAACAGCCAACTTGAAATAATTAGAACTAACTCATTTATTTTTACCACAAGTCCTTCCGAGGTTGTGAGGGCTAAACTCACATTGGTAAGTGTGGGGCCACTGGAGCCATGTTGAGGATGCAGACTGGACCTTGCAGCAGGTGAACCACAGATGTTGAGGACGTGGTCCTCCTGATTACTTGCATCTGCACTGACCCTTAGGGAATGTTCTCAGCTTCCCTGCCACCCCAGAAAGCCCAGACTTCTAGTGCTACAGAACAACAGGGCTGTAATCGGTGGGCCACGACAAAGGCGACAGTGCGCAGTGCTTGATCTTTGCTGCCCCAGAACCTGCAAAATACAAACCCCAGAGGCTCAAGGAAATGGTGATGGAATGAACAACGAGGTTAGTCATCACCCGGACGATTCACACCATGACTAGTAAGTTGGCAAAAGTGAATTTTCCAACTTGGGACTTCAAAAACTGAACTACCCTCTGAACTTGTTTTCATCCAGCAAGGAAGACTCATGGATGTAGAAAATAAAGACCTCACACCTAAAAATAAGATTCCACTTTTTGAAGCAGACAAATTTATTTTCGTCATCAAAGTCCCACCACCTCTTTCTCTGCTCTCAGGCGAAGCCTCACCAAGTACTCTGCCAAGGGGAAGAGATATGCTTGGCCACTTGGCAAAATATGCTGATAGATTCCTGCTTCTTGCTTACTGTGTAGAGCTGTTTAAAGACCTAGAATCTGTCTGCTGGGTGAAAACTAGATCTGAATATGGTTAAGGAGATGGATGTGGACCAGGGGCTGGGGATTTCTCCCAACGAAAGCCTTTTCCTAGGTCCTGCCATTTCAATTAGCAGCAGCTCCTCCCAAAGAACTGAGGAATCAGGAAAACTCACTTCTCACGAAACCCTCCTCACCAACAAAATAAATGTTTCTACTCCCTCAACATCCTTCCTCCAGATGTCCCATTTAATCGCAGAAACAATCACAGGCATTGCACATCTGAAGACTGGATAAGAGTGATACAAAAGACAAACAAAAAAACAAAACAAAACTCTGTTTCTGAAAATGCAATCAACCAAAGAATCAATTTCATTCCTAAAGGATAGGAAAAGGAAATGGTAAAAATTGCCAACTGACCAGTGAGAAGTCAATTCAAGAGCCCAACGCCATCCTACTAAAGTGCAGATGAACTTAATCAAACATATTACAAATGAGGTATTTCTTGACACTTTGGATTCTGAGGTATAGTTTGCCTCTCTTGGTGTTAAGAACCCCTCACCTGTGGACAGGCACTAGCCCATTCTGAGCCCTATAATTACATCGCCCCATGTTATAGAAGAGAAGGCTGAGGATGAAAGGTTATGACTTGCTCAAGTCATGCAAAGGGTGGATGTCAGAGCCTGGACTTTTCCTTCAGATGCCCCATCCCAACCCTAGTGCAAAATTCCCCCACTGCACTCACCTGTCAGATCGGAAGGAATTCTATGCGTTGACAAGGACATTGATCAAGAGGACCAGAATGATCATCTTAGAATGAAAGATTGGTCCCCGTTTCCAGAGACCCCTTGTCATACTGGAATATGTTCATACCTAAAAGTCCTGCCTAAAAGTTCTTGTAGGATATAAACAGGCTTTTATCTCTAAACCCTGGATATCTGACTTCTCTGGGAACAATGGAAAACCTAACCTTTCTGGGCACAGGTTCTAGCATGGCAACAGTCTGATGGAGCCCGCGTGTGTCCCTTCTCTCACACTCTTGGCTCAGACATAGTCGGTTTCACTCCTTGTCATTACAGTGTTATAATGCACAATGTTACATTGGCTTCAGGTGTACAACACAGTGATTGGACAGCTCTACACTTATGCTGTGCTCGCCACAAGTGCAGCCACCATCTGTCACCAAGCTTTGTTGAGGTTCATTTCAGCATAATTTTCCTTGGAGTCAAAACTCTTGGAATTCTATGAAAATATCAGCAGCAGTGTCTGAGACAAGATAAATATGTTTCTCATTTGTGTAAACACTCTTCTTCCTGTTTTTCTTCTCCTTTGCCCTTTGTTTCTTCTTCCCGTTATTTTTCACCCACTCCTCATTTCCTCTTTTCTCTTCCTTGCTGGATTTTCCAGTTCTTTTAAGTTTTTCATTATGTGGGTGTGCCCTGAAGAAACAGAATTACTAGTGGAACATGTTCCTGCATGGTCAACTAGAGACCTGATACTACAGAGAGGATACACAGGATCCAGGGACACATTCTTCTGGAGCCCTAAAGCTCTCTACCCCCCAAACACCTCAGGCTAGATGGGATGCCCCAAATCTGTAATTACACATCGATTCTCTGCCCACACTGCCAGGATTGCCTTGCTCCTGCATTGTGATTATCCGGTTCTCCGTCTTTCTCCATTACCAGATTCTCTTCCCTGAGGACAGGACTATGCCAGCACCTAACAGAGTTTACTGTGTAAAACAGGCACTAACCGGGGCGCCTGGGTGGCTCGGTCGGTTAAGTGTCCGACTTCGGCTCAGGTCATGATCTCGCGGTCTGTGAGTTCTAGCCTCGAGTCGGGCTCTGTGCTGACCGCTCAGAGCCTGGAGCCTGTTTCAGATTCTGTGTCTCCCTCTCTCTCTGCCCCTCCTCTGTTCATGCTCTCTCTCTCTGTCTCAAAAATAAATAAATGTTAAAAAAAAAATTAAAAAAAAAACAACAGGCACTAACCATGGGCCTGATGAATGAATGAATGAATGAACAATTCAGGAAAACTTTTCCCAATAAAATACAAATGCCTATAAAGGCTGAGCATAGATAACATCAAGGAGTGAAACTGACTATGTCTGAGCTAAGAGTATGAGAGAAGGGACGCATGTGGGCTCTATCAGACTGTTGCCATGCTAGAACATGTGCCCAGAAAGGCTAGATTTTCCACTGTTCCAAGAGAAGTCAGATATCCAGGTTTTAGAGATAAAAGTCTGTTTGTATCCTACAAGAAGTTTTAGGCAGAACTTTTAGGCATGAACGTGTTCCAGCATGAAAAGGGACCTCTGGAAACCAGGGACCCAACACAAAGGCCACATTATTTCAGCTCTGAATAGCTACGGTCCATCCATCTGTGCACACTCAGGACACACAGTTCAGTAATTAAATATTTCAAATACGGCTGGGAGGAGAGCAATAATACCACTCCACTGCTTTCACAAACAAAGGAAGCATTTCCAATAAAAAAAGGAAAGACAAACATGCACAGTTGGACAAATATTTCTTTCAGTCTAATAGCAATAGGATCAGAAAAAAGAAAAAGCAATGATCCAGACAGTATGGAGTGGGCACACTTCCCAACAAATACCATATATAACCTCTCTTTGCATAGCAAATAAGGCATACTGATTGCCCATTCAAAAAAAATGATAGCTTCATTGAGATATAATTCACATATCTAACATTCACCCATTTAAAGCATACAGTTCAGTGGTTTTTAACTATATTCATAGTTGTGCAACCACTGCCATGATCTAATTTCAGAACCTTTTCATCACCTCCAAGAGAAATCTGTACCCACTAGAAATCACTTTCCATTCTCCCCTGCCCCAGCCCTCGGTTACCACTGTTCTATTTTCTGTCTCTATGAATTTGCCTTTTCTGGACATTGCATATAAAGGAAATCATACAATTGTGGCCTTTTGTGTCTGACTTCCACTTAGTGTATTGTTTCCCCAGTTCATACTGCAGCATGTATCAATACTTCATTTATTTTTATGTCTGAATAATACTCCATGGTATGGATAGACCACATTTTGTTTATCCAATGATCAGCTAATAGACATTTGGGTTGTTTTACTTCTTATTTATTATGAATACTACTGTTATGAACATTCATGTACATTCAGGTGTGGACGTATATTTTCATTTCTCTTGGGATTGCTGCCCACATTTTAAATCTTATGGAAAATGAAGAAAATATATTTTATTTTCTTCTCTACCATTTATGGGCTGCACTATGTCCCAGGCACTAACTGGGCATTTTGCATATACAACTCTAATCCTTATGGCAATTCTCAAGGGAGGTATTACTATGCTCATTTAACAGAGGAGGAATCTGAGGCTTAGAGACTTTCTCCCAAAGTTTATGCTCTTTTCACTTATACTTCATCTTTGACATGTATTTTTCTCAATTTCTGAAATCCCCAGTTTTCTGTTCCAGTGCAGTGAAGAAGGATCCCTTGCTCTGCCATATCCATGTACAGATTTCATGCGACATGGACAGATGCAGCACAGGAGCACAGGGACAGATGCAAGTATGCAAGAAGTGTCACGTCTCAGCAGAGGAGCTGAGCAGATGCCACCAATGTAAACAGTCAGTGCTCGGGCCTGGCAGGGCAATGCCCTGGCAAAACACATAACCCATGAGCAATGAGGTCATGATGAACTGGGGCCGGTGCGACCACAGAGAGAGTCACAGCCCAAGGACTGGGCTTGCTAAATGAGGCACTAGGGAGGACCTCACCCTTGCAGCCACTCTCCATGTGGAAAGGAAAGTCTGCTGAACTGGGCTGAAAATATGAAGGCAAAGTGGTCATTCGAGTGGAGAAATCAGGAGAAAGCTCAAAGAAGTGTCCATGCTCTACACGGAAAGGTTTACTTTGACTCATTTGTTTCTGTAGACTTTTAACTGTACTCAAAAATGACAGTAAATACTCTAGTCACCCATTGATTCGGAGTTACTTGAGACTCACTATTATTTGACTAACCACATTCTTCATCAAATGAAAAAGTACCAAGCGGGGGGACATAGCTCTTCTGCCAACCAGCTCTACAACCTTAATGAATTTACTTGAACTCTCTGTACTTTGTTTTGCCATCTGTAAAATGGAATAATAACAGCTGCCATACATACCGAGTTCAGTGAGTTATTGCGAGGCACCAACAACATGTGAAGGACCTCTCAAGAACACTTATTTTGAAAGCTGGCCCTTCCCTCGCCATCCCCAACATACACACATGCGTGCGCACATGCACACACACACACACTTTCAAATAAGAAATTAGACAGCCTGTTGAGGTGGCTCTTAAGATGTATACAACAAAGCTCAACAGGTGCATTTAAGGTGAACAAACCAGAACTACCACAGTCTACCAGTTTTTTGGAAGAAAAAATAGTGTGTCCATTTAAATACGGAGACTATGAGAGAACAGTGTGGCAATGACTCCTAACTGTCTCAGTATTGGTCTTCCTCTTCTTCCTTAGTAATAGAATGTTTAGCTGCGCCTGTGACCATCCAACTTAAGGAGCACGTTGCAAGCTCCACAAGAGCAGGGATGTTTGTCTGTTCTCTTCACCACTCTATCCCTAGCACTGACAAGACTGCCTAGGACATAGTATGTGCTCAACAAATATTGATTGAATGGTTCCTTCCTCATCAAACTGTAACCCAAGAACTGTGACAACCTCTGCATGCCTCTCTCAGTTTGATAGACACCTGAGCATCTCCTGTGTGTCTCCTCTGTGCCAGGCATCATGGCACCTCCTGGAAACATTTTGTCACTGGTGTCAAGACGTTCCTGGTTTCTCACAGTTTAAAAGGAAATACAGGTGTATAAGTAAACAAATAATCATGATTGGGTGTGATGTTTGAAACAATGGGCACATAACAAGGTGTCCAAGTGCCAGAGAGGAGGGGTGGCTGAAAAGATGTGGAAGGTCAAAGGATGAGAAGCCCAAATTGAAATTTGAAGAATGAGGGGTGCCTCGGTGGCTCAGGTGGTTAAGTGTCCAACTCTTGATCTTGGCTCAGGTCATGATCTCATGGTTTGTGGGATCGAGTCCCACATTGGGCTCTGTGCTGACATCATGGAGCCTGCTTGGGATTCTCTTTCTCTGTCTCTGTCTCTGTCTCTGCCTCTGTCTCTCTCTTTCTCTCTGCTCCTCCTTCTCCCTCCCTCCCTCTCTCTCAACATAAATAAATAAATAAATAAGCATTTTTAAAAATTTGCAGAATGAGCAGATATTTAGAGGGAGGTGGAAGGTAGACAGAGTATTCCAGAAGAAGGAACAATATGTGTGGAGGCAGAGAGACAGGCAAACATAGGATGATGTGTTTTCAGAGCTACCTGTATTTTGTTGGCTTACAACTTACGGGTCCAGAGATGATAGATGTCCCTTGGGAAAGGGATGAGCAATGAAGATGTGTGCCCTTTTCTGGGTGGGTCCCCGGCATCTTGCCCCACTTGAAAAAATAAATGTGTGAAAAATTCTCTGAAATAATATATTTTGCCAGATTGTGAAAGATAGATTCCATAGAATCTATTCTTTGAATTCCTCAAAGGAAATGCTCAAAATACACATGAAGCATTGGTCCACTTCATTCCATTTACAGACACAGGTTCAGCTTCCATATATGATGGGTTTTCAGGGAAAAGTGTGATTTCGAACATTCTGAACCCATTTTTTTCAAAACTTCATTTAGAGTTCTCAGTCCATGTGTCCAAATTTCTCGCTCCAAAACTGTGCCCAGTACACATTCATCATGTGCTTGTCGAATGGCTAAGCGAATAAATGCCTGCATAAACTGATGAACAATAAAAACACAGTGCCCATATTTACTAAGGGTCCACTACTTAAGCAAAACGCGCAGCAAATATAGCAGAATATTACTAAACCCATATACGGCATTTTGATTTTTTTTTCAAAGTCATAAAACTCCTTTCTGCTATAGTACTTACTACCCCATTGAAAAAATTGGGTAGGAACATGAACAAAATCAGAAACTGTCCAACTTGCAAACTGGATTCAAGGCTGTTTTCCCACAGAATCACCTAGAGTGAGATCTTGGCTCCAGCCGATGAAAAATCTCTGTCCAGTCCATCACTGTTACCGGATACCTGTTGTTTTGGTTCCAGTAATAACACTCTCAGCCAGCTTAGGAGGGAGAGAGAAAATGTTTGCCTTGAATTTACCTGCTTTGGAAAGTGTTAAGTCTGGCCTCCCCACATCACTTCACTTGAGGTTTCTCCAAGGGGCTGTGGGGGGCAGGGACTAGTGTTTCAGCAGGTGTTAGATCCATGTTCATATTTTATACTCACACTCATATGCAAATTGAAGAGTTCTAAGAAGTATTTTTTAGAGTTTTGAGTATTTTACTCTTATTCATGGTGTCAGAGGCAAACAGGAGACTATTCAGGTGGTATTTTTTTCCATCTCTATTATGGAAAACTACTGTCAGAGGGAAAGAACATTCTGTGCTCCTAACATTTCCAGGGTCTATGTGACTTTGTAACATGCTACTGAGGCGGGGAACGTGCACAAATACAGAGTCTATGGATGTTTCCCCACCTTCATTCCGCACCACACTTCCACGCAGCGGGGCAGCGAGAGCGAATGGGCGAGCGCACACGCCTGTCCGGCACTGACAGGAACACTCGCATTGTAACACCTCATTTAATCCTCATAAAAACCCTATGACACGGTGTTCTTAGGATCCCCATTATAAAGATGGGGACAGGTTCAGAAAGGCAACACCTCGTCCTCCAAGTCTCAGAGGGCAGGAAGGGTCGGAGTCTGACTCAAAGTCCGGCAGTGGGCCTCAGATGATTGCCTGGTTAACCCCTATTCTAAGAGTCTGGTTTCCAAATCCCATTTTGGAGTGAAGTTTAAAACAGCAGGAGATATTTTTAGAAAGACAAAGAATCAATTGTAATTTTGTCTTCAAAGTGCCAGATACATCAATAGGCTTTATTTATTGGCAGAACTGCCACAGCCACAGGACAGTTAACATTATTTTAGAGCCCCCGTGGGTCACAGGCCCTCGTCTTCATGCCTCAGGAACAAACATACCTAACCAAGCGCTCCTCATATGAGTAACGTCTTGAAGAGCAAATGGCACTTAACAATGACTGATGGATTTCTCTAATGTTTCTTAAAACTTTATGTTTCCTTGGTTATCTCCTCTCAGGCAGGTCAGTTTAAGGATCTTCTTTTCCCTTGAGGTGAATGGAGAAATGGGATTTAGGGAAAGGATGACAAAGACACTCGTTTTTTAAAAACCTACCCCTGGGGTGCCTGGGTGGCTCAGTCGGTTGAATGTCCAACTGTTGATTTCGGCTCATGTCATGATCTCACTGTCAAGGGACCAAGCCCTGCATCAGGCTCTGCATGGACAGCATGGAGCCTGCTTGGGATTCTCTGTCTCCCTCTCAAACTAAATAAATAAACGTTAAAAAAATAAAAAGCCACCCCAAATTTCATCTGGTGACTCTGGAAGGTAGGGACTCTGGATCTTAGATTTACCAGGTGCTTGGCCCTTGGCTTTCCAAGGGCTTCCGTGACCTCCCCATGTGGCTCAAGTCCCTTGGCTATAAGTTCTTTTCACACCGTGTACCTCTTATTCCTAGTACTTGTCAGAGTTGCAGTTCTGTATTCATTTCTATGCTATTGAGTAATTTGTTTCTCCTTTTCTGATCTATAAGCTATGCCAACATGAAAATATGTTTGCTTGTCTCTCCACATCATTATAACTTGAAGCCCAGGACAGTGTTTGGCATCAGCCCTGAGTAAAGTGTTGCTAAATGAATAACTGAACAAAAGACTGCTGTCCTCACCCTCCTTTTTAATCACTAAATATTTAAAATGTGTATACTTTACCTGTAAAAATGAAACACATAATCATACAGTATTGGGGAAATATGTTTTGGAGTACTTCCTGTTTTATAATCCATATCTAGAAAGTTTGACTTCAAGTGGGCCCCAGACACAGGCAGGAGTCGGATGCTGTTTGGTACCGAGCTATTGTAAGGCTCTGGGGAGCCCAGTCACCTGTCTGGGAGAAAGTGGGGAATGTGAGCAATGTCTTTGAAGGAAGCACCAAGGAGACATTTGGCCAGGGTAGAGTTCAAGCAAATGTAATTGTGGTCAATGATAAATATGGCAACAGGTGAGTCATTCTTCTTCCCGGCTTTCATTAGGGTGTGTCCTTTGAGCCAAATTAGAAACCCAGCAGAAGGACTTGGCTCTCATCATTATACAGTCCAGTTCCAGGCAATGCAGGGCAAAGACTGCAACTTCCCTTCCAGACCTAAAAGAGGGTACAATGGCTTCTCCAAGACCAAGCAAGGCCAATCATAACACTTACTGCCCATCTTTCCCCAACCTTAGGTCAGGTCATGTCTCAGGCATGCTTTGGTCTTTAGTGGCCGCCATCTTCTTCTGGAGGCACCATGGGAAGAAAGTCAACAATATCCAATGCTCAAAGTTCATTTCTCCAGAATCTCCTGACCAATTTTTCAGTTTCCTCCGTAAATTATCTCATAACATGGTCACTGGTGAAATTCTCATTTTCGGTCTCACACAGCTGATGTTTACAGAGGGAATTAGGCAATACCAGGGTGTGATTCAAACTCACTCTCCCAAGTGTTTTCACTAGAGGATTGGAACATAGCCTGAGAGGAACTAAAATTTTCACCAGGACTATCTATATGAAGACATAACAGAACACCTTTAGTACAATGTAGCATTCAAGATGAGGATTTGTAAAGTGAATCACATATATTTTCTCATCTAATCCTCACCATACCCTAAAAAGTAGATATTCTTTCTATTTTATGGGTGAGGAATCAGTCACAAAGTGAGTAGGTGATAGACCCAGGACTCTAGCCCAATTAATCTGCAAATTAAAGGTGAATTTTCAAAAGCAGTGGGTGAAGAGATCTCCTTGTGGTAAAATCTACAGGACAGGATTAACAAAATACCTAGCATAAAATCAAGAATTTGATATTAGGTCAGATTTGTAAAAGATAGAAAATAAGGTCAAGTATATCTGACCACATTGTCTACAGGATTTCCTTGTATCGAGGAAGCTGTGTAACTGAGGTGGCTCCTGGACTCCTTCAGCTATCTGATCCTGGATAACTTACTTAACATGTCTAAGCCTTCAGCTCCTCATCTGTACTGTTGTAAAGACTAATAAACAACAAATGGAAAGAATGAATTTAATAAAAAGAAAGAAAATGGAGAGAAATAATAACATTGATGCATAATATCAATTGTCATTTTTTTCCAACATATAACATTTCCAAACTTACATGGCAAGAAATTGTAACTATAAATAGGTTCATCAATAAAAGAAACACATACTATAATCCCATAAAAGGCATTTGGCTCTGATTCAGTGGAAAATCTCCCAAATAATCAGAAAATTTTTAAAAATCTAATATGTTTCCAAAAATGATTTTTCTTTTTTTCTTTTTTAAGAATATAATTTATTGTCAAAAATTGGCTTACGAAAAACACCCGGTGCTCATCCCAACAAGTGCCCTCCTCAATGCCCATCACCCATTTTTCCCTCTCCCCCCAAAATGATTTTTCAAATCCCAAATCTATAATGAACAGTTCCAAATATATGTAGTCATGTCTGAACACAGATGAAAAATATCTTAAATAAAACCTTAGCAAAGTAGAATACAACAAATATGTTGAATTCCCCGGCCAACATCTTCAGGCCATAATTTTATAAATGGAGACCCTCAGCCTTGGGAAGCCAGACCCATGTCAAAGGCTTCTTGTATTATTATTTGTGCACTTGCTTTCAGCTGGTATGTGGTTTTTTCTTTTTCCTTTTTTTTTAATTGACTATTTGCTTTTCTAAGGAAATCTTTTGGTTTTTCTTCCAATTTTTTCATTTAATAATCCAATTTACTTTAAAAACTCCCAGTTACAATAGGACACTTATGTGTATTATCTTCATTTATACTCTTTTAATTGTACTTTTATGGGGTATTCTAATGTATTATCTGGCCCTAATCTCTTTAAGATTCTTACATTTTTCTTTAAAAACTATAACACTGTTTATTTTTTTTACTCCTAATCTTTTATTGCTTATTCCTTATCCTTAATCTTCAATCTCAACTCCAATAGATGTTAAGTTTTTAATATTTCAAACTTACTGATTTTTTAAACTATCTCTTAGTTATCTCATTAAGCAAATCTGTTTCTTTTATATTTTGAATGTTGTAATATAATTTTTCAGCCTCGTCCTAACTAATTTGAAATCTCAATGCCTAACACGGTGCCAGGCCCATCACAGACTTATGTGATCCTTTTGGGCTAACAAAAAGAAAACCTGTATGAGGAAGGGGAATGCAGAGAGTTCAAGTTGGTAACATTTAGAAGCCACTAGAAGCTGGGAAAGTCCATCCAATGATAAGGTGACTACAGGTATAGTGATTGGGTTTCTGTGTTCAATAAAGAGACCCAAAACTCAGGACCAATGAGACCCATGAAGAGAAAACTCTATTCGGACATGATGCGGAGACCTAGCTCCAAACACGGGACCCCGAAGCTCTGTATAGGGAAAGATATTTTCTGCCAAGTTATCTCTCTGCAGACAAAAATCAATGTTATGACATATCCTGCAGGCTCAGTAAATTCTCCACCTTGCCAACAAAGGCCTGCCAGCCTGGAGGTGAAGACCTATGAGCTCCATGCTGCTTATCTGCCTTCAAACATCAGCACACTGGCTTTCTTTAAACAGAGGCAACGGTGTAGACTGGAGGAGCTTGCAGTTGTGTCTTAAGTGAGAAATACCTGCTGTGAGAAAGGGAAGGATGGGGTTGGACACACAGCAGGTGTTGGAGATACTGAAGAAAGAAAATACTGTGCAGGCTGAAGATGATGACTATTAGAAATGGGGTCCATATTTAGCCAGAAGCCACTGCCTCTCAGACAATCAAAATACTAACTACTTAAGCTTTTTATATTCTTGAACTTTATCCTATTGAAAGAATTTCAACAGTACAGTGCCTGAGTCAAGAAGGGGGGCTAGCCATATTAAGTGAGATAATGAATGGAAGAGTAAATACATCAACAAATGAGTTCATGGCATGGGACGATGGCAGGTGACAGAAATATCTCCATAGAGCAAGAGGCTTGGAATCTGCCCCCAGACAAGGTAGTATGGAATTTCAAGCAAACACATTTACAACTCAAAATTATTTTCTGTATGATAAAACAAACTTTTGCTTAACAGAGGTGCTATGAAAATAAATGTAAGATAAAAATGTTCATTTGGAGGAACCCCTGGGTGGCTCAGTCAGTTAAGTGTCCAACTTCGGCTCAGGTCATGATCTCACGGTTTGTGGGTTCGAGGCCCACGTCAGGCTCTGTGCTAACAGCTCGGAGCCTGGAATTTGCTTTGGATTCTGTGTCTCCTGCTCTCTCTGCTCATCCCCCCGTGCTCGTTCTCTCTCTCTCTCTCAAAAATAAACATTAAAAAAATAACATTAAATTTAAAAATTACAAAAATTAAATGTTCATTGGAAAGCATTATATAAAGGTAAAAAAGTATAAATTTCTTACTGTAAATTATACAAGAGTGAATAAAACATATATTCAAAAGAATAGTAAATGCACCCATGTACACCCCACCTTGTGAAAGAAATAGAATATTATCAATATCTTTGAAGTTCCCAATGTGCCTTCCCTAGTTATTTTTCCTCCCTCTCAGCCAGTAAACTCTAGTCTACATTTTTGGTTATTAATTATTTTGCTTTTCTTTGCAGTTTCACCACAAATGCATGCAATCCTAAATAAAGAACAGTTTGGACTGGTTTTGAACTTTTATACAGAGTCATGCAATATGTGTTTTTTATGGTCTTCACACTGACTTTAAAATTCAGACATGTTGATGTTTAATATCTGGAGTTATTTCATTGTCAATGCTGTAATTTAGTGATCTATTTGACGGTCCATGCACATTTAGGGTGTTTCTAGATTTATGATATTAGAATAATGTTGCTATGGCCTTTATTGTATGTATCCTCTGATGGACAGAACCACAGTGTACTTAGGACCAGAATTCCCGGGCCAGAGGTCTGAGAATGGTCAAATTTACCAGTGAATGCCAAGTTGTTTTCAAAGGAGTTGCACCGATCATCAGCAGTGAGTTCTTGTTGTACATTCCCAGCAATACCTAATATTGTTAGGCCTCAAAATTTTGGCCAACCTGGCTGGCAGGAAATGATATTTTACTGTGGTATTACCTTTATTACTGATCAGGTAGTGCAGTGTTTCACATATTTAGTCATTTGTGCTTTCTTTTTTGTGAATACTCACTCATGTTTTTTTGCCCATTTTTCTATTTGGGTTCTTCAATTTTTCTTATTAACTCCTAAGTATTCTTTGTTTATTCTCAATACTATTCCTCTGTCAGTTGTAAAACAATTTCCTACTGTTTTTATGGTCTCTTTTGATTAAAATGACTGCCTCTACCATTTATCTTTTGCTTTAGAAATGGCTTGACTATTCTTGGTCCTTTGCTCTTTCAAATAAATCTTATAATTGGCTTGTCAAGGTTCATGAAAAATCATCTTGGGACTTTGATTAGAATTACATTAAATCTGGGGCACCTTACTCTTGATTTTGGCTCAGGTCATGCCTTACTCTTGTTTGAGTGCCTTACTCTTGATTTTGGCTCAGGTCATGGTCCTAGGGTTGTGGGATTAAGTCCTGTGTTGGGCTCTGTGCTGAGCATGGATCCTGCTTGAGATTCTCTTTCTCCCTCCCTCTGCCCCTCTCCCCTGCTCACATACTAAAAAAAAGGGGCGCCTGGGTGGCTCACTTGGTTGAGCGCCCAACTTCAGCTCAGGTCATAATCTCACAGTTTGTGAGTTCAAGCCCTGCATCAGGCTCTGTGCTGACAGCTCAGAGCCTGGAGCCTGCTTCAGATTCTGTCTCTGTCTCTGTCTCTCTCTCTCTGCCCCTCTCCCACTCATGCTCTCTCTCTCTCAAAAGTAAATAAACATAAATTCTTTTTTAAAAAAGAATTTCATTAAATCTATAGATCAACTGGAAGAGAATTACTAACTTTATTGAGTTCTTTTTCTTCGTCATTTTTCTCTTAAGCATTTAATATTTTACCTAATTTCTCAAATTTTTAGTACAAAATTGTTTTTAGTCTTAATACTCTTTTATGTTCTTAATATTAGTTGCATCACCATTTATATATTCTCTTTTTCATTTCTTATACTTTTTGTATGATCAGTCCTACTGGATTTTGTTGAATTTCTTAATGTCTTTGGAGGTTCATAGATTGGATTTATTTATCCTCTTTATTGTATCTTCAGTTACAATTTGATTAATTTCTGTCTCTACATGTATTACTTTCTTCCTTCATCTCTCATTGGCTTTATCCTGTTTTGCTTTGTTTTTCCGTAGTGTTTTAAATTCACTAATTACCTTATTTAATAGTGTTCAATCCTCAATGTTTTCTAAATTTCCATTATTATTTCTTCTTTAACCCATAGGTTATTTATAATTGTGATTTTTATTTTCAAAATGTATGTCAAGTTTTGAATTATCTTTTTGTTGTTGCTATCTGTCTTGTGCTATAATCTGAAAATGTAATTTTTAATGATACCAATTCTTTCAAAATTTTTGAAGCATACTGTTTAGCATAAATGTATGTAATTTTTGTCAATAGTCCATGTGTGTCTGAGAAAGAATATGTGTTCTGCAGCTGTGGTAGGTTTGTTTTTTATTTCCAATCTTGCTCTCTTGACTTATTTTAGATTGAAATATTTTCCACTCATTTCATTACTTTCCCTTCCAATAGTTGGTGGTTATGTAGTTAGAAATTATAGCATAGGTATCTAACTTAACAAACTTTAAATTTAATAAACATTTTTACTCTCTGCAAACTGATACTAAGGCCTCAGAATGATTTAACTCCAAGTCATTTCACATACCAAACTAAATGTAGCTGTCACATCATATTTAAGGTCTCTCTTGAATTTCAATGCTTTAAATTAGGCATTACTATTATCATTTTATAAAGTTAATAATTTGTTAAAATTCACCCCCATGTTTAATATCATCCTTGCTTACCATTGCTTTCTGTATCTTTAGTCTTCTTTCTGGTATTATTTTCTTTCTTCTTGAGTTACATGCATTTAGATGCCTCTTTAGTAAACGGATGCTGAGAGTAAATTCTCTTAATTTTTGTTTGTCTGAAAATGTTTCCATTGACGCTTCTTGTTCAAAGGAAGTTTTGACAGGTACAGAATCCTAGGATGGCAGTTTTATTTTAGCACCTTAAAAATGTTATTCTGGCTTTGATTTTTGCTCTTGAAAAGTCAGCTGTAGTGTGCTGTTCTTTTTCAGTGCTCTATCCTTTTACTCTGCAGTTTTTAAGGTCTTATCTTTTTTTTTTAAATATATTTTGCAGTTTAACTATGACATGTCAAGTTGTGCATTTCTTTTTATTTATCTTGCTTGGGATTCACTGGAATCTGAATCTGAAGATTGGTGTCTTTTACAGATTGTGGAAAATTCTCAGCCATTTTCTGTCCAAATATTGCCTCTCCCCCATTCTCTTTAAAATCTACTTCTGGAATTCCAACAAGCATATATTAAATCTTCTCATCCTTTCCACCATATGTCAAAGTCTCTCTTACATATTTTCCATCTCTCCGACTTTCTATATTGATTCAGGATAATTCTTCAAGTCTACTTTCCAGTTTATTAACTCACTCTTGTACTGCACTTAACTCTGTATTTCTAACTTAAAGCGTCATATTTTTTTATATCTAGAAATGACTAACGCATCCTTATTTTATATTTTATTTTTATACATGCAAAGAATCACATTTTTCCAAAGCACCCTCATTACAGGCCAATCCAATGCATATATTTTTAAAATTATTATTGAACTTGGCATATGAGTCCTTTGTTATTAGGAAAGTCAGCTGGAATCACATAGAAATATTCTGTCTCGTTTATAAAACGCCATGAAATACCCTGCTCCAGGGATTTCTTACCCCTGAATCTCAGAGTCATTATAATCTGTTTAGGTCAAGTCAGAAGTCCAAACCCTTAGTTATAGTCAAGAATATCCTTGGGGCGCCTGGGTGGCTCAGTCGGTTGAGCGTCCGACTTTGGCTCAGGTCATGATCTCACAGTCTGTGAGTTCGAGTCCCGCATCTGGCTCTGTGCTGACAGCCTGTTTCAGATTCTACGTCTCCCTCTCTCTCTGCCCCTCCCCCGCTCGTGCTCTGTCTCTCTCTGTCAAAAATAAATAAACATTAAAAAAATTAAAAAAAAAAAGAATATCCTACAGGTGTGCAGCTTTGGGCTTTATGGTTCTCTGGCACAAAACCTCATTTCTCTATAAGGTTCTTCCAGTTAGAGATTTGGAATGATGAAGTTTACGCCCTCTAGCTGTGCTACTCCATGCTCCTTCTTTCTCCTCCATCCTCTGTTTTGAAGACTATGATTTTCCCAGAGCAAACACTCGTCTACCAGGAGTTTGGGATGGGAGCCCAGTGCTCACTGTGTGCCCATCTGGGGCTCCACAGGCGGCGCCCAGAGCACCAGCAGTGTCTGCGAGCCTGAGCCCGACAGCAAACAGTGGCCACTTGGCCTGCTGTGGATGGCTGTCAGGTGAGCGCCGCTGCAGGCTGCGAGTAGAAACCTGGGTTGGACTCCAGGCCTGTAAATAAACTCATGGCCATCTGCAGTCCCTCTCATGACTCAGCTGTTCTTTATGAAAGGAGTCACTGTGTGAATTCGGGGTGGGAGATCTTCTGAAAGAAGAAACAGCAGAGGAAAGCTGTGTGGATTATGAAGTCACTGAAACCTAGGTGCAAAAGCGGCTGTTCTAGGTCATTGCTGCTTTATAGTGGCAGGAAGAGAATTTTCCACTTAAAGAACAATCATCGTGAGAGAGTTAATCTTTGTGTACATAATGCAAACACCACAAAAACAAAACAAGACTAAATCTCCTTATTGGGATGTCAGAGAAGAGCAGTAGTATTTTAGAACACCCTTACTAAATACCGAGTTTGGTATAGTAGACAAAGGACTTCAGTATGAATTCTTGTTCCACACTTTCTATATTTTGGGCCATGTGCAACCTTCTCACTGCTAGGGAGCTCCAGCTCCCTCCTCGGAAAAATTGGCATAAATATTAACTGTGTCTTTGGGAGAATCAAAGATGACACATAAAAAGGAATGATATAAATTGCTGGTTACCTGCTATCCACTCTCCAGTCTCCTTCTTTGCTAGTAATAGGAACTGTGATTGTGTCTGGGCACATCACCACTCAGATAAAAAGAGACACTCCCCAAAATCACGCACTTATGTGTATATAAGTTTGGGCTAATGGTATATAAGAAATGTTGCACATGATTTCCAGGAAGTGATCTTAAAGGAAGGGAAGTGGGTCGCCTTTCTTCCTTCTTTAGTCCATCTTGCTGCGTAGAACTTGGAGGAGATGGCAAGCAGCCATTGAGAATTAGGAAGACAAATGACACATTTATATTTGATTCAAATCAAAGTGGAGATTCCCAGTGGAGAGTTGGAAGAAGCCTGGGTGCCTAATGACACCACAGAACCACCATACTGGTCCGGAGCTCTTTATCTCCAAATTCCTTTAGGGAGAAGAATAATTTTCTTTCTTTCTTTCTTTCTTTTTTTAACTATGAAATTTATTGTCACATTGGTTTCCATACAACACCCAGTGTTCATCCCAACAGGTGCCCTCCTCAATGCCCATCACCCACCCTCCCCTTCCTCCCACCCCCCATCAACCCTCAGTTTGTTCTCAGTTTTTAAGAGTCTCTTATGTTTTGGCTCCCTCCCTCTCTAACCTTTTTTTTTCCTTCCCCTCCCCCATGATTTTCTGTTAAGTTTCTCAGGATCCACCTAAGAGTGAAAACATATGGTATCTGTCTTTCTCTGTATGGCTTATTTCACTTAGCATCACACTCTCCAGTTCCATCCACGTTGCTACAAAGGGCCATATTTCATTCTTTCTCATTGCCACGTAGTACTCCATTGTGTATATAAACCACAATTTCTTTATCCATTCATCAGTTGATGGACATTTAGGCTCTTTCCATAATTTGGCTATTGTTGAGAGTGCTGCTATAAACATTGGGGTACGAGTGCCCCTATGCATCAGTACTCCTGTATCCCTTGGGTAAATTCCTAGCAGTGCTATTGCTGGGTCATAGGGTAGATCTATTTTTCATTTTTTGAGGAACCTCCACACTGTTTTCCAGAGCGGCTGCACCAGTTTGCATTCCCACCAACAGTGCAAGAGAGTTCCCGTTTCTCTACATCCTCACCAGCATCTATAGTCTAGTGATTTGTTCATTTCAGCCACTCTGACTGGCGTGAGGTGGTATCTGAGTGTGGTTTTGATTAGTATTTCCCTGATGAGGAGCGATGTTGATCATCTTTTCATGTGCCTGTTGGTCATCTGGATGTCTTCTTTAAAGAAGTGTCTATTCATGTTTTCTGCCCATTTCTTCACTGGATTATTTGTTTTTTGGGTGTGGAGTTCGGTGAGCTCTTCATAGATTTTGGATACTAGCCCTTTGTCCAGTATGTCATTTGCAAATATCTTTTCCCATTCCATCGGTTGCCTTTTAGTTTTGTTGATTGTTTCCCTTGCAGTGCAGAAGCTTTTTATCTTCATGAGATCCCAATAGTTCATTTTTGCTTTTAATTCCCTTGCCTTTGAGGATGAGTCAAGTAAGAAATTGCTGCGGCTGAGGTCAGAGAGGCTTTTTCCTGCTTTCTCCTCTAGGGTTTTGATGGATCCCTGTCTCACATTCAGGTCCTTTATCCATTTTGAGTTTATTTTTGTGAATGGTGTAAGAAAGTGGTCTAGTTTCAATCTTCTGCATGTTGCTGTCCAGTTCTCCCAGCACCGTTAAAGAGACTGTCTTTTTCCCATTGGATATTCTTTCCTGCTTTGTCAAAGATACTAGTTGGCCATACTTTTGTGGGTCTAGTTCTGGGGTTCCTATTCTATTCCATTGGTCTATGTGTCTGTTTTTGTGCCAATACCATGGTGTCTTGATGATTACAGCTTTGTAGTAGAGGCTAAAGTCTGGGATTGTGATGCCTCCTGCTTTGGTCTTCTTCTTCAAAATTACTTTGGCTATTCGGGGCCTTTTGTGGTTCCATATGAATTTTAGGATTGCTTGTTCTAGCTTCAAGAAGAATGCTGGTGCCATTTTGATTGGGATTGCATTGAATGTGTATATAGCTTTGGGCAGTATTGACATTTTAACATATTTATTCTTCCAACCCATAAGCATGGAATGTTTTTCCATTTCTTTATATCTTCTTCAATTTCCTTCATAAGCTTTCTTCATACAGATCTTTTACATCTTTGGTTAAGTTTATTCCTAGGTATTTTATGCTTCTTGGTGCAATTGTGAATGGGATCAGTTTCTTTATTTGTCTTTCTGTTGCTTCATTATTAGTGTATAAGAATGCAACTGATTTCTATACATTGATTTTGTATCCTGCAACTTTGCTGAATTCATGTATCAGTTCTAGCAGACTTTGGGTGGAGTCTATCAGGTTTTCCACATGTAATATCATGTCATCTGCAGAAAGTGAAAGCTTAACTTCATCTTTGCCAATTTTGATGCCTTTGATATCCTTTTGTTGTCTGATTGCTGATGCTAGCACTTCCAACACTATGTTAAACAACAGCGGTGAGAGTGGACATCCCTGTCGTGTTCCTGATCTCAGGGGAAAGCTCTCAGTTTTTCCCCATTGAGGATGATATTAGATGTGGACTTTTCATAAATGGCTTTTAAGATGTTTAAGTATGTTCCTTCTATCCCAACTTTCTCGAGGGTTTTTATTAAGAAACAATGCTGAATTTTGTCAAATGCTTTTTCTGCATCGATTGACAGGATCATATGGTTCTTATCTTTTATTTTATTAATGTGATATATCACACTGATTGATTTGTGAATGTTGAACCAGTCCTGCAGCCCAGGAATGAATCTCACTTTATCATGGTGAATAATTCTTTTTATATGCTGTTGAATTCGATTTGCTAGTATCTTTTTGAGAATTTTTGCATCCATATTCATCAGGGATATTGACCTGTAGTTCTCTTTTTTTGCTGGGTCTCTATCTGGTTTGGGAATCAAAGTAATGCTGGCTTCATAGAATGAGTCCAGAAGTTTTCCTTCCCTCTTTATTTTTTGGAACAGCTTGAGAAGGATAGGTATTATCTCTGTTTTAAATGTCTAGTAGAATTCCCCTGGGAAGCCATCTGGTCCTGGACTCTTATTTGTTGGGAGATTTTGATAACTGACTCAATTTCTTCACTGGTTATGGGTCTGTTCAAGTTTTCTGTTTCTTCCTGTTTGAGTTTTGGAAGTGTGTGGGTGCTTAGGAATTTGTCCATTTCTTCCAGGTTGTCCAGTTTGTTGGCATATAATTTTTCATAGTATTCCCTGATAATTGCTTATATTTCTGAGGGATTGGTTGTAATAATTCCATTTTCATTCATGATTTTATCTATTTGGGTCATCTCCCTTTTCTTTTTGAGAAGCCTGGCTAGAGGTTTATTAATTTTGTTTATTTTTTCAAAAAAACAACTCTTGGTTTCATTGATCTGCTCTACAATTTTTTTTGGATTCTATATTGTTTATTTCTGCTCTGATCTTTATTATTTCTCTTCTTCTGCTGGGTTTGGGGTGTCTTTGCTGTTCTTCTATTTCCTTTAGGTGTGCTGTTAGATTTTTTATTTGGGATTTTTCTTGTTTCTTAAGATAGGCCTGGATTGCAATGTATTTTCCTCTCAGGACTGCCTTTGCTGCATCCCAAAGCGTTTGGATCATTGTATTTTCAATTTCATTTGTTTCCATATATTTTTAAATTTCTTCTCTAATTGCCTTGTTGACCCATTCATTCTTTAGTAGGGTGTTCTTTAACCTCCATGCTTTTGGAGGTTTTCCAGACTTTTTCCTGTGGTTGATTTCAAGCTTCATAGCATTGTGGTCTGAAAGTATGCATGGTATGATCTCAATTCTTGTATACTTATGAAGGGCTGTTTTGTGACCCAGTATGTGATCTGTCTTGGAGAATGTTCCATGTGCACTCGAGAAGAAAGTATATTCTGTTGTTTTGGGATGCAGAGGTCTAAATATCTGTCAAGTCCATCTGATCCAATGTATCATTCAGGGCCTTGTTTCTTTATTGATCCTGTGTCTAGATGATCTATCCATTGTTGTAAGTGGAGTATTAAAGTCCCCTGCAATTACCACATTCTTATCAATAACGTTGCTTATGTTTGTGATTGTTTTATATATTTGGGGGCTCCTGTATTCGGCGCATAGACATTTATAATTGTTAGCTCTTCCTGATGAATAGACCCTGTAATTATTATATAATACCCTTCTTCATCTCTTGTTACAGCCTTTAACTTAAAGTCTAGTTTGTCTGATGTAAGTATGGCTACTCCAGCTTTCTTTTGACTTCCAGTAGCATGATAGACAGTTCTCCATCCCCTCACTTTCAATCTGAAAGTGTCCTCTGGTCTAAAATGAGTCTCGTAGACAGCAAATAGATGGGTCTTGTTTTTTTATCCATTCTGATACCCTACGTCTTTTGGTTGGAGCATTTAGTCCATTTACATTCAGTGTTATAGAAAGATATGGGTTTAGAGTCATTGTAACGTCTGTAGGTTTCATGCTTGTAGTGATGTCTCTGGTACTTTGTGGTCCTTGCAACATTTCACTCACAGAATCCCCCTTAGGATCTCTTGTAGGGCTGTTTAGTGGTGATGAATTCCTTCAGTTTTTGTTTGTTTGGGAAGACCTTTATCTCTCCTTCTATTCTGAATGACAGACTTGCTGGATAAAGGATTCTCGGCTGCATATTTTTTCTGTTCATCACATTGAAGATTTCCTGCCATTTCTTTCTGGCCTGACAAGTTTCAGTAGATAGATCTGCCACTAGTCTTATCGGTCTCCCTTTATATGTTAGAGCATGTTTATCCCTACCTGCTTTCAGAATTTTCTCTTTATCCTTGTATTTTGCCAGTTTCACTATGATATGTCATACAGAAGATCGATTCAAGTTACGTCTGAAGGGAGTTCTCTGTGCCTCTTGGATTTCAATGCCTTTTTCCTTCACCAGACCAGGCAAGTTCTCAGCTATGATTTGTTCAAGTACACCTTCAGCCCCTTTCTCTCTCTCTTCCTCTTCTGGAATTCCTATTATACGGATATTGTTCCATTTGATTGCATCACTTAGTTCTCTAATTCTCCCCTCATAGTCCTGGATTTTTTTATCTCTCTTTTTCTCAGCTTCCTCTTTTTCCATAATTTTATCTTCTAATTCAACTATTCTCTCCTCTGTCTCTTCAATCTGTGCTATGGCTGCCTCCATTTTATTTTGCACCTCATTTATAGCATTTTTTAGCTCGACTATTTCTTAGTCCCTTGATCTCTGCTTTCCTCTATACTTTTTTCAAGCCCAGCAATTAATTTTATGACTATTATTCTAAATTCTTGTTCCATTATATTGCTTAAATCATTTGGGATCAATTCATTAGCTGTCGCTACTTCCTGGAGTTTCTTTTGAGGAGAATTCTTCCGTTTCATCATTTTGGGTAGTCCCTGGGGTGGTGCAGAACTGCGGGGCACTTCCCCTGTGCTGTCTGGAGTAACTTGTGTTGGTGGGCAGGGCCACAGTCAGACCTGATGTCTGTCCCCAGGCCACCCGCTGGGGCCACAGTCAGACTGGTGTGTACCTTATGTTCCCCTCTCCCAGGGGCAGGACTCATTGTGGAGTGATGTGGCCCCTGTCTGGGCTACTTGCACCCTGCCAGGTTTGTGGTGCTGCTTTGATGGGATCTGGCGTATTAGCCGGAGTGGATCCAAAAGGTGCACAGGGGCGGGAGGGGCAGGCTCAGCTCACTTTGCCATAGGTGGTCCTCTACAGGAGGGGCCCTGCAGCACCAGGAGGGAGGCAGGCAGACCCGTCAGAGGGATGGATCCACAGAAGCACAGAGTTGGGTGTTTGCATGGTGCAAGCAAGTTCAGTGACAGAAACTGGTTCCCTTTGGGGTTTTGGCTGGGGGATGGGAGAGGGAGATGTCGCTGGCCAGCACCTTTGCTCCCTGCCAAGGTGAGCTCTGTCCTCTGGGGCTCAACAACTCTCCCTCCCGTTGTCCTCTAGCCCTCCTGCTCTCTGAGCAGAGCTGTCAACTTATAACATTCCAGATGTTAAGTCCCACTGGCTGTCAGAACTCACGCAGTCCGTCCCCTCCACTTTTGCACGTCAGACTCGGGGGCTCTGCCTTGTAGGGGGTGCTGCCCCTCCACCACCCCGGCTCCCTCCTGCCAGCCCGTGGAGTGCACACCGCCTCTCCGCCCTTCCTACCCTCTTCCGTGGGCCTCTTGTCTGCACTTGGCTTCAGAGAGTCCGTTCTGCTAGTCTTCTGGTGGTTTTCTGGGTTATTTAGGCAGGTGTGGGTGGAATCTAAGGGATCAGCAGGATGCAGTGAGCCCAGCATCTTCCTACACTGCCATCTTCCAAGAAGAATTTTCTTGTGTATTTAAGGCAGTTATTATTTTGAAGTGTGTGTATATGTGTGTGTGTGTTTTAATCACACTTAACCAAGCTTAACCCTGATGCAAAGAACCAAGCTTCATATCTACCAAAATTAAAATTTCACATTTTTTTGACCAAGCAATCTCACCTCTAAAAATATAAGCAACAAATGTGCTGGGACATGTGCATAAAGAAATAATCAAAAATATCTATTGCACGATTGTTTGTGATATCCAAAGACTGGAAACAAATTAAATGTTCAACAGCAGGTGACTGGTTAAGTGAGTGATTTGTATTCAAGCATGTATGATTATGCAGCTGTTAGCCTGAGAGATCTATATGGAATAATTTCCAAATAGAATGAATTCTCCTTTGTGGGGAGAAAGATAATATACCATGTTTCCAAAGATAGCCACAACAATATTTCCCATCTCTTGATGTCACATCCCTTCCATCAAGAGGTGGGGACTGGTTTCCTCCTCTTGAATCTGGACACCAAAAGTGACGCTGTGATTTCTAAGGCTAAGTAGGAAAGGTGAGACAGCTTTTTCCTCACCGACCAAAACACTCAAGCCCAGAGTCCAAAGTCACCATGTAAAAGGCTCCTATGCTGCCAGGAAGCCATGCCACATGGATAGGCCATGTGGAGGTGCTGTGCAGACCAGACTGTCTTCAATCCGCCCTGACGAGGGACCAGGCATGGACTCAATGAGCCTTCAGATGATTACAGCCCCCTAGCATTTGAGTTTTTTGAGCTAAGGATCCAGATATCATGGAGCAGAGGAGTCATCCTTGTGCCCTTTATGAATAGCTAAGTCATGGAATTGATGAGTACAGTAGAATGGTTGTCTTTTTATGTCCTTAAGTTTGGGGTGGTTTGTTGTATAAAAACAGCACAGTTTTTTATATGTATAAAAATTTTCAGGAAGACGGTTAATGGCATATAATAAAGTCATTAGCCTCAGGTCTTCCTGGAGATGACACAGGAGATCTAGAGTGGGGAAAAGACTTAGTTTTCACTCTATGGTTTTTCATACCATTTCAATTCTTCCTCTACATATACATGTGTTGTTGAATTTCTCAAATATGTATGAAAAAAGGACTTTTGTTTGTTATGAAGACGTGTGAGACCAGAAACAATCAGGTCTGTCAGCTCCCACTAGCAACATGATTCTAAAACCCTAAATTCCATTGAGCACATGTGCTAAAAAGTCCAGAGATGATGAAGATAATACTCCAGGCTTTCCAACTTTTAAAATCAGATGACATGTTACTGACTTTAACAACTATAGTATTTCAACATGACACACACATTTATCAGTATTTTCTTTTCCACAATAAATTAGTAATTAGAAAAAAATTAGCACCACCTATCCCAGTGTCTAGGATCTAAAACGAAATTATTTTAATCATAGATTGGGGTGCATATAGAATACAACTTTCACTTCATATCTTCAAAACAGCAAGCTAGCCACAGCCCTAAACCTCTCCAGTCATGCCAAAGGAAGCATTGGCATTCAGAAGAGAATCTCATATCTGGCAAAAGTTGTCAGTCACTCTTCCCCAATTATTACAGGAAAGCATGCATCTTGGAATTTGTACAGCAAATTTGGAATTTGTACAGCATCCTGCACATCCTACCCCCTATGGCTCGCCACCTCCACTCCACCCAGCCCCTGCATGCCATGCAGATCTGGTCCCTGGGTGCTGATATAACTTGAATTGTTTCCCACGAGACTCCTCAGCCCTGGTGCAAAATCATCAGACCTCTGTTCCATCAGGCCTGTTGTCATGGACTGAATGTTTGTCTCCCCTCACCCCCAAATTCCTATGCTGACATTCTAACCTCCAATGTGATAGTATTAAGAGATAGGGTCCTCAGGAGATAATCAGGTATAAGGTTGGAGCCTTTTATATGGGATTAGTGACCTTATAAGAAAAGACATAAGAACTTGTTCTTGCTATCTGCTCTCTGTCATCTGAAGGTACAATGAGAAGATGGCCATCTATCTACAAGCCAGGAGGCAGGTCCTCATCAGACACAGGATCTCCTGGAGACTTCATCTTGGACTTCCAAGCTTCCAGAACGGTGAGAACTAAATATTGGTTGTTGAAGCCACCCAATCTGTGGTAATTTGTTATGGCAGCCCAAACTGACTAAGATATTTATCTCCTCAGTTCTCCAGATGAGTCCAGCCATGCCTGAATCCCCAGCAAGTGATAGTAGAAAACCACGGTCCAAGTTCAGCCTCCACTACAACATGTTTCAGGTAAAAACTGCAAGTTTTGGATGGATGAGAAAGTCAGTATAGGAGAAAGTCAAAAGACCCAGGGGTGATTTTGATCCATTACTGCTATCAGAGAAGCTTAGGAAGGGTTTGGGGCATATAAGAAGGCAAAGGCTTTCCCATGCTGTCTGAGGAGCGCTATTGAAAAGAAATCATGTTGGTGACAGTTTCTTTCCCCATCCTGCTATGTTTTCCTACTCTTCTAATATATGGTTAAACAAAATTGGGAACATACTATATGTACAGTTCTGTATCCTCTAGGGGACATTTGTTCATTTTGATAAATATTTTCTAAAAATATAATTTTATTCCATTTCCATATGTTGAACGTTTGTTTCCAATTTTACATTTTTAAAAAATAATGATGTGATGAATTTTTGGCTCATAAATCTGCATTTCTCACTCTTTTCTTAGAATAGAGCTCAAAAAAATAAGTTTATGAGGGCAAAGGACACCAAGACAATTAAGGCTATCCTCCAGAGGGTAAAAATTTACACTACTGAGAAGAGTGTAAGAGGGTCTATGCCTGATTTCACATCCCTACCCTTTGCATGATTATTATTGTTTTAATTTTGCAAATTACTTTTTACACAAGTCGCACTTCAACATTTCAGTCAAAAAGCAGTTAAGGACCACTTGAGGAAGAAAGGTGAGTCACGGCTGTTAACATATTCTGGTAAGATCGACAGAGGCAGCATTAAAATGAGCAAGCCAAGTGTATGTGGCTTGGAAGAAAATCCCAGAACCAGATGCAGAGAATAATAGCATGTGTGAACACACAGACCGCCATAGCTCCAAGAAAAAAGTGATTCTCTCATATTTTTATTTCTCTTATATTTACTTCTCCTGTGTTTTCTGTCTTATATTTTTTTCTTATATCTTTCTTTTTATATGTTCACAAGAAACAAGCCTTTATGTGTAAGTAACTCTAAAAGAGCTCTTAGAATAAGCATAAAAATTTGAAGTGATAAAAATTATGAAATAGTTTAGCTTGCAGCTTTTTATTTCTCTGCAATACCTGAAGTTACAGTATATCTTAGATTTGATGAAACACCATATTTTTTAAAGTTTATCTATTTATTTTGAGAGAGAGAGAGAGAAAGCACAAGCAAGGGAGGGGCAGAGAGAGGGGGAGAGAGAGAGAATCCCAAGTGGGCTCCTCACTGTCAGAGCAGAGCCTGTGGTGGGACTCAAATCCGTGAACCACGAGATTATGACCCAAGCTGAAACCAAGAGTCAGACACTTAAGTGACTGAGCCACCCAGGCACCTGGAAACACCATATTTAAAAATATCAGCATACTCAATAATAATTTTTTAATGATATCTTATACTTGTGACATCACATCTTTTCTTACTAACATGTTGTCCGTCTTTCCTTATATGTTGTTGTTCTTTGAAGAAGAGTTAGAACAGGGGCACGTTTCTTTGGGGTTGGGGCTACTCTGAGATTCAAGACCTCAGTTCCATTTGGTGTGGAGTTCTGTGAAACTGGTTTCCAGTGGCCACAGACGCCCGGGTTCCTCAGGCAAAAGCTAGGGTACCCTCCAACAACTAATTTGAAAAGGAGCCCATCCCAGCTCTTCTTCTTTGATCTTTCCTTTCCTAAAAGTTATCTTCTTTATCTTAAAAAAGTCTCTCACAATTACTAAAGTAGAAATATACGCTCATCTCCATTTTATCCAACAAACCTTCAGTACCCACTATTGCCAGGCCTCATGCACAGCACTGGGGACGCACTGGGGAATACAGAATGCTTCCTGCTAACAAAGGACTTGAAAGCTAATAAGACAACCTACTAATTTCAAAAGGAAAAATACTACTACAAGCGAAGAAATTGGAAACAGGTCAGCCACGTGATCAAAAGTAACACGGCCAGAAGGGAGCAAACAGATATCAGCCTCCAGATGGATAATGAAGACACATGACTATTGCAACTCAAAATGCATGACCAGAAGAAGCAGATCATAAGGAAACATCAGATAAACCAAATGGGGGGGGGGGCATTTTGTAAATAACTGGCCTATGTATCTTTTTTTCATTTTTTTTTTAACATTTATCTTTATTTTTGAGACAGAGAGAGGCAGAGCATGAGCGGGGGAGAGGCAGAGAGAGAGGGAGACACAGAATTGGAAGCAGGCTCCAGGTTCTGAGCTGTCAGCACAGAGCCCGACACGGGGCTCGAACTTGTCAACTGCGAGATCACGACCTGAGCTGAAGTGTGACGCTCAACTGACTGAGTCACCCAGGTGCCCCAGCTTATATATTTTTTATATGTCAATGACATGGAAGAAAAAGAAAGGGTGAAATTACATATTTAGTCAGATTAAAGGGGGCTAAGAGAATGACCTAATGCAATAAATGATATGAAAGACATTAGTGAAACAATTCATGAAACTGAAATGTAGCTTGCAGATTAAAGTATTATTTAATGTTAAATTTCCTGAATTTAGTAACTAAACTGCAGTAATGTAAGAAAATATTCTTGTTCCTAGGAAAAATAAACAATTATTTTGAAGTAAATGAGATATACAATCTCAAATGGTATAAAAAATAATGATAATAATATGTATACACACAGGGAAAGAATGATCAAGCAAATAGAACAAAATGTTGGTATATGAAAATTCTTTGTAGTATTCTTACAATTTTTCTGTAATGTTTCAAATTATTTCAAAATGAAAAGAAATAGGTAATTTACATGAAATCTACTGTCTACATTTGTAAGATTATAGTACAATTAAAGAGAACTCTCTTCTTGAACTGAGTAAAAAAACCTAATGAGAGCTATAGGCAAGTAAATTTGCAAACCCTGCTGTTAGGAGTTCCAACACATTAATCTCCAGATCTTGAGAAATGAACCTGAATTAAGAAGTCAAGATCAGAGAGGAATTTGTCAGCATTAAACATGATTTGTTAAATGAGAATTAAGAGCACCAAAATTTCCCTCTGTTTCAGCATTTTTGAAATTGCATTTTATTAAGAGATTGACATTTTCATAATCAACATAATTCCCTGCAAATCCTTTTTGGAAATAGGTGAGGTATAAGTAAATTAACCAATGTACGATCCTTATTTTGGTCTTTCTCAGACATATGCATTATATTTGGTCAACGATTCCAGAAGCTTCATAATGCTGGGTTATAAATGGCAACTCTTCAAACTATACCTACTTGCTTTATACTTTGCCCTTCATATTAATCTCTGTTCCTTCCTCTAGATGTAAGTCTTTGTTGCTTCTTTTGGATTTTATATGGAGAGTTATAAGTAGGTCATCTTGAGGATTATATTTATATTGTTGACAAGAGACGACACTAGTTTTTTCAAATCACTGAATACCCAGAACACTGATAGTGGCAACCCAAGAAGTCAACAGAGACAGAGTTAAAAACAAAAAGGATTGGGGCGCCTGGGTGGCTCAGTTGGGTGAGCATCTGACTCTTGATTTCGGCTCAGGTCATGATCTCACGGTTCATGAGTTCTAGACCCACACTGGGCTCCACGCTGACGGTGCAGAGCCTGCTTGGAATTCTCTCTCTCTCCCTCTCTCTCTCTGCCCCTCCCCTGCTCATGCTCTCTCTCTCTCTCTCTCACTCTCACTCTTGCTCTCTCTCTCAAAGTAAATAAATAAACCTAAAAAAATAAAAAATAAAAATAAAAAGAATTTTGGCTTACATTTAAATTTTGTGATTACTACGGTATTTTAAAACATGATTCCTCTCCCTACTTTTCGGACATAATTTCCATTCATTCCACTCTTACTCATGTTCTGTAGTCCATCAGAACAGTGGCTACTGTAAGGACAGAAGGGAAAATTGCAGAGCAATTCTGAGCCTACAGTTGCCAAACGTCCTGCTTTTGACCAACTCCTAGAGGAAAGAACTACAAGGTTGCTCTGGACCTGAGCCAGCCTTTGCTCCAAAAAGTACTAGCCACCTGTCACAGTGGCACCAACAGAACTCCTGGCCAGATTTCAGGCAACTGAAACCTGATCATCAGCTCCCAGGAGATGGATCACAGCCACTGAGCAGAGAGCAGACGGTGCCCTACAGCCAGCAAAAGCAAATACAACAGGCTAGTGGGAAGGAAGTTCTGTTTTTCATTTTTGATGGCACCACACTGCAGCTCAGTGAAGGGCTGTGAGTTGGGAGAAGGCCATCACTCGACATATAATTACCTGTGGCAGCAACCTATCACGGAAGCTACTGGAGATCCAGGAGGTGTCTGCAGCCTTTTCAAGAAACAATTCGATACCCTGCCAGGACAATAACATTCATGTTTCATCTCCCTCCTTAGTGCACGTCCCGACCTCGAGTTGAACACACAAGACAGTGTGAACACTTCGAAGTGAATGTTAGCTATGCAAGTGCCGACCACATGGTTTGTTTTGGGAGCTTATTTAATGAGAGCAGAAATCTGGACCGGCAAAGTTTTCAGTTCTGTACCCCTTCTCCAACATGGCTCTCTGACGATTTAACTGGCAAAGAGAAATTATCCAGAAAGAGACAGCGGACGGACAATCATTCTGCTACTCACAATCTCCTGTATCTTTCCAGCTCATTCTAGAGTGATCCCATCTCCAGTAACTTTCAAAGCTGCTGAAGACCTTTTTCCTCTTTGTTTGCTACTATGTGCTACACAGAAACCCAAGCAGCCTCCATCTTGACTACCAGGTGCCAGCCAGTATGTGCAAAACCAGTTTGTTCCAATCAGCTGCCACAATATATACCTGACGTAGCGTCAGGGACCAAGGCGTCACAATCTTAAACCTCCCTTTTGCCCTCAATGTAATCGTGTAGTTACGATCATTATGCAGGGCTTTACGCCATCTGTTTTGTCTCACGTTTAGAGTGTGTAAACCCTGTGTGTAAAATCTCTATGGGAGGCACAAGTGGGCAGCAGCCCAATCTATTGGTTAATATATTCCCAAACTGTTACATACCCCATAATAAATCTGACCCACATGGTTTGGCAGAAAGTGCAAACCACACAAGTTCTCCATGCTTACTCTGGCTTTTATTATAACAATGCTTTATTATAATTCAGAATACTGTTATCTCCAAGAAGAATATAAGAAAGAAGACAGCAAAGAGCAGAACAAGAACAATTTCTCCTTGTCCTTCCTCATGCCTGTTGAGATGCACTTCTCATACCCCTCTTCCCCAAAAAGACGAAACAAAAACAGAATAGTAAAGAAAAGAAACGATGGAAATTTCCCAGAATCTCTGCTTAGGCCAACCCATCAGGTGTCCTAAGCAGAGCTCCTATAGCATTTCTGCTATCTCCTTCTTGAGGATTGTGAGTGCAAAATGATTGTTTGTTTGTTTATAGAGTTTTACTTCTTTTTGAGAGAGAGAAAGATTGCAAGTGCGGGAGCAGAAGAGAGAGAGAGACAGAGACAGAGAGAGACAGAGACAGAGACAGAGAGAGAATCCCAACCCGGCTCCACACTCCCAGTGCAGAGCCCCAAGCAGAGCTTGATCTCGTGAACCGTGAGATCATGACCTGAACGGAAACCAAGAGTCGGATGCTCTTGACTGAGCCACCCAGGCGCCCACAACTGATTTTTTAAATCCACTATCCTTACAAGAATTTTTGTGCAAATGTCTTTATAAATGTTTAAAAACACTGTAAATTTTTATGTGTGCATACAAACATAGAACAGAAACGTCTTCATCGGAGATTCTGGCAGTCACTAAATCTGAATGCAAACTGTGTGTGTGGTATCCTGAAGCATCTAGGATTTACTGGAGGAGACAACTGTTTTCCACCAAACCAGATGAAAACACAACGATGGGTCACATTTCAAAATCCTTTTTCTTAAGAGGGAGAAAAAAGACTGAATTTAATTTTCATAATGAATGTGGTCCATTCTTTGAAACAACGAATCAGTTTGTTTTTATTGAACTTAGTATCATGATCAAGAAATTACAGGTTTTCAGTGTGGATATGGGAATCTAATCAACGTGAAATTTATCCTCACAGGGCTCTTCAAAATGCACTCTATTCCCATTATCAAATAAACAAAATAAGAGAAAGAATCCCACAGAAGAGAATTCCAATTCCCCTGCTTCTGGAAAACAAACAAACAAACAAACATAAGGTCTCAGTTTGGGTCCTAACTTTGTAACCACACAGGCCCTTGAGGAAACTGGGAGGAAACTATTAGTTGTCTTTGGGGACCTTAGTTTTATCATTAAATATAAACAAAGTGGATATTGATGTAAGAATCTATTAAAACAACCTATTTATACTTTCTCAAGTATTAACTTAGCCCCTTCCTACTAGGTACCTCAGTGCCAGCATCTGGAGATACATTCAGAAGTGTCAGGATAAGCCCTGCTCCCAAGAAGCTGAACTGAGGAAGCAGATACAAAAGGTATACAAGGTAATCAAAAACTGTTACAAGAATGCTCTGGGAGATGCATGAAACCACACAAATGAGGTCTCGCCCAGAGTCTCGCCCAGAGTTCAGTCCCTGGGAGGGCCTATTAAAAGAAGGTAAATTCTGTTACAAGCCTGAAAAATAGGCAAATTAAGAGTGGAGAGAGGCAGTCTGGATCTAGCAGAGGGCATTTACAAAGGCTCAGAGGACGGAGAAAATTGTGGTCTCCTGGAAGGTAGTTCAACATGACTACGACCTGAGGCATTTGGGAGGAGTGGGGACGAGTGGGGCTGGGGAAGCTAGCAGAAGCCTCATATGTTGAGGGGCCTTGCGTGCCATTTCAAAACATACAGATTTTACCCTCAAAGGCTATTGAAAGCTTGGGAGTGGTGTGGCCAGATTTTATCTAAAGGAAGATCATGTTGCTTTCAGTGTAGGTAATAGATTGTCAGAAGGTTGAAACTGAGGGCAGAGCAGTGCATTAGGAAACGAGAGATGATGATGCCTTGAACTAAGGAAGTGACAGAGGGGACACAGAAAAGCAAAAAACAAAAACAAGCAAACAAACAAAAAAACCTCTAGAGGATAGGGAAGAAAGATGGACAGAATTTAACTGATAACCTGATGTGAATGGTGGTGGAGTGGTCCATGTTTCCCTTTTGGGAAAATGAGCGCATGGTGATGGGAACATGGGATCTGAAGCTGGCTGAGAAAGGAGATGAGAAGGCAGCGAGTTCAGTGTGAGACTTAAAAACTAGTGGAATCTATGGGCCATCTACATGAATATGTCCAGGAGGGTACTACGTCTAGAGCTCAGGAGAAACGATCAGGGATAGAATAAAGAGTTGGGGGTCATTGGCACATATATGATAAAGGAAGCTACAGGAATGGATGAGACCAATGAGAGTGTTCATTGAGTAGGTCACATCTAGATCCCTGGGGAACACCACTTTTTAAGAAACGTGCAACAGGAGAGAAGTAAGTCAAAGAGAGGACAATAAAAAGAAAATGAAGAGACAGGAATTATGGCTCCGACTATGACATTGTTGTAGAAATGGAAAGTGGGGTCCACATGATTGAATGCAGTGGAAAGATTGCCATAGAGAGGTTGTCAAAGTGCCACTGGATTGGATGACTCGGATTGCTGGTGATCTCGGCAAGGAAACTGCCATTGGAATGGTGACTCTGGAAACCACTAAAGAGGAATGGACATCAGGTGAGAATGCACAAGTGGCCAGCATAGACCATCCTTTCAAAAAGCTTGACCCTAAGTCCTTGAGGGCCTTGGATCCTGAAGCCTAACACATAACAAGTAATCAATAAACATCCATTGAATGAAAGCTAAGCTAAAGGGAAAAAGATGAGGCAAAGTCTACTGGGAGGACAGAGTCAAGGAAGGGGATGGGATTTGGGGCAGTAGTTGAGAAGTTGGCATTAGACAAGACGAACTCTCTCTCCCATCAACACAGGATTAAAGGAGGCAAGGAAATTCAAATAACTTGTCATCAAATGGCTTCCCTATTCTTGATGAATTCAAAAGCAAGGTGTTCTGCTGAAAATGTCAGTGGAGATGATGAAGTAAGTAGCCCTAGAAAAGCGGAGAAGAGAGCAAGAACTAACTTGGGAGACAGAAGGATCACTGGGCAGCCGAGGGCCCACCTGAAGGCAGAGAGCTCATCCTGTGTGGCAGAATTCGCATGAATGTGTGTTGGGGATGGGGGGTGCCCAGTGCCCTAAAGTAGAGACTGCAGGAGGGCTGACCCGGGATTGGCTTTTTCTAGATGTGTGGAACAAAAAGACAAGGGCATCTAAAGTATTTGCAATTGGTCCAGGTGACAAGGAACTGAGGGCCAAAAGGGGACTGTGGTAGCAAGTAGAATGATCAGTGAGGTCTCAAGGAGGAAAAAGAGCAGATTATAGGAGGCATGGCAGAGTGAGAACTAGTTGTAAAAGGGGAAATTCTATGAAGATGTAAGGCAAATACACATGTAATACGGTTACTTTTCTGTATGGCCCTTACAATGGAGCCATAGCTAACCTCTCCAGCCTTGTCTCAATGCCCCTCCAAGCTCTCAGAACAGTGCCTTGCTCCTGAAACCACTATGTTTTTTAGTGATGCTGGGGGCAGAGAGAGGCAGTATTTTACTCACTTCCTGAGAGCTCAGTTCCTGCCCATTAGAAAGATTCTTGGTATCTTTGGTGAAGGAACAAATAAAAAAACCCCAAATACTGTTTGCTTAACTTCTAAGTTGGCAAAATGCAGACTATTTGTTCACTTTCCTTGCATAGGTACATATGGAACATTCTTAGTTCTGATATCCGTGTAGCAGATCCCTGGCCCTGGGAAGTCATTATATAGCAAGTTAGGACAGAAGCTGCAGAAGGAACCACGTGGCTGAGAAGAAGATATGACGCTTCAGCAGCAGGTGACACGCCCGAGTTTACAGGGCACCTGCTGAGCTGTGTGGAGGATTTGGTAAATAAAGTACAGGCTATATGCATGAAACTGTGAAGGGATCCTAAGGTCCCAGCTGTGCACATCACAGAGGCGTGTGAAATGAAAACACATTGGGAATTCTAGCTCATTATCGTTTCTTGACAGCCAACTATTAACTCTAGGGAATATGCTTAAAAACCTTAAAATGTCAAAGGTGGTGTTATGAAAATTAATTTTTACTCCAAGCCTCATGCTGTCATGGGGGCATGATTTATAGGCACATGGTGGTTGCTGAGGCCATGCAAAGCTAATAAATTGTGACAAACTAAGTTTTTATGGACTAGATGACCCCTATTAAATTCATCTCAGAGGCAAAATGACTTATAAATTTTTACTGTGATTATAAATTATCAGCCGCTCAAATTTCTTTCTTTTTAATTTTTTTTAACATTTATTTATTATTGAGAGACACAGAGAGAGCATGAGCATGGGAGGGGCAGACAGAATCTGAAGCAGGCTCCAGGCTCTGAGCTGTCGGCATAGAGCCTGACATGGGGCTTGAACTCACAAACCACGAGATCATGAATGACCTGAGCCAAAGTCGGATGCTTAGCCGACTGAGCCACCCAGGAGCCCCTCAGTCACTCAAATTTCTATCATTCACTGAATTAAACCAAAGATCCAGGAAGGAATACCATAGCAAGCCCGAGCGGGCATGCTGTGCTAGGATTTGCTCTTCAGCATGCCAAAGCAGGTGCACAGAATGTTTTCAAAGCATTTTATTGTGGGAAGTGAGTCTGGCTGTCAAAATGCTATTTATAACCACAGATTTGGGGATGCTTTTTATGTTAAATAAGGACAAACCTCATTAATTCAGAAAGTGCTAACACGAAAGAACAGCTGGTTTGTGAGACCATCAAAAGTGAAAACAAGGTTTTAAAGGAACTGTGTACCCCCAAGTGGCAGTGTGGAGCAGGAGCTCGGGAGTTGGGTTTGAAATCTAAGGACTTGGAAAGAGTTGAATCAAGGTTTTGTGGGGCCTGAAGTTTATATAACTCAGGAGAACTCATCTTAAAAAAAAGGAATATAGGGGCGCCTGGCTGGCTCAGTTGGTTGAGGATGGAACTCTTGATCTCAAGGTTGTGAGTTCAAGTCTCGCACTGCGGGGAGAATTTACTTAAAAAAAAAAGGAATATAAAGTTCCAAATGTAAAATTAAATATTAAAGTGAATCTTCACAATTAAAAAATATATAAATAATTATAGCAAATACATTTGTTTTAGAATTAATTATAATTATTAAAATATAATTAAATATCATTATATCATTAGTAATTAAAATATAATTATAATTAGCTATTTATAAAAACTTTTCAAGAGCGAAGAAACACCACAAACATCCAAAAGTCAGAAAAATATTTTATTAACTAGCTGACCTACTTCTATGAATTTATTTCTTTTTTTATTTACCAAATTTTTTTTACTTTTGTAAAAATTTTTTAATGTTTATTTATTCTTGAGAGAGACAGAGAGACAGAGAGAGACAGAGCACAAGCGAGGGAGGGGCAGAGAGGGGGAGACACGGAATCCGAAGCAGATTCCAGGCTCCGAGATGTCAGTACAGAGCCTGAGGGAGGGACCGAACCCAGAACCCACAGACTGGGAGATCATGACCTGAGCCGAAGTTGGACGCCCAACCGACTGAGCCACCCAGGCGCCCTTATAAATTTACTTCCTTAGGGTTTTCTTTGCATACTCTTTGTATGTAATTCAGACCTCTTCATGTGATAATTATTTTACCACTTCTCTTTGTATAGAGAATACAAATATAATTTAGTCTTTCCTCAACTAAAATTGATTGAAATTTGCTTTTTATTAATGGTTTAGAAAGTTTTCAAGTCACTTCACTGCATGAGTGACAGTTTTGTGTGCCATTTCCACTGGCACCCGCGAGACTTTGTCAGGCTGAGATGCATTAGATCTGCTAGAACACAACGTGAGTTAGGTGCCCTGCAGAACCCATGTATGTCCTCAGACGTGCTGCCACGGGTCTGTGCTCTTCACACACAGCAATTCTGATAAATTCTATTTCATGGGAAAAAGAAAAAAGAAGTGTCTGATAGGTTTACAATTACATTCAATTATAGTCACTGCATTATCACATATGTTTCTGATAGAAGTTTAGTTTTGACCAGCAGTTAATGAGAACTAAATCATTCATTTAAAAATGCTCATGTCTGGGGGCACCTGGGTGGCTCAGTTAAGCGTCTGACTCTGGATTTCGGCTCAGGTCATGATCTCACGGTTTGTGAGTTCAAGCCCCACGTCAGGCTCTGCACTGACAGTGTGGAACCTGCATGGGATTCTCTCTCTCTCTCCCTCTCTCTACCTCTCCCCTGTCCATTCTGTCTCTCTCTCCTCTCAAAATAAATAAATAAACATAAAAAAAATGTTCAGTCTGATGACTGGAAGTGGAAGTGACTCTGAACCACATTATTGCACTAACCCCACACTAAAGATGTCCCCAAGTCAGCTTTCCTGTAAGCAGATCCTAGGCCACTCCAATACCACTCAAAATAAGGGGAAGTGTTGGAGGGAAAACTGGCTAAGTGGTCTCAGCCAATTTGGCAGAATGTTTTGCATTTTGCCAAAACAGATGTGAATACATTGCAATGGGCCCCCTTGCAGGGGCCTGAAGTTCAAGCTTCATTAGCTTCACAGTCAACCTGCAACTGGGCCCAGGTCAGGTCACTGCTCTGCCACCAATCATATGAGCAATCTTCATTCGTCTGGATTTCAGTTTTCCCTTTGTCAGATGAGGCTACTGATAACAATATGTGTCTACTGCGGCTTTGTGAGCCCTGAATGAACTTATTCATGACAAGTGTTATGGTAATACTGGGTAACAGTAAGTGTCCAGGAAATATTAGCCCTCATTGTTAAGTGAAGGGTATTATATTGCAGAGCACTATATAATGTAATAAAATGTTTAGAAAAATAATTCGTATACCAACAGTAAAGACATTAAGCAGAACACAACTGTCATATAAAAATGACTCTTGGGGAGCTTGGGTGGCTCAGTTGATTAAGCGTCCGACTTCAGCTCAGGACACGATCTCGCAGTCTGTGAGTTCCAGCCCCATGTCGAGCTCTGTGCTGACAGCTCAGAGCCTGGAGCCTGCTTCAGATTCTGTGTCTCCCTCTCTCTCTGCCCCTCCCCTGCTCACACACACTCTCTCTCTCAAAAATAAATAAACATTTAAAAATTTTTTTAAAAAATGACTCTCCAAGGAAAACAAATAGTATTATCCTAAATTACCTAGTGTATCTAGAAACAATGAAACTACTTTTAAAAATTATGTTTTGAGAGGTGCCTGGCTGGCTCAGTTGGGGGAGTATGTGACTCTTGGTCTTGGGGTTGTGAGTTTGAGCCCCACGTTGGGTGTAGAGATTACTTAAAAATAAAAAAAATATTAAAAAATTTACATTTTAAGAGATTTAACTCCTACAAACTGAGCACGCCTTCTTCCCATCTTGCTATATCTGAACTGGGGGCTGGGTGGTTTGTTCCCACTGTTGTACTATAGGGGGAAGAAGGATATACCTTTTCCAGCATTAATTATTATAAATGGTGTGTTATATTTCCTTCCCTAGAAGCATATAAAGTTTCCATTTGCAGAAATCAAGGTTTGAAAACATCTTCAGAAGCAAAGTAAACAAAATGGAAAACAAATCTTAACAATGATTTCATTCATAGGAATCTTTTTATTGCTAATAAACTCAAGGAACAGTACAAACCTTTTCCAGACTACACACATTCTTTGCTGCACCTTAAAAATGTAGATATTTAATAAAATATACATACGATTACTGCACACAAAAATATTTAAGTAAGAAGGCATAAGATATTTTAGAGCCAAATTTGACACAGAGGCCCTTACAAAAATAAATATATGATCTTTCAGTCATAAATTAGTATTCTGGAAGATGCTCCAGACAGCAGGGATCAGAATAAATTGAGAAGGAAGAAATATTTTCTGCCAGTAGCAAGCAGTAAGAATGCCAAAAGTAGGGGAGTAGAAGGAAACTTTTAAAAAATAAATAGAGATCATTGTGGAACCATATATCTACTTAAAGCAAAACAGATTATAATTATTATTTTATTAGAGATTAGATTTTAAAACATCTTGAATGTGGACAGTTAAATTTGAACAGCTAGAATCCTTTCTCCTAGTCCCTGTGAATATAACTGTCCCTTCAAAAATACATGAGTCATTTCTCTGTACTCTGATTTGTGGCTTCTCGATATCAACTCACTTCTCAGTCTCACGATACGAAGTCAGAGAAAATGTCATTGACCTAGAGAATCTGAATTGTGAGGGGGTGAAAAGCAGCATTTGTGAGGGTGCAGGTATGAGACAGAAAAATCCTGGCAGTTATCTTATTTTTCATGAAGAAACCAGAGCTGAGCTTTGCCAAGCAGACAGCTATGAGCTCACTGGTCTGAAATAATTACTCACTGAGACTTTTCCCCAGGACAGAACTAATGGGTTTATGCAAGAAACATAACCTGAATATTGGTTTACTGGCCTTTTCTTTTTTAAATCAGTAATCAGTCCCTTTTGTTCTTGGGCCTGAGAACTGACAAAGTTCTCAGTTACATTAACTGACAAAGGAGGAGATGAAAAAGAAAATAAATATTCAGCCAAGCCAGATTGTTTTTAATTCACATTCTTTATGTTTGCTGATCTCATTCCTGTCTTAAGAGATAAAGCAATCAAAGCCTCCAACACTCACTTGCTTTTCAGATTTGTTGGATGGCTGTGTAGAATGTCCTCATTTATTATTGGAATTGCATGCTTTGTTTAGTTTTATTTTGTTATTTTCAAGTAAAGCACTTTAATATTTTATGGATTCTGGTCCTTTGAATCCTGTTAGTGAATGGCATTGCCACGGATGACAACGGAGCGAAAAAAAGTCTTTTGAAAACACTCCACTGTGAAATCGGGATGCAGAGGACGCTAAAGTAAGGAATTTGCTGACATTCAAATTTGCCAACCTCTGACAAAACTCAAAGGCTAATAGCACAAATAATACTTATTTCCACTAACTAGTGGGACTTCAACTGTATAGCTAAATGGATCAATAAGAGTTAAAATAAAAGTGTATTATATTTTTGTTGATGATATTGAAAACTAACCATATTTCCCCCAGGAAGAAGCTCAAAGAAGAATGGAATGCCAGTCAAAAGGCAAAACTGAGGGGTGCCTGGGTGGCTCAGTCGGTTGGGCGTCCGACTCTTGATTTCAGCTCAGGTCATGATCGCATGGTTCTTGAGATTGAGCCCCACATCGGGCTCTGCACAAACAGCGCGGAGCCTGCCTGGGATTCTCTATCTCTCAAAAATAAATAAACATTAAAAAAAAAGAAGAAGGCGGGGTGCCTGGGTGGCTCAGTCCGTTGAGCATCCAACTTCAGCTCAGGTCATGATCTCGCGGTCCGTGAGTTTGAGCCCCGCGTCGGGCTCTGTGCTGACAATTCAGAGCCTGGAGCCTGCTTCAGATTCTGTGTCTCCTCCTCTCTGTGCCCCTCCCATGCTCACACTCTCTCTCTGTCTCTCAATAATAAATAAATATTTTAAAAAGTTAAAAAAAAAAAGGCAAAACTGGCATATGTCCAAAACAGAGTAATTAACTAAACCAGCCTTCTTTGCTTTCTTCAAACAAGTGAAATCTTTGCTTAGAAACCTGACTGGCTCCCCTTCTCGCCTCTATTCCTCCCCTCTCCACCATGGTGACAAGGTAGCTCCCCATCATTCAGACGTTGACTCAAATATCATCTTCTCAAAAAGCATTTTTCACCACCTTATGTATGAAGTACTCTCTTATCAAACTCTATACCCCGAACAATATACCTCATTACCTTGTTTTACTTTCTCCTTAACACATATCTTTTGAAATCAGCTTGTTTATTTATTTACTTGTTTATCATCACTGCCTCCCAGTACAGCATAAGCTCCATGGGAGCAGGGTCTAAATCTGCACATCCAGCACCTTACACAATGACGTTCACTGCATTCTTAGATTGTGCAGGTCAGGAGTTTATGACATTCATAGCTGGAGTCCCTCATGAGCTCCTACTTAGATGTCATCTGAAAGTCACACCGGCCTGGAAGATCCACTTCCTAGGTAGATCACTCACATGGCAGCAAGATGGTACTGGCTATTGGTTGGCCTTAGTTCCTCCTTACATGGGCTTCTCCTTGGGACTGTCAATGTCCTCATGGCGTGGGGAACAGCCCCTACAGCAAGCAATCCATGAGACCATGGCAGAAAATGCAATGTCTTTTACGATCAGATCTTGAAAATCACACACCCTCACTGCCCCCTGTGCTTTTGGTCACGTGGTTCAGGGTAATAGAAGACTACTGAAGGGTTGAACAACCAGCAGGCAAGAATCATTTGGGGCCATCATGGACCTTGGGTACCACACTGCTGGTTACAGTTCGCTATTAAAAACAGCAGGCCTTTATGGTAAGGCAAGAAAGTATCCATGCAACTCATGTTTTTACGTATGACTTCAATATTTAAAAGACATAATCACAGTCTTCTACTTCTCTATGGAGCCTGAAAAAAGTATCAAGTTCTTCTTAGTGACAGAATTAAATGAAAACAATCGTAAAATAACAACTGCTCTCCCTCTCATTTTTTCGTTTAACAGCAAGTTACTGGATTTTGTTTCGCTATCTATTTAGTTGTGGATGTGCAGCACTCAAGCTCTTTGAAACGTAAAAGTGAGGTTAAGGCCAAGTTCACACTAAGCTGGGAAGAGTTCAAACAAGTATTTGGAAGCAGGTCCCCAGACAGGATCTGCAGCCCATGTCTCTTTTGAGACAATGACATGTGCAATTCTTCTACCAAAAATGACCTCACTTGTTAACATTGATTATTCAGAGGTCTGGAAACCACAGTGTATTATTTTACCACCCAGGGTGAAATTAACTACAGACTGGAGCCATGTGTAACCTTGGTCTTTTCAGGGATCAAAGGCCAAGCAAGGCAAATAACTTTTCTCAAAGTTGCTAAAAACAAGAATTAACCTGTCTGAATTTTTTAAAGTCCTAATCATTTTTTACAAGGTGATATGAAAAAAGCTTCTCCTAATTACTTCAGATAAGATACCTGAGTTTCTAGTATTGCCAATTCTACCCGTAAATAAACAGGGCAATCCATCAATAAGTTAATGAAAAACTACCTAGAAAAATGCTTCTTTGGAAAAGTAAAAAGGAAACAATTGAAAAAGAGAAACAAGAATGAAATCCACAATGTTAGTAAGAGTAGTAAGTAAAAGTAAAGGCAGTGAGATTTCATTAGAACGAGAACCCCCCTTGGGGCGCCTGGGTGGCTCAGTCGGTTGAGCGTCCGACTTCAGCTCAGGTCACGATCTCGCACTCCATGAGTTCGAGCCCCGCGTCAGGCTCTGGGCTGATGGCTCAGAGCCTGGAGCCTGCTTCTGATTCTGTGTCGCCCTCTCTCTCTGCCCCTCCCCCATTCATGCTCTGTCTCTCTCTGTCTTAAAAATAAATAAACTTAAAAAAAAAAAAAAAAAAGAATGAGAACCCCCCAAAATCTACTCCAGGGGAAATGGTTTTGGAAGGTAAAACACAGACCACGGGTTTATTTATCTTCTCCTCCTTTGACATCCAAAAGATTAAGTATTCCCTTTGGGGAAACTATTTGCTTTCTAGCTCAAAGCTACAGAATGTCAATGCAATTTATTTTCTAAAACTTGACAGCAGATATACAGATTAGGGGAAGCAACACCAAATCTCAGAGACCTTATTACATAGAAGAGAGGCAAAGCTTCAAAATCCACTTTACTTCACGGCAGAAACTGTTTGACCCTCTGTCCCTTGAAATCACATTTACTGTTATATCAGAAGAACAGCTTATTAGGGCATTTTATGCTACCATGCCTGAGTCCCGGTGTTACTAAGACATCCTAGGAGAAATGTATTTAATTCAGGGACTCAAAACAACTGGCGCTGGATTGTTAGGGAGCAGGCAGAGGGCTTACGGCTCAAGGGAATCAACTAAGCAGACAAAACCAGAGAGAGCTGAGAGAGGCAGCCAAAGAGCAGTGCTTTCTTTCTTGAGATAATTCTGATCCAATAAAAGGTTTTGCTTTTTTTTTTTTTTTTTATGCTGGTTACAGCTCAGAAAAGAATTTGATTTGAGACACTGAGCCCCAAGAATGTTAAGTCAAAGAATCACCAATGGAGCACTCTTTGATTAAAAAAAAAAAAAAAAAGTGGTGTTGCTTTCTGATTTTATCTTGATTTTACATAAATTCAAAATCAGAAGACAAATCAAGCAGCGTCAGGAAAGGACACAGTCCCACCCAGCTTCATGTTACATGGACCTTTCACACACACTCATGTTCCTGGCCTCAGAAGGCATCACTGCAGACCAATCTTCAGCATCTCTACCAGATAATGACACCACTGTGAAGCAAAGCCTCTCCCTGGGGAACAACTATCACTTCAGTGCAATAATCTAGTAGCCTGGTGAAACTTGACCTCCAACTGCCAGGTTCTCCCAGTGTCCACATTGTGCATGCAAGCTGCTTTCCTCATATGATAGACCGAGCAAAACACGTAAGCCTGTAGGCTGGCCAGAAGGTTTTGCAAAAAATAAACATATGTTGTTTCCCATCACGATGGCAAAGGTCAAACTCCTGTTTTCACCTTTTCCAAAAACAGGGGGCCTTCTAGGGAAGACTTGCCCTTTCTTATTTTGCATGCTTGACAAAGGCAAATTTAATGAAACACCTGCAATGTGGATACTCAGGCTGCAAATACTCCACCCCAAGCATCGCCAGCAATGATTTTCCCAGTGTTTGGTTTGGGAATGATCTCTTCTGACATAATTTTCTGGGTTCCTTTTCTTCCCATCACAGCCCTTATTTTGGCTGTTGTCGTTCATAAAAAGATAAAGGTATTTTCTTTCAGATTAGAGGTCATGTTAGTTATATATATATGAGAAAGAGATTTTAAGGAAGTGGCTCACAATTCCTGGCGGTTGTGGAGGTTGGCAAGTTCAAAGTCCGTGTAGTGGACCATCAGGCTGGAGATTCAGGGAGGAGCCGACACTGCAGTTTAAGTCCAAAGTCAGTTTAATAGCACAATTCCTGCTTGGTTGAGGTGGTCAGTCTTTTATTCAACTCAAACCGTTGACTGATTGGATGAGGCCCAACCACGTGATGGAAGGCAACTTGTGCTGAGAGTCCACTGATTTAAATGTAAATTTCATCTAAAAACACCCTCTTGGAAAAATCCAGAATAATGTCTGACCCCCTCTCTGGGTACCATCACCCAGCCAGGTTGACCTATAAAATTAGCCATCACAAAGGGCAAAACATTTTTTTGAATTTTATAATTTCATGTAGCTATGAACCATGAGTCTGTTCACCACGGACATGAGACACAGATACGTCAAAACTACTGAAGAAGTAAAATATAAGTGTAAATAAAGAAATGAAGGGGCGCCTGGGTGGCTCAGTGGCTAAGCGTCCGGCTTAGGTTATGATCTTGCAGTTCGTGGGGTCAAGCTCCGTGTCAGGCTCTGTGCTGACAGCTCAGAGCCTGGAGCCTACTTCAGATTCTGTGTCTCCCTCTCTCTGCCCCTCCCCTGCTTGTGCTCTGTCTCTCTCTGTCTCAACAACAAATAAAAACATTAAAAAATTTTTTAAAAAACAATAAAGAAATGAAGACCCAAATGACGTCTCAAATAGCAGAGCAACAGAATAAGCTGCTTCATTTTATGTGGTATCAGTGGTAGAACTACAAAAACTTAGGAAAGCTTTTACAGATCAGCCTACCCACAACTCATTGTATAGATGAAGAGACCAGGGCGAGGCAAAGAATTCAAGAAAATCTGAAAATGTGGCAGTGCACGGCATAGGTGAGGCAAAAGAGCAAACAGCTAAGAAAGCCAGATAAAACGGGTACTGGAATGCCCTGTGTGGAATGTGGCCGAATACTTTCCAGGTTCTTTTCTGAGCAGAGATAAAAATTACTCTCTGTTGTCTAAACACACCACCCTTGGGCAGCACAGAGAGAGATAGAGAGAGGCAGCTCAAGGGCAGGTTGGATGATTGTACCAAACTGACCTGTTATCAAAAACTGGCCTCTGTATATCCAAACTCCAGATAATCCTATCACGGGTAACTGAGAGTCCAATTGCTGCCTTTATTTTGACAAGATGCATGGGAAAATAAATGAGGGTTCGGCCCTTACCGCGCTGACATCGGCCAAGACTGGCCAGTGGGCCTGAGGCTTCCATGCTTCCCAGAGGGACCCTGAATACTCTGACTTTCATGGGGAGAGGGAGTTCAGTCTATATGAGCAAGCTACTGCCATTTCCTTTTTAGACAAATGCCTGCACTTCTCCTTCAGTTCAGCAGTGTTTGCACAGGCCTTAGGAAAAGCTATTAAGATTCAGCACCAGGGGCGCCTGGGTGGCTCAGTCGGTTAATCGTCTGACTTCAGCTCCGGTCATGATCTCACGGTTTGTGAGTTTGAGCCCCACATTGGGATCTGTGTGGGCAGCTTGGAGCATGGAGCCTCCTTCAAATTCTGTCTCCCTCTCTTCTCTGCCCCTCCGCCACTCACATTCTGTCTCTCTCTCTCTCAAAAATAAATAAACATTCAAAAAGAAATTAAAAAAAAAAAAAAAGTTCAGCACCATTATCAGAGGGGAATGGCAGAATCTAATCTTTTTTGGAAGACAGAAAACTGGCCCAGAAGTGGGGCTGTAACCTTCAGTCACCTGCTGGCACTGGTGCAATCCGATGCCTAAGCAATGAGGATCCAGTGTGTCTTTGATGCCCAGACAAGGCTTTGAAGCGGAGTCAAGACCGCAGGACAAAGGCAGCACTGTTTATGCAAATCTGGAAACAAAAGACGCTAAAATCCAAAGCCATTAAAAGTAACATCAGAAACCCAACACCCAGAGATGATTAGAAGCTCTGCACCAGTATGAAATAGAATGCCTGAAAGCAAGGCCGGGCAACACACCAAAACACATACTGTGGGAAGGAGTCCTGAGCGGCCGGAGCTTGGCAAGATGCGCTCAGAAGCCTTGATCTAGGCAGCTCCCTTAGCCAAGGGGAAGCATCTGTGTGCCACAGGAAGGAGGTGCTGGGCTGCCGCTGCTTCTGCACCTGGTGCACACAGTCCCTTCATGAGAAGTTCCAACACGCGCCCTGAGGTTCCAATATGGCTTGCAAAGCCAGCCGTCCTGTTGCCCTGTCCCTTGGCAGTTCGGTCGTCATGTAGCACGTGCCTTCTGTGGAACACAAGGCTCTTAGTGAACATCTTTGGGCGCAGTATACAACAGGGTGAAATACAATGGGCTTCTGGGGCACCTCGGTGGCTCAGTCGGTTAAGCATCCGACTCTTGATCTCGGCTCAGGTCATGATCTCATGGCTTGTGAGTCTGAGCCCCACATCGAGCTGACAGTGCTTGGAATTTCGTCTCTCCTTCTCTCTGCCCCTCCCCACTAGTGGTCTCTCTCTCTCTCTTTCAAAATAGAAATAAACTTTAAAAAAAAAAAAAGAAAGAAATATAATGAGCATCTGAAAAACTTTAGATTTATTTATTTATTTATTTGCCCACTCCAAAAAGATCTAAGTTTGGGCAGATGGTCCAGAAAACACCAATCATCCAGAGTTATGATTCGTGAAAATTCTTCAGCTATGGTCACTTCCATGAAGGACATGCTACTGTCAGATTGGAAAGGGACTCCAGAGAACATCTCATCCAAAGGTTCTCAAGCCTGGTGGCACCTTGCCACCCCTTGGGAAGCTTTTAAAGTATGTCACTTGCCCTGGCCCTACCCCAGAAATTCAGACTTAAATGGTCTGGGGGGTTGGGCCCAGGCATCGGTGTCTTTGAAAACCTCATCAAATGATTCTAATCAGCGATTTGAGAACCACAACCTTAGCGAGGAAACTGAGGCCCAGAGAGATTAAATGGCTTCCATAAAATGACAATGTAAATAACGCCTGCAGCCCTTTCACAAGACAACTTACATAACAAAATAATGATAACTGCACACCGAGAGAAAGATGAACGACGCTGCTCTTGGCTAGAGGCAACTGTCCCGGAGACCCCAGGTATACCAGGCCTCACCTTCCTCCCTGGGTGACTAGTATCTTTTTCGTGGGAAGCACTCGAACAGCTATAGAGCAGCTCACATCCTTGAGAAGAAAAAGGCATAAAAAAGAAAATGGATGCATAATTCGAGAACTTTCACTATGGAATTTTTGACAGACCTGTCACCAAAAGAACACAGTAAAACTAGGATGTGGAAAGCAGGACATGTAGCAACTGAGTTGTGATCTTTCCCAGAGTAAGCCGACCATCGGTGGGGTCGTAATAATACTACTATGCCAAGTTAGAACACACCTTCGTAAAGTAGCAACTGACTCACAACAATCCTTTGTACAGCAGATTAGAACAGTGTGAATTCCCCAAATTTGTATTTTGATTTCATATGTAATGAAGATCCCAGGCTTAGGGACTTTATAACATCATCTAATTAAGGCCAAACTGCCAACTACTAGAAGCAATTTGATAGACTATTTTTCACAAGTGAGGGGAGGAGGTCTTCATGACAAGCCAAAGAGAAAACCAAAGGTAAGAAAATTACAAGCAACAAAGGAACCAAGCTTAGGAAATACAAGGACTGAAGTGGTTCCAATGACTCCTTTTTATTTAAAGAAAATGCACTGATTTGGTTTCCCTCCACTCTATTGAGAGATGTTCATCAATAGATGTCTTTTCTTCCGTGAAACTAAATGCTTGATGAGCTCATGATGGGAAATAGACTGAACAAAGAGAAGGGTTTGAAGGAGTGTCATTTCATACTGAGCCCCAGTGCAAGGTACTGTATATAGTAGGAAGCTTGGGACACTGCTTTAAAAAACAAAACAAAACAAAACTTGTCTAAAAAGAGCCACTGTTGGAAGGAGGGAGAACACATGTGCTTGGCTCAGCAAAAAACACAAATGATACATGCCTGGCAAGCCTCTCCTTTGTAATCCAGTACCTTACTACTTCTCTTAATGAGAAACCCCTTTAGCCTTCTTGATTGCTTAAGCATCTGGATCTTGAGTTTAGAAGATTACACAATATACCAACTTTCCAAGTTCTGAAAATCCTATGGCCTGCGCCTTAGATGGATACACAGCCTTCGGTCCTTTCATGATGGTCCTTCACTCCTCCCAGGGCCTTCAGGGAGCTCAGGTCTTGTAGTTCCCAAACCCACAGGTGCATCCAAATCACTCATATACATGTTTAAGATACAGATTCCCAGACCACTCCCACAGGCCATCTGATCGAATGTGTCTGAAAAGGGGCCCAGAAATCCACATAACTAATAAATGCCCTAGGTGTTGTGGCCCCTGAGCTAGTATTTAGGAACCACTAGTTGAAGCCCAGCAGCCTTAAACCAAAAGGTTGGCAGAACAGTAATGAGGGCCATGTCCACTTGTCACCAATGAACTTGACTAGTGGGGGTGAGTTCACTTTTAGGCCACCTCAACTACTAATTTCAACATGATCACTTGGATTTGTCCACATAGACAGTCTGTGATGGCCAAATAAATAAAAGGATGTACATAATAGTTTTTTAGTCCATTGCTTTATAAATTCGTAGCATGTCTCAATAAAGAGAATTTTCTATGGTGGAAGTTAATGTGCCCAGTTCATCTTAAGGTCTAGCAAGATTAAGGAAAGGCAGAAAGATTTATAATTTTTGTAATTTTCTAAAATATTTTAGTATGCTAGTTGTTCCAAGCCTTCCATACCAACTCCACAAAATCCATCTGAAACCCCAGACATGATCTGATGGGCTGAGTGCTCTCCCATCCCCCACCCCCATGCTTCCAGAAGAAGGACTGCAGTAACGTGGGGGCTGCGTTAGGCTTCCTGTTCAATGGTGCGGTGATGACTTGAAAAATCCTGATTCCGCTTGGCAGTAATTTTCCACTATCTTGGCGGGTCTTAACCATAATCACTGTGGTGTGTGGAGCTTGGACAGCTTATGGGGCTGGCTGGAAACCAAGAAACTAAAAAGCAGTCCAGCGGTCCAGCAAGGGACTCCGTGTGGGGAATACCACAGCCCCAAATGTCCACAACCACATTTCTCACAGATATCCCAGGAATTTAAGTTCCACTCTTAGTCTCCAGAAAATTTTGCCTTTCCCAAGACCCCAAAAAGCAGCAATTTCTCACTTAACATGATTTTTTTATGGAAAATGCCAATCAATGTACATCGGTTCCATTCCCTTTTCTCAGAATCATCTCTAGTTCTGCGAGAAGAGGAAGCTTTCCATAGCCTACTGTCCTCCCCACCTCCAAAATAAAGAATGGGGACTGGAAAGAAAGGGTTCTACTTCCCTATTGTCCAAAACGGAGGCACTTTTAGCTACCTTCATGGTGTTCTTGGGTTGACCGCTGTCTTAGTCTGTCCTAACAGATGTAGGCTGCTATAAGAACATACCACAGACTGGGTGGCTTACAAACAACAGTTTGGTTTGTTGTTGTTGTTTTGTTCTGTTTTGTTTTGTTTTTTTATAGCTCTGGGAGCTAGAAGTCCAAGATCAGGAAACCAGCATAGTCAGGTTCTGGTGAAGGCCCTCTCTCAGAATGCAGTGTTCTTGTGTCCTCACATAGCAGAAGGGGTGAGGATCTCCCTGGAGGCTCTTCTTCCAAGGGCACTAATCCCATTTATGAGAGTTCCACCCTCATGACTTAGGCGCCTCCCAAAGACCCCACTTCCTAATACCAGGGCTTAGGATTTCAACACATGAATCTTGAGGCGGGATGGGGGTGGGGTGGGGTGAGGGATACAAACACTCAGACCACAGCAACAGCCAAACTGGCGAACATTTCATTTTAAGGAACCTCCTCTCTCTCCTGCCTGACACATCCTTCAATAGACATTTAAGTAATTCAACCTAGAGGGTCAAGAATTCTCCCAATGCAGCCAATGTATCACTTAAACCAGGTACTCATGAGAATGCTTTAAAGGAGACCTAGCCCCACACTCAGCCTCCCACCATATTCTTAGGGCATATGCAGCCCAGGACCATTGCTCACATTATTATTTGTATCTCTGAAATGCACATCTTCTAAGGGGTCTTGGGACATTCATCAGAAATACTGGGGAGTGGAAAGGGTTATTTTTCATTATGTTTGCAGAGGTAGAAATCTCATCAGCTAAACCAACAAGTCAGGGACAGTCCTCAGCTTGAAGACTATGCCAAACAACCAAAATAATAACAATTGTTGCCTCAATTAAATGGGACATGTTACAAAGTCATAAGTTCGGCCCTGGAGGGATGCCATGAAGTTGTTATTGGAAGTCTAAGTCTGAAAAGATTACTGTATAGTGCTCCTAGAGAGGAAGAGAAATGCCCTCCAGATAGATCTAAGGTTTAATTTATGCAAGAGACTTGGCTAATGCCACCAACCACAAACGCTGCATTTTCATGGAACTGAACGGCAGCATGTTCCAGTGAATTAATTACAGCCACTCTATTTATATTCTGCGTGGCTTTTCAATGATTACCTATAACAGGATTCTTTTTTACTTTTATGAACATTAACACATAGCTTTTCTACCAGAGGAATGAAGAACTGAGGGAAAAGTAATATGATCTTGATCTTTTTACCACTAGGTCATTCACTGGCAGCTTGCCATGACTGCTCCTTCTAGAAAGCTTGAGTCCTAGTGCTCCTGAAGCATCTGAGCAAGGGTCACCACCCAAATGCCTACAGGGGCCAGGCAAGTCATGTTGAAGAGCCAGACAGCGATGGCAGGGAAGGGGCTGAGCAGGGATTATAATCGCACGCAGGATGGGCCTGATAGGAATGTGACTTCCTGGACAAAGTCCAGGAAACAGTGGATCCTCAGCCCCAACAATCACTACCATGTACAAATGCAGGCCTGGCCAGGCAGGTGCTAGTTATGCAGGCTTGCTCAGTTTGTGAAGTTATCCAGTTATACCTTTATGATATCAGTTACTTTTTGGATACATATTGTACTTCATTTGAAAAGTGTGTGTTTTGGGGGCGCCTGGGTGGCTTAGTCCATTAAGCACTAGAGTTCAGCTCAAGTCATGATCTCATGGTGCATGGGTTTGAGCCCATGTCGGGCTCTGTGCTGACAGCACAGAGCCTGGAGCCTGCTTCAGATTCTGTGTCTCCCTCTCTGTCTGCCCCTTCTTGGCGCATTCTCTCTCTCTCTCTCCCCCTCAAAAATAAATAAATGTTGAAAAAAACCTGTGTGTGTGTGTGTGTGTGTGTGTGTGTGTGTGTGTGTTTTAATGGCCTTAGGGCCAGATTTTCCAGGGGTCAGGGCACAAGGGCAAGGGAACAGGATGAGTGTAATCAAGAAGGTACTCAGAGAAACTACCTGGAACAGGTGTTGTGTGAAACTGGTTTTTTCTGTGCCACCCAGGGCATGAGTATAGGTGGCTGACAGGGTTTTAAAAAGCTGGGATTAAATCGATTTTAAAACATCACACTTATGCAGAACAGGATTTATAAGACAGTCATATTTTGGTTAACATTAAAAGAATACACATATATGCACAGAAAGTTTCTAGAAGAATGTGTAATGATCTGTTAACATTCTTGACCCTGGAAGGTGGTATAGAGTAGAAGGGAGATTTACTTTTTATCATGTTTCCATTTATACTGTTTGAATCTTTATTATTCTACTCTTTCAATAGAAACGAAAAAAAAATCAGGAGAGAAAGTTCTTAAAATCATTAAGTTACTATTAAATAAATCTACAAGGCCCCTAAAGAATTTCAGAATTTTTTAAATCAGCAATTTTTGATACGCTCACAGTGTAAGTGCAATTAAATGAACAAGTCACTCCTTTGAGAATAAAGATGTCGTGACATATACAATAGACACATTGTAATTCCTAATGAATAATACCTCTGGTTTAAAGACATACGGTGAAACCTTTTCGTAATATGGTAACTGGGGAACAAGACAAACAATCGTACTATAGGTTACTCATTTTTTTTCAGACATTAACTCCACTGTACCCGGCATTGTTACATTATTTAAAGAAATGGGCAGAAATGAGCCTTATAATAGTCTTACCCTTGTCCCTATGTGAACCTTATAATGGCCCTACTATTCTGTGCCGAAGGCTTGAAGACAGTGCCACACAGTGATATGACCCATGTGTACGTTTAAAAGTGTTGGAAAAAGGATCAAGGCACAACCAGCAGCCTTCATGGTTACAAAGCTTCCATTGTTCATTCCTACGACCACCAGAGACAGTCAAGGGAGACGACCACAAGAAGCCTGCTTATGTACCTGGAGCCACAAAGAAGCTCAGTGGTAGAATCACCTGGAGAAAGTTGCTGAAGACAAACCAGTAAAACCAAACCCTACTTAGAATCACTGGCACGTGCCTTTAAACCATTAGTGATATTTGATATGAAATAATCAGTGTCAAAACAGCTACACAGGGGGGCGCCTGGGTGGCTCAGTTGGTTAAGCGTCCTACTTCTGCTCAGGTCATGATCTCCCAGTTTGTGAGTTCCAGCCCCGTGTCGGGCTCTGTGCTGACAGCTCAGAGCCTGGAGCCTGCCTTGGATTCTCTGTCTCCCTCTCTCTCTGCCCCTCCCCTGCTCATGCTCTGTCTCTCTCACTCTCAAAAATGAATAAATGTTAAAAAAAAAAAATTAAAAAAAAACAAACAGCCAGACAGGGCTTAAAATCTAGAAATCTGTTACCTCATCCCAATACTTATTCACTGTATAATATATGAGGGGAAAATCCTTTAATTGCCCCGTATTTTGGTTTCCCCCATCCATGGACATCAACTAATAAAATAGAACCAGGAGAATTGAGGGATCCTTTTATTAGTCATTTCAGTTTTTAGCCAAAGGAAACACATAATTCTGAGGCCCAAACATGTTTTGAAATTGGAGGGTGGGGACAGGATTGATAGTTTTGCCCAACCGTTTGGAAGAAGGTTGAGTTGAAGGGTCAACAAAATCTAAGACCACTAATTGGAAAGGCTGAAAAACTGATGTTCTGTTTTGCCAGTATAAACCCCAAATGCTGCAGCTCCCATGAATATGAAAGTGTTGCCTTAGCCATTGGCCACTAACAACACTTGACAGATTTCTTTCTGTTGCTATGTGGCTGTGATCATAGCAAGTGATCTGCATATTTACATACAATTTAGTCTCATTCTGTCCCTATGAAATCCACCAACATAAAGCCGAGGTCAGTAACTAGAAAGTGCCTAAGCTAAGTGACGAAATTATCAAGACAGCGGAAGGGAACCACTGAGTCCTTTGTGTCATTCAAGCAGAAGGGGCCATTCTTGTTTGGAAGAAACACTGGCACTCTTCTCTTCCTAAGTTGGGTCAACTGACAGAAGCAAAAACTAGAACTAATTGGTCCTTTCTTGATCTTAAACAGACCATTTGTATTCAGTCTGGGCCATTAGCTGCCTGAGTCACATCCTGGCTCTGCCACGTCCTAGCCTTGTAACCTCAGGCAAGTTATTTAAATTCTCTGTGCCTCAGTGGCCTTCTATGTAAAGGGAGGAGAGTAACAGCACCTTTTGCCCAGGGTTGTTGTCAGGACTAAATTAGTTATCCTATCAAAATGTGTAGTTTTCATTAATAGATAAATGTTAGCTTTCGTTATGCTTATACTTTTTTTCTTGGAAAGACGATAAAGAGAGGTCCTTGTGAATGTATTGTTTTAAAAATCTTCACTTGGAAAGAGAAAGGTAAAGGAGATGTGACCGAAAGGAAAAGATGGATAGGACTAGTGTCCTATTGTCCACTTAGTAGCATTTACATCAAAGACCTTGTCCATACATTGTTTCATTTACTTGTTAAAATAACTCTTGGAGGTAGATATTATTATTAGTTACTTCCAGATGAGGAAACAACTCTTAGTTAGAGGTTCGCTGATGTGCCCACAATCACACAGGAGATCTGAAGCCTAGCATACCTGACTATAAGCTTGAATGCTCCCTCCTCAGTACTACTAAACCACCAGGCTGGGATAAAATAAGAAAAAGAAGGTGGGAAAGTGAGGAAAACAGACTAATGGAGAGAAGGGGACCAACACATCATCTACCTTTTCACCCAGAAACTAAAACTTCTGTCCATAGGTATAACATAAACATTTCATGTCAAGACTCTGATGATAAAATGTGATGTTGTTCTTGCTGGTGCTGAAAACCATCATTAATAGTAGTCCGGGGGGTGCCTGGGTGACTCAGTAGTTTGAGCGTCCGACTTCGGCTCAGGTCATGATCTCACAGCTCGTGAGTTCGAGCCCCGCATCGGGCTCCGTGCTGACAGCTCAGAGCCCGGAGCCTGCTTTGGATTCTGTGTCTCCCTCTCTCTCTGCCCCTCCTGTGCTCACGCTCTGTCTCTGTCTGTCTCTCAAAAATAAATAAACATTAAAAAATTTTTACAAAACTAGTAGTTTGGAACATGTTATAAATACATGTATATTAGTGTGTCTAGTTAAACGTTCGCCAAAATGCTACTGGTTGAGCATCAAGGAGTGGAGAATAATCCAAGGTAGTCTCCCAAATACTGCACCAATAAAGTAGTGTGCAAAATGTCGGGATCAGCACCCCAGAACAAGCTGACGCTCATCAATGTTTTTGTTGATGTCAACAGAAACCCATCTCTTTATTTAGAAAGCCATGCATCGGTTCCTAACGTAGTATACTACTGTTCAAAACTTTACCAAATGAAATGCCCAAATTGTTCTGTAATTACATGCCAGTTACTGTCTTATGATTGCACAGACTGAATCCCTGCTGGTTTTCCACAGGCAACAGTCAGCTCTCCAAAAAACAAACCTAATGTATCTTTTGGGCCAAATGTTTTTCCTTATGCCCTGCTCCATTTTTCATTATCATGGTACTTGGCACTCCTCCCCTTAATCATAGGTTTGAGAAGAGGGATGAAGTCAGCCTTCCCTCTGTTGCTAAAGCCACTGTCCATGGCTCCACTGAAGAGCGCCCCCATCAGTGCACACAGTTCCACACGGTTCCCCACATCTCAGCACAGCAGGGATTCCCATGAACTCAGTGCAGGTTTTAATTAGAACACAAGGAACTTCTTGGGCACAGTTCCTTAGTTATGACATTTGAAGGAAAACAATTCGCTTGGTGGGGTCTTGAGATCAGACAGGTAAATGTGACAGGTTTTCCTTTTGCCTGGTACAAAGGATCTCTAAAACATAAACTTTTCTTAATTCAGTCTCATCCGGATAAACTTAATGCTAACTGAGATAACGGCCCTCACTGTCCAACAGCAAGCGTTTTCAGGGCAGTTTACTGGTACCGACTGTGAATATGGTCCAGAACTTCCGGTGAGAAAAAAATTACAGCATCGGGAAGCTTGCATGTGCTCACGTGAACCACACCTGCCACGCATACAGGACAGAAGTCTTATCAGATGCTCCACTGATGTTAGAGATAAGCAGATGAATGAGAAGGGTGAGTGTGCACAGAGCTCCTGATCTAAGATTAAATGGAAGTTGGCAGCCTGACTCTGTGTCCCACCTGGTTCTGTTGTGTAAAGTTCAGGGTAGCTGACGCCATTTTTGGCACTGGCCATTTCTGACATCAGGGTATGCTGGCTTTGCGGAGTGGATGTTAGCTAGCCCCTTGGGCATCTCAGAGTGTTGAGTAGAGCCTGAAACTGAGAGTCTAGAAGTAAGTAATTGGCAGAAGGTCCTCGACGTTGTAGCATCCTAACCTGAGTTACTGTTTCCTCCTGGAGGGTAATGTCCTATAACCTTCACAGCCAAATACTCCTCTAGTGTCAGTCTCAAAGTTAGCAGCTCCAGTGGTACAATGCAATGAGTTTGGAGATTTGCAATCAGTAAGCCTGCCACCTGCTTTATCGCCCCTGACAAGAAATTCTGGTTAATGTTCCAGTGTCTTTTTTCCCCCATGCGGTTCCCTCTTTCTGGAACCCTCCCTACCTCCCAGGTTTTAGTGGATTCTTATTTGTCTTTCAAAACTGGGTTCCAACTAAGTGTCAATTCTCCTCAAGAAGGTTTCCATGACCACACAACTGCCCCAATCTGACTTAGAAGTCCTTTGTCACTCCCCTAAACACTATAAATGTCATTTAGATCATCTTATGCTGCCCAGTAAAAAGAGCCATATTTGTCTGTGAGAAGCCACATTACTCAACTATTTTCAGCTAGAGCCTGGCAGAGTGCCTTGATCTCACAAAAGATGGTCATTTTGAGTGTGTGCTTGTACAACCTCTCTGTGCCTCAGTTTTCTCATCCATAAAAGGGTATAATCATAGTACATGCCTGGTAGTGAATGTAAAGTGTTTAGAATCATTGTGAGCTCTCATTAAGCATTTGTGAAATTAATAAATAAATGTAATCTGAAGTCAGTTACTTTAGATATACTGTCTTCTTTTATGAAATGGAGATACTTGTATTTCTTTACAGAACGGTAGCAAGGATCAAACAAGATGACATAGTTAATGAAAGTATTTTGAGAGCTGTAAGCTCTTGAGTGGCTCAGTCAGGCAAGCATCTGACTTCAGCTCAGGTCATGATCTCTCAGTCAGTGAGTTCGAGCCCTGTGTTGGACTCTGTGTTGAGAGATCGGAGACTGGAGCACGCTTCAGATTCTGTGTCTCCCTCTCTCTCTGCCCGCCCACTCACACTCTGTCTCTCAAAAATGAATAAATGTTAAAAAGGAAAAAAAAAAAAAAAAAGAAGAGTCTTTAGTGGTTAATGCAGTGGTTGCCCAAAACCTATTCAAGCCTTGGATTTTTTCCCCTAACTTTCCAACACTGGCCATAAGGGACAAGGTACAGTTACATGGACTATTAACAAGGGTAAGGGAAAATAGGTCCCAGAAGCCAGTGCAGAAATGGAATACTAGCCATCTGAAAAGAACATCAACGTCCGCAGAATGTGGAACATCCAGAGGACTTCGGAGGCACAATCATTGCTGCTTGATTCTGATCATATCAAAAATCCATGGAATTCAAGAGCCGGAACGAACTTTTGAAATCATTCATTCTAAATTCCTTCATTCTACTGATGAGGAAACGGATGTCTATGGATCCCCAGCCACTGGCCCAAAGCCACAAAACAAGTTAGTGACAAACAACTTGCCTCCTCATTCATAGCCTATAGGTGCATATAAATTTAGTTTGTCCCAAGTTCCCACCACTATCTTTTTAGGGTGGACTTCAGGGACAATCCTGGGTTCCAATTCCAGTTTTGCCATTTATTACTTCGGTGACTCTGAGTTATTGAACTGGTCGTAGTCACAGCTGCTCTGTCTGTAAAACAGGGATCCTAGGGTCTCTTTCAGAAGTTCACCCTATGATAGAAGAGGTAATGTCTGTACATCAAGCAAAGCCTGTGCCTAGTACCTGCTTCACCCTTCACTAACTTCCTATACTAACTATTGTAATGTTCTTTAAACCAAACAAATGCATAAAGACCAAGACTATCTTATAAAACATCTTCTTTGAAGAAAGCATCTAAGAACTGACAGCTGTGAAGTTTTCTTTGGTATTGAAGTGGTTAAAAAAAAAAAAAAGCCTTCTTTCTGGTTGAAAACCTGGCTGCCCCACCGTTTCCACATAACGTGCCCTTGTCCGTGGCCGCAGTCACGTATAACGGGGTATATAGTAAAGCAGTGTATAGGGCAGTGCTGCACTCTGTGACTTGTTTGCTTTCTCACCTCTGCACCTCTCCCACCAGGTACCGCTAGGCTGCCAATTCCAGCTCCTGCTTTATCCTTCCTCCTCTCTTTCTGCCCAACCAGGTCTTTAAGGATGCGTCCCGTCCGAGGACAGCTCCCTTCATCAACGCAGGAGAGAAACTGCTCGGGAGTGACCCGGGCTCTGTCTTCCTCAGAAGCCCCCTTGTCCACGTATCTGGCTGCCTATCTCTCCTGGCGGGTGTCCAGTTCCTCCTCCACAGGCCTTTCAGCGGCTCCCCTGACCACCAACTCCTCGCCCTCCGGTACCTGCGTTTCTAAAAGGTGCGGGACTAGACCGAGTTCTAAAAGTTGGTGCGCGCAGCCACCTGCACTGATGCCCTGGCCCTCCCCGCAACAAACACAGCACCAGGCGCGGGGCTCTATCCTGGGACAACAAAACTTGACTGTCTGCCTTCTCCAAGGCAGCTCCGTCCCCAGGACACCGTACCCCAGGGTGTCCCGCGCGGTCTGCATCACAGGCGAGGAATGAGCCCCAGGAGGATGCACTGGCGCGGACAGCCGCGGTGATGGCGCGGCTGGGAAGACACGGTGTGCCCCACCTAACCTCAAACTCTGAGTCCATATCCCTTCTCCCCCCACCGCTCACCCTGCCATCCCCTGGAGAACCAGGAGCCACTATTCTTGGCTCGGAGGCGGGGGCAGGAGCCGGGCACCGGGAAGCCAGGGCGGCGCACCGTTCGCCTCCCAGACATTCCGGAGCCCCCTTGCCGGCCACAGTTACGCTTCACGTCGCGTCTGGAGGACTAGGCGGCGACGAGCATCCCTATTCCCTCTCTCCAGGGCCAGAGGTATGAGGCAGGGAACGAGGCAACCTCGCGGGGTGGAAGGGGGCGCAGCTAGCCCCCTTGCGGAGTTCCCCCAGGCCCCTGTCCGGGAAAGGGACGAGGCCACCGCGATCCACACCCCCGCGCACGCCCCGGAGCTCGGGGCGGCTAGCGGTGGCCACCGACACCCCAGGCGCACACGGCCGCGTGCGTCCTTCCCCAAAGCGACCTCCGGATCGGATCCCGCCGGGAGCCGCGCGGGCGGCGGGAGGTGTGCGCCCGGCGCGTCCCGCGTGCCCCACGGTCCCGGGCCCCGGCGGCCGCGGCGTCGCGCGCTCACCAGATGGCCATCCTGCTCTTGGGGTAGTCCAGCCGCTCCAGGCAGCCGAGGAAGTGAGGCAGCGCGTGCGCAGCGTTGCGGGCGAGGACGGCCACGAGCACCGTGGGTCTCTGTACCGGCGACTCGGGGAACACCTCCGCCTCTTCTTCATCGTGCTCCGCGTCGGGCTCGGCGGCAAAGCGCGCGCGGCAGCCGCGGCGGAGCAGAGCGGCGGACAGGAGCAGCAGCGAGCAGGCGAGGGTGGCGGCGCGGCGCGCAGCCATGTTCGGGGCCGCGGCGGGCGGCGGGAGACTGGCGGCCCGAGGGCGCCGAGGCCGGCTGCGAGGGCCGGGCGGGGGACGCGGCTGCCCCGGCCGGCTGGCGCGCGCGCACTGGCAGCGGGCCCTGCAGCCCGGGAGCCTCCCGCCGCCGCCGCCGCCCAGGCCCTGACGCGGGGGCGCACCGCGGACCTGCCGGCGTCGCGCCCTCCGGGGGCTCAGGCTCGCCGACAGCCGCGTGCGGGGGGCGGAGGGGGGTTGTGCGTCCCCAGTCCCGCGGAAAGTTCTTCTCGTCTGGGCTCAGCTTGTCCGGCTGAGGTCTGTGGCTCTCCCAGAGCTGTGAGGTGTGGCCGTCACTGCCAATGGGCGTGTGTGTGTGTGTGTGTGTGTGTGTGTACATAACGGTGAGACTCCGAGAAAATTTATTCTGCTTTTGCAAACCGCAGTCTAAAGTCCTTCACAGTGATGCAATGTATCCAGTTTTGCATAATGCACCTATTGACTAGATGGGTAGAGTTCTAAAATGGAAAGTCACCCAGCTATCCATTACTACGGTAAACAACTTTTTAACTTCCACCGAGGCAGAGTGTTTGCATTTCCCTATACACTCAATTTCTCTTGAAGTTCATCCTCGACTGAGTAGACCCTCGATTACACCAAATTTGAAGTCTTGGAGAAGTTTAGAGTCAGATTGAACCCTTGAGATTAAAGGGAATCAATCCCCTGGTCGGCCACCGTTGTGAAGCCCCGTTCCTCTCTCTTTCCCTCCCAGGGTACTGAGTTTTCTGACACGATGGTGTAAAAGGAGTTTCGCTTTAAATGGTTTTCTTTTTCCTTAATGACCCAAACGGACAAAGAGTAACAAAGACAAGGAAAATCCATCCATACATGTTGGAGTAGAGGAGAGAGACAGAGACAGAGACAAAGAGAGAAGAAAAAGAAGAGGGCTGAAGGAAGAACACAATTAGTACATAAAATGAAATGGCTAAAATACACTGCCAAAGGATATTTACTCTTGAACATAACATAGGAAAGCTAGTAATGAAATCTGGAGTTCCTTCCTTGTGGGATTGTGGAGACTTTGCTCTATCCACATGTGGGATGGGTTGGTACCACTCGCTGCACATGCATGACCTCCAACTCCAGTTCACCCTCAGCCCTGTCCCCCCCAGATTTTTACTTGTGTCCCTTCTTCCCTGCAACTATTAGAAGTTTTCTTCACTCTCCTCCCACCCCCTCACCTCCTCAGAAAAGTATCACTTTCTTTACAGAACTCCCTCCACAGCCCTATCTCTAATATCCCTACCAGTACCCTCCTTACTTGAGGCGCCTGTTCCTGACAGAGCCTTTGACCACACTCACTCCCTTCTCATCCATGACTTTGCTTTGCTCCATCATGTATATTCACTCTCTACCAAATCTTCAACTGGTCCTTCATCATCAGCTCCTCCCCCTCAAGTAGAAACTTAGTCCTTTCCTCTCCTTGGAAAAAATTGTTTTCTTTTACTCCTGTGTCTCCTTCTTGCAATACCCCCTCTCTTGGTCAAGCTTCTTGCAACGGGGGTCTACACTTGCATTTCCACTTCTTCACCTCCACCTCTCCTACCCGAGTGCTGTGTGGTTTCCTGCTTCCTTACAGAGGCTGTTCTGGCAAAGTCACAGATGACCTCAGCACTGGAAGATTCAGTGACCTCTTTACAGTTCTCACCTTCCTGGACCTCTTTGTACTTATGTTTGAGCCTTTTCACTGCATTCCCTTTCACAATGTGCTATGTCTCCTGCTCTAACCTCTTCTCTAACATTTATACTTTTATATCTAGTGGTTTACACACATTTCCTTCTCCTCCATTCTCCTTCAGAAACTGCCATTGCAATTTTCTGTGTAGGCCACAGGGACCGTTAGACGTTGTCCTTTCCCTGGGGTGAGGGGGGATAGATGGGCAGTTGCTGGCATCCCTGGAGCCTAGAATTGCAGGGTGTATTTAGTTTTCTTAATGTTCTTGCTGATTACATAAAGAACGTGCTAATCAGTTATGGCCTGGCAAAGAAAATGGGATTTTCCCTGATCATGGCATATTCGTAAAATATACATTAACAGAATGTGTATTTTATTAATCATAACAACATATATAAAACATGAAAACAGTAGTTTATACATGTTAAATGTAGTGCAGATTTATTTGGTCTGCAGACAAAGCTTGGTGCAGAAGTAGATTTCACAATAGATTACATAAACTTTGCAAACCCTATTACCCATTGGGGTAACCAACAATGAATTCAGTAAAGTTACAAGATACAAAATCAATATGCAAAAAATAAGTTGCCTTTTTATACAATAACAACAAATTACCTTAAAAAGAAATATGATAATCCAATTTACAGTGGCATCAACAACAATCAAATATTTAGGAATAAATTTGACCAAAGAAGTGAAAGATCATTGATGAAAGAAATTGGAGATGACAAAAATAAGTGGAAATATATCCCATTTTCATGGATTGGAAGACTAATATTGTCAAAATATCCATACTACTCAAAGCCATCTATAGATTCCATGCATTCCTATCAAGCTTCCAGTGGCAACTTTAGAGAAATAGGAAAAAAAAATCCTAAAATTCAAATGGAACAACAAAAGACCCTGAATAACCAAAGTAATCTTGAGAAAGAACAAAGCCAGAAACATCACACTTCCTAATTTCAAACTATATTACAAAGCTATAATAGTGAAAACAGTAAGATACTGGCACAAAAACAAACACATAGACCAATAGGACAGAATTGAGAGGTCAGAAATAAATCCATGCATATATGCTCAGTGAATATTTAACAAGGGAACCATGAATGCTCAGTGGGGAAAAGATAGCCTCTTCAATAAATGGTATTGGGAAAACTAGATATTTGCATACAAAGGAATGAAACTGGACCTTTTCACCGCTTGAAAAATTAACTCAAAACAGGGTTAAAGACTTAAATGTAAGATCCCACACTGTAAAATTCCCACAAGAAAGCATAGGAAAAAGCTCCTTGACATTGGTCTTGGCGATGATTTTTTTCAATATGACACCAAAGCACAGGCAACAAAAGGAAAAATAAACAAGAGGGACCACAGCAAACTAAAATGCTTCTGTAGGTTTATGGAATGGAGGAAAATGTTTCCAAACCACGTGTCTGATAAGGGGTCAATATCCAAAATGTATAAGGAACTCATGCAACTCAATAGCACACAAATAATCCTATTTTTAGATGGACAAAAGGCCTGAATAGACATTTGCCCAAAAAAGATATAAAACTGGCCTGCAAGTACATGAAAAGATGCTCAGCATCACTAATCATCAGGGAAATGTAAATCAAAATCACAATAACATATCACCTCACACCTGTTAGAAGGACTATTATTGAAAAGGCAATAGATAACGAATGCTGTCAAGGATGTGGAGAAAAGGGAACAATTAGTACACTGTTGGTGAGAATGTAAGCTGAGACAGCCACTATGAAAAGAAAGCAGTATGGAGGTTTCTCAGAAAACTCATATGATCCAATGATTCTACTTCCGGTTTTAGACGTGAAGGAAATGAAATGACTATCTGAAAGACATATCTGCACCCACATGTTCATTGCAGCTTATCTATGGTATATACATATATATATGGTATATCTATGGTATATAGATATACCATAGATAGGGTATATCTATGATATATATCATAGCTATAAAAAAGCCACAAAAAAGAAAGGAAATCCTTTCATGTGTGACAACATGGATGAAGAGAGGAAGAGGGGAGGAAGGAAAGGAAGAGAGAGAGAAGGAGGCATGAATAGAGGGAGGATGGAAGGAAAGAAGGAAGGGACATTTAAAAGAAGCTAAGTATGTTGTCAGATATACTGTAACATGAATGTGTAGGGTGGATTTAGTCCTTCTCTGCTAATGGCTCCAAATGCAATGATTTATTCAAGTCTATTTTACTACAGGATAAAAAATATGTTGAAAATGGAAAAAGAAAGAAAAACTACTACAAATCTACTACCCCATCACAACCTCCATTAAACATTTTGGGATAATTTTAATATGGCATTTTCAATTTGGTGTTTTCATTGTGGGTTTGTACTCATTCCTCCCAATGAAATTCGACACTCATATTGATAGCAAATGTGACTATATATCTATAAACAACAGATGACATGTGTTTTGGACTATAAATTGCATTCGATGCCTTCTCACATTTACAAAGCCAAGTATTCCTTAAGACTGCATATATGGAGCTGTTTATATATTTTATATACAGAAATTACCAACCTATCCCTTTTACTCTAATTCTTGGAAAAAGCTTAATATGAAATATTTAATAAACATGGAATATATACATTACATATTTAATATGTTATATATTTAAATACTACAAATAAAATGAAAGTCCACATACCCAGCATCCACCTTGAGAAATAGAACATGAACCATCAACTTTGACACCCTGTGGGTGTCCCTTCCTGTTGCAATATTTTGCTCTACTCCCCAGAGACAAGTACTAGACTAAGTTTTGTATTAATCAGTCTCTTAATTTTATTTAGAACTTTACTTCCAGTGATGGATACTTTTATGTGTCAACTTGGCTAGGTTAAGGTACCCAGTAGTTAAGTCAAACCAATCTAGATGTTGCTGTGAGGCTTTTTTCCCCCCATGCAATTAACAATTAAATCAGTAAACTTTGAGTAAAACAGATTATCCTTTCAAACCTGCCAGCCTGCCCTGGAAATTTTGGAATTGCGAGCCCCTCCAAATGCATGAAACAGTCCCTTAATATCAATCTCTCTCTCTCTCTCTCTCTCTCTCTCTCTCTCTCTCTCTCTCACACACACACACACACACACACACATATTTAGGAGGTGTATTAGAGTTATCCAGAGAAACAGAACCAATAAGGTGTGTGTGTGTGTGTGTGTGTGTGTGTGTGTGTGTGAGAGAGAGAGAGAGAGAGAATTTTTGCCACATATCCTACAATCTGCCTACTTAAAGTATGTAATCCAATGGCTTTTAGTGTATTTACAGAGATGTGCAACATCACCACAATCAATTTTAGAATATTTTCATCATCCCAAAAAGAAATCTCATATTCATTAGTGGTAAATCCCCATTTCCTAGCCCTAGGAACAGCTAACTCTAGCCCTAGGGAACAGCTCATCTATTCTGTCCCTAAAGATTCGCCTATTCTAGAATTTCATATGAATGGAATTATACAATATGTGGTCCGTTGTGACTTCTATCCCTTAGTGTAATGTTTTCAAGTCTGTCCATGTTGTAACATCTATATCAGTACTTCATTCCTTTTTGTTGCTGAATAATATTCCATTGTATGAACAAACTACATTTTACTTATACATTCATCAAATAATGGACACTTGGGTTGTTTCTACTTTTGACTATTGTGAATAACACTGCTGTGAACATCTATCACAAATACAAGTTGTATTTGAACTTTATGTCAATCAAATCATATTTTATGTATTATTCTGTGACTAATATTTTTGACTCTACACATCCATGTACAAGTTGTATTTGAATTTTATGTAAACAAATAACATTTTATATATTATTCGGTGACTAATATTTTTGACTGTACACTAGATTTTTTGAGATTCATTCAAGTTGTTGATTGAAGCTATAGTTCATTATTTTTGCATAGTAATAGCTTATAGGATTATATGATAATAGCATATCCATTCTACTGTTGATAGATATTTGGGTTGTTGTAGTTTATTCTGTTCCAACCCATACTTCCATAAATATTCGTGTACATGTCTCCTGGTCGACAGAGGGTAATTTTTTTTTACCATAACCTTCAGTGAGAAATCTACTTGATACCATGCTATAGGACAAATATATAACTGAAACAAAATGTTCATAAAGCAATACTTAGGAACAGTTACTCTAACCACATGCAATGCACACTGATACTTTCTTTTCTATTTTAAATAATTCAATTTTAAAAACTGAAGTTTTAAACTTTACAAGTCATTCAATTTATTTCACAAACTCTAAGGATTCTAGCCCTCCATTTGAAAAATACCACACTGGGCTACATATGAGAGAGTAGGGTCGCTGAAGCATAGGATTTATGCATCTTTCCTGTGCTCTACTTTTCAGCCAACTCTTGACTTTTGTTACCAATCTCATAGGTATTTTATGATATCTTCTTTTCTCAATTACATTTCCTCACTCTACCAATGTAGTTGAGTACCAGTTCATGTTTGCTAGTCATTTATGTCTCTTTTTCCCATTTATTCCTATTTTTTTCTACAGAATGTTTTGTTTCAATTCTTTTTTTCTCCATATTTCGAATGTTTATTTATTTTTATTTTAAGAGGGACAGAGAGAGTACAAGTGGGGGAAGGGGAGAGAGAGAGGGAGAGAGAGAGAATCCCAAGTTGGCCTCACACTTGCAGTGCAAAGCCTGATGTGGGGCTTGATCTCATGAACCATGAAATCATGACCTGAGCTGAAATTAAGAGTCAGATGTTCAGTTGACTAAGCCACCCAGGCACCCCAGTTTCATTTCTTAATTGATTTTTAGAAGTTCTGTATATATTCTGGATGTGAATCTTTTCTTTCAGTTATGTATTACAGATGCCTTCTGCAAGTGTATGGCTTTTTCCCTCACACTGTGTTTGTCTCAGAAATTCTTAATTGAAATATAGTGAAATTTATCAAACTTTTTTCATGCGGTTGGTACTTTTTGTGTTTTGCTTAGGAAATCCTTTTCTGTCTTGGGGGTCATAAAATCTTTATGTATTTGGATTTCACTTTAAGCCTTTAATCTATCTGGAATTGATTTTATTTATAGTGCAATTAGGAATCCAATTTCTTTTATGCAAATATACATATGTGTATATATTTGTATATATAATTGCTTTGACTCCTCCCCACATCTACAACATCATTTCTGTCCATATTTGTATGACACTGTACTTGGTTCCATTGGTTTGTTTACCTATCACATACCTGTACCAATAGCACATACTCTTAATTACAGACCCTTATAATAACTTCCCTCTGCTTGTTCATCTGAAGGGTCTTGGTTATTATTGGCCCTTTTATGTCCACATTTCAGAATCAGCTTATCAGATATTAGGAAAATCCCTGTTGGGGTTCTAATTAGAGTTGCTAGAATTGATAGATCAATCTGGGGAAAATTACCACGTTTGCAATACTGAATCTTTCTCTCTCGAAGCATAATAGGTCTGTCTATTTATTTAGGTCTTTTCTAATAAGCTTTAATAACATAATCTGAAAAGTGTTGCTCTTCTATATTATAGAGGTCCTCATATATGCTCATTCATATGCATGGTTAAATATCATAACATTCTAAATATTTTACTATAACTATAAACATCTCACCTATTTTCCTTGAAACACAGAGAATGGGAAATTGTTTCGTGCACAAAAGCAGCAACAAGATATATATGAGCATTCTTACAACCAATGTATTAAAAGCTAATCCAGAATGCTAGCCTTCATTTTTCAGCTTGAGATCATTATCTTACATAATACTGTGTAAGAAGCTTTGTTTTTAATGCTAAAAATTCACATCACAATTCAAAGTTCACTTTTTTTCCCTTGAGGCTCTAACTGAATTAATATGTCTCTGTCCAGACATTGCATTTTTTTTTTGGGTAGGAATAAAAATGGTCTGGCTCAGATATCAAAATGGAAAATCAGGAGAGCAAGTGCCAGATTACACGGAATTTGATTACATTCAGAATACTCAAAGAGAATTTTATTTGTTGTTACTTACCTAGTTTTTTTCCTAACCACTTTGGTTCTCTAATATAGTAAGCTATTGAAGCATTTGTAAAAGGAGGTATTCTTTAGTCCATGAGAAGCTGAAACTCTAACCAGTTCTCTGGTGGATTTCACTCTAGATGGCCACCATAGTCATTTTGTGTGCTTTAAACACTAAGTTTACAGACGTAAAGTCTTTGTTTTCTGTCTTAGTCATTCCCAATTACCAAGAATTACGTATGTTTTTATTGTTTAATATGGAGGCCAAGATACAGTCCATTTTCAGTTTTCAACTCTTTGTACTGGACGACATTAAAAATTAGAGCATTTAGGGGCACCTGGATGGCTCAGTTGGTTGAGTGTCCAACTCTTGATTTCTGCTCAGATCATGATCCCAGGATCATGGGATCAAGCCCTATGTTGGGCTCCACACACAGTGTGGAGCCTGCTTAAGATTCTCTCTCCCTCTCTCTCTCTCTCTCTCTCTCTCAAAAAAAAAAAAAAAAATTAGAAGCATTTAATATTCATGCTTAAATGTCATGTTTTTTTCCAAGGTATAGAACTTCTTTTTGCCAAAGGATAGCATTAGCCTGTTGTTTTTTGTCTATGGCTCTTTCTGCATCCTTATGGATTCCCTAACTCCCTTTTTTCTTAAGCTTAAGGTGAAAATCTTCCCCTGAAGATGTTTGAGCCTTGTCCACATAGTATCTAATTCCATTGGATCTCCTTACTGATTTACAAAATTTCCCCTCTACTCTTATTAGGAACAAAATGTTGTTAATGCTTCTATAAATACCATCATTGGAACTGATTGGGATCTTTAGGAGTCAGAGAGATTTATTTACTTCTAATTGCTGGAATTAGTGTCTCTGTTCAGTGCTTCAGGGAGCCTACTAATTTCAGTGTCATTTACTTCTTTGGGGCTTAGCAGCTGCTTTGTGGAAATAAAGGTTAATGGCCTCATTCAAATGCAATACATTGCGATGAATCTGATGTGTGGTTTTCCCTCACATCAGGAATAGATGCTCTTCTTTTTCCTGTGTGGAAAGCATTGCTTTCTTTTATCGTTTTCTTTTCTTCTTTCTCTCAGTTTCCCTCCCTCACTTCCTTTCTTCTCCCTCCCTCCCTATCTCTCTCTCTAATGCAGTCACGCTTCTCATGTGGCTTTTAACAGTTTGATTTCAGTGTGGGCTTTGCCATGTTTATTTTAATTGTTATTCACGTAGAATCTTGTATGTGCAAATTTCTCTTTCATCAAATGTGGGGCAATTTTTTTTTCTTTAATTGTTTCACTGCCTTATTCTCTTTCTTTTCTCCTTCTGGTATGTCCATTTACACGTATGCTGGATTGTTTGATGTCATATAGTGGGTCTCCGAGGCTCTGTTAAATTTTTTTAAATGACTTTTGTTTGTTGTTCACCTTGAATGATTTCTTAGATGATTACCTTCAAGTTCCCTTAGTTTTTCCTCTGTAATTTCTATTTGGCTGTTAAATCTACCCAGTGAAGTTTTTTATTTGTGAAATTTTGATTTTTAGAATTTTTCATTTGGTTCTTTTCTCTCTGTCTCTTTCATGAGATCTTTGTCTCCTGAGATTTTATTTACTGAAAACATGTTTTGTTTTACTTTATTGAGGAGAGTAATAATAGTTACTTTAAAATCCTTATCTGTCAGTTTCAACATGTGATTCATCCCAGAGTCAGACTAAAAAATGGGATCCATTTTGACTTTCATATGTCAGTAATTTTGAATCATCCTTTTATGAAGGATAGAATGTAGAGGTTCTGGATTCTATTATTTTTCTATGATGAATGTTACTTTCTTTGTAGGTAATTTTCTTGCATGGATTTGAACTGTAAACTCTGTCTCTTGGGAGCAGCTCTGGTCTCAGTTCAGACATTTTGTGTGTAACTGAACTGCTGTGATTCTGTTTCTGGTGGTTAAGGATCTGTCAGAGATGTGAGCAGAATTAGAGGATTCCCCCTCTCTGGCTCATTCCGTTCCAGGATTTTTCTAGTCTTTTCATCAGTGTTTCCTGGCTTCGTTCTTCTGGTTCACCAGACAAAACAAAACAAAACAAAACTGAGACGTTTTCTGCATGTACCCCTGATGCTGCTGAGCCTGACTCCTGGAATGCACTTAGCTTCAAGCTGAATGCCAACGAAAGGGGAACTTCCTTGTATAGTTCCTCATCTGCCCTTCTCCAAGCAAACTTGCCCTTCCTACCAGAGTCAGCAAGCTTCTGTTCACATTTTAGTATATCCAGGTAGTTGCTTTTAGCATTATGTACAAGTTTTATAGATGTTTTCTGCTGGGCAATGGTCTAGTAGGGTCTTTGTCGCGTTTGAAAACAGAATTTTATCCCCTCCTGGGACTTTGAATCTTACAGAGTCACTTGTCACCTTGATTAAACCCACAGCCTCCTAACAGGTCCCTCTTTCTACTCTTGCGCCCTAAGATCTATTCTCAACACCTCAGTCACAGGGATCCTGTTCAAACGTAACAGGAACTTCCAGTGTCTTCCCATTTCACTCACAGTAAAGCCATAAATGCTTAAAATGTCCTACTCTGCCTATCTGAAACTCCTCATCCTTGGCTTCCACGTCACATACTCACTGCGCTTTGCATCTTACTTTTCTGACGGCTCATTCAACAAGTCTATGCTTCAGGCTCTGCTCCTCTAATCCTGAAAGGTGGATCCAGCCTAAAAACATGGCCCTTGGCAGTCTGGTCTTTCTTCATTCCACTTTCTTCTACAGAGATCTCATCGACTTTCACACTTTAAACTTACATGACAGGGCAATGAATGAGGCTTCTCCTTTTCTCAGGAGAAGGAGCCCTGGAGCCAATGCTGAAGGCAAAGAGGCCTGAAGTATTCCCCACTTTCTCAACGGGGCTGCAAATTGCTCTGCTGTAAGGAGAATTAAGAGCTTCTGGGCTAAGGGTATTCTTGAACTTTCTTCCGCCAACCATCTGCCCAGATTTGAGTGAGCGCAGAGGGAAACTATAGAGCGCATTTGATCAGGCGCTAGCTCCGTTGGCCGGAGGGAGGGGCTGATGGAACTTTCCTCCTCTGAGGATCTGCGCCCCTCCGCCAGGAGGCAGCGCGCGCCGGGGAAGCGGAACCCAGCCGCGCGCGCCACTGCTTCCGGCCGGGCGCGGGGCGCGGTGCACCACCGGCTACCCGCTCAGCCCGGCATGGAGGAGCGCGGCGGTGCCGAGCCCACGCCGGGCTGCAGCGGCCTGGGCCCAGGCGGCGTTCGCGGCGGCGGCGCCCACTCATGGGCCCCGGAGGACGCCTGGATGGGCACTCACCCTAAGGTCAGAAGGCGCGAGAGGAGCAGGGCGCCGGTCCAGGCCCCTACCCCAGGTGGAAGGCCGCGCCGCCCCTTCGGCCCTCGACTGCCTTGGGGGCCCTGGCGCCGAGTTTGCGCGCGAACCTCGCGGAGGGGGACCCGTGTGCACACTGCCTGTTGCAGCCAGTTGTTTTTGTTGGTTTCAGTGAGTTGAACTATTGTTCTGACACCCCACTCCGACACACACACACACACACACACACACACACACACACACACACACACACCCCAGCCAGAGTTGAACTATTGCTCGGACACCCCACTCCGACACAGACACACACACACACACACACGCACGCACGCACCCCAGCCAGAGTTGAACTATTGCTCGGACACCCCACCCCCGACACACACACACACACACACACACACACACACACACACACCCCAGCCATTCCAGGGCAAGACATTAAATCCAGCGCCTCTCAAGGCAGAGCCCAGTAATAACGTAGGGCTCCTCCTGAGAAGGGTCTCATTTAATCCTTGCAGTAACCCAACAACCACAGCAAAAACAGTCTGCGAGCCTTGGATGCATAAGAAGATAAAAGTTTAGGCACAGCTACCTTTGCACTTAGCATTGAGCCCAGAGTGTGCCGTTGTGATTTTGCTGAAGTACGAATTCCTAATTTTTCTGATATCTTTTAAAATTTGAATACATTCTTCCCCAAAGCAAAACTGCTTAATAATGTGGGTGTATTTTTTGGTAAAGCAGCAAAGAAGATAGAGCACCTTGCTTGCTTCTGTTTGGCAAATTGCTGCCTTGGACCAGTAATTCCCAAACAATGAACGGACAGTGAATGGAGATGGGGGTTTTGTAGGAATCTCAGAGAGGGGTCTAGTAACTTTAGTACCATTGCAGTCTTCTGCTGGGGAGCAGTATGCCATAGATAATTATCTAAAAACAGTCAAGGAAAGAAACATTTTTGAAGATAGAAGTCTGAAAAGAGTTCACCCCTTTTCATGTTCTCTTTCTTGATTTTATCCTCCTCCTCTGTCCCCTTATTCCTGGTCAAGGTGAGAAAAACAAACATGGAGATGTTACTCAGTGCCCTAAAAAGAGACAGATATCATATGTTTTCACTCATATGTGGATCTTGAGAAACTTAACAGAAGACTGTGGGGGAAGGGAAGGAGAAGAAATATATACAGAGAGGGAGGGAGGCAAACCATAAGAAACTCTTAAATACGGAGAACAAACTGAGGGTTGGAAAGGTGGACGATAGGGGAAAATGGTTGATGGGCATTGAGAGGGCACTTGTTGGACTAAGCACTGGGTGTTGTATGTAAGCGATGAATCACAGGAATCTACCCCCAAAACCAAGAGCACACTGTATACCCTGTATGTTAGCCATTTTGACAATAAATTATATTTTTTTTAGAAAAAGGGAGAATAATCATAACACCCTTAAGAAGCATGAACCCAATAGTTCTCTGCCTGAGACTTTGAGTAACTGCCGGACTCTGAAAACCTGTTATGTCACCAGCTTTGTGATTTTTTGAGGGGGGCCAGGGAGAAGTTTTCAAATTGCATTGTTCCTCAGTTTCCTCATCTGTAAAATGGGGATAGTAATAGTACTTACTTTAGAGGGTCATTACCGGATTAAATCAGTTAATGTAAAGCACTGAACATTTAGTAAGTACTATATAGTATATATAAAATATATATAGTATGCAACATCAATTTCATTATATTGGTCTCATGCTTAGAAATCCTCAGTGTTTCTTTATGGGTAAAATTCAAACTTTTGGTTTGACTATCAAGACCCTTGCAACCTGGTCTCCAGTCACCTTTTCATTGTCATTTTCAAACACATCTGAGGTATGAGGGGGACAACTAATAAAACCCCTGTTCTCCCGGACCTGTACACACTTAGGACAAAGCTAGTCGGAGAAAGGACTGAAAGTTTATACCCATGTGGGTCTGCCGATGCCTCACCTCTACTTTAGGCCTGCTCACCCACTGAGTCACTGGGATAGTTGGAAAACCTCAGGCTTCCCTTGCAGGCATAGCCCACTGAAGAATGCTCCCCCAGCGCTGACCAACAAGTCTGAACGAAGCGGGAGTGGTATTTTAGCAGACTTTCTTCACAGGCAAACAGAGACCATGGAAATAGTGGCTTCCACAAACATGCTGCAACAGAAATCCTATTTAAAAAATGTTTTGGGGTGCCTGCGTGGCTCAGTCGAGTCGGTTCAGCGTCTGACTCTTGATTTTGACTCCCATGGTTCATGAGTTCAAGCTCCTCATCAGGCTCTGCTCTAACAGAGTGGACCCTGCTTGGGATTCTGTCTCCCTCTCTCTCTCTGCCCCTCCTTCACTCACACTCACTCTACCTCTCTCTCTCTCTCTCTCTCTTTTTCTCAAAATAAACATTTAATGATTTTTTTTTTAAAGTCTCTATTCTTGGCAGATAGGTTTCTTTAGAGGCCCTTGAGTATGTGTGGCTTATTCCCACCTGTGTGTGATTATTCACACTGTTACCCTGACTTCTCTATTTCCTCAAATCATATCTGCCTTTCAGGGCCCAACTTGTATCCATCTCTGCCATGAAACATTCACGAACTGATCCACCTGAGTAGAGCTCTGACTTGTGTCATGGTTTCTTTTTTATTCTACACACTGGTTTTTCATCACTTACTGTCATGAGTTCTTATTTGCCTAACAGTTGCAAGTGTGCATGTGTTTGCCTTAACAATTTCAGGTTTTTTGTTTTTTTTTTTGTTTTTTTTTGTTTTTTTAGAGATGGGGATCAGGTATTAATTGCCTTCTAACTTGCACTATACCTAGAAGAAAGTCTTCTACTTTTTTGTATATGTGTAATGAGTAATTGATCGAGTGAAAGAAAATATTAAGACATTCTCACCTCTCTGACAATTACATTTTCATTTCCAGTATTTAGAAATGATGGAATTAGATATAGGAGATGCCAGCCAAGTTTACATAGCATTCTTGGTTTACCTGGACCTCATGGAGAGTAAGTTATTTGTTTTATTGTTTTGTTGTTGGGCCTGTGGTGGGGGGGCTGGAGGGTTGGGTTGGGCTATGGCATTTCTTCATTCATATACTTTGAGAATTACTGGGTAACAGAAAATACTAGAAAGTGAAGAGAAGATAATATGGGTGATGTTTGCTCAGCAGAGTATTAGGTGGAAGTTTAGAATTTTATCTTTTATTTTTGATTAACATTATTGTCCATTCAATGATGCACTTTCAGGTAAAAGTTGGCATGAAGTAAATTGTGTGGGCTTACCAGATCTGCAGCTCATCTGCCTTGTCGGTACTGAGATAGAAGGAGAAGGATTACAGACTGTGGTGCCTACACCCATCAGTGCTTCCCTCAGCCATAACAGGTAGGCGGGTGATTTTGGGCTTTATCAGGTTGTTTCCTTTCCACCAGGAATCATTAAATTCACAGTAGTAAATATTTTTAAAGGAATATAGGGTACAGAGATCATAGCTTTACTCTGGGCTATTTGAGGACTGAGTTAAATATAAACATTTAACAAATATTTAGCACTTATTGTATGGTCAGTACTTTTTCAGAGAAGGAATATATATGTTAGAAATACTGTCCTTAAGGAAACAGAAAATGTCTTCATTCTTATAAGGAGGCAAGACCTTATAGTTGAAACACAGATATTTTAAGATATACCATAATAATTGGTACGGGTAATATTTGCTTTAGATGTTGGGGAAGAGTGTGATTAACCTGCAAGTTGAAATCAAAGAAAGTGTCATGCGTTTCTGGAACCTTTTTAAAAAATCTTAGTTACACATAGTTGGAAAACATGTCTTTATTTCATGACACATTCTCCAAATCAACCTCCCAAAACAAAACTAGATTCTTGGCAGTAACTTAGAGCTAACTTTGTGGGTCTCCTCCTTCTCTGTTTCCCAGAAAAAGGCATATATATATGCCTTATATAAAGGGCATGTAATCTTTTGAGGCTGACTTTATGCACTCTATATTATACTGCTGAAATTCACCCATTGTTCTGTATGTGTATTATATTCCATCGTGTGATGGTACCATAGTTTTCACATCCACCCTCCTGATGATGGAGTGTTGTAATGTTCAACTTTAGGGGATAATTTCAAACTGTTTTCCAAAGTGGTTGCCTCACTTCACTTTCTACCTGCAATGTAAACAAGATATTTTGGAGTAGTATTGTCTCTGACATTTAGTATTGTCAGATTTTAAGATTTTTGCCAGTTGAATGAGTTATCTCTTGGTAGTGTTCATTTGCATTTTTCTGATCTCTGATAATGAACATTTATTTATATATTTATTTTTTCTTTTCTTGAGAAATTCCTGTTCATATCCTTTGCCTATTGGATTATTTGTAGTTTTCTCATTGACTTGTAGGAGTTCTTTATATATTCTTGATAATAATCATTTTGGTTGTTTCCCGGTTTTTAAATCTGTTTTCAGGTATTTTTTTGATGAATAACAGTTCTTAATTTGAATATAATCATATTATATATTTTTAATAATCAATGTCTTTGTGTCTGGGTTAAGAAATATTTCCTTTCTAGACAAATATCATATGACTTCACTCATATGAGGACTTTAAGAGACAAAACAGATGAACATAAGGGAAGGGAAACAAAAATAATATAAAAACAGGGAGGGGGACAAAACATAAGAGACTCAAATATGGAGAACAAACAGAGGGTTACTGGAGGAACTTTATTTTCATGTGGATAATCATTTTTTTCTACTTGCATTTTCTGAATAGTCCCTTCTTTCCTCATTATCTGACATATCACCTCTGTCATTTTCCAAAGCTCCATCTGTGCATTGGCTTATTTCTGGGCTCTCTTTATATTCCATTTGTCAATATACCTATGCTTGTGCCAGTGCCACATTTTCGTAATTTCTGCTTCAGAAGTCCTGGTATCTGGTTATCAAGTTTCCCCTTCCTGCTTTTTTCCTTTAGAAGCTGTAGCAGGCACCTTCTAACCTGGCTTCCTGTACTCCAGTAATCACACCCTTGTGTAATTCCCTGTCCTTGAGTGTGGTCTGTGCTTATTGACTGGCTTGTAACAAATAAAATGAGACAGAAACAATGGGATGTTACTTCTAAGATGACATTACAAATGACCATGGCTTCTATCTTGGGCACTCTGTCTCTCTTTCTTGTTCTGAGGGAAGCCAGCTGTCCTGTGAACTGTCATTCAGAAAGGCTGAAAATAGAAGAGTAAAAAAATTATTGATAGAGTAAAATTCTTTCAAAAAAAAATTTTTTTTAATGTTTATTTTTGAGAGAGAGAGACAGAGTGTGAAATGGGGAGGGGCCGAGAGAGGGAGACACAAATTCAAAACAGACTTCAGCCTCTGAGCTGTTAACATAGAGCCCATCGCGGGGATGGAATCCATGAACTGTGAGATCATGACCTTAAGTCGGACACTTAACCGTCTGAGCCACCCAGGCACCCATCATGGAGCAAGATTCTTGAGAGATGGGAAGGGATGGATTCAAGGAAATAGTTGAGATCAATATTGAGCTAAAGGAGGAGGATCCTAGCTTCTGAGCTTGTGAGTCAGGAAGAAAGGACAAATAAAAACATAGCTATATTTGGGTAGGTGTATTAAGCGTGGAAGATGGCATACCACCTTAAATTCCAACATGAAGGACTTTGATAAATACCTGTTTTTTCTGGTTCACTATGATCGAGGTAAAAAGAGCACTGGACTAAAACCTTAAGACCTGGGTTCTGGTCTTGGCACTGACACTTAATATTTTGTTTGATGGTTGGTGACATACCTAATTTCTCTGGGTTTCAGTTTCTTTGTCCTTTATTGAGGGGTCTAGATTATCCATAGATAATATGTAAGATCCCTTCCAAATCAAAGCTATTATAATTGGTTACTTTTATTGTTATATTCTATAAATTACACTAATTTTTAGATTTCTATTAGTATTTTTGTATGGCTTTGTATAATTCGTTATGAGAATTGTGTTTTGATATATCAAGCTATTCACACCCTTCTCTTAGGGGCCCTTTATTGTGAGATTTTTTTGTGTGTTTGGATCACAAATAGTTGATAGAGTTGACATCAAATTTGATCACTGATACTTTGTATTTTTCACTAGCATGATTTCCAAGCCTTTCTATATCTAAAAGGCTTAATAATTCATTCCTTAAAACTCCCCCTCTGTGTCTTTTAGTTATTGCAACAAATACTATATTATCTAGTATTATTGTTATATTATTTGTTTGGACAAGGAACTACCATTTTTAATTAACCTGAACTTAATCCTAAAAAATAAAATCAGTAGTCTATTTGAATCAAAATGATTTCATAAGTCTAGAGGTACAAATTTGAGTCCTATTAATTTCTAGTTCTTGCCAACTGATGATTATTGATTTTCCAGCTTTATTGCATAAAGCTTGTTTTCTTCTTAAATAGAATTAGTTGAAAGGATAACTTAGTAAGCCATTTTTACACTCTTGCATTTAATAACTCAGAGGGCTTAAGTCTTTGTATATTGGTTTTTATATAAATATTCATAGTTATATTAGCAGTAGAATAATAATATAGAAAATAGCATAAATGAGGCTCAGCACCTATTAGATTTATTATGCCTTTTATGGCATAAAATTTTCTCAACTCAAAGTATGCAAATAACTTTTTAACAAATAAAGATTTGTGTGTGTGAATGAGAGAATGTGTGTTTGGTATGGTTCCTCGGTCTTTAACAGGAACGATATTTTAGGTAGTAGGCATACTTTTATCTGTTTTTACTTCCATGAATGCTTTATATGTAAAATGTTATGTATCTAACAGTAATGCTGTAATTTCCGACATTTGTGGTTAATGTAGGAATTTTCCTTCATTAGTAACATAGAGGAGAAAATTGTTGGCTTTAAATCTTTGGCAGCCTCGCATAGGTAAGAAATTCATTGAGATCTGTCCAAAAAGTATTTGGGTAGGACCTTGTGAGGGTAGCTCACCATAAAAATATATGTAAGAGAGCTAACAGCTCTTACTTTTCTCAATAATAAATCACTGTGTTTATTTTTAAACATCATTATTTGTCATATAATATTGCTGAGGCTTTTTAGTCTTTACTTACCAAATATTTATTGAGTGTTATGTGTCAGGCAGTGATCTAAGTACTGGGGATACCACGTTAATCAATACAACTCCCTTTTTTGGTATAAGTGACATACAACATCATATTAGCTTTCAGAAGTACAATATAATGATTTGGTATTTGTATACATTGTAAAATGATCATCACAACAAGCCTAGTCAAGATCTGTCACCTTATGTAGTTTACAGAATTTGTTTTCTTGTAGTGAGAACTTTTGTGATCTACTCTCTTAGCCATTTTCAAATATGCAATATAGTATTATAAATTGTGGTTGCCGTGTTATACATTATATTCCCATAATTTATTTATTTTATCGGAACCCTGTACCTTTTGACTCCCTCAACCCATTTTGTCTACTGCCTACCCCCTGCCTCTGACAACCACGAATCTGTTGTCTGTATCTAGGGACTTTTTTTTTTTTTTAAGATTCCACATGTAAATGAGATCAGATGGTACTTAAGACATCTCCTTAAAAATAGTGTTCTAGCGCTAAATGTTGGTGTGGAAAATAAATTTTATTTCATTTTTTGGTAATTTTTGGATGGAATCTAATAAAAACAATTCTCCTTTGTTCTGAGATTTCATTAAATGTGTAATTTGGGACTGTCTCAACTTATTTTATTGTTAGGTAATTGAATAACAAGGATAATGGAGTACGAGTATGGAAAAGTACTTTATAGAAGGTTGTAGCAGGATCCAGAGGAAGGACAGGAAAAACCCCCTGAAGGTGGTAAGAGGCCATATTTTAGCAGGACAACTACAAGTAATTAAGCATGATTGCCTGGCTGTATGCATGGTGTCTGGTTCAGAGTAGATGCTTAATAATGTTGGATAAGGTAGCTGATGAAGAAATGAATAAATAGAACTCATGAAAAAATAGGGAAGTATGGGAAATGAGGCAGAAAAGGTTACCTAGATTATGAAAGCCATCACTGATTTCAATTTTTTGCTATCAAAGGTTGTATGGTAATGAAGAGCCTATAAGTATATCTTTGTTGTCATGTATGAGAGTTTCTCTGGTGAAAGTCTAGAGGTAGAATGGCTGGGACTTCTAGCATTTACACCTTCCCTTTTACTGATTGTTAGTAAATTGCTCCTGCATATGCTGTATGTTAGCCAACTTGACAATAAATAATATTTAAAAAAAATAAAGTTCAAAACTACAAAAAAAGGTTATTGGTTTATAGTCTCATAATATGTAAGTTTTCATGAGTAGGGGAAGACATTTACACATAACTGACAGATTCATAGTATATGAATAACTTATGTGACTCCAGGAAAAACAAACCAACAAAAAACATGGACAGAAACAGACAAGTCACAGAAAAGGAACTCAAATGGCTCAACTCCATTTGTAGCCAGGGAAAGAGAAACCTAAAATGTGCTCATTGGAGGTTTGTCTTCACTATGCAGAAGCTTTTCAGACAGTGCACATTGTTACTGTTTGACAAAAAAGAAGGTATTAACTTATGGGGGAGTCTTTGAATAGGGCTACAGCTAGCTCAGAGAGTGCCTTTGAATTAGAGATACTCCTCCTGGACTGACAAAAGTCTCTTCACCAGGACTTAAGGCTTGGCAAGCAGCATAAGCCGGATTTCAGACCTGCTTGCATCAGGCATTCTTGTGCAAGGCACAATCTGTGCAATGTACATGAGTCCCTGACCCTGAAGCATGTCTGTTGAGTCCTAGGTTCCACAAAGAACACTGTAAAACTTGCTGCCAGATGGATGGTGTCACTGAAGGGCTTTAAGCAGGGGGAGTGATACTGTAGATTATAACTTGTGGTTGTAAGAGTATTTTGCATTTGTAGACATTACAATATTTCAAAGTATATTCCTAGGTATACTCTCATTTCATCAGTATTAAAATTCTAAATAGTATATAGAGAACTTATTTTATCCCAATTTCACATATAAAAAGCTGAGGTTAAAAATATATCTTTATTTATACTCTGCTGTTTCCAAAAGATAATGAAGGATTAAGTGAGTTGAACCAAGGTCTCATAGTAGGTAGCGAAGTCTCATAGCTATTAGAGTTCTTTCTATTTTATTGGTGTTTTTTTTATTGAAGTATAGTTAACATACAGTATTATGTTAGTATAACGTAGTGATTTGACAGTTACATACATTATAAGATGTTCACCACGGTAAGTGAGTATAGTTACCATGTGTCACCATACAAAGTTATATAATTATTGACTGTAGTCTCGATGTTACACTTTTCATCCTCATGGCTTATTTATTTTTTTACTGGAAGTTTGTACCTCTTAATCCCTTTCACCTATTTTGCCTACCCTCCACCCATTTCTCTCTGGCAACCACCAGTTTGTTCTCTACTTATGAGTCTATTTCTGGGTTTATGTCTGTTTGTTGTTTTGTTTTTTAGATTCCACATTTAAGTGAATTCATGTGGTTTTTATCTTTTTCTGACTTGCTTCATTTAGCATAATATCTTCTGGGTTCATCCATGTTGTTGTGAATGCCAATATTTCATTCTTTTTTTTTATGGCTGAGTAATGTTCCATCATTTATATTACATATATATGATGCACACACACACACACACACACACACCCCACATCTTTACCCATTCAGCTGTTGATGGACACTTGGGTTACCCCATATCTTGGCTATTGTAAATAATGCTGCAGTAAACCTAGGGGTGCATATATCTTTTTGAATTAGTATTTTCATTTTCTTTGGGTAAATACCCAGTAGTGGAATTACTGGGTCATATGGTATTTTTTTTAAATTTTTTGAGGAGCCTCCATACTGTCTTCCATACTGTTTGCACCAGTTTACATTCCCACCAACAGTGCACAAGTGTTCCCTTTCCTCCATATCCCCGCCAACACGTTGTTTCTTGTCTTAAATCTTTATTGTAAAATAAAACCAGATACAGAAAACTGCACAATAAAAATGTATAGATTGAGTTATATAGCAAACATCTTGAATCCTTGTAACTACCATCAAGCAAAGAAATAGAACTCTTTTCAGCTATCCCCAGACCTCTTCCATGTGCTTTGTTCCAAGCATAACCCTCTCCTTCCCACAAAAGTAACTGTTATTCATAGTTTTATAGTAATAATTTCCTTGTGTTTCCCTATAGTATAGTTGTGCCTTTTTTTTAAGTCAATCTTACTGAGGTAAAATTTATATATTATAAAAATCACTCATTTTAGGGAAATAGACCTGTGAGTTTTTAATAAATGTATAGTCATGTAACCAATACACAATTCTCCCCAAACTTCCCTCATGTTCCTCTGTCATCAATCCCTCTGGTGTTGTCTTTTCCAGAATGTCATATCAATGGAATCATAACCTTTGTGTCATGCTTCCGTCCCTTAGCATAATGCTTTGGAGATTCTTCCATGCTGTTGCCTAAAGTAGTGTGCCCCTTTTTATTGCTGAGTAGTGTTCCATTATGTGGATGCACCACCATTTGTTTATCCAGGTGCCAGTTGTTGGACATTTGGATTGTTTCTAGTTTGGGGCTTTTATGGATGAAAACACTGTACATATTCTCATATAGGTCTTTGTGTAGACATATGCTTTCAGTTTTCTGGAGTAAACATTTAGGCATTGAAATGTTCATATGGCAAATATATTTTTAATTTTATGAGAAACTGCCAAACTATTTTCCAAAGTGACTGTGTTACTTTCTATACTCACCAGCAAAGTATAAAAGTTCCAGTTGGGTGATCATTTTGGATGATCAGTTTATTTAGTTTTAACCATTTGGATGATCAGTTTATTTAATTTTAGCCATTCAGTTAAGTAGTGATATCTCATTGTGACTTTAAATTTGTATTTCCCTAATAACTAACGATGCTGAGCATCTTTTCATGTACATATTTGCCACCCATACCTCTTCTTTGTCAAGTATCAGCTCAAATCTATTGCTTAAATTTTAAAGGTTGTATTGTGTTCTTCATAAATTGTAAGAGTTCTTTATGTGTTCTAGATGCAATTCTTTTATCAAATATTTTTTTGAAAATATTTTCTTTTAGTCTATGACTTTTTTAAATTTCTTTAGAGGAACAGAGGTTTTAATTTTGATTGATGTTCAATTTAATCTTTTTATTTTCTTTTATAGTTTGTCATTTTTGGGTTCTGTGTAAGAAGTGTGTGCTTATTAACCCACAGTCATAAAATTTTCAATTATGTTTTCTTTTGAAATTTTACAGTTTTAGTTTTTACTTTTAGGTCCGTGGTTAATTTTGAGTTGAATTTTATATGTGGTGTGAGCTAAGAGTCAAGATTCTTTTTTTCTTTTTTTGTTTTTGCAAATGCATGTCCCGTTGTTCCAGTGTGATTTAATTACTGTGACACCTGTGTTGAAACTCAGTTGACCGTGTGTGTGCTTCTCTTTCTGGACTCTCTAGTCTGTGCTATGCACGGTGTGTCTGTCCTTATGTCAGTGTCACACTGTCTTGGTGACTGTAGCTTTATAGGAAGACTTGAAATCAGGTAGTGTAAGTCTTTCAACTGTTCTTTTTCAAAGTTGTGGTTTTTTTTTTTTTTTTTTTTTTGCTATACTAGTCCTTTTATTTTCCATATAAAATTTAAAATCAACTTTATCTCTGCAAATAAATTTATAGAGTTCTTTGTGTCTCATGAATTTTGCCCATTAAATTTTTTTTGTCGTATCTTATAAATCTCCATTAATCTGCAGTAGAGATTGGCACACTTTTTCCATAAAGCTCTGGATAGCAAAGGCTGTTAGTTTCACAGGCTCTTTTGTCTCTGTCACAACTCATCAGCTCTGCCATGTTAGTGTGAAAGCAGCCATGGACAATACATAAACAAGTGGGTGTGGCCGTGTTCTTATATAACTTTATTTACAAAAACAGAAGTTCAGATTTGGCTCACAGACCAGTAGCTTACTAGCCCTGATGTATTGGTTCTGCCTCTATCCCTTTCTTTTCTTAGCAATTTTCCTGTTAAAGAATCTGGGCAGTTGGACCTGTGTACTTTCCCATAGTCTGGGTTTGCTAATTGCTCACTCATGGTGCATTGCAACATGTTTCCCTGTCCTCTGTGTTTGCTGCAAAGTGGCAGCTGCAACCAGAGGGTTTATAGATTTAATTTGATCACATTAGTAAGACTATAGCTGGTGGTCTGTTCTTTCATTGGTAGGCATATAATGTCTGGTTACGTCTCTGTGTGATCTTAGTAACTATCGATACTTAGTGCTTAGCTTTTTGCTGGTGGTTTTAACCTTTGTTATTATAGTTGTTTTGACTCACTATTCCAGTTCGCTTTTGTTGGATTGCTGCATAGACACATAGTATTAGTATTATAGGCTTTGGTCCTGTATTGTTCCCAGGACTTCTTGATGCTGACTTCTCTCTTTGACTCTCACTTAGGAAAGCATGGTGGAATGTAAATGGATGAGAATGATGATTATTTAATTTTATATTGAATCATAACCTGCCAACTTTGGTACTTTATTGTTAGAAACAAATTACTTGTTACACACTGCACAATCAACCTGAGCACACCCAATTGTAAATCACTATCCTAAACTATGCTGCTTAGCTGCTTGATTGATGGTATGCATGCATGCATGCATGTGTGTGTATGTGTGCATGCTCTGTATCCCTCAAAAACATTAAATCACATTTTTATTACTAGGGAATCTGGGTAGTATACAAAGCATGAGAGCCAGAGGAGTTAGTAATTTGCTGGAGGTGTAAGCCCATGCTGTCTACAAATGACATAGCATAGAAGGCATGATAAGCTGTCTCCTTTATTTACATCCTAAATTTTGGAGTCTGTTGTTTGTAAAACTGGCCCAAAGTCTATCATTTACATAGGTAACGACAACTTAGTTATAAAGCATTTCCCCAGTGATGATAATGAACAATCTTACTGTATCTCTTAAAATCACTTCAGTAGGTACCTTGCTCCCTAACCACTGAGTGCAGAGTAGCATGGGTATTTGCATAGCTTATTCTTTCCATTATTTATTGTTGGTGTGTATATATATTTACTGACACCTTAAAAGTTAACAGTTCTAGTCAATATCTAATGTTTTATCTGTGTGAATTTATAAGAATGCCTGAACAGTTTTTGTATCCATTTCCTAATTGTTTTCCCAGGCTTTGGACATGATTTAATTTACACAGTTTCTTGCAAGAGTGAATGTGTATTTGAGTGGAAGTGGGTAAATGCATTACTTTGAGCAAAAGTACACTTTGCGACCTGTAATTTCTGTAAAGCAGTTATATATGATATATGTCTATAGTTAAAACACTTTGATGTATATTTCAAGTCTCAGAAGGTCTTGTGTGTAATAGTCCCTTGTGAAAATATTGATTCAATACTAATTGCTGATCTCCAGTGGGGAAGTAGAATTGGTAAAGTGCCCGCATCCGACTATGTAGTGGGAAAATTATGCTGATGGAGTAGGAGGTTGTTTGTGTCTCTTTCAGGAAAGGACACATCTCCTTTTTCTCTCATCTAAAAATACCTCTTAAAGCTACTGTAGAATGATTTTTAGCTTACATTTTAAAATACTATATTAAGTTATATATTTGGATGGTATATGCAAATGGGAAGTACTCCACGTTATTTCTTACTAAAGTGAATCTAGGAATCCATGTAGCAAGATTGGTAAATGACAGCAAATGTTCTGAGTAGAGTTTCCACAGACTCAGCAATGGTATAAAATCATATTAATGAATTCACTGAGGTCAAAGAGATCTGATGAATTTAAAGATGAGGTAACCAGAGGAATCCTAATGAAAGCCAGAGACCTTTTTCAGTGCTACGGTAGCAAATGAAGTCAAATAGTTTGGCTTCTCTTTGGCCACTGATATTTATTGAATGTTCCTAAATGGGAGAAGTATATTATAACAAAGTTAGGACAATGGTATGACAGGTTTCTGTAGTAGTATTATAGGTAGCTGTAAATGTGAAGCTAGCTTTTCTTTTTTAAATGTTTATTTATTTTTGAGCAAGAAAGACAGAGCATGAGCAGAGGAGGGGCAGAGAGAGAGGGAGACACAGAATCCAAAACAGGCTCCAGGCTCTGAGCTGTCAGCACAGAGCCCAGCGCAGGGCTCGAACCCATGAACTCTGGGATCATGACCTGAGCCAAAGTCAGACACTTAACCGACTAAACCACCCAGGTGCCCCAGTGTGAAAGTATCTTGATTAATTTATTCCAGGACACATAGCAAATTATGAGGAAAAATTTTTTTTCAAGTTTTTTTTTTTTTTAAAGTAAGCTCTATATCCAGTGTGGGGCTTGAACTCACAACCCCACGTGCTCTACTGACTGAGCCAGCCAGGTGCCTGTTTTTTTGTTTTTGAACTATGAGTTTTCTTTTCTGAGAGAGCCTGTGTCATCTCCCAATTCAATGTCAATTTAGTTTCTTCAGTAAAATATGAGAGATGTGCTGAAAACTGAAACCACAGTTGCCATATTTTATGCTTATCTGTGTTTATGGATATTACAAGTTTAAAAAAAAGCTGAGTGAAGTATTTTGTGCAATTATGAAAACCAAGGATAGTTAAGATACTGTTTTTTGAAACGATCTGTAGATTTCTTATATTACAAAGAACTGTAATTCCTTGCTTAGTAATATGAATTAATCATTCATCCTTTTGAAACCTGACTAAATTATAAACGGTCCTCTCCTCTTGGTCCAGAGGATAGTGGATAGCTCGTGTGAGGATAGATTTTCCAGCGGCCATTTCATCCCTCCACTCCCACAAATTAGTGGCATTTATTTTGATTTATGGTGATTGATAACCTCTCTAAAATGGGTACCGTCAGCCATTTTATCTGAGAGAAAATGTTTCTGAATGTTCTCTTTCTTAGTACCTTCCAATCTGAATATTACTCTAGAAACTTAGAAAAAGGTTCAACATTCCATATACCAAATTGGGCATCTGCTAGTTAAGCAGCTGTAAGGCTAACAGTCTAAGAACTGTAGTCATTTGGTTTCATCAACACTCTTCCGTCAAGATCCTTGATCCTGGTACAGTTAAGGGAATTTATGTGGTAAGAGAGGTGAAAACAATTCATTACACATAGAAATGAGTGTCGGAGCCAAAATTAGGATTCGTAGTCTGTGATTTTTTTAAATTTGATGCTCAGCTTATTAAGCCCTATCAACCTGTTTAGTACAACATTATTTTCTTTTTAAAAATTTTTTTTTTAAAAATCTTTATTTTTGAGAGAGAGAGAAAGAGAGAGAGAGAGATTGTGAGAGGGAGAGGGCAGAGAGAGAGAGGGAGACAGAATCAGAAGCAGGCGCCAGGCTTGAGCTGTGAGCACAGAGCCCAATGCGGGGCTCGAACTCACGAGCCATGAGATCATGACCTGAGCCAAAGTCGGACCCTCAACCGGCTGAGCCACCCGGGGGCCCCTACATTGTTTTCAAAAGAATGCACTCACCTTTCTTCCAACATTGAATCAAAAAAGCTGCAGTTCTTTTTTCTTTGTTAGAATTAATACAGCTTTTAAATAATTCTGTTTAAAAACTATTGATAGTAATTTTCCCTTTTTAAAGAACATGATTACTTTAGAAATATTAGCTGTTTATGTGTTTTCACAGCAGTAACCCAGATAATAAAAATGGACCAAACATTTATCTTTAAATATGTTATGTCAGTGTTTTTATTGGGAGAAGAAAAAGAACCCATATTTTAAAACACTGAGATGTGTAGGGAAAAATTAATATTTTATTTATTGTTCTTATACCAAAATAATGTACCTTTTAGTAAAAATGTTAAAAATGTATATAATTATAGTTTTATTTAACATTAAGTATAACGAACATAAATGTAATTATAGACTAGAGCAAAGTAGAAGCAGGTTTTGCCTTTAGAGGTACTTAAAAAGGCAGTATTTTCTAGGTTTTCTATTCATTTACTGGGTGCCTGTTATGTATTGGACGTAAGGGGTACAAAATATCACAGACCTTGCCCTCATAATGCTCACCGTCTAGAGCTGAGACGGACAGGCGTTTATATCCAGTGTGAGAGATGTAATGAGAGGTGTGTACATGGCATTGAGGAAGACTGCAGAGGGAGAAGATCCAGCCTCGGCTGGTGGTGTGGGAGGTGGGGGAGTCTGAGAACGTTCTTGCAAGACCAGTTGTTTGAAATATGTGTAGGCGTGTCATGTGGAATGGGGATAGGAATGCAAGTTCCTGGCAGAAGTAACATCATGAGCCAGGTATTGAAGACCGAGAGCCTGAAAATTGCAAATGGTTTATTATGACAGAGTATTAGTAACGGCAGAAGGAGTACCTGTCTGCAACTGGTGAGAAAGCCCTAGAACAAGGGTGTGCGTGCGTGTGTATTTGTGTATGTGTGTGATGTGAGAGAGATGAGGGTTGGAAGAATGAGGAAGAAGTGGGGGGGAAGGAGAGACAGACAGAATATGAGAAAAGTAACCACCCTCCAGGTAAGCAGTAGTAGATCAAGGGAGGCAGAATGGAATCCAAAGACAAGAGAAAGTTAGAGCAGGGGTTTTGCCTCTTTGAGGCCTTTGAGAGACACAGGTATATCCTGACACAAAGGTGGGAAATTATTTGAATGAGAATATTAGGAATTGTAATGTTTGTTTCCATTCTCTCTAAAGACTCCAATTAAAATACACACATCTGAAGAGATAGGAAATGATCGGCTATTAGTGCAGAGTATAACTTGGGGATTTGAGGAGGTTAATAACTCTCCATCACTTGCCATTTCTTTGCCTCCTGTGCTGAACTTTTTCAGGTTTCTAGCCTCTACATGTTAAAATGCTCCAAGGCGGGGCGCCTGGGTGGCTCGGTCGGTTAATCGTCGGACTTCAGCTCAGGTCATGATCTCACGGTCCGTGAGTTCAAGCCCCGTGTAGGGCTCTGTGGTGACAGCTCAGAGCCTGGAGCCTGTTTCAGATTCTGTGTCTCCCTCTCTCTCTGCTCCTCCCCTGTTCATGCTCTGTCTCTCTCTGTCTCAAAAATAAATAAACGTTAAAAAAATTTTTTTTAAAAATGCTCTAAGGCTTAGATCTCTGAGCTTTTCTCTTCCTCATGCTCACTCCCTAGAAAACCTCATCTGGTTCCAGTTTTAAATATCATTGATATACTGAGGACCCCCAAATTTATGTCTCCAATTCAAACTCTCCATGTTTGACTGCCTTTTTGATATCACCACTGAGATCTAAAAGATACCTCAAATAACATGTCCAGAAAGAACTCAATTTGTCACCTAGACTGGTCCTTCTGCAGTTTTCCCCAAGTCTGTCAATGGCAACTCTATTCATTCTGAAGCTCAGGCCAAAACCCTTGGAGCCATTCTCTGTATAGATAGACTTTAGTTTTGAGAATAATTTTAGATTTACAGAACAATTGAACAGATACTACAGAGGTTTCCCATATAAGCCCCAGCCCAACGCAGTGTTTATTAGTGTTATTTTTAACATCTTGCATTAGTGTGGTGCATTTGTTATAATTAATGAACCCATATTGATACATTATTTTAACTAAATCCCATGGTTTACATTAGGGTTTACTCTTTATTGAACACTTCTATTGATTTTGACACATTCATAATGCCATGTGTCCACCATTACATACAGAGTAGTTTCACCACCCTAAAAATCCCCTATGTTCCATGTATTCATCCCTTGGACCCTACCCTGAACCCCTGGCAGCCCCTGAACTTTTAATTTCTCTATAGTTTTGCCTTTCCCAGAATGCTGTATAGGTGAAATTACACAGTATGTAGCCTTTTCGTATTGGCTTCTTTCACTTAGCAATATGCATCCTTGCCACCATGGCATTTTTTGTGTTTTGAGTTTTAGCTATGCTCATAGGTGCATAAGTAGTATCTTGTGTTTTTAAATTTGCATTTTCCCTATGACATATGATGTTGAGCATCTTTCATATGTTCATGTGCCACCTGTGTATCTTTTTTGGTGAAATGCCTGTTTAGATCTTTTGCCCACTTTTTTTTTTATTTGCGCTGGTTGTTTTTCTTTTTGTTGAGTTTTAAGGGTTTATGTATTTTGGATACGAGTCCTTTTGTCAAACATGTGTTTTGCAAATATTTTCTCCCACCGTGTGGCTTGTTTTTTCATTTTTTTAATAGTGCCTTTTGCATAACAGAAGTTTTTAATTTTAACAGAGCCCAACTAAGTAATTTTTTTCTTTTGTGGATCACACTTTTGGTGTTGTATCTAAAAACTCATCACTGGGGGCTCAGTTGGTGTGGGTGGTTCAGTTGGTTGAGTGTCCGACTCTTAATTTTGGCTCAGGTCATGATCTCATGGTTCATGAGTTCAAGCCCCACTAATAGTGCAGAGCCTGCTTGGGATTCTGTTTCCCTCTCTCTCTGCCCCTCCCCTTCTTGCTCTCTATCTCTCTCTCAAAATAAATAAAAATAAACTTTAAAATAAAATTTTAAAAAACTCATTGCAAATTCCAAGGTCACTTAGATTCCCTCTTACATTGTCTTCTACAAGTTTTATGATTTAGTGTTCTACATTTAGATGTATGATCATCTTTGAGTTAATTTTGGTAAAAAGTGTAAGGAGCGTATCTAGATACATTTTCTTTCTATGTTGATAGTCAATTGTTCCAGCACCATTTGTTGAAAAGACCATTCTTTCTCTATTGACTTGCTTTTGCTCCTTTGTCAAAGATCAGTTGACTGGATTTTTGTGGGTCAGTTCTGGGCTCTTTATTCTAGTCCATTAACCTATTTGTCTATTCCTTTACCTATCCCACATGGTCTTAATTTACTATAGCTTTATAAGTCTTGAAGTTGGGTAAGTCAGTCCTCTCAGTTTGATCTTCTTCAGTCTTATGTTATTCTAGGTCTTTTGCCTTTCCATATAAACTTTAGAAACAGTTTGTCCATATCCACAAAATAATTTGTTAAAGCTTTGTTTGGGCTTGAGATCTGTAGCTCTCTTTGGGAAGAACTGGCATGTTAACAATATTGAGCCTTCCTATCCAGGAACATAGACTGTCTCTCTATTTATTTAGATTTCCTTTGATTTCTTTCATCAGAGTTTTATAGTTTTCCTTATATAGATCCTGTACATATTTTTGTTAGGTTTATGCCTATTTTATGCAAGTATAAATGATGTTGTCTTTTTTATTTCAGATTATAGTTGTTCATTGCTGGTATATAAGAAAGCACTCACTTGACTTTTCTATATTAACTTTGTATCCTGTAACCTTGCTATAATCTCTTACTAGTTTTAGTCCGCCTAATTGTCATACCCCAAATTAACACGTCAACAAATTCTGGCAGTTCTGTCTTAAAAGTATATTCCAAATCTGTCATTTCTGCCCATTCTTGTGCTACACTGTCATTACTCTGGTGGAATCTACTATCACCCGCTCTACAATTGCAGCCGATAAAGTAGTCCTCCTTTACAACACTTACCACATTTGTTGCTACTCAATATATTACATATTGGTAGTCTTTGATTGTTTTCTATGTTCCTTCCTCCACTAGAAAATAACATCCATGAAAGCAGGAACTTTGCTCTTTTTATTGCTATTGCCCCAGTGTCTAGGTAGTACTTGGTCTTAATTATTTGTTGAATGCGTGAATGAATGAATGAATGAATGAATGAACTCTCAGACTACTCAGTTCCTGCAGCAGAGACTTGCTAAGTAACATTATAAAGAACATAAAGATACGCTACAAGCAACCTTCCAAGAGTTTCCAAAGAAAATTAGAATGTCTGAAAAATCCATCCACTTGCAAGGTTTATCACTGTTTCCCACACTTTATACTGTAACTATAATATGCATCTGCAAATAGAGAACACTCAGGTCTGAAGAGGCACTCTGCCAGTGCTATGAATAGCTTCCTTACTTCTTAGTTAAATTCTTTTTCATTTATATCCTCCTTGCGCACCAACCACCTTTCAACCCTTCTTTTTCCTTAGTGTCTTGAGGAAAGGACTTACATTAATGGTGGAGTAAAAGGTTACTAAAAATAATTGAGTTCCTTTTTAGGATGTTTGAAAAGATGTTCTTAGTTATAAGATTTAATCCTAAAGTGCTACATACATCATTGAAGGATACTCCATTATTTCCCTGTAATCAAAAAATATTTCTTCTCTCCAAAAGTATATACTTTATTACAAATACATTTAATGACCATTATTTTATTTGAGGCCTGAAGTCTAATAACTGATAAAACAGTTTCTGTCATTTGGTTTCCCGCATATCAAAATGTGTGTCCTCATACTGCCTCTGCTGGAAATCTGTTGCTGGTAACCCCCAATTCCAGCAGTGTCTTTCAACTGACACAACATTTTTTCTCTTAGCCTCAAAAAAAAACAAAAAAAAGAGCTTGAAGTTTATTTTAGCAGAATGGCTTCCCACTGGGGTGAATGGCCACACAGGAACTTAATTATTCAATAATCCAACCTTGGGACTTAAACTGCCTTGATTTTTTTTTTTTTTTTTTTAAACTAAGAAGACATTGGCATCATTCCCAAGGAAGTGGTCTGTTATCCTTGAAACTTTTCATCAAGGTCGAGCCTGTGAATGAATAAGGCTTCTTTGGTACCCTTGGGCACCAATTTAATTTTGTATTGTGTTTCAGAGTTGTATTATGATGTGTTGTTCCAGTAAGGAGGCAGATCAAGGAGTATGGCTTGATACAGTTACAGTATGTACCAGTTTGGCCACCTTGAAGAGGACAGGACACACTGCTTTCTGTGGATTGAAATTAATAATAATTTTAACCTGTTATACATTCTATTTTACAACATTTGAGCTAAAAAAACATTTTCAACTTGTTTGTCCTGCGTACAGATCTTCAGAGATCACTCAGTCTCTGTTAGGGAATTGTCACAGAAAAATGAATGCTAAGATTTACAGAAGGCATTTACATACCTTGGAGGAAGGGCAGTAGCCAGATAACGTTACCTATGTGTTTGCCTCAGACTTTTTCAAGTGAGCTTTTATGAAACTGCAGAATTACTCTGTGTCCAGTATGTTTAGCTCTTCTCTGAAGTTACGAGAAGGAAAACCTGTCATAAACCTCAGCTTCTGTTACTGCTGATCAACAACTGTGATTATTGCTTATTTCTTTCTTTAGGTTTTTCCTTTGAAATACAGTGAACTTGAGACCGGGAACTTCTTATTATGAATGCATAGGTTATGTTTTTCATATGTGGATTTCTATGAAATAAGAACTATAAATAATTTTCTTATCTAAATTATTTTAGATTTGTGTGATGACACATCTCCCCAATATATTTCCAAAGAACTGAGCTTTAAAAATTTTCAGATCTAGGAAACTTTGTTCTGAGCTTTCTGAGTTAAGATTTCAGGCTGTAAACTTGTTAGAAGTCAAGTGAGATTATAGTATTTTAGTGCGGCTTCATTGTTCTCAGCATCTTTACAACTGTGTGTGATTTTTAAAGTAGAACTTTGGAACCTTTTGTTATATTGTTGCTGTTACATTGAGAGAATGCAGTCTGTTGACTTAAAGGCAAAGTAACATTTTTAGGAGTTTATCAGGGTCCCATAAAGGAGACAAACAATAAAGATCTCCAGTAGGGAAAAATGATAGCGTTGCTTTGATGGCGTTGCTTTAAACATTTGCTAAAAACAGACCAGAAGAGATCCTGAACAAGAATCTTTGTAAGACTTCCCTTCAATGCTTTTAGTTTTATTCTGTTACTACTGAGAAAACTCACTGGTAGTTTTCCCCCAACACACAAACAAGTAGGATAAACAGAGCTCTGAGATGGGAACTTCCATTTCATTTTTGACAGTGATTTCCCTCAACTCTGAAGACAAAACCCCTTTTACAACTCTGAGCTAATTTTCACATGTTAGGTTTCCCACATAGGTGTTTTGAGTAAATTTGAAAACGTTTTGCTGTTTATATTAAGGAACTCTGGAAACAAATATGAATGAGATGGAAATTTCTATCCTAAAGTTTAGTATATGGGCTAGAATTCGCAAACAGTTTGCCTTAGGAAAAAGCCACACGCATACATGCACGTGCACATGTACATGCACACACGTATATGTTTCTGATTCAAACGATACCATATCTTAAGAAATGGAAACTATGTAAAAATTGCCTTAATAGGTTGTTTTTTTTCCCCCTTCCATCTGTGTCCCATCCTTGTCATACTCTGCCAATTAGGGATATTTAAAGAAAATTAATTTTTTTGGTTTGTATTTTAATTCCAGTTAGTTAACATATATTAGTTTCAGGTATAAATATAGTGATTTAACACTTCCATATATCTCCCAGTGCTCATCACAAGTGCACTCCTTACTCCCCACCACCTATTTAACCCATCCCCCTACTCTCCTTCCCTCTCGTAACCACCAGTTTGTTCTCTATAGTTAAGAGTCTGTTTCTTGGTTGGTTTTTTTTTTCTCTCTCTCTCTTTTTTTTTTCCTTTGCTTGTTTGTTTTGTTTCTTAAATTCCCCAAATGAGTGCTATCATATGGTATTTGCCTTCTCTGACTTATTATACTCTCTAGCTCCATCCATGTATTGCAAATGGCAAGATTTCATTCTTTTTTATGGCTGAATATTATTTCACTGTATGTGTGTGTGTGTGTGTGTGTGTGTGTGTGTGTGTGTATATATATATATATATATATATATACATATATATATATATATATATATGCCAAATCATCTATTCATCAGTCAGTGGACACGTCAGCTGCTTCATATCTTGGCTATTATAAATAATGCTATGATAAACATAGTGGTGCATGTATCCTTTTAAGTTAGTGTCTTTGTATTCTTTGGGTAAACACCCAGTTGTATGATTGCTGGTTCATAAGATAGTTCTATTTTTAACTCTTTGAAGATCCTCCATACTATATTCTTCAGTGGCTGCGCCAGTTAGCATTCCCAACAACAGTGCAAGAGTGTTCTTTTTTCTCCACATCCTTGCCAATACCTGTTGTTTCTTGTGTTGTTTCAAGGTACCCGCATGGTCTTGTTCTGGTGGAGGTCCTCTTCCTGTTTCAAAGCCAGCATCTTCTCACTGTGTCCTCACATGGTGAGGGGCAAGGGATCTTCGTGGGGTCTCTTTTACAAGGCACTGATTCCTTTATGAGGGCTCTAACCTCATGACTTGGCCTCCCAAAGGTCCCACCTCCTAATATCATCATCATTGGGGTTAGGATTTCAGCATAGGAAATTTGGGGGACACATTTAGAATCTAGCAGCATGGAAGAAGTAGCTGAAACGTTTCCAAATTGGTGAAGATCCCTTGCCCCTTGTTCCAGGACAAGACCATGCTGGTACCTTGATCTTGGGCTTTCTAGCCTCCAGAACTATGAGAAATAAATTTCTGTTGTTTATAAGCTACCTAATGTTGATACTTTGTTATAGCAGCTTGAATGGATTAAGGCATATGCCATTCTCTTTCCTTCTGTAATTCTATTTACACATATGTTAGACTGATACTGTACCAAAGTCATCTAATGTATTTTTTTAATTCTTATTTCTCTTTGTACTTTAATTCAGTTTCTTGTGACCTGTTTTCAGCTTTACTAAATCCTTTAGTTAGCCGTATGTAGTCTACCACTAAGCCTAGTTGATACTTTGAAAAAACATATATATTTTAATTTTAGAATGTCTATTTTCTTCGGAATTTTCATTTTTCTACTTAAATTTTTTTATCTTACCCATTTTGTCGGTGTTTTTCCCTCAATAGTGTAACATTTTTATAATGGTTATTTTAAGAGCCTTTAGCTATTCATTCCAACCAACATCTGAGTTTTTCAACAACCTTAGTTTTCTGAAGGTCTTCTTATATTGACTTTTTGCTCTTGATTATTAGATACATTGTTTTTTTTTTTAATTAAAAAATTTTTTAATGTTTGTTTATTTTTGGGAGAGAGAGAGACAGAGTGCAAGCACGGGAGGGGCAAAGAGAGGGACACAGAATCAGAAGCAGGCTCCAGGCTCTGAGCTGTCAGCACAGAGCCCGATGTGGAGCTCAAACTCACAAATCATGAGATCATGGCCTGAGCTGAAGTCGGACACTTAACTGACTGAGCCACCCAGGCACCCCTATTAGATACATTTTCTTGCTTCTTCACATAGCTTAGAATTGTTCACTGTGTCTGGACATTGTGTATAAATAAGAGACCCATGTTGTCTACTCCATGCCCCCAAGGAGCTCATCCTTTCCTCTATCTGGCAAGTAGAGTCAGGGCCTGATTTAGTCAATGTAGTCGGAAGTCAGGATTAGTCATGGCTGAGTTACAACTTTAGTTATCTCCATTCTCTTCTAGTTTCCGATGTCTTGAGAATGGAATCAGACCTCTCTCTTCCTGAGGCCTTTGTGATTAGAGGTTGCTTGCTATTTTCCAGTCCCTTCCCTAACTTCTCATGCTGTCCCCTAAATGCACCATTCGTCTATAAAGGAGAGTTGGTGAACTGGAGGGACTGGTGTCCCTGCAGACTTCAATCCACCATGCTAGGTCATGTGTGGCTCTTACAGGTATTGATGGCTTCTCTTGTCAAAGTGAAGTTGCTCGCCTGTGACTGGCTTCCTCGTCTAGCCACTGTGCCCACATTTCGCAATTGCCCTCAGGGATGGAAGTGGCTTATCTCATGTTCTCTACTTACCTGAGAAGGACTCAGTTCTCATTAAAGTGTATTTCCTCTAAACTCTGTGTTCACATTTCTTTAATGCCTTTAAAGAAAAATGTGATATTTTAAAAAAAATTCAGGTGTTTTTTCTTTGTTATGGTAGGAATGGCCATTTTTGAGGTCTTCTACATTCTAATTAGAAGTAGAACCTCCTTGGGGCGCCTGGGTGGCTCAGTCGGTTAAGCGGCCGACTTCGGCTCAGGTCATGATCTCGCGGTCCATGAGTTCGAGCCCCGCGTCGGGCTCTGTGCTGACAGCTCAGAGCTCAGAGCCTGGAGCCTGTTTCAGATTCTGTGTCTCCCTCTCTCTCTGGCCCTCCCCCGTTCATGCTCTGTCTCTCTCTGTCTCAAAAATAAATAAAACGTTAAAAAATTAAAAAAAAAAAAAAGAAGTAGAACCTCCTTCTGCTCTTCTTTTTGAATAAATAGTTTTGAAAAAAAGTACACTGCCCTGATGGTCATTTCCTACAATTCGTATTTTTAACCTTTTTCATAGTATACAGTAGGGGTCAGCAAATCTTTTCTGAAAGGGCCAAGTAGGAAATATTTAGGCTTTGTGGACAAAGTAGCAAAATCGTGGCTATTGTGTAGATATACTTATATGACCATTTAAAATGTACCATTTAAAGACAGAGGTCATTCCTAGCTCATTGGCCATGAAGAAACAGATGACTATAGTTGGCCAAGTTCTGGTGTGGAGACAAGTGATAAAATAATTAGAATGTTTTGATGAATAAAAAGCAAGCAAATAGCAGATACTTTCAAGAAATTCTAGGGAGTTCTTTGATACACCATCTACCATGGTATCTACAGTAGTAAGTACCAAAAATGATCGTGATCTTTCAAGACCAGGTAAACTTTTATTTAGTACAATAGAATTGCATAGTAAACTTTAGAAAAGTATTTGTCAGAAATACATTTAGCCATATGAAATCTTTGTTCAAAGCTTCTTCATTCATTCATTCTGCCCAGATATTCTACTACAATTTTGGGCATTGGGCTAATGTGTTTATCTTCAGCACTGAAAATGGGTACAGTCCAATGGAAAACAGACACTGAGAGGTATAAATACAAGGTAGCAATTACAGTAGTATAGGTTTGCACAAGGTGCGTCTGTAGGGTAAGATTCATGACTTTGCCTAGATGTTGGGGAAAGGCGACAGGGAAGACTTAAAAGAGAAGATGATGTTTTGCTAATTCCTGAAAAGGAATTAAGATTTTGCCAGGTAGACAGATTTTATATATCCAATAAATGTTGCCTGACAGTTATGCTTAACAACTGAAGTATTACCATATTGTTGACTTGACTCACTCAAGGTCGTTTTAGAAATGGCTTGACTCTGAGGAAAAAAAGTTAGAAACACATTCCCTCCTTATATCATTACATGCCTGTGAACACTTAAATGAGAGGTAGTAGGTAAGCAGCCTTTAGCAACTGTTTTCACAAACCACTTATCACTGGGTGACATAAAGTGATTAAGTGATATTTTAGCAAGAATAATTTAGTTCCAGCTTTCTAAAAGTTTATTGCTGTTTTTAAATCACTAAATTCTCCAGTCTCTATAATGTTTTTTTTTAAATTATAATTATTGTAGTAAGAATGCTTCAAAGCAGAGACTTTTCTTTTTAGATTGTTTATAGATTTAATAGCTAATAAGATGAGTGAAGAGTGACCATAAGAATTTTTACTTAGGGATGGGAAGTAGAACTTAAGGGGATAAATTACACTTTTGCTAAAGAACACAAGAGTATTGAGTTATTTATGTATTCACTTGTAGCATGTTAATATGCCAGTAAATCTTTTTCCAATTTCTGGAGAATTGGTTAGCTTAATGAAAAAAACAACTGATCATTTTTTATTTGCCTTTTTAAGAAAGCTCCTCTGGAGGATACATTTTACTGAATTATTGAACATAGGCTTTATTGAGTAGGTAATAAGGATTTTTAGTTTGTGGTAAACAAAAGCTAATAGCACTTTGAAGACCTAGATATTCGATTTGGTACATTATTTTCCATAGCAGGCAAACTGAAATCCTTTATAAAATTGATGCATGATATATAACCTTATAAGAAACAAGTTTTATTCCTCTCTATATTTTTCTCTTAGCTTCTGTTAAGTATCAGAATACATATTGAGAACCATAAAAATATTTATATTCATATATAATAATTCCAACCCTTGGAAAGACCCAACAGAAACAACTAACCTCATAACCACATCTTTGTTAGTACCCTCCTCCCCCTAAAAGGCCTCAAAGAACTTTACAGAAATAGGGGAATGATTGGGTAAATTTTGAGTCCATAGATACTACATAGCCATTTAAAGGTAGAAATGATTAATACCATGTAGAAACTTGGAAATGTTTATTATAACCTTTTTTTTTTTTTTTTTTAAAGCAAACCTGAATACCACATTGTTCTGCCATACGATACCAAGTTGGAAAATTGGACAATGAATGCCCAGGATCCCTAGACAATGTAGACTCACTGAACACTGTTAGTACCCTATTCTGTAGGTTCCAGAATGCAGTAATTCTCTCATGTACGATGATCAGGAGAGACGGGTAAATACAAAAGGGACTGAAAGATGGCTTTCAGTAAATGGCTCTTAGTTGCAGGATTTTCTGTATGAGATGGCAACTTTAGATGTTTATATTTGAGCTTTCAGACATTTCCTGAGTCAGCACTGTGGATACAATGTTATTGACTCCCTCTTCCCCAAGATTTTACAGTGTTTGATCTTATTATTAATTGAGTGACTATGAATCCTAAATGTATTGTGGCTTTATTTTCAGGATAAGGGAGATCTTGAAGGCATCTCGAAAATTGCAAGGTGATCCAGATTTGCCAATGTCTTTTACTTTGGCCATAGTGGAGTCCGATTCCACAATAGTCTATTATAAACTTACTGATGGATTTATGCTGCCAGACCCTCAGGTCAGTTTTGAGGCAACTATCAGTAAACAGTGGGGAAAAAAAAAAAAAAAGAAAATTATGACATGTTTTGAAGTGTGAATCAAGCTATTCAACTTCCTTTGCAATATGAAAATTCAAGGAAAAAATGACCTGATTTTCACACCTCAGAAAACTGGCTGTTTTGTTTAAAGTAATATGTTCCTAGGTTTCACAAAAATAATTAGATTTACTTATTCTTTGGAGAATTTCATCATTTCCTAGAGTACTTTATAAAGTCACGATATTATTTGATAATTAACTAACGTGGAATATAAAGGCTTATAAAAGTTTCAGCCAAAAGAATACATCTTTAGAAAATGTTAAATGGGTTGGCATTTTGATAGGAATATTTTAATAAAGTAAATATGTTGTATATGGTTTCTTTATATATTTTGTTGGTGTAATTGGGATAATTACATTAAATATCTATCTGATTTTGCTTTTAAATTACCTTCCATACTGGGGAAAAGGTCCATCCTGATCTTTTTTTTTTTTTTTTTTTTTTTTTTTATTGCAGAATATTTCCCTTAGAAGATGACACCTATTCTTCCTGATGCTTACTTTGGGATTGGATTTGAGATCCGTCAACCTGATTCATCCTTTATCTCAGAGATAGTTAGGGTTGACTTAGTTGGTCCCATTCCATAAGTTTTTCTTTTTGAGGAATAAAACTTTCCCAGATAGAAGAATTTTTTGTTGTTGTTCCTAGGTATAGGATAGTTGCTCTAGATCTTTCTTATCTGGAGACAGTTTAATTATAGTTATACAAATTTATGCTTAGGATGTGTTCAGAGGGGTAGAACACATGTGTTTCTTCTGTCTCCCCCACTCATAGCTGCCTCACTGTTCGTTGCCGCCACGGCTTAGACGTTGTTGAGACTGTCACCTTTTTCTTATTAAATGCACTTAGTGCCTTTTGGCCACTACAGCTAGCCTGGAATGGCATTTCATGGACACCTTGACATCTGGAGAGTTTGCTCAGTTTACTTTTAAATCCCCAAGTTTTCTTCCAGTTGGTTTTTATGTGGCAATTACTGTTGACTTTATACCAAAAGTAAAAATATGCTCATTCCAACCGTAAAAGTACATGTACATGTGGATTAATAGGGACCAGAGAAGTGCCACCTATGAAAGTACGGGGCCTTGCTTTCCATTCTTATTACCACTGCCATTATTGTATCCTGGCTAGAATGTTAGAGAGATGGTGAGGGACAGTGCCAGCCCTAGAAACATCTTTGTTAAGTAGACCCAGTTATTCCACTTTTGTTTAATACCTCCCAATTATGTTGCCTAGAGTATACAAAATTATATGCACAAAGATATTCTAAGTGGTATTAGTTGTAATAACCCAAATTGTAAAACACTTAAAAGTTTAAGGCAGCGGTCAGCAAACTTTTACTGTAAATGGCCAGAAGGGAAATATTTTAGGCTTTGCAAACCATATAGTCTCTCTTAAAACTTCTCAAATGTGCTCTTTGTAGTACGAAAATAACCATAGACAGTATGTAAGTAAGTGGGCATGGCTGTGTTCCAATAAAACTTTATTTACAAATGTAGAGCCATAGTTTGCCAACCTCTGGTATAGGGAAATAGTCATTAAACAGATACAGATAGCCAATGTACCCAATGAATGGTACGTTATGTACTCATTAAACATTAGTAATGAATATAATGAAAAACATGAGAAAATATATAATTAATGAAACAAGATATTGAAGTGTATGAATGGGTAGGACCATGGATGTAAATAACACACCAAGCATATAAAGAAAGGGTGACAAATTACTAACTGCACTTACAGTAGGGTGACAGAGCAATAAATGGATGACTTTGTCTTCTGTTTTTCTTGTATCACTTTTATAATAACAATGTTTTAAAATAAAATATCTTGAGATCAATATTAGTCATCTATCATTGCATAATAATAGTACCACAAACTTAGCAACTTACAATAACACACATTTAATATCTCAAAGTTGGGTTCTTTGTGAGGCTGCATTCAGGCCAGTCTCATCTGAGGCTTGACTGGGCAAGGCTTCCTTGCCTTCCTCGTGTGGTTGTTAGCAGCTTTTGATTCCCTGTGGGCTGTTGGACTGATGGTCTCAGTCCCTAGTGGGCTGCTGGCAAGAGGCCACCCTCAGCTCTTTGCCACATGGGCCTTGCCAGCACAGCTGGTTGTTTTCCTCAAAGCCAGCAAGGGAGAAAGTCTCAGCAAGATGGATCTCATAATTTTACCATGTAATCAGTGTAATATTACAATAAATCCTGTCACGTTGGGCATGTTCTGATGGTGAGAAGCAAGTCACAGCTAACTACTCTAAAAGACAACAGGAGCAAGAATGCAAAAGTGGCAAAAAGGAGGAACGTTATAAAATAGTGTAAAGCATCATTCTTGGTCTGTAGTCATTCCTGACTACTTTCCTTTGATGATATTTGAATTTCACTTTTATTCTTGATGGAAAGTCTTGACAACTCCTTCAGGCTCCCTCTGCTTTCCCGGAAGGTCTGAAAATGCACCCGTTCAAAACAATGTGTGTTTCTGTGGCTCCAGTTGGCAATTTGTAGATCTAAGGATCCTAAGACAGTTTATGATCTATTCTTAGGGTCTCTACCACTTGATTCCTTTTGAGCCTTCTCATCACAGTGCTACAAAAACAGTCTGCATTTTCAGAAAGAAATGTGAGGCTTAATGAATGTTAGATTTGTATGTCAGATCTGGTAACCAGTGAGCTCTTAGGTGTCCACAAGACCAGAAGTATCTTCTGGGGTTAACTCAAAGGAGCATTCCCACAGAAACCTTTCAAACTAGGCCTTGATCATTATAATAGAGGATGGCTTCTCTATTTCAGAACGTCCCCTTCACCAAAGGGGTACAAAGGTTGTACTTCAAAGACTATTCTATCCAAAGCCTGCCAGATACCTGCTAACATGAATAATGGTTGAGAACAGTTTGGAAAGAGAGACAACCCAGATGTGTCGGTCTCATTTGACTGAGAAACTAGGTGAAGGGTTTTCTTCTGTATGATCAAATTAACTGTGTGATTGCAGCCGCTTTCTCTTGTTAGATTGTGGGCTCCGTAAGAACACAGCAAGGAACCGTGTCTTTTTTTCTTTTACGTCTGTGTATCTCATCTCCTTCCACAAACTCGCACGTACTAGGCTCTCCGTAAATATTTAGTGAAAGAATGAATGCAGATTGTAGACTAGTTTAATTATAGAGAGGCTTACTTTTTTGCCTCGAGGCAAACTAAAGGGATCCATTTGGACACCAGAGGGCAGTGCTCAATAAGCACCAAATTTTCAGGCGCTGGGAGTAGGTTAGCTTCAGAAGTGGTGCTCTTGAAAATTTCTTTTCAATCTGTGGGGAGTAGACATAAATAAAAATATAAATAAGTTTTACGTGCTTACATCCCCCCTTTTCCTTTCTGGCCTGCCTGTAAAATTATACTCTACTGACATTAAATATGTGACTTGATTCATGCTTTGTGCAAAATGTAGATCTATATTGAAAAATAAAAGCTTGTTTGGGGCAAGGGTGGGGAGGTGGGTGTTTTTCCTAGACTATGGTCTTATTCATAACCATATGAAGTGACACATTTCATTTTTTCCTTGCAGAAGCCTAATTTATTAAGTAAACTTCAAGATCCCATCACATAGCAAGAGACCCCAGCTCTGAAACACTCACTGAACTGGCTAATAATGTTGGTAAAAGACATAAATTGCTGCCCTAATAAACACAGACTTTCCCTATAAGAGGGTCCTCTCTATGTGGGAGCAGGAACGGGGAAAGGGCATTGCTGACTTCTCTCCAGTGCTGTCTTGGCCTTTGTTCTTTGGAGACCCTAGTCAGTGAGCCCTCTGTGCTGGGATGGATCAGTGGAACATTGGCGAATCTAGATCCAGTGACTCCAGACTAACCTATTTTGCTTTCCAGGGCGTGGGCCTCTCTAGATGAATGTGTTCCTAAAGGTGAAGAACATGAGGGCAGAGGCACTTTGGAATTCGAAGCTCTGATGAGAATAGCAATCTCTTACCAAGTTCATGTGACCTGCATTATTTTTTAACTGAAACTTTTATATGCCTGGAACCAAATGACTTAACCAAAAACTTCTGGTGTGTCATCTTTTTCTGAGCATTTCTGTTCTGAACTCCTCTGTGAGGCCACGTTTTCCATTGCAGCCCCAGCAGGAAGCTTTTCACTAGTGCAGCACAGTGGGTCTTGCCAGAGCTTATAGCTCCTCTATATAGAAGCCCTTTATTCCTCCACCGCACTCTGTTTACTGTGCAGAATAGTGTTGTATCTGAACAGTTAGTACAATTTTCCTTTCTTTCAGACTGATAGCTGTTCCATTCCTTACCACTCTCACTCTTGCAACCTAATCCTTTTCATGATCTTTGAATAAGAACTGCTTGTGCTCGCTAAGGACAGAGGATGGAAAAATCATGTGACTTACTGGGCAGGTGGACTTTTAAAATGTTTTGGTGGATTCTGCGAAATTGAAAGCCATTTGAACCAAAATCAAACAAAAGTTGGCTTTTTAGGTTTCGGGGTGACTGAATGGAGGTAATATTAGGAAGTATTTCCTTAAAGTCACTTCATGCATTTATTAATTTATCTTCAGACATTAGCTGGGCTCCTTCTGTGTGTCTGCAACACTAAGGTAAATGTGGGATACAAAGGTTAATGACATATGACCTGTTCCCTCAAGGAACTCAGATAGCCAATTACAACTCTCCTTAACCAAAATTCTGAAAGGATGTCAGTAAGGGAGGAATATCTGTCATGCAGTGTATGAAGTTTATGCAGTTGACTTGATGGTGAAGAGGTTCAACAACTTTTGGTAAATTGAACAGTTTTCAAACAATCATCGTATGTATATTATTTGTCCCAAAGGACAGAACGTCCCAAAGGTAGCATACAAAGAGATCTTACACAGTGCACCTCTAAGGACTTACTATCTGGCCAGAGAGGAGAAAATCCATGTGTACAAGATAATCTGAGAGCATTCCAAGGCAGTATTCTATATAAAGGCTAAGTTTCAATTGCGTAGCACTTTATTTACGACCAAAGACTTCTGTACTCTTTATTTTGATTCTCCCAGCAGAGCTGATGTTATGTACTTCTTGTTATTAACTTAGTATCCTCATTTACTAGGTGGAGAAATTAGTGCACCCAGTAGCTAAGCAATGGCTTCGTGTAGTAGTAGCAAGTGAGTGGGCAGTGAGGGCAAGAACCAGGTGTCCCAACACCCAGCTCACTGTTCTTTTCAGGATGCCATGCTGCCTGTTTCTTGTGTGGTGCAGAGAGATGTATTAATGTCAAAAAAACCTCTGGGGGAGAAAACTCTAGTGAGTCCTGGAGGGAGTTGGGAAGAGATTTAGGGATCACTTATATTAACTTCTTGTACTCTTGAACAAGAGTGTCAAATGTCAAGCTATTTGTGGATAATTTGGAAAACCATATTCAGAGGCAATATATTTACAAAGTTTTATTCCAGAGAATAAATACATTCATGCCCACGCTGTTTTGCAGGCAAACTTAAAACAGTATTTAGTGTTAAGTGAGAAAGAGCTCAGGAATGTTCCCTGCTTGTTGGAGCTAACTTTCATGTTGGTACAGAGTAGACTCTAGGAACTCTAAAAAAAATTTTTTTTAACGTTTATTTATTTTTGAGACAGAGAGAGACAGACCATGAACGGGGGAGGGGCAGAGAGAGAGGGAGACATAGAATATGAAACAGGCTTCAGGCTCTGAGAGGTCAGCACAGAGCCTGACGCGGGGCTCGAACTCACGGACCGCGAGATCATGACCTGAGCCAAAGTCGGACGCTTAACCGACTGAGCCACCCAGGTGCCCCGACTCTAGGAACTTTTAAATGATCGTTTCACACTCAGTGAGAAAGGGTCTTGCACCTTAAATATCCCCCAGATCTGCTTGCTGTTGCTTGAACGCCTATTGTAATTCTACTTCTTAATCATGAAGCTTTGATCCAACTTGACATTTTTCTAGTACCCCATGGGTGAGGCACAATGCTAAGATTTTGAGAGACTGTAAGCCCAAATATCTTATTATTAGATTGAACAGATAAAATTAATCAGATAAATTGCTATAAGAATTTCTAAATGTTTATTCTTAGTATCTGTACTCACTTCATTACAAACCCGCCATATTTATGGATACCATAAGTGTGCACACCACACTTTGAGTAGCGTGTGTTCGAGCTCAGGTGAGAAGTGATGAGAGCCTGAAGCTCAACAGGAACCCAAGTGTATGAGTCAGGATGAGCTAGATTATGATGCTGTAGCTTCACGGCCGAAGGATTTCCCGGGGTGAAATGCAAAACTGGCCCCCATACACACTGGGCAGGGAGAGAACAGAGAGAGGCAGAGCACTCCAGATTGGTAGATGGCAGTTTTAATAAGCAAGGGATCTTAAATCCAAGGCTTACCTTGGGTGGCTGCAAGATAAGTAGATCGCCTCTCCCACTCTGAGAAAATCGTAACTGGCTTCAGTCACATGTATCGTTGGGATGGTTTCAACAACACATTGCTCTGTCAAACCTGCATCCTTGAAAATGGCTCCCCTGGTGGGATTGGTGGGCAGAGTGTTCATGCCAAGGATAGGGGAGAGGGTGAGGAGCTTCTGATTACCTGGTCCAGCTCTTGGGTCAACCAGTGGTCATGCCCTCTTGATGACATGCAGTAATAACCAGTGAATTAGTTAAAAAATGTTTATTTCTTGGTCACATTACACACCCATTGGACACAGACTTGGAGTCCTTACTCTGAGAATCAGGTCAGCAGAGCCTCTGCCATCTGAAATGTTGTCGGTTCCAGCGGCCGGAAAAAAGTGTTGTAGTCTCACATACTGCAATTAACCACTTCCACCAAAAGCAACATGTCACCTCTGCCCAGCTTTCATTGGCCAAAGGGTCACGTGGCTGGCCAAGATCAGCCTCAAGGAGGAGAGGAAGTACAATTCTGCCATGTTCCTGGACTGAGATAGAGAACAACATTTCCATGTAACGGAAAGGGGAGGAGAGATGGCGACAAGGTAGGTTTAACAACTGATTGGCTGTGGAAACAGGGGAGGAGGAGGGGTTAACCTCATGCTGTTCTAAGTTCCTTGACCTGAATGTGAATGAGTTTCAGGTTACAGTGGGAAGATGGGGACATTGCAAGAAGCACTGGACACCAGGCATCACAAAAGTGGGAAAAGGGACAACTTAGAAGGCTGACAAGGAGAGGAGAGCTTGGAAGACACTTTCCCCACCATTCTGCTCAGGTTCTAGATTTAGAATCTGAGCTAAGAAGGGAGATATTGTAGGTATCAGGAACCTAGGATCACTGTAGACCTACTCTTCTCTTGCGATGTCTCATGGGCTGTTACACAGGATATGTTGCCTGGTCTTCTCTTTATTTCTTAAGAATGAAAAAAAAAATGTGCCTACCGTCTCAGGAGTATAGTTGAACCCTGTGAGAATTTTTCTGAAGGAAGCTGGTTAAGCGTGGATGTGTAGATGGGGCTGGGTTTGTGAGAGAGAACCCAAGAGGGCTTCTTTTCTGGGATGGATATTTATCAGGAGGAATCATGAACCTGATGTATTTGTACAGATCTAGGGAGCTGTCAGAGTGCATTAGCATGGGATGGGGAGAGAAAGTTGGGGGGTAGATAACCAGTCCTCAGGGTTTCTTATCAGTCCATGCTGCCATCTGCTGTGCTGCTCACATCACACTACAGTGACTGTGTCCCACACAAGTTACCACTGTGTCCTCCCAGCCCCGGGCCACAAGATCTTTCAGTTCTGAGTCTGTCCCATCTATTCCTCTTGGGCACTTGGAAAATATTTTGTTCTGTCCCTGAACTCCATGGGCATATGGGGGTAACTTGCAGGCTGTTTTGGGTCCTCTTCATCTAGATACACGTCCTCAGCCAGGCAGTCTCTGCCGTGTCCCCAAAATGCGGGGTAAGTGACCCTAAGGGCCTGGGGTCTGTGAGGCTTTCCCTGAGCCTGGAGGCAGCAGCCAGAAATGAGAGGCTGGGTGCTGGCCACAGATCGCCCTCACAAAATGAGGGAGTTGCCCAGTTTCCTGGACTATCTATTGTGTCTCCTCTAGACCAGGAACTCAGTCCAATGAGGTCAGGGCAGAGGAGACAAACATAAGCCTCTGCTTAGTGACCCATTCAAGTGTCTACCTTTTCTGCTTTTACTCTCCCTGCCATTCCCCATCCCCCACCCCCCAGTTTTATCTTATCTTAGGATTAGAAAAAAAAACTATAACCATTTCCAGATCTATTTTTCTTCCAAACATATTGTTTTTACCAAGATTTCAGGTTTTGAAATTCAAAAGGCAAGAATTTGCCTCCTTTGTTCTGTAGTCTAATCCCATCCCTGAGGCAGTGTGCCAAGAAATCCTGTGTGGGAAAAGGTTCACAGGTAACAAGAATTACTGAGAAGGGAAAACATATCATTTAATATATCAAAATATTATCCTGTGACATTCACAAACAGAAGGTGTTAATTATCATTAACACACGTATTTATACTCACAAGAACTATTTAATTTTCCGAGTGTACATCTTATTTTACCCATCAAACCACATCCTACCTGTCAGTAGTGCAGTACTTGGCACAGAGTAGGAGCTCAATAAATGTTTTGTTTGATGATGTTCAAATGTTCAGAGAGGGACTGCTCATCATCCAGTCCTATTCCTGCCCATTCTAATGACAGGACATGTATTGGAAGCCTCTCTGCCCTGTGAACCCCATGTAGAAAGAGGAGCCCTAAGTTCCTTGGGCCATCAGAGATCTCATCGCATGCTATATGCTCCTGTAAACATGCTTATGCTATGAGATCCGTTATATTTTGATCCCTTGCCTTAGTTAATTTTAGGGATCAAGACGGGGATTTCTAAACAAAATATATCTGCCTGAAAAGCTTACTTAATATTTTATTACACATTCTGTTCTATGCTAAAGCTGTTCATTTTCATTTAACCATTCTGGAGGGGAATGAAGACATGCGAACACTGCTGAATTTAGAAATCCCTCTTAGAAATGGTAATTTCCTACTCAACTATAAAATTATGGTGATGATACTTCTGTTGATGATTTTAGAGGGGGATACTGCAGTTTTAAATGCTTTTTTTTTAACATTCATTTTTGAGAGAGAGAGACAGGGCATGAGCAGGGGAGGGGCAGAGAGAGAGGAAGACACAGAATCTGAAGCAGGCTCCAGGCTCCGAGCTGTCAGCACAGAGCCCAATGCGGGGCTCAAACCCACAAACTGTGAGATCATGACCTGAGCTGAAGTCAGATGCTTAACGGACTAAGCCACCCAGGCGCCCCTGTGATTTTATAAAGGGGCAAAAACTGGTTACCTCTTCTCTCATCCCCTATTAGAAAATCTGGTTCCTGTAAATATAATCACGTAGGTGTGCTTTTCCTGGACTGTAGGTTGTAATCTTAATCCTTCAGGCTTAAATGAGTATAATTCCTCCACTTTGGGCCTTGCCATTGCACTTCTGCCGGATGAAGCCATCAGTGCAGGCACTACCTGAGATACGGTCTGTCTCTGCATTTTGGTGCACCTGTAATTGAGAAGTCTGGCTGCATGGACCCTGTGTCATCAATACCTACATCACTTGCTCCCACCTCTGCCCATTTTTTAAAAAACGCCCTCCATTCTAGGCTTTAGATAATCCATCATCAGAAATGTGCTCCTTTGAATTTTTGAGGCTCAGGAGGATTTGAAGGCAGAGCTGACTTCAGACCATCCAGTGGGAGATGGTGATGTGGGAGGGTTACGTAATCTCCTTGAGCCTCAGTTTTCTCATCTGGAAAATGATGGACAAAGTATGTCCTTCTAGGTTGTGTTTTCCTCACACATTGAGAGGATTGTGTGGGGATAAGGGGAGCCTGGTGCATAATAAGCTATTAGTGTTCCTCACCCACCCCGCTTTGTGGTCTCCAAGCCCTTCCCACTGAGGTGCACCTTGCCACCTTAGGAGGGAATACATGATAACCAGTTGAGGGCCAGGCCTCCAAGAAATGGAACCTAGATGTGCAGGAGGGTAAGAAGGAGGTACCAGATGAAGTAAGAAGGCACTAAAGATAAACTCTGTCTTTGGAAATTTTTATCAGGCCTAACCCTGCTGCTGCTGTAGCTGCTGCTGCTGCTGATGGTGATGACAACGACAATTATGATGATGATGATAAAATTTTTTGGTCCCATTTTGGAAACCCCTTTGAACTTAGATAAATTGCACAGGAATAAGACTCGCTATGTAGCTGGAGGCTTACAACAAGTAAGGGAAATTTCCACTGCAGGGAAATTGTATCGGGACAATTCATGGAGTTTCAAACAACCAAGTTAATCTTAGCTCAACACAGCACAAAAGCACATTGAAAAATTCCCTCTAAAGAGAAGCTGGACTGTTCAGGGTGGGTTTAAGTCATGGGACCCGGCATGGAGCCTTCTGTTGATGGTGAGGATTGGGCCTCTTCTGAAGGGATGAATAAGTAAAGAAACATGAAATAATAGCTAACAACATATCTATATAGCATGCTTACATTAGAGTGCAGGATGTAGGGTGTATTTTGCTCCCTTCTGTGTTCCCAAAGCTTGTAGGAAGGACAGTGCCTGACACATAGTGGAGGTTCCAAAAATATTTGTGGCAGGAAATAAAAAAATGAATACATCTAAAATAACGTCAAGTGATGGTAATACTTGAAGAAAGTAAAGCAGAGTAAGGGAACAGAGTGGAACCAGAATGCAACCTCAGGTGGGATAGTCAGGAATGGCTTTTCTCTGCAGACAGCATTGGAGCAGAGGCCAGAATGCAGTGAAGGAATGAGCCCAGCGAGTAACTGGGAGATTAGCCTTATAGACAAAAGGAGAGCAAGTACAAATGTCCTGAAGTGAGATCATGATGGATTTTGCATTTCTAATAAGCTCTCAGTTGTTGCCAGTGTAGCTGGTCCACGAACCACACTTTCAGTAGCAAGTGTTCAAGCTACAGCTTGACCCTGGAGTCAGTAACTAAAGTGAGGAGGTCATGGAACTGAGAAATGAGGTCACTGCATGAGAAAAAGAGGATGAAAAGCTGCATGTGCAAAATAACCCTATTTATGTAAAAAATATATGCAAAAATGGATATTAAAAATATTAAGTGTTTTCCTCAGTGAGATCACATTTTAGGTAATTTAAATTCTCTTCTTTTTAGACTATTGCAAAATTTCTACCATGTGTATTTGGTATTCAGAAAAAAAATTTATTTTGGGGATGCTTGGGTGGCTCAGTTGGTTGTCCAACTCTTGATTTTGGCTCAGGTCATGATCTCATGGTTTGTGAGATCATGCCCCACATCGGGTGCTAACTAGAGCCTGCTTAGGATTCTCTATTTACTCTCTCTCTCTGCCCCTACCCTCCACTCTCTCTTTCTCTCTCAAAATAAATAAATTTTTTTTTTTTTTAGAAAGAGAGAGAGCGTGAGCAGGGCAGAGATGCAGAGGGAGAGAGAGAGAGAGAGAGAGAGAGAGGAGAATCCCAAGCAGTCTCCGTGCTCAGTGCAGAGCCTGACCAGGGATTGATCCCATGACCCTGGGATCATGACCAGAGCCAAAATCAAGAGTCAGTCACTCAACTGACTGAGCCACCCAGGCGGCTGAGGGAAAAATATATGTATTTATTTATTTTTATTTTTTATTTTTAAAAAATGTTTTTTAATGTTTATTTATTTTTGAGAGAGAGAGAGAGAGATCATGAGCGGCGGAAAGAGAGAAGGAGACACAGAATCTGAAACAGGCTCCAGGCTCTGAGCTGTCAGCACAGAGCCCGACACCAGGCTTGAATTCGGGAACAGCGAGATCATGATCTGAGCCAAGGTCGAACGATTAACCAACTGAGTCACCCAGGGGCCCCTGAAAAAATTTTATTTTTAAATTAAAAACAGAACATATGTCTTTAGTTAAAACTCTGATTTCAAAATGTACACAATATTTTCTAAATTAAAAATATTAGTATAGACATATGAGAATTGGCTGGGGTTTGTTAGGAAAGTCTTCACAGAGGGGATGATTTTGAACCAAATCTTGATATCTAAGTAAGTGAAACCTAAGTGTGAGCTCTTAACAACTTCTTTTCTTATTTTCCTTTCCTAATGTGGGAGTGGGGAGGGTATGTGGGGTGCGAGTAGTGTATTAGTTATTTCTTGCTGTGTAACAAATTATTCCAAAACTCATCTGCTGAAGACAGCTAACATTAATTACCTTACAGTTTCTGTGATTTAGAAATTTGGGACCTGCTTAACTGGGTGGCTTTGGCTCAGGATCTCTCATGAAATTATCATGAAGACATTGGCTGGAACTGTCATCCTCTGAAGGCTTGACTAGGGCTGGCCAGGGGATCCAAGATGCTTGGCAGGATGCCTCAGTACCTCGTCATGTGGAACTCCCCATAGGCCTGTGTGATTCTCTAGAAAGAGATGTGGCAGCTGGCTGCACTCAGGGTGAATGATGTGAGAGAGAGGGAATGGAGGAAAGAGAATGCCTTTTATAACACATGTGACACTTTGGCTTTATTCTATTCATTCATAGAAGCATGTCACTAAGTACAGTCCAAAATGCAGGGGAGAAAAATTAGAGTCTACCTTTTGAAAGGAGACTGTGCATATATTTTTAAACCACCACAGGTGGAATGGGCTGTGATAGTTCAAGGGCATTCTAATTTTCATTTAAAATGAACTGTATAAGATTATAGAATACTGTGGCCTGCTTTGTTAGTCATTTGGCATGCCTGATGTTAGCAGAGTACCAGGTGGAAAAGATGAAGGGTAGAAAGACATGGTGAGGAAAACATCTAGAAGATAATGTGAACCACAATGTAATTTTAAGTTTTCTAGTAGCCACATTGGAAGATATCAAAAGAAACAGATACAATTAATTTTAATAATATGTTGCTAGCCCAGCATATGCAAAATATTCTTTTACATGTACTCAATATAAAAGTTATTAATAAGATATTTTACATTCTTTTTTGTCTTACTACCCTTTGAAATCTGATATGTATTTTATATTTATAGCCCCCCCCTCAATTTGGATTAGCACTGTTTCAAGTGCTCAATAGCAACATGTGGTTAATGGTCACCATATTGGACAATTTAAGTCTTGAGAGCTAGGCCAGAAACCAGTCACTGAGAAAGTACTTTGGGCAGAATCCATCATGCAAATAGCGAGCCCAATAAAGGACTTAAGCTGAAGAGTAATATGATCAGACTTCCTTCTGTTTTAGAAATCACTCTGACTGCCTATGTTTAGGACCTGGTGGGATAGAGTAGGCATGACTGGCCTAAGAGACTATTAGAATATTCTGGGGCACCTGGGTGGCTCAGTAGGTTGGGCGTCTGACCTCGGATCAGGTCATGATCTCACGGCTCGTGAGTTCGAGCCCCATGTCGGGCTCTGTGCTGACAGCTCAGAGCCTGGAGCCTGCTTTGGATTCTGTGTCTCCCTCTCTCTCTACCCTCCTCCGCTCATGCTCTGTCTCTCTCTGTCTCAAAAATAAATAAACATTACAAACAATTTTTAAAAGAGACTACTGGAATATTCTGTGTGAGAGTTTGGATGAGGCTGGTTACAATGAAGATGGGGAAGAAAAGATATAGATAGCAAGGAGGTGGTTTGTAATTGGTTCAGTGATTTCTTGGATGGAGGGAAGTAGGTGGTCAGAAGAGAGAGAAGCCTAGAATGATTCCAAGGTTTGAGTGGTTGACAGGATATAAAAAGGAAACACAGGACACAACATAGTTTGTCCTGGGAAGGTGGCAAAGGAAGATTACAAATGTAGATTTGGAAAAGTTTTGATTGAAATAATTGTGCAGGCGAGAGGTAGAGATATCTCACAGACAACTGGATGGATAAATCTGGAGCTTAGCAGAAAAAAAAGAAAACAAAACCCAGCTTCAAGTAGAATCATTACAGAACTTATTAGAACCTTCTATGTGAAATTACTATGAAATTACAGAGCAGTTTGGGAAGTTCCAGGCTCTCAGTTTCTTGTCGTGGAGGCAGACTTAGCTGAGAGGAAGGAGCAGAGCCACCTCATGTATAGGCCTCTGAGCAGTGGGCACCAGGCTGGGGGTCCTGCTTTCCTAGCCCAGTGACCCGGTTGCTGGGGAGCAGGAGAGATGCTATGGGAGCCACGCCGAGTGGTCATCTCAGAGGGAGGCAGGAGCCCCTGGGCCTAAACATTGTGTTGTGTCATTGAGGAGGAATGGAGGAAGCGAAAGTGTCTGGATAAGGCATCAGAAGTTAAGAATTCCTGTCCTGGAATGTGGTCGTTTACCTCATATGTTGTCTCCACCTCTGATAGTACCTGTCCTGTGAGTGAAGTGTGACTCGTAACCTCTTCCTCTTCGTGACTAGAGATGGTGCCTTAACTCAAGGGTTGCAGACTGCAATGCCTGCAAGGGCCAAGCGGGGCACCTGTAGGAGTGAAGTGAATGCAGAGAGCGCACAGTGTGCTCGGCCAACGGGAGCAGCTGAGGCTCAGCTCCCGGAGATTTTCGTGAAGCGGCAGCAGGAGCCTAGTTGCCAGATATTTTGATTTTTTGTGCATGCAGATTTTTTTGGTGAACTTTTCAGACTTTTAAATATTGGATGAATTGTATTTAAGCATTGCAAACCAAACAAAATATGTCTGTAGGCTCTAATCGGCCCACAATCCACCAGTTTTTGACATCGGTCTATTTATGCCATTATATATCATGCTTGTTTGTATTTTTCTACTTATGTTTCCTACTGTAACCACCATTGTTCATATGGGTTGTTTCTGTTTGCTTTGCTTGCTCATTTGTTTCTATTCCCCTTCTATAATGGGTCAGACCCTATTTGTTGATTTATTTCGTATTTGGAAGGTGGACAGAGCTACAGGAGGTGCTAAGACCTTTCACTCTTTTAGGACCTAAAACAGCAGACTGTATGGAAAATGACATATTCCCCTGGCAGATTCAGGCCTCACAATTGGGGTAGGAGAGGAGTAGCTAAAGACGCAATTGGCCATGTTTTGGTGATGACTCTTCCAATAAACTGAAGATTATTTAAAGTAGATCCATATTTAATAACAAAATGAAACATCAAAGTCATTTATGAGGGTAGTAGGTCTTGTGATGAGAAAATGTTACGTTTTCCAGGGCTCAAAACTAAACATTTATTTTTAAAAATTGAAGGAAGAATGAAATGAAATAGAAAGTACAAGAAGAAAACAAGTGAGGGAAAATGGGAGAGAAATATGTAAGATAAAATGGATGTACTATGCATTACCCATGGATGTTATCGAGCTATGTGCTTTAAGTTTGTAGAAGAGAGGGGATGCTCTTTCATCATGCTTCTTATCCCTCCCCCCTCTTTCCTACCTATGGACAGAGTTGCTATAGATCAGTGACATTCTAGGACACTGGACCATGTTTCCCAGTAAGTCCATTAAAAGATCATGGGCTATTCATTAAAAGTTCGTGCACAATGTCCACACAAAGACTTATACACAAGTGCTCATAGCAGTTTTATTCATAATAGCCAAAACCTGGAAACAACTTGAATGTCTATCAGTAGGTGAATGGATAGATGAACTGTAGTGTATCCATACAATGGAATACTACTCAGGAATAAGAAGGAACAAAAATTATGATACACACAACAAGATGAATGACTCATGAAACATTCTGTTGAACAGAAGTCAGAGCCCAAAGAGTTCATACTATATGATTCAATTAAAAACATTTTTTTAATGTTTGTTTTTGTTTGTTTGTTTACTTATTTATTTATTTAGAGAGGAGAGTGGGGGAGGGGCAGAAAGAGAGGGAGAGAGGGCATGGAGCCCAATGCCGGGCTCAATTTCACAACCATGAGATCGTGATTTGAACCAAAATCGAGGGTTGATCAATCGACTGAGCCATCCAGGCACCCCCTATGTGACTCAATTTATATGAAACCCTTAAACCCAGGCAAATCTAATCTATGGTAACAGAAAATATATCTGTGATTGCTTGGGGCTTGGGGTGGGGGCCATGGAATAAAAAAAAAGCATGAAGGAATTTTTGGTGGGGTTGGGTGATAGAAATTATCTGTATCTTGATAGTGGAGGTTACATGTGTGGTTATATGTTTCAAAACTCCTCAAACTTACACTTAAAGTAAGTATATATTGTTCTATGTGAATTATACCTCAGTACAGTTGATTTAGACAAAAAGGTCATGTACAAAGGTATAGCTCTCTCTGCTGCTCTCCGGTACCTTTCTCACCTGTGCTAAAGAAGCAGTTATTAGATCTAGCTCTCCTTTCTGCTTCCAAATGGCATAAATGGGGAGAAAGCCAGGGCCTTTCTGCTTGGGACATGTCCAGCTAACCTGTGGGTCTCACCTTGCATCATCAAGCATTTTTACCTGTTTGGTTTTCTATCTCCATTGATGGCAGATGAGATGTGGTGAAATCCTGAAGTTGGGTTTGGGCTTATGGGGAGAAAAGGTGTTCCTGCTCTGAGCATTCAGGCTTACTCAGGTGCTTGCCCTAGCCCAACCTACAAAGGCTCTGCATCAATAGGTGTGTGGATAAATGGTGTAGGAGGCCAACTTCAGCTGTGAACAGGACTTACTTTGCTTTTCTTTACAATTGTTCTATAGGTAGATAGCTCCCTCAGTGGAATTTTGAAGAGGGGTAGCTAAGGTTGAGGACATGATTTGGGTATTTCTAGGAACTTGGGTAAATACCATCTAAACATCATAATTATTTCTAAGATAAGTCTTCCATAGACCTACCACGCTCATTCAGGCCTCAGTACCTTTGCACATATTATGGCTTCCATCAGTCTGCCACACTCTCTGGCTGGCCAAATGCTTACTTTTCAAGGTCCAGCTTGAGTCATTGTCCCTAATCCTTTCCAGTGACCAGTCTCAAAGCAGATCTATGTATTTCTTGCTACATGATACAAAAGAAGGGAAAAGGGCTTGAGTGTCCTACAAGTCTGGGTTCACATCTTGACCTGCCACTTGCTATGTGACTTTGAACAAGTTATTTATCCCCTTTGAGCCCCAGTATTGTGTGTGTGTGTGTGTGTGTGTGTGTGTATGTGTGTCTATAGGCACTAAGGCTTAGTGATATATTTATGTATTTTTATCTCTAAAATAATGATGATAATTCCTACTTTTTAGCATTGTGCATATTAGATGAGATAATTAAAGTATATAATTTGCAAAATGAAGATGCGTAATATATTCTAGCTATGATGATTATTAGACTCTGGTGGCAATAACACCTATAAGGCTGTTCTTGCATGTAGGTGTGGACATGTGACATGGAAACAATAGAATATGACTGCTGTGTGTCACTCCTGGAGTGAGAATTTTAGGAGAGGGTATGTACCTTCTCCATCTCTGTCACCAGCAACACCTACTTTGCAAGGAACAAGCTTATTTTATGTTAGCATTATGTTAGGTTAGGTCCCTGACATCCTAGGGTTTATTTATTATATCAAGCTAGTGTTAATTACTCCAGTGAATTTAGAAATTGGCACTTTGAGGTGAGGGGTTAATGGCAGAGAAACCTAAAATACATTGTGTTGACTGTAGTTAGATGGTGGGTGGCTCAGACACTGATATGGAAGGCTGGGAAGATGGAGACCCATGGAAGAGAGGGGAAAGAATTTGGTAAATCTGCTGCTGGTATAATTTATAAGGTAGGCCAGGTGCCAGACAAGCTTTTTGTCTCCAGATCCTGGTTGTCACTTACTGTGTTTAGTGAGATAGATATGCTCAGGCAAGATTTGGTGTGTTTGAGAATGAAATGAAAAGGGATTAGATACAGTCCAAAAATGTGATGCTTTTCTGGGACTGGAAAAGAAAATACTTATTGACCCCAACTAGTCAAAGATATGCCTGAAAAAGGCTTTGAGCAACAGAGGTCCACTTAAAAATCGCAGTTTAGTAGATGCCATGTTAGCCTCCAGAAAGGCTATAAAATAACTAGGGATTGTTCTCTACCCTCAAAGAGTTTATAATTTACTAAAAAACTTTAAAAAAAGACATGTACAAATAACTGTGGTGGGAGACAGTTAATTATCACAACATGCTGCTTTAAATAATGGAAGAATTACAACCTTCTGGAAGAGCCCAGAGTAGGGTTCTCATGGGGAATGAGGAGCTTGGACCTCGGTAACATATCAAACCTTCAGACCCATGAATGAATGAACCTCAGTTATCTTTCCAACTCATTTTCATCTTTTTGAAATGTGAGGGTTCAAATTTGGTCTGTGGGGTAGTAGCATTGAGGCGATGCCTCCAGCAAGCCCATGACTTCTCCACTGATGTTCTTTCCTGACTTTACAAGTCATTTGGACTAAAACTTGAAAAGGTTCCCCCTCTTCAAGTCTCATTTCCGTAAAGGCAGAAGAGGACCCTGTTTGCCTCATCCTTTTTCAACTGCCCCAAGAGTATGAGATGCCCCAGACTTTAAAGCACACAGATTGCTTGTTTTTATTGTCTCTTGTTTTCTAATAGTCATTCTCTGGGCAAAGAGAATTTGCAGCTTCTTATTGTTTCCCGGCATGAGTCTAGTACCTTGTTAGCTTGTTTTTATTGTCTCTTTGGCTCTGCAAGGCATTTATCTAAATATAGAATGGTACAACACTATGGACAGGATTGGAATAAGATAAAATTCTTTCCAATCAATTCCCTTGCATTTTCTAGGGAACAGTAGGTACTGTTCTTTTCTCCGAGTGGCAAGAGTGGGCAGCAAAAAGAAATTATATTGAGCTGTGGCACTTTCCACCCCAGAAGTCAATCACTCCAAGACCTTCCAAGGTAGGAAGTCCAGAGTGGTCAATGCTCTGGATGCTGGCTCTCCTGTGACCTTAGGCAAACCACACAATGATGGTCAGCAGCACATACCTGCCCATTGGGGCAATGTATGGAAGGGGCACAGGCATCAACAGTCCCAGACTGGATCTCTTGCCTGGCCACTTATTTCAGTGGGACCTTGGGTAAGCTAGTCAACCCCATCTATAAAATTGGTGATCCTAATGAAACCTATCTCTAGAGTTCTTATGGGGGTTAAATGAGATGGATATATGTAAATTATTCAGTAGATTTTCAAGAAATGGTAGCTATTATGTTTTGTTGCCTGATATTTTATAGCATTAATGTTTCAAATGAGACCATATCTTTAATTTTGTTTCTAGGAGAAATAATCTATATAAATTTATTTATGATATTAATAAAAAGCAGCTCTCACCTAGAATCAGATACAAGTCTCTTGTTCCCTTCATTCTGATGAGAGGGTTTCATTACTGGAGGCAGTGCCATATAGTGGTTAGAGCAGGGACTCTGGCACTAGTCTTTGGGGCTCGAATCCTAGTGTGTGATCTTGAGCAAGTGGCTTAACTTCTCTGGGACATAATCCTTTATCTGCAATTCTAAAATGATACTTTCATGTGCATTACCACACAGTATAGATCTTCCTATTTTTGGTGCAGAAATATTGTGGTTGAGTCTAGAGGACTCCCTTAGACCCTGATGGGGCTTCTGCCATATATGTTACGTGCATCCTGTTATCTTTATGACATCTGAATTCTGAATTCCAAAACTCATCTGGTTCCAAGGGTTTTGGATAAGAGAACTGTGATATACCCTCCTAAGATTATTTTGAGTTACATTAACTTCATGTAAGCCCCTTGGAGCCTGATTAGCTATGACTGTCATCCTTGGAACAATCCTTTGAGAGAGTAATTATTATCCCATTTTATAGATGAGGAAACTAAGATACAGAGAAGTTTAGCTGCATGGCTCATATGTGGTAGAGCTGGAATCCAAACAAGGCCTTTCTGACTCCAAACCCCAGGCATTCTCTTGAAACAGATCAATTCCCAGGGCCCTGTACATGCCCCCACAGAGCCAACCCTAGTTAAGATCCCACTCAGAGAATTAGGGTCTATGGTTAAGGAAACACCATAAACCGGGTCTGCCCTCTCCAGACACCTCCACGGGCAGACCAGCGCTCTTGTGGGCTCTCCGCCCCCTTTCCACAGCCATACAGAGGAGGGAGGAGTAGAGAGCTGCCAACCGCACGGCGTCATGAGAGAGCCAGCCCTGCACACGCTGGCCAGCTGCACTCCTGTGTCAACTTGGGTCTCTCCAGAAGCTGACAGTAAGAAAAGGACTTCAGTGCTAACAGCTGATTTGTGAAACACAGGAAACATCATTTGCCATTCGGCAGTGGAGAAGTGATCCAGAGAAGGGAAGGCAGCCAGTAGTAGGTATGTTATGCTATTTCTCACAGTGAGCGACTGAAACTCCACAGGGAAATGTGAGTCACGGAGTAAAACACATGTCTCAGAATGATCCCACCCAGGGGATGAGAGAACTGAGGTATTTATACTCCATCTCTGGAGAGTCCTTGATTGAGGGCGACTCCCAGGGATGTCCTTGGCAGGCAACCAGAAACAGCGTGGCCTTCCTCATTCTGAAATGTGAGGTCTAAGCGATGTGAGTGAAGCATTGACAGGGTCTGTGACACACTCTTTAGCACAGTTCTGTGCAGTAGCAGGAATAGCTTTATTTGTGAAAAGCCCAGGGTGGATGATGTCTCACTCACTGTGAGTTTGATATCCACAGACAGACCTACCTACCCTCACAAAAATTCCCACTGTGCTGCCTGCCATGGTGCCTGAAATTTGTGTCACAAGTTCCTAGTTCTCTAGAGGCCACCAATAAAATGTCGGCACACTACCCAGGAGAATTAACAAATGAGCTATGACCTTTCCTTTCCTAGCTAAGAGACCTGCCTCTAGAGAATGGGACTTGGAGCAAAGAGGTTTTAATGGAAGAAATACTAAAAAAAAAAAAGTTCTGGATAGGGGTGGGAGTAAAGGAAGAACATTAAGAAACGAGTCACCACCATTGAAGACCTTACGTAATCTGTGGTGCTAGCTACCAGGTCACAGATGGACACAAAGGGGAGCCTCTAAGGACAGTGGGACCGAAGGGGGACCAGAAGGGTCTCTCAGACAAGGAAGGGGCCCAAAGGGATATTTTCTTGTTCCCCAGTTTTACCCAGATCAGGGCCTGGGAAGGAAGACTCCCATCACTGCTGCTGTGACAGTGAGCTCCAGGAAGACAGTGACCGTGTCTTCTTGTCTGTGTCCCCAGAGCTCAGCACAGTGACTTACCTCACTGAATAGACCTGTCACGAATTCACTTCCCTGCTCTCGTTTCACCTGCTTGTTCCTTTCAGATGTTTCTATAAGCAACCCTGCATTCATACCAATGAGCTTTCCATATCAACATTTCGCCTTCTGTAAAAAGAGCAACACCACCACCAACAACTTATTTATTGGCAGTGAGACCTTGGACAAATTACTTAACCTTCAGTTTACTAGACAATAAAAATGAGAGAATGCCCCTGACTTCCTGAGCTCGTAGTGTGGACTCAATGGGGTTGTTATGAACAGAATTGTGCCCCCCCACCCCCCCAGCAAATTCGTATGGTGAAACTCTAACCCTATTTTTGACTATTTGAAGTCAGGGCCTATAAGGAGGTAATCAAGTTAAAATGAGGTCGTAGGGTTAGGCCTTAACCCAATAGGACCTGTGCCTTTATAAAAAGAGGAAGAGACTCTAGAGATCTCTTTCTGTCTCCTTGGGTGCACAGAGGAAAAGCCCTGTGGGGACCCAGTGAGAAGGTGGACGTCTGCAAGCCAGGAAGAGAGGCCTCAAAATAAACCAGATTTTCTAGCACCTTGGTCTTAGACTTCTAGCTGCCAAAACTGTCAGAAAATTGATTTCTGTTGCTTAAGCCACTCAGGCTGTGGCTTTTGTTATGGAAACCCTAACAGACTAATATGGAGGTAACTCATCTAAAGGGCTTTGCTACAGAGCCTGACACAAGGTGGGGATTCATTAAGTGCAGCTGTTGTCATTCCTTATTGCATCCAATAAGAATACCTTTCTAGAAGAGAAAGAGAATCTGGAAATGCTGATACCAAACAGTTTGAAAATCCCCTTTAAGCTCCTGACGAGAAATTGAGGACATCAGAAAGAAGGCAAACCACACTCACTGAAGTTTTCCAATCCTATTTCTGCGTATAAGGCATAATGATTTGTGTCAAATAATACGCCTGCATCTTTCCTCTGAGGAATTTTACGTGCTCATGCCAACAACTTATACATCAGGCAAACGTCTGTGTCCCGAGGATGAGCTAAGGGAATGTCTGAGATGGCCCGGTGCCTGAGGCCAGGACCGTGCGCAGAGGGGCGCTAATAAAATAATTGTGTTTGCTTCACTCTCTCTGTAGTTTAGGCTGTGCAGTCTGGAAGCAGGCCAGGCTGGTCTGTTTTAGGAATTGCAGCGTTGAGTTTACAGTATAAGACAGATTTTACTTCAAGCAGGCCTTAACCAATAATGGCCTTTTAGAAGTACAGCTAGCTGTGACTCATGGGCACATCAGGGTGAGGGACCTCCCAAAACTCTATTCTTTCACTAAAACTCTGAGGTTCTGGTTTCTTAATGTTGTTTACATTCCTCAGGACACCTCTGTTGGCCCCTCCACGTGGACTTCTGGGCTACGGACCTCCTGTGAGCAGGTGGGGGAGGGGGAAGAAGAGGCCTCTCAAGCAACTACAGTTCTTTTTGTTTGTATTTTCAATCCAAATTCATGCGTTGGATATGGTACTAAAATCCATAAATCCATTTGGGAAAACAGAACCATCTGGGCTCATTGGTCAGAGTTCTAAATGGTGTAGAAAGAAGGAAAAAAATGTGACTTCTCATAAATGGGAAGGGGGTTGCCTTGGCTTAATTGAAAGCAGTTGAAAGGATTCTTTTGTCTGTTTTTTTCCCCTTAAGTTTTTCTTTAAATCAATGTTGTCCAATTGTCCTCAGAGACGACATAAGGCACAGTTGAAACTTCTATTGTCCTTTGCTGTTACTGCCTCTCCATCAACCTGGCTTCACAGGGTATGATGTTGTGGCCTATAGGATTTCTTGCCATTTATTCCTCTCTTGCAGATGAATGAAGTGCTAAAATATGGTTCATTAAACTCACTTCTTTTTGTATCTCCCAGACACTAAGTATTCTTTGATTCAATGTTGATTCAACATATTCATTAAACCCAAACATTTACTCAACACTCACCAGGTTCCAGACCCTTTTAAAGGCAGTGGGGATGCTAAGGCAAATGAGACACAGATCCTGCCTTCAAAGAGCTCCTGTTTAATGGGAGAGCAGAGAATTCATTCCTAACACATGACCACAGAGGAGGACAGAGCATGGAGAAAGTCTTTGAAGAGAGTACCAAAGGATTTGACAGTGACCTTCCATGAGGGAAGAAAAAGAGAGGAGCATTAGTGGGAAGAAAGATGAAATGAGGAAAAAGAAGCAATATGCAGGTTGTTTTCGAGAGAATCAGTCATTCTGATGTATGGATGAAGGCAGCTGGTGATGTCAGTGTATATTGCAGACAAGTTTAGGTTGAACACCAGGAAGGTAGCCTCAGTAAGTGAAAGCCTGAACGGAAGAATCTTTCTCATCTCGAGCTGCACTAAATAGTAATTTAGCAAAGGAAGGAAGGGTGGAAGAAAGGAAGGAAGGAAGGAAGGAAGGAAGGAAGGAAGGAAGGGAAGAAGGATGGAAAGGAGGGAGGGAGGAAGGGAGGGAGGGAGGAAAGGAAGTCACCTTATATGCTTGGTAAAAATTTGTATATGAATCTGTCTGCCTCCATTCCATAATTCCAACCCCCCTTCCCAGAAAGAGTTGAGAGATTGGCCCACCAGAGTTTCTCTTTAAGAGAAACTTATAAGATACAACTAATAAACACCAAATTCATTGTTTGCCTGGTTTCTCAGAAGATTGGGGAATGGACTGACCTTGCCTTAAACCCATGAGAAGTGCACTATCTTAAGAAAAGCAACGGGGCACGTGGGTGGCTCAGTCGGTTGAGCGTCCAACTTCGGCTCAGGTCATGATCTCACAGTTCATGAGTTCGAGCCCCACATCAGGCTCTGTGCTGACAGCTCAGAGCCTGGAGCCTGCTTTGGATTCTGTGTCTCCCTCTCTCTCTGCCCCTTCCCCATTCATGCTCTGTCTCTCAAAGATGAATAAACGTTAAAAAATTTAAAAAAAGCAATGACAGTATGATATCTTTTATTACATAGGGTGATATAAAGATGGATAAAATTAAATATATATTATGATGTGCTTTGAACATTGTAGTAAATTAGCATGTAGCTTTGAATTTGTTATGCTCATGGCCAAAATCTGTTATAAACAAGTTGGAACGCTGCTCAGATTGTGTCAAAAATAAGTTTCCAGAAAGGAGCCCTAGCATATGCCTACACAAATGTAGTACCGCTCATAAGGAACAGGGAAGTGAGGGGCAAGAGAGAGATCTACTAGCTACTAATTAAAGCTGAATTTAAGGATTGCTATGGGATTTTCAAATGGACTGGGGTCAATGGTGAATCTTATTTAAAGGCCATTTGGGGAGGAAGAAGGGCCAGCAGGAGCAGGAAGACTTCAGGAAAGCACCTGTACCCCTTCAGAAATACATGTCTTTGGTTTCTTCCTTTCATCCCACTCATTCATCGGGCTTAACTGGTGGGATCTGGTTTTGATTCTATCTGCATAGCTATTTTGTACATATGTGGACACCCCAAATAGTGGTAGTAAAGAAGTTCACTCAAACTTGCTCAGTCCAGAGATCAGGTGATGGAAATCATGTTCACCTGTGCATTCCGAGTACCCAACATAGATGTTCAATGTGTTCAGTGTCTAAATTAACAGGCTCCTTGCTCTATTAGTTGTACTACTGGAAAATCTGTTTCTCTAAAAAATATTTACTAATTATCTACTCCTTGGCAGGTATTATATAAAGCACTAGGGATATAAGCATGAGCAAGAGAGGCATGACCCTGTCTTCCTGGAGCTTGTTGCTCATAAAGAGAGGCAACAATGAAATCAGAAATTATAAGAAGTTATGATAACATCGTAATATGGTAAGTGGGGTGCTGATGAGGTCAGTGCCAGGGAGACCATGTCTGCTGGGAAGGTAGATCAAGGAATGCTTCCTGGGATAAGTGACTCAGATGAAGTTAGTCAGAGTTCTCAGCCCTAATGGGATTTATAATCTATTTGGAGAAAGAACACTGTCACACATGCAAAAGTAAGGAACAGTGTGATATAAGATGCTCCAGGTTCAGTGTTAGAACATGGATTATAGATGGTAGAAAGGGCAAAACCAGAGGACAGAAGTGGACATGGAGGTTTTCCAGGAGGGAGGGGCCCATGACTGTCCTTGAGAAATGGGGAGGACAGTGGAATAGAACAAGAGGAGAAAAGGCTGAGATGAGAATTGCACCAGCTGGGGAAGGGAAGCCTAAGATGCGTGGTAGCAGGAAATAGGCTGAATTATGCAGGACCTGGAAAGTCAGGCAGAAATGGAAGTAGAGACATAACCATATTATAGTTATTATTTTAAATAATATGATAAAAGCTACTACCTTTCACGTTCCAGTCTGGGGTTAGGTGCTGGGCAGGAAATGTTTAGCAATAAGCCTGCGATCCTTCCTCTCTCTTTAGCAGGGGGAGGCCTATGGGAAAGGAAGAAGGAAGGTAACAGTCAAATCTTCATGTAAACACACTAATGATATATGGCTAGCGCAGGTTCTTATCTATGAAATGCTTTTGGAAGGAGGTACCTGTCCTGTCTGGGTTGCTCATGTGTGGCAAACCTGGAATCTATGGATGTAACGAGCATGGGTCCTGGGAAAAGGTAACATGAGTTATGCAACTATCTGAATATAATGTGAAGATACTTGATGATGGCTCTTTTCTGTATAGGTGATGTGGCCACATACATGGCTTAAAGGTTTTCTATTGATCTGGGTAACAGAGTATCTTGATGTGGCATGAAAGGCCTGAAGATTTGCATGAGTCCTGGGCCCCTGGCTGCTTTACCTGGGCTTTGTGATTGTTTACTTCATTGAAATTATTAGTAAAGCTTGATGCTGGTCAAGGTCTCTATTTTTATGAGTCTGCTTTAACACTCTGATCCTTTGTGTTGCCTTAGATACATTACGTATATTGTCTCATATCAACTGTATATGGTAGGAGCTCAGAGAAACTGGTTAATTTGTCCAGTTAATTTGTCCAGTAAAATATCATACAATGAGGAAGCAGCAGCCTCCAATTTCAACCCAGATCGGACTCCGCAGCCCACACTCTTCCCACTGTTCGGCATTGTTCCCCTTTTTAAACTTGAACAGAACAGAACAGAAAAGAACAGCTCATGGGGCCCCAGGAAAGCCCTGGAGGACCAACAGGAAGCCCAGAAGCCCTTTGAAAGCCACTTCCCCAAAGTACAGTTTTAATGGGAAAAGTCTTTCTGGTGTAAAACCTGATTCATTCGAGATCCAAAAGGTAGTGTTTGTGTCACATTTTCCATGGAAATTCCCATTTTCACCAGAGGCTTACATCCCCACTGGGACTCTGCGACTCATGGAGCATTTGTGTGCTATCGGGGGAATAATACCACAGTCTTTGAATGCTGAGAGAATGGCCAAAAGACTCTGCCCTTGATCAGAATCAGATGATATAAATTGGAGTTTCTAGTTCCATCTTTAGCTCGAAAGCAAGCTGGGCCTTGTGGGAAGACTCACTATTCCCCGATGGGTTGGATCAGCCATATTTCACATGGGCTTCAGTTTATGAGGACATTTGTACGCATTCATTCACAGCTCTGAGGGTTTTTTTTTTTTTCCGTCTGTTTTGTTTTGTTTTGTTTTCACATGAATTTTTACAAAGCATTGGATCCATTTCCTGTTAGGAACTCGAGGTTCTCTTAAAAAAAAAAAAAAACTGGCATATGAATGTGAGGAAAGGGGGTAGGCCATATCGAAGAATCCACTTTTTCTTTTCTGGAGAAGTGGTTTAATTCTAGTTGCCTCAGGTCAAGGAGTCCCATTCTTAGAGGCCAGCTGACTAGGATAGCACCTTGGTTCCTGTTAAAACCACCACGGGATACCCATAACTGGGATGTGGCATATTGCCTTATGCCTGGAGCTCTCTCAGGACTGCCGGCATCGTTAGTGGACAGATGGAGCCATCTTCCCTTCCCTGGCTGTGCCTGTTTAATCATCTCTGGAGGTAGCTATTGTACCACCAGCTAACACAAGTGCTTAATAAACATCTAAATTGCAATACCCCCAAAAGGTGTTCACCTTGATAGAAAACTCTGACGAAAGAGCACCAGAATCTTTATTTCAACAATCAAAGCAGACCCACACATATCCGGTATCTATTTACAGCAATATGCTGAGGAGCACTTTACCTTGGGTCTTTACAAGAAAAGTAAAAATTTAGTTGAGAATTACCGAAACCCAGTAATTACTGAGCTTAGTTGAGAGAAGGCAGTGGTCTGATGTAGACCTCAAGTTTCTCTTTTTCTGGATTCCATTGATCCCCTTCTTCGCCTACAGTTAGCATCCCACTGTGGTCTCTCTCCCCTGGGCAATTGCTTTCTTGCTTCTGGACTCGTACCATCTTCAGGGCCTTTGGTCTTTGTTTATGCTCTTATCCGATCTTCCTTTTATACACAACCTTTCTAAGTCATGAAGGAGAACTTGATTTGTTCTAATGCATGGCAAAATACTGGCTATTCACTTTGTTGAGTTGCCAGCCTATTTGCTGATGGTCCTGTGATTTTCCAGACTCACCACTTGATGTTCTTTATGTCTTGGTGCCCTGCTCCTTGTATTCTTTCTTTGGCCTTCCGTGTAATGAGAAAAAAAAGAATGAATACCTCTTTGCTTGTGAAGGGAAGAGTAAACTACAACTGAATATGGATTTCCTGCAATGTTACAAAGACATAGACATAAACTGTCTTTGTAACACCACAATCCATCGAATCATCTGATATGGTAAACAGAATATCTAACTAACTACTGGCTTAAACAGGGAGCTGTTTCTAGGCATAATTAATACAGTAACAAGGTTGTCAGGATTCCAGATTGACTTATCTGTCATTCTTTGTCTTCATACTACAAATCCAAAGAAAGACAGGGAGAAAGCTCATCCCATTAGAGTTCTCTCTTTTCAAAAAAAAATAAAATAGAGGGAAATCTTTTCCAGAATATATACCCCACCTCTAGCAAGTTTTCCTTTAATACTATGGGTCAGGATAGGGTCACTGCCTATGCTGCCTGTAATGCAACTGGGAGAGTCACTGGTCTCTTTACTGGAAGTGGACTTTGTGTGTAAAGAAGGAGGGGAAAGACTCTTGGGTAGCCAACCACTGTCACAGACAAATTCATATGTTGAAACCCTACCCTTCGATGTGATGGTGTTAGGAGATGAGGCCTTTTGGAGGCAATGAGAATGAGATAGGATCCCTTGAAAAGGATGGAACCCTTGAAAATCATGAGAGAGCTTGCTTCCTCTCTCTGCTTTTTCCACCATGAGGAGAAATCTGCATCCCAGAGCAGGACCTGACCATGCTTGCACCCTGGTCTCAGACTCCCAGCCTCCGGAACAGTGAAAAAATACATTTCTGTTGTTTATAAGCCATCCAGTCTATGGTATGCTGTTAGAGCAATTCCAACAGACTAAGACAACCACAGCCATTCAATACTCACCTAAAGTGCAACAGCCCAGGGATGGATTATATTTAATCATTTCACGCTTGCTGTCACATGAGCCACACAAACAGTTACTATGGAGTCATAAAAGAAGAGACCTCAAAAGTTGGGAAGTCCTGAGTCTCTGGCAAGCTTTTATTTTTTACAAAAGCTCCCTTACCTGGTTGTGGTTTAATATCTACTGAAACCCCGAGGATATCACACACACACATGCACGCACGCATATCTGACACCTTTTATGTAGACTTGGTCACAGCTATGCACATTACTGAATCATTTCTAAAATCAGAACAGGAGCTTACCAGAAAATAATCTAACAAGTCTAGGAATTGTAACAAAATCTTGGATACAGCAAGGGCTAGATGCAGCTTAGCCTCTGAGTATTGCTGATTAAGTTACTAAAAAAGAATTTAGCAACTAGGATTTTCTAATGATGAAATTTTTTCCTTGTGTAATTGACAGTAGCAAATTTAACAGAAGAAACACTGAGGAATGGTGATTAGAGATGCATCCCAACCTAATTTTTCTTCCCCAGTCTATAATAAAAGGCATGGAGCTCAAACCCCTGGGGAAAGCAAGAAAGCCAGGTCTGTATACTTTTGGTAAAGACAGGTTCCCTTCTTAGGATGATGTGTCTGCAGAATCATCTGGAGAAGCAGATGTGAGGGAGGTTAATCCGCTTACTTAAAATATCCTGAAATAGCAGGAAAAGCTATTTGAATCTCAGAAAGTCTGTGAGGTAGTTGAATGGGTTAATCAATATTTCATTTGATGAACTGGCTTGCTGAGGGGCTTTAGGGGACGCCTTTTCCCTTCCTCTGAAGAAATAAAGCGGTTGGGTGAATCAAGGGTCACACCCAGGGCACCTGGAAGGGAACCTCTGTGGAACTCTCTTGGGTTTGATTGTGGAGTTTTGTTTGTTTGTATGTTTGTTTTTTTAATGTTTATTCCTTTTTGAGAAAGAGAGAAAGAGAGAGCAGGGGAGGGGCAGAGAGAGACACATAGAATCTAAAGCAGGCTCCAGGCTCTGAGCGGTCAGCACAGAGCCTGGGGTGGGACTCAAACTCACAAACCTCAAGATCATGACCTGAGCCAAAGTCCGATGCTTAATCGACTGAGTCACCCAGGTGCCCCAATGTTTTTTTTTTTTTTTTAAGTTTATTTATTCATTTTGAGAGAGACGGAGACAGCATGAGTAGGGGAGAGGCAGAGAGAATCCTAAGCAGGCTCCGTGCTGCCAGCTGTGGAGCCAGATGCAGGGCTTGAGCTCACGAACGGTGAGATCATGATCTGAGCCCAAACCAAGAGTCATTCACTTAACTGACTGAGCCACCCAGGCACCCCCTTGATTATGTTTTTAAGGGTTTGGAAAAATTAAGAAATGTTAGGCCTGTTTCTGATTAGTTTCTGAAACACTCACCTAGTGGTGTAACAATGTTTATTGAAGAAATTGTATATTGTGTGTACAGCAGTTTTGACAGGAGTCCTGACCCTGCGGGTGAGGAGGAGCCTGGCAGCGCAATCTCCAATCGGAAGAAAGAACATGCGGGGGCTCCTGGGTGGCTCAGTGGGTTGGGCGTCCGACTTCTGCTCAGGTCACGACCTCATGGTTTTTGAGTTCGAGTCCCACGTCAGGCTCTGTGCTGACAGCTCGGAGCCCAGAGCCTGCTTCAGATTCTGTGTCTCCTCCTCTCTTTGCCCCTCCCCTGCTCTGTCTCTATCTCTCAAGAATAAATAAGCATTAAGAAAATTAAAAAATAATAATTAAAAAGAAGAAAGGACATGCTGGGATACATGCCTTTAGAAAGGAAGCATTTGATCCTTGAGGAGACAAGGGGTCAGAAAATTTTTAAAAAATCTAGCCTATGGGGAAAAAAAGGGCAAAGAGACATTTAGAGTAGGTTGAAAATAAGAATGTTAAGAAAATTAACATCTTCTCTTTGATAAGAGTAAGTAGACAGTTATGGTCTTTTTATTCCATTTAGAAGTTCTAGAACCAGTGCAGTCTCACTGGGGAACTGCAGACAGGCCGGGCACTTTCACAATTTTCATACATGTATTCACTCATTTATTCTTCCAGGCATCGTTCATTAATCATCCGTCCCCAGTCATTTACGAGGGGCCTCCTCTATTTCAGGCAGCAGAGCCACCATGATGAACAAGAAGTTCTTCATCTGGAGGACTGCGGCTCGGCTGGAGGGAGGCGTATATAAACAGCTAGTAGGGTAAACACCGTAAGTGCTGCACTAGACCTAACAGCAGGTCACTGTGGGCGCACAGGAAGGAGAACCCCTGACTCCTCTTGGGTGGTTGGGAAAGGCTTCACAGAAAGGGACGTTAGAAGTGGGCCTGGGAGGACGAATGGGAATTGGTCAGGTGAAAAGGACGAGGAGGAAACCCCACTGAGGGAAGGGTCTGTGTGAAAGCCCTGGGGTGTGACTGGGCTCGCTGAGAAGAGGAGACAGCAGTAAGGGTAGGGGTGAGGCCCGCCTCCAGAAGGTACGGGAGAGGTGACCAGGGCGAACTGAAACAGGAGCCCTGCACCTCAGGGGCCGGAAGGTACCAGTGCACCCCACGGGGCCCAGGCCCTCCCACCACACACACACACACGCACACACACACACACACACACACCCCACACATACTACACACCACACACACACCACACACATCACACACATACACGCACACCCTCCACACACACACAGGAACTGTTGTTTCGGTTAGCCCCCTCCTGAGAATACAGTTGAGTCTCTCAGTCGTGCCCTCCAGAGCCCAGCACTCTGGGAACGCTCTAAGGTGCTTTGGTAGAGAGGACCCAACAATGGTTTTTAAGCATGGGAATGACACACACACACACTGGATCTCTAGGCTGGAAGTTCATTGAGTCAGGACTAGGTCTGTCTCGTGAGCAACTCGGTCTCCTGTGAAGACTTGGCATGTAGAAGGTCCTTCCTAAGTATCTGCTACTTCGTGAAATGAACTCAATGAATCAGGCAGAGTGGAGAATGGACTAGCGAGGAGGGAGACTACGATCAGCCCAACTGAGAGGCTGAGACATAAGAATCCAGGTGAACTATCGCAGTAGGGTTAGAGAGGACGGGCCAGTATTTAGACCAGCACTGTCCAATAGAACTTTCTACAGTGATGGAATTGCTGTTCGGCACTGTCCATAACACCAGCCACTAACCACATGTGGCTCTTGAATACTTGAAATGTGGCTAGTGAGAGTCAGGAACTGTACTTTTAATTTTAGTTAATTTAAATGTAAATAGCCACATGTGAACAGCCACACTGAACAGCACAAAACTAGAGTTTTCTGTGGCAGAATCAAAAGAACTTGTAACACATTGGATATATTCATTCATTAGTTCAATCAACAAAGATTTATTGATCATTTTCTGGGTTCTGGAGGAGAAAATGGGGGCCAATTTGTGACAAATGTATGTACCATGCTAAGGTGTTTAGAGTTTGTAATAACGAGGGGAGGAGAATGGACAGGCTATTTCAGCAGGATTGGTCAGGGAAACCATCTCTGCGTGACAAGTCGAGAGTTGGATGATGAGAAAGTTATGCGGCTTAAGAACAACAAAAACAAAGACGCCAAATAAGAACTAGATCAATCATTGATGAAAGAGAGCAATAAAATTCAGCACGAAACACTCAGAGCAAGAAGGGACCTGCACCATCTGTAAAGTCTAACTCGCTCTTCCTTTCTCTAGGAAGGCAACAGAAGCCCAGAGAGGTAAACTGACTTACCTAAGGCCACACAGCTACTTAATAACACATTTGAGAACAGACTCAGTCTCCTGACTTCCAACTCCACTACTTACTGGGTAAGTCTATCTTAGCATCTATCTTAGCATCTCAGCATTTTCCTGATTACTGCAAAGGGTTATTGCGAGAAATGAAAAATGTAACAGAGACAAGGTGTTAAAAATGGTAGCTATTTTCATTACTGGAGTTGCTTTAATCTTACAGGGTCCTCTCAAGTAATTATGTTATTAATAATAACTATGTCATTCTTTTAGCAATACAAAAGCATAATGCAAAAAATTTAGTAATTTAATAATACAAAAAGCATTAAGAGAGGCAATGAGCATTCAACTCCTAATTTGTTTTAGTTGTTGTTTGAGATGACTCTCAGCCTTGGTCCTGTGCAGTCAACAACAAGTACCACCTGCCATTTGCCTAGAGGCAGCGCAAGAATTATGAAATTCTGGAATTCTCTGTAAGGGAAGAAATAACCAGCCTCGACACAGCCGCCCTTACAACCCCACCTTGTTAAGTGGTGGCAAGTATCACAGTCCTCAGATGCTTCTGAAGACAGAAAAATGAGGCTTTGGTTTTCCCGACAGGCACAGCTGTCATCAAGTTCCTTGTGGAAAGCTGCTGTAGACAGAGGCTGAACGGAAGTGAGGGCTTTAACAGGATGTGAACGTTGAAATGATGAAGTGTGCGCTAAAAGCATATGGCACACGGAAGGATTTTCTGCCTTCAGGATTAGGCACCACATCTGTGCCCTGTGAGCTTATAGTTTGTAAATATTCAGACAAGACAAACAATACGATAAACAGGGTCATGCCTTTGCCAGAGTGACAGTCGGTGTGGAAATATACGTGGTGGCTCTCTCCGACTTCTCCGGGTCATTTGGTGTTCAACCCAGGAACTAGCCCACACTCAATCCATTCTGTTGTGTGGGGTCCGAGCTTAGTGACTATGGAGCCACCGGTGCAATTATCACTAATCAGTAGTTGGATATGCTGCCTCAGTAACACGAGCAACGAGGCACTGAACAACTGCAGGCCGTTGTGAAAGAGTGGCTGAGAGCCATGTCTGAGGCTCGCTGCCCATCGCCTCACCGCTCCAGCCCCACCTGGTGAAGCCAGGATCCTCTGCCCAGACCGTAGGGCCGTCACCTCCCCCCATCATTCCTGAGCAGCAGGGACCTATCAAGATAATGCCTCTGCACCTTCAGTGCTCCCAGTGTACCTTCCATTAGACACAGTGACATAGTCAGAGCCATAGAGGCAGAGGGTCCAAACCCTTGGCCTGAATCTAGCAGGTCTGGATCCCAGACCTCTTTGTACCACACAGTTCAGCTTGGGGCAGTTACTTAATTTCTCAGAACCTCTATGTTCTCAAATGTGGAACTGGAATAATGTCTACCTCATAGGCTTATGTGAATCAAAAAACTTATTATTGTATGGGAAAATGCTTTGAAAAATAGAAAGCACTACTCAAATGAGAGCAAGGTATTATTTAGTAGTCTACACCACATGGTATATTTTTGTGGAAAAAAATAAAGCCTCCTGAATATTACATTATATTCATATCACTTCATTCATCCATTCATCCACCTCTTCATTCATTCAGCACAGTTTTATGAGACAAGGAATCTAGGCCCAGTGCTGTGGTGTATACTAGGTAGATATCAGATCATGAACAGCTCAGATTACTGTTCCTCATGGAGCTTACAGTCTATTTAGGAGAGGGGGACACTGTAAACCAATAATTATGCAAATGCATTTAAAATTACAAAGCGTGCTAGGTGCTGTGAAGAAAAAGTGCGTACGGCCATGAGCGAGGCTAATAGTGGAGGTACCTAAATATGAGACTCAGTTGAGTTGACTGACTTGAGGCAAGGGACTTCAAGGCAGCAGAAAGAGTATGGGGGAAGCCCTTGAGAAAGCAGAGCATTTGGTAAATTCAAAGACTGAGAGGCCCACGTGGCTGGAACCCAGGAAAGAAGGATCGTGTCGCCAAATTCGTGCAGGCAGAGCAAGGGTAGCAGATGCCTCCTAGGATTCTGTTGTCAGAGAGCTGCGAAGTTTGAGCCCTAGTGGAGAAAGGACAGAGCAGTTACAAGACTGGGAAAATGAACTCACTAGAGAAATGTGGTAATATAGTTGTGTGATCCATTTAACTTGAGATAAGATAAACTCATAAAGATTCTCATCTCTTGGTTGGGAGATTTTTTTTTTTTTTATAGCAGTGTTCAGCACTTAGATGCAGTCACATAAATTAATTTTGACATTGTTAGTTGTGGCTTTCCACTCTGTACTATTCTACATAAACATTTCCACATGTTTGTAGTCCATAAACTTGTTATGCATAATGGCTGTATAGTGTTCCATCACGCTTTCCATCGGGACATTTTGGGCCCTTCCACACACTGGTGTGGTTTTCAGTTCTGTATAGATCCCCCCACCCCCACCCTTAAAAATAGTGCTGCTGGGAATCTTTTTGTTTTCTTCTGAGTTATTTTCTTGGGTTACATTCCCTCATGGGTCACTTCTCTGCATGTCAGATGGCTGCTCTGATGCTCGCGGTCTTGTTTTCTCATGCTTTATTTGTCTGGATGTGAGCAAATTCCCTGGGTACCAGCCGCCTCAGGGAGTTGCACGGGAGGGGCAGGGGCAGGCAGGAAGAGGGTCATCCTCATTAGAAAGACGGAGAGTACCAGCTCTTGCCTTAATGTGTTTTATCCTCTAGGATGGCACCTGTGTTGGGGGTTTGCTCTACACTCAGAACCTCCATGGCCGTTAGCCTGACAGGTAGTTCATTCACCTCTCTCACTTTGCAATCTCCCCCAAGGGACTGTTAAGTTCCTGGGGAACGCTGTATGTGGAATAAAATGCAAGGTATGGCAATGACTTGACTTGTTAGCAGGAAGTGATTGTGAGAAGAGACCTAAAATCTCTCTGAATGTAATTCACTCAAAGTGATAATTCTATCATCTAAGGCAGATGGTTCCCTGAGTATCAACCTTTTAATTTCTTTCTTTAATATTTCATTCAGAATTTCTAGATGTTGTTTAGAAATTGGTCAGGGACCAACTAAACCAAATCGAGCACATTATCAGGGAAATTCAGACAACAAACATCTTTTTCTTGCCTGATCATGGCTCACCCACTCGTTTGATCCAGTGTATCTCTTAAGCATTTGCTTTTAACATTAGTCAAAAAGTTAACGGAACAAAACAGAGTAGCTGAACTCATTTGATTTGGGATAGAATATAGCACTCTGTCCTCTGGGAAAAAAGTTCTATTCCCTGAGTCAAACATAACACCACATAATAATGATTCAGTCTAGAGTTTTTGAAAACTGGAGAATAAGTCCCAAAAGGTTTCTCTATTTTATTAAAAGAAAACAAAACAAAAAGACAAAAATGGAATATAATAACTATTTTGTCCTCTTACCCAAAAAGGGTGCATAGGAGAAGACAAAATCATAGCCTTTTTGATCAGAACCACCATCACTGACTGTCAGTGATACCTACTGTTAGTAATAATGGCACAAAACAGCTATGGAGCATTCACTGTGTGCCAAGCACGGTGCTTTACATTTTGCCCTCATCTCACCTCCGCGAGGTAGATTTTCTCAAAGTCACACAGCTAATGAATGATGGACTCAGGATTCAAAGTGTGACCCCAAAGCTAGTGCCCTTCACCTCCTCTCTGCCCTTGGGGCTACAGTGACTGGAGGCAGTGTGCGGTAACAAGACAAACCCATGCCAGGGGTTCCGGAGCATGGGTGTCACCTCCATGTTAGCCTCCAAATTCACCTGTTAGGTGAATTTAAGTAAGTCGCTCAAGCCTCCTTGTGATTCCACTTTCAATGAAGCAGCATGGGCTCCTATTTTTTTCTAACTCCCAATGTGAGGTCATGCTAGGTGATGGCTGTGAAAGTTCTCTGATAACCAACCGTAAAGTCCTATAGAAATAGAAGGACTTATTAATGTGTACTGTGATTGCTCTGATGATGTGGCAAGATTCTCATATTTAAAATGTGAGGCACGCAATAGCCGCTGTGGGGTAAGGTGGCTCAGTGGGGTCAAATTTGAATGTCACATCCAGTGAGCTTGTGATTCAAAATTAATCATCTCATACCCTGACGTGCCAGGGAATCAGAGAATACCCAGCCAGGAGGCAGCTGGGGTCATGTATGTTGTGTATATGACTTGACTGATGTGATGACAGATGTATTCAAAGCATCACCAGGGTCTCTAAGCAGACCTCCTTCTTGGAAAACTGATGGGCATGGGAGGCTTCCTCCAGTGGCCGCAGGTTGGGAATGGATCATACCAGATCTAGATCATGAGGTCGAGTTCTAGAACAAGACTGAGGGGTGGAGCAGGAATCGGGTATTCTTCAGAGCGGTCTTGTTGGCCTTGTTCCGACCCAGCCTCCACGCCTTGAGCAATCAGCACATCTCAGGTCTTGGGTTTCTAGATGATGGAATATGTTCCGTCACTGATCAGGACATGGAGGCCAAGGCAGAAATTTCATCTGTACTTCTTGTAAACCCAGCAGACTAGTGGGTCTCAAACTTCAGGGAGACTAAAATCTCTTAGAAAATTTGTTCAAAGGCAGATTTCTGGGATCCATTCCTAGGGGGTCAGGATTTCCTTGGTCTTAGGTGGTAGCCAGGATTCTGCCTTCAAGCAAACTCTTAAGTAACTTTGATGCAGATACATACAATTTCTATTTTTAGGGGGGAAATGTAGAGGAAGAGAAGAGAGCTAGTGTGCTAAAAGTTAAAAAGCATTTATTGACCACTTACTATCAACCAGGCAGTCTTCTATACATAAATTACCATAAGACATAAAGTGCTACATAAAGTAACTCCGTGAACCCTCACCACGGTCCCCTGAGATATACAATATTTCCTCCACTTTACAAATAGGATGACAGAGGCACAGATTACTTGAGAAGACACTGGCACCCGGTTTCATGGTAGGATGTAAAAATGTTAATATCTCAGAAGAACTTTCCAGGAAAGGGATAGATTGCTCAAATCCCATCCAGAGGAAGAGCCATTACTCCTACTGCTTGATTCTAACATTAAAAAGTCATGCCAGCCCAGGGGCACCTGGGTGGATCAGTCGGTTAAGTGGCCAACTTCAGCTCAGGTCATGATCTCACCGGTTCGTGGATTCAAGCCCCACATCAGGCTCTGTGCAGACAACTCAGAGCCTGGAGCCTGCTTCAGATTCTGGTCTCCCTCTCTCTGCCCCTCCCCCACTCACACTCTGTCTCTCTCAAAAATAAATAACATTAAAAAATTTTTTTAAAAATTCATGCCAGGTAGGAATAGAGGTTGGGTGAAATTGCTTGCCCTAGAATCTGTTTCACCGGATGCAGACTTTGAGACTGGGGACCAGGAAGCTCCCATAGTTCCGGCTTTGTTCATAGGGACCAGCCTCTCATGAAGAAGTTGCCTTTCTCCCAACCAACTTTTTCCTCGGCAGGCTCCTAATTGAAATGCTGCAGGCCTCATACTTGCCTATCAGGTTTATAGAAATAGGAGTTTTAAGCCTCTTCTAATTAAAAGTATAATGCTAACCATCTATGGTCAGTTAGCTCATTTGGTGAGAGTCAATTTAGAGTAAGGGTGAACTCACTGGATTTGCTCTGTTATAATAGAATTCACTGGAATTTCTTTCATGTCTTTGCCTAAGAAAAACAAAGAGGCAGGGAACTCAAGGGACCCCCTTAACCGTCCCTAGTTACTAGGACAATTCAGCCAGCCCAGGGAGGAGGTAGTACTTGAATGGGTGGTTAGAAGTGCTCTCTTCTGATTTCATTATTCATATACTATGATTTTAATAATGTTGAAGTTGGCTGAAGGTTGTTTAAAAATTTGAAGCTCCCGAGTTCCAGACCCACATTTCTGTCTGACTGTTAAGTTCCATTTGGTGGCTCTGCCAGCATCCCATCCCCAAAACGTGTCCCAAACCAAATCCATCATGTTCCCCACCAAGTCCCTCTTCTCTGGATGACACTGTTTCTGTTCACGATCATACCATTCTCTCAGTCCAGACCCAGCGGAGTTCTTACTCACACCACCAATTCTCTGACACCAGCTGGGTGTCCTCTAATTCAACTCATTTCTGACACTGTCCATCCAGAGATAGCGTCAGATTCCACAGATTCCACGCAGTCCCTCAAGACTGTCCCCCACTTCAGATGCCAGTTGCAAGTCCAGGTTGTCATCTAAACTTCTCACAGACTGGCTATACATCAGAGGTCCCCATGACTCCCAACTTGGTTTGATTAATTTGCTGGAACAGCTTACAGAACTCACAAAACCAGTTTACTCACTAGTTCACCACTTTAACTACAAAGGATATTAAAGGATACCAATCAGGGGCGCCTGGGTGGCTCAGTTGGTTAAGCGTCTGACTTCCGCTCAGGTCATGATCTCATGTTCCTTGAGTCTGAGCCCCACATCAAGCTCTGTGCTGCAGCTTGGAGCCTGGAGCCTCCTTGGAATTCTCTCTTTGCCCCTCCCCCACTCATGTTCTGTCTCTGTCTCTCAGAAGTGAGTAAATGGTAAAAAAAATTAAAAAGTTAAGAAAGGATACCAATCAACAGCCAGATGAAAAGATTCAAAGCGCAAGGTCCCAAACAAAGGGGCCTCTGTCCTTGTGGAGTTTGGGGCCAGCCACTGGCACTTGGAAGTGTGCTGGTTCATCAACCTATCTCCGAACCCCATCCTTCCCATTTTTTATGAGACTTCATTATATAGGCCTGACTGATTAAATCATTGGCCATTGGCAGTTGAACTCAATCTCTGGCCCCTCTCCCCTCTCTGGAGGAGGTCAAAATGGGACTGAAACTTTCAGCCTTCTAATCTTGTGGTCGCCTCCTCTGGCAACCCCTTCTATCCTTTGGATACCTAGGGCTTTCCAAAAGTTACCTCATTAGCATAACAAAAGCACCATTATCACATCCATCACTAAGGAAATTCCAAGGGTTTCAGGAAATCTGTGCCAGAAACACAGAGGAAGACCAAATATATATTTCCTATTATAAATTACAATATCACACCTTCTAATGTTCAAATGCATAATATTCAAAGTAAGATGTACAAGACCTTCCATAATCTTATTCCATATTATTTGTCTAGCCTTGCTACCTAATAATCTTTAAAAACGTTTTGCTATTCACAGGGTTGACTTATCCATTAGGAACAGGAGGCACAATGCCTAGGGCCCACAGTGCTTTTGGGGTCCATAAAATGTTTAATTTATTTCAAATCAGAACAAAAAATATTTTCCACCTTGGATTATGTTCATATGTATACCAACATAGTTATAAAACATAATTTGGAATATATCCTATGGAAGAAGGAGCCAATGAAAGCAAAAGTACCCAGGGATCTTGAAAATCTTAATTGCAGCCTTGTCTCCTCATTCATTCAACCACTGAAAATTAATTAAGCTCCTACTATTTTTCAGGCACTGAGCAAACAGATATGGTTTCTGCCCTCAGAAACTTTAGTTGCAGGGGGCACGTGGGTGGCTCAGTCAGTTAAGTGTCTGACTTTGGCTCAGGTCATGATCTTGCAGTTCGTGAGTTCGAGCCCCCTTTCAGATCCTCTGTCCTCCCTTTCTCTCTGCCCCTCCCCTGCTCACTCTCTCTCTTTAAAAAATAAACTTAAAAAAAAAGAAAAGAAACTTTAGAGGCAACTGTTAGAGACAGACAAGTAAATGTATCAACATAATGACTATAAACTATGGTACATGTTATCACTTAAAAGAAGGGGCACTGAAGGAGGTAACATTGTCAGGAAGGAGTCCAATTTGTATATGTGGCGGTCAGAGAAGGTCATTTTTGAGGAGGTGACATAGAATCTCAGAGTTGAAGGATGAGAAGGAGCTAGTCCTACTGACAGAATTGGGAAGAACATTCCTGCAGAGTTTCTGGGTAAGACTTGGAAATCATGCTGTTCCTCTGTTTTCTGGGTGCTTCAAATGAAGGAGCCTCTGGGACTTGAAGATGTCCTGTCCTTGTCAAATGACAAAAGAAAAACAATTTAGGAATGAGTTTGATGTCCTTTATTCAAGAGAAGACAGTCCACAGATTGGGGCAGTGCAGTGCCTCACAAGCAGTGGAGACTCTTTCCAAGGGATTGTGGGCAAGAGTGAGCATTATAGAGCTTTAGAAGAAGCAACTCGGAAATAGGGCATGATTGACTAGGATTTGGGGAATTCCCTGATAAGGCTACCAGGTCTGATTTTCTAGGGTAAAGTAAGCTAGCTAAAGCTGAGTCGTAGGATGGTGATTGGAGTATGTTAGGTTTCCTTGACAGGTATTTCCCATAAGAGCAGGCTGACCTGGGTTTAGATTTGGGACGTGGGCAGAGTCCCAGGGTGGCTTCCATTTTGTAGGTCCCCATATACAAATTAACTTTATCATCCTCAAATACAAGCTGAGTTCTTCTGCTTCCATGGTTTCGTTCATACTGCTTCCTCCCCTTAAAATTCTTTCTCCTCTGCCTTCCTTTCTCTGTTTTTAAAAACCTTACTCATCCTTCAAGTCCCAGTTCAAATGCCACCACCAAGCCACCGTCTCCATGAGACCTCCTCTGACTATTCCAGCTGAAGTGATCTTGCACTCTTTTGAAGCCCCAACTCACTCAGGTACCTGTCACCTGCTACCTATTTCTTTCATATCTCTCTGATGTCCGCCGCTTGCTGAGGAATCCCTTGAAGGTAGAGAGTTTTGTATCTCAGCATTTTTGGAAGCACCTCCATGGTGACCTTCACAAATTCGTTAGTGACTTACCACAAATTTTCTGGCTGCATGGAAAATGAATGGCTAATTCCAAGGCAGACTGTCGTAACGTTGTATTCCTGCAATCTTTCCTTTATTTCCTCCCGCAGACCACGACAGCTATGACTGTAATGAGACCTTGCATATTTAACGTGAGGCTGAGAGAGGAGGAGGCATGATGAATGAGCTCAGGAAAACGTGCGGCTTCTGCAGTGACACTAATAAATGAAATGTAGAATCCAACTCCAACATTTGGGACTGGAAACTAACTACAAACAAGCAAGCAGAAAAATGAACGGGTTGGGGGGTGGAGTGGGCAGCATATGCGATAAATGAAGAAGATAAAAAGCTACATGCTGCTGACAGGACAGAAATGTCGGGTTTTACATTAGGATTGTTCTATTTTTCTTTTTCTTGCCTTTAAAAAAAAATTAATGGGAAACCAGTCTCCAAAAATTTTTACACAGTCTGAGAGTCTGTGGGTAAGACAAAGAGCCTGACATTGTAGGTGGTCCCCCAGCAGGCCTTGGATCTAAATCGGAGCTGTTACAGCGAACTGTCAGGCCGGGTGCCGCTGTAAACACCACATCCACGGGGAGTCGGGTGGAGCATCCGAGTGCAATAGGGACACAAGAAAACCATTCTCCCACTAAAACATGTGTTTAAAAAATATTTTGGTCATGCTTTTGGTGGCTGGATTCTTACGAGACGGCAAGTGAGAGACAGTCCCTTCTTTCAGTCGGAAATGCAAAAGAACAGAGCACAATTCTAAAGACCAAAAAAAAAAAAAAAAAAAAAGCAATTTTAGAATAGCAGGAGCTGAGTGAATGGTGTGATTCCCAGGAGGCGTTCTTGACCGACTGGTTTTAAGATTGAGCTTTAGCAAGATATTAAGATAGGGTGAAAATATGGTCTGGGCTCCAAAGGATCGGAGTTGCTTACTGAAACACACTGGTGTGAAACGCCATGGGGTATTGCTGACGAGGTGGGCATAGGGGTGTGAGGGGACAGAGCTCCCTGGGTATAGAAAGGGATTCAGGTTAAGGGGTCTCTAGAGCTACGCTCTGGGTGTCCTGGCTTGAGCTCTACTGCTTTTCCTGTTCTCTGGTTGTCAGCTGTTCATTCATGCAACAGATATTTACCGCTGGCCTGCTAAATGACAGATACTGTCACAGACTCTGGGCGAACAGCTGTGAATAAACACCAAAAATATCTGCCCTCATGGAACTTATATTCTAAAGGGTTGAGAATATAGGAATATGTTCTTTCGGATTCTAAAGACAGTCTCTAGATAGATTATCAATGAAACATAGACAATTACAAAGATAAAAAGGGAAAATGCATACATAGTATGTCAGGTGGTAATAAATAGTATAGAGAAAAGAAAGCAGGGAAGGGAGATTGGCGGGGTTAAAGGGGTGCAATTTTAAAAAAAGGTCAGTGGAGAAGGTCTCCCTGAAATGGTGGTTTGTGAGTAAAATTCTGAAGAAAGTGAGAGAGTTTATCATATGGATATTTGGGGGAAGAACACTCCAAGGAGGGGAAAGAGCCAGTGCAGATGCCCTGACGCAGGGCACGTCTGGTAGGCTGGGAGAAGGATGTGGCTGGAGCAGAGAGAGGGGGAAAGTATTAAGGGATGAGGCTGGAGATATCATGGGGGGCAAATCATGTAAGGCCCCAGGGACTTGGGAGCCTACCTAAGGACTGGCTGTGAGCAACATGCCCTTGGACAGACTGTAATGATTTATAAAACGTAATGTGACTTTCCTCACTCCCTTTTTCAGAGGACTCTGGAGTCTTCCTCCTGCAAACACCACTTCATATCCTCCAATTAGAGCCATCCTCTGACCTTATTTATTTTTGAGAGAGAGAGAACATGTGAGCCAGGGAGGGTCAGAGAGACAGAGGGAGACCTAGAATCCACAGCAGGCTCCAGGCTCTGCATCAGCACAGAGCCCCACACGGGGCCCAAACTCACAAACCACAAGATCATGACCCAAGCAGAAGTTGGATGCTTAACCAACTGAGCCACCCAGGTACCCCAAGAGACTAATATTATCGTCCAAGGAGAACTCACTGCATTTCAACTGATAGCTTACCAGTTTCAGGCCCAAGGACCTCAGCAATAGAGTTGGGGGCCTTCATGCCAAGGGTCTTCGTGGCACATGAGTGTGAATGTTCTCCTTATATTTTCCCAGAATTTCTGAAGGAACAATGATCTGCAGTTAACAGTCCATGGTGGAAAAAGAAGTACAAGTATTGTTTTTATCAATATGTTGACCTATTGCTTTTTCTTCACCTACAGGGTTGATCATATGTTTGTCCTTTATTCTACTAATATGTGTATTGCATTAATTGCTCTTTGAATGCTAAACCAACCTTATAAAAATTCCACTTGGTGATGGCATAAAAATTCTTTTTATATGCTCCTGGACTTAACTTTGTCAAAATCCTAAAGACTTTTGTGTCTGTTTTCATGAGGGATACCGGTCTATGGGTTTCTTTTCTTAAAATATCTTTGCCTGACTTTTATATCAGGGTAAACTGGGCTCATAGCATAAGTTTGGAAGTGTTTCCTATCCTCTGTTTTCCAGTGCTTGTAAATAATTAGAATTATTTCTTTTTAAAATATTTCTTTTTAAAAATATTTGGTAGAATTCACCAACGAATCCATTTGGGCCTGGCTTTGTCATTGTGGGAAGATTTAAAATTACTAATTCAATTTTTTACTTAATATTCTATTTACATTTTCTATTCCTTCTTGAGTTAGTTTAGGTAATTTGTGTCTTTTTAGAAATTTGTCCACTTCACAGAAGTTGTCTGACGTGATACAAAGTAGTTCGTAATATTTACTCATAATCCTTTTTTTTTTTTTTTGTAGAGATGGTAGTAAAAATTGCCCCTTTTTTTTCTGATTTTGAGAACTCCTGTCTTCTCTTTCTATTTCTTAATCAGTCTAGCTAGAGATTTATCAACTTTGTTGATCTTTTCCAAGAACAGATTTTTTGTTTCATTGATTTTCTCTATTATTTTTCAGTTTTCTACTTCATTGCTTTCTAACTCTTTGGATTTAATTAACTCCTTTATTTCTAGTTTCTTATGGTGTATGTTTAAGTAATCGATTGAGGATCTTTATTCTGTTACAATGTAGGCATTTTATAGCTATATATTTCCCTGTAATCACTGCTTTAGCTGCATCCCATAAATCTTTATCTGTTGACTTCAGTTTCATTCAGCTGAAAATATTTAAAACATTGCCTTCTGGTGTTTTTGGTTGACAGTGGGTTATTAAGAAGTATTTTCTTTAATTTCCAAGTATTCGGTAATTCCTCAAATTTCTAATTTAATTGCATTGTAGTTAGAGAACACACTTTGTATGATTTCATACCTTTTAAATTTATTGAAACTTGTTTTATGACCTAACACATGGTCTATTCTGGAGAATGTTCCATGTGTGTTTGAAAAGAATATCTATTCTGATGTCATTGGGTCATTGGGAATGTTTTATAAATACCAGTGAGGTAAAGTATTCTTTACATTTTCTATATGCTTGGCTTCTTTTCTTTTCTTTTTTAATGTTTATTTATTACTGAGAGAGAAGACGGAGAGGGGTGGGGGAGAAAGAGAGGTGGGGAGGGATAGAGAAAGAGGGAGACACAGAATCCGAAGCAAGCTCCAGGCTCTGAGCTGTCAGCACACAGCCTGACGTGGGGCTCGAACTCACGAACAGTGAGATCATGACCTGAGCTGAAGTCAGACGCCAACCAACTGAGCTACCCAGGTGCCCTGCTTTTTGATTTTCTAATTGTTCTATCAATTATTGACAGTGGGGTATTAAAATCCCCAACTGTCATTTTTGAACACCATTATCTCTTGCTGAGGTTATTGTGATAGCTTAGCACTCCCTTTCCACCCTCCCTATTTTATTTTTCTCCATAGGACTTACCATCATCTGACCTAGTATATATTTTACTTATATGCTAGAATGTATAATCCCCATGATGGGAGGGATTTTTGTCATTTTTCATCACTGCTGTATTTCTGGCACCTTTAACAGTGACTGACACATAGTCGTCACTCAAAATATAGTTGTCGAAAGAATAAAAACATTACAAAACAAATGACATCCCATACTCTCTTGGATGAGTACAAAACTCCTCACCCCCACCATCTGGAGGAGATCTGAAATGGGTCAACACCAGTGGGAATACTGAGATAGATTCAAGGCAAAAGGTGGGAGACATAAAGGGTGCATATGCTTTTGGCCACAAGTAGAAGCTCTCCCTTTCCCTGCATGCCTTTCTTTTGGATTTATCCCTCCTTCCACGTTCTAGTCATAAAAGTGGCAGATGCTTGAGAACCAGGACTGCAGGTGGGTTTTGAGGATATGGGCTACTGTGCTTGATCTTGGTCGGGGCTATTTGGTTTCCTTCTCCAGGCAAAGGAACCCCACTGACATCACGTGGCCTTGGGTATCTCAATGGGGGTTAGTTCCCAAGTGAAGAGGGCAAGGTAGGACTTAAACTTCCAAGTAATAAACAGAATGGTTTTCTCCTACATATATGCTTTTCCTTCCTGAACCTGAGAGTGGTAGGTGGCTGGTCTGAGATTGTGTTCAGGATCCCAGCCAGATATCACCCCATCTTAGCATGGTTGACACTATCTACTCGGATGTACACCTGAGGTAGATCTGAACTTTTATGTTTATCTTGCTTTCAGAGGGCTACATTATAAAACAACATCAGGAGGGGGAAAAAAAAATCATGTAATATTTATTGAGTGCTTGGCATATAATTTAAGATGTTTTATATGTATCTGGCACATTAGATACTTTACATATCTATAAGCTCAATCAGTGAAAAATAAAAGCTTAATATTTTTTTCTTTTACTCATTGAAGTTAGGCCTAAGTTTTGTAAACTGTTTTTCTAGGATCTGTATAACCAGCTGGAGCTCAGAGTAGAGGTCTGGGCTGGAAACACAAATTTGGGCACCATGAATAAATATGTGATAGTTAAGGCTCTTGGAATAACAGATAATATACCCTAGAGAATGGGAAGAGGAGAGTGCCTCGGGAAAAACTTTGAGAAATTTCACTTTTCAATTAAAAATTGAAAATGGCTGAGTAGAGGATGATGAGCCTGAAAAGAAAAAGGAGCATCCAGAGAGGTAGGAAGAAAACTGGGAAGATATTACATACAGGAAAGTGTTTGTCAGCTTTCTGGAAACTTACCATTCTCATGACACACCTTGCTTTGGGGGAGTCTAACTCTTAGTACAGTACCTTCATTGAAGTATAAGTTCTCATTGAATGGATGGTCTTGAAATTGTTCTTGACACCAGATAAATAGTTCAGCTAGAGATACCTAAAACACTGGAAGGATGAAGAGTTTTATGTTATTCAGATGCTGTGTTTTCATCAAAATTATTTTACTCCAATTCTTGGGTCCCCCTCTAAGTATGACATACCCTTTCCTGATGACCCTCCTATCAATCTATGACTTTTGGCATTCTAGTAGTAACCTGAATACTTGATATCAGTAAAGCACGACAAACAAGCATTGCACAAACAAAGTTGAATTATTAGAGCAGCATTCCCGGGAATCAAATTATTTCTCGTTTTTATGTTTAATGTTTGTGGCAGTAAATCCTCAATGAATTATTTAATTTCTTTTAATGTTTATTTATTTTTGAGAGAGAGACAGACAGACAGACAGAATGTGAGTGGGGGAGGGGCAGAGGGAGACAGAGACCCAGAATCCAAAGCAGGCTCCAGGCTCTGAGCTGTCAGCACAGAGCCTGACATGGGGCTCGAATCCACGAACCATGAGATCATGACCTGAGCCAAAGTTGGATGCTTAACCGACTAAGCCACCCAGGCGCCCCCAAATCCTCAATGAATTCTTATTTTCTTGCTTCAGACTCAGTAACAAATTTATTTGTAAGAGTACTATTCTATTTGTTTCATCCACTCAGTCATTCATTCATCAAAGATATATTAAGTGCCTACTATATGCCAGATGCTGGAAGTGTTAAGACACGCCAGGCATGGTTCTCCAGCTTTTGTGTGCATCAGAACCACCCGGCAAACTTGTTAAAAATATATAGGCCCCAATCCCACCCCTCATATCAGCAGGTCCAGGGTAGGTTCCAGGAGTTTCCACAAGCTCTCTGTGTGATTATGAAGCACAACAAAGTTTTAGTATTATTAGTCCATGTAAAAAAATTAAGTGAAAAACTTAAATGTAATAAAGTGTAAGAAGTGTCAAATAGAAGTATGTTCAGGGTGAAGTGTATATTAAATTTTATTGTATTCATATCTTAGCATAACAGTAGGCTGTACATTCAGCAATATTATTACAATTTTCAACTATAATGGAATTTTGTGTCAGGGCTTTAAAGCCTTAGAAGTATGATTTTAGTTTCATGAATATTGGAGCAATTTTTAATGTCTTTGTAAATGATCATAAAGATAAGGGAATGCTCTAAACATACAAATATCATGATATTCGTGCTTATAACTTACTTTAGTAGGAATGAGGAAAAGCATCTGGCAGTTCCTACTTAAACACTGGGGAGCTTAATAAATGATCATTATGGGACTGGGCCTCTCATAAGTGTTCTTTCTTTTTCTTTTTTCCCTTTGTCTACTAGGCTCTTTTGCAGCCTGTTGATACAACAGATTCAAACAGCATTGCAGGAATATTCATTAGCAGTTTCTACTAAAACCCTAGCAATGATGTAATGTGCAAAACTCTGAGTCTTACATTAAAATAAGCTTTCTTTTAAAGAATAGTTGGTGTTTTCTTCTTAAAAGGAGGTACTCAGTCACCATGCCATTCATAAAGAAACTTAGACTTCTGTGAGGGACAGATCAGCTCCACTTTTATTGTAGGGAAACTGAGATGTTCTTTGATTACAACAAGACTTAACAGGAAGAAATAAAGATTAGAAGCAACTGTTTAACAAATCTAATTCAAACATTGAGTGGAAACAGCACACAGAATTAGAAAAACAAGTTCAATAGTTTCTTCAAAATGTTGCTTCAAAGGGTCACTTGGCTTCTTGAATTAGCTTCAGTAAGTGTGACACAGCACTCATTGAGCACCAACATTCCTGATCTTCTCTCCTTCCTGAGCACACAGCTAAGCTGCCCTTCCCAGCTTCCTTTGCCATCTATATGGTCCTGTGACTAAGTTCTACCCAATGGCATGTGAGTGGAAGTGACACAATTATACACCGGTTCTAGGCTTGACCCATGAAAACGCCCCACCGTGCTTCTCTGTGCACCTCGTCTGTTAGCTGGATAATGACACCCAGGCAGCCTTGAAAGCCACACGTTGAAAATTGTAGGGCCTCTGTTAGCCTGGGTTCTTGAATAAGTATATGGAGCAGAGAAATGCAACCTCTACTCTTCCCCACCTCTACTCTTCCCCATCTCAATGCCAATGGGCTTTGTTTGAGAGAGAAAGAAACTTTCACCTTGTTAAGCTCCTGAAACGTTTGGGTTTGTTTGTAACTGCAGCTAACCTACTTTAACTAATACAGGATGTAAGGATATAGGCAAGTCTGTACCATGAGAACATGCACTGGCCTACTATTTCTGGAGCCAGAGCCCAAATATAGTCTCACAATTCTCCTACAGAGGTTGTTTTTACCACAACCTCTCACCAAGAAAATCCTCTAGAAAAGAATCCTCTGGCTCCAAAGGGCAGTACTTGGGCTGTCAGGAGTGTTCTAGTCCCGCAAGGACAACTCAGTTTGAATTGGGACACAGTCCTAGAAGCACACAGAGGAGAAAATACTGAGAAATTCTAACTCCAGAACTTGTCGTGAACAAAACTGGAATGAAGGAGACCGGAGCATAGCCACAACAGAGCCTGACATGCAGCAGAGACAGAATCAGAACACAGGCCCATCTTCTGGACCCCTTACTTTCATCTGCAACAGACTGGCATATGCTATCATTAAAATCTAAGAGAAAGTCCTCCTGGTTCTTAAATGTTTTACTGTGTGGAAGTCAGATAGCAAATTTCACAGGGTTCAAAGTCCTAGTTCTTATCAGTTATGAAGAGATAGGTTTGCCCCTCCTTTTAAGATGATGACTGAGCCCTTTGTAAACATCTCCTCCCTTCCATGGAAGCCAGCCTCTCACACACCAGCACCTTACCCACTGAGTGATCACTTTCCACTAGGTAGCTATTTTTGGTATTGCCCATTCTGAATACAATCTCAGTGGATATAGAAAATATTGCAGCTTGACTTTATTTTTAATTTTGCCTTCATTCTTATCCAAAGTATTCCTCTGTTAAAAAGAGACAATAGGCCCAAAATGGAGTCACTTATGCTAAGCCCCAAATCACCAAACCAAGAATTACTACTTAATTATAGTTTCAGCCTTTCCTTGGCATGGAACCTTAAACCAGTCAATCTAGAATTACCTGGTCAGCACTAGTAGGATAATCTGCTTGACAGATCCTATCATCCCCTAACGAAAGGTGACCGTAAAGTAATTTTTTTTTAATTGGGTGAAATGGTAACCAAGCTTCAGATGATACTTCCAATTATTATTTTTGAACATTTGGCCATTTATTAATTTTGAAAAACTTAGGGAAGTGCCCTTGTAGAGCACTGGTTTCAGTCATTCCCCTTAAGAAGCTGTTTGATGAAAAAAGGAAAGGAAAAAAAAGACAGGTGACTCTACCACTACCAATTTGCTTTGTGCTGGTATAACTTTCTTGTCCTCCTCCCTTCTGCCTGTAAAAGTATTTCATTTTGTACAGCCCCTTGGAACTCGTTTTTATCTGCCAGATAGGATGCTGCCTGATTCATGAATCATTGAGTAAAGCCAATAAGATCTTTAAAATTTACTCATTTGAGTTTTGTTTTTTAACACCTCTAAGCCTTAAAACTCTTTGGCCATTTAGGTACCTCTCTCTCCTTCCTAGTCTGTTAAATAAAATAGCTGTCATCTGGGGTGCCTGGGTGGCTCAGTTGGTTAAGCGTCCGACTTCAGCTCAGGTCATGATCTCACAGTCTGTGAGTTCAAGCCCCATGTCGGGCTCCGTGCGGACAGCTCAGAGTCTGGAGCCTGCTTCGGATTCTGTGCCTCCCTCTCTCCCTGCCCCTCCCTCCCTCTCTCTTTCTTTCTCTGTCTCTCTCTCTCTCTCTCTGAAAAATAAATGAAAACTTAAAAAAAAAAATAGCTGCCATCCAAGCAGGAGTTATTCTGTACCAGGCATTGTGCATGGCCTTTACATACATTGTTACTTAATCTTCACACAAAATAGATATTATTATTATCCCATTGTGCAGATTAAACAAAAAAGGAGGCTCCAGAAGGTTAAGTAACTTGGCCAAACTCATATAGCTACTAAGGGGCAAAACCAGGGTTCAAACCCAAGCACCCTGAGCCCCCAAACCTCCACTCTCAACCATCGTACACTGTTTCTACTTTCATTCAGCGATTTTTTGCTCATGAAAGACACCACTTGGAAGAGTAGTTGATCCTTCAGAAGGTCCAATAAACAAGTTCCAGTCCCTCAGAACTTTGTATATGTACGTTTTTCTTCATTCCAGCACTTGTGGTATGTGGGAACCTTGTACATCACGGTGCTGGTGTTCACTCTCAGAGTTACCTCCCGTCTCTACATCTTAGCAACTTTCTGGCATGGTGAGAGCCTGGGGCTGTTGCCACAATCATCCGGAAAAGAGGAGCTTCTTGGCTCTAGCACGTTCTTAACGCTCGGGGGAAGAGCTGTGGGGCCAATCTGTCACTGTGTCTATATTTAGCACCATCTGCCAGGAATATTTCAAGCTGCCTATTTTAGTACATGTCGTTTTGTGCAAATGCCACTGTCCCACCACTAGTTCGTGGGAAACCAAGGGCATTAAGTGGGTTTTCTGGTGTTTATGTTAAGTGTTGTGAGTTGGCCCCTTAGCCAACCTTCAGATGAGATAGGGGAGAGGATGGAGGCAGGATTTTCCCAGGGTGTCAGTCCCAGAGGCCTACACTTTTTAGTGGCTCAAAAGTTATGCAAGAGCGGCAACTCCAGAGGAGATGGTGGAAGTCCTGGCAGGGGAAAAGGAATATAAAAGGCCCAAGACTCTTGTCCAGCATTCCTGAGGCAACATGGGAGGCTTGCCCATTTCAGAGCTCCCCACATTGGCTCCATACGTTGTTGTATAGACTCTTAACAGCCTTAACCAACTCCCCATACAGCCTTATTGGTCTGTACCAGTGAAAGACAAGAGCTCCCATTGACTGAGCGTTTCCCAGTGCTGGCTTGGACACACACCATCCATTTTGTCCATATGACACCCCTATGAGGCGGTTCTATTCCTGCTTCCACTCTACAGCTAAGGAAACTGAGGCTGAGAAAGGCTGAGGGACTTGTTGCAGGTTCAGAATTAGAACTCAGGCCCACCTAAACCCAGACCTCATGATTTTACCCATTATCATCAGACTGACCCATTCTATGTCCCCTACCCATACAGTCTCCCTGTTTTCTTCCCCCAGCGACAGACACTGTACTTTTTTGCATATATTTCCATCTCCAGCTTATTTTCCAGACTCAGCGCTTAACTGCATTTGAGGGGTCTGACCACAAGTTTGTTATTCAACCCCACCACAGATAAATACCCCTCCCAGATGGGGTCCAGCCAAGTGAGGTGATGGGGCTCTGGGATTTGCCCCTGCCCTTGAGTAAGTACTGGTAGGCAGAAGCAGTTGAGCACCCTTTTAGGAGGGGTTGCCCCTGCTGCAGAGGTGAGTTTGACTGGCTTTCATCTGATAAGGCTGCTGGAAAAGGAACTGCCACCAGGAAGTGGCATGGGGCTGGGCCTGAGAAGACGAACAATGGGGCGAAGTTCATTAATCCAGCTGTCCTAGGTGACTTATTAATCTTCAGAGTGGCTGAATCTAGGAAAATTCTGAATTGTGATAATAGGAAAATCTTGATATATATATATATCAAATATATATATATATATATATATATATCAAATATATATATGTATATATATATATACATATATATATTTGATATATATACATATATATATATTTGATATATATATATACATATATATATTTTTTTTTCTAAGCATAATTCCTGAAGATAAGCACATTTCACTAAATCCCCCTAGGGTGAAGGTTAGAAGAGATGGCTACACTTTTGCTGTGGTTTGGTACGTTGGAAATAGTCTTTGGGAAGAAGAGGGACTGGCAAGTGTAAATGGCACAGAAGACAGATTAGAAATCAGATCTTCTAATAGACCATTTCATATCCCATCTGTTTCAGTTACTTATTCCTACAGAATAAGCATCCTTAAACTTACTGGCTTAAAACAAGAATGATCATTTTATTATTGTCCTCCAAGGATTTTGGGGGTCTGACTGGCTTGTGGTTCTCACTGTGGTCTCTCCTACAGTTGTAGTCAGACAGTGGTTGGGGCTGGAGTCATCTCAAAGGCTTCCTCCTATGTCTGGAAGTTGGGACTTCAGGCTGTCATCTGGGACCTTAGCTCAGCTGTCAAGATATCTACACATGGCCTTTCCACATGGCTTGAGATTTTACACAGGATGGGGGCCATGTTCCTGGAGGGAAAGACCTAAGAATGAGGTAAACAAGGTAAACGCTGTCTCACCTTTATGACCAAGACTTGGAAGTCACATGGTGTCCCATTATAGTCCCATAATAGTCACAGACCAGCCTAGATTCAAGAGGAGAGAACACGAACACACTCCTCAAAGAAGTATCAACATCAGTTTGTAAGAGGGACATGTGAACTGGGATATACATTATGGTGACTCTCTTTGAAATATACAATCTTCCATACCAATTGCATTGGACTAGGGGAAGAACGTGGGTTTGGAAGAAATTGGGTGAGGTAGGGTGACTAGTATGGCAGTGGAGAACCAAGACTCCAAGAAATGCCTTCAGTCAACACATGTTGAATCTCATGAGGTACTCACCACAAGCCAGAAACCAGGGATACAGCAGTGAATAAGAGACAAGGGCCTGGCCTTCATGTAGGTTACAATCTGATGGGGAAACAATGACCAGCTACTCAAATAAATACAGAAATGCCATGAGGAACTATAAAGTTGGAAAGGACATTGACAATATTGGAGACAGTGTCTAGTTCAGATAAAGTGCTTAGGGAAGACCTGTCTGAAGTGGGAACATTTGAACAGAGGCCTGAATGAATGGAGGGAAGGAGGGAGGGAGTGAAGCATGCAAACATCTGAAGAAAGGGCAATCCAGGCTGAGGGAAGAGCAGGTATAAAGTCCCTGCAGAGGGATAAGCTTGGTGTGTTCATACAGGAAGCTGTAGCTAGATTGAGTTGAATTGAGTTGGAGAAGGGTAAGAAATGAAGTTGCCAGCAGTTGTGCTTAATCTGAGGCAAAATCCATTTCAAAACATTTTTTTTGCTGTTGATATTTGGTTTCCTAAGTGTTAGGATGGAAGGACAAATTCTCAACAGAAAGTATCCATCGTTAATATGGGCTTCCTGTTTTCTAAATGTAAATGACCATTTTCCTTTGGGGACAGAGCCGACTGCATACAAACTTTGGAAAAATGTCTCTGACATGAATGTAGAAGCATCTGGCTACCCTCAGGGTACCTTCCCACCCCTTACTGCAGCCAATCTGGTCTTTGTCAGGGCATCTTTCTTTTCAGAGAGTAACTATGACAACGGAACGTGATGCTGTGGGTCTGCGGCCCTCTATTTGCACAAAATATGTGATGCTATCAGAACACAGAATTATGAATCAAGATAGCGTCAGCCTCTCCCTTTGTAGTGAACAAGTTATCTGCTATCTGATTCAATTAATGTTTTGTTACTGGTTTTGTTTTTACTATGACTCTCTCATAACAAGGTGAGTAGTATGTTCTATAATCTATAGCATCATTTCCTAAACTAACTTGATCAAGACCTCTGCATTAGTTTTCTATTGCTGCTGTAACAAATTACCAAAACTTTAACAGCGTAAACAACACAAGTGTATTATTATACAGTATGTAGATTGGAAGTCTGATGTGGGTCTCACCAGAATAAAATCAAGGTGTCAGTATGCCTGTGTTTCTTTCTTGAGGCTCAATGAGAGGATTCATTCCCTTAGTCATTCTGGTTCTTGGTAGAATTGAATTCCTTGTGGTTATAGGACAGCAGGTTTCTGTTTTCTTGCTGGCTGAGGGCCATTCCCAGCTTCTTCTAGAGGCTTCCTGAATTCTTTGGCTCCTGTGTCAAAACCCTCTTAAACTTTGAATCTCTCCCCCTTCTTCTTTTGTCTCATCTCTCTTGGACCACAGCCAAGGAAGATTTTCAACTTAAGGGCTCATGTGTTAGGTTGGGCCCACTTGGATAATCCAGGATAGCCTCCCATCTCAAGGTCCGTACTCTTAGTCACATCAGCAAAGTTCCATTTGCCATGTAAGGCAACACAGTCACGGGTTCCAGGAATTACGGTGTAGGCATCTTTAGGAGAGACATTATTCTACCTGCCATTCCCTAACCCCCAATAAACTAGAGCTTAATAGTTTGAGAAATACTGCTCTAGAGGTATCAAAAGGACCGACTTTTAGGCAGGAAAGACACTAATTCTTTGGGGGCAGTGACAACAGTCAAAGCCCTGGGTGAGCAGGAGACCAGGTGCAGGCTGGATTCCTCCATGTGGTTGGGGATGGAGGTACAGAGGAATAAGGTTTCAGTGATGGATTTACTTTCTTGCCATACCAGCGTATGAATCAGGTAGGCTTTTGGATTGGGCTGGTCTGTCAAGATCTTCTGCCTCGTAGTGCCTGAAGGGAGAGGGAGGGACAGTTACTGTACCAGGGGCTTTTCACAATCACCTGATATAATGGTCACTCTAACTTGTGAAGGTGAACGCTGCATTTGAACCTATGTGTGATGGATTCATTTGCTGTCCCACCCACGTCCCTTTTACCATGCTGGTGAACCCATCCTACAGCAGCCATGTGCTAACAGCTCACAGCTTCCCTTACAGCTAATGGAAGATGACTCAGCTGTGAGGTCAAGCCTCCCCAACACGCACACCCACACATACCCACACACATACACGCGCACACACACACGCACACACACACACACACACACACACACACACACACACACCCCTTCCCAACCCACAGAAGTCTGGCCCTCTTGCTTTGTGGTGAGAAGATTTCTGTGATATCACTTATGCCTCAGAGTTTTCTATGGATCACGTCTGGCATTTTCTGAGACCACATCCTTGCTCTACTCTTTCCTTCACTTTTCTGCTTCCCTTTGTCACTTACAAGTTTTTCCTGATAAATCAATAAATCACATGTCCCCAAAACTTTGCCTCAGGCTCTGCTTCCAAGGAACCCAACCAAAAATATGATAATGTTAATTTGTATCTGGGGACCCACAAAATGGAGGCCACTTCAGTGGACCTGCCCACATCACAAATCTGAACCTAAGTCAGCCTGCATTTATGGGAAGCACTTGTCAAGGAAACTTAACAAACACCAACCACAGTCCTCCAACTCAGCTTTCACTAGCTTACCTTACCCTAGAAAATAAGACCTGCTTGCCTTACCAGGAAATCCCCGACGTCCTAGCCATCGTGTCCTGTTACACAATACCTCTACTAATGCTAACACTCCCTCTTGCCCAAAATCCCCTGGGAAGATTCATCCACTGCTGTGAGGCACTTCACTGTCCCAATCCATGTCTCCCTCACTCCAAAGTTCTTGCTTTTTGCAGGTTCCTGGCCTAGAATCAGATGGCACCAAGAAAAATCCTGGAGAAAATGACACACCTCGTGCACGTCCCCTTCGAGGTATGTGGTTGAGTAAATAAAAGGAGGCTTGATTGTTTATCTGCAAAAGTGAGGGTGGGAATTCCATGCAGGATTCTAAAGACTTCATCTGTGGAAAAGAATGAGAAGCTGAGAATATAGTGCAAACGCAATGGTCCTCTCCAGTGCAAGTTCCCTGGGGGCAAGGACTGAGTCCCCGGAGCCTAGCACAGTAGCTGACACACGGCAAATCTGCTGCTTCCTGAATAAGTGACTAAAGTGGAGATGAGCAATAGGAGGTAAGGTCTCTGTGAACCAGGATTAGCAGGGTAAGCAGGAGAAAGTTGGGGAAAGAGCGTCTGTTCTCAGTAACACGTGCTCCTTGGTGCCCTCCCAAACTCCTCTGTGATAACGCTTCCTGGAACCTGCTTGTGGTTCCCAGGAATCTGTGGACATAGTCCCTCACCTGTGAAAGGGGCACTTCTGGTCAACCCTTCCTCCACAGCCTGGAAAGAACGCCAGCAGCCTGCTCTTTTACCTGGCACGTGTCCTGCCTGTAAGAGACCTAGTGTAGCTTTAGGTTAGGCTTCATTTATGTTATTAGCATGTTATTTATTTATTTCTTTAATATGAAATTTATTGTCAAATTGGTTTCCATACAACACCCAGTGCTCATCCCAACAGGTGCCCTCCTCAGTGCCCATCACCCACCCTCCCCTTCCTCCACCCCCCATCAACCCTCAGATTGTTCTCAGTTTTTAAGAGTCTCTTATGCTTTGGCTCTCTCCCACTCTAACCTCTTTTTTTTTTTTTTTCCTTCCCCTCCCCCATGGGTTTCTGTTAAGTTTCTCAGGATCCACGTAAGAGTGAAAACATATGGTATCTGTCTTTCTCTGTGTGACTTAATTCACTGAGCGTAACACTCTCCAGTTCCATCCACATTGCTACAAAGGGCCAGATTTCATTCTTTCTCATATTAACTTATACAATAAAACACCAAGAATTAACCCGTTTTACTTTAGTGCTTAGTAAGCATTAAAACAAATAGACCCTATATATGGTTTCCCTCTAGGCAGCAAAGCCCTGGAGAGTCGAAGCTAAGTCTTCACCTTGGACTCCCCCATCGTGCCGGCCACATCTAGATGCCCAAATACGTATTCATCTGAATTGTCTTGAACTCTTAGGTAGTCATGGCCCAGCCTGAGATCTTTCTCCAAGGATTATCTAGAATTAGAAAAAGAGACTTTGAGGCAGAGAGTGTTTCTGACAACACGCATCACTGGCTAGCCTTGGGAAAGGAATGGGAAGCTTTGGCAACCTCCTTCAGAGGCTGGACCCCAAGCCCCACTAGTAATGTAGGTAAAAAGCATGTGACTCAGAAAGTAGCAAAATCATGGAGCAACATGCCAAGTTGAGAATCATTGAAGCAAGTGGTGTAAATGATGAAATTGAAACGACAGAGACCTTTTTAGAAAAAGCCAGGGTATGCAGTAGTGACAGCTCTGAGAGCCGGGTTTGGGTGGAAATGACAAGACCTCCCCCAGTCCCCTTGCAGGAGGGCCTTGGTGAGTGGCTTTTATATGCCCTTTTAAGTTGCTGCAAGAGCCGCCTGCTGGATCAGCTAAGGCTGGAAGTTCCTCGTGATGGTTTGTAACATAATCGAGGTTCCTACATCCTCTCTGTACAGGCTGCTCCTCCCGTCAGATAAAATGATAAAATGCACCCCGGGTGCTCCACAGTTCATTTGTTTATGTTTTCCTCCCTTTGCTGCCCTTGTTCTTTTGCTCTTCCAGAATCGCCAGGTTCTTGCTCACCCCTCATTGAACAGGAAACTTTGTTTCCTCTCATAGTGTTTGCTGCTTCCTCTCTGTGCTGGTTTCCAGCCAGTGAGAAGCCCAACCCGTTACTGGTTTGTGGTGGGTGCTGGGCAGCAGACAGTTTGACTTGCCCGGTGTTCTCTCCTCACCCACTTGCCTGAGAGGAGTGTTTCAGACGGAGTTCCCAAATGTCTGCTAAACCGCAGGGTGTTTTCCGTGACTGACACCTTTCCAAGCTGGGACATCCTTCCCTATATCACTCAGTGTGGGTGAAGAGAGGAAAGGAGCTGCTATCTTAGACATGCCCCATCCATGCCGGGTACTGGTCTAGGTACCCAGTGGAATGGCTGGAATTCTCACAGCCACCTGGTGGACTCAGTGCGGTCCTGACTTTGCAAATCGGGGAGCTCAGTTTTGCCCGAGACGCAGCTAGGACGCTCAAGAGCAAGGGCTCAAGGCTAGGTCCCCGGCCCCAGCATCCACATCCTTGAACACACCAGAGGGACTTTAGCTTCTCCGCCCACACCCCCCACCCCGCAGAAGGGAACTTGTTCTCCCCACTTCCCCTCTCCCCTAACTCCTGATTCATGAAGAAACTAATGAATTCATGATTTGTGAAGACTTTTGTCCTTGAGCTCTGCTCAGATAGGCTTTGTTTCAAAACACAGTGCTCATTCATGCCAGATTCTCCAGGGCACTTCCAATTTCATACAATTTTACAATTCTTAATAAATTCATTTTGGTACATTTATGATAAGTATGATCTCATTTTATACCATCTTAAGGCATTCCATGTGCAGAAATTCAGAAACTAGGGAAAAAAATTTCTCAGATACCATGCCCTGACTTTTGAATCAGAAAATGCTTCTCTCTCTGATGCAGACACCAAGACTGCAACACGATCGTCTTTGCTCGTCTGTCGGCATTTTTTTTTAGGGAGCAAGTTCTGTGTTCCAGACCCTGGAAATGCTGTTGTGCATCCCTCATTGCAGCCCAGCCCCAGGATGTGCCAGCACCTTTTCCAAACAGATCCTTGACCAAGCAATCTCAGCCTCTCTCCCCACCCCGCACCGCCATACTGAGAATCAAGAGGGTTTTCTCAACCTTGCTGCAAATGGAACAGCTGTTCCTGCCCTGAGACTCCCTTCTCCAACTGCCACCCATGGACATGTGGGGCAAAGCCCCCAGTGGACAGGCTGATTGCTATCTCTGGGTGCCAAAAAGAAAGTCCTGCATGCCCCTCCCCAGTTGCTTGCCTCCGGCTGACTCCACTCCCTCCCTATGGATGGGGCTCCACACATGTTGCCTCCAGCCTCTCTGAAGCCCACTCTTTCCAAACCATTTGAGTCATTTCCTCCCAGGGACTTGCTCATTAAAACCTTCCTGTTTGCTTTTGCTCTGGAGCTCCACTCCGAGTTGCTGTTTCCTTCTCTGTCCCCACTGAGCTGTAATTAATGGCCCAGCACCTTCCAGCCCTCCCTCCCGCTGCAGTGTTCCTTCCCACTCTCTTCTCTTGGCTGGAATCTCTACACCTTGTACACATTGGTGCAAAGCCCCAGAGTTCCTAAAGCTGTGAGGAAAATGGGGGATACCGGTCTTGTCCTACAAAGTATTGGTTGAAGGATAAATTGGGAAGATGAGTGTCTACAAACAGGCACCGGGGAGCAAACCCTCTGACCAACAGCTTGTCCCAGATCTAACTGACACAGCAAACAGAGCGGTGGGGAATAATAACATTTGATTAATGCACTCTGAGCTGCACGACCCTGAGCAGCTGCTGAGTCCCCCGGAAGATGTCTGTGGTCTCTGTGAAGCCCCAGTTTGGAGTGTTGCAGGCACATCTGAGACCTGCTGACCCAGGGACAGTTTGCTGTGTGGTCAGCAGCACCAAGGCAGGACTGGATGGGGCAGAAGAGGCCAGAGGACATCGGGGCTTTCTGATTGAGTGATGGGGCGATGGGAAGAGAGTACAGAGAAAGAAAGGAAAGGATCAGACTGAACATGGCACCTTTGTTCTTTCTTCAGGCTTATTTTTTCAGGGAGGCAATTCTCTGATCCGGGCACACAAGAACTGTTGTCTATTTCTCATTGCAGGTACAGCCCCAGATTATTCCAGCCCCTTCACCCAGTTTGTGGATCAAATGAAATGTCATGGGCTGTATTGAAAACAGTGCCCTTTTCGCCCTGTGGGTATCTGATAAATGTTCACTGAAGCAAGTCAAACTGAAGTTCAAAAAGTATACGTGACAGAAAGGATAGACCATAAACTCATCTACTGACCCCAAACCTTCCACTGTCTATTCACTCATCACAGCACCTATCACTAAGAAAAACCCATGGGAGATACTCCTGGGGTGATGGACCACCCCTCAAATCCCATCATGTGGGCAGCCTCCTGCTCCAATAATGTGCGAGGCCCACATGGTCTAGTGCCTCCTAATGTGGCTTTGCAGAACTTAAACACCAGCACACTGTCCCTTAGAAAACCTGCTTTCCAAGTATACTTATCATTGTTAATCATCACCAGTTTGGTGACTTGAACAGAAGGTGAGAGTTGCCTGGTTTTGGTCCTGGCTCCTGAGCGTTCACTCTGATTCAGAGGAAGCCAGCCTCAGTCCTGCACAGGGTCACCGGCCTCCTCTGTGCTCCACCCGGTTCCCGGCATCCTGTGCTATAAATGATCCTGCCTTCTCGAGTCTTAGGTTTTCAATTTCTCCATTCCCACTGGCCTTCTCCAATCTACCGACAAGTTGCTTAACTCTTTGTTGCTCTGCCGGCTTCATAGAGCCTTCCCTTTACATCTTGCAGGGGGCGCCACTCTCGCTGGGTAAAGGAGCAGTGTTCCAGTGTTTCCTTTACCTGGAACACACCTGAGTGGCAACTTGTCGCTGCTCACCTCCTTGTGCAAAGATGGGCACCACGACTGACTTCTACTTGCTGTCTTGTGTCCTTCCCCCACTACCAACTCCTTACAAGAACCACCTCTCGTTCCTTATCCCTCCACGTGCAAAAGTCTTTGTTGACTTCCTACCGTGAAGTCAGTGACCTTTTATTCTTCATCCTGCTTGCGCATCCTTAGCATTTGATACACCTGACTATCCTTTCCTCTGGAAACCTCCCCTTCCCTGGCCTTCCTGCTTCTTCTGTTCTTTCATGGCTCATCCTCAGTCTCTGACTAGCTCTCTTTCCTTGGTCTTCTCTCTGAAATCTTGATGTTTTTGAATGCTGTGGTCTTAGCCCTCTTATTCTGGATAGCCCCTTCCCTGAGCAATCTCATGTACTCCCATGGCTTAGGCTAAAACTTATATACTAATGACTTTCTTTCATTTTTATTAAATTAAAAATCTCTTATCATTGGGGCACCTCAGTTGGTTGAGCTTCCGACTCTTGGTTTTGGCTCAGGTCATGATCTCATGGTTCATGAGATCAAGCCCTGCGTTGGGCTCTGTGCTGACAGCATGGAGCGTGCTTGGGATTCTCTCTCTCCCTCTCTCTCTGCCTCTCTCCTGCTCTCGCTTGCTCTCTCTCTCAAATAAATAAATAAACTTTAACATATATATATTTTTAAAGTATCTTATAATTGCAAAGCATCACATGTACTGGTAAACAAATAACAAATAAAATAAAAACACTATTTCCACCAACTAGAGATTACCACTGGTAATCTTATTGTATACCCTTCCAGAATTTTTATGTATTCTTACATATCTTTTTCAAAATGAGAAATATACTATTTTTTAAATTGTTACAGACTGTTTTGTAATTGCTTTCTTTCTAAGGTTAATAATCTGGAACTTTCCATGTCAATGCATCTAATCTCATACCTGGTCCACCTTTTATTTCCTCAGTCATCCCCCATATGTCCTCTCTAGCTGGTTTGTCCAGTTAAGGACCAATTCAGGCATGAATATACAAGATTCTCATTACATGGATATTTCTTAAGCTCTTTTGCCATAGACAAAAGACATGATATCATGCTTGTTACATGGATTTGGGCAATTATCTATAAAACATCCCATTTTCTCGATGTGACTAGTTCCTTTTCTGTGTTTCTCTAGAGCCTGTTTCTCTAACCCACTTTATTTTTCATAAAATGGAAGTCAAACGCAAAGTCATAATGAATTCAGGTTAAACCTTGTTATCTAGATTGTATCATAGGAGATGTGAAATTCATACTGCATTTTGTCGTAAGATAAGTATGTTCTGACCGACCCACCATTAGGGATCCTAGCATTTGAACTTAAGGCAAATGGCAATCTTACCCTTCCATTGTAGCACTAAGGTTTCACCCTTGTGACTGGAAGGTAAACTGGGTGGTGTTATTTTGGCAACACTATACAAATGTCTGGTGCCCCAATAACCTTATGCCGAAAGCTTTTAACACCAGTTTATACCTGAGTCAATAACTCCACTAAGAGTTTAAAGTGATTATCAACTAGAGTTCTTCGTAGGATATGGATAACACATTTTAGTTAATTAAAGGTTAATTAAGAACATTTTTATGAAGAACCTATTTCCTGAGGTGTGGGCAGGACTACCTGTATTTATAGCCATAAATACTGACAATCATCATTCTGCTGGTTACAGGAGAACCAGCTTCGATGAGGTAAAGTGAAAAAGAATGAGTTCTGGAGTCAGAAAGACCAAAGTTCAAAATGTAGGTTATGCTTCTTACTGATTGTGTGAAATTAGACAAAGTCACCTGGCCTCTGAGCCTCAGTTTCTTCACCTGTAAAACAAGGAGAGTAATAGAATTTACCTCCTAGGTTATTTCAAAGATTAAATGCTGAAATGTAATTAGCACAGTGTTGGCAAGAATATAACCTCAGTAGTTTTTTGTTATTAAGATCAGCGATCCTAGCTGCCTGTGGTAGGCAGGATCCCCCAGTGTGGTGCCCGTCTAATCCCCCTGAGTTCAGAAGGACCTCTGAATACAGTGAAATATCACCCCCATGGTTATGTTATATTATATGGCAAAAAGGGAGCTTATCAGGTGGACCTGACCTGGTCAGGTAAGCCCTTTAAAAGCAGAGAGCGTTCTCCACTGGTCACAGAGAAGTCAGAACAGTACATTCCAGCTGGCCTGGAAAAAATTAAAAACATCCATGTGGTGAACGGCCTATGTGGCAAGGAGAGCCACTGGCCTCTGGGAGCTGAGCATGATTCCCAGCTGACAGCTGGCAAGAAAATGGGGAACTCATTCCTGCAGCCACAAGGAACTGAATTCTGCCAACACCTTGAATGAGCTCAGATGAGAACCTCGAGTGTCAGATGAGAGCTACAGCCTGACCCTGACTGCAGCCTTGTGAGACCCTGAGCTGGGATCCCGTGAAGCTGTGCTTTGGATCCTGATCCATGAAACTGTAAGATAATAAATTCGCGTTGCTTTAATCTGCTTAGTTCGTGGCAACTTGTTCACGGCAATAGAAGACTAAAATCCCAGCTAGAGTTAATCACCACTGCTTCTGCTGTTCTTGCTGTGCCCATTCCTGTGGCTAATGGCTGTCCTCTAAAGCAAGACTTGATTGCATAAATCATGACATTGCAAGAATGACGAGAGGTGTCATTCTTCAGTACAAACCCCTTAGAATGTAAATATTCTCTCTGGCTTCTACTGCTAATGGACTGGCGGTGGTCACGGGGAGGGATGGTTTATAGACCTTTGTGGCTTTAGAAAGGAACAAAAATATCATCAGGGCTGAGTCTTTCCTGGAAGACTCAACTCCTTATGCAAAAGCTCTTTTCTTCACGGGTTCCTGTTTGACACTGCAAGTCTCTACAAAGGGCTTAGGTGAATCTGAGGCCAAACTCATCCAAATGACCTGGTGAATAGCTTAAGTCCTCAGTGAGTTTACAATATGTTGGGAAAAGCAGACATCATACAAGCCACACAAACTTACCGTTAGAAGTCGTATTGTGTGTTTAAAGAAAAAAAACGTTGAATTATGAAGGCTTTCCTGAGGAAATAATCCTTGAGATGAGATCAAAAGGATGAATAGGGGTTGACTGGGCAAAGGGATGATGATGATGATGGTGATGGTGATGAGCATTCCCTGAGGGTAGGAACAGCTCATGGAAATGTCCTGAGGCAGGAAGGGTCGTGGCAATTTTAAGGAACCTTAGGACCGATGAGCTAGCAAGAAGAGTTGAGGGTGGAGAGGTAGGGAGGAGCAAATCTTTCAGGTCCTGTTAGGCAATGCTAAGGATATCCGTCTCAGTCAGGGCTTTCTCTTTAAAAAGACCACCGTGGCTGTGATGGATTATATGGAGCAGGGACAGGTGCAGAAAAACTAGTTAGGAAGCAATTGTAGCAATCCAGACAGAAGGTCAGGGTGGCTGTGACTACGATCATGGCGGTGGAAGAGAACTTAGATAAAACAAATTTAATTCAGGGATTTTTAATTTTTCCAGTTTTTAAAAATTAAGAAAACATTTTCCGATCATCTCTATCATTCCATGGAGAAGTCACACTCATTCATTTACTTATTTGATAAATATGTGTATTGTGTTATTATGTGCCAGGCATAATTCTGGGCATGGGAATAGAGTAACGAATGAAAAAAGGGCAAAAATCCCTGCTTCCAAGGAGCTTTCGAGTAAGTTAGATAATAAGCAAGAAAAATAAGGAATACGTAAAATATATTTGATAGCAACAAGTGCTAAGGAGAAAGTTAAAGTTGAAAAGGGAGGGGCGCCTGGGTGGCTTAGTCGGTTAAGCGTCAGACTTCAGCTCAGGTCGTGAACTCACGGCTTATGAGTTTGATCCCTGCGTTGGGATGTGCTGACAGCTCAGAGCCTGGAGCCTGCTTTGGATTCTGTGTCTCCCTCTCTCTCTCTGCCCCTCCCCTGCTCTCTCTCTCTCTCTCTCTGTCTCAAAAATAAATAAACATTAAAACAATGTTTTTAAGTTCAAAAGGGAGAAAAGGATGTGTTAGAAGATCATATTATATATGTCCAGACAAGATCTCACTAAGAAGGTGACATTGGAGAGAAGATCTGAAGGAGGTTAAGGATCAAGGCATGCAGCTATTGGGGGTGGGGTGGGTCAGGGAAGAGGACTCTAGCCAGAGGGAACAGAAAGTACAAAGCCTCTGAGGTAGGAATGTGACTGCTGTTTTCCAGAGGGCAATTATGGCTGGAGAAGAATGGGCAGAGGAATGTATCAGTCATCTATCTCATAAGAATGGTGAGTAACAAAGAACCTCAGAACCTCAGTGGCACACAATCATTTAGTTTTACTCATGAGTCTAAAGATCACTGGGGTGGTTCTGCTAAGATGAGCTGAGTTTGTCACGGCTCACTCAATGCCTATGCAGTCAGCTACAAGTCAGCACAGTTTTGCTGATCTTGTCTGGGCTCCCTCACACATCTCAGTCTTAGATAAGACAACTGGATTGACTTAGCTCTGCTCCATATGTCTGTGTGCCTCGCATCTTCCAGTAGGTTGATGTTCTGTTCTTATGTCATAGCAGGAGTGTGGAAGGAGGAGGAGGAGGAGAGAAAGGAAAAAGAAAGTAAGAAGAGAGGAAAGGGAGAAAGAGGACAAGAGAAGGGGGGGGAAGAGAGAGAGAAAGAGAGAGAGAGAGAGAGAGAGGAGATGGGGAGGAGAGAGAGTACACAGCGCACACAAAACCTCTTAAGGTCTGGGTTCAGAACTGAAACAATGGCACATTCTATTGACCAAAGAAATTCATGAGACCAACTTAGTTTCCAGAGATGGAGAACAAATCCCACTTCTTTTGGGGGATACTGTCGAAGTCACACTGCAAAGGGTGTGAGTATAGTGAGGGATGGAGAATTAGGACCAGTTGTTGTCGTGAGTCTGCCACATTAAACTAGTGGGAGATAAAGTCAGAGAAGTCATGGGAATCTAGGTGGTGTGGGGCCTTGTAGGCCAAAGTAAGTCCTTTGGCTTTTGCTCTGAGATGAGAAACAAATGGAGGGTTTCCAAGAGAAGAGTGATACAGGCTAACTTCTATTTTCATGGAATCACTCTGGCTGTAAGGTTAAGAATAGACTGAAGTGGGGAAGGAGACAGTGAGGAGGCTACCACAGCAATCCAGGCAAGAGGCAATGGTGGCTTGGCCTGGAAAATAGTAATAGTAGTGTTGGGAAGTGGTCTTGCATCTTGGCTCATAGAGGAGGGAATGAACACCAACATTTTGGTATTTTCTTCATATGAAGAGAAATGCAGGGGAGGAAGGTTTCTCCTCTCTGTCTCCTCCCCATTCAGCACCCCTTCTCAGACAAAAAAAGACAAATGTGATAGGCAAGAGTCTGACATTTCCTGGGACATGCTTTAGTAATGGGCAGGGACTTACTCTGTCTGCTGAGCAAAACCAGTCCAGAATGTTCCCTTCACTGGAAGTGTGCTGCTAGATAGTGGGCTCCTACTCTACCCCCTGGTAGTTGAGGGTGTGAGGCAGCCCAGGTCCTCACAGGTGCCTGGTGAATGAACTTGGGTTGACTCTGCATACCCAACTCTCAGATACACACTGAGTTGAGCAGGTCTCAAAGTCTGGTTGCAGTGGGAGTAAGAGGCTTCATTCGACCTCAGCCTTGTTTCTTTGCATTCAGAATCTTTGGGTCAGCCAGTGCCCCACTTAGCTCCCTTTGTATGAGTTCCCCCACTGGTGACAAGAGAGGTGAGTCACAGAACCTGAAGACCTAACATCAACATCAAGCTCAACTGAGAATTTGCTGCCATGTTAACCCTTGGCATAGTCTTCCTTTCTTTTTTTCTGGTGTTAGGTAGTCTTTCTTCATCCCTCTATCCCTTTTTCTGAGCCATATTTGAAAGAATGTGAAATTACATTTTTATTAGTGATGCCTCCCTTAGTTTCAAGTAACAGAAACACATTTAAGCTCTCTTAAAGACAAAGCTAGAATTTGTTTTGAAGAAACAAATTTGTCTCAAGACCCAAGGGCAGATACATAGTAGACTTCATAAGTAAACTATGGAGTGCATGGGTGGCTCAGTTGGTTAAGCGTCCAGCTCTTGGTTTTGGCTCAGGTCATGATCTCATGGTTTGTGGGTTTGAGCCCTACATCGAGCTGTCAGCACAGAGCCTGCTTGGGATTCTGTCTCTCCCTCTGTCTCTGCCCCTCCCTGCTCTCTCTCTAAATAAATAAATAAATAAACTTATTTTAAAAATTAAAAAAAAAGAGAAATAAACTATAGCCAGAGCTTCAAATGCAGTCAGGACTTTCCCTTCCGTCCCTAGAGGAGGTGAACACACACCCTAGTTTGCACAGAACTATCCTGGTTTACATCTGCCAGATGTAAACAACAGGCAGAAACCACACAGTGACTTAAATAAGGGAAGCTTAATACAAATATTTTTAAATTTTTGATAAAAGAGCAATTATAAGATATAGGGAAACTCTATGTGGTATCCTAGGGCCAAGGGAGAGTACCTAAGGAGAGACAGATATGAAAGGGGACCCCCTTCCCAAGGCTGGAATTGCAACCATTGGATGGCAGAGAGATTTGCCCAGACCAGAGCTGGTCTGCAATCCGTGAGCAAGCAGGAAGCAACTCTCTGGGGCACAGGTTGAGCATAGAAAATCTGCAGCCAGGTCTGGCACAGGAGCTTGAAGAGAGAGTGGGGTGCCATTGCAGACAGGAGGCTTGGAATATACCATGTCCATGTCAAGACGGCCAGGTGATCACTGGCCAGGTTGGGGCTGTAAAGTCACCAAGGGACCATGAGTTCTGAGCCTGTGGCTGGGATAGAGTACCACCAACTGACAATGCGGCTGCCAGAACCAGCAGGAAGGCCCCTTCCTCCTGCATTATCCCTCTAGTACCCTCTCCTGAGAAACCTCAACAGGTGTTCTTTGTAGGGGAGAAATGCTTTAAAGGAATTCCATTTGTTATTGTGGAACCTGTATGGAAGGGTGAATTCGGATCTGAGAGACAATAAATTGCTAACTGATGCAGCTCTCAACAATACCCTGGTACGAATGATTAATTCCCAGAATAGTCAGATTCATAGAGAAAGAATGTAGAAGAGTAATTACCAAAGGCCGGGAGCATGGGGGAATTGGAGAAGTATTGTTCACTGGGTAGAGTTTCAGTTTGGGACGATGAAAAGGTTCTGGGGATGGATGGTGGTGAAGGTTGCCCAACAATATAATGTACTGAATGCCACGGAATTACACATTCAAAAAGGATTACAATAGTAAATTCTACATTGTACATATTCTATCACAATTACAAAAAAGGTTAATTCATGGTCACTGTATTTGTCTCTCACCTCTGCTCCACTCTGTACATTGACTTTCTTCTTCGTTTCTCCGTTTCTCTTCGACACCCTGGAAAATCTGGCTGCCGACAGCTCTTGACCTAAAACAGCTCTTCTTTTCTCAAGCAACCAGCCACACTGAGTCTGGCTCTCACAAGTCCCTCTCGCAAATTCTCATTAAGTTCTGCAGCTGCTTTGGTCCAGTGCTCATCTTGGCCATTGGGCCAGTATCACCTGATACGACTTTGCAGAAGTGTTTGTGTGTGGTGTTGGGGATAGGATGGAAGAGGGAGAGGAAACTGTAGTGACAAAACAAGGGAAATCTGCTATAATCATTTAATGGCTCCCCTTCTCTCCCTTCCAGAGTTTTAACTAAATAGGGAAGCCAGGCAAATAAGTAAATAAGTAAATATTTTAAAATTCACATTAAGAGGGAAACCAATAAGTAAAATAATGCCAGATCAGTCAAATATTTTTCCTCCTTTCCACCTGTGCTAGTGGTCTGAATTAATAATAGAGGCATACGGCCGAATAATCAGAATTATTCATCAAGCTAATTAACCACATATAGTTTTCTAAGTAGCCACAAAATGGTGGAAATCTTTATTCATACATATATAGTGAGATTTACAAATGTATTGTGGTTGTTACAGTGATTATCATTTTTTATCTTTGTAGGCACAACTTCTTGAATTGATATATATTCCCATCAGGTGCTTCAGAGAAGCTCTGACCTTTTTCTCGACAGGCAAAAATGTGCATTTTGGCACCAGATTATCGGATGGAAAAATACAGGCATTTTCCAAGCCCTAAACACAGAGTGTGCCATCTATTAGTTTGGATTTCTTCCTTAACTATCATCATACTAATATGTGGTGGTTTTTCCAAGAAGAAATGAATCCAAATCTATCTTTGGACTCAGAATCCCGGAAGCCTGGGTTTTATCACTGGCTGGTCACAGATGCACTGAAAATGGGTAAGTCACCTCCATCTTTGTCTGAATTTCTCCATCTGGCAAATGTAAATTCTGACACTCGCCATCAGATAATGTTTGCAAAATGTTTGATGGTCCTTGCTGGTAGACAGTATGTAATTGCAAACAGTTGGATCATTTTTTTTCTGTCCTAAAAATTCTTCTCTTTTTCTAGAAACTATTTTTAAATTAAAAATGTCACTTTTAAAGTATGGGCACATGGCAATAAAATTCAGTTGGTACTAGAGAGTAATTTTTTTAAAAAGTAAAGGTCTTTCTCTATGGCATTCCCCAGAAGTAACAGCTTAAGAGTTTCCTATTTTTAATCCTTCTGAGGCGAACCTCCGCAACAATAATTTATTATCCCTTTATTTTTGATGTATCAGCTTCAAAGTATAGCTGATGGGCCCCCTTATGAAAGATGAGGAGCTTGGCTCATTTACACTTTCCTTCAACAACCACTGCCAGATATATTTCATTTTTTTATTATTCCTTTAGATGCGTCGATAGCTTTGTACAATGTATTCAACCTTCCATTTCTTGATCCATCAATTTTAGGCAGGATGTCAATACTTCCCTCTAAGTTAATGAGAGATTTAACAGCCCTACCTTTTCCTCCTCCTCTCTTGGTCACAGTGTCACAGAGTCAGTTCATCATATAGTTAATTTACACGGTCAAATGTATAGAATTTATTATTTCTGATATAATTAATTTTGGTGTGTTTTGGCCATGTATTAAGTCTAAAAACAGCCAGAATTTATAATATTTTAATTAGATGAATACTATTGATTAAACAATTTCATTCCATTCAAATAAAAAAAACATGTATTGATTGCATATGCAGTACCAGCACTGTGCTAAGTGCTAAAGATACATCAATGCACAGAACAGAGAAAAAAAAAAAAAACCTGCCTTCGTAGAGCTTACCTTTTAATGTATATGTGTGGACTCAGAGAAAAAGTGATGAAACTATTTCATTTAACCTGTGCTGATAGAAAAAGAAATTCCCAGGGGCACCTGGCTGGCCCAGTAAGTAGAGCATGTGACTCTCAGTCTCAGGGTTGTAAGTTCAAGCCCCCATGTTGGGCATGGAGTCAACCGAAAGGAAGGAAGGAACGAAGGAAGGAAGGAAGGAAGGAAGGAAGGAAGGAAGGAGGAAATGCGCAGATGTAAATTGGGAGGAGGAGGGAGAAATAGAGGAAGCAGGGCACTGAATTTTTATAATGCATTATTATCATATGCCTTCACTTTCTTACTAAAATAATAATTTAAAATTTACAGCAATTTAGAAGAAATTTACTTCTTCTTGAAGCTATTCTTTCCAAGGCCTCCTCATTTGCTAATCTAGTTTGGGTTGCTAATTTGTGAAACCTGGTTTTCAATATCATTTTGCTGGGTTTTTGTTGTTGTTTTTTACTGCATGTATTTTTGTATTTTTTTTCCAATTTTACTTTGTGTTAAGCAGTTGGGCTTGGGCAATTGTTATTTGTATGGCTTGTCTTTCTCTTTTCTTTATCCTTCTGTATAAATTCTAAAATCATTATTTCACGAAGCATCATATTTCATATAAGGACATTATTTTTACCATTTTACTCTCCCATTTCATTGATAGTTTTTACTGGGTATAAAATTATTTGTTCAGAATCAATTTCCATTAGAACTCTGAATGTGTTTCTCTCTTATCCCAATGGAAAAGTTTGATGCCAATCTGGTTTTCACTCCAGCAAGGCTAACTTGTCCTGCTCACTCACCACCACATAAGCATGAAATTTTTTTTTTTTAATTTTTTTTAATCTTTATTTATTTTTGAGAGAGAGAGAGACAGAGTGCAAGCGGGGGAGGAACAGAGACACAGGGAGACACAGAATCCGAAGCAGGCTCTAGGCTCCCAGCTGTCAGCACAGAGCCCAACACGGGGCTCAAACCCATGAACCACGAGATCATGACCTGAGCTGAAGTTGGATGCTTAACCGACTGAGCCACCCAGGCGCCCCATGAAATATTTTTGTCTTTAACCTTGGCTTAAACACATTTCATAAGGATGTACTTAAGTGTGAACATTTTTTATATTAATTGTGCTGGGTACCTCCAAGTTGCTGACATTCATAAGATTCTTATTTGTCTTCAGCTATGGAAAAATTTCCTCTAATATATTTTTGGATAAATTCTTGACCTTTTAAAAATCACACTGATTACATTTATGCCCTTTTCTTTTACTTCTCCATATTTTTTTCATTCTTCTCCTAATTCACTTCTCTGCTTTTTTGCTCTATATTTTGGGATACTTACCTAACTAGATGGATCACTGGTAAATTCTACCCAACATTTAAGGAAGAAATTATACCAATTCTCTATCATCTCCTTCAGAGAATAGAAGGAGAAGGAATGTTACCTACCTCATTCTATTTGGCCAACATAACCCTAATTCCAAAATCAAAGACATTATAAGAAAAGAAAACTGTAATATTCCTCACGAATATAGATGGAAAAATCCTCAACAAAATACTAGAGAATTGAATTAAACAATGTATAAAAAAGAATTATATACCAAGAACAAGTGGGATTTATCCCAAGTATGTAAGGCTGGTTCAACATTTAAAAATGAAGTAATGTAATCTATCATATCAAGAGTCTAAAGAATAAAAATCACATGATCGTATCAATAAATGCAGAAAAAACATTTGGCAAAATCCAATACCCATTTGTGATCAAAAATGCTCAGTAAACTAGAAATAGAGGGGAACTTTCTCAACTTGATAAAGAATATCTATGGGGCGCCTGGGTGGCTCGGTCGGTTAAGCGTCCAACTTCGGCTCAGGTCATGATCTCACGGTCCGTGAGTTCGAGCCCCATGTCGGGCTCTGTGCTGACCGCTCAGAGCCTGGAGCCTGTTTCAGATTCTGTGTCTCCCTCTCTCTCTGCCCCTCCCCTGTTCATGCTCTGTCTCTCTCTGTCTCAAAAATAAATAAACGTTAAAAAAAAATTAAAAAAAAAAAGAATATCTACAGAAACCCCTACAGTTAACATCATACTTAATGGTGATAAACTTCAATATCAGAAACAAGGTAAAGAAGTTCCCTCTCAGCACTGCTTTTAAACATTGTAATGGGATTCCTAATTAATGTAATAAGACAAGAAAAAGAAATAACAGATATAAGTTGGAAAGGAAGAAATAAAACTGTCTTTGTTTGCAGAGAACATGATTGTCCATGTAGAAAATCAGAAGGAATCAATAAGGAAAAAAAAAAACCCTAGAATTAATTAAGTGCTTACCAGAAGGTTTTAGGATACACAGTTAATATTAAAAAGTCAATCACTTTTCAGTATACTAGCAATTAACAAGTGGAATCTGAAATTAAAAACAATACTATTTTTATCAGCACTCCCCAAAATGAAATACTTAGGTATAAATCTAACAAAAGCTGGACAAGATCTTTATGAGGAAAACTACAAAACTCTGATGAATGAAATCAGAGAAGAATTAAATAAACTGAACTAATGGAGAGATATTCAGTATTGTCAAGATGTCACTTCTTCCCAACTTGGTGTATAAATTCAATATAATCCATATCAAAATCCCAGCAAATTATCTTGTGGAAATGGATAAATTGATTCTAAAATTTATAGAGAGGCAAAAAGCTCAGAATAGCAAACGCAATATTGAAGGAGAGGAATAAATTCAGAAGACTCACACTAGCCAACTTTAGAATTTACTATACAGCTACAGCAGTCAAGACAGTGTGGTATTGGTAAAAGAATAGACAAATAGATCAATGCAACAGAATAGAGAGTCAATGAATACATGCAAGTAGATATAGTTAGATGATGTTTGGCAAAAGCGTAAAAGCAATATAGTAAAATGTAGTCTTTCCAATAAATGGTGCTGGACCACCTGGATATCCACAGGCCAAAAAAAAAAAAAAAAAAAAGAATCTAGACACGGACCTTATACTATTCACAAAAATTAACTCAGAATAGACCAGAGACCTAAATGCAAAAAACAAAACTAAAAAACTAGAAAATAATAGGAGAAAACATTGATCACCTTGGGTATGGCAAGGACTTTTTGGATATGACACCCAAGGCATGATCCATGAAAGAAATAATTGGTAAGCTGGACTCCATTAAAATTAAAAACTTGACTTCTGTGAAAGACAGTATCATGGGAATGAGAAGACAAACCACAGCCTGGGAGAAAATATTTGCAAAAGACATGTCTGATAAAGGATTGTTATCTGAAATGTGCAAGGAACTCTTTAAACTCAACAATAAGAAAACTAGCAACTGGATTAAAAAATGGCCAGAGACTTTAACAGACACCTCACCTAAGAAGATATGCAGATAGCAAATAAGTATATGAAAAAAAAATGCTCCACATCATATATTATTAGGGAAATGAAAATTAAAACAACCAGATACCATGACATATCTATGAAAATGGATAAATCCACAACACTAACAATACCAAATGCTGATGAGGATACAAAGCAACCGAAACTCTCATGTACTGCTTGTGAGTTCAAAATGGTACAATCACTTTAGAAGTCAGTTTGGCAGTCTTTTATAAAACTAAACACTGTCTTACCGTATGATCCAGCAATCCTGCTCATCGGTATTTATTCCAAGGAGTTAAAAAATTATGTCCACACAAAAATGTTGTGCACAGATGTTTACAGCATCTTTATTCAGTGCCAAAATTTGGAAGCAGCAAACATGTTCTTCAGTAGATGAATGGGTAAATAAACTGTGGTACATCTAGACAATTGATATTACTCAGTGGCAAAAAGAAACAACCTATCAAGCCATGAAAAGACACGAAGGAAACTTAAATGATATTACTAAGTGAAAGAAGTCAATCTGAAAAGGCTATATACTGCATGGAAACCATATGACATCCTGAAAAAGGCAAAGTTATAGAGACATGAAAAGATCAGTGGTTGCCAGGAGTTTGGGGGCAGGGAGGGAGGGATGAATAGGCGCGGCAGTGAAAATACTCTGTATGATACTATTCTGATAGATATATGTCATTATACGTTTGTCTAGACCCAGAGAATGTACAGCATCGAGAGTGAACCCTGATGTAAACTATGGACTTTGGGTGATTATGCTGTGTCAGTGTAGGTTTATCAGTTATAACATATGTATCACTTTAGTGGGAGATAATGGGGGAGGCTATATATTTGTGGGGGCTGGGAGTATATGGGAACTCTCTGGACTTAAAATTGCTCTTAAAACATTGTCTTTATTTAAAAATTATGCTAATTCTAAGAAGCCAGCCTCAGAAGGCCAATATTGTATGATTCCACTTATATGAAATGTTCAGAATAAGCAAATCTGCAGACAGAACGTAGGGGAGGGATTGCCTAGGGCTGGCAGAATAGTAGGTTTAGGGAGATGGAAAAAGAGTACACAGCTTCTACTCGGTAATGAAAACATTGTAAAATTGATTGTGGTGATGTTTGCACCAACTCTCTAAAAGCCACTTACTTGTATACTTCAAAAAATAAGATTGGGTCAGGAGGCAGTATTGAACAGGGTTTAAGAACATAGACTTTGGAATTAGCCTGACCTGAGTTTACTGACTTTACTACGTACTGGTTGTGTGACTTCTCACACAGTTCTCTCTGAATCTCCACTTCCACATCTGGAAAATACAAATAAAGTCATCACACACACACACACACACACACACACACACACACACACACACCTCAAAGAGTCTGGACAGTATCCTGAGGAACCAGGGCAGGGGAAGCCAAAGGTTCCCACCCTCTCCTCTGCAGCAGCACTCACCTCACTGACTGGGCGCCATGGCAAAGAGGCAGCTCCCTGTTGCCACCCTTGCCACAGGGAGGGAAGACAGATCAAATTCAGTGAGACACCAACTGATTGTCACCTTCTCTTGGCCCTTCCTTTCTCTGTGAATTTGGTCAATACCAGACCCATGTCCATAAAGACCCTTCCTCAGATTTGAGAAATGGATAGGGGGTGAAAGAGAGCAAGAAATGAACTCTAAAAATCTCTCACCATCATGATGCTATAGCAAAGGTCCCAGGTGCACTGCAGACAAAGATTGGACATTTATCAAGTAAAAACTGCAGGCTAGGATGAATTACTTCATTGGATGTGGAAATTACAAGTGGTACTTAAATGCTAGCTGCTTTTGGCACGGACAGAGTGGATTAATCATTATGGTGTAATATAAAGTCCAGATGAAACAAAGTCAGCCCAGCAATTTTAGCTGGAGAGGACAGTGTAAACACTACAAAAACAACCAGGCAAAAAAATATAAACTGTGGAGAGCAGCCATTTCCAAAGCCACTCAGGAACCAGTTTTCCAAGAGAATGTTTTATCTCAAGCCAAGTGGACCTAAGATTAAAACCCTAAGATTAAAGCCTCTTGTATCTACTCATCCGTGGTTATCAATAAAGGACCACTCATCCAAGGGAAAAGTATCCCAACTCATTTTTTTTTTTTTTTACTTACTTCATTCTGATCTATAATTGACTCTTACTGCGAAGACAACAAGGAAGCCGTGACTAATATTTTGTCAGGAAGCAAATCCACCCTACATATCAGTACAAAACTAGAACTAGCCATCGGGGGTGGCTGGTTCTAAGCAAGATGATAATGATGACATAGAGTCGTGAAATGTCCAAGCTAAAGGGAAAATAAGAATATTAAACATGATGTGACAATACAATGATTATAGCAAACATTTATTAAGAACTTAATATGTCCAGGAAGTATTTAATAATTCACATGTTTTAACTCATTGAACCCCAAGCATACCCCTATAAGATAGGTACAACCAATATTCCCATTATTTAGGGGTGGTTAGGTGGCCCCGTCAGTTAAGAGCCTTACTCCTCATTTGGCTCAGGTCATGATCTCACAGCTGATGGGGCTGACCCCACGTCAAGTTCTGCACTGACTGCATGAAGCTTGCTTGGGATTCTCTCTCTCCTTTTCTCTCTGCCCTGTCCCCACTCATTCATTCTCTCTCTCTCTCTCTCTCTCTCTCTCTCTCTCTCTCTTAAAAGAAATAAACAAACTTAAAAAATATTCCCATTATTCATAAGATAAAACCGAGGATAGAGACCAACTCTCTCATTGGGCACTTCTGAAAACTGAGGCCAAAGGTAGTGAGAAAACTTGCATGTAGTTATTGAAGTTTGTTGTATTTCCTTCAAACATCCTTCATCATTCTTTACCTTCTTCCTCTTCACTCCATTTCAGGTGCTCAGTTCACTCTCTCTTTTTTTTAAATAAAGAAACCCATTTTCAGGAAAAAATCCTATATTAGCCGTTTACCCCATAGTTGTCAAGGTCACTGCCATCCAAATGATGCTGATGTCAAATCCAATGTTTAGTTCTCCATCTTCCTCTTATTTGTCCCATCAGCAGCAATTGACATAATCGATCTCTCTCTCCCTTCCTCCTTGGAAATCTTTTCTTCTTTTGGCTTCTGGTACACTATTCTCTCTTAAATTTCCTTCTACCTCAGTGGTTGCTACTTCAATGTCTCTTTTATTGGTTCCTTCTCTTTTCCCTGACTCTAAGCCTGGGACTTAGTTATTGGACCTCTTCTCTTCCATAACTATACCCACTCCCTTGGTGATTCCTTCTAGTCACATGGCTTTAAATGTGATTACTGAATTTATATGTTCAGTCATGACTTTGTCACAGAAGCCCAGACACATGTATTCTACTTGACACATATATCTACTTGACATCCCCACTTGGATTTCTAAGTGACATCTCAAACACTAACCGAAACCAAAGGTGTGATTTCTCCTGATCAATCCTGCTTTGCCCAGTCTTCCCTACACCCATAAATGGCAACTCGACCCTTCCAGTTGCTTAAGTCAAGAATCTTGAAATCATCCTGATTCCTCTCTTTATCCCATATTCATTTGAACAAATTCTGTGGCTCTACTATCAACTACACCTACAATTCAATGCCTTCTTGCCATCTCCATAACTATTGCACTGGTCTGGTCCAAGTCTCTATCATCTTGCCTGGATTGTCCTAATAGTATCCTAATTGCTCAGGTTTTCCAACTCTGTCCCACTGCAGTAGCTAGAGGGCTCTTTTAAAAGTATAAGTTAAAAATCCTCCAATAGCTTCATATGTCACTCGGGGAAATGACCAAATTCCTTCACTGGTTCATAGCCTCTATGTGCTTTGCAAGTGTTTTAACCCCACCCAAATATCTCTCTGACCTCTCTCTCTTACTTATAACTTCCTTTAGGCCATTTGTTTTTGGTATCTTTGTTGTTCTTGAATTGAACCGTATGCCTACCTCAGGGTCTTTGCATGTGCTATTTTTCAGTCTGGAACACTTTTCTCCAGATATATGCATGACTGGCATCATTCTTACTTTATTTAATTTTTGCTGTGCTCAAAACTCACTTTATTAGAGAGGCCATCTACTACAAATAACAAGACAGCATTTCTGTATTCCTGATACTCTATATCTTGATTTAAGCCTTAGCAATTATGATACTTGATTATTATATGTTTAGTTATTTATTATTGGTCTCTCCCAATTAATTATGAGCCCCATGAACTCAGAGATTTTGTTTTTTTTGTTCACAACCCCCAGCACCTCAAACAATGCTTGACACTATTGAGTGAATTAATTAATTAATTAAATCAGATTGTTACCTATTGTGAGGCCTACTGACAATTAAGACTTATCTCTCATTGGAGAAACAAAGGTATCTATCCTATCAAAGAACTTCAAGACTTAGATATGGTGATGGTGAATGTATCCATGAAATTATTCTTCATGAGGTCCCTGACTCTGTCTTCTTATGGATTTATCCTGATAACTATTTCTTTAAGAATTCATTTAAAAATTAAAATTAATGATAAAAGAATGACTATATTGCTTTAGTTTGGACAGGGCTCTTTCAGGCCTTAAAATAAGTTGATCATAATGGCCATTGGCTTGACTAGACTTTGTGCCACCTGTTTGCTATAGGAAGTCTTTCCCCTTCACAAACCTTGGGGCAAAGCATGAAGAACTGGGAGAATAATGGCCACAACTATCCTCTGGGAACAGACTTAAGGGCTATGTCGCTTCCTTTAAAAAACACACCACACATACCCACTGCTAATATAAATACAATAGCCATGAGTCTGACTGCCATGGAGACCCAGCTGCACCACAAACCTCATGCCAGATGAACAGAAGGTTAAAGGAAGGAATCTGCTGAAAAGGCCAAAAGTTTGGTTTGCTTACAGAATATTTTTCATAACCTTTGCCCATTCAGCAATTGTGGTGTCACTGTTTTGTTTCTGTCCTTACTCCACAACATAGTACAGGGTCAAGTGTCCATCAGTGACTTATCTTACCCTTCTTGTTTTTTTGGTGTTTAATGTGGTTGTGCTTGATTAGGATAAACAGAAAAGAAGATTTGAATGAGTTCCTGTTTCAAAGGAAAGGGGGAACCCTGGTGATGCCCCACCCATATCCCCTTCATCTATTCTGAAGGTCACCTGCCAGTGGTTCCCACACACTCTGGTGGATTCCTGTGACTCTCCTCCTGAGAGCATTGTCTAGTTTCAAGAGTAAGCTTCACCATATTCTCTTATGCTCTAAAGACTGGAGCAGACCAAAAATGCTGAGAGCCAACACTCTAGGAGCTGCCCTCAACCAATGAAGATGGGAGTAGGTGATGAAGAATTCAGCTTTTCATTCACTCACAGGGACAGTTCTCAGATGTATTACATCCATTTTCTTATAACATCCCCAGAAGTATTAAGCCCCAGTCACCCACAATTCATTAACTCACAGTTTATTGGCTTTACCCCTTCTGTGTTTAATTTTCCTATTCCCATAATGTTCTTCATAGAATCACTTCCCAAATAAATTACTTGTGCTGAAATTTCTTTTCTCAGATTCTGATTTTGGGGAATCCAAACTGAGATGGGCATATTTTGCTACCTGAAATGGCCTGGACCTATATTTGCTCTTAAGCAGAGCAAGAATTTGGAGTACAGAATTTCTGGCAGCTGCTGCTGCCACCTAGAAATTGTTATTGAACAACATGAAGCAATATGGCAAGGCTGAAACTGGTAATGTATCTTATCATTTGGATAATAATAAAATTACTTGTCACTTAGTAAATACCAAAGAAATAATACTTCATTTCTTCACTTACTTTATTGACTTAAGTATATGTAAATTATCAAAGTGAATAACATAGTAATGCATGTTATTGTTTGTATGATAATCAGATTCATTGTTTGTTATAGGGTACTTTTAAGAATTAATGGTCATCTATTGAATTTTATAAACATATTCAGGAATGAGGAAGTTTTAGAAAAAGCACTCCAGAAATCTGCATAAAGATTCCTTTGAGGGGCACCTGGCTGGCTCAGTCAGGAGAGCATATGACTCTTGAACTTGGGGTTTTGAGTTCAGGCCCCCCATTGGGTGTGGAGATTACTTAAAAACGAAATCTTACTATATGCTAAGAACTTGGATGTAAATTTAAAAAAAATAAATTAAATTTTAAAAATCTTAAAAAAATAAAAGATTCCTTTGAATCTTTGTTAAGTACTGGCTACACATGAAAAGAGTGAAATTGCACAAACTGTTCAAAGAATACTGGGAAGGGAGGGTCAACTTGCATAGAGATGAAGGTTTTCAAACTTGATCATCCATGGTGGAGAATCTTTGGAGATCACCTGGGACATTTAGTAGGGATTCTTGAGAGGTCACACTTTAGAAGTAGGACACAATTCCTGGAGTGAAAACTATTTTAGCACTACTTAGAAAAGCTTAAAAATAGTCCTCAGGAAGATTACTTTGATTTGAGAGTGATGTAAGTGTCTATGGATACAAAACCCAACCCTCTTTAAAAGAACAACAAAATCCAGACACTCAAGAATATAAGATTTACAATGTACAATTGTGCAATGTGCAATGTACAATTCACAGACCCAATAAGTTTTTCTTTTGCTAGTTATAAGAAGGAGGAAAATGTGATCTCTAACCAGGAAAAAGGACAATAGAAACAGATCCAGAAATTACAGAAATGCTAGAAGTAACAGATGATAGATGACTGTTATTAATATTGTGTTCAAGTATATAAAGACATGAACATGTGAGAAAAGAGATGGAAGATATAAAAAATAAGTTAGAATGAACTTCAGGAGTAGAAAAATTAAGTATTTGAAATGAAAAAATCCACTGGATAGGATGAACAACAAATTTCACACTGCAGAAGAAAAGACTAATGACTTTGAAAAGATATAGCAATAGCATCTATCCAAAATGAAGCAGAGAGAACAATAACTTTAAAAAACGAACAAAAGTTCAGTGACCTCTGAGACAGTATCGGGAATTCCAAGATTCATGTAACCTGAATCCCAGAATAAGGAGAGAGAAAGGAAGGGAAAGCAAATATGTTGGAAGAATCAATGGCAGAAACAGTTCCAAATTTGATGAAGACTATAAACCCACAAATCCAAGAAGCTCAAAGCACCTCACATAAGATTTCACACACACATAGTAATACCCACATTTGGAGTGACATAAAGCACATTATAAAATTCTGCAAACCAGTGATAAAGAAAAATATTTTAGCAGCTGCCAAAGAAAAATGATAGTCTGTACAGAGAAACAAAGTTAAGAATTATTCATACCTGTGGTCAGAAACTATGTAAACCAGAAAGAAAAATGAACCAAAATCTTTAAAATACTAAAAGAGGAAGTGCCCAGAGTGGCTCAGTTGGTTGAGTGTCCAACTCGATTTCAGCTCAGGTCATGATCCCAGGGTCATGGGATGGAGCCCCGCATCAGGCTCCACACTGAGCATGGAAGCTTGCGTGAGTTCGAGCCCTGAGCTGGGCTCTGTGCTGACAGCTCAGAGCTTGAAGCCTGCTTCAGATTCTGTGTCTCCCTCTCTCTCTGACTTCCCCCACTAATACTTTGTCCCTGTCTCTCTCTGAAAAATACACATTAAAAAATTATTTAAATGAATAAATAAATAATGAAAAATAAAATACTGGAGGAAAAATATTGTCAACCTAGAAATCCATATGTAACTAAAATATTCTTCAGAATATGGTCATTTTTTTAAGACAACAGCTGTGACAATTCATCATCAAGAGGACTACATTACAAGAAAGTTAGAAAAAAAAGTTGCTCAAATAGGAGACAGTGACACAAGATGAAAACATGGATTTATTTAAAAGAATTAAGAGTAATCTTAATAAATAAATCAGCAATAATAAATATGTAGATAAATATAAAAGATTATTTTCTCATTTTAAAATTTCTTTAAAATATAACCTTTTACAGTAATAATAATAATAATGTTTTCTTTGCTTTATAACAGATGTATAAATAAAGCAAATGACATTAATGGCATAAAAGAAAAGAGGAGGAAGTGGAAACATAATGCAAATGTCTTATATGTCAATTGATATAATATTATTGAAGGTAGTTTGGATAAATTAAATATGTATGTTATAAACCCTAGAGCAACCAGTTTTTCTTTTAAGTATAGGTAATAAAATAGTAAATAAACATAGAACTGATAGGCTAAAATTGATAAAATAGAGATAAAATGAATGCTACAACATAATGAACTAAACCAAAAAAAAAAAAAAAGGCAGAGAGAAGATAGATAGATAGATAGCAGATAGAATGAGTAGAAAAAAAGAACAAAATTATAGGTTTAAATCCAAATATATTGAACATTACATTAAATATAAATGACCCACATATTTCAATTAAAAGACAAATTCTCAGATTAATAAAAAAGCAAGATCCAACCATACACTATCTATAAGAAACCCATTTTACATGTAAAGACACAGATACCTTAAAGGAATATGATGGAAGATTTAACACAAACAGCAAAAAAATAGATCAATTGGATATTAGCAAAATTAAATCTTTTTGCTTCAAAAGACACCATCCAAAATGTGAAAAGACAATCCTCAGCATGAGACAAATATTTTTAAATCAGGACTCTTATAAGGGACTTGTGTTTAGGCTATATAAAGCATCACAGCTCAATAAAAAAAGATTACCTATTTTTAAAATGGGAAAGGATCTGAATAGACATTTCTCCAAAGAAGATACACAAATGGTCAATAAGCACATGAAAAGATGCTCAACATCATTAGCCATCAGTGAAGTGCAAATCAAAACCACAGTGAGATACCACTTCACACCCATTAGCATAGCTAGAATAAAAAAGACAATAGAAAGTTGATAAAAGTATGGAGAAATTAGAACCTTTATACACTGCTGGTGGAAATGTAAAATGGTGCATCCACTTTGGAAAACAATCTGGAAATTCCTCAAAATGTTAAACATGGAATTATTGTGTGACTCAGCAATTCTACTCCTATGTATATATCCAAGAGAAATAAAAATGTGTATCCACATAAAAACTTGTACATAAATATTCATAATATTATTCACAATAGCCAAAACAACTCAAATATCCATGAACAAATGAATGGATAAATAAAATGTGGTAAATCCATATAGTAGAATATTATTTAATTATTAGATGGAAAAAATACTGATATAATCTGCAATATGAATGAACCTTGAAAATATTATGCTAAAGGAGGCAGACACAAAAGGCTACATATTGTATTATCCCATTTCTTTTTTTAAGTTTACTTTTATTTATTTTGAGAAAGATACAGAGAACAAGCGGGGGAGCAACAGAGAGAGAAGGAGACAGAGAAACCCCAAGCAGGCCCCACACCATCAGCACAGAGCCTGACATGGGGCTCGATCTCATGAACTATGAGATCGTGACCTGAGCTGAAATCAAGAGTCAGAGCTTAACTAATTGAGCCACCCAGGTGCCCCTGTATTATTCCATTTCTATGAAATGTTCAGAAGAGGAAAGTCTATAATAGAGACAAAAGTAGATTAGTGGTTCCAAGGTCTGGGTGAATAAGGAAAATGGGATGACTGCTAAAGGATGTATAGTTTCTTTTTTTTTTTTAACGTTTATTTATTTTTGAGACAGAGAGAGACAGAGCATGAATGGGGGAGGGTCAGAGAGAGAGAGGGAGACACAGAATCTGAATCAGGCTCCAGGCTCTGCACTGTCAGCACAGAGCCCGACGCAGGGCTTGAACTCACGGACTGTGAGATCATGACCTGAGCCGAAGTCGGACACTCAACTGACTGAGCCACCCAGGCACCCCTATAGTTTCTTTTTAAGGTGATGAAAATGTTCTAAAATTGGTTGTGGTGATGGTTGCACAGCTATGAATATGCTAACAACTATTGAATTGCACACTTTAAAAAGAGTTAATTGTATGTTATGCGAATTATATCTCAATAAAGCTGTTATAAAAATAGTAAAATGATGGAAAAGTTATGCCGTGCAAAAACTAAAGAAAAGCTGAAGTAGACTTTGGAACAAAAATATTACCAGGGATAATGGGGAGCATTTTATGATGATGGAGTCAATTTACCATGCAGATATAACAGCTCAAATGCACCCAAAAATAGACCTCCAAATATATGAAGCGAAAGTTGACCAAACTAAAAGTGAAATAAGAAAATCCATAAATATGGTTGGAGATTTCAATTTTTATCTCTCAGTAATTGACACAGAAACTATATAAAAAATTAACAAAGATATCAAAGTCCTGAGCAAATTTGTCAACCAACTTGGCCTAATCAAGATCAATAGAATACTTCACCTAACAGCAAAATATACATTCTTTTCTAGTGTTCCTGGAACATTCACTAAAATAAGCCATTTTCTGGGGCATAAAATAAATCTCAATAAATTAAAAAATATATAAATAAAAAATCATGGTCTCTGTCTATAATAAGAATTAAATCAGAAATGATAAAAAAAAAAGTATCTGGATATTTGGAAATTAAATAAGCATTTCTAAAGAACCCATGGGTCAGAAAAGACATCACAAGAGAATTTAGAAAACATTTAGAACTGAATAACAATGAAAATGCAACATGTTAAAATTAGAGAGACATAGCTAAAACACTTAGCTGTTTAGTGTGTAAATCACTCTTAAAGGGAAGTTCATAGCTTTAAAAGCTTATATTTAAAAAGACGAAAGAAGGGGCGCCTGGGTGGCTCAGTTGGTTAAGCGTCTGATTCTGGATCTCTTGGTTCATGAGATCTAGCCCGAGTTGAGCTTTGTGCTGACAGTGGGGAGCCTGTTTGGGATTCTGTCTCTGCCTCTCTCTCTGCCCCTCCCCAACTTGTGTGCATGCTCTGGAAAGAAAGAAAGAAAAGGATTAAAATTAATTATTTAACCTTCCAATGTAAAAATCTAGATAAAGAAGAGTAAATTGAAATGTTATAGAAAATAATAAAAATGATTTAAAAAATCAATAAGATCAAAAGCAATTTATTTAATCAATAAAATTGATAAACCTTTAGTCAGAATTATTAAGATTAAAAAACCAGAGAAATCACAAATTACTAACATCAATAATAGGAAGAGACATCACTGCACATCCTTCAGATATTAAAAAGATAATAAGAAAAAACTTTTTAGAAGGAAATGTAGGCAAACATCTTCGTGGCCTTCAGATAGTCAAAGATTTCTTAGTTCAAAAAAAAAAAAAAGGATAAACCCTAAATGAAATAATGATAAATTGGAGTTTATGAAAATAAAAAAACTTCTGCTCTTTCAAAGACCCTTTTAAGAAAATTAAAAGACAAGCCACAGGGAAAAAAAAAAAAAAAAAAAGACAAGCCACAAACAGGGAAGACAGTATTTACAGTACACATATCTGACATAAGACTTATATCCAGAATATACAAGGAACTCTCCAGAATATAGAGAACTCTCTTGATCAATCAGGACACAAACACAAACAACACAAGAATGCTCAATAAGTGCATGAAAAAATGGGGCACCTGGGTGGCACAGTTGGTTAAGCATCTGACTTCAGCTCAGGTCATGATCTCATGGTCCATGGGTTTGAGCCCCACATCAGGCTCTGTGCTGACAGCTGCTCTGTGCTGGAGCCTGCTTCAAATTCTGTGTCAGCCTAGCTCTCTGCCCCTCCCCCACTCACACTCTGTCTTTCAAAAATGAATAAATGTTAAAAAAAATTAAAAAATAATAAGTCCATGAAAAAATGATTAACATGAATAATAAATAGGGAAATTCTAATTATACCTAAATTCTAATTATATAATTTTATACCATTTGGATCTCTTTTTCTTTATTATCATGCATCATTTATTGAATACATCATCTTTTGCCTATTGTGTGTAATGCTACCTCTATTATATATGAATTTGCCATATATGTGAACATCTGTTTCTGAGATCTATTTGTCTATCCCTGTGCCAACACCACATATTCTTAGTTACTATAGCTTAATGATTAGTATTATATTTGGTAGGGCAACTGTCCCTCTCCAGCAGAAATAAACAAATCCTCTCTGAGGAAGCAGATTTTACAACTGTTAAGGAACAAAAATTCAACTGAGAAAAATTTTAAAGATATAATTGGTTTATTAATTTATGAATTGAACATTATCCCATCTAACAAGCAGAGGGGAGCTCTGGGGATCTGTACCAAATGGAAGGATTTCATAGACAGAAATGGGGCAGAACAAATTAGCAAAAGAAAAGAAAGGATTGTTTCCAGCAAGGTCACCTTCTCGTAGGGTGTAGGACAGGGAGTTTTATTAAATGGATTACCTCATCTTTTGGGGGTAGGTAAACAGGATCCATGTGACAGATTACCTCATTGCTGCTGACCAGAAAATTCCTGACTGACTGGTTAAAGCTATATTTCTTGGGGAGGTTGAAACTGCAATTGGATTAGATATTAAGCCCCACTTGGTGACTTTGTCCAGCATAACTGACTCCATTCTGGGCTTGTGGTTTTCTATTTTAGCACAAACCTCAAAGAAATCCCATAGTTAAGGTTGTATGTTCCATGCACTCACCAAAATGTTACTGCACATAGAGAAAATACACAACCATAAATGAGATTCAACAAAAATAGCAAACCACAGAATCAGACCTGCAAAAACTGATATTATAATTATCAGATACCAAATATATAATAAAAAATAAATATGTATAAATCCATATAAAGGAATAGAATTAGAAAAAAGAATTCTGAAAAGAATCTACAGCAGTGAAAATTATAATAACTGAAAGTAGGATCTGGATAGATTGATTTAGCATTTTATTAAACACAGTTAAAGAAACAATTAGTGATTTGGAAGTTAAAGCTGAAGAAATTACACATAATGTGGGACAGAGACAAGGCAAAGGGAAATATGGCAAAGAGATTCAGAAACAAGGAAAGAAGAGTTAACAGATCCAACTTACATATAATCTGAGTTCTAAAAAGAAATAACCATGGGGGACACACAATATTAAAAGACATAATGACTGAGTGTTTTCAAGAAGGGATTAAGAACACCAAACCTTAAACCAAGGAAATTCCCCAAAGCAACAAACACCGTAAGTAAAAAGAAATACACATGAGTGACAAATTAAAAACAATGAAAACACAGAGAAGAGAAAAGAAGCAGCCAGAAAGGAAAAAAAAAAAAAAAAAAAGAGAGAGAGAGAGCAGGACATCTACAGTGACTGATAGCTGACTTCTCAGAAACAACAGTGGAACCCAAAAGAACTGAAAATATATTTTCAGAGTACTGTAAGAAAATAACTTTCAACCTAGAATTCTATACAGTTAATCCTCAGAAAACAGGAGTTTGAACTGCACGTGTCCACTTACATATAGATTTTTTACAGTCCAATACTATAAATGTATTTTCTCTTCCTTATGGTTTTCTTTACAATCTTTTCTTCTCTCTGGCTTCCTTTATTGTAAGAATACAGCGTATAATACATATAACATACGTAATATGTGTTAATCAGCTATGTTATCGGTAAGACTTCTGGTCAACAGTAGACTATTAGTAAAGTTTTGGGAGAGTCAAAAGTTATACCCAGATTTGCAACTGTCAGCACCCCTAACTCCTGTGTTTTTCAAAGGTCAACTGTATTCAGTGATAGAATCATTCAAAAGTAAAGGCAAAATAAAGATATATTCAGACACAAGCCCAAAATGGTTTACTATCAACACATCTTCACAAAAGAACTTCTAATGAAGGTGTATCACATCAGAAGGAAGATATGTGATGTATGAAAATGGAAAGCATAAATATTGACTATGTACAATGGCAAAATTAATGTCTAATTGGTGAGGCTACATATCAAGAGAGGATAGCATATTGCTTAGGGAGGGTGATGATTGGCTTGAAACATTTGAAGACTCATATGGTTCCGAAGAAGAGTAAAATTATTTAACATGTCAATGCATGTTAAAATTTGTAGGATAATCATTAAAGGGATAGGATAGAAATAGCTGTAAATGTTAACTTTTATCCTCATTATTATTGTTATTATAGTTGCAATTATTATGTTCTTATAGAAAAAAAAGGAAAGAAAGAGAAGGGGGGGAGAAAAAGAGAAGGAAAGGATTCTATAGTCAAATCAGTTTTTCTTAACCAAAACAGATTTATTTCCTGCTTGATTTCTCTAAGTTTTTTCTCAGCTAATGGGCATTCTAAATCCCCAGATAGACTGTAGAGGGTGTGCAGAATTTTGTTTATTTGACATCAGAACCTTTAGCTCATTAAACATTTATTAATATATTGAGAAACTTGCAGGTTAGAGAATACCTTTTAAACTGAATGTGAATCTCCTACAGCTTGATTTGCTTGTTTAAGGGATTAATATAACCATGTGGGCTTGAAGAGACTAACAGACTAGATTAACAAGGTCAATCTCAGAAAGACCTCAGGTCTGAGAAAAGAAGACAGTAATGAAGAGTTGAAAATACTCTTGTCCAATGATACCACGAAGGAGGGGACATATTGCAAGTTATTAAACTGGAAGAAAAAAATTAAAGCACCACCTAGCAAATAGGTTGGAAAGCTTCTGCTATAAGGCTGGTGGAACATCTGGGAACACTGCCAAGTAATTTTGGGGAAGAGACTTGGCACTAATTGTGGCCTTGTGTTCTTTGTGAAAGAAGAAAAAGATTATTTTATAAGTCATAATACACTACCTAGAAGCCAAATTGCCAGTTAAAATTCTATTTGCAGGCAGGTGTAAGGTTTCAATATAGCTTTCACCTAACATCATAGAATACTGCCTCTTTGTAATCAAATAGGATGCCAACTATCGTTTCAGCTCCATTTTTGATGTTTCAAATGTTCAGAAAAATAGCAGGTTAGGAATGTCTGTAATTATAATGGAATCTTATATGTCTGCTCTAAATGCAGCTGTTTGGTTTATACAGTCCAGAGGAAATAAATCACCAAATATAGAAAGGTGCTTTTGCTCTTATCAGCTCAATTAATTATTTCCTCTGGAAGTTAACATTTTATTTATTTTATTTTTTTAATGTTTATTTGTTTTTGAGAGAGAGAGAGAGAGAGAGAGGAGGAGGAGGAGGGGCAGAGAGAGAGGAAGACACAGAATCTGAAGCAGGCTCCAGGCTCAGCTGTCCACACACAGCCCGACACAGGGCTCAAACTCAGGAACAGTGAGATAATGACCTGAGCTGAAGTGAGATACTTAACCAACTGAGCCACCCAGGCACCCCTAGAAGTTAACATTTTTTAAATGGATCCAAACAAAGAGAAAGGGGAAGGTATTTGGTGGCTAGCTTTTAAAATTCTATGCTGTTTAGTATCTTTTTAAAAAAAGTCTGTGATACTTAAGTTGCCACTGATGTAATATAATCCCATTGATGCTTTTATGTAACTATACATACACTAGGCTTGTTTTCTCTGAAGACTTAAAGAAATTTGGAGGCATCAATCTTCACATTCCTCATGGTGGAAGGCTTAAAGAGCAAGCCACACCTGAGCTGGCCTTGAAAACTCTGGTAAGTGGAAAGAAGAGATGACTTTCACCCCATTCTCCACAACTGGAATCCCCTTGGCACTTTTTTCTCTTGCTCTCCAAGTCCTAACAGGCTCAGGGCCTGCCACCACCATGAAGCCTCCCTTGATGTCTCTGGTCCATCTTAATATCTTTTCTTTCTCTGAAGGAAAAGCGGGTATCTCTTGTTCTCTTCATGGTAGCACTCAAATCCTACTGCTGTTCATTGTGCCCTCATTATTAATTATATGACCTACTCCTCTAAACAGAGAGATTCTTCCAGGCACAGCCAGTTCTTCTATTCCTTCTTCTAAGTCTATTTATTTATTTTACAGAGATTTATTATATTTAGAAAGAGTGTGGGCACTTGTGGGGTGGGGTTGGGGGTGTGTGGAAAGGGAGGGAGAGAGAGAGAATCCCGGGGCTGGAACTCACAAACTCTGAGATCCTAACCGGAGCGGAAATCAAGAGTTGGATGGTTAACCAGCAGAACCACCCAGGCCCCCAGGGTAGCTCTTATATTTCTGATTCTTGTTCAGTTCAGTGCTGGGGTTACAGTCGGTGGCCCATAAATACTTGTTAATAAAGTGACTAATGAAAGACCTAGAGAAGTCAACTGCTTAGGAAACAATTATTCTGGCTACTCCCTGACAGCAGGGAGGTTCGGGGTGGTCTGCGGTTTGGGAAGGACTTGTATGTTACCATTCTTGCCATCCATTTTGAAAGAGTTCAAGGGAACACACTGCTCCAGGGAGCGCTGGTTTCTGGTCTGTGCTTATGATCCGGTTGGACCAAAAGCAAACTGAAGGGCCTTTCCCAGAGAGTCACAGCCCTCTCTGTGACAAGGAACTGCTGTGGACAGCTGAGGGAGGACGGGGGTCGGGGCAGGAAGTGGAGCTGGAGCCACAGTTCTATTTTTCAGCCCTCCTGCTGCCCCGGTTTGTTCTTCCAACCCCAACACCCCCTTCCTTGTAGGCTTGTATCTTAAAGGACTGCTTCAAGGTGAGGATTTTGAAAAGTACGTTGGGGACTTGTAAGCTCCTCCCCCAAGCAAAGTCAGCAGGAGGCATGTTGACGATGGCTGTTTGCTCTCAACACACGGAGAGTTTGCAGAAAACTGGAGGTCAGACCCCTGCCTCTTCTTGGGCTCCGGAGGCCTCGTGCGGCCAGGACAGATGCAGCGGGCCTAGCGACTATTGCAAGCCCGCATCGGACCGGGCAGAGCTAGGGGAACACAGACTTGCGCCCTGCCGCTTCGGCCGGTGACGCGTGGGTGAGAAGCCCCGTGTGCAGTGCGGATGGCACAGGGTCTGCGCTGAAGACGCATGGAGCAGGCTCCTTGAATGCGACGCCCACTGAGGCGGCGCAGGACCCACCGCCGCATCAACTGCTGATCTAGTTCAGTGGTGGCGTTTCCGCAGGAATGGGAAATTATTTATTCTCAGATCCTTAGCTGGTTTCCTTTTACATAACTTCTGCGTCTTTCAATTATGTTCACTTTGGGGGAGCCCTAGGGCTCTCCTAAACCATACAGGTGTGGAATTTTAATAAAACACGATTTATTAAAATCCGAGCTCACAAAATTGGTAAATTATGGAGATGGATTATTTTTACCGAAAAAGGATTTTGTGATCAAATTCAGGTTCCCTTTTGTTAATCCCTAATTCTCCTAGTGCGTATAATAACATCACATTGTGGATTTCTTCAGAAGTAATCCATGTGCCCAGCTACAGTACATCATGGCAGGTAAAACCCTGTTATTTGACTTCAACAGGACCTAGATTTGAGACCAGGCTCTGACACTTACTTGCTGTGCGTTTGAATAAATTTATTATCCTGTCAAAAATACAAATTAAAATTGTTGCAAGTGTTAAATGAGATAGCATAGCTCAAACACTTAGCATACAGTAAGAGCTCCCTATTTTAGTGAAATTCTTTGTCTTCTTATCAGAGTATTCATAAAGGTCGGTTGACCCACATCTGGTTTAAATGCAACTTTTTTTGTATCTTTTGTGTAAGAGTTAGATCTACCTTTGTTGCTGTGACTTACTTCTGTGACCATTCTGCCAGTTTCCTGTCCTGCCCAGTGGTTTGGGTTCTATGGCCTTGGATTTCCCCAAAGGCCAAAGTCCTCCCATCACAGAAGTGGGTGGAAAAAGGGCTACTTCCATATCATACTGCCTGTAGGCTGAGAGTCTGCATAATTAGATGGGTTTCTCTCTAAAATAATGCTTCTCAAAGCATAGCCAATGAACCCCTTTATCATAATCTTAGGAGTGTTTATTAAATTGCAGATTCCTAGGGTCCTACCTCACAGCTTTTGAAATAGAATCTTTTGTGGAGGTTCTAGGGTAAGAATCTTCATTGTAATAAGCACCCAGCTTATTCTGATGCTAACCAAATAAAATTGTAGAACTGCTCCAGTGCAGTCCTCAAGTTTGCCTGATTATGGAATGGCCTAGGGATATTTAATAAAAATAAAGGTTCCTGGGCCCCACCCCACAATTTCTAGGAAGGAGCCTGAGGATGTGTATTTTTAAAATATTTTTTAATGCTTATTTATTTTTGAGAGACAGAGAGAGAGACAGAGAGAGCTCAAGTAGGGGAGGGGCAGAAAGAGAGGGAGACACAGAATCCTAAGTGGGCTCCAGGCTCCGAGCTGTCAGTACAGAGCCAGATACCGGGCTCAAACCCACAAACCTTGAGATTATGACCTAAGCAAGGTCAGATGCTTAACCGACTGAGCCACCCAGGTGCCCAGAGGATATTTTTTAATAAGTGCCCTCAGGTGATTCTGATGATCTGGCAAATGCAGGAAATGCTGCTCTAGAATGACTGGCCAGTGGCACCTTTGGTGGTAGTGGTGGTAGCAGGAAAGGGATGGGGGCAGTGATCAGGGACGGGATGATGGTTTGAATGATCCAGAGAGTGACTTAGGTCAAGACCTGAGCCCCCGCTGTAAGGGTTCATCTTTGCTTTTTACTTTTTTTTTTTTTTTTTTAATGTTTATTCATTCTTGAGAGAGAGACAGAGTGTAAGTGGGGGAGGGGCAGAGAGAGCGGGAGACACAGAACCCAAAGCAGGATCCAGTCTCCGAGCCGTCAGCACAGAGCCCAATGTGGGGCTTGAACTCACAAACTGTGAGATCATGACCTGAGCTGAGGTCGGACGCCCAATCGACTGAGCCACCCAGGCGCTCCAAGAGCTGAACTCTTAACCAGTAACTGAGCCACCCAGGCGCCCCTCCACATCACCTTTGCTTTTCAGCATCTCCCCCTGCGTGCCAGTCTGTGTCCAGCCGCTCCCACAGTGTTTCAGAAAGCAAAACCAAGTCACTTTGGGGAGATGAAGCAAATGCAAGAGTGAATAGTGAAGCTCCTGGGCAGGAACCAGCAATCTCAGATGAACAACTGTGGGGCTGTGAGTAAATGGAAAGAACAGCTGCTTATCATAACAGCCATCCCTGGTTCTCTCTTACAGCCTGGCTGAAGTTCCCATTGTCACCTTTTTCAGGAATTGCCTCCTTTCCTTAAGACAGTCTGACTAGGTTTGTAACTCAAATGGCTTTCATCAAAACAACACCCTGCACCAGGTGCTGGCCATTCAGTGACCTGTGACTGAGCTGTGCCTTACCTACTGTCTTTCTGGACCTCTGTGCCAGCCTCTGCAGCCAGATTAGTTCTTTCAGAGCTTGCACTGGGTCCCAGCTTTTCCTCAGCAACAGCAGTCCAGGGATGACAGGTGCCATGCTTTCTGCACAAGTCTTAATCTGCAGTGAGTAGAACAGTAATGCTTCAACCTCATATTTTATCGGCAGATATGGCTACCAGGTAAAAAACCTACTTGTTACAAAGATGCTCTCTTGGGATACTCATCCTCTCTCCATGGTGCTCTCCTTACTCCCAGCAAAGCTGGACAATACTTCCCTTAGTCTGCTGTCTACCCAGTGATGGGAAGGCAGCCTACAAGCAGAGGAGTCTTCTCTCTCTCCTTCTTCAACTGATATTCACAAGGTACCTGTTCTGTAATTTTGCCCCCAGTTACTTTGGACCTGGGTCTACCACCTCATGACAATACTGAGTTTTTTCTTTCCCTCTGGTAGGGATTATCTGTGATCCCAGTGGGTAATAAAATTTGCAATGAGGAAGACTCTGATACCACCGTAGTCCTTCATCTATCTTGTTATATGACATTCTGGCCAGCAAACAATGATGAGGGCTTTATTCTAGGGAGATATTGTAGTGTGTTCACTACACACACAGAGATAAGTAAGATAAAGTCTAGGACAGAAAGAAATTCAAATGAGGAGTACAGCAACATTTCAGTGGATGACCTATCCCAGGGTCAGCCTGCCAATGAAAACATAAGAGTCGGGATATTCAAAATATAAACAATATGGGAGTTCTTTAATTGTGATATCTGTGTGTATCTATATCTCTATCTACAGAAAACTAAAATATTAATCCGGAAAAAGTGTTGATAATGTGCATTGTATTAAGTATTGTGTTGTCAACTAATCTAGACCAATTTGTTCATTCACAACTGTTGGGTTCTTTTGGCAAATAACGGTGACCTCTAATGACTAAAGGTAGAGAGAGGAAGGGTCAAGGTCTCATTCCCAATAAACTTGTTACAAAGTGGTACATTACAAGAAAAGCAAATCTCAAACCAAATCCCGCAACACAAATGTGAACATTTATTAGCAAACAGACACGAAGAGTCATGCAATATGCTCTTATTGGCTCCCTCCCTTGGTCACTCTGCCAGTCCCCTTTCATGACAGTTTCACTAGTGACAGATACAGCAGTATTCTCTAGGGAGGATCAGCTAGCCATCCAGTCAGAATCAGACAATAAGTCCTTTGGTAAGAGATGGGACAAAGGACCGAATGGGACTTCTAGGCTGGTGCATCATACCAAGAGATATTAGGCTGCTGCACAAGAGAGGTTCATGCACAAGTGAGGGTGTCTGTACCTTGCGAGTCAGTTTACGTATACTGAACACTATTCCAATTGCCTTTGAAAAACTATTTCTAACTCCAATTATGCTAATGAGTAAACCCTTGACTACAGACGGAGATAGACATCGTTGAAGCACTCATAGTACTCTGGAGTAGACTCCTGAGTGGGCTTCTTAAAATTTTAACTAAGCACCTCTGGACAGTTTATCCCAGGTTAGGAATGTTAATTAGGTACTCCTAGCATATAGAATAAAACCAACACACACACACACACACACACACACACACACACACACACACACACACACTTATGCTGAAGTATTTTAAAGTAAATTAGACAACATAACAAGTAGACAACAGGGGTGCCTGGGTAGCTCAGTCAGTTAAGCATCCGACTCTTGGTTTCAGCTCAGGTCACGATCTCAAGGTTCGTGGGTTCGAGCCCCGCGTTGGGCTCTGAGCTGACAGCGAGGAGCCTACTTGGGATTCTGTCCTCCTCGCTCTCTGCCCCTCCCAGCCCCCCCCCTCAAAAATAAATAAACATTAAAAAAAAACAAGTGGACAATAAAACAAATCTTCAATTTAGTTATAACATTGTCAACAAGAGGATTAAATGAGAATGATTAAATTCACATTATATATGGAAAAATAAATACAGCTAATTAAGAGTTATTTGAACTGGGGCACCTGGGTGGCCCAGGTGGTTAAGCTCAGGTCATGATCTCGCGGTTCGTGAGTTCGAGCCCCGCATCAGGCTCTGTGCTGACAGCTCAGAGCCTGAAGCCTGCTTCAGAATTTGTGACTCCCTCTCTCTGCCCCTCCCCTGCTCATTCTCTCTCTCTCTCTCTCTCTCTCAAAGAATAAATAAACATTAAAAAAAAGAGTTATTTGAACCAACTTACCTTAACAGACAAAAGAACAGATAATATACCATTTGTTTCTGATATTCAGCTCCAGTTTCATTAAGGACCATCACATCAGATCAAGGGAAATTACTCTGCCTTCTTCTGTCCAGATCCTCATCTTTCATCACCCAGGTTTCATTCATTCATTTTTTTTCAACTGATGAACATTTACGGACTCTCTACTCCCAGACTGAGGTTACAAAGATGAATACAACTGGTCCCTGTGTTCAGTGAGTCTCCAGATGAGTGGAGAGAGCTGCCTTTTAAATAGATGCCATGAGTGGGAGTCCTAGGGTATAAATTCAGGACAGCAAAAATTGGTTAGCTTGTTTTCTATCATCACATTTAATTTCTATCTTGATCTCTCACTATGTTTGTAGTGAGAAGTTTACTCTTGGTCAATGCAGAGTAATAGATAATTCAGGGTTTCCCCCACGCCCTTCTCCGTGGGGCAGCATTTAGATTCCACTCGTTCCATGACATCAGTGGAAGGAACATCATTGTCTAGCATGTGGGCATCTGCTGTGGTGTGTGGGTTCACGTCTGGTTTCCAGTCACCAATTCACTCAGGACACACGCTGCCTTCCCATTTCCCACTGAGAGGCCCTTTCACCAACTTACTCCCAGCTCCTTGAGTTCCCTTCTTGGACATGAGAAGTGAAACTCTCAGTGTCCTCTTGCCCTCTCGGGCCCCCTCTCTCATAGCCTCTCCCCGCCCTCCCTTGCCCACCCTCCGATCATTCATCAACGGCTTACTATCTTTTGCTCCAGCCTCCCTTTTCTCTGGCTGCAGTCCATAGGATCTTCCAAACCAGTTTAGGGAAAAGAAACTTTGTGCTATAATAATTTAGGACCTAGGCCTTTGATCCTTAAAAATATTCTTCTTTAAACAATGAACTTCCAGGGTGCCTGGATGGCTCCATCAGTTGACTTTAACTCAGGTCATGATCTCACAGTTCATGAGTTCGAGCCTCACGTCGGGCTCATCGCTGTCAGCACAGAGTCCCCTTTGAATCCTCTGTCCTCTCTCTCTCTGCCCCTGCTAGGCTCATGTGCTATCTCTCTCTGTGTCTCAAAAATGAATAAACATAAACCATGAACTGCCAACTTGAGTCTATTTGGGGAAACTCAAAAAGCTCTATTAACTCATTTTTTGCTCTTTGGATTTTTTATTGAACAGCCTAACTCTGGAGGGTAGTGAGTATAGACTGCCCCTCTGCTCTAAATGGGGAAAGAGCAGGGTTATCAGAGAATATGAGGGAAAGAAGTATAGGTTTTTTCCTAAATGCTTTCCTTCCGTATAGCAATTCCAGTAGAGTATAAACGGATTTGATAGGGGAGACATCAGGTATATTGTGCATACATGAGAGGGTCACTTAAAAGCTGACTGGGAGGTTCAGGGGAGGTTTCCTGGAGGAAGAAGTTAGCTGAGTGGTTGGAGGAGTAGAGGGGGCAGAGAGGGTAGCATGATGGAGGGCCATAGGCATGATAGAGAATGTGTCATTGAGGGATCCACAAGCAATTTAGTGTGGCTGGAATATAATTTATTGTAGAATTGAAAGTTGGCAAAATATGAGGTTACACTAGAAAACTGGGTTCAGATCATGAAATATACTATCTTAAAAGCAATGGAAAGCCACAAGGGGAGTGACATTATTAAATCTATACCATAGAGAGGTCAGTCTGCCTTTGGTGAGAAGTGACTAAAAGGCAGTATACGGCAGGCAGGGAAACCAGTGAAAATGAGCTTTTAGGAACCAAGAAACATTATGAGGCTCTGATTGGATATAATGGCAAATGGAGGTGAAGAGAAAGGGAGATACTGGAGACATAATTAGGAGGTAGAATAAGAGATTTAGTAATGGGTTGAATGATTCCAATGTCTTTAGTGGATGATGGTGTCATTCTCCAAAACAAAGAATGTAAGGGGAAGAACTCATTTGGGAGGTGAAGGAGGAAGATAAAGTAAAAAAAAAAAAGAAATTAATGTCTGTATGACATCCAAACAGCTGTCCAGCAGCATTGCCCCTGAGGCAAAAAATCTGGGCTGGAGATGGGAAGAGGAATTCAGTTCCATAAAGAAGGTAGTTGAAGTCTAGGGAGTGACTTAAAATCATAGGAAACAAGTATATACAGAGGACTAACTCCAGATGCTTAAAGATCACCAACATTCAAAAGTCAATTCCTTCTGGGTCTTCTCTTCTGTTTCTAAGCTGGTTTGCATCAGAAAGAGAATTATCAGGTCAGGATTTTAATGCCAACTGCAGAGAATTCTATCTCTCTGTTTACAGTTGGTTGAAGCTCTGGTTTTGAGAACAGCGTCTTCAACAACTGTTTTCAACCACTTTAGAGACCTGGTTGGAACATAGTTTTTCTCTTGTTAACTTATTGTCAGTGAAATGTGACATCCTCCTGGTAACTGGCAAATGTATCTCCTACTCTAGTTTGTCCTGTGGTGAGGGAGAGGGGCAGGAATGTTTTCATGGTTCCCAAACTGAAAGGAGAGAACTATGTTCAACCTTTGTGCTGCTAAAAAGATCTCCATTTCTTCTCAGAAGTCTTACACTTAAGACTTTTATACCTTAAAAATATAGTCCATGATGAAGTTTGGGGGTAATGGGGGTTCGTGGGGTCACGTCCAAGAAAGAATTCTTCTTTTTTTTAATGTTTATTTATTCTTGAGACAGAGACAGCGTGTGAACAGGGGAGGAGCAGAGAGAGAGGGAGACACAGAATCGGAAGCAGGCTCCAGGCTCTGAGCTGTCAGCACAGAGCCCGATGCGGGGCTCAAACTCACGGGCTGTGAAATCATGACCTGAGCTGAAGTCGGACACTTAACCGACTGAGCCACCCAGGCACCCCCAAGAAAGACTTCTTGAAGACCTCTTTGGTGCAAAAATGTGATTTTATTAAAGCATGGGGACAGGACCCATGGTCAGGAAGAGCTGCACTGGGGTCCTGATGGGTAACTCATTACCTGCCCTCAGGTTGGGAGGGGGTCAGAGCTAGAGTAAGTCTCTGTGGAATTTTGGAAGCAAAGTTCCAGGGCCTTGAGGGGCTAGCTGTTGCTAGGGAAACACCATTTATTACCATTTAATAAAACCTCAGTCATGAGACCCTTCAGATGCATGTCAGGGGGCCATAAGCTTGGAGTATGATTGCCAGCACATATCTTGGGGCAGTTGAGATAAAGGAAATACTTACAGGATCCTCGAGGTTGGGGCACTATTAAGCCAAGGTTCTCTTTTGCCCCCAGCAAAATGTCATCATGGAGGCAGCTGAGCTCCTGGAGGGAGGTCACTCTGCCGGTTTCAAGGACTTGTCAATGGGCTGTAGGCAGTAAGGAAATTTAATTTTCCATTTGCCTCAGTTTCCCACATCACCATGGCAAGCTCTTAAACCCCTGTCCTTTGTTCTTGGGTAGTTAGGAATGTCCAAGGAATATCACACAGATCCCACCTGGGTGGGAGGGGGTGCTAGCTTGTGCTTTGCCCCACAGCCTGCCTCATGCTCCCTCATCACCTCCTGGTCTGTAACAGAAGATTTCTTAATGTTTTGATATCACAGGACACCCACTGATGAGATTTTTATGCATAGAGTTGTAAAGTGTTTCTTTAAAAACTCTTTATTTTGTTAGGACAACAGCAAAAGCCCCAACGTAACATTTGGGTGAAGAAGGAAGGAAGGAAGGAAGGAAGGAAGGAAGGAAGGAAGGAAGGAAGGAAGGAAGAGAAAGGAAAGAAGGAAGGGAGGGAGGGAGGGAGGGAGGGAGGGAGGAAGGAAGGAAGGAAGGAAGGAAAAGAAAGGAAAAGAAAGGAAAGAAGGAAGGGGGGGAAAAGAGAGAAAAGAAAAAAAAAACCTAATTTGATCTTGAAAGGTAAGGCAATGAAATTCCTTCACTATTTTTCATTATCATGATAAAATAATTATGAATCATGAGACTTGAAAGTATCTTTCCATTTACTCACAGCACATCTGCAGGTTATGTGTGGAACACCAGTGTTCCATGGCATGCAGTATGAGAAACACTGTTGTGGTGACTTAATTGTCACAGTCCACAGGTCTCTGCTCATTATGTGGGGCTTTACAATCTTTAAATCTGAAAGGCAGTTACCGAAAAGACAAGGGGTGGTCCCAGAAAGCTGGTTAATTCTGCCCTTTAGTGTCCACTGTCCTTGTCCTTAGTGCCCTTGGAGAGAGCAGAGCTCTGGAAGGCCATGGAAAGACCCTACAAAGGACCTGCAGGGTAGGAGGCAGTGCTAGGTGATGCTTTGGCAGCAGCTGCAGCAATGAGAGGTGGAGGAGCCATCATTAGGCCGCCCAGAGGCAGAGCGGCCAAGCCACTGATTGCCACCAGCTTAGTTAGCAACAGGCCCCACCATATCACAGGAGGGGTGGAAAAGCCCGAGGAGGCGTCCTGGCCTCTCATCTCCTGCTGTGCTCACATACACCACCAGCAGCAGCTGCGTTGCAGAACTGCGTCCCTCTCCGCCTCTCTGAGAATCCTGTGAGTGTGTGTGCGCTATATATTGTTAAAGAATATTTAAAAAAAGAAAGTAAAATCATGGCTGTCCTACAAATGTAAGATGAAGACATGTCAAATATTGTGTTTAATTTAATAAATGAAGGAACCAATAAGTCATTCCAGCTGGCTTAAAGAACTCCGAGAACCACATAGAAATAGGGGGGACCCAACTTCAGAAATGAATTTACGAATAGATGCAAGATGTGCCCACCCATAGGGCGATAATCAATTTATTTGCATTTCTATAGATAAGAATCATTTGCATTATTATCCATGTTCTACAACTTACAAGGTTGCAGAGAAGCTCAAAGAAGATGAAAGATGGAGATTATCCCAATGGGTGAGCTGCTTACTTTCTAGTTCATAGTAAATCCAATGTAAATTTTAGCTATTATGTATTGTTACAATAATAGTGTATTTGGAATCAGACAGGCTAGGGTTTGAATCTCTTCTCAGCCACTCGCTAATTGGGTGACCTTGGGCAAGGAAATTCATCTTTCTCAGCCCAATTTTCTTATCAGTGTGCCATTATTTGGGGACTAATGAGAAATAACAAGAATGATGTTTGTAAAATACTCTATAAAAGGTTAACACAGAGTAAACATTCAACAGTGGTAATATTATTTTTGTTATTAAAACTGGCAATTTTAACAATGCTGAAACTTCTGTTTATATGACCAGCCGTTGCTGTTTTCATTACCGGTATACTCAGATAAAATTAACTTTTGGATATAGTTAACGTTTTAAATCATAAATAGATAAATAAATGGACGTCAGATACTGAGCCTGGCCAAATGGTACTGTTGCCAAAGCTAATGACTGAGTAGGTCTGTGTTCTGTCTTTTTCAAAAGTTAGGCGTATCAGCTGCATAAAGTGGGTTTTTATCCTAGTAGGTTGGAAATAAATGATAAACATTAAAAAGCAAAAGGTTAAGCGTAAATGCTTCTTGTCTCTAGACACAGAAGGGAGGTTGTCAATGCTCCCTATGAGCAAAACACACAGCACACACACTTTTATCAATAATTATTTATGAAACAATCACCAACATCATGAGTCAATGACTGTAACTTCAAGAAACCCACTGTTTCATACAATCACAAAACTGACAGGAAACTTCAGGATTACCAATCCATCCATTCCTTCATTTTAGAGATGGGAAAATATTATTCAGAGAGATTAAGTATATTGTCCAGTGTCACACAGCTAGCAGAGTGGGACCAGAAGCCAAGTCTCCCGATTCCTAAGCTAATTTTCTGTGAATTTCCCTACGTCATATCCATCGAGTTGGCAGTCGCTAAAAATAGAACTGCTAGCCATCCTCAGTATGTATTGAATTGAGAAATCAAGGCCCACAGAAATGACACACAAGCTTCCCTGCAGCACTCAGGACAGATTGGACTTGCCAGAAAAGGAGGTTCCACTTGACTAGAGCTGAGCAACCATTGTCCAGGGCGGAATGAGCGGCCCACTCGGCTGTAGCACCTCATGATTTATTAACTGCTACTGGTGCCCATGAAATATTCATCCGCTCTTTCCTACAGTTACTGCGCCCCTGCATCAATAAACCATTGCTCCCCCATCTGTTTAGGTGTGCAGCTTGGAGAAGAAAAGCTTCACAAAAATGGAAGAGGCCTCTTTGCGTGCTTAGCTCAGAGGCAGAACACCAATGCACTTCTTGGTTTCCTGTCCTTTTCTCAAAGGGCACTCCCCATGTGTTGCCGGACAGGGAGAAGCCCTGATGGCTTTGTAAGGGGAAGCTCGAATAGCTAGGGAGAGAAGGAGAAGAAGGATTTCGTGTGATCGGCGTGCGGGTTGTAATGCTTCCAGTTTCAGCCTGAGTTTATTTCCCCCTGTAAGTAATAAAGCAGGACCCAGGGAGCCCAGGCTTGCCTAGCGTGGAGGCTTGCCTGGAGTCGATTCGTGCTCAGTGTGAAGCATGAACCTGCCGTTGCTCCGCAGAGCCTCCTCTTTGTGATCAAAACTGCTGCTCCTTAGTAGCAGAAAGAGTGGACTTTCTGCACCACTTCCCTCCTCCTATTTCTTCAGAGGCTTTTTCATAGACTTGTTTTTTCCTGTATACCCCTTTGCTGCGATCGTCTCCCTTGAGCCTTCTCTTCTCACCGTGTGTATTTCCCGTAAGTATTTGGATCCTTGATCATGCATTCTCCTCCTGTCAACAATCCTTTGCAAGTCTTTCTCTTCAGCTTCAGATCTACAAGTCCCACTACACCATCTGTCTGTACCAGGATAACCCATCGCCCCTCAAACTCAATAGGTCCCAGCCTGAACCTATTATTTCCCCTCCAACGCCCACCCTCCCTCCTCTACTCACCAAACCTGCTCTACCTGGACTGGATCCATTTCCAAGACGACTCACCCACGTGGCTGACAGGCTGGCGCTGGTTGTCAGCACGTTGCTTACCCAGGGCATTTGACCAGGGAGCCTCAGTTCCTCTCTATTTGGGCTTCTTCACAGTACAGTGTGGTAGCTGGGTTCCAACAGTGTTCCAAGAGACAGGAAGTGGAATATGCAGGTCTCTTAAGGCCTGGGCCTGAAAAGTGGCACAGCATTACTTCCATTGGTCAAGCAGTCACAGAGCCCACCCACATTCAAATGTAACCCTGCCTCGAGGGGTGTGTCAAAGAATTTAGGGCTATCTTTAATCTACCATGTCCTATGTCCAATCAGACTCTTGCCATCCTGTCCCTTCTACCATGGCTTTCACACGCTGTCCCTTTGGTCTTGAATGCCTTTCTTACCTTGTCCTATTTCCTGCTCTTTCTTCAAGATTCTGCTCAAGAGTTATCTCCCCAAGTCTTTCTTAACCCTACCCTCTCCAGGGTGTAATATAACACCCTGTGTTACCATTTACTATTCTGTATTGCAGTTGTTCATGAGATGTATTTCCCATGAGACTGTGAGCACTATGAAGGCAGGGACTGTCTTATTCTTTTATGCATCCCCAGAACCAAGCATGGAGCTGGGCAGAGCAAAAGACCTCGGCAAACATTCATTGAATGGGTGAGGGTTTCCTCATTTTAATCTCTCAGTGGCACTGCAAGGTGGCAAAAGTTGAGGAGTATTCCTGTTTTACTGCCCTGACTTCCTTATCTTAGATAAAAAGGAATAAACAAACAATTATGGCAAAGAGTAATGACATGACCCAAGGTCTTATAGCCAGGAAGATGATTCAGTTGAATCAATAGAAGTTCAGTTTCCCAAAGTAAGTTAAAAGCACAGATCTAGGGACAAGGTTGGGGAGACTGAGAAAAAGCCCCGCTATGAATGGACATGGTTGTTTGGCAGAAAATGAGGTTACCCATTCTATTCGGTGTTTACTGGGGGAATGCAAATGACCTTCTCTCCACTGCCAAGAAACTAAAAACAGCATAAGAGATGGAAGATGGTCTGATAGAATCTGTTAAGAAAGAGAGTGGACACAGTGCAAGTGCTTTGTGCAAATAGGAAAGGTGGATCTAATGGAGATTCTCAAAATGACAGTGGGAGAGTGAGAGTTTGCCAGTAATTCTCAAGTGACTCTTCAGAGCAGAGAGAGACAGCTATTATCAGAAAGAGAGGCTGTGCCTACAGGCCCAAGTGTTAGGGTCAATTGGATAATTCATTGGAGTTAAAAACCTCAGCTAAGATAAAACATCCCTCAAGGACATCTGACTTTATGTGCTCCGATTTCATGCTTAACACGTCCCTTCTGTTCACTGATTTGGCTTCTTACATATTTTTTTTATTAGAAAAATATTCTCTTGATAATAGATAGGGGTATTCCAGTCACTAGAAAGAAACCTTCCTCCTTGTAAATTCACAGGTATTGCAGCTTGTAAGCCTATTTCTTTTAAATTTGATTAGTTGAGACAAATGGATTCTTTCTTTGAGTTTTGATGGTCTTAGTTTTTTTAAATCACACAAATAATTCATATATACTTTCTCGTGTAAGAGAGTCAAACAGTTGAAATAAGTATAGATGGAAACCCCTTTCACCACCGGGCCCCCATCCAACTCCCAATCACAGAGATAATCATTGTTATGCATCCAATATATAGCATTCAGTCCTTTTTCTATGCATTTATATAGAGAGGTGGGTGTGTTTATATATTTATAAATGTCCCTTTCGATTTTTATACAAATTAGATCAGACTCAACATTTCCCTTTTTCATATAACTCTATCCCATGAAAATCCTTCTACGTTGGTCCACAAAGCTCTGCCTTCTTATTTCTTATGGTTGCGTGCTTTTTCTATAGGATATATTAATCAGAATTCTCCAGAGAAACAGAACCAATAGTATGTATGAGTTAGAGACGGAGGAGATTTACTATAAGGAAGTAGTGCACATGATAGTGGAGGCTAGAAAGTCTCAAGATCTTCAGGGTGACTTAAGCAAGCTGGACACCCAGGAGAGCGAGTGGTTTAGTTCCAGTCTGAAGGCCTGCAGGCTTGAGACCAAAGAAGAGCTGATATTTCAGTGTGAGTCTGGAGGCAGGGAAAAACCTATGGCCTAGTTAGAAGGCCATGAGGCAAGAGAAATTCCCTTTCACTATGGGAAAAGTTAGCCTTTTTGTTCTTTTCTTTTTAAGTTAATTTATTTATTTTGAGAGAGAGACAGTGCCAGCAGGGGAGGGGCAGAGACGGGGGGAGGCGGGGAGAGAGAGAGATAGAGAGAGAGAGAGAGTGAGAAAGAGAGAGAGAGAGGGAGAGGGAGAGAGAATCCCAAGCAGGCTCCACACTGTCAGTGCACAGTCCAACTCGGGGCTCAAACTCATGAAACCATGAGATCATGACCTGAGTCGGCCACTTGGCACCCCCTAGCGTTTTTGTTCTATTCAGGCCTTCAAGTGATGGATGAGGACCACCCACATTAGAGAAGCCCACTTGCTTTACTCAGTCTACCAATTTAAATGTTAATTGCATTCAAAACCACTCTCACAGAGACACTTTAAATACTGTTTGACCAAATATCTGAGTACCCATGGGCCAGTCAAATTGACACATGAAATTAACCATCACATAGGGTTATATAATTATTCTCCTTTTTATGGATAGGGGTTTTTTTTCCTTTTTACCTTTTCCCATTTTTTTACTATTAAAAACACTACTTCAATACCAATTTTTTGATCATACAGTTTTGGGCAGATATACATATACATATATGTATATTTCTATAGGGTATATTGCCAAAAGTGGAACTTCTTGGAGTGGTAGGTAGAATAATGAATGCCCTTCCCCCCCAAAATGTCTAATCTCCTAATCCCTAGGGCCTGTGAATATGTTAGGTTGCACAGCAAAGGGAAACTAATATTGCAGGTGGAATTAAGATTCTTAGTCAGAAATGGACCTAATATGATCACAAGTGTCCTTAGAAATAGAAGAAGTGAGGGGACCCTGGATGGCTCAGTTGGTTAAGTGTCTGACTCTTGGTTTTGGCTCAGGTCATGATCTCACCATCCTGAGATTGAGCACTGCTTTGGACTCTGCTGGGCATAGAACCTGCTTAAGATTCTCTCCCTCTACCCTTCTCTGCTCTTCCCTGCCCGCCCCCCCCATCCACGTGCTATGCAAGAAAGAAAGAAAGAAAGAAAGAAAGAAAGAAAGAAAGAAAGGGAGGGAGGGAGGGAGGAAAGAAGGAAGGAAGGAAGGAAGGAAGGAAGGAAGGAAGGAAGGAAGGAAGGAAGGAAGGAAAAAAAAAAAAAAAAAAAAAAAGTAGAACACAGAACCAGAGAGATCATGCTGTAAGAAGGAGTATGCCCAAAGTTCCTGGCTTTGAAGATGGAGGAAGAGGTCCACCAGCCAAAGAATGTGGGTGCTCTCTAGAAGGTAGAAGGAACAAAACAGATTCTCCCCTCACAACTTCACACTCCAGAAAGGAGTATAATCCTGCCAATACCTTGATTTTCGGTCAGTGAGACTTATTTCATTGTTCTGAACTACAGAACTGAAAGATAAATTTGTGTTGTTTTAAGCAACTAAATTGGTAGTAATTTGAAATAGGAGCCACAGAAAACTATCATACTAGGCCCTAGGGAATATGTATTTAAATTTTGATTGATAATGAGAATGGCTTCAAAAAAATTAAATAAAAAAATTTTTAAAGTGTTTCAATTTACAATTTTATTACCAGTGTAAGAGAAAGCCCCTTCCCTAATGCCATCACCATCACTGGAGTTCATCAATCTTTTTCATTTTTAGCAGTTTGGTTGGGTGCAAAGTGATTATTGATTTGTTGCTGAGACTGGGAATCTTTTTACATGCTTTCTTCCTTATTTACAAATGGAATATTTATCTTTCCTTATTTTTATACAAGGTTGATGGTATGCTTTCTTATTGAAGTAGAGGTGCTGTTTAGATATTGTGGCTCCTAATCCATTGCCTTTTATATATGTCACAAATATTTCCTCCCAATCCTTCACGACTACATTAACTACAATTATGGGATCTTCTGTCATGTAGACAATTTTGTGTCTTGATTAGGAAGAAAAGATTAATATCTTAACTAGAAAAACTATAGGTGCCTGTCTGACTCATGTAATAAAACAGCTTGAGTGACACTCCTTTGAGCATTAGTTTTCTTATTATAGTAATGCATTTATTCATCCAAAAATCATTGACTGTGAACCACCTTATGCCATGGGTAGATGCCAGGGAGACATAAGTAAAGTCAACATTCGAGGACTATGCAGTCTAAATGGAGATACAGACAATGAGACCACCATAACAATAATAGAACAACGTGTGCTGTGATAGAGATTTGTGCAGAATCCCATGGAAATCCATTGGAGGACCCCCATATCCAGACCAGAAGCTTTCATAGGGCTTGTCCAGGGGAGGTAGCAGAGCAGGAGGGGTACACGGGACAGACAGAACTGCAGGTACAGAGGCTGGGGACAAGAGCAGGAGCTGTAAACAGTTCACAGAATGGGGGTGATGATGGGGTGAGTTGTGAGTTTGGAGAGGTCAACAGGGACTGTTGCAATCCGTATCATTCAATTCAGTCCGTTTTCTGAAAACGCTAAAAAGCCTTTGGAGTTTGAAGCAGGTGGATGAGGTATGGACTAGCCTTTAGTAGAGACCATTTGGGCTGGTCTGTGGACAAGGGGCTTAAAGGGAGCATGATCAGAGGCAGGGAGGCCAGTGAGGAAAACGGCTGTCAAACTAACCTAGCAACAATGGCAAAAGTGAAAATAAAGTAGTGGCAGAGGAATGGACACACTGGACAGATTGAGAAATCCACCCTAATTTGTCGTAAGTCAAAGACAATATGTAGTGTTTTTTTCCAAGTGGAAGTTCCCTGTAAACTAAAACATTCAACTTCCTGATGGAATTATAGGCACTGTGACAGGCCAGTAGAGATGTTTCTGAACACAGAAGACTTTCCAGGAAAAGTAAAAGTAAAAAATCATGGCATATTCAGACCATATTTGGATTTTGTCCTTCATATTTGGATTTTCTTTATATGACTATGAACGCATGACCCCAGCATCAGCCTGTCTGCCCTCCCCTTTATTCCTACCAGCCCCGTATTCTTTGTGTTCTGTATCTTCCTATGTATGTTTTAGGAAACAAGAGGGCTTATTGTCCGTCCTTCCTGACATTTCTCACTGCCACTCTGCACTAGACTCCATTCACGTTCACTACCTGGAAATCCTGGACCAGGGGATAAGGTAAGAGTCTGCCTCCTTGACTAACGAACAGCAAAGGTGTGAATGGGGGAGAAGAAAACTCTCTGATGTTCTTCCACCCCTTTATTCCACATGACACCACTTCTCAAAGTGATATAGGGACTTCACACTTTACTGAAGCATTAAATTGGCCAAAATTATAATATAGAAGAGCAAATTATTAAAACTGTAGACAAACATTTTTACCTTACTCTAAGGGACAAATGCTTCCCTCTGCTTCACCCTGATCCCCAGCTCTGCTTTTGTTTCCTGTTCTCAAGCAAGTGACCAAATAACATGGGAGGGAAGGACATGCCCTTTGCCAGGAGCAAAGCTTTCCTTATTACAGTATTACTCTCTCAGCTCTCTCTTTCACTCAGAAATGGGAAAAATATTGAATAACATTTCCCAGACCTACTGCTGGCTAATAGCATCAGCTGCTAATGTTTTATGAAATCCATCCCAGCCAATGTGGAACATTAAGCAGAACCCACTGGGTTAGCATTTGCCCCCTTTCCTGCTCTCTCCACATTATTTGACCTGTCCTGCTATGTGAAGAGACTGTCTAGGATCCAAAGCTTTGTGTCTGCCCAGCAACAGTGATAGGAAATGAATGCCATCTTGACATTGCTAAATGCCCTTTGGGACTGACATTTGGTGGGCCTTCCAAAGAAAGCTGAGTTTATTGACACTGTGTGTTTGATTATCACTCGCTTTTCTAGGACAAAGGCCCAAAGCAGCCCCTGTTACCATTTGGCTGGCATTAATTCTATTTCGACTTCTCCTGATCAAAAACAGAAGCTGTATCACTGGTGCTCTGGTCTAAAGATGCCCCGTGTCACCCGTGGAACATCTGGCCTCAAGTGGCAACATGTAGAGGGTGAGGAAGGAGACAACTGGAGACACATTCAGAAAGTTGTAATAATAATCATAATAAATTTACATACGCTATCTTATTTGATCCTTAAATGAGATAGGTATTTTTATCCTTGTTTTAAAAAATGAAAAAAACTGAAGCTCAAAGACTTTAGAAATTTGCCCAAAGGCCTATATCTTGGTGGGAGGGGATGTATGGATTTATGTGATTCTAGGGCTACATACTCCAGTATCTTAGGCTGGGACCCACTATGTCCCTCTGCCCTGGCCAAGGGGTGCTATCATCCAAGAAACTCAGTGACCAGGTCCAGGTGAGTTTTGAGTTTTATTTTATTTTATTTTATTTTATTTTATTTTATTTTATTTTAAATTTATTGTCCCATTAGCTAACATACAGTGTATACAGTGTAGTCTTGGCTTCGGGAATAGATTCCCGTGATTCATCACTGACATACAACAGCCAGTACTCATCCCAACAAGTGCCCTCCTCTATGCCCATTTCCCATTTCACCCCCCACCCCCAAGCCTTCACCCCCATCAACCCTCAGTTGGTTCTCTGTATTTAAGAGTCTCTTATGGTTTGCCTCCCTCTCTGTTTTTAACTTATTTTTCCTTCCCTTCCCCTATGGTCTTCTGTTAAGTTACTTAAAGAAGGGGGAGAAATGAGATCTGGCACACAGGAAGGAGTGATGTTCATCTTGGGGCTGGGGGATAGGGCTCTATTAAGTCCTGGGCAGTAAACTCATATGATTGGGAGATGGCCTTAGCACTACAGATCCTACCAAACGGGAGCTCCATTGACCATTGTCCTTAGGAAACTTTTATGTTTAACCTGCGATCAGTTTAGCATTATGGACTCTTATCCTCGGGGTCTGTACATGGTCACAGCCTCCAGTAGAGTCGCCTCCAGTTCCACGAGGAACTGGGAGCTAGGGAAAGACAGGACTGAAATGGGCTGGATGATGGAAACCTGGCCCTTTCTCTTAAAGCTTGAAAGGGTAGCCAGTGTCACCAGCAGGAGCATCAGCTGGGCACCATGCAGCTATTTGCAGCTTGACAGCCTCTGCTGAATTATTGATACCCCTCAGTACCTCGGGACCTCCCCCTTGTTAACAAATCGCGCTCCATATTAAAATTTAAAGAGGCAAATGAGTGCAATCTCTCGCCCTATTATTCCCCCCTTCTTTTGCCATCTGAGCTCTAATTTTTAAGTCAATCAGCCTGAAAGGTGTCTCTTGGGAGGTGGCACAGCTCAGACAGCCAAACCCAGGACAGGAAAACCAAAGGCCACGAGTAACACCATGACCTGAGCCCTGAGTCAATTAATGGAGTCTGAGTGACTCTGGGCCAGGTGAGCACTGACTCTCTCTGAGTCACTGAAATGAATAAGAAATCTGTTCACTTCCTTCCTGGGACAGCAGCCCCTGTCCAGTTTGTCACATCCCTAAAACTTCCCTAAAGCACAGTATGAAAACTTTTAAGTTGTGATCCAAATTTGGATTTGGGATGCTCTGTTTGGTCTGCAGAGTCATGGTTTTTTTTAATGAAAAGCGTTTCCAAAAATTTTAAAAATAGGAGGTTTTACACAAGTATCAGATTTTCTGACTTTTCTTGAGAGATCAAAGGACTTGGGTGTTCATTTGCACATTGTACCACTTCCTAGGTCTGACAGGGGCTGCTCCTTTATTTTTTATTTTTTTAATGTTTATTTATTTATTTAGAGAGAAAAGAGGGGCAGAGAGAGGGAGAGGGAGAATCCCAAGCAAGCTCTGCACAGAGCCCAGTGCAGGGCTCGATCTCATGAACCACAAGATCAGATATGACCTGAGTCAAAATCAAGAGTAGGACGCTTAACCAGCTGAGTCATCCAGGTGCCCCCATGTAGCTGCTCTTTTAAATGAGGTAAGACTTCTTTTCTTTGCCACAGTCTCTACCCTTCCCATTAATGACTGAATCTGTGACCCTTGGGCTCAAGAAGGATGGCAAGCAAGTGTTTCAGTGTGCCAGCTCAAGTCTGTTAGCAGGACTTCCTGAGGTCCCATAATTGATCTGATCAGTTATGACAGATTGCATTGCACTTTGCAATTGTTCACCTCCCCTTCCCTGTAAGAGGATTGTACATCTCTGACTGTTGCCATGTGACTATGTGCAGATTCTTGAAACAGACGCTCTGAGAGGCATTGTGGGTTATCACCGGCTGTCCGGCTCTTTTCCTCTGCCATGGGCGTAACATACCCCATGAGCCTTCAGTCTGAATCCCCATAGGACAAGGACACATGGTGCAGACCAGCAGCTGGCTTACAGGTTGGAGCTGAGCCACACCCTTGACAGAGCCGCAGCCGACCCACAACCTTCAGTAATATGAGTAAGTCAACTGTAAACAACTGAGAATTGGGGGATTATTTGTCACTGTAGTAGAACTGACCAATACAGCAAGGCCAGGATTGCTAGAACAAGGTACTGTGATGAAAAAGCAATATTGTCTTATTTTTGGAGAAGAGAAACATGATGGCCTTAGGGAATTCTTAAACAACATTAATTTTGGTTGTTTTTAATTTAAAAAATAACTTAAGAGGATTCTGGAAAGATAATGGCAGTGGCCTCAGAAGAACCGGGTTGAGTTCCCGAGCGCATATTTAATGAATAATTTTCCTTTCATCAAAAAATTATCTTTTAAAAAATCATATGTGTACTGAAGCTTATTTTCAGTTAATTTCACTTTGTATTAGTAAAGAGGACATTGCAAAATACTTGTCATGTAGAGGGTGTCTGGCGTCTGAAAGAGTCTTCACCACTGCTTATTATGAGGATCAAAGGGGCTGAACTATTTGAAAATGCTTTGTCAGTACTACATGAGTACAAATGCTAGTTTTTACTAGGTTTGTGGTGATATGGCATCGTTTTCTCATTTTCTCCAGTAGGAGGCAGGTCAGGCATTACTGTCCCCATTTGACAGATGTACAGACTGAGTCAGTAAGCAGGGACTTGTCAGCTAGTTAAGGAGAGAACTGAGGGAGAGTCAATTTATCATTCAGACTAGGGCACCAGCAATCTGTCCGTTGCCTTATACACAAAGGGGCCAACCAGGGACTTTTGAATAATCTTGCTAATACCCATATTTCTAGTCTAATGGTGTCAGTTATAATGAGATTTGGCCTGTGTTGGTTTCTTAATAGTAGCCAAAACCTAATTAATTATCTACTTCCGTATATATCTACCTTCTGCCTCCTTTGGCCCACGGCATTGCTTCTAATTTACATTTTCAGTTCATAATGTCAATATTCACCAGCCCCTTTCAATCCTTGATTAACCTGGTCATCCTCTGAGCCATCTGGTGGTAGGCATGGTAGTTATTCTTATTTAAGAATTAACATATGGGGCGCCTGTGTGGCTCAGTTGAGCGTCCAACTCTTGATTTTGGCTTAGATCATGATGCCAGGATCATGGGATCAAGCCTCTCTCTTGAATAAATAAATAAATAAATAAATAAATAAATAAATAAATAGCACATGTGTCGTATTAGTTTGAAACATCCATAGCCTGCAAAGTCAAATTCCAAGAGTTGCAGTTTGGTATCATTCAGTAACTTTGGACTGTGTTGTCTGTTACAACTCTAGGTCATTCTTTTGGACATGAAGGGCATTTTGTTACCTGGAAAGGATCTATGTCCCATGGATGGCCAGAAAACTCAAGGATAGGGACTGAAACAGAGTGCCTGGTGCTAGCTGGCACATCCCCCTTTCAGGAGACGCTGGTTTGGGGCAGATGCTGGGTCACTGGTTAGCTTTCCTCTGCTGTCAGAATCCTGGGGGTCTCCCGGGGCACATGCCCTCCGGAGTCCTCAAGGATTTGGGAATGCCATGCCAGGTGCTCAGGATTTGCAGGCAGGCAGGCCGTGTAGCGTGGTTCTTGCTCTGGAACAGCTGTACGTTTGGAATGAGAGTTTCCAGTGCTTGTGTTCTTTGCTCACTTCTAACTGCTTCATGGAAAGTAGGCTTATGATGCCACCCCATTAGGGAAAATATACGCTTTCCACTGACTTAAAATTTGTTTTTTTAAAGAGGAGGATATACTGGACCAGAAGCAGTTCAGCAACCACCAGGTGTTGGGGATGTTTCCCAGGGTTCAGGAAGAGCTCAGAAGAGCCATTTGGGGGTGGAAGCAATGAGGGTGGAGGTTATCCTGGTCTGAAGAGGAAACCTCACCTGGAGGCACCGGATCCTTAGGGCAGTCCCTCCCGGCCCCAGCCCCAGGCTTCTTTTGCATTTTCCACAACCTCCCTAATGTTAACATTTCTTAAAGCCCCAAGACCTTTGGTAAATTTTTCTCAGGGTCAGGCGTGAGGGCAAGGGGCTCCTCAAAGCACTACATTCAGTACGCTGACCCCCCTCCCAACAATCAAGTATCATCCGACTCCCAGCTTTTCTCCCTGTTCAGTAACGTGGCCCATTTTCTATCTACGGGGAACCAAAGTGCTCCCGTTAGAGAGGTTCCTGCCCACGCAACCTCCACTCAGCGTTTCTGGTCACCTTCTCCATAGAAGCACTAGCGCAAACCAAGGTCGTGTGCCCTGACGTCCCTCAGCACATAGTCAGCATGTGGCACCTTGTCCCCCCAGGCCCACATGAAGAAGACAATTAAAACCCCATCCCTAATGTTTCACAGACACACATACCCACACTTCTCTTTACCTCAGTCGCTTTGAAGGCGGGAGCAATGACCGCCATCTCAGCTGTGAGAAGGCAAACCTCCCACAGGTTACACTACTTGACGAAGCCACACTGCCAGGAACCTGCAGAGCCAGCAGAGACAGCCTTTCACTTGGAGTCCTGTCTTCTCCTACTGGGATCCGCCGCCTGGGCCTGTGAAGCGCAGGATCCTCCTATGCTACAAGGAAATTCCCTTCTGTTTACCCCCGGGTGCCATTTTCCCTTCTCCCCACTTGGTTCCCAGAGCAGCCCTTCCACTTCAGCTTAGCTTCAGACACATCAAGGGTCCTTCCTCAGCTGTCTTCCCTCTTCACCCTGGACTCTTACTCAGTATCTTTTCAAACTTGTGTTTCTTTTACAGTCTTCTCTGATGGATGGCTTCCTCTCTTCCCCAAGTCCTCAACAAAGACTTCTCTTCCTTGAGGTTTTTCAGTGGCTCCTTATGACCTACCCGATAAATGCATAATCTTTAACCCAGCATACAAACCTTCTCTCCTCGTCTATTTCTATTCTTACCGCTCCTCCTTATGAATCCTGTATTGTAGCCATCTTTCTTGGATTCGTGTCCCTCACTTTCAACTCTGAATCTCTTAGGGCCTAAAGGTCCTCACTTCTACAGGGTACTGTCCCTGACTTCTCTCCCCTCTTCAGGCCTAGAGCACTGGGTTTATGTCACTTATAAGACATCACACTTTGGAAGTCTGGTTACTTTTTTGCATGTGTGCGTGTGTGTGCACACAACAGGCGTGATCTCCACCGCCAGTGAGGGAAGTCTTTGAGGGCAGGGATCCCATCTGGTACATCTTCATTTCTTGCTTTACAGTGCTCCTTACTGTAAAAACTCCTTATAGCTAATGCTGTATAATTGCTGGCTCAGTAACTGAGTAAATCACGATTCATGACCTTGGCTCTGACTGTTGCTTCATTGCCAACCTATCATGTGGCCACAGCTCCTACTATGTGCAGAACTCAAAGAACACCAGCCCAATGCCTACTGCCCCAAGTTTGCCCACTGGGTGTTGTGCTGGTTACAGAATCCATAGGGCTGTGGTCTCATTTGCTCATAGATTATCTGGAAGAACAAGGTACATGTGAGAATGGTTTGAAATTTCATTTGATTATCTGAGATCTGAGTGATACTCAGAAAATACAGTAAATAGTGGCTACTATTATGGTGGCTGAGACTATAAATATTATGACCAAAGATAAAGTCAGGAATTAAAGCTAAAATTAAAGAAAGGAAAACCTTTTCTCCACGCTTCTTTGAATCCCTTCCTGCTAGAAGGGCAAAGGGAACCACGTTGCTTGGAGAAGAATTCAGAGAGGCTGAGAATAAGGCACAGGTGTGTAAACACACACAATAATTACCTCATTAATATGAAAACCAGTAGGAAACAGACTCATTCCAGAGGGCAGGGCTGGGCCAGCATAGAATGCTCTAGAAGGAGCCTCTGGCCAGCGTTATAATTCTTCTGAGGTGTGGGGCTGGCTTGCAATGTTTTTCCAGCCCCTGCAGCTGTGAAGGAGGAGCCGAGACCACCCAAGAGCGCCCTCTAATCCCACTTCCAGTCTTCCTCACTCGCTGTAGGTGTTGACTTCATAGTACCTCATGTTAGCCTTCACATGTGCTGTCCCCCGTGAGGACCGGCAGTACCATAATCCTAACAGCAGAGATGAAGGACTGACATGTGGAGAAAATACACATCTTGCCGAAACTTGTTTGCAGTAAAAGACAGTGAAAGAAAAACGTGGGAGGAGATCAAGCTCTCAGGCATACAAACTGTCCTTAGATGAACCCAACGTACACTTTGTTTATTTTGTGACTCTTCACTGTCCTCCTCACTTCTAGCCTTCAAAAGGTTAGGTGTCCCCCATATCCCTTGCAGAGCAAGAACCCATCGATGGACTTGCATTCTTTCTTCCAGACTACACGGATTTCCTCACCTTAGTAAAAGCCCCTCATGGGCCTCCTCTCACAGAGAAGGGAATGGAGATGCCCAGGCTGTCTGGAATGACTTGCTCAATGTCATTGAACGTGTGGTGGCCGAGTCAAATTTATAGGGAAAGCTGCTGCTGACGGGGTCTGTCCTCCAACCAGCAGCCTGGGTCGGTGAGTATCTCTGTATGGCATGTTTTTCTCTTGGCTACCTTCAAAGCTCCTACCCGATGTTTTCTTATTCAATTACTTCTCGAGTAATCTGTTCCTACAGACTTGGCCTCACTATTGCCAGCATTTACAACCTCCTTCATGCATTTCCTTAAAAATGTGCAAGCTCTGCCATTTGGCAAGCTCTGTCAGAGGTAGGAGACATCTCTGTTGTGTCAGTCTCCACTCCCACCTCACTACTAGTTTTTCAGAATGAAATGAAAGTGTCCCTGAGCATCCCAGAAACCGTAGGCTGACGAAGCCATTTCACCTCTACAGTTGATTTCCACTTGCTCATTGGCATGGCCCACTGAGGGCTCAGTAGCATTCCGTGGAGACTAGGATTTCACTGCAGCCTCTTACTTGTGCATTCCAGGGTCTGGCCTGGAAAACACAGTGGCAAGAGCTGGTGGGACACCAGGGGGTAGCAGTGGAAGGGGTGGGTTTTCACACAGGGAAAGTCAAAGGACTTGAGTTCCATTCTGTGGTGGACATTGTATAGGGTATCAGACAAATCATGTACCTTGTCTTTGCTTTAGTTTCTTCTTTGGTAAAATAAAGAGGATACTAATTTTAGTTTGCTTGCATGGTCAGTAAGTACAAAATATTTTCTGAAGCTTTGTATGTCCAGATAAGGCCTGGAGTGTGATTAGAAGGAGTTTAAGCAGGTGTGCTCTGGCTGTGCCCCATAATAACCCAGGGACCTTGGCCACACTACCTAATATCATCAATCCCAGTCCCTTCAACTAGAACAAGGGAATAATAATTAGTACCTACCTCACAGGGTTGGGTGAGGTTTAAATGAGTCAATGTTTATAAAACACTTAGAGTCGTGTCTGGCATTTCTTTATTGCTTAGTGCAGTAATAGCAATCAGAGCAAAATTAAACTAGCTCAGATGAATGGAGTTATGGGTCTAGTCTATTCATTAACTGATAGCATTTGACAAGCTGACCTTAAGTTTTATACAGAAGAGCAAAGGACAAAGGATAAAGAGAGGCAGTTTTGAAAAAAAAAAAAAAAGTAGGAAACTAGCCTTGCCCGATATCAAGACTTCTTAGAGTGTTACAGCAGTGACGAGAGGTGGTACCAGTGCAGGAATAGAAAAATAGACCCAAAGACTGGAGGACAACAACTAAAATATCCCATCCTTAAGTGAAAGTTTGGTATGACAGAGCAGAAGAGGGACGGACCATTGGTTATCCAGACGGAGAAGAATAAAAACACATCACACACAAAAATCAATTGTCAGTGCATTAAAAAGCTCTACATGAAAGCAAAAATGTAATACACTTATAAGGAAATATAGGAAAGCATTTCTGATTTAAGGGCTAAGGAATGATTCCTTTGACAATGTATAAAGGGAAAAACCATAATGGAAAATGGTGGCACATTTGACTACACTAACATTAAATTTTAAACTGACTTTTTTTGAAGAATGTCTCCATAAACAAAGATTAAGAGAGACACTGGGAGGGAATATTGGAAACCGACCATTGATAAAAGCCTCGTATCCAGAGTTTAAAAAAAACACTACAACTCAGCAAGAAAAAAATAGAAAATAGGCAAAACATAAAAGGATAGTCATTAATTACCAATAAACACATAAGAGATGCTCAAGATCCCCAGTCACTGACAAACTACAAATTAAAACAACCATGAGATACCATTACTCACTCATCATGTTGACCAAAATTTTAAGTCTGATCAAAACAAGTATAAGCAAGGATAATAGACACAAATCCTCCCATACTACTTTGTACCTAGTTATGACCACTTTGAGTCAGATTCCACTTCTAGGCATATAACCTATTGAAAGTGTCACATCAGCATGGGAGATTTATAGAAGAATGTTGATTGCAACACTGTTAGTACTCGGGTAAAAAAGGGGAAATGACCTAAGTGATCATCAGGAATGGACAAATAATTTATGGTATAGCCATACAATGGAACATCATACAGAAATTTAAATGAATGGACTAGAATTACATGTATTAACATGGATAAATCCCCAAAACATAATGTTGAATGACAAAAAGCAAATGACAGAAGAATAGAGACGATAGGATGCCATTTGTGTAAAACTTAAAAGCATATAAAACAGGGCGCCTGGGTGGCTCAATGGATTCAGTGTCTGACTCTTGATTTCAGTTTGGGTCATGGTCTCATGGTTTGCGAGATGGAGCCCCTGTCCGGCTCTGCACTGTCAGCTTGGGATTCTCTCTCTCTCCCTCTCTCTCCACTCCTCCTGTGCTCGCTCCCTCTTTCTCTCTCCCTCAAAATTGAATATGTAAACATTTATAGAAAGCATGTAAAACAAAGATCAGAGAAAGACAAATATCATATGACTTCACTCATATGAGGACTTGAAGACACAGAACAGATGAACATAAGGGAAGGGAAGCAAAAATAGTATAAAAACTGGGAGGGGGACAAAACATAAGAGACTCTTAAATATGGAGAACAAACGGAGGGTTACCGGAGGGGTTGTAGGAGGTGGAATGGGCTAAATGGGTAAGCGGCTCCTGAAATCATTGTTGCACTGTATGCTAACTAATTTGGATGTAAATTAAAAAGGTAAAACAAATTAAACAAAGATAGACACATAAGACACCTACATGAGGAGTAGTATAGAACATGAAGGAGGGTGACAAACATCCGATTTTGGATGATGGCCACCTGTAGGATGGCTTAGAGAAGGGGTGCACAGGAGACTTCAAGTATAGTTGTAATATTTTATTATTTAAAAAAATAGTAAATAGGTCAACATGTTAAGGTTTGATAAAGTTAGGTGGTGGGCACCCAAGTGTTCGTTATGTTATTTTCTCTCACTTTGTCCCCCTTTACAGGATTTTGTAGTCTATTTTTAAAAATTCTAAATTGGCTTCTACTTCCAACACAAAGGAAGATGAAGCATAACTGTTTGCCATTAAAGTGCTAATATATGACCTGCCACCTCCTTCCAACAGCCCAGGACAAGTGCCCCTAGCACCTGCCACAGTGCATGGCTCCAGAAGGGCTTGCAGTAAATGAAGATGGAAAAAAAAAATGAATGGATGAAAGGGGCCTATCCTTAGAAATGGAGGCCTGGTCATATGTTCACTATGCCTTTTTCTGTCATTAAATCACACTCCGAGAGTCATTTTCCTCCCATCCATCTCACTCAGTCTGAGTTGCCATCTAGTATAATAATTCGGGGGGATTACCTTTAGGGACCATTGCTTGCATTCAGTCCTGGCTGTGCTCTGAATTCATTAGTGTTTTTGCAGCATTGTGCATTACTCAGAAGAATGATCCTCTCTCAGATTAGGGCATTGCTGTCTCTGTCATTTTCTAGTAATAATAATAACCAAAAGCAAATGTGAGGAAGTAAAATCTCCAGGGAGGCCTTTCTCTTCAATTAAGGAGTTCTAATGCATCACAGTCCCACCATACATGTGACTCAGTTGTCCTTTATAAATGCAGGGGGTGTTTCCTTTTGTGGCTCTGCTGCTGTTTCTCCTTCGTGTCTCTCTCCCGGTGCTGCTGCTTCTCTCTGTACATGCAGACAAACATATGTGAAATAGATGACATGGGGATTTATACCTGTTTATTGACCTAGCCAGCTTGCACTTCTAAGATTCTTTTGGTGTCATCCTAGGAAATATAATACGGTAGCTTAATTGGTTGGTAATGGTGCTAATAAAGGTAGAGTCTTAAGTTCTATCCCCTAAAAGCCAGAATGATTTTCTTTGTTCAGCAAGATACAGAGGACATCTCAAATCTTGGCAAATGTATCCTCATTTATATATGGCAGATTGGACAAGGCAGGGTGGCAAGAATCATGTCAAATGTGCCACTACCATCGGAACTCAAAATTGTCCCCACCCTGGTGAGTCTGTGGATTCCTTTTATGAGGAAAGGAGAGTATCTTAGTGGTTAGAAAGGGTTAGTAATATCCCACCTCACCTACAAACGTGAGACTGAGGAAGTGGTCTGGGCTGAGATTCCCACCTTGTACTGCTGAAGAGTAGAAAATAGATTTGGTCATTCCTACTTGTGATGTTTCTGAATCTGAGTATTCAAAGAGAAATAAAAGGTGACAAACTCAAGCAAAGAGAAATTTGGGCTGAATCTCTGGGGAAAGAAATCACAGTGAAATCCATTAGACTGTGTAATAGTTTCCCAAGGGGAATGACATAAACCTCATAGTTTTGCAGTCGTTTAAATGTAGACCAATCCATGCATTTCTGAGAGACCCCAGGGAACAATCTTGCACTGAGGAGAGAATAGGGAAGGTGATAGGCCAGATGACCTAATAGTTCTTTTTCAACTTAATTTCTAGGATTGTGGGATTCTAATTAAAATGAACTATATTGCCTATTATGAACCCATTACATTAATATTCGGTAAGGTCTCCAGGCAAGCCAAGGGAATTTCAGCTTTTTCTTATTTCTGGAGAGCTAGAGTCCACGAGCCACCTTAACCACGTTGTTGGTGCCCATGCACTGACTTCTCTACCAATAATGGTCAACTTAAAGTCTTTAGAAGAAGTTAAAGCACATACTATGAATTAACATTTTATTCAAAGCAATCCAATGGTATGAAAAGGACGCCTTGATATGTGTCATAACAATAAATACCGTGAGCCGGCTCTGTGATGGAAGCAATTGCCACCAAGCAACATCTGGGATGAAAATCTGCTTTCTCACATCCAGCCCTGACTCTTCCTTTCAGTTTCCACCAAAGCTTGAAAAAGAATGTTGATCACTGGAGAAATCATAGTATTTCTGGGTCAGAGGTCCTGCCATCATGGAACTACCCAGTTTTCCACTGACATTAGCCTCATTTCCTTGACTGTCCTCCAGAAATGGACTCCAGTGAGGAAACTCAGGCAAGGCCATTAACAGGCTGTCCAGGGCTGGTCTGAGAACACCAGCCAAGGACAGAGGGCACTGTAGCCTCCAAAGTAGCAATAGTAGGGCAAATGGAAGAGAGTGGTGGTTCAGTTGCCCCATGTGGTGTTTTAGGTAAATACAGCTGATGCATAAAAGAAAGAGTGGTAAGAAAAGAAAAAAAAAAAAGGAGGAGTGCCTGGGTGGCTCAGTCAGTTAAGCAACCAACTCTTGACTTCGGCTTAGGTCATGATCTCACAGTTTGTGAGTTCAAGCCCCACGTGGGGCTCTGTGCTGACAGCATAGAGTCTGCTGGGGATTCTGTCTCCTTCTCTCTCTGCCCCTCCCCTTCTTGCTATTTCTCTCTCTCAAAATAAATAAAAATAAACTTAAAAAAATTTTTTAAGTAATAAAATATTTCCTATGATTTAAAAAAAAGAGTGGTAACATATAGCTAGTAAACTATTTTATCAGACTTTCTTGAGGATCCCCAAAAGGTTCTTGATGGTCCATAGAACTCTACAAACAGGAAGTAGACATTGGCATGCATCAGAGAATATTAAGGTATACCTATTTTAAATTATAAGCTGGTCTCTAATTAGCCTGCAGAGAGGTTTGTTGTTTTTTTTTTTTTTTTAATGTTTTATTTCTTTTTGAGAGACAGAGAGAGAGAGAGAGAGGGCACGAGTGGGGGAGGGACAGAGAGAGAGGGAGACACAGAATCCAAAGCAGGCTTCAGGCTCTGAGCTGTCAGCACAGAGCCCGACGTAGGGCTCAAACTCACAAACTGTGAGATCATGACCTGAGCTGAAGTCAGATGCTTAGCCGACTGAGCCACCCAGGTGCCCTGCCTGCAGGGAGTGTCTATGGAAATTGAAGATATCACTCTTCAATAGTACAGGAGTAAAGCATCAGGTAGGAAGAAAAACTGGAAGGTCCCTATTCCTTCAAGAGTCAGTTGGTGTCACCTCACTATGACATTGTCCCTTACTCCTTTGGGCAGATTCCAGGAGCTCTCACTTCCATTGTAATATTTCTGGTATGTAGTTAACAGTGTACACATCCATATCCTACAGAGAGGGGAGAGACTGCATCATTTTATCTATTTCCGCCAGAGGATAGCTCAGTCCCGACATAGAAGGCTTAATAATTAATAAAAACATGTTAGGTTATTATAGTGATATCTTAGAACCTTGATTTCTTTATCTATAAAGTAGATTAGTAATATTAACTCAGATGGCTGTTGTGAGGACTAAAATGCCAGAACAAAGTCCTTAGGACAGTGCCCAGCACTTAAATAACATGCAGTTCTTTCTCCCACATTTTTGGTATGGGAGGGTTTTTATTTCTGGTTCTGATAAACTACCCAGGCCCAAAGTGTTTCTTAAAGCAGCAAATAAGGTTGCAGTTTAATTATGTGTCCAGATTAGGTCAGTGTTTTCTACCCTAAAAGCGTGATAGAGGTTGTACCAGCTCCAGCACAAATTTTGGGGCATTCAGCTTTTTTCTTATCACCCGCTTGGCCAGATGTACACCATGAATAAGGGAGATTTCTGAGATGGTCATACTTGATTCAATTTCAAACACCCATGAAATAAACTTGGAGAATGAGTGAGTAACTCATCAGTGATGATAACAGTGGAGATCGGAAGGGGGCCCTGTTTTTGTTTGTGGATCATCAGAATTTCACCCTTGCTGTCCCAGAATACCTTCAGGCCTTCCCTGAGAACTCCCCTAGAGGTATCTTCACTCTTTTTTCTTGCTTTATTTCTACAAAACAAGAAGCATCTAGAGGGTGACTTGTAAAGGAGGTTTGTGTGGTCAAAACACCCTGGAGCGCAGTGGTGGGTCTGCGGAGCCATCCTGGGACTGGTCAGCAGGAAAGAGCACACGGAATGGCCTACTTCCAACCAAAGCCGGGATTCCACTTTCCCACCAGCTCTGAATTCACCTCTTGCAGGTGCACTGGCATCACCTCGTGGCCTGCAGGTCGGTCCTCTCAGATGACCTCTGATTGCTGCACTGGGCACTGCACCTGCAAGAAGCAAAGGAGGCCAAGAAGAGGAAGAGGCGGGTGCTACCAGCACCCAGTTGCCGCCGAAGGCACTTGCTCTGTTGTGAGCCCAGTACCGGGCGATGCATCGGTCCCTTCCGCCCCAAGCGCCATGCCTGCCCAGGTCAGTCATCTCTGGGTTCCCGATTCTTCCACATCTCATCTCCCACCCACGTGAAGTCTGTGTTGTCCTGGGGTCAGGGAGCAAGGGCCTTCCCTATTTCTTGCTTGTAATCCCAGTTGAATTCCTGACTTCTGATACTGATTCTCCTCAGTAGGTTTGCCCCCTTGGAGGCCAGAAAGTCTCCTCCTCCTGCTCTTTGCCCCACTGCTGGCCATCTCTGGGTGCACGTTGTCATGCACAGTGTGCAACGGGAGTGGTTTCTTTGCTCCTTCTTGATTCTCGTGCTTTCTCTTCCTTCTTTTTAAAACATTTAGCTGCACTCAGAGTTTTCCGAGCAGCACTGAGACACCCCATGTCCCCTTGCTCCCAATGACAGTCTCGTGGATCTGTCATAATGCATCTCTCACAGCGTCTAGCACCGGCCAGACACTTGGTGAAGTTGACCCGCATGTCTGAAATGGGACGTTGCTGAAATGGTAACAGAGCACTGTGTGGGGTTTATACGCTGGAGGGCTTTATGTCAGAGCAGGGTTTCTCAAACTTGGCGCTAATGACATTTGGGGCCAGGTAATTCTTTTGTTGTGCGGCTCTCTCTCCTGTGCATTGTAGGATTTTTAGCAGCATTTCTGGGGTCTACCTCCCCCAAGTTGGTTGTCCTCCCAGATAACCAAAACTATCTTCTCCAGGCACCGCCAAATGTCCCCTGGGGGCAAAATGCTCACTGCCCAGAACCCTGCATGAGGCTTCTACCCCCACTTTCCTCTGATGGACTTCTAAATGCTAGAAGGTGCAGGTCTGCTCTCTGGGGCCGTCCAGCGATTTGAAGGACACCCTAATTTATTTGAGAGATTGACGCTCAGCTGCTGAATATGCCAGAGGGGAGTGAAGTGGTCTCATAAAGAGGCTTTCTCATAAAGACTTCTGATGAATCCTCCTGTTTCCTGCCGGCTCAGTCTATCGAGCCTGGGTCCTGACTTCTGAGCATCCCCTTTCAGTCGTGTCCTCCCCCCTCGCTCCCCTCCCTCACCACCCGCCTTCAGTGCTCTGGGCAGCTGCGTCCTCCATAATTCCTCAGTATCCCTTCTATATCCACGTTCTCTCTTCCTTTGATTTGTTAAAAGACTCTTGTCTGAAGGTACCTCTCCCATTTTCTACATCGTTGTAGGTTTATACTTACAATTTTGATGTCATTACAATCGATGGTTGTAATCAGTTCTCTCTCCCTGGTCTCAGGAGAGAAAGAGAAATTAACCATGTGGAGCTGACTGGTCATCTTTGACCAGAAGTCATTCTTCCCACTGCATTTGATGCCCCTCATCCGTCTCCCACTGGACACATCCTGGACTTTTCCTCTCTCCACAGCACATGACACCCTGTACTAGGATTGGCTGTCTTTGTCAGTCCTCCTGACTGGACTGTAAGCTCCTTGCATTCAGGTAGCATGGTTTTTCTCATCCTTAACATCTCCAGTGCTGAAAAGAAGGGCTCACAGTACTTAGCACATGCTCAGTAACAGATTATTGAGTGCAAGAGTAACTTCAGCCTAGGAAAAAGTTCTTTAATTTAAATTTAGCAGCAGTCTTCCTTGAAATGAAAGAAAGAAAGAAAGAAAGAAAGAAAGAAAGAAAGAAAGAAAGAAAAAGAAAGAAAACAAGAGACAAATGGTTTTGAACTTCTTGGACGTGCTTTTCCTCAAGGGGCATATCTCTGCTTTAGTTTGTCAAAACCAGCATTCATGGGGGCTCCTGGGTGGCTCAGTCGGTTGAGCGTCTGATTCTTGGTTTCAGCTCAGGTCAGGATCTTGCTGTTCATGGGATCGAACCCTGCATCAGGCTCTGTGCTGACAGCATGGAGCCTGCTTGGGATTCTCTCTTTGCTTCTCTCTCTCTGTCTCAAAATAAATAAATAAACAGTAAAAAAAAACAAAACAAAAACAACCCTGCATTCAACTCAGGTTTACTAGAATATGGGACTGGGAAGCTCCTGGTCTGTTAATGATCCACTCACTGTAATCCACAGTGAGATGAAGCCCAGTCCTCTGACATCCTGGTTGGCATATGCTATGAGGATGTTACCACGACACGAATGCTGCAGACAGACAGACCCTGACATACAGACAGCTTTTGCCTCACAGGGTATTGATGGTATCCCCTTAGACAGCCATGTAAATACAAACAAAGCAGGATGAGCTAAGAAGATAAAGTGCAGATATCACCTTCTTTGTATTACAGTTCCATAACATGATCTGGGAGCCAGCCTAACATTATGGAAATCACTCGGAAGAATCAGACCATCTTTTCTTCCTAGGGCACTTTTATGTATGCAAAACCATACGTAAAAGTCAGCTTCGATTACTACTTATTGACGTGTATCACCATTCATTTTATTACCTCTTCCCCGGGACTACTGACAGACCTCAGGACGGTTATTTTACAGTTGGGGAAGCAGAGGCATAGGGAGGTTTGGTAACTTGCTTAAGGTCACGGTTTATATTGGGTGTCGGGCTGAGACCAGGAGGCACAGATCGTGAATATCCGGTTCCCTTGCTGAGAAGTGCTGTCGCTCTGGGGTCCGCTGGGCGGGGTTCGCCTCACCTTTGTTCGACTGGCAGACAAAGTGAGCCACCTGGTAGCTCTCCCAGACACCCGGCAAGAAGCAAGCTTCTGAAGAGGGAGCCAGCTCCCTTTTCTGACACATGTCACATCTCTCACCAAAGGGAGAGCCCCACTGCTGCCCGGATTGTCCGTGGGGGCATGTCACAGTCTAGGTGGCATATGAAAGACAAAAAGCTCCCTGTCATCTGCCTTTCACTCTGCAGAGACACAGCCCCGAAAGTGTGAGACGCCACAGCGCATAGTAATCAGGAGGAGCGTATGTGAGCATTTTTAAGCCACGGGCTGTGCATGAAAACAGCGGCCAAAAGGAAGTTCGGTCAAGGTTTAAGAGGTGGGTTCTAGGCTCAGAGGCTGTGACTGAATCAGTAAGACCGTCTTGCCTGCCTCCATCCAGCCCTCCCGGCCCACCTGCTCCTCGGTGAAGCTCTTTGCCGTTTCCTAGGCCCAAGCCCCTCTGTTCTGCAGCCCTTGAGATGGGGCGGGGTGGGGGAGGTGAAGGAGGTGCCCCCACCACCTGGAGAACAGGGAGGGATGTGCAGAGCGGCCTGGGATCAACAGTCTGAAAACTAGAAAACAAGGCAAGAGTTGGAAATAAAGTATCTTCTGGCCCAGTAGTTTTCAACCTTTCACAAATGCCATATCCTCTTGGGCAGCTCCATGTCTAGAAAGTACATTTTTTTTTTTTTTTTTTTTTTTTTTTATTGAGCTGCAGTGCTGTCTCCTGAATATCGCTCTTTTTTTTTTTAATTAAAAAAATTTTTTTTGTTAACGTTTATTCATTTTTGAGAGAGAGAGAGAGACAGAGTGTGAGTTGAGGAGGGACAGCGAGAGAGGGAGACACAGAATCCGAAGCAGGCTCCAGGCTCCCAGCTATCAGCACAGAGCCCGATGTGGGGCTCGAACTCACTGACTGCGAGATCATGACCTGACCCAAAGTCAGAGGTTCAACGTACTGAGCCAACCAGATGCTCCTGAATATCACTCTTTTAAAAAGGTTCTTCTTCCTTCTTAGAAGAGATGAGAGGGGTTTCTTTCATGTCAAGGGAACTTCCACCCTCTTGGTCAAGATTCCTGGTGGATCCTACTTCTTTACGTCATCAAGTGGAATAGAATAAGTCCTTTTCTGCCCTCGGGCCATTGTCTGGGTGCTGGTGACAGCTCACTGGCCTGTAATTCTTGCATTTCCTCCTCCCCAGGCGCCCATTCCCAGCCCCTGAAGCCAGGGCCCTGCAAGGCACGCGATACACTCTCCAGTCTGCTTCCAATGTGGCCAAGTTGTTCTCTCTCACTATTGACAGCTTTTGGCCTGAAAAAGCTAAATCCAGTACAAGATTTACATAACAGTTCAAGACAACAGAGGATTTGTCACAGGGCGGCACATGATTAATTGCCAAATAAACCACAGGGACAGCCTCATGGCTACAGGGGTCGAGCCTCCTCGGGTCCTTTCTGGAAGTAAGCAGGGCACGCATCGTGAACAGGCATAAATGAACAAGCTGGCTGAGAGGAAAGATTTCAGAGCAGACGGAGGAAATTAAGTGATGTGCCTCTAAATGGCCTGTGACCAACTGGACCATGCAGGAAATATTGGGCCGCAAAAGGATCTTACCATTTTAATAAGTCAAAAACCAGTTGAATGTTGATCATTTCATATGGTTCAGCTTAAACATCATGGTGTTTGATAAACGTTTTTATACTCACATGAGGAGTTAATGTGGCTTTTTCTGTGAAGTAGAAGATAAATCTGGACCATGGTTTTTATCTCTCGTTTGGTTACCGGTACTGACAGCTAATATTTGCCACATCCTTTCTACGTCCCTTACGTACCACATGAATTGTCTCATTTCAAACTTACAACCCGTGAGTTAGGTAATTTTTATCCTTATTTTATATAGGAAATCCAGTTTGAAAAGGTTACGTAACTTGCCCAAAGTTACGCAGCAAGGGGTTGGTCAGACTCTACCAGGGCTCATGCGGTTCCAGAGTCCACACTTGTAATGAAATAGCACTTCACAAGTGTGCGTCCGCTCACGTGTTGCTCAAACCCCAGCTGCCCAGTCAGCTTTCCTATTTATAGTTGATGTTTAAGAAATACTTATTCTGGGGTGCCTGGGTGGCTCAGTCAGTTAAGCATCCAACCCTTGGTTTCAGCTCAGCTCAAGATCTCATGGTTTTGTGAGTCGGGCTCTGTGCTGACAGTGTGGAGCCTACTTGGGATTCTCTCTCTCTCTCTCTCTCTCTCTCTGTCTCCCCCTCTCTCTCTCTGCCCCTCTCCCACTTCACTTTGTCTTTCTCAAAATAAATAAACTAAAAAAAAATTTTTAGAACACTTATTCTCTTTTTTAATGTTTATTTTTGAGAGAGAGAGAGAGCAAGTGAGGGAGGGGCAGAGAGAGAGAGAGAGAGAGAGACAGAGAATATGAAGCAGGCTCTGGGCTCCATGCTGACAGCAGAAAGCCTGATTTGGGGCTCAAACCCATGAACCGTGAGATCATGACCTGAGCTAAAGTCGGATGCTCAACTGACTGAGCCACCCAAGCGCCCCAGAAAATACTTACTGAGGGGCACTTGGGTGGCTCAGTAGGTTAGGTGTCTAACTCTTGATTTCAGCTGAGGTCATGATCTCACAGTTCATGGGTTCGAGCCCCGCACAGGGCTTTGCGCTAACAGTACAGCACAGGGCCTGCTTGAGAGTCTCTCTCTCCTCTCTCTCTGTCCCTCCCCATGTACATGCTCTCTCTCAGAATGAACAAATAAATAAACTTAAAAAAAAAAAAAAAGGATACTTACTGAATCAAACTAAATACACACGTTTGAAAGTTCAGTCATTGTCCTTCTTCCAAAACACATGATTCTCACACATGGACATTTGTCTCTCATGCAACCCATTCACCACTTTTCCCTTTCCCTTTCTCAGTTACGGGGTGTCTCTGACCCTCATTTTCTCTTCCCATAAACAAACATTTAGTGAGTAAATACCGTGTGAAAAGTACCGTCCTGGGTATTCTTTCTCACGTCTTTAATTTCCGCCATTAAAAAATGATTATATACACACATATGTGTTTATCAACACCCGCTGTGTGCTAGCCCCTAGACTCTGAAGTCATGGAGACGGATGAACGATGTCTCCTGCTTTCCATGAATGCAGAGTCAAGCAGAAGAAGTAAACCACAAGCCATAGAAAGTCCATGTCCAACAGTGTGGATTGGAGCTAAATAATAAAAGAATGCATGGGATAGACAAGATAGAGTATATGGAGAGGTAATGACCTCAAGGGTGTTGCGGGGACTTCCCAGAAAGAGCTAAGCCCCACCGTTCTGTAACTCTAGGGCACGTAGAACCAGCCATGTAGTAGATATCCGATACATTTTTATAAACAGAATCACACTGACTAAACATAAATTTGGAGAAAGACATGACATGGAACGTGGCTGGAGGGTTTATTCGGCTCAACGGATTTTTCTCTGCTGTGCAGTGAGGAATCCTGAAGAAGGTTAAATGGAAGAGCAAGGGATCGGATTTGCTGGATGTGTGGCTGGTACCAGTGATGTAGAGAAAGAGGTGGATGCAGAGAAATGTGCTGAGTGGACACTCCTTGCAGGTCCGGAGCTGGGGCCAAGATTGGGAGGGGGGTAATGCAGTGAGGGGCAGAAATGCATGCCATGCGGGGGACTAGGAAAGAGAGGCTTCTTCCGGGGCCACCATCCTGACCCTCAGGACTTCTCTGACTTCTTTTTTATTCAGAAATCTACGTTTATATCCTACTTTTAAAATTTGAGATGGTTTCCAAACAGAAAGATATGTGTAATAAATTTATTAAAATCAAAACAGATTTGGGTGCCTGGGTGGCTCAGTCAGTGAAGCGTCTGACTTCAGCTGATCACGATCTCACGGTTTGTGAGTTCAAGCCCCGCGTCGGGCTCTGTGCTGACAGCTCGGAGCCTGGAGCCTGCTTCGGATTCTGTGTCTTCCCCTCTCTCTGCCCCTCCCATGCTCATGCTCTATCTCTCTGTCTCTCAATAATAAATAAACGCTAAAAAAATTAAAAAAAAAAACAGAATGCATATATATCAGATTTCATATATCTTATATATCAAACCTATTATTATGTCAAGCAAAATAAATATACATGATAAATATTTATTCTTATATTAAATATAATAAACATATTACATATGTATATATATGTATATCAGAGAGAGAAAAAGATACTAAAACTGTGGCCTAAACAATTATTACTACCATTTCTGAGCATGAAGTTTGGCCCTAAGCTTCCAAGCAGCCAAAGCAAAACAGTACATCCCAGAGCTATTTACTCCTCATGGTTTTTTGAGAGAGACACTTTCCTGACTAAATTCTGAGCGGAATTTCTCAAAGCAGACCTGATTCGAAGTGCTGGCATCAACCCCACCTCCATATTTCCTTCAGATCTGTCCTCTCCGTAGCCTCGGAGGGCTCCTACCTGGCTCTCCCGTCTGGAGCCGCAGCCTCAACCCAAGCCCTGAAGGAGATACAGGCTCTGACTCTGCACTGTCTCTGACCTGTTGCTTGTAGTTATGTTTTAAGATCGTGTCCCCAGTCCCCGTCAGAAATGGGGATGAGCCACAGTGCACGCAGACTCGTCCCGTATTTTCTGGAAAACCGGTACTGAAGACAGTGCCTGCTGTTTGTGCAGCACGTACCGAGGCGAGACCCCGCTCTCGGTAGGATGGCGTTTTAGCAAAGGCCGTGCAGCAGGGAACCAAACCGATCTTGTTCTGACCCTATGGGGACTTCATTTCTGTGGGAGGACAGACAACACACGAGTTCCTTATGGTAGGCGGTGGGAGGTACTGGAAAGAAACAGAGCTGGGTAAAGGCAGTGAGTGCTGGCTTAGAGAAGGCTGCTCAGGGCTCAGGACGCTGCCTTTACATGGCTCAGCTGTCGCCTGTCGCTGCATTATCTGGCTACATCACCTTTTCCTTAGCAACGGAACACAGAATAAACACTACAGAACTAAATACCTTTCACCACGTTGACCACTAAGGATGGGAGGAAAATGTTCTGCTACTATTTGAGGCCGACGCTTTTGCCAAAATGTTCATAACGAAAATAACGGTTCATACCAGTCAGGTCATTTCAATGGTAAATCTAATCTGAACTTATGCTACTGAATCCAAGCTCTTTCTGAATTCCCTTCCAGGGTGCCAGAATAGCACCATTTATGCGGCACTTATATGGGCCATGCCCTCAACATGTATTAGCTCATTGAATGAGATTTTTGGTAATCAGGAAAGAGCCAGCAGATGGTCAGGAAGCTGGGCTCTGGAGCCAGACTGCTTGGCTCTACATCTGGACCCAAAGAATTCCTAGCTGGGTTATCTTAGACAAGCTATTCAACCTGTCTGAGATTGTCTCTAAAATGGGGGTAGTGTACTATAAACTGTAAAAAAAAAAAATAAAAAAATAAAATAAAATGGGGGGGTAGTGATAGTAAATACCTCATAGGGTTGTTGTAAGGATTAAATTAGTTAATAAATGTATGACTCTTAGAACATATCTGGTATAAAACAATTAATAGGTGTTTGTTATTATTATTATTATTATTATTATCATTATTATTCCAATTTACAGAAAAGGATATTGAGGCTCCAAGAGCTTAAGTAACTTGCCCCCAAGGTCATACAGGTGGCAATTTCAGAATCTATACCTAGTTTTTTCTGATTCCAACCTCATGCTCTTCCTTCTGTGGCCTCCTCTGTCACTATTAATAGAAATTAATGTTTCCTCTGAGAGATCTAGGTCCAAAAACAATAGTAAGGCAGTCAGGCTCACTCACGAGAAATGGGGATCATATATTGTACTGGTGAATGATTAATTAACAATCTTTATCAAGCGCTATTGTGCCCAAAGCCTTCCAATCAATAAACAGTGGTAAGTCAATGCAAGTAAATTTTCTCTTTGCCTGATTATTCACCTAATTCCTTCATGTCTTTGTTTGCATAATATTTGCTGAGCTGTGGGGGATTCACAGAAACAGATGAAATAATCCTGCTCTCAGGCTGGGGGAGGAAAAGAGCAGAAAACATATACAAATGACAAACCAGTTGAGAATCTGCTCGGATGATCAAGATGATGGGCTTAGTCATAATGGGGCTGGAATGAGAAGAGCATTCTTGGTCCAGGGTGGGACTGGTCACAAACAGTCTGGTGTAGGCCCCGTGCGAAGTGGCCAACATTGCGCATTCTCTGAATGATGATGTCAATTCTCTGAAACAATGATGTCAAATTTAAGACCTAGAGAATAAAGGTATACTGAATAAAGCTCCCTGCAAAAACATTACTAATTCAGTGCATGTTTTGGAGGTAAACTTTTTTTTTAAGATTTTGTTTTTTTTAGGGGCGCCTGGGCAACTCAGTCAGTTAAGCGTCCGACTTTAGCTCAGGTCATGATCTCGTGGTTCATGAGTTCGAGCCCCCCATCAAGCTCTGTGCTGACAGCTTAGAGTCTGGAGCCTGCTTCGGAGGCTCCTCCCCCATTCGTGCTCTGTCTCTCAAAAATAAATAAACATTAAAAAAAAATTTTTTTTAAATAAAAAAAAAAAGAGTTGTTAACCAGATGTGGTTGTTAACTAGATCACTGAAAGTATAAAAAGAGAATTTTACAGTTCCATCAAAGTAGCAACTGCAAGAAGCAACTACCACCTCCAAGCCTGAGAGAACAGGGAAAGAAATTGGAATTATTAAAACTTTGAGGCTTTGAGGATTCCCTGGAGACCGGGACCCAGACCTCTGAGCGGGGGCAGCTGGTTCATGCTGGCGTCCCTTTGAGGGAAACAATGAGGCTTGTTCTGCCAGGGTTGGAAAAACTGCAAACGGGATTCAGCTGCTACTTCAGGAAGGCAAGGAAGTGTTGCTGGAGCGTTGCTCACAGGAACAGGAAGCAGACAAGAAGCCAGAAAGTAGCAGACAGGAAGGAGCAAGTCCCTTCTTCCTCCTCCCGTCTTGCAACTTCTTCCTAGTGCTCTCTTTGGCAAAGCCTAACATGGAACCAACTGGCAACACAAATATGAATACAATACGGGGATGAATATGGCATCGTCATCCCTTATCTTCAACCTAAAAAGGAAAACAGACCTGGAAACCAGAAAGCACAATGAGTATGTGTGATACCAGAAGACTGTGCAGGTTTAACGGGAGCACTGATTAGGAGTAATTCTACTTAAAGGAGTGGACAGGAAGGACTTCCTAGATAATTCTTCGGCTGAGCCTTCAAAGGTGGGCTTTGTTGGCCAGGTAGACATGGTCACTGAAAAGAACATTCCACATGAGAGCAGCCTGAACAAAGGAATGGGATGCATTCAGAGATCACGAAAATAATTCATCCTGGCTGGACTGTGAGATAAGAAATGGGGGGTGTGATAAGAGATAAGGTTCATGAAGTAGATGGGTCAGATCAAGAATATTTTTCTATCCCAGCCGAATTATTTGAGCCTTCTTCTAGAAGCAGTGAAAGATTTAACCTATGCCAGTACCATTAACAGAATCGTGCTTATCAGAATTGGTTACTCTTGATTCATTAGGGAAAATAGGCTACAGGAGAGCAAAGGAGGCCAGTTAGGAGACTGTAATATTCCAGTTGTGCAATGGTGAGAACCTGATTAATGGCAGTAGTAGGGATAGGGCGGTGGACACAGACAGGGAGAATACTAAGGGAGTGAAAATGAAAGAAGCAGGAATTGCAGTGAGGAAAAAACATAGGCATCTGGGTTATTGGATTAGGTCACTGGATAGATGGTGGTGTCATCCTCCAAGATGGGAGGCCAAAGAGATTGCTACAGGTGAGGGAAGAAATTAAAAAGATAATGTCATGATGTAAGCTCTGTACACATGACTTTAATATTTCAAGTGATGAGAATATTATTATTTACAAGGTAGTTGAGTTGAACTCATCTTTAATAGGACTCTACAGTCCAGATGACATCAACTGCTGCCTTCCTAAAGAGGTATTATTTCTCACTAAAAAGATGGAAATAGTTCAGTAATTCCAGGAAAGATCTCTGAGATCTTTGATACTTACAGAAGATGTGCTCATCATTTCCCATATTAAAATGTTTTCCCTCCTGTCCACGTGATGATGTTGAGACCTGTGTTGGCGATATGGCAGATGACCACAAAGATTGCCATGTTAATGGATTTGTCCTGGTGCTTAGTAACTAATTCCTTAATGTGATTTCTGACCTGAAATCTCCCCTTAAGTAGGTGTCCGGGAAATTATTTTTGTAATATTTTACTTTGTGCCTGAAGTGAATTCAAATCTCAGGTGATGATGTTATTGCTATTTTTAAATTGTTGGAAAGAATACCTGTTGGGTTTTAGTCAGTTACAGTCATGATTAGAGCCTGTATTTTTCTTTTTTCCGTAACTTCTGTGTTGATATAGCAAATATACACATAGATATCATAGAAAGCTAGCACTACAATAAAATTGCTCTTTTTGAGGATCTCTAGAAGACTTCCTTTTATTCATTCAAATTCTCTTCCTTTAAATGCAGTATTATTGCTTGAAAGGGAGAGATGAGGAAATTCATGGGGTCTGTAGATGTCCCAGAAGCACCAGGGGGGCCATCTCGTCTGTCTTTTCCCTCTTCCTTTCTGACTTCCCTTCACATACATTTTCATCCACTCACCCATTCGGGACTCCTCTCTCTGCGAAGCCCAGCTCAGAATCACCTCTTTCTCCCCAGCTACCCAAGCCCACAGCAATCCTCTAAGCTCCCACACCATTAGGACTGTAATTCCTTTAACCCTTAAGTGTCAATATTGGGCATGCTATAGCACCTTTCCATGTGCATAACCTGTCTTCCTAAGTAGAGTATAAATCTTAGGAGGACAGAGACTTTCTCATTTACCTCTTTATGTATTTAGTGCATACATTGCTTTAATGATAACCTTGACCTCTCTGTTATTCCAGGCTAAGCCCTAGAAGTCATCAGATATTTACTTCATAGGTAATTTCTGTCCTTCCCACTATTTATACTCATGCTTCCTTGTAGCTCTTAGAGAATCTTGCCTCAGTACTCAGCTTGAGTAAGATGCTTTCTTTAATCACTCTCTTCATCTCATTTATTTCTCCCCATAGGTGAGACTCTTTTTAATTTGCACCATATTTATTAACTCTCTGTCTCCCAGTGATACAGCACGCACATCTCAAGGCTACACACAGCCTAGATAAATGGGATACATGAGTGCTCTCAGAAGGCAACGAGCTGACATAAAAGTTAATATGTTTAGTTCATAACGAAAAAATCTTCCTCCACACAACAGTAGCTTTGAAATTGGCATATTCACTTTATGACCTTGTTTATTAACCAAAATGATGCCTTGCTTGATCTCTGAAATTTGTTTAGGGTCATTAGGAAAGGACTCCAGAGTGTCACTCACTGAAAAACGCTAGCCTTGTACACAAACCTTGGAAATAAAGACTAAGAAAAATGCTGTTTTTATTTCCTCTAGGGTGTAATTTCTACTCTCTACTCAGTTAGTATCTGGCTATTTCTAAAGTAGTTTGCATTTGCGGATTTTCCAAGCCTCTCAGAAAGACTGTATTAGTTTATCACCCCTGCTTTGGAGAAGGGGCCACAATTACCAATGGTAGAGACTATTTGGGGACATAATGGTTCCTTAAAGTAGTCACTATCAGAACTGAGCTCCCATACTACACTATTGAACATTATTTTCCTTTTTAGGTAGTTCCCTCTGCCCTGAAAAATTAGAAGAGAAGTGTACTCTCCTCCCTATCTTGTGAGTTGCTGACTGTCAAGAATGGAAAGAATTTGAAAAAGCAGCTGAGAAAATGTGAGAAAACCTGTTTTCTGATCACTATTTCTATATCCTCAGGTGCTTTATCTCTGTTACAGAATGGTGAATGGGAAAAATAGAATTGTTTGCTAATTCTTCCTTACATTGGCATGGCCACAAACCCCCTACTCAACACCACTTTGCTGTCACAAACATGATATCTTACCTTTGCTTTGAACCTTGGCTTTTAGCTAGATTTTTTCCCCCTCCACTTATATTTTAACTGAACATTGCCTATGTGCCAGAGGATGTGGTAGAAGATTATTTTCCAATAAGGATGTAAAATTGGCACCATTAACTATGTTAGTGATGCCTTCTGGGCTACACCGACACCATTATCAATTTGTAGCTATTCAGTGATGAGGTTGAATTTGTTAAATCCCGGGGTGGTTTGAATTTCAGAGAAGGTTGATCAGTGGCTCAGTGTTGTCCTGGATGACCTGATTTTTCTGTCTTTCAAGGGGAAGCATCATCATAAGGCTGTCTTCCCTCATGGTGTCAACATGGCTGCAGCAGTTCCAAGCTTCAAGTCCACACAGCACACCAACCAGAAGAGAGTACTTTTCTATCCAAGCATTTTTAAAAAGGCTCTGTGGCCACGTCTGAGCTGACTGGGGTTAGGCTGATGGGCTGTGCTGATTGGCCTAAGCACATAAGAACCTCTCCCTGGTATTTTACCTGTCTATAGTACTCATTTCTTTTTTATTATATCCTGTCACCCCAGGCAAGTCTTTATCATAGCATGCCTGGTTACTTGAGAATTTCTCACCTAAACTCAGAGATGTCTCTTCTCCATTCAGTCTATATTCACTTATTTAGGTGTTGTTTGCATTTCTCTTCTATGTTATCCCCTTTTCATCTTTATTCTTCTTCGTTGACATGTCCTGAGATTCTATTTACATTTCACTATTCTTTCCAGTACAGATTAGACCTTCTCTCTCCTGCTGGCAGAATTATTCCTCCATCTCCTTTTTTTCTCAGCAAGTTTTCCTCAGCCACCTGCTAATTCCACCTTAGTACTCCCAAAACACACTCATCCACCTCTACTTACCCATCAAGATATAAAAATCTCATGCCAGAACACAGATAAATGGCACCAAGACTAGACATTCCATATTGTAGACTTAAATGTGAACTGTATTTACACTTCAAAAATGGCTGTTATGTTTCTTCCACTTTATTACCTTTGCACCTAAAATTTGACCAGCACTGGCTCAACATCTCTTTTCAACAAGTATGCAAATCAACAAAAACCCAGATGTTTGTATTTTGAATTCAGGAGCTTGAATGAAACCACAAGTCTCACAGTGAAACCTAGTCAGTAAGAATAGAATGCAATGTGGGGTGTGTAAATTATCTTGGTATTCCAGTAGCCCTGAGGAGGTGAGTTGTTCATTTGATTCTCAAGATTGGGACCATCCCTCTCAGAGTCTTTGACTCCTGACAGACATTTTTGGTGACCAGACATTTTTCAAAACTTATCATTATTATTATTACATAGGAAATGCTCCATCCGTATACTTTTCTGATTTTGGCTCACTTCAGTCAGTGAATTCTTCCCAAGAACACTTTCCCAATCATTCCAAAAGCAGTTCTCTGAAAAATCTATTTTAGAGACATAGTTAGAAATGATAGAAGTCAAGAACCTGTTAGAAAGAACAGATGGTTACATTCTGTGAGAAACAAATGTTTTAAAAACTTCTTCTATTCAAAGCATTAACCAACAGATACTGGCCCAACCCCTAGTTGTTGCTGGGACCTCTGTCATTTGGTTCTTTGCTAACATTGATATGAAAGATTTTGGTTCATTGTAAAAAAAAATCTTTATTAATCCATTAAGATACAATGTTGTCAAACAGGGGCTTGAATGGATGTATGAATGGACAGACAGTTGGATGGACATGCCATAAAGCAAATAACCTAAAATATTAATGGTAGAATCTAGGTGGTGTGGTGCTCACTGTCTGATTCTTTTAATTTTTCTATGTGTTTGAAATTTTAAAAAATGTAACGATGGAGAAAAAACAGGATGCTCACCAATGAGATGATTCAGATTAGCACATTAGTATGGACAGACCATGGAAAGATGCCTATAAGCAATGGGGAGAAATCTATATAAACACAGGCATTATGGGGAAAGGTTGGCAGTCACTGGGCAGAATAAGAGGGAGGTTAACATCAGATAGTTCCTGTGAGAGACTATCAGGAGGTAGACAATAGAAACAGCCAGTGGAGGATAAATTCTATTCAATATCATTTCTTATACTACTATTAAATGCCCCTTTTCTGAATGTTTCAACAAAAGGGAAGAGAAAGCCCTGACTCCTGTGTCAGGTGCTTTGCCTAAACTATCTCCTTTACTTTTTGTAGCATTCGTGAAACCACGTTTTATAGTGTTTGTTTCCTTTTTGCCTTTACAACATCCCTTACCCCATTTTCAGGTAAAATCACACCAGTTTTCCTTGGGAGATGAACTCTCCATCACTGAATGAATACTTGATGACCTACCCTACTGAATTAAAGGTGTGGAAAGTAACATGAGCCAGACCAGGTAGGCACCCTCTCCTGGGAATCTGAGTCTTGAGCAGTCAGCCGCGGATGGAAGATGGTTGGAACTGACAACATGGAAGCCTTGAAGAATGCATTCATTAGTTGTTACTATCTCCACAACTCCCTGGAATCCGGTCATTTTGATTGGCTAGTGTTGCTTCTGTTGCTTGCAAAAAAGAGCTCTAACTAGCTGAGGCAAGGCAGTTCCCATTTCAGAAATAAGGAAACCTAAGCTCAGAGGGATTAAGTGTTTTGGCTCAGATCATCATTTGATATTTGTCACCAAGTCTCTGATTTCAAAACCTGTCTTCTATACTTATTCTACCATGCTTTCTCAAATGCTGCAGACTGGATTCAAATCTTGTCTAGCTAGGTAAGTTTGGGAAAGCTGTGTACCAATTTCTAAATGCCAGTTTCCTGATCTCTAAAACAGAGTAACAATAGGCATGCATACCATAAAGTTATGGTAAGGATAAAATAAGTAATTTGTGTGAGAAGTTTGGGCACAGTGCCTGGAACATAATAAGTGATTAGTAAATGTTAGTTGCTCTGATGATGATGGCAATGATGATGATGGGATCAGTGAGAGTTCCAGCAAGAAAAAGGGGATATTTGAAGAGATTAATAAAGGGACTACTTAGAAAAGTAAAGGCAAGGTTAAGGAAACCCAGAAAGGGTTAGGTGAAGGACCCCAGGAAACTGTAGAAACAACAGCAAGCTGTAGACCCAGGCTGCCCAGCATGGGCTGGGATCTCTAGCTGTTTCGAAAATAGTGGCTGTGGCAAATGTAGTCAACTGTAGCCCTGCAAGGAGGGAGGCAGGAAAGTAAATCCCCTGCCTTTTCTCTCCCAGCTCATCCTCTAATCTTCCACCAGTGCCTTAAATTGGCCAAACCTAGCCAGAAGCCAGAGGACAAGGAAGCCTGGTTGATGCTGTCTATAAAGATCAGCTTCTCAGGACACAAGGCAGGGTGGAGAAAAATGGAAACACACTTTCACCTTAAGCCACACTTTGCCTCAGTATCCTTTCATCTGAGTAAAAAAAAAAAAACTTATATCCTCAATACAGAGGACCCACAGCTACCATTCATTGTAGGAGATATGAATTCAGCCAAAATCCCACCTAAATGTCAGATGTCAGCCATTACCAGTGCCTTTTATATAAGGTTTCAGAGAAATAAAGGGGAAAAAATGAATAACATAAAACAGTTGCACAGTGCTGTTTCTGAGGCTAATGTGAGGACTAAGTTGAGAGGCATGGCTTCTTTCATCTACCACCAATTCTATGTTCTCTAACCTCTAAACTGGATCAGGGTGCTTATATGCAAGAAAGTTTTAAGACAATTTGGGGGTTCAGAGTTCTTTGTCTTTTCTGCATCTGCCCAAATACTCCCAGCCCATGTCTCAAAGGTAGGCATTATTTTTTTTTAAATTTGTATTTATTTTTGAAGGAGAGAGAGAATGTGTGAGCAGAGGAGGGGCAAAGAGAGAGGGAGACACAGAATTTGAATCGGGCTCCAGGCTCTGAGCTGTCAGCACAGAGCCTGACGCAGGGCTTGAACTCATGAACGGTGAGATCATGACCTGAGCCAAAGTCGGACGCTTAACCAACAGAGCCACCCAGGTGCCCCTAGGCATTGTTTAAAGCTGCCAGAGAGGTTTTTAACTTTCTACTTATACCCTGACTGTATCTCCAAAGCTTTAAATCAGTACTTTTATCTGTGTACATTATTTAGGACTGACAGAAAAAGCCAACCCACCCCACTGTCTTGAAAATTACCATTGTCATCATAGCACCTAAGGACCACAGCTAAATGATTTTTTAATACCTTGCCCTTCACCTGCATGGCATCCCAATCTCTGTTACTAGTAATAATTTTAATAATATACTATGGATTATACATATTCCATTTTCTTACATCAAGAAAGTTCTATGTTCTGGGGTACCTGGGTGGCTCAGTAGGTTAAGTCTCAGACTCTTGGTTTCTACTCAGGTCATGAATTCATGGTCTGTGGGTTCGAGCCCCACATCTGGTTCTGCAGCTGACAGCATGGAACCTGCTTGGGATTCTCTCTCTCTCTCTCTCTCTCTCTCTCTCTCTCTCTGCACTGTCTCTGTCTCTCTCAAAATAAATAAATAAACTTAAAAAAAAAGAAGAAAGTTCTATGTTCTCATCGAACGTGTTAGCAACCTGTATCAGTTTCCTATTGCTACTATAATAAATTACCATGAACTTATTGACTTAAAACAACACATATTTATTATCTTACAACTCTATAGGTCAAAACTCTGAGACGGGTCTCATTGGGCTAAAATCAAGGTATCAGCAGGACTGTATCCTTGCTGAAGACTCTAGGGAAGCATCTCTTTCCATGACTTTTCCATTTCTAGGGACTGGCTGCATTTCATGGCTCATGACGCCCTTCCATGTCCAAAGTCAGAAACAGCTGGTCAGTCTTTCTTACCTCACACCAGTCTGGCACTGATTCCTCTTCTGCCTTCCTCTTCTACTTTCAGGATCCTTGTGATTACATTGGGCCCACCCAGGATAATCTTCCTATCTTGAGGTCAACTGATAGGCAACCTTAATTCTATCTGCCACCTTAACTGTCCTTTACCACCTAACATGTTCACAGATCCCAGGGATTAAGATGTGGACATTTTGGGGAGGACGTCCTTCTGCCTTCCACACGATACAATCCCAATGTACAGTTTGGGAGATCTATTTCTTGAGGCCATTCATTGGGATCACTGCATCAGTCTGGGTCCTGTCAGAAAAGAAATAGCACATTTAAAAGTGATGATTGGAGGCACCGGGGTGGCTCAGTCGGTTAAACATGTTCAGGTCATGATCTCACAGTTCGTGGGTTCAAGCCACACATCAGGTTCTGTGCTGACAGCTAGGAGCCTGGAGTCTGCTTCCGATTCTGTCTCTCCCTCTCTCTCTGCCACTCTCCCACTCATGCTCTGTCTCTCTCTCTCCCTCTTTCTCTCTCTCTCTCTCAAAAGTAAATAAACATTAAAAATTAAAAAAAAAAAAAACCCAAAAGCCATGATTGGAAAATAGTTAATGAAGAGGCAATTTACAAAGATGTGGGCAGGGTTAAATGAAATCAACAAGGGATAATAAAGCTCCCTAAGTACAATAATAGCAGAAAGGGGCAAGGATTGGAGGAAGCAGTTACCAAAGCCAGGTAAGGGCTATGGACTTAGGTAGAGAAACACAGCCAGTGCCAAGTCATGGCCCAGGAGGGAAGGAGCCAGGGGAATAAATACCCTAATCTCTCTTTGCTTCCACCCTTTGATCTCCTCCCAGAACGGTCCATGGACTAAACCTGCCCAATCTGGAAGGCAAGGGAGCGAGGCTATGTGGCCAATAAAAATCAGTAACTCAGGACACAGAGCAGGTGGAGAAAGGTAAAGGACTGGTCTGTTGGGGCAGACTCTACACACATACTATTTAGATAAATAATTCTTACTGGAGGAGAAGTGGAATCTACCACCCAGCAGGACATTCGTATTTTAAAGTAGCCAGTTTAGCCCAAATTAATCCCAAATCCCAAGTGGAATTTATGGGGAAATTTTTTTGAGCTGCAAGGCCTAAAGGAAGTCCTATGTGTGAAATTGCACTATAGGACGTATATATTATACAGCTAATACAAATCAAGAGGTACCATATATACACAGAACTATATGGAACAGGGAGGATTTCATTGGGTCACAGTGATGAAGCACTGATCCAAAGGGTTTAGCCATGAAGGAATCATAACTTTCCTATCATTTCATCAGGACTTTATGGGTAAACATAGAGGTGGTCGTCATCACATCCTGGACAAAATGTTAGTCTGGCAGGGTATGTGGTTTATGTATCGCTTTTCATCTTGCCAGTGGTTACCCAGATGCCGTTTTTGCAATAACTCCAATGAAGGTATAGGTCCAAAAGTAGGGAAAGCAAAGAAACCATTATATGTGTGTCAGTCACTCACATGCCATGTTCATGAAAAAAATTACAAACTAAACAAATAAAAACCACCAGCTTGGCTGAATACTGGCTCAGGGGAAAGAGTTTTCCTCACAGTGGAGAAATTTCTAGTGAAGGAGAGAGACACAGTTGTAGAGGAAAGTACATTTTAGCAAATGGGAAAATCTTCCAAGGAAAACTCAATGCAGAAGAAATTCTTTTTCCTTCCTCAAAACACAGAGGGCTATAAATTCCTGCCTCCAAAATGTCTGGAAGGAAAGGACCTCACAGAGAGCAGTTGCTCTCTTTTTCAAAGTGAAGTTCAGGAAGAACGGCACATCCAAGGCCCTGCATTACATTGTCTATGGAATAATTTCATTGGTAAAGAAATAGTGAGAGCATTTAGACATACAGCAACTGAAGTCTGGATAATTGAGGTCAAGGTAATCTTCTTCACTTGATTTTTTTTAAAAAAGGTTGAGAACAATACATGCTTCTTATTCTGAAACATTTAAGCAGCACAGAATAATATAAAGTGAAAAGCGAAAGTTTTCCCTTTATTTCTCCCTCTCTTGACTTTCCTCCTTCTTTCCCTTTCTCCCCTCCACCTCGAGATCTGGAGATCTCGAGATGTGTGTGTGTGTGTGTGTGTGTGTGTATCCATCTGTCTTTCTCCAGCCACTTATACACACATTTTGGGGGACAGCTAGCAGTCTGTCAAACACACTTTAACAAAGAAGGAATTTATAGAAGGCTATTGGGTAGCTCACAGGATTATCAGGAGGGCTTGAAAACCAGGAACAGAAAAGCAGGCAAACACCTAAGGGTTCCCAGACAGCTGTGGGCACAACCAAGTCCAGAAAGGGCCCATGTACTGTCAGCGCCACCCCGGCGCGTGTTGCAAATACGTCTGAAGGGGCCATCACTGGACACTGAACTGCTCTCGTTGCATTTTCCAGTCCTCTACTGTTGTACAAATGGTCACTACTCTTTCTCCATCTTCCCATCACAACCTTCCTGTCTGCAGTCTCAGGTAAGAGAGTTGGATTGACGAGACTCAATCCGATTGGCTGAAGCACAGCTTCCAGAGGGTAAGGATAGAGAATGTTTGGTTAACTAGGGTGCGTGGCAGGATGATGCCACCTGCCAAGAGTCACACAGTAGAAATCTCAAGTTGGAAGAAAGTTTGGATGCTGAGCAGCCCAAGACAGACAAACCCCTATTATACAGACTCTGGCCTTTTAGTGGGCAAGTTGTCTGTCAAAGAGATTCAGCTCAAATCTTCCCAGGCAGCAACCCCAAAAGAAAGAGAACATCTCTCTTACAATATCCATGTGTTAAACTCAGGAAATATTCTGACACTGTTTGGGTGCTCATTCCTGCACCAGCCACTGGAGTCCTTGGAGTGGAGTATTTTGATTGGCTCAGCTTGGACAAGCATGCCCACATCTGTGACTGGGAGTGGTTAGGTAGGCACCACAATTGAAAACCACTCATAACCCAGAAGCGAGTAGAAGATGGTTGTTCCAAGGAAGATACACTGAAGATAGAAACATAATGTACAGGGGCGCCTGGGTGGCTCGGTCAGTTAAGCATCCGACTTCGGCTCAGGTCATGATCTCACAGTCCGTGGGTTCGAGCCCCACGTCGGGCTCTGAGCTGACAGCTCAGAGCCTGCAGCCTGTTTCAGATTCTGTGTCTCCCTCTCTCTGTGACCCTCCCCCGTTCATGCTCTGTCTCTCTCTGTCTCAAAAATAAATAAACGTTAAAAAAAAATTAAAAAAAAAAAAAAGAAACATAATGTACATTTTAGGAGGTCTCGTGATCATTTGGTCCATAATTTGACTCTCATTTCTTTATGTTAAAGATTGTATTTATTTATTAGAGAGAGAGAGCAAGAATGGGGAAGAGGGGCAGAGGGAGAGGGCAAGATAATCCTAAGCAGGGGGGCACCTGGGTGGCTCAGCTGGTTGAGCGTCCAACTTTGGCTCAGGGCATGATCTCATAGCTCGTGAGTTCGAGCCCCGTGTCGGGCTCTGTGCTGACAGCTCAGAGCCTGGAGCCTGCTTCGGATTCTGTGTCTCCCTCTCTCTCTGCCCCTAACCCACTCATATTCTGTCTCTGTCTCTCTCAAAAATAAATACACATTAAAAAAAAATTTTAATCTCATCTCAAGCAGGATCCACACCCAGTACAGAGCCTGATGAGGGGCTTGATCTTAGTATAGTGAGATCATGACCTGAGCCGAAAGCAAGAGTCCAACATTTAACCAATTTCACCACCCAGGCACCCTCTCATTTCTTTTTTTGAATTTAGTTATTATATCTTCCTTTCTCAGTCACCTGAATATCACCATAAAATCTCAGATGTTGTTATTAATGGATCTCAGATTTCATCAGGTAGCTCCTTAAAACTATAAATAAGACTTGAGCCATGACAGAATAGCCAGTGTGGGATTAGCCCTCCTTCCACAAACAACTAAAACTGTACAAAATGTATAAGGCAACTGTTGTCAAGCTTTGAGCAACAGGCAGCACAAGTCTGTAGTCCTTGAGACCAGGAAAAATTCACAAGGTGATCCCTATGATTGCCATCTCTCTCTGCCTGGAGACAACTTCAGAGTTTGGAGATGCTGAACTAGTTAGGGTCTTTAAGACAAAGCAAGACACTAGGTAGGGAGGAGTTACACAGAAGTGAGACTCAAAAATCTTGACCTTGGCTAAGGACTAGGCTGTGCATGTTCTAAGTTTACCAGAGAGTGGCTTCTATGTGAGTGGGACAAAGGGATCTGAGAGATGAAGCTGGGAAATGTTGGTGTGCCAGCCCAGCCAGAGAGTAGAGACCTCATTAACACCCTGGGTATCCAGCCGAGACACCAGAAACACCATGCTTTAGTACTAAGGATCATGATCTAGCAAGGCCTACAATAGACTCAGTAACAAGACCTAAAAACAAGACTTCTGATTGGTAGAGCCATCAGAGTTTGGAAGCTGACTCTACCCAGTTTACAGAGTCTTAGAAAACACCAGCACTTTCCACATATCTACGATAAGAAAGCATAAAACATGTTTATGTAGATTTAAGGTGCTCAGCAAGCAATTGAATTGCCTCCTGGAACAAAAATCAGAGGAAGATTGTAGAAAATAAAAATTGACTACAAGATGGTCCAAAGATTTGATTTGCAAACAAAGATTTGATGCAGCAACCACAAATATTTTTAAAGATTTAAAATACAATGTGGTCTCAGTGAGCTATCAGATAGGGAATCTCAACAGAGGAGTGAAAACTATTTTTTAAAAAACATAAGAATTCTAGAACTACAATGTACAACTTAAATGAAAAGTTCACTGGAAAGGATTCATACCTGAATGGAGATGACAGGAGAAATAATCAGTGAACTTGAAGACAAATTAATAGAAATTATCACTTAAGAACATTAAATAAAAATATTTCTAAAAATGGGATCTCAGGGATGTGTAGGATAATAGAAAACAGTCTGACATATATGTAACTGAAATGCCAGAAAGAAAAGAAAGTGAAGAAGGTACATAAAAAATTTCTGTGAAAGTAATGGTTCACATTTTCTTAGATTTGATGATGACTTACAAATCCCAGAAGCATAGTCTGTTCCAAGCAGGATTCTGATTACTAAGCAGGTAAGAAAACCACACGTAGACACACAGTCAAACTACTGGGTTGGATGTGTGAAAAGATGAATCTAATGTATAGTGTCAGACAACAGACCAGTGCTTCCCTGGGTCTGGGAGTGGAGGGAAGAGGTTGACTAGAAGGAACCATCGGAGAACTTTTGGAATGATGTTCTATGCGTTGACCATGAAGGTGGCTGGCTGATGGCTGCAAGCGTTTGTGAAAACTCATCATGCTGTATTCTTAAAGTATGTACATCTTACTGTATGCAAATTATTTCTAAATAAAGTTGACTTAAAAAACTAGAGGTAATACTTAGTCAAGATAACACTTCAAACATCCGGATTTATTTTCTGTCTTATTTTCATGCCATTAGTCTATTTTTATTCAGAGAAATCTGATTTTTGTTCCTTCCTGCAAAAGAATAAACTGGCCCACAGGTGAAAATTTTAAACACAAACGACATGTTGTTTGCCTTTTTCCCCACTTAATAACAGACTTCTGCCTAATCAAATTCACTTACACAAAATACACCCAACTACAGGGGCGCCTGGGAGGGTCAGTCCATTAAGTGTCCTACTCTTGGTTTCAACTCAGGTCATGATCTCATGGTTGCTGAGTTTGAGCCCCACACAGGGCTCTGTGCTGACAGTGTGGAGCCTGCTTGGGATTCTCTGTCTCCCCCTCTCTCTCCCCCTCCACTGCTCATGCTCACTTGCTCTCTCTCTCTTTCAAGATAAATAAAGAAAAAACCCAACTACACATCTTCTTCCACTCAATATTTAATCTCTTTAAAAAAATTTTTTAATGCTTGTTTATTTTTGAAGGAGAGAGAGAGACAGAGCACAAGCAGGGGAGGGGCAGAGAGAGGGACACACAGAATCTGAAGCAGGCTCCAGGCTCTGAGCTGTCAGCACAGAGCCCGACGCGGGGCTCAAACTCACAAACCATGAGATCGTGACCTGAGCCATAGTCGGACACTTAACCTACTGAGCCACCCAGGCGTCCTGATATTTAATCTCTTAATAGAATAGAACTGTTTTTGCATCTACTCATTGGATACTACATATTACTGTTCCTATATGTTAAAATGTAGATTATACAAACTTTCGCTGTTTAAATATTCATACATTATAAATGAATATGAAAGTGCTGTTAAAACCAACATGTTGTGTTTATAATTTGCCATTTAATTTCTTGCTTAATTATTTAAAAAATTAAAACTTCAATATTTTGGAAGTGATGCAAAATTTCAACTTATGTTTTAAAAGTGTTCTGAGAATTTTATCCAATACAGACAGATTTTAGGTTTCTATGGGAGTAAAATGCTTTAAATTACTTAATGGATCTGATTATTCAGAATTAGTCCTTCCCTTCCAAAGAAATGTTTTAGTTGTAAATGAAGACAGATTCTAGTTGAGGTTTTGTGATGTAAAATGCTGGAAAAAAGCAGAAGGGATATACTCTCAGTGCACAAAACAATAGTAGTAATAAAGCCTGTGAAGTTATTTTGGTCAATTTTACTACATACATTTTTAAAATATTGTTTTAAGTTTATTTATTTATTTAGAAAGAGAGAGAGAGAGAGAGACAGCATGAGTGGGGTAGGGGCAGAGAGAGAGGGGGAGACAGAATCCCAAGCAGGCTCCACACTGTCAGCACAGAGCCTAATGTGGGGCTCAAACTCATGAACCATGAGGTCATGACCAGAGCCAAAATCAAGGGTCAGACACTTAACCAACTGAGCCACCCAGGAGCCCCAGTAAAAAAAAAAAAAAAAAAAAAAAAAAAAAAAAAAAAAAAAAAAAAAAAAAAATTTAAAGGATGAGCCTATAGGGATAAAACAAGATGATATAAACAGAGAAGAATAGTATATTTGTTAAAGTATCACTGAGGTAAAGAGCTTTTAGATTAATGAAGAGAAACTCAAACCATAAGCTGACAGTAGACCACCGTCTAGAATCTGGAACTGGCACGAAGGCTTGAAATCCTGGTTCCATTACTTAACACCTATTTGATTCCCCTAAGGCTCAGTTTTATGTTTGAAAAACAGCTGTAATAATGGTCCTTGCCTCCCAGGATCGGTGTGAAAATTAAATGATAATACATGCAAATTTCCTAACATGGCACGAGGCACGTAGACACGCCCCTCAACAGCGACTGAAAGAGAATGACCAGTGTCCTTCTCACGGATTAAATCTTGGTAGCAGGTGTGGCAAAAGATTCTCTTTCTGGCTCTTAACAAAGTTGTAAAAGCCAACATATAAGGAAAGGCTCTCTGTTGTCGTCGTGCTAGTCATACTTCAAGTGGCTCAAATGCCCCAGAGGGAAGCTTATACTCTAGATGTTCTGGGATCTAACCATTTATGCTGTAGAAGGATATTGGAAGCAAGGTGACTTTCTGAATAACAGAGAAGCTGTTCTCATGTGCTATGATGATGATGTTAGCAATGACAGCCATTTCCCTAACCAAGTTGACTACTGACCCAAAAATGAGATTAAAAACTACACATTTTTTTTCCTGAGCCCTGAAAAGCCCAAAGAGAGAACTAAATAAGAAACAGGCTTGAGATCTGGATGATATCCGGGTCAGTGGCTATAGGATATTCTTCTAATTGTTTTGTCACTACGAATTTAATGCCCACAATATGCCAATGCCTGCACATTTTTATTTATGACATGATATAATAATTTAATTACGGCAGGCAGTTCAAAATGGTGACTATTTGTGTCTCCTTAAGAAATGTGCCAATTTCTTATTCATTTTGGAATATTGTTGGGGGTGGGGGAAGGTGGGGCAGAGGGACAGACAGAGGGAGGGGAAGAAGTGGACATATGAGCTACATAATCTTCTGCCCACTGAAGGGACAAAAAACCTAAAGTGTTTAAAATCTACATGATATAATATTGCTATGGCAACCACTATTGCCTTAAACAAGGTAAGATTTAAGTGTTGGGGCGCCTGGGTGGCTCAGTCGGTTAAGCCTACGACTTTGACTCAGGTCATGATCCACAGTTCATGGGTTCGAGCCCTGTGTCGGGCTCTGTGCTGACAACTTGAAGCCTGGAGCCTGCTTCAGATTCTGTGTCTCCCTCTCTCTCTGCCCCTCCCCAGCTCATGCTCTGTCTCTCTCTCTCCCTCAAAAATAAATAAACAAAAAATAAAATAAATAAAAAAATAAATAATAAATAAATAATAAATTTTAAAAAATCTAAGATTTAAGTGTTTTGTTTTTAATTTCAGTTTTTATCAAAATAATGATTGTGTGTGGTAAAAATCAAATAATAAAGAATTCATAAAGCTTGGTATTTCCCCAACTACCTCTTGGTATATTTTCATCTCTTTGTATTGTTTCTCTTTTCAACTCTTTAGTTATTTCCACAAGTGTAGGTACTATAATTATAACGCTGTAGTCTTATTATCATTTATAATTATGATCAATTAATGCATAAGAAATGAAAATTTACCTCACATTAACATCCCCTTTTGCATCCTCTTCCCAATATTTAGTATTCATATGACTTTTAATTCTTCCATTGGTTACTTTTGTAACATGAAATAATATGATTGAACTATTTGTTTCCACTGATTTTCTACTGAGTCATTCCAACTTGGAAAACTGCCTTACCCTTCCTTTCCATATCTCCCCTACCCCCACTGCCATCTATCAGCTCTATATTATTTTACATCATCCAATATTTATTCATAATTACATTTTGTCCTGAGATTTCACCAATATTCCTGCTTTGTTTGTGGATTGACTCTGAAATTTAAAAATGAATAAACAGTGTTTGCGTTAGTATAACAATGTAACTACTGTCTACTGCTTCGCAAAGCAGTGTATTAGGGTTACTTTTCATTTTCTCTAGGCTTTGTAGTGCCAGGGTTGGGCCACTTTAAAGAAGCTCTTTCTAGCGTCAAAGCCAAATAGATTTCCCTTTTTCCATTATGTCATTTGCCTAAATTGACACCACATTTTGGATTGCCTCTTATTGCACAGCACTTTTCTTACAGTCTTTGTTTTTCTCAGAGTCTTTTTTGCCCTTACTTATTTGATTAGAGGTTGGCATTTCAAACTTTTATTAATATTCTCAATGCCATTTTTAATCACATATTTTATTCCACAGAGATTTCCCTCCTGGTCCCATCTGGCCTCTTGCTCCAGTGGGGACTGGGGCTCTAGAGTTGCTGCAAATGTCACCCTGAAAATTCCCATCATTGTTTTAACTTGGTTGGATAGACTGTTTCTCGAATCCTATGTCTTCCTTTTTTTTTTTTTTTTTAAGTTTTATTTGTTTGAGAGACAGAGTGAGCGTGCATGGGAGGGGCAGAAAGAGACAGAGAGAAGGAAACTGAGAATCCCAGGCAAGCTCCGTGCTGTGAGCCCAGAGCCCGATGCAAGCTTCAAACTCACAAACCATGAGATCATGACCTGAGCTGAAACCAAGAGTCAAATGCTCAACCGAGGCACCCCTCCTTTTTCTTTTTTATCCCAATTATGTGGAGTAGTACATCCTCCAGGAATTAAGACAAATTGTTTGCAAATTACATTTTCTGAGTGCTTTCATGCTGAAATCATTATTGGCCAGTCTGGGGATATAAATAATTTTCTTTAACATCTTTAAAGTACTGTATCTTTTGTTTTCAGGCCTCCAGACTTACTCTTTAGAAGTCTGGTGACAATCTGATTCCCCTTCCCTTGCATGTGAACTGTTGTATCTCTCTGAAAGCTTTGGGGGATGTTCTCTTTTTAGTGTTTGGTGATTTTATGAAGATGTATCCAGGTGTGGGTCTTTTTTAAATTCATTGTGGGGAAGGCTCTACCTAGTTTTCAGTTCTAGGAACTTCTCTTTGTAATATAATTTTCTTTCTTATCTCCCTCCCTTTTTTCTGAAGCTTTAATTAATAAAAAATGGCTTTCCTGGATTACTATTTGAATGCCTCATTTTACAATTTTATGTATTTTATATTTTCAATCTGTTTGACCTATTCTACATTTTGAGAGGTTTTCTCAACCTTAATTTTCAATCTTTCAATTGAATGTCTAGTTTCAGTCATCATCCAGCCCCAGGGAGCTCTTTATTCTTCTCCGATTGTTCCATTCTGGAGCCCACGGATGGCAGCTATGGAGGTGTACCTTTCAAATCTCCCTCTGGGAAGAACCTGCCAGAAGTGGTGTGGTTGACTGAGGGCCTACAGGTGCAGATCTCTGGAATCCAGGGCAGCATCCACCCCGAGTCTTCACTCTCACTGGAAGCTTGCAGGCAATGACTGACCATGGTGGGGACCCCAGAGCCTTTCCACCAATAACCCAGGGGGCTGGCTGAGACATTCTCAGATGGCCCGCAGTCTGAAGCTCTTCCCCTCTCCTTTGAAAGCTGTTAGACCTGCATCACAGACTGAAGGCTCCCCACTCCTCCTGTCCCCTTGGGCCTTTACCTTTCACAGCCGTTAACCCCCATATATCTCTCATACTGGTTACTTTATCTTGGCTTTTGCTTCCCAGAGGACTAGAACTGACAGAGCATCCCATCCTTTCTTTATGAATATACTATCTTCTCACACCTCTTTCAACATATTTAGCTTATTCTTATAACACCCAACACACGTAACTGGATGCACTTTACCTCATATAGTGACCTGGTAAGGTCAAATCACATTGCAGTAAACTGAAATTCATTAGGAAAAAAAAAATGCCATCAACACATCAAAAAAAGGAAGGAAGGAAGCTAGATGCACCCCCTCCCCACTGTTTCCAGAGGAGGCAAAATCTTTAATAATTCTAATAGTTGAAATAACATAGCAAAATATATGAAAGCATGATCCTGTTCCACCTGCTATTACATAAAAATTTCAGACTTTGTGGCAAGATATGCTATTACCTCATTCAAATAGTCAGTGGCAGGGATCACGCAGGGCCTTGTACTTCTAGTTAGCCTCATACTTGTCCAGCCTTGTCTTGCTACTGGATTTTTGGATTGTTGAGGGCAAGGGGCCATATCAGGCACTGAAGAAGTGCCTGGTAATAATAACAGTAAGAACAGGTGCTGGTTATTGTATGCTAACTATATGCCAGATAAGCTGGTAAACACTTTATGTGCATTGTTTTCTTTCATCATGCAAACAATCCAGTTTTACAGATGGAAACACTGAATCTCCAAGAGGCGGTGAAAGCGGCCCACAGTCCCACCTTAGGAGGCTAGAAGGAGACACACACCTGCCTGCCCCCGGAATGGACACTCTCCGTCGCACCCAGACACTGCCTCCACCGACGTGGAACACATACAGGACCCCAATAGTTTCGGTTACATATAAAGCAGGTTATAAAAACGTCATTTAGTGCCCTGTAACATGCATTCTATAGCCTTGTGATGGGGAATGAATGTGCAGAGCCAAGGAAGTCGTGTACATTTTGAAATGATCTTCCTGGGAAGAAGCACACCGTTTGTCAATATCAAATCTTATCTCGTTTGAAGTTCCCAGACTCTCTGGAGCTCTAATAAGAAGTAGCTTGTTAATCTTTGAAATACAAATGCTGATCAGCAGACAGAGTTTTTTGTTGTTTTTTTTTTCCCTCTTCTGTCGTTTAGGGCCTCTGTGGGAGGGAAGATAATGTTAACATATGCATGCTTACTCTCTTACAGAAAACCATCTCTTTATTTACCTGAGCTTCTCCTCATGTCCCTGGACAAGTAATTAAACCAAATCATTGACCTCTTCTGGAGCAGCTTATGAGTCATTTTTTGCTAAGTGAAAGAAAAAGTGTTTGGAAAAAGAAAATGCCATTGGTCCAGAATCAGAATAAGTAAGTTTATACAGAAAATATGCACAGGAGACTTGGCAGCATCTTTTGGGGCCTATTTTTTTCCCTAATATTCAGAAACATGAACTTTCATAACAACAAATGTCATCCTTTTTGTTCTTGGAATCCCTTTATGCGTTGCACGTAGCTCGTGAGGGATTGCGTGTCATGACAATTACAACATTGCATTCAGCTGTTTATTAGAAGGTTAGGATTCACCCAAGAATTGGATATGTGACTCCCTTCCCTCTCCTGAGAAGAATATAGGTATTTGGAGGCAAAATTCTATTTGTTTTTCTTCCTAATATTTTCTAGTCACCAGTCCATATGGCCATAACATGTGTTTTCACTTCTCTTAACGTACCCATTCAGAAGTTACCAGAGGTTAGCAATCAGAATCCCAGAATATAAGATGGCAACCCCAGTCGTTAGAACTGAGCTATGACATGTATAAGGGACTGGTGTACAAAAGATGTTTGGAAACTAAGGCTGGCTAGTTCCCAGGTACTGTTTCAGTTGATGGCCAATCTAAGAGTCTCTGGAAAACATAAGCTGATGCTCTCTTGGCTCCAGTGGCTACTGCTTGACTTGTCTCTTTGAAAGTGTCGTGTTCCGATCCAGAGCCAGCTGAAGTGTTTGCTTTTTCTCAAACCTGACTTAACACAAGCAAAACTTTAAAATTTTAAAACATTTTTGGGGGCACCTGGGTGGCTCAGTGGGTTAAGCATCCGACCTCAGCTCAGGTCATGATCTCACGGTTCGTGGGTTCGAGCCCCACGTCAGGCTCTGTGCCGACAGCTCAGAGCCCAGAGCCTGCTTCAGGTTCTGTGTCTACCTCTCTCTCTCTCTGCCCCTCCCCTGCTCACACTCTGTCTCTCTCTCTCTCTCAAAAATAAATAAAACGTTAAAACTTTTTTTAAAAACATTTTTTTGAAAGATGGAATTGACCTGAAGAATGAGAAGACAGTTGCTTAATGATCTGAAGTTCATTCATTCTACGAAGGTACTGCTTTAAACCTCTGGGGTGGATGTCAGTGATATGATGGAATAAGACAAACGTCACTAATAAGGTCACTGCCATCATGGAGCAATGGCAGACAGATCACCATTTAAATATACACGAATTAGGGTTATTGTAGGTCATACAAAGGCAAGATCTAGAGAGCTGTGACGATCTAGAGAACTATGAGGATGAGCAAGAGAGGGAAGCAATATCACTTAGGGGAGACAAGGAAATCTTGTTTGAGAAGGTGGCATTTAGGCTGAGACGAGCTGGAGTTGGCAGGGGAAGAGTGTAGACAAGCAGTCCAGCCTGTGTGAAAGTGCAGAGGTGAGACGGAACCAGAAAGTCGGTGTGACTTCAGAGCAGAGTGTGAAGTTCTTTTGGAGCCCCAGGTAATCTCTGAAGAGTAGAGACTTCTATGACCACAGAGAGCTCAACCTCAGTTACAAAACACCTGCAAACCACACAATATTGGGCATGCAGTAAATGATTTGCCAAAATGCCATAAGCATACACAGCTCAACACAGTGAAGAAATGTAAGCTGCCTCCTACAGACACACCTGCACTCATACCAGATGATGTGCATACAAGATTATTCGTGGCAACATTGCCTTAACCAAAGATTAGAAAAAACCCAGTGTTTCTCAGTAAGAGGCTGGTCAAGATAATGCCATACGATGGAATAGAATGCCTCTGAAAAAAGAATGGATGAGTTCCTTACATTCTCAAATGAAAAAATCTCCGACATATAATATTTAAAAAAATTTTTTTTAATCTTTATTTTGAGAGAGAGACAGAGGGTGAGCAGGGAAGGAGCAGAGAGAGGGAGACGCAGAATCCAAAGCAGGCTCCAGGCCCTGAAATGTCAGCACAGAGCCCGATGTGGGGCTTGAACCCACAAATCGTGAGATCATGACCTGAGCTGAAGTCGGACACTCAACCGACTGAGCCACCCAGGCGCCCCCAACATATAATATTAAGTGAAGAAGTAAGATCCAGAAAAATGTGTACCCTGTGCTAGAACTTATAATTAAAAAGAAAAAGAAAGTAAAGAACAGTCAGAAAATGAGAAGACAAGTCAGAAAATCAGACTGGGAGAAAATATTTGCAAATGACATATCTGATAGAGAACTGTTATCCAAAATATATATAGGACTTTAAAAACTCAACAATAAGAAAATGAGCAATCCAATTAAAAAATGGGCAAGAGACCTGAACAAACACATCACTGACACAGATATGTAAGTGCCAAGTAAGCATATGAAAACATTTTCAATATCATGTCATTAGGGAATTGCAAATTAAAACAATAACTAACAGAGTCGTATAACAAATTAGAATGCTTAAAATACAAGAAGTAGATTTCCACAAAAACATTTTAACAAGAGTTTGTAGTTAACACCATATTTTAAAAATGAGGTATGCTGTGAATGTATTTCCTATGAGAATCCTTTCCCTTTGCTGTCCTCCCTCAGTGTCTGACTACTTAAAAAAAGTAAGTGAGTAAATTAAACAATAGTAAGATACCACTACACATCTATTATAATGGCCAAAATTCAAACCTCTGACAACACCTAATGCTGATAAGGATGTAGAGCAACCGAACTCTTGTTCGTTGCTGGTCAGGATGTAAAACGGGGTAGCTACATTGGAAGAAATTTTGTCAGTTTCTTATATAATGAAACACACTCTTACCATATATATCATCCAGCAATTTCCCTCCTTGGCATTTACCCAAACAAGTTGAAAACTTATGTCCACACAAAAACCTGCACACAATGTTTATAACAACTTTATTCTTAATTGCCAAAACCTGGAAGCAACCAAGATATCTTTCAGTAGATGAATGGATAAGTAAACTGTGGTATATCTAGACAATGGAATATTATTCAGCACCAAAAATAAATGAGGCATCAAGCCATGAAAAGACATGGAAGAAACCTGAATGTGTATTACTAAGTGAAAGAAACCAGTCTCAAAAAGCTGCATACTGTATGATCCTAACTATATGACATTCTAGAAAAGGGGTATCCATGGCGACAATAAAATATCAGGGTTGGGGGAAGGGAGAAACGACTAAGCAGGGCACAGGGAATTTGGGGGGCAGTGAAACTATTCTGTGTGGTACTATTGTAATGGATATATGTCATTATAAATTCATCCAAATCCATAGAACATTCAACACCAAGAGTGAACCCTAAGGTCAACAATGGACTTTAGTTGATAATGATTTGTCAATGTTGATTCATCAATTGCAACAAATGTACCACAGTGGTAGGGGTTGTTGACAATGGGAGAGGCTGTTCATATGAGAGAGCAGGCAGTATATGGGAACTCTCTGTACTCTCCACTCAATTTTGCTGTGAACCTAAAACTCTAAAAAATAAAGTCTATTTTGGGGGCACCCAGTGGCTCGGTGCATTAAGCATCTGACTCTTGAAGGCTATTCCAGAATCTCAGGATCATGGTTTGTGAGATCGAGCCCCCCGTTGGGCTCCATACTATCAGCGCAGAACCTGCTTGGGATTCTCTCTTTCCCTCTCTCTCTCTGCCCCTCCCCAACCCTCTCAAAATAGATAAATAAACTTAAAATAAAATAAAATAAGGTTCAAATAAATAAAATAAAATAAAGTTTATTTTTAAAAAGCAAAGCAAAAATAAACAAAATAAACAGTGTATTTGTATTTGGTTGTATGTGCATAAGAAACTTTTAAATACTATTCCAAAAACTGATAAAAGTGGTTGCCTGTGACAGTGGGGACATGGGGCACATGGAGAAAAAGATGGGAGTGATACTTTTATTATATACTTTTTAACATTTTTTTGATTTATGAAATATGTTTATCTAAAATTGAATTCTTTGATGTGGGTACAGAAGAATCAATTTCATTCTGATTCCGGACTCCACCATTTATTAGCTGGGTAGTCTTATAAGGTTTCTAAACTCAGTGCCTGTGTTTCCTCATGCGCAAAGTGCGGTTAATAGTAGTTCCTACCTCACAGGAGTGTTTTGAGAGTTAAGTGAAGTAATTACATGCGAAGCCATTAAATCAGTGTCCACCACATAGTAAGTGTTCAATAAATCATGGCGATAATCAGTGTCATGCTGCTGTCTAGAAATATACAATTTTTAAAATGGCATGTGTGGGTTTTTCTGGTGATTGGAATTATTGGTAGGATTGTGGATGATTTGTATTTTCTTTGTCGTGCTTAAAATGTCTTGCAAATATTCTATAAAGATCATGCAGGTATATTGAGAAAATCAGTAAGGTTTTTTTTTTTTGTAAGTGGCAAGAACACTTAACATGAGATCTACCCTCTTGACAAAATTTTAAGGGCACAATACAGTATTGTTATCTATAGGCATCATGATGTACAACAGATCCCTTCATAATCTTACATGGCTGAAACTGTATATGCAATGAGTAGCAAGTGCCCTCTCTTACCTCTCCCCCAGCAACTTTGGCAACCAGCATTCTATTCTTTGTTTCTACATGCTTGACTATTTTAGATATAGTGTTTGTCCTTCTGTGATTGGTTTATTTCACTTACCATAATGTCCTTAAGGTACCTCCTTGTTGTTCCACATGAGCAGAATTGCCTTCATTTTTAAGGCTGAATAATATTCCTTTGTATGTGTGTATATACCACATTTTCTTTGTGCATTCATCTGTTGGTGGGACACTTAGATTGCTTCCGTATCTTGTCTATTGAGAATAATGCTGCAATGAATATGGGAATGCAAATATCTCTTTACATCCTGATTTCAATTCTTATGGATAAATACTCAGAAATGGAATTGCTGGATCATCATGCTATTGCTACTTTAATTTTTTTTAGGGACACCTGTGTTTTCCATAGTGGTTGCACCGTTTCATATTCCCACCAACAATGTACAAAGGTTCCCTTTTCTCTGCATCCTCATAAACTTGTTATCTTTTGTTTTTTTTGATACTAGCCCCCCTGATAGGTATCAGGTGACATCTCACTGAGGTATTGATTTACATTTCCCTGAAGATTAGTGTGTTAAATGTCTTTCACTTATCTGTTGGCCATTTATATCTTCTTTGGAAAAACGTCTGTTCAAGTCCTTTGCTCATTTTTAAATCACGTCATTTGTTTTCTGCTTTTGAATTAAAGGAGTTCCTTATGTATTCTGGATGTTAACCTCTTATCAGCTATATGGCTTGCAAATATTTTCTCCCATTCCATAAATTGTCTTTTTATTCTGTTATATTGTTTGTTTTGCCATGCAGAAACTTTTTAGTTTGACTTAGTTCCCCTTGTTTGTTTTTGCATTTGTTGTCTGTGCTTTTGGCATCATATCCAAGAAATCATTGCCAAGACCAATGTCTTGAAGTTTCCCCCTTACATTTTCTTCCAGGAGTTTCATTCTTACATTTAAGTCTTTAATCCATTTTGTATGGTGTTCAATAAGCTCTATTTAAAAACAAAAACAAAAACAAACTAAAAACTATCTATTTTCAGTCTTAAACACTGCCCAATGGGTTTTGCCTTCACCTCTGCCTTGCTTCTTGCCCTTTAGGATAACCTAACCCACTCATTTACTAGCTTTTGCATTCTCTGGTTTCTGAGATAATTATCCCTCCAGGCCACACCTTTGTTCTTGGTTTGCTGTAGTTCTATATAAGTCTCACTCCTGGCTTTAGGATTCTAACTTCAGCCCAGCCTCTGACCTTTAGGACTAATGTTTGCATCTGTTTACCATTTGAATTTTGTACTTAAATGTGGGTATGAATCCCACCCTGGCTTTGTCCCCAGGAAACCACCCCTAACAAAATACACTTGGCTATCACTTGGATATCAACCTTGGATATCTGGATAGCCCCTAAACTGGAGAAAGGTTGGCAGGTAGGAAATTAAGATAATTCTTCTGTTAGGCAGAAGATATATTTACTGATATGATAAAAGACTCGGCATCTGGGCATGATTTTCAACCAGACAAGTATCGAATTTATAAAAGAGCCATTTGATTTTCTAATGTGACATGATAAGCATGCCTTCTTGTAAAAGAAGGCATTTTTTTACAGAAAAACAAAATGGCACAACACCAGGCTGACAGCAAAGACAATTCCGTGAACAACTGCTGGAGCTGTTCCATGCAGCATTTGAGGTTGCTTGATTTGGAAAGAAAGAAAGAAAGAAAGAAAGAAAGAAAGAAAGAAAGAAAGAAAATAAGTTATACGAAAGTGTAAGGATGAACGAGCCATACACTACTGTCTGGAGTTTTAAGGAAAGAAGGGCAGTGGCGGTGCATTTCCAGCCTAAAGTGAACATTGGGTTTGACAGCCGGAGGGAGCTCGTCTTGCTGATGCCTGTCCTGCCCAAGATCTCTGCATTTTCAGTGCATCCTTGGCAACTTCCAAGAGACAGAGATGTCATTACTGGATTTTATGTTAACTATCAATGGGCAGAATTTGCACATCAGCACGTGCTTAACATTCGAAATAATTCCCCCCACACTGACATAGGAAAGAGAAGAAAAAACAAACAAACAATGTAAAGCAAAAAGTGACTATCTCGCTGGCTCAGAAACATCTGTAGCCTGATATTTCTAGCTATTTGGATGAAAATTTTGTATTCCTCAGTATGATTTTTATGCTTCTAGAACTTTCTAGAGAATGCTCAACTTTATTTATTTAAAAAATTTTTTTATGTTTATTCATTTTTGAAAGACAGAGAGAGACAGAGTACAAGCAGGGGTGGGGCAGAGAGAGAGGGGGACACAGAATCCGAAGTAGGCTCCAGGCTCTGGGCTGTCAGCACAGAGCCTGATGCGGGGCTCGAACTCACGAAACGTGAGATCATGACCTGAGCCAAAGTCAGATGCTCAACCGACTGAGCCACCCAGGCACCCCAAGAATGCTCAACTTGAAACTGATAATTTAATTTTCTTGTTCTACAGGCATATTTCCCCCCAGTATATGTGTAATCCCAGACATTATGAAAACAAAAATGTAGTGTTTCCTTCTCTTTCTCCTCCTCCTCCTTCTTTGTCACTTCTAGAAAAAGGAGCAGTTATTAAGTGTGCTTAATATAGAGAATCATGATCAAGAGAATGCAAAGTCACATAAAGTCAATTTTGATGCTCAGCTAATCATAGTGATAAAAAACAGTTCCCAAGTACTCTGTAAATGGCCCTACATGACACTTCTTTGTGGACTGGGTAGTTGATTTTGCTTTACAACTCTGTCCTGGGGGTCCTCCATAAAAAAGCAGCAACATAACAAGCTACAAAAGAGAAGAGGAAAGGAAGTAACATTTACCAAGTACTTGTTGTATATCAGCCTGGTGCCAGACGCATTATATGCCCTCACTCTTTCATTCTCTTCAGGGCCCTTTAAGAAAGTCACTGGGGTTTCAGTGATGATGAAGATGAGGATGAGCATGATCACAATGACCATGGAGGCGGTGGGGATGATGACTTCGGTTATGGAGATTTTCTATGTGCCAGGCTCTATACTATCTTCACTCAACTATTATTCCTTCAAAAGTCATTTACCGAATGCCCACACTGTGTGCCGGGAACCGTTCTAGGAACTTGGGACATAGCCGTGTACAAAGCACACACAAATCCTGGCCCCCGTGAAACCATATTTGGGGGTGAGAGTGGCACTGGACAACACGCACACACATAGGGAAGTGGGGACGATGTTCGAAGGGGTAAGTCCTTTGGAAAAATAATAGATCAGAGCACAGCGGATCAGGACTGTGGGGATAAGGGTCAGGTTGCAATGTGAAATCAGGTGATGATGGTGGGAGGCCTCACTGAGAAGAAGGTGACACTTGACACAGCTGAAGATATTGGCCACATGGGTATCTTGCAGAAGAGGGCTCCATGCAGAAGGAACAGCCGATGACAAGGCCATAAGAAAATGTGTCCTTGGAGTGTTCGCTGGAAAATGGAGGCCAGCATGGCTGAGAAGAGGAGAGCAGTAATGGGGGCCAGTTCCTGCACGGCCTTGCAGGTCAAAGGAAGGAGTTTACTCTGAGTGAAATAATAAATCATTGCACAGATTTGAGCAGACAGGTGGCATGGTCTAATGTACATTTTTAAAGAATCCCAGGGGCGCCTGGGTGGCTCAGTCGGTGGAGCGTCCGACTTCGGCTCAGGTCATGATCTCACAGCTCATGAGTTCGAGCCCCGCGTCGGGCTCTGTGCTGACAGCTCAGAGCCTGGAGCCCACTTCTGCTCCTGTGTCTCCCTCTCTCTCTCTCTCTCCCCCTAACCCACTCACGTTCTGTCTCTGTCTCTCTCAAAAATAAATAAACATTAAAAAAAATTTAAAGAATCCCTATGATTGTTGTGTTAATAATACTTCACCTTGCAATAGTTCTCTGAGGTTCCTGGAAATTCCATTTTACAAACAAGAAGCTGAAGGGTGGAAAAATCAAGTAACCTTTAAGTGAGTAGCAGAGCCAGGAATTAAGCCCAAACCAAGCGTTGTCTGACTTCCAAGCCTGGGCTCATTTTCTGACCACCTTGAAAGAAGACCTTCTAGGTTCACATCAGTTCAAGTTCACGATGACTGAAATACAGATTTCAGGTATAGGAAGAAGCAGAATGTTCTGTCTGGCTTCGTTGACAAAAGGCCAAAATAAAACAAAAACAAAAACAACACCCCAAAATACAAGGTCTTCAAATGACTACTGAGTTTCCATGTTTCATAGTCACCAAGGGGTGAGGCAAAAACTCACCCCTTAAGTAGCTTGCAGTTTAAAAGGGAAGATGGAATATTAACAAGTAGATGCAATAAAGTATTATAGGAGTCACTTAAAAAGAATGTATAAGCTGCAGCGGGGGCCAAGGAAGCAGTGGTCTGCTCTAAGATGGAGGGAGTAAGTTGTGGTGTGGCTCCTTATAGCTGGCAAATCCTTTCTCATATCCAGTGTTCCATGTTGCCTAGTGGCTCACTGGCTCTCAGTTTGGTTCACATGGCTTGAAAGAAAAGGCTCTGTGTTTCTCTTGAGGTACTTTCCAGATAAAAGGCAAAGAGTTTCTCACCTGAAGCTTCCTCTCTGAGTCTTGCCACTGACTTCCCATCTGCAATTTCAGTCTGTTGAATTCTGTCTGGATACACCGCAGATCGTCAGAAATCCAGAAAACCGAAGGGAACAGAAGGCTGTCTGTGCCTTTGATGTTCGTGAACTGTTTCATGTTGAATGTGTGTCTATGCACACGCAGGCACACACTCATGCATCTGAGATTCCTAGAAAGGCTGCCAGGCCGTGCACCCCATCCCTGGGCCTCCCCAACAGAACTTTTTGTTTAAGAAGCTTAGTCAGTATCGAGTCACCGTGTGGGAGCTTTATCTGTTGGATAAAGCATACATGCTACCTTTCCAGTTTTCCCCAGATGAACTCTTGACTCTGCTGCTTTTCCATCCTGCTGCCTTGGTAATTCTCTAGACCTGATCCTCCCAAGGCTACCTTGCCAACCATCGGAGAAGCAGTGCCATGAGATGGAAACAGGATGGCCCGTGAGCACCTCGCCTATACTGGCTAGAATTCCCAATTCTGCAGTGTATTCAACTGTGTGACAGTGGGAAATCCATGTACCCTCCTCATCTGTGACTCAGACAAAAAAGTACCCATTTCAGAGGGTTGCATTAAATCAGATAACCCATCTGAGGAGCCCTGCTCATAACAACTGCTTGGGGCTCCTGGGTGGCTCAGTGGGTTGAGCGTCCAACTCTTGATTTTGGCTCAGAAATCTTGATTTCTCTTTATTTCTTGCAGTCATGGGATCAAGCCCTGCATCGGGCTTGGTGCTGGCTGTGGAGTCAGCTTAAGATTCTCTCTCTCCCTCTCCCTCTGCCCCACTTGCATGCAATCTCTCTCTCTCTTAAAAAACAAAACAAAAAAATTGCTCGATGAATGCCAGCTAGTTGTAGGATTATTTCAGTGACATCATCTTCTCACACGTACATGTGCAGCAGTTCTGAGCACCGGGGCATGGCTTTGGCCAACAGTAATGGCCACTTGTCCCTTTGGGGAGGAGCTGCAGAAGGCTGGCCACTGGCTTTACTTACAACCCTGCTGGAAGAGAGAGGACAGAAGGAGGGAATCACAGCCCCATGCTGAGATTTCACCTCGGCTGCTGCCATCAGTAGCCTCACCCTAGGGATTAGGGAAACATTTTGTGTTCCCAGAACCTTGCTCTGGGCACCATCCCAAGAGAGCTCAGTGTTTAGAATGCTGTGTCCTCAGCGGTCTGGTTTAGACTTTATGAAGCAAGAGAAACTGCAGAAGACAAGAGACTTCCTCAGGAGACTTCTAGGGAGGCAATGAAGAGATTATAGTCACAATTGTCAAGGAGCACTGATTGGATATGTCTTCTCTCCAAGGCAGTTTTGCTGGGTACCAAAATGATCCAATTCATGGAGTCAGCTTGGCAGTCATTTACTCCTTGCTCTACTCCGGGTCATAGTTGCTTAATATCCACCCTGTGACCCTTTGACATGAGACAACAGGGACAGGTATCAGCTCTAAGTGTCAGAGACAGCCACTCCCTGCAAGTCAGCCACCGGTTCATGGGCTTGAGGATGAAGCAGAATCCAAACTCTTCAGCAGAACCCACAAGCTCAATATGGGGAGTGCTTTTCTGTCATCGTGGGACACAGCCAAAAGAGCAGAATTGTGGCACCCAGAGATGAGGGCAAGGGCCTGCAGAGGCACCTTTCTGGGGCATACACCCATTCCACAAACACGCACGGACCATCCCTGCAGGCAAACCATGCTGGCTGTAGCTCCCAGGCTTTCCGGGGTGGGGGGGGGGGGTGCGGATGGCAACAGGAGAGACTGGTAAGCAGGTCCAAGACAATGGGATACGTGCAGGGACAGAAAATAATGTACAAAATGCTCAGGGAGCACCGTGGAGGTGGCACATCATCCTAGGTATAGGAATGTAGCTTGATGGGATCTAAAATTAACAGGTCCCCCAATTATTTAAAAATTCCTGAGTTGTAAACTCCTGCAAGGGCAAGGCTTCAGCATCTTTGATTTGCTTTGTGTCATATCTGCCATGGAATGGAAAACGTGTACACTGAATACAGGAGAGCCACTGTAATAATAAAGCAAGAGGCATTTGCTAGAATTGAGGGCAGGGAGGGAGGGGGAGGGTCGCCCTAAGTGTGGACTCGTTGGCTCAGTGCTGATGAGAGATTAAGACATCTCACTGCTTTCCAGAATAATTTTCAGCCATCTCCATGCGTGATTCAGGCTAAATCAATTCAACCTTAGGCTTCAATCTGTCTGTCCACCAAGCTGGAATTTGGCAGCCTACCCTCCCTTACCGAAGCATCGAGGAGGCTGGTAGTTCGGAAAGGTGCTTTGTGTTTCGAGAAAGAAAGCAGTTTTGAACATCTGAGGCTTTATCCCTTGCACAACGTGACTCAATAAGGGCAACGTTATACTTGGGGCAGAAAAACCAGACCCGGGACACGTGAGAGGGGAAAGTGTGTTCAAGCACGTCAGAAATAGACCAGAGGGTCATTGTCAGAAATAACCGCTGGGGCTGGTGTGGTATTGGAATGCAGACTTGAATGTAGGAACACCAGAGCAATCTTCTCTTTCTACTCAGATAAAATCAACCCCTCTGGGATCGTGTGTCTAATTCCAGGAGCTTCAGCTGAGAAGGGCAACTTTCAGAGGAAAGTTGTCAAGATGATTGAAGGGATGGAAAAGAATACCTATGAGGGGAGGTTAAAGGAGACATGTCTGGCACCAACTAGCTATGCGACTTTAGACAAGTAACCTCAACTCTGAGGAGCTCCATTCCCTGGTCTGTAAAATGAGGACGGAGGCCTGGCTGAGCCCTCGGGTCCTCCCAGGTCTCACAGTATTTTTATAATCCAGAAGGAGAGGAAGCCAGGCAGTAACTGTGTCATTCATTTTAATTATACGCCTATCTGTTACGAATCTCTGTCTTCCTTAAGGGAGACAGAATAAGAGAAAAAAAGGCTGAGACTGAAGATTAAGATATTTTGCTGAAGCAAAAGGAATGCACTAGAAAGCTTTTCCCAAGCAGAGCAGAATTCAGAAAAGCAAATGAAGCGAACCTCTAAAGTTTCTGTTTAAAATGATATTTCAGGTCTCTACCTTCATAAATTACAAGCCCACTCTCCCACCTGGAGCCCTTTCCCCTTCGCCCCACCCGTGCTGTCCTGCACACTTGTTTCTTCCACTGGGATCAGGTGAGATAGGAATGATAATTCATCTTCTCCTGAGGAAATGTCAGCAGTCTGTCCCTATATGCACTGGCCACAAGTCACCTTAGGGCAGGAGATCCATGTACAAAACGGGAAGGGGAGAAGTACTTACCAAAAAAGCTCCCCCTCCCAGCAATGGTGCTTCCTCAGAGGCTCCCTGCCAGCTGCAGTCAGCCTGTCTCCAAAAAGCTCCAATGACTGACTCACCCCTGAGGCTACTAGCCTCAGAGTTCCACCCAACCCCCACCCTCATCACCCCCACACTGCCGCCCCCCAGCCCCCCATCTCTCCATCCTGCACCTTTTCTCTGTAGGAGCCACAGATTGGGAGCAAGAGTAGGAGATAATAACTGGAAAAAGGAACTCTCGAGCCTGCGGCTCCCATTCGTCACTGCCTAGGTGGGAGTGACTCAGCCGGGTTTAGGGGCACAGTGTCGTGTTGCATGGAGTGTGGGAGCCCAGGAACAGCAGTGCACATTTCACCTGTAGGCTAGGCTAACACCCTAGGTCCAAATGTCCACCTTCCAGAGGTCCTCTTGGTCAGAACCGGCTCTCCACCCTGGCTGCACTTTGCAGTCAGCTGGGGAGCTTTTTAAAAAAACTGATGTCCAGTATTTTAAAAATACTTTTTAAAAAAATACTGAGCTTGGGTGGCTCAGTTGGTGAAGCAGTTGAATTTGGCTCAGATCACGATCTCACAGTTTGTGAGTTCGAGCCCCGCATCAGGCTCTGTGCTGACAGCTCAGAGCCTGAAGCCTGCTTCAGATTCTGTGTCTCCCTCTCTCTCTGCCCCTCCCTGCCTAGTGCTCTGTCCCTCTCTGTCTCTAAAAAATAAATAAACATTTAAAAAAAGAAGTTCAGGCTTAAAAAAAAAATACTGATGTCCAGACCTCATCTGAGATGAATCACATCATCAGGATCTCTGGGATTTCAGGAGGAATTTCCTTACACTACAGACCATACCATGAACCACTATATGCTTCCAGCAGCAAATCAACTTAAAACGCACAAAACATCAGAAGAATCACAAGGGAATAGGAAAACTCCAGCTTATAATACCATGTCCCTAACATAGATAACACTCCTTGAAAAGCCATCTTCTTGCCGAGATGATGTGTTTGTTCACGCCTATGATAAGCATGCTTTTATGCAATGTCCTTTCATTAGCTTTGATTATCTGACGTAACCAAGGAACATCTGCCCTCAATGAGTTGTCTGCAAAAAAAAATTGTTTGCAGATCAGTCTTAACATTCACTTAGCCCACTAGATGCTTAGATGGTATTTAGGTAATGTATTCAGAACCAAGAAGGTTAGTAGCACTAAATCAATTTCCATATCCATAGGGGCTACTGGCTGTAGTATAGATTTACAGAATTTCACTTCCAACTACAGTGTTCCTGCCCTACCTCATCTGTCAGACAAAGGGCTCACTTTTGTATTCTCACTGCAGAATGTTTTCCCCTTGTCTGTAGATGCATCATTAAATAGTTCAAGATCAGTTGCAGCAGGGATAAACAGCAATCTCTTTCACTGTTTATGGCAAATTTCAGAGGTGGATTCTTTGCTTCCACCTATACCTGAGTTGTTGTTGTTGCTGGTGTTCTTGTTGCTGCTGCTGTTGTTCAACATTCCTTTGCTGTTCTCCTGGTAGGTGCGGGATGATGGATGGGGCAAGAGTCCAATCTATCAAAGCATCATGCTGGCATGCGGATTGCAAAACCTATTATGTCAATCATCAGTACCCTTGTAGAACCCCTGTTTCTCAGCTCTATTCATCTTTGCTCAAGCTTCTATCTCAACTTGGAGGCTCCATTCATAACCACCCTCTTTGCCTCATCATATCCTGGTCATTCTTCAAGGAACCTCTTTCAGAAAGCCTTCTGATAGGTACCCTGATAATACCCACTGTTCCTCCCTATGACCACAGCTACCACTAAGTTTGGACTCCTTGAGGACAGAAATTATGCTCAATTGCCTCTGCATTCACAGAACTTAGAAGGTTATAGACACTTGATAAGTTTTGATCAATACTTAATATATAATTGTGCAACCATCATCCAAAAATATTGTTTTGAGACAGAATTTCTCAGTATTCCCTAAAGAAAAAAGCAAATCACTATCCTTTGCTACAAAAGCTGCCAAGCCGGAATGGTGGTTCCTCTTTGACTCCCTCCCTTCCAAGAGTGAGTCCTTTCTTCTTCTGGAATCCCTTGTGGTCCTTCTCAACTCTGCATGCGGTCCCCTGCCATCCTAGGCCTTGACCTCCTCACCTCCCTCTTACAAGGCAGTATTGGCCTCCTCACCTGCTTGCCCTTTGGTAGTCTCTCTCACCTCCAACCAATTTTGCAATCTGCTTTGACACTAATGTCCATAAAGGGAAAGACTTGCTTTTTCCTAGCACTTGTTCAAGAATCTATAATGGCTCCCTATTTGTGTTTCTTTTTTCCCCTAAAATCCTTATTTTATTCATTATCTGTCTCATCTCAACTACTTATCCTAAATCTGTTTGCTACCCTCCTTGTTCCACCCAGACAACAAAGATTGTCCACTCCATTTCAGTGGGATGTGTCCTTTCCTATGCCATCAACATACTCACAGCCCTCCCACCCCACTCCCTCCAGCTGTGTGGCTCTGTACGGTTTCTCTGTCAGCAGACAATGCCTTCACCTCCACTGTATGCCTTGTATCCTACCTATTGTCAAGGCTCATGTCAATATCATCTCTCGAGAATGTCTAACTCCACCACCCCTGTCCCCACTTAACTCTTCTTTCCCTGGTTTCCTTTTACATTATTAGCTGGTACCATGACTGCTCGGTATTCCCTAAACAACGCATATGTTTTAGTATCTTTTCCCCAACTTGACTGTAAGCTCCTGAGACAATGTATAATATTTCTTTTGTGCTTCTCACCTTGCCAATTGCAGTGCATCGAACAAACTTGTTGATACCTCTTAAGAAGAAAGATACGCCTTATTCACTGTGACTGATAGGAATGTTATGGGATGCTGGATTGAAAGAGTAGAAAATGCCAAGAAACAAGCTCTGGATTCATCTAGGAAAAATAAAATTGGTCCATGCAAAAGGGTCATGTGTACATCTATTGGATAGAATTAAGATACTTGTTAGAACACTTACTTTGGTGATGCTAATAATGATAGTCATAGTAAACCAGAACCATTATTTTAATTCAACCCAGCACACATTAGAGCATTTAATGAGTATATACTATGTGCCAGCTCCAGGATGAAGAAGTTCAAAAGATTTCAAAAGTGAATAAACTGTAAGCAGGCGATAACAACACCAGGTTCTTATTATAATAGTGGTAAATTTTTTAAATGTATTTTGGCTTGTGGAAGGACTCATAGAATCAGAGCCTTGATTCAGGATGCAGGAGTTTTAACAGGAGAGGGTAGAATCAGGGAGGGAGGGAATTGAGGGATTAGGGGAAGTGTAGAATAGAGTAATAGTGCTAAGAGGAGCAAACTGCATGGGATTCAAAAGTACAAAAGTTTTTTAGAGAAAAGTCAGTTATACACCATTTAGTTGGAGTGTTAGGTATTGAGAAAAGGGCAGGAATGGTGAACATACAGAAGGGTAGAAAGGTTCATTGTCCCAGGTTGCACAGTCCTCGAGGGTTTGACTTTGCATGTAAAAAAAAAAAAAAAAAAAAAAAAAAAAAAAAGAAAGAGAAAAAGAAAAAGAAAAAGAAAAAAGAAGCCATTGAGAGTTTTTGAACAAAGTCCTGATAGCAAATTCTTGGAGAACTTTGTGACATAATTCCCTTTAGGATGTTGGAGATGTCAAAGCTTGACCTAAGGCAACCAATATCCTTTTTGCTTGAAATGCTAGACTTGAAAGAAATATGACAAGTAAAACTGAATCCTGTCAAACATCTCAGACTGCCAGGAGTTTGCTCTCTAACATGTGGGATTTTGCTAAATGCATAATATTTGCATGTTTCCAGTGTTGTCATAGAAACAAATGGCATGTTTTTGAGGATGCAGATGTCTGGTGTTTCCTGGCTAGTACAGACTGTACTTTCATTTGGGAGGCTGGAAGTCCAGAGCCCTGACCAGGATACACTCGCACCTTCCAGAGTTGATGGGAGGTGAAAGGTGGCTGTTGTCTGTAACATGAGCTGTTCTTTCAGCCTTTAGCAAGAGTTCCCACTGCAGCAAAAGTAAATCAGGGAGGCTGCAATCAAAAGGAGTTCATTTTCACCGACAATTCCATTTGCACTTAGTTATTAAAATTAGTATTTACTGGAAGTGGCAACTTGTGCTCATTTTCTTGGATCATTAAAATGTGGTCATCTGAGGCATAAACAACGCCAGCCATTCCCAGATATCAACTAGGGCAACAGGTTTAGGAATAATGGCATCACAGCTCCATTGTGGCATTTCACAGAAACCCACTGGATGGCAGTGACCCAAGACAGTCCTGGCAGGTGGAGGTCATTAGACCACTTGTTCTTAGTGGTTTCCATCCTCAGGCAGATTTGACAGAGAAGGGATGCTACCAATCAACTACTCGCCCTCAAAAGCATTTCAGCACCTCAGCTACTTTGGTGGGGTGAATACAATAATATTATAATGGTAAAAACTTTAATTTATTTCAGCTATGGTTTATGGAAATGCTCCTGGTATCAGGGCCTTGATATAAGATACAGAACTTTGACAGGAAGAGGTAGGACCTTGTAGAGTATTGGGGAATGAAGAAAATGGTGGGGTAAGAGTAATAATGCTAAAAGGAGCCAATTGCATGGGATTTGAAAGCATAGGACAAAATAAGCAATTATATGTGGAGAAGTGTATTGTTATTGTTCGATTTTAAGCATAAACACTTTAAGAAACTGGTCTTACCAACTGGAGTCCCATGAATTACATTTTGAGAGCCATTTTTCAGATAATTGATAAGTGAAAACAAAATTGAAGGACTCCACCAGGGCAAGGAGAAGCGAAAGAATGGATGAGAAGTCGCCCTCTTGATGGCTCAAGGTCATGTTCTGGAGTCCAGTTGCATGGTGCTTCTTGGAACTGGGCATTCTTGAATCTCAGTTTTCAGATTCTTGGCTGGAAATGCCTCACTTTAGAATCATTCAAGTTCAAATCTGACCAAAGACACATGCTCTCTGTCTACAATCTCTGAACCTTTCAAATTGAGCACATAGTAGGTGTTCAAATAGCATCCCCTGAGCGGGGCGCCTGGTGGCTCAGTCGGCTCAGCGTCCGGCTTCGGTTCAGGTCATGATCTCACGGCTCATGAGTTGGAGCCCACGTCGGGCTCTGTGCTGACGGCTCAGAGCCTGGAGCCTGCTTCTGCTTCTATGTCTCCCTCTCTCTCTGCCCCTAACCCAATCACATTCTGTCTCTGTCTCTCAAAAATAAATAAACATTAAAAAAATTTTTAAAAAAAGAGCATCCACTGAACAAATCCTCACAGATACTGCAACTTCACATATTTCAGTGAATCTGAACCTGGATGAAAAGATCTCATTGTCTGCCTAGGGTACCTGCCACTTATTGAGCATCTATCATTTTCTGGGCATTTGTCACATAGTTAATTGGGTCCTCATAATCATCCTATGAGAAAGGTACTAGAAACTGAGGATCAGAGAAATTAAATAACTTGGCCACACCTAGTAAGGGCTGTTTCTAAAAGGAGCAAGCGTTGGACGCTGGCAGAGATTCTCTCTTTGTTGATTTCTGTTTGTTTCTTAATGTCAGTTTGTTTTCTTGTGCTTTTGATAAAACTAAATCTATTGCAAAGGTAGAGTAGGAACTTCCTTTCCTCAAGGGTATGTTCATTCTTCCAAACTGAGTGAAAATCACTATTATTAGCTTTAGCAATGCTTGAAAGAACTTGTCCCTAATATATTGCTTCTAGGGGACAATGGGAAATTCTTAAAACTGGGTAACCAATAAGAAAGACCCAGAAAGAACCAAGTATGATGAGAATGTCTGAAAAAAATGTGTTCTCTTGAGCAAATTGGCCCGTCAAAAGCACTAATAACCTATTTTGAATAATCATCACAGAGGCACAATCTATAACTCTCACTGCCTGAGCTTCTTCATCTATGAAACAGGGATAAAGAGTGTTATGAGGACTCAATGAGTCATAACATGTAAATGTGTAGAAGAAAGCCTAGCGTGTAGCAAGTTCTCAATTCTAGATCCCATTACTTTTATTCGCATGATTTTTTTCTGAACTTGTAAAATAAATTTGTACAACCGCAATCTCCTCTCCTTTGGGACCTAGAAACAATACTTACCACTCGTTGAACGTCTATCATTTTCTGGGCATTTGACACATAGTTAATTTCGTCCTCATAATAATCCTATGAGAAAGGTACTAGAAACTGAGGATCAAAGAAATTAAATAACTTGGCCACACCAAATAAGGGCTGGAGCAAGGATCTGAACTCAGGGCAGAGGGACCCAAAACGTATTTCCCTACCCTGCTTCTCAAAGGCACTAAGGAAACTGCTCTCTGTATCCCAAAGTGAAACTGAACTCAATTAAAAATAAGCACATAGGCCAAGGACTTACCTCTGACAGGGTAGATGCTTGGTGCCTCTCAGAGAATTTTAGCTTAACACCCTGAGATTAGTTAGCCTTGCGTCTCTGATCCACAGAGGTCTGTTTAATTCAAGTCACATGTGGGCATTTTCACTCCGATTATAACGTCAGTTCTAAATCTGTTGGTATGTCACAGAGGCACAAAACCCAGGAAAGAACTTGAGCTGTTACTGTTCCCAAGCAGAAACATCCTTGGAAGCTTATCTGAACAGAAGGCCCATCTGAAACCTTGGAGGTTTGCCCAACGCTGGTTTCCTGTCTAACCGAAAGCAGAGAGGCCCAGACACAGAGCCAAGAGGTTCGCATTTGTGTGATCGGCAACCTAAATTTGTGGATTTGGACCAATAAAGGCCAAATGCAGCCGGCAGCCGGGGCCCCGCATGCGATGACACCACTCCAGTTGGCCCAACGGTAGGGGGAAGAACTCACAGAAGACAAACGTTGTAAATGAAGCAACAATGCAACAAGGCAAACCGACTTCCCAACTGGCAGAGAAGGGGAGACAGAACCCCCAGGATTATTTTTGTAAATTATTCTGCTGTCCTTGGCATCCAGAAAGGATCCTTTGCTATCTGTGATAACGCTGGCAGCTAACACGTACTGAGCGGTTGCCATGTTTGTGAAACTCTACCAAGCACCTTACATATATTATTTTAATGGTGGATGATGATAACAAAAGTGGCTGAAAAGGCTAGTATGCAGGGGCACCTGGGTGGCTCAGTTGGTTGAGTATCTGACTCTTGATTTCGGCTCAGGTCATGATCTCATGATCTCATGATCTCATGATCCCTGAGTCGGGCTCTGCACTGACAGCAGTAGACCCTGCCTGGGACTCTCTCACTCCCTCTCTCTCTCTCTCTGCCACTCCCCTGCTCATTCTCTATCTCTCTCTATCAAAATTAATAAATACACTGTTTTAAAAAAGGCTAGTGTGAAGCTTCAGGATTTCCATGGAGGGTGTCATTTGGCCACAATCTTTGCTAACAAGGAGCCACCTGTGTTTTTAGAGATGCACTATCTCACCTGCCTGCACCATTTTTTTTTACCCCAGCACAAGATCAGCCTGAGTTAAGACGTTTCCTTGTTGCTATGCCATGGCCATCGCTGCAGGGATGACCCCATTGCCCCCTGGGAAGTAGAACCCCTGATGCATCCAAGGCCCATCAGCAAGTATTTCCAGCCACCTCACAGTGGGGCTACCTGCTCTGGCTACACTTGAACCCACAATCAAACTATATTGATTTGATTTGTCGAACACCCTCCCTTTGCTTAGCTGAAGCAAGGCAACATCTGTGGGAAGAGAGGGGGGCCATGTCTTCACATATTGTTTTCTTAGGAGAGAGGAAGCTTTCCTAGATACCCCACAGGAGATGTCATGTGTCATTGATCAGAGTTTGGTCCTGTACCCATTTCTAAATCCAACCTTCACGGGAACATGGCTGCCATGATTGTCTTAGACTTATTGGGATCTGCCCCTGAAGCTGAGATGGGGTCAGCTTCCCCAGGATCATGTTAGCAGAGGTCACCACCAGAAGACATGGAGGTTAGATAGGAAGAGCTGGGGCACCGATGCTGTGACAGCCAGTAGGGTCTAAGCAGGAGTGCATATTCACAGGCGTGACTGCCGCAGACAAAGTCTTACTTTCCCTCACCCGTCACCCGTCCAGGGCTCGTTCTACTCGTCCCAAGGGGAAAAAAATCTGTCCTTCTTTATGTTCCCATGCCACTCTCTACCTATTTCTATGAGAGCACTTATATCTTATTTAAAAGCTGTCTTCTTTTCACACATATCTCTTCCAGCTAGACTTGCAGCTTTCCCATTACAGAGGCCATGTATTATTCAAGTTTGTATTTCCAGTGCCTACCATAATTCCTGGAATAAAATAGGAGCTCAGTAAATGTTGGGTTGAAATGATTTCTGAATTTCTCTTATGGAAGTCTATGTCATTACCTAGAAAGTGGGATGGGGTGCAGGTTTGGTTTAAAAAGTGGGAAAGAGGGGCAGCTGGGTGGCCTAGTGGGTTGAGCGGTCAACTCTCGATTTCAGCTCAGGTCATGATCTTGCGGTTCTTGAGATCGAGCCCCGTGTTGGGCTCTGCGCTGGGAGCATGGAACCTGTTTGGGATTCTCTCTTTCTCTCTGTCTGTCTCTCTCTCTCTCTCTGTCTCTCTGTCCTGCCCCCGCTCATGCTGTCTCTCAAAGTAAATAAAACATTTTAAAAATAATAAAAAGAAAAAAGAAGAAATAGGAAAGAAAGGAACATGACTGTTGTTGGTTTGTTTTTTTAAAATTAATTTTTAACCCACCTAATTCAAAAAAAAGGATGTAAGGGAGCAGGGATGCTGGGTGTAATGTGCTGTGCTTAATGTCACCGTGCCTGTGCTCCCCAGAGCACACAGGAGAGGGTGGGACACAGTGATTCAGACCTCATCTGTGCTCAATTCAGAAAGACACATTTCCCAGCTTGCCCAGGGCTCTGGCAGGGAAAACTCAGATCCCCAAACTCAGGTCATTCTAGTGCAGCAGTAACCAGCTGGGTTTTCAGCGACTTGGATGGAGCCATCTGTTTTCCCAGCCCACATAAAAATATGCACAAGTAGGGTGCAAATCAGCACATCTACAGCTTCCAGGGGACCTGCTGGGATGTGCCCTCCCTTTGGGGATCACTGAAAGGTAAACCCAGCGTGGGAAGACAGAGGGAGAGCAGCAAGGCTAAGGAGCTAAGCAAATCCAGACCCTGCGGTCCCTTCTCTGCCTTTGCCTAGAATAGAGCCCATCTGGCTTCCCGGCCACGTGGCCATTGTGTTCGCGCTCCTGTGCGGGGCACCGCGGGGCATGCTGAGTGCCCGGAAAATTACCAGCGGCCTCACGCAGTTCCCACCCGGCACCGGCACCACCGGGAACTGGCGGCATAGGAACTCCCTTCTCTGACGCTCCTGGGTCCTCTGACTGCCTGGGCCAGCCTCGGATTCCCACATAACGAGCCTGGTGAGCCCAGGTGGTCGGGAACAGAGGGGCTTTTTGTGTCCTGGTCCTAGAGAAGAGAGCCCCTTAGCTTTTCCCACATAGCCACCCCCTCCCACCCCTCTTGGGCTGCAGCCTCCCCTCTCCTGCCCCTCCACATCACAGAAGGGAATTTAGAGCAGTCTTGGCTCTCCAGCGAAGACGGAGGACAGTAAATTCCACATGGAAAATGGAATAAAATGGGGGTGCTGTTAGCCAGCCACCCAGGTGCAGACGGCTTTTGGCAGCCCAGGACCAGGCGGTGATTTAGAAGGGTCTGTCTCCAAGCCATTACAGTTAATTGTCGCAGAGTTACAGACTCATCAGCAGGCAAAGAGCCAGCTCCAAATCCCCAGGGAATTTCGGATGGATTAATAAACAAAGTGGCAAGCATGTAAGGCAGCCGATTCTCTATAAAGAAATGATTTCATTTTGTTTCTTTATTCCTCACTTCTGGATCCACTGCCTAGGATCCACTCCCCTCCACGTCTTGGAAGGCGTCTGGCCAACAGGCCCCTGAGTTGGGCGAAATTATCATGTTCCTTATTTTTGATCTAGCAACACAAACGCTTTCCCCGTGGGGTAGTGCATTTTCCGAGACTCCTGATTCAGTTCAGAAAGATGCATCTCAACCCGGTCATCTTCTTGACTCGGTGGCAGTCACTGTTAAACCAAGATTCCGCAGAAAGACAGTTCTGCGTCTTCACATCGGTAGCACGGATGACATCACCACTGTCTATGTATAGAAAGCCTATGCGCAATTGGGAGCCGAAGCGGTAGCTTAATTGACATCATACACGGGATCAGCGAATCTGTTCATTGGAGCTGGTGCTGAGGAAAAGAGAAACGCAGTGCTCGGCTTTGAATGTAACTTCCTCTTCCAGTTTCTCTTTCTTTGATGTTTCTGCTAAGGTCTCTCCTGTTACTCCTGAGAGGCAGGAACTGTCTCAGAGAGTACACTGCTCTTTGCTGTAAATGCCTGCTGGCTCCCCTGCCCCACAAAGAGCTGTAAAATCCACGACATCACAAAGGATCGGGGCCTGCCTTTGTCTTTCCTTGCTGCTTGTGAATTCCCGTCTCCTCTAAGCCTTCTCTATTCCACACAGCCCAGAGAAGTGGAGCCATGAAAAAGCAAAGAATCCAACTTATAAATGAAGAGGGAAATGCATTTCCTAAAAACAAATGCTAAAAAACTAAGTGAACTAATACCTGTGCGAGGAAAAGAAAGTTCTTCTGAACTGCTTAAGAGTAATGATTTCAGGGGCGCCTGGGTGGCTCAGTGGGTTAAAAACTTAAGGTTACAGTTGAACAAAGCACCATCCGTCGTGGGCTCAGGTCAGGATCTCATGGGTTCGGGGGCCTGCAGGCTGCTTCCGATTCTGTGTCTCCCTTGCTTTCTGCCCTTCCCCCGCTTGCGCTCTGTCTCTCTCTGTCTCTCAAAAATAAATAAAACGTTAAAAAAAAAATTTTTAAAGAGTAATGATTTCATTTCTGTGTTACTTATTTGAAGATATACTTTATATTTTGCTCTTATTGTGCTTTTCTATTTAAATTTCTCAGTATGACTGAACGCTCTATTATATCGAGTCCCAGCTTCCCGGAATTAAAATTGCAGGGAGATAATGCAGAAAATAAGTGGGTAGTGTTGACCTGCTCCCAGCACGTAAACTGGTCAGGCAGACTTCTGAGGAATAATGCTTCGCAGCAAAACTTACTACTTCCAGCAAGCTTTCCCTGCAGGGGGCCAAAGAATAAGTATTGTATGTTTTGTGGGCCATGCAGGCTTTGCTTCGACTCTTCAATTGTGTCCTTATAACACAAAAACTGATACAGCCGACATGCAAATGGATGAGGGTGTCCGGGTTCCAACAAAACTTTATAAAAACAGGCCACAGACCAGATTTGACTCGTCGGTCATAGTTTGGTGATCTCTGCTTTGTAGTAAAGCCATAGTAAGTTTTCTTCTTTGGCCAAATAGTGAGTGGGAGCTTGCAAAACCAAAGTCATTCCGAGGGGATGACACGGCCCCACATGGTCGCCAGCACATAATAACTGGGTCCCTGTCTTCCACTTTCTAGCAATAATAACTGACAATTTAACAGCTATTGTCAGCTTACAAAGTGCATATTAACTACTTGAACTGCAAATTCTGTGGGATAATATCTTCATATTGCAGATTATTTTTTATCATGGGCTTTAAGTTTCTGGGAATAAGCAGGTGAATTATCCAGACCAGCCATCCCAATAAAAACAACCAAAAATGCTAAATACAATACAAAAAGCACCTACTTAAAAGCACCCCAAAACTAACACATTAGAAAGGGACTAGCAGACCTAAATGGAGGGAAATTATTAAGAAAGCACAGAAGCAACTTTTGCCTTGATACTATCTGCTGATCCGGGCAAAATGGAACTTTTGGTGACTTTATGGAGTGATCAGGACAGAAATCAAGGCCTAGAGACTGTATGAGCTACCACGTCTACCAATAAATCACCCCTATGATAAAGTTGAACCTCAAAGAAATAACCCCTGGTGTAAAAGAGCCAGAGTGAAGCAGCCTTCCTGCAAAGAAACAGGTGGATTTCATATCCCCAGGTAGGTCAAGGACCCTCAAGCCTTGAAATTTGGTTTAAGGCGGCAGTTCCTCCAGACATCTTTCAGAAACAAATAATAAATTCTTTTTGGAGGAAGGTATATATAATTCATCCTGGGCCTCAAATTACTCCTATAAATGATTTTCCAAGCACAAGGACTTAGCATATAGTCAAAAACGTAAGGTTACAATTAAACAAAGCACCGTGTAGTCAACTAAAACAGATTTGCAAATATTTAGCTAGTAGAATTATCAGATACAGGTTACAGAGCAAGAGTGTTTACTATTCTTAAAGGGGAAAAAAAAGAACAGGCATGATAGCAGAAAGCCATAAAAAAAATGACAGTGTAAATTTTTCTTTAAAGAACCAATGAACTTATAAGAAGGGAAAATGAAGTAACCAAAAGTTTAAACTTAATACAAGTTTTTAACAGCAGACTAGACACACCAAAGGAGATAATTAGATATTAGAAGCCCCATATTTGGGGGGGAAAAAAGGTGGCCAATATTCCACTTGTAGTAAGTACCCAAAAAGATAAATTTATTTCTTTGGAACCTAAAGTCCCACAAACTTTTCAATCTGTGGCCAACTTTGTGGTCATAGGTGTTTGTATTGCTAAGGGAAAGAGGAAAATTTACCCCGTCTCCATATCAAACTGACAATTTCTAACCCAGTTTTGATGCCACGTTCTGCCCCCTGACTACATATTCCTCACCACGCCACTAGGACACTGATGTCTTTGTCCTGTCCAGGAATTTTGATCTATGACCACATCCACTTGATCTGCCGCAGTGGAATTCCAATTCTTCCCTTGAGTTTCAGTTTGCTCTAGATAATGAAATGAAGAAAGAACAGCCTGCTACTTTGATCAAAGAGTCCTTGTGGTTAATAACCAAACAGGAACAAAGTTGAGAGTAGAGGAAAAAACAATGAAAGAAGTGCTAATAAATATATTTCTTCATCTAAAACTATTGAAGACTCTCTACATGAGAATATTAGTTCCCCTGGTAGTCCCACTGCTCAGAGAGAGGGCTGCACAATCGTGCTCCTCAAACAGCCCCATATGCTGCCCTTACCTTGACACTCCCAGGGTCCCCCAACTGCTTTAGTAACTAACTTCACAGTGATTGAACCCTGTACAGATGCCTTCACACGGACCCTCAGGACTTGACCAATTCAATAGGATTCTTTTTTTTTTTTTTTTTTGCTTCCTATAATAAACTATAGTCCAATTGAAACCCCTGTCCTAATTTTCTGTTACGCTTTTCATGAATGTTAATTCTGTCTATATTTTAAGTCCCATAAGACAATCAGTACACATTACATTTACCATCTAGTCTTTCTACTGGTCTTCATTCCTTCTTGGATTTCTGGGATAACTTTCTCAGAAAAGAACTCCCTTTAGCATTTCTCTTAGTGCAGGTCTCCTGGTGAGGAATTCTCTGCTTGAATTTGTCTAGAAATGTATTTGAAAATATATTTGAAAGGTATTTTTACTGGATAAACAATTCCAGCATGACATTTTGGTTTTTTCTTTTGGCACTTTGAAGATATCATCACATTGCTTTCTGGCTTTTATTTCTCTTTTGAGAAAATAGCTATCAGTCTGATTAATGGTCCTTTAAAGGTAATGTGTCTATTTGCTCTGAATGCTTTTAAGACTTTGGTTTGCAGAAGTTTTACAGTTATGAGCTTAATCATGGTGATTTGCTTTGTATTTATACAGCTTGGAGTTTGTAACACTTCTTTGATATATTTCATTAATTTTGGAAAAGATCCCAGCTGTTATTTTTTGAGCTATTGCTTCTGAACTATTATCTCTCCCCAGGGTTTCTGTGACTCCAATTATATGTATGTTGGATCTTTCCTCCAAGGTCCACGTATCACTTCTGTGACTTTCTGTGTTCTTCATCCTTTTCTGCTGTGTACTTCAGTCTGAATATTCTAACTGACCTATCAACCAGTTAACACATCCTCTTTTTTGTTATGTCCAATATGCAGTTAAACCCTGTATTAAGATCCTAATTTCAGTTATTACATTCTTGAGTTGTAGAAGTTCCATTTGATTCTTTTACAGAATTCAGTTTTCTGATAAAATTCTCCCTCTTAACATCTATGTCTCTTGAACACATTAATCAGTTTTTTTTAAGTCCATGTCTCCTAATCCTATACCTAGGTTAACTGTGGGTCTGCTTCAATTGTCAGTTTTGTTTTTAATTCTGTTTCTTGGTATTTCTAGTAATATTTTATGGAATATACAACACTGTTTATGGAAAACTGTAGATGTTCAGGACGATGTCATGTTTCTCCGGGGGGCTTTATCCTATCCTCTGATGGACAGCTATAGTAAACCCCAAAAAGTGAGATGATTCAAGTAACTTGTAATCTTACTAAGGTTTTGTATACCTCTGGCATATCAACCGAGAGCCTGCGGTATTTGCTAGAGCTCCTCCTCCTTGGCAAATTCCTGAGCTCCAATTTTTATCTCCTCACCCTCATGACACTGCCTCAAACTCCTTTTTGCTTTCTGCCTGCTTTCCTCTTTGGCTTCGTGCCTGCACACCTTAAGAGTTTAACAAATGCCTCCAGGTGAAAGGTTCTCCTCCTCTCCTGTCAGACAATCTTGGCTCCTCATGTCCTGTCGGCCTCAGCAGCTCTGAACTCTAGTTTGTGTCCCTCTAGCTGCACAAGACCACTGAAATCTCTGCTAAGTTCTCTGCCTCTTAGCATCACTGCCTTTCCTTTCAGGCCGAAAATTGTCACATTTCCTGAATGTGGCACAGGGAGTGTTGGACTCATCTTAATGAGCCTCTCCCTTTCATGGATCTTCACACCCTTCAAGTCCTAGATACCTTGGCTGCTCTTCGATGTCTTAGAAAAATGTGTATTTTGTGTTTTATACGGATTTCCTGGGTGTTTTCAACAGGAGACGTGGCCTGTGAGATACTCCCTTATAACGAGAAGTAGGGTGAGCTTCCTAAAATAGAAACACAAAATGTTTATCTTTCTGCTCTCCTCTTTCTTCTTTTGTCAGGAACAAAAAAAATTTTCATTCTAGATTCCTTCTCAGATGCGTGAGAATATTCTTCCCACACTACTTAAAGGTCTTCAGGCTTCATTACTTTAGGGCTAAGCCTACCCAGATCACACTTCTGAATATGTCTGGGCCTTCAAGTAAGAGAACCTGGCTGTTGCATGTTGCCTGTGGTGTAAGCTTCTAGTCCAATGTCTGGGAAGACACATTTCCTTAATCTGTGTTTTCAAGTTTTAGGTTAGTCTGCAAATTTCTAAATTTCTCAAATTTAGTGAGGCTCTTCCTGCTTTTCAGAAGTGGAGTTTCCTTATTTATTCTGCAAACATTTACTTGGCCCCAATAACTTCTTGGCCCTTTCCTTTTTGAGTCCATCCTTTTTTCAAAATGAAGAAACTATGAGACAACTCTATGTAAGTCTGTTCTTACACTCATTGCTATCCCTCCCTTTTCTTGATAACGCCTTTAAAAAAATATCTTTTAACTATATTTAGAATCCACCCAATGAGGCCCATTTATTAAAATCGCATTAGGCATTATTAATCAATTAAAATATATCACTCAGTAGACATTGTATTGAGCCTAATTTAAAATGCATATGTTGGAGCCATAATGGATCACTGCGTTGTCAGATATGGTGGGTCTTCATCTGTTGCTGATAAAGATGAAACTGTTTCTTGAAAAGTAAAAGCCATCTGCAGCTGCTTTGAAAGTCAATTGACATTTTGTTAATTAGCATTTATTTACAGTAGTTGAATAACAATATCAAACTACAATAAGGAATGAGCAGTTAACAGTAGGGGGAAAAAAAAGCTGGTGCCATTAAGTTTCATCATTTGGCATCTAGTTAAAAACACAAACTCTTTCAGAGATGTAGACGGGGATCATTGAAGTCTGTTTAAATGTAAAGTGAACCAGAGAAGAGAATGGGATCCCAGAGAGGTGGGGTCAAGGTGTGGCTCTTGGGTCTTAGAATGGAACAGATGAGCAACCAGCAGTGGAGTATCCTCTTGAGCAAAAAGAGAGGATAGGAAGTGAGATGAAATTATTTCCTTATTTAGTGACTTTTTAACACATGCCAAATCATCACTGGAATTTTGGCACTCAGCAGATTCCAAATGACTTGGGTGGTCAAATTAAGATGTCAAATTCAGCTCAGGTCCTGAACTATTATCACCCACCTCTGGGCATGAAGCAGGCAGGGAGTGAGGGAAAAAGAGAGGGACCTGATTTTATCAGGAACATTTTGACATGGGGGGTGGGGGTGGGATGCCTATAATCTTGATTTTTGGCTTGCATCCTTCCCTCCCTGTGACTCCTAAAAGTATGAATGTCAAAACTGAGAATAACAAAGATATTTTCATAAAAAATAGCTGGCGCTATGTTACCAGATTTCCAGTTGATCTCAACTGCTGTTATCAATAAACAAATAAATCACAATTTCACCATACTCCATAGACAGGCACACTTGCCACCTCTACATTTATTCCCTATAATTGGCACCATTCTAAATATTCATTGACGAAAGAGGAAAAACTAAAATCTTCTACTCTTTTGTCTTTTAGGAATGTTAGCGGGCTAACCCAGAAGTCCAATGTGGCTGAATTTTCGTATGAATAAGCAGGACACAGTCCTGCTTCTTCTTTCTTAAAAATGCTGGCAAGCCGGGTTTGCCCCACACTTACAATATTCTGTAACATTACTGTCTTCCAAGAGAGCAATAAAACAAAACACATTGCCAGTAAAGAGCTAATGATTTCCATGATCATAAGTATGCTAACAGCTGTGCACTTATGGAACTGGTATCCATTTTCTCGTTTCTCTACAGGTTTGTTAGGATTTTCCTAGCGGGCCGTGACTCCCCCTCCATGAAGTAGGATGGGCAATTAGTGATGTGGAAGATCTCTGTCGTGCTGGATGGAATCTGCAATTCTGCCTATCTTAATGCTCATGTACAAATTAAGAATACAGATACAGAACACTTTAACAGAAATTAAAAAAAAAAACAAGCGCATCAACCTTTCCATTTCCTGGCTCATTTCAGGCAATTGACAATGACCAACTAGCTCTGACCAGGAGTGCAAAACTAGTTTTTTAAACCACTCTCATTTACTGCAAAGCAATTGATAAGAGACTGTAAAGCCCAGTTGCTTGGAGAATTTTCAATCTGCTGAAGCCAATGATTGTACCTTAAAAAAAAGTGGTGGCTTTATATTTTAATGATTAATCTCACTTTGAACAGATGGGTTCTAAATCTGCCCAGCTACTTGTTGGCTCAAGTCAAGTGAACTATTCCTTTTGTGAATATTAGCATGTGAAACACTAATAAATATAATATTTATGCTATAAAGTATTCCTCAGTTTTCCTAAAGATTTAAGGTGGGGAGATTTTTAGGGGTGCCCAGGTGGCTCAGTCAGTTGAGCATCTGACTTTGATTTAGGCGCGGATCATGATCTCATGGTTTCTGGGATGGAGCTTTGCATCTGGCTCTGCATTAGCAGTATGGAGCCTGCTTGGGATTCTCTCTTTCTCTCTCTCTCTCTCTCCCTCTCTCTCTCTGCCCCTCCCCTGCTCATGCTCTCTCTTTCTCTCTCAAAATAAATAAATAAACATAAAAAAAAAGATGGGGAGATTTTTTAAAATAACCAACCTGGGTGACTCAGCCAGTTAAGCATCTGACTCTTTCTGGGCTCAGGTCATGATCTCCCGTTTTGCGAGTTCAAGCCCCACATGGGGCCCTCTGCTGTCACTGCAAAGCCTGCTTCAGGCCCTCTGTTCCCCTCTCTCTCTGTCCCTCCCCTGTTCCCCCTCTCTCTCTCTCTCTCAAAAATAAATAAACATTTAAAAAAGATAACCAGCCTAAAGTACAATATGGTGGCAGGACACCATCTAATTTTGTATGTTGGATCTGCATTTGGTGTTAATATTCTTCAGGTTACCTTTTTGCTTCAGAACATTAAAAGGCTTAATGTTTTTTTTAGTAAACATCTCCCCGGGGCTCCTGGCTGGTTCAATCAGGAGAGCATGTGACTCTTGATCTCAGGTTTATGAGATTGAGCCCCACTGGGGGTGTAGACATTAGAAATAAATAAATAAATAAATAAATAAACAAACAAATAAACAAATAAACTTTCCCTTTCACATCAGTAACTTTATCTGAGATCTAGGGAGGGCTGAGCTTGCCTACCCTTATTCTAATACCCAGAAGACCACTGGCTTGAAAAATAAATTATCTTTTGCCTGCTGAATTATCAACCACTTTACATTAAATCACAATGTGCCAAGCACTTCAACATATACCATCTTCTTTCATGTGATTCAGTCCTTCAACAGTCTTGCAAATCAGGCAGAATTATTCCCATTTTATGTATTAGGAAACTGCGGCTCACAGAGGTTAAGAGAAGAGTTCAAAGTGACACAACTGGAGAGCATCTAATGACAGACAAATCCTTCTGTGATTCCAGTGCCAGCGCTCTGTCACAGACCAATTTACTCATTTTATGAAGACCATTGGGAAGATAGCTGATATTAAGATAAGGCCTTATCCCTAAGTTTTTAATTCAGTTCTGAGCTGTGCTGTCTTTTGTTTGAATTGGTCCTCTCTTCTCTCAAAATCAAAACTAATGCCAAACCCCCCATTATCATTAAAACATCCAGAAAAGGCCAGCTCACCTTTTGTCAGATTAGGGGAAAAAAGTAGACGTATGTGCTATGGAACTTTCAAATTCAGAAGTCAAGAGAGGTAAGATGGGGCACCTGGGTGGCTCAGTCGGTTAAGCGTCCGACTTCGGCTCAGGTCATGGTGAGTTCGAGCCCTGTGTTGGGCTCTGTGCTGGCAGCTCAGAGCCTGGAGCCTGCTTCAGATTCTGTGTCTCCCTCTCTCTCTGCCCCTCCCCCACTTGCACTCTGTCTCTCAAAAATAAAGTAAAATGCTAAGAAAAAAAATTATAAAGAAAAAGAAGTCAAGAGAGGTAAAAAACCCAAAACGATCTCTAGAAGTTACCAGGGACTTTCTTATGCTGCCATAGACTAGCCATCTCTCTCATTTTGTGAGGGGTTCTTTCTTCTTGCCTTGCTTTCCATATCCAAGCAATGTCTGCATCTTCTTAAATGTTCCTACATATGGAGTTATGATCTTCAGTATTTCAAACTCGACGAAAACTAGCCCTTTAAAGAAAGTGCAGTGCACAAGAAAAGTGTGGGCTTTGTCACAGGCAGGCTTGGCATCGAATTCCTTACGTGGCCCACCCCCACACTGTAAGAATAGGCAGGCTAGTAACCTCTGAGCCTCGGTTTCCTGATGATATTTGTCCTACAGAGTTTTTGCTGAGTGTGATAACATGAACATAATATTTGAAATAGCAGGAGACTTTTACAGTAAAAATTATTCTCTTTCCCTTCACTTCCTTGCATTAGTTCATCTGGAGGCAACTTATTTCTGTAAAGAACTTTTCTCCGTTGCTACTTTTTCTGTCCTGAAAAAGTAATTATTTATTATTGGTGTTGTTGTTGTTGCTGTTTTCATTGTGGTAAAACTCACAAAACATAAAATTTACTATTGTAATACTTTTAAGTGAACAGTTCAGCAGTCCCAAGTATATTCGCACTGTTACGCAATCATCACCACCGTCTGTCTCGGGAACTTTTTCATCTTCCCAAACTAGACCTCTGTACCCATTAAACAATAACTCCCCATTTCCTCCTCCCCCAGCCCCTGACAACCCCCATCCTACTCTCTGTGTCTATGAATTGGATTACTCTGGGTACCTCATATAAGTGGAATCATACAATCTGTGTCCTTCTGTGACTGGTTTATCTTACTCGGCATAATGTCCTCAAGGTTCATCCATGTGGTAGCGCATGCCATCACTTCCTTCCTTTTAAAGGCTGAATAATGTTCTGTCACATGTGCAAAGCACATTTTGCTTATATATTCATCTGGGCAGATCATTTTGATTGTGTAGATGCCTGGGCAAAAATATAACTGAGACCATCTTCCTTCAGAAGCTCCTTCCGGGGTTTGAGGTTGAGGAACAGAGGACCCCCCAGGAAAACTTAGCTCTGGGTGGACAAAGCTTTATTGTACTCATCACCTTCTCACTTCTTCCTCTCTGTGATCCAGCACTTTTCCTTCTGTATCATTCAAGTAGCAAGGGCCTGGCCCAAACCTTAAACCCAAGCTTTCATCCTGACATTAAGTCAGGCAACCACCCAGTGTGAGGAGAAGGTAAATAATATCTACTGTGAATTTTAAAATCTTCCTTAGGCAAAACTTGGATATGGAAGGTTGAGGGTTGCCACACCTGTGAAGTTAGGAAAGAATCTGTTTTCATTCATCGCTGTCTTTTGTTTCCCTGCTCGCCTCCCTCTCTGTCTTCTCCCTTGCCCCTGCAGGAGAGCAAAACTTGCCACCCCAAAATGTATCTCTTTGGCATGGGCATTCTTTGAGGCTGATTATTTTTAAGAAACAGAAGACTCAAGAAGTTTTTCTTTTTGACCTTCCTCTCCCCCTAACTGCCTAAAAGAATTTAGAGAGAGTACCTGTTCCAGGAAGGAAGCTATCACCACAGATAACCATAGGATACTCTGAATTAGGTGTGGTAGACAGGGAGGAACCTAGCAAAGACGATTTGCTAAAATTCCTCTGTGTCCCATTGTCTCTGGATGGCCCGACAAACACTTGATTACCAAATATTTACTCTTTCCATTTTCCGTGTGAATTGTCTTCCTTCGTTTTGAAACCCCAGGACCCTACTCCCTTCTCCTTAGTTCAGAGTGACAAATATATTTCATTTTGTCCGTCTTTGGAATCTTTCATGTTTATGTGAATTCCCCATATGTACATAATTAAATTTGATTTTCTTGTGTTAATCTGTCTCATGTGGATTTAATTCCTAGGCAAGCTTGGGGTGTAAAGGAAAATTTTTTCTCCTTAACACCCCATTTTCATTTCCCATACTCATGATAGCTCTTTTGCTGTCATGATATATTTGAGTCTATATTCTTTCCCTGAAATAGGTGCAATGAAACACAGTATTCACCTAAGTAAATAACTTTCTACTTCAAAAATATTCCCAAGAAATGCTCCCTTTTTTTGTTCATTTTGTTTTGTGAATCCAGGTCCCCAAATCTTAGGAGGAAAAGAATAGTGAGACACTAAATACCACAGAGCAATGTTGTATAGTTTAATGGGAATTTGAAATAATGAAAAATCTGGTACAAATACAATCCACTTACACCAAACTTCCGGGTTAGTTCTCAAGATATTATCTTTTTGAAGAATTGTTTCAACCCCAAATCCACTGTAGATAAAAAGAGCACATGGAACGTCCACCCTTCTTTCTAAAAAATGAAAAAAATACAAATCAATCTTAGTTTCTTGCCTTCAGAACGATGTGAAAAATCACCATTGGAAATGTATGCTCTTTCCCACCTAGGCAGATTTCTAATTCTCTTTGTAAAAAATGGAATGAATGATTCTAAGCAGAAGCTGTTTAAAGCCCAAATCCCAAAGCAAAAATTTTCATAACCAAAGTGTCCCTGGTAACGTTCCCACCATTAACAGTGGATTGCTTGGTGCCTTAAAAAAAGAATTGTAGAAGTTTAGAGATGGAAGGGTCTTGGTCCAAGCCTCGAAACAGATGCTTCTCTTCCAGTTTACAAAGTGGGAGACATAGCCCCACAAGTGTGGGGACTATGGCTGGTGTGATCATTGCAGGATGCTGGGTAGTGGAATCAATGCACTTGGGCAGCATGAAGGTGGAGGAAAGAAAGCGAAAGAGGGAGGAGGAAGGGGGGAGAGCAGAGGGGATTAAGGAGGGAGGAAAGAAGCAGAGAAGGAGGGACAGAAAAGTAAGTAGTATTTGTCCTATCTATCTATCTCCCCATCTATCTCTCTCTCACATAGATACATATATCCAATAGTTTTTACTATTCAGGTTAATTAAATTATCTCAACAAAATAGCAATGAAAATATTAATATCCCATATATAGAGTTGAGGAAACTGAAGTTCAAAGAATGCGAACTCCTGTGTTTTTAGCACATTGGAGAAAGGAGGTGTAAATAAGAGAGGCAGAATTCCTCTTGAGGGGGACCCAGGGCAAAAAGGATGCATGTGATAGGCTGAAGTGTATTAAATGCTTCCTACCTTTGACTACAGTACTACAGGGAAGAGATCATAGCTCTGCCCACGAGTTACATAGACCCTGGTTAATAGTGACTGAGGTCAATTTCTTCCTTATTTGTCAGATATGACAAAAGAAAATAGTAGAATTTATAATGTTTTCCTTTCTATAAATTCTTTTATACCACTAATGTCTCCTTTAACCCCTTACCAACTGCAGGACATAGTCAGTTGCAGACACAGTAGGAAACGGCCTAGAACGAGGATGTAATGCTAAAGAGGAGGAAAACATCACTTTGATCCAAGCAGTGCTTCTATCCCAAGATGTGAGCTTTGAGTATTCTCATTTCAGCTCCTAGAACAATTGGTACATGACTGATGGGTCAACAACTGATTTCAAAGGAAAATAAAAGATTCCTGAAATACATTGTGTCTGTGATTTGCAAACAGGACTTTACTGACACATTATTTGAATAATTTGGAAAAAGTGAAGGGCTCTCAAATTCACCAGCGTCTCTTGCTTCAAAACACAGAAGTCTTTTTTCAAGGTCTTGAATGTAACATTCTGAGGCTTCATGCAGATTTCTCTGGCAAACTATTAAACTTCTGTGTCTCTCAGTTTCCTACACACGCACACACACACACGCACACACACACAATTAGAAACACTGACTGGTCTTTAAGTCACGTGCCAGCTCCAGCCTTCCCAGCTTCTGTGATTTCCTGAAGGGTTCTTATGTGGAATGCTGAGTTCACCTGACATTTATGCACCACTGAAGATTTATAGACAAATTTTTGTCATCATCATCATCCCAGAAACTTTCAGAGTATCGGTTATATGCTAAGAACTATCTGTATATTGTTTCTACTTTTCACCATAATCCTTAGAATAGGCATTGTTCTCTCCAATATACTGATGAAGAAACCGCACTAGCTCAAATGTTATTCAATAGGGGGGATTAATTGGGGCACCTGGGTGGTTCAGTTGGTTGAGTGTCCAACTTCAGCTCAGGTCATGATCTCTCAGTTTGTGGGTTCAAGTCCTGTGTCAGACTCTGTGCTGACAGTTCAGAACCTGGAGCCTGCCTTGGATTCTGTGTCTCCCTCTCTCTCTGCTCCTCCCCCCCATTGGTACTCTCCCAGTTTCTCTCTCTCTCAAAAATAAATAAACATTAAAAAATTTTAATAGTGAGTATTAATCTTAGAGTAAGTGCTATAGGATATTTTTAAAGCTGACTCACCAAGAAAGGTTTTTGTTTGTTTTGCTTTGCTTTGTTTTTGCCTAATTCTTTTTCTTTATTTAAGATTACATCCTTAGGCTAGAGTCATAAAAGAATAATTATATTTGCAAAGACATGAAGGTGGGCTCTTTTTCAAGGCAGCACAATTCTCACATCTATCAGACAGTTCCTGAACTTCTCTTCCCACAAACAGAATGGAACCATTTCTATCTTAGTGTCTGTTTTGGACCCTGAACATATTTTGTCCCAGCGTCTGTAACATTTTATACAATTTAATCATTACATGCCTATCTCCCCTCACCAGAGTCCCTAACATGATTACTTTTATCTTTGCTGGAAGAGAGTTTTTATCTTTATTGTTCCATCAATTCAATAGCACCTGATATATAGTGGGCATAAAAAACCCTGAATTAATGAGTGAAATGCTGATAAATTAGCTTTCACAGTATTGTGTAAATTTAAACTACAAGCAAAAGAAAACTGTGTGAGTGTATTTTATCTTGTCTATATTTGCGTCAGCATGATAGGCTGGCAGGGAAAATGCCCTCAAGCCCTCTTTCCTTGCCTAGGCTCCCCACTCTCTATGGAAGGTTTTTGTAAGTACTCTCCCTTTTAGTTCAGGAAATACTCTCAGCTCTACTAAACTTCAAACCGTCTAGCCCTGATATCACTTCCACAATTTCTGCTTTATCCCTGTGCTGTGTTCTCCTTCTTCACCTAGCTCCTCACTGTTGACTGCCAGGTGGATGGTGAAGTATTTCTCTACAGTTTTCATTGACAAGAACATCATCACCGTCATAGATGGAGATAGTAACCATGATCTCTCAGCTTATTTCCATTATTTCTTGACTGACCAACATTAGCATTAGATTAGTTATTGGCTTTCTGCTGAAGCAAGTCCATAATTTACCTCTTATCCCTTGGGGCACCTGGGTGGCTCAGTCAGTTAAGCGTCTGACTCTTGATTTCAGCTCAGGTCATGATCTCATGGTTCATGAGATCGAGCCCCATGTCAGGCTCTGTGCTGATGGTGTGGGGCCTGCTTGGGATTTCTCTCTCCCTCTCTCTCTGCCCCTCCCCAGCTCATGCTCTCTCTCTTTCAAAATAAATAAATAAACTTAAAAAAAATTACCTCTGACCCCTCTTTTTCCCTACGTACTTGTGATGGTTAGTTTTATGTGTCAACTGGGCCATGGGATATCCAGATATCTGATTAAACATTAGTTCTGGGTGTCTCTATGAGGGTGTTTCTAGAAGAGATTAGCATTTGAACTAGTGAATTGAGAAAAGTAGACAGTCTTCCCCCTTTGGGGTGGTATAATCCAAGACACTGAAGGCCTATAATAGAACAAAAAGGCAAAGGAAGTTTGGACTGCCTTCCTTCTGCCTGACTGCTTAGTATAGGACATCTATCCTGCCCTTTATCTCCTGGTTCTCAGGCCTTCAGATAACACCACCAGCTGGCCCAGTTCTCCAGCTTACACGCATCAGATGGTGGGACTCCTCCGTAATTGGGTGAACCAATACCACATAATAAATCTCTAGCTACATAGACACATTTCATTGGGTCTGTTTCTCTGGAGGACTCTGACTAATACAGTACTTATTTTTATTTCCTCTGTTGAATCTACCTAAACTTCCTTTTCCATCAGTACTCTTTCTTAGCTTATACCCTCAATTTGTTGAGGAGCACATCATCAGGTAACTTCCTAAAAATCTACATGGGAAGGTAGATTTTTAAAGCACTTGTATATCCGAATGCTTTATTATTGGATTGATCATGTGGCTGAGCATTATATTTTGAATCGAAGACATTTTCTTTCATACTTCAAAGATATTCATCCATTTTCTTTTATCATTTGCTGTTACTGTTGAAAACTTTGCTGCCAATCTGGATCTCATCCATTTGACCCTTCTCCCACCCTCCAATCCTGCCCCCATGTCTGGAAATGCTATTTTCCCACAACCCAAATTCCACGCTGTTATGTCTAGGTGTGTACAAACATTCACTAAGCCTTCTTGTCATCAGGTAGGTTCTTTTTTTGTAGGAATTTATATGTTTCACTACTTAATTTATAGTGATTCTCTAGTGACAAATGCCAACATCAGAGTGAGATCTTCCTTGACCACCCAGATAAAGTTGTAGAAATGCCCAGTGCTCAATCTCTCTTCCTTCCTTGCTTTATTTTTATTCAGAGCACACACCAGTCTCTAAACCACTGCATAATTGGTATGTCCAGGTGGTTTAGTCGACTAAGCATTGGACTCTTGATTTCAGCTCAGGTCATGATCCCAGGGTCATGGGATCGAGCTCCACATCAGGTTCCAGGCTGAGTGTGGGGTCTGCTCTGAATTCTTTCTCTTCCCCTCCCTCTGCCCCTCCCCACTATGCTCTCTCTCTCTCTCTCTTTCTAAAATAAAATAAAAAATAAAACAAAATAATTCACTTACTTTTTTTTCCTCTTCTATCACTAGAATGTAAGACGACAGGGGGTTTGATCTTTTTTCTTCACCATTGTGTGCCCAGAACACTATCTGGGTCCTAGCAGGTATTTAATAAATCTTTGTTAAATAAATCTTTATTTCATATTCAAGGAAGAGGCAATAAAAACTCCCTCTGCATGTGTAGGGCTTGTCAACTGTCAGATTTCACTTCAGACTGAGTGACTGAGTTAAGGCAGATGGACATGAGGAGAGCTGGCCATTAAACCGGGGCCTCTCAGATGAGAGATTAAAGAATTTACACCCAACTTCTCCCCAAACAGTTCATTCTGAAAAACAATTCAGATAACAAAAATTTTTTTTTATAATTTTTTTTTTAACATTTATTTATTTTTGAGATAGAGAGAGACAGAGCATGAACGGGGGAGGGTCAGAGAGAGGGAGACACAGAATCTGAAACGGGCTCCAGGCTCTGAGCTGTTAGCACAGAGCCCGACGCAGGGCTCGAACTCATGGACCATGAGATTGTGACCTGAGCCGAAGTCGGCCGCTCAACCGACTGAGCCACCCAGGCGCCCCTCAGATAACAAAATTTTATTCAGAGTTACAAGTAAATAATTTTAAAATAATGTGTGGGGGGAGGATGTGGAAAGAGAAAGAGAAGAGAAATCGGAAGTAACTCCACCTAAACGGACGATAGGGGTGTTGGTGATGAGTTTTTATCTTTGTATTTTCCTGTACCTTTCAGTTTTTTCCGTTTATTATAGAAATTTGTAAAAGTCTAAAAGTTAATGGAATACGTTTCCCAGATGCTCTAGTGAGGATTATCCCCATGTTAGCCGTCTCCAGTGAACTGCTTTCATGTGAATATTGATTCACTTCTTCCTCTTCATTCCAAGTCACTACCTGATTCTACTCTCCAGTGTTCTCCATGTCCTTTTAACTCTTTAACCATCTGGAAATATCACTTTAATTTAGGCATAGGTTTATTTAGAAATCTTACATTTGATGGCATTAGCATTTCCGCTACCTAGGCAACAAAGTATGCGTTTTTTTCTCTAACATTTTTTCATTTTTAGCAAAGTGAAATCTCAAAATCTTTTAATAAACTTGTAAAAGAAAATCCAAACTTAAATATATTCCTCTTAAAGAAAAAAGTGAGGGGATAAGTATAAAGGGCTGCATATAGGACCATGTTTCTTAGAGAAAGCAGAATAAGCCTGGAAAGAGAGAAGAATGTATATTTCAAAATAAAACAGAAAACATCCTGAAATGTCAATGAAATCCACATCCAATTTTCAAAGTTCAATTAATTCCTTGAAGAGCATCCTGACTGAGTATACACACTGCATCTTAAATACACATAGACCCACATACACTATTTCTTCAATTCTGGAAGCAATGCATCTTCTTCTAGAAACATTCCAGTATTAAAAATGCAAATAAAGACTCCAGCAAAAAATGCCCTACCCTAAATTCTAAAGATAACTTCTCTAGGATGCAATTTTGAATTCTACACTTTTACTTAAAAATTATGGTGCAAACACTATCATATCATTTAAGTTCTTCAAAATCGGATTTTTTTTCCAGAACCATCAATGTACCATAGCCTAACCATGCCGATAAAATTTCTCACTTAATTTCTTTCCAGTTTTTGATATTATAAGTAGAATATAAAGAACATTCCTCTGCAAAAAGGATTGTCCACATTTCTTTTTTCATTTCTTTTTTTAAATGATTTTATTTTTATGTAAACTCGACACCCAGCATGGGGGTCCAACTCACAACCAGAGATCAAGAGTCGCGCACTTTACCGACGAAGCCAGCCAGGCACCCCTCTTATTCATTTCTAATGACAGAATTGTCGAAGAATCCTTGGGTCAAAGGACCAGGGGTTTTGAGGCTCCTAAAACACACTGCTGAATATCCCCCCAGGAGAATGGCACCATGGGACACTCCCTGCCCCAGGGTTACCTGACACTATCCACCTGCTGACCCTCTCTAGCCCTGACTTGACAATTCGGTGAGAGGTGATGTTTGGATTTGTGGGAGTATTAGGGACATTTAACTTTCTCTCCTTTTTTAAAACTATTTATAATTCCTCCATAAATTGCCTCTGCCCTCTTCTACATTTTTTTCCTAAAGTGCTAGTATTTTTCTTACAGATTCATAAAAACTGAGCAAAAATGTTGCCAACTCTTTGCCTGCCATCAGTGGCAAGCATTTCTCCAAGGTTGTCACTTAATGTTTTCTGTGACATTTTCTTTTTAGTTTAAGGAGTGATAGTTTTGATATACAGTGTTAAAAACTTTCTTTCATCAAATCTATTCATCTTTTCCTTGTTCAAAAAGTCCTTCTTCTGAGAGCAATCCTTACTTTCCTCCACTCTGTGTTGTTTTATTTGTGACATACGCTATGTTACAGGGACATGGCTGGAACTGATCACCGCGTGTGACATATGGCGCAAGGTAAGGATCCAGCTAGATATTTCCCATAATCCATTTATTGAGTAATCCTTCCCTGCTCTTGCTTTGTAATGTCACCTTTACAGTGTCTCAAATCATTCTGTCTAACAGGGTAATTTCTTTTTTTGAGGGCTATTCTCTTTTCTTGATCCCTGCTTGTGACGATACCACTTACCATATGTATCATCTGTCTGGTAGAACAAATTCACCCCTCCTCATTTGCTTTCCTTTCCAAATTTTCTTTTGCTGTTCTCATCTGTTTATTCTTCCAGCAAATCTCCCAAAGAAAAACTCCATCGAAAATGTATTGGAGTGCATTAAACCTAAAAATTAATGTGAGAAAAACTGATACATTTCTAACAGTCCACACAGACTCGCTGTATGCCTTTCTTCGTTCAAGCCTTATTTTCTGTTTCTTGAAGTTGTACTGCGATATTTTCCACAAAGGTCTGACACATTTCTTATTAAGCTTATATTTCTAGGTGTTTTATATTTCTGCCACTATTGTGAAAGAGATTTTTTTTCTCATTATATTTTCTGACTGTGGCTGATGTGTTTGACAGCCATTGATACTTATATTCATTCATCTTGCTGAACTCACTTCTAATTATTTTGTAGCTGATTCTCTAGGGTTTTTCTAGATATATGATCATATCATCTGCAAATAATGGTAACTTTGTTTCCTCCTTTCCGGTAATCACACTTCTTATTTCTGCTTTCTACTATTAAACAATAGGGAAGATAGAAACATTCTTGCTTTATTCCTGATGTTAATGGAAATGTCTCTATTGCTGTTTTCACATAAATAATGATATGAGCTACCAGTGTAAAATATTCTTTAATGTTTTAAGGAATGATTCTTCTATTTATAGGTAACAAAGAGATTTTTTCCATCAGAAATGACTTTACCAATGTCTTTCAAAATCTAATGATCATATGAGTTTTCTTTGTGACCTATCAATATGTTATAACAATACATTTCCTAATATTAAACTAAACTGACATTTTCTATTTGGTTGTGGTGGATTATTTTTTTCAAATATTTTTTTATACTTCAGCTGGTTGTTAAATCATTCAGAATTCTAAAATATATTAGTTCAGGGGTGCCTGGGTGGCTTAGTCAGTTAAGTGTCCTGCCTCAGCTCAGGTCATGATCTCACGGTTGGTTCCTGAGTTTGAGCCCCGCGACAGGTGAGTCCCGCTTCTCTCCTTCTCCCTCTCTCTCTCTCTTTCTTTCTGCCCCTCGTGGGATTCTCTCTCTCCCTCTCTTTCTGCCACTCACTCACTTTTGCCCTCTCTCTTTCAAAAAAATAAAAATAAAAAATATCAATAAATATCAATACAATTTTTAAAAAATTAGTTCGTTTCTTTTTATCCTATTTTGTTAGGCTTTCCTACTGGTAATAATAATGGCAGTTGTGATCATTTTGCAAGTGCTTACCACATTCCAAACACTGCATTTTGTCGTTATGATTTTTACAATATTTAAAAATTAGATATAGCATTATCTATATTTTACAGATAAGGAACTAAAGCCCAAAGAGGTTCTTAACTGAGGCTAGGATCACACAGCTGGAGAGAGAAGCCTGTCTCTACAGCTTGTACTGCATAGTTCTGGAGAGTTAAATATGAGTTGGGTAGTTTTCCATGCTCTGAAAGAGAATACACACAATAGGAAAAATCTGTTCCTTGAAATAATGAAAAGACTGATCCATATGCATACAGGAGGCAAAATCATGCTGTGAAAATACATGGGCTTTGAAACCAGAAAAATGCTAGTTTGAATTCCAGCTCTGTCCATTACTTAGTACCACTCAATAAATAGGAATTATGGTCATTATAAAAAGTCTTGTCCCCAAGCCTTCTTTGACAACATTTTCCACTTACACCTGGGTCTTTTTCTAATGTTTTTCCATAATACCCTATTGCCCCAGGAAGGCAAGCATTTCATGTAGACGATGAAATGTATTATTTCAGTCATATGTATTATTCTCTGATAGTCTTAAAATCTCTATGTTTGTTTTTATATCCTCCTTGGTCTTTGGTATTTAATTGTGTGCCCCCTTTTGTCTCAACTCAATTTTCTAAACATTTGTCTATTGTTTTCTTTTAATAGCCTTTTTCTTTTAGAATAGTCTATTTCTTTTAGAATAAGCTGAACAATGGTCCCCAAAGTGTCCATGTCCTAATCTCCAGAACTGGTAAATGTTATCTTGTATGGCAATAGATTATCTGCAGATGTGATTAAATTAGGGATTTTATGCTGGGGAGGTTATTCTGGATTATCCAGGTGGATCCTCTGTGATCCCAGGCTCCTTATAAGAGGGACATGGGAAGGTCAGACAGAGGACAAAGCATTATGATCCCAGAAAGACAGATTAGAGAGATGTAGCCACAAGTAAAGGCATGTGGGCAGCCTCTAGAAACTAGAAAACACAAGGGATGGAATTTCCTCTGGAGCCTCCAGAAGGAACCAGCCCTGTCAGCACTTGGACTTTAGTCCCTAAGACTCATTTTGGACTTCTGAACTCCAGAACTGTAAGAGAATCAGTTGTGTTATTTTAAACCAATAAATCTGTGGTAATTTGTTACAGCAGCTATGGGAAACTGGTGCAAATAGTTTTAGATGGACAGAAAAGTTGCAAAGATAGTACAGAATTTCCATTTACTCCATACCCAGTTCCCTCTATTGTTACTATCTTACATAAGTATGATACATTTGTCACAATTAATGAACCAATACTGATAGGTTACTGTTAACGAAATCCATACTTCACTCATATTTTCTTAGTTTTACAAATGTCTTTTCTCTGTTTTAGATTTGGATCCAAGATATCACATCACAATTAGTAGTCATGTCTCCTTAGGCACCTCACGGCTGTGACAGTTTCTCACATGTTTTGATGACCTTGACAATTTGAAGAATACTGACCAGACATTGTTTAGAATGTTCCACAGTTGGGATTTCTCATGACCAGGCTGGGATCATGGGTTTGGGGGATGAGGACCACAAGGATAAAGTACCATTTTGATCGCATCATGTCAAAGATGCATATTGTCAACATGACTTATCACCATTGATATTGACCTTGGTCACCTAGCTGAGGTCATGTTTGTCAGTTTCTCCACCATAAAGATACTCCATTTCCTTCCTTTGTCTGGTGTTTTTCAAATAAGGAGCTTTTAAAATTTGTTCATTCCACTGGTTTTGTTTGCTTTGCTTTGTTTTGTTGCTTAATAAGTAGTTAATGTCTGCTTTAATCTTAATGGATTTTTTTCTGTCATGTTTGTGGTTCCTTTTTTATTCTTTTTCTAATTTATTCAGTTATATCCTAGGTTTACTTCTTTTTATTCTTTTTAAAAAAATACATACAGTGTTTAAGGACACATGATCTCTGATTGTCAAGGGGTTGTTTGCTTTCTTAAACATTTATTATTAATAGTGGTAAAAGAATGTATTTTATATAACTTCTGCCCTTCGGAACATTGTCAGTTTTTCTTTTGGTCTATTATATGATTACTTTCTGTACTTTCTATATTTCCATGAGTGCTTTGAAGGAAGTTATGTTTTCTGCTTGCAAGCTATAAACTAAACACTAAATTTGCTGTGGATCGGAACATACTTGTTTTGAATACTCAACTCCTCAAATAGGGCCTGACACACAATAGGACTTCACTAAATAATTATGGAGTCAATGATTATAAAATTTTGACACCCCTGTTGTGACAACCAAAAATGTCTCCAGACATGCCCAACTGTCCCCTCGTGAACAAAATCACCCCCAGGAATGAACTACTGCTCTAAGATAATATGATTATCCACATAGAAAATCTCAGAGAATCTGCTCCAAAAGTATCAGAATTAGTGTTTGAGTTCACCAGGTTTAATTGATACATATAAAATCAGTATTTTAAAAAATTACATTCCTATGTAGTGGGAATACCATATACAGTATAAACACTTAGAGAAAATAGTTTTAGAACAAAGAACATCAACAATAGCAATAAAAATTAGAATAAATTTAATAAAAGATGTGCAAGAACTTATGAAGAAAATAACAAAAATGTAATGAAAGATGTTAGAGAAAACCTAAGAACAGAAAGATTCACCATTATCCTGTGAGAAGACTCATTATCATTGAGAAAGCATTTCTTGCCAAATGCTCTATAAATGCAATGCAGTTCTGATCAAAACCCAACAGGGAGTTGACTCTGAAATTTATATTGAGGAGCATGGAATAAAGACAGCTAAGCCACTTTTGTAGAAAAATGATTTTGGAGTCTTGCTATAACATACATCAAATTTTACTCCAAAGCTAGAGAGTAATCAAGAGTGTAAGCAGAGATGGGTAAATAGAACTAGGGAACAGAATAGATATTTCATTTGTAAGACCTGCATATATATGGAAACTCAATAATGGCAGAGGAGGCTTTTAAAACCTTGGGCAAAGTCAGTAATATACTGAGATAACTGACCTTATCTTTTGAAAAGATTCTTTTTTTGTTGATGTTTACTTGTTATTTGTCTTTTACCACTATAATGTAAGCTCCATGAGTGCAGGGTTTGGATCTGTTTCCTTCACAGCTGTATTTAAATGTTGCCTTGGATAACTACTATTCATTTATATTACAGTTCATCAACCTAATTTGCTTTTGTTTTTGAGGGTTTGTGGCTTCCTTTTCATTGCAGTAATCCCAAAGGACAAAATGTCTTACACCTAGTTCCTCCACCATTGGTAGACTATGGTTCTTGTGATAGCTTGAACAGTGGCACTTTATGCTACTGAGTGGTTATGCTCGCACACATATCCTTCAGCTAAGCTGGCTAGAGCATGGCCATCATCAGGCCTGCACCAGGCTGAGCCCCTGAATGAGGCCAGTCATTCCACCCTCTCAGAGGAACGACATTCACAATCCAACATGGTACCCTCAGTCAGGACCCTCTCTCACAGGTAGAAGCGCAAAAGAGCTTTCCTAAGAGAAACAGGGGCCAGTGGGTAGCTCAGGACAAATTCATTAACCCTCCTGGAATATTGAGTGAATCTACATGCCTCTCAGATATTATTAATTCACTTACCAAGAATTTGTGTGTTCCCTTTACTAATGGCCCTCGTCCTGAGTGTGGAGGTTGGGGACCCCACCTAGACATCCCGTCTGATATTAGTCTCTTGGTGCTTCATGGGTTAGTCTAAAGACAATAGAATCTATTTCCACTCCAGGAAAGAAACCTCTTCATTTTATAGTCTAAGAAATGAATACATGGAATGATAGAGTGACTCATTCCAGGAAGCAAACTGGTATGTTCGAAATAGGGGTGGTTGGGTATAGTGAAAAGCACTTGGTTCTCTGAAGTTAGAAACATCTGAATGTGAATCCTGCTTTAGCAACTTATCAGCTGAGTGACCTCAGGGAAACTACTTCACTTTCCTAAACCATTTTTCTTACTTATAAATTGAGAAGGATAATATCTTTGCACGATTGCTGTGAAGATAAAAGACAAAGTATATAAAGTATCTGGCATGTACTAAATTTAACTGTAGGTTTCCTGTTTTTTTCCTTAATTTTATTACATGCCTCTTTCTACAAAACTAATCTTGAAAGTAGGATCTAGGTTGTTTTAGTCCCCTGTATTCTCCATAATACCCAACCCAGTTCAGAGCATACAGTGGGGGCTCCAGAAATACATCTTTAACTGGAAAAGATTGTTTTCTGAAAAGACAACATTCATTTAAATGAACAGTGAATTTAAATCTACTCTCGTGGGGCACCTGGGTGGCTCAGTCAGTTGAGCCTCCAATTTCAGTTCAGGTCACGATCTCACCGTTCATGAGTTCAAGCCCCGCATGGGTGCAGATCCTGCTTTGGATCCTCTGTCCCCATCTCTGTCTGCCTCCTCCCAGCTCATGCTCACTCTCTCTCAAAAATGAATAAACAGTTTTTAAAAACTAAAATAAAAAAAAATCTTTGTATTTTGCCAGTTTCACTATGATATGTCGAGGTGTTGATCTGTTTTTATTGATTCTGACAGGAGTTCTCTGTGCCTGCTGGACTTAGATGCCTGTTTCCTTCCCCAGACCGGGGAAGTTCTCAGCTATAATTTGTTCAAATAAACCTTCTGCCCCTTTCTCTCCCTCTTCCTCTTCTGGAACTCCTATGATACGAATATTATTTTGTTTCATTGAATCACTTAGGTCTCTGATTCTCCCCTTGTGGTCTGGTAATTTTCTTTCTCTCCTTTTCTCAGCTTCATCATTTTCCATAATTTTATCTTTTATTTCACCTATTTTCTCCTCTGTTTCTCTCATCCTTGATGTCACTGCATCTAGTTTATTTTGTACCTCATTTACAGCATTTCTTTTAAAAAATTTTTTTAATGTTTATTTATCTTTGAGAGACAGAGAGAGAGAGAGCACATGAGCAGGGGAGGGGCAGAGAGAGAGGGGGTCACAGAATCTGAAGCAGGTTCCAGGCTCCCAGCTGTCAGCACAGAGCCCGACGTGGGGCTCAAACTTACGAATCATGAGATCATGACCTGAGCCAAAGTCGGACACTTAACCAACTGAGCCACACAGGTGCCCCTACAGCATTTCTTAATCCATTGTGACTACTTCTTAGTTCCTTGATCTCTGCAGCAATAGAGTCTCTGCTGTCTTCTATGCTTTCTTCAAGCCTACCTATTAGTCTTATGACTATTATTCTAAATTCTTGATCAGAAATATAGTTTATATCTGTTTTGAGCAGTTCTCTGGCTGTCATTTCTTCCTGGAATGTCTTTTTAGGAGAATTCTTCCATCTCCTCATTTTGGCCAGTTTTCTGTCCTGCACATGTTTTAATATCTTCTTATGTGTCCTGCCCCTGCCAGCACTACTATATTAAAAAGAGGTCAGACACTGTCCAGGGCCTGGCACTTCAGAAAATGTTTTTGGAGGGTGTTACGTGCACTCTGTTGTTGCGTCCTGGCTGCTTAATCTCACTACTTGTGGTGGTGGATTGGACCGCCCGCCAGGTGTGCTTTGATTTGTTCCTTAAAGTAATCCTGGAAAGGAGGAAAAGGAGAGGGGAGGGGAGGAAACCTTATCCCAAACTAAGAGAGAAAACGATAGGGGTGGTTAGAAACACCAGGCAGAGAATCAAAGAATTTATAGGGCTTAATCCAGAAAGAGAGAGAGGAAGATAAAGAAGAAGGAGATACAGAAAAAGTGCAAAAAGAATATAGTAAAAAAAGCCTGATTAGAAAAACAACCAGACGAGAGAAGGAAAAGAGAGAGAGAAATTAAAATTTATAAAATCTGCTCTTTTGTTTTTTCCATTCTTATTGCTATATTATGTTCTTATCTTTTACATATATTCCCAAATGTGAAAAAAAAATATCACATAAATAAAATGTTAGTAATGAATAAAATTTCTAGCCTATAAGAGGGTAGTGTTCTTGAACAAGATTTAGGAGCTTATATAGTTTTAATCCATAGAAAATAATTAAGTTCTTCCCAATGTTAATTTATATTTTAGTATAAAAACTCCACATATCAGAACTGCAAAGATTTCCAGAATCATGCCAGAGGGTAGCTTCTAAGTTTATTCTGGCACGACGCCACTCACAGGGTGAGAAAAAGTTCATGATTTTCCATTGTGTGAAGTCACATGTACAAAGTCCTTTTGTCCAAGTGGCCTTGTCATGTGACACTGCTAAATATTTTTCACTTGGCCTTCCAATCACGTCCAAAGTGTCATACTCTTAGAAGCAATTTGATGTATGAATAATGGAAACCCGAGGTGAAGCTCAAAGCAGTGACCAGTTAGTGGGAATTGTACTGCGTCTAGTGAACGAAACGCATAAGTCTCCGAGTTTCCTTAGAACATGGGCAAGGTGAGGAAAATTCAGATTGAGAGCTGAATTCATTCTAGGGCTAAGAGGTAAAAATAGAACACTGGTCGGGTTATTGGAGGACAAAGAGGGAACGAGTTTATCTTGCTTGAGAACAGAGTTTGAATGAGAATGGAGTTCAGAGCATTTTAGGACTCCTCCATTTTACCAAAAAGAAGCAAAAGCAAACTGATCATTTATTACAGAGTAGAAGGCAAAGGAATTGGGATTTATTTTCCCACATGGCATAAATAAAAACATGCAACATTTTTCGTGTTTTGGAAAATAATCAAAAAGGGCTATTTGGCAGGAATATTATTTTGAAATTCCTGATGTAAGCCACTCATTTTCGCCTTCTTAGGCAGGCAGACCCGACTCCCCTATAGCTGTTTAATCACAGGAACTCACAAAGGCCTGTGTCTGCTTGTTTTATTCTGCGGATTCTCAATCAGCCCTTGTGAATGCTTGTTTTGACACTGGCCGTTAGCAATTCTGTGTGCCCTGTCCAAGCTCCTCCTTTCCTCCAGTAACAAATCCTCATTAGACTTCAATTTTTCAGCCATTTAAACCCTGACTACACATTTTAGAATATTATCTAGCTCATCTATTTCCCAAAATTAGACGGTAATTTTCTCAATAAAAGATACAATTGTTGTGATATATCTCTATCATTTAATGTGCTAAAACAATATCCTTCTAAGAGCAATGTTACTATGCATTTTACAATTGCTGGACAGCAGAGGTGGGGGTTGTTTTCTTTAAGGATTTCTTGAGAAGGGGTCATGTTCCAAGTCCTTCTTATATAGTCTAAAAGAAATAAATGAGATTAAAAAGAAGTTGCAAGCAGATGAAATATTCCTCTAGTGGTATTTATTATGGAAATGATTTCTGGGGTCCCTGATGAAATCTGCTCCTTTTGCTTCTTTCCCTGGCTAATCGGGTGACTAGATCCAAGGCCACTTTAAGACCAAATGAAGGAAACACACACAAGTCCCACGGATCTCTCTGGGAAGGTTTCTAGCAGTCCTAGACATCCAATTCTTTGCCATTTTGCAGGAGGTCTTGGGGACCCCAGATTCTCTTTTCATGGCACCCTTGTGGATAATGATCTTATTGATTTAAAAATGATGGTACTGGGGCTCCTGGGTGGCTCAGTCGGTTAAGCGGCCGACTTCGGCTCAGGTCATGATCTCGCACTCCGTGAGTTCGAGCCCCGCGTTGGGCTATATGCTGACAGCTCAGAGCCTGGAGACTGTTTCAGATTCTGTGTCTCCCTCTCTCTGCCCCTCCCCCATTCATGCTCTGCCTCTCTCTGTCTCAAAAATAAATAAACGTTAAAAAAAAAATGGTGGTACTAGGGGTGCCTGGGTGGCTCAGTCAGTTGACTGTCCAACACTTGATTTCAGCTCAGTGCATGGTCCCAGGGTCGAAGGATCAAGCCCTGTGTCAGATTCTGTGCTGAATGTGGAGCCTGCTTAAGATTCTCTCTCTCCCTCACCTCTCTCCTTGACTCATGCTCTGTCTCTATCTCTCTCTCTCTTTCCAAAATTAAGAAAAAAAAATGACGGCTCTGCAATTTCTAGAGACAGTAGTGATCTGAATAGGGAAAGTGATGTTTTTTGAAGCTGCACAAATTTCCAGAGAAGATAAAGAAAACATCAGTTGGCCATCTCAATGAATTATTTTCAAGAAGTTCATGGAGATTATGGGAGGGGTAGACACCCCAGTATCTCCCAAACTCACATACACTGGCATTTATTCCCCTTCATGTATTTCTCCTTGATAATAACCCCACACACACCTCTCTGACAATCAACCAAACTGAAGAAACCTACCGCACTACAGTCAAGAACAAGTCATTCTGTACTAATAAAAGGTAAATTCTAGGAATCATATATTTCGTAGAGTTCTGCTTTGCCTAACTTTTGAGGGCAGGGGGAGAAGAATACCCTTTTATCTCTTAAGATTCAGTATGTGGAGCTAAGGCCAATGTGATGTTTTCAATATTTGATATTTGAATCTAACAATATGAGTTTTCTTTGTCCGTTATAGCTTACAAGGTGCTTTCTTTTATATAATGTTGTTTGTCAAAGAGAAATCATCAGAGATGTGACAGGGGTATACAAGATCATAGAATAAAGAGCATCCATTTATTGTTCCTGCTGGTGAGACATTTAAAATGTTACTTTGTATTAAAACAAACACATCTATTATTAACTATAATGCATAATTCACATGAATTTCTCAGATAAAACATGAGACTTCAAAGGAATGTCATATCTAAAATTTGCAGCTATGAGCTTTGCCCATAGCTTGCTAAGAGCAGTAAGGGTTCTTGGTGGAAATATGAGTGGCATAAGTATGTATTTTTCTTATTTTATTTTCCCAACATGTACATTAGATAGCATGTGTATCCCTTTACAAAACAGAAAATTAAAGCTTGGGAGGTTGAACACTTCTCCAAGTCACTTTGCCACTTCTTACTTGACAAGGCCCTTTCTGGCTGCTTCTCCAGGAGTAAGACTAGTCTACAGTGGTTTTCACGGTGTGGTAGACTGAATAATAGCCTTCCAAAGATGTCACATCCAAACCCCCAGAACTTGTGAATATGTAACCTTACATGGCAAAAGTGATTTTGCAGATGTGATTAAGTTAGGGGTTTTGACATGGGGAAATTATTCTGGACATTCATGTGAGCCTAATACAATCATAGGATCCTTGTAAGAGGGAGGCATGAGGATCAGAGTTAGAGAGAGGAGAAATAAGGATGGAAGCAGAGGTCAGAGAAGAGACAAGATGCTGCGCTTCTGCCTCTGAATATGGAGGAACAGACCCCAAGTCAAGGAGTGTTGACAATCCCTCAAAGTGGACAAGGAAGTCATAGCAAGAAGACAGGTTCTCCCCAAAGCCTCTAGAAAGGAACACAGCCTTACCAACGTCTTGATTTTAGCCCAGTGGGACCCCTTTCATACTTCTGACCTGCAGAGGATAAGTTTCTATTGGTTTAAGCCATTAAGATCGTGATAGTTTGTTATAGAAGCAACAGGAAATTAATACATCTGGTAAGGCCCTGATAGTCCCCCAATTTTCCTCTCATCATTGTCTCTTAGTGGTACCTCATTGTTTTATTTTAATAATTATAATTTGTCACATTGCTACATACACATAGCTTTTAGCTCTATTAAGAGTTCCAAGGGGCACCTGGGTGGCTCAGTCGTTCAATCATCCAACTCTTGATTTCAGCTCAGGTCATGATCCCATGGTCATGAGACTGAGCCTGCTTGGGATTCTTTCTCTAAATAAATAAATAAATAAATAAATAAATAAATAAATATTAGAGTTCCATAAGTTTTTAATTTCATTAAAAGACAAATGGACAAGTGTGGATGAGAATGTAAAGAAATTGGGCCTCTTGTACATTGCTGGTTGGAATGTAAAATGGTATAGCCACCAAGGAAAAGTTTGGTGGGTTCACATTAAGTTACACATGGAATCATCAAATGACCCAGGAGTTCCACTTCTGGGTATATACTCTAAAATACTGCAAACAGGTGTTCAAACAAAAACCTGTACACAAATGTTCACAGCAGTGCTATTCGCAATAGCTAAAAGGTGGAAACAAACCTAAATGTCCATCCACTGGTGAATGGATAAAGAAAATGTGGTATATCCATACAATGGACTATTATTCAGTCATAAAAAGAAATGAAGTAATAATATATGCTGCAGTGTGGTTAAACCTTGAAAACATTATGCTAAGTGACAGAAGCAACTTACAAAAGTCCATATATTGTTTGATTCCATTTGTATGAAATATCTAGAGTTCATAAATTCATAGGGGCAGGAAGCAGATTTGTGATTTCCGGGTGCTGGGAGGAATGAGGAATGGGGAGTGACTGCTTAATAGGTTACAAGATTTCCTTTTGGATTGATGAAAATATTCTGGAGATGAGATAATGGTGGTGGTTGCACAACCTTGTGAATGTGGTAAATATTAATGGTAAATTTTACATGATGTGTATTTTACTGTAATAATTTTTTTAAATTTTTTTTATGTTTATTTTTGGGAGAGAAAGACAGAGCATGAGCGGGGCAGGGGCAGAGAGAGAGGGAGACACAGAATCCAAAGCAGGCTCCAGGCTCCAAGCTGTCAGCACAAAACCAGATGCAGGGCTCGAACTCAGGAACCTCAAGATCATGACCTGAGCCAAAGTAGGAAGCTTAACCAACTGAACCACCCAGGCGCCCTTGTAATAATTTTTAAAAAAGACAAATGGAAGGGTGTCTGGATGGCTCAGTTGGTTAAGCATTCGACTCTTGATCTCAGCTCAAGTCTTGATCTCAGGCTTGTGAGTTCAAGCCCAGCATTGGACTCTGCACTAGGCATGAAGCCTACTTGAAAAAAAAAAGACAAATGGAAGTAAAAATCTTTGAAGTTGAAATGTGATAAAGTATCTGACCCCTGTCACACTGATCTGTAGCTCCCAGTTCTCTAATCCAAAAGTGTCCAGTTAAAACTTTGATTTGGGGGAAACTGATTATTTGAATATTTGCTGCATATTTCCAAATAACATGCTTATAGTATACTGTCATCTACTGATTTATAAACTTTGACATCATCTATTGCTTTCCAATTATAGGTAAGGGTTTCGTTTGATTTTCAGCAATTATATTTTGAATACCCAAGAACTTTTTTGTTCTTTGGCTTTATGCTTTTGCACTATATCGTTCTTCCTAATCAATGCAATATCTTCTTTCTCTGAGAATGTACGATTATTTTCAGTTTTATTCTGCGCCTGCCTTGCCTCTGTTTCGTCCAAGTTCTTTCTTCTTGTTTATTTGCTTCCTTCTGTGTCCTTCATGTTGAAGACTGTCTCTAAAAGTCTATGATCCTTGACTGTCTGTTCATGTCTGAGTGAGGCACTAAAAAGTTGGCTGGCAGTTCTTAGCACTGCAGAGTAATAAGGCCAGTTGGAAATTTTATGAGGAAGCATCTTTAAAAAAAATTTTAATGTTTATTTATTTTTGAGAAAGAGAGTACACAAGGCAAGGGAGGGATGGGGACAGAGGGAGACAGAGGATCCAACCTGAGAGTCTGATGTGGGGCTCGAACTCACGAACCTCGAGGTCATGACCTGAGCTGAAGTCAGAGGCTTAACTGAATGAACACCCAGGTGCCCCGTATGTCAGTATCTTAAAGTGTCTTCTCTGGGGACACTTGGTTTCTGCAGAGAAAAATTCTTTAAATTTGTATTCTTGTGTGCAGTGGGGGTGGACGTAATATACCTGACTGCTGGCCCTTTGGGTTTTCCATTAATAATTCTTTCCCTTGCCCTCCACCAAGCACCTGTCTGGTTCCATTTCTCCAGGGAATAAACTGCTGGTCTTCTGAGAAAAGCTTAGATGTTTAGCAGATTTTCCATCAGTCCCCTATTTCCAGCCTGGGGCTTTATCCACACCTTCTACAGCCCGATCCTGTTAGCGTTCTCCTTCCCAGATGCCTGCCAGGCAAATGAGTGCATTTCTCAGTGGTATTCATTCCGCTAGGACGTAGGTCACGGTTTTGTTGACTCCTTTGTCCTCTGTCAACAATTTGCTGGTATTTTTTGCTCATGTTTTTATTCCTTTACTTCACTTTAGTGGGATTCCCATAGGGAGATAAGATAATTTGGTATGTTTACTTTACTGTTTTAACTGGAAATCAGATGTGTTTGCTTTAGGTGGGATATCGGCATGCTCACTCATCCTGTCTCAGGTGTTCCTCACAAACATTCTGTAAATATGGCTGATATGATTGTCTGAAATTTCACAGCTAAGGGAATGGAAATTCAGAAAAGGCTTAACTTGCCCAAGCTGATAAGTGAAAAAGCCAGGATTTGAATGCAAGTCTTTAACTCTAAGGATCTTTAGTAGTAATGGTAATATTAATACCAAGAAAGGCTAACAGTTTTATAACACTTACTATGTATGGTATGCAGAATAATGGCCCCCAAAGGTGTCCATGGCCTAATCCCTGGTACCTGTGAATATGTTATGATACATAGCAAAGAAAAATTAAAAGTACAGATGGAATTAGTTTTGCTAATCAGCCAATCTGCTAGGGAGATTATCATGGACTATTTGGGTGGGCCCAGTATCATCACAAGATTCCTTGAAAGTGGAAGAGGGAAGTAGAAAAGAGGAAACAGTCAAAAGGAGATGTGACTATAGAAGACACAGAGAGATGCACTGTTGTTGGCTTTGAAGATGTAAGAAGGGTGCCCATAAGCCAAGAATATGAATGCCCTGTAGAAGCTAGAAAAGGAAAGAGAACAGAGCCTCCCCATGACCAGAGTCTCCAGAAAAGAACACAGTCTTGTCGATAATTCAATTTTAACCCAGTGAAACCCGTGTCGAGCATTTGACCTACAGAACAGGAAGACAATAAATATGTGTTGTCTATGCCTCTATGTTTCTGTCAATGTGTTGTAGCTGGCATAGTAAACTAATACACTATTTGCTAGGAATTTTGAGATACCCATATAATAGAATACTTCTGAACAATAAGAAGGAACAGTGAAACATATAAAAAATGGATGAATCTTAAAAATATGCTGAGTGATGGGGCACCTGGGTGGCTCAGTCAGTTGAGCGTCCGACTTCGGCTCAGGCCATGATCTAGCTGTCCGTGAGTTCGAGCCCCGCGTCGGGCTCTGTGCTGACAGCTCGGAGCCTGGAGCCTGCTTCAGATTCTGTGTCTCTGTCTCTCTCTCTCTACACCTCCCCCACTTGCGCTCTGTCTCTCTCTCTCAAAAATTAAAAAAAAAAAATATGCTGAGTGAAAGAAGTCAGACACAAAAGAATGCACACTGTATGATTCCATTTGTAGAAAACTCTAGAAGAGACTAATCTAACCTGTAATGATAGAAAGCAAATCAGTAGTTGCTTGGGTTGGATATTTCTAGGTAAACTGGAAACAACTTCAAGGGAGCATTTTAGGATAATGGAAATGTTCTTTATCTTGATAGTATTGGTGGTTATACAAGTATATACATTTGTCAAAACTCACCAAAACGAACGCTTAATGTGAATACATTTCATTGCATATGAATTATATCTCCATATATTGATTTTTAAAAAATTTATGAAGTCCTATAGCTGAAGTTATAAGATAGTCCAACTCTAGAGTCTGTGTTCTCACCACAGGTAATGCCACCTATCATACTATTTGGTCACTATTAAATCCAAATCGTTGTCCCTAATTGTGTGGGTTGAAATCTTTTGACACACCTCTCATCAAGGGATGGAGTCTAGTTCTCCTTTCTTTGAATTTGGGCTGGTCTGTGAGCACTTCAATCAATTGAGTAAACCAGAAAGTGCACTATCCCAGTTCTGGGATAGCCTTTAAGAGACTGGAAGCTACTATATTGGTTTCTTGGGGCCCTGGGATGCCTTACAAGGTCATCTTGTAAGACCTTACAACGGTCTCTTCACAAAGACTGTTACGGCCACTGTTTGATGAATGCCTGAGAGGAAGCAGGTGGCCAATTAGGAGACTCTTGGCTCAGGTGGGAGATTGACGATGGCCCAGATTAGTCCAGAAGTAATGAGATGAGAGAAATGGGCATATTCAGGCTATATTTTGGAAAGAAACCTGACAGGAGCTGCTGAGAAACTGAGTGTTGGTGGGGAGGGAAGGAGAGAAATGCAGGACACCTAAGCTTTTGTCTTCAGCAACTGTGTGGTGCCAGTGAAATTGGGAAAGTGGGGGAAAAAAGAGGAAATCAAAACTTCTGGTCACTTAGCATGTTCAGTTCAAGATGCCTACTAGAGATTCAAGTGGAGATACCAATAAGACAGCTGGATATATGGTCTGAATTCAGGGAAGATAAGCATTTGGGAGTTGAATCAGTATGCAGAGAGTTACATATGTGGCTCCAACACTCAGTAGTTATGTCACCTTGGCCAATTCGTGTAATTTCTGGGTCTTAATTTATCTATAAAATGACAATAATATTGTCTCTTTCCTAGCGCTGTTATGAATTTTAATCAGATAATGCCTCTAAGGAATTTGGCACAATGCCTGGCACATAATAAGTGCTGAATAAAAGGCCCCTATGACCAGGGAATAGTGAAGGGAAAGACAACGGCAGGTGAAAGAGGTTGACAGTGGAGTGATCACGTCAGAAGTTTTAGGCACAGTAGATAGTGTTCAGTAAGTGGCTATTAGGGGCCTTTATGCAAGGAGTGATGTGACCCGGCATCGCTAACAATATCGACAGATTATTTAAGTATTCACAGTCGATATTGTTTTGTCAGACTGTAGATAAACAGTCTGGATTGTTGTAAACACAAACACACACATTTTAAAAACCCTGATTATATGAAAATGCGCTTAGAAATGATAACAAATGAAAACATTTTTATCTGAAAGGTATTAGGCTAGACGTGACAGTTCCTGAATCTGCAGTATTGTGAGGGTTTCTCTGCTATTCTGTGCGTAGCTCTATTTTGTACGTTGACTGTTCTTGAGGAGTAAGCAACAGGAGCTCAGGGACAGCTGGCACTTTGTAGCTAAGCAGAGTTCCGGGCCCATAAAGTGAAGCATCGGTGCTTTGTATTTCTCATGCTGCATTAACGCAGATGCCGAAGTCAGATGTTGCCCAACATTTCAGAAAATATCTTCATTCCGATGTAGCCAATGGCTTACATGTAGCCAGGAGATGATTCAGTTTCAGAAAAGTTACTTTTCGTAGAAGAACTACATAAATATCTAGTTATCGCACAAAATCTTGAGCTTGTTTGCTTTTCGGGGTAGGTGTGCTACTGATCATCTATATTTTCCTTACCATCGGCAGGCCCTGATGCGGTAACTGAGCAGAGGACCCTGGTGGTTCTGCTTTCCCATTTCTCTTTATTTATAGACTTGATGTAACAAGTGATGATGGGCCTCCACAATTCTTTCAGCTGTTCTTATTAAGCCCACGAGTGGGACAATTATAGTGTCACATCTGGAACACTACAGGGGAAGGTTTCCATGAAGCGCTGAAAAATCCCAGTGGCAACAGAAATGGGAATGCCCTATGATCAGTTTTCCAGTTAACTACGGCTGCGTGACAAAGTACCTCAAACCTTGGTGTTTTAAAACAGCAACCTTTTTATCATCGCTCACGATACTGTGGGTAAGGAGTTCAGGCAGCGGTCAGCTGGGCGAGTCGTATGATGCAGATGTGCCTGTACCGTGTGACGTTGTGTGGGGTCATTCAGTGGTGTTCACCCAGCAGTTGTCTGGTCTGGAAGGTCTAGAACATTTCCACTCACATACTTGGTGTCTTTTGGAGACTGGCAAGAAGGTGGGTGGGGCCAGCTGGACTGTCACCTCCTCTATGGAGTGTTAGGGCCTCTCCACGTGGTCTCTCAAGCAGGGTCTTGAGACACTCACTCCTTATAAACCTCCAGTGGCTTCTTCCCGCTACACTTAGGATAACAATCCCCGCCAGTTCTCAACCTCTCATTGTTTAGTATTGGCTTTTTGTTATTGTTGCCGTTGTTGTCTGGGAAAAGGAACTCAAAAGCAAGGAGTTGTGTCAATCATACTCTTTAGTTGGTACATTAACATCTTTCGTCCACATGAGACCCCCCCCCCCCCCCGCTTGTTTGTTAGTCGGTTGGCCTGTTTATCTCCTTTGATCCAAATTCCCCACCTGCATTTCCTCCCCGTAATGTGAGCAACCATTACTAATGTGTTTTACACATGTTATTATAAATTGTTTGTTGATGGCTTTATATACCCACGTTTTTAACTTATATAAATGATACTGTGGAGTAAATCACATTCGGCTTCTGACTTTTTTCACTGTGTCGTATTGCGGAGATCCCTCCCTGCTGCAAGTTGCGTGTCGCCTCTAGTCTGAGTCTTCTGGCTGCTCCATAGAACTCTCCGGTGCATCCATCACCTTAGACTATCTGCTCCCTGATGGACAGACAGACACCCAAGTTACACTGGCTCCCGTTCCTTGGCACCATAAGCAATAAATGTCACACTTCTGTGGACTTGTGTGAGAATTATTTTACAATACATACCAGAGTGAAATTGCTGGGTAATCTTGTATGTTTAATTTGAAATGTACTGCTAAATTGCTCTCCTGAATGCCTACAGCCTCCGTTCCCCCCAGTAGTGCATAACGGGGCCAATATCTCCCCCTGCCAATGTCCCTGCCAGCATTAAGCATTATCCAGCTTTCTGAATTTTGCCACTCAAATAGGTGGGACGTTTATGACAGCTAATGAATTTGAGCATCTTTAGTGTGCCCTTTTGGCTTCCTCTTCTGGGATTTGCCTGATCATGGCTTTTGCCTATTTTTTCCACCAGGGTTATTGATTTTTCTTGCTGATTTTGCAAGACTTTCTTGTAAATGCTTATAAATGTTCCCTGATTGATGTAAACAATGAAAATATTTTCTCCCAAGCTATCATCTGTCAACTTTATCAGTGTTATTCCTTATTCGAATAGCAAGTCTCTGCTTTGATAAAATTAATTGTTAGCACTTCTGAATATTTTTAAGCAGTACTTTCTCACCACCAAGGTGCAAATAATAAGGGCTTCTTGTTTTTCCCTTCCAATGTGTGCACCTCTTTTTTCCCCTTCTGACAGCTTGGAAAAGACCTCCAGTGTTATGGAACACACTGGCAATGATACTGAGTACCCTTTTCTTGTTCCCAATCTACCAAGAGGTACCTCTTGAGGTTTTCCAGGAGTACAGTTTTTGTTGTGGGTTATCAGTTAAAGTGAGTCCCTTCAGTTCCTTGTTTCCTGATAGGCTTAGCATAAATAGGTATTGACTTATTTGTGGTTGATTAAATGCTTTTCTACATCCTTTGAGATTAATAATATGTTAATAAATATAAATATTTTAATATGTTAATAAAATTCTGTTTTAAAATGTTTTAATAATAAGTTAATAAATATTTAATATTTTAATAATATTTTTACAACACTCTACTAATGTGGTAAATTATATTGACAGATTTTCTGATGTTAAACCATCCCTCCATTCCAGGGATAAAAGGGATAACTAATCTCTTATTGAGGATTTTTGTGTATGGCTGTAAGTGTGATAAGCCTATCACTTTCTTTGTCTATGTGTTTTTCGCGCTATCCTAAAATACCTGTGAAGTCAAGATTACGCTTACCTCACAGAATGGTCTGGGCAATTCATTTCCTGTTCTGTAATATTTGTATAAAACGGATATTGGCTGTCTCTTCAAATGTTAGTTAATACTAATGTGTAAATCCATCTGAGATTTGGGGAGATGGTTTTTCTTTTAGCAGGTAATTATTTTCATTTCAGCAGATGATTACTGGTGTTTGCTGATGTATTTAAGTTCTCCATTTCTTCTTGTGCTAATTCTGACATCTTGTAATTTCTTGGCATTTCTCCATTACATATAGATTTTCCGGTATTATAATACTCTTTTATTATTTTTTAAAATCTTGATTGAGACTGACATTATTTCTGCTTTTTCATTTTTTTATTCGCATTCCCCTCTATTATCTTTTATTATGCCAACATGAAATTGTAATATAACATACACATGGAGGAGTACAGATCATAGGCATATAGCTCTATGAATTTCTGTGAGGTACGTACCTAGGAATAGACATGGTGGATCAAACCTATGTATGGACAGAAACACATATGTACCAAAATTATCACACCAACATTATAATTGCCAAAAGTGATAATAACTTAAGCGTTCATCAATGGTAGAAGAGACAAGGAAATGTTATTATGTGTATACCATAGAATGTTATACAGCAATAAAAGAACAAACTAGTACCACACACAAAAACATGGGTAAAATGCACAAACATAATGTTGGGCCAAAGATACCAGACACAACTGAGTACATACTATATGATTTGATTTACATAAAATCCAATAAAGGCAAACCTAAGTTATGATTATGAAAATCAGAATAATGGTTAACTTTGTGGGAGTCGGGGACTGGAAGCATTCTAGGGTCCTAATGATGGTCTATATCTTGATCTGGTAGTGGTTATGAAGATGTGTTCATTTTATAAAATGCAATGAACTATTTGTAGTTATGATTTGCGTACTTTCCTATGTGTATAATACACTTTAATAAAACAGATTCAAAAGAGACAGCAACTATCACAGTGCTATACCTAAAAGCCTTATAAGTATCCCACACATTGTAAGAACATTTCATACAAAGTGATTTCAAGAAATTGAAAATCAGGGGCGCCTGGGTGTCTCAGTCAGTTAAGCATCCAACTTCTGCTCAGGTCATGATCTCACGGTTCATGGGTTCAAGCCCCACGTTGGGCTCTGTGCTGACAGCTCAGAGCCTGGAGCCTGCATCAGATTCTGTGTCTCCCTCTCTCTCTGCCCCTCCTTTGCTCGTTCTCTCTCTCCCTCTCTCTCTTTCTCAACAATGAATAAACATTTTAAAAAATTGTAAAAAGCACAATATTTATAAAGAAGTTATAATAGTCATAAACTTGCTTATGCCAAATAACATAGGAGCTTAATACATAAAGCAAACCTATTAGAACCTATTTAAAGTGCAATCAGAGTGAAAGATGTCAGGATAGTTCCTTCAGAATCAGAGAATCTGGTACTCGAGTAAAAATAAGGACAAGAGGGACTGAACAGCATATCAAAAAATACAAATTAATAAAATTTTAGATTGATTTTAAAAAGCTCTAGGGGAAAATATACAATTTTCATAAACCATAAAATATTTACAGAAATCAATAATATACATATTCATAAAGAAAACTTTATAAAGTGAGATTATAAATAACCCATCAAAATTAAGAATAATAATAAAATATTGACCAGAAGTAAAAAGCATTGGCTACAAAGGGGCGCCTGGGTGGCTCAGTCAGTTGGGCATCCGACTTCGGCTCAGGTCATGATCTTGCAGTCTGTGAGTTCAAGCCCCGCATCTGGCTCTGTGCTGACAGCTCAGAGCCTGGAGCCTGCTTTGGATTCTGTGTCCCCCTCACTCTCTGCCCCTCCCCCGCTTAAGCTCTGTCTCTCTCTGTCAAAAAATAAACATTAAAAAAATTTCTTTAAAAAAAAAGCATTGGCTACATGAAAATTAAGAAACATACTTTTAGGGATGCCTGGCTGGCTCAGTCAGTAGAGCATGTGACTCTTGATCTCCGGGTTCTTGAGTTCAAGCCCCGTGTTGGGCATAGAGCTTATTTTAAAAAACACACACACATATTTCTAAATAGCCATTAGATCAATAAGCTCTCAAAGCTAAAATCATTAATTCTGTATAGAAAGTAATGAAAAGGGAGAACATGTCATACATGAACTTACTTGACACAGCCAAAGGTGTACTCAGAGCTTTAAAAACAGTCATAATGCCCTTATTATTTTAAGCAAGAAAGATGAGGGGCACGTGATTGGCTCTGTCGGCAGAGCATGTGACTCTTGATCTTGGCATTGTAAGTTTGAGGCCCACGTTGAGTGTAGAGATTACTTAAAAATAAAATCCTTAAGGGGGCATCTGGGTGGCTCAGTCGGTTAAGTGTCTGACCTTGGCTCAGGTCCTGACCTCATGGTTCGTGGGTTCAAGCCCTACGTTGGGCTCTGTGCTGAGAGCTCAGAGCCTGGAGCCTGCTGTGGATCCTGTGTCTCCTCTCTCTGGCCCTCCCCCTGCTCATGCTCTGTCTCGGACTTTCAAAAATAAATAAGTGTTAAAATTTTTTTAATAAAATAAAATCTTTAAATAAATAAATAAGCTGAAAGATGAAGAAATTTGGTATCTACCTAGGATTTTAGAAAATGAATAGGAAAAGTTTTTTTTTTTTTTTTTTGCTATTTAGGAAGAGAGAATTTATAGAGATAAAAATTGAACCTAACCAAATGAGAAACAAAATTTAGTAGAACAATAAATGAATCCAAATGCTAGTATCTCAAAAGAATCAGTAATAGGCATAACCCATTGCAAACTTTCTTAAGGAAATAAGAAAGAAAGGTAGAAAAGATTACTAATGGAAAAAGAGACAAACTACAATATAGCAATTTTTTTTTAATTATAAAATGAAACTACACCCAACTCCTTGGCCACAAATCTGCAGATGTAGAGGAGATAGGTAATTTCTCAGTAAAATATAAATGACCAAAATTAACCACAGAAGAAGACATGAAAAACTTTGAATAGGCTAATTATCACAGAGGACACTAGAAAGGTCAAAAAGATCTTTCACTAAAAATGTTACCTACTGGTTTCATAGCTGAAATCTACCTAACCTTTAAAGAACAGCTAGTTCCAATGTTATTTAAATGATTCTAGGCCATAGAAAAAAATGCAGAAGCTCCTTATTGATTTTACAAAACCTGAACAACTTTAATACCAAAACTTTGTAAAGAAGGTACAGAAATAGATAACTGCAATCTTGCTTATGTACATAAATGTAAATTTTTCTTTTTCTTTTTTTTAATGTTTATTTATTTTTGAGAGAGAAAGAGAGAGAGAGAGAGCACAAGCGGGGGAGGGCAGAGAGAGAGGGAGACACAGAATCTGAAGCAGGCTCCAGGCTCTGAGCTGTCAGCACAGAGCCTATTGCGGGGCTGGAACTCACGAACCATGAGATCATGACCTGAGCCCAAGTCAGACGCTTAATCAACTGAGCCACCCAGGCATCTCCAAAATTTTCTTTTTAAAAAGACAAATAGTGGGGCGCCTGGGTGGCTCAGTCGGTTGAGCGCCTGACTTTGGCTCACAGCTCTGTGGGTTTGTGCCCCACATCGGGCTCTGTGCTGACAGCTCAGAGCCTGGAGCTTGCTTCGGATTCTGTGTCTCCCTCTCTCTGCCCCTAACTCACTTGCATTCTGTCTCTGACACTCCAGGTAAGGGATGGGACTTCCAGAAAGGCTGAGTGAGGAGCTCAGCAAATACTGTCCCAGAAAAACAATGATAAAACTGGACAAAATTGTTGAAAAAAAACCCACAATCATTTCAAATTCTAAAAATTAACCAAAGCATGCACAACAAGTTGAAAAGCATTATTTTCTCCTAGTTACATTCCTTGTTATGAAATCTCTTTTCCTGATACTCATATAGCCATGTCAACATTCTTTAGCTCAGTGCTTTTTATCTTTTTACTTGTAACCTATTTACGTCTTTAGGTGAAAGGTGGATTTCTTTTGTGTCATTTACACAAATGGACTAGGGTTAGGTTTAAATCTACCCTTTTGCTATTCGTTTCCTATTTGCCCCATCTCTCCTTTGTTCTTTTCTCCCCCTTTTACCTGCTTTCCAAAAAAAATTTTTTTAGTATTCCATTTCACCCACTACTGTGTATTAGGCACACCTGTTTTTCTTTTGTAGTTGCTTGGCAGTTGGTAATAGATATCTTCATCTCATCACAGTCTCCCTTCAAATAATTTTATAACATTTCTCATGTATTTTAAGAACCTTACAAAAGTGTACTCTAAACTTCTCCCCTCAAATACCTTGTTGGCCTACATTTTCATTCTTTCTATGTATGTTATAAACCTCACAATACATGTAAACACACCCGCCTCTCCCCCTGTGTCTCCTTGCTTCTGACCCCACTGCCACACTCCACTCACAATGCCTCTGACACCAGATGTGGGGGCGTCCCCATAACAAGCAATTCTGTGACACCACCTGGGGGTCCTACCATTTAACTTGGTTCTGCAGATAGCATTGGATCTCGCAGGTTAAGGGCTCAGTCCCATGAGACCACCATCTCCTATATTTGATATATATACTATATTTGACAGTTATTCAGATGCCCCTCCCAAGTCCAGGTGGCCACCTGTGTTCCTGATTGGCCATAAATCAGAGGTTCCGGGGACCCCCTCCTTGGGTTCAGTTAATGTGCTAGAGTGGCTCACAGAACTTAGGAAGACAGTTTAGTTACTGTTCACCGCTTCATTTGCCACTTCCTTGCAAAAGGACATGATAAAGGATACAGATGAACATCTAGATGGAGGAGATGCAGAGGGAAAGGTCTGGGGAAGGCTCGCGGGGCTTCTGTGCTCTTTCCAGGTGCACCTCTCCCTCACTACCTCCATATCTTTACCAAATGTGAAGTTCTTTAAATCCCACCCTTGTGGGATTTTTATGGGAGCTTCATCACATAGGCGTAATCAATCATTAACTCCATTTCCAGCCCCTCTCCCCTCTCTGGAGAAGAGAGGGGGGGTGGAGCTGGAAATCCAAGCTTCTAATCATGGCTTGGTCTTTTTGGTGACCAACTGCTGTTAATCCCATTCCTTGTAATTTTATGTCCAGTATGACACCGGAAAAAAATTAAGTAGGGAAGAAAGATAGACTCCGGGTGGATATTTTCAATATGGCGACCAGAGAAAAACCTTACAGGTGTCGTGAAATTTGAGCAGAGACCTGAAGAAAGTGAGGTGACGAGATCCGAGTCTGCTGTCCACAAAAGCAGGATTATGCAGTTAGCACTTTTCTCTTTTCTATTTAATTTGCTCTTTTCTTCTAATAGAGCAAGAATAACTTTCCATTGTCTTGTGTGTGTGTGTGTGTGTGTGTGTGTGTGTGTGTGTGTGTTTTGTCTCAGAGTCTCCTTAAATATGTTCTTTTACATTTTTATTTTCTATCTGGCTCTCTCCTGTCTTCCTTTCCCTTATTAACTCATGCTGCTTCTCTTGTAGCTTCTGTATCTATAATGGTTTTATATTACTTCCATTCTTTCCAAAGTTTTGACTATTCACTGTTCATCTTCTTTCACCTTATATTTGAACTTTTATCTCCCCTTCAATATCATATTTCTAGAGACCACATTTTCTTTAATTTACTTGCTATCAGGAGGAAACATAGTCTGTGGCCTATGTCTTTTTATCTGATTTTTGTTTCTCATGTACCTTTTTCTTTGTGGCCACTTTCTGATTATTAGTCAACATTGAGAGGGACCAATTCTAGACCAATTACTCACAAAAGTTTGCGTGGGAAGGGTTCAGAAACTGAGTAGAGATGAGGTAGCTTGGACTTAGGACTTTCTCACACTTTCTTGCCACATGCTGTCGATACTGCATGCTCTCAAATTCTAACGTTCTGGAGCTACCCTTGGGGTAAGCAGAAAGTTCACCTATTCTTATATGCAATGTTTTTTTTTTAAGTGGTGATTTAGTGACCCTTGTTCCTGGGTGTCTTCTTTATCTATAAGCTGTTGGGCTGATTATCACCTACCTTCATTCATCTATCCCATCGAATTGATAGCTTCTTGCAGAGATGAGAGGTCTTACTATTCATTCCCTCATCTTCTGCTTCTCTATGTTGTTAAACCATGCTTGGGATACTGTCAAACCTCACCTTCACCCTGTCGGACCTACTGATTCGAGAAAGTGAATAATGGTTTGGCCAAATAATGGCTTGGGCCAACTACTTCGAGGAAACCCATGTGCCGCTCAAGGTCTGTCAAGATATGTGCCCATTCTTGGTGTGCTCCTGTGTTTGGTCCACATAATACTATATTTGACTTGTTCCCTGGCATTGCTCTTGCTTTATTTCATGTTCTTCTCTATGGTTTGTTATTGTTGGGCTCACAGAGAAGAGTGGAATAGAAAAAGTCTTCATTCCAATTTTTAATTAGAAGTTTCTAGGCACCTGGGTGGCTCAGTTGGTTAAGGGTCTGACTCTTGATTTCAGCTTGGGTCTTTTTTTTTTTTTTTAAGTTTTATTTATTTATTTAGAGATGGAGCTCCTACTCTGGGCTCAAACTCATGAACCATGAGGTCATGACCTAAGTGGAAACTAAGAGTCAGGTGCTTAACCTACTGAGCCACCCAGGTGCCCCCTCAGCTTAGGTCTTGATCTCAAGGTCATGAGTTCAAGCCTCTTGTTGGGCTCCACTCTGGGTGTGAAGCCTACTTTTAAAAAGTCCCTACTATTGAAGCACCTGGGTGGCTCAGTTGATTAAGCATCCGACTTTGGCTCAGGTCATGATCTCACGGTTCATGGGTTCAATCCCCACGTCGGGCTCTGTGCTGACAGCTCAGAGCCTGGAGCCTGCTTCAGATTCTGTGTCTCCGTCTCTCTCTCTCTCTCTCTCTCTCTCTCTCTCTCCCTCTCTGCCCCTTCCCTGCTCACACTCTCTTTCTCTCTCTTACAAATAAGTAAACATTAAAAAAAAATTTTTTAATCTCTACTTATTTACTTTAATTTAATTCAACTCAGTAAATATTTTTTGAGTGCTTATAAAGTGTAAGATGCTGTGTTTAGTGTTAGGGAGGGTAAAAAGATGGGGGTAGAAAATCACAGCAAGTATTTGAAGAACACAAGTAATCCCATTCTGTTGGAACACAAGCATAAGGAAAGAAATCCGCACCCACCACCATGATGGCCACAAGAGCCCTGTTTCAGCAGAAAAGTCTTTGCAACTTTGCTTATGTGAAATAGTCTCATTTATGTTCTGGGAACCCTCAGGACTATCCTAATAATAGCAATGCCAGGAAGTATTAATAAATGATGCCAAACCATCCAAATAATTATGGTAACAAATATTCAGCATGCTCTTTGGTATAGGTAGTTTCATCCAGAACCATGTGGGCCACCTAAAAAGAAAAAAAAAAGACCAAATGTAGGATAAGCACAGATCTCTAGAGTGGCAGAGCGGTTCCTTGTCTAACTGAGAACGTGGCTGTGTCCTGCAGACTTAAAGTAGAGGTAGTGGTCACCTTCTCTTCTCTGTAAGTCTGGGGATATTGAAAGCAAAAATTACTACAAGGTTTCATAGGGTTAGATTGCTTCTCTCTACAGCCCCAAACCGTGACAGAAAGTCTTCACCTTAAAGAAACAGTAACTGACATTCAAAGCATTTTCTCACTCATTTGCCCCTGACCTTCTTGTCCAACTCCTTTTCTCTGACTCCTCTGTATTCCTCAAGAACCATATTTTGCTCAATCTCTGGGTTCTAGGAAGAAGCCAATGGAACTCTGATCTGTTTCTTGAAAAGCAGAGCTTACAAGGTGAACAATGTTTTTTTCTCTCTCTTTCTGAATCTTGTGGGATATCTTACAGGTAGACTAGCTATGAGAGCCTTTGAATTGGAGAGGCACCAGGAGTGAAAAATCTTAAGCACTATTGACCTAACAACAGACCTTGGCTTTGAAAAACGTTAGTATATGCCTATATCAAATTGGCGATCCATGGTCCTGAATTGGAAATAACAATATATAAGCAGATTCTACAAAATATATTTTATTACATTGACAATAATAATTAGATAAATCCTATTAGGAATGATAGAAGGAGGAGGATTGACAATTACGGAGCTAAGACCTCTGGGGAAATGATTCTCTGAAATGTGGTCCCCACACCAACAGCATCAGCATCACCTAGGAAGTGGGCAGAAATGCAGAGTCTCAGACCTCTCCCCAGTCCTACTGAATCAGGAATTTTGTGAGCAACACCCAACAGTCCATTTTAACAAGCCCTCTAGGTAATTCTTATCTATGTTAAAATTTGAGAACTGATAGCACTAGGGGCAGAAAAAGAACTCAAGGTACAGATCAGTAGTTCTCCAACTTTATCCTGCATCAGAATCACCTGGAAAGCTTATTAAAACAAAGATCACTAGAGCCTGCTCTAAGAGTTTCTGATTCCGTAGGGTTAGCTAGAAGGGAAGACAATTTTCATTCTAATATGTTCCTAGGTGATATTGATGCTGTTGGTCCTGGGACCACTATGAGAACTCTGGTCTTGAGTAAATGCAAGACTTCCTTGGCTCCAGATTAGAAAAAAAGATTTTCTGGGCTGAGAAGTTGGGGAGCTGGGAGTGGGGAGGAGAAGTGAAGACCACATAGACATGTCCAGGATTTATACAGAGAAAGGTTCTGCCCGCTTTGGGCTCTGGGGAGGCAGCAAAATACAGGCAGGCAGGGCTTTAGTTTCACTCACTGAGTTTTCTGCTGTCCACATGTTGTAGGAAAGTAGTAGAAAGAGCCAGAAGTCCACAAAGGGCCAGGCAGACAATCTTCAAAGTGGCCTTCTTGAACCAAGGCCCAAGGACCAACCACGATGATGGCATGTCAATCTATACCTGTGTGAAGAATCGAATTCATAGAGAAGATTGGCTCCTCCTACCCTGACACCTAGTGCCTCATAAGCCTCCAGAACTCAGTCATGAACTGAGGAAGAGTGGTGGAATCTCTAAATGGACCTAGATTGTTTCCACCGCCATGTAGGAATGAGGCCAAGGCCATCCCCGAAAGGGTGAAGGATCCGGGGAGAAACAACCAACATAGTGCAGTTGAAAGGGTCCATGCTGTTAGCATCTTTCATAGACTCTTTGGCATATTGTTAAAGACAGAAATTTTGAAATTTAATTTCAGTGATGCTTAGAAAACATGAACATGCAATGCCTCATGATAAATCCTTCAAGCTAGGACCTGAAATGGGAGTTTCAGTTGCCATGCCCAAGGGACTGGTCTGATGGGGGCATAACATAGAAATTAAGTTGAGTTATAAAACATGAAATGAGTAATTATGAGGGAACAGTTGGAAAAATTGAAACTGAGGAACATTCTACCAAACAGCTGGCCTATACACTCAAATATGTATTGCATATTAGATTATGGGATTGTATCAGTATCTTCCTAAATTTGAACAAAAAATGAATGTAACTTTGCAGATTGAGATTTATACCTGTTATCTCCATACCCATAGCTCATGCTTGCTGCTTTCTCCTGAATGGAGAGAAATAAATAAAGGAGAAATAATTCAGTAAAAAGAACTTGTACGCCAAGAATAGGAATTGTTTGCTTTTCCAATTTTGAACTATTCTAGAACTTTCAAGGGTCCATGGGTGAGTTCCTTCTGTGGGTGGTTAGTAGGCTGCGCTCAGAGTGAGATGTGCTGGAATTGTCCAGGGCAGGTGTGGAATATCACACAGGCTTGATTTCAGTTGTTTCAGGATGATAAGAGCCACAATTTGCCACCTGAGACACCTGAGACATGAAGACCAGCCTCTTGCAATCCCTTTCAGAGTGACTGCTCTTTGATTTCTCTCCTCGTGCGATCTTTCTTGCTTTTGAATTTCTGCACTGCTTGCAATCTGAACTAAACATTCTAACACTTGATCCTACGCAGCCTGGTATTTTCCCCCAGTTGTTTCATGTACATATCACTCATCTCCCAACCGAGATGTAACCTCCCCAGAGGCAGGAACTGTGTCTTCCATTACTTTCGCCTACTGAATGTGCACCTGTAAACGCAGAAGGAACATTTGTCCATTTATTCACAGAATGCAGTGAATGAATGAATGGTAGTGCCCATTTCTTCTAACATGCCACTTTTAAAAAAATAAGCTTCTCTCAGACATATGTCTGTTGGATTTGGGAGAAGTATTTACTGAAAAATTTGAGAATTCTCCATCTGCATATGCTAACTTGTTATTTATGTCATTAATGGTTGCCTGTATAGTTCTTTCAACTTCTTGTCAGAGAATGACTGCATGCCTCATTATTTATGGCCAATAATAAAACATCTACAGGGGTGTCTGGTTGGCCCAGTCAGTGTAGCATGCGACTCTTGATCTCAGGTTCATGAGTTCAAGCCCCATGTTGGGCTTACTTTAAAAAATGCATCTATAATAAGCGTAGTCAGTGCTTACCTCAAGTGAGCTGTTAGACTAAGCTAGACAAGACTGAAATAAGAAAAATATTGCTCTGTTGTCCCTTCTTTTTATGGTGTTCATATCTTCCTAACCTACCTCCCTACTCCCACTCTCCCAGTTCTTTCCTAACTAGCAGCCAACCAATTCATTAGCTAGTAAGAACTAAAGTATTACCCCTCCATAGAACTATTCGTCTTTCAGTAAAGGAGTCATTAAGAACTAGATTTTAGGGGTGACTGGGTGGATCAGTCAGTTAAAGCACCACTCTTGGTTTCAGCTAAGGTCATGATCTCATGGTTTATAGGATTGAGCCACCCATCAGGCTCTGACAGCATGGAGAGACTGCTTGAGATACTCTCTCTCTCTCTCTCTCTCTTTCTGCTCTTCCCCACCCCTCTCTCTCTCTCTCTCTCAAAATAAATAAATAAACTTAAAGTAAATAAAAATTTAAAAAGTTAGATTTTAGAATCTACAGAAATGAATTGCCAATTGTAAATATTCATATATTGAAAAGTCAGTAGGAGATATTTAGGGATCAGGTTTCTTAAATCTTCCCTTCTAGGAAGGAGCCCATTTTACCCAGTCATGAAGCCAGTGTTAGTAAGATTTATGAAAAAGACCCCATTTCTTTCCTTTTTTCTTTCTTTCTTTTTTTTTTTTTTTTTTTTTTTTTTTTTTTTTTTTTTTTTTGAGTGAGAGTGTGAGCAAGGGAGAGGGGCAGAGGGAAAGAGAGAGAATCTCAAGCAGGCTCCAAGGTCAGCACAGAGCCCAACTTAGGGCTCGATCTCACAGCCATGAAATCATGAGTCAAAACCAAAAGTCAGATGCTCAACCGACTGAGCAACCAGGTGCCCTAAAAAAGATCCCATTTCTATGTCAAGTTTAGAAGCCCGATTTTTTTCATTTTATACAGGTATATTCATGCTTTTGGGGAATGAATTTGGGCTAATGAAACTTATAAATCATTGGCTCATAAATCAGAAAGTAATTTATTAACTTGTTTATGCCTTTTTGTTATTACAGTATTCCTGTATTCTACTTAAGACATAAATGTCAAAATCCGGTAGAAGTGCTAACAGTTTCTAATACGATGCTCAGAGCAGACATTGCTAATTGAGCGTAGAGCTCCTTTCCTTCTTAACACAGCACTCCAGGCAACCATTGCTCTTGATCTGTGCTGGTTTACAACATAAAACCTTGATGCCGTTGCTGTCCTTCCTGATACCAAGGTACCTAGGAAGTAAAAAATTATTAGAATTGGCAATAATGGAATCAGAGTAAATGATCTGTTAGCAAAAAAATACAATTAGAAAATAAAATGACACAAGCAAAAATAAATCAGAACTAAGGAATTATAAAAAGGAGTAGGAAGTCAAGCTAGGGGAGGGGCATGGCTTTATGTAGTTAATGTTGTTAGAACTTAATATAAATTAACTGGATTCAGAAGTTAAGAAAGAAAAATGAAAGAAGGGAGGAGGGAAGAAAAGAAGGAAGAGAGGAAGGGTGGGAGGGAGGAAGGACATCTTTTGGATGGAATGTCATATGAGGGATGAGTGATTTGTTAGGCAGTGTCCCTATTTCAATGACACATGCAGCAATGAACTTCATAAGGCTATTCCTCAGTAAATGCCAAGGGCATAAGCCTTAGGCATAATTCTGTAAAGACAGTTTCATAGTGGGTCAAGATAATGTGCTCTAATTTGATACCAAAAAAAGAACATAGGCTACTAAGAAGTGTGGGTGAATAATCCCAGAAGGAATTTGATGGTTTTGCAGAATATTTTCTACATTTGGGATACAACTGCCAACCCACTACATAGTATAACTTCCTAATGACCGTGATACTAAAAAAATAGTATCATCCTTGAGTAAGCCCTTATAAAATAACACTCTTCCTCTCTCCCTTTTAAGTAATTTTTAGAGTTCGCCAGAGACTTCTGTCATTGTATTCTCTCATAACATTGCTATGTCCTAGAATAAGGCGTTTCTGAATTAGTTAGATTTTGGAAGAGTTGCTTCTTGGGAACATGTGAAACATATTAACTTGACCATGTTTTTCTACACCATAGTGTAGCACACGCTGGTGCTGTGTGCCCAAACATAGCAATTGTAATTCCAGATGCTTCCCAATCAAGAACAGTTCCTAGTACATCTAGGTCCTCAATAAATATTCATTGAATAAATGAATATCAAGAACCCTTTTATGTTAGTTTCTGCAACAGGCTTTAGGTTTTGAAAGTTTGTCCAGTAAACAATTTGCATTTGAATAATGATAAATTTTATATGTTCAGATCAGTGTGATATAACTCTGGCCTTGTTAATTCTGAATGTTTTGTGATATTTGATTCTTACTGAACTTCACTTAGAGAGAGTGAAAGACACCTCCTGGTTTTAAAATGTTGCCTTTATTTGGGAACTTCTCTCAATGATATATGCATGATCCTTACCACATACCATAAACCAGACTAAATTCTAGAGGAACTTAAGAGGTATATGCAGAAAGTGAAATGATTTTTTAAAAATTAAAAGAAAATTTAGGGGCACCTGAGTGGCTCAGCCAGTTAAGTGGTGGCTCGGTCGGTTAGGCAGCAGACTCTTGATTTCAGCTCAGGTCATGATCTCTCAGTTCATGTGATCAAGCTCCACATCGGGCTTCGTCCTGACTGTGCACAGAGCCTGCTTCTGATTCTCTCTCGCGCTTTCTCTCTGCCCCTCCTCTGCTCATGCTTGCTCTCTCTCAAAATAAATAAATAAACTTGGACACATTAATACATGAAGCAAAAATTAAAAGAAAATTTAGATGAATATTTATTTTCCCCACAGTTTAAAAAAGGAATCTAAACATAAAAACATTAATAAAAAATGGTATATTTTATTACCTGAAAGTTAAACTTCTACACACAAAAAATCTAAAGGCAAATAGAAAGTAAGAATATATTTTCATGAATAGGTAAAGATTTAATAGCCTTCATTTATAAAGCACTCATACAATCAGTAAGAAAAGTAATTTCACAATAGAAAGATTGGCAAAGGACACTGACAGTTTTAATAAGAAAAAATAAAAATAACCATTAAGAACATTTTTAAATGGCTAACACTAATAATAATAAATGGACATTAAAATGAGATACTCAGTCTGATCTATCACTTTAGTATATATTTCCACAATAATAATAATATTTAATACTGGCAAAGGTACAGATTTTCTGGAAAGCATTTTGGCAATATGTGCCAAAGACCTTTAAGGCTCCCAGGCAAACCAGGACAAGGTTGTATGTATCACATTATTTTATTACATTATTTATAATGGCCAAGAAATGGGGGCAGCGGGGGGTGGGGCAGGGAATCTAGATGGCTAAAGAGAAAAGGAATGGTTAAAATAAGTAAACCATGTAATGGAGAAAATTTTTGATGAAATTGTGAAATCATGAGAAAATTTGTGAAATTTGTGAAATAATTAAACCTGCACACACAAACCTGTGTGCAGAGACATATACACAGTGTAGTTTCAGTTACCTAAAACCAATATATCTGTATATGCATAGAAAAAGTTTAGAAGCATATATACCAAAACATTAACTCTATGTTTTGCTAATTAACTAATTTTTTCTTTGTTGTATTTTTCCCTTATTTTCCAAAATTTTCCATAGTAATCATAAATTATTCTCCCAAGTTTTAAAAAGCAGCACATGAAATAAAAAATGAAATGCCTGATCTAACTGAAAAATTCTAGAATGCTTCCATATAAACATTCAGCTTTTTCTAGATGAGTATTCTCCCCGGGGGTGCCTGGGTGGCTCAGGTCGTTGGGCGTCTGACTTTGGCCCAGGTCATGATCTTGCAGTTTGTGAGTTCGAGCCCCGCGTCGGGCTCTGTGCTGACAGCTTGCTCAGAGCCTGGAGCCTGCTCTGGATTCTGTCTCCCTTTCTCTCTGCCCCTTTCCTGCTCACACTCTGTCTCTGTCTCTGTCAAAAATAAATAAACATTAAAAAAAATTAGATGAGTATTCTCCTAGCACCTTTTCTGGGTTCTGCATTTTGACGTTTCATGTCCTTAAGCTGTTCTCAACTTACCTCCCCAGGGGGCAGGTGCATTTCCGCGATTGGATGATACAGTTTCTCTAAGAGTATACCTTAATTACTAAAAGCCAGGTCAAATCTGATGGGTCAGATGTGCCTTGTAATTAGGAAAAAGAAAAAGACAATGTCACAAAGAAATAGTCAAAGGCATCCCCGTCAGACTTTAGAAGCAAGCTTTCTGCCCAGTACACTTCCCCCAAGAGCCTTCCTTGAATCCCTGGAGGGTTCAGGGTTCCTCTTCTAACTTCTGGTGTTGCTCTGGCTTGCCCTCAGCATTTACTGCCTTAATGAGATCATCTTTTTCTGTGCCTTTCTTCCCTCCCTGCCCTGGCTGCAAATTCCTTGTGCACATGTCTCCCATTTTACTCATCTCTGTAGCCTCAGAACACAGTACTAGTCAATCAGAATAGTACTTCTTATCTAGTGGCTTCATCTGCACCTCGACCTTTAAAAACAAATTCAAATAAGAAGTGAAAATATTAGTCTCTTGAAGCCAAGATCAGGGAATGATACTCAATCCTGCTTGCTTTCTCAACTCAGCACAGCAAATCGGGCGCATATAAAATTAGTGGTTTCAGATTGTTCTGGCCGAAAGTGGTATATGAAACCCAAGCCTTGTATCATTATCACATGCTCACTTACAACTCTCCCCGTCCATCAACAGACTAATCATTAACTGCAATAAGCCCTTCTTTCAATAACTTTGCTTGGAAATGACTGCCCAAAACCATGAAACAGAATTGAAAGCTTCTCATTTTACTGAAATTGGACCAACATTTACTGTTGCACACTCACTGCTGTGGTCACTGTCTGTTCCTAGCCTTGCAAGCCAAGGGTCTCTTCTCTGTTAGCTGCCTAGCTGTCATATTGGTACAGCCAGAGGCTGAGGCTATGGTGAGCAATATGGGCTGCAGGAATCCAGCGAGGCTCTGCAAGCTAGTAAAATTCTTCCATTTGGGAATTGCCTATACTGGATTATCAATACTATTTTCTCTGGGGCGCCTGGGTGTCTCACTCAGTTAAGCATCTGACTCTTGATCTCCGTTCGGGTCATGATCGAATGGTTCATGAGATCAAGCCCTGTGTTGGGATTCTCTCTCTCCATCTCTCTGCTAGCTCTCTCTCTCTCTCTATAAATAAATGAACTTAATACAAATACTGTTTCCTCAGACTTTCTCAGGAAATCTTCCTGAGCTTTTCCATCTCGACAACTAACATCCTTAAAGGGCCCTGCTCTGTGAAGCCTTGCCTGACCACTCTGTCCTTCAAGCCCTCATCGGACTTTGTATGGGCTTCCTCCCATGTCTGCTTCTTTCACTAGACAGTAAGTTCCTTGAGAGCAGGAGTAATGTTTTATGTTTTTTTTATATAGCACAGTGCTTGAAAAACTGTCAATAACGAATGGAGTTGAGCCACTGGGGGAAAAAATACCACTCTAAGTACTTATTATATTTTTAGACTCACTCTGGGAGTTCCCGCCACTTCTAAGCAGAATTATAAACATTTTCTATGACATAGTGTGGTTGGTAGAAATCTTTGAATCATATTTGTGTCAGTTACTAGCTTTATATCCTAGTAAGCTAATGTCTCTTAAGCCTCAATGTCCTAATCTTTTATAAAATGGAGTAGTAATAATGTATAGTGGTCACGATAAATGAAAAGTATGCCATTCTTTTGGCACATAGTAGGGGATTAATAATCTTTTAGCTATGTTTACAGTTTCCCCCATACCTACCAGAACAATTTTTCCCACCAGTTTTTCTCTTATCTTTTAAGATTCTTATTGTTTTTTTCCCATCAGGGTTTCCTGATGCTCTAGAGCAGTAGTCTCGAGAGGGAGCAGTTTTCTAGAAAAGGCCAGATATTGGATATCTTTAGATTTTACAGTCCTTGTTCCATATTCTTTGTTTTTGTTGTTTTGCTTTTGTTTCTTTACAACCCTTTTAAAACGTGATGCCGTTCTTAGCTCACAGGCTATCAAAAAGCAGTCCATATTGGACACATGACCCATATGGGTTTAGGGGTTGGCTATACCATGCTCTAGAGTCAGGGTTCTTAAAGTGTGCCCCACCAGTGGCATCAGCACCTCCCAGGAACTCATTAATGCAAATTCTTGGACACTACCTCAGACCTAGTGAATCAGAAACTCTGAAAACAGAGGAATCTGTGTTTTAGTAAACCATCCAGGTGATTTTAATGTAGATGTTCACCCTTGACTGCATGTTAGAATCACCTAGAGGGCTTGAAAACATTTCAATACCCAGGCTTCACTCTACACCAAACCAGGAACTCTGTGGGTGGAACCATAGGTGTTGAAAGCCCTGCAGGTGAATCAATGTGCATCTGCAGCTGGAAGCCCATTGTATAGAGCTGGGGGAGAGGCTTTGCATCTGCAAAGAAAGACTTAATACTAATATTGCCAAGGGATTCAATACTATGGGGTCTTTTCTTGTTTTTAAAAAAAAATTTTTTTTTAACGTTTATTTATTTTTGAGACAGAGAGAGACAGAGCATGAACGGGGGAGGGACAGAGAGAGAGGGAGACACAGAATCGGAAGCACGCTCCAGGCTCTGTCTGAGCCATCAGCCCAGAGCCCGATGCAGGGGCTCTGGGCTGCGAGATCATGACCTGAGCTGAAGTCGCGAGATGGTGACCTGAGCTGAAGTCGGACGCTTAACTGACTGAGCCACCCAGGCGCCCCTTTTCTTGTTTTGACAATTTCTTGAAGGAATCTTATTACAATCAGTTCATCAAAATAGCTATTCAGTACTGCATATAAAGCACTAGACACTGGGGATATAAAAGAAGTATATTAATATGGTCCTTTCCACCTTTGAATAATTTGCATATATAAAGCAAATGTCTCAATTTCAAAAAGCTCATAATTCAGTTTTACAAGGAAAGAACAGCTCAAGAATCATTGCCCATATTTCCTTCGTCACTGAGTTTCAACCTGAAACATCTTCATTGGTCACTGATTCCACTCTCTCTTCACCATTACTACAATGGGCCGCACCCATTGCTCCATTATTCCACATCAAGTAAGCTGTAGGGTGTTTTATTCTTGTTGCAAAATCACATTTTCCTGTAAATATTCTGTGGAAAAGTCTTCGTACGGTTTTATATTGGTAAGATAATTCTAGAGTGCCACATTTGACAAATGACATCAGCTAGCCTGCTGTAGCCATAAACCATTTTAGAACTCTTATGCGTAATTTGGCTTCAGGTCAAGGTGGTGTAATATGAACCAGCAGAATATACAGCACAGTGTGTCCTTAGCAGCTATCCTAAAGATCAGCAAAACTCATTCCTGTAAAAGAAGCTCACCCGTGAAGCAAGGTCAAGCCCAGTGGTCACTAGAAAATGTTCACTTAATGGAATCACTCCTTGCCTAGAGGTGCTTCTGCTTTGTAACTCTTCTGTGGTGGTCCCTTTGGTTGCCTACCTTATACCCATTCCCTCCTACCACCCTTGCCTGTCTTCTCTGCTGTAGGTGTTCCCATGTTGTTCAAGAGTCAGATAGCCATGTTCCTCAAGGGAGGAACCTGGCCTCCTCTCCAGACCCAGGGGCTAACTCTTGACCATTTAGGCTAATCGTAGTAATTTCATTTCCTTTGTCAGTGATTGACTTAGGAATAAGCTTGTGATTCATAATTCTGGCCAATGAGATTTGAGAGGAAGACTGCAGAGGGAGCTTTTGGAAGGTTCTCCTGGCTGTGCAAAATGCTGTGAAAACATGCAAAGGAAGACATTTCTTCTTAGGCCTTTGGATACAGTTTTGTGAGGATATGATGCTTAGAACTGCCATGGCCATCTTGCAACCATGAGGGAATACATCTGGAGCCAAAAGCCAACACAGTGAGAATGATGTAATAAAAAGATAGAAAGAATCTGGCCTCCACAATGAGCTCGTTAGCTGCTGAGTTAAAGAACTCAGATATCACCTGACCTCCAGATTTCATTGTCATGTAAGATAATAAGTATCCTTATTATCTAAGCCACTTTGGGTAGATTGTCTGTTCTTATAGCCAAAAGCATCCTAATTAATACATCTGTGTTAGTCATATAATCAGATCTGAAAGAATCTTGTGTTATACTTAGTGTCTGCTTACTCCACGAACACACCTATTAGTACTGGCGATTTTTCTGTTGGGAAAAACATTTTTTTACTCATTCCTTTCTTAGTTTTCTCTTGTTTCCAACACAAAGCTATGTCTCACTGAGTACTTTATATCTACCGCTGTTATTCATGAAGACCTGAGTGAGCCCTTAACTTTGATACTGCCTCAACCCACAACAGAATGGTAATCCCATCCACCCCAGGCACAGACACAACAAAGGATAGTCCTCACCACACAACAGCTGACATTTTTATCCGCTTGTGGTTGTTAACATTGACATTGACAATACCGTAATCCTGAGTCTGAGTTCCTCAAAACCTTCTCTCTATAGTTTGGTGCTTGACACATAATTGTCATTCAATAAATGTTTATTTGGATGAATGCATGAATAAACTCTAATTATTTGTAAATATCACATCAAGGAGGATTTAGAGAATTGAAGATATTTGAGGCTCTATTTTTGAGGCCGAAACCCAAATACTAACTAGCCTCTTTCTGCGACATCTAGCTAAAACCAGAGTGGGAAGTATTATAGCTCCCCTTTTAGGAATGAAGTGGCCCCCCCCCCTCCTCTCTTTCTCTTGCTCTTTCTCTTGCTCTTGCTTTTACTTGCTCTGTTTGGAAGTTTCAGAACCTTAAGCGATCTGGTCCTATGAAAAATTTTAAAACAGGTATTTTCATGTCCACAAGAAGATTATTATTGGAGCCCGAAGAATTCCGTCATTGCCCGTTGAGAGTCTGTGACATACTGGAGTACGGCATGCATTTTGAGAGGCACATACACTTGTGTCTGTTCTATAGTAACCAGTTTATTTGGATGACTTCAAGGGCAAGAGACCGTAACATCGCTTTGAAGAAGCTCCTTCATTGGAACTACTTCATCCATCAGACTGACTCCGGTAGCTAGAGTAAAGAAAAGGTGGGTTTCATTCAACCTCCTGTGCCCTTTCCCCCAGAAAAGGGCCGATTTGTGACATTCAGGTTGAGCCTGCGCAAGGAGGAAAATGCCTCTTGTTTTCTGGTGGAAACTTCATCATCTGTCTCAAAGAAGGGAAACTGCTTCATGCTAAGATTAAATGTCTCAAGAAGCAGATCATCTTCACTGAGAGAGATTGGATGACCTCAAGGGAAAGAAAGGAATATCGTGCTGAGACCAGGCTTCTCTGAAGCTAATTCTGCTTCGGAAATGAATTCCTCGGTGCCTAGCCCTTCTCAAATCGTCCCATGAAGGAGGGGAGAGCATACTAGAGCATAGGAAACGTGTGGGTTAAATGTGCTTCCCTCAGTCCCTTGTCATCTGCGCAAGGATATAAAAATTATTGGCTGAATCCTATTGATTAGTATTAATCCCTCCACAGCAGTATTAATCCCTTAACAGTCTGAATCTCTACCTAGCAGTTAAGGTTTCCTTATGAAATGGTGACTTGCCTATACGTCTGTCTCTTTCATTACATTTTAAGTGCCTTTAAACCCAGTGTCTGAAATACTTACAGTAGCAAGCATTCAGTAAATATTTTGAAATGGAACTAAATCATTGTGTAATAGTGAAAAGGCTCAGGCTCACTGAGTTGACAGGTAGTTACTAAGCCTAGAAGAAATCAGGCTGAGACTGTAAGCAATGGTACTTTGTTTATATGAGAAGACATTGTGATTTGTAATCAGAAAGACCACCTTTCAGACCCCAGCTTTGCAACTCACTTGTTGTTCTCCTTTGAGTTAGTTACTCAATCTCACCGAGCCTCTGTGATACGAGGATAGCGACACATTTCTTCAGTGGGCTGTTGGGAAGATTAAATGAAGTGGTGTGGGTTGATTATGACCCCTCAGAATTCATGTTATTGAAGTCCTAACTCCTTGAATGTGACATAATTTGGAAAGAGGGTCACCGTAGACATAATTAGTTAAGATCAGGTCATACTGCCCTAGGGTGGGCTCCTAATCCAACGTGACTGGTTTCCTTAAAAAAAATAGAAATTTGGGGGTGCCTGGGTGGCTCAGTCGGTTAAGCGTCTGATTTCGTCTCAGGTCACGATCTCACGGTTCATGAGTTCAAGCCCTGCATCGGGCTCTGTACTGACAGTTCAGAACCTGCAGCCTGCTTCGGATTCTGTCTCCCTCTCTCTCTGCTCCCCCCTCGCACATGCTCTGTCTGTCTGTTTCTCTCTCAAAAACAAACATTAAAAAAAAAAGGATACACACACACACACACACACACACACACACACACTCAGGCAAAACACCATGTGAGGCTGAAGGCAGCGACTGGGGTAATATTTCTACATGCAAAAATAACAAAGATTGCCAGCAAACCAGCAGATGCTCGAGGCATGGAACAGATTCTTTCTCTAAGCCCTCCAAAGAACCAACCCTGTGAACACCTTAATCTTGGGCTTCTAGCCTCTTGTTGTTTAGAGCCACTCTGTTGGTGGTACCTTGTTACAGGAGCCCTAGCAAACCCACAGGGGCGGCGTGAACAGAGGGCAGTGTATATGTAATAGGTATTCAGAATCTGTACTTATTATTCTTTCTTTCTGTACTAGACTTTCATGGAAGTTTACATTCAAGAATGACTTGTGCTGGGGTGCCTGGGTGGCTCAGTCGGTTAAGCCTCCAGCTCTTGATTTTCACTCAGGTTATGATCTCACAATTGTGAGGTCGTGTCAGGCTCTGCGCTGAGTGTGGAGACTAGTTGAAAGTCTCTCCCTCCCTCTCTTTGCCTCTCCCGTGCTTGTGTGTGTGCATGTACTCCCTCTATCTCTCTCAAAAAATTTTTTAAAAAATTAAATTATTTTTTAAAAAAGGAACAACTTTGGCTGCAGTTAAACATTTGATTTTGGACGAGACAACTGAAAACTATAGGGAGTAATGATATCACGATTTATGTTAGGAAGGCAGAGATTGGCTAATACAAGTCAGAATAAAAATATGAAGACATGGCACTTAAAGTGTTACATGGCTTGAGAAAAATACCACATTTTCGAGAAGTTATTAAAACTTTATTTATTTTTTTTTCTCCTGGTATTTTTCTTCTTCTTAAAGCTAGAATTAATGTCAACTTTTGATCTTCATGGTATATCCTTAGAACTAAAAATGAACCAACCAACCAAAAATGAAATCAAACCATGGATGTCTTTAAGAGTCCATTTTCTCATAAGTTGCAAACAAGACTATCTATGGTTTTTATGGGGAAAGTACAGTTAAGTTCTCCCTCTATTTCCCAAGACAACAAAGGCCTTTTGTTCTCATGTCCAAATTTCAAAGTCTTGAAGTGTGGCCATTCATAGACATTCAAATGTGCACCAAAGGGTTTCTGAGTGGGCATTTTGCTCCATTATATTGCTGTGTGTTGAGGTGCTCCTCCTTGGAGAAGCTTCAGGGCTAGTGAGAGAGACAGATGAGTGAACTAATGATTGCCACACAAAGGGAAGAGAACAGTGAGAGATTCAGGAACATGATGCTGGAAGAAGCCACCCTGCCAGAGAAAGGGAAGAGGGCTTTCCCAGAAGGACTGCAATGAAACTCCATGTTAAGCAATGAGTAGAAGTTTGTGGGTTTCAGCAATATGTAAACTACAGGGAGGGGTGCTGGGTGAAGCATGAGGAGTCAAGGGGAGGGAGGGACTTCCTGGTGGAAGAAGTCAGAGTTGAGATTTGAATGAAGCAGGAGAGCATGGAACCCCATGGTGAAAGGAGGGACAGTTCAATACCTTATCATGGCCAGGGAGACCTGCAGGAGATGAACTTGGGGTACTGAACCTGAGGTGATGTCATGAAAGATTTTATTGGCCATGCTAAGGAGACTTAATCCCATTGACGGTAAATATTTTTTTATTGTGGTAAAATAATGTAGTAAAATAAAATTTTATGCACAACATAAACTTTACCATTTTAACCATTTCTTAAGTAGGCAATTCAGTGGCATTAAGTGTATTTACAATGTTGTACAATAGCACTGTCCATTCACAGAACTTTTCATCATCTCAAACAGAAACTCTATTCATTAACATTAATTCCCCACTTCCCCCCTGCTCCACCCTCAGTCTACTTCCAACCACTGTTGTACTCTCTTTTTTTTTAAGTTTATCTATTTTGAGAGAGACAGAGAGTGAGTGGGGGAGAGGCAGAGAGAGGTGGGGAGAGAGAGAGAATCCCAAGCAGGCTCCGCACTGTCAGCACAGAGCCTGATGCAGGGCTCAAACTCACCACCCATGAGATCATGACCTTAGCTGAAACCAAGAGTCAGATGCTTAATCAACTGAGCCACCCAGGCACCCCTCTACTTTCTATCTCTATGAATTTGCCTACTCTAGGTACCTCATAGAAGTGGAATTATATGATATTTGTCCTTTTGTGTCAGTTCACTTAGCATAATGTTTTCAAAGTTCATCCAATTGTAGTATGTATCATGTTTTCATTTTTTAAGGCTGAATTACAAACACACACACACACACACACACACACACACACACACCACATTTTGTTAAAGCATTTATCTGTTAATAGACATCTGGGATGTTTCAACCTTTTGGCTATTATGAATAACACTGCTATGAACGTTGGTGGACAAGTATCTATGTGAGTCCCTGTTTTTAATTTTTGGGGGTAGATACCTAGAAGTGGAATTATTGTATCATATGATAAGTCAATGTTTAGCTTTCTGAGGAACCATTGAACTCTTTTTCACAGCAGCTGTTCCATTTTACATCAGCAATGTTCAAGAGCTCCGGTTTCCCATATCCTCACCAACATTTGTTATTTTTTAGTATTTTTGTCTGATAGTAGCCATTCTAATGGGTGTGAAGTGGTATCTCATTGTGGTTTTGATTTCCATTTCCCTAACAATTAGTGATGTTGAGCATCTTTTCGTGTGCTCATGGGCTATTTGCATATCTTCTCTGGAGAAAATATCTATCTTCCTATTTGCCTATTTTTTTCACCTTCAATTTTTTTTTAATTTTAGTTTTTATTTTTTAAAATTTACATCCAAATTAGTTAGCATATAGTGCAACAATGATTTCAGGAGTAGATTCCTTAGTGCCCCTTACCCATTTAGCCCATCCCCCCTCCCAGAATCCATCCAGCAACCCTCAATTTGTTCTCCATATTTACGAGTCTCTTCTGTTTTGTCCCCTTCCCTGTTTTTATATTATTTTTGTTTCCCTTCCCTTATGTTCATCTGTTTTATCTCTTAAAGTCCTCATAGGAGTCAAGTCATATGATTTTTGTCTTTCTCTGACTGACTGATTTCACTTAGCATAATACCCTCCAGTTCCATCCACATAGTTACAAATGGCAAGATTTCATTCTTTTTGACTGCCGAGTAATACTCCATTGTATATATATACCACATCTTCTTTATCCATTCATCCATTGATGGACATTTGGGCTCTTTCCATATTTGGCTATTGTTGATAGTGTTGTTATAAACATGGTGGTGCATGTGTCCTTTCGAAACAGCACACCTGTATCCCTTGGATAAATGCCTAGTAGTGCAATTGCTGGGTCGTAGGGTAGTTCTATTTTTAGTTTTTTGAGGAACCTCCATACTGTTTTCCAGAGTGGCTGCACCAGCTTGCATTCCCACTATTTGCCTATTTTTTAACTGAGTCATTTCATTCATTTTTTTTGTTGTAGGTTTGCAGGAGTTCTTTATATATGCTGGATATTAATTGCTTATCAGACATGTTATTTGCAAAGATTTTCTCCCACTCCTTGGGTTGCCATTTTGCTTTTTTGATATTGTCCTTTGATGCCCAAAAGGGCATTAATTAATTTTAAACAGAGAATTGATATTTTCCAGTTGGTGTGTGGAGTGTGGATTTGAAGGGGGCAAGGCCAGGCGGCAGGAGAGACAGGTTAGATGACCACAATATCCAGGTGAGAGATCGTAGGGTCTGAACTGGAAAAAACGGAGAAGAGATGGAAAGAAGACTTATTTAGGAAGTAAAAGCAACCAGATTTTGGTGAGAGAAAAAAAGGGGAGGGAGATGTGTTGGGAAACCACTTTGATATTCAGTAAGAGATGATGAGGATCTGAACTGGGGAGCAGCAGTGAGGGCAGAGAAGAGACAAATCTGAGGAGATTCAGTCCTAACTGATTAAATAGGTGTAGAACAGAGAGGAGTGATTGATGGCTCCAAGCATGGACAGCCCAGTAAAATATTACCTTAATTTCCAGTTAACAACCTAAATTAAATTAGTCTTAGACACAGACTAGTCTAGATGTATCACCCCCTGTATAAGATGGTTTGGTTGAGCCTGCCCTGAATTTTCCCTCCCACCCTCACTTTCCACTAGAATCTTTTCCTCTTATAAAAGTATATTCCTATGATTTGTTACTGCTCATGATACCAACCTCAAATACTTTCAGAAGGGTATGAGATAACAAATAAATCTAAAGAAATAAACCCAGGTTCAAATCTGGATCACCATTTACTACCTTTGCAACCTTGATTAAGTGACCTAAACTCCATGAGCTTCTGTGTCTTTCTATGTCTGTTCAGTGGGCATAATAGTAGCATCTTCTTCATGCAGATGCCATGAAGATCCAATGGAAATGATTCAAGTCAAACCTTCAGTGCTGGACTGAAAGCCTCAATATGTATGAGCTTTTGCAACCATTGGTATTCCACCTCTATATCCATGGCAAAGTCCAGTTAGATCTAAAACAGCTTCAAGACTGTGGCACAACAGAGAGCAATGAGGGCAATATATGAACATCAGTAACCGGGGAGGATCATGGAAGAATAAAAGCCTTGAAATCAGAAGATCCTGGGTTTAAAGCCTGAATTATTCTCTTGACTTGCTCTATGGCCTCTTCTGCCTAAGACCCAGTGGGCCAGTGACAGCAGGTCAGTACCGGTGATGAAGGGAATGTTGGTATTCACCCTTCTCACAGAGGTTTGCCACTGCGTTATGTCTGTCTTCAGAGGAATTACCTCCAGTAGAAATGGCAGCTCTGCCCATTTGGAGCCCAGATCTACAGAATCAGTGCTTAATCTCCTACCCACATGGATGCGGCAGTCAACTTAGATGATGCACAGGTATTTGTTAGGAGAACTAGCACATATTTCAAATCAGAGCCTACTGGTCACGATCGAGGGAGTTATCTCTTACTACATACGCTCTCCTCAACCTTCGCTAGAGGTGACACTACGGTAGGATGGGGCCTCAGCCTGTTGGCCACTCTGAACCTCAGGCAAATTCTGAGGAGCGTGGGTTACAGCTGTGGTGTGGTGCGAAAATAGTACATCACAAAGTGACTTCCCGCCAGGCTTTCTCTACCAACAAAAGATTGAAGCTCTTTTGTAGTTGAGAGTGGGAAGGACTTGGACATTGTCTCATTTAAATAAGCATTTTCTGCCCCGTGCGTTCAGTTAGCAGTGGTGATATCAAGTATTTAAAGCTGTTGTGTCCCATCTAATTATATTTCTACAGAGAAATGTTGAAGAAATATCGAGCTATATGTACACACTTAGAGAGAGATGAAGAACCATAGTCTGAAACCACAGGATTTTAACATGTGTGACATAGGCTAACCCAAGCTTTGAAGAACATATGACACCCTCCTTTCCCCACAAAAAGCAATATGGCAGCTTTTAGAATTTTTTTGTTTAATTTTCTTGCTAATGCTAATTAGCCTGTGACTATATTTTGTCTACCTTCAAAGGATGTACATATAATGGAGAGTACTAGTCACAAACATTGTGTTCCACAAGCTAACACTGACCCATGCGCGTTTTAAATTTGAATTGATTGCTGACATTAAAAACGGAAAGATTTTGGGGCACCTGGGTGGCTCAGTCGGTTAAGCGTCCGACTTCGGCTCAGGTCATGATCTCGCGGGCCGTGAGTTCGAGCCCCGCGTCGGGCTCTGTGCTGACAGCTCAGAGCCTGGAGCCAGTTTCAGATTCTGTGTCTCCCTCTCTCTGACCCTCCCCCATTCATGCTCTGTCTCTCTCTGTCTCAAAAATAAATAAAGGTTAAAAAAAAAACGGAAAGATTTCACATGGAAATTCAGATTTCTGTTCTCTCCTGATAAAGTACAAAGAACTCACCTCCACAGATGTCAATAACCACCTGGAGGTGAAAGGCACCCCCACACGACTCAGTCCCCACCTCATCTGTGGCCATCATCCAAGTTACTCCCTAGCCCTTACAGCCAAGTGAGTAAGAGACCTTTATATCACACACATTCTATAGCATTCATGTCACAACAAACAACTATTTATTTATATTTGTTCCACAATAATCAACCAGGTATTTATGAAGCATCTACCAAATGCCTGTTCCAGTCCCAGTTGCTCTTGTAAGACAAGAAGACAAGGAAAAAAATCACTCCTATATCAATAGCATTTATAGTCTGGTTCTGTACCGCCCGAACAGCCTTTAATCATGTGGCACTACTGAGCATTTGAAGTGTACTTAGTCTGAATTGAGATGTGCTGTAAATATAAAACACACAGTGTATTTTAAAGATATTCTACAAGAAAAAGTAAAATGTATCACTAGTAGTTTTTATATTGATTGCAGGTTGAAATGAAATGATAATGAAATGATAATTTATTATTAGAAGTGATTTCACCTGTTTCTTTTTATTTTCCAGTGCAGCTATTAGAAAATTTAAAATTACACATGTGGTTCACGTTATATTTCTATTGAACAGCCCTGGTATCGTTGGTGAATGTGTTCAGCAGAAATTTATTCAGACTCCAAGAAGTTGGGACGAAAAATGCACAGTAATGGAAATGGAAGATGGATCTGAATGGATGAGATGTGACTAAATCTATGTCTATTACCTCATAGAGCCTGAAACTGCAACAGGCTGTCTGTCCGTTAATCCTATTCTGACTCTTTCCCTTCTGCCTCACTGGCATGCACTGGGGACGTTAATGGTGACTGACTGTGAGAAGGAGGGGGAGGGGAGGCAGCAAAGCTTGGGATTTCAATTCTGCTGGGAAGTGTTGTTTGCTTAGGTGCTCTGAGAAGCAAACAGCCAAGATGGGATTAAATATGCAAGGATTTTGTGAGGGAAAATACTTGAGTGAGAAAAAAATAGGGAGGGACCCAGAGAAGCCTGGGAGAGCAAGTCAGAACAGTAGAGGAGGAGGGAGGGACTAAAGGTTGGGGGAACTGTCCCTTGCTGCTGCTATGGAGCCTGAGGATTGTTCAGCAAATAGCAGAGTGTACTGGGGGCAAGGTCAGGGGTACAAGGAGTCCTGGGTCTCTCAGGAATGGGTCTACTGTAGTATCCCTGCTGCACTTGGTCACTGGCTTGGAACAGCCACTGGAAAACCATAGTCTGAAACCACCAGATTTCAGACAAGCTTGGCCTCCACACAAACACAGCAATAGGTTTCAGAGCACAGAGAGCCAGGGCCCTTGGTTAATAGTGTTCTCTCTAGTTGAAGGTCTCCTAGTGCATTTTCATGACTGCCACAGAAGCCAGCTCTGGTATCTTACAGGCTCTTAGTCAACCTAGAAAAGGCATGGCCAAAATATTTGCTGCAAGAGAGCAAAGACTTAAAATAGCCACTCCTTTTTCTCATCCTTAGAATGCCAGCATCTTTACCTGTTCACATAGGACTTGTGTTCTGATCCTTGAATTATTTGTATGATTCTCCTTTGAAAATGTTACATAAACAAATATGTGTATGTGTGTGTGTGTATAGGTATAAAAGAGCATCCCCAGAATATATATATTCTTTATAGCATGAGTTGAAGTGCTGATGGTCTAGCAGGGAGCATAATGGGGGTTTGAATTAAAAAATCTTAAAGGTGATTTCCAATCTCAATAGCTGTACTTCTCTAATTGACTCTTAAAGGAGTAGACTCTTTTTTCAATAGCCTTTTTCTGTAACTATAATAAATTAGGCTCTTTGAAAAGTGGAGGAAAAATTTTTTTTGAAAAAATATATTTTAAAAAGTAATTACCCCAAATTCCACCACAGAAACCACCATTATTGACATTTAATATTTTTCAAAGCACACGTGTATATATTTTAACCTTCTTATAATCTCTTCTTTTATAGTATAATGTAGCATATACATTTTCCCATATCATTAAAAATGCCTTAGCATGGTATATACTATACATTCTGCATGCCTTTTTATGATAAATTCCTAAAAGGCTAGTAATTGCTAGGGCAAAGGGCATACAAACTTCTAATGCTTTTGATATATATTGATAAATTACTCTGTCAGCAGTTCATGAGAGTGCCTGTTTCCCTAAACTTTCCTCAACCCTAGAGATAGTAATTTTAAAAAATCTTTGCCAGTCAGATATGGAGAAAATGGCAGCATATTTATTTTCTTTAAACACTAGTAACATTGAACTTTTATATTTGTTTTATACAAAATTTTATACAAACTATTAAGTTTGTATTTCCTCCTTTGTGAATTATTTTGTCTTATCTTTGATCAGCTTTCTATTGAATTTGCATCTTTTCTTATTGGTTCATAGGACTCTTTACATACTGATGGCCCAATCATTTATCTATCAACTATATTGCAAGTATTATCTCAGTGTGCCATTTACTTTTCGGTTTGTTTATGAGGTTTTTATGATATACAATTGTTTTATGCATTCAAAACTAGCAATCTTTTCATTTATGATTTCTGCTTAGTTAAGCCTTGCTTATTTGTATAAAATGTTTATACAAAATTTTAAACCTATGTGTTTTTTTTGTACTGAAGAGAAAATAAAGGTAGCTTTACTTTTCACATTTAAATATGTCATCCTATGTCAACTATACTCCAATAAGAAAAGGTTAAAAAATAACAAAATAAAGATGAAGACATTGAGGCAGAAAATATAAATATATATGTCATCTATCTGAGATTTATTTTTATATATTGCTCAAGGTAGGAATTCACTTTTGTTATTTTACATACTGCTATCAGTTTGTCCCAACACTACTGATGGCATAATCTATCTATTCCCACTTATTTGAATTTTCATTTTTACTATGTACAAGGACAGTATTTTAAGTTTTTCTGTGTGTTTAAAAAATCTCCTTTTTGGGGTGCCTGGGTGGCTCAGTCGGTTGAGCGTCCGACTCAGCTCAGGTCATGATCTCTCAGTCCGTGAGCTCAAGCCCCACATGAGGCCCTGTGCTGGCAGCTCGGAGCCTGGAGCCTGTTTCGGATTCTGTGTCTCCCTCTCTCTCTGCCCCTCCCCTGCTCATGCTCTGTCTCTCTCACTCTCAAAAATGAATAAATGTTAAAAAAAATTTTTAAAAATCTCCTTTTTATTCATTTCCAGTTTTCCTGCATTGTTATCAAGATGAGGTCAATATGACATGGTGTGTTGCAAAGTAAATTTTTACTGCTAATAAAATATTTAAACTTGTGATTGATGTATATATGAATTAGAGTCCATCTGATATATCAATACTAATATCTTTCTCATTCATTGGTGTTATACTTCTTTTTTTTCTAGTTTTATTGAGGTATAATTGACATATAGTAGTATATAAGTTTAAGGCATAGTAAGTTGACTTGCATACATTGTGAAATAATTACCACAATAACTTTAGTTAACATCCATCATTACAGATAAATATATATATATATATATATATATATATATATATATATATTTATTTATTTATTTTATTTTTTTTTCCCCCTGTTATGAGAAGGCCTAGGGGGCATTACAACTCTTTAGGGTGGGACAGACAGGTAGAAGCTATGTGGAACCACATCTTTATTGTTTATTTTTTTTAAGTTTATTTATTTATTTTGAGAGAGACAGCACAAGTTTGGGGGGGTGGGCAGACAGAGAGGGAAAGAGAGAGAACCCCTAGCAGGTTCCTCACTGCCAGCACAGAGTCCAATGCAGGGCTTGAACCCGCAAAGCCAGGAGATCATGACCTGAGCCAAAACCAAGAGTCGGAGGCTTAACCAACTGAGCCACCTCAGGCGCCCCAACCACATCTTTACATTGGAGGTCTGGTCATTCTAGGGTTCTTGTTCTTGAATTTCCAGAAGGACTCTGTTTCTCACAATGTTTTAGAGAGTCTTGCAGTAATTCTCCCTGGTTCCTCTGACTCAAGCTAGTATAATTAAGCCTCTATTCCTTACAATCAATAAAGCCTAACTGAAACACCATGCACATGTTGGAAGAAGGCACTAGTTCACATCAGATCAGTAGCCGGAGGAGAAAGACGTGAAACTCGAACACAGATCTCTAAGGGAGTGTGGCGGCCTTGGAAAGTGGCTGGGTTTTCCAGTTATGAAGTAGTTCACTGTTAGTTAGGTTGGGCCCTCTGTGCAACAGTCCCCCTAAGCAGCTGGTTCTGAGCACTGCAGTGGGATCTAACTCTGAGCATTGCTGTTGGCTCACTTCCAGGAGGTTCTCTAGGGATCGGTTCACTCCTCCCTGGCTACAGTAGCTTCAGCTCTCCAGCATGGCTAACACTGAGACTTCACTGCCAACCCCTTTTCCTTGCTCCTTGAGTCTTGCTTTCACATTTCATGAATTAGAGATTGTCTTTCCTTTCTTTCAAATGAGTCTCACTTTGTTTGTTTACAGAAAGTGTCTAACAAATATATTTTTTTAGATTTTCTAGAATGTGGTAGCACTTTGATTGTTTCCAATAGTTACAGGTTTGCCCTTGTTTTTAAAATTCCTTTGGAGGAGCATGAAGGGCTTTACTAAAGCCCTTGTGCTCCAATTACCATCATGAGCTGAAAATTACATTTTCCAGTTTAATTCTTCTTTTTCTCATTTAAAACTAAAAAGTCCTAATTTTTACATGATACTTCTTTATTGAATCCTCCCAAGTAATCACGGAAAAAAAATACAATGAAAGCAGATCAGCTGGGAGAAATACCAGGATATCTTTAATAGCTGTAAAGCATTATTCAACATATGTTTGTATACTGTCAGAATAATAGGCATCAGATTCTTCGATATTTTGGTCTATTCTTTTCTCCATTCTTCTCTCTTATAGTCAGTTCACATCAGGATACCTACTGGGTGATATCAGCAACGAATAACTAGTCAAATAGGGGTGCCTGGGTGGCTCAGTTGGTTAAGTATCCGACTTCGGCTCAGATCATGACCTCACTGTTCATGAGTATGAGTCCCCCGTGGGGCTCTGTGCTGACAGCTCAGAGCCTGGAGCTTGCTTCAGATTCTGTGTCTCCCTCTCCCTCTGCCCTGCCCCCACTCGTGCTCTGTCTCTCAAAAATAATATATAAAAATGTTTAAAAAATTTTTTAAATAACTCAGTCAATAAACACTTGTTCAGCGCCACAATTTACAAAGTTTTAAGCAGAGGGTTATAGGAAATGTGAAGAGTAACCAAGTGCTGGATGTTTCAGCTGCCATCACAGAACAAGCAAACTTCAACAGAGCTCATGAAAAAGTGTTCCGCGTGATTAGTCATTAGGGAAATGCAAACCCAAACTACAGCGAGATACCCCTTGGCACCCACTAGGAAAGCTACAACAAAACAGACCTGTAATAACAAGTGTCTGCGAAGATGTGAAAAAAATGGAAACCTTCCTATTCTTTGAGGTGATAAAAATGTTTCAGAATGAGATGGTGGTGATGGTGATACGGTCATGTGATTATACGAAAAACAACCAAATTGTACAATTTACAAAATACGTATCTGTCATGTATTAGTCAGAGTTGGTTAAGTACTGTAACAAACAACCCAAATCTCAAAGGCTTGAAGAAAGCTCAAAACTTCAACAGGAGGAGGGGGAGGAAGAGCTCAATTCTGACAACAGAGATTTTGGAAAGCTTCTCAGAACAAATGACATTTAGGGCAGGCCATAAAGAACCAGAGATAACATAGTAACAGCCCTTCACGAAGCATCCACATCTGCTCTTTAAATGTGCCAAACGCCAGGCCTTTATTTTTAATTCTCTGTATAGACAGGATGGTCCCTTTGTTGCAAACAAAGACCCTGAGGTTCAGAGAGGTCAAGATGGCTTGCCCACGGCCACAGAGCTGGTGAATGGCAGAGAAAGAGTAGGATCGGTTGACAGGCAAGCTCTTGCAATATGTAGAGGTCTGGGTAGTCTACACAGAGGGGAGAACATGTGCAAGGGCCTAAGGACAGTAATAGTGGAATGTGGATAGGAACCGGCAAAGCAGCCAGGTAGCTGGGCCATGCCTCCAGTTAGCGACCGGAACTGAGACCTAATCTTCAAAGGTAGGCAGGGCCTAAATTATGGAAGGTTTTGTGTGCATGATGCAGAAATCTAGAAAGCAAGACCTCCTGTTCCCTCAGCTTATAATCCATTGGAGAGACAAGACCAACATGTGAAATAACAATACCATGAACACATTATAGGCTGGAAGTAGGATGATATTCTAAGCAGATACCAGTAAGAACTGGGTGACTTGAGTGTCTACGGATTCGTTTGGTACACCCACCGAGCCGGAGCTGTTGTGTGGCCTGGAAAAGGGGGCTCCATGTTAGAAAGCTACCTTACAATATCTGGGCAAGGCAGTGAAATGAGGAGAGGAAGCAGACAATCTGGGGGCTTCGCTGACCCCCTCCTGGTGTCTGAGATCCCTGCCAACCCCTTCATGCTTCTCTTTTATATGGGGCTGAGTCTCTCTCCTTGTTTATGGGTTCTTAACACTCCTTGCTTCAAGTGACTGTGTTCCTCGTTTCTATCTTCTATCTACCTAGCTTTGGAAAGTGGGATCAAAGAAAATACATACCCTAAGGAGAAACCCAGGGAAGAAATAAATAGATGTAAGTCAGGTCATAATTTTCAGATCTAGAAAAGCAAGTTACTCAGAGTAATTCACACATCACTGAGAGACCAATTAGAACCATTAGCAAGTTGTTAGCACTGACTGTAAACTACCTGCTCTGATGTAGCCCCAGCCTTTCAGAAGAGGCTGTGTGGTGTCATTGGAATTAACCATTATAAACATACCTGTTTATAAACAACCCTCAATCCACAACTGCTTGCTGGGTGCTTTACCTGTGTTTGCATTGTGGTCCCTCCCCAAAGGAAGTTTAAATACACACACACACACACACACACACACACACACACACACACCTAGTCTCAAACCACTAGCTACTGATCTTGATGGTGGAGCTAACATAAAAGATGTGGAAGGTCCTCAATAGCATAAGGTTGTAAAAAAAATGCGAGGAAGACTATGGATACTACAAAAGTTCAGACTCAGAGGCTGGGACTACTCAGATAGGCCTCCCTTTAGGAGTTAGACTTGGAGCCTTGCCTTGAAGGATGAGTAAAATTGAAGCAAAAAAGTGGAGGAGATTGAAGAGAAAACCTATTTCTAACAGAGTGTGGGCTCTGGCATCTGACTAGTGAGAGCCAATCTTGGCTCTACCACTTGGCCTCGTATTCATCACTTTACCCCTCGGTGCTCCCATTTCCACATCTGCGTGGGAAAGATGAGAACAGTAGTGTCTATCGGATTGCATTGTCGGGGAAGATGAACTGAGTTCACATACATTATGAATTACATGATGCTATGTTAATACACAGCAATCAGTGCTAGCTGTTATTGAGCAGAGCAAATACAAAGAAAGCACATTTCAGAGTAGTACCTTTTAAAAACAAATCCCACGAAATGAATTTATGTAGATCAAGATAAGAAATTATAGGAGGTGGTATATATAGCATGCACTACTTTTTTTTTCAATCAATCTGCATTTTCCTTGGTTTCCTTTTGATAGTCAATTAAGAAAGGGAACCTGTATTTTTAGTCAGCTTGGGCTGCTATAACAAAATACTACAGACTGGGTGACTTGAACACCAGAAATTTAGTCCTCACAGTTCTGGAAGCTGAAGTCTGAGATCAGGGTGCCAGCACGGTCAAGTTCTTGGTGATGGCCCTTTTCATGGCTCCCATTTCCAGATAGCTGTGTCCTGGGGGGGAGTGCTGTGGGGGAGAGCTCTGAATTCTCTTCTTGTCAGGGCACCAATCTCATCATGAGGACCTCACCCTCATTATATCATCTCTCAAAGGTCTACCTCCTCCTAATAGCATCAACATTAGGGTTAGGGCTTCAACATAGGAATTTGGGGATTGCAAACATTCAATCTACTTAAAAGAAAAATAGGAAACAAAAAATTCAAACTTAACTTGTTATGAATGACCCTTTGGTGCCAAGAATTTAGAAGTTAAAACTTTAGGAATGAAAGAAAAGTAATTATAATAGCAATGAGTTTGAAGTTTAAAAATGAACTTTTCTGAGCAAAAAGGATATCCTTTTTCTTTCAAAATTATAGTCAGAGTGTTTGAAGGTATGGAATTCAGAGATTCTGGTGAGGTGTAAGGGCAAAGAGGTGAGGGCTTTATTACTTGTGACCAGAGGGGGTAATCGTGTTTTTTATTGTTTTTATATAAGTATGTTTATAGTCATCTTAATAATTATGAATAGCTAGAGAGATGATCCTGTGATTAAATGTCTAGTAGATTTAGCTTGCACGGGCACGCGCAATTTGCATGGTTTGTGGAGCATCCCTACACCTAAGGAGCCTCTCCAGTTCCTCGGCGCCCCCTCCTGTCTGCTCCCCCACTTCCCACTGTTCTCTTCTCTTCTGCAGGTCTTGCCAAAGTCCAAGGTATGTGCGTGTGTGTGTGTGTGTGTGTGTGTGTGTGTGTGTGTGTGTGTGGTGGGAGTCTCCACTCCCATGTCTTCCGGATCTGTTGGGTGGTGGAGGAGGAGGTGGGGAGAGGTGTCCCTGGGATCCCAGGTGAAATGAAGAATGAGTTTTCTCATGAAAGCAATGTTTATCAAAGCAGTTAATTTCCACAAAAATTACAGCACCAAAGAGGGTTTACTGAAAAGCTAAAAGGAGCTTAATTCTCACGACCCCTCATTTACATGAACTCTTCCAAGGGGTTTTTGTACTTTTGCCTTCCTTATCCAGAAGATGGCTCGCCAAATTCAAAGTGCATCCAGCCCTATAAAACCTGGATGGTTTGTGGTCAACATTATTGTTTAATTACAGAATCCCTTCATGGACTTTTTGCAGACTATCCTGAGAAGCTCACTACCATTTACAATGTTACTTCCAAGGAGTAGTGTCTACTGAGAAACAAACACTTTCTTAACAACCTACAACCTTTTCTCTGCCTCAGGAAGTTGTCCAGGGACTTCATATATGGTTTCTGCTGAAATAATAATGGAATAAATGGAGAGAAAATGAGTATACTTAAAATAGTTATTGAGTGCTTCTCTCTGGGTGATAGGATTATGTGACTTTTATTTTCTTGATACTTGGCTGACTTTCCAAAATTTCTAAATTTTCTGCAATGAACACATATTACTTTGAATAATTTAAAATTTGCTTTAAAAGTTCATAGTGCAGATACTCTTTAATTTACACACTTATGAAGGACTTGCCCTGTGGCCTTCTGTTAGTTTTGAGGATACCAAGTCAAAGGAGATCTACATTGCCTTACCCCACCAAAATCTACAGTATCAGTCACTGTTTTTAAGCCCTGAAGGGATAGAATTCAACATAGGTCAACATTTTTAGAGTTGGTCTATTCAGGGTGGTCTATGAAGAAGAGGGAAGAAGGGGTGGGGAGACAAAAGCTTTTTACCCTTAAGGATCTTTTTATACACACACACACACACACACACACACACACACAACACACAAATCTTAGTCATATGTTTCTTTCATTTTACCATAGGAGGCTTCAGGCTTGGCCTAAAAACCCCAGAGAAGGGTTGACCACAGTTGCATAAACCCAGCAGATGGATCCCTCCCCCAACTTTTAGAAGGAAGGCACAGAGAAAAAAAAAGTCTACCAAATTTGGGGTTAAACTATATATCAGAAATAACAGCTCATATTTATTGAGTTCGTACCATGTGTCAATTTATGCAAAGTGTTTTACACACATTGGTACCTCATTTTATTTTCCTTTTACTTCCAGAAGTCTATGAGATAGGCGCCAGTATCATCAATCCCATTTTACAGCTGAGGAAAGGAAGGCTAAAAGATATGAACAGGTTGCCTAGGGTAATAGAGCCGGTGGCTGGCAGTGCCTGATTGGAATTCTAATTTGCCTCCTCTCCCTTCTTAACCATTCCTCTTTAGACTACAAAGAGTTCTGGCTCCAAAGAGAAAAATGAACCAGAATATGGATAGTTTAAAGAACGGAATACAAGTTGATTTTCAAAAACAACGTGATACCAGTCTTTTAAATTGAGGTAAAGCACTGAAAAACCATCTTTTTCCCCAAAAAGGCTGACTTCCTAGCCATTATGGGTGGTTACTAACTCATTTCATTACACAAAGTTACGAATTTGCTTTTCAATTAAGTGTCTCATCAGTGTCACGGCTCTGACGTGTCTTTTTCCATTTTCCAACTTCATCTCGGTAAAAAGTGAGAAATGATTCGGTTTGTGTGTAATCTATGGGACCCCAGGATTATCTTTTGCCCCTATTGTTTTCTTGGGTGTCCCTCATTCTGGAGGCCTGGCATTCCTTACATGTCTGGGTCAATGCAGCAGCAGTGAAGCGCGGGGAAGCCGCACAAAAGACGTCCAACCGCTATCAATGTTGAAAGATCAATTCTTCAGCGCTCGCACGAAACACCCAAGATGACCGGGAAGAGGGAATAAAGGGAAAATATACCTTCTCCCAGAGGGTGGGAGATTGCTTGACCTCTTGTGAGTGCCCACAGAAAACCGAACAGATAAATAGTGGACGGCGATCTCTCCGGACCCCCAACCATCCCAGACGCGCCCAGCGGGCGCGGCCTCCGCCCTTTTAGTCCCAAGAGGCCGGGAAGGGCGGGGAGAGGGGGAGCAGGGCGCGAAGTCTCTGGCCAGGGCCGGAGGCGCACCGCTCTCTCCTCCGCAGGGCCGCTTCCGCCGAATAGCCGCGGCTCCAGGGCAGGGCGGAGGCGGTTCGGTGGCCCGGCGGGGGCTGCAGGGCTGCAGCCGCCCAGCCAGAGAGGGGAGGGGCCGCGCGGGGCGCCCAGGGCGCCCGGCCTTCCCTCCGTCCGCTCCCAGCAGGCACAACTCAGCGGTAGGGCCCACGGGCTGGACTGGTCTACCACAGAGCTGGGCCCTCCGGCCTCGGACCTGCCCCGCTACTCCCACGCCTCCACCCCGGTGACAGGGCCCGCACCCAGCTTTCCCGCCGGGGTCTCCCCTCCCTCTGGCCCTCGGGCTTGCAGCACGCGCCCGCGCGCGCGCACACACACACACACACACACACACACACACACACACACACACAGGCACACACACGCCGTCGGCGCCCTCCTTCCCTCCATGCAGCCCCGCGCGCCCGCTCGCCCGGAGCTGTCCTCCCCGGTGCGCAGCGGCCCCGCGGCCTCCGCAGGCCCCGCCCCGGGGGAGGGGAGCGGGCCGAGAGCCGAGCCCCGCGCGGGGAGGGGCCGGCGGCGGGGGCGTGGCCGGCTGCCTCCGCCCTTCGAGTGAGTGACTGGGCGACGCGGGCCCCTCCCTCCCTCCGCCCCTCCCAGCGGTCCCCTCCCTCGCTCGCTCGCAGCCCGCTCCCGCTCGCTCCCTGCCCACTCCCGGGGGGACGTTCCGCGCCGCGGCCCCGCGGCCGCCGCTTCTTTCACACTTTAGTTGGGAGCTGCGCGCCGCGCTCAGTTACTGGAGAGCTGGCCGCGCGCCGTCGCCTCCCGCACGCACGCACGCGGGCCGGGCTCCGGGGTTCTCGGCGTCTACTCCGAGCGGCGGGGAGGAGGGGGACACCCGGACTCACCGTGGGGAGGCGGAGGAAGAGGAGAGGAGGGAGGAAGAGAAAAGGCGAGGAGGCAAGGGGCGGGGGGCGGGAGGCTTGCCACCTTCAGCCCCCCCCGCGAGCGCCCAAGGTAAGCGTGGTCCCCGCCGGTCCCGGGCGGGGGGAGCGGGCGGCGCGGCTCGCGCGCCTCGGCTCCCCGGCGAGCCCGGGTGGGCTGGGAGGGAGGCCTGCGGGGAGTCTGCCGCGCGGAAGGGATTCGAGCCGCGGTGGTGGCGCTGCCGGCGCGCGGCCCGGCCCGGGGCTGCCGCTGGTGCGGGGACGGAAGCTGGGGTGGGGGCGTCTGCTTGCCGGGGCGGAGGGACTGGGATGTGGTTGGGGCTGCTGACGACTTTCGTCACATTGAGGCCTGGGTGGCTGGTGTGAGACACCCCTCCCTTCCCACCCGCTCCCCCTGCCGCCCTCAGCCTGCCTGCTCCTCTCGAGCTTTGCATGTAGCCACCGTACTTTGCAAGCCAGAGCTTGAAAGAAAAAACAGAATTCGGAATCCTTTGCTAAGTCTTCAAGTCCCTTCTCCCGCTCCGATTGATTGATGTGTTTGGGTGGGTGCTGGGATCCCCGGGATTTCTGAAGTTTTGACCTTTTGGGGGTGGCTTGTGTCGGTGCATCTGTTTGCCCACCTCGGTGTATTTATTATTCGTGCCCATGCGAGGCAGCAGCAGAGGGTGCTTGGGTATTGTACACGGAACAGATTTCACTCCCCTCCGCAGGCAGTTCGCGAAGTGCGGCCGCCACGGCTGCCTTTGCTCTGCTGCTGATGTCCTTCCCTGATCATCCACCCTGCCTCCTCCCTCTACGGAGGGATTTTTCCCCCCCACCTACTGTTTGTGTGAGAGAAGTCCCTGTGAGAGCTTAAGGGCTCTCATCTCCCATTCATTCCTCTTCTAAAGCCCTGAATTGGCTCAGGCACGTTGGTTAAATTTCAGGTGGCTTTCTTTGCTCCAGGAGTTACATGGTCAAAGATAAAAATATATGCCCAGAAACACGCATTCATCCTGAGTGATGACAAACACGGTTGGAGATAGAAGTGATTTGTTAGTAGGAAACCTACCTCTGTATGAGGTATCTTCCATCGCGTGTGGGTTAGGAAATTTGTTTTAAAATAGATCGTGCTTATGCTGTGTGTGGCTGGAAGACAGCCATAAGTTCAGCTATTGGAGCAACTCTGAAAGTGATACACCCTGATCATCCAGAACCTCTGTGAAGGCACACACGGGCTCTGACTCAGACGTCGGGAGGGGGGCTGACACACCATAGATTCCATGAAACACTTTTTTTTTTTTTTTTTGGTAAGGAAACACTATGGACTGTTTGGGGGAAGTGACACGTTCATTACACAGACAGATGTTACGAAAACCTCCCTACTCAAGGGGATGGACTCACCTTTCACCTAATAATAACCTTTGAGTTTGGTAGAGTTGGAATGTACCAGGGCAGAAGAAAATCATGGGTAGTACGGGTCTGGGCTATTTAGCTCTCCAGTGGGGAGATAGTGATGTTTTTGAAGGGTTTTTAAGTCCAAGATGCTCAATTTGGGGGGTTTTCTCCCCTTTTTCATACTTCCAGAGGTGGATTTTAGGACCAATAGAGTATGTTCTGGATTGGCTGTTTGGAAAATAGGATTGAACAGACATGGAAACTAATGTAGATTAGATCGCCAGTTTTTGTTTTGCTCCTTGTGAAGTGGGAAGTGTCAGTGATAGGACATCTGAGTGTATTTATCTGCGTTAAACCTTTGCTGGGACCAGCACTTCACTGATCACAAAATGCAGTATTGAAATGTCACCTCCCCTCACATTTCCTGCTGGGCAGACGGGGTTCAGATTCGGCTCTGGAGGGCCATTGGGAAAAGCAACGAAGGCTAGCAAATTTAGCTCTCAGATGAGCCGATGCCTGAGGAAGAGTGCCTGCTTCTGTGTCAGGCGTATCTCCATCAGAACATATATCCTAAGAAAAATGGCCCTGGGTTGGTGGAGAGGTCTTATATCCAATGTTGAAAGTTCATCCTGGGAGAACCCTGAGGGTCTAGCTTCCTTCTTCAGCATTTTTACTCTTGGAGAGAACTGATCATTTTGTTTTCTTGGCTCGTACTTTCTTCATCACCCCTTTCTCCCTGTTTCATTTTATCATCTAACATGGATTTCTGGGAATTAATAGCCCACTGTTTGCAGTGATTTGAGCTTCTTGAAGAGTCACAGTGTGCGAATCAAGAGCTTGTTCATTAATTGGCACTACTTGCTCTGACCGATTCAAAAATCCTACCGAGGAGGAAGGTGGTTTGCCCGATTATGAGTATCATTTCCAGGTGCCTCAGCATTGTGTCGGATTTTCCACCAGGCAAGCCTTGACAAACATTTTGAGTGGTTTCCTCCAGGCTCTTCATGGCTGGCCCTCTTTCTCCTGGGGCCTCAGGAGAGAGAGAGAGAGAGAGAGAGAGAGAGAGAGAGAGAGAGAGAGACATTGAGAGAGAGAGAGAGAGAGAGAGAGAGTGTCATGGCACCTCTCATGAGGTCAGGAGAGGAAGGAGACGGCAGGGACTCGCTCATGGAGGGCCCTAAGTGTGATGAATAGCACTAGCTTCACTTGAACTTACCAGTACAACTTGGTGCTAAGGCACAAACAAGTGCATTTTGGGCCATTTTATGGTCCTTCTTTGGAATTTTAGAAGTCCCATAGCATGGGAGAAATCAGTGTTGTGATTAAGTTCTTGTTAAAACATGAAAAGCAGATTGCAATAGACTAGGTATAAAATACTGCTTAGGAAACTAAAGACAGGGATAGGGCCTGTCTGCAGGGAGAATTGCAACACTGAACCTGTATTTTAGAAACTGGTGACAGTTGTGACTTTAAGAGATCATAATTCAAGGAAGGGCTTATCGAAAGTGGCATGTAAATTACATATGTACATATTTTTAAAGTAAGCAATTATTTAGCTTGACTATCTCAGTTCTGAAGTTTAATTTTACAAGTTACAGTTGCAACAAGAAACAACTTGACATGCTCTGGTTATGCAATCATGACAAGAGTGGTTGGATGTAAGCTGGGCTAGGAGGAACGTAGAAGGGAGCACCCAGCCGCATCCTCAGTCAGCAGGTATTAAGAAGTTCCTTTCGTTTTTTTTTTTTTTTAATTTATTTTTTATTTTTTTAATGGAATGTGTTCCTGGAAAATGGATTTCCTGGGTTGTAGGCCAGTCCCGGAATGTAAAGACTACCTTCTCTCTCCACTTGTGAAAGGACAGGTAGCTCCCCCAATCTGAAATGGAAATTCGGAAGAGTAATTGCCCAAGCGACTGGAAGGCAGGAGGCTTTGGTCATCTTTGCAACCCCCACGGCAACCCCCGTGGTAGCTGGCCCACTCACTACCTTGTACTTGGAAGTTACTCAGTGACTGATTGAATTGAATTGAATTAACCTAATTAGTTAAGGTCCGTAATGTGTCAAAAAACTCCTTGGAAATACATTAGCTGCGGACTTCCATTTTAATAAATCAGTATGATAGCCTATTAAGAGCTCCATATTCTGCCTCAGGTAGGATTTTTTTAGTTGTTGAAGAGTATTCGACAGGCCAGAAAACATACCAGATTACTGGATTTTCTAGTCAGGGGCATGTTGATTTGGATTATATATAATATCCATCTTTGACAAATATTTCTTCACTCAATAGTGTGAAGTGTGACTGCGGTCTTTATCTCTTTTGTCCAAGGGGTTCAGTGAGTAACAGCGCCTCATACTGAAAGGGTGCCTTACTGTTTTCAGAGTCCTTTCACGTATCTTGTACCTTGTCTTACCGGACTTTGTGCTGGAGCCATAGCACTTAGGGTTTCCTGTGCTGGAATCTCTCCCAGAACGTGCCTGGATCTATCTAGGAGTGGGGGAGAGGGTCTGGGGAGACTCAGGTAGCCCCACCTCTTGGTTTACCAGATTTTTCCAAGGGAGGCAGTAATCAATAGTCACTGCTGCTCCTTCTAAAATAACTTAAAATGGGGAAAGTGGAGACCTGCCTCCTGCAGTGAGCTCCCCAGGCCCCTAGCGTCCCTTGACTCTTCCTCTGTTCTCCTCTGGCTGCCTGTTAACCTTGCTCCTTTGCCAAATGTCCCTTTCACCTTTCTGTCCTTTCGGGAGTGTTAACATGGCTTCCCGTCCCACAGATTTTCACCCATACGCTCTCTTGCTTCTTACCCTTCCACCTTACTTTTGCCTGCGAGACTTGGGTATTTTGTATTTGAACAATCACGTTTCCAATGTTTTAACCCGATCCCCAGGCCCACTTTCTCCTTGACTCCTCCCACCTCTGCTCAAGCTTAGACTTCTGGCATCCAGGGTGCTGTCTTCCTTCTGCCCTCGGGGCCCCTCTACCTTGTCCTACTTTGCCCTACATCTTCCTTATTAATCCCACCCACTTCTCTCCATCAAGCCTTTAGATCTTCCAGCAGGTTCCTGCCTGTGCCTGTTTCACAGGCTCATGCCATCTTAGTGAATGCATTTATAGCATTCATGAGTTCAAGTCCACATGGGATCAGAGCACCCCTGAGTTTAGGGATCTTTTCGCCTTTGTGTTCAATTTTGACTTCACTATATTTTGGATTTTGTGAGCTTCTTAGGCCATTTAATAATAGCTGAGGTACTTTGCGTCTTCACTTAGCTATTTTTTTTTTAAATTTATTTAATGTTTTTATTTATTTTTGAGAGAGACAGAGACAGAATGCAAGTGGGTTAGGGGCAGAGAGAGAGAGACACACACAGAATCTGAAGCAGGCTCCAGGCTCTGAGCTGTCAGCACAGAGCCCGAGGCGGGGCTTGAACTCATGAGCTGTGAGATCATGACCTGAGCTGAAGTCAGACGCTCAACCGACTGAGCCACCCAGGCGCCCCTTCACTTAGCTATTATATCCTGTGTTGGATAATAAAGGACCATCTCAGTGATGACTGTTATTTTTCAAGATGTGGATAACAAATCTTGAAAAGCATTTCAGAGATTTTCTTCATGGCACCATTGAAAGGTGTTGCTGCGTACCAAAATCTGTTTACTGATGACAGAAGTAGAATGGCTTGTTTCATGTCATCCTCATTACTTGTTTTTTTTCTCCTTTGGTTGAATAAATATTACTGTAAATTGAACCAACTTTTTGCTCATCTGTTATGGTTTTACTGCTCTCCATGAAAATTTTAGAAGCTTACAGGACACATTTATGCCAAGTAAGGATTCTTTAGCAAAGACCTGATGCTGTTGGTTCTCCCCGTACGTTTGTAGCCTACGTCAGCCCCATCAGTAGGGAGTCAGTGGGAGAAAAAGTATTAATGGGGACAACTACTAGAAAAACATATCCTATTGACTCATTGCATACATAGTTGGGTTGGTCTTTTTATAAAACTGTACTTCACAAGTAGGTCCAACACTAGTTATGCAATATCCTGAGTGCTCTAGGGCTTTGGAAGAAGGTGCTTTAAAGCAGAGCAGGAAAAATGGTAAGAATTCCCTGTCGGTGATAGACCTGTGTGTTGCTGGACTGTGATGGATACTGCAGTAGTTTTAGTGTTACTTCACTGATAAACCCTGTGTTAGGACATACTCCCCCCCCACTCGGTGACTCACATGGTCTTTCCCACCTGAGCTGGGTAGGGAGGTCATGAGAAGTTTAGTCTTTCCTGGAGTGTGGGGACCTTTTTCATTCCAGTCGTCACAGATGCTAGAGTGTATGACAGCTACTCCTGAACCCGGGTTGATAAGGAAGGAGGTCCGTATATGGGTTTTTTACAGTGCAGTGGAACCCCCCTCTATTGACACGATTTCTAAATTTTTTTAATGTTTATTTATTTTTGAGAGAGAGAGGGAGAGACAGAGCGTGTGCAGGGGGAGGGGCAGAGAGAGAGGGAGATGCAGAATTCGAAGTAGGCTCTGGGCTTTGAGCTCCGAGCTGTCAGCCAAGAGCCCGATGCGGGGCTCAAGCCCACGAACCGTGAGATCATGAGCTGAGCCGAAGTCGGACGCTTAACCGACTGGGCCACCCAGGCACCCCGACACTACTAGTTTTAAAACGAGAAGATTGAAAGTCCAGGTGTGGAGCAAGGAGATGCTGCATGCTGCCAGGCTGTGGCTTGCAGAGAACTTTTCAAAGACACAGATAGTTAATACATGCCAAGAGGTGACTTCAGCAGTTCTGTCTGAACGTTCTGCCAGAAGCAATTTCCCTAAAATAATTTTGTAACAGTTCTTACAGTGAAAAGGTTATACAGGAATAAGCAACATGTATCTCATTATATGTTTTAGAAAGATACTATTACTATTTTGATGAAGGGGATGAGAATCCAGGAACCTCTTTGAGTCACTTAGTATTTGCTGAAAATTCAGATGTTCTGGTTTCTGTGCCAGGCCTTCATGGCAGTATAGATAGAGCTCCGAAAACAAATCTTCTGCTTATCCTTGGTGGCCTCCCTAGCACCCTCCCCAACACTGCTTTGAGATCTCAGGTCTCAGATCAGATCCTGTCTCTGACCCTTTGCTGACCATAAGAGACCCTCCTCCTTTGCCTTCCGTGAATGCTCATAGCACTTACTTGATGTTTGTTTGTTTCTGTATTAGTTTTGATTTGCATTAATGTGTTTTTTGTCACCCCACCCAGTTATAAGATCTCTCGTGCCCCCTGGGCATGTATTATGCTAAGCGAGTGGCTGTTGGTTGGTTGACAGCTGGTCATTGGTTTGAAGCTCAGAATTTTTCTCTGTGGAGACCTTGCTCCCATTCAAAACCCTCTTTAACCAAATGAGGAAGTATAGTGTGGGATGAGAAAAGATAATGGGAATTTTTAAATTCGTGTGTTGGCCAAGATTAAGGCATGTAATCTTTCTTACTCAGATAATTTATTAAACAAACATTTGCTTTTGTTGATGACGCTTCGTGTCATCCCGTGCCTGGCACTGGAGAGATGCTGGAGATACAGATAAAAAGGCCTGGCCTTGCCTTTGTGGACTCCTCAGACCAGCGTGTGAATTGACATGCAAACACATGACATGTGGTAAACGGACACTGCTTTGTGAGGTGAGGGAACAAAGGAGCGGATTCTCTCTAGAGGTAGGCTGACCATGTTCCCTGGGACAGCCCTGGACTGTGCCTGGTGTTCAACTTAGGTTTTTTTTGTTTTTTGTTTTTTTGTTTTTTTTTTTTTTAGAGAGAGAGAAGGCACAATTGAGCAAGGGGCAGAGAGAGAGAGGGAGAATCCCACCAGCGGCAGAGAGAGAAAAAGAGGGAGAGAGAAAAGTGAGGCTTACCCAAAGCGGGGCTTATGCTCACCTGAAGCAGGACTCAAGCTCACCTGATGTGGGACTCGAACTCACACACCGTGAGATCATGACCTGGACCGAAATCAGATGCTTAATGACTGAGCCACCTAGGCGCCCTCAACATAGGTCTTAATATACCCCTTTGGCACTTAAAAGTCTCCCAGTTTTTACTCTCAGATGGTACTCCTAGATGGTAAATCATGTGATTCCCCAACATAGAGAAGGCTTCATAGTTGGGATGACACTCAGAAGCTACACAAGAGTCCTCTAGGGTATTGTTTACATTTCTAAAAATATCGAGGGCGGCTAACGTTGTCTTTCTAACTATTTTTTTCACGTTACTGTGGATTCATAGACTAGTTCACAGACTGGCATATGGGGATAAAGGGGTTTATGGGCAAAGGGAAGATGAAGTAGGGTATTTTGGGCAGAAGACACCATGCATCATGTGGAGACATATGGATGTGGGTCCTCAAGGCTGGGCTTTCCACATGTGATGGAACACAGTGGGAGATGAGGCTGTGTGGTTCCTCAGCCTCATGGTAGAGAGTTTGGACTTATTGCCCAAAATATAAGCAGTGAGAAGCATTGAAAGATTGTAAACAGGGGAGAGACATCACTGGCATGATAGATAGTTTCTTCCAAGTGTGGGTAAGAGACTAGAGGGGAACAGACTGGAGTCAGAGCAGAGGAACTCTGGTCCTAACTGGGTGAGAGCTGATGGGCACTGAATTAATGCCTGAATATGGAAAAGAAGGACAGGCAGGAAAGGCATTTAGGAAGCAAGATTGGTGGGACCTGGTGACAAATTGGGACTGGAGAGTGAAGAAAGGGGTAATGAATAATTACAAAATTTCTGGATGGATAGTTCTGTCTTTTACTGCGATGAGGAGTTCATGCATTGAGAGGAAAGATTATTAACTCAGTTTGGAGTATGTTGAGTTTTAGGTGCTTATATGCTTTTAGATGGAGATATACTGAAATTCTGGTCTAGATTTCAGAGGAGAGATTTGGGGCAGAATTATGGTTTGATCTCAGTCATCATTTCTTAGGGAATTATTCCCTGGCCTCCATGATGAAGTTAGATCCCTCTAGTCTCTCTCTCTCTCTCTCTCTCTCTCTCTCTTTTAAGTAATTTATTTATTTTGAGGGGTGGGGAGGGGAGAAGAGCCCGTATGAAAGAGGGAGAGGCAAAAAGGGAGAGAGAGAACCCCAGCTCCCTGCTGTCAGCATAGAGCCTGATGCAAGGCTCAATCTCATGAACCATGAGATCATGAGCTGAGCTGAAATCAAGAGTCAGATGCTTAATTGACGAAGCCTCCGAGGGGCCCCTCCTCTATTCTGTCTTCTAACTGCACCATACACCTTGCCTGCATATACTTACCACAATCTTTGTGATTCTTCATTACCCACCTCCACCCCCCAATGGAGGGTGGATGCCCATTTACCACGAAGGTAAAAGTATATCTGTTTTTAATTCTCTTGTATCCCCATGACAACTACCACACAATTGGTGCCTAGCATGTATTTGTTGAATGAATGAATGAATGAATGAATGAGAGAATCTTTGTAAATTTGGTAGTTGAAGCTATGTGGCTTGGCATGAGATTGCCCAGGGAAAGTAGAAGAAAACACTAATCTTTAGGGCTGTGATGGAAAAAGGAGAGTGAAAGAGAATGAACAGAGCAAGAGAATCAGCATGTGGTCAGAATGGTCCAGTGAAGAAGCAAAACAATATAGAAATAGAAATAATAGAATAGAAATAGAAATAATAGAATAGAAAACAAGAGGTTTTCTCAGAATTTGGAATTCTGTTGTTAAATAAAAGTGGAAATGTTTACCTTATGGGAGATGCCAAGATATGGGTACTTTGCTTTGTAATGTCATGTTAGCTTGTGCTGCATGCAGTTTGATGTTTTACCACTTTGGTCATTTTATATGTTGGGATTCTGGGGTTTGCTTTATATAATTTATACTGGCATCTGATGTACTAAAATTTGAGGCCATATTTTGGGAGGATGATGAAATAGTGCAGTGTTTAATCATTGTGAATTTATGAGTGTGCACATTGATTTAAGGGGGTTCAAATACTTGAGTGTTTACATTCCACTTGATGGGGAACCATTAACAGTTAAAGATGCATTAAGTTATAACATTGTAACAAAGGATGGCTAATTGATCCTACAAGCCTTGAGTAGCAATGTCATTAAAGCTTTGTCTTATAAATAAGAGGCTCTTATCGTGGGGTCTGATTTTTACTTGTTTTCAGTCTCTACTGAAAGACTCAGGGTGGAGATGGGTGAGGGATCAGGGCACTGGAAAGAGGGAGGGCTTTGAATTCAGCACATTCTATCCCAGTTCTACCACCCCTTAACTCCAGCTTCATGATCTTGAATAACAATGGCAATAATTGACAGTAGTAATAATAAAAGCTGACATGTATGGAGTAGCTCACTCTGTGCCTGGGTACTGTGCTAAGTTATATGCATTCATGTACTTCTTTACTGCTTGCGACAGCCTTATGAGGAACTTTCTACCTTTACCTCTACTTTGTGGATGAGGAAGAACTGAGGCTCAGGGACTTTTTTTCTTTTCTTTATTTATTTTCTTTTTAATTTTTTTTTATTTTGAGAGAGTGTGCACGCAAGCAGGGCGGGGGGGGGGGTGGGGGCAGAGAGAGAGAGAGAGAGAGAGAGAGAGAGAGAGAGAGAGAGAGAAAATCCCAAGCAGGCTCTATTCTCAGTGTGGAGCCTGTTGCCGGGCTCAATCTCATGACTGCAAGGACCTGAGCCGAAATCAACAGGCAGATGCTTAACCGACTGAGCTACCCAGGCGCCCCCAAAGATACCTGTATCTTTATAGACTCCCTTTTTCTATTTTTCCCTCTTCTGCTTCTTTCCTGGCAGTTTATTTGTTGAAGAAACAGGGATTTGTCCCATAGGAGTTCCTGCATTCTGTAGTTTGCTGATTGCATCTTCTTTCTTGGTGCTCTTGACTTTATTTTCCTGTTTCTCTTATTTGCTGTAAACCGGTAGTTTGATCTAGACTGGAAGCTCGATCAGATAGTTTGGCAAGGGGACGTCACAGAAAGTGTGATGTGCTTCCTGGTATGGCGCTTCAGGAGGCACACGTGCCTTCTTGTTTCTTCTTTTAGGAAAGCAGTGGATTTAGGTGTTGTCAGCCTGATCTCCATTATCAAGTTTCCCCATCAAGAACCATTGATGGTCATCGTCTAGATACGTTGTTTCAGTAAAGGTTGGAAAAATGATGATATTCTGCCATCCGGTCTACACTTGTTAGCTGGAGTTTTCCTATCAAGAAGAAATGAGCCATATCAGTTATTTGGTTGCCTCACAGTATAGCTTATATGGGAAAATTAATGCTTGGTTTTATTCCCTCATTTTAAGTAATATTCAGAATCATGCCTTCATTTTCTAGAAGAAGAAAGATTTTTTTTTTAAGTATTCTGAACTCGTGGACTTTAATACAGTTTATGTGTTTCCATCCCTTGCAGTTATTTCTTTCAAAGCTTGAATTATCTTTGGCACATGGAAGACTTTTTAAATTGGCTTCTGATTTTTTTTTTTTGACATGACTGTAGTGGTTTTTGGTGATAGTTTTCCTTGCTAGTATAACAAGATATGTCAGACTTACCTAGTACTTTTTCTATTTCAGATTGTTTTTAGTGGTACATGGTATTTAGAGACCACAGTCCAGGTGTTAGGAGTTCTCATTACCTCTGGGCAGGTCATTGTTCAATGGATAGAGTTATGGAAATAAACATATGTGTATGTATAGGTGTGTGTTTGTGTACGTGTGTATGTGTGACATATGTGACATGCCCTATTATTCCTATTTAATATAAGCAAACATCTTCATTTCCCTCCTCTTAGAAAAAAAGTAGCATATTATAGTTCTGCACCTTGCTTTTTGCATTTAATACTGTATTTTAGAGATCACTCTGGAGCCGTATGTAAAGTTTTTCATTGTATTTTACAACTGCAGAGACTCTATTGTGTAAGTATACCAAACTTTATTCATTTGAGTATATGGTTGTTCTGGTCTTTTGCTCTTACATTGTAGTAAGAATGATTGTTTTTGTTGGTGGAGGTTTATTTGCAAATCAAACATAAAGCCTAGACTAAAACATGATTTTTCCTTAACTAAACGGATAGGTGAATGGACAGTGCTGGCAATTTTTTCCCCTGCTTATCATTTGTGTTTTATCTCTGATTATGTTTTCTTTTTCTTTTTTAAAAAGTTTTTTATTCACGTAATCTCTGTATTCAACATGGGGCTTGAACTCATGACCCTGGAATTAAGTAACCTGCTCTTCTGATTGAGTCAGCCATGCATCCCAGACTGTGTGTTTTATTTTTTAATGTTTTTTTTTTTTTTTTTTTTTTTTTTTTTTGAGAGACAGCCTGTGTACCAGAGTGGGAGGACACAGAGAGAGGGGGCCAGAGGATCCAAAGCGGGTTCCATGCTGACAGTAGGGAGCCCAATGTGAGGCTCGAATTCGTGAACTGTGAGATCATGACCTGAGCCACCCAGGTGCCGCAGATTATGTTTTTTTAATGTAAATTTTTTCTTTGATGTAGTCAGTTTTATTAGTCTTTCTTTTATTGCCTCTTGGATTTGAATGATGATGCAGAAAAAAAAATTTCTAGAAGCCACATATGAACATTTTTAGTAGCCACATTAAAGAAAGTAAAAAGAAACAGGTGAAATGAATTTAATAATGTATTTTATTTAATCAAATATATCAAAAATATTATCACCTCAATAACTAATCAATATTTTTAAATTATTATTTTTATTTATTATTATTATTTTTTTAACATTTATTTACTTTTGAGAGACAGCATGAGCTGGGGAGAGGCAGAGAGAGAGGGAGACCCAGAATCTGAAGCAGGCTCCAGGCTCCAGACTCCAAGCTGTCAGCACAGAGCCTGACGTGGGGCTTGAACTCACAAGCTGTGAGATCATGACCTGAGTTGAAGTAGGACGCCTAACCAACTGAGCCACCCAGGAGCCCCAGTATTTTTAAATTATTAATGAGAGGAAGGGAGGCAAACCACGAGAGAGTCTTAAATACAGAGAACAAACTGAAGGTGGATTGGGGGGTGCGGGAGAGGGGAAAATGGGTGATGGGCATTGAGGAGGGCACTTGTTGGGATGAGCACTGGGTGTTGTATGTAAGCCAATTTGACAATAAATCATATACATAAAAATAAATTATTAATGCGATATTTTACATTTTTTTCCATGCTAATTTTTCAAGAACTGATGTGTGTTTTATCCTATTGTACACTTCAGTTTGGTGACTAAAGTTTCATAATCAGTACTTGATTTAGACTTCATAAAATATGCTTTTGGAAAAGCAAATTCACATAACCGGGTTGTTCCAAGTGTACATGAAAATTATCCAATAACTGAGTTAAGTATTTTAAAATTTCAATTTAAGTTAATTAAAATAGATTAAACTGCCAGTTTAGTTCCTCAGTCACAGTTAACCACATTTCAAGTGCTTAGTAGCCACATGTGGATAATGACTAACCTGTTGGACATCCATATTTTCTTTTAGTACTTGTGTGGTTTTATCATTAACATTTCAGTCTGTGACAACCTATTTGGGATTTATTTTGTTGTATGGGGAATGGATCTAATTTTCTCTTTTTCTACATGGCTCTCTAGATATCAAAACCCACTTATTAGAAGTCCCATCTTTTTCCCACTGATTTGAGATGTGCCCCTATCATACACTTAATTTTCATAAGTATTTAATTGGCTGTCTTTCTGCATTTTCTATTCTGTTCAATTGATCTGTCCCTTCATGTTCCAGTACCCTACTGTTTTACTCATAGAGGTAGTTTAATAGGTTTTAACATTAAAGCCACGATGAGTTACCATTTCATCCCTACCAGATTGTATCTGTCACCGTGAATCACTGTGCAAGGATATGGAGCAGAGAGAATACGCATATGATGCTGGTGGCCATATAAACTGGTGTAATGATTTTGGAATGAAGTTTGGGATACCTTGTAAAATGGTCCCCTGATCCTGTTAGTCTTTAGGGTAGCAGAACAAATTGCAGGCCTGGAGCAGGAACTGTTTTGTCTCATGACTTTAGTTTGTCATTCTGAGATGATATTTTATATAAGTAAGGTTGTGAAGAACATTGGGAAACATGGCCTCAGAGAAACTCTTACAAGTCTGCAGGAAAGCTCGCAACAATGCTATTCACAACAGTAAAACACTGAAATATGTCTATAGGCCTGTTGACGGTATATTGAAAAAGGAAATTGTGATACATTTATCATAAACAGCAGTGAGGGTAGCTGACAACTGTGTGTATCAACAGGGAAGACTCTCATAAGCATGATGTTGAGTGGAAAAGCAAGATAGAAGATAATATAGTGTGATTCCGTTCATGTACAATTCCAAAAATGCTAAACTAAAGCGATACATTGTTTAAGGATTGACTCATATACGGGAAGATTATAAAAAAGAGCAAGGGAGCAGTGATTCCTTTCTAGGGGTGAAAGATAGGGTGTGATTAGGAATGGCTCCACCTGGGACTTCCAAGGTCCTTGTAATATTCTACAGGTAGGTAATAGAGTTGTTCATTTTGCTTTTATACATGGAGTTGTGCATGTGTTACGTGGCTGTTTCATCACAAAAGAGAAGGAAAACAACAGCAAAAGTCCAAACCCAGGAATAGGCTAGATTACGCAGAGCTCAAGTAATTAAATTGACGCCTGAGAAAAGCTGCTGTTAGATATGAAGCACTTGGCTTTGTTCATTTCTTATTTAGTGACAGTGACTTTTTTTTTTTTTTTTTTAAGACAGAAATTTGCTTTTCATGTCTGGGTCAGGCATCAAGAAATATGTTCTTACGTTCTTGTGTGGAGTACATACATGAGTGACTGTTAGTTATATCTCCAGGCACAACTACTGACAGAGTCATGGGTTCGTTGACATTTAAGTAATTTTTTTTAACCACTTATGCAAAATATCCTCATGGCCAATTCTAAACTGTATTCAGAGAGAGATGATTTTTGAAGGGATAGCATCATGAATAGGAAACATTAACTAAGCATATGCTGTATGCCAGATGCAGTGTCTACATGAACTCATTTAATCTAGGTGATAGTCCCATGAAGAATTACATATGGACTTCATGTTACTGATGAATAAACTGACACTCAGAGAGGTTAAGCCACACAGATTACATGATGTCAAAAAGTCAACAGGAAGTACATGATGGAGTTTTCATGAAGGTTCATCTGGCCACAAATCCCATGTTCCCAACTTCTGTTCCAGAGTATCTTTTTAAGAACTCCAGGTGCTAATCTGTCCTTTTGCTCAATGGTGGCCCACCCCCAAAAAGTTAGTATTTAAAAAAAAATTTTTTTTAACGTTTATTTATTATTGAGAGAGAGACACAGAGCATGAGAAGGGGAGGGGCTGAGAGACAGAGAGACACAGAATCTGAAGCAGGCTCCAGACTCTGAGCTGTCAGCACAGAGCCTGACGCGGGGCTCGAACTCACAAACCGTGAGATCGTGACCTGAGCCGAAGTTGGACGCTTAACCGGAGCCACCCAGGCGCCCCAAAGAGTTAGTATTTTTAAACTGTTAAAATCTCAGAGAGGAAAACCTTGAATCCATTGTGGCAGCTCTTCACAATGTCTATGTGAATTTTTGACGTGTGTTAAAGTTTGCTCCTCTTTGGTGGCTTTGAGCAGTTGCTCTCTCCCCCTGTGATGTGTCCTTTCAGAGACTTGATGGCTTAAAGGGTTTGACTGAGCAATGGGACACCTGCTGGGGTGGATTCTGTTTGTTTTCTGATTTGAAGCCTCTCCTAGTTTTCCATTCTTAGGATTAGGCTGCACCCTGAAACTGTCTCGACTATGCCTGTGCAAAACCTTTGCAGCCCATCTTCCCTTCTGAGGCTGAGACTGAGATTATATGTATCTATTTCTTCAACTTGTCAAAATTTTACAACCTTTTTTTCCCCTTGGTTTTGCTTTAGATGTCCCAAATTGTAATGTCAGCAAATGAAGCTCATTCCCTAGTGATTTATCTGAGTCAGTACTTGGCATGGTCTGATCAGACCCAGCGCTAATAATTATTATTAGGCTTTTCAAGTTTGCCTTCAAAATCCCCCCATTGCTACAACCTCTTCTTTCCACTGGTATTTTCATGAGCAAACACAGCTGATGAAGGGGATAGGGTGGGAAGGAACATTCAAATGAACATTTGGTTGCTAGGGAACCTGGCTTACTCAGGATTTGTGACTTCCCAAAATGATGTAGACGTTATGGCAGAGCTACTTGAGATCTCTGTCCTCTTCAGGTTAGTGTGCCTTCAGCTTGGGAGCCAACCAAAGCTCCCAAAGCTGCTGGGCTTCTTCTGTGAGGGCCGTTAGACTTGCTGTCTTGTGGGAGTGTATGTGGCGAAAAACTTTTTTCTAATCAAAATGAGAAGGTCAGTGTAAAGTGAAGATGGCTAATCCCCAGCTCATCTTGCAAATCTGTAGATGTGTGTGTGCCTTTCCAAGCCCTAGGAAGATAGTTGCTTTTTTTATAATACTGAAGCTATCTTTACATATTTCTTCTATTTTCATTATATTTGAGTCTCCACCAAGTTTGCTTTAGCTTCTAATGTCAAGAAAAATACTTTCCCTTCATATGATCTCAAACAAGAGTTTTATGATTCTCTGTGTGAAGATAAAACCTCTTGCAACTGTTTTGGTTTTTTACTTTTTATTATAATAGCTCGGACTAACCCAGGTTTCAAAGGAACCAGATAGAATTAAATAAACTCCCATGATTAGCAAAAAAGTAATATGAATATATCCAGAAATGAAATGACATGTGAGATTCATATTTGTTTTCCATCACTTGTTTAGATCTTGTAATAATGATCTTGAGGGCTCTTTTTTGGCATATCTGGTGTTTTTGCTGTAAGCTTCGTTGCTGCAAGCATTTTCACTGCAAACATTTTTGCCAGATAATTGGCCATAAGGAAGTTGTGCCATAAAAGAATCACATACAAAAAAAGAGGGACATTCATTAAAAAGGACATAGTGAAACATAAAAAATGAGTAACAAGGTTAGAAAGACTTTACTGCGAGATACAAAATGTTTGAATACACTCAAAATGTATAGTACTGATTCACGGCAGTGCTGTGCAAATGACTGATTTTTTTGTGTGTGTGTTTTTTGGTGAATTGTACTTAGGCCCTTATCTTCAAAGTCTTTTGTATATAATTTCTTTTTGGCTTGTTGATTGATCTTCTCATTCAGCATCACACTTTTCCTTTTTTTGCTAGTATGACTTCCTTCGTTAAGAAACGTCTGTTTCCAAATACTAGGATATATATTTGTAAATGACCTTTTGTTGTACCGTGATGAAAACCTACACTGTTTGTTCTTGGCATCTTGTCATATGTCCGTTGATAGAGGTTCCAAAGTTCCATGGGAAATGTGTGTCCCAAACTCTGTGCCACTGTGGCCTGTGTACCACAGTGAGGGTTAAGATTTATATAATATCAAAATGGGAGTACTGCGTCAATGGAGAAATGAAACCACACTGTCAGCCAGTCGATGAAAGCAACAGACTGTCAGACCACACTGTCAACTGGTTATTTTTTTTATCTTTTACACAGAGTTGCCTTACGGCCAATTGGCTGTGCAGCAAAAATGCTCGCGTCAGAGACAGGTTTACAGCCAAACTACCTAGGATTCTTCTTGGGATCTCACATGTTGTCCACCAAAAAAATGGGATTAGAGTGAGGGTTGAGGGGTAATGACCTTGGAAAAGCAGAAAAAGAACCCCTGGTATTGATGATCAAGTGTTGTGCATCGGAGAATAACCTACAGTAGAACGTGTGGAAGATCATTTGTTAAGTGACATGGAGGGATCTCAGAGTTCCGAGGGAAATGCAGGTAAATTCAGTTCAGTTGACACTGCTTGTCTTCTCCACACGTCCTGAAGATGACCTTGTAATTTACAGAAATACATTCAGTCCGGCCCCATACCACCCTGAGTGTGCCGGATCTCATCAGATCTTGGAAGCTAAGCAGGGTCGGGCCTGGTTCGTACTCGCACGGAAGACCACGCGATTGAATATAGAAATGCATTCAAACTGTGCTTTCCTGATTGCTCCTTTAAAGGACTGCTGACAAAGGACAGGAGCCTCACTCTGTTACATTGTGCTTTAGTGGGCCAGCTGCATGTGTATAAAGAGTCAAGGGAAGAGATTAAGTGGCTTTTTTCCCTCGCCACACTGTCCCCTACCCCCCTTTCTTTATGAAATTGAGTCTTTGATGTGAACTGTGACTAAGACATATGTCTAAAATGAGTGAGAAAAATTAAGTCGGTACCTAAATGGTATTTCCCATAATTGAATGAATGAATATACAACTACATTTGGTAACATTTAATATGAAAAACTCAGAAAATCTCTCAGGTGAGATTATCTTTCTAAGCTAAGCAAAACGTCCCCCATGGGTCCCATCCGGTGCTCTGTCACCTCCGCTTAGCGCCGTGTGCATGTATTAGACACAGGCGTGCACCGCAGTTCAGAAATCCACAAATGCCATTTTCCCTCTGAAGTAAATAAAATACATCAGCTTAGGTTATTTCAATAGCTCTTTTTTTTTTTTTTTAAGTGTATTTATTTTGAGAGAGAGAGAGCACGCATGAGAGAGCAAGTGAGGGAGTGGTAGAGAGAGAGCGAGCGAGAGAATCCCAAGCAGGCCCCGCACTGTCGGCTCAGAGCCCCATGCGGGGCTCGATCTCACAAACCCACGAGATCATGACCTGAGCCAAAATCAAGAGTCAAATGCTTAACTGACTGTGTCACTCGGGTGCCCCTCGATAGGTTTTCTATATCTCTTAACTGCTTACCTTTGAAGCAAAATGGGGTTTTTGTTTTGTTGTGTTGTGTTTTCCCTTAGGGCTGTAAGAAGGGACTGGGGCATTTAAGAAATGTGCCAGGTCTGTAGCAAATCATTGATGGCAGTTGGGATGCCACATGAACATTATGTTTGATGTAGGTGTTTATCTTTTTTTATCCCATGTAAAGAAGTCTAAAATAAAAAGTTTCATATCTTCATTGCGCTGGTAGTCATGGTGAGGTCATGATGAAGTCGTGGTGAAGAAGACCCAGGGTCTGGTTTTTGCATTGCATGGGCTTAGGGAGTGCCAGTGGATGTCGGATGGAGCAGGGGGTCGTCACCTTCCACTCTCAGGGGTCAGAAACCATCAGGTGACCTGTGAGGAGTCTGGGTTCTCATTTTCACATTTTACTAACCTGGCTCTAACTTTGTTACCTGAGATGATCATCACAAGAAAGAGCAGCAGTTGGAGAATTAATAACTCGATGATAATTATACGAGATTGGGCAGGTAAGAATGAGAAAAGTGTCAGGGTACCTGGGTGGCTCAGTTGGTTAAGTGGCCGACCAGCTCAGGTCATGAGCTCATGGTTCGTGGGTTCGAGCCCCACGTTGAGCTCTGTGCTGACAGCTCAGAGCCTTGAGCCTGCTTCAGATTCTGTGTCTCCCTCTCTCTCTCTTCCTCCCTTGCTCGCTCTCTCTCTCAAAAATAAATAAAGATTTAAAAAAAAAAAAAAAAAAAAAGAATGAGAAAAGTGTCCTAAATAGAAATTGTAGCCATTCAGTATTTCCTTGCTGAGTAGGTAGATGACTCAGTGCACTTGGTAATACCTTAAACTTGCTCTATTAAAACTGGAAAGTGTGTGTTAATATTGTAACATCGCAGTGGGCAGTGGTTTATTTTTGTTGGTGGTAGTGTATTTGCAAGTCAAACATAAAGCCTGAGTTGAAACATTACTTTTCATTGTCTAGACGGACAGCTGAATGAACAGAGGAGGTGAGTATGTTTATTGTGCAGTAGCAGCCCTGGGTATGGGTATTTGTGCTTGTTGGCAAACCCTGCCTGCAAAGAGATTTTCTTCTGTGTCTCAATAGTGGGACCCATTCTATCAGTGGGAAAGCACTACTCTGCTGGACTTTTTATTGCCTTTTTTTTTTTTCCCATTCATCATTTATTATTCTGAATCCAGATCAACAAAGGGTTATTATTTGGGTCATTTGCTAGGGCCTGGAGCTTTGCTAAATTGAGCTATAAGTTAAAATGTTTATGATCAAGGAGAATTTTTATCTGTGTTAGGTATTTGTGAGGCATAAAGAATCCCAGATAAGCACTTAGAAATAGGGAACACTCACTGAGCCGCTAACCAGATAGAATGTGAAGGCATATACCCCCTGAAGGCTTTACTGTCCTTTGGGGATAGTCTGACCTTTGAAAAAGCTGTTGTAAGCCTGGTCAGGTTTCACCACCTTTTTTCTTGCATCCCAATCTGATGAAGTCTCATGCATAACAAAAATGGCAAATTAGGGTCCTTTTGTTTAGTTCTGACAATACTCCATCAGAAAATTTTAGAACAAAGTCTGTGCCTTAATCACACAGCTGTTCTCACAGTGACCTAGGGTTTGGATATCAGCATTCTTTATATACTAGACTACTGAGAGTTACTTCAGCTGAGAGAGTGAAATATGGAGAGCTTCCAACATTTCTGTCTTCCGTCCAGCATTTTTTTTTCATTCTTACTTGATTTTCAAAGAAAGTTTTCTTCACCTTGTTTTGTAGTGTTGGGATGACCTCAGGTCAGGACTTGGCTAACCTACTTGCTTGTAGTTTCTTTGTCCAGGTGAGTTTCAGAAATCTGCTCTGTTTGTGTTTTTCACTGAGTGGGCTCTTGTGTTGGAATTGATTCTGATCTTCAGCCTTTGTAGAAGGAAATCACCTCACACTACTGCAGAGGAAGTAAATGAAATGAGGTAGTAATGGAATGTAGGTGGAGTGTGGGGTGGGATGTGGGCTTTAGATGGTGATTGGCGGGGGGGGGGGGGCGGGGGGGGAGTTGCAGAAACCTGGGTGGCTCAGTCGGTTTAGCATCTGACTTTGACTCAGGTCATGATCTCAAAGTTCGTGAGTTCAAACTCCACATTGGGCTTTCTGCTCTCAGCACAGAGCCTACTTCAGATCTTCCGTCTTCCTCTCTTTCTGTACCCCCCTCTCAAAAATAAATAAACATTAAAAAAAAAAAGATGGTGAATGGGAAGATGGTGGGTGTAGTGTAACACAACCTGCTTTCCAAGTGTCCGACTGGAACAAAGGGATTCTTCATGGATCTTGGTGAATTAAAGCAAAAAGAATAAGAAGCAAGTGAACTTTACCAAAGTAACTTAACTCTCTTGGTCATGAATTAATGGTTCTTTATAGACCACCAATTAATAACTCCTTGTGGTGTGAGGCCTTTGGTCCCCATGGCCTGCCCCTTCTTTATAGCTCACTGTCTACCAAGCACATTGCCTGGTTCATGGCAGGCCTCGACAAATGACAAATCGTAGAGAATTGAATTAAATGTTGTGGTGACTCCAGGGGCTTTGGGTTTTCATTGTTTCATTTCCCTTCTCTGTGGGTTGCTGAGTAATACCTTACTGTTTCTAAGCTATAGTGTCAGTTGGCTTTGCTCTTGTTTATGCCCTTTTCTCAAGCAGCACGGCAGAGTAGCTACCGCAGAAAAGAATCAAAACATTTATATAAATTTGTATAATGTCAGGGAAAGACATATATCACGATAGGGATAAAGTATGAAAAACTGGTAAACTTATGAGAAGTAAAAGTGATAGACTATGGAGAAGAAAGGATAGGGACAGTAGGGAATTTAGTTTTTCAATATAATTGAAATGAGGTCTCCCTTCTTAAATTTTAAAATAGTATCTAATAAATATGCTGCAAGATTCTTCTTAAAGAATTTATTGTTCTGGTAAGCAAAAGAAAAGCAAAAGAACTGTAATAGATTAAAAAAAACAACAACAACCCTGTGATTAGTTTGCTAATCTAGGAAATACGGCTTTGGAAGCAGTGTCCTGATAATTACGCCTATGTCTGGATAGGTAAGGATGTTTCAGGATATCAGAATTTGTCTTGGGAGGAGAAGTTATGCTAACTAAGACCAAGGAAGTGCTTTAGGTGTGTATCTTGGATTTAATACTCTCATCATAATTTTTGAACATGTTGAATGATTTTGATCAAATTTTCAGCATCTCAAGAAATATCTTAGATTCACCCTTTGGTTTGGTGGGCAGTGTTGAAACAACAACCAAAGCCAGTTCATTTCCAGTGTATTTCTTTTTTTTAAATTTAATTTAATTTTTAAAATATGTTTATTTATTTTTGAGACAGAGATAGAGCATGAGTGGGGGAGGGGCAGAGAGTGAGGGAGACAAAATCCAAAGCAGGCTCCAGGCTCTGAGCTGTCAGCACAGAGCCTGACATGGGGCTTGAACTCATAAACCACAAGATCATGACCTGAGCCGATGTCAGACGCTTAACTGACTGAGCCACCCAGGTGCCCCCCTTTCTTTTAAATTTTAGAGAGCAAGAGAGAGTGTGAGCAGGGGAGAGGGGCAGTGGGAGAGACAGAATCTTAAGCAGGCTCCTTGCTCAGCATGGAGCCCAGGGCAGGGCTTGATCCCATGACCCTGGGATCATGACCTGAACAGAAATCAAGAGTCAGGTGCTCAACCAACTGAGCCACCCAAGCACCCCCATTTCCAGTGTATTTCTGTGCATTGAAATGAATTACAACAAATTTTATGTGGATGGAGGTGGCTAACGGTATATGGACAGTATTGAATGAAAACTTGTGATCAGTTTTCAGATTTTCTTTTAATATATACTGTGGATTAATTGTATCTGATGTAATAAAAAGTTAATTTGCCAAAATATTTTTTCTCCTAAATCTTTGTATCAACTAGAGTTGTTTCTCTCAGGCAGTTCTAAAATCTTATAGAGATAATATAAATGAAATATCTCTATTTTAGAGAAAATGCCCTATTGATTCTCTGTATTTTATTGCCAATAAGGTTTTGGTTTCAATAAACATGGAGACTTAAACATGAATATATGTGCCTTATGGGAAAGTTTTGATTGAATTGGAAGAATCAGTGAGGTCCCATCTAGTGTTTTGGTTTTGGCAAAAACAAGGCTTGGAAAACCTGCTGGCTCTCTAGGCTGTAAGAGGGCTCTTCTGCAAATGGATTAGGGAACCCTACTCCCTTATTCATGATTGCAAAATAATCAAGAATATTTGTCTACTTATTCCAGTAAAGTGTGGTTACTGGGTAGCTTTCAAATTAGGGCATGGTAAGTTCAATGCTATCTTTTTCTTTCTTTTTTTAATTTTTTAATTTTTTTTAATGTTTATTTTTTAGAGGGAGAGACAGAACACAAGTGGGGGAGGGGCAGAGGGAGAGGGAGACACAGAATCCAAAGCAGGTTCCAGGCTCTGAGCTGTCAGCACAGAGCCTGATGTGGGCTTGAACTCATGAACTGTGAGATCATGACCTGAGCCAAAGTTGGATGCCCAACAAACCGAGCCACCCAGGCACCCCTAATGCTGTCTTTTTCTTAAAACCATCATCACTAAAAGTTCTTGGTTATATGAATTTCTTTTTAAATGCCTCATCCTGAGTTTATTATCAGAGATCGCCAGGTCCTGTATATTATTTCTGTCACAAGTTAAGATTTTTCAGTCCACTTGGTTTGCCTCACTGTTCGGGACCTGTATGCAAGATTCAAAATTTATGTGATGCTTTCCTGGTGCCAGTCATGTCGATGAGACACCCAATATTACGTAGAGATGAGTGAATATTTAGGAACTATTTGATATGGCTGTTTATCACCGAATAAAATTTCAGAGAGAACTGGGATGTAGAGTCTTTACCTCTACTCTGTCTTCCTTTGTTGTAGAATACAGATGGCTTTTTAATGGGATGGACCATGTGACAAAGATGACATCATTAGGTGCTTTTTATATTTCAGTGTTTTCAGTTATTTTACTTCCCGAATCCCTATTTTTCTATCATCCTCTCAGATACAACAAGGATTTTCTTAGGAAACCATGAAGCTAGGTTTAGTTACCACTCAAAAGAAGATAGCACTACCATCCACTCTTAAACTCAGAGGATGAACCAACCCCTTGGGATGGTCAGCAGGCCAGCGATGGGTTTTCTTGTTTAAAGGAATGTGTGCTTAAAGATAGAAATTATGGACTCAGGGTAATGTGAACATGTCTGCATGCTTGGGAACATCCTGACAGGTGGTGAACACTTAGGGGAAGCCTCGTACTGGGTAAACAATGCTTAGGTACTTATTTGTCTGTTTCTTAAAGAAACACATTAATAAGGACAAAGAAAGCAGAACAAAAGTGGCATATGGATCAAACAGATGAAACCAGAAGAGTGTTAAAATCTAGAAATGTATTCTGTAAGGTGCTGCCTAATTATATTAAAGGTAGTCTGAAAAGCTGGCTCTGAGTTTTCCTGCAGCCATATGAGAGGAAGAAACATTATCAATGACAAGACTCGGTTATAGGATAAAAATGTATCATTGCTTTGCACAAGTGCAACTGTTACTGCTACTCATACAGACAGAAATTCATACAGAGAGAAAAAGACACTGAGTGATGACAGTTCAGCTTTGCTTGGGAAAATCCAGATTTCTTCCTGTGCCTTTTCTAGAGATAATTCTAGCTGATTACTGCAGGTGGGGAGCAATGTAAGACATCACATTTATGCATTGAGAGGGATTAACTCCCGAGATATTGTCATCCTTAAACCCTGAGAACAAGTGAAAGAAATCTAATCTCTGCTGTTTTTTGTTATCTCTTTTGGAGGACTTGTGTTACCGGTGTGATCCTGCAGGGTTCGCCATGAGTAGTTTTTTAAATTCTTCCAGCAAAGGAGTCGTTGTGGCTTCCTGCATGTTTTGATGTAGATGTACGTACATGCCTGATGAAACGTATGTGGGAGAATTTCTTAACACACTAGTATTTGTCATCAAACTCCAGAGGTGTAGCCCAGCCTCAAATCCTGATAAAAATTTTAACAGTGTATTTGCAGTCAGGTGTTAAGTATATTTGAACTAAATCTCACAGAATTAATGATGATTAGAGTATGGGAGTGAGTAGCTGGTTTGGGTCAGGATAGACGTTCTGTGTTAGCATTTTAATGGTGTCGGGGTTTTTGGTTTTTTTTTTTTAGGTTTATAAAATTGTTTGAAATGTGTAGAATATTTCCTTCTTATTTTGAACAGCTACAGAGCTTGGCAGTAAATCTCTGAAGTAACTCCAGTCAGACCTGAGTCAGCAGGGAAGTATGTTTCTGAGAAAATGCTCAACAACGCAAGGCCTTGCATCTGTAGACATGGTTGACTATCTATCTCATCAGCCCCTCGGGTACAGAGAACGCTGTGGGATCCTGGCAAGGGATGCAGGAGGGAAAGTCAGAGGATGTGTCCGCATTGCCTTTACTGCTTTCTCTGCCCTTAAAAGTGTGGCTCATGTGCGTGCATGTATGTGTGGTGGTGGCACCTCCAAGTCTCTTTTTCCACCCATACTTTGCCAAGGAAGGGGAAGGGTGGAGGGGTCTCAAAGCCAGGAAGGAGGGCCAGTGGGAGATCACTCTATCCCATATTTGCATATTTCCCTGAAAAAAAGTCCTCTTGTGTATACATTACAATTGCTTGCACCTTCCTTCCAGGTAATTATGGGGGTCATTGTGTACCTGCTTGTGTGATTATTAATAATAACCTTATACTTATGTACACACGGAGAGATTTTTGCAATAAATTATGTGACTTGAGAACCGCAGAGTCTACTTATATCTCTTTCTACTCCTATAGCCTACGACTGGACCCAGAAGTTAAGAGTTGTTCAGCGAATCATATTGAATTAATTTGATTTTAGACTCTGGGAAAACGACCCTTGGGCTGCTTCTGGAAGAGAGGGCAAACATTATTCATAAGCACTGGTCATACTACAGGAATTTGCATGACTGTGGACCCTAAAGCTTGACCCATGTAAACTTGAACTAACTGGGGGAGCGCTGCAGATGGAAAAATTGATATTAGAAAGGTAAACTCAGGAAGCCTAACCAAACCACAGATTGGACAGTAAATGTCCCAATTCCATGGTCTATTTTTATTCTTTTACCTATAGTTTTATTTAGTATCCTGGAACGACTTGCTTTATGTTGATGTTATTCCTTTGTTAGAATCTGAGAAAAGTTTTATGATTTAGGAACTAAAACTGACACTTCTTATTACTAGTTTATCCCCTCTTTTGGCTACCTTTGGATCATTTATGTAATGTTTTCTTCTTACCTGTATGAAGGGAGAGTAAAGCGTCTTTACCTCCATTATTTCATTTTTCAGTCTTTCAGATCATTTGTTTTGTTAGGTCAGAGGTGCATTTGATGAAGGTCAATACTTATTAAACAGTGCACTGGTTGTTGGATCGGCCATATGTATGATTTTGTACTCCTGTCTTCTCGGAACACTAATTTTCAAAATGATAAGACATACATTTCTGTGGTTCTTCCCAACCCCCGCTCCCAGACATGACACTGTTCTAGGCATTGAAGATGTAGCAGTGGGCATGACCATCAAGTAAAGTTGGGTGATACTGGATCAGAGATGGGCATGAATGGTGTTCTTATGTACTTAAAGGACCCTCCCTAGGAATATAGGAGGTATGATCCCCACTGTTGGCTTTGCTACTGATTAGGAATACGATCTTGAAAAACCACGTAGCCTCTTTGGACTTACTTTCCTTATGACTTATGACTGGGTAATGGTCTCGATGCGTTTTCAAACTTGAGTGCACATCAGAATGACCAAGGAAGCTCACATCTGTTACAGTGGGTCTGGGATGGAGCCCAGGAATTTGCTTTTTTTTGCATGTTCTGTTCTGATGGACGCGGACTGTGGGCCACACTGTCAAAAACATCTGGTATAGGTCAGTGTTTTCCAAACTGGGGGAGGTGACCCATTAATGAGTCATGAAATCAATTTAGTAGATTTTGAAGAACCTTTTAAAAGTGAAATAGAAGAGAAGATATCAGAGGCATCTTGGAACAAAGGTAAGTAAAAGGCGAGAGCCACTGTCTTCGTCTTTAAGGGTTTGTTAGAGTAGCACCCTGCTTCCAGGCAACCAGAAGACTGTTAGGCCCGCCCTCCCTGCTAATTGACTTGAATGTGCAAATAGGAGATGTGGAGTTCATCTCCTTCCAGGAGCATTGATTATTTCAAGAAGGTGAATTGACCTGAGGTGGAGGTTTAATGCTGAGTACCGCCCCAGCTGCTCCAGGGTAAAAGTGGTGCCTCCACTATTGGCAGGGAAAACCTTTTCTTGGCATTATAACATAGAGGAAGAGGATCTTTTCTAAGTCTTCTCCTCAAGAATATATTAGGAAGCCCTACTCCCTTCCACGTACTCAAAACAACTTAGGTAACATAAAATAATAGTCCCAGGCCAAAAAGATTGCTAGGGATAAACTCTGTCTTCACGGCCACAAAATCCTCCTCCTAAAGAGACGATTTACTCACCGAGCTAGGTGGTTATATTCTTGGCCAACTGAACATCTCTCTCTCTTTGCTAGTGTTTACTCAAAAATTACTCAATTTTGGATGAATGCTTGCTAAGGCCATTGTAATTCTAAGATGCTAAAGTAGACTTTTCTTTCATTCACTTGATTATTTGCTCCTTGAATTTGGAATCATATATTTTAATATTTTTTGCTGCCACAGTGGATGATTTAAATTTATGATAGTACAAGGGTAAGATTTTGTGAAAATGAATCAAAATGTTAAATCAGGAGGCAGTTGGCAGAAATTATTCATATAGTGTATTGTGTGTGCTCACATGTGTGTCCAAGTGGGAAAAACTGTCTCTAGAGTAGCTTTGGTTCATTTTGTACTAATTTTAAAGAGCTCGCCATTGTTTAACGACAAACAGAAACTAAGAATATCCATCACCAAACACTTTTTTGAACTTTTTTTGAATTTGCTTTCAGAGTCTAGTGACGGTCCTCATATGAAAACCAGTTTTATTACTTTAATGGTCACACCTCATGTTTATGAAAAATAGTATTACTCAACATGATTACCTACATTATTTGACATGCTTGGCTCTGAGGGCCCGTTGGCTGCTTCCCAGAATCAAGTACATCTTCAGACGGTGACAGTTTACGGTCACTGAGCTATTGAAATGGAGGCAGCTCAGAAAGAGGAGTTTCAAACATACTTGAGCAGCCTTCTTCACCATGTTACCGGAAGAAGTGCTCGTTTCTAAAGGCGACCACTCCAAAAGCCTGTACTCTTTTTTAAAAAAGCATTTTTTAAATGTTTATTTCATTTTGAGAGAGAGAGACAGACAGAGTTCAAGTAGGGGAGGAGCAGAGAGAGAGGGAGACACAGAATCCAAAGCAGGCTCCAGGCTCCAAGCTGTCAGCACAGAGCCCGACACGGGGCTTGAACTCATGAACTGTGAGATCACGACCCGAGCTGAGGTTGGACCGTCACCCAACGGAGCCACCCAGGTGCCCCCAAAACCTGTACTCTTAAGTGTAAACTTTCTGAAGCATTTGTTTTCAAAACAACCCTCGGTGATATTTACTCCATATTGATTGGCAAGTTGCCAATGAAGAGTCCAGAAAAGAGAGATCCGAATTAGGCCAGGTTAGCCAGTGACAAGAGCATGAATGGGCCTTACGGGTGATTCCTTCAAGGAACAAATGAAAGTCACTTCTTATTTGTTTGTTTGTTTTTGTTTTCTGGGTGAAGGCTGGTATTCCAGTTGATCTGTATTCTACCTTCGTGTTTGGGTCTCCCCTGAAAGCATGGTGCTCTACAGCAAGACAGAAGGGTGATGCCTAGGCAAGGCAGGGCAAGCTGGACGCCAGGTGGATTACTGTCAAAGCCCTTTTCAGTGAAAAGAAAAGCTGCATATAAAGAATATGGCCTTTGCTAGCATAAGGAAGAACAGTCAAAATTTAGAGCTGCTTCCATAGCGACAATGCTATTTTTCAAGTACAGTTAGAGCCTAGGTACGCCCCTCCCCCAAAGGCATCCATGCATCAAGACAGCTCTCAGACTGGTTATGGAATACTTGTGAAGACTTTTAATTAAAATTTTTTTTCCCAGGGACTGCCTGCATATTTTACATTACTAATAAAGTAAAAATTTCTGCAAATAATAGACCTTAAAAATTAAGACTTTAGATTGCTATCTTGATTAAAACAGTTTAAGCAGGGATTTTAAATTTGGACTTTTTAACAATTAGCACAAAAGGAATTCTTGGCATTTATGTGTAATTTAATTTTAGATACCGAACTCACAATTTAGAATTGCCGAGTAGAGAAAAAAACTTCAGTTCTCCATGTGATACTTTGAAGATTCAGACATTTCATCTGAATGAGGCAATATCGACAGGCCAGTTTCTCCTTGTACCTCTGTCCCCGGTCACAGAGGTTGCCCCCTCCCACCTCAGAAAGGTGAAAGCAGTGTCTGGTAGAGAAACCACCAGGCGAATTTGGGTAGGAAGATCGGAAGAACTGTGTTGGAATGAGGCCAGGTCTGCCTGGGGACAAAACATTGTCATACCCTGTTGTATAGGAATCGGGAGAACCTGTGGTTGGTCTTTCTCCCCTTTCCCCCCAGTGTCTGTGGTTCAGGAGTTGGTTAAGGTGGGGACTGTAGCCCCAGGATGGGCATCCCAGCCTTGTCTAACCACACAGCCTATCCTGAGCCATAGAAGTGGCTGGTGGGTGTGGGCTGTTTCTCCCTCCACCCGAAGAGAAGCAGACACTTCCGGAAACTTCTGCTCATAGACCCTGTATCTTTTGTGGGTTGGTGGCCCATGATAGAATTATCCTTTTTCCGTCATTCTCTGAGAATTGCTGGACTCAGCTGTCTGAGTTGACTTAGGTTTTGTTCTGTTGAATTTGTGTAATGGCTCTCAAAATAATCCTACTGACCTCAGAAATTGTGATCAGGAGATAACTGAATTTATAGGGTGCCTTTCTCCTGTAAATTCATTAATTTTGCAGATAGATTTTTCTCCGTCTCAAAATCTGCAGGCAGTATATAAGGCTGGATGACATCATACCTGTGTGCTAAGGCTCATTGAAGAGGTCAGGGGCTGTCCTGGTCACACAGCAAGTCTTTAGGGAGACCAATGCTAAGTTTAGTAGGTCTCGCCTTCTCCCTTTCAAATTTTGTTATTATTGGTTTGGTTATAACAGTATCAGAATGATTTTATAAGAACGACCATATGTTTTATTATAAAAGCACATTTTCTTTCACAACAATTTTGTTGCATTAATTATTTGATTCAATTAATTAATTAATTAATTTGCCCAGGTTTTCTCTGTATAATTAACTGTAACCTAGAGTCTTTCCATAACATGTCCACGGGGTCTCTTGGTTGTCTGTGCTAGTGAAGAGGTGAGCCAGGTTTATAATGGGGAAGGCAGAACGGGGAGTCAGATGACCCTGGGTATGCAGATAACCCAGCACGGGCACTCAGAGGTATTTACTTATCCTGTCTGAGCCTAAATTTCCTTAGGCTCCCTAAAATATTAGGGGGAAGGGGTGCCTGGGTGGCTCAGTCAGTTAAGCGTCTGACTTTGGCTCAGGTCGTAGTCTCACAGTTTGTGAGTTCGAGCCCCACTTCGGGCTCTGTGCTGACAGCTCAGAGCCTGGAGCCTGCTTCGGATTCTGTGTCTCTCTCTTCTCTGTTCCTCCCCAGCTCACGCTCTGTCTCTCTCTCCCTCTCAAGAATAAATAAAACATTAAAACATTTTTTTTTTAATTAAGGGGGAATGTCATGTCTTTCTCACTGGCTTTTGGTGATGATTAAATGAGAAAACATAAAACATGGTACCTGGCACATAGTAAATTTTCAGTAAATGGTGGCAATTAATCAAATGTTTTTCGACTTCAGTAAATCAGTTTCTTGGGTTGTTTCTATGGGGAAATAACCAGTTATCAGTTCACCAAGCAGAAAGCACTGGATACTGTATGGAATCATAAGAAAGTAAAGCAATAAAAGATCTTATTTATTCATCCTACAAATATTTACTAACACCTGCCACATACAAAACCCATGAGATACATCAGAACAACACAGGCAAATCCCTGCCCTCAAGGAGCATTCATTCTAGCTGGAGAAAACAGACAATAAACAAGAAGCACAATCAATCAAGTGCATCATTTGTTGGAGAGTGATAAGTACCATGGAGAATGAAAAACAATGGAGTTTAAAGGACGTGTAATTTTAAATGTTTATTTACTTTTGAGAGCAAGAGAGTGAGAGAGACACTGCGAGCAGGGGAGAGGCAGAGAGAGAGAGACACAGAATCTGAAGGAGACTTCAGGCTCCGAGCTGTCAGCACAGAGCCCGACGCGGTGCCCAAACTCACAAACCATGAGATCATGACCAGAGCCAAAGTTGGATGCTTAGCCGACTGAGCCACCTAGGCGCCATGTAATTTTAAATCTAATTGGAAGGAAACATTTATTCAGATATTTGAAGGTGACAGTTGGCCGTGCAGATATTTGGGGAAAGAGCATTTCAGGCAGGGAGCAGCCAGAGCAGAGAGAAACAAGTGTGGCTGGAGTTGGCAAGCAAAGGGAATATCAGGAGGTGAGGGCACAGGGGTCAGAATCTGTAGTGGCCTGGAGGCCATTGTAGGGCTTTGGAATTCACTCTGATAGGGAAAGCGAAGGGGGAGTTCTAAGCAGAGGGATGACAAGAGTGACTTAGTCTTAATTTTTTTTAATATTTTTATTTTTAATATATTTTTACTTTTTAATGGAGAGAGAGAACATGTCTGAGTGGGGGAGGGGCAAAAGGAGAGAGAGAGAGAGAGAGAGAGAGAGAGAGAAAATCTCAAGCAGGTTACACCTCAGTGTGAAGCCTGACATGGGACTTGATCCCATGACCCTGGGATCACAACCTGAGCTGAAAGCAAGAGTCTGATGCTCAACTGACTGAGCCACCCAGGTGCCCCTGACTTGCTTTTAATAGGATCACTCTGGTGCTGCTCAGAGCTCAGTGGAGATAAAGAGTGGAGATCTTGGGGGTCATCTTTAATTCCTTCATGTTAGAACAGAACTTGGGGACACCTGGGTGGCTCAGTCAGTTAAGCGTCCGACCTCGGCTCAGGTCATTATCTCACAGTCTGTGGGTTCGAGCCCCGTGTCGGGCTCTGTGCTGACAGCTCAGAGCCTGGAGCCTGCTTCAGAATCTGTCTCCCTCTCTCTCTGCCCCTCCCTCACTCATGCTCTGTCTCTCTCCATCTCAAAAGTAAATAAACGTTAAAAAAAAAAGTTAAAAAAAAAAAAAGAATAGAACTTGGAATTGGGGTTTGAACTGTGGGTCTGCTGCTGTACCACTGTGGGCAGCAGAGATCCAAAAGTGAAGGAAATCTTCAAAATGTCCTACTACTCTCCAAGAGCCAAGGTTTAGGCTGTGAAAGAAGGAAAAATGCTGATTCCATTTATTTGACTAATGTACCTTGGGGGGAAGAAACCTGAGGCATTTTGTACCCTAAAATTACCTTTGGGGTGTTTGTCCATATCATTTTACGTTTATAGATTGGACACCTCAAATGAGAGTTGGGATTTCACTGGATTGGCTGTGACATTTTATTAGACTCAAAATCTCTAGGTCTGGTTAGCTGTGAAGTTAGCTGTCAAGTACTTATGGAACCAAAATACTTCAGTGGTGTTTAGGAGGGAGTTTTGTGATATATAATTTTTACCTAAAGAAAGAAAGTATTGCCAAGGGATCTAATTTTAGACCGTTAGGAGGAAAAAAATGACTTAGTTTGATAGGCTTGCCTTCCCATTAGTCCTTCTCATTTTTAACCCTGGCCAATACTTGATGCTTCCATCTTTCTGCTTTTGGAGAAGCCCCCTAAGTGTACTATTTGGCATAAAAATATACCTTAACGCTTTGTGTTGCTTGACCTTAAGTTGCTAAAAATAAGTTAATGTTTTAACCCCAAAGCCAAAACATAATAATTAATTTTCTTTCAATTCTAATTTTTTAGGTATTTTTAAGTCCATGATTTTTCTTTCCTAGATTTTAGTTTTAAATTTTTTTTTAACGTTTATTTATTTTTTGAGACAGAGACAGAGCATGAATGGGGGGAGGTTCAGAGAGAGAGGGAGACACAGAATCAGAAGCAGGCTCCAGGCTCCAAGCTGTCAGCACAGAGCCTGACGCGGGGCTCGAACTCATGAACCATGAGATCATGACCTGAGCCGAAGTTGGACACTTAACCGATTGAGCCACCCAGGCGCCCCTAGATTTTAGTTTTAAGTAATCTCTACACCCAACATGGAGCTCTAACCTACAACCCTGAGATCCAGAGTCATATGCTCTACCGACTAACCCAGCCATGTATCCCTCCATGATTTTTGTTTTTTAATAAGGAGACCTGTAATAAAGAAAGATTAGATGAATGGATAAAGAAGATGTGGCATATATACACAATGGAATATTGCTTAGCCATCAAAAAGAAGGAAATCTTGCCATTTGCAATGACATGGATAGAGCTAGAATGTATTAGGCTAAGTGAAATAAGTCAATCAGAGAAAGACAAATACTATATAATTTCACACATATGTGTAATTGAAGAAACAAAACAGATAAACATGTGGGAAGGGTGGGGGAAGAAGAGATGGAAACAAAACCACAAGAGGGTCTTAATGATAGAGAATAAACTATGGGTTGATGGAGGGAGCTGGGTGGGAGATGGGCTAGATGGGGGATGTGTATTAAGGAGAGAACTTGTTATGAGCACTGGGTGTTGTATGTATGTGATGAATCGCTAAATTCTATGCCTGAAATCAATATTGCACTGTATGTTACCTAACTAGAATTTAAATTAAAACAAAAGAAAGAAAGGTTAATCAGTGCTCAGAGGCCAAATTAATTCTTTGTAGGAGAGAAGATTGTTTGATGTTTGGATCTTCTTGATATTTCTGCTTCTTTTCTGTCACTTTGCCTGCATTGTGACCACAAATCTGCCTGCTTCTATAATTGGGCTGAAAGGAAAGAAAGAGATGGAATTCATATTCGTCTCTTCCACTCATTAACTTCACAGTTTCATCATTTTTTGGTGCATTTTCCCCCAGATCTGCTATCACACTTTGGTTTGATTGCATTCTTGATCGAAAGTTGGCCATGAGAAAAATAAAATTCCTTTATTTTTTAAAATAAAACAATATTTGACATAGGCTGACATTACGAAATTTTTATTATGCCTCTGATAATTTTTAACACAAAAATGCTTCCCGTTTTCTTCCACTCTGGAAGCCATTTCAGATAAATACGTGTTAGGGAGGGTAGAGATTCTCTAGTTTAGCCTTCTCCTGTCCATTTTTAAACTCCTTGTATGGAGTTGCAGTTTTAAATAATAAACCATAGTTTACCTCCCCCATTGGTGAGAAATTCAAGATGATGAGTTAGGGTGAGTAGGAAATACTGTTTACAGTAGAGCTGTCTGCAGTTTGGGGATGGTTTCTAATTTTAACTTTGGAATGGAAATTAGTATAGCAAATGTCTTTGAACTTGAGCTGATGATCATTGTCTTGTGGTGCTTGGCAAAGTACTTGCCCTGTGAGTGTGAGGCATTCTAGAAGCCCCATGGATTTCTGTTCATATGCACACATGTATGTGCATAGTTGTATGGGTGAAAGTGTGTAAATACCAACTGTATACACAAGACCCACCCTGACCTGAGAGGCGTCGGCCAAGTTTCTGGGAGGGAGATCAGGGGCACATTCATGGAAGAGGTGTAATGGGATGGCTGTGTTGGTTGGTGGATGAGTTTCATTGGGTCAGGACTCCTGGAGAAAGAATATCAGATGGAGAAAAGAATGAGAAATAGTGCAGCAGTAGGGCAGTGTGGGATGTTGGCTGTTTCTACAGCCAGTCATACCCTGCCTGCTCTTCATTTGCCTTCAGAGCTCAGCTCTAGCATTACCCATATAGTGCATTCCTGAGAAAGGCTTTGTATGTATGGATACTGGAATCAGATACTTTCTTGATATGCTCTTGGTCCAGGTACTTATAAGTGAACTATGTGAAATCAGGGAGCATTTCAGTGCCTTGCGTAGGCTTAGTCACTGAAACATCCCTATGAAATAGGGGCTATTCCCATTTTAGAGATGGAGGACCTGAGGTACGGATGGCACAGGAGGGCACACAGCTAGACAGCAGCAGTACCGAGAGTAAAACGATGGCACTTTGCCTCCAGAAACTGTTGTCTCAACCGCTAACCACACTATAATCTTGCCAGGTTGCTGTTTACTTATTTGTAAAGCCTTGTGATACGATTTTCAGTATGTTCAGCACGCAGTACGTGCTCGAGAATTAGAAGTCATTGCTATAATTAACATTTCCTGTCTCCCCAATTTGACTGAAATGTTTTTCTTCCTATATATACCTCTCTGCTAACATTATTGCATGGTGCCATAATTGTTGGTTTGTCTGTTTCACATATTAAATGCAAACTCCTTGAGGGTATGAACCTGTCCCCTAACAGCTTGGTAAATGCTTTGTTTAACGAATTAATAATGTGTTTTAGCTGTCTTCCATGGTCTTGCAGCAGGAAAGCAGCATGTGGAACGATTCCTGTCCAGGACTTTAAGGCATGTAGTGCCAGGTTTGAATCCAACCCCTTCCACTATTGGCTTTGTGTTTTGTGCAAATGATTTATCCTCCCTTACTCTACTTCCTTATTTATTTACTGGGGACAACTGAGTTATTACAAAGATCCAGGTAGATATTGCATATCAGGAACTTAACAGAATGCCTGGCTTATGATAAATAAGAAGTACTTCCTATTATTATTGGATAACTGCTAAAAGTCAAGTATTCTGTTACTTGTTGGAGGCACAGAGATAAACGATTCTTCCTGCATTCAGGGACTTCACAGTCTCATGGAAGAGAAGAACTGTCACCTAACACATTATAATTGTGTGCAATAAGATACAACAATAGATACAGTTCAGATAAATTGGGGAGGAGGTTAAGAGTGGTGATTTTCTTGCTGGGGAATATATCCAAGTTGGGGTTTGAAAGATGAGTATAAGTCCTTAATGTAGGAGCTGGAATAAAGCCCTCAAATAAATACCAGGATTGCAGACTTAATTCAATGGGGAGCCATTGAAGTTTTTTGAATAGGAGGGTGACATCAACAGGACTGCCCTTTAGGAAAATTAATGTGATTAAAATATACATACATAAAATATGTGTGAGTTAGGGGAGAGAAGTGAGGAAAGAAATATCACACAGACCTTCAGTGGAGCCATCTACTCGGGCTAGAAGTTCATTCTGCAGTCCTCTTACACACGGTCACCCAGCTGATGCCTAAACACACCCAGCAGGGGAAGTTCACTCCCTCCTGAGCCAGCTCCCTCTTTCCTTCCTTCTTCCCCACCCATCCATCCACCCATCTATCTATCTATCATTTCTTGAGTTTCTTTTGTGCCACTTTGAGCAAAATGCTAGCTAGGTATGTCCATTATTGAATAATTTTTATTGTTGGAAAATTGATTTTTCCTTGGCTTGAGTCAAAAGCTGCTTTCTTGTAAGCTTCTCTCCTATCGGTCCTACTTTTCTAATTATTTCTTGTAAAACACACTAAGTGTAGTCTTCTTTTATCTGACTGCTTTTAATCATTTAAAAAACTTGATCATGGAGCTTTTTAATCATCTCTTCTTTTGGAAATCACTTTCCCTTTTTAATTTTTTTTTTTAATGTTGACTTATTTTTGAGAGGCAGAGAGAGACAGAGCATGAGCTGGGGAGGGGCAGAGAGAGAGGGAGGCACAGAATCCAAAGCAGGCTCCAGCCTCTGAGCTGTCAGCACAGAACCTGACACGGGGCTCAAACTCACAACCTGTGAGATCATGACCTGAGCTGAAGTCGGATACCTAATGGACTGAGCCACCCAGGCACCCTTTGCTTTCCCTTTTTAAAATGTCCTCGTAAGGCAGGATTCATAAAACTTAAGGAGTTTTGGAGCTGAATGGGACTTTGGGAGTCATTTAGAATTCATATCTCAACCATCATCACTTTCCAGGTAGGATCTGAGTCACAAATAAGTTGTGACATGCCTAAGCTCACGGAGCCAGTTAGTGACCAAGCTAGGGCAAGAACTCAGGCTTTTAGGTGTCCGTACTCGCAAGACTAGTGCTTTCTCGAACCTTCTCTCCAGATAACCCTTCCCAAACGGTCTGTGAATTTTCGCTATCTCTCATAAAATGTGGAACATGCAGTTGAATGTGCTGCCTCACGTGTGTTCTGACCTTGGCAGAGAGCTGTAAAGAGAGTTAATAAAGGCCAACATTAACAGGATGTGCCAGGTACATGTCTGCTTTATTCCTGCACTTTCTCATTCAGTCTTTGTAGGGTGGGTTTAGGACTCCCAATTTCTGGAAGGGGACACTTCACTTAGGAGTGAAGTAATTTCCAGCCCATGGCCACACAGCTAGTAAGTGAAAGTGCTGGAAATCAGACTGAGGGCTGTGTGATTTTAATGTCGCAGAAAGGCCATTATTTACCGTAATTTCTTTTCTTTTTTTTTCAAATGTTTATTTTTGAGAGAGAGAGCGCGAGCAGGGGAGGGGCAGAGAGAGAGAGAGAGTGGGGAGTGGGGGGGGGCGGGGTACAGAGGATCCCAAGCAGCCTCTGCACTGACAGCAGTGAGCCCGATGTGGGGCACGAACTCACAAACTGTGAGATCACGACCTGAGCCAAGGTTGGATGCTTCACCAACTGAGCCACCCAGGTGCCCTTGCCGTCACTTCTAATTATACCTTAATGAAGCTTGTATCAGCTGAAGCATCGTATTTGTGAGCATATGTTATATTTGTGGTCACCGCACACTTATGGAGAACATTTTTAGCCTCATTGGTGGCCTTTGTTTTTCTTTCTGTGAAATGGCACACTGTTGGTTTTGTGTGGTTTCCCTGGCTAAGAGTGGAACCAGCCTCAGGAATGGGGCCTGATCACTTGGGTGTGTCCTCTGGCTCTATCCCTTGTGGTTGGGTGAGTGGAGCTTCTGTGGGCTTTATTGTCAGTCAAGATGAGCCTCACTGACCTGGATGTGTGAGATGAAATGAGACAGCATGTGTGGAAAGGCACTGTAAATGGGCGAGTTAATGCTAATCCTGATACTGTTCACTATGGATTGAGGCCTGCCTTGCCCCTGGGCTCTGGCAGACTCACTCCTCTCTGTTCTGACCTTACTCAGACTCTTCCTGCTCCCAGGTATGCCCCCTCCCTCCCCTTTTCCACTCCTCAAAATGTTACTCAGCCTAAAAGGCCAAGGTTAGAGGCCAATTTTGAAAGAAACTTGCCCCACTTCCCTTCCGGAATTAATTTTTCTTCTTGCTGCATGTCCCTACAGCTTTGTTTATAGCACTGTGACAGCCCTTATCTCTGTCTGCCTTGTATTAGCGTGTGCCGTGCCCACACTTCCACACGAACCTGGGAGTTCTGTGAGAATGAGACCGTTTGTTTCCCGTGTTTATGAACCTTCCCTTTCCCCGAGCCTACAGGAGAGTCCAGTGGTGGTTCAGTGAACTTTCTGATCTTGGCCCTCCCTCCCTGATTTACGTACTAAGAGTTTGGCGGATTTCCCTCCTGGCCTCATCCCCATCGAGATAACATGTTGGAAAGGACAGAGACCAAGGGTGGAGCCAAAGAGAAATTGTGGCCCTGCATGATGAAGATCTTTCTGAAGTTGTCACTCAAGCATAAATGAACTCTTGGGTTATTGTTATGTAATGGTGACTCCTCAAAACAGTGCTCTTACCAACTTGTCTGTCCATTCAAAACTTGCCAGGATTACTGTGGGAGCCTCCTAATTGGCGTTCTTTTACTTCCCCCCTCTAATTTATTCTGCACACGCAGCCAGAGTGGTCTTTTATTTTTATTTTTTTAATTTTTTTTTTCAACGTTTTTTATTTATTTTTGGGACAGAGAGAGACAGAGCATGAACGGGGGAGGGGCAGAGAGAGGGAGGGAGACACAGAATCGGAAACAGGCTCCAGGCTCCGAGCCATCAGCCCAGAGCCTGACGCAGGGCTCGAACTCACGGACCGTGAGATTGTGACCTGGCCGAAGTCGGACGCTTAACCGACTGCGCCACCCAGGCGCCCCCAGAATGGTCTTTTAAAAAGCCTGTCTGATCATGTGGCTTCTCTGCTGTCAGCCCTTCCGTAACATGTCCCCTTGCTCTCCAGGCAGGAATCCTCAGGGCCCTGCCCTCTCTCACTTGGCCCTTTCCTCTTACTGGGGCTCACTCTGCTGTGCCTTGTTCCAACCCCACGGGCCTTCTTCACTTCTCTCTATGCACCCTGCATCTTTCTGCCCTGGGGATTTTACTCCGGCTCTTTCTTCTTCTAGAAGCTGTCCTTCCCCCTGTCTTTTAATTTGCTAACTCCTATCTTGATTCTTGGCTTAAATGTCATTTTCTCAGTAGCATCTGGTACCCTCTGTAACTCTAATAATTATTTGTATGATTATCTGTTATGTCCTTGTCCCTCACGGAAAACTCTAAGCTCCCTGAGGGTAGAGATCGTGTCTGTCTTGTTAAGCAAGGCATACTGGTGCTTAACCCAATGCCTGGCACATTGTAGGTACTCAGTAGATAATGAACATAGAAACAGAAGTATGGGGGCACCTAAGTGTCTTAGTGGGTTAAGCCTCCTACTCTTGATTTTGGCTCAGGTTATGATCTCGCGGTTCATGGGGTGAAGTGCTATGTCCGGCTCTGTGCAGACAGCACAAGGCCTGCTTGGGATTTTCTCTCTCTTCCTCTTTTTCTGCCCCTCCCCCTGCCAGTACACACACATGCTCTCTCTCTCTCAAGATAAATAAACATTTAAATATAGCTGAGAAGAGAGAGCTGTAGAAACTTTTCAGGGAGAAACAGAAAAGAAGATGACAGAGGTGGTTGAAATGAATGAATTCGATGTCTCCCTCCAACTCCTGGCCTTAGGAAGCTCCACTTCCTAATGTAGTGACCCTCCAGCTCCAAAACACAGGCTGAGTAGCTCTGCCTTCAGTTTGAGGAGTGTGCATCTTCCCTTTCCATCATCCTTTTCGATCATCCTTGCTTGGAAAAATCTGTTTGGTTGTCTCTCTTCTCCCTCACTCCCGTGCCCTTTCCCTCAGACACTTAGCTCATTTGGGCCATGGCCATCCTAACATTTTTATAGGTCTGAACCATTCTTGGGCAATGACCCTTTGTCCATTTGACTCCAGAGCTGCGGCCATTAACAACTTACCTAAAACAGGATCGTGTCGTCCAGGTTTACATCTTGACTCAAGCTGTGTGACCTAGGGCAAGATACTTAACCTCTCTGAGTCTCAGTTTCCTTGTCTGTAAAATGAAGACAAGACTAGATCCCTCTTCAGTGGATGTTATGAGATGTCAGCATCTCACTGACTGAGCGTAGTACCTTACGCAGGGTGAGTGCTCTTTAAATACCATGTTGAGTATTTGCACCTCTTCAACCGTTGGAACTTTTTCCAGTGGTCTCCCAGAGGACCTGCACTGAATTCTTTAGCTGTTTCATGTGGCATATCACTGTGCAGGAGACTGTATAAGACCTCACAGGTAGACAGATTGCCGCATGAAGATGCATTTAAAGTCAATGAACAGCTTTGAGGAAGAGACAGATCAGAGGCAAGGAGGGACCAGAAGAAGTTATTCTTTTTCTAACCGTCATGAGAAGTGGTCCACCTGGTAATTTACATTAGAACAGCTTCAGATGGGGGCAGGAAGGAACCTGGTGAAGGCTAGTCATACTTAACATTGTATCAGAATTAATAAAATATACCCATATTCCACATTAAATATGATTTGTATTTAACAATGTGAGCATTGAGTTGTGTTTGTTGACTTTAAGTAATGTTTTGTAGACATGTAAGCAAACATTTGCTAATTTTGACAGTTCCAATTTCCTTTTGTATTCGGGAACTGATTCTTTTTCCCTTGGGTCACAGATCTTTCTATAGGTTGGTGGGAGCCTGTGGGCCACTACCTGTGCCTGTGTCCCTGGTGGATAAAATGGTCCTAGAGGGGGTAAGCAGCTGGGTCTGAGCTGACCCTGGGCTATAGTCAGGCTGCTTTCCTGAGGGCCCAAATGTAGGGGGTGATAACTCTTTGCATCTTTACTGGGATAGGACAAACAAGAGAATCTGGTTAGATGGCCTGAGGGCAGGAGCTATGTTCCTCCTGCATTCTCCCATTATCCTGTTCCTGGATTTCCCCTCCTATTTGCTTTTCCCCATTTCCTTATCTCTCCCAACCAATACATGTGGTCTCAGTGACTCCAGACTACACAGTCATTCAATAATTCATCAGATATTCATTGAGTGCCCACCAAGTACCAAGCACTTGGGTTGCACAGATGAGTTCAATACCCACCTGGTCCTCAAGGAGCTCATAGTCCATTTCTTCTCTGTTTATATCACCACTTAGGAAAAGGGCTCTTAAGTTGCCAGCATTGGAAAAATAAATAAATTCTGGGGCAGGAGAGGCATTGGCATCTTCTTGGCTCTCCTGTGGTTAAATGTGGTGCCCACGTCACTTTCCTTAACTCCCACGTTGGTAACTGGTTGTAGGAAAGTTATTTGCACTGGGGAATGACATAATTTTTTTCTTTAAAAAAGAGGAATCTGTGCAAGTCTCCCAATTCTAAAATTCTGTGATTGTATGATTCTAAATTAATTTAGGAAAGCAGTCAGACAGTTTTTGAGCGTGTTTCCATGGACACTGTGGATGTTGTCTTGAGGTGTCTGCTTAGTCACATTTGGCACCATCTGGCACAAAAGAATTACTGGATTCTGGTCTGAGGGCAACTCAAGGTACTGAGAGGGATCTGCTATTCTAATACTCAGTTGAAATGTTCCAGCGGCTTAGCAAACAGCAGGTAGCATTAGGTATACCAGATAAAATACAGTATGGTAAAGATATGAATAATTTTTTAGCATAGCCCATGTGATATTCTTTAAAACATACTTATATACTGAAAAATTATCTGTTGTTTATCTGAAATTCACATTTAACTGGTGATTTTTTTTCCCCCTCTAACTCTGGCAACCCAAGACGGCATCCACTTAAAATCTGTGATCTCAGGAACATATCGGTACAGGTGGCAAACTTTCCAGTCAGTCAACCCTACCTCATGTTCCATTGAGTGTCCTCTGCTCTGAGCCCCTTCTCATGTAAGAGGAGTTGCTATTTCAAACAGAACACTGTTTGTAAGACTTTGACGTTTCTCTTTCCCCCACTACTAATGGAGTGACAAATAGCCATTCTATTAAAATGCTTAAAATGTCCATAAATATAATTTATATCTTAATTAGCTGTCTGTTACCCATGTTTTGAAAATCATCATTCTTTGATTGAATAATATTTGATGAAATCTGAAGTTACAGTAATTTATGAGTGCTTTTCGGCTTTGTTTTTCTTATCTGATAAAATAGCTCTGGAATTTATATGAGGTCAGGACCTGTTAGCTCAATCACACACCAGGAGCTAGCCTCCAAATACCAGCTTTTTCTACAGTCCATCTTTGGTTCTCATTAGCCTTGGAGTATTTATAACTATACCCATTCATCATTCCTTCTTTTGAGATCTGGTGGCTCTGTGAGGAAGGAGGAAAAATACAGCACCACATCCTTGCAAAATTTATAAGCTTTTGGTGAGTTAAGACATTTGCTAAAGAATGAGATGGAGAACAAGAGAGATTTTACAGAATCCTTGAGATTATTAAGAACCCCTCTGCTTTGCTTTTCTTGTTTTTAGTGAAAGAAAGAGAATATGGAGTCCTGAATTTGCCATTTTTTATTGTTGTATTTGATATCAAAAGGCAGGTCTGAGGATCTTTTTTCTTTTTTCTCTTTCTTTCTTTCTTTCTTTCTTTCTTCTTTTTTTTTTTTTTTAAACCTTAATTCGGTCGTGGAGTTTTGTCACTGGGGTCAGGGGCATCCAAGTCAGACCCGAGAGGTGCAAGCTCTGTTGTCTCCAGTTTGTAGAGCAGGGAGCCATACGGGGAGCCCTTTGCTGAGCTGTCCCCAGACACAGGTTGGGTGAGTTTCTTTCAGGGCCCTGGATTCCTCCTCACTCTGGGCAGTTGTTAGGCAGGTACGAGGCAAGCAGTGCCCGGCCACCTCTCGGCCTCCAGTGGCGTAGTGGCTCTGGCAGTTCGTCCTCTGGGGGGTTGGAGGATGGGGGTCGGGTGCGTGCACAGTGGTCACCCATGCCCTGGAGTCTTCCCTGCTGTGCTCCGGTAGCATAGCCCATGGAAAATCCTTTTCCCTCTGCTCAGGCTGCCCAGGGCGCTGCTCAGAGCTCCCTGCTGGGCTGGCAGAGAGAAGGGTCAGTATGCAGAAGGCTTTCTTTCCCAATCTCCTCTTTGCCAGGAGCTGAGAAAGGTCTGATTGAAAATATGCAGTGCGTGCGTGAGGCCGCTTATATGCCGATCTTTGTAAAGTGCAGCAAACATACTGTTTGCCTACGTGGATGCTTCTGATGGCTCCAGTGACCTGCAGGGAGAGTTATAACAATCTAATGATGGTATAGCATGGTGGGGACTAAGGCCCAACAGGGCTACGAAGAGAAGAAAATAGAATGTGAAGATGAGGACGATCCAATGGGAAAGGAGGTGCTGGTGATGTAGGAGAAAGGGGATGACTACAGGAGAGAAGTCCCTGGTAGGTGAGGAGGGGTAGGGAGGGTGGTCTTAGCAGAAGGAACACTTCCTGTATTGTAATCAGTTGGAAGGCAGAGGAGGTGGAATAGATGCAGCCAGGCTGGTGACATTGTTGCCGGGAAGAGAGGGTAGTTCTCATTTCGTGGCGCCTGTTTTCTTTATGATGTGTGTAATGATACGGCCAGGAGGGAGGGCTGAAGTCTGAGCCCTGAAGAGCTGGGAGTGTTGGAAAGTGTGCGTTTGGGAGGGGTGGAGGAGGAGTGTGTGCGAAGTTGAGCTCCCATTAGAAATATCCAGAGAAGTCATCACTTGTGTGGATCTGGGGCAGAGTGGCATTGGAACCCTGTTCTGCCCAACCACAGGGGCCCGTGACTTAGCAACATGCTTCCCCGAAGGTCGGAACCTCAGTCTGATCTGCCGCATACTGCTTCTTTCCCCACTGAGTCTATTAGTTGTTAGAACACATGCTGCCTTTTCCCCCCTGTTACCATTCCTGGGACTTCTTCCGTTCTCTTACCCCATTGGCTCTCCCTCATTCATGCATTGAACACCTAGCGGTGGCGGGCATTGGCCTCTGTTCTGGGAATACAGCTGTGAAAAAGGCAGAAGAGGTGCCCCATCTCACGGAACATCTGTTCTAAGAGGGGGTGGCAGCCATAACCCAGTAAAGTGACAATTGTATATAATAATTTCAGATACTGGCAAGTGCTGTGAAGTCAGGAGCCAGACGGTGAGACTGAGTGACCAGGTTGTTGCAAGGGGCTACTTTTGAAGGTCCCTCTGAGGACATGGCCTTTGAGTTGAGACCTGAAGGGCAGGAAGAAGCCAGCCATGCTCAATCTTTGAGAGCTGGGAGCCTTTTCTAGTCCTTGTGGAGAGGAGGAGACCTGATGAAAGAGAAATCCTGTGGGGGTGAGACATTGGGATGGGGTGGGGCAGTCCTCTGGAAGTTGTTGTTCAGAAGATGAAAGTGTTAAAAATGTTTCCATCTCATTGTGGAAGGAGTCTCTGTATCTCCCGTCTTTCCTCCTTCCCTCACTGCGTCCGTTTCAACAACTATTCATTTCAGGAAACCGAATCATCCTGGAAGTACAAAAAGTGGTTTGATCTTCGGATCAGGCCCATTCCAAAAGGCACTCAGAAAATTGACCTGAAACACAAAATCAGAGCTCTTGTGTCAGGAACACAAGCAAACAATGAATAAGGAAATCGTTCTCTCAGTAAGAAGTTCCACCCAGGCCTTCCCTTGCTCCTGTTTTTCCTCCTATCTTAACTGTATGTTTGGTTCCTATCATATCTGAGGGCCTTCTTTATGTTTCCCTGCTGTCACACCCTGGGGGTAAAGGTAGCCGCAGCTGTGGGGTGATGGTGGACTGGAAGGCTGGCCTTGTCAGGTTGTTTGCGTGCCTGTTGGGTGGGGCACAGAGGAACTTAACGTTTAATCTGCAGCCATAACACCATTTTATGGACTTTTCCCAGGGGGGGACAAAAAGGCCGATAAAGAGGTCACGTTCTTAGCTCTCTCAAAAGTCAACTTTCCTCCTCATTCCTGGTGAATGTAAGCTAGAACTTAATTCCAAACTCTGTGTTACCCTGGAGTCCTGAGCAGGTATCGTGCTGAGAAGAAAAATTTCATTTGCCGATTATTATATTTCCCCTTCAGGAATCTGAGAGCCAGAGGGATCTTGGAGCATGTCTGGGTCACCCAGAGAGGTCCCTAGGTTCGCCTTCTGAGCCCTGAACGCGGCTCTCCCTCTCGTGCATGGCCTCTCCAGGGTCGTAGTGTGTGCTTCCCGGTCTTCTCTCACTCCACAGTACACATAGACAAGGGTCATTTTGGCAAGGCACGTGGGGTTAATAGACAGGGTTGCTCAAGGCCAGACGTGACTGGCTGGGCCTGGGTTGGGGCTGGGGGGATGCACAGAACGAAGGAGACAATATCTTGGCACACGTAGAATCCGCTGGTGGCCCCTGGTCAGGAAGCACTACTGATAGATTGGACTCCTTGAGTGGATTGTATGCCCCTTGAGAGTAGGGGCTGTATTCATTCTTGAATAGTTTCTGAGAAGTTTTTTACAACTGGCAGAGAGCCCATGAATATGGTTGCTTTAAAAGCAACACAGATATCTTCGCTGGGAGATAACTACGGAGAATTCTTTCCAAGCTTTGTTGCTCACTGAAGATACATCATTGGGATCTCCAGAGTTGCACCGCTCAGGTTTGAGTTCTGGTTCGACCACTCATTGGCTGTTTCATCTCTTGAGGCCACAGTTTCCTCATTGGTACAGTGAGGATGGTAGTATTTTCTGGTATGCATCAGAGTCCAGACCCTACCCCAGAGCTATCTGACTCCAAAGCCTTTTTTCCAAGTCACTCCATCAGAATTCCCATGTAGAAGTCTTTTATTAATACAACCACATTTATAAGATACTAGAGAAGTTCAGAGACTGCATTTTTTTTTTTTAGAGAAAGTTTAGTGGTTTAGTTAAAATAGTTATTGGCCAACAATGGCTAGATTTGTAAAGCACCTGAGTTCAATCACTCAACATTTATTAGTGAGCATTATCTTATGCTTTGGGGTTAGAAAGATGGTCCTAAAAAAAGATGATAGGAAAAGGGAGGATAAAAAGTGAGCCTGATGATATTCTTAAGGTTTTTATGGTTGTTAACTTAGCAAAAATTACAAATAAGAATTCAGCTTGGTAATAAATAAATTTCTCTAAAGAAACCAAACCCTCAAGAATTAATATTAGACAGGTTTCTTGCTTCTACTTTTTTTCTTCCTTAGAGAGAGAGAGACAGGGATGTGAGCGATGGGAAGAGAGGCAGAGGGGGGGAGAGAGAGAGAGAGAGAGAGAGAGAGACAGAGAGACAGAGAGACAGAGAATTCCAAGCAGGCTCCATGCTCAGCACAGAGCCCCCCATGGGGCTCCATCTCCCGATCCTGGGGCATCACGACCTGAGCTGAAATCAAGAGTCAGAAGCTCAACTGACTGAGCCACCCAGACTCCCCCCTTGCTTCTGCTCTGAGTTCTGACTGGGGCTGAGCCTCATGAAACAGAGGAGCCATTGAGCTGGATATTAAGATGGTTGTTGTTAGGATGTTAGGAAATGATATCTGATTTCTCCACAATAGATATTGATTGCTTTGGTAAAAATTAGCATGAATGAAACTTGCTTTAAGATGAATAGCACCAGACGGGTGCCTGGGTGGCTCAGTCAAGTAAGCAACAGACTCTTGATTTCAGATCAGGTCTTGATCTCACGTGGTAAGATCGAGCCCTGCATCAGGCTCTGCCCCAAACGTGGAGCCTGCTTGGGATTCTCTCTCCCTCTCCCTCTGCCCCTCCCCTGCTTGTGCTTGCTCTCTCTCTTTAAAAAAAAAAAAAAAGAATAAATAAAAGATGAATAGCACAAGAAAATAATGTGGACAATCCTGTCTAGTAGATTTACAGTTTTGAGCTCATTGGAAATTTCTTAGTGTGTTTAAAGCTGCTATGAACCCAAGGTAAGATTAATTTTCTTGACTTGGTTTAGAAGCATGTCAAAAAAATTGACAACAGTAAAAGAAATGTGGAGGCCTGTTTAGCAGTGGTTCATGTCCAGCAGCCCGCGATGTTTATAGGGGCTGGGATTTATTAGTAATATTACGTGTAGGTGTCTGTGAATGGCACAGCAAAACAGCGAAATTGCACTCTGTTTGGTTGTGTTTTGGGCAGTGGTTGGAATAGCCCTAGAGTTGAGTGCACCGTGGATTTTCAGTTCAAATTGAACTTGATTCACATCCTGACTTTTTCCCCACTCTCGGATGACCTTGCAAAGCTATTCAGCTCTTCTAACCTTAGTATATTCATCCATAAATGGGAATAATAGTATCTCTTATTGCTGTGGTGATGAAGTTAAATGGGAAAATGCATGTACATTGCTTAGAGCCTCACATAGAATAAGTATTCAGTAAAATGGTAGTTGTTAATAACAATTGTCATAATCATAGAGTCTCTGAGTTGAGAAGGATCTTATGGTCAGATAGACTTGACACAGGGTTTGGTTCCACCAGCATTAACCTTAGTCATGTAGCTTGCATCTCTGAGTTTCTGTTTCTTCATCCACTCAGTAGAGATAGTATTTAACACAGGATTATGATAAAGATTATGTGACATGTGACATCTGTAAAGTGTCTACCACCAATTGACCCTCATAAATGGTGATGACTCTCTTCCTTTGGCTGACAACCTCTAGGGACAGAGCAGCTCAAGGGAGCTGGGATTATTAGAGCTTTACTTACACTGAACATTAGTTTCCCTGTGACATTTACCTGCCTGGCTCCAATCCCATGATCTGAATGATTGAGAAAGTTATTTTTGTTCACTGGGTCATGATTTTGATTATATCTAGAAATACTGTCAGGACCCTAACCCACTTACTTGATGGTTAAGATTAAAGTTCTTATTCTTCTACCATTGGTCTTTATCTCCTTTTTCCTGGAGACGTTCTGTGCGGAACAAAAATATTTGTGTACATGAGGGAAAAAGTTCCGAATCAAAAGACTGTGACTGTATGTCAGTTCACATTAATGTGTAAATTGGATAGGTCAGTGCTCTGTGTGGTTGTTGCCAGTGATTCAGAACGTAATATTGTGATCATCAACTTTTTAGATAATTTAATGCTAAGTGTGACATTTTAATGTACTTTTCTCCATTCTCTCTAACCACACGGGAAGCCCTGCAGTTTGACGTCAATAATAATAATAGTAATATGCTGTTGCTGAAGTGTGAAACATGAATGCGAAAGCATGAACAAAAGCACCTAAATTATTTTACTGCTCCTTTTCCTGAAGGGAGTTCCCCTGTGTGCAGAATCTTCCCTGAGGTTTAGGTGCAAAATCCCTTAATCATATACTTTGCATTTCTACTCCTTATGTGCAAATTTATTTTATTTCTGTGGGCTGTTCCTGTGTGCCCTGCATAAAGAGACCTGGGTGAGATTATTATGTGTAATGTAAGATCTTACCTAACCTGCTTTTCAACATTTGGAACTAGGAGTGCTATGGCTGTTCTGATGTGAGTAGTTATCGGGTTTTAAAATCCAGAATTCTGGGTTTTCCGCTGGATGCCAGATTTAATATTCCACTGGCTAACAATTGCATGTTAACTATAAATTGCATGTTAACTTTCCTCCCTTCTCTCTAAGTGACAGTGACGGTCATCATGAACAATATGTTCTGTGGTGGGCTCCTGGAGCCTTCAAAGCAAAATTTCCTTTTTTTTTTTTTTTTTAACGTTTATTTATTTATTTAGAGAGAGCATGAGCAGGGGAGTGGCAGAGAGAGGGAGAGAGAATCCCAAGCAGGCTCTGCACTGTCAACGCAGAGCTCAATGTGGGGCTCGATCCACAACCCTGGGATCATGACCTAAGCCAAAACCAAGAGTCAGATGCTCAACCAACTGAGCCACCCAGGCACCCTGCAGAATTTCCTTTATAAACACAGTAGCTTTAAAGATGGTTTGCTTACTTAGTGTTATTTAAGGGACATTGGAAAAATTCTTCACCTTTTTAATTACACTGTTGGTGATTTATTCCTCTGGGGTCCACATCCCTCTTCCCCAGCACCCATGTTTCCCTGGAGGGACAGTCTATGAGTCCCTAGTACTCCATTATTCTATCCCTTCCCTTTAGCTCCCATTTGTAGAGCTGCATAGGGGATCGTAGGGCAAGGTGGGTTCCCATTGGCCTGGAGTCCCTAAAATAGAGGTATCAGGCACAGAAATCCAAGCAAAGCCCAAGTGCACTGGGTTCCACTGTGTTTAGAGCCTTCCGGTCCAGCCTGGGCAGGAGGCAAGAAGGCCCAGTCCTGAGGTTGAGGCTGTATATGGGCAGTTTTATAGAATGGGCCAGTTAATTGAAAATTTTTTCAGTTAAAAATTCTTGCTTTGGGGTTGGTGCAGGGGGGAGTACAGCTTCCTAAAATGCCTTTCATCCCAATTTGTTTGACCTGTATGTTCCTAGAGGGCTCTGCTTCCCAAGGAGGACAATCCTGACGAGATCCCAGGGCCTGATCATTGCAGTCTCTACAATGGAGGACTTCAAATCTTTCACCTTGCTCCATTGGCCCTCTCGTTCATCTACTCAAAATGGACTTGGTTTCTAGGGCACTACTTATGAGCTGTGGGACTTTGAGGAAGTCACGTTACATTTGAATCTGATGTCCTTATGTACAAAAGAATATAAAATCTTTATCCTTCCCATCTGCCTCACAAGGTTGTGGTGAGGAACATGAGGAAAATGCTTTATCCAAACATTCAACAACGCGGGATAAACGCCGAACAGAGGTTTGTGTCTAATACCCAGGTATCAAGGGTCCCCCATGCAGGGAGACAGAGCACTCTTCAAGCCAAACGATTCCTCTCACCTACTGTATCCTCAGTGTGTAAACACCTAGTATGAATACGGTATTTGTTTAATGGTTGTGTGTAGTGTGATCTGTGCTATATTACATGTGGACCAATATGGGACAGTAGCAAAATGGCGGATTTGTACCTCATGGGTATGGAAAGACCTCCCAGGAGAGGCAATGTTTGAATTGGGCCTCGATGGATGAGTAAAGTTTTATGAAAAATTTAATATGTTGCCCTTATTTTTTTTTCATTCCATGGTAGACTGTCACTGGTCTCTGGACTGATATCTGGGAAGCATTTCTTAACTTTTCACTTGTCCATTCATCTTAATGAAATCCCCTCATTGATGCATTTGTAAATGCATTAAAAACAGGCTTGTTTTCAGATGAATGTTTTTAGAATATAAAACTTTATGATGAAAAACCTATTCATTTATCTGAGGCCCCTTTTACCTGATACTACTGCACCCCAGATTAAAACATGCTTTGTTTTTAGACCTGGCATTTGTTTCTAATGGCAGGGTAATTATAGTGCACAGGAACACTCGGTGAGTCGGAACATACTTGCTATAGATGTTGAAATAGAATTTGTTCTTTTGAGGCAGGAACGGGAGAAAAGTCACAGACAGTAAGACAGGTTTTCTGAGAGGCCATGTTGGTAGAATGAATGTGTCCCTTAGGGGGCATCTATTTATGGAGCTTGTGTTTTGTGTAAGTGCATTTTGTCAAAGAAAGTTTTGGTCCTTAGAAAAAATGTCATGTGAGGATATTGTGAAAATTAATGAAAAGGGTTATATAACTTTGGATCGATCTCTTTATTACCATATTGCTGGAATAATTACATCTATGTTATATTATTGGCTAAATATTTTGCCTTGTAAAGTCGAGAGATGTGATTATTTGGGATATGTGGTTACAAGACAGAATAGTTTCCTAAATGGTATACTCCTTTTTCGTGAATTTTCTTGGGAAGTTTTCTTTCTTTCTTTCTTTCTTTTTTTTTCTTTTTTTAATGTTTTTGTTTATTTTTGAGAGGAGAGAGAGAGAGAGATAGAGCATGAGCGGGGAGAGGGGCAGAGAGAGAGAGGGAGACACAGAATCCAAAACAGGCTCCAGGTTCTGAGCTGTCATCACAGAGCCCGATGCGGGGCTTGAACTCATGAGCCATGAGATCATGACCTGAGCTGAACCCTAAGTTGGACGCTCAACTGACTGAGCCACCCAGGCACCCCCGGAAGTTTTCTTATTGAAGCCTTTAGGATTACTGTGATGGGTTCCAGTTATTACCTCTAATTTTATGGAGAGATGCTTGGGGTTGCTTGAAATGGTCCTACAGAGCAGTGCTTTATGAGTAGGATATGCAATTACTTTTACATTTTCTGTTTCTTTTCTTACCATCCACTGTCTTTCAGGCTGTCCTTTTTCCCATTCCTCACCCTCACCTTTTTCATGGGCTTCCTTCCCATAGCAGATAAGCATTGACTTGTCAGCCCCATGTTTTCAGAAATCTTACTTATATGTCTCCTGGTGGAAATCTAATACCCCGTAGGAGGTATTCTTGCCAAAATATTGAACCAGAATCCAATCAAACTTCTATGTCTAGATATCAATTTATAAGATATAGAAGAAGCAGATGAATGTTGCATGTTACTTCAAGGATGAGACCATAAAAAAAATACTTTTACAGAATAAATGACCAAGGGGAGAAAGAAAGAAAGAAAGAAAGAAAGAAAGAAAGAAAGAAAGAAAGAAAGAAAGAAAAAGAAAGGAGGGAGAGACAGAGAGAGAGACAGAGAGAGAAAGAAAGAGAGAGAGAAAGTCAGTCAGTCATGTAGGAGAATGTGTAGGTTAAAAGAGACTGAAAGAGTTGTCAGCCAGTTATAACATATGGACTGGATTTGGATCCTGATTTAAACAAACTGGAAATACAATAAAAACATGTAAGGCAATAGGGGGGAAGCTGAACACTATTGGATATTTGATGCTTTTAAGGAGTTACTGTTCATTTTTTAAGATGTGATAATGCCAACATGGTTTTGTCTTTTTAGTGTGGTCCTTTTAGAGGTACATACTGATATTTAGGAATGCAGTGACACGAACTGATAATTGTTGAAGTTTAGACATAGGTACAAGGGGCTACATTAGATGTTCTCTCTACCTTGAATATATTTAACATTTCTTGTAAGAAAACATTTTTAAAAAAACAACAGCAGACCAAAACTCTACTTTGAACCTAGCCCTGTCCATACTGCCCATTACTTCATATACATTTCTGGAAAGAGTGGTCTACACTCACTATAGAGTCTGAAATAGTTGGCAGCTGTTGCTGTTTCTTCTGTGCCCTCTGTCTTAACTGTCTCCTTCCTAAGCCCCCCTCTCTTCTTGCTTTATACTGAGTTCTTAGCCTGCAAGTTCATAGACGAGTGTCAGAAGATCTATAATTTTTGTGATATTTAGTGCCTTTTCTGTATTTGCAAATGTACATTTTTTAGGAGGTTAAGCTCATGACTTTTATCAGAACTTAAGGGTCCATGATCTAAGATGGTTAAGGGTCCATGATTTAAGAAGTTTAAGAACACCTCGTGACTTTTTCTTCTACCTGCATGTTTGGTATTTCATATTTGCTGTCTGGTCCTCAGCTTCAGCCTGTCCTATGCTTCAGCCTCATCCATTCATTTGTCTGGTCTTTATCTCCACCACCACCTCAAAGATAACACGTTGGGGTGATGATTTTACCATATACCCATTATCCTCTCCATGTCAAATACCTCTGACTTAGCCCAGATTTCACTTTTTTCTTTGTTTGAACACCTGCATCTAAGTGGTCATCAGACTGTCATCATCCTAAAGGTTACCCCTGTGTCCCACTCTTATTTGGTACAATGCCTTCATTTGGATGCTCACAGCCCCTCACGTGGCTACTGGACTACCACCGTGAACCTTCTTACTGATCTCCTTGCCTTTCGCTCAGTGCCTTCTGTTCCCAGAAGTGATGCTACTAACAGAAATCTGGCCATTTTGCCTCTCTGTTGACATCAGTGGCTTATAAGATCTTAGCAAGGCTCTTCATTAGGCAGCCCTGGTCTACTTAGGCAGTCTAATTTCCTGACACTTCCTCCTCAGACCTATTTAGAGCACAACATATTTGTCAAATCTCCTAGGCTTTGCTTATATATTCACTCTACGTGGAAGTCACCACACCTTACCACTACCCTGCCCTACCCATCTTGACAACATGGGAAATACCACTATCTCCTTCAGGTCTTAAGGATGGCCCTTCTCTCAGAGGCTTCCCTGGTGGTCCCCTAGAGCACTCGGGTGCTTTCTGTCATATGCTCACCCTGCCAGTTGTACATCCTGCCACTGAGTGTTGTTGTTTTTAATTGCCTTGTGTTTATAGGGCCTGTTAATACCCTGTTAATACCTTCAGAGCATCTTTGAGACTAGCTTTTGTCCAATACTGGTGGAATGAGCGTTTAATAAGTGGTTGCCAAATGCATGCTGACCTGAGCATCCAGAGAATCTTCCTTTCCTACATGTGGGTGCCATCTTGAGCTCTTTCAAGGAGATAGTGGCAGAGAGACCACAGGGCTTCTTTTTCTCTTGGATCCCATTTTCTGAGAAGAGGAGATGTGTCTTGAGTGGCCACTGGGAGGGGAAGGTGAGAGACCATTTTCAAGTAGAAGTTTTTCTTCTTTGGTGACTCCATTATTTCCCTCCCTTTCTAGGTTTCTCTGTTCTCTCCCATTTCGTAGTGACTCCTTTAAAATATGTGAATAAAGTGTTTGAAATAAGACTACTCTTTTCCTAAACTTTCTGCCTAAATATATGTATTTTAAAAATGAATTTAGTGGATCGAACTTCATTTTTAACTTATTTTATAGTATTTTTAAAAGCAATGAAAATAGGGACTTAACTAGATTTCTTACTGCCCCTGGGGCCACTGAACTTGGTATTGATAATGGACCCATTTTTTCCAGAAAATTATTATTTAAATCTTCTGAGAACATTTTTTAGTTGGAAAAGCCTTTGGTAATGATCTCAACGTTATACCAGTCAGAATTAAGATCTCGATCTCGATTATATTCATAAGTCCACAGATTGGCAGCTGTGAGTTTGTATCTTACTGTGTGATTGTGCCTCCATATAGCTTTCCATCAGGGTTAACTAACTTCATCTTGCCAGCTCCATGGTGGAAAAGGCATGACTCTCCTGAGTCCTGAAAATAGGAAAGGAAACTTGCATTGGATTTTGTAATCACAGAAAAGTCTCCCTGCCTAGTGTGCAGGATATGGGTAAAGACAGAACACAAGATGGAGGGAGGTATCTTCATGGTAAAATTGGGGTGTGTGGTGCCTTCAATTCCAGGCATATGAGTCATTTTTTTGAAGATAGCACAGTGAGGTCGTAGTAGGTGGATGCCTGGTACAGTCATCGAGGGGATGGTGTGTGGGTCACCTTGCAGAGCGGCCCCATGAAGGGTTTGTCACTCGGGGTTTATTTATTTATTTATTTATTTATGAAAAAAATTTTTTTAAGTTTATTTATTTTTGAGAGAGAGAAAGAGAATGAGACAGAGCGTGAGTGGGGGTGGGGGCAGAGAGAGAGGGAGACACAGAATCCGAAGCAGGCTCTGGGCTATGAGCTGTCAGCATAGAGCTCAATGTGGGGCTCAAAATCACAGACTGCAAGGTCATGACCTGAGCCAAAGTTGGACACTTAACTGACTGAGCCACCCAGGCGCCTCACTTAGGGTTTAATCAGAGAAATGCCCCTTTGCCGGCTTCCTCGGCATCAGTGAAATGGAGAGCATCGGGTGCAGGCCTCTGGGGAGCCCTCCAAGCCCGGTGCCCCTCCAGGTAGGATGCTAATTACTGCCCTTTCCTGGACTCCCCTGGCCCCCACTTAGAACGTGCTAGGTGCCTAACCAGCTAACCTGTAGCACTGAATCAGGGAAGGGGATTCATGATAGAATATGTTGTCTTCCCAATAATGTTGCATTTTAGTGGATGTCAACAGTGTCATCATACAAAGAAAGAAAAATCTGTTGAGTTTTATGGTGACAGGTAGCAGAGATGCTATTCCCAGTAAATTACCTACCTTGTAGGTTATGATACCCCAAAGGTGTGCACGAATATACACACACACACAGCTAGATAAAAATTGTCAAAATAAACATAGAACCAAATTGCCTGTCCTTTTGCTTTAATTCTCCTGTCCTCTGCTATGTCCATGGCTATATTAAACTTAATTAAATTTCATCTGGATGAAAGTCTTTATAAAGGTCAGAGAGAAAACCTAACTCATTTTTTTGTGCTAATGAGTTCTTTTATTCTTTGAAATCAGAAATGAGGATGGGGGGAAAAAAAAGAAGTTTCAGATGACCTCTGAATTCACCAGTATAGAAATTGCTCATTAAAGCTGTGATTTGAAGAAAATGAATCTCATAAAAATAATTGCCATACCTGTTCTTTTTAAAATTTTATATGTTTCACCAATTTTGGAACACTGGTTTTAATCTCAGCGTACCCATCAATAGTTGTACGCTTCGTGGCTCTAGAGAATTCTATACACATACGCACTTCTCTGAAGACTTAGGCGTGGTTACACCACATGCTCAAAAACAAACGCATTAAAAGCAGCAGAATTTCCCCCGAAGTGAGTTTCTTGCACACCAAAAGTCTCCTCTGCTCCAAGTTCATGGAAAGGGCATTAGCAAATTATAAGCATCTGAAGCTGAGGTTTTCCATGTTTATAAACTTAATGAGCAAATGCTCCATTGAGTGATTACATTCTTTATAAATAATTGTGTTTTTAGAAATAAATGTTAACATTAGTTTGTTATTGGAGATGAATGGAAGCATTAATCCCCAAGTGATCTTTTGCTTTTCCTGGGAGGCAAAATATTTCATGGCATTGAAATCAGAAGTCAAAGACAAACCTAACTACTGAGATGAAATTTACCCCTGGGTAGTGGATGGAATGCTTCTTAAAGTCCTGGTCATGTACGTGTGTGTTGTAGAAGTGTTTCTGATGAGAATTTTGTGGAATGAGTTTTGGAGGGTGCTTACTTTTTTTTTTTAACGTTTATTTATTTTTGAGAAACCGAGAGAGACAGAGAACGATCAGGGGAGGGGCAGAGAGAGAAGGAAACACAAAATCCGAAGCAGGCTCCAGGGTCCGTACTGTCAGCACAGAGTCCGACGCGGGGCTCAAACCCACGAACCATGAGATCATGACCTGAGCCGAAGTCGGACACTTAACCAACTGAGCCACCCAGGTGCCCTATGGAACTTACTTTTTATTAACAAGGTAGAAGGTTTGGTTGGCAGGAAGGATGGTATCATTGTCATATCTCTGATGAAGGGCTTCTTATTCCCTTTAAAAAGATTTCGGATTCTAGGGTCTCCAAAGACTGGTGCAGAGCAAAATTCCCCTCCTTTGCAAGGGTGGATATGAGACCAGCTCTCTTATCAGTCCAAAGGGAGATCGAACTTCTCATCTCATCGGTGGGTCGCCATTGCATATGGGTGACTGGATAATGTTGTGTTTGTGAGAAACAGAAGAATTAAGGGTTCCCTGTGAAGTAAGTTATGTGTTTTTCTGCTCGTATAGTAGTAGGGTCTTATTTGCCTCATCATCCTGACTCTCATATGGTGGCCAGAAGAGGGGTAACCACTCCATGCATTGTTTGCACATCAGAAAGCCATGATTTGTATACCTTTACATGATACATCTATGTGGCTGGTGGCTCAGAACAGACTTTGGTTGATCTTTTTGTGCTAACAACTCTAGGAAATTCTGTGAATGGCTATTTACGGTGTCCCACAGGATTGGTGACATTGTTCAGGTTATACCTGGTAGGAGCAAAAACTGTATGTTGCTTGTTTATTCTCTCAGCCTGTCCCCTCTTGAGCTCTCTTTTCTTGTGACCCAGCATAATTTGATGAGCAATTTTTAAGCCCTTTAAAAAATTTAGTAGCTTTGCTTCACCTCTGTTGTTTGTGCCTTAAAAGCTTTCCCTGGCCTCATGAATGGAAAACTTTCAGTCAGAAGGAAGCATATAGCCTTTTGCTGGGAGGGTTGCTGTGTTCTAGAGCCCATTGGTCTCTACACAGCCAGGGTCATTTCCCTCCTAAATGGTAAACAAGCTGGCTGAGGAGGAGCCACAGTCTGTTTCTAGAAAAACCTTAGAGCTGCGAAGCACGCTATGAAACGCCTCTAAGTGGTGAAGACCTCAGTGTACATCACTTTGGGAAAAGGCAGCTGGAGTCGTGTTAGAGCCAAGCTTATCCTGAAGAGATAACCCCTTTTCCAGAGCTTCTCTGAACAGAGGAGAGAACTCAGTACTAACTGACTTTGGCATCCACGAAGTCCCAGGTAAATGCACCATCGTGTCTTGGGTGCAGGTTGAGCAGAAAGCAATGCTTCTGACTTTGCTTTGTGATTCTTTCTCTGCTTTCTACACGATTTTGAAGTATTGACAAATACGCAGTTTAGTAACATATCTTGACTTGATCTGCCTTTCTCTGGAAACTAGTGTTTCATTTTCCTGAAGGAAACAGCCCAGTGTAAACATTGGTCTAGGTGTCAGTGTTTTGTCTTTTCATTAGTTTGCTGAATGCACCGATGTTAACGTCCTCTCTTATGTTCCAAAGCTTTGACTTTGCTGGACACCGCCACCTATATTCCTTTTTAATCTCTGAAGAAATCTTTACCCAAACTGTTTTTTTTTTTTTTTTAAGTAGGTTATTTGTTTACAACTGCCGTGTTTGACTTGTTCTTCAAGAAATAGCTGTTTGAAAAAAAAAAAAAGAAATAGCTGTTTGTTTTCATGTGTGAAACTTTAGGGATTAAGAGACAGTGAGTGCCAGATATTTTATAGCTTTTGTCTGTATAAGTTAGAGTTTAATGAATGAAGCTGCTTTTCTGCTTTTCCCAGAATGTGCTTTTAAACTGCAATTTTGGAAAGTCAACTGTGCAAGAGAAGAGAGATTATATTTAAATTTTCTTTCCAGCAGCTAGAGAGATTGAAGTTTCTTTCTCAACTTGAACATAGGAAACAAAATATTGCATGGGTCAAAGGATGACATGCATCATGTGGAGACTGTGAGTGAGCCATCCTAAACACGTAGCATTGCTAGCAGATCCACAAGGAAAACACTTAAAAATACATACAGAGAGTACATTTCTTTTGTTTTCTTTACTTTTGGAAAGGCAGCGAGAGGGAAATTGCGTACGTGTAAAACTAAATTCTTATCCAGTAGTGGAAACTGCGAATCAAAGGAAAAAGGAGAATATTTCAAGTTTCAATATATTTGGGGGCACCTGGGTGGCTCATTCGGTTACACATCTGACTCTTGACTTCGGCTCAGCTCATGATCTCACCATTCGTGGGCTTGAGTCCCATGTCAGGCTCTGCGCTGACAATTGCAGAGCCTGCTTGAAATTCTCTCTCTCTCTCTCTCTCTCCCCCTCTCTCTCTCTCTCTCCCCCTCCCTCTCCCTCTCTCCCTCCCTCCCTCTCTCTACGTCTCCCTCTCTCTCTGCCCCTCCCCAGCTCTCTCTCAAAATAAATAAACTTAAAAAAAAAGTCATTCAAGTTTTGATATATTTGACACACTCCATTATGATATGGTTGAGTAGATTTGAAACCTTTAATTTTATATGGATAATCTATTATCAGAGTAGGTATAAATAGAATCAGTAATTACAGTCACAGATATTTAGAGATGAATTTGATGGTAGGTCCAAACAGCAGTGGGCAACATAACCCAGTATCAATAGCGTGTGGAAGAGCTAAGGATCTCTCAAAAGGCATCCAGTTCAACGCTGTGATTTCCCTAAACTCTTTATGAATTAGAAGCCACTGATCTCAAGCAAATCAAAACTGTTCTCAGACACCTGCATTCTTTGGAGAAATTAGGGAGTAGTAAATATATTTCTTTTATATAGGCCGTTTTGAATTAGTTAATTATATCCTTATTTCAATACAGTCTAGATTCTGAAAGTAGGAATTAGAGTTTAATGAAGTATAATATGTCCTGTGTGTCTAATATAACTATCCTGTCATCTGAATTTTGGATTCCTCAAAGCTCCACTGTTAAAAATAACAAAGATGTTTGTAAGTTTGTCCCTAACCTATGACTTGACATTTTAAAAACAACAAATGAGCTCTCTCCAGACTTTCAGTGCCATTGTTCACAGGGCTGTTTCCAAAGTTGGAAGGAGCCTCGAGGTGTTATTTAGCCACAGATGTAAAGTGACCTGTTTGTAATTGGACTTGTAAATAAAACCTCTGAGAACAGTGCTTCTGAAACTTCTACCTGCCTACGAATCCCTGGGTATCTTGTCAGAAATGCAGATTCTGGGGCCCGCGGGTAGAGCCTGAGATTGCGCATTCCTGAAAAGATCCTAGGTGGGATCCCAATCCTCTTGGTCCCCTATGTCATACTTTGAGAAGACAAAGTCTTAAAAAGTAGCCGTGAAATGGCCAACCCCCATCCCAAATTAAGAATTCTCCTTTTATACATTCTCCCTTATGGGTATTATGTTGGCCCCAATATTTTCCTGCTTTGGGGGCATTGATGAAAGTCAAGCACAAATGGTTACCTTTCTGGGATTGCTAATATTAAGATTTACTGTAAACCTCTTTCAACATGACTACTAAAAGCTCCAAGCCTTTCTTGTACCCATTGTATTTCAAGCACGTAGAATGGCTCCTGGCACATGCTGGGCCCTGAATAAATACCTGCTGAAGGAGGTCATACGTGAATACACATATAACATTCAGATTTGGGGACATTATGAGTACTATTCATTTTGAGTTTTCACTGTGAAATTTTTAATACCCCACAGGAACACATGAAGAAAGTACCTAATTCTCTGTAAGTATAGTGTAGAGTGTAGATTACATATATACTGGAGCCTGGGTCTTCCTTGATGAGAGTTGTCAGGTTGATACCTGATCTCTTTTCATTGCTTCCCACTGAAATGTAGCTTCCTTAATTAACCAAATTAGGCAATCTCATTATGATAGCAAAGAGTTCAAGGGCAGTATGAAGAGTTTACTTACAAGTTAGAAACTTGATAACCTTTGAAAAGGTTATGATATGTTTATATTCATTCACCATAAAGATATTCCTACTCTTCCTGTTTAGAAACAGCTATAATAGCACAAGTCCCAGATTTGATATTTTTCATGTTAAAATTCTCCAAGCGTCAATTCAAACCGTACCTTCTGCGCAGACTTTCTGGAATCCATCCAGAGACGCTTTGTAACTTGATCTCCGGTGCTTGGTTTGGTGCCGGCCATATCAGCTTCTTGTATTGCAGTCTTTGTTCATCTTTTACTGTCCCAACAGTCACTCCATCGGAGAGAAATGCTTTCATCTGTATATTTTTATATGTCCAGGTGTGCCTAATCTAATGCTGGCCCACAGCAGCAGTAAGTGTTGACTGAAGAAGTGAATGAATGGTTTGAGCATTTAACGAGAGAAAGAAGACCAAACCAGGCAGAAGTTATCTGGGACAGCTTTCTGGAAAAAGTGATGATGTTCATTTGGTTTGACGCTATCTCCTGCCTTATAATTATGATAGCCCTGCTGCCAGTATTTGAGAGTTGTGTATAAATGCTCCACAAGAAGACGGTGTTGCTGCATAAAGCAGCAAACTGTGAAGATATTTACAGATGTTCTGAACTTAATTCTTACTCAAAGGAAGGAGCTTTTGGGGGGACATAGAAGTGTCTAGAATTGCATCTGTCATCTGGAAGGGAAAGTTGGTATGTTCAACAAATACTTCTTGAGCAACAATGAGTAAAACTGGTTACCCACTTTCCAGGAGTTCATGCCCTACTGACACGTAGACTGACACCAAATAGACTATAAGGAGCTCTGTTGTGGAAAAGCGAGCCCAGTGCTGGCAGAACCCAGAGGGAGGAGGCACGGATTCCAGCTGGAGGTGGTAGAGGCTAACGAGTCACATAGAAATGTTTTCCATACATTCTGTCTCTCGGTGGTGTCTGAAGTAGAATCCATCTGCCACAGGCAGTCTGACCTCTTTGTGATCATTCACATGGATGTTGGTGTGGGAGCTCGGTCATCTGCAAGCTGCTCTCCCGGTCCTGCCTTGCCCAGACTCTTCTGGACTCGTGCATCTGTGCAGGATTCTTTTGTGCCTGTTGGATGGGTATCTTGCCGTCTGTCAGTATGCTTGCTTTCCCCATGTTCAGTCTGGTGTGTTCTGAGCTGTTACATAGATAAAGGAAGGGTCCTGAGGCTTTTTTATGGGACTGAAGCTGGGTAGAAAGCCATTTTTTATCATCTAAGGCCTGTATACTTCCTGATACATTTTCACTTATTTTTTAATGATAGCTGTCTTCTGTGAAGTATCTACTAACTGATTGGTATCATGGCATTGTAGATATCACTTCAAATGCTCAGAACTATCCTACAGGGTTGATGGTGTTTATATCCATTTTATAGAAGAAGAAACTGAGGTTTAAGAGATTAACTTACGCTGGTCTCAGAGCTGGTAAACAGTAGAGCCTCATTCTTTCCCCAGTCTGTCTGACTCCAAAACTTAGGTTCTTTTAACTGTCCCATTCAGCCTTTGTAGGTGGAATTGAGTCACCTGGTCAAGGGGACTGTGTTCCTTCCTTTATGGAGCTTTATGGGGGCTGTGGTATTTGAAGCCTGGATAACTGATCCCAGTAGAGGAAGTATTACTGTTTTGTGGTGTGTACAGATTATTCCAGTGGTGTTTGCCTTTTTGTCTATCTTCTGCTAATATTTGTTTCTCTTCAGGAATTTTGATAGGGGATTGATTGATAAGATTGATAGGGGAAAAAGGTTTGTCACAATCTCCTAGTCTTTCATTCATCTGTGCTGGGTCCCAGTGGGGAAACCGATAAAAGGAATTAACATATATACTGCTAGGTCTAGACTGCTTGAAGCAGTAAAAAACTATGTATTATGCTTGGCACATGTATACTGAATAGTAAATGGATATGGTTTTGACTCTGCTATAATTTGAAACAACTCCAAAAGTATTTCAATTTAATATCTTCATTTATTTATACCAGCTCTGGCTTTTCCAACAATCTGGCTTTTTGCCAGTTATCATAGAAGATTGGAAATTTTCTCATAATAAATTCATTCATTTATTGATTTCTAAATACATCCTATAAAAATAATTTTGAGAGAATCAAACTCAGACTAATTCGGAGTTAAAGGGCATTAAAGTTTATGTCAGGAAACAAAATGATAGCATGCTGGAACTTTACAAAGTGTGAGGAGTTAGCTCTTTCATAAATGAGTTTGTGACAAATTTAAATAAATAGGAATCAGGATGGCATTTGTAATAAGTTTCTCTGTTTTAGAGGTTTTCCCATTCCTTAAATAAAGTTAAGTGTATGCTTTTTTATTAAAAACTAGACTGTGGCTCAGTCTCTTAAGCGTCCGACTCTTGATTTTGGCTCAGATCATGATCTCACGGTTTGTGGGATCGAGCCCCACATCCGGCTCTGCACTGACAGTGTGGAGCCTGCTTGGGATTCTCTCTCCCTCTCTCTTTGCCCCTCCCCTGCTTGTACTCTCTCACTCTCAAAATAAATAAATAAACATTTAAAAATATCCCAGAATCTTAGCAGTATTTGTATTTACTTAAACATCATGTAACTGCCTCCTATGTGTATTGCATTGTGCTGTTTGTTGTGAAGTACTTTTGTTTCTGAATCTTGATCCCTTTCTGGAGAATGATGACATTATAGAGACTTTTCCAGGGTCCCAGACTTTTAAGTGTTAGTTTCTACCATCTTCCCTAGAGGAGTAGATTACAAAGTGATCTGGGGAGTAATTTATTTGGTAAATAGCCTGACTTTTAAGAAGTTCATCACTTTAACAGATTGGGCTATATTTTTCCAAAATGTAAATTGTTCCTGGAGAAGGTGAAGAGTAAATCAGACTCTTTGAAGGTTTGCCTGAACACTTTTAGGTCAAAGAGTAAAACCTGTTAAATCTGTGTCCTGAAGGAATTAATTGATGCCGTTTATAAAAAGTGCCTCGTTTGGCCTTGTGGAATATTGAAAGGGACTGCTTGCAGCTTTCCTTGTTTACTTCCCAGTGACTGAATGCCTCTCCTTTCTCATAAAAGGATTGTATGACTATTTGTGTGCTGTATATTGCTTTAAGATCCCAAAACTGCTCTAGGATTGTTATGGCTGGCATACTTCATTAGCACCTTCTCCACTTTTAAGATTCATATTATTTGACAACATGTGTTGAACATCTTCTGTGCATCCATCAGTCAGTACTGGGAGTGGGGGATAGATTTTTTTTTTTTAACTAAGAGTCCCTGCATTTGTCACTCATGGTCTAGTTCAGGAAACAAACATAGGAGGCCGTGAGGATGCAGTGAAGAGCTGAGAGCAAACAGCGGGAACAGGAAACACCAAAGCCTTCCTAGAAACCTGATGCTTTTGAGCAGAGTATAGAGGTTGAGTTGACCTGGTGTGGAAAGTCTTCATAAATGCTTTTACATCCATTCCCTTCTCTTCCGTCATTTCCCTCCCCCCACCCGGCTGCTTCCAGTTTCTTCAGCCCCCTACAGCTGCCCAGCATGTATTTTCCTCACACCCCATTTCTCTTCATTTCTTTTTGTTCTTCAGGACTTTTCCACACTGGGGCTCCACACACAGCCCCCCTCCACAACAAAGAATGCAGCGCAAGCAGGTGTCCTGAGAGAAAGACACGTTTCCTCCACAGTAGACTGGAAACCATCACCACTTTTCTTTAGACATCCTAGGCACAAAGTGAATTCAAAATCATGTTGATAGCTAGTGATAGAAATAGATCAGAAGTGGAGGGATTAGCAAGCGGTCAAAGGAAGTCACTCAGTGAATCCCCAAATCCCAGCCATCACTCTGCTCATTCAGGCTTCTGCTAGCACTGTCAGGAGACGCAGGATCCCTTTACGGATGTTTACATCCCAAATAAATGTAGCTTGTGTAGACATTCAATAGAAATTGAGCTGTGGATGTGCCAACAAGAGGTACTAAGGTCAGAGATGTTATAAATACCATCAAATATGCTCTGATACTCTTACTGATTTCTTTTGTTCACTAAAACTCTGTTACTCTCAAGCAAAGGAAATAAAATGGTTCACTACCCCTTTTTCTAAAAGTAGCACATCCTTTCTTCCACACATGGGGAGCACCCTAGATCTGGATTAGCTTTACAGGTATCTAGAGTCTTACTAGTGGTGTCTTCTAAGACACGAGTGAAGACCCTGGAAGATCAACAGGGCCAATTTGTGTGAAAGGCTCTGCAAGTGGTAAAGTGGTGTATAAAATCAGTTGTTCTGCATCTGTGATGCCAGCAGGTGCCCTTAATTCCATAGCTGTCCATCACTGACATTGAGGACTGGTATCCTTACTTTTCTCCATCGTGTCTCCATTTGCCTTCTCTTCCTCGTCTCCATTTATCCGCAGAACATGCTGATACTTACATGCCTGTCATCTTCTGAACATCACTGTCAGAGGTAGCATTTGTCCGTTTCACCACTTTTCCCCATTCCTGTGACCCAGGAGCACCCACATCATCCATTCCATTGGCCAGGTCTTTTGCTTAGGACTTCAGAGTGCTCAGCCAGTCAGGGCTTGAACCAAGGGCTTGTTCTTTGTATGCCGTGTGCTGGCCTCATCTATCTAATGGACTCTTCTAATGCTAGTGGACAGGCCTCCCCACTGCCCTATATACTCTGTCTTTGGTTTTCAGTCTTCTTGACAGAACGTTGTTGTTATCCAGCTTCTAATAATGGGTGGTTGAGTTAGAGGGAAGAGAATCTCACTGGATCAGTGAGTCTAAGATTTTTAATCTTAAGCACACTGCATAGGCAACCTCCTGATCTGGAGAGCCCTGGCCAGTTTGTGTCTCTGTCCTAGGGCACTGCTACTGATAAATCCTCCTGATTATGGCTGCTACCCAAAGATGTATCCTATTGGTGAGCTAGAGCCATCAGCCAGGAGTCAGCTAATACTTAAAAAGAATGCAAGTCTGGCTGCTGCATTTCCTGTCTTGTGGATTGATGATCTTGGGCTGTTTTGCTGATGTCATTGTACATCTGGTTTTTTGGAGTGAGTGTAACAAGGAAGGAGAATGGTTAATCTAGCAAGAACTCATTATACCATGAATGATGAAGGGTGGCTCCTGTTTTATTCCTATTTGATTTGTTTGCTTCATTGGGGAAAACAAATGATTATGTCACCCTATAGAGAATTTCACTTTCTCTTTGACATACAAATAAACAGCCTCCCACATTTCATTTATTTTTGCCACTGCTAGAATGGTTGATTAAAAAAACACATTGTTATTCTGCTTTCCTATATCATGACCTTCAGTACTGGGTAAGGAAGAGAAACCAATAAAGTACGTATATTTTTTAGGAAATGAGGGATCCTTTGCTACAAATACCCCTAGAAACCCAGGTCCATTAAGGAGATGTATGAGATGATGACAAAACCAAACTAAAGAAGAGGGAGGAGAACTGCGTCTTCATTTTATTTCCTGTAATATGTCTTGGAGATGAGGATTCGGCTCTCATTAATTCATTAAAGCAAAACTTCTTGCTGTCTTCCTCTGACAAAATGTTCCTGGTAAATGGGCACATTCATTCATTTCCACTAAGAACATGTGTTCAGCCTTTGGTATATAAAACACAAGTGAGGTGTTAGTTGTTAGAGGTTCCAGATGCTGGCTAATTTGGATTTTCCCAGGGCCAAATTGGCAACCTTGTGGCTGCTAGTCTCTAGTAATGTGTGTATTTGCTATTTATATCCCTTGACACTTGGGCTTTTGGAGCCCAGCAAGAGGTGTTTTGTGATACTTCCAGTGCCAGCCAGTATTGATTTGTGATTAGCCAAACCTGATTTGAACAGCAGTTTGCAGGCCCATGTCTTGGAGGTATGTGGATATTGTGCAGTGGAGGGTATAGATTAGGGGGTCTTGACATTCTGTTGCTAGGTTACTGAACCCTGAATTACTGAACCCTGAATGTAGCATTTGTGTTCTAAAATTGTTATTTATGGTCGAAAGCAGCTGCTGCGCATATTTGGGGGGAGAGTATGGTGAGATATAAAATAAATGAAACTAAATCGTTAGACACAGTACATCAAACAGTAATTATAAGGAAATGTTTATGGCAAACTAGGAAAGAGATTGATTCCTCCTCTTTCTGCCCCTTGCAACATTGGGAGACTTATTTAGCTCATGTTCATGGAGTTGTTGGGCCAGCCTCTACAGAGCCATTATGTGAACTCAGTCATGACCTAGACTCTGTAATAAAAGTCAGCTGATGCAGTTGTGGATGCTCTAGTCAACGCTCCTGATCTGGGGTGCGTGTGGGGGTGGCAGTCTTGGCTGTACGTTTTTCTTTCTTTCCCTTTTGATTCCTTTTTTACTGAATTTTCTCCTCTATTTGTAATTTTTTATCATATGGACAGAAGTTTCTATTTAAAAATAACCTTTATCCAGAGAGTAATTTTACAAAATTATGGTATAATTATACTATCAACATTTGACCTTTTAAAACAGCCTCTAATAATCAGAAATGTACAACTGCAAATTTGGCAAAAGTTTTTTTTTTTTTTTATAATTCCTATAGTTCTCTCATCCTGCACACTTTTGTTTTCTAGCCAACATGTCAGGTAACAAATATTCATTAATCTCCTACTTTGTGCCAAGAATTGCACAGGATCAAAGACATGGAAAACATGGCTTACCTCAAAAAGTTAAAAATGAATTAGGATGCCAAGACAAAAATGTACAAAAGTTAACAATGTAAAACAACACTATAGGAGATGTCTCAAAGCTGTGTGTGTGCTGCTTTCCTGAGTGACTTCAGAGGGAGGCGCCTCCCGCAGGCCAAGTTAGACTGAGATGGAAAGATTACTGCGGACAGGTGCCAACATGGGTAGGCGATGAATGGTCTTGTGCACGCATGCTGACGAGTTTGGAGAAGGGGAAGACCTGTGTGGCCTGGGGCAAGGTTTCTTAGAGATGCAAAGACTTGTTCTGCACTTTAAAGACAGGTAGGATTCTAATAACAGGCAGAGATTAATGGGTAGGGGTTCCTTTTTTTTTTAAGTTTATTTATTTATTTGAGAGTGTGTGAGCAGGGGAGGGGTGGGGGGGGGAGAGAGAGAGAGAGAGAGAGAGAGAGAGAGAGAGAGAGAGAATCCTAAGCAGTCTCCACGCTATCAGTGCAGAGCCCATGTGAGGCTGGAACTCACAAACCGTGAGATCATGACCTGAGCTGAAACCAGGAGTTGGACGCTTAACTGACTGAGCCACCCAAGCACCCAATGGGGAGAGCTTTCTATCTGAGATGAGACTGTGACCAGAGGCATTTAGGGTTCAGCCAAGAAAATAGGTCCACGGGTTAGTAGCCGGAGACTAGACTGGCTGGAGCAAGGTACGCATAGAAAGCTAGACAAGTTTGGAGATGTGGAGGAAAGGATTTCCATGAGAAGGAGTTTAAATTTTTATCTGGAGATATTTATTTTATATTTTTTCATTGTGTGCATGTTTTGAATGAGCACTGTGAGAAGCTGGGAATATGGGAATACACTAGGGAGTGAAAGACACAGTCTGTGTCTCTCAAGGAGTGTGCACTCTAGACCTGTGGAAACGATATGCAATTAGGAATTAAGAATATCCTGCACTGTGCTGGGTGCTATGAAGGCACACTGGGACCTTTGGGAAGGGACAGCTCATGCAAACCAGAAGTTAGGTAAAGATGAGGAAGGAGAGCTTTCTAGTCAGGGGCAATAGCAGGTGCAGATGGAGGTGAGAAGGCAGAGATAGCCTGCTGCTTGCCATTTTGAAAAGGGTTTATTGAGTTCCTACTGTCTGCCTAACCACACACCCCCTCCACTAGTGGGGGAGACAAATACAGGAGATGCTTTCTGCCCCCAAAGCACTTAGTGTCTTTTTAGAGAAGGATGTCTAAGAAACACCAAATCATTGCTCTACAAGTCAGATTTAGGAAAGAGAAAATTGAAGGAAGGTGGAACAGTGTGGAAGCTTCTTCCTAGAAAAGTTAAGGCTGAAGCAGAGACATAGAGAATTGGGCATGTGAGCAGAATATTGAGGGAGAAGGGTGGTTCTGTGAGATCCACCTGATGTGATGCTAGTAACCTTGGAGGAGTAGAAAGAGACGACCCTGGGTCAAGAGGTCTGGGTCCCATTGGACGGACCCTCTTCTTTTAGTTTTCTTATTTGTAAATCTGGGAACCTTATCTCAGTGGTCCTGGAGGGCATGTCTAACATGAAAGACTAGGTGTCTTGGGCTTTGCCCTCATGGCATTAGTGAGTTCTGGAGGATTTTGAAACAGAGGAGGGACCTGATAGAATCAATGCATTTAAAAGATTAATTTGGGGGTGCCTGGGTGGCTCAGTTGGTTGAACTCAGGTCATGATCTCATAGTTTGTTAGTTTGAACCCCACGTCGGGCTCTGTGCGGACAACTCGGAGCCTGGAGCCTGCTTCAGATTCTGTGTCTCTCTCTCTCTCTGCCCCTCCCCCATTCATACTCTGTCTCTCTCAAAAAATAAACATAAAACAAAGATTAATTTGTCTTTATTGTAGAAAATTAATGGGATAATTACTAATTTATGAGAAGTCTAATTTTTTCCTAAAATTTTTAATCATGTTCTGATGCTTTTAAAACTGCTAATGGGACCAACCTGATGTCTACTGGACATTGCTTTTTGAGTTCTTTCTCAAAAAAGCAAAAACCAAACAAAAAATATGGCCTAGAAAGGCCTGATGAATAAGGGAGAGGCAAGGCTAAGTCCAAAAAGTGATCTACAAATACAAATTTTAATTTGGATCCTAATAGTTCTTTAAAGTTTTCAGGGAGATTTTAGAATTAGAAAATGTATGTCTTTGGGGCTCCTGGGTGGCCCAGTCAGTTAAGCGTCCAACTTTGGCTCAGGTCACGATCTCATGGCATGTGAGTTTGAGCCCCACGTCGAACTCTGTGCTGACAGCTCAGAACCTGGAGCCTGCTTCCCATTCTGTGTCTCCCTCTCTCTCTGCCCCTCCCCTGCTTGCACTCTGTCTCTCTCTGTCTCTCTCTTTCTCTCTCAAAAATAAATAAACATTAAAAAAAAATTTTTTTAAGGAAAATGTCTTTTTATTTTTGTAGTACCCTATCTATGGTGGTCATGGCAGTGATGTAATAGAGGTGATAATAGGGTGGCAATCCTTCCAGATACAGGAATACTAAGCAGCTTGCCAAATGTGCCTTTGTCATATGCAGGACCACAACCACCTCAGCCTATCCACCCATTGTGGAGGTCCCACAGAGATGACAGCTGGACAGAGGCCTTGTTAGAATATGATGTGGTCAAATCCTATATGTAACCTACTTGTGCTCTTCCTTTCTCCAATAAAATGGTTTATCACGAAGCCATGTATTTAGTTCTTTATCCAGATGAAGACTTGAAACTTGCATGTGTCAGACTGGAACTGAATGTGGATCTGTTGGAGAGTGTTGATGCCGAGGACTGGCTGACATGTCCTTATGCTCAACTGTGGTCTTCTGTTTGTGGGCCCCAGTGCTGTTGCTCCTGCCCTCTCTTTCCAGTCCTATTGAATATGTCGCTCTGGTCTCTTGCTCTAAATACATTTTGCTGGACAAGTAGGAAAGAACACCATGTTCATCAATTATGCTACTTCAAATGGGGAACACTGGGCTGATTTAAAATAATTATTACAGAGTAGACTGCAAATTTTGGTAACATTTACGAGGTCATAATAGCTCATAGCCTATAACCCTGTCTGTTCTTTACTAGCTTTTCAGTGGCTGAAGGTGGGCATCAAAGCCAGGGAGGAGCTTCTTGCCCTCCCTTTTACATTTCGCTATTCAGACCCTACTACACGTCACAGAAATGGTAGTGGCTACTGAGGGAAGACCATGCATTGTAGAGTCCTGTGTGAACTCATGAGGGGCAGGAGGGAGCCTCTCCTGGTACATTAGAAAGAAGTGGCCATTACTCAACTGACTTGGCTTTGTCAGTTGGGTCTTTTGTTTCAGCTTCCAACTTTTTGTTTTCTTTCTTTAAGAAGATAATTGCACAGAATGTGTTTTTGGCTGAGCTCTACAAAATCGAAGCTCCCAGAAGTCTTGTGTATTGCTTGAGAGCAGTATGAGAACTGATGTGCCCCCCGCCCTTTTAAACTCAGTAGGGTGAGGGGGCATTGATTTATGCCACCTGAAAATGATATTCAGAATTTCACATTTTTGGCCTTGTAAGGACACCATTCTTAAATAGTTCTTTGTCCTGGAAAGTTAATCAAAGATTTAAGTCTCAGCAAAAACAAAAACACCTTGATTTTTTCCGATGGATGAATTTTAGAATCACTGTTAAACATCTCTAGATTTAACTGAAAGTCAGAAAATGCATGTCAAGGACTGGCTGACTTACCCATTTTGGAATCTCTTGTCCTTAGTGGAATGTTGAGAACTAAACAAGATCCCAAAAAATGTTGAAATAAATAAATAGCATAGTTTTCCAAGGCAGATTAGGACCAACCATACAAGTGCCAAAAGCTTTCAAAATTCCATCATACCAGTATAATATTGAGATTACTCCCTTCCTGTCTTTCTTAGGAAGTATGTACCAACATAATTTTTAATCGTCTGTGGTGGCTCAGATGAATATCTTTAACTGTTGTTCTTGTGATGTACTAAAGAAAGTTACCGTCCATGCAGATGACCTAGGGCCTGGGGCTTAGCAGAACTCCCTGCCTTAAAAGCCTTGGACATCTCTGTGAAAAAAGGTTTCTAAGAGAATTCATTGCACACCTACTGTGTACGGGATCCGCGCCAGAGGGAATATAGAGAGGAATAATTAGGACGTGGTCATGACCTCGTAAATCCTGCCTGGTGAAGGAGATAGACACATAAACACATAACAGCAGCAAGATGAGAGCTGCACACTCATCAAGGGTGTGGCAAAGCTTGGGAGAGCTCACTGACCTTCAGTTTGTCTGCACACAGCAGCCTTGGCCTTCAGAGTCCTGGGATGTGCCCCAAAGAAGCTGTCCTCCCCACCTCCACCACTGCAGAAACACGGGCACTGCTTAGGGCTCCCTCTGCAGGTGCTGCACAGGGACCGCAAGCTTCTCCTGATACAGAACTGTTGTCTCTTGGTTCTGTATTTCTTGTGTTTGCCTGCTTATCTTTGGTGCAGTTCCTAAGAACTATCAAGTTATCACAGTTAACCTCTCATCTCTTCCCGCGTCTCCTTTCTAGTCTCTTTTGCCTCTGCCCCTTTCTTCTCAAGCTTCATCACCATCCCATTAAATAATAATGATGATAGTAACGATAATGACAATAACAATCACATATTGATTGCTTACTAATTATCAGGTGCTGTCCTAAGCACTTTAGTATGTTATCTCACCTACTTCTCTCAAAGTTCAGGGACTCTTACTCCATCTTATAAATGAGCACCTAAGCTACTGTGAAGTAAATAACTTGCCCAAAGCCACACAATTCCTTTCCCTTACAAAATCACAAAATATTGGGTGTAGTCTTTGCATCTCTACTTTTGTGGCAGGTAGGGGTGTGTGTGTGTGTGTGTGTGTGTGTGTGTGTGTGTGTGTGTACTCACGCGCACATGCATGAGAAAGAGAGAGAGAGACTAAGTCCTTCACCAATAGACAAGTTTTATTTGTTTCCTCTAAGTTTTCAGGGCACTTTCAAATCTTGAGCTGTTCTGGATGGAACTGGAAGGTTCTAGAAGGCAGAATTTCAGGTAGCCACAGCTTTCCCTTGGGGATGCTTATTTCAGTCAGCAGCTCTCTGCTAGTTGGAGAGTGGTGGGTTTCCTTAATCACTGAGTCACTGCTGACTTCTCAAACCTGGGATACTCTGGCTGGAGACCGAGCGCAGGGAGTGCGAGATCTTAGGCCAGAGTTTGCACCTGTTTCTCAGGGATGATTTCATATATTTTAGCAGAGAGGGGGAAAAAAAGGGAAAAGAGGCTATTTTAAGAGGGAAAAGGGATGTATGTTTAGATTTTGAGGCAAACACTATTTTTCAACTTCTAGTATTTAGCACGTTTCACAGTGTTACCAAACGACTTTGTTAAAAGTATTTATAATTCTGAAGATACTAAGTATATTCTTACTCAAATATTAGTACCAAAGTGCTCAAAGAAAATATAAGCAGGCTTTTTGTTTTTAAACAATTCTTGTATTTGCTCCTAATGATTAGATAATTCATATCTTTTGTGTCGATTGGTCCTATTTTATTTTATCCACCCTAGTAATCAGCTTAAGTCTCAGATATGCTGTGTCAGCATTAAGTTTAGAAATCGTATTGAATAAAAAATGAGGAACATGCTAGTCTTGTGCGAAAGTTGAGGCTTTGTATTCAGTGAGGAAAACAGCATACGTGCTTTTCCATTGCTCACGTCGGACAAGGATCAGTGGCATTCAACTCTTGCCCCCTCGGCACCATGAGAGTAGCATTCAGATTTCTGGGGGATTAATCCAGCTGCAGTTCTATTGTAGTGTGTGGTGTTAAAAAGGATCAACAGCTCAAAACTGGCATGACATCTGTTCCACTGTCATCGGTAAATGCTTACCAAGGGTCTGCTAAGAGTAGCGCATTATACTGACGTTCCTATGTCTCTTGTTGCATAAAATAAAGCTGAGACAAGCTCGAATTTAATTAGATTGAAATGTCTTATGACTTTCAAGAACATATCCGATCCTTCCTTTTCCTGCAGTGTACATTAGGTATTGGAATTTTATTTTACTTTACATATTATGTTTATGATGTGTTAGCCCTCCTTGAATGCTAGCCCTTCAAGGGCAGGAATCCTATCCGTTCTTCACAATATATTTCAACATGCACATCACCCAGCATGTTCTTCACTGACCATTCAGGAAGGATCATGACTTACTGACTTAGAATAAAATCAAATTGTGCTTCTTTAGCAATTTGAACTTATTCTACTTTCACTTTCTAGTTTTTTCTTGCTTTTTCATCTTTCCTTTACCATCTGTTTTCTCTCATTTTCTGGGGCCACCTATGGGAACCCTCTGGATAAACCAATTCTACCCAATGCTCCTGAAAGATAATGTCCTGCACCTGGCATAGAAGAATATTACCTTTCATTTATGAATGCTTTTGTAAGCATTTCATTATCTACCTAGATTTCCAAAACAATCCCCCCCACACACACACCGCAAAAAAAAGAGGGGTCTGCTATTGTTATTCTTAGAATACTGACAGGAAATCATACAGATTTGGCTCAAGTGACATGGTGAACCAGCAACACAGTTGTCACGATCCCAGTCATGGGTGGCATGGTACAGAAGTTTCCCTACTGATACAGGTTGACAACTTCCTGCACATACCCTTGGTATTCTCAGTCTTGGAAATGGAAGAAAGAGAACTGCAAGTTCTGGAATAGCTGCCATTGACCTTGATCACTGAGGAGGAAATCTAGAAACAGCATAATTCTGCATGGGTTCACCCTGGTGTGGGTGGGTGACTTTAATCAGGATCTGCTGTTTTCCTCTCTTGCTTCCCAGAAAGTGTCAGCCATCATGAACTGCGTGAACAGGTACTGGTGACACAAGTGTGGAGTTTTCAGGTGTAGGATAAAGGCATCAAACTCTTGAATCCTTAGCTGAAGAACAATTACTCTACAAGCTTTTCTAACCTGCTCCCTACAGGAAATATTTTTAAGATTTATTTTTGTTTATTAATGGCAGGATAGAGAAGAGGAAAGAGAGCTAAGCTCTGTTCCTTTTTTCCCACTTTATACACAATTGAAATCCACACCCTCAGGCCAAAACATCGTTGGTAATAATCCATAGACTTCATAGGGCTTCTCAAAATTTCGGAGCTTTCAGACTTGCTAGGATATCCTAGCTAGGTAAGTGTTGAAAACAAAGTTTGTAAATAAGTTGAATCTAGGTAAAAAAGAGAATGGGCTTTTTGTAAGTGGTAATTTCATCCTTGGCATCCCTTGGACATATGTTCCGAATGGGTAGATCATAGAATCAAGGAGAGAGCTCAGAGAGATGAAGCCCAGCCAGCCTTGGTAGTGAGGCAGGCCTGTGTGCGATGACTGAGACCAGCGCTGGGATTCTCACTCCCCTGCAGTGCTCATGCCTCCGTGTCTCCTCATCCCCACGCCTCGCCACCGAAACCCTGCAGAACTGTGTCGTCTTGCACAGGACTCGTTCTCGTTACGTTTCTGAGAGATACCTCTCTGCAGTTATCATTTGCGGAAGTGAGAGTTTTCCCATAAAGCAAGCAGATGCCAGAATTCCTGTTTCTTTGAAGTTAATAGCACATTTTTGATTGTCATGCCACCAAATGAGTGTGAGGCAAGGAATGAGTATTTTCTGTGATGCCTGCAGTTGCTGGTAACAAGAAGATTTGACTTTCCCAGATTATCCTCATGTCAAATGTGACATCTCTTTATGTATTATTTTTAACATTCACAATGAAATATGGAATGGTGTTAACAGAAGCCCAAGGATACCAAAGCTACAAGATTAGAAATCACTTTTAGGCTGTCTTTCTCTCCCGCCCCCCCCCGCCCCACCACAGTGGCTTGCTGTATTAACACTCATTATAGCAAAGCAGAGCAGATGGGCAAACAGACTGATTAGTTATTTATATATATATTTTTTCTTTATGGAGCTTAGATGTCGGTTCTTTCTTCAATAAAAGAAAGGAGTTTTTAGATGTTGCCTTGTCTTGATTTCCCTTTTTTAATCAGAGTAAAAAAGGGGGCACTTTGCTCCTGATCTATTAATAATGTGGCTATATCCTTTTCCTAACTGCTGACTTCATAGCTCTCTATATACCCATTTCAATCAGAATTTTATTTCTCTCCAGTCCTCCAAGCTGCATGTGGTGCATTCATGTTCTTTCTGGCCTAGGATTTCTTTATGGAGCTTATCACTTTTAATTCATTTTTTTAGAGGTGTCTTTCTTGACAAGGAAACGGCCTACAGTATTTTTGGCTTTTTCATCCAAAATGAAAAAGTCTGTATCTAATTGATGGAAAGTGAATTCATCCATAATATTATGTCAATAGAAATATGTTTCCGTGTTTTTCCTCTTTTGGAAAAAGGTCAGATATCTTTTTGTTTTTTCTCAAAACTGAATTTTGTGTATTTTTTTTCCTTCCCAATTTTATGAGTAGGTTTTCTGATGAAACTGTACGTCCAGTTTAAAAACTTAAGGTAAAGAGAAAAGCCATTAGCAATCTCACTTCTGGGTAGATATTCTAAGGGAACAATCACTATCTTTTTTTAATTATTATTTATTTATTTTGAGAAAGAGAGAGCACGGGAGGGGCAGAAAGAGAGAGAGAGACAGAGAGAGAGAGAATCCCAAGCAGGCTCTGCAGAGAGCCTGATGCAGGGCTCAAATTCATGAACCATGAGCTCACGACCTGAGCCAAAATCAAGAGTTGGATGCTTAACTGACAGAGCCACCCAAGCACCCCCCAAATCACTATCTTAAATAGATGTCTGCACTCCCATGTTCATTGCAGCATTACTCACAATAGTCAAGGTAAGGAAAAAGTGTCCATCAGTGGGTGAACGGATCAAGAAAATGTGATACACACCAGTGCACACCCACACTGGAATATCAGCCTTAAAAAAAGAAGGAAATCCTGCCATTTGCAACACCATGGATGAACTAAAGGGCATTATGCTAAGTGAAGTAAGAGAGAGACAAATACTGCATGGTAATACTTATATGTGCAATCTAAAAGTGAAATAAGTCAAACTCAGAAACAGTGTAATGGTGATTGCCAAGGACTGAGGGGTGGGAGAAATAAGGAGAAGTTGGTAGAAGGATACAAACTTTCAGTTATAAGGTGATTAAGGTCTGAGAATCGAATGTATAATGTGGTGACTGTAGTTGATAATACTGTATTTATATAATTGCAAGTTGCCAAGAGAGTAGAACTTAAGTGTTCTTATCAAAAAGAGAGAGAGAGAGAGAGAGAGAGAGAGAGAGAGAGAAAGAAAGAAAAGAAAAGAAAAGAAAAGAAAAGAAAAGAAAAGAAAAGAAAAGAAAAGAAAGGAAGAAAGAAAGAAAGAAAGAAAAAGGGTGAATATGAGGTGCTAGATGTGTGAATTAACTTGATGGTGGGAACTTTTTCACAATGTGTACATCTATCAGATCATCTTTATGGAGCTTGAGCACTCAGTGTATTGAAGTCTTTTTATTTTCTTTAAAATTAAAAAAAAAATTTAATGTTTATTTATTTTGAGAGAGAGAGAGAGAGAGAGAGAGCAAGGGAGGGGCAAGGAGAGAGGGAGGCAGAATCCCAAGCAGGCTCTGCACCATCAGCATGGAGCCCGATGTGGAGCTCGAACCCACAAACTGTGAGATCATGACCTGAGCCAAACTCAAGAATTGGCACTTAACCAACTGAGCCACCCAGGTGCCCCAGTACATTGCAGTCTTGGCAATTATATCTTAATAAGGCTGAAAACAAAAAATAAAGAGAAATCACAGGCATTAAAAAAAAGCCATCATAATCTATAATCTTTTCTTATAAAAAGACAAATGTATCACATGTATGTGATATGTATTAATAGCAAGATAATGGACTTATTGTGTATAGAAAAGAACTTTCTCATGTTACAATGTGGGCTGTTCTCAAACAGCAATACCCTAGGGATAGTTACACTAGTAAGTAATACTTACAGCATTACCTAAAGAGGCTTGAAGCATAGTGTAAGGGGAGGAATGATAAACATGCATGGTTACAAATATTTTAGTCCTTTTTCTTTTTTTTAATGTTTATATATTTTTGAGGGAGAGAGAGCGTGCATGTGTGCATGGCGGGGAGGGACAGAGAGAAAGGGGGACAGAGGATCTGCGCTGACAGCAGTAAGTACAATGTGGGGCTCGAACTCACAAACCATGAGATCATGACCTGAGCCAAAGTCGGACGCTCAACCACTGAGTCACCCAGGTGTCCTATTTTAGTCCTTTTTAAAAATACTTTAATGGATTTTCAAATTTGCTAATGTATTTTATTTATCAAAAGCAGGAAAAATACCCTATAAAGATGGTCCCAAATTCAGTTGGCTCATAGTGCTGTGAATAGGGATTACAACTTCTAATTTCATGGTGCAGGGTAATGTACCCATACAACCATTTGGGGAGACGTTTGCACAAAGCCATGGACAATTAATTGGATCCCATGTTTTTAGAGGTGCCTGATGATATAGATTATTTAGTTTTTAAAACCATCCTTACTGGGCTTGGTATTATTAGAAGATTCTATCAGACATCAAAGAGATACTTCAGGTTAATTCTCACACTGTGACCTGACTTCAGAAATAGCATGCTGTTAATAACAATATGTGGAGACGAGTCTGCTCTGTCCGGCTTTGTGGTCTCTGCATGTTCATTTGCACCCTCAGACTTACCTCGCTAAGTGGTGTGGTTTCAGGAAGGGGAGTGGACAGAAGGTGTGGAGGTTGGCAGAGAAAAGCCGAGCAAAGCCAATGGAAAAATGGAAGCAAAAAAACAAAAAAACTAAGGATTCTGTGAAGGATACTACCAAACAGAGGGACGTGTTTGGGAGCAGATGATTGTGGCAGACTCTAAGGGTACATTTCTGAGGATCTGCTCAGCTTGAGGGCTCGGTTGGAACGAGGTCAAAGTGAGAGAGTTTTTAGTAGAAATGAAACCTTGACATTACATCAGGCTATGAAAAGAGATGCAGTTTGGGGGTGTCTTAATGATGATTTTTCAACTGGCCTCAAGCCTGAGCTCTCTTGCCATTCCCTCTCTCAAGGCTGAATCAGGTGCCTACGGGGTGAATTCACCTCTCTATATTTAACCTGCAGCGGCTCTATCGGCACCACTGTGAAACTGGTCATTCTTTTCTCCAAATGTTCATCTTCCTATGGGGATAGGGAGGAACGCTGTATCTTGTTCATCTCTAAACACGTAGCAGTTTTCAATAAATATCTGTTGATTAAATGAACGAATGATTGGGCCATTGTCTCTGTGCAGGATCCAGATGACATAGTAAAAAGCTTTCCCCACTGATCCATGGTTAACTTTATGAATTACAGATCTTCTGCCTCTCAGGTGACTTCATAATTCTAGCCTTCAAAATGGGCAAAATACTAAAATATGTTTTTGACAAAGTTGTAAAACTTGAAAACACCACTCATCAAATTACTGCTGTAAAATACAGAGTGCCTATGTTTCAAAAACAAAATCTCTACTTACTTACAATTTGGAGAGAACTCCTCTTGAGCAACAGCGCCTTTTTAAAAATATAATAAAGGAGTGCCAAGGTGGCTCAGTCGGTTAAGCATCGATTCTTGATTTTGGCTCAGGTCATGATCTCATGGTCATGGAATCGAGCCCAACATTGAGCCCTGTGTCAGGCTCTGCGCTGAACGGGGAGCCTGCCTGGGATTCTCTCCTCTCTCTGCCCTTCTCCCCCACACCCTCCCCCGACCCCCCCCCCCCCACCTGCATGCCCACTCTCTCTCAAAATAAATAAATAAACATTTAAAATTTTAAAATATATAATTAAATGGAAGCTTCCTGAGTCATCACTCGAATTGGATGTAAATCATGTCTAATCTGCTTATTAACATGTTCCTCACTCCCATGCCTGGATAACAGAGAAGTCCTTCTAAAAGTTATTCTTACGTGTTTTATTTTTGTAAGCCTTTTGCAGTTTTTTTGATTTTCGTGTGATTTCCACTTTTTAAATTTAGATAAGACTTTCTGATATAAACACAGCCTTTAAAACACAGAAGAAACACCACACAATGCTTTTCAGTGGGTAGCAAAGGAAAATTCACATCTTATATTCTTACATTAACTTCTTGGATAGCATACGAGGCTGTAAACATGAATGTGGAGCGAGGAAGAAGAAAAGTGAGAGGGACTCCCAGAGAGGACGATTAAGTTGCCTCTGGATCACCACTGTCCTTGGGGGATTGTTGTTAGAGTTTCCTACTTTCCTTCTGGTTTTACTTTGCTTTGAAGAGGTGGCAGCCGACAGGGAGGTGATGGGAGGTTTCCCCTCTCACTTCAATTTGCTCTCCTGTGTACCTGTGAGCTTGTTTCCCCACATTCCTTTTTAAAAAGTAAGGAATTCGTGCTGGGAGGCCACACCTGTTACATGGTGATGCTGGAGGTGGGAATCAAGGAGAAAGTGCTGGCGGGAGCACATAGCAGCAGCAGCAGCAGCAGCAGCCCCTTGGCTGGAGAGGAATGTTCCCCTTCTTCTGCCTTTGGAACTGAATCCCATCTCCTGTTCTTGTCTCATATTTCAGTGATGTTTCTTCAAAAACTATGGTAGGTTGACAGAATGGATTTCTGCGCTCCTAATGTAATACCTCTCAGTGCGCTCAGATTTGCACCAGAGAGACTTCCTTATCTTCAAGTAGGATAAAGTCAGCAGGGCCTCCTCCAGCCCCTTCACAAAGCATCAGCAGTGCAGTCCCCTTCCCTGCCCTGCTCCCACTTTGTCCCGCGAGACAAGGGTTAGTATGGCTCTTGCATGCGCGCGCAGGCACACGCGCACTCTCACGCGCAGACACACTGTCATGCGCACACGCATGCTGCGCTCTTCCACGTTCTAGTGTCTTCCCTCTGGCGGTTCTTTATAGCAAGATGATGCTAGTGTCCTTTCAGCCTTGCAGATTTGTACCAAACTTTTAAGTCTCTACAAAATACTACTTACTCTTTTAATTCCTGCCTTTACCCAGTCATAATTTAATGTTTGTTTTTTAAATTCTGCATTGCCATAGATTCCTGTGAAACCTCTATCATGGAACTTACTACTACTATATTGTGTATGTTTTTTAAAAAAATGCCTCTCCCATGTGCACTTCCCCCATCAGGCCCCTGAGCTATATAGACCAGTATGAATAGACCAGCAAATTAAACTACTGTTAAGAAAAACATCAAAATACTGTAGCTTTAATGGCATTACTGCTTAAGTGTGTTGTGTGTGTGTGTGTGCTCCATATAGCCTTAAAAATATGAAAATGTGCTAACAAGAGGTTACCTGTGTAGAGAAACTACAAACATTAACGATCTAGGGAAAAATAATCTTCCTTTTTGGTAAAACTTTACTAACCCTATACCTCCTGTTAATGATTTGACAGAACCAGTGCTAGAAAATACTATGAAGAACTATACAAAGTATATGACTAGTATTATAGCCATAGAGCCAGTATTGCATTTTGCATTTGCTTGCCTTCATTTAAGATCCTTACTTTTATATCTAAGGTTGTTTATGAAATTGATTTGGAATTACCTTTCAGCGTTTGGTTAATTTGAACATTTTCCTTTGCTGAGATGTTATGGCTTAAATGATTAGATTTCTATGTCCGTGGGTGTCCTTAGAGCTCTAGGAAGGAGGCTTAGGGGCAGCAGTCTTGTTGGAAGAGAAAGCCTGTAGCTGCATTTCAGTTTCCGTACCCACTGCTCCTGAGGCTGAGGAACACCAGTTGTTCATGAAGGGGAGAGGTGGGCAGGGAGACACGGGTGCCAGTGCAGGTCAAGTGCATGGCTCCATGATTCTTCTGCTCTGCTTGGGTGTGAGGAGGTAAGGGCCTGTCCTGCAGTGGGATGGATGGAGATGAAGGAATGGGCAGATGTTCAAAGGAGACCTCCACGAGACTGGAGTAAGTCGTCTCTGGAATGGCTTGAAAAGGATGGTGAAAAATAAAGACAGAGCAAACCCTTGAGAATCTGGGCAGTGACCTTGGGTGGGGCAGGGAAGGTATATTTACTGAAGTTAACTAGAGGACCATCTCTATTGTGGTTTATCCATAAATTCTCTTTCAGTCTTTATGAGTGGTCCAGTAGAAGCACAGAGGCTCTGATAGGAGGTGGGCAATTGCTTTGTTTTCTTCTCTTGATCTTCCTACATCTGGTCGATCCTTAAAGCATTCTGCTAGCTAAGCAGAAAATAGAGAAAAGTAAGTTTAAATCCTTGCCCCCATCTTCTTCCTTTATCTTCCAAAACACTGTCACCTCAGGTAAAATAAAATATAGAATTCCTTACAGAACCTACCAAAAATGTATAAATTAGCCTGAGGAGGAAGGCCATTTGCTCCTGGGGGTGGGGGGGGGGGGGGGAATGGAGCATCTGAGAAGAGCTGGCTTGCAAGGCAGGAGGGGGAAGATGGAGAATTTTTCCCAGTTTCCTGAACTGGGTAGATCTCATGGCTGTCTGTGCTTTCCTCACTCTGGAGGTTTTTGAGATTCCAGAACATTAGCAAACATACGTGCACTTTCTGTGTGGCAGGTAGTAGTGCTCAAATATTTATTTGAATAAACAAACACACATTTTTTATTATCTCCTCAAAAAGTTCAGCCATGTGTTGTGCAGGGGGCGTGCCTTCTGGTCTTGCTTTCTGAGTGAGAATCAGATGAGAACAGGCCCTATTGCATTTCCTTCTTCAGCACAATTGTCCGTCCCCCAATCCCCCACCCCCCAGTGCAGCGGGCTCTTGCAGGAATCCTAGTGCTTTGCTGATCACACAGAGGTTTTGTTTTCACTCATTCTGATCTAGCTTTCTGTTCTCCCAGGTGCGCACGTCCTGACCGACTCAGCAGGAAGGTGGATTTTCTTTGTGTTTAAAGAAAAAAAAAATGTCCCCGTGTCTGTAGAGATGATTTGCAGTTCAGCCCGGCTGAAGCTGACCGAATGAGACTATGGGCTGTGCCTCCGCCAAGCATGTTGCCACTGTTCAAAATGAAGAGGAAGCCCAGAAAGGGAAGAACTACCAGAACGGAGATGTGTTTGGCGGTGAGTGCCATTGAACTTCGCTCTTGACCCGGTGACCCAGGCCTTTCACTTTCTCAGGAGTGAATATTTGTAGCGTTATTGGTGTTGCATCTTTTGGGGGCTGCTGGTAAAGGGCTGATGAGACATGGCTAGAAATCAACGCACATCTTTTACATGGCGCAATTTTCATAATAACTTATATATACAGGATTTTGAGGACGATTATGGAGATTTTATACAGAAGCTAGCATTGAAATCAAGTTTTAAATAACCCATAGGACTTAAATAGGTACATGGCACACCAGCCACAGGGCGTCCAGGTAGAGAGCACTGTATGACCGAAAACACAGAGGTCCAAAAGTAGAGTGAGTGAGGATTTATGCATAAGAGAATGAGGTATTTTTTAGGCCTAATAGTTACTTTTTATGTGAATTATAAATTTTCAGATTAAAAAAATACAAACACAATGAACGTAATAATCGTCTTTTAACCTTTGACGATGCAAAGTGACTTTAGAATATCCAGTGCAAAGATTACAGCCTGCCAACTCATGGCCACGTCTGGCTTGCAAGTATGTTTTCTTTGGCTCCCAGAGAATTATAAAGTAAAAAGCGAGGCAGCATTTAAAAAATCAGGATGTTTCACGTAAAATCCCAAATTTCTTCAGAAAATCTCACTATACCGGCTGAAGCAACAGTGGGGTGAGGTAGCAGTTGCCCCTTCAGTCAGGCTGTGGCCTCCAGGGAACTGTTGAGCCTGCTCTTGAACGCAGGTCAAGTCCCCGTTCACGCATTAACGTCACCTACCGGGCCACCTACAGGCGTCCCGAGTTTGCCTAGACATGAGTTTGTTCCTTGGACAGTCAGCTGTGGTTCCGATGCCACATGGCTGTAGCTTAGTACAAAACCTGAGTGAGTGAGGCAGGTGAAGCAGTTCTGCTGAATCACTTCAACAATGATAACCCGCTCCCGGACACGTTCACGGCAGTCCTCTGAACGAGTGCCTCTTCGTCTCTCGTTCAGTAAAGAACCTTGCTGAAATCGTGTTTTCATACAAACAACTGAAGGGCACTGTCCGGTCACTGTCATGTAATTCTGCCAATTTTGGTCCATTGTAGTGGTCGTGTGGGTCCCTGGTGAAGAATTGGTGTGCTGTGGGAAGACTAATGCTCTGCTGAAAGTGGACTAGTATGTAGGGGAGGAGGATTTTGTTTTGTGTCATTTTAAGGAAATGTATTTGTTGCCTGGAACAGATTTACTTCTAGTGGTGACTGCCTGTAAAATTTTGAACGGTGGGGGCGCCTGGTGTCTCAGTCGGTTAAGCATCCGACTTCAGCTGGGGTCCTGACCATGGTTTGTGGGTTCGAGCGCCATGTTGGGCTCTGCGCTGACAGTTCGGAGCCTGCTCGGGATTCTCTCTCTCACTCTCTGCCCCCTCCCTTCCTCAAAATAAATAAGTAAACTTAAAAATAATGAGAGAACATAATCTAGTGTCAAGGATTTATTCGAACTAACTTCTAGATGATATTCTGTGTCGTTATCGTTTTTGTAATAAGCGCTACCATAATGGAACAGCCACCATATGTCAAATATGCAGAAGTATTTAAATTCATTTTCATGGTGAATTTTCACAACAGTTCTATGCTATGAAAGACGTGTCATCCCGATCTTACATGTTTGGAAGTTGAAAGACAGAGAGACTAACTGGTCCCTAGATGCCCAGCTACGAAGCCGTAGACTCAGGTGTCTCTATGCCAGAGTCCCTGTTGCTTTCTCAATGTTGTTCCCACTTGCCTTGCTGCATCCCATCAGCCACTCATTCTTCAGTGCGAAAATGTATTGACTGGCCTGCACACTATGGGCCAAGACCTTTTGCTAACTGCCCTGGAGGATTCAGGGCTGAGTAAGACATAAACCTCCTAGAAAGTCCTTTCTAGGACTTTCTAAGAGGATGAGGAAAATGTTTTGAGGCAGAATAAGGCAAATACCAGAAAAGGAAAACATACATTGTGATGAGAGTCAGGGGCATGGAGAGACTGCCTTAAAAGGTGGGATCAGAGCAGATTTCTTATAGAGGTGACATCTGAACCTGGCCTTAAAGGACCAGAAGAATCTAAGCCTGTCAGATGAAGGGTACCAGAAGGTACTGGATGAGGAAAGGTTAGAGGTAACGTGAGACTTACTCAAGAATTATAAATAATCCAGTTTGAATGGAATATAAAATTTAAGTGAGAGAATTGGCTAGAAAACTTAAGTTAGGGTTAAATTATAGAGAAATTTGAATACCAAATTACAATCTTTGGAAGGATAAACTAAGAGCAAAAACCAGTGATATCTGATATATTGTACTTCTATACAGCCTGGCAGTGAGACCACTTAACCATCCAGTTGGTGATTTAGTTTCAGCTTTTATAGGCGAGGAGGCTTTGATTTTCTAAAGTACCATGTGCGTTTGGCAAATGTTGGCATCTAATAAAGGAACCTTGTATTAGTCACCTATCGCTGGGTATTGGACAACCTCAAGATCTCAGTGGTATTCAACAATGAGCATGTCTTTCTTGATCACGAGCTGGTGAGTCAGCTGGAGTGGCTCTGCTGCACGTCTTTCTCATCTTCCTCCTGGGACCAGCGGGCTGCGTGAGGAGGGGCAGACATGCTCTCTTTCGCAGAGGGTGTAAGTGCAAGCAGTACACAAGATGCCTCTTAACCTTGGGCTTATCTCTGGCACACCCTCGCTTGCACCCACATTTGAGTAGCCAAATAAAGGCACAGGAACAGGCTCAAAGACAAGAGGCAGAGAAATCTATCTGACCACAGTGCATTAGTGACAAGGATGTGGATACAGAGAAGGTCAAGAATTGGGGCTAACATGGGGTGCCTGGGTGGCTCCGTTGGTTAAGCGTCCAACTCTGGATTTCTCCTCAGGTCATGATCTTGCCCCACATCGAGCTCCACGCTCTGCTTAAGATGCTCTCCCTCTCTGTTTACCCCTCACCCACTTGCACGTGTGCTCTCTCTCTCGAAGAATAAATAAATAAATATAAATAAATAAAAGGTTATTTAAAAAAATTAGAGCTAACAATTCAGTCCACCCCAAGCCGACACAGTCATTGTTACGTTTGTGGCTCCACGCAGTCCATGTCATAAAGTGCGTTCGAGACCTCTGCTAGTTTTTTTGTCATCCTCCTGGTACTCATACTGAAGTTTCATCCACTTAGGCATTCATCATCTCGTTACTCTCCAGCGTAAACATTTGTGGGTTTGTGGCATGATGTTAGATAAAGCAGAACAAGGAGGGAGAGAGCTTCTTGAACCGGTCAAGGGAGATAGATTTGGCTAGTCCTGCGGGGCTCTAGGATTGTCAGAGTGCAGTGTGAACCTCAGTGCCTGTATCCCAGATGCGACTGAATGCTTGAGTTTGTCTATGACGAGAGGAGGTCCTATCTGTGTTTCTCCACGTAAATTTTAGTTTGCAGGCAGAGTGAGTGTACAAAATCCCAATATGATCACAGATAGTCACAGGTGAAAAGCAGATCTGGCTCACTTTTAACCGTTTGATATCTTTGTCACCCACTGTTTGTAACTCATTGCCTCCTAAGAAAGAACGCCACACTTAGCAGCCTGAAATAAGCACCGATTTATTACTTTTCGCAATTCTGTAGGGTGCCTGGGCTCAACCAGGTAGCTGCGTTTAGCTGGGAGCTCAGCTGGGCTCAGATGACCAAGAGGGCTTCTAGCCTCTCTTTCCAGCTAGGAAGTCAAACTTTTCACATGGTGGCTGGTTTCTAAGAGAGGAAGTAGAAGCTGTCAGGCCAATGAAGACCTAGGCTCAAAAGTCCAAGAAGTCACTTTTGCCTCATTCTGTTGATTAAAGCAAGTCACAAAACCAGCCCAGAGTCGAGAGAGCTGGACGTCTCCATGTATTGAGCCTGCACCTCTGGGACGGGAGGAATTGGTGGGAGCCATCTTTTGAGACTAGTTACCTCAGCCACTGAGAGAGGCAGTGAGAACCCCATGACTGGATTATATTCCAACCTAGACCGTTATAATCTGCTTTCTAAATCACTGCTCTGTTTTTCACTGAATAAAGTCGCCTCACTCACTTTTTAGAAGCCGTTTTTAAATGTTTTAAAAAAAATGTTATTACTGCTTGTTGTTGAAGAGTTGACAACGTCTGTGAAGGATGGAATATTGGGGATGGCTCTGAAGTATGTCTCTGAGTGTGTATACACACACACCTTCGATCCTTTTCCTAAAGGTGTGAATTTAATTTCATAGCTTCTAAGGACATGCTGGGGAGCATTGATAAACAGAGTATTTTTACAAATGGTAGTTTCCATTTATATGACGCAGTTTGGTCTCCATAATGTTTTGGCTATTTAGGAGATCGATCACGCCAAATGTGCGTGATGGAATATCTGTAGGATATTCCACTGTGGAGGATTGACAAGTGGGCATCTTGACTCCTAGATGTCATAGAATTCAGGAGGTCATTGACAAGGAACTTTATCACTGACATTTACCTATAGACTTTCTTTCACTTTAAATATCGAAGCATAAAAAGTTTCCCATCTAAAGTTGTGCCTCACATACATGTGGCCCTTTCAGAAGTAAAACCCAGACCAGAAAGCTCCATCTCCAGATTGGAATTTTCCTTCCCTCAGTGGTCAGGGCATATGTGAATAGTGGTCAGCAGATCTGCTGAGGTCATTCGGAGGACAGCTGAGCAGATTGCCAAAGCCAGCTTGCATAAAATAAGTGACCAACAGATTCAAGTTATCGTGAACTAGTTAAGCAAGTTCTAAGGAAAGCCAAGTGCTTATTGGATTTCTTTCAACAGGCATTCACTTGGACTATTAAAGTAGGTGCTCACAACAGATTCAGGCCTTATTAGGAAAATTAACATGTCAAACCAGAGATCATTATCTCTTCTGCAACCCACCCCAAGGGGGCAAGCTCTTTACTTATATTGACTTTACTATTTGCCTGAAGGTCACCACCATTCTTCCGGGAAAAGGCTTTAATCTTGAAAAGGCTTTAAACTTGAGGCCTTTGTCTCATCCAGTTTCCAGCTCCTATGACTCTTGTCTCCCCCCAAATCTCTTTCCGGTCGCCACCACAGTTCAGGCTGTTAGGGCCCATAACCCGGAAGAGTGCAGTGCCTTCCAAACTGATTTCCGTTAGCCCCCTTTGTTGTTTGTTTGCTTCTTTGATTTTTTTTTATGTTGTTCATTTTTAACTCTCCGTTTTTTTGTACCGTTGTCCGATTCTGTCAGCTTTTACTGAGTGCTCCTCTGCCCATGTTCATTCTCATGCTCCAGAACTTTTCTTTTGTGCCTCATTCTTAGCCAGTAAAATCCCAGATCCTTAGTGAACATGCAAGACCTCTCAGATGGCTCATACCCACCTTGGCAGCCTTGTTTCATACTCTGTCCCTTCATGTTCCCTGTTCTTCAGCCAGACTGGACAACTTGCCCTGTGACCTCAAACACGCCTTCTGTCTCCCAGGCCCTCTGGTGAGCCATGACCTCTTCTTGGCGTGGGCCTTTTCTCCTGCCTTCATCTTTTTAAATCCTGCTCTTCTTCAAACTTCACCCAAACTTGCATGAAGCTTTTCTAAAACCTTCAGAAAGTATCTCTTTCCTGCCATCTCAGAATACCTTTTTACATACTTATGTATTTGGTTTATTTCTTTATATGTCTCATCTCATTATTTATGTACATGTGTCATCTGTCTTATGAGCTGGTTAGCCCCCTGAAGGCAGCGACTGTATGGTCTTGAGAGGAACAGGGGTTCCCAGAATGCTGGGAGCTGGAGGCAAAGAGATTGTTTGGGGATCAGGTTGAGCCCTGCCTGCACCCAGCTCCCCCACATGACTAGGTGGCCGAGTTTGGCTTAAGGACCAAGAGAGTCTGAAGTTTATAAATATTCCCTTAAGTGGAGGTGTTTGGACTATTGCAATAAATTCTCCCGGAATAGCAATGTAAGACTGAGTGTAAAAGGGAAGCAGTAAGGCAAGATTTTGGCTACTTGGTTTCTTCTAGGCTCTGTATTGCTGTGTAACTTCAATTAAGTTCTGATCCTCAACTGTGTAAATTGGGAACATCTAACAGGATTGTGTGTGTGTGTGTGTGTGTGTGAGAGAGAGAGAGAGAGAGAGAGAGAGAGAGATGGTGTTATCTAATCTGCTACCCATCTAAAATACTATAAGGGCCAACCTCACAGGTTATGGTGAAGATCAAATAAGAGAATATATCACATTCATTCAGAAATTCAAGCAGTTGAAGGCAAAGTAGTAATTCACTCTTTCTGCAGTAATTTCCAATGGCATGAAGTGAAGATTAATTAAAAGGAATCTGTGTTTATGAGACAGTAACAGAATAATGCTACCTGTGTCCCATCCAGTATAGTAGCCACAGGCCACCTCTGTCTGTTAAGCATGGAAAATATGCCTAGTTCTAATTAAGATCTGCTATGAGCATAAAATACATAGAGGATTCTAAGGACTTAGTATAAAAAAGAGGGGTGCCTGGTGGCTCAGCTGATTAAGCTCCGACTCCAGCTCAGGTCATGATCTCATGGCTTGTGAGTTTGAGCCTTCAGTCGGGCTGTATGCTGATAGTTTTGGATTCTGTGTCTCCCTCTCTCTCTGCCCCTCCCCTGCTCATACTCTGTCTCTCTCTCTCCCCCAAAAATAAAGAAACATTTTTAAAAACGAGTATAAAATAGCCCATTAATTTTTATTAATTGCATGTTGAAGTGATATTTTGTATATGTTGGGTTAAATAAATTATATTACTCAAATTAATTTCATCAGTTTCATTTTGCTCATTTAATGTGGCTACTAGAAATATTTAAAGTATGTCCGAAACTTGCATTGTCTTTCTATTTGGTGGTGCTAATTTAAGTCACTGAAAGGTAGGGTTGGTATTTAGGGCTCCCTTTCCTTCCCAGTTTCGGCTTTGGGGTTTACTTATTCTGGAATCCAAGAGAAAAGGAGTTAGTTAGGCTGAGACAGCAGCCTCATTTTCTGCTTCGACTCTCCATAGGCGGGACGTGCACTCTAGGGGAGCAGGCTGTTGGGGTACACAGGACAGCTAAGAAGGCAGAGACAGGGAAGCAGCTTGGGAGGTGAGGAAGAGCAAAGTCTCTAACTTGCTCATCTCTCTGCACTAATTAGTGGTAGTCTTTAATTTAGCTCCCTCTCAAGTAACTTCTTTTGCTGGCCTAGGGAAGCTTGTGTTGACTTCTGAAGTTATTTCCCAAAGGTCAGAGAGGAAATCTGCACCCCCCCCCCCTTTTTTTTTTTTTTTTTTTTTTTTGGTTTTCATTAAGTTGATAAAGAACCTTAAGAGCAGGAGAACGGTTTGATGGGTTTGTACTAGAGCCGGGCCATACTCTGAATGAAAATGTAAGTCAAGATGAATGAGGAACCTGGCCCTGAATATTGTCTTTGAAGACCCCACGGTGTTTTGAGCTGAGCCTCAGAAAGGTCGCAATGGCTTCAAGTGCACATGAAGCTCATGAAATTATAGACGTCAGCCCACCTTGGCCAGGAGTTTTCACCACACTCTTCCAAAGTACGAGTGCTTAGCCCGGCACCTGACTCAGGGGAGGTGCTCAAAGTGGCTTAGTTTCATTTCCTTCTTTTAGACAGTTGCTGGGCCATTCTGACAGGTTCTTGCCTCTTTGACACGAGACAGCCTTAACCGTCAGCACTCGTAGCAGTGGTTGTGAGTTCTCGCACTAGCTGGAGCTTGTTCCAAGTTCCCCCCTTCTTGTGTTGCCTTTGGCAAGTAACTTAACCTCATTAGTGCCCGCATTTTCTCCTCTGTGTTGCAGGGGAGGGGGATAATAATGGAATCCAGCACTTGGAGTTGCATGGAGGGTCAGATAAACTTCACTGGAAAGCGCTTAGAACATTGTCTGCTGCCTAATTAGCACTCAAGCATCAATTACAAATATGAATAGATTTGCCCCACCTCTTCATTCTTGCCCCTCAGCCACCTCAAAATAAACACTGCCAGAATGTTCCATGGTGCAGAATTTAATCTAGCTGAGGTAGAGTCAGTCTGAATTTCTCTTTGGAAGAATTTCCTGTAACAGAAAGTCAAGAAATACTCTTGTTTCTACATTTAAAAAAAGAAAAATCCAAGTGTATTTTTCCTTCCCTTGCCATTGATATCAGGAACCTGTTAATGTTATATATAGGGAGAGAGAAGTGAAAAGTAGGGCCATTTGCCACTTACTGCTTCAGGGCAGCCTGACTGCAAGACGAGGGAGCCTCTGAGTTCACAGACACTAGTGACAGGGGCATGCTTGCTGAGCTCTTGGTGGGGTCCCTCCGGTTTTATGTCTAGAGGGTTTCCTTCAGTTGCTCTCTTGGCCCTCTGGGTGCCTGGTCTTCTGTGCAGCTGCCTGGAGCCCTTCCTCAGGCAGAAAATAAGAACGTTCTCTGCTGTCAGTGCAGAGCCTACTTCAGATCCTTTGTCTCTGTCTCTCTCTCTCCCTCTGCTTGTGCTCTGTCTCTCTGAAAATAAATACATAAACTTAAAAAAAAGGAGAAGAAGAAAGAAAGAACTTGGCCCTGGAGAAGGCAGTGGAGATGCTTCTGGTACCTTCCAGTGAAAGGCACAGAGGACTGGAGCCCCAGGCAAGGCTTGTTCTTTGCTGGGGGAAGTTCTCATAAAGTGACTCAGCAGCAAGAGAGAAGGTGGGAGGGTTTCTTTTACCCATAGCACGTCTCCTCTGAGTTATTTTCTCCTGAGTGACATCACAGAATTCAGAAATTCAAAACAATGGCTTCTTCCCAGAATCCTGGCTAATGTGGCAGAAAGGATGTGTTTTGCCATAAGCACCTGCCTGGAACCGCCCTCCTGACAGCACCTCTCTGATGCTTAGACCTCGTTTAGGACCTGGCTCTCCTCTCCAGAGACCAGCACAGCACCTTCCGTCTGCACCCGGAGCCTGAAGTGTGGCTGTTTCTTTTGCCCCTGAGTTATTATATGAAAAGCACAACTATGATACTCATGTTTTACAGTTTCTATTGTTATCTCCATTTGATACAAAAGGAAAATGAAGCCAAAAGCCATGCCAGTTCACTTAACTAAGGAAGCAGGACTGTGGCTAGAACTGAGGATGTAGACTCTTGACTCTAAGGGAGAACCCCCTCTTGGGAGTAAGATGTGTCTTTGCTATTAAATCTAAACCAGCCTCTGCTCAGGAGTCATTGGTAACTGGCTGCTTGAGCTTAGCCTGAGCTTTTAATTGAGAAGGTCTGAAGACTCTATTGTTGTATTTAGGGCTATTATCAGTAGCCCTGCAATTCACTGTGGTGCTGAATGCATGGGCCTGAGATCTGGCAAAGTGGTTTCAAATCCTGGCTCAGCCACTCACTAACGTGTAACTTGCCAAATCACTCTCCTTGCCTCAGTTTCCCCATCTGTATAATATGGGGAGAACTAGTACTTAAGCTGTCTTCAGAGGACTTTTATGAGACTTAATGTATCAGTGTATGTAAAGCCCTAAGAATAGAACTTGCCACATAATACGCACTGGGGTGAGTGCCATTCATTAATATCATCACCATATTAGCAGCCTTAGTTTCCCGTAATTATGCTGGGGGGTTGGGGAAGCATAACCCATTGATTACAGATGTGTAATTCTCCAATTTTTAAAAGTTTATCAGTTATCCACATAATACTTATCTTTTTATTTTCTATTTTCTTAATTAAAAAAATTTTTAATGTTTATTTATTTTGAGAGGGAGAGAGAGAGAGCAGGAGTTGGGGATGGGGCAGAGAGAGAGGGAGACACAGAATCTGAAGCAGGCTCTAGGCTCTGAGCTGTCAGCACTCACTAACTAGGAGATCATGACCTGAGCCACAGTTGGATATTTAACCAACTGAGCCACCCAGGTGCCCCTATTTTGTATTGTAAAATATTTGTATTCCTGTAATTTGTGCTTTTTCCATTTTGTCCTAGATCAGCTTCTGTTCTGTATAAGATGTGCATGTGTGTGACCAGGTGTATGTCTCTAAATCAGAAGATGAAAGTATATGATTTGAGTGGTGAATATAATATTATGCCCTATTTCTATAAAAGCGTGGTTTTAAAAAAATAGTCCCTTCATAGAAGTTAACACGTAAAGGAGCCTGGGTGGCTCAGCCACTTAAGCTTCCAACTCTTGATTTCGGCTCAGGTCATGATCTCAAGGTTTGTGGGTTTGAGCCCCGTCTCTGGCTCTCTGCTGATGGTGCAGAGCCTACTTGGAACACTTTCTTTCTCTCTCTCTCTCTCTCTCTCCCCCTCCCTCCCCCACTCTTGCATTCTCTCTCAAAATAAATAAACTTAAAAAAAATAACTTTGTTTAAAGAAAAAAGAAGTTAGGGGCTCCTGGGTGGCTCAGTCAGTTAAGCATCTGACTTCAGCTCTAGTCATGATCTCACAGTTGTGGGTTTGAGCCCCACATCAGGCTCTGTGCTGACAGCTCAGAGCCTGGAGCCTGCTTTTTAGTCTGTGTCTCCCTCTCTCTTTGCCCTTGCCCTGCTTGCATTCTCTCTCTCTCTCTCTCTCTCTCTCTCTCTCTCTCTCTCTCTCTCTCAAAAACAAAAATAAACATTAAAAAAAAGAAAAATAAAAAAAGTTAACAAACATAAATCTGTGTGTGTGTGTGTGTGTGTGTGTGTGTGTGTGTGTGTGTGAGTGCACACGTGTGTGCAGTAGAGTATAGCATTTTCCTACTCTTGGGTTTATCATGCACAGTGAGGATGTTTATAGAAAAAGAACATTTCTTTGTGAAGCACTGTAGAGAGGCCAAGAGCCAACAGACACAGTTGATGCCCTCAGTGATTGTAATTGAATAAGTGCATCCATAACTAACTGAAATATAAAGATGTACAAATTAGATACTATTTTAATTCACATTCTATTCTTCAAAAATACTTTGTTATTTATAAGTCTAATATTAAAAATTGAATTCCTTAACTCCTTTCTCCATATTAGAGCTTTTTAGATGAATCTAAAGACTGAACTGTAAAATACGAAACCGTAAAAGTACTATAAAAAATATGGATGGAAAAAAAATACCAGTGAGTGTTTTTATAGTCTTAGGTTTGTAATGCCACAAAATCCAATGCCATAAAAAAAGTTGATAAATCTAACTGCATAAAATTCTCTGCACAGCAACAAACAAACCACCCTTAACTAAGTTAAGAGACAAATGTCAGATGGAGTGACATTAATATTCATAACATAGATAAGGTTAATATGATTAATATAAAAAGACTCTTAAATCTATAAGGAAAGAATGAACAGTTCAGTTGAAAAATGGACAACATTGGGGTGCCTGGGTGGCTCAGTCAGTTGAGCATCTGACTTCGGCTCAGGTCATGATCTCGCGGCTCATGAGTTCGAGCCCCGCATGGGGCTCTGTGCTAATAGCTCAGAGCCTGGAGCCTGCTTCAGATTCTGTGTCTCCCTCTCTCTCTGCCCTCCCCCAAGTCTCTCTCTCTCTCTCTCTCTCTCTCTCTCAAAATATAAATAAACATTAAAAAATTTTTTTTAAATGGACAGCATTTGTGACCAGGCAATTAAAAAATATATACAAAAGGCTAATAAACATGCAGAAAGATACTTAGCTTCTTAGAAATCAAATAAATCACACCAAAGTAAACAGAACAAGACCTTTTTCATCACTCAGATTGGCAGGAACAGGCATCTGTCTCACACTATAACTGGGAATTTTGAGGGAGCACCAAATAATTATGTATGTATGTATATATGTATACGTATGTAGATGTATGTATGTACATATGTATGTATATATGTATATATACATACATATGTACATACATATATATACGTATATATATATACATATATATACGTATATATATATATACGTATATATATGTACGTGTATATATATGTATATATATATATATATATGTATATATATAACGTAAATGACCATGCCCTTTGCCCCAGCAGTCCTACTCCTAGGAATTTGTCATAAACAGGTAATTGGACGAGCATACAAACCTGTATGCTTCAGGGTTTTTCCCACTGATGAAACATACATCAGATACAGCTATTAAAGATCAAGGCTCTGTACTTATGGAGATAAGAAAAGATCTACAACATGTTAATAAATGAAAACAGTAAACGGTTTTACATAGCATCATAGCATATCTTGTTTGTAGAATTTATTTGTTTAAAATCTATATAAAATTTTGTGCAGGTGTATTTAAAAATGTATTTGGGAAGTCTGTTCACCAAAACATTAACAATGGCAAGTCTATTGTGAAGTCTCAGGTGATTCTTAATTTCTTCTTTGTATTTTCCTGTGTGTACTTTGAATCTTTTATGGTCAACATGTATCATTCAATACCACTTAGTATTTTGATAAATAGAATTTTATGTTTCCATCTTCTGAAGACCTACAGTTGTGCTTTCAGGACAATGTGACATCTATCCCATAGGAGAAAGCCCCAGGGCAACAGGGATTAGCCTAATAGACTTGTTTGCCCGGGTAAACAGTTGGAGTCTGATCATGGGCGCTTGTCAGCTAGCAATTCTTTCTGTCTACTAAGCACTTACTGACTTTGGTGCTGTGCTAGGCACTGAGACTATTAGATAAATGTGGTCCCTGCCTTTTAGGAACTGATACGATGCAACAGATGGGCATCTCAACAGAAAAAAAAAAAAAAATGTCAGTATCATATGATGATCCTGCAAAAAGGCCTGTTATCCCAGGAGTAGAAGACACTTTAAAGAGAACGATGAAGATCTCAGCTGAGTCTTAAAAGATGAGTAACAGACAAAAAAACAGAGGGAGGGCAGGAGTGAGAGACTGAGAGACAGTGAAAAGGCTCACGGGTACATTGTGCATCAGGTGTGTTGAGGGAAGACTGGGAAGCTTTACCAACCCGGTGAGGAAATAACTTTAGGGAATCTCACATCAGGACAGATGTTTTAGATATTTGGAAATTTTACACTGTAATTTTTTCCAAAACACTGAGAAGCTGACACAGGAATCATAATTATGTCAGAGATCAGACAATTGGCTAGGAATTTAGAAAACAATGGACAGAAAGTCTAGAAGATTTGATGCTAATTCCTTAAGCTGTCGAAGCGGTTAGCCTCACTTCAGTTTTAATAATTATAGATCCTGAAACACTACTGCCAGAATATCGCCTCGCATACATGTTAAGACTATACTATCCTTTTTTTTTTTTAAAGACTGTGTTATCATTAAAACACCATCAAACCAGCTGAGACAGAATTTGATGGTGTGGTGTTTGTCCCATGTAGGAATCGGAGCATGACTCTGTTATTTATTACTGCACACTTGTGGTATCTCCAGAGTAGATTCTACATACATCACATGTCACACATAAATTCTTCACATGGGATGAAATAAGAAATACAAAAACATGGCAATAGTTACTCTCAGAAGCATGAAGGAACTTGTTGCTACAGATAAGCCCTATGTCTTTGCCCCACTCTTAGAGGGGAGGATTGGGATACAGTGGGAGGTAGCAATGTCCATCCCCCTGGAACAGAGCAAGATTAGGTCTACCATTCACTCACCCACCCATTCTTCCTAAGAGTCCAGCTGTTAAATATTTCTAGTTGAGGGGCGCCTGGGTGGCTCAGTCGGTTAAGCATCCGACTCCAGCTCAGGTCATGATCTCAGGGTTTGTGGGTTTGAGTCCCGTATCAGGCTGTGTGCTGACAGCTCAGAGCCTGGAGCCTGTTTCAGATTCTGTGTCTTCCTCTCTCTCGCTGCCCCTCCCCCTGCTCACACTCTGTCTTTGTCTCAAAAATAAATAAACATCAAAAAAAATTAAAAAAATATATTTCTAGTTGAGTAGTTAGTGATCATAAATTGGTGTCACAGTTTAATTGTGTTTCTGATAACAGCATTCCAAACAGTGAGGAAAATTGCTTCATCCTATTAAGTAACTCCTAAAGCAATAATCCTCAATCAGTGGTTGTTGATTGGCCAGTTACGAGGTTAGAATGGTGCCAGTTGAATCAGTGTTTATGAACAGGACCCGTGAGCTGGTGGGTGGTGGATGGAATAGAAGCAGAATCAGGTGACTTGCCCACAAAGAGTTTACCCTATTTTAGAAAAGGCACCATTTATGCGCAGGAAATAGTTCAGCAAGAAACAGATACTTGAAAGCCTGTAATGAGTGCTACATTGAGTGTCTGTTGGCACAACATGTCCATGAATACCGTGGACAATGGAAAAATAAATATAGACTGCTTTAGGAGTCTTTAGAGAGAAGAATAAAATGTTATGGGAAAATAAAGATGTTTCCTTCTTAGAAAAAAATCTAGCCACTATTCAGTAAATCGTAAGTCTTTTATGATCATTGACTGAGTTCCTTCAAGATAATGCTTGTAATTTAATCACACACCACTCTTGCCTCACGTAACCAAGTGCTTAACATGTAAGTTGTTGGATCATAATGGATGGATATTATGAGGCCCCTGGGTGACTCAGTCGGTTGAGCATCCGACTTCAGCTCAGGTCTTGATCTCAAGCTTCGTGAGTTCAAGCCCAGCATTGGGCTCGCTGTTGTCGGCGCAGAACTTGGTTCAGATCCTCTGTACGCCCCCCTGCCCCTCCCCCATTCATGCTCTTTCAAAATTGAATAAACATCAAAAAAATAATGGCCAGCTGTTAATAATAATGATAGCTTATGGGGGGCTGTCACACCCACTTATAGGTGAGGGAGTGGAGGCCAATAAGAAATTGAGTAACTTGCCTAAGTGTACACAGGTAATATGTTAACTTGGAGTCTGGTCAGGAACACAGCAGTATCTGACTTAAGAATTTCAGTGCACAAATGTGTGCTTTGAAAGAGGAAGCAAGGAAGGCACTCAGTTAGGCATAGTAAGGAATTTTTTTAAATGTACAAGATACAGTTCCTCTGTTCTAGAAACTTTCAATCTAATGGAAGAACAAAGCCTTAGGTCACCTACGTCATCCTTTCTCAGCTGGACTGTCCATTCCTCAAGCACTGATTTATTGTGCCCTGTTAGATGGGAGGCCTTTTGGCCCTGGCCTGCACCCTGTGCACTGATGGCAGTCATCCGGCCCATGGCTCTCAGTGCAGACTTGACCACCATGAATCATCCCATGACAGTGAACTACAGGGCTCTGATGAAGGCACACGGATGTTATGGCCATGTTTTACACTGAATTTCTTTTTGTTCTTGTTGGCAAAAAGAAGCACTGAATACTGGGAGGAAAATACCCACTCATGTTATACTATGCTCCTGAGCTGACTCCTGTTGACAGGGGTCTGGAGAACTTATATTGGAGCCAAAGAAAGGTCAAGAGCACCTCTGCTTTAGAGGCTTGGAACTCATCCACATGTCTGGCTCTGTCTGGCTCTGTAGTTCCTTGAAACCAATGAAAACCTAATTGTATCAAATAATTAATCCCAAACTCTAGACTTTGGGGATATAAAGATAAAAGAGTTTAGCATAGTTAATGCTTCATTTCCTTATTTGGATATTTCTATTTGTTCATTCTATTAAATACTCTGATGTTAAATGGAAAAAGCTGGATGTGAGACTCGTACATAGAGAGTAACTCCATACATCAAATGACAACATGTATTCAATATATGTGTGCATGGACTGAAAAGAAAGCCTCTAGGTGTTGACCAAGAAAGGTGAATAATGATTATCTCTGGGTAGTGCTGATTACCAGTGGGTCTTTGTGCTTCTGTTATGGTTTCCAAATATCCCACATCTCTTTCTAAAGGAAGTTGTGTGTTTTTTTTTTTTAATTAAATAAATGGTTTTGTTTTTCAAAACGCACTGTGCTGAACCTTACTTTTATAAAGATGAATGTACTATTTATGAAAAGGAATAATCTAGAAAACTTTCTTAGAAAAGTTTATGTATTTATTGAGTACTTTTTATGTGCCAGGCATTACTTCAAGTGTTTTGTTATTTATTAATTCATTTAATCCTCATAATATCTTATGAGGTAGGTTCTAATAGGAACTTATCAGTTAAGTCCCCAAACCTGTATGTTTAACCACTATGCCATGCTGCCTTCTCTTTAAGTCTTTTCTTAAAATCACTGCCCGTGTAGCTTTTACAACATATGAAAAGCAATGTAGTGAAAATGCTGGCTTTTTCAAAGAAAGTTCTGTAGTTTCATATACCTGTTGCCACTGGAAAATATTAGCATGCATAGCCCTTCTGTTCACTTTTAGAGGTAACATTAGGAATGGTTACTGATGGCAGAGTTTGGTCCCCTGCCTCTCAGTACCCGCTCTGCCATCGTGAGCCGTTACGGTGCCCCAAACCACTTCAGTGCTCTGAAAAAAGAGCTAAATTGGCCAACTCCCCGTTCACGGGTTAAGCGGTACGGTTTTATCCTGTTTTCAGGCCTGCACCCAAGCTTTTGCTTAAAATGTGAGAATCAGTTGAAAGGTGGGAAATAACTATGTCAAGTTTGTTTGTAGCGAATGGGACTCATCTTCCTCTTCATTTCAAAGCGTGAAGAAGAGCCATGAGCACAGGATGAGGTGAGCGCTGACGGATTACCAGCTTCAAGTTGAGCCATCCTCATCCTTTGTGACTTGAGGCTCAATCTCTCAGTTCTTCTCGAATTTTCTACTATAAGTAATTCTTTGCAGGTCATACTTCTCTCCGAGAGGATAGTGGGCTACGTACTGCATAAGGTTTTACGAAACGAACAAAACAATTGGCTGTAGCCTGGTAAACCCAGTTTATGGAGGAGCTGTTGACTTGGTGGCTGGGGTCCTGGTTTGTTTGGATTCTGCTGTGGAGTAACTGCCCCCAGGTGACCTGGGAGCTTCTTTCTCTGTCTTGGGAGTTAGTGGGTTGAACTTAGGCGATCCCTCTGGATGTATTCAGTGCACTGATGTTCAAAAGTTCTACTTTGCCTGCTCCCCAGACTGTGGTCACACAAGTCTATGGTCTAGGTTTCTCTTAAGCCTTGGGGATCCTTGAAAAGATTACAAATGACACTGTGTCGATGATTTTTTTTTTTTAAAGAAAAATGAGGGTAGGTGGTAGTGTTCCACAGCTGCCAGCTTTATGGTTCAAAGTTGACCAAGGTGTTGATTGCTTTGTGAGATCATTTTTTTTCCCTTCTAAAAAATTAGAAACAAGAATCACGAATATCTTCTGTAGCTTCAAAGCATCCCCGCAAGCTAGAAGGTGAGAAAGCTGGAAGTGTGTGGGTTACTATCCCTCCTTCCATCTTGGCTGGCTGGTTTTCTATTTATTATCCAGTGATGCTTGCGTCGGTGCGGTGCTAGTCAGTGTGACATTCACGTTGCTGACTTTTTGTTTTAAAGTTTTATTAGAAGTAGTGGGGGAAGCACATGGGTTCTGTTGCTTGAAAGGAATAATGAAATGTATGATAGAAGATAGTTTGCAATAAAATTTAGGCAAAAAGAGAATGTTTAATTTCCCAGGTTGCTGACTTTGGCAAAAACTGCTGTACTGTAGGCTGGCCACTTTCAGGGTACAATTTTGTTTATTCACTTACATAGCTATACTGTGTTGGTTCAGACAGATTTTAAAAGGGCAAGAGAAAGTGAAAACTTATAGAAAGTCAAATTCTAAAGGATAACAGAGATAAAATCTCGTAGTTGTGATGTTAAATACATAAAGAATATTCTGCTAACATAATTAACAATACATTTTAAAACTGGTCTTTGATTGTTTTTAAAAGGTTGCATAATTAAAATTTCTTAGATAGAAGGGCCATTGCTGGGGAGAGAAATTGATAGAGAGGGAGGAAGCCTGCCTGGGACACAATGTGTGCAGTTCACTTCCTTAAAAGTAATAGTCCATGCTTAAGTTGTAATGCAGGGGCTCCTGCGTGGCTCAGTCAGTTGAGTGTCTGACTCTTGATTTCAGCTCAGGTCACGATCTCGCAGTATGTGGATTTGAGCCCCGTATCAGGCTCTGCACTGACAGCACAGGGCCTGCTTGGGATTTTCTGTCTCTCTCTCAAAAATAATAATAAACAATTTAATTAAAAACAAATAAAATGTCAGTGCTTATTTACATTGTCATTTAAAATATATTTCAAAAGCTATGTGTATGACTATTAAGAATGGAAGTCAAGGGGCTCCTGGGTTGCTCAGTCAGTCAGGCATCCAGCTCTTGATCTCAGCTCAGGTCTTGATCTCAGAGTCATGGGCTCAGGTCCCGCATTGGACTCCATGTTGGACTCCTTGCTGGGTGTGAAACCTACTTAAAAAAAAAAAACCAACAAAAACTGGAAGTCAAAAGATTAAGGGTGAGATGAAAAAGCAAAGTGCTAAAATAGCAGTCTATAAAAATAATGAATTTTTCAAATTCTGAAACAAAGCCAAACTGGTACAAATCTCTATTTAGGTGATGTTTCATTTCCATTTTGAAAACCATATTCACAACAAGCTAAATTGTATTTAAATTCCCTTCTAGCTACATGAACCCATGCTTCAGTGTATAAATGTCACTGTTGGTTTTGATCTATAACCAAAGAAGATATTATCAAATTATATATGAAATAGGATTTTATTTTTAATGTTGCACCCATCATTTTGGCATTTATTATGTCTGCTTTTTTAATACAGTATTTTTCATTAGTCTTTAACTTCTGGTTGCCTTCTTTCACTCAAGAAATACTTCCTTTAAAGTTTTTAGATCTTGGGGCACCTGGGTGGCTTAGTCGGTTAAGCATCTGACTCTTGGCTTCAGCTCAGGTCGTGATCTCATGGGTTATGAGTTTGAGACCTGCATCAGGCTCCGTGCTGATGGCCCAGAGCCTGCTTAGGATTCTCTCTTTCTCTCTCTCTCTGCCCTTTCTGCACTTGTGCTCTCTCTCTCTCTCAAAAGTAAATAAGTAAACATTAAAAAAAGTAAAATAAATAAAAGCGTTGAGACCTTGAGTTTTGACCAAACCTTTCCTCCTTTGTTCCTCGGCTGTTTCTCTTAATGCAGTTGCTGAATTGCCAAGTGTTAAAATGAAAAACAATATGCTTTTAGCTCCGATGGAACTCTGAAAATCACAATTATTCATTTTAGAAATATTTATTGAGCAATTGCTATAACCTGGCTTTTACTTGGAAACTAACATGTAGTGAGATGATTATTGTCCTCATTTGGCTCATGTCCTATGGAGTGACACAGGCAATAAGCAGAGAGATGTGTAATAAACTGTCAGATGGGGATATGTGCAATGCAAAAAAATAAATAAGTAAAGGGAGAGAGAGTGACGGGTGGCTATTTTAAATGCATAGGTCAGAGAAGGTCCATCTGAGTTGTTGACCTTTTTGAGAAGAGACCTGAAGTAAGGGAGCAAAAGCCACGAGAATACCCAGGAACAGAATGTTTTAGAGGAACAACAGGGCCAAATCTCTGAGAGGGAGCCTCCTGGTGGATTCCAGGGAAAAGCCGAAGGCCCTCATGCCAGGAGTGTGGTGGGTGATAAACTCAGAGAGGCAGCAACTTCAGGTATTGACCCCAGATATTCTTTTTTTTTTTTTTTTTTGAGGGGGAGGGTGGGGTGGGACAAAGAGAGAGGGAGAGAGAGAATCTTAAGAAGACTCCACACCCAGCATGGAGCCTGACGCAGGACTCAATCTCACGAACTGTGAGATCATGACCTGAGCTCAAATCAAGAGTCAGATGCTTTACCGATTGAGCCACCCAGGTGCCCCCAGATTCTATCCTGAATGTAATAGAAGCCAGGAGAGGGTTTAGGGAGTTAGGAAGCGATGTAGTCTGACTTTATTTTTTAATCTAAAGACTTACTCTGGCCACCGTGTAGGGAATAGACTGTACAAGGCAAGAAGGGAAGCGAGTGATGCTTAGAGGCTGGGTCAGGCAAGAGAGGATGGTGGTCTGGACGAGAGAGGTGTCAGTGCAGGTGGTGATGTGGGCAGGTTCCGGGTACATTTGAGGAATGATTAAATATGGCCTTCATTATAGCACATCTTATCCGCAGGTTTCTCAGTGAGGGAGCGAAAGTGGTAGGTGGAATTATATACCAATAGAGGCTCTTCCTCTTAAGTGGTTTGCAGGATGCAAGGTTTTTAAGTTCTGGAGCAGTGACTGCATTCTGAGGCTTAACAACATGGTATTGTGCAAATAGAAACCTTTTTAAGACAGGGCTGTGAGGAATAAAATATGGCTCTGTCCTGTTCTCTAGTTTACAGTGCTCAGCTGTATGTAGGTACGGGGCATGGCCCAGAGGAAGAGAATCACTTCAGGACTCCAGAATCTTCTGCCGTGAGGTGTTGCTCTGATCTGATAGAAAGCATTTCCTCTGATCTGATAGAAACCACCACGTTTCATTTCACCAACTGAATTGTGAAGGGACCTTCAGACATGACCTGGTCTTTCCTTTTTAGCAAGTTGGTTGAAGGCCATGGATGCTTGAGGAGGCCCATGTTTGGGCTCACCTCCCTCCTCTTCATTGCCCTTTCCCCCCTTCCCCTGGCTCTTCCCTCTCCCCAACACCAACTCTTATTCTTGCACTCATTGTTCCTCATGGAGCTCTGAGTTCCAGTTTCTTCTTTTCCCTGACCTGCTCTGAGCTGTGGTCCCTCCCTGTTCCCATTCCCTTTGCCTCTGACACATCCACCATCCCAATTCAGTTACCTTTTACATCTCCCCAGAATAGGAGCCACATCCTATGAGATGTGAGAACAGATACACCAGTGAAACATTTCTGTGGAGGCAAACCAAGCCCCCAGATAATTTCCCATCGTGAATCTCTTTTCCAGTTTGTACTGCTACCTTTCAAGGAGAGAATTATGTCAATACATTTACTCATTGTCCTACCCTCCCCCCATGGCCTCCATCAACATGCAACAGCATCGTGTTCTTTGAGGTACTCCACAAAAGATACTGTTCTGTGCTTGGCAGAATCTTACAGAAGAAAAAAGTCGCCTATGAGAAAGATATGGAATAGCTTTTTTATGTAAGCTTCATTTTTTACAGAAAGTTAGGCTTTAGTTGGTGTGGGGACTTGATTTGCCTCCAGATTGTGGGGAGAAGAGAAGTTGACTGAAAATAGAAGATGAGCTTAGATGACCAACTGGAAAGGGTAGAAAAGGGAGCAGGTAAGAGAGGGGTGATGAGAGTAGGTTTGGTAGGCCAAGGCCAGATCCACCCACAGAGCATCCTAAGAAGATGAGTGGAAAACCTCTAGGCCCTTCCTCCCCAGGTAAGGGGAGTTCTGAAGTCTTAGCACAGAAGGGATTTCAAGACCTGAAGCTCACACCTTAGAGTGGGTGGTATGGTTCATTCCATAGGGAACGGTTGCCCCAAGTGGTGATACTGTTTCTGAAAACTGATGTGGTGGCGGGTGTAAAAGGCAGTGGAGCCATAATCACCCCTTGATTGGGAGCGAGACCCCTTTGCACACTATACGCGCTGCTTCAGGTGTAACCCAAAGAAAAAGAAACTTTGAACCATGTCCCAGTCATGCATTCTACTCGCAAATCCTTGAACTCTCAGATTTTGCCTAACTCAGGCATTTGAATACAAGCAACATCTCAGAAAGGTAGCAGAGAGAAAGCAGTACAGGAGATGTGCTAAGAAACTATGGCTATTTTGTGCCTCTATGTGAGCTGTCCTCCCAAATTCTCTTTTGGCTTGTTTGTATAGAATTGTGTGGGCCTTTCATACTTTCCGATATATTAAAAAATGTCTGATTTAAATCATGCAAAGTCTTAGAAATTACTGCAGTTCTGTTTTTTCTTTTTTTACTATTTTTTCCTAGCATTATTTATATGTAATTGACTTATAACATTGTATGAATTTAAGATTTACAACATGATGGTTTGCTACACCTATATATTGCCAAATGGTTACCACAATAAGGTCAGTTAACATGTCTGTCTGTGACCTCACATAATTATCTTTTTTTCTGTATGTGGTGAGAACATTTAAGATTTGCTCTTAGCAACTTTCAAGTATATAATACAGTACTGTTAAGTATAATCACCATTCTGTACATTACATCCCCAGAACTTATTTATCTTATACCTGAAAGTGGTACCCTTTGACCTACATGTCCCCATTTCCCCCACCCCCCAGCTACTGGCAGCCATCATTCTACTCTATTTCTGTGCATTCAACATTTTTAGATTCCACATATAAGTGGTATCATACATATTTGTCTTTCTCTGACTTATTTCACTTAGCATAATGTCCTCAAGATCCATCCATGTTGTCACAAATGGTATTATTTCCTTCTTTCTCATGACTGAGTAATATTTCAGTGTGCGTGTGTGTGTATGTGTGTGTGTGTGTGTGTGTGTGTGTGTGTGTGTGTATCACATTTTCTTTAGCCATTATTTTGTCAGTGGGCATTTAGGTTGTTTCCGTATCTTGGCTATTGTGAACAGGGCTGCAGTGAACATGGGATGTGCGTGTAGTTTTTTTTCTACATCCTCACCAACACTTGGGATTTCTTGTCTTTTTGATAATTGCCATTGCAACATGTTAGATGGTACTCGTTTGCTCTTATCCATCCCTCCTGAGCAAGCAAAATGGAATGTTAGCTTGAAGAAGTTTTGTGATCCTAATCTACATTTAAATAGCTTACATATAGATGGTGGGTGGAAGTCCCTAAGGACCACCTCTCCATCAGCTCTCATCCTCAGGTCTCACTACAGAGCCTACCTAGCAATTGCCACACATATTTAGCTGATTTGAATTTAATTGAACCGCTCAGATGCCCTTATGAATTAATCCTCATCCCTGCTCCCCAAAAGATCATCAAAACTGCCACTGTCGTTTACAACAAGTGGAGCAGAACGGGCTACTAAAACAGGCTTGTTCAGACTAGACAGGTTTTGGGAAGAGAGCGTGATCTTATTTACTGGGCCACTCCCCATTAGACTATCCTCGAACATGCTGTTCCCCCTCACCCAGACACATCATTCCTAAGGAGCTATTCTTTGTCGCTCTCAGAGCACACTTTTCGTCTCTGAGGGGTAAATAACTTGGCAATTCATAGCAACAGGAAATGATCTTTTGTTTTATGGGAATGAAGCTCTCGAGAGAAGAGGTACAGACTTGTTGAAAGGAGAGAGGAGCAGGAACCCTTGTCTTCCGTCCGTGCACATGTGAACGAGTGCTTCCTCTAACACTCCAGGACCTTGCTTCATGAGCGTGAGCGTTTCTTTCATGAGATCTGCCACGAAGATCAGGTCGTGAGTATTTTTCATAAGTAGAGAGGCTGCACTATTTTATCACAAAGTGTATTTTAGCTGTGTTTTCCCATTTTCAAAATTCAGTGGCAATGCTTCCAAACTTGGGAATTACTTTAACTGAAAATGACTCTGTCCAGTCTCTTTCTGTTCTTGTTAATGATTTTGTGGCACTAATGGTTGTCTAACCCAGATCAAGTCAGGCCCCTGAAAGCCAGCTTCAGCCCAGAGGCATATCAAAAGAAACATTACACATCCTTTAACAACTTAAATTTTTACTGAATGATCTCAAAGAATCGCAAGGCATTGCCATTCATGAACCGCAGCACGACATCCTGAAATCTGCTTCTGTGAACCTCTAGCTCTCTGTCACTCTGGTGACTTTTTTTTTTTTTTTTAACCACCTCAGAAGTCTCCCTCTTTCTCTCTTTCTTCTTGCACAAAACTTTACCCTCCAGCTCAGTGCACCTGAGGTGTTCTGTGCCTGGCCTTAACTATTCTTCTCTTGTTAACCCTCCCCTGTCCAGAGAGCTGCACCTCCCCCACTAACCTCCTCACCCCTCCACCAGACTGCAGCACAAAAGCACACAAGCCTGTCTGGCTTCACGCAGCTCATCAGTGAGGTTGGTGGAGCGGGGTGCTGGGAGGCTCAAGTGCTAACACTTTTCTCTGTGCTGGTTATTATCGGAGAATCTTAACAGAAATCCACTGAAGTCAGAGCCCAATTAAAGGAATTAAGTCAAATGGACTTTAAAATGTACTTCTTCCTCAAGCACACACATGCACACATACACATACACATACACATACACATACACATACCTGCTGAACAAATTCTTCAGTGTTTGGGATGGCTGTGGCAGCCACCCTAAATGGGGGAGGGTTTCCGGAATGGTCAGTGAGATTCCTCATCCTGAAGAGCCATCCTGCAAATTCGTGACCATTGATCTTGGACGTACTGAGGAACTGACTACAGATGAATCAGCAGAAATATACTGCCAGCCCTAGAAAAGCAACTCACATTTCAGGCCCTTTTAAGAACAGTGGAATTTTATCAACTTCATATGCAAAGGAGGGCATGTTGGCCACTCTATTAGTATGTCTTCAAAGATATTTGTTATTGCCTTATAGTTTACCCTAAAAAGAGTATTACTGTCTGTGTTATTTTAGGTCTTATTTTATGATAATACATTTTTTAATGCCTGACTTGAAAAGGTTTATCTTAAGAGTGCCTTCCATTCAGGGAGAGGGGATACATGTGAAAACATGTAATAGTTCTGTGTACAGAAAGAATTCCATTTTTTTTTAATCAGAAATTCACTTTATTTGTGGGAAAGTTGAATAAGAGCATGGGGTCTGAGTGAGACCTCCTGGGTTCAAGGCCTGGCCCCAGCCCCACCACTTACTAGGTGGTGCAGCTAGATGCATGAATGCTCTGTGCCTCAGTTTCCTTTTCGGTATGATGAAGACATTAATAGTTCTACTTCAGACGGCCATTGTGGGTATTAAATGGGTTGTTGTATGTCAGGCTTTCAGAACTGGATCTGGAACATTAAAAGGGCTCTATAGGGGTGCCTGGGTGGCTCAATTGGTTAAATGTCTGACTCTTGATTTCAGCTGAGGTCATGCTCTCCTGAGTCTTGAGTTCAAGCCCTGAGGCGGGCAGGCTTCATGCTAACAGCATGGAGCCTTCCCTCCTCTCTCAAAATAAGTAAACAAACTTAGGAAAAAAAAAAAGTACTCTATAAGTGATAGCTCTCCTTTCTTCTTTTCTGCATCTTCCTCCCCCTCCTCTTCTCTCTTCTGTACTTCCTCCCCCCTCCTCCTCCTCCATACTCCAGTGAAGGAAGAGATCCTTGATTTTTTTTTTAAGTTTATTTATTTATTTTGAGAGACAGAGAGCGAGAATGAGTGTGAGCGAGAGAGGGGCAGAGAGAGAGAGAGAGAGGGAGGGAGAGAATCCCAAGCAGGCTTTGTGCTGTCAGCGTGGAGTCCGACACAGGGCTCAATCCCATGAACTGTGACATCATGACCTGAGCTGAAATCAAGAGACGCTTAATCATCTGAGCCGTCCAGGTGCCCCAGAGATCCTTGATATATGGTTTGGTCTTAGTGATCATATATCAAAGCTGTAGTAGTACAGCAGAGGCCTTAGAATGAAGTTCTCTCTTAAAAATAAGTTTTTTTAAGGGGCGTCTGGGTGGCTCATTCAGTAAGCATGCGACTTTAGCTCAGGGCATGATCTCGCGGTCCGTGAGTTCAAGCCCCGCCTCGGGCTCTGTGCTGACAGCTCAGGGCCTGGAGCCTGTTTCAGATTCTGTGTCTCCCTCTCTCTCTGCCCCTCCCCACTAGCACTCTGTCTGTCTCTATCAAAAAATGAATAAATATTAAAAAAAATAAAAATAATAAGTTTTTGTAAAGACATTGCAGTTATTACTATATATTGGATAAAAACTCAGTTTTCTTCTGTTAAACACAGCGGTGGTCAAATAGCCATCTTAACAAAAGGTTTCCTGTAGCACTTACTTTGTATGGCATATCAGTTTCTAACTTAGCACAGAATGCTATTTCCCACTGATAAAGGCTCCAGAGACCTGACAAGGGAGGGTCTAGTAGTTTCCCTGATGTTACTTTCCATGAAGGTTGGATGTCTTTATAAGTTTTATTCATATCTCTGTGATTTACAAGTTCATCCAAATCCTTTTGGAATCCATTCATACTTTATGCCTGTATCATCTCCCAAAGTAATTATTTACTGTGTTCTGTGGTTTAAAAAGCAAAAAAAAAAAACAAAAACAAAAAAACAAAAAACAAAAAACAGCAGGGGCGCCTGGGTGGCTTAGACTCTTGATTTTAGCTGAGGTTATAATTTCTCAGTTGTGGGATCAAGCCCTGTGTTGGGCTCCATGCTGAGCAGGGAACCTTCTTGGGATTTCTCTCTCTCTCTCTCTCTCTCTCTCTCTCTCTCTCTCTCTCTCTTTCTCTCTCTCTCTGTCCCTATCCCTCTCCCTCTCTCTGTCTCTCCCTCTGCCCCTCTCCCCCAATCTCGTACTCACTTGCTCACTCTGGCTCTCTCTCAAATAAAAAAAAAAAAAAAAAGATTAAACAACAACAACTGACTTGGTGGTTAAGAACTTGGCCCCAGCTCAGCCAACCTGAATTTGAACCATTGTTACCACTTGACCAGCCAATCAGAGACTAATCTCTGCATGTGTAGAAAAGGGGGTATAATACTCACCTCGCGGAGCTGATGTGAGGATTAAATCAAAGCAGGAGAGAAAATAGATGACCGGGCAGGCTTTTATCACGAATTCTCATCTAGGATAACAGGAGGCCTACTAAGAATAGCAGAGCGGAATTAGCCGGCCTCCAACTTTTCAAGAGTCCCAGTGGTTCAGCGGTGGCTGGGGAACCAGCTCCACGGAAGAGTCAGAGCAGGGCTCTTGAGAAACTTCATCTATTGCTGTCAGAACAACCATGCATGCCCTCCCTCTCTAAAAGCAGCTCTGAATCTTCCTCAACCACTCATTCTGTTTCTTGACTGGAAACTATTACTGTATGATGTAGAAATTAAACCCCTTCCCCGCATGAAAGCCTTGGTGTGCGTATGCATTCGTAAAGGAATCCAAGCTGGTTTTGGATCTGGTTGTGTGTCTTTTGTTGGAGCTTGTCAGAAGATGAATGTCCAGGGGCCCTTAATGACTTGATAATAGTTCCCTGGTCACTGAATAATGAACCCCAAATGAATGAAGGAAATGTGTTGTCTGGCCTCTGGAATGATTAAATGATTTGGGAATGGGGCCCGCAGGTCGAGCATTAATTATTAAAGGTGCTATAGCAAGAGAGGCTTTCTCACCCTCACATCCTTGCAGCTGTGGGCACCTTTCGTCTTGTCCTGTCGAAGACATGGACAAGGCCTAAGAATGCTAAGAGACCGTGAGCACCCCACGCACACATCTCAGAGAGGTACCCTGTTTCCATGACACACAGTTGGGAAGCCACAAAGGCAGGTCTAGGATAGAAAGGCCTCTGCAGCCAGTGTTCCATCTGGAGTGATCTGTTGTCCAGGGATCTGTTGTTGTCCAGTCGAAGGGGAGGGAGCTAGCATCAGATTCAGTGGCATTCTCTTTTGCTCCTGGGAGAAGATTATACACCCCCATCTCAACCACTCTTTATTCTTAATGTTGCAGTACTTCCCCATGCTCAGTTGCAGGCATGCCTGTTGAGGGAGGCAGGAAGCAGTTTCTGGCAGATGCTGCACCTTACGCTCCCTGTACCCCAGGGCCCCAGCATCACCCCATCGGCTGAATCTAGGATAAAGATTCCACCCTGTTGAGACTTTCTGTGAATACTCTCTGTGGCTCCTTCCCTGTCTTATTCATGTGTTCTTTCTAGCCTTCCTCAACCGACTGGTCCATCCCAAGATGTACATTCATACTTCCTTTGCTACACCTTCTTTCAGAGAGAAGCAGAAAGCCTTGGATTGAGGTGGTTGGGGTCTCTTCAGAAGAGATGGTTATGGACAGTCCAAAGGACACACAGTTGACCTAAATGGTGGGCCTCAGTGCTTGGGCACTGGTGGGGGAGTCCACATCAAATCAGAATAGAGCCTGACCCTTCAGTGGGACTTGCATATCAGGTCTTCCTGGACTGTGTCTATCAGCCTCTTCTCTTTACATCTCTGTGCCCCTGGGAATTCTTCGTGTTGGCCATATTGAATTACTTGTAGTTCCAGTTTGCCATATTCTCTCTGGCCTTTGAACTCACTGGCCTGCTGCCTGTGAGTCCTTCCCCCACACACTAGTGCTCCTCAGGACTCCACTGAACTATATCACCTCCTCCAGAGCCCTCCCCAACTTTGCTTAGGGGGTCCCTTCTTTTTTTGTTATCACATCTATCCCATCCATGTGCTTCTCATAGCTTAGACGCTGTGTGCTCTATTCCCTTATTTTCTTGTATCCTTCCTCACCCACTCCCCCAGAGGAGGCTGTGAGCTCCTTCACAAGAGACAGCTTCCTCCTCCTAGACATAACCCCAGGACTGAGAGCTACATTCCCTGGCAAATGGTAGGTGCCTGGTAAATACTGCTGAAGTGAAGAAGGAAGGGAACACAGAAAAGCAGCATTTGACTCCAAGACAGAAAGCAGCTAGTTCCTTCCACTTTCTCATGTCCGAACTAAAATCAAGAGGTGTTTTTCCCAAACCTTTTTGGGCCAGAAATGTATCCATACATTGTTGTAATTTACAGAGAACTCATAGCGGTCAGTAAAAGAAATGCTACAGCTTCCAATAAGACAAAAAGGGCAGGGATGCCTGGGTGGCTCAGTTGGTTAAGCGTCTGACTCTGGATTTCGGCTCAGGTCACAATCTAATGGTTCATGGGGTCGGGTCCTACATCCGGCTCTGTGCTGACAGTGCAGAGCCTACTTGGGATTCTCTCTCTTCTTTCTCTCTCTCTCAAAATACATACATACATACATACATACATACATACATACATACATACATACATATTTAAACAACAAGAAAAGGTAGAGCCTATGAAGAGATACTTCACGTAGACGGAAGTAGCAATGAGTGATGTCAATATATGGAAAAAGCACTCAGTGTCACTGGTAAATTCTGAAACATCAAGATCAAATAAAAATTAGGTACCACTTGTGCCCTTCAGTTCATTGCATATTTCTGAAAAGGAAAGTACCCTTTATGGATGAGGTCCTGAAATGAGTTTAACTCCACCGAAGCAAGACTAAATGGAGCCAGCACTCCCCAAGGCCTTTTATCTCTGGTTTTCAAATACAAACAAGCATTACATTTCACTAGAGAATAAGGATGCAATAGGCATATGAGAATTGCTGTCTCCATGACATTAACATGTTGGGATTTTGAGATAAGATAAAGGGGGATATGTGCAAATACGTGCAATCTTCATACTTCTCCTGGTTGAAGCCCAGGGGCCAGACATCTCCATGTCTTATTTCCACAGATATAAAGTCTGAAAACATAATTTTCTTGCTTGTTAGTTTTGAACAACTTCTGTTTTTATATCGTTAGAACTTAATGTGTCAAACAATCTTAATTTGAAATTACTTTTCCTTTCTTAGGTTGATTTGAGACATATTCTGAAAAGAACTGATAGTGTTTTATATTAAATGTACCAAAGCCTTATTTTGAAGTGTTCAAAACATTTAGAATGGGCAGTTTGCAATTACCCTAGAAATTGCTTAATAAAAACTATTATATTGGAAGGAGCAAAATCACTTTCTACAAGTGAGGCTATGGTAATTATCGCTAAGGGACTGCCTGACTCAGAGAAATTGAGAATGGTATATGAGCTCCTTCAGTTGCGTCTCGGCTTTGCCTAAGATTGTTCCAGATTTAGAATCAGCCCTGGTGAGCAGTGGCTCAGTGGAATGTGGTCAGTCTGTGTGTGCTGAGGAATGTGCTCCAGATAGTCGAGGGGTGCTCAGAGCGTGAGTCTTCCCCTCAAGACAGCTGCTTTTCCTTGGGCACTGTGTCCCTGGCCTCCTCCATAACCCCTTTATTGCTCATCACAGACCCCAGCACATAGCAGGTTCTCAGACGTAGTCAGTGCAAGATTTCCAGATGACAGTGTAGAAGGTGAACCAGGGTTAGATATGCTGAAGTTGTCAAAGCTCTCACTATTCTCTGTTCTTTAATGTCTCCGTAACAAAATCCTGTTCAGTCTAGCTTATCAGGCACTGACCTATTCCTGTAAAAATAAGAATCACAAAATGTATTTTAAGAGGAGGATGATAGGAAAGGTGAGATCAGTTCAAAAGCATAGTCCAGTGATATACAGGCATACTTTGTTTTATTGTGCTTTTTTTATTGCACTTTGCAGATACTGCTTTTTTTTTTTACAAATAGGTTTGTGGCAACCCTGTATTGAACAAGTCTGTCAGAGCCATTTTTCTGACAGCATTTGCTCACTTTGTGTCTCAGTGTCACATTTTGGTCATTCTCGCAATATTTCAAACCTTTTGTTATTATTATACTTGTATGATGACCTGTGATCAGTTATCTTTGATGTTACTATTGTGACTGTTTGGGGCACCCCAGGCCACACCCATATATGATGGTGACTTAATTGATAAATGTTGTGTGTGTCCTGACTGCTTCATTGGCCGTTCGCCCATCTCCTTCCCTCTCTTCAGGCCTCCCGAGCCTCTGAGACACAATATTGAAATTAGGGCAGTGGATATCCCAACAGTGGCCTCTAAGTGTTCAGGTGGAAGGAAGAGTCACACGTCTCTCACTGTAAATCAAAAGCTAGAAATGTTGAAGTTTAGGGAGGAAAGCACAAAAGCTAGGCCACTTGTACTGAATAGCCATGTTGGGAGTGCAAAGGAGAAGTTCTTAAAGTAAATTATAAGTGCTACCTCAGTGAACACACAAATGATAGGAAAGTGAAGTAGACCAGTTGCCCATATGGAGGAGGTTTTAGTGGTTTGCATAGAGGATCAAACCAGCCACAACCTTCCATTAAGCCAAAACCGGATCCAGGGCAAGGCCCTAATTCTCTTCAATTCTGTGAAAGCTGAGAGGTGAGGAAGCTATGGAAGAAAAGTTGGAAGCTAGTGGAAGCTAGTTCAGGAGGTTTAAGGAAAGAAGCCATCTCTGTAACAAAGTGCAAGATGAAGCCACAGGTGCTGATGTAGAAGCTACAGCGAGTTCTCCAGAAGGTCTAGCTGGATAATCCAGGAAGGTGGCTGCACTAAACCACAGATTTCCAGCATGGATGTGACAGCCTTCGAGATGCCTACAAAAACTTTATAGATGCCATCTAGAACTTTCATAGCTAGAGAGAAGTCAGTGCCTGGCTTCAAAGCTTCAAAGGACAGGCTGGCTCTCTTGTTAGGGGCCCATGCAGCTGGTGGCTTGAGGTGGAAGCCAGTGCCCATTTCCCATTCTGAAAACCCTCAGCTCTTAAGAATTATGCTAAATATACTTGGCCCATGCTCTGGAAGTGGAACAGCAAATCTTGGATGACAGCACATCTGTTTACAGTGTGGTTTACTGAATATTTTAAGCCCATTGTTGAGATCTGCTCAATATTTTTTCCCCACAATATTACCACTCATTAGCAATATACCTGCTCACCCAGGAGCTCTAATGGAGACATAAAATGAGATTAATGTTGTTTTTACACCAGCTAATACCAGTATCCGCTCTAGAGCCTGTGGACCAGGAATAATTTTGACTTTGAAGTCTTATTATTTAAGAAATACATTTTGTAGCACAATAGCTACCATAGGTGGCTTTTCTGCTGGATCTGGAAAAAGTAAGTTGAAAGCCTTCTGGAAAAGATTCCCCATTCTGCATGCCACCGAGAACATTTGTGATTCACGGGAAGAGGTCCAAATATCAACATGAACAGGAGTTTGGAAGAAGTGATTCCAACCCTCATGGATGGCTTGGAGGGCTTCAAGACTTCAGTGGAGGAAGTAACTGCAGATTTGGTAGAAATAGCAAGAGAATGAGAATTAGAAGTGGAGCCTGAAGCTGGGACTGAATTACTACAATCTCATGATCAAATTTGAACTGATGAAGCACTGCGTCTGAGGGATAAGCGAAAGAAAGTGGTTTCTTGAGATGGAATCTACTCCTGGTGAAGATGCTTTGGAGATTGTTGAAATGGCAACAAAAGATGGTTGGAGAGGATTGAGTCCAGTTTTGAAAGAAGTTCTCCTGTGGGTAAAATGCCATCAAACATGCTACAGAGAAATTGTTCATGAAAGAAAGATTCCGTTGACGTGACAGTCTTCATTGCTGTCTTATTTTAAGAAACTGCTGCAGACACCCCAATGTTCAACAGCCACCACCCTGATCAGTCAGCCAATGTCAACATCAAGGCAAGACCCTCCACTAGTAAAAAGATTACAACTTGCTAAAAGCTCACATGATGGTTAGCATTTTTTAGCAATAAAGTACTTTTATTTCTATTTCTTGTTTTTTTAAGTTAATACATTTTTATTGAAGGAATTTTACATGTGGTTTCTTCCACTGCCAATCACCATTGTGCCTTCAAAGTCAGAATCGTAATCTTCAAAGTAGCCCTTTTGAAAAGAACTTTGGCTCAGTCCACATTTGTCACTGTCAGTCCACAGTTCTTTCAGCTTCTTTGGTCTCCAACTGAATACGGACTTCACCTGTAATCTTTGGGTTCCAGTTTCTTTACGTTAGGGTCCTAGATGTCAAATTGTAGGAAATACATGGGTTGCTGTTTTTGAAAATGATCTAAAATTATTATTCCTTAATTATTTCTGATACCAAAACAATTTGATATCCACTGTACTCCATGGGCCTAGCAGAAAATGTTACAGGTAAAGTATTTTTAAATTAAGATATGTACACAGACTTTTTAGGCATAATGCTATTGCAGACTTAATAGACTGCAGTATATGTAAATGTAATCCCAAATGTAGAGGGAAACCAGAGCATGTATTTGACTCCCTTTATTGCAATATTCGCTTTATTATAGTGGTGTGGAACTAAACCTGCACCACGTCTGAGGTGTGCCTCAGAGCTCAGCTAAGAATGCCACATGGAGTACATCCATAGACCAGAGGTAGACTCGAAAGAGCAGTTTCACACCCATTGCATTTGTGTGCAAAAAAATGCAAAGAATAGGATTTTTTTTTTCCCATTTAGAGATCCTTTTCCTTCCTTGGAGAATCTAGCAGGGGGAGAAAAAAAAGATGGACCCCTGAGACAAACAGGACTAAAAGCACTCACTGATTAGGGGAAACATTTATTCATTTATGAACTAAAGTCAGCTTTCTGTTTTTCTTCTCTCTTTTTAGAGAAAGTTTTATTAAATACCTTGTGTGTGCCAGAGACTATGTGCAGGCACGTAGTCTACGTAGTGGACTGCATCTGGTGACCCCTGAAAAAAGACCAGGGCTTAGCACACAGCACATGTTAATTGCTGTTTGTTGAATGAAAAACGGATAGAAGCGGGAACAGCTGATGAGCTAGAGCCCCCCAGAGTGAGAACCCACATTTTCCTAAAGCGGTTGACCCATCTATCCATCTTTGGCTTGTAGTTTTAGAGAGTCCTCCTCTTTGTCCTCCCAGAAAAGGGTATTTTTTAGAGCTGCCTCTACTGCTCTTGCTCTAAAACAATCATTTTGTCTGTTCTGAATTGGAATCTTTCTTGTTCACTCTTGGCCCTCAAGGTAGGCTATGCTGAGGCTGTCCCAAAGGCAATCACTGAGTGAGGATATAAAGGAGGATAGAGGGAGCATTATTTTGTTGTACCCCTGATTTCACTTAAATAATGATCGCTTTTCTTTTCTTTTTTGAAAAAAATTTTTTCAAGTTTATTTATTCTTGAGAGATAGAGAGAGAGCATGAGCAAGGGAGGGGCAGAGAGAGAGGAGGAGACACAGAATCCAAAGCAGGCTCCGGGCTCCGAGCTATCAACACAGAGCTCCACATGGGGCTCGAACTTAACAACCCGTGAGATCATGACCTGAGCCGAAGCCGGACGCTTAACTGACTGAGCCACCCAGGCGCCCCTATGATCGCTTTTCTTTTCCCAGTCATAAAAGTTATTCTTTAAAAATTATTTTAACTAAAGTAATATGGTACTTTAATTGGTATTTTGACTAAAGTAATATATTACATGGCTAAAAAAAATAGTAAGGCTTATTATGAATGATAAGCCCCCTTCTTAATTCCTCTGTCCTCATTTGTTAACATAGTTAAGTCACAATTTTTGGTTAATTGCTGATGTTTATATTATGCTTTTTCTTTTTATACCTTGATGGATTTTGTACATTAGCAATAGTATTACTGGCAGAACCAGAGTTTGCTAAGGCAGCAGCTAACATGTATTGAGTCTTTACTATGGACTAGGCACATGTATTACTTCATGTGACTCTGTGTGACATTAGGTACTGGCAATACTCCCATCTTACCAATGAAGAAATCAAGACACAGAAAGGTATCATATGGCTAGGCATTCCAGCTCTAGAAACTAACTGAGCTTTTAGCAAGGTGAATACTTGTCCCCTGAAAAATCCTACCAAGTAAGGAAATAAAGGTCCTAGGCAAGAATTTGAAGTTGTGCTGGGATTTTAAGGCTCAAATTTAGTTAGCTTGGGAGACAGGCTGTTCAATGGGAGGAACCCAGGGGGAACAAATATATGCTATAAGGTAGGATAGTTTTTCCCCTTTCATTGCCTTATGTTTGTAAATACTTCTTGTAATGCCTTTCCCAAGCTCTCGTATTTTCCTAAGCATTTAATAATAGTCTACCAGAGAATCTTCGTGCAGATTCGGGATGAAGGGGCAATTCAGAGCATTCAGTTAAAATGCCCAGATGTTGGACATCTTTAATATGAGGACATTCACACAGAATTTATGGAATTGGAACAGTTTTGGAAAAAAAAACTTGTTATCACATATGTGTCATTGGTCAAAACAAGACTGGGTGAGAAGGTATGAAAGTAGATGCAGATTTCACCATTTTAGTAAACAACTGTGAGAACCCTTCTGACCAGAGAGAGTAGCATATATGGAGTTCTGCTTTTCTTCCTTCCCCATCTAATGTATCCATTTATGAAAACTTAACTTTTTTTTTAATAATTCTGGCATTATAAGCTCCCTCCAGCACTTATCTCCATCTAACTGGCTCATTTTAAAGCCAGTGCCATTGATTATAAAGGTAACCTTATAGCAAAGCTTGGAAGAACTGGGGTAGGACCAGTGAGTTGATAATGGAAGAATTGACAGGATCCAGAAAATGGGGTGGTTCTATACTGCCTAAAGCAAGTCCAGCCAGCTGATCCCTTCCTAGCTCTAAAAACTGTAATATTGTATACATGTGTATATGATATACTGTACATCAAAAATGAAGCCCAGAGATTTGGTGGAAAACTGTGTTTCTTGATGTTGGAGCTGCCATGAAAACAATCCGGCCCCTCTCTGATGTAATCTGGGGAATAAAATGCTAAAAATATCACGAATGCGTTGCTTTTACCCCAGATCTGTTTTGACTAGCACAGCTTGCAACTGTTTACATAGAGAGAAGGGGGAGCAGGTTCCGAACGGGGCATCAGCCTACTGTTCCTGACGTGCATTTTAATAGGCCACCTGACAAGATCAACAGGAAGAAAAGAAAAATTGTGAACAGGTGCGAGGGAGCCAGAGGAAGATGGTCCTACTTGTCCCTCCTCTTAATCAAGTTGGCACATTATTTTGCTGCCAGGATTCTCTGGCTTATACCGGTGGCTGTGCTAATTGCCTCTAGGGTGGGGCTTGATTAAGGGGACCCAGAATCCCACATTGATTCCCCTGTGCCTTAAACAAAAGGAAAACTGGATTTTTGTTTGGCTGTTGCACTGTCAGAACCCGAAATACTCCATTCGTCTGCACAGAGGCTTGTTGGTGAGTGCCACTCCTGACGGCTGCATCGCCATGGAAATGTGTGACACGTTTGTTGATGAGTTGTCTGTTTCCAGATGGACATCCTCATTCCCAGCACCAGCCTTTGAGAAATTTAACAAATCATTTTTAAGTATTTGTTTTGTACAAATTGTGGTTTATCTAAAGGTCTCGCTGGCTTTTTTTGTTTTATACCACAACGGATTTTATGCAGTGTGTTGTGTAAGTAATAATGATAGGTCCGGCTTTGTAGTCATGGCTCTGTGTTTTTTCTTTCTTTGTATCCAGTCGTATCCACCATTGGCTGGCCAGCTGTGGTTGTTAATGAGACACTAAAAACCTATCCTCTTTCTGAATTGGTGATGATTCTGCCTTGGTGTTTAAAAAAAAGCCTATGTTGGGGATAATGCCGCTCTGAAAGTCATGTAGCCAGCGGCTTTCCCATTTCATTGAAGAAAAATATTAGGAAAATATTAATAGTTTGTCTACTGCTTTCAATTCAGTTGCATTCCTTGGAAGGATAAAAAGCAAATGAAGACTGAATATTGCTGGACTGCTCAGAGATTGTGGATGGTGGGCTGTGGTGGCTTGGTGGATGGAGAGGAGGAAACAAGGCAAGGGCGGATTTTCTCTAGAACAGACGCTTCGCTGTGTGGTGCGCAAAGTACCATCTTTCAGAAGGTTCTGCTTAGGTCCTCAAATGTTGTGCTTTCTTCATCGTGTCACCTGAGAGTTAAGGTACTATAGACAAAGTCATAGAAATCTACCAAAATTATGTTAAAAAAATATGTGTGTGTATGTAATTTATATATAAATAATTAGAGACCATAAGCAATTAAGATCACAATTTAGGGAGTGCCTGGGCGGCTCAGTTGGTTAAGCATCAGACCTCAGATCAGGTCGTGATCTTACGGTTGGTGAGTTCGAGCCCCACGTAAGTCTCTCTGATGTCAGGACGAAGCCTACTTTGGATTCTCTGTTCCCCCCTTGCTCTGCCCCTTCCTCCCTCTTTCTCTCTCTCAATAAACAAATAAACAAATAAAAAAATTTTTTTTAGGATCACAATTTAGTTGTTAAATTGTTAGTATTTATCCAAGTGAACCATGGTTTATAAATATTAACATCCCAAACTGAAGTTAAGAAGGCTCATCTCTAACTTTTACTTTTTAACCTTTATTTTTATCTCTGTGTAATTGTATTGGAGGCATAATTTGTCAATGTCTTTTTTTTTTTTTTTTGGTAATTAACCAAGTGCTTTTCTAACTTATTAGTAAGTAATCCTTAATTAAATGTGTCTGTTTTGTTAATTTACTTTCATTTTTTTTCTTTTAATACCAAGTTGGAATGTGAAATTCTTCTGTATGGTGATTGTGGATCAGAGTCCACTGATTAACTTGTTAATAATCCATTAGGACTCAGTATTCCTGAAAGGTTCATTACTGTAACCTCACACTGGTCTTTCTCATTTTTTTTTTTTAGAAAGAAGCAGAATCAATAACTACCTTGAATTGTCAGGTGGAAAAAACAATTAGCTTAATCATGAACATGGAATCTTTATTCAGATACATGCAAATATACTACCTTCATAAGGATGATAATATTGAGAAACATTTGAACAGTATAATTACTTGGGAAAATGTTACTTTAGCAAACATCTTTGGAAGTAGTGTGAGAAGGGGTAGTATGAGGAAACCTGACATTAGATGGAAAATGGTACTTTAAATAATAAGGCAGGAAATTACATACGAAGACAGTCATTGTATCAAATTGATCATAAGCAATAAGAAAATATATTATAACTTCATGAACTGAAATACAGACTTTCTTAGAAATAAACATCTGTCTTTCAGGTGGACCATCAGAGACATTATTCCTTGCCATATGCTAGGCAATCATCAGTTTGTTGATTGGTGTAATTTTCCACTTGCACAGTTTCTGTGATTTTTTTTTCCGACAAATGGGTTGACTCAAAGTCACGCCTATTTGGACCTTAGGATGCCCCAGTCATTTCCTGTTGACAGGAATCTGATGAAAACGTCATCGGCATTACCACTTGCCCTGGAGGAGAGCTTTAGCTACATGTCGTCTAGAGTTTGTCCTGTGATATATATTGAGATTGAGGTTTATTGTACTCCCTCCCTGGCTGTTGGGAAGTCTAGATCCCTTTACCTAGGGGCCCACTACCTCTCCAGCCTTGAGTGATACACCTATTAGGTCCATTGGATAGTGTAGCTCTATATGCATGTGACTTTATGGAGAGATCAAAGTTGTGTGTGTGTATGTGTGTGTGTGTGTGTGTGTCTGTGTGCACGTGTGTGTAGCATATGAAGTCATTGCAGACTGCTCCATGTTTAATATAGGGATCACAAATAGGAAAATCTCAGTTCTCTAGTGTTTGTACCTATTTGTTGATCAATTTAAACTCTTTAGTCTTAAACAATACTTTGTTTTCCCGAAAGAGAGAAATTAAGGTGTGAATATACTGCTGCCACAGGCAGTTTGAACTGATGTTCTCATGGGGAAAAAAATCTTCCTTTAGACCCTTACGTGGTATGCCCTGGTATGTACAGATTCCAGATGGTCTTTAGAGACGGAATAACCTGTTTTCTCTGCTGCCATTGGTTGTCTGTGAAAGGACCAGGCAGTGCCACGTTCATTAGCTGCCTTCATGGCGCTGAGCTCTTCCCAGTAGGCAGAGGAGAGCACCTCGTAAAAAGAGGCTGGTTAAGGGTCTTCCAGATTGTTTCAAATGTACCACATAATAAAGGCTGCAGGAGAAGGCTCTAACAAATTATGCTATTGGGGGCTTTTCTCACTGACGCTTTTTTTTTTTTTTTTTTACCATTGTGAGAAAGTTATAAAATGTCTTTTCTTTTTTTGGTGTTCAGATGAGTATAGGATCAAACCGGTGGAAGAGGTCAAATACATGAAAAATGGGGCAGAAGAGGAGCAGAAAATAGCAGCCAGGAACCAAGAAAACTTGGTAAGAATCGAATTGCTCACATAACAATGAATTTTGGTGACACCATTGTAATAAAATCTGCACTGCATGTTTAAATTGTAACTTACACGCCGGCACAAGATTTCTTGAAAATGCCATTGCTATTTATAGCTTGCCTGGAAGTGGCAAGCATCACTTCTGTATCCTGTACATTTCTGAATAGCCCTTCTTTAATCTTGATGGAGAATACTCCAGGGGAAATACTGCAAAATTAGTAGTGTCTTAAAGTGTTTAAATTTAAAGGAAAAGGCGTAAAGTCAGATTGAGATTTATGGAGGGAGGACCAATATATTTTTTTTCTTCTTTTCCACGTCTTTAGCTCTGACCCATTCAGAATGAACGGCTAAGCTTCATGACTCTGGACATGGAGTGTTGTTCATAACGTTGCCTTTGAGAAGAAAATGATGTACTTTTAAGATAGGTCTCTATCAAAATAGTCAGCACTTCATGTTCACAGTGTTAAAGGTATTGGGGCTTTTGAGTTAATGTGAGAATTGTAATGATCTGAAACAGGAAATTAGGAGCCCCCTTCTTTCATGTGAATCCGTATACATATTACACCTTAATATTCCATCTCTATAAAAACATTTAGTCAATTGCCATATTATCTGATTTCTTAAAAGAGGTAACAAACTGTTAAGGATATGCATTTACTCCATTGTGTTAGAGCAAAATTGTTTTTATATTTTATTTGGAGGTTAATTATTTGCTATGTTTTTCATGTTTGAGTGGATGTATTTTTAAGACGGTGGAAACGTCATATAATGTTTTGCTTGACTTCAGCTCCTTTTTCCATTATGTGCTTTGTTTTTGTTTTTATGATTTTGGCTACAGCAGAGGGAGTTGGTCACTGCGTATGGGTGTTTCACGCTGTCATTTTCCATGACACACTAATGAACATAATGGGCTCATTCTTTCTCCTCTGTTCTTTTCTGAACATCTGAACTACAACTTGAAATACTGAAGCTGTCAACAACTGAATATTTTAGATCATTTTTAAAAAGTGAAAATATTCTGTAATCAAATTTTTCTTCATAAATGGGACTTGGATTTTAAGGTATTGCTTAAGTCACAGAGATTCATCACACCTGTGGTATATTTTAACATTAACACTTAAATCCAGAAAACAGTAGCTATGACTAAGCATGCAAGTTACTCTGATCAGACTTTACGTGAATTTTTTCTAACTTTGAATAGATAAATAGAAGACCTTAGTAGTTGAAGCATCAGTGGTCATTTTTCTACTTTATTTTGCTAAAAGTCAGACTCTGTCCTTGTTTCACGTAATTCCAGGCTGAGTTATAAATCTCATCTTTAATGTTTCCACCGGAGGCTAAAGAGACCCTGGTGGCCAGTCTGGCTGTTCTTTGGATCTAACACTAGAGTCCATCCCTGCTTAGCGTGCTTGTATCTCTGAAGTCCTAAGGGAAGCAACGGCTTCTGTCTTACAGCTTGTGATTTCCTCACTGTGCCCTCAGATTGAAAGCCAATATAGATTTGTCCTTCTCTCTAATTTCAGTCTCTCAACATTTTGGTGCCTACTATATTCTTTTCCAGTACTTGGCCAGAATTGGTGTGAGTGCTTTTCTATGCAGACTGAATGAAAATTCAAAAAGAGAGAAATTCCTGGCTGCTTTTTTTTTTTACTTGTAGACTATCTGTGACAACCCCCCACCCCTTTTCTGCCAGCCAGTCAGAGTCCAGACCACCAAGAAGAGCTTTCAGTTGTGTAAAGACTTGCAGAAAGAATGGGGAATAAATGGTTATCTTTGATTCTGACATTTCTAGACTGCTTTCCAAAATTAAATGCTTTTTTTTTTGTTTTGTTTTGTTTTTTCAGTTAACTGGTAGTATATTCTCTTGTCACCTACTCCATCCTTTGGGATACATCATAGAGTATGGACCATGCATGTTATTTGAGAAAACTAATGGCCTCCTAAATTTGAAGCTTACATTGAGGTGGATGAAATAGGTTTAATGATCCTTTATTCCTCCATCCATTAAAGTAATCTAAAAGACAAGAAGTTCTTGTTTTTAGTATTTTTATAAGTTTTGTTTTGTTTTGTTTTGTTTTACTCAAGGTGTTAAAATTAAGGGGCTGAGCAAACTCAGTCCAGGTAGTGTGGCATGATGGTGACTGATGACCATGGGCTCTGGAGGCAGAAACTGCCTGGGTTCAAATCTCAACTCTGTCCCTTGCTCACTGTAGGGTCAAGTTACTTCATGTCTCTGACCTTCCTGCCTGTCAAGTGGAGACAAAGGTAGTGCCTCATGGTGCTACATGAGATGATCTTTGTCAAGGCTTGGAGTGCAGTGCCTGGCACGTGATAAGCATCTAGTGAGAGTTAGGCATTATCATATAAAATAGAAGGAAAAGAATGTTAGGGTCAGTGTTTCTTTCCTTTTTGTTTTATGTTACTTGGTGAGAGATTTCTAAAAGAATACTTTAATGCCAGTATTACATGTATTTTGAAAAATCTTGCTCCAGAACTATGAAGTTATTGAAGCAAATATGTGTTAATCACCTATTATGTACAAGGCCCTTATTTGTATCAAGAGACATACCAATACTTAAAGTCACTGTTCTTAAAGAGCTTATAGTAAAGTTGAGAGAACAGGTCACTTCCAACAAATATTTTATTGATTGCCTCCTGGGTACAAGGCATGGAGTCTAGTATGGACTAGACTCTGCAGAAAAGCACAAAATAAAGAAACCACTGACCCTTGCCTTAAGGTCCTTATATGGTAGTACACAAGGTAGATATCAAATGACTATAAATAAAACTGGATTAAATACATAAATAAATACATAAATCAACCAAGCAAGCAAGCAAGCAAGATTGGTTCTGAGAAGACAATACAAAGTACTGCCAATATCAAAGGAGGCAGAGACTTTGTCTGTTGGGGTGTCAGGACCTACTTCACAAAAGAGCTGGTGCTTGCAGTGGGTCTTGAGGATAGAATGACAGAGGCTGCCCCAGGCAGAAGTGACAGAGATTGAAAATGCAAGGTGTATTTCATAAGCACGTGGTCCTGTTTGGGGAGTGGGAGGGAAGAAGAGAAGGTGTCAGTAGGACAGCAGCAGGAAATTACAATCAAAATGTAAATGGAGTATTATATGGAGCCTTGATGGCCAGCTGAGAGGTCTGAAATTAATTCAGTGGATCATCGGGAGCCTTCGAAGATTTGAATGAAGCAAGGGATTGGCAGACTGAGATTATGAGTCAGGAAAGTTTATGCAGCAGCTGTAGGTGTAACGTGGATTGGTGTGGGGAGCCATGGCTGGAGATCGTTTATAACAGCTTCTCAAGAGACAATGAGCCTAAACCAAAGTGGTGGCCCTCTCGGGCACTTTGGCTGCAGTTTCTTTGGGTGGAGGAAATTGTGCTGGTTTTCTGAGGGTGATGATGAGTCATTTCTATGTCAACCATTTATGTATTCCCAATATGAAGATGTGCATCTATCCCAATTTTCAGCATTGTTAGACATCCACAACGTCCATTTTCCTTCCCTCAGATTTTAATTCCTTCTTCAAGAAGGTGATGTGAAGTTGTTGCTTTGCCTTTGAAGATTATATATAGATGCAGATCATTATAGATCCTAGCTTCGTTGTTTCTAGCTTTATAATTTTGGTCAAACATCTAAAACTTCTCAACTTTGAGTTCTTCATCTAGAGCTTGGTAATAACAAAATTACTCCAGTATTAGAAGAAACATAGAAAAAATATGTTTAGATTCTTAGCAAAGGGAGGTTTTCTTAAACAAGACCTAGAAAGCAAAAGCTAAGAAGAAAGAAAAGTAGTTTATTTCATTAGATCAAAATTGAATACTTCCCATAAAACAGAATAACTACAAAAAAGTAGTTAATAGGTAGGTAGGCAACAGCCCGGGAGAAAATATTTATGACCTATTAAAGGCAAAAGATTAATTAATGTCTGAGATTTATAAAGAACACTTATAAATAATTCAGAAAAAGATAATCCATGAGAAAAAACAGGTAAATGAAATGAACAGACAGTTCACAGTAGAAGATACTGGGCAGTAAACATATGAAAAGATGTTCCACGTCATTGGTATATTGGATACTCTCTTCTTATCCAACTCCCTGCCTTAGAAGACTCCTAAATCCCTCTCTGAAAGATGTTGACTGCAGCCCACGGCGTGCTCACCCGGTTGGCTCATGGGCTACTGGCTAGAACACCTCTGTGCTTGTGCTCTCCTCAGTTCATTGTGTTTCCCAAGAGCCAGGGTGATGGTTCCCAAACCTGTTTATACTGGTTGAGTGTCATTGTAATTATGTAATTGAGTTAAGTAATATGTAAACCACTGAAACACAAGTGTGAAAGAGAGCTGTTTCATTGAAAATTAAAGCCAGTGCTTTAGAAAGTCTTGATGAAGTCACGTTACTAAAAAGCTTGCTGTTAAACTAAATTCAATTCTGCACTCACATTATTTCATAAGGTCTTTACATTCTCACTTCAATTAAGAAACCAAATCAGAGAATCCTGGACGTGCATTAAGAGGGTGTGGTTAGTATAGGAAGTACATGTGGACCCTCTGTCTGTGCTTCCTTACATAAAGGAGAAGCCTTGTTCCTACATCAGAAGATGGGAGAGGAAATGAACATCTATGTATTTTAAAATAAAATCATATGCTTAATGTATATATATACATTTTTATATTGCCCTGCTTTAACTCACTTTACCATTTAATAACCAGTCCGGATGGTATTGCCTAATATAACTTTTATTTTAATCAAGGAAATGCAAATTAAAACGTGATTCCTTAGACTGGCAAAAATTTGAAGTCTGATAACATCAGTTTTTGGCACAGGTGGAGGAAAATCTGTATTCACATACTAGTGGCAGACATCTTGGAGGACAATGTAGCTTATCTGTTAAAATGTAAACATGCACACTCCTGACCCAGCACTTCCACATCTTGCTATACACCCAAAGCAGCTGCCCATGTGCGTGAGGCAGCTTACACAAGACCGTTCACTCTAGCATGATTTCTATTGAAAAACTGAAAATAACCTGTCTTCTTGTCAGTAGGAGAATGGATAGCTGTACATACTAGAAGGCAATTAGAAAAGAATCAGTTAGAGCTTTATGAACAGTCATGGAGAAATCATGCAAAGCGTAGAATGCGTATGTATAGTATGATACCATTTCAGATTTTTAGTAAAACAAAACAGCAACACTCTACATTTTCAGTGAATATTCATAGATGTATAGGGATTCATAAAAAACCCAGGGTGGATGTGTTCCAGACTATTAACAGTGGGTACCTGAGTAATGGGGGATGTACACACGCCAAAGCTCAGTTTCCTCCTCTGGAAAGTGGGAATACTAACTGAACTCACCTTAGCAGGAAGTTGTGAAAATTAAGTAAGATATGCTTGTCAACTCTTAGCGTGGTTTCTGGCATAGAAAATGCCATTGCTGGCTAGTGGTAGCAGTGGAGCTGGATTATGTAGGAAAGATGAGAGAGAATTGTACGTGGTGGTAAAAGGGGATTTTTTTTTTTACCCTTAAACTTAGTGTTTTTCTTAAAGAAAATATGAGTACATTATTTGTGTGATTTGAAATTAATTTTTTAAAAGGGGAATGATAATAACAAAACTCCGATTTTAACTACCTGGGAATCTGTAATATAAGTGGGATTATGTCATTTTCTCATTATCTTAAGTATCCTCAGTTTTGTTGTCAGAAAAAGAGCAGAAGAAAGCTCAGGGATCATCCAGCTTTATTTATGTAGGTTAACCATTCTGCATATAAATAATTTAAAGCTAAATTACTCCAGACTTGGCAGTATTCAGGCCCTTCCTTCTCCAAAGTACATGTCTTGACTAATAAGAGACATTCCAGTTTTAGTTTTAAAGTGATTCCTCTTACTTTTTGCTAAAACATTATCTCATTTTCCATAACATCTGTCCTTCTTAAGCTATCTTCCTTAGGAGATAAATTCTTTGATTATGAGAGGTGTTTTGTTTTTGTTTTTGATATGTATTTCTTAGATTTTCACATGTTACATTGCTTTTTGATTATTTCCAGGTATCTTTGTATAAATGAGAAGATTCTTCTCTATCCAATATCTGTGTCATAGTTGGTAGAGCTGTTGACCTCATCTTTATCCATAGAGCTGAGGACTGATTTAAAGCAAGCTTGTCTAAGTCACCACTTCCTGAGTACGATCAAATGACGATATGAAAAGAATGTTCTAATATGTCTTAGCAGGAAAGGAGAATGGAATCAAACTTTAGGTGTGGCCGCATCCTCCTCCTGCTTGCCGAGCTTGTGAGAGCCCATGCATATCTCCGGTACATTACATTTCCAATAAATGTCAGAGCATCCAGCTGCAGAATTAAAAACCTGGAGATTAGGAGACACCTTTGATTAGAGGAAATGTTCCAGAAACCAATGAGAGCTGTCTTTGGAGCAGTGGTTTCCAGCTGGCCAAAACTGGAAAGTGGCCCTGCCCCACAGCGGAAGCAGTTCCCGGTAAGGGGCTAGGGTGCCCTCAGGAATGACTGTTTATCTGTGAGTGCTCATCCTCAAATGGAAGGTCAAGTAATTGTTTTTAGAAACCAAGTAATGCAAAAGGCCATGACTTTGAATTGTCCCAATTTCCCAAGTCATTTCAACATTCCTAGCACTCTTGAGAAGAAGGTAAAATAAACCAACAAGAGGAAAGCTGATATTCCAGACAGAGGGTCCAGCTCTGTGAAGCACCTCTTCTTCCTCCCCACCCTCTTTCCAGGTGTCGGTTGGATTGGAGCTCAGGCTGGCGCTAGAGTGGGTGGGTTGTGGGGGGACATCAGGACCAGAGGTAGAGAATTTCTGGTTTGTGGAAATTCTGTAGGGCTGAGGGTTCCCAAACCAAAAGTGAGGATGGAGAGTGGTTTGAGGGTATCTGATTTTAGACAAGAGAAACCTCTTCCTGGTACCGTTTCAGAAACAGTCACTTTAGCACAAGACCCTTCCCCCAAGCTCACTTGCTTCTAACTCAGAGACCCCATTCGCTCCCTCTTCTCTCATGCTTATCATGTTGACATCAGCCTCTGTTCTTCTACATAAGTAGAGAGGTTCATCACTGGAACCTTTGAGTTTCCTGAGGGAATAACAGCTTCTGTGAATGGAGGGTTTGGATAGTATGATACTCTTTTGTTATGTTTGTTGTGGTGTAGAAGCAATCGGAGGGAAGAATCCTACCTCTTCATCTTTCTTGGAAGATGTCCTTTTCCAGCTAGCTTTCTCATGAGCGCTGAGCCAGGCACGTTCAAGGTCTTACAGGTTCTTCTGGCACTGTGGTGATTTGTTTTAGAGTAGAACAGAAGTAGAGTTTAATTCTCTGAGGATGAGGAATTTGTTGAATCAGCCTTCTGAGTTTTAAGTGTTGAACAGAAGCTCAGTTCCTGATTCAGGAACAGAATGTTGTGAGAACAAAAGAATGCCCGCAAAAGTGCTTTGTTAAACATAAAGACCAATGCAAATTATAGTGATTATTGTTGATACTAGTTAAAAGGACACCTGGATGCATTCCTGAGGTTAGTTGCTATTCCACGATAGAAACACAGTTAAGGCACAGCATACATCATCATAGCACCCTTCGATCTCCCACAAAGAAAGGGCATCAAAGTGTATATTCAATAGATTCAGAAATCAAGGAATCAAAGATGGCTTTTAGAGCAACTACTATGATCATCCAGAAAGCTAGGTATAGCAAAACATGACTGAAATCTTATTTCAAATGGCCTTTTCTCTTTATCATATTAATACACTGAACTGACCTGTTGCAGGTGAACACAGTGGTAGGGTCCAGGTACATCCTATCTCTTGAATAAATCCCTATTTCGGTGGACTCAATTCTCACTGGCAGCTAGTCACTGTCTGGGCACGAAAAGAATATGAGGTCTGTAATTCTCAAGAAACAAGGAGACAGACACGCTGTATTAGAGGACAGAGACCCTTAAAGTCACTGAGGAGAACCAGAATGGAATAGGGCACCCTTCCTGAGATATCTGAGAAGATTCACAGAGCTCACAATTGCAGCAGGGCCTTGAATGGAAGCAAATTTTCATTGGCAGATGAGGCTGAGAAAGGGATTTCAAGCAACAGAATGGTATGAGCCAAGCATGGAGACGTGGCACGAATAATGAGTGGGTGGAGAGGCTGATGGAGCATGTTGTGAAGTGTTTTGGTTAGTTGGTGTGTTTCAACTGGGTTTTTTTTTTTTTTATTATTTTTGTTTTGTTTTGTTTCAGTCACATTAATTTCTGGTTGACAGAGAACCGCATGCTTTAGCCAGTTTGCAGCATTTGTAACTACAGAATAAATAGAACAGACCTCTGCTTTTCTAATTTAAAGATCGAGGGTGTTGATAATGACTTCCCTTTTCTCAGCATTGTTGCAAAATGTGATTGCTTTTAAATATGCTTTCCTTGGATGCAAGGTGCTGTCTAAAAGTTGTTGAACATAGTTACTCTTGACCTTCTCCTGCCCAGTAAAGGATAGCTTCTAATGTACCTCTGAAACGTTCCCCATTTAACCCTGGGAAGTACAGCCAACACAAACAGTATCTTAGAGTTAGATTTTTGGCCTCTTCTCCAAGAGCGGTACCCTGATTCTTATGCAGAAAGTGGAAAGGAACCCTCTTCAAAGCTTGATTCTGTTTGGTGCACATGGTCATTCTAGACACTGGATTTATTTATCCCAGTGAAACATGGGCGTATTTTACTCAAGTGGCCCAGTTACAAGAGCAGAGTGGGGGAAATGAGTGACTACCGGGAGAGCCATCAAAGGCTCCACCACCGTTATTAGAGCATCTAGAACAAAAACACTGTGGTGTGCCTTTTCTGCAGGTTGTTCGTATTTCTCTTATTTCCTGCGTGGTGCTAAAAATAAAACCAAAGCATATAAGTTTCACTCATCAGTTGGCAAACTCAGTGAGGTAGCTTCACTCAAAATTAATTATTTATGCCCTGGAGGTGAGAGTAGCAGAAGACACCGTGATGTTTCCGAGTCCGGGCTTTGGTAAGTGTCTCTTCTTGTGGACTTTATTTGGGAGCATATAATACCCAGTATTAAGAGAGATACAGGATTTGCCAACCTCATGATTTGTTTTTAAAAAGTTGCTAGTGGGGTGCCTTGGTGGCTCAATCAGGCCTGGGTGTCCAACTTCAGCTAGGTCAGGATCTCATGGCTTATGAGTCCAAGCCCGGCATCGGGCTCTGTGCTGACAGCTCAGAGCCTGGAGCCTGTTTCAGATTCTGTGTCTCCCTCTCTCTCTGCCCCTCCCTCACTCACACTCTGTCTCTCTGTCTCTCTCTTAAAAATAAATGAACATTAAAAACATTTTTAAAAATAAAAATAAACAAATAAAAATTAAAAGTTCCTAGTAATTCTAACAATGGATTCTATACCTGTCATTCAGAAAAGATGGAAATAAATAACCAGGCATAAAAAATTTATACATCATCTTTTGGTGGGAGGAGGAGGTATTGTTTTAGCCTGTCAACATTATAATAAATATATGAAGATGCCATTGTAACTGCTTTGTGTTCATAATAAGTCTAATTTAATTTATTTCCTCAGTGCTCTGTATGGTAAGAGATGCCAAATTTCCTCCTTTTTTGAAAATTAAAACAACTGATAATGACAGTGATATTTTCCAAAACGTAATGAGCTGACTCCATTTTTTTTGTTTCTGTCAGCATGTGATGGTATGCTATAGATTTTCATATACTGACAGACTTTTTCTCATAACTAAACCACTTCAGGGCTTGCTTAATTGGAGACAACCCCCCCTCCTTTTTTTTAATACTTTATGGATTTGTACAGTTGAGGGCACTTAGACCAGAAACAAGATAGGAATCTGTTGATTGGAACTAGAAAAGGAAGTAAGGATTAGTCTCAGAAACAAAGCAGAAGGTTCATTATCAGAAGTGAAGCCCAGAAGCCCTGACAGGAGTCTGGGTTTCTCAAATGCTAAGCCAGGTTCCTTGACTTCTCCCGAAAAGGAATGTCAAGGAACACCAGCTGTAGGGAAAGAACAGAGAATCTCATTACAGTGAAATGTTTCACAGTCTGTGTGACACTTTAACACTCACAGTGGGTAAGCTCGTATCAGAGAATCTGCTGGCTGGGAGCTGGTGGTCTCATGAAACAAGATAAACAGTACATAGCGATTGGATTTGGCTTACTCCTGTCATTCTCTTATCTAATTGTACTTTTTAAATGAACTTTGCCATGATTATCTATGTGCTACTTGCCTGAATTACTTTAAAACATTCTTGGGAAATACAGAAATGAATAAAAATAAATAAAATCAGTCATAAATCACAGAATGACTACAATTTTATGTCTAATATACATAGAAATATAATTTTTTTCTGAACAGTATGGACTCAAATCTCTTACAGAAGTCTTAACATGTGTCCAGCAATCACAGACCTGGTATATTTTCCCAAGTGATTTGAAAAACTATGAGCAGGGCGCCTGGCTGGCTCAGGTGACAGAGTGTGCAACTCTTGATCTCAGGGTTGTGAGTTCAAGCTGAACGTTGGGTGTAGAGATTACTTAAGAAAAATAAAATCTTAAAAAAACAAAAAAGAAAAACTATGATCACACAGAAACCTTCACGTGAACATTGCTCGTAGCTTTATTCATAATCACCAAAAAACAGGAAGCAACCAAGATATCCTTCGATGGGTGGGTAAACAGACTGGCACATCCACGTAATGGGATATCATTCAGTGATAAAAAGGAATGAGCTACCAAACCATGCAAAGCCATTAATCTGATGTGCATGTTGCTAAGTGAAAGAATCTGGCCTGAAAGATATATACAGTATGATTCTACCTATATGATTCAGAAAAAGGCAAAACCATAGATAGTAAACAGATCCTTAGTTTCCAGGAGTTTATGGGAAAAGGAAGGTTGATTACATGAACCACAGGGTTGTTTTTGTTTAAGTATAGTTGACATACATTTTATGAGTTTCAGGTGTACAACACAGTGAGTCTACAATTCTGTGTATTATTCGGTGCCCACCAGGAGAAGCATAGCCACTATCTGTCACTATACAATGTTATTACAATGTATTGGAGTGTTATTGACTGTATTCTCTGGGCTGTACCTTTTATCTCTGTGACTTATTTATCTTATAACTGGTAATTGGTACCCCTTCATTTCCTTCACCTATTTTACCCATTCCCCCTACTCCCCTCCCCTCTAGCAACCACCAATTTGTTCTCTTTATTTAGGAGTCTGTTCACAGGGGATATTTTAAGGTACTGAAACTATTCTCTAAAAAAAAAAAGTTTATTTATTTTTAAAAAAGAGAGTTTATTTATTTCGAGAGAGTGTGTGTGTAAGTGCCCAGGGAAGGGGGAGAGAGAGAGAGAATCCCAAGCGGCTGACGCTGGACTCAAACCCACGAACCTTGTGATCATGACCTGAGCCGAAATCAAGAGTTGGACGCTTAACCACCTGAGCCACCCAGGTGCCCCAAGGTAGTGAAACTATTCTGTAGCACACTGTATTGGTATATACATGACACTGCATTCGTCAGAACGCATAGAAACCTACAACAAAGAGAGTGAACTTTAATGTTTGAAAATAAAAACAAACAAAAAACGTGTCAGGAGATCCCAGCATCAAATGTAGACTGACAAAGGAGTGTGATAGTATGACAAATACATGAAATAACCTCACTGAAGGTGGTGGGGGTAAAATGTGCTGGCCTAAGTAACTTTGGAAATGAATGGAATCTGTTAAGACTGTAAGTAAAAGTAACCCTATGTAAGCACTATACTCTTTTTGTACTGTGGAGCTAAGAGTTAACAGTTCTAAAACCACTATAGTTAATTTGCGGTGGCTGAATAGCGGAGCCAGGTTTCTCACTGTTGAGAGGTTGTGGACACACAAAGGAAGTGGCTAGAAGCACCCTGTGGTAATGGGGTCAGAGTTGGAGACATCAGTGTGAGTTGATGTTTAGCCTAATGTAGATACAGATGGATACGGGTAGAACCATTAATAGATGTGTAAACACACATGCACATGTGTAAATACACATGCATAAGTAAGCATGTACATATTTGCATACATATATGCATATGCATGTAGATACATGTGTCTCTAAATGGATGTGTACATGTAGAGAGCACATTTTCTTGCTCTGTCAGCTGAGAGGACCTAAGAGCAATGATACCCCAGCAGCAGCAAGCATACCCACCACCCAGATCTTGTGTCTAGTACCATTCTCCAAAAAAAAAAAAAAAAGGAATCAGGACTCCTTTGGCTGACAAATGGCTGGACAAATGGCTGATTATAGGGCTAGGGAATATATATGATGATCCTGGAGCATTTTGTAGTGCTAGAAAATTAGGAAGTGCTAACATGCGCACACACTTATACACACATGCAATGATGGGGTGTGCCACAGGGACACAAGAATCAACTGAAAGAACTCTCAATGGCCAGAGCAGAAACAACTGAAGCAACAAAATTAATAATATAATAGAGTATGCAATGTTATTACTTTATACAAATCATAAAATAAATATCCATGACTCCATGCTGATATAAGTGACTGCATAAATGAATAGAGAAGAACTGGTAAATTTCCTATGCAGAATAATTCCAAATCACTTATGTATTGGTCTATCCTCAAGGAGGCAAAACATCACTTCCCACTTCTTAAGTGTGGGCTGTGCATGGTGACTTTCTTAGAAAGAATACTTTATGGATGTGGGGGAAAATGGTAACTTTATGGTGGGGAAACCTGACAAACACTGCCTCAGCCAGGTGATCAAAATTAACAATGATAAGTTATGTTGGTAGCACGTATCCTTGATATGACATGATGAGAATGGCATTTTATCTCTGTAGTCTTCCTCCAAACACCTATCACCTCAGTATAATCATGAGAAAAAAACATCAGACAAACCCCACTTGAGGGACATTCTACAAAATACCTGGCCAGTACTCCTCAAAACTATCAAGGTCATCAAAACCAAGTAAAGTCTGAGAAACTGTCACAGCCAAGAGGAACACAAGAAGATGTGAAAAACAAATGTAACAGGGCATCCTGGATGGGATCCTGGAACAGAAAAAGGACACCACCTAAAAACTAAGGAAATATCTTATCAATGTTGCTTCATTCATTGTAAATAATGTACCATCCTCATGTAAGGTGTTAATAATAGAGGAAACTGGGTGTCCAGTATATGGAAACTCTCTGTACTGTCTTCACAACCTGTCTATAATGTAAAACTTTTCTAAATTATGGCAGTTAATTAAGCATAAAAAAATAGACCTTTCCTAGGGGAGGTGAGTGGGGGGATGGGTGAAATGGGTGAAGGAGATTAAAGAGTACACTGTTTTATACACCTGAAACTAATATAATACTGTATGTTAACTATACTGGAATTAAAAAAAGATGAACCTGTACTGTACACACTGTGAATATATCATTTGAATATACAGTAAAACCTGGGATTGTGAGTAACTTGTTCTGCAAATGTTCCACAAGATGCACAAACATTTCTAATAAAATTTAACTTGGTAAATGAGCGATGTCTTGCAATACGAGTAGTGACGCCGAGTGTCACGTGATCACAACTGAGCCAATGGTTCTTGAAATTCGCGTTGATATACAAGTGATTTGGATTGCAAGCATGTTTCCGGAACGAATTGAGCTCGCAAACCAAGGTTTTACAATTATACTTCCATCAATTAGGATACAGAACTGATAATAGTATTTTTTAAACAGTTTTCAAATATTCATCATGTATTCGAACAGTGTTAATTAAACGTGTAAATACAGCTGGACAAGTATCACTTCATTGGCTGCTAGAAGGTTTGGGTCATTCAGTAGGTTTCAAGCTCCTGAAGAAGAACAGCTTTTACTCAGTGTTGTAGACCAGGAGTGTTAAAACTTACAAGGTTCCTGCCTTACCCTCAGGGCAGCTCGTAGCCTTGTAAATGAGATAATTGAGTGGAGACAAACTCTTTGAACTGGACCTTATTGGTCTCACTCACGTTGTTGTAGAAAATATTCTCAAAAGTTACTTCTTGGGAAGCCTGGGTGGCTCCATTGATTGAGTATGCAAATCTTGATTTTGGCTCACGTCACGATCCCAGGGGTTGTGGGATCGAGCCCCATGTTGAGCTCCAAACTGAATGTGGAACCTGCTTAAGATTCTCCCTCCCTCTCTCTCTCTCTCTCTATGTCTCTCTCTCTCTCTTTTTCTCTCTCTCTCTGTCTCTCCCCCTATCTCTCTCTCCCTCTGCCTCTACCCCTTTCCCCTGCTTGTTCATGTGTGCGCACTCTCTCTAAAAATAAATAAGTAAATAAATAAATTTATTTATTTTAAAAAGTTACTTCTTAAAAGTATCCATCAGTTTGGGAGTACATTGAACTTACCTACTAAAAATAACAATATTTTCTGAGTTGGAACAGTGGTGAATTTTTTACTGTTTAAACAAAGACTCTTCTGCATCTAAACTTTTGCAATACAGTGTGATATTTTGCTTTGTCTTACGGCAAAGACAAACGTACCTGCAGGGAGGAATAGAAAAAATAGCTTTTATTGTAAATGTATTGTTGGTTATTAAAAACTTCCTCTGTTTTATTTTTAGAATTTTCTTTGAAAATATTAAAATTATTATAATTATTTTTATACCATAGGTTTCCATGGAAAATTAACTTCTAGTTTAAAAATTTACTTTGTCATCATTAAATTTATACAGTGTACTCTTCCTACTGTATCTCACTGAGCTTCTAGTTTTATCCATTCATTTAAATTTTATCCTGTTGTTTCATGACATTTTTCTTTTCCATCATTTGGGGGTGTGTGTGTGTGTGTGTGTGTGTGTGTGTGTGTGTGTGTGTGTGTTTTAAACCAAGAAATCACATCAGCATTAAGAAAGGTTGTCCTAGGGCTCTGATTGTGTAAGCAGAACCCATATCAGCGTTGTGATATACGCAGGAGTTTTGTGATAAGATCATGAACTGCATCTAAAGAATAAACAACAAGAGTAGTTGTAGTGGTTTGTTAGGCAACACTCGATAATCAGAACAGTGGTGTTGGTTTTAACTGATCAAAGGAGTGGAGGAAAGGTTGTTTCTCTGGGTCACAGGGTTGTGAAAGAGTCTTCTTTTTTTAAATTCCTTTCTGCATTTAAAATGTTTTCCTCCTTAGTGAACATTTATTACTTTTAAAACTGAGGAAAAGGAAATTCTACAAAAAGCATTTAAAACACGGGGAGTTGCAGCAGAGCAAAACCTCATGCTACCAAATGTTTGTGGCTTTTGTTCTTGTCATGGATGTTTCTGTGATGGAGGGGAAAGGAACATTCACCCAGTTTCCATCTCCATTGAGAAGCAGGGGAAACTTCATTCTGCTGCCGGTGGTGTAGTAAACGAGTGAATCCAGCCATCATATAGCTTCTCAGGACTTACTTCATCAACAAGGAAAGCAAACACATTCACCATGTGGACAAATTGCTTTGTCTTTTTATCTTCAAAAGATACAATGAAAGTGCCGTTGTGAAACTATTTCCATTACTTAGCAAAATGGCAATAATTTTTAAATCTTATTGTTAAAGTTAAGGACAGAAAACTTGAGTTAAAAAAATTGCCTCTCCTCCCCCCTTGGGAATGGAGTGTGCTAATCAAGCACCATAATTCCTTTATTCTTGCCTTGTTATTTGAAAGTTTTTTGAAATATCATTGCCCTGTCTTGGTTAATAAATGCAGGATTTTGTTTAAAAAAAAATTTAATGTTTATTTTTCAGAGAGACAGTGTGAGTGAGGGAGGGGCAGAGAGAGAGGGAGACACAGAATCTGAAGCAGCTCCAGGCTCTGAGCTGTCTGCACAGAGCCCAACGGCAGGGCTCGAACTCAAAAGCCATGAGATCATGACCTGAGCCGAAGTCGGACCCTTAACTGACTGAGCCACCCAAGCACCCCAATAAGTTCAGGATTTTGAATACTAGTAAATTTTTCTTTCATGATTCAGTATCTTACCTGGCCTTAAGGTCATTGTTAAAACGAACAAACAAACAGAAACAAGCAATAGATTCAGAAGCTGAAGAGATTTGCCAAAAACCCATGCTAGCCTTGTGACATGCCCTAGAAAAGAGTTTATTTTTTATCTAAACATTATTTTCTCTTATACTTAACCTCCAAGTGTTTTTGGAACATCCTTCTGTTCCCAGCATTTTATTTTCTTGCTTGGGATCCTTAATGCTGAATTCTCTCTCATCAGCTCAGGTGGAATTTGGCAGATAATGCAAAAGTAAATCAAGTTATTGGCATTCTGAGGCTGTTCAAGGGACTAAATCACGTTTGGTTATTGCATTAAAAAAGGAGAATAGTTTGACAGCATTATGGTAAACTAACCCCGAATTTTCTAATCATTTTGCTGAGAATCCACTCTCTTTTCTTGATAAAACATCAGCTTTGAAAACATAATACCTCTGTGTGGCCAATTTATTGAGAAGTAGCCTAAAATGTAAGAATGTTTATATAGGCACTTTTCCATAGTCCCTTTATTCTTAATAGGAATACCCTCAACTAGAAAATTGCGTAGCCACACCTGGTATGTGTGATATTTTAATATGCACCCCCCCCAAATCTACTCTCAGTTGCTTTAAAGAAATAGTTGGTTCACTCTAGAAGAAAACCAACACCACTGTTCTGATTTTCTGTTGTGTAACAAACCACTACAAAATACAGTGCCTTAAAATAAGAAGCTATCATTATGTGATTCTGTGGATTGACTGAGTTCAGCTAGGCAGTTCCTGCTTAGGATATCTCACACGCTTACATTTAGATGTTGGCTGGCGTTGCAGTTACCTTAAGGCTCCACCCAGCTGGATATTCAAGATGACTCCCTCACAGGGCTGGCAGTTGAGGTCAACTATGAGCTCAACCGGGGCCATCAACAAAAACCTACACATAACTTTGAGTATAGTTTGGGCTTCTCACAACATGGTGGTCTGAGGGTAGTAGTCATGCTTCCCACTTGACAACTGGCTTCCTAGAGGTAGTGGCGCTTCTTCCAATTCTGTTTGTCAGAACAGTTACAGAGCCTGCCCATGCTCAAGGGAGTGGAAAAATAACCTTCACGTCCTAATGGGGAAGTTCCAAGGTTGCGTGGCAGAGGAGATAACCGGAGCTATCTTTGGGAACTGCAGCCTGCTACAACCACCAACCTGTTCAAATATCAGGATGCATAGGGACCACTATCTGTGAAAAGCATTGTGGGTAATCCCACTGATGTTGGAAATTTAGGTAGTGTCCTTGGATCTAATTTTTATTCTGAAAGAAGAGCTGACAGAGAAACATATCTGCCTCATGCGTGTGTCCTGAGGAAGGCACCTTTGTAAGTACCAAATACCTAAATTGCTAAATATATCTAATCCGGGGAGACAAACAAACAAAAAGCCAGTTATGTTGTTCGTAAAGTCTCCTCAGATACAGGCTCACATCTGTAATGAGCCTAAGAAAAGGAGCCTAATATCAAACTTAGCCAAGCTACTTTCAAGCCAGATGACCTTACTCAAACTCCATATGCTTTGATCCCTCATCTATAAAATAAGAATAATGATTTATATTTTCCTGGGTTGTTTTGAGGAATAAATTAGGTGATTTTTGTAAAACACCTAGTATACTGCAGCACATAGTAAATACTTCATGAAAGATAGCTATTTTCTTTCAATCTCTGTTTTCCTCATTTCTCTTTGTGTAATAGGCCCTCAAAATGTACCAGTTACTATAGGCTTCCAAATGCTTCCATGCTTGTTAACTTACGTTGTACTATTCTGTTAAACATCATCTATAGAATTTTTTAAATGGCGTCTTCTAATTAATTTCAAGTCCTTGAGCTTATAAATATAGTGGCATAACATTAATAACTTCTTACGCCCTCTGCCCTAAATTTTCCCAATATGGTAGTTGACGTTGGATCGTTGTGTTTAAAGTGGAAGATCTCCATTTTAGCCTTAATGTCTAAATTTCAAGTTTCAATTAGTTCATGTTATTGAAATTTAAGAAAGAAGAATAAAGTGAATTTATAGTACAAGTAAAAAATGTGTGTTTAACTAGAATTTGTCATCACTCATTAATGAGGAAAACTGTCTGTCTCTAGGCGGCCCTCTTGTCTCAAGAGTCTGCTAATTAGCTAAATGTTTGGCATATCTCAGTAACCCTATAGCCTGTGTAATTAAAATTAGCTTTGAGCACACAGTATCCTACATCTTATCTTCCTTTTTGAAGGCATGTTCTTCAACTGAGAGCTTTCTAATAATAGTTCCTCAGCACTGAACCAATGTCAGGATAAAGAGAACATGTCCACCAAATGAATCTTTTTATTTTGTGCATTTTTGAAGAATGTTAAGTGGGAAACATTTTTACTTTCTAAAAAGGTTCCATTCTGTTTTTAGAGAAAAATAGATCCTCTATGGAGTTAGAGCTCCCAGTGATTTTTCCAGTCATTGAAGATAGTGTAGAAAGATTTAACATAGATGGACAAGTAGTTTAACTATTTAAGTTCATATAATATTTATACAGAATTCTAGGAGCATTATGGAATTGATAGGTTGTTTTGTTTTTTTTTAAGTCTGGCACTGGTATGGTAGAGCATGCTACAAGTTGAAATATTTTCTCAAGAACCCAGGAAGAGAAAAATGTTTTCACCCTATTCATTTATTCTTTCAATCAGCCACTCAACAAATATTCCTTAATCACCAATTACATGCCAGTTACTGTCCTTGGTTTTAGGGTATGTGGAAGACCTACAGTCCTATCTAGAAGGGGGAGGCAAGCCAGTGAGCAAGCAATTTCCATGGAATATGCTAACAGGCCTAACAAGTAAATGCATTGTACTATGCACACTTAACCTAGACATAGTACATTGGGAAGTCAGAATGGTGGAGGAGTCTCCTTTATGTTCTCATTTAGCTAAACTACCTTCATCAAAGCTCTATGACAAACACTACAGAGAAGTGTGAGCTCCTGATTGATGTTCCATCCTTTGTACATAGCATATGGTGCTCCAGTGTTGACTGGTGATGCTTGGAAACATCTTCCCAGCTGGAAGTGTTCATTCAGCAAGTAGTAGTTGGGTCCTTATCATGTCCTGGGAACTGTGCTTAAAGCCGGGGATACAGCAGTACACAAAACTGTATAAAGCATGGTCTTGCCTTTGTGAAACATAATTGGGATGAAACAACCTGGTAAAGAAGCAGAGAGACAGTATAGTACATGCTGACTTACAAATATAAATTACTGTCTAGAAGAGCAGCACACAGAGGTGCCTGGCTGTGAGTTCAAGCCCCACATTGTGCATGGAGCCTACTTAAAAAGTAGGTAGTAGGTAAGTAGGTAGGTAGGTAGGTAGATAGTCAGGTAGATAGATAGATAGATAGATAGATAGATAGATAGATAGATAGATAGATATGTAGGTAAGGTCGGTAGGTAGCTAGCAGATAAAGGAACAATTAATTATGCCTCTTGAGGAACAGGGAGGTAGACCCTTGAGGGATGAAGAGCAGTTTTGAGCAGGACCAAATGAGGAACGGCAGGAGCTAAGGCTAGGGACTTAAAATGTCATAGTGGCAACTGAAAACTCCCCCAGATCTGAAGTGAGGAGAGTGTGGGCCACGTTCAAGCTCTTAAGGGCTGTGTACACCATCCTAGCAAAAAGTGGAGGCATCATTACATGGTGTTGAAGCACCTGGTTGGCTCTGAACTCAGACACATGTTCAAATTTTGGCTCTCTCACTCATTAGCATGTCACATAACCTCTCTGAGCCTGAGTGTCCTAGGACACAATTATAGTACCTCTGTAACGGATTGTGGTAGTGGGCTACATAGAATAATAAAGCCCTTAGTGCAATGCTCGCCACATTAGCAGACACGCATTTAAATGTTTGTAGTTGCTGTTGCTGCTGGATTTGATTGAATGGGCATTGGAAAGCTATTGAAAGTTATTGTTATCTTGCTCTTGTCACTGTAGATCACTGAACCTCCTTGTGCATCATCTTGAAAAGTTGTTTTGATAGTCAAACAAGGTATTATTGTAAGGTGCTAAGGACAGTGCCAGGTACATCTATGTAAAGTGCTTATCACATAATTTAATCTGCTAAGAGATAGAAGTAGAGTTTTCTCATTTTAGCGATGAGTAACTAAGTTCAGGGAAGTTAGGCTTCTTCCCTAAGGTAGTACAGCTAATTAAGTGTGGAACCGGTGTTCACCCTGTGTTTCATTTCATATTAGAGCAACTACATCTTTTTAAAAAAACTTTTTTAATGTATATTTATTTTTGAGAGAGAGACAGACAGAAACAGAGTGTGAGCCGGGGAGGGGCAGAGAGAAAGAGGGAGACACAGAATTCGAAGCAGGCTCCAGGGTCTGAGCTGTCAGTACAGAGCCCGACACGGGGCTCAACGCTCAAAACCCATGAGATCATGACCTGAGCCAAAGTCGGACACTTAACTGACTGAGCCACCCAGGCACCTGCATCTTAAAATTTGATTTTTAAAAGATAAACAAAATCCAGTCATCACAAAACATTTTTCATTTTTGTGAATTCTTGTCAGATGGTTTCTGTCCTTGCTCAGGTACAAGTAATAGTTTTTACAGAATGGCAGTCATAGCCAGCATGTAATTTTGCATTCCAGCCTTTTCTTAGCATTATATCATTTTCCATTATCCTTTATAGTCATAATGTTAAATTTTAATGGATGTGTAAAAGTACTTCAAATTGATTTCCTTAGCTTTTATCCTGCTGTTGGGTATTAGTCTATTTCCTATTTTTCATTATTATATAGTATATATTGCTCTGTAAGCATATCCCCAAATATAGCCATCTTCTTCTGTTGATTTATTTCCTTCTATAAGTTTCCAGGATCATTGGGTTTTTGGTTATAGATAGTTTTATTGTTTTTGGTATACATTGTCTAGTGCCTTCCTCCAGCAGTGTTTGGAGACCGCCAATTTCAACACTAAGATAAAGAGGTCAAATGGATAGCCTCTCCAGCAATGTGAATTTTATTTTTTAAAACTCCTGCTAATTGAATTGAGAATGAAAATGACACCCAAGGCCATTATATTTTTGGCAGGTTTTGATTATTTTCATTCTTCAGAATGGATGGTCATCTCATTAATGCCCTTTTTATGCTTTCTTGCTACTCTTGTTTTTATTATTCAATTAATAAACATTTGTTGGGTATCTGTACCAGACCTGGATTCCCTTGTTTTAGAAACAGAAGTGAAGTGAAAGATAAGGGATTTTACAGTCTGGTGGGAGAGATAAGTGGGTTAAAGACCACTTTGGCTTTATGTGATAAGGACCATGATAGGACTACATATAGTAGGGATGCAGAGGGCAAGGAAGAACAAACTTCTTGAATGGAATAGCTCGAGTCACTTTGAAAGAGATACAGATGCTGTATGTACACATGCGTGTGTGAGTGTGTTTAGCAGGCAGATGCAGATACATGTATGTGGACAAAAATCTGGGGGTGTGTAATGTTTGGTCAGCATTATCATAGGATGACAAGAGGGACGCTTGCCCAAAGCTAGAAGCACTGACAAGTAAGGAGCCAAAGTCGCAGCAGTGCGGTAAAAGAATGGAAAGAAAAGGGCAGTGAGGTGGGAGGAAAATCAGAGGATAGCTGTGGGAGGAGGGAATGTGAAGAAGGCAGGAGTGGTAAACCCAGCGGACAACAGAGTGGGGGAAGTAGCTGTTGAATTGAGCTGTTAGCATTGGTAACCTTGATGGAAGGAAACAGTCGCTGTGCCTTTTTAAAAAAACAGAGTGAGCCCGATATTCTTTTATCTTTCAGTGTTACTCAGAACATAAAGACCTGTCCCTGTGTGGGATGCAGCGTAGTAGAGAAAGGAGTCTGTGCTTCAGGGTCAAATAGACCCCAGTTCAAATCATGGCTTTGCTACTTACTAGCTGGGTGACCTTGGGCAACTTTATGATCTTTACAGTGTCTTTGCCTTTACGTAAACTCTTTACTTTTACATTATCTTACAGGCTCTTAGCATTAAACGAACTGATGCCTTTAAAATGCTTAATGCAATGCCTGGCAATAATAGGTCCTCTGCAAATAGTAGTTGCTATAATGATCATTATTATCTCAAATGTACTAGTGATTATTTTTAAACATACGCTGTACCCGCTGTGTTTTTCTAGTCGTAACTAGTCATAGCGGAACAGGAGAGTGAAGTGGCTAACAGCTGGGTTAGAATGCCACTTACTTAGCTCTGGGCCTTGGGCAAGTTACTTTATCACTCTGGGCCTCAGTTTCCTCATCTGTGAAATGGAGACAATACTAGCACCAACCACATAGGTTTATTTTAAGGATTAAAATAGAACGCCACATGGTAAGCACTGTTTCAGTGATAGCTTTGATGATGATGATGATGATGATGATGATGATGATGGCTACCTCTTTGGACAAAGTAACTATATTTTAAGAATATGAGTCATTCTGTGCCTTCTGATGTTTCCTCTTTATCTTTACCCTCTCCTTTTCCCATACTTTATTAATTTATTCTGAGGATCTTAAAATTATTTTTTCTTTCTCTTGACGTTTCATTTACATTTCTTTTTTCTTTTTTGTTTCAATAATTTCATCAGTTATTAGATTTGTCAAAATCATTACTTAGGATTTTTCTTTATGGTTCTTTTTTTATCTATAGCTGTCTTCCTCAGTCAGTGGTCTTGCTGAATGGAAAATTGACTTCCTCTGACTTTTGTAGAAATGGTATTGAGATGATACAGCCTTCCTAGCATGCAGAAGCCATTTAAATATTCTTGTAGGTTTCAGGGGCGCCTGGGTGGCTCAGTCAGTTGAGCGTCCGACTTTGGCTCAGGTCATCTCACAGTTCGTGGGTTCGAGCCCCACATCGGGCTCTGTACTGACAGCTCGGAGCCTGGATCCTGCTTTGGATTCTGTGTCTCCCTCTCTCTGTGCCCTTCCCCCATTCACATGCTGTCTGTGTCTCTCAAAAATGAATAAACGTTAAAAAAAATTTTTTTAAAGGGGCACCTGGGTGGCTCAGTTGGTTAAGCGTCTGACTTTGGCTCAGGTCATGATCTCACAGTTCATGGGTTCGAGCCCCACACCAGGCTCTGTGCTGACAGCTCAGAGCCTGGAGCCTGTTTCATATTCTGTGTCTCCCTCTCTCTCTCTCTCTGCCCCTCCCCTGCTCACGCTCTGTCTCTGTCTCAAAAATAAATAAACATTAAAAAAATTTTTTTTTAATTTAAAAAAACATTAAAAAAATATTCTTGTAGGTTTCATACACACACACACACACACACACACACACACACACACACAGCCCCAAGCTCTTCTACTCCTGTTGTCCCACTCCTCTGTTAGATTCAATTTTTACAGGGAAAATCTGAAGCTTTACTAATTTTCACCTATTTCAAAGCGATTTGGTTTTCTGGTTTTAGACTTCAGAATGCTTTGTATCTTAAATAAGTATTCTGAGTGTATTTTTTCTTTCTTACAAAAATAACATAGAACAGAGTGAGCATTCCCAGTCTCCAATCCATAGATTTTTTTGCATTTGGCTTTGGTGTTAAGTTCTGGAAAACTGACTATTTTTTGTTGGTTCTTCTCCCCTAGAGACTCCCCTTGCTTGCCAGTTATGTCTCCACACTCTATTTTCTATGTCTATCATCTTCTCTTACCTTCTTTCCAATGTCTGATTATTTTTCAACCTTCCATGTATGTCTCTTGTATCTATTTCAGATTCACTAACTCAATTTTTCTGCAGTGTTGCTTTCAATATTTACTGTATGTGTTGATGATGTTATTTCTTCTATCCTAGAGTGAGTGCACCTTGCTGTGTTCTTGTTTCTTTTTTTTTGTTTGTTTGTTTATTTTTGAGAGAGAGAGGGAGAGAGACACAGAGCATGAGTGGGGGAGGGGCAGAGAGAGGGAGACATAGAATCCAAAGCAGGCTCCCGACTCTGAGCTGTCAGCACAGAGCCCAGTGTGGGGCTCAAACTCATGAACCGGGAGATCATGATGTGAGCTGAAGTTAGACCCTTAATTGACTGAACCACTCAGGTGGCCCTGTCTTGTTGTTTCTTAACGGGAATGTTTCTTTTTATCTCCTTGAGAATGAATAACAGCTGTTCCTGAAGATGTCTCACATGGTGTGCAATGTTTATCTCAGGGGGATTATAATTGTTTCCAAGATCTTCCTAATTTTTGTGTTTTTGGTTGTTGTGGGGGTTTTTTTGTTTTTTTTTTGTTTTTTTTTTCATTTTTCTTTTGAGCTACATAACTTTTTCATTAGGGCCACATTTTTTGTATCTATATTTTCTTAAACTGTCTCTCTAATTTTTGGAGTGTCTGCTGTACAGAAGGTGACTTTAAATCCCATTTCCACCTGTTTGGGAGACTGGGATCAGATCTGTCAGAGATGAACTCTTTTTATCTCTGCTGCTCTACCCTTTGTGAGTAATCAGCAGTGCAGTAATCTCCAGTTGAGATTGTGGATCAGACCATTTGAAAGGGGACATTTTCATCTTTCCCAGCCATGTGGTTACTGCCAATATTTATCTCCTGAAACAAAGTGGTGGAGCATTGAAAAATATTTTGTGCCATTAGTGTGATAGATTAAAAATGAAAAATTTCGTCTGGATTTTCTCAATTCTTATTATTCCTTGTGGCTGTTTGTATTTATGTATTTCGTTAGTTAGCTTTTGAGAAAATTTCATGTAAGTTCTTTTTTTTTTTTTAATTTTTTTTTTCAACGTTTATTTATTTTTGGGACAGAGAGAGACAGAGCATGAACGGGGAGGGACAGAGAGAGAGGGAGACACAGAATCGGAAACAGGCTCCAGGCTCTGAGCCATCAGCCCAGAGCCTGATGCGGGGCTCGAACTCACGGACCGTGAGATCGTGACCTGGCTGAAGTCGGACGCTTAACCGACTGCGCCACCCAGGCGCCCCTATGTAAGTTCTTTTTTAACTTAGGGAGAGAAAGTTTTCCCTTACCATTCTGATTTTTCCCAGAAGACCAGAATTTGGCATTTGATACTGGTAAACTCTAGAGTCAGTATGGTGTGGTGGCAAGGTTTGGAGAGAGGGAAATGGCTGTGGACCCTGATCCCACTGAGCTACCCATGTGACCTTGGGCCATTTACAAAATATTTCTGAGCCTCCGTCTTTTCAATTGTAAAACCATAAAAATAACACCTCCCTTACAAGATTGTTGTGAAGATTAGAAACGAGAAGCACCTACCAAGTTGCCTGGCACATGGCAGCCTCCTTATAAATGACTATTGCTCTTATTAATAGTATCATTCAGTTCAAAGAGGTGAGAAAGCAAAGTCAGTTCTATGATTATGTAGGTGTGAGTCAGAGAGTGAGAAAGCCGTGACTCCAAATTCAGTTATAGGATGGAGGGTGCCATTATAGAAAAAAACAAAAACAAAAACACTGGACCAAGAGTCAGAACAAGGAGGTTCTGCCAGTATGCCCTGTCTGTTTCTTACCACTATCCCGGTATTAAAGTTGCCTTTTGGTGTTGCTTTTTATTGCACATCTGATCATGTTATTTGCCTTTTTGGGGGACTCCTCCCTCTCCTCCCCTCCTGGCCAGGCTCCTCCCACCTAGATCCTGCACTCCTGCACTTCCTGCCCCCTCCTGCTTTTCTCTTGTCTTTCCCTTGGCCAGCTCCATCTCCCTTGTCTCAGCCCTAATGTCCTTGCCTTTGGAAGCATTCTCTCACCCCTCCAACATCCCTCCCCCCACCCCCCCACCCCCCCCACCCCCCGCCACACACACACAGATTTCCCTGTAGCGTGGAACCCTGTACCTCTCCTTTGTTACCCTTATCACAGTTGTCATTAAAGTTACTGGGTAACCATTTGCTTTAAGCCACCTCTGGTTGTCAATGTCTGTTCCCCCAGCACCTTGCTTACTGCCTAACATGTCATAAGCACTAAATAAATATTTGTAGAATAAATGAATGAATAAATGGATGAATATAATCTTGAACATATTGCTAAAGGAGGCATGGTCTTTGATTTTTAATACTTCCTATAGATCCAAGACTTACGCAGGTTGGATGCTAAGGAATAATGAATGCCTCATAAACAATTTCATAAATCATTGTTCTGACATGATATTTGCATTATTGGTTTTTTCACAAAAGAAGTTAAATTATATTGCAGTTGTTGTTTCCAGGAAGAACTTACCAACTGTGGGATTGGGGTGGGATTGGGGGTTGGTGGTGGTTGTATATGGTGTATATCTTGTCCTCAGAGATGCACCTCTTCCTCTGCCATATAGAGACTTGCCCACAGGCCATAATGCTCAGACCCATGGAGGCTGAAGTTAGTTGTAGAGAGAGTCTATCCAAGAATAGTGGGTTTCTCTGAGGGAGACCTTGCCAGGGCAATCCTGAGTCTCCAGGTTTTCTTTGAATCCCTAACACCTGGTGCCTTGCCTGGTCCACAGTAACCACTCTGAAGAGGACTGTTGAGTGAAGTGTACTTGTTTCCTTTTCTTTCCCTTGTTGTGATAATAATACATTTCATTTACATGTCACCCAGGAGTTTACAGAGCACTTTCACAGCCGCCAGCTCACTGGAACCTCACATGCTGTGAGGAAGGTACAGCAGGTATTTTCATCTCTATTTTAAACTAATTTTTAAAAGGAAAAGAAAATCTCAGAGGAGTATTCCTTGCCAACTATTGCCTGAGATTTACTTTGGAATGCGGTATGATTTAGATTTCAATTCTGTAAATGTGAGTTGCCCAGAGTTAAGGAGGCAGAAAACTCAGAGAAGAAACTCAAATCTGGGTCTTCTGATTCCTAGTGTAAGATATCAGTTGCCTCTCATCCAACTTTCTACACCATAAATTTTTTCCCTCTTTCTATCTCACCACGAAAGATGGAACGAAAAGAGGAACAGTGAAGGAAGTAGGTCTTGAGAGGAAGGATAGGTAGACTTGAAGGTCTTTTGATATTAAAGCTCAGGCATTCTCTAGGCAAAAGGGGGCCCTTGATTTTCCTTAAAGCAAATAGATGACACCAGATTTAAAAGAGTAACCGGCATTAATGTGTCCCTTCTAGAAATTCTGAGGTCCAAATCGAAGACTGAAAAGTAGAAGAGAAGTGAAGCAGAGAACAATGTAGTGTAGGAAAGTACACCCCATTCACACGACTGTGATTGCTGCTAGTGACAAAAAAGGCCTCGGGTCAGCTGTATGGGAACGCAGAAGGAGGGGTGGAGAAAACTGAACCAAATGGCTTGCATTTTGATGGCTGGTTTACTCCAGTTTTAGATGTCCCTGTTTCAGTAATGTTAAGACTCATTATCAGACTTCCAAGCACGAGGACACTAAGTTGAACCTAAAAGAAATGCCTCTGAGCTATATTCCAAAGGAGACAAAGAATTCTGGTTCTCCATAAACTATAGCCAAAGCTTAAACCAACAACGTCAGATGTTTTTGCTCTCTGAAACAGTTCCCAGCCATTTCGCAACTCCTTAGAGCATCAAATGTACAAACCACGTCAAACAGCATAATTCCTGTTGGATGTCATTTTAAATGATATTTTTTGAGAATATCAAAGAAATGGTGAATTAAGAACTTTTTTTTCTTCCTTTCCTATGAAAAAGTTAACTAAAAGCAAGTGTGTTCAATGGGTGGACTTCATTTTAATTCATTAAGCCTGTGGTTTCTTGAATGTCTCCTTAAATCTGGTTACTGACACCATCAGAGCCAAATTCCAGTCACGTCTGAAGGCTTACTATTCCTTCTCAGAGAGAAGTACAAATACAGTACAGCCCACTGATCCTGTGGACTTTGGGAGATGTACTTCAGGAATATCTTCTGACGGTTTGGCTATTGCTTCCATCACAACCTTGAGAATTTCTCATTAGCTCTGACCCTAGCAATCTACGCTGAATTAAATACTGTCTATTAATAGGATATGTTGATCATCCTACGAAACTTGAAACGGTGTGGCTCTTAGCATTAAGTTCTATTGTTCCTCCTGCTTAGTATGACATTCAATCAGTAAAAAGAACTTGTAATGGTCGTTAACCTAAGAGATGAGTAATTTTCTATCGTTTTGATGAACAGTCAACAGAGAAGATAGCTGTATGACCATGGATCCATCTTTTAGTCTCTCTGCCTTCAGTTTCTTCATCTGAAAATGAGAGACTTGAGCCAGTTGACATGGCAATAGTTAACACTTTATTATAAACATGTATTTCTCTTACATCGGGTCTTAGCATCCCCACTCCAGGGCTCTTTCAGAAGCTTTCTAGTGTCAGAGACCCAGACCCTTCTACCTTGTTGCTCTGCCATGCGCAATACACAGCTTCCATCCTGTGGTTCAAAGTGCTGCTCCGGTACCTGCCAGCAAGTCCACATACCAGCCAGTGAGAAGAGGGAAGGGGCCGGGGGGAGGACGCACCTGTTCTTTCAAAGGCATGATCTAAAAGTGACGCACAGTTTCCACCCCTTTGGCCAGGACATGGTCATGTGGTCACCCCCCACTATGAGAGAGGTGTGAGATGGCTGTCATGTCACATGGTCGTCATGTATGCTGCAGGGGATAGATCTATGAAGACAGCTAGCGGTCTCCCACAACACATCTGAAGTCCTTTCCAGTTCTAAAATAAGTGCTAGTAAGTGCAAGTTCCAAGTCTAATTCCCCGTCAACTGTGGGGAAGAGAAACGAGACCATATCCCTCTCCTGCCGGTGCCTGTTTGAAGAGCTGGTGGCAGAGGGGGCAGGTGGAGAAAGGTCCAGCAGAGGGTGACATTGTAAAGTCCTGGAGAGTAGCCTGCTGAAGTGTGTTCTTTGTGTGAAAAAACTGATTACTTTTCCTCCAAAAGGGAAAACAAAAGAAACCTATTTGTTCCTCTCTCTACTTACATGTTATAATTCAACAAGAAACAAATTAACTGGGACCTTATTTTTTTTTCTCCTTTCTTATCCAAATTTTATTTTCCTTCAGAGGGAAAATCAAGTTCGTTCCTATTGGATGCAAATTACTCATTCCCTCCCTTGCATAGCCTAGAATATGAGCTCTGTATAGCAAGGGGACATTGTAAAGGCAGACATGATATATTTGATGCCTGAATTAGATATAGGTACATGTTGTAACCTTTCAATTAAAGTGAAATAATCCTACAAAGCTCCTTTTAACAGTGTGGTAGTCACTGGGGATATTCACCAAGTCTCCTTCTGAGTCCGTGGGATAGCTTTTTGGCCCACGTGACCACATGACTTACTTTTCCTAATGGAATGAATGTAAATAGAGGTGATATGTGTCACATTTGAGGGAAAACCTTAAGAGCCAGTGTAGAACTCCATACACTGCATACCTCCTAGCATGGTGACCAGCAAAGTTCTCAGTTGCTGGTCTCTTTGAGTCTGTGTCCCTGAAGGAGGACATGACATGGTGACGTGTTGCAACACCCCTGCTGACCTGTGATGGTGAGAAATAAACCTTTGTTGTTTTAGGCCCTTGAGCTTGGGCGATGTTTGTTACCATAACAGAAACCCCTGACTTATACAAACAGAAACTAAAAAATACCCGACCAGTGGATGACAAGTAGACAGAGGCAGTTACTACTCTATTGGTGAAAGTGAAGTCGTTAAACAAAAGCCCATCATTGTTAATAAGTGCCAAATAAATAAATAAATGCCAAAGAAATCCAGTGTGTATAATGCACGCATTTAGTTTCATCTGAAAGCTTTTACCCAAATACTAGTAGCTAATGCTCAAATCATTGGCTTAATTTAGTTGTTGTCTTTCCATAGTAGTTAGCAGCAATATATTAAGTAAATGCCAATCCCTAAACTCTTATCTTTTTTTTAAATATTCTTCCTCCTCAGATTAACTTTTTTTTTTAAGTTTGTTTACTTATTTTGAGAGAGAGAGTGCAAGTGTGGGAGGAACAGAGAGAGAGGGAGAGAGAGAGAATCCCAAGCAGGCTCTGCACCAGCGGAGTGGAGCCCAATATAGGGCTCAAACTCATGAACCGTGAGATTATGACCTGAGCTGAAAGCAAGAGTCAGACGTTCAACTGACTGAAGCCACCGAGGTGCCCTCCACCAAACTCTCATCTTAATGTAACTATTAGACTATAAAATACACCAAGGTGGGGTTTTTTGTTTTTTTTTGTTTTTGTTTTTGTTTAAGATACACCAATGTTTTAAAAGAAATGGACAGACTTGTAGTATATACTTGAGTCTGGCAGTTTTCAGTATTTTGGCAAATAGAAACTTGTAATCTAGATTTGGGGAAAGTTTATTATGCTATAAAGCTCTATTGGTGGTTTTGATGTCCTGAAATGTAGAGCAGAAACAGTGACTTTCTGACCTGTAACCTGTGAATGGTATTACCACAAACAATGTAAATGCTGTCATACTAGTTTTTTCTCCAAATGTTTATCATTTTTAACCATTTATAAGATGTGTCAAAGTATACTTGTAAATTTAAAAATAACTTCTAAAAGTTATTTTATTTATTTAAAAGTCTGTTCCAAAAACAAAGTATAGTAGCTAACATTTATTGCATGCTTCCTATTTACCAAATATCCTAAAGGATCTACATAAATTATCTCGTTCAATCTTTGTAAGAGTCCTCTTGGGCATGCGAAAACTAAGGCACTGAGAAAACTAGGAAATTTACGGATGCCCACGTAGTCGGGAGTGAAGGAATTGAGATTTGAACCTATGTTGTATGGCCCCCCGAGCCTCCGTTTATATCCACAAGGTCATTCTGCCTCCTGGAGGGGGTGGGGGGGGGAAGTCCTGGAGGTACCTGTGTCCCTTGCTGATTTTGCCTAACTGCATATGTAGAGGTGCCACCGAATAGAGATTACACTTCCTTCTCATTTTTTGACAACAACCAGTGTGTGATTCCCCTCCCCCCCCATCCTGAAATGCTAGTTTTATTTATTTGGTTTTTTGTTCATTGACTTACTTTAAGTAGACATCTGAAAAAGACTAACTTGGAGCATCATCCTAAGCGATTATGCTCCTTATGATCATTGGAAGAAGTAGCCTTGACCAATGGATCTCCTGCCTGTCTGGCTGGCTCTTCCCCATCCCAGAAGATAGAATTATAACCTCGCTTTTTTTAGGTCCAAGACTAGGACTTGTCTGGATGTCTTCAGGTGACAGAATAAGGGTATGAATCTCGTGCTCAGACCCTAGCAGAACTGACAGGGAGAAAACATCAGATCCTTCGGTGTTTACTGAGACCTCATCGTGGTTCCCTGTTGGTGTTGAGGGCCCAGAGATCCAAAATTATTCATCAGTGTTCTCCAGTTAAAACTTTAAAAGCAGTGCCTGGCTCTCTTCTTATGCGTGATCAGCAGAGCAGACCTGGCAGTCCAGGCGGGAAGCTCACGATCTTGGTTGGCTTTTGAGAAAGGTGTGCCGAGGTGTGCGTCTTCACTTAATAATCTGGAAGCCAGAGTGTTTCGCAGGCTGATGTGCAGGGTTGCTCAGTCAGCACCGCCCCAACTTGAACGGGAAGGTGACAGCATTCCACGTGGCTTCTAGCAGGTGTGGCGTGTCAGCTTGGCCAGCTATCCTTTTACAATTTCTTAAGATCAGAAATTCCTGAATTTGCTGAAGTTGAATGTTCTGGGAGAAGAGGGATGATAGTGATTAATGGCCTGAACTGTGCTCCTGTTTTTGCTTTCAGGCAAATTCTTCCTCCAAACAGGGTGCAGTCTTTAGCTTATCAGCATGTTAGTGTCACAACATGTTGGGAGGCTCGTCAGTTTAGGTACTTATAGCTAGATAGATAACTGATCTCAACTGCAGATCTTGCCAGTTGTGGGAATCCTGAGGTATAGGACAGGCGATTCATGTAATACACTAACAGTGAACACTGTGTGCCGGGCATGATTCTAAGCCCTTTACATGCATTAACTCATTCAGTACTGGTAACAAGCTATGGAGAAGATGCTTTTGATGTCCCTACTCTACAGATACAGACATTTTAAGCACTGTGGGACATGCAACCCATAGAAGATGGAGCTGGATTCAAACCCAGGCTCTCTAGTGCTAGTAGTGAGAATGGCACATCTAATCACACAAAAGTAGGGTTCACTGGAAAATGGTAAATCATGAATCATGGGATCAATGATGTTTCAGAGGAAGGAAAGATGTATTTTAGCAAAATACAATTTTTTTTGTTATCGGAAGGTACCTGGCAAGCAGGTCCAAATTCTGAGCTGCTACTGGATGAGACACTTCCATGTGGGAGAATCCTGTATGACCTCTGCTTGGGGAGTTAGTAGAGTTTGCGGATACCGTAACAGAGTGTTCGTAAATCTCTTTGGGGTGCATGCCACGTGTGGAACGTGTAGCAATGGCAAGACAGGGGTGATCATCTTTGTGTTCGCCCGAGGATGATTCAGACCTTCAGTGAGAAGGAGTAAATGGGCTGTAAATGGGCCCAGAGCTCCTGCCAGTGCTCAGAGGCTGCTTCCGTCCCATGGCCGCAGCATCCTAGGGAGGAAAGACAGATACAGTTCCATAGCCTTATCGAAAACTCTCTTCAACTGTGAGCAGGGGGAATGCTTCAGAAGATGACAGACACTGTGTAGTAAGACTAAAATGTCCTCCCATCCAAACCTTGGAGAACCGAGAGCATGGCAGCCATCCTTCCTTGGTTAATAAGAGGGCCAAGGGTCACTGAAAGTGCAATCTCACGCTGGTCAGCGGCCCACACGCACCAGTGCAGGGGAGGGAGCCCTCCCTCGCTCAGGAAGAACATACACGCAAGCTGGTATATGGTGAGGTATGGCTGGAGCCTGTCACAAGCCCATGACCGTGGCAAGACCAGCACGGCCAACTCCTGTCAGGACCAGGTGGGTCAGAAGCTGCCCATTAGATGTATCCCTGGAGCAGGGCAGAGCAGCAAGGAAAGTTCAGTGCCCTGTTGCCCACCCTGGGTTTCTCTGCCAGGAAAACTGAAGGGGAGACATAGGGGTCCCAGCGAGTCTCCTGAGAGGAGACCCTGTTTTTACCCACATCCTTCTATTATCCTTCCTCAGACCAGTGTAGCCTAGGGGAGCAATAGTGATCGTTACATTGTCATCTGCTTGTCATATACTAAGTGAGAAGTCAACTACAGCTGACCCTTGACAACATGGGTTTGAACTGTGTGAGTGCACTTAGAGGAGGACTTTGGGGGATAAATATAATGCAGTACTATAAATGTATTTTTTCTTCCTTATGATTTGCTTAACAGCATTTTCTCTAGCTTACATTATTGTAAGAATACAGTATATAATACATATATCATATGAAATACGTGTTAACTGTTTATGTTATCCATAAGGCTACCAGGCTATTATCAGTAGGCTATTAGAAGTTAAGTTTTGGGGGAGTCAAAAGTTATATGCAAATTTTCAACTGCATGGGGAGTCAGCACCCCTAACCAACTCATTGTTCAAAGGTCAACCTTAATTCCCTTAATAACCATACAAAGCCTTCTACCTTGCTCGTTGATGTGATTAAAGTGAACATTTGATATCATCTGCAACCAGTCTGTCTTGCTTTTCAATCCTAGATACTTGGATATTTAGGAACACTTTCTAGAATTTCCCTGGTGTATGTCCACTGTATCATTACAAAGAAATAGGTTTGTTCTTTTTTTTAATTTTTTTGTAATGTTTTTGTAATGTTCTTGCTATTTATTTTTGAGAGAGAGAGAGCACAATTGGGGGAATGCCATAGAGAGAGAAGGGGACAGAGGATCTCAAGAGGGCTTCGTGCAGACAGCAGTGAGCCCAGTGTGGGGCTTGAACTCACAAACTACGAGACCATGACCTGAGCCAAAGTCACACGGCAAGCACCCAGGCACCCCAGATTTGTTGTTCCAGAAATAGTTTTTATGACTTCTGGCAGGAGAAACCAATATATTTAATAATTTAGTGAAATGTCATCAAGAATAAGGTTTATTTTTTTAAATAGCCAAATATGCATTTGTCTTTCTTGTGCAGCTTGGGTGTGGCAGCGGGAGCCCTGTGATGAAGACTGGTGCTCTTCTCTAGCACGAGTGTGATTTCTGCTTTTCTCCAACGTCACTGAGTTACAATCCCCTCTCTAGCTTTTTATAACATATAAAGGATTTGTCCCAAAACCACTCATTCTCACTGGCAACTGAAGCCAAATAAGACTGAGTTGAGCTTACGTTTGATTTGAGACTGCTGTGATGTTTCCTTCAAATAGTTTTTGAAAATACGGACATTTAGATCCCATTTGATCCCACTCACTCAGTTTTTATTTTTAAAATTCTGGTTCAGAAACACTAAAACAGAATTAATATTTGGATTTTGATCACTTCTAATTTAGGGCTCCTAGCTTGAGATTCAAGGTCATGCCTATTGTTACAATTACTTAATGTTCTGTGCATTTTTGAGAAATTAATCAAAACCAGATGCTTACTTCCACTCCCAGACTCAACTCCAGTGGTTATTACTTTTATAAAATTAATCATTTGATAGAAATTTTAAATAATTACATAGCGGCTTGAAGGTTGAAGTGCAGTGGCCCACAGTCTCTCATTTGTAATTAATCATTTGGAACCCTACAATGCACCTTTTGCATTCTGGTGATGCATGGTATGTGTCCAAAAGAACTTTTGTATTTTTTTTTTTACTTGTATTATTTCAGAGAGAGAGCACAAAAGCAGGGGAGGGGCAGAGAGGAAGGAAGAGAGAGAATCCCAAGCAAGCTCCATGGATTAATGCAGACCCCGACATGGGGCTCAATCCCATGACCCTGGGATCATGATCTGAGCTGAAATCAAGAATTGGACACTCAACTTACTAAGCCATCCAGATGCCCCAAAAGAACTTTTGAAATGAAAGAAACACATCATTTCCATCCTAGGCTCAGGGTCACGTACAACAACCCACGTACCGTGTGGGAGAGGACGACACAAGTATGAGAGCCAGGAGGCAGAAATTCTTGGAGGTCCTCTTGAAGGCTACCAACCACACGTGGCCACTTTAAAATGAACAAAAACCTGAGCTGTATCATCGCCCTGAATGGCTATCTCTGTGTTAAATGAATTATGATGCATCAAACTCTGGAATGTGCTACAGGTTTTTAAAAAATGAATAAGATTGGGTGCCTGGGTGGCTCAGTCAGTTAAGCTTCCAGTTTTGGCTCAGGTCATGGTCTCACAATTCATGAGTTCGCAAGCTCTGTGCTGACAGTGGGGAGCCTGCTTAGGACTTTCTGTCTCCCTCTCTCTCTGCCTCTCTCTGTCTCTCTCTCTCTCAAAATAAATAAACAAACTTTTTAAGAAAAGAATAAGGTCTATATATACAGATATGAAAATATCCCTAAAATATACAATGAAATAAATAAAGAATTATGGTAGAGAAAACTGTACGCAATGATATGTAGATTTTTTATAGCATATATGTAATCTGGTATAGCATATTTTTTTTTCTAGAATTAAAAACTCTGACCTGTGATTGCCTTTCATCATCTTCCCTCCCTCAGTTTCCCTATTGAGTAATTTTTAAAATTTAGGATTGAGGCACTAATGTCTGCACTAACAGTCCTGTTGCCCTGCCCCCTCAGCACCAGGGCCCTGCACCACACAGATCGTTCTTTTCTAAGTCCCTGAGACCTGCAGGAGTTCCTGGCCTCAGCTTTTCATTTGTAGCCTGTTTTCCTGTAGTGTAGTACACTGACTGAGTGACACATAGAGGCTTTCTGCCTCAGTGCCTTCAGCTAACTGGGCAAGAATTTTTATTTCAATAAATTTAGCATGTTTCAAGATGCCTGGTCTACCTGGAATCTCATGAGTCATTAGATTTTTGTCTCGCTTAGGTTTCCTCCCAGCTTGCTTTCCTGTCTGAAACTCCCTTTATTCCCAAGCAAGCTCTTGGTGTACTACTGGCCTAACTCTGCTTTCTTCTAGAAGCAGCATGTTTCTTTCTAGCCCTAGGGTGAAATGCTTCGGTGAAAATTCTGCTTTAAGGTACAAAGTCTATCTTTGGGTCTGCCCACTTCTACTTATTATCTGTTGAGTCCTCATTTATTCAGTAAGAGTAAGTAAACTTGCTAGATACTTCTATTGCCCCCCAAGTCTGGCCATTTCTTCCACTGCAGCACCTCCATGGCACTCCTTTTTGTTAATTCATTCCACAAATATGCATACAGCACCTCTTCTATTCCAGACACGGTGTTAGAGACTGGAAGTAGGATCTTGGCAGCAAAAAACCCATGGTCCCTGCCCTAAATGGATCCTACTGTCTAGTGGGCAGGTCACCACTACCCGACTGAACATAGGAAGCAGTGACTGCGGACCGATCAGGGCTGTGAATGAGAAGTCCACTTGCAAATGTAAAGCAGGAAGACTTGCAAGGCCAATGGTAGTGCCTTTGGGCAAATTGGAAAAAGCCATCTCCTCCGGGTAGACAGATTAAAAGGTGGCCCCTCCAGCTAGATGCACACAGTGGGCACACAGTGTAGCAGATGGATGGAGGATTTTTTGGTTCACACAGAGGAATCTCTTTCTCCAGGCAGGTACAGCCCAGTACCAGGGCACATGACTTGGACAGGAGAGCAGCCTTCCTCCTTCCCCCCGCCTTGATTAGGAACCCTTATTTAGAACACCTTCAGCCCAATCAAATCTGGAGGATCCAGGCAGCCCTGAGATAGGACCTGAAGAATAAGTAGGTGTTAACTGGATGATGGAAGGCTGGGGGGGAACCATCAGGAGTCTTCCAGGCAGGGGAAACCGTGTGACAGTCCCCAAAATAGGACAGAGCCTGGGATACTTCAGGAACTGAGACTAGAGAAGGAGAGTGAGGGTAAAGGTGGGTTGAGATGAAACCAGAGCAGCTGAAGGCCTCCAGACCAGGCAGGGGAGGCTGTCCTTGCATGAGTCAGCAGGCCCAGATGGAGGATGGCCTTGAATGCCAAGCTAAGGAATTTGAATTGGAGTACCATTCTTCCATGTAGATAGGGTCTGAATCATTGTGCCTTTTTGTCAAGTATAATCGGTCTCTGTTCATTTGCATTTGTAATTATGATCCTGCTTCCTTGCCAATTAAAGAGACACATAAACTTACGTCTTCCTCTCTTAAAAAACTGCAGATGGCATGCGTGCTCAAGACAGGCTCTGGGGCTTGCTGCAGGGAACACGGTCTCTGAGAACCACAGGGAGGGAGGAAGTCTAGAAAATCGTAAAGAAGCTCTGTTCTTTTCCCCATGACTGGCACACCCGTGTATACACACAAACATGTACAACCACTGGAATGTTCTCTCCCACATACAAAGCTGAGGAAATAAAGCCAAATGTGTTTGTCTGTTTTATTTTGGCAGCATTTCAGGTATTTAAAATTTTAGCTAACATCTTACGTTAATTTAAAAACTTGAATAGGTTAAATGAACCTATCCCATCATTTATGAGGAGAATGATCAAAATGAATATGTTGATTCTCTAGGAAGATGATGTGGGTAAATATCAGAAAAGAACCTCTCAGTAAGGAGTGTTTGACGCTCATAACAATCTGAGATGTTGACCTAGGACATCAGAATGTGCAGCCGCAAGGTTGGTGAGTCATGTGACTGGAAAGAGACACCTGCTCCTGCTGCCTCATCAGCACCCACCCTGGTGGCCCCTGCCCCTGCTGACTGCGGCTGGAGGTGGTTACGGCCTTGAGAAGGCCGTTACTCTCTGCTGGGCCTCATTCCTTGCTCCCCACTTCACCCCTCCTGCAGGCAACCTAACAGGGTCTGTTCCCCAAAGTGCTGCTGACACCCTCTGCTAGCACATCTGCTACAGGCTCTGAAGGAGAGAGGGTCAGCAGCTACCAGGTGCTGATCAGGCAGGTTAAAAAGGTGCCTTCTGGTTAAAAGGGTGGTAGTTGATCTCCCACCTCCCACACACACACACACACACACACTCGCGCGTGCAGGCACACGTGTGCACACACAAACCCACTCTAGGGTGGGCTCATTAAATTGGCCCCAAAACAGGAAGTGAACCATCAATCTACAGGGCCTGACCCCACTCAGTGTTTCAGTGGGAACTTTCATGTCTTTATTTGTTTGACTCACACTCATCACAGATTCATTATAGGAGTCTACATGGGGGGGTACCTGGAATATACATTGAATACTTAGCCAGTTCCTAAGGCTGTAGGCAGAATTCTGTGAGTCTATGAACTTGAATGAGAAAAAAAATTAGTTTTTTATTTTTCACTAACCTTTAAAATTTAAACCTCTCATTAGTGTAAGTGTTTAGGATGTCTTCCTCTGGAAGCATTCCAGCATTCCTCTGAATTGTAAGGTGTGTAGGAAACAACATGCTAACTATGAATGTAGGCAACAAACCAGTAACAGTACCTGTTTCAACAATAGAAATCACAGGTGTTTTCATATTATGTTAAAGTTATTATAGCTCTTGTGTTAAAGTTGTTGAAATATTAATGCTCATCTTGCTTCAAAATTGCCATAGTTATCAGATCCACTAATAATATATCTTTTTATTTAATACATTAGCAAAGAACATATGTTGCTATGCCATACATTTTTTTCCTAAAGATATTTTGGTAACTATTTTATCATAACTTTTGTCCTTTATAACCCTGTGCATTTATTTTAAGAATTTAAGAAGAGAGAAGAGAAGAGGCATGTAAGCTTTACCAGGTTGCCAGAGAGGGGGTCCGTGGCACAAAAAAGGTTAAGAACCCTTGGTGGGGTGGAAAGTCTTTGCTTTCGAGGCTCAAATTCTGCTCCGTCACCATAGAATTCATTGTACCCACTGAGCCTCAATTTTGTCATCTGCAAAATGGTCTAGTAATAGTGATGGTTTAGGTGAAGTAAGTGAAAATGTCAGTCAAGGGAAAGGGCTTTGTCTTTTCCCTCTAGTAATAGTGAAAAGTGTGAGGCTCATTGAGAGTACTTTGCTTTGCTTTTAAATTGACAAAGTAGCATCACTAAGAAATCACGTCACATCCCCAAATCTGTTCCTTTGCATTTTGTTTTCTCTGTCAACAGCAGTGTTTTAAAACATAATTCATTTATATTTAAATATGTATATTAAATATAGAAAGTGAGTATATAAACACTAACATTTTTACCTTTTTAGTTGTTGCATTTTACATATTTTAGTCCCTAGTTTTCTGTTAAGGAAATAACATTGCATTCCTTACCCATTCTCAGCCTGTGAAATAATATTCTTGTGGGCTTGTTTCCTTTTGTTTGATTGCTTTTGTGATGCATAAAAACTCATGTGTGGAGCAGCAGGGAAGGTACTCTCAACCAGGCAGTTTTGGAACATTACTAGCAGGTGTTTTTATTCCCTAGTCCATCACTTTTCTTTTTAATGAGAAATGTATTGGTAAAGTCTCCAAATGACTAGTTTTTCTATTTATTTTCATGTATCACATGTATTTCATGTAATTGTAAATAAATATATATGTCATTGAAAAGATCTAATCATATATATATATATGTATATATATATATACATATATATATATATATATATATATAATGCTTTCAGAACTATGGTGAAAGGCAAAATACAGTATTTGATTGGAGATGTGCATGGATATTTTTCAGTAAGGTACCAGTAACCATTGTGTGTTATTGTAAAAAACAAATAATAGAAATAAAATGTCTAAAAATTTAAAAGATCTCAGTATCAAGGAGACCATATGGTGCTAGACCTGTTACTGTCTATTAAAAAAGGGGGCGGACACCTGGGGTGGCTCAGTCGGTTGAGTGTCCCGACTCTTGATTTTGGCTCAGGTCATGACCTCATGGTTGGCAGGATTGAGCCCTGCATTGAGCTGTGCACTCACAGCATGAAGCCTGTTTGGGATTCTCTCCCTCCCTCTCTCTCTGCCCCTCCCTGCCCTGTGCACTCATGAGCGCGCGCGCACACACACACACACACACACACACTTACTCTCTCTCAAAATAAATAAACTTAAAAAAGAAAAACATTTGGAAGGAAAGCAATTTGTTTTAATTTTGTGGACTACCCAATTTTCTTCACCCAATTAAAAAAAAGGCAAATTATAATGCTGCCCGCAGCATATTTGCTAAATTTCTTGTAGCTGCCTTATTAATTTAGTCTGGCAGGACTGCTGAGCCAGAAGTGTGGCAGTAACTAGATCTGGCTATCCAGAAGTAAAGTCTCTTCTGGTTTTATAAAGACCAACTTACTAGACTTGGTTAAACCGTAACTGGCTTTGAAAAGCTTGAGATAGCCAGTTACTGACATAATGAAAGAGATAGATTTTGTTTCCAGCTTTATTGAGGTGTAATTGACAAAATTTGTGTGTATTTAGGGTATACAGTATGATTTAATATATGTATACATCGTGAAATAATTATCAGAATCAAGTTAACACATCCATTACCTCACCCAGTCACCTTTTCTTTTGTAGTGAGAACAAAGATTTATTCTCTTAGCAAATACAGTGTACAATACAATATTATTAACCATAGCCCACATACTATACATTAGATCCCCAGAATGCATTTATTTTATAACTGAGAATTTGAACCCTTTCCCCTATCCCCAAGCCCCCCAAAAGATATCTTCTGATAACAAAATAGTTTGGAACAGGATAGCTGTGAAAAGTATTTAAAAAGCAATGAAAAAGAACTTGCTATCTCAAGTATTAAAACGTATAATAAAGCTACAATAATTAAAACAGTGCATTAAAATACACACAGACACACACACACACACACACACACACACAAGTATATAATCACTGGAATACAGCAAACCAGTGGAGGAGGAAATGGATTATTCAGCAAACCACATACCAGAATAAACTCTAGAAGATTAGAGAACTATATGGGTTTTTTTTTAATAGTCTTTTAAAATATAGGAGAAAGAAGTAGGTGAATATTTAACCAGTACTAGAATGGAGAAGGATTTTGAAATCTAAAAGCAGTGGAAGAAACCACAAGGGAAAGAATTATTTTATTTCATCATGTTTTAGTAAAGATTATGAGTATAAGGAACTAGAGTAACTCCAAATACCACAAATAAATGGAGGGTGTACTGAGAAGAAGCTCAGATTAATCCAGGGACAAGGATTGTGGTTGGGCGGGTTCTTCCCAAGGGTGAGACAGAGAAGCCACTCTGGATTCTGGAAGGACCAGAAGTCTGAGTGCTGAATCTGAGCTCAGTCACATAACCTGTGTGTGTCTGCTTCCTTCTGGGCAGGAGCAAATTCTCTGACAAAAGGATGTTAGTTGGACAGAAAGGGGCTCTGGGCAGGGCAGGGATGAATTATGCCTAATATATTCAAATTTGAAATTCCTTAGGTCAAGAAGTACAGTAAACATTTAAAAGGTAAATTTCACTGAGTAAAAAAAATTTTCAACAAATATTACAGAGAAAAAGATTCAATGTCTTTAACATAGAAAGTGTTTTTATAGGACAATAAGGATTTTCTAATAATCCAATTATTTTTAAATGAACAAAAGACATGAATAGGCAGTCTGCCAAAAAAACAAAAAACAAAAAAAAAAACAAGCAAATAGTATGCACAGAAGTGGAGAAGTAATATTAACCTTATTACTAGCCAAAAAAACACCCACAAACAAACAAATAAACAATAAAAGCAGGTTTGGGGGGCACCTGGGTGGCGCAGTCGGTTAAGCGTCCGACTTCAGCCAGGTCACGATCTCACGGTCCGTGAGTTCGAGCCCCGCGTCAGGCTCTGGGCTGATGGCTCGGAGCCTGGAGCCTGTTTCCGATTCTGTGTCTCCCTCTCTCTCTGCCCCTCCCCCGTTCATGCTCTGTCTCTCTCTGTCCCAAAAATAAATAAAACACGTTGAAAAAAAAAAAAAAAAAAAAAAGCAGGTTTGGGGCACCTGGGTGGCTCAGTGGGTTAAGCGTCTGACTATGGCTCAGGTCATAATCTCACAGCTCATGAGTTTGAGCCCTGCGTCAGGTTCTGCGCTGACAGCTCACAGCCTGGAGCCTGCTTCAGATGCTGTGTCCCTCTCTCGCTCTGCCTCTCCCCTGCTCATGCTCATGCTCTGTCTCTGTCTCTTTCAAAAATAAACGTTAAAAAAATTATTTTTTAAAAAAAGCGGGTTTAAGAAAATAACAATTTTTTTTGGCTAGGAGATTTACATTTTTTTGTACCATTTTGCGGTTGTGTACGTGGTTGTGGTTTTTGGTTGCTGTTGTTTTTGAGAGATAGAGTGGGGGAGGGGCAGAAGTCGAGGGAAAGAAAGAATCTTAAGCAGGCTCCACACCCAGTACGGATCTCCGTCTCGCCACTGACCATGAGATCATGACAGGAGCTAAAATCAAGAGTCTGACGCTTAAAGGACTGAGCCACCCAGGTGCCCCTGTGTGTTTAAAATCATGTTGCCAATTCTAGCAGAGGTAGGGTGGGTCAGATGTTAACATTTTTCTGCTGATGGTATAAATTGTTACAACTTTTCTGGATGAAAATATTTTGAGCCATGAAGATGCTCATGTTATTGATCAAATTATTATTCTAAGAAGAAGGAAGTCAAAGATATATATAGAGAGAGTTATTGCAACATTATTTGTAATGGTGGAAATCTGGAAATAACCTAAATTTCCAATATTACCTTTAGAGTTACTTAATGGCTTATCCATATAATGAAATATTAAAAGCCATTAAAAACCATTACATAATTCCAGTTTGGCAGATAAACTGGGAGAGAAAAGAAAAGAGAAACAAAGAGATGTAAAATGAACATAGGAAACATTCCAAGTTGTTAGTGGCACTCTGGAGGTAACAAGTGATTTATTTTCTGCAATGAAAATATTACTTTGGTTATCAGAAAGACAACAACAATGACGTATTTGGCATTTACACGAAAGTAAAATAGACATTTTTATCATTTGGCCTAGAGAAGGGACATACCTGCTCAGGACAGAAGTAGCTTTCATATATTTTTCATATTAGCTTAAAAGAATTCAGGGGCGCCTGGGTGCCTTAGTCGGTTAAGTGTCCAGTTCAGCTCAGGTCATGAGTTCGAGCCCTACATTGGGCTCTGTGCTGACAGGTCGAAGCCTGGAGCCTGCTTCAGATCCTCTGCCCCCCTCTCTCTCTGCCCCTCCCCTGCTCGTTCTCTCTCTCTCTCTCTCTCAAAAATAAACATTAAAATAAAAAAAAAAATTAGGTTAGAGGGACGCCTGGGTGGCTCAGTCAGTTAAGCATCCGATTCCTGATTTCAGCTCAGGTCACGATCTCCTGGTTGCTGAATTCCACCCCGAGTGAGGCTCTGCGCTGACAACCCAGAGCCTGGTTGGGTGGGATTCCTTTCTCTCTCTCTCTCCCTTTCTCTCTGCCCCTCCCCTGCTCACATGTGCGTGTTTGCACGCTCTCTCTTTCTCTCTCACAAAATAAGTAAACATTAAAACAAGTAGAATTAAACTAGAGAATCCATTTCCAGATTTTCTTGGTCCATGCCTAGTACTCATAATAGTTGCTCAGTAAATGTCCACAGCACATTCAAATCCCAAATCTCTGTACATGTCCAGAGGGCCCCAAAGCCTGCTGAAGAGATCTCCTTGATTTGTTAATGCAGTCTGGGTGCAGCTTTTCATAGATACCAGGATAAGGGAAGATGTATTTTATTGTTTCAGATTAAGAAAAAACATTTAGCTTTAAACTCTGTTGATAAATCTTAGAGGAACAAACTGATTCCGTTTTTTCCTTGAGAATGCCTGCTGAGTTTCCATGAATAATCCTAGGCTCAGAAGTTATTCAACAGACTCTTTAAATAATTTTAATTAAACAAAAGTTTAGAATTCACATAAAGTACATCCGAGGATTTATTTATTCTTATATCAAAAAAAGTCAATACCTATTTAACATTTGTCCGACTCTGTGCTACACATTTTAAATGCATTGTTTTTACTCCCATTTTACAGAAATAGAGGCTTGAGAGTCAAGTTAATAATTGGTAGCTTTGAACCCACCTGTTATCACACCCCATTCATTCATTCATACAGTGGCTAAAACAGACATCAAGAAAGTCTATGGTTAGCAACAATTTGTAAACTTTAGTTTATGGCACACTTCCTTTGCATCATAATTCATAAAATAAAATCCAAAAACAATAAAAATCATGAGAAGTTCATTAAAAATTTCTTATAACTTAAACTGGACTATAATAGGATTTTTTTAATTGAATGATTGGAAGATTCTTGAAAATGGAAACAAAAAATGAGGCTTTTTATTGTTCACTATAAAATCCAAAAGTATATGTGTCTGTGTATATATCTGACAAAAACATAAACATTTCCCTAACTCCGGAGACTTTGACTTTTTCCACCAACCCCCACTCTGTATTATCCTGTTGTATTTTCTTCTTACTACTTCTTACCACCTGGCTTCATAGTATTGATGTGTTTGCTCATCTTTTATTGCCTTTCCCTTCACTAGAATGAAGGCTCTATTAGGGTATGAGTCTTTGTCCTTTTTCCCCTGCTGAACATCTAGAACAATGCCTGGCACATTGCTACTCCTCAGTTTAATTTATATGGAATAAATGAATGAACTAATGGATGAATGAATTTCTCTGCCTCTATGAGCTATGTGGGAGCAGGATCCTTCCCCACCACATTGGGGTTCCTGAGCTATTCTTGGGATTTCCAGGAGATATCTGACAGGTGACTTTGCACACACTGCCCAACACTACCATTGGCCACTACCAGTCTCTCTACCCTTCACCCACCCTACTCTGGCTTCCTGTGGGATCTGCTGTCAGACCCTTAGACCCCTGTATCCTATCTGTTGTGCCAGGCAGAGGCCCCTCTGAGCTACTACTGATGTCTGCATGGGCACAGTCCCTCAGGGTCCGGCTGAGGGCACAGATGTCCGTAGCCAGATGCTGCTGCTTTCACTGTGGGAGAATCCTAAGCAAAGTCCACTCACTGTTCCATGGAACTATGCCATGAGTCTTCTCTGCTGGTGTGGTAATGAGCACATACACACAGTTACATGCACACACACATGCACGCATACACTCACACCCACGTGCAAAAGACATCTGTTACCTTCCTACCCCTGAGTTTTGGACCAGAGCTACTTTGTGTTCCCAAATTTTTCTCAGGTGTTTTTTTTTTTTTTTTTTTTGGTGAAACCTCCCTGTCTGATTTTACTCCCAGGACAGGGACTGGGACTGGAGAGGGGATGGGAGCAATGGAGGTGGGGTGGGGGTGAGGGGAGTGTGTGAGGTGAGGTGGGCAGCTTGACTGAATCAAAAGTTCTGAGTGAGGAAAAAGCCATCACTGCATCCCTCCAACCCAGAGCCATTCTTCTGACTTAGCTAACAAGCCTCTGGCAGGAAAAATAATTTCCCCGGAGGCAACTTGGTGCTTCATGCAAATTGTCCCTGTGTGGAACAGCCTCCTGGCCTTCAAGGCCATCTGGACACAATGGACCCCTGAAGTGAACTCACTGTAGCCCCAGGCTAGGATGGCTGCTAGAGGGAGATAAAGCTTTGCTGCTTCCTTTCTGCTTTGTTTTGGACTATATTCTAGAAAGGTACCTAAGAAATGATACCGAATTAGTAATTGCTCACACACACACACACACACACACACACACACACACACGCAGTGTGCACCACAATATATATTCTCGGGGGGGGGGGGGTATTTGGCCTCCTGGACAAGTAAACTGAGGCAGATGAGAGTTGGCAGCAGTGGTAGGATTCCAGTCTCCCAGCCTGAGAACAGGAATCTGCAGTGTCTGTTGATACGCATGGCCTTGTACTGCGTGCGCCCCTTGCATTTTGACAACTTGTATCCAAAAACCTGTTCTTGCTTCCAGAGCAGTCACAGAGCCCCTGCAGGCAAAGGAGTCTTCTTTCCAAGAGGGCCGAGGCCTCTCTTGGGTCTGGGCTAAGGAGAAGAATGCAGGGCCTCTGCCGGAGGCCCGGCCAACCCAGAGTAAAGGAATGGGGCAGCTGCCTCCTTATTGAAAAACAAAACAGGAAGGAAAGAACCTTCCACCGTCACTCCCATGGTGACCACTGTTTATTATTTTTTCAGGTTGTGTACTCATATAATGCTTTTCACCAGAAAAGCCTGCTCTGTTTTATTTTGGAACAATTCAGTATGCTGAAGAAGAGCGAAGGAAGGTATGACAGAACCGGCCTTAGAAGTAGAAAGGGAGAGGATACGTGCATAGTGACGGGGCACAGTAGCCCGAGGCCCAGGGGAAAGCCGTGCTCCACATGTTGTAAAAACATGGTCCCTACTGTTAAGGAGGATGGCTATAATTTTAGAAAGGCAGAGATGAATGGAAGACTGTCTGGGCTCAGAAGATCCATTTCTATTTTTTGTCCAGCTGAGTCACTCTGTGATAAAAGTGGCCCGAACATCACAAGACTTACTAACCTTTATGCCATCTCCCCTCCCACTCCGTTCCCAAGATTGCTACGTTTTTTTCTGTCAGTTTTTGTCTTGCTTCATGCAGTAAAGAGTTTCTACAGGGCGCCTGGATGGCTCAGTCGGTTAAGCATCTGACTTTGGCTCAGGTCATAATCTCACGGTTCATGGGTTCTAGCCCTGCGTCTAGCTCTGTGCTGACTGCCCAGAGCCTGGAGCCTGCTTCAGATTCTGTGTCTCCATCGCTCTCTGCCCCTCCCCCCCCACTCACGCTCTGTCTCTTGCTCTCTCTCTCTCTCTCTCTCTCAAAAGATAAACATTAAAAAGTAAAAAAAAAAATTTTAAAACGTTTCTCCTCATTGGCAAACATTACATCAACTGAAAATTATCACTGACAGATTTGCACGCGTGTGAGCTGGCCTGTACCCCATCTTTGTTGTCAAGCTGGAGCTCCCAGCAGCATACCTGACTCACGAATATCAGTAGGGGTCATGAATCCATCCATTATTGTTGTTACAGTGTTCAGCTCGCCTGAAAATCCCAATTTATGTATTTATTTTTAAAATTTTTATTTAAGTGATCTATACCCAGCGTGGGACTTGAACTCATGACCCCGAAATCAAGAGCCCCATGCTCTTCCAGCTGAGCCAGGCAGGAACCCTGAGAGAATCCCAATTTAAAACATCATTTCTGGGGTGCCTGAGTGGCTCAGTCGGCTGAGCACCCGACTCTTGATTTCGGCTCAGTTCTTGATCCCAGAGTTGTGGGATCAAGTGTTGCATCAGGCTCCACACTGAGCATGGAGACCGCTCGAGATTCTCTGTATCTCTCCCTCCACCCCTCTCATGCTCTCTCTCTCTCTCTCTTAAAAAAAAAAAATCATCATTTCCTTCAAATTTTAATTTCCACTTAGGAAGCATTTAGATTGACTTTGGTGCTCTTTGATTATATATTAGTTTTCTTTTAAGTAACTTTAAAAACCCACCACCTATGGCTTGGCAGCACCTATGGCTTGTCGTCCTGGACGACAGCACCCTGATTTGATGCTGCTATTCACATGTGAAGTGGGAGATTCAGGTAGAACTTCACCAGCGTGCAGGTGACCTAAAAGGGTATTGGGATAAACCCCTGTGTTCTATGAATTCAGGCTCAGGTCTACATACAAAATCTAACGTATGTCATCCCCCTTTACCTGCTTGGCATTTGAGACGATAGGAGCAAAGAGCCACTGGCTGCAGCGACCATGACTTCTCTCCGAGGGCCAGGTCATTGCAGCTCGTTTGTTTCCTGCCTCTTCTTCCCACTCATTTGTTAGCAGCCTTTGAAGGGGAAGCTTAGCTTACGGTTTTCACCTTAGCTTTCCATTTTCCTCTTCAACTACCTCTTGACGTTTCTCCCCACACTCGGCTATGAGAAGCTTTTAGCATGTGTCACAGAACACACAATCTCTGGGGCCCATCAAGAACCTACCCTTATGATTCCCGTGGCCCTGACTTGTGTGAATGATGACTGCTCATTTCACTCGGGCTCTCAGATATTTGATCTCGGCAAAGTGACAGATTGTACATTTTTTCTTCTATTTCCTGGGGTAGTTGCTAGGACTTTTTTTTTTTTAAACACCCATTTTATATGCCAGGAATTCTGAAGTCAAATATGCATAAACCATTAGCATCTAGGAATCTTTAGCTGGAAGGTCAGAGGTCAAGTGCAGTCATCTCAGAGCAGAAACCCTTCTCCAGCCACCCCTCAGATAGGTCCTTGGGCAAAATCACTGTCTTCCCTGGTGAGGGGAGGAATCTCTGAGGTCACCAGGTTGCCCACTGTGGTTGTTGGGGAGCTAGATTCGGATGCTTTGTGTGAGCTGGGGCTAGGTGTTTAAACTCTCTGTTTCTTCATCTGAAATGGTGACTGTAATAATAATCGTACTTCCTCATAGAACCGTTATGAGCATTAAATCAGTCAATACATGTAAAACCTTTGGACAGTCCTGGCAAGAACTGAGTGCCCAGTCACTGCTAGGCAGTAACGCTGCCTCTGTGGGTAGGGGCAAATAAGGCCAACTGGTTGGAGTTGAGACCCTGCGGATACCTAGCCCTGTGAACATGACAATTAAGTGGTTTGGTATTTTCTGAGCTTGAACTTCTTTATCTCTAACATGGGAAGAAGGAGTCCTCCGTATGAATGTGCGAGAGCAGGCTGTCAGTAAAATGCCAAGAGATACAGAGAGTTATCGAGAATTCATGTAAGACACCCAGTAGAGTAGACATGTATTAAACAATCGTGATTCATCACACTTCTATTTAGTTGAAGAGGCCAAAAAAGAAGGTTATGTTTGCTTTGCCTTAAGAGAGAGTACAGCACTATTCCTGTCACATTAGTGCTTAATAGATATTGGATTATTTTACTCAGAGGAGAGTAATGCATGAAATTGAGTAGTAATGCATGTTTAGAGCTTCTAAAAACCAAAGACAGGACACGAGAGATTTTTGCAAACCTACAGATTAAAAGCCTTTTACGTTAATCTACTTGAATGTGTGAGATTCTCTGATGTGTATAAACTCAGAATTTCTGGAAATGTTTCTCTTTATGAGAAAGCAAACTGTACTGGCTCATATGAGCCAAAAAAAAAAAGTCGAATCAGAATATTTTTAAGGAAATTCAGGCTTTTTCTCCTCAAGTTTTGGGGAACCACCCCCCCTCCTTCCTCAAGAATCTGTAATTATCTACAAGAGTCATTGTCAGGTGTCTTTTCTGCAGATAAAGGAGCACTTGGCCAGGGCAACTAGCCTCTTCCCCACCATTAATTGCAGACATTCCAGACCAGCAAGTCCTGAGCCCGTAGGAGCAGACTCTCCTGAATCCTCAGATGTAACAGGCATGATCCCTGATCCATGCACCTCTAAAAGTAGCCAGTCCCCAGCAAAGATGCCCCTATAAAATTAATTCTTTGCTTTACCTTGAATGATTCTTCGATTGTAGATTAATGAGATGGTGACTGATGGCAGCTCTTCAATTGCCTGTTTTAATGAATAGATAGGAATTATTTTTAATTAGTGCTTCAGCTGTCTATATATAAACGATGCTCTCTGATGTGCTTAAGGGCCTTTTGAAAATGGTTGATTTTCTGTTAAGCATTGCCTAAGTGCTCTTGTTTGCAATGCTATGTGTGTTCTCTATGAGAAAACTTTCTCTACATAAACATCATTTCCAGCCTTTGTGGAATAGTCCAATTTCACTGGAGATCATCTTGACCAAGGCATTTCCCATATTTAGAATAAATTGCAGGGCAGTGGGATTGCCTAGCCGCAGGTAAGCCTACCAGTGCCGGAGCAAGGAGCCATTTTCATGTATTTCAGAGCTGGTTCCCTCACCCGATGCTCTGGCCACCCCAAAGACATACGAATGTGCCCCTCGGTTTACCTGGCTGCAAGGGTGCAGTGTGGGCAGGATACCTGCCAAACCTGGGCAAGCCTTGCACAGAGGTGTAGGCCCCTGTCCTAATACAGTCAGGTGTCACCTGGGTGACCAGCTGAAGCCAAATTTGGCATTTTAGGATTAACGGATGTGAGTTAGTTAGAAGACATAATCGGATCACTTGCCTTAGCCCCAGTCCCATACCCGTGAAGTGTTTTCTCTCCCAAATCCTTGAAATCACTCCCTGGAAAGTAACCATTGGTTCCAAAAGTCTGACATTGTCTATTGAATAGATATATTTTTAGGATTTCTTTAAATATGATACTTTGGGTTTCTTCCCCTTGGTTTCTTTTTAAAAAAAAATCATCTAAAAATCAGTGTTCAACCAAAAAGGCTTTTAGGGTTTTCCTTTTTTAGCCTGTGTCCCAGAATAGTAGTTTCAGACTTGCCAACAGCAAAAGGACCTATGTGTTGTGTGTGCTGCTGAAAGCAGTTTGTGCTATTTCCAAGCACAAACTCAATGGCTTTAGAAAACTAGTACGGGGAGTAACTCACGGGGTTTCATGTATAGCAGCCAAACCACTTTACCTTAGTAATCCAGAGGCCGTCGAGTCTTCTGATCATAAGCAGTAATTATCTTGGACTTGAGAGCTGGAAGGAAAAAATTATGTTTGACTTAGTAACATTCTAAGGAACGTTTACCTTAGAAAGTAAACGGTTCTTTTAGCGAAATGGTGTTAGACTGTTCACTCTCACCTTTAAACAGCAGTTAGAGAGCCATGGCTCTCCCTGAACTAGGGGGATGCTCCCATGAACTTGGATCGGCCCCACAGGAACTAGCTCACGTTTCTGTCTGTACAGTTTGTCAGTCAACAAGTGTTCATTGAGTTCCTCTTGCCTGGCACTGCCCTCGGAGATGCATAAACCGTCAGAACAATGGGGATAACACGTTGCCGCCTCCTTCAAGTCATGCGTTCCATCCGAGGAGGTGATGTGTGATGCAGTGAGGGAATAATCAAGGAAATAGTGAAATCTTCATAAATTGTTATTCACCACATAGTGCCTTTCAGCCTACACAGGTGATTCTTCATTTCCCTTTCAAGTGCTGTAGACTCGGAGGTGCTGGAGTTACCAGATAGCCTTTATTCATTCAAAACAGATGTAAGCATCCACCACTAAAATTGTTTTGTGTAGAACTAGGCACAATTCTAGAACAAGTCCTTTTTTATACCACTGTTGGAGGTTTAGAAAAGGATGATGTTTCTACAGCTGCCTAATGCCTAATTGCAGGGCCTGCTCGGTGGTTTTGCATTGTCCTCTGGCCTTTTCTGTGTTTAAGTACATCACATTTTCTATTTTAGACTGAGCTTGCATGGCCAGTATTCTATCAGTTCAGTATAAGCACTGCCGTCTTCCGTGTAAGTGCTGGCCGTCCTAATCCTATGGATTTCCTGCATCATAATTTATTAACAACTACTTGGGTAATTTGGCTTAATTGTGGGGCAAAAGACTTAGAACTAAGATTTCCTGATGGCTAATGTTTTGGTTCCACTAGTTTGATTTTGTGCTTCCTTCAGCTCACAGGTTCTATGAACTACCCCAAGACACAGGTCTTTATGCCATCAGTATGGCTCTGGAGACAGTGACACCTTCTTTGGGTTTAATACCTACATTTCATTATCTTTTAATTGAGTTCTCGGACATGCAAGTGGAAAAGAAAATAATGGGTGATTAATGCTCCTGCATGACTGAGAACTAACTGTACATATAATGAATATAACTTACTTTAAAATTTCTTCTGCAGTAAAAATTTCTTCTGCTCGTTGATAGCAGACTGAGGTTAAAGAGACTTTAATTAGAAATTATAAGCTCACCTAGCCCAGAGCACTATCCCATGCAAATCTAAGAACACAAAATGGACAAAACCCCTAAAATTGTTCAATAGCACCCCCTAGCATACATAATTTTAGACAACCAGACTAGGAAGCAAATTCTGTTTGTCATTTCTTCTCTTAAAAGCATATGCTTTTTAATATGTCTAATTATATTGGCATGTTCTTCACATTATTCCTGAATTGAATGTCTGCAGGTATAAACAGAGGATAGCATGATCTAGTAGAATAATTTCTTGTGCAAATATTTTCAAAATGATTTTACTTTAAATCTGGCTGTCTTCTATTCATTCTCTCTGCTTTGGTTGGCCGATTTAAAGAGATTTGGGGGTGGGGGTGGTTTGAGTAGTCATCTAGGGAAAAGATAAACGCAGAGCTAGGGGAGATTCCTAAAGTAGATCCTGGAAATCCAAGGTAGATGCGTATTTAACAATTTGTTAAGTGTTAAGAACACAGCCTCTGAAGCCAGACTCCCTAGGCTTTGTGACATTGGGTGGGCTCCTTAACCAGACTGTGACTTAATTTCTTTCTCCATAAATTGGGTGAATGGTACTGGGTACCTTTCTCACAGTGCTGTTGCAGTGAATACGCCCAAAGCACTTTAGAAGTCTAGCACATAATGAATGGTCAGTGACAATAGACAGCTGCTGTTGTTATTTCCCCATGGATTATTGCATATGGTCAAGATCTATAGCTTGGATTCTAATATCAGAAAAACCTGAGTTCAGGGGTGCCTGGGTGACTCCGTTAAGCATTTGACTCTTGATTTCGGCTCAGATCATGATCTCAACAGTTTGGTTTTTGAGATCGTGCTGATAGCACAGAGCCTGCTTGGAATTCTCTCTCTTCTCATCCCTCTCTGCCCCATCCCCGCTCACGCTTTCTCTGTCTCTCTCTCAAAATAATAAATAAACTTTAAAAAAAAAAAAAAAAAAGGAAAGAGAGACCTGAGTCCAAACCCTCTGAGAGACCTTGGGCAAGTTGCTGAAACTCAGTTTCCTCACCACTATTAAATAGGGATGATGATAATATATACAGTTGTAGAGTTTCACAGTGTATGCAAAGTGCCTAGATTAGACTAGGTAGAACATAGCTGTTACTCTCTTCATTTCCTTCTGAAATTCCAATAAAACAACAGTAAAAGGACTCTACAGAATAATAATAATCTTCTATGACTAACAGAAGACCACAGTATCAACATTCTATAAGGTGGAAAACGGAAAGGAGAAACTGATTCAGCAGTTACACTGTAGAATGAAGAAAATGCTCAGGAATTGTTAGCACTAGGTATCGCTGGAGACGGAGGTGAGACTACGGCTAAAAACAGGAGGATTCATTGAAACCCAGATCCGCTTTTTCATTCCTTGCAGCCAGGCACTATTAAGGACAGGACACCAGACAAATCAGCATTTTTTTTTTTAATGTTTATCTATCTTTGAGAGACAGAGACAGAGCACAAGCAGGGGAAGGGTCAGAGAGAGAGGGATACACAGAATCTGAAGCAGGCTCCAGGCTCCGAGCTGTCAGCATAGAGCCCAACGCGGGGCTCGACCTCATGAGCCATGAGATCATGACCTGAGCCGAAGTTGGACGCTTAACCGACTGAGCCACCCAGGCGCCCCCGAAATCAGGGTTTTTAAATGAATGTCTGCATTCTGAATGCTGACATCCTCTGTTGTCTTCCTCCATCTGGCTCCCAGGATGCTGGCAAGGAGGTCTGCACTCTCCAAGACAAGATGAGATGCGCCTTCTCTGGGATCCCTACCAGCCCAAGTGGATACACCCAAGTATACTGCCCTTGGACATTATGTAACTAAAAAGCCTGTCACATCCCTGAATCCCACAGTCCACACGCGCAGCCTGTGTGCGTGGAGCTTCCAGTCAGCTGTCCAGTGTTCCACGCCAACGAGGACAGATAGCCAGGGACCCCAGAGCAAGGTCTCCAGATGGTGGATCATTGTATGATGTGCACAGCTAGGCATATTATCTAATCACCCTGTACAGGGCTCCTAAGTATGCCTGTTGATGTTGTAGGATCCATTTATTGCTTCATTCCTAGCATGTGCCAAGCATGGTCCCGGGTTTCCTCTCAGGTACACCTAACACATAGCTAGCACTCTGTAAATGTCAGCTGGTACCATTACTCATTCAGCCATCACAGGATGGAGCAAGTCACTTACTTCTTACAGGCATGCAGTCACATGTAGGAGGTGAGGTTTGAGCGTTTAGCTGCTTCTGTAACTCTTCCACCTGTAGAAGTTCCACGTTAGAGAGGAAGAGGCCCTGGATTAGAGAACAGCGGCTTTTTGTTGCTGTTTTTCCCTTTTATTCATTTTTTAAGTGTATTTATTTAATTTTGAGAGAAAGAGTGCACTCACAGGAGGAACAGAGAGAGAGCGAGAGAGAGAGAATCTCAAGACCGTTTCATACGGTCAGTGCAGAGCCTGACTCGGAGCTCGAACTCAAGAACTGTGAGATCATGACCTGGGCTAAAACCAAGAATCAGATGGTTGAACGAGTGAGCCACCCAGGCATCCCAAGAACAGGTTTTTTAATTCTATCACCAACAGAATGACCTTCAATCAAGTCATGTAATCTCTCTAAGTAGTAGTTACTACCAATGTAAAAGGAAGGAGAGGGGATAGATTAAAAAAAAAATTTTTTTAGACTAGATCATCTTTTTTTAAAAATTTTCTTAATGTTTATTTATATTTTAGAGAGTAGGGGAGGGGCAGAGAGAGAGGGAGACACAGAATCCAAAACAGGCTCCAGGCTCTGAGCCATCAGCACAGAGCTCGATGCGGGGCTCGAACCCACAGACCATGAGATCATGACCTGAGCTGAAATCGGATGCTTAACCTACTGAGCCACCTGGTGCCCCTAGACTAGACCATCTTTTTAAAGGTGCCTTCCTTGCTCCCAAACACTCCAGGACATCAGGAGAAGTCTCTGATTACTCTGGTTACTTTTCAGAAGTGTACATATAACTACTAATAATAAATGTATTATTAGTAATAAATAATACATCACGGAGATAAATAATATCTAAGAATTATTGAGTATCTACCATGTTCCAGGTGCTGGCATTATTCCTACTTAACCTCATTTAATGGGATACTAGTGCTTTATGAGAGATAATTCTTTTATCTCCACTTTTCAGAGAAGGTAACTGAGGCTCTGAGGATACACGTAAAATTTACAGACAGTAAGTGGCGGAGTCTGGTTTTGGAAGACCTGGCCCCCCACTCCGGAGACCCAGCTCTCTAGACCTCACCTTGCATCTCTTTTTTGAACTCTGGCACTTCCCCAGTAAGAGCAGTATATTCATTTGGGGTCCCTTGGCTGTTTTCAGGTGTTAGTCTGGCGTCATTGCCTCCCACTGGAAAATTATGTTTTTCCCCTGTAAAGTGGATTGGCATTGGAGTCAGAAACAAACTAAGCCCTGTGTTCCTCTCACAAAGCTCTGAGTCCTCAAAGTCCCCATTTAAAAGTCCCCACATCTACATGCGTGAAATTACACTGTTAAAATTCCTGCCTGTCTAAACCTTGATTAGATGTGTCCTTTTTCCCAGTGGCACCAAACCTGCAGGTCACTTTTGGTCAGTGAATTCTGTGACATGCCAATTGTCCTTTGAGACTGCCGACTATATCAACTAATAAGTAAATACTGTAACAGATCTTTGTACATAGATTGTGGTTGTTGTTTCATGTTAATTTTGGAGGTTATAAAAATAAGGAGAGAACATAAAACAGATTTGATGAAGCATCAAGAAGAATCTTTTTAGAAGAAGCCTGGGGAAGGCTGGAGGTGAGAACTCCCTCTAACTGTTTGCTGTGCGTTTTTGAAAAATGGATAAAATGTACAAAACATAAAATATACCACTTTAACTATTTTTAAGTGGACAGTCCAGTGCCACTAAATATTCACATTTTTGTGCAAACATCACCACCATCCATCTCCAGAACTTCCCTCATCTTGCAAAACTGAAACTCTGTACCCATTAAACACTAACTCCCCATTCTCCACCCTTCCACCCTCAGCCACCGGCAATGACCATTCAACTTTCCTTCTCCGTGAATTTGACTACCGTGGATTTTGTAGGTCTAACATGACATGATCAGTACTGTAATTAAGAGAGTAACAGTTGTCATGTATTACCACTACTACCCAGAGGGTTTATGGTGAATATTTACAAAGGTTTCTAGAGTGAAATAACATGTTAAGCTCCTTTTCTTTCTTTGAAATAAATTACAACCTATTTTTTAAGCATCCCGAGGTTCTTATAATTCAGCTTTTTAAGTGATGGTCCTGTGTGCTTGCACAGATACAAGTCCTCACTCTTTTCTCCCATGGGGCCCCAAACACAATTTTAGTGAAACTGCAGTAAAAGCTCCCTTCCTCTTCCCTTTGGTCCCCCCACCTTCATCCCCCAGCTCCAAAGTTCATTCCTAAGAACCTCCTGCCCTGTCAGTGCCCAACATTGTACTCCGAGTAGGATTAAAGTTGCCAAACAGCGTAGCACTCAAGTTAAGGAAGACAAATGTTTGTTCATTCTTTCCTCAAATTCTTATGGAGTGCCTACCATCATTACATACTCCAAGCAAAGGTAGATAAGACACTCTCACTGTCTTCAAGGGGTTTCTATTCTATTAGACTCCAGCAGTTAAAACAACCTGTGGTAAGAAGAGAGCTATGTGTAAACAGATGAGCTGAGGGACTAAGGCAGAAGCCTGTGCCAGGAACCGTGAGGGAGAAGGTGGTTCTACATGGGAGGCTGAGGATGCCAGTCATCATGGCAGATTTCTGTGGAGTTTTTTGCCTTTCTTCACAAGGCTCATAAAGTGTACCCTCCTACTTTGACTTGCTTCTGCAGCTCCTCCAGTTCTAGTCTGTGGGTGGGTTTGGAGTTGTGGGGATGGTACAGAAGCAGTGGGGCAGGTGGTGGTTCATTAATGTAGACAAGGAAGGCGCCATTGCCGTTGCCCCTTGTTCTCGTTTCCACCCTCAGCAGTCATTAAATGGACGTGTGAGAATTCTGCAGAGCAGGATGGAAAGTCCTATGGTACATACGTTAGCTAAAAGTTCTCATTTGTCTCACATTTTGTTAGAGGCTGAACTTTTCTCTTCTTTGGAAGGTTAAACAAACAAACAAAAAAACCTTGAATTCCTTTCCAGATCACAGTGTTTTTTCAAAGAAAATCTGTAAATAGACAACTGCCTGATTTGGGGGAGAAATAATAGAACTTCCTACAAGACACAAATATGATAGCAACTCGTCGTGGGCAGGCAGTGCTTTTATGGAGACCGGGACCCAGGGTGACAGGACAGTGAGCTAGGGATGGAAAGGGATCCATGTCATCAGTTCAGGAAGAAGTCACTATGCTAAGGAGAGGACATGACATAGTGATTTGTCCTAGGGAGTCAAGAATGTAGGCTCCCTTAATAGCAGCATGATGACACTTCAGTCTGGTCCATTTAAAACATTCCACTGGATTGTAGTTTCCTCTTGACCACATATAAAGGGTATTTATTTGAGGAAAAAGCTGTTACTTAAATATGTAAGCCCACCTTAACCTTGGTCATGAACACCTGTCTCAAGGCAAGAAGAAGGACTCAGGTAGAGATGGCAAACGAATCTGAAACAGAACCATCTATGATTTTATATATAGACAGTGCTGGCAAACTCACCAGTTTCCACAGTGTCATTACTCCCACAAAGGCTGATTTCAAACTAGCAGCAGTTGGCTAACAAGATTCCTGAACATTTAACAACTGGCTCTCCCAGTAATGGCCAGCTCCAGCATACCACTACATGTATGATTTGGCCAGTAGAAATATGCTTTTTTTTTTTAGTTTATTTATTTATTTTGAGAGAGAGAGAGAACAAGTGGGGGGGAGGGAGAGAGAGAGAAAATCCCAAGCAGGCTCTGCACTATCAGTGCAGAGCCCAAAGTGGGGCCCAAACTCATGAAACGTGAGATCATGACCTGAGCCAAAATCAAGAGTAGGATGCTTAACTAACTGAGCCACCCAAGTGCCCCCAAATACCTTTTTTTTTTAACTTAAATTTGAGTGGTTGCCAGAAGCAAGAGGGTGGAAAGTATGCAAAATGGTGAAGGGGGTCAAAAGGTACAAACCTCCAACAACAAAATAAATAAGTTATGGGGATGGGAAGTACAGCCTGGTGACTATAGTTAATAATACTGTATTGTATTACATATTTGAGTTCATAGAAGAGTGGATCTAAAAAGTTCTCATCACAAGAAAAAGACTTTTGTAACCATGTATGATGGTGGGCATTCACTAAACTTACTGCGGTGATCATTTTGCAGTATATACAAATATTGTATCATTACATTGTATACCTGAAAACTAATTTAATGTCATATGTCGATTATACCTCAGTTTTTAAAAATTGAATTTGAATGCCTTTGGGGAGATACTCGCTGATGGCTATTCCTCCCAGTTATACCTGGTCCCTCTACTCCCTATTGCTTACTCAAGGTGTATCATCTGTTCAGCTACCTGCCTGGCCTTGACTTGCTTTGGCGTGGGTGGTACAGAGGCTGTTTTCAGCAGTAGCCCTGGGGTCCTTGCCTGTGTCTTTAAAATTGGGTCCCTTTCAGGCTTCTTTTCTTTTTTCTTTTTTTTTTTTTTTTGGTATGGAAACACAAAGGGGGTATTAAAAATTATGTGGATTACTCTTAACTCTCGCCCTCCTTTTTTAGCTTATGTAGATTTGGCTTTTTTAAGAATGCAGAATATTTATTGAAAGAGATACCTATGCATAGTTCCTATCTACTTTTGGCCAATAACTCTCTGACCTTGGGCAACTTACAAAATCTCTCAGAGCCTCTGTCCTTGATGGTTTCATTCATGTTCTCCTCTTTGAATGCTTGCCTCAGACAGCTGTTGTAAGGATTAAATAAGGAAAAGTTTTAATAGTAACAGTAATAACAATTGCCGACCTCTGTTAGGCTCTTACACACGGCAGGGCCTGTGCTTGGCCTTTCCTTGGTACTAACATAATCAATGCCTGCAGGCCCCGGTGCGGTACCTGGCACCTGTGAGGTGTCGTCAGTGATAGCTGTTACTTTTACTGTGGTTATTGTTTGTGCAACTATAAGAGACCATAGCGATAAAGAATCCAAAGCTGTGTTTCTCTGTTGTCAGATTATCACAGGACCATCAGTTAAGTACATACATATGGCCTCACATAAGAAACAAATTAACCATGGTTATATCTGTACTTTAGGAGTTTATCTTCTGTAACAGTAACTGTCAGAGAATATGCATACAGACAAGCCTGTCGTTATACACACAAGTTGTTTGGGCTGTTTCATTGTTCTCATCATGCTTTCTGCCAAATGACTATTGCACAGGAGATGTGGTGCTGAGATTTCATTTCAGTATTCCATTTGAGAAATGGGGTAAAGTCTCTAATATTTCTGTTAAGTTTTATCCGGAAATCTTGGACTTTGGTAAAAGATACCCTTTCAATCAGGTTCACACGATCAATTTCCACTACGTTATGGTATTTGCCAGAATACAAGCAGGATTTTTTTTAAGTCCTTCAGAAAAGTGGATGCCATTTTATATATGAATCACGTGGTACAGGGCACTCTTGTTATTTTGAACAGAGTGTCTAAGGGAAACGCTAGGCTAAAGCGCTGGCTTGCCTCAGTGATCACCTTAGATGCTTATAGAGAGGGGCCTGCTGACTGAATCACTTTTGTTTCTAAATGAGAAAAAAGAATACCGCTCTAATTTAGTACTATTTCTGTGTGTCATCATAACAGCCTCCTAACAGTTACTTTGCGAGAATAATGCAGTAAGTGGTGAGCAGCACAGAGATCACCACTAGCTGGGTATTTATGGCTTGGAATTAAATGGCCAACACAGCAGCATACAAAAATCTGAACTGCACTGTATTTCAACCAATTGGAAGCAAACATAATATGCCTTGGAAACAATAGAAGACTCAAAAAGTGGGTGACTGGTTGTGAAAACACTGATGCCAGATGCCAGATGCACCTGGAACGCGTAAGTTGTTTTGTGAAATACGAGTGTGCAAGAGGAATATTTCTAAATTCATATAATTTTTTACACAGTATGTGGTCATAAATATTAGCGTAGCTGAATTAATAAACTACTATAAGTCGTCACCTAAAGGTTTCAGCTCCATTCCTCAAGGATTATGTAGTTAAGCTTGCCAAGACACATTTCTGAGTATCTTCACTTTGGAGGAATGGGGATCATCTCCTTTTTCTCTGTGGTTCGTTAAAGCTCTTAGATGTGTAGCTTAACGTGTTTTTCTCTCATTGCCAGCTCCTCCCCCTCTCCCCTTCCCCACCCTTTCACTCAGGTCAGGAAAGACTTTCACATGAGTTGAGAGGTAAAGAAGGAGGGAAGCAGCAAACTGGTTCCCAAGACTTACTTGCCTGGTAGGATCTAGTGTTAGACGAATGGGTAAAGTGGGAACAAACATTCAGAAACCATTTTACAAAAGGCAGACTTAGTAAACTGAGGCTTGTGGTGCCATGAATAAGCCCCTCCATACAAAGCCTAATAAAAGAACCTCAGAGAGATGAGAAGTGACAGCGGCAGAGGACACACATCATTTGTTCTAGACTTTTCTCCCCGTCTTGGTGTCAGGCTGCCAGAGGAGAGTCAGTCCCTTCACGGTCCCACATCAACAGTACGTGCTCAGCTCAGAAGTGTTGTGGGAGCATACACCAAAGGTGAAGGCAAATGTGGAAAGAGAGTATGGAAACTTTTCCAGAAAGCTTCTAGAAGACTGGGGAGATCAGCAAATAAAGACACTCATGGTTAAACACAATCCATTAAAGCATTTCAGGATCAATTCTGCTTGCAAAGTTTAGAATGAAGATATTCCTCGCAAGCAGTCCATTTCTCCAAAAGGAGTGGGGCCGGGAGCGGCGGGAAGAATAGTGCTTACTTTTTATTGCCTAAGTACCACGTTTCAATTTTAAAGCGCTTTTTCAACCCAAATGCTAGTTACAACCAACCAGTCTTTTCCTAGCCTTGGGCTAAAAGTTACATCAATAATGGAACGTCGCCAGATTTGATTATTGACTGTCAAGACTGTGTATAGAAGCCTAATGACTGACTCCACATTGTAAAATAATCATGCCACGACAGAATTGACGCTTGTATTCACAAGAAAGCCTGGGGGCACTGTTAAAACATCGACTTCCCTTCATTTACACCAACTTCTGGTGGGAGAGGTTGCAGAAGGGTATAGAAGAAAATGTATGGGTAGGGAGCTAAATTTAGAATGAGCCAGGACTAATCATAGAAGCAATGGAAGAAATAATAGAAGAAAAATGAAATCAGTTCTTTGCCACCAGTCCAAAACTTAGAACTCCTGTATGTGAAAACATGTATTTATTTTAAAACACACTTTTTAAAAACAGAAATACATGCAAAAGAGAATTTATGTTTTGTAAATATGTACAGTAATAGAAAGGGGGGAAAAAAACCTTTTTTCATGCAGAGGGCTCACAGGCAGAATAAAAGATGTGGTCTTGTGTTGCTTCTCTTCTCCTGCCAAGAGACTACATCCTCTTTTCGAGAGTGGTCGGCACTGGACAGAAGGCAGGCTTATCGGTGCTTCTCTGAGATCTTTGAAGATGGCCCTAACAGGGAAGACTTTCTTGCCTCTTGGGTCACAGGCTTGTAAGGACCCAATGTGGCATTGCCATAGGGTCATGGAAAAAAATGAAATCAAGGTGATAAGCAAAGATGAAAGCAAGGGAGAGAAGGGGGCATTCTTTGACTACCTGGATCCAGTCAGGCCTGAGATCAGATCCACTCCTGTGAGGTAAACCAGTAAGTTCCAGGCCTTCAGACCTGTGTTCTCGCCATCTACGGTGCTTTTCTGCCTCCCATACGCATGGGGCCTGGCTCTCACCTGCCTCGCTCCTACATGAATGTTGGTTGGGCTCCACTTGGATAGAGACTATGTGACAAGTAAAGGACATTGTCTCAAAAATAATTGCATTCTTTCTTTTTTTTTTAAGTTTATTTATTTTGAGAGAGGACAGAGAGAGTGCAAGTGGGAGAGGGGCAGAGAGAGGAGAAAGAGAGAATCCCAAGTAGGCTCCGTGCTCAGTGCAGAGCCTGACTTGGGGCTTGGTCTCACAACTGCGAGATTATGACCTGAGCCGAAATCAGGAGTCGGGTGCTTTACCGACTGAGCCACCCAGGCACCCTCGAAATAATCGCATTCTAATGTATCCACTCAGAAAGACTACATTTTCTCCTAATTTCTTCTCACTGTTCAGGCCACCTGGTATAGGTCCTGAAGCTTACATTTCATTCCCTTCAAGAGAAACACATGTCTGCCCAGCCGTGTTTCTGCGTTAATAACCGTGTCACCTGTCCTTTGCTTGCCCAGAAAGATACCTTGACTTGGAGTCAGCCCACCCATTAGGCATACATAGGTAGCAAGGAAGAAGAAGCAATTTTTTGAAGCCATATTTCACCCTTTTAATCAGTAACCCTAAACTTCCTTTATTTCCCCATTTCATCCCCAACATTTCCTGTTGTCAGCTAAGCCGAAAATCTGGCTGTCATCCTTAGCTAAACCTTGTCCTCTTCCACCTACCCTGTAAATGCTATATCCATATGTATACATCTATGTCTATGTGTATGTATATGTGTATATATATGTGTATCTATTTATTTATAGATGTTTATATCTAAATGATCTGTAAATGCGACACTTAGTATTGGGGGATTTTTTTTCCTCTGACATTTACAATTGTTCCATGAGGGCAGCACTAAGCAAGGCACTTAGCATGTAGTGGGCACTCAGTAATTTTAGTGACAACTCCCAGATCTGTTTCCTCATCCTTATTTCCAGAGCAACCATCTTATTAATACAAGCTGTCATTTTGTGATGTATTTCCTGTACAACAGGTACCCCAGTGAAGTACATACTACTTCCGTCGCCATTTCACACATTTCCATCACCGTTTCACAGGAAACGAGCACAGAGGTTACAGAATCTACTCAAAGTCACACAAGTAGAAAGTGGAGAGGTCGTCTTACTCCAGAGCCTGTGCCCTTGTTGTCTGCCATGCTGAGCCCCTCCCGTCTTTGTTAGCTGCTGTAGAATCTCTTCTGATTTACTGGCTCAGCTTCCGGATTGGCTCTGTGCTTCCATCTCTGGAACGGTTTGCCAGAAGATCCATAAACTCCTTCAATGGCTCCTCCTTGTTTCATAGGCAAGCGCAGTGTCCGAGCATGAGCCCTCTGTGGCCCACCGCTACCCGCCTCGCCACTTCCTCTCTCATTCGCACCCTGGCACCTCGTGCTCTCCCGGGCTCTGCGTGGTTCCCGGTACATGTCGTGTTCTCTTTCCCTGTCAGGGGGTATTCTTCCGCCTTCCAGACCCAACCCTGCCTGGTTCCATCTCCAAGAAGCTCCCCTGACCTCCTCCTCTGAGTTGTGTCATCCTGAGTGCTTCTACGACACATACGTCAGTCATTTCTAAACATCAGTTCACTCTTCTATTTTGTGGTGGATGAGGATCATGTCTCCCAATTCTCTAGCACAGTCTGGCATCCAGGGATTGTTAAGCAGTGTTTAGTGAAGAATGGGCCATTAGGTTTCTCCATGATGATTTTCCACCACTATTTAGTAACCCATATTTCTGTCCCTATATGGCTTTTCGTTGTGATCCAAGGACCTGGTTTTGATATTTGCTTGGCCTCAGAAGACTGAGTTTTGCACACGTGATATGCCTGAGCTCTTGACTAAGAGAAGATAGAGTCAAGAATGACCCCCCCCCCCCACTGCTGCCGCCAAAACGTCCACATCCTAATTCCTGGAACCTGCGAATGCTATGTCACCTTATGTGGGAGAAGGGACTTGGCAGGTATGATTACATTAAGGATCTTGACCCAGAGACATTATACTGGATTATGGGTCCAGTAGACCATAGGGATCCTTATAAGAGGAATGCAGGAGGATCAGAGTTAGAAAAAGAAGATATAAGGATGGAAGCAGAGATCAAAGAGGAGGGATGCTAAATTCCTGACTTCGAAAGTGGAAAAAGGAGCCGTATGCAAAGGTAGTCAGCCTCTAGAAGCTGGAAAACCCAAAGAAACAGATTTTCTCCTAGAGCCGCTAGAAGGAGGACCATCCTATGGACCAGCATTAGACGTCTGACCTCTGAATTGGTGTTTTAAAAGTCCATAAGTCCTCGGTAATTTGTTAAGTAGCAATACGAAGCCAATATAGATCCAGCACCTTGAAATATAGTAGTGCTATAATAAATACCTATAAATGTGGAGTAGCTTTGGAATCGGGAAGTGGACAGAGACTGGAAGAATTCTGAGGAGCAGGATAGAAAAAGCCTAGGTTGCCTTGTACATACAGTTCGTAGAAATAGGGATTTTAAAGATTCTTCTGGGGAGGGCTCAGAAAAAAGAGCGTGGTGAAGAAAACCTGTATCACCTCAGAGAATACAAGTCATCATAAACATACCGTTGGTAGAACCGTTGGACATGAGGGGCACCTGGGTCAGCTAAGCGGCCAATTTTTTAGCTCAGGTCATGATTGTTCATGAGTTCAAGTCCCGTGTTGGGCTCTGTGCTGACAGCTTGGAGCCTGGAGCCTGCTTCAGATTCTGTGTCTCCCTCTCACTCTGCCCCTTCCCCACTCATGCTCTGTCTCTGTCTCTCAAAAAATGACTAAACATCAGGGCACCTGGGTGGCTCAGTTGGTTAAGCGTCCAACTTCGGCTCAGGTCATAATCTCACAGTTTGTGAGTTTGAGCCCTGCCTTGGGCTCTGTGCTGAGAGCTCAGAGCCTGGAGCCTGCTTCAGATTCTGTAACTCCCTCTCTCTCTGTCTGTCTGTCTCTCTGTCTCTCTCTCTCTGTCTCAAAAATAAACTTTAAAATTTTGTTAAATGAAGCAACATTTAAACATTTTTAAAAATTAAGAAAAAAAAAAGAAATACGGACGTGAAAGGTACCACCGGTAAGTGAAGGAAATGAGGAACATGTTATTAGAAACTGGAGGGAAGGAGGCACTTGTAATACGGTGGCCAAATGCTTAGCTAATCCTGTCCTACAAGGATGTGGAAAGCAGAACTTGTAAACAATGAACTTGAATCTTTAGCTGAGAAGACTTTTAAGTTGGAGTGTTGAAGTCAGGGCATAATTTCTTCTCGCTGCTTCTAATGAAATGTGACAGGACGGAGCTAAATTGAAGGAAGAATTATTAATGAAAAAAGAGCCAGGGCTTACTGGTTTGGGGAACTCTTAGTCTGTCCAGATTGCAAAAGATGCTAAAACTAGGAGATTCACTGTCAGGAACACATGCTCTGGGGAGACAGCCAAGGGTGTGGCCAAACAATCTTTCGCTACTCTCTGGTAAAAATGAAAAGGTCAGAGTGTTCAGTCACACAGATGACTCTTTGAAGAGATGAGGCACGTATCCCCTCGGCTGTCTCAGCAGAAGCCAGCCTTAGAGATGGGGTTGTCTAGGAAGTATCTGTGGAAGAACCCCCTGTGTGATGAAGTGAACCCCCATGCCACACACAGGAGGCCCGTGGCGTTCTTGAAGATATTACACCAGTTTGAACCAAAAGGGTCAGAGAGAGGGTGCATAAGGTGTCACACTCCCAAAATTCATACAGGCAGGAAACAAGCTGATGAGACAGCCCAGCCACAAACATGTTGCTATCCTTCAAGAAGTAAGAATGACTCTACAAGGGTAGAACCACGGGCCCGGGGAGCAGAGTCTTAATCCACAGAGGATGATTACCAGGCCTTAGAAGCAAAGGGAGTCTGCCCAGTTGGATTTTGAAATTGCTTGGGACAAGGGACTCCTTTTTTTCGTCCATTTCTCCCTGTCTGAATGGGCATGCCTATAGCTGTCATCTCTTGCCTCCCCACCGTTGTATTTTGTGAGCAGGTAACTTGATTTCTAGTTCCACAGGTTCACAGATAGAGAGGAATTCTGCCCTAGGATGGATTAGATTCAGAGCCTCATTCATATCTAATTTAGATTATTTAGATAATGAGGTGTGGGACTTTTGAGCTGATGAGATTTGCCTAATACTTGAGACTTGGGTTGATGCTGTATAGGGTTGAGACTCTGTGGTACCTTGGGGTGAACCTGTTTTGTATGTGGGAGACTTATGAATCTTTGGTATGAATCCAGGGGGAACCCTGTGGTAGGCCGAATAATTCCTGTCCACATCCTAATCCATGGAACCTGTAAATATGGTACCTTACACGGGAGAAGGGACTTTACAGGTGTGATTAAATTAAGGGTCTTGACGTGGTGGAGAGATTATCTTGAATTATTTGAATAGGCCCAATATAATCACAGGGATCCTTTCAAGAGGGAAGTAGGAGAATCAGAGTTAGAAGAAGATGCCGGGCGCGCGGGTGGCTCAGTCGGTTAAGCGTCCGACTCTGGCTTGGGTCATGATCTCGCAGTTTGTGAGTTTGAGCCTTGCATCAGGCTATGTGCTGTCAGCGTATCCCTCTCTCTCTCTCTCAAAAATAAATAAACATTTAAAGAAAAAGAAGATGTAAGGACTGAGCAGAGGTCAGAGAGGAGAGAGGATGGATGCTACAGTGCTGCTTCGAAGCTGGAGGAGGGGACCACAAGCCAGCTAGTGCAGGTAACGTGTAGACGACAAGAAAGTCAAGGAAACAGATTCTCTCCTTAAGCCTCCAGATGGAAGGTAGCCGTGCAGCCTGCTGTTAGACTTCTGACCTCCAGAAGCGTAAGATAATAAATGCGTGTGGTTTTCAGCCCCTACATTCGTGTTAACTTGCTACGGCCACAATAGGAGAACAGCAGATTTTCTGGGCACTGACAAATTTGGAATTGAAGGGAGATGTGGGTGTGTCCAGCGAGTTCAGGAAGGCTGGAGTCTGATTTTTGGCTGGCTTCTACAGCACAGTGAGTGTGAGAAAAACAATCGTGCCTGGAAGAAAAACTGGATCATTTAACTTTTTGTTTTTAGCTTTGACATTTGCAGTCTCTTGACTTAGTGAGGAAAACCTGTCAAGATTTTGGTTCATCACGGGAAAAGTTCAGCAACTCTGCATAAATGGTGACTTTTTATGATGGATGATACATTTCTTTATTCTAATATTTTATTAACTTTGATCAAATATACTTCGATTTTTGTGGCTGTTTTTTTACCCACCAGAAACGTCTGTTATAAAGCGTGGTTATTTTATGCTAGACAGCTCTCTTAAATGCAATCTTTTAGGGACCACAGTCCATTGGTAGTTGAATTCCTAAAATGCTTGATCTTGTTGCTATGGATGACAATGAATACGATTGGCATCATATGTGTTTTGTTTGATGGCTGGAGAGATGTGAGAAATGGAAAAGTCAAGAAGTGTGTGGGGTTGGGTGTAGGTGCAGTTTTCTGGGGTATAAATCACAGATTGTGCCTCTCTTCCCTCTTACCTGTATCCAGGGAGCATTTAGCCTGATTTATTAACGCTTGTCCACTACATCAGCTTGTCAAGCACTTTCACCTTTGTTTTGCATTCTAACCTCTGAATGGCATTTTAGCCCAATTTAAACTTTCAGCACTGAAGTTTCTTCCATATTCCTATGAATCACACATAATTTAGTACAAATACATGACACAGTTGTACATCAGATTATTCAGAAAAGAAGACTGCTATGATTAATGTTAGGTAGTTCTGTGGTCAAGAAAACATACTTTTTTCTTTTTTTAGGTGAGCATTATGGTGGTCATTAGGACTATTCCTGAATATTCCAGTTCTAGCTCTTTTCAGACACATAGTAGGATTTTACTTTCTCCACTCTCTTGAATTTTCAAGTGGTTCTCTGATCCGCTCTGGCCACGTAAGTATGAGCACTTAACTGTTCTGCTCTGGTCTTCCCTCCCCTGCCATGCTGATTATGACAGCACGTGCTGACATGGGACCTCTGTGAGCCTGAATCCCTGAAGAGCGGGGACACACAGAGCCCTGCTGCTCGTCTGCACATATAGCATGTGCAAGACGTAAACTTGTATCTTATTGAACCACCAGTACTGGGGACTATTTCTTACCACGGTGTAATCTCCCCCATTCTAAGTGATATTCAGTGTCTCAGACAATAACTGAATGTGGTTCTGACAAGTTAATTATTTGGGTATGTATTAATACTTCTTTGGAAAACTCGGAGAGGGGCACCTGGATGGTTCACTCAGTTAAGTGTCCGACTCTTGATTTCGGCTCATGTCATGATCTCACGGTTGTGAGTTCAAGGCCCACATCAGGCCCTGCGCTGACAGCATGAAGCCTGCTTGGGATTCTCTGTCTCCCTCTCTGCTCCTCCCCTGCTCATGTTCTCTTTCTCTCTCAAAATAAATAAATAAGCTTAAAAAAAAAAAAAACTTGGAGATACCTCATCTTATTGCAAACATCCTCAGTTTCCAAGTCTCAGTGTAATTTGACAACATTATATATACCTTGTTACTTTTAATTACTGAAATACTGGCATAGTGACTTTAATGACTTTGTCTTAAATTTGTCAGTACACAACTTAATCTATTCTGAGCAACTTCTTACAACTGTTTACTTTTTAAAGTTACTTTAAATGTTTACAATCTATCTGGAGAAACAACAGTGCAAATTATATTAGGAGCCTTAAAACTGATTTGCCGCACTTGACATTTGCTCAGTGTAAAACGAGATACATGGCTGTATTTTAATTTATAGAAAAAGAATTTCCGTAAAGCTGATACTTTCCACGTCACTTCCATCACTACTAAAATTCTAACCAAATACCAATAATCTGAATAATCTCCTTGGACAGGTAATTATGGATGGAAGTGTTGAGTTCATGAAATTATGATAATGTAGATGGATCTAAGTCAACACTTGCATCTGGTGGCTGGGACCTTGCTATTTTTTAATATCCAAAAATTGTGGTAGAATGAATGTGGCTCAGCTAATCACCATCATTCAGAAGACAAAAGCTAAAATTCCTTAATTTTTTTTAACATTTATTCATTTTTGAGAGTGAGAGAGAGCATGAACGGGGGAGGGGTAGAAAGTTTGGGTGACACAGAATCCGAAGTAGGCTCCAGGCTCTGAGCTGTCAGCACAGAGCCTGATGTGGGGCTCGAACTCACGGACCACAAAATCATGACCTGAGCCAAAGTCGAACGCTTAACCGACTGAGCCACACAGGCACCCCCCCCCTTTATTTTTGAAAGATGCGGTATCCTATCCCATGTTAATACCACATGAGAAATCACATATAAGACATCAAATGAGGCCGTTTTGTTAGAGAGTACATCCTATGGGTTACTCCTTCAAAGTGGAATAATTACTTATTTTATAGCTGATGTCTTCCTATTTTAAAAATATGTGTACGCCCCCTCCCCCACACCCTGAATGTTTTCTAGTTCTCATGTACTTTCTAAAATGCAGGGATTCAGTTGTACACACACACAATCTGTATGTAGGGAGGACTCTTTGCAAAGTCACATTGAGTGAGTGCTTTTGTGTCTTTGCTCTGAGCACCTCCTTCACTAGCAATTCCAGGGGCTGTTTCTCCAACCCCCACTACTTGTCTCTAGGACTCCAGCTTCCTGCATCCATCTGGTCCCTGAGATTCCCTTATAAGACTGAACTTCCTACTGTTGGGCCCAGAAAAAGAAATTGAGGTTCCTCCCCACGCTTCCAACCCAGGAACAGCTCAGGGAGCCTCACAGGGTGACAGCTACCTAGATCCACTCAGACTCAAGGGACAACACAGGCCAACAAGTGATGGAAGAAAAGGAGTTCCATTTCTCACCAACAGGGAGGGTGCTTTCTGTCAGATGCCTAAACACATTGTGTGGCCGCCTTCAGAATTAAGGAGGGGTGGGGCGCCTGGCTGGCTCAGTCAGTGGAGCATGCGACTGGATCTCAGGGTTGTGAGTTTGGGCCCCGTGTTGGGTGTAGAGATTACATAAAAATAAAATCTTCAAAAAAAAAAAAAAAGAAGGGGAGGTTCGGGGAAATTTTTTAAAGAAGCTGTCAGTTTCTCTCAGGGTTCTGACTTTCCCTTTGGGAGATGCCACCCAGGGATTGGGGAAGCAGCATAAATACAGTTGGTTTGACTGTCTCCGGCCTCAGAGGAACTAAGAGAATGTTAAGTTTACTCTAGACACCGGCAAGTGTGTTCTGTTCATAAAGAAAGAAAATTACTCCAAGCAAAGGAGAAAGTTGTTTGATTTACTGTTTACATAAACCTGTCACTACCTGGCATTAGTTTGCAAATATTTTTGAGAAACGAATGCTTTTTTCCAACTTACAGAGCCCCTAAGTATAAAACAGTTAAAGGGGTTGCTGCTCTGGTGGGCCTCTCTACGGACCCCCAGAGTGGCTTTGCAGCATATTTAGCACAAAGGTATCTTTTCTCTAAAGCAGAAGTTCTCAAACTTTTTTTGAATTTAAGAGTCACCTAGGACTCTTCTTTAAAATGCACATTCTGGGGGCGCCTGGGTGGCTCAGTCGGTTGGGCGCCTGACTTCGGCTCAGGTCACGATCTCGCGGTCCGTGAGTTCGAGCCCCGCGTCAGGCTCTGGGCTGATGGCTCGGAGCCTGGAGCCTGCTCCCGATTCTGTGTCTCCCTCTCTCTCTGCCCCTCCCCCGTTCGTGCTCTGTCTCTCTCTGTCTCAAAAATAAATAAAATGTTAAAAAAATAAAAAAAATAAAAAAATAAAATGCACATTCTGGACCTCAATCCCAGAGACTCACACTCAGGAAGTCTTGGGTAGGGCCTGGGAATCTGTATTTTAACATGCATCTCAGATGATTCTGATACCAGCATGGATGGGTCATGAACCACTGCTCTGCAGACTGCTTTCTGGTGGCCTATTCAATGGCTTCATCTTAGCCCCACTTGGTCCCAGTTTATTTTAGGTACTTAGTTTACGAGTGTCATATACCAATAAAAGGGGCTTTTCTGCCAGGGAAAATGCTATCTTAGTTACCTCTTCCTCATCTCTCAAATTCTGCGTTCCTGTGTCTGGAGCACTCCAGATGTGGCACGACTCTCGGCTCTCTGGTGAGTCTGCTCTATCTGAGGCTCCCAATACCCTCGTCCTTCCAGCCCTTTCTGGTTTTCTCTGTTTGTTTGCTTTTCTTTTTCTTTTTCTTTGTTTAAGCAGACCTCTTTAAACCTCCCCTTCCCCAACCAACAAACCCTGAGGAGAGTTAAGTGATGTTTATCAGCAAATATAAAACTGACATCTTGGTGCAAACACAGCTAACTGATAAACACGTCAATGATCCTGTGTAGCAAGGTGCTGGATGTTCTGAGGGATACAAAGAACAAATCCAAATGAGTCATGTTTTTAAAAATAAATGAAGCCCACAATCAGACAGCACTTGACGGGCAATAATTGAAAAGACACTATCAAGTGTTGGTGGGGACATGGAGAAAGTGGAACCGTCTTGCACCCCAAGTGAGAAAGTCAAATGGTGCAGCCACTTTGGAAAACAGTTTGGTGATATCTTAAATAGTTAAATGTACCTCACCATATAATCGAGCTCTTCAGTGTTAGGAATCTGCCCAAGAGAAGTGACAAAGACTTACACATGAGTGTTCATAGAAGTATTATTCATAATATCCTCAAACTTGAAACAACCCAAATATCCGTCCAGTGGTGAATGCATATAATACGGTATATCCATACATTGGAATATCATTTAGCAGTTAAAAGAAATGAAATACTAAAAGATGCGACAATATAGGTAAACCTCAGAAACATTATAAGCGAAACATGCCAGACACCAAAGGCTATATATTATAAGGTTCCATGTACGTGAATCTATAAAAGGCATACTCAGACAGAAAGCAGATTTGTGGTTGCCTGAGGCTACAGAGGAGAGCAGAAAACAACTGCCAGTGGGTTTGAAGAAACTTTTTAGGATGACAGAACTGTTCTAAAACTGGATTGTGGTGGTAATTACACAGTTCAGTAAACTTACCAAAATCACTTAATCACACATTTATAATGGAATTTTATGGAATATAAATGTTACCACGATAAAGTGGTTAAATATTTTTTAAAACAAGGCATATAGCAAATTAAAGAATCAGTTGTTCTCTTCTCTGCAAAAGAAATAGAGAGATACAGGGGCGCCTGGGTGGCTCAGTCGGTTAAGCGTCCGACTTCGGCTCAGGTCATGATCTCTCAGTCCGTGAGTTCCAGCCCTGTGTCGGGCTCTGTGCTGACAGCTCAGAGCCTGGAGCCTGTTTCAGATTCTGTGTCTCCCTCTTTCTCTGACCCTCCCCCGTTCATGCTCTGTCTCTCTCTGTCTCAAAAATAAATAAACGTTAAAAAAAAAAAAAAAGAAAGAAATAGAGAGATACAAGTCAGAGTATGGCCTGCAGGCCTCGGGGTCCCTATAACATTCTCAGGATGTCCTCGAGGTCATTTTCCTCACAATGCTAAGAAGCATTTTGCCTTTTTTGCTGTGTTGACATTTGCACTGATGGTACAGAAGCGGCAGCGGGTGAAACTGCTGGTGTCTTACACCAGTCAAGGCGGTGGCACCAAACCTCGTCAGCAGTCATCGTATCCACCACCACCATGTGCTTCTAATGGAAGAACACGTTCCACTGTCACTTCAGAGTGTCCTTCATGAAGCAGTAAATTTATTTAATGATATTGTCTTGTGCCTTGGATGCATACCTTCTTAAAAATTTTTTTAATGTTTGTTTATTTTTGAGAGAGAGAGAGAGAGAGAGACAGAGTGCAAGTGGGGGAGGGCCAGAGAGAGAGGGAGACACAGAATCCGAAGCAGGCTCCAGGCTCCGAGCTGTCAGCACAGAGCCCGATGCGGGGCTCGAACTCACAAATCGTGAGATCGTGACCTGAGCCGAAGTCGGACGCTTACCCGACTGAGCCACCCAGGCACACCTGTGCACAGCTTTGTAATAGTCTATGCGATGAAATGGGAGATAGGCACACATAAAACATTTTTTCTGCGCACCCAGGTAGGGCGGTTATCCCAAGGAAAAGTACTTCTGCAGTTGATTGAGTTGCAGGCTGAACTAGCAATTGTTTTTATGGAACACTGTCTCTACTTTAGAAAAAAAAATGTGTGGCAGATAAATTATGGATATTCAGACTTGGGTATTTGGCAAACATCGTCTCAAGAATGAATGAAGAGAACTTGTCACTTCAAAGACAACAATTGGCAGTATGTGTTGCCAGTCATAAAATTCAAATGTTAAGCCAAAATTAGAATTTTGGAAAACTTTATACCACCACAAGCTTCCGTCAGGATCTCCTGACAGATTTCTGTCAGGATTCTGACAGCTTCTGTCAAGATTTTCCTGATGAGATCGATGGTGATTTTAACAAATGTGATTTCTTTTTTCATCTTGTATAATGAAATGTGTCAAAATCTGGAGAATATGGGCAAAGGGTGCTTGATACTAAAACGGTTTGAGAACTGCCGGCCTAGTGGCCGATAGCGTGGACGCGGAGGACCCTTCTTGGGTTGAAATCCCAACGCTATCACTTATTTCTTGTGTGGTCTCAGGTAAGTGCTTCATCTCTCAATGCCTCAGCTTTCTCATCTATAAAATGGGAATAAAAACGGTACCTATTGGGGCGCGTGGGTGACTCAGTTGGTCAAGCGTCTGATTCTTGGTTTCTGCTAGGTTCATGATCTCATGGTTTCGTGAGTCCGAGCCCCATGTCGGGCTCTGTGCTGCCAGCATGGAGCCTGCTTGGGACTCTCTCTCTCTCCCTCTCTCTCTGCCCTTCCCCCACTCATGGTGTCTCTGTCCCTATCACAGTAAATCAATAAACTTTAAAATAAGAAGAAGAAGAAAGTAAAAATAAAACCGGTAGCTATCTCAGAAATGTGGACATAAAAATGAGTTAATATATGTAAATAATTGTGAATATTAAAATGAGTTCATATACGGAAATCACTTAGTATAGTGCCTGACTTAGAGTACGTGGTCATTGGGTCGTTGTTACGATCTTGGTGAGTGGTGATTTGTAAAAGCTAATGCATTTTACGTGTGCAATCCATAGAAATGTGTGTGTAATTATGTACACGTTCTTTTTCCTTTTGCGTAACTGGGAAATCTGAAGCTGAGATTCCTCCCCGAGCCTCTGCCTCGGTTTTGGTCCTCCCGCTTCCTGGCAGTGTGCACCTGTGCGTGGTGTCCGGGGGGCTGGCCCGTCCCGTCCGCCCAGCCTCTGTTGCTTGGGGTTTCCTTCTTCTCCTAGCAACCACACAGTGTGGTTTTAAGGAAGATGTGGTGACTCAGTGCCATTATGAAGGGTACGGTTTAATAGATTGAGTATAAACAGAATACAGTTGTGTACGGTTTCTAGTCTTAGTATTAGAAGCCGCGTTCCTGCCTCAGCAGTGTTCAAAATGACATCATTTTAGCTCAGCGTTTGGGAACTTATGTGAGTAGAGAAAAAGTGGAAGGCCCCGTCATATGTCTATTTTCAGTGCTTAATCCAAGCTGACAGGAAGTTTAAGGGGAAAAAGATGACTAACTTGGAACCTACCTCTGCAGTCCTCCCAGAGGGACGACGTGTGAGCTATTTTTCTCTCTCACTGTTAAAAAGACGTTCATCACATGCTGACCTTGCTCACTTGTGCAACCAGTAATGTGACTCGCAGCTCCCGTCAAGTGCTGGGCCTCGCCCTCCCGGAGCCGGTGCCCTGCTTTGTAAACACGAAGGTACTTCGTCTGTTGTTCCCTGACTGTGTCAGCAGAAGGAACAGTTACATATTTTATACCCATTAAAAGGTGGTGAAAACACTCCAAAGTTTAGTGCGAGGTAAACAAGGTAGGATAGACTGCCAGAGAATCGTAATGGTTGTTTCTTTTCCTAGAAGATCACAGACAAAATTACCCTCTGTTGTGGAGTACCGATGTTACACAGATACGCTCACGTTTGATGGTGAAGAGCCCAAAACCCACAGTGTGTAAATCACTGGAGGTTCACGGATTTAAGTGGCTTCTGCTATCCTGAGAGAAAGATGAACTCTTGAAACAAGAGTTCATTTGGGGGCCATCTGTTTTATCTGTCATCCCACATCCCTCTGCATCTGGGAAGAACAGCGGGCCAGCCCGTGCGAGTCTTTATTCCTTGCCCCAGCCTAGGCTTTGAATTATTGCCGCACATCAAGATCCTTGCACGCACACCGGCCCTTGTTAAATAGGTTGAGAACAGCCCTGACTTTCATTTCGGGGGTGTGTTTTGGGAGCCAGTTATAACGCCTCCTGAATATTTTGTAAAGGTAATGTTGTATAAATACAAAGCAGTGCCATTATTGAGATGGTCTAAATACAGAGCAGTACCACAACTGAGGCAGTGTGCTTACGGATATACTTGCATTTTAAGATTGAGAGTGTTTCTTTCCCACGTGGCTAGTATACTGGGAATAGGAAATCAGATCAGACTAAAAGCCAAAGAGGTGCTTCTCGAATATAGGTTGGTAGTGAATTTTATTAATTCAATTGAATTCAATCTCACAATATTTGTTATGGGTGGAATAGATTTAGTTATTTTTAATCATGTTCTTCTCTCTGTCACTGCTAGGGCCTTGTGCAAACTTCATGTCTCAATAACTACAGATGTCTTTTATAAATAGAATGCACTGAAGTTAGTTGACCTGGGCATGTGAACAGTGTCTGTGATTATACTACGGCAGCTCTTTGACACTAGAATCTTCTGTTCTTTGAGTCTCTTCCTATTTTTAGTAGCTCCTAAAAACACCTAAAAATCACATATGAGTTGCACATAATTTTCAAAAATAGTTAATGGCTGTTTTTAAAACTCCCGCCTCTTTTCACGACAGTGTTCCAAAATCTTTGGCGGTTTCACCTTACAGTGTGATATCTTTGCAAGGATTTTTGTCCTTGTGAAGTAACCAGCTGTGAAGGGTCTCAAGCAAAACTAACATTTCTGTGATGACAGTTTATGCTGCTGTTTAATTGTCGATTCTCATCTTGTCTTCTATGTGTCTGTTTGTGTTTTTCAGGAAAAAAGTGCCAGTTCAAATGTACGACTTAAAACTAATAAAGAGATTCCAGGATTAGTTCATCAACCCAGAGCAAAGTAAGTTCTAGTTCCTTTTTTCCTTATACTGTTTTTAAAGCTAATAATATTTTCAGAGTGAGCTCAGTTTTGCCTGCCAGATAATCAAGATGTATTATAAAGCTTCAGTGATTGAGACACTGTGATTTGGTCTAATGGAACAGAGCAGAGAGTGCCAAAAAAGACCCACAATAACTGACAGAACAGACATGTCAAATCAGTTAGAAGAAAATAAAAGGAAATATCTTTATGACTATGGGGTAGGGAAGAATTTTGAAAAAGTCACAAAAGATGCAGATCTTTGAAGAAAAATGATTAATATGACTGCATTAAAATTAAGAACTTCTTTTTATCAAAATTTGCTGTAGGAGAGTAGAAGGAAGTGATGGAATATATTTACCATGCATATAATTGATAACGGTTGGGTTTCCAGAATATGTAAAGTAACTCTATAAATCAATAAGTAAAAAACAGAGAGCTCATAGAAAAAGAAGCTAAAGATATGAACAACCATTTTACTGAAGAGGAAACACGAATAGCTAACGTCTAGGAAGAAATACCATTTCACACCACAAGATTGGCAAAAAATTTAGAAGTCTGACAATACAAATGGTTGACCAGGATGTTGAACAACAGGCCTCTTTACCCTAGTGGAAGTATAAACTGGTACAATTACTTTGGAAAAGTGTGTAGTTTCTAAGAAAATTGTACCTGGGCATACCTTGCCCACCAGCGATTCCCCCTCTCAGGTATATACCCTAGAAAAACTTGTACATGGGTGCTGGAAGACCTAGTTGACCTGGAAAATTCTACATATCAGTGAAAATGAATGACTTAGAGCTGCACCTGTCAAGATGGAAGAAGGTCATGAATGTAAGGTTGCACGAGAAGGGAAGTAAGTGGTAGTCCCTGCCTGCTATAGTTTCATTTGCATAAAGTTCAAAAACAAGCCGAATGAGTCAACCTATTATATATGTCTGTGATAAAACAGTAAAGACAAGCAAGGAAATGAAAAGGCATTAAACTTGGAAGCGTGGTTCTTTCTCACTGGATGGAAGACAATGGGACCAGGGGTTCTGTTTCTTAATCTGAGTGGTGATGATATGGGTGTTCCTTTAACTATTGTTATGTAAAACTGTACAAATAACATATGTTTTCTATGTGTTATGAATTGCACAATTAAAAAGTTAAAGAGAATAATGGGTATTTTTCTAGAATTGTTCTAGAACCGAATCTACCTTGGCGATAAAATGCACTTTGTGTGACACTCAAGCTATCTCTCCTTTCCTTCAAAGAGGCTCCATTTTCCCAGAGCTACAAATCTGTTTTGTGGTGTTCCATCTAAATATGAACAAATTCCCTGAGGGTGCTGATCACACTGGTGGCACAGTCACCCCCACCCTAAAATAAATTCATGTATGTAATAGTAGTTCCATAAATCCGTGCCATAAGCAGAAGAAGTTGTGTTATGTCTGATTCTTCCCAGGAAATCGAGACAAAAATAACCTAGTTCATAATCACTTTACCCTGGCTCGGTGTCTGTGGAGGTGCTGCAGGTGGTTAGGCCTCTTCAGGGGGTGGTGATGAGCTCAAGGATTTAATTTTTTTACTTTCAAAGAAAACTGGACATTTTAAAATCCACTTATCATCTATAATGTCAGTGGAATAGTAAAGCCAATTTTTGAACCGTTGGGTACACATTATGTCATAATCACAACCTTCCTGTCCACTTCACTGATAATCACTTTTATCAACACTAATTGTATCTGCCTTGGAGAGACAGCAGATATCTCATGATACAACCAAGTCATGTTTTCATCCAAGCCATTCAATATATGCTATTTTTAAATGTTTCTCATATCTCTGAGTTCTAAGAAGAGACTATAAGAAGGAGAATTTCTTTTTCCCTTTAGTGTGAATACTTATTTAATTTAGACATACTGAAGCAGCCTCCTTTGCAAACTGATATGTGCTGAAGCTTTCAGAGAAATTGACTAAATTGGCTTGTGTGTTTACATTAAAATTAGGAAGAAAATCCTCTGTTATTCGTGTGTGTGTGTGTGTGTGTGTGTGTGTGTGTGCGCGTTTTAAACTATGAGTCAGAACCTGGGTTACTGGAATTCAACTACGAAATCTTTCTGGAAGGCCACAAGAAGTTTTACTTTTCCTCCTTGCTGACACAGGTGATTAAGAAACTATTATTTATTATGCAGTGTATACATAAGATAATGAGTTTCTTTTCCCCGGAAGTGGAAGGACAACCCCATACCTGATAACAGGAGATTTATTAATAATAAAGATAGATGGTCTTCACATCTTCATCTGAGGTGCTATGCAGAGCACATTCTTCCTGACTTTGGGATCTCATGAGAATGACCTAATGTCATCAGGCTTCAGTTTTCTCAGAGAAAAATAGAGGAGAATCATCGTCTCTTACAGGGCTAGAGATATTTATAAATGAAATAATGTATGACCCAGTGCCAATCACAGTATCTGATGCTGGTTAAGAATGCCTTAACAGTTAGAAACAACCCAAATGCCCTTTGGGGCGCCTGAGTGGCTCAGTCGGTTGAGCTTCCAGCTCTCGGTTTCAACTCAGGTCATGACCTCAACGGTTTGTGAGTCCTGCATTGGGCTCTGCGCTGAGAGTGCAGAGCATGCTTGGGATTCTCTCATTCCCTCTCTCTCTCTCTGCCCCTCCCCCCATCAATAAAATAAACTTTATTTCAAAAAAAAAAGAAAAGAAAAGAAATAACCCAAATGCCCTTTTACAGGAAATTGGGTAAATGAACCCCACTGCCTTCACACAGTGAAATATTAGTTAAAACTCACAACACTAGATGGGACCGAGGAATATAATAATAGGAGAAAAGAGTAAATCCTGAAAGATTACAGAAAGCATGATGCACTCTTTGTAAAGTTAAAAACAACTAAATAAATCATCTGCTTTTTAGAGCACATGTAGAGGCAGTAAAGCTATACAAAGGGGAAAGTAAGGGGATGTTGGTTCCCTTAAATTGAGGAAACACACATGGGTAGGAAGTAAATTAGCTCTAGGTTGTTGTTAAGGTCCTCGCATTCATTTTTTACTTTGGCTTCATGAGTGCATATTATACTATTTAAAAAAAAACTATATTTGACTAAATAAAAGTAGCTGTGCGTGACTATAAGCAAGGGTGTGTCATAATGTGAGGATTAGGATTAAGCCACTTTCCTGAGATCCAGTTGAGCAATGATGATGATGATTTTGAAGAAATAACTATTCAGGCCAAGATTTGCCAGGAACCCACTGAGTAATTGCATTTCATTTTTGCAGGTGAAGTATTAGGGAGTTAGGACCTTGTCTTCTGATACTTTTGTGGCTTGGGCTTTTATTATTGGAAACTTTTTTTTAAGTCCCTAAAAATGAAAGCCATATATCTTTCAGCTCAAACCCTCATCTTGCCCACCCTCTTCATTCCTTTGATTACTTGTCTTTAAGATTCCATACTGTTATCATCCCTAGTCTCATGAAACTGAGAAATCACAGACAGAAGAGTCTTTGACGATTCAAGGTTAACTCACAAGAGCTCTGCCAGCACCAACTGGGGGCACGGGAAGTGCTCCAGGAAAACGTTGTGCTTTCCGCGACTGAGTCTATTAGAAAGAAATAGGAATTACTGAAATTGTTAAGTTTGATTAGTTAAATCAAGTACCAGCATACAGACTTTTCTAAAAGACTTTTAGATCTAATTAATCTTGGCATCAAATACTCACTTTGTAAGTGGATACATAAACAGTCTAATTATCCCTTTCTAATACCTTGAGGAAAGACAGGCCATGTGCTTTTTTCTCCCGCACCATTCACAGCCACCAAATTGTGCAGCAGAAAGGGCTTAAGAATCCAGTTATTACTTAAGGACTGGTTCTCACAGCGCAGTTTGAAGGTAAAAACTAATATTAATGCCATTGTGTTGATAGAGTTTCCACGTGAAAAGAGAGCATCCATGTTTATCCCGGCAGGAGACCGCTGAGACGGATCATTTATTTCATCAGAGTGAAAATGCCATCTCTGTCCCTGTTGAAGGGATTTCAGGGCTTGCCTGTGAAACGAACCCACAGAGAACAGCAGAGTAAACCTCGCTCTCTCAGGTCACACCGTACTTAAGGTGATGTACACACAGCAAGGACCTCTTAGTGCCATTGGCTCCAAGCGGCCGTGTCTGCCACACTCCCAGGGATGGCGGAGTTTATCTGAAAGAGCTCATTTGGTGCATCGGGGTCTGATAATAAATAAGTCACCTTTCCATTCATCTTTCTGGCTAACACAGCCCACATACTATATTTCAAGGTGGCAAGAAGTCAGTCCATCTGCTGGGAGACACTTCTTGGTAGGTTTTGAAATGAGACGGAGGCAGGCCGGGATATTCTCGCTCTTAGACAAAGAGAAAGCAGGCAACATTCCTGTATCAGTGGGGTGTGATGGTAGAGATGCACCGACGGAAGGCCAGCTGCCTGTGTTTGGGTAGAATTGTTTCAAGGCACACCTGAAAATGAAAATGGTGTTTTACTTCTCAACCATTATACCCTCTACCCCAGAGTAAGGTTACTGTTTGGTTCAGGATTCAGGTAGGGTTGAAAACACCCTGTCTTGACTAATTCATTCTGGGTTGAGTAGCTTTTGTTCAGTTTGCTTTAATCAAGGAATGCCTTTTCTTTTTTTAATGGTTAGAAAGTAGGTAAACTACACAAACCACTAAGGTTTTTGTGCTTGCTTACTATCCATGCATCTTGAGGTCCTCACTGTTACCTTTGGCATCAAGCTCCTATTATGGGCCCTGATCTCTGCATTCCTGATCCCAGGGATCTTGTCAGTCTAATATGTATATGTCTGAGTACTAACTAAGCACCCCTGTTTTCATGTTTTGATACTTCAATAAAGGAGTTAATGGAAGTTAGTAACAGTCATACAACGTTAGTGCCGGAAGGGACTACACTTCACCATGCTAACAAACTGAACTGCCTCGTGAGGGGTCACGAATCACATGAATTGAAATAGGGACCACTCAGTCAATTGATTAAATATTTCCCTTCCATTATACACAAAGCAATATATGTAAAAAACTCTAACCTAAAAGTTTCCACAATGGACATCTGATCCTAAAAATGCCATTTTTATGAGGTCTCTTGGAATCTCCCAGGGAAACTAATGTGTGTGTGTGTGTGGTCATCCATATTAAGATATATGTGTGTATATGCGTGCATATGTGTATGCGGTTATCTATTAAGATGTATCTATGTCTATATGTCTACATGCCTTTCTATCTGGGACCCAGAGCTGTCCAGCAACCTCATCTGCTGAAAGTTTGGCCAGGAACAGGGAGGATGCCCAGAACATGTCTGAGCAGCCACATTGACTGCCAGAATATGCCTGTTCGCCACTCACAGGAAGCCCCCTAGGCTCTCCCTCAGATCCTGTTTGCACTAACGTTGGACACAACTCTAATGGATTTGGGTGTGCTAAGCATGGGGCAGAAGCGGCTGCTGGGAAGAAAACTGAAAGAGAACCAATACCTTCTTTGACCAGAAGAAATGAGAGCGGTTCAAAGCAGGCAGAGAACAAAAGCCTATAGTTTAAGGCCACTTTGCTTAAGGAGAGCCAGCTCTCCCCATCTCAAGAGGCTCCAGGGAGTGTTCCCGTATCACAGAGAGAGATTGTGGTTTAAGGCCTTGGGAGTGGCTGCTAGTCATTAAGTGAAAGTCAAGTAATGTTTGTGATAGATCCTCTATTAAAGTTTAGAAGGTGTGCATTCAAAATGGCTCAAATGAAAAATGTTTTGGCACTTAAAGAAGTAAAACCACAGGGAATCTGGGAAAACTCAGGTAGGCAAAATGGCTTCTCCACCCTTCTCCGCCAGAGAAGGAAAGGAGGCTGTTTAATATATTCTCATGCTCCCAGATTCTGGCCTGCCTTTCTAGCCTGCAACAAGAGAAGGCCTGTTTCTGAAACAGGACATATACCTCACTTGAATTATCAAGGACGGGAAAAATGACATGATATAGAAGTGAAAGTGGATTGCTGGTATAAGATAGTTTGTCATTTTCCTCTTGTATCAGAGCTGATGTCCTCGTGCCCCCAGATTTTAAATCTTGCTTTTACACACAGGGGAAAACCTCCTTCAAGCCCCATTATCTGTCATTGGAGGCCTGAAGGGTGTGGGGTCCCTTGTGCCATTCTCTGCGGCCCCTAAAGGAGGAGGCATAGTGCTAAGGGGTATGTCAGGTGGGCTGTCCCCTACACCGAGACTTGAAGGGAAGGAGCTATTCCAGAGCCACCCCTCCCCCCACCCCCAGCCACTGCAACAAGTAAGCACTAACAGTGAAAGAAGCGCGTTGTGTGATGTGTCTCTTAGCCCAGAATCCTGAACCTCCTTGGACCACCTACACCTATTTCCTGTCATTAAGACCATGTTGCCTCCAAGACGTTTTCCTCCCCACGCACTTCCCATCTGTGATTCTTCTCTGTTCTCCTTACCTTCTTCTGTTTTGTCTCCCCCCGCCCCAAACTGTGTCCATCTGACTAAGTAGGCTGTTAAATAGCATTAGACAAGCAAGCACACAGGGCAAGCGCTACTCAGATATGCTTCCTGACGCACTCCCACATCCCAGTGGAATTGCACTTCCCAAAAGGTGCATTGGCCGTCACCACTGCACAAAGCGTTCAGGGACAATGTCAAGTTCTTTGCCTGTTTGCCGCCAGCCCAACACCTCTATGCTCAGCTGGATACCATGCTAAATACCAGTCTTTATAAAATACACATTTCACCATAACAACTTGGATATATTTTCTTTTTCCAGTTACACACAGTGTGAAATATGCCATGTACTGCTTGGCTACGCCTTTTTTTTTTTTAACAAATGTGTATCTGAAGAAATCATTTGGCACACACCTCCCAGTAACATCACTATAAATAACATGTACGTTGAAAAGAAATTGTATTCCTTAAATCATAGGAACTTGTAGACTTTTATGCAACACATTTAGAGGATTACTGTAATGGCATTTATCCTTAATATGACTTCAGACTATCTCAGTGGAAAAGTCGGCAATAAATAAATGTCTGCCTCAAAGTCTAGGGACTCAGCGTTTTTCATTCGAGGAAGCTGGGTTTAAGAAAACATTGAAATACACACTTAACTACTCTCTGGTTTTTTTTTAGCATGCACATCTCTGAAAGCCAACAAGAATTCTTCAGAATGCTGGATGAAAAAATTGAAAAGGTAAGAAGTAAAAATAAATTCCTTGTTTCAAGGGAAATATGCTAACTGCCTCATGAGTTAAGGTAATAATGTTCTGGTTTCTGTGTTGCAAAGCTGTTCCTGTAAGATTATGGGTAGAGAGTTAAAACAAAAGAAGCCCCCTCCCCCTGCCACACACACAAAATGTGACTGTGAGAATGTTTAGCGTATACCAGAGCATCCAAGATTCTCGGCTTGTTGATCATTAATTAATTAAAGTGTGTAGGGCCAGATAGGGTCTAGCAGTGCTAGTAAGAGCCTTTGCCTAGAGACAGAACATTGCTCTCACTGCACATTGTCTGCATGTGATGCCTTGCTCTTGCTTCAGACTGCAGGCAAGAAGGTTCTTAGTACCTGCCAGAACTTATGGAATGTCTGCTGTATACCTGACACTGCTCTGAGTTCTCCTACAAACATCGCAAACCTGTTACAGTCAATACCAACCTCAGGAACATGGCTCTGAGACACGTTTTATCTTCCTTTTACAGACAAGGAAACTAAGGCTCATAATATTTGAATAACTTACCAAGGTTTGCAAGGCTGGTAGTGGTCCAGTTGGAATTTCAGCCCACATCTGCCTCACTCCAAAGCCGAGACTCCCAAGTTGCTTCTCTAGGAGTGTGTGCGTTTTACAATGACAAGAAGATCTGTGTGGAAAATTGAACCCATACTTAGGATCTCAGAGTGCCATATGCTAATCAACTGAATGAAGTATGGAAGATGGTAACAATTAAAGGCTTACTTGCAGACTTGCAGAATTTAAATGCATCACCGCAGGGGGTGAATTTAAATACTGAAGTTATAAATCTGAGTATTGTCATTTGAAAACCTTGTTCTGAAGAAGAGTACAATCCTAAATTCAGAACATAGCACAACTGTGGTTAAGGCGTCATGGGCCAGTTTTGCCTTTGAATTTTTTCCATGTTTATTTTTATTTTTTACATTTTGTGGCCCTTTTATCTGAGCATGTGTTCACAAATTCCTAAGTTATGATACATATCACTCAATGGAAAATAATGAAGAAGGGCTTAAATTCACCAGTATTTCAGCAGCAGACCCCATTCTGAAATGGACCTCCTTAAAGAATAATTGTATAATCTTCTAATGCACCATTACAAGACCAGCAGATGTTACCAATGTGAAAGGTAGAGATGGGTGGTGAATTAAAATGGTACTTTAATGCATAGTATCACTTGGCTATACATAAATACTGATTTGCATGTAATTTTTTTTCATTATTAGTGAAATCCTGGTTCACATATGACTTTTTAGATTGAAAACTTCATCTGGGAATAATTACCAAGTTTCATGTATTGGTTCAAAACCTGTTCAAGGTGTCAATAGCATTTGTTTTAATAAAGAAAAGCATAAAATAAATATTTCATTCCCACTGTAATGGTGAAGATCTTTTCTTTCTCAGTTTATTTGGATTTTTTTCCTCCACTAGCTTTTTGGCAATAAAAAGATCTTAGTAGTCAGAGTTAGTCTGTAAAAACCAAAACCTGAATAGTAAGTTATCTTTTTAAACAAAATTTACCAACCCTGACAAGGCATTTAAGATGACCTAATCCCTTTCTGGTGTGTTTCCATAATAGAAATTCTACCTCCTTGCACTCACAACTGGAATTCATTGTTTCCATCTGAAATCCGACTTCCCTTTTTCCCTTTGCATCCAGGGTAATGACGTGTCTAACACAACAAAAGCAAAGTGCATAACTTGATCATTTGTTGGATAGAACCGTCCCTGGACAAAGGAACATTTGTAGACTCAACATAAACAGTATTCTCCCTATAAAATACATTTATATCTGAAGAAGAGCTTTTATATAACCTGTGACATGCACCCAGTTCTAGATGTCTAGTGGAATTTTCTGTCTGCTCTGAACCAAGCTTTCCTGTTTCTTCCCTCTTATCTAAAATCCACCCTTCTGAATATTGTGAACATGCTGTTCCGTGTACTATTTGACCATTGAGCCTCCAAAGTTAAAATGTTCCTCCTTAATATATGCATTTGGCTTAATACAATCCTCACCATATTTTATATAGCCCAAATTGGAAGTTGGGTTCTTACAAATTATTCTCCTGACTTTTCACCATTGCTAGATATTTCTTTGGTACAAGTTAGCATGGGGACAACTAACTATACATGCAACTCAGATCTGTTCTGTAGGTTTCCTAGGGCTGATTTAAAAAAACAAAAAAACTCAGAGCTTCATGCTGAAAATTGGAGTCATTCTAAGAGAGCTTGAGTTTTGAGATTTAATCTCTCTCAAAATGTCCAGAAATTGCTTTTTCTTTCTTAAACTGATAAGAAGTAAAATGGACTGAATGTGGGGAGATTTAAACCTGCTCTTCCTTGATTCTTCTTTTGTATTTATTGAATGTCTGCAGGATGTGGTTTCAATTTACCCTTCAACTCTTGACACCAGAAGAAATCTCTGCTCTCTCAAGATAGATGTAAAAGTACCATTAGAATAAAAAAAACTAGGGACGCGTCTGGGTGGCCCAGTTGGTTGAGCCTCCAACTTAAGCTCCGGGCATAATCTTGTGGTTCATGAGTTCGAGCCCCACATCGGTCTCCGCTCTGATGGTACGGAGCCTGCTTGGGATTCTCGCTGTCTCCTTTCTCTCTGCCCCTTCCCCGCTCATGTCTTCTCTCTCTCTTAAGATGAATAAATAAACTTTAAAAAAATAAACTAGGACTATTAGGTGGTATAATATTTCTAGTGAAACTTAAATTTGGACTGCTCTCATTCAGAGGTGATCATGGTGCCGAGGTGCAGTTTACCTTTGCACCGCAGCTGGACCAGCATTTTCTAAGTAGTGGTGGCAAAGAAAAGAAGGTTGCAAAAATACATTTAAAAAAGCTAACTTGGGACACCTGGGTGGCTCAGTCGGTTAAGCATCCAACTTGAGCTTAGGTCGTGATCTCATCGTGCCTTGAGTTCAAGCTGAACCCACATCGGACTCTCTGCCATCAGCACACAATTGTCACTATGAGCCAGGTCCTCCTGTTCTGAACACAGGTGTCTGTGGGGTCAGTTATTAAAACTTGAGGTCCGTTAACCAGGCAATCAGGACAGCTTCGTGGACACTTGGTACCATTTCAGGTGCTCTGGTGGTGTGTAGGAGGCCAGGACGCTGAGCTCCATCGGGAGATAACCAAGGGAGAGCTTTTGACAGAGAACAGGGAGAGTTCCAAAGAGTTCTGTTTGATTGATTTACTTTTGCATTTCCTTTTTGGAGAGTAAAAATCCTCTGAAACAACAGGGGCAGCTCATTTGTTTTTACCTCATTATTTTTTACACGGATATCTAACTGATTCCATTGGAATCTATAGTTGTTTTGCCTGACAGTTCACAGACTCCTGAACCTTATGTGAAGTGGTGACATTTGTCTAATTTTGCAACTTAGAGAAAATGATAGTTTACTGCAGAGCAAGGTAATGATTTTAAATTCTAGTTTTTCATTGTATTTAGAGGAGAAAGAAGGTATCTAGATTATTAAAAGTTGGCCCTATGGAGGAGATTCTGAGTATACTACCAAATACAGATTACATAAGATTTTAAGATATGCTTTCTTCTATACATTTGGGTTTAATTGTTAGAAGCAAAACAAGTAAATACATGTATTCATAGGAATTATAGTATCTTCTCTAGGCAAGAACAAGTATATATATTTGCTTTATGAGGATATAAGAATAGCTGATGACCAAGGAGTCTGTTGCCCCCCCCACCCCGCGAGACACCTCTGGGTGTCTATATAATATATATATACATATATACATATACACACACACACACACACACATATATATATATATATACACACATAATTTATTTATTTTGACAGAGAGAGAGGGAGAGTGAGGGAAGGGCAGAGAGAGGGAGAGAGAGAGAAAATCCCAAGCAGGCCCTGCACTGTCAGTGCAGACCCAGATGCGGGCTCAGACTCACAAACCATGGGTTCGTGACCTAAGCTGAAGTCGGACGCTTAACCGACTGAGCCACCCAGGCGCACTAACACCTTTATATTAAATAAAGAATATCTCAGTACACTACCACTTGCATCTGGTTAGTTTTTCTCAAGCAAAATTGTAAACTTTGTTGGTGGTGAGTATCTTTTTGGAATCTGGTAAAAGTGATAAAGAGTCTCCCTATAAAAATGTACATTAGTGGTGCCTGGGAGGCTCAGTTGGTTAAGCATCAGACTCTTGATTTCGACTCAGGTCATGATCTCACAGTTGGTGAGATTGAGCCCCATGTTGGGCTCTGTGCTGGCAGCACGGAGCCTGCTTGGGAGTCTGGCTCTCCCCGTCCCCTACTCACACACACACACTCGCTCTCTCCTCTCTCTCTCAGAATAAACATCTTTTTTTTAATGCACATGATATCATATACACTAATTTCTTAAGTCAAATGTCAGAGTTGTGTAGTTCCCTGGAGCCTATCCCTGGGCCCCAGGCCAAGAACCTGTGGATTTCTTTATGATGCATATGATTGATGTGCTTCCCTCAAATCCGGGGCCCATTTGCACCCTTGAATCTTATCAGCAATGATCCATATAGGCGTCCGGTTTTAAAGATTAGAAGACTAGGGCTCCTAGGTCGATCAGTCAGTTGAGCATCCAACTTTGGCTCAGGTCATGATCTCACAGTTTGTGAGTTCGAGCCCCACGTCACGCTCTGGGTGGACAGCTCAGACCCTGGAGCCTGCTTCAAGTTCTGTGTCTCCCTCTCTCTGCCCCTTCCCTGATCATTCTCTCTCTCTCTCTCTCTCTCTCTCTCTCTCTCTCTCTCTCTCTCAAAATAAATAAACATTAACAAAAATTTTTTTTTAATTTAAAGATTAGAAAACTGAGTGCAGATAATTCCCATGCAAAGACATTCTCCTTTTTTTCGTACTTTCCTTCCTTCTTCTCAAAAGTAGCTGAAAGTACTTCACCCCCAAGGCTGAGCCACCAGCATACCTAGTGTGTCGTCTCACTTATTCCTGTGTGAGCTTGAGACTACCACCGTTGACTGGCACTATTCATTGGAGCATTTTAGGGAAATGTCTGAGAAAGAACAGTCTGCGATTTAAAATCAGCTGATTTTAAAAGATGTTCATCTGTAGACCTGTACATCTGTTATTAAAAAGGCATTCACACTTAGAAAATGTTTGCATTCCTGGAGTGGCCTGATTCCCTTGGCCCCAAAACTAACCTAGTTGGTAAGAGAGCAGGTCTGCATTTATCAATTTATTCCAGGGCTCCTCCTCTTAATATTACATCAGCTCAGTCTGAACCATGTCTTGATCAGAAGGTGTTTGCTTTTCACCCGGTGAAGACAGGGTCTGGCTTGTAATTACAAATTCTGAGTAGACTGTGTGACCTCACAGCTGCTGTAGAATCACATACAATGTTTGAGAGGCACAGCTGATGACAGGTTTTACTCCTTGGTGGTGGGTTTGAGGGCCTCCTCAGTGCCCACTAGTTGAGAAACATGGGACTGTTGTCTCCAATCCTCAGGAATGTGGCACAGCCTGCCCGTGTGTGCAGAGGAAATCATAGGGTGTACCTCCCTTCTCACTTTCACTTCTGGTAACAACCAAGACCCTCAACAGCCCTCAACACTGGCGGAGAGGCCCTTGCTGGCACGTATACTTTGGAAGTGGGCTGGGCTGCCAGTAGCATTTCAGTAAACAATTTCTTGCTCCATGCTAAGCATAGTGTGGCCTTGCTTTTGCTAATAACCAGACCCTTCCTTGTGTTTCCCTTCATCCCTCTGCCTCTTCTGCTCTCTCTCCTGTATGTACCTTTCCTCATACATCAGCCAATGTAAAGCTATAATTACAAGGGTAAGGATGTGACTCAGTCCTGTTTTGTTTTTCTCCGTACTGAAGAGTCGTGGTGATGATGTTGGTGTAGGAACCACTGGCAAAGGGTGCACACGCTCTGGGCTCCCATCCTAGCGCTCCCAGGTAGCTGAGAGTAATAGACGGTGCAGCCAAGGAAGAGAAAGGAGGCGACAGATCTGGAAGACATGCAGCACACACAGTCTCTGCTCACTTTCTTTTCTCCGGAGGGCTTGATGTTCAGAGAGTTCTTGAGGTGCTGTCGGCCTGGCTCTTTAGGGAGCAGCCGAGGAGAAGAGTTCAGAGTCCAGAACAGTGTAGTACAGGAATGCAAATAAGAACCATTCCATTTTAATGAATGAAGTGTGGCCAGCAGTGCTCTGAACCCCACGGTAATGCGCGGCGCGATCCGTGGTTGGTGTCATGTTGCTGTGGGTGCGGTACTTAGGCCAGGGGAGGTACCATTCAGAACAGAAAGACCGTGACACTGGTGTGTGTCATTCCCTTGTGCCCATTCGGTTTCTCCTTTCTGTCCTCTTCTCAGGCTGTTTCCCTTCCTCTCCATGGCCCTTCCACTCACTGCGTTCGGCAGCCGCGGGCATTGTCCTAGCCCTGCAGAGAGTTTGCTGAGATAGAGAGGGTGCCAACCTCTATGACTGCTGCTTTTTTGTGTACGAGTCTCTAAAAGGACTCAAAGAATTAAACAGGGAGTTTCCTTAGGATAAGAATTGGGTCTCATTTGTCTTTGTTTCTTCAGAACCTAGCACAGGGCCTGGGACTGAACAGATACTTACTAATCTTGTTGAATGAGAGAGAGCATGGCACAAATAAGACAAGTGGGCTTAGCAGAAGTGAAAGCCTACAAAGGAAGGAGGTGTGGTCAGGCAGACTCCTCCAGCAGAGGGCTCAGCAAGATTGGAAGTGTTCTTAACAAAGAACAGCAGAGCAGGTAGACAGCGGGGACAATGCCAAGACCTGGACTGAGAGAGGTCGAGGAACGAAGCAGCACCACGTAAGAGAAAGAACCTGTGCTTCCAACCTGGGCCAGATCTGAGGGCCACCTCTAGTCTTAGCTGTGTGACCCCAGGCTAATTGTTTAACCTTTCTGATCCTCTGGTTCGCCACCAAACAAATTTGCATAATAATACCAACTTGTCTGGGAAATTGAAGATCATTCACCAAAGAGTCTCTAGCAGAGAGTTTGAAATGCGCTCTGTGATCGGTAGCTCTTACTTTGATTGAAGTTGTTTGTATCCTCATCATCAAGGCTATTTGTTGAAATTGAGGGGGGTTGCGAGGGGGCTAAACCTGAAACTAAAAATGCAGAATTTAACAGCTTGAATCTCCCTTGAGCAAAAGTGCCTGCCTATGGTAGAGATGTCTCTCCTTATAGGTAGAGTGTTAGTGCACTCTCCAGTGCACTGACCGGCCTGCCTCCTGTGGTATATACATGTTAAGGAATTAGATTCATGTGAACATTTTTAGAGCCATTAAATAGCCTCGTGCTAGCTTCTGAGCTGTGATTACAGAATGAGTCAGTGAGTCAGTGGCCTGGGTACAGCTGGATCCCTATATATATTTTTCGTGTCTGGAAGTTTCCTTCTTTTTTAACTCTTACAGATTTTTTAAAAACTTGCTTTTGCAAATAGTAATACCTGCCACAAAATGCTTGTGATAGCAACAAAAATTACAATAAGTTAGGAAAAGGGGTCTCCCCAGAAATCATTAAAATGATAAGATTGGCTTCTCTTGATTCATTTGATGAGCATATCTGGGATGTGTTCTCTGGATCCAGAAATGAGTCAGGGGCCAGTAGGAGGTGCATAATTTAAAAGTTGGATTCTTGCCTTTAGGGAACTTCTAGAAGCATAAAATTTCAAGTTAAAAGGAACTTTAGATTGCCCCCAACTCTTTAAAATTCCCACTAGTATTATGAACCCTCTGTAGCAAAGAATGACATATGTCCATTTATATCATTTGGGAAAGAATTATGAAGCATATTATGTTCTGTATATTTCTTGAAAGTTTTATTCTGAGATAATCTTGTCATTTATGGATATTTATTCCTCTCTTTGAAGTTCTGTTGAGTGGAAACATATTCTGTTTCATTCCTAGAGAAGGCATTCTTGGAGCAGACAATTCTAGATTACCCTCATTTAATCCCATTTCCCTAAACAGATTCAAAAGAGGAATACCAAAATTCTTTAAACTCATATTCCCAAAATTAGTTGCTGAAGGTTTGGAGATATTTAATCATACCCTGCCTCCATTCTGGGTTCTTAACAAACTGAAAATAGGCACAAGGATCCAGGTAATTATCATGGATCAGTGCCCCCCTTATGAATGACCCTCATAATCCCCAAATCTAGACCTTCTAGTGAACTAGTTTGGAATATATTTGCTTTTAAAATTTATTTATTTATTTTGAGAGAGAGAGAGAGAGAGAGAGAGAGAGAAAGAGAGAATCCCAAGCAGCTTCATGCTATCAGTGCAGACCCTGATGTGGGGCTCAAACCCACAAACTGTGAGATCATGACCTGAGCCAAAACCAAGAGTCAGACATTCAACCGACTGAGCCACCCAGGCACCCCTAGAATATAATTGTAACACTTAAAACATTGAAAGGATCTGTAGCTGGAATATATAAAGAAGTACAATTAATACAAACCAATAAAAACCATCAATGAAACCTCTGGGTCTGCATGCTTGAAATTATTTTTACATCTGTACAATAAAGTTCACTGAAGCATTCTGTGTTTGATAGCAAAAAGAAAGAATGAATGAACTGGAAGCAGCCTAAGTGTCCACCTCTAGAAGAATGAATAGACTGAACTGTAGGAATCTATAGTGCAATATTATACAGCAGTTCAAAAGAAATGAATCAGGTATATATATGGACTGATAGATTTGAAACCATATTATTTTATTTTATTTTATTTTATTTTATTTTATTTTATTTTATTTTATTTTTTAAATTTATATCCAAGTTAGCATATAGTGCAACAGTGATTTCAGGAGTAGGTTCCTTAACGCCCCTTATCATTTAGCCCATCCCCCCTCCCACAACCCCTCCGGTAACCCTCTGTTTGTTCTCTGTATTTAACAGTCTCTTATGTTTTGTCCCCCTCCCTGTTTTTGGATTATTTTTGCTTCCCTTCCCTTGTGTTCATATGTTCTGTGTCTTAAAGTCCTCATATGAGTGAAGTCATATGATATTTGACTTTCTTTGACTAATTTCACTCAGCATAATACCCTCTAGTTCCATCCACGTAGTTGCAAATGGCAAGATTTCATTCTTTTTGATTGCCGAGTAATGCTCCACTATATATATATACCACTTCTTCTTTATCCATTCATCCATCGATGGACATTTGGGCTCTTTCCATACTTTGGCTGTTGTTGATAGTGCTGCTATAAACATTGGGGTGCATATGTCCCTTTGAAACAGCATACCTGTACCCCTTGAATAAATACCTAGTAGCGCAATTGCTGGGTTGTAGGGTAGTTCTGTTTTTAATTTTTTGAGGAGCCTCCATACTGTTTTCCAGAGTGGCTGCACCAGTTTGCATTCCCACCAGCAGTGCAAAAGAGATCCTCTTTCTCCACATCCTCGCCAACATCTGTTGTTGCCTCAGTTGTTAATGTTAGCCATTCTGACAGGTGTGAGGTGGTATCTCATTTGATTTGTATTTCCCTGATGAGTGATGTTGGGCATTTTTTCATGTGTCGGTTGGCCATCTGGATGTCTTCCTTAGAGAAGTGCCTATTCTTCACCCATTTCTTCACTGGATTATTTGTTTTTGGGGTGTTGAGTTTGTTAAGTTCTTTATAGATTTTGGATACTAACCCTTTATCTGATATGTCACTTGCAAATATCTTCTCCCATTCTGCAGTTGCCTTTTAGTTTTGCTGATTGTTTCCTTTGCTGTGCAGAAGCTTTTATTTTGATGAGGTCCCAGTAGTTCATTTTTGCTTTTGTTTCCCTTGCCTCTGGAGACGTAAGAAGTTGCTGCAGGCAAGATCAAAGAGGTTTTTACCTGCTTTCTCCTCAAGGATTTTGATGGCTTCCTTTCTTACATTGAGGTCTTTCATCCATTTTGAGTTTATTTTTGTGTCTGGTGTAAGAAAGTGGTCCAGGTTCATATTTCTGCATGTTGCTGTCCAGTTTTCCCAGCACCACTTGCTGAAGAGACTGTCTTTATTCCATTGGATATTCTTTCCTGCTTTGTCAAAGATTAGTTGCCCATATGTTTGTGGGTCCATTTCTGGGTTCTCTATTCTGTTCCATTGATCTGAGTGTCTGTTTTTGTGCCAGTATGAAACCGTATTATTAAGTGAACAGAGGAATATGCAGAATGATGAAAATGGTATGATATGATGCCAATTTAAAAATGTAAAAATAAAGGTGCCTGGGTGGCTCAGTCGGTTAAGCATCTGACTCTTGATTTCATCTCACGTCATGATATTGCAGTTTGTGGGTTGAGCCCTGCATCAGGCTCTGGGCTGACATCCCGGAACCTGCTTGGGATTCTCTCTCTGCCCCTCCCCTGCTCACACTCTCTCCCTCAAAAATAAACTTTAACCAAAAAAAAAGTGAAAATACCGTATGTTGTTTATAGATGGGCATTAAGCAAGTATTTATGAAGCACCAGCTATATACCATGTAGTGATAGACACACACACACACACACACACACACACACACACACGGTGTGTATGCACACATTAGTATGGTATATTTTTACATGATATATTTATAACTGGAATGTATTTACATCTGTTATATGTTTAAACATACATATACATATAAAGTATAATTTATTTGATATAGTAGGAATATGGTATGAACACTAGAGTATCAGAAATGGGCTGGAAGAACACATACTACTCCCATGACCCTGCTTGCCCCTGGAGATGGGGAAGGAGCCCAGGACTGGGTGGCACTGCCATCTGGGAGGGTGGGAGCCAGCAGCAAATGTCACAAAATATCACTGCTTCTTTTTTTTTTTTATTTTTTTTTAATGTTTTCTTTATTTTTGAGACAGAGAGAGACAGAGCACGAGCAGGGGAGGGACAGAGAGACAGGGAGACACAGAATCCGAAGCAGGCTCCAGGCTGTCAGCACAGAGCCCGACGCGGGGCTCGAACCCACAAACCGTGAGATTGTGACCTGAGCCGAAGTCGGACGCTCAACCGACTGAGCCACCCAGGCGCCCCAAAATATCACTGCTTCTTATGTCCACATGATAGAAATACAGTGTTTGTTACATTCTTTCTACTTTTCTGTGTCCTTTAAATTTCTCAAAATGAACAGAAGCCTATGAAAACAGGAATATGTGACAAAACATGTGGTGGAAAAAAGTCTGACTACATGCTGGTCACTGGCCTTGCTCACATCTTCCACTGCATCCCAGCAGAAGAAAAGCTTCAAGAAGCACTAAGATCCAGGCACCAAGCAATGCTCTAAGTCACCCAAAATGCTCCTGGTTTAGACTTCACTAAACTTCCAAGGATTCTGATAATTATGATCAGAGATGCAGTTGACTTCTGTTCATGGTTTTGCTTATTGGCCAATTGGCCAAATGTGTGACAATCTTTAATTTAATCAGAGCTTTGCATCAGGCTAAACAGTCCCTACAAATCCAGTCAGTTCTGCTTGCCCCCGTCTGTCATGTGTCATGTGGGCCTCCTTCAGTTGTCATCCTTGCAAAAGGCTCATTCCCAAGAAATGCATTAGGTTCATCACGCCAGTGGGACCCTCAGGATCCATAATGAAGTCCCAAGGACCCTGCTTTTCCTTCTCTTTCAGCGTGCAGCTCGGCCATCTTAGCCATGTCCTAAATGAGGAGGGAAGCCACACGGACATGTTCTCCCCGTCCCTGGGCCCAGGACACCCATTCCTCATTGGTCCGCTCATATCTGGCTAATCCACTCTTCTGCCTTTTATAGGCAGGGACCTTCCATCAGTAGCCATGGTTCCCTTCCTGGCCAAATGCATGTGCTTCCTATTCTGAAAGCAAAGAGAAAGGGAAGGGGTGGTGAGCACTGATCCAACAAATAAGGTCTCTCCTCTCTGTAGGGAGGAAGGAAAGGAACCCACCTTTCACACTCTCGTCTTCTAGCTTGTGAGCAGTAACGGGCAAACATCCTCCACTCTCTCCATCTGTGACTGACTGGGTCAGTCTCCATCACCATCTATAGAGCCTCAGGGGTGAGACAGTTGGGGGTGGGGGGCATGATGGGGTTCCCTAACCCAGCAAGAGAGCTCAGTCCCATCTGACTCCTTCAGACTGTTCTCAGTTAAAAGCTGTAAGGAAAGGAAGTGGGTGCTTAGTCTCCCCAAGTCCCAAGCCATGTTCAATGTACATTCTGGGGTATAAGCGATTAGTTCTGAACAGAGAGCTCTAAAGAGTTTGTCTGGAAGACACATCTTTGTCAAGAGGCATAAGGATTGAAATCCCAAACTTGCTAAAGCAATTGTCCTGAAGGAAGTGAACCCTAGAGAAGCCATGAGGCTTTATGTCCTAGAAGAAGTGAACCTTAGAGGGGACCCATGAGGCTCAATCTACCAAATAGGTTGTCCTGGCCTGGAGGTGAGGGGGTGGTATTTAAATCTTAACTCTTACAGGGGAGCCTGGTTGGCTCAATCAATTGAGCATACGACTTTGGCTCAGGTCATGATCTCATGGTCGATGAGTTTGAGCCCCGTGTTGGGCTCTGTTGACAGCTCAGAACCTGGAGCCTGCTTTGGATTCTGTGTCTCCTTCTCTCTGCAACTCCCCTGCTCTCTCTCTCTCTTTTTTCTCTCTCTCTCTCAAAAAAAAAAATATATATATACATTAAAAAAAAATCTTAACGCTTACACCTGAGAATAGACTAAGACATCCCTTTGAATTAAGTCCATCAAATGGCCTGGAAATCTTCCACAAAGAATTCCACAAAAATTTGTTATATCTATTTATCATTAGAAGAAATCAGTTAAAACAGGAAAAAATTTTATAAGATAACATTAAGTGGAAAAAAAACAAAAAAAAGATGTGTCTATCATTGGATTGAAACTATATAAAAATAACATATGAACAGAAATTTAAATGAAACTTGGAAAGTCTCCAATTTATTAGGAAGATAGATTGTAGCAAAATTTTTATTTTGATTGATGCTTTTCTTGTTTGTAAAATAAGAACAATTTTGTAAAATGACATTTTAGAAGAGAACTCTGGTTCCATCTTGAGAGACATTTCTCTCAAGATGGAAATTATCTCTGTTGCTTGAGCTTCTAGGAAGAAGGCCAAACCCTTGACAGTGTTAGCCACTGATGGTAATTCTGTTCTCTGGAACAGGAGTGGGCAAAGTATAGCCCATGGGCCAAATCTAGTTTACCAAACAAGAATGGTTTTTACATATTTCAGTGGTTTGGAAAAGCAAGAAAGCAGGATAAATTTTCTGACGTGAAAAAGTATGTGAAATTCCAATTTTAGTGTCCACAAATAAAGTTTTATTGGAACACAGCCACGCTCATTCTTCTACTTTATCTATGGCTGCCTTCATGCTCACAACAGTAGGGCTGAGCTGCAACAGAGACCGTATGGAATGCAAAGCCTAAAATATTTACTATTTGGCCCTTCACAGAGAAAGTTACCAAACACCTGCTGTAGGACATCAGTTCAAAATGGCCTAGAGATAGGAACCTCCCACCGTATTCTAACTCCCACTCACCTCTGCATGGGGAAGGGGCGTCACTGAAGTCATCCAAGTGCCAATGACAGAAAGAGCTTAAGGAATATGTGCCTTTAAAGCTTCTAAAACGTCCTTCTTTTTTGTTCCTAGAATGAGGATTCCTGTGTAACAAACGCTTGGTGGGGGTTTTACAGCCATTTAGTTAATACTCGCTCTCCCTTGGGAATGAAGAGCTGATATACTGGGACGGCTGTCATTGCTGCTGTTATCGTGGTGATCATTCCTGTGTATGGTCAAAGAAACAGTCAGAAGCTGTCACACTCCTACTGCTCTTTACAAACGAGACCTTTTTTCCAACTGAAATCACAATGTGTGAGTCTAATTAGAATAAAGCTCATTAGAAACAGAGGTGGCCATTAATGCCTTGACTGATTTTTCTAAGGAGGTAAGCCGGAGGAGGAGACTTTAACAGCACAGCTAATTATTCTTGCTTTTCTCTGGCATTTCCTCAAAAGTGTGGTTAAATCGTTGTTGGGCTGTTAGGGAAAATGCTGTTGGAACACTGACCGATAGAGGCCCCACCACTTGCAGCCCTGAGGAAGGGGTGGAGGGTGCCTGCTTCTGGCCCCCTGCCCCGCAGAGAGAAGTTGGAATAGCAGCCCCTGGGGGTGGCCTTCATTCCATTTGTCTCCCTTTCCCACCTCCTGCCTCCTCCACATCATGGGGGTTCTGGTTTCTAGCTCATCATTCACAGATGCTCTAGCTTTGGAATGAGCTTTTCTGCCCCTGTATTCCTGGTGCAGGGACAGAGCATAAGTGTCCAAATTTCCATGGAAACATGGGTCTGAGGTTGCCTCTGGATGGTGATGCCTGGAGGAAAAGGTTGGGGGAAAAAACTTGTGGGGCGGGGGGGCGCACGGTGCGCAGAGCAAGGAGATGGCCCACTGAATTTCTGCCCCAAAACACAGTTGCGGCAATTATGTTTCACGAATCAAGGTGTTCTTTGGCACCTGAAAGCCAGTCCCACAAAGCCGGGTAGAAGTCTGTCAGGGGCAAAGCTAAGTCAAGAAACTGAGACTCAGGATGCCCATAATTAGGAAGAGAGGAGGAAGATGAATCATATAAAGGAAGCACACAGGGAGTAGGAGAATCAAAATAATGTACAGGCCAGAAACTAACAGAGGTTCCTGGTGTCATCCAGAGAGATCAAGGAGAGGAGACTCAGTCAGTCAATCAGTCAGTCAGCAAACAAGAGCCTGCTTTATGACAAGTGTAACTCACAGTTCCAGACAGAAATAAACCTCCTTAAAACAAAACTCTATAATTGGCCTTTGTTACCAAGCTTAATGCTTGCTTTCTACAAACATGAGAATCTTCACTAAGGTATTTAGTTCCCTGACCCCTGTGAAGTTTTCGAATCAGAACTTCATGACAACAGCAAAGACTGAGTTTACGACTCCTGACTAAATATTATAAAAAGAGAACCAGACTGGGAATGCAAACTGGTGCAGCCACTGCGGAAAATATAACTACCTACGATCCAGTAATAGCACTACTGGGTATTTACCCAAAGAATACAAAAATATTAATTCAAACAGATAAACGCATCCCTGTGTTTATTGTAGCATTATTTACCGTAGCCAAGATATGGAAGCAACACAAGTGTCCATGGATAGATGAATGGATAAAGAAGATGTGGAACACACACACACACACACACACACACACACACACACACACACACACTGGAATATTGTTCAGCCATAAAAAGAATGAAATCTTGCCATTTGCAACAACATGGATGGATCTAGAGTACAATGCTAGGTGAAATAAGTCAGATAAAGACAAATACCATATGATTTCACTCATATGTGGAATTTAAGAAACAAAACAAAAGAACAAAGGGAAAAAAAAAAGAGACAAACCAAAAAAATAGACTGTTTCTAATGGAGAACAAACAGATGGTTACCAGAGGGGAGGTAGATAGGGAGATGGGTGAAAGGGAGTAAGAATACACTTACCATGATGAGCCCTGAGTAATGGATAGAATTGCTGAACCACCTGAAACTAACATAACACTGTATGTTAACTATACTGGAATTAATTTTTTTTTAAAAAGGAGAGCTGGTGTTCCTATTGGCACTTGTAATTGAACTGTCCAGATGCACATTTTTTAATCCAAATATAAAAGTGCTTTTGCTTTGTCCAAAAAAAAAGAGAGAGGACCAGACATGATTCCTTCTGTGGTTTATACATAGGTATTATTTATATAAATAAGAATGATGAGTAGTGAACAGTGGGATTCTGATATCAGCCTTTGTTCCCCCTCCATGCATTCCTGCTGCCCTCTGCTAGGTTCCAGGCTGTTCTTAGAACCAGACTGTGCCCCAGTCTCTGCTGATACTTGTGTTCAAACCTTACTCTTTGTCAGCTGTGTTGTTTCTCTTTTAATTTTTTAATGTTTATTTATTTTTGAGAGAGAGAGAGAGAGTGAGAGCAGGGGAGGGACAAAGAGAGAGAGGGAGACACAGGATCCGAAGCAGACTCCAGGCTCTGAGCTGTCAGCACAGAGCCCAACATGGGGCTTGAACTCACAAACCAGGAGATAGCAACCTGAGCTGCAGTCGGACGCTAAACAAACTGAGCCACCCAGGTGCCCCTCAGCTGTGTTGTTAAAGAGGACTGCTTTTTCTTGTGGGATTCACAAAATATTGACAATTTCCTTCACTTATTAAAGTCCCAAGACACTTCCTGAAAACATCATTTAATAGCCTACACACACACAGCACGGCCTCCCTCCAAACGCCTAAGTGTTCATAACCATTGTGATGTGGGCCACACAAGGATTCCATTAAGTACCAAAAAGACAAGGGTGAATAAGAGACCCACCCTGCTGCCTGCAGTAAGGGAGGCAAACATTTGGGTTAAAATCACCCTAAAGCCTGGTGGTGGGATAGAAGGACGACTGAGAGGGGAAGAGACCCATTCTCCCTGAGCCCTGGGGGAAATGTCACTTGTAGATACAAGGTTGAAACAACACTGTAAAGACTGAGTGGCTGCATGGAGACAGCTGGGGAAGGCGATCTGAGAGAAGGGAACAATGTGTGTGAAAATACAGTGGTGCACAAGAAAGACCTGCCTGTGTGGGACGCGGTGGGTGATTGGTCCTGTTGTTTCGTTCGTGTGTTTGGTAGCAGAGTGTTCATGGGCCGTACCTTGGTAACCATTTTTGTTCTTGGGATATTTGTGGGTTTTTTCACACCTAGTAAAAATGCTGCAATGAAAATATTTATACATACACTCCTAAGAACTTTATGAAGCTATAATTTACATACCATAAAACTTACTCATTTTCTATGTACAATGCAATCATTTATAGTAAATTTACCAAATTATGCAACCACCACCACCCTCCAGTTCTAGAACATTTTTATCACCTCAGGAAGGTCCCCCCTGCTTGCTTATAGTCAATCCTCTTTCCCACCTCCAGCCCCAGGGCAACAATGCATATATTTTTCTAAAAAACATATATTTGGGAGGGGCACCTGGGTGGCTCAGTCGGTTAAGCCACCGACTTTGGCTCAGATCATGATCGCACAGTTTGTGGGTTCAAGCCTCCCCGTTGGGCTCTGTGCTGGCAGAGCCTGGAGCCTGCTTCGGATTCTGTGTCTCCCTCTCTCCCTGCCCCTAACCCACTCGCATTCTGTCTTTGTCTCTCTCAAAAATGAATAAACATTAAAAAAGTTTTTAAGAAAGAAAGAAAGAAAGAAATAACATATATTTGGGGGTTTATCTTTGATACTGATTTCAATGATTGCTATAATAAGGAGTATGAACATTTTTGGGACTCATAGTACACATTACCAAGTTGCCTTTTGAAGCCACCATACCATTTTACATTCCTGCCAGCAACCTGGGATTTACGTTTCATTGTGGACTCTCAAGAATTGGGCATCACTGTTTTCCAATACCGTCAAATGATTGGATTTGTATTTTTTGATGACTGAAGCAGGCCACTTTTCTATTTATGTGTTCACTGGTCTTATTCCATTCTGAATGAGTTTCCAGTGTGTACCCATCCTTCTTACTGATATCCTCTTACTGTCCTTTTTTTATTATTATTATTGGTAGGAGCTTCTCCTATAACTTATTTACACACTGTATGCTACAGGTATTTTTCCATTATGAAATGTGCCTTTTCATTGTGTTATTTTTTGACATGCAGAAGTCTGTTTCCACATGATCAGATGTGTTCCTGTTTTTATTTTCTTGTGATCTTTTTCTATTGCTTTGTATAAGTTACTTCCCTCTTTCCATGAGAGCTGTTTCCCTCTCCAGAACTTTAACAGAAGTTCAGTTTGATGGTCTGTTACATTATGGTTAAGATTCAGCACATCAGTTCTCTTGGAGTCTGTCACTTCTGGTGATCCCCCTTGTCAGATACTTGATTCTTACGTATCTTGTGCTGTACATCTGGGGTATCTTATTCTGTGCCGGGGATTTTTTTGGATGCGTCCATTTTAATAAGAGCATGGGGGAAGTGGCGCCCATACAAAAGGGGGAAGATCTAGACGGAGCCATGTGATTTGCAGACGAGGGACCAAGGTGTGCTGTCAGTCTGGAAAGGCCTATCCTCTGATTCCAAAGGCCTGGATTAAGCCATCCTTTGGGAATTGCAAACAGGCAGAGCTTGGGTTCAGCTGTTGAACAGTTTCATGGGCAGCTTGGAAAACTATCCCCAAAGAGAAGGCTCCCTGTCTGGAATGCGGCACAATTCACTGAGCAGCTAACACGTTGCCGACGCTGGTCAAAAGCCCTGGAGATACAGCACTGCGTAAAACGCTTTCTGCCCACTTGATGCTTCTGTTCAAGAAAGAAGACAGCCAATAGCGAAAGGAACTAATATATGAATAATGCCAGGAAATGATAAATGATATAAATAAAAATGAAGCCGAGGTAGAAGGGCTATTGTGTACAGGGTGGGGTGTTCAGGGAAGACAGTGAGGTGGCATTTGAGCAGAGATCCAGAAACTGAGAAGTGATGAGTGTGGTGAGGGCTGATGGTGGTGGTGGGGGGGGGGGGGGATCTGGGATGGAGGGGGAGGGGCTAGCACCCACATGCCTGGCTTGTTTGAGGACCTAGGTGTAAATGACTCCTTCAGCTATGGGCCCAGTTTCTCACCTAGACAGTTTATTCACTGCTGCGTCTGTTGAATTCATTTTTCAATATCATCAAAAGAGCGCTAATGTATTAAATAACTTCCCGTGGGCCAAGCTTTGCTGAGCACCTTATGTGTTTTCTGATCCCTCAGCAACACTGCATGTTAGGTCACTTTCCCCATTTTACAGATGGGGAAACTGAGACTTGCTGCGTCCTCTCAGTAATATCCATCCAGTTGTCATCTACCCCCCTGGGAAAATCCTCTGTTCGTGGCTGATTGTTAGGTGCTTGAGGTGCATGTATTAGGCTGAAAGCCCACAGGTCTACAGAAATGTACTAGAGACTTCCATGATAAAATCAAACCTGAAACTGGACGGCCAGCCCTTGACCACTTGTCTAGTTAAACTTCAGGACCAAGGTACTTCAGAGGAACAATTCCTTGGTCCGAACTCACTCTTTGGGCTGCCCCTCTTTAAACTAGCAGAATTTAAAATTAGGATAATGGCTTTCCCTTCTCTTTTCCTTCACATCCCCAATTCTTAGCCCGGACATTTCAACCAACAAAGAATCCATACCCTGGAACCTTGGAAATGTATGCTCTGTGTTGACATAAACTTCTTGAAGTTCCAAGGAAATAATGCAGCTGAAGAGGACACAGAAAACCCATACAGAGTAGGGGCACAGTGGGGGAAATCTCCAGAGGCAAGAGCTCCTGAAGATTTTTGAGTCTGCACCAAGATGCTTCTGTGGTTCTTCAAACAGCCTTCCTTGTCAGCATTGTTGGGACTTTGCAGCCTCCTCCCAGGGATCTTGTTCCCCGTAGCTTTCAACAGGTCCTTTGCACAAGGGTGGAAATTGTGTCTCGAGGCCCCAATTCTGACTGCGGAAAGCAGTCTTTACAGACATCCCTTTCTGTAGCCGCATAAGGGGAAGGGCCTCCTTGGTCAGGAGAATTGCCGTGATTCTTCTAAACCCAGCTCACTCCCACTTCTGCCTTCTGACAGCTGAAGGTTTTCAGGTTCTTTTTTTAGCACAGTTCTTTATAAATTTAAATGAGATGTGCAGTCATGTTACAGAAGGTCTGCCCGCATGGGGGTGGGATGTGCCAGGAACCGTTCTCAGGTTCCCCTTCTAGAACGATGCCGGCCCTCCGGGAGCTCTTACTCTCCATGCCTTTGATTTCCAAGTTTTCTGTCCATGAAATATTTGGTTCTCAGAGCTGCTGGCAGGTGACAATAACAAAAGTGGAACTGATTAGAATTTGAAGTTAGTTGTCAACTCACTACAGTTCTAACAAAAAGGACGAGGATGAGCCCTGTGGTCTGTGGTCCTCTGAGGTTCCCCCCGCAGGTAACATGGCGCTTCTCCCACCTGGCAGGTGTCATTTGTCCAGGAAATAATGTCAGCAAAACAACTGTTGCCATTTTCCTCCACCTTCTCCTCCTCCTCCTCATAGTGGTTATAATTTCAGAGAAGAAAATGTTCAGGAAGTGATCATTGCAGTCTTGGGTTTACATAGACGGTTGATATAGTTTTGTCCCTCGAAAGGGGGCACTCCATTATGGTAACAGTAAACTTGGAGGGTCTAAAAGGCTCCTTCTGCTGTGTTAACCCTGTAACTCATTTACAGAGTTGGAGACACTGCTGTGTCAGTGAGGACATCCGTTCACATATGTGTGGCTCTCTGTCTGTCATTGCACGCAAGTTGTCTTGTGGATGAAGTGCCTTCTGCACACCACATTGGCTGCCTGGGGCTTTGCCTTGATTTGGGGCCTCTTTTAGGTATAAGAAAGGAAAGGACTTAGGGTCTGCCACAGAAGTGTATCCAAGGTCACGAGGTTCTGGCCTCCCTGCGGTACAAGGCTGAGGTGGGAGGAAGGGACACCCATCAGATCACAGTTTATGACCACAAGGAAGGAGGTCCCTGCTCCCCTGCCAGGAGACTGACCACACTCGGGATTTGTAATAACAATGATTGCAATGATAGCAGCAGCAGCTAACCTTTATTGACTATCTGCCAGGCACTATGTTTTTCCCATTTAATCCTGATCACAACCCTGAGACAGAGACCATGATTATCCCCAGGAAACCAAAGCCCAGCAATTTGCCTGTTGTCACACAACAGTGTGTACGTCCGTATATACACTGGAAATGTCCTCTTTCCTTTCCTGATGAAAACTGCATGAGCCCTGCCTCTCCCCTCCAGCTAAACAACAGTGTCCATTTCCAAATACCCTCCCTGAGCCGCATGAGTTGAGGATCTGTGGAGAGCATCACCTATGTTTCTAGCACTGTGCTGGTACGTTTGGATGTGTCCTGTTTCCCACTTTGGAGAGTAAACTCCCAGCCATCAGGGCCCAAGGGGTTCTCCTTCCTAGCTCCCCAACACGTGGTTCAGAGTGTCTCCTAAGTGGTCGGGGTCCCGGCGAGGGATGGTATCTGCTTGCACAGTGTCACCGGGGAGGCTGTTGATGGGCGATGACGGCTGAGTGCATGCCTCTCTTCTCAGGAAGATCGGTTACCCAGTTTCTTTGCCTGGGAGACATTTCATGCCACTTCTAAAATAAGTGTGGTGGTGACACGGGGCTCAGACGCTCTGCAGGTAGCAGGGGTGAGAGGTGGCAATCTGATGGAGGAGGAAACCAAACATCGTGAATCACATTCAAAGAGAACAAGCAATCTGGGGCCGTTTAACGTGGGAACTGGCAACCTCCCATGCCTCGCAGGCCCCGAAGATTTCACTGTGTGGCAGCATTTTGTTATTTATCAAACACATGTGCACCTGTGTGCATGCACACACACACACATAATAACTACAATTATGTGCCAGACACGATTCCATCACCGTACTACTCTTAACTTGTTTAATCTTCAGCAACCATGTGAAGTAAGGATAGTTGTCTTCACTGTACAGATGGGGAAACTGAGACGCAGAGAGGTGACTCAGTCAAGACACCAGAGCTAGTCACAGAGCCAGGATTACTGCCCTGTCAGATGATACAGTCATACGTTATGATGATGCTCACCCATTAGGACAATGTGAAATATTTGCAGCATCCAGATATTATGACAAAGAATCCTGTAATATGTTTGCGAAATAGTTTCATGCAAAATTGTTATTTTCTTTGTTTTAGATACTTTCAGGAATAAGTTCCAGTTAAGTAGAGAAATCTGTTTTTAAAGGAATATATCCCCTCAGAATTTAAATGCATAGTGTGTATTCAGAAAGAAAAAGGTTGAAGGATACAAATGCTATTAATACATGACCTTTTACAAAGCCCTTATCTATGATATTGTGATCTCATGGTGGGCAGGTACTTTTGTTTTGTTGTCTCGAGGGATTACAGACCGAGAAGCTGAATGCTCTGACCAGGACAACCCAGCTGGGGCAGATGTGGAGCCTAAATCCCAGTCCTAACCATGCCTTCATAGAGTGTATAACCCACTAGAGAGAGGAGGAAAATGTTCAAAAGTAACGACTGTATGTAGTCCTCAAGCCCTCAAGTAACCTGTTTTGGTAGCAAATGAATCAAAAGCATTTTCGCTTTCTTTTGCATCCTACGCATACCAAGCATAGTCCCAGATCTGTTATACATAGTTCAGTGGATCTTTGGCGGGGCGGGGTGGGGGGGGGGGGGGGTGGGATTTAACCCCTGTTTTAATTGGGAGTGGGTTAAAACTACGACATCCCTGGATTATACCATCCCCTTCTGTAAAATTCTAAATTCCAGGCATGGAGATGTAACCATAGAGTATGTGCAGCCCCAGCCCCAGACAAAAGTGGCTTGTTCATTGTTTATTTCAGTTTCTCTTATTCATGAGAACTTGGTCTCCTGAATGGTTCGTCCATTTGGTAATTTCTTGGTGAAAGACTGAGTCTTGTATGTGCCTAACATAAGTTCTTACCAATATAAAGTAAGGGCTTATTTGGGACTTGGTAAAACTTCCATGCCTCGAGGCATAGTTCATTTATAAATCAGCCAACAAGCATTTGCACCTTTTCTACCTTGTGCCCAGTAGTCACTGATAAAGCCTGAGTTCTGTTCCAAGGGGACAGACTCGTTGAGAGAAAATTGCTGGTGAGTAACTTGTCTCGGACTCTGCTTTAAATGTCTCACTCACACGCTATTCTTCTCTTTTCCCCTCAAGGGTCGAGATTACTGTTCGGAAGAAGAGGATATCACATAGCACCAATTCGACCACTCAAACCAGGAGCTACTACTGTGTAAATAAGTTACACCCCAGTTGAAATCTTTGCAAAGGTCGGTTCTCTTCAACGAACAGCACTATAGCAAACGAAGATCGTTCCATATCGTATGCCCCATTAAATTACAGTGTTTCTTAATGAACTTGCAAAGGAATATTGCTAAAAACAAACAAACAAACAAACAGAAAACCGTTCTCGAACTTTCTTTGTTGCTGCTAGTTAAAACTTGTTGCAACTTTTCACTTCTCTTGTGTCCAGGTATGCAGCAAAATTCTGCAATTTCACCTTAAAGATACTGTTGGTTTTACAGATGCTCTCCAACCTATTTTCTATAAGATGAGGTAGTGGTGAACTCAGATATCAAACTCCTGTTGTAGAACTGTTCCGCTTCTAAGACAAGCGTCTCCTTCCCTCTCTCCTCCCTCCCTCCCTGTCTCTCCCGAGCGGTCCAGAGCCTTGCTTCTCACTGGCAGTGTTGCGCTTTGGAGATGGGATGGTTGCTATGGCAAGCTTTGTTTCTCTGCTAAGAAGAAGTAGAGAAGCTCTTATCCATTAAAAGCATGTTGTGACGTGACTCCCGGAGTGACGTGGGAGTGAGCAGCAGGTGTCATTGACTAGGGATCTTAATCAAGGATTAAGCTTGCAACACTGGCTTTGCTCAGATGCAGACGGAAGTGTGATCACAATCATTCTGAATCCCTCTTCCCCACTTTTTTTTCTAAGAAAATAAACATTTTACTGTTTTTATGTATCCTTGTCTTCTCCCATTCATCCAGTTCAGTGTTTCACGATGATCCCGGGCGCAGAAGATGAGCCCTCCTTTGCAGTGACACTGATAATTGACCTTCGTGGCTCCCTGCCCTCCCATCCGTCACCCACCACCCATTAGCAGGCTGTCAGTGGTCAGAAGAGATGAGGGGACACCCCTCGACTTTTTAGGAGGGCCTGAAACCACCCTGTTACCTTTCATTTCGTTAGCAAATAAGCCATCCTCCGTCCTCACTCTCTCCCTTCAGAATGTTCCATGAACCTTGCCACTTCCTCCTCCTCTTACCTGCAGCACTGGCTACGACAGTGCAAAGCGTCTGCCTACTGGAAATGTAGCACGTTGACACTGGTGATGGTATTTGGAGATGCAGAAGCCAAAGCCCCAGGGCAGTGGTGGGGGAATGTTGACTGTGGGTTTGGTAGAGTTTATTTTTCCATATTATATGAAGAGAATGATCTCTTCTCGAAGACAGAAGTAATATTTTTAACAAATGTTGTCACAAGTAAATAGCAATCAAAAAGGAGAAAATAACTTTTGTATTTTTTTAACGCGTTTGATAGCTTTGATGAGGGTTCTCTTTGTTACTGTCAGGGAAGGGCACCCTATTAAATGCTATGCTAGGTTTGGGTTTGTCCCACAGAAACACAGAAGGAGCACTGGGTGTATCTCTCTCGTGGGGTTTATCAGCCGCATTGCCACCCTCCCAAGGTGGGTAGTTATTTGTCCTGGGTAGCCAAGCAGCACCTGCCACGGAACAGAATCAGAAGCTGAATTTGCACTTGCTGAGGAGATGAGCCTTGACTTTACAATCCATCCATGTGCTAATGGTGCGAGTCCTTATCTCCGTTTAGACCGAGGGGCACAACAGTGAGGGAGAGGAAACTCAGTCAAGTGCTACAGAAAATGGACTCAAATGTTAGCAACAAAAGCCCTTAATTCTTTCAGCCGACAGCAGCTATTTTGGGGAGCAGCTGTGGTTGTTACATAAATAGAGATGCAGCCAAAATTTAAGGCTTTTTATCCTGCTTCAAGCAGAAAAATGCAGAGAGAGTCAAGTCGCCTAGGGTTCTAAGTTCCCTCCCTTTGTACGGTTTTGGCCAAGTGACTAAAATAGTTTTCCTCCACCGTAAATGAGCTGCTGAGCCCCACCTGAAACCTGTCCATTCGGGACTTGGCCTACTGTTAGATGATTTCCTATTCTTACCAGGCAACAATGATGCTGACACGAAGCATCTTCCCTGTGACTCCTCTGTTTGGTGTCTCAGAGAGTGTCTTCCCAGAAAATCACCGCCTTCTACCCAAAGATAAAACATGCTCGTATCGTTTTTTTCCAGTCATTTTTAACATTTGACATCAGACACATGTACACGGAACTAAGTGTGTCCTGGGAATTTGACTTCTGAGTGTTTCATTAAACTAGAAGCCGGTTCCCATGAACCAGGGCCTCTTCACCTGGAGTTCTGTCTCCTGGGTTTAACTCTTTGATGTGCAGACGTGATTTCATCTGCAGACACATCGGTGTATCTAGAAATAGATCTGAGAAATGGGGTGGTTGAGTGGGTTGGCATGAGATGCTTGACTATGTTAGCAGCACACAAAGCTTGTCTGTTTTCCATCGTTGGCTTTAATCATAAAATTGTCAAGTGATTTGTGTTTGTACTTTATTTTTTTTATGCCTTCTGAAAGGGTCTAATGCAAAAATATTTTGCCTTTCCCCTCCTGCCCCCCCCCCACCCAAGTGTATCTGAACATTAAGCAGATTGTCTCAGATACAATGAAAAGAATCATCCAGAAACTAGTGCTTCAGCTGGCTGAGGACTCAGGGAGATGGAAGGAGGGAGGGAGGGAGGGGAGTGGCCTGGCGGATGGAGGTAGAAAAAGGAAGGATGAGAAATGGACTGAGAAGCTTTTAGCAGAGAGAGTCGATAGCATGGCCAAGTGCCGGATGCAATTCAAAATCCAGCTGCCTGGCGGCCAGTGGGTGGGGCCGACTGCCAACAAGATTTACAGCTGGATTACACACGCTTTATGTGTTCTAAGTTGTGGAGTTGTAAAAGTTCAGCAGTATATGCGCTGCTTTCTTTTGGTTGGCGGAGATTCAAGATTCTGGAGTCCTTGCTGTCATAACTGAATACGCATTTGTTACTGGCAGAGAACCTCAAAAGAAGCTTTTACCTCAGCAATGCCTGCTAGCCCCAGGCTGGAGCATAGAGCCGTGTTATGGTCTATTTAGGGACAAAGAACAGTACAAAGTCCAGAGACGAGGAAACTAGGTCAGCCCTCGGTGGCCACCCACAGGCCCGCTGGGAGACAGGTCTCTCCCCCTCTGCAGAGCCCCTGGTCTGAGACGGGCCGTCTCTGACTCGAATAAGAGATGAGATGAGCTGGTGGAGGAGTAAGTAGCCTCAGGTCGTCTGGGCTCTGCACTGGCGCTGCCGCAAGTCAGGGGCGCCCCCAGAGTCCGAAGTGACCCGCCTGTGACCTCAGAGCCCCCAGGAGCAGCCCAGGGATGGTGGCGCCCCCTTCCTGGCCCCATTTGATGCCATCCTGCTTTGAGTTGCACCTCTGTCCTCCTCCCAACCTCATCAAGACTTTCTTCCTCTGAGGGCCAGACTCTCCCATAAGCCCGCTAAAAGCAGAAATTATACCTCTCGTGAATTTTACCTCAGAGCCTGTGATGCAGGCCAGCATATTGATTACAAATTCTGCTCAGACATTAGGCAAGGATTTTAAGAGCGCTCCATCTCTACTGGCGTTAGAAAAGAAACTCCGTTAAATATGTTGGTTTCCTAGGAAGAAAAATGATCAAATTCTTAATCCAAGAAAATACTGACTCTGAATCTTGGACTCCGGGACTCTAGTATGTTCTTTATGAAAGGCAAAACAATTGGTGTCTAAGGCAGCCTCCCTCCTCCCAACTCCCAAATTAAAAAAAAAAAAAAAAAAAAAAAAAAGGCGTATTAGATTGCACTGTATAATTTTACATAAAATCTGCCTTCCATGCTTCTGCCCCTGGAAGGCATTTTCAGAGCTTTATTTCTTTGTACCTCTCAGAAATAAAGCTTTTTGTTAAGTTGCTTGAAACGCCAGAAGGAAAAGAAGACCGGGTCGAGGAAAGGGAATATATATTTAGAGACATGATGAAAAGGTGGCAGGAAGCAGGAACATTGGCTTCTGGAAGTCACGTGTGGACTGCTAGACCCCCACGCGCTTGTGTGAAGCTGGATAAGGCTGTCGGCTTTCACGCCGCGGCAACTGTCCTTGCAATAAACCTTTGGAATTTTGTGAATGAGTTGTATGGGTTGCCTTTTGCCAATGAATGGACCTGTTTTTCCAAGGGGAAAATATGTCCTTCAGTCACCCTTATGTGTGTCTCTGGGAAAGGGTCAAAAGGCTACAGCAGAAAATGAAGATGGTGGGTGAATATATTTACGTTTGTGACAAACCTGAAGACTATCTATACCACGTCTTTCAGGAGACTCTTGTACCTTATCTGGGATCTAATCTTAATCTTGGGGAAAGAGGAAAAGAAACTAATATTTATTATTATACTCAACTCTGTGCCAGATACTGTGCTAGGCATTGTATAATTGTCTCGTATAATCCTCACCATAATCCTGTGAAGCGAATCTGTCCCCCTCGTGTCCTAAGTAGTGTATCGTAAGTACAGAATGCATCTATCCGACATAAATGCCCATGTTGAAAGAAGGAAAGATGTCATTCAAGTATTTTCCGAATTTTTTATTATTACTATGCCCTTTGCAACACTGTGAAAACAACCCTTTGAGGGTATCTACCTTCCAGACTCTCCTTTTGGCTCGTCACCAGCTGGCTTTGCCATGGGGAATGTTTTCTTTGGCCTTCCTGTATCTGATGAGCTGCCCACAAACAGGAGAGGCCACTGGCTAACAGGAGTGTAGGGTCCACAAGAAAAAGGCTTTGGGAATTTAAGCACAGGTCTCTCTTCTTGGAATCCTGACAGCATCTGGAAAAGGAACCTGGGACTTCTGCAGTTAAACACCAGATGCGGCCAGATGCAGCCAGAACAGGCCTTTGAATGCTTGATTTCCTTCCTTCCCTGGCTCCCCAGGCTTATTTCATCACAGGCTGCACCATTTTAAGGTGAAAAGCCTTAACCTTGCAGAGAAGTGTGGGAGAATCTGAGCTCCAAAGGTAGAGGAAAGGCCTCAACCATTGACTTACAATCCTTTCTTGTGGGCTAGGTCTTGATGTCTCTTTTTGATGTTTGAACCGGGGTCTGTATTTTCCAGGCTAGTATAAGCACTGAAACTAGATGTGAATCTCTCTCAAGACTTTAATGTTTTGGATAGTCATGTAGTGACTTGAATAGTCATTTGAATAACTTGTCCAAGGTCAGAAGAGCCCAAGAATTCCCCAGAGTTCCTTTCCTTGCTTCTAAAGGCACATCCTCGATAGAAGATGACTCACGTCTCCATGGCAACTGTTAAAGGTGCTGCCTAGAGGGGACCCACCCCTACCCTCACTTGGGTTGAAAGAATCAAAAGAATTTCCTTGTGTAGAGGGTGTGCTAAGTTCAGTTGTCCTGTGAAAACTATCCCCAAGATCTCACCTCCTTCAAACCCGGCAGCTGTCGAATTCCTTCAAGATAACGTGGGAAATGGCTCTTCTCTCTTGTAAGCCAGAGAAATGGCTTTAATTCAGCAAGATTCATTCCTAAACCAAAGGCCTCATTCTAATACTGTCTTCTGCCTCTACCCAGAATTCTCTGTTTTTCCCTTTCTAGGAGTTATTTTTAGTCCAAGGCTTTGAACTTGATTGAGTAAGACTTAAAGGCAGTAAAAAGAACTCCATAAACTCAGCCAGAACTGCCTTAGGGTCCCTAGGATTGAAAATAGCTCTGGCACCTTAGGGACCACTTGGCCTAGACCCAGAGGTGATTGAACAGCCCCTGTGTTTTGGGCATTTCCGTCCAGACCTTCAGGGACTGTTCTTTCTTGACAGTCAAGTGAGCGAGGGAAGGGAAGCTTCACAATAGATTTCAAGCCAGCTTTTCCATTCAAAACAAGATGCAAATTTATTTTTAAAAATTCATATCTATTTCCCTGGAACAGAATCAGGCAGCTGCCTTATTAGGACTCTAAATTTGGATCTATTTTCTTAACACACACACACATACACACACACACGCTCACATGCACATGCACAAAGATGCATAGAGAAAGAAAATATAACTACTTTATCATTGAAATACTTCAAGGAAAAGCTGTATTTTGCTTTTTGTAATCTCTAAGATGACATCTAGGAAAGTATTGGTGTAACTCTAGTAATGACAAAACAGGAAACGCTGGTGATCCCTCTCGTGAAAGTTTGAGTTAGACTGAAACAGGAGGATAGAGGTCTGCTGGTCACCTCACCCTGTGCCCCCTCTGGACCAGGCTGCCCTGCCACTGACATGTTTGACTTACCTGGGCTTCTAGCCTGGATATCGTGGCTGGCCTCCTTTCCCTATCCGTGGTGCATAAAGGATTCATCCCTCAGGGTATGTGCCTCATCCAGCCATTTGCATCTACAGCGTTTCCTACACGCTCTCCTGTTCATCCAGTGTAACCTTGACTGGCATTTCGGCAGTTCCACTAGGATGCTCCAACAGCAGTGCTGGAGCCCCTTCCTGTAGGATTTGGGGCCCTTCCTCCAGGTTGTCCCAGATGTAGCATGTTTAGCATTGCCTTCTCCAGTGTTGAGCACTCATGCATTCAGTGTTTATAGAGCGCACAGTATACTCCAGGCACTGAGCTAATTGCCAGCAATACCCGGTTGAACCAAACATAGCTCCTGCCCTCAAGGAGCCTGCCATTAGTTGGGAAGACACTGTGGGATCAGTACTGGGTGCTGCGGGAGCATCTCAGAGTAACAGCCGACCGGCTTGGAGAATCAGGGGCTCCCCGAAAGAGGTGACATCAAAGCTCAAGTTTGTTAGAGGACTGAGGGAGAGCGTTGCAAAGGGCCTTCTACGCTGAGGGAACAGCGTGCGTCTCAGCCCAAAGGAGAGACAGCGTAGGCTGTCGGGGTAAAGTCGCTGAAGCTGGGAGCTGAGGAGTCGAGGAAAGAGGGTGAGGACAAGCAGTCAGCTGGCCGGTCCCAGAGGACCTCAGAGGCTTCACAGTGGACCTGGGGTGGGGGGGGTTAAAGAAGAGCTATAGGCCATGCTCTGCCCTCCAAGTCAGAGGTCACTGCTGAGGTCACCCAGAGAGGTAAGTGTGGGTAGCACCAGGGCCAGGCTCGGCCCTCTTGCTGTGAAAGCTCACAGTTGCTCGCTGAGATGATTCGTTCCCAGGTGTCCTCTGCCTCTGCCCCCACCCCACCCCAGCACCTTGTCCTCCCGCCAAAAGCTGTTTGCATTCAAGGGCTTTAACCTGGGCTAGATCTTGCTTAGAGGCATACAGGGCACACTGCCTGGCCATCCTGACCTGTCCGTGGAGCCATGAAGGTTAAGAATACCTCTTGGGAGGAGGCTGGCCTAGACCCTGTGATGAGGGTGTGCCCTAAGCTGAATACATGGGAAGCAGCAGAGGGCTGGCTGGCCTAGTGTGACCCCTTCATTCATTCTACCCAAAGGCTGCTGCGCTCGGGCAGCCTTTCACCGAGTTAGGTCACGCCCTGTGGCCAAGCCTTTGCTCTGTCCGGAGTAACTACCTGAATCCTGCCAAAGAAAGGGGATATTTAAAAAAAAAAAAAAAGCACAAATGGAATGTATGCACATGGAAAATACCTGCAGGCCTAGACAGCTGCCATGGACCTCACGGGGACCGAGGAGCCACCAGAGTTCAGAGCTCTGCGCCTTCCGGTCATGAGGCAGGGAGGCTTGGGGAGAAGCAGTCTCTCTGTGGAGACAATTCACAGTGCCTTCTCGGTTTTCCAGAGAACCCATTCGGAGTTCAGAGCATTGGGTTCTGCCCTCCCCCATCCCCACAAATGATTAGAAATTTTATAAAGAGAAGAGAAAGAATTCAATGAATCAAAATACTAGCTATGAGGCAGCACGGTTCCTAGAAACTTAAGAAAAGGCTCGAACAAGTGCTGGTTTCCCCAAGAGGCTGGAAGAATTAGGGGCCGAAGGTACGGTTTGGTCTTCTGCTCGGGGACCCCAAAGGGTTCTGAATATTCCTGGGGACTGACCTCTTGCAAAACCCCCACACCTGCCCCCTGCGTGCAGCCTTGGCATATTCTACAGCAACACCAGCCTTCTGAACCTTGGAAAGATTGGAGCTCAAACACCCACCCTTTTGCCAGATGCTCCTCTGGCTCCTTGCTGAGGAATTTCTAATTCGGTGTCTTGTGGTTCCCAAATGTCCCACAGGCCTGGCCTGTTTCGATTAGAATTTGGCCCGCGGTTATCATGACGTTGGAAATTGAAGAACCTTTGGCCTCACACTCGCCTACCTTAAAATCAAGGTCCTGGAGGGTCCCCTCAGTGGCAGTAGGGGGTGGTCATGGGATATGGCGAGGTTTGCCTTAGGGCATCCTCTCCCCATTGTCAGCTCTGGTCTAGTTCCCTCACTGTCCCTGGGAAAAGATCCAAATGCCTCCTTGCTGGTTGTCAGTGGCTGTGTATTTGTTCCGCGTATTGTGTTTTATTTGGGAGAAGGGCCTTACATTCACGGGAGATAATAGTGGCAGGATCAGGAGGCATCAGCTCTCAGTTGTGTCTGAGAGGTGACTTGGGGCATCGCCTTTCTGAGCACCTGCAAAGCTTCCTCGGGCGGACATGGGAGCCCACCTGGGCAGGCTCCCCAGCTCTCTGCATGCACATGAACTCTGTAAAGCAGTGGGTGCCCATTATTTCCACCGCACATGCCTATCAGCAAAAACTCTGTGAGAAGCACCTCCTCTGTATGTTTAGAAATTTATTTAAAGCGCATATTCATAATATTCCTGTACTAATATATTAGACACATTATAAAAAGTATACAACATAGAAATCTTAAAAGAATAAGATAAAAAAAAATCATAAACAGAGGTTCTGGTATTTTCTCTCTGAACACCTGAGGGGGATCTCAAGTACCCCCCTGGGATGTGCATACCCACTTTGGACACTACTGTTTTAAGAGCAAAGCTGCACACCTTGATGGCGTCCATCCCAAACCACCGTGCTGGCGCTTGGCCTGCGGAATAAGAAGGTCTTAAGATAAAATCCCCAGGAGCTTCTGACCTGGGAGACAGGGCAAGCAAACTCTTCACACAACATAATTTAAAGAATTAAAAACCTGCCCGACCGGAAAGCTATCCCCAGACAGTCGTGGCTACAGGTGCTAAGAAAAGATCAGGTACACTGTCCAGAGTCGTGGGATTGCTCATCTTCCCTCTCTGGGTCTCCAGAAGAGGACGTTTGGCGACATCCCCGGCTCTCTCATGATTGGAATTCTTTGAACCCTCCAACTGCTTCAGCAGCCACATCGCTCGAATATTATTGTTGATTTGACCACCAAGATGTAATGATGATTCTGTTCCATTTTGAAAAGGGTCTGAGAAAGTGTACAGGTCTAATTATATATACATATTTATACATGTGTATTTTTGTTTATTGTTACATTTTGACATTGGACTTTCTATTAAATAATTTTTAACAGTTGACCTGGCTTTGTTCTTTTTTTTTTTTTGTGCCTTTCTTCTTTCCTGGATCTCCAGGAGGGGGCCATTTAAATGTCACAGATCTTGTCCCTGTTGTCCCTCCCTGCGTCTCTCTTCTTCCCTATTCTCAGTACACAGGGCTTCTCCTATCCATTCTTTCAAGTTCTGATTTTGCAGATATGTACTGCATCCAGGACCCACTTGGAAAGCCCCCAACTTTGTCTTCATTGCCCCCAGTTTCCAGGGACAGCCCACTCAATCCCGTCAGCTTCTACAAATGCACAAATTCACGGGTTTGATGAAGGTGCAAGAATGAGCAATAATAAAAAATCATGCCATGAGCCTTTTAAATCTCTTGTATATCTCCACTCACTCTCCCCAGTACACACATACATGCGCACACACATGACTTCCTAGCTGCAAGACCTTGGATAAGTCACTTAACCTTCCTGAGCCTAGTGCACCTCATCAGTAAAAAATGACACTTTTCTCATAAGTTTGATCTGAGGAGATCCCATAGTAAACATTCAATGAACAACCACCTGCTTCATGAAGGCACTCAGCCAGCCCATGTGTGTTCATTGCACAGTGTATGCCAGGCACTGGGGTCTCCCAAATAGGGGGGCAGGGACATGAGGACTTACAGAATGGCCCTCTTCAAAGTCAAATGCAGGAGAAGCAGCACGAAAAATGAGGCAGGTACCTTACAGTCTCTCTCCTGCCCGCCTCCAACACAGTGAGTACCTGTCACGTATGGGAGGCTCAAAAAAATCGATTCTCTCAACTACACTGGCCTTTCAGGCTCTACCAAAGAGAAATACACACACACACACACACACACACACACACACACATACACATACACACAGCCTCCAAGCATGAAGTCAAAAGCACTTGCCCTTGGCTCTGTCCTCCCTGATGCATCAGCCTGTTCACGTCTGATGCTGGTCCATCAGCCAGCCCACCCAGCCTTCTGCCCTCCACCCTTGCCCTTGGGAATATTTGCCTTGTGATTTCCTAATGGTGTGGAGGTGCAAGTTGGGGTGGAGGTGGTGCGTGGGAGGATGACAGCCTGCCAAGGAGAAGGAGTTGATAACTATTCCCAGGTTTTTTCCTGCAAGCAGTAGAGCTGGAAGTTCAGATTTACAGGCGAGTGTTATGGGCTGTCAAACAAGGCAAAAGCCCAAGATTCTGCTCAGGGTAAATTCTTTCAAACACAACGAGCCTGTTTCTTCCTGTGGAAGTTCATTTGAAATCACAAGGCCAAGGGGCACCTGGGTGGCTCAATCGGTTAAGTGTCTGACTTCAGCTCAGGTCATGATCTCATGGTTCATGAGTTAGAGCCCTGCCTTGGGCTCTGTGCTGACAGCTCAGAGCCTGGAACCTGCTTCAAATTTTGTGTCTCCCTCTTTCTCTGACCCCACCCCACTTGTGCTTTGTCTCTCTCTCTCTTTCAAAAATAAATAATAAATATTAAAAAAAATTTTTAATTAAAAAAAAAAAAGGAAATCACAAGGCCTGCCAAGCTTAAAGAGCACCCTAACCCCAACCCTGCTCCACCCCTCCCCACACATGTGCTGGTCTCCTCTCTCCTGTGCCCCAGAGTGGGGCTTTGGGAGCTTCTCTTGAACCTCAAGTCGAAGAGGAGTCCAGCTGACAGGACTCTAGACTGCCCCTTGGTGTCCACTCTCCACGCCTTCGGTAGCAACGTCAGCTTCCAGGTCCCTGGTAATTGCTGGGCTGAACCCCGCGTGTGGCTGCCCAAGTTCTCTCAGATGGAGGCCAGAGGGGTGAGAAGTGGCCTGTGAGCCACGGCTTCCCGGAAGCCTTAACTTCCCGGAAGAAGGCCCGGCTTCCCGGAGCCTTAACTCTCAGTGGGCTGGAGGAAAATAAGGCGGCAGACCACAAGGCTAGGAGTGAGCAATCCTGAAGCTCGGGGCTGGTCCAGGGGATGGCTGTGGGGGACGGGTGCTTCTCCCAGGGTTCTCCCCGCCACCATCACCCTGCCACTGACAATGCCCATCCACCACTTCTTGCCAGAATGCTCACACAGAGTCATCGGGAGGTAGACATGAAGCTTTAACTCCTTCCACTCACCTTGCATTACAAATGCAGGTGCCTGCTCCCCAGCAGAACCAGCTTCCACAGGGCTGTCCGCTCTTTGCCAGGTCTTCGCCCCTACATTACCCTGTCGTGTTTATTCTCTTCTGCTTCCTGCTCTCTCCTCGTCTGGAAAACTCTTCATTTTTCCCTATCACCATAAACTGAACTTCCTTTGAGGTCCAGCTAAAATGGACCACTTGCATGAGAGCCTGCCTCATGGCTCCAAGATACACCAGTCTTTCCGGACAAAAAGAACTCTCCCTTACAGGATGGGCCAGATGGTGGTGGGGTTTGGGGTGGAAGCCCTGAGACTTGAGCCATGGAGAGTTCTGGTGTCAGACTAGGTCACCAAGTGCCCAGCGACCAGGCCAAGTGCAAACACTCACTGACTGAGAGCCAAATCGCCAGTGCTGAGAAAGGCTGAGCCCATAGCAGAGCCCAGTGTGGGTGGCCAGTGGGTCTGAAAGCTGCAATGGTCATGGAGAAGGGCATTCAGGGAGAGAGTGGAACACCTGTGCACAAGTACACTTGTACCAGAGTAGACATTCCACATCATGTTTAGCATTATTTCTAACGAAAAGAATTAGACACAGTCCTAAATGCCCATCAAAAAGAGAGAGGATAAATAAATAGTAATGCAGTCAATCTTGTATCAACATGGATAAGCCTCAAAAACAGTGAGTGAAAAACATTCAGAGGATACCATATGATGACACGCATATAAACTTGGAAAGCTTGCAAAACCATGTCGTATATTACGTGTGGATACTGACATGTATAGTACCATGCATGGGAGAGACAAAGACCAATTGCAACAGAGTATGAAGAGAGGGAAGGAAATGGTGCTGAGGAGGGTTAACAACGTTTTAAAAATTGGCTGAAGATGGGGCACCTGGGTGGCTCAGTTGGTTGAGGGTCCAACTCATGATCTCAGTTCAGGTCTTCATCTTGGGGTCGTGAGTTTAAGCCCTGCCTTGGCATGGAGTCTACTTAACAAAAAAATGGCTGAAGCAAACTTGGGGAGATAGGGTATCCATGTTATTTGGACGGTATTCTCTAAAGACTCTTCTGTGTACTTGGAATATTTCATCATGTTTAAAGGGACACATGAGTGATCCAGGAGCCACCTCAGCCCAGTGACCATCTGCAGCAGGTTATACTCAGGCTGCAGTCAGACACGAGTGAGAGCATTCGAGGTATGACAGGGAGCAGATCTCCCTTCCCCAGGAGCTCCGGTAGCACGGCAAATGTGTTCTTCATCTCACATTTCTATGGTCTTCGCTCCAGCCTTCCCATATAGATGGCGGATCCGGACTGTGCCTTCCCTTGAAGCCCCTCAGCTCCTGGCAATGGCTCAACCCTCACTTTTTGATTCCACTTCTCTCACGTTTGCCGTGGGTGAGACTCTATCCGGCCTTGGGCGTGTTCCAATTTGGCACAAAATACCCTGTCCACATGGGTCTCCCTCCGGGACTGTGTGGCCCACCTGGGACCTCTCACATAGCCCCTCAGAATAGCCCACGACCACTTGCCACCAAGTCTCAGAAGGTGTGGCCTGCAGTCTAGAAAACGTTGAGGAAGAGGTTTGATAGGCATGGAATGAACCCAGAGGATGGGTGAGAGAATCCTGTGTGTCGGAGGCAGGAATTTCATAAGACGTAGGGAGATATTCAGTGCAGTTCCAAACATCACAGGACAAATGCCTGCCAGTAGCCTTCCAGAACTTGGTTCCCCGAGAGTTTTATGGCTTAAATAAATGTCACAAACAGTGAACACATGCAAGATGTGATAGGGGTTGAGAATCCAGCCCTCCCTCAAAAAATAATAAATAAAAGAGAAAGTGCTACTTGGGCAAAGCTGTCTGACTCGGTCATTCTAAGGCTAGTTTTTATTGATACTCTACTCTGGGGACATCTCAACAATGGCTGCACGCTGGAATCACCCCAGGGGAGCTTTTCAGCCCATCACCACCCGACCTCAGGTCGGTTAAATCAGGGTTTCTGGGAGTGGGGCTGAGCATTTTTAAATATCTCCCCAGGCAACTGTGAGGTACAGGGAGGATTCCAGAACCATGTGTCTACACAGCATGCCACTGAATTGGGCACCAGCAAACAAAACTGAACAAAATAAACCCTGCCCTTTAGGAGTTAAACAACAGTAGCGGGCCGGTTTGTACACACACACTCCAAGGCTGTGAGCACTCGGGGTGGGGGGAAAAAAAGCTCTGCGATCATTCTGGATGGGGAGAATGAGCAAGGCAAGTGGGAGAATGGGTGGGGACTCCCCAATGACACAGAAAGGGCGTCCCTCTTGTTGATATGGGACAAGAGAATGAGTCAACGCCTGGACGATGAAGCACTCAAGCGAGGGAAAGGCCTCCAGGTTCCATCTGGTTTCCAGGCACGATTTTGCTCAATTGTTCCAAAGAAAGAGAATTTCATGAAGACACCCCGATGGGAAAGCTGCCGCCTCCACTGGCCGCTCGGCCCTCCCGGGCAGGAAGTTTACCCTTCGTGGCTAATCTCAAGCAGCAGCCTCAGCCAGCCCCTGCTTTACCTGGACCCTGAGCTGCTGCCCCTCAGCCTTCGGGACGCCCCTCATTGTGGGAGGTGTATTCAGGCTGGAACACAGCATCCGGGAAATGAACCCCTTCCCCCCCAAATGGACAAACTTCAGGGAAAACTGATCCCTGCCTGGAGGAAAGCCTTTGTGTGCAGGAGTCCCTGGTCTCAGGGGACTGAAGGCAAGAGTGCTGCCCTCTCCGTGGAGCCCCTGAGCTGAATAAACAGAAAAGCAGCATTTATATGCCCTGTGCCTTTAGTGGGGCAGGAGGTGGGGCTTGTTATCATTATTATAGCTGGGGGCTGCAGGGGTTGAATTCCTGGAGAATTTGGAAACTGCCAGCTGGGATGTTACCCAAGACATATGCCTGTCCCCACATGGAACAGCCGGGCTCACGGCTGGAATTTCAAACACTTGCCCCAATTGTTCACACGGTTCTGGTCATTGGTATGCTGGACACTTGGTAATTGACCCGACACTAGGTTCTCATGCTCTGCTGTCCCTACCAGGGACTGGCAGCCGTGAATACCACCAACACAGAGAAGAGCCAGTGAAAAGTGGTTGTAGAGGCAGATCCGCCATCACCCTGCCCCCCAGGGGCCCAGCCGTGTGGTGAGGACGCTGAGAGGGATGCTGGCCGGTTCCCCACAGTCTTGTGTTGTCAGCTGATGGCCCCCCTGAATGTTTCTCATCGGCTGCAAACCAAGGCTGGAGCCCCCAGGAGACAATCACGCTGGAATACAAATGGAGTTTTACACTTAAAGATCGGGTTGGATGGCACATGACCGGAGGGGCATACGAAGGAGAAATCCCTTTCTGAAACTCTGTCATTGTACACACGCAAGTTCAAGTCCCTAACAAGGCCCTGTCTGTTTTCAGTCCCACCCAACTACCAGGGCTTTGCCCAAAAAAGGAGAAAGGGAAGCTTTAAATCAAGTCACCCTAAATCCTCTTTTATCCTTGGGATAATCTGTCCGGTATTTGTGCCTCTGCTGATGCAGTGGTATTCTGGTGCCCCAGGCCCCCTCTGGCTCCTGCCAGGGGTCACAGAGGTGGCCTCAAACACCTCCCCTCTCCCCGCCTCTCCTCTCTCCACCACAGACACACAATTGGAAGGAAAAAGCTTGAGGATCTTCTGATATATAAGCAAATAGATGGGGTCCTCGCAATAAGTAGGAGGACCCCAGCATAAAATGAAGCCTCTTCCTACATTAAAACCTGGCTGTGGTCAGCACTGAGTTCCCACCCTCAAGTCCCAGGTGAGATGGGCTTCCTGGTAGAAACCGAGTCTCTCAAACACCGGCAGAGTCGGCATCATTCCGGGGAAGTGGGGCATTAAAGCTGTCATTTGGATCCCAGTGTTCCACCTTCGAATTGTCACTGCCACTCATTGACCAGTGACAAAATGTTCCTCACCAACTCCTCCCAATAACCCCTATAAAGTAACTGCTGATTCTTCACTTTACAGCGAGGAAAACTGTGCCTCAGAGAGATTGAGTGACTTGCTCAAGGTCACACAGCAAGGAAGTGCTAGTGCCAGGATCAGGGCATCTGACCCAGAGGCCTGGCTTGTAACCACTCGGCCGTCGTGCTGTTCACGCGTGTCACCAGGGTGGCAGACTACCACCTCACAGGTACCCCGGATCACGAGTCCCTCTTTCCCGGGGGGGTGGGGCTTGGGGTTTTCATCGCCTTCCCTGAGGATTATGAGAGGCTTCCCGTTGCTCAGGTCCAGGCTGCTGGGAACAACTGAAAACCTCAGTGGAAATGGGAGGCAGGTGTGGACAAGGGTGGGGATGTAGCAGGAAGTAAAGAACTAGGCATGGAGGGGCGCCTGGGTGGCTCAGTTGGTTAAGCATCCGACTTCAGCTCAGGTCATGATCTCCAGGTTTGTGAGTTCGAGCCCCACGTCAGGCTCTGCACTGACAGCTCAGAGCCTGGAGCCTGCTTTGGATTCTGTGTCTTCCTCTCTCTCTCTGCCCCTCCCCTGCTCTCTCTCTGTCTCTCTCCAAAATAAATAAACATTAAAAAAAAAAAAGTTATCATGGAGCAGCTCTTGAATGGTCTGACAGGCAGTGGGATCTGTCCAAAGCATCTTGTGAACAAGGGAGGTGGCCATGGGGTCGATGTGCGTGGGAATAGTGTATTCATTCTTGTGAGGTCTCTGTTAGGCAAGAGTCTCAAAAGGTGGTTTGCCCGCTGGCAAGGTATACACGACTCATCCAATAGACCACGTGTCCATTTCCAAAGTGTGCCCTCTGGCTCAGCACCACAGGGTTTTCCTTCTATCCCTGTCATACTCGGCTTTGGTTGCCAGTGAGAATCCCCTATTTTCGCCCCCAGATCCTCACTGAGTAGGAGTTAGCCCAGCTTGAGGTCCCAGTGATTAACCCAGTTTCGGTACAGGTGGTGGCAGCCAGGGACCATCTGCCACAGGTAGTAGCGGGCCGCGGGCTCGCTCGGTGCTTTCCTCCCCCGAGATCTACAGCAGCAGAGCTCCAACACAAGTTGTTGTAGTCAAAAAAGCCATGGAGCCCATGACGTGTTGGTGGACGAAGCTGTGGTGAATGCCAATATCCGTGGGCGTCTTCTCCTTCTGGACCGGCTTCAGCAGCAGCGACTTCGGCAAGATCTTGCCTGCAAATACCTTCTTGGTGTCTGAGACCTAGATTTCAAAGCACTTGATAAAGCCACCCTTTCCCACAAAGCAACCGACACACTGCGAGGGTCCCCTAGGACCTCCTGGATCTCCTTCACCAGCTGGGCTGCGGCCAAGGCCCCAGGAGCTGAAACTGCTGGGATCCCGGCTTTGCCGGGTTGACTGGGGCTGGCTTCCCTGCAGCTGCCACCGCACTGCTGTTCCTGGAGTTGTTCAGCGGACCTAGTAGGCTCTGAGCTGAGGCTTGGCACTGATCTGCAGTTCCCTGATTCAAACCCAGCCGCAGGGGTTCGGGGGCGGGGGGGGGGGGGCGGTGGTTACAAAAGCCTCTTTTATTTTTTTCCATAATTAAGGAGGGAATGGCTCAGGTTCTCCAGGTGCCCTAGGTTGTCCCACTCTGTGCCCCACACCCCACTCCCCCTGGGATCCAGGTCCTGGAATGGGTTTCTTTCCTGGGGCAGAGGGGAAGTGGAGGCAGGTAGAGAAGGTAGCCTTATCAGATTAACTCTGGTAAAATGCTCAGGCTCCCAGCCCGTGCAAGCAAGGTGCCCCAGCCTCCTGTGTACCCAGTGATTTCCAGGCTGGTGGGGGGTTGTTTTTACTCCAAACTCTTGGCCAGCCCTGCATCTCACCCGAGGGCTGTGGTTCGGGGAATGTTTTGACTTGAAATACTCAAGCCTGTGGTGGTAGTTGGAGTTGTGAGACCCTTCTGTGCTAAAAGGAAAAATGAATGGTCTATTTAGAAGCTGCTAACAATTCACAGTATAAAGAACAGGCAACAATTCTGCCGCCGAACTGCAGCTTTCTGAGGGTGCGCCCCAGGGGAGCCGTGCGGCAATCGTAGCCTCAGCTCTGGATATTCCATTTGGAAGACCTCCTACTCGTGGTGGCAATGCTTCCAGAAGATTGTGCCTCCGCCCTGGCTTTCTCAGCGCCTCTCCTCAACCCCTTCCCAGAATACTCTCTTCCTGGGGCCTGTGGTGTTCTTGGGCTCTGAGTAAGACTACTTTTCCAAAACCACACGAACTTTGCTCTGGACAAACAAGGGAAGGGTGGCTGTTTGGAAATGCCTAAAACAGCTGGTCTTGGGCCTGAGTTGTGAGGTTGTGCCTCACCATCGCAGACACACAGTTCCCCTGAAGGAGGAGGCTGGCTTTCCTCTCAGGACAAAATGGTGGTCCCTGGAGCCTTGGGTACATTCCAGGGTGGTGTTTCTATCACCACAGCGATGCCTCATCTCACTGCATCCTAGGATCGGAAGAGACGGTGAGACTCATAGGCTCCTCAACCCTCAACCTAGTTGAAAATTGACCAGTTTACTGAAATGCCAAAGCTTGTTTCAAAAATCAGTGGCAGTTAGCAATGGTATTCATCTAATTTATCAAAATGAATACCTATATAGGTTCAAGTAATCTCAATCAAAATCCTGATAGGCTTTTGTATGGGAATTCACAAACTGATTATAAAATTTAAATAGACATGCAAAGGATCTAGGAAAAACAATTTCAAAAAAAACACAAAGTTGTTTTTCAACTTTGAGGGCTTAACATAATGCTACAAAAATAGACAATGTGGTCCTGGACACACACAGAGTATAGACACACAAGTAGAGATAGATTAGTGCAACAGAGTAAGAGTCCAGGTATGGGTCCACACATCTATGGTTAATAAGTTGTGCTGGTATAATCGGACCTCCATATTCATGAAATGAACTTTGACCTTTACTGCAGACCACACACAAAAATGAACTTGAAATGGATCCTAGTACTAAATGCAAGAAAATTGTAAAGCTTCTGAAAGAAAAACAAAGGGTAAAGCTTTTACAGCTTTGTATTAAGTAAAGATATTTAGCCAGAACACAAAAATCATGCATCATCAAAGCAAAAATTGATAAATTAGGCTTCATCAAAAATTTTAAACCCTGCTCTTCAAATGATAGTGGTAAGAAAAATGAACAGATAAAGCACAGACTGCAATAAAATATGTGTAAAGCATATATCTGATAAGGCTGTATATAATATATGTACACATTTGATAAATATGTTCAACATCAATAGTCACTAGGGAAATACAAATTAAAACCACAATGAAATACCACTACATAGCTACCAGAATGGCTAAAACTTAAATAAATAAATAAATAAATAAATAAATAAATAAATAAAGTTAAATAAATCGACCACACCAAGTGTTGACAAGAGTGTGGAACTTCCATACATAGCCAATGGGCGTGCAAAAAATGGTATGGCACACACTTGGCAGAATTTTATAAAGATAAGCATCCATTTACCATTTCACTCAGCAATCCCATTCTTAGGTATTTATCCAAGAGAAAGGAAAGCATATGTCCACAAAGACTTATACTCTTAATGCTCATAGGAGCTCTATTCAAATCACTGAAAAGTGGAAACTATTCAAATCCCCATCAACTGGCAAACAGTTTAACATATGGTGGTATATCCATATAATGGAATGCTAGTTGGATAACTACTGATAAAGCAACGTGGGTGACTCTCGAAAGTATTACGATAATTGAAAGATGCAGCAACCTGGGGGGAGTGTCACGCCTGTTTGACGCCCAGAGCCAGCTCTTCTGCCAGCCTCTGGGGCCCCTGGCCCCAACTCCACCACCACCTAGACTGCCATTCTCAGGGAATTAGGAATGGCTCCCTCTCATCCTTGAACAATCTGCACTCTTTCTCAGTAGATGTTGAATTGATTTGGGTAATTACAGTAACAAGATTTCAGGATGCAGGAGAGACCTACTTCAAATACTCAGCGGGGGTGCCTAGGTGGCTCAGTCAGTTAAGCATCCAACTCCTGTTCAAGTCACGATCTCACAGTTAGTGAGTTTGAGCCCCGAGTCGGGCTCTGTGCTGACAGTGCGGAGCCTGCTTGGGATTCTCTGTCTCCCTCTCCCTGCCCCTCCCCTGCTCATGCTCTCTCTCTCTCTCTCTCTGTCTCTCTGTCTCTCCCTCTCTCTCAAAAATAAATAAACATTTTAAATAAATAAGTAAATAAATAAATAACTATTCAGCTATTTTCCAGGACAAATTTGTATTACTGATTTTTATAAATGATGAATGTGATCATAATAACTGATCTTTCCCCCACCCATCATGCCCTGAGTTTGTGTGAGTGCAGGGCCCAATGACAAGTGCCAAGGGTGCCAAGGGGTGCCTCCCAGCCCTTGCTCTTAGATCTTATAGGACCTATTTCAATGAATGCTTTCTTAGCCTACACACTCATTCATCCTACAAATATTTATTGAGCACCTACCATAAATCCAAAAGTTGAATTTTAAAGTGTTTTCTCTTCGGCAGACTTAGAGTCAGATCCTAGGTCATGCTGACCTTTGACTGATTAGAACAAATAATTAAGAAAGCATTGTTCGCTTAACTTGGATAATGGCAACATCTGGTTTTTTAGCTTGACTGACTCATGAGGTAGGTTTGGGTATTTTATCTTTGTTGTTCTCAGTCATTCCAAAAATACTGAATCTATTGTTCGGCAAAGGAGTCTCATCTTCTTCCCAAAGCACATTTTTCAGTCTCATTCAGAATGTCAATTATTTGAATCATCATTTTGGGAAGAATGAGGTGTTTGGAAGTGAAGTACTTTATATCAATTCCAATTTATAATTCTTGGGCCAAATCTTTGATTAGTTCTAATTGATCCCGAGGGCTTCGGGAGGGGAAATCATTGCTCCCTCAGGTTATTTGCAGCCTGCTTGACTTTGGTGGGGAATATTTCAGGGTGGGGTCTCTGAGCTGGGAACTGCTGCTGTTTTATATTCGTTGAGCACCGTGAGGAGATGCAGAGAAATCATGATCGCTGATGCCCAAGCCCTTCACAGTGGTGTGGGGCTCTGCTCCTCTTCTGGGCACGTCCATTTCTCCTCTGCCATCTTCAACAATCCTGCGCCAGAGCAGAACAGGTGCAAAACTGAGGGCACAAAGAAGGAAATGTACTCACGGTCAACTGCTAATTGGTAAAGTTTGAATTTAAACCCCAAGACTTCTGACCTCTCATCTCTAAGTTCTCCTTCAACACGATTATCCTCTGCCTCTTCTTTACCTCCAGCCACATTCATAGCCTCCTTGTCCAGGGACTAAAACCAAGCCCAATTCTTCCTCACCCCTAGCTCCCGAGGCCTGCTTGGTGGCACCATGACCTTGACTACCAGCCACCCTGGGCCTTTCAATTTTGCTTCCCACAGCATCTTGAGTTGGTGCTCCGACTTCCGGGCACCTGCTCTATTTGCAGAGAAAGATTTTTCCTTAACTCAAGCCTGATCATCTGAATATCTGACTCCCTGAGGGATCCTCTAACACAGCCAAGCCTTTGTTTGATTGTGGAGGCTGCCTCCTCTCATATGTATCTGCTCTCTGTCTGGGGCCCCCATCCGCAGCCTCCCTCGCCTGCACACAATGGAAGACCTGTGTCTTTTACCACCGTGAGGATGTTACAGCGGATGCTAGGGCCGGCTGCCAACATTTGGTGGTGCGGAAGCCTTCCCAGCCTGGCTGGTGTGACTGACAAGGTTGGCAGTTGGGTTGATCCTTGGCCACAGGGGCGAGATCCAGCTAAATCACTGGCTCAGGGAAGAGGTGACCTGACTTTTCCCTGAACCCCCCATCCCGTCCAGCAGAATCCTGTTCCTCAGAGATTATGTGTCTCTTCAACTGCCTCGAGAGGCCAAGGCCTGACATAGCAACCAAAAACTTTCTAACTTGGGAAGAATCCTCAGTCGTCTTCTTCATCATTTTTCCAAAGAGTCTAATACAAACCAAAGCCATCCATCCACCCATCCATCCATCCACCCATTTTTAATTTATTCTTTCATTCATAAAAATACTTATTGGACTCTTACTGTATTCCTGGCCAATTAATGAAGCTGAGCTGCCTTTTCAGAGTATTCATGTTAGCCGGGCCTCAAAGCCCATCGTAAATGCTTCCTTAAACCAGATGCCTCTCCTAGCATTTCTATTTTAACTCCATTCGGTAGCACACAGAGCCCTCGAGGGCTCACTGCTCACTGCTGTCTCCGCCATTCAGGCCTTCCCAGGCTGACCGGTACAGCGGCCTCCTCTGTTGGTGCTGTTTCAGACGGGAAGGTCAACACCAGAATCAAGAGTTTCTCATTCTCCACTCCTCACTCAGACTGCGCCCCACCCCCACCCCCCACCAAATCCATCAGCCTTTCCAAGCCCATCCCTTCCCACAGGACATCTCTGCTCCCGCTCACCGCGTGCTTCGCAAGCAACCCAGTCTTTCTGTGTCCTGCTACTCAGGCCTTCTAAGCAAGATAGCAAGATTAATCTTCCTACCAAAACACTGTGATGTTGCCTCACACAGACTCTAATATGCATTCATTGTCCACTGCTCTGAGGATGTTTTTCAGTCATTCATCAAGTATTTGTTGAGCACCTACCATATTCCAGTGAGTCTGAAAGATCCTGAGGCTATAACAGTGAGCAAAATATAACTGCAGCCTAGATGGAAAGACAAAAACAGACAAGAAGTCAGTGCGATTGGCATTTCATCGGGAGTGTTTCGCAGGAGCACCGAGGCTGGCCCCGAGGGATTTGTCAGGAAAGGTTTCCTGAGGCGGGGCAGGTAACCTCAACAAAAACTCCCTTGCCAGCATTCAAGGTCTATTCTTGTCCTCCAATCTAAGAGTGTTTACTTTGACTTTGCCACTCCTGCACCAACTTAAATACCCTGTGTCACCCACCTTCCTCCTTCCTCCTCTATTGTGAATTGTGTGTGGAACTTAAATCCCCGACTAAATGATAAATGCCAGCAGGGCAGGACTGGCAGTCTTTGAGCCAAGTCCAGCCATGTGGTCCGTACTGCATTGGTCCACATGATGTATTTTTAAAAAGTTTAAATGAGGTACACTGGCGGTCACTGGCCGTGTTACAGCAGGACAATGGCTGTACATTTGCCCACCAAATGGGCACAGTGGAACTGAGATGGGCCACTTCCGAGCCCGGACCTTAATAATGCTTCACACACTCTCTTCCACGCCTTCTCCCCTCTTCTCCTTGCTGACACCCAGAGGGGGCTGTGGCCTTGCCTTGACCATGACCTGCAGAAGAAATCAACATCCTGGTTCCTTAAGACAATTGTATTGGCTCCCTTTGTTAGAGCAGACTAGCCTTACCCTACCTAATGCAACTGCCAACATGTCAGCTTGCCAGCTTCCAATAGAAAAAAAAAAAAAAAAACCTCTAGCAACACCGTGCCTACACTCCTGCAGGCAGCAGTCAGCAGGAGCTAAGTCCCGGTTTGTGACTTAGGTGCCCCAAGGTGCCCCACAGGACCCTTGCGCTCTTGCTTCTCCGACCCTTCACTCTTTCCCATGAGCTGCCTAATGCTTGCAGACGGTTGTGTTCTCAGAAACATCTGAGCCTCAGAGTAGCATGTGACTCAGGGAGTCTGATACCTGACAAACCACCTGCTTGGTTCTTCTCTCAAGATGTTTTCTGTTGTAAAACCTAAACCAGTAACCTCAAGCTTGGTTTAGAACCTAGATCAAAACCAATGCCTCTTGCCAAAAACAAATATTCTATAATTCCCCTTTTATATTCCTGATATTAAACTAATATTAGCCACCTTACACATAATTGTAAAACTCCGTATAATGCCCTAATGGCAATACAAAGGAGAAATAAAATGAAAATCGCTTATGTTAATTGCGTGTGTTTCAATACATAAAGGTTTGTTGTGATTACTTTAAGAGCCGCACAAAGTATCAGATGCTCCCCGGGCAGGAACAGAAGCTCCCGTGAATCTGACAGTTGCGAATGCAGACTGGTACAGGTATGTGAGTCTGGTAACTCAGGTACCACAAGTGGCATTGCCATCAGGGATGTGATTTTTCTAAAAGGTGAACAGCTCTTGGTAAAGTACTCCCCCCCCACCTCCAAATCCAGTCCGTCCTTGATTTCCACAACAGTTGCTTTCCTGGAAAACTTTGTGTATTTGAAAATGTGCAACAAATGCTTTATGAGTAAAATAGAGTTCAGGTTTACGCTCAGATCATCCCAAACACATTCTCCACTCAAACACACACAACGGGCACCCAGGAGTCATGCAAGACAGAGGATCGTTCTTGGTGGGGGACACCACCCAGAGCCATTCAGCCTTTCTAGCATCTCTGCCCTTTCCCCCACTGAACACTGAGAGCATCCCAACCCAACCATTAAGACAACCAAACGCACCCACACATTTCCTAAGGCACCTTCCAGCAGATGCTTCTTCCCCCATGAGAACCATTGCCTCAATCCAAGAAGACACACAGAGAGGTGAAGGCGATATTAAAGCCTTTCCTAAAGATGACTCAAGTTTTTCCTTTAGCTTGCTGAAAATAGGACATCACCTCATCTCGATGTTCTGCAACTATCTAGACTTGTTAGACATTCGTTCAGGGAGGGAGTTGGCAGTGGTCAGAAAAGACTGTGGGGCCCTCCCGGTTGGGGGCACTCAATTTTCCCTCTGGTTCTGGGGGGAGAGGCCTTACCTCCCAGATTCTGTTTTTAAAAAGGACGTATAAATAAAGCCAGAGGCTGAACTGAAAGCCAATTCTCCCATCCCTCTCTTCTCCTGCCTGATAATAGCCTCTTGGAACGAGTCGTATGGAGACGTTGACTGACTGCTCCTGAGGGTGTGTTCACCTAAAATGGTGCTCGTGTCATTTTTCCATGTTGCTGTGATGCCAGGCAGCCAAGATGGACACTGTTTCTCAAAAGAACACGCCTGTAAATCAGGTTTCACCTGGGCTGGGGTGGAGCCCAAAACCCCAGTCAGCACCCCCACAAATTTAGGAAAACTGAAGGGCTTGAATGCTTGGTTCCTGTGGATCCTTCCAAAAAGACCAGCCTCTCAGCTTCCTCCCCATGAAGAAACCTCCATTTTCCCTACAGGCTTCTGTGTTGTGTGAACTCCCACATGGCTCCCCAAACGGCCTTGTAGACAAGTGCTGCTATGCTTACAGATGTATGTAATGAAGGGACAATGACAGAGCGAGAGTGAATTAGAAATTCTTCCTGTCAAGACCCCAGGGCCAGGCTGCTCCTCCTTGGCCCTCATATCTTATCCCCCGCTTCCCTGTGCCAGCATCTCACCTCCCTCATTTCATGCTCTCCCACCACCTAGTTTCCTCCTCAGTCTTAGGCCATTTTTAACTGTCTGACCAGGAAGGATCTGACCTGACAGGACAATTAAATATTAATACCGTGATTGAAGAGTCTGTGTTCAAATCAATTAAAAATACGACTTGTGGAGCTGAGACATTTTCAATCTATTTTTTCTTCCTGTCAGGAAATCTCTTGCTGTGTAGCCCAGACCCCCAGTGCCCTGGGGCAGGATTGATCCCAGAAGGTGCCCATATCTTCTGCCAGTCACTACCCTCCTTGGACAGGGGCTGGTGAAAGGGCTGATGTGACCTTTCTCCTACCATGAGGGGCAGGGACCCCATGCACAGACCCCCTCCTCCATCAGAGTCCTCCCCGGGATGAGCTGCCTCCCTCTTTGGGCTCCCATCATGTGCTAGTTCATATCTGATGTTTGTAATTACTTGTTGTGTTTGTGCTGCATTCTAGAATGTGAGGGAACACATTGAGGGCAGGAACCATCCTCCTCGTCTTTCCACACAGATCCCCACCCAGTTTCTGGAAACTGGTACACAAGTAATAAATGTACAAGGAATCAATAAGGCAATGAAATCTGCCACTTTGTTCTACTTCCTTGTTTCCAGTGAAAATCTGTTGAATGACAATATTAATACCTTAATTCTTCTACCCCCTCTCAACTCTGCTTGAGGTGGCATCTGGGTGACAACATAAGCATACCCCAAGAAAGCCCAGGACAAATGAGAATTTATCTCTATAAAGAAGCAGCGTGAGCAGCTACTCCCAGACCCCTGAGATGAGATGATTACCCACCATCAGCCAGTACAGAATTTAGCTATGAGCTTTCTGGAAGCCCAGGCTGAAAGGGAGACATCGTAAGTTATTTTTGTGCCAAAAAGAACACAAACTGGTCAGCAGAGACAAACTTTTCCTGAAACTCTGCAACTCAAGGGGGATTTGTTATGTGAATCCTTACACAGAAATCCTCAAATGTCATTTTGCTCTTCCTCATAGAAGCCACACTCATCCCTGCCACAGGACTTGTGCCTCTGCCTGGAATGTTGGCAACGGAGCTTCTCAACACATGTCTCTCTGCTCAAGTGTCCCCTCAGAGCAGTCATCCCTGCCTCTTCTCCCCCGGGGCTCCCCTGGGCCCAGCACCACACTCTCTTTTTTATTTCTCTGCATTGCACTTACCCTCTGGAACCATCTTACGTATTTGCTTGTTTACTTGCTCTCTGTCTCTCTCACAAGACTGTAAGATTCATGAGGGCAGGGATTTTGTCTGTTTTCTTCATTGCTGTACCCCAAACCCCTGAAGTAGCACTTAGTACCTAGCCAGCACTGAATATGTATTGGCTGAATTGTCATTCGAAGACATATCTCAGCCAGGGTTTTGGGCAAGCACAGAAGCATGGTTTTAAAAGGAGATTCTTATGGATGACGCATGAGAAAACATGTTCCAGGCTCTTTGCTTTCTTATAACAATTTAATACAGGGATAAAACATGGAGGGTCTATATATGGATAACATTAACAACTTCTTGGGTCTATCATCTGCCTCAAACATCAGTGGGCCTAAATGGGCTTTAACAAATCTTCCTTCACTCAAGGTTGGTTCTTTTCACATACCACACACACACACACACACACACATATATATATATACTTTTTTTTATAGAAAAGCTCCCACCCTGTTGCTCAGGCTGGAGTGCAGTGACTATTCACAGGCACGATCTCACTACTGATTAGCAAAGGAGTTTTGACTTGCTCTGTTGCCAGTGTGGGCTGGTCCGCCCCTCCTTAGGCAACATGGTGGTCATTTGCTCCTAGAAGGTCACCATACTGATGCCAGTCTCAGTGTGGACACCCAATTGACACAGCACACTACAGCCCAGAGCTCCTGGGCTCAAGTGATCCTCCTGCCTCAACCTCCCAAGTAGTTGGGACTACAGGTGCCTACCACTCCCATTCCTAACTGGCCTCTCCAGCAAGTATTCTAGTACAGTCCTTCAAGTTTGTCTAAAGTGGCCTTCTGGGCTACCAGACAATAATGCAGATTCCTATTCACCGGCAAATATTTAAGAGCTGGACTCACAGGGCGCCAGGGTGGCTCAGTTGTTAAACATCTGACTGTGGCTTGGGTCATGATCTCATGGTTCGTGGGGTTGTGAGTTCGAGTCCCACATCAGGTGAGCTTGGGCCCCACTTTGGGTGAGCACGAGCCCACATCTGGTGAGCACACGCCCCGCTTTGGGTGAGCCCCGTTTCTTTCTCTCTTTCTCTTTCTCTCTCTCTTACTGCCCTCTCTCTCTGACCCTCAATCACTTGCCCCTTCTCGCTCATAAATAAATAAATAAATAAATAAATAAATAAATAAATTTTTTTTAAGAGTGGGCTTAGAGTCTCATCTGCAGAAAAGTCAACCATCTTTAACAGAAACATGGGCTGTAGGAGTAGCTACAGGCAGATCCAGTATATCCTGAGGAAGAGAACTGTGAATTATTGTCAAAGGCCCACATAGGACCTGGGGCAAGGTCCTCAAATTCTATATCATCTTCCTCCTCAGTTATCCACTGTTATATAATACATTACCTCCCCAAAACTTAGCTTAAAATGACAAACATTGTTAGCTCACAGTTTCTGTGCGTTGGGAATTTGGGAGCAGCTTAGATGGGTGGTTCTCGTTCAAGGTCTCTGATGGGCTTGCAGTGAAGACATTGGCTGTGAAGCCTCCGTTTTACCACAGGGTCTCTCCATGGGGCCACTTGAGGGTCTGTGCGACATGCTAGCTGGCTTCTTCTAGAATAAGCGGTCCAAGAGAAGAACAAAAAGGCAGCCCTAATGCGTTCAATGACCTAATCTTGCTGTCACAAACTTTTACTTCCACCATATTCTGTTTGTTGGATGTAAGTCACTAAGTTCAGGCCACACTCAAGTTAAGAGGAATTAAACTCCACCTCTTAAAGGTAGGAGAATCAAACCACTGTACCATCTGATGTGGACAAAATAGCCTCAGCAGGAGAAATGTGTATGACGACCATTACCAACCAGAGGGGTTCTTGATTGTGTGAGAAGGGGCACAATGTACTGAAGAAATCATGGACAATAATTAGACCTTCCAGGACTTAAATCTCAAACCCACCACTTACCAGCTGAATGTATTTGAATTTGAGGAAGACATTTTCCTTCTCAGAGCTTTAGTTTTCTTTTGTTTAAAATGGAGATAACGTTACCCAACGTGCTGACATGCTAAGAAAAATAGAGAAAATGCGTGTCAGTCTCTTTCTGGGCACACAGTCAATATTCATGAAATGACAGGTGTTATTAAATTATGCTGAGACACTTCTGTGATTCTTTGATTTTTGAAGAATTATGAATTGGTATACTGTATGGTATAAAAAATGGATAAACTGCTTAAAAAATAATTACTTAGGATACACCACCTATTTGGTACTAAATGCTTATCCAATACAGTGATTTTTGTTTGATACTCAGCTCATCCTTCTGGGATATTTATGTATACATGTGTATGTATGTGTGCTCTGCCTAATTCTTCAAAGACTCAAATGGCTTACAAAAATATCAATTACAAAATGAAGGCATTAAAAACAAAATTTTTAAAATGCAAACAGAAACTCAGTAATATGAAAAGTACAAATCAAAAGAAAGGGGAAAAGGCTTAATTAAGGGGGGTTAAATAAGATTAAGCTGAGGCAAAAATTTGTCTCCAAGCCAAAATGAAGAAAGAACCATCATCAAGGTCACAAGAAGATACAAAACATTTTTCCTAGAACTTGATTCCGAAAGGAGTGTCTCATGAAGAAGTCATCATAGAGCACAAAGGGATATAGGACCATCCCTATGGGAGGTGTCCAGCGACTTTTATAAACCCACAACATCCCACAAACATGCAAAGGACATGACCTCAAGACATCACTCGATAATGACAACTCTACAGGGGTCATAACTGCTTGGTACATCTGGAGAAATTAATGGAAGGTGGCCTACATGTCTTCTGGCAATACTTAGCTAGTGTTCAGTGTATTATTAAATGATAATAATCATAATGTGAGTTTTTTGAACACCTGCTAGGGACCAGGCAATAAACTGAGTGCTTTACTTATATGATCTCACTTAATCTTTATAAGACCATGTGAAACAGGTACTGTTTAGCCTCCTTTTGTTGATGGGGAAACTGACAGACACTGGCAGACACAGATAGTGAACAGGAGAGTCAGGATCTAAACCTGAGCAATCCAGAGCCTGACCTCCAAGACACCTCACCATGGAGCCTGGAATACTAGGGACCAAGTTGAGAGCAGGTATCAGTAAGGAAGCCGGGGAGGTCCAGGTGAGCCCTCCAATGGCGACTGTGGCCAGGAGGACTGTGGACAGTAGCTCATGCAGTTTGGTTTGAGGGGCCATAGGATAAAAACCAGCATTAACAAAGAAGAGACCCAAGAGTCAGAATAAACTCCATCACTCTTTATAATTCTGTTGAAAACCATAGTGTTGCTCTAGTTCTGTTCGGTCTGGGACTCACCAAAAACACCACGCAGGAGTGTCACCAGCTAGGGGCTAAGGTTGTGGGTCTTAGGTAGATGCTGCCCAAGAGGAAATCCATCACCAAATAAGATTAGCCAAAGCATCAAGATCCATTAGTTTAACAAAGACCCTGGGACATTCTGTGGGTAAGAAGTCCATTCAACATCTTTTAATCTGCCATTTCCCAAACTTTGTTGGGACCTGTGTTAACACCCTGCAGGACTAAGCAAAGCCTGGCCCGCCAGGTCTCCAAGATCTCTTCCAGCTCAAGGATTCCAGAGTTTTAGATCTTCTTTAAAAAGCGGAATAGAAGGACAAAGACTTTGAAGTCAGAATACCTAAACTTGATTTCAAGCTCTGCCTCTTGTTACCTGGAAAACCTGGGGAAAGTCAGTCTCTCAGAGCTTCAGTCTTCTTCTCTGTAAAATGCGGGATAATGATGGTATCTGTATCATTACACTGCCATGAGAATCACATTAGGTCATGAATGCATGCTAAAGCAATTTATAAACTGCACACGGCATACTCATACTCATGTATGATCAGTTTGTTATCAGCTATTCACCTGCTGGGAACTGCTTTCCTGTGGCCCTGCCTGCTCTTAATACTCCAGAGTAATGACATATATTGTTTAAATAGGGCAAATCCCACAAATTCTCTCTTCCTTCCTTTTTTTCAGATTGATACTTGTTTAAATCTTTTTTTAACATTTATTTATTTTCGAGAGAGAGAGAGATAGCATGAATGGGGGAGGGGCAGAGAGAGAGGGGGACAGAGGATCTGAAGTGGGCTCCGTGCTGACAGCAGAGAGCCCGATGTGGGACTTGAACTCACAAACCTTGAGATCATGACCTGAGCGGAAGTCAGACACTTTACTGACTGAGCCACCCAAGTGCCCCTCAGATTGATACTTTCAATGTCATTTCAATTTAGTATGTGTGTCGGGAAGGGAAATAAAAAGAAACAAATGATGAGTTCTTCTACACAGCAACCTGCTGGTTGATGAACCCCTCTGGTTGGAGCTTTTCGTTCAGAGCCAAAGGCTGGTGGTCCAATGGGAAACAGAACACAAGACAAAGGGAGTCTCTTCAAAGAAATTCCTCAGAGAGAGCTGAATTCCACTACTGCAAATCCAGTACAGACAGTCTTAAGACACAACTCTTCAGCAGAAAAAAAAAAATGGTCCTGGCCTATCCAGCTGTCTTCCTGAATAGAAAGAATGGTGCCTTTTCACACCTCATGATGGTACCTGGTGAGACAGAGTCCTCCTGGCCCAGACGACACTTCCTGTCTTCTGCACATAATAAATAATATGAATTTATGTCAGGAAAAAAATCACATCCCAAATTCTTCCACCCCGTGTGTTTATTATTCTCCTTGGTCCTTGCCCAAATCATGACTCTTGGTCAGTTCAAAATACTATTTGTGCACTGCTTTTAGTTCTTAAAGAATTGTACTTTTAATGACACAAAGAAGCTGAAGGTTTAATATTGAGTTTGCAGTGATGCAACTTTCTAATTGATTTTCTCTGTAAGAATATTTCAGATTCTGACTGAATCATTGACTTAACCTCAAAGGATGTTCTTGGACAGGCTGGTTCTGAGATTCCTCAGAGGAAGTGTTATAATGGGTATGAAATGCCATAGCCCTCCTCCCAGGGCACAAGGCGGCCCTGTAGGTACACAGTGATTGGTAGCATGAGTGGGAAATGATGGTTTTCTGCATTTTGTTCGATTTATGGTATAAGAGCAAAAGTCCGGGTTCTGCATGTCTAAAATGTCCTGGTTGATGAAATCTCAATTACAACTTTTTTTTTTCCTTTCGGTTTAGTGGAAAATGAGCATTAGCACCAGGGAGAAAAATGTAACCTGTGAAAATAAAGGAAACCTCATTTAAAATGGATCCCAAAAGCCCTGAAGGGGGAGCTCTCCCCCATGTGCCTACAGAACCACGCACAGAAGAAAGGTAAGAATTATTTCAACGAGGGAGGACATTTTTCACACAGGAATTTTATCTCTTGCTTTTTTCTAAGTTTATTTATTTATTTTAGGTAATCTGTACACCCAAGTGGGTCTCGAACTCAGGGCCCCAAGATCGATGCTCTTCCGACTGAGCCAGCCAGGTGCCCCTCTCCTGATTTTAAGAAAAAGAAGGGGGGTGCCTGTGTGGCTCAGTCGGTTGAGCATCTGACTTCGGCTCAGGTCATGATCTCACAGTTCGTGAGTTCAAGCCCCACGTCAGGCTCTGTGCTGACAGCTCAGAGCCTGGAGCCTGCTTTGGATTCTTTGTCTCCCTCTCTCTGCCCTTTCCCAGCTCATACTCTGTCTCTCTCTGTCACTCAAAGATGAATAAACGTTAAAAGAAAGAAAGAAAAGGAAGAAAAATGCCCCCGGCAACAACAAGCACTAACCACCATTTACAGCTAATGGGAAATCACCACAACCTAACTCTTGTTTCTTTTGTTCAGAACAACCCTTCCCAGTTTCCCCCTAAAACCTAATAAAAAGCTGACCTTCCCTTTATCTCTTTGGACTGGCCTGCGGGTCACCATAGCTTTCTCGTCCCAAATTGCAATTCCTCTGCTATTCCCAAATAAACTCATTTTTCATCCTGACTAAAATGGCTCTTTGCTCTGTTTAAACTTAACAAACCTCTCTTCATTTTGCTGAAACCCAGGAAGGCTTTATTATAGCAGCACCTGTCTGGGTAGACCTGGACAAACCCCTCCAAAAGTTTCCATCAGTAAACTGTTCTGCAATGAGCTCTCTGAAGAAACTGCAAAGGCTTTGTGTTTCATCATTTCTTCATTTCCCTCCATCGAAGTTCATAGCCTATTTTAAACTGTTTCACCTTAAAAATGACAGAGTAGCCTTTTAGGCATGAAATAGCATCCATTATTTTAATTTGTTTGTTAAAAAATAATTTGTCTCTTAAGTGGCATTAAATCTGAGAAAGAATGCTGCTGTGTTTACTGATTTATGTTTATTTTCCAGTCTTTACAATTCTACAACGTGATGATTATTTCCCCATTTTTCAAGTGAAGCACTTCATTATTAGTGTACCAGTAATATCACCTTGGTGTTGAACTTTAGGGCTGTCTGATTCTGAAGCCTCCTGTACGCCAGGCTGACTTTCTCACGGCCAACAGTATGAGTGCTGAATTCCAAAACAAAAAGGAACCTCAGAGACCATCTAGTAAATAGCGCCATTTTATGGGAGGAACTGGAGCCCAGAGAAGTGAAGTAACTCCCACGCATGGAGTTAATTAGGGGATGAGAGCCATCACTTTTCAGCATCTCCTGCCTTGTCGTATGGGTCTCTTCTGGGTCTCACCATAAGACTCAGTGTGATTTTGTTGGGATCCCCTCACAAAGGAATACATGGTAAAAACAGCATTTACCCTATTAAGATCTGTTTCTACACATAACACTTCTAAATGTGTGGGGTTTCCACACCAAGCAATTCTCCAATTCTACCAATTCTAATTGGTATCCTACAGTTAAACTCCCTTCTGACACTACCCAATTAGTGCAGACCCCACTGGTTAAGTTCCACGAGACTGCCACAACTTCAGACACCAATCACAAGTGGTGGGTCCCGGGTCACCCACACTCCGGTCCAAGTTGGCTACAAATCGGGGGTTCCCATGACCTCTTCCTCCTCAGGCTTGATAATTTGCTATTAGTGGCTCACAGAACTCAGGGAGACACCTTGCTTAGTATTATCAGTTTATTATAAAGGATACTATAAAGGATACAAATAAACAACCGGATGAAGGAGTACATAGGACAGGGTCTGGAAGGGTCCTGAGTACAGGAGCTTCTTCTGTTTCCGTGGGATTTGGGGGTATACCACACTCCTGGCACATGGATGCATTCACTAATCCAGAAACTTTCTGAACCACATCGTTTAGGATTTTTATAGAGGTTTCATTACTTAGGCATGATTAATTAAATCATTGGTAATTGGTTAATTAACTCAATTCTAGCCTCTCTCCCCTCCCTAGGGTTGGGGGGGGGGGAGGGTTGAAAGTTCCAAACCTGTAATCACTGCTTAGTTCCTCTGGCAACTAGCCCTGACCTGAAACCATGTAGGGGTGTACCTTAGGTCACCTCATTAGCATAAACTCAGGTAGGGTTGACAGAAGCTTATTATGAATAACAGAAGTTGTCCCTCTCACCCTGCCACTCTGGAAACACCAAGACTTTTAGACGCTCTTGTGCCAATAAACCTGGTCATAAACCAAATATACATTTCTTCTATCACGATATCACACACCTCATCTACAGGAAGTTGTGAATATGTGCAAAGAAATGTATGAAAGATGATCTCTAAAACATTAATGGTAGTGATTATCTCCAGATGGTGGGATTTCAGATCCCTTCAATCCTCTTCCTCATACTTCTTTGAGCTTATATATATATATATATATATATATATATATATTGCATATATACTTACATGTATATATTTCATGACCAGAATATGCAATAAAGGCAGACTCAATAACCCTTTGTATGGTCTTTCTAACATTCTCATGTTTATATAACAATACACAAACATGTGTACATGTATATAAGGGTGCCAATATTTGCTTTACAAAAACACTTTCCCCCATACTTTCTGTAAAGTTTGCTTTTATCACTTAAAAACATATTGTGAAAATCTCTCCAAGTCAATTGGCAAAGCTCAAAGTCATTCTATTTAAAGATTGAATAATATTACAAGGTTGGGAATAGGCCATGATTTTACTCAATCCTTCCCCTTTCGATAGGTTCTCATTTGGTTTCACTTTGTTTTCCAATACAAACAAGGCTGCAGCGAATATCCTTGTACTAGTGGCTTTATTTCTACAGGATAGACTCCCAAGAGTTTAATTGCTGAGTCAAAAAGTAGATGAACTTAAAATGTTTAGAGATACTCTCAGAAGGTGCTCCAAGAATGATCATGACATTCTACATTTCCACTAGTAGAAAACTCTCTTCTAATGAATTCCAATGAATTCCCACCAGCAATATAGTCACGGTTTTAATGTTTGCCAGCCTGATGGGTAAGGAGTGCTATTGCTCTGTTATTCGAATTTGCATTCCCCCAACTCATAACAATAGTCAGTGCTTACATAATACTTTACTCTGCACTGGGCTTACTATCTGCCATGCACTGTATGGAACATTTTACATAGAGTAGCTCTTAATCCTTAGAACGACCCTGTGTGACAGGTATTCTGAGTATCCCCATTTATAAGATGATATAACAGAGTCACAGGAAAGTTCAATAACTTGGTCAAGGCCACACCACAAGCTAGACTGTCTCTAGAAAAGATTAACCACTCCAGTTGCTACCCTAGACTCCAGTGTTTCATGCATTTATAGATATTTGGAATCGCTTTTCCAAACACTGCGGATTTGTATCTCTTCCCCACTTTCCTATTAAACTGGTTTTTGACTCTTAATTTGAAGAGCTCTTTGATATCATAGGTATTAACTATAGATTCTGTATCTATAATCTTTCTTGCAAATACTTTCCTTTAAATGTATAATTTGTTTTTTGATTTTGTTTATGGTATTTTTTACCATGCAAAAGTTTTAAAAATTTGTGCCATCAAATGACAAAACAAAAACAATTTAGCAAAGAGTTTGATGTGCTTTATTCAAGGGAAAACAATCCATGGATTAAACAAGTACAGTGCCTCACAAGAAGTGGAACGCTCTTCCTGAGGAATTTTGGGCAGGATCAAGTTTTAGACAGCATCAGAAAAGAAATTTGGAAACAGCATGCTTAGCTAGAAGCTAGGAGATGTCCTGCAAAGGCTAGCGGGTCCTATTTTCTAGGGTAAAGTAAGCCACATAAAGTTGGAGAATTGTGATTAGTGTGTTAGATTTCCTTGATGGGTGTCTCCCAGAAGTCCAGGCTGACTTAGATTTAAATCTGTGATGTGGGCTGGGCCACTGGGGGCCCCTCCATTTTGTGGATCCCAATATATGAATTTATCTTATCAGTGTCAATCGTTCATATATAGGGGTATATGGTTTCTGGTTTTTCTATCTTAATAAAAATACTCTCCCCAACAGGCAGGTTTTTAATATGCATGCTGAAATTTCTATTTAAACTGTCTTTTTATTACTTTAGAGCTTTGTACAATCAAAACTTCCTTTTTTAAAAAAAGTTTATTTTGAGAGAGAGCACGGGCACGCTCACGCACACGTACGTGCGCCCACACGCACACGTACGCACATATGCATGTGCCTGCACACACGCTCAAGGGAGAGAGGCAGGATTTTAAGCAGGCTCCACACTGTTCAGTGCAGAACCCGATGTGGGACTGGAACCCACAAAACCACGAGATCGTGACCTGAGCCAAGGTCAAGAGTCAAAGGCTTAACCAACTGAGCCACCCACGTGCCCCAAAACTTCCTTTTTTGAATATGGTGTGAGATAGGGATCCAACTTTACTTTTTTCTAGATGGATTGCACATGGTGCCAGCACCATTTATTACATTTATCAGTCCTTCCCTACTGGATTCAAATATTACCTTTTCATTTGGTATAGTACCTTGCTATGTTTATTGAGATCTATTTCTGGGCTCATTAGGCTGTTCCAGGAATTTTATAGATTTTTAAAAATTCCTATGCTACAATGTACTGTTTGTATTACAGTGGCCTTAGCAAATACTTATTTTCTGGTAAAGAAGTCCTCCCTACTATCCTTTCCTCATTATTTTATGGCTATTCTTGGACAGTTAATCTTCCACATGAATTTTAAGATTATGTACCCAATAAGTAAAAACTCTACCTAGATTCTAATTAGAATTCTGTTAATTATACATGTTACTATTGAGGAAAATAACACTTTTGTGATGTTAAATTTTCCCTTCTATACTATTCCTTTTGATTGTTTTTTTTTTTTTTTTTATCTTTTCTGTGTGCCTTCATCCCTCAACCCCTTCCTACAGCCTTCTCTCTAACCCTGAACTTCCCATTCACTCATACTAACCAGTCCTTGTCATTCTGGATGACAAGTCCCCCTATCTCCTGCTGCCTCCTCCGTTCATCTAGTTATTTCTGTTCTGGGAGAATAAACAAGAACTCTTCTCGTTTGCCCTTTTAGGCTCCCCAATGCATACACTTCCCTGTTCCTCCTGCCAGTTAAAGCAGCAGTCAGACCAGGATTTCAGCTCATGTTTACCATTCGTATGAAATCAACTGCACGGGCCCTCAGAAGCATTTTCTGCAGACCTCCAACCACTCTGGGCATAGCACAGCCTGTCTCTGGATTGTCCCTACCAGTGGTGTGCTGGCTAAAGAGATAAGTAAATCAACAAAGAAACAGCCCTGATTTGTAGCATTTGCTGCTTTGCCATTTCTGTGGTGTAAAGTCTCCCATTAAGACTGATTTCAATCCACAGATGGCTTCACAGCCTTTATTTAACAAACCAGCTCAAAAGTCCTTGAGAATTTAGCAACTGGCTTGTAAGAGCCCATAAGAGCTAGACCCAGCACAACACAGGTAGGGCTGGCCTCCAATTCCCGGCCAACACCCATCTTGTTCTCCATGCACTGTCGCTGACTGACACAATTTGGTCATTACTGAGCACTTGATACGGCCCATGGTCTCCTAGGAACATCGCATACCTGATCTCATTTAGTCCTCACAAAACCAACTATTCCTATTTCCATTCCATACGTCATGATTAATACCGGAGGATTATCACCCTCCACTTGGCCTGAGCTAGACATAAAACCTAGCACACTATACCTTTGGGCAAAGCAGGGCACTCCCAGAGCAACGCACAAATATATTTTTAACACAGTGAAGTTCTTTTAAGTAGATTTTTTTTTCCCGCTACAAAAGTAACGAACCACCTCGCAAAGAAAATTTAAAAGCAACCATTTATTCTCCTATGTATTAAGAGGTATTTGATGCCATGGTAAAATGTTCATGATATATTACATTTTAAAAGTAGGAAAGTGCAAGATGATACCAATTCTGTAAAAAAATTAAGTGGGGCACCTGGGTGACTCAGTCGGTTAAGCGCCCAACTCTTGATTTAGGCTCAGGTTATAATCTCACGGGTTCATGAGATGGAACCCCACATCAGACTCTGAGCTGATGGCACAGAGCCTGCTTAGGATTCTCTCTCTCTGCCCCTCCCCCACTCTCATGTATGTGCACTCTCAACCTCTCTTTCTCAAAATAAATAAAGAAACCTAAAAAAAAAAAAAAGCAAATAATAAAACACTGGAAAAAAAGAAAGAAGAAAAAATGTTTCAACAGTAGTCATCTCTGAACAATGGGAAGTAAAGATTTTTCTTCCTTTCAGTTTCTGTATTTTGCATAATTAATGCATCAACATGTATTCCAATTATACAGAGAAAATGTAATACATATGATTTGAATTTGGAAAATATAAAAATGAAAACAAAACCATGACCTCATCATTCAGACTCAACAATTGTTCCATTTGATTCAGCGTGTTTTTCTTGAAAGATGTTTAATTTAAAAGAACAGCAGCAACAAGCCTGGACCCTGCAGTTCTTCACCCAGAGAGGGATGGGCCTCTCCCCAGCCCCACCTCCACCCTCAAGGACCTCTCCCCCATGCCTTTTTGTATCAGCTCTAATTTTCACAAAAAACTCAAAGATGCATATTATTAATCCCACGTTCGAGATGATGAAACTAAGAAACTCATTCTCTATGAGGACAGGTACTGTCTGTCTCATATGTCACGTTCCCACTTAAAGCATCTTTGCACGGGAGGCCTGGTGGTTAAGAGCGTGGACTTCTGTCAGGCGGAATCAAGTCCCAGGCCAGGCACCGATACTCCCTGAGGATGTCTCCATGGGCAAGGGCTTCCAGTTCTTATAAAATAAAGATTAAAAGATGATTTCCCTTAAAGGGTTGTCGCAAGTGTTATCAGTAGAGTCATGGTACTGTTACTTCCAGTCAGCTGCAGAGCTGAGAGTTGAGATAGATCTGTCTGGCTCCAAAGTCCACACCTTCTCTACTGTGCGAAACTTCTTTTCTCCTTCAGGGCTCCCGTCTGTGAGGGGTTTCATTGTGCAGGTCAGGGAACTTGGCCTTCGGCTGAAGCACAGGCACCCGACAGTCACCAGGACCCCAGACATTTCCGCAGCCTCCTCCTCAGCCCCGTTGTGCCCCCCAGGAACCTGGAGGATGGGAACCCTTAGGCCTGGAGTGGATGAGCTCGCCTTTGACTCTGCTGGACCCCTTCCCTCTCCCCAAGTCGTGCCTCCTCCTTGGGGACAAAGCATCTTGAGCTTGGATTTCAGCTGCGTCCCCTCCCCTGGGGGTTATCTCTGCCGAGCCATCAGGACCTGATTCTCCCTGTTTGCCCTTTATCCGTTACACCTTTGTTGGCAGGTGGCTTTGCCCAAGCCCCAGAAAATGTCAGAGCACAAGCTGGGAACACGGCCTTCCCGCTGGTGAACAGGCAGCTCCGTGTTCTTTAGTATTTGGAGCAGCCCTGCCAATTAGCTTGTACTCTGCCCACATGCCCGGGGCTGAAAGGGAAGCAGGCCAGGCCTGAACAAAATTAGACAATGGGCTCCCAGAACATGGAGGGGGCAGCAGCACCTGCTGTTGTCTCCCCTCGGGCCGATATTAGGGGTGGAGCTGGAGAGGGGGGGCAAGCAGGAAGTTCCTCCTCCACATTCCAGATGGGGCTCTGAGGGCACAGCCCTGAGCAAGGGGTTAGGAAGGGCCAGGCTCTGGAACTGGAATCTCCCCAGGCTCAGAGAGTGTTGGCACTTAACACCTGGGGTCACAGTTCTTTTTTGGCCAGGAAGGATCCCATTTAAGGATAAGGCTGAGTCTCCTCCATCTGTGACCGGCATAGTCTCCAGTGCAGTGCCGGCCGCTCAGAGCGTCTTGTGGGGGGCAGTATATGTGGCGGTTGAACACAAGAGTTTTGGAAAGAGGTGCATGTGTGTTCTTGTTCACCGCCCTTCCTCACCCACTCTGTAACCTCAGAACTTGACTTCTCGGCTATGGCTTCTCCCTCTAGAAAACAAAGGAAGTAAAAATGCGTACCCCCTAGGGTTACTGTGAGGCTAAAAGGAAATGAGGCTAAAAAGAAATCCACATAGTATCTGTTTATAGGATTACTGGACTCTCTTCGGGGATGCAGAAAAATTTAAGCCTTCCAAAGCTAATACGTTATCTTTGAGGTTAACTAAAACACCAGAAGGTCAGAAGGCACAGACGGACAGGAGAATGTGACAAACATTTCTCGAAGACCCCCCCCCCCCACCCCCGTGCCACACACTGGACTGAGTGCCTTATCTGTGTTCTGATTTTACACTGCAGGTAACATCTGAAATCAGGCAGCTCAAAGTCAGACAGCTTGCTGGCACATTAAAGAAACAAAGGAAATGTTCAAGACCAGAATGCCTGCTGTGTCAAGATACCTAATTAGAAAGCAACGTCACAGTGAATTAGTAGAGCAAGTCCCCAGCTCTGCCAGAAGAGCTAAAATAGATGTGCCGACAGGGGAATCACAAAGCAAAGTTGATTATCATCCTGGTGACTCGGTTGATCCCACAAGCATGACTCAGAGGTTCGACAGAACTGGACACGTGTCGTATCTAAGTGCCCCGCTATCAGGTAGTGTTTCCAGACACCCTTGTCATCTCACCGAGACAATCCTACTCCAATCAGAGATCTTCATGCCAATTGAACTTGTCTAATTATAACGAGGAAGCATCAAGGTAACTGAAACTACAAAAATAAAACACTTCGGTGATGACTAGGTAACAACAGGATGTTGGATTTATACAGAAACTTTCAACTTGACGAGACATTTCACAAAGGAAAATTATAAATTATCTTCAACCGCCATATTGAGACTCAGAAATCCATTGTAACAAAGACAGTCAGTGTTGGTATCATTCAGTCATTCATCCATTCATCTCTCACGTATTTTTCCATTCATTCAACTACATGAGTTGAGTGACAAATGGGAATGGGTAGAAGTTGGGGTAACGTAAAATGTCGAACAAGAGATGGTACCTTCATTTAAGGGATGATATCTGTTAGGAACCAATCCAATGGCAAAGAGGGGTAGTTAAGCAAATAACTGAAACTCAGGTTTGGGTAGGATGGGATGTCTGTGCTAAGTGTGACATTTAGGGGCTCCTGGGTGGCTCACTCGGTTAAGCATCGGACTCTTGATCTTGGCTCAGGTCATGATCTCACAGTTCGTGGGATAGAGCCCCAGGTTGCACTCTGTGCTGACACTGCAGGGTCTGCTTGGGATTCTCTCTCTCTCCTTCTCTCTCTGCCCCTCCCCTGCTCACTTGGGCTCTCTCTCTCTCAAAATAAATAAACTTAAAAAAAAAAAAAAAAAGAAGTGCGACATTTGTGTGCAGGTGATAATGGTGCTATCAAAGGATTTTAAGCCTGAGAGTGTTCCCTTAGGAGCAAGTGGTGTGCAGAAGGGAGTAGAGGCAAAGAAGCCAGTTAGGAGGTGAGTGCAATTATTCTTCGTGGAGTCTACTCTCAAGGGCCCTTGCTGCCTTACCACCATTTTCCCCCTCAACCCATGGCATCCAGGTTTTTCCTCCAACTGTTGACTGAAACTATTCTTTCCTGTCGTGAATGAACTTCTACTAGCCAAAGCCTCTCGATTCCACGTACATGGTTAGACACTAACTCTAGCTGGAAACTTTTCTCTGAAACACAGCCTCTTGCTGCTTTATCTCCTGGTTCTCTGGAGACTGCTGCTCTGATCCAGACTTCTCATGCCCTGCCCATTGAGAAGTCCCAGTGTTCTTAAGGCACATCTTTAGCACCATTCTAATCTAAACTCTCCCTGGGAAATGCCTTGCTTATTTGCAACTTCTACAGCTTAAATCCTTCTTCCACAGAAAATCTATGGATAAGGAGAATCTGAGAATGGGGACTCTCTGGGGGAAATTTTATCACTGCAGTTGGTGTCAGCATTGTATTATGATGAATTCATCTCTGGAGCGCCCATGTGGCTCAGTCGGTTGAGCGTCTGACTCTCAGCTCAGGTCACGATCTCACGGTTCCGGAGATGGACCAGGCTCTGCGCTGACACCATGGAGCCTGCTTGGGATTCTCTCTCTCGCTCTTGCTTTCACTCTCTATCTCTCCCCCCTCAAAAAAAAAAAAAAATAGTAAATTCTCTACTTATGGCTCTTAAGATGAAGATTTGGGGTCAGGTAAATAATGTCCCCTTCCTCTTTACCCTTGTTATAGCTGTGCTGGGGCTTGCATCCACAACTGAACTAGTGGATTGAATGGTGAAGAAAAGATGCGGAAAGAGGTCTAATCTTCCTAGTGACTTTTTAAAAACCTGATCTCTGGGTGTTTTAAAACTATGCCTGGTCCCTCAAGAAATGCACTGCTCTTCTCTAATCTCCATCAGTGAATTGTTGACTAAAACTAGAAGGGGTGCTTCAAGGAGGTTGGAACTTTACTTTACTCATCGTTGTCCCCCAGGACCGACAAAGTGCCTGGCACAGACTAGGGACTCATAAATAGTGAACGAGGAGTTATATCTGTTCCATGTTTGGGTGGATGCAAGCCATACCCACATGTTCCTGGCTTGTCAAGGCCGGGGAACTAGCAAGAACACAAACTTTGGCTAAGCTGCCGAGACCATGTATTAATAGAATCTGGAAGGGGTCAACTTTAGAATTTATTGGCTTCAAATCTTATATAAACTTACTGCTGCATCCAAAAGACTCACATCTTTGTGGAAGGCCCAGGGTTTGGCAGATACAACCATGAATGAGGTAAGATTTGGGGACATAATCAACCAGGCATGAACTGGCTGAGTGTGACCACGGGAGCTCAAATCCAGACTGACACCTCTCTTTTTTCAGCGTCTCTACCTCAGCACAAATATCTTCAGTTTTGCAGACCACTTCTCTCGGATTGGATTTTGGTCATGTCTTCTCATCTAGTTTAATTTATTTTAAAACCTCAAAAATTTGTAATAATCTAATAAAGGTTTTTTTCCCTGAAGGCGTGTTTGTGGTTTGCTCTGACTGGTAGGGTCCAGTGCAACTTATCAATTTAAACCCACTGGAAAGACTGCGAATATAGTTTATTCCCTTCAAACTATTGCCCTACCGGTTTACTAAACACATGGCCTCAATGCTGTGCTTATTCCCTTCCTGGTGAGGGCCAACCTGAAATTTGCAGAGCCACTCTGCCCAATTCCAGGCCCATGGAGCCTTCACAGCCTCTGTCAACTCGTGCGGGATTCTCTCACGAATGCAAATAAGACCGGGTCTTGTCCCTATGTTGAGCTTGCCTCAACCTTTCATTCTGTGGATTGAGACCCAGTTTTGGATTTTGTTGCTTATCCTCAAAATAGCTCAGTAACTGGTCCTTATAATGAACCAGCATCTTCTACTGCCTCAGAGTTACAGTCAGTTAAGCATGGTTTCTTGAAAATATACACAGTTTTCTTTTTTTGTCAAAGAGGATGCCAAATAGAGCAATGTTTTATGTCCTTTGCTTAGAATATGTGCTGACTTATGGCTTCTTTTTGATCCTTGCAAAAAAAAAAAAAAATGCCTGCATTCCACCTACTCAGCCGTTCCTGCTGTTGTGAACAGAAAGGAGAGTGCCCTCCTATGCACTGGTGATTTCAGATGATGGTCAGGGACTAAGTGTAGAGCTTTTACTTCTCTACCTCCAGATCGAATGGCTTAGAATCAATTACTGCTAAGCCCAAATCATTTTTGGCACTTGCTCTTAAAAATGTAATTTCTCCATTGACAGCTCTAGATAGCAGCTGAGCTCATTCAACTCTTAGAGGTTCACTTCACCACCAATTTTTCCTAGAAGTTTCAAAGAACCAATGCTGTTTAAAATGGGATGTGTCACAGATATGTTGTTGGGCTTTTTTCTCTAGAGGAAGTAAATGTTTGCTATTATTCTGGATCTTTCTTCATTGTGCCCTCTGGTGAAAAACTAAAAGGTTCTTTGTGTGTGTGTGTGTGTGTGTGTGTGTGTGTGTGTGTTCATGTGTGTTTGTGCATGTTTATTTTTTAGAAAAGTCTTACAACTATTTTGTAAAGAGACCTTGGCCCTGCCCACATGATATGCTTGTCTCCATCTTTCTTTTTCTTCCTCTATCAAATATTTTCAACACCGATATTTTTCAGGCACTGTACCAGGCACGAAAATAACAATGGTGAGTAAAATTGGTACTGTTTCCTCCCCCTCATTAATCTTCCTCATATTGGAGTAAGAGTCTTGGGTTTCCCTCCTTAATGTTTATCAGAATGTTCCAGCCTTGTTTTGTGCTTGGTTGGTTTTGAAATCACATGGACCTGCCTTCTGCAACATGGAATCTACATCTAACCTCATTCCATGCAATTCTGCTGCTCCAAAGTGAATTTCAAATCTATATCTCTGTTTCCTTTAGACCTCAAGGTCTAAACACTAGCAATGATTTCTAAACCTTCTTTAAAATAGAGGAAACTTTTTCATAAGCAAATTAATTGTGGAACCAAATATGTTAAATAGACTATTTTGAAGCTACTCTATTTCTATCTAAAATAAGGTGGCATGTTAACTGCCTCCCTGACTCCCCTACTTTCCCTAGAGCACTGAGAGCACCTTGCTAAACTGAACTGGGAAAATCAGTCTCATGGCTGGCTGATTTACCTTGTGAAATTGCCCTGGAGCTCCACCTCCAGGAGTCACCCTCTGGGCTGAGTGATCATTCCAGGCTGCAAAGCAGTTTGGCCCTCAAGCTTATCCTGTTTGTGTGTGTGTGTGTGTGTGTGTGTGTGTGTGTGTATTTGAAAATAGGCTGCCTACCTTTCTCAGAATCGATGGGCACATCACACATCCTCATGTCCATCTGGCGCTCTGTATCACTTCCCAGTCTACTGCAAAGTGATAGAAACTAGGGCTCAGATTTGAAAGGAGAGGCAGGCAGTGTGCACTATTGGAATAGGCCTTCAAACTCGTACAGTGCTGAGTTTCTTTTTCTTTACAGTGCTTGTGCAGGGAAGCCGTCGCCCCACTTAGCATAACGGGTGGGTTCTCACTCTGCAGTCAAGAAAAGGAAAACATTTGATAAGCAGGTCAGTTCTCTGATATTTGCAAGGAGGGTTGCAAAGCGAATGTCTTGGGAACATATTACAGAGAATAAAAAATGATCCAGTGTTTGTATCTCAGGAGAGGGAGAGAGGGAGAGAAGGAGAGAGAGAGGTGGAGAGTAGGAGAGAGGTTTCTAATTCAGACCTGCAGAATAATTTCATCATCTGTTGGAAAGAGTCCCCATGACACAAAATTTTGCAGTTTCTCTACCTTCTCACAACCCCCGCACTGTTTCCACTTCATTGCTAGGGCAGGGTTTCTAGAACTAGAAGGTTTTGAAAAGCTGTTAGTGGAGGAATCGTTTTATATACCACCCCCTGTGCCCCAAATCTTTCCCAGAATTTGGGGGAAAGGAGAGCAAGGCAGTTTTGGTTTTGTTCTTGTTTTTAGAAACATTCTTCTTTTCCAAAATATAAAAGCAATACATCAACAGTACCAAATCCTTGTAAGAATACAGATCGGTAGGAGGACCTCTTAATACACTGCTGGTGCGAATTTATATTGACTGATGCAACCACTTTGGAAAAACACCCTGACATTATCTTTGAAAGGTAGACTTTCATATACCCTATGATAAGCTTTTCTACTCCTAGGTTTATATCCAAGAGAAATTGTTCCAAAGGGGCACTGGGAAGACACATACAAGAATGTCTGGAAATAGCCTACAGAATAAACAATAATATCTTCACAAAATGGAATATTGAATAGTCATCAAAATCAAAATAAATGAGCTCCAGTGGATGAATCTTAACAATACAATATTAAGTGAAAAAATTTCTAGAAGGTAACATATGCACGCTACCCTCTTAAAAGAATTAAAGCCACAATAATAATAATAATAAAAAAAACACATGCTTTCTAGGGCTATGTACCAATTAGATACAACTTTTTAAAAAAGAAAACAATGGGATGATGAGATTTGAGAAGGTGGTTCTTTTGGGTAGAGAAAAATGGCAAATGGGATTAAGAGAGGATCCATATCTAGATGTTAACTTTTGTTTGAATCCTAGTTTATATATTGATCATTGGGTTTATGAGTACTAATTATAATAAACATATTAGTAAATAATGAGTGTGCACGGGCCAATGAGAAGAGTATTTGCTGAGTTGAAGATTAATCCAATTCAGAGTGTGTTCTGGCATCCAAAGGGAAAACTGAAAGCAAAAATTACATATTCATTGTGAACAATTTAGAACCCAGCAAAGTCTGCGAAGAAAGAGACATCTCTAATAGTATCACTCCAGAAATAATCATTATTAACATTTTGGTGTATTCCCTTCTAGCTTTTTTCTAATTCATATTTTTCAACAAAATAATAACCGTGATGCTTAACCAATAATCTTATTCTTATACAATATTATGTATATTTTCTCATGTGATAAAACAATCTCTGAAAATGTTTTTAACAACTAAATAGTATTGAATTATGTTTCTGCATCACAGTTTATTTGACAAATCCTTCAGGTGTGTTTATTTGAGTTGTTCCCAATTTTTCATTATTATGAGTAAGGCTCCAAAAAGTATTTTGCACGTAATTTGGGTGCTGTCTCTGATGATTTCCTTAGGATAAAATTTTAAGAGTGGAATCTAAGTGTGAAAAATTTTGAGTTATTGTCACATGTTGATACATTGGAGGGCACTATTTTTATGAGAAATAAACTGAATAAGATAAGGCATATTTGTGTGCCAATATATACATGATTGTCATTTAATTAATATCAGTTGAATATGAAACTGCATATAATTACAAGCTTAGTTAGAATACTTTGGAAGAGGATAAAGAACTATCTTTCTCATCTGCAAGCCTATGAAAATTAAATGACTCAGAATTTTTCTTAACTTTTAGTAGAAATACAGGTGCATGCCCCTGGAGTGATTCTTTTTGTTGCATTAATGATAATAAATATAACTTAAATATCATGCTATTCTTTCAAAAGTGTTTCTCTATGCATTATCTCATTTGCTTTCCATGATTCTTCTAAGAATTTTGAAATAATTGACAAGTTATTCTAAAATTTATGGGGAAATGCAAAGGACCTAGAATAGCTCAGATAATCTCAACAATAACAAAGTTGGAGGACTCACACTACCTGATTTCAATACTTACTAGAAAGCTAGAGTAATAAAGAGAAAGTAAAATTTGCATAATTGTCATGGAAACCTACTAAATGATATAGCTGTATAAATATCGTTTAAGGCTCATTTCAATGCAACTGATCATTTCTTACCTTGGGACAAGAACAGCTATTGTCATTAAAAAGAACAACAACAACAACTGAGGCAAGTAAAGCATAATAAAAGCATTTTTCAAAGTAAAAGTCATATACTACTGATATGAAGATGATTTTAAGTGTTACACAAATATGATTATTTTTTAATAATCACATATTTAAAGATTATCCCATGCTTAAAGTTACAAATAATTTTTTTTCCATTAAAGATGCTCATATAAAATTTCCTTCTGAAATAAACTTAAGTTTTAAAAAAGTGATAAATTTGTGGACTAATACAGGAGTGCTAATACCTCATTACAGATTTAGGCAGACTGACCTGCCCAATAACTGGCTTAGCAGGAACACCCAGGTTTCCCTTTTACTACGAAGTAGTACTGATTCTAGTACTGATTCCTTTTACTACGCAGTAGAAAGTAGACGAGGAAGAATGTTTTCCGCAAATTGGCTTCTAGTTCACCAATCTGGTAACAAATGTATGGAGAGGCAAGCCAGGGTGTTACCTGAGAGAGGGCCTACCCCACAGAAACATGAGGGGTGGGAAACAAATAAGTCCCTCACAGCACACACACACACACACACACACACACACACACAACATAGATAGACCTGTCAGTGTCCCTGGCCCCAAATGTTGTCATTGTGTCTCTGGAGACTGAAGGTAGTGGCTGACCCCACTCTCTTGTGAACAGATTCCAGGTGATCCTGCCTCAAATTCAAAGTCCCAACTCACAGAATTTAAGCTATGACCTCGCCCCTTGGCTGCCAGACAGGCTACCAAAGCAAGATTGTATCTGATCGCTTTTATTTCTAGAGTGTCAATCCCATGGTGGGGCCCACTTAACAGAGTAAATGGAGGAAAGCCTGTTGGGTAGACAAAACCAATATTCAATGGGGGAGAAAACCAAGTCTCAGAGAAGTTAGGTAGCTTGCCAAGGTCATAGGGCAAGGAAGTAGGTTTGCATTAAAGATCTGACACTTCCAATGCAAGTAGTGGGAATGAGAGGCTTCAGGAAGGAATTTTGTTTTTTATATGTGACAGGGAAAATTTGTGTGTGTGTGTGGGGGGGGGGGGGAACAACTAAAAAGATGCAACCCTCTAGAACCAAAGAAAAATGACGTCCCAGCTTGAATGTATAAATCTCTGTGTGGCCCAAGGCTACATGAGGGAGATATTTTCCCCTACTTTTTCCAGGCAGATGTGCTGTGCAATGTGCTTTTTTCACACTGTGAAAGATGTGATGTGAGAATTCCCAGGAAAGTGGCTTTGTGGTTTTTGTCCTTGTAAAGTCGGTACTTTATCAGAATAATTGCCTTTTTCTTGACTTTTTTCTTTCTTTCTTTTTCTTTCTTCCTTCCTTTCTTCCTTCCTGTCTCCCTTCCTTCCTTCCTTCCTTCCCTTTCCTTCCTTTCCTTTCTTTCTTAAATCCTTTCCATCACTGTTCCAGTACAGCTCTTTGACAATTAGGGGCTCTTTCTCTGTGTCTGTGCAGAGACCAGCACCCATTCTGGGTGGTGGAGGTCTTTTCGTGTAACAGCTTCCAGGGCTGTTCCGGGATCATTTCTGCCAGTGTTATTCAGAGGCAGCTTCAGGGACTGCGTTGGAGAGCTAGTGAGCATTCCCCTTATGGCTGTCCTGCCCCTGGGAGTTCTTGGGGTAGTAACAAAAGTCAAAGTCCCCAGGACGTGCCCTGCTCAATTGTATGTACTTTGTTTCATTGTGAGATTTAATTTATTACTCTGGTCTCCTGTTGCACAAAACCTATAAAAATAATCCAGGCCACTCCTTTGTTTCTTCCCCAAATACGGCTTTTGAAAGCTTCTATTGTTCCAAAGGATCTTTTCTGCTGTCTTTTGAGAGAATGAGGGATTAGATCTGTTTCTTCCGTTGGGTATTCTCCCCACATCTCCACCTGGACCCATCAGAAGTCCAAGGACACATCACATGGCCAAAACTCCTACTAATAATAACACAAAATTGATTAATATAGTTGGAATTTATAGTTGAAGCTCAAGGACAGCAATCTCTGGGGAGAGGAAGGGAGGGCAGTTGCAGACAGGAGGAGACTTAAATGCATATTTACATAGCACTTTACGCAATAGTGAACAATAGCTTCTAATATTGCTTTACAGATGAGGAAACTGAGAGATCCGGGTCAAGGTCACACAGAGTAAGGGGTAAAGCTAGGATTCTAATCTCAGCAGTCTGGCTCAGTCTTCAGATTTCCCACATTGAGAAAATCTTACCTCCCCCAGATCCCCCTTGTTGCCACAACTAGAACCCTCCAAAGAATTCTCCCCACCACCCTGCTTTATTTAGCCAAAGTCTGTTTGAGTTAAAACCCCAACTGCTAGGCTTCAGTTTTCTCTTCCATAAAATGGGAACGATAATGATGCCTGTTTCATATAGCTTTATAAGTGCTATGCATATGGTAAACATCCACTATGTGACCATTATTACTATCAGCTATTAGAGAATTTTACAGAGGTTTAGAAATACTGGCTAATCATGAGACCTCTCCAGACGTTCATGAGACTGGAATTCTCCATTATTGCTTTACCAATACAAATACAAACAGGTTGTTTATCCTTGTGGTTCTGTATCTTACCCAGAATTTCAAATTTAGAAATTTCAGTTCAATGGTTTGTGTCTAAAGAGAACCATTTCTGCCATCACCACAAAGAAAGCTTGGGAACCCTTGGGTTTAAGACCCACAAGAGGGCCCACCAGGCAAAAAGATCTGTATCTTTGAGCTTTGCCCACACACATTAATTCAGATGAATAACAGGACAAAAGAAAGTACACAGCGTATTCTTTCATTAATTGGTTTATTCATCAGGAAAGGAAGAGAAGAATAAATGCTGGCAATGAGAATAGCCAGTTTTCTGGGAATTAAAAGACGTTTTTGCTTGAACGTGCTCAAAGTTTAAATAACGAGCAATAAATTATCTAAGTCAGTAGTTTTTCAACTGTGTTCAGTGGAGCCCTGGAGTTTTCCAAAGGCACCTCAGAGGCAGCTCTGAAGTTAGTAATTATCTCACTGGCTGAATGTTAACTCGCAAAGGAATGAAGGTACCGAGGCTGTGAAGCACGGAGAATGACTTTGAAAACAGTTGCACCAGAACCTGAAGACTTAATCAGTCCTGGGTATGTGTGACCTTGGTCGGGTCACTTCCCACCTCTGGTTTCTGTTTTCTGTCCAATGAGGAGAATCCATGATGTATAGAAACAGAGTTCTTTTGGCTCTAAATCGCTGAGCTCACTACATGAGTTGTGTTCCCTACAATGTCTACTTCCAACAGCAACAAAAATAGTTTGGGATTTCTTCATACAACTGTCTTCAAAGCTGGTACGTCACTTCTTTTTTTTTTTTTTTTTTTACACTTCTCAGTGGTTGCAAATCATAGCTCTTTCGTCTGTCCATTTGTTCACAACCAGGTATTTCATTCAGTTTACTCCAGAAATGTTCAGTAAGTGCCTTCCAAGAGCCAGGTACTGGTATAGGTGAGGAAAAGATGAGTAGGAGAAACTTTTCTGTTTTCTCCAGGGGCTCCCAGTCCCCTGATGAGCTGGTAAACCCACTCTTGTATGGCTTATAGATGTCTCCTAAGTCTGGCCATTCTGGCTGGAGATGATAATATATTTCAGCCAAAGATCTGAGAAACCGGTGGTTGCCTTGGAAAGAGGGAGACCTACCTCCCCTGTCTTTTGAAGGGTTTCCAATAAAGTAAATATCTTTTGTCTCAGAGGCCATAAGCTTGAATGTGAAAGCAGTCCTTTCTCCTGTTCCTACCCCTTTGGTAAATGCAAAGTACCTTCAATTCCCAGATCCCTTCTGTGGCTAGCTGGTTAGCAGTAGAACACTGTTTATAAGGATCTCTGATTCGACCTTGTTTAGCAGCCATAATAACCCTTGGTTCAAATGGATCAGTGTGCATAGTTAGGAAAGGCACCCTACGTAGTAATCTGATTTAGATTAATCTAGACTCAGGGCACCTGGGTGGCTCAGTTGGTTCAGTGTCTGACTTCGGCTCAGGTCATGATCTCAGAGTTTGTGAGTTTGAGCCCTGTATCAGGCTCCATGCTGACAGCTTGGACTGCTTCAGATCCCGTGTCTCCCTCTCTCTCTGCCCCTCCCCTGCTTGTGCTCTCGCTCTCTCTCAAAAATAAATAAAGATAAAAAAATTTTTGATTAATCGAGACTCAAATCCCAGATCCATCTAACTGGCTTTGTGCCTGTTGGCAAGCCACTCAACTTTGCTGAATCTTATTTTTCTTGACCTATGAAATTATAGACATGTCATAAGGTTGTTATAAGGGTAAGGACTCACAAATATAGCGTGCTCAGTGTTTGTTTATGCCTCGTGAGGATTCAAAAAGTGGCAGCTCTTTTTATTATCTGGTCTATGAAGAAGGCATTAGTCATCATACTGCCTATGAATGGAGAGCCGACTGGACTAGTCCTCTTAGATTATTGCGGGAATTTAAAGGAATCACTGTAGGGCTGAGCAGAGGCTTACAGATAGATGTATCCTGGGTGGGAGTCAGGGAAACCCTAGAAGGAAGTTGGGGTCAAGCTGTCAGCAGTCTGGCCATACCAGCTGATGGAGTGGAAATCTGAATGGGGTTCAGGAGAGGAACTTTCATTGCCTCAGGTCACAGAAGGTGTCAATGATTGACATTAGAATTGTAGGAAGGTGAATGGGTGAGACTTTTTCCCCCGTTGACCTGCCTCATTAAACCAGTAATCTCCATTTGGAAAGCCGCATTATCACCATTTGGGATACTAAGCCAGAAAATCTCAAGAGTTGAGGAGGCCTCTGGGGCACATAATAAAATCTAGAACAGGAGACTGGTGAATGGTGCCTTGAAAATGGAGGAGCCTAGACATTTGGAGGTTCAGGATCTGCCAGCTCAGCGGCTGCAAACTGGAGGACTTTGTTGTCACATCTATTTCAACCTGAACAATGTTTAAGGTGGAATTTCACCTACTTTTCTGGCTTTTCTCAAACATTAGATGATAGAGCCACACTGAACCTACATTCTTATGTAGCGAGTTTGCTCGCACCAGCTCTTTGGGCTAGATTATTTGCCAGCTTTCTTCCCTGAAATAATCTTTCCTTCTGGTTTTTGTAACACTGTTCTGTCCTCATTTTCCTCCTCCCTCTCCACCTGCCCTTTCTCATTCCGTTTTATACAAGCCCTTCCTCCTATGCCTTAAATGCCAGCAATCTCAGGGCTGTTTTAGATCCCCTTCGTTTTCCTATTCCATCCACATATTCTTCCTGAGAAACTTTTGAATCCCAGCTATATGCTGCTGTAGAGGAGAAAAGCTTTTCCCTTCATCCCTTTTAGGTTCTTTGGCTGGTCTAATAATTAAATTGACATAAGACAGATTAACAAGAGAAAATCAAGTTTAATTTTGTATGTATGGGAGCCCATAAAAATATGAGACTCAAAGAAATGACCAGAGCAGGCAGCTTTTTATACCTTTTAGGGAAGGAAGTAATAAAAATGTAAAGAATTGGCATGACAAAAGGGTTTGGATCCGGTGTAGCAAGTAACAAGGTTTATTCAGACAACCCTCTTAGCCCTAACTTCCCTATCTCTGGTGATGAGGATGCTTTCCATCCTCCTGGCTCAGGGAGGGTACCTTTCCCATGCGAGATTGATTTCCTCTTTTCAGGGGGACAAAGGAAGGTCAGAGTGTCCGCTTTTTGCATTGGCTGTTTCTTAAGTAACTTTAATTCACCATAATCAATTTGCCAAAGTGGCGTATTTTGGGGTGGCGTATTCTGCTCTCCTTCACGGCTTCTGTCCGTGAGAGCTGTCTAGCACATCAGGGACTTGAACTGTGCAGAACCACAGGATGGTAGGGGTTCTGGTGTGATATTTTTCTTTCTCCCTTTCATCCTTTAACTGACCTAGACTGTTTTTATTTTTAAAGTCATAATGCTTGTTTTGGAAACTTAGTAAAACAGAGATAGTTATAGATAAGGAAACAGAAATTGCCCATAATCCATAGATAACCGTAGTTGATATTTTGTTTCTTTAAAAGAGAATTCTACACCGTGCTGATTTCCATCACTATCCTCTCACTGGAAGTTCTTTTGCTTCATAAACTCATTTTCATATTTATTTAACTATTTTATTTCCTATCTTCTTTACTATGCGTTGTTCACATTCCCAGGCCCCAGATAATGTCTAGCACACAGGAGGTGCTAAGTCTTTGTTGAATAAAGAGTCTCCACATATACAAGAGAGTTAATACTTTACATACAGTTCTAGATTTTTCTTCATTTAGCATTATACTTCATCTTGCCACTGACTTAAGCATTTCTCTGTCATCTGGAATGATGAGTGAAGTCTTTTATGAATTAAGAGGATCCCCAAGGGTCATCACTGGCCTCCCATTTACTACTTCACTGAAGAGGAACACTACAGACCAGCAGGCTTATTAGAGTCAATCAAGAGCAAGGCTTTGGAAATTAGAAACTTGACTAGCAGGTCGATGCTGACACGTACCATTCTCAACCCTTACATTACTTAGCTCCCCTTAGTAGAAAGAACTCTTAAGTTTGCTTTACCCAGGAAAGAAAGGCAACCTCCCTGTTGAAATCTTCCAAGAGATGCTGTTGGATCCTTTAAACTATTCCTGAAATAGTGGTGCAATGTCCTAGGGGAATGGAGGCATGCTGAGATGAGATTTAATGTCCAAAGAACCTGAGAATGGATGCTACCATTTCTACACTTCAATCCCCAATGAGGAGAAAGTGGTCAGGTGGGAAGGTAGTGGCTGAGCAAAAGGGGAGCAGAAACTGGAATGGGGTGGGAGAAGGAGTAAAGACAGAGAAAGGGAGAAGGTACACGGAAAGGACCATGGGCACAGGAAACAGACCAGGGCTCCCATCCCATTGCCCAGTCACCAAATGCGGAACTTTGAGTAAGATGCTTAGAACTTCAAGTCTCAACTTGGTCGTCTTTAAAGAAAGCAATTACCCATTGATACTAGTGACTATTATTAGGTCTTTCAAGATGTCTGTGCTCAGAAACTCCAGGAACAGTACAGATGAAGAGCACAGTATCACCATATCTGAAAGGGGCTGCTAAAAGGAAATGGCCTCACTGGAATTAACAGGAGAGGCTTGGGGTTACTTTAAATGACAATGTCAAAAGAACTGACTTTATTCAATATAAGTAAACTCAAAACATAAACATGTAACCAGTATTGACACTGTGAATTACTACCTCTAACTCTGCTCTGAGGGTCCTTGGCACTATTTGAGTTGTGGAGCTCTTCAATGTTTGTTTCTATACCTTAACCTGTTCCCAGATTCACTCCCCCAGGGGTAAAGTGAAAATTAAAGGGCAGACAGATGAAAAAAATTTTTAAAAAGATACCAAAGTATAAAGATAGGCATGGAACACCTGGGTGGCTCGGTTGGTTAAGCGTCCGACTTCGGCTCAGGTCAGGATCTCACGGCTTGTGGGTTCGAGCCCTGCGTCAGACTCTGTGCTAACAGCTCAGAGAATGGAGCCTACTTCGGATTCTGTATCTCCCTTTCTCTCTGCCCCTCATCTGTTTGCTCGCTCACTCTCTCTCTCAAAAATAAAACATTAAAAAAAATTTTTTAAGATAGGCAAAGTGATGCTAAAAATCCAAATTAAAACTAGACCAGAATATTTACATATTTTATTAAATCTTTACAATCAGTAATTATAATCAAATACACAATTATATACAAGGATTATATACATTTTGCCCAGACTTTTACATCACAGTACATAGTTTCCCTTAGAAATATTGTATACATTTATCACCAAACAATAAAATCCAACAACAGTAGTGTTACAGCACCTGTTAGTACAGACATCTTTTTCATAAATTACATCATAAGAAAATATACGGCTGTAAATTGGGCTTTTAAAAATGTCTTTTATAAAATCTGAACATACAATATTTCATTCACAGAATGTTTTTTTTTTTTCTATGTTCTGACTGAAGCCTTGTGCATAAAACGACCGGTTGGAATATTTACTAAATCAGCCCCCCCACCTCCAAAATTATAAGCACGATTTGAATTACTTATGCTGAGCTTCCTTTATAATGAATCTGACATGGGGTCTGGTGAGAGAACAAATGCTGGTTTTATTGTAAAAAGGGCTATGATGATAATTTGAATTTTTAAAAAATTCTCAAAAGCATAAGCATATTAGAAACTAAAACCAGAGAGTGCACAATTTATCATTTTACTAATACTGTGAAGAAAAAGGGAAAAGTATAATGTCAAAAAATAATTTGTTCTTGAAACAACTGTATTCTTGTTGGAAGCCTATTACATGTTAAAAAAAAAAAAAACCTGCCAACAAAATATCCCATCCTAAACATATCCAGTAAATTACAATTCTTTCATACCTAAAACTTTATGGGAAAATTATTGCAAATTAGGGTATTATCATTTCAATGGACTTTCATAAGCAGAAAAACTATAGCTATTTTTAGTAGGTAAACAAGTTAAGTTTTAAAACTTGAAAATACCTGAATTAAACACTTGCTCTAATATCTAACTTTTCACTTTCAGATAAATTCCTTACTTGATTCCAGGTTTGTAAACATTGTATAAATCCTTCTTATTCAAACAATTTTATGGCTGTGGCGATCACTTCATCTCTATTTCTATGCAGTCAACATTTAACTGAGGTAGACCAGATGTTTCTAAAATTCAGGGTCTCATAGAATCCCCCGAATATTTAGGAAGTAAATAAAACGTCTATCAAAGGTATTTAAAAAACAAAACATTAAAAAAAAACAAAAACCTAATGCTGTTGGAATTTTTTAATGAACTCAAAAACAACTTCATGGCAGTACACTGAATAATAATAATAATAATAATAATAATGAATAATGATAATGCTGGGAGTTTTGAAGCTGAACATTATACCTTAACTAGGGAAAAATCAAATATGATTCTTTCTGGGTATAAAGTATAATTTCTTAAATTTTTTTCTTTTTTCTTTTTTTTTTTTTTTAAGGATTCACTTTTCTAAAAAAGTGAACAATTTGCTTCTAGATATCAATGAATGGCAACAACTCCCCCTAATGGCCAAAGGAAGGGAGAGTAAGCTGGTTCTTGTTACCATGAGATCTTCGTGGGAAAAAAAATTTTTTTACGTTGTTTTGCTAACTTAGAAAGTTGGATTTAGACAACAATGACTCTGAGCTACAAATACAAAATCAAACCAATGTATATAAGGCTTCTGTAATCAAAGTCTTAGAGGAACATCTCCTTTTCTCAAAGCCCCAGTCCTACAAATCAAGGCAAGTCAAATAATTAAGCTTCAGCTATTTTGGCAGCTTTGCAATTAAGATGAACAAAGCACTATATCTATCCTTCCATATACTGTATGTATTATAGTTCTATCTTCTTACACCAAATTTCACATGCAGAAAGACTAAAATATCCACTTTAGTGTCAGGTTTAATTAAGGGCCAATAATGGTCTTATAATACTACTCTTCCCCACCCCTCTCCCCCCCCAAAGTGTCTTCTCTATTAGTTTTATTACTCATTGACCCAGTTACATTTAGCCGGAATTTTTGAAAGCAGCTATTCATCCCCTTACAAAAGAATATGTCTACCTGGGATCTAAGACACACTGTACATGAATATACATAACTACAGTACAGCACTGCTGTTCTCTTAACAGCTCCATATACAGTTTAAGTTCATTAGTACCTCAAAACTGTTTTCAGAAAAGACTATTAGGTCATGTCATGGTAAAGAGAAAGAAAATTAAGTCTCACAAATACTCCTTTAGACTGATTTAGGTAAGTTTTAAAAAATAAATAAAATGAATAAAACCATGATTTCAACTACAGGGCTGTCTATAGGATATCAACAACAATTTTTAAAAAATTAAATGTGGCTAGCACCAGACTGCCACCAAAAAAAAAAAAAAAAAAAAAAAAAAAAAAAAAGAAAAGAAAAAGAAATTCTCATTAAGCTATATGGCTATTTGTTAGTTGCTACTGTGTAAGTTTTTTACACAGGTTACCATAGACTAATTTTCAAGTCCATATCAGAAGGAATATTTGTTAAAACAAAACAAAAATGAAACATCTTAAAAACATGATTCAACAGAAAATGTGACAGACTCCTTAGGTGCAACTTTAGAAACCATAGTTTCAAAGAAGAAAAATAGTAGTTTCCCTAGGATTTTCAGATTACTACCACAGTTTTATTATGGCTCCCTAAGATAGAAAAATGGAACAAAATGTACTCAGCTACTGGCGATGTGGCCCTTGTGGCTCAAATTGCATACTAAACATGGGATGGAGTAAGGCTGATGGCCAGAGGTAATCACCTCTAAGAGCGATGAACTGGAAAAGATTTATAATTTGCCCTACAAGGACAGAACTTTAAGTGCCATTTCAGGTCAGTCACAGCTTTCCCTATGGAAGGCCCAATGGCAAGTTCATTATCACAACATTACAGTTTCCCCCTTGTTCCATTTTTCAGAAGCATTAAGTAACCAATTTCCACAATATATTATATGACCTTTTATCCTGGTCCCAAAGATTAGCCTTTATGCAGAGAACTCACTGAGAAAAAGTACACTGGCTTCACCTTTGGTTTAAATGAAAAGGACATTGTGAGGAGAGAAAAAAAATCAAGTCCTCTTGATCATTTGTTACACAATGAAGCAAGTGAAAGTGATGAGCAAAGGCTGCTTTCACCATGAACGCATCTGCTTCACAATCACTTAGGTCACTCTGAGTGTTTCTGTGAAGGCAACATAACCAGAATGCCCGCAGTACTCATCTGTATTTTCCCCAAAGAGTCTCTAACCCCAAAACCAAGAAAGCCGAACTTCCTTTAATTAGAAAGCTCTACAAATTCCTATTCTCCTCTCCACTATCAACCGAATTTGTTTCTTGTCTATCTGACAAGACTGCAGAAATCTGGTTCCTAGGAAGGCCAGCAATCTTTTCCTGGCCTGAGGTGCTGCAGGGTGGCACGCGATGCTGTCATGGGGTCAGGGTGGGGAGAGGGGGAGGGTTGGGAGTTTCCATTTTTGATGGGACGGTTTTAAGCAAGGTCAGTTCTAACACGGCATGCTCCAGATTCCTATGTTAACTATCTCAGTCAGAACGTGGTTGCTCATCACCATACTTAAAGACTCCCATTAGAGAGCCTGCTTAGTATTCAGGTGTCTGTTAACCACAGTTTGGCTTTTCTTTTTAAATACCTACCACCAGATTCTTTAGTGAGTCATAGTTCATCTTTCTCCATCATTTCAAATGCTTCTATATCTTCATTCCAGTCTGCTAATATGGAGTCTATAGGCTGGACCTTTTTACCCCAGCTAACATTAGGATTGGAATCTTCCTCAGTTTCTGATTGTTCTTGAAGCTGGTTATCTAAATCTGTACATTCACCATCAAGACTTGTAGTCTCATGGTTTTCCATGGGGTTAGAAATCTGTTCAGAAGGAGAAACACTTGCAGCATTGTCCGTATCTGCTGGAGATAATGATTCTGGTTGAGAGTTTAGAGAACTTTCCTCAGGAGACCCTTGATCAACCAAATCAACCTCCTGAGAACTTGATGTAATCTGTTCAGCACTCTGAGAATCATTTTCAGAGGATGGTTGTTCTTCATTTTCCATTTCGGGATCTGTACATGAAAGAAACAAGCTTCATGCTACTTTCCTACTCAAAATATTTACTATCACACTTTTAACAGCCTACTGGTTGTTGCAATAAAATGAAGAAATAAAAAAGAAAGAAAAACATGTTAATGCAGAGCAGTGAACATTAACACTGAAGAGTAAAAGACTGCCTTTAATCATGTAATCACATGTTTTCTGCATATTCATTTTGCAAAATGTGCCATTACAAAATAAACATTCTTCCAAACTGAAGAGTGACTCTAGTAACTGACAAGTCTTCAATGGGGATTAGTAAATATGCCAACGAATACACTAAACAATACTATTATTTAAGTGTACATAGATTTACACTGTAGGTCTAAAATTTATTAAATATCTCAATTCAGGAAAGCTTGCACATGAGAACATATGAAATAGAGTAAATTTTAAACAGCACTGATCATAACCATATTTTAACATAATATTCTTTTGAAAAGTGAAATTCCCATGCAGTAAGCCATGACAATGCCAATAATACAAAATTTTGGATGATTTGAGGGTACTAATGTGGTTAAATATTTTCATAAAGACACGAACTCAGATTATTTACAAAACTTGTATTTCATTATTGTAGGTCTATGAATTATAAGACCATTTTAAAATCCACTGGAAGGCTAAGAGTAGGTTAAACCTCTTGTAATGAATATACAATGAAGCCACTAGAAGCATCCTATTTGGGGTTCCTACAAGAAAGTGCTTTCACAGCACTGATGCCCCATGCTGCCTCATCCTCAATCTCTGTGCTTAGCCAGCAAGCAAGTCTTGAGGGTCCTCTGTGTGATGGGCACTGTGCAAGGTACTGGGGGTAAAACGAGGCAAAAAGAGACACCAGATTTGCCCTTATGGATCTTTTAGTCCAGTTGGGGAAAACATTTCCAAATAATCACACAAAATAAATGGAAAACTCTAACTGTGACATGTTTTATGTTGCTAGGAAAGGTTACAGGGAATAGGAAAGAATAGAGTTGAGGGTTTCCTTTGGAAACTGACACGTGAGCTCAGATTTAAAAGTAGAGTTAATCCAACAAAGAAGGAAGGGAAGATGGACATATTATAAAACCAGAAAAACTAAAGGAAATACAGGTATGCAGGAAGGTACAGACAGGTGTGTTTATGCGTACTCTAAGTAGGATTATCTGACTAGGGAAGTTTAAGTTCTTGGGGGGGGGGGGGGTTGGGGGAGTCTCCACATTCTCTTCTAAGCTGTGGAAAAGGTACACTTGAATTCGACAATCAGGAAAACTATGGTGGCGACCAAAGAAGAGAAAGCGGAAACTGGCTGCTTGGAGCTCATTTACACTAGGCTACCCTAAGTTCAAGGGAAAACAAAAAGAAAACCTTCAAGTTTTTTTCTAAAATTGTATTAATCTAGTTTTAGAAGGATAGGAAAGGGCGTAGTGCTGTTTTGTCTAGTAATAAAAATTGTGCTTTTGGCAAAATTACCCTGGGGATACATGTATTATGTAACATTATTTTGGAAATCTAGCTAACACAAAAGGATAAGAAAACAGAAGAGTCGGTGTAAATATAGGAAAAGAAAAGATCAAATTGCATTTTCAATTGTATTATATGCTTAAACTCAAAGCAACTCTCAATTCAAAAAAATACCATTAAAAAAAAGAACTTGATAAAGAGGGTAAAAATAAGATACATATGCAAACAACCTCTCTCTAGTAACAACTGGTTAGGATTAAATTAAGTACCATTTTCACAATAAAAGTAAAAACTATAAAACAAATTTATTATGAAAGGAACAAGACTATATTACTTAATACTATAAAATCTCAATGAAAACACACAAGATCTAATTATATTTGTAGCTAAGGGTATGTTCCTGTCTTAATATTTAACAAAAACTTCCTACTTCTATGAAAGCATCATGTTCCCATTTTACTTCTTTTTGTTTTCTTTTGGGAGCAGATAGAACTATTTACAAGTTCTTATGGAAGAATATATCAACGAGAAGTGAAGAAATTGTAAAAAGAATTAGTGAGAGGAGAGTTGCCTTATCAGATATCAAAATGCACTCAAAACAGCAAACCTGTACTACTGGCATAGGAGTAAACAAACAGATCAGTGGAAAAGAAGTGCTAGTCTGGAAACACATGGAATATATGAGAAGAGCTGGTATATAGCAAAGAGGCAGCAATCAGGAAAGTAAAAATGGCAGATGGAGAAATAGAAAAAGGAAGGAAGGAGTCAGTGTCTGCCACACTAATACACATTTTGATTCCAAGGTGCCTGTCAGCACTGGCATGGAGTACCACGATCCTAAGAGCATTAACAGCTATGTCATTAAATTCAGGAATAGATCAGAAACACAGGAAGCAAAAAAAGAGTGAAGAAAATGTCAAGATACAAAGACAAGAAAGTTATTAAGTTTTAATAATAAAAGGACAAGGGAGCCTTGGCAAAGACTCAGAGACTGGATGTTCCACAATCATTCATTCATCTGTACAACCAGCATTTGCTGAAACAAGAGTACAGAGATGAGAGCAGGTAAAGAAGTACAATGTGAAATGAGTGTCAAAGTAGAACTCATTAAAAAGACACTTTTAAATTTTACCTATAAGAGAAAATTCCATAAAGAAGGTGGTATTTAAACTGGGTATGCAGGATGGCTAAATGTCCTCAAAGAGAAAATGGGCCATGGGGATGGGGACAGGGATTGATGAGCATTTCCAGAAAGAGGGAAGAGATGTCCAAATGCAAAAACGCATGAGAAAGCATGCCAGGTTGTAGAAAGAGGGCAGGTATGTATCGATTCTGCTTAAAAGGTTTCAGATGCTCCTTTCTAGGCAGAGGCCTTCTGCGTACATATTAGATTTTTTTCCCTGAAGCAAATCCTTTCCAATAGCAACCCAAATCCTACAGTTCAAATTTAGGGCAGATTCACCCCAATCAAGTTCAGTGGGAAATAATCTTAGGAAAAATAACACTGCCAGACTTAAACCTTGAGCAGTTCAAACCATGGCACCTTTCCTTTCTTTCCCCTATTTTCTCTGTCTGCCTCTTTACCAGGTAGACAGAAATATAGGAGTAGCCCTGAAAACATCCTTCTACAGCTCTTAAGGCACCACAGGCCTACATTGTAAACTGCAAGCATGATACTGTATTGAACCTTTAAAATGACGAGTCTTTTCCCCTTGAAAATACTGAGAAAGGGAAATGGATTCTTAACTATAAACTGTTTGAAATTTGGACCTAAATGAAAGAGCACAGTGTATTTTGTTTGTGAGCACAGGGTTGGACTAAGTACCTTTACAAACTCTTGAAATTTGGGAAGATGGGGCACACATGACAGACATAATATTAAAACTTCTGTGGATAACTTAACTTTTAGATGTATGACTGGTTTGACCCGAGGAAGCAATGTTTCCACTTGATAAATTAAGAATGCTTTACTTCTGAAGAATGCGTAGTAAGATAAGTGAACATTTTTGCTAGCAGATAGGACTGTTGCAGATATTTCTGTATTAATGGCTGGGACTTCTCAGAATAAGACAGTTAACAGTGGGAGTGGGGGGCTTGTTCTGGACTTCTATTTTCTGTATTAATATGTGGGAAGAACTGCTCAATCCAAACTGTATGACATTATACAGGAAGTATGGATTTGTGCAATGAGATTTTTAAAGGGCAATCTGGAGGACATTTTAATGTTGAGATTTTAAGGATGCTAATTGTTTGGGATACTTATACAATCCTACCTGGTACCCCTGATGGTACAATATGGCTCAGACATAGCTGGAAATTTAAAAAAAAAAAAAAAAAAAGTGCCTACTTAGTTCTATTCAGTGCTTCTTAAAGTGTAGCTGAGTGGGATTATCTGCGATGCTTATTTAAAATGTCAGATTCTGGTCCCCTGCCTTCAGAGAGTCTGATTCAATATTCTGGAGTAGGACTCTGGAATCTACACTTGTAACAAGTATATCAGCTGATTCTGATGCAGAAGAGAAACACTGATGCATGCAGTAATGGCACAAGACAAATCAATGACAACTACCACAGACATTAACTTCTTAGGATATTTTCCTAAGTATTCTGAATGAAGTAGTTGATTTACTAAAACTATTATCGATTTTTTTGTTGTATTGATAATAGTGTTACATTGATTTAGTAAGTATAGTTGTACAGTGCCTGAAAGACCTACATAAAAAAGGGAATTTTTCAAGACTTTGTGTCAAAAGATGACTCTATAACAGAATCACAGTTCAACAAATTTAGAGACCAGCAAAACTTTAAAATACATATAATTTAAGTAAAGCCCTTTTACTGCAAGGTCCTTAAAATAGAACACTGTTCAGATAATACTTTTCGTACAGTAATCCACTCCTGCCTTATTCACGGTTTCCCTTTCTGAGGTTTCAGTTACCTGCAGTCAACCATGGTCAGGAAGCAGATGACCCTCCTCCTCCTGACACAGCATCAGAAGAAGGTCACTAGCAGCCTAATACTGTCACAATGCCTATGTCATTCACCTCACTTCATCTCATCACGTAGGAATTTATCATCTCACATCACCACAAGAAGAAGGATGAGTATAGTACAATAAGATATTTGGAGAAAGCCCACATTCCCCTAAGTCTCATTACAGTATATTGTTATAACTGTTCTAGTTTATTATTAGTTATAATTATTAACCTTTTATCGTGTCTACTTTATAAATTAAACTTTATTACAGGTATGTATGCATAGGAAAACATGGCAAATATACAGATCGGTATACTATCCAGTTTCAGGCATCCACTGGGGGGTCTTGGAACATATCTCCCACAGATAGGGGAGGCGCTATCTATAGAATTTATCTTTTCTCACATTCTTTCTCTAGTATGGGAAGCACATGCTTTGCTATGATCTCGTAGTCCTAATCCCATGTACTCCTACACACATACACATTTCTAAAACAAAGTCGATATTTTACATACTTTATACTGTATTCAAATAAAAGTGATCAAAAGTAACACATGCCAAAACAACGTCTTTGTTAGACTGACTCTTGCATAGACATGGACTAGCGAATTCATCTATTATATGGATATATAATTCACAGGATTTGTTATGACAGGATTGAAAAAGAATTATTATCATGGGACAGCTGACTAGACATGAAAATAATCTAATCACATTAAACAAGATAATTATCATGATATCCACTGAAACACAATTATATATATATATATATATATATATATATATATATATATATATTTGCATATGCATGTGTGTGGATATATACATGTACACAAATACATATATACATATATATAATTTAAGGCTTATTAATGCAAGATACTTACTACTGTTAATAATGTAGCTTGGAATCATTTTACCTTTTAATATTGCTGCTGAAATTCCAATGGTAGCACAAAATGGGGGGAGAAAAGCAAAGGCATTAAAGACTTATATGGAATAATAATTTGCCTGTGTTTGATGTGCATAAATGCATATACGTAGGAAAGAGTTGAGCAAAAGGACTTGGGGAAATAAAATCACAAACATAGGAGGATTTAAGATTAGAAATCCTTTCTATTCTGTTGTTCCCAACTCTACATCCTTATGTACATATGTCCTACTTCGTTGTTCTTAAATAGTTGACACTTGAAAGGATCTCAAAGAAGAATAAAGCACTACTATAAGAATGAGAAGACAAGACAAAACAACACTGACTTGGCTAGCACTAGGTTATAGCTAACCTTTTTTTTTTTTTTTTTACTGTTTCACTTGGAAGTTACACTGAATTGAATCAGTTTCCTACATATCTGTGAAACAAACATCCCAGGGGATTCAACAACCTGCACCAATTACACAACTTTAGCCATTTACAGGTAATGGGAGAAAGAGAGTTCTCCCTCCAGGCTCCTCCAGTAGATCAGGAGGTGCGGCCCACCATAAGCAGGATGGTAGTAGTCTATGTCTGATGGTTCACTTTCCCTCATTTCTCCACTATCCCAGGATGTGAAATATAAGAGAATACCAGTAAGACCTGCCGTTTATACAATAATTTGGGTTTCGAATAGCTTTCAAATAACTAACAAACATTGTGGCCTATAGAGGACTATATATTATCGTGAATTAAGGCATGCTGCCTTGTTCTTCAGACATCACTTATATCTCTTATAACTTATAAATCCCTATGTGATAAACTTACACCTCAGTGGGTAGAAGCTGGTAGATTTGTACTGCCTTCAACAAGACAGTGGTCATTTGATTATTGGTGGCCTGCTGAAACCTAACTACTAGTATACTGTATACAATACCACTCGATACAATCTCTTTTTATTCCTTATAAAAGAAATGTAAGATCTAGTATCAGCAGAACTGAATGGTGAACATGTGTGGATATTTAAATTGACTCTCTTGATATATTCCCCCGTATGTTTATCACTGGGCAGGACCATAGCAAAAATGATAAATTACATGTAAAAAACATTATTCTGAAAGCATCCTAAGTCAGCAAACAAAGCAAAGTAAATGTTTTGCAACTCTTATTTCCAAAAGAAAAATATATTTTGAAAGCATCTTCTTTTTAACTTCTTTTACCAGTGCACCAAAAATAACTTTCTATAACTCATTTTTGTTACCAAACTAGTAAAACTAATGCTAAGCTACATCAAAAACAAGGATTTTTTTTACCCTTACCTCTATCCTTTGCTTTGTCAGAAAGGAGCACCTCCACCTCCTCATATTCCCGGATGGCATCCAGTATGATACTTCCTTCTTTACTAAATAAGAATAGCATGGGGATCTTGATGTCATCTGTGTCCTTCCCGTCACCTGCCATCTGGAACAGAGGGGCAGTATCACTGCTGCTCCCCTCATTGTCATCTAGCAGAAAATGAATACAGCAAACATAAAAACATCTGTCCATTAAAAAGATCTACAGACAAAACTTTACTGTTTTTTTCCCTGTTGGCAGCATTTATTTTATGCATCAAGAATCATAAAAATGAACATACTTGGGGCTCACTAATTCCACTCCTAGAAATTTATCCTGAGGAAAGAACTCAAAAGAAGCAAAATGATTTACTCCCAAAGTAGTTTACTGGAGTGCTACTTATAATTGTGAACAACTGTGAACTATTACAAGTAAATTATAATTAAGTACTTGATGGGACACCCAGGAAAACAGAATATTATTATTACATGAAAAAAGTAGAACTCAAAATTTTATGATTATGACTAAAAACTTCCATATGCTTATGAAAAGCCTTGGATATTTCACTCAAAGACTTGGATTATAATGATAGAACTAAGAATGAAATTTTATTGTTGCTTAAGATTTCCTTTAATGGCATTTACCAAACTACCTATTGGTAGTTCTTTTTTATATACTGCTCACAAAGAAGAATTACGATAGTCATTTTCGCTCTGTAAGTTGAGGTGACCATTACTGTTAGTTTACATTGGTTAGCTAACCGCAGTAGGACTGCTCAATACTGTTTGACCACGGGGCCGGCCATGTTCACCTCTAACTGCACACGCCAGGTGAAGAACCTCCCTGTCCCTTCTCAGAGAGCTTGCTCTGAGGACCCACCTCCTTAGCAATAACTGACTAGACAAGCATGGCCACCTGACAGTCTCTCTGGAGGACCTAGAAGTGGCACACAGAATGACTGCTCCGGTTAGCAGTGGGTAGTGATCTAGTAAAATAACAGACTCATGGTTGAGGCTGTAATTTTACAATGACTTCTTGGAACTAATGGGGAAAGAGGGAACAAGCTGGTGAGAAGCTGGAGAGTGAAGCAGAACTGCAAAGAGATGCAGAGAAGAGAGTCTAGGAAGACCCAGAGATAAGTGACAGACAGATGTGAAAAATGCTACTTAAAAAAATCATGGTTCCTGATGATTTCTGCTCAGTTGAACTTCTTTCGTGTTCAATTAAAATAATCCAGTCCCATGTAGTAAACAAACTTTCCATCTTAAACCAGTTTAATCAATTACTGTCTCTTGCAGACAAATGATTATTCTAAGATAATTTTTACTTCTAGTACTTGCGGTAAAAAACTTAGTCTTAATTACTAGCTCATTTATTTACAATTAAAACTAGAAAAAACAAAATACTTCATCAGAAACAAAAAAACATAGGAAAAAGAAATTATAATACAAGAAAGCTTCCTTTTAAAAATTAAATTTTCTGAAAATAAAGATCATTGCCTCTTGTTTACCCACAGAACTCAGTAGAGGATTCTGCTACTAATAACTACTAAAGACAACATTTGACTTGACAAACCTCGCAGAGTAGAGAATACCACAAGAGTCACACTTTATAGGGAAAATGGTAACTATTCCACTTATGTTCCAGACTTTACTTTTTATATTTTAAAGTCTTGGTGAAGAGGTGTTCAAAGTGATAGTGATGACAAGCATTAAATTCTTCAATAAAAGATATCTCTGTGTGGAAAATAACTAAGGATAGAGAGATGATTTGAGCGGAGCATCAGCAACCTGTTTCTGTAATTGGCCAGAAAGTGAATGTTTTGGACTATGCAGTTCTCTAGTCCATTACTGTGGCTCAAAAGTAGGCACAGACAGGAGCGCCTGGGTGGCTCAGTTAGTTAAGTGTCCGGCTTTGGCTCAGGTCATGATCTCGCGGTTCATGAGTTCGAGCACCACATTGGGCTCTGTGCTGACAGCTCAGAGCCTGGAGCTTGCTCTGTATTCTGTGTCTCCCTCTCTCTCTGTCCCTCCTGGCTTGTGCGTGCGCGCGCACTCTCTCTCTCAAAAATAAAAAGACATTAAAAAAATTTTAAAGTAGGCATAGACAATAAATAATTTTTTTCATTGAAAGAAATCCTAATATTTTATCTTAAATGTCCTAAATTATTTTCATTGAAATAAACCTTAACATATATTTTTATGATTTATTTATTTATTTTCAGAGAGAGAAAGAGAGTACACGTGCAAGGTGGGGGGGGGGGGGTGGGCAGAGAGAGAATCCTAAGCAGGCTCCACACCAGCAGTGCAAAGCCTGACGTGGGGCTCGAACCCACGAACCGTGATATCATGACCTGAGCTGAAACTAAGAGTCAGATGTTTAACTGACTGAGCCATTCAGGAGCCCCTAAATCCTAATATCTTATTTTAAATGTCTTTTTATTTATCTTGAATTCAAAAAGGAAATCTATTCTAATAAGAAAGAAAAAATTCAAAAATAGATCTCCCCTGTGAGAGACACTGTAAAAACTTCATAATTAGGATGTGACCTCAGGTCTTCTAGTTCTGAATATAAACTATTTACTTATAGTGTCAAAATGCATATTTTCCCTGACAGTCCCAGACTGCCTGTTATAAGTGATTTTCTATGAAAAATAAAAAAGCAGAACACACTGGTTGAAATGCAGAGGTAAAATGATTTGAATTTGTAATTTCAGTGGAAAAAGACCCAAGAAAATAAAAATTTGCTAGCAATTAGTACTTATACCTATGGTATGTAAGCCCTTATGCTAACAAATTTTATGTATTATTATCTTCAAACCTTACAACCACCTAAAAGATATTTATTAACATTTTCACTGGAGCTTAAAAAAAAATTCTATTGAATAAACTGATAAACTAAAGCTGGGCCAAGGCCAAGGTTACACCATGATCTTGTGGCAGAGCCAGGAACTGTTCCCCCATGTATTTGACTCCAAACCCTGCAACTTTGTGGAGGAATGAGTATTTTTAATGGCTCCCCACTGGAGGTGACAGGGTGTAATTCTTGCCTTTAAGGGGCTTTGGATCTCAAAGCACATTTTTTATCCATAGTGCTGGGTGCTTTGGGGTACCCTACCTTCACACACACTTTCACTGGCATTAATATATAGAAACCTAAATGTAGACTCTCAAAAAAGATACAAGATACATAGAAATTATTAAGAGTGTCACTGGATTACCCATCCATTACACTGACTAGTGAAGTAAAAATAATATGATGAATTCCAATAAAATTTTGAAAAATACAAGGAAAAAATCCTAAAAATCATCTCCTCCTCATCAACACAACGGCACAGAGGATTACTCACCAATAACAATGCCACCGATGGCACCAGCATTCTGAATGTTGCGTGCCTTTTCTGCAAACATGCACTGTCCTCTTTGTATCAAAGCGATTTTTCCCATCACTGCCTCGGGGTTAGTAAGCTCTGAACAACCATTGTATGGTTTACTGCTTGCAACAAATCCTCTCGTCTGTCAGAAATAAAAGTAACTTAAATATTCCTTTATCTTCTCAAATCGCTCACTATCTAGAGTTTTAAATAAGCCTTATTTCTTTTCTAATGATAACACATCCAATATATAAATTTTTGTTTTGAACATTTTGCATATCATATAGTACCCAACTGACATTTTACTGTGCTCTGCAGTTTATAAAGCATTTTTACATAAATGACTAAATCTGATCTTTATAAAAACTCTAAGAAAAATAATACAGATGATATTTCCATTTTACATAGGGGGAAACTGAGACTCAGTTTATCTAGTATGCTCAAAGACACAATGTTAGTGAGTGGTAAAGTTGGAATATGTAAATCTGTAGGCAGTTTCACTATGTACCCACACCCACAATTAAAATAGCTGGTAACCATTTTTAAATCATCACTGGTAGCCAGAAAAAATTTTGAAAGAGGAAAAAATTGGATTTAGTCTACATGAATCTGTAAGCAGCTCTTCTTCTTAGAAAAATTAAATCCACTAGAGAACTGACTTTAAAGATGCTAAAATAAAGATGTTTTAATATCCCTCTCTTAGAACATAAACTCCATGAGGGCATGGATCTTCACTGGCTTTGTAAACTTGATATACAGCAAACATCTAATAAAACAGTGCCTAGAATATAGTAGGGACTCAATAAAGAGGTGCTGAATGGATGAGTCAATCCACAAACCTATATAGCTTTAAAATACACATATAAAAATGGCCTAAATTAGGGGTAATGGAGTTCAAAGACCATTGGCTTTAGATGGTCAGGCTACTTGGGTCTGGTCCCAACTCTGCAACCAATTAGATAAACTTGTGCACTGTTTAGCAATGCAGATCTTTGTTTACTGTGTTAAAACTAAGGGGATGGGCTAGCTTAGTGGTCTTCCTATTGGCCTGGTGGGACCTCAGCATCACTCTCCATAGTCACTTGGGCCAAAACACCTCTGCTTTTAGAGCTGTTCTCTACGTTAAGGCTCCAAGTTAGCTTACTGTTCAACAAAAGGTTCTAGTAGTGGTTAGAAAGTCCCAAAACCCATTGTTAGATAATTTAAAGATACCAAATTAGAGAACAGGCCAAGAAATGGACAGTATCTAAACAATATTTTAAGTAAAATCCTATAAGTATGTTGTATACATAAATTATGACTTAAAATTTTCAAGATATGCTTTTAACTTTAATCTACTTTAATCTGGGAGAGTGAATATTTAGGTTTTAATAAATTAAATATTTAGGTTTAATAAATTAGAGCAACTAAGAAATTAGATAATTCTTACACAATACTTTAAATTCAATTTCAACAAGTACATTGTAAGTGTACACACCTCTTTATGTTTAGACAGATCTAGCCCAAACTGAGCTGGTCCAGCAGTCAACACTACCCTGCCAAAAAATGGGTGGGAAACAATCTGTACGGCTCGTGGAGGTAGCTGCTGTTCTTTCTGTTGCTGACTTGACAGTTCAATCATCTCCTGCATGAACCTCAACCCATCTTCAGCATCAATTGAACTAGCAGCCTAGGAAAAAAACAAATTCATTTTATCCTTTCCTTATGAAAACTTTCAACTTTCTGATTTCTTAAATACTACTACAATAATTTTCCCTTTCAGTTTTGGTCCCTATCAAATATTTTATGGCTTTTTTTGTCCTCAAAAATATTAGTTCTGGAAATATTTTCTGAAAGTAAATTTATAATCTTTATCAATGTCTCTTTCACTGTTCTATAAACCACTCTGATACAAATGGGAGTATTAGACTTCCACCAAATGCTCAAATGCTAATACTATGCTTGATTTCTCCCCACTGCTTCCTCTTTTCAGAAATAAACCTCATACCTGACCCACACTTCACTTCTTTGGAATTACGAACCAACAACCAGACTAAATTCAAAATATATGTATCAGGCATCTATTAGTGTCGGGCTCCAGCACTTCACTGGGAAGTGGGGAGATAGTCTTTCACTTTAAGAAGTTTGTATCCAAAGGAGACAGACATGTAAAATTACCTATGATAAAATTCTCCGGTGGGAAAGTAGACTAGCAGCACAGACAAGGGAATGATTGATTCTGCCAGTGTGGATCTGGGAAATATTTAGAATGACATGTGATTTGAGTCTTAACAGAGGAAAAGCTAAAGAATGCCTGACTATGGTAGAAAGAAGGTGGATTCCTGAGACTGTACAGGAAAAGCCATTTGGATTTGACAGGAGTCAGAGGATGAAAGAAAACAGAGAGGGTTGGGACACAGAGACAAGTTCAAGCCTATCTTGATATGTCCAGTTTCGGTGACTTAGGAGAATGATGTTAGGGTCTACTGAGACGGACAACAAAAAGGAAAAGAGATGGACTGAGGTGGGGACAGGAAGAGATAATTAAATCAGGTTTGGACAGATTGAGACGGAGATGCAGACACGTATGACAGGCAGACTAAAGCTGAATTAGGAGTCAGGGTTACCTATGTGTATCTAAGAAATCATGTGTACAAAGACGACAGCTGAACTTGTAGAAACGGAGGAGACTGCTGAAGAAGAGTATAGAGAGAAAAGGGTATGATCCAGGTTCTTTGGCAGTGCCTACGTTGAGTGGTTGTACCAAAAAAGGAGAGCTCCAAAGGAATCCACAAAGCAAAGAACAGAAAAGTAGGAAAGATGTATGTTGCTGGAATGCCCTGGAAGCCAAGAAAGGGATAGGTTTTAAAAAGAGGTCAGTCAACAGTTACAGAAAAATTCAATCAAGTAAGGATTAAGAGGCCATTGGGTGGTAATTATGTCACTGGTGGCATAAGTAAAAGTAATGTAGTTAGAGATGTCACTCCCACTACTGAGAAGTGACAGTAAGTGAAACATAAGGAAGTGGATAGAATACTCTTTGAGGAAGGATGGATGTGACAACAGAGATGAAACAGAATTCCGAGACAGAAACTAAGGTTGTGGGAAGGCTGAATTTAAGGGATACCTGGTATGGATCCAGGTTGAAATTATTTAGCAAACTATGTAGTTTTCTCAGAATCAATACACTAATAAGCTGGGTAATTAAAAGGCCTCATGTTATGAAAGCTTTTCCAGCAAAAAAACAATAGAATTTTCCCAAAAGGGAAATCTGTTATCTTTCCTAGGCATAGACATGTACATGCAACTTTTGATTTCCATAACGAATAAAATACTTAGATTCAGGAATGTTTTGGAAACTAAAATACTGTAAACTACAGAGATATTAAAACTAATTATTAGCTTTTAAGATTATGCTCTAAATTATGGAAAGACAAGGGGCTGAAAAACAGAAAAATTTGGATTTGAGCCCTACATTTGACTATATCAATTTAAGCAAACTACCTAACCTTTTTGTGATTTAATTGATCTAGCCTATGAAAGGGTTGAATTACATGGCTTTCCAAGATACCTCTCCAAGTCCTAAAATTCTAGAATGGTTCTCTAAATCATCTATTAAAAGTTTTTAGAAAGCCAAATGTCATTATCTTATTCAAGCTAATGAGACCACAGAGGGCAGAGATGGTATCTAATTAGTACAGCAATGGCTTACTTGGATTGCATGTTGAACCAACTGGACTCTCCCATCTTTGAGGTGAATCAAACTCACCCCCATCTTCTTCAAGATTTCTAAATGTTCAGGGTTAGTGGCCATGAAATCTCGGGCTCTCAGAGGGGGTTTAGCTCCACTCCTGAAACTCTCCTCTCTGCTAAAAGTAATTACAGACAAGGTTTAAAAAACTACAAATCAGAACTGGGGAAAAACAGAAGGCAAATAAAAATAATTGTAGGTATTTGCAAAATTGCTAGTTATAGAACTAGTGAAACTGGAAAAAACTGGAAACAGTTATTTTCCCATATATTACTTAGGTTATTAAGTGGTATAACTCAAATATTTTACAATTACCAAAGCATGTATATTATCTGCAGGACTGTCTTAGTCAACAGCCTTATAAACTATTTGAAGGTACAGGATAGGTTGGCTTGGGGATTTGTTATTACCGATTTCTCCCTTGAAAAACAGACTTTTCTCCCAATATTTTAAAAGTAAAACAATACTTCTATCAGTGAGTAACAATACTCAAAAAATTTTTTTAATTTATTAATGGCTTTTCAATGTAACTATTTGGGAAAAAATGAACTCATTAAGCCAAAAAAATTTATTTAAAAATCAAGAATAAGCACTTCATCAAAAAATAAAATCAATTAAAACAAAATCTATACTTTCCTTATGTAGAAAACACAGTTAAAGGAAAAATATTTTTTAAATATTTTCTACATATACAAGACATGTGGAAATATCTGATGGAACTATTCTGGGTAAAAATGAACTACAGAAGTTAAAAACTACTATATGCCACCCACTGACCATTAATACTTAGTTCATTAAACAAAAGATACACCATAATAAATTTCCGTAAGAAAATTTCCATAAGAAAAAGACATTACTGCAGAATAAACTTTTTCATATAACTTTACCAATGAATAACTTTTAATTACTGGTAACTATATGTTTCAATATTTTTGGTCTAAGTAAACGTCTTTTGGGCTGTTATATGTTCCTTACATTCTCTATCATTTACGAACAATTAACTTTAATATTAACAAATATAAAATAATACATCTTACACTCTGATGATGCCTCTCGGACAGCTCTTATCCACCACATTTTTCAAGGGTTCACGAATGCTCTGAGCATACAACGGATCATTAGGGAAGAGAATCTGAGTGTTTGGACAAGTCCAATCAAAATTACTGTCATCCAGTTCTGTATATTCTGAAGTCTACAATATAAAAGAATGTTATGTAAATAAAAATAATTATTTTACTTAACATTACATCTTGTTCAAATGAAACATTAAATGAAATATAAGAATATATAGGATGCAATAAAGGAAACAAAGAAAATATCAAGTGTACTTTTCCTCCTACCATACATATATTTATTGAATTCTATGCACAGATTACTTTTCACTTGGAAAAATAAACACATAAAAGACAATAAAACATTTAATTAAAAAACATAACCTACTGTATTCTTCTTAGAGATGCTTTGATTTGTAGTAGAGAGCCAAAGAGGTAACAGATGAGCTTCTGTTGTAAAGATGTAATCTTCTATGTCAAAGATAATGTCTTCTTTATCGGCAAATAACAGGTAAAGATATTTAAACATCTCAGCCAAGAAGAAAGAATCCATTCTAAAATAAAAGGTCATAATTAAATCTTAGAACATAAAAATATTCAAATACCAACTATCTGAAGCCAAAGAGTCAAGGTCAATAAACATGTCTGTATCAATTTAGATGTCCAAAGTACTACAGAATCCATCTATCCCCCGGTGGTAATAGTCTTGACTCCAAGCATATTCCAAGGAAATGAAAAAGACCAGAGGGACTGCCTACCACACAGGCACACTAAATCTTGTCAATGGTGCAGACAAGATTTTCCTATTGGCCTTCCAATGAAGGAGAGTTTTCCATTTCTTCTACAGAGAAGCAACAACAGGGAGGTAATGCAGATGAAACTTTACTAGTAAGAGCCATACAAGAATTGTCAATTAATATTAATTAAATTGGATAAAGTAATACAATTTTGATGGAGTTCATGATGTAGACACTTAAGTTATATACAAGAAGGTTTTAAGGTAAAGGAAATCATTTCTAAAAAATTACAAGAAAAAAGTACAACACAAAATCACAGGGACTATGATTGTAACTGTAAATATTTAAATACCTGTCAAGAAGGGAATATAGAACAAAAGGAATAAAAATATAAATATATATGACTTTACAAATGATTCAATGTTATAATGTTTTAATAAACATTTTAAAGAAAAGCTTTTAATAAAATCAAAAGTGGCAGAAAAAGCACAGCTGTTAGATGTAGTTACAGTAACATGAAATTTCATTACATTTACCACCTCCCAAAGAGTCCTAGGTTTTGGTGGTAATAACTTGTGGCTTACTGGACAGATGACATAGTTTTACATCTCCTGCCAAGCACAAGTCCTGGCACACAGTAGGCACTCAATAAACGTTTACTAAATCAAGTGAAACTTTTAGCAGTATTACAAAAAGAATGAACTAGAGAGGCAATGGAACACAGTGATAAGAACACAGGCTCTGGAAAAAGAAAAGGCCTTTCACTGACTAGCTGTGTAATCATGGGGATATTATATAAGGACTGTGAGTTTCAGTTTATTTTTTTGTAAAGGACATAATAATACCTGCCTAACATTGGGGTGAAGACTAAATGAGATACTCTAAGTCCATTATTTAGCATAGCACCTGGCATATGTATAAGCTCAAAACACAGCTATCTTTATTTTTCCTACACATCAATGATGTTTCATTTTTGAATGACTTTCATTACTCACCTGTAATGTCACAAAAATTTTTGAACATTTTGTAGTTAATCTTTTCAGAATATATAAAACATGCCCTGTCAACCTGCAATATACTTATGATAACGGGGAGTTACTATCATGAAAAAATGTTAGCTTGAGAAGTATAGACTGATGAACACAGTGTTGACTTGCAGTGAATTGTAGAACTGATTATGAAACAAATGATTTGGAAACATTTAGAAAAGAATGGAGACAGGATAGATCACTACAGTATGAGTTGGGTAAAGCTAGCAAACTGGGTATCTTATCATATAATCTCATTTGTATTAAAAAATCATTGGGGTGCCTGGGTGGCTCAGTCAGTTAAGCATCCGACTCTTGATTTCAGTTCAGGTCATGGTCTCACACAGTTCATGAGTCCGAGCCCCACATTGGCCTCTGTGCTGACAGCACGGAGCCTGCTTGGGATTCATCCCCTTCTCTTTGTATCTTTCTCAAATATAAATAAAAATAAAAGTAAAAAAAAAAAACAACCCAGAAATGCAAACATATATGCAATAAAACTGTCTGGAAGACTGTTTATCAAATTGCCAACAATGGTTATCTTAGGGCTGGCAAGTAAGGGAAGTGTCTTAGCAAAGATTTTCATATTATTATTTTTTTTAATTTTCTTTTTACATGTATTTAGTTTTGAGAGACAAAGAGAGACAGCGTGAGCAGGGGAGGGGCAAAGAGAGAGGGAGACACAGAATCAGAAGCAGGCTCTAGGCTCCGAGCTGTCAGCACAGAGCCTGATGTGGGGCCCAAACCCACGAACCGTGAGATCATGACCTGAGCCAAAGTCGGATGCTTAACTGACTGAGCCACGCAGGCACCCCTTGATTTCAGTTCAGGTCATGATCTCACACAGTTCATGAGTTCGAGCCCCAGGTTGGGCTTTGTGCTGACAGCATGGAGCCTGCTTGGGATTCGTCTCCTTCTCTTTCTTTGTATCTTTCTCAAATATAAATAAAAATAACAGTAAAAAAAAAAAAAATGCAAACATACATGCAATAAAACCGTCTGGAAGACTATTTATCAAATTGCCAACCGTGGTTATCTTAGGGTGGGCATGTAGGGGAAGTGTCTTAGCGAAGATTTTCACATTATTTTTGCCATTTAAATTCTTTCCAGTGATCATTATTATAAAGAAAATACAGATAGTCCCATTCTGAAAATTGTGTGTGTGTGCACGCGCGCGTGTGCACATGGGCGCAGGGACACTGGTGAGCCAGGTGACAGCACTGGTAGATCTGTAAAGGAATAAGCAACCAAATGCAAAGAGCTTGTAACCTGCAAACTCTCAAGTTCCACACCATAAGGTACACTGGTCTTGGTCCTAACCAGAATTCCTCCTGGCAATTTAGATGGAAATTTTCTAAGGTACGCTTAAACTGCAGCTCACTGAACTTAGATTAGTAATATGTTAGATGACTAAGATGAGATTCAAGCTCTCTTTTAGGTCTAGAAACACATACACATACACACACCCCAACAAAACCAAATTTTGCTGAGGTAAGTATAAAGTTCTAAGTTTACACTAAAGAAAAAAAATCATTTACTCAAAAGTAGGGTGGAGAATACCCATTTGTCAGCAGGCCACAAGTAACTGAGGTCAATTGGCTACAAGTTCACTGTGAGGTGAATATAATAAAGCCGCTAAAAAATCTAAAGCACATCTAATAACACAGAATGATGAGGACTAGTAGTTCTCAACCTTTTGTTCGGCCAACTGCCTAAAAGATACAATGCTGTCCTCAATGCTGTCATGAGGAACAGAGTTGATGAAGCAGTGATCCTCAATTGAATAGAGGGTGTAAACCCATCAGCCCCTCAGAAAATTAGCAACCTTACAACTGTTCTTAACAGTGATGTTTTTGCCAGGCACATCTTAAGTGTGATTAATTCTGGACTTGTTATTTTAAGAGATACTCTATATATTGGAATATGAAATCAGATTAGGGCAAAGGCAGTGGTAAAAGGTCTAGAAACAACGTCATGTAAGGAATATTCACTGGGGAAAAAAAGAAGAATGTTAAATTTAGAAAACTAGAACTCTCTAAACAGGATAAATCATGTCTTCCTCTGTAATTCTTCAACCTGTTACCCCTTTTTTTCCACCACAGCACAAATCACATGGTTGCAATTACGTCTTTATACACCTATCTTCTCCACTAACTGTAAGTCATGGGAGGGCAGGAATTGATTCTAATTTCTTTTTCCATCCCCACACCTAAGTGTGGTGCCTGGCATAAAGAAGGTACTTAATTACTGTTCCTTGAATGAACTGCCAGAATAGCATGGTGTTCAAGAGCTTCGTGTTCTTAGAGTTCAAGTGTTGATGGGAATCTGGACTTAACTTTACTAATGTGTGACCTTAGGTAAGTTCCCCAATTTCTTTGTGCCTCAGCTTCTTCATCTATAAAATGAAGATTATAGTAGAAATTACACTTCAGAGAGTTCAAGATCAAATGAGTTAAACATAGAAAGTGCTTAATCAGAAGAGTGTCCGGGTGCCTGGGTGGCTCAGTTGGTTAAGCATCCAACTCTTGATATCAGCTCAGGTCATGATCTCACGGTTGTGAGATCGAGTCCTGCACTGGGGCTCCATGCTCAGTGAGAAGCCTGCCTGGGATTCGTGCTCCCTCTCCACGCCCCCGCTGTGCTTGCATACCATCTCTCACTCTCTCTCAAAAAAAAAAAAAAAAAAAAAAAAAAAAAAAAAGCACCCAGAAGGTGGGAAGCAGTGAATAAATGTTAAAAACAAATACACAGCCTATTTGCTTTCATTTCTTGCTGGTATCTGCATGCCAGTTTCTAAAAACCTAACCAGTTTTCATCAGCTATGATCAGGGAAGTAGGTCCCAAGCCTCATTAATTATTATCTAAATACTCGGAGTGAAGGACTAAGGGATAACTCCGAGTAGATGACGAGTGCTGTGTCTCACCTGCCTCTAGTCCCTCTGCCTCAAAGTCCTTTTAGTACTTCTTCCTAACCCTTGTTCATCCTTCAAGATACAAGAACCTCCAGTGGTCTTCCAGTGACTGTCACATCCCAATTTGCATTTCATGTCCCTTTAATATGTTTCACAGCACTTATACAATGTTTTAAAATTTATTTACCCATCCATTCTCAGTGATTCAAAGATGGAAAAGACATGTCTTCCTATCTTTAATCCTCAAAAACTAGTATAACTCTGGCATATAAGACACCTCATAAATGCCTATGGAATGAACATTTGTTAACCAAATAAATAAACTTTAGTGTTCATTAGAAACTAGTGTGTTGCTATTTTCTGGACAGTTAAAATAACTGGAATGTTAGCGACTATCACAGTAACCAAAGTATGCTTTTTATAGCTTATTTCATGCCATCTACATCTATCAGTAACCAATGAAACAGAAACTGCCAGTGGTCTTCCCCAGCCTCCAAACCGGCAACAGAATAAGAATATACGTTAACCACGATACTACTTTGAGGAGTTCTTGACATATATCATAATTCAGATCATTCATCACCCTGGTAACAGTTTTTATATTATGTAAAGTGTCAGAAATTAACACAGAACACCCCATTCCTAATACTAAGGTTCTGATATTTAACAATCATTTGTTCATCTGTGTAAAAATCATTTGAGCACCTACTATATGCCAGGCGCTATGATAAAAATACAAACTTTTCAAACAGTTTTAAATCAGCCTATTCAAGAGAGTTTAGAAATTAAACACGACGAACTAAGTTTTGCATCTTCAAATACCCTTTGTAAAGCTTATCTGAATTCTACCTAAGAGTCCTATTTTGTGTTGCTGTAAGTTACCCTGAGGAAAGGGGATGTTAGGAATTGTTTTACCTGTCCTCATGACTTCCAGTACGAACATCCTTCATGGCAGCAAATCCGCAAGGCACTCTAGCATATTTATTTAAATTTTCAATAAGTGTTTTCCCTACTTCAAGGTAGTAAGGATCTCCTGTAGCCTATTAAAAAGGAGAATATATGTATACATATATATAGCTTATATATTACCATACACCCACTCATTTATCAGATATTTATTGAGTACCTACTAGGTGCTTAGGCATTGTATCAGGCACTGGAACACAGGTTACATAGAACTTAGCTCTGAAAATAAGCCATGGATCTGCTTTATGGAATTTCTTAAACACACAACTGGAAAGCTGTCCAACTATATATCTCAACCCTTAGATAAAATTTTTAATACCCAGAAAGGTGGCCTGATTAAAGAAAGGTAAGAGACATGCTTTAGAAAGCAGCTCTCAAATATAAAACTCTATATAGAAATGTTTATACAAGTATTTTGAAAAGACAAAAAACTTAGATGTCAATTCTTACATCTTTCAGTAACTATGGACTAGATGAATGTAAACTGTAACATATCCAATCATTATAACATTAAACAAGCAGTCTGAAAACCCAATTACTATTATAAGATAGTGAGATATCCAACACAAAATGGGTGTTAAACAGCAAAAAAAAAAAGAGGTAAAATAGCTTACTTTATACAAGAAGTAGGTACTTTCTGCAAATTCTGGTCTTAAAGGATGTTGAGCCCAATGTACCCTGAAATCTGTCGTAAATGCCTGGACAAAACAACATATAAATAGGTCCTGTGAGTTAAAAAATAAACAAGTGACTCCAGAGTATATAATATAATAGCACATGAATTAGACCACAAACAATTTAAAAATAATTAAAATATTGATAACTTTCATCTACAAAATGAAAATTTTCATCGCTTAAAATCCCAATTCATTTTTGGTAAGGTGCTATTTTTACCAATTAAATGTAATTATTTTTGTAAATGATCATTCTGGCTATTAGGAAGCTTAGAGAAAACTATGAAACTCAGTAATGCCACTACATGGGCCTTTGTGTTTTCTTTTTCCTTATCTCCATTTTCTCCTCTTAAGTCCCTAGTTCTTATGTTTCTATTTTGGCATTTTAGCATATATTTTCTTTTATAACCTCAATCCTCTGCAGAGTGAGACAGGGCATTAGTTAAAAACTACACTAGTCTCACTTGAAATTATTTACTAACAGAGCCAACTGGTTAAAAAAAAAGATTAAGGGGCGCTTGGATGGCTCCATCAGTTGAGCATCCAACTTCGGCTCAGATCATGATCTCACATTCGTGGGTTCAAGCCCCGCATCAGGCTCTGTGCCGACAGCGCAGAGCCTGGAGCCTTTGGATTCTGTGTCTCCCTGTCTCTCTCTGCCCCTCCCCTGCTTACACTCTGTTTCTGTCTCTCAAAAAAGAAAATAAAGTGTTAAAAAAAAGATCAAAATAAAACTAAAACTTTGTTTTTTTAGCTTTTTTAAAAGTTTATTTATTTTTAAAAGGGGGGAGGCAGAGAAAGAGGGGTAAGAGAATCCCAAGAAGGCTCCATGCTCAGCACAGAGCCCAATGTGGGGCTCTATCTGAAAACTGTGAGATCATGACTTGAGCTGAAATCAAGAGTGGGATGCTTAACCAACTGAGCCACCCCAGCCCCCAAGACCAAAACCTTTGTGGGAACCAAATGAAACTTCATCTGCGGTAAGACGTATTTAGTTGAAACGTCAGTTTATTCAGAGTGAATGCAAATTTTCTACAATGTACAGTCCTACTTACTTGAAGGCTAATATAACTGTACTTTCTAAAACAAACACTTTAGGAATGCTCAGATATCCCACAGTGTAGGGAATAAGCAGCGACAGAACAAGGTCACACATGAGTTTGAAAATTTTTAATGGTACATTTCTGGAAAGCCAAAATGTGTGCTATTAAAATCTTGCCATATCAAGCTAGAAATAATATTTATTACTAATATATAAAAACCAGGCAGTCTATGTGATCAGCAAGAGTATGTTCAATGTCTATCATTTTCATAAAATAAGCTTCAGAAAATAAAGAGTAAAAAAAAGTCTCTCTAGCTGATGGATATATGTGAAAGTTAGAACTAGACAATGCATATCTAATGGCATGGATTAGAAAGGCTGAAAAATACTAATTTGGGTTTTTGGGTTTTTTTACACAAAAGTCCAGCATTACCTTAAACTTGAGTTCTTTTGGTATATGAGAAAAAGGAAAACCATATGTAATAGTTTATAAACCAAATATAAATGGATATACTATTTAACCGGGAAAAAACAGAAAAAGAGAATAAACCAACCCTGAAGATGACACTTGGTACATTATTAAATTAGCAAGTTACAGTATATATAAATTAGAATTCCAAAGATTATTTGCTTACCTCTGGTAGGAAATTGTGTTTTTTAATCACCTGATACAACATTTCATGAGTTTCAATGGCAGGTCTAATATCCCCCTTTAAGACCTAGAAGTCAACAATAACAACAAAATTACCTAATAAAATAGGAATTGATTTTGTCTAGAGTCATTATATACATAGAAAGCTGCACATTAATACATTTTAAAATGTGACTCCATTTTGGTAATTCCATTTTAGAGGTCACAAATGTACTTCATCATTCTACATTAATATTAAGAAAGTACAGTGTTTTGTTTTGGGGTTTTTTTACCTGCAAACCTGGAAAAAAGGCGAGCAAAGCATCCATCCAAGTCCGAGCATTGAGCATTGGCTTGTGGATATGCACATCAAGTAGAAGAGGTGGCTGGCTAATGTACCTCATTATGGCATCGTAATGCTAGAAGATCACAACATGTGTTCATGAAAGCAGATGAAAAAAGATGTACTACTCTAAAAACAGCATTTCGTTAAATCACGCTGTGAAGAAAGTAAAGCTGAATTTATATATAAATAAATTTACTAAGTAATTATGTAAATATTTAAGTTATTCTGTATGGGAATCTTTCTAAAATATATATACTCCCCTGTGTTAATTCTGATACAGAATATTAAAGACTATAGTTAATATAAGATCTTTGGAGGGGAACAGATCTGAACATCCCATCCCTGATGGGATGTCTTTTATGTTCTTAAAAACTCTTTTTTCCCCTTCTTTTATCTTCTTCCCTTAGATATTTCTCAGCTTTGACAACAACAGGTTGAGCTGTTAGTCAATGAATGGTAATGAGCCAACAAAAATAATCTGTTCTGTTCACCTCAAGAAAATCTTGTAGTATTCTAATAAACAATATATGATAGTGTTTTTTAAAGTATTCAATCGATAACTTATTATTGGGTCTCTTACTGGTTTTTCCTAACTTGTATATTATTTAATAACCATTACTGAGTATCTGCTAGATGCTGAGACACGGCTGTAACACTTCATATGCCCTAGCTCATTTAATCCTTCCAGTATCTCCATGAATGGTACTACTATTTCCATTTTATGGATAAGGAACAGAGACAAACAGTGTAAAGTTACTTGCCCAAAGTCACAAAACCAGTGGTACAACCAGGATTTAAACTCAGGTAGAGCAACTCCCATACTTCAGTCACTACACTGTACTGTCTCACAGTAATGTGGGTGAATTGATGGGTGCACAAACAAATTATAAATAATTTCAAAAAAAACCACAGTGATACAGCTGATGAGTTTGCTGTACTGATTTCATTTTGCTTCAATTACAAAGGCAATCCAATCAGGTTCAGTAATCCTTACCCTTCTCTCTTAAAACTATGCCTATAATTCTGACCCAGACTTAAGACTTACAGACCTGCTTTTGAAATGAACACTCACTAGTTTCTCCTAGGTATCCAAAGCCCTGTATGCTTGATGTGATCAAGGAGTAGGTCAAACTTCCAAGTTTTCACAAAGAATTGGAATCCACAGGAAAAAAATAACTAGTAATTTATTCCAACAAATTCTCTTCATGCGTAGAAGATTAGGTAAAACTCAAATCTACCCATTTTATTACTTACTGGCAGATCTTAAAAACTTTGATAAGAGATGAAAATGAAAACTTTTGTAATGAAAATGAAATTGAAATTAGTTTACAATGAAAAACTTTGTAAACTAATTTTTGGAATTTATATAGTTTTGTCCTATCCCTGCCCAACATCATCAGGGAATACTGACAAACACACACACACACACACACACACACACACGTTTAAAAACAAATTATTTCTCAGATTGCCACTCAGATAATTGAACTTCTATCAAAATCTGGCAAATAAAATTGGCTCTAAAATTAATATAAAATTGGATCAACTTACTGTATTAAATCTTTCCAGAAAACTGTCATCTCCAAGTAAGACATAGGCTTTCAACAGATATTCATAATATGAATCAATCCCTGCTCCAACTCCACTATCTATGGAAAAAATACACATAAACACAATTCTTTATTTAAACAGTCTTAAAAACTCTTTACAGAGTACAAGTAAGGATATTAGTACACTAAGAATGAAACACTGGTCTAAACATGAAATTGTGTTTACAGTAAAAATTCAACATTTACAGAAATATTAACCCTACTATTTGAATAACCGACAATTCCTTGCTGATGTCTGTATGTTTACAAAAAAAAAAAAACCTCTTACTTTGCAAAACTGGTTACATAAACCTTATTTAAAAGCAGGAGGGGTGCCTGGGTGGCTCAGTGGGTTAAGTGTCCGGCTTCGGCTCAGGTCATGATCTCACACTTCATGAGTTCAAGCCCCATGTCAAGCTCTGTGTGACAGCTCAGAGCCTGGAGCCTGCTTCAGATTTTCTGTCTCTCTCTCTCTCTGCCCCATCCCTGCTCACACTCTGTCTCTCAAACATGAATAGAAATGTTAAAAAAAATTAAAAAAAAAAAAAAAAAAAAAGCAGGAGATACTAGTTTTAAGAAGTTTTTCAAAGCTCATTTTCTTAGTGAGGAACTCCAAAGAGGAAATACTAGAGAGGACCATTGTGCAATTTTTTTAAAAAAAATTACACCCTTAATCAGTAAGACATCAATCTGTAGAGTTAGAGTAGATATGAAATCAAGACTGCAGCTGTTTAGAGGTATCAATTCTTTTTTTTTCCCCGCTTTTTAAGATTTTAAAGTAATCTCTACACCCAACATGGGGCTGGAACCTACAACCCCGAGATCAAGAGTTGCATGCTCTACTAAGCCAGACAGGCACCCCACTAGAGGTGACAATTCTAATTGCTGCACCTAGTGTGACTAGTGGCCTCTTCCTCCAAGATCATCATTAAAATGGACCAAAGAAAGAAAATAAAAACCTGTAAGAAACCTCGCGGCAGAAGCAGGGAAGGTGGGGGAGAGGGTGGCCTTGGCCAGGAACAGAAGGCGGCCAGAAATGGCTAAGAAAGTCAATCAGGTGGGAAACTGCTAGAGCTTTGCAGATGCTTCTGTCCCACCACTGTCATAAGACACAATGTCTCCTCCTATCCTTGCTACAACTCAGTCTATGCTCCAGGTATCCTCAGGGTAAAATCTGGGCATCATAGAAGCCCTGCATAAGGAACTGAACAAAAGAGTGGCGGACTAATTTTAGACATTCTTTCCCCTACTTTTCCCCACAAATGAGGCTAGTGAATTACAATCTAAATTATAATTACAATCTTACAAATCCCTATACCCAGGGAACACTCAATGTCAACTGAATCAGAATCTCTAGGAATCTAAGCATCAGTGTTTTTAAAAAAAATTTCTTAGAATTCATCCCTAAGATCACTGAGGATGACAGGGATTGGAATCTGATCTTTCCACAGAGTAGGTGACAAAGAACATGAACTTGTAGGCCAAAAACATTTAAGAAGCATGACTTTCTAAAAATAAAAAGAATGTACTAGAATAAGAACTTATCAGAACAAGAAATAGAACAGGCACACCCATTTTAAATTATTTAATTTTAAAATTAGCCAAATAGGGGGACCTGGGTGGCACATTCAGTTATGCGTCCAACTCTTGATCTTGGCTTGGGTTGTGATCTCACAGTTTGTGAGTTCAAGGCCCACATGGGGCTCTTCACTGATGGTGTGGAGCCTGTTTGGGATTCTGCCTCTCCTTCTCTCTGCCCCTTTCCTGCTTGTGCTCTCTTTCTCTCAAAATAAATAAACAAACTTTAAAATTTTTTAAAAAATTTAGCCTAACAAACATACTGAAGAGATAGGAAAGATATTAGCAGTAAAAAATAAGGAAAAAAAAATTTAAGTAAGTTCTCCACCCAACTTGGAGCTTGAACTCACAACCCTGAGATCAAGAGTCACACGCTGTATTGACTAAAATCAGCCAGGTGCCCCAACAAGAAAAAATTCTTTAATCGGGCAGAAACATATGGAATAAAAATACACAGTTAAAGTAACATAACAGATGGGATATACAGCAGAAAGGATGCAGCTGAGGAACAGATGAGCCAACTGGAAGACCAGAAGCAATCTTCCAGAAGAAAGAAAAGGCGGGGGGGGGGGGGGGGGGGGGGAAACACACACACACACACACACACACACAAAGGCTAAGACATACAGAGGATAGAAATAGAAGTGATTAAGATAATAGGAATTGCAAAAAGACAAATAAAAATGAAAAGAACATCTAAAAAATAAGATAAAAAAATAAAAAATAAGACCAGTTTTCAGCAATTAAAAACATAAAAGATTTTAGGGGCGCCTGAGTGGCTCAGTTGGCTAAGTGTATGACTCTTGATTTTGGCTTAGATCATGATTTCACAGTTGTGGGATTGAGCCCCATGTCAAACTCCGTGCTGACAGTGGGGAGCCTGCTTGGGATTCTCTCTCTGCCCCCCTCCCAAATAAATAAACTTAAAAAAAAAAACAAAGATTTTAAGTAGAAAGGACCCATAGAATACCAAAAGGAGAGCTAAAGAATATTTTACATCTAAAACTATAGTGAAATTTTTAGAAAATTTTCTTTACATTCAATATTCTTTTTATTGCTTTTTAATTTTTAATGTTTATTTATTTTTGAGAGAGAAAGAGAGAGAGAGAACACAAGTGGGGAAGGGGCAGAGAGAGAGGGAGACACAGAATCTAAAGCAGGTTCCAGGCTCTGAGCTGTCAGCACAGAGCCCGACATAGGGATCTAACCCACGAACTGTGAGATCATGACCTGAGCCAAAGTCGGACGCTTAACAGACTGAGCCACCCAGGCAACCCTCTTTGCATTCAATATTCTTAATCTTCGAGAAAGAAAGAGTAGATCATACACACAAGGGCATAAAAATCAGAATAATATCAGATTTTTTAGCAGGATGTAAGAAGACAATAGAGTTGTATTTTTAAAGACTTGAAGGAAAAGAACTTAAACAGAAAATTATATACAGCCAAACCTTCACTCAAATACGAAAGCATAATAAAATGACTGTCAGCCATTAAAGGCCTCAGTAGCTATTAAAGCTACTGAAAGCAGGAATAATTACTTAAATAAGAAGAGAGGCAAATCTAACAGATGTTGAGAGCAATATACAAAGTACAAGTGAGCAAATATCTTGACGGTCTGTTACCTTTAAAGGAAAAGGAGGGTAGCACTAAGACCAAAAGAAAAAAGAACACATTCAGAGTGAATAAGAACCAACTATATAATATCAATATAATGGGAAATGAGGGGTGGGGCGAGTGGAGACAGAGACAGGAGAACATGCTAAAGTCCATGTCTTACTAGAAGGTAAATATAAGTTTCATTTAATAACAAAAAGATAAAGAGAAAACACACTGATTAAAGTGGAACACACTGAAATTACAATTAAGATAGTATAAGCCCAAATATATTAAAAATAGAAGTAAATGTGAATGGACTGAAATCACCAATTAAAAGATAAGACAGATTGGCTTTTACAAACTTATACATTTTATAAGAGTTATAGCATGAGCACCTGCAAAGACTCAAAGTAAAAGGATAGAAAAAACACTCATCAGGCAATTAAACAATATAAAGCTGATGGAGCTGTACTGCTATCAGATTAAACAGACTAAAAGACAAAATACATTATTAGAGATGATCACTGCATAATGATGGAAGGTTCAACCAAGAAGAGAGCAATTTTAAATGTATGCACCCAATAAAATAGACCAGTGCACCAAGAGAACTATAGGCAGATATTAGTCCATTATCTTTGTCAGAAACGTTATCCACCTTTCTTAATTCTTGAGAGTTCAAGCAAACAAAATCAGCAAAGATCTGAACAAATTAAGCAAATTGATATACATAGATATCTACATACAACAATTAGAAAATACACACTTTTTAAAGCAAAATGTTCACAAAAACTGGCTATGTTCCAGGCCAAAAAGAAAATGTCAATAAATTTCAAAGGATAGTTATCACATAGATCGTAAGTATCACATAGGTATCAACACTATTTTTTTTATAAAGTGAGGTTTTTTAACTTTATTTATTTTGAGAGAGAGAGAAACCCAAGCAAGCTCCACACTCTCAGAGCAGCACCCAACTCTGGGCTCAATCCCACAAACCGCGAGATCATGACCTGAGCCAAAATCAAGAGTTGGATGCTTAACCAACTGAGCCACCCAGGTGCCCCTCAATAATATTTTTTAAAAGCACAACTAACTGAGTAGAAAATGGACAAAATACAAAAACATCAATATCAAAAAAAAAAAAAGAAAAAAAAAGGGAAACCTATATGACCACTAAATACGAAGAGGTGTTAAACATCATCAATGGTCAAAGAAATACAAATGAAACCACAATGGGAAATCATTTTATACCCATTTTATTGCAAAATCGTTTTTGAGTCTGACAGTACTCAATGGAGAGGATGTTAATTCAAGGGATCTCTTATATGTTGCTGATGGAAGTATAAAGTGGTGAAATGACTTTGGAAAACGATGTTGAAAACAATTTTGACATTATCTCCTAAAGCTGAACATTAATTTATCCTATGATCTAAAACTTCTACTCCTACATATATAGCCAAGAAAAACTCTTAAACATGTACAACAGGAGAAACATAAAAAATATTCACAGCACTATTATTCACAACAGTAAAATCCTGGAAACTATCTAAATACTTAGATTGTGGTTCATTCATCCAATAAAATATTAGACAGCAGTCAAAATAAAATGAAATATGCCTTCATGTAATAATATGCATGAATCTTAGCAAAATCATATTAAGTGAAAGAGTCTCAAAAGTATACAGGACATAGGATTTTATAAAGTTTAAAACAAAGAAATGTACTTTTTAAGAATACATACAGATGTAATATAACTTTATTAAAAGCAAATCATCAGTCATAAGAATGATGACTATTTCAGTTAGAGAAGGCAGAGATGTAGGATTGCACAGGTAGAGAGAGTCAAGGACCATACGCAGAAGTGCATGTTGTCAAGTAATGGATGGCCCATTTGTAGGTCCTTCCTTACTACATTCTTAAAAATGACTAAGCAAAATGGGCCATGCATGGACCAATGATGAGTGTGTCATAAACCAAAAATTATAATTGAAAATTAATTCTGATGAATTTGCACTTCAGTTCCAAGCAGATTATACTGTTTTCTTTTTTTGTTTTGTTTTTAAATAGGCTCCATGCCCAATGTGGGGCTCCAAGTAAGTTTAAAAAAAGAAACTGCAGAATTCTGAAGCCAGAATTCAGATTAGTTTCAGGAACCCTACAGACAAAATTTGGAAAAATCTTCTATAATACTAAATAGATAATAAGTAAAATAATCTCCTTAGGAATATTCTAGTATATTTCCATTCATCTATGTTTTATAGGAGTGTCTTATAAAGATTCATTCATATTCTTTATATAACACTATATTTGGTTTGTTCAAATAACACGTCTCACGAGTCCAATTCATTTTAATAAGGGCTGGTGATAACATTAAATACAGATTTCCACTTAATGTGAGATGGCTGAGGTATTCTGATCCTCTAGTTCTCAAAGGAATAGTTCTAGTGTTTCATCTATACCCTATATCTATAATGCTATACCCAATAAAATATGAAACAAATCAGTAAGCCCTTCTAGAGTAAGTGTGCTATTATTTGGCACCAAAGAAGAAAATCAAATTAAATTAGCTAAAATTCTAGAAAATCTGGTGAAAAACTATGCTTTATACTGTCCCAAAGATTATTTTAACAAATGAAAATCCTTTATTTCCCAACCATTCTGAGGATATGAAGGCTTAAGAAGCCCGACTTACATACCTTTTCTTACCCAATCTCCAGTATGAATATTTATAGTCACGCCTACTAAATTACTACTTCGCTGTCTTTTTTCCCAGAGAAAATCAAGAGCTTTTCTTGCGTATTCCTATAATTAAAAAAAAGAAAAGCATACCTGAAGAACTATATGTCTCTGGAAAACAGGAGACAAAGAAAAAAAAATCAAAGGCTCACAGCATATTTTAAGAATTAAGTAAAATTCCTAAGATAAGATTTATTATATTAAACTTCCTTACAAGTAAAATCTTGGCTTTTTTTCTTTCAGCCAATCAAGTCTAGTTAAAAAGAACAGGTCTAAAAATGCTATTTAGTGGCAGTGATCTCACTTTGAGACCATCACGTTCATCTACTCTGATAGTGTAAGTTCACATTCACACATGTATTATTAAATTATATTAATTGCTGCCATAATTAAATGTACTTGCTAAAATAATGCCTATCATTTAAATACAAAGTGAAGATCTCCTTAGATAGTCTTATTTAGAGAATTAGAAGAGAATTTCAAAGTTGGTATGTCATCTTTGAAACACAAACAGGCATTTCAAGAGCCCACTTCTTAAATAGCATAAAACTTTGTTACTGAAGACTAAATAAATTAACTAGTATTCATTTGGCAATACCAAATTTATAACCTTACGATACCATTTTTTTCCATTTATTTTCACCCATTGGACACTAAATTAAAATAATTTCTGATCAAATTCTTGGCTTTGGATGAAAAAATGTTATAAAAGATAAAAGCAAAGGACATTACAGGAGAGTTAAAATTAATTTCGGAGCATGACTCTATTTAGCTTTGGAGAAGTACTTCTACAAAAGAAAAAAAATCGTTAAACCAATTTGCCACTTTGTAGATCTAAGAGGAGTGTAAAATAGTCTTAACTCTTGATTCAACTTATTTATGCTGATTTTTTAGAACAAAGCAGATTATGGCTTTAATTAAACACTAGAACTTCAGGGCCAGAAGTTTCATAAAGATTATATTTCCCTATTCCTATCTTACAGCTAAGAAAACAGGCCCAGTGAAATCAAAGATTTATCCAAAGTTTAAACCTGAATTACAGGACAACTAATATGAGAATTCTAATCTCTTTATTAGATCAACACCAACAAACTTTTTCTGATAAGGGCCAGACAGTAAATATTTTAGGCATTACGGGTTATACAGTCAGTGTCACAATTACTCACCTCTGTCACTGTAGCACAAATGGAGTCATAGACAAAAATAAATAAATAAACATGGCTGTGTTTCAATAAAACTTTATTCACAAAAACAGGCAGTGGCTGGATTTGGCCCTGACTGTTGTTTGCCAACCCTATATTAGATCAATGCTCTGTCAACTGCATCAGGTTGCTTCTCTTACAATAAATTAACGTATAATCATAAGTTAAAAAGATCATAATTTTCAAGAGACTTACTCATAAATACAAAATAGACTAGTGGAAAGAGTATGGACTTTGTATTTAGAAAGACATGGATTCTAATTCCAATTCCACTCATTCACCTATTTGCTGTGCATCTTATCCTCTTTAAGTCTCACTTGCCCATCCTATAAATGCATCAATATCTCAGAGTTTGTAATTCGAATTAAATTAAGACAGTATGCAAAAATGACTATACTTTTCAATGAAAGGAAAATATGTCAGCAAAATACAAAATAAACACTAAACCAAACATACACATACACACAAAGACCACTTGACTTATTTTAATTACACTCAGATCCAATGTCTTTAAGTATTCCCTATTTCGGCTTGTTCTGTGTGCCACCTCCTGAATTTTTAAAAATTTTCCTAAATCATATGTTTGAAAAAGAGGGTATTTTGTGATACTATTGCACTATAATGACATGCTTAAACATACAGATAAAATTAAAAGTGTGAGACACAGCTAGTCCACAACATATTACTTAGGGAATATTAAGTCTTTTAGATAAGAAATAACATTAACCTTGGAGTAAAAAACTTACAGCTATGACTCTGTCAAGACAAGAGTAAAAAGTTCACTGTGTTTCAGTGAAGCTTTCAGAAATGCAATAGACCATCTAGAAGTAGAATAAACAAAAAGACAGTTTTTCATATAAGACATTTGTGATATCAAATTCATAGAATATAGCTAAAAGTCTTCTAAGAATAGAGCTAAAAATTTACAGAAATGCAAAGTTGTATTTAACATACAGCTACCTCACAATGACTTCTGGGGTTTTGACAAAAACCATGTGATGGAATCCAGACCAAAGTTCCCTAAACTAACAGTACTCCTCCAATTGATAATCCTCATACTTGACCAATGAAAAAAAGATATAAAGTTAGTTATGTCCAAAACCCAAGAAATCAAAGACTATGAAAAGCAAACCTCAAATATTGTTGCTCCTGTGAATCGACTTAAAGCAGCAAACTCAAGGATCAAGGTACCTGCACAAGCTGTACAGGTATCTGTCTCAGTTCCTGTCCGAGCTTCTGGTTTTCTGATACCAAACTTTAAATTAATCTAAATAAAATCAGAAGATTATCATTAGCAACTGTCAAGAGATAATGGCTTCTGGATAAGAGATTATTTTTCAGTCAAGATTTTTCATCAAATCATGGAAATAATTAATAAAATACCTAAACACTGAAATTTAATCTGATGATCTTTGTGACTTTCCAATTTAACATCTAGTGAAGTATATACTACCATACATATATTCATGGGGTAAGTTTTCATTTATTTCCTTCCTCAATGAGACCAAAATTAAGTACCCATTTAGGAATTACATAGAGAAAATACCTTCCAAAACAATTTTATTCTCTGGACAGTTTAAACCAGTTAGTACAAGAATAGGATATTAGACTAGCCCTAAGAGAAATTCAGTTTAACTGAGAATTTGTGAAAAACCAGTACTATATTAGCCCTCCACAGTGAAAAAACTGATTAGGTATGGGGTGTATTTAAAAGATTAAAATTTTGTTTAAAGGCTTTAAAAGTTCTGAAACACAGTGTATAGCCTTGCTGATGGGCTATCAAACAACACAAAAAATTTTTTTCCAAAGGAGGTTTTTTTTTTTATAATTCAAAGACAACCACATTATACTATGTGATAAAACTGGGTGAACCAGAACCAAACTGACTAGACTGATCATGGTCTTCCACAGTCCAAATAAATAACAAAAGAGCAAGCATATGCCAAGATTTAGCGTAACAACAACAACAAAACAAATAAAAATCGTGTTTCTAGATCACTTACTATCAGACTCGTAAGGAGAAGTTCAAATAAATTTGTATTTCGACTTAGCTGCAGAAATCAATTGCTGGGTATGCCTATTACCTTAACAGTATCCAATCAACACTCTAGGAATACCTATGCATGAAGACAGGGATAGTACCCACTCACCACCAATAAACAAATAACGAGAGTGAAACATAGGTGAGACACAGAGCAGATTGCTATGTTGGCCATTTACCTCACTTTGCAGAATGCCACTTAAGGCAAAATTTACCTCATGTTTCATGTGCTATTAGCCTAGCAGCATCTCTCTATCTCCACTCAAATTCATAATTATCTCTATCATTTGTAATTCTGAAAGAATAAATGACTTCAGGTAGTTCTGAACCAAGAACCAGAATGGGAACCATCCCTTGTCCTTTCCATGTTACCTATATCTCTACCTACAGAATTAAAATTGAGAATAAACTTTAAAATTAATTTACATTAATTATGCTAAAGTATAATAATTTTTATAAATACTTGCAGTAAGAGTCAACAGTGAAAATTATTTTCTGGTTAGTTCTACTAATTATTACAATCAACTGACCAATAGTTATCTACTACGTGCTGGATATTACGTTAAGACATAAAATAACTGAAAAGATCCTTGGTCCTCAGGGAGCTTAAAATCCAGACAGAGCAAATAAGACAGACATATAAATGGAGATGGTAAATAATACTGGAAAGTCACAAGTAAGTGCCAGACAAATGGAACTGACAACAAATGCTAAGATCTAAAAATCAGAAGAAATATCATTGATATATAATAAAATATCACATAATTGGGGGTAGCTAAGGGCTAACAATGGCAAAGTCCAGAGTAGTAGTCATGGCAAAGCAAACACAACAGGGGAAACATTTATATACCACTTTTAGTATCTTTTCTCTTAACAACAAAAAAGGAGATATTTTGAATCACTGAAGTTCTGTACATTAAAAATATTTAAGATGTTTGTATATTGAATTATAATCTTTATTTATTGTTCCAAGGTGATCTCTACAAAATGCTATAAAAGGACTATTTCTTAATACAGCTATTTATAGTATCATATCATTTCAATCTCATATGTTGAAGGTGAGTGTTACTAAACAACTTTCAAATGCAAAATCTCCAGGGGGCACTACTATTTCTACAAGAAAGAAGCGCTGCGTGCCTTTTTTGCTAATGGAAATCCTACTGCTGACTTTTGCTCTAGAGGCTAGATAAGGTCCAGTCCTGACTAGATCTCAAAAGATGGGTGTAGAGAGGGCACTGGTAGTAGCATCCATTTAGTCATGAAGAAGTCAGAAGCAAGGAGCTTACTGCCCCTTATCTGAAAGTCTTAAGACAAAAAGGGATAAATGTATAATAAAGGTTTTATACTTAGAAGGAATTTGGAAACTGGTTCCTCCTGATCCTGTGTTCCTGAGAGTCACAAAGTAGTTCTTAAAATGAATTTTTTTTATTAAAAAGTAGAATTTTAAATTACCTACATTAAATTCATCTATATTATATATTTGCTACACCCATTAAACCCCTAAAATATGTACTGAATCATAATGGAATTCTTACTAACCCTATACTTCATGGATAGAATCATCTACCTGATCTTAGAAATGAGGTCTTAAATGAAAAACTGGCAAAGTCTTTTAATTACGTTGGAGGAAATGGCATCACATACCGTGGACTACCTCTAGGGTTTATACGCGGGTGGAATAAATGACCATTAACAATTATAGCATTTCTGTCCAGCAAATTTTGGAGTCAAAACCATTAATGCCATACTATCAATTATGCATGCATATCTAAGAGAGACTGGCTGTACAAATTTTCATGAGCAAAAGCAGTATTTAACAAGTGTGAATTAAGGAAGGATGGGAAGATACTTATTTTCTGTCTGCAGTCTACTTCTAAAAAGCAGTATCAAAAACTTTGATACTTCAGAGTATAAGAAAAGAACACATTCTCTTTATTTTACTATAATACTCTTAGCTACTGTTTTATTTTTTACTTTTTTTAAATGTTTATTTATTTTTGAGAGAGAGTGCACGTGTGCGAGTTGGGGAGGGGCAGATGGAGAGAGGAAGACAGATCCAAAGCTGGCTCTGTGCTGAGAGCAGACAGCCCGACGCGGGGCTTAAACCCACGAACCGAACCGTGAGATCACGACTTGAGCCAAAGTCGGTTGCTTAACTGACTGAGCCCCCCAGGCCCCCCAGTAGCTACTATTTTAATTCCTTGACTGTTTCTCCTGTTCCGGCAAAAGTGAAGACATGCTAGATTCCCCATAATTCAGCACCTCCACTTATAACAAAAACTAAAAATGTTTACTAAAAGTAAATCCAATTAAATAAACATCTAGCTTATTCAAAATAACTTTGTTTTTAATTTTAATATGCCAAGAAAATAAAAAAATCAACAAATAAGTTTAACCATACTAGAAAGCAAAGAAATTCACATTAAAACAAGACTCCATTTTTTCTCACTAAATTAGCAAAGAATAATTCATATTTTTGGCAACAGGACAATGACACATATACTTTTATAAAACACTGAGTAACTATAAAAGTAGAACCCTTCTGGAGAACAGCTAGGCAGTAAGTACCCAAAGCCTTAAAAAGCATTCCCTACTTCTGTGACTATTTCCTCTTCTAGTAATTTCTCCTATGGAAGAAATAAGTAAAATGATCTGTATAAAGACGTTCACAGACTAGCCATTCAAAATATCAAAAACTAGAAATTTAAATAAGAGATTGAATAACTAGTCTGTTTTACTTAAAAAAAAAAAAAAAAAAGTGTTGGTCACAGTCCACTAAATTGGTGGGTAAAGGAATATATTGTAACCTCCAGTTTGAAAAGCACTGCTCTAGATCATGGTCAGAGGTTTCCTGATGGTGAAAGTTAGTCTTACTTGATTTGTATTGGGAGAAAAGTTATTCCAGGTAATAGAGATGGTAGGCCTAAAGGCGTGGAAATGTAAAAACAAAAACACATGCTTTAGGTGTTTGGGGGGACACTAATAAGATTCTTTTGTTGAAATGGAACACTCATTACATTGGGTATGAGGTCCTGAGAGAACGTCAGAAAGAAAGCCTACTGCCAAACCATAATGAATTCTATAAGTTAAAAGATACTCTGTACGATAGGGAGTCAGTAAAACTTCTGAGGGTAGTTTGATAAAAGTTATGTTTTAGTAAGATTAATTTTTAAGCCTCTAAAGAATAAACCAGAGAGAAAAGAGTAAGATTGGAATTTATAATAGTATAGGAACAAAATTATACTGGCTTCAACTAGCATAGCAGCAATAAGGAAAGAAAAAATTAACAGAGCTTGGTAATGGCTGAGGGATCTAAGTTGGACAAGAGGGAGAGAGCAATAGTGTTAATAAAGAAATAAATCAGGAGAGAGACAGAGTTCTTTCCATATTCAATGGCTTCTTTCCCTTTGCTTTAAATATAAAATTTTCTGGGGCGCCTGGGTGGCTCAGTCGGTTGAGCGTGTGACTTCGGCTCAGGTCATGATCTCGCAGTTCGAGAGTTCAAGCCCCGTGTCGGGCTCTGTGCTGACAGCTCAGAGCCTAGAACCTGCTTCAGATTCTGTGTCCCCCTCCTTCTGCCCCTTCCCTGCTCACACTCTGTTTCTCTCTGTCTCTCAAAACTGAATAAACGTTAAAAAAAAAAAAATTAAAATAAATAATAAATAAATATAAAATCTTCTTGGGGGAAAAAACACAAAACTCCCTCAAGTGACTCTGCTGCCACCTCTCTTCAACTACCAACACGGACACCTAAAAATGAATGGTCCTATATTTTCACCCACTTTGAACCCATCTTTCCCCTTTATTCTCCCATATTACATCCTTTAAGGCTCTGTTTGCATCTAATTCTGTTGGTTTCTAAAATACCTCCTTTCAAAGCTCTAAGATTTCAGAATACCATAGCTACTGTGTGGTTCTCTTCCTAACAAGTCTCTGAACACGCTCTACTCCCTCCTCATTCCCCTCCGTCCTGTGTTCTCTCTATATCCTCTCCTCTGGAGAATCAATACCCATGCTTGCTGATGCACCTGTGTTTTCTGCCCAAGTAACTCCAAACCCAAATTCTAGTCTGGCATCTGTTTCTCCCTCCTGCAGCATAATCTATCTAATCTGTTACACAGTGGCACATAAAAGGCTTAAACTAATCAAAATTCTCGTACCACTCAAACGCAAATTAATTGAAATGTCAATATAAATGTATCCTATAGTAATGAAGCGTTTTACTCTAGCCTCAAGCAAATGAAGAACAATGGCTCCAATCACAAAAATTCATTTTTTTAAGACAGCAAAGGAAGGATATAAAGACTGCCATATTTTTCAGAATTACTTACTCTTGGATAAGGAAGGCCACTGGTAGTATTGAAAGCTGGTAAAAGTTTGTAACCCAATTGCTTTGCCATTTGGAGAAGTTCATCATTGTACCACTGCATGTACTCGCCTTTTTCTTTCAGCATGATTGCCAAGGAGTGTCCGCCCAACAGACCCCTAAGATCACAGAAATGAAACATTATCCATGTCTTACAGATACTTTAAGTTACCACCTAAAAAGATGTGGTATCTAGTTATCAACAGTTCAGCACACATAAGGAAATTACATAGGAGAACTTGGGGTTTTTTTGTTGTTTGTTTTGTTTTGTTGTTTTTTACCTAACTCTGACTACTCATTTGATGGCAAACCACAGCCAGTTCAAAAAAATTTTAGATGTTCTATCTGCTGTAAAGTGTTTGGCATTCTCTAATACCTTAACATTTCTTAAAATAAAGAATATCAGAAAAAAAAGAATATTCTAGAAATAATTTAACAAATTTAACATTTGATTCTAACAAATTTTAAATTTAACTTAACTATATCATGAAATCTGTAATTCTTACAGTATAACATTAAAAAACCTCCCCACTCTGTATTAAATGTAATAGATTAATAAACTCTGTGAAATATTTCCTAAATTGAAGACTCACTTTATCTGACAAAAGGAAACATGTTACAATAGCATAAAAGTAACCATTAAATATAAAAATTTAATAACATTGAAACTTGAATTAATAAGTCCTATAATTCAGTATTTTTAAATGTTCTAAGAACATCTCAAGTTGTTTAGTCGAAAGGTAATATACGTTTAATTTCATTTGGCTTGAAGAGGTATTGGTTAAAGATAGAAAACTATGTAAACTAGCAAAAAATATGAGATATAGCTGATATGCAAATGTTCAACCTCTAGTCCTTTTTTTTAACAACATACAGGGATTACCTTTGAGTCTACAACTATTTCCAAAGCCTGCTGCTGTCTGTGATACAATGCAAGGCCATCTCACAGCCGCTGTGTTTCATAATATCCCAACTTTTATCTTTTAAACTTAAGAAATTTCTTGCTTTAGTACCATCAAGAAATAAACAGTATGCCCTAGGCTTTTCTGTTATTAAAGTTATAGCTTTAGTGTCTTACATACTTACCCAAGAACTCTGATGTTTGTTTCAAAGACTGATACAACTACATCATTATCTAAATTAACATCTCTTAAAACTTTTCTCACTGCATCTTCAAATTCTTTAGTTTTATTTAATACCTAGGAGAAGAAAGTTATGAAAATAAAGTTCTTTTTCACCAAGTAAAAGAGAAATAGTGTTAGAATGGCTACTAAAAGCAAATTAATACCTTAAGACTCTAAAAAGTGACACAAACAAAATGTTTATCTCAAGCCAATGATAAAAATGTGGTATCTAACCCCCCCAAATTAAATGCCTACATTATAAGGAATCTTTATACACTTCTTTTTTAGACACATGAAAATATCATTAAGACTTTACAAGAGTCATCACAAAACCAGTTTCTTAATATATAACCCATGACCTAGAGCTGCATGAGACGAGCTCTACTCATCTCACTGACTTGGTTTCCAAGTCAAAACAACTCGAAAACTTTTTACCAAACATCAACTATTCACCAAACATCATTTTAAAGGTTGCTTACTCTTACTTTTATTTTTTGAGAGACAGTGTGCATATATACACGCAAGTAGGCAGGAGAGGGGCAGAGGAGAGGGAATCCTAAACAGGCTCCCCGTAGTCATCACAGAGCTCCACGCAGGGCTCGATCTCACAACCCATGAGATTATGACCTGAGCTCAAATCAAGAGTCCAACGCTTAACTGACTAAGCCACCCAGGTGCCCCTAGGTTGCTTACTCTTGTAAGAGAACAAACACATCCTTCAGAGAATGACTGATCCTAAACCAAACACTACCTGCCATCTTCATCCATGGATGCCCTGAGCCCTAATTGAGGAGGAGTATAATGTTGTGATCAAGAGCAAGCCCTGAATTGAACTCTGGTTCTTTCACTCCCTACCTGTATAATCTCAGTCAAGTGACTTCTGTCTCTGAGCCTGTTCCCTTACCCATAAAAAGAAGAAATACCTACTCTCATAGGACTGATTTCTTAAGTAATATATATAAAGTACTTTCAGTAGAGTGCCTGACTTAATAAGTGTTTAATATCATTGCTGTTATAATTATTATTACCACGAGCATCTAGAATCCTAAGAATTCTATGGATTCTTGCAATGAGCTCCATAAAGTGGCCAATGCATTTCAGTTGCTTTTTCAGTCTCAATTAAAACTGTGTCAGTGAGCCCTCAGGCTCAACTACTGATGCCAACAGTTAAAACCATAAATAGACAAGACCGCTTAACTCAAGTTCTAACTACAACCCATTGTGCTTATTTCTTATCGAACTTCCTAGAGTCACTGACAAGACATTTTGCAGTGACCAGAACATTCCAACTGCCAGACCAGAAAAGCCCTGATATCAATGGGATGCCTAGAAGACCACAACCTACATGCCCCCTTCCCTGCCCATGATCATGAGTTGAACACCTACGGACCCCCGCCATGATCACAAGCTCTCTGCCTGTTCTCCTGCATGTACCCCCCCACCCCATTCCCCAACCTCCCCTTATAAAATTCTAGGTGTCCATCTTGCCTGCCAAGAGGTCAGCTGTACTTACCAAGAGGTAAGGCTTATACCTGCCACCTCCCCCAGGTGTCGGCACCCAAAATAAATCTCTTTTCCAAACCCTTCTCTCTTGAGTTATTGACTTCTCAGAGTTTATCAGAGTTTGTTTGCCACCAGTGTTGGTAAACCCAGCCAGGAGCTATGTTTCTGATTTGTCCAGCCCCCTCAGGATTCCCGAGGAGGGAGCGGTTGGTCAAGACAGTGTGCCAGGTCTTAGCTGCTGGCTTCCTGAGTTATGGTTGTGATAGACTGTTCGGTGACAGGTGCACAATTATGTGGTATTTAGACTCTAAATCCATGAAAAACAGTTTTCCTTCACTTGATTGTTTTATCTTTCTGTTCGATAATATTTTCTAGTGCTTTTTCACCTGATTCGATACTTTCACTAAAAATTCTAATTTAAGTATAAAACATTCCATAAGAATTTGACTAAAATTCAAATAAAAGTAAAATTCAGGGTAAGTCCTGAGTAAAATATACTATGAAGCCTGGTTTTAAACTAACTGCTTTTCCTTGTCAATCTCCAAGTCCAAGTAAATTCTGCAGCCAACGAGCGCAGATGCATATCTTTATCACTTTTAGAATAAAACACAACTGTTTCACTCACCCACACATATACTTCTCAGTATCATTTGTTAATCTTATTCTTCTTCCTGAGTCTATCTCCTGAGAACTACTTCCAAGAACTGGACCAGTGTTATTTGTTTCAAAGGAGAATAAAAGTGAAAAGTCTCTTGATCCATAATTAGAAAATTCACTCCAAATCCTCTACTGGTTGATGGGATGGGTTATTTATTTTGAGAGAGAGAGTGAGAGAGAGAGAGAGAGAGAGAGAGAGAGAGTGAGTGAGTTGAGGGCACGGGCAGGGAAGAGGCAGAGAGAAAGAGAGGGAGAAAGAATCCCAAGCAAGCTCTGTACTCTGTGCTGAGCCTGATGAGGGGTTTGATCTCAAGACCCTGGGATCATGACCTGAGCTGAAATCAAGAGTCAGATGCTTAACCGACTGAGCCACCCAGACGCCCTTAGTGGATGACCTTTTAAGCTCCTAGGTGATAACAAAGGATGAATTCAGGTCTCTTCCTTTCCCCCATCATCTTTAATTTATTTTGATATCTTTCTTTCTATACATTTCATGGTAATGTAAAATTTTAAGATAAATTTAAAGTTTTAGTTCTTGGCTTCATTACATCAATACAAACTAGGTGGCTAGAATCAGCAACAGGTTAAATTTAAAGATCAAACTAGGACAACAGAAATTCTATTTAACATATCATGGTATGACCAAAATAAAAATAGAGTTTTATGTACATATGTGATATGTTCTATTAATATTTTCAAATAAATCACAAAATAAATAATCACAAAGTCAAGGCAAAGTAAATTAGAAATATTAATACATGTATTGATGAAATGTACAAGAAAGCACTCCTTTTAAATGTAGGAAAAAAAACTGTCTAAACTACTTTAATTCTTCTGTTTAAATTAAAAAGAAAATGTTTAAAATAGTGTTATGAAGTTATGATGATATGTAATAAGTTACTTAGGTTATTCCTACTTGAAAATACTAAAATTTAAAGAGTTTATATAAAGTATCATTTTTTATTTTTTTTTTAATTTTTTTTTCAACGTTTTTTATTTATTTTTGGGACAGAGAGAGACAGAGCATGAACGGGGGAGGGGCAGAGAGAGAGGGAGACACAGAATCGGAAACAGGCTCCAGGCTCCGAGCCATCAGCCCAGAGCCTGACGCGGGGCTCGAACTCACGGACCGCGAGATCGTGACCTGGCTGAAGTCGGTCGCTTAACCGACTGCACCACCCAGGCGCCCCAAAGTATCATTTTTTAAATATTTGTAAGACTTTATCAGTCTTCCTTCTTAACCCTTCTTGAGGATAGCTTCAACAAACAGACAAATAGGAGTTACTTATCTGAATCTGAACCAAAGATCAGTAAGAAATAATTCCTTACAGTGAATAGGAAACTTAAATGCCTAGTCTAGGCCCTTCTGAGGTGAAAACAGGAACCCAGAGAAGTTAAATAATTTGGCTAAGGTCACATACATCAGTACAGTCACAAAGAGCCCGAACTCAAGTTTATACCCATGTCATCGAAAGCACGGTCAGCTAACCAGCAATAGCAGCACCACCAAGTGGCAGCTTATGAGAAACAGAGACTCTTGGGCCCTGGCTTCAGTCTATTGGATCAGAATCTGCATATGAGCAAGGTGCCCAGGTGACTTTGTGGTATGTTGGAGTTTAAAAAACACTGCATCAGTATCCAGTATTTCTCAAACTTTAGCATACATCAGAATCATCTGGGAGCTTGTTAAAAAACAGACTACTGGGCCTCACTCCCAGACTTTGATTTAGTATGTCTGGGGATGAGGCGCCAGAATTTTGCATTTCTAACAAGCTGTCAGGTGATGCTGCTGCTGCTGCTGCTGCTGCTGCTGCTGCTGCTGCTGCTGCTGGGATATTTTGAGAACCGATGCCAAAGTATATAATTGGCAAAACCTGAAAGATATCACCTGGGTAATAATTAATGACCACTCAATTAGAAGCCAACAGATTTCTAAATATGGGAAAGTTACACAGACTGAAACCACCTTTTTTCCTTTATTTCTGATAAAAATGTTTTACAGCACATGATATCTGAGATCCATGTTCAAGAAAATCAACTAAGAGCTTACAGAGAGATGATGGGGAACTTGCCACAGGGAAGGATAAAGCTGACAGAATGAGAAATAAACGTAATTTCACCTATGGTCTTTCCTAACACAGAGCTACTGCTCTTTGCTTACTCCACGTCAATCAAGGTACATGTGAAGAGTATAACCCAGCTACAGTTACAAATAAATAACACCACTTAGTTCCTCCCAGAGTGGTAATTTGTGCCTCCAGGTACAGAAGGAGGGAAGTGAAAGGGGGGGGCGGGGAATGCAGAGGCGAGGAAAAAGAAAATGCCTAGCGAAAGAACAATGCAGAAACAATACTGGGAAGAAAAGCTTGGTTCTGAAAATTTTCTGCCACCCCAAAGATTTTTTGTTTTGTTTTTTAAAATATTAATCAGTAGTTGAGATATTAACTCAAAGCTGAGAATTATGTCCTAAGGAAAATCCTGAAACAAGCCTACTTTTACACTGTAAGTGGTCTAAAAGTAGAAAACTAGAAAGATATTGTATTTAGAAATCATGACACCTAGAACTCAATCTTTCTCCTCTGTCATAACAGACCATCCCCAATCAAAATTAATTAAAATGATTTTATATCCCATGAGCTTGAAAAGGATTGCCCAGAAGTGATCACTTAGTGCCAAAAATCACTGCTGGGTAAAAATTAATTTTTTTAAATGAATATAACCTATAGGAATTCTAGTTTAACAATTTTACTATCACTGTAGTATGCCATGGAACAAATATATCAATGATGTTTTCTTAATCTCTTTGTATAAAGGGAAGCAACCTTCCTGATTAAAAGTCCCATCACATAAGCTGACATATCTACAAATTATTTCATTGTCTCCATGATTTCTACATAATTTCATTTGACATTCACGTGAAATAATCAACTCAATAGTGTGAAAGCAGAACACCTTAAATTCTGAAAACTTCTACTTCAGACTTACTGTGTAATGATCGTATTCATATTCGAGTGTGCATATTATGAAATTTATAAAATAAGTAAATTCAAGAAGAATCCAACCTACCACAAGAGTGTCCAAAGAATCAATCAGTGTCAAGGAAAATCTAAGAAACAAGTATAATGAGATACAAACCATTAGAGTTCTGAATACTTTATCCATGAATTTATAACTAAAGATGTATCTATGCCTTATTGACTGGTAGTTTCTATTAGCTAGTACTTCCAATCATCTACAGTACAATGTAACTTATAAAAAAGCACTGAAGGCACCTGAAAAGCCTGAACATTAATTACATTTTAACGTTCAGTGTATCTACATATCTTTCAAATGAAAATATTCATTAACTCTTTTTAAAGCAAATAAAAACATTAAAGCATCAACACCTTATAATGTGTAGACTTTATATACATTTCAAAAGTTATATTCATCTTAGCAAACAACTTTTCACTGATTTAAGAGGTAAACTGATTTTTTATAAAAGATAACAGAAGGAAATAAAAGAGTTTAATGTTAATACTTAAAGCAGTCCTTGAAATTTAACCAATCCCCAGAAATACAACTGTAAGCTACATCTAGGAAGCCTGAGACTTGGGACCCAGGAGGTGCCACACCACCCACTGCGTTAATGCTCACTTTCCCAAGGCGTCATCAACGTCACCCCGACTTGGTTCCTGGCCTCTAACACGACCTCTGCAGGTTAAAGGCATGAGTTCATCAGCTGGGTAAGCATGTTCCTGCAAGGAAAATTTTAGTGAGTCACTGAGAAAAATAAGAGAAAGCAAACATCACCCAGGACACAACCTTCTTGCAGTTATTAAAAAAACAGGGTAAGATAAAAGTTAGAAGTTCTACTATTCTTACAGCCTATGGGATCTGTTTTTAAAACTTTAGTTACAAATGTTTGAAAAACTGCTTGGAAAAAAAAACCATACAAAAAAATATTTCTTTAAAAATCTGATAATCTGCTCCTGTTCCACCCAATCTCATTCCCCAGAGGTAACTACTGTTAAGACTGGCATTTATGTTTCCAAATGTATCCACATATATTAAAATACATGCACATATATAATTTACATTTTATTTACAAGCAGCTGCTCATGCCAGATGCATACACTGCTCTAAAATGCTCTAAAAGTTGTTTACTTAAATCACAGTGCGGTTTTTCCGTGCTAGAATTTTAGGGTTTTTTGGTTTTTTTTTTTAGTAACTGCAAAATGATCACTTAATATTAACTATTATTATTGAGTTCTTATGTTCTAAGCACTGTTCTGTGCAGTTTAGTTCATTTAATTATCACACAGCCCTCTGAAACAAATTCAATTATCCCTTTCGCACAGATGAGAAAATTGAGGCCCAGAAAAGTTAAGTAAGCTCAGACATGCAACTAGTAAATGATGAATCCAGAATTCAAACCTGGCAACCTGCCTCCAGAGCCTATTGCCTTTCATAGTACCTCACAATATTCCAAAGTATAGATACAGTAAAATTTACTTATTCCTCTATTGAGGAACATATAGGTTGAATGCAATTTTTCACTATAAACAATGCTACAATAAACATCTATATGCATATATCTTTTGCACATATGCTTTTATTTCTATAGATTAAATCCCTAGAAATAGACCCAATGGGTCAAAGGTATTAAATATTTAATTTTTGATACCTATCAAACTGAAGACATCCCTAATTTACATCCCTGTAATACTCTCACTAACATAGGAGATGATCAATCCAATGTAGGATCCAATTCCCTCTGGAATCTAATTCTCTTTTTGATATAAAATAGGGACGTTAACTGTGTTTGTCCCCCCAAAATAGCTAATTTTCTAAATGCTGCTTTTTAAATAATCCATCTTCTCCCTAATTGCTTGAAATACAGATTAGCTCAAAATTGTCTATACACACGTTTCTGTAGTCTCAATTTTGTTCTACAGTCCGATTTGCTTGATGGACCTGTTTCCTACTTCTACTGCCCTACAGATCTATTTCCTGCTCCAGACCATTATCTTGATTACTTTATCTTTGCACCATACCTTGCTACTTAGTATAGCAATTTACTCTCCCCAAATTATTTTTCTTCAAAATTTTCTTAACTACTTTTTCAAATTTACTCTTCTGGAAAACTTTCAATTTTTCTTAAAATTCCACTGAAATTTTAACTGGAAGAGCCTAATTTGAGGAGAATTGATACCATTAACAATTGAGTCTTCCCATCTAGGAATGTCACTACATTATTTCAGATCTTCTTTTATGAATTTAGTTTTCTTCTATAGGTTTCACCCATTTCTTAATAGTTATTAATAGGAATTTTATGTTTGCAATATTATTTTGAGAGGAATTTTTTTTTAAGAATGACCATGACAGAGTATTTCTAATCCAGATGGTAATAAAGCACATGCAAAAAAAATCTTCCCTCTTATTACAAACACACAGAAATGTTGTGTCAGTGTTAAATTATTTTATGTATGTATGTATGTATGTATGTTTGACAGAGAGAACCCGAGCAGGGGAGAGGCAGAGAGAGGAGACAGAGAGAATCCTAAGCAGACTCTGCAATGTCAGCGCAGACAGAGACAGATGTGGGGCTCGAGCCCACAAACGGTGAGATCATGACCTGAGCAAAAATCAAGAGTCAAACCCTCAACTGGCTGAGCCACCCAGGCACCCCTCAATTATTTTAAATACACAGCTGAGCCTGAGAACAAGAAAAGAAATTCTCAAGTACCAAAAGTGAATAATGGGATACAGAAGATGAAGCTGCAGTGACCACAACATGGGCATTAGAAATAAACAGAGGCTTTAGTGGGAATTATTTTAATGCCCAAAGGGTATGAGAGTTGATGGAACTGGCCCTGCACACATGGCCGCAAGCCAGAGGTAGGTTCTTTAAGTTGGATAGTTGCCTCAGTGAAATTTGACTGGCACATCCCCACCTAATGGCTACAGGTCTTAACAGAAAAGGACAGAAACCAGAAACACCTGCTGAACTTTATATTTTCTTCTCTAGGGGACAGTCCCTAAAAGATTCCTCTAAAATTAATGATATGATTATGAAAAACATTTAGAGGTTAGATCACTGTGCTCATGTATTTCAATTTCAGACAGTATTTACTGACTCCCTGACAAGAATAATAGGATTAATACATTCATACTGTTCCCCATTCAATTTAGGATTTTTGTCAATTATGTTATTATAGGCGGTCTTCGCTTTCACTATATACAAGTTTCTGTAATTTATTTAAATAAACCCTCAACAACATGGTTCAAACTTCAACCACCGTATGTACATTAACTGCAGTAAGTGCACAAAACACAAACTTCAGTGCCAGTTCTTCGATCCACAAGTCCCTATGTAAGTAACAGATGCTCATCATGATCCGTGATCAACCACACACTTCTTTCGAAGTCTGTCAGTGATGTGATCACTGTGTATCTATTTTTCAGTTCATGCACAGCAAGTGTGCAGTTGTCTCCTTGTCAGCCAGTGGTAATCGTGCATGACAGTTTGATGATTTTACAAAAATGGATCATCGACAAAGATTAGCCAACAGAGATGAAAGTTCAGCAAAGAAATGGAAAATGAGGACACTGAAAATGCAAATGGAACTGAACGTAAATGGGGTATAGCACAGCTGGCCACGGAATGTAGAGGACGCCAGATCACTCCAGAGACGCCGGGTACACAGCTGGGGGAACCAAGTGAAGGCATAATTATCTACAAAGATAAAGAAAGTAGTTGCGACATAAAGGGTGAAGATGTCACAAGGGAAACGATACCTGCACAACGCTTCCCATTAAAGAAATTCCCAGAGGTATTTCAGGGTACATAGTGCAAAGGGCAAAATTTTTCAAACGGATCCAAATTTTGAAAGGGGGACAATTCACCACCGCACAGAGAAGATGTGTGCTCTGTTGTTTTAGATCACACAGTGAGATGAAGGCAAGCCAGGCAAGAACTATCGGATCCTCTTGTTAGTTTTTGCAAAGAAGTAACACTTCAATTTGCAAAGGGTCTAATATTTTGAACATGAGTTTTGCTATTTTAAAATCTTCTCTGTATACTTATAACCATTAGAAGAGAATTTAAATGTTTTTTTTTAAAGGTTTATTTATTTTTGAGAGAGACAGAACATGAGCAGTGGAGGGACAGAGGGAGAGGGGAACAGAGAATCCAAAGCAGGCTCCATGCTGACAGCAGCGAGCCTGATATGGGGCTCAAACTCACAAACCGTGAGATCACGACCTGAGCTGAAGTTGGACGCTTAACCGACTGAGCCACCCAGGTTCCACAAGAATTTTAAATGTTTTGACAAAGATTTTAAGATGTTTATAACATTTCTATTCTGGTCTAGAACCATAATTCTCACAGTTGCTAGTATTAGAATTTTACCTTAAGTAGTAGTCAACACACACCATTTTTCTGTGGCTTCTCCATTCCTGACTTTTTATTTTGATTCAGCTATTGGTTGCCTGGACCTGTCCTCAGATAGGTGTTTGTTTGTCGGTTTGAAAAGAGTGTCAACAGTGTTGTTACTTCTCTGGTATTCCTGGGTTAGGATGTCTCTTGTCTTACACTTGAAAAATAAAATGTTTATAAAATGCTTGAGATGTATTTTCTTTCCTTCAGAAATCTGAGGATACTGTTCTATGACCTTCTTGCATTGAGTATGGCTATGGCAAAGTTTCTAAGACTAGTCCGACCCTTTTTTGAATGACCTGTACGTCCTATACTTGTATGCCCCTATGGTTCTTAATTCTTGGAGTTCAGCAGAAAAACTCCCAATTCCACGTCCAACTCTATCCTACTGCCTCTCACTAAACTCAGTTATCTATATTCCAAATCCATAGCAGCAGAAAAACAGAATAAAGGATAGGAACACTAAACACATGGTCAAACAGAAAAGGAAGGACAAAAAAATAATAAAGTAGGCTAAAGAATACAAAAAGCACTGAAGACTGCAATCCTTCAGGTATTTAAAAAAGTGCAGTGCTCCATAATGATTCATTTCCTGAGGAAAGGATTCCAGACAACAACTGCTTGCACTATAATTAGAATCCACATGCAGCTACTAATTTCTGAATTGAACATATTGTAATTTTAGTATTACATAAAATTTTTAGCATAAATTTCTAATAACTTTTATAGGTCTTTTAACATATTAAGCTCCTAATTTCTTTTTTAGTATTAATCCCAACAGAACTATGATTTCCCAGAATGCATACTATTTTTGATTGCTTAACTTTCCTATTTAGCACATAAACAATTAGAAGTAACTAAAAAAAAGTGGTATCTTTTTCAGCTTGCCGAGGTATTTTGCAACTTTGTAAGAGATCATTCAAATGTTAATTGTAAAGAGTTCCTTACTAGCGAAACCACCGCTTAGAAGCCTTCATACTACTATTTTTGGGGTTTCACAAAAACACATACATGCGCAAACACCTCTGTCTGAAATTAAATATGAAACTCAAACCCTAGGCTTATCTAGATAAGAAAAACATTAATAGCAATTATAAGCAGAATAATCAAATTAGGGAGCTTTGAACCAGACGTAAAAATACTTCACACACCCCTATTTCAAGATTAAGGATAAAAACAAAACCACAGCCTTTTCTTTGGGTTGACCACAAAGTGAACTACAGTTGGTTTGCATAAATCCAGAGCAGTGCATATGTGGCAAATAAGCAGCCATGATTATACGTCAAACATCCTGTCTATTTGAGGTACAGGAATACTTTCTCTTCACAGTATGTTGCCAGAACAAGGGATAACTACTTCATACTGCTATGACACAGAACCACGAAACACACTTAATGATTATCACTCAGAAATAAAACTCAGGTGAGAAAAGAGTCCTACACAAATTAAGTAGAACATGTGCCTAGCTAAAAGCAAGAGCAAATACATAAAACAAAACAGAGTAGGCTCTCCATATCAGATTTTAAATTTACGAGAGCACTGAAGTGACAGAACCCTGCTCTAAAATACTCAAGTCAAAGCAGCATCAAACACTGACTTTAGTAAAACCAATTCTGAAAACAAAGGGAAGAGACTTTATTTTCCTAAAAACATCAAAGGCATTATTTATAAAAGTGAGTTATTAAAAATATCAACCTATTTAATTTCCAAAGCTATACACATTTTTAAAATGTCATATTCCATATCCTTCTTCTTAAATACCTCCCTCCTTGAGGCAGATAAGGTATTCCTCCCCCCAAAAATGAACTGATATTTAATATACCATCTCCAACATACTGACAGCATATGCTAATTACTGATTGAACTGCATAAGTTTATCAGTTCTTTTTCACCCCAAATTTTCCTATTCTCTTTTGTTCACTACATTCACTTATTAAAACATTTTTCAGGTATCAGGATTTCATTTAGCTAAATTATTAAACTATCAGACTTACTTCCTACATTGAACATTTGTTGTCCTCTTACAGAGTGTACTTTATGAAATGTTTCTCAGCACTGAGGAGAAACGAGTAACAACAACAAAAGTGCAGCTGTCTCATAAGATTTAATCTCTACAGAGCAGAATGTTAGCATAAAGTATGTACTCAAAATTACATGAGAAAAAAGTTTCCAATAAATCAATCGATTTGGTTTTTGATCAATTATAACTTATGAAATAATGTTACATGAAATGAATAAATGATAAATAATAATGTTGAAAAGTCCTACTACTAACAGACTTTTTAGGAAGATTATATCAACAGATTTAGAAAAAGCATTTGACAAAATTCAATATTCCATAATGATGAAAACTCTCAGTAAACTACAAATGAGAAGAAAGTTACTCAACCTATTATAGGACATCTTATGAAAAACCAACAGCTAACATCATACTTAATAGTGCAGGCTAACTGCTTTCTCCCTAATTAGGAGAAAAGCAAGGACCTTCCCACTTCTTTTCAAAATAATACTAGAAGTTCTAGCCACTGTAATAATAATGAGAAATAAAAGGCACATAGATCAGAAGGAAAGAAGGAAAAGTCTCTTTGCAGATGATGTGATTGACAATGTAGAAAGTCCTAAGGAATTTCCCCCAAAAAACTACTACAAATAACAGGTGAGTTTAGCAAGGTTGCAGGATACAAAGATCAACCGACAAAAAGTTATTGTATTTCTGTATAACATCAGTGAACAACTGGACAAACAAATCTGAAAAACTACAATTTACAAAAGCATCAATATATGAAATATATGTAAGTTTAATAAAAGATGTATAAGACCTGTATACCGAAAACTACAAAAGAATGTTGACATTAAATAAGACCAAAATAAATGGACATGGATACCGTGTTCGTGGAATAGAAGACTCAATATTGTTAAGTCAAACTCCCTAAATTGAGCCATAGATTCAACATAAGCCCAATCAATAGCTCAACAGGCATTTTTGTAGAAATTGACAATATGATGCTAAAATCTATACAGAAATGCAAAGAATCTAGAATACCCAAAACAATTTTGAAAAAGAACAAAAAGCTAAAAGACTTACATTGCCTGATTTCACAACTTAATATCACACTTACAACAGTGTGATATTAGTATAAAAATATTCAGATCAATGGGAAAAAATACATGCACATATGGTTAACTAATTTTATACAGATATCAAAGTAATTCAGTGATAAAAGGATATCCTTTCAACAAACAGTGCTGGAATAATTGGATATCCACGTAGAAAAAAATATAAATTTACCTTCACCTCATTCTATATATAAACACTAATTCAAAATGAGTGATAGATCTAAATGAACAAGTTAAAATTATAAATCGCCTAGAAGAAAACAAGAAAATCTTTGGGATCCTGGGCTAGGCAAATATTTTTTAGGCAGCATGCAAAAGAAAAAAGAAAACTGATCACAATTTAAAACATATGCCCTTCAAAAGACATTGTTAAGAAAATGAAAAGGCAAAGCACATATAGGGAGAAAATATCTGTGATATGTAATATAGGTGAGAAAGGATATCCAGGATATAGAACTCTTATGACTCAGCAATAACAGGACAAATGACTTGATTTTAAAATAGACAAGAGATATGAACAGAGGCTTCACTAAAAAAAGATATACTAAGCACACAGGAAGATTTTCAGCATCACCCGTTATCAGGAAAAGTCAAATTAAAATCACAAGAACATACCACTACATACCCATTAGAATGGCTGAAATTAAAAGGACTGAAAATACAACGCACTGGGGAAGATGCAGAAACTTTTATACATTGCTGGTGGGGGAATACAAAATATTACAGACACTTTAGGGAAGTTCTGTAGTTTTTTGGTTTTTTTTTAAGTTCGTTTTATTTTTGAGAAAAAGAGAGACCAGAGTACAAGCGGAGGAGGGGCAGAGAGAGGGAGACAGAGAATACCAAGCAGGCCCTGCACTGCCAGCACAGAGCCTGACGCAGGACTCGAACTCACAAACCATGAGCTCGTGACCTGAACCGAAATCAACAGTTGGATGCTTAACCAACTAAACTACCCAGGCACCCCTGCAGTCCTTATTAAGTCAAACGTATTGTCATATAACCTAGCAATCCCGTTCCTAGTTGGGAAACATATGAAAATATATGTCCTTATAAAAATTTGCATGCATAGCAAATTTTCACAGCAGTCTTTTTAATAGTAGCCAAACACCAGAAACAAGGCTAATATTTATTTATCAGTTGGTGAGTGGATAAATAAATGTGCTCTATCAAATCAACTGAATACTATTAAGCAACAAATAGAACTACGGTATATCCAACAACATAGATAAAATCTCAAAAGCATCATGTTAAACAAAAGAAATCTGAATCAAAAGACTATATTCTATACGATGCCATTTATATGAACTCCTAAAGAGGAAAAACTGTTGTGCCGAAAGATCACAGGGGTTGCCGGAGGTCAGAGGTGTGGAAAAGGAACTCACTGCTAACACGAGGAAGTTTTGTGACCAAAATGTCATGTCATGACTGTGGTGGTCATTAAACAAATGTATACAACTGTCAAAACTCAGAATTGTGCACTTAAAGATTTTTGTCTATAAATTATACCTAACTAAACAAACAAACAAAAAAAACCTGTGTTCTACCAAGTTCAAGTCCTATATAGAGTATCAGAGTGTCATGATAAAATATCACAAGAGAACACTACAGAATTTGTCATTTTGGCAGTTTTAGGATGCTCTAGAAGTACAGACCAAGGAACAGTGGTTAACAAAAAGGTAGTCCCACACTCCTCTACACACAAAAAAGGCACATTTAAGCTCCTAACTTACCTCCTCCCAGCCATAGCACTGCTTTTCAAAAAGTACTTTATTTACAGAATTACTCTTTTTGATGAGCAAACTATCAAAAAGAAAACATCGGGTACAGAGTTTCCAATGTGGAACATGAAGACGTTCTGGAAACAGATAGTAATGGTTACAGAACATGCTGAATATACTTCATGCCATAGAAATGTTCACTTAAAAATGGTTAATATGGTAAATTTTATGATACTTTTTACCACAATAAAAAATGTTTAAAGGAAGTAGTATTAGGAGAAAAAAGTAATTCTAAGAAAACTTACACAAATCTAGAAATTTTTAAGGAAGTTACGCTTTAAAACAGTTCCTTTGGTTCCAATGATAAGGACTAATCTACTGTTTCTTTGAACCGTGCTCTCACAAAATCAAGCTTAAAAGTGGTTATTAGGTATGATTCCACTGAGTTACAAGAAACTGTTCTTACCAACTCTTTTAAAGTTTATTTGTAATGTTTAGGGCTCTACCAAAGTACAGTTTTTTTGTTTTGTTTTGTTTTGTTTTTTTACAACTTGTAACAGTTTGAGTTGTCTACAGTAACAGGAAAAACCTCAGGAGACAAATATCAGGTCAAAGAGCTCAGATCCAAAGCAGTTCTGCATTTGGTGGCCTAAATACATGCCATTTTGTTGTCTAACTTAATCTGCAAACTAACCTCAGCACAAATACTAAAAACATACTAACAGAAGTGCTATAGTGGCTATGGTCTGAGGTTAAATTAGGCCACACAAGAACTGCCAAAACAAACATCAAATTTCATGTTATTTGGGGGGAAAAGAAAGCCATCTGTGCAATTTATTGTGGATGAACTGCAGTCTGATTGGGACTAGAGATACGTCAAACATAGTTGTTATTATATTAATATTAAACCAATATTGATAAAATATTTTGGTTTTAAAATATTTAAAATCAGAAAATGCCTGGATATAACAAAAGATGGCAGAGTCGTATTGCCCTACCTAAAGCTGGCGGGGCACTGTTATTGAAAAATAACATTTGCAGAACTTGGGGAATCCAAAAACAAAAACAAAAACAAGGAAAAAAATAAGCTCAAAGGGTACATGCCTAGAACAGAAAAGAATGTGTGTTTTAAAGAAGTTCTAATCACAATCTGAGGAACGAGTTTAGAATCCAGATGAAGTTTAGGAGGGCAATTTCAATCTCAGGCAGAGAATGGATAATGATAGTATTAGTAACAATAACAGCAAACTCTTATACAGGGCTTCCTATTTGCCTGACACTAGTTCTATGCACTTGAATGATATTAACTTGTTTAATCCTTACAATGGCAGTGTGGAGCAGGCAATAACCACTGGAGAGAGATGAGGAAAACAGGCTCAGGGAGATTAGTTAACTGTCTCATTGCAACCCAGCTGGCAGGTGACACAGCTACCTTAGGGTGTCCTGTCCCATTTCCAGACTTCTCACTTGCTCTTTATATTGTATTCTTTGGAAAATACTGTTTTCCTACGAACTAAGGAAGTTAAAAGGAATTGCTCTAAACGCGCACTAGAATGGAGAGTAATATTAAGAAGGACTAGTGAGAAATGAAAAGATTTCAACACTTATTAACAGTCCACTATGTGCCAGGCATTTTATATTTCGGCATAGTAGGCAACTAACTACAACAAAAGAAGTAAACTTCTAGATCCCAAAATTCACCATAAACTCATATCTTTAATGAAGCTTGTTAAATGATTTCTTTGAATTTATGAGGCAAAGATATATCATAATAATCAAATACAAAAAAACCCACTATTTGATTACATCTTGACAAGAATACAATTCAGTTCTTTAAAAAAATTAAATAAATAAGCATTTGTGTACCAGGCATGATTTTAGGCACAAGACCTATAAAAGATGAATTTATTAAAAATTCATTAAAATCATATTATTAATCATAATATTAATCATATTAAAATGATCCCTGTTCTCAACCATCTTACAGGCTACAAAGGAAGACATTGCTCAGAGGGTTAAATGATCTGTTTAGGGTCCCAGCTGTTAACTAGCCAGGAAAGAATTAGAACTCAAATCCATCTAATTCCAAAATCTATATACTTTTGCTCTACAGCAAACTAATACTGTTTGAGTACAATAACTGGAAAAAATTTTCAACTGACTTCAAATAACAAATATAGAGCACCTGGTCTCTATTTAATATTTTAGAACTGTTTCAGGTTAGCTCAGAACTTGAAAAGGGGAAGTGAGAATTCTAGACCAAATCTTATGTTACAAATTTCACATAAACTGAGCATAAGTACATTACAAAAGTCACTCATGTTGTAAAAGAGTTGAACGTTTAAAAATATCTATTGCAGGGCACCTGGATGGCTCAGTCTGTTAAGTGTCCGACTCTTGGTTTTGGCTCAGGTCATGATCTCATGGTTCGTGAGTTCAAGCCCCACATCGGGCTTGGATCCATGCCTCAGATCTCTCTCTCCCTCTCTCTCTGTCCCTCTCCCGCTCACTCTCTCTGTCTCTCTTGAAATAAATAAACGGAGAAATAAATAAATAAATGATAAAAATATCTATTGCGGTGGATTGCAGATGGGTGTGGATCCACCAGAAAAATGGAAGACAGTGTTAATTCCAGGAGTTCCCAATCTTTGGGGTTGAAATCCCTCTCCTTTAGATCTTATAAGAAGGCAGGTATACCAAAGTTTCCCAGTTAGGATCCAATAAATAGGAACTACACCAGGAAGTCCTCTGAGAGCTGTTCTCAGTGTCTGCTTTGTTATAAACCCACTTACTACAGTGCATTCTATAATAGGAAAAAATGTATTGATAAAACTTTCTGCCATTTACCTAATAAGAGACATTAAAGATACTGTGATTTACAAAGACAGGATCCTCTTCACGGTGAAATGTACTAAACTGGGGCACCTGGATGGCTCAGTCAGACTTCAGCTCAGGTTATGATCTCACGGTTCATGAGTTTGAACCCTGCGTTGGGCTCTGTGCTGACAGTTTAGAGCCTGGAGCCTGCTTCGGACTCTGTGTCTCCCTCTCTCTCTGCCCTCCCCCACTCACACTCTGCTCTCTCTCTCTCCCTCTCTCAAAAATAAAATAAACAAACTCTAAAAAAGAAATGTACTGAATTGATCCAGCTATTCAACTTTGGAACCAAAAGTATGCATTTATGAGATGACTAAGGTTTGAGGGTATAGCATAGGTCCGTTTGACCACCTCAAAACTATTAGCCTAGCTTTTTTAAATTATGCTTGGCTCAAATAGAATTAACCAGAGAGAAATAATTTTGAAAGAAATATTAAGGAAATGGCCAAGAGCTTTAGATATGAATTTAAAACTGTGTTTTCAATATTGCAAAAATACCCGAAACTTCATTACCATTATTTTCTAAAAACCTTTTAAAATGTGGGGTGCCTGGGTGGCTCAGTTGGTTAAGCATCGACTTTGGCTCAGGTCATGATCTCACGGTTCGTGGGTTCAAGCCCCGCATTGGGCTCTGTGCTGACAGCTCAGAGCCTGGAGCCTGTTTCAGATTCTGTGTCTCCCTCTCTCTCTGCCCTCCCCCACTTGTGCTCTGTCTCCCTCTGTCTCAAAGATAAACATTTAAAAAAAATTTTTAAAAAAAAAAAAAAAACATTTTAAAATGTGCACTACAGAAAGGAACAGGAAGTATCAAATATAAAACATGCTGAAACAATACAAAAATGCATAAAGTATGTATGTACTTAGATGTTTATAAAGATGTTAATATATGAAGATATTTGGGTAATATATATGTAAAAATGGATTCACAGAATCAGTTGCAAAATACTTAAAGCAGAATCAAAATGAGTTCTTTGCCAAACTTTTCCCAACTATATTTCATAGGCCTTCATGTTAAAAGAAAATCTGCTAGTATATTTTAAAACGTAAAAACAAAGTCATAAGTATTCTCAGAATAATTTGATTACTCTTTTCAAAATGACACACATTTACCCAGAAAATTTTCTTGCAACTCTCAAATTTTCCCTGCTAGTTCATCTTTTTAGAAATTAAACACTTTTTCCCTGGAGTCTAAGATCATTGTATTAAGGGGAAAGAGGCACGGAGAAGTAGGGGGGCAGTTACAACCCACTCAGCCCTACTGTCCTCCAAATGGCTCCCCTGTACTGTGTGGGGATTCATTTTTTTTTTTTTTTTTAAGAGAGAGAGAGCATGAGCAGGGGAGAGGGGCAGAATCTTCAGCAGGCTTCATGCTCTGTACAGAGCCTGATGTAGGGCTCGATCCCACAACCCTGGGATCACGACCCGAGCTGAAATCAAAAGTCGGATGCTAAACTGATTGAGCCACCCAAGCACCTGGGTATTAATTTTTTTCTTTTTTTCATTTTTAAAAAATATTTATTTATTTTTGAGAGAGACAGAGTGTGAGCGGGGCAGGGGCAGAGAGAAAGGGAGACAGAATCCAGAGCAGGCTCCAGGCTGTGAGCAAGCTGTCAGCACAGAGCCTGATGCAGGGCTCAAACTCACAAACTGCAAGATCATGACCTGAGCTGAAGTTGGACGCTTAACCAACTGAGCCACCCAGGCGCCCCTTAAATTTTTAATTGTGGTAAAAAGAAAAAAACCATGTAACACAAAATTTACCATTTTTAAGTTCAGTACCATTAAGTATATTCACTGTTGAGCAACAGATTTCCATAACTTTTTCATCTTGCAAAACTGAAACTATTTCAACCCCAGTGAACACTAAGACATTTACAACCGTACAAATCAGTGTATCTGAAAAGCAAAATATATTCAAAGACCACTATGAAGATAAATTTGGACAGAAACTAGGTCATATTCTGTCTCTTTTAAGCAACGGTTTTCTTCAGAGTAATAAAGTAATATTGCAGTTTTTTTTTTTAATTAAGAGAATAATTTCCCTGAAGGCCAGAGAGAACATCTTATTCACGTACATCCACAGTATCTAGCTATATAAACCACTCAATAAACACTGTTGATAGTACCAAAGGAAACAACCTAAGTACAAAGTTTCATAATCTAATTCAATTTTTACCTATTTAATAAACTGGTCCTCTAAGAACCAATTATCAGGAATACTCTGTTAGCCTCTGCTTGCACTGTTTCTTAAAAACTTCCTTTAAAATAATGTGCTATTAATTCAGGTTTCAAAATTCCCAGGTGACTGTGCTGATACAACCATCTGCTCACATAAATTATGTCAAGATAAGCCTTTTACTTACCATATAGTTACCATAAGCATGATCAAACATTTCCAGTACTTGATTCCTAATTTTAAAAGAGCAGAAATAGAAAAAAGTTAAGAACATTCTATTTACTGTTTTTCAAAAAGCTACAGCTCCTTCATAAACGTGCACCAATTAAAAAACAAAAGAAAAAAATAGTTAGAAAAAGACATAAACAGAGTCAAGAAATACATCAGTGTGAATAGACAAGCTTTCATGAAACACACAGGGCTAGGCCAAACTTTTACTATTCCTAGCAATTTATGTAAAATTTACCTTATGTTCCCTAAGAAAACTGATAAATGATGGATGCCGTGCACAGAGAAGGAAGTCTGATGCTGAAAAACAATTACCTCTTAAAAAAATTATTTAACACATCTGTCTTAAAAGGAAGAATATTGCTGGAGACCTCCAAAAGAAGAATTGTTACCATTTATTGCTTATATAGAGTATATATACTCTAGCAAGAGAGGGGTGGGTGTGTAAGGATATGAAATAACAGTACTCTAACAGCTTCTACTTTCCCTTTTAAATAAAATCACTAATGCTTACTTTAATACATACTTATTAATACATATTTGTTCACACTTTCAAAAGACCAATTTTATGATTTTATGATGTACTCTCTGCTCCTTTAAAAAACTGTCAAAAGTCAAATAAATAATATTCATCTCTAAAATGAGAAAAATAGGGGCGCATGGGTGGCTCAGTCAGTTAAGCATCCTACTTCAGCTCAGGTCATGGTCTCAAGGTTCGTGAATTTGAGCCCCATATTGGGCTGTGCACTGACAGCTGGATAGCACAGAGCCTGCTTCTGATCCTCTGTCTCCTTCTGCCCCTCCCCTGCTTGTTCTGTCTCTCTCTCTCAAAAAATAAACATCAAAAAAATAAATAAAATGAGAAAAATAATCCTCAAAAAGAAATTTGTGTGTTTTGGCTATCTCTGTGTCTTAAAATCCCCAAGATGACTGTTTAAAATGGAGATATCTGATCCCCACATCAGATTTACTAAGTCAAAATCTGTACTGTCTGGACCAACTAACTAGTCTTTCAATTAAACACTCTCAAGTTTGGGGTCTTGACAACTATACAAAAAACTACAAATGTTTTACGTTTGTTTGTTTGTTTGTTTGTTTGAGAGAGAGAGAGAGCAGGAAAGCACACAAAGCACACACACAAACAAGTGAGGGGCAAAAAGAGTGGGAGAGAGAATCTTCAGCGGGCTACAGGCCCAGCCTAGCATAGAGCCTGATTCAGGGCTCGATCTCACGGTCCCTCACGACTGTGAAATCATGACCCGAGCTGAAATCAAAAGTCAGACGCTTAACCAACTGAGCCACCCAGCTGGCCTTGTTCTACATTTAATGTTATGGTTTGACAAAGCCAAATATCTAAATAATTAGCAAAGGAAAAATAATGCGGTAATCTTTTATTAATGCTATTATTCCCAAAGTTCCAATCACTAATAGCAAGAACTGAAGAAAGTGTTAGAGAAAATGGCTGGGTATAATTTTATTTTACTTCCTGTTATGTTGAAATTCTCATTTTAAAAACTGTAACCATGGATAATGAAACACTGGTAATAATAAAGCTAGCAGACAGAAAAGAACTAATTTCCAGATCCTGGCTATAATGACCAGCAAAATCAAGCACACTCAAACTTATAAACTGAATAAGGCCTGGCAAACTTTTTATGAATAATCATTTTAAAACAATCATTTAAAACAAGATCTCATCACTTTGCTAAAACATTAATTCTGTATGTGTTTATATGTATGACAGAATATGGACCAAGTTATCTCAGAAAACTATGGAGTATCTCAAAGAATTCTTCCATACATTTCTTTATTATATTACAAATGATAAAGATCTCTCAAATTAGCTAATAAACAACCAAAAACAATGTTAAGATTTTCTTTTCAAGCACTGATATCAACAAATGGAATAAGGAAATCCTTCTTCCTTTCACCGAAATGGAATCAATACAAGATTATTGTCAAGAGGTACAAATTCCTTTAACTGGCAATGGCACTGCCCAGACACACGCATTATAGATAACATAAACTGTAACTCGGTAACCCAAACTTCGTAAGCCCTTGATTTTCATGATTATGAATAAATCACGACTGCATATGAGACCGTGTTATTTTCCAACCCTTACATTTATGCAGTACATGATCATCAGATTTCACAACACATACTTCAAAGTGGAGATATTTAATATCCAGTTCAGTGCTCTCTCTCTCCTACTTAAACACGTAAGTCTACAAAGTCATATTTAAATACAGAATGGTAGATAACTATACTCAACAGAAGAAAATGTCTCTAAGATGGTTTTATATCTATTCAACAAGTGAATAAAAATATGTTGGAAATCAGATCCATAGTTCAAACATTATGTCTTTTTCTTCGCTTTAAAATAATTTTTGTAAGTCAGCTTTATCTAAAATTACACTGCCTGCCAATGTGCTATAGAAACTGCATTTATACTTTTTCTTTTTAATGAAAAGAGAACATTAACAACTGCTGTAATATTTAAATCACAAAAACAAAAAACAATGTATTCCAGGAAGGATAAGACTACATATGACCAAGTAAAAATTCCATAAACTGTAAGCAATCGAGCAACTCTTTACTATTAGTGATAATTCCAGTCTGTATCATCAGTTTGGCTTGGTAGGATAGGAAAAAGGGTGGGGCACTTTATGCTTTTTATCATAAATCATTATTTGGGCTTTAAAAAAAAAATCATACAGGTAAACCTAATGAATCAGATCAGGTTCCCAAAAATTCCCAGAGGGGAAAGCAATCAAGCAATTATGTATTTGTGGTTTATTAGCTCCAGATTCTTACTCTCAAAATTGGAGCTGAAATTCCAAGCCACTTTGGTTGGATTCTTCCAGTTAAAAATTAATTTTGGTCAACAAATGACTTAACTAATGACTCTTCTTCAAATAAAAATTTTTAACAAAAAAAGAGAAAAGGGAGTGGTGATCAAATAAGATACGTTCCATCCTTAGACTTAAGCTTCTCTTTCCAAATCTTATGAAGTGCAACACAGTGGAGAGAACGTCTCTGAAGTCACACAGATCTGGGTCTGAATACTGGTTCCACCATTTACTAACTCTGATTTTGAACAAGTTGACCTTGAGTCTCAATTTCCTCATCTGCACCACGGGAATCACATTCACCTCATTAAGAAACAGGGAGGATTACAGAGCTGTAAAGAACCTGGCACAGAGCAGGGCATTCATTAAAACAGTTATCGAGGATACATTAAATTCATAAAGAGAGAAAATGTAAGATACTTATTAAGGGTTTACTGGGGCGCCTGGGTGGCTCAGGCGGTTGGGCATCCAACTTAGGCTCAGGTCATGATTTCACAGTTTGTGGGTTCCAGGCCCGTATCAGGCTCTGTACTGACAGCATGGAGGCTGGAGCCTGCTTCAGATTCTGTGTCTCCCTCGCTTTCTGCCCCTCCCCCACTCGCACTCTGTCTCTCTCTCTCTCTCTCTCTCTCAAAAATAAACTTTGAAAAAAAAAATTTTTTTTTAAAAGAGAATTTCCTGATATTTTTGTTTTGGTAGCTGATACTTTTTTTTCCATCAAGCATCTTTTGTTTTCTTATTTCTTAATCGTTGTCTTACTAAGAAACTAATACTCTTGCAATGATTTAAACAATAAGGAAGTACGTATATAAAATAAAACTGATGGTTCCATCTCACCTCCATCCTAATCCCAGGGGTAATCATCTTTCCATGTTTTTCTGAGCTTTGACAATTTCTATTCTGCATTTAAAAGAACATAGGATGGTACTATACATATTATTCTACAACTTGCATTTTTGTCTTGGGAATATATCCTGGATGGCCTTCTACCTCCTCCATAATATCTGAATATTACTCCATAATACAGATGCTCCAAGAAACAGTTCCAGTCCTTAAAAATGCACATCCATGTATACCTATCTCTACATCAAGAGTGCTTTTATTTCTGTAGGATAGATTCCCTGAGACCAGATTAATGAATCAAAGAGTAGATACAATTTAAATTTTAGGAGATACTGTCAATAAGTTACAGCAAATTTACACTCCCACCAAGTCTTTTCTCACACCTCAGTTAGTTAGTACCTGTGTTTTGTACTAATCTGATGGCAAAAAAGAGCTGTCTCATTGCTTTAATCTGCCATCTCTCACATTTAAGAGATTGAGTAACTTTTCATGTTTATTGATCATTTGCATTTCCTCTTGTGTGAATTAACTCTTCATACCCTTTGCCCATCTTCTTACTGGTTCTTGGTTTTTTCTTATTAATTTGTGGGACCTAGCATATATTAGGAATAGTGACGCCCAATTAAATGCTGTAAATATAACTGATAATTTTATCACACTCTCAAGACTGATAAGACTACTTTGAACAAAGGGAACAGGTATAATTAACTGAGGCTTCTAAGTAATACCATCAAATACTGTTCTATTAGAAAGTGCAGTGCAACAAAACACTGCAAGGAAATGGTAAATGTGTAAAGTTCAAATTTCAACGTACGCCCCCTTTTCCGTAACAGGTGTAAAGACTATTTCCTTAACTACTGTGAGATCAGCAACATTTTCCCAGCTGGGAGCTCACTTGTGCGAGAATCTAACCACGTCTCCGACGAAAGACAACCACAGGACTCTGGCGCGTAGTGGCACGAGCTGTAGCCCCCTTCACGGGACATTGACATGGCAGCTGCGTTGACACACCACGGATGGCCTCAAGGAGGCTGCACATGTCACCGACGGCCCAGGCGACACCCCGATGGTCCCCCGAGGTCGCACTGCGGGCGACGATCCCCACCTTCCCGGACCCTGTCCTCCCCGCCAGGGTCCTCGCGGGGCAACTGTCCCAATCGCGACAGGAGAGGCCACTGCACGCCCGGGTCGCAATGACAGGCACCTCGCCTGTGGTCCACCTCCTGAGGAAACCCACCCCAGGCTTCCAGGCACCCTTACCCAAGCTTCTGTCTCTCTTCCCTACTCATGGGCGCGGCCCCCGCCGTCCACACAGACGTGGCCGACACCAGGCAGAAGGCGGCCGTCGCCGCTACCAGGCTCCATGGCGCTCGCTGGGGGACCGAGGACCCACAGCCCCGGCCGCCGCCGGCTTCGCTCATGGCCCTGCGGTTCCGCGCACGCGCAGCGGCTACGCCCGGCCGGTGGGACACATTGCCGGACGCGGGTGGCAAGGGGGCTGCGAGCCGTGCCGAGGGCGGGATGCGGAGCAACGCAAGCGGTAGCCGTAGCCGAACTGCTTCCCGAAACCGCCGAGCCGGTCCCCAGCGCCAGCGCTGCCACCGCCCTCCGCCCTTAGCAGCCCGGAGCGCCTCCCCCAACTTTCCGGTGTCGTAGTCTAGGAAACCGCCTCCCCCAACGTTACTTCCGGGTAGGGCCCGGGGCATTGAGGCTCAGGACCAATGGGGACCAGATCGGAGAGGGGCTGGCTCCGGGGACAGGAGAGGGCATTGGCCGGGAGAAGTGAGACGTGGACAAAAGGCGGGACCTCTGGCTTCCGCCCTCCTCCGACCCGCGAACTTGCGACTCGAAGACTACAAGTCCCAGCGTGCGCTGCTTTCCCCGGCGGGCTAGCAATCAGACTCCGCCTGGCTAAATTTCCACCCTGGGTGGGCGCGCTGCACCCTGGGATGTGTGGTCTTCCGAGGGTCACAGGCGGTGACTAGGATCCCGCTTCCAGCGGCGTCTTGCAGCCAGTCCTACCTCTGGGGCTGTAGGCTTACGAGTCCTGGGGAACCTGTCAACTGTTTATCCCTCTTCCTGCGCTTGACGCTTCCCGGAGGGCTGGCCGAATGAGGCTCACACGTCCCCAGCTCTGTGCTACCCGCTTTCGGCAGTAGTGTTGGGGTAGCCTCTGCCCCGAGAGAAAGTACAAAACAGTAACAGCAAAAGTGAGTTGACCTTTGATGCCACGTGCTGAGTTTTGCTTGCGTTCTCTCATGCACTCTTCTCAACTCTCACAAGTAAGTATCACCATTCCCATTTTGCAAATGAGGAAACCGAGTCTGAAGAGGTTAGGTAACAAGTCCTCGTTACACTGCTGGATTAGACACCCAACAAACCTCTGTGACTCAGGAGTCCTTGCATGTAACCACATCCACAGGGATTAAAGAGAGCACGTACTTGATTAATAATAGTTCTCTAAAAACCTCAATGTAAGGAGAGTAGTGAGCTTGAAAGAAAATTTAATGAAGGAAATTGGAACTTGCAATTTATTTTGATCACTGAGTCCCACATTAACTATTGGTAAAATGAGTGGGTTCCTCTTGAAAAACCACATTGTATTTCTTGTGTGATAATTGAGTAGGTAGGTGCAGAGTTTAGGTGCGGATATGATCTCTGTGACCACAGGAAATCGCCTGCTGATCCCCTCAGCAGCGTTCAGCTGTATCTCTGGAAACTTTTGTTGATTTTGATCACTTTGCATCATATGCTTGGCTCTCAGACCGGCCATTCATGTGACACCAATGACTCTTCACTCCTCTCTTTCTTCAAACGCTGGTGTTCCTTGCATTTTAAGGTTTTCTTTTTGTCTTTTTTTCTCTTTGTACACTATCCTTTGGTGATTTCTTCCACTCATATGTATTCAGCCATCACATGCCTATGATTTCCATATCTGTCCTGATCTCTAGACCCACACTTCCACCTTCCTGATGGAAATTCCCTTCTCTGTGGCTCAAGGTAGCTCAAATGTAATATGTTCACTGTTTCAAATTAATGCCTTAGAATCATCTTCAACTCCTCCTCCTCCTTCATGGTCCACACCCACCCACTTGCCAAATTACATAGATTCTACTGCTATCACTACTGGCTGGCACTCCTACTTCTTCTTAGTTCAAACCTCATTACCTCCTTCCTGAACCATTGCAATGGTCTCCTAATTACTTCCCTGCCACCCTACTTTTCACAACACTGCTACCGGAGTTGGCATTTAAGGATATCCACAGACCCTCTGAACATGTCATCTCCCTTATACCCCTGCCCTGCCCTCAGATTCTATGTGATAACTAAAGAATTCTCATGTTATCCTCTGCTATCCCACCATTTTTGTAGGACACTCTTCCCATTGAGTTGGCTCAGATTTCATATCTACAAAACCCTTTCATAGCCTTACAACCAGTGGAAGTCATTCTCTCTGGGCGCCTGGATGGCTCAGGTGCTTGAGTGTCTGACTTAAGCTCAGGTCATGATCTCATAGGTTGGTGACATTGAGCCCCACATCAGACTCGCTGCTGAGGAGCAGCAGTGCGGAGCCTGCTTCAGATCCTCTGTCCCCCTCTCTCTCTGCCCTTCTCCCATTCATGCTCTTTCTCTCTCTCTCAAAATAAATAAATAAACTTAAAAAAAAAAAAAAGAGAGAGAGAGAGAGGTCATTCTCTCCCCTATTCTTTCATTGTATTTTATGTCTTTATGATTGTGTTTTTCACAGTCAGCCATGCCCACTAGATTATGACTGCTTGAAGGATATGGACTTCACCTTAATTATGTTCCAAAATTCAGCACTGTGCTTCTGCTGTTATAGATACTTAATAAGTGTTGAATATACTTGTTTCCATCTTTTTATCTTTTATGAAGGTTGTGAGAACACATGAGGTCATTTCTGTACAATATTAATTTTATTCCTTTTATGGACTTGCAACCCTATATGGGTTCCATCCTGGATCCTCTTTGGCAGCTTTAAGGATGAAGTTAGCTAAATAAATAATACCTGTGAATTGTTCTTGGCTCTGGCATAGAGAACATGACAAGCTAAAGGTCAATACCAACCATCCAGTATTTGAAAACTAGGAATGAAGAAAATAGAAAAATAGTCAATGACCTTCAGTTGTATGAAATGTAGTCAAGTCAATTATTTGTAGTAGATTATTGGCAGTAATTCAGTTTTCTTTATCTTCCTAATGTTCCAAGCCTTTATAAGAAGTCAAAAATTGACTAGTAACTATCATTAACAAAAATGTTCTCAGGAAGGAGTTCTGGCTTTTAATGTTTAGAATTTTCTGTTTTCCCCTCTTGACTCATTTATTTGTTTTCAAGCTAACACTACATTTTAAAAATGTCTAATGAGAACCCAGAACATATTTTTTGTTGACTTGCTAAATAATAATCATTTTTTCCTCCCTTACTGAAATTCAATTTCTAGCCAGTTGCTGAGTCCATTTTTCACTAATCTCTGCAAAACTGTGAGTAGAAAAGCTTATATGGCCTACACAGTATTGCAATTTATCATATGTAAGGTGGAGCCCATGGAAGTGAAAGAAAAATATGTTCACAAAGTGCATTTCAAAAGAGAATCCATTTTAACCTCATGATGGAAATAATCAAGATTCTTAGCTAATTGGCAGTTATGGACACTAGGAAAAATTTACATTCATTATTTTAAAACCTATACACATTATTTTATGATAAACACTTATGATAAAAAGGATATAGGATTTAAACAAGAGAAACCTTGGTGTGTTATACAGAGGGAAAAACACTGGTGTAAGACATTAAGGAGACTAAGGATAAGGACTTTAAAACAATATGGAAGAGACTTTAGATGTGTAAAGCCCATTAAAAATTGTAAGAAATCACACCAAAATAAAAAGCTTTTGCACAGCAAAGGAAACCATCAACAAAAGACAACCTACAGAATGGGAGAAGATATTTTTAACTGATGTATCCAATAAGGGGTTAATAACCAAAATATATAAAAAGATTATACAGTTCAACACCACATAATCCAATTAAAAGTGGGCAGAGGACATGAATAGACATTTTTCTGAAAAAGTCGTACAGATGGCCAACAAGTACATGAAGAGGTGTTCGACATCACTAATCATCAGGAAAATGCAAATCAAAACCATAATTAGATACCACCTTACACCTGTTAGAATAGCTAGACTCTAAAGGATAAATAACAAGTATTGGCAAGAATGGGGAAAGAAAAGAGCTGTTGGTGGGAATACCAGCCGGTGCAGTCATGGTGGAAAACAGTATGGAGGTTCCTCAAAAAAATAAAAATAGAACCATCATATCATCCAGTAATTCAATTACTGGGTAGTTACCCAAAGGAAATGAAAACACTAATTCAACAAGATACATGCACACCTATGTTTATTGCAGCATTATTTACAATAGCCAAAATATGGAAGCCCAAATGTCTATCCATAGAGGAATGGATAAAGAAGATGTTGCAACAACATGGATTGATCTAGAGGGTATAATGCTAAGTGAAAGAAGTAAATTTGTCTCAGAGACAAATACATGATTTCATTCATGTGGATTTTAAGAAACAGAACAAACGAACAGAGAAAAAAGGAGACAAACAAAAAACTAGACTCTTAAATATAGAGAACAACCTGGTGGTTGCCACAGGCAGTTTGGGAGGATGGATAAACTAGGTGAAAGGGATTACAGTACACTTATCTTGATGAGCACCGAGTAATGTGTGGAATTGTCGAATCATTATAATGTATACCTGAAACTAATATAACACTGTGTTAATTGTGCTTGAATTAAAAAAATAAAGCTGCCAAAGCAAATGGTTAGAAATAAGAGCCATTTATAAAATGCCCTTTTATCAGTTAAGAGTTTGTTTGCACAACCTTGTAGCTTATGTAAATATGTATGCTCACCTGTGTTCTCTTTACTTTCTTCCCGGATGGATCAGGACTTAGGGAGGGGCAGGAGAATCCTGGTTAGAATCCTATGGATTCACAAACACAAGGGAGGGGCTCCACTTCAATATCACTGCTCGGAAATAGTCCCAGGAGGCTGTAAGCAGCTGTGTGAGACTGACCATACAGCGGCAGTTGCCCCTAAATGACTTGAATTCTTTAGTACTACAGATCTAGTTACTCTGAAAACTCTAGTGTGGAATTTGGGAGTAGTGATTTTGTCATTCTTCAAATTGCTTTTCCTCTTATTTGATAGCGTGTGGAATTTACAGAACACTTCTGGAGGACCCAATATTACAAACTTTAAATAAAGATGGGACTTATTCTACATTCACAACTAGGGACTTTAAGGCCCTAGAAAGACTACTTAATGAAAAAGATAGTGAATGTTGTGGGCTGACTTCCGGCTTGGCTGTCTGACTTACCCAGATTCCAAGAAAGAGAATGGGAAATGCGAATGATTCATTGCTGCTAAAGATGTCCCCAGGGCTTTTATCACCTCTCAATCATGATTCAAGATCTTAAAAATCACTTCAGCTTCAGATAATTATCTTATTTCTCTCAATGACACCTGCACCAGGTCTCTTAGGCAAGAGATTTTGCTCCTACATAATGTTTTTTTTAAATGTCTATTTATTTTGAGGGGGGAGTAGAGAGAGAGGGAGAGATTCTGCACTGTCAGTGCAGACCCCAGGTGGGCTTGATCCCACGAACCCTGAGATCATGGCCCGAGCCAAAATCAAGAGTCAGACACTTAACCAACTGAGCCACCCAGGTGCCCCATTCCTATATCATGTTTAATGTTAAGCTCACGCTTGTGGTTGGGTGTTTCATTTTGTAGCCATTTTCCATTTACTTCCACATATCAATCAGCAACAGAGCCAAGTTACGTGGCTCTTCACAAGCAAGTGCATCTTGTCGGTGGCCTCTCTCTTAAATCCCCTTGTATCACCAACACGGTTCCCACTTTATATTTTAGTCTGGCCACAGAGGTTTAAGTCTGCACCGTTCCACAACATTTGAATGGTGCTGACTTGACATGGTGGCCAAGAAAAATGGCTCTGAGCCAGCTCTGCTACTTATTGGCCACGTTATCTTAAGCAAGTTACTGAATGCCTTTGTGCCTTGGTTTCCTTCTTTATGAGAATAAGAATAGTACCTGCCTTCCAGCATTCTTAAAAGGAGTGAATGGTTTACTTGTTGTAACACTTTCCTCCTAGGGGTGTTGTGCAAGAGGTGAGATGCTGTGTGTAAAATACTTAGCACAGTTTGAAAGAGCTCAGTAAACAATAGCTGGTCATTATGGAGTGGAAAGGAAAAATTGCCATTGGTGAGAGCAGGAGTCGGGGGTAGGTGCAGTGGCTCCCTAGCCTGTAGGATCATGATTCTACTCAGCCCTGAATCCTGTCCACTTCCTTTGCTTGCTGACCACATACTGTTACTGCAGCCTCCCCGTCCAAAAATGTGAGCCCTCCTAGACATGCACCTCGAGAGACCTTCGAATTCATGTGTGTTTTCTGCCATGGAGACCTTGTACAAGCTATAGAGCCTTATCCATGTTTTAGAGTAAACATACATACGAACGCAATGTACTTTTCTTCCCCTCTTAAAATTAAAAGTGGCCTCATCTGTAAGCCATTTGAAGTTACAGAGGTGGAATAGACTTTGGAAATCTTTTCAGTTTTTTGGGTGACTTCGTTCTGTTTTTTACTTTGTTTTTACAAAAATGCATTTTCCCTCCAACCTCCGTAGGATTTAAAAGATACTCAGTTGGATTTATGCTAATTTAACTATATATGAAATTGAGGATCAAAGTGAAAGATGCCCATTTGAATGGGTCAAAAACATTAGGTAGAGCAATCTTAGTATTCTGACACTCAAGAATTAAAAGTTAGCTATTTCTGTAGTGATGCTGATATTACACATTATCCAAATCTGACATTATCACCTTCTAGAAACTCCATTTGCATATATAGATATACATGTAGAAAATTTATACACACTGTGAGAAGTGAGATGAATCATTTTCAGAAATGCCAAATGAAAGCTGTGCTGTCTATTTAACAATAGGTTTATAACCTATTGGGAATATGTGCAAGCCCCAACACACACACACAGTGGAGTCCTAAACCCTAAGACACTTCACTTCCTGGTTCTTCATCCCCCCCCCCCCCTTCATTTCGCAGGCTTATTTGGGGGGGGGGGGAGGGGCTTTGCAATGAGCATGCGCCAAAGAACTGAAGTCTCTGTGTCACGGAGGAATGTATATTTGTTCCAGTTAGATTACTTTTTGCCTTACGTGGGCATAGGCAACCTCCAGGCCAGGCTGTAAACTCTGTAGCACTCAGTCAATGAGGAATCAGGGGAGGGACTCACATGCTAGGAGATAAATTGCCTGCTGTAACTGCCCCCAGTGTGCCTGTCCATCAGACACCCACTCTTGCGAGGATGTTGATTAAAGGGGTTCACTGTGCTCTGAGTCTCTGTGTCCCTCCTTTGATGGGGTCAGTGGGCTTATTTCTCACACATACTTAATACTGCCTTTTCAGGCTTTCTTCCTCCCATCCCGTAATCCTCAGACAGAGTGATCCAAATTTGTCAAACCTCATCATTTGTTAACTTCAGAAGTGTGCCTTTCCATTGAGATAAATGTTGACAGTTCTTAAATATTTAAAGTGTATTTATTTTTGAAAGAGAGAGTACATGTGCATGCGCCTGAGAGGGAGAGAGGCAATGGAGTGGGTGAGAGAGAGAATCCCAAGGACTAATAGCATAGAGCCTGATGAGGGGCTCGAACTCACAAACTGGGAGATTGTGATCTGAGCAGAAATCAAGAGTTGGATGCTTAACCCACTGAGCCACCCAGGCCCCAATAGTTCTTAAATATTTAAAATTAACTATTTCCTGGCTTTCTTCTCCAGCATAAAGTTGTATGAAAATAATGTTTTATTTGGTTCTTCTCCAAATGTATTGAAAGATTTTGTACTTTTTTTTTGTTGTGCTTTTGTTTCTTGGTTTTTAGTTTTTCTTCTTTTCACAAGCGGAGCTTTTAGTAGTTTAGGTGATAAGCCAAGGGGAGGGAAATTTTGCCATGGGAGAAAAGTAGAAAAAACAGTTCTTAGTTTCTTTGCAGATCAATTTCCTTGTGGTATTTGAAAATCAGTCTACAATCTCCAATACACATGATTGTACTTAAAACTTGGAGAGATGTGGTTTTAGGTATCCCTACCCTCTTGAGCACATTTTCATGGCACCAGGCAATGAGTCAAACACATCTGCATTGTGCAAGGAAATGTACTATTGTTAGTCTATTGCTAATGATTAATAGACATTATTATTATTATTATTTATAGAACTAGTTCTTAAGTAAATACTAACTTCAGAACCTTCCCAGCCCTTCTTTGCAGGCTTGTGCTTAATTTTAGTACCCTACAGTATTGCCTAATGTTTTTTTTCTGGTTTTCCTCCATGTCACCTCACATCACTTCGGTTTCCTTCCTCCTATTCCTCTTCATCTGACACGGGCATCTATGTGCACACACACACACATACACACATTTGCTTTGTACCCACTCCTGAGCATTGAACTTAAAATCACATGATTTGAGTCTTAGACCTGGATCTGCCATTTACCATTCTATGCAAGTCAGTTCCTCTAACACTTGTTTTTTGTTTTTGTTTTTGTTTTTGTTTTTGTTTTCATTCCAATTGGCCAACAGAAGTGGACAGAAGATCCAAATGTAGAGTCACATTAGTGGTTAAAAACATGATTAAATATTTTAATCATGCATAATTACCGGTTTATTTATTTATTTATTTATTTATTTATTTATTGGTAGATAGTGATTGCAGCCAAATTATAGGAATTGGGATAAAAATGAACTATTCTCCAACAACCTCATAACCAGTTTTTATTATTAAACCAATCTCAGTCCAATTTCTGTCATACTTACGGACATTTATTAAACAAACAGTTAGCAAGCATCAACAGTTAACACATACCACCTGTTCTGTGAGTTTGATGACATGCCGGTCTCTTTCCGTTTAGGAACTGTAGTCATAACCTTGCATGAAAGGTTCACTGCAGGAGGATGAACAATATTCCAGAACCAGGGTTCTGTCACCCTTCCAGGAAGCACCAGACAACTGGAAGTCCTCCGTCCCACACACTGTCCCTACTGGTCCAGCTTCTTACCAACGTGTTCATAAAAGCATGGGAGTACCTCTGAAATATGTTAGCCAGTCCACACATCTTGAAAATCATAAATTCTATCAGTGAGAGCCTATTTCTTTTTCTTCTTTATTTTTTTTTAATGTTTGTCTATTTTTGAGAGAGAGAGATAGAGCATGAGCAGGGGAGGGGCAGAGAGAGAGAGGGAGACACAGAATCTGAAGCAGGCTCCAGGCTCTGAGCTGTCAGCACAGAGCCTGACGCAGGGCTCGAACCCCCAAACCGCATTATCCTGAGCTGAAGTTGCTTAACCAACTGAGCCACTATGGGAGTCTATTTCTAATGTCCTTTATTATGGCTAACAAACCACTAATTCCAACAATGAAAAATTCATTTTTGACACTTGTTATAGTAAATAAAATGATCTTTAGTCTGCATTCAGATAAGTTGGAAAGATGTGCTTGTAGTACCTACATCCTGCTGAGACCCCTTAGCTGCCATCCTGGAGTGGGAATTTCTTTTTCTTTTTCTTTTTCTTTTTTTAGTTTATTTATTTCTTTGGTGCGGGGAGGGGGAAGAGAGAGAGAATTCCAAGCCGGCTCCACGCACAGAGTGCAAAGCCTGACATGGGGCTCTGTTTCCTGAACCATGAGATCATGACCTGAGGCAAAATCAAGAGTCAGACACTCAACCGACTAAGTCGGGTGCCCCTGGAGTGGGAATTTCTGATTGGGACAACTGATTGCACCCCTAGTGTAACTTAACCTGATCCATTTATAATATCATACTGTCTATTGTGAAGAATTTTAAGGTATACATGGCAAACATTATCTTGATAATACTTACAAAGGATACATAATATGTCAGGCACTTCCCCCTCTCCCTCAACATTTGAGAATTGTTATCTTTCTTTTGCAGATGCAGAAAATGAAGTTCAAAGAGGTTTATCACTTTGCACATGTCAAAGTAGGAAATTGGCACAGTCAAGATTTGGATAGAAGGCCAGATCATTTCTACCATAAATTCTGGTTTTGCTTGTGACAGTCTTGATTTACACTGTCCTATTATCCTGAGTAGTGCCCCCTTTCATTTTCAAAAATGTCTCAATATAAATGATAAATTATATGGGGCACCTGGGTGGCTCAGTTGGCCTTAACCATCTGACTTTGGCTCAGGTCACAGCCTCACAGTCTGTGAGTTCGAGCCCCGCATCGGGCTCTCTGCTCTCAGCACAGAACCTGCTTCTGATCCTCCGTCCCCCCTGTCTCTCTGCCTCTCGCCTGCTCACATGTGCTCTCCCTCTCTCAAAAATAAATAAACATTAAAAAAAATAAAACCCAAACCACATTACATCACCTCAAAAATCCAAGGACCTCATCCCCAACCTATGTCAGATTCTAACAGATAAATGAACACACCACAGCAAGTTCTAGCCTGGCTTCTTGTACCACCACGCTATTTTGAATAAAAGGAAGAAAAAAACAGTATAATTAGGTGGTACAATTCAAGAAAAGAAAGTCCTGCTAACAGGAAATACAAGTCTCCTCCTTTGCTAAGAAAAATGTAATAATGAGTCACCAAGAAATTGGACAGACTAATCAGTTATAGAATACAATGAAAATTATAGGAAGAAGAATAAGACCGATATTGAAATTAAGCTATATTTTCAACCATGTTTGCCCACGAACCTTCATATTGACTAAGTTTGGTGTCTGTTTTGTCTTGTTTCCATTCATACTTACTCTGAAACACTAAGGGGAAAACAATTTTTGCACCCACATTTTACCACTTTGGTAAAATACAATATAAAAATCACACCCTTGGTGTAAAGTTACATTTACCAGTCAGTTATGGAAACTAAAAAGCACTTCTCTAGGATGCACTGAAAATTTTTTCAAAGAGCATTCCTTTTTTAGGCAAAACAAAATTTCTGTCACTGCCATGACCTTTTCCTGAAATGATAAAGACAGCTGCCTGTGGACGTGTATGGGTTGAGAAATGCTGGCCTTTTCTCGTGTGAGGGTTCACAGTGGCAGAGACACGTCATGTGACCCAGGAAGGAGCAGGCCCCCAGGACTAAGAAGTGCTCTTGTGTGAGGCAAAGGCAGCTCTGTCACTCATCATCCCACGACTGGGTGGACTATCAGAGCCTCTTATTTTGATGTTTTGTGTGGCCCCCTCTCTGACATGTTCTATTCTTTGGAGCTTCTGTACCAAGTTAAGTTGCAGCCACCCTCTCTTCCCACCTCTGACATTGCCTGAGGCTTCCCCAATAGGGGGCTGTCAGCAGTAATGGGCACCAATGGCACAGTGAGAACATTTGAGGAGGCCCACAAGTCGACCTAGACAATCTGGAATTTTCTGATTAACTCTTTGCATTGTGCCTTAGATTTGGTTAGATCCAGTCTCTTTCTTTAAATTCCAGAAAGTATTTTTTACTGGGGACAGAGTGAGAGGATGGTAAAATCTGTTGGCTTGTTCTTGGGAAGGCAAGTAAGTCTTTTGAGTAGGGAATGCTAAAAAGGATAAAACACTATTTGTGTGAAACTTAAACCTTTTCGTTTACAATAAAATGTGTTCCAACTCTTACCTACATCTTGAAAATACCTGATAAGCATTTGTGGTGTCATGGAAAATGTGGGGATCATAGGAATGTTTTAAGCTGGAAAGATAGGAGAGATGTTATCTATATCATGTTGTCTAAGAAGAAAATTCCATTCTTTCCTAATCTAATCACAGCTCCCCTTATTCTTGTTAAAATTGTAAGAAAATGAAGGCTAGTGTCTAATGAATTCTAACACCATTCTAGGTGCCTTATGTGTGTACATTATTTTTCATCCTTTTAAAAAATTCCGGGAAGTAAGTCCTATTAAGATTCTCATTTTCCAGATGAAGGAAGTGAAGCACCAAGGGGTCCTCAGCCTCCCAGCCATTGAATGGCAAAGCCAGGATTTGAACCCACACAGTCTGGCTCTGGAGGCTGCATTCAACCAGCCAATACCTTCCCTCATAAATTACTATCTAAGATGGGTTAACATGTTCCCAACTATCTTATAGTACTAAAACAAACATCTGTAACTTAAATATTATGCTGCTGTCATATTGGAAAATATCACAAACTTCTTAACATCACTTGTAACAAGATTTACTCAACTTTATAGGATTTATTTGATGTTACCTTTAAATGAGTTTTTTGGTTTTTTTTTAACTGGAAAGCATTCATTGACTCAGTATTTAATGTTCTCCTTCCAGATATAAAGCACAGAGTCTGTGGGGGGAGAAAATCTTTCTGATAAGAGGTAAGATATGCACACAAATCATCATAAAATAAAGGGGAAAATAAATGCCATCAGAGAAAAGCAAATAAAGAGCTATGGGAATTCAGGAAGGGAAAGATGCCAGATTTAATGACCTTAAACTCCAAAGAGCAGCCCATCTTCTTGAGTTTCCATTATCACAGCTACTGTGTATGAACTATGATGACGTCTTTGAAGGCATAATAAGGAGCAGTATTATTAATTAGATAAGAATTAGAGAGCTGTTATTAATGAGAATTAGAGAAGTTATTAGTGATTTAGCATTTCTTGGTCATGAGGTAAGATTAATTGAACTTCAGTAAAAATTTATCCCACTTAATATACTCTGACTACTCTTTTCTGACAAATCATGTTCCTCATTTCCCTGAAAATATTGTTAAAATAGAATCCTGAATGAAATCAGTGCCTAACACAGTGCCTTGTACTAAAAGGTACTTAATAAATACACATTCACTTGTTTGATGACTACTTATTTAAACCTGCCTTTAGCCCTGTGTGCACATTTGAGCATAAACTTTAGTACACATCATTCTCAATAGTTATTCTCTTTTTTCTCCAGCATACTTGATCTATCTTTCCATTTATTCATTAGTCATTCAACAAATGTTTTTTTTTCAGAAGTAGTAATCTGGATTGATGCTTTTATTTCTTTACAACTTGGACAATTTATTGGAATGTGGTGCCACTCACCAAGATGGAAACCAGAGGATGAAGGACAGCTGAAGAGAAGGGGGATAGATGATAAGTTCATTTGGGACATGATAAGTTTGAATGGAAGGTGCCTGTTTGACATCCAAGTGAGGAATACAATAAGCAGCCAGATGTGTGGGTCTGGAGGGAGAGAGAGAGACAGAGACAGAGAGAAAGAGAGAGATCCCGGTTAAGTATAAAAGGGAGTTATTAAGCACCATGGGAGGAAGTTAAAGCCATGGAAAAATTGTTCTTAATCTCAGGGGTAAGAACCCTTTGAGAATCTACCAGTTGTCTCAGTACGTCCATGTAATCCTAAAATTATATGTGACAAGTCCTCCCCCTAGAATGTATTGCAGCACAATATCCGAGAGGTTCATGACTCCAGAAAGGCTAAGAATGATAGGTGACAAGAGAAGTTTCAGGAAGGAACGTTGGGGATCTCCAAAATAAGAAGTGGAAGAAGAGTAGCAAAGAAAAGAAAGCCAGAAAGCAAACCACAGGTGAGTCACTGAAGTCAAAGGATGAGAAAGTTGGAAGGAAGGAGTAGTTAATAGTGCCCCATGCTGCAGAAAGCACTGAAAGGTCCTTATCTCACTAGCAAATTCCCTAAGGTGGGTTCTGTTGCAGTGGATATTCAGCAAATGTTTACAGAAAAATTATATCCATTAAATAACTTGAGAGGAGTGAGGTAAAATTAATAAAGTGATATGCCAGTGGCAGATGTAATTAGGTTTGCCTTTACATTAACAAGTGAAACACACAGGCAGTTAGACAGTAGCACTAGTTAGGTCATCTTATAAAGTCTCCCTAGCAGGCTTCTCTATGGTAGAAAATGGTTCACCAGCATCACTTAAACCTTCCCATTGGCCTGAAAGGGAAGGAGAGGGAAGAGGGGAAGCAGTTTCCTTTATAAAGGATGTGACCAGGAAGGTGCACACCTCACTGATGCTCACATCTCATCGGAAAGGAATTAATCAATTGGTCACACCTAGCTGCAAGGAAGGCTGAGATTTTTTGCTTGTAAACTGGGCAGCCATGTGTCCAGATTAAATCCAAGAGATTGTACAACTAGAAAGGAGAAGAGGCTAACAAATATTGGGAAGTCTAGCTTTGGTGTTTTTACAGTCATGATCACACTTCTACTGAAGATGCAACTATGAGTTTTGAAATATTTATGGATTCCTAAAATGGGTTAACTGGAAAATCTGTTCCATTTTACTTTTAATTTTTCTTATTACATATAACTTATCAAACTCCTTTTTTAAAAATTTTATTTATTTATTTACATATTTGTTTATTTTCAAAAGTTTTATCTATTTCTTTTGAGGGAGAGAGAGAGAGTATCCCAAGCAAGCTCCATGCTCAGCACGGAGCCTGACATGGGGATCGACTCCACTCTGGGATCATGACCCAATGTGAATCAAGAGTCACAGGCTTAACCGACTGAGCCATCCAGGTGCTCCTTAATTTTTTTAATTTAAATTCAAGTTAGTTAACATATAGTGTAGTATTGGTTTCAGGAGTAGAATTTAGTGATTCATCATTTACATATAACACCCAGCGCTCATCCCAACAAGTGGCCTCCTTAATGCCCATCACCCATGTAGCCCACCCCCCTACCCACCTCCCCTCAACAACCCTGTTTGTTCTCCATGTTTAAGAGTCTTAAATTTTTATCTTATTTTTTGTCTGTTTTTATCTTATCTTTCTTTCCCTTCTCCTATGGTCATCTGCTTTGTTTCTTAAATTCCATATATGAGAGAAATCATACGATATTTGTCTTTTTCTTAGCATAATGCACTCTAGTTCCATGTACATTGTTGCAAATGGCAAGATTTCATTCTTTGTGATTGCTAAGTAATATTCCATCACATATATATATATATATATATATATATATATATATATATATATATATATATACACACACCACATCTTCTTTATCCATTTGTCAGTTGATAGACATTTGGGCTCTTTCTGTAATTTGGCTATTGTTGATAGCGCTGCTATCAACATTGGGGTGCATGTGCCCCTTCGAATCAGTATTTTTGTATCCTTTGGATAAATACCTAGTAGCATAATTGCTGGGTCATAGGAGAGCTCTATTTTTAATTTTTGAGGAACTTCCATACTGTTTTCCAATGTGACTGCTCAGTTTGCATTCCTACCAACAGAGCGAAAGCGTTCCCCACCTATAAAATTCCTAAAAGCTATAAATAAGTAATAGGATCTCTTTGGAGAGTGTTAAAACACATCATTATTTTGACCAAGCTTTGGGGGAATTTTACAGTTATAGAGGTAGCCCAGTTTATGACTTTATCCTTTCTCCTCTGGGTAAGATGCATAGAGATAATGTGTCACTGGAAATATTACAAAGCAGCTTCCCTTGAGACTACTTCAATCCCATGGTGATAAGCCACAACTAGTAAACGGTAAAAGCTGTACTACAGTTGTCCCTTCTTATCCATGGGAGATATGTTCCAAGACACCCGGTGGATGCCTGAAAACCTGGATAGGACCAAACCCTATATGTACTATTTATTTGATACACACATACCTGTGATGAAATTTAATTTATAGGTTGGTCACAGTAAAAGATTAACAACAATAATAAAATAGAACAATTATAATAATCATACTGTAATAAAAGTTATGTGAATGTGGTCTCCCTCTCCCTCTCTCTCTCCCTCTGTCTTCTTCAAAATGTCTTATTGTACTGTACTCACCTTTCTTTTTGTGATGTGAGATGGTAAAATGTCTATGTGATGAGATGAAGTGAGGGGAATGAGCCAGGCATTGTAATACAGCATTGGGCTACTGTCAACCTTCTGACCATACAACAGAAGGAGGATCATCTGCTCTGGACAGTGGTTGACCACAGGTGACTGAAACCACAAGAAATGAAACCACAGACAGGAGCTACTACTGTATCGGTAATTGCGGTTGCTCCTGGAATAAAAGAATGGATAAAATAGCAAAATATAATAGGATTAACATTAACGTACTAGAGGGTTGTTATTTACTGTTTTACTTTTGGAACGGTGGAGTGTTAGAAGTTCATAAGGAAACTTAGTGCTTTGCAAAGTTATTTAATTTACTTAATGCTAGATTTTGGTGAGAAAGCAGGGAAATTATGAGAGCAATCACCCAAGGAAGTGTGAATGTTCACCAGTTAAACAGAAGTGTTTTCCAATCACTTCCATTCCTCTAGTATGCCAGGGAAGCTGGATTTTGGAAACCATTTGTGTGCATTTATGAAGTTGGTTCTTTTTTTTTTTTAACTCCCAGAAATCTGATCTGTGTTTTCATTAATGGCATATTCTAGAACTGTGCTGTTCAATATGGTAGCCACTAGCCACATGTGGTTATTGAGCACCTGAAATATGGTTACTTCATAAATGTAAGTATATACTGGATTTAAAAGAGTTATTATGAAAATATAATGTAGAATATCTGATGATTTTTAACATTGATTACATGTTTATGTGATAATATTTTAGATGTGTTAAAATATATTATGAACACTAATTTTGCCTGTTTTTACTTTCATTAATGTGATAACTAGAAATTTTTAATTACATTCTGACTCATATCATATTTCTGTTGGATGGTGCTGATTTAGAAGCTGCATAGGAGAGGGGTGCCTGGATGGCTCAGTTGGTTAAGCATCTGACTTTGGCTCAGGTCATGATTTCAGGGCTCATGAGTTTGAGCCCCACGTCAGGCTCTGTGCTGACAGCTCAGAGCCTGGAGCCTGCTTCAGATTCTGTGTCTCAGTCTCTCTCTGCCCCTCCCCTGCTTCCACTCTGTCTCTCTGTCTCTCTGTCTCAAAAATAAACATTAAAAAAATTTTTTTTAATGTAGTTGCAAAAACAAAACAAAACAAAGCAAAAAAGGCCCTCTTTTTCCAGGCTTGAATTGACCTATTTTATGGCACATAATCCTAATCAAAAATTTACAGAGTTTTAAACCTCTAAGAGTTTTTTAACCTCTCCACTCTGTACTCTCTCATACCCCAAATCAATGCAAGGACACTGATAGTGTATCCCAGAGTCACTGATATTGGGTTGAAAAATTTCTAATGATGGATGTCTTTAATACTCTGTGTGATGATCTTTTCCATTTATGGACAGTCTCAACTATTAGAAACCCTTTATAGTGGGAAGAAATTTGGCTCTCTGTACTTTCAATTTCTAAGACTTTTTCCTTTAGCATAATTAAAATATATCAAATGCTTCTTGCCATATGAGTCTTACCATTTAATGCAACTTAAAAACTTCCAGGTACTGTGTAAGGAACTTCACAGCTATCATGCTCTCTCATCTAACCTCAGTTCAAGTCTGCTCCTCCCCAGGGCAAACAGAATAATTCCTGTTCCTCTTCCTTGTTTGACACATTTCTCATTTGTCAATAGAAGCTCTTTTATCAAATATTCGTTCTCCAAAACTCTGAAAATACAATTTATGGATAAAAGCAAGAGTTACTTTAAGATGAAAATATTCACTAAGAACTGACCTCTGAAAAAGTTAGTCTGCACGCAAATATCATTTTTAGTTTAATACCAGTGTCTCTAGAATACAGTAAGTTCTTTGAGAAAGAGTGATTTAAATACCAAAGGATTGAAAAGTACCAGGAGAAATTTGATGAAGCCCTTCAAAGGATGATTTTTTATGATAGTGGAGCAAAATTCATATGATGTGGATTGTCTCATACTGCCAAACAACTTTTTGTCAGGAAAGTTTTTACAAGCAAAAAACACCACCACACTTGTATGATAGGTATGGCCTATCACATGGCCCAAAGGTTAGATGAATGAACACATCAGGGAATATCTAGGACTGTAAAATTTATAACCTGGAAAATAGGATCCTGTATATTCTTGAAATTCTATTACACCTTTTCAATTCTGTATCCTACAATTTCGAGAAGAAAAATCCCAAATCATTACCCTTTTCTCCCTTCCCTCTTGTATCCTCTTGATGTTTTTAAGTACCTTATGGTACCTTAAAAGGCCTTTGTAGTGATTTGAATGATGGCCCCCAAAAGATACGTCTGTGTTTCACCCCTGTAACCTTTGAATGTGATCTTGTTTGGAGATAGGGTCTTTTCAGATGTAATTATGGATCTCAAGGTGCAATTATCTGGGTGGCCCTAAAGCCAATGACAAATGTCTTTATAAGAAACAGAAGGGAAGACTGAAGCAGAGATTACAGTTAGGCAGGCACAAGCCAAAAGCACCACCAGAAGCTGGAGGAGGCAGGGAAGGATTTGCCCCCAGGTGGCAGTACAGGTGGAGAAAGATGGAGTGATGACTTTTGGGTTCTGTAGTTTTGAAGAGACAGTTCAATAGACTTGTCAATTCTCCTCTTTTTTTGCCTAAGCTAGTGTGGGTAGGGTTTTGTTACTTGTCTCCAAATAGCTTTGACTGAGACAAGAAGATTAGCACTTGGTAACTAACATCTTATTGGTGCATCTGAAGTACAGAGAGAGGGGCACCTGGCTGGCTCAGTTGGAGGAGCATGCAACTCTTGATCTGTGGGTCATGGGTATAAGTAAATTTAAAAGGTAAACAATAAAGAAATATATATAGGGGCACCTGGGCGGCTCAGTCAGTTAGGCGTCTGACTTCGGCTCAGGTCACAGTCTCATGGTTCGTGAGTTTGAGCCCTGTGTCGGGCTCTGTGCTGACAGCTCAGAGCCTGGAGCCTGCTTCGGATTCTGTGTCTCCTTCTCTCTGCCCCTCTCTCTCTCTCTCCCTCTCTCTCTCAAAAATAAACACTAAAAAAAAATTTAAAAAAAGAAATATATATATATGTATGTATGTGTATATGTGTGTGTGTGTGCATACATTTATATATGTATGTATACTTTTCTTACAGACGGAAAAGTACTGTGAAACAAATCTAAGCTAAGGCCTAGGGATGGGAGTCAAAAGTCCAGGTAAATAACAGAGGAGAAGAAAATGAACTTTACAATCTCACAATCAACTTCCACCTTAGCAGTAGTTTAGTAAGAGGTAGGCATGAAATTTAGTGCATAATCCTTGTTCTCAAGGATTTTACTATAACACTGCTGATCTGGAACTAATATTTTTCCCAAATAGATTCCTTTTTTAATGTTTTATTTATTTTTGAGAGAGCGCAAGTGGGGGAGGGGCAGAGAGAAAGAGGCACAGAGGATCTGAAGCAGGCTCTGAGCTGACAGCAGCTAGCCCGATGTGGGGCTTGAACTCATGAACCACAAGATCATGACCTGAGCCAAAGTCGGACACTTAACCGAATGAGCCACACAGGTGCCCCCCGAATAGATTCTTGATGGCAGCTATGTATAATTTATAAAGGGTCACCTGTTTTAAATAAGTGGAACAAAGTTAACTACTTCCAGGATAACTATTACATAACTAGGAGTGAAAAAAATATTTAAAGGAGTGGCTCTCCCATTTTTATGGGTTTACTAAATTTTAAAGAGTAATTATGAGATTGTCTTGTTCACGCAGATGTGTTTAAAATTCTCTGTGTTCATGTATTTAACCTCATCCCCTTCAGAGACTCTATCAACTTTATCTTCAGGTACTTTTTACCCACTGAGAGACTTTCCATCTGTGGTTTTGATCTTGAAACCACTATTTTTCAGAGAATCAAAAAGGACCCGTTTACACATCAAGGGTTATTCAGGCTTTTCAGACTTCAGATAATAGCCATATGCTGTGTTTTTCACAGTGTGTCATGTTGTGCTTTAATGAGTGTGATCTCTTTTTGTATTTGGAATTACTTAAGGCATATCAAGCAAGCAGTAATGGGCTTAAATAAATTAAGTTGTCTTTCATGTTAGACCTCTTGGGGGATTCCTCAGTACTATATGGCTGAAAATAGAACCTAGATGTTCCTAACTCCCCACCAGGAAGTCCGTTAGATCTTGCTGTGCTCAGGTGTTTGGCCCTCCATGATGGGAAGAAAGTGCCAGCAAGGTGATCTGACAGATGCCAGGGCATCACCACAGGAGTTATGGTGAAGAAGATTTGAATCGAGATCAGAACCTCAAAGAAGCAGCAGAGCCCTTCAGAACAGTACTCATCAAATGGTTATTTTAGGGGATAGTTTTAACTTGACAAAGGTTTCTTGTGAATTTTTCCCTTTTGTTTATATATCACTCCCTATTATACACTGTTGTTAACAAAGGATACACCCAAAGAATCCCTTAACTTACAGGACTCTAGAAAAAGAGGATCCTTTTGCCCAATTTAAATTAAAATTTAAAATATTTTTAAACATTCATGTTTTCCTGATTTGACAGTAATATATCTTCACTGTGGAACATGAGGGTCAGGGTGGAGGATACAAAGAATAATAATAAACATTTAAAATCCCATCAGCCCAAGCCACTGTTTTCATTTCAGCCAAATTTCTTTCAAGCTTTTTTTTTTTTTTTTTTTTTTTTGCCTATGCATATGTATGTAATCTTCTTGAGGTTTTAAAAAAAGTTCAAAACCATGGCTAAGCCTTTTCCACATTATTGCAAACTATTTGTAAACAATCCTTTCCAAGGTTGGTACACCTATATACGTTAAGAATAGAATAGCTCAGCTGAGAGAATATTTAAATGGTTCTTCTTGGTGTTTTGAAGTTCAGTGCAGCTATGAGTTTGGAGACCTGCAGATGGAGAGAACAATCCTTTCTCCTCTCTCTTCTTCCTGCAGTTTAAATGGAGACTAAATCTGCTTTATTAGCTGAATGATGTAGGCTGTACCTTGTTGTGGAGCTTCTTGCCAGAGATGATGGTGTTCATCTTTTCCATGTGCTTGTGGTATGGAAGTAATTGCCAGGCACAAGTCACATTTCTCAATGATGGTCTAAGCTACCATATTCATGATGGGGTATTAGCTCGTGTTGGTAATTACCCGGCCAGAAACATAATTTTATTGTATTTTATTTATTTATTTTTAAATTTTTATTTGCTTTTGAGAGAGAGACAGAGAGACAGAGTGTGAGCAGGGAAGGGGCAGAGAGAGAGGGAGACACAGAATCCGAGGCATGCTCCAGACTCTGAGCTGTCAGCACAGAGCTCTACGTGGGGCTTGAACCCACGAACTGTGAGATCATGACCTGGGCCTCAGTCAGATGCTTAACCGACTGAGCCACTTAGGCACCCCCAGAAACATAATTTTCATGACTGTTCTATCAGTCCGGCTTCTTGGCTACCACTCTACCTAATTAATTAAAAATTTAAATATGATTAATAATATAGTAACATTGTTTGGTGACAGATGGTGACTATACTTATCACAGTGAGCACTGAGTAATGTATAGAATTGTTGAATCAATGTTGTACACCTACAACTAATATAACTTATGTTAATTATACCTCAACAAAAAATAAGTACAATTTAAGAGCCACGTCACATTAAAAAAAAAGAGAGAAGAATTTGGGGATATTTATTCTGGGAAGTGATATCAGTTGTTTGGAGATTTGAAATCTGTCATGAGGAAAAGAGCTTAGAATACTGCATATAGCCCTGATGGACTGAATGGGCCCCATGGGATAGAAATTATAGTTGAGGATGTTAGTGGAGAAAAAGTAGAGAATGAAAGAGTAAAATCTTTGCTCTCCAAGCATCAGAGCTGTCTGAAAATGCAATAATCTTTGGGAGATAGTAAGTTCCCCATCCCTGGTGGATGGCCACTTAGCAGGAAGGTTTGAAAGGGGAAATGCCAGTGCTATGGGTGCATTTGCACTGGGTGAACATCAGGGTATCTTCAACCCTAACCATTCGTGATTCTATGAATATATTGAATATCTGGACATATAGGGCAAACTCCCTCCCCTCCAAAAGTTGCGAGTCAAAACACTTGGGAAATCATTAAAAATTTCTTGGTGATGCATAATTAAGTGCCAAAATCAATGTTGTTAACATAACAGCCAAAAGAATCCCGAGTAAGGCTTGGAGTTGATGCTAGAAATGGAATGTAAGTCCTGATGTGGTCCCATGTGTTAGACAGAAAAGAAAGAACATTCTTGGTGAGATGGTATACTACAAGATGGAGAGTAAAAGCCCCAGATCTTTTATTCAGCCTTCATTAAAATTTGGAGGGGAAAAACAGTCATACATCACAACAACAATATTCTAGCAAGAAAACCAGAGAGGAAAACTCTGATAGAACTGCTTTTATTTTTCTTATTTTAATTTTTTTTAGAACTGCTTGTAAAAATGTTATATCCTGAGGATCATATTTTAATAGGAAAAGGAGAGGGGTTAGGAATATTTATAAATCAGTTACCTTAGAGTTACAAAGAATAAAGGTAGGACAAAGGTTTTATGTAAGATTTATCCTTATTTCTTTGGTGGCAGGGAATAGAATTTCTAGCTAGTTTTAAATTTTTTGTTTCGTTTGTTTTACTTTTGAGAAGACAAGAGTTTCCCCTCAAAAGTGGGAGTGTGTTTATAATCATTTCCCAAGGATTGCAACCTTTTCTGAAGGCTGTGATTGTTTGCTATGGAAAACTGTGTCTGTTATTGCCATGTTTGTTGTAGAGAATTGTGCTTCTTTTTCTGAGGTTATATACTACACTTGCCACAGGTCAAATTTCTCCCTTTCCTTGAGTTAATTAACATGTTGATCATGACCACTGATCTTGTTATATTTGATCAAAGCAGCATATAAACAGTGTGAATTCTGTTGCTAAGATAGGGAGAAAAATCCCTTTTAGACCTTTCTCCTTACATGGTGTATAAGTTTTAAAAACATATTTTTTAATAGAAGATGAATTTTCAAAACCAATGCAAAAATCAAGATTCTTTGATAGATCAAAGGATTGGAGTTGGGAGACCTCATATTTTGTTCACCTAATGGTGAGTGGGGTTGGAACGGCACATAGGTGTTGGGGAAGTATGTGACAGACACCAATGTTGTCTGTGTGAGCGTTTATGGTTAACATAATACAGAAGCAAGGGTATGGGTTTTGTACATAGTACAGGAGTCATTTGAATCCTGGTGAAGTAGGCTGATTGCATTGATGCCCCCAGTTAATGGCTTCCCTGGACTCATGCCCAATACAATGTGACTTTGTAGCTCTTCCCATACCTTGAATCTTGGCCAGTCTTATGACTTGCTTTGACCAATAGGGTAAGGCAGAAGGGATGTTGCACCAGTTCTGAGCCCAGGTCTCAAGAAGCTTTTGTTTCCCCTCCTCCTCCTTCTTCTTTTTCTCCTCCTCCTCCTTCTTCTACTTCTTCTTCTCCTCCTTTTATTTCTCCTCCTTCTCCTTCTCTCTCTCCTTCCCTCTCTCTCTCAACCTTGCTTGTACCACAAGAATGAGCCTGAACCAGTCTGCTGAAGGATGAGAGACCACATGGAGTAGAGCCCAGATGTCCCAAACCCCACTGGGCAAGATTGACGTACAGCCAGCCTCCAAACATGTTGAGAGGGCCATCCAAGATCAGAAGAACTATCTACTGATTCCTGGCTTGTAGTCTTCTGAGCAATAATAAATGATCCCTATTTTAAGCCACTGAGTTTTGCAGTGGTTTTGTTTTGCAGCAATTGCTAAATGATGCACCTGGTTCAATTAGTTACTAGCTGTGTAATCTTCAGGAAGTTACTTCTCTGAGTCTCATTTTGTTCATATGTGCTTAAATATCTACTACAAATTATCTCTTTTAATCATCATCATAACCTTGTGATGTGTGTGTTATTCCCATTTTACAAACTGATTTTATAAAGTGTAAGTAATTAGCTCAAGTTCACACAGTAAGTTGACAGCCATACAATTTTCTCATAAAGAAAGTCAAATTTATAAGCAACCTTAGTGACAAATTCTAAAAATGTGATCTGAAAGGTGGAGAGGCTCATTTATATTTAAGAGTATTTCGCTTAAGTTGAGTAATACAACTCGTCAGGGCAAAAAAGACAACCCACCGTCTGGATGCAGTAAGGGTGGGCGCTGATTGTTTTGTCTGCCATTCTGTTCCCAGGGCCTAGCAGAGTCCACAGCACATTAGTAGATATCAAAAAAAATATTTTTTTGAAAAAATTACTCCATGAATGAGTCCTGATGGTACATGGAAAACATCATTTATTCTAGGGCCTGAATCAAAAATTCATGGGTTTAACTTGAAGCCTCCGACAGATAGAAATGAAAATACCATCCTTTTTCCCCCGCATGATCTCTCTCAAACCAACGTACAAAAAAACTGTCCCCCACATGATTCAGGAAGCAGCATAGAATGTGGGAGCAAGGAGGGAAGGGGGTTTTAAGTGTTATCTACCAAAAGCCACCCCTAAGCTTGAAAATCACTTCAGTACCTTGTAACAATTCCCCAACACATACACCCACTTTCCTACCCCAACAGTTCTACTTAGAATCGCTAAAGAGAGGCCTCACTACTACATGTGTGTATCCCTTTGTGTAGAGACCAGAGGGGGAAATTAATAATCCATTAATTTGGATTCCATGAAGTAAACCACAATGGATCTGCAGAAGGTGTGGATCAGTATCCAGAGAGGACTCAAGATTCCTGAAAAGAGCAGATAGGGGTTGATGGAAAGGGGTCTTGATACAAATTTTCTTCATCTGTAGGCTGCTAGAGTCTGGACTTTAGTCCATGACAGGGAAGAAATAAAAGCAGGAAATAAAGGGCAGGCTCAATAGGTTCAACAACCAAATCTCAAATTGCTTGAGTAGAGTCTTTAGTTGCCCTTTATCTGTGCTGCCAGAACGCTTCCTCCTCTGCCTGCAGAACCACCACTTGCTTCTCAGTCTTCCCAACTGGACTCAGTTCCCTAAAAGCAGGGACCACAGCTTCTTTCCTGCTCCTTGCCTAACCTCAAGAAGAAGGCTTGCCTGAAGGCAGACGCTCTCCATGAATTAGTTGGGCATTTGCTCATGTCTCGCAGATTTGGGTAAAATCCAAGAGTAAACTTCTTTTTACCTTGCTGACCTCATAGGGACCTCAGGAAAATCCAGTGGAGGTTAGTGTTCTGAAAACTAGGAGTGCTTCATATTAGCCAGCTTGATTTGGGGGCAACTTGGCTCTGATGTCCTCTCCCAGAGTGACAGGTGTGCACAAACACAGGATGAAATTCCATCACTAAAACAGAACTATCTCAACAGGCTGAGGGTGAGTAAAGTTGCCAGCTTCTCAGACCATTGCTGGGATTGGTGATATTTATTCATTCATTCAACATTTATTGAGCACTTTCTATACACAGGGAGGTATGCTCTGTTGGGGACACAAAGACTGAAGACAGAGAAGGTAGATGGCTGTGGTAGAGTAAGAGAAAACAACCAGAAGTGGGCAAGTAAATTAGGGTGACAGTTCAGCAAAGTGTTATCGTGGTTGTGGTGAGGGTGGGGGGAGGTTTGTCCTGACTTATCCTGACTCTTACAGGAAAAGTGGGCATTGGCCAGATTGACAAAGAGGATCAGAAATTCTTGGAAAGGGGAAGACTATGGCGAAGGTTGAGAGGTGTTTTACACCAGGCTAGGAAGCAAATACCCATTCTTGGCTCTCCCTGGCCATGTTTACCCTGAGAACTTGAGTTTGGGGATATCAGGGACATATCCATCATGTTCACCTCTGTTTCTCCAGTACCCACTAGAGTGCCTACATATAATAAATACAGAATCATTATTTTTTGGATGAATTAATTCCTGGAGGAATGAGCAACTGTGGATATTGGTGAGTAAATATTATTTTATGCATGACTGTAGAAAGAATGGATGTTTTGCTTAGTGTTACCCATTGCAGATAAATTTGTTTGAACAGTAGTTCAATTACGTCAAGAGTAATTGCCCATTATTACAGACATAGAGAAATTATTTCTAGAGAAATAAGCCTAAGTTTCAAAGCATAATTACCTCTGACATTAAGTGACTTCTCTGTGGACTCCTTTCTGACAACAGAAAATGAAAAGTTCCATAATACGGCAATAGTGACTCACTCTTCCATCTGAGGGTGTTACTCCCAGCTCGAGTATGACGTTTGCTTAAAAGAAACCACCCCCATTCTGAACAAATATGACATTTGGACAAGTCTTCAAGGATGAACATTTTATTGGAATATAGGCACTTGGCAGAGTAAATATGTGGTTACAAAGTGCTTTTAAGTTTATTTGCTTTATATAGTGACCAGAAAAACCCATCCACAGTGTAGATTTTATTCTTGAAGTTACAGACTTCAGAAGGCAGGTCCCCAAACCCTGGGTAAAGTAAGAAGACACACGTAGCTGACTTTTTTTAACCTACTGAATCTGTATTGCTTTAATCAGTAATGCCCTTCCCCTCCCCATAGTAAAATTGCTATGTAGCATATAGCATTTAGCACTTTTTATAAAGAATGAAAATCACTCATCTGGCAGAACTGTGAAACCCTCTGAAATCACCGACTCCAGTCTGGAGGGTCACAAAACCAGACTTAAGAATCTTTGCAATAAAATGTAGAAGATCAGGCCCAAAGACCTGCAGTTCCTCACACTCAGCCTCTTTATAAAAGCTTTTGGACAGGTCGGAATCTTATCCTTGTGATTTCCAAAATATTTTTTTTTGAAAAGAGAGTTTTCTCTGCGTGACTCAAGGCACCACTGTCTCCACTCTAAGCTGCAAAGGAAAAAATGACAAGCCAAATTTTTTCAAGGAAAACATTCTCTTTGTAAAAGGTCAATAGTAACATAGCTCATTTAAAGTCATGGGATTTTTGCCAAAAACCATGTCCTGAGGTTTTATGCATTTCTAATGGATTTGCCCATAGGAGAGATCCCTAGAGCAGCCTGCAGAAGCCTTTCATGCTGCTCATTTAAATTACAATAACCTTGCTCTAACCTGGAAACCACTGAATCAACATGAACAAGTCTATTAAAAACAAGACAAGCTCATAGTAATATGGAGCTATGCCATTCGACATGTTGAAATGAATAAGGAATATTTTTAACGAACGTTAGTTTCCTGTTCCACCTTCAAACAGAACAATCATCCCGCTTAATCTAGTGAACTTGTCTTTTGTGAAATCTGTACAGAAAAATTATTTGTATTGTCAGCTATATCCTCCCAGCACCCTCTGGCCTACAAGATGAGGAAAGAGAGGTCACTGATGTTCATCCATCCAATGCAGTGAGATGTACTTTCTTTAGGGTTGGAAAAATCTCTTAGTTTTCCGAGGGGTCCAAGAAGCCCTGAGGTGAGCAAAGGGAGGAAGGTGGGAAGCTCCAGCATGGGCTCCTACTGAGCGCATGTACCTCCTTGCTCGCTGACTTCTCCTGGAGAGAGAAGGGCAGTCCCGGGTGGGGCTGGGCACTGCTCCTTTGGCTCCTGGCCTTACTGGGCAGCGCATCTGACCATCTGGCTGTCTGCCTCTTGGACTTTGGACTCGCCTTAAGGGAAGACTCCCCAAAGGCAAAAAGTCCAATTAAAAATGTCTCCCTGCCTGACAGCAAGCCCCAGATAGCCCCGGCACAGCAGCGTGGCGGGCGTTCAGTTCTCACATTTCCTGAGCAGCTTGACGCGTGCCAGTGCTTATGCTCAGCACTAGGGATATGAAAGTGGCTTGAGAAGGCAGTGAGCCGTTACTCAAGGCTGTGTCTCCCTAGCAGGAAGCACACATGATTAATAAACCCCAGTTTCTGTCCTTGAGCAGAGGGGCCCCCGGAAGAGACGGGAAGTAAATAGAATTTCAATACTCTATGCTAAATGCAAGGATATGAGTGAACACTGGGTACTGCAGGGGACCAGGGGAGGAGTGGCCTCTGCCTTCTTTCCCTACAAGGAGATCCTTCATAGATGTGAAGATCTAAACACCCTAAGAGAAGTTATAATGATTCAATATGAGAATATAGTTATACTGATTATTCTTCATTCTTTGTGATGTAGAAACCTAGAAATTCTTCCTGGGGAGGTGGACAGAGCTATATTTTAATTCCTGGTTAAATAGTTAAACTGTGGGATAAAATAACTGATATAAATTTGCTGATGATGATCAAAACAGGCTTTTAGGACAATAAGTTGGGATCTAATGCTAAAATTTATGCAAGGAAGTATCAACAGGTAGTTCCTGGGCCAGAAGCTTTTAAAAAATAACATGGTATTTTCTTGAAGATTAGAACACATCTTTTTAATCTTTTGCAAGTAAGTCCTTTAACATTAACAGTTATCATTGGTCACGATCCATCGAGAAGATGTATCTGTGTCTATTTCCATTAAGGTGTAAGTTCTGGGAGAGAGGAACTGAGTCTTTTTCACTACAGCATCTCCAGTGCCGGGGACATAATTGGGACTCAGTTAACTTGCTGCATGATCAAACAAATGATTTCCACTTGGGGTGACATCTTTGGAATTTGATATTGTACAACTTGGCTTTTTTCTTTCTCTCTTTCGCTGTCCACCTGCCTTTCTTTTTTCTTCTCTCTCCTTCCTTCCTTCCTTTCTTCCTTCCTTCCCCATTTATTCACCTTATTCCCCCTCTGGGAATGAACCAGGTCTGCTGAATGGATAGACAGAAAGTTGTCATGGTTTGAAAATGGACATATTTTTTTTCTTTAAATTCCCATAGGCCTTTTAATTTATGCTAGACAAAGCACCTTTATCTTTTCTTCTTCTTTTTTGTTATTACTATGCCTAGCACAGCACGTGGCATACAGTAGCTTTCAAATAATGCTTGTTTAATTGGTAGTCTTTTACACTCGGTAATTAGCTAAGCTCTCTCTGCACATTCTAAGACTAATTTGGAATGCTTTCAGGCTTACACATGCCAAGGAAATTTTCTTGCCTCATCTGAATTTCCCCAAAAGGTGATTAATTAATAAGAATCAACACGATTAATTAACAAGACATTGATAGCGGAATTAGTAACAGGCTCAGACAGTCCCACAGACCACAACGTTCCTCTGTTTCTGCTCAGCTCCCCATGGGCTCTCTCAGGCATAACGTCTCAGGCGCTGTAGGACTGCCCACAGCAGGGTGACCAGTGCTCGCCACCTACCCTTTCCTGCGGTCTGACTGTGGATGAATGCTGAGTCCTTCAGGGACAGTGAAGTGGGGATAGTAGACGGTGAAGCTGGATTTACAATACACATTTGCATTCTTACCCAAAATTAAAAAGCCTTAAAGTGCATTAGAGGAAAATGTGCAGTGTATTGGCAACCGTGCTCCCACTGTTTTCTTCATCTTCGCTGGAACACCACTGCTTCCCTTAGACACCCTCAGCTGCCTTTCACCCCAAACACTCCATTACTTTGTAATTCCTATTAAAATGCTAACGCAGTAATTCATGGTAGAACTGTTCAATTCCACAAAGGTCTGCCTCAGTGCACATGCCCGGTGTGCATATCCTCTGGTTTCATTACACACACTAAGTACTTAATTTTGTTTTTTTGTTTGTTTGTTTGCTTTTTATGGTAACAACTTGCGTGTAACCCCTAAGCATACCCATAACCATTAACCTCTGGCTGAGTTTGTGCAAAGAAATACTTATGCCAAATTGCCCCTTTCACTCTTCTGAGGGTCGCCCTAGGGTACTCTCCCCGACGTCTTGTGAATCTAGCAGATCGATGTTTGGAACATTCTCCACCACCCACTGACACTCATGAACACCAGCAGCCTGAATCTGCTCTGTCTCCACACTGGCAGCAGTCTGGGCCATGCTGCTATTCCCTCCCACCGCTTCTTCCACAGAAACCTGGCTCTCACTGGGGCACGTGTGGTCAGCCCTGGAAATGCAATCTTCTTGCTGCCCGGCCTCACCCTCCACAGTGGATACAGCCTGGGCCTCCAGTCTGGAAGCCCTGCCTGTGAGCTCGCTCTCAGCGGGCTCCCCGGCCTCTGCTTGCTGCTCTGTGGGGTCTGGGCGGCTGTCACCCTGGGTGAGCCCTTCACAGATTAGCTGAGCCTCCACAAATCCCCCCAACTCCACCCTGCCAGCCTCCGCCTCCGGAGGGGGAGAATGGGCCTCCCTCTCACTGACTTCATTCTCTTCACAGCTGTGTTGGCTGGAGGCAGCTGCTGGACCGGCCTCTGTGTAGGTCTGAGTCGTTTCCTCTAATTTTTCAATTTCTTGGGGAACAAGGGTCTCCTCGTTTGTATCTTTTTCAATCTCAAGGGTGGCAGATTCCACTGGTACCTCAATGGTCACTGTCAACAAATTTCTGAGCTCCTTTAAGGAGCCTGAGGCAGAGCTGGATTCTGGCTTTTCGCAGGTGGGCTCTCCACCCTCAGGAGCCCCTCCAAACTCCAGCTCTGGTGAGCATGTGCCCAGGGCTCCTGCCGTGTCCTCTGCAGCCACAAGATCTACGACAGGGCCATCCATGCCTGCAATAATCACCTGTCCATTCTCACCCGGGGGAGGGTCGGGTACAGGAAGAGAAAGGCTTTCTTCTTTGGCCAACGGACTAGGGACCCCAGGCTGCTTCTTTTCCCCTGACTCCTGGAATACTTCATTACTCAGGGACTCACTATCTGAAACTCCTGGCAGAATGGCCGAGGCTCTCCTGGCAGGGCTGGCCTGGTTTGACCCTGCAGGGGTTTTTAGATCAGTTAAGCTGGACACGCTTTCACTGGGCAAGGCCATGTTGTCTTCAAATAAGTTGTGTTTCTTCAGGATAGCAGCTTCCTTTATCACTGAGAGAGACCAGAACACAAAACATGACATTAACACTCTGCCCTGGCCACCCTGGGGTTTCTGATTTTATCCAGAAGCCAAGCTTCCTTCCCAGCTTTTCTGGCTATCCACATACATTTCTCGACTTCAAATTCCAGTTTTTGTTCACCCTCTTCCAGCTGTCCTTCCCTGACGACCAAAAGCCCACAAACTCATTCCAAACTCTGGACCTCTGTAGTGTTCATTCATTCATTCCTTTGCTCATTCATTTTTTCAAAGTGGGCATCAACGATGGGACAGACTTTGAGAATCCAAAGATGAATAAAGTACGGCTTTTGCTTTCAAGGAGCGCGCAATGTAGAATAGTATCATCTGTAGCACTCATGGAGGCCCCAGTGCAGGGGCAGGCCTGACATTTCTCTGCTTCACCTCCCAGTCTAGTCCTGAATGTGTAACGTGTACTCCGTACTGAGCATGCAGAGAGAGCCCTGTTGACCTGTAGTGTCTAGAATGAAGACCTGTGTGCATCCACTCAGTCTTAGAGGCCTTGAGAGGACTACAAACAGTAAAAATAATGATAGCGGCTGACAGTTTGACCTCCACTATAGCTGTGCCAGTTGTATAGTGCCCAAAAGGATCACACTCAAGGGGGCGCCATTCGCTCCAGGATCAGCGCAGATGTGTGTAGTCAGCAAAATTCTCCAGCACCTGGCAGCAGAGCACCCTACTCTGATAAAATCAGTGTATCACGGCGATTTTTTGACAGAGAGCAATCAAGTGTCTGGAGAACGGGAGCCATTTCCTAATTGGCTCAAAGGTGCCACGGTGGACTGGCCTTGAGCGGGCCCCTCCTGTCACACACTGTGCTGACATCTTTACATTTTTTATCTCGTCGGATTGGCTACTGTGACCTGGGGCTTGTGCCTGGCCAGTTTTCTTTGTGGAGGGTTTTTGGGGATACTAACACCTTCTCCACGAAGACCAGATACGTTTCAGGCCTACGGTTTCAGGGAATGGCCCTGTCCGGCGTATTTCTATCAAAGTTTTCCTGTCCACGGTCCCATCACAAGCAAGGCCTCAGTCCACGGATAGTGGACACGGAGCACTGTGTCGGCACCCCGTGTCTGCTTCTGTCCAGCTGACGGGAGGTGAGGAATGTGCTGAGGGAGCAGCTGGCAGCCCTTTTTCCTGGATTCACCTCCTCCTGGCTCTGGGAGGGGCTGTGAGTCTGTGGCTAAAAGCACCTGTTTTCCTTTGTTTCTGTCTGGAGCAGCCGGAGGAAGACAGCTGTTCATGAGACAGTCCAGCCTTAATCTCCCCAAACCTCGGTTTTCTCTGAAAAATGAAGCTTGAAATTCCTGTCTCACAGAGTTCTTATTGATATTCAAAGAAATAATATCTAACGGGCCAGCACAGTGTGTGCCAAACCATGAACCTCGGTCAAGGTCAGTATCCCTCTCTCTTTCCTCTCTGTCTCCCCAACAAACCAGTATCGATTGCTTCTTCCCCTTTCATCCCTGTTGAGACACCTCACTGGCCTCGCTGGGTCCCCTTTGAGGGGTACTCCCATCTATCTGGTGTCCCCACTCTCGGCACCAAGTAAATCTTCCTTACCTTTCAGGGTTTCGTCAAGGAGGCTCTGATGTAAAATCTCCTCATAGACATTTTCAACGTGAATCATATTGGTGTGATCTGCAAAAATGAACTGCTCGTATTTCTGGAGCTCCTGGGAGGGTGAGAGATAGGAAGACAGAGGACAAGGCATGAGAGGGCAATTTGTAGAGGAGGTACAGAGAGTATGGCTCCCACTCGTGACCCCCTCCTCGGAGAGTGGGGCGCTCAGCCGTCGGTCATTCCCTTCCTTTTCCCCAGGCACCAAGGCACCATTTCCTGTACTGCGCACACAGATTTTGATCATCTCAAAGCCCTGTCGGTGGGTCAGTGGGTCTCAAGGCCCTCCTTTTTTTTTCATCACAACCAAAATGCTCCCTTCTTCCTCTTTTTTTTCCTTTTAAACTCCAACAGGACTTTACCAAGTAAGTTACACACGGTAAAATGTACACAGTTTATAAGTGCATCTCAGTGATTTTAAATATATTAACTAAACCCACGTAACTATAGCCCAGATCATGACAGAGAACATTTCCAACACCCTGTGCATTTTTTCCAGCCTATAGCCCCACCAAGAGATAAGCATTACTCTGATATCTGTCACAATAGATTAGTTTTTCTAATTCTTGAACTTTATACAAATTGCATCACATCTTCTTGTGTATTTGGTTTAGAGATTCATCCGTGTTGCTGCCTGTATCAGTAGCTCACTCCCTTTTATTGATGAAAGGCATTCACTATATGGGTGGACTAAAATTGTTTAGCTATACTCCTATCGATGATGTTGAGATTTTTCCATTTTTAACTATTATGAATATAATTGCTATAAACATCCTTTGCATGATCTTTTTGGATTTAGGGGTTTATTTATCTTAAGTTCATACCTAGAAGTGAAATTCCTGGGTCCCTGGACTAGATATTTAACTTTATTAGGATGGGGCCTTTTTCAGGTGTGGGGAATCTCTAGTCAAGAGTTCTTCAGGAACATTCTCTTCTTTCCCTCCAACTGGCCCTGACACTCATTGACAAACCTAGGCAGGATGCAGAAGCCCTTAACCCTTCCTGCTTTCGGAGAGTTTCCAGATGGCTCGAGGACAGCAAGGGGTCAAAATGTACCAAATCATATCCCAGTTATCAGCATGAGGACACAGAAGGGATCAAAATGTACCAAATCACATGCCAGTGATGAACTCAGTTATCCTTACAGCTGATGGTGCTGGAAGGGCCCCAAGGGCCAGGGCCTTAGCAGCGGGATTTGATGCTTTTCGCCTGAAGGGACAGGATTTACAGCAGGTGATCAGAAGCCACTACATGCAGACAACTCAGTGCTATAGGACTTGGGGGCCTGTTGTTCAGGACCAGGTCACAACAGGTGATAATGGGGTCCCTTTATATCCGCCCTAGAGCAAAGCCAAAGGATTGAAAAGGCATGAGCTTCCATGACCCTGAGAGGGTCTGTGAGGCAGGACTGACACACAGACAAGAACTGTGTGGAAAGAGCACTGCCCAGGAGGCTGGAAACTGCCCTGGATTAGCTGTGGGACCTGAATAAGTCATGTCACTGCTCTGTGCCTCTCCCTTCCTCTGCAAAGCGAGGGCCACAGGCTCATGTCTGCAACACCCTTTCATCTCCCTAGGTGGTCTCCCATTCTTTACTCCCCTGACTGGTGCCTAAGGACTAGGTGAAAACATGACTCTGGGACATCCTCCCTGACCCCATAAGCAGAGCTGGGCACCCGGCTCAGAACCGTGGCCATTGCTCTTCCCCATAAGGCCACTGCTGTGCTCATCACATGGCATACTATATGCCTGTCCATGCCTGTCAGCTGCCTCTAGGCTATGAACTCCAGGACAGCAGGGACATTGGCCTAGCACAGTGCCTGGATCACATTTGATACATATTCAATACATGTTTGTGGAATAAACAGCAGGCCTTTAAAATTTCAAACAGCTAAATAAGTGTGTGGAAAGGAACAATTTCTAGGGATGTTTATACTGTCGTGACATGTCTGGCTTTATAAAATAGGTCTTCTATATTGAACTGATTAAACGATAATGTATGTTTAATTCCTTGGAGCAATCTAACTGGAAGCCCTGAGGTTGGGTCTTGAGGAATTGGAATTTTTTTTAAAGCTTCCCATGCAATTTTAATGTGCGGCTGGACTGGAGTACCACAGATCTAGGAAGCTGTGATATAAAGAACCAAAAGGACCATGCTTTAGTCAAATAAAGAATCCTTCAATGAAGCAAGTAATTCCCAAATTTGCCCATTCTGCAAATTCAGATTTTAGGAAATTTCTTGGCACTGGAATAATATCCTTAACTACTGAAAACCTGGGGTGTCAGCTTCTTTTGCAACTAATCTCTCTTGATTAAAAATCATAAGAGCATTTTATAGATTGGGTACAGTTCTGCTGATGCTTGGAGAAAGGGAACTGATGAAAAAGGGGACTTTCTTTACTCTTCTCCTCTTCTTGGACAAGGTGGCCTTGAGGCACCCAGATTGCTTTGGGATAGAAGAAGAAAAACACCCCAGGCAGAATATCTGTGTACAGACACAACGAGAGGTGGACTAAGTCATCCTCTGGGTGGCAGCATTTTTCCATCCACATATGGCCAAGGGCCAAACATACGGACAGATTCTTTACTCCTTTGACTTTTATCAAACTCCCAGAAATAAATGCTGGGTACTAGATATGCCAAGACTCTAAAGGAAAAAAAAAAAAAAAAAAACATTTATAGAATATAAAAATGACCAAAGAAATTTCTGCAGTAAAATAGCTTATGCAAAGGATTTTAATATTCCAACTCTTGGAGACCCTCTAAGCTACCCCAAAGCCCTTTTTAAATTCTAAAAAGCTCTTTATGATTTGCTCCAAGAGGGAGAAGGCACTGATAATGTCCAGGCTCATATATCATTTCTAAAATGTAGAAACTTTAATAGTAGTAAATATACCATTTACTGTAAATATACCATTTGCTGAGTGGATGCCATGTTATTAGCAAGTGTGAGCTGAGTTCAAACTCTGGTGGTTACCAGCTGTGACTTTGGGCCTGTGACTTAATCCCTCAGATTTCCTCATTTGTACAATGAAGATATAAATAGCACCTCCTCCTAGAGTTGTCATGAAAATTATTGAGATAATCCATACAAAGTGTTTAACATGGTAAGCGCTCATCGAATATTAATTAAATCATTCTAGTCTCCTCAATCTTAAGAAACATGCCACAAAATATGTCATCTCCATTTTCTAGAAGATGGAATCTAGGCCAAGGAAGAGGAAAAGTGACTTGCTCAAGGCCCCAGAGCCAATATACGGAGGAGCCAGAACTTGCACCCAGATGTTGAACCAGCCTCCTCAGGCAGCTTGTTCATTACTCTGCTCTGCAGACTAAGTCACACCTTCACAATCATGGCTGTCACTGGTAGCAGCTTTAAGTGGTTTCAGTTTCATTGATTTCACCAAACACACATTACTGGATTTATAAGAAAAAAATACCCTTCTGTAATCATGTTTCTTAAGGTCTTTTTCGGGATTTAGCGGTCAAGTTTCAGAGGACATGTGGTTCCCAAGAGTCATACTATGATGAAGAACGCCTGGTGTCCTCAGATGTTCTATGGCAAGCCTTAATTTGGCTCAGAGTCAGATCATTACCTTTGAGATTTTGTCTAGGTCAGGGGTCAGCAAATCTGGTGGCTGCTTGTTTTTGCAAATAAAGTTTTATTGGAACACAGAAGCACCCATTGTCAATGTATTGCCTATGTCTGCTTTTGCACTTAGCAGAGCTGAGTAGTTGCAACAAAACACTATGATCCATGAATCCTAAAATATTTACTATCTGACCACTTATAGAAAAATTTGCTGACCCCTCCCGGGTCTAGTCTACTGTTTGTAAGCGCATCATAGCAAAAGGACTTGCTTGAACTTAATAGCAATAAAAGTATGCTCTCTGGAGTAACTCATCTCCTTACTGGTTTGCATGTGGATGCCAGTGCCTTCTGCACGGTGGGAAGTGTGATTTGAACCAGTGCCTCTTGAAATATCCTCTTCCTGATGGTGCTGCTGTCATAATCATATTGCTGTCAATACAGAGATAGAAACATATGCTAAATAGCAACATTGCAATCTGTTAACTTTTGCTTAAACAAAAACTCAGTCACTCACTTGTCTCTGTTTTTCCCCTAATTTCTGAGGACACTTGTGGTGTTTCTAAGGTCTCAGAGATCTTATCATGCAATTCTTTCAACCCTGGGTGGAGGGTACGACTATTAGTGACCCATCTTATCCTCCCCTCTTACAGATAGGGAAACTGAGGCAAGACCAAAACAATAACTTCTGCATTATAAAGAAGTTGGGGACAGAACTGGGGAGTGAGTTTGTATGACATCACCCCTGTCCTGGGTGGCTCCATAGGAGCCACAGTCATCTACTTCTTTCACTCTATATCCTAAAAGCAGGATTAGTGGGTTGTAATGGTTTCCACAAGGGAAGACAGAGTCTGGATCATTGCAACCTTAACACTGTGGCATGTTAACCAAAGAAGTTTAGTATCTAGACCAAGAAAGATGATCATTCACTGTTCTGCATGGAATAGTCAAGCCTAGGGACCACAGTTTGGTTTTAGATGATACTTCAAGGGGAACACAGACAAACCGGAACATAGTCACAGGCATGTGAGTAGAATGGTTAAAGACATGAAGGCATTCATACCAGAAATAATAACTTTGGGTGAAATTTAGCTCCCCTCCTCTCTTCTTATTCTCTGAGCTTTGAAAACAACCAAAGGCTACTATGTTGAGGGACATGGACAGGGAGGACAGAACTAGAATCACCAATGGTGAGAACTTTGGCTTCACATCAGGTAGTATGTTCTTGCGGTTGAAGGTGTCCAGAGAAGGAATGGACTGTCCTGAAAGGTATAAAGTGTCCTAACACTGGAGGTGTTATTGACATTGATTCTATCTTTTCTTTCCAATTGAAAGCTCATTATTATTTGTGTTATAATAAAAATTGCTTTTTTATTTGCTTTTTTAATTTGCTTTATTTATTTATTTTATTGCTCAGTGATTTGGTTGCCAGAGTTTCCTACTTTCTGCGAGGTATTAAGATTGGGTCTAAAATTCAGGGACCACATTCTAGGCTCTGTGGGACTTTTATCTTCTGCTTCAAGGCACTGTTTAAGGGAATAGGTAGTAAGAAACTAGTGGGCTAAGTTTAAATATGGTTTGAGCTCTAGGCTCACCATTGACTAGCCTGTTGAGCTTAAGTAAGTCACGCTAGCTCTTAGTGGGTCACTTTCCTCATCTTTACAATGGAGACATATTCTAATCATATCACAAGTCCATGTGAGAATCGAACAAAACAGGATAGGTTAAAAACAAAAAAAGCTTTAAAAATACACCAGTGTAAGCTGTTATTATTAAAAACCATTTTGATATATACTTAAGCAGTAAGCACAATAAAAACAATTTCACATGGTGGGCATCTTTTTTTTTTTTTTTTTTTTTTTGAGTACTTCCTTTGCCAGGAGATCTCGATTTTTCTAAAAACCGTTGGCCAATTTAAATGGGTTTTACTATATCGTAAGCTCTTTGAAGGAGGCTGTGTATTGGCTATCACAGGCAATACCTACCACAATTTTTTGCTTACAGTGGACAGGCAATAAATATCAAGTGCAACTGCTATGAATGCAAGCTGGGAACAGGTCACTTCTAGCTGATGGACAATGATACTGAGGACCTGCGGTCCCTAAAGCTGCCACTAGATGCCAGAACAGGCATGAAAGTTATGCCGGGGGGGGGGGGGGGGGGGGGGGGGCGGGCGGGGACTGGATGCCTGGTAGCCATTGCTACCTCAAGGGGGCAAAGGGGCCGGATTACAAACAGGGAGTGTGAAAGAGAACTTGGTATTTTCCACTTAACAAAAGCAGGGGTCACGCTCTTGTTTTATGCTTCCCACAAATGAGAGAATGGTTTTACCTTTAAGACTCGGAGCTTAACCTTCTCAATGGCGATCGCAGTTCTGGATGCCTCTCCTTGGAGGTGTGGGGAAAGCAATTGCTCGAAAGTGAATACTGCATTCTCCATTAACTAGAAACCAAAGGCGACACAGAACGACACCTGGTCAGAGGCCAGGGTCTCTGCCCTGGAGCAGGGAGGGGATGACCATCACAGTCCCCTCAGGCACTACTCTGGGGCCACCCAGAAGAACGGATCCTCACGCCTTCCACCTGGGCTGTGAAATAAATAGGCACCTGGCTACAGGGGGATCAGTAAGAGTCTAAGAAGTAAGCACACACTCACACTCGCGTGGTGGCATGTATACATGTATTTTTTCCCCTCCTCTCTTCTTATTCTCTGAGCTAGAAAACCTATGGAGGCCATGGGATTGAGAATACCATCCTCCCCTGTGGTCAACCCCTTTCTCCAGTCTCTGTACCTGCAGCCAGGCCTTGACAAAGTGAGGTGGGAAGCTTCTCCAGTGATTTTTTGGCTGCTTTAATCCTGCACTTCCACTCTTCGGTGGATGCAAACCACACCAGCACACCTCTCTCCACTTCCAGCCTACCACCTCACTTCTCTGCCTTTCTCTGACGGCCTGGAAGGGAGGCAGGGCCAGGGCTTGGTGAGGAGAATGGCTGATGTGCTCCAGGGTCAGGAAACGGAAGCGATTGAGATTTCTTATTCTCCGCACGTGTGCCTGTATCAGCTTCACTGGGTTCAGCATTACCAAAGGGACTTCTGTTAAACTGTTGCCCAGTTTTGTTCCTGGTCCATTTTTAATCCTTCACAACTCAGAGGTGAGATAATACGGTGTATCACTTAATCCATCCTGTAACTTTTAAGGACAAAAATGCTCCTTTCTTCCCCAAGCCTGTGATCTCAAAGCATGAACACATACCTTTGTTATAGCACTCTCAAACACCGTTAGTGACTTATCTAAGCATCTGTCTCTGAAGTGGGGTCTGGCACACTGTCCAGCCCCCTAGGGAGTTCCCCCAGAACACCTCTGAAGTAGAATTGGTCTTTTATGGCTTCAGTGATCACACCCTTTCTTCATTTAGAAAGCACTAGGGTATGAAAAGAATGTATAGTTGTTCCTGGAGAAAAAGTTCCTTATGGGGGAAAAAAGGTAGATCTATCAAGTAGATCCAAGAAATCCAAATAGGAAGCCATGATTGATTGATTTATTCATTGATTTACTCTTAACCAGGTTAGGGAATTAATTTAATCCAGTAGTTCTCCATTCTGGCTGCATATTAGAAGCAGTGGGCGTAGGAGTAGGGGAAACCACCGGGAGTGGGGTCTAGACATCAGGACTTCTCAAAAGCTCTCCAGACGATTCAAATGTGCAGTCAAGGTTAAAAGCACTGGTTTGACAAATCAAGTAATTATCAGTTAATGCTACTTTATTTCCCTGAAATGTTTTTTTTTTTTCTTTCTTTCTTTCTGATGCTCATCCACATGGAAGAAAGATGAAGCCAGCGGGGAGGACAAAGTACATCCTCACGCCACATGATGAAGAAATCGTGGAGAAATGGACCTCATGGCCCAGGGCGACACTAGCACACCAATCTCACCAGCCAGCCCCAGTTTCTCTGCTGTCTCCATCCCCACCCGCCACAGAGGCCCCTGCTGCTCCCACCTCTTGCATGTAGTTCTGGGTCCTCTGGACCACCAGATCGACGTGGGGGAATCTGAAGCGGCTCTTGAGATCCTGCAGGCGTTCCTGGAGCAGGTTGACTTTAATATAACAAGGTTCCATCTTCACAGAATCCAGTGGAAGATTCATAAGCCGGTCTAGATGCTGCATTTTGGTGAAGGGAAAAGTTAAATACCTTCAGACTCAGGAGAAATTTTGCATGCATATTACATATTACATAAAGTCTAAACAATCAGATGTATATTATTAGAGTGAATTGCTTCCTAGGTCGCTGTATCAATGACATTTCAATTGTCTTGCTTCCCTCCTTCAGGGGTCCCTGGGGCAGTTCTATTGCTAGGGCAGGGACTAATAGAGGACCCGGCTGGAGGGTGGAAGGACCCAGGGAAGCATTTGGGGGGCTCCAATCTTAGCTCTTGATGGACTCCAGGCTCCCACCTCCAGAACTCGAGAACTAGGCGGGCAGGCTCCCTGGCACCTGGAATTGCTGCTGGGCCCACAAGCCTCCCAGGCCTTCTTTAATGAGTGCCATGCACTTACAAAACCTCAGAAAGTTCGGGATGTCCTCGCACCTGGGACTCTGGGAACGAAACCAGAATCTCCCCAGTTCTCAGAGGTTCTGTCAGTGCCCACAGAGATTCCCTCTGCCGTAGGTTCTCTATGGTGCCAGTGGGTAAGGAGGTGGGTGGTAGGAAGAGGCCTGGCCTAGGAGAGGCATCCAGTTTAGAAACTGGGATCCCTCCCCTTCTGGCTTGCATGAGCAGTGACTTGGTCAGTGAGGCCACAGGGCTTCCAGCATGAGGGCAGCGACGGACCGCCTCTGCTAGAGACGTCAGGTTTTACCAACATGCTCTTACACCGCGACTGTTGTCAAGATAAAGCATCCTATTTTCCAAGCTTATTTTAAACTAATTTTTAAAATTGAATACTGGGTTTCTAGAATAAGCAGGACGGTGGGTGGAGAAAGAGAAGATAGAAAGGTATTGAAAATGTATGCTCAGGGAGAAGTGGGGAGTAATACTGAGTAACTGTGAGTAATATCGGATGTGCTGTCTGATTTTCAGGTCACAGAAAAGAGACAAATCTAGACTTTTAGGTGCCTCTAAATAGGAATTGTTAAAGGGCCCATTTTTTTTTTTGCATGTTTTTAAAAAGAAAACGTTACTCTTGTTGAGAAGTGAGCTGTGAGAGCCTCACAGAAGTGGAGTGAATGAGCACACACGTGGGGTCAAACTTGTCCCTCCTCACATGATATGTACTGTATTTATTTTTAAGAAATAACAATTAAGCAGGCAGGAGAGGGAAAATGGGTTACTGCTTGGCTTCTATCAGACCCACCAAAGTTTAAACAAGTGGTAATACCTATTGCTGATGGGCATATGGAAAAAAGTCCTCTGCCATACCCAATTGGTGGAAACGTAAAATTTAAATCCCTTTTTTTTTGAAATGCAAATGGCAACATCTGTTAACAGGAGAAATAAACCTACGTTTCAACCTAGCAATCCTGCTTTAGGAATCTATCCCACAGGCATGAAAGCATCAGAGCATAATATATGTAACAAGGTTATTTATTGCAGCTTTGTCCATGATGCCAGCAACATTTGGATAGTTGAATAAATCATGGTACATTCATACGTGAAATATTATGTAGCCATTAAAAGAATGATTTAGAGCTAGAACGGCTAACTTGAAGACAGTTTCATGAGGTATGTTTGAATGAGAACACTGATAAACAGAGTAGGATCTGTAATACGATCCCATTTTTCTAACGAACAATCTGAAAAAACAGCCTGTAAATGTGTATGTTTTATATGCTATAGAAACATGGGGAAAAGGACAGAATGGCATATGCTAACATGTTAACACTAGTGACTTGTAGGGAGGTGGGTGGTGCCAGGGTACGAGGGAGAGTAAAGGCAAGGTTTAAAAAAGGCTGGAAAAAGAAAATTCAAAATATTCATAAAATTTATCTTGTTTCTGTATAATTACATGCGTATGTATGCATAAAGATATAAGGGGGGAAAAAGAGAGGTATCTGGTTTTATCCACTGACTCGTAGCGATGTGTCAAGAGTAAAACCAAGTTGCCACGTTATGTCTGTCAGTGATGCTTGAACTTCAGGGTGCATCACATCCTTGGGGGGCCCTTGTAAACCAGACTGCTGGGCCCTACCTCCCCTCTGCCCAAGTTTCTGATTCAGTACAGAGATGGTGGGGGGCTGAGAATTTGTGTTTTTAACAGCCAGGTGATAATGACGCTGCTGGTCCAGGGACCACACTTTGAGAAACATTGTTTTTATCATGAGTCTTATTATTGGAAACAAATCAACAAAAAAAATTTATGTAAATGACGGTATATGCTTCTATATTTGTATGAACAAGAAAAAATTATGTGAAAACACATTCTAAGCTATTTATATCAGTTAATTCAGGGAGTCAGGAGTCGAGGTGGTGTAGGTGTTGGGGTGGGTATGGGCGATCAATTATGCTCATATATATGAGCATATTGCTTCACTTGTGCAAGCATATTATTATTCTTGCAACTTGAAAACCATTGATAAATGAAATCAGGTGAATGGACTGATGGATGGGGTGGCTGGAGGAATGGAAGAACTAGATGAATGAGAGAAGGAAGGGAAGGAGAGGGAAAGAAGGAAGAAAGGAAAGAAAGCATGAATGCAGATAGAGCACCAAGGAAAAGGCAGCCCCATGCAGACCATTCACACTGAATTCCTTGGCTTCATATCTACCTCTTTTAGCTGGGCGTTGTCTTTGGTGGTCTGAAAGTTCTGGGTAAGTTCATCCACTTCTTTTTCAAAGAGTGAGCGTACTTCACTGAATCCTGAGCTCACCGGCCCCATGAGCTCCTCCAGGATGGACGCCAAGAATGGTTGAACACTCTCCGCACAGCTTCTCTCTGCTGGCTCGGCTACCATTGCTGAGATAGGAAACAGCCAGAAAACCATCACTTGTTATAGGCAAAGTTGAGCTCAGAGTCACTGGAGCCAGGCCACGACTGGGCAGTGCCCACAGAGCCATTTAACAGCCAAAGCAAGCTCAAATGGGCAAGACAGACCAGCACAGGGAGTCCTGTGCCAGCATCACCAGAATGGAAAGCCATTAGATGCTTTCAGAATTGAAATAAACAGTCCCTCCTCTCCCCAAGCTTTCCCCTGCCCTGGGATGAAATGCATTTTTCTGCATGGTGCCTGTAAACATGCAATGCCTAATACAAAAAAGAAAATGCTGGTGACCCTCCTGTTTACTATCAATGATCATTATATGTGCATAGCTTGTCTTCTAAGAAACACAGTTTACTAAGTTCTTTTAATTGAGGTATAACTGACATCTAACATTACGCTAGTTTCAGTTGTACAACATAATGATTCAATGCTTGTATATAACAATTTATTAAGTTTTAATTAATTTCTCTAAGAGTTAATCAGCTCATATAATTCAATTCCCCTCCCCCTCCTCAAGAGACTTTTTTTTTTTTTTTAATTTTTTTTTTCCAACGTTTTTTATTTATTTTTGGGACAGAGAGAGACAGAGCATGAACGGGGGAGGGGCAGAGAGAGAGGGAGACACAGAATCGGAAGCAGGCTCCAGGCTCCGAGCCATCAGCCCAGAGCCTGACGCGGGGCTCGAACTCACGGACCGCGAGATCGTGACAGGCTCTGGGCTGATGGCTCGGAGCCTGGAGCCTGCTTCCGATTCTGTGTCTCCCTCTCTCTCTGCCCCTCCCCCGTTCATGCTCTGTCTCTCTCTGTCCCAAAAATAAATAAAAAACGTTGGAAAAAAAAAATTAAAAAAAAAAAAAAAAAAGACCAGGAAATTGTCTTATAAAAAAAAAAAAAATCAAGTACAGTCTTTTCTTGGGCAAACAGAAACAAATTGCATTAAAAACAAATGCCACCTACCTCTCATCCCCCAATTTTTGTTAAAAGGCTACTTTCTTCCCCTGATAATCAAGGAAAACATGTGCAGAGACAAAAATACAGAGAGTGCAAAAAATTATAAAGAGGGATGAAATAAATGTAACCACACTTCCCAGACTCAGTAAAGATGCTCATTTAGAAAGTCTGAATGGGACATGCAAAGCTCCATTTACTTATTTATTTATTTATTTTTAATTAAAATTTTTTTTAAGTTTATTTTCTTTTTTAAAATATAATTTATTGTCAAATTGGCTAACATACAGTGAGTACAGTGTGCTCTTGGTTTTGGGGGTAGATTCCCATGATTCATTGTGCTTATTTTCATTTTTGAGAGAGAGAAAGGGAGACAGTGTGTGAGCATGGGAGAGGCAGACAGAGAGGGAGACAGAATCCAAAGCAGGCTCCAGGCTCCGAGCTGTCAGCACACAGCCCCATGAGGGGCCTGAACCCGTGAACCGCGAGATCATGACCTTGGCTGAAGTCGGATGCTCAACCAACTGAGCCACCCAGGTGCCCCCCAAAGCTGCATTTTTTTAAAGTCCTAAGGTGACTGCCAAGATTAGCCAGGTTTAAGAGCAGTGAACTCGTGAAGGAAGCCTGAGCTGGAAATGGCCTGAGTTTGTTCTGTAAACTGGAAGGCTAGCTTTGTGGCGCTGGTAAGTCTCATAGCCTTGTCATGTAGTATCTCAGAACTAAGGGAAGTGTAAGTGCATATGGGTGTCCAATCCTTCCATCTTATAGGTGGACAGTCAGAGGCCTGGAGGTGCCAGATGGCTTGACAAAGGTCACACCCTAATTTGCACATTTGGGACTACACTTCGAGGGTATTTCTTAATGTTTTATTGGCAATAACTTGCTTACAGTGAGATGAACGGCCACGTTATTTCAATCTGCAGAAATATTTCACAGTAATGGGGGATCAGACTGCCTCTTCTAAGAATCTGAGACGACCAGTATTATTAGTATTATGAATGATTCACAAATATTTGGTATATAAAATATTAACGAGTCTTAGAACTGCTAGGATAAAAAAAAAACCTTCTGATTATCTGATTTAAATATGAAACAGTCTATGACTTCTACAAATGACTTGCTTGATACCAAAATGCAAAACTGTGTGTCAGGAGAATAAGTGAATGATTTATCAACTAACTTTGAGAGAAGAACTGTTTGAAAAGCATCTAATTGAAATTTCAGAATAATCACGAACACAGGCAGAATGCAGAAAAGATTTAGGGGTAGCTGGCCGGTTTCACCCACTGAGTGGGGAGGAAATGGGCACAGGGAGGGGCCGTGGAGAAACCTGTTCCTCTCTGCCTGATTCCCACTGATGCCTGCGCCGCCATGGGCTCTAGCCCCCTCCCTGTGCCTTTATTCAGTGTACCTTTCACCTTCTTTCCTCCACCTCTGCTTGTGAACATCCCACTCACTTCCAGACCCAGTATAAACTTCACCCACTCGGACAGCCTAGAGCCCTGGTACCACCACACAGCTCCTGAACTGTGGTCTGCCTGCCAGTGTTTCCGTAGGGATTGGAATAAATTTTACACCCCACACAGATATGCTCTGCTGATTTTCAAGGATGTAGAGGCGCTGTTGTAATGAATACTGTCCGGTGACACAATGATTCATAAACCATCCAGAAGTTAGGGCAGCTGTGGAGAAGCCACTGAGCGGAGAGATTAAGGCAAAAAGTGCTAGAGTTTGAGGGGTTTGAAGCCTGACTCTGTTTTGTTATCTGGGGCAAGTTACCTAATCTCTGGTTCAGTTGTCTCATCTGGTAGGTGGAGATCATAAGAGTAATTACTTCTGAGTTTACTCTGTTCAAAATGCTTCGAAGCGTGTGTGGAGCTCTGAAAACCCTCACTCACTGTTAGCCCTCATCATGCCTGTTGGCATCATCCTTTTTTCCAATCAACCCACACTAAAACAGCACTGTTGTTATGAGAGGCCCACATGGGTTTTGAAGTTGAAATGGTTGCTGTTTATGAACCACTGTGCCCTCTGTTCCTGCTGCTCTTGTGGCATCTACCACCTTTTTTGCTGCTGTTTCAGTATCTGTAACATGCCTCCTCTCCTCCTTTTGTAAAATCGCATTGTCTTCTTTATATCCTCATAGCCTTTGTATTCAGTAGGAGCAGAATGCATGCTTATTTATTTTTTTAATTTTTAATGTTTATTTATTTTTGAGAGACAGAGAGACTGTGAGTAAGGGAGGAGCAGAGGGAGAAGGAGACACAGACTCGGAAGCAGGCTCCAGACTCTGAGCTGTCGGCACAGAGTCTGACACGGGGCTCGAACCCACAAACCATGAGATCATGACCTGAGCCAAAGTAGGATGCTTAACTGACTGAGCCACCCAGGTGCCCAGAATACATGCTTATTGAATGAATAAATAATTGTGGGGCAGAATGAAAGATTGGTTGTTTTACTCTCAAGAATCACGTGGGAGGAAATGGGAAGAACAGGACTTAATACTCCCAAAGTTTTCTCGAAATACAAAGCCCTTTATTGACACAGGCTGAGGTATACAGTCAGCCCCTGAACAATGCAAAGCTTAGGGGCGCTGACCCTCCTGTATAGTTGAAAATCTGTGTATAACTTTTGACTCCTCCAAAACTCAACTCCTAAGAGCCTACTGCTGACTGGAAGTCTCACCTATAACATACACAGTCAACGAACACATACTTTCTATGTCATCTGTACTACATACTGTATTCTTGCAATAAATGGAGCCAGAGAAAACAAAATGTTATTAAGAAAATCATTAGGAAAGGGAAATATATTTACAGTACTGTACTGTACTATAAGTGGATCTGTGCAGTTCAAACACCTGTTGTTCAAGGCTCAACTCTACTCATTATTTTAATGGCAGAGAACCAGAGGCCTGGTCAAAATGTGTTTCTTATACTGCCTTTTAAAAAGACTTGATCGTGACTTCCTTTCAAGGTATCTTTTAGGAAACAAAGACGAGTCTAGAACAGAATGTTTTTCCATCTTATGTGGGTTATACTGGAGCCACAGAGACCAGGCAAGAGTGAAAGGGAGAGGTTGGTTTAATTTGGGCCATGAGAATCGCCATGGTTAGGTCCAGCTCAGCCCAGCTGCCAGGAATATGGACTCAGGAGTTGGGTGCTGGCAGTTTTAGGTTGAATACGGTACTTCGATACACAGTCTATTCTAGATCAGTTGTGCTAATGGAGGAATGAGAGATGTGGATAATAATACACACAAAACGCTGTGAATTTATATCTGCCTGGGAAGGCAGTGCATGAACAGACATGCACATCTTTGCTGTAGTTATGCCTCCACCATTCTACTCTCTCAGAAGAATCAGCTGGGAGGGTGCTGAGGTGAGCTGGGCTGCAGTGGGAACAGGGCCTGAAGTGCAGAGGATAATGTCCCTATTAGATTCTAAGTGTCTTGAGAGCAGGAGCTGGGTCCCCTGTTCACTGCTACAGCTCTAGCACCTTGCTCAGAAAGCACTTAGTATGTTTTTAATGAATGAGTAAGTAAACGGGCAAGTGAATGAATAATCTGAAAACTAACAATATAAGAAAATTGCTGATAAATAATCACAGATTTGCATGCACGCTTCTGTCATATGACATTGGGTGTGGCGCACTTCTGGAGATGTAGGAACGGAGAACCTCAACATTTTACCCTGTAGAATTCCTTAGAGGCCATTTCAGGCCTCTTGTGAGGGCACAGGCAAATATTTTTCTCTTAATGGCCAGGTAGAGAACATTGGAGACTTTGCAGCCCAGAAAGTCTCCGTTCCAACTACTCAACTCTGCCCTTGTAGTATGAAAGCAGCCATAGACAACACATACATGAATGGGCACGGCTGTGTTCTGATGAAATGTTATTTACAAAAATAGATGGTGGGCCCGATTTGGGCCAAGGGCCACAGTTTGCAGACCCCACTCTTGTGGGCACTCCTGATTACAGAGGAGGACACTAAGGCACATGGAAGTCAAGTGACCTTCCCAAGGACACATGACTGGCCAATGTTGCACTCGTGACTAGAATCTTGATTTATCAACTCTAAGTCAACTTTTTTTTCTTGTTGAGGGAAAATCCATTTATTCATCCATTCAAGTATTTGCTGACAGTCTGCATATCCCAGGCGTGGTACTAGCCCCTGGGTGTGCCTGAGTAAACCAGGGATCACACGGCCCAGTTCTTAGCTTACAGCAGAGAAGGGCAGAGGTAGAAGCCATTACAATCAGTGTAAGAAGTGCTACAGGGGCACCCGGGTGGCTCAGTTAAGCGTCCAGTTAAGCGTCCAGCTTTAGCTCAGGTCATGATCCCACATTTGTGAGTCTGAGCCCCACACCGGGCTTTCTGTTCTCAGCGCAGAGCCGGCTTCAGATCCTCTGTCTTCCTCTCGCTCTGCCCCTCCCCCACTCTCTCACACACGCACGCACATGTGCTCTCTGTCTCTGTCTCTCTCAAAAATAAATGGACAAATTAAAAAAAAACAAAGAAGAAGTGCTACAGCAGGGAGGTGTGGGCAGTATCAGAATATACAGGCACCACCCCGGGCAAGAAGCAAACTTTCCTCCACCTTGTGTCCCTGAAGTTTCCTTGGGAAGGGCCAGGCCCTCACTAGCACCGCTAGCATACTCCTATTACACCTGTTAGCACCTCTTCCCAATTCCCTCAATTTAGTTTTCCTCTCAAATCATGTATTCTGACGACACGGTGGAGCCCTACACACACAGCTTATTTAGCACACAGGAGCATGGATGATCTCCACTGACCTTTGATCTTTCCAATTAAGAAGTTCTTTGAGTTCACGATCTGATCCATGTCTGAACGGATGGTTCCTTCTAGGTTCTTCGTCAGAGTTCTGCATTCCTCCTTCAAGGCACTTAATCCTTCTGAAACCTGATGCCGAACCAGTTTGTAGGCCTCCTCAAGGAGCTGCAACAGAGAACAGCACATAAATCTGGGCTCGGTCACGTGCAAGCGTGCAAGCGACTGCTGGAGTCAAGTAGTGGGGGTGGGTGGGAGGGTTAATCACAGATTATCATAACATAAACAAACCTGCATGTGCACTCTAATTGTTCTTTCAAAGTTTGAGTCTGTTTGGATCAGTCCCCATGTAAGTGAGACTGAGCAGACTCAAGGTATGCAGTTCTCTACACAGCAAAGAAATGATTTAAAAAAAAAAAAAACCCTGCCCACCCCCAAAAGAAGGGAATTCGAGTAGCACAGTTGCATAGCAAAATGATCACTTACACCAAGCCAGGCCCTCTTTCTGTCGTTCTTCTTCCCCTTCATTTTGGGCAAAAGGTCTGTCTGAAGGGTTGGCAGGAGCTCCTCCATCACCAGGTTACTTAGGATCTGTGGGGAGGAAGACACAGATTCCGTTAGTTGGTGATTGCTGAATCTGAGCATCAGGCCAACTGAAGTTGTCATCATTGGTCGTCCCTATCCAACATAAGATTGTCTTGGGCTATGTAAATTCAGCTAGACTATTAACAATAGCCAAAGTATGGAAAGAGCCCAAGTGTCTATCGATGGACGAATGGATAAAGAAGATGTGGTATATATATATACATATATATATATATATATATATATATATATATATACACACACACAATGGAGTATTACTCGGCAATCAAAAAGAATGAAATCTTGCCATTTGCAACTATGTGTATGGAACCATAGGGTATTAAGCTAAGCGAAATTAGTCAGAGAAAGACAAATATCATATGACTTCACTCATATGAAGATTTTAAGACACAGAACAGATGAACACAAGAGAAGGAAAGAAAAAAATAATATAAAAACAGGGAGGGGGACAAAACATAAGAGACTCTTAAATATTGGGGCCCCTGGGTGGCTCAGTCGATTGAGCATCTGGCTTCGGCTTAGGTCATGATCTCGCAGTTCGTGAGTTCAAACCCTGCGTTAGGCTCTGTGCTGACAGCTCAGAGCCTGAAGCCTGCTTCCGATTCTGTGTCTCCCTCTCCTTCTGCTCCTCCCCCACTTGTGCTCTGTCTCTCTGTCTCTCTGTCTCTCAAAAATAAATAAACATTAAAAAATTAAAAAAAAAGAGAGACTCTTAAATATGGAGAGCAAAGGGTTACTGGGGGGGGGGGAATGGGCTAAATGGGTAAGAGGCATTAAGGAATCTACTCCTGAAATCGTTGTTGCACTATATGTTAACTAACTTGGATGTAAATTAAAAAAATAAAATTAAATAAAAAAAATAAACTCAGCTAGGCTGATAGTTTAACTCTGGTTTTGAGGCTACAGAAATCTCAACTAAGACAATCTTCGAGGATAAATGTTCTTAAACATCTGCAAGGAACAGTAATGTCTGCTGACAGCTCCTCATCAGGAAGGACAAATTCCTCAGATTCAAACTTCTCAGATTCAAACCAAAAGAATCTAGTGCATTTAGGATAAAAGGCAAAACTTTCACTATCGATAAGGGCACCCATAGCAACATTGTGAAAGGGGTCAGGCTTTGTTTTGGTGGTTTGAGTCCTGGCTTGTGTCCCCTGAGACCATCATCCTCCTCAAGCTCCCTTGGAATCTGTGTGTCTTCATGTTCTTTGTCCCTGCTGTTCTCTGAACCCCACCTCCATCCTCTATAAAGTTTAGAAAAAGATGGGGGTAACACACAGCTGGGGCAACTGGATGTTTGTGGGATGAACAGAATATGGGGAAGGGGATCTGAAGTTTTCAGAATGTTAAAATTGTTTCCAAGTCACTCCTAAAATGTTGCTTGGCCCAATGAAAAAATTTTTTTGAATCTGAGCAGTGTTCTCTGTGTCAATGTATTACAATGCTCCTTCTTTAACTACCCACCTTACCCTGCGTGGAGCAGATTTGTTCAGATTCAGTTTCACTATGAATCTTTTGGGGTTCACAACTTAGTTTTCAATATCAGGCTATAAAAAAGATTTACAAGGGAAAAAGTAATTTTGAGAATGGTAGAAAAGTAGAGAATCATTTGACATCTGTTCTATGAATTTAAAATAATGTTCATGCAAAATAATTGACCTCCTTCTCATAAAAATTCAAATTAGGCTTTGGGAATTATGGACAATTTTTTCTGAGGTCATTGGTCAGCCTCGTGCTAGTGGAAATACTTATGAGCTCACTAGATTTTGCCTTCCACCAAGGGCTCTGTTACAGCAGGGTGTAACACATTAGCTGAGCTGAACAGGAACACTCCCAGGGTGGGAGGTGGATGAGCCGTCCAGTCCCCCTGTGCCTGTGGGTTCCTAGGAGAGAAGTCTGTTCAGGTCAGTGCAGGGAATGGGCCTCTTGTCACCTGAAATATTGAACTTCATGGTATGACAAAGATTATAATGGAGACAGGATTTCTGCTAGTTCTTGTGATTCATCGGTGGAGATGTTTTTCTTTCTTAGTCATTCTTTGGGAGCAGTCACGAGATGAACTAGAATTTTTGAGGAATTTACAAGGAACTTGACGTGTGCAAGCTCCATGGAGATGAGGAGATCCAACAATTAGATTCAGGTAGGTAGTTAATAATCCATTGACCCTCCCCCCCATCCTGCACAATGGAGTAAGTCCTTAGTTGGAACACATTTTCCCAAGAGTGATGAAAATGTAGCATAGGGAGAAGGAGCTAAGAAAATAAAGAGACCAAAGCCAGAGCTTAAAAACAATGGGAAATATTATCTTAGTTGAAAGTGTTACATTCAGGGTCATAATAATTGCCTGCTTCACCCTTCTGCAGAGACTGGTTTGAGTCTGAACATAAGCATGAGAGGGGTTTGAAAAGATCAAAATGTTACAAAGGCCAAAGGGAAAAAAATCATCTATTTGGGTAGGTTTATAGTTTTCTTTTAGTCTTTCCCATATAATATTCCAAGACATTCAGTTCTATTTTATAGTTTAGGGAATTGAAAAGGAAATATGTCTGGGGGAAAAAAGGAGGAGAATAGGAGTGGTTTGCAAGGGTGGGGGGCTTGACAAGTCACAGGGCAAGGCAGAGCCTCAGAGTGCTGGGGCCCAACTGTGTCCATCCCAACACCGAGTCACCCTCTTCCCCTAACCTTCAGCCCCACCCTCCATCCTTGTGCTGCCTCTCAGCTTCCCAGGGCCTTCTCTGAGATTCCCTACCTGGGTCAGCTCTCCATGAGCAGGGTCCAAAGTTCTGGGGCTGTTCTAGGGAAAGTAGCTACTTTAATAAATAAACTGTGCTAATGAAAGGGTTCCTCAACCTCTCTCTTCAGAACAGGATCCACTGGGTCTCACCATAAGGGCCCTAAAAATACCACTTTTGCTTAAAAAAAAAAATGGTGTGTGTGTGTGTGTGTGTGTGTAAATTTAACTTCTGGGATATACAGATTTTAAAATTCTATCACACATATAAGAAATCAAACATGCCATTAGGTTGTTCAAAATCAACCACACCATGTGTTACCTTCCAGATGTGGGGAAGGTGTGAGATCCAGAGACTGCCCTCCTTCCTGAGACTGGACTGATAGTCTGATCAGGCTGTCGGCCTTGTGCCTTTTGTGTTGCTGAGAGGCCAAGGGTGAAAGAATCCATTTAAAGGGGCACGTTTGAGGTCATTAGACAAAAGACAACCCTGAAATGTATGGAGAAGGCCTAAAACGTGGACAGTTTTCTTGTCTTGAAACCACCTGTTCTGTGGGAACTATGAACTATTTTCTCAGCTCATCTGGTTCATTTAAAGGCAAATTTAAATTGACAATAATAATTACAAAATAATAAAGATATATTTATTAAATGAATATATTGCTATAAATAATAAATATACCAAATCACTGTAAATGCTTTACATCTTGCAAAATACTTTCCTTCAGGACTTCATTTGATACATTTTTTTATAGACAAGTAGGATATATATTGACGTTTTTACTAGTATATAAATATTTTCACCTTAATAGTCTGTAGGCAAGTTATCCTAAGATATTTGCTTTGCCTCGGCAGTTGCCTAAAAAATCACCACTGCCATGAGGGCCCACCAGACTTGCTGTGTGAGTCATTACTATGAAGATAATAATGTAATAATGCTGAACATCTGAATACCAGGCCATGAGGTTAGAGGGGGTGACGACACAATGATGATCAAGTAAGTGCTTAGCAGACAGGAAAAAAATGCAAATAAACCCAGTGCTTTAAACAGAAGATGTCAGTATGGAAGCCAATTTGACATATTTAAAAAAAAAATAATAAAATAAACAGAAGATGCCAGGGGCGCCTGGGAGGCTCAGTTGGTTAAGCATCCTACTTCAGCTCAGGTCATGATCTTGTAGTTCATGGCTTTGAGCCCCGTGTGGGGCTCTGTGCTGACAGCTCAGAGCCCGGAGCCTGCTTCAGATTCCATGTTTCCCTCTCCTCTCTCTGACTCTCCCCTGCTCTCTCTCTCTCAAAACTAAATAAACATTAAAAGAATTTAAACAGAAGATGTCATATTCTCAAACTCAGTTACGTCATGCCATTTTCTTTAACTACATAGCTTTTCTGGGCCCCTGACCTCTTTTTCCTGTGAGTCTGAGGACAGATGCTGCTTCGGCTTCATATGTGAGGTTACAGAGAGGCGGACCCCCGCTAGGCCCCAGACAGGAAGGTTTTGGAATTCATTTCCTTTCTCCAGCTTCTTGAAGGAGAGCCTGATGTGGCTCGAAATGGGTTTTCTGTCACAGACTGGCACTGTGACTTCAGCCAACCTCTCTGAACATTCTTTCAACTGGAGGGTTTTGGACAAACAATCCTTGAAATGCCTTTCCGGCGCTCACATTGTCTGAGTCTAACTTCACCATAGATATTCAGATTCCTGGGGGAGCAAAATTTCTTATTGGGTCACTTGATAACTCCAGCTTTTACTGATCTTGTCTCTGTTTTTGTTTTGTGTTGTTCTGCTTTCCTACTTATGGTATTTTTTATACTGCAAAATTAGCACCTTCCTATCACTGCTGGCTGCCAATGCTTTATGATGTCCATATATGTACAGACCCACATGTCTACCCACATACACTTCTAAGGCTGCCTCGTTCTCGGGATGTTTCTAGGTATGTCTTGCCTCACCGCAAGGGCAAGGGATGAGTCATTTGCTTCTCTTGCACCTTCTAGCACTTAGCACAAATCAACCCAAAGCAAAAAAACAGAAAGTCAACTCAATCCAAAGAAAGGTTTCATTAAGTACCTGTTTTCAATGGCATCGAGAAAGAAGTGAGCTGACATGAGATTCTAAATGAAAAGATTAAGCAAATAGCATAGCTAAACTTGAGGAGTTAAGTAAATGTTGAACTTGGTATAGCCCCATGGTTGGTGCTGATCTTTCACTGGACCAGGAATCGGAAGCCATCATTTCCTTTGCCATCTGTCCACTTAGCATGGGAGCATGAAACTATCAGCTGCACAGGGCTGGGACCATCCTGTCGTGCCCATCTCTGGATCACCAGCCCCAGCATGGTGCCTGGCATAGAGGGGCTCAATAGCTATTTAATGAATAAAACTGGACAAGTCACTTCACTGCTATGTACCTCCCTTGGTTTTCTCATTTACGAAATTGGAAATACTAATAACCTCATGAGATCGATAAAATGAACACACAGAATTAGGATTTGAACATTAAAAAGTATGACACAAAGGCATTTTAATACTGGTATATCTACTAAATATGTTGGTTTATTTCGCAGGCCAATCAGCGTCAAGTGCTTCAGCCTCCCCTTTTGCTTTCATTTTTCTTTATGGTATAAGTACGGTTAGTCCTTAGTTCTCTCAGATTGATGAATGGATATACTTCCCCCAAATATCAGAAACCAAGAGTTAGCCAAAGTTCTGGAATAAGTCTCAAGCTAAGAAATAAATGAGTTTAGAATCCACCAAAGCAGGGGTGGGTGGGAAAGAAGAAGTCATATGGTTAAACAATAAAGAACAGCCCCATCATCACGATCAAATGTTTTCGGCTTCAGATGTTTAATGACTATACGAAGGCAAGGCCTCATCCGGTCTCCTAATAACAAATTTCACTGGCCCCCAAAAGAGGCACTCAGGGAAATGAGGGGAAATTAAAGAACAGCATTGTTGGACCCTGTGTGCCTCTAATTAAATAACGCTGTTCCCACTCTCCTCTTCCTGGCTGAATCAGCTGTGTGATTGGTGTCCTCATGGACACAGTTTCCTTGGAGATTTGTAACAACGTCCCTGGTACCAAGCCAATGGACATGCTTAGCCCATGAATGGCATTTAACCAAGGTCATAGGAAAATTATATCAGACTATAGAGGATAGAAAACTAGAAGAGGTAAGTAAAACTCATAGAAAACTGTCTTAATGCTTTTAAAATGTATTTCTTTGACTTCATTTATAAATCATTCAGTAAATAAAGACAAGTGCGTGTGCCAAATAGTTTTCCAACAACGTCTCACTTAATGCTCAGTACCCTGCAGGGCAAACATTATCATTACTCTCTTTTTTCAGAGGAGTAACTTGAGACTAAAAGAAGTTAAATAAGTTGGCAAGATTTAATCCAAGTAGGTTGACCTAAGCCCCCATCACACACTTTGAACTATGCCACACTGCTCATGTTGGATTGTGGTCTGGAAGCATGAGGTCATTTGAAAGAATAATGCTTTGTAAAGAAAAGAATAGAAAATAATGGAGGGGCGCCTGGGTAGCTCAGTCGGTTGAGCGTCCGACTTCAGCTCAGGTCATGATCTCGCGGTCTATGGGTTCGAGCCCCTCATCGGGCTCTGTGCTGACAGCTCGGAGCCTGGAGCCTGCTTTGGGTTCTGTGTCTCCCTCTCTCTCTGCTCCTCCCCCACTCATGCTCTGTCTCTCTGTCAAAAATAAACAAACATTAAAACAAATTTTTTTTTAGAAAATAATGGAAGCTCCTTGTTGTGGTTGCCCTGTTTTTATACTGTCCTGTTTTGCTCCTGGTCTGGAGGTGTTTGCAGACGGTGCCCAATACTCTGTGGACCAAATGCATCTAGACAATGAGAGAAACGGCCTTCGGAACCACATCTTCCACTTTTTTGTGTGTGATTATTTACCCTGACCCTGACCTCCTACACACAGACAGAGAAGAGAACCCCAAATTCTGAGCCCATGTTACCTGGACTTCATCCCCAGTGATCATTTCCCACGAGCCATAGTGTCCCTTCTCCTGCCGGAAGAACTGCACAGCTTCTAGAAAGGCTTGGGCTTCAAACGTCGTCTGCTTCATGTAATCTAAAAGAAAGAGGCAAGGGCACTTAGCAAAGAAAAATACTTCTACAGTTTACCATGGTTCTTCGAGTGTCATGGCTCAGAGACCTAATGTTACCTGAATATTACGAGGGATAGAATTACGAGACACAGAAAAATGAAGCAGATCCTGAATTCAAAGTTCATCTGCAGATGTGTGTCCCCTTGCTTGCTCACCACCATAGCAGCTGATTAATTCCATCAGTTACTGGGCATACTGGTTAGGACTAGAAGCAGATCTAGCCCCATTTGTTTCTCTCTTATAAATGTTTCCCTTGGGCACCTAGGCACCTAGTGGCTCTATGCCTCCAACCGTAGCACCTCACTAAGGCAGACCATTCTTTAACAGGGCCTCTGGTATCCACAGTATCCACTCCCAGTTCCCCGAACAAAACTCCGATTTCTTTGTGACTTATTATCAAGTTTCTGTCAAATATGCTGATTTACGCAAATAAAGGATGACAGTTTCTAACACTTTATATAGCAAGATACTATTCTTCTAAACATGTTACATATTTCACTGAAACCTCACAAAAACCTGTGAGGTAACAGGGCGCCTGGGTGGCTCAGTCGGTTGAGCACCCGACTTCGGCTCAGGTCATGATCTCGTGGTCCATGAGTTCGAGCCCCGCATCAGGCTCTGTGCTGACAGCTCAAAGCCTGGAGTCTGCATTAGACTGCATTCTGTGTCTCCCTCTCTGCCCCTCCCCTGCTTGTGCTCTCTCTCTCTCTCTCAAAAATAAATACAGACTAAAAAAAATTTAAAAACCAAAACCCAAAAAACCTGTGAGGTGAGTGCTATTATCATGTCGACTATACAGATGCTCCAAAAGCCCAGAAAGATTAATTAATTGCTTAAGGTCATACAGCTAGCAAGTGGGTGAACTCAGGTATTCTGATCCCAGTCAGAATACATTATGCTATGCCAGCACTATGCTATACTACTTCACATATTAGTTTTATGGTTTTGCCCTTCCAAACAGATTAGATTTTAAAAGGTATTATATCTGAGAGGTGATGTTTAATGCAGGATTTTAAGCATAGTCGAGGAAGCAGGGGCTCAACAGCCTTCCCAGAATTCCACAAATCACACCACGAATGCAAAAATTCTGCTAGGGACTGAATGGTTTGTGTCCCCCAAAAGTCATATGTTGAAACCCTAATCCCCAGTATGATATTTGCAGCTAGAGCCTTTGTGAGGTAATCAGGTCACAAAGGTACGTTGGGATTACTGCCCTTATCATGATGGGATTAGTGCCTTTATAAGAAGAGAGCTCTTCCCCGCTTTTGGCTCTCTCTCCAAACACTGGATCTGCGGGTGCTTTGATCTTGGACTTACAGTATTTTTGTTATAGCAGCCCAAACGACTGAGGCAATTTTCAATGCACAAAATATCTGTTAGAGGATACAACGATAACAGAATTATAAAAATCTTTGCAGGGGAATAAATTTTATAAATAATCTAATAATAAAGAATAGAACAGTAAATAAATCAAATCTTAGGGGAAATAAGGCAAAATGAAGTGACTGAAAGGGCCAAGTCTCTTGCTTCCAAGCCTCTCCTCTAGGACATGAAGCTCTCTTGCTAACAGCATATGATCTGCCTTTATAGGGCATATTAGATCGGTCAGTTCAAGGCAGCTGATTCACTGGGGACATTCGGAGCTTCAGACAATGGGATTACTCAGTCAAGGAATGAATGGTTGCTAAGTGGGATGAGGCTGAACTAAAAAAGGATCAATGTGCTCCAGAAGGTGACAATCAATTAATAGGCTGTAGATGACTACATTGAGATTTATTTACGAGGTCATAAGCCTCAGGAACTTGGAAAAGGGAAAATACAATTCAAGGCTAGCCTTGATAAGATTTTCAAGCAGGGGTGCCTGGGTGGCTCAGTTAAGTGTCCAACTTCGGCTAAGGTCATGATCTCATGGTTCCTGAGTCTGAGCCCCACTTTCAGCATGGAGCCCACTTTGGATCCACTGTCCCTCCCTTCTTTCGCTGTCCCTCCTCCCATCCCCATTCTACCTCTCCCACCGCCACCCACCTCTCTCTCTCTTAAAAATAAACACTTAAAAAAATTTTTTTTAAAAATGAAAAAGAGCTCAAGCAAAATCCTCCACAGTGAGGATACCACAAAGCCCAGAATTTCCACCTTCAAAAATGTGGGACAGTAACTGACATTTCTAATATTGACATAGAGTTCTGCTCGAGCTCTAAATCAGAAAAAGAGCATGTCTGAGAATCAAGTTTTTAAATTGATGTATTTCTTCCTGGTTATTTTTTCTGGTTTGGCAAATGATTTAGTGTTTAATCTTTGAGGCTTGGAAAACACAAATTAAAGTCTTGGTATAAAACTGACAACAAGGGGGCTGTGATATGGAGCTCAGTACACTGGGAGGGACTTTACCAACAGAGATGGAAACTGTAATTGCTACACTGAGATTCAAGATTGACTCATGTGCTCTTATTTTTAACAGCTGTTTTCATTTCCAACCTCAGGAAACAAAGACATGGAAGAAAATGTGGTACTTGGATGGAGTGAGTACTGCCAGACCTGCGAACCTCAGAATAAGGTTTTAAATTCATGTCTTTACCAAAAGCATAAATTTACTTATTTCTTCCCCCACTAACCTCAGCAACCAAAGGAGGTATTTGAAATCCTACTCCTACCTTCTATTACTCTATCAAAGCAAACTATAGCATTCCCACTATAGTTGTGTTTTCAAAAACTTCTGGAAAAAATAACGGAAGAAATGGAATGTGGAGACAATGATGTGGGAGTCAGAGAGAAGTCCAAGAGGAAAATGGGGAGCTGGAATACAGTAGTGGTGGATGAAGCACCTTCATACAGGCAGAGAAGAAAAGGGTTAGTAATCAAATGAACCACACAGGAAATTATAGTAATTGAACACCAGCAATGAAGCCTGAAAGAATGAGGGCAGGGATCTGAATTCTGGACTCTCTACCATTAGGATAGATTTAAACTGCATTTTAACTACTCCTTGTCCATAGGGGAAAAAAGGATCTAACCTACTGATTCATCATTAGATTTTCAGGTTATAAACTGATTAGGTAAATTAATTTATACAAAACTTTTAGGACAGTATCTGCCACATAGCAAGTTGTTTTATGGATATTGGTTCTTATTATTGTAAGCCAAGCTCAACAGCAACTGCCAGATCATTAAGGAAATGAAGAACAAAGGTGTGCTTTGTAAGAGACAGAACTGTATTGCAATAGTAATGTGACCTTCATTTCTTCTAAGTTCTTTGCAAAGGCATCGCTGAACTCAGCCAGAATGTACAGGTGTTTGAGAGAAACCGGATTATCAGTTATTTGATCAACTTCCTGCCACAGATCTCATGAGAACAAATCCCAGGATCACAATCGTCCACTCTCCTGCCAACGAGCAACTGAGAGTTTAGTCCAATGGTCCCCAGAATCAACAATGGCCTTTGCTTGTTAAGTCTTCTCCGTGTAAGCTGACTTAGAAAAATGGCAGGTATCAGCGCCAACTCTACTTTTCCAACATGCTGTAATTATGAAGTTGCGGAGAACTTAGATATCATTAAATCCAGATCCCTCATTTTATGGCTGAGGAAATTGGAACAAAAAATGGTTAATTTCTTAGCCGAAGGTCACACAGCTGGTCAGAATCAGAGCCAAGAGTTGAAAAAGTAGCTCTGGCATGTCATAAGCGGCCTTGGCATTCATGCTTACTTAAATCACAGACTAAGGGAGCTGAAAGTGGTCTTAAAGGTCACCTACCCTAAGCTCTCATTCAATGCTAGAAGCCCTCAGAATCCCAGACACTCATCTGGCCTCAGCTTGAATATTTCCAGTGACAGGAAACTCACAATTTAGTGAAATAGTCATGGAACTGCTCTAATTATTTGAAAAATTTTCCTTTTATTGAGCCAAAATCTGTTTCCATGAACTCTCATTAATCCCATTTCTGATTTTCAGAGCAAAATAGACAAGTTTACTTGTCCTCTTCTGTAGGGCAACTCTAAAAGAATAGCTGAATATCCTTATTTTCCCTCAACCGTTCTTTAAACAATATAGTTTTGGGGATCCTTTAAATTCAGCCCTACCTTTTCTTTCCTCCCCTTAGTAGCCAATTCCATTTAGTCACTATCTTTCTTAAATTTGGCCCACACTGAATACAACCCACTGAGTATTTTTCAACTTGTGTAAATTATGTAAAGTAGAAAGATTACATTCCTTTTTTTTGGTCCCTAACTTCCTTTCTAAAATACAAATACATCACACCATTGACTCATACCTTTCTTATAGTCACATAAAATCCTACAACTTTTTTTGTATAAAACCCCTGTCAATTTAATCCTTTCCTAACCCGTACTTCTGCTTTTGGTTTTGAAGTACAGGTTTTAACACTGCCCCTAATAAATTACAACTTACTGTGATCAACTCAGTGCCCCACAGCCTGACAAAATCATTTAAAAATTATAATTGTTCCCAAACTCCCTTTCACCTCTGTAACATTCAACTATTTTGGTGGGCTTACTTTCTGTGTTTTTATCCAACTGACTGATAACAACATTCATCAGATCGGGGCAAGGACAGATCCCTAGGAAATTCTAAACATTTCAGAAGATATGTGGGAGAGACATCTTGGCCATCCATTCAACTATCACATCCTCAGGACCAAGACATGTCTATTCTCCTTGGTCTCTCCCTTTTTCGCATCTGTGCAGTTGCATGGAAAACTCCTATTTGGGAGACATGATTAAGGATTCTGCAAGGAAAAGAAAGCTTCTCTATGCCCCTTGGGGAAGAGTTATTCAGGGGGCCAGCTTTTGTTTCCCCCCCACCCCTTACACAGATTTACAGCATGTCTGAGTCAACTGAAACACCAAAGCTCTAAGGCCTAGGCAGTCATTCTGGATTTTGACTCTGGCTGCTGTGTCGGGACTCCCTGACTCAGGCTGGGTTTGGAAGCTGCGTTGTTATTTTATTTTATCGGTTCACTGCGCCAAGCCATGTTAGCTGATCTGCCTGGTGATCTGTAAAAGTTATGTAACTGCATTACTCACTACACTGCTATGGGGTTCATGTCACTAATGTATACTTCGAAATTGTCTTTAGCTTCAGGTCGTATGTCGTCTTTTCTGGGAGAGCTGCAGCAAGTCCGTTTGCCCTAATTTCTTCTCTAGAACAAAGGAGAAGAAGTACAGTGGCAAGTAACCAACATTTATTGAATACTAACAATAGAAGTATAAGCCAATGTTTATACACACCATCTCATATAATCCTTCCAGCCATCCCATTAGGTAAGGATTAATAGTCCCAGTTTTTAATTTTTTAAATGTTTATTTTTGAGAGAGAGGGAGCGCAAGTTGGGGAGGGGCAGAGAGAGAGGGAGACAGATGATCCCAAGCAGGCTCTGTGCTGACGGCAGAGAGCCCAATGTGGGGCTCAGACTCAGGAACCGTGAGATCGTGACCTGAGCCGAAGTTGGATGCTTAACAGACTGAGCCACCCAGGTGCCGCTTAATATTCCCACTTTAAGGCTGAGAAAGAAACTGACTTCAGGAAGGTTGAATAATTTGTTTAAGCTAATATGTGGTCAAGAAAGGCCTACTCTTACTTCCAAAGTCCTGTTATACAGCCTATGGTTTAATTTTTTTGAACTTTTTATTTTGAGGTAATTGTAGATTCATGTGTTCTTAAAAGAAATAATACAGAGATATCCAATATACCCTTCACCCCATTTCTCCTAACAGGAATATCCTGCAAAACCATAGCACAATATCACCACCAGGAAATTGACATTGATGCGGTCTCACCAGTTTGATATGTATGCACATGTACATGTGTGTATGTTTGCACATGCACGTATATGTGTGTGTATTGTGGTTTAACTTTTAAATTGCGTTAAATTTCCTTTCCTTATCAAGGTTTAGAACCATTTAATTCTAGAGTTTGAATATACCATAGGATCATCTAGTTCAACCACTCGTTTAACAAGTGAGCAGACTGAAGGCCAGACAGAATGTGACATTCTTAAAAACAGAACAAAAGAAAATACTACGGTGGAATTAAAAATGAATGGGGTCCATCCTAACGAAATGGTAATAAAAGTTTTTATTTAAAAAATTTATTCATGACCTAAGCAAATACTTATTGCCATATTATAAATGATAACTCATGAGCACTAGCCCCAAGATTACTTAGAAGTCCCTGAATTATATTTCGTAAACTACTAGACTAAAACATATATCTGCTGACCAAATCTTATTTGCGTTAGTGGATACAGACCGGCCAAGAAGAGAAGAGGAATAGGTCAAGAAAAAAAGTGTGCTTCACGGAGATCCAGGCACCTGAAGATGAGTTATAACGGTGTTGCTCTAGGTGAAAATACAAAGATACAGAACTCACTCTGAGGATATAAATGGCTTCTCAAACAGATGGCAGAAAGGTGTTCCAGTGAAGATGTTTTGATAGAAGTTTTTAATCACATAGGAAAAGGCTGCATGCCTCATTTGATTAAAAGCAGTGCATCTCATGAATTCTTGATATGTCAATAAATATTAAAAGACTGTTTGTCAACAGAGAAAAGGAAGTGGTGATTACTAGAACAAGTGAAGACAGACTAGCCCATTTCCTTCACACCGACATACTAGATTGGCAGATTAGAAGGCTGTTGGAGACATCCTGCATCTAGATTCTAGCGAGGCAATTCTTAAAGCTTTACATGCTTTTGATTGACACACTGAAGATATTTAGATTGGTTGATAATGCCAGTACACATAATCGACTAAACAACCTCAGTGACGGCTGCTGGTTAAAGGGCTGACATCCTAGAGGAAAATCTTGAGGGCACTGCCCTTAAAACATTTTCAATTACTTAAAAAAGGCAAGCTAGATAAGCCCAGGGTTTCACTTAACTGCGAGCCCAGTGCAAGTTAGTGATGTGATGCAGTTGTACACAGGGCAGGTGAGGTTGGGCCATGGGACTGTGGATCATAATCAGGACAAGGACACTCATAGATGGAATCTGAGATATGCTCCTAAGAAATTACCATTACACACTTCTAGTTGATGCTGAGAAGCAGAATATTTTACAAACATCTTTTTAAAAACTGGAGTGCTTCTGAAGGAGACCAAATAAATGAGGAGTCTCACAGCCTTGAAAAGAAAAAACCTCGAGGAAAGAGATCTTCATCATCTACGTGAAGATCTGCAACGTAAAAGAACACTGGACTTGTTCCATGTAGATTCAGATACATAGTCAGGTCTGCATGGTCCAAAGTACAGTGTGGCATATTTTCACTGAAATAGGGAACAGATTTCTAACACTTATATGTATCTTAGAGTGAGGCAGGCTCCAACTGGGTGTCAGAATTCTCCCTCAAGAGGAAGTGCTCCATCTGGGCTGAGCTGCCTTGTAGAAGGTATGCAGACATGCTCAAACCCCTGTCTTATATACTCTCAGAACATCATGTGCCTCCTCACCATAGCACTTACAATAATTATAATTTCATAGTTATTAGTGTAATCATTTGAAATATGCCTTCCCCTAGCCTGTAAGTTCCAAGAGGACAGGAACTTTCTCTGTAGTTTGCATTCACCACTGTATCCTCAATCCGTAGCCCAGTGCCTGGCACATAAGAAAGAGAGAGAAAAAGAGAGATGGAGTGGGGAAAGGGGGAAAGGGGGAGGGAGAGAGCGAGGGAGATAGAGGGAGAGAGGGAAGGAAGGGAGGGAGGAATGGAGGGAGGGATGGAGGGAGGGAAGGAATTTAAATATTGGAGGGCAAGATTAAATCTCCTTTTAAAGTTCTGTCTAAACCAAGATTCCTTCCTTCCTTCCTTCCTTCCTTCCTTCCTTCCTTCCTTCCTTCCCTCTTTTCAACAGCACAAGCAGTGGGGAAGAAGGGAAGAGGGAGAAGGAGGGGAGAGGGAAGGGGAGAGAAGGAGGAGGGGAAGGGAAGGGGGAGAGGGAGAGAATCTTAAGCACAAAGCCCAACGTGGGGCTCCATCCCAGGACCCTGGGATCACAACCTGAGCCGAAACCGACTGAGCCACCCAGGCACCTCAAACCAAGATTTCTCGGTTCCAGATAAGACCAAAGTGTCATGAATGAATCAGATTCTCTCTTAATAAGTCTCTTTCTTACTGTTGTAAAGAGGTACTGAAGGGAATTGACATACTCTACCCCCGTGCTTCTCGGACTTTGGTGAGGATCAGAAAAACGGATTGCTGAGCCTCACCCCCAGACTTTTCAGATTCAGTAAGGTACAGGGCGGAGTCCAAGAATTTGCTTTTCTAATGAGCTCCCAGATGATGCTGATGCTTTAGGTACAGGGGCACACCTTGAGAACCATTCCTCTACCCAACATAAGGGGAGTGGTTCTCAAACATCAGAATCACCTATGTGCTTGTTAAAAATGCAATCCTTGGAGGGAGTGCCTGGGTAGCTCAGTCGGTTAAGCGTCTGACTTTGGCCCGGGTCATGATCTCATGGTTTGTGGGTTCAATACCCGCATCAGGCTCTGTGTTGACAGCTCAGAGCCTGAAGCCTGCTTTGGATTCTCTCTCTCTGCCCCTCCCTGGCTTGCACTCTCTCTCTCTCTCTCTCAAAAATAAATAAGCATTAAAAATGCAATTCTTGATCTTGCTCTAGGAATCTGCATTTAAAAAGCTGTTCAGCAAATTCTGTTGCAAGTGGTTTATAAACTATAGATTTTGAGAAAACACAAATTGCATAGAAGAAAAAGATACAATAGAAGACCATAACTTTTGAATGCTTATTAGCATCTTGATGAACTTATTCCCTCATTATCAGGTTAGGAAATGTCCCCTCTGCCGACTGCTCACTCACTTAACACAAAAGAACCCTTGTACTTAAAGTGATGTATAAAAATAGTACTACAATGAAGCTCTGTCAAAAGGTATGTGGATAAGGAAATACTTTGGGCAGGTTCATACAGACATCATTTCAAACAACTAGAACTCTATCCATTGAAGGCAATCATCACTGTCCAGACATAAATCCTCACTTGTGACCCTGGTTGAATCTCATTTTCTCTTTTTTGGTACTCAGTTGATATATAGACTATGTCTTCTGTGTGGCAGCCTTCTTTTCCTTAGCATAAACAATCCCATTTACTTTAAGTTTTTTCAAAGCCTTAAAAAAATAAAAATGACCCCACTCCTATCTCTTTCAAACAGTAAGGATGGTGTCATCAAAATCCTGATAAGGGAGGAGAGAATATTTGCTTCCCTCTAAATACCATGAAGATGGTCTGTGTCCTGAAGCTGTGTTCATTGAACATGCTTTCCATGGGCCTGAACGAGTTGATCTGTCACCCTATCCGTGTTAGATACCTGGGCAGAGTCAGGCCAGGAGAACAATAACACAATCAATGATTTCCTATATGCCCAGGACAAACATGTGTGTCTTTAGATGGGGGAGATTCGTATTTGAAGACAGTTAAGTGCAGAACGGTCTCCCAATATCCTAGTAACTATTCGTGGAGATCCTGCTGAAATGATCTCAAAGGAAAAAAAAATAATCATGCCCCAAAACTTAAATGAAAACGATCTAATTTCCTCTTTAAAACGCGAATTGTAGGAAGACATCACTATGTAATGTTCACAGGCAGTTGAGGCAGTGCACATGCGCGGGTAATCTTTCAGCTCAGACCACAGAAACTGGGTCACGTGCATATCGCTGCCCTTGTGGGGAGTCGTGTGGCTTACTCCCTGCAGGCAAAATGTGACCACACAGCCTGGACACAATTTAAAGCAAGCTTGAGTTTTCAGATAAATAAGGAAGATGCTCCTCTAGCCACAGACTTGCCCTTCATTTTTGATGACACTTTCTCTTATTCCTGGAGATGATTGTTTACACATGGGTCTTATTATAATTGTCACTGCAGCACACAAAAACGTTAGGGAAATTCTTCCTGACTGCGTCTATGGATGACCTTTGTCTTGTGAGCTCAAAACACCTTGTGTAATCTTACCCACGTCGGTGGGAGCACGCTTTCTACAAGTAAGGCAGACAGGGGAAGGACTTGGCCAGGTTTACGTTAGAGAACAAATCACTGGGGTTAACTGGCATCACTTTATCATGTCCTAGCCTGATACACCCACAGAGTATAGCACCGTCTGCCAATGCTATCTGGGGATTTTCCACTCATCGTCATTACCAATGATTAATAATAGCATCCAGCTTGCACTTGTCAGAAGTTCTTACAGTTTACATCTCATTTGAGTCTCACAGCTATCTCATGAGACAGGTAAGCCAGATGTAATCATTCCTAGGTAGCAAATGGAAAACTCAAAATCAAAGAAGTTGAAGTCATTACCCAAGGTCATATAAATACATAACTCATTTCATTGGGTCATCAAAGGAGAGTAAAAATAAGAAGCAGGAAATAAGGTTCTAGTCCTATACAGACCTCAAAAAGGGCCTCACCTTACTTAAAACATCTAACTACAGCAGAAGTTGTAACAACTTTTGTCTAGGATGAAATATGTTTCCTTATCAGTAACCTTTCCCCAAAGACCTAAAAAATCGGAACTGCCCCAAGCTCCATTCCCTCCCTGAGAACTAGGGATGGCAGCTACAGCTTCCTGGAAACGCACTGCCTGCTCCGAAGAGGAAGGTAAGACTGGTTAATTGAATGGCCTCCTCCTTAGGTCTGGAGAGGCCATCTATAATTTAGTCCTCAGGTTCTTAGGGGCCAGATCATTTTTTAAAAACTGGGAACTTTAGGGGAGCCTGGGTGGCTCGGTCGGTTAAGTGTCTGACTTCGGCTCAGGTCATGATCTCACGGTTCATGGGTTTGAGCCCCGCGTGGAGCTCTGTGCTGACAGCTCGGAGCCTGGAGCCTGCTTCAGACTCTGTGTCTCCCTCTCTCTCTCTCTCTCTGCTCCTCCCCTGCTTGCACTCTCTCTCTCCCTCTCTCTCAAAAATAAACAAACATTAAAAGAAATTTTTTTTAAACTGGGGACTTTAGCAATCAGGCACCAATAAAAATAGTGTCTACATTCCTGACCTATTACAAGAAAGGGCAATGCTACCAACAGAGTTCTTTTGAATTTCTAGGTTAACTGAGCCCACAGTGTGTACCCGTCTTGCATAATTGCTTCAAACCAAAGATACTTGGAAAGCATCTTGCTGTTGTGGTGGTTGAAAACCTATAACTGCATTAGCATACATGTCTCACTAAGGGATCTTTATAGGTAAATATGCAATTTTGTCATGAAAACCCGAAGCGTTCACAATTATTTTCAGTAAAGTCCAAGGAGCATCTTGCTTAATAACTTAGCTAATAACAAATTTAAGCAAAGCTTGATAAGATTACTGAATGGAATATTACGCAGTCACTAAAATAACGATTATGATGACTCATCTGCATCATGGAAAAGTAGTTTGAAGAGAATTTTCACTGCGAAAACAAGATTATAAAATTATACACACATCCTGATTAAGCAATGTAAATATTCACCCATGTGATTGAAAGGGAATGCATATTTGTATTTGTATTTGTAGCTCAAACTTTATGAAATGTTATACTATTATCCTTAGGAAGATCTGTGGTGATCTAATAACTTTTTTTTTAATACCAATCCTCTCGTGACCATGAGCAAGATTTGCCTTTCCCAAGTCCAAAAGGTCCTGTGGCAGTTCGCCTCTTGGAATCTGAGAACCCTTATGAGCACCGGCAACTGCCAAATCATGGCACATTCCATGGTCCAGACATTCAGGATCCACGCTGAGGTGTTTGTAAAGTAAATGAACTGAAGAGTTCATTCTTCTTTCCCTCTCCTTAAAGGTATTGCTTTGTGCTGTTTGCTCAGAATAGGTCTGCACGCCTCCTTCCAGTGTTTTCTTTCCAATGAATGGAGGGGGAAACCCTTACATCTTGGAGCACTTTCAGGCTTGTCACAAATGTCCTTTAATGTATTATTACTGTCTCCTGCTTTCCATGACAACTGACACAGTGTGACAAGCATCAGAAGCTGGAGGTTCATCGGTGACACAACTGGATAAACTTGTGTCCCCCTATACCATAATGTCTTTGAGGACAAGGACTGTCATATTCATCACCGTATCCCAACGCCATAGCACAGTGCCTGGCACCAAATGTTCTTTTGAGCAGACCAACGAACGAAGAAAAAATGGCTGAATGATACAGAGGCAGCACAGAATGGCAGGATAACTATCTGCTGGGAATCAAAACGGGGTGTCACTTTGTCTATGGGAGTTGAGGTAAGTTACTTTGCTTCTCTGGGCCTAATGTATCACATTTGAAATGAAAGGCTTTCAGGTCTTCTTGTTCACTGTGAAATAGTGTAATTTTGTGATAAGCTGCAAATACAGTTAGTTTATCAACATGGGGTAGTGTTTTTCATGACAGAGATCTAACCTGGGGATCCAGCTGCAGGACCACCTTATTCTTTTCTTCCCACTAAACCTCTCTCTCTCAAATATGCATCTTTCTCTGGGCTTCACCAAACAATTAATGTGGCTACTAGAAAATATTAAATAACATATGTGGTATACTGGGTATTTACCCAAAGAAAACAAAAACAGCAATTCAGAAAGATATATGCACCCCTGTGTTTACTGAGGCATTATTTACAATAGTCAAGAGATGAAAGCAACCCAAGTGTCCATCAGTAGATGAATGGACAAAGAAGATGTGGTATAGATACACAATGGAATGTTACTCATAAGGAATATTACTCGTAAGAAAGGATGAGATCGTGTCATTTGCAACAACATGGTTGGACCTAGAGGGTATTATGTTAAGTGAAATAAGTCAGACAGGGAAAGACAGATACAGTATGATTTCATTCATATGGGGGATCTAAGAAATCAAACAAGTGAACAAGCACACAAACAAAAAGCAAGCACAGACACAGATCCTTAAATACAGAGAACAAACTGATGGTTGCCTGAGGGGAGGGAATGGGGGGATGGGCAAAATGGGTGAAGGGGAGAGGGAGATACAGGCTTCCAGCTGTAGAATGAATACATCACGGGGATGAATGGTAGAGCTTATGGAGCATAGTCAATGATAGTGTAACAGTGGTGCATCGTGACAGATGGTAGCTATACTTGTGGTGAGCAGAGCCTCATGTGTGGATTTGTCCAATCACTATGTTGTACACCTGAAACTAATGCAACACTGTGTGTCAGTCATACTTCAGTTTAAAAAAATTACATACGTGCCTTTCATTATATTTCTAGTGGACAGTGCTGATCTGAGTCTCTTTGCTCTCCCCTCTGCTCCTTCCATTAACCTGAATAACAGCTCAGTTTGTGGCTATTTCCACTGGGCTTACCACATGGGCTATTTAATTAAGCGACTGAAATAGTGAAATTATTCAAATTTGTCATTTTATTGTCCATGATAAGACTACAGCGACACTGATTTGTCTTCTATAAAACACAGAATCATTAACTTTGATGCTCATATATGTGTGGTCTATAACATACCCCCCCCCCCCCCATTTTTTCCTTGAAAAAATAAAATCTGCTTCGTATCACTTAATTAAACATTTAACAAAAGCACTGTGATTTACGCAATCTTCCAGTTCTCCAGAAAACTCACCATACTAGTTTGGGTATTTGAGTCTAAACTGAAAAGCCCTTAAAAGATTCCACCTCAGCCAGAAACTCCTCTTTTACAAAATGCTGAAGAACAAAACACATTGTATCCTTTGCCCAAATCAGAACTACCAGTTGGAATATAGGTCAGTTCTTAATTACCTTCGTTAACTAAGGAAAGCAATGACAATGATAATTCTTAAAACTTCATGTTTGCTTCTGTACTGACGTTACAGAAGCTTTTTGTGTATTTACATTTGAATTCAGATGAGTCCAATGTTGCAATGATTCACCCTAGTTTTTAAAAAAAAGAGCAAAGTTGGGGCACCTGGATGTCTCAGTCAGTTAAGAGTCTGACTTCAGCTCAGGTCATGATCTCACATTTCATGGGTTTGAGCCCCGTGTTGGGCTCTGTGCTGACAGCTCAGAGCCTGGAGCCTGCTTCAGATTCTGTGTCTCTCCCTCTGCCCCTCTCCAACTAGCACTCTGTCTGTCTCTGTCTCTCAAAAAATAAAATAAAAACATTAAAAAAAAAAAGAGCAAAGTTGCCTTGTGGGGAGCTAACTCAGGCTTTCCTCTTTCCTTACTCTAAGTGAGAGTGGATGGCATCTCAGACCAATGAAACTGCTCACTTCTCTTCCTGTCCTTATTTGTTCCTTATCCTTCCCACTGAACGTTCTCTGGCCTGCACGCATGCACTCACATGTGTGCACAAACGCACGTACACACACACAGAAGCAAATCTGTCCCTAGGCTGCAGACAGTAATCAATACTGGTTTTAAAGGCTCCTCTGGAGTAGTAATGGAAAGGGGAAGTGGGAGCACAAAGAGACTCCAGACCAGTGCTGTCCAGTAGAAATACAATGAAAGCCACACATGCAATTGTAAATTTTATAGTGCCACATCATAAAAGTCAAAAGGAACTGTTAAGATTAATTTTAATAACATATTTAATGTAGGGGTGCCTGGGTGGTTCAGTTGGTTGAGCGTCCAACTCTGGATTTCGACTCAGGTCATGATCTCATGGTTCATGAGTTTGAGCCCCACGTCAGGCACTGTGCTGACAGTGTGGAGCCTGCTTGGGATTCTCTATCTCCTCTCTCTCTCTGCCCCTCCCCTGCTCATGCTTGCTTTCTCTCTCAAAAATAAATAAACTTAAAAAAAAACTTAAAAAAATAATATATTTTATGTAAAGCAATATATCCAAAACATATAAGCAATATAAAAATTATTAATGAGATATTTTATACTCTTTTTTTGTACCAAGTTTTTGGAATGTGTGTATTTTACGCCCAACAGCATGTTTCATTTTGGATTAGCCACATTTCAAGTGTTTGGTAGTGAGATTTGGCTGATGGCCACCCTGTTAGTGCAGCTGTAAAATATGCTCATGGTTTCAGAGTTATATTGTTTATCTGAGTGAGGAGGAGGAAGAAGGCAATAAAAAAAGCATGCCACTGCACACCGGAAACTCTTTGTTTATTTTTGAGAGAGAGAGAAGCGGGGGAGGGGCAGAGAGAGAAGGAGAGAGAGAAAATCCCAAGCAGGCCCCGCACCATCAGTGCAGGACCCAAGGCGGGGCTTGAACTCACGAACCGTGAGATGATGACCTGAGCCAAAATTGGGCGCTTGACTGACTGAGCTACCCAGGCACCCCCTGAACCTTTTTAAAGCAGCATCATTACAAAAGCAATCTATTCTGATCTATTCCTATTCTAAATCAATAAAAAGGAAAAAAAAACTGGCTTTATCTCTAATTCCTCATTATACACATAGCACCATTTATCTAGTAGAATAATCCCAGGAGTAGAGTAATGCACAAAAATAAGAACTAAGATGACCTATAACAAATCCTTATATAGATTAAGGTTAGAATTTAAGACCTTTGACAATTATATCTCACTCATAAACCCTGCTTTATGGACACTGAAGAATCCTTGTGGCTTTAACTTTGAGGGTTCTCTAACAACACTGCCATATCTTAATAGTCCTGTTCCGTGTGGTGGAAAACTGCTAACCACCAACAGACATGTTAGATGAGATCATTTCCAAACAGGATACAGCCTTACAACAATCTGCTGTATTTATAGCAACAAATTGTTCACCCTTCTCTTACCCTTCACCAAAAAGAAAAAGCAGCTAAAATGCTCGATGGTAGCTAAAATGCTCGATGGTTTTAAGTGCCTCCTATTGTAGATAATCTCAGTAGTTGCTATAAACGTGAGCTACATCATGTAATTAACTCATTCCATGAAACTATTTGGAAGAAGTGGCCCAATGATCTAATTCCCTTATGGTAAAATAGAGACAGAAAATAAAAACAAAACTTCAATTCCTGTGTTGGAAATGTCAAAGTTTCTGAATGTATGAGAGAGATGAGGGAGAAAGGGAGAGAGGGAAAAAGGGAGACAGAAGGAGGGACGGAGAGTGGAAGGGAGAGAGGGGGAGAGGGAGAGAGAGAGAGAGAGAGAGAGAGAGAGAGAGAGAGAGAGAATGTGTGTATACATCTCCTATGATGATGTGTTAGTTGTAAGTAAATGCCTCCTGAGTGTTCACAGTTCTTAATGGTATTTTTACTATTAAAAAAGACATAATGGAATCATAAAACCAAAATGAGCTTTTAATGTCTAGTTCATTTGTCTACTAATAGGACAGCATTTATTTACTAAATAACTGAAACAGCATATAAATTATTCCAGACCTAGGATCATTATTAACAATAGTAAAAGCCAATATTTATTAAGTAATGCATTCCACTTGGGTTTACAAATTAAAATGAATCAAGTGTCAGTCATTTAAAAGACATTCCCTCAATCTTCCCATATATCACATTTTAGAGCATGAGTGTTCTCATTATCAGGTGGCTGTCCCTCATGGGTAACCTACATTTCTCATGTTACAGTTGAGAATATTCCTGCAAGTAACATCTTCAATGGAGTTAGAAATACCATTCAAAAGTCATTATTGTGTCTTCCCAGACCTTTCCTTTCAAGCTGAGTGCTAACAAATATCTCTAATATTCTTTGAAGTTTTTATTTTTCAACCCCATACTTAACTTTTTTGGATCTCCTCTCACAGTACTCTACAACTCGACATTTCTTAAGTCTTATGCTGGGCTTATTTCTCTCTCCTTAATTCTCAGCATATTTAATATAACCTTATTTTATACAGCAGGCTGCCCTCACCCCTCCACATCCATTAGACTTGAGCCCTGTTAATCTGCTCCACTGTTTTTCCATAGGACTTATTTCCTTCTATCATACTATATAATTTGCTTATTTATTATGTTTATGATTTATTTCCTGTCTCAACCATTGGTCCCTAACTAGACTATAAGTGTCACAAGAACAGGGATCTTTGTTTTGCTCATTGTTGTATCCCAGGTGCCTAAAACAGGGCTTGGCACATAGTATATGCTCAATAAATATTTGTTTAATAAATGAATGTAGATCTGATCAGTGTTAATCCACATGGTTTCTAATTAAATGAATGTATAAATATTCATTTAGACCCATGTTTCTAGTTGATTGATAAGTATCTAAATGTCTAAATTAAAATAAATGTTTATTACGACATACAAGAAAACTGAGTTATACTGGCAATATTTATTCTTTAAAACGTTTGTTATTTTTCAGTATCAAGGACTGGGAATACTAATTATTTTTTAATTATTCCTACTTTTTTTGTAATTATAAATTACAGTCCACAGATCTAGAATATTCAAAGCTATGTTTACTCGCTTCTCAATTTAAATATCAAATATTAAATATGCTTTAGGCTGCTGACTGACTTCTTTACCTGTTTTATAAATTAGATCTCATAATTTTAGATTTTAAAATGTTGTGACTACATGCTATCTGGAGGAAACTGACCAGACGGCCAGTTTTTCAAACGGCCATTCTATTGATGTGAGTTTACCTTTGATCCCCATTTTATCTCCAATGCTTATTATGGGACCTAAAGTATAGTAGGGACCCTAAAAATTATGAATGTATGTATTTATGTATGTATGTATGTATGTATAAAAGCAACAAATAAATTTGTTGCTTTAAACAAATTTAAAAATTTTAAAGCTAGGAAAAAAGTGATAATTGGTTGATGTAGAACTGATAATATCACATTTCCACCAAAGTTATTAGTCCCATGGCCCATTCCCTATCACAGATTCACTCACTCACAGAACATGGGTTGAACACATTTTATGTGTGAGTCACTGTGAAGAAGGCTCTGAATACAACGGAGTAAGATTTGGTTTATGGGAGTAAAGTCTGGTGTGGGAAATAATGATCCCACCTTTTGTTCAGCACCATGTCCCTAGCATCCCCAAACAACCACATGGCAGATGCTTCATTTGGTAAATTTTGGTAACAAGAATGCATAATCACCCATAATGCAATAAAGGGTGTAACAAATGTTATCAGAAAAAGCCAAGAATCATGGGAATTCAGAAGAGGAAGGAATCCCTCTGGCTTGGGATAGCAATGTCTCCCTGGGGCAGGGAGCCAGGGAGACAAGGACAGGTTGAACTGTGGCAAGGAGCAGGTGTTCAGGGAAAGGGAAGAGCACCATCCATAGAATGGAGGCAAACCACATAGAGCATCTAGGACCTGTCCTTATCAAACAGCATTTCCTGTTTTTGAACACTCAAGCTATGAATCTTCAAACAAAATACAGAAAAGTATGTATCACATAGTCTCACTTGGTAAAACATCAGTGACAGAACCCCCACCCCCACCCCGCTGTAATGTATGTGTGTATATATGGAGAAAAACATGGAAAGATACACACAGGGTTTTTAATATTGTTTACGCAGGAATGGAGAGAATGGGAGGAGAGAGCAAGCCAAACAAAGGTCTGGGACGTCTGGGTGGCTCAGTCAGTTGAGCGTCTGGCTCTTGATTTCAGCTCAGGTCATGATCCCAGAGTTGTGGGATCGATCCCTGTTTCAGGCTCTGCACTGAATGTGGAGTCTGCTTAAGATTCTCTCTGTTTCCCTCTGCCCTTCGCCCCTGCTTGTGCACACTCTTGCTTTAAAAAACAGAAGTCTAGCATTTATGATATGGTCAAATTTATGCATTTGTATACAGTTATGTATATGTCATATATATATATAATATATATATTATATATATATATGATACATAGATGACAGATGTGAAAATTTTTAAATAAAAAATGGGGAAATGCGGGGCACCTGGGTTAAGCTCAGTCAGTTAAGCATCGGACTTTGGCTCAGGTCATAATCTCACGGTGAGTTTGAGCCCCACATCAGGCTCTGTGATGACAGCTCAGAGCCAGGAGCCTGCTGTGGATTCTGTGTCTCCCTCTCTCTCTCTGCCCCTCCTCCCGCCTCTCTCTCAAAAATAAAACATAAACTTTTTTTTTTTAAAGGGGGAAACAAAATTTGTCTGAAAATACCATTTGGCTCATTAAAACCCTCTGCTCTCTGCAAATCTGTCCTCAGCGTACCTACGTTTATCAATGCCTCTCTTCCTCCACGTGATCCTGGGTAAATTCTCAACCACCCTGTGTTCGTATCTATCAGTGATGTCTGTGGAGTACGTGGTCTCTAAGATCCTTTCATTTGATCCCTCTGCTTCCCATGTCACTGGGGTCAAAGAACATAAGCCTACGTTTGTATTTCCCCAGTAACCATGTAGACCACACAAACAAACCAAAAAGGATCAGAAAGCAGAAGCAGGGTACATCTCACTACCTAATTTCTGTTCTGCCCATTCTGATTTTTTTTTCCTGACTGGGCAATCAAGCCAATGCTTATTTTCATGGTTGTGTGAAGCCATCCCTACAGTGTGGAAGCAACGCTCACTTGCTGTGCATTGCTGATGTGCTTTGCAATCTCATTCAATTTCTGTTGGGTGGCTGCTCGCCACCAAATAGGCATTTCAAAGGAAGGTCTGGGTGCCAGTTTCATGAAAAGCATGGTGAAAACTCCACTGTTCAGGAGGGAACCAAGGTCTGGAACAGTAGAGGGGACAGCTGGGTGGGTGTGTGCAAGGCAGTTTGCTCTCACCTTTGCCACCCTTTTGCCTCATGGCTTTTCAGATGATAGTCAATCAGTGCCCATGTACTCCTGCACATCAGAGCCTTAGGAAACTGGAACCAGAGTCAGAACTTCAGCAAAGAATGAGCTGGGGGTGACATGGAGGTCAGCACAAGGACTGTAGATAGCAGAGAAAGAGAGAGAGAAAATAAGGAAAGGTAGAAAGAATAGGCCCTCTCATGAATGGCTAAAAATAAACTGAAGAACTGCAGTGTTGGATGCAGTTGGAATTTGAGCTGTAGAGTTAATGAGGTAATACAGGCCATGGTTGTAGGCTGAGGGAGCCATGAGGAGGAAGATGAGCCTTGAGGGGCATTTAGAGATCCGCAAAGCTATAGGCAGTTGGGAGTAAGCAAGGGAATTAGAAAGCACACGATCCTTAGGCATAGAACATAGGGAGGGAGATGGGAAAGACAAAGAAGGCGAATTCCTCAAATTTCCAGATTAAAACATTTTTTTTTATTTTTAAACATGCTAAAAACTTCAAAATACTGGGACACCTGGGTGGCTCATTCAGTTAAGCGTCCAACTCTTGGTTTTGGCTCAGGTCATGATCTCACCGTCTTGAGTTCGAGCCCTGTGTTGGGCTCTGCACTGGCAGCACAGGGCCTGCTTGGGATTCTCTCTCTCTGCCCCTCCCCCTCTCATGCTGTCTCTGTCTCTCTCAAAATAAATAAATAAACTTAAAAAAAAAGAATTAAAAATTTTTTTTCAAAATATAAAATCAACTTCAAAACATTATAAAATTGTGACTTAGATATCGCCATGCTTAATTATCCTCAGACATCATGAAAAATGTTTTATTAGGATAGAAAATAAAATTTAAAAAGCCATGAAGGCTGTTTATGGGACGATATTACAAAAATTGATGTGTTACTTTATGAAAATATTTTTGATATTAAAAATAACGATATATATTAAACATTTACTGTATGCCAGTCATTGTACAAAGTATTGTCACATTACTTCATGTAGTTTTCATGAGAACTGTTTGGGAAAACTAAAGAGTAACGAGGGTCAATAACATAGTTCCTAGGCTTGAATCCAAAATAATCTGATTCCAAATGTAAAGCTTATGACCTCCACGCCATAACACTCTCCACAAAGAGAAAATTCATCTGAAATATGTACTGTCAGGTTTTGGAGAAAGCTTTTTGTCTGCTGAAAGCTTATCTCATGAAGAGACATACACTGGATGTCCAAATAGTTTGTGCCTGCAAACCTTTCACTCATGCAAAGTCTATGGCTCACATTGCCTGAAAGTGCATTGGTCAAACTAAATACTGTAGCTCTTATTTTCAAGGATTTTCTAGACCAGTGGTCAGCAAGCTTTTTCTGTAAAAGGCAAATTAGTAAATACTTCAGGCTTTGTAGGCTTAAAGGTCTCTGTTGGAGCTAGTCAACTCTGCCATTGTATCTCAAGACTAACTCTAAAATTCACAGGTGAATAGTATGGTCATTTTCCACATAAAAACAGGTAGCCAGACTTGGTCAGACTTGGTGAGAGAGAGAAGAGAGAGTGAGTAAGGTATACAGACCAATACTTTGCCAACTCTTGCCCTAGATCTTACATTCTTCAGGTCTAATTTTCTTTCTTTCTTTTTTTTTTTAAATTTTTTTTTTCAACGTTTTTTATTTATTTTTGGGACAGAGAGAGACAGAGCATGAACGGGGGAGGGGCAGAGAGAGAGGGAGACACAGAATCGGAAACAGGCTCCAGGCTCCGAGCCATCAGCCCAGAGCCTGACGCAGGGCTCGAACTCACGGACCGCGAGATCGTGACCGGGCTGAAGTCGGACGCTTAACCGACTGCGCCACCCAGGCGCCCCCTTCAGGTCTAATTTTCCATGTTACTCCTTCACAGAATCCTTTCCTTGAGCCAATCTAAATCAAGCCCTTCTGTTATAATGTTTTACATACAACATCTCAAGTTCTAATTATATTTTCTCTTTATTACTACTAGCTTTTTACCTCTTAACAAGGCAGGGATCATATCTAATCTACTTTGTACACCACTGGATTCCCAGCACCTAGCAAGTGCCTGATATACAAAAGGTGCTCAGTAGGTATTACTTGGCACAGGAAGGGAGGGATGGAGAGAGGGAGGAAGGAAGGAAAGAAGGCAGGCAGGCAGGTGGGCAGTTCCTCATACTTAACCGGGTTCTGTGTCCAGGAGTAGAGTTAGTGTGTTTCACAAAGCCACCTTCGCCAGCACCTCTTTAACTAGCACTGTGTAGTCTTATGTTATCATCAGAACCAAGTGTTCCAATGTCCTTTCATGTGAAAGAAAAGCAAATTTTCTCCTCTTTCGCCCACAGGTGCAAGAGCACCCATGGTTACTCTGGAGGAGTAACTCTGAAAGGAAATAATGACAAGGTTCACGTGGTCTTTCTTTGCACCAAGTCAACATCAGACCATGCCAAAGTACATATTGGAAAATCACCTGCAGACCTTCTCTTGGGGCTGCTTGTTTATCCTTAAATGCTCCTCCTTCCCAGCTGACATCAAACCCTGTATTGTGATGTGAAGTGATGGCCACCCCTCAGAATGGCTGATCCTGGGTCTCCTGATCCTGTTCACATCACTTCCTACTTGGTGCTCAACTTTTCATCAGGTTTATTAATTTAACATTATGTGCCTCCTCTAAGGAGCTCCAAGAACTTCATGTTCAGTAGCTGACTTACCTCATTTCCACAATATTGTGGTAGGTATTATTGGTTGACTTGTCTAATGTCCTCTGCCTTCTGAAGGCTTGAACACTGAGGCAATTCCCCTCTCCTAACTCATCAGTTGACCTTATCATCCTCTGGAACTACCGATACTTTCTTAGAGGGACAAAAAGAAGAAGGTTATTTTTGTTTTCATTCTGGCAGATATGGAGCAGACTTGAGACTTTGTCTCTGTTACTCTGGAAGTGTTTTTCCTTCTAATACTGTGATGCATGTAATAGATGTCACTCAGGAGCTCTAGCTGAGTTCAAATTTAGTTGTTAGTAATTTTGAACTATAGATTCAATTCCTACTTTGAATTAAATAAAACTTCTAGAAGCAAGCAACTACAATTGGGATTTCAGAATCAGGACCGCCTGCATTTACAAGAGACACTTTTGCCTTTTGAGGCAAAATAAAATATGCCTGACCCTTCTTCCACGTGACAGAAGATATTTGAAGACTTTTCCTCTCCTCAGTCATTGTGAAGCTGCACATATCTGGTTTTCTCAGAATACAACCTAATTTCCGGATCTCATACTATTTAACACTTCTCTGAACACACTCTAATATTGCAGCAGCAAGAACACACATCTATGTATGAATAGAGCCTAGCTATCTGATAGCTCTGTGACATTACACAAATTTCTTAATTTCCATGAGCCTCGGTTTGTTTGTCTGAAAAATGGGGCTAAAAATTACTTCTGCTTAGTATTGTCATAGGGATTGAAAGAGCATACATATATCAGACACACAGTACATTACCTAGTATAGTCACTCAAAGACTGGTTACTAGTATTATTACTTTCTAAAAGCCCTCTTGAAATGTGCTGGGGAAAACTGAATGTAATCCTTCAGCTGCCGAGCTCTTAAACACACATCAGTTAGGAGCATGGGCTTTAGGGTGAAACATTGAGGAATTCAGTTCTAAGTCTACCACTTGATTAATTGTCCACCTCCTACACAGGTTCCTTTACCTGTCCAAACCTCAGTTTCTTCAAGACAACACCATATGACCATTGTCAACCTTAGCACATGGCACATGGTAAGTGCTCAATAAATATTAGCAATGTTAACCACTATTTTACCATTACAATTTACAATCATATCTCTGCAAGTTATTACATACAAAATATTTCATTTCCATTTTCTTCCTCTCTGAGCTATCTAATAATAGACACTTTACACGTGCATTATTTTAGTTCATGAACAAATGTGACTTACAAATTTCAATAGGGTAGGATTGGAAAAAGATACCTGCCTTGGAATTATTCTAGTAAGCTTCATGGAGGGGATAGGGTTCCAGAAGCCACTTTAATGTGAGAGGAAAAGTCTTTCATTCACAGAGGTGAAGAAATGTTTGTGTTCTTCTTTTGTTAAGTTACTTATCCAAAAGTGATGACATTAAAGTTACAGTTACCAATGTGAGTCTAAAGGATCATGTATAAAGCGAAAAGAGATATATAAAAGATAATAAGGATTTTTTTAAACAAAAGAAGGGATGTTTAATGAGGCATAGCCAGCAAAACCATTCATTTAAATAATGACATAATAATCACTCTGCCTGGCCATTCTTGATCAGAAATCAACTAGTAAAATTGATATTCACAAATCATCCAAATAATAAGCCCCAAGTGCTGTTTTATATCAAGAAGAAAGACTAAGGGTGCCTGGGTGGGTCAGTTGGTTAAGTGTCTGAATCTTGGTTTTGGCTCAGGTCATGATCTCAACAGCTGATGAGATCAAGCCCCACATGGGGCTCTGCATCATCAGCATGGAGCCTGCTTGGGATTTTCTCTCTCCTTCTCTCTGCCCCTCCCCTGCTCTCTCCCTCTCTCTCTTTCTCAAAATAAATATACTTAAAAAAGGAAAAAGAAGAAAGACTAAACAGGAATGACAGCAAGTGATGAGGAGCAAGAGAAAAAGTTGTAAAATTGATGCACCTTTAGAGAAATGGAAAATAAGCAAAAAACTGTAAGGTATTCAAGGACGAAAGTGGTGTCTTTCAAGGAACTGCCTTTGCTGTTAATACTAGTAAACTGGACCCTCCTCCAAAACACTCTGAATAGCTTTGTTAACTATTCTTACCCTTTCCAGACACTTCTTCAAATAATCACCCCCTCCCTATGCTCTTTCATTCAGTTAAAAAATAAGAAAATGCATGCATGCTTACCATACCCCAGACCTGTTGTTAGAAGCAATAGTAGAAGGGAACTGGCCTGGTCTCTAGGAGCTTCCAGTTTTAAGAGTCAGACAAGTAATCAGTCAAGGATGATATAATATGGTTGGTAGTGTGATGGAAGTAATAACAGAGAGGAAAGAAGGAAGGACAGACAAATGCACAGATAGAAAGAAGAAAATCAGAGAAGCTTTTATTTAACCCTGACAAATTAAGGAAGGCTTTCCAGGGCAAATGACATATAAGCTAAGGCCTTCAGAAAACTGAACTAATGAGTCCCAAATGAGCAACTGGTCCATGATTTATTTCTAAGGTAGAAAGAAGCAAAAGGCAGTAAAAATAGTGTAGTAATTATAGGTTATGTTCTTTGGAGGAAAACTAAGCAGGCAAGAAGTACAATTTCAAGAATATAATGTGTAACTGCCCATTTAGCCCCAATCGTTACCTCTCTATTATAATATTTCAATTTCAAATCTGTTCCCTTCTCTTCAGTTATCAAATTTACATTTCCAGGAACATCTTAATGAGGCCATAGGAGACTCAGATTCTTGACTTGGTAAAAGGAAAAATGGTATGAATAGAGCAGTACTGTATTCATTGAAAATCGCCAATTTTTTTCCTGCACTTGGGGGAATATGGTGGCGCCTGGCTGGCTCAGTCAGTGGAACATTCGACTCTTGATCCTGACATTGAGTTCAAGCCCCACGTTAGGTGTACAGCTTACTTCATAAACCTTAAAAAAAAACAAAAAATAAAACCACCGAAGACAGAACTACAAAATCAGAAGAGAAGCCAGAGATGGAAAAAAATTTGACCATCCTCCCAGTCCAATCATCTATGCTGGGAATTTCCCTATGCTTCATTAAAACCAAACTGAACCACAGATGTCAACCAACCTCATAATTAATAATATTAATGATATTTAGAACTCGCTGGCAATCCTAAGAACATTTTGCTTCCAAGGCATCTATGGAAGAAATCATGGAAGTTTTGCATTTGTTTTAGCCAACCAGAATTCAATATTTCTTTTCCATCCTATTGTTCATCCATCAGCACACAAGTGGGTAAACTGGCTCATTTTAAAGACAAACACAAACTATGATGACCTGTATCTGCACAAAAGATACGGAGCACAGTGTCTGTGCTGATGCAGTGATGTCAGTGAGGCTGGCAAGGGAGCTGGGGTGTAGCCCCCATCTCACACAACACGACACACACACATACATACACAACTCACATATGAAAAGTGGTCCAGCTGTAATACTGAATGTCTTTAATGAATGGCCTTGTTGCAAAATTCTGTGGTTCGTGACTAGGGCACACAGTGCCAGGAAGTACAGCTCACTCTGGGTATGTTAAGCTTCCTCTGACAAGAAGTGCTAGACGGATGCAAACTACCTATGTTGTTGGCAAGAATGACTCATTAGCATTGCCTAAAAGGAGTCTACGGCTTTGCTGGAAGGCTTTGGATCTCAAAACTTGAAAATACCTAATCTGATCTGGTAAAGAGTGACAAAGAAAAGAAGAGGAAAGACCTTTAACTATTATTCTCCCCACAAGGGACTGAAGAAGGGAAGGACAATGGTTAAGATGTGTTATAGGAATGCATCTACCCTGATTCACCACGTTCTCTGGAACAGAGACACTGCAGGCTGGGCAAGAGCTGACTTGAAGAGAGATGGAAGGAGGTAAAATGATGTTCCTGGTCTACTTCCCAGTTGTTATTCCACCTGTCCTTGAAAGTTAGGAGAAACCAATTCCCCAAACTCTCCACTACTGATGGAATGGGTAAACCTTACAACTGAGTCTTGTTTACAGGCAGTGGCTGTTTGGTTTTGGTTTGTTCTCCGCCCCCTGCACACCCACACCCACCACCCCGTCCAGCATCTAAGACAATGTTATGGATATGGTAGATACTTAATAAAGGTTCTTTTGTTCCAAATTTTGCCTATCTCATCACTTAAAGTGTCATTTATCCCTGACACACAGGCACGAAACTAGAAGAAAGATGATTGTCATTAATCTAGGCATTCAGACAGTCTGGGCAGTCCTCTAATTTCTATGGAAAGCTGGGGGAAGGAACAGGGAAGTACAAATAAAGAGAAGTCTCAGTTCTTTTCTTTGCTTGTACTTACATAGCCCATGCCCTGATCTCCCACAGGAAAGGGAACTTAGGAGGGAGTAGCCTGGTCTGAAAGTGGGTGTTATGATGTCATTGCTCCTCCACAACTTCCTTCTCTTTCACCTCCCTTTCTGATCCCCTTAGAATAGGAATGTCCCACTAACAGCCAGATGGTGATCGCTTGAAGCATAATTTGTGGTCTTCACAATAAAACACTAAAAAAAAAAAAAAATCAGGTCAAGTCAGGACTTTCCCCCAGCAATAAGCCAATATAGAAATCCAACCAGCATAAGAAAATGCTGAAAGGAAGAAAAAATAAAGGCTAAGTACTTAAAACATAAGGAGATGGTAATACATAAGTACCATGAATTTTCAATCCCACCCCGGCAACGCACCCCACAAAATTATTCTCAGCTGTATATTTGTACAAGCCAAGAAAATTGACTTTGGAGAGCATTTTTACAGTACACAATCTACCACAGGAAAACACATCTGGGTTAAGGCACAACTTCATGTTTAAAAGCAGAGAAAAGACTTAACTTCTACATCTCAGCTGCTGCTTTAATTTCAATAAATGTACAGCAGCTCACTTCCCACTCAGATACATATTACAAAATTAAACATGCTGGTGTCAAGTTCAGTAAGAAGTGACTCACCTGACATCATCATGTGGGCCTGAATCAGGAGTTGGATTAGGTTTTTCTTATAGCAGCTAGTCAAATAATGGATGCACAGTAGGTGCTTAATAAGTACTTGCCTATTGAGAAGCCACATGGTGCAGTGGGCTAGATCGAGCACGGGCATTGGAGTCACACTGCCTGGGTTTAAAATCTTGTATTAATCACCAGCTGTCTTCCCAGCCAGAATCCTGGTCTATAAGATGGGGATGATAAAAACAATAGTGCCTACCTCACAGGATTGCTGTGAGGATGAAATGAGTTAATACTGTGGTTTTCCAAGTATGGTTCCCAGACCAGGAATATCAGCATCAGCATCACCTGAGAACATGTCAGAGATGCAAATTCTTAGGACCCAACCCAGACCTAGTGATTCAGAAACTCTGGGGATGGGGCCCAGCAATCTGTGTTTTAACAGGTACTCTGATGCCCGCAGAAGTTGAAGAATCACTGATTTAATCCCTGTGAAGTGAACAGCACGGTTTCTTTTGCTTCCATGCCCGTGCGAGCACCCAGGGAGCCCTCACAGACTGTTAACTATTACTACTGATCTATGTAGAACTTAAAGGCAGCAGACAGGTAACTCAAATTTTTATATCACATGGTTCCTGCCCTCATCAGGCGTGGCCTCTGAGATAGCTGACCAGCAAGGGAAAAAGACTAAATAACTTTTAGAGGTATTGTTTACCTCTGGGATTTTATAGCCATCTCTCAGTTAGAGGTAGAAGATAGTAATGGGGTTCAGAACACGCTCTCCCCAAATATGGCACCTCAGCATATTGAATTTCTAAGCTGGAGTAGTTTGAGAAAATGGCAGAAACTGGAAGATCTCCCTGACCTTCTCCGACCCTTATCCCCCACGTGAGAGGTGACCTCCTTACACCTGGAGGAAAGGAGCATCCTTACATCCAAGACAGAGGAGCACCCAGAAGAATCTGAAAACCAGGCCTTACTAAGCTTCCCTCAGTTTACTACATTCAGCTCATACTCTTTGGCCTGTCAGGTCTTTATACAACTTGCCATTCTGCACCAAACCCAGCATAAAAACACTCAGGTGTAATTGTTCCTTCAGGTCTTCATTTCTTTCTTTTTTTTTAATGTTTATTTATTTTTCAGAGAGAGAGAGAGAGAGAGAGCGAGCATGAGCAGGGGAGGGGCAGAGGAGAGGGAGACACAGAATCCAAAGCAAGCTCCAGGCTCTGAGCTGTCAGCACAGAGCCCGATGTGGGGCTCGAACCCATGAACTGTGAGATCATGACCTGAGCCGAAGTCAGACGCTCAACCGACTGAGCCACCCAGGCACCTGATCTTCATTTCATTATAAAGGCTCCCATGTCTATTAGACAAATGTGTATGCTTTTGTCTTGTTAATCTATGTTTGTCAGTCTGATTTTCAGACCCAGCCAGGGACCCTAAAAGGAGTGAACAAAACTTTCCTCCCCTACAATAGTCAGAAGGAGAGGACACAGGCAGAAGGGGAGAGAGTTATTTCATCTTAGTAGAGGAGATCATCCACACACTCAAACTCAAGGTACAGCTTGCCAGAGTGAGAGCTTTTATATGCAATTATATAATGCAGTAGAAAAGAAAAAGGCTCACATTGGAAATGCAAAAGTCATTAAATAAATATTTCTCAGTTGTAGTTGCTATTAGAATTAAGATTGTCTTCAAAAAGGTAATTCTATGAAATTGTGGTACTCTACAACGCGTAAATAAGTGGTTTGATTTTACCACTTAATGGCTAAGTACATTGTGCCCATTCACTATTTTAAGCTATTTTATTGAACACCACTTTAAACGCTGATTTCACATTATAAAAATCCTAACTCTTGGGGCGCTTGGGTCGCTCAGTGGGTTAAGCATCCGACTTCGGCTCAGGTCATGATCTCCAGGTTTGTGAGTTCGAGCCCCGCGTCAGGCTCTGTGCTGAGAGCTCAGAGCGTGGAACCTGCTTCAGATTCTGTGTCTCCCTCTCTCTCTATCCCTCCCCCATTTGCAGTCTGTCTCTCTCCCAAAAATAAATAAATGTTAAAATTTTTTAAAAAAAAATCCTAACTCTCTACCAGGAATGTGATTTTAAAAAAATAAAAATTAAGTTGCTTAAAGAAAAATGCCTTACATTTGAGAGGAAGACTCGGCAGCAACAATGGCATAACTTTGAAGGGATGCTGGTTTAAAACACAGATTTCTGGGCTTCTCTCCTCAGAAATTTGGATTTAGTAGGTCTGGGGGAAAGCCAGGGAATCTGAAATTTTAGCAGTCTCCTCACCTCCACCCTGACCGCAGACTCCTTCAGAGCAAGTGGTTAAACAGATCACATTTGAAAAACATGTTAAAAATCTTTGTGGATACTCTTAAATGAATAAGGGCTTCTGATTAAGCAAAGTTTTCAGAGCACTGAGGCTGAACCCTTTATATATAGGAAGGGTTTGAGTTATATTTAATGAAAAGCTTTCTAAACTGGAGTCCACGTTTCTCTATCATGTCACAAATAGCATACAGGGTATAATTTAACCTTGATGCCTGAGACTTCTTCATTATTATCATTATGGCTGATATGTACTATAGCTGCAGAGAGCATTCAACATATAGTTGACTGAAACACTGATTCCTAAAGTGGCCCTGGAACTTGAAAACTTTCTGAATATCAATCAGCTTTAGCTTTTCAGCCTTCCCCCCAAGGCCAAGGTGGCAAATGTGTAGCGTCCAAACCTCAAGGGCAATGCAACATGGTTGCAAAACAAACTCAGGCTTAAAAGAGGTATTAGGGACAATTAACTTTCCAATACCATTTAAATTTTATCTATGGGTGCTCAGCAGTATGGTCGGCTCTGTACTTTAACCAGGCCTCTCACTGGGAAAAAAAAAATTCTGGATAAATTACACTGTGAATCCTATTTTTAAATACCCTGATGAATGTGCTGGCAGTAAAGTAAGAAATCTGTTTTGGGTTGAATTGTGTTCCCCCAAAATTCCTATGTTGAAGTTCTGATCCTCAGTGTCTCAGAAAGTGACCTGAGTTGGAAATAAGGTCATTGTAGATGTTAACTAGTTAAGATGAGGTCATTCTGGAATAGGTTGAGCCCCTAGCCCAAGATGACTGGTGTCCTTAGAAAAAGGCAAAATTTGGACACAGGCATGCTCAGAGGGAAAATGCCACGTGAAGATGAAGGCAGAGATAGGAGTGATGTTTCTAGAAGGCAAGGAGAGAAGCCTGGAACAGATCCTTCTCTCACAGCCCTCAGAAGGAGCCAACCCTGGCAACATCTTGCTTCGAAAACTGTGAGACAAAAAAATTATGGGGTTTGGGGCGCCTGGTTGGCTCAGTTGGTTAAACGTCCAAATTCAGCTCAGGTCATGATCTCAGAGTTTGTTAGTTCAAGCCCTGCATTGGGCTCTCTGCTGTCAGCTCGAAGCCTGGAGCCTGCTTTGGAGTCTGTGTGTGTGTGTGTGTGTGTGTGTGTGTGTGTGTGTGTGTCCCACCCCTGCTTGTGCGCTCTCTCTCTCTCTCTCTAAAAAATGAATAAACTTAAAAAACATTTCTTTTTTAATTTAAGGGGTTTAAGCCATCCAGTCAGTGGTAATTTGTCATAGCAGCCCTAGCAAACTAAGACAAAGCCCCAACACATAAGCCAAGCCTTGAAATTAGGCTTAGAAAAGTGAAGACATAACGTACCCAGTGCCTTTACCACCTTAGGCCAATGACTTTATGCTACCCTTTACATAGTCTCCGGGATGCTGGGTACTCCCAATCCATATGAGGTGCTCTATTAAATTGCAGAAACCACCCACATATACATGGTTTTAGACCATTACAAGGAACATTGCCTGTGTCAAACCTTGGCCCTGAGTAAAGGAGATAAACACTTCCCCTGAGAAATCATATTCATAAGCATGTTCCCACAACCTTTATGGCCTAAATTCACATTAGCTGAGTGCTCCAAATATCTAGTAGTGCCCTCTAGCATGTGGTGAGAAGAAACACAAATCCTCTCTGGAGGAATTCACCTTCAGTTGGCCTCAATGAAATATGAGTTTATCATGAAATATCACAAAGTACACAAGTTAATAAGGTACCATGAGCAAGAACAAGCAGAAATAAGAACCAGCAGAATACAACCCACAAAGATCTCAGATAATGGAATTAGCAGACACGGAATATAAAATATGTTAAGTTTAACATGTTTTTAAAATAAAAGAAGGAATTAGGGTACGTGGGTGGCTCAGTCGGTGTGTCTGACTTTGGTTCAGGTCATGATCTCATAGTTTTTGAGTTCGAGCCCAGCATTGGGCTCTCTGCTGTCAGCACAAAGCCCGCTTCAGATCCTCGGTCCCCCTCTCTCTGCCCCTCCCCTGCTCACTCGCCCTCTCAAAAATAAATAGACATTAAAATAAAAGAAAGAATTAAACATGTGAGTAAAGAGAGATGGTTTTAAACGACTATTCAGATTAGAAAAAGAATGAAAATGATGAAATAATAAAAAAAGTATGACAACTAAAAAATAAAACTCAACGAGTGTAACAGCAGATTAAATATAACTGAGGGGATCCTGGGTGGGTCAGTCAGTTAAGTGTCCAACTCTCGATTTGGCTCAGGTCATGATCTCACAGTTGGTGAGATCGAGCCCCATCCACGTTGGGCTTTGTGCTGAGTATGGAGCCTACTTGGAAATCTCTCTCTCCCTCTCTGCCCCTACCTCTGGGCACTCTCTTTCTCTCTCTCTCTCTCTCAAAATAAATAAATACATGTTTAACTATAGCTGAGAAAAAAGATCTGTAGAAACTTTTCAGGAAAAACAGAAAAAAAGATGAAAAATATAAAATGTTTATATCATATGTATCTTATCAGATTTCTTCCAAAGAGAAGACATAGAAAAAAGGGAGAAAAAGAGATAACGTCTGAGAATTTTCCCAAATGTATTAAACAGTAATCCACAGATTCAGGAAAACAAACAAATTTCAAGCAGTATAAATAAACAGGAAATCCACAGCTATGGCACGTGAAACTGCAGAATGCCGAAGACAAAGAAAATGTATTTCTTTAAGTGAGAAATACATCAAACTACTTTCAAAAGAACAACAAATCTCTTACCTTCAATGACGGAAGCCAGAAGATAGTGGAATAAAATATTCAATGTGGTGACAGAAAAATAACTACCACCCCAGGATTTCACATGTGGTGAAATATCTTTTCTGAGCAAAGAGGAGGTAAAGACATTTTCTGATAAACAAAAACTAAGAAAGAATGAACCCAAACTAAAGGAAATTCTACAGGATATAGGTGAGGAAGAAAGAAAATGCTTCCAGATAGAAGGTCTAAGAGGCAAGAAGAAATTGTGAGCATAGATAGTGTAAAAATGTGGTAAGCATTAAAACTGTATGAAACAGCAATAATAATATATTAGAAAGTCAAAATAAAAAGATTAAAACTGTATGAAACAGCAATAATAATATATTGGAAAGTCAAAATAAAAGATAATTAAAATTCAAGTCAACAATAGCCTATAAACTCTGCGGCCGGGGCGGGGGTTACGGGAGGATGTTGCAGGAGTTAGTGTTCTAAGTTACTTGTATTATTTTGAGAGAAAGTTGAGGATGTTGATTAATTTTTGAGACGTTAAGTTATGCAGGCTAACAAAACAAATAGAATATACACATTTTTATTGTGCAATACTAATCTAGAAGAAGGGAAGAATGTAGAGAAAAGAAAACAGAAAAAGTGAGATATATGGAAAACACAAAAGTATAAGTAATTATAGTAGATATAAGCAAAGTAAATGCTCCATTTAAGAAACTATCATGTTTTTATTAAATGGATATTTGTGTAAGCCATGAAAAAAATAAAACCAGTGTTGCTATATTAATATCAAACAACATAGACTTGAAAACAAATAGGATTAACGGAGATAAAATGGGTCATTTCATAATGGTAAATAATTCAATTCACAGGAAGCTAAAACAAATTTTAAATAAGTATCCATCTAGTAACATGTATATGTTACAAAATATGTAACAAAATATAATCCAACAATGAATAGAAGTGGAAAAAAATCTACCATTCATGGCCACTTTCAAGTGGCAGATTTTAACAAACCCCTCTTTAGTAACTAATAAATTTAGCATAGTAGAAAACAATCATTAAAAAAAAAAAAAGGACTGGAATGACACAAAGATACACTAAAGCTAACAGACACATACAACTATACAACTGTAAAATGTATAGAAGTACCCATGGAGCTTTTTAGGCTGTGGGCCCCCTCCCCCAGAACACCACACACATACAGGCCATAAAACAAGATGCAACCAATTTTAAAGAATATCAGACAGACCATATTTTTTGTCTGCAGCACAATTAAGCCAGAAACCGATAATAAGGGGTGCCTGGGTGACTCAGTCGATTTAAGTGTCCGACTCTTGATTTTAGGTCATGATCTCACAGTTTGTGAGACTGAGCTCTGCATCAGGCTCTGCACTGAAAGCACAGAGCCTGTTTGGGATTCTCTCTCTCCCTCTCTCTCTGCCCCTTCCTTGCTCACATGTGTGCTCTCTCTCACTCTCAAAAATAAATAAGCTTAAAAAAAATAAATGCACAATATATAGTTGGAAATTAAGGAACATAATTCTAAGTGACTCAGAGGTTAAAGAAAAAATAATAACGGAAATCAGAAAATATTTAAATCTGATGGTAAAAAATGAAAAATACTGCAAAAATGATAATGAGGGGTGCCTGGGTGGCTCGGTTGAGTGTCTGACTTCAGCTCAGGTCATGATCTCACGGTTTGTGGGTTCAAGGCCCACATCGGGCTCTGTGCTGACAGCTCAGAGCCTGGAGCCTGCTTCAGATTCTGTGTCTCCCTCTCTCTCTGCCCCTCCCCAGCTTGCACTCTGTCTCTCTCTCTCAAGTAACGTTAAAAAAAAAATGATAATGAAATATCATTTCACATCCAAACTTGTAGATTAAGCTAAAACAATACATAAAGGGAAGCTTAAAGCATTTACACTTATATTAGAGCAGAAGAAAGGATGATGATTAGTGACTATATTTTTTCAATTGCTATACAAACAAATTACTCCAAAAGCTAACGACTTTCAATAGTGGTACATATTCATCCTTTCTCATAGTTTTTGTGGGTCAGGAACTCTCTGGGTGGTGGCTTGAGGTGTTTCATGAGGTTGCAGTCACATTGTTGGCCAAAGCTACAATCATCTGAAGGCTTGACTACAACAGAAGCATCCACTTCCAAGGAATTTTACTCACATGCCACCATGTTGAGGCTGGCTGTTGGCAAGAGGCCTCAGTTTTCTCCACGTGGCCCTCCACAGAGCGCTGCTGTGTGTTCTCACTAGATGTGGCCAGCTCTTCCCAAGCAAGTGACCCAAAAGAGAGAAAGCCAGGCAGAAGCTATTCTTTTTGTGACCTATTCTCAGAACTCAACATACTACTTCTGCTACTACTCAACATACTACTACACCTCACCTCTATTTGTGAGTCACTAAGTCTGGCCCACATTCAAGAGAGGGAAAATTAGGTTTCATCTTTCTCAAGGAAAAGGTGTCAAAGAATTTTCAAGCATTTTAAGACCCTCACAATGAGCTAAGTATCTACCTGAAGAGATGAGGGGGGTAGGGATGGGGAACAACAAGCAAAAGAAAGCCCAAGGAAATAGAAAAAAAGGCAATTAGAAAGATAATATCAGAAATTCACCTAATAGAAAACAAATATGCCATTGTCTGCAAAATCCAAACTTGTTTCTTTTTAAAAAAAAAGTTGACAAAATTGACAAATTTCTAGTAAGACTGACCAAGAAAAAAGGTGAGGAGATACAGATCAACAATATTAGAAATAGAAAAGGAATAACTACATGGGGTGCCTGGGTGACTCAATTGGTTAAGTATCCAACTCTTGATTTCGCCTCAGGTCGTGATCTCCCAATTTGTGAAATCAAGTCTCACATGGAGCTCCATGCTGATAGCACAGAGCCTGCTTGAGATTCTCTCTTTCCCTCCCTCTCTGCCTCTTCCCACTGTGCACATGCTCTCTCTCTCCCTCAAAATAAATAAACAAATACACTTTATTTTAAAAAAGGAGAATAACCTTGATGGCAAAGTGTCATTGCAAAATTGCAGGCCAAATACACTCAACACTGATGTGAACACCCCCTGAGATATTAGCAAATCAATTCAAAATTATATTTCTATAAACCAGCAACAAACAGAAAGTGTTCATAGCAGCACTGTTAGTAACAAAAAATGGAAACAACCCAAATGCTTATCAAGAGTAAAATGGATACTAGAAATTATGGTACATTAATACAATGGAAAATATTTTGCCACGCAAATCAATGAAATACAGCCGTAAGCAATAACACGAGTGAATCAATGGAGTAAAATATTGAAAAAAAGGAAGTCATGAAAGAAAGTATGTAATAAAATTCCACAAGATAAAGTCTAAAAACATGCAGAATGATTAAATATATATAATAAAGCTATGAAGAAAAGCAAAATACAAAATCTGGGATGGTGCTCTCTCAAAGGGAAAAGAAGGTAATAGGATAAGGGGGGGGCACATGAGAAATAACAGAGGTGACAGTAATGTTCTTTAAACCTTTTGCATACTTCATAAGCATTCTTTTATAGCTAGTCAATGTTTAATTTAAAAAAAAAGAAAAAAGCTCCAGGGGCTCAGTCGGTTGAGTGTCCAACTTTGGCTCAGGTCATGATCTCGTGGTCTGTGAGTTCAAGCCCCACATCAGGCTGACAGCTCAGAGACTGGAGCCTGCTTCAGATTCTGTGTCTCCCTATCTCTCTGCCCGTCCCCTGCTCATGCTCTGTCTCTCTCTGTCAAAAATAAATAAACATTAAAAAAAATTAAAAAAAAACCAAAACAACTCCAAACAACTAATAGAATGAACAACAGCCCCAACATGGTTCTCTTCCATCTTACAAGCTCCAAATTCGTTCACAGTATGGGAAGGACAGTGGCTCCCCATCCCATGACAATAGGTGAGACTTTTCTCCAAGCCCTCCTGCATGTTGATTTTAAAAAGAAATATAGGGGGCGCCTGGGTGGCTTAGTCAGTTAAGTATCCACATTGGCTCAGGTCATGATCTTGTGGTCTGTGAGGTCAAGCCCCGTGTTGGGCTCTGTGCTGACAGCTCGGAGCCTGGAGCCTGTTTCGGATTCTGTGCCTCTGTCTCTCTCTGCCCCTCCCCTGCTCATGCTTTGTCTCTCTCTCTCTCTCAAAAATAAATAAATAAATAAATAAATAAATAAATAAATAAATAAAATAAAAATAAATAAATAAATAAATAAATAAAATTAAAAAATAAAAATAAATAAATAAAAAGAAACCTACGAACATATGCCAAATGGAGTTCTTTTATAATGTTGATTACACAGCCACGTATTAAAACAGCCATCTCATTTGCTATATCATTTCCATCTTACCATATTCCACCCACAAGTTAAAAAAACAAACACAAAAACCCTTGAAAGTTAGTCAAGCTTTGCCAAAATCAGTCATAATAACATCAAAAACTGTCCAGTAATTTTGGAATGTACCCAGTCCAAATAACACAGACAAATAACTTCACTTGAATTAATTTCAACTCTCTGCTTGTTTATATGTGCTCCAATTTGTCACCCTTAGCTACCATCATAACACAACCTTTAGATCTTCATACCAAAATAACCACTTGGTTCATTAGAAGTAGGAAGTGGGGAGGGCGCCTAGGTGGCACAGTGGGTTGAGAGCCTGGCTCTTGGTTTCTGCTCACGTCATGATCTCATGGCTTCATGGGTTCAAGCCCTGCATCAGGCTCTGCGCTGACAGTGCAGACCCTGCTTGGGATTCTCCCTCTCTTGCTCTCTCTCTGCCCCTCCCCTACTTGCACTGTCTCTGTCTCTCTCAAATAAATAAATAAACTTAAAAAAAAAGAAGTAGGAAGGGAGGTGAAGAGCAAGAATCAGTGGTTTCACTGAGGTGATAACATTTGCTGGACAGGCCAAAAGACGTGTTCAACAGTAGTTCCATGGCAATGTAGCTTCAGGCAACAGATAAACGGAAGACTATATACATAGGTACTGGTGGTGATAAATGCTAAATGGCTGAGAGAAAACACTTCTCGTGATTCTAGTCTCTGATGGAGACCTATTCTTTCAGTATCAATTCTTAGACTGTTTTTGAGAGATTTGAGTAATTTAAGTGTATCCATAAGTATAAATAATATGAATGAAACACATTTAGATCTATCATTTTGGCTTTTTACTTTAGTTTTATTCAGGTGCAAAACTGACATATAAAATTATAAGATATCTAATAGGTACATCTTGGTAACTACGTATATACTACATATATATATATATATATATATATATATATATATGTATGTGTGTGTATATATATATGTATATATATATACATATATGCGTGTGTGTGTGTGTGTGTGTGTGTGTGTGTGTGTGTGTGTGTAGTAGTGGAAAGATTCCCCCTATCTAGTTAATTAATACATCTATCACTTTGTGTATTTATCTTTGGGGGGGGTGGTTAGAACATTTAAAATTCTACTTTTTTAGCAAATTTCAATTATACAAAACACTATCAACTATAGTCATCATGTTTTACATTAGATACTCAGACCTTATTCATCTTATAGCTGAAAGTTTGTACCCTTTTACCAACCTCTCCCTATTTCCCCTACCCTGCAGTTCTGGCAACAACTTTTCTACTCTGTTTCTGTGAGTTTGACTTTTTTTTTTTTTTTTTTAGATTCCACATATAAGTGACACCATGCGGCATTTGTCTTTCTCTGTCTGGCTTATTTTAGGTGTATTATTTTTAGACTATTCCAACCCATGTCCTCACAAGCAGCATAATCTTCCTTTACAAACCAGCTTTTATTTAAATTATATAAAACCATATATAGTTTTATCATACACAAAATTTAACCAGTAAACAAGCTACATTACCAAATATTTTATCTTCAGAGCATATCTAAACTGAAAGATACAGTTATGTTTAGCAGGTGCACAATATACCGAGATAAATTCAGATAGAACTACTTATCAAGAAACCAGACATAACCCACGTTTGGGTCATGCAAATGTATCATAAAGGTAGTCTGATTTAATAGTTTTGTGTTTTAAAGGACCAAGAGATGAAGGAGTCTTCTAAAAAGTAATGCTGAAAAGACAATAGATGTCAAGGACTAGGTGTCAGAACAACTAGTCCTCTACCACTAACCAGCTGTGTCCTTGGGCAAGTGACGCACTATTTGAGCCTTATCATAAATGAATTCTGGTGGGTTAGAATAGGTGACCACTAAGGTCTCTTCCAAAGTCAGCTTTGTATAAACAATAAGCAAGGGTCAGAAAGGGGGAAGTGATAACTCCTTTAGAGAAAATGGCATATTCACAAAGGGACAGAGAAATATTTGTAATTTGTACAGCATTCACTGTGTGAGGCAAAGAGCACAGACTAAAACCAAGGAGAGAAGGTCATCTCCAAGCAGGGAGAATCTTTGGGAAGAATTTCCTTGGGTCAGTCCTATGAAAACTGGAAACTGATATCGAGTTACTTATTAAACAGTAATTTAGCAAGCATTTTCTTTTATGGTGTATATAGGTTTTTATGCATTGCAACAAAAGTACACTGCAGAATACTTTTTATAAGTAAAAGCATGCAAAGAGATGTTTATTAAAATTGTACTTATATTTACGTATGTCCAAACATTCATCTCTAATAAAGTGTCCAGAAGATCCCACGCATAGTTAGAATTTTCTGACACAGAGATAGGTGTGTCTGTAAATATAAGTATGTGCCACAAATTCCTAAGTATGTTTTCATATATAACAACATAAAATGCATTGTACAGTTTCAGTTAAAACTGGTTGATGCCCACATCAGACACTTAGTCCCTCAAGTAATGAACTTGCTTCACAGGTGATAATAGGCTGAGGAGACACTGCTCCAAGGAGACGTTAGTGAAAACAGATCCGAGATCCACTGGTGAGTACTGGAGAGCATGAAACGTCATGTTCAAATAAACACACCAGAAAGGGTTTGCTCTATTTACTTGAATCATAAGATCCTTTTCTGTTTTAAAATTCAGTTTAATTCAGCAACATTTACTGAACACTGAAAATGTGCAAGTGTCAAAACCAAATCTAATAGAGGCGTTTGATTTGACGTGGGATTTCTGGGATAAGAGCTCAAAGCAGTCAATCCTGACAGCAACCAATTCCAAAGTTTAATCACCGTGACAGCTTCACATTCAGCCTGACTCACTCCATTACAGGCACCCTGGGATGTCACAATTGTCATAAGTGATTGAACAGTCTAATTTGAAACAGAGGTTTGCAGGGCATCATTACATGATTCTGCTCTTCTTCCCCAAATCCTCTGGGCTCTTCTTTTATACTAACTTTTCAACCCATGTGCCCTCCTGCTTCCCAGATAGTTCACTCTCCCCTCTTTCTTAGTGTTCAAGATGATGAAGACAACAGTGTCTGGTGAGTGGCAGTCCTGGCTGTCCTTCAAGCTAGCACAGTACCGTCGAAGAAAACTTTGCCAGCGGTCCCCGTCCTTTCCAGAATCACCATTCATCCAGCGACGGTGGCCTTCTAACATCGGACTCTTTTGTTCCTCAAACCCTTTAGGCTTTGTGTTGACAAATTCCTTCAGTCACTCATGCCAGTGTGGTTTTGAAATAGGCCAAGCCACATTTACAATTATCGTCTCTAAAATCGCACTTCAATTCTGAAGTCAGCTTTATTTTAGCAGTAAGTTATTAATTCATTCATGTCCTTGAGCCATTTTATGAAACACAAGATACTTGCCTGAGCACTGCATGGGGATACAAGGGTGACACACGATTTCCCTTGAGGGACTTGAAATAGAGGAAGAGAAATAGGACAAGGAGATGTGAAAATGAACAATGTGAGGCAAACTATAGACAGTTTCCAATCGGGGGGCAGATAACAGGTGCTAGAGAAGTTAACCTTGGGGTCTTCATGGCAGGGGTCGGACTGAAGCTGGTTCTCAAAGGAGTAAGGAATAGGGAGAAAGGAGGCATAGGTATTTGAGGTGTATGCAAAGCCAAAGGTATCCAAGTAACACTCCGATTCAAAGAAGGCGGGAGGGGTAAGGCAGCAAGATTGGGAGAGAGGTGGCTTGTGCCCGTGAATACAGTAAATCAGGCCCAGCCAGCCGCCTTGGAATGAAATGTTTCATCTTTGTGACAATGGCCGTGCCCACTGAAGGATTTTAATCAAAAAGTGTGCTTACAGGTGATTTATCTGACTGTTACCTATAGAAGGAAGTGGCAGTAATTGGAAAAAATAAGATCAACCATAAGCCTCTGGGAATGTTTTTTATATATGAGTCCCAAAGCAGGTTGGTAGCAGTGAACTTGAAATAAAATATAGAACAGACACTGGCAATTAAGTATGTATCTGTATGAAGAGGGTGAGTCAGAGACCCTAACTGAGCCACTGAATTTCACAAAGGTTTTATATTCCTGATGAGCTTGCTGCCTACAGGCTCAATAGTAAAATCACAGATCCACGTAGTGAGTGAATAAAAGCACCAACCTATTTCACTTAATGTTTACAGATTTTACATACAAACATCTTTAAGCTGCACCAACATACATGCTCCATGCTTTTTCACACATGAGCGTATTTGTAACTACCAAAGGATGAAGGATTGAGATATTTACAGAGCCTTTACCGGACACCAGACCCTTGGACAATTGCTGGCAATGGGGATACATAGAAAAAAAAGCTGGTCTCCCTTTGAGGGGCTGGCAAACCACAGCCTTCCTACAAAGCCAGCCACAGCTTCAATGATGGCACAAAGACTGCTGATTTCCCCAGATTGTCCTCCTGTCTCCAGCCCTGTCCACGTGTCTGTCTATGAGACTTCCTCACCTGGATGTTCATGGACTTTTCCAACTCAGCATCTACAACACTGACTACAATTACCTCCTTCCCTTGGAACCTGCTCCTTAGGCAAGGCTGCCGTCTCAGAGAATGGCAGCAGCTGGGACTCCTCCTACTGCCTCACTCTCCACACCATCTAGCCTCAAGTTCTGTCCATTTTGCTTCCTGGATATCTCTCTTATCCAGCCACCTCTCACTATCTCCATTATCAGCTCTCTGGCACAGGCTACCCCCATCCGTTGCCGGCCAAAGCTTCCTAAGTGGTCTCCTGGCATCCCAGCCTGCTACTCTCCCATCCTCTGCCCACACAGCAGCCAGTGTGACCTTTCTAAAATGAATATATGACTGAGTCACTTATCTGCTTGAAACCCTTTAAAAGTTTCCTTTAGCTGTTAGAATAAAGTGCAAATCCCTTAATATCCATTGCAAAGCCCTTTATAGCCTGGATCCTGCCCATCTTCCCATCCCCACTTGGATCCTCTCTCCTCTCTAAGCACCAGCCACACAAAATTCTTTCACTTTCTCTAATGATCCATGCTCTGACTCTCTTCCTGACCCCCCACGCATACTATTCCTCCCACCAGAAACACCTTTTCTCCTTCCTGCAAATTCCTATGCCAAGGAATCATTATCCTGAGCTGAAAAGACAGGCATTGATAATGATCATTATTCCATGTTGCATATGTACAACTCTGTATTTGTTAAAAGAGTTTTTAACTCTAACCCTATAACTACAATGACCAGATTTTTCAAACTAAAGTTCTAAAGAATAGGACAGGGCTGTGTTAGAATACCTTGCCTTTATGTAAGTCTCATTTTATGGAAGTGGACATTTAGTACCCTGACCTTCCCTCACTGGGGACAAGGGATTGCAGTGTGATTCCAAAAGGACAGAGGACAGAAGTTGCTCTGGGCACATATTATGCAATGGGTTTGATACTTAGGCCAGTGTGTTGGGAGTGGGATGTTCTGCTAAAGAATAATCTTGTGGAATGTTTTTATGCCTGCTCAGTGAAGAGGTGCCAAAAACAAAACAAAACAAAACAACACACACACACACACCCCTACCTTTATGTACCTTGAGAGTGTAAATAATATTTGAGGAGCCCAGAAGCAGCTCCCTCTCTTGAAGGAAGAAGGAGCAGAGAGCCCTCTGCCTGCCCCAACCTACTCTAAGACATAGCTTTATTGTCCAAGAACCAGGTGTCGAGATTGAATCTGTCAAGACAAATCAGGCCCTTTGTTGAGATTAAATAGGAAACACACCCACCCCATAAGGAGTAGTAGGAGAAGTGGTTCTGGATTCAGAATGAATGGACAAGGATACCTGGACCAGTTTGAACCCAGAATTCCTGGGGCAAGTGGGCTGGGTTGTGGTGGTATTTGAGCACCAAGGGAGGTATCCTAGGAATCCCCAGTGGCAGACATCTTTGGTGGAACCTACCACAAAGGCAATGAAATGATCTTCCTTCAAAGATTCCTTGAGGGTATTATGCTTAGTGAAATATGTTAGACAGAGAAAGACAAATACTATATGATCTCACTTACATTTGGAATCTAAAAACAAAACAAAACCAAGTCATAGGAACAGGCATTAGATTGGTGGCTGCCAGAGACAGGAGGTAGGAGGCAGGGAAAGGGGTGATGGTGATCAATCAAAGGTATAAACTTCAAGTTATAAAATAAATAAATTCTGGGATGTAATGTACAGTGTAGTGACTATAGTTAACAATACTGTAGTATATATTTGAAAGTCACTAAGAGAGTAGATCTTGAACGTTCTCATCATGAGAAAAAAAACTGTAATTCCGTGAGGTGATGGGTATTAACTAAACTTATTGTGGTGATCATTGTATGATATATATACATACATATATCACAATGGACTAATGGTGTTGGACTAATACCATGTTATGTCAAATTACATTTCAATAAAAATGAAAAAGAAAAAAGAGGGGCACCTGGGTGGCTCAATTGGTTGAGTGTCCAACTCTTGATTTCAGCTCAGGTCATGATCTCACGGTTTGGGAGTTTGAGCCCCACGTCGGGCTCCATGCTAACAGTGCCTGCTTGGGATTCTCTCTTTCTCCCTGTCTCTGCCACCTGCCCCCTCAAAATAAATAAACTTTTTTAAAAAAGGAAAGGAAAGGAAAAAAAGATCCCTGAAGACTTGTGAGTGGACAAAGTCAATGATGGCCCAGCACCAGCTGCCTGAATATCTGAGACCTAGTTTTCAACAGCGGCATATTGTGGCCTGACAGCCAGTGGAGCAGAGACAGCAGGCTGACAGCCCTACTCTATTTGCCTGAGAGTGGAAATCACGCCGTCCCCTTAGGGTTTCAGGCCCCCGTCATGGCCCTAATTTTACATCTATTTCTGGACTCTTCTGGTAATTATGGAAAAAAAGAATGGTTCACTGTTCGTGAACCTCTTACGGGTTTACTCAAGATCACACAGTGAATAACAGGTAGAGGTGGAAACAACAAAAGTGAGTCAGTAAAGACGGGTGGTACATTGTGCGGTCAAAAACACAGAAAGACAAGTGAGGAGGGAAAGACCCGGGAGCTCACTGGCCCATGGCAGTCAAAGACTGTTCCTTACAATGTTCTGATGGTCTCTGGTCCTGCCTGTGGCTACAGGAATGTCTGCCACATCACAGCAAGTCTGCATAGAGCCTCAGTGAGGGAAAGTTGTTTATGGACAGAGGACTGTGACATAAAATGAGAGCAAGTGACTAGACCTTGTTATCTTAGTGCCTTTGATAACACTGGAGAGCAAAGTTAGGTTTTGAATTGACTGAAATCTTCCATAAATGGAATCTGAATGCAGGCTACATCACATCCAAAAATTCCCCAGGGAATTTCCTATTATGTACATGGAAGGGGGAATGAAGCAAGTCCCATCTGGCGAGGCAGAGAACATTCTCTGCTGCGTGAAACTGCATGGTTCACATGGTTAGTGCCAACGGCATGTTCATACTAGACCAAGGCCCTGCACACAGAGGTGTGAGTGTGTTGAAAAATGAGCTAGATGGAATGGGCATTGCTAGGCAATTATTTGTCTCTAAAACATCAAAACCACAAGGCAAGATATTAATAAGGGTATCGTTTTTATAAAGTCCCTAACCAGTTATGAGCCAATATTGTGACCATTGTTACTCAGAGTTGCTATAGCAAAATAGAGTGACATTATTTTTTCCCATAGCTTCCTACCAATACACGAGCTAGAATCAAGAACAGACCAACAAACATCGCTAGTGACTTTTGCTCTTGAGGACTGACATTCTCAGGGAAACCTCAGAACTCTAAAGAAAATATACAATGACATTAGCCTTATTAGGAAATAAAGGCACTGATGGATAAGGTGACTCAATTCAAAAGTCACCCGCTCAAAAAGACCTCCTCTGACAAGCCTCAAGTCCTGAACTCCATTCTTCACTGTGTAGTAACACCCCGTTACTCTGCAACACATTATCAAGTTATCTTGTTAATTTGTGCTCCTGTGGTCCTTCTTCTGTGTTTGAATATAGACCCAGAGAGAGGAACTCTGCACGGTTCATGACTCTGTTCTTAATACCTATGAAGGCTGACACAGGGTACATCCTCGGTGATACTTGACTAACTGCCTTTCCAGCGGCCAAAGAACAAAAAGATTAATTATCTGTAAATGAAGACTTCGTGGAGTCCAGAAAACCCCGCATTCACATCAATTCATCAAAAACATCCCATAGCACAATGAAAAGTCTTTTTCCCATTATAGACGTGATACTGATTAAATCCATACCTAGAGCAAAGTGAAGCCAACATTACTCCAGGTGTGGCCCACGACCAGCAGCATCAGTGTCGCTCGGCAGTTTGTTAGAAAAGCAAAATCGGGGCTCCACTATAGATCCAGTGAATTAGAATATCTGAGAGTGGGGCCCAAAAATCCGTGGTCAATAAGTTCTCCAAGTGATTTGGTGTACCATAAAGTTTTGAGCAAGTTATTCAGATACAAAGGAGAGAAAAAACAAGAAATGTCATAAGGACTAAATTTGCCACAGACAGCTGGCACATCCTTGCTGTCATTTCAGCAAGAAACATCAAGAAAAAGGAAGAGGATGGATTGTGCACAAAATTATATGGATAAATACGGCTCACACGTGCCCTGCATTCTGTTTCATGGAGGCTTCCCAGACCTGACTCAAGAACCAGCAAAGTGGAGGCGCTCCTGGGCTCCAAACTCCTGCTTTCACTTGACTTCCCCTCCTTTCAGGGGCCAGCACAATGGTGGCTCTTTCTAGGAATCATTCTAACAGGCGACTGAGTAGGCCCCCTGAGAAAAAGCAGCCCAGCTGCGGATGTGAGGACAGCCATGTCATACCGTGATTGAGATGTCTGATGCAGTCACTCAGGAGAGCACTGAACTTCTTCTGCTCGGCGGCCTCGTGGAAGCAGAAGTAGCCGTGTCTGAGGAACGGCTGCCACAGGTACACCGGGAATTCCTTAGGCACGACCACAAAGGGCTGAGCGTTCTCCTTCTCACTGGATGCTAAAGAAACATTGAAAACACAAAGACATTTTAAAACGTGTTATCTTTTATTTAAAATACTTACTTCAGGAGGCACCTGGATGGCTCAGTCTTGGTCTGACTCTTGGTTTCGGCTCAGGTCATGGTTTGTGGGTTTGGGCCCTGCATCGGCTCCGCAGCTGGGAGCACAAAGCCTGCTTGGGATTCTCTCTCCCTCTCAATCTGCTCCTCCTCGTCTTGTGCTCTCTCTCTCTCTCTCTCTCTCTCTCTCTCTCAAATTAAATAAACTTTAAAATACTTATATCAGCCTGTGAGGGAAACTCTTTGGAGCAGGCCGTGGAACAGAACCATGAAGCAGATGTCTTCACAGGATGGTGGAAAATGGCAGTTCAGGCTCCTCTCACTCCATCCACCAGCTCTACCTGTCTCGCTCCAGCAGGTGGCCTCACCTGCTACTTGACAAAGACAGCCAGGGCCACCAGACATCCTCTTTCTCAACTTCCTCATAGCAATGCTCCACAGAGTCTGTGCATCCCCAATGGCCTTCCTCAGGGTCACCTGTCCACCTGTGCAGACGCTCACACTCCCGTCCCCGCTCCTCCCTACCGCTGCCAAACCAACACTTGCTTCTTTGAGCAGCAACCCGATTCTCACCTCGGTCTGGTTCCTGCCCCACCAGTCCTGAAACCCCAGTGCCGAGCTCACTGATGTCATCCTAATGGCCAACCTGGGGCTTCTTCTTCATTACCTAAGCCTTTCTTTTTTATTTTACCTAAGACTTTTTTTTTTCATTAAAAATGTTTTAAATTTTTTTTAATATGAAATTTATTGTCAAATTGGTTTCCATACAACACCCAGTGTTCATCCCAACAGGTGCCCTCCTCAATACCCATCACCCACCCTCCCCTTCCTCCTACCCCACATCAACCCTCAGTTTGTTCTCAGTTTTTAAGAGTCTCTTATGTTTTGGCTCCCTCCCCCTCTAACCTTTTTTTTTGTTTTGTTTTTGAGAGAGAGAGAGAGAGTGTGTGTGTGTGCACATGTGAGCAGGGTAAGGGCAGAGGGAGAGGGAGGGAGAGAATCTTAAGCAGGCTCTACGCTCAGTGCAGATGGGTTCCCATTTTATGTAAGAAAGGAACAGATCTCACAACTGTAGGATCATGACCTGAGCCAGAATCAAGAGTCAATGCTTAAGTGATTAAGCCACCCAGGTGCCCCCATTACCTAAGACTTTTTAACCTAATCTGAAACATCTGTTGCTGCTGCTAACTACCCTTTCTTTGGAAAACATTCTCTTCTCTCCCTTTGACCTGTAGCATCACCTCTCTCCTGGTGTCCTTCATGCTTTTTAAAAAATTGTTTCTTCTTGGCCAGCTTTACTGGTTCCTCTGTCCCTTCTCTCCATCCCCCTGTGAAGTGTTGGTGTTTGCCCTGTTCTGTCCTGGCTTCCCTCCACTCTCACTAGTCTCTGCTCTCCTTTGGCGTGGTCATCCATTCCATGATATCGCAGGTAGCTTCTACAGTTCCTATTACCTTTTCCTCTTTCATTTCCATCTAGAAAATCCTTTTGCCTAGAAAATCTTCATTCATCCTTCAAAAGTCCATTTAAAAGTTTGTCCTTGGGGTGTCTTTGTTGGCACACCCCCCCCCCCACCACTGTACTACTAGAGACAGAGTTGTGTGCTCCCTATGTTATTCTCCCCAAATATCTCCCCAGATCTGTTTTCATGTCTGGCACTCACACTCAGGGTGGAGGGCACAGAATGAGATGAGCTCCCCACTGGTTCTCACACAGTTCCCCTCCCCAAGAAGCAGTACCACTGCCCTGGAGCTCCCAGAGGATGGAAATTGCATCGTACATATCCTTGCATGCTCAACCCTTAGCACAGTCATGGAACTGACTAGATGTTCAACTACAGTTTGCTGAGTAAATGTGCTATGTTATCCTAGGAAAGTTTAAAAGCTTTAAACAGTGGACTTTTACCACTCAACTCAAAATCAATTCTAAGAAACTCATGTTAAACCATGCTACTATTCATATCCCTACCCAAATTTTATTTCCTTCCATGCATTCCAATTATATATTACGCTTGGTTAAATGACCCCCAGCTTATTAGCTCTGTGCTCCCTGCCTACATAAAAAGGGCACCAATCTCAGGGAAGGGGAGGGAAAAAGAACCCTCTACGAGGCCACTGAAAGCACTGGGCGTACCCAACAATGGATCAAAGCCACTCCAAAACAGTCTTGTTACTGGCAAACTAATAAATCAAGACTGGATAAATAAAAAACAGATTTCCTGGGGCATATATGGGGACTCTATTTCAATGTCCTGAAGCTGAAGGTAACAAAGTAGAATGCACTAGAAGCACAATCTTTGGCCCACCAGTACCTCGAAAACTACCTGGCAGGCACATAATATAAGAATGAATCAATGGATGAACGAACAAACGAGTGAATGATGAAATTTGGTAGCACAGACCTCTAACAGTAACACATTATCTACTTTCCCCTTCTTTCTTAGTTATAAAATCCCTAACTTTCAGATGAGCAAGTGACTGCTTAAGACAAAGACTACGTTTCCAGCTTCCATTGCACCTTGGTGTGCCCCAGCCACTATGTTCTGGTCAATGGGATATAAACTAGAGAGGTAGCGAAACTTCCTGGAAGTGTCCTTGAAGAAAGGGAATGCCCCACCTCCTCCTTTTTTCTCCTTCCTGCTGTCTGGAATGAGAAAACGCCTGCCTGATGCTCCAGCAGCCCCCTCAGACTATGTCAATAAGGGCAATGACCTAGAGACAAAGGGAGCAAAAGCTAGAAAGGGTCCTTGACATTTATGGAGCTGTCACACCAGCCCTGGACTTGCAATATCCAAAAATATTTTTAGCAAAATAATAAAGCTTTATGTATTTGAGCCTTTTGTTTTGTGCACCAAATGAGATTCTAAATAACTGTCAAATAAGTGAATCACCTTAGCCAAATAGGAAGGCATTATTGATACATCATCTTGGTAGAATAGCATGTAAAGAAGACATATTCATTCATAACCTCCAGTGCTTTTCCCAAGTGGGGTTAATGCTTCCCATCTTTATTGTGCCTTTATTCTATTTCCAGTTGAATTAGTATCACACAGTGAGTCTTTCCTGATTAACATGGTTTTATGAAACCATTCCCCTCACTCTTTCCAAGATGTCAGTTTTATACAAATAAGTCAAAAGCAACACTGACCCTTTGCATTTAAAAGCTTCAGCAAGCCCCTTAAAATTCACTCCTCTTAGCCTCTAGCTGTCTCCCATTTAACAATGTACAACAATTTTCCAGAGGCCATTAGTCTGCATTTTTTCTGAGTTGAGTTACAAAGACATCACAAATGATCTACTGTAGAATATTCTATTTTTAATACCCAGAGAGCCACACCATACAATAAAAAAAAAGTCACTGAAATACCGCAAACTGAAGCCTTGGGCCAAACAGCGTTAGTCACACAGGCCTTGTGTTTTTTATTCCTTTTCATTCCTTCTGATATGCTTTCACCAAAAAACCAATAAATGTATTGTCTATTCTGACTGATTTCATTGGAAAGTTCTACTGGAGAGATTCTGAAGAGTCATCAAGTTGGTATTCCCATTTCTAGTGGCAGCTCCAGAGCCAAGATGACATACAAGTAGATGTTGAAAGGAAATATAATAATATGTACAGTACACATAAAGCATTGTTTTAGCTTGAATTACTTAGTAATAGTTTGTTAGTCTAGGTTTATGGTCCATGTACTAATCCTATAATAGTGCTATTAAAAACCCTATGCTAAGCATTCTGCACCAAAATAATGATTGATAAAATAATTATAATTTTCTCCATAAATTCTAATGATATGACTATACCCATTTTAAGAACCAGGTCTCTCTTCAAGAAACCAAGTAATTACTGTGTGGTGTGATTTACACAAAGCCAGATGGAATTGTTCCCCACAGTTCATGAATCTCTGTGAAACGTGCTATTTTGTCTACATATTATCCATCACTTTTTCTACATGGAAAAAGTGGAATAAATGAGAATCATAGTATGTTAGAGCTGGAAAGATCTTTCTAAATTTTTAAGTTCAAGGACCTAGAGTAGGAGAATCGGAAACCACAGAGGATCAGTAACAGCTAGGGAAAGCACTTGATAAGTGTCACAGAACTAGATAAAAATCCAGCCTCCAAATTTATCGTTCAATACTCTTTCCATGGCAACAATCAGCTATTACTTACAGATTCGCTGATTAATGCAATGCTATTTTTAAATAGTACCTATGAGTGACTGCAATGTTTGTTTAAAGTACTTTGTCAGTTTAGGATATTTTACTGCATTATCATCCTAAAATTGTAAAAATAATATTCCCAGACAGGTCTGGACTTGTTTGCTTAATGGTGGTATTGTACATTGCACAGACTGGACCCTACCTATTTATTTTTGCCACCCTGTGTATTGCTGTTAAAGCTGGCATATTCCAAGGCCTTAAGATGCCTGACAAATGAATGGTACATTTTCCATGGGCTAGAAACACGGGGACTGACTTGTGTATTACTGAATGTGATTTAAAATAACAGAAGTGGTAAAATGTTTACTCCAATTAGAGAAATGACATCTTCCATTTGTCTACAGAGAATGTGTGGCTAGCCCAAAATTTGTCAGCCTCAGCAACTATTAATATTTTATGACAGGTAAGTCATTGTCAGGGGCTGTCTTGGGCATTGTAGCATGTTTAGCAGTGTCATTACCCTCTATCCAACCAACAATGTCTCTGGACACAGCCAAATGTCCCTGGAGGGTGAAATCCTCTTTCCCCATTGAGAACCACTGGTCTAGCTAAATAAAACAAGTTTAGGAGTTTTGTCTTGAGAAAGAACACTGAGCAACTCACCAATAGGGTCTGGGAAAAACCTATCAGATAACAAATTATATTCATCTTCTGAGGTTAACACCCTGCCACCAGCTGGAAGAATTCGGCTTTTAGGAGCTGCTCCTCTCTGATAGGCCTGGGGAAAAAAAAAGCGTAAATAAGTGATTTTTTTCTCCATTTGGATTTTTGAAAAATATCAGTAATATTAGACATAGACACAGGCACACACAACTCAGAGATAGCAACTCCTCCACTATGTCATTAAGAGCCATATATTTTAAAAATAGGTTTTGCATACCTGTTCCTTGCAAGGTATTACTTTAATACTTTCACGTGATGGTCACAACATGGTAAGTCAGAGTCTTTAATCCCAGGAGATTCACCCTAGCTATGTTTCTCAAGTGGGGAAAACATAATCTCAGTAACTTCTTGAAATTCTGCACCACACTTAACCATTTCAGACGCTGGCACCTGAATCATTCTTATTAACCACAAGAGTGATGATGCATACAGACACTTAGTGCACAAAATGCTTAGGGACTGACGACTAGTGAGATACGGGACACGTAATTGCAATTATGGTTGCCATGGATTTTCACCAAAAACATAAAAATGTTGCCATGATAAGACATGCCACTACGTGAGACTGTTTTACAGTGAAATGGTCTGGGATGGAAAGGTAACATCATGACATCAGAACAAAGTCTGGCCAGCAGACGAAAAGCTCTGTGGTTCGGGAAATGTCAAAGAGGTGCAGAGGATTGCTAAGCCCACAAGCAGTTTGTGGGCAGATCCACTCGCGAGGACAAAAAGATAAGCATGTGCATCTGAGGGGAGGGCTTAAGTCAGGGCAAAATTTTGAGATGAACAGCCTAAACGCAAATCAGGAATGGAACCAGGAAATTGTAGTACTCCAAATCTAGAGGGTAGTCTTGGGGAAAAGGAAAATGGTGTCTATCAGGGCAACAAAATCACAATAACAATAACATATTCTGCATCAGTAGGATGGCGAGTGAAGAGACCCAACAAAGCAAATTCTTGCACGTCTAAGAAGGTTTTCCAGTTTGTAAGAACCACTCATCAGCTGCTTAAGCGCCTCAGGGACCCAGGGCATAACAGAGAAGAATCTGAAATGGTGACTTTGAGAAAGTCTAAGGAGCATTTCAGTTAAGACTGGCCTCAAGACTGAATTGTGTTATTTGTTATAACGGCCCCAACCTGGGCTTTAATAAACATGATGTTATTTAATCCTCAAAAGAGTGCTATGAATTAGTTATTATCTCCATTTTATAAATGAGGAAAATGAAGCTCAAATAAGTTGCCAGTAGCCCAGTGGTAAGTTGGTGACAAATCCAGGAATCACACCCCGGTCTGTCCAGAAAGTGGACAGGAAGTAGGGCCTGATTATCAAATGAGAATGCTTCATTTTCTCCTGCTTAATTACCTGCCAAAAATGGACTCTCAATGAAATAATAGGCAATAGGCAATTTATAGGTACTTAATATATAACTCTTAGGTATAATTAAAAAAAATTTTTTTTACATTTTATTTATTTTTGATAGAGAGAGACAGAGCACAAGTAGGGGAGGGGCAGAGAGAGAGGGAGACACAGAATCCAAAGCAGGCTCCAGGCTCCGAGCTGTCAGCACAGAGCCCGACGTGGGGCTCGAACTCAGAAACCGCAAAATCATGACCTGAGCTGAAGTAGAACACCTAACCGACTGAGCCACCCTGGTGCCCCTCTTAGGTATAATTTTTTTAAAAATGCCCTTCTATAAATTAAAAAACAGGATATTATTAAAACCTTGAGGAATTATGGCAAACTGCATGGGCATTTTTTAAATTTCCAAGTTTTAAAAAAATATGTAGTTATTATCAAATTCAGTGACCATATCTTAACAAACTGAGCAAGTTTATTTAAAAACGATGAAAAAAAGGGGCATGTGGGTGGCTCAGTTGGTTAAGCGTCTGACTTTGGCTTGGGTCATGATCTCACAGCCCATGAGTTCAAGCCCCGCGTGGGGCTCTGTGCTGACTGCTCAGAGCCTAGAGCCTGCTTCAGATTCTGTGTTTCCCTCTCTCTCTGCCCCTCCCCTGCTCATGCTCTGTCTCTCCCTGTCTCAAAAATAAAAACATTTAAAAAAATAACAAAAATAAAAACTATGAAAAATAATTTTTTAAATAAAAATAAAACTGAAAACGATAGCAGGGACACCTGGGTGGCTTAGTCGGCTGAGTGTACAACTCTTGATTTTAGCTCAGGTCATGATCTCACAGTTTGTGGGATCGAGCCCTGCATTGGGCTATGCATAACAGCAAAGAGATTGCTTGGTATTCTCTCTCTCCTTCTCTCTCTGCCCCTCTCCCACTCCCACTCTCAAAATAAATAAACATTTTTAAAAAATGACAAGCAAAGCAAACAATACAGTCCATAAATCGCAAGTGGAAGGGGCAAGCTTGAAAAAATGAAAAGAGGAAGAAAAAAACCCACCAAAATCTGATCCAAAATTAAAATTTCAGTTAGCACCAAATGTGGTGAAAACCCTAATAAATCCAAGAGCAAACTCTATTGTGTTTTCTCCCAATTAGTTAGCAGTAATCAAACCGCCACAGCCCTACATTGGGCTCCGCCAGTGCCTGGCCATATGTTAAGTACCTCAATGCATTCATTTGTTTGATGCTCACAACAACATTGTGATGAAGGGATCATGCTCACCATTTTACAGATGAGAAAAATGAGGCTCAAGGAGATGTACAATTTACGCAAGGACACATATCTAGTAACCGGCAAAGGTGTGATTCAACGTGCATTATATTAACCATGATGCTATAACTGCCTCTTCTCAAGCTTCCTTGAAAGAACATTGTAATGCGCCATCCAAAATATGAGATGATTTGTTATTATTATCATTATTGTATGTAGTGCATTGACAATGTGCTTCTGAGAGCAAATCAGGTGTTGAATAAAGTCCTCATATAGATAAGCAATAAGCAGAGAAGATATTAGCTTAATGAATGTTGAAAGAGTAAGACTACTTAAGAGAGCACTTGAGCATTGCCTGGTAGCCTGTGGAATAAGTTTGAACTGTATTTTATTTCTACTTTCCATCAGAAATGGAAAGGAAACATATTGACCTGTCAGTCTAAAGCCTCTTCCTAATGATTTAGCATCAGAAGTATTACTCAAAGTATCCATGGAGGTTGTGCCAAGTACTCTTGAACTGAGTCAAGAAAGCAGTTTTAAACCTGTTACTACCTTGAACTGTTTGAACAGTAACCATTCATTTCAAAAGGAGCTTGAGGATCGATGTAAACTAAAAATGTGTACAGTGCGAGATCTGGAAGGAACCAATGGGATCATTCAGCCTGACTCTCCACTTTAATTGAGGCCCAACCTAAACTTCAGTTTTTCAAATTCACTGCCCAGGGTTCTTTCCTCTTAGGCCAAATTACTTCCTTCCATGGGGAAAAAAATGGGAACCAATAAAGACTGAAGTCCTCTCAGGTGCTAGGCGCTTTACACGTTACCTCATTTTCTCTGTAGTTTGCAGACATATTATATTAGCTAATAATCTAATTATTTTATAGGAAAATAATATGATAAGCAGAAAAAAGTTAAATGAAATCCATTAAGTGTAAGCGGCATAAAGTATGGAAATGTCTGAATTCTTAGCAACCAGGCAAATTCAGTCATAGTCTTAGTAAGTTAACTCCTCAGACGCTTGTCACATAGGAGGCTTAACAGTAGGAAGATATGGAGACACTGAGCAGAGAGGGGGAGATATCAGGCAGTGACTGAAAAAGATCTCGAAGCTGAATGATCAGAGTAAAGGCCCCTGCATTGGTCATTCAGTGTAACTTATCTTCAGGCTCACTTGCAATTACTTGTTCCAAGTCTACCTTGCCCACTAGACTGCAAGCATCTTTCTCAGCTGCTGTTATATGCTCAGAACCTTCTAGGACACTTGGCATATACCAGGCATTCAGTAAACATGTTAACTGAAGTGAGTATCTGCATGAGTGAGTGCTTACTGACCGAATCAGTCTCAAAGGAGAGGGCATGTCAATCAACCCGGCCCATGTTTGAAAATGGTGCAAGAACCAGTGAAAACTAGGAAATATTTTACCTCTTTGTTCTCATAGCTCTCCACAGCAAAATCATTTTTAACCACAATGTACCGCTCCTTCCACTTCTTTATGTCTTCGGCAAACTGTGATAGCTCTGCTTCATACAGAACAGTTCCAGGCTCCAGTGGTGGCTTTAAATAAGGTGAATATAATTAATTATTACAACAAAAGATAACACAGCATGCTACCAACTAAGTCTGTGCATGGCAGTTCAAGGACTATTTTAGGAAACTATCTTGTGGTAGTTGAGATCTTGTGAGATCCTGAGAAAATTGTTGCTTCCCCACCTCCCTCCACACTTCCCCTTCCTACTCCCTCTGACCAAATGCAAATATTTGTCTTATTGATATTTTTGTGACTTCCATTTCCCTCCATTAGGCTACAACAAGAGAAGTAGATGGTAGAATCGGGATTATAGGAATAAGGTTGTGCTTTGTATATATGTGGCACTTAATGAATCCGTCATAAACTCCAGAAGAGAGGGAGTGAGGTAGTTAAGTGTGAGTTGTGGCTATCTACCCCAATACCTTGAATATGCCCAAAAATAGGAGATTTAAAAGGCTGCTCCCCTGTTCATCACACTGTCAGGTGTAGTCTTGAGGGTCAGTGTTCAATGGGCTTCCCAGATCCAAAAGCCCTGAGGATCCTGGCTGTAAACACATCCCCATGCTCCTCAAGGAGACCTTGTTTGCCCTCTGGCTGAAGATCGAGCAGGCAAGCCAGCAAACCTCAGTTCTACCTTTGTACTTAAGTAAACAGTCTGAGGATTTCTCCTTAACCCTGGTGACATACGTGCTGTAGGGGAGTCTCTGTTAGATTCTCAGTTAGGTCTCCCTTTGGGTTAACTGTGTAGGGAATAATTCACATCCTGTCTCATGGTATAATTCCTGTATTATCTCAGAATATAGGAATGGGCCTCCTGTCTTGCACATGTCACTGAATTTACATCTATTTTCCCTTTATTAAAAAAACCAAAGTGCCTCTAGAAACGTATCCCTCCACTCTCAAGCAAAATTTACATGAACCATATGGAAAAGATAGATATGCTAATCTTTGTAAGAATTGGCTAAGGGATGAACTAAATTGCCTTCTGAATTTATTCTGTCCTGACAGATAAAGAGGCAGTTTCCTATCTTGCCTCATTAACAGGTAAGAGAGAATCTCACTCTTCTCTTTAAATGAGATTGAACCGATATATAGGCTGAACTCTATAGTTTTATGTGCATTTTTTTTAACCTGGGCTGCTTAAATCAATTGATATGCTTGTTAAAATGTGGCCTTACTCTAGACTTACTATATCAGAATCTCTGGGGGTTATGGACCAAACTTTGCGTTTTTAACAAACTTCCTACATTGTGAGTAACAAACTCCCTAAAAATCACTGTTTTATGGGGATAACACTCAGTTATCCCTACACACTCATGTGGCTAAATCTATTGGTCAATTCACTCAACCTCTCAGCAGTATCTGACCTGTTTATCACTCCCTCTTTCTTGTAAGCCCTTCTTTATTGGCCTTCTGGCACATTCCTCTTTCCTGAATTTCTCCTCCTGCACAGACTATTTCTTGTCCATCCACCTTGCTGGATCCTTTTCCTTTTCTAGGGCTTGGTTGCGGAATATCTTCTTTTCTCTATTGATACTCTCCCTTATTATGTCCCATGGCCTAATACCAGTTATAAGCTAACAGCTACCAAATATCTATTCTCTAGTTTCTACCTCTCCACTGAGCTGCAGATGAGAGAATTCAACTACCCATTCAATATTTTCATGGGTGTAAATCAAATAACCATCTCAAACTTACATGGTCAAAAGAGAACTCGTGATTCCCAAGTCCAGTTTGCCTTCACCCTTCTCTTGCCCTGCTATCGGGTCCTCCTTACCAGTCTCCAAGTTCCCTTCTTATCCCTCTCCATAGTCTATTCACTGCAGAGAGGCCAGAGAAGTCGCCTAAAATTGTAAGTCACTTTGTATTCAATACCCTCCAATAACTTCTCTTCACATTTAAAATAAAAACACTTGGGGTGCCTGGGTGGCACAGTCTGTTAAACATCTGACTCTTGATCTCGGCTCAGGTCATGATCTCACAGGTTCATGAGTTCAAGCCCTGCACTGGGCTGTGTGCTGAGGGCATGGAGCCTGCTTGGGATTCTGTCTCTCCTTCTCTCTGCTCCTCCCCCACTTGTGCGCTCTCTCTCTCTCTCTCTCTCTCTCAAAGTAAATAAATAAACTTAAGAAAAAAAAAAAAGAAACCCTTATCACAGTCTACAGCTCCTACATGGTCTGGTCTTTCCCTTTCACTCTGTAGTCACTTATCATCCCTTGTCTCTTGCTCACACTGCTCTCAGCACATAGCCTTCCTGATGTGCTTATGGCTCCTGCAGGGCCTTTGCACTTGTTGCTCCTTATCCCACAGATATTCACCCAGCCTACCTACTCTTATTTCACTTGAATGTCTGCTCAAATTTCACCTCCACAGGGGGCTTCTCTGACCATCTTCTCTAAAATAAGACTTCTGCTTTATTTTTCTTGGAAGCATTCATTAGCACCTGATATCCCCTGATATATGTTTATTTATTTGTTTACTGTCTTCTACTTTTGAATATAAACAGGAAAGCAGAGAATTTGTCTTGATCCCCAATTTTTAGAGTAGGGCCTGGCACATAGTAGGTTATCAATAAATATTTGTTGAGGTTGTAGGTAATTATTATGATGGAGCAAGGGAGAAAGAGTAAGTTAGGGGATTAGAAGAGAAGATCACGGTTGATCAATGACCAAAACAAAAATGCCCATAGTCCAAGGCACTGAAATTATGACTTTTTTTTTTATTGAACTCACAACAGCAAGTCCAATTTCCTGATATTAAAGCATCAGTGTGGGAAAAACAATAAAACTGACCATGCTAGGTTTCTTTGCATATGGATTACACCATCAGCAAGGAATCACACATTCTAACTTCCAGGCAAATAACGTTTTTTGAGCATGAAATGATTTGAGAACAGATTTTTTTCTTAGGGACAGATTTTTTTGAACTGCCATTCAAATTACTGTTTATTTCTGAAACATGGTATGTTATAAAGCATTCTTCAGTGGGAGATATTTGTCAACCAAACGTCCACGGGTTACCTTGGTCTTCAAAAATTGTGATGTTAAATCTCTTTGCTGTTCCACTTCACTGCGAACATGATTGCAGAAGGCCACAGAGTACTGACGACTATAGAAGGGACTGAAGTTTTTGATGGTAGCCTCAGTTTTCCCTAGAAAAAATAAGAAAATTAGAATTTAGAAATGTGGCATCTCTTACAAACTAGACACATATCTACCCCACTAATACCACTGTTTACCAGGGATTTGTTAGTTCACATTTCCTGAGAACCTTGCAACATGCCATACGTGCCTGTATCTCTCCCTCCCCTTCTGACGTCATCTTGAGAGTCTCTGCTGTCCCTAAGGACCATCCATCCAGTAACCAATAGAATTTTTCTTCATATTACGTCAACAACCCATTGCCTTGGCTATAAACTCAGTCATCCTTCTAAATCCCTATATGACTACCATTCTACCTTATCCGGTTCTCCACTCCAGCTTGTTCTTCATTCCCCTCTACCTCCAGTCATCCAACTCCTACGCAGTAATCCCAGGGGCCACCATTTCAACTCTGCATACACATCATTCCATTCTTCCTTCGATCCTTGAGGTTCCACCTCATCTCACTGACCCACAGCCCTGGATAAAATCGACCAACTGTTTCTTCTAGTTCTGCTCCTATGTTTCTGGTTTAAATTTTTTGTGTGACTCAAAGCCTTATATAATTACTATGAGGTAGAGGAAAACACTTTAAGAGTCTAGAGACCTGAGCTTTGGTCCCAATTCCAGGGAGACAGAAATCAGCTGGATGTTCTCAGTCAAGTCCCTCATTCTCTCCAGGGTCCAGTGTCCCTAACTATAAAGGAAAGTACTCACTAGTTCATGCTTTTCTTGAAATCTACATGACATTGAAGTACAACCCTGGAAGTACAGCTGCCTTACAATAGTGCCCAACAACTGCATTATGATGACTTAGCACCAGAAGAAAATGAAGCTTAGGATCAATCATGGGGGGAAGAGGGGTAGTTTGAGGACTCAAGATGGAGAAAAAGGAGGGTCAGGCACTAGAAATATTCTTGAACTTTTCCAACCTGTGCTTATTAGCTTTAGAGAGTAGGTTAAGTTGCAAAGGAGGGAAAGGAGAAAAAGAAATAGGGGAGAAAAGGCAAAGGAATATTCCCAGACAGATTAGAAATCCTCACCTTTCAAGGACTTGCTACAAAGTAGAGAAATAAACACAGGTCTCACTGGCTGTGCTTACAAGCTGTTAGTCCTTGGAATAAGATATTATCTTGAGAAAAAAATTAATGTGATATAACAATTCCAAAATATTTTAAAATATTTTCATGTGAGCTTCGCATAATTTTTGTTTTCAAATTTGATATAGTCACAGAGAAATATTAAAATATACTGGCAAGATTTGTTTAGAGCTATTATGCATATAAAATTTCAAAAATAAGTGAAGAGTTCTTTTTTTTTTTTTTTTTTTTAATTTTTTTTTCAACATTTTTTATTTATTTTTGGGACAGAGAGAGACAGAGCATGAACGGGGGAGGGGCAGAGAGAGAGGGAGACACAGAATCTGAAACAGGCTCCAGGCTCCGAGCCATCAGCCCAGAGCCTGATGCGGGGCTCGAACTCACGGACCGCGAGATCGTGACCTGGCTGAAGTCGGACGCTTAACCGACTGCGCCACCCAGGCGCCCCAAGAGTTCTAACCACATAGATTGAGATACTCAATATGAGAACCTTGAATTCATAGCTTCCAACTTCTATACGCATGGAATCATAGCCCCAGACACCCATAGTGTATAAATACTCTTTCTATAGAGAATCCTACTTTAGATCAGGCATTTAGATCTACTCTGTATGAGGAAAGGGGGAGTTCTTCCTTATTCCCTCAATAAAATGACCTTTTTTGGTCATACTTATGGGCTTTAATAACTATTACTTGAAAGGTGTGTTGAGACCCACTAATAATAGGTTCTGTAGAAATGCAAATAAAAGCTCCTATAATTTGAATCAGCATGCTTTTGCTTGCTCTGTGAGTCTATGGTATTACTATTAATCAGTATTTGTATAATACTTTAATATACTTAGGCTTTATAATTATCTAATTGGTTAATATTTTTTTAGCTTTTATATAGTGCATAAGAAATAAAATTCTATATCCTTGTCTATAATTTTCTTATATAGGAGTGGGATATCTTTAGGAATTCCCACAATGAGAATGAGCCTCACCTCACCGAAACATAGAAACAATTAACAAAATCTGCCCTTTGGGTCCAAGTGACCACTATTTTGTCTCGCAGAAGGGCAGCCTGCTAATTTATGACACTAATTTTTGCACTCTTGCAAGCACTTGGATTTAAATGAAAGAAGGTGGATGCCATTTTATGATGAGCTCTACAAAGCTTTGAAACTTGATTTCCTGCCACATCACAAAGCCTCAGTCAAGGATGCCCTGCCTCTACTGAGGTGTTATGATGCCACCACTCCCTCCCAATATATGAGAAAAAATGCTTCTGTGATTTGAGTACCAACACATCTTCCACCAGGCAGCATTTATAAAAAAGGGACTACAGCTTTCTATGGTAATTAACCTAATGACTGGTTCAAAATGTGAATGAAACAGCTAACTATCATAAGTTCTAGGGGGAAAAGAACCTCAAGTGATTCCCAAAATGTATCTCGATTTTAGATTAAGCCTATCTAAACCCAAACAAAGGAACACCTAAGTAGGAATCTTGACATTTAAATAAAAGCCTGGTGTTGGGGCAAAACACCACCGTGGTTAGGAAAATGGACTCTCGAGTCAGACAAACATGGCTTTGGGTGCCATCTCAGCTACTCACCAGCAGTGGGGCCTTACACAAGTTAACTCCCCTCCTCGTATAAAATGAAGACAGAGGAGCAATCTCATCGTGTTACTGAGAGCACACATGTACATGAGCAGGGGAGGGGCAGAGAGAGGAGGAGACACAGAATCTGAAGCAGGCTCCAGGCTCTGAGCTGTCAGCACAGAGCCTGATTCAGGGCTTGAACCCACAAACTGTGAGATCACGACCTGAGCCGAAGTCAGAGGCTTAACTGCCTGAGCCACCCAAGCGCCCCTGGATCTTGTCACTTCTATTCCCACAATATTTGTTGATCCACCCTGTTGCCCCCACCCAAACCAGTACAGCTTCAACACCATAAAAGTCTCTTAATCTGCATTATTAATCACAGCAGAAAAAAACAAAACAAAACAAAAAAAAAACAAAAAACCACCAAAAGCATACTAGCTCTCAGCTCCAAAAGAGGAACAAAAAAGTCAAAGCCAGAGTGGGAGTTGGGAATGCCAGTGCTGATACACAGAGCCTGGAGGATTATGGGAAGTAAGCCAAAGCTTGGTCAGTGTGGCCAAGACAGATTCTGGGGAGTGGCCAGAGTGAGTCCAGGGCTGACGGAGCAGAACATGAGAGGCTGAGTCCAAGCTGGCCACCATGGTTCCTCTCAAGAGAAAGCTAGCACAAGTTAACAAGGCCCAGACAGTAGGGTAGGAAATTGTCCTTCAGATCCAAGTCTTGCCCTTAATGCTCCCAGGGAACTCTTGAAAACCATAAGAGGCATTCCTCATAGTCATAGAGGTACAATCCTCTTGGTCCTGGTCTGACAAGTTTCATTTGACACGTTGCTACAAGATCATTGTCACTACCTTCATAAAAACTTCAACAGTTCCCCATTGCCCGGAATAGTAACCACTTAGCCCAGTACCAAAGGCCCTGTGATCTGGCCCCAATTGTCTTTATTTTCTACCTCTCCTACTCAAATGAAATCTCCTTGTCCCCTGTACACGCCTTCACCCCTCCTTTCTCCCGCCAAACGCCCTGCCAGTCACTTTCAGATCCTTCAAGCCCAGATGGAAATTCCAACCCTAACAGAGGCTTTTTTGGCTCTCCCCAGGTGGAAACAATCTCACCTTCGTTTGTGTTCTCCCAAAACTGTGCTCCACTTTGCTACAGCTGTTTAAATATAGCTTATCTCTCCTCCAAGGGTATATATTGTATTTATGTACTTAGCAAATATTTGTTGAATGAATGAAAGAATGGTTGAGTAAATATTTAAGAATAAAGCAAAGTACAATGCATCATAATCTTGAAACCCACGCCAATGTCCCCAGAAAGGAGAAAGGCCCAATTCTCAACTTGAATATTTGTTATTAAAAATATACACTTTCAAAGCTCAACTCATTTGTTTTTTCAAAAAAAAAGACTCTTACTGATTAACTCCTTTTCAAAAAAATTTTTTTAATGTTTATTCATTTTTGAGTGTGAAAGAGAGCACAAACAGGGGAGGGAGAGGGGGGGCGGGGAGAGACACAGAGTCAGAAGCAGGCTCTGGGCTCTGAGCTGTCAGCACAGAGCCCGACAAGAGGCTCAAACTCATCAATCATGAGATCATGACCTGAGCCAAAGGCAGATGCTTAACTGACTGAGCCACCCAAGTGCCCCCTGATTAATTCCTTTTAAGCTTTTAGATGAATTTTGTCCATGAAATTAGATGTGGAGAATTATTTACGAACAAACACCTTCCTTAGTTTATTTTTCTTGACCAGTCTGTAATCATGGGAAGTATATAAGTGTCTAGGTAAAACTTACATGAAGTCTGAATAGATTTGTATATTTTTTTATTCTAGAAGTTTTTTTGCTAAACCTCCAGATCTGTAGTGATTCAACTTAAATCTAGTCTTTATCACTAGTTTTCTTTCTTGAAAGATACCGTTTATAGTGGATTATTTCTAGTTTTCCCATCATCTGCACTGTCAATACAACTATAATCTATTCTAAAATCTTCTCTGAAATATAGAGATTTATCCCTGCTTCAAATACTTTTAGAAAAACAGCTGATAGGTAGTGAAAGATATAAACAATCCAAACATTATTTTGCTATATTTCCTTCTAATATTTTTTATAATTATTTTTTAGTAGTTTGAGAATATTATATTTTGTGCCCAGTTTTATTTACTTAACATTTCATCTTTGTTTTTTTCCCTATATTACCTTCCAAAAATCACTATTTTCAGATGTCACATTTTTATTGTTACTATGAAGAAGAAAAATACAAACATTTTTAGAAAATGGATTTATTTTAACAAAGTGGCTATTTCCTGAAAACCGAGCCAAATCCAGACATTAGAAGAAGATTAATTAAACCTTTGACACATTTTCATAAACGCTGTTGAGGTTTCTGGTGAAGATTAATTTGGGGGGGGGGACACCTGGGTGGCTCAGTCAGTTAAGCATCCAACTTCAGCTCAGGTCATGTTCTCACGGTCTGTTGGTTCAAGCCCCACGTCGGGCTCTGTGCTAGCTCAGAGCCTGGCTCCTGCCTCGGGTTCTGTGTCTCCCTTTCTCTCTCTCTGCCCCTCCCACACTAGCACTCTGTCTCTGTCTCTCAATAATGAATAAACATTACACACAAAAAAAGATTAATTTGGGGGAATAAGAGAAGTAGCTCTAAAAAATAAAGTATTTTAAATATTTATAAAATAGAGTATAATACTCACTATTGTTTTTCCCCCAGAGTTTCTTAAATTATAAAAGTTTAAAAGTCCTGATGAATTATAACATCAGTTATAGTCTCAGGCTTCTGAGCATCATCACTGTGCACCTTAGGGTGGAGAAATCAGAAATCCCAATTCACAATACAAAGGTGCAAAAATCTAATTACACAGAATAATGCCCAAGGACTCTCTCTTCCAGTAAATGCCTTAGAGAATGGGGATAAATTGGATTCTCCATAATTGAACTAAATGGTGTGTGTGTGTGTGTGTGTGTGTGTGTGTGTGTGTGTGTGTGTGCGCTTAAGCACAGTGATGTTTTTGAACAGATTCCAAAGGAAAAGTAAAAAATTCTTCATGGGCAGCCTTAATCCCATCAACTCTCTGAAATTTATCTGGCAGGAACTCTACTTTGTGTTAAAAACAAGAAATATATAAACCAACTTATGTTCTCTATGATTTACTTCAGATATTAATACCCAGAAGAGAAACATAGAACTCTCCCAAGAGCTTATATTAAATATTTCAAAATCATGCCAGGACCCTCTGGATAGAAAACAGACATGCTTAGGAATAAACAAAGAACAGTTTCCTCGTTTCCAAAACTCATAGAGATCCAAAACTCTGAGTTAGGCTTGCAATATACTTGCCTTTGCACTGTTAAAGACCTTCAATTTTTTGCAATCCCTGTTCTAAAAATGGGCCCAGTATCTTTAATATGGCCACAAAGCTTGACCTGTTAAGAGCATTCCATGAATCTGCATGTACTTACAGATGCTATGTAAGGGCCAGACACCAACTCCAGTGGGTGAACAGTGTGAAAATTCAAAAAGGAAAACCTAACTAAAACAGAGTCAGGAGGTTTGGCAGGGGAACTCTCAAACCCTACCACTCTTCATTAATTGCAAATCCAATAGGAATAGATGGACTTAGCTGATGGATACTACTTTACTATCCCAACAGGAAGAAGAAAAGCTCTCCTCCTCCCCCAGCAATAGCCCCGCCAATGGGAGAAAGTCACAACTCAGCCAATGAAAAACCACTCTACTTCCACTCCCAGTTTACTCCAATGGATTTTTTGTTTATGACAGCCTTCCCAACTTCCCCTTTACCTCTATAAAAAAGTGTTCCTCTCCCCTTTGTTCAGTGGATTTGCTTATGATTTTGCCATAGCTTGCTTGTCCCAGATTGCAATTCTCTGCTATTCCTGAATAAAACCCATCTTTTTCTGGTAAAATAACTGGCAGGTTTATTTTGAAGGTTAACAGCAGAAATAAGAACAATGTTTTCTACAAATGACCACAGCACCAAAATAAATTAAGGTGCCCATCTATACTAGGGATTTAGTAGAACAATACTCTCACAGGTTAATAAAAGTAAGAGAAATGGAGGAGACACCAAGAAAGGGAAAAACACTACCGTGCTATACATTCCAATGCCCATTACCTTATCCAAGGGAAAATTTAAAATCCCTGTGGTCAGCTATTCCAGTGAACAGCTTTCTAGAACTTTGAGACCTTAAGTCTGCCCTCCTCTTTTTTTAGAGGAAGAAATTATAATAGTATTGTTGGAAGATAGATATGTATATAAATATACCTGTATTTTTATGTACACATTTTTCTTTAGCCATAATTAGATGAAAGCTAACTTTAAATTTCATTTCATTTGGAAAAACGTGCTTGGAAATTTTCAAGATTATTTTGCCATTACCTCACAGCATGCTTCCAATTTTCCCATGACACATCTGATGAGAATAAATCTTGTTTATTTTGCCACTTCTCTAAGCTGTCTAATGTCCCCAAAGGAAGCTGCAGATTGGCTGTCTTTTTCTTCATAAATATGAGAGGAAAGTGTGTGAAAAATAAAATTAAACCCATCTGACACAGCTACTTTTTCAGAAAGCATCATAAGAAGTATGAATTCAGAAGGAATCATGGTTGCCCATTAGACAGCCTTTTTTGGTTTTGAAGAAATACATAGCTGAAATTCACAAACTGAAATGAGATTTCCTTTGCTCCTTTTGAGTCTAATTATAGTTATTAAAATTTTTTGCACATATTTTATCAGAGGCTCTCAGATTATTCCAGAATCCTGAAAATATTCTTTGCTTTGAGATTGCAACTGTATAAATGAACACAATATGCACATTAAAAGAAATCAGGCCAGACTTAAAATAAACCAGGCAACAAGCCTAGGAATTTTACTAAGTGATTCCCCTTCCAACACAATAGGTCCTGGTGTCTCTTCCAGGTTTCTCTTTATTTTCCCAATTATATTCTTTTTTTCTTTCATTCCATCTTTCTTTTCCTCACACAGAAGTATATTTGCTTGAAATGCTTTCCACTATAGTTTCTACTTCTCTCTCAAGAATCTATACCATTCGTGTAAAAAAAAGTGCATTTTTTAGAGAACTGTATTTGGGGCCCAGATACGTGTTTTGTTAGTCTGGGTATATGGGTAACGATAAGTAGGAGTGACTTGGCTAGGAAAATGAAAGATGATAATGCTAGGCTTAGGAAGGTGCAGGTAGAACTTCATAAACCAGTTAACATTTCTGTAGGCTAGCTAACTTTCTGAGACTATTTACAAGGCAGATAAAGTACTCATTAGTGAAAATTATTTTAGCATGCTCTAACTTATCCTCACAAGAATTTAAGAACTGCCAAAATGGTTCTCATTCCTATCCACTTAATTCAGTCAGGCACTGTGTCCTCTGAATACAATTTTCTTGATAACAACCCAAGTATCTCCAATAATAAAGTCAGATCTAGCACAGTCTAAAATACAGCTCATCACATGCTTTTTTGACAATCTGTTGCCAGCAAAATAGTTAATCACTAAATTAAAATATTCTTGTGTAATGTACATTAGTGAAAAATTATCCAAAGCGATTATATGTGATGCTCTAAAAAAGGAGACAGAAAAAGGCCCATTAACTCTCTAATAGAAATAACTATTTAGATAGCATCAAGTTCTATGGAAACCCCATTTTTTCTATGGAAATTGCTCTTCTATAAAGTGATTTTACATGGTCCTTAACAAATGTCCTGAAACCTTCTAAGTTTAGCTCTGTTTGGAGTCCAGTCCTCACAGGTGAGATTCATTTACTCTAAACTAGTCATTACAGGCACCAAGGAAATTAAATATGAAAAAGAACTATAAATAACTGGGACTGCCTTCCACAATATCCCTAAGAAAGCAACTTGACTTCATCTGGACGGTAGCACAGATCTGCCAATGCCAATCACATTCCAACTTCCACATATTAATGGAAAGATCAAAGTTACAGACCTCCAGAGCTAGGTGGGATCATAATAATAAATTCCAATGTCCTCCTATTTTCAGATCAAGAAATTAATTGTCCCGTGGTCATAAAACTACTTAGTAACAGAACATTTGTAAAATGTTTTTTTAAATCAATGTCAATTTTGGGGGGCACCTGGATGGCTCAGTCTAAGCATCTGACTTTGGCTCAAGTCATGATCTCACGGATCGTGAGTTCAAGCCCCGCGTCGGGCTCTCTGCTGACAGCTCAGAGTCTGGAGCCTGCTTTGGATTCTGTGTCTCCCTCTCTCTCTAACCCTCCCCTGCTCACCTCTCTTTCTCTCTCAAAAATAAATAAACATTAAAAAAAGTTTTTTAAATAAATCAATGTCAATTTTTAAAAATGTTTTATTTTATATTTGAGAGACAGAGAGATAGTGCAGAGGAGGGGCAGAGAGACAGAAACAGAATCTGAAGCAAGTCCCAGGCTCCAAGCTGTCAGCATAGAGCCTGATGTGGGGCTCAAACTCATAAGTAGTGAGATCATGACCTGAGCCAAAGTCAAACGCTTAACCAACTGAGCCACCCAGGCACCCCAGTCAGTGTCAGTGCTTTTAGCAGAGTTTTTCTTTCTACTAAATACTACATTGATTTTTATAGAAGAATTCAAGCACTCCTTTTTTTATTAATGGAGGAATGTAAATAATCTTTGGTAATAAAAACCATATTGTCAGGAAGCCTTGTGAAATGATCTTAAATTTGAGTAGAAAGATTTTTGTTATGGCCAATTTTGTGTGTCAACTTTACTGAGCCATGGGGTGCCCAGATACTCTGGATGTGTCGGTGAGGGTGTTTCTGGATGAGGTTAATATTTGAATAGGTAAATAAAAAATGAAGATTGCCAACGCCAATGTTGGGTGGACCTCATCCAATCAGTTGAAAGCCTGAATAAAACAAAAAGGTTGAGCAAAAGGGAATTTCCTTCTTTCTAGCTTCCCTGAGCTGGGACATTGTTTTTTTTCTTGCCTTTCAACTTGGACTGAAACATTGTCTCTTCCTGGGCTTCTAGCATGCTGGCTTTCATAGTGGAGCTAGCCTTCAGCTCTTCTGGGTCTCCACCTTGCTGACCTCAGATCTTGGGACTCATCAGCCTCCATAATCCCATGAGCCAATTCCTTTCTTTATTTTTATTTTATTTTTTTTTTTCCAAATTCCTTATTTAAAAAAATATCTCTCTCTTTCTTCTGTTGGTTCTGTTTCTCTGGAGAACCCTGACTAATACAGATATAACCAACCAAATACATTATTGAGTCCCAAAACAATTACTAATTTATTTCATTTAATCTATACATATTAAACCGTTGGGTCAGTAACAAATTAAAAGCAATGCAAATGTCTAGTGCTTCAATATAATGAGTTCTAAATTTATCAGTACAATCAGCATGCCAATGTCTTTCAGAATACATTCGGAAATACATGGAATCTGTATTTAAAACATTCCATTAAATGATTTATGAAGGACAGTAAAAGCATTTGGCTCAGATACATCCCAATTGGCAGAAGTTGCCAGCAAGAAGGCAGAGACCCAGCAAGGCTCTGGGCACAGGGGAAACAAATTGACCTTAACTGAGCACCCCTTAATCTCATTCAGGTGTTCCAATTAAATGGCATCACTGTTTCAATTAAAGCTACAGTCTTTGCTGACTAATAACATAAGGCTCCCTGGGAAATGCACTAATTAGGTAGATTTTCTTATTTACTGATTAAGAATGTGTTTTGTACCAAATCAAGGTTAAAAGGTACTGCTGTGAACCAGGCCTATCATCCACATGATATTTGAAATGTCTTCAACAAAGTTTTTCTGCCCTCTTCTCTGTTTCCTACTTTATATGAGTCAAGAGGTGAGATGTGTTGCCACTAATAAGAAGGTTGTGCCTATGTCTGTGTTTTCTTTAATTATGAACAATTTCAAGCATATAGAACATAAAGTGAAGAATATATATTCCTACCATCCAGCTAAACAAAATCTTAACATATACCATGTTTGCTAACAAAAGATTAAATAAAACATTACAGCCACATTTGTAGCCCCCTCTACCCTGCCCCACAACATGACTAGGCACCACTATACTCAAAGCGGTATTTATTCCTATAAGTCATTTTAGATTCTTACAACATAGGTAAATATCAATACATATATCCATGTATAACTAATAGCATTGTTATGCATATTTTCTGACAACTTTGCCTGTCATTCTGCAGCTTGCTTAAGGCAGATAGGTAGATCACGTATATGTCATGTATATGTATATCATGTATATGTGTGATATGTATTTCTAGTGTATTCATTTTAACGGATATCTATACTTCTAACACATCTCACGATTTATCTGTCTCCTTGTTGATGGGCCTCTCACTTATTTCCTCTTTTGCTCTTCTAATCAATGCTGTTGTGAATGTATATGGGTCATAAGCATTAGTTTCTCTAGAGTGTATGTATAGAATATTGGGGCAAAGTGCGAGCACCTTCATCTGCACTTGATATTGCCAAATTTCTCTCTGGGGGATGGCGGGGGGCGGGGGGGGGTGGTGGTAAGCTGTGTAATTCACACCCTACCAGCAGAGTATAAGAACTTCCTTCCTCCCACATCTTTAGAAACTCTAAGTATTGTCCCACTTATACATTTTTGTCTATTTTGATCTGTAGAAAATGGTACCTTAATTTACATTTATCAAAGTAATAGTGAGTTGAGCACTTTTCCATATATTTATTGGCCAGTCAGGTTTCTTATTCTATGAATTCACATCCTTTCTCCACACATCTTCTTCTTACTGATACATAGGCATTATCTGTCAATTTTAGGTATGAATCCTTCTCAGATAAAAACATTTCTGTTGTCTTTTCCCCATCTGTGGCTTGTCTTTTCCCTTGGATTACAGTGTTGAAGAACAGCTTTAAAGTTTAATGAAGTCAGATGTAACTATCTTATTCTCTCTGGTTTGTGTTTTTAGTGTCTGGTTTAGGAAATCCTTCCTTGCTATTGTCTTCATAATGATATTCTCCCTCATGTTCTTCTAAAAGGACGTTAGCACAAGGCTTTTTACAACCTGGAATTAATTTCTGTGTGGACTATGAGCCATGAATCCATACTTTACCCTACAGATAACTAATTATTCCAGCAATATTTATTTTGCATTTCTTCCAACATGTGCCTATTTCTGATATATTCCAAGTTTGCATATTTGAATAGGTTGCTTTTGAGCTCTCTAGTCTATTCCATTGGTCTATTGTCTATCCCTGTGCTATTGGTACCATACTGTCTTAATTATTATAGTGTTAATACGAATTTCTGGGGGCACTTGGGTGTCTCAGTTGGTTAAGCATCTGACTTCAACTCAGGTCACGATCTCACGCTTCGTGAGTTCGAGCCCCATGTTGGGCTCTGTGCTGACAGCTCAGACCCTGGAGCCCACTTCAGATTCTGTGTTTCCCTCTCTCTCTGCTCCTCCCCCACTCTATCTCTCAAAGATAAATAAACATTTAAAAAAATAAGAACTTCTGCCATCAGGAGTGTAAAGTCTTCCCACTTGGTTCTTCTTCAAATTGTCTTAGATATTCTTTAGCCAATGCTCTTCCATAGAGTGAATTATGTCAAGTCCCACAGAAAAACAATGTCAGGATTTTGATTGGAAAAACAGTGAATCTGTGATTATTATGACGCCGATAGTTTTATGATATAATCTTCCCATCTAAGATTGCTGCTAGCCCAGACAGCATTTACGTGCAAACTAGGAAAAGCTACCCTTTCCTACAGCCAGCCTCACATGAGTGAAGAATGCAGCACAGGCTGGTTTTGACCTCTGCTAACCCTTCTTTAGTTAGGAGCCTCCTGCTATGAACATCTTGAGTCATTGTAGACAGCAGCCCTGTTCTCATTCATTAGCATGGCATATCTCTTCATTTAGTCAAGCCTTCTTTAATGCTCTGTGATGACATTTTGTCATTTTTATTCATGAAGATTTTTGCACATATTTGTTGATTTATTCCTAAACCCAATTTCATATGGATTTGTCTTGTTCTTATGAATGGAATCTTTTTTCTTTTACATTTTTAATTGGTTATTACCAGCTCTTAACTCCGATATGTTTGTCTTATACCCAGAAACTTTATTTTTTTATATATGAAATTTATTGTCAAATTGGTTTCCATACAACACCCAGTGCTCATCCCAACAGGTGCCCTCTTCAATGTCCATCACCCACTTTCTCCTCTCTCCCACCCCCATCAACCCTCAGTTTATTCTCAGTTTTTAAGAGTCCCTTATGGTTTGGCTCCCTCCCTCTCTAACTTTTTTTTTCCTTCCCCTCCCCCATGGTCTACTGTTAAGTTTCTCAGGATCCACATAAGAGTGAAAACATATGGTATCTGTCTTTCTCTGTATGACTTATTTCACTTAGGTAACACTCTCCAGTTCCACCCACGTTGCTACAAAAGGCCAGATTTCATTCTTTCTCATTGCCACATAGTATTCCATTGTGTATATAAACCACAATTTCTTTATCCATTCATCAGTTGATGGACATCAAGTGCTATTGCTGGGTCATAGAGTAGATCTATTTTTAATTTTTTGAGGAACCTCCACACTGTTTTATACCCAGAAACTTAAAAGAAAAAAAACTCTTTAAATTAATTTATCTTTAAATTATCTTGGATTTTCTATGTACTCAATCATATCTTCTGCAACAAAGTTTAAAATTCCTCATTATACCATGCAATTGCCATTCTAGAGTTTATTAAGCCCCAACATGAAGGCACGTTTTAATTACATGTGAGAATTAAATCCAATGGGTTATTTCAGTTTAGAAAAAGACTTTAGATTCCTAGTTAACAGATCTGGAAAATATATGGATAGAGTAAATTGATTTTGTTTGCCATTTTTGCCCCCAACTATAATTAGTCCATTATTAAATAAAAACATCAAGATTTGTGTTTCATTAAGGATTCATTAAATTAGTGTGGTTCAGCTTGAGTTTCTGTACCTTTTATCAAAAGCCTTCCTTTTAAAACAATTTTTGTAGTCACTGCAACATATTCTTTTTTAAAATTAAGGGATCTAGAAAAATAGAAAATTCTATTCCCTACCTCAGACCCACTGAATGAGAATGTACTAAGACTGAATGGAAATCCTGTCTTCTCAATATATTCTTCCAGTTGAGTCTTATGATCAGGACAGTTTGGTATTTAATAGCATCCCTGCAGGCGTCCCAACAGTGCAGAAGAGAGAGCAAAGCTGTCTGTTTGGCTCCACTACAAACAAATGAGCTCCAGACTGGGCTGGACTCAGCACTATTTAGCAAGCCTTTTCTCATGCTCGGTGACTGCCTTGTCCACTCTCCAAAGCAACTACTGCACCTTCATCAGTATCCTCAGGCTCCCTTCCCCGCTCTCCCTTTACTCCCAGAAGACTTCCTCTTTCCAGAAAATAAAGATAAACCTTAATTCTCTCCTATCCATTCTCAAGTTCATCCCTTGTCCACTATACTTTTCCTTTTTCCAGCCTGTCTCAAAAGGAAGACATCCCAATCCACTTCCTCCAAACGCTTACCCCATCAATGATGTACCTTTTCTTGGATTGTCATTATCTTCCTTTTCACTGGGTTTTACTTCAAGCCCCAAAATGTGCTCAAGTTCTGAAGGAAAAAAAAGTACTCACCTACCTCTCAGGCAATTGCGCTCTTTTTTTCCCTTCACCATCAAACCTCTTGAACAGTATTCCAGATTCCTCACCTCCTATATGCTTCTTAATCAGCCACTCTTTCTGGAAACACAATCCCACTGCACAGGCTGTATACACCCCAATGATTCTCACATGTGTGAGAATCCCAACCTCTGCTACATTCTGTCACAGATTTCCTACTGTCTATTGCTATATAACTCCATAGCTCATTGAAAGTGCATTTCTTGTCCCTGACTCCTAAGAGCCTAGAAAGGTCAGTACCAGGCACATAGTATGCCTTGATAAATATCTGTTAGATTGACACTGTAATATTAGCAATATTAGTTCTATACTGGATGCATTTTCCCTGCCCATCTTCTCAATCTCTACCACCTGTTCTTAGTCTCTTCCCAGGACTAAGGGGAAAGCAGATGGGAAATTAGTTTGCCAAACAAATAGAACATTTATACCAACATTTAAACCTGTAAGTACCTTTATAATTCTTTAGAAAACTCTATTCCAAAACTGTTTCTTTCATACTATGAGTTTATTTTCCCCTCATCAGGGGACCAGATAGGCTTTCAATAAATACTAATTTGTCAGAAAGCAATATATTTAGCTATATACTGATTAAGTATGAGACAAATTGCAAAAAAAATTAAATAAATAGGTAATCTTAAGCGTTTAGATATCTGGTACAGGGGCACCTGGCTGGCTCAGTCAGTAGAGCATGCAACTCTTGATCTCAGGGTTGTGAGTTCAAGCCCATGTTGAGCATGAAAGCTACTGAAAGAAAGAAAGAAAGAAAGAAAGAAATCCTACAAATAGATAATAGATACCTAGTACAAATTGGACTGTCCTCATCTGTTGATGAATCAAACTAACCTCGCAGCAGCCTGAGGCTCACAACAGGAACACTTTATTCCTTTTCTCTAAATCCAATCTGAGCTTTACTGTTCCACTGGGAGCAAATCATCAAAACTATACATTTACAAAGAAAGTTGTAAGGTAAACATATAGATTAAGACCATGCTTACATGTCACAAAAATAATTGGTTGATTTAATCCAACTCAGCATGAAGGGGGTAAGAATTGAGTTTAAACAGCGTGAATATTGGAAATTTGTTACCTATTAGGAAAACAAAAGGTTCAAATTTATGCTGGAAATAATTTTAAAAGAAAGACCATTAAGAAGAAAATTAGTGAGATATTTTGTCATCTGTTTTCCTGTTTTCTGTGCAGGGTGTCTGTGGTGCTTGGACTTGTCTATATTTGGGTAATGGCAGCAGGTGAGGTGTACAAAGCAGCTGCCTTTGAACTTCCTGGGGGGGGCGGTGGAAGACATTCTGTAAACATCCTAGGTAATGAGCATAAAATATATCTGAATACACAATGCCTTCTATGAGTCACAGGTTCTTTAATAATCTTTAGATAAACAAATAAATAAAACAAACATTAAACAATAACCAAAAAACAATTTTTTAAACCACACATACTCAAAAATAATCTCCAGATGGAAGGAAATTCCCTTAGGAAGGAAAAATGAAAAGTTTTGTCTCAGTTATGCAGGACTAGAAAGAAAGAAAAGAATATATACACACATATATATATATCACATATATCTTATATATACCATATATAGTTATTTTCATATACATATATATACATATATATATACACACACACACACACACACATATATATATATATATATATATATATATATATATATATATATTATGGTTTTAAATAAATAAGACCTGCCAACCAAAGCCAGGAAAATGAATGGACAGGAAATGAGGCAAACTTGAAAGAGGAAGTGGTTTTGAGCCGTCAACAAGAGGGGATTGAAGAGTAGGAAACCCACAAGATGGGTAAAAATGGAAAATCAAGGGCTTTATCTTAAGAAAGAAACTCAGCCCATGACTAGATTATCACAAAGATGCATAACTCAACCAATTAGTCGTTTATGGCTATTTAAAGAGACTGAGAAGATAATCAAGAGAGAACAAAAAGAAAGAAGTTGTATTTCCCCTCAAAATACTTGTAAATCATTAAATCATTAAAAATATAAAGGAAACATTTTTTTTATTTTTTTATTTTTTTCTTAATTTTCAGGTTTGAAATAGAGTGTGAGCGGGGGAGGGGCAGAGAGAGAGGGAGACACAGAATCCAAAGCAGGCTCCAGGCCCTGAGCTGTTAGCACTGAGCCCGACACGGGGCTTGAACTCACAAACTATGAGATCATGACCTGAGCCGAAGTCAGATGCCCAACTGACTGAGCCACCCAGGAGCCCCTAAAGGGAAACAATTTAAATGTAAAATAAGAATATCTTTCTTTTGATTATATAACCATCTGGGATTTTTAAAAATTCAGTACTTTGACCTTAGATATCTGAATTGTTATAAAACTTGGTAGTTTATCTGCTACTTTGAAGTTATATAAAAGTTGAAGCAAGTAAAAATTTTCTTCCATAAAAAAGTAATGTATTTCCTGATCTTAGAAATAAAGTATGGCATATTTTAAGTTGAATGCAAACATTAAAATATATTTGTGAAAGGAAACTAACATAGCATGTAAAAATGCACATCATAAAAGTAAGCAACACCAACAGAAAAGTGAACATAGACTTTTATAGAGAGATCACAAAGAAGTTAAAGAAACAAAACCAGATGGGCAGAGAAAAAAAGACTGGAAGGACCTATATTAAAACAGTAACAGTGGTTACCATTGAATAATAGGCCCATGGATGAAATTTTTCCCTTCTATTTTTATAAAGGGCTATGCTTTGTAGACATACTGTATTTTTAAATGGGTAATAGAGAAACTTTCTCCAGAGAAACAGCACAGACAAATAATAACCTGCTTAGGAAAGGTTTAAAAACCCTGGGTAGAAAGTACACAACTACACATATAAAACCATTCTGCATTATTAAACTCGTATTTAAAAATCAAGGCAAATAGGTGTCCCATTAACTGCCAGAGCATGGCATAATCAATCCAGTCATTTTAAGAGTAGTAGTAATCAATAGTAATCCCTGGAAAAGCATCAATTCTGCCATCATTTTCGAGACCATTCAGACAGTTGAAATAAGCAATTGATTTAGCTCAACTATAACCCTGTGCTTGGGTTATTTTAAACATGTAGTCCCAATTTTAAAAAACCAGTAATTACATAAAAATACCAATTTTGGCTTAATTATTTTTCTCATTTTTTTTGCTTCTATATTACAATTTTAACACATGATTCTGTCAAAATATATTACATGTTTATTATGTGCACACAATTGTAATAAATGAATTGATGCAGGTCAAAGTAGAAAAAGGAACAGGCCCCCCCACTCTCCATCCTCACTGATTACCTTCTTCACTCCCTTATTTTCCCCAGGCCCTTGCTGCTGTCCCACTCCACCTGCACACGTACAAGTAACTGTCACTGTGGAAAGATCTCACACATACTGGGAAGTATAATAAGCATGTAAAATACAATGACACAAAATCATTTCCTTAACAGTTCAGTGTAATGTAATTTCTGCTCCCAACTATGACCTTGGTGTCATGGGTTGTCTATAGAAAGTCCCCTCCTTGGAATTCTAGTGAGTCCTTTCTAAATCCCAAAATACTTTACTCTTTTAATCAGTGTTACTAAAGCATAATTTGCATGCAATAAAATTCACTAATTTCAAGAGTACAATTCAATGAGTTTTGACAAATGTTTATAATTGTACAACCACACTTGATCATGATATAAAATACAAAATATTTTTAGCATTCCAAAAACCCAATTAAAAAAAAGTCAGGCTATCTAACAAATAATTACTTTTATTCCCTTTTAAATATTCAACTACCCTAAAATCATAATATTTAAAATGTTTCTGGGCACCTGGGTGGCTCAGTTGGTTGAGCATCTTACTCTTGATTTCAGCTCAGGTCATGATCTCTCATGAGTTCCAGCCCCACACTGCACTCTGCATTGACAGTGTGGAGACTTTTTGAGATTCTCTCTCTCCCTTTCTCTCTGCCCTTCCCCCACTCATTTTCTAAACAAACAAACAAACAAACAAACAAACAAACTTTAAAAACAAACTAACAGGGGTGCCTGGGTAGCTCAGTCGGTTAAGCATCTAACTTCGGCTAAGGTCATGATCTCGAGGTTTGTGAATTCAAGCCCCACATAAGGCTCTCTGCTGTCAGAGCACAGAGCCCACTTCAGATCCTCTGTCTCTGTCTCTCTCTGCCCCTCCCCTGCTCTCTCTCTCTCTTTCTCAAAAAAACAAAAAAACATTTAACAAACAAACAAAATATATGTCAGTTCCATGAATGCTTAGTCAAAAGTGTTAAAGAGTATACCTGTTAGATTAGATTATCACGAGATGCCAATAGGAAGATTTGTCTCATTTGTACTGAGCATTGTGTTTGGTGTTTAAAACACCATCACTTTTCATCTTCTAACTAGCTGTGAGACCACACCCAGCAGATGAGAGCAGAAGCAAACCTCCAGAGATAGCAATAGGAGTAATATTTAAAAAACAGGAATCAAGAACTCTTCCAACCCCAAGAGAAGTCCAGGGAACATCCACAGGATCCGTACACCCAGGTCCCGCTGAAGTTGTCCACTTTCATGCTCAGTGACCAAAGCCACAGCTCTATCTCTCTTACACTTCGTCTCCTGCAGACTTTTCAGGACTATCCAGTTTTCTGGGCCTTTCCTTATCCTCTTTCACAATGTCCTGCTCAGTGTTTGTGTTTTTGTTTTTTAACCAGTAAGTGGCTGGAGGAAAAGGGGTAGGGTAAAAATCAAATATATCTGTGTTTCAAATGATCCACAATGAAATAAGAGTCTTCAGAGATGAAGTTCTAGACAGACTACTGAGAGGAAAGTTTGAGTTGCATTCAATTTAGAGTCAAGGCTGCCAAAATATAGATGTATCTATCAACCTTCCTCCTGGAAGATAAAACAACTGACAGTTTGATTTCTCTTGGCAGGTTTCCCACATCTCTGTTTGTGGGGATGTACTCTGCAGTATCGGGATGCCTGAAATGAGCGTGCTCAAAGTGATAAGAATGAAACTGACTCAGGGGGGGTAAGTTATGTGATTTCAACACAGGTTTTCCTGTATGTACACGGAAAGACATGCTCTACTAAATGAGGACCGGCAAGAAGTCAATCAGACAAGAAAAGCACAAAACCATCCATTGAATAAACTCCTAACTGGTGCATATTATGGGTGGAAGGGAGCAAGGGCAAATTAGGCGTATGATACCTCTACACATAAATATACAGGTACCAACTTGGGAAACAAAGTTTAAGGGTATGGATGCTCAGGGCTTCAGCCTCCCTCCTGGCAGAGCTGTTTGGTAAGAGGAATGTGGTCACCAAATGTACACGATGGTTTTAGGACATATGTTAATGCACATCAGCAAAACAGAACCATAAGGGGATGTGACTCAACTAATTTAGTCTTTAGTGATAGATGCAATACTTCAGCAAGAGGTAAGAGGGTCTCTGGCCACGTTTTGATGCAAATGTGCTTCCTTGCTCCTCAAATGCACATTTTCTCCACATTTTAACAATTCTACATTGGGAGTGTGTCTTATAATCAATGGGGTCTTACAATTGTCTGCCATGAAGTTGCTATTATGACCTGGTTCCACGAGCATGAACTTGGTCACAGCCATTCATTTTGCAGTCGCCATAACTGGGCTTTGTTTTATAGCTAGTGTTGGATTTCATTGCCATTTTTATATGTCTTTAAAAGATTATACTGATTCAACATCAAAACAAAAACTATTGTGTAAATAGAAAGGCAGGCGAATGGGGTTGCAGGATAAATTTAACATTAATGGAATAAATATTTAACTTTGGAAAAATAACCACAATTCCCTCTTTGATTGCAAAGCAACAGTTAATGGTTGTATGGGATCTAAACAAGAGATAGGGGAGGTTGAGTTGCATTTTGTTACAAAGATCCATGAAAAGTACTGTCTACCACATGCCAAGCAGTACAAGTGAAAGCAGGCAAAAGGGCCAGATACCTCGGAAGAGATGCAAGAAACGTCAAAGCAATGATAAGCCAGGATGGTCAATTCAGGTGTAATGCAGGATGATTGTTAAACATCGTTGGCAGCACTTTTTTTCTTAATGGTACATATGACCTTATAATTGAGGTCATATGCAAGTCAGTGAAATACCACAGTCAAGTTTGTCTTCAGCACCCTTCTCTCCAGATAGCTCAATACACTTCCCAGGTGATTCTGCCTCTTAGTATCACCTCCCTCAGGAATACTAATATTTGAAATACAATACCTAATTATAAAATGAAATATGGACAACACTGCTTCAAAACCCTAAAACTGTTTTGCATTATTCCTTCAAATAATCCAGCATATGGAAAATCATAGGTTCAAATACACTTGACTACTTTATTGGTGGCTACAGATCGCCAATTTCATCCAAAAATCATGAATTCTTTCCTCTTGAATATTTGGCTTCTTTGACTTGAATTTTATGATTTGTCTTTCAAGAGTCTTGAAAGCTATTAATGTTTGGTATAGGATTTAAGAAAGACAGAGTCTGGGCATAATCAAAGAAAAACTTATCTGCCTCTCTATTCCTTCTTAGCACCAGTCTCTTTATATCTGTTTTCTCTAGCATATAGAAAAGGCATCTCTTTATTCATGCCAAGGACTGCCCAAACCCTTCCAACAAAAGTAGAAACACATCAGATGGCAATTACAATGGAAAACTCTCAATAAACCAGAAAACATGACAAAAATGCTGTCCAAAATTTGTTTGGACATAGAGGAATTTTATTTATTTGTTTGTTTATTTTATTTTATTTTATTTTATTTTATTTTATTTTATTTTGAGAGACAGAGAGAGTGGGGCAGGGGCAAAGAGAGAGGGAGAGAGAATCCCAAGCAGGCTCCAGACTATCAGGGCAGAGTCCAATGCAGGGCTTGATCTCATGAACTGAATCGTGAGATCATTTCCTGAGTCAAAATCAGGTCAGACACTTAACTGAGTCACCCACGTGCCCCTACACAGGGGAATTTTAAAAAGTAACTAGACTGGAAATGCCTGGCTGGTTCAGTTGGTAGAGCATGTGACTCATGATCTCAGGGTCGTGAGTTTGAGCCCCACATTGGGCATGAAGCCTACTTAAAAAAAACAAAAGTAACTAGACTGAATTAAATACAAACTGCCAAGTTTAACACTGAAAACCCTTCCAATACCCATGAAATATTCCCAGCTTACATTTTACTCTTACTTCTACTACTTCCCTACATTCCCGTCAAACTAGACTATTGTTCTGCCACCATGACCAGTACCTTCCCATGTCCCTCTACCTAGAATGCCCTTTCTCCAAGTCCATTTCAACCCTTCAGAATCCTAACAATCCTTCGAAGTCCATTAATTCAATGGATATTAAACACAGTCTATGTACACAATACAAAGGATAAAAAAAGTAATTTGGAAGGTTCCTGCCCTGAGGAATCACCAGTCTGACCTATCTTAAATATATCTTCTGCAAAGCCCCATTAGATCCCCTCAAATACCTGTGATCTCTCTTTCCTGTAAATCTTCTTCTCTTGTATTATTTCAACTAGAGAATCTTGTACTAATCTCCCACTATATACCAGAGATAATATTGGGCACATTTGCATACATTTACATTACATAGCCATACAAGAGCTTCACCAAGTAGAGTCTCCATAGACCCACCAGGCACATAAGAAAACTAATGCTCATAAATTCACATTCATGGCAAGTGTCCTGTTCAGCATCAGAATCAAGGTCTATTGGTTTTTGTATCCAGGGCTCTTTACATCAACATTTCAACAGCATTTATGTGATTCTATTGTTTGTGTGATCATTTTGCCTTTTTTTTTTAATGTTTATTTATTTTGAGACAGGGAGACAGAGCGTGAGTGGGGGAGGGGCAGAGAGAGAGGGAGACACAAAAACCGAAGCAGGCTCCAGGCTCTGAGCTGTCAGCACAGAGCCTGATGCAGGGCTCGAACCCACGAACCGTGAGATCATGATCTGAGCCAAAGTTGGACGCTCAACCAACTGAGCCACCCAGGCGCCCCCATTTTGCCTTCTTAATGACAATATTTTATTTTTATTTATTCTCTATTCTTTATTTTCTATTTTTCATTTTTATTTATTCCTGTTTTAATAAGAATCGAAACTAATTCTAATGTATAGTTTGAACACCAACTATATGAAATATCTGGCTTAGAGCAAGTGCTCGAAACTTGTTTACAAAAAAAATGTGTTCCAAGTATTCTGGTGAACGCCAGCCAATGCTGGTCATAATGATGCAGAGATGAGGGTCTAAGAGCAGCCTCCTCCTCGACATTGTGAGAAGTGGGGACATTGAGAACTCACTGGTCCATGAAAGGGTAAACAATCTATGTTGACCTGATTGCGACTGAGGCCTAAAGTAAGCAACACACTGGTAATGTATTAAAAGAAAAAACATATGAAAAAGAGAAGAGAAGTTTGCAAGAATTCAGACTGGTCTGATCATGCTCTGTTCACAAATGCTGGGTGAGATGTAAGTACCTAGGACCAGAGAAAGCCTAGGTAGGTAAATTGCAAAGTCCGAATCCAAGGATTCCAAATTAGTCAAGAGCTAAGGTTGTTTTTTAAGCTTTGACTGGGACCTGGGATCCAGAAAGAAAAACATTCCTCCTTCTCTAGGAACTTATGTAGCTGAGAGAGAGCTCAGCTCGCGTCTTGAAGAAGAAGCTACACAGAGAGAAAGGCTACAGGCTCACGGTTGAAAGCAAACACAGACTAACCAGAGAGACATAGGATTTCAGAGTTGGAAGGAATCACAGCTATTTCCTAATCAAACCTACTCTTGTGATAGACACAAAAACAGGGGAGTTGAATCTATTTAAAGGTTACACTTAGGCTAAGCTAATTCAATAACGTGAGCTTGCCCAATTATAACTGGCCTCATCCAAATATAGCTGTGCTCCCAAGATTCCGTCACCAGGCAGTGAAAGCCATATGCACTCAAAAGGAATGGATATATGCACTGCCTGAGCCGTGACGGACACTGGGAGCAGCGGATCATGGGAGAGAAAAATCACTGGAGTGTTCACAGATTTGGGGAGTACAGTTCTAGAGGCAGACACTCTCTATTTTTGATCCCCTGGAAAGTGGAAGTAGAAAGCTCTCCGGAGTAAGTGGGATGAAGAGCCACCCCAGGGAGCTCTCTGTTTGTGGGGTCTCATATTTATCATATTGCCAGACTGCTGTCTCTCACTATGTACTAGTTTCCTGCGGTTGCCGTAACAGACTACCAAAAACTTAAAAATAATAGAAACGTATTATTTGCTTCCAATAATAGAAACGTATTCTCCCACCATCACAGAGGCCAGAACTCTAAAATTCGTGTCACTGAGATGAAATCAAGGTGTCATCAAGGCCACACTTCTTGTTTGTGTGTGTGTAGGTGTGTGATCTCCCTCTGCCTCTCTCTTATAAGGACACATGTGATTGCATTTAATCACCTCCTCTCAAGAACCTTAACCTAATCACATCTGCAAAGACCCTTATTCTAAATAAGTGAACATTTTACAGGTTTCAGGGATTAGGGATATTCTTCAGTCTCCCAAGTCATGTTAACAAAAGTCCACCCTTAATATAAAAATATTTTCTGTTAATGTAAACTGTTAACGCAAAAATATTTTCAAATAAAGAAACTCACAGGAAGCCACACTGTGAGACTCTTCTCCATCCGATTCCTATTCCTCCTGTGCCCCTTTGTTACTTGCATAGGGACATTTCTTTATAAGGACTGGGTTTAAAATTTTTTCTAATGTTTAAAAAAACATTTTGGGGGAAGGTGGAGGGGCAGAGAGAGAGGGAGACAGAGGAGCCAAAGCAGGCTCTGCGCCGACAGCAGAGAGCCCGATGCAGAGCTTGAACTCATGAACCGTAAGATCATGACCTGAGCTGAAATCAAGAGTTGGACGCTTAAGTGACTGAGCCACGCGGGCACCCCAAGGAATAATTGTAAGTTGACCTAAGGAAGCAATAAATGCTAGGCAGTACAAACATTCAAAAATCTAGTAAAATCATGTAGGTCTTCATTCCTGACTTCTTTCAGCAGCAGATTTAAAGCTCCTTCCTAAGATGGTTCTGGAGGTCCTCCAAAAGCCCTTCTACTTCAAAAAGTCACCATCACTACGTCTCACCTTCTTCAGCTTCTCTATACCACCACACTGAAAAGATCAAGTGAGATTATTTGCTCCCAGACAGTTGTTTGTATATTGTTGGATATTGTATATTGTTGATTGTTTGGATACTGTTTGGATACTGTTTGGTTGTATTGTATATTGTTTGGATACTGTTTGGTTCGCTCATTATCTCAAGAAATATTTCTTAACTGCCTGTCATGAGTCAGACACTGCATTAATCCTTGGAGATAGAGGAAAGGTGGGCTGATGTTCCCAGTAAGTGCAGACGTACCTGTGATGAATGCCATAACAAAGTCTACACCAGCGTCAGGGGAAGCTACAGCAACAGAGGGAGGTGTAGCAGAGAGAGCTCAGCCTCTTGAAACACAAAGAATGGGGTTCAAATCCCAACTTGCCACTTAGTGTCTTACTGTGTGACCTTAGGCAAATCACTTAAGCTCCTTGGGCCTTACTTTTCCTACCTGTAACAAGGGGACACAGACTACCCACTTTAAACAGCTATTGGGAGAACTAAGTAGTATAACATATATGAAGCTCCTGCAGTGTGGTAAGGAGCATCTGAGCCAGCCTGAAGGAATTGGGGAAGCTTGACAGAGAGGTAAGGCTTGGACTGAAACTTGACAGGCACGTAAAGGTTTGTCAAGTCAGTCCGGGCAAAAGCTAAAAGCTCAAGGTAACTGGAAAGAAGGTCATGAGGTGGGGCTAGAGAGGTGGGCAGGAGTCAGTTATAAGGTTAACAGGGAGCCTTTGGTGAACTTCTAACAGGGAAGTGACATGCTCTGATTTACACAAACATGTCAAGAATGGTTTGGGGTACACACAAAAACAAAGTTAGGGAAATCCGTTACAACCTGTAACGATCCTGGCAAAAGCTCACAAAGGCTTGAAGTCAGACACTGACATGGAAGAGGACAAGACAAGAAGACAAGACATTTTGGAGTTAGAATTTTTTAGTGGGGGGGTTGTCTGTGACAGGTAATGGAGAATAAGAAGATCAGGATGTCTCCAAAATTCTCCAGTTACATCTGTATGATATCAAAATAACTATGATTCCTTCCTTCTTTCCTTCCTTCTTTCCATCCTTCCTTCCTTCCTTTTTCTTTCCCCTCTTCCTCCCCTCTTTTCCCTCCATCTGTATCTCTCTCTGTTTTCTTTCTTTCTGATAAAATCAAATGAAATCTTTCCTTCTGAACCGAAACAGAAATTCAAACTGGGATATAAATACAAAAGTATGTTGAACGTATTTTTCAGCTTTCAAGTGGTTGTTTTGACAGAACAAAGTCAGTATAAATGTATTTTTAAATCCTGTTAAGCTTTCTCCTTAAAAAATGTAAGGATTCTGGTGGAGTTCTAAAGTGAAAACATTCTTTTCACTAATGAGAAATGACAGAGTGCTGACAGGCCCCAGATGTCAAATATAAATGAAATTTTAGAGGGAGAATTTCAGGGTTCACCCCAGTGACCACCCCAGTAATCATGACTACTGTCTGTGGCCAGCTAATAAACTGTATCTGTAAAAGTTAGCTGCGACAGGGGTGCCTGGGTGGCTCAGTCAGTTACATTAAGCATCCAACTTCGGCTGGGGTCATGATCTCACAGTCTGTGAGTTCAAGCCCCGCGTTGGGCTCTGTGCTGACAGCTCAGAGCCTGGAGCCTGCTTTGGATTCTGTGTCTTATTCTCTCTCTGCCCCTCCTCCTACTTGTGCTCTGTCTCTCAAATAAATAAATTTAAAAATTAAGAAAAAACTTTTTTAAAGTTAGCTGCAGCAACCAAATCGAGTTACTCAGAGTGGGTTACATTATCAGATATCTACTGGCTTATTTACTCCTGAAATAAATTGACTCCATCCCATCTGACAAGGATTATGGATTATTTTTATTCAACTTTTCCAATAATTTTACTTCTCTTGACCTGATTAACAATCATTCAATATTCAGTAAATGTGTAGTAGGTTACCATTAAATGTAACTGTATGAGAAGCCACAGAATTATAAAGAACACAATTTGGTACTGAGACAGAGGTGAGATACAGCACGCCCAGTACAAGGCAGACTGCCCTGGGACCACCTAACTGTTATAACAAGGTTCTCAGAGTACAGAGGAGAGTTACACTTCCCAGGGAAATAACTGATGGCAGAGATGAAGGTAGAAAAAAAATCTCAGGCAGAGAGAACCACATAAACAGAAAGACAGAAAGTGATCAGCTCCAGGATTCTCCTTTATTCATACCCCCCCCCCCCCACCAACCCGTCAGAGCATGCTTCTTCTCACTGAGGTTCCTTGGCCCATAACACCTCCTTCCCCTCCTTTCTCCTTCTGCTGGTCTCAATTCTAATATTACTTCCTCTAGGAAGCCCTCTCTGACCTTTTTAGGTAGAATTTAAAGCTTCCTTTTTGTAACTCACAAAAGCTCTCTGGGCACATTTTTAAATGCATATATCACACGTTATTTAAAAATGGCTACTGGGATTTAAGTCCCTTACTTTTGCCCCTTGACATCCAAAGGACTTTAGGCAAGCTACTTAACTTTTTTGTGCTTTGATTGGCTTAGCGCCAAATCTACCAAGATCAATGTTCAATAAGTGCTGGCCACTGTTATTATGGCATATTTAGAACTCTTGTCTCCCACACTTGACTGTAAACCTCTGGTGGCTAGGGATTTATCTTATTCGTCTTTGTATCTCCAGACTCTAACATAGAACTTGGGAAATGCTGAATAAATGAAAATTTTCAGTGGCCAATGTCTGCTTCCGGGAGTGTTTCTGAGAAGATCTTCAGGAGAAAATACCCGGTATGCAAATGGTAATTCAGAATTAGTGCTTGGAAGAAAATAATTTACATTAATGTGACCATTTGAGCGTTAAGTATACAATAGTGATGTCAAGAGGTGGGATGCAGGGACAGATGTGAATGATAACAAGGAAGCATTACAGTGAATAGATTCCTCCCAAATTACTCTTACAGGCCTCATAGTGACTTGGAACTTTTAAAATTCTTCAGATCATGTAATATCACAAACTTCCCCCACACCACTCAGCGGCAAGTGGCTTAAAAGTACAGGGAAGAAAACAACTTATAATGTACTGCATTTAAATGGTTTTCTGAGGAAAACACTTGTAAGTATATAGGATCTTAATTAGTGTAAACTCAAATACCCTAATTTATTTTATTTAGGGGCTAGGGAGAGGACTAGCATTGTCTTAAAACCTTTCAACAATAATATGATTGATATTAACTTACTCATTAAAGCAAGCATTTGGCAAGAAATTTAAACTAAACATTTGTATAATTTAAAAAAAATTGTTCTTATTAGTTCTGTGAGTAAATTGCTTAGGTATATTCTATATTCTTAATTAATACACAAAATGGATAATATTTGTGAGAATGCCCCCTCTATTTCTGGATGGAAAAGGTACAGAAAAACCATGAACATGTCATCACTCATTCTGCTTGAGGGTTGCATGAACTGACTTCCTACATCTAACTGGTTAAAAGGGGCAATATGATGGGGAGCCTGGGTGGCTTACCGTTTGTGAGTTTGAACCCTGTGTCGGGTTCTGTGCTGAAAGCTCAGAGCCTGGAGCCTGCTTCGGATTCTGTGTCTCCCTCTCTCTCTCTGCCACTCCCCCACTCACGCTCTGACTCTCTCTCTCTCTCTCTCTCTCTCTCTCTCTCTCCTCCCCCTCTCAAAAATAAAACATTAAAAAATAAAAGGGGCAATATGCTGCAAACACAGATACAACAGAAAAGGACCCACTTCTATCTACCCTTTCTTATGTGCCAATTATTTTCTGGTTCACATTATGGGAAAACTTCCTAGACATTATACTGACTCTGGACATCACTTAGAACAATACCCAAATGACTGGGGTTGGCAAATACAAGAAGGAAAAAGAAAGGAGACAAGAAATTGATCCCAGTAGGGGCACCTGGGTGGCTCAGTCGGTTAAGCGTCCGACTTCGGCTCAGGTCACGATCTCACAGTTTGTGAGTTTGAGCCCCGCGTCGGGCTCTGTGCTGACAGCTCAGAGCCTGGAGCCTGCTTCACATTCTGTGTCTTCCTCTCTCTCTGCCCCTTCCCTGCTCATGCTGTGTCTCTCTCTGTCTCAAAAAATAAACATTTTTTAAAAATTTTAAAAAAAGAAAAGAAATTGAGACCAGTAAACTAAAGCCAATTGAAACTCTTTGGCAGCCTTTTCCCTCTCAGCTCTAACAAGCCTTGTTCTAAATTAAGCAAGGTAAACACCTAAGATGTCAACACTTTTATTTAAAGAATCTGAGAGAGATTCCATGGACCTCCTGAATTCAGATGGGAGAGTGGCTTAACACATACATCTTAACAATACCAGTTACTTTATTCTGGTTACTAAAAACCATTTAGAAGTGTTTCCCTATGTCTCATGCTAGAGGGTAACACAGATTGGTGTCTGGTGTCATGTTCCTGCAACATTCTCAGAGATGCACCTGTAATTGGGCTTGAGGAACAAGGCAGCCACTGGGAGGTGGAGGAGATCGTATTTGCTCTAATTTGTGGTAAATTCTGCAGCCATCTGCAGCTTTCTGACCTCACACTGAATTAGGGTCTGGTCTCCCCTAATGAGTTGCATAAAGGTATCCATTTCATTATAAACTGTGTCTCTAGGACCTGGGAAGATGTATAGTATTGTAAGTGATGATGGACAAGTCTGTAATTGAAGTGTTTGAGGTTACGAGTTGGGTTCACAGGATCAGTTACTCTCACAGGGAAGTGCAGAGGGCAGGTGAGTCTCTCACAGGAGGGACATTCAGAGTTCTCAGGAGAAGAGGGAAGTTTTAAACCATGAGGGAGGATATGAAGACAGATCAAAGATAGGTGATGTTAAGGCAGAGAAATGACCTTGACTTATCTTCCCACAGCTCATAGCCCAATGACAGAAACTGTATTTAGACAATGTATAGTACATAATAAAGTCAGTAGTTTAAAAAAAACAAATAAAATAAATAAACACTAAAAATTAATTTAAAAAAAAAACAAATTAAGTGGTAACACTTAGTTTCTTGAAGTCCCTGAGTTATCAATGACTCAAATACATAAAAATTGCTGACCTGTAAAACAATTTCTCAGGCAGCCAATACAGCTCATAACGAAAGCTATATAGGCCATGAAATACAATAATAAAAAGTAAATAAATAAATAAATAAATAAATAAATAAATAAAAATTTAAAAAGGGGCACCTGGGTGGCTCAGTTGGTTAACCATCCAACTTCAGCTCAGGTCATGATCTCGTGATTTGTGAGTTCAAGCCCTGCGTTGGGCTGTGTGCTGACAGCTCAGAGCCTGGAGCCTGCTTCAGGTTCTGTGTCTCTCTCTCTGCCCGTCCCCCCCCCCCCCCCGTCTCTCTCTCAAAAATAAACATATAAAGAATTTATTTAAAAAATACAATGGTAAACTATCAGAAAGAGAACATAGTAATTACTATATCTTTCCACTTCCTGTGCACATTTAAGCTATGCTTTCTTTCGTCCATTTAGCTGTTTTCAGTTGAAAAGATGAGATGCATTTTGTAGGTTATAAAATACAAAAACACTTACCTTTGGAGCAAATCTGTAGCATAGCAGGAAGAACACAAATGAAATAGACTGAAGCCTTGAATTTCATCACCTATTTGAGGAAATCTTTGTATTTCATGGGTAGACTTCAATATTAGACATAAGAGCAGTAAAACAAAAACAAAAAAAAAAAAAAACAAAAACAAAAAACTAAGAGCTGCCATTTTTTTTATTTTTTATTTTTTTTAACGTTTATTTATCCTTGAGACAGAGAGAGACAGAGCATGAACAGAGGAGGGGCAGAGAGAGAGGGAGACACAGAATCTGAAACAGGCTCCAGGCTCTGGGCAGTCAGCACAGAGCCCGACGCGGGGCTCGCACTCACGGACCGCGAGATCATGACCTGAGCCGAAGTCGGACGCTTAACCGACCGAGCCACCCAGGCGCCCCAGGAGCTGCCATTTTTAAAAGAATCCCGTTTCTCCTGGATGCTGTACTGATACGCCTGACTGTCCACATTTAGAACCACGGTAATGACTGGTGGCAGCAGCATCTCACACTCAAACTCTGGAACTCTGTGCATCATCAAAACGGTCAGCCCCTGTGATTTGTCAAATCAAATCTGAGAAAGGCACCTCTATGTGACTTGAAAATCAATGATGTTTCAGAAAAATCCTCAACCCAGAACAGGAAAAAGAAACATGCAATGATAAGAACATCAATGAGAATGAGCACTATGTGTTTTGTTTATTTTGGAGAGAAAGTGATACTTTTTCGTGTAATCTGTCTAGAAAAATGGTTCAGCTTTTTGGAAGCCCCTTTAATATGTTGAAAGTCTGGGGTTCCAGAAAAATGTATATAGACATAAAACCCTGCCAATTCAAATTCCCTGACCCCCAAGTCGAGACATTTTGATTTAGATGTCTGTAAGGAATCTTTCTGAAGCTAGCAAGACTGATATTCTCAGTTACAAAATTAGATCAGAATGAGTTCTGTGGGAAGCCTGTATTGGCCAACACGTGGAAAAACAACGGGTTTGTCCTGAAAGAATAAAGGAAAAGAGGAGATTACATCTAAGCTTCATTAGTGTTTTGGTTCAGACATAAATTCAATTTCCAAAATGGTAGCTCTTTGAAATTAATATAGGCCCCAGATCAGTGCAACTTTAATCACCAAACCATCAATGCCATTTCTTAGGGAGAAATTTTCATTTTCTTAATAGCAGAAGAGAGGCTGGACGTGGGGCTTATTAATGAAGCCAGCAAAGGTTAATGATGAAGGACACACAAAAAAGCAACCATATTGTTTAGAACTTGACCATGTATCTTACTGCTTGAATATCTGCAATTCGCTAAGGAAATGTAGTACAGCAAGTCAGAACCAATAATTCAGCAACTGCAAATTACCATTCAAAAAATGACTTCCACAATATTTGCTCATATAGTTAGCGGGATCTTATAGGAAATGATTAACTTAAGAAATCTCTATCAAGTACCAACTTATCTAGAGCACTACACTAGACACTGAAGGTGATATGAAAGAGAATAGCTCACTGTGGAAGAATATGCCCCAAAAGGAAAGAAGAAAGCTCAGGATTTGAAGCTTATCACAAAAATTGAGAAGAGTGGATAGGATGATCTTTTAAAAAGAAACATGAAAAAATCATGTGCTACATTTATCCCTGCCACATTGTACAGCACCCACAACACAGTTACCTCTAGGCATACTGCCAATTGCTATCTTTATGCATGTGGCACATCAAGGAGTTACATCCAGAAGGTACCCAAATACCACAGGAATAAAGGAAGCTACTGCCCCGGGAAGGAAAGGGTGGGGAATGGTCACCTCTCCTTGTTGAGGGTATTAAGGGTCCTATGAAGATAAGATTGGTCAGTCATACTTCTTGTCCATCTTTCTGGTGACTCATTCTGGAATATCATAGTCTACTGAAACATACAAATCCCCACTAGCCCATGATTCAGTCCTTGGATCCTCTTAGGAATGAGTCACATTGCTAGAAGATAAAAGGAGCATCATTTGTATCTAAGAAGTCACAGCCTAGAGACTAAGAGACCCAGGAGCACAAGTGTGGTTTTTATGCCTCTTCGCCTCAGTGGTTAGTACTTTGGCAAAGTGAAAAGCCTGGGGAAGTGAGAGATCTACTATGAAGAGATGATCGGTAAATGGGATGCCATGTTCTGTTTGATGCCTTTACTTGCCACAGTGATGGCCTTTGGGTAGGGCTGGAGGACATCTCATTAGGAGAGGGAAGAAAGTCTTCAAAACCATTAGGCAGTCTTAACTTGAATATGGAAGGGGGGGGGGGAAGCAATGCTCATGTAAAACCATGAAACTAGTTGCCAGAAAGGTCTTCAGTCATGTCATGGGAAAAAGAATAATAGTTCAGAAGGAGCCATGAGACTCCTATAAGAAAACAATTGGGAAAACTTCCCAAAATGATACTCTCAAGGGTCTCATAGTTGTATGATACCAGTACACAGCATGGGAATTTGAGAATAAAATGGTAAATACCATCTCATATTAATTACTCGAAGTTGGTAGAATTCCAAAGAAATATCTGTAAGGAAGGGAGGTAAAGAAATATCACTTATTATTTGTGTGAAAACCCATGAACCTAGGTGGTAAAGGATGATGAAGACATTCAAATAAGGATTAAATGAGAGGAAAATATATTGTTTTGTTGATAAAATTGGTATCAACAGACTATCAGTCCAAATGGATAGTCTGGAAGAAATGGATGATGTGTTCCTAATTTAGTTTACAATGCTGGCAAGAGGCACAAAACAGTTGTGATGGGAAACTTCAACTACCCAGATATTTGATTAGAGGCTCTAAACTAAAAGCAGAATGTCTGACAAGTTATTGCCTGGACTGGATAGCAACTTTATTTCTTTATAGACAGAGGAAGTAACCAGGGAACTGCTACTTGGATCTAATTATAAACAACAAAGATATCAGCCAGTGAAGCGAAATAAAGGCACACCTTGTTGTACTGCACGTCACTTTATTGTGGTTCACAGACATTGCACTTTTTACAAGTTGAAAGTTTGTGGCAACCCTGCACTGAGCAAGTCTATCAGGACCATTTTTCTTTTCTCTTCTTTTATTTTTTTAATATTTATTTATTTTTGAGAGAGAGTGTGAGCAGGTGAGGGGTGGGGGGGGGGGGGGGACAGAGCATCCCAAGCAGGCTTCACACTGACTGCAGAGCCAGACGCGGGGCTTGAACTCACCCACCATGAGATCATGACCTGCACCAAAATTAAGAGTCGCAAGTTCAACCAACTGAGCCACCCAGGCACCCCTCAGCACCATTTTTCTAACAGTATTTGCTCATCATGTGTCTCTGTGTCACATTTTGGTTATTCTCCCAATATTTCAAACTTTTTTGTTATTATTTTGTTATGTGATCTTTTCAAAAAATTATTTTTTAATGTTTATTTTTGAGAGAGAGAGAGACAGAGACAGAGCACGAATGGGGGAGGGGCAAAGAGAAGTCAGACACTTAAGTGACTGCCACTCAGGACCCCTGTTATGGTTTTCTTTGATGTTGCTATTGTAATTGTTCTGCGGCATCATGAACCATGCCCATATAAGTTGGGCAACTTGATTGATAAATGTTGTATGCGTTCTGACTGCCCCACTGATGGTCATTCCTCCATCTTTCTTCTTCTTGGGCCTCCCTATTCCCTAAGACACAACAATATTGAAATAGGCCAATTAATAACCCAATAATGGCCTCTAAGCGTTCAAGTGAAAGGAAGTGTCATATGTCTCTCACTTGAAATCAAAAGCTACAAATAAGCTTAGTCAAAAAGCTGAGACAGGCTGAAAGCTAGGCCTCTTGCACCAAACAGTTAGCCAAGTTGTGAATTCAAAGGGAAAGTCTTTGAAGGTAATTAGAAATGCTACCTCAGTCAACACACATATTATAAGAAAGCAAAACAACCCAAATGCTGATACAGAGAAAGTTTTAACAGTCTGGACAGAAGATCAAACAGCCATAGCATTCCCTTAAGCCAAATTCCAGTCCAGAGACACATTCTGTTTTCACTTCTATGAATACAGAGAGGTGAGGAAGCTGCAAAAGAAAAGTTTAAAGCTAGCAGAGATCGGTTCATGAGGTTTAAGGAAAGAAGCTGTCTCTGTAACATAAAAGTCCAAGAAAAAGCAGCAAATGCTGATGTAAAAGCTGCAGCAAGTTATCCAGAAGATCAAGCTAGGATAATTCATGAGGGTGGCTACACTAAACAACAGATTTTCAATGTAGACAAAACAGACTTATATTGGAAGAAGATACCACCTAGGACTTTCATAGGTAGAGAGGAGAAGTCAATGTCTAGCTTTGAAGATTCAAAGGGAAGGCTGACTCTCTTGTTAGAGGCCAGTACAGGTGGTGACTTTAAATTGAAGCCAGTGCTCATTTACCATTCCAAAAATCCTACTGCCCTTAAGAATTATGCCAAATCTACTCTGCCCATGCTCTAGAAATGGAACATCAAAGCCTGGATGACAGCACACCTGTGCACACAGGGTTTACTGAATATTTTAAGCCCACTGTCGAGACCTACTGCTGAAAGAAAGAAAGAACGAATGAAAGAAAGAAAGAAAGAAAGAAAGAAAGAAAGAAAGAAAGAAAGAAAGAAAAGAGAAAAGAAAAGAAAAGAAAAGAAAAGAAAAGAAAAGAAAAGATTCCTCTCAAAGTACCACTGCTCATTGACAATGCACCTGGCCACCCAAGAGCTCTGACGGAGATACACAAGATTAATGTTGTTTTCATGCCTGCTAACATAACATCTGTTCTACAGCCCATGGACCAAGGAGTAATTTCAACTTTCAAGTCATATTCTTTAAGAAATACATTTTGTAAGACTCTAGTTGCCACAGATACTGGTTCAATCTGATGGATCTGGGCAAAGTAAGCTGAAAACTTTTGGGAAAAGGACTCATCATTAAGATGCCATTAAGAACACTCATGATTCATGTGAAAAGGTCAAAATATCAACACGAACAGGAGTTCAGAAGAAGTTAATTCCAATCTTCATGGGACTTTGAGGGGCTCAAGACCAGTGGAGGCAGTAACTGCAGATGTTATGGAAATAGCAAGAGAACTAGTCTTGGAAGTGGAGCTTGAAGATGACGTTGAATTGCTGCAGCCTCACGATAAAAATTTAACAAATGAGGAGATGCTTGCTTGCTTCTCATGGATGAGCAAAGAAAGTGATTTCTTGAAACAGAATCTACTCCTGGTGAAGATGCTGTGAACGATGTTGAAATGCAAACAAGGGATTTAAAATATTACCTAAACTCAGTCGATAAACAGTGGCAAGGTTGAAGAGAATCAATTATAATTTTGAAAGAAACTCTACCCTGGGTAAAATGCTATCAAATGGCACCACATGCTACAGAGAAATCATTCATGAAAGGAAGATTCCATCAATGTGACAAACTTCACTGATGACTTAAGAAACTGCCACAGCCATCCCAACTTTCAGCAACCACCACCCTGATCAGTCAGCAGCCAGAGCATTGAGGCAAGACCCTCCACCAGCAAGAGGATTATGACTCACTGAAACCTCAGATGATAGTTAGCATTTGTTAGCAATAAAGGATTTTTAAGTTAAGGTATGTATGTCGTTGTGTTTTTTTTTTTTTGACATATCCTATTTATAGACTACAGTATAACATAAACATAACTTTTATATGTACCAGAAAGCCAAAAAATTCAATTGACTTGCTTTTTAGCGATATTCGCTTTATTGCAGTGGTCTGGAACTTTACATTATCTCTGAGGTCTGCCTTTAATGAAACTTGGGTGGAAATGATGTCACTATATGTCACATATGACAGAGCCCTCTTAACGGTCCGCCACTTATGCAAGGCTGTCACAAGTTTTGTAAAACACACTTGCTGATGCATAGGGACCCAAGGCTCAAGTTCAACAGATTACACTCTAGTACCTCTGCTTTGCCTGCCACGTTGTGTGCTTATCAAGTGCCTGCTGCGTTTCCTTCCAAAGCTATCCATGCCAATCGTACTGGATATTGTGGATAAAGAATTTAAGTTAAATACTCTACAAACTAATTATTAGTGTAAAAAGAAAATAAATGTAAACTATGCTAAATGTTTTAGAGAATTTTGATAAAAAATTCTAACAAGAAGTGTTAAATTAGGTGTAGGTAATTCAACACAAAAAAATAGAAATATAGATTCAAGGTGTGTGTGTCGTTTTATGATTTGCCACTTTAGCTGTCTTATTATTAATTGTCCAACTCCATTCCAACAGCAGCAGACAAAAGGCTTCTATCATGGCATTTTTGACAGTCAGGCAGGGGGTGGCTGAAAATGATAATAAAACCTAGACTTCAGGAAGGCAGACTTCAAAAAGGTCAGCAGAGGGGCAGCCAGCTGGCTCAGGATGTAGAGCATGCAACTCTGGATCTCAGGGTCGTGAGTTCAAGCCCTATGTTGGGCACAGAGCTTACTTTTAAAAAAGAGGTGGGGGGTAGGGGTGTGATGGAAGGATGCCTGGGTGGCTCAGTTGGATACATGTCCGACTTCAGCCCAGGTCATGATCTCACAGTTCATGGGTTCGAGCCCCACATCAGGCTCTGTGCTGACAGCTCAGAGCCTGGAGCCTGCTTTGGATGCTGTGTCTGCCTCTCTCTCTGACCTTCCCCCATTCACACTCTCTTTGTGTCTCTCTCTCAAAAATAAATAAACATTAAAAATTTTAAAATAAATAAATAGATAAAATTTTTAAAAGGTAGGGGATGAGCAGAAACAGAGCCATGACTGGAGCAAGAGACTCTGAAAAGGGTTGAGTGGCACCCATCTGTCCACATCGTCTGTAATTCTATCCGTACAATCTTAGGTTGGGATTCCACCAAGGGAGAAATGATGGGGGCTCCTACATCGTTCTCCGGGGCCTCTGACTTCAACAGACTAGAATAAAAATTAGAAAGAAGGGCTCCCCAAGAACAAAGGTAAGAAAGTGCTGGGGCTCTCTGAAAATAGTGACATATAAATTGGGACTTAAACTTTATAAGAACAACAAAAATGTTCATTTAGCTACGTTAGGAACGAAAGGGATGCCAGGAAGAGATAAGTGAGAGGGTTGGCACCATGACATAATGTTGCTGAACTAACAAAGAGAAAGAAGAACTACACCACTATTATTTTTGTCCTGTCTACTCTTCCAAGAAGAATGATTTCTGGACTTAAAATAGTAGACCAAATATGGTCGCAGAAAACGAAAGCCCAAGATTGGTAAAGAGATTTAAAGTGAGCAGCAGGAGTCTGTAAAAGAACTACAATCCGGTGCACTGAGAAAACGCATAAATAAGAGTGCTCAGCGTTGCTGAACAATGGAGGTACTGGCAGAGTTGAATGAACACATGTAAATCTGATGCTCAAAAAAAGAAAGGAGGAGGAATGGATGCAGATTTCACAATTCACAGGCCTTTGAGCTTCATTTTTATACCAGGAAAGATTATAGAACTGATATCAATGGGATGGTTTGAAATTTTTTAAAAAGTCGTAAACAGTATTTTTCAAACTAAAAGCAACTATCGAATTTATTAGGGAAACAATAGAGGCATTTCTTTTAAAAAGCAGGACCAAAATCAGAATGACTACTACTGGGGACGGGGAAGACACAAATTCTCCCCTCTTCATATTTTCATGAAAGGAAATCTGGCACCACAGAAAGAAGAAATTGCCCACAGAGGAGTTTTAGAGTTGAAGACAAAGAAAAGCATTGTTTCTCCTGACTTGATTTCTGTTGAAGTAACCGATGTGCAGTCAAAGCCTTTGAGATATTTGTAAAAGTGTGGCAGCTCTTGGAACTGAATGAGGTTAAGAAGTTTAAATAGACAAAATGCATTTGTGATAGAAAAATGATGCTAAGAAGGTAAGGTGCCAGTAGCAGATACAGAAGGACAAATATTGTATGATTCCACTTATAAGAGGGACCTAGAATAGGCAACTTTATAGACAGAATGTAAAATGGAGGTTATTTAATGGGTACAAAGTTTTGGTTGGGAATGATGAAAAGTTTGAGGTACAGATAATGGTGACACTTACACAACATTGTGAATGTATTTAATGGCATTGAACTGTACATTTACAAATGGCTAAAAAGATAAATATTATGCTATGTATATTTTACCATAATAAAAAAATTAAAAAGGCTCTGACCAGAGAGACCTGGGTTTGAATCCCAGATTCGTATGGATTGAGTTCTCTTCTTATACACACCTGGGAGCCTGGGTGCTGACCAAGGACCAGAGACCTGGGAGGGTTGGCTGAGTCTGGGCAAGAAGTTGTGGCAGAGGGCCTGGTCCAGGAGCTAAGTGTGAGCCAAGAGGCAGGCATAGAAGCTGGGAAGAATTCAGTTCTGGCACAGTTCACTAAGAAAGTAACAGTCCATATATGGATAGATTGGGTTTAGGAGATAATGAGCTTTATGTCACTAGAGATATTGAAAACTGCTCACCGGCTTATAAGAACATTCAAGCATAAGACGACCTTTAAATTCCCTTCCAGAGGGGTAAGCAGATGACGTTTATTCCTTTATCACACCCTCCTTACACTAGGAGACATATACAGTAGTGCCCCAAATAGTGGTGAAGTGGAAAATAGTGGTGAAGTGGAAAAAGAACTCTCAGATATTTGGTTATTCAACCCACTCCTGGACAAGCAGAATCAAGATATTCAAGAACATGTGGCAAGAAGAAAGGATCCCTAGAAATAAAAATTGTCAAACACAATAGTCACTATTAAATATGCTTATGGAATTTTTTTCAAGAGATCCTGAAGGTATATTTGGTACTTAAAATGGGCTAATTCAGATACATTTCTTTCTGAAAGAGGTCTAGATTCAATGAACTCCAGTTCAAAGCAATTATTTATTCATTCATTCGATGAACAAGTATTGAGGGCAGAAATCATGGAATCCAAAGGTGGCAGGAAAACACGGAAGAGAAAATTGCTGCTACGGTGAACTCAGATTAGTTACTGTGTGCTCCAGGAGGTTCAGAAACTCAGTGAGACTGAAACACTGCACATCCACTATGCCTTTCAGTTTAAAGCTATTAACCGTTCAAGTTGTTCACACTCTTTGACACCTAAGAAGAATTTCTAAGAAAATAATCAGACAGGCACATAAATATTTATGCATTAGAATGCTCACTAAAATATTTTTTATAATAAAGAACTTGAAAATGACCTACCAGCACAATAAGAGGAGGATGGTCAAGTAAATTGTAGGATATATGGAACCTAGCATCCTCCATAGCCAATGAAACTTATGCTTTAGAAGAAATATTCAGTGGTAAAGGTATTGTTTGTGATATAATACAGAGTAGCAAAGTTCTCAGTTTCTAATCTGGAAACTGAGGATGACAGTATTTATAGAAAATTATGTAGAGCTGTGTTTGGGTCCCTGCTCTGCGGCAGACCAGCTGTAAATAAGGTTCTTGCACTGCGAAGCAGACGGCAAACATCACCATCACTACTGCTCTCATCACTATTGAATGGAAGCCAAGAAAGAAGCCATAAAGAGATCATTCAGTGGACTGTTTATTTAAAACAATTCAATCAAGGTAATGATTTTTTATCCACTTTATCTTCAAAATAGGTTTTTTAAAATCAAGAGTTATAAAGGTAAGGACCTCACTCACCCCAACTCAAGTGACTGTATTAGCCCGATTCACTAGTGCAGAGGAGTCTTTGTTAATGTAAATTGATGGTTTTATGTTGATCACCTGCTAGCTGGACGCTGAACAAGGAATCTGAGCATGTTGGTGGCAAGGTAAGCAATTTTTTTTTTTTTTTTTTTTTTTTGCAGGCCATCCAGGATTGTTTAGCCTAGTGAGATGAAATTTGCAAAAGGTAACTGAATAATGAGGAAGAGCTAATGTAATTTATTCCCCACTGTAATTTATTCCACATTCTTAAGCAGGCAGGCCCTGGACACACTGCCTTTTTGCTCCGTCATTCTCCTGCTATGTGATAGGGGCCATTAAACTAGGTAAGAAGATGAATTGCTAAAGATGATTATGCATGCCTTCAGCAGCCCATGAAATGTACCTGAGAACAATAAAGATTTCTGATGACCTGTCAGGGAGATGCTTATGCAAATGAGAACATCATGATTATACTTCTGCTTGTTCATCTAAAGGCTATCATGATATATAGATAGAAAAACTTCCCTTGCTCAGTAGCATCACAAATAAGAAGCTAGTTTCAGATTAGGATATGCTAGAAATGAAAATTCATGGCCAAGTGCCTAATTCGGCTATAAAAGAAGACAATAATGGACACAGGATCAGCATCCAAGTTTATTTCCTTTGGAAACAATAATTTCATCAGATGACACTTCTTACTGCTCTTCTGAAATTATAGTATTTGGCACTAAAAATTATTTGCAATCCTCAGAAGTAAAATATGTTGTAAATATATGTCATCAGCATCTTTCTGCTCTTAATAAATGATACTTCTTTTTTTAATTTTTTTTAATGTTTACTTATTTTTGAGAGAGAGAGACAGAGACAGAGCATGAGCAGGGGAGGGGCAGAGAGAGAGGGAGACACAGAATCCGAAGCAGCTCGAACCCACGAGCCATGAGATCATGACCTGAGTTGAAGCTGGACACTCAACCGACTGAGCCACGCAGGCGCCGCAACAAGTGATACTTCTGACCCGAATTCAACAACTTTTAAGGTGTCCATGAAAATTAAGACAAAAAGGGGTAACTGAGGTGAAGCCCAAAGCAAACTCCTTTTGAGAGCAGCCTCCTCTTCTTGTGGCTCTACAGTGACATGATAACAGCAGGGCTCTGGCTCCAGGGATAACTCCATCCACTAAATGTTAGTAATTTGACCTAAGCACAGATTTACTCTTCCTGAGCCTCAGTCTTGCTGTCTGCAAAATGAGCACGATAATAGTACCTATCTCGGGAATTACTGTGAGGATTTAAATGAGGTAACATATACAATTCTTAAGTGCCTGGCAGGTAATTAAAGGCCTCATTTAACAAATAGCAGTTACGATTATGATTATGAATCCATCTGCCTATTTGATATCTCCACTTGAATCTCAAACTTAGCATGTCCAAGATGAACTCTTCATTGTCACCCTCACATGTGTTCCCCCCGTCTTCCCTGTTGCAAATAGTGGCAATTCCATTCTTTCTGTTGCTCAGGTCAGAAATCTTGGAGTCATCCTTCAAGCCACTTTTCTCCTCCTATCCCACAGCAAATCCTGTCAGCTCTGCCATTCAAAATGTATTTGTAACCCAAACACTTCTCACTACCTCCAGACCTCTAGCCCTAGCCACCCCTGACCTGGATTATATAGCTCTAACTTCTTAACTGACTTCCTGCTCCCTCCCTTGTTCCTCTTGCAGTCTGTCTACACAGCAGTCAGAGAAATCAGATTATGTCACTCCTCTGCTCAAAACTCCCCATGGTGTCTCTTCTCACTCAGAGTAAAAGCCCAGGTCCTTACGGTGGCCTATAAATCCCTCCGTGATGTGACCCCTCTTATCTCCCTGCCCCTCCTCTTCTCATAATATCCATTACTCACTCCTCTCTAACCACACTGGCTTTCTGCTGTTCCTAAGACAAGACAAGCTCCTTTCCAAATTCAGAGGCTTTGGATTTGCTATTTCCTCTGCCTGGGAGGTACTTCCCCTAAGTACTCCTATCTGGGACTTCATTCAAAAAGTAGAGAGGGCTTAGGGGCACCTGGATGGCTCAGTCTCTTAAGCGTCTGACTTTGGCTCAGGTCATGATCTCATGGTTCTCGTGAGTTCCGAGCCCCACATGGGGCTTGCTGCTTGACAGTGCAAAGCCCACTTTGGATCCTCTGTCTCCTCTCTCATTGCCCGTCCCCCACCCCACCTCACCCCCGCCCCCCACCGGCTCACGTGCGCTCTCTCAAAAATAAATCAAACACTAAAAAAAAAAAAGTTAGAAAGGACTTCCCTGACCCACATCTGAAGCTGAAGCCCTCATCACTCTCTTTCCACTTCCATGCCCTTATGTTTCTTCATAATATTCATTACCACATCCTATCTCACTATTTACTTACTATTTACTGTATTCCCCCCCCACCCGACCTCCATGATGAAGTCTCTGGAGAGCAGTTTAGTCTGTTTTATCTCAGTTCATAGAACAGGGAGTATCCTCTTTGATGACTAGAAAGAAAAACATGCAACGAATGCCTCACTATAAGAAGTGGATATATTCCATGAGGTTTTATAAATCTATCCTAAGTAGGATTCTCTGGAGAGACTTCATCAATTAAATGACTTGTTTCACTAATGAGAAGACTGAGGCCTAACCACAAGCCCAAAGTCACACGGTAAGTGTTAGAATCAGGACTCAAATAAGTTCTGCACTATTTCAAATACTTGTGCCTAAAGTCCCTGCTTTCTATTGAGTTTGGAGCATGCGGTAGGCTCTATACCATAAATTTTAAAAACTGGATAGAAGCTCAGTTCTGGTTCCAACTGGTTGACTGAGGATAGTTTTTTTTTTTACTTAAAATTTTTTTTTGAATGTTTATTTTTGAGAGAGAGAGTTGGGGGAGGGGCAGAGAGCGAGAGTGAGACACAGAATCCGAAGCAGCGTCAGGCTCTGAGCTGTCAGCACAAAGTCTGACGCAGGGCTTGAACTCACAAATGGCAAGATCATGACTTGAGCTGAAGTCGGACGCTTAACTGAGCCACCCAGGCGCTCTGACTGAAAATCCAGACAGAAGAGATTTTATTTGATGTTCAGTTTACTTAAAATGTTTTACTTTGATTTTAGAATGAATAAGGTATACAATTGTAAATACTACAACACCTAACCATTGTGAGAAGACTTGTTCCTATCTCAGTTTTCAGTACTTTGCAAAAATTAGCAAAATGAACCCTTACGACCTGGGGTGGTACCCTTATCCATTTTACAGTGGAAGAAACCAAGTTTCAGATGACTGGCAAAAGGTTGCACAGTTAGCAAGTGACGGGGCTACTCGTGTTGTCTGCCTGCAGGGCTAATGTTCTACTGAGTCAAGAAAACTCCACAGTTAGCATTTCATAATGTTTTGTAAAGATTTATCTGCTCTGTACGTTCATTTTGTCTGCTTTTCTGAAAATGGAACACATGCATATTATATAAAAATATCATTTTGAAAGTTTTTATCACAAACCTTAATCAGTCTTATACTCATTTGCAAAAGACATCATATGTATATATTTGTCCTTTTAATGAACAATGGAAGGTTAAAAATCTCTGGAGAACTGCTGAGCTTGGTTATCAACACAGCCCAGGGCATCACATATTTTCATAAAAACCATATGGAGACGAGCAAGGGTTTGCTCTCCCTCCCTCAGACATCCACTGATGTCAAAAGCTGTGGTGATCCTAAACAAAGCAAAGTAGTTGGTTATGGTATGCCTCAAGAGTTTCTCATGAAAGTGCCAAATAACGATATTGACGAGAAGAAATGTCAAAACATGAAACACGTTGGTAAGAAGATCACCAAAGTTACCATGGATCAGGATGCAGTCCTTATGGCTCTTCTTGGAACTTAGAATTCTAGAGACCACTGGAAATGTAGGGAAATGCAACTGCAAAGAAACATGGGACATCCCAGAGTGTAGGTGGCATATCATCTTTATCAGAGAGTGCTGAGTAAGGTAACTACATTATTTCAATTTCAGCAAATTATATGATTCAAGAAGCACCTGTATTATTTAAAATTCCTAAGAGGAATTGGCAATACGTTATTTAAGGCAAGCATTTTTTTTTAATTCTAAACTCATCTTAAATATTATTTAAAGACACAATGGCCCAAATGTGATCCTATGAAAAGTGGTGCATTACAGAGGGAGAATGAGTTGGAGGGAGAAAAACCTGTGGAAAGGAATATTCGGGAACAAAACGGTCTGTAAATATTCCAGACATCCTCATAAAGTTGTCCGTAGGGTCCATTATAGCAGCAAAGAAGAGAAAATGGAAGAAAAGAAAAGGAAGTCCATCATTTTTTTCTTTTTAATTGCTATCCACTCTGCCATCGCCTGGCTGGAAGAAAGGGGTGGTCGTATTAAGAATACTAAATTTCCACAAGTTTCCATCCCTTTAAGACAAAATCCCGAGGACATAAGAATTAACATTTCTTTATGAGCTTAAACTATGCAACAGAGGGAAATGTGGAGACCAGAAACAAAGAGAATGACCTCGGGGCTTCTTTTTTCTGGGATCCCGAAGGAGTCAATTTCCGGCCAGTGTGTCTGCTCACCTGTGCCTGCAATTCTTCAGTAGCAAAGGAAAGCTACACTTAAGTTTTAAACCTAAGGCTGAATAATACATCAGATGAAGAAAAGACTTGCCATTGTTAGCGTTTTTTTGTTTTTGTTTTTGTTTTTGGTATAACTCTGAATTAGAGCATCTTCTGGTTTAGACTGAAAACTTCAAGCTCGGAGATTTTTGATTGGGTTTGGTTTGGTTGGAATACCACAGCTTATGAAGAGAGCTCTGTGCCAGGAACGTGGAGATCTGTGTTCCCATCCTATATCTGCCGTTACTAGCCTTGCAGGCAGGAGCCACTCACTCGGTCTCTCTGATTACAATAAAGGGGTTGGATTAGATAGCTATCCGAAGGTCCCTTGCAGCTCTGTGAATCTTCTATGAATTTTTATTCAAAAGCAGGAGTCTGTAAGAAATATCATGTGAGCCACAGATGTGAGTCTCATATAATTTTTTTAAATGTTTTGTTTATTTTTGAGAGACACAGAGACAGAGCGTGAGCGGGGGAGGGGTAGAGGGAGGGGCAGAATCTGAAGCAGGCTCCAAACTCTCAGCTGTCAGCACAGAGCCAGACACAGGGGTCAAACCATCAGATAATGACCCCAGTGGAAGTCAGACACAACCCACTGAGCCACCCAGGCACCCCGAGCCTCATGTAATTTTAACTTCTCTAGTAGCACATTAAAAAATTTGTCGAGAGATTACACTGATTTTAAATTATTTTATTTACATTTAATGTATTTATATATTTATTTCACCATTAAGACTTAAATATTATCGCTTCAGTATACAATTGCCATTAAATAATATTGATGAGATATTTTGCATTCTTTTCTTTGCAGACTTCTTTGCATTCTTTTCTTTGAAGACTACTAAGTCTTCAAAACTCAATGTGTATTTTATGCTTGCATCACATCTTAGTTTGGATGAGCCACATTTCAAGCGCACAATAGTCAAGTTTAGAAGGCTTGAACTTTTCTTACCTAAAAATTAACATACAGCCTGCCTTTCAAGTGGGACTACACTTAAAGTAGAAAAGCTATTCATTAAGATGTAAGGGTGATGTTGAGGGGATGTAAGGGAAGAGGTGATCATAAAAGGGGTATGACTTCTGATAGAAATCGCCAAATGAAGAGATACAGAAGGAAGCTGTGTCATGTGGAAGGTTGGAAAGTTGGACACAGATGATGTGTGCACCTCCAGGCTTGGACAATAAAATGTTTGCCCCTAGTGTGCCACTGACCCTCTTATCTGCAGACATAAGCAGAGTATCTAATTAAGGTCTTTGTCCCCACCCCCAAAAATAATGGAGCCCCATCAGGGGTTCCTAATCTGGGGTCTGTGGAACTTTATGGAATCTGCAGATGGAATTCAGGGGTCTAAAAGTTGAATGGGGGGCTATAACATCTTTATTTTTATTAAACTTCCAACTCAAATTCAGCATTTCCTTCAATTATGAACGGAGACAACAGACCAGTAGAATTTACCAGTACTTGTGACATTTTTTTCCTGTTTTACTTCGGTTACAGATTTCTTTAAAAAATGTTTTTAATTCCAGTTAGGTAACATCACAGCATAATATCAGTTTCAGGTGTACAATATAGTAATCAAGACTTCCATACATCACCCTGTGCTCATCACAAGTGCACTGCTCAATTCCCATCACCTGTTTCACCCATCCCCCCCCACCCCACCCCTCTGGTAACTTGTGACTTTATCATCCATAGATATCACAGATGTTTTCACAGCACATTTTATTAGCTGCCCATCTTAAGATAGCACTTCATCAAAGTAACAGCAGTTATTAGACCCACCATGAGACCTTGCCACTGAATGTATTAGTAAAGAAGCACATGTTTATTATATCACTGATTTTTAATATATTTTGATATCTGCATTTCTTTTATTTTTAAAATTTATTTGAGAGAGAGACAGAGAAGGAGCATGAGTGGAGAAGAGGGAGAGAGAGAGAGAGAGAGAGAGAGAGAGAGAGAGAGAGAGAGAGAGAGAGAGAGAATATCCCAAGCAGGCTCCTCACCAGCAGTTCAGAGCCCGATGTGGGGATTGAACCCACGAACCATGAGATCATGACCTGAGCTGAAGTTGGACACTTAACCGACTGAGCCACCCACGCGCCCCGATATCTGCATTTCAAAAAAATTGGTTTCTTTTGTAATTCTGTGTATTTTTGTTTTCACTTAAAAAATGTCACTCTGAGAAGGGATCCATAGATTTCATCAGACTGCTAAAGGGTTCCGTGCCACAATGCCCTAGATGGAAAGAGTATGGGTTCCTGAATGACCCACTCCCCTTCTCTATCCCACATGGAATCACATTGGATTGTGTAATGACTGAAATATACATTGTTATCACCTCGAGCCATGGGGATTGGGGGGTGGGGGGTGGGTGTTAGTTTCAGCAGTTAAGCCCACTCTGCACTAATGTATAACTGAAATCTGGCTTCAGGCCCTGACAATTGAGTATGAATATAACTAGATTCCATATACTGAAGAGAAGGGCACTGGCAGTGATGTGCTGATAAACTGATCTAAGAACAAAAAACAAAACAAAACAAAAAACCCATCCAGCATGGCTGATTTCAAGCTACCAACAAGGCATCACTGAACTCTGAGTAAGGAGGGGATGCCCAGATTCAGCCAGTCAGTGTGAGCCAGCTCCAGAACACCACTGGGACTCCTCTCCCATGACAGATCCTAGAAAGGTGTCTTGCTTTGTCTTCCCTTGGTTTGAGGGGAGGGGTGTGTGTGTGTGTGTGTGTGTGTGTGTGTGTGTGTGTGTGGAATTTTGAGACTAGTTGTTAAAAGGCTCCTATGGAAACCATTGTGTCTGACTCTTTCATAATGAATAAAGAATACCTTAGATGCAGTAATTTGTGAATTCAAAATGCTGTTGAAAAGAATCTAATTAGTACTAATTATAATACTAGAGTGTCCCAACAAATTATAATGCCATTGCTTCTGTAGAGGCATTTTGTGTTTAAACACTTTAAACATTAATCCTCAGAACAAATGTGTGAGACAGGTATTATACGGCAGTGTCTGAAAGCCAATTATTTACTCTGGGAAGGCCTGGTACCCTAACTGATAGTAAAAACAAATTAGCATACGTGTAGGATTGGGAAATCCAAGAATTAAATCACCTTCATTTATGACCTCCTTTTATCTCACTGGCCATTACTGCTGGGCATTTTACACATGGGAAACTGAAGGCAGCCAGCGGGCACATCCAAAATCTTCAGAGAATCCAACTTCAGATTCGACAAGTCCTCAGGAGAGGATCATGCCTGTTTTTAAAATGTGAAAGCTCCATTTATGAGTCTTTTGAGCCTTGTTTCCCAAATATTAATATTTTCTTTAATAATGAAGAAGTTGCCTAAGGTACCATTTTATTTAAAATTAATTACAAGTGACCTACTATTCCTGCTTCTACATAAGCTCCACATTATGTTTTGCTAACATTTAGATGAATTTTAATTTCTGGACTATGCTATGTATAATCTTATCCACTGGAAGTACTCACTTCGAAAACTAGTCATTTAGAATTAAGATATGGAATCAAGGGTTTAGTAAATGTTTCAGTTTCTACCGAGAAATAAACTACCAGTTTAGCTCATTTAAAGTGGACAAGACACTATTCAAAGCCTATCAAGTCGGCACTCCTTTCCATTAAAGAAAAAGCTTTGTGGGGGCACCTGGATGGCTTAGTCAGTTAAGTGTAGGACTCTTGGTTTCGGCTCAGGTCATGATCTCGTGGTTCGTGGGTTCAAGTCCTGTATCAGGCTCTGCGCTGGCAGTGCGGAACCTCCTTGGGATTCTCTCTCTCTTCTCTCCGCCTCTCACTCTCTCTCTCAAAATAAATAAATAAACTTAAAACAAAAAAAAATTTTTTTAAGCTTTGTGGACAAGATCTGGAATTTCTGGAAGAACATTTGACATCCTATTACCTTTTTTCTGAGACATTCACTTGCCGGGCACATAGCAGACACTCAATAAATGTTTGTGTTTACAGTTCTTTTTATCATTATCATTTCTCAGACCAGGAGTTACCATTTTTAGTTAAGAATCACCATCCCAGTTGACAGGCACAGGTCTTAGCCATGCTCTATAATTCTTATTTAAGTAGCACGTTTCAATTAATGTCACTGATTAATTACTTTCCAACAAAAACATTTTAAATATTTACACTCCAGATATTACACATTTGCTATTATTGCTAATAAAATTTATCTTCATTCCAACTCCAAGCCTGTGTCTGTTTTGCTCAGGCATATCAGGCATATTTGCTTCAGGCATATCTATCTAACTCATTCAAGCATGACTTACATAGGAAATAATTTTTTAAACAAACATGTTTAATCCAAACTGGGCGGGGGGAACCCTCTGAATTCTTGGGAGCTAATTATAGAAATTGTCACTTGCCCTGTGTGAGCCCCAGAAGTAATGGCACATGTCCACTACTAACAGTGCCCTTTTTGAAAGAATAGCCACAATTTCCCTTCGTTTCTGAGTTGACCCCTGCTCATCTGTCCAGGACCCAACCCAGCCCCATGTCAGCAGCTCCTCATGCCGATCTGCAATCTGCTCCTCTCCCAGGTCGACTGGGAGTGTTGGTAGCAGATAGTCCAGCTACATTTTCCAACAGATGTCCCAACAGACTTCAAAAACATAGCAGTCATATTGCTCTTTCCTAAAGACTGGAGACAAGAATCATTTTTTATATCTTCTATTTCCCTTCTCATCATGTTCATGTTTCCCTCTGCTTTAGCAAATGGAACATATTTATAAAAGCCGTCTCAACATCCTTGTCTTCTGATTTCATCATGTCTACAATTCCGAAGTCAGTTTCTATTGATGGATTTTTTTCCCTTAGAGTTATGGATATTTTTATTTGCCTGGTAATTCTTGATTGGATGCTGGATATTGTGAATTTTGCATTGTTGAATGTGTATTTTTTCCAATAAAACAACTATGACAAATTCTTTATTCATCAACCAACCCTTACAGAAAATATGAGAACTCACATTGCATGAAACAGAGTCACTGAGATGAATAAAGGAATCCTTAGTGATCACCTATTCCTTAGTCAACTTTCAAGTTCCCACACTGAGATGATACCAATACAGACACCAACACAGAAAAATACTTCAATTGGAGTTCTCATCAGAAGACTCCAACTAGAAACAACTATGTATCTCTATGCTTTTTTTTTTAAGTTTTTATTTTAATTCATTAGTTAACATACAGTGTTATATTAGTTTCAGGTGCACAATACAGTGATTCAACAATTCCATACTTTACTGGTGCTCATCATGACAAGTGTAACTCCTTAATCCCCATCACCTATTTAATCCATCCTTCCTCCCCGCCCCCACTCTGGTAACCATCAGTCTGTTCTGTATAATTAAGAGTCTGTTTCTTGATTTCTTTCTCTCTCTCTTTTTCCTCTTTTGCTCACTTGTTTTATGAATGTGTATTTTTTTTTGTATTTTTATAAAGAATGTTGAACTTTGTTTAGGCATGCAGTTAAGTTACTTAGGATCAGTTTGATCCTTCTGAGGTTTGCTTTTACATTTATTATTAAAGCAGGTCCAAATCAGTCTTGCAGGGTAACTTCTGCTCGCTACTACTGAAGACTCTGAACCCTATGCATCTTCCTATTTTTGTGGGACTTCTGTGAGTCACATATTAAGGTTTTTGGATTGACCTTTTAATTTTTTTAAGTTTATTTATTTATTTTGAGAGAGAGAGAGAGACCATGGGAGGGGCAGAAAGAGAGGGAGAGAGAGAATCCCAAGCAGGCTCCACATTGTCAGGACAGAGCCTGATGTGAGGCTTAAGCCCACAAATTGTGAGACCATGACCTGAGCCAAAATCAAGAGTCAGATGCTTAACTGACTGAGCCACCCAGGCACCCAGACCCTTTAAGTATTTTTTTTTAATATTGTCATCATTTGATCTTTTTGTTCTATTTTCTGCAAGATTCCCTCAACTTTTTTTTCCAAAGCACCATCTGGGTTTTTAAAAATTCTGATCATCAGATTTGTAATTTCCAAGAGCTATTTCTTATATATATATATATATATATATATATATATTTCTTATATATATATATATCTTATATATATATTCATATAATATATATATAAATATATATATATAAGAAATATATATATTTATATATATATAAAAAAATATATATATATTTTTTATATATATATATCTTATATATATATTTTCTTATATATATAAGAATATATATATATATAAGAAATATATATATATATTTCATTTCTTCATTGCATCCTAAACTTGTTTTGTAAACTCAACACTTACCTTATTTTTTAGGATATTCGTTGAAATTTTTAAATTTTTTCAACTTTCATTCATTTATTAAGCAAATAATTATTGATAATAAACTATATACCAGATGTTGATGCATTTGCTGAGAATAGAGCAGTGAATGAAAACAGAGGCCCTGATTTCAGGGAGCTTACATTGTAGTGATGGCAGGCAAGCAATAAAAAATTAACAAATAAATGTATCATACGTCTGTTAGTAATAAGCACTGTGCGGAATCCCCTCCCATCAAACTCTTCTCCCTCTTGCTCACTACACTCCAGTCATTCCACCTGTTCTTCAGGACCTTCAAGTTCCTTCTCCTCCATCCCCTTCTATATACCATTCTCTCTACTCAAAACATTCTCCCCCTGGTTCTTCACGTGGATAGTAACTTATTACCCTCCTGAGCACCATATCTTAAGCATATCTCATCTCCTTGCCCTATCAGTGCCATTAGTTTTCTGTCCCAGTACCCTTTTAATTCCCTTCATGATATTTATCAAAACTCATAATGTTGGTTATCTGTCTAATAGCCATTCATGCTTATTCCTTGGTAACTGAACCTGATTTTGTTCAGGTATCCAAGATCCTCCCTATAGCCATGTGCTTCAGAGAAGTTTGACTCTAGCCCTGGTCCACGGGTGAATCTGGATGAGTCTAACCAAATCATGATAATTCCATACACTTGTCAGTGATGGCTTAGGAAGGATTGTGTGACCCAAATTCTGATCAGTGGAATATACAGAGGAGTCTCCTAGTAAGCCATCTGGGAAAGGTTTGCTCATATAAAGAAATTCACAGAATAGATAGTCCTCCTTTTAGTCTCTTGATTTACCTAAGAATGTGATACTTTCTGATGCTCTGATCATCTTTTAACCATAAGAAGAACTAGTGCACAGAGAGTAGAAAGATACAAACAAGCTGACTTTTGGTGATACCACTGATCCACTAAATTAGTATGTTGTCATTCTTTATGTTTCCATGAGCTCTTAAGGCATCTACTAGATAATGAGTCTCAAACACCAGAGAGACGTCAATATAAGGACCAATGTATTAAATAATACTTACTTGTAAAACAAGAGTAAATGAGAAAAGAGAACATAATACTTATATACTCTGACATAGTAAAATAATAAAATAAAATTGGAGGAGAATTTGGATAGCATATACAAAAACTGTGTTACTACTTCTTAAAACAATTTGTTCAATCGTTTTCTACGATCATAACTGGTGGTGGTAGTATTTGTGTTGTCTGAGGTTATTGTTTGTATTAGGGGGAATGCATCAAATGAGAATTTGGGGATATTTAGTTCTATAATCTTGTGATAGAATTGAGAACCAAGGAAAAAAATAGATAGAAAGATAATGTAGAAAACACTTTTTCCTAGTTCTATTCACTAAATAGGCACAGAAACAATGGCCAACCTGTCATTGCAATGAGCTTTCCTAGGCCCAAACTGTCATCTTGAAATACCATTTCCCACTAAAATAAATCAGGCTTCTTATAGATATTGCATATTCCAGGTACAGGGTAGGATATAAACAGGATGAGCTTAGAACATCTTGATCTACCAGATGGCAAGGAAGCTATTAAATACTACTAGGGTAATTTCAAAAGGATTCAGGAGCCAACTTGAAGAGGTTTTCATTCCCAATGATGGGAAATTCAAGCTTCAATAAGGATAAGAATTACAATGGAATTCATGAGTTCACAATAATATATATTTTTTTACTTTAGAGAGAGCAGGGGGGAGAGAGGCAGAGGGAGAGAGAGAGTCTTAAGGAGCCTCCACACTCAGCACAGAGCCTGGTGCAGGGCTCAATCCTAAAATCCTGAGATCATAACCTGAGCTGAAATTAATATTTTTCTAAATTAATTGATCACTGGGGTGCCCGGGAGGCTCAGTCGGTTGAGTGTCCAACTCTTGGTTTCAGCTCAGGTAATGATCCCAAGGTCATGAAATCAAGCCTTGCGACAGGATCTGGGCTGACAGTATGAAGCCTGCTTAAGATTCTCTCTCCCTCTGTCTCTCTCTCCTGCTCTCTCTATCTCTCTCCTCAAATAAATAAAATGAAAAATTTTTTTAAATAAATTAATTGATCATCTTTGGGGAATGACAGGAAAACAATAAATTATCTTGAAAATGGTAAATAAAAGGGATTAAGTTTTTATCCTGCCTTTCCTATACAAACTATAACAAGGGGTAACAAAACTGTAAATTACAAAAAGTACCATTCTATAAAATGATTCCAGCTAATAGATGAGAACAAAATGACATAATTAGCATATAACAATTTTTCATACCCCAGTGAATTCATGGGTTCTGGCAATGAGCATCAATGGTTGTTAGCATCACAAGAAGAGACAACCAGATGTTATATACCTCCAAATGAAGACCACAGCACAACCCATAGTCTTGACAAAAGTCTTTACTCTGAGTCTGATCAAGTCTCACTATCACTCTGTCAATGTGTACAAAATCTAGAAGAAACGTGTCGACCTGCACCAGGAGCAAATTCCAGACCGTAGAAAACTCTACATTTCAAATAGCCTGGATCCTCCTACACATAATTTGCAAGTAAAAAAGTTATAAGGGAAACCTGTAGATTAAAAGAGATATTTTTTAAGTGGCCAGGACTAAACTATAGAGTTTAAAAAGGCATTGTGGGGTGATAAAACTGTAAGGAAATGTAAGGAAGTCATTACTCTAAAGTCTAGGATTAGTGGTGTGGTACATAGTCTATTATGGAAGTAACTCTCTGATGAAGCACAACTCACGTTATTCATGACTTTGTGGAGTCCCCTCCTCTTTAATCTGGGCTAGTCCCAAAACTTGCCTTAACCAATAGAATGTAGCAGAGTAATCCCATGTCATTCCAGTCCAAAGCCTTAAGAAGCTCTGGCAGCTTCTAGAAGCCGTAGCACTCTTGAAAACCCTGACCCACCATTTAAAAGGCTCAGTACCTTAGTGGACCTGGGTGGCTCAGTTGGTTAAGAGTCCGGCTTCAGCTCAGGTCATGATCTTGCGGTTTGTGACTTCGAGCCCCACATCAGGCTCTGTGCTGACAGCTTGCTCAGAGCCTGGAGCCTGCTTTAGATTATGTTTCCCTTTCTTTCTGCCCCTCCCCCGCTCACACTCTGTCTCTGTCTTTCTCAAAAATAAATATTACCAAAAAAAACAAAAACACAAAAAAAACCCCACCTCAGTACCCTACAGGACAGACCATGTAGAAAGGCCACCTAGAGAGAAAGAAAGCCTTCCCATTTGAGTCTGGCCACCAGCCCATCCACCAACTGAATGCAGCCACAGGAATGACCACTTGTAAAATATAAGATGTACAACCACCCAGTTGAAGCCAGGGCAGATAGCAGAAGTATGAGCAAATTAACCGTTGTTTAAAGAGCCAGTATCTCTTGGGGGTAGTTTGTTAGGCAGCAATAGAGAACTGAAAATAGTGGTCACTGTGGGAGAAAACAAAGTGATTTAGGATTTGGATGGAGTATGTGGAAGCCTCTGGAACGGCTAGTGAAGTCCTTTCCATTTCTTGACCTAGGTGATGGCTACATGGATACTTTGCCTTAAAGTGATTCACTATGCTATACATTTGTTTTGTGTGATTTTCTGAGCTTGTGTTTTATGTTAAAATAAAATAAAATAAATAAAATAAAAAAATAAATAGTTTAAAAGAAAAAAGAAAATCCAAATCCACATGTTTTGGCACAAAGATATTTACTCTTCTTCCAAAATTCCTTCAGACTATGGACTTTCTAAAAATTGCTTAGGAGCTCCTAGTTAAAACTATTAATATATTCTTATCCTACAGACATAAACATCTAAATAATAGCAAGCACAGAAATATAAATTTCTTTGGGTCCCAGACCTTGCAATTTGCAAAACTGAATTAATTGCTTTCATATCTCTAAATCTTTTCTCCTCGGAGTGAGAAAAACTATGTATACAAAACTATGTATACTATGTATACAAAAAAGAAGAAGAAGAAGAAGAAGAAGAAGAAGAAGAAGAAGAAGAAGCACTTTTATAAGCTGGCCTGCACTTTCTTATTGGCAGCAACTTGCTAGTCTCTTTTTAAAATGAATTTTCCAGTTTCAAAGGAGAAAATCTGTATTGCATTTGTGTGTGTGTGTGTGTGTGTGTGTGTGTGTGTGTGTGTTTTAGTTTGGAACTGTCAGAACTTTAGCCCTTGTGTCCTATGTTTTTCTAAAGTGCTTTAAACAGACTGTAGCATATGAATTCTGTTTTTTATTCTTTTGTATTTACTTCTGACTTCATTTTACATTTACCAGTGCACATTGCTGCATGTACCTTTCTTCTTAGAATGATGTCACCTAGCTTTGCTGACAAAAAAAAATTAAATTAAATTAAAATATCTGGGGCACCTGGGTGGCTCAGTTAGTTGAACATCCAACTCTTGATTTTGGCTCAGGTCATGATCTCACCATTTGTCAGGATCTGCCCTGACAGCGCGGAACCAGTTTGGGATTCTCTCTCTCTCTACCTCTGTCCCTCCTCCTCATGAGTATCCATGCTCTCAAACTAAACATTTTTTTAATTAAAAAAAAATAAAACCATAAAATACCTAGGAATAAATTTAACCAAAGAGGTGAAAAATCTATACACTGAAAACTATAGAACGATTATGAAAGAAACTGAAGAAGACACAAAAAAAGGAAAAAGATTCCATGCTCCTGGATAGGAAGAACAAATATTGTTAAAATGTCGATACTACCCAAAGCAATCTACATATTCAATGCAATCCCTATCAAAGTAACACCAGCATTCTTCACAGAGCTAGAACAAATAATCCTAAAATTGGTATGGAACCAGAAAAGACCCCGAATAGCCAAAGCGATCTTGAAAAACAAAACCAAAGCAGGAGGCATCACAATCTCATACTTCAAGCTATACTACAAAGCTGTCATCAGTATGGTTCTGGCACAAGAACAGACACATCAATGGAACAGAATAGAGAACCCAGAAATGGGCCCACAAACATATGGCCAACTAATCTTTGACAAAGCAGAAAAGAATATCCAATGGAATAAAGACAGTCTCTTTAGCAAGTGGTGCTGGGAAAACTGGACAGCAACATGCATAAGAATGAACCTGGACCACTTTCTTACACCAGACACAAAAATAAACTCAAAATGGATGAAAGACCTCAATATAAGACAGGAAGCCATCAAAATCCTCGAGGAGAAAGCAGGCAAAAACCTCTTTGACCTTGGCCGCAGCAACTTCTTACTCAACACATCTCCAGAGGCAAGGGAAACAAAAGCAAAAATGAACTACTGGGACCTCGTCAAAATAACAAGCTTCTGCACAGCGAAGGAAACAATCGGCAAAACTAAAAGGCAACCGACAGAATGGGAGAAAATATTTGCAAACGACATATCAGATAAAGGGTTAGTATCCAAAATCTATAAAGAACTTATCGAACTCAACACCCCAAAAACAAATAATCCAGTGAAGAAATGGGCAAAAGACATGAATAGACACTTCTCCAAAGAAGACATCCAGATGGCCAATTGACACGTGAAAAAATGCTCCACATCACTCATCATCAGGGAAATACAAATTAAAACCACAATGAGATACCACCTGACACCTGTCAGAATGGCTAACATTAACAACTCAGGCAACAACAGATGTTGGCGAGGATGCGGAGAAAGAGGATCTCTTTTGCATTGTTGGTGGGAATGCAAGCTGGTGCAGTCATTCTGGCAAACAGTATGGAGATTCCTCAAAAACTAAAAATAGAACTACCGTACGACCCAGCAATTGCCCTACTAGGCATTTATCCAAGGAATACAGGTGTGCTGTTTCGAAGGGACACATGCACCCCCATGTTTATAGCAGCACTATCAACAATAGCCAAAGTATGGAAAAAGCCCAAATGTCCATCGATGGATGAATGGATAAAGAAGATGTGATATATATACATACAATGGAGTATTACTCGGCAATCAAAAAGAATGAAATCTTGCCATTTGCAACTACATGGATGGAACTGGAGGGGATTATGCTAAGTGAAATTAGTCAGAGAAAGACAAAAATCATATGACTTCACTCATATGAGGACTTTAAGAGACAAAACAGATGAACATAAGGGAAGGGAAACAAAAATAGTATAAAAACAGGGAGTGGGGGCGCCTGGGTGGCTCAGTCGGTTAAGCGTCCGACTTCGGCTCAGGTCATGATCTCATGGTCCGTGAGTTCGAGCCCCTCATCGGGCTCTGTGCTGACAGCTCAGAGCCTGGAGCCTGTTTCAGATTCTGTGTCTCCCTCTCTCTGACCCTCCCCTGTTCATGCTCTGTCTCTCCCTGTCTCAAAAATAAATAAAATGTTAAAAAAAAATTTAAAAAAAAAAAACAGGGAGGGGGACAAAACAGAAGAGACTCATAAATATGGAGAACAAACTGAGGGTTAATGGAGGGAGTGTGGGAGGGGGGATGGGCTAAATGGGTAAGGGGCACTAAGGAATCTACTCCTGAAATCATTGTTGCACTATATGCTAACTAATTTGGATGTAAATTTTAAAAAATAAATAAATAAATAAATAAATAAATAAATAAATAAATAATCTGATTAGGAGATTAAAATTCACTGCCATAATTCACACTGGGTATTTTGTGAAATTTTCACGGTACATTTATTTTAATTGGATTAGAAACCATTACAAATTGAGCTCTTGCTGTTGCACTTTCTACCTGGGAACCCAGTTCAGAATTTCCCAAAGATTACAATAGAGTACAACTACAATCAATCAGTTCAGTAGTCCAGCAAAAATAAATAAAACAATAAAAAGAATCACCATTGTCATTTTAGTAATTACCATTACTACAGCACCATTGATGGTGTAGTTCTCTCACTGCCAGTGTCCATAGAAAAAAAGAAATGTTTCATTGAGACCAGATCTTGATTCAGTGTCTGACTCTATGAGGTTCATCAAGGCATGAATTGGAGCCCAGGAGGGAAGGTCACTGTTTCTTCCACAAAAATAGGAGAATATGTTAATTTGTCTCAGTCTAGTGTTTATTTTTGATGATTTTAAGAAACTCTCAATTCATACTAAAGAAATACTAAAGGTAGTAGAAAGTTATTGTTGCCACTAGAAATTACCAATTGGCAATAGTTTTCCTAATTAGAAACTCCTTCTAGCTTTGTCAGTAGTTTGGCATGCATTTGGCATGATTTTTTGTCAAAATATAATGTGATCAGCATATGTTTTTGTGTTATTTACACTGGGCACCCTCTCCTTCTTCCTCCCATCCCTGCTATTCCCACCTGGGTAGCTGTAATTCCTCACTTCCCAGGAGAATCCATTCCCTTCTACAAATTAAGAACTAACACTGATACTAATGGCAGAATCTTTACTGACTTCCTACTTTCTTCTGATTAATTTTTCTTAAAGGGAGTCAACAAGGCAGCACTTAGTGTGATGGTTATGACATTTGGGGCACAAGTACTAGAGACAATCAGAGTAAGATGTGTCTGTGGAATACAGTAACACAGATAACACTGGCTTAAATAAGATAGAACTTTATTTCTCTCTTATGAAGGCTCAGTGCTGGTATGGAGGTTCTACCACGTGAACCTAGGCTCCTTCTGTCCACTGACTCCATGCTGCATGAACTCCTTCTTAAAAAGGACACCTCATAGTGAAAGACACTGTTCCAGCCACCATCACCATCTAGCCAATAGTATGAAGGAAAGGACACAGAAGGGCACACTCTTTCTCTTTAAAGTTACTTTCTGAAAAGAGCATACAACATATCTACCTATACCCCTTACCAAAACTCAGTTACATGACCACATCTAGTTGAAAAGACGCCTGGGAAATATTTTTACTCTGGAAGTTCACGTGGCCAGCTAACATTTAGAAGTTCTAAAGAACTTCTAGAAGTTTTTTTTTAAGTCTATTTATTTTGAGAGAGAGAGAGAGAGAGAGCACATGCTCATGGGCAGGGGAGATGCAGAGAGAGAGGAAGAGAGAGAGAATCCTAAGCAGGCTCTGCACTGTTAGTGGGGGGAGCCCAATGTGGGGCTGGACATGGTGCTCCACGTGGGGCTCCATGCGGAGCTCGAACTCACGAACCATAAGATCATGACCTGAGCCCAAATCAAGAGCCAGTCGCTTAACCAACCGAGTCACCCAGGCACCCTATAGAGGTTCTATTATTTTTAAAAGTAAGGAAGGGGCACCTGCCTGGCTCAGCTGGAGGAGCATGCGACTCTTGATCTCAGAGTCATGAGTTCAAGCCCAACATTGGGTGTAGAGATTACTTAAGTAAATAAAAACTAAAAAAAAAAAAGGGGGGGGAAGAATGATATTGGGGGATAACCAGTACTCTCTACCACCCCTACTCAAAGAGGATTTAGTATATTACACAACAAAAAGTACACACGAGTAGGACAGAGAGGCGATCAGCAAGGTGTGCCCGGGCTCTAGCTTCTCTTCTCTGAGACTACGTTGGCCTGGCAGTGCTCCAATGGTGGCTATGTCTTTGAGCTAGCTCCCTTCCTACTTAGTTCCAGGCATCACATTCAAACGCAACAAAGTCCAAAAGAAGAAGGAAAGGAAGAATATGTCTCAACCCTTTGTCTCCTTTTAAAAAGGGAAGAAAACTTTCTTAGAAACAGCCAGTAAACCTCCCTTCAAGCCTCACTGGCCACACTGCATCAGAATCCCATGCCGCATATAATCACTGGCAAGGAGAACACAGCACCGTGATAGGCACGGGCCAATCTGCACCCACCCCTCAAAAGCCGTAAGTGGGGCAAGCCTCGCTGGGACACATGGCTTTACAGAGGGGACATTCAGTCCCCAAATAAAAGTGCGGTTCTGTTTGAAAGAGGAATGGGGAAAAGATGTTGGGTTGATGTCTAATTGTGCCTACCCATGCTCCATATCCTAATTACCCATGACAATATACTGCCATTTCTAGCGAGATAAACTGGACTCTCAGATTACACTGTCATAATATCCATATAAATCAGACCAGTTCTTATGCCCGTCTCCTACCCACAAATTATGACTGAAGAACAGGCAAATGTGTAGACTAGTACTATATACATCTAGATTAAGTAGACTACAAACATGTACAGTTCTCCCTATCTTCCATTCATCCTGTCTGTGGAGACATCACTCCAGACACTGTTCTGAGCATAAATTTCATATACTGCCACCCATGTGAACCCTTACGGTACAAGTATGAGAAAATCCCCCTATGAGAAATACAAGTTGTTTTTAAGCTGAAACTCGTTTTCTTTATAAGCATCAGATCACCGATAAGCATTTCACTGGAAGCCATTGGGCCCTTACGGGTTAACTGGGACTCATTCTGCAGTAAGTCTAGGAAAAGAACGGTTTTCCTGCCACTTGCTGCTACCAGGCCTCCACGTGTCTGCCAGTCCCCACCGAGACCCGTGTCTCCCACAATTCTCAGCTGTGGCACTGATTTTCCAGTACTTATTCTGACTCTACGCAAGGATTTAGGAGGGAGTTTTCAGGTTCTTTTTTGTTTTGTTTTGTTTTGATTCATTAACAATCCAGTGGCAATTTTTAAAAGGAAATATAATTATTTCTCAAACAGGAAGGCATTGTGTGTTTTGAAGCTATAGCTCATTTTTGCATATCAAAGTTTAAAAAGTAAAAGGAAACGTGGCATAAAGAGAGCAAAGTGCCCTAAGTTGATCACCGGTGCCTGGATAATTTATGAGCTTTCTTTCTCATTGAAAGAAGACCCTTTTAAGTCAGTGCTAAAAGCAACACTGAGGGCTAACAGATAACAAACACTGTCCCTATGATTACAACCTGGTCTTAGAATTATTTATTAATTGAAACATCGTATCAAGTGAAATTACTGAAAGTTTCCAGAAGCAATCCTAAAAATGTATTCTGTGCCAGGAAACATGAGTGTGGTAATAATTTTCAAAGCATCTTTAGAAATGAAGTAACTCCTCAATACTTCTGATATCCCTTCGCCTGGAAATTCACTAAATCCTAAGAAATAATGTATTTTCAAAACAACCATGTGATGAGCATCACTGTTAACACAAAGTTTCGATGCACACAAACTGAACGGCAGCTGTTAAATGATTTGTCTAAAAGCAAATGCTGATTCAGACTCATTAGCATACCAGAAGTAAGCTGCTTATAACACATACAAGATTAAGTTAACAAAACTGACTCCAAATATACTGACTAGTTATTCTCCATATGTTAGCAAAGTTTATCAAGCTTGAAGGAAAGTTATTGAATCAGCTACAGGGGCTTTCAAATCTATAATATTTCACTGGCAGCTCCTTTCTGAAAAATAGGTCATAAAATTGTATTTAAACCTTACTGTCATATTTTCGATTGTTCTGCTTATAATTAAATCAAAACTTGAGAATATTTATGGGCTAAAGGATGGGCAAATCAGAGAAGATAGGGCCATATATATACATATATATATATATATACACATATATACGTATATATACATACATACATGTATACATGTATATATGTATATATACGTATATATACATATATACATGTGTGTATATATGTAAATATACATACATACATATACACACATGTGTATGTGTATATACACACATATATGTGTGTATATGTGTGTATATACACATACATATATGTGTATGCATACATATACACACATATGTGTGTGTATATATATATATACACATATATATAATTTTTTTACAGGGATCTGAGGCTTCAAAACCATCAGGAAATCACAGCCTCATGACCTTCATGTGCTCATGCACTAACAATTCACAACACCATGCATTTTTCCAATGCTCTTTTCTCTTTTGGCAAGACTAGTATTCTCAAATGAGGCAACGTCTCATTTTCTCTGGAGGTATTCTAACTTTAACTCTTCTCTTCCCTCTGCCCATACATAACTTGAAAGTGTCCTCCCAAAGAATAAGGAGATAAAATTGAACAAGACTTGTGGATGTAATGACTGTCACACACTCTGCTATAGTTTTATGCATTCAGAACATATTCATTACAAGTCCTTTCTGTGCACTAGCCGTCTCATACTTTTGTGAGGGTAATAATTTAATTTCACAATAAAATAAAAGGGTAACACATTTTCTTTTCACATGAATACAAGGCTTGCACCAACTGTCATGACCATGAAGTCTTTAAGGACATTAATCCCTTACATTGCTGGACTTCCAATGATTACTGTAGATGGCCATGATTCAACTTTAGGTGTCTCTAAGCTTTGCGGTGAAAGGAAGTCTTATAAAATAAGTGGCATAAACATATTTTGCAAATAACTAAATGCAAACCCCTCCTCACTATGTTCTACTACATTGTTCTTTCAGTCCCTTACACACTGGTGAAAATAAGCACATGGCCAAATTTGTAAGACTAAGGCAGCCTTAGTTTAGCTGTTTAACTAATATAAATAAGCCATCCATCTTTCTCCCATTTTAAATAAACTACAGCAAAGGAATACTTGACCAAGATTTATCCCCTGACAGAATGGGCTGTCGATGATCCTCTCTGCCTCCACAAGCACCAGAGCAGGAATCTGGAAAGTCAATTACATGGCTCTCAAGTGCCCTGATTTGATATCCTTTTAAAATGATTTTAAATGTTGTGGTGACTGAAAACAAATATGGAATAAGGACACTAAATAAGTGTTTTCCTATCAGGAAAGTTCAGGGGGCCAGAAACAGAACTTAATCAGGAAGAACTTAACCATTTCTTTACAGAATTAGGGTAAAATGTACAGTTCAATACTTAGTTTAGAAGGTATTTCTAAAGCCAGAAAAATACTAAATTCACAAGATAACTAAATAGGTAGTGGTTGTGGGCAAGGTTTGCTGCAGAATAGAGAGATGGGGTCAAATACACCCAGGAGATAGAGTCACGATTTTCTGCAGTTTCCATTTAGTCTGGGTTTTTGTTTTGTTTTGTTTTCTAAAGTTTTTCGTTGCTGTTGTTGCGTTTGTGTATGTTGTTTTGTTTTTCTGCCTCAGACTCTCCAGTGAGTCACTTTGTCTGAAAGTCTCCCCAAATGAATTTCTCCCCATCTATTACTTTAGCTAACTGTTACAAAATATGCCAATGTTCCTCTTTTGTTCCCCCCCCCTCCTCCGTCTCCGGAGAGGGAAAGAAACCCTGTAACCTGGGAGCATAATGACACGGTCCTTTCTGCCTCTGATGAAATCATCCACAAGTGATCTGAAGTTCCAGTGAAGAGATGTGGCCGACGCCGCGTTTTACAAAAACAGGCCAATGTTACCCGGAGGGAAATTCTGCTGTATAGGCCGGGAATCCCCCGGGAAGTCTCCAGAAATGAGGGATATCCCCGTGGCTCTCTTTGGGCAAGTTCAGAAAGAGCCCAGAACTGAGGCGAGGGTGAGGTGTTTCTGGGCCAGGTGCTGATCAGACCCCAAGGCGGGCTGAGCGGAAAAAACGGGGTCGCGCCCCCACCCCTCGGCCTGCACCTGCCTCCCACCACCGTGCCGCGGCGCTTCCCAGAGCATCCCCCGCCGGCGGGCCCCCGGCCGCAGCGCAGCCCCTCCCGAGCCCAGGCGTGCGGCCCCGGAGCTGGGAGAGAGCTGGCCCCGCGAGGCGCCGTGCGCTCCCGAGGTCCCCACGCCCGCCGGTAGCGCGCCTCAGGTGGAGGGCGGGTCCGGCACCGGCTGGCGACGCGCCCTCTGGGGTCAGGGTCCGCGCGGCGGTGCAGTCCTCCCCCCCGCCCGGGCGGGCGCGCCGCCCCCGGCAAGCCCCCCGCGCGCGCGTACCTCGGATGTAGGTGCACTTGCCCTCGTCCAGCAGGCTGGAGGCCGAGCCGCCCATGGCCGCGGTGCGCGCGATGCACCCGGGGCGACGCTGACGGCTCCCGTGGGCGCCCGCTGCTCGCTCCTGGAGGTTGCTGCGACGGCGAACCCGGCTCTGCAGTTAAAGGACAAACTTCCTCCGAGAGGCGCCGCCTTCTGGGGCGCCTCCTCCAGGTCCGCGCGCGCCCTCTGAGGATCTGTGGGCTGGCCTGGGGGCTGTCTTCCCGCCCTGGCTTCGCTGGGGAGCTCCGAGGGGACGTCCAGTCTGGAAAGACTGCCCGCTCGTTCCTTCTCCTCGCCGGCCTTTGCTTCTTTCCCCGGGTTATGGGCAGCCGAGAAAACACCGTGGGGTAAGTGCACAATTTCCCTAGTGACTGGAAACCTCTGTGAGCTGGAACCTTCGCCACTCACATGTCACGAAGTGGAATTAAAGACGTTGCTTTGCACGCCCTTTGGTACTAGAAGCAGCAGTTCGCAAGCATCACCTAAGAACTTGTTAGAGATGCAAAATTTCAGCTCCCCCACCCCTGTGTACCCTCTAACACACACACACACACACACACACACACACACACACACACACACACACACACACCGCGCCCCGGGTTAGAAACTCCAGGAGTGGGCCCAGCAATCTGTGTTTTTCTCAGGGCATTCCAGGTAATTCTGAGGCCTACTAAGGTTTGAGAACCGACAGTAAACTGTACCTTCCTTCAGCCATGATGTTAGACCAAGGAGGGGGTGGTGAATGAAAGGAAAAAAAGAAAGAAATAGAAAACCAGGGAAAACCTAAGGCTGGGTCCTGCAATATGTTCCTAGTCCTGAAACTTCTGAAAACCCCATCAGAATCTGTTCCTACACCTTTAGGTCCAGTTCTTCCCCTCAGCAAACTGGAAATAGTTCATCAGAAAGGGCATCTAGTCTTTTCCCACAACCACTATTTAGCTTGGCAGCCTCTCCCAAATAAGACTCCACTGGGGCAGAAGGGTCACCATGCATTTCTTCCTATTCTTAGTAATCAGAGTTTCAGTGACTCCTATTGACTTAACCTCCAAGGTCGAGTGGCCTGTACACAGAAGAACCAGGCCTGAGCAGGACTCGGAGGCTCTGCCCTCAAAAGTTAATTAACTAGCATTTTAACACAAAGATTTCTCACACCTCACACCCAATCTCTCTCACCCTACACTCTAATCCTTCAATAAATCCTCTCCTTTCTGCTTTCAGAATATATCCAGTATCCAACCATTTCTCACCCCACCCCCACCCCCCCACTGCTGTGACACTCATCTTTTCTCACCTGGATGATTACAGTAGCCTCCTGACTGGTCCTCCTCCTTCAGAGAAAAAGCCCCAGTCTGTCGCTGACACCAGGCCCCCCCTTCCTCTCTGCCCTCACCTACCACCACTCTCCCCTTTGCTCTCTGGTTGGCCCCACTGGCCTTTTTGCTCTTCTAGGATACACCACCGTTGCATGTGCTCTTGGTTCGCCTGGGATGCTCTTCCCTCAGATTTTCACCTGGTTCACTCTCTAAGTCTCTCATTTTATTCAAATCTCTGCTTAAATGCTTAACACTTCAAAAGAAGCATTTTTTTTTACCCCATTTATACACCAGCCCTCATCTCTCTCCACTCCTTACTCCACTCCACTTCATTATTATTATTAATTTCACTTAGCATCATCTGATATGCTTCTTTATCTGTCCCCACTGAAACGGAAACTCCATAAGGTTGGGGATTTTCTTTGTTGATGTCGTTTCTTGTTTCTTTTATATGTATATTATTATTCATTTTTTTTCTTTAAGGGCGGGGATTTTTGCTCATGTTCTCTGATGTATCTCAAATGCCTAGAACAGCACCTGGCATATAGGTGTTCAATAAATAACCAGTGAATAAATGAATGAGTGAAATATATAATGTAGAATCTGGACTCAATGAAAGCTGTGAATCTCAATGAATAAATAGCATTTCCAGGTAACTACTCAATAATTTAAACTCTTCAATGTTCAACTTTTTTCTCAATATTTTAAGTTAGCTCTTAGAATTAAGTATATCTTCCCAGGGTAGTAATACCTTTTCTTGTATAAATAGCTATAATTGTGCATCAGAATGCTGTTATTGTTGTTGAAGAAAACTGATTTGGATCTTCTGCCAGAGTTTTGGCTTGTCACCTCTGGTTTGGGAACAATCTGAGAAAAGACTGATTATTCTCGTCTCTCCTTTGTTGCTCATTTGTAGCACTCACAGATGGAACAGGTAAGAGGAAGGATTTGTATGTGTGTAGTAGCAACAAGCTTTGTAATCACAGTCTCAGCCTCAAATCCTAGCCTGATAACTTAGTCGCCATGTGACCCTGTCAAAGTGCTTAACTTACTTGTTTCAGTCTCTCTATCTATTAGATGGAGCTAATAACACTTCCCTTATGTGCTGTCATCAAAATTACATCTGATCAGGTCTGTGAAACACTTAACATATTCCCAGGAACATAGTAAGTGTTCAATAAATGGAAGCTAGGATTGTTATTATCAGTAACAACAAGAGTGGTCAAGGCAGCAAGTCTTTAGAGAAAGTGGAATTTTAATTAGACCTTGCAAATCATTGATATTACATTAAGAAAGAACTTCTGTTCCCATTTTTTTCCCCAAACAAATAAAGCTCCTTTTCCCCAACCAGTTTACAGGAAAAAATAAGGAATTCATTATTTTAGTTACAGTATTTAATATTTGCAAATCCTATGTGGGCACCATTTTATTAATCACACACTAAAAATGAGTCTCCAAGCAATTCAATAACTTTATGAAGCAGAGTCAACTTCATACGATTCAAATCAGCTAGTTTAGAAAATTTCCTATGCAATGTTAGTTTTTGTACTACATTAATGTATTTTGTATTAAAATACTCTTTTTATTTAAAAAAATTTTTTAAGTTTTATTTAGTTATTTTGAGAGAGAGAGAGAGAGAGAGAGAGAATGAGCAGAGGAGGGGCAGAGAGAGGGAGAGAGAGAATCCCAAGTAAGCTCCGTGCAGTCAACATAGAGCCTAATACAGGCCTTGAAGTCACGAACCGTGAGATCATGACCTGAGCCTAAATCAAGAGTTGGATGCTTAACCAACCGAGCCACCCAGGTGCCCCTGTATTAAGATACTCTTAAGACCACTGCTTTCAGGTCAAGAGCACATATTAAAATGATTACCCTTGAAACATCTTAATTGAGATATAATTCACATACCATAAAATTCACCCAGTTAGATTACCTTTTTCAAAGGAGCAAATTAGATTAATAGACATTTAGTACCTTTATTTATTTATTTAAAAACATTTTTTTTATGTTCATTCATTTTTGAAAGACAGAGAGACAGCACACAAGCAGGGGTGGGGCAGAGAGAGAGGGGGACACAGAATCTGAGGCAGGCTCCAGGCTCTGAGCTGTTAGCACAGAGCCCAACGCGGGGCTCAAAGTCACGAACCATGAGATCATAACCTGAGCCAAAGTTGGACGCTCAACTGACTGAGCCACCCAGGTGCCCCAACATTTAGTACCTTTAAAATGTGCATGTGTTCGGGGATTCTCTTACATGTCCTAGAACTATGAATCCCTTGTTTGCCATGTTCTCATTTGAGTAAGTGACATCTCTCTATGTGGGCATTTAACTGCCTGCACAACAGGGACAATCTCACACTTCTCTGCATTTCCCCAGGGAGCCTGTACTGCTGTGTAATGTAGGGGCAGGAGCTCTGTAATTACTTGATTGTATGAGAAGTACACATGGTAGGTCGTACAAGTTATCTAGCTTCATCTTTGCAAAAACTGATTGAAGTAGGCACGTTATTATCACCATTTTAAACACGAGAGAATCAAGGTTAGGAAGTTTAAGAAATCTGGGGTGTCTGGGTGGCTCAGTTGGTTAAGCGTCAGACTTTGGCTCCGGTCCCGATCTTGTGGTGTGTGAGTTCCAGCCCCGCATCAGGCTCTGCACTGGCAGTGCAGAGCCTGCCTGGGATTTTTCTCTCTCTCCCCCTCTCTCTGCCCCTTCCCCACTCTCTCTCTCAAAATAAATACACTTAATTTAAAAAAAGAACTTTAAGGAATATAGCAAAGGTCTTCTGTCACCTGGATTTATCAAACTCCAGAATTCACCCACTTAACTGCTGTACTACCACTTTTATATTAAATCTTTTGTTTATTTACATAAATAATCCAGGTCTTACTATAAAAAATTAGAAACTATTGACAAAAAGAAAAAAGGGGGGAAAAGCATGCAAATCCCAACATCAAAATCTTTAGGTAACCCCAATCACCATTTTGGTATAGATTCCTACAGATTTACACAACATAAGTGCAACTCTAATTTATAATTATATAAAAACTTACTTATAGTTACTTAATAACCAAAATGAGGTGATGCTCTTCATATATTCTATAACCTGTGTTGTAATTTTTCATTTGGAGTATTTCCATTTAAATAAATGTCTAGATCTAGGTCAATAACAGTTCATTGTATAAATGTAACTTAAATCACCTGTCTAGCAGCTATGTATGCGTGCTTGTTTCCCTACTTCTCAGTCACATTGGGTATTTTCATATCTTTTTTTAATTATCATCATTATTTTCATTAGTCATTTAAAAAAATTTTTTTAAATATTTATTTATTTTTGACAGAGTGAGAGAGACAGAGCATGAGCAGAGGAGGGGCAGAGAGAGAGGGAGACACAGAATCCAAAGCAGGCTCCAGGCTCCGAGCTGTCAGCACAGAGCCCGACGCAGGGGGCCGAAGGTCATAGGACCTCAATAGACATTTTCCAAAGAAAATATATAGATGGCCAACAGACACATGAAAAGGTGTTCAGCATTACTCATTACCAGGGAAATGCAGATCAAAAGCGCAATGATATATCAGCTCATACCAGTCAGAATGGCTAGTATCAAAAAGACAAAACAAGTGATGGTGAGGATGTGGAGAAAAGGGAACTCTCACGAACTGTTGGTGGGAATGTACAAACCATGAGCCGAAGTCGGATGCTTAACCGACTGAGCCACCCGGGTACCCCTCATTAATCATTTAAATATTTGGTAATTTAGGAGCCAAAATAAGTATCACATCCTGTGATTTAATTATGAAATGCTTAAAGAGAAAGATTCATTGTTTTTCCATGGACTTTCTGGCTATACAGGTTATTCTGATACTTTTCTGTTTTTCTGTTGATTTTTTAAAATGTTTATTTATTGGTTTTGGGAGAGAGAGAATATGTGAGCATGCACACGTACTCAAGTCCGGGAGAGGCAGAGAGAGAGGGAAGAGAGAGAGAATCCCAAGCAGGCTTCTCGCTATTTGTGCAGAGTCCTATGCGGGACTCGAACCCACAAACTGGAAGATCATGACCTGAGCCAATATCAAGAGTCAGTTCCTTAACTGAGTGAGCCACCCAGGCACCCCTTTATTTTTTATTCTTATTGATTTGAAAGAGTTTTTTTTATATATTAAAGACATTGACCCACTTAGTCTAACACACATTGCAAATTAAACACATTTTGCTTATTAAACGTACTTCCTTATGTTCTTTATTCAGTTATCTTCTTTGAAGATTGGCCAGCCATATACAAATTGTAAAATCAATTACATTGGTCTTCAGCACCCTCCAATCTTCCGTTAACATTCCCTTCTCATTTTTTTTGTTTAATATATATTTTTTAATGTTTATTTATTTTTGAGAGAGAGACAGAGCACGAGCAGGGGAGGGGCAGAGGGAGAGGGAGACACAGAATCTGAAGCAGGCTCCAGGCTCTGAACTGTCAGCACAGAGCCCGATGTGGGGCTCGAACTCACGAACCGGAAGATCATGACCTGAACTGAAGCTGAATGCTCAACCGACTGAGTCACCCAGGCACCCCATCATTTTCTGAGGAACCTCCATGCTGTTTCCCACAGTGGCTACACCAATTTACATTCCCACCAACAGTTCATGAGAGTTCCCTTTTCTCCACATCCTCACCATCACTTGTTTTGTCTTTTTGATACTAGCCATTCTGACTGGTATGAGCTGATAGATCATTGCGCTTTTGATTTGCATTTCCCTGGTAATGGGTAATGCTGAACACCTTTTCATGTGTCTGTTGGCCATCTATATATTTTCTTTGGAAAATATCTATTGAGGTCCTATGACCATTTTTTAAGCTGATTGTTTTTTTAGTGTTGAGTTGTATAAGTTCTTTATATATTTTAGACATTAACACTTAATGGATAAATCATTTGCAAATCTCTTCTCCCACTCACTAGGTTTCTTTTTTGTTTTGTTTATTCCTTCTGTATTGGTTTCCTTTGCTGTGCAAAAGCTTTTTATTTTGGTTATTTTGGTCTAGTGCCAGTAGCTTATTTTTGCTTTTGTTTCCTTGTCTGAAGAAACATAGCCATGAATATGTTGCTAAAGCCCACATCCAAGACATTACTACCTATGTTTTCTTTTAGGAGTATATGGATTTAGGTCTTAACATTTAGGTCTTTAAGCCATCTTGAGTTTATTTTTGTGTATGGTGCAAGGAAGTGGTCCAGTTTCATTCTTTTGCATGTAGCTGTCCAGTTTTCCCAATATCATTTATTGAAAAGACTGTCTTTTCCCCATTGTATATTTTTGCCTCCTTTGTTGTAGATTAATTGACTGTATAGGTATGGCCAACGTACTTTTCAAATATGAATCATCACAATTTTATATAGCTCTCTAGCATTGCATAATATCTTAGTCATTAGAAGTACAAGTATTTTAACAGAAACTAATGAAGGCTTAGAACTAAGGATGACAAACTCTAGAACCAGGGGGGGCATTTAGATGTTTAGGTATCCATCTTCAAATGTGACAAAGACCAGACCAACACAGTTGCCCTTGTATAAGCAATAACCTATTATTGCCATAGATAAGCAGATTCTACTTGTTCTGAAGGCAAGACTCTAAACTCCCTTGTACTTGGGCAAGGTGTTAGTTTAGTACTAGTGCACAAAGGGAAGAGTGCCACCTGCTGGACCAGCAGTGATACTCCGTGTGGGGTGAGGGCTCCATGGCAATGAGGAAATGACAGACTCTGGTCCAAATCAAATTCCTATGCTTGCACTTAAATTAGTTTACCAGTCATTTGGCATTATTCACCTATTTCTTACAAAGTTCTTATGCTCATCTGACAAATGAATTGCTTTTCCAGAATTTTCCTGTTGAATTTATTTGGGGTGCTAATTCTATTATTTTATTATACAAGCTTAAACTTACTGCTTATAACACACATTCTGACAGTAGTTATAATCTATTTTGTAAAGCAGCCTTTTGATTTTTTCCTCTCGGAGTCACAGTTCACTCTTTATAGTGCAAGTCACGAAACACATTAATTCTTCTAGTCAGGTACCAATAGTTGTGAAAAATAATATTCCAGGGCTCTGACTTCTGTTCTGGTGTGCTTGAACGGAGAGATGGAAGGAAGAATTGGCGAGGAACCCCAAGGGGATGCAGGAACAGTGGGCCTGGTCCATTAGGGTGGGGAGGGGCACTACATCACTGACATCGCTTATAATTTCTGTATGTGATAATTTAAAAAAATGAAAACTGACTTAGTTTCATTGCTTTTCTGTTCTCTACAGACAACGCACCTCTTATGACCTGAACCAAGGGCAGACCACTCACACAGCATCCCCCTGATTCATCCCCAAATATTTGCACTCATATATCGTATGGGTAGTAGGGCAGAGATGTCCAGATTTATATGCCTCATGTATGGAAAAAATACACGATGACTTACACCTGATTAAAGCAGTCTTCATCCATGATGCATTAAATGCCTTCTTATTTTGACACTGAGGCAATTATTAGTTCATTTAGGTTGCAAATGATAAAACTATCATATTAAATACCTTAAAGTGAATCTATTTAATCAGATTACATCCTTTTAAAATTTAGCTAATATCAGCTCACTGAAGGGATAGCAGTTTTGCAGGAGAAAAGAGTAATCTAGGAACATGAGGGCCTTTAAAATATATTTGGTTAATCTGTTTCCCAACTGGGAAAATCAGGATCTTGCCCAGGACTATTCTATTAGCAACTACTGAAAAAGACTGTTTATTTCCCCTAAGGTTGATGAACTGGGAGGATAGTAATCCTGAGCTGCTACCAGATATTTGTCTACCAAAAGGAGAACCCCTGATTGAGAGAAAATAAATCTCAGATGACATCACATTCATTGAGTCCTGGTTTGCACAGTTCTGTGAAACAATAGATACTTCCCATTTTTGTTTGTTAAACAAATCTGAACTGGATCTCTGTCCTCCTTCCCAACCAAAACCATTTTGACCAACATAAGACCTTAAATGTAGTGCTTATATGCAAGAATAAAACGTGATATAGCTATACTGTATCCCTTTGTAGAATTGATTAAAGCAGGTATAAGTAAGCATTACTTTCTATGAGCGATTTGCGGTGTATGCCAACAAATGGCAGCACAATATATAACAATTTACTTTTCTCAGTCATTTCTTATTCTCAGTAGTCAGTTTTGAAAGTGATTTATTTTCACTCTAGACATTTGATTAATTACTGGCCCTACATATACACTAATTCCAATTCAGATTTAAGATTAGCTGTCTCAAATTTTGACATGAGAATTAACAGTCCTTCTGCACTTCATGACCTGAATATGTATGAATATAGTCCCTTATTACTCTCATTTTATTCATTTTTTTAAAAACTTAATTCATAAAGTTTGAAATTTTAGTTCAAAGCATGCTGCAGTTAAATTGGGAAGCATGGCAAAGGTTGGATTAGAACCAAATCAGGGGCTCCTGGGTGGCTCAGTTGGTTGAATGTCTGACTTCGGCTCAGGTCATGGGTTCTAGCGCTGTGTAGGGCTCTCTGCTGACAGCTCAGATCCTGGAACCTGCTTCGGATTCTGTGTCTCCCTCTCTCTCTGCCCCCTCTTGCCTGTGCTTTGTCTCTCTCTCTCTCTCTCTCTGTCTCTCAAAAATAAATAAACATTAGGGGCACCTGGGTGGCTTAGTTGGTTAAACATCTGTCTTCAGCCTAGGTCATGATCTTGCTTTTCCAGAGTTCAAGCCCCACGCCAGGCTCTGTGCTGACAGCTCAGAGCTTGGAGTCTGTTTTGGATTCTGTGTCTCCCTCTCTCTCTCTCTCTCTCTCTGCCCCTCCCCCACTCACCTCTGTCTCTCTCTCTCTCTCTCTCTCTCTCTCTCAAAAATAAGCATTTAAAAAAGTTTTTAAAAATAAACATTAAAAAAATTTTTTTAAAAGAACTAAATCAGATTGGCAGAAATTCGGCAACCTAAATAGCTTTGTTTTACATGGTGCTATTAAAGTTATAGCCACATAAATTCTATCACTTAATGCTAGAATTCTTGGAAATTAACTACTGGAAGAGCAATAATAAATTTGAGGGAGCCCAGGGTAGATAAACTAAGTAATACTAAGAAAGTGAAATATCAGTAGAAAACCTGCTGGAGGACAAGGATAGTCTCAACTTTCTGAGTTTGTTTGTTGAGACTGACGCACTATAATTTTGATGGCTATGACTTGACCTCCGGTGCCTACAACAGTGCCAGGCTTATGATCAGCACTCAGTAAAGGTTTGATGAATGAATGAATAAATGTTCTACAATAGATACAAATCTTTGGTGCAATAAGGTTTTTCCTGTAATTGCCATAAGTTATAAGGCATAGTCATTGTGGGCTGAGCCAGATGGAATTTCAGGTGACCTTTTTTTTAAAATTTCTTCATTGTATGGGCACCTGGCTGACTCAGTCAATAGAGTGTGCGACTCTTGATCTCTGGGTTGTAGGTTCAAGCCCCCCATTGGGTGTGTAGAGATCACTTTTAAAAAATCTTTAAGGGGGCTCCTGGGTGGCTCAGTCAGTTGAGTGTCCAACTTTGGCTCAGGTCATGATCTCATGGTTCGTGGATTCGAGGCCCGCATAGGGCTCTGTGCTGACAGCTCAGAGCTTGGAGCTTGTTTCAGATTCTGTCTCCCTCTCTGTCTGCCCTGACCCTGCTTGTGCTCTGTCTCTCTGTCTTTAAAATAAATAAACATTTAAAAAAATCTTTAAGTAAAAAGTTTCCTCATCTTAATATTGAAGGAAGTGAGATCAGAAGAGGTAAAAATGATTGCCCAAAACAGAGATAGGAGTAGTAAATCAGTTACCAAACATTTATGGAGTACCCACTACTAGGTAAATGTTTGGCATTGTTTCAGATAATGGACATACAGCAGAGCCTAAGATGTCAAGGTCTCTGCCTTCAAAAGAGCTTATATTCCAGTGGGGAGAGAGGATTAACATGTCCATGAATAAATAGTTTCAGGTCCTGAGTAAATGATGCTATGAAAACACTAATATAGAATATTGTAGTGGAGAATGATGGAGGGTGGGAAGAGACCCATTGAGTTAGCATATTGCTCAGCACGGGGCTCTCTAAGAACTCTCATGTGAGCTGAGCTTTGAGTCATGAGCACATATCCATGCAAATGTATGAAGGAAGAGTATTCCAAGTGCAAGTGCAAAGGTCCTGAGATGGGAACAAGCTTGGTGTGCTTGATGGGGGAGAAAAACCCAGCTATGGTGTTTCACCTGGAAGGAAGAGAGGATAAAATGGACTGAGATGAGGTTAGGAAAAGGAGTTGGGTTTTATTACAGAGGGTGATGAGACACTGTACGGAAGGTTTCAAGGAGAGGAGTCATATAACCAAATTTTCATTGTAGACAAACCACTCAGGCTGCTATGTGGAGAAGGGGCCAGGGTGGGAATGAGGGGAGGCTGTGAGCCCCTTGGAAGGCCGTCCTGGTAATCCAGGCTTGATGGTGGTCACTTGGACTAGGGTGTAGCAGTGGACAGGGGGCCAGTGGCCATGCTCAAGCATGTTTTGTAAGCACCTGCAAGACTTGCTGATAGATGCATGTGGGCAGTTAGGAAATGAGTGTGCCATGTACAATGATGGGGAAGACTCTGGGAAGAATTAATTGGGAGAAAAGGGGAAATGAGTAGTTCTGCTTTGGACATGTTAAATTTGACTTTTTTTTTTTTTTTAAGTAGACTCCGTGCCCAACATGGGGCTTGAACTCATGACCCCAAGACCAAGAGTCACATGCTCTCCTGATGGAGCCAGCTAGGTGCCCTGGGTTTGACATTTTTATTAAATATTGACATGGAAAATGCCAAAAGGTCATTGGATGAATAAATTTAGGCCTCAGGCTAGAAGTCAGGAGAGGAGGTATGGATTTAGAAATCATCAGTAAATAGGTGAAAATTAAAGCCATGGTTCTAGAGGAAAGTGGAGGTAGAGAAGAGAGAACTGAGGCCAGAGCCTAGAGCACTACAGGAGGCCTGCAGGAGGAGGGGGAGCTGGGAGAAGGGCTGAGAAAAAGCTACCAGGCAAGTCAGGGGAAAATCAGAAGAGTATGGCTTCCTGGACGTTGAAGCAGGCAACCTTAATAAGCACTCTTTCTCATTGATATGGGGGTGGGAGAATGGGGGGAATGAAAGCCTGGCTGGAGTATGGAGGTTAGAAGGGGAGATGAGGACAGAAAAGCAGCATGGCTTTCAGAGTGAGGAAGAGAGATGGAATTGTGGCAGGAGTGGGGATGGAAGGCCGAGAGACTGCTAACGGAAACAATCCAGTGAATGTGTTGGTAAAGGAGAGCAGGGGAATAGCCATGTGGAAGGACTGGCCTGGGGCCTTGGATAGAGCAGGGATGCCTCTCTCACTGTAACTCAAGGGAAAGACAGGTACCTGGGTTCAGATGCAGGTGGGCTGCAGGATTTGGTGAAGAGCTGGAGTAATTCTTGGCCATTTTCCATCGGTTTTCCCAAATCCTACTCCAGGGTATAACCACACAGCCTCCATTAGACTTCTGAAGGTGTAACCCCTACTTTTAACTGATTTGCAGTATGAAAATATTCTGCTAACCTGATCATCTAAGTTTAGCGGTACAAAAAATCATTGTCTAATTAAGTGGAATTCTTATAATACCAAGCTTATTTTGAGTACAACGTAAAAGAGACACAGCCCTTAGTTTTTAGTCTGAATAAAAGAATAGAGTTAACAAACAGAAAAGTGGAAGGAACCTAGGTCCTTGAAATCATTGTTGAACCCTTGAATTAACCAACTCTGGAATGACCCTACCACAGATTTCTTTATGGGAGTTAATAAACATACTAATTACTTAAGCTGTTTTGTTGGTTGCCACTTAGAGCTGAAAGCATTTTAACTGGCACAGAATTTCATTGAGATACATGGTAACTATCTGGAAAAATAAAGCTCAAACTTTACACAAAAATTGACAAATCAAAATATAATTTAAAAAGTACTGGCAAAGCTATGCAATTCCTTTCCAAGTATGAAACAAAACCTAGAGGCCCCATGTAGATGGGATAATTGTTGAATAAACCATTATAATTTAAGACATATTGCAATGTTGATATGGAAAAAAAAGAGGATTCACAACATGTACATGCTACATACACTTTGTATAAGATTACAGCTCTATGTCCATTGGGTTTGTTTTTTATTTTACTATAAGGTTCTTCGATTTCTGATTCATTTTGAAGACGTTGATTTAATTATCAGTATAATGCAACATTAAAAAAAACCCTCAAGGCCATATAAGGAAATACTGGTAATCAAAAGATAAATGACAAGTTGGGAAATTTTTCCATTTGAACCTGGGATTTAAGGCTAATTTTCCTAATAAAGTGTTCCCTTAAGCCTATTAAAAACACCACCACCAAATAGGAAATGATATAGGATATGAATAGTGCATGTTGACAAATGAATGGCTCTTAAATATATGAAAAATGCTCAGCTTACTCATAAAAAGAGAATTTCACATTAAAACTACACTGAGTTACTATTTCTTGGGTCACCTTTTCAATTGGGGAATGTGTGGGAAACAGGCCTTCTCATAAATTGCTGGCCAGAGTGCAAAGTGATACAACTGAAGAGTAATTTGACAACATCAATCAGCATTATAAATGTGTAAACTCCTCAAGGTAGCAATTCCACTTTAGGAATGTATCCTATTGAATTATTTGTATACTTGTAAAATGATATTTGTAGAAGGTTATCCTTTGTAGCATCTCTGGTCCACCAAGGGTCCAGTGAAATAAATTTTGGAGCAGTGATAAAACTGAACACTACTGTAGCTGTAACAACAACAAAAAAGAATGAAAATTTCCTTTAAATTCTGGGTGCCTCGCTGGTTCAATCAGTACAGTATGTGACTCTTGATCTTGGGGTGATGAGTTTGAGCCCCATGTTTGGGATAGAGCTTACTTAAAATGAATGAATGAATGAATGAATGAATGAATCTCAAAAAGAAAGGAAAATTTCTTTAGATTTTGTTATGGAAAGATCTTCATGATTTAGTGTTAAGTTAAAAGAAAAAACTACACCAGACACAATATGTATAGTATGCCATCATTTGATATAAAAAGTATGGATAAATATATGTACATACTTGCTGTATATACATAAAATATCTCTGTAAGAATATACAAGAAACTAATAACATGGGTTACCAATGGCAATAAGGTTGGGACAGACAAGAAAAGAAAAAGACCTTTAACAATTTATTCTTTTATATGTATTGGATTATAAAGCATATAAATATACATTTTTTAAATAAATTTTTAAACACTGCAAATTATAAAAACTAAATCTCTGGGGCACCTGGGTGGCTCAGTTGGTTAAGGGTCCACTTCAGCTCAGGTCATGATCTTGCAGTTTATGAGTTTTAAGTCCTGCATTGGGTTCTGTGTTGAGCCTGGAGCCTGCTTCATATTCTGTGTCTCCTTCTCTCTCTGCCTGTCTCTCTCTCTTTCAAAAATAAACATTAAAAAAAATTTTTTTTAAGAAAAACTAAATCTCTTATTAAATACTCAAAATTTGAAAAAACAAAATTATTTTTGTAAAAACAAATGTTTGGGAAGAAAATCAAATGTCCAAAAACACCTAGAATTTCCTAAGTGATGAGAACGATAAAGGTGTCTTTTTTTATGTTAATGAGTAATTGGGGCGCCTGGGTGGCTCAGTCGGTTGGGCGGCCAACTTCGGCTCAGGTCATGATCTCGCTGTCCGTGAGTTCCAGCCCCGCGTCGGGCTCTGTGCTGACAGCTCGGAGCTTGGAGCCTGTTTCGGATTCTGTGTCTCCCTCTCTCTCTGACCCTCCCCCGTTCAAGCTCTGTCTCTCTCTGTCTCAAAAATAAATAAACGTTAAAAAAATTTTTTTTATATTAATGAGTAACTTTGGAAAGCCCTAGTTAACCAAAGGATGGGACTGGTTGCCAGGGGAGTCAACCCTGTGATCAGAAGATGCCACCCTCACCACCGCCCCCCCCGCCCCCCCCCCCCCCCACACACTCCCATCCTCCTAGGTTGGGAGGGAGAGGGACTGGAGATTGAGTTCAATCTCCAGGGGCCGGTCAATGATTTAATCAAACATGCCTATGTAGTGAAGCTTCCATTAAAACCCCAGTGGAGAGGGCAGAGAGCCTCCCAATCAGTGAGCCTGTGGACATGCTGGGAAAGTGGTGGGCTCTGGGAGGGCCTGGAATCTCCTGGCGTTTTCCCCATGCCTTGTCCTATGCATCTCTTCCAAATTAATCAAACCTAAGGAAAGGGTCGTGGGAACTTCTGATTTAGAGCCAGAAGTACAGGTATGAATCTGGATTAGAGATTAGCTTCTGAAGTGGGGAGTGGAGGTGGGGTAGTCTTGTGGGACTGAGTTCCTAGCCTGTGGAAGCTGATGCTATCTCTTGGCAGACAATGTCAGAGTTAAGTTGAATGGTAGAATGCACTGCTGCTGTCCCAGATGTGTGGGGAAACCCCTTCCCACATTGAAAAAATAGACCTACCCTATGACCCAGCAATAGCACTGCTAGGAATTTACCCAAGGGATACAGGAGTACTGATGCATAGGGGCACTTGTACCCCAATGTTTATAGCAGCACTCTCAACAATAGCCAAATTATGGAAAGAGCCTAAATGTCCATCAACTGATGAATGGATAAAGAAATTGTGGTTTATATACACAATGGAGTACTACATGGCAATGAGAAAGAATGAAATATGGCCCTTTGTAGCAACATGGATGGAACTGGAGAGTGTGATGCTAAGTGAAATAAGCCATACAGAGAAAGACAAATACCATATGGTTTCACTCTTATGTGGATCCTGAGAAACTTAACAGAAACCCATGGCGGAGGGGAAGGAAAAAAAAAAAGAGGTTAGAGTGGGAGAGAGCCAAAGCATAAGAGACTGTTAAAAACTGAGAACAAACTGAGGGTTGATGGGGGGTGGGAGGGAGGGGAGGGTGGGTGATGGGTATTGAGGAGGGCACCTTTTGGGATGAGCACTGGGTGTTGTATGGAAACCAATTTGACAATAAATTTCATATATTGAAAAAAAAAAAAGAAAAGAAAAAAAAAAAAAAAAAAAAAGAAAATGGGTCCCAGAACACTCTTCAGGGGCAATCAGAAATAGGCAGGTGTCCCAACTATCTGGCATAAATATTTGGGGACCTTGGTCCTGTACACTCTGACTCCTTCACTCTACTTATTTCTTGTTCATTCACTCCAATTGTCTCTCCAGTCTCAGTGCCTCTAAATAAAGCTGCCCCGATCATACAAACCTTAAATAAGCATAAATATACATATGCATTTCTGGACACCTGGGATGTGCGTGCACAGAGAAAAGGTCATGCGAATAGGCAGTAAGAGGGTGGTCATCTACAAGGCAGAGCGAGAGAACTTCCAGCCTCCAGAACTGTAAGAAAATAGATGTCTGTTATTAAAGCCAAATAAATAAATAAATTTTTATATTTTATTAAGATCCTATATTATATTACATATCCTACATACATAATTAGTTCCGTTTCTCTGGAGAATCATGACTGATACAATAGCTATGCCATTTGCAACAGATCAAAAATAAACTAGTACTAAAAAGATTGAAGTAGGAGTGCCTGGCTGGCTCAGTGGGCAGAGCACATGGCTCTTGATCTTAGGGTTGTATGAGCCCCACATTGGGCATAGAGATCACTTAAAAAATAAAGATTAAAAAAAAGTTCTTACCTTAAAAAAAAAGAAGATTGAAGTGATTAGGAGCTGGTGTCTCTCCCTTTGGTAGCATTTATTCAGAAACATAAATTCCAAATCTGCTTTGGAATCCTACAGTCTCTAATTATGGTACAAAAAGATCCACCATTAAAACAATAAAACTAATTGTGGGTCATTTTAATTTTAATAACATGTGACTTATTGTTTTGAGAACGTGCTAAGCCATCATTAAATGAGACAATGAGAAAGTGATGCAACTTTAAATACTCTGAAGGAGCACTAATTTCAGGGATTTCCCTAGGATTTTTTTTTCAGTCTTGTAGCTTATATCCAGATTGTGTTGCAATATCTACCTTTGAGATATGTCCCAATAAGTTTAAAACCTATGAAATTCGGGGTGCCTGGCTGGCTCAGTCGTGACAGTGTATGACTTTTGATCTTGGGTTGTGAGTTTGAGCCTCACGTTGGGTGTAGAGATTGCTTAAATATAAAATATTTAAAACAAAACAAAAACCTCTGAAATCTGAACAAACAGGAAAGCACCTGGAGCCTCCACAAAAAGCAAGAAGGACATATAATTATAACAATGCTCTGAGTGACTGGGTGACAGCCACTGAGTAAATAGCTAAAGCAAAGAGAGAATAAAGCATAAAATGAATTGACCTTGCTGAAAAATCTGTGAACCCCAAGTGCTGAAAACATGTCTAGTTCTCTGGAAGTTTATATATGCAGATATTGGCACTCTCTAAGGAGCACCGACCACAGACCCGGTGGCACACAGGATCCGGACACAGCCCCCACATCTAAGATTAGAGTCTATTGGGGGAGAGCATTAGACAAGTAAACAAGTAACTACAAGGAATTGCAATGTGCTTTATAAAATGATTCCATTTACAATTTCTAAGAACACCTTCCCTAGGCAGGAAGGACGGCAGGTTATTCTGCTAAAGAGAGGAGACTGATGGCAAAGAAAAGGTAACAAACAGCCTGACCAAGAAGCCAAACTTCCCACCCAGGTCTCTGAAATTGAAAGGGCAGAGAATTTGAGGGTAAGGACAACAGAGACTAAAGCAAGGAAATTCATCCCCAAATATCGCAGGCAGAAGGAGATTTTCCGAGACACAAGAGTCAAATGTAGTTTGGCTTGGCTGTGGGGTATGTGGTGGAGCATTGCCCAAGGTGAGTGAGAAAGACTGGGCTTTGTGAGGGACTAGATGTGGAAAATGGAGTGTCCAGGCTGGGAAACTGGGTGGTGGAGAACAGAAGGCTGATGACGTACAGAAGGAAAAACCGTCTGTGAGAAGAGGAAGATGAGTTCAGTTGGGGGGTGATGAAATTAAAGAGCTGGAGGAATATACAGGTGGAGATTTCAAGTAATCACTCAATAACTGGGGTCTAATGTTTGGGAGAGAATTTAGGGTAAAAATATACGTTGAGTCATCATTAGCAAACTGGATGAGACTCCCCAGAGTTAGAGGGCAGAAAAATAAAAGGATCAAAGGCTGCTGAGCCCTAAGGCAGATGAAAAGGGAGCAAGCAGCCCTGCAGGCACTGAAAAAGGTCAAGGACATATTATTGTGCTGTTTTGTTCTGTTGTGATCAATTATGCATGACATGAAATTTACCATTTTAACCACTGTTAAGTATACAATTTGGTGGCATTAATTACAGTCACCATGTGTGCAACCATCAACACGATATATTTCCAAAACTTTTTCATTACTCCAAACAGAAACCCTGTAACCATTAAACAATAGCTCCCCATTGCCGTAACCCAAGCCCTCAGTAACTTCTGTCTACTTTCTGTCTCTATGAATTTGCTTATTCTAGGTACCTTATATAAGTGGAATCATACAATATTTGTTCTTCTATGTCTGGCTTATTTCATTTAGCATAATGTCTTCAAGGTTCATCCATGCTGTAGCATGTATCAGAATTTCATTCTTTTTTATATGGTGTGCCTTTTTGTAGTCACAAAATAGGAACAGGAAGAATAGCAATTGTGGGTGTACTAGGACTGTTATTAAGGCTCACATGCTGGGGCTTGCCAGAAGTACACAAATCAACTGGTAGGCCAGAATTGAAAATTAAATGCAGAAACCATGATCCATTAATCAGGAACTCTATAGAGCAGACAGGCATCTGAGAGTTGGAGGATGCTAGGCAAATCTTCACCGGAGAAAAAGATAGCAGAGTGTATCCAGACTTATAGATGAACCCAACACAATATTCCCTTCCTCTGATGGGAGGCCTGGTAGCAAATGGGTCTGCCGGAATAGTTCCACAGGCCCAGGAGGGTCACAGGGGTACCTATATACACAGTTACTATCTGAAGGAGAATAAAGAGCATGAGCCAGAGAAGCACATCAAAAGCAGGTCATCAAGCAAGGGAAGCCAGAGGAGCTGATGGGCGCCCCAAGTCAGATGATAGAAGAAGGGGAATATTCAGATGGAATGAGTGAAATACTCGGAAGCCAACGTTAGATGCTATATTCTATTAACACAAGCTTTATATGATCGAGGTAGCTTCTTTGGAGGCACTGAGACTAGGCAGATAATAGGAATGAATCCAAGAAATGTAAGTAAGGAGAGCAACAGGAGTCAAGGTATATAGGACTAAGTCCCCAAATATTTATGCCAGATAGTTGGGGTACTTGCCTATTACTCCTGATTGTCCTCATGTTAATATTTTTGCCCTGAAAGTTTAAAAGTTATCAGCTCAACCTCTGATCCCCCCGTAAAGGTATTCTGAATGCTTTTAATTCTTGTAGATGAGTCTTATGCATATCCCATTACTCAAATGATTGTTACTGAGCGGAAAGATAAGCTTCTCATTATACATCATTGATCTCAAATAATGTTTTATGTTATTTTGCCTTGTAGAAAATGAACTCAGTAAACTTCTGAACCTATAAATTTATTAATTTTGCTGAATTAAAGAAACAAAGAAAATATAGAAGTCTATAGAAGATCTGAATAACATTAATAAATGTAATCTAATGGACATATACAGAATACTATACCCAGCAACTGTAAACTACATGTTATTTTCCAGCACACAAGAAATATTCACAAAAATTCTCCATATACTAGTCCATAAAGCAAGTCATGACAAATTTCAAAGGACTGAAATCAGGTGCAGTTGGGCCAGAAAGCAATAATAAAAAAGGTAACTAGAAATTAAGAAGTATACTTGTAAATAATCCATGGATCAAAAAAAAATAATTATGGAAACTTTTAAATTTTATGAATCATGAATCAAAAATTAAAGGATGCTGCTAAGTACCCAAAGGAAAATGTGCAGCTTTAAATGCCTAAATTATAGGGGCACCTGCGTGGCTCATTCAGTTAAGTGTCTGACTTGGGTTCAGGTCATGGTCTCACGGCTTATGAGTTAGAGCCCTGCGTCAGGCCTTCTGTTGTCAGCTGGAGCCTGGATCCTCTGTCTCTGTCTCTGTCTCTCTCTCTTTGTCCCTCCCCCACTTGAGCCCTCTCTCTCTCTCTCTCTCTCAAAAATAAACATTTAAAAATAAATAAGTAAATAAATTATAAAATACAAAATGCTAGAAATTTATGAGCTAACTAGACTTCTCAAGAAGTTGGAAAGAATTACAGTAAAACAAATCTGAACAAGGAGAAGGGAATAAAAAACTAAAGTAACCAAAAAATAATGAAGTAGAAAAAAAAATAATAGATAGAATGTCAACAAAGCCAGATGATTCCTTAAGAAGATTAAAAACTGATAAACCTCAGGGCACCTGGGTGGCTCAGTCAGTTGAGTGTCCGACTTCAGCTCAGGTCATGATCTCACAGTCCGTTAGTTTGAGCCCCACGTCAGGCTCTGTGCTGACAGCTCAGAGCCTGGAGCCTGCTTTGGATTCTGTGTCTCCCTTCCTCTCTGCCCCTCCCCTGCTCATGCTCTGTCTTTCTCTGTCTCAAAAATAAATAAAAACATAAAAAACAAATTTTAAGTTAATAAAGATTTGAATAGGCATTTCTCCAAAAAATATATGAAAATGACCAATGAGCAGATGAAAAGAAGTTCAATATCATTAGTCAGTAGGGAAATGGATCTCAAAGTCACAATGTCCTATCACTTCACACCCAGCAGGATGGCTATAATAAAAAAGATAGACAATAACAAATGTTGATGTTAAACTGGAACCCTTTTTTATTGCCAGTGGGAATGTAAACCAGTGCAGTCACTTTGGAAAACACTGGCACTGGTAGTTCCTCAAAGTCTTAGACAAAGAGTTACCATATGGCTCAGAAATTCTACTCATAGGTATCCAAGAGAAATGAAAACACAGGTCTACATGAAAACTTGTACATGAATGTTTATAGCAATATTGTTCACAATAGCCAAGAAGAAGAAAAAAAAACCACATTTCTGTCAACTGAATAGAAAATAAAATGTGGTCTATTCATATAATGGAATATTATTTTGCAATAAAGAGAAATGAAGTATTAAAAAGCATTACTAAACATGGGTGCACCACCAAAATGTTATGCTAGGTGAAAAAAGCCAATCACAAAAGACCACATAATTATAGAATTTCTTTTACATGAAAAGTCCAGAAAAAGCAAATCTACAGAAGCAGGAAGGACTTTTGGGTTGCATAGGGCTGGGGTGGAGGGGTGGTGGTGGTCAATGAGAAGTGACTGCTAATGGCCCAGGGTTACTTTTGGGGTGATAAAAATGTTCTAAACTTCGATTGTGGTGTGTTAGCACAACTCTGCATATACCAAAAACATTGGACTGCATGCTTTAAAAATTTTTTTAATGTTTATTTATTTTTGAGAAAGAGAGAAACAGAGTGTGAGTGGGCAAGGGGTAGAGGGAAAGGGAGACACAGAACCTGAAGCAGGCTCCAGGCTCTGAGCTGTCAGCATAGAGCCTGACATGGGGCTCAAACCCACAAACCGCGAGATCATGACCTGAGCTGAAGTCGGACACTTAACTGACTGAGCCACCCAGGTGCCCATGGACTGTATGCTTTAAATGGATGAATTTTATGGCATGTGGATTCTATCTTGTTATGAGCTGAATTATATTTCCCCAAATTTTGTATGTTAAAGTCCTAACCTCCTGTACCACAGAATGTAACTATATTTGGTGATAGGGATTTTAAACAGGTCATTAGGTCACACTAAGGTGGTTAGGATACACCCTAATCCAATCTGACGGGTGTTCTTAAAAGAAGAGGAGATGTGAGTGAGATATATATTGGTTTTGTTATGGCAGCCCAGCAAACTAACAATATCTCAGTCAAGATCTTGGGAAAAAAAAGTATTTTGTCATATAGACTTGCGTCTGCCCTAAAAGAAATTGTGTATTCAGCTCCCCAAACTATTAGGATTATTTAGGTCTCAGATAGGAACTTCCTTCTTTTTTTAAAAAACCTTATTTCCTAAAATTCTTGCTTGGATTCTTTATTTTCACATCCTTCCTAATGACAATAGACTTCATTAATATAAACCATGGTTTTTAGGGACTGGCTTATTGATTTAGTAAAGGACTGGGTAAAAAAAAAAAATGTCCACATAAGAAATTGCAAAAACTAACCTTCTACAAAAGCAAGGCAACACATGATTCAAAAGCTCCCCCTGGTGCAGTATATACCCAACCTAATGTGAAAATCCAAATTCGAGCAATATCGATTCACTGACCCAGCCTTGGGAACTAATACTTTCCTACATTTACATTTCCTCAAAGTGGAAGAAATAACTTAAAATATATAATTTGTGAATTTGCCAATTGTTTTTTATTTAAATAGCATTATGCAGTAAAAGTTGGATGAAAAACAATTTTAATGGATATAAATTTCATGAAATAAAGGCCACCTGTGTATCTGTAAATAATAAAAAAAATAAACTAATGAGATAATATTATGAATGCCTTTATGGCAAAAATTTGAAAATTTAGGTGAAATAGATAAATCCCTAAAATATTACAGAGAAAAAGACAATTTAATTATATAATCATAATCATTTAAGTGGATTATTACTCCTAGTAACTCTTTGAATATGCAGAAATATATTACTTTTGAAGCTTCACCAAAACCAGGAATACTTTCCCTGTATAGGAGATGAGAGCTGGGGTCATCCTGCCCATTAAAATACAGAATGGATCAGCTCAAATATTCATTGCCCTAGTATAAAGTCCAATATCTTCCTCAAGATTCCTGAAAACTTCCAGGGAGATCCTGCTCATGTGGTCACCTGGCTCTGACAAAATTTACCCAAACTTTTTAGTTAGGCTCCTCTGAGCCCTCTTTTCAACTGGGCCTAGTCTTGGCCTGTAAGGACTGCAACTTTCGGTATAAACAATGTCATGTCTCTCCTACATTAAAAGACTTGAAGAAACACTACCATGGTTTCTGACAGCTCAAGGCTTTGTCCCTAGGATGATGACCCCAGTCCCTTAAGTTCCTGCCTGAGAAAGCTCAATGCTGCTGAAAGAACTTAGTGTTTGTTTCCAGACAATACCTGATTATAGGCCCCTGACCTTCCTTATCTTAGGACCCTGACTTAACTTTAGAAAGGCTGGAAATGTAAATCCTTTCTCTGTCTTTTTGAGATGTGTCTTCTGCAACCTAGGAATGACTTTTTCAAGGACCTGAGAGCCATCCCTTTGAAATGTAGTCACCAAGAAAGATAGGACCCCTGTCTCCCAGACTCTGTGGGAGAACAGGAGCCTAAGCACCAGTTAGCAAACTCAGCCTAATCATACACACTAACCCTCCCCCACTGACATCCATTGGTACTTTCCCTTTTATGCACCCCAGCCTTTAAAAGAGTCTTCCCCCTTTTGTTTTGGCAGAGTCCAAGTTCAGGATATACTGAGGTCTCTTCTCTACTGCACTAGTACTGAATAAAATCTGTCTTGTTGCAAAATTTTTCTTTTATTTTGCTTTGAATTTTTGCTCCTGGTGAATTAATTCAGGTAATGGAAGGCCTCATTGTCCCACATGTACCATTTCTGTTCCATGCCATGTGGATCCTGTTGCAAAACCCATTGGTCTTCCCTAATTTCCTTTTTTAAAAAAAAAAACACAACATTTCCACAGGTAATTAGTGTGAACAGTCATTTTTACTGGAAGTTCTGGGAGACAGAGGGATTTTATATCACAGAAAAGCAAATGGCTTAAAACAGAGTATCAGAGATCCTTCTAAAAAATACTTTACCTCTCTGCTATGTTGTTCAGTCATTCTCTCTCCTTCCTCTCTTTGTCCTCTCCTAGCTTTTCCGGACTCTGTTCCTTTCTTGTACTGAGCAATATGCCACTTCTTTTGTTCTCTTGTCTCATGCTGACCATGCTGAGATTCTCACCTTCTCCCACCAAACAGTTAATTAAAGTATTTCCTAAAGTAAGACAATTCCCTCCCTAAGATAAGTTCCAGTGCCACTTATTACGAAGAAAATTTTTTCACCTTGCTACAATTCACATATATCTTCATATTTATCTATTTGCATATCATTACTGATTCCCCTATCACCACGCTTATAAAGGATCATTGTAATACCAGTGGATACCAACAAGCACATAAATGTTCTCTGCCTTATCAGAGAAGCAAAACCATCAACAGACAGGGGAGAGATTTCACTAAATTAGGGACACTTACAAGTGGCCATTAGTAAGTACATTACTTCACACATCAAAAAACACTTAAATAACCATTTGCTTTGCCGCATAAATACATAAAAATAAAAATCATTTAGCTAGTTAACAGATTATGAAGCTATTAAATGAAATATATTAAAGGCTTTCGCACTGAACCATGTCTGCAAAACTCACAAAATTCACTACACGTATCTAATGCTGTTTCTCATTTTCAAATAAATGTCAGCCTTGAAAACAATCCATTTTCTCAAAATTCTCCAAGAGTTATTTTTTATTCTACTACCCTTGGACCTTTTGCCTCCATTTTTTCTTTCTTTCCTTCCTTCCTTCCTCCCTTCCTTCCTTCCTCCCTCCCTCCCTCCCTCCCTCCCTCCCTTCCTTCCTTCCTTCCTTCCTTCTTTCCTTCCTTCCTCCCTCCCTCCCTCCCTCCCTCCCTCTTTCTTTCTTTCTTTCTTTCTTTCTTTCTTTCTTTCTTCCCTTCCATCTTCTGGAACCTGGCTTGGATTACTGTTTGTTAAAAATAAAAAACTACAGTGTCTGCTTCACACTTAATAGTATCTTCAGTGAGAACGACACATTGTTATAACTAAGCAAATTAAATTATAGAAAGTCAAATTATGAGTCCAGAATAGCTAGATAATTATAGATAGAGTCACTAGTCTATCTACCAAAAATGTGCTGAATAATCAAACAAGTAACACTTATTAGCCCTCTAGTATGTCTAGTTATTTCAGATACATATTCTCCTTTAAACTGTACACCCTGGCTGCAGCTCTATTTTATAATTTAGGAAATAAGGCTGAAGGAGGTCTAAGCAACTGTCCCTTGCCCCCAAATTAAACAACCAGGAAATGACAGAATTGGATACAAGCTCAGTGATTTTTCAGACTCAAAATCCTATGCTCTTAATTCAGTGAGATTTTGTCACGCATTACTGCTTTTCACTTTAATATACACATTTGCAGTCTGGGTATTTTTATCTGTAATTAGGAATTAAGGCAGCTTCCTTGTTGATACTTTGGCTTAGTCAGCCGAACAGATACAATTAAAGTGGTATTAGGCTACAGAGAAAAAATGTGCCACTGGTTTTAAGTAATTTTAATACTCCAGGGAAAATTTAAGTTGTTTTTCAATAATAACCTGATTTATGTTTTAGTTGGTGAGTTATACATATTTTCTAGAACTTATTTACTGAAACCTGCCAGGTTTTTATCTCTCTCAAAACATAAATAAATATGCAAAATTTTTTAAAAACTCTTTTCTTAACAATTATTAAGAAAAGTTTCACATTTCATAACTCTTGTTTTCATAAATCTTATTCATACTATACAATAGCACTCCTGTCTTCTGCTCATGCCCCTACACACATAAACACAGACCCAGGTCCACAAACACATGAAGAGTCCCTAATGACTTTATGTCTACAAGAAGGTTAAAGGATAGTGCATTTTTTCCCCTTTCCTTTATACAAGGAATTTCAGATATGGATTAGTCAAAAATCTCCTGACCTGCCAGGTAATGGTCTTTGGCTGAGCAATGCTACTGACCTGAATTAAATAAATTTCAGGGACTTCACATGAAATTTTTAATATAAATTTATTTTTGTGATTCAAGACAAGCTAATGCTAAATATTCAATGAATTATAATTAATGCAATATTTCTTATTCTTTAAAGTTTTTATTTATAAATTTATTTAAATAATCCCTGCACTCAACATGGGGCTCAAACTCCTGGCCTCAAGAACAAGAGTGGTATGGTCTTCTGACTGAGCTGGCCAGACGCCCCTGCAGTATTTGCTATTGTATGAGGGACTGATACCAAATGAAGGACACCAGGGGCTGCAGGAGAGAAGTCTGAGCTATTGAGGTCTGCTATTAGATTGACAAAAAAAATTTTAAGTTACCGTGTCCATTGTGGGGAGGTGTCAGGGAAACAGTCACTTATATACACAATAGGTGAACATATAGTTAATATAGTTTTCAGTTGGAAAGTTTAATAATGTTATCAAAAACTTTAAAATGTTTAAACTCTTAATTGACCAGTATTTCTTCTTTAAGGAGTTCGTACTGTAGAAATATACACTGTTAAAGAGATTCAGGTGTAGTAAGGATGTACAAAATTTATGTGTAAGGATGTTTACCATAGATTGTTGATACAAAAAAATCCTTGAAACAACTTATGTATTTAACAATAGGTCATTTTATTAATTGGCATATTGACATGATGGCACACAAAAGGAAAGGCAATATAATATACTAGTTACAGGATAGGCTTTCAAATCAGACAAACTAAGGTTTAATCCTAACTCCATTAGATACTTGCTGTGTGACTTTAATATCTCCTAGACTCAGATTTTTCATCTGTAAAGTAATGACAATAGGACCTACTCCACATAGATATTATGAAAATTAAATGAAAGAATGTATGTTTCTAAACACACATTATCTAACACTTCAGAATTATTCTTTTCTGTCCATTACAAATTATGTTTTAAATATTATTTCTGAATATGGGGAAATGCTTACAATTTAAGATTAAGATTGAAATTACATACAGATAATTATTGTAATCATAGTATAATTCAAATAGTTCTACAACCTATTGGTATGAATATATTCATGCCAGACTTTTCTTTCTCATTAGCCCCTTGCTGGGTAACTGCAAGACCTCTGCTGTGTCTCCCCAGTCTTCCCCAGGCATTTCTCGGAAGCCCCTGGGTAAATCTCATGTGCATTCCATTCCCACAGCATCCAGGCTACTCCTGGTAGCACCTTGTCCAGAGCAACCAGCTGAAATTTTTTCAGCCTCCCAAACCAGTTCTATTGCTAAATGTGATCTGAAATATTTTGCACTTCTTGGCTTTGGTACCTGAACTAAGCTGAAATATTCTTTAACTGTCCATGGAGAATTAATGCTGCCTGAATTCTACTAACTTTCCTAGTAATTATTCTCTTTTGTTCATTTTTTTTTTGTCATTTGTACCTCACAATCAACATCTTATTAAATGATGCCCTATTTTTAAATTGTTCTTCTTTCATAGGTATAATTTTGCCACTTACTGTCTTGTTTACTGATAGTGACTTAGTATCTTCAATTAGATTATAAAGTCCTTAGGAGAAGAGACTAGGTTTTCTTTTTCTTTAGTATCCCCCTATAGCACAGACATGAAGTATGAACTCAGGAAATCCTTATTAATGCAGCCCCAAAGATGCAGTAAAGAATAAATCACGTAATAGACAGCTATGGCTCAGCAATAAATTATTTTACGCTAATAGGATGGTCCCTTGTATGTTTATTTCTTCCCTTCTTGCTCCACACTACCACTATCCAAAAGTCAGCCTAAAGTAATGGAAAGGCAGGAAACCTCTGGTATGGGCTCCTCAGACCTGACAAATTCCTCCCCGACATGGGCTGCTGAGGCTGCTGAAGCAGAAACATGCTTCCATAAGGAGCAAAGCAGGAGGAGACACTGGGATGCTGTATTCAACACGCACTATCCTATATCCTCGATCAATTCCATGTGCATCCTTGCATCTGTTTCTTTTTTTGGTTTCAGGTGAAAGTGAAAATAATCTCATTCACATCAACCCTTAAACCGGGATCAGCTTTTGTGGTATGAGCTAACTCATCAGATACAATGGGAAATCCTTTATCTCATCTAACCCTCCAGCACAAAGGGTGATGTGGCAAGACACTTGGTGCTCACCAACGACTCCATAACTTCTTCTGTATTTCCTAGCTTCCCCTGCAGATAGGTTGCGGCCATATGACTAGTTCTGCCCACTGGACTAAAGAGAAAGGACAAATGTCTCTTTGGGGTCAAGGAAGTTAAAAACAGGCATGCCTCCTCCATCCCTCTTCTGTTATAATGATATTGGACTAGGAGCCATTAGTCACAAGAGGGAGGACAGCTGCCAGATCCACACTGGAATCTATGTGAGCAAAAACTTGGTCTTTGTGTTAAACCACTGAGATTTCACAATTTGTTATTGCGGCATAGCCTCTTCTGTCCTCATAAACAATAGATGACATTCAGAATATTTAATAACTGGTAGAGAATGGGCACTGATCTATCAGAATAAATGCAATGACCAATCAGAACAGGCATTGGCTCTAAACAGCTGGTATGACCATCTGAATCCATACTAGTTAATAGCCCAGAAAACAACCCTACAAATTTGTTCCAATTTTATAGTTGATGAAATTGAAGTTCAAAGATCAAGTGACCTGCCAAAAATTAATGTGTTTTAAGTGATATTCAATCCAGCTCTGTTTGATACAAAGCCCCACTCTCTATCTCAGCATTCTGCTTCCTTCTTGTTGAATGATGCCTAAGTTACCTCAACAACTCATTGGACGTTAGGCTGCAAGAGAACTATCTAAACAGCTTAATTATTTATCTAAACTATGATAGGATGGCCCAACAGTATAGGTTTATTACTGTATTTTCTTTAACTTGAACCTAATCTTGTCTCTGTATAGAATAACACCATTATATCTTGCCTTTTAAAAAAAATTTCCCGTTTGTTCTTAGTCATCGTTAACCCTGGAACTGTATTATTTAGGTTGATACATCCAACTTTATGATATAACATATACATTAAAAAGGCAAGAGAAAATTAAACTGGATGAAATTCTGGCTTTTGGCACGGTTCTTTTGCTCCTGCTGCTCATTCTTCATTTAAATTCCTGTCTCTTTTCTCCATGACATGATCATCATCTGCACAGCAACTAACTATTATATCACAAAGGATGGTGCCAGTGAGTGAGAACTGATCAGCAGGAGCTGAGCAACACTTAAGCAACAGTAATTCTATTTTAATACAAATATCTCTAATTATAATAAGCCAAGGAAGAAATAGAGCATTCCCCTCTTACCCTCACCTCTCAAGTACAAGCAGCGGTCTCACTCCAATAGTTTCTCACAAAAATATTGTACTTTCACCCAGAGTTGGCTTTAAGAGCATATTCCTGTGTAGAGATGATATCACCTGTTATTGCAAGGCAAACATGTGTCTAGACTGAAAAGTAGGTACAAATTAAATTAAAATCACACAGATTACTGTTGTGATTTGAGTAGAAATCAAAGCAGGAACTGCATTTTACAGATTGCTAAGAACATTCAAACAAACAACAAATCAAAACCTCTTGAAAAGTGAAAGGAAAGATGCAGAAATAGTTACTTGGCAAGAGGACAAGTATTATTAGAGCTTCTCTTTCTAAAGAGGAAATTTGGGGGGTGCCTAGGTGGCTCAGTTGGTTAAACGTCGGACTCTTGATTTTGGCTTGGGTCATGATCCCACGGTTGTGGGATTGAGCCCCGCGGTGGGCTGCATGCTGAGCATGAAGCCTGCGTGGGATTCTCTCTTTCTCCTTCTGCCCTTCTCCCCTGCTCGTGCTGTCTCTCTCTAAAATAAAAATATAAATAAAAATTAAAAAATAAAGAGGAAATTTGGAATGGGAGTGGTGGTCAGGAGCTTTTATAGGTGCTAATCACAGCAATGATAACGTGCATTAAATTTGAAAGGGATTTGCATACTTTACAACACAATCTTAAGGTAACACTTTGACTGGCATGCAGAATTCTCCAGGGAAGCTAAAAACCATAGTACATCCTGATGATGGAGTCTAAGAGAACAGTGGATGATTACTGGATGCTGCCCAATACCCACTGTTTTTATATTGGTTTTACAGAATTTGAAGTCAAATTATATTTATAATCTATAATATACAATCTTATAAGTGGAATGTGTTGTTTGAAGAATATCAGTCTTGCCTCTCCCATTAGATGACAAGCATCTTGAGGGCAAGTTCCATGTCATATATGACTATCCTATGTCATATAATGGTCAAGACAATCCATGATAAAGAGGTACTGTCTCAATTTAATATTAAAATAACAAGGTCCTCATTCTATATTACAGTAGAAAACATACTATTGAAGTTGACCCTGTATCTGCTCTTTTAGCCCCAAAGTTCAAATGAGTTGGGTAGTAGGGTGACCCACCATTCTGGGTTCTGTCATCACTGGAGCCCTCCCACATCCTCAAGCCCATTAGTCTCCTAATGCCATTTTACCCTTAACTTGGATTCCACTGTCAACCATCCCAAAGAAACACCCTCCCAGTACCTTAAATCTCTAGCCTGTGCTCTTTCATTATCACATCTGACCTTTCTGGATCATCTCCATTGTCACTTTCTGTGTGTTTGAGAATTATTGCTGGAGACTTGTTGCTGGAGGAAGTCATGGAATTTTGTTTGACGTGGCTTTCTTTAAATTTCCACTTTTCACCTCAGTAGGCCTTCCCAGGAATCCTGTAGGTCATCTCTTCACTGATTCCTTAACACTGTCTACATATTCAAAAATTTTAACTAGTATAGCAGAGGCACTGACCTTGAACTGATACAACAGGGTCTGAGAGAGGCTCTTAGCTGCACCTTGGATTTACCCTTTAATTGCTGACTGAGGGTCCTGGGAAAGAAGCCAGGTTGCCTGGGCAGATGTTTACCACCTGATACAAAATGATGACAATATTTTGAAAAAGTAGTACAATAATGTGGCTTAAGCCAACTGAATACCAGTTCTATTTTCAACTATAACTCTTCTGAAAACTGTCTCTTCCTTTTTCTTTCCCTCAATTCAACATTAACTTTGCTATGTATTCATTCAACAAATAGTCATTAAACACCAGACATCATTCTAAATAAACAAGAGACAAAAATCTCTTGTTCTGTGGCCTTACATTCTAGTGGGAAGTGACAGATAACAGAAAACTAATACACCAAGTACATCACATAGTGTATTTAAAGTGATCAGAGCTATGGAAAAAAAAGAAAAAGGAGAGGGGAGGGGAGTTCAGTACTCAGGGAGCAGGTGAAGATTTTAAATATGGTGTGAGGGTTGGGCTCATTGAGAAGGTGACTTGAAGAGGATGAGAGATAAACCATGTGATGAGGAAAAAAGTATTCAGGACAGAGTGAACAGGCCATACAAAAGATTACTTTCTACAAACTCCACATTATCCAAAGATGATTTAACCTTCAACCTCTTGCCTTCAATAACTCAAAGTTATTGATTGGTAAATGATCTCTGTGGCCTTTCTTCTTTTCCATTTCTAAAACATCTTTATATTTTCTTTTTTCCTTCACATTTTAGATAAATAAGTGTTCCTCTTTCCAAAGTCTTCTGCTTTCCTATATCCTCCCCCAGGAGGATCTTCCCCTACCCTCCTCACCTCATTTACCCTTCTTTCCATCATCTACAATCTCTTTTCATTCTGTCTCTTCAGATATGCAGAAGTATTTTCTGAATTAAAAACACCATTATCACGGAAATGCTTCTTCTAATTATAGGCTATTTCTTTCATTTAAAGTACCTTCAATTTCCTCACCACATATATTCTCTTTAGCCTTGATTTCTGCCTTCTGCCCCCTTCAAACAACTGAAACTCATCTCTTTTCCTAAAATCCAACTGTACCTTTACTTTTACCCTGTTCACAGCACTGTCAGTTGATAACTGTCATTGTTCAGAGAAGACTGGTTTGTAAAGAAATACAACTACTTGTACTAAAATCAGTATTCAATTTGTAAAGTTTTAAAATTTTTAACTTCAAATACGCCCTGCAATTTAGCTCTGCTTATCTGCCCATTTAGTTCCCTCTATCATAGAATGTTTCATTCCCTGCCTGCCCAAATCCTGCTTATTCTCCAAGATCTAAGGTTCAAATGCTCCTTATTTGAAATGGTCTTCTTTCTGCTCTCCTATCATTTCACTTGTATTACCCAGGAAAATGCCTTTACTAATAGCTGTGCATATGTTTATCCCCTTCAGAAAACTATGAGCTCATTTGAGGACATATACTATGTGGTATTTTTGTTTCTGTGAGACAGTCTTGAGAAACCGAGAATTCTTATTTTCTTGACTTTCTGTTTTTCAGATATTTTGGGTGGTCTTTTGTGTGGCAAAGTGTTTTTATACAAGTATTAATGAAACATTCAGTCTCTCACTCTGCACTAGCAGTGCTAAGGGGCTTCAAGATTGAATTCGTGGCAAAAATACTACATTGATGCTAATAATTGTATTGATAACACTGCAAGTGCTTTCCTAGCACAGAACTGCTGTGGGGCAAACTGTAACTTCTAGTGTCTGGTGGTGGCAACATTTTCCTCACTACACCTGTTCATGGGACATGGTTTTGGGCATTCTTCCTAACGCTTAGCCTTGGGCTTACTGTTCCAAATATCCCAACCATTTTGTGAACTACCTCATACTCTTTAATAAAACTCCTTTTCTACTCAACCAAAGGTAGCTTTTGTTGCTTATAACTAAGAACTCTGACTGAAAGATATTTTCCTCAACTCCCCATAAACCAACTAAGTCAGTATCATAATATTTAAAAGACTTTAGTCATAGGGATAATATAATGAGAACACAACATTGAAAGTAAACTACCACAGGCTCCCAGATATTTGCTACTCTCAGGGTCTACAAGTCTTGTCTATCCTCCTGAGGAGAGTTTCATTGGTCTCTGCACCTAGTTTCTGACAGGGCTACATGTGCAGAACCTAGCTTTACTCATACAAGGTCCAATTATCCTTAGGCATAGTGCCTAGGGCCCACAATATTTTGTGAAAATGGTTTAATTTTAATTGCTTAAAGTGGAATTTTTTAAATGGATATAATAAATATAATGTATATAAATTATAATAAAAATATAAGAATGAATCCAGCCTGGATTATACAACATAGTAATAAGTGTGTGTGTGTGTGTGTGTGTGTGTGTGTGTGTGTGTAGAGAGAAAGAATAGTAAAATAAAAAATAGATCCATATACATACAGTCAACTGAATATTACCAAGATGCCAAGTCAATTCAATGAGATAGGGAATTTTTTTTAAGTTTATTTGTATTTATTTTGAGAGAGACATAGTAAGCAAGGGAGGGGCAGAGTCAGAGGGAGACAGAATACCAAGCAGGCTCTACGCCATTGGCGCCCTATGCGGCCGTGAACTTACCAACCGTGAGGTCATGACCTGCACCGAGATCAAGAGTTGGACACTTAACCAACTGAGCCACCCAGGTACCCCAAGATAGAGAATATTTTTCGGCAAAGGGCATTGGAACAACTGTAAAAATGTACGGAGAAAATAAACTTTAAGTACTAACTTTGACAGCACACACATATAAAAAAATTGAATGATATAGAGAATATTAGCATGGCCTTTGTGCCAGGATGACATACAAATTTGTGAAACAGCCCATATCTAAGAGTTGACCTTAAGTATTTTCACCACACACAAAAACCTTATTGTATTTGTGGGGTACCAGATATGTTAACTAGCTTGCTTGTGTTAATCTATTTACAATATGTATCAAATTCTTACATTAGAGCAATCTAATTAAATAATGATCAACAACATGAGTAGAAATTTCACCCCAGAAGATATACAGATGGCAAATAAGCGTATGAAAAGTAGATCAATATCATGTCATTATACAATTGCAAATTAAAATAACAATGAGATACTACTACATATCTATTAGAATGGCCAAAATCCAAAATACTAACAATATCAAATATTGGCAAGGGTATAAAACAACAGGAACTCTCATTCATTGCTAATGGGTATGCAAAATGGTACAGCCACTTTGGAAGACAGTTTGGCAGTTTCTTACAAAACTTAACATTCTCTGACCACGTGGTCTGGGAATTGCACTTTTTGGTATTTACTCAAATGAGTTGAAAAGTTATGTCCACACAAAAACCTGCACACAGTTTTTTATAGCTGTTTTATTCACAATTGCCAAAACTTGGAAACAACTAAGATGTCCTTCAGTAGGTTAATGGATAACTAACCACAGTATATCCAGACAATGGAATATTATTAAACACTAAAAAGAAATGAACTATCAAGCCATGAAAAGACATGGAGGAACATTAAGTGCATATTACTAAAGAAAGAAGCTAATCTGAAAAGGCTACATATGATTCCAGCTATATGACATTCTAGAAAAAGCAAAATTACAGAGACAGTAGAAAGATCAGTGGTTGGAGTGCCTGGGTGGCTCAGTCAGTTGAGTGTATGACTCTTGACTTTGGCTCGGGTCCTGATCTTATGGTTCATGGGTTTGAGCCCCACATTGGTCTCCATGCTGATTGATGGTATGGAGCCTTCTTGGGATTCTCTTTCTCTCTCTCTCTCTCTCTCTCTAAATAAATAAATAAATAAATAAATAAATAAATAAATAAGCTTAAAAAAAAGATCAGGGGTTGTCAGAAGATGAGGGAGAAAGCGATGAATAGGCAAAACATAGAGGAATTTAGGGTATTGAAAGTACTCTGTATGATACTACAATGGTGGACACATATCACTATACATTTGTCCAAACCCATTGCATAACACCAAGCATGAACCCTAATGTAAACTATGGACTTTGGATGATAATGACATTTCAGGGGATAATGATGTGTTTGTTGATTGTAGCAAATGTACCACTCTGGTGCAGGGTGTTGACAGTGGGGGACGGTATGCATATGTAGGGGCAAGAGGTAGATGGGAATTCTCTATACCATCTACTCAATTTTGCTGTTAACCTAAAACATATCTAAAAAGATAAAATCTATTAAAAGATGTGAGCCATAAACTGAGAGAAAATATTCTTAATACATAAAGAACTTATACAGTAATATATAAAGGACTCTACAAATCAAAAATAAAAGGGTAAAAAAATTTTAAATAGGCAAAAAACATACATTTCACAAAAGTAGCTTTGTAAGTGGCCAAAAAAGCACATGAAAAGATATTCAACATCTTTAGTCATCAGGGAAATATGAATCAAAACCACATTGAAATTCCACTTCACACACACTAAAATGGCTAAAACTAAAAGACAACATCAATTGTTGGTGAGCTTGTTGTACAAGTGCAACGCTCACACTGCTGATAGAGTATAAAATGATACAGTCTCTTTGGACAACTGTTTGGGAGCTTCTTTTAAAATTATATACCCACCTAATGACCCAGCAGTTCTACTCCTAGGTATTTATCGGAGAGAATGAAAATTGACATTCACAAAAACTTGACCAGGAATCTTAATAGCAGCTTTATTTTTAGTAGCCAAAAACTGGAAGCAAATACAAATATCCATCAACAGGATTATGGATTTTTTTAAATGGTCTGTATGTATACAAAGGAATATTTGTAATAAAATGGATTAAAGTACTAGTACAACAATATGGGTGAATCTCTAAGACATTGCACAGAGTAAGAGAATCAGACACAAAAGAATACACATCATATAATTCCATTTATGTGACTTTAAGAGCATAATAATCCATGATGATAGAAATCAGAACACAACTGCCTATCTGGGAAGGGAGACTGACTGAAAGAGAACATGAAGGAATTTTCTAGAGGTGATGGAAGTGACTTATGTCTTGATTGGGGTGGTAGTTATCTGAATACATACATTTGTTAAAACATATCCAGGAGCCCCTGGGTGGCTCAGTCGGTTGAGTGTCTGACTTCAGCTCAGGTCATGATCTCATAGCTCGTTGAGTTGGAGCCCCGTGTCGGGCTCTGTGCTGACAGCTCAGAGCCTGGAGCCTGCTTCAGATTCTGTGTCTCCCCCTCTCTCTGCCTCTCCCCTGCTCGCGTGCGCTCTCTCTCTCCCTCTCTCTCAAAATAAATAAACACTTAAAAAATTTTTAAAAACTTCGTATCCGATTGTACACTTATGGATTACATCTTACATCAGTGCATTTCATTGCATGTAAATTTTACCTCCATAAGAAAGGAATGTTATCATATAATTACCTTAAGCTGGGTAAGCAAAACATACCATTTACATGTTTTTAGTTTTTCTCCCCCTGATGCCTAGAAGTATCCAGAACACAATGACTGCTCAATACTTGTTTGAGGAAAGTTAAATAAAACAACCGATTGTTTTGGCAGTTTATAGACCTACAATGAGACATTCAGGTAGTTTCTTTTAAACACGTGTTTAGTTTCCTACTGATAACTCCTTATAGAAAAAGGGACCTTTTTTGTATGTTTTTCTTAGGCTGGCAATGATCGCTCTAGCTTTGAGCAAATTAGGTCTTTGGCAGACAGTATACATGCATGCGTGCTCACGTGCATGTCTCCATAGTATAATCAGTTGTCTTGAGTTGTTCTCCTGTGATAGAAACTGTCTAAATTGGCTACTTGTTTTTTTTTAAGTATCTGATCACATAAGTGTATTGTGAAAATAAACTGAAAACTATATCACAAGTACTGGTGAGAAATACATCATTGCTCAACTAACAATTTTCAAGGTAATTTCCCTTCAAAAATAGAGGAACAACTGCAAAGTTGTTCCATTTTGTGTGTTCTTTTGTTCCAAGACTGTTCCCAAACTAAAGCATTTATTAGGAGAAATGTTTTCTCCAATAATTTTAAAGTTTAAAAAAATAAAAAGATTACATAACTATAGGTAGGTTACTCATGTTAGGCTAAGTCTTTTTTTTTCCCCTTAGATGTACATCATTAAAATGCAATTACTTTCAATACTTAAATGTGACTTGAAAGGATAGATTTTTTTAAACTTCAGTTAAAAAAAAGCAGATGGCAGACAAAGATGTACTACTGAATTCTAGCTATTAAAGTTTGAGATTTAAATTCCAGATGAGAATGAAGCAAATAAGAATGTGTAAATTTTAATATTTACCTATCAGAACTATATTTTCCAAAAATGTTTTGCTTTAGATTAAGCAAAAGTTACTCAGAAAATCTTAGGTCTTTCTCAAATAAAAATAATTTTATTTCAAAAGCCAGGAGTTTCAATAACTTCCAGATTAAGAAATGAAGTCCCAGTTAATTTGAAAAGATGGTTGGAGAACTTTTATTTTATTACATAACTAGCATAAAAGGAAACTTCTGAACCGCCACCAAGTTCTGATTCTCTACTTTCAAATTGAGGTCACATTCCTCTCCCTTGTCTGTCTTGGTCTAGCCTCTTCCAGTAAGCATACATCTGGTTTAAATTCCCACCATATGTGATAACTCAATGCATAACAGATAATAAATTTAGAAGACTATATTCCTATCGGCTTTGGCTTCTATTCTCTTAGCTTTTGCAAGTCTGATGATTTTTCCATCTTAGCTTATCTATGTTACAGTAATAAGAGAGGCCCAAAACACAGAATGTACTTTAGGACTAAAAACTTGTCTCCAAAGGCAATCAGCAGGAAACTTGAAATGATCAATCCTGTATCTTTATGAGCTTTGAAAAACTGAACCCAACATTTCATGACTTCTCATACTATATAGTCCTTTTTATCCAATTATGTTTAGTAAACGGGGATTATTACTAAAGCATAATGGATATTCGCTATTTGGATTATTCGTATATTTATTCTTTTATTTCAGTACAAATATTTAAAAAACCTAGTACCATTATTATTAGTTAAAGCAGGGTCACCAATTATGAGAAGGCAGTTTAGAACAGTGGTTAAGGATATGGATTTGCCCACCCTATTCACCACTTGAGGTGACTTAGGCAAGCACTAAAATCCTTTAAACCTATATTTTCTAATCCATAAAATGGTAATAATTATGGTAACTTCTTCATAAAGTTGGTGTAAAGATTAAATGACATGATGCTTCTAAAATACTTAGCACAGTATTTGACACATACAGAGTTTATGAGGTTGGCTATTAGCACAGTTGTGAATTTACCAACAACTCTTCTCATTTTCAGGATTAAAGCTAATATTACCAATACTGGAGTCCTGTGAGAGGTGCTGTTCCATAGTCTGTAATTAATAATGGGCCTCTAGGAAGAATTATTCCTATTGCCTTTCTCTTATTGGCCTCATTACATTTGGTATGTGTCTGTGTACCCTACAAGATCCTAGGTTCTTTGAAGCTAGGGTATAGGGTCTATGTCTTATGTGTCTTTGAATTACTGAGTCTGGTTAATTATAGACTCTTGCTAAGGGAATGTATAAATGAACATGCATGCAAATACACTTAAAACATTAATTTTATACTTAAGTTATTTATGTGGTTTTAAGTAATCATAGAGTAATTTCTTTTAACTCCCTTGGGTCTATAAAGCAATATAGTATTAGAGCTACAAATAACAGTTAAAAATTATATATTGTATTGTTCTTTGTTTACATTTCAAAGAGGAGATCTAGTTTAGGTATTTTGTATTTGGGATATCTATTAAAATTTTATTTCAGTATTCATTCATTTATCTATTTATTTATTTTAGAGAGAGAGAGGGCATGAGCAGGGAAGAGGAGTAGAGGGAGAAAGAGAATTTAAGCAGGCTCCATGCTCGGTGCTCAGTGCAGAGCCCAGCACATCCCATGACTCTGGGATCATGATCTGAGATGAAATGAAGAGTCAAATGCTCAACTGACTGAGCCATCCAGATACCCCATTAAGACATCTATTAGACATCCAAGTAGAGGGGCTGAACAGGAAGTTGGACGTAAGTTTGGAGAGGTCCTTTCCAGAAACTTATAGAAGTCCACAAGTTTGCAGAGAATTGAGAGTAGTCAACATATGAGTAGTACTTAGAGCCACATTACTGAATAGGATCCCCCAGAATGAGGATATAAATTAAAAGGGGGAAAAGTCCTAAGACTAAACCCTGGGACATTCCAAAACTTAGAGCGTGAGTGATGATGAGAAGCCACAACAGAGACTGAGCTGGAGAGGGTCGGAGGGTCAAAGAAATTATGAGAACCAAGAGAAAGCCAATTATCACATGTTCAGCTCTCATTGTCTGTGGCTCTTGCTCACATCCATCTTGGGAGCTTTTTGCAAATTCAGTATGCTACTTGGATCCATCTCCAGTTTTCCAAACTAACCCTTGGTTTCTCACAACCCTCATTCAATACTCTGTTCTGCATGTGTCTTCAACCAGGCCCACCTGAAACTTTAGGATCCAGAGGCAAGGTCAGAGGTGTCCTTTTGCTAGTCTCAGCTAACACCAGCCATGTTACACCTCACCCTTATTCCTCACCTCACTTGTCATCCTCTCGTCTGGTGAAGGAAAGATAGCTACCTTGGTGATTTGGCTTCAGACCCCCTGATTCAGCTTTTAGGTGGATGTGTTGTACCCCCTTAAACTTATCTTGTGCCCCACTTTCTTGGGCTTCCTCCTTGCTTGTGATTTGTATTCTTGCTCCAGCTCTAGGCATTTGGCCACTTTGGACAAACAACCTGTTTTTTTCAGCCAGTCCCTGAGTTCCTCTATCTCTGCACAACCCCACCCCCACTCTACCTCAACTGCAGTGGCTAGTGCTCTTGCTGTGACCCTTTGGGTCATCTGAGCCAATCTGGAGAAAGATCAAGTCTCTTGAATCCAGCCTAATACATTGCTCAAGCTTTTTACCATATGGTGATCTCAAAGAGTCTAGAAAATAAAAATTTCCTGGAATAGATGTATATATATATGAATGATGGAAAATTCAAATATTTCATTCTCAATCTACAATTTGTACTTGTTTCCAGCAATCACAAGCTAAATTAGTATGAATTTCTGGAGGGAGTACTAGGAGTCTAATTAGCAAACAACACCTGGTATTTCCCCTAGAGACGGTGGGATATAAATTAGTAGCAGAAGAACAGAATCCCAAGATAATTATATAGGTTCTAGAACTCTTTTAAAGAGTTGCTATTTGAGGGTTCTGTAATCATTGGTTGGTGCCTGTTTAGCCTAAATTCTTGCTAAATAGGGTTAGGAATGTTTAGGGGGATGGAAATTGAGGTCTAGTAGTAAGACATTCGAATCCCTGATTTTCAAGGCCACTACACAACTAGATCTCTAGAAACAAAGTAAAGAATTTCCAAGTTCTAGTTTTTCTATTTTTTTTGGCTAATGATGCCTGATCTAGAATAGCTTTTGTCTTTACCTCAGTCCTTCATGTAATAATTGGTACATATATGCAGAAATTTCACTCAATTTCATTAGAGAAGTTTACTTTTCGTATGTAATTGCATCTTTACTGCTTTTACGATAAAACACAATGTTGTATGTATGGAACATGCAAACAATACAGAAATTAAAAAATAATTTAGAAACTGAAAGTCCTCAAAAGTCCTCCTTTCCTTGAATATAGTCCTTAAGTTTGGTGTATATTCTTTTGAATTTATATTATGAAAATGGGATATATGGTATATATTGCATATATTGCTGAGAAACTTGAATTAAAAAAAAATTTTTAATGTTTATTTTTGAGAGAGAGAGAGAGACACAGCACGAGTAGGGGAGGAGCAGAGAGAGAGGGAGACACAGAATCCGAAGCAGTTTCCAGGCTCTGAGCTGTCAGACAGAGCCCAATGTGGGACTCAAACCCATGGACTGCGAGATCATGACCCGAGCCAAAGTTGGACACTTAACCAATTGAGCCACCCAGGCTCCCCAGAAACTTGATTTTTTACTTGATAATATATTATTGATATCTTTCTACATCAGTACTTATAGCTTTACCTCATTCTTTTTATTTATTTTAAAAAAAATTTTTTTTTACATTTATTTTATTATTTTTTGAGAAAGAGAGAGAGATAGAGCACAAGTGGGGGAGGGGCAGAGAGAGAAGGAGACACAATCTGAAGCGGGCTCCAGGCTCCGAGCTGTCAGCACAGACCCTGACACGGGGCTCGAACTCACAGACAGCGAGATCATGACCTGAGCTGAAGTCGGACGTCCAACCGACTGAGCCACTCAGGCGCCCCTACCTCATTCTTTTTAATAGTTACATGATACAGTACTATATAGAATACTAAAATTTATTTAGCCAAAAATGTGAATTATATCCAGGTTTTTACAAACACAAGCAATGTAAAAATTAACATCCATGTATATATTTCTTGGCACACTTGTGTGTGTACTTCCATAAGATATATTCCTGGAACTGGATTTCTTAGGCTGAAAGACATGCACATTAAAATTTTTCCCCTCTTAGGAGGTTGTGTCATTTTTCATGCACATCATTAATGTATGTGATATCTGTGTTCATAAACACAGGCCAACAATTAGTATTATGATTGTGGGAATATGGGAGGTAGAAAATATACCTATTCAAATTTTCCTTTTCTAAATATTGTTGCAATGATTAAACACTATTTGTAAAATATACAAAGCAAGTATTTTTAGTGACCTCTTTTTAAAAATTGTAGTTATTTTCATTACTTAAAGGCATGCCAGATGTATCTTAAGAACAAGGCATGTGTATATACATACATATATATATATGTTTAATGCTTATACATTACATTTTGTCAAGTACTGAGGCCCATTTACAGATGAATAATGACTGGTGTTGAAACATGAATAATGACATTGTGCCCTCATGCTACTTTCACTCTGGTGGGTGGGTAAGGGGGACATATTTGCATACAACTAATTTAGGCAAGTGAATGGAGGAGAAAGATGCTAAATGTGGTTTGAGAACTAATCAAATTTCAAGTTCCATTTGGAATATTAGGACTAACGTATATTAAACTTTTACTCTTGGTATGAAACATTACTGTGTTTTGACAGGACTCTTCAAAATCAACATCCAAGGGGCACCTGGGTGGCTCAGCCTGTTGAACGTCTGACTCTTAATTTTGGCTCAGGTACGATCCCAGGGTTGTGGGATCCAGCCCTGTGTCAGACTCTGTGCTGAGCAGGGAGCTTGCTTGAGATTCTCCCCCCTCCCAACCCCCCACCTCTCTCCCCTGCTCATGCGCTCTCTCTCTCTAAAATAAATTTAAAACAATTGTTTTTAAATCCCACAAAATCAACATCCAAATACGGTTCTACTTGAAAGTCCACCACAACAAACTTTCCTGTCGGTCATTATTTTGTAGGGGGGAGATAGCTGCAACAATATCACATGACATTCCTAACATGGGTTCTCCTGACCCAAGATCGTTCCTGGAGTATTCAATACCAGAGGTAGCAACCTCATTGCTTCTCTATTCTTTTCTACTAAAGAGCTCTGAATTTTCCACATTTGTTGATAGAGGTGGGTCTTTTTCTGTACCATGAATGCCACAGTGTTTACAGGTTACATTTGACATCTTCTTGTAATGCAGTTTTCATTCACTATGTGTCAAGCCCCAAGCTAAAGGCTGGGATAAGAATATGGTCAAGCCTGATTAAATAGCAAGTCAGGAAATGAATAGATTGGCAAATAGCTGAGAACTGGATCATGTGGAAGAAGGGACAGCTGTGTTGAGGTCAGGCCCACAGTCATCCTTTATATTTTAGGAAAGGGTTAAACCAGGACACTCTTGAATAATCAAATTCAAGAGTGAAGACTAGAGGCTCCAAGGATATGTAAATGTCAAGAAATCAAGGAATTGCCAATACACTAAGAACATCAATACTGTCTTAAAACAAGAACTAATTAGAACAGAGGAGTAAATGTTGGAGAGGGACACACTAGGGCAAGTTTGGTCACCCATATATCCTTAACAGGATACCATGACAAGAAGGTTCTTTTGCAGGGATGCCTGGGTGGCTCAGTAGGTTGAGCACCCAACTCTTGATTTCTGCTCAGGTCGTGATCTCATGGTTCATGGGATTGAGCCCTGTGTTGGGCTCTGCGCTATAAACAGAGCCTGCTTGTGACTCGCTCTCCCTTTCTGTCTGCCTCTCCTGCACTTGTGCTTTTTCTCTCTCTCAAAAATACATCAGTTCCAAGGCATAATCTCTTCCCTTGCAGTAAACATTTTGAAAGGAAAAAACATACAAAGTTTATTTGAATGGATAAACATTTTTCATACTAGGAAACTTAAGCCAAAAATAAATAAGCTTAAAAAAAAAAAGGTTCTTTTGCAGCCACCTCTATGCCATCTTACTTCATATGTGAAAGACTTCATAATTCTTAGGGGAGAACAGTCAATTCTGATCTTATAAGCATGGTCTGTGAAATGTGTTTATTTAAAAAATGATAAAACTTTTCTATAGACAGATTAAAATCCTTAGAAAATATCTCTTCCTGGATGTAACACATAAAACCTCATTATTCTGGGTTGACCAGAATCGTTTTCAGGTTTACCTGAATTAAAACCTACTTTAGTATCTAATTCAATGTACATTTAAATATGGCTTGCTTCTGTAGAGTATAAAATGCTAATGACTCAGCAGATGGATACTGCAGGGGTTTCCAGATCTTGATGTAGTCTAAAATAAAATAAAATTTTCTTTGTATGGGTGGGACTTGGCAGTTCTTTTAAATTCTTTACCAAAAACATTTCCAAGAAATATGTTAGATAAAGATGTCTTTACCCTCCACTCTCTCACCCTACAAAAAACAATTCTAGAACCACGCTTGTTTTAAGTGGAAAAAATTAAAATGTCCAGAAAGGCGGATGGAGTAAGCTGTAATTTGACTTAAATATTTTGCACTCTTCTACTGTACATCCCAACAAAGATTTTCCAGACTTCTCTTCCAGAGAAATCTCCATTTTAGTTCTGAGTTTCAGTCTTAATTATCTATTCCTTGCTAGTTTCCAGGATGATTCTTGGTGTTCCTATATCAGTGCCAAGGCATAAATCTCTTCCCTTGCAGTAAACATTTTGAAAGGAAAAAAACTTATATGGTTTATTTGAATGGAATAAATATTTTTTCATACTAGAAAACTTGAACCAGTAATTATTAAATCATATTTCAATTTATATTTGAAGTTGGATATCACAATAAAATCTCCCATTTATATGCTCTATTATTCACTACAAAGAAACAGTTGGCTATTTGTGCTGCATCAGAATGAAAACTTTATTCATTCTTTTGAGTTTTCAAGCACATGCTAGTTCATTATTTTAATAAAATGCACTAACAGATGTTAGGCAGAATGTGGCCACATCTGGGACACATAAAATACATTCCAACTCTCCATAGGAGGGAAATAGTAATATTGTTTAGTTCTTCCCAAAAGTCTCACTAGCCCATCTCATTTAATCTGTTTAACTCCTTCAAGTTGAACAGTTAAGGGTAGCACCAATTATCTTGGTTGTCTTGAGAATATAAAAAGGAACATTGAACTAAAACGCCAAGTGAAGCGTCACAAAAAGAAATACGCTATGTTGAAATACAAATAAAACTTCACTAAGGCCTGTGGCTAGAGCTATATTTTTTCAGCTGAAGAGGCTGTAAATCTTGAGTTGCTTGCTTCCTGAAGCCACCTTGAATTATAGGTCTCTTTAGGCCTTTCTACAACGTCTCTACTAAAGTTGACCCTTTCAAAGAAAGCACAACACATCCAAAAGATGGGAAATAAAGATTTTGGTAGAAGATATATTTTGACAATGGTATTATATACATATACATATATATATAGTGATTAAATCCCAAGCTATTTCTGTCTCTAACCTAACTTTTAATTTTGTTTCCTTAAAGCAAGTTTTCTAAGAAAACAAAAACAAGACCTGCTGGCTTTCTGTCAATGGATCAGGTTTATATACTGTTACATTTAGCATCATCTCTAATTTCTTAAAAAGACCACACTTAGGATTGGAATGCTAGTGTTGAAAGAAAGCTCTGGAGATTTTTTTTTTTTTATATGCTGCTTACCCATTAGAAAGAAGAAAAATGCTGGAGCTGTCTATGCAGCATTGAGTGGGAAGGCACATGTGACATAAAGGAAAATATCCTTGGACTTGAATTCAGATGACCTGGCTTTGAGCCTCTGCTCTTCCACTTATGAGCTCAATGTTTGGGAAAGCTAGTTAACTACAGAAGTCACATTTCCCTTGTCTGTAAAGTAGGAATAATACCTTGGAGGACTGATCTGAAGATTCAGTGAAATAATTAATATAAATGTGTTATGTAAACTGTGACACAAACATAGCTTATTATTAACAGGCTATTGGTGTCCTGAAATCTTTCATTTCAGAAGAGCAGATAACAATTTGATATTTGGAGAACAGCTAGAAAAGATATCCATGTGGTGTATATAGAATAGGCAAGCATAAATTTCCATTTAAAACACACTGCCTAAATAGAGAAAGACTCTGGAAGGACTAACTGCAATCTTAATAGAAATTTCTGCTCTTAAGTGATAAAAGTGAGGCAAACCAAGCTCATTTGGTACTGTGCTATTTCATATACACACTGGGATCAAAGATTCCCAGTTTTTCATTCTCTTAACACCTATTTATTGAACATCTGATATATGTGCTAAGCATTGTACTAATCTCTACATAGACACTGATAGACAAGGTTTCTGCTATCAAGGAACTTATGACCTAGTCACATTAATATCCTTATTCCAGAAACTTGGAAAAGTTTTGGCACACAGTAGATGCTCCATAAAAGTTGGCTGGGCTGAACTAATCTAATTTTGTAGAATTACCATAGCAGAAAGCTAGTAGAGCCATGAATTTTGTGATCAGACATGATTTTTTTGTGATCTATTCACCATGTGGTTTACAGGGTCTTAAGTTTAGAGGGAAAATAATCTTTCATTTAAAGTAAACTCTACTCCCAACATGGGGCTCAAACTGACACCCCCAATATCAAGAGTTGCATGTGTACTGACTGAGCTAACCAGATGCCCCAAAAAGAATCTTTTTAACTAGAGTGCATGCAGTCATCTACCTATAGTATGATATTTGTATTATGTAGTGTTACTTTAATGTTTTCTATTCAAAATACGATTATCATTTCCAACTAGTTCATTTAACATGGGAGCAGAGTATTAGTAGAAAAATTTTTTAAGGGTAATATCCCTTATGTCAGGTCAAAAAATTAGCAAAAGGAATGCAGGTTGGATATGTCAAATCACTATAGATAGGCTGACACTGATTTAATACACAATTAAAACAAAGGGGAAGTAAATGGAAAGTCCATTTATTTACATGATAGCCAATTCTTAACAAGTACAGAGAGTTTACTTTTGAAAGCACAACTTCCAGTGTTATGGAATAAAAGTTCTTGGAGTTTTTCATAATATACAGGAGCTCACTGGTGGAGTCAGGGTGGGTGACATTAGTATTATTCACCAATATCCCTACTTCTCCTCACTTGATTCAATGACTCAGTCTCTTTGCAGATGGCGGAGGCTATGTAACTAGTTTTGGCCAATGAAATGAGATCAGTAATTTGCTTTTTTCCCAATCTAAGGCTGTGATTCTTTAGTCACCTCCTCTGCCACAGAGACTCAGTTGCTGTGATCTTGGTGATACAGCTACAAGATGGTGGACCCTCTGCAATCTGGGTCCTGGAGTGACTCAAACAGAGTGAGTCTGAGCCATATGAAGCATGAAGCATGAAGAAAGCAATAAAATTTTTGTTGTGTTAAGGCATGGAGATTTTGCAATTTTGTTACTATTCCATAACATAATCTTTCCTGATTAATGTAGTCAGGAAAGGACCATAGTACTCTCAATGCCAAGTTTTTGAGTAAGAGATAAAAGAGATAATATGAGTTCCATTAATTTGTCAGCAGTGTCTTTCATATTAAGGATGCTAGCCTGAGGTCTAGCTTTTTAATCACATTTAATCCAGATATCCCATAAGTTTCCCATTTTCCCACTAATTCTCCTGTGAATCTTTTTTAAGTACTATATTTAACTTTCATCCATAAAGTTCCTGTGCTTTCTACAAATGATCACTTTTTGCAACATCAATTGAATTTCTTAATCTAACCACACATCATTATCTTCACAGGCATAACTGGAGCAAAAGGTTCTGAATTATGAACATTCTTAATTGAACTACACATTCAGTTGTCATGAATAAAGAAGGGGGATGGTTCTGCAACTGCACTATCTCTAGAAAGCAGACCCTTAAAGGAAAGGAAAAGCAGAAGCAGTCCCTGATTATAGTTCTTTCTTAAGACACGGTTATGTCCCGATGATCCAGCAGAAGTTGAAAATATCTTAAAAATCCATGTAATACACCTAACCTACTGAACATCATAGCTTAGCTTAGCCTACCTTAGACATGCTCAGAACACTTACATTAGCTACAGTTGGGCAAAATCATCTAACACAAAGCATATGTTATAATAAAGTGTTGAATATCTCATGTAATTGAATATTGTACTGAAAGTGAAAAATAGAATGGTTGTGTATGGGTACAAAGTGATTGTAAAAGTATCAGCTGTTTACCCCCCGATCAAGTGGCTGACTGGAAGTCGTGGCTCACTGTTGCTGCCCAGCATCACAAAAGTATCCTACCACATATAGCTAGCCCAGGAAAAGATCAAAATTCAAAATCTGAATTATGGTTTCTGCTGAATAGTAACACTTGCAATCATTTTTAAGTTGAAAAGTCATATATGGAACTGTAAGTTGGAGGACCGTCTGTATTTTGATTTTTTGACCTTGAGGGGCTTTGTAGAGTTTGAGAATTGTCATTTTTTTCCCCTTTTAAGTGGGCTCCACACTCAACGTGGGGCTTGAACTCACAACTCCAAGATCAAGAGTTGCATGCTCTACTAACTGAACCAGCCAGGCTCCAAAGAATGGTCATTTCCTCTTTAAAGCTACAGATAATAGGTGAAAGTTTTCAAGTCACTGAAAAAGAGTAATGAGTTGCTCTTGTTTTGCTCGTTTACTTTAATGGATTTGCTAGGATACATAATGTGTTGTCTTTAATATTTTAGTACCTGTCCTTTTTCTACCTGTTCCAAACTGCCACAGTCCTACTCAAATCCTAGTTCCTTAGGAAATTAAGTCCAGAGAAGTTATGCAATTGACTTACGTCGTACAGTTAGAGACATATTGGAGGCTATAAACTTAGTTTGCCCAATTCCCAGTGTGGTCCGTTTCTTTATGCCACAAATGCCTTCATATTTACTATCTGATATTGCTGGTTATTTTCAAGAGAACATGACATCTCACCAATGATACACCTTGAGGTCAGGGAACTCTCACTTGTTACTTCTTCAGCTTATAGATTATTCACATTTTATATAATTTTTTGGTAGACTAATTGGTTGTGTTTCAGGAAATAATTACATCTATTTAATCCATTCTTATATCTTCAAGTTCAGAAGAGAATACTGGAAGGGGCCAAGGAGGTAGGAATAAAATAGCAGCAAGGTCTAATAGAGCTGATGAAAACAATCAGAATGCTTACAGACGTCCAACAATATAATTCTAGAATAGAAGGTCATTTTCCCTGGAATAATGAGATCTTGTAGGTTCACTCGGCCAGGATGGTTTGTGTTTGTTAAACGGGGAGACAGGATGCCAAAGTTCAGGTGAAGTTCTAGAGTTGAATGCCTAATGAGGATTTCTACCGGGTGGAGGGATGGGTGTAAAAACAGGAGGCAGTCACACAGTGCAGAACTCTGAGCTCCAACCCCCGCAGCCGGCCAAGGAGGTGTAATGGGTGGGCCGAGGCAGGGGCACTAGACTCAAGGAGGCAGAACGACGAGGACGAAGTGGCGCCGTCGACATCCGGGCGTTGCCCGGGGGCTGCGTCGACCCCGCGGAGGGCGCCGGGGGGGCGGGGCCGGCCGGCTCTGGGAGGGGCGGCTCGCGTCCTCCAGGCCAGCACGAGGCGGCGCCCCCTCCCCTCGCACCGCGGGCCTCCCCGCGCCGTGCACGCCCCCGTCCCGCGCCTCCGCCCCCTTGCTCGCTCGCTCCTTCCCGCCCTCCCCGCAGCGCCGGCCGCGCCGGCTTCCCCTCAGTCTCTCATGAATATTGAGCGGCCCCTGTTGTATTTCCCGAGCTCCATTGCGGAAGCCGAGGCTCGCCATATTGTGCGGCGGCGCCGGCGGCCGCGGCGGCTTGTACCTGAGTCTCGGTCTGGCCGCGGCCAGCGGCGTCCCGGGCTGGAGCAGGAGCCGGTGAGTGGGGCGGGCGGGGAGGCGAAGGGCGCGGGAACGGCGGGCCGAGACGCGCGTCGGCTTGGTCGGGCAGCGGGCGGCTGACGGCGGCCCGGGGGCCGGGGGTGTGTTGCCCGCGGGGGTGTGAGGGGAGATGGCGTCGTTGCCGCCCCCGGCCGCTCTCGGGGCGGGGATGGCGGGGGAGGCAGCTCCTCATTGTTCCCGTTTCTTCGAGGGTCTCGGCGGAGGTGGTGGGTCCGGTTTGCGGAGGACCCGGTAGGCGAAGCTCGGGGATTGGATTCCTTCCTTCGCTGGGAGCCCCTCACTCTCCGCTCCTCAGCGCGGAGGCCGGGGCTGCGGTGCGGCCCCTTCGTCTCCCGGGGCGGGGGCCCCAGCCTCTCTGGGGGCCTCTCTTCGGAGGCCAGCGGCGTGGAATGTGGGGGTTTTCCTCCGGGCTTCCCCCTCGCTGCCGGGGGTATGTGTCTGCACCGTGGGGGTGGGGTAGGGGCGCTTTGTGCAAAATACCCCCTTTCCCCCGCGGTGCTGGAGTCGGGGTTCGGGTATGGAGGCGCTACTCGGCGTCGGGGTATCTTGTGGGCTTGCGGAGAGACCCCCTCACGGTTAAAACATTCCTGGAGTGCAGCCTGCCTGCCCGGGAGTATCTGTTGCTGCTTTCCAAAACCGCGAGGTTGCCCCGGAGGAGAGTCGTGGGGGGAGGGGGTGTTCTTGGTTTGTTTCTGATGGAAGCTTCGCGTTTCGAACCCTGTCGTTGACGCTGAGATGTTTGGTACCGGGTGTCGCCAGGGAGCGGTAGTGCCGGTTGTCAGGATCTTTACCCTCCTATAGAAGTAGCCGCCTTGTTTCCTTCCGGAGATACTGTTAGTAAAAATTCGTCTTTCAAACTTCGAGATTCATTCCGATTATTTGCCCGTTAAGACCATAATGGCTTTATAGTCTTCTCTCCTTCAAACCTTTTTGGGTATGTACTGCATGGCTGTCAGAAGTTTGAGAGAACGTGTGCCTTTAAGGGGTAAAATGGTTTGAAATTGATAGGTTTCCTTGAGGTGTGTGAAGAAATTTGTTTGCTATGAAAAGGATAGGTTTGCATTCAGTGTTTTGGTAATACGCATTACTTTTAAAAACTAAAAATAAGTGAGACACGGCTTTAGTGTTTTAGACTGAGAATTATGTTTAAAACTAACATATGAGTGATTTGCATTACATAATCTACTTTTGGTGAGTTCCAAGACGGTAAGCTGGAATACTTAGTGTAATTGGTAGATAATCTCCTTTCCCCACTTGTATTAGGGTATAATTGTTGAATTTTTTAATAACTTAGATTGATGTCAGATCCAGCTTCTTACAGTGAATATTTGACCCTTGATTTACAAAGAATTTAAATGGAAGCAATAAGACTTTTGGTTATTCCTTTTTCACCCTGAAACTTGTTTGTCACAGGCAACAGGTATCTTTAAAATCTTGATTGTACATTTAACGTGCTTTTTTGTAAAATAGTGGGTAGTTACATAAGACTCCATTTTCCAGAGATAGCACAGCAAATATGGCCCCTCACTTTTTCTGAGGTTTTGAGTGGTTTCCTTCAGGTACGCTTGTGGAATCCACATTTGAGTTTAATTATAGTAGGTGTGAGAGTGAAATGGAGAATTTTATGAAGGAAAACTGCCTCAGTAGGCTAGTCTGAGTATTTAAAAATATGCTGGTGGTCCTCAAATGTGCTACACAGAAAAATTTCAAATTAGAGCCATTAACATTATGTGAACAATGCAGACATTGAAAATACTGAGACATTCTGAGAATTTTGAGTTTCTCTCTGCCTGTATTGAATACCCAGACAGCTAGCTCCCAGGTTTTTGTGGACATAGGTACTGTGTACAGTAGGTCAGCAAACATCTTAGGAATTTCATTTTTCCATTACTGACCTTCAGTGTGTAGTGTCAGGTCTGTCTCTTTAATCTGATTTATTCATGATTTGTGTTTATATTATGCGGTCTTTGGAGTAAAGGTGATGTATGTCTGATGAATAATATATGTTTTAGTGACAGTTTCTATACATTATCAAAGAAGCATAATTCCTTCCAGCAAGAGAAGTGAGTTAATATTAAAATGCACTTTATTAAAGTTATGGACACATTTTTAGTATGACTTAAAGTACCTCATAATTTTGTAGCAACTCATTTATTAAATCTGGAGAAACTAAATAATGCATCACAGTTTGCCATTTTTAAAAAAGGAAAAATACTGTGAAATTATGCACATTCTGCCCACATACAGATCTACACTTGATTAATTAGTGTTGTTTATTACATATGATGTGAAGACATTGTCCTTATACACCAGTTATTTAATTTCCTCATTTTTTTCCGTTTCTCTGAAATCTTAGTTATCGTAGTAACTTGTTGAATATTTATTTGCATCTGACTGAGTAGATCCCCCCTATAATTTGGGGGTACAAAGAGGTACAGTAATATTTGCCCTTTCCATTCCCTCTCTGTAGGTCAAAGTATTCTTTTATCCCCACCCTGTAGTCTTCCACCTAATGTGTCAAATGGGTCCTTTGGTGTTTCTTGTTGTAAGGAATACATTTTGGTTGATTTTACATGGACATACTGACTGTGGTAATCGGACTCTTGGCACTTAAGTAGAAGCTGGTGTTAGTATGTTTGTAGCAGGAGGTGGGTAATGAATATAACTGACTTTATAGATGTAGATGGTAAGGGGGGGAGGTGGTCTGCTATCCAGTTTTATGCTCTGTGGAACTGGCCATGGACTTTTAAGTTTAAAATTCTTTTCACTTCTGTTTTGTTTTATAGATGTTAGGCACCTGAAGTGGACTAGTATAGTTTGTCTGGGCCTAGGCATACTCATGTTGAAAGCTCAGCAGCGATGTATGCGTGGCTAAAATCCGAGAAAGAGTGCTGTTGCTTGAATTTGCTTTCTCCCATTTCATTTAGAGATGGAGTAACAACATGTTTGCTGCTTCTACATATCTGCCATTTTGTCATAATTGAAAAAAATAAGTACAATAATAAAACATTTTTGAAATTAACCTCAGGTTAAATTGTCTAATGACATTTTATTAAGTGAAGTAACAGACCATATGAAAACTTATCAAAGCATTTTGATCATTTATTTTCAACAGATGTGTTGATTATGGACCCTCCTTCAAGGGAGATTTCTTTTTGTTTCCACTGTAGAGTTGTATTTTATGAAGAGGTTAGATTCTAAAGTCTATGCGTAAAATGAAAGTCACATGTGGTTAAAAAAAAAAACAAAAAACAATGATGCTTGAAGATCCATAGGGAAGGGAGAATGCTGTACCAATACATTCAGCTCAGCTTTAGTATTTAGAACAGATTGCTGTTTCTTTTGTTGAACACTGGATAAAGTAGTTAGCTTGCCTTTAGGAGCCATGTTGAACAACAGCAAAAACATGTATTTATTTTTAAAAATATTTTACTTGTTTTTTAAGTAAACTCTGCCCAGTGTGGGGCTTGAACTCATGACCCTGAGATCAGGAGTTGCATGCTCCATTACTTGAGCCAGCCAGGTGCTCCCAAAATGTATTTATTTACTGTAAGAATCACATTCAGCATGGTATTATGCTTTTATGAGGAGAGGCTTTTGGGAGCTGAGACCTTTGAAGAACAGCAGATCAGCTCTACCATCTCACATTTTCCCTAGGATATGTGCTCTAGTAAAAGGTGATTGTGTGTGCTTGGAATAGCCTGCACTGTTTAAATATTTCTCATTTTCTCTCTTTTTTCTTTCCATGTTAGACAGTTTAAAATTTTTTTTAATGTTTATTTTTGTGAGAGAGAGAGAGAGAGAGAGAGAGACAGACAGATGGGGGGGGGGGGGGGTTGCGGGGACACAGAATCCAAAGCAGGCTCCGGGCTCTGAGCTGTCAGCAAAGAGCCTGAGGCGGGGCTCGAACTCCTGAGCTGAGCTTTGAGATCATGACCTGAACTGAAGTCAGATGTTCAACTGACTGAGCCACCCAGGCACCCCTCCAAGTTGGATAGTTTAAATCACAAAAGATAACAATTTTTATGCTGCAGCTCAACAATTTTTTAAAAAAAGATTTTAAGTAATCTCTATGCCTACCTAACGTGGGGCTGGAACTCACAACCTGAGATCAAGAATCGCATGCTCTACCGACTGAGCCAACTAGGCGCCCCTCCCTCAACAAATTTAAAGGGTTTTAAGTTATCTATTATAGAATCTAGAACAGATTTTATCTCTCGGAATAACACCCAATTTTCTTTACTTTTCCCTTTCAGTGAAGCAGTAAGATCTCTCAAAGGAGAGCAGTTGGAACCACTATGTTTGACAATATATTAGTCCTGGGTAGAAAAAACAGACTTCAATAAGGATTTCAACAGAGGTGATGTAATATAGGGAGTTGGTTAGATGGTTGTAAGAGCAAAAGAGAACAGTACAATATAATTGATTTAAGAGCTCAGAAAGCAGATTCCATTGGTCTGGTTCTGAACCTTTGAGGAGGTCATCTTTGTTCAGCTGCTGATCAGGTTCTGGAAGTACCCAAAAGTACCCAAAGAAGCTGGAGTCTGGAATCAGTTGCTGCTGCCAGGAACTGAAAGGAAGTCCTCTTCCTGCTTTCCAGCCTCTTTTTACTACCTCCACTGTCAAAGCCTAACAGGGAGCTCCTTGGAAGAGCTGGCAGAAGAGTCCTGAGATACAGTTGTACAGTCCTAGCCTTGTCACCATAGAGCAGAGTCTAAAATGGTGGTTTTGGAGTTGAGAGACAATGAGTAAATGATCTGCACAGATTAGTTGTAGGTTAAAATACAGTAGTTTAAATAGGGAATCTTGTCCTTGCCTGTTCAAAAAAAAATGTGTTGGTTATCTTCTGTGTGCGAGACCCTATGCTAGGGATAGGGATAGAGAAACGAATTGAACAAGGTCTCGGTCATAGAGGAATTTACGGTCTAAGTGAGGATGACAGATAAACCATCTTACAGTGTGTTAAGTCCAATAACAGATGAGTGATGTGCTTTGGGAACCCAAAGGACGTTGCAACCTACTTGCCTCTTCTCTGCCTGGCTAAACTTAGTGACTATTTTTATTTTGTATCTTGATCGAATCCAACTTCATTCTCTGCTGTGTTTAGCTCAACTCCTATGAAAGCTGTTTCTCTGAGATGCTTCAATTTTGTTATGTAATCATAATTATTAGTTAAGCGTATCTCTGTGCCTTATTGATTTAGGTTGTAAAGACCATTACTTTCTCTGCACTTTTAGCCTAGCCTAGTACTGTGAATATATAAGATGTTTGAGAAATATTTATTTTTGCAGTGGATAATGGGAATTAAAATGTTCATTACTTTTGCAAGCATTGTTCCTTCTTCCAAGGTCATTAGAAAATAGTTTACGTTGGGGTGCCTGGGTGGCTCAGTTGAGTGTCTGGCTCTTGATTTCGGCTCAGGTCATGACCTCCTGGTTCTTTGGTTCAAGCCCTGCATTGGGCTTCACGCTGAGAATGCGGAACCTGCTTGGGATTTCTTCTCTCCCTCTCTGTCTGCCTCTCCCTCCCTCTCTTTCAAAATAAATAAATAAACCTTAAAAAAGAAAATAGTTTAAGTAGTGTTGTTTGATTTTACAGATGTGAGAATTGAAAGTTTAAAATAATCGGTTAACTCAAACTGTATGGTACCAGCAGCTGATCTAGAAATATGACTGGGTTTTTTGTTCCAGAGCCAGAAATTTTGGCAGGGATTCATTTAGCGGCTAAGTAAAATCCTCTTCTACCTCTTTTATTATTATATAGCCTAATGTTCTGAAGTCTCACAGTTACTTCTGGGGGAAAGAAAAGACAGAAGCCCCTCATTTTATTTCCTAAAAATAAAAATATCATACAGTGTCTCTTTACACTGTTCTTTTTAATTATCCATTCTTTGTCTCTGTTTTTCCTGTTCCCTGTATTGCTGACCACTACCTCTATTAGCTATTGTAAAACTTGCATATCTGTAGTATTTTCATTTTGACTTCTTTTTAGAAGAGTGTTCTGTTTGTTTCCACCATCATACTTACACTATTAGCTTAAACCAACTTAAAATCAACTGATTCTTCACTTTTAGAAAGATGTATGCCTCCGTGCCAGTAATTGCATTAAACCCTCAATATTTACACTATTTGCTATATAGAGTCCAATTCAGTCTGGGACTGCTGTCTTGGAATCCAGCCAGATGTTTTATAGAAGGCTTTACTGTATTACAGAAGGGGTAGTGTTGTGTGTAGTGGAAAGAGCTTCAGAATTGAAGGCAGGAGTCTTGGTTTCTAGGTCTGGTTTCACTGTAAGCAAGATTATTGGCCTTTCTGTTTTCTATTTAAAAACAAAAACAAAAAAATCCCACCCTTTTTGACCTCACAGGTTATTTGTAAAGACCCTAAGAGGTAGTGTAGGTAGAAGGTTTTGTAAACAGCAAAGAACTTTGTAAATATACGGGCTGTATGAAGAAAGACTGAGATGGATTGATCTCTTACATGGGTCCTGGTTATAGTTCTGTGCCTACTTTAAAAGGAGTTTTCATGTTTAAAAGTTGTCAGGGTGGAAATGGAAATGGGGTTTGGGAAGAGTTGTGGAAATCTTACAACCCTACTTTGCCCAAGTCTGGTTTACAATATAGTATTTCTATCACTTAAATAATTGTATCTTAAGGTTGACATTCCTCGTTAATTTCCTCACACCAGGGTTAAATATCTTGCTTATATCATTAGACAGTAGTACCCCAAATTTTACTTAAACATTAAGAACAAAACTACCACTCTGTAGATTGTTTAAATGACTAGGGCCTGGGGGAGTAGGGAAACCAATGTTATTACTATTTTGACTGGAAATTAACCTATTGTGATTTTGTTTTACTTCTATGTTACTTTATGATATCAGTTACAGAAAATACCTGCTTTTAATATTACACTTAACAAAATTAGAAATTATATCTGTTGTTACTTTTAATGAACTTACTTAAAAATTTTAATTGATATATTTGTGAAGAAAACATGCCTCGTTGAATTAGTGGAAAGATGCTTTTTTCTAGTTTTTAATTTTTATGAGGTAGTGTGTCCTCCAGGAACTGTTGTCTCATGTGACTCTGAAGTAATGGAATAGGATAAAGGCTCTCTAATAATGATAGTTGAGCATTGTCTAAAATATTTATAAAATATTAAGACTCCATTTCTTTGTCCTTAATTTTATTATAATTGATTATGTTTGTATTTAAACATAGGTCTCATTGCCAGTTTTGGTTAACCAGTATTTACTTACTAGTGTAGCCTCCTGAAATATTTTTTTTCCCAGAAGTCTCCGTAACTTTTTGAAAGGTAATATTACAGCTATGTTTAATATAGATAACATGATTATTATGCCAATTTAATATATTCTGAAACTTTTTGGACAGTATGTTGCATAAATGATTCAGAAGTGTATTTTTTAATTTTGGAAAATTAAGAAAAAAATCATGCTTTCAGTGCTCAGTTTTAATTGCTTTTAAATTTTGATGTATTTCCTTTTGGAAGTAAATTTATTATTTTTTTTGTTTGTTTTTTTAAAACATAGTTTTAGTTGTATTTTATATATAGATCTGAGTTTATATGTGTTTTTTAAAGTTAACTTGATATCACAAACATTTTCTATGCCATACCAGTTTGGTAACATTTTTGAAAGTGGCATAATACTTCAAGTGGATGTAAATAGTGGTTGGATCCTGAGGTTCCTTTCAGCTTTGTATTTACATTGTGGTAGGGAGGTCCAAAATTCACTGTGGCAGCCAGATGGAAGTGATTAACAAGCAATACCTATTGTCTCCATAAGTTTACCTTTGCAGGAACAAATCTATAATTGTCTTCAGTGGCAGTAGCTTGTTACAGTATAGCTGATAAAACTGAGAAGGATTTTGAGATAGCCTCTGATTTTGAGATAGCCTCTGGTTTTTCTGTTTACGTTTTGGAATTCTTTTTTAGAGCAAGTGTTCTTGGTCTTCAGTCCTGGGATCTCTTAAGGGACCACGACTCTTCTGAGATTTGGGGCGTGTGTTCTTTTGTGTGGGATCTCCCCCGCTTCCCGCCTTCCCAGCCACCAAGTAAGAGTTCTTAACTTTGATCAGATTCTCAGTGGGGGTGTGGAGTCAAAAAAGTTAAGAACTGTACGTAGACTTAAAGGATTTTGTTAAAAAGTAGTAGAGGGAAAACTGAATGAAAAGTGCCTGCAAACAGTATCTTGTATTGAATTAATGTCAGTTTTGTTTTTTGTTAATTGTTTAATAATATAAAATCACTTTCACTTAGTAGTGAATGATTTCACTACTTTAGCTACTTAAGTTTTTATTTTATTTTTTTAAGATTTTGTTTTTAAGTAATCTCCACACCCAACATGGGGCTTGATCTCACAATCCTGAGACCCAGTAAATAGTTGTGTGCTCTCATGACAGAACTGGCCAGGCACCCAAAGTTTTTCTTTATTATGGTTATGGTTTTCTGTTTTTACCATTATTTGAAGAACTCCCATTAAGTTTGTCAGAGTTGAGTTGCTAACAAGTAGTTTTTAAAAACTATTTTGATATATACATATTTAAATATATAGATTTTTATTTCTAATAAGGAACTCTGTCTTAATGGACATTTTACATATGTGTGTGTGCGCGTGTATTACATCTGTATATCACCTAAAACATACTTGTTTTATAAAGAGGGTTAGATCTGGGGTGCCTGGGTGCCTCGGTCGGTTAAGTGTCTAACTTCTGCTCAGGTCATGATCTCGTGTGTGAGTTCCAGCCCTGTGTTGGGCTGTGTGCTGACACCTCAGAGCCTGAAGTGTATTCTGTGTCTCCCTCCCTTTGCCCCTTGCCTGTTTGGGCTCTCTCTCACGCACGTGTGTGCTGTCTCTGTCTCTCTCTCTCAAGTAAATATTTAAAAAAAATTTTTTTAAATAAAGAGGGTTAGATCTATATATTGACTAACTCAAAATCATACTGATTTCCAGTGTGTATATGAGCTATGCCAAATTTTTGTTTGCTTCTTTCATGGACCTAAAGATTTTGCTAATCTTTGGATTTATCAGAGCTATATATAAAAACTTCTATCTTCAGAGTTTCTGGGTTTTTTTAATTTTTTTTTAGTGTTTATTTTATTTTTGAGAGAGAGAGAGAGAGAAAGAATGTGAGTGCAGGAGGGGCAGAGAGAGAGAGAGAGAGAGAGAGAGAGAGAGAGAATATCAAAGCAGGCTCTAGGCTCTGTGCTGACAGCACATGTTCCACCGATGTGAGGCTCGAACCCACCAACTGAACCGTGAAATCAGGACCTGAGCCGAAGTCAGACGCTTAACTGACTGAGCCACCTAGGTGCCCCAGAGTTTCTGATTTCTTTTTCATTCTTCTAAGACCCTGGGCTTTGATACCCCGGGAGCTGCTTTTTTCAATTTAAAACATTTTTGATGCTTTTTGATGCAAGTTGCAGAAACTAGGAGATAAGAAAGGCCAAAACAGAAGAAAGGTTAAAAATGTTTATCTTTTGGAATTGTTTCAAGAACCCCAAATGAAAATTGGGGTTTCCTGAGTCCCAGTCTGGCTGCTACTATGGAAAATATATAGGGACATAATTGTTTTTCTTCTCTTTCTGCAAGAGAAAATTTATGCTGTGTAGCAAAGGGATACCAGAAACATTCTTTACTCCTTTGTTCTTATCTGTTGTTGTCTTAAAACTGTTAAAATCTGTGCTTATTATTTTGGGAGTTGAAAAATGGAAACCCCCTCCGCAAACTCTTAAATAACTCTGTTACCTTCTAGAACATAACTTTTACATAACTGCAGTTGTAGCACAGATGCAAATTAGTGGCTTCTGTTATCACTTTACCTTGCAGGTATTACTAGTCATTACATATCACATTAATAATTGTTATTTTTAATGGTTGAAGAAATTTCCTGATGTTGATGTTGCAAATGCCTCCCTGCTGTTGGTGATGGTATTGAAGTATTAACAGTAGTGTTTGGTATGGTGGTTAAGGGTATGGCCTTCTTAGTCCAACAGACCTAGGTTTGAGTTTTGCCTTTGACATTTACTGTGAGACCTTTAAGTAAGTAAGTTGCTTGCTTGCTTGCTTATTTATTTATGTATGTATTTATTTATGTATTTATGTATTTATTTATTTATATTTTGGCTCAATTTCCTTATTTCTTAGATGAGGAAAATAATAGTACCTACTCATAGGGTTGTTAGGAGTAAGCAACATTTCATGGAAAGTAGTAAACACTTAGTAAATGTTATCTGTTATTAATAACATTATTTCCTAGGACTGGGTAAAAGAATACAAATGTTGGGGCGCCTGGGTGGCTCAGTTGGTTAAGCGTCCAACTCTGGATTTCCTCTCAGGTCATGATTTTGCGGTTGTGAGATTGAGCCCTGTGTTGGGCTCTGCGCTGACTGTGGAGCCTGCTTGGGACTCTTTCTCCCTCTCTATTTGCCCCTCCCCGGCTCACGCTTGTTCTCTCTCAAAACAAAAACAAAAAAACACGTTTTTGTGTCTCTGGAAATGAATTGCTCTCACTGCTTTCTGAAAGGGTTATTCATTTCAGTTGCTGTTGAAAGAGAATGTGGTGGCATTGGCCTTCAGCTTTGTCTTACCTTTCTTAATCTAATCATTTTCTTTTGTCATTGTCTTACCACAAATTTAATTTTTCATCAGATATGCTCTGGCTGCAAACGTAGACCCTGTTGCTATATTTTCGTAACACAAGAGTGTTGCTATGATTTCCTACACTGTTACTTGCTAAAGCTAATGTATGTGTTTTTTGGCACTTTTGCTTCTGGCAGGAATCTGCACTTAATGGACATTTCTCATCCCAGGAAAGGATAATGACCTTGGTTTACCACTTTTCAGTAGTTAACTTCTATTCTGGCATATGGGGCTTTGGACTAAAAAACTCCGTAGTTACTAGACTTTTTAGCTTTGTCATTAATGATAAACTTGTGTAAATTTTTAAGCATTGCTTTATGTTTTAGTTGTGTTTTGACATCTCCCTCTCAAAAGTAGAGGTACTGATCTCTCTGTGCCGTTAAATCTGCAATGTTTTGGGGTGGCTGACCATGTATGCTGATGATACTGAGCAGCAGTCTACAGCCCAATAGTAACCTGGCTACTGCTACCATATCAGTATGGTCCCTTGTTTAGTTTCCTGTAATCTGGGGAGGGATGTGAAAGAAGTTGGTAACCTACCTTGTTCTACTTTAGGAACTTGATTTTTTCTGCTCTGCTCAGGAAATTATCAATGTCCTTTGTGTCTCTTGGTCTTAGGGTACTGGGAGAATGAAAAGTAGTCCCTCTCTAAGAATGTGGTTAGTTTGTGGTATGGAGTTGGTGTGTGTACAGGGCTGAGAGCTTAGATTATGCCAAAGTCTGAGGTCTAAATTGCTAATGAGTCAGTGGTTTGGCAGTAGGTCACTAGATTCGAGTAATTGGATGAAGCAGATTGGAAACCCCTTAGGCAAGCAGAGGTTGAGACTTTAGAAGAGTTATAAAATCTAGACTGGCAGATGAGAACCAGGAGGTGTAGCGTCAGTGTGAGGAATGTCTTGACAGAGGGACAGATAGTTAATAATTCAGGAAACCAACAAAAATGGAAGGTTTTGACCAAAAGTGGCAAAAAATAAATAGCACAAGAGAAAAAAAAAATCCCTCAGGTTTATAGTACCTTGGATACTAGTTTCAAAGAAAAATATATAGCTACATCATTGTTTAAAATATGTGTGCAAAGAGGCCAGATGGATGTGGAGAAGTAGGATATCAGCTATTTTTTTTAAGAGAAGGAAAAAAAGTGCAGATAGCCTTGGTTGTGACTTGGAATGCTAGATGTGTGAACAATATGCCTCTTTTGACCTGCTTTGAAAAGATGGGAGGAAACTGGTTATGATTGGTTGAAGTATTCAAGTTGAAAGAAGTTCTAAAGGTAGCGTGCCTTTGTAGCTTAAGAGGACAGTACTCCAGGCATTGTACTTGTTAAAGGACATTTAAGCAAGCTTTCTGATCTACAAAATATTAGGAGTTAAGAGGGCTCTTGATAATACTTTATTTGAATTCTTAAATTTACAAATAAGGAAACTGGATCCTCAGCTAAAGTGGGTAGCCCTAGTTTACCATTGGAGAATATTTGTAGAAAATTTATGGCTACTCTTATTTCAGTAACCAATATTCCTGTTATCAAATTGTCTCCACCTAGTGGCAACAAATATTTTGCAAAGCTGAGTATAAACATGGGAAAAACTACTAGGGGAAACTATTCATCACAGCTTTTGAGGAAAAGTTAGCCTTGGTGACAGTTGTAGTGCTTTTGCAAAGAGAAAGGAGGAGACAGTGTGCCTGATGATTACTTTCATATTCCATAACCTTATTAAGGAATTTGTAGATTCTGTATACCTTAGTTCGGCAGCACATTCATTGTTGACTGTAAGAAGTTAGTATGTTAAGCTTGTATTTTAGAATTTTCATATATACACATCATATAAGCATATATGTATGTACCCACATTTATACATTTTTTTGTCCATTTTTTGTTATGAGTTCAAATGCTAGCATGGTAACTTCGTCAGTGGAAAAGAGATAAACTAAACAGTAAATGATGTTGCTAGTTAGTTATGTGGTGGCAGGGAAAGGAGTGTAGTTCCTGAGTTCTTAAATGTAAAAAATGAAACTCTGAAAATATTAGAAGAAAGTATGGGGGGGGGGGTTTAAAATAATTTTATAGTATGGATTTAGAGTGTGGCTTAGGTTTCTAAAGAAGCCATAGAGGAAAAAATAAATATGTTAAAAAATAAATACGAAATAGAACCTATGGCCTTAAGAAGTCAAAGCAAAAAGACAGAAAAACAAATTGGGAAAAAATATTTAACTGTCATGGACAATGGGTCACTTAACAAAAAGACCAATTTCCTTAACAGAAAAAGGTTTTTTCAAATCAGCTTTAAGAAAAAGGAATAGAAATGGATATGTAGTAAGTAACTGACAGACCAAAAAAAAAGACCAAGAAAGAAATGAAAAGATACTTAGCTTCACTCATGATTGAAGCCTTGCAGGTTAAAGCAGCAATGAAATATCATTTTCCTACCTATTAGATTGGATAGGCTTAAAAAAAAAAAAGTTAATCCTTAATTAGTAGAAGGGTAAATTGGTATAGCAATTTAGCAGTATTTGTCAGAACAGCAAAATTTACCTGCCTTTTAATGCAGTAGTTTCTACTTTTGTAATTTACTTAGGCAACTTCTTACCTAGGATAACTTTTCGTCAAAAGTAAAGTTAGGAAAACATACATGAAACCCATGAATGAATGAATGGTGAACCGCATCTTTTGGGGGGACAGTTTCAGGAACTTCTAGTAGTATTTTGAAATGCCATGGGTTTCTTAGGTCACTAAAAACGAATCTTTATCTAGAACAGCAAGTTTTCAACTGTGGCTGTACATAAAAACCACCTGGCTAACTTTCTAACAATAGAGCCCCAAGAGTTAATGATTCAATTGGCCTGAAATGGGACCTTGTACCAGAATTGTTTAAAAGCTCTCCAGTTGATACCTATATTCAGCCAAATTTGAGAACTTCTCGAGGGGAAGACTGTTTTTCTTGTGGATGTGTTTTTCTTTTGGCAGAAGCCAAGACTCCATTGGGCAAGTAAACTGATGAACTTCTTTTTTTTTTCAATTTCTCTCTCTGCCCTTGGCTTCTCATGATAATATGGTTCAGCTGGTATGTTAGTTTCCTATTGTTGCTGTAACAATTTACCACAATATAGGGGCTTTAAAACAACACAAGTATATTACTTTACAGTTCTGACAGTCAGAAGTCCAAAATGGGTCATAAGAGATTAACATCAGGATGTTAGCAGGCCTGCATTTCTTCTGGAAGCCCTAGGGGAGAATTCATATCCTTTCCTTTGTAGCTTGTAGTGAGGCTGCCGACACTTCATGGCTCCTGAGTCCGTCTTCCATCTTCGGGCTAACAGTATAGCATTTTTGATTTTGCCCTTGACTACTATCCCTTTGTCCTTTATCACATTGCCTTCTCTCTTATAAGAACTCTTGTGATTATTATATTGGACCAAACTCAAATAATACAGGATAGTATCCCCATCTCAGATTCTTAATTTAATCACACTGGGAAAGGCCTTTTTGTCATGTAAAGTAACGTAGCCACAAATTCTGGGCATTAGGCCGTGGGCATCTTTAGGCCCCATTATTCAGCGTACCACAGTTGGAGACTTAATTCAGAAGGCCACTAAAAATTTATAAATGGAATATTTTAGTGTATCTTAAGTTGGTATCATAGCCCAAAGTGTAAATTAGCTCTATATAATAAATTATGATTCCTGTTTATCATCCCTCAGGAACAATAACACAGTTTTTTTCTTTGTTGTTAGAAATGTAGGTTGGATAGGTTAGGCCGCATTGTCTCATTTTTACTGTAACAAGAATAGCTATCATATTCTTCACGGGATCCTGTGAAATAGGTACTTTATTTGAGCCCTGGCAGGATTTATACTTTGATTTTTGTCTTGTGTTCAAAGAATAGTTTATATAGCGGGGTTGAGGGACACAAATAGGTTTCTTCCTGTTGAATAGTATTGCTGATGAGGTGTTTTGAACCAGATGCAGATAATTCATAATATTGATATGGTGGAATAATTTTGAATAGTTCTCTTCTTATGCCTGTGAGTTCAGTTAACAAGCCCAGAGTTTTCTTTGATTCTTATTCCACTTTTCTTTTCATACTTCATGTTCTTTTCTCTTACAGTTTTGACTACTATAGGGTGAAATTTTCCACCAGAACCTTTCGTGCTTCAGATGTGTTAACTCTTATGGATGACCTGTGTATACCTTATTGTATGCAACAGATCCAAAACCGAATTCAACTTTTCACCCCTTCCTAGAAAATGCATACCATTTCCTGTTTAAAAACATTTTAAAAACCTTTTTTATGTGGTAAAATACATATAATATAAAACTTATCGTTTTTAATTGTGGAATCCAGTGGCATTAAGTATATTCACATTGTTGTGTAACCATCACCACTCTACATCTCCAGAACTTCTTCTTCATCCCAAACTGATACTCTATATTTAATAATACGAATTCTTCATTAGCTTCTCCCCCCAGCTCCTGGTAACCATTATTCTACTTTCTTCAAATTTGGCTATTCTGGTATTTCATGTAAGTGGAATCGTACTATCTTTGTCCCTTTGTGTTTGGCCTTTTTTTTTTTTTTTTTTTTTTTTAACTTAGAATAATGTTTGAAAGTTTCATCCATGTGTAGTGTGCCTTAGAACTTCAGTCCATTTTGAAGCAGAATAATATTTCATTATACATGTGTACTACATTTTGTTTACCCATTAACTACTGATGGGCATTTGAATTGTTTTCACCTTTTGGTTATTGTGAATAAATGTTAAGAATATGGGTGAACAGATATCTGTTTTAGTCCCTGCTTTCAATTCTTTCAGATATATACCTAGAATTGGAATTCTGGATCATATGGTAATTCTGTGGTTTTTTTTTTTTTGAGGGACTTGCCATACTTTATTCAAAAATGGCTGTGTCATTTTACATTCCCACCAGCAATGCACTAAGGTTTGAGTTTTGCCATATCTTCACCAACACTTGTGATTTTCTGGTGTTTTTTATTTGTTTGTTTTTGTTTTTGATAATAGTCCTATAGCCATCCTAATTGGGTGTGAAGTGTGATGTCTCGTGGTTTTGATTTGCATCTTTTTATTTTTAATGTTTATTTTTGAGAGAGAGAGAGAGAGAGAGAGAGAGCGTGTGCACAAGTGGAAGAGGGGCAGAGAGAGAGGGAGACACAGAATCTGAAGCAGGCTCCAGGCTCTGAGCTGTCTGTCAGCACAGAGCCCAATGCAGGGCTTGAACTCACGAACCATGAGATCATGACTTGAGCCAGTGTCACACTCTCAACTGACTGAGCTACCCACCCGCCCCTGATCTTTCTCATGATTAGTAATTTTGAACATTTTTTTTTCATGTGTCTATTGGTCATATGTGTATCTTCTCTGGAGAAATGTGTCTATGCAAGTCTTTACCCATTTTTTAATTAAAAATTTTTTTAAATATTAAAATTTTTTTGTGTGTTTATTTGAGTGAGAGAAAAGGAGTATGAGCAAGGGAGTGCAGAGAGAGAGAGAGAGAGAGAGAGAGAGAGAGAGAGAGAGAGACAGAATCCAAAGCAGGCTCCAGGCTCTGAGCTGTCAGCACAGAGCCTGATGGAGGGCTTGAACCTACAAACCATGAGACCAGGACCTGAGCTGAAGTCAGACATTTAACCGACTGAGCCACCCAGGCACCCCACTAATTTTTTTTCAACATAATACTTAATTTTATTTTTTTTAATTTATATCCAAATTAGTTAGCATGTAGTGCAACTATGATTTCAGGAGTAGATTCCTTAATGCCCCTTACCCATTTAGCCCATCCCCCCTCCCACACCTCCTCCAGTAACCCTGTTTGTTCTCCATATTTATTAGTCTCTTATGCTTTGTCCCCCTCCCTGTTTTTATATTGTTTTTGTTTCCCTTCCCTTATGTTCATCTGTTTTGTCTCTTAAAGTCCTCGTATGAGTGAAGTCACATGGTATTTGTCTTTTTCTAACTAATTTCACTTAGCGTAATACCCTCCAGTTCCATCCACGTAGTTGCAAATGGCAAGATTTCATTCTTTTTGATTGCCAAGTAATGCTCCATTGTATATATATATACCACATCTTCTTTATCCGTTCATCCATCGATGGACATTTGGGCTCTTTCCATACTTTGGCTGTTGTTGATAGTGCGGCTATAAACATTGGGGTGCATGTGTCCCTTCGAAACAGCACACCTGCATCACTTGGATAAATACCTAGTAGTGCAATTGCTGGGTCGTAGGGTAGTTCTATTTTTAATTTTTTGAGGAACCTCCATACTGTTTTCCAGAGTGGCTGCACCAACTTGGCATTCCCACCCACTCATTTTTTTTAATTGAGTTTTTTTGTTGTTGAGTTTTATTCTTCATATATTCTAGATATTAATCCTTTATCAGATACGTGATTTGCAAATATTTTCTCCCATTTTGTGGGTTGCCTTTTCACTTTCTTGATAGTGACCTTTGATGTACTAAAGATTTTAATTTTTTTTTTTTTTATGTAAGCTCTACACCTGACGTGGTTGGGGCTTGAACTCATGACCTCGAGATCAAGAGTTGCTTGCTTTATTGAGCCAGTCAGGTGCCCCTAAAAGGTTTTGATGTAATAAATCAATTCATCAATTTTTCTTTTATTGCCTGTGCTTTTGGTGTCTTACTAGAAAAAATTGTTAAATTCAGTGCCCTGAAGAGGTTCCTTTATGCTTTCGTCTAAGAGTTTTATAGTTTCAGTTAACATTTAGATCTTTGATCTATTTTGAGTTAATTTTTGTAAATGGAAGAGGGCTATGGTCTAACCTCATTCTCTTGCATGTGGGGATACCCAGTTTTCCCAGTACTTTTTGTTGAAAAAACTGACCAAGAATAGTCTCGGCATTCTTGTCAAAATAATTTACCATGTAAGGAATTTTACTTCTGGGCCTTGTATTCTACTCCTTTGGTTGGTCTATATGTCTGTCTTTGTACCAATACCAAGTTAGTTTGATTATTGTAGCTTTGTAGTAAATTTTGAAATCAGGAAGTAGGAGGCATCAAACTTGTTCTTTTTCAGGGTTATTCTGGCCTGTTTGGGGTTCCTTGAGATGCTATATGAATGTTACAATGGGTTTTTCCGTTTCCTGAAAAAAATCCGGATTTTGATAGGGATTACATTGAATCTGTAGATTGCTTTGTGTAGTACTGTCATCTTAACAATATTGAGTCTTTTGATCTGTGAACATGGGATGGGATATCTTCCCATTTACCTACGTCTTTAATTTCTTTCAGCAATGTTTTATTTTCAGTGTATAAATCTTTGCCTTCTTGGTTAGTTTGTTGTATTCTTTTTGATGCTTTTGTAAATGGAATTGTTTCCTTGATTTCCTTTTCAGACTGTTAGTGTATAGAAATGAAACTGGTTTTTGTGTGTTGATCCCCCCCCCAGCAATTTTGCTGAATTCATTTAATCAGTTTAGTTTTAACTTTTTTGTGTGGAAACTTCAGGGTTCACTATATGTAAGATCATATCATATGTAAACAGATACTTTTTCTTTTCCAGTGTGGATGCCTTTTCTTTTTCATGCCTAATTGATCTGACTAGAACTTCCAATATAATGAACAGAAGTGTCAAAAATACCATTTCCTGTTTTGCTCACTTTTTTTTCTTTTTTGCATCAGCATCTAAACAGCCACAAGCTTGGAAGCTTGTGACTTTCTTCTCTCTCATGTCTTACACCCCATGTATTTTGCCTCCTAAGTATTTTGCAGCTCTGCCACTCCTAATTCATTCTTACTATTAACAGACTCACTATAGACATTTCTTACTTGGATTATTGCACTTGGATATAGCCCTTTAACTAGTATTCTTGCCTCCTGCAAGTCCACCCTCCGCTAGTACCAGAGTTGATCTGTCTCAGATGCAAATCTCACTTTGTCATTCAATTGTGGATTTTCCTGACACCTTTACATGGGTTTTAGGCTTCCCTAATCTGGTCCACAGTTTAATTCTTTAGCTTTACTCTGTGCTACTCCCCACCTCTCTCTTTTCACTCATTTAATAGTGAACTACTTAGAATTTCCCAAATACACCATACTGACTTGTACCTTTGCTTATTATGATGGTCTTTCTGGATTGCTTTCCTTTCCTCAGTTGGTTAACTTCCATTTAACCTTGAAGTCTCTTTTTTCAAGGAGGGGTTTCTTTTCTCTGGGAAACTATTTCTGCTTTTCCATTTGACTGTTTTGTTTTGTGCTCTTATAACATTTACCAAATTATATTGAAAACATGTTCAGGGTCCACTAGCCAATAAACTCGGGGTTGGGGGTGAGGTCTCATTTCCTATCACATGGTAGTTCTCAAATGTTTCCTAAACTATTGAACTCATCTGTTTTTCTTTATGGGTCTATTAGCTTCTAATATGGATAGGCAGAGGGACAGAAGGAAAACAAGGCCGTTCCTGATGTAACTGATGTTGACTAATATTAGACCTTGATAGCTGCATTCTGAAGCCTGGGGAAAGACTTAATTAGGCCATTAAGAACCTTGAGGGAGTAGAGGTTGGGAAAAATGAAGGAGTAGTGTTAGAGGAGGTGAGATAGTGATGGGTGATAAGTATGGTAGGAGGGCACAGATCACATAAATAATCTAGATCTGCATTTTAATTGCTGTTTTAAAAATTCCTGAAACAGTTATTTTCCCTGTAACAATAACTCAGTTATGTAAGACTAGAAAACATTTGTTACCAATACTTATTGTTTGTTACCAATACTCGAAAACTTAAGATTGGATAATGAAGAGTTGGTTAATCATATTTGAAAGGTTCCTGCTCTGTGCTCCACAATATGTAAAAGATATAATCCAATTAGGAATTTATTATATTACGTTTTTAAATAAAGATGCTATTATTGTTACCAAAACTAATTTAGGTGAGTATTCCAGATGTTTAGCAGAATGGCATCTTTTTCAATAAGGAAGACTTTCGTTATGTCTTTAGAAGCTTGCAAAAATTAATGTCTTACAGCTGTAATTTTACATTAAACTGCTGCAAGTGGTTTTTATGAGGTGATACTGCAGGCAGTGTTATGATGGCAATTAGGTTGCTTAGTCAGAATTTATTATTGCCGTCTGGTTTGTTTAGTCTTGAATAAATTTCTAAAAATCAAACACCTGTATCCGGTAAGCAAGCAGTATTCTAATTAAGGAACAAATAATTTGCTTATTTACGTATTGTATAATGTAAGAGGAAAACAAAAATGCTAAAGATTGAGAGAGTTAATTTGATGTGACCTTTATTTACTGCATGTTTAGAGGGGACAATAACCGTGTAAGAAAAAAGATGAATTTCTTGGTTTTAAAATAAAAAGTTTCTTGGTTTTGTTTTATAGTGTTTAGGGAAACAAATCTCAAATGAAAAGTGCTTCATAGGCAGATGGGATAATGGTTGTATTTTCTGATAATATATTTCTCAACTTAAAAAACAAATTAAGGAAACCAATTATAGAATAAAGACATAAATAAGTGTTGGCTGCAAGGAATTGGTTATACAGTTAAGCTTACTTTTGGCAAGTATGGTAGGCTGAAAAATGGGCCCCTAAAAGATGCCCACATTCTAATCCTTGGAATCTGTGATGTTATACTTTGGGGCAGGGGTGCATGCGCGCATGTGTGTGTGTAAGTCTTTGCAAATGTCATTAAATTAAAGGTCTTGATATGAAGAGAGTATCCTGGATTACCTGGGTGGGTTCTAAATGTCATCATAAAAGAGAGAGGCAGAGGGAGATAACATACCCAGAAGAGGAGGCAATGTGGCCACAAGCATAGGAATGCCAGCTGGAAGAAATAAGGAACAGGGTTTCCCATAAAACCTCTGGAAGAAGCACAGCCCTGCCAACACCTTAATTTTGTCCCAGTGAAAGTTTTGGCCTCCAGAACTGAAGGAGTGTGGTAGTTTGCTACAGAGTTACAGGAAACAAATACAGCAGTCATTTTTTCATCTGTTTTTTGTGTTTTTTTTTTTTTTTAATGTTTATTCATTTTTGAGAGAGACAGCACGAGCGGAGGCTAGAGAGACAGAGACAGAGTCTGAAGCAGGAAGCAGGCTCCAGGCTCTGAGCTGTCAGCACAGAGCCCGACGTGGGGCTCAAACTCATGAACCTGTGAGATTATGCCCTGAGCTGACATCGGACGCTTAACCGACTGAGCCACCCAGGCGCCCCTACAGCAGTCATTTTTCAAAGTATAAATGGATATTTCTAAACAACCCCATTGACCTAAACTCATCACCTTTTGGGGGTGTATATTTTATAGCTCACTCATATTGTCTTTAGTTCTATTACAGATATTCTTAGTAGACCAGGCAATTTTTATGACTAAAGCAACTGGTGAATATTTCTAGGCACAGGACTCTGAAATTTTAGCTCAAAATATATTTAAAGCCCTCTTTTTTTTTTTTTTTTTTTTTTGGAAAATTGTTTTATCCAGTCTGGAAGCTCCCTTGTGGTTGCTCGTTATAGCTATACTTTGGTAAGAGTACAGTTTAGACTCCTAAAATTTTACACCACAACATCAGCCTTTATGCCTGCCAATTTGCTATTTAATATGAATTCTTCTTTCAGCCATACTATAGAAAATGTACATGTGAGGCTCTTGTTGAGAATTAAGTTACGAGTTCACTGTGACCCAGAATGGTGCTGGGGTTGGGGGGGGGGGGGTCTCACTTAAGATTTTGGTGTATTGGGAATCTGACCAAAGGATAAAGGCCATGTAGGTTCTTAACACTTTTGCCCTGTATCCTTAATGATCAGACACCAGTGTACCTGGCCTGTATTATCTTAATCCCCTCAAAGATTGTGTTCTAGGAGGATGAGGGATGATCCAAGAAACATCCATTTGAAGGTCTTCGAATGTTCTGCAAAGCTCTTGTTCAAGATGCACTTCTTTATGTCATTTTGTGTCCCTTTTATAAAGATACCACAAGTTTCTAATGATATATAGACCAGAAATGTCTCTATCCAGTATTTCTTTTTTTCTTTTAAGCCTCTGGGAACTATACTTATTATTGAGCCACATACAGTGTACTAGCAGTAGACAACTGACAAATCTCTTTCTGGCAGTTTCTTGTTTGTTACTGAAAAGGCCTTATTAAAGAGTAGTCTTGGATTAATTGGCCAACTGATTGATTTTTTTTTAATCACATGAGGCACATAACCAAACATTTTTTTGTTACTTTCTAAAAGAATTATTCTTGGGGCACCTGGGTGGCTCATTCGGTTAAGCATCTGACTTCGGCTCAGGTCATGATCTCACGGTCTGTGAGTCTGAGCCCCGCATCGGGCTCTGTGCTGACAGCTCAGAGCCTGGAGACTGTTTCAGATTCTGTGTCTCCCTCTTTCTCTCTCCTCCCCCCTCATCCTCTGTCTCTTTCTTCTCAAAAATAAATAAATGTTAAAAAATTTTTTTTAAATAAATAAAATAATTATTCTTTTTGAAAGGGGATTAATGTGCAGTTGTTAGTATGTTAAGGAGTGGCTAAGTAATTTTTCTTCCTAATCTTTTACATGTTGGGCAGCGGCGGGGTGGGGGGGGGGGGGCTTTTAAACCCTTTCCACTTTATGACCATCATTTGTGGAATATGCCAGGTACTTTATATGAACATGTTATTCAACTTTGCCAATGACCTTGAAAATTTTTGTCGCTTTGCAGATTTAAAAAAAAAAACGAAAAAACAAGAAATTTGGGTGTCAATCCATAACCAGTAGCTTCCAGCACTAGGATGCAAATGCAAGCTAATCCAGTTCCAAAAATCACTTACCGTGCTTTCTAGCTGTCTCATTTGTTGTACCATAACATAAAGACATCCCTAAAATATAAAGTTCTTTGCCCTTATTCTTGAGGAATTTATGGTTTAGTGGATCTATTTTTCCTTCTAGGGGAGCTAGAGAATGGTGTTGGGAGCAAATGTGTGGCCCACTCAGGGGATTTGAGGGTCTTGGGAGTCTCAAGAGTTGAATGGGAAACTGTATTTGTTTTCAGTTTTTACATGAAACCTGTTCTTTGCCACATCTAATAACCTCTAATAGATTTGATTATGATTTTGTTGTACTCCCCTCAACCAGTGTAAAGATTGTAGATTAGGGCTGGGATTTAAAAAAATGACACATTAGGGGTCCGCTACGTTATTTGCCAGGTACTATTAAATGAATATTTATGTAGGAACAATGTTGTGATTAATGGTTAGGTTTCTAGACTAGTCTTCAAAAGACGAATCCATAATGTCATTAAACCTAGTATATAAATACAAACTTTCCGATACTTCATACACTTCATTAAATTCATTAGTTAAGCATAGTATGTTTTTAGTGGAAAAGCTTAGAATGGAAATTTTAGTTTCTAAGTTGGGGACTTAATGTATTTTTGTCCTGAAAAAATAATTTTTACATTCATTTTTAAAAATTTATTTTTAAAGCTTGAATCACAAGATAAGTTTTATGAATGAAATTTTGTTCAAATGATAAGTTTTTAATGGCTATATTCATTCATATTATCCTGAAAGTAAACACAGTTTCTGGGGCAAGGATAGATTAATTATTATAGCAATAACCCCTTTGCCCCAGTTCTTCCCTCTCAGAGTGATGCATTGAGACCTGGATGTTCATTTGGTAGGTAAGGAACCTGAAAAATATGTATTTGGGAGCTTGTAGAGGTGTTACCCCCTTCCTGAAAGAGGAAGGGAAACCTTTGTTCCTCAGTATAAACAAAACCTCCTCAGTTACAGAAGGGGAGGATCCTAGGTTCTTAATCTTTGGAATGTAAATGAATGTGGGTAAGGGGTATGGACAGATCAGACATGTCAGAATTTATAACCCATGAATGTCTCTGTAGTCTCACACCCCCTGAGCTATCAACACATACTTCTAGGGAGGTAAATTTCTAACGTATCAATTCAGTTGTATTTAATTTTTCAACACTTCTTTTTTGAAGGACAGATTGGTTTGCTCAAATAGCCCTAACCATGCAGATACATTAAAAATATTTTCTTTATACATAGAAAATAGACCAACTGATAATTACTCCTTTTGTCTTACTTTTTCCCCATGTTAATTTGAAATGTATGTTTGGTCATGAAAATGTGAAATGTTAAGATTGCCTCATTTGAGCTCCTTTATTCAGTCATCACCACTGTTAAGTTCTTCAGCAGATTTTTACTGAGTAACTACTATATGCTAGGCACAGTGCAAGGTACTGGGGGTATTGTGGTGAATAAGGTAGATAAATACCCTGCATTCAAGGAGCTTAGAGGCTATAAGAGTGTTGTAGAGAAAAAAAGACATGAGAAAACAGCAAAGTTAGAATTTTGTTAGAATGCGTAAAGGAGCTAGCTATGGCAAAATCTTGAAGGGGAGGGGAAGAAAGCATTCTGTTCCAGATGGAAGGGATGCACTAGTAAAAAGATTCTAAAATGAGGGGTGCCTGGGTAGCTTGGTTGGTTGAGCGTTCGTCTTCCACACATTATGATCTGAGTTCGAGCCCCATGTCAGGCTTGGGCTCACTGCTGTCAGCCTGTCAGCGCAGAGCCTCCTTTGGGTCCTTTGTCCCCTTCTCTCTTCATCTCTCCTCAGCTTATGCTCTCTCTCAAAAAATAAAAGTTTTTTAAAAATTTTAAAAAAGATCCTAAAATGAGAATGAACTTGGTAAGATTGATAAAGAGAAAGGTGGCAAATATGGCTGACACATAGTGCACAGAACTCAAAATCACAAACCTACATTAGGTGTTTGGATTTTTTAAAATAGGATCATATTCTATATTTTGCCTTACAGCTTTTTAAAAAGTTACTGTTTGTTGTGTGCATATGTTGAATTCCATGTCAGTATGTGTAGCTACATAATACTGTGTGCTTTGGCTATATCCTAATTAGCCATATTCCTATTGACATATATATATATATATATAGATAGATTTCTACGATTTTTTGCTATCACAAACAATGCTGTGATCACCATTCTTGTATATATATTTATTGCATACCTGTATGAAAATTTTTGTTGGATAAATTTCCTAAGAGAACCATTATAAGGCCAAACTTAAGTGCATTAAACATTTTTGACAGATTCAGGCTGCTCTGAAGATTCAGCCAGTACAGTACAGTGTTAATGTTTTGATTTGGCCAAAGAGCAGAGACCGTTCTTTTGGTATGTTCTCTTTCACTGGCATCTGTGTTTGACAGATACTGTCTTTTGATTTTACAACTATTAATTTAATTGAATTTTTTAAAAGAATAAGCAAATGAGATTAGTTTAGAGTTTAAGTTTAGAGTTTAACATACATAGAGTTAACCTATGTATGTTAGAATACATATTGTATGGAAGTTCCGAGCTAATTTGTCTATTATAACACTTCTAAAGAATGTGGATAAAATGATTATCACCAGTAAGTTCTTAATTGTATGTTGATTGAAAATAATAAATTTAAAAACAGGTGTGCGTTTCCATTTCAAGGCATACATTCCTAAGGCCAAATACTGTAAATCCTCTGTCCCCAAAACCATGCTGCTGTACACTTCTGGATTTGAGAATTCCTGTTTTCTGCATACTTTAACACATACTGTATTATTAGTATCTTGATATTTGTCAGTATCATAGACAAGAAATAAGGCTTATGTAGATAAGAGTGTTTTGATTTGCAGTTTAGGGATTATTAGTGAAGTTAAGCACAATTATTTTTGCCTATATTGAGTTGTCTTTTAAATTGTCTTGGGAGAGGATTCAGTGTACGTTATGGATATTTGCCTGTATTATTGATGTTGCAAATATTTTCTCCCTCTCGCTTATCAATTTAGTTTGCTTGTGATAACTTTCCTTGTTTTTGTATAGAAGTTTAAAAATTTTATGAGGTGAAACGTGAACTACTTTTAAAGTATTCTGGTATTGTGTCTTAGTAGCTTGCCTTCCTAATCTTAATTGTAGGCAGGCATTCTACCCTCATCTTATATAGATTTTTATTGTATTGTATTGTATTTTTAAATTTACATCTAAGTTAGTTAGCATATAGTACAACAGTGATTTCAGGAGTAGATTCCTTAATGCCCCTTACCCATTTAGCCCATCCCCCCTCTCACAACCTCTCCAGCAACCCTCTGTTTGTTCTCTATATTTAAGAATCTCTTACGTTTTGTCACCCTCTCTGTTTTTATATTATTTTTGCTTCCCTTGCCTTACGTTCATCTGTTTTGTGTCTTAAATTCCTCATAATAGTGAAGTAATAAGATAATTTGTCTTTCTCTAATTTCTCTTAGCATAATACCCTCTAGTTACATCCACGTAGTTGCAAATGGCAAGATTTCATTCTTTTTGATTGCCGAGTAATACTCCATTGTATATATATAACACATCTTCTTTATCCGTTCATCCATCGATGGACATGTGGGCTCTTTCCATACTTTGGCTATTGTTGATAGTGCTGCTGTAAACATTGGGGTGCATGTGCCCCTTCGAAATTGTAGCGCTTTTTTTTTAATGCTTAATCCTTTTTGAGTTTTTAATTTATTTAGGTATGTCTGATTTAATTTTTTTAATTTAAGTATTTAAATTCTTCTGACTTAAAATATCTTAAATTACATAAATTCACATATCTGTTTTGAACCCTTTGTTTTGATGCGTTAATCTGATCTTTACTTCAGACCATAGTGTTGCTTTTCATGAAACTTTAATATTAGACATAAGGAATGTCTCCCTGATTCTTTTTCAGAGTATCCTGAGTATTCTTGTGCATCATTCAGGTTAATCTTAGAATCATTTTATATATTGATATTTTGGTTGGGATTGCATTACATTGGATTTATGTTTACATATATGTTTATCCAATTCATGTTCTCTTTAATATCTTTCAGTTATGTTGTAGAGTTTCGTGTTGTCAATATTTCATGAAATTTACTTATAAATATTTTGTAGCTTTTGTTGCTCTTGTGAATGGTTGTAAATCAGATCACTAAAAAAATGCATTTCTAAATGTTTATTCCTGGTTTATAGAAATCTATGGCTTTTTTGGCTTGTTTTTCTCTATTGAAGCCACCATGTTGCTGCCTTTTTTTTTTTTTTTTAATATAGTAAATTTTCATTTGATTCTGCTGGATTTTCTAGGTATTTATATTATCTACAGCTGATACTTTTGTCAATTCCTTTTCCAGTGTCCTGCTCCCCTATTCTTTGTGTGTGTGTGTTGGGGGAGTGGCATATGGAGGACTTCCAGCAGAAATGCAGTCTTGTTTTTTTTTCCTGACTTTTAAAATAGGAATCTTCAAAAGTTTTAACCTTGGGGCTTCTGGTATATATATCTTCATCAAGTTAAGAGTGTTTTCATCTATTTCAGGGGCACCTGGGTGGCTCAGTTGATTCAGTTTTGGACTCTTGATTTCATCTCATGTTATGATCTCAGGGTTCATGGGTTTGAGCCCCCATTGGGCTCTGTGCTGACAGTACGGAGTCTGCTTGGAATTCTCTGGCTGCCTCTCTTTCTGCCTCTCCCTGCTCACACTCTCTCTCTCTCAAAAAAAAGAATGTTTCCCGGGAATGCAAGCTGGTGCAGCCACTCTGGAAAACAGTATGGAGGTTCCTCAAAAAATTAAAAATAGAACTACCCTACGACCCAGCAATTGCACTACTAGGTATTTATCCAAGTGATACAGGTGTGCTGTTTCGAAGGGACACATGCACCCCAATGTTTATAGCAGCACTATCAACAACAGCCAAAGTATGGAAAGAGCCCACATGTCCATCGATGGATGAACGGATAAAGAAGATGTGATATATATATATAATGGAGCATTACTCGGCAATCAAAAAGAATGAAATCTTGCCATTTGCAACTACATGAATGGAACTAGAGGGTATTATGCTAAGTGAAATTAGAGAAAGATAAATATCATGTGACTTCACTTATATGAGGACTTTAAGAGACAAAACAGACGAACATAAGGGAAGGGAAACAAAAATAATATAAAAACGGGGAAGGGGACAAAGCATAAGAGACTCATAAATATGGAGAACAAACAGGGTTACTGGAGGAGGTGTGAGAGGGGGGATGGGCTAAATGGGTAAGGGGCATTAAGGAATCTACTCCTGAAATCATAGTTGCACTACATGCTAACTAATTTGGATGTAAATTAAAAACAAATTAAGTTAAAAAAAGTATTTCCATCTATTTCTGACATATTAGAAGACTTAATTAGGAGTAGTTCAATTTATTTGATATAAAGTAGAATATAGTCTAATTTTAAAAGTATACTTGTATGTGCATTTTCTTTTTTTCCTTTTGGTTTTGTGGGAAATTTATAGCATTATCTTTATCAAAGCTAATTAAATTTTGCTTCATGAACAAGTCCCATTATTTTTTATTTTTTAAGTGTTCTTTCGATTTGCTTTATGCTTTTATAATTACTTTTCCTTTTTCTAATTTTATATTCTAATTTCTAATGCTTTTTTTCAGTTTTTATGGTTTTATTACTTAAAATTGAAGATCATAAATATTTCTGAGGGATGTTTTACTCATATATCCCATAAATTCTTAATCTCATTTGATTCTTGAGAAGGTCACCTCTCTTTAGCTCTGTAACCTCTTCTTGTTTTCCTCTTTACCAGCCACGTTGACCTTTCTTTTTTTTTCCAGCATGTCTATTCTTTTTTTTTTTAATTTTTTTTTTCCTTAATGTTTTTATTTATTTTTGAGACAGAGAGAGACAGAGCATGAGCAGGGAAGGGGCAGAGAGAGAGGGAGACACAGAATCGGAAGCAGGACAGCATGTCTATTCTTTTGAAAGTCCTTCCTCGATCCCCCATCTTGAAAAGCCCAGGATCCTTTTTTGAATCTTTTATATAGCACTTAAGAATTATTAACTTATTTTATGCATGTTTGTTCTGCTTATTGTTGGTATTCATAGCAGCTTGTACAGTGCATGAGGTGCAATAGATAAATCAATATTTGAATGAGTGAATGAATGATTTGTAATCTTATGAAAGGATTAGGGCAGGGAGAGAGACCTACACAGATACATAGTCCTGTTCTTAGTTAGATGAATTTGGGTAGAAATACTTAAGGAGAATTGATAATCTGTAAATTAAAATTATTTGAAAACTATCCTAGCCCTGTATAGCCCCCTGGAAAGCTTTTGTATAGGTCAGGAGTATATATACATACTCCAATTTGAAGATGCCTGGTTAAATCATGTAAGATCAGCTTTAGTAAGCAGTAATTCTTTACTGTTATATATCATTTAAGATTCATTTTTTCCTTTCTAAACATCTTCACTTATTTAACTTCTATTAAAAAGCGGGTTCATTTCTAGGTGTAGGAGAAAGTATTAAGATATATTAAGTCAATGGAGCAGAGATGTAAGCAACTGTAATGCAACACAAGTCTAAAGCGCAGGACGTACTTTGTTCTTTTTTTTTTTTTTTTTTTTTTTACTTTAGTAAGTAACCATTTCCATTGGCTTCTTTCAGGAATTTTTTTCTTTATCTTTGAATTTCTGTAGTATGAAAATGATATGTCATGGTGTAGTTCTTTTGGCATTTATTCTGCTTGGTGTTCTCTGAGCTTCCTGGATCTGTGATTTGGTGTCTGACATTAATTTGGGGAAATTCTCAGTCATTATTGTTTCAATTATTTCTTCTATTCCTTTCTTTCTTTTTTCTCCTCCTGATATTCCCTTTACATGTATATCACATCTTTTGAAGTTAACCCACAGTCCTTGGATATTCTCTTCTGGGATTTTGTTGTTGTTGTTTTTTCTTTGTTCTTTTTCAGTCTTTGAGGATTCTATTGATCTGTCATCCTCTAGCTCAGAGTTCTTGCTGGAGGCATATCCAGGCTACCAATAAGCCCATCAAAAACGTTCTTCATGTCTATAACAGTGTTTTGATCTCTAGCATTTCTTACTGGTTTTTTTCCTTAGGATTTCCATCTCTCTGTTTACATTGCCCATATGTTCTTGTATGCTATCTATTTTACTCATTAAGAGCCCTTCACGTAGTAATCATAGTAGTTTTACATTCCTGATGTGATAATTCCAGTACTGTTTTGCCATGTCTGGTTCTTATGCTTGCTTTGTCTCTTCAAATTGTGTTTTTTGCCTTTTGGTATGACTTAGAATTTTTTTCTAGATAGTCAGACATGGTGTACTGGGTACAAGGAACTGCTGTAAATAGGCCTTCAGTTATGTGGTGGTGAGATGTAGAGGGAGATGAAGGGCTTTACAGTCTTGTAGTCTCAGTCTTTTAGTGAGACTAATACTTTGGACTGTGAACTTTACCACTAGTTCTCAGTTTATTTCCTCTTCCCTCAGGTGGGACAGGATGCCTAGAATGGGCTGGGATTGGGTATTGTCCTTCCCAGTCAGTCAGGTTCTGATAATATCCTAGCATGGTAGGTTTTGAATAACTCGTTTTCCCTGAGGGCGGGCCTTGTTAAGAACAGACTTCTCTGGCAAGCATAAAGGGATTTTTACTGTTTACTGTGGGAATCTGGTGAAGCTTCTGGAGGTAAATTTCATATTTTGGAGCTACCTCTATGACTGGGTCTGCCTGGAGTTTTCAATTATCAGACTTAGCTGCACTGAGTCTCTAGCAATTTAATTGTAATTCAGATTTACCTTTCTGACACTGGATCCTGTTGGAGTTTCCACTCCCGAGTTGCTCTGGTAAGCTGAGATTTCCTATATACTCTGTCTTTTCAGTCTTGGGGACTGTGGTTTACCTTGCGTCCTCCCCTTGCTATGGGTCCAAGAAAAGATGATTTTTTTAGTCTTTTCAATTTTTTACTTGCTAGGGCAAAGTGGTGACTAACATGTGGAACTGGAAACTGGAAGTCTAACCTTTTTCTTGTTTTAAAAAATATAAACTTACTAAATCTTTCTGTGTAGATGCACAGGAATTTTTCATCTTTTGCATATTCTGCTCTTTGTGGGTAGTCACTCTTGAAGGCGCTGTGTTTAAAAGCTTTTGAAACCACATTGAGCCTCTGTGAAAGGATTGCATGATCTGCCTGCCATAAATGTGAACATGTGCAAAGTCAGCATGGAAGTGCCAGGTATTTGTAGTCTCTAAAAGAACATCTAAATATTGTGTTGATATTTCTTCCCCATTGGTTAGTGATGCTGCAAGCTTTCAAAATCTGCCTGTAACTAGGTCTTTTATCAGATTGAGTTTCTGTTTTTGCCAAGTTATCTTGTCGTAGCTAATAATAACTTTTCATTTGTATATTCTCTTCACAAAAGTGAGAGCCTACTTTGTGCAGGAAACATTTCTGTTGGGGAATCTCTTATTCAGAAGTATAATTTAGGTGTGATAATTGGGGGTTGGGCCAGGTAGACCTAGATCTTTTTCTGTTGTCCTGCAAGGATCATCAGGCAGTAGTCTAGGTAGCACATTCCTGTTGCTGGAAAGAATCCCTAAGGTTATTTTTTCTGACACCTCGTTTCTCATCTTCACTGGATTAATCTCTGTGCTCTGTCTTTCCAGTTTATAATTATTCCTAGGTGATCCATTCTTATTTACTCTATGTATTAGTAGTATCTGAACATAGATAATTCCCAAATAATGTTCATTAAAATCACAATTCATTCTCATCTGAAAAACAAAAACTAAGTATATTTCATATTCTTGGCTTGGGCAAGGGAGAACATCAAGACAAAAATGCAGCTTCTCACCAAATGAAAGTAAAAGAAGGGTTATATGTGTTTTGGGGGAAGGGTAGAGACTTTAGATTAAATTTAAATGACACAGTATATTGACCTAAAGCAAGAGGAGCTAATTCTCTAGAGCTTATCCGTCCAGTGACTGCCAAAAGTGGAGATTTGAGCTTCCTGTTATACATATGGATCGTGTCCTTCAGACCATGTATATGTATATGCTTCCTCTCTGTGTGTGTCAATTGTATCTCGAGGCCCCCGAAAATGGAATTTTTAATTCTTAGGTCCCTGTTGGCCCTTCTTGGCCAGGTGACAGGAGAGGCCACTAAATATAACTCAGATCTACAGCGCTGATAAGTTCTTAAGAATTGAAATGGTGGTTTTGATGATCAGCACGATTGTATCCTTTTTTTGGTCTCAGGTTTACTTGCTGCATTATCTGGTAAGATAGCATCCCTGCGGTAGCATTTAAGACCCTAGATACCAGAGAGAACATATGCTGTGTAATACAGATAGATATACACAGACTGGAAAACTTTTCAAGGCCATGGAGATCCTAGTTTTTCCAAATACCAGGAAATTCTGCAACTACAACTAACTTGTGAATTACTTCCTGAATCTTGCTTGCCAAAGAAATACAAATATCTAAATCAGATACAATTTGGTTATATGGAGGAGAACTGCTATCTCTACAACTGAGCTTTCAGCAGAAGGCTTTTATTTTTTTTGATGGTTCCCGTTAATTTGCTGGGAGAGCTTTGGCCCTAGGTTAGCAGTTACAGGTTGGGAGATGGGATTAGGATTTGGAATTCTTAGAAATTCCTCCTGAGTAATTTTAGTTTTCTGAGACATTCATTATGTTGTAGTAGGATTTATGGTAGAGATAATGGCACATATATCTACAAGGAAACAAAAGGCTCAAGGAACGTTTGCTTGTTTGGGAGCCCACCAATTCTGGTAAATAAAATAAGTGAGAATACTGGAGGTAGACTGAGTGGGCAGCCTTGAAATAGTAAACAAAAGTCACAGCTTGCTCATATGAGAGGTTTGAACATAATTTATTTCAAATTTTTGCTTGGGCAAGGGAGAAACTTCATGTGGAGTGTGGTTTTTTGTTAAAAAGAGGCAGGTATGTAGAATTTTAGTGGTTAAATATAGTTTAAATTTCGATTAAGTGCTTTTGCTTCTTAAAGCAAAGTGGAGCTAATTGCCGATTGGGTGAGTTCTTGATAGCTGTTTAAATGGTATTTGCTGGAAGTGGGAAGTTCAGCTTCCTGGATACAAATAGGTCATGTCCTTCATTGTCTGCATGCCAATATAGAATATATGATTTAAATATGCAGGTTGTGTCTTCAAGCAGGTGTGGGATTTTTCTAATGAACCACTCTACCTCAGTGAGCCATAAATAACTGCAACTCAGTATTTGTAGCCATTCCACTTGTTCTCTTCTTTTTTCTTTTAATTTTATTTATTAAAATTTATTTTAATAAGTTTTATTTATTGAAATTTATTTGCTTTAATAAACTTTATTTATTAAAATTGAGAGGGAGAGAGAATCCCAAGCAAGCTCTGCAACGCAGAGCTTGAACTCACAAACCAGGAGATCATGACCTGAGCCGAAATCAAGAGTCACTTGACTGACTGAGCCATGCAGGCATCCACACCTTCCTTCTGTGTTCTCCATCTCCTTAAAGGATAGTTGTTTTCCCAAAGTCATATTGGATCCTCCTCTCTTACATCAATGTCGAATGTATCACTAAGTCCATCTAATTTTGTCTCTATGTCCATGCTTAACTGCTTTGGTTCAGATAGTTAACCAGGTTTTTGAAACAGCGTCCTCACTTTTCTTACTGCTAATTGCTCTTTGTTCCTCTACCTTCTGCAACTATTACTTGAGTTTCTGTGAAACTATTTGATTGCATCACTCATTTGAAACTTCCAGTAGCTCCTGAGTACAGGCGTATTCTGTTTTCATGCCTGTCTTCATACATGGTGTTCTATTTTGTCCGGAACCCTCTTTCTTTTCTATTCCCATCTTGGTGTAGTAATCTCTTATTTTTTAAAGCTTACTCCATCTCTGCTGAAGCCTTCCCTTACTCCTCAAATTCCTTGATTCTTTTCTGAAATTCCATATTGTTTTTTTGATTCTGCTGCTTAGAATTTATCTTGTCAGATTGTAGTTTACTTATTTACATGATTTCCTTCTTTTTAGGCTGTGAATTCTGAGGCAAGGACGTAGAGCAGTTCAGGTTGGCTAATAATAGATACCTACTAAAAATGTTAATGCCTGGAGCCCCTTCTTTTGCCTGTTTTGGAGAGGAGTTAGTTTTCTAAGACCATCTTCCTCAGATGTATCCTAGATCCCATTCCCCTACTCAAAGACAAGCACAGAAATTGGCCTTAACGTTAAGTTTATTCGTAACCAGAGGAGAGAGGCAGAATTAATGTCAAGGTGGTGAGGAGACCTTGAAATAATGCAAATGGTGAGCAGTAGGAGGAACTAGAATATTTAGCCAAAAGGAAAGAAAAATCAGGTGGGATATGATAACAGTACCCAAATATTTGAAAGGCTGTCATGTAGAAAAATTATTAGTCTTAATCATTGTGTCTCCAGAGGGCAGCTATAGAATGAATAGGTAGCATTTTAAGGCTCAGCGTTAGGAAGAGCTTTCTGAACATTATAAGCTGACTTACTATATCAGGTGGAGGATTTTTCATGAGTGGAACTGTGAAAGTAGAGGCAGAATGAGCACGAGTTTAAAGTACTATAAAGTAGATTTTGCTGTGTCGGGCAAGAATTGACCATGCTGAAGACTATTACATTTTCTTTATTCAGTTCTAAATCATAGAACTAAATGTTTAGAAACTTAGTTATTGTTTAGGATTAAGACAGTTTTCTGTACATTCAGTAATAATTTTAAGCTTTTTATGCCACCTGTAGAGTATTTAGAGTTCAGTGTAGTCTCTTGCTCTCAAGTAGCTTGTATTTTTAAATGAAAAGATTCTTGAGCTTTTCTTCTTTTTAATTTTTGAGGAGCCAGTGTGTAATTTCTATTTTGATTGTTCTTAGGATTCACAATTCCAAAAAATCAGTTTTGAGATTTACTTCCCCTTCAGATACTGAAATTGTTTTTCTTTCCTTTTTATTCCTAGCAATGTCTCAGGCTGTGCAGACAAACGGAACTCAACCATTAAGCAAAACATGGGAACTCAGTTTATATGAATTACAACGAACACCTCAGGTAATGTAGATTAAGGTAACTAGGGGGAAATATGACACATCTGTAAACTGGTATACATTTTTAGAAAATGAATACTTAAAAGAACATAACGGTAATAATGAATTTATATGCAAGCAGTTGACTTGGGTATGTTTGGTTTACACTTCATTCATTGATTAAACAAATAATTCAAGTGCGTAGTCTGTACCAGGTCCTAAGCTAGGCACTAGGTGAAGTGGTGAATAAAATAGTTGTGGCACCAGCTTATGGAGTTTATAGACATTAAACAAATATCCATAGAATTGTACATTTTAGAAGTTGTGTAAATGGGGAAAGTCCTCAGTGAGGTAACAGATAATCATGGGAGGGGGCATTAAGGGAGATCAAGGAGGTGAAGTTGGGGGGCACCTGGCTGGCTCAGTCAGTAGAGCATGTGACTCTTGATCTCTAGGTTGTGGGTTCGAGCGCCATGTTGGGTGTAGAGATTACTTAAAAATAAAATCTTTAAAAAAAAGGTGAATAGGGGAAAGACTGGGGGGGTTCCAGGTTTGAAGGAGATAAACATACTTAAAATTGAACTCATTTTGAAATGCCTGTAAGTCAGGCAGGCATAGATGCTAACTAGGAGTCTGGCCTAACTGTAAGATTTCGGGTGTGGTCAGCAAATTTTAAGCAGTGAGAATGGATAAGATAATCTGGAAACCTGGAGAGAGATGATCAGAAGGGCCCCAGAACTTCATCCAGGGGAGATTCAACATTTAGAAATGAAGTAATGGAAAAGAAGCCAGCAAAGGAAACTGAAAGAAACAGCCAAAGTAAAGAAAAATAGGAGAAAAATAGGGGATCAAAATCTAAGAGGAGTTGTGTCAAGGAGGATGTAGCTACTGTGTTCAGTACTACCTAGAGGATGGGTAAAATGAGGATTACAAAAGTGTACTTTGAATGTGGCAATGTATACTTCATGACCTTGACAGGAGTAAGTTCACTTAAATAGATTGTACTGTGTTGAAGGGGAAAAAAGTGAAAATATATAGGCAATTTTTCAGAGAAGTTTGGCTGTGCAGAGAAGCAAAGAAATGGAGTAAAAACTGGAGGGGAACATGGAACTGGGAAGTTTAAAATTTTGTTTTGTTTGTAAGATGGGAGATAGAGGTGTACCAATGATATCCCCCCCGCCGCCCCGGCTCCACACTGCTCTAAGGTGTATCATTCATATTTCACTATAGATAGTAACCCCATGCAGATGCTACTCTAGGCTGGTTTAGTGGAAGCCTGAGAGCTTCTCATGCTGAAGCCTGAGAGCAAATAAAATAATCAAAAGAATATACTTGAAAAGGTAGGAAGGAATGTCCCTTTGATAGAAAGAGGCATGTTTTCTCCTTTTAGCAAGAAAGATGATGATGATTTAAAAAGATGTCGTAGAGGAGTGCTTGGGTGGCTCAGTCAGTTAAGCCTCTGACTTCAGCTCAGGTCATGATCTCACAGTTCTTGAGTTTGAGCCCTGCATTGGGCTGTGTGCTGACAGCTCAGAGCCTAGAGCTTGCTTCGGATTCTTTGTCTCTCTCTGCCCCTCCCATGCTCGTTCATTCGTTCATTCATTCATTCTCTCTCTCTCTCTCTCTCTCTCTCTCTCTCTCTCTCAAAATAAATAAACATTAAAAATAATTTAAAAAGAAAGATGTCACAGAGAGAAAATGAGAGAGCTCTCAATGAAATTTGAGGTAAGATAAGCTTTTCAGTGTTCAGGTGTAGGAAGTTCTGCAGATAGAAGAAAAGGTATAAGATCACATAGAAAAAACAAGTTTGTTACGAGAGAATTGCTGAGCTGTGTTGAACACCCATTTGAAACGTGAAATTTAGTGATACTAGTCTGGTTGTATGATTCCCCCCTTTTCTCCCACAGTGCTACACACCTGCACTGGTACAGACATGGAGAACATGGGTGGTTGAGTACAGGGCTGGGATTTTACTAGGCAAGTTCTAAGGAGGAAGAGGACAAACTTGGTTACTAGCTGAGTCAGCATACTTGGAGTGATGTTTCTTCATCAGAAGTTTGTGTGTGTATTAAATTAAGTAAAAGAAAATACTGAAAGTGCTATAGAGAGGTTGAAACATACTAAGACACTCAAAAATAGTGGTAGTTACTGTAAATGCATTTTACTTGAGTCCTTTATGGACAATATCTGTAGTTTTTGTTTTTCCTTGTAGGGTCATCATTCTTTGGCCCTGTAGAGAAAACATATGTATGGAGAACTAGTGGAAACAAAGTGTCAATAACATAGAAAGCTCTTTATTTCTTTCTGACCTTCCTCTTCAGTAGCCACCTACTGGATATCTTTCCTCAGTCCATAGGAGTGCCTGGTTGTGACTTTAGAGCTAGGTAAATTTGTACTCAGTGCCACCTTGTGGGAAGGGTGGGTAGTGGTGGTGGTGATGAAGAAAGAAGTCACTGATGTCTCTGCAGCTGGGAGATGTGTTCTGGAATTCTACATTGGACCTCCAAATGCATTTTTGCATTGGAACATTTTTACACGTGACAGTTAGAAATACTAGTACCGGTACTATGGATTAAATTAGTTTGTAGATTAACCTGAGAACCTGAGCACTTTGTATAAAACTACTTTTATGGATCAAGACTTAAGGTTCAAGAAGTGACTTAAAATTTTTTTTTAATGTTTATTTATTTTTGAGAGAAAGAGCATGAGCAGGGGAGGGGCAGAGAGAGAGGGAGACACAGAATCTGAAGCAGGCTCCAGGCTCTGAGCTGTCAGCACAGAGCCTGACGCACAGCTCCAACTCATGAACTGTGAGATCATGACCTTAGCCGAAGTTGGATGCTTAACTGACTGAGCCACCCAGGCGCCCCTCAAGAAGTGATTTTAAAATCTATAGACCACTTGGGGTGCCTGGGTGGCTTGGTCGGTTAAGCGTCCGACTTCGGCTCAGGTCATGATCTCACGGTCTGTGAGTTCGAGCCCCGCGTCGGGCTCTGTGCTGACCGCTCAGAGCCTGGAGCCTGTTTCAGATTCTGTGTCTCGCTCTCTCTCTGCCCCTCCCCTGTTCATGCTCTGTCTCTCTCTGTCTCAAAAAAAAAAAAATAAATAAAATCTATAGACCACTTTAAAATTAAGCAGGGTTCAATAATAAAGGGCAAAACTATGATTCAAGAATATATCAACAGATACAACAAAATATTTAGTCTTAAAAAGTTTAGAACTAAGCCAGTCACAATTCCACTTATATGAGGTATTTAAAGTAGCCAAATTTCATAAAAACAGAAAGTAGAATGGTGGTTGCCAAAAGCTGAGGGGAGGAGAAGGAAATGAGTTGTTTAATGGGTACAGAATTTCAGTTTTAGAAGATGAAAAGGATTCTGGAAATTGGTTATACAATAATGTGAATGTACTTACACATTACTGTGAACATGTATATAAATTAGAGAATGTTTGTATTGGAATCTTAAAATCTTTTAATGGATGGTGTGAAATAATGTAGTTTGTTAACAGAATGGTGCAATTTGTGAAGATAAAAGGATTAAATTTTATTTAGCCTTAGCTTCCTCATTTTGCAGGTAACAAAACAATGTTAAATTATTATTTAGAGTCACATTAATAGGTCTAGAACTGGAACCGAAGGCATCTGATTCCAAATTCAATGCTTTTTTTGTTAGGCCAAGATGATTTACCATTACTTATCTTTTAAACACATTAATATATTATTTTTAGCCATTAAAATAAGAGCATGGATATTATAACAGTGGTGGGGGGTTGAGGGGATTTGGGGGGAAATTATGGTAAAACAAGGTTGGCTGTGAGTTGACAGTGGTGGTAGCCGGGTCATGGGTATATAAATGTTCATTTTGGTCATATTTAGTGCTTTTGCATGTTTGAACTTGTCCATAATAAAATAGGTAGCATTTAATTTTAAAGTGACTCTTCTACAGGAGGCAATAACAGATGGCTTGGAAATTGTGGTTTCACCCCGAAGTCTACACAGTGAATTAATGTGCCCAATTTGTTTGGATATGTTGAAGAACACCATGACTACAAAGGAGTGTTTACATCGTTTTTGTGCAGACTGCATTATCACAGCCCTCAGAAGTGGGTACGTTGAAATGAGTTATACTAGGTACTTAAATTATACCAGGATGGTGCTTTATGGGTATTGAGAAATACATTCTCTAATAGGTATTCATTTGAGAACTAGAAATTCTTCTAAAGTCTAAGTTTTAATTATTGGAGAATCTTTGTTTTGAAACAGTTGATTTTACACAATTTTAAAAGCTTTATAAAAGCATGAGTATTTGTTTTGAGGAAATTACAAAGCATGAAACCATGGTTTTTCTACTTTTGAATTATATAAAATAATATCCTTATGAATGCTATTTTAATAAAAGGATTGATACATAAATTAATATGTATTAGTGGGTAGCTTTTCCTTGTGGCATGGATATCGGGGAATTTATATTAACAAGAAATAGATTTTTATTTCTAAGATGATTGTATATAAATTATCATTGGGGAGTATTCACATTTTTCTTTGTTAACAAGTTCTGTTGAATGTCTCAAGTTTCCAAAATCTTGCTTACCCGCAAAGAAATTCAGGTTAAATTTCTGTGACTTAATAAAGGTATTGGAATAAACATAACTATCCAGAAATTGGATATTTTTGTCGTTAGCCCAAAGATACTGACATTGCTTACATTTTCTTTCCCCTCTTTTTATTTAGCAATAAAGAATGCCCTACCTGTCGGAAAAAGCTAGTTTCTAAAAGATCACTAAGGCCAGACCCAAACTTTGATGCACTCATCAGCAAAATTTATCCAAGTCGTGATGAGTATGAAGCTCATCAAGAGAGGGTATTAGCCAGGATCAACAAGCACAATAACCAGCAAGCACTCAGTCACAGCATTGAGGAAGGACTGAAGATACAGGCCATGAACAGGTATATGGAAAAGGAAGCCAGAGATGGTGGCCGTTTTTCTGAATACTTTTATTAAAATATTGAATTTACTTAATAGCCTCCACTTTGGAAAAGATAAAATACAATTGTAAATAGTGGTTCTGCATGGTTACCTTTCCATGTAATATACACTTTCATTTGTAATAGGGTATTCCATTCTATTCTCTCTTGTATCCACTTCTCCCTCCACTTACCATTCCTTTTCTCCTCTTATTTCTATAGCACAACTGCTTAAAAAGTTGTCTGTGTTCATGGTCTCCAGTTCTTCTCGCATTCTATTCTGAACCCCCTGTAGTCAGACTTTTATCACACCCTCCCCTACCCCCGTATCCCCTCATCAAATTTTCCAGTGACCTCCACATTGCAAAATCTAATTGCTGATTCTCAGACCTCATTTTTCCATCTTATTTAACAGTATTTGACACAGTAAATTTCCTTTTGAATAGTTTTCTTCACCTGGCTTCTGGGAGACGATAATCTCCTGGTTCCTTTTGTATGAATTAGCTATTCCTTAACTCAAATTTAACATGTCCAATACTGAACTTTTAATTTTTTAAAGTTTATTTATTTATTTTGAGAGAGAGGAAGAGAGAGAGTCCTAAGCAGTCTTTGTGCTGTCAGTGCAGAGCCCTCATGTAGGGCTTGAACTCATGAACTATGAGGTCATGACCTGAGCGAAAATCAAGAGTTGGACGCTTAACTGACTGAGCCACCGAGGCCCCCCATACTGAACGTTTTATTCATACCCCCTACTTTTCTTCATTCTTGATCATTTCAGTTGATGGCAACCTTGTCATTCCACTTGCTTTAGCCAAAAACTTTGGGAGTCAGCCTTAACATTTCTCTTTTCTTTTTTTCTCACGTTGTGCATTTCAGTCTGTGAACAGACTGAAAGTTAAGTCTTAACTTTTTCCATAATGTATCCAAATTGGTCTAGGCCACCACCATCTTTCATTTGAGTATTAAAATAGCCTCCTAATTGGTCTTTCTACTTTCCCTGCTTATCTTTACAAAGTCCATTCTCAGCACAGCAGCCAGAGTGATTCTGTTAAATTGAAAGTCAGATCATGGTTTTCCTTTGCTCTGAAGTCTCTAATATCTATATTGTATTCACTTTCAGGCTAAAAGACCATGATGATGGCTTCCAACACCCTGCATTATTTGGATACTTTCTTACCCTCATTTTTGTTTCCTGACACTTTTTTTTTTTATTTTAAATATAACTTACTGTCAAATTGCTAACATACAGTGTGTAAAGTGTGCTCCTGGTGTTTGGGGTAGATTCCTGTGGTTCATCTCTTTAAATACAACACCCAGTTGTCATCCCAACAAGTGCCCTCCTCAATGCCCATCACCCCCCGCCCCCCATCAACCTCAGTTTGTTCTCTGTATTTAAGAGTCTCTTAATGGTTTGCCTCCCTCCCTCTCTGTTTGTAACTAACTGTTTTTTTTCCCCCTTCCTTTCCTCCATGGTCCTTTCTGATACTTTCTCATGTATTTAGGCCTCAGTGGGAGTCCTCATTTTCCAAAGTAGGAGATGCCAATAAAGTCCTGTCCCAGTCTGATGTTTCTTACCTAGGTTAAACTTCAGAATCACGGAAAGTTTTAAAATTCTAGGGCCTCTGGTACCATCCCAAACGAAGTAAATCAGAATTTTTGATTGAGGTTCAAGCATAGCTATTTTTAAAGTTTTAGAAGTCGTTCTGAAGAAGATGTGCTGCATTCTAACTGTATTAAACTGGCCTACAGCTCTGATTAACAAAGTAAAATAAAATGCTGAATGCATATATTTTATTTTATTTTTTTTTTAACGTTTATTTATTTTTGAGACAGAGAGAGACAGAGCATGAACGGGGGAGGGGCAGAGAGAGGGAGACACAGAATCTGAAACAGGCTTCAGGCTCTGAGCGGTCAGCACAGAGCCCGACGCGGGGCTCGAACTCACAGACTGTGAGATCATGACCTGAGCCAAAGCCGGCCACTCAACCGACTGAGCCACCCAGGCGCCCTGAATGCATATATTTTAAAAGAGTTATATAAATTTCTAAGACTTTGAGGGATTTTAATAGTTGTTCATTTTAGTCTTTTAGCAGGAGAAAGAATCCCCTTTGCAAAATTTTTATAGGTAGTCCTTTGATTTTGCTTGAACGTTTCTAGTGGTGTGAGGACATGACAAGAGTTCCTTTCATTTGTTCGTAGCTTTTTACAGCTTCCTTGCTGTTCTTCAGACTTCCCCAGCATGCTTTTGTCTCAAGGCTTTTGTGCTCTGTAAAGAACCCTTTTCCAGATAATCCACATGGCACTCTCTCTCACTTTCTTCAGGTTGCTAAGTTCCTATCTTCTACTTCAGCACTCCATACCTTTTTACCCTCCCTTCTTGATTTTTCCCTACAGCTCTTATTCTCTGACATTTGTGTGTTACCAATTGCACTAGAATAATATAAGCCCTTAGAGGGTAGAGACTGTCAGTATTATTGATTCTTATTACTCCAGTGCATAGAACCATGGTTGGCTTAAAGTAGCTGTTCATGGGGCACCTGGGTGGCTCACTCAGTTAAGCATCTGACTTTGGCTCAGGTCATGATCTTCAGTCATGGTTCATGAGTTTGAGCCCCGCATCAGGCTCTGGGTTGACAGCTCAGAGCCTGGAGCCTGCTTCAGATTCTGTGTCTCCTTCTCTCTCTCTCTTTCTCTCTCTGCCCCTTCCCCGCTCACGCTCTCTCTCTGTCTCAAAAATAAGTAAACATTTTTTAAAAAGGAGCTGCTCAGTAAATATTTTTGATTATGAATTTTTTGAAGTTCTACCTTTATATTGAATTAAAATTAATTTCTTGTGTGTAGCAGTCTTGATCTTTGTCAAAATACTTATATTGGATTCTGTACTACTTCTACTAGTTCTTTAAATAGTAGAGGCTAAATATTCACATTCCTAAATACTTTTATGGTTCCTCCTATGACATTCAAGTGTGATGGTGTAGTTCTTGAAATGCTATTAGAGTAGTATGTAGTATTGTAGATATGATTTGATATATGCAAGATATAATCTATTAATCTATATTAACATTATTCTAAGAATGCTGCCTGAAATAAATTAATCTAGCTCTGTCACCTCACATTTTTTTCGAAAGAAGTGTGGGGTAAAAATAAATATAGTAAGACAAGTAACCCTGTTAGATTACTTTACAGTCAACTGAAACAACTTTGCTTTTGTTTTAGTTGCAGATTTTAGGAAATGTTTAGGTATGGTCTTTATGTTTTCACTGGGTTTTTTTTGTTTGTTTCATTATTTTGGCCTGTTTGTTTTGAAATATGTTTTAAATTGTGATAGAAAATATAACATAAAATTTACTGTCTTAACCATTTTTAAATATACAGTTCACAGTAATGTGTAAGTACATTCACATTATTGTATAACCAATTTCCAGAATCCTTTTCATCTTCTAAAACTGAAATTCTGTACCCATTAAACAACTCATTTCCTTCTCCTCCCCTCAGCTTTTGGCAACCACCATTCTACTTTCTGTTTTTATGAAATTTGGCTACTTTAAATACCTCATATAAGTGGAATTGTGACTAGCTTAGTTCTAAACTTTTTAAGACTAAATATTTTGTTGTATCTGTTGATATATTCTTGAATCATAGTTTTGCCCTTTATTATTGATCCCTGCTTAATTTTAAAGTGGTCTATAGATTTCATAAGCAGGATTTTGTGTGTGTGCGTGTGTGTTTTGTTTTTTAAAAAGTGAAAGTTCTTGAGCTGTTTTCCCAAGCAGCGGGCTGTTATTTCCTTGTTCTGGCAGTAAACATGTATTTCTTTCATATACAGGTTGGGGGTGGGCGGTGTGGTAGATGTGTATCACATCCTAGCTCTAGTTCTGGCACTTATGAGCTTATAACCATGGGGCTTTGAACTTCATTTTCTTTGGTTTTCTCAACTATAAAATGATAATAACCACCTTGACTGTTGTTTTGATGAGTAAATCAGTTGTATAACCAGAGCACCTTGCCCAGTTAGTGTTGTTGTTGCTGTTGTTTAGTGTTTGAGCTTGTTAGACTGCTTTTCTATCCATGCTTGTCATTTAGATACCATCTCGTTTTTCTCATTAGAATAATTTTATATTAGCAGACTTCGAGTGAGGTTGGCAGGGAGGGAGTGCTTCCCATTCATCTTAAATCTTGTTTCCTTATGAACTTCTAACTAACTAAAAAGGGGCACAAATATATTCCCTCAACTTTTAAATTTTCATTTCTGAATCATGACTTTAGATTTAAAATCTCATAACAAATGATCAAAATACAAATGGCAATAATTCTGATAGTAAGTAAAGAAAATTCTTAAGTGAATATAAACATTTGTTTGAGTTATTCAAATATGTATATATGAGTGGGGTTCTTTAGAACTTTCTGGGACACGAGGGAAATAAATGCCATTATCCAACTTGAAGCAAATTCAATTATGAAGACTTTTTTAGAATTCTGAAGTTCAGTAAACGTGTTTTAAAATTGATGTTGAAAAGGTCCAAATGTAAATTTTATGCAACCCCCTTATTTTTCCTTAACTAGATTACAGCGAGGCAAGAAACAACAGATTGAAAATGGTAGTGGAGCAGAAGACAATGGTGACAGTTCTCACTGTAGTAATGCATCCACACACAGTAATCAGGAAGCAGGACCTAGTAACAAACGGACCAAAACATCTGATGATTCCGGGCTTGAGCTTGATAATAACAATGCAACAGTGGCAATTGATCCAGTAATGGATGGTGCTAGTGAAATTGAATTAGTATTCAGGCCTCATCCTACACTAATGGAAAAAGATGATAGTGCACAGACAAGGTAAGTGTGTAGGTTAGCCTTAGATTATCTGAATTTATAATATTTAATTTGGAATTAAAAGGTAGTTTTACATAAGAAGTAAGGGCAGTATTTGTTATATCATTGATTGCCAGCGTTCACTTGGATATTCTGGCTGTGTAGATTGTTATTTACTTCCTTCCTCATGTGCTTCCGATCCACATTTGTGTATCTGAAAGGAATGACACTTCTAGGTAGAGGGAAGAAGAGTTATTTAAATGATACTAAGGTTACCAGTAGGCTCTAGAATTCATGCTGGCAAAGATGGCTGTTTTACCACTTATCCCCACACTGCCTGTCATTGAGGTCAGATAAGTATCAAATACTTGTTCAATGAGTGATTGAATGGTATACCATGCTTAAAAAAAATTTATTTTCAAGGTTGGTGCTTCTAGGCTCTGTCTTAAAAACCAGAAAATCCATCAGTTCTTAGACAACAAGAAATTTGCTCATATTCTTACTATTCCTCTTGCTGCTGTAGATGACCTAATTCTGCTCATTGGGGTTGAGGGTTATGTTCTTTTCTCCCTGCAGTTCTCCTTGTATGTGTTTGTATTTGTCATTTATATAATTTTTGGATGATAAGGTAGGTAGAACTTTCATGTCCTTGTAGACAGATAGTAAGTTTGTACTTTCCGCTCTTCAGTACCTCTCAATAAAAAGGTTTAGGTAGTAGAGAAATAAATTTATGATACTATTTTGTGAGTAATTGAGACACTTAACATTTTATTTAGCTTGTTAGAAACGTATTCTATAGTTTGAGTATGTTTTTATCATTAATGTAGAAATTAAATTTTTAATTTATTTTTCCAGATACATAAAGACTTCAGGTAATGCCACTGTTGATCACTTATCCAAGTATCTGGCTGTGAGGTTAGCTTTGGAAGAACTTCGAAGCAAAGGAGAATCAAACCAGATGAACCTTGATACAGCCAGTGAGAAGCAGTATACCATTTACATAGCAACAGCCAGTGGGCAGTTCACTGTGAGTATTTAAAAGAATAGCTATTGAAACTGGAAGCACATTCACCAGCTGAGACTGGCAGGTGGTTTGGTGGGGCCTACTCAAAATGGTTCAGGACCCTGAGACCCTGACAGGATGAGAAATTGCAATGGGGTAGTAGTTACCATTCTGATATCTTTTGGTTGTTCTTTCATGAATAGTATACGTGACAAGAAGTTTTATCCTAAGATTAAAAAAAAAAGGGCTTTTATGTTTGGTACATCTCACTACTGTGCTTTAAGCAGTTTCTAATTCTTTCTTTTTCTCTTTTAGGTATTAAATGGCTCTTTTTCTTTGGAATTGGTCAGTGAGAAATACTGGAAAGTGAACAAACCCATGGAACTTTATTATGCACCCACAAAGGAGCACAAATGAGCTTTTACTAAAACCAAGTCTGAGAATGAACTTTTTTTATAGCCTATTTCTTTAATATTAAAGATGTAACGTCTTTACTTTTATGGACAGAATCTTGGATATGTTGTTCAGTTTTCTTTCTGAGCCAGACTCGTTTACACTATTAGAATCTTTTCCCCTTAATTTAAGATTTCCTTTTTGGAAGGGACTGCAATTATTCAAGACCTATTTCCTTTTAAAAATAATCTAAGTTGTATGTTTTCACTAAGTATGGTTCCATTTGGAGCACCCTTTTGACCCAGGAATTTTTCATAGTTCTGTATTCTTAAGATTCAGTTGGCTATTCTTTTCCCTCCCCTCCAAAGTTTTTTAGGCCTACAGAATGTTAAATAATACGTATTTTGACTTTTTTTCCTGGAGTCTTGTATATTTATAGTTTTCTATATAAGCTGTAGTATCTTCATGAAGACCAAGGCTCAAATTTACTGTGCTTAAAAGACAATTCTCATAGGATTATTATTTTCATGGTATTTTCTTCCATAAAATCTCATTTTTTAAAAAGGTTCTTTATGAACTTAGTGTCCATTGTCATGCAATGTTATTTTCTTCCATTTTTTCCCTCTAATTTTGGAATTTCTGATCCTGGGAAAGAGAAACAAAATGTCAAGTTCTGTGAGAACTTGGTTCATTTACAGATTTCACTGAAAGAAAAATTGGTCTTATGTAGTCTTCAAGTGTATATTTAAAGAGGTCTTTTTTGTATTAGCTTTACTGTCACTTCAGTTTCTTTATTATGTGTGTTTGATGTTTTTTCCTATTAAAATATCAGAGATATGGAGATATTTTGCACTTTAGCCTTGATGAAAAGTACAAGATATGTTCAAACCTTCCCTAATTCTTTTCTTATTGGTAGCCACGTAAGTTTCAAGAATAACATGGCGCATAGAACTAACAATTGGGGGGTGGGGGGAGTTTGCTTCTGTTTGAAAAGTGTGTTCAGCATTTTTGGTGGCCCTATCAGTTTATAAATTTGGTGCTCTGCTAATCACACTCTAGAGAAGCAAGTTAATGGAGCTGGAGCCCTGCCCTAGTGAAAGATTATTCTGTAGAAGAATGTCAGCAAGTAGGGTAAAGTCATTCTCTTCTTAGTTTTATATTGAGGGACAGTGTTGGGCTTTTGGAGCCAGAAGGCTTTATGAAGACAGATCAGAAATATGATTGACCTTGTGTGTTACTTTCATCACTGTCCTGATTCCAGGTATGTTTCCAAGTTTATAATAATCACAGTATTTACAAATACTTTTGTTTGCATTGAGAAATTAACCCCAACGGGTTTTTTGTTTGTTTTTTGTTTTTGGACAGGGGTGAGTAGTCCTTCAGTACCATTGTAACTAAATAACCTGTCTAGTCATTGTATATATTTATCTGTCATTTTTGACAGATTGGGGCCAGCTTGATGTTTTGAATCTTTAGCCCAATATGAAACCTAAAGGCTCATTAAATTTTTTACCATTTTATTGAAAATATTTACAATCTGTTTTTACAGTTTTATTGGTAATCTGTGCCATGAAATTTGAAGACCACCATAAATCAAGGGAAATTTTGTATTCAGTTCCTTTTCTGGTGTAACATTAAAATTGTATAGATTATTATTAATGCATGTCCACTGAATATAACCCTGGTTTTGTGATATAACTGCTTACATTTTATTGGTGATATTAGATTAGTGGTTGCATTAAATAACTAAATTCCCATTGTGATTAATTGAAATTTTGTCTTGTTGCAGAAAATTATTTGTGAATATAAGCTTTGTGCTTAGAGAATGTTTGTGTTTTTGTCAGTATGGGAGGATGTAAACTTTGCATCATTAGTGGATTTATTAGATTTGTAACGCTTTGCAAAATATAATAGGTATTTGATAGAGCATTGAGTGTAGTGTGTGTGTGTGTGTGTGTGTGTGTGTGTGTGTGTGTGTGTGTGTGTGTTGGTGGCTTAGGTACTGTTTTACCATCACTACCAATCAAGGTTTTGTAAAGTATTCTCTAAGTAACTTCTATACCCACTCTTTCAATTGAGGAACAAAAGGCTCACCAAATGTGGTAAGGGCCTTTGGATACATTCTCAATTTAAAAGTTATTATGGCAAAATATGCATAATCAGATTTACAGCTTAAACCATTTTTATGGGTACAAATCGGTGGCATTAATTTAAGTACATTCAGTGTTGTGTACATCATCACTGTCTAATTCTAGAGCTTTCTCAGTATCCCAAACAGAAACTCTGGACCCGTTAAACAATACCTCCCTATTCTTTTCCCCACCGTAACCCCCCAAGCCCCTGGTAACCTTTATTCTTCCTTCTTTTTTTGAATTTGACTATCCAAGGCACCTTTTATAGGTGGAATCGTATAATATTTGTCCTTTGTGTCTTATTTCATTTAGCATAATGTTTTCAAGGTTCATCCATGTTGTTGATGTATCATATTTTGTTTATCCATTTTTCTGTTGATGGACACTTAGGTTGATGGACACTTTTTTGCTATTGTGAATAATGCTACTATCAACATTTTTATACAAGTATCTGAGTCCCTACTTTAAATTCTTTTGAGTGTATATCTAGAAGCAAAGTTGCTGGGACATATGGTAATTCTATGTTTAATTTTTTGAGGAACCCCAGTTTTCTGCAGGGGCTGCACCATTTTATATTCCCACCAGCAGTGTACAAGGATTCCAGTTTCTCCACATTTTTACCAACACTTGTTATTTTTGTTTTGTTTTTTGTTTTTAATAACTATCCCAATGAATAAAAAGTGTTAATTTCATTGTGGTTTTGATTTACATTTCCTTAATGGCTTATGATACTAACTAAGCATCTTTTCATATGGTTATTGGCTGTTTGTATATCGTCTTTGGAAAAATATCTTTTCAAGTCTTGCTCATTCTTAATTGGGTTGTGTTTTCTTGTTGAATTGTAGGAGATATTAAAATCTGTTCTGGATATTAATCTATTATCAGATATACAATTTACAAATAATTCTGTCCCATTCTGTGGGTTGCCTTTTTACTTTCTTCATAGTGTCCTTTGCACAAAATTTTTCATTTTAATGAAGTTTAGTTTGCCTATTTTTGTTATTGTTGCCTGTGCTTTTGGTGTCCTATTCAAGAAAGAATTGCCAAGTCCAGTGTTATGAAGATCCTCCTGTATGTTTTGTTTCTCCTAAGAGTTTTAAAGTTTTAGTTCTTAAATTTATATCTTTGATCCATTTTGAGTTTTGTGCATGGATGCAATTTTGTTTTGTGTTTGGATATCCACTTTTCCCAGCACCATTTGTTGAAAAGACTGCTCTTTGTCCATTACATTGTCTTGGCAGTCTTAGTTGAAATTAATTGACCATATATATGAGAATTTATTTCTGGGCTCTGTATTCCATAGGTCTATATGACTGTCCCTTTGCCAGTACCACACTGTTTTGATTACTGTAGTGTTACAAGTTTTTATAATAAGTGTTATAATAATAATAAGTGTTATAATAAGTTTAAAATTATAATTTTAAATCCTTTGAACCTTGTGAAGAAGATGTTTCCCTTGTACATTTTAGGAAATTAAGGTTCAGGATTCTGATTTGGATAAATAAATATGGAATAATTGAAATGCAAGATGAGAAAAGGCATCTTTTTCAAATCCCCTCACATTTCTACTTGGAAATAGAGTAAAACCTTGGTTTGAGAGCAAAATTTGTTCTGAAAACATGCTCTTAATCCTAAGCCACTCATATTATCAAAGCAAATTTCTAGAATCATTGGCTCAGTTGTGATCATGTGATGTTCAGTGTCACGTACTACTCATAGGGCAAGACATCTCTTCAAGTTAAAATTTATTAGAAATGTTTGCTTGTCTTGTGGAACACTAGCAGAACAAGTTACTCACAATTCAAGGTTTTACTATACTTTTCTAAATTTTAGAAACAGTTATAAGAAAGGAGTGTTAGTGTGTAGTTGTTGTCACTGGAAAAATTACTTGAGAACTCTTCTCAATTCATGGAGTAAGGACCTCTGGAAATCTTTCATAAAAGCAGTGAGAACATTGTAAACGTTGTCAAAATCAAGTTTTTTAGAATTCTAAAACTGAACTAAAGTCTGTCAGTAATTGAAAAAGCATTTATTCAGTAAAAACTGTAACATAAATTTTGTAGCATTATAGATTGCCTTACCCTCCTTTCCCACGTTCCTGGGTTGCCTTGAAAAAGAATAGGCTTGCAACTATGGTAGCGGTGGAAACCAGCAGCCTTGTAGCCACTGGAAGGGGTTTACAGCTCCCTAAAAAGCCCACCCCATAGAACTGTCATTATCTGACCTGTCTGGTTCTTCACTGAACAGCTCTAGTCCCAGAACTTGTCTTATATTTTGTGTGACTCTGCCTTACAGCCCTATCTACAACCTCTTGTTCAGAAACAGTTTCAGTTATTTAACATAGCAGCTTCTCTGAGGCAGTGATACCAACTGGGGCTAAAAATAAGCTGGCCAAAAAATAAAAGGAAAAGCTGAGGAATGACCTATCTCTGAAAAGCTTCAGCATATTTCTATGAATATAGAAGGCCATGTACATGTTTAAGGTTGTATGCATGCCCAAGGCAGGGGAAAAAAAAAGGAAGTCACTAATCGTACCTGTGGCATTACTTGAGGCTCTGCAAGCAGGAAGTGAAGGCTAAGGTAGGCTTGAAAAAACGGCATGTTGGGGTGTTGAAGGCATGTCTCCACACATTTACAGAGCACTTCAGCAAGGCGAGGGGAGTTATTTCAAGGTATTTAAGGGAATTTCTGTTCAATCTTACCTCATCTGTCAGCTAATGAAGCAGGGTATATAATGGTCACATACAGTTAAGAATGCAGACTTCACAGAATTAGTCCAGGAAGGTCATTCAAGAAAGCACAAACACAGTAGACCTTGAAGTGAAAGGATTCTGTTCTCCAGAGTTGGCACATTATTTTTTTTTTTTTAATTTTTAAATGTTTATTTTTGAGAGAGAGAGCGAGCAGGAGTAGAGGGGGGCAGAGAGACAGGGGGAGACCCAGAATCCAAAGCAGGCTCCAGGCTCTGAGCTGTCAGCACAGAACCTGACATGGGGCTTGAACTCATGAACCATGAGATCATGACCTGAGCCCAAAGACTTTAAGTTAGCTTCTAAAAAAATGTGTCCAAAGAACGAAAAGCAACCAGATCTTAAAAACTAAATGTGAGAACAGTTTTTCACCAAATAGAGAGTAACATTAGAGAAATTATGACAAAAGAACCATATAGAAATTTTGGATTGAAAAAGTACAGTGAAATAAATTCATTTAAAAATTCCTGGGGTGCTTGGCTGGCTCAGTCAGTAGAGCATGCAACTCTTTGATCTCAGGGTTGTGAGTTCAAGCCCCATGTTGTGCATAGAGCTTACTTAAAAAAAAAAAAGTTCAACAGCTTTGAATTGGTAGAAATATTCAGCAAATGTGAACACAGGCCACTAGAGGGTATCCTATCAGAGAACAAGAAGGGAAAAAAGCTGCAGAGACCTGTGGGACGCCAAGTGTATTAACTTACATAAAGGGAGTCCCAGAAGGAGAGGAAGAAAAGGGACTCAAAGAGTATTTGAAGAAATAATTGCTAAAAATTTTCAAAATTTGATGAAAAACATGAATCTGTACAACTAAGCTCAACAACTCTTGGAAAACAGCAAAAGGAAAGTGATTCATCAAATACAAGGGATATTTAATAAGATGAACCACTTCTTTAAGTTCATTTTTGAGAGAGCACGTGCATGTGTGAGCAGGAGAGGGGTAGAGAGAGAGGGAGAGAATCCCAAGTAGGCTCTGTGCTGTCCATGCAGAGCCTGATGTGGGGCTTGATCTCACAAACTGTGAGATAATCACTTGAGCCCAAACCAAGAGTCGGATGCTTGACTGAACCACCCAGGCACCCCATGGTTAACAGATTGCTTCTCATGAAAGTCACAGAGGTCAGGAGGTTGTGAATGACAGAGTCATGAAAGAAAAAGTCAACCAAGAATATCTATATACAGCAGTTACTCCTCAGAAATGAAAGAAATTAAGATACTCCCACACGCAAACAATGAATTTGTCTCAAGTATACCTGCTCTGTAAGATATATTAAAGGAACTCCTTTAGATGTGATAGGATCTTTGATAGTAACATGAATCTACACAAATAAGTAGAACTGGTAAAGCTGACTACATAATTAAATATAAGAGATACTATAAATGTATTTGTATTGCCTTGGGATGCTACAACAAAATACCATAGATTGGAAGGCTTAAACATTACACTTTATTTGTCATAGTTCTGGAGGCTGGAAAGTCGAAGAATAAGTTGTGGGTAGGTGTGGTTCCTGGTGAGGGCCCTCTTCTTGGTGTACAATCGCCTTCTCACTGTTTCCTCACATGGTAGAGGGAGACAGAGAGCTCTGGTTTCTTTCTGTTCTTATAAGGGGGCCGCCCACCGTTACCGAAACTAAAACAAATTACCTTCCATAGGCCTAACCTGTAAATACCATCACATTAGGGTTTAGGGTTCACTATAGTAGATTTGGGGTGGGGAGATAAAAACATTCATTCTGTAACAGTGCTTTGTTTACATTTCTAATTTAAAAGAAAACTGTATCAAGTAATGCAAAACTGCTGAATGGCTTATAATGTATAATTTTTGGCATAAAACATCAAGGAGAGAATGGAGCAATATTGGAGCAAAGGTTTTCTAGACTATTGAAATCAAGTTGGTATTAATCAGAGCTAGAATATTTCAGATTAAGATGTTGTGGTCCCTAGCACAGCCACTAAGAAAATAATTCTACCACAAGTATAGTAAAAGGAAGAAATTAAAATGGTATATAAAAAGGAACATTTAACACAAAAGAAAGCTGTAGTGGAGGAATAGAGAAATAAGACATAAATAGCAAACTGTCAGATTGTAGATCTTGTTACCGTTAAGTATGTTAGATGTTAATGGGTTTAATGCTCCATTAAAAGGCAGATATTAGGTGGCACGAGGGTAGCTCAGTCTTTGAAATGTCCAACTCGTGATCTCGGCTCAGGTCATGGTCTCACAGTTTGTGAGTTTGAGCTCTGCATCGGGCTCTGCCCTGACAGTGTGGAGCCTGCTTGGGATTCTCTCTCTCCTTCTCTGCCCCTCACCTGCTCAGATGTGCGTGTGCCCTCTCTTTTTCAAAATACATAAATAAACTTTAAAAAAAAAAGGCAGATATGGCAGAGTGGATTAAAAACATGATGCATATACTGTCCATAGGAAAATAGTTCAAAGAAACAGATCGGTTGAGAGTAAAGGATAGAACATAAAACAATACCCAAAAGAGAACCAAAGTAGCTATACTAGTATCAGACAAAATAGACAAAAATTGTTAGAGACAGATACTTTATAATGATGAAAGTTCATCAGAAAAATGTAATAATTATAAACATGTATTCAAACAACAGGACCTTAAGGTACATTGCCAGATGAGGCAAAAACTGGTGTAATTGAAGGGAGAAATAGACAATTCAAAATGATAATTGAAGATGTTAATACCTATTGTCATAGAGGACAGTTCCAATTAGGCAGAACAATAGCAAGGAAGTAGAAGACTCGAAAAGCACAGTAAAACCAACTGGACCCAACATATCTACAAAAAACTTCACACAATAGCAGAATACCTGGAATGTTCTCCAGGGTGGACAGGTTTACATTAAGCCTCAGTAAATTGAAAAAACATACAGATCTGTATACACACACACACACACACACACAGCAACATATGGTCTCTGGCTGTAATGGAGTGTGTTTAGAAATCAATAAAAGGAAGTTTGGTTAACTCACAAATACATGGAAATTAAACTACTAAAAAACTAGTATGTCGAAGTCAAAAAGTAAAGTAGAAAATCTGAATGAAAAGATGCAGCATTCTGGAATTTATGGGATGAAGCTAAAGCAGTGCTTAGAGGGGAAGTTATAGCTGTGGATGTGGGTATGAACAGAATATCTCCATAACATAACCTTCTAACTTAAGACACTAAAGAACTAAACCCAAACAAGGACCAAAACAAAAAAAGGAGTAAAATAAATAGGAAAACAGTAATCAAAACTAAAAGCTGGTTCTTTGAAGATAATAAAATTGACAAACTTTTAGAATGATAAAAAAAAATTTGCTAAAATCAGGAATGAGGAACAATTGCTATCACATTATAGGAAAAATTATAAGGGAATAATGTGAACACCTGTATGCCAACAAATTAGAAAATCTAGATCAAATGGACAAATTCCTAAAAAGACACAAGCTGTGAAACTGGCTTAAGAACAAGTTGAAAATCTGAATAAGAGATGGAATTAGTAATAAGACTTACCATATAGAAAAATGCTGAGGCCCAGATACTTGTGAATTCTATCAAATGTTTACAGAAGAATTAAAACCTTTTCTTTATAAGTACTTCCAAAAATAAGATGAGGCTCATTTTATGAGGCTAGTATTACTCTGGTACCAAAGCCAGACAAAAGCATTACAAAACTACAGATCATTATCTCGTGTGCATGCAGACACATCTGAAAAACAAAATCCCACTAAACATGCCAAATCCATTAACCTAGAACAGTTAATACAGGACTTCTTCCAGGAAGATAGAGTAGTGTTCTCCCAGGCAGACAGAAAATAGTCATTGCCAAGGGTTGGGGGAGGAGTGAATTGGGAGTGACTGGTTGCTAATGGGTATGGGGTTTCTTTTTGGGGTAGTGAAAATTAGTAATTCTAAAATTAGTGGTGATACTTGCACAACTCTCTATATTCTAAATCCCTGAAATCATTCCTTAATACTTTAAAAGGGTGCATTTTATGGTGGATGCCTTCTCCTTCAATAAGGTTATTTAAAAATTTTTCTTTTTTCTAGAAAAGTCTTCTTTTACAGACACAACTTTCTGTGCCATTTAGCATACTCTGGTCTAACCATACTAGCCTTTTGGGTCCAAGTAAGTATTAGTGTCTAGAGTTTCTTCCAGCTTAAACATTTAATGTTGTATTTTCATACTTAGAATGTCTTTATACCACAGATTATTTATTTGGTGTAAAACTATGGTCTTTTTGAATATGGCGTTATGTTTCTTTCCTGTTAAAGAAATTCTCCCCTAGTTGCTGTACTTTTGGAAGTTTAAAGCTGGAAATCACAAATTTCCTTTTCTGATTTTAATTAGGAATTGACTTCATAAGTAAATTAGTTGTGTAGCTAAACTGATTTTAGCAAGGTGTAATTGGAGAGTTCTCTTCAGTGTTAACGTTCCACTAAATTTCTTTCAAATGAACCCCTGAAAACTTTTTTTTTTAATGTTTTATTTATTTTTGAGAAAGAGAGAGCAGGTGAGAGACAGAGAAAGGGAGACACAGCATCCAAAGCAGGCTCCAAGCTCTGAGCTGTCTGCACAGAGCCCGATGCGGGACTCAAACCCACAAACCGTGAGGTCATGACCTGAGCTGAAGTTGGACAGTTAACCAACTGAGCCATCCAGCACCCCTGAACCCTGAAAATCGTAAGTGCTTTTTCTTCCAGTATATAACATTCAGTATCAGTCTCTACTTTCTTTAGGTGGCTATATTAATTTACTAGAGTTGCCATAACAAAGTACCACAGTTTGGGTGGCTTAAACAGAAATTCATTTTCTGACAGTTCTGGAGGCTATAAATCCGAGATCAAAGGTGGTGGTGTTTCCTTAGGTGCCTCTCTTTTCTACTTGTAGATAGCATTTTCTCCCTTTGTCTTCACATATTCTCCTGTGCATGTGTGTGTTGTAATCTAAGGACACCAGTCCTATCAGATTAGTGCCCATCCCCAGTGACCTTTAATTACCCTATTTCCAAATACAGCCACATTCTGTGATAGTCAAACATCTGAGTACTTAAACATGAACTTTAGAGAGACATCAATGCTGAGGGGCCTAGACACATTTAGCAGGCAATTCCTAAGGTAAAGATGAAAGTACTGTATTATGCTAAATTAATCTCTTAACAAAAAAATAACTAAATTTTATTTGGTGACCAGTAATAAGAATACACTGAAGGCAGTACTGCTTCCAGTTGGCAAAAGGTATTTTCTAAAAATGTACTTTCTCTGTTTAGTCTGTGGATTAAAATGTAAACTTCCCAGTTTAAATTTTTTTTTTATGTTTTTTTAATTTTTTTTTTTGAGAGAGAGTGTGAGCATGAACAGGGAAGGGGCAGAGAGTGAGGGAGACACAGAATCCGAAGCAGCTCCAGGCTCTGAGCTATCAGCACAGAGCCTGGCATGGGGCTCGAACTCACGAAGTGTGTGTGATAACATGACCTGAGCCGAAGTCAGAGGCTTAACCAGCTGAGCCACCCGGGTGCCCCCTAAACTGCGCAGTTTAAACCAAACACCACTAAGATGATGCCAAAGGAATACTTTTGGGTTTTTAATGAATAAATTCAGGTAAAAAAGAATTGTGGATATAATGGGTGTTGTCAACATATTGAGAAGTGAGATGTTTTCACATGGACGGTGGTAACTGATTTAGCAGGATGGAGGAAGATTGAAAACATCTACAAAATGCTTAGCAATTGGAGACTTTGGCTTGCCTTTCCAGCAAAATTGGTGTGAAAATGGGATAGGTTAATGGTGTGTCTGAGGAGTATTTGTACCCACAGAAACTTTCCCTTACCACCAGATTACTCTTTCCACTGTTCCAGCAGGATAAGGGCAATTAGTTCTCTATAGAAAATGACCCAGAGTTGTGTGAGACTTGGGACACCAGGCATAGTGGAGGGGGCCCCATACTTATGGTGAGAGGACTCTGTTCCCTTCCAGCATAAAGTCCCTACAAATGCTGGAGTTGTAGTTTGCCATGATTTTGCTATCAATCAAAAACTATGTTCTGGGAAAATCTTGGCAGTAGAAAATGGAAACAAAGCTGAAAGTGCTTTCCACATATGTATTGATAATTATTGAGTATAGGGTATACTGGTTAAAAGGGTTTCAGATAGAAAATTTGCAGGAGACTAGTGGTTAACTATAATTTTATAATAATTATGTATCAGAATTTTCTATGGGACTGCCTTTTTTTTAATTACACTTTTTTTACAATTCCACTTTTGTCTTATATATGTATGTCCTTTGCTGAAGATAGATCATGAAGTGGCTAAAAGCAAGAGCACTTAGGTAAGCCTGGGGTTGGGTCCTGGCTCCTTCACCTGCCAGTTTTAGAATGGCATTGAATAAATTAATCTCACTTAGCCTTGCTGTAATTTATAGGATATAATCTGTGTAGAAACAACACTGTGCAGTGCTAAATCTCATAAATACAAGCTATTGCAGTTAATATACCACTTCCTAGGAAATATTTTCTTACATAAAGTAGGTTGAAGTTTACAGTTTGGGGATAATTCAGTTTACTCACATTTCAAAGTTAACAGTCTTATCTACACTTGAGAGCTAGAAAAGGATCTTTAGGCTGGGGGGTGGGGTGGGGTGTTGGTCCTTTCTGGATGCGGAAAGGGTGGCGGCAGAGAAAGGGATCATATAGCTGTGGATGACAAGGTGTTGTAGACCAATGCAGTCACTGTTTTTTTTATTAATAATTTTCTAAAGTATTTTGAGAGAGTATGCCAGCGTGAGCAGGGGAGGGGCAGGGAGAGAGGTAGACAGAATCCCAAGCAGGCTCTGCACTGTCATCACGGAGCCTGATGTGGGGCTGGAACCCACAAACTGAGATCATGACCTGAGCTAAAATCAAGAGTTGGACACTTAATAGACTGAGCTGAGCCACTCCGGTGCCCCCACTTTTTTTTTTTTTTTTTTAAAGATGTTCAGCCTTTGTAACCTCTTCCTGGGCTTTGTGAATTCCCTAAAGAGGAAAAATCAATCTCTGTATGGAGACTAAAATTGTGAGGTGCTCACTTTTCCAACCTCCCCTGTAGCTTTAAGTCTGAGATACTGGATAGAAAGTTTGTTCTAGTAAATTGGCTGAATTTGCTGTGTGGTGGAGTCTTTCAAGTGAGAGTAAAGATACTGGTCAGTAAACAGCAATATTCTTTGAATTGGAATAAAAATTTTGGAAAGATTTGGATGAATGAGTATCCTAAATCCTTAATGCCACTAACCCTCACTGAAAATGGAAGAAGGCCCTTGGATGTCTGCTGCCTTGGCAGATGACCCCTTAAGTGCACTTCAAGGAGTTAGTTACCTTGCAAAAAGCAGCCCGTTTATTGTATAGGTAGCTACAATCCTTTATTGCCTGCAGGATATAGAGTCAGATCCCAGCATGTCCTTGGGAACAAGTACAAAGTGTGACCTGAAAGAATGCTTTTTTGATCATATATACTAATGATATGTGGAGTATACCTGTGGAAATAGACTATGTTGGGTCTTGCAAGAATGTAATTTTAAATTGGGTTAAATTATTGATATAGGTACACTTGTACCCGAAATTCTGGCTCAGTTGTCAGCTTGTGGGATGTTGTGGGATGTGGCTCTGTTTACTTGACTGAAAGAAAAACTCAGGACTGGCTCCTCTAAACTGGAGGGAAGATGCTAGAAATGCTGTGATATAATGTAGAGAAAGGAAATCAAAGACTTAAAAGGGGGAATATTGGAGAGAATGTATTATATGTGATCTGCTCACCACTGTCTCACTGTCTATCTCACAAGAGCCTGGTCAGCTCTCTTTACCTAGGCTTGGGAAATATAGTGGTGAGCAGGGCATCCTTGAATAGTATGTCAATTGGCCAGGGATGCCTGTGGAAGATGATTATTCAGTGGACATTGCCCAAGCAGCAGTGTGTCAGAAACTTAGTTCCCTTAACTGCTGGCCCAGAAAGGTGTACATAGTTAGAGTTACTGTAACAGGCAGTAGGACTGACAGGATGATCAGTATAGTCTGACATAGGATTTTTTTGGCTTTGGCTAATTGGTCATGTGATCTAAAGGGCCAGAGTGGTCCTACTTGATTTATATTACTGAAAACTACAGGTCTGACTTGAGCCACGATAGTTGTCATGATACCTTAGCAAGTCCCAGGTCTGATTTAATTCGTATTTTCAGAGCACTTTGAGAAAGGACCCTGCCAAAACATCACAAGGCTATGATATGTATTTTCCTCTTAGCCTTCTCCAGAGTAACCTGGGACATTTGCCAGAGCAATTATGCACCGAGGAAAGAAATTCCTAGACCTTTTGGGATTACTGAACTGGTCTTAAGTTCTGATTTCTGGAAACCAGAACATCATGCATTTATTCAGAGTGGAGTCTGGTTGAACTCAGGTGATAAACGGGTTTTAACCCAAATCCACCACGTTGGCTCCCAACCCCATTTCTTCCTTTCTTCTATTTCTCGAGTGTATGGTTAGAGTAGTGACGTAAGCAGCTAGCAGAGTCAACACACTGGTTTCCTGATGGTAGAGTAAAAACTGGCTGCTTGTATTAATCAAAATTTAATGGAGCAATACAACTGATACTATTTTACAATGCACTCAACATCTGCATGCCCCAAACTACCACAGTAGTTAATGGGGACAAGGCGCTAATGTAGCATTATTTGGAATTTTAAAAGTATTTCCTCTTTAGGTTGATAACATTACCTTAACAGAGTTCCTGACTACTTCTCACCACCTTTCTTTGGAAAATCTGTGTATGTGAAATTAAAACACAACATATATTTTAAATAACAGTAATTTATATATTATTTCTCTATCAAATTAGGCTCCTGGCATAAAGCCCAACGTTATCACTGATCAAAATATGTCACGCTGACAAGCATTTGGCAAGATTTGAGACAGATACTCAATTTAACAATATGTACAGATGGTCCAAGCGCTGGTTTGCCTTGTGGATTTATAGTAATTTTTAAGTATATAAACAAAAAAGTAGTAACTTTTATTTTTGTGCTCATTTGTAATAATTTTAACTGGCAAAAGTTACAGGGTTTTTTGGGGGGTCATTCTAGTATATCACTTGCAGTTCACCTGTTCGTTTATTTAAATATGATTCTACTAATGGGAGAAAACACATCCTCCTAGGACTATGCTGTAATAACACAAAGAATTTTTTTTATTTCTGCTTATCTACTATGTTGATCTCACTCCCTGGATCTTTAAATATGTCATGGGTGTGCTTTTTTTCTTCCATAGTGTATTTAAAACCTTTTCAGTTATAACTCTTCTCCATCCCCCAAGCTTTATGCTCACTCAGATAAAAAGTTACTTCCTCTAAAAAGTAATGCAGGGTAAATATGGATTAAGTCCTTGAGACAAAAATCTAAACTTTATACCAAATCCTGTTATCCAAACTTTTACATTCAAATGAAGCAAGAACAAAATTTATTAATGGAGCTTCTACTAATTTTCATAGTCATGTTAGCCTGGGCTACTTATACAAAAAAATGAGCACATACACACACCCAAAAACAAAGCAAATCTGTCTCCCACCACCCCCCCAAAAATCCTTACTTCGTAAGTTCATAAGGTGGCAAGTTTTACTTCTGAGAGGTAGCACAAACAAGCAAATGAATATTGTACGTGCATTAACTGAGGCACTTGAGATCACCCAATTTAATTTACAGCAAAAACTCTCCAGAATTTCGGTGCTTATGAACAACTATTAGAACAATGGTCTCAATTTACTTTGACAAACTCTTACTCTGACTTCAGTCACCTGACCTTAAACTTAAAAGAAAAACTTATTTCTATCTCAGACAAGTATTTAAACTCTCAAAAGCTAGTAATAAATTAAAAGATCAATGTGGAAAGAAGTATGATTTCTGAAAATTGGGAACACATTTTAGCTCTGTAATTGTGAAATAATGTTAGTGACATGAAAGGGCATTGTTCTATTTAGGGTAATACGTAAAAGGCTTTTGGCTTCATTTTGTGTGCTTAAACAGAAAGACATGAATCAGTTTAAGTAGACATGTGATTAAGAACAGTAAAGGATGGTTCCATAACATACATAAAATTCCAAACACTTTGCAAGTGAAAGTTTTCTGAGTTACTAAATGGTAGGGTGATCTCAGTCATAAACCTGGCTTCATATGAAATGTTTTCATTAAAATTTTAAGTTTTCTTTACAATAAGAAAAAACTGGAAAGCACAGCTCCCAAACTAGCTAAGTTAGAAACTGCTAATTTTCTGAATGAAAACACACTGTTTTTTTTATTTTTACACCACTGAATTAAAAGAATAGAAAAAGAACTACAGTTGGTATAGAGAACTACCAGGCCATCTAGACAGACATCTGGAGTAACTCTTGGCTACATTTACCATCTTCTGCAACTGCTTGCTTCTGCTTTGTCGTTCATTGACATTTCAACCCTGTCAGCCACTGTATCCTCGGATGCTGGCTGGACGTGGCCCTCCGACTGTCCTCCCGTGTATGTAGGGGTGCTGTACTTTAAAAGGATCGATTTAAATTGCATCAGAGGTGCATCTGTACGAACACCCATTGGGTCAAAATGAGTTCGGCTCACTCGAAAGCCTGCTTGAGAAAGATAGCACAAAAACTTTTTCAACCTGCAGGAAGGAAAGGAAAAAAAAAGGTTCTGTATTTTTATGTAAATCACAATGTCATTAAAATATAACATATACATTTTGCCATTCACTGGTTGTCTTACTTTGGCATATTCATTCCTTTAATGCTGTGTCTGTGGATGTTGTAATAAAAGGGAGGATGTTCAGTACTGACATCAGTCTTTTGCCTTTTGGCTAAAGTTGTGACTGTTTCATTACCTTTTCTTTTTCCTGAAACATACACATACAAAAAATCAGAACACCTTAATAATGACTCTTTTTGGCCTGATATTTTCTATTGTGAAAGATTTAAATATTGATCAATCTTAAAATAATAATTTTTGAGAACCCATAGAGATTAGTCTGATTCTCTTTATATATAAGAACAGCTCAGAGACTTTATTTTTAAAACTTGTATTTTGCTTTATTCTAAGAAGGATTTAAGACACCCCTGCTGAAGGTGAGTGGCCTGGCTGAGGTTACACGACAAACAGGAGTAAAATGATGCTCTTAAATCCAATGCTTATTGCAATGTACCATAATGCCTTTACTCTCCCAACTGAGGATTGGGTAGAATTGTGAATGTTAGCAAATTAGTTGAAGATGCCAACTAAACATGACCATTGGAAGGAGCATTTAGTAGTTATTAAACCATATACTATTAAAAGGAGTTGAAGTTTTCTTGGCTTTGAAGATCAACACTAAAATGTTGAGCAACTAATAAAAAATTGTAATTCTGTCCTTTGTCATTCACTGACATTTCAACCCTGTCAGCCACTGTATCCTCCAATGCTGGCTGGATGTGGGCGTCCGACTGTCCTCCAGTATAGGGGTCATGTTAGCCTGGGCTACTTACACAAAAAATGAGCACTTACACACACTGAAAGCAAAACAAATCTATCCCCTCTCCCCACCAAATCCTCACTTTATAAGGTGGCAAGTTTTACTTCTCACAGGTAGCACAAACAAGCAAAGGAATATTGTACGTGCATTAACTGAAGCACTTGAAATCACCCAATTTAACAGCAAAAACTCTCCTCTTCAGAATTTCAGTGCTTGTGAACAATTATTACAACAATGGTCTCAATTTACTTTGACAAAATCTTATTCTGACTTTAGTCATCTGACCTTAAACTTACAAGAAAAATGTATTTCTATCTCAGGCAAGTATTTAAACTCTCAAAAGCTAGTAATAAAAGATCAATGTGGAAAGAAGTATGATTTCTGAAAATTGGGAACATATTTTAGCTTTGTAATTGTGAAATGACATTAGTGACATGAAAGGGCATTGTTCTGTTCCTCTGTCTTAACACTATCTAGTTCTTTTTATTAGTATTCAAAACACATTTAGAATCTAAGCTTTATTTTTTTATTTTTTTAAATTCTTTTTAATGTTTATTTTTGAGACAGAGAGAGACAGAGCATGAACGGGGGAGGGTCAGAGAGAGGGAGACACAGAATCTGAAACAGGCTCCAGGCTCTGAGCTGTTAGCACAGAACCTGACGCGGGGCTTGAACTCACAGACCGCAAGATCATGACCTGAGCTGAAGTCGGACGCTTAACCGACTGAGCCACCCAGGCGCCCCTAGAATCTAAGCTTTTAAAGAGCAAAACAAAACCTTAGACATTAAGACACTGACATAAATCTTAAAATCGTTTGGATTCGAATTTGTAATCCCTAATACAACCATATTTTAAAGTGTGCATGCACACATCCCAAATTATAAGAAAGGCTATATAGTAAATTCTTCACGGCTAGAGAACAGGGTCTTATGGTTAATTAATGGAATTGTGATATATGTTGATGAGAAAGTTTAAAAGAATTAGAATAAAACTGAATCTTTATTACTGTATCAAATATAATTTGAGCTTAAGTTTGGTTCACATGGTTCTTCAAGGTCTTCTAGTTCTTTCAAGGGGATCACCATATATTAGAGATGTGAACAAGTACATGTTAATAGAAATTCTGAACTGTGCAAATGCCAGATAAACAAGTTTTACTATAGTTATGTTGTCAGTATAATACGGTAAAGAAGCATTTTAAAGAAGGCCACCAGAGCAATCTCTTCCTGCCCTTCTAACTGCGTTTTTGCACTAATACATACATATTTACATATATACACACACGGACATATACATACCTTGTGCAATGTAGTTATCTGGTGTGGTATCATCTGTAGTTTTAATAAACACACCACATTCTTCTAAAATAAAAACATGGGAATAACAAAATATTTTACAGAATGACCTTAAGCAACAATTCAAACTTTAAATAAAAGCTTATGAAATTCTACACACACTGCTTTTATGAAATACGAGATTCTGTGGTAAAAACAGGCTACAAGGTTTACATTTTTAACTGCCTAACAATAGCTGCTGCTTTTAATGACTTAACTAGAATGTCTAATAGGCCCACCCTTGTATCAACAGCCAGATAAAACTACAAAAGCCTATTTTATACCAAAGAGAAAATAAAGGACAAAAAACAGTTGTAATGAGTGAAAGTGTACAGCTTCTGTGTCTCAATGGATATTACGAAAATTTTCGACCACACTATTCTCAGAATTACCTAAGGTTTCTCTCTCTACAAAGCAGGTATAGGATAATAAAACCACAACAGACGTTTAGTTCTTTTAGTCTACTAAAACTAGAAAAAAATATATGTATATTTTAATAAAATTGTTACTCATTTCAGGCCCTGAATGTAAATGTCACCTTGCTTGAGATTTGAAGGCGTAGGAACTGAAAACTGACTTTGAGGAGTACACTCTGATTCAAAGATTAATGTCTTTATTAGGGTCTGAATGTCATCTAAACCATGGTGAAGAGATTCAAATAGCATTCTTTTGAGGAATCCAGTATTGAAAAGGGAACTTGACCTGGAAAAGAAAAAAAAAAAAAAAATACAGAGAACTGGGTTTGAGAAAGGTCTATTAAAAATAAAAGTCTCAGGGTACCTGGGTGGTTCAGTTGGCTAAGCACTTGACTCTTGATTTTGGCTCAGGGCATGATCTCATGGTTCGTGAATTTGAGCCCCCATCAGGCTCTGCACATTGAGTGCAGAGCCTGCTTGGGCCTGCTTGGTATCCTCTTCCTCTCTGCCTTCCACCACACATGTTCTCTCTCAAAATAAATAAATAAACTTAAAAAAAAAAGTCTCCATAATTTAATCACAACTAACTTAATTTATAGGATGGAGTAAATGCTGAAATTAAAGAATTTATGATTTATTTTAATGTTTACTTTTGAGAGGGGGACAGGGGCAGAGAGAGGGAGACACAGAATCTGAAGTAGGGTAGGCTCCAGGCACTGAGCTGTCAGCACAGCCCAATGAGGGGCTTGAGCTCACGAACCATGAGATCATGACCTGAGCCGGAGTTGGATGCTTAACCAACTGAGCCACCCAGGCATCCCAAGAATTTATGGTTTAATTTAAAATTACTTTCTATTTGCCCACACCTTTTATCATGTTATTTCTCTAAGTTAGTGGGATTAGTTGTGGAAATTTCACTCACAGTAAATCAACAAAGAATTTATTGAGCCCTCAGGTAAGGTGTGTAAGACTACTAGCCCTGTGGTACATACGGGTGTGGAAGATACACCAAAGTATAAAAGACAGGGTTTACCCTATAAAAGCCTATAAATCTAGATAGGACCTAGACAGGCACACAGTGTGAAACATAAGTTTTCATAATGCATATTCTTGTCAGTAAGTCTTAATCCACCTTGTGTATGGTAAAGTGGGGTGGGACAGGAGTAGGTATAGGAGAATTACAGTGGTGATGGTGATTCAGTTAAAAAATGGCACAAGGGTAAGTCTCATCGACTTTCCATTTAATTTGAGAATGACCGGTATAATGGACAGAATATGAAATTCCAAGTCAGATAAACCTGAATTCACATGCTGGCTCCACCACTTACTATCTATGTAATCTTGAGTGATTACTGCTTTTGAGTCTCTTATTCTTCATCACAAAATAGAAAATAAAACTTTTCAGTCTTGTTATGGGAATTAATGAGATAGCACACAGAAAATCCTAAGTATATCCTCAATGAATGACAGCTATTACTATTTGGTTAGCAAATACATATGAAAAGATGTATGACTTTAAAGTGTCAAATGAATGATCGATGTGAGATTTACTAAAATGGGATTTAGAAATTTTGGGTGAAACACCGGAAACTTCAAAGAGGACACAATTTGAACTGGATCTGGGGAAAGGGGAAGAGACTGTGCATGAGAGTAAAGACATGAACAATGGCTCTGAGTGAGGAAATCTTTGCAGGTGAGTCCCATCTAAACATCTTTACCTAAAACAAAAGCATGTACTTTCACATGTCCTTCTCACTTAAAACTAATTTCTTGAAGACTTCTTATATCAAGTTGACTCTTCTATAAGAAGTTACGGTGATCATTTCATAATCACATCCTAGTTCTGCAAACTGTCAGCTGAAAAAAGCCTCATTCTTACTAATTCAGAAATGAATGATCTAGTTTGCAGATCTGCCAGGCTCTTTTTGATCTCACCATCTCTTAGCAGTGTCACAAACTTGTGAGAATAATGGTATAGAAAAATCTGAAAACAGAAAACACTTTAGCTTCATAGGGGTAGAAGAATTATAATTATTTACCTAGACTTAAAAAAAAATTAAATTGAAATTTGTTCTTTTACCACACATAATAAATCAATATGTAAATCAATTTTGAATACTGGCCTTCCTTAACATAATTCCTATGATGGAATTATGTCTCGATAAACCCATTACAAGCTGAAAATGCATGTACTAGAACTAACCTCCCGAACATCATAGCATAACCTAACTACCTTAAACATTCTCAGAACACTTAAATTAGTTAACAGTTGGGCAAAAAATATCCAGCACAATGTCTATTTTATAAAGTGTTGATTATTTCATATGATTTATTGATTATATTGAAAGTGGAAAAACTGAATGGTTGTTAAGTGTACTGGTTGTTGATCCTCATGATCGTCTGCCTGGCTGGGAGCTGTGACTTAATGCTACTTGCCAGCATCATGAGAGAGGACCCGTATTGCATATTGCTAGCATGGGAAAAGATTAAAATGCAAAATTTGAAATACACTTTCTATTGAATGTGTATCGCTTTTGCACCACTATAGAGTCAAAAAATCCTAAGTCAGGAACCATCTGTATATTCTTATGCTTAAGCACATACCATAGAGGTCCAAGTTCTATTGCTGTCTTTCCAGGCATGCTTCCATGACAGTTACAGGGCAGCTGTCTATATGGGTTTTCTGTGAAAATATAAAAAGAGAACTCAAAGGAGAAATGACAATGTAAATAGTAATTGTTAATAATAATTTGCAGCTACTATATAATGAGGATCTACTATGTGCCAGGTATTATGCTAAGTATTTTATATGCATTTAAAAAATTTAATCCTTACAACTCTTTGAAGTAGGTACTGTTAAAATCTCAATTATCCAGATCAGAGAATTAAAACTTGAGAGGTCATAGAAATCCAGGTCAAATGGCTTATTAGAGGCAAAACTTCTACTAGGGTTTAGTCACTATGCTACATGAAACAATTTAAGTAGGAGAAAGTCTAGAAGTCCACAAGATACTCATTTAAAATCAACTGATTGGGGTATAAATTATATGCAATAAAATTTATACGTGTTATGTGAAAAGGTTGAGTTTTAATAAATGTAACCAACATCCCATCAAAATAAAGACCTTTCTCATTAGTTACTTAATGCATTTGGAAAGAAAAATTACTCCTTAGGCTTGATCCATATTCAGCCCCCCCAAATAGGTTAGAAGAATCTTAATTCAGTTTAAAGAACAGTGTGAGACCTTATAATCACAAGGAAATTGGGGAAATACTAGCATTATTCTTAGTTTCCAAAAATGGGGCAATATTTTACTATGGACTATTCAGTTCACTTAAGCCCCAGAATAGTCATTTTAAATCAGACTCTCTCCAACTGACTTCCCCCAGGGCATTCCTAGGTTATCATCCACTTTCTTGGAATGGCCTGATCTGATCAATCAGTTCTAGATATATTCAGAACTCAGAATTACTTGGTAGGGCCATAGGTCTATAGCCCATTGCTATCCAACATGACTGTTATTCAACGTAATTAAATGCCATAATGCACAGATACGAGATCTTATTTTAGATTTACTTAAAGGCTTCTTCCTTCGCTGTTTCTACTAGATCGACTTTTCAGTATTATTGAACTCTAAGCCTTATCATCAACGTTAGATTTGTTGAGAACTATGTTCCAACGTTATATGAATATACTTAAGAAGTCTTTCCTGGAACCATTAAATAACTAAACTACAAAACTATAGGCAGTATTATCCAAATTAGGGTAATTTATATTTACAGTTCTTTCAGTTATACCCACTTACCACAGGCAGGCGGCAGCACACACATGAATTATTAGTCAGTTTGTTTCTTGATGCATCTACAAAATGCTCCCATCATACCAACCTATGTCTTTTCCCAAGCCCCTTACCTAGGATTTCTAAGTGCTAGGTCAGCAATAGCAAATTCCCTCTTTGACAGGTCAGGGCTATCATTTCAAGTTACTAGTAGCAAAAAACGAAGGAATAAAGAAAGAAAACTAGTTCTGTCCAGGTCATTGGTATATAGGCTGTGAAGACAATTCTAGATGAGGAATTAAAAATATTTGGAGACTTCTATTTAAATGCAATGGATTAAACGTGTACTTTATCTCTGCTGTCTCCTAAAGCATTATTAAAATGAGAACAAAGGAATAAAAATCAAACCAAACGATAAATAAATTGGGAGGAGGTAACAAGATGATGAGAGAGGTCAGTAAAATTTTAGAAGTGGAAATAAGGTACACAAGGGGATAACTGATTTAGCAGGCCAGAGAATGCTAAAGCCTAAGCCTGAAATGGGCAGACAGGCTACCAACAAAACAGCAAGCCCACTAGTGTTGTGCGGCTCCAGAAAGAGCTGAGAATTGAAGGTACTGATCATCTCGAAAGATGGGTATAGGGTTGGTACTGCAAAAAAGAGGTCTAGCTAAAAATTTTGAAGGGGTTCAATTAAGACCCCTAGATTTCCTTCTCTAATACCCACAACCAGGCTCTGTGCTTCCTCGTTCCAAAAGATGAAGTTAATCTTGGGTAAGGCTGAACCATTGAGGATCTGGAACCAGGGGCAGCAGTCACAGTTGAGAATAAGGAGGTTTAGGAAAAGAGGCATTAAGTAAAAGACATCATAAATGTTAAGATCTTCCAAGTCTCCTTTCCCCAACATGGCTCCTAGAAGGCTGGTGGAAGATTCAAAGATTTTTCTAGAAAAAATTACCAATCCAAGAAAAAAGACTGAATACGTATTATTCATGGTCATTTGGGGGGTCCCCTAGTGACAAGACAAACTGGTGCCTTCTCATTACATACGGTAAAATCCATCAGTTTACAACCCCTGACTCCAGTGCTTCCAAACAACTTTCAGTGAGCACCAAGACCATCAGACATTTGAGATCTACCGCGACAGAGAACCAAATTACAATACAGAAAAATAGGGAACAGAACAACAAAATAACAGCAACAATTATACAAAACTAAAAAATCTATCCTCCCCTAAATATAAAATATACTCAACTATAACCAATATTCTTAGCACAGATTAGATGGGCAGAAGGCTACCAACAAAACAGCAAGACCGCTAGTGTTGTGGGACTCCAGAAAGAGCTGAGAATTGAAGGTACTGATGATCTCGAAAGATGGGTAGAGGGTTGGTACTGCAAAAAAGAGGTCTAGCTAAAAATTTTGAAGGGGTTCAATTAAGACCCCTAGATTTCCTTCTCTAATACCCACAACCAGGCTCTGTGTTTCCTCATTCCAAAAGATGAAGTTAATCTTGGATAAGGCTGAACCAAGATTCTTGTGAAATAAGAATAGGACACTATTAAAAAAGAAATAATAAGAAAATATGAAGTAACTTAAAAAAAGACAAAATATGACAAAAATTTAAAAAGAAGAGTTGGAAAATAACAATCAGGGATAGCTATAAAGGAGAACTAAATGCCAAAGAAATGAATAGGATTATTAAAATAAAACAGAGGATCAATCTAGAAGATCCAATATATAGCTAAAATTATTTCCTGGAAGACAGAAAAGAGACTTTGAGAAGAAAATTATCGAGAAAAAATAACACAAAAATAGACACATAGATCAATGGAACAAAATAGAGTCCAGAAATAAACTCACAATTACATGGTCAATCTATGACAAAGGAGGCAAGAATATACAATGGGAAAAAGACAGTCTTTTCAAAAAATGGTGCTGGAAAAACTTGACATCTATATGTAGAAGAATGAGACTGAACCACCTTCTTACACCATACACAAAAATAAACACAAAACGGATTAAAGACTTAAATGTGAGACCTGAAACCATCTCTTCTAGAAGACCGCACAGGCAGTAATTTCTCTGACATTAGCTGTAGCAACATTTTTCTAGATATATCTCCTGAGACAAGGAAAACAAAAGCAAAAATAAACTATTAGGACTACATCAAAATAAAAAGCTTTGCATAGCGAAGGAAACAACGAACAAAAAAATTCAGCCTACTGAATTAGAGAAATATTTACAAATGATATATCCAATAAAGGGTTAATATCCAATATACAGACAGAACTTCTACAACTCAACACCGAAAAAAACCAATCTGAATAAAAAATGGGCAGAAGACCTGAATAGACGTTTTTCCAAGAGGACATACAAGTGGCCCACAGACACATGAAAAGATGTTCAACATCACTAATCATCAGGGAAACAAATCAAAACCATAATGAGATATCACCTTACACCTGTCAGAATGACTAAACTCAAAAAGACAAGAAATAATAAGTAAACTGGTATAGTCACTCTGGAAAACAGTATGGGAGTTCCCCCCCAAATTAAAAGTAGAATAACTATATGCTCCAATAATTCCACTACTAGGTATTTACTGAAAGAATACAAAATCACTAATTCGAAAGGATATATGCATCTCTCCGTTTACTGCAGCATTATTTACAATAGCCAAATTTACAAATAGCCAAATTATGGAGATATATGTACATCTCCATATCTCCACACACAATGGAACATTACACAGCCATAAAAAAGGACAACATTGTAGCATTTGAGACAACCTGGATGGACCTAGAGTGTGTTATGCTAAATGAAGTAAGTCAGACTGAGAAAGACAAATGATTCCACTCACAAGTGGAATCTAAAAAAAGCCCCAGAAATGAATAAACAAACAAAAAGCAGAGTCAGACCTATAAATACAGAGAAAATCTGATGGTTGCTAGAGGGGAGGGGATGGGAGGCTGGGCCAAATGGGTGAAGGCGAAAGGGAAATACAGGCCTCCAGGCCTCCAGGCCTCCAGGCCTCCAGGCCTCCAGGCCTCCAGTTATGGAATGAATAAGTCAAGGGAATAAAAGACACAGCATAAGGAACACAATCAATGATACTGTAATGGTGATGTACTGGAATAGATGGTAGCTATATTTGTGGCATAATGTATAAATTTGTCAAATCACTAAGTTGTACACCTAAAGCTAATGTAGCATTGTATGTCAACTATACTCAAAAAAGAAAAAGTAAATTTAAAAAAAAAGAAAATGTGGTACATATATAATAGAATATTATTCAGCCACAAAAAAAGATTAAAATCCTGCAATTTGTGACATGAATGAATCTTAAGGGCATTATGCTGAAAGAAATCAAACAGAAATACTTTATGATCTCATTTATATGTGATATCTAAAAATGCTGAACTCCAAAAAAAGAGTAGACTGGTGTTTGTCAAGACCTGGGGGCAGGGGAAATGAAGAGATGTTGGTAAGAGGCTGCAAACTTTCAGTTATAAAGAGAAGTAGTTCTGGGGATCTAATAATGTACAGTGTGGTGACTGTAATTAACAATGCTATACTATATAACTGAAATTTGCTAAGAGAGTAGATCTTAAATGTTCTCATCACACACACACACACAAAGGTAACTGTGAGGTGATGAAAGTGTTAACTAATCTTATTGTGGTAATCAGTTCACTATATATGTATATAAAATCAATGATACACATTGTACATCTTAAAGTGACACAGCTTTTGTTAATTGTATCTGGATAAAGTTGGAAAAAATGTAAGTTCGAAAGGAAGGACCTCACCTATGAAAAGAAAAGAAAGAAAGAAAAGAGAACAGAAAAGAGTCGCCTGGGTGGCTCAGTCAGTTAAGTGTCTGACTCTTGATTTCGGCTCAGGTCATGATCTCACAGTTCATGGAATCAAGTCCTGTGTCAGGCTCTGCACTAACAGCATGGTACCTATTTGGGATTCTCTCTCTGTCCCTCTCCTGCTCACGAGCATATGTGCTCTCTAGCTCTCTCTTGCTCTCGCTCTCTCTCTCTCTCAAAAATAACTAAATAAATGTTTAAAAGAGAGAAGAAAAGAAATATTCCAGGGCTGGGAAGATGGTAGAGTAAGAGGGATGTTAAGCTCACCTCGTCCCATGGCTACAACTAGATAACAGTTACATCATAAATAACCTAGAAAATGACCTGAAGACTGGAAAAACAAACTCCACCACTAAAGGCAGAGAAGAGACCACACTGAAGAGGGTAGGAAGGGCAGAAATGCAGTGAAGAGCAAAACAGTGTCACCATCTGCCATGGGGAGAGGAACAGATGATTACACCTGGAAGGAAGCTCACTCAATGAAGACAGATAACCATAACGTTTGGCTTTGAATTTCATCAGTTCTTAAAACCAATAGTACTTAAAGCCCAGAATTTTAAAAATCAGTGGACTTGGTTCTGGGAGAGCCTGGAGGGCAGCAGAAAGTGGAGTCCCTGCCCTTAAAGAGAGCATGGAGCCCTTAAAAAGGAGCCCTGTCCTTAAAAAAAGCCCATGGAGATTCAGTGTAGAAACAGCAATTTGAAAATGCCTGGGACATGGGGGAGGGAGAGTCGTTTACTCATTTTGGATCAAGTCCTGGAGGGGAAGGGATTGCCAAGGGACTTCTCTAGGGTCAAAAGAGCTGTCAGGCACAATCTCCCTGTCCCACCCCCAGCATAAACACATGGCTATGTGGAAACCAGTGATATTCACTACATAACTTGCTTACACCACACCATGACCCCTCCAGCCGGACCTGCCTCAGTCCCAGGGCTGCAAGTACCCTCCCCTAGAAGACTTGTACAAACCTTGCAATACTAGGTCTCCTGACCCATATGTTTTGTGTGGCCTCAGTCTCAGTGGCAGTGGCTACACAGGCTTTTTGGAAGCCTCGTGTACCTTGTTAAAATTGTGCGCTCCACCCATACATCCCTGGGTCCCTGCAGGTCTCATTTTGCAAACAGACTGCCGTGCACCTTGTTAAAACTGCACACCCCATCCTGGGGACCAAACACTGCCCATAACAGGCAAATAGAGACTCATTGGACAACTGGACTCAAGAGAAAAGCAGCCAGGACACAACAGCAGGGTGTGTTAACACACAGAAGACATGCCTGAAGCACCAGGCCCTGGTGAAGGGGGCATTACACTGCAGGGCACTACAGGACCTTTTCCTCATAAGGCCATTACTTTCAAGAGCAGGAGATGTAGCTGACCTTCCTAACACATAGACACAGAGACAAAACAAGGAGACAGAGGAATATGTCCCAAATCAAAGGATAGGACAAAACCACAGCAAGAGATCTACACAAAACAGATAGAAGTAATATTCTTAAAAGAGAATTAAAAATAATGATCATAAAGATAGTCACTTGTCTTGAAAAAAACAGCAAAGGACATCAGTGAGACCCTTAACAAAGAGATAAAAAAGAACCAATCAGATATGAAGAACACAATAAATGGCATAAAAAATATACTAGATGGCTAAAGTAAGCAAAGGAACAAATTAGCAATCTGGAAAATAGTGATGGAAAGTAATCAAGCTCAACTGATGAGAGAAAAATAATTCTGCAAAATGAGAACAGGCTTAGGGAACTTAGCAACTCCATCAAGCACAACAGCATTCACATCATAGGGATCCCAGAAGAAGAGGAGAAAAAGGGGCAAAAAATTTATTTGAAGAAAAAATAGTGGAAAACTTCCCTAATCTGTGGAAAGAAGACAGATATCCAGATTCAGGTGGCACAGAGATCCCCCAACAAAATCAACCCAAGGAGGTACATGAATACACACAGTAATTTAAATGGCAAAAAGTAGTGATAAAGAGAGAATTTTTAAAGTATCATGAGCAAAGAAGAAAGTTACATACAAAGGAAACCCCATAAACCTATCAGTGGCTTTTTCAGCAGAAACTTTGCAGACCAAAAGGGAGTGGAATGACCTATTTCACGTGCTGAAAGGAGCAGCACCTGTGTGGCTCAGTCAGTGGCTCTTGATTTCAGCTCAGGTCATGATCACATGGTTCATGAGATGGAGCCCTGCATTGGGCTCTGCAAAGACAGCATGGAGTCTGCATGGGATTCTTTCTCTCCCTCTCTCTGCCCCTCCCCTGACTGTGCTCTCTCCGTCTCTCTCAAAATAAATAAACTTAAAACACACACACACACACCCTCGGGGCACCTGGGTGGCTCAGTTGGTTAAGCCCCGACTTTAGCTCAGGTCATGATTTCATGATTCATGAGTTCAAGCTCCACATCAGACTCTCCGCTGTCAGCACAGAGCCCACTCCGGATCCTCTCTCTCCCCCTCCCCCCACCCTCTCAAAATAAACTAAAACAACAAAACAAAACAAAACAAAACCCCTCAACAAAGTAGGTTTAGAGGAAACATAAAGGCTTTATATGAAAAACTCACAGCTAACGTCATACTCAGTGGGGAAAAACTGAGAGCTTTCTCCCTAAGGTCAAGAAGACAAGCATGTCTGCTCTTGCCAGTTTCATTCAACATAATACTGGAAGCTTTAGCCACAGCAATCAGACAACAAAAAGAAACAAAAGGCATCCAGATTGGTAAGGAAGAAGTAAAACTTTCATTGTTTGCAGATGACATGATACTATATATAAAAAACCCCAAAAAATTATACCAAAAAACCCGCTAGAACTTCGTAAATGAATTCAGTAATGTTGTGGGATATAAAATGAACGTACAGAAATCCACTGCATTTCTATACACTTATTTAAGTAGCAGAAAGAGAAATTAAGATAACAATCCCATTTACAACTGTACTAAAAAAATCACAAAATACCTAAGAATAAACTTAACCAAAGAAGTTAAAGACTTGTTCTCTGAAAAATATAAAACACTGATGAAAGAAACTGAAGATGACACAAAGAAATGGAAATCCATGCTCATGGATTGCACGAACAAATATTGTTAAAATGACCATATTACCCAAAGCAATCTATGGATTAAATGTGATCCCTATCAGGGCTTCTGGGTGGCTCAGTTGGTTAAAATGTCTGACTCTTGATTTTGGCTCAGGTCACGAACTCATGGTTTTTGACATCAAGCCCCATGTGGGGCTCTGCACCAACAGTGTGGAGCCTGCTTGGGATTCTCTCTCTCTCCCTCTCTCTCTGCCCCTCCTGTGCTTTCTCTTGTCCTCTCTCTCTCTCTCTCTCAAATAAATAAACTTAAAAAAAATTTTTTTAAATATGACTACCTATCAAAATACCAACAGCATTTTCCACAGAACTAGAATAAACAATCCTAAAATTTGCATGGAACCACAAAAGACCCTGAGTAGCCAAAGCAATCTTGAAAAAGAAAAACAAAATTAGAGTTATCACAATTCCATATCTCAAGTTATATTACAAAGCTGTAGTAATCAAAACAGTATGGTATTGGAAAAAAAAAAAAAGACACAGAGATCAATGGAACAGAATAGAAAGCCCAGAAAAAACACCCACAAATATAAGGTAAATTAATTTTTAACAAAGGAGGCGAGAATATGCAATGGAAAAACAGTCTCTTCAACAAATGATGTTGGGAAAACTGGATAGCTACATGGGAAAGAATGAAAGTGGCCTACCTTCTTATATCATACATAAAAATAAACTCAGAGTGAATTAAGGACCTAAATGTGAGACTCGAAACCATAAAACTCCTAGAAGAAAACAGAGGCAGTAATTTCTCTGAAACTGGTCATAACAACATCCTTCTAAATATGTCTCCTGAGACAAGGGAAACAAATACAAAAATAAACTATTGGGACTACATCAAAATAAAAACCTTCTCCACACTGAGGGAAACAACCAACAAAACTAAAAGGTAACCTACAGAATGGCAGAAGATATTTACAAATGACATATATGATAAAGGGTTAGTATCCAAAATATATGAAGAATTTACACAACTCAATACTAAAAAAATCCAAATAACTCAATTAAAAATGAGCAGAAGACTTGAACAAACATTTATCTAAAGAAGACATACAGATGGCCAACACATGAAAAGATGTTCAACATCACTCAGGGAAATGCAAATCAAAACTACAATGAGATATCACCTCACACCCATCAGAATGGGTAAAATCAAAAACTCAAGAAGGGCACCCTGGTGTCTCAGTCCGTTAAGCATCAGACTTCAGTTCAGGTCATGATCTCACGGTTTGTGGGTTTGGGTCCTGCATCAGGCTCTGTGCTGACAGCCTAGAGCCTATTTTGGATTCTGTGTCTCCCTCTTCTCTCTGCCCCTCCCCTGCTCTCTCTCTCTCAAAAATAAAGAAACATTAAAAAAAAAAAAAAAGAAAAACTCAAGAAACAACAAGTGTGGGCAAAGATGTGGAGAAAAAGGAACTTTGTGCACTGTTGGTGGTAATGCAAACTGGTGCAGCCACTGTAGAAGACAGTATAAAAAGGGCGCCTGGGAGGCTCGGTTGGTTAAGCATCCGACTTTGGCTCAGGTCATGATCTCCTGGTTTGTGGTTTCAAGCCCATGTCGGGCTCTGTACTGAGAGCTCAGAGCCTAGAGCCTGCTTTGGATTCTGTGTCTTCCTCTCTCTCTATCCCTGCCCGCTCATGCTCTGTCTCTCTCTCTCTCAAAAATAAAGAAACATTTAAAAAAATTAAAAATAAAAAGACAGTATAGAAGTTTGTCAAAAAATTAAGAATAGAACTATCCTACAATCACTCTATGATCTAGTAATTGCAGCACTGGGTACTTACCCAAAGAATATGAAAACGCTAATTCAAAAAGATATATGCATCCTTATGTTTACTGTAGAATTATTTACAACAACCAAACTATGGAAGCAGCCCAAGTGTCCACTGATAGATAAGTGGGTAAAGAAGATATGGTGTACACACCCACACACATACACAAATGGAGTATTATCCAGCCATTAAAAAGAATAAAGTCTCACTATTTCCAACATATATGGGTTTACAGAGTACAATACTAAGTGAAATAAGCCAGAGAAAGACAAATATCACATGATTTCACTCATATGTGGAATTTGAGAAACAACAAACAAAGGGGGGAAAAATGAGAAATCAAAAAAACAGATTCTTAGCTATAGAGAAAAGATGGTTTACCGGAGGGAAAGTGGGTTGAGGAGGATGTGTGAAATAGGTGAAGATTAGGAGTGCACTTGTCTTAGTGAGCACTTAGTAATGTATGGAACTGATAAATCATGCTATTGTACACCTGAAACTAATATAGTACTGTGTGTTAACTACACCAGAATTAAAATTAAAAATAATTTCCCAGAACTAAAGAACTCAAGTTCCTTAAAGGGCTCACGGATTATCCAGGCACAATAAATTTAAAAAGATGAATTAATACACATATTACGAAATTATTTTAGAATACTGGGTAAACAAAGGATGTTTTAAGAGCATTCACAGAGAAAAACACACAAAGGACTAGATATAAGAACAATAGCAGACTTCTCAATATTGGAGGCTAGAAGACAATGAATACAATAATACCTTACGCATTCTGAAGAAAAACGATTTATGACCTACAATTCTATACTTGGCCACATGATTCTTCTCAGGAAGCTACAAAGTGTTCATTCAAAATGAGAAAATAAACAAGGATAGTGGAAAAATATACAAGAGCCAAGATATAGGAGACTCATCAGAAGGAGAAAGCCAAAGAACATCTCCAAGACGCTGGTTAAAAGGAAGCCCCAGGACGACACCTTTCAAAACAAAGGTGGACTTGCAAAACAAAGCACCCAGAGGAGAGTGGGAGCACTGTCTCCAGGGAGGTGACACTGGGACTGAAGATAGCCTGATGCACCTACCCACACAGGAAGAAGCTGTGAAACTGTAGCAAAGGGTTTAGGAATGGATTATGAAAAGTGCACATACACAAAAAAAGGAACAAAAACAGCTAAGGATTAATTCCAGAGTTATCCAAGAGTTGCATTTACAAAAGGGAACATTATTACAGCATATTAACTGGTTCATCTGTGTTGGAAAAGACTTCTAAGATAGCAAATGACCTTGTCTCCTGGTTTTCATACCCTTGTGTAGTTCCCCTTAAGTGTGAGATCACTACATCTAGAGCTCATTTCTAATTACTAAAATATGGCAAAAATGATGGATATTATTAGACTAGGTTACAAAATATCATGACTTCTGTCTTGCTTTTTCTCACGCTCTCTCTGGTTCTTGCTGGATCATTCTGGTGAAGCAAGCTGCCATGAGAAACTAGATAAAGAGGAATGTATGATTAGGAACTGGGGAAGTCACTGAGCAGCAAGCAAGGTGCTGAGGTCTTCAGTCTAACAACTTACAAGGATCTGAATCCAGGGAGTAACTATGTGAATAAGCTTGTAGGCAGATCCTAACCCAGTCAGGCTTTGATTGCAGCCTTGGCAAACACCTTAATTGCAGCCTGGAGACCCTGAGCTAGTGGACCCAGCTAAGCCATGCCCAGATTCTTAACTCAGAGAAACTATGAGACAATAAATGTTGTTTTAAGCCACTAAATGTTGGACTAATTTGTTACATAGCAACAGATAACTAATACAACTTGTAAACAATAGTTTTATATTTATAAAAATATAAACACTGAATACTGATTTAGCCACACTGGAGAAGGGAGGTACACGCATGTGACTAGGTTGGTTTAAGAAGCTGAATATTCTTCCATGGAAAGAAGTTATAGGTACTATAAACATGCCATTTAGAAATAGGGATGTAAACATTAGAAGAAATAGCTCTGATATTTTAGCTGGTAACTTTAGGGAGTATGGCAGGGGTCATTATTTTATTAAGACTTATGAAACTAGTTGACTTTTGAAACAATGTATTACAAGTTGATAAAATTATAGAAAATTCTGAGCGAACTGACTTCTTTGAAAGACTCATTTACACTCTGCAAGGTCTATATGATTGCAAGCAAATTCAAAAATAAATCCAATTTCTTTACAGTAAATAATTAGGTCAAAAATCCTTTAAAATGTTTGATTAAAAAAACAACAACTACTGTAGATAAAAGTTCAAAAGCATAAGCAAAGGACAGCTACTAAAAATTTAAAAAAACAAGAATATAACCACAGAAACCAAGAAAATTAAAAGGAACCAATGAATACCACTTGGCTCAACTCTATGTAAATAATTTCGAAAAGCTAAAGCTAAAACCGTTCCCAACCACTGAAAAACAGGGCAAAGTTCCAAATTCCTTTTAAACAGACTCCAAAGCCCAACCAAAATTACTACTAAAAAGGAAAACTATATACCATCTCATTTATGAATATTAAAACAAAATTTTAAAAATTAGCAAATTGGGAGCCCTGGGTGGCTCAGTCGGTTAAGCATCCAACTCTTGATCTCAGCTCAGGTTATGATCTCACAGTTCGTGAGTTCTAGCCCTACATGGGGCTCTGCACTGACAGCATGGAGCCTCTTGGTACTCTCTCTCTCTCTCCCTCCCCTGCTCTCTCTCACCCTCTCACTCAAAATAAATTCAAAAACTTAAAAAAAATTAGCAAATAGAATCCATCTTTTTTTTTTCTGTTTATATATTAGCTTTTGAGAGAGAGTGCGAGCAGAGGAGGGGCAGCGAGAGAGGGAGACAGCAAACCTACAGCAGGTCCCATGCTGTCAGTGCAGAGCCCAACACTTAACCGACTGAGCCACCCAAGTGCCCTGCAAACAGAATCCATCTTAAGAAAATACTTCCTGGCAGAGTAGTTTATTTTAGAAAGTCAGAATTGTTCAATATTGGGAAATTTTATTATGATTACTCAAATCAGTAGACCTAAGGAGAAATACCACACAATCATCTCCACAGATGCTGACATACATGACAAAATTCAACATCTTGCTAAAATACAGTAAAACTGGAAATGAAGGATATTTTCTTGACATGATAAATGATAGGTATCTCATGCCTGAATCAGAAAGCACCACAGAGAACTAAAGGAACAATGACGGATGCCTTCCATTCTCACTATCAATTAACACTGAAGCAAAAGTACTTGTGCAAATGAAAAGCATACTAAGTTATTAGGAACCTTGAAAACCACAATGATATCTATCCTCTTCAATGCAATCAAAATAACACTAAAAAATAGATGCCAACAGAAGTGATAAAATGAGAAAAAATATTTGCAACTTGTATCACTGGGGTAACACTCTAATATCTAAAGAGTTCTTAAAAAATGTGAAGACTCTAACAGAAAATAATGGGCAACTGTTTCTATGTCCCAGAAAAGTAAAATAGAAACAGCATAAGCCTCATCTTTTTCTTTGATCCCCATGCCTGGCATATAGTAGAGTCTCAGTAAATGTTTACTGAATGAATTTTATAACTGATGGTTTTTGTATTCAGCCAGAAACATGATAATTATTCTTATAAAATTAATGATTTGAAACACCCAGACAAAGAGGTAATCTGACTTATGTTCCTAAAATTAGTGACAGTGGAATCTAAGTTATTTCTAGATGTTTCAACAGAGGGCAGGGCTAGAGAGCATAAATTGAATACAGCATGAGTAAATAACTTTAATAAACTCACACGCATGTCTTGTCTGTTGATGAAAGGAAATCCAGTATAGGAAATAAAGTTAGCACTGTAATCTTTAAAATCAAAGGACAACAACATGTATAATTAGGGATGTGATAAAGACTTATTCATTGGAGGCTTGTATATAAACACAATATACAGTCAAGAGAAGCTTGAATTTACCTTCTACCATATTACCATCCTTCTGAAAAATTCTCTCTTCACACCACTGACAATGGATCAGGTACTGAATCTTCTTGGCTGTTTCATCTGCAGAAGTAGGCCCCCTCAAAACTCGCACAACAACCAACACAAAATGTTCTAAAGCCACTGCAAACAGTACTTCAATGCCTTTGTTACATCGGGCTGCAGCTCTGCAAAAAATTTTTAAGTTATTTTGGGGGCTCATCATGTTTCCTTGGCATTTTTATATTGACAATATTAATTGGACAGTAAACTATGGATGGATTATGGGAAAATACGGAAAATTCAATTCTTAGTGGCAGTGTTTTTAAAAGATCATTAGTATAACCTTTACACAAATTGAAACACAGGAAATAAAGGATGCTTGACAGAATCTTTAGTGACTAGACATTTTCCATTATGGAATTAAGTCAATAAGACTAGTCAGTAAGACTAGATTCTCAGGGTGCCTGGGTGGCTCAGTTGGTTAAGCGTCTGACTTCAGCTCAGGTCATGATCTCACCATTTGTGAGTTTGAGTCCCACACTGGGCTCTGTGCCCCTCTTTCTGCCCCTCCCCTTTCTGCCCCTGTCCCCCTCTTTCTGCCCTCCCCTGCACATGCTCTCCCAAAAATAAACATCTAAAAAAAAAAAAAGACTACGTTCTCTGATTTTCAGTGTCAATTTGTTTCTTGTCATCACCACCACCCTTTCTTTTTATCTATTTTTTTTTCTATAAAAGCTTCTTCTAAACAATGATTGAGTACTACCTGCAGGATAGTATACCAGATGCTGAATGTTAAGTGAAAAATGAATAGGCAAAGTTTCTGACACTGTTAATTTTATAGACTTTTGGGTTAAATTCTAACTGATACATCATTTATGTAGTTTTCCCTTTGCAATTATATGTACTAAACTGATTTCATATGTATTAATTTCAACTTGTTGATGTTACATCATAAACATTTTTAAGCACATATACTAGGTCCTTGGTAGGTATACAAACTGAATATCAGAGTTTTCAGCTAATTAGGAATAACTGCAAAGGTCTATGAAGTTTAATAATCTGTATTATGCTAAGGTAGGAATTTCAATCTAACTGCTGTGAAAGCTAGTGTTGAGGCTAGTGAACAAGCTGGCTGATCATGCATTAGCTATGTTCTCAGTGTCAATTTATATTATATTGTTATATTCTTCTTCTTCTAGCATAATTTTTTGAATCAAACTGGTGCTCAAAGAAATCTTCCTTGCTTTCTTTAGAAATCCTGATGAAAAAAGAACTTTGTTTTGTGGGTGAGACCACTTTGCAGAATCAAGTATATAAGCCATCATTTCTAAAATTTATTTATGTTTATTATTATTATTATTATTTTAGTAATCTCTACACCCAATGTGGGGCTTGAATCCATGACCTCAAGATCACGAGTTACATGCTTTGTCAAATGAGCCAGCCAGGCGCCCATATAAGCCATCATTTTATTCAAACTATGTAAAGAGATGAAATGGACATATAACAGTGATTTTTTCTAAATCTAAAAACAACCTTTGCTTTTTCTTTTCACGGTGGTATCCCCACCTACCCTACGTTGTTACAATAACTGATTTGAAGTTAACTTTCATTCTTATCTCTTCTTTATTACTACTTACTTTAATAAAATTTTTAATTGGAGAGTAAACTATTCTAGACACAAAAGTTTTTAAATCAAATTGTTAACAGATACGACATAAGATTACCAAACAAATCAAGATCACAGACATGAATAGAGAATTTGTACCCTGTGAATTTTTTGAAAAATGCAACTGGCACTTTTTGTAATAGTAGCTCTATCACACAGTCAAACATACTAGGCACACTGCTGTCAGTCTGGTACCTTGCCACTGCAGCTACAACAATTCTGGCTGCTAGTTCCTTGTAATACTCAGTTCGGACAATATTACAGCCATAGTGACGCCGGGCAACATGTTGTGCCTTGGCATATAAAGAACTGATATCTGTAGAAGTCACAGACACTATGCCAAGGTTTCTTATATTTCTGAATGCAGAATCTAGATAGTTCACCGATGTTCCAAAAGGGTCTAGGTGTCTAAAATCAGAAAGAATACAGACATATTTAAAATCATACTAGTAATCAAAATGGTACCATTGTCATTATGTCTAATGATAAAATTCCATGGATTCAAAAGTATTTTACAAATCTATCTTAAACATATAATTCTGTTTTTAAATTATGTAAGAAAATGACCATATGATATGTCAGACATATAAAAATCAATCAGTTTTAGAGAAAAATTGTCATGCTTGGGAATTTTATTTCAAATGCTAGAAAATGTTCCTACTGCTTTCCTTAGGCCAATGGTAAAAAACTGTATTAATTCAAATAAACAACAACCATCTTAATTTTTAACCCCTCCAACACCCGCCCCCCCATCCCAACCCCCCCCCCCCCCCCCCCCCCCGCAATCCAGGCCAGTTTAGAAAGTGACACAGCAAAGTTTTTCACTTACATGAAATCAAAGGATCTCAAATGCATTAGTACATTGGCATCCATTTTGGTCACCTTAATGTTACCAAGATTTTCTTCTCCTTCTTCAAGAATATCATCACTCTCTTCCTTTTCCTTACTGTCTACCACCACTTTCAACTTGTTTAAATGGCAATTTTCCTGAATCAGTGTCACAGAGTTCTCATTCAAGTCATTAATTGTAACCTTAACTGCATTTCCAAGATGTTTTGCCCATTGTAATCCCATTATCCCTTAGGAAAAATTTGAAGGAAAATGAATTAAAAAAAAATTTTTTTTAACATTTATTCATTTTTGAGAGAGAGAGAGAGAGAGAGAGACAGAGTGCGAGTGGGGGAGGGGCAGAGAGAAAGGGACACACAGAATCCAAAGCAGGCTCCAGGCTCTGAGCTATTAGCACAGAACCCAACACGGGGCTCGAACCCACAAACCATGAGATCATGACCTGAGTTGAAGTCAGATGCTTAACTGAATGAGCCACCCAGGTGCCCCAGAAAATGAATTTTTTAAATTAATTAAAGAATAAAAACAGTATATAATAATAAAGTATATACTCTTTTATAAAAACAAAAACACATGTTTCAAAATCTTAGTATTTTCATACATAACTTTTTCTACTTACTCACTACAAAGCCTCTGAAGAAAAGTGACCACACACAAAAAATGTGTTGAGCAGATTTCCATTAATAATTCTTCCAAAACTTTTCTATAATCCAGATTCAAATAAAATTTTTGTTTGTTCTTTATTCTGGGGAATAGGTTTTCTTTTTTAAAATTTCTTATAATGGAATGCTTTTTTCAAACTAAATCTTACAGAGAAAGCCAACATACAATGTGAGTAAGAGTGGAGTTACTCTGCTTGGTGGGTGGGAAGTTGGAACTCCCCCCACTGCTAAAGTTTACCTAATGCACCAAAATATGAAAACAACTTTACTGGACCAATATGTCTCCAAAACTGCACAATAGCATCACTGTGAATTGAAGAGAACAACTTTGTATATGTAAGCAAAGATCAAGAATTCAGACCAAGAAAGCCTCTTCTCATAGGCTCTCTATACCTACTGGATTAGAGTCAGAGGGGACATTCATTACAAAGGAGATGGTGACACGGGCCCAGCCACTGTGGATTAGAAAACCCCCATGTACTAAAAGTATAGACCAGCTTTTCCATACATGTGCCTCATAAATGTAAATATTTAACATCTACTATGCACTATGGTCTTTACAAAAATTTTCATATTCTCATAACAAGCTTGTGAAATAAGTTCTGATATTCACATTTTAGAGATGGGGAAGCATGCAGACTAACTGCTATGAACGGATATAAATTTACAAAGGAACATTAAAAGAAAGGACTGAAAAGATCTTCCCCAAACATTAGCTTTAATGATTTCAGGTGAAAAAAAGAGTAGTTCATTTCAGCATTATTTACAATAGCCAAGACATGGAAACAACCTGTGTCCATTGATGGATAAAGAAAATGTGATATACACACACACATATACACCCACAATAAAATACTATTTGGCCATAAAAAAGAAGGAAATCCTGTCTTTTGTGACACCATGGATGAACTGTGGGGGCGCTATGTTAAGTGAAAGAGAGAAAAACAAACATTGTATGATTTCACTTATATGTGGAATCTAAAAATACCAAACTCATAGAAACAGAGATCAGATTTGTGGTTGCCAGAGTTGGGGGCAGAGGGTGGAAGAACTGGGTGAAGGTGGTCAAGAGTCCAAAGAAGACACACAAATGGCTAAGAGACACATCAAAACATGCTCAACATCACTAATCATGAGTAAAAGGCAAATAAAAATGAAATATCACCTTTACACCTGTAAGAATGGCTAGAATCAAAAAAATCAAGATAAGTGTTGGTGAGGGTACAGAGAAAAAGAAACCCTCATGCACTGTGGGTGGAAATGTAAATTGCTGCAGTCACTGTGGGAAACAGTATGGAAATTCTTCAAAAAAAATAACAGAATCACCACATGAGCCAGTAATTCCACTACTGACTATTTACCCAAAGCAAATGTAAACACATTCAAAAAAATATATGCATGCATCTCTATGTTTACTGTGGCATTTTTTATAATAGTTAAGATATAAAAGCAACCCAAGTATCCACTGATAGAATAAAAATGGGGTATATATACAATGGAATACCTTTCAACCATAAAAAAGAATGAAATATTGCCATCTGCAACAACACAGATGGACTTAGAGAGTATAATGCTAAGTGAAACAGACAGGCAAAGATAAATACCAAGATTTCACTCATACGTGGAATTTAAGAAACAAAACAAACAAAGGGAAAAAAAGAGACAAACAGAACAACAGACTCTTAAATACAGAGAACAAATTGGTAGTCACCAGAAGGGAGCTGGGTAAGGGGATGAGTGAAATAGCTAAAATGTTAAAAAAAAAAAAAGAAAAGAAAAGAAAAGAAAGGAAAAAAAAAGAAAAGAAAAAGAAAAAAGTAAAGGGTTGTGTACAAGGGAAAATGCTGAAAACTAAATTTGGAAAAGTAGGTTGGGATCAGATTATGTAAGATATTAAATTGCTTTTAACCACTACTTTTCCCTGTGAAGAGGAACTTGAAAAGGAGAGCTAACTCACGCTTACATCCTTTTATTACAAACTTCCCAAGAATATACTCCTCTAACCTTTAAAAAGAAAGACTTGGATTAGGTACAGGTGGCTTCTTAGAAATTTTCTACTCTTCCATGATCTTTTCTTTACTGTTAAGTTCTTTTAGGAAAATGTTCTCAGTCTTTAAAATTTCACCTTACCCCACTGCCTAATGACTAGGCAATTTATCACATCACAAAAAAAGAGAGACAACCAAACATCAAATACTTCCTAATTGCAGTAAACAAGTATTCTTGGAAAAAAAAAAAAATCCTATTTGAATCTGATCAAACCTGAAGACTCAACTACCAATATACAGAAATACTGGAGATAACTACCAATATACAGGAATACTGGAGATAACTACCAATATACAGAAATACTAGAGATAAAGAAACAGGTTTTATGAGCTATGAAGATACCATCAGCAAAAATCTAGACTCTGGAAAAGACAATAGACATATAGACAAGCTGTATGTCGACAAATAATCATCACACACGCAAAAAAAAAATGATGGAAATGAATACAGAGCAAAAAGACACTTAGATATCTCAAACAATGAAAATGCATAGTCTTCATCTGAATTCCTACTTGATTTTTTAAGAAACTGTGAGAGCCTAGCTCTAGCTATGTTTAGCATAGCTAAACATTTGATGATATCAATGTGTGATAATGGTATCAACGTTTTATTTTTGTAAAGTCCTTATCTTTTAGAGATCCAACTGAAAATATTTACAGATAAAATGACATATTTGTAATCTGTTTCAAAGTAATAGGGATGAAGGATGGTGGAGGAGGTATAAGGGTAAGTGCATGAGATACATATACACGAACAAGCATTAAGTTGATAATTTTTGAAGTGAGTGACAGATACACAGGGATTCATTTATTAAACTCTACTTTTGTATACATTTGAAATTTTTGCACAATAAAAATATTTACCTTGGGTCTTTACTTTTTATGTAAAAATATTCTGCTAGATACAATATCCATATAAATTTTCCAAGAAAAGATACTGCATAAATCTGATAATTAAAGTGGGATCCAAAAAAAGCTTCATTACTTACCAGTGGCTCCAAAGGCATCTAGACATTCCAAAGGTTTTCGTTCCTTGGCCAAAGCAGCCAATGTACAAAATATTAGCTGTCTAGAAAAAAGTATAATAATCTGAAATAATCTTATTGCATCATGGCTTCATCACTCTAGATTTTATTTAAGAATAGTAAGAATTAGGGTTCCTATTTACTATACAAACTATTTTGAAAGAAGACGTAGTAACATATTCTTTACCTAGTAGTACAAGAACTAAACATGTGTGAAATTAAACTATCAATCTAACTGGGTTCTATAAACAAGCATTCACCATGAATAATGGTTTCATAAATAAAACTTGCCCACTAAAGCACCAGCCTGTTCATTAATTATATAAAGGCAGGCCTATTTTACTGAGAAAGAAATTAGTTTGGTAGGAAAAAAAGAAAACAATCATTCTGAAAAATACTAAAACAGATGATTTTCATTCTGTACCCAGTTTTAAACTTCAATATATTAGAACATAAAAAGAAGGTCACATTTGTAATCATTTGAAACATCCCATAACCCTTTTTTCAATTCATCTTACCGATTTAGTTTCATTTTGGGATTAAAATAGGAATCTGTTTTTTGAGGTATAGAATAGTTAGGACAAACTTGTACATCTGTGTCTGCCTCTTTCAAAATTTCATTAGGTGGTTTAGCAGCAGAAGCTAAGATGAAAAACAAAGATTTCCAGTGAAATACAAAATAATTCTAAGTATCTAAAACAATATACATTAAAAGAAATAACTTTCCTTTATAATACTTTGTTAATGTAATCAACCGGGCAGATATCAAAGAAGAAAAACCCTAAACTGATCTATCTGTTCAGTACTGTCTGTAGGAAAGAGTAGCATTCAATTAAGTATTTGGGCAATTAAAGTTTAAGTTAAAATCTTATCTGCCTAGAACATAATACATCTATATTATGAAACCTAGTTAAGAACAATTAACCTAACATAAAACCATTATAAAAATTCTAAAATACCTTTATTATTCATCAAACTACTATGCTGCATTTATTTACATAGGTTGGCTGTTAAACATATCTTACTGTGGTATAAGTGTTATAAAATTAGTATCTCTGTATGGTTTCATTCCATTAGCTATCATGGATGACTAAGAATCACTATACTTCCTGAGCATGCTAGATTTCAGAACTTTTTTTTTAATGTTTATTTATTTTTGAGAGAGAGATACACACAGAGCACAAGCAGGGGAGGGACAGAGAGAGGGGAAGACACAGAATGGGAAACAGGCTCCAGGCTCTTAGCTGTCAGCACAGAGCCCGATGTGGGGCTCAAACCCGTGAGATCATGACCTGAGCCAAAGTCGGACGCTTAACTAACTGAGCCACCCAGGTGCCCCTTCAGAACACTTTCTTATGATTATAATTTTAAATCACAAATTACATTCAAATGGGTATAAAGTAACAGAAAAAAAAGAAAAAGATTCTACATTTAGTATACATTAGAATCATTTAGCTATAAACCCAAATGAAATACCGATATATTTGTGTGTTTTATTTTAAATATTTAAGAAATGAGACATACATATCATGTGTGGGGAAAAATAACTGAGATTCTTTATGTTTGGATTTCTTGATAATATTATGATCAGAATGTTAACTACATGGCAACTATATCTCTTTCCTTCTTTTTTTTTTTTTTTTTTTAGAGACAGAGAAAGTACTAGCAGTGGAGAGCAGCAGAGTGCAGAGGAAGAGAGAGAGAGAGAATCTTAAGCAGGCTACATACTCAGCAAAGAGACCAACCCTGGGCTTGATCCTGCAACCCTGGGATCATGACCTGAGCCAAAGTCAAGAGACAGATGCTCAACTGACTGAGCAACCCAGCCACCCCCACATTTCTTTTTTTACAGTGCCAAATCATCGTAACCTTTCCTAGTGTTGCATTATATATTCTACGCCTACCTAAGTGGCATGTGACATATTTCACACGATCAGCCTTTCTCAAACCAGATTCTATTAGAAAATTAAGCTCTACAGAAAATTATTTTTTTCAATTCTTAAAAGGTACATAGTACCATTTTAGATGTGTAGGAGAGAAGTTAATTCATTACATACAATGGATGCCGTAGGGCATGATGTCTTAATTAATCTTAATTTTGAGAAGGGCTGCCTCAGTAATAATAACCTATTAATAACCTGATAGCACTTCAGGATAATAAATGATCTTTATATCACTCTATTTCCTTTTTCCAGTGTTTTTCAACAGTAAGTACAACATAGTTATCTATAATCTTTCATTAACATACCTATATTTACTTTGGCATCAATCAGTTAAATGTTATGAGGAGCCTTACAGAAAGAAAAGAAACCTGAAGTCATGGATTAGTAGTCAATTAAATGGTGAAGTCACTATATTTTATCTACTTGATGTCTGAAAATAATAACTGGACCATTATTTAAGAATTTACCTATTAACATATTGCTCAACTTACCAGCAATATACCTGGATTTCGTCTCTCCTTTATTCACATGTCGCCTAACATGTCCCAGCATATCGGTCCTTCTGGTGATTGTTGCTGAACAAATGATACAATGATAATGGGCGCCCATTTTACTGGATATCTATCAAACAGAGTATTTAATTTAAATATACAGATAAATTACTAAAACAATGAAACAGAAGTTTATTTAAGATTGCAAATTTAAGTATGTTAGCATATCTTGGGTTTAATGGTAGAGAAGAGAGTATTAATATTGCCATGGGGCTTTGAAGGGATCTTTATTTCCTCATCTATATTTACATATGATTTTTACTGACTTTATAATAGACCACTAATTTAATTTGTTTTGTTCATTCATTCTAATCAGCAAATAACTGTACCCTATTTTCTAAAGTAGCACTTACAAATGGTATAACATTAGCAGCGCTGTGCTGGTAGATGTTTAACAATTGTTCTCCAGGAAAATAAAGCCCTGACTTATAGTGTTTGCTGCTTTCTGTGGCATATATACTCTATCATGGCCAATTTCAAACTATAATTGTTGCAGATTTCAAGCTACTCATATGCTATCACTAAATGTGAATTTGGGAAGAGATAGATAATATACTAGAAAACATGGCTACCAGGTGGATAATACAAAAATGTAGTAAAATAATTAGGAAGTGATGAGATTTGAATACTATTACCTTTGTAATATATTCACCTTAAAGTTTATACAATTTAATTTTTAATAATGGCCATATTTAACAATCAGCTTTCAATATTTCTAGAAATTTCAGTTAGTTTCAGCACATCACAAAATGTTAGAGACATAATAAGTCTTGGGGCACTTGGCTGGCTCAGTTGGTGGAATGTGCGACTCTTAATCTCAGGATTGTGAGTTCGAGCCCCACATTGGGTATAGAGATTACTTAAATCTTAAAAAAAGACTTTTTTTTAAAAGTCTATTTGTCCAAGTAAAAAATTCTCACTTGAAAATTTCTTTAAAATTTAGTTGAGAATAAAAAGACTACTCCACTGGGTTTTTCCTAGTTTTGATGACTTTTACTCTTAGATCTTCTAAGATCTTAGATCCTATTTACTTGGGATCAAACAGCAAGTTGAGAACACTGCACAGAGTTCCTTATGGTACTGTGGTTATCATATTCAAAATGTCCTGGATAAGGCCGATGGGCCAAGCATTGTCCCAATTACTATGTAAGAAATTTTTGGGTTTTTTCTCCCCAGCACTTTACTCTTTTTAGTGACATGAAAAAAAATTAATAACGAGGCCTCATTAAGCTAGTATTCACTCAAGATAGCAGCACTAAAAAATATTATGTAATTTGTATTCCCCAAAATTCACATCTGTGCTAAAAATGAACACATGTACTTTTTAAAGAATTAAGATTTCAGAAAGATTCTTGATACTGTCCTTTGACAAATTAAAAGTATAGAGAAGATAAATATGAATTGACACACACTAAGATACTTACTAAGTCACAGAAATTGAAGGCTTTTATTCCAGAATCAAAATTTATTACAAAAGAAAAAATTTACTTTTTATTTAAATTCTCCATTCCAAAATTAGTAAATAGGTCAATTTCCCTTTTGAACATAAGAAAACAGTTTCTCTGACTAAAATTTAAAATTATAAAATGAAAAGTTCAATACAGCAACTCTTTTTTTCATATAGTTCATATTTTTCCTGCTAGGATAATCTGAAAGCACTCAGATACAAAATCTTAAAGTAAACCTCATTGCCAAATATGCCCATAGCCTTAGAGCAAGTAAAAATTGTGCTTTCTTTAAAGAGGGCAAAATTTAAAAATAAATCTAACATCTGATTACCTGTTCTCCAATAATGTTTGGTTTCACTGGTCGACAAGGTAAGTGACAGATGCACATCCTGTAACCTAAAGTGAAGAATGGCTGGTTGTCATATCACTGTTCACTAAATAGTCCATTATCATTAAAAATTATTAGCAAATTTTATAAGAATAACTGGAATTCTTCTTGTATTTATAATATCGTAATTTATTTGAATGAGACTGTTAGTTTTAGATATTTATTACATAAGATATAGCATAAAAGCAAATATATGAGATCCAGGTTTGAATTCTGGTTCTGCCAAGACCGTGCATTGTCTTGGTTAGTTAGCTTCTTTGGGACTCAATTTTCTCATCTATTCTCTGTCATGTTGACTTTTCTTAAGCTTCATCTTCTTTGCCTCATGCTACATTTGCCATTACATAGCCTCTTCTTCCATTGATGATACGGCACTTAGTTCTCTCCCACCTTTCTTAATCTTCACAGCTCCTCTTCCCTCTGTTATACTCTAAAACGTAGACTTTCTGTAGGCTTGCTCTGCTACATGACTGTTTTCCCTCGTTTCCTTGGTAATTTTAATGCCTTTTATGACTGCAACTATCTCCACTGGGGGAAGGAATTCCAAATTCTAGCTGTAGTTACTAACTCCTTACTGAAGGCCAGATCTCTATTTCTAACTGCCTATTGAGGATGTATGCCTGGGTTATCAGGTCAGCATTTCAAAATCTACTGTCATGGACTATAAATATATCATTTCCCCTTGAACCAGGTCTCTTTTCCACTTTTTAAATGAATGATAATGCCTTCCAGTTTCTCCTAACTTTAAGTGATCTCCAACTCCTTTCTTCTCATTCCTTATATCTAATTGTTTCTCTTACTTGTACATACGGAGGTATTTCAGGACTCAGCAATTTCTTTTTTTCCACTGATATGTACTCCTATGGTTATCCCATCCAGTCATATAGCTTTAAATACTATTTGTAGTCTGACAATTCCCAAACTTGTATCTCTAGCCCAGACCTTTCCCCCAAACCCGAGATTCATATCTGGACAAGCTACTGACATCTCCAGTAGATGCATCTAAACCTTTGCATGCCTAAATCTGAGGTCTTGGCCTTCTTCCCCAGTACCTGGTCCTAATGATGAGGGAGGATGGGGAGAGCTGAGGGCAAAGTGAGGCTAAAAGCACCTCCCCCCATCCCCCCCCCCCCCACACCTGTATGATATTCCTTGGACACTCCTGGCTACCCAAAAAACAAATGGTGAAACTGATTAAGTCTCCACCAGTTTACTAGAAAAAGGCAATCCCATCAATAAACCAGAGTATAGGAACTCTCTACAGTCTTAATGTCTTGCTGGAGGGAAAAACAACTTTAGCTTAACTACAGCTAGGCCTCCGATAAGCCTTTAGCATGTGAAAGTCTCTTTGGAAATTCCCCCTTGATTCTATCTCCCCCACCCCCTCCGTAAACTAGTTACCCCCCACACTTATAGTACAGCTCTTCCTGCCCACATGTCCTGTCCTCATGCTTTAATAAAATCACCTTTTTATACCAAAGACGTCTTCAAGAATTCTTTCTTGGCCATCGGCTCTGGACCACCAGAGCCGGCTCTGGACCACCGCCATTCTTGGCTTTTTTCTCCCTCACATCTCACTTCTATCCCTTTGAGAGGTCTTGATGCTTCTACCTTAAACATATTTGTCAACTACTTTGAGACCTGCTTGCTAGGACAAAAACTATGACACTCGCCATCTACCAGATCACCATGTGAAAAAACCCAACTTAATGTACTTAAGAGAGTAAAGAAATACCATGAGCCATTTACCAGAATAACTTGAAGGAGGAAGACTAAACCTAATGGTTAAACAATGGCTTAAATAAAGAATACAAAAGAGACCTTTTTAATTAAAATGAGACATTTCTCTTTTTTGATAAAAAGTCAACATGATTTACTACACATTCTTATGTATAATTAAACATAAAAGACAGGATGGCTTCTGAATTAAGTCTCTAATTCCTTCTTCCCTCAGGAACCAGTGAGAACCTTGTACCAGTACCACTAAGAAAATAGTTCTGGCTTCTTTTCTGGGTGTCTCATACTGGCTATTTCATCCGGTTTGGTTCAAACTCCAGATAACCACACTTAATAACACCTATACTCACAAAATCATATTCAAATGTAAATATACATATGCTTAAGACTGATATTTAGGGCTTTGGGGGGGGTATTTTTGGTTTTTATCCAAATGTAGTATCATAAAATCTTCCAAATATATTGTATTCAATTGCAGTTTATCATGGAAATCCTTCCAAGTAAGCTAGTACTCATCTAACACATACTCTTTACAATGCCTGCATAATATGTCATGGCATTTATGTACCATAATGTATTCAACCATTCCTTTTATTTTAGTTTCAAGTTTTTGTCACTAAGTACAAGCTGCAATAAATATTCTTGTATATCTATTCTTGCCTATTGATTCTTTTACTCCCAAAGGAGGGAGTGCCTGGGAGATATATACATTTTAAATTTTAAAAATGTTGCCAGATCTCTTTCCAAAAATGGTATAATTCACATAATTCACTCCAAAATCTAATAATAATTCATTATATCTAGGAAATCTTTTAACTTGATAAAACCTCAATTTTTAAAAATGTTTATTTATTTTACAGAACAAGGGGGGGGGGCAGAGAGAGAGAGAATCCCAAGCAGACTCCGCACTGTCAGTGCAGAGCCTGATGTGGGGCTCAAATCAACGAACTGTGAGATCATGACCTGAGCCAAAACCAGAGCCAGACACTTAACCAACTGAGCCACCCAGGCACCCCTAAGATCTCATTTTTTTGTCCTTCAACTTTATTCTTTATATGAGCCCTCTTGTTAAATTTAGTCCCCCAAATTATGCCATTTTTGTCATTATCACAATTGGTATCTTTTTCCTAATTTCCATTTATCTAGAGTAGAGAAAGGCAATGATTTCAAATATTTATCTTATATCCCACTACTATTCTACATACTCTAACTCTAGTTTTTTCAAGCATTCAGCAGAAAAAAGATATTGTCTCCTCTTTTCCAATACTTACGTATTTTATTTCGTTTTACAATCATTATACCTTCAAAAGAATGTGTCAAATGGTAGTCGTTCAACAAGTTATGGGGACCCCCCCAGGGCCAAGCAAAGTACCCAGTGTAGCAGAGATGCTTAATAAATGTTTGCTAAACTAAGCTACACTTGCAACATACATCTTGTTGCCAGAGAGCTACATGGCCTTTTATTAATAAACACATTAAAAGAGGGTCATTAAATCCCTCAGAAATTTTAAATGGAAAATATTTGATTATGTTCACGATAAAATTCCAAAACTGGTACTGAATCTTGAATTTCATTTATGTTTAGCAAGCATAAAACTACTAACCTTCAAATTCAACCGAGACTTTCCAGTGTAAATTTTGAAGGTGACGACGAAGCTTATGGCTATTACAAGCTCTGAATTTTTCCTTAGGGCACAATGGACAAGACTGTTTGTTTCCTGGCCAAAAAAAAAACAAAAAACAAACAAAACAAAACAAAACAGAAAACCAATAAAGCACAGAATATACTAGTTACTAATTCGTTGACTTAGCTACAAAAGAAGTCATAGGGGACTCCCTCCACACAACACACACACACTTCTTAGATAATGTCTATGTTAACGTTAGGGAGAAGTCATCTCTGCCTCACCAGGTAGTTAACAATAACTGTATTAGCACATGGTCAGTGATTGATTTTTTACCCTAAAACTCTCCTGTCTGTGGCTGATATCCTTGTTGCCCTCGGGAACAGAGAGAATGAGAAAGTGATGAACTACATGATATCCCTCCAGCCAAAATGCCTGCCAGGGAGAGAATCAGGGGCAGCACTTGTCACACTCCCAGAGAGGTAGGAGCTGGGCAGGAAGCATAAGCACCTGCTGTGGCATTCTACCTGGGCAGCAACAAAAACAGTTAACAGGTGGAATCAGAAAAGCGGGAGGAGTGGAAGGAGTACATGGGATCCAAAATAACTGCCATTCTGGGACAGGGAGCATAGTTAGAACCTGCTGTATCCTATTTGAGAATTTGTTAAAGTCTTCCTTCTTTATTAATGAAAAGATATGGATCATAAAAAATACAAGTCTTATTTAATTAGAGATGTAACACATCTCAAATATAAACTTTGATAGGGACAAAAAAACTAAAATCTCAAATTCAGGTTTAAAGCAATAAAAATATACAGAAATCATCAGCGACTTATTTTTTAAATCCATATAGCACACTGCAGGTATAGGCAAAATTAATTTTTCCATATGTTATGCCTACTTCAAAAACCCATGAAGTGATACTGAGGACAGAATTCAAGCACTAAGGATGGCGAAGCAGAAAGAGAGGAGCTTGAGGCAGTGACAGCAATGAGGAACTCTTGCACCAGCCCTAAAAATTCCCCACCGTGGGACTTCTTTTACATGACATAATATAAGCCTTTCTATTATGTAAGGCACGGTTTCTTGGGATTTCCGTTACTCATAGCCAAATGCGATTCCTAACTTATAGAATGGACAGCACTTATATATCATGAAATTATAATTTCCTCGAGGAGCAATGAACAACTTATTCCTGTAACACCTGTGCATGTAGAAGGCTACCAATTTCCTGAATGAAAACATTTTATTTATTACTGCTCTAGTTCAATGGCAATAAACAAGTCTATTTTCAGCAATTTTTCATGAGTTGAAAGATGAAACACTGTTAGAAATTAAGGGAGACAAACCCCTCCAAATATGGAAGTACCTGCATCAAGATTATCTGAGTTCAACGAACTGGCAGAGTCAAAATCCCCTTCAGTTACGAAAGCTAACTTCTCTAGATCAGCAAGCTGCCTTTGAATTGAGATGTGTCTCTCTGAAAGGAAATTTTAAGAGTTAGAAGATTATGTTTTAACAATCTGAATTCCAGTTATTTGATCATGTCAACAGACTCCGACACTTGTATTTCCTGTAGCATGGCGTCCTGGTGCCTAGATGGGGAATACTGCTGCAACTCAGCTTATGACAAGCGTGCCTCAGATTGCAAAAAGTTGGGTAAAAAAATGCCACTGTGTAACTTCACACCTTTAAACTTTAATTATTCAATATAATTCTACAAAAAATGTTTTTACTCTGAACAAAATGAAGAAACATAAGCCATCTCCCCTATCTTTATAAAGAAAATTTCAACCAGGTGGAAGTGATATTAGTATGTTAACCAACTATAACACAAGGCAGAATGAAATGAATACTGAGGTAAAGGTACTATGATGTGGGCATACATAGGAAGGGGGAATTAATTCCAATGACTGCCTCTGGGAATGTCTTCACTGAAGAAGTGGCATTTGACTGAGATGTAAGGTATGAATAGAATTTCAATAAGCAGAGATTTGGTGGCTGCCCTTATAAACTGAAGTAACCTCATCGACAAAGGCACAGGATGTGAAAAAAAAGAAAAAAAATACAGCCACCTCTATCCCGCCCCTGGCTTGAATGTAGTATGTTTGGAGAATGGGGTTGGTAGGAGAACAAGCAGTCAAAAATGTATAAAGATGATGGAAGACATAAATTCTATGAAAGCTAGGCTGGACTTTCATCTTCAGGTAATTGTGAAGTCTGCATGATTTTGAGGAAGTTAATGATATGATCTGAATGCATTTAAGGAGGTTATCTCTGGCTGTAGAACCTAAGACAGTAACTGAAGTGAGAAATTAGCAATGGAAAGGTACAGAATAGATGGTTAAAAAAAAAAAAAACCAGAGAACTTTGGATTTGAGAAATAACTGTGAATGAAAAGTAAGTTCAAGAATGATTCTAAAAAGATTTCAAGTTTATATAGTTGAAAATAATGGTACCATTAACCAATGAAGGAAGAGGAAAATATTTTGGGTAGAAAAGGAAAGGAGAAAAGGGAATTTAGTTTTTGACATAGTGTGTTTGAGATAATACCAGTATTCATATTCAAGTTTAGTTTATGCAGTTGAACTGTTTTTGGAGCTCAAGAGGGATATAAATCATAAATACGCGTAAGGTGAAACTAGGAGCTTAAGAAAGCCCAAGGAAAAAAACATTGTGAAAAAAGAGAAGAAAAAGGGCAAAGTCCAGCCCCAGTAACACATTTTTAGGTTTCTCAAACATTATACATTCTTCAAATGTCATACTTGTAAACTTTGGAATATATGAATAAATCTTACCCAAGATTATTACCCAAAGATGCATTACCCAAAGCTGCTGTGAACCCTCTGCTGATTAGTATAAATAGATGCAATTTGGAAATGAGGTATGGAGAGATGCAGGTAACATAAGAGACACTAAGGAAAAACAATCAGGAGGGTAGATTCAAAAAGAATAAATGATAAGGAGAATCAAGAGAAGATAGAAGCCAAGAGAAAAGAGAATATAAAAGACAAATGTTCAACACTAAGTATCACAAATAGTTGCATAGATCAATAAAAGACCACTGGATTTAGTATTAGCAGGTCTCCAGTGACCTTTACAAAAAAGGTTCAGTGAGGTGTTCTGGAATACAATGGGATTAGAAAAAAAACACAAAATATAGAAAATCATATAGATTATTTCTTTCAAAAAAGGTGGCAGTATAAAAAAGGAGATAGATGGGACTGTAGTTTGCTTTTTCTTTCTTTTTTTTTTTTTTTAAGGATAGAGAGACTTGAATATACATATCTCCAAGGAAAGTAATATTTACTAAGTGGGAGCTTGAAAATACAAAAACAAGACTAGGAGATGAAAATTGACAGGAAAAATCCCTAACTAGACAGAAAACGGCAAACCGTAGGACTCGCTAGTAGTCATTATACAATTAGGTTATACAATTTAGAACCTTAAGCCTTTTAAATTCTGTTCTTGTCATTGCTACCTTCCTGCCTATTCCTCTCCAAGCTTCACTCCCACTTCTTTTTTTTTTTTTTTTTTTTTTTTTTTTTTTTTTTTTTAACTCTTCAGTATAATTTGTGCCCTTATTTGTCTCCTCCACAAATAATCAGTAAGAAGGCAGGGGCTATGCCTTACTCAGTTTTGTAATGGCTACGTGCCTAATACAATATCTTGCACACAGCAGGCACTACAGTTTGTTAAATATTTTTTTAAAAATCATTAGTCAATTTTAGATGCAGTAAGTAGCATACTAAAGTCAGTAATTTTGGAATTCAATTCAGCACCATCAGATATGCCTACTCAAATTTATTAAAAGACAAATTTTTACTTCATTTTTAAAAGAGAAAAAGAGCAACATATGTTAGTGGTTAACTTATTACACTAGGTACTGTTCAAGTGACTTTATGAAGAGAAAATTTCTATAAATAGGCAAAATTTTTTTCCCATTTGAGCAAAATCTTTTGTTAGATGAGACAGTAAGATTCAGTCAATGAATCCATGTGTATAAACCAATCCATTTCATTTGTAGTCATAAAGGCTTTTGGCTTCCAAAGTTCAAATATCTGTGTATGTGAAACAAGATATACAGTACTATGTAAAGATATGCTTTCTGAAATCTTTCTAAGTAGTATAAAATAAGAGAAAAGGACCTGACAAGTTAGAAGAGAACAATGAAAATTCTGTGGTCCACTATGAGAGAGAACTCTCAAAGATCTGTCTAAAGATTCATGATATGCCTGAAATTACTTTCTGGTTCAAAATAGTAGATATCAGACAATCTGTAGTTAAATCACTCAAACTTTTTCTAATACACTAATAATCCAGAAGTCAATAGGCAAACCTCCTGTTAAACAGATGAATCCAAAACGCTAGGAGGTTCTTTTACAACTTGTTACTTTTTCCTCATTTTTCAATTCTATTTCAGATGTGTCATCTTCATCCTGCCTACTTAAGACTGATTTCAAAGGACTAACTAGACCGTATAAAAATAATTTTTAAAGTGAGATTAATATGTATTTCCAATGCATTTCAGATTTCTAAATCATTATACATTTGTCCCTGTAATCCATTTTCAGGTTTCTCAAACATCATACATTCCTCAAATGACATACTTGTAAATTCTAGAATATATATCTTCCCAAACTATGTTTAAAATATTGTTGCTGGTGGGGAGTTGAAGAAGCATGCATTCCCTAAAGCTGCTGAACCAATTCTGATTAATATAAACAAATCCAACCTGGAGGGGAGGAAGGGAGGCTACTTACTCAGGAGAATGTACCACCCCCAGCCCCCAGCTGTACTTGTGGGTGAAGAAGCAACTCCTTCCAGTTCTGATTTAGTATGAGGAGGAGGGGCCTACCAGAGGCACGCTGTCTTTGTCTTTGCTGTGATCAGCTCTACTCTTTATTTAATCTACTATAACAATTTATATATGGCTTTAAAATTGCACAACTCTATTAAACTATAACTATCCAAGTGTTTTATAAATATTAAATTCACAACTGGCCTAGAGGTAGGAAAGAAAATGAATTAACTTAAATCATTTTGTTATAATTCAGATAGAGCATTAAGGGTCAATTTATGGCCCACAAAACAAAACAAAACAAAACAAAACCCTTAGACTTTACATTTAAAACATTCATAAGATCTTGAGTGTTACTCCTTACGGTCCCCTAAATCACCACTTACAAAACATGCTCGCACATACAGAAGCACAGTAATAATGGGCTAATAATTTTCAACAGTCGACTTCTGATGGAACTGGAGTACAAAACTCATCTGGCATTTATGTCTGAGGGAAGACATCTGTAATTTAGTCGACCCTTTCTTAAACTACTTATCAGCCTCAAATTCTTTTTGGAAGCAAGGTGCTGAAGAAAATTAAATAATAAAAACTCATCTATTTGTGCGTGTCAAGCATAAAAGCTACTTGACAGCAATGGTTTCTAAATTTGGCAGCTGGGATCTACTACAGTAAACAGGTTGCCTCGGTTACCATGTCACTTTTCGAAGGACTTCGTGAACCATGGCAGACGGGGCTGAGAGGGAAACTACCAAATTAGGTGTAACTTCCTATTTTCCTATCAGAAAAGACCCCCTTTAACGAAAAAGCCTTCAACCTCATCATTTCCTTCTATCTGCAGCACCCCTGGCCTCCACAAATCCTCTACCATGATGTCCTCGAGGTTTTTGGAGATGCCTTCTCCCATTCTGTACCCGCTTCACCCACTACACGGGTCCCTCCTTCCTCCCCCCACATCCCTAAACCTGCCTTTCCCCATAAAAACCATCCCAGTGAAGGGCCTCCCCTACTCCCCAGCAAGGCGCACTTTCTCGCTTCTGTTGCGGCAGAAAGATCTGGGCCTCCTGCACTTACTGCTTTCAGCCTCGTCAGGGGCAGAGGCTAGGGACGGGGACAGGGCCGGAGCCTGGGCCAGGGCAGGGGCTGGGGCTGGAGCCGAGGCCGGAGTCGGAGCCGAGTCCGGGGCCGGGGCCGAATCCGGGGCCGGAGCTGGGGTCGGGACCTGGACCTGGGCCACCTCCACCTCCTCCTTCTCCTGGGGTAGCAGCTCCTCCTCCGCCATATTCTCCATAGTTACCGCCTCCGTGCCAGGCCCGCCCGGGGACCAGGAGGGGCTCACGGCGGGGTGAGAGAACTGGCGTGAAAGCCCAGAGGGCTGGATCCAAGGAGTGGGAAAGCAAATGGGGAGGGCTGGATGCGTGCAACAGACAAAAGATGAAGAACCAGTGACCAAATCCTGTCAGCAGAAAAATAAAAAGCCAGAGGCAGCAGTTCGCGGTGCCGTCCGCTTCCCTTTCCCCGAGGCGTTACGACGCCACCACAGCCTGCGCAGTAACGTATCGGGGCGGCATCCAATGAGGTAACAGAGTTCCGCTTCCGCGGTGCGTCTCCGTTCTAGCCGTCAACCACGGAAGCGAACCAAGACTACAATACCCAGGGTGCAGCGCGCCACCTGGGGCGGAGCCCGAGTTCCAAGTCCTTGGAGGAAGTAAACGCGAAACTAAACAAACGCTCGGAGCGTTCGAGTAGAAAAGTCTTGGTTCGAGTGCAGAACTACATTTCCCAGCGGGCATCGGGACCAGGGGGCGTCCTGGGCCTCTGGAGTTGCCACCTTCGTGGGCGCGAGTAAGGTAACTGGGGCGCAAATTGACGTTTGGCTGGGCAAGTTCCCACTTCTCTCACACGGGTACCCTAGCGGATGGCCAGCTGGTCGGAGGATTCCGGGGCCCCTCGAGCCTGGGCGGGGTGACTCTGTGGGCGGATCCGGGGAATGAGCCAGCTCAGTGAAGGGTGTGGTTCTGGCTCGGGTCAGCCTCTCGAGCTGCCCCTCGCTCAGAGCAAAGGTCTGGTTTGTTTCTGCGGAGCCCGTGGGCCGCGGCGGTTTACGAGCTGCTGACTAGCTTGCCTGCCAGTCTGGTTGACTTAGAGTTGGGGTCTGCGCTTCCTGTCGCACCCTCATCCACACCGTAACCTGAACACTTCTCCTTTTGTCTTTATTTTGCTTTAACCTCAGATTCCTATTATCAGCACTGCCCTGTGGTTGTAAGAGTCCTGTGGGTAGGGAAGTTTGTGTGTGTGTGTGTGTGTGTGTGTGTGCGCGCGCGCGCGCCCTACGCTTGTATTTAGACTTAATAACCAGAGCTGTGAGTGTGTTGAGTTTTAGGTCACTTGATTGATGCGATTCAGATTCCCCACAGCATTTGCCCAGTGAGTCCCCTGGCCCCAGTACTTGTCTTACTCTCTGGCCTGCTTGAGCCTAAGCCTCACTCATTCAGAACCACTGGGGCAGGCAGAGGAAAGCTGGAGTTTTCTGGCTGCTCCTCCTGGGACTGGTCCGAATGTTATAGGCAGCAGGGGAGGAGAAGGAAGCCCCCTTTAGTTTCACACTTCCACACTTCCAGTTCGGTTTTCTTAGTTAATAAATCTGATACTAAATGCCTACTTATCTCATTGGTCTCCTTATTTCCTACTTGTTTCAGAGCCCAGGTGAGAGCAAGTGTGATTATTTAGCACTTTAAGAGTGTAATAGGAATTTAGTTGCCATATTCCGAACCCCCCCAGCCCGCCCAATGGTTAGGAAGTGTATCTGGAGGGTTGTTTTTTTTTTTTTTCCCTCCTCCCCAGTTTAATGGAAACAGTTGAACCCATGGATTGACTGTTAAAGTTATATCTTATAGGAATAAGTAGTGGCTAATTATATTTGTGCATCATCCAAACATTGTTGTTGTTTTTTTTAATTTCTAAAAGGCTAGATGGCTAATTGAAAGCTTGATTCAGTATATCAGCTGGAAACCAGAAGATGGAAAGGGTTAGATTTTAGTGTGTGGACTCTGGGAATTTCAATAAGAACTTTTAAGTGTGGTCTGTGCTCTTGAGACAGCTTAAAAAAAGAATCTTAAAAGTTGAAGAATTATATTGAGTGTATTACTCATCTATTGCTGCCTAAGTTATCCTAAAACTTAGTGGTTTAAAACAACAAGTATTTATTACCTCACAGTTTCTGTGTGTCAGAAATTAAGAAGTGGCTTTCTGGGGTACCTGGTTCTGAGTCTCATGAGGTTGCAGTGAAAATATCAGCCAGGGATGCTGCCACTCAAAGGCTTGATTAGGGCTTCAGGATTAGCCTCAAAGCTGGCTCACTCACATGCTTGGCAATTGGTTCTTTTTTGGCAAGAGGTCTCAGTTCTTCACTGGTGGGCCTCAATGAGCTACTTAAAAGTCATCATGGTTTGGTGGCTGGCTTTCCCTAGGGTAAGAGAAAGACAGAATCCACAGTGTGTTATATAACTTAGCCACGTATGCCATATAGCAATTCCTATTGGTGACACAGGTCAGCCCTATTTATTGTGAGAGGACTACCTAACAGTGTAATTACCAGGCAGCAGAGATCATCAGGAGCCACTTTGGAGGCTGGCCAGCACAGGAAGTCTCCCCTTTTTGAGCTTATATTTTTTCATAAAACCAACATGACTTTCACACCATTATAAATATGAAACATGTGTCATGGTAAACTTGTAGGTGTTTTTGCTTGGATAGTCCATTATCTTCAGTGATTTTTTTTAATTGGGCTTATTTTTGTATTCAAAGCAGTGACATAAGACTAACTTGGGTCAGTTTAAATTGTAAAAGGTAACATTATAAGTAGTCCATTGTCTTGAAGCAATTCATTTCATGGAAGTTATTGTTTTTTTATTATACCTTTCCCCAACATGGAATAGAATCCTTGGAGTAAGAGGAAAAAGGAGATTATTACTCTCATCTGGAAGCACAACTGTGAATTCAGTTATTGCCATACATTATCTTACAAAGCAAAATTTCTGGGCGATTTAGGATCAGTGCTTGGAAATCTATGTTGAATATGCTTTTGTTAATTTTTACTGTTAGCATTTCTGTTAGCTATCAGCATTTTCCTTCTTTCTCTCTACATTCATCAAAGCATTCTAAAAGTTTGATTTAGTATACTTGCATTATTTTATATAACTTCACTTACTGTGGTCATGATTGACCATGAGTAATTGCAATTGTTTGGTTTCTAAAGCTTTTCTTATGTTCAGAGTCCCCATATGTGTCACTGTCAGCAATAAACTCTCCTTTGGGCTTTGCTTCTAGACTCCTGTCTATCTTCCCGTTCCAACAGATCTGATGATATTTCCAACCCCTAGGCTTTCTATTCCAGCACTGGAAGCTTCTGGTGCGCACTGAGTTGAGTGTAGAGGGTGTGTCAGGAGAGTAAAGACTTAGGACTAACTGGTTTTGAGGTGTAGGTAAGGCAAAATACAGCAGTTCTGCAGGCAGTTGGAAAATGGTGATCTGAAGCTTGGGAGAGAAATCAGGGCTACAGGCACAGTTTTGAAAGTCATTCCAAAAAAGGTGATAGATGAAACTGAAGTAGAGGAAGAGATCATTATGAGGGAAACTGTAAGTGAAATAAAGTGGAACAATGAGAGAATTCTGTTGTCTTGGGAATGGTTAGAAAATGGAAATCATTTTGTAAAACTCCAGTCTTTGTATAACTGAAAGAAGACGAATTTCTAATGTATTTTATGGTGGTGGTGGTAAAACACACGCACACACACACGCACGTAATGTGTTTTTAATGTTTATTTTAGCTTTTCAAAATGTCCAACAAAGAATCTTGTGGAAAAAAAGAGAAGTCTCGGAGAAAAGGCAGCACCGCATCACCCAACTTTGACCTAGAAGTAAGAATTTTGCTTTACTGACCCAAAGATACCTTTTTTTGCAGTTCACTTTTGTGTTAAGAAAAAAATACCTCAGTTTTAAAATGAGCTATGTAAATATTTTGTTTTGCCCTTCTGACACAGAAGTAATTTGTTTTTCCCATCCTTTTTTTTCACCCATTCTTGCATTATTTTATTTATTCCTCACAACTCTGTGAAGTAGGTACTTTATTATCCCAATTATACAAATGCCAAAACTGAGGCTTAGAGAGGTATGTAATTTGCCTAGTCATTCCTGACTTGAGTTCTAGGCCCTCCTTTACATAGAAATAACTCACCATTATACCTTTATTGTGTGTCTCCTTCTTCATTTACTCAGCACTGGATAAGATTATATGCTCATCAGTCAGAATAGGCTACCCTGTGCGGGGGAGGCTAAAGGTAGGGACGGCATGCTCACCATGTGCCTTTCTCTGTGACTCTCAACACATTACCTTAGGAAGTACTTTAAAAAAATTTTTTTTAGTGTTTATTCATTTTTGAGAGAGAGAGAGAGCAGGAGAGGGACAGAGAAAGAGGGAGACACAGAATCTGAAGCAGGCTCCAGGCTATGCCCTGTGAGCACAGAGCCCGACATGGGGCTCGAACTCACAGATGTGAGATCATGACCTGAGCCGAAGTTGTAGGCTTAATTGACTGAGCCACCCAGGCTCCCTGGAAGTTTTGTTTTGTTTTTTAAGTTTATTTATTTATTTAAAGAGAGAATGAGAATGAGTGGGGGAGGGGCAGAGAGAGGGAGACAGAAGATCTGAAGCAGGCTCTGCGCTGACAGCACAGAGCCCGATGTAGGGCTCGAACTCACAAAATGTGAGATCATGACCTGAACCAAAGTTGGACACTTAACCGACTGAGCCATCCAGGCAAACTAGAAGTATTTTAGCAGATGAAATTTAGGGTGTCCCAATTAATTGAGTGAAATGTTATCTCTAGGAAACAAGACTGAAACATGATTTATGTGACCAAAACAAACGAAAACCCTGCAATTAGTTTTATTATAAACTCTCTGAATAGTCTGCTTAGTGCATCATCAGAATTAGACAATGTTTATGCTATAGTACCATCCAAGATGAGAGACTAAAGTCTAGCAAAGGTGAATATTCACTATAGAAGTGATTTCTGTGGTAGCAGATTAGTTCATAAGGCTTTTACATCACCTGGATAAAGTAGACTAAGGATCATTACACTTTTTGATGTTTGTTCCTTTCTTACTAACTATCTGATTACTAATTTGACCTCCCAGATATAGGGATAATTGGAAAGGGGACCCTGGAGTATGGCCTTACAGTACTATGGTATCTTTGATTTATGTATCTTCTATTTGGCACTGATAATTGGCATGCCGTTTGCAATTCTCCTATTCTCTTTTAATCTCCTTGAATCAGACTTTTTGTTGCCATCACTCCTCCAAATATGCTTTCATCAAAGCCAGCAGCAGTGGTTTCCATGTTGCTAAATCCATTTGTTGCTCTTCAGACCTCATCTGACTTGAACCATCAGCAGTATTTGACATAGCTGATTACACTTTCTCCTTGAAACATTTTCTTCACTTAACTTTTGAAACACCATATTCTCCTGATTTTCCTCCACACTGGTGACTTGCCTGGAAGTGTCCTCTGTTGATTCCTCATCTTCTTAAACTATAACCTTTCAAATGCCCAGCTTCGGTTTTTCCAATTTAGTAAGTTGCAATTCCATTCTTTCAGTTGCTTGGGGCAAAGTCCTGGTCATCATCCTCTACCTGCATCCAGTCTATCAGCTTTCTCTTAATAATATATTTAGAGCCTGACTACCTCCTCTGCTGTCACCTTGATCCAGACAATCAGCTTGCTTCTCCAGATTGTCCCAGTACTTTTCGTATTTATCTCCCTGCTGCCACCTTTGCCTCCTCATGTTCTCTTCTCAGCAAGCTGCCAGAATGATCCTATTAAGATGTAAGTCAGATCATGTCACTCCTCTGCTCTGTACTTTCTGGTGGTCTTCCATTTCCCCCAGAGTAACAGCTAAAGTCCTAGCTGGGGCCAACAAAGCAATCTGCTCTCCCCATCTCATCTCCTTTCATTCTCTCATTGCTTTCTCCATTTTGTGTTTTTTTGCTATTATTCCAACAAGCCAGGCACATTACTGCCTCGGGGGCTTTGCCCTTGAACTGAAAGCTCTTTCCCTAGATATTCATGCAGCTTTTTCCTTCACTTCTTTAGGTCTCCAGTCAGATGTCAGCTTATCAGTGGGGCCTTTTTCTGACTACTGTTTAAATTTGCAGCTACCTGCACCCCCACCTTCCAGCCCTTCCTGCCTTCTTTCTCTGTTTTATTGTTTTCCATCGCATCATCCCACACTAAATCTATTACTTGTTTATTTGTAAATTCCTGCACTAAATTTTAACCTCCATGAGGGCAGGGGCTTTTGTTCATTAATCTGTCCCCACTGTCTAGAATGGCTTTGGTACATGGTAGGTACTCAGAGTTTGTCCCGGGTCTGCTGAGTTTTGGATCCACTGAAACATAACTGGATGTATGATTTTGCTTTATAAAAGACTGAATTCCACCATGGCAGTGCCACCTCCCCGTACCTTTATCTGAGCCATCAGCTGTCTTCTGCTGTAGCACCTGTATCCTATCTCATCTCTAATTCAAGAGCATCTAGATCCTCTGATTTCTAGTTGTCTTCTTTCTGGCTGAATTTCCCTCCCTCTTACCAAAGGATGTGTGCCTTTAAACATTTCCCCCCCTGAAGGTTATTATTAATATAGAAAGAATATTAATTTATAATAACAATGGTTAAATAACACTTACACTATATTTTGTGTCTTTCTTTCCTTTTTTCAACTTGGCATTCTTAGGATAAGAAAGAGAAAAAAGCTTCAAGTTCTCCTAGTTCAGCTTGCTGTGTAAGGTCTGTTTCATCAGAGAAGAGAAAACTGGTAAGTGTTCATATACTATAACTAACTCTAAACATTATTTATATTAAAGTTTTAATGTATAATTGGAAAGTTTATGATATAAATTCCCCCACGACTTTTTTACTCATATTTTCTTTATACTTTATGATAGCCAATAGAAAAAAATAAACCAGTGTTTGGTTTTTTTCTTCCTTCTCACCAAAAAGCACTAATCAAGGCCTTCATTTCTTTCTGGGGATACAGGGCCTCAGCACAAGAGAAGAAAGAGAGAAATAGGATATAGTCCCTGTCCTAAAGACTTTAAAGAATAGAGAGAAGTAGAAGCGCATGCACAGATAACTTAACGAAAGGACATACCTCAGTGTCAAAGCAGAAAAATGCACAATAAGTTGTAAAAGAATTCAAAACATCAATCACCAAGACTTGGAACATACTTAGGAAAAAAAAGGTGGACGAAATATATGCTAACGACTGAATATAGATGGAATAAAGATGAATGAGTTAAAGAAAAAAGGTTTTCTTGGCTAAGAAAGCGTGGGCATTCTAAGAATCTATAGATGACTCGAGTGCATTCAGCAGAGAGAAAATAAACCAACCTACCTAGAAACAGAAGGACTATTTTGAGGAAGAAAAATAGAACCTACCATGTGGGATCAGACAACATGGATATAAATTAAGATAGTTTTAAAAAGTCTCGTCCCATATATGATTGTATTTGGCTTTACAATATTCTTGGGAGATAGCGATGGCAGATATGTAGTGTTTGTGTTTTCAGATCCAGAAATTAAGATCCAGAAGGTTAAGTGACTTGTCCAGGGACACAAAATTGTTTTTAGCGACAGAGCCAAGTCCAGAGTCACATAAATAATTAGAAACACATTAAGCTAGCTCAGGGGTGGTTGGTGAAGTGCTTAACTACATTCAAGTTGAAAGTAGGTGTATGTGGGGATAGTTACAGGTTTGCAGGTAATGAGAGAAAGTAGTTGTGAAAGTTGTGTGAATGTAGAATTCTGTTTTTAAGAATTTGTTTTTGTACAGTGACACTGCTATTTGAATCGATTGTTTCTGTACTAATCTCCTTAAAGCATAGGTTTCATCATATTTCTCCTCTGTTGAAAAATCTTCACTCACTTTTTAGTCTGTCATTTAGGACCTTCTTAAATTCAGTCACACCTTAACTCTCCAGTTCTCTTTTTTCTTCCTCAAAATAGTCCTTCTGTTTCTAGGTAGGTTGGTTTATTTTCTCTCTGCTGAATGTGCGCCAGTCGTCTGCAGCTTCTTAGAATGCCTAAGCTTTCTTAGCTGGGAAAACGTTTTTTCCTTAATTCATTCATCTTTATCCCATCTATATTCAGTCGTTAGCATATATTTTGTCCATCTTTTTTCTTAAGTATGTTCCAAGTCTTGGTGATTGATGTTTTGAATTCTTTTACAACTTATTGTGCATTTTTCTGCTTTGACACTGAGGTATGTCCGTTTGTTAAGTTATCCGTGCATGTGCTTCTACTTCTCTCTATTCTTTAAAGTCTTTAGGACAGGGACTATATCCTATTTCTCTCTTACTTCCCTTGTGCCGAGGCCCCGTGTCCCAAGTACATAGAGAGACAGGGTGGGGGAGTAGAGATAGTGGCCACAGGTGGTTTCGGTCCTGGCTCTGCTGCTGACTTGCTGTGTGATGTTGAGAAAGACACTTTGCTGTATTTGAGCCTTGGGTACTTTATCTGTAAAAGGGGAATGATGATATTATCTATCTCACAGGATTTATTGGAAGGATTAAATAAATTGTTGTGTCATCCTATTCACTAACACATAGGTGTGGAAAAAAATATTGTCTCCCAGTCTCTTTCCCCTGTAACTGTGGTAAAAGTGCACAATTTATATTTCCTAAATGATACATTTTTTTTTTTCTTTCAGAAATCGGATCATACAGACATTCTGTACTGTGATATAAAAAGAAGACAAGAAGTGAAAAGGTAAATTCCCCCTTTTTATTGATATTTTTTACTTTTTGGGCCTTAGAATTGTGAAAGTAAATATTTTGATTTGCAAATTTTTTTTACTTTGATTAGTACTGATTTGCATATAAATATTTCTAGCTATATCACAGGTTATGATTTTTTAATTTTTTAAAAATTTTTTTAAATTTTATTTCAGAGAGACAGAGATAGCATGAGTTGGGGAGGTACAAAGAGAGAGGAGGAGAGAGAGAATCCCAAGCAGGCTCTTTGCTTCTAGTGCAGAGTCTGATGTGGGGGTCAAACCCATGAAACTGTGAGATCATGACCTGAGTGGAAACTAAGGGACCGACGCTAACCCCTCATTATTGAATTTTCTTAATGTTAGTGTAGATTTAATAAAAAGTTGAGTGAAATAAAAACTCTTGTCACAATTCTGTGCTTTCAAGTAAATGACCCTTTCAAGTAAAATGCTAATTTTTATCTCAGGTGATTTGATTTTGACACACCCTTAGAAGTTTCATGACTTTGTTACATATAGTGATAGAAGAAGTTGTGTGACCGGTTTAGAAATGTTATAAATTAAAGATGAATTACATATTACCTCTGAAGAGAATGTGGTACATATTGAATTGGTATGGTTTCAAAACTGTGTTAATTAAAGAGGATATGGCCACAACTAGATAGCTTGGGGAAAAATGGTAGGAACCGTGGAGATTATTTTTCTTTAGTTTCTGTGTTCTTTGGATAACAATTTCAGAGAATTTTGTGGTGAAGGCATTTCTTGCCACTAATACGGTACAAATAAGTATAAAAGTATGCATAATGAAAGTGTATGAGATCATAGTTTCTCTGAAAATAAGGAGTTATGGGAAAATGATAAAATGGCATTAAGTATATACATAAAATTTCTGCTTCACAAACTCAATGTTTGCTAAAAACGTGAAAATTCAACTTGCCTCTAGCTTTTCTTCAGCTTTTTTTTTTATTGTCTCCTTTCTTTGTGATACTTTGCTTCTTATATTATTATCAGTTGAAGTACATTCTGTCATAAATTTCACATTACGTTGACTATTACTTTCTAAATTTTTTAAAATATTTTTTATTTTTTAATTTTATATTTTTAATTTACATCCAAATTAGTTAGCACACAGTGCAACAATGATTTCAGGAGTAGATTCCTTAATTTAGCCCATTCCCCCCTCCAGTAACCCTTTGTTCTCCATATTTAAGAGTCTCTTATGTTTTGTCCCCCTCCCTGTTTTTATCTTATTTTTGCTTCCCTTCCCTTATGTTCATCTGTTCTGTGTCTTAAAGTCCTCATATGAATGAAGTCACATGATATTTGTCTTTCTTTGGCTGACCAATTTCGCTTAGCATAATACCCTCTAGTTCCATCCACATAGTTGCAAATGGCAAGATTTCATTCTTTTTGATTGCCGAGTAATACTCCATCAAATGTATGTGTGTGTATGTATCTTCATTATCCATTCATCCATCTATGGACATCTGGGCTCTTTCCATACTTTGGCTATTGTCGATAGTGCTTCTATAAACATTGGGGTACACGTGATCCTTTGAAACAGCATACCTGTATCCCTTAGATAAATACCTAGTAGTGCAATTGGGTAGTTCTATTTTTAATTTTTTGAAGAATCTCCATACTGTTTTCCAGAGTGGCTGCACCAGCTTGCATTACCACCAGCAGTGCAAAAGAGATCCTCTTTCTCTGCATGCTCGCCAACATCTGTTGTTGCCTGAGTTGTTAATGTTAGCTATTTGGACAGGTGTGAGGTGGTATCTCATTGTGGTTTTGATTTGTATTTCCCTGATGATGAGTGATGAGGAGCATGTTTTCATGTGTTGGTTGGCCATCTGGATGTCTTCTTTGGAGAAGTGTCTATTCATGTCTTTTGCCCATTTCTTCCTTGGATTATTTGTTTTTTGGGTGTTGTGTTTGATAAGTTCTTTATAGATTTTAGATACTGACCCTTCATCTGATATGCTGTTTGCAACTATCTTCTCCCATTCTGTCAGTTGCCTTTTAGTTTTGCTGATTGTTTCCTTCGCTGTGCAGAAGAAGCTTTTTATTTTTATGAAGTCCCAATAGTTCATTTTTGCTTTTGTTTCCCTTGCCTCCGGAGGTATGTTGAGTAAGAAGTTGCTGTGGCCAAGATCAAAGAGGTTTTTGCCTGCTTTCTCCTCGAGGACTTTGATGGCTTCCTGTCTTACATTTAGGTCTTTCATCCATTTTGAGTTTATTTTTGTGTCTGGTGTAAGAAAGTGGTCCAGGTTCATTCTTATGCATGTCGCTGTCCAGTTTTCCCAGCACCACTTGCTAAAGAGACTGTCTTTATTCCATTGGATATTCTTTTCTGCTTTATCAAAAATTAGTTGGCCATATGTTTGTGGGTCCATTTCTGGGTTCTCTATTCTGTTCCATTCATCTGAGTGTCTGATTTTGTTCCAGTACCGTACTGTCTTGATGATTACAGCTTTGTGGTATAGCTTGAAGTCTGGGATTATCTCCTGCTTTCGTTTTCTTTTTCAAGATTGCTTTGGCTATTCGGGGTCTTTCTGGATTTTTTAGGATTATTTTAGGATTATTTGTTCTAGCTCTGTGAAGAATGCTGGTGTTACTTTGATAGAGATTGCATTGAATATGTAGGTTGCTTTGGGTAGTATTGATATTTTAACAATATTTGTTCTTCTAATCCAGGAGCATGGAATCTTTTTCCATTTCTTTGTGTCTTCTTCAATTTCTTTCATAAGCTTTCTATAGTTTTCAGTGTATAGATTTTTCACCTCTTTGCCTAGATTTTTTCCTTGGTATTTTATGGTTTTTGGTGCAATTGTAAATGGGATCGATTCCTTGATTTCTCTTTCTGTTGCTTCATTGGTGGTGTATAGGAATGCAACTGATTTCTGTGCATTGATTTTATATCCTGCAACTTTGCTGAATTCATGAATCAGTTCTAGCAGTTTTTTGGTGGAATCTTTTGGGTTTTCCATATAGCGTATCACGTCATCTGCGAAGAGTGAGTTTGACCTCCTCCTGGCTGATTTGGATGCCTTTTATTTCTTTGTGTTGTCTGATTGCAGAGGCTGACTTCCAATACTATGTTGAATAATAGTGGCAAGAGTGGACATCCCTATCTTGTTCCTGACTTTAAGGGGAAAGCCCTCAGTTTTTCCCCATTGAGGATGATATTAGCGTTGGGTCTTTCATATATGGCTTTTATGATCTTGAGGTATGTTCTAGCCCTACTTTCTTGAGGGTTTTTATCAAGAAAGGATGCTGTGTTTTGTCAAATGTTTTCTCTGCATCTATTGAGAGGATCATATGGTTCTTGTCCTTTCTTTTATTGATGTGATGAATCACATTGATTGTTTTGCAGATATTGAACCAGCCCTGCATCCCAGGTATAAATTCCACTTGGTCGTGGTGAATAATTTTTTTAATGTATTGTTGGATCCAGTTGGCTAATATCTTGTTGAGGATTTTTGCATCCATGTTCATCATGGAAATTGCTCTATAGTTCTCCTTTTTAGTGGGGTCTCTGTCTGGTTTTGGAATCAAGGTAATGCTGGCTTCATAGAAAGAGTTTAGAAGTTTTCCTTCCATTTCTATTTTTTGGAACAGCTTCAAGAGAATAGGTATTAACTCTTCCTTAAATGTTTGGTAGAATTCCCCTGGAAAGCCATCTAGCCCTGGACTCTGGTTTTTGGGGAGATTTTTGATTACTAATTCAATTTCCTTGCTGGTTATGGGTCTGTTCAAACTTTCTATTTCTTCCTGTTTCAGTTTTGGTAGTGTGTATGTTTCTAGGAATTTGTCCATTTCTTCCAGATTGCCCATTTCATTGGCGTATAATTGCTCATAATATTCTCTTATTATTGTTTTTATTTCTGTTGTGTTGGTTATGATCTCTCCTCTTTCATTCTTGATTTTTATTTATTTGGGTCCTTTCCTTTTTCTTTTTGATCAAAGTGGCTAGTGGTTTATCAATTTTGTTAATTCTTTCAAAGAACCAGCTTCTGGTTTCATTGATCTGTTCTACTGTTTTTTGGTTTGAATAACATTAATTTCTGCTCTAATCTTTATTACGTCCTGTCTTTTGCTGGTTTTGGTTTTATTTGCTGTTCTTTTTCCAGCTCTTTAAGGCATAAGGTTAGGTTGTGTATCTGAGATCTTTCTTCCTTCTTTAGGAAGGCCTGGATTGCTATATACTTTCCTCTTATGAACGCCTTTCCTGCATCCCAGAGATTTTGGGTTGTGGTGTTATCATTTTCATTGGCTTCCATGAACTTTTTGATTTCCTCTTTAACTTCTTGGTTAGCCCATTCATTATTTAGCAGGATGTTCTTTAGTCTCCAAGTATTTGTTACCTTTCCGCATTTTTTCTTGTGGTTGATTTCGAGTTTCAGAGCATTGTGGGCTGAAAATATGCCCGGTATGATCTCGATCTTTTTGTACTTGTTGAGGGCTGATTTGTGTCCCAGTATGTGGTCTATTCTGGAGAACATTCCATGTGCACTGGAGAAGAATGTATATTCCACTGCTTTTGGATGAAATGTTCTGAATATATCTGTTAAGTCCACCTGGTCCTGTGTGTCATTCAAAGCCATTGTTTCCTTGTTGATTTTTTGATTAGATGATCTGTCCATTGCTGTGAGTAGGGTGTTGAAGTCCCCTACTTGTTATGGTATTACTGTCAATGAGTTTATGTTTGTGATTAATTGATTTATATATTTGGGTGCCCTCACATTTGGCACATAAATGTTTACAATTGTGAAGTCTTCTTGGTGGATAGACCCCTTAATTATGATGTAATGCCCTTCTTCATCTCTTGATACAGTCTTTATTTTAAAGTCTAGGTTGTCTGATAGAAGTATGGCTACTCTGGCTTTGTTTTGTGGACCATTAGCATGATAGATGCTTCTCCATCCCCTTATTTTCAATCTGAAGGTGTCTTTAGGTCTAAAGTGGGTCTCTTGTAAACAGCATATAGATGGATCTTGTTATCTTATCCATTCTGTTATCCTGTGTCTTTTGATTGGAGCGTTTTGTCCACTGATGTTTAGAGTGAGTACTGAAAGATATGAATTTATTGCCATTATGTTGCTTGTAGAGTTGGAGTTTCTAGTGGTGTTCTCTGGTCCTTTCTAGTCTTTGTTGCTTTTGGTCTTTATTTATTTGTTTGTTTGTTTTTTCATCTTTTCTCCCCTCAGAGAGTGCCCCTTAAAATTTCTTGCAGGGCTGGTTTAGTGGTCACAAACTCTTAATTTTTGTGTGTCTGGGAAACTTTTTATCTCTCCATTTGTTTTGAATGGCAGCCTTGCTGGATAAAGAATTCTTGGCTGCATATTTTTCTGATTCAGCACATTGAATATATTCTGCCACTCCTCTCTTGCCTGCCAAGTTTCTGTGGATAGGTCTGCTGCAAACCTGATCTGTCTTCCCTTGTAGGTTAAGGACTTTCTTCCCCTTGCTGCTTTCATGATTCTCTCCTTGCCTGAGTATTTTGTGAATTTGACTCTGATATGCCTTGTTGATGGTCGGTTTTTGTTGAATTTAATGGGAGTCCTCTGTGCTTCCTAGATTTTGATGTCTGTGTCTTTCCCCAGGTTAGGAAAGTTTTCTGCTATGGCTTGCTCACATAACCTTTCTACCCATATTTCTGTCTCTTCCTCTTCTGCGACCCCTATGATTCTGATGTTGTTCCTTTTTAATGAGTCACTGATTTCTCTAATTCTTAAATCATGCTTTTTTGCCTTACTCTCCCTCTTTTTTTCTGCTTCATTATTCTCCATAAGTTTGTCCTCTAGAGCACTGATTCCCTGTCCTGCTTCACCCGTCCTTGCTACTGTGGCATCCATTCAAGATTGTAGCTCAGTTATAGCATTTTTTATTTCATCCTGACTAGCTTTTACTTCTTTTATCTCTGCAGAAAGGGATTCTAATCTATTTTCGACTCCAGCTAGTAATCTTATTATCGTGATTCTAAATTCTGGTTCAGACATCTTACTTGTATCTGTGTTGGTTAAGTCCCTGGGTGTCATTTCTTCCTACTCTTTCTTTTGGGGTGAATTCCTGCTGAATTCTGTGGTTCAGCTTGTGAAGATTGTTGTGTTAATCCTCAGATCAGTTTTCTAGGTATGCAGGATGGTTTATTGTTGGTCTGGCTGTATTTCATGGACGTGAGACACACAAAAAACTTCCATGCTGTTCCACCATCTTGGCTCCTCCCTCACCTTCTAAACTTTTTGAACTGGATTTTTAATGCCTTTTATCATAGAGTATTCTTTTTTTTTTTTTTTTTAATTCTAAAACCCTGCTTGATTTTTCACTGGTTACTTTTTGCCTCATTAAGGGCACATTTTGTAGCCCTTGATTTTACATCTATGTTACAAGAGCATGAATAGACTTCTAATTTACATACTACCCCCTTAGCCTTGTCCACGTTGTCTTTAGGGGGAAGAAGAAGCAATATTGTTGAATTATTTTGAGAGTGGGATCCAAAGTATTCCAAGGATGCAATGAAGTTCACCTTGGCTTTAGTATTTACTCAAAATTTGGGGACGCCTGGTTCACTCAGTCGGTTGAGCATCTGATTTCAGGTCAGGTCATGATCTTGTGGTTCGTGAGTTCAAGCCCTCTGTTTGTGGTGCTCTCTGCTGTCATTGCAGAATCTGCTTCAGAGCCTCTGTCTCCTCTCTCTGCCCGTCTCCCATAGGTGCACATGCTCTCTCTCAAAAATGAGTAAATGTTAAAAAAAATATATGCTATTTGGTTTTAGCTCTTGAAATGCTGAATAATTGAATGCCTACTGCAACATTTCTGCATTCCTGAATCCATGTGTGATCAATGATGTTGTGTGGGTTATCATCGTATCTACTGAGAGTAACAACATCAGTAATATGTGGCATATTGGATTTATTGTTAATATCTGAATATTCTCATATATTAATAAGTACTCTAGATGTAACTTATGTGAAATTTTCTTTTGTCAGAGACAAACTATATGTCACAGTAGGTATTTTAGAACTGTCTCATCATGTGTTTAAACAATATGGGATAGAAGCTATTATATATTGAAAAGTTTGCTTGGACAAAAGAAAGCTGTGCTTTGGAAACATTAGCATCAATAGTGCAGAACTTCTAACAACCATTGGTTGTCTGCAAAGAAAGTGGTTCATTTGCTGTTATTTATTTATTGGAGAAGTGAACAAACTTATTTGCCTCAAGATTCTAAGTATTTCTTTATGATATATGGCATCTTCTGTAAAAATCTCCCTATTCACCTATAGGGAAGGTCCCCAAATTGGTGGGACTTCAGTGAAAGCTGAGGTACAGATGAAAAAACAGAGAGAATTTTGTCATCCTGAAAGCCACTTAACATCATTCCATTACCACAATTCTCGATCCATGGTTGATGTATACATGGATGTATCAGCAATGAAAACATTAGCAAGGGTAACAATCTTAAGTTTGCTTTTGAAAGTTTCAGAAAGCATTTTTGTGAGCAGTGCACTGTCAGTTTGTGGGATTTCTCCGGTAAGTTGCATCATCAATATTGACCAAATCTTTTTAAGTCCAGGAGTTGAAGAGGTGAGAAGTTGTACCTCAGTTACTATTAGATAGAGGGCAGTATTGCCACCAGCAGTGCCCATTATTGGCAGAATTAGCCAAAAAGTAATTTATTCTTCAATTGAGCTAAGTTGAAAGTAAGTATACAATTCAATATCCTGAAGGTAAATCATGATAACCAACAGAGCAGTCTAACAGCTGCTAGTGTTGAGAAATTGTTTCTGTAGGATGTCAAATTTAAAATGGCTACTAAACTTTTACATAACACAAGTGTAATAATAGTTTTGACAGAATTTCATATTTGTTCTTATATCACAAGAGTTCATCAAGAATGGTGTTTCAACTTCAGCTGAAAATTGATTCTACACTAAGTCAGTCATAAAAAAATAAGTATTTTAAAAAAATGAAGAGTATTTGCTCCATGTCTAACTTATATCTAAAAAGAGCTCAGAACTTTAGTATTTTGGGGTTGCAAGTATAAAACCTCATTATCACAGTATATAGCATTTTGCAAAACTAGCTGATAAGAGATGATTTTTAAGATTTAATTTTGTTGGCCTTTTAAAAGGTATTGTATTCAGTTTTCATTAATTATGACCATGTAGACCATAGTGCATAGATTGCTACAAAAGATGCAGTACAGTGTTATAAAGAACAAATAAGGAATGTGAAAGTGCTCAGAGAACTACAGGGTCTCATTAAAATTCTTGAGTTATGTTTTGTTTGTTGTTTTCCTGATTTTTCTTTAATACAGCCAGCATCTTAAACCAGGTATACCAGTAGATGCCAAACAAAGTCCTATTAAAATTAAAATTTAAATTTTATCATTATTTACTAACAGGTAAATAATGATGTGTAGTCTTTTTGTAGGAGGAGATAGAAGATAAAATCAGATGAAGACCTAGGTGAAACTCCTATTAAAAACTCCGAGATGTTTATAGTTTGCTCTTTTGTAATGAATTATTTGAGAAGTCACCTATTTACTATTTCTTTTTCCCCTGCCAGGCTCTAAGCTAATTGGGAGTAAGGACTCAGTGAATGTATCCTCCACTGCCTCTCCAGTGCCTAGCACAGTGACAGGCAATTCGAACGCACTCAAGGATTTACTGATATGAATTAACAGATTGTGTTTCATTGATTTTTTTCACCTTTCTTTTTGACTACATAGTAGTATCTACTTTTATTAAGCAGGAAAATATCACCTCTAGCTGTTGCTACTTCTAACATTTTAGTACGTTTCTTTCAAGACAGTCAACTCGAATGGACTCAAGGATTTATTGATATGAATTAACAGATTGTATTTCATTAATTTTTTTTCACCTTTCTTTTTGACTACAAAGTAATACTACTTTTATTAAGCAGGAAAATATCACCTCTAGCTATTGCTACTTTTAACATTTTAGTACATTTCTTTCAAGACTTTTTATTATGCTTATTTAAATTGTTGAGACCACATTATATATACAGATTTGTGCCCTGCTTGATTTTTGCTGAATGTTATATCAATATGGTATATCAATATGTTTATATCAATATGTTTTGCTGAATGATATATCAGTATGTTATATCAATATGTTTTGTTAGATCATTGAAAACTTTCATAAGTATCATTTGAAATGGCCATAATATAATAGCATATTTCTTAGTCATTTCTAAAATTTTAGTATTTACTACCTTACTTTTGCTATTATAAATAATCCTGGATTTTAGAAAAGTTTTTAGTCCATTTTTAATTTTTTTCACCTTGGTATAGATTTCTAAAATGAGAATTACTAGTAAGTCAAAGAATATGAACATTTTTAGAATTCTTAATTATATTGTCAAAAATTCCTTTGTGGAACTGTTACATCATTTTGCATTTCTACCATGAGAGAGTCCATTTTTCAACCCATTGCCAGACTTAATGCTATTTTAAAATCTTTGCTAATTTGGTAGAAGACAATGGTATGTCATTATCATTAGCATGTCTATGATTAGTAGGGAAGTTAAACTTTTTTTCTCAAATGTCTGTTAGCCATTCCCTTTTTCTCACCAGTAATTTTCTGCTTATGTCCTATTCTAGAGTCAGTACTTTTTGATGTGCTTTTTATTTACTAAGGTTGATAAGCTGTCACATATATAACAAATACCATTTCCCAGTTTTAAAATTTTTATTATCTTTCAATATGCTAGAGGGTTTTTTTTAATTACAAAAAAATTTTTTAATGTTTATTTTTGAGAGAGAGACAGAGCACGAGTGGGGCAGAGGCAGAGAGAGAGGGAGGCATAGAATCTGAAGCAGGATCCAGGCTCTGAGCTGTCAGCACACAGCCTGACACAGGTCTCTAACTCACAAACCATGAGATCATGACCTGAGCCAAGTTGGCTGCTTAACCGAATGAGCCACTCAGGTGTTCCAGTATGTTAAAGTTTTAAAGTAAATAGTCATTTTTTAAGAAGTTTTATTTAAGTAAGCTCTATACCCAGCATGGGGCTCGAACTCACCACCCCAAGATCAAGAGTTATATGCTCTTCCAACTGAGCCAGCCAGTCGCCTTGTAAATAGTCATTTATGTTTATTATTTCCTTTTGCAGTTTTTCTCACCGCTGTGAAGTTTAGGAAGTTCTCTATTAAGAAATCGGATAAATACTCCCTTTTTTTCCCATATGGCTTTTAAGGGATTAATACGAAGTGTAGCAATTATGGTAATTATTTTGCACTTAAGTGTTTAATCTGTAAGGAATTCATATTGCCTGATATTATATGAAGCTATAAATTTGATTTTTTTCCAAACAGCAAACCAGTTATTCCAACACCATTTGTAGAGTAATTCTTTACATTTCATTCTTAGTGTAGTCATGTATTTTTTATGATGTTTGTGTCAAGCCAGTTCTGTCATTTCCCTAACTAAAATGATAGATACAGTGCAACATTACATATAATCATGTGTAACTGTAATGTAACTTAGGTTTCTGTGCTGCTTTACAGATTGAATGTAGAAACCGACACTCCAGGAAGGAGACCAAAAATCAGTTCTTTATCCCCTCAAGGGCCTGTTAAACTCCAGGAAGCATCATATTCCGATGCTAATCAAATTATCTCACAGAGCCCTTCTTCACATGGGACTAAAAAAGATTTAACTAAATATGACAATTTTAAAGATATTAAATTGACAAATGTTAGGAGCAAGGCTGACCATGGAATTAAAAACTTTTGCGGTCCTAAGATTGCCAAAGATGTGAAACCAAAAACAGAAGGCCAAGCAAGTGAAAAACAATGGCCTCATTTACTCACTCAGGGGGAGAAGTTGAAAGAACTCAAGAAAGAAAGGTACAAGAAATTTAGAGACAGTTCTGAAAAATGTGTTTTGGGGAAACGCAAGAGAATCCATTTTTCTCAGGATTGTAATTCCGACAAGATAATCAAGGAATCCCTTGAATCTAGAAGAAGGAAGATCAGTTTCAAAATCCCAATAAAATCCCGTGATACTCTCCAGAAGCTTGTAGAAGAGAATGTCTTCAATTTAGAGTCTAACAATTCAAAGACTAAGCAGGAGAAGAAAGAAAGACTGAAAGGTTCCCAAGCTTCATTAAATTTGACTAGGCACAAAAGTGAACGTTTATTTTCAGAATCCACGTGTAAACAGGCTGTACATGAGTGGAAAGGAAAATATCATCATGAGCATCGAGAAAGTAATGATTCAGGTTCTGGTGAAAACCCAATCCAGGTAAGGTGGTGCAAAATGAGAATGTCAGTTGTAGCAAAGAATTTTAATAACAGTCAGGTTTGAGTTTTTTCTATTATTAATAGTGATCTCAGAGAGCGGATTCACCTTAGGAAGATATTTGTTGGTTCCTTTATTTTACCTTTTTAATTCCAACCTCCTTAGGAAGATAATCCCAGTAAGTATCAAGGATACTTGGTAATAGAAGGTAATTGTGAAAAGGTAGAAAGCAGCACTTACAGAGAGTCCTTTCAAAAAAGCACTGTGACCGTCTCTTAGGCTCTTCTCTAACCCTGGTTACTATGGAACATCCAGGTTACTCTTCTGAAGAGCTATTCCTTTGACGAGTCGTTTTGGAGTGCCACTACCAGGCACTGCAATCACAGTCTCTGTTTTCAGAGACTCCTTCATGTGAGGAGACACACAAGCAATCATCTTAAGTCTAATAAGTACTTATCACTTAACATGGGAATACACAGCCAGGGAATAATGGCCTTGTACACTGTAGAGGGGCTACTTAAGAAAGGTTTGCTGGACAGGGTCACATTTAAACTGAGAGCTAAAGAATGAAAAGGAGTTATTCAGGTGAAGCCAGGTAGGGTAGGATGGGAGAAGCAGGGATGTTCCAAGCAAACGGAACTAGTATACAGAGATCCAGCCTGGAAAGTTTGGCACATCTCTTTTGCCTCTAAATTATGCAATAAATCAACACGTGTGGACTAGTTGGAGAACCTAATCTCTCTAGCCTCGTTCCTGTGGCAAATAAAATTATTTATCTTTATAACTTTTTTTAATGTTTATTTTTGAGGGGCAAGGGAGGGGCAGAGAGAGAGAGAGACCCAGACTCTGAAGCAGGCTCCAGACTCTGAGGTGTCAGCACAGAGCCCGATGCTAGGCTCGAACTCAGGAGCCGTGAGATTCAGACCTGAGCTGAAGTCGGACACTTAACCGACTGAGCCACCCAGACACCCCTAGAATTATTTACCTTTAAGAGAACTTAAGAACTTTGGAATTTCACAACTTCTGACAGCCTGATGTTTAGAGACTGCTTATAAACGGGTAGTTGAGCCTACCTGCTTTTAGGAACGAAGACTATAAGATACTTCCTAGGAGACACAGAGGGATTATAACTAGGGAGGCTGGAAGAGCTGGAGAGAGTACTTTTTGTTCAGTGAAACTGAAAGAGTCCAAAGAAGAAAACAGTTGAGTTCTTTTTATTGCTTTCTTAAAAGAAAGCTCCAGTTTTCTTGGGTTACAACCAGTTCTCTAGAGAAAATGTGAGAAAGGAATTTGAAGTTGCAAGATGTTCAGTGAACACTTTGGTGTCATTGCTTGATGTTCCCCCTGTACTATGCACGTAAGGAACAGTACGAGAAAGCCCCAGCAGTATACCTTACAGTCTCTTTTTGTCTCTAAATAGAATTACCACATAAATCAAAAGAGGTACTTAGTATGAATATTAATTAAGTTGTAGGAGAAGCAGTTTTTGCATGATTACTTTCCAGTTCTTGGCATTAAAACTCCTTATAAACTGTTCCTTTGATAGCAATCTAATCTGACTTAAAGTCCTTTAAACACAGGAGCAGCAAGTAAATATTGTTCTTATCTTAGTATATTCTCCTTAGCATATTATTGACAGTAGTTAATCTTCCTAACGTTATGTTTGTTGTTTTTCTCACAAATTCTTTAATAGATAATTATCTTCCTAAAATAATGAGTGTACTTCACAAGGAAATAATTATTATTTTCTGGATTTGGTAATCCTGTTATTGAGTAATCCCATTATGCTTTCCAAAGAGAAAATACCTTCTTTTGTTTCTTATATTTTATAGCCCTTTGATAGAGACCCCTTCATTTGCACCCTCCCCTCACCGTTGAAAACTAATGGTCCAGAGATTTATAGTTCATAGGCCACTTTTATTTTTATTTTTTTATAGGCCACTTTTATAAATAGCATCCTCCTCCTACAGGTCTATGAGGTAGCAATTCAACAGTTCATCAAACATTAATTAAAGCTGCCTATTATGTATCAGGTACACTTCTAGTTTCTAGGGATTTAGAGATGAATAAGATGATCTTTACCCTCAAGAATTTCCCAAGGAGGCAGATTAGTAGACAAATACAGTTGCAATACAGTGAAATAAACATTAGAGCCCTAAGAATTGGGCTGGTGTTAGTATAAATTTGGGGGTGAGTTAAGGAAGGGCTGACAGAGTAGAGATTCTTGAGCTTGGTGTGAAGGGTGTGTAGAGCAAGAAATAAGAGTTCTCCCAGGGTGGAGGGCCAGCGTGGTAATGGTACCAAGTCATGAGATTGTCCCATGGCAGAGCACACATGGGGACTTAAGTTGTTCAGTATGACTACAGTTGAGATGTGTAGAAAATCTGCATATAGGAGAGGGAGTGGGAGAGGAAGCCAGGGTCAGGCAATGGACTACTTTGTATCCCATGGGAAAGATTTGTTCTGTTTTACCTTGTGTGCCTTAGATGGTGTAGAGAGCCACTGAAATATAACCAGGGAAGCAGTATAATCTGGTTTTCAGTTTAGAATCACTCCAGTAGATAAAGCCATTGTTACTCTCATTATTGATACTCCTTTTTGTCATCCCCAGGGAAGGCTGTATCCCAGTTCATTTATTTAATAAAGTGTGGTAAGAGGAGGCAAACAAATGCCCACTGAGACTTACTTTTTTTAATAGGGAGAAGTCTTCAGGAACAATTGACCTGAACTTTTTGGTTTGGAGAAGTGATAGAAAATTTATTAAAGTCACTGGAAGTGGCCTGTGGTCAAAGAGAGTGAAGGGTAGTAGTGACCTATGTAAACGAACAACAGGACTTTAAATATCAGGAGTTGTAGGAAATTCTGATAATATTCTCTGGCTTGTTTGGCACTTCCTAATGGAAGAGAACCTTAAGGATCTGGTGAGATTTAAAGTCAATTGGAGAAGAGATTGTAAAATCCAGAGTCATGACACAGCAAAGCTATAATGAGCCTATGTGTGTGATGTATATGGTATTATAGCATGTGAAGACTGGCGTTGGGAATTTAGGATGAAAGCTGAATTCCCAGTAAAGCAACCTATGATATACTTGTTTAAAGGGAATATGTAATTTATACCATATATAGCTGCCTGTAAAATACATGTGAATTTGGTGCTATTTTGCAGAATTCTTAGAAGAAGATTTAATTTAGCAGTGGCTTTTGCTGAATTCCCTATTACCTGTACATAGGGTCAGGTAAATCTCATCTGCTTAGCAAAAGTGCCAGTGGAAAATTGGAGAGATTTTTGACTTCTGTTGAAAGACAAAAATTAAAACACAGACCTCTGGTGCTCTACCCATGTATAAGACAACTAGGCATTTTTCAGCTTTTCTCCTTCAGCCATATCATAATCTTTAGGTTCCCTTTGTTTTGTCATGTTACTTTTATTTTTATTTTTGTAAGAAGATGTTAAGTAATCTCTACACCCAATGTGAGGCTTAAATCCACAACCCCGAGATTAAGAGGCACATGCTCCACCGACTGAGCCAGCCAGGCGCCCCTGTCATGTCACTCTTACAAGTGGGTCAGCTACTCCTGGGTGAAAATTTCCCACCATTGAAGGTCAGCTTGTTTACCTTGGTCATGGTTCTTTCTGTTTCTCAGGGTAGCATGTAGTTCTACTCTTATAATACAAGTATTTTTAGGTGAAGGAGTAAACGTTAAACAATTTCTATCTTGTTTCATTGACTTAACCTTTCTTCTAAAAAAGATTTTTTTAACGTTTATTTATTTTTGAGAGACAGAGACAGAGTGTGAGTGGGGGAGGGGCAGAGAGAGAGGGAGACACAGAATCCAAAGCAGGCTCCAGGCTCTGAGCTGTCAGCACAGACCCCGATGTGGGGCTCGAACTCAAGACTACAAGATGATGACCTGAGCTGAAGTCAGACGTTCAACTGACTGAGCCACCCAGGTGCCCCTTGTTTCACTGACTTAACAGAATGAGGCTTTTTTATTTTAGGGGAAGTTTCTATCTAGGGACAATTTGCCTCTTGGGGGGGCATTTGGCTGTTCAGTAGATAGAGACATATTTGATTGTCAAGATTGGGAGGGAGAGGTGCTGCTGGTATCTAGTGGGTAGAGGCAAGGGATACTGTTAAACAGCATAATGCACATAATAACCCCTAACACAAAGAATTATCTGATGCCACATGTAAATAGTGCCAACGTTGCAAACCCTACCCTAGGTATATACTTCATCCTTAACTAATGAAATTATTTTTCATTTCAGAGTTTTGAACCTCCATGTTCTTCAGTGTCCCTTGAAAGTATTCAAGATACAGATCAAGAGGTTACTGATATACTTATTTACTTTGAATATTTTAATGAAATTAAGTCAAACAGTTCCTATATTTATAGATTAAAAAACGGCTATGAAAACCTTGATAATATGAAAATAACAGTGATATCTCTACCTAATATGTAAGTTTGTGAAGCCATGAAAAACTGGTTGGGAAAATACTTAATTTACTTAATCACCTTTATGTCTTTGTTTTTAATAAGCTCTAAACTGGTTTTAATAAAGAGCATGGAGACTGTGTCCACAAGTTATATGAATTCTCATTTAATGTTATCACACATTTGCATGCTTATACCTAGGCTTGCCAAACTGCAGTGTGATATTAACTTGTTGGCTTCATTTTTCTAATCAGCGATAAGATGAAAATATTATTGAAAATGAGAGTGCCTGCATTTTTTTTTTTTTTTAACCTGTTGCCTTCATTTCCTAGCTGGAATCTCCTGATTGACTCTCATGAAATTATTGCATAGAATTTTATGTTTCTTGGTCCTATATTAAAATTAAATTCGTGGAACACTTTGTTGCAGTTTCCTATTTGAAGAAGACTTTACAACCATATTGATTACTTCTTATTTGTGATGGTCAGTTGTATTTTTCTGTCTTGTGGGTCGGTACTCCTTGAGAGAAGAAAGATTTCTCACCCTTTCTCTAAAACTAGATTATATTTACAATCCTTCACATCAAAATATATCAGGGAGTTACTTCCCTGAGGTGAGAAGGGTCTTAAAGTCTAGATTTCAGTTTTTGATGGTTCATAAACAGTCTTAGAAATCGCAAGAAGAGGTTCATCATCCAGATGTAAACATAGTTGGCTCCCAGAGTACGTTGAAGTGAAAACATGGGATGAGGATGAACTTATTTTGAAGGGCTACTAGGGAGTAGGTTTTGTGCAGGGAACTTCACATTATTTCAGTCCTCACAAAACTACTACCAGGAAATAGATATTTAACATTCCTATTTCATAGGTGAACAAATGGAGACCCAAGTTAAATACTTTGCTTGCCTAAGGTTACAGAAGTAGTAAGATTAGAGCTAGTTTTAAAACCCTGCATTTTGTTTATAAATCTGTATTCTTTCATCTTGCGGCCTCCGTATTTTTGTAATTTTTTTCCCACAAACGATTTCATCTTCGGTGAATTAATTAGAATTAATAGCTTTCCAGCCTTTTTAATCTGCAGAGGAGATAATTCAAAATATTTTACTGTGGGTCTTTTGCTATTTAGATGCAGATAGTGGAAGAGCTCCATGCTGTACGTGTGGGGAAAAGTGTGGATTTACCTGTGGTTTTATCTTCCGGGGAGTTAACGAGCATGGAGATTGACTTGGTGGACGATGATGTACATTCCTCTCCTGGTATATCCTATATGTAGATGATGATGTTTATGATCTCCTGTACTTTCTTAGGAACCTAATGTGCGAACATTCAATTTTTATAATATTTAGGTGTGCTCATTTGAAATAAGGAAGTATGATATATTCTGGCTATAGGAATCTGGTCAAATATTTGTTTATCATCACATTATTGGGCAGTTGGCCATATTTTTGCCAAGCATCAGTAATCACAGTTATCTATTATTCTGCTATCAATGATCAGAGTTGTCTTTTAGTCTTGGTCTTAATCCTAACTTTTGACAATGTCAGCTTATGTAAAGCACTGATCAGAAATAATGCAAATTGCTCAAAGGTATTATACTCATGGTTTTTTTATTTATGTAGTAACGTTTTGATCAATTTTACCACTGGGAGAAGATAATGATAGATATTATCCAAAATCTATTAGCATACTGGTTTGAGTTGTGTTTATAAAAATAGTATTGCTACATCACAGTCACATTGCACTTTTCAGTTTGCTAAGTGTTTTCCTGTGCATTAATTTGTCTGATCCTCACAATGGCCCTGAGAAATAACAATGCTGGTGTTGTCTGTTTTCTTTCACTTTCACGTGTTTTTCTTTTCAACTACATTTCACTCACCGTATATTAAAATTAGCTTATAAATTATAAGTGCACAGCTGCTAGTGATGCAGAACGGGGCTTGGGAGCATAGTTAACTGCCAGGGCAAATTAGTTCATGATTTAAAGTCCACTCAGAAACAATTCATGATGTTTTACTAGTAGATAATTAAACATTGATTACTGTCCCTTTAAGGATTAAACAGTTTTGTTTTTGTTGTCTAAAGGATTGCCTTAAGAATACCATCAAAGTTCTGTGATACCAAATTTTAGTTATTATACAAGTCTTTTATCAAGTGCCATGAAATCCTAACTTTACTCTTTTTCTCTAGCAAAAAGTGCTTCAGATAAAAAGCTTCTAATTGTTATTGACACAAATATTCTGATGAATCATCTCAAATTTGTTAGAATTTTGAAGACCACAGAAATCCCAGGTACTTATAAAACGTGATTCTGATTTTCTTACTTGAGTTGATATTTTATATCAACAATGATGTGGGGTATTTTTTTTCACAAACACGTTTCCATTTGGATATGCTATGAAGTATATATATTAATATATGTATGTTAATAATCAGCATAAATTAAAAAAAGAGCCTTGAGAGGTTAACCTAAAAATCTAAACTTACTCTTCTTTGATCTCCAATAGTATTTATTTTTGTAAAATTATTTGATTCTTATATCTGTTTTTAATTTCCATTTTTTATGTGTTATCTCTTCATTTAAAAAATTTTTTTCATGTTTATTTATTTTTGAGAGAGAGAGCCAGTGCGTGGGAGGGGCAGCAAGAGAGGGGGACAGAGGATCCCAAGGGGGCTCTGTGCCGACAGCTTAAACTCACAAATTGAACCATGAGATCATGACCTGAGCTGAAGTCAGACACTTAACTGACTGAGTCACCTAAGTGCCCCATGTTATCTCTTCATTTAGACTGTGAATTCTTTACTTCAAAACTTCCAATTCTCCTAAAACAATTCAATTTAGTAACCAAATAAACATTTGTTGACTTCTAAGAAATCTTTTTTTATTTTTCAGGCTTTGATAGACTTGTGTTAATAATTCCCTGGGTTGTTGTACAAGAGCTAGATCGTATGAAGGCAGGAAAACTACTAAAACACGCCCAGCACAAAGCTATACCTGCAGTTCATTTTATCAATGACAGTCTCAAAAATCAAGATAAAAAGCTATGGGGTCAATCAATACAACTCGCATCTCAAAAAGTTTGTAAGTATGGTTCTCTCAGGATGTTTTCTAATTAAGGATTATTTGGGTGCTGACTCATGATTGGAGGGAAGTGGTGCAAAATGTAAAAGAAAAATATATAATCAGGCACCTGGCTGGCTCGGTCGGTGGAGCAAGTGACTCTTGATCTCAGGGTCATAGGTTCGGTGGAAGGATTACTTAAAAAAAAAAATCTTTATTATTTCTTCTAAAATTTATTTATTTATTTTGAGAGAGAAGAAGAAGGGAGGGTGTGGGGGAGGGGCAGAGAGATAGGGAGAAAGAATCCTAAGCAGGCTCTGCACCGCCAGTGCAGAGCCCGAAGCAGGGTTTAAACTCACAAACCATGAGATCATGACCTGAGCCGAAGTCAAATGCTTAACTAACTGAGCCACCCAGGTGCCTGATAAAAACAACAGCAACAAAAAAAATCTTAAAAAATAATTTATAATCATTGGAATATGGAATGGCCAGGTGTAGTGATGGTTTGGGATATTCAGTTAGGTTTGGTTCAGGGGTTTTGATTTTGATTTTTCTGCTTCATAGGCTATGTCTGTATTTCACAGTGACTGTACAATTCTGTATGTATAGTTTTCTCTATTACAATACTTTGGATTCTTTTTGTGTGTGTGTGAATATCATTGTTGAGTGATGAAGCCAGTAAGTGATCTAGGTTTCGAATCTGTCACTGTATGCAGTTAGTATAATGCAGGTAGAGGCATTGTTTTCCTCTGGTTTGTCAGAATCTGTAATAAGGAGGTGTTTGTATAATAAAGGTCTCTAGATTTTCTTTTAAGCCATTTTTAAATCACTCTAGTCTTAGGACCTAAGTATATTCTTTATGTTTTATATATATAACTTTGTGGAAAAAATCTGTGTGTAAAACAACGCTGTTGTCTCTGCAGAGTTTATACATATATTTAGAGAATTTATTTCATTCTTTAAAACTTTGTTTCTTCTTAATTCATAATTATGTATATATTATGTACATTCACTCTATTTTAAATATCGTGGGTATATGTTTTCTGCTATATTCACATACACCATAAGATATGAAAGAATTCATCCTATGATGAATCTAATTATGGTATTAGCCCTGTTAATAGTTGTTAGTCCAATCTTTGGAGAGAAAGGGTCTCCCCCATTCATTCACTCATTCATTCCATTTACAAATGTTTATTAGCTCTTAGTATATATATTCCATATACAATCTTTGTGCATTTTGAGCTTCATGTGGTATGTTTAAGAGCTTTCAAAGGGAAACCACACATATCACTTATTAGAGTTAAGACCAAAATGTTTGAACATTCATGTTAAACCAAACATCTTAGATGGTCTTTTTTTTGAACTTTTCATTATGAAAAATTTCAAAGGCAGAGGTAGAATAACGTATGAATCCCTATGTACCTATCACTCATTTTCAGTAATTATCAGCATTTTGCAAGAACTGCTGCAGGAATTTGAAGCAGATCCCAGATTTATCATATCGTATCATTTTTACCCATAAATACTGTGGTATGTGTTGCTAACTGACAACACTTTTATTTTTAAACAACCACACGATTAACAAACGTAACCCCTCATCCAAACCATCATGTCAGTGAAAGCCCAAACCTTAAAAAGAGATGGGAACTTTTTTACTCTTAATCTTTTATTTAAAATTTTTTGGTTTGTTGGTATAAATTATATTTTGTTATATAACAGCATGGATAAAGATGATAATAATAGACAACATTTATATGGCCATTATTCTCCAGGCCCTTTTCCAGGTGTTTTAACAGCTGATATCATTCAAACCATGTAGTACTTGTAGAAGATACTCTTATTAGCCCCATTTTAGAGATGAGGAAATTGAGACCTAGAGAGGTTAAGAGCTTATCCTATATAGCATATCTATTTCTTCAACAGATTTGCTTTGAAAATTATTTTAGAGTTCACTTTGAATAGGTATTTTGGCCACATTTGTTATTTATAGATGCTTAGAATGATTCTTTTGACTTTTCCATTTTCATGTGCTTTTTGATAATTTAACTTATTCACTCTGTGCTGTTTTTGATGATTAAGGAGGATAAATTATAGTAGTGGTCTCAAACTTCTGTGTTGTTTAAATTTCTGGGTGTCTTCCTTGAAATCCATATTTCCCTTTAATATTTGAATGGTATTAGTCTATCTTAGTTTTATTAAATTGCTGAAGTTACTTTTAGTTATAAGGTTGTAGATATAAAATTAGGTTATTTGTGTAATTATCTATGTCAGGTATGTATGTCACATAAAGAACTTAATGTGTTTCTCCGTATCACTGTTTCCTTCAGACTGATCGTTAAGAACATTCTTTGTATAAAGTACAGTGTACTTAATAAGTTTATTCTGTTGATAATGATTTTATGATATCCATTAGAAATATCTTTAGGCTTTTTTATCATAGTAAAATTACATTTTATATTCTAATGATGAACTAATATTCTTATAAAAAATTCAGGATTATTGAGTAAAATTAAAGTGCTTGTTTGGAAAAAGGCAAGAACAAGTTGATCTTTTATTACACTTTACAAATGTTAAGCACATTTGCAACCAACTCTAATAATTGCTAATTTGTATGTATTATATTCCTTTTATATAATCATTGAGTGTGATAACAATGCATTTTTTAACCCTTTTCAAAACTGTGTTTATTTTATATAGTGTTCAGTATGGTGAGAAGAGAATAGGATTTGAAATCTGATTAACCTGACCTGGAGAAAGTTAAAGTTGAGGAAACTAAGGAAATGAAGTAGGGAAAAATAACCCCAGCTCAAAAAATGATTGTGAAGATTTGTTGAGTTCATATATTAAAGCACTTGATGGTTTATGGCCTAGAATAGGCGTAATTCTCTTGTGTCCTTGTTAAATGGAAAGCTTATACAGCTTGACCAAAACAAAAAAAAAATCCCTTTTTCCAAAATGGACAAAGAATAATAGATAATTCACAAAAGAAGAAGTACAACTAGTCTGCTCCTTGTTCACTGCAAATATTTTCCTGTTTGCCATTTTTAATGTTGTTAATATCTTATGTGTAGACATTTTTAATTTATATCTTTCACTTTTTATTTCCTTATTTCTTTTTATTGCTTCTAAGTTTAGAAAGCTATTCTTTTGCATTTTAATCAGTGCTTCAGTGCTTTGGGAATATGAATTAGTAACTTTTCAGGAGAGCAATATATCAGTGTTATCGATAAGCCTAAAGATAAAATTCTCTTTCTAGAAATGTATTGTAAACAGATAATCAGATGCTTACAGTGATTTATATAATATTCATGACAACATTATTTATACAGCAAAAAATTTGAAACAACCTTACTGCCTAACAATTAGAGAAGTTACATACAATGCTATAGCTATGTGAGAGAATACTACTATATTTCAAAAATGTTAATAACAAGATAGGATTTAAAAGAATAAAAAGTATCATCCCAAATTTGTTAGATTTATATAGATTATTATGTATACTTACAGATGATGAATATTGGGTATATTTTAGCTGATGGAATTATGAGTTATTTTTAATTCTTCATATTTTCTGTATTTTCCAGATCTTCTATAATCCTTATTTTTATAATAAGGGCAAAATAATCTGCCACTCCCACACCTGACATTTTTCCATCACTTTTATATTTTCTTTTATGATCTTTTTGTTGATTCATTTATTTGCCAAATATCTGTACAGACACTGTTCTGGGGCTGCATCAGTGAATGACATAAACAAAGCCTGCTGTTGAGAAGCTTAAATTCTATTAAATGTTAAAAATTATATTAACCATAATTTATACATAATTTTGTGGGGTTTTTGATGTTAAGAGTAGAGGTCATTGCTGTTGTGCCATTTAAGCTGCATTTTAGGTAATAAGTTTATATTACTTAAAAAGCACTTGTTATTGCCATTTATTGGGCCAACTGCTTCATATTAATTTTATTACATTTTCCTGGGTAAGCAGTTTGCCCAAGATTACGTATCTAGTAAGTGGGAAAGCAGGGATTCAAACCCACGTTGGTCTGTTTCCAGAGTTTTCGTTTTGTTCAGTTTTGAACAGTACCTGAGCAGGTGCTCAAAAAATATTTGTTGAATAAATATTTCATGAATATTCTTGCAATTTTAGGTGTGTTTTCAAGCCCCACATATTCTAGAAAAAGTGAGAGAACATATAATCTTGAACTTTGATACCTTTAGAGCAGTATACTGTAACCTTTAACCTCCTTTCATCTGCTGAATTCGGTTGTTGCAAGCTAATGTTTATTTTGTTTTTGTTTTTGTTTTTGTTTTTGTTTTTTTGCTGCCCATTTTGCCTTATTGTGGTATTTACTCTGGACTAAAAGAAGGAAAATAGGCTGCTGTAATATATGTCTGCTGACTCACTGGTTCTCTGACAAAAGGACTGAATCACATCTCCCTCAGGCTTATGCTCTGCAATCATTTCAGTTCGGTCTAGATTTCACTATGAGATTGTCAACTCCTCAGGAGTTTGTGTATCCAGTTACTTAGTGCAGGGGCCTGGGTACAAATTCAGCCTTATATAAAATGTATTACTTGAATGAGTTTTCTAATTTGAACGTTTAGAAGACTAAGTAATGTAGGCTAAACGTTGAGGTTAGGTAAAAAGGGAACAAAGTTGGAGCTCATTGTCTACTATGCATTGAATTTTAGTGTGTAAGAGACTTGCCAAGGGGTTGAATTGGTGTTTGTGTCTAGGCGCCAAAAGATGTGACCCTGAAATCTTAAGAAGCACCGTAGGGAGTTTTGAGGCAGGCAGTATAAGGACCTAGGAAGAACACTGTCTTTGGTCCTGTTTCTACACATTACATTATTTTCTCAAAACCCAGACTTTTACATCATGCTTTAGGGCTTGCAGAATGCCAGCAGACACTCTGTCAGCCACTAATTGACGCTTGGTCGAAATTACTTTTTGTGTTTTCTGCCTAGGGCCCGTATTACCTTTTCCTATACATCTCTGAATGTTAATTGCTTAGAGATTAAGGAAAAGCAGACACATGAAAATGGTTCCATTGCTGGTAGAACAGTTGTTTATTATTTTACAGACCTTTTTGTTAAGTGGAGATAATTTCAAGAATGATGTAATCATCTAACTTACTTATGATCTCTACGTGACTGAACTGAGAGACTGGAATTCATATCTTTCTTTAGGTTTCTAGTATGGCATTTAACTCACTGGCCACTTTTCTTTCCTTTGCATTTATTTATTTATTTATTTATTTAAATTTTTTTTAACGTTTATTTACTTTTGAGACAGAGAGAGACACAGCATGAACGGGGGAGGGGCAGAGAGAGAGGGAAACACAGAATCGGAAGCAGGCTCCAGGCTCTGAGCCATCAGCCCAGAGCCCGACGCGGGGCTCGAACCCGCAGACCGCGAGATCGTGACCTGAGCCGAAGTCGGACGCTTAACCGACTGAGCCACCCAGGCGCCCCTCCTTTGCATTTATTAATAGGCATATCCTATTCCATTTTAGTAGTAAACTACATACTTTACTAAATATGCGATTATATGCTACCTGAATTCTAGATCCAGAATTTTTAAAGCATTGTTTTGCCGTGTTGTATTTTTCTCTTTTTATTTAAGAAGTTTTCTTTCTTTTAGATGTTTTTGATTTGTAAATATGGCCTGGGCTGCCTAGATTTTTGGTGTGCTTATTGACTGTTGCTTTTGCTAAATTTGCAGATGGGCTGAGTGATGAGAACAATGATGATCGAGTATTAAAATGCTGTCTTCAGTACCAGGAATTATTCCCTTCTTCTGTTGTTATTCTGTGCACGTGAGTTTCATGGTCATTTTACTCTTTTTTAATTTTTTAATCTTAAAAAAATGTTTATTTTTGAGAGGGAGAGAGCATGAGCAGGAGAGGGGCAGAGAGAGAGAGAATCCCAAGCAGGCTCCAGGTGTGAGCACAGAACCCAAGGTGGGGCTTCATCTCAGGACCCATGAGATATGACCTGAGCTGAAGTCAGATGCTCAACCGACTGAGCCATCCAGGCGCCCCATACCAAAGAATTTTTAAAAGTCATAATGTACCCACCATGCTAAGGATGGAGAACATACATCATTTTCTAAATCTGCTAGTAAACATACTCAATTTTATTTCACATCCTCATAACGTGTAAGCTATAGAAGAATGAGATTTGAATCTTATAAAGTCTTATTTTGGTTTTATTTATAAGACATTCAGAAACCTTTTGTAAAAGCCGGGGGCAGCCAATTTTATCTTCCAATAAAATAGTTCAGAAATAAAATTCTGACAAATTTGTGGTCATGAGGCAAAAAGGTTAATTAATTAATTAATTTGTGGGGAAGAGGCAGTTTATGTTGCAGTTATGCCCCTGGTGCCTGTTAATAGAGTGAGGGCTGGAATGCCAGATCTCCCACTTACCAGCTTTGTAACCTGGACAAGTTGCTCAGTTAGTTACCTCACATGTAAAATACAGGGGGGATACTAATCATAAAATGATCTCAGTAGGAATTTCCTCCTCCTCCTCCTCCCTTTCTCCTCCTTTCTTTCCTCTATTCATAACTTATTTCTAAGGTAAAACTAACATAATGTTAAACAAATTTGTATTCACTGTGTATGAAAAAAGGCTCTGAAGGAACTGAGAAGGGCAATTTTGAACTGCAGTTTTAGTCCGAGTTTTTTTTCACTGAAAAATGGAGCTTTTACTCTTTCACAATCATGCCTAAATTCACTATGAAATGCAGTGATGAGAGAAATGAATAGACCTAAGGTTTTTCTTGTAAGGGGGCTTGGTCAGTTATCATTTTAAATATATGTAACTTTTCGGGGCACCTGGGTGGCTCAGTCAGTTAAGTGTCTGACTTCGGTTCAGGTCATGACCTCACGCCTCATGGGTTCGAGCCCCATGTCAGGCTCCATGCTGACAGCTTGGAGCCTCGAGTCTGCTTTGGCTTCTGTGTCTCCCTCTCTCTCTGCCCCTCTCTGCTCATGCTCTCTCTCTCTCTCTCTCTCTCTCCTTCAAAAATAAATATTAAAAAAAATTTTAAATATATGTAACTGTTCACTCACTGTTCAATACACCTGAAAGTAATAAAACATTATATGTTAACTGTAATGGAATTAAAATTTCTTTAACATGTAAAAAAAAAATTCCCATTTTAGCTGTCTTCAAAGATGATGTTATTCTTTTCAGGATTAGAGGAAATACTAGAGATTTATGTCTAGCATATTTAAAATTATTTTTTATCTAGGGCATAATATATCATGGAGTTTGTGGAAGGTTGAAATAGATAATATGTTAATCATTTTGAAATGAGCTAAGCTAAATTTGAGGAATGATTGTTATGTAATTGTTTTTTTAGTTCAACTTAGAATGAAACTTAAATTGGTCAGACTTTAACAATTCTCTGTTATTTCTGCAGTCAGTGTTTTGGGATTAACAGAGGTAACATTTCTTAGTGAAACGAAAGTTTGTAGTCAGACTGTACTTTTAATTCTAGCACTATCATGTTCCAGGTGAGCCTGTTTTTTCTTTTTCTTTTTTTTTTTTAATTTTATTTTATTTATTTTTGAGACAGAGAGAGACAGAGCATGAACAGGGGAGGGTCAGAGAGAGGGAGACACAGAATCTGAAACAGGTTCCAGGCTCTGAGCTGTCAGCACAGAGCCCGACGTGGGGCTCGAACTCACGGACCGCGAGATCATGACCTGAGCCGAAGTCGGCCGCTTAACCGACTGAGCCACCCAGGCGCCCCTGTTTTTTCATTTTTATTTTTTCCTTTAAAGGGCTGTAATCATACCTACTGAGTAAGTCTCACCTACTTACTGTGAGGATAAATTTGTTTTACTTAAATGGATAATGGTAATGATGAAAATATTGATAATGATAGAGCTAGGAGAACCCTTCTACTATACCTTATTTTAAGTACATTATTTTACATTTACAACCCTGAGTATGGGCCAGCAATACCTAGTTCATATCTCTATCCATTTCTTTCTTCTAAATTCTAGACTAGTATATTCATTCTTATTTGCTGTCTTTACTTGGATGTCTCGTAAACATTTGGGACCTGCCATCTCTAGAAATGAACTCTTGGTCTCTCCTTCTAAACCACTATCCATCTGAATAAAAAGTGCCACCGTTGGAGCTTCTGAGTGGCTCAGTCAGCTAAGTATCTGATTCTTGATCTCAGCTCAGGTCTTGATCTCAAGGTCGTGAGTTCAGGTCCTGCGTGGGGCTCCGCACTGGATGTGAAGCCTACTTTAAAAAACAAACAAACAAAACCAGGGCATCTGAGTGCCTCAGTTGGTTAAGCATCCAACTCTTGATTTCGGCTCGGGTCATGATCTCATGGTTTTTGGCTCAAGTCCTGCATCAGGCTCTGCTCTGCTGATAGTGCAGAGCCTTCTTGGGATTTTCTGTCTCCCTCTCTCTCAAAATAAATAAATAAGCATTTAAAAATTTTTAAAAGTGCCATCTTCCACCCATTTGCTAAAGCCAGAAACCTAGGAGTCATTTTTGATACTTGCCTCTCTGTCATAATTTATATCCAGTCAAGTAAGGGGTCCTGTGTGATCTTTTCTTTATCTTCCTTGCCAACCTGTGTCAACCAGGTTATTTTTCCACCGCCTTTTTGACTCTAAGACTGATTGTGCTGTGTACTTCCATACTTGCTCTCTTTCATTTATTCTTCAAAAGTAATGTATTTAAAAATTTTTAATTTTAAACATAGTCGCATTATGGAGAATTTCAAAATACTTAAAGTGAAGAAGAGTTAATAAACTCTTAAGTATGCAGCTACAATTTTCAAAATTGTTCCATTCTTTTATTATCTATATCTCCATTCACTCCCTGTCCCCCCATATGAGTGGTTTTATACAGATTTTTTTGTGTTTTGAGGGAAAATGTGCCATTTTGGAATGCATAAATCTTAACTATACAATCTTCACAACAGATACACTGGTGTGGCCCACATGCCTCTTGATAGATAGAAAACTTCTGTCACCCCAGAAAATACTTTTATGCCCTGCCCCTTTGTGCTCTTTTTCTAGTTTCTTTTTCTTTTTATTCTTTTATGTTTTTATTTTATTTTTGAGAGAGAAACAGAGCACGAGCAGGGGAGGGGCAGAGAGAGAGGAAGACACAGAGTGTGAAGCAGGCTCCAGGCTCTGAGCTGTCGGCACAAAACCTGATGCACGGCTGGAACTCAAAGACTATGAGATCATGACCTGAGCCGAAGTTAGATGCTTAACCAACTGAACCACTTGGGCACCCCTCTTTTTCTAGTTTCTTAAGGTGGAAGCTGAGATCATTTATTTGAGACTCCTATAAATTTCCCTGTAAGCACTGCTTCAGCTGTATCCCACAAATGTTGATGTTCTATTTTTTTCATTCAATTCAATAGAACTTACCTTTGACAATTAGATGATTGCTGTTTAATTCCAAATATTTGCACATTTTTTAATCTTCTTGTTATTAATTTGTACTTTAATTCCACTTTGGCTTGAGAACATTAATTTATATGGTTTCTGTTCTTTTAAATTTGTTAGTTTTATTGCCAAGAATATGGTCTACCTTGGTGAATGTTTTATGTGCACTTAAAAAGAATTTGTATCCTCTTGTGGGTGGAGTACTCTATAAATTTCAGTTAGGTCAAGTTGGTTGGTAGTATTGTTCAGGTTTTCTATAACCTTACTGATTGATTATTCTGTGATTATTGAGAGAGGAGTATTGAAATCTCCAACTATAATTATGGGTTTGTTTAATTCTCCTTTCTGTTTTATTTGTTTTGCTTCATGTATTATGAAGCTTTGTAGTAAGATGCATACACATTTAGGATTGTTTAGGATTGTCTTCTTGGAGAATTGACGCTTTCTCGTTGTGTAATGTCTCTCTGTTCCTGAAGTCTCCTTTGTTTAGTATTAATACTAGCATTTCAGTTTTGTTTTCGTTAGTATTTATATTGTATATCTTTTCCTATCCATTTACTTTTAATCTGTGTTTTTATATTAAAGTAAGTATTTTGTGGGTAGTATATGGTCAGTACTTTCTTCTTTGTCCATTCTGAGAATTTCTTTGAATTGATAAGTTTATACCATTCATTTTTAATTAGATCAAAATCTACCTTTTTGCTAATTATTTTCTATTTGTTTCATCTGTTCTTTTTTCTTTTTTCTTTCTTTTCTTGAGTTGTGTATCTTTTATGGTGCCATTTTATCTCCATTATTGATTTATTTATACCGTTTCAAAAAAACGTTTTAATGGTTGCCCTAGCATCTAAAGTTTATATCTTACTTGATCAAAATCTACCTTCAGAAAATATTATATTGCTTCATGTTCAGTGTAAAGATCTTATAATAGGATGTTTCCAGTTTCTCCCATTTTTTGTACTATCATTGTAATATTTACTTTTACAGAAATGATAAACACATAATATTTTTTGTTACTATTTTTGCTTCCATCATTTACCACTTAAAGCAGAGAAAAAGTGAGTGTTTTAATCTTGCATTCCATTTTTTGCCTCTTCATTATTTATATAGATTCAGGTTTCTGTCTGGTGTCATATTCCTTTTGCCTAAATGAATTTCTTTGACATGTGCATGCCTACTGGCAGCGAACTTTTTGTTTTGTTTATCTCATAATTTCTTTATTTCTTCATTTATTTTTGTTTATTTTTTTATGTTTATTTTTAAGAGAGAGAGTTGGGGAGGAGCAGAAAGAGAGGGAGACAGAGAACCCCAAGCAGGCTCTGCACTGTTAGCTCAGAGCCCAACACAGGGCTTGAACCTACAAACCATGAAATCATGACCCCAACTGAAATCAAGAGTTGGATGGTCAACCAACTGAGCCACCCAGGCACCCCTCTTAATTTATTTTTGAAAGATATTTTTGCTGGATATACAATTCTGGGTTGACTTTCTTTTTTTTTCCTTCCAGTATTTTAAAGAGGTGACTCCATTTTCTTCTAGTTTGTATGGTTTCTGATGAGAAGTCTGATGTAAATGTTATCTTTGTTCCTCTATATGTAATGTGTCTTTTTTTTGCTCTCTGCCTTCAAGGACTTTTCTTTGTCCTTTGCTTTTTTAGCAGTTTATTTTAGCAGTTTTTAGCAGATATGTCTCTGTATATGTGTGGTGGGTTGGGGGGCTGAATAGAGAAGGATTTATCCTGCTTGATATTCTCTGAGCTTCTTTGATCTCTGGTTTCATATCTGTCTTCAGTTTTAGATAATTCTCAGCCATTATTTCTTCAAATATTTTTTCTGCCCATTCCCTCTTTCCTCCTCATATTATAGAATTATACTGTGGTAGCCAGTGACCCCTGTGATCCCTGCTTCTTAGTATGAACGCCCTTGTATAGTCCCCTCCTGCATTGTACCAGGGTTGGCTGTCTGTGTGACAGACAGCATGCATCAGAAGTGATAGCATGTTCCTTCTGTGATTAGATTATAAAAGACTGGGACTTCCTCCTTGGGCACTCTCTTCCTTTCTCCTCTCTCGAATCACTTGCTTTGTGGAAGCAAGCTGCCATGCCATAAACAGCCCTGTGGAAGAGGACCACATGGTGAGAAACTGAAGCCTCCAGCCAAGAGCCAGTGATGGACTAAGGCCTGCCAATAGCCACGTGAATGAGTGCCAGTTAAACCTTGAGATGGCTGCAATCTTAGGCAATAGCATATTACAACCTTGTAAGAGACTCTGAACCAGAACCGACCAGTCAAGCTGTTCCCAGATTTCTGATTCTTAGGAACTGTGTGAGAAAATAAATGTTTATTTTAAGCTGCTGAGTTTTGGAATAACTTGTATACAGCAATAGATAACTAATATAGGCACATATGTTAGACTGTTTGATATTGTTCCACAGCTTCTGGATTTTTTTTTTTTAAGAACTTGTACTCTCTTTGTATTTCAGTTTGGGTCATTTCTTTTGACCTGTCTTCAAGTTTGTAATGTTTTCCTTGCCTGTGTCAAGTATACTGAGGAACCTGTTGAAAGCATTCTTTATTTCTGTGACTGTGTGTGTGTGTGTGTGTGTGTGTTATTGCTAGCATTTAGTTGCTTTCATTTAATTTTCATGATTTTCATCTGTCCTGAAATTGCCTGTCTGATTTTGCATGCTATTCACCTTTTCCATTAGAGCATTTAACAAATAAATCAAAATTATTTAAAATTCCCTATCAGATAGCTTCAACATCTGTGCCATATGTAAGTCTGGTTCTATTGATTGCTTTGTCTCTTGGCAGCATGTTATTTTTTTTCTGGGCAGAATTTATATACAGATTTTAAGGTTCACTTGCTCTGTGGTTTCCTCCCTTCTTCAGCTCCTCACTTAACTCTCTATCTGCTCTGGCCGGCCCTGAACATGGTCTCTGACATTTCAAGTTACTGTGGCTGAGGCTTCTGTTGTAAGCCATTGATGAATTAGAGAATGACCTTGGGCAAAAAGGTAGAACCTTGTAGAACCTCTATGATGAAGACAGACTTCTCTCCAGCTTCTGCCCTCATTTTTCTGATCCCTAGTGCCTTCAGATAGCTTTTTTTTCCCTTTTTTTGTTCAAATTTTCTGATTTTCAGCTGTGGAAAGATTAATCTGACCAAGCTACTGTGCCATTAACAAAAGCTGGAAGCCTGTTGGATTCCAGAATAGCAATTTAATAAACACAGATCTGATCATGTCACTTACCCACTGAAGCCCTTAAATGTCTTTCTATTTATTAATGCCCTTGCCTTAGCCACATAAACTGTTCTCATGCACTATGCTCTAATCATACTTTATTTTTTCAGCAAATAGCAAATCTCACCATTTGTCTTATGCTCACTTTGAGTAAATTTGTAATTGCCTGCCATGTGGAAATTATTTCTTTTACCATGGCTCTCTGTTTATTTCTTTTTGGATGATCATATTCCTGTGTTCAAATCTGTCTGCCGCTTACCAGGTAAAATTTTGGGCAAATTACTTAACCTCTTTGCACTTCAGATCCTCATCTGTGGAAGGGGGATGCAAATAGTACCACTGCTACATAAGAGGTTTATTGTGAGAATTAAATGGGTTGCGAACATATATGTATATGTATATGTATATCTATCTATAGACATATAGCTATCTATAGAGATATATAGTGCTTACAACAGTGCCTGGTACCAGGGAAACATTCAATATGTAGTAATTATTATTCTCAAAAGCTATTCTACTGTATGTTAATTCCTTTATCTTCTCTGTTTAAAAAAAAATGTTATCCTTTGTTAATATACATGTTGAGAATCTCCAACCTTTGATTAAATCCCATGTGTTTTGAGTTACCATGTGATTTATCTTATAAAAAAATATTCTTTCCTCCTAACCCCAACCTTAGGGATGATAGAAATTTAAGAAACAAAGGCCTAATAAGTGGTGTGAAGTCACTTAGTAAAGAAGAATTGAGTGCAGATTTATTAAACTTATCTCCGAACACAGATGTATGTCATCAACCTTGTTTATCTAAACAACAATTGAAAGCAGGTAATATTCTTACTGCAACTAATTTGAACTATATCTTCTTTTATGTACTGACATTGATAACAATTGGAATTAATAGTAAATTTCCATCTTGTACATTTAAAATAACATTGTTTGAAATACTTTCCAGCTTTTATATAGTAGAAATAAATGAAAATCATAATGGTAATCCAGAAGAAAACAGTTAACATTATTGCCTTCTACATACGCTTTTACAAATTAATTTGAATTTTTGTCCATACACTTAAATGCATTTTTACATGTTTATAATCACCGTATATATGCTATTTTGTGCCTTGCAGAGTGTATCTTTTAAATTAATAGTAACTATAGAAAATATTCATTTGAGGTAGAGAGAAATTTTTGGTTTCTTTTTAATGTTAGCTTCCTCTTCATAACCTTCTATTAATACAATAAAAACTTAGTAATAAGAGAAACTTGAAAGATTCTAATAATACTTTAATTTTTAATTTAAAACTAATACTTAAGAAATTAATGGCAGTACCATTGTTTTATCTTTTTTTTTTTACCAGAATAATCTGTTCTGTAGCTTGATATTTGATGGAATGTTGTATTAAATCTGACATAATTTAAAAATACATTCTACCTTTTCCCCTGTGGGGAAAATAATTATTGAAATCTTTAATATATGGACTTTTTTATATGTAATTGTATAAAAATTGACATATATACATGCTACTTATTTGACCCCTTTGGTACTAAAATTTCTTTTGTCATAATATTCAAAATGACATTTAGAAGAAGTAACAGGATATTTTGGTTGCTGCTTTTTCAGGGGTAACATGCTTTCAGTTTGCCCTTCGTATTACTACCACTTTAAATCCTTAGTATTTGTAGAGATAAGCCACTTAATGTTTTGAGTTTTGCCATAAAGAAATTGCAGCTGCCTTCAGGCATCAAATTAATAATGTTAATGAAATGATGTCAATTAAAATAATAAAAACTTACTTTAAAAGGGGAGGGCATAAAGGTAGTTAAACCAGAGATTCTCGTCCTTTCAAAACAATTTACTGATGTGAGCTGCAATGGGAAGAATGTACTATTTTTGGACGAAAACACACTTTGATCCATAATTCTTCATTTTCTATTATAAATAGATGCAAAGCATTCTTTTAATTTTTCCTTTTTTGAAAATACAATTGAATTGTGGTTAAAATATCACACATTTCTTAAATTCCTATTTTAGTAAATATATTTAGTTGCCTTTTGTCAAAAAGATAAAGCTTTTGCTAATGTGATATGTTTATATCTAAAATAATTATAGATACATGTTTCTAAATACTGTTTGAAAAGTTGAGTATTGATTTGGTTTCTGTGTAATTTAGGTACTAATTATGTACATAAAATGCTTATTATTTATGGCCAAATGCTAATTTTAAAACAATAAAATATTTACTGTGAGTGTCTTAAATAAAGCCTGTGATTCTTTGTTTTAAAGAAGCAACACCATTAGAAGAGAGCTATAAGGGAGAATCTGTACATTCCAGACTACCCATTCTACTTGAAAGCATCATATCTGATCTTGAAAAATCTCTTGGAACAGCTTTATCTTCAATACTAGAAACAGAAATGAAAATTGCTTTTGGAAACCTCTGGATGGAGGTGATTATTTCAACTCTCTTAGTTGACAAATTTCTTTTTCGTTGCTAAAGATTTATGACCTTATCTTAAGAAATAGGACATGTATATGTGTAAGCTTCATTGTGATAATTTATATCCCATTATATTTTTTCATATAGTTTCTAAATAACTTCTTGAAAACTAAATGGTGGACATTTCCTATAGATTAAGAACTATATTTTGTCATTTAATTTTTTTTTCAATGAGCAGGTATTTATTATGTATCTACTGGTGTCAAACACATTGCCCCCATGGAGCTTAAATTGAATTCAGAAAAACTTCTCTCATATTTAGTTTATTTGAGTTAAAATGTTTAGTATAGGGAATCCCCATTGCAATGTGTATTCAGAAAAAGAAGTGTATATTTTGGCTTATGTCATATAAATAATCAAAGTATATCAAAGTATAAATATCATATCAACAAGATATTTTGTATTTTCTAGATTCACATCTTTTCTGCAGATAGTAAAACATCACATTTGGCAATAGTGACCCTTTTAGTTTGGTTTATGTTTGTTTGCTGTTCATATGTATAGCTAGGAGGAACAGTCCCCCTCAGTTGTAGATTCTAATAACTTGTCAATATGATGTTTTTGCTGCTTGATTATATGATCAAGTCTTGAGCCAAGATGATGATGATCAAAAGATTCTAGGAGGGTTGACTTAAATTGGATATTTTGTAATTGAGTCTAGGAAAGTCATTGCATATGAATAATTCAAAAAAGGATGTGCTGACATCTTGTAGTGCTAAATGATGAATCTCCTTTATAAACATGCCTTTGCAAGAGTGTAGCAAGTGTTAGTGCTAGCTGATGTCTTTTTTCTGTATAGATTTTCCCACAGCTATGTGAAATAATTAGATTGATTTCCTCCTAGAATTGACTATGTTGGAAAGTAAATTGAATATCTTTCCTGATTAAAACTATGCTTCTTCTGATTAAAACAGTGCTTTCGTTTTGCACAGTTTCTGAAACTATAAGGATTAATACTAGTCTGAATTTTACAAAAACAATTTGCGGTGGAATTAGAATTTTAAGATCACAATTGGCTTTTAATAGAATATCTCTTAGTTTAAAAAGAATTCAACTAACTATATTTTTCCCAGAAATATATATAGATATTTTTAAGTAATTCCTAAGTACTTTTTAATAATAGGAATAATAAATAAATTAGTAGGTAGTAATTTTTTCTAAATACTTTTTTAGATGCTGTACTTGAAACCACCATGGACTCTAATTCATTTATTACAGTGCTTTAGAAAACATTGGTTGGCTGTATTTGGATTAGTTATGGAGAAGAACGTGCTTTTAACCATTGAGAGCCTATATGAAAATCTCTGTAAAGGTATGAATTTTTTATTTTGTCTTTAGCAATGTTGTGTTAAAGTCAGACTAGCAGATATTTTCCATGGAATGTGAAGATGAGTTAATAAGAAATTGGTCAATTATTTTTTAACCATTTACACCTCTGATTACTAAAGGGAGTTTGTGGAAGCTGAATGAATGAAGTTCATAGAGCTTATGACCATTAATGGTATCACCACCGTTGATATTCCTGGATATAGTGAATATTTAGTTTTTTATAATGTTTGAAAACTTTTAAAACCGTATTTTATTCAGGTATGAAAATAGAATTTAGACTTTTTTTTCATTTCTCACTGTGTTTAACACACAAACTTTGACCCCATTTCATGTACTAATTTTAGAAATAGTATATCAAAGTATGTATCTAAAATATATGGTTTAGGAAATAGAAAGTGTTTGTCTTTGGTATATAGTGAGTTCTAGAACCAGAAGACACTAGAGTCAACAACTTAGTTGGTGATTTTTAAGCCATGTTGCACAGAACCTTCTTGAAATGCCTCTGGAGCTGCCACAGATTGGAGATGGAAAGGCTAACTGGGAGCCTGGAAAGTTGGCGGGCCTTTAGCCCTCAACCCCAGCTTTAGCCATGCAGTTTTCTTTTATCAGTTTATATATGGAGAATCCATGTAGGTTTTGAAGAAAATGTTTCTCTGCTAAGAAAAAAAAGATGGGAAAAGCACTGATCAAATGTTACAAGAGCCCATGTTTTATAATCAGGTAAACTATCCCTAAGAGGTAAGTGATTTGTCCAAAGTCAAACTACTGGATTTTTCTTGCTATAACTTTAAAAAGCAAAATATGTGTAACAATTATTGGGATGTTCAGTTTGTTCTGGACTTTTTTTTAACTCCTCTAACATGATCTGTTCTGTTTATTATTTTCCTGTATTGGTTATATCCTGTCTGCTTTTGAAAAATAACTGTGAATATAGAGGACTATTAAATAACAACCTGAGTACTTGAGGATTTAAGCTAAGTTTAAAGGCACAAGAGCCAGGTAGTGAAGAATAAGATAATTTCATCATAAAACATATGCAAACAATTAATATAAAACTTGATTTAACACTAATCCTCCTGGAAGCTAAAACAAAACACAAACAAATATATTCTGTGGGAGGTATACCATGGCTATCTTTCCCTTGAAGTGTAACCTTTTGGGAAATGTTTTATATCTTTGGAAATTACTTCAGGGGATTTAAAGTACCTGGTCCAATGCCTTATGACTTTTAAAAGTTACCAAGTTTTTAAAAATCTTTATTTTGAGAGAGAAAGCATGGGCGGGGCAGAGAGAGAGAGAGAGAGAGAGAGAGAGCGAGAGAGAGAGAATGAGAATGAATCCCAAGCAGGCTCTACGCTGTCAGCACAAAGCCTGATGTGGGGCTTGAACTCACGAATCCTGAGATCATGACCCTGAGATCACTACCTGAGCTGAAATCAAGAGCCAGATGCTTAACTGACTGAGCCAGCCAGGCACCCCTAAAAGTTACCAATTTTTAAAAGACATTTTAAAAATTTAAAGATAATTCTTTAACTATAGAAGATATTTATAGGTCGTATTATTATATAAGAGAAGAGACAGGGAATGACTCCTTGGACATGCCTTTAAACCAGTTTTTATAAAACATAGAAATGTCTTTCATATCTTAAGTAGAAGCATAATTTAGTTCTATCAAAAGAGAAAGCCCATAATTCATGTATGATCTTGAATAAGATTTAGTTTAAAGAATGGCATATTTAGTTGCCATTTTTCTCTTTTTCCAGGGGTGGGCAGTGTTTGTCTTTTGCACACAGCTTAGAGGTAGTAGGTAATAGGAGAGAATGAAGAGATGATGGCTGTTCCTCTTGCTAAAAAGTCTTTTTTGGAATCATTGTGTGCATAATTTATTGATCCTTGGTCTAGAAGAATCTAATGCCTAATGTGTACTGACTTGTGAAGAATATATAATAGAACTATAAAAGTGCCTTCTGCTCTAAAATAATTTTAAGAAAAGTCACAGTTTATGATTTTGTTTACTGTCTTTTAATAGTATACTCAGCTGTTAAATTATGATTGTGCTTAACTTCAGTAATCCCAAAGAATGTATCCTTAGATCAATTCATAGAAAATTGTGTGGAAAATGACTAGTAGCATTTCCTGATTTTGTTATCCATATTAACTTTAGTCAAAATGATTATTGACCTTACATAAGCATTAAAGTATTTCAACCATGTAGACTTCTTTTTATGTTGTGTCTAGATACTGAATTTATCATTGTTATTTCCCTTCAGCACATTATCTTAGTAAAGACTTTTTGTGAGACAGAAATCAAATGATTAATTCAAGGCTACAAGCCTAACTGAACATTGACTGACTTGGAGAAGCACCCTTGAAAGAAATTGTGCCCAGTTTCTTTTCCTCAGGAGATTTACTAGGTTCATCAAATCTATATTCTGTCCTTTGTGTAGCATTTCTATCTGTCTTTTCCCACAGGAATTTAAACTAGTCATTGACTTTTTTTTTTTTTTTTTTTAATTTTTTTTTTTTTCAACGTTTTTTATTTATTTTTGGGACAGAGAGAGACAGAGCATGAACGGGGGAGGGGCAGAGAGAGAGGGAGACACAGAATCGGAAACAGGCTCCAGGCTCCGAGCCATCAGCCCAGAGCCTGACGCGGGGCTCGAACTCACGGACCGCGAGATCGTGACCTGGCTGAAGTCGGACGCTTAACCGACTGCGCCACCCAGGCGCCCCAAGTCATTGACTTTAAAAATAACTAAGTGTTTTGTAAGGAAATATACATGTTTGTTTTATTTGATAAAGGGGAAGCCAGAAGCCTGGCTATAGCCATCACATTAGATTAGAACTTCTGAATATTGTATAATTAATTAATTAAATCTACTTTTGATTTTTATTTGATTTTTCAGTAATTTCCAAGAAAATACTTGTTTTTGTTTTTGTTTTTTATATTAATTAATTTATTTTTATTTAAATGTTTATTTTTTTATTAAAAGTATTTTTTAATGTTTATTTTTGAGAGAGAGAGAGAGACGGGGTGCAAGTGGGGGAGAGGCAGAAAGAGAGGGAGACACAGAATCTGAAGCAGGCTCCAGGCTCTGAGCTGTCAGCATAGAGCCTGACACCGGGGCTTAAAGTCAGGAACTGCTCGAACATGACCTGGGCCAAAGTTGGACACTTAACCAACTGAGCCACCCAGGCACCCCTTAAATGTGTGTTTGCCTATTTATTTAGAGAGAGAGTGGGCGAGCACACATGCGTGTGAGTAAAGGAGAGGCAGAGAGGGACAGGAAGAGAGAATCCCAAGCAGGCTCCACGCTGTCAACAAGGAGCCCCACACAGGGCTCAGTCCCATGAACCATGAGATCATGACCTGAGCCGAAATCAAGAGTCAGATGCTTAACTGACTGAGCCACCCAAGCACCACTCTAAGCAAATACTTATATAAGTGATACAGAGGAACTATTTACTTTTTTAAACTCATGGTACCAGTGAAAAACCATGCTGGTGTTTCAGAATATAAACCATGCTGGTCTCTCAAGTTTCTCTGAAACTGAGAACCTTAAAAGGAAACAAAACAAATACGTTGTAGCATGGTTATTTTAAATGCCTTTGAAAAGCGTGTGTGTGTGTGTGTGTGTGTGTGTGTGTGTGTGTGTGTGTGTGTGTATACACACACACACATATATACACATATATGTACATATATATACATACATATATAAAATATATGGCACATGTATAATATATATATATATATATATATATATATATATATATATATATATATATATATATAATATGGCACATATATATGGCACTCTACCCTAATAATGGAAAGAATTTTTCAGTTCTGGGCTTTGATGATGTTAGAAATTTGCTTAACTTCATTGCTCATAACTTTTAAAATCTTTGAAATTATTGTCACCACCTCTGAGAACTTAATGTAAGTAATTTTAGTTGAGAGAAAATTGTTATACCTTTAAATTATTTCTTGTAGATTAACTCACATTGCTAATTTATAAGGAAAAAAATACTGCTGGCTTATCTTGCCCACAGCTGTTACTCAGATTATTTATATTTTTGCTAAAGTTGTGTTGAGCGAAGAGAGAAAATGTTATTTTCAATAAATCTAGTGTTACATTTGATGTAATGGAATTTGAAGTTAAATCTCTATGTGATTAACTGAGTTGGTTATGAGAGGGACTGCATGTAACTTACCTGCTTACCCGAAAATGTGACTCTTCTGATGCCTACATAGCAATCTGTATATGAAACAACCTCAGTTTTGAAAATCTGTAGTTTGGGGCGCCTGGGTGGCTTGGTCGGTTAAGCGTCCGACTTCGGCTCAGGTCATGATCTCACGGTCCATGAGTTCGAGCCCCGTGTCGGGCTCTGTGCTGACGGCTCAGAGCCTGGAGCCTGCTTCCGATTCTGTGTCTCCCTCTCTCTCTGACCCTCCCCCATTCATGCTCTGTCTCTCTCTGTCTCAAAAATAAATAAACGTTTAAAAAATTAAAAAAAAAAAAAAAGAAAATCTGTAGTTTAACTTGTTTGGTAATTATCTCTCTTTTCTGAAAAGTATAATGTTCTTTCACTTTAAAGTTTACTATGTTGAGGGTTCTCCTGGAATCTGAATCCAGAATACTTGGATCAACTCCAAGAACTTTGTCTTTAGCTAAATTTAATTCTAATGCTTTTTACACCCAAGAAATAAATTAGGAGTAAGGTATAGGTGTAAATGCATACTTTCTTAAATTTCATAATTAACTTTAGATTGGCTTTCCAAACACATTTTTATATTGTATACTCATTCTTACATATGTTTTCCTTCTTAATTTTTGTTACCAGCTAACAAGGCAGTGGATTTTACAACAGTGAAATTTCTGCTTCAGGATTCTAAAAGTTTGTTACATGCTTTCAGTACAAGGTCAAATTATGATGGTATTCTTCCACAGGCCTTTGCTCAAGTTAACAAACTGCTCCAGACATTTGCAGAGGTAAGTTACCTTTGGAATGCCATTTAGAGGAGCTAATTACATGTGTTCTAAAAATGTATTAGCAGATAACAGAGATAAAGGATATTTTAATTGTAACTTACTTGAACACACTAAGGGATTAAGTATATCTTAAGTGAATTGAAGGAAAGTAAGCAATTTTTATTACAAGTTATAAAACACATCCTCTTATGTGTGTATGTGTTTTGTACATCACCAGTAAGGAAAGAACATACTTGCTTAAGAGAATATCTCATGAAGTAAAAGAAGCATCTTTTTAATAAACTAATAAGAAATATGTGATAATTCCTATGGAAAGAATTGACTTAAGGGGTGAAATTATCTTTTGGGTTAAGATGACCAAAATATTGGTAATTGTATTTTTCCATGGCAAATGTGACTTTGAGAATTATTGGTAGGAAAGAATGGACCTGTGAATTTAGGGGATTGCAGCTTGATCTGTGACTGGAGTTGTGTAGGGAAAAATACGTTATCCTTTCCCATCACAGAACTGAGCCCTAAACCCTGTCTTTAGTGAAACAAACATAGTGAACAAGATGGAACGTTCAGGATACTCATAGGCTTATCAGTCTTTGAATTAAGATTATTGAAAATTTTAAAAAATAGGATTGATTGAAATAAAAGTAATAATGAATGTCAAGTTTTAAGTTCCTTTCATCAATTGGAAACCTAGAGATGGGAGTTACCATGAAAATGTGGTATTAAAATTTAGTGCTGTTTATCAGATAATGGTATGCCTACTATATGTTGCCCACTGAGTGTTTAAAAATATTGAATTGTTATTTATTCCTGGATCCTGATTTTCCAGTTGCTACATTAGCAAGAGATTCATGAAGGCCACTGGTGAAGAATCTATATCCTCATTAGTGCTTTTCCCTTAACACCTGACATTAATGTGATTGCTGGAAACAACCTGTGATGTTTCCACAATGAGAGCTCTGAAGCATTTCTCCTTTATTTTCATGTTTAGAAACAGTTCACTGTCTGAGTCAGCCAGGAGCTTTGTGATTTAGCTTGGGCTTTTAAAATATACTTTCAGGGGCACCTGGTGGGCTCTGTCTGTGGAGTATGCAACTCTTGATCTTGAGGTCATGAGCTCGAGCCCCACATTGGGGGTAGAGATTACTTTAAAATAAAATTAAACATTTAAAGTAAAATACACTTATGGTAGGAGTTGTTTTGTAGAGTGCATTAGATTTATTTGGTATATGACCTAAATACTTAGTCCTGTCTCAGTAACTTGAGCAACAAATAGATTACCTCCAGGGATAGGGTATCTGAATACAGTAACTGTAAAATAATAATAACAACAACAAAAATTGAAAAAATAAATAATCCCCCCAAACTTTATTTACCAAATGTAGAAAATCAGGAAAATAGGGATATTCATTTGTTTGCTTCTGAGAAGGCTTGTGAGAAAACAAAATGGAAAGTTAACCAATTATTTTCGAGATTTTTATATAAATGAGGTGGAACAGGAAAAGGAGACATACATTTTTCTTTTTTCTTTTTTAAGTTTATTTATTTATTTAGGTAATCTCTGCATGCAACATGTGCTTGAACTCACAACCCCGAAATAAAGAGTCACACCCTCTTCTGACTGAGCCAGCCTGGTGCCCCTACAGTATTCTTTTATAAGCCTTCCAACCATCAAAAAACAAACAAATAAATAAGGCTTGCTCTGCCAGGATGTTAGAATCATGAAAGTCAGTCTTCTTAAACTTTAGACCTACATGCCTCAGGATCCCCATCCTGGCTAGTTATGTCTTTAACCTCTGGTTATTTAACCCCTCTGAGCTTAATTTCTTCTTTTGTAAAATGAATATAATAATCTGTGTCTCAGAACTGTCACGAGAATTAAATATACATTGATACTTGTAAAGCACTTAGTGCCTCACACAGAGTGAATGCTATGTAGGTGTTTGATAAAGGAATCCATCTACATACTTGCATACGTGACTATTTGAGAACTGAGGAAAAGAGGCAGCATGTGATGATTTAAGAAACATATCTCAGAACAAAATATGTCTTTCATTCATGTATATGTTATAGTTCATGATTCATGTAAACAGGCAAAACCAGAAAGAATAACTTTTTCTTTTTGTCTTCCTGCACCCAAAGATAGAAAAGGGTAACATTTACTTTTATTTTGGAGAGAGATCATAACCTCATTCAGAGTCAGACTGCTGAAGGTCAAGTCCTGTTTGTGAGTCTTACCAGCTGTATGACCTTGCATGAGTTACTTACCCTTTCTATGTCTCAGTTATAAAATATGGATAATCATAGTATCTGTTTGATAGGGTAGTTGTGATGATTTTTGTTTTTTTTTTTTTTTTAATTTTTTTTTTTTCAACGTTTTTTATTTATTTTTGGGACAGAGAGAGACAGAGCATGAACGGGGGAGGGGCAGAGAGAGAGGGAGACACAGAATCGGAAGCAGGCTCCAGGCTCCGAGCCATCAGCCCAGAGCCCGACGCGGGGCTCGAACTCACGGACCGCGAGATCGTGACCTGGCTGAAGTCGGACGCTTAACCGACTGCGCCACCCAGGCGCCCCTGATTTTTGTTTTTAACGTTTATTTATTTTTGAGACAGAGAGAGACAGAGTATGAATGGGGGAGGGGCAGAGAGAGAGGGAGACACAGAATCGGAAGCAGGCTCCAGGCTCTGAGCCATCAGCCCAGAGCCCGACGCGGGGCTCGAACTCACGGACCGCGAGATCGTGACCTGAGCTGAAGTCGGACGCCCAACCGACTGAGCCACTCAGGCGCCCCTAGTTGTGATGATTAAAAGAGCTAATAGATGCAGAGTTCTGGGATGCCTGGCTGACTCAGTCAGTGGAGCATGCGACTCTTGGGGTTGTAAGCTCAAGCCCCACGTTGGGTAGAGAGATTATTTTAAAAAAATAAAATCTTTGAAATAATAGATACAGGGGCACCTGGGTGGCTCAGACACTTAGGCACCTGACTCTTGATTTCGGCTCAGGTCATGATCTCATAGTTCATGAGATCAGTCCCCGCATCAGGCTCTGTGCTGACAGTGCTGGAGCCTGCTTGGGATTCTCTCTCCCCCTCTCTCTGCCCCTCCCCTACTCTCTCTCAAAATAAATAAATAGACATTTTTAAAAAATGACTGGGTGGCTCAGTCATTCAGCCTCTGACTTCCGCTCAGGTCATGATCTCACAGTTGGTGAGTTTAAGTCCCACATTGGATGAGCACAAGCTTTGGGTGAGCTTGTGCCCTGCTTTAGGTGAGCTCAGGAGGGGTGGAGAGAGAGGGAGAGAGAGAATCCCACGCAGGCCCCACTCTGTCAACATGGGAGCCCAAACCCACAAACTGTGAGCTCATGACCTGAGCCGAAATCAGGAGTCAGATGCTTAACCCACTGAGCCACCCAGGCACACCTCCCCCAAGGTGATATTTAAAAAAAATTATTTGAATCAATAGTATAGCACTTTATTCTGCTCAGTATCATTATTTATAAATATTTAAAATATTCTTAGGGGCACCTGGGTGGCCCAGTTGGTTCAGTATCTGACTCTTGATTTCAGCTCAGGTCATGATCTCACAGTCAGGAGATCCAGCCCCTCATAGGGCTCCACTCTCAGTGCTGTTTGGGATTCTCTCTAGCCATCTCCTTCTGCCCCTTCCCCTGCTCTGCTCGTGTGTGTGTGTGTGTGTGTGTGTGTGTGTGTGTGTGTGTGTGTGTGTACTCTAAAATAAAATAAAATATGCTTAAATATTTTTCATTGTCCATGCTATTTACTGCACTACCTCTTTCTGTCAACCACCAAACTTCTTAAAGAGCAATCTATAACCATGGTTTCCATTTCTTCACTCACTTCTTCCTTAATCCTTCACAAGTAGAATTTTACCTCCACACTCTGGTAAGTGAATTAGGTTATCATTTCCTTCTTAATGATCAAATGCACCCTTTTCTCACTCTTTCTTACTCTTTCTCATTTCTCAACCTTTCTTCAGCACTTGATGTTGTCTACCCTTTCTTTCCTGAAACTTCTCTCTTTTGGCGTTTATTGCTATTGAATACTTCTGACTCTTCCCCTATCTCGTTGATCTCTTTTTTTCTTTTTGCTAATTCCCTCCCTCCTTCAATTCGTCTACCCTTGTCCTTCTTTTTTGCTATATTCTCTCGTAACAATCTCGTCTACTTCAGAGGTTTGTCTCCCTTGAGAACAGTTCCCAACTGTGTCTTGTAGGCTGCAGATCTGCATATCCAATTACCTGCTAGCTATCTCTACCTAAATGTCTTTTTATTCTTCACAGACAACATTCTGAACACAAACTTGTAGTCTGTTTCTCCTCTTTTCTGTAACCAGCCCTTCTTGGCTTTACCTCAGGTGGCCATAAAAATCCAGAAATACAGATAAATATACATTAAATGGCTTACTGCTATTGCACTATGTGGCATGTTCAGTGTGTTTTCCTTCATCAGCAAGACATAGTTTAATGTACTGTTTAAAACTGCAGTTTTAATGTGGCACATTAAAATAGCATTTTCATCACTTCTTGCACATGTATCTGTGATGTGTTGATGTGTTTATATGTTTGACTTTTACTGAATAAAACTGTGTCTTTATATTCTTTGGAGAAATAATAATCAAGGGGGTTTGATCTATTTCTACTTTATGGACACTTTATATTTCTATTATTTGTACCATTATTCTTCTACGCATCCAGATTCAAAAAATCTTAGAGTCTCCCTGTTCCCTGAATCTAGACTTTAGCCAAGTCTATCTAACTTTGCTTATAGCATTACTTACCCCAATTTGAGAAGTCCAGGACAAGAATGCTAAGAGAATTGTCAGCTCTTAAAATTCTGTGAAACATTGCAAATTTCCATAAGTGTCATCTCCATTCCGCCTACACAGGAGCCAACGTCCCCAAACCATCCATTCCTAGAACAGAAGTGAGACCTTGATGCCATATTCATCTCCGCCAACACCAGACATGTGGCCAGATTTCACAGGGGTGACCCGTGAATATACTGCCATCTTAGAAGCTGTGAGACCAGAGCAGACACAGGTGTTAAGTGGGAGCTGGCCTCACATTCCTTCAGACTAATCTGTACCTGAGCGACAGCTACAGTCTGATACTGGTGACAGCCATTAGCAGGACTGTCATACCCTGGAGCCTTGTTTTGAGCTTCCCTGTTATACTCCCAAGGCTTTCTCTAGGGACTGCATTGGGTGGAGGAGTTGTAAAGGTGGGGGAGGGGGAATGCAGAGGCCCTGTAGACTGGAACAGTGGAATGCATGCCTAGGGCATACAGCCAGCAGTCTCCTTTCCTGGAGGCTCTAGTGGAAGCCGCAGTATTTTTTTTGTTTGTTTGTTTAAATTTTAGTTAGTTCACATACAGTGCAATATTGGTTTCAGAAGTAGAATTCAGTGATTGATCACTTATAACCTATAACACCCAGTGCTCATATAACACCCAAGTACCCTCCTTAGTACCCATCACTCATCTAGCCCATCTCCCCACCTACCTCCCCTCCATCAACCCTTAGTTTGTTCTCTATCGTTAAGAGCCTCCTGTGGTTTGTTTTTCTCTCTCCTCTTTCCACCCCCACTCCACCCCAGTCTTCCCCCATATTCATCTGTTCTGTTTCTTAAATTCTACATATGAGTGAAATAACATGTTTGTCTTTCTCTGATTGAGTTATTTTGCTTAGCTTAATACATTCTAGCTCTTTCTGGTCAAGTCTTTAAAAATGTTTCTTGCATGGGGGACCTGGGTGACTCAGTCACTTGAGTGTCCAACTCTTTGATTTCAGCTTAGGTCATGCTCCCAGGGTCGTGGGATTAAGCCTCACATCCAGCTCTGCGCTGAGCATGGAGCCTGCTTAAAATTCTCTTTCTCTCTCCCTTTGTCCCTCTCCCCCACTCGTGCTCTCTCTCTCTCTCTAAAATGAAAATAAATATTTCTTGCAAAAGTTTTTCTTTTTCTTTTACTGCCTTTTCCTACTTAATTCAAGTTCTTAGGACTCCTCTTCTGGATCATTTTAGTAGCCTTCTGACCAGTCTTCATGCCTCTACTTTCTTATGTTCCCGTTTGTCTTAGAGTACAGTCCTGAATCTGTCACTTCCTAAGTTAGAAACCAGTGGTTTCTTCAGTGGCATAAGATTTACATTCCATTCTGATTTTTTTTTTTTTTTTAGTAATAGCCCTTTGCAATCACATTCTTGTTAATGGATTGTAAGGTGCTTGGAGGCTTGATTACACATGTTTATTGTATCCTAGGTGTTCTCTGTCTAGTTTAATGCCATACATGTAAAAGTGTTCAAACAGTATTCTTAAGTTGATATTAGCATGTTAGCTAAGAAACGTCACTATAGGGGCGCCTGGATGGCTTAGTTGGTTAAGCGTCTGACTTTGGCTCAGGTTATGATCTCATGGTTGGTGGGTTCGAGCCCCAGATAAGGCTTGCTGCTGACAGCTCAGAGCCTGGAGCCTGCTTCAGATTCTGTGTCTCCCCCTCTCTCTGCCCTTCCCCCACTCACACTCTGTCTCTCAAAAACGAATAAACGTTTAAAAAAATTAAAAAGAGATGTCACTGTAGTAAACACATTGGAAATATTGTTTGATATAAGTGGAAAAGGAAAATATTTTTTCTAGCTCTGATGCCTTTCTGGGAACATCGTGTACACAGTCAAGGACAAAGAATAGTCAGCATTTCTCGGAAAGCTAGAACAATGTAAGCACAATTGACATTCTGTTTCTCTCATTTACTGATGAAGAACTAGCTGAAATTTATTAATTCTTATTTCCCCAGGTCAAGGCAAAACTTAAGCAAAATCCTTCAGAAACTACAGTGGGTAAAAAGCAAGAAGATACCTCGTTAATGAAATCTAATAACCAAGAAGTCACCATTTTCTCAGGTTCTCATCTTCCCCAGCCCAACAGGCATCAAAAAATCTGGTCTACCCTAGAGAATGTTTGGACAACATTATATCAGAACAGGTACTAAATTTCTAAGAATTTTTGAATTCTAGGGTTTTCCATCATTGCTGTTATTCATTGGACAGTTAGTGTTTGGGTTGTGAGTTGAATGCATTAGATTACCTTACTGAGAGACTTTTACCAACTCGGTGCTTTAGAAACAGTGATGCTTAAATAGGGATGCAATCAGATTCACCTGGAGAGTTTTAAAAATATATATGCCTAGGCTCTGTCCCTAGAAGTTCTGATTCGGTCTGCTAAGACTGAGCTGACACTGCAATAGTGCATAAAAAAAAAAAAAAAAAAAATCTCTCCAGGTGATTCAGATGTGAACTCTTGATGAGAGGCATTTCCCATGTATGTCAAAAACCAGTGAAGGCCACCTAGATTGGCTGAACAAATTAGCAGGATACAAAGCCTTAGTAAAATTTATTAAAAAAAAATTTTTTTTTAACATTTATGCATTTTTTGAGAATGAGAGAGACAGAGCATGAGCAGGGAAGGGGCAGAGAGAGAGGGAGACACAGAATCAGAAGCAGGTTCCTGGCTCAGAGCAGTCAGCACAGAGCCTAACATGGGGCTCAAACGCATGGATCATGAGATCATGACCTGAGCTCAAGTTGGACGCTTAACCGACTGAGCCACTCAGGCGCCCCTAAAGCCTTAGTAAAATTTAAAATAACCTAAGAAAATGTCATTTTGGATTAGGGAAAATTCATATAAGGCATTTTGAAAAGGAAGATAAATATTTTTATTCAAAAGGAAAAAATGCAGGGCGCCGGGGTGGCTCAGTCAGTTGAGTGTCCCAACTTTTCAGCTCAGGTCATGATCTCACAGTTTGTGAGTTCGAGCCCCACGGAGGGCTTGCTGCTGTCAGCTCAGAGTCCACTTCAGATCCTCTGTCCCACTCTCTCTCTCTGCCTCTCCCCTACTCACACGTGTGCTCTCTCTCTGTCTCAAAATTAAAATAAACATTTTTTTAAAGAAAGGAAGAAATGCTTTTATTCCTTTGATACACATGAAATACTATGTTCCTGGTAAAATGAAAAGATAGAGACCAGTTGTGAGTAGGTCTTTAAATACTGCTGGAGTAACTTAAAAAATAATTTAAAACAACTGATTTTAAAGTAGGCCAACAGTCTCTCCCATACTTTCTCCCAAACCCATAACCTTTATATAATTTTATACATATTATATAATTTGCCAGTCATACTGTATGCGGTTTAGTGTGATTTTGGTTCAAGGGTCCAGTGCGACTGTTATTTTAGATTAATACCATCTGTCCTAGCAGCAAAGGAATAGGAGCACTCTTCTTAACCATCTATTCTCTATTTACAACACTGTAGATTGAGGGCCCATTTTTAGCCCTTGGAATTTTGTATTTTCTTATAAAGCAAAGGTTTTGTGTGTTTGTTTTGTCCAGTTTTAGCGTATTTGTAATGTTTTGGCTAATCAGAGATTCTTGTTAGCTGAAAGTTACCATATATGCTAGGCAGAAATTATCACTTTCAAAATAAAATAGATTAAAGCCATTTGTAAGATGCTTTAATCTTCTCTTCATTTAGAAAATATTTGAATACTGCAGCGCCTGTGTGGCTCAGTTGGTTGAGCATCCGATTTTGGCTCAGGTCACGATCCCAGGGTCAAGGGATCAAGCCCCGTGTTGGCCTCTGCCCTGAGCGTGGAGCCTGCTTGAAATTCTCTTCTCCTTCTCCCTTTGCCCCTCACCCCTGCTCACACACTCTCTCTCTAAAAAAACAAAACAAAACAAAACAATTGAATACTTTTTTGCCTTGGAGTTGACCTATAATATATATACGTTTGTGGTGGATGTTAGAATTCTGGGTAATTTCTGTGTAATAGACTTTACTTTGTAGTATTTCAGTACATGAAAAATGCTTATATTGCTTTATCAGCGCATGGTTATTAAAGCCCACTTCATTGCTTCTCATGCCTGATTGTGTACCAGAGTCACTGTATAATTTTCCAATATATTCATGCTTGAGCCTTTCATGTAGAGATGCTCATTTGAAGGTCTGGTAGGCCCTATGTATTTTATGCTTTGAAATACTTTTTCTTTTGGAAAGGTAAAACTGTACTTATTAACAATTGCATTTCTTTAGATTTTCTAAGTTTTCCCTTTTGCAGACCCGTCACCTTTTTTATATATCACTTCTGTGAATGTGGAAAAACAATTTTTTGGTTCTTCAATGCATTAAATATATAATCACCATGTGACCCAGCAGTTCCATTCACAGAGCTATACCCAAATGAACTGAACACAAGGGTTCAAACAAAAACTTACATATGAATGTTCACAACCATTTGCAATAGCCAAAGTGGAAACAGTCCAATGCCCATCAACAGATGAATGGATAAACAGACTGTGGCCTATCATAAAATGTTTGTATCTATAAAATGGAATCTTTCTCAGTCATAATAATGTATCGACACCCATTATGACGTGAATGCATATTGAAAACATGCTAATTGAAGGAAGCCAGACACAAAGGTCACATGGTATATAATTCCATTTATTTGAAATATCCATAGTAGGTAAATCTGTAGAGATAGAAAATGGATTAGTGGTTACCAGGAACTGGGGGGAGGGAGGAATGATGAATGACTGCTTAATGAATACAGGATTTCCTTCTGGAGTGATGAAAATAGTCTTGATTAGTTAGTGGTGACAGTTGCAGACAGTGTGAACTACCAAATGCCACTGAATTTGGAACACTTTAGAATTGTTAAAATGGTAATTTTATGTTTATTTTACCACAATTTTTTTTTAAATTTTATTTATTTTGAGAGAGAGAGAGAATGTGAGCAGGGGTGGGGCAGAGTGACAGGGGGAGAGGGAATCCCAAGCAGGCTGCATGCTGTCAGCACAGAGCCTGATGTGGAGCTTGATCCCACAAACTGTGAGATCATGATCTGAGCCGAAATCAAGAGTCAGACATTTAACCAACCGAGCCACCCAGGCACCCCTATTTTACCACAATTATTTTAAAAAGGGCTTTGGAAAGTACTGTGAAGTAGGGGAGAAACTTCCTTGAATGCTACTACCTAAAGGTGACCCAGTAGTTAACATTGTTACTGTTATGTACACCCAGCTTTGTTTTTAGGCATGTATATTAGTTTCCTGGGGCTGCCATAGCAAATTACCACAAGCTAGATGGTTTACAATCATAGAAATTTATTCACTCACAGTTCTGGAGGCTGTAAAGTCTGAAATCCAGGTGTCTGTAGGCTCTATTCTATTGGGAAGTTTGACTAAGATCTTAAATAAGGTCACATTCTGAGGTTCTGGGTGAACATGAATTTGGGGGGCATGCTGTTCAACCCAGTACAGCATATGTTTTGACTTTTTATATGGTGGTTGTTATGTTATATAAATAAATTTTGTATACCTTTATGTTTCTAATTTATAGATGGCGTATTATTTTAATTGTTCTTTGTTATTTCGTCAGGTGGCTAATTCACTATTTACTTAGCACTTTTTATATTGCTGAACATTTACATGGTTACTAATTGTTTACCAAATGCAAAATTATTATTAATATGTGATAGATTTCTAAAATTGGAATGATCAGAGTAAAGTATATTAACATTTATAACTTCTAGTTTCAGCAAACAGGTAAATCTGATGTCTTTTCTTTTCTGCATCCTTATGTACTGGAGCACTGACAATACTTATGTACTGACCTGAATGTAGATCAGTAGTATTACTTCCAGGGATGCCTGGGTGGCTCAGTCGATTAAGCATCTGACTTCGACTCAGGTCATGATCTCCTGGTTCTCAGATTCGAGCCCCTCATCGGGCTCTGCACTGACAGCTCAGAGCCTGCAGCCTGCTTCAGATTCTGTTGTGTGTGTCTCTGTCTGCCTCTCTCTCTCTCTTAAAAAATAAACAAGTAAATGTTTAAAAAAATACCATTACTTGCATGTCTTATGGTCTTTTGATATGAAACATTATTCCCATAGCTTTTACAGTATTACTTTAGATTAGACGCATATAGTCATTGACCTAGATCCTCTGCATGAATGGTAGCCTGTACATTCACAAGTCACTGTCTTTTTTTTCTGATTTAAATAAATCAGGATAATGAGAGAGGAGTTATAAATATTACCTTATTTTATATATTATAAATGGAAATGCTTGAATTACAATAAATAGTGCATATTTAAAAAATTAAATAAATAAATAATGCATATGTACTTATGAGTATCTTTTTTTTCCACTCTATTTTAGCATGGATGTATTTCAAAGATTGGGCTCAAATGCAGCTTTGACTTCTTCAAAAATAGCATCATTTGAGGAAGCATTTGTATATCTTCAAAAGTTAATGGCAGCTGTGAAGGATATTCTTGAAGGAATTCAGAGGTAACCACTAATTAATTTTGAAGTTTCATTTATTTTCTCTTTCTTCTAAGTTGACTAGCTTTTGCAGAGGTGCTGGGAGCCTTTCAGCAAGATTTATAAGCTAATGACCTTTAGATTTCACTTTTCCCTCTCCTTTGCAAAGAATCCTCTATTTGTAGTTTGGACCACAAGAATGTTTCTAGTTTTTTCCTTTCTAGAAAAAACATACCAGGTTTGAAGCTTCGTAAAGAACTTTATTTTCATTATGGTGCAGCTGTAGCTGTGAAAACAGTGCCTGGTGTATAATGGGCACTCAGTAATTACTTGTTGAAAAATAATGCTTAGGTAATTATCACTGCCCTTTAAATACAAATATATGTTAGTATTTTTTTTTCTTAATTTTTTTTTTTTTTACCATTTATTTATTTTTGAGACAGAGAGAGACAGAGCATGAACGGGGGAGGGGCAGAGAGAGAGGGAGACACAGAATCGGAAGCAGGCTCCAGGCTCCGAGCCATCAGCCCAGAGCCCGACGCGGGGCTCGAACTCACGGACCGCGAGATCGTGACCTGAGCTGAAGTCGGACGCTCAACCGACTGAGCCACCCAGGCGCCCCTATATTTTAATACAGTCTCACAGTACCACCAAATGAAGAAGTTTGAGATGCAACATAATGATGCTTTGAGACTTATATTTATGTGATTATTTTAAATATTTTTGAAGCATATAGAAAACATAGTGCCAGAAAGCTGTAGAATGGACTTTAGCATAAAGTCAGATGTTTTCTTTTGCGGCAAGAAAGGAGAATACAAAGCTTAATCCTGCAATTATTTTGATATGTACCAAAATTGCTTGACCTGAGTTCAACATGCAGCTTGCTAACAGAAGACTACTCTTCTTTATAGATTAAAAAACAAAACCAAAAACTCAAAACTGATTTGATTTGATATTATGTCCAAATTTTAAAAACTTGGTATTTTTCAAAACAACAGTAGTTTTTGAGTTTTTTTTCTTTTCTCTTAAGGGTTTTTGGAAACTTCATCTCATTGTTAATGCACAGAGCATTTGTACCACTTTTTGGATCACAGTTGGCTAAATGATTCTGAGAATAGCTTTTTGGGGGGCACCTGGGTGGCTCTGTCAGTTAAGTGTCTGACTCTTGGTTTATGTTCAGGTCATGATCTCACAATTCTCTGCACTGACAGTGTGGAGCTTGCTTGGGATGCGCTCTCTCTCTCTTTCCCAAAAATAAATAAATAAACTTAAAAAAAAAAAGAATAGCTTTTTGGTACTCTTAAGTTACTAATGGATTGAAGAGGTGGAAGATCCCAAGGGCAAGTTAAATATTATCTCTAAGTGCAAATAGTACCCCCCCCCCCTTTTTTAATGTAAAGCAATACTAAATAAGAGTAGCTTTATGAGGGGAAATACTCAATTTTTATTTTAGCTATGCAAAAGCTATTTCACATTCTAGGTTGCACAAAAGCCATTCTTGACACTACTTTTTTCTACAGAAAGTAGGGATAGCAATCTATATTCAATTACTCAAAAAATGTTTATCAAGCACCGGTTATCCTTGACATCATATCAGGCTCTGGGGCATCAAGGATGAATTCCGTGCGATCTCTGACTCCAAAGAGCTCGTGGAAATCACGCAGTCATGTTACAAAAGAAAATTAACAGGAGCGCCTGGGTAGTGTAGTCAGTTAAGTATCTGACTCTTGGTCTGGGCTCAGGTCATGATCCACGGTTTCATGAGTCTGAGCCCTGCATCAGGGTCCGTGCTGGCAGCTCAGAACTTGCTTGGGATTCTCTCTCCCCCTCTCTCTGTCCCTTGTCCCTGTCAGCTTGTGCTGTCTCTCTCTCAAAAAAAAAAAAAAAAAAAAAAAAAAAATTACAATAGAGTTGTTAATATTCTAATAGGAAAATAAGCAATGAGGAAGGAAGGGTTTGGCAGTAGATGACGTCGTAGGGGAATGTCTTGTGGGCCATTCAGAGCTGTGTCTGCTTTGTCCCATAGGCTACATGTTTAGATCTGTTAATTATGTGCCCAGACAGAAAGGTTTCTAATCCGAAAGCTTTGGAAATATTGTATACTACACTACTCTCTTGCAAAAACCAATCTGTATCCATTTACATATTGATGGGTTTTATAAACCTTTGCTATAGAGAAACCTTTTTAATTTTAGGTGCTTTAAACATACAGAATCTCTCTACAGAGCTTCTGATGTGATTGGTTTAAATATGTGCCCAGCTATCAGGAGTTTAAAATTTTCTCCAGGTGATTGTAATATGTAGCCAAAGTTGAGAAGCACTAGTTAACTTTCTTAACCCGAGGTTCTCAACAGGTACTGGCAGAATCAGCATCCTCATCACCACCTGGAACTTGTTATAAATGCAAATTCTCAAACCTTGCCAGACCCTACCAAGTGCAAAACTGTGGGGGGTGGGGCCCAGTTGTCTATGTCGTCCCGGTGATTTGCTGCACATCAGAGGCTGAGAACCACTGGTTTAGTGGCTGACTATAATCATCTGGGAGCTTTAAACAAAGAACAGTGGCCAGCTTGACCCTAAACCTATTAAATCTGCTTCTCTGAGCATGGGACCTGGGCATAAGCATTTTTACAAACTCCCCAGGTGATTCTCATGTCAAGCCAGGATTGGGAAATTATAACCTGTAGTACTTACATAAGCTGTGTCTAAAGAAGTAAATGTTTGAGTTTTAAGGATGATATAATTTTGTTATTCTTTCCTCCAAGGACACAATACCTCCAGGAACAAGAAAATATTAGTGGTTCTGCTACTTTTTAGCACGTTACCTGGAATAATAAATTTTCTTGAGCCTCTGTATTCATCTGTAAAAACGGCATAATAATACCTTTCAAAAGCTTTTCACAAAGTTCTTGTGCTTTGGAAGTCAGATGCTGATATAACTTACCAAACCAGTGATTCTCCACTTAATTGTTGGGGAACTTGTTAAAGATAGAGAGTTCTGGATTGTAGTGAAATCACAATATTTGTGGATATTTTTGTAGATGGAGGAAAGTTGTATTTTTAACAAGCTTTCCAGGGAATTTATAGGCCCATGGTGGGGGGACTGCATTAAAGAAACTGATCTAACTTCCTGTAATAAATATATTAGAACCACTTTTGCTACCAGTAGAGGGCATTGTGAATAAAGAAGTTTGCTCATTTCAGCATTCATTAATCTACAGGAAACTACTAAAATCGCGATGTTTTTCTTTTTTTAGCCCTTCAAACAATAGGCATTTAAATAAAAATGTAATAGAAGTGAATAATTATTTTTCAAGTGTATATGTAGTCTTAAAACCTTTAATAAACAATCATTAAATCAAAATAAATTCAGTTAAAAATTTTGTGGGTGGCCTACTATGGGTAGATTTTTATATTTTTTAAACATTGAAAAATACTCTCAACTTTTTTTTTATGTTAAATATAATTTATTGTCAGATTGGTTTCCATACAACACCCAGTGCTCATCCCAACAGATCACTCAACTTTGTAGTAACTGCATATTATTAGCATTTTCTGATGCTTGTTAAAATGGAGTAGTTTCATTTGATTTTGAGATACATACCCAGTGAATATAGCTCAACTCTATTTTATCATAGCAAATCATGTATGATGTTAGATTGGGAATCGGTGAGAAGGTGACCTGTTAACCAGGTCCTTCAGTTAAAGAAGTGAATGAAAATGTTTTTATTAAACTAAGAGTTTGGGCTTCTAGTTCCAGATTTATCCCTTTGTAGTTGACTTCAGGCTTGTCACTTACCCCTCTCTAACCCAGTTTCTCTCCTTATTAAGTGAGAATCCTGATGCCTTGTTTAGCAGAATAAATGAGATGATGTATGTGAAAATACTTTTTCAGCCGTAACGTATTTACAAGTGTTAGCTTTTGTTTTCTCCCTAAAGCTGATATGTTAAGTTTGAAATGTTCAAAAATATGTATTTCAATTTTAATGATGCTCTAAACATGATTCTGATTAAGGTGGAAAATATTGGTGGAGCAGTTGTCCATACAGTTATATAATGGGAGCAGAATACCTAAGTTTGCAAAAACTGAAAAAGAGGTGGGAATATTGATGATTCTTACACTTTCTGTATACTTTTTTCTTGGGTGGGAGAGTGAACTTAATTTATTTGCTATTGGTTTGGAAATTGCTTTTTTCTTTCTCATCTTTCCCATTTTGTGTAGATAGGACCAATTTGAGCACTTTTGTTAATGGTTTCTTTATCTAAACACTAGAGAACCAGAGTCAGTACTCTTTCCATGTAGACAAAAGTGTATTGAGATTTTTTTTTTTTTTAGATCTGTACTATCTAGTGTCATTTTATGCTTTAGTAAGCATGATCAGGTTACTCTCAAGATCACAGAAACCTTTTGCTTGGTATATAAAGGTTATAAAGTTTCGTTTGAAGTGAAAAATTAATTGGAGAGTCATATGGCACATTCCAGAGAAGTTCTACTTGTATAGTAATCAAACAGCATTGTTAAATATTCATGTACTTAGGGGCACCTGGGTGGCTCAATTGGTTAAGTGGCCTACTTCGGCTCAGGCCTTGATCTTATGGTTCGTGGGTTCGAGCCCCATGTTGGGCTCTGTGCTGACAGCTCAGAGCCTGGAGCTTGCTTCGGATTCTCTGCCTCCCTCTCTCTCTGCCCCTCCCCTGCTCATGCTCTGTCTCTCTCAAAAATAAATAAACATTTAAAAAATTATTTAAAATATCTGTTTGCTTAAACTGGCATCTCTACAAAGTTAACTAAACAGGTCATGTTCTCCAACTCCAAAGCATACCATAAATGTGTGTAGCTTTGACTCGAAAGTTAATACTCAAAACAACAATGAAAGTGATTTAAGTATGTTTTCGTGTCTGAAGTAGATGATGAGCTGCCTGGTTTGGGGGGAGTGAACATAGGAAATTGCACTCTGCCTAGATTTTATAATCATGTTTATGTGTTTCACCTTTATAAAATAAGGTTGAAATTATTTTAAAAAAAATGGTAGCATCTTGAATCCAAAAATATAAGCAGATCGTGTCTCAATGTGCATATTCATTTTAACACTTGAGTGAACATGTAAAACTGTGCACTTCTGTGTTAATTTAATGAATTCTAGATTTCTAGCTCAGGTAGCTTTAGATGAAGTGTTTGAAATAATGTTTTCTTATTTTCATCTTTTGAATCATATGCGGGGCTGGGAGAGGGAGTTACTATTCATTATAAGTAACTTGTCACATTTTAGAGGGGGGAATGTTCTTATATGAGAGGGTATTTCTTCTTTAGATAACATTTTTTTTTTTCTAGCTGTCATATTTGGTTTGGTTGTTTTTTGAGAGAGAGAGAGAGAGTGTGTGTGAGTGGGGGATGGCGGGGGGGAGAGGGAAAGAGAATTTTAAGTAGGCTCCAGGCTAAGTGCTGAGCCCAACTAGGGGCTCAATCTCTCAACTGTGAGATCATGACCTGAGCTGAAATCAAGAGTTGGACACTCAACCAACTGAGCCACCCAGGTGCCCCTGTTTTGATTGTTTTTAAATGAGGATTGAGTGCTAACTGATGCATTGGGCTTGGTCATGTTCTGGATGGGCTTCATGCCTCATCTTAGAATATGATTTTGGAAAATGAGACTTGTGCTTGGATTTAGGAAAGGAAGATTGTTAATTTTTATCATCTTCAAATGCTTTAATGATCCTCAGAACTTTAGTAACCTCTGTTACAATCCTATGACTTTGGTTTGAAATATTTTGTAGAGCTGTTTTTGTAAAGCACAATAATAATCATGAAGTTTGGGATTTTTTCAGTCTGTCATTCACATATATTTTTATATTATTAAGCCTCTAGAAATGAATTTTCCTATTTACTTTCTTATGGCATTTTAACATTAGAGCAAAACATTTACTGGTGTAACCATACATGATTCCTCTGAGCAGGAGCCCTTAATCACAGCAGCTTCTCAGATCTGCTAATGATTTAGCCACTTCAAAGAATGTGGAGTTTGCATTTGCAAGAATATTTTATTAACTTCATTGTGTGTGTTTTGGAGACTGACCTCTTGAGGCTTTTTAGAAAGGTTATTTAGAAAAGGTCCTCCTTCAGTTGACACAAAGATAACACTCTTTAGGCTGTTTTATAGATTAAGCTAATTGTTCAAACAAAAGTTTCTCTTAGAAACACGTGTAGAATAGAATGACATTATAAAGTGACTTTTCAACATCTCAACTCACTGCAATGTGCAAGGTGTTTAGCCACTGATAAATATTGTCCTTATCTAGAGTGGGGAGGTTTATCGGTGTTTATTTAGGTCTGACCTATTTTCTTTGAGTCTTGGCCTTTCTACCCTTAGATAATTGGACTTTACCTCTGCTCTCCCATTGGGGTTCCCACATATCACTGCACCTCTTTATCAGACGCTTTTCACACCCCTAGTCCTGTCTATCATCAAGTGTATCAGTTACTGTGTTGAGTAAGAGAAAAATATAATACAAACTATTAATTAAAAATGAAAGGACTTACTTGCTTCACCCTCCTTTCTTTCTTTTTTTTTTTTTTTTTTGAGAGGGAGCGAATGAGTGAGCAGGTAGAAAGGCAGAGGGAGAAGGAGAGAGAGAATTTTAAGTAGGCTCTCCCTCCAGTGCAGAGCCCAGACACAGGGCTCAATGTCATGACCATGAGATCATGACCTGGGTTGAAATGAGGAGTCAGATGCTTAACTGACTGAGCCACCCTGAAGCCCCTCCATGTGATCATTTTGTACTTAACTTTCTTTTAATTTATTTTGTAATCAGCTCCATGGGATTGTGAATACCTTTAAGGAAGAAACTTCACTTATTTTCTTTGTCTTACTTTTGTATATCTAGATATATACCTGCATCACAACGACACATAGTAGATGGGGGGGAAAAGTATTGAATGAGTTCTTTATAGTCTTTCCAGTAGAGGGTAACTTCTTTAGGGCTGAATGCTACCAATAGTACTACATTATGACATTTGAGGAATAGGTGACATAGACGTTTTAAAAGTGATACAGAAGAGAGAAGTGTAAGCCAAAAAAGGGAAACAGTAAGAAAAGGAGAAAGGAGAATGAAAGAAGAAGATTGAGGAGATAAAAAACGGTATTTATGTCTAGAACAGATGATGGAGCCCCCAGTAATTTTCCCAAATAGCTTTTGGGAGTCCCACGTTATCCTTGATTACTTAATCCTGGTCTCTCTATATCAACTTTATAAATTAGGGTTAGTAGAAGGAAAGATGAAATCTAATGGGAGGGATTGAGATCCAGGGACTATAACCAGACCTTTCTTATATAAGACATATGTAATGTATTATATAAAACGTAGACAGTTATTTTATAAGTAAAAACTTTTTTATGTTGTCTGTATTGCAGTTTGATAAACACTGCTCTAACTTAACATTTATATCAAATGTTATATATAATACATAATAAAATTTATATTCGTTAACAAAATATATGGCATCCACATATTAATCTGACTGAGTTATCCAGCATTAGCTGATTTGTTTTAACCTGGCCATTTAATGCTACTGAAGACAACAGATCACTCATGACTTAATTTTTAGAATAACTAGATTTTATTTTACATATCTGAAGCTCTTACCTATGCTTCCCAGCATTTGTAATTCAGGGACCTTTATTTTTATTCTAAATAGCAGGGGAGTGATGCCATAGTCACTTCTCCCATCCCAAAGCATTTCTAGGTGTTGGTTTTTCTTGTTTTAGTGAATAAAATCCAGTTTTGGGTGACAGAGTTAAATATCTGCCATCATAAACTCCTTGATCATAACAGAATTAAGCAATCAAATATAAAGATTACTTTTGAAGATGACAAATATTTGAATTTATTTATGGAGTTGTTTTTATTTAAAACCAACATTCCTTTAAATTTGCCCTTTGTTTGTTGCTGGTTATTTCTACCTAATGATTTGTCGATCTCATATTTGATTAAAATTCCCTGCTATTTAGGTCTTATGTTAAGAAATGCCAAATCCACTTAAAACTATGTTTTTCAGTGGAGCAGATGGGATAAATGACTGACCAAATTAGTGGGGTTAAACATTAGTAAAATAAATGAAAATGAGGGGAATTAATTAAAGATGCTGAATAAGTGCTATTGTGATTTTACTTAAATAGTAAGCATAGGAGATAAAGCCAGATGACCAGTTCTAATTCTTTCTTACAGAATAGTTGTACAAAGGTTTAAAGTTAGAGACTCTAAGATTATTCCCATCTATTTTGAGAAATATCCTGTTGGGCCTCTGAAGACCTCTTAACACAGTGGTAGGTCAGCTGTCTGCCTGGTTTTTTTTGTTTTTGTTTTTTTTTTTTTAACGTTTATTTTTGAGGCAGAGAGAGACAGAGCATGAACGGGGGAGGGTCAGAGAGAGGGAGACACAGAATCTGAAACAGGCTCCAGGCTGTCAGCACAGAGCCCGATGCGGGGCTCGAACTCACGGACTGTGAGATCATGACCTGAGCCGAAGTCGGACGCTTAACCGACTGAGCCACCCAGGCGCCCCTGTCTGCCTGTTTTAAGAAGTGATACAATCAGTGTCCTCAGGACTATTTGTCCTGGATATAAAAGGTGGAATCCAAGGCACCTGTGTGGCTCAGTCGGTTGAGCGTCCAACTTCAGCTCTGGAGCCTCCTCAGAGCCTGGACTGCTCAGAGCCTGGAGCCTGCTTCAGATTCTGTCTCTGCCCCTCCCCTGCTCGCTCTCTTTCTCTTTCTCTCTCTCTCTCTCAAAAATAAATAAACATTAAAAAAATTTTTTTTTAAAAAGGTGGAATCCAACTCAGGACAGTGTTTTCTACATAGAAGACAATAAATATTATTGTATATCAGAAACCGCTGGAATTACCTAATGTTTTGATATGCCAATTCCTATTAATAAGGCATAATAAACCTTCTAGAATCAACATATACTTACCCTTAATAATGTAGCTGAAGCTATAAATTGTAAATTTCCAATTCATCTTTCTTTTTGCTAACATTAAGCTAGTTTACTTTGTGACAGCATTCTGTGTATTTTCCCCAACTTATTTGTTGAGCTAAACTAGATTATGAAAATCACCAAAATTATATTTTCTATATTAAAGATGGTAATCTATGTAGATTTTATTTTAAACCCTTTTGATCATATAGATTAAAAAGTGTGAGTACTTTGGCACATTAGTGGAGCATAAAGGAGTGTGAAGAATATACCAAGTCAGCCTTCTTCAAAAGGATTTGTGTCCATTTAGCAGCGCTGCTGTTAGCGTAGAAAAAAGTGAAATACTAAGACTTTTGTGGGGGATTGCTAGATACTGGCTCTGAGTGAATACTAATTCTGGGGACCCAAATTCCACCATAGTTGGAGAAATGGTCAGTGAGACAAATCAACCTTGATTGATAAACAGTAACTACTGGTTCATTTGATAGCTTAGGAAAAGCAAGATTGGAAGTTTGGTGACAGGGACGTCTGGAGAAGAGGTTTGTGGATGGGCATCTTGCAATGGGCACAGAATATGGGGGTGTTTGTGTCCCATGTGAATACTCATCAAAGGCTACCTACCGTATGCAGAGGAGACTCAGTAATCAGGTGGACCAGATCAGCTGTCCTGTAGATGTCAGTGTTTCCCTAGCCACCCCAGTGTTTGGTCAGTGAGCTCCTAAACAAAGGGACAATGGCAGTCTTAGAAAACATGAGCTCAAACGTGGGACTTCCCCTCAAGAAGCCTGCTCTGGCTGCTGCCACTGTTGAGAGCCCAAACTGTCAGCAGCAGAGGCAAATGCTAAGCATTCAATAAGGCACCATCTGCTTGGAGACCAGTAAGCCACTTAGAGTGGCAGTGATTTAGACCCTTTCCATCATGAGGCAGTGATTTGTCCTCACAGGAATAGATATTTCTTTTGGATGTGGATTTGCCTTCCCTCATGGTAGTGATTCTGCCAGCAGCTCCATCTATTAATTTAAGGGATATATTGGCCACTCTCTTGATATGCCATACAACCAAGAAACTAATTTTATAGCAAAGTGCAGCTATAGCTATGTGGAATTCACTGTCTTTATCATACGCTAACCTAAGCAACTGGCTTTGCAAAATACTGGAGTGACCTGTAAAAATCTTATTTACCATACCAGCTATAACCTGTTGAGTTTGGGTTCTGTCCTAAATAATGCTGTATATGGTGCCCTTTTCTTGAATATGTAGAATTCAAGAATCCAGGGAAGTAAGTGGTGATGGTTTCTCTATTATTATACCAAATAACTTTTCTCCTGGTAACAAGTACTGTTTCAGTCATTGCTTAGTCAAGAAAACAAACAACTCTAGATATTTTGGACAGAAAATTTAATATACATACTTAATTTCAGTACTGTCGGAAGGACTGGAAGAGCAAAGGGGAGAAAGTGGGAATATCTGGAGGTGCGGAAGAGGGTTTTTAATGTATTCAGAAAAGATCTTGTATCCCAGTGCCCTCTGTACCATAGGAGCACAATCGTGATTACTATGATTGTTTTTTAAAAGTCAGCAGTTCCTACAGATTGCTTGGAAATATTTGCAAACAATAAGAGACATGGATGTGATCCCAGGAAGTATTTCACGTGCAAAAAAAGAGCATTCTACAGTCCAGGGTGTTCCATTCAGTTAAGCTGTAATTGTTATTCTTGCTTTACATATTTAAGCTTAGGGCCAATGTACTAGCACCCATCTGCCCTCAAAGCAAAACAAAGAAAATACAACTTATTTTCAGTGCCATTAATCAGTAATTAGTTTTTTTCGTAAATGTATAGATTTCCAGAGAAGTTGAAGAGATATAATTGTGTTATAACTTGAACCAACATACTTTTCATACCCATGCATTTTCAACTTTGAAACTCATTGAACTCATTTTAGATAGAATTCCATGTTCAGAAATTTATTGCCAATTCTTCAACTTAGACACTTCTGTGATGTAATGACTCATGGGAAAGGACCATTGTTTAGACACCTATTCCTTATGGATTTCTACACTCCGCCTCAGGTCTGTGTCTTTCCCGGGCTCTAGGGTCATTGGTTCCTACTGCCACTATCCTGTCTACCACCAACAGAGCCACTGATCTTTCTCTCTACATGAGAAATATTCTTAGTTCAACCAAGATACAGTAGGACTTTATCGAGGGAATCTTCACTAAAAAGCTAATGAATATATGCGTAAGCAGAAAGAAAAAGGCAAAAGCAGTTCAATTCTTTGTGGTGAGCCAATCAAAAGATTAGGTGTACAAGAAACTGCATACTTTGCAGTTTAGTTGGTGGTTGACTTCCCTTACCTCACCTGCCCTGTTCTGCTACATAACAAATCATCTCACAACTTATTGGCTTGAAACATTGGCAATCACTTATATTCTCTAATGGTTCTGGGGGTTGACTGGACGCAGCTGAGCAATTCTCATTTGGGCTCTCTTGTGCAGTTGTGGTCACATGGCATCTGGTGGCATTTCAAAGTCTGGCTGATGCTGGGTGTTGACTAGAACACCAACACGTAGCATCTCCATGTACCCTTAACTTCCTCACAGGCTGAAGGCTGGTTTCTAAGAGTGTCCAAAAATGCCAGGTGAAAGTTCTTTTGCCTTTAATGGCATTGCCTCAAATTATATAGTGTCATTTTCCACGGAGTCACAGACTGTAGATTCAGGGAAGGGAACATAGACTCCATCTGTTGATAGGAGGAGGAATGTCAATATTACATTATAAGAAGAACATGTGAGATGAGAGATCTTGTGGTGAGGCCATCTTGGAAAATACAGTCTAACACAGTCTGCCCTCTGGCCACAACAGTTTACGTGCCTTCCCCTAGCCACATATACTCATCCCTCCCCTCGAGACCACCACGTTTTACCCCATTATGACATTAGCTTAAAATCTAGGATCTTATTTATTTATTTATTTAATATATGAAACTTATTGTCAAATTGGTTTCCATACAACACCCAGTGCTCATCCCAAAAGATGCCCTCTTCAATGCCCATCACCTACCCTCCCCTCCCTCCCACCCCCCGTCAACCTCTAGGATCTTATTTAAATCAGGTCCAGGTGTGGTGAGGCAAAGCTTCTTGGGTATGACTCCTTGGGTACCACTCCTCTCTGGTTTTACTGTGAACTAAAGAGACAAGTTAGTTCCCCTCATCTCCCAACACATAATAGTCAAGCGAGGCATTGGATAACTGCTATATACCTTCTCATTCCAAACAGGGGTTGGGGGCAGGGGTGGGAAACCAGAGGCATGCAGGATTCCTGGCAATTCAAAACTCCAGCTATGCACGTGTTACCACTTCATGAGGCCTCAGTCCTGGTGCCTGCAAATTACTTACAGCTGCTCTTAACTCTCTTCTCTGGGTTCTTGGCTTTAGCCTCTGAGCTTTTTTAACAGGAGAAAAGTAAGCTGCAACTGAGGAGCCTTCTCAGTCTGCTTCCTGTTCATAAAAGGTAGGCAGTACAAAACCTCTTTTCACTTTGTATTACCTCTATCCCATTTAGCCCAAGTAGTTGCGCTTCTACCACGACAGTCCTCCAAAATACTGTTTTCTGTGAATCTTACTGGGGTTCACTCCATTAGACAAAAATCACAACCGCATATTTCTTTAAAATAAACCCTTGCATTTAAACCCGACCTTGGGTTCCCTGTGAAGCTGCTACAGGGCAATGCCCTTAAGATTTTTTGGAAGTCCTGTTGCTCAACAGATTTTGTGAGCCACACTCTTAGGACCCTTAAAGGGCCTTTTGTGTGAAAGTTTCTCCAAGGCACCTTAGATCTTTCTGAGATCTCAGCTCAAGGTTTTACAGTAATGCTGTTACTGTTTTCTTCTTTAAACCATGTTTTCCTGCCAAACCTATTAAAGGTGAATATTGAATAATACTCCTAGAATAAATTTGGTTGTTACTTCAGGAACTTGATACACTCCAAGCTTTTGCAACTTGTTTTCTAGACTCACCGCTAGGTGTATCCTATCACTACCACCTTCCCTTCTGTATATGCTCTCCTTTTGTGATCTCATCTACTCCCAACCCTTTCATGAACTTATTTCAGTATTACCTCTCTCCTTGGTTCAGTTGTGAGCTTTCTGCTGCTACTCTAAATGTCTAAAACCGAATTCATCATTTAAACTGGGGCCACTTGACTGACTCTGTTTGTTTTTTTTTAAGGTACAGGATTCTCTACGTGTCCATTAGGTCAAAGTTGTTCATTGTATATTCATATTAGTATATGGTTGCTGATTTTTGTCTGAACAGTTCTGTGATTTTTGTTAAAATTTCCAATTGTAGTTGTGAGCTTTTCCATTTCTTCTTGTAATGCTGTCAACATTTGCTTTCTAGATTGTGAGGTTATGGTATATCTGCCTGGCAAATTGGCCTTCTTTACTGCTAATAACTTTTCCCTTCAAGTTTATTTTGTCATGTGTTAATCCTGCCAGACTTGCTTTTTCTTTTCTTTTTTGTTAGTATTTTCTCTTTATCTCCAAACATTCTGGGTCATTATTTCTTTTGTTTTCTACATGACATAATGCTAGTCTGGGTTTTTTGATAGTAAGTAAAATCTGTTTACATAACTATGATTACTGGTATATTTGGACTTACTTTTACCATCCTTTTTTTCTTTTAAGCTTCAAACAGGCTTATTAATCCAGAAATACTCCCCTCTATTTGTAAATGTTGAAATTTTTAAGGTTAAACAATTCTTTTAAGTTTGTTTATTTTTGAGAGAGAAAGCACGAATGGGGGAGGGGCAGAGAGAGAGGGAAAGAGAATCCCAAGCAGGCTCCACACCGTCAGAGAGGAGCCCAACGTGGGGCTCTAACCCACGAACCACGAGATCATGACTGAGCAGGAGTTGGGTGCTTAACTGACTCAGCCACCCCTAAGGTTAAATAATTCTTATGGAAACTTTAAGAATACAGTGCAGAAGTCTAAACTAATTGAGGTCACAGACTTTTACCCACACAACGAATGAACTAAAACAACAAAAACCTTTCCTAATGCGATACAAATGGATGTTTTAAATGAAGGGAAATTTCTTGCTCATCACTGAACTAAAATCTTGGCTTGTGTTCTTATTAAACAAAAACCATGTTCCCCAAAACACAAGTTCAGCTATTGAAATTCCTTTAAAGATCTTTGCTGGTGATTCCACAATGAGGGCCATCCCGAAGTGCCATATGTGGGGCTGTATGCTCTCACTTTACCTTTTGTATTTATCCTTTCCTTTGTCCTCGTTTGCCCTTTATTGGATCAACCCAGGTGTACTGTTGTTAGTTTTTCCAATCCTCCTTTTATCCCACTACTTATTGGAAAGTTGCACATTTTATTTCTGTTTTATATTGTTATCCTTAAACTAATAAATGCATACTTGACTTATAAAGTTTAAAATATCAGGATTATTCAGATCCTGAGTAAAACAAGGATCTTAAGACTACTTATATTCTCCCTCCTCTCATCTTCCTTGTCTGTACTTTTTGACATTAGTTTCACATTGTTTTAAACCACCCTCCCCCAAATTATTTTTATATAAAATAGTTTTTGTTTTTAGCCCTGTCATATTTATTAGGTGTTTGCATTTTCTCATTGCTTTATTCCTCCTACTCTTTGAGGATTCAGCTTTCTATTTGATGAAGCAAATGTTTGACTCATTCTTGTAGCAAAGCTCTATTAGTGGTAAGTGCTCTCATTCTGACTCCAAGTGTTGCCTTGCCTTCATTCTTGATTGATCCTGAGCTGAGTGTGGATTCCAGGCTGAGAGCTGTTTTCCCTGAGCACTTCAAAGACAAAATTTCATTATCTACTATCGTCTTGGAAATGGGAAGTCAGCTGTCAGCATATTGTTTTTCCTTAGTAGGTCACCTGTCTTCTTTTTTTCTCTGAATGCTTTCAAGATTGTCCTCTGTAACTTACCTGTTTGGCAGTTTTATCACAGTATGTCTAGGTATGGGTTTTGTTTCATTTACCTTTCTTGAGATGTAGTATGCTTTCTTCAATCTGAACACTTGCGTTTTTGATTCCAGAAATACTGATTCATTGTCTCATCCATCATTGCCTTTCCCCCATTCTCCTTCTTCTCTTATTTTGGAATTTCTATTCCTGCCTCTCCTCATTCTCTGAGCCGTGTCTCTTAACTCCTTTTTTTTTTTTTTTTTCATCTCTTTTATCCCTCTGTGCCATATTCTGAATAATTTCCACAGATTTATTTTCTAGTCCATCAATTCTTTTTTCCCCAATTGTAAATAATCTTATTTAATCATTTAAAAATATATAGTACCTTCACATTGCTTAAAAGTAATTCAAAAGGCAAAAAAGGATATATAGTAAATGAAAATTGTTCTTTCCATCCCTTTTACCTCAGCTACCTTGTTCTCTTCAAGGACAACCAACATTAGTTACTGAAGATTCTCTCTTGTTTATACTACCCATTTTAAAGAGAGAATACCTGGTAAGCTCTTTAAGGGCAGGAGCTCTTTTGATTTTTAATATATCCCCACTCCACACAAGGGTTAACATGTGATAATCAATAGGTGCAAAAATAATAGGAAATACCTGGCTACCTGGATCTTAATGCCATGATTCCATAGTTACTGGTGTAGAGAGTTCAATACCCAAATTTGCAAGTTTAGGAATTTTATCAGTTTACTGTGAAACCTTCTCAGACTCAACCGTAATCAAATTTAGAACAAAGTAAGCTGATATATCAGTATGCTCATTTATTTACATTGAAATCAGTAACTGAACCAAAATATTTATATACTCCTAAAGGAATGTTTACATCGCATACTAGATTATTACCAAGTTTTCTTGCTGCCCCCCCCCCCCCCCCCCCCCCCCCCCCGGGTTGTTGGCCTCGAGCTAAAATAGTCTCTTTTCTACAATAGAGCTTAATCTGCCCTTCAGTAAGGTCACCCTTTCCCCCATGCAGGGAAATTCTTTTTCTTTAATCCCTTTTTCCAAGTTCTATATAAACTATTACTTTTCTTCATCAACTATGTCAGTCTGATTGTTATCTCAAAATCTGAAAGCACAACTGGACAGACAGACATCAGTGTTGTTTACGTTTCTTTTATTACATTCCTGTTTCCTAAGGAGATATCTTGAGGTCTTTGATTAGAATTGGATGATCCTTAAGGTTCTTTCAGCTGTATATTTGCAAACCATATTTTAGGATGAGTATTCACCTCACGTGTTGCGTATATCTTAGAGGCATTTTGTATAGTGGGTAGGAACATGGACACTGGAGCCATCTTCCTTGGGTTTCAATCCCTACTCTTTGACTTTTCAGACTGACTCCAGAGAGACTGAGATCATAACATAGATACATACATACAAACATTTATTTATTTATTGAGAAAGAGAATTTTAAGCAGGCTCCATGCTCAGCGCAGAGCCCTACGTGGGGCTTGATCCCATGACTCTGGGATCATGGCCTGAGCAGAAATCGAATCAGATGCTCAACCGACTGAGCCACCCAGGTGGCCCTAACCATTTTATTATTATGCTTAAATGCCAATGTATAAAATAAACTGGAGGTACAGGTTAATGACCCAGATAAAAGTATATGGATATATAGTATTTTAACCTTTCTATGAAATTAACAGAAAGCTGTGGTATTTATCGGTGTATTTTTATTGTATGTGTATATATGTCTTGCATATAAGTAAACCATATAGTCTGTTGCTTTAACAGAATTATATTTTGCTTCTATAGAATTGCCTTTATGATTAAATTACAAACATAGTCATTAAAATTACCTATAAACTCTTCTTGTCCCACCACCAACTTAAGGGAATAAAAAAGATTGCCAGTATTCTGAGTAAATCAAATTTCAATTATTAATTTTGACTATTTAAAAGTTCCTATATTTAATACTTGTATCTAATTAGTATAATGACCTTGCAGAGTTCTTTATCTCTGAAGGGAAAACAGGAACATAAAATAATTTGTCTAATTTGTTTAAATCATTTAATTTTTTTCTTTTTACCAGTTTCTTAAAAATTTTTTAAAGTTTATTTATTATTATCATTTTAATGTTTGTTTTTTAGAGACAGAGTACAAACGGGGGAGGGGCAGAGAGAGAGGGAGACACAGAATCTGAAGCAGGCTCCAGGCTCTGAGCTGTCACCACAGAGTCCGATTCGGGGCTGGAACGCACAAACTGCGAGATCATGACCTGAGCTGAAGTCGGACACTTAACCGACTGAGCCAACCCAGGCGCCTTTCTTTTCACCAGTTTTAATTATATATAGTATTCTTTCTTTCTTTTCTTTTTTTTTTTTAATTTTTTTAATGTTTATTTATTATTGAGAGACAGAGAGAGACAGAGCATGAGCAGGGGAGGGGCAGAGAGAGGAGGAGACAGAATCCGAAGCAGGCTCCAGGCTCTGAGTTGACAACACAGAGCCCGACGCGGGGCTCGAACTCACAAACCACGAGATTATGACTTGAGTCGAAGTCGGACACTTAACCGCCTGAGCCACCCAGGCGCCCCTAATTATATGTGGTATTCTTTCGAAATTTAGCACTGATAGATATCTCATACTTGCATAGCTGATTTCACCAAATTAACTATGGAGAACATATAATTTTAATTTAGTGTGTAATAAGTAACCCAAAAAGTGGGGGGTGGAGAGTGTGCTCTAAGACCTAAGACTTTTTTTTCCTGGTTGAGTGTTTCCTCATTGTCAGTGAGGTCAGTTTTCACCCAGTTTATGAGTAATACAACTTAAATCATCAGCAAAATCCAGTTTGGTAGTATTGTCCACATATGTCACTATATTGAAATGAGAAGAGGGGTGTCTGCGTGGCTCAGTCAGTTAAGCCTGCAACTTTGGCTCAGGTCATGATCTCACATCCGTGAGTTCTAGCCCCCTGTCAGGTTCTGTGCTGACAGTTCAGAGCCTGGAACCTGCTTCAGTTTCTGTGTCTCCCTCTCTCTCTGCCACTCCTCTGCTCATGCTCTCTCTCTCTCTCTCAAAAATAAACATTAAAAAAAAATGAGAAGAGCAGAGCTTTGAGAGAATGATCAGCAGTTGAATCCTAGTTCCATCAATTTACTGTCACCAAGATAAGGTTAACCTCTTCGTATTTGTTTCCTAATCTAGAAAATGGAGTTTATGATCGTTCCTTTCTTAAATTGCAGAGATTAGAGACAGCATTTGTTCAGTTCCTGGCACTGGTTAGATGCTGAATAAATTACATTATCCCCAATAATGAAGTAATACTGGCTCATAATAATAGTTAAGCCTTGAGTCAGTTCTTACCATAGAGAATGTAAAATAAGTGTTACAAATAATGCCACAAACATTTTCACTCTGTAATTACTGTTTTTAAATCTGATTTGCTTATTTTGGTAAAACACACCATAAGTATATTTTTAAATATACTTAAAAATATGTTAATGTGGTGTTAAATATATTCATAATGCACAGCCATCATCACCATCCATCTCTCTAACTTTTCATCTCTATAACTTTCATCCACCTCTGTAACTAAAACTGTATTCCCCCTCCCCCAGCCTCTAAAAGCCTCATTTCCCCCTCCCCCAGCCTCTGACAGCCTCTACTCTAATTATATATACAAAAGTATTGAAAACAGGGTCTCAGAGACGTATATGCACACCCATGTTCATAGCAGCATTATTCACAGTAGAGAAAACATGGAAGCAACCCAAGTGTCCATCAACAGATGAATGGATAGGCATTATGGTGTAATACATACAATGGAATAGTATTCAGTCTTAAAAAGGAAGGATGTTCTGATTTTGCTACAACATGGATGAACCTTGAGGACATTGTGCTAAATGAAATAAGCCATATAATTATTTTTAAATAAACTTATTAATTTTTTCACTCTCAAAACTATTTAAAATATTAATGTAAAACTTTGTCTTGCCAGCAGGGAACATAATTTATTCAGTTCTGTGGTATGTAAGTTATGATTTATAAATATCTAAGAACATGCTCTCTCTTCTTTTGAATGTCTAGAATTAGATATAAAACTTGAATATTCTAGACTTCTTTTCCCGCTCCTGAGTCTGTTGCTTTATTTTTTAACGTAATTAGAAGAGTTTTGTTTCAGTTTTCAAAATTCTAACTTAAAAATTAGTCCATTTTAGTGCATTGTTTGATTTTTAATTTCAGTCAGGTTATTCTATTAACTTCTGTCTTTTTTTTTTTTTTTTTTTTTTTTTTTTTTTTAGTGTTTATTTTTTAGAGAGAGCACAAGCGGGGGAGGGACAGAGAGAGAGGGAGACACAGAACCAAAGCTGTTAGCACAGAGCCTGACGCAGGGCCCAAATTCAGAAAAAGTGAGATGGTGACCTAACCCAAAGTTGGATGCTCAACTAACTGAGCCACCCAGGCGCCCCTTAACTTCTGTCTTTTTAAAAAATTTGAGTGGATAGTCTTTTTTTAAATTAACTAATTAAATTTTTTTTTTAACATTTATTCATTTTTGAGAGATAGAGACAGAGCACCCGCGGGGGAGAGGCAGAGAGAGAGGGAGACACAGAATTGGAGGCAGACTCCAGGCTCCAAGCTGTCAGCACAGAGCCTGACATGGGGCCCGAACTCAAGAAAAGTGAGATCATGACCTGAGCCAAAGTCGGACATTTAACCGACTGAGCCACCCAGGCGCGCCCCTCTTTTTTTTTTTTTTTTTTTTTTAAAGAGATGTATTGATATTGGACAAGATGGAAATGAAACTTGTGTAATTGAGATTAACATGTTGCTTACCTAATGCTAATTGCTTATAGATAAAAAGAAAATTCAAAGTGCTTCTGTGGTTAAGTGTCAGGACTTTAGTTGAGTGTTGGTTCTGGTACTAACTTCCTTTGTGGCTTTGAGAAAACCAAAACAACTGCAAAGATCAAATGTTTGAACATAAATAAAACAGTTTACCAGAAGCATTTGGTAAAAGGCAAATTAAAGCGTTTCTTTGCTTACATTTAAAATTCTTTAGGTGTTTTATTTTGATTTTATTACTATTATTTTTTAAGTAGGCTTCACACCCAGCACAGAGCCCAGAGCAGGGCTTGAACTCAACCCTGAGATCAAGACCAGAGCTGAGATCAAGAGTCAGACACTTAACCTACTGAGCCACCAAGGCACCCCTCTTTAGCTATTTTAAAAGAACTTTAGGGGCACCCGGGTGGCTCAGTCGGTTGAGCATCCAACTTCGGCTCAGGTCATGATCTCGCGGTCCGTGAGTTCGAGCCCTGCGTCAGGCTCTGTGCTGACAGTTTGGAGCCTGGAGCCTGCTTCGGATTCTGTGTCTTTCTCTCTCTCTGCCCCTCCCCTGCTCATGCTCTGTCTGTCTCTCTATCAAAAATAAATAAACATTAAAAAAAATTAAAAAAAAACTTTATTTCATTTGATTTTATAAAATCATTTAAGGGCAAGAAGATAGTGGTGGTTACCCATTTTATTAGTGGAAAAAGTATGGGCTCCAGAGTCAAACCAATAGAGAGATGCTTACCACCACTCTGTATAATCTTGGGCAAGTTTTTACCACTCTCACCCTTGATTTCTATATCTGAAAACTGGTAATATTTCCTACTTTCTCCTCATTCACAGGTGAGGAGTGGGGGTGCAGAAAAGCAGATAATTTGATCAAGGTCATGTAACTGAATTTGTGGTGGTAAAAGAATTAGAGATGATGTATGTAATATGTAAAACAGCGTCAGTCTCTAAGTGTTCAGGAAGACACTATATGTTGTTATTGATGCTGTTCTAAAAGAAACTCAAGTGCATTCAGATCAGATATGGGTTATAAATAATCTATGAGCTGAGAACTGCATCCTGTTTCAGATGTTGTTCCCCAGTTCTGATTCCAGAATTCCAAAGTGAAATTTCCAGGTTGTAAACAGCTTGAAGATAGGCAACCATGTTTTTTAATTTTCTCTTCTATTCATAGATAGTATTATTTTAGTAAAATATCCATTTGAGAAAATAGTATGCATTGGATAAGTACTTATTGATGATTGTGAATTTCTCTTGAAAAGACAAGTGTGGATATTTTTATAAATTAAAAATGGCCATTTTCTGAAAAAGCATTTCCTTTAAGGGCTAATTTCTTCATTCTGTTATTTTAAAAAGTTGCCACTGGAGGATAATTTTAGGACTTTCATTATAAGAGTCTTTTGTTTTCACATTGATATAAGAAAAAAAAAAATGAGAAAGCTATAGAGAAAGCTGACCTCTGAAGAATTTCTGTGTGGGGAATTAACTAAGGCATAGAAGTCCATAAACCGTTTTTCTCCATTTAGTTTTTTTTTTTATTTTCAACAAACTGTACTTCTAGTTAGTGAAAGTTGGCAGTTCTTTTAGTATCAGGCCAAATTCCATTCTCATAAACTCAGAGTTCATAGGACACAATGAAGTCTAACTTCAACCCTAAATTGAATGTATTTTAATAAAGATTGTCCATTTAGGGCTCAGCTTACCTTAAAACATTCTTTAAGAATAGTAAACTTTAAAGGGAAAAAGAATAGTACATTTTATAATGAATCTTGTAATGTATATCCTAGTTTAAAATAATAGTATGTGTAGTTTTAGTCTGATAAAAGTAATATATCTGTGAATGATGCTGACATACCAATATACCTTTCTTCATTAGAATATAATTTTGTGATATTTAGAGATAATCAAATCTTTATATTTGGAGCAAATGACTTCTTCCTTAGAAACTTAAAATTCCTGTGTTTCATCACTAGAAACTTGTTTGTTTACAAGTAGCAATTAACAAGTGGAAAGAGATTGTCAAATGCATAACAATGAGATATTTTTCTTCCTTCATTATCTTCCTGTGCTTGGTCAGGATTTTTTTTCTTTCACAAGCCCTTTAGAGTTCTGATGCATTGGTCTACCATGTGTCTTTGTCTTTTTGTTCGCTGATGTATCCAAGAGCCTGGAGCAGAGCTTGGCTCGTAGTGGATCCCAAATATTTGCTGAATGAGAGAATAAAGGGTCTCTTGTTCTGCTTTTGGGCATCTTTGGTATGCATCTTGCTTTTTTATACTTACCAAATACATTGTGGGGTTTAGCCGTTATTCACTAGATTTTGACTCATCCACTGGACTCTGAATTATAGTGTGATATCATTTATAGTCACAGCTGTGCTTTGTAATGATAAGAGGGACAGAACTTACAAACTGAGAAAACAATGTAGTCCAAAAAGTCCACACTATAAGGACAGAAGGTAGATTAGTGTCTGCCTGGAGCTGGGATTGGAGGTGAGAACAGAAAGTGACTGCACGTGGGCAGTAGGAAACTGTTTGGGGTAAAGGAAATTCTGAAATTGGATCGTGGTGATCGTTGTACAGCTCTGTAAACTTACTAAAAATCATTGAGTTGTTAAATGAATGAATTTATGGTATGTAAACTGTACCTCAGTAAAACTGTTGAAAAGAAAACAAAACCAAGTTGAGAGTTTAAAATTGTTTCAATTTGTTGCTAATTAGAAAACTAGGATGATGTAATTATTTTCTTTATTTCTTACTTTGGGTAGGACTTGTTGCTATAGATAAATGACTAATTTACCTAAAACCAGGTTTTCTGTGAAGTATTTCAGGACAAAGAAATGTTCATTTTATTCTCTGGTAAAGTACTTTCTTCTGTGATATTGGCTTGGAATTTTTAAGGCTTTTAATATAAAACATCTTGTTTCATCTAATTTTCTTACCATCTTTATTGGAAATAATCCAGAACTATAAAATGAATAGATGTAAATTATTCCACATTGCTGATAGTTTGTTTACATTTGGTTACAAAAGTAGGACATGTTATTTTCTTCCGTTGCCTTTCTGAAAGATTAGTTTATTTAGATTGCTTTGTTTTCGTTGTTTAAAGGAAATTATGGACTCTCCCTCACGTACTATCCTTCTCTCTCCCCACCTTTTTTTTTTGGTTAGGAGATTATTTGTATTTTAAATTTTGTTTATTTATTTTGAGAGAGAGAAAGAGAGAGCAAGTGCAAGTGGGGGAGGGGCAGAGAGAGAGAGAGAGAGAGAGAGAGAGAGAGAATCCCAAGCAGTCTCTGTGCTAATAGCAGACATGGGGCTTGAACTCACAAACCGTGAGATCATGACCTGAGCTGAAATCAAGAGTAGGACACTCAACCAGAGATTATTTGTATTTTAAAATTACTTGTTGGGAGAAAAAAGTTTTTTTTTTCCATGAAACTATTATTCTTGTGCAGATTTTTGTATTCTGTATGTTTCTCCTCCAGAGTATAGCTAGCCCCTTTAAAAATTTGTACCCTGAAAAATGATTTATGAAAGCTTTCCCACAAGTCTAATAAAAGCCAAATCGTGTAAAGGTCTGATTAATGTTATTGAGATCAGTTAACTCTGAAGTCCGAAGGTATCAAGCGTTGGCAAGGATGTGAGGACCTCAGACATTGTAAGTAAAAGGCACTTGGATTTTAAGAATTAATTGAGGTGGCTTGATTTCTCATTGGTTAGATCATTGTGCAGTTACTCTGTGGCCTGAAACTATTAGATGGTAATAGTTATGTTACTATTATAATTGATAATATATATAGTGCTGGCTGTCTATCAGACACTGTTATAAAGGCTTTTTTTCTTAAGGAACTCATTTAATTCTGATAAGAATACTATGAAGTGAGGACTATTACCATCCTCATTTAACACATGAAGGCAAAGAAGTCACAACTCCCCCGAGGTCACACAGCTAGAAAATGTAGGCAGGCAGGCAAGGCCCATCATCACTATACCATAATGAAAGGACTGTTTTCCTTCTTTTCTTTTTTTTTCCAGAAGAAAAAAAAAGGCTTCAACCTGAAAGGGTTCAAAAATCCTTAGTATAAAAAAATAAGAGTGGATACTTTAATGCTAGATGGAGAAACATGTTCTTTCATTTCCTTCTTTATTTTTATTTTCCCTTGTTCTCATCTGTTGTTTTTATGTTTCTGTTATTTACATACTTATATTTTTATGTTATTTATGTTCCTTTCCATTGTTACTTTATGAATCAGTATTATTTTCAGCAATGGACATACTCTGATTACTCATGCTTTTTCATAGAATACTAGGCTGATAGTTCAAATAGTATTATTTGACTTTAGTCAGAAATATTTTATTAGGATTTCTTTTATGTGCCTGATAGTTTAATCAATTGTCCACTTGGATTGGTTGAACATTTCTGTGGGAACTCTTCAAGCGTTACCTGCTGCTTAGAAGGTGTGGAGTTTAAATGCACCTTCCATTTCTATCTACCTTTTGAGAAATATGTATTAATGTAACTCAAAAGGTAAATTTCATGTAAGAATGCTTATGGCTGTTGATTAAATGGTGATGCAAGTATCAATATAAATAAGCAAAAAAATTTTAATAAAGTGATGTGTTGAATTAAACTGATGGTTTTATCATTTTTAGTGGATAAATAAAAACCAAAAAGTTTGTGAACATTTTAATAAGCTTATCCTACAATAAATTATCTCACAGTATGGATATATTTTGAGGAAAAGTTCAAGGTGTTATTTTTTTAATCATTCATTCCCATTCCTTTGTTTTTATTTTATTTTTTAGGATTTTGGCCCCTAACAGTAATTTTCAAGATGTTGAGACCCTCTATAACTTCCTAGTCAAGTATGAGGTATGAGAAATATTTTGACTTGTTTATCGTATTTCCACCATAAGCAAGTTTTACTATAAACATGGTAGAATTCTAAAATGCGACAGAATTCTATTTAACTGACATTTGCTTTACATTCTTAAATACCACAGGAGTTTGTCAAAGACCTATTAAACTTTTTCTTTCACTCTTGAAGTAAAAACATAGAGTTCTATAATCCTACACTTTGTCCAACACAGAATTGTCTGTCATTAGGGGTGCTGTTGACATTTTGGACAGGTCATTTCATCATTGTGTGGAACACTGTGGGTATTTAGCATCTCTGCTCCTCAGCTGCTAAATCCCAATATCTGAGTCATTGTGAGTACACCTCACTCAGCTGGCATACACCAGCGGCCCCTCGCGAGAAAGCATCACCTCTGTTTGAGAGCCGGTGATCAGGGAAAAGGAAAGCTATAATTTCGTTTCCTCTGTAGCAGCAGCATAGGCCCTGGTGGTGGAGCTTAGAGGTGTGACTCTGATGTAGTTTGTCACATAACTTGAAGGCTTTCCCCATCAGTGCTGATCCAGGGAAAGTATTCTGTAGATCTTCAGTTTGTTTGCCCATGTTCCTGAGCGTTCTTTCTTTTCGTGTGTGTGTGTGTGTGTGTGTGTGTGTGTGTGTGTGTGTGTGTAATTTTTTTTTTTTAATGTTCTAAGTGAAGGAATGTGACATTCAAGTCTCACATCTCTTATAGAGTTAAACTTTTTAAAATATATTCCCTTTTATTTCTGGTTTGCTCTTTATTTAACTTTTTGGATGTAACATACAAAGAACACATGCTGGGATCAAACTACCTGTGTTCAAATGTTGGTTCTACCCCTTGTTAACTGTGTGCTCAAAAAGAGTTATTTAGTTCTCTTTGCCTTAGTTTCTTCATCTGTAAAGTGGGAATAACATCAGTAGATAAATTATAGATATTCTTGTAAAGACTAAATAATTTAACATATATGAAGTGCCCCAAACAGTACCAGACACAGAGTAAGTGTTCAATGGTGTTACCTATTTTATAGAAAGAGTTGTGTTTTCCATCACTGATACACAATTTTTGAAAATTTAGGCACTGTGCTATTTGAGTTATCTGAGAAAAAGAATCTCTCGGACACCAGGGTGGCTCAGTCTATTAAACATCCAACTTCAGCTCAAGTCCTGATCTCACGGTTCGTGGGTTCAAGCCCCGCGTCAGGCTCTGTGCTGACAGCTCAGAGCCTGAAGCCTTCTTCAGATTCTGTGTCTCCCTTTCTCTCTACCCCTCTCCTGCTTGTGCTCTTGTCTCTCTCTGTCTCTTTCTCTCTCTCAAAAATAAGTAAACATTAAAAAAAGAAAGAATTTCTATTAATTTCCAGATTCTGGAAATTTCCAGACTCCCTGCACATGAGTAGAATATAGCCTAAATCAATAGTAAGCCTCAAAAAATATAGAATTCAGTCACTGACTGTGTGCTCCAAGTGTGTCATGACTAATCTTTGTATGATCAATGACTTGTATTTATAGTATTGTAAATTATATCTGAATTGTGATATTTGTGAACTTAAACATATTAGTTTAAATATATTATTAGTTTAATTATTAATTATTATTATTAGTTTAAGCATATTAGCTTGATAGTGTGAAAAAGACATTTCTTTAGAAAATGTCTGTAAATCAAACTTTTTCCTAAATAGACCTTTCCCAACAGTTTATAAACTTAGTATTTAAATGAAAGTGAAGGCTCTTCAGTAAGGGTCAACTATAATATTCAGGTGTTGTTAGAGTTGAATAATTTTTTCTTTCAGCTTGAGTTATTTCTAATGTTCAGGATATAAACAAGATATGGTTGCTTCTACTTTTAAAATAGTCTACCTTGCAGGGGGCGGGTGGCACCCAGGTGGCTCAGTTGGTTAAGCGGCCGACTTCGGCTCAGGTCATTATCTCATGGTTCACTAGTTCGAGACCTGTGTCGGGCTCTGTGCTGACAGCTCGGAGCCTGGAGCCTTCTTGGGCTTCTGTGTCTCACTCTCTCTCTGTCTCAAAAATAAATAAACGTTAAAAAAATTAAAATAAAAATGTCTACCTGGGGCAACTGGCTGGCTCAGTCAGTAGAGCATGAGACTCTTGATCTTGGGGTTGTAGGTTTGAGCCCCACGTTAGGTGTAGACATTACTTGAAAAGTAAATAAATAGTGGTGCCTGGGTGGCTCAGTCAGTTAACATCTGACTTCGGCTCAGGTTGTGATCTCCTGGCTCATGAGTTTGAGCCCTGCATGGGGCTCTCTGCCGATAGCATGGAAACAGTATGGAGCCCGCTTCAGATCCTCTGTCCCCCCGCCGCCCTGCACTTCTCCCGCTTATGCTGTCTGTCTCTCTCAAAAATAAAAAAAAAAACCTTAAAAAAAGTAAATAAAATCTTTAAAATAGTCTACTTATGTGACCCCAGATCTGCTTCAGTCCTTTAAATAGAATTATTGTAACTTCTTTAAAAACTTGTGCTTTGTTTTTTAGAAACGAAATATTGAATGTGTGCATTAGAAATCTTCTAGGGGCGCCTGGGTGGCTCGGTCAGTTGAGCGTCCGACTTCAGCTCAGGTCACGATCTCACGGTCCGTGAGTTCGAGCCCCGCGTCGGGCTCTGGGCTGATGGCTCAGAGCCTGGAGCCTGCTTCCGATTCTGTGTCTCCCTCTCTCTCTGCCCCTCCCCCGTTCATGCTCTGTCTCTCTCTGTCTCAAAAATAAATAAACGTTAAAAAAAAAAAATTAAAAAAAAAAACCTTCTAAAATGCTAGGCTAGTTGAAGGCTGAATCTATTTTTTTTTAAGATGTTTATTTACTCTTGATATATAGAGAGAGAGACAGAGTGAGAGTGGGGGAAGGGGAGAGAGAGAAAGAGAGAGGGAGGGAGGGAGGGAGGGAGAAACAGAATCTGAAGCAGGCTCCAGGCTCTGAGCTGTCAGCACAGAGCCTGATGCTGGGCTTGAATCTGTGAACTGCAAAATCATGACCTGAGCTGAAGTCCGGTGCTTAACCAATTGAGCCACCCAGGCACCCTGAAGCCTGAATCTATCGATAAGAGCCAGTAGTAGTAGAATTTAGTGTTTGATGGAGAACACATTTTTTTCTTTCCACTTGATCTACAAAATGATACTTAATTCTAATACTCAATTCCACTAACCCCAGAACCATAGATCACTTCTGGTTCTTTGAACAGATTAAGTTGTAACTACAGGACTAGTATTTTTACACATAGTTCGGTGTTAGCCTAGCATTGTGATCACCAAACTTCTGATTGTTCCTGCTGTTTTTATGCGAACGCTGGAAACTTGACATTCTCTCTCAGAATATGGGTCACTCTAATTGTGCTCTTTCTGCTCATTTGACTTCATGTGCATTTTAAGTAACTACATCTTGGTTCTTTTCAGGTAAATAAAAATGTCCAATTCACTGCCCAGGAACTTTATGATTGTGTCTCACAGACTGAGTATCGGTAAGTCCCATCTGTATTTAGATACACGGTTGTCATCAGCTTTTACCGTACATGGCTCCACTTGATGTGTTGGCAGAGGATTCTCTTTATGTCTTTACTACACTCTGATTTTATTTTACCTTTATTAATGTGAAATAGTTCATACATACAAAAGAGTTCTGTGCGTGTGTGCGCGCGCATATATAAAAGCAGGTATAAGGTTTAATGTGGCTCTCAAATTTTTTGGCCTGAGGACTCCTTTATATTTTACAAAATTTTGTCTCGTTTTTGTAGGTCATCTCTATTTGCTGTATTATAAATTAGAATTGAAAATTTTTTAAACATTCATTTCAAAATAATAACTAATTAATTACATGTTAAGATAGGAGCATATAATTATGAAAATAATTTTTCCCAAACAAAAAGAGTGAGGTTCTACACTTTGCAAGTCTCTTAACATCTGGTTTAATTGAAGACAGATGGGTTCTCGTAGTTGCTTTTGAATGGAGTTTGCTTTGATGATAATGTCATGTACCACTGGAAAACTGTTGCACATTCTTGCAAGAATGAGAATGCAAAAGGCAAATCATGTCTTTGTCTTATTATGAAAATAGCTTTGACCCCTTTGACCTCACAACCCCTTATTTTCCCCACACCATGTTTCAAAGAATAACTAGTATAAAAACTACTCACGCCTACCCTTCAGTTGACAAAACAGACCTTTACCCATCTCTGTGTATATCCTCCCTTTCATCCTCTCCTCAGAGATTTGTGTTTATAATTCTCATCTTTATGGGTATATGTATCAGTAAATATATGTTGATCAATTTCATCTGTTTATGTACGTAATAGTATCATATATGTTCTTTTAAAAAATAATTTTGTTTATTGCATTCATGTGTAATAAAGGGGAAGGAGTAGAAAATCTGATTCTTTAATATTCAAGGTGTATATGTGAAGCCCTCCAATCCTGAGCCCCGGCAAACAAATTCATGAGGAGCAAAAACTCACTTAATGCCATTAGTGTTGCCCTCTGTCTCATACTCCCCACCTCCCGTCCCCTGCTATTATTTTTTGACTTTTGAAAATTATCCATGTTGAGGCATGGAGCAGTAGTTGGCTTGCTAATAGTTCTATTATGGCATAACATATTCATTCCAAATGATCACCTTTGTGCCGTGCAAAGTCAAGCAAGAAAAGGGCTCTTGGGAAAAATGGGCTGAGGCACATCACTCAAAAACTTAATAAGAAAGCTATTTGAAAAAAAAAAAGGAACCTAATCAAAGTCGTATCAGTTTTACACCTGTTACGTGGTTAAGAAATATATGAATGTGATAAAAAAAAAAAATCTGACACTTTTCCTTGAAAAAAAGCTGAGGTTTGCATGGGGAAGTGAAGTGGTCCTTGGAAGGGTTGCAGCTTGTGGGTTCATGCAGTGTGGTGGAGGGAGGGTTGTCTGAAGTTGAATGTAAAGTTGCCACACCAAATGTGAATGAGGCACTGGTACATGTTTAAAGTGTGTGCAGGTGTGTGTTTTGTGTATTCCTAAGTAGCTTGGTTTGGCTGAGTACAGTTTTCTCTGTTCATCACTGTTGGATATAAGAAAATGTGAAATTTGCATCATGCTCAAATTCTTTAATATAGCAGTGGTGTTGGAACAAATTCGTGTGTTCAAAACAAGTGCTGTAGCAAAACTGACTGTACTTTCACTGCTGTGTAATATGCCATTTCTATCACTAAACCAGTTTATTTGCTAGTTTTAACTTGCACATGTACCTGTGTTGTTACAAAACTTCATGAGCAGGTGCAATGACAGTGTTAACATCAAAGTAATTTTTCCAAGAAAAATTATTGGGCATGTCCGTTGTAGCTGGAGGTGGGTGAAAACAATTTTTTTTCTAACTTTAATCTTTAGAGTGTCAATCAGTTATACTCTTATGATAGAACTTCACAAATAGGCCACAGAAAGGTTTGTGTACATGACATTTGTGTCAAAAATATAATGTCTGCAAAATTCAATACTTTAAGAAAAATCATTCACCACAATCAAGTAGGATTTATTCTTAGGTTCGGAGGGTGGTTCAATATTCACAAATCAATCAACATGATACATCACACCAGTAAGAGAAAGGATAAGAACCATATGATCATTCCTTGTCAGGAACAAAACAGGGATGTCTACTTTTCTTACTTTTATGAAACATAGTACTGGAAGTCCTAGCCAAAGCAATCAGGCAACAGAAAGAAATAAAAAGCATCCCAGTAAGTAAGGAAGAAGTCAAACTTTAGTTATTTGCAGACGGCATGATACTTTATATAGAAAACTCTAAAGATTCCACCAACAAACTTCTAGAACTGGTAAATGAATTCAGTAAAGTCACAGGATACAAAATCAGTATACAGAAATCTGTTGCATTTCTATACACTAATGATAAGAAGAAAGAGAAACTAAGAAAACCATCCCATTTACCGTTGCATCGTAAACTATGAGATACCTCTGAATAAACGTAACCAAAGAGGTGAAAGGCCTTTACTCTGAAAACTATAAAACAGTGTTGAAAGGAATTGAAGATGACACAAACAAATGGAAAGACATTCCATGCTCCTGGTTTGGAAGAACAAATTTGTTAAATGTCTATGTTACCCAAAGCAATTTATACATTTAATGCAATCCCTATCAAAATACCAATGGCATTTTCCCTAGAACTAGAACAAACAGTTCTAAAATTTGTATGGAACCACAAAAGACCCTGAATAGCCAAAGCAATCTTGGAAAAATAAAAGCAGAGCTGGAGGTATCACAGTTCCTGACTTCAAGGTATATTACAAAGCTATAGTGATCAAGACGGTATGGTGCTGGTACAGAAATAGACATACAGATCAATGGAACAGAACAGAAAACCCAGAAATGACCCTACAACTCTGTGGTCAGTTAGCCTTCGACAGAGCAGGAAAGAACATCCAATGGGGAAAAAGTCTCGTCAACAAGTGGTGTTGGGAAAACTGGACAGCGACATGCAGAAAATGAAACTGGGCCACTTTCTTACACCATACACAAAAATAAATTCAAAATGGATTAAAAACCTAAATGTGAGACAGGAAACCATTAAAATTCTAGAAGAGAGCTCAGGCAGCAATTTCTCTGACATTGGCCTTACCAGCTTTTTTCTAGATAGGTCTCCTGAGGCAAGGAAAACAAAAGCAAAAATAAACTATTGGGACTACATCAAAATAAAAAGCTTCTGACAGCAAAGGAAACAATGAATAAAACTAAAAGGCAACTTACTTGGGAGAAAATATTTACAAACGACGTATCTGATAAAGGATTAGTATCCAAAGTATATAAAGAACTTCTAAAACTCAATACCCCCCAAAACAAAGAATTCAATTTAAAAATGGGCAGAAGACAAGAACAGACATTTCTCCAAAGAATACCTCCAGATGGCCAACAGACACATGAAAAGATGCTCAACATCACTCAGGGAAATGCATATCAAAACTACAGTGAAGTATCACCCCACACCTGTCAGAATGGCTAAAATAAATACAATAAACAACAGGTATTATCAAGGATGTGGGGAAAAAAGGAACACTTGTACACTGTTGGTGGGAATGCAAACTAGTGCAGCCATTCTGGAATGCCACATGGAAGTTCCTGAAAAAGTTACAAATAGAACTGCCATACAATCCAGTAATTGCACTACTGGGTATTTGCCCAAAGAATATAAGAACACTAATTCAGAGGGATACATGCACCACCCCTATGTGTATGGCAGCATTCTTTACAATAGCCAAGATATGGAAACGGCCTAAGTGTCCACTGATTGATGGATAGATGAAGAAGATTTGGTGTGTGTGTGTGTGTGTGTATACACATACATACACACACACACACACACACACACACACACACACACACACACATATGAAAAGGAGTATTATTCAGCCATAAAAAAAATGAAGTGTTACCATTTGCAAGGACATGGATGGAGCTAGAGAGTATAATCCTGAGCTAAATCAGTCAGTCAGAGAAAGACAAATACCATATGATTTCACTCATGTGGAATTTAAGAAACAAATGAGCAAAGGGAAAAAAATGAGAGACAAAGCAAGAAACAGACTATTAACTATAGAGAACAAACTGATGGTTACCAGAAAGGAGGGGTGGGGGATGAGTGAAATAGATGATGGAGATTAAGGAGTGCAGTTGTCATGATGAGCACTAGGTGATGTATGGGATTGTTGAATCACTATCTTGTACACCTGAAGCTAATATAACAGTGTGTTAACTAGAATTGAAATCAAAGCTTAAAAAATATATAATGTTTGTCAACCTTGGACATATTTTTGAAGGTATAGAAAAGCTCACTGTGGATAACTTAGAAGGCAGAGTTCCTTGCAGGATGGTTCCAGTCAGGTGTCTAAAATTTTTTTGACTTCACTTTACCATTGGAATAGTTGGGAGTTCTTTTTTATGGGTTTGTACTGGGGTCAAAGTTGAATGTTCAGAGTTAAAGTAGTTGTACCTATTTTTTTCTTCTGTCTTCTTATGCCAGGGATTTGAACTACAATATTAATTAATAAGCTCCCTCTTACACCCAAAAGGATAATTTTGAAGAGAAATGGAATATATCCAATCTCTTGAATGCACTGAAAAGTGGTGGTTGTTGCTTAGAAGGCTTTTGGTTAGTAGCTTTTAGAGTTGTTACTCTGTGGTTTGTTTTGAAATTGCTGTCTCTACAGTGATCAGTAGGTCTCATACTAGCCTCACATGTGCTCCACAGCTCACAGTTTTTAAATAAGCTGCCAAAAGAGAGAGGTTCTTTCGGTTTCCGTGGTTCGTACTAGACACAGAGCCAAATGCACCAGATGAAAGGAAGCAGAGTTTTCCTGGTGAAAACAGAAGGATTTGACTTACATATAGCTGACCACTTTCTGGAATGCTGAGGAAAATGATTACTTACATTGCCTGAATTTATTAATCTGGTTTTTTTCATTTATAAAGTATTAGTTGCAAAGGAGGACACTGCTGATGTACCCCTTACCACACTTACTGCAATAGGGAAGTCATTAAATTCCTTTTCAAGAACAGAAAACTATTTCCTAGGTTCTGATAAAGCAAGGAGTTAAGGTTTCAGATTGAAAGTAGCTTTGATCAAAAGTTGAATTCCATGACACGGCAGACAGAACCTTGGTGTTTATAAATAAGTTTATAAATATGTTTGTGTTTTATCTATAAATAAGTTTGTAGAGTCTTCAGCAGAGCTTTTGGGCTTGCCAGTGAGGTCTGAGCATTGCTTACCCTGAGCAGACGAGGAGCCTGCTCAGAAAATCCAGGATGGTAAATTAATGAGATTATCAAATAGATGACCAAACAGATATCCTGGGTGATATCTTTTATATGTATGAGAAATAAGTTAGGAACAGCATGTAGTTCACTTTGCCTTGAAAGCTCTTGGGCAGTGTGTTCCAGCATGTTTGCGAGGCAGGCCTCTGTGGTCATTTTGTCTGTATGAAATGCAAATTAGTTTGCGACATCAGCCTCATAAAGTAACTGGCATATCCAAACAATATGCTGCCTAACCTAGCATCTGGGTCAGAAGCTGTTTTTTTCCCTTGGGGCAGGTGCTTTTGGGAATTACTGCTTTCTGATGCCAGGAATCAACTCCGTGGTAGTATCTTCCAGATCACATTAGAATTGTGGTTCACACAAGCATGGTTTCTTAACTTGAGTGTCAGCCTCACCTGGGAACTTGCAAGAAATCAAACTAGTAAGGCTCTACCGTGGACCTTCTGAATCGGAAACTCTGGGGTGGAGCCCAGCAATCTGTGTTACCCATCCCTCCAGGAAACATTAAAGTTTGAGAATCCCTGCACTAAATTAATGACCTGGTCTGTCCAAGAAGCCTCAGATAGAAAAAAGCCTTAGAGAAAAATAATCTCAAAACCAAATTTACACCTTTGATGCTTCTGCTTTAATTAGAAAGGGACGCTGTTTTTTGTGTCTATTGATTCAGTAATACTTTGCAGTAAATTTGACTCATTATTTGTGACAGAAGATATTATAAAATAAATGTATAGTTTTTTTTTTCTTTTTTTAATTGAGATAAAATTCACATAATGGAATTAACACCCATTTTAAAGTGTACAATTCAGGGGCAGTTAGTGCATTCACTGTGTTGTGCAATCCTCTCTAGTTCCAAGACATTTCCATCATTCCAGAGGGAAATTCAGTACACATTAAGCAGTCAGTGTGTGTTCTCCCCTTCCCCCAGACCCTGGCAATCTCTAGTCTGCATTCTGTCTCTGTGGATTTCTCTATTCTGAATGTTTCTTATAAGCAGAATCCTACAACATATGACCTTTTGTGTCTGGTTTCTTTCACTTAGCATGATATTTTTGAGGTTCATCTACACTGTAGTATTTATCAATCAATACTTCACTCCTTTTTATGGCTGCATGATGTCCCATTGTATGGACAGACCACATTTTGTTTATCCACTTGTCTGTTGATGGACATTTGGGTTGTTTTCACTTTTTGGCTGTGGTGAATAGTGTTGCTATTTGTGTACAAGTATTCGTTTGAATTCTTCTAGTTCTTTCAAATTTTGGGGGGTGTATATCTAAGAGTGGAATCCTGTGTTTAACTTTTGGAGGAACTACTGCCTTTTTTTCATAACAGCTACACTATTTTTACCTTCCCACCAGCAATATAGCAGTAGATGAGGGTTCCAGTTTTTCCAAATTTTGACAAAATTTATTTTCCTTTTTTTTTTTTTTTTTTTGATGAAGGCTGTCCAGATGAATGTGAAGTATGCTCTCGTTGTGATTCTTACTTGTATTTCCCTAATTCCTAATGATGTGGAGCATCTTTCCATGTGCCTATTGGCTGTCTGTCTTTTTTGGAGAAATGTCTACTCAGGTCTTGTGCCCATTTTTCATTGGGTTGTTTTCTTTCTGTTGTTGAGTTACAAGAAGTCTTTATGGGGAATCTGGATCTAGGCCAGAATCCTATGTGCGATCTTTCACGCCTGCCTATAGGCAGTTCTAAGACTTTGTCTGGCAGGCTCCTTTGGGAAGCTGCCTTCCCCATACCAGATTGGGTATACTCTCTTCTAGAAGAGTGTACTGCACTCTTCTAGAGACAGCTGTGGGCAATGCTCAGACCGCCTCCCCGTGAGCCTCCACGCATGTCTGCATTCCTAGCCTGGGCAGTTTTCATTTGGAGGCCACCTTATTGGGGACGTTGGCTGAGGCACCTCTCAGGCACTTCAGCTGCGACTTTTGGAAGCCTTGGCTGAGGTATTTTTCCCCATTCTGACTCCATGCTTTCCTACTCCTCACTCTTCTCCTTTGCTATGTTTTGAATGTTTGTATCCTCCCACTCCCTAAAATTCATATGTTGAAATCCTATTGCCCAATGTAATCTTCTTAGAAGGTGGGGCCTTTGGGAGGTGATTAGGTCATGAGGGTAGAGCCCTGATGAATAGGATTAATGCTCTTCTAAAAGAGGGCTCTCACCAGAATGTGACCATACTGGTGGCTTGATCTTGGATTTCCAGCCACCAGAACTGTGAGAAATAAATCTCTGTTGTCTCTAAACCACCCAGTCTGTGGTGTTTTGTTACAGCAGCCTGAATGAACTGAGACCTCCACCCTCCCTGCCCCTTAGCCCCATGGGTCCGTGAACAGGCAGGAGCCTTAGTTTAGGGATCCTTAGCAGCAGTGAGATGGTAGCCCCTGTCTGCCCTGCGTATCATCTGACCCTCACCCAGTGCCATTCTACGAGAAAAAATGGAGTACTAGGGAGCTGGCACCTTTAATTTTGTCTCTGATTTGCAGTGTTGCAGTAAGTGAATAATGTTGATTTTACTTTCAGTTTGGCTCATTGTCTTCATTAACCACCTTGGCACCTGGCAGCCTGACATGTCACCCGTTCTGAGTACTAGACCCTATCAGATGTATAATTTGCAACTATTTTCTCCCATTCCGTACATTGTCTTTTCACTTTTTTGATAGTGTCCTTTGACACACACACGTTTTTAACTTGATGAAGTGTGTTTTTTCTTGTGTTGCTTAGGCTTTTGGCATCATACCTAAGAATCCATTGCCAAAGCTAAGGTCATGAAGATTTACCCCAATGTGTTTTTCTTAGAATTTTATAGTTTTAGCTCTTACAGTTAGGTCACTGATGCATTTTTGAGTTAATTTTTGTATATGTTGTGAGGTAAGGGTCTGACTTCATTTGCATCTGGATGTCAAGTTGTGCTAGCACCAAATGTTGAAGAGACCATTTTTCCCACTGAATGTTCTTGGCACCCTTGTTGAAAATCAGTCAACCATGTAGGTGAGATTTATTTCTGGACTTTATTTCTGTTCCATTGGTCTGTATGTCTGTCTTTATGCCAGTGCCACTGTTTTGATTAAAGTTGCTTTATGGGGCGCCTGGGTGGCTCAGTTGGTTGAACGGCCGACTTCAGCTCAGGTCATGATCTCACAGCTCGTGAGTTTGAGCCCTGTGTCGGGCTCTGTGCGGATGGCTCAGAGCCTGGAGCCTGCTTCGGATTCTGTGTCTCCCTCTGTCTCTACCCCTCTCCTGCTTGCACTCTCTGTCTCTCTCTCTCTCTCTCTCAAAAATAAACATTAAAAGAAAATTTTTCTTAAAGTTGCTTTGTATTGAGTTTTCAAAATTGGGAAGAGTGAGTCCTCTGAACATTGTTTTTCTTTTTCAGGATTTGACTATTTGGGGTCCCTTGCAATTCTGTGTGAATATTAGGATCAGTTTTTGCAAAAAAAATATTATTGGGACTTTGATAGGGATTGCATTGGCCATGTAGATTGCTTTCGGGAGTTATTATCATTGTCCTCCAATCCATAAACATGGGATGCCACTAATTTAGGTCTTTAATTTCTTTTGGCAATGTTTTGTGTTTTTTAGAGTTTACAAGTTTGTGCTTCTTCAATTAAACTTATTTCTGAGTATTTTAATCTTTTTCATGCTATTATAAATGGAATTGTTTTCCTAATTTCCTTTCCTTTTCTTTTTAAATTTTGTTTATTTTATTTTGAGAGAGTGCAGGCAAGCAGGGGAGGTGGAGAATGGGACAGAGAGAGAGAATCCCAAGCAGATTCCACACTGTCAGCACAGAGCCCCACATGGGGCTCGATCTCATGACTGTGAGATTATGAACTGAGCCAAAATCAAGAGTTTGACGCTTAACCAACTGTGCCACCCAGGCACCCTCATTTCCTCTTCTAATTGTTCATTTCTAGTATATAGAATTAACAACTGATTTTTTTGTGTGTTGATCTTTTATTTTGCAACTTTACTGAATTAATTTATAAGTTCTAACAGTTATTTTGTGGATTCTTTAGGATCTGTAAATAGAGAATTTCACTTCTTTGTTTACAGTTTGTATGCTTATGATTTGTTTTTGTGCCTAATTGTGCTCCTAGAACTTCCAGTACAGTGTTGAATAGGAGTGGTGAACATGGGCGTCCTTGTCTTATTGCCGATTTTAGGGAAAAGCTTTTAGTATTTCACCATTGAATATGAGGTTAGCTATCATATACTGTTTTTATTTGTTTTTATTATTATTTTTTAGAGCATCCACAAGAGCGGGGTAAAGGAGCGAAGGGAGGGAGGGAGAGAGAGAGAGAGAGAGAGAGAGAGAGAGATAGTGATAGTGATAGTGAGAGAGAATCTTAAGCAGGCTCCGTGCTTAGCACAGAGCCTGATGCGACTCGATCCCACCATCCTGGGATCATGACAGGAGCTGAAATCAAGAGTTGCACGTTCAACCGACTGAGCCACCCGGGCCCTGTACTGTTTTTATATTAGCATTACATTGTATTCCACTTTTCTTTCATTTGAGATACATACAGCAAATAAATAGAAAAGTTCATAGAGCTGTAAAACATATCCATTGTAGACTTTCTTCTTGTACCTAGAAAGAATTTTAGAAAAATTGCATCCAATATTGTAATTAGATCACTGAAGTTCGCTACTGCCATGCTGTTTTGACCAAATTAGCCATGGAAATGAATCAAATAACCACTGAAAATATTTTTAAATTGATTTGATTGAATTTCCAGTTTATTTTGACCTATCTGAGATTTGGTCAAAGCAAGTTGGATACTATGATAGGACAATTTAGAGAAATAGAAGTTTTGCAAAAATCTCATGAGCAATATAGAATCACAAAACTAGAAGCAACCTCCAGTCTTGATCTCTGTTCCAGAACCTATTAGGAGTTGGGATTGTTTAGTTTGCAAAAGAGAAATAGGATCACTACAAGGGACATAAAATATTTGTGCTATTAGATAATGACTTTTTTTTTTTTTAAACTTAGGCCACTCAGGTCAGAAAATGGAGGTTTTTTTAGGCCTAGTGTAAAGGAAGAACTTCCTAGAAATTAAGAGCAAATATGAAATGGGCTACCTTTCATGATTGTGAGCATTGTCACAACTTGGTGAAAGCTAACATGATATGACTCACAGAAATGCTGCAGAATGGCACAGAAAGGTGTTAAGGTGCCCCCACATCTGTTATTCTGCCCTTCTCCATAAGCCCTCGGAAAAAGGAACTTAAGAATTCCTATCATAATATAGGAAAAACACGTGGTACTTTTGCTTACTGATAAGCAATGACAGCTCACTGCAGCAGAGAGAGTCTGTAAGGTGATAATCCACAGAAAGCTGACCCACAGAGATGAAGAAGATCAAAAGAGGAGACAGCTCCCCTCTTAACTGTGAGAGGAGGGGAAAGAAGACAAGAGACACGACTAGATTCAAAGTCTAGTTATTAAAGGAGTGTTTCCCCCCACCCCCCAAATGTGGAATAAATCACCAAGAGCAGGAATGGGGCCTGCCATTTTTGTTTCATTTTTAAGTTTATGAGAAAACATTTACATCTCTCCTCTTTTGGGATCTCTTAGGCTCTTCCAGAAATCATCTTCTGAGTAGTTGTGAAGAATTGAAAGCAACACAACTCTAATTTTAAGCACTGTAAATATAGGAAACAGGACTAGAGTAACACAAAACCAAAAGTCAGGTTTTAGTCAGTGTCAGAGAAACCACACATCTTGAGGAAGTGAGGCTGCTCAGAATGTGGGGTGTTTACTTGTGCCATCCCTACTCCCTCTCATCCTAATCCCTGAGTTCCAGCTGACTTCTTTTTCCTTTGTATCCTACATCAAGGGATCCATGGGGCAGGGGGACAGTGCAGGGAGGTGGCTAGTGGTCCTCCCCAACACCATGGAGATGGCCCAGAGATGATCTTAGAAGCCAAGGAAGTAATAACAGTGTAATTTACACTTAAAAACCCGTCCTTTCTCAAACACCTAATGTGCCAGATGCTTGCTAGATGCCGGATATTCTTCGTGAGCTTCTATAGACCATCTCCCAGTAGATTTAAATAGTTTTGCACGACCCTAGACACCAGATGTAATGGATTGGTGCTCTGATGACTTACAGATCCCACAGTTTGTGAGCCCAAGTCAGCTAATGACAGACCAGCTGGGCTTAGTCTGAAGTAAAATTTTGAGTCAGCCATTACTCCCTGTGTTCCATCGCTGCTTGAGAGTGATTAGTTAATATCCATTTGTTAGTTTCGCAGTTCTTTTTAAGAGTTGAAGCTCTGAAAATATATATAATAAAAATAAATAAAATAGAGAGTTGAAGCTCTGTCAATTTCCCATTGCTGCTCCATTACATCTCGTAGTATCCTCCAGGCTACCTGTTCTTTAATTCTCAAACCAAATAAGACAAAGATGTGTGATCTAGGCTCTAGCACTGCTTTACCCTTTGGATTAGAACCCTGGAACATCACTCCATCTCCTGCTGGGAGAATCCTTCAGAGACCATACTAAGGACTATTTTTTTTTTTTTTAATCAGTAAAGTTTTTTTTGTTGTTGTTGGTTTTTTTGTTGTTGTTTTTTTCAATTTATGAAGTTTATTGTCAAATTGGTTTCCAAGGACTATTTTTCGGCATCCGACTGCGCTTGTTGGCAGCAGGTCTGCCATAGGAACCCTTACTCCTGAATTCTAGGAATTGTACCAAGCTCGCCATGTTGGCTGTCTGAGAATCTGTGCTACTACTGTGTGCTTATCTTCTCATGTTGTTTTGTCTGTGCTAAGAAACTATAACTCTCTTGGTATTTTAATCTTTCAACTATCAAAGAATGTATTTCAAATCCATGTTAACCTGTCGTGTCAAGATTTTTTCATCTATCTGACTAGCCGTCTTGCAGTGATTTAACATTTCTTTATCCTCTAGGGAAAAGTTAACCATTGGATGCCGCCAGCTGGTCGAGATGGAAAATTCCATGCAGCAGTGCAATGCATCTGTCTATATGGAGGCCAAAAACAGGGGATGGTGTGAGGACATGCTTAACTATAGGACCTAAATCCTGATTTATAACTTAAAAGGAATGGCATTTGTCTTCAGGAACAATAGAGTGGCTATCAACCTTTTGAGTCAAACACAAGTCTTGTAAAAAAAAAAAAAAAATGTCTCATAGGTGCAAGAGGGTGATTGCTTATTGTTGAAAATCTCATTGAGGTTCTAAAAAGCCTAATGCATCCAATGTGGGATAAACTGTGTACTCAACTCATTGCAGTTGACAATACCTCCCTACCTCTACTCCTGACACTGAGCCAATCTGTCTAAAGAAGGGAGAGCTGTCTTTTTTAATCTCTTAGGGCAGGAGCCACTTTGGCATCTGTGGAAGGCCCAGGGGCACAACATTAGCATCTCTCTCAACCCTAAACAGGAGTACATGGCCAGAAACACTTCCAAACCCCAAGAAAGAAATAGGACAATTAGGACATGGCCATGCTCACCATGCTCCACAAATGAAATCTTACCCTGGGCTGTTTTATGATCACACTATCTTCCATTTAGACCTGGTGAACGTAACATACATCCCTTCCACTTCCCCCAAGGTGATAAAAGTAGAATTTTGACTTCAGCTCCTGCTTACTATATAGTTTCTTTTCTTCTACCCTAGGTTTGTCACTTTTCAGTGCACTTCTAATGGAAAAAGCAGAGGAGACCCCTATAACAGACTTCCCTTAAATGTGAAGAGGCATGGATTTATGGGATTAGGTGGCAGTGACTAACGTTTGCCCCTAGCTAAACCAAGTGTTTAATCAACTTATTTAGTTATACATTGGAAATCCTTGTTTAGTATATTATGCTTTTGTTAATACATTAGATTAAATCTAATTTGGTATTCTATGATAAATGTTAATTTATTTTTTACAAAAAAGCAATAAATTTTATTTTTAGTAAGGTTTTGCTTTTCATTTTACTTCCAAATTGTGTTTCTTGAACTGTGTACAAGGTATGATGATAAAAGTGACCCTCTCCCAATACAAGAGAATCTATGCCGGAATTCTCAGTGTCAATCTGTGCAGGGCCCCGCCGAGCTTTATGTTTGCATAGGAAGCCACAGCTCTACCTAGGGCTCAAATGCCATCAGGAATATGAGCCGAGCCCCGTGGAATGAGAAGCTTCCAGAGGATCTCTGCTCTCTTTCCTTTTCTTCCTGGAGGAGCCAGAAAAGCATCGCCCTCCCCACCCCTCCAGGTTTTTTTTTTTTTTGTTTTTTTTTCAGATTTTTATCCTTCAACTGCTTCTGGTTTGTTACTGGGTTTTGGTTCTGCTTTGTAAACTCCCTCTCCTCTTCCCTCTTTTTATTTAAAAAAATTTTTTTTTTGTTTTTGTTTGAGAAACAGCATGAGCAGGGGAGGGGCAGAGAGAGAGAAGGAATCCAAGCAGACTCTGCGCTGTCAGCACAGAGTCCAAGGTGGGGCTTGAACTCATGAACGGTGAGATCATGACCTGAGCCAAAGTCAGACGGTTAACCGACTGAGCCACCCAGGCGCCCCTCCCCCACTTATCTTTTTAACATAGGTCGTGATCTTTAGGAAATTTCACTCCTGTCACCTGTGTGCTTCCACACATTTCACCTTTTAAAAAAAGTTTGAGGGGCGCTTGGGTGGCACAGTTGGTAAAACGTCCGACTTTGGCTCAGGTCAGGATCTCAACTTTGTGGGTTCTAGCCCTGCATCAGGCTCTGTGTGGACAGCTTGGAGCCTAGAGCCTGCTTTGGATTCTGTGGCTCTCTGCCCCTCCCCTGCGTGCACTCTCCCTCTCAAAAATAACATTTTTAAAATGCTAAAAAATAAAAATAAAAAAATAAAAGTTTGGGGGGGTGGAGGGAGGGGCAGAGAGAGAGAGACAGGAAAGATTCCCAAGCAGGCTCTGTGCTGGAAGTGCAGAGCCCAAGGCAAGGCTTGAACCCATGAACCATGAGATCATGACCTGACCTGAAACCAAGAGTTGGACGTTGACTGAGCCACCCAGGTGCCCCTACACATTTCACTCTTATGCATGTAGACTTTATCTTAGTCTGTGTCTTTTACAGTGTACATTAATTTGTCAATTACTTCAACCTTTTTCATTTTTTATTTTGAGATGTGAAGATGTTCTGACTTTCTAGTCTTCTTTCTTTTGATTTATAAACTTTCTTTTAAAAATGTTTAATGTTTTTTTAAAATGTTAGGTTTTTCTTTGTTGCTGTATTTTCTAATCTTAATTTTATACTTTCTAATAGTCCAATGCAGGAGGTGAGGGATCCCTTTCCCCCACCCTCTACTCGTTTTCTGGGTCCCCCACTCTGGATTGAAATAACTCAGCTGACAGAAGGATCATAAGCTCCACCTTGTAGAACACATTTGTTTTAATGAAAGAATTATTAGATCCTTATGAGAGGAACTTACAGTTCTAAAATCTCCATTCTTCAATATGTATGGCTATCATATTTTGGGCGGAAGCCATCATATGTATGCCAGTAGGAACAAATGAGCAAAGTCACACCAGGGAAAGGGCTCCCTTGGCCTTAGGAGTTGGTGATAACTTCATGAGGGCCATCCAGGAGTATTATTCCAGCAAAGTTATGGGCACTATCTTACATTAGTAGACTTTTCCAGCTTACTGTTACAAAACAGAATCTACTTCTTTCCCGAGAGGACTAGGGAGGACCCTTTGGGTGTAGCCACCCCAGCAATTCCAGCATTCTGGGCCAAAGGAATGCTGGTTCTAAGAATTGGGGCTGGGGGCTCCTGGATGGCTCAGTTAAGCATCCAACTTCACCTCAAGTCATGATCTCACAGTTCCTGGGTTCGAGCCCTGCATGGGGCTCTGTGCTGACAGCTCAGAGCCTGGAGCCTGCTTCAGATTCTGTGTTTCCCTTTCTTTCTCTCTGTCCCTCCCTCACTCATGCTGTCTCTTTCAAAAATAAACATTAAAAAAAAAAAATTTTTTTTTGAAGAATTGGCTTCTGTTGTGCCCCACTGGGAATGTTAGGACCTGTAGTAGGCAATTGGGACTGCACAGACTAGAATTTAACAGATGAATTTCACTTTCCCATTTTGGACTTTGTCACCTGAAAGACAGGGGACATAAAGCTCATTTACTTTATCTTTTGACCATCACCTTGAGAGAGAACAGAAGTCTTTTTACCTTTTCAGGGTTGATCCAGGTTTATTTAGATGGTGTCTTGGTTGGAGCCTAGGTCACTGTTCATACTCCTTTTGACAGCTCCACCCCAGCCCACCTATCTGTTGGAGATCCCCCCCCCCCACCTTTTTTTAACATTTAATTTGAGAGAGAGAGAGAGAGCACGCGAGCACGCGCGCACACCAGCATGTGAGTCTGGGAGGGTAGAGAGAATCTCAAGCAGGCCCTGAGCTGTCAGCCCAGAGCCTGATGTTGGCTCAACCTCACCAGCTGTGAGATCATGACTTGAGCCTAAAACAGGAGCTGGACACTTAACTGAGACACCCAGGCACCCCTTGGAGCCCTTTTCAAGTCTACTTTTTTCATTCCATGAGGATGAATTTACCTCTTCTTTAAGAAATAGATTTCACTTTTGAATAATCAAACACATCTTCCACTCTCAGGAAGTGATGCCACCCAAAGCCCTTTGCTGATTTAGACAGGCCAATCAGCCTCCCAATTTACGGCTCTTTGGCTATCCTGCCAAAAAAACCCACTCCAGTGAAAACAACCCCAGTTATCAGCTATGAAACTGGAAGGTGAGGTGGTAGACACCCAGACCCCAGCTAGTTGTTTGGCTCAGTTCCGCTAACTCAAACTGGTGTTAACATCCTATTCTTTAGGAGTTCTAATCTTTACTTAGCTTCTGCAACTCTACTGTAGACTGATGGTCATGGGCTAAACTACATTAGGTTTGTATATAATCCTTGCCAGTAGAATCAATGGTTCCCTACTGGGATTTCTAGGGAGGTAAAATACAAATCTCTCTTAGTCCCCTTTTTAAAGCCTTTTCTTTTAAAAGGTTTGGCACCCTTTTGGTTAAGCTAGAAAGATAAAACCTTTTTAAGTGCAGTTTTGAGTTTTTTCAGAACAAATAATCACCAGCTCTCGTGCCCTTTTGTAGTCAATTCCCATCCACACCCCAGGAAGCCATTCAGGTGTCTGCTATCGCTGGTTTCCTCTTTTCCAGAATGTTATGTAAATGCCTTGAGGTTGGCTTTTCACTTAGCATAATGCTTCGGGGATGCATCCATGTTGTTTTTAATCAGTACTTCATCTTTTTTATTCCTAGGTAGTATTCCATTGTATGGATGCACCAATTTATACATTCACCAGTTGGAAGGCTATGTTGACTTATTTTTGGTGACTGAATAAAAGCAGCTACATTCACATACAGGTTTGTGTGAACATTTTCATTTCATTTGAATCAGTTCCTAGGAAAGGTGATTACTGTATCACAGGGCATTTAATTTTGTCAGAAACTGTCAAACTTTTCCAAAGTGACCTTACCATTTTGTTAATTCCTCCAGCAGTCTCTCGGCATCCTAACCAGAACTTGGTATTTTTAATAGGTATGTCATTTTGCTTTTTACATTTTCCTACTGATTTATGATAACATCTTTTCATGTTTGTTTTGAAATCCATTTATTTTCTTTGGTGAAGTGTCGTGTTCAAATCTTTTGCCAATTTTTTTTTTTTTTTTTAAAGTTTTGAGTTCTGGGCACCACTTATCAGGCACATTCTTTCAAGCCTGTACCTTTAAAGACTTGGTACCATTTTTGCTTAAGATAGAGACAGCACTTGCTTATTGCAGGAGGTAGATATTACTTTGATTTGGGAGTAACCTTACTAGATACTTGGCCCTGCTAATTACTGGACTAGTTGCATTTGGTAGATGCCTTTCAACATTTTAATACAGCCACTCTCACTCTGAACTTGCTGTAGGTCAGTTCATCTCTGGGTCATTCCCTCATTTCTTTCATTCATCCCAGCTTGGTATTGTGTGTGCCTTTTCTCCAGGCTAAAATTTCTTCCTTTGCTCACTGTGAGCAAATGTGTAGCCATGCACCCAGACATAGGTCCTTCTTAGATTTCCACATGATTATCAACCCTGTACACACTGAGGTTTTTGCTTCTCTCTCAGTCAACCCCCAGTGAGGCATGGAGCTATTAATAGTGAAGTTTAAATATTTTGTGGCCACTATTGCTGGTACTTGTTGCTAAGCATCATTTTACAACTGAGAATGTTCTGGTTTTATTATGAAAGAAACTGGTTCTTCATAGTAATTACTTTTTAACCTACAGAGGATTCAACTTTTTTTCCTTGATTTAAAAAAAAAAATGAATTTGATATTGTGTAAGGTGTACAGCTTACTTTGATACATTTATATATTGCAACATAACTGCCAGCCATGGAGTGATATTTATCACATTACATAATTATAGCATAACATTATCTATATTCATTATACCATGCATTAGGTCAGGTTTATTACTTCTTACAAATTTGTACCCTTAAATACCACCACTCTTCTCTCTACCTCCCTCACCCCTGGTAACCACCATTTTACTTTTTTTTTTTTTTTTTTAACATCTTTAACTTTTTTAGATTCCACATATAAGTGGTATTCATCTAGTACTCATCTTTGACTTATGTTGCTCAGCATAATGGGCTCAAGATCCATCCATGTTGTTGCCAATATTGTTGCCATCTTCCTTTCTCATGTACAGTTTAACTTATTTAACACGTCTCTTGTTTACAGGACCAAATTTGTGTTGTGGCCTTATTAAATATAAAGATTCATACACTGGTGTCTCCTTGTCTTTCTTTATTTTCACCTAGTTAATTTACTGTGTATCTTATGCGTCACTCTACGAAAGACTCAACAAATCCTTTTTTGGAACCAAGTGGGATACAAATAAATGACTAATATTATAGAGACAAAATCTTCTGTGATCTCATACTCTTCCAAAGGCAACTCTGGAGTTGCAGAAATCTCCTCCAGGGACTTTCTGTTACCTACTTCAAGTTTAAGACTTGTACGATCTGGAGAAATCACAGAGTGCACACCCAGAATACTAGACAAGGATTCTAGAACTGCATCGCAATCCCAGATCCAGATTTCCCCCCAAACTGTAAGGAATTCTAAAACATGTTGAATGGATAAGTACATGTGACTAGAACTAGAAGCCAAAAATCAAAACCCTACCTTGAAAGTCACAGTAAAAGTCATACCTGAGTATAACCAACTATTGTGAATTAAAGCAGGTCATTTTAAAATTTTGCTGTTTTAGGAATCTAGTATGTTTTATGTGGTATTACAACTGACCTCAAGGGTAATTATTACCAATGGTATTTCTAAACTACTCCAAAACCCATACTAGTGGTAAAAACTTTATGTTGAGGCTATCCACATTTTCTCCTTCCCTCAAGAAAAGAGGTACCTTTTAGATGCAGATAAATATAAACAACTTGTGATTGAGCACTGTTTTTTTCCCTTTATGGGAGCTTTTTATATTCAAAACATACTTGAAAAACATACTTTTCACCACCAAACTACCTGTTTGGCATTAATAACAGAATACTGGAAAACTCTAACCCAAAATATTGACACATATTTGCTTAATGCCACTTAGGAATTAGCAGGTTACTTAGGAACTGAGAAGTAATTTCAAGGATTTTACTGCTGAATCCTCAACTAAAATTTTATTTCCTTGAACTAAATAAAACATATGCAGATCCATTTAAAAAAATAGTCACCCTGTGAGGCAAATTCAAATCTGCCAACCTAGTTTTAGTCTAGAACCAAACCAGCAACAAATACAGTCAGCAATACAATGCTACCAGGTTAACTTTCACGATGGTTCTTTGTAGAATAAACGAGAGAAATACGGTGTCAGAGTACCAGTGGGAACAATTTTCTTCCTAGCCCAAGTCAGCCACTGGTAATCTTGTCCTAGTTGGCTCATTAGATTCCTGTGTGCTTCTTCATCTTCTTTCAGAAAAAAAAAATCTTACCATCAGCTCTTATTTCAGACATGTCAGGTAACTATTTTCCCACAAATACTTTAAGCTCATCATTACTGGGAAAACAAACAAAAAAAACTGTCCCCAAGACTTTTAGTAATGAATGAGTACACAAACAACATCTGGATATTAATTCCATGGTGCAAGGATTTCCTGCAAAGTACCTTTAATATGTTTGCATCGGCAGCAAGCATTAGGATGTGCTAATTTTGGCACCATCAGTTATATGTGTAGCACTACACATTCGATAAAGTCACCCCAACCAGTATTTATCCATGTGAATAGAAAAACTGAACAAAAACATAGTTCTGATAAATGCTGAATTCTTAAACCCAATACAGTTTAATTTTCTTCCACAATCGAGGGCTGCTATTTAGGATTGTTTTGTTAATGATAAATAAAGACAGGAATTATTTAGAAAATAAAGTACTTCACCGTTCTTATATATTAAATGTCTTGCTATATAAAATATACCCTCAAGAAGTCAAAGTATGTGAAATCAGTGTTTCAAATAAAAATCACAGCTATGTTACTGTTCAGCAACTCCATTCAAATAAACATCAGTACTGTATTCTCAAAAAAAAGAAGAAAAAAAAACCCTAAAAACCAAAAAAAACCAAACAAACAAAAAAAAACAAACCAGTAACTGAGGCAAAAGCTTTTAAGTTTGCATTCTGGGTGTACAACAGAAACCCCTCACCCTGCATCCTTTAAGACCGCCAGTCTGCTTCAGTAATTTGAATCTGCCACATCTTCAATATGTAAAGCACTGTGCTGAGAATATAAAAAGTTATAAAAAGGCAATCATAAAAGATTAAATCTTGGTAGGCATGTCAGCTTTCTTTTAATAAAAACAAAAATAGTCATTGTCATCTAGTTAAATAAGTCTCTTTTGTATAGTGTTCCAGTTATTGAAAAAGGGCCCTTAAAAAACCCAACTGCCTCGATCTTAAACCTTACCCTCTTGCCCCATAATACATGTTTGAGGGAAGAGTCATTAATGTGCAAATTGGCAAAACAAATGTGGAGGAGAGGGGACTTCTTGAAATGACATGCCCGATCAAGTCTTGGTTTATTCTTTTACAATATCAACTTCCAAAAAGTAAAATAACCAAAGTAGTCCTAAAAATACACAAAACAGACCTTCATCTTTGCATTCCTTTCCCAATAAACACAAAAAGTATGTACAGCATGTTTAATAATATGCAATATGCAAAAGCTTTGTGTTGCTGTTAGCAACATCTATACCCACCCACCCTCCTTATTCACAAGTGTACCTCTACTAAACACAATTACATCACTAAGCCTGTTAGTTTGTTAAAACTGGAAAATCTTTGTATAGGGGCTCCACTCATTTGACTCAAAGTTATAGACTTCCACCGTATTCAGAAATTCATTGCCATCAAAGCCTCCCACTGCATAAATGGTGTTCCCTACAGTTGTAATCCCAGCGTTGCTCCTTGGTGAAGTCATGTTTCCCATCATCTTCCATTCATTTCTAGTTGGGTCATACATCTCCACACAACTGATGGCATGAGAACCATCAAAGCCACCACCTACAAACAATTTTCCTAAAAGAGAATGAAACAAGGTAAATCTAGAGAAGGAAAAAAACTCCTAAGTCTGTTTTTTGCTAAAATTGGTGGTTCTTAGTAGAAATACCTGCTCATTCTACCAAAAGTCTTTGTTAAATGCCTTCCTAACACAGCAAGTAAACCCATTCATAGATGGAACTCAGGCAATTTACAAAGAGAGGGGCAGCCTCTAACTGAAGCACAATTCTCACAATTCTTTGTGGTAACTGCTACTGCTGCCATTTCACAGATGAAATGAGGCGCAAAGAAGTTGGACAACTTGCCTAAAGAAGCAGCTAGTACGCAGCAAGCCAGAGTAGTTCTGTGCACTGGAGATTCTATACTAGTCCAGTGCCTCAGAATTAAGATTCAAAAAAAAGTTATAGAAAAGCAGTTTTCAGATACTGAACATTTTCTTGAGCTTTCCAATTCTATAAAATTATTTTAGTACAAAAACTTCTTGGAAACAGACCAAGAGTTATTACATTTTCAAATATATATGCAGAGCAGTTAATTATTTTCAAATATGCAGAGCAGTTAATTATTTTCAGACACATAAAATGTCAGCATTAAATACTGTGTAGCTTTAAATTTTTTTTTTTAAAAACATTTATTTAGCTTTGAGAGAGAGCGCATGAGTGGGGTCGGGGCAGAAAGAGAAGGAGACACAGAATCTGAAGCAGGCTCCAGGCTCTGAGCTGTCAGCACAGAGCCCGACAAGGAGCTCGAACTCATGAACTGTGAGATCATGACCTGAGCTGAAGTCAGATGCTTAACCGACTGAGCCACCCGGGCGCCCCAATACTGTATAGGTTTAAAAACTTCCATCCTCTTGGGGCCCCTGGGTGGCTCAGGTGGTTAAGCATCCGACTTCAGCTCAGGTCATGAGGTCACGGTTCGTGAGTTCGAGCCCCGCATCGGGCTCTGTGCTGACAGCTCAGAGTCTGGAGCTTCCCCCTCTCTCTCTGCCCCTCCCCTGCTCACACTGTCTGTCTCTCTCTCTCTCTAAAATACAACAAACATTAAAAAATAAAAACTTCATTATTTTCTCATTTGATTGTCCAAAATCTATCTACAACCACATATTTACAGAAGAATTGACAAGGCTCAGTGTGGGCTGCGGGCTACTTGCCGGCATGTCTACACATCTATACTTTCAGCAGGTGAGCCATAAGCTTAATTAAGATTGCACTTTGTTCCCAAGACAATGCTAATTAAACTCATTATGATAATTATATAATTAAACATGTAAATCAATACAATGAATGTGAAAAGAAAGCTGCATCCATATCAAACTAACTTTGGAAAGATCTATTTAAAAAAAAAGCCTTAAGTTTTCCTTCCAATTAGGTATGGAGTAGACAGAAGAGACTAGAATCTAGGTGATTTGCACTTATTTTGCAAGTCAAATCCATTAAATTCTTGCTCTAAAGGAACAAACTGGAACTCTAAGATGATACATTTTGCATATGGTTTATGGACTTAGAGAACTTCAGTGAACCCATCAAAAGACTAGTGTGTTAATATATTTATATTAGTACTTCAAGTACCAAGTCTGATTAGAAATGACTTCTAAAAGACAAACCACCAATGCCCACTGCATCAGAAAAAATGTCTGCTCTGACTTCTTATTATACAAGTGTTTAGTTATCACGGACATTCTCTGGGAATATTAGAACAAACTCTTGCCACTCCCTATGCTTCACCTTTCCAAATCTCAACACTCACCATCAAGAACAGCTACACCAGCTCCTCGCCTTGCCACGTTCATGGGTGCAATTAAGGTCCAGGTGTTATTTTCAGGATTGTAACGTTCTACTGTGTTCAGACAATTCCAAGACTCTGCACCTCCAATTATGTACAAAAAACCACCAAGCTCACAGACTGCAGACTGGTGTCTACCTATAAAATTGAGTCAAACCAAAATTACTTTATCTCCCAAAACTTTAAGTGCGCATACTACACATAATTGATTTTGAGGTAAAAAAACAAAAAAAACTTGAGGGGAAAAAACCCAAATCAACTCACGAATGTTAAGAGGAGCACAGCTTGTCCATGACTTTGTTATAGGATCAAATACATCACAGTTTTTCAGTCCTTTTTGACCATATGGATCAGAGCCACCAACAATGTATAATTTCCCATTCAGAGCGCATACTCCTATATGAGTATAAAATAAGGTTATATATTGATAATTTAATTACCATATTTAAATACTGATTATCTCAGAAGGAAAGTAATTTTACCTGCGTTACAACGGTTAGTTCTCAATTCTGGAACAGGAATCCAGTCATCTATGTTTGGATCATACATCTCTCCACAACTCAGGTCATCTGAATGGCCATTCGATCCACCTACCACATAGAGCTGGCCCTAAGTCAAAAGTACAAGATCAGAATTTCTGCCATTCTGAAGTTATGAGAAACAGCTAAACATGGATTGCTTCTTCCTTACCATGAGTACAGCCATCTGAAATCGAGCTCTCGGTGTTCTCATGGGAGCAAGAAAGGACCAGTGATCTGTACGTGGATCATAGCATTCAACTGTTCGAAGACATTCCTCTCTGTTATAGCCACCTGGTAAAAGAACCATCAAGATTCATGTTTAAGATCTCAAACCAGATGAGGGTTTCTTGTCTAGAATGATTTAGGTAATCTGCACAAAGAGAAAAAGAATTTTTATCCACAAACCTATTAAGGTCCCATTAGGTGATGTTTTAACTCAGGGCTTCTAACAGCCGAACAACATTATCAGTATGAGTAAATTGCTTAGTCTTGGCTTGAAAATTAGGATGGAACAATTTAACGACTTTATAGTTTTTTAAGAATTAGAAACAGACATTTACTTAAAGGATAGGCAATACAATAGTATTTACTTTTGTATTTCTTGGTCTTTTTAGAATGTGGTAAAGTAGAATGCCAAGGAAGAAGGCATATTAAACCCTCCCTTTCCAAAGTTCACATCAAAGCAAGCACAAATGTCCATGCAGGGGCTTAGCCAGTTGAAATTTTCCAATAAGAAAACACTCATCCTTCTGTTCTTACCTGCTGCTATGAGCTTGCCATTCATCTCTGCTGTCCCCAGACCAGACCGCGCATACTGCATGGGAGACATGGGCTTCTCTATCAGCTCATCTGGTTGCATCTCAAAGCTTAAACTTTTAATTAGTTTTGGAGTACTTGTTGGTGAGCTCTGTGGGCTGTTTCGCCCGTGAAGGAAAATTACACAGAATATACCATCCAGCACAGCCAGGCACAAGTAAGTGTTATCTGTAAGCATAAGAGTTCTATGTTTAAGATGCAATTATTACTACTTTTGTTTGCTGTGTGATCCTGACTTGGATTCCGGATCCCAGACTGGAACGATCTGCTACTGTTTTCCAAATCTAATGGCTTCTGAGTTTTTCCCACAAATAGTCAACTTCAAAGTTATTAAATGGTTCCACTCAACACTCTTCTTTAAAAATAAGTAAGTCAAAGACAATCTGATGAGTGTAATACACTTACTTGAAGTCTTTTCCGAAGCAACGATTTTCCACTCATGCTTAGGGCTTTGTACTGTAGCATTTGGAGAAGAGAGACATCCAGTGGAACTGCTACTTATCGGCTTATGGCCATTCTCACGTGGTGGCTTTTTCTGCAAAATCAAAAGGTAGCTACAGAAACCTAGCCAAAGACCATACCTGGTGTACCTCTGTTCCTGAGCTATTCCACAACACTGAAAAAACACCTAGAATCCTTCACTTATGTATGACATTTAAAGAACCCTAAATTTAACACAAACCAACACTTTCCAGTTGACACAAATTACTAGCATACTTCCATCTCCACTTATAATGAAACAACTACACCTACACAAGGAGCCTGGTCAGGAAAAGCTCAATTTAAGCAATTAAAAAGCAAGTTGTAGATCAAGTATGAGAATACCTCAATGGAAAAAAAAAAAAAAGAGAGAAAAAAAAAACTTTAATCTACATAAGCTCAAAGTTCACATACTCTTTATATGAAGTATAGAATCATCTTTCAAAAGAGATTATTAATTTAAAATGGTATGAATTATCTGAAAGATTACATTTAGCCCACTGTCTCCAAGAAACTATCAAACCTAATTAAATCATATGTACGGATATCCTTCATACAATGCCAGCAAAAAGTGAACAGACATATCCAGTTCGGTCCCTCTGAAAAGTATTTCTCAGGACAAAAGTGGCAGTTACAAGAAACACTTAAAAGCATATTTCTTCAGGACCACCATATAGGTATTATAGAGTGCTTTTCTAGACAAACCATATCAAAAGACAAAATATGGTAATCAGAAATAAAACAATAATACTAAAAGAACCAAACGTTCACAAAAGTAGTATAGGAACACTAAGAGGGAGAAATAGGCAAAGCTACAAATTTTCAAATGATTACAAAAGAATTACATTGTGTTCTTGTGTAGGAGTTCCCTTTGATGGTTTTCTTATGTTATTAGTCCTTGACACTTTTAAAGTATATGATCATATGGAATTAGAAGAGTCAGAGACATCCTCAGAGGACCTAACCAAATGAACAGGTACCACCCCCACTTCAGTACCTGACACCCAAGTGTGCCGATCCACTTCTTTGGATCCCCAGGGCCAGAGCCACATGGGTAGCTAAGATTTATAGTAGAAATTTGTTTCTTATGGAAGCACAAAGCTATGTTAACAACTTAGAGGAAAAAAATTTGGTAGCTACTTAAAGCTGTGAAAAAACTATCAAAGTTTGGTGTGGGCCAGTCAACAAGCATGGTTATAGCATATGTTGGCTATTTTGAGAAAAGGCAGAGAATTAATGGTTACCATTCAATTCTATTTTGACATTTATCATATACCTAGGTATAATTAGGCACTTTATTCACCTCATCTCTTTTAATGGAGTAAGGGCAATGCTGCTAATCCATTTTATAGATAACAATACTCAGAAAAGATATGTATTGCCTAAGGCAATACAACTAAAAGAATAGAAATTCTGAGTATAAAGCCACTCTTTTTATACTATGACAGATTTTTGTCCTCTGCTACTAGAAACTCCAAGGTACATAAAGCCCCATCCCAACCTGTGGGAAGAAGGGATCCAAAGTATCACAAATTGATGATGCCATCAAAGGAATTCCTATACAAGTACACAATGTAATTCTTTTATAATCATTTGAAAATTTGTAGCTTTGCCTATTTCTCCCTCTGAGTGTTCCTATACTACTTTTGTGAATGTTTGGTTCTTTTAGTATTGTCTTATTTCTATTTTTTATTTTTGTCTGATATGGTTTGTCTAGAAAAGCACACTCTATGATACCTATATGGTGGTCCTGAAGAAATATACTTTTAAGTGTTTCTTGTAACTGCCACTTTTGTCCTGAAAAATACTTTTCAGAGGAACTGAATTGGATATATGTCTGCTCATTTTTTGCTGGCATTAAGAGCTTTTATTATAGTAAGAAAACTGTTCTAACGTATGGATAATTGAAAAAAATCAATGTGAAAGAGGAAAGCATGATTAACAATGAAGACTCCTAGTGTTTTATAACTAACAAGTCATACAGAGGTGCTGGTTAACGCCTTTATATTCCTTCTGGAACATTTTCAAATACAATCCCTTCCTCTCCCTTATCTTCACTTTCCTGTATTAACTCCTCCCACACGCTACCCACCGGCCCCACTTTCTTTGCCTCTGGCTCCCCAGGGGGTAATCTCCGGTGGCTATTTCTTTTTCAACCACTCTTACTTCTCAAGCTAAGATATTCTTAACTTTACACTCTTTGGAACTTATACCCACTAAAGGTTACCAAGTGCCCTCCCAAAACCAGTGAAGAGATACCCATAACCATATTTTACATGACCTCCAAAAGAATGATCTGACACAATTTAGTCTTCCTCTGTTCAAACTTTCTCTGCTTATGTTAGCTAGCTTTCTAACACAAGTTGATTCTAATCTTCTCCTTCCTAATGGCTCCTCAACCTCTTTTCCTATTTCTCAAGCCTAATGTGTCCCCTCATCCTATTTTATTCATGATCTTTATCCAGGGAACCACCTTCTAATGGGTCACATCAGAATCCTGCTTTCTCAAATTCTTCCTTTTCCTTAATTTTCTTATTCTAAACAATCACTAAGGACTCACTCAACCTTTGAAACTATAAATGCTTAGAGTCCACTTTTCCTCCTTCATGCTCCTGGATCAAGCCCTCATTTTTTTTTAACTAAACTACTGCTTGTAGTAATCTATAAATTGGTCTCACAATTGGTCTACCCTCTGTACTTGGCCAGAAAAATAGAAGGGCTTAATGCAATCATTTAGTAAAGAAAAACAAAACGAAACAAACCACAGATCAGCTGGAGTCCCATGACCCAGAGACTGCCACCTGATAGTTAACCACGGGTCTAAAATGATTAATGTACAGATCTTTGCTGTACAGAAATACAGTATTTAACCAATGCCCCTACTGTTGGGACTACTGCTCAGTTTTTCACTATTAAAGTTGTGAAATATATCTGTTCAGGGGCCCCTGGGTGGCTCAGTCAATTAAGCATCCAACTCTTGACTTTGGCTTAGGTCATGATCTCTTGGTCATGACGTCAGGCCCTGTGTGGGGCTCTGTGCTCACAGCACAGAGCCTACTTGAGATTCTCTCTCTCTTAAAATGAACATTAAAAAAAAAAAAGGAAATAGATCTGTTCATGTCACTCTACTTCCTTGTCTACAATTCTTTGAAAATTCCCCACCACCTGTAGGATAAAGTATTAAGCCCTAACCCAGTGGCATTTACCTACTTTCCCAATCTTGTGACCTCGCACGGGTATTTTTTCCTATCTGACACACTCTCATCTGCTTTGAAAGCTCTTCTAAATCCTAAGACTGTTCAAATGTTGCCTCTTCTGTAAATTCCTTAGTTTCTCTCCTCTTGGCTCCTCTATCCCCTCCCCTTTATGCCTTTTGTAGATCCCTCTTAGTAGACTGTACGGTTTTCATCTACTGCTATAGATGGTTCTGCAACCAGAAACTGTCTCTTACATATTTCTGTGTCCTAACATCATGGTCTGCCATTTTACTCAACGGCTGCTTACTGAAAAAGTAACAAAAAAAAAAAACAAACAAAAAACAAAGTATCTTTAGAGTATGAGGGAAAATATCCTAAATGTTCAAAATGCAAACTATGGACAAAGTTCTCAACTAATTTAAACCCAAACACTTTTTGTAAAACATAAAAATACTTGGCCACTACTACCACAGAATACCTGACAACTGCCATTCAGGTCACTTCTGAGTCTCATTTACCTTCTAACTGGTAAAGAAAACACCCCTTAAAACTGGGTTAACTCTGCCTACTTTATAGTTTATTCCTCACAAATACAACGTTGAAGCTAAAGGTCAAACAAAAAAAATGCATACTGTATGACCATTTATATACATTTCAAAGGCAAACTAAGCTATTGTTTCCGAAGTTAGAATAATGGTTTCCTTTAGGGCTGTGTAAGGACATGACTGGGAAGAGGCAAGGGAAGGCTTCCCGGGCCACAGAAATCTCTTCTGGACCCAAGTAGTGTTTAAACTAGTGAGTTCACTATTTGACACTTATGATATGTGTCCTTTTCTCTAAATTTTTGTCTAGAAACTAAAAAATTTTTATGCCTGACATTTTTTTTTTTTTTAAATTGGGTCTAACAACACCCATTCCCTGTTGCAATTTTTTGTAATCTAACAAAAAAAAAAAAAAACCAATTTCTACATTGCTTCATCTTATTGGCCTTGTTTTCTTACTACCTGTAAATCCTATTTCATTGAGAAAAAATCTAAATGTGGTTTCCTAATTTGCTGAATTTTTTTTTTATGTGGAGAAACAGTAGTAAATCTAAGAAAGATATGCTTGTTTTGTCCTGAAAATGTTTCTGTTCGGATATACCAATGAAATTCTTCCACTTTCCTTTCTTAAAGGAAAATTTCAGTCTACTAGAAAATGCTCTAATCACATTTTAACCTGAGGTTACCTCAGATGTGCAATGTGTACCTGCACAAACTGAATGTGGTCATCATCACTGCCAAACACCTCAGCCTGTCCATCTAGTAGGTTCCCATCAAGCAGCTTGTGATCAGCTGAGTAGTACAAGGTTTGAACCTGCAAAACAGCAACAGAACACCCATGTGGCTACCGTCTCCATGGCTACTCCACTAGTATGCAGATCACACAAACGCCTCAAGGTAACCTCCAGTGTGCTTCTTGAACTTCTTGACATCTTGCTCTGGCAGGATCCCGAAGTAAAGAAAATACATGTCATGGTTGTAAAAATTTTAAAAACAAAAATAAAATACAGAATCTTCTAACACTGGCCGAAGAGTCCTTGGCTTGATTGGCTTGAAAGAAATCTTCATTTTTCCATAGCTTCTATTATATAGCATTAAAAAAAAAAGGCACTAATACAATATATGGGCTCTTAAAGCATATACATATTTACAGTAAAATATGGAGTATGGTTTACACCTTTGAAGTGCTCTGATTTGCATTAACATATTTGTCCTGTAGGCAATGTCAAGAAAAACAGATAAAAAGCAAATGCAAAACTCAAAACAAGCTGTAGAGACACCTCCCTCAGCAGATGCAAACACATGGTCAATGCACCTGATCTTCAAGTGGGAAATGATATAAAATGTAAAAATCACCTGTTAGCCTTTTTAGAAGATAATGCTAACAGTATGTTTCAAGACCTAACAGATCTGGAAAGCCTTTCGTGGAATGACAAATTCAAAGTCACTCCACTGCTCCATCTGCATGTGTTTAACTCCCACCATTTCTCCATCAAGTTTGTCTTGTGGTATTTTTCAAAAGTTAAGTGAATGACTGTACGTATCAACAACACCATTGAAAAAACACAAAGCTTTAAAGATAAGAATCCTGTAAAGGAGTAAACACCATTAAATCATCATCGTTCTCTGCCCACAGCGGATTTTTCTTAGGAGAACTGGGGCAGGACTGCTGCTTCTTTACGTGTCAATACACTTGAGGTTTCTTCTTGTTTCTTCAGTCTTGGGTATCCTAGTTTTGTTAATAAACCTATGGGGAGATAAATCAATGGGGAGGAACAACCATTAGAAGCTTTTACCTACTTATCAAATTTAAAGCAAAAACCTGTGAAGAAAAATTAAGAATCTACAGAAAATTTCAGTACCACCTCCCATTTCTAAAGCAAATTACATGCTACTTTAAAGGAAGTTAACAGCACATAATAAGCAAAGAAATAAAAAAGAAAAGCAGAAGACCAAACTGAACAGTTCATTCAGCTCACCTGGACACCCCCCCTGTTTCTCAGCTTAGGGGTACCTATAGCAAAATTTAAATTCTTTAGGGTCATGGTTATAAAATAAAAGTGAAAGGGAATCCTTCATTGTTATAGCAAAATAATTTTTAAGAATTGTTGCATCCCATTTACTTTAAAACTAACCTCTTCCATCAGCTCTTCCAGACTGTCTCCATTCTCCCAGATGCTACGCTGCACCCAGTTGATTACCTTTGTATACAATTTGCCATTGCTGGGCAAGCAAACATTATCTTCAAGCATTACCTCCAACTAGAGTTAGGAAAAAACAATGACACTTAGATCAGTGTTGAGTCTCTTAATTCTCAGCTTAATGTGCAATTTCCTAATAAAATGGTCACAGATGCCCAATCTCATCCCATACATTTATTCTCATTTGTAAGAAAACTCTAAAAACAAACCAGTAGGCAGCAAACTGTTACACTGCTAAAAAAATAACAGTATCATTTCAATGTACTTTCTCACAACCATGCTTGAAACATGGACAAAGATTCAGCAACTGTAAGTAGTGTATACATACATATATATCTTTATAGATTTTACCCCTTACCTTTAGCCGTGGAAGTTTAAGAAACTCTTCCTCTTCTGAAATTTGTAACAGATGCTCCTGAATATAGGCATCAACTTTATTCAACAAACGGGTGTCTCCCATACAACTTGCAAAATTTCGGTAAGAGATGCAGCTGGTAACATCCATTCTAGATAGCAAATAATCACCACAAACCTGGGAAAAGAAATACACAAGTGACAACACTTACATATATTTTATTTAATGAATATTTAATACTCAATATGTAAGCATTCTGTGAAGATACAAAGATGAATCAAACACCACTGCCTTAACAGAACAACGTTAACTCTGGGAAGAATAGATGTATGCAAACAATAAACATCAAAGAATGCCGTACAAATGTCTAAGTTGTTTACGGAAAGATGCAACAAACTGAAATGCCATATTAACGCATATGCAATGTGCAGATAAGTATTTCCAATTAGAATAATTAGATAAGACTTTATCATGAAGACAGTATCTGAACTGGGATCTACACAAGAGATGATGTTCAATGCAGATAGAAGTAGGGAAGAAGCTGGGACCAATTTAGTTTGGCTGGAGCAAAAGACAAGTAGGAAAACAATTTTGGAAACACAGCAACTACATTAGGGAAAATGTGCAATGCTAACTTGAGGGGTATGTGCTATAAACCACAGAAGGATTTTAAGCAAAGGAGTGACATTACAGAAGGGGCCAGGAAACTTCCTCTTACAGGGCTTAGGCTTTTGGGCCATAATGTCTTTGTCACAACTACTAAACTCTGTCACTGCAGGTGGAAGCAGCCAGAGACCCTATGTAAATAAAAGCTGTGTTCCAATAAAACTTTATAACAAGCAGTTGGCCTCAGGCTTTGCAGTTTACTGACCCCCAAATTAGAGAATTAAATGCTTTTTATCCTATGAATTATTAGGCAGTTTTCAATGGTGTTACATTCTAGAAGGAGTACTTTTACAGAGGAACTTCCAAGTGTAGAACAGTGAGCTGAGAATGTAAGTTGTGTGATTAATTCTTGAGAAAAACAAGAATATTTTACATGTTTATTTTTTTGAGAGAGAAGGGGGGGCGGGGAGGGAAGGAGGGTGGGAGGAGGAGGAGGAGAGAGGGGGAGAGAGAGAGAAAGAAAGAGAAAGAGAAAGAGAAAGAGAAAGAGAAAGAGAAAGAGAGAGAGAGAGAGAGAGAGAGAGAGAGAGAAAGAGAGAGAGAGAATTCCAAGCAGGCTCCAAGCCCAGTGCGGAGCATGACGGGGTGGAGCATGACAGGGGGTCTGATCTCACCGCGAGATCATGACCTGAGCTAAAATCAAGTCTGATGCTTAAATGAGCCACCCAGGCGCCCCAAGAATATTGTAAACCCTGCTACCAGTGACCAACACAGCCACCCAGCTAGTGAAGACTACTGGAAAAGCAAGAGTTTAGTTCAAATTATCTGAGAGGAAGTTATGACCTTGCTACATTACTACAGCTAACTGGTTAAAATCACATTCAGTTGTCTAGGGGGAAGAGGGGCCACTTTCAAGTTCTTGAGACTAACAAATGTCTTATGACAAATTATGCATCTTAACTATGTAAAAGCAGACTTGCTAGTAACAGCCCTCCTTATATGTTACTTCTGGTACTCTACCTGCTTTACTCGGTCCATCTTCAGCTTTTTTGCTGCAGAATAAACATCTTTCACTAATTCCTTATCGGCTTTCAACCTGTTAAAGAAAAGTTCTTTATCACTTGGATACCAAGGCCTTAAAACACAGATTCTACTTAATCCAAATAAATCAACGCTTGGAATTTCCTGGTGACATCCCCTAATTATACACTTTATAAAGTACTTACTGAGCAGTGTAGGCATAATTCAGTAAGACTTCAACAGCTTCTGGATTGAGATCATCAAATTTAACATGAGAAATTCCATGAGGATCACTATCACTATTAAAGATTTCAAATAAGTAGGGACTGCAGCAAGCCAGAACTGCTCTGTGTGCTAACATCTCATGGCCACAGACCTGAAATTGTAAGGAATTACAATTAGAAGTACTGTGGACTATTTATTTCTCTAGCTAATTACCACATCAGGTCCTTTATCTAATATTTATAGGTAAATCATTGTTTTTTCAAGTTATTTCATCAAATGCCTACCATGAAAAAGAAAATAAGCATATCCAAGAAAGTACTGCTTTTAGAAATAAAATATTAATTTTGTAGGTTTCCAAATTAAGTTTTAAATACCTGAAGTCGAACATCACAGAACTGGCCACTTTTCCTCAGGGCATTTAATTTGGCAACAGAAGACTCAATAAAGTTTTCGTCTTCAAACATTAAATATCCATTGGGAATCATTTTTCCTTACAAATTTGGCTAAAGAGCACAAAAAAAGCCAAGTTATTTTACTAGTGAACAATGATTTTTATAATTATACCTTAAAGAGTAATACAGTATCTTTATTTTCAAATTCCATCCTATCAACAACACAAAAATTTTATTACACAAAAACACTGCTGAAAACACTGGCACTGAATGTCCAAGTCTTTGTACAGCTATATTTTGGTCCTCAGTCTTTTTAAGGATTCATACAGCAGTGACTAGCTCAACACTTTTGCCCAGGTTTCCCTGAACATTCATTGGGAAGGGAAAGAAATGTAAGCCCACCCTGCCCAAACCCATACAATGAGCAATTTAAGAAGCCTGGAAGGATGTAATGTGGTCATCACTTCCAGGTTTCCTTGATTTGGGGTGCTGTCATTCCTTTACTCCCAAATGAGAGAAATGGATAAATAAGGCAAACTTAAATCTGTCCCCTTTGCAAGTTTCAGATATTCCAAATCACTTATCTCCTAGGAATACATGCTAGACACTTAATGTTCTTTTAAAAAATGTCCATTTCACCTTGTGAACTGACTAATGCCTATACAAAGCCATCATTAAAAAGCAGTAATAGATTTTAGTTTGCCCTGATTTAAATTCAAAAGTTTACAAAAAGAAAAAAATAGAATTTTTTTTTTTCTACAAATGATCACTGACTTCCCCTTTAAAAAAATTATGAGGGGCGCCTGGGTGGCGCAGTCGGTTAAGCGTCCGACTTCAGCCAGGTCACGATCTCGCGGTCCGTGAGTTCGAGCCCCGCGTCAGGCTCTGGGCTGATGGCTCGGAGCCTGGAGCCTGTTTCCGATTCTGTGTCTCCCTCTCTCTCTGCCCCTCCCCCGTTCATGCTCTGTCTCTCTCTGTCCCAAAAATAAATAAAAAAACGTTGAAAAAAAAATTTATATATAAAAAAAAAAATTATGAAAAGGCTATTAGTGTACTGGCATAGTCTTCTGAAAAACAATGTGTCTTAATGTTTCATTGGGCATGAATATTCACTTACCTACTGAACTGGTGAGAAATGTATTTCTGAGATGTCTTAAATAATCCAAGGACAAAGGAGTGTTAAAACTCAGCACTTCCTCAAGGTATGAAGACGGGTGGTTGAAGTGAAGGCAGAGGTGTCTTAAGCTCTAATGGTGATTCCAAAACTATCAGGCTTGAAATGATGTAATCAAGTCCTTAAAAGCTATAGACATGAATTTCTTCTGTGATAATCATGCATCATAATCTGCAATAATGACAAATTTTAGATACTCAGAATGATCAAAGACTGTCATTGATCTAAGTGGATTGTATCATACAAAGTCCTTATCTGAAAGAAATGTACATGGCTCTAACACAGAAAATAACCAAGACAAATGCAATTATACCTAAACATTTTTCACTTAACCTGCAACTATTCAGGTGATCAAAAAACAAAACACCCTTCCCTGGAAGACAGAAGCTAACAACGTGTATCAATTAAGTGAGATATGTAAGCACAAGATTAGAGAACAAATATAAATATTGGTTAAACCTAATATTCTTTACTATTAGATTCCTGTCCATTTTTACCGGCCAGCAAGCAACCTTTGGGCATCATTCCCCAGACGTGTATACAATGTTCCAGTCAAACCAGATATACTATTTCCCAAAATGTGGTCTGCTCTTCCCAGTCTCTGTACCTTTGTTCAAGTTGTTCTGTTCTTGGAATACCCTTAACCCAACCTCTGCTAGATAAAATCTTACCTCCATAGAGCCCTTCCCAATCCCCCCAGTGGAGAGAAGTTTCTCCCTATCTTCCACATACTAAACCTTCTCTTGTGTGATCTTCCAGCTGATCTGCTCTGGTTTTGGCTTCTGTGGACTTCCTTATCTTCCTTGATTTAAGGTCCTGGCAGGCAGAGCCTCTGTCTTGCTCATCTTTGTATCCATCCCATCTCCCCACTACCAAAACTAGCCTAGAAACATAAATATAAAGATGAGCACTTTGTTGAAGTGAACTAAATAAACAAAAGGGAAAATACTGATATCTGTTCTCTATTTGGCCCTTTTTCTCGTTTACAGTAATAAACTCCCACTAGAATAGTTCTGGTCCAAACCAAATCTGCAAAGTAATCATATTCAGTTCTCCTACCTCATTTTCAATTCATCAACTACAAGTGTCAAATTCAGATGGTTCTTATTTTTTAATCACCTGAACTGCTATGTCACCACTGTCTAATTCAGGAAACTAGAACTAAGTAAATTATTTGAAAGGCATGCATACTTTTTAAAACAGACATCTTAAAATTACCTGGATTTTCCTTATGCATCAATCATACACAGAATTCTAAATCTAACAATTGTATTTGGGTGAATGAGTAATCACTTAACCCAGAATCCACTGAAGGCTGGTCCAACTCTAAGTGAACAAACTGTCGTGTTAAGTTCAACACATGCACAATCTGTAATGGGTCTGACCCATATGTCCTAACTGGTTTCTCCATAACTTAGGTTCTATTTCAAAGAAACCTGAGTAATTCTGACTCAGGTTGGGATTGTTGTCAATGCTTACCCCTGCAATGAAACTGTATCATACCATTATGTAATATTGGTTTCCTCTGCTCTACAGTTGCACCTACGTTAGTTTGTTCAGCTTTTAAGAAATCAGTTCTAATAAATGATTCCCAATTACCACACAATTCCATGTACACAGAGAAAACACACTATCCTAAGGAAACCTTCAAACATTTTCAGCCAAGACCCAACTCAAATTAAGAAGATCTTTATATATATGGTATATACTGGGTAGCCAATCCACAGACATAGTTGGTAACACCTCACTTCAGTTCCCTATGTTGCCTTTAAAAAAAGAAGGGGAAATGGGATGAGGAGGAAAGAGGGAGCTTCCATGCAAATTATGGCAATATATTTAAAATGTGCTTTCTGAAAAACCATAAACATTGTGATACAGAGATTTAGAAACATTTTAAACGCTGACCAGTTTTATTCATTATTCAGTGTTTATCTGTAAAGTAGTCTTGATCTAACCAAGAATAAAAATGGCATCTATTTATGTTTGATAATTTGGAAGTTCTACCTTAAATTTTGAGGGAAAACAAGACATGGTTAAAATCACTTCAGTCCATTGGGAGCAAACACTGGAGAACTTCTAGAGCAACTCTTGGCATATACATTTGTACAGTATTATTAGTTCTGCAACAGAGTGAGTTCTACATTTAGTATTTGATGACCTAGTATATCAAGATCTTAGTATGATCCTTATCTCTTTAATGATCAATACAACCCTATTTGATTTTAAGAGCTAGCCCAAGATCACGTGACATTTAAGTTAATGCAGCAAACTTATTTTACTCAATTACTGTCCTCACATACTGTAGGCCCCTACTCTCACCTACCCCTAAGCTGGAAGAGGTCTTATCAACTCCTGCCTACAAACCATGTCTTTGAGTGTTCACATTCACTCTCACTAAAGTAAGCATTGGGCAAACTGAGTTTCAAACTATTCTAAAAATGTACAGAAGATCTCAGTTTGGTCTATGAAACTCAAGCTCAGTAACTGGTGGAATAAAAATGTGAGCAGATTTTTTTTCTTTAAAAAGCCTAACAAAAGCCCCACCATCCTAGAGTTATATAAAAGAATAAAACTTAAAATCTTCTTTGGTATTTAAAGAATACGAAAATACTAATTCAAAGGAATATATGAACCCCTATGTTTATTGCAGCATTATTTACAACAGCCAAACTACGGAAGGAGCCTAAGTGTCCACTGATAGATGAATGGATAAAGAGGATGTGGGGTACACGTAAACACATACACATACAAAATGGGGTATTACTCAGCCATAAAAAAGAATGAAATCTTAACATCTGCAACAACATGGACAGATCTACAGAGTATAATGCTAACCAAAATACACCAGAGAAAGACAAATACATGATTTCACTCATATGTGGAATTTAAAAAACAAATGAACAAAAGAAAAAAAAAAAAAGGAGACAAACCAAAAAATAGACTCTTAACTATAGAGAACAAACAGATGGTTACCAGAGAGAAGGTGGGTACAGGTGAAAAAGTGAAGCGGATTAAGGGTACACTTATCTTAATAGCACTGAGCAAAATATGGATCTACTGAATCACTATATTGCACACCTGAAACTAATGTAACACAACTATACTGGAATTAAAATTAAAAAATTTTTTCTTTGGTATTTAAAATATACATTCCATTAATCCACTTTTAAAATTAAAACTAGGTCAAATACAATATATTCTGGTAAATACACTTCAGTTCCTTAGTATGGCCAGTGCAAGAAAAGGGAAACAGAAGACTCATAAATGAGTAATTAAACTGCTTTAGTAACCACCAGAAGCCCACATGTTATGTTACCACAGACCCCAAAAGATTAACTTAACTGAAATACAGTTCAACAGGTCTTATCCAAGAGTTGTAAGAAAGGTAGGCACAATGTGGCCTCCCCTCCAAATTCTTTTCGGGCCTTCAGTAAGTGGAAGATAAAATGTTATCACCAAACTTCCAAAGCATCCTTAAAAGCTCAAGGAAAATTACAAATATTTAAGTTTCAAGGCAATCTTTTGAGGGCAGCCCACTCACAAAATAAACTCTATTTTTAAAGGACAGACTTTATAATAATACAAAGTAAATCTCTGTAAGACCAGAAGTTACAAATTCCCAGTGTCACCTCTGAAACTACTGTTTCATCATCTATATCAAAACTCACCAAACTCACTCACTCACTCCATCCTCATTGTTCTGAACTCTTATACATCCCACAAACATTTATGGCACCAAACATATGGCAGGCACAATATGGAATGGGATGCTCATAATACCAATGGAGTTAATGCCATTCTTCAGCCCTGAATACTTCACAGACCAACCAAAAAAGACAGGTAAATCAAGCAGTGAAAATAGCTCAAACAAAAGAGGAAAGGGGTATGACAGCATACATATTCCAGAAACTGCAGCTATTAACATGCATATGGTAAATAGAGAGGAAGAAAGAAAGATCAATGCTAAGGGTTAAATGATGCTGGAGAATAGAAAAGGATTATAGCAAGAACATTCTAGCAGAAATGTGGGGGATGTTCTGGAGGAACAGGTAAAATACGGAAGCAGGGACATTAAGATATTATATACCCCTGCTTATCCTAAGGCAGTAAGGATATTTTAGCTTGGATATGTGTGGTATCCTTATCAAAATTAGTACCAAAATTAGAATTCCAAAAAACCTAACGGTTATCTTTAGTTTGCTGCATGCTCAAAGTTAGGAAGGAAGAATAAGAGGAATTTGCTTTTTATGCTAAGGTACCTGTTGGGTATCCAGGTTGATACCAAAAGTGTAAGAATACTGATCTGATAGGTGGAAAAATACAGATAGGTTTAGAAATCATTTACAAGGTGGTGATTCAAGCTTGCAAGCGAAGATGAGCATGTATTTTCTGTGCTTCTAACAAAAACCCAGAGATCACTTCCTTGTTCATAATTCCTCCATTCACACTCTCTAGCACAGTAGGTGGGAGGATCTTTTCAGCCTCTAAGAGATCCTTCAAGGAGGTTCAAAATCATATTGTTGAAAAGTCAATGAAATGATTTTCAGGGGTACTTCATCTTAGTATTCAGTGATTAAGACATTTCCTCAATAAGAGAACATTTTACATTAAAAAACCACACTTGTAAAATGACATCAATTGCCATCTAAACTGTTATCTCAAGCAAGAAAAACAAAACCCCACTCCAAAGTAGCCAAAAAGACACTAATTTAGGAGTGCCTGGGTAGCTCAGTCTCCAACTGGATCTCAGCTCAAGTCTTGATCTCAAGGTCGTGAGTTCAAGCCCAGTGTTGGGCTCCATGCTGGGTATGAAGCCTACTTTAAAACAAAAACAAAAAGTAAAGAAGAGGGGGGCGGGGGGGGGGGGGGGGGGGGGCAAAAAAGACGACAATAAAACTAAAACCAAAACCTGGGATCCTCTGTTTTGGGGGGTAAAGTTAGAAAAACAGAACTACAAATTAAGATGAATTAAAAAAAAATTACTATCTATTAATTACAGAGATTTCTTTAATTGGAAAAACAGAGGAAAATCATTCTGGTTCTCTTTTAGGTCAATGGTTTTAGTCTGGTTTTACCACCAGCTACCAAATTATAGACACTTGAGAAGTAGCCTGCCAGATGGCATTAAATGATACTATTGTTAATCCAATTCTAAATAGTCAGTGTTCGCCTCATCGCCAGATATGCAAATGCAACTACTCTCCTCAGCATCTTTAAGACAGAAGTTACATTGGGGCGCCTGGGTGGCTCAGTCGGTTGAGCGTCCGACTTCAGCTCAGGTCACGATCTCGCGGTCCGTGAGTTCGAGCCCCGCGTCAGGCTCTGGGCTGGTGGCCCAGAGCCTGGAGCCTGTTTCCGATTCTGTGTCTCCCTCTCTCTCTGCCCCTCCCCCGTTCATGCTCTGTCTCTCTGTCTCAAAAATAAATAAATGTTAAAAAAAAAAAAAAAAAAAAAAAGAAGTTACAGCAGGATTATGCCCAATGCTATTCACCAGTATTTTGCTATCCTTAAATCAACTGCTAGTTCTAGAATTATTAAAAGAAAAATATGGCTTCTGATTAGTCTAGTCCATGCCGTACTTGTTCAACTGTTAATAGTACTAAGCTTCCAGAGCTGTTACTTATTACTAGACAGAAGATCACCACAAAGTCCTCAAAGAACAGCTTGATACCACGGTATTCTAATCCCCTCCATCACTGGCAACAGACATTAGGAAACCAGGTCTTCAGGCATCTGATTTCTACTTGCTATAGGTTTTGAAATGTCAGATGTTTCAAACAATAGATTTGTCTACTATGTATTGGGAAAAAAAGTAAATCCATTTCTAAAATATTTGCGTCTAAGTCTTCTTACATTCTCAATCTGATATTGCCTGATACTTTCCTACCGTTAAGAACTTATAAACACCCTTTTGCAAGATGCGTATAACGACAGAAAAAGAGCAAACCTCTCCGCCGATTGCTTTGGTAAAAAGGAAAGTGGCGACGGCCCCAGAGTGACTGGAGTGTCCTGTAGCCCCAGGCCTTCCTCCCCGCGCGGCCTGGCGGGCGCCCACTACTCCCAAGGCTGGAAGGCAAGGCGCCCAGCGCTCGCACACCCCCGGCCGGGATTGGCCGGCCAAGCAGTCATTCAGAGCCGACACGTCAGGGCAGCCGCTCCCTCCCTCCTCCCGCCCTCTTCTCCCCGCGCTTGGCAAGAAAAGCGGGCAACGTGGAGCGGGAACAAAGGACCCCGCGGCCCACGGCGATCTTGGACGTGGTGCCACCCCACTCCAGGCCCCAGGCACAGATGCCGCCTTGGACCGGCTCCCGGTCCACATGCGCCGGGTCCTGGGAGGTCTCAGGGAGGAAAGTCGGGACCTCGGTTAGACCCAGACACTAAGAATCGATTCCTGACAGCGGGAATACAGAGATTCCCGCGTCCTCCTTCCGGTAGTCATCCCTGCCCCGTGGCGCCCTGACCCAGGCCCACGAGGCTCCCTCGAGCAAGAACTCCCGCCCTACTTCCTATGCCCCAGCTCTCTCCGAGGCGGCCGGCACGCGCCTCAGCAGCCGACGCGACCCGGCAACCATGGCAGCTCCTGGAGCGCGGGCCCCGCGCGGCGCCGGCTCCTCGCTCCCAGAAAGCCGCGGCAGCGGCTTGGAGGGTCCTCCCCCGGGACCAGGACGCCGCTCCGCGTCTCGCACCGTCTCCCCCAGCCGCCCGCGCCATCTCTCAGCAAGGACTCCGGTCGCACCCTCTTCCTCTTCCACCGTCTAGGACCTGCGCGTATTACCTGGTTCATCTCTGAAGAGATGGAAAAACTCATGTCTGGTGCTTCGATGGGGAGCAGGAGGAAGCGGGCGGGAATCGGCGCAACGGACAGCGCCTCGAGGCCGCGGAGCGGGGGAGCGGTCGAGCGGGAAGAGGAGCGGAGGCTGCGAGGAGGGGGCAGGGCCACCGAGGGTTCGTGGGGACTCGCTCACTCGTTCGCTGGCACTGCCGCGCCAAAGCAGCAGGCGGAGAAACTGCCGAGCAGCTCTGAGCCACCGACCTCCACGCGCGTCCCGGAGACACTGCTGCTGCCGCCGCCGCCGCCGCCGCCCGCTCGCGCCGCACCCCCTCTCACGTCACCACGTGCGCCGCCGCCGCCGCCGCCAATGCCTCCAGGCTGCTTCCGGCTCGAACCGTCGGCGAATCACAAGCGAGCACCAGAAAGCTCCGGCTCGCGGCCCCGCCCACCGTTCGCCCAGCCCTGTCCTTCTCCTTCGCCCCCTTGGGTTCGTTCCCTTCCTGCTGGGCTCAAGTAGGTCAAGGCAAGGTGATCCCAGGGAGACAGGCAGTGCTTGGGGCGCGCCTCCTTTTACTTAGCGCGCGGTCGTCTCCTTTCCTCGCCTCGCACCCTCACTTCGCCCTTTCGGACTGTGCCGGAACTGGTTTGCTCCAGCCGCCCTCACCTGTTCTGCCTCCCCCTAGAGGCACAACAGCCGGAGATCGGACGTGGGAGATTAGATTTCTCGACGTCAAATTTACATCTAGGCAACCGCCCTAGACTGGGGCTGGCCACAGTGGACCCGAAAGTCTGCGGTCGGCCGTGGGCCCCTACCTTTGTTGGAGGGTGGTGGTGAGTGAGGAGGGGGCGTGGAGATTGTGAGTGAGAAGAGAGGCACGCTGGGGGAAGAAGGGGTGAGAGGATTCAGTAATAGAGAAAAACCATTGGAGGGGTCAGAGAAGGCCTATTCTATTAGTGTTGCTATAAAAACCTCCGGATTTGTTTTGTCCGAGGGCGGCTATCCCTTCGGAGAACAGTCCGTTCTTTGCTGGTCTTGCCCTCTTTTGGAAAAAGAAAATAGCCTGGAGAATCTGCAGTCCCTATCCTAACCTTCTGGGGCCATTTAGACCTCATACCAAACCTAGTTATCCACCCTGCCACTTTGCCCCCAAGAGGCAAACCCGTTCCAGGGACACATGAGGTGTACTGGGCTCTGACGGCAACTTCATGTGACTGAAGAGCATGCTGGAAAGTTTCCTAGATTAAAGGTGAGGGGATTTACTGAGGTAAAGTTGTTTAGAGTTTGGCAGAGGCTTCCAGGCTAATGTCCTGTTAGTTTATCCTGATTTGGGGAAGGCACGTAAACGGTCTAGATCTAACCTTGTTTGTATTTCACCACTCAGCTTAATTTGTAGGCATTTCTAGGAGCCTAGCATCCTTTTAAAAAAAATTTTAATGTTTTTATTTACTTTTGAGACAGAGAGAGACAGAGCATGAGCAGGGTAGGAGCAGAGAGAGAGGGAGACACAGAATCCGAAGCAGGCTCCAGGCTGAGCTGTCAGCACAGAGCCCGACGCGGGGCTCGAACTCACGAACAGTGAGATCATGACCTGAGCCGAAGTTGGACGCCAAACCGACTGAGCCACCCAGGCGCCCCAAGAAGCTTACCATTCTTTATCATGAACTATTTATGTTTATGGGAGCCGGAAAAATAAATGTTGGGGCTCTTCAGCTGCAATAGAAGCTTTACAACATTTCATTCTAAAATCTTGAGGCAAGGAGGCTAGTTTCCATTTCTCCCCCCTATTCAATTGTGGGAAGAAACAGGAACTAAGATATCTATTAAAATGATTCTTATATCTTATGGAAAAAAAGACTGCCATTTGCCACTGGGCTCTTATTTTTGTCTTCTGATAATTAATAACCAACAACAGTGTTCACTTATATTGCAAATGAAACTATCAGAGTACATGACTCCTAAGCTCTTTTAATACCAAGGGCTTCATTCTTTCAGTGAGAGAGTATGAATTGCTTACTTGGGGTAGGCACATGACTGTGTGGCCTGCTGGACACATGGTCCCTCTTGCTGTACTCTAAATAGTGCCTTTGTGACCTGAAACAGTCAACACGTTTTTTAAAGCTACAGTGTGATCAGTCAACGCTTTTTTGCCATGTATGGAATTTCACATTTACGTATTACATTTTCTATGGACAGTGGCATAATTAATTAATTCCATTTGTCTTCTAGGCAACTCCAGACTCGACCCTATCCAATTACTATATAATCCAGATGAAAACTTCAAAATGGAACACTGGCAATTTCAACCCTATAAGGTAGCAGATTATAAGATTTTGCTCCTAATATTTAACTTAGACAAGACATATTGGAGAGTGTCTAATAAAAATAAAAACTATCAACCCCTATTTTATGTCAGGTGCTGAGAAAGATAAAATTAGGAATTGGTGCTAATCTGTAATCTTTCCATTTTTCTCTCTGATCCAGCTTCAAATGTCCCAGTGCTAAACTCTGACTTGTGTTTTATTCTTTATGTGTTAGTTTGCTAGGGCTGCTGTAACAAAGTACCACAAACTGAGTGGCTTAAGCAACAGAAATTTATTGTCTCACAGTTCTGGAGGCTAGAAGTATGAGATCAAGGTGTCTGCAGGGCCATGCTCCCCCTATGGGAGCTATGGAAGAATCTGTCCCGCCCCTTTCTCCTGGCTACTGGTAGTTCTTTGGCTTGCATGGCATTTTCCCTGTGTGCCTATCTCTTGGGTCCAAATTTTCCCTTTTTATACAGACAGCAGTCCTACTGGATTAGGGCCCCACCCTAACCCAGTATGACCTTATCTTAACTAAATCTGTAATGACTGTTTCCAAATAGGGTCACATTTTGAGATATTGAGGGTTAGGACTTTAACGTATGAATTTTGGAGGGGACATAATGTAACACATTAGTTCAGTGTTTCTCAACTTTGGTCCACTGACCATATTCATCAAAACCACCTGGATGTTCTTATTAGAAATGCAGTCCCTAGGCTTCACCCTAGACACCTCACCCAAGGAGGAGAAGAGTGATTTTTGCCCTTAGGGGACATTTATCAACATCTGGAAAAAGGCCCAGAGAAATGATGTTATGAGTATCTAGTGGACCTGAAATGCAGCTCATCCACCTACAAGGCACAGGGAAGTTCCCACACAAGAAAATCATCTCACTTAAAATATCAGTAGTGCCAAAATTAAGAAACCCTACTCTAGAACCACTAGATCAGAACCTCTGGGAAAGGGGCCTGGAAATCTACATTTTGACAAGCCTCCCAGCAGCTCGGACCCACCTTCAAGTTTGAAAACCACTGCAGATACAGAAGCCTTTACTAGGCATGTGAACACGTGCCCTTTTGCTCCAGATATTAGTCACCTCTCTTATCAGCCATGCGCATGATGATAAACTAATTAAGTTAATTAAATACTACTTAGCAATTCACACAATTTACAAGTCTTACTCTAATGTTGATTTTAAACTGGACGTTTATGTACATCTTAACACTTCTCTACCACATTATATTATTTTTAATCAACTATCTGCATATTCTGGGTGTCCTTTGCCTGATGAAAAAAACCATTGCCAATTTATGGTTTGGCAAAGCAACGTTTTGCCACCTCCAGTCCACTTAATTTCTGTTGTATTCTGAGTTACTGACTGACTTGTCTGTTTCATATATTGCTTTCATCCCTTGTCGGCCATGCTTGCTGTTCTCTCAATTCTTTTTGGCAGTTGAAATATTTTTTTAGTACATTAGTGATGTCTTAAGAGCACAAACAAGAAAATGGTAGCATCACAGGGAAAAATCCTAAAACTTCCATTAAAATAGGTCATTGGAAATCGTTATGTATTGTAGTATATAACAAACTGAGAATTTGATGCCTTTCTAAAAACATTGTTTTAAGTATTCCCTTTTGGAGAGAATCTTCTGTTTTCCTGGTAGGACTTCCATAGAGGGTTTGCATCATAACAGGCAAACTGTTCAGGTATTTTTTTTAATCCACAGATTATAAAATCAGAATATTTTGGTCCTGTATTAGCCTCATTGGCTATTACATTATCTAAGCCAACTGTTTTACTAATGACCTTTTGCTAGTTTTCTAAAGTCATCACTGCTAAAATTTTGAGAAAACTCTAGTCTCCTCTTCCAGTAATTAGAATCCCCTAATACTTTCTTTGTCTTTCAACAATTTCTTAGGCATTAAAACTTCTCATGTCATTCAGATGTTCTTCCAGTGACATTATATGACCTTCAAACCTGCTACCTCTTTGGACTACGCAACCAACACCTGTATAGTCAGCTCTTGAATTCTAATGAGTAACCTAAGCTTTCCTAAGCCTTCATCCAAAACACCTTAAAAAAAAATTAACTTCATTGTTGAAAATAAGCAAGGCATGGAATAAGTAGCCTTTATACTAAGCTGAGTTTCTGATGTAAACATTAAAATCAAATGTATAAACAAAAGTGTGGTAACATATAGCACAATCTATACAGTTCAATCCAGGAGAGATCTTTTGTTGTGTTCACATGCAAAACTTGATATCTGATAGATGAAAGTTACACACTATAGTTCAGTTTGACTAGCAGCCAACTCTTGCCAGTGTAAACTGATCACTTAACAGATGAAGTCGAGACTTCTTTAAAGAAACAGAAAAGACAGAGTAGTGGGTTATAACGTCAGTCTCCCTTTTTCTATATAATGTTTCCTAGTGTCTGGAAGAGACCAGAATGAAGGACAGTGAGACATGATGGAATTTTATAAGAGTCAAGTGCACTGGGCTTTCTAAACTACTGAAGACAGAAAGTCTTAAAATTGTTATCTAAGGGTTCCCACCCCTAAGAGTGATCCCTCCAGGCTATGCTCCTCCAAACTTGGTACCCTCAGGAGCAGAATTGTCAAGTAAGGTGTTTTCTTTCCCAATCACCTCTTCTCTAATGTCTTACTAGAGAGAAAAATGTGGAAGACAATATGTGGTGGCAGTGGGTCCCAGTAGTACCCTTCAGGGTGACCAGGTCCCTGACACCCTTCTCTTCCTTCCACACTTCTCTCAATGCCTTGCTCCTATCTCTCTTTCAAGACCCAATTAGCACCTTGCCACTTCCAAGAAGTGGGCTAGTATCATGGGAAAAGTGCTGGACTGAAAGGTCTAGGCCCAAATCTTGGCTCTGTTCCTTAACTATTTAAGGAAAATCTCTTGTCTTCTTGATGACTGTGTTTTCTAATCCTTAAAATGGGAACAATAATACTTGCTTCACAGCATTGGATACTTGGCACGTGGTGGGTGGTAAGTAAATATGTATGTATTTATTTAAATGCCTCTGCCAGTAACTCCAGCATACCTAACTTCTCTTCCATCTTCCCGAGCCCAGGGCACATCACTTGTAACACTCACTTGTCACCACCACGGGATAGTTTTGTACTTGCAGACTTAAGAGATGAGTGGTTTGAATCTTTGAATACATAACAGCACTTGAGACTCTTAAGTAGGGTGTTCCTCTGCCCTCAGACATCTTAGAAGTGTTGGAAGAATGAATATCAAAATCACACGTATCTTTCATGGCTCTTTCTGTCAAGCTGATGTTTCCAAATAATGAAGGTAAGTGGTGGAGGTGTGCTGGTGTGATAGAGGAGTAGGAAAATAAGAAAGGGAGTGGTTATTGAGGCATATCAAATAGCAGAGGGAGTAAATGTACTTCAAATGACTTAGAACTAGGGCACTGGATCTCCCTAGCTAATATCCCTTCTCTTTCTCAAAAAGCCCTCAAATATGCTGAAGGGAATGTAGGATTGTCAACTCAATCTTTCCCTAGTTTCTTTCCCTAGTTTTCTCGTAGTCCAGATTCAAGGAATGTTCTATTCCATTAGTGGTGGGATCCTGAAAATCATACTGTTACGGAGAGAGGGTAATCTGTTCTGCTTTGTACTTAGCTCTATGGGGGTCAGGACCATGGTTCATTTTGTGTCTGATCATAGCACCTACCTTTGTATTTCTGTGAATGATTTTTGTCTTCTAAAAATATGTATTAGGTGAACTTTGGGAAATTCTTTTCTTTGTGTTGAATAGGAAATTGGAGGAGAATTTTCTCTCTGCAAAGTACTAACATTTTCTTTGCTATTAAGGGGATTCTATTAATTTTTAAACATCTTTCTTCAATAACTTATTATAGTATCTTAAATGATTTAAAATCTGCCAAATCATAAAAATTTTATTGCTTTTCCTCTATCTGGAATGAATTTATGGATATCAGATTTGCATGTTAACCATAAATGAAAGAGAAAAATCCTTTAATTATATGCATTTTTTAAAGGTACCACATTGCCTACTGAGAAATTAGCTTCATTAATTGGCTACAGTGTCACTGTACAGAAATTCCTGTGTAATCTCTTAGTGTTGCATCAATTCTTATTCATCCCATTAAGTTTATGAAATGTGATGAGTTCTCACCCAAAGGAGTAGTAATATAGATATACCTTATAATTAACCCAAACTTCTTTGAGGGTCTACATCAGAGAAAAAATTAAATATGGATTTTAAAAGTCTTCAAAGACACTACAGAATCCTGGTCATTTGTTTACTATGTTATTTTTAAAGTGCTATAAAGAATTAAACCCAAGTTACTAAAAGGTTGAGCACTTGTAAAGAATTGAAAAATTGTATGTATATATACATATATATATACACACACACATATATATACACACACACACACACATATACAGTATACTGCTTCCTGTGTTTCTTCTAAGTGGAAATGTTATATTATGTAGCTATTTCTCACATTTTTACATAAAATTATTTTCTACCATGACAAAATGAATCCCATGTTGTTGTTGTTGTTGTTTTCCTCTGCATTTCCTAGAAAATTAGGAGAAGCCTATGAGCTGAACCATCATGTTAGGGATCAAGGTTCTTCACTGTATGTATGTATGTATGCTGTGATACAATATCTGTACCTAGCAAATCTTGTCTCTCATGTTCCTTTTCAGCCATACCGAATCCCTCCCTTCCTTAATATACCATGCCCTTTGGATCTGCTCTTTGCACTGACTAAAGCACCCTTCACTTGGTTAATTTCTACTCATCGTCTAGGCCTCAGTGTAGAACTCACCTCCTCCAGGCAGCATTCCCTCACTGGCTGAGGCTTGGTGGACTGTCCCCTCCTATGAACTTACATAGCACTCTGGGATAGCTCTCTTTGTCATAGCATTAATCACATAGTATGAAAATTTCACTTGTCTGTGCCCCTTCTGTAATGCTATACTCTAGGAAGACAGATGCCATCCTCTTCATCTCTGCATCCCCCGTGCCTACCCTGGGTGAGGCATGTAGAGATCTTCAGCAGATCTCTACAAAGGAAGGGGGGACGGGATAGTGCATTATTACTATTGCGTTGAGCTTTGAAGACACAGAGATGTAGAGAAAGTGACTTATGTCTGAGTTTTTGTAGTGTGATGATCAATTTGTTTTAGGTTTCAAATTCTAACCTAAAGTGCTGTGTGATGTTCACAAGTAGTCGAGAAAGTACCACGTAGGTACTTGTCTGTCACTTTTCAGATAAATGTACCAGTGGGGCCATTGCATGCCTTTCATGTGACCCTATTTACCTACATGGGGTAGCCCACATGTCAGTGTTAGTTACCAAACAGCAAATCAAGCACACGGATTCTTAACAGATTGAATCATTCCATTTTCTGGAAGAGAATGTATCTACAATTTTGATATCAGTCAAGGGAGGTATCGTTCTAATGTTACACATATGCAAGACCTTTCCTATGCTACAGAGCCTATTTCTGGGTTTCTTAAGCCCCTCCATTCCATCACAAGCTTCTTGCATGTCTTCTTGAAGCTTTAACAACCACAGTGTCAAGTATGGTGCCTAGGATGTTACAGGTGCTCTGGGAACAGTGAACGAATTACAGAGTAACAATTTTGAGTGTTATACAGGCATACGGTCACTTTTCATGTTATATTTAATTCACTCCTCACAGCAGCACCAAGAAGTATTAATTGTGATCCTTATCTTATGGAGAAGGAAATGGGGATTTAGAGATGCTGTAAGTTTGCCCAAGGTCACTTTACTTCAATGTTGGGAGCAGAAGTTCAATCGAGGAGAGTCTGGTCTGAAGCCTACCCCTGTTCCACCACTACACTCTGCCTTTCATTGCATGCTTACTGAACCAATTTATTAATAATTTCCATAGGAGACAAATGAATCATCCGGCACAGCTAATTCATCTGGAGGAGGGGTGGACAGGAAGTATGTTGATGGGTTATATAACTGAACTTTTGTCTTTGAGACCAGTAGAATTAGCTATTAAGGATAATCAGAAACACAATATAAACAGTAAATAGAGCTGTGAATACACTAATGTGGCATGTAGATGTAGGAAAGGGAGTAACTCTTCTTGATAAAAAGCATCAATCTAACTTCACCCACAGGTCTTTAAGAGAAACAAGATAAGGCAGAAATGGCTAGTTGACCATGTCTTCCATCCATTCTCCCTTTCCTCCTTGGAAACACAATACTAAAGGTCACAGCTCCTAACCTCCCTTGCAGCTAGTTTTGGTACACTGAATTGTGTGAGAACTTCACACAATTTTCTTCAGAGGGAAGTTTCCTTCAAAGGGAAGAGGAGTACCCTTCTTCCTTCCTTTTTCCCTCTGGCTGGGATGCAGATGTGATGGGTTGAAATCAAATAGCCACTGTGGATTAGGGGATGACAGGCCCAGGGTTGACCAGAGCAGCGCCATAGGAAGAGTCTAGCTTCTGATGACCTTGGAGCTGCCATTTCTGCTCTGGATTGCCAAATTCTAGACTTCTTCTATGTGAAAAGGTAACAAACTGTCATCTTGTTTAAGCCATAAATGGCAGTGGAAATAGCCAATTTAGTGATTTCCGTCATTCAAAAAAAGTGTCCCTTCTGCGTGTGACTCTGTTTGTATTCAATTTATTTCATCTTACAATACTGCAGCTGTTCATATTTCCTGGACACCAAGTGTGGTGCACAATAATACTAGCAAGCAGCAAATATCATTACTGTGTCATAGGCTGTTTGGGTATTGATCCTATCTAACAAGTTCACAGTCCTTTGAACTTCAGAGTCCTTTGTAGGTGACTCTGATTTAAGACCAGGAGGCCACATGTAAACCCTCCAGATAATCTCAAATTTTTCATTATACCATTTAGAAAATTAGGCCCTACTTCAGCTATCCCTGATCTGACCATTACCTAATGCCACATCATTTCCCTCCCAAAATGGCATATTATATACTACTTGATACTTAGCAAATGTTTACTGAGTTTACACATAATACTGTGTGAAACATTGTGTTGTATACAGCAAATTCACAGACGGATTGTAAAAGGTTTTGAATCTTTTAGAAAGTAATCAGTTTATTGAATGAGGTAAACTCTGTGGGGCACACATAGGAAATGGCTTTATTTTTCTCTAACCTTCAAACATGCACTTTCTCATTCCTGCCCTGTAGATAACCTCTCACATAGATCTCCTGGCTTTTCAGCCACTTTAAGTAAGGTTTACTTACTTGTCAGGTATTAAAAGACAAGTACAGTTCAGTCTAAATCCAAACCCAACATCTAATTCTCTAGCCCAATTATATCTTATCTCACATATAATTCAAAGTTTCCCTTGGCTCCTCCAGCCCCCAGCCCAGGCCTGCTCCAAAGCTCAGGCACCCAGAGTAAGCAGGGTGTGTTTCCTCCCTCTTCCATTACTCTCCACCCATTGTAGTAAATGCAACTCCATTCTAATCTCCACCCTTTATTCCTGCCACATTCCCTCTTGCTCACTTCTCTCCAGTCCCGCTGGCTCCTTTCCACCCCAGAAAATACTGTAAACATGTTCTTGCTAAGGGCCTTTGGATTTTCTAGTCTCTCTGCCTAAAACACCCTTCCCCCAGCTATCTGCATGCCTTGCTCCCCCACCATTAGGCCTCAGACCAAAAGTCCTCTGATCCGTGAGATCTTCCCTGACCACTCCATCTCAAATTACACACACCCACAGCGATCACTCACTCTGCTTTATTTTTCTCACCTCATCGTCTGATAAGTTACACTTCTGCTGGGAAACAAGGTGCCTGTCTCCCCTTCTGCAGATACCTTTCCATCTTTATGGGGGAGGTTGGGAGGTAGCACAATTTTCTCTCTGTGTGAGAAGAGAAGGAAAAAGAGTCAAAACACTCTCTGCTTCTTTGAATTCCTGTTATCCTTGACTTCTTCAATGATCTTTAACAATTTGGCCATGTCATATTTTTATGTGGAGGTGAGGGTTTCATAGATACTGAACTGATTTGTTTTCTTTTATGAAGTTTGGCCTGGATGTTTCAGACACTCTCCTTAAAATGGGGTGGGGTGTGTGTTTGTGTGTAATTGTCTCTTATTATTCCCGGCTTTGGGACTTTAGCTAAAAACAGACAACATGCTGAGTAAATAGGAATCTTCTCACAAACTAATGTACTCTATTACAAAAAGAACATTTGAATTTGAGTTCACCATTATGATATGAACAGATGGTTCCAAGAATTCAAGATGTCCAGTTTTTAGGAAATAGGAACCTAGGCATTTCTAGAGCTCAAAAGCAATATAAAATTGTTTATGCATCACTATGGTAGAAAGCTACTGGTTCTGGCTGTGTAGGGTTCATTCTTCTTTCTTCTTGGACTAATACCCTTTGGCTGCAATGAATGTTCATGGATGAACATGTGACCAAATTTGGTCCAATTAGAACAAATACTTGGGTGTGGGCTGGACAGGAATCCGGAAGATATATGCCTAGTGCTGCTGGGGACCTCCCAGGGAGAGAACTTGCCTCAGAGCGAAGGCAATAAAAAGGGAAGTGAATGCGAGAGATGGAAAGAGACCAAGGTGCAGTCGTATTGCACTGGATCCAGCCATGCCTGCAGTCAATGCCTAGACTTTTTATAGGAGTCAATTAATTTCCTTTTTTTCATAAGCCAAGTGGTTTGGCTTTTCATCACTTGCAGCCCAACTGTCCTGGTTGTCATTCCATGTATTGACTTTAAACCCTTGCCTGTGCGTTGTCATCAGAGCTGCTATGTCCCTGGCATATTTTCTCAAGATGGACTTTTTCCAGGGAGTGATGATAATTGCAAGGACCTATTAATGTCCCATTCTGGGATTCTTCTGGCCACAGGGCACAATGGAAGAAGTATTGTTAATAATTATTTTGACAAATACAGTAATGTTATATTTGGTTGCATAGTTGTGTTTATGATTCTGAATTTTTCTGTTCTATGTATCCCTGAAGAAATTTTCTTTTCTTATTCATTTCCCATAATAGTTCAACATGGAAGGCTTAAGGGTGCCTGAGTGGCTCAGTCGGTTAAGCATCCAACTTCAGCTTAGGTCATGATCTCACTGGAGCCTACTTCAGATTCTGTGCTTCCCCCTCTTTCTGCCCCTCCTTCTCTCACGCTCTGTGTCTCTCTCTCTCAAAAATAAATAAACATTTAAAAAAATAATAATTTCACATGGAAGGCTTATATTCTTTTTATTCATCATTTTTATTAGTTAATCTTTAGAGAAACTCTATAAATATCTTTAGGTTACTAATCTTTTATGTTCAAGTATAAGTTATATAATTAACTCTAAAGGTATCAAAACTCTTTAAGAAACCTAAAATCCTTTAAGATCTAAAAAAATATATTCTCCCTAGTGCCTGAGACATTCTTTTAATAAGGAGATTTATAAAGTAATATATACCCCAGAGTGGTTTACATCTTTGAGAACTCTTAGCAGTGTTATTGTTGGGAAGATTAATTTTTTTGGACAAAATTAGAAATTATCCCTAATACCATGATTTTATACACCCATTAAAGATCTAAGTTTAAGTTCCTCCTTTAATATTAAAAAAAATTGTTAATGTTTATTTTTGAGAAAGGGAGAGACAGAGTGTGAGTGGGCAAGGGGTAGAAAGAGAGAGACAGAATCTGAAGCAGGCTCCAGGTTTCGAGTTGTCAGCTCAGAACCGGACACAGGGCTCAAACTCATGAACTGTGAGATCGTAACTTGAGCTGAAGTTTGAAACTTAATTGGCTGAGCCACCCAGGCGCCCCTTTCCTCTTTTTATTCTTAACAGAAAACATTTATGGAAAGAAATATCAAAATTTGAGACGAGATTTGATATCAAATTCATTATAGATTCAACCAAAAGGAAGAACTTTGAGCACCAGAATCCATGAAACGTTACATGGCATTTGGTTTTGGTTTTATCCTTCTAATAAGTATGTGGAGAAACTGGAGAGGTTCCTAAGAAAAACAGGAAAAGATTAATGGGTAGAACATGGGATAGGTAAGGAAAGAGCTGCTCTTTCCTTTCCCGGAAAAGGGAAAGCTGACCTTAAAATTCCTGTGTTTGGGGGTGCCTGGATGTCTCAGTCAGTTAAGTGTCCGAGTTCAGCTCTGTTCATGATCTCATGGTCCTAGTTTGAGCCCCACCTCAGTCTCTGTGCTGACAGCTCAGAACTGGAACCTGCTTCAGATTCTGTCTTGCTTTCTCTCTGCCCTTCCCCCGCTCATACTCTGTGTCTCCCTCTCTCTCTCTCTTTCTCTCTCTCAAAAATAAACATTAAAAATTTTTAAAAGAATAATAAAATGTTTATTAAAAATATTCTTGTGTCTGCTCACTTATTAATTCACTAAGCAAATATTTATTGCATGCTTACTGTATACTAGACACTATGGTAAGTTTTCATCCTATGGGGTAGGAAATAGATATAAAAACAAATCATACAAATTATGAAAAGAGCCTAAATGTCCATCAACTGGTGAATGGATAAAGAAGATGTGGTTTATATATACAATAGAATACTGCTTGGCAATGAGAAAGAATGAAATCATGCCGTTTGCAGCAACATAGATGGAACTGGAAGGTATTATGCTGAGTGAATAAGTCAGAGAAGGACAGATATCATATATTTTCACTCATATATGGATCTTGAGAAACTGAACAGAAGACCATGGGGGAAGGGAAGGGGAAAAAATAGTTATAAACAGACAGGGAGGGAGGCAAATCACAAGAGACTCTTAAATACAGAGAACAAACGGTGGATGAGGGATGGGGGAGAGGGAAAATGGGTGATGGGCATTGAGGCACTTGTTGGGATGAGCACTGGGTGTTGTATGTAAGCCAATTTGGCAATAAATTACATTCATAAAAAAATAAATAAATGGCTATAATCACTAATAAGGTTAAGTAAGAGAGAGGTTCCAAGTACTATGGGAATCTGGAAGAAGAGCCGGTGAGCCTGTGAGGGCAGTGATCAGGGAAACTTCCAGTGGAGGTAGGGTTTGACCTTGAGGGATGAGCATGAATTTTCCTAGTGGATAGGGAAGAGAATTTCAGGAAACGTGCAAAATAAAAACAGTGAGGATTCCCCGAGTAGATTACAGTGGAGAGGGAAGAAGGCAGGAGTGGACTGGATAACGAGACAAAGGTAGGCAGGGAGGCAGGTGCCTGGCTATTCTTTAGAATTTGGAGCTGTCTTGAAGGCAATGGGGCATGGCTGAAGATATTAATTTAGGGAGGAAAATTATCATATTCATGTTAAAAAAGCCTTTGTGGAGGGTTTTCAAAGGAAAAAGCTAATGAGTTCCCCATATCCACAAGTGAAAGAATAACATGAAAAAAGCTGAGATGGGGAGGACTGAATTTTTGCAAGAGAGTATATAGTAAAACAAAGAACCTTGACCTGGTGGGTGATCAGGCAGAGCTTATGAAACCTGGAGATGTTTTATTAAAGGATGGTCATCTTTTACATTTTATGTTTCTGGGTGAGGCAAGAGGTTAGATATGCTTAGAGTTTCTAAAGTGTGTTCTTTAGAAGACTTGTTAATAGATGTTTCATGAATAGAAAACAAAGTTTCACTGCTTTCTAGAAGTTTCTTCTGCATAACTGGATATGACTATTTACTGTAAGACTTTTTTTTTTTTTTTTACAAACTTTAACATGCTAATGTGCCTTGTGAATCTTTGAGTGAGACATTGAATTTAGGGTTTCCAAACTTAATTGATCACAGGATCCCTTACATGGAGTGCTTATGTTCTGTTCTGAGGAGCACATTTAGTAAAATACTGAAACGGATGCCTTTGATTCTCTTAACCAACTCTAAGATTTTCCCCTTAGGTTCTGATATTCTAAAAGGTATTTAAAACTTGGAATTACTTTTTTATAGTATTTATTCACTGCAAGTGAGTTATCTTAGAGTTCTCAAGCAAGTCTGCCAATATTAAATAACAACTAGGCAATGATTAGCATTTAGAGTCCTTAAGTTAAGGTTGGATAAATCAGATAAAATGTGAACATTTTTGTTGGCCTTAAACATAAATCCAACTAGAATCCTATGGACCAACTTAGTAGACAATCTGGGAAAGCAAAGGTTTCATCTTAAAGAATTAAAATAGAAAATAGAAAATCTGTTCCTTATCTTCCCACCTGAAGTTATTACCTGATACAACTCAAAACTCACAATGAGAGTTAGAATTCTAGTTTGTTTAAACAAAGAGAGATGGAACTTTTGAGTCACCTAATGCACATTACCATTGGGAACGTGACATTAGGTTACCAGACAGAAGATTAGGGGTGTTTAGAGAAATCTCTCAAGAATAGTTAGATTTTCTAGTGATTTAATTTAATCCTGGGATTGCAAATAGATTTCAATTTAAATGTCAATTCCAATTAGTTGACTGTGTTGCTTGCAGTGTTGGACTGTAAAGAATCAAGACTAAATCTCAATGCAGTGGAACAAGTGTGGCAATTGATGAGAAGTATCTATTTGCCTTCTGTGGGGAATAAGAGTGAAGCTCCCAATCCTTGGTTGCCATCTCCCTATTAAGTTATACCTGGAGGTATGTTAGGTCACAAAGGGAGCTGTTGAACTGGATTGGTTCAGAAACAACTATTTGATGGGGCGCCTGGGTGGCTCAGTCTGTTGAGCGTCCGACTTCGGCTCAGGTCATGATCTCGCGGTCCGTGAGTTTGAGCCCCGCGTCGGGCTCTGTGATGACAGCTCAGAGCCCAGAGCCTGCTTCAGATTCTGTGTCTCCCTCTCTCTCTTCCCCTCCCCTGCTCATGCTCTGTCTCTCTCTATCTCAAAAATAAATAAAACATTAAAAAAAAAAAAGAAACAACTATTTGAGAAATACATGTCATTAAAAAATGATTCAGAAGACCTTATCAAATCACTTTGTGTATAGCCACATAGGTGTGAAAGGGAATCATATTACACTGATTTGAGTTAGAAATGTGAACTTTTCAGAAATGTGGTCCAATACCAGACCCCATAGGAAGAGGTCCTTGACAAAAAAGTCTACAAATCTTTTAGCATATGGAGGTGTAATTCCTGTTAGGAAACTACATAGTTGGTCTTTTCTGTGAGTACATCAAGTTCATGTTCATTATTATCTGTTTTGCCATGGGGCACTGTAAATCCTTAAAGGAATTCTAAATATAAAGAGGAAAGAAAATGGGGCCTCTGTTTCTCACAGGGATCCCAAAGTCCCTTCAATGGGTGACACTCAAATCAAGGGATACTCAAATCAAGGAAAATAGTGATGTGTCCTTGTTGACCACGCTGCATCCAGACAAATCCCAGCCCACAGCTCTTGGTGGGGCTTGTCCTGTTGGTGGATGAGCTGCTGCCCAAGTCTGGTGACGCACCTGGTGAGTCAGGGACCGTGACAACTTCATACCCAGCTTCCTGCCCAAACCTGAGCCAATTTTGTTTCTTAGCCAAACAACATACAAAACAACTTGAGGAAAATATAAAGTTATGCCCTTCCAAGACAGTCTGTTTCCAGTAGTGTCTGGTCTGTGGCTAAAATTCTAGACTTGAAATTAGGGGAGCTCAGAACTGTTGACAATTCTGCTTCCCCAGGCCTCTATTTCCTCATATCTGCAATTGAGAAGAGGAAGGCTAGAACAGTGCCTGGAAATTTATTTGATCTTATTTATTTATTTATTTATTTATTTATTTATTTATTTATTATTTTAATTCAGTATAGTTAACATACAGTGTTATATTGGTTTCAGGTGTACAATATAGTGATTCCACAATTCTATACATTACTCGGTGCTCATTGTGATAAGTGTATTTTGTTTTTATTAAGTAAACTCTACCCTCAATGTGGGGCTCAAACTCAGAACCTGGAGATCAAGAGTCACATGCTCTACAGACTAAGCTAGGCAGGTGCCCCTATAGGTGAACTCTTAATCCTCATCATTTATTACATCCATCCCCCCACTTACCTCCCCTCTGGTAACCGTCTCCTTGTTCTTATAGTTAAAAGCCTATTTTTGGTTGTCTCTTTTTTTCTTTGTTGATTTGTTTTTTTCTTAAATTCCATATATGAGTGAAATCCCATTGTCTTTCTCTGACTTTTTTCACTTAAACATTAAATTTCTAAATCCATCTATGTTATTGCAAATAGCAAGATTTCATTCTTTTTTATAGCTGAGTAATATCTTAGTGTGTGTGTGTGTGTGTGTGTGTGTGTGTGTGTGTATCATATCTTCTTTATCCATTCATCTATGGATGGACACTTGGGCTGCTTCCATAATTTGGCTATTGTGAATAATGCTGCAATAAACACAGGGGTGCATATATCCTTTTGAATTAGTGTTTTGTATTCTTTGGGTAAATACCCAGTAGTGGAATTACTGGATCATATAGTATTTGTATTTTTAATTTTTTGAGGAAACTTCATACTGTCTTCCACAGTGGCTGCACCAGTTTGCATTCCCACCAACAGTGCATGAGTGTTTCTTCTTCTCCACATCCTCACCAACACTTGTTCTTCCTTGTATTTTTTTATTTTAGCCATGCTGACAGTTGTGAGGTGATATCTCACTGTGGTTTTGATTTGCATTTCTCTAATGATTAGTGATGTAAGCATCTTTTCATGTGTCTGTTGGCCATCTATATGTGTTCTTTGGAGAAATGTCTATTTATGTCTTCTGCCCATTTTTAAATTGGATTATTTATTTTTGTTTTTGTTTTGGTGTTGAGTTATATAAGTTCTTTATATATTTTGGATACTAACTCTACTGGATGTGTCATTTGCAAATATCCTCTTCCATCTCCCATTCAGTAGATTGTCTTTTTGTTTTGTTGATTGTTTTCTTTGCTGTGCAGAAGCTTTTTTTTTTTTTTCTTAATGCTGCCCCAATAGTTTAGTTTTTGCTTTTGTGTCCCTTACCTCAGGAGACATATCTAGAAAATGTTGCTAAGGCCAGTGTCAGAGAAATTACTGCCTGTGTTCTCTTCTAGGATTTGGATGGTTTCCTGTCTCACATTTAGGTCTGTAACCCATTTTGAGTTTGTTTTTGTGTATCGTATAAGAACGTGGTCCAGTTTCATTCTTTCTGCAGGTAGCTCCCCAGTTTCCCCAGCACTATTTGTTAAAGAGACTGTCTTTTTCCCATTGCATATTTTTGAGTGCCTGGCAACTTAGTGGTCCCCAATAGACACTGAATGAATGAATGAAAGAAGGGAAATGTCTGCCTTTGGTTACTGAGTCGTTTTTGGCAAGGTGAAAATGAAAGGCTTTGAATAGTTTCAGCATCCCCTTGAACATAATGATTGGCTTTGTGGACTCTTCATCTTGCCCCCTTTTTGCAAACTACATTGGCAAACAGAGAGCACAGGCTAGGATTCCTGCCCTTACTGAAGTTACATTTGAATTTGGGTGTTGAAATGCAATAAGGTTAAGTGGCAGGTGTCACTCATGTTTCTCTAGTCCTATTTCTATTACACATCTTCTTACAGGTTTTTCAAAATTTCTTTGCAATTATAGATATATCTGAGCATGGAACTCAGGCCTGCAGGAAACAAGCAGCTGTCAGCGTGGGATCTGCTAATTTACTTTCAGAACATATATGTGTATATATAATTACTTGCTCCTTCCCTTCCGTGGAGCCCTCTGGAGCCAGAGCTCAAGGACAATGAGGTCTTCAATGTTTGCTGATAGATCAAGGCCAAGGAGTTCAGCTTATATTGTGTGAAACTTCAGGGCAGCAGGAGCACAGCTACTCTGAAAGAAGAAAATATGATGTCTTCTGAGACAGTTTCAATATGTTGGATTTATTTTTATGTCATTTTTCACTGGCTTTTTAAAAAGCCAGATCATACCAATCATTTCAATATATTGAAAACATGTGTAGTTAAAAAAAAAATGTTTCCTGAAGGAAAACTGTATCAATGATAGAGCCTCTCAGTTTTTGTTTTTCATGGCAAGTTCAACACTATGAACAAGTTCTGTGAGAGTGAAAATGCAGATAGAACTTTCCTCCCAATTGTTTATTCCTAACGGTAAGTCCCTGTAGGGCAGCCCAGCTAGGTGTTAGCTCTTAGCTCCCTCTTGGTGGTGTGTGTGTGGGGGGGTACTCTGTGAGATACTGTAGCCCCTCGTTGAGCCATTACAGACAGGGAGGCCCATCATGAATCTGAGCCACACAGGCACGTATCCTGACCCCAAGGGAGGAGGACCTCGGCAGGACATCACTGTGCTTGTAATTAATTCACAGGTGAATGATTCAGATTTCACATTTCAAATTTGCATTTATACTAGTGAAGCAAAGAATCCTTTGTAAAACACTAACTCGGAGGGCTTCCTTACCTCTTGCCTGGGTTGTTGTCATTGTGTCCTAACTGGTGTATCTGCTTCTGTTCTCAGGGGACTTGAATACTGATTAGAATCACCAGGTAAAATACAGAAAGCCCTGTTAAATGTGAATTCCAGATAAGCAAAATATATATATATTTTTTGGTATAAGTTTGTCTCAAAAGGTTTAGTCAATTTTGCCCCCAAATATTACATGGGATCACTTAACATATGATGGACTGACTTATCATGAAATCTATTACAGTTTTTTTTTAATCTATCAGTGCCTACCACTTCCAAATCTGTGTCCAGCCTTATCATGTGCACTAACCTGAGTATCTCCATTGTGATGGCTTGCAGGTAGCATGTTGAAATCTAAACTCATTATCTTCCCTGCCCATAATCTCAATTTCAGCCACCCATCCAGTTGCTGAACTGCTCTGGACCATTCATTTGCCTTTAAAACCATTAGGTGGGTCCACAAGCCCTCTCACAGGCCTCTTTGTTTCTCTCTCTACTCTAGTCTCAGCAATCAGCGATACCTTTAAAAAGATTATAGCATATTCCCTCTACTGCTTTCTCTCTCTCTTTTTTTTATGTCTTTCCTTTTAATCAAGTGACTTTCAAAGTTTGGACAATCTCACATACACACACACACACATGCACACACACACACACGGGTATATGAAGGTACAGAATCAAAAGTTCCTTGTAACTATACTTACCCTTAAAACCTGAGGGGCATTCATAAAACCTGATTTTTTCTATTCTATTTCATTTTTAAAAAAATTGCAATCTGGTGACCCCCTTAATTGATGAATCATGACCTGTGGCTTTAAAAAACCACTACTGATTCTATTTTATACATAACGATCTGACAGTCATTATAAAACATTGAACAGATTGTGTCACTCCCCTGCTTAAAATCTTTCAATAATTTTCCATGCATTAGCCTTAAGAGAAAGTAGAAGATATGCTCACTGTGGCATTAAAAGCCTCTTTTCTCTCATCAGCTGGTCCTCTTGTCTGAAGAGCACTCCTCCCTTTTACCTAGTGCTAATGCCCACAATAAATGATTTCTGCAGGCTCAAATGCCATTTCTTTAGGAGGCTTTCACTGACCTTTTAGCCTGGGTGAATCCCTTTCCTAGATGGTCTTCCATATTTAATACTTTCATAGCAGAACCAACCTTTATGAGTATTGGTCAGTCCCTCAATTGCTCAAAATCCTTTAGAGGCTCTTCATTTCATTCAGACTAAAATCCAAAGTCCTTCCAGTGGCCTACACAAACCAACATGATCTTTCCTCCCACCTCTTTGACCTTATCTCCTACTATGCTTTCTCCTTATTGACTCTGCTCCAGCCATTCTGGCATCATGATCATTATTCCAGGTTGGCCAGGTATCCTCCTACCTCAGGACCTTTGCATTTGCTGTTATTTCTACTTGGAACACAACACATCCTACAATATTTACTGGACACTCTCTCATTTCTACCAGTTTTCTCAAATGATACATTGTCAGTGAGGCCTTCTACAGTCACTATAATTAAAATTGCATCCCCTATTCTGGCACTCGATTTTCTTCTTTATTTTGTATTAATTTATTTTATTTATTATATGTCTCTCTCTGCTAGTATGTAAACTGTAAGATGATAGGGATATTTTTTTCATTGCTAAAATCCCAGCACCCAGAATAGTATTTGGTTTATGTAGGTGCTCAGTAAATTTATTTGTTGAATAAATGAGTGAGTCAATAGGTAACTCCTGTGTATCCATTGGTTGTTGTGTATCCACTTTCAAATCATTGTTTTCTTACAGGAGGATATACCTGTTCTGTTCACCAGTTGTACCCAGCTTATTGCCTGGCACATATTAGAGTCTCAAAAAATGATTTCCTGAATTAAATTCATTTACATTGAGAGTGATAACAATAGAGAGAGAATAGTGTGTGCCACTTTAAGAATAGTTACATTTGTATTCATAGTGTTTATAACCGGACATTACAGCTCTGTACACAATCCTTAGAAGAGAAAACTATTAGTACAATGTATTCACTTTTATTTGCTGGAAGGAACGTTAGCCTTATACTGTTTGCAAACACCAAAAAATTTGAGGAGCATTTTATAGGAGAACATGGTAGAGAAAGAGGTTTGCTGACTTCAAAGTAGTGGCATGTACACAGTCCCCCCTTGCTGTAATCATAATCAAATAGAACATAGGTCCACAGTTCCTGGCTGAAAACCTTTAGGACCAGCTGGATTCAGGACTCATGTTCTCCCCCACCCCAGGTCTCAGAAGGTGGATGTGCTCATTCATTACATACACAGCAGACTCTGGGGCAGTGCCCCATAATTAACCATGTCAATACTTCTGCAGAGAAAAGTAGAGTTGGCCTTTGAACAACACGGGTGTAAACTGCATGAGTCCACTTAAATGTGGATTTTTTTGGATATATACATTATTGTAAATCTATTTTCTCTACCTTATGATTTTCTTTTTTATTAAAAAAATTGTTTTTAATATTTATTTGTTTTTGGGAGAAAAAGAGCATGAGTGGGGAAGGGTCAGAGAGAGAGGGAGACAGAATGTGAAGCAGGCTCCAGGCTCTGAGCTGTCAGCACAGAGCCTGATGTGGGGTTTGAACCCATGAACTGTGACATCATGACCTGAGCTGAAGTCCAGTGCTTAACCCACTGAGCCACCCAGGCACCCCTACCTCATGATTTTCTTAATTATATTTTCTTCAGTTTGATTTATTGTAAAAATACAGCATATAATACATATGACATACAAGATAATGTGTTAATAGACTATTTATGTTATCAGTAAGGCTTCTGGTCAACAGAACTATTAGTAGTTAGATTTGGGGGGAGTCAAAAGTTATACACAGATTTTCCACTGTGTAGGGATTGGCATCTTAACCCCTCGTGTTGGTTGAGGGTCAATTGTAGGACTAGTGACACTTGGTAAGGTAAAGACAACAAATAGCCTACATCCATTCCATTCTAGTTTTTCCACGGAAATGAACTTTGATGCCAAAAGAGTGTAAAAAACTGGGTTTTCAGAGCTTTTGAGTTGTTCTTTTGGCTTCAGGGTATTATTTATTGTTGCTGGGTGGTAACACTGTGTGCTGCATGACCAGAGGGCTGTTGGCCTCAAGAAAATTCCTGTTCCTTTCTCAGTTTCAATGCTAGTGATAGAACAAATGATACATGATTCTGATTGAATGGCAATTCAGTAACCCAATTGTCTAATATTGAATGAATTCATCTATAATAATTCAAGTAAATAGACGCAGGAAGAAAAATGTCCTGTTCCATTCAATATCCCAGAACCATGACTACAAGAATGTAGTCCCATCATTAGTTATGAAACAAACAAACAAACAAACAAACAAGGTTTTGATTTGATTGCCTCTAGAGTTTGAAATCCTTAAGGCAGAAGCTCTCAAAGGTTGGTGTTCAGACTCTGTAGTAGGAGTCAGCAAATGTTTTCCATAAAGGGACAGAGAGCAATATTTTTGACTTTGCAGGCTACATATCTTCCCTGTCTGTGTGCATATTCTCAATACCTCCTCTGACTCACCACCTCTATTGCCTGCCCAGAGAAGACTGCCTGACCTTGGCCCTGTTATCATGTTTGGATAAAACTGTCAGAAGAAAATCCTGTTGGCATTCAGCAGTTGGATTAATAAAGTGTTTTGTAGGAGTTAGCCTTGATCACATAACCACTTTTCTCCAGTAGACGATAACCAAATCATTTCTTGCTTGTGAGAAAGTAGCTTCTCAATGAAAAGGCATTTTTCAGAAGAGATTCACCTCCAGCAGGAGGTGGCCCAAATGAAGATCGTGCTGCCATTGAAAGGCTGGCTGATGTCATAATCTGCCTTGTGAGTTCTAGGTATTTTTTTCTAGGACACTGTTTGGGTTTCCCTAGCTGGATCCGTATCATCTAACTAAACAAAAGTCTGACTTTTCACTTATTAAAATTTAACTGCCATGGGGCACCTGGGTGGCTCAGTTGGTTGAGCGCCCGACTTCAGCTCAGGTCATGATCTCTCGGTTCGTGGGTTTGAGCTCCACATCGGGCTCGCTGCTGTCAGTGCAGAGCCTGCTTTGGATCCTCTGTCTCGCTCTCTCTGCCCCTCCTCACTCATGCTCTCTCTGAAAAATAAAAATATAAGTAAATATTTAAAAAAAAAAACAGAAACTGCCAGCCTGGGATATGATGATAATGATGATGACAATTAAAAGGTGCTTTTTAACACCTAAGCATTTTACATCCATTCTTTTGAGTAGTCAGTATCACATCCCTTGTAGTAAGTACTATTAAGAAACCAAGACTTAGATCAAATGTTTTGTCCACGGTCAGCCAGTTAGTGTCAGAGCTGAGTTTCTAACCCAGGTCTTGCAGAGTCAGCCCTGCATTTTTGAGTATGATAGAGTATGACCTCATAAATATATATAATTTTTGCATAAGAAGAGGAAAATCTTATTATTTATGCCTTGATGTTTGTGTAGATGACCCTACTGTGAGAAATATTTAAAAAATTGTTTTTGCCCAGGTGTCTGAGTGGTTTAGTTGGTTAAGCTTCTGACTTCAACACAGGTCATGATCTCACGGTTTGTGGGTTCCAGCCCTGAGTCAGGGTCTGTGCTGACAGCTCAGAGCCTGGAGCCTGCTTCCAATTCTTTCTCTCTCTCTGCTCCTCCCCCACTCATTCTCTTTCTCTCTCTCTCAAAAATAAATAAACATTAAAAAATTTTTTTAATTGTTTTTGTGTATAGTATAATGGATGCCATTCTTTTTGTCTGAAGAATGGTGACATGGACATTTCCTTTTTAGGGATACTGGCTTCTTTTTAGCATAATCTTCTGGCAGGTTGTTGAGTTTTTCAAATGTGGTTTTTAAAAAGTCAGCTTGAGTTTTGTCTCAAAGATGTTATTTCCAAGGGAGTATTAAAACCTTTGTGACATTTTTCCATTTAAGTAATTAAGATGGTTTTAATAAGGTTTGAACCTTCCCTAATATGCATGGAAAACAGTGAAGAAATAGAAAAAAATTAGTTAATTTAGCACCTACGGTATGACTAACAGTCTTTTCTCAATTAACTTATGACGAAAGGCTTTACATTTCTTGTTCCCCAGGTTTTCTGTATCGAGAGGAGCAATATCAGGGGATTATTTTAAGCTCATTGAAGGCTTTAGGAGTCTGCATTTTATCAGTACTGCATGGGCTAAGGGCTGTTTTTCTCATTACAGGAGTGAAGCCTGACTGAACCTAGAAAGGCAAGAAACCTTCCTTTGGAGACTTTCTCCTAAGAGAGGAGGTAAGAGGTTGTATCACAAAGGTAATGCAGTAATAAATACCCTGATGGAGAAAATGATGAAAGAGAAAGAAAGAGGGTCTATGTTCCTTATGTCTTTTGTGTCAAATACTGGGAACTCCGGGTATCAAAACCGACAATAGTATTTTCTAACCAAGCCTCCTGCAGAGGCAACTATTTTAAGCTCTGCTGCTAATTTCTATTCTTGATTTATCAATTCTGGGCGATATGTACTGACTCCATGCTGTAAAGAATGGGAAGAATTCTCATAGAAACTTCTACCTAAATTACTGTCTTTGACTCCTGATAGTTGTTACCTCTAACAATATATTCAGTTTAGTGGTTGCCTTCATTGAGTGAACAATGTAGACGGCCTCTATTTTCTGACTGATTTTTAGATGTACCTATTGACTCCAGCTATGAAAGTTGAGGAAATTAGCATAGGTACCCACCATTTTACTCTCTTCCTTAGTTGTGTTTTTATTTTTATATTGCCACGGCTTATAACATTCATATTTGAAACATGCTTCCTTGTCTTCTAGCAGCTCTATCAGCTCCTGATTGCCCTCAGGATAAAGTCCAAATTTTCTACTAGAAATAAAATCCGTAACTACCTGGCCCATCTTATCTCCCTGGCCTAATCTGCAGCTTGGGAGTTCTCACTGTCTTTATTACACCGCGGCTTTTTGTCTTGCTGGGACTTTGCACACTTGTTAACTCTTAACTCTGGAAATCTGGCTCCTTTTCTTCCTGGTAAATTCTTGCTCATGCTTCAAGACCCAGTTCCCATATACCCTTCTATGGAAGCCTTCTGGACTCCCAGTTTCTTGGGTGGTCAACTCCATGGACTCCCGTAGTCCTCTTCCTACCTCCATTATAGGACTTGGATGTTAAACTATGATTTCAGCTTTATGCATCTGCGTCGTCTCCTTACAGGTTAACATTAGATTGGGCATTCCATTTCTGTGTCCTTAGCATTCAGCGTAGCGTCTCTACGCTGAATGAATGAATGAAAGAATGAATAAATGGATGAGAAAAAGCCTTCAAAAGAAGTTCTAATCCCAAACAATGCATTCAGGGTTTTCTTTCCTAAATCGATTTTAGTCAGCAAAATTTACAGTGGTTCTTTCCTGATCTGTTTTATATTTTTCTTTACTTTGAATACTTTATTTACATTCTTATGGGGGGGAATAATTGAAGGAGAAAATAATTTCTGCTGATTGCTGGTAAATACTCACCTTTGCTGCATTGAGCTCAAAAGCGAGGAAGGAGAAGAGAAGCTTATACACCAATACTATTTTAGAAATTCAAATTACCAAACAGAGAGTAAAATTACTTTGAAAGATATTTACTTATTTTCCAAGCCACTAGTATTTGATTTATCTATTTTTTTTTGTATTTCTTTAAATTTTAATTCCAGTATAGTTAATATATAGTTATATTAGTTTCAGGTGTTAAAATATAGTGATTCAACAATTCTATACATTACTCAGTGCTCAGCGTGATTATGTGTACTCTTAAATCCCCATCACTTATTTCACCCATCCCGCCACCTACCTCCCCTCTGGTAACCATCAGTTTGTTCTCTATAGTTAAGGGTCTGTTTTTTGGTTTTTCTCTTTTTTTTTTAAATTTGTTAATATGTTTTGCTTTTTAAATTCCATATACAAGTGAAATCATATGGTATTTTTCTTTCTCTGACTGACTTATTTCACTTACCATTATATTCTCTAGGTCCATCTATGTTGTTGCAAATGGTAAGATTTCATTCTTTTTTATGGCTGAGTAATATCTCATTATACATATTATATATATATCTCATTATATATAATATGTATGTAATGAGATAAATCTTCTTTATCCATTCATCTATGGATAGACACTTGGGCTACTTCCATAATTTGGCTATTGTGAATAACGCTGCAGTAAACACAGGGGTGCATATATCCTTTTGAATTAGTGTTTTGTATGCTTTGGGTAAATACCCTGTAATGGAATTATTGGATCATATGGTATTTATATTTTTAATTTTTTGAAGGACCTTCCATACTGTTTTCCACAGTGGCTGCACCAGTTTGCATTCCCACCAACGGTACACAAGTGTTTCTTCTTCTCCACATCCTCACCAACACTTGTTGTTCCTTGTATTTTTTATTTTAACCATTCTGACGGATATGAGGTGATACTTCATTGTAGTTTTGATTTGCATTTCCCTGAGTGATGTTGAGCATCTTTTCATGTGTCTGTTGGCCATCTGGATGTATTCTTTGGAGAAATGTCTATTCATATCTTCTACCCATTTTTAAATAGGATTATTTGGGTTTTTTTTTTATGTTGAATTGTATAAGTTATATCTTTATTTTGTTTTTTTTGTGTTGTTTAAATTTTTTAATGTTTATTTCTGAGAGACAGAGAGACAGAGCATCGGGGGAGGGGCAGAGAGACAGGGAGACACAGAATCCAAAGCAGGCTCCAGTCTCCGAGCTGCCAGCACAGAGCCCAACATGGGGCTCAAACTCACTGACTCTGAGATCACGACCTGGGCTGAGGTCAGATGCTTAACCAACTGAGCCACCCAGGCGCCCCAAGTTGTTTCTTTATTTTGGATACTAACCCATTACTGAATACGTCATTAGCAAATATCTTCTCCCATTCAGTAGATTGTCTTTTTGTTTTGTTGGTTGTTTCCTTTGCTGTGCAGAAGCTTTTTTTATCTTGATGTAGTCCCAATAGTTTATTTTTGCTTTTGTTTTCCTTGCCTCAAGAGACAGATCTAGAAAAATGTTGCTGTGGCCGATGTCAGAGAATTTACTGCCTGTGCCCTTTTCTAGGATTTTTATGGTTTCAGGTCTCACATTTAGGTTCTTGATGCATTCTGGGTTTCTTTTTGTGTATGGTGTAAGAAAGTGGTCCAGTTTCATTCTTTTGCAGTTAGCTTTCCAGTTTTCTGAACATCATTTGTTGAACAGACTATCTTTTTCTCATTACATATTTATTCCTCCTTTGTTGAAGATTGACCATATAATCATGGGTTCATTTCTAGGCTCTGTTCCATTCTATTGATCTATGTTTCTATCACTGTGCAAGTACCATACTATTTTGATTACTACAGCTTTGTATTATATCTTGAAATCTGGGATAGTGATACCTCAAGTTTTGTTCTTCTTTTTCAAGATTGCTTTGGGCATTTGGGGTCTTCTGTGGGTCCATACAAATTTTAGGATTATTTGTTCTAGTTCTGTGAAAAATGCTGTTGGTATTTTGATAGGGATTATATTAAATCTGTAGATTTGTTCTGGATAGTATGGACATTATAGTGGTATTTGTTCTTCCAATCCATGAGCATGGAATGTCTTTCCATTTCTTTGTGTCTTTTTCAATTTCTTTAATCAATGTTTTATAGTTTTCAGAGTACAGATCTTTAACCTCCTTGGTTAAGTTTAGTCCTACGTATTTTATTATTTTTATTGAAACCATAAATGGGATTATTCTCTTAATTCTCTTTCTGCTACTCCTTTATTAGCTTATAGAAATGCAATGGGCTTCTGTATATTGATTTTGTATCCTGGGACGTTACTGAATTCATTTATCAGTTCTAGTAGTTTTTTGGTGGAGTCTTTAGGGTTTTCTCTATATAGTGTCATGTCACCTGAAAATAGTGAGTTTTACTTCTTCCTTACCAATTTGGATGCCTATTATTTCTTTTTGTTTACTGATTGCTGTGGTAGGACTTCCAGTATTATGTTGAATGAAAGTGGTGAAAGTGGACTTCCTTGTTTTTGATCTTAGGGGAAAAGCTCTCAGTTTTTCACCATTGAATATAATGTTAGCTGTGGGTTTTCATATATGGCCTTTATAATGTTGAGATATATTCCCTCTAAACCTACTTCATTGAGGGTTTTTATCATGAATGGATGTTGTACTTTGTCAAATGCTATTTGTGCATCTTGAACAGATATCTATTATCAAGTATTCTAAATGAAAATAATTTGTTTTTTATTTTCACTTTTTTTAGTCTACTGAGTCAATTTTTTTAAGAGTTATGAAATATACATTTGAGAAGGAAACCATTTCCCAGAAATAGTATTTATTTAAAGCAATTCCTTAGAAAGTTCTGTAACTGCATGATCTACTTTGAGTAAACACTGCATGAGGCCCCAGGTTCTGTTGAATTGACATAATTTCAGTTCTCTGTTGACTAAAATCAGCCCACATGTTGATCCTCATACACTTGTTAGATTTGTTATGCTCTTAAATCCTACTGATGTAAAATTGATTCATAGGTTAAAAGCTGCTAATGAATTGAACACCCAGATATAATTCTGTGTGGCCTGAGAGATGGGTAGGTAGGGCGCCTGGGTGGCTCAGTCGGTTGAGCATCCAACTCTTGATTTAGGCTCAGGTCATGATCTCATGGTTCATGGGATCAAGTCCCATGTCAGGCTCTGCACTGACCATGCAGAGCCCGCTTGGGATTCTCTCTCTCCCTCTCTCTTTCTGCCCCTGCTCCTCTCTCAAAAATAAATAAATAAACTAGGGGCACCTGGGTGGCTCAGTCAGTTAAGCATCCAACTCTCAATTTCAGCTCAGGCCATGATCTCACAGTTCCTGAGATTGAGCCCCACATCAGACTCTACGCTGACAGCATAGAGCCTGGTTGGGATTCTCTCTCTCTCTCTCTCTCTCTCTCTCTCAAAAATAAATAAACTTTAAAAAAAAGGGGTATTACATGAATCGCCTTATAAAAAGAAGAGTGAAGTGGTAAAGATCTAGAGTCTCTCTGATTAGAATCCTGGCTCTCTAGGGGCACTTGGGTGGCTCAGTCAGTTAAGCGTCTGACTCTTGACTTCAGCTCAGGTCATGATCTTGTGGTTTGTGAGTTTGAGCCCCACATCAGGCTCTGTGCTGGCAGTGCAAATTCTGCTTGGGATTCTGTCTCCCTCTGTGTCTGTCCCTTCCTTGCTTGCTTTCTATATCTTTCTCAAAGCTAGAAAGAAAGAAGGAAAGAAAGAAAGAAAGAAAGAAAGAAAGAAAGAAAGAAAAGAAAAGAAAAGAAAAGAAAAGAAAAGAAAAGAAAAGAAAAGAAAAGAAAAGAAAAGAAAAGAAAAGAAAAGAAAAGAAAAGAATCCTGGATCTCTATTGCTTTCTACATACATGACCTAGAGAAAGTTACACAACTTCTTTTGAGCTATCTGCCAAAAGGGGAATACCAATATGACAATACATAGAATGAGTGCCCAGCACCTCATAAACACCCAGCAACTACTAGCAATTATTATTTTCATTGTAAAGAATACATATAGGAAAAAGCAAATGGTCATTTCCCTCTGGTAATCACTATAAATTGGTTAGAATATATCCTGTTAGAGCATTAAATATGTAATTTTAAACAAGAACACAGCATTGCAACAGGAGTGTTAATGCTATGTTTGCAATGACTTGGTTCAACAATACCTAAATGTATAGTTTACAAACAATTTTTCTATGGAAATTTACTTCAAAACCTGGTTTCTGTATTACTTTATGGTTTTTCAGTAGTAAGAGAGATACTGGAAGAAAATACAAGATGATAGAGTTACTGAAGAATTCATGATCAAATGTATTCAGAATTCACACACAGTCATTATGAATTCAATATTCATGACAAGCATTCTGGGTGAACAGCCAAACTATGGGGCTGAGTTTCTCTTTAACTTTATATATATGGATATTGTATTTTAGAAATTGCCCTTCTATGTATTCTATTTCTGGTCATCAAGAGGAAAGCTGTTGCTTAGCAACCAGTGGTTCCTGCTTGGCTGATGTGTAAAATGCAAAGCCATGCAAATAAGAGGCAAATAATTCTGTCCATTAGGAGCACTGTTACTGTTTTTTTTTTTTTTTCAATAATTTTTTTTAATTTTTATTTTAGAGAGAGAGTGAGTTGGGAAGAGAGGCAGAGGGAGAGAGAGAGAGAGAGATAATCCCCCAACCAGGCTTCATGCTCAGCGCAGAGCCCATCATGGGGCTTGATCCCAGAAGATCAGGATCACCATCTGAGCCGAAATCAAGAGTTGGATGCTCAACCAACTGAGCCACCCAGGTGCCCTGCTGACTTACTGGTTCTAACAATTAAGTTGTCTCCCAACTTAGTTTATGATTCCTTGTGTGGAACATATAAATTTTGAGACAGTAGCTGTATCATTATATTTACTAATCATCAAAAAAAATTTTTTTAATGTTTATTTATTCTTGAGACAGAGACAGAGTGTGAACAGGGGAGGGGCAGAGAGAGAGAGGGAGACACAGAATCCGAAACAGGCTCCAGGTTCCAAGCTGTCAGCACAGAGCCCAACGCGGGGCTCGAACTCATGAATCATGAGATCATGACCTGAGCTGAAGTCGGACACCCAACCGACTGAGCCACCCAGGCGCCCCTGCTAATCATTTTTAAAGAATACAGATTGATTCACAAGATTAACTTAGTGTATAAAAAAGGAATAATTCAAGGATAAAAATTTACCCATATTTTGAAGTATATGTTTAACATTTCAGGCAGAAAATATTTACAGCTTAAAACAAAAAGGAAGAAAACCAAAAAATATATATACTGAATTCTGGAGATGTAGCCAACAACAAAAAATATGTTTATACCCTATAAAACTTCCAGTATAATTTTGAATGTATTTTCTTCATTCATTTAGGCTTTTAGCAAAGATTATTCACCAAGAAAAGAGAGGTTATATCATATGTGATAAGAGATTACATGGTGGTGAGAGTCCCTTGTCTGCTGCTAACAAATACTCTCTCTTAAGCCAAAGAATATTTATTGAAACAAAAGAATTTTGTGCTGCTGATGGTGTACTCAGGATTGATAGGATATTGGGGAATAAAGCTTGAAAGTGGGCTGGTACTTTAGGCACTTTGGAATACTTCTTGTGGTCATTGCTGTTTCCTTCTGTCTTTCTTATGTTTCAAAAGCCCAGGGGAGAGCACCTGATGGCTAATTCCTCATATGCCTGCTCCTTGGCTGGGGTGATCTGGTCTTTTCAGCTTCCATGGAGGTATGCAACTTCTCCTCAGTCCTCAGTAGGACTGAACACTACTCAGGAGACTTCTCTTCCCCAAAAGGAAATCTGGGTGCTATTAGGAAGAAAGAAATGAAAGCTGGAGATGTATTCATGGGCATAGACATATATGTATATATAGTGGAAAATGTTATGTAAGAGTTACTTATAGTAAGTCTCCAGGGACTACAAATCAATTCATCTATGACCTAATTGCTTCTGTCTTCTGATGTTCCTTACCTCTAAAGTGATATAAAAATCATCAACTCCACATATTTATTGGGTACTATAAAATTATCATTTAGTTAGTGGTATCTAGATCATTTTAGAGGGGTAATACATAAGTACAGTTAGAATTTATAAAACAGTAATGTTTGCATATTTTCATATGCAATTTAAGTCAAGTTAATTTTTATGATTTGAAGCCTCATTTATCTTTATACTGTCGCTGAACATCAAGCACACTGAAGAAATCTATAGAATCACAGATATTAAACAAGAACTAAATTAAGAATAAAATTAAACCATGCTTATTGAGTCTAACTTTTTATACAATGTAGAAGCAAAACAAAAAAGGCAATAAGCCAAATAATTACTTTATGTAACTGGGTTTTTGATTCAAAGGAAAAGCTCATTAGATGGTGAGTTTACAAATATTTCTCTGGCAAAATATTTTGGCTTTTGCTTACTGATTATTAACAATATTCCTTGTCCCTTAACTTAAAAAAGTCATCATTACAATTTGAATCTGTCAGTTGGACTCTTTTGGTAGTAGCCAATGAAAATAGTCAAGGTCCCTAAATCTACTGTCTGTGTCAGGACAGGAGGTCAGCAGCTAAATCAAAGGTCAAAATAATGGTCTCAAACAAGATAGAAATTTGTTTCTTTCTCCCAAAATAGTCAAGCTTAAGTAGACGAGGGCTGAGTTGGCAGTTTCACGGTGCAAGGGACTAGTTACTCTGTCATCATCAACATAATACTTCTATCTTGTGGTCTGATATGGCTGCTCTCGTACCTTGCCACATATCTGTATTCCAACCAGTGGGAAGCAAAGAAGGGCAGAGGGAGGGCACATATATCATTAGCCAGAGCTTAATCACATGGCCATACTTAGCTGCAAGAGAGGTGAGTAAAAGAGGTCTTAGTTGGGTAGGTAAGTTCTATTGTTATAAAAGGGTAGAGTGAAAGCTTTCTGCCATACATCTCATCATAAACTTATTACTATCTCATTATGCTAAAACCGAAGATGTCTACTTAAAAAAAAAAAAAAAAACCAATAGCAACCCAAATGTCTGTTTAACAAACTCTAAGCAAAATTAAGTAATATTATGAAACGGTGAGTAAAATTCTTTAAGAGTATATTACCTACACATAAATTAAACTCTTGTCTTTCAATCTATTAGGGTAATATATAGTGTACAAAAGAATTAATTAGCCTAACTTCTAATATCCTTAGAGAGTGAGTGATTAAGGGCATCTTAGGTATAGTTCTGCCACTTTCAGACTCCTTATATCATTGGCATGTTGCTGGAATACTATGTATGTGTTTTAAATGATCCTCAGAAAAAGACATGGTCTTATATAAAAACCCTTAAAATACATATTCCCTTTGATCCAGAAATTCTACTTTTAGAAGCTTATCTTAAGGACAACATTGAGGATGCAGAAAAAGATTCATCTATAAGGATATTTATTGCAAAGCTTTTTGTTGTAGAAAAAAAATCAGAATAACCTAAATGCCCCCCCAAAGGAAAGTGTGCATATAGATTGTTATGTCCATATAATAGAATAGCATGCCACCTTTAAAAATGATAGATGAGAAATATATTTATTGACATAGAAATGTGCTCCAACAAATTGTTAAATGAAATATATGGATTAGAAAATAGTATGTACAGTGTTATCCAAATTAAAGCTATACATTTTTATAAAGTATTATAAATGAAAGCTATAAATATTCTTGAAGAAGGCTCACCAAAACACAAAAAGTGGTTATTTCTGGGTGGTGGTGGTGTCGGTCACTGTTGTTTTATTCTTTTTGCTTCTTTGTATTTTTGAAATTAGGAAAAGAGAATACATATCATGTGTATAATTACAGTTGTGTGGGGTTTTTTTTGGTTTTTTGTTTTGTTTTTTTTGTTTGTTTGTTTTGTTTTTTAACATAGAAATTAAAAGCTGTGTTCTCTTAACTCTCAGCCAGACTCAGAATGGTGCAGGAAGACAAACATTCTCCCAGCCTGATCTCCAAGGAGGCTCTTGTTCTGGAAACAGTGTTTCCCCAAAGACTCTTGGGCAGTTTTTTCGCCCCAGGAGAAGTCACATCTCCCACAGACAGAGGCAGATTTTAGATGACCTTGAAGTCCAAGAGCTTGAGTTTTATTCTATAAGTAATGAAACACACTGTAAATTTTAAAGCAATGATACAGGATAAGGATATATTTCCTCCCTCAATCTATCTCAAGATTTTCTACATAATAGGTCCTTAGAAAACCGCTGTGGAATGAATAAAGGAATGATGAGAACGGGTAAGATAATGAAGAGAAGAGAGACTATTGTGATACCTAGAACATATGATCAGTGGAAATAAATTGGTAGGATATGGCCAAAGACTGTATGGAAGAGAGGTGGTGTCTAAGACAGCTCTGGTTTTTGTGTTTAGGGACCAGGATGAATGACCAAGAGAAACTGGAAGTCAGAAGGATTAGCTTTGGAGTTAGAAGTGAGGGTTTGGAAATCCAGTAAGAGGACAGAGATATTTATGGAGAATTAAGAATTATGCTACAGGCAGGCTGGTTGAAATTTGGGGGTGGATTCTTAGAGAGAAGGGTTAGGGAGATTAAGCTGATTTGCATTTAGCCAGGAAAGAACATAAGGAGGGACTGATGAGGCAAGCAGCAAACAAGGAGATTGGCCAGTGAGAAGGACCCTTGTGCTCCTTCCTCCATGCCTGAGATGGCTGTGCTCACATACCTCTACTGCATCTGGTACACATCCTATCACTCAATTCTTCCATAGAGATGTAAAATACTAATGGGGAAATTTTCAAACATAGCCAAAAAATTGAGAATAAGATAATAAACACAATGTACCAATCACCCAGTATATCAGAGTTCAATAAGTAAAGGAGAACCAATAGGATGTGTGTGTGTGTGTGTGTGTGTGTTTCTAAATACAGGTTTCCCCAGCAATTCCCCTATGAAGCCATTCACAAACCAAAATGGTGTATAAAGCAAAAAAGCAGTTGCCATGAATTTATGTGGAAAAATTTTTGAGTGTTCCCAGACCTAAAAAAATAACCCCTCTTAGGCTTTTCTGATACCTTAGCCACATCTTGCCAAAGGATGCACAAAATAAAATCAAGAGAAATCACAGATGCTCACAGACACAGTTCAAACCTATGGCAGCTTGATGCTGAGTGTGGTTCCCCAGGGAAGGAGCTTAGCGGTGCCACTCTCGCTGCTTGTGGTGCACACTGCCTCTGTAATGGCTCCCTGAAAAACAAACCCTGAACATTATTTTTGCTTTTTGCCTTTTTTTTTTTTTTTTTGTAAAAGCAAAAATCCTCTTAGAATTTCTTTTGGTTAGAAAAAATAGGTACTAATGTAGGTCTTTTGTCAAAGCAACGTGGCATTACACACACTTTCAAAAGTGGGGGATACCTGCGTACATATATATGTGTGTATGTTTGTACATATGCAATCATGCAATAGTGGGACCTGGTTAAATGGTGTTTGTAAGGCTGGAATTTGAAGTGCCCAGGGCAGGCAGTGAGGAAGGGAAGATGGGTGTAAAGTGGAGGAAAGCAAGAACAAGATGGAGCTGGGAAGGTGGAGGATGGACTGAAACTCATCTTGCCTCTGACCTTGGTAGTGTGGGTGTCCTACTGAACTCGGGTCTCTTCATCACAGAGCTAGATACATGCACCTTGGTCTGGAGTTGGAGAAACTGGAGGGAGTAGGTGGAACAGATGCAGGCCTATCCACTGTCTCATGCTTATCTGGTGAACGAGCAGATAAATGACAATATGTATGGCTATAAAAATAACTGCAGCTTTACTTCCCTTCCCCGTATTCCACACAAGAATGGTTCCTGTGGGTCACCCTAACCAGAAACACAGAGGGAAGAGAATTCTGGGAAATGAAGTTCAGTCTAGCCAAGTTGACACATTGCAAAGCCACCACACCTCATTTCAACAATTATCATCTCATGGTGAGCCTTATTTCATCACTTCCCCCACCCCCTTCCTGTCCCCCATCCATTTTGGGGGAAGAAAATCCTAGGCACCCTATCATTTTATCTTCAAACCATGTTGTACTTTAAAAGTTGAGGTTTTCTGTCTCTTTCTATAATGAGCTTCTTGAGAAAAGGATCCTTGTCTTACTTAACTCACCTATATACTCACCTGTATAGGTATCTTATAAATGCTTGTTGACTGAATGATAAATGCTATTCATGTGAAGGAACAGAAGTTTAGCAAGAACAAGTTTGATGTTATAAGGCTGTCTTCACCCTGAGGAACCGGATACAAGAATTGCTACCTCCATAAAGTCAGTCCTTTCTCTCTTATGCCTCCAGCTTGAAATACCCACTCCTTTGTGCCCCATGGTGCACATTGTCTGTACTCTTACCCCAGTATTCATATACTTTGTTTTTAATTTGTTTATATGTCTCCCTCTTCTATTAGATCTAAGTTTCTTGAAAGAGAGAACCAGGCTATGTGACCTCTCTGGCTTTTATCTTTTAAAATTATCCAACGTAAAACTAAGAATATTGGCCTCCCTCACCAAGATTCCTGTGAAAATTTCTCCTGAAGGGAAAGAGTTGGACTTTTCTGTTTTTATTTTTCTACTGCCTTGGGTTCACAACAATTACTTATATATAGTTTTCCATTATACCTAGTGTCTTCAAGGTCAGTGTGTGGTGCAATATACACAGGGAGTTAGAAACTCTGATCAGGACAGTGGAGGTATTGCTTTTCTTGCACGAATTACTAAAGGATTATGAGTTCTTCTGCCTTTCAGAGTAGTCGGGACTCTTGGCTGCAAGTGACAGACTCTAACTTGGACCAGAGTAGACAAAATGGCAACCATATACACTCATATAATATAACTAACTGCCAGAGAGGCAGGAACTACAGAGCCTGCCTGGGGATTTGATGGCACAAGGACTCACATCTCCCTTTACACACCATTATATCTCTTTGTATGCTAATCTCATTCTCTCAAGCCCGCTTTCCTCACAAGGCTGACATATCCCCCAGCTTCTCTCCCTGAAAGGAGAAGCCTCATTTCTCTAGACCTCAGTTAAAAAATCCTGAGAAAGGGGATCATGTCTGTGGGAAAGGTAGGGAGTAGTCTGCGTTATGTGATGGGGTACTGTGATTAGCAATCAGTATCAGAACCACACAGTTGGGATGAGGTAGGAGCAGTTCCCCCAAAGAAGTGTGGTGTGGGGTCACCAAAGCAAAACACAACTTCTGCACCTGTGTACCTTTTAACTGCAAAGAGATTAGAGCAGATAGGAAGGGCGAAACAGCAAACAAAATTCTGTTGCTAATTGTACAAACACTTATCACTGTACTAGGTGCCACAAAAGAAATAAAAACGAACAAGAAATAATCTTTGCCCTTAAGAAGTTTATAGGACATGGAGGGATTAAAACGTGCTTAGGTAATCATGGATTCAAAAGAGAATAGTGTTATCACCAAAAGCAAAGGAAGTGCTATAGAAAGTTCTGTGCAGAGGGAGAGACCAGGTTGATCTGAACAGAAAAGGCTAGGTAGTTGGTTTGGACCTCATGGAGGATCAGAGGTCTGATAAACATAGATGGAACTTTGGATAGGTGATGAGCAGATACTTTCTCTGGCTGAAACCACATGTGGAAGTCTCCCACTTGGGAGAGGTGTGCAGAAGGTGCTTGGGGACCTGCAAGTAATCTAGTGGGAGGCATGACTTAAAGTCATATTATGGAGCCCCTTGACTGCTGAACTAAGGAGTGTGTGTTGTTAAATCCTATGCTTTCTCTCACTGAAACCAATGGGAGCACCAAATGAGTCCATGGAAGAAAAAATTTGATCTCTGGATATGTCTCACTGCAGAACCCTAATAGAAGAAAGCATGGCAGTATCTAAGAGAAACAGGTGTCAGCTGTGCTGTTATTGCCAACATGTGTGATGTTAGAATATGTACAGAAGGCCTATGAAAAGTTGATGACATACAGCTTGAGGTGGGGAAATTAAACAAGAAGATAATTTTTCAAGCATTAGATAGCAAGTGGGACCTGGTTAAGCTAGTGGTTCTCAGAGTGTGAGCTTGGGACCACCAACAGCAGTAGCAACATCACCTGAGAATTTGCTAATAATTCAAAATCTTAGGCCCCATCCCCCACTTACTGAACAGAAACTCTGGAAGTGGGTTTCAGCAATATGTGTTTTAACAAGCCTCCTAGATGATTTGATAAATGCTGAAGTTTGAGAACTGTGTGCTAGACTGAACATGGCACCCCAAAAAGATCCACGTTCTAATCCCTAGCACCTGTGAATATTACCTTATCTGGAAAAAAAGGGTCTTTGCAGATGTGATTAAAGATTTTGAGACAAGAGATTATCCTGGATTATCTGAGTGGGACATCAATGCCATCACAAGTATCCTCATAAGACAGAGACAGTTATATTAGGCAGAAGAGGAGGCTGCTATGTGCGCAGGAGGCAGACACTGGAGTGAAGGAGCCAGGAGTGAAGGAATGCCTACAGCCACACAGATGCTGGCAGACCAAAAATGGACTCTCCCTCAGAGCCTGTGGATGGGGGGCCAGGATGGCTTTGATGACACTTTGATTTCAGCTTGACAAAATGGTTCTCAAATTTCTGGTGTCTAGAACAGTAAGACAACAAATTTTTGTTGTTTTAGGCTGCCAAGTTTGTGGTAATTTGTTACAGCAGCCACAGGGACTAATACACACTCAAGAAGACTGTAGGATAAAGTACTTAAAAATTCACTAAATTCTTATAATAAGAAAATATGCTTGCTATTATTTTAAAATTCTAAAACTATTCTTTTGTGTTTAGTAAAATTTGCCACACCTAAAACATTTTCCTAACAGTTTGTTATTGAGTGTTAATGTGTAATAATTTTCATAATGTTAGCATCCAAGATGGCCTTTACATTCCTTGATTTTCTTGTGATAGCTAACCCTGCAGGAAATGAAACAAATCCTGTTGGGTGGAAGAAAAAAAAACAACCAGGAGATATTTTGCTTATAGGTAAGATTTGCATGAGGTTACAGAGCTGTAATAAATCTTCCTTTACGGATAAAAAAAATGCTCTTGGAAAGTACGTATTCCTGTTTATTTACGGGAAACGCTTCAGAATAAATATGAGAAGATTTTCTATCTGTAATCTATGCTACTTGATAAAAATTTAGAGCTCTTTGTTATAATACCTGGGACATCGTAATACTTGTAATAACTTATTTCTCTTGCGCACAATGCTTCTCAGATCACTTTCATATATATATTTATTTTCATATATATATATTTTTCGTATACATATATATTTTTGTGTGTATATATATATGTATATATATATATATATATTTTTTTTTTTTTTTTTTTTTTTTTTTTCATATATATAGTAATCCCGCCTTATCCGCAGTTTTGCTTCCACAGTTGCCATCAGCCATTGCCGGCAACAGCGGTCAGGAATCCGATGATCCTCCTCCTGACGAATCATTGGAAGGTGAATAGTAGCCTAACTTTACATCACAACACCTGCGTCTGCGTGGTTCACTGTTCGCTTCGCTTCATCTCATCCTGGAGGCATTTTATCCTCTCCGTCATCACAAGAAAGGTGAGTACAGTACAAGAAGATATTTTGAGAGAGGGCACTTTTACATAACTTTTGTTACATGTTGTTATAACTGCTCTATTTTATTGTTATTGTTGTTAATCTCGTACTGTGCCTAATTTAGGAATTAAACTTTATTATAGGTGTCCATGTAGAGGAAAACATAGTATATATAGGGTTAGGTATTATTCATCGTTTCAGGCATCCACTGGGGGTTTTAGAATATATCCCCTATAGATAAGGGGGGGGGGCACTGTATTTACATTTAATCCTTAACAACTACTAGGGGAGCTTGGCCCCACAGGTGTTTTTTTCCTATTTTACAAATAAGAAAAAAAATGATGCTCACAAAAGTTAAATGACTGACTCAGGGTCACCAAAAGGGTAACTATTGGATTTGAGATTAGCAACTGCTAAAATGTGCTGTTCAGTGCTATTTCCATGGATCTGGGTTTCCTCAAAAAGGTGTGTTAATATTTGTGGTTAATTATGCGGTGGTTAATTACACTGTGGTTCAAAGGTCTTGTGGTCTGTTTAATTCCATCGACCACTTGCTAAGCATCTTTTGTATGTCTATGATGGTGCTAGTTAATATGGGTCTTTGTAGAAAGGGCTGGACAAAAGTCCTTGCCCTCAGAGAATGCAAGTCACTAATAGGGAGGAATACCTATGCAAGTGAAATGAGTAGTCAGAGAAAGAATAAACTCAGAGGCCACGATCTGGGAGACTTTATGCAGAAAAACTTTGAAGAATGGATCCGATTCAGAGAGGTGAAATGTGGAAAAGCATTCCAGGAGGCAATAGGTGTGTGCATGTGTGTGCGTGTGTGTGTGTGTGGCCGGGGTGAGAGCGAGTGAGCAAAAGTGTAGATGCTGCAACAGCATGTGGACCTGGGGGAAGCCATAACCTGAGCTGTCAGAAGCACAGGGTCTGTGTGCTGAATAATAGGAGCTGGCTTGCCCACTGGGCTTCAGAGTGACATAGCAGTCAAGAATCTTTAATCTTTCCAGTGAGCATTACACCCTAGAAAAGTAAGGGAAAGGCCATACTCCTACCAAAAAATTAAAACACAACTTAAAACCCTCTCTTTCTTTAAGTTCTCCTATTCTAGTTCTATAGACATAGCTCCTGGGAACTTATAGCCCAGCTCTTGTATTTTCTGAGTATCACAGGTGTGTGTGTGTGCGCACGCATGTGTGCTCATCCAAGTGTGTAGGTGTGTATAAATGTATTTGAATACCTGCTCATAAAGTTCTTCTTAGGACAAGATGAAGACAAAGTCTGCAAATAGACAGGGAAATCAAAGTAACACTTACATAATAAAGGGACAGAATTTAGGGGAAGGCGCTAGCAGGAGAAAGAAGGGGAGGGAGGAAGTAGAGAAGAGAAAGCGAGAGCAGAGGCCAGAGGCTGAGGAGAAAGGACCCCAGGTAAGAAACTTCTGGGGGTGAGGGTGGTTGAAGGGCTTTTAAGAACAGAGCTATTTAATTTTTACTTAATTTTTTTGACATTTATTCATTTTTGAGAGACAGAGACAGAGCGTGAGTGGGGAAGGGTCAGAGAGAGAGGAAGGCACAGAATCTGAAGCAGGCTCCAGGCTCTGAACTGTCAGCACAGAGCCTGACCCGGGGCTCCAATTCACGGGTCATGAGCTCAAGACCTGAGCTAAAGTCGGAAGCTTAACTGACTGAGCCACTCAGTTGCCTCTATTTTCACTTTTAAATTATTTTTGGTGCTTCCATGTAAGTCTTCTCCATTGCCTTGAATCTTCCATAAAAGTTAGTTATATCGAGAGCCTTGAGTCAGTGATATTTGGGAAGGCACATAAAGTGAGGGGTGTGTGTGAATGAAGCAGGGTCATGTCTAGCATGAGGCAACAGCAATGGTAGCTCTTCTGTGGTGGTGAGGTGGATGGCAGACCAAATTAAGTCAGAGCCATCTAGGTACCTTGTCCTCCTTCCCCCCAACCCCAGGAGAAATTGGGCAGGATATTGGGTCTTCCATTCCATGTATCTTGGGGTTCCAGCCAATTTCATTTGAACCATACAGGACATGGTAACCCTTGCATATATGTGGGTTATACCAGCTCGTGGTCAGTGACAGTGACACTTTCATCTCTGTTTCATTGGGCTCTTCTGTCACCAAGGAAAGACCTTTCTGTTTGCTAAAAATTACCAGGCAAGTTAGCCAGCTCCTGGAGGAGGAGGTAGAGTTAAATGGGCTAAGGGTAGAGTCTCCAGAGAGTGACTCAGGTTTGGCTTCTCTTGGCTCCAGAGCCTATTTTCTGTTTACCAGAGGATTAATCATGGTTTCCAAATTGGTCTGCCAGGACGCCAGCAAGACTGGTTAAAGAAAGCAGAGGTGCTGAGTTTGGGATTTTTCCATGCTGTGGTCAGTGATTTTCATCAGGAAAATGAAGGGATGGGATTCCTCCTTTATAGCCTCACAATGAATTATTGAGGGTCCTGTAACTCATCTGATTCTGGTCATCTGTCTCAGAATAAACTCACCAGGTTTATAGCAATTGAGGTGAGATGCCTGACGTCTTTCATTTTAGGTCAGCATAAGAGTAAATTCGTAGTGTTTGATTAACCAGATTTGGTAGATATTTGATTTAAATTCAACCTGGCAACTATTTAATAAAGAACCACCATGTGCTATGCTATAGAAGCCTAAAGCTGGTATTTACAGGGAAATCAAGGAGGGTTTGGAAATATATAGAAAATAAATAAACGAATGAAGGAATGGATGAATAAAAACATTCATATATACATATATACATAAATCTTTACTCCTCATAACAGGGTTTCAGCCATTTGCTATATTCATTACAACCCTTTTAGGATATGCTTTTTCATTATATTCATATATAAGCAATGCATCAACATCATATCTTCTGGTGTTTGACAATGATATCACGGGAGAAGTCTTTTTAGAAGTCTTTACAAGCAGTAATGGTCTTGCTCTCATTTGTTGCGTTGTTTACCATAGGAGGTCGTTTGATTGTTTTGGACTGTTACTACTTCCACAGATACTCAGACAGATCCTATTTTCCCACTGAGGCCACAGAAGCTCTTGAAAACATCACAGATCATTTTCAAATGGAGAACTTGTTTTTCTACTAGCTGAAATTACTTTAAGTAATTTGTGATAATTATACTTCGGGATTTACTATGGAGGTGTTTATTTATCCTTATATCGACAATAATAACCTCTAGCTGGGGAAAGTTGTATTAATCTTACAAAAAGACTTATATTGTGAAGTTGATTGGTAAAAAGAAATATGTGACAGGTCTGTTATGGTATTTTTTGCTTTATAAGTTTTTCTTTCAAATTAGAAAAAAAAATTAGGATAAAGAAATAGCTTACCATATTATAATATTGCTATTTGGGTCCTGATTAATTTGCATCCCTTCAGCTGTTTTCTTTATATAAATTTGCTTTTACGACACATAGGGACCAACATTATTGTGATACATGCTGTGATTAGAATGTAGACAGGTTGGTAGACAGACAGACAATAGTGAAGTACTCTTGCTAACTTAGTCTCCAAACCCCACTGATGTCTGAAATCCCACTTACTCCATAGTGTTAGGCATAGTCTCTTTCAACAGTATTTTGTGCATATTTCCAGACAGTGATGTTACCTTAAAGAGCACTAATCAGCAGGAAGTGTGGCATATTTGAGGAGCATGTTTCCACCTTTTCTCTGTGCCATTAATCTGGCACTTATTGGGCAAGAACGGTGATAACCAAAGTCCATTCAGTATTCCCCACTGACAAGATGGAGAAAGAGCAGCAATGGTAAATATTGGGATAATCATTCTTAGACTCGCTTCTGGATCTGACTTACGCTTGCAGAGATCAAGGACACCCAGCAAGTGAGTACAAAAGTGGCACATAAACTTGAATTCCTGAATCTGGGGTTGAGAGTTAAAGGGTCTAGTTTCCAACCACTCTGTAAACTTCCTGAACCATGGGTCTCTGTGATGACCAAGTGAAGTGAGGATGGGATTACATCAAAGTTAGGAGGTTCCTAGGATGCATTCCTTAGAAGCTATAAACCGGGTGTTTTAATCAGGCTGTTTGGAAAAGCTTCAAGAGTTGCTTGCTGTAGAGGTAGCATCCATGGAGGCAATAGTTAAGTAGTAATATTCAGTTAAGGCAAAACCTTTTAAAAATCATTTTGAAGGGGCACCTGGGTGGCTCAGTCAGTTGAGTGTCTGACTCTTGATTTCGGCTCAGGTCATGGTCCCAGGGTCATGGAACTGAGGCCTGTGTCAGGCTCCACACTGAGCATGGAGCCTGCTTAAGATTCTCTCTTAGGGGCGTCTGGGTGGCTCAGTCGGTTCATTAAGCATCCGACTTCAACTCAGGTGATGATCTCACGGTTCCTGAGTTTGAGCCCCACATCAAGCTTTGTGCTGACAGCTCAGAGCCTGGAGCCTGTTTCGGATTCTTTGTCTCCCTCTCTCTCTGCCCCATCCCCACTTGCACTCTGTCCCCCTCTCTCCCAAGAATACATAAACATTAAAAAAAATAATAATAAAGATTCTCTCTCTCTCTCTCTCTCTCTCTCTCTCTCTCCCTCTCCCCCTACCCCTCTCCCCTACTTGTGCTCTCTCTCTAAAATAAAATAAATAAATAAATAAATAAATAAATAAATAAATAAATAAAAAACAAATCATTTTGAAATCTAGAGTTGGAAAGGCTTTAAAGGCCATCTGATCTACCTCCCCATCTACCCTAAGAACGCCTCGATAGCATCTCTCAAGAGTTATCATCCACTTTCTACTTGACCACCTATCATGACATGCAATGTATTTAAAAGTACCCATTTTGGTAGTGGCCTTTCTGGGCATATTTACATTTTCCACTCACATATTTAAAATCTTTTAGCAATATCCCCTTCAATGTGGTTGGCAAGTAAACTTTTCCTTCTAGATTTCCCTACTTTTGTGCAAAAGTACTTGCTAGATACTATAGAGAGAGTACAGGATTGAATAAAGAATAGAATCCTGGCTTTAAGGACATTCCAGTCTAGTGGAAGAATTTAGGCACAGATACACTTTGCCTGAAAGGAATAATCAGGGAAATTTCAGAGAAGAGATTGCATGTGAGCTTAGCCTTAAAGTGTGAGTAAAATGTGAAAAGACTTTTCCAAGAATGGCCTAGAAAATAAGCAAAATTCTATCACATGGAGAAATAATGCGGTAGAATTCAGATTACTTTCTTAAGGACTCTATTTCCCAGAAGACAGCAGTAGGGACTTTTCCATTAAAGGATTTGCTTTGGGAATGTATTATTGCACCCTTTGATTTTTCAAAGATGTTAGTAGTTCTCTTTTTCAACAGAAGGTTCCTACTAAATCAGATTTCCTGTCCCCAGAGTGATCTTCTACTGAATGGAGGAAGTAAATAGAATTCCAGAAAGCAACTTTAAACCATACTTATTTTGAAAAAATGTCCAGAGGAGACTTTTTTTAAGGGAACTTTTTTAAAAAGGAACAAAAAAAGCAAGTAGCCCAGATTTTGTCCTATAGAATCCAAAGATCATCTAAGAGGGAGAGCCTTGGCATACACAGCAGAGGTTTGAAGTCTGAGGGTTTTTGATTTGCATTCTCTGGGTGTGCTATTTGGGTTACTCACTGCCTGAAAGTAAGCTCTTTTGTTCATCTCCCCCTTCCCTGGGCTAGTCCAGACCCAGCTCTGCTATGTCTCTCTGGGTTTGCTTACTGAGAACAGAGGAGGGATATGGTCAGTGGCTAACCTTCAGGATAGAATGCTGTCTCTTCCACCACTGACTCATAAGGTGATTGGGCCAGCTCACTTCCCCTTCTGATGTTTCTATTCCTTTGTGTCTAATGGAGCCATAGCAATCCACTTTGCTTTGTTCCATGGAAATAAATGTATATATTTGTGAGTGTTATTTGAGACAATAATGGAAAGGAGAGTGGGCAAAGCACAGAGACACTTTTAATTCTCTTACTGTTGCACCAACAGCACCCATGGGATAGCCCATCAAGGGTAAATACCAGCTTTCTCAATGTTGGCTTGTTTATTGCAGGGTAGGAACAAAATCTTGGGCTAACCAACTCACATCCCCATGTTGACTCACTTCCTTACCTTCCTCCTAGCTGCTAGGGCAACAGGGCTAGTTGCCAGAGGGCTTATTTTGCCTTCCCAAACAGGGTTAGTGTTTCGTTGTTGAGTTCAGTGCACAAGATAGATTCTTATTCTTCTACAGATACAGAGGTGCATTGCTTCATGCTATGGGCTGTTTATAGGACGAGTTTGTTGAATATGAAATATTTGCAAACAAATCAAATTTCTTCCCTGATACTATTCCAGAGGAGTTTCTTCTTTATTTTGAGTTGACTTCTCAGCCTGGCAAAGTGGGAAGAGTGTAAGAATAAGAAATAGATTAAGCTACTTATTCTGGTTGTGCCCCTAATTAGCCATGTGACTTTGGGCAAATGGCACTCTAAAGTCACACTAGTTAATGATCTGGCTTGTGGGGCCTCAGTTTTGCCATTCCTAATATTCTGGATTCAGATTAGGTGATTTTTATGGTCTAAATATGGAATTCTTTAACAATTTCAGTAACCTATGATATTGTCACTTTAAATGTCATGTTTTTAGGCTTTTCTTAAGGAATTTATAGCACCAATTATCTACTTTTGAGAACTGATTTGAAAGATGATAATATTAAGGTTAAACAAAAATACATTTTATAAGCAGGATTCCTATTTAAAATGATGACTTGTCTTTTCTAGCAAAATATTGGACCATATATATGTAGCAGTTTGATAAATATTCTGCATTACCTGGGCCCTGCTTAGCTCTCCAGTCCTCAGACTTCTCTCCGTACTCAGTTCCTTAGTGATTTGTATACCTGTGGCTTTAGGTACCGTCTATTCATTGATTCCAATAGATTTACATATCATGCTCAGGCTTCTCTCCCAAAATCCAGACTCATATTCTACTGTGGGTGACATTCTCATTTGGATTTCTAGTAGGTATCTCAGACTCAACATGTCCAACACAGAATGCCTAATCTCCCCCACCTCCCCCTACTCTTCCCATCACAGTACGCAGAGACTCAGACCTTCCGCTTGCTCATGTCACAGTTTCCTTGTCATCCTTACGCCTCTCTTTCTGTCGCAATCCACTAAATGTGACCTAATTGGTCTCCCTGCTGTCTGCCCTTGTTCACTTATGAATCATTTCCCAAACAGCAGCCAGTGTGATCCAGTTGCAAACGAAGTCAGAAGTCAGAAATTGTGTCACTGCTCCGCCCAAAGCTCTTTAACTGATCTGAGTTAGTAATTGATTCTTGATCGCTCAGAGCACAAGCAGAAACTCAGGGCCCTGGTAGCCTTTTCAATTTCATCTCTGCTTCTCTTCCATGGCTCACTAGGCCATATCACTCTCCTTGCTACCCTGGAGTTTGCCAAACGTGTTTGTTCCAGAGGCCCTTGCATTTGCTCTTTCCTGTCCTGCGATGTTCTTTCTGTAGATATCCTCACAGCACACTGCCTTGCCTCTTTCAGGTTTTTGTTCAAATGTCATATTCTTATTGCATTCTTCCCTGAACTGCCTCTGTGCCCTGCCCTCCTATGCCCTGCCCCTGATTTTCCCTATCACCTTTCTCTACCTTTTTTCTCCATAATTCTTGTCACCACATAATACAGGGTTTCTCCACCTTGGCACTGTTGACATTTTGGCGTAATTCTTTGTTATTGGGGATTACTCTGTGCTTTGTAGGATGTTTAGCAGCATCCTTGGCGTCTTACTCACTAAATACTAGTAACCCTTTTTTTTCCCTCCCCAGTTGTGACCACCAAAATTATCTCCAGACATTGCTAAATATCTCCTAGGGAGCAAAATCATCCCTGGTTGAGAAACACTGATCTAATACAATATATATTTTACCTGTTTATTTACCTTCCTTTTCCACCATTAGAATATAACCTCCAGGAGAACAGGAATTTGTGTCTCTGTTGTTCACTGTAGTAATTCGATTAGAGCCCTGTGCATAGTAACTGCTTAGCAAATATTTAATGAATGAATGAATAAATGAGATGGGCTCCTGTCCTGTCTCTCTGTCCTCATTAAGCTATAGTCATACCCTTTCTTCTGCCTTTTGTTCATCCTGAGCTCATTCTCACCTTCCTGTCTTTTTCTTTCAGTTCCTGCTTCTGGAAAGCTCTATCCACAAGTCATCACAGGGTAGACCCCAGCTTGTTACTCAGGTTCCTACTCAAATGTCTCTTGCTCAAAGTGGCCTTCCCTGATCACCCTACCCAACATGACTCTCCTTGCCTGCAGAGTTTATCATGTTACTGTGATTTCATTTCTTCATTACATTTATATCTGAAATTGTTCGTTTCACATATTTTGAATTATTCTTTGTTTACATGGTGAATTTCTGTCTTTCTCTCTTAAAAGAATGCTCTCTGAGCCCTCGACCTTATCTGCCTTATTTATCGTGGCAGTCCCATAATTAGAACAGTTCCAGGCCCATGGTTTGTGTGCTGATTGAATGAATAATCCTATCTCCCAAGCAATTTCAGCACGGAAGAGATTCTCAGTAGTTAGGAGTTAAGGGTTGTGTCTGTCAGGGTTCAGTTGCAAAGAATAGAATCCATTTTAGCTGGCTTAAGCAGAAAGGGATTAACTACAGTATGTGGCTTACAGAATCCCTGAGAGGGCTGAAGAAACAGCCTCCAGGTTGAGCTTTTAAGAACAACCTGGAAAGCCACGCACTGCCTGGACCACCAACGGAGAGACTGCTGTTTGTTCAGGAGACCTCTTTCCCACTGCACCAGGAAGCTGAGGTGCCAGCTGCTGGCTCTGAGACCAAGCCATCACTGTCAGGATCACAAAGCTAGCATGAGAAGAAGGTCAGCACTATCAGGAGCTGTCACAATCAGGAAACTGCCCCAGAAAAACCAGATATGGCCACCTCAGCGTCGGCCAAAAGAAAGCAAAACGGCCAAAGCTTGTGCTCCAGCTCACTTGATCTTCCAGCTCTTGTGCCAGTACTTCTGATTAGTGGAACGAATTAGAACTAAAACTTTGGCTGCTGGGCGGTCTGGGAGATGTGGCTTTTCACTTTCCAGTCTCAGAAACACAAGAAGGCACTTTGGAAGGAGGTGCGAGTCAACGTTGAGGGCCAGCCTACCTATAACCCAGGTGTGGTGGTAAGGTAGGGTGGAGAGACGAGTGATAGCAGAGTCGGTGAATCTTCAAGTTTGTATCTGCCAGGCAATAAGGTCACACTAAAAATCAGCCAAATAGTTGAGAGTCTTTTGTACATGGTACTAATGGGTAGTGTTCATACAACTTCAGAAATAATTACTTTTCCCCAAAGATGCGGTAGCATGTTTGCTACTGTGAATAGCATCACAGTCCTAAAGCATCAGTCTCAGACAAGCCAGGCTCAATAAAGCCATGATCTGAGATCTCCTGGAGGTCTGAACTGTTTATACCTCACAGCTCAAAAAACGTGAGATTGCTCAGCTATGTTTTTCAAAGCTGGCCATGTACATTTATTTCCAGTTTAGGGCAGTGGTTGATCCCAAGTCATAGAAAAGGCTTAAATTACACAGAATCTCAGACTGGCAGTTTTGGTGTTGGCTAAGCAAGAAATCCATTACTTAATTTTTTTTTATTTGAAATCCATAAGGGTGTATTTATTTGAATGAATCTATTTTTGTAAAATATACTGTGTACATTAACCATCTCATACAATGCAGTGAATATATATATGCATTATTGAATTCATTTTATTAGAAGAATAAAAACCCACAAATTCTTTTTATTCTTAACTTTACACCTGCATGCTTTCCAGTAGTTAAAGAAAGCCTCATTGCAGTGATAGGTGCTGTTGATTTATCTGTTTTACATGCTTAAAACTCTAAATAGGATCGGTATAAAGTGATAACTAGGGAGCCCTTGCTCAACTAAAAACGCAGAGATACAGAAAAACCTGAGCAAAATTTTAGAATATGCTTTTAAGAATAATTTTATCACATTTAGGAAACTTAAAAGTCTGCAGCTTTTAAATTCTTCCTTTTAAGTACTTCACACTTAAAGATAGCTTAAGAATTTCTTCCATTCTCTCCTTTCAATTTTCTTTGTGAAGTACTTTTTAAAAAAAATTTTTTTTAATGTTTTTTATTTTTGAGAGAGAGAGAGAGAGAGGAGAGAGAGAATGTAAGCCGGGGAGGGGCAGAGAGAGAGGGAGACAGAATCCGAAGCAGGATCCAGGCTCTGAGCTGTCAGCACAGAGCCTGACATGGGGCTCAAACCCACGGATTGTGAGATCATGACCTGAACAGAGGTCGGACGCTTAACCAACTGAGCTACCCAGGCACCCCTCTTTGTGAAGTGCTTTTTTAAACAGCTGCTCCTTTTGAGTACCTTCTGTATACTAGGTCTTGAACACTGATTTAATCCCCAGAGCTTCCCTTTGAGGTGTAGATATTATTTCTGTTGTGCCAATGTGGACACTGAGGCTTAGAGAAATTGCTTAATTAAAGACACCTGGCTATAAACAGGCAGCGCTGGGATGGCAAACTGGGATTTGACTGTGTATCTCCCTAAGTCCAAAGCTTACCCTTTCTTCTGCAACATGTATTTATTCACTCACACATTTATTCATTTATTCCATTAATGCTGCTCTAGTGCTTACTATGGGCCAGGCATGTACTGTTTGCTGGGATTAAAATGATGAGCCAAAAAAGGGGCACACCATCCCTGCTTGTGTGAAGCTGAGAATCTCCGCTTTCTCCAGGTTAGTTCCTTGTTCAGGATTTATAGATGAGGATTAACTTCCCGCAAATACAGATGAGAATGTAAAGATTTCCTTTTTTGTTTCAAGTAGGAGATGACCGTTTTATAAATATTCCCATGTGAACGAATATTAAAATTGATTGCCAGCCCTAGGTTATATGTGTTTGCCTAGAGTCCTTGATGACTTCAAGATTAATGAAGCACAGAAATTAATTAGAGAGGCTGAAACTCAAGAAATCTCTGGAGAGGAAAATAAGGTTTATCTGATTTTTGTATGAGGCAGAAGCAACGACAGAAATTGAGTTCCTGTCATGAAGGATCAAGTATTTAAGACATGGTTTAATAATGTTTTCCGGGGTGCTGGCAGCCTGAGCACATTGGAAAATACTGCCAAATTCCTGAGTAAACCCCCAGCCATCAACTAGAAATGACAGGACCTATTATGTGTGTCCAGACTTCAATGACTAGAGGGTCCAGTTGGCTGTGTACTGGGTGAGAGGGACATGTCTATTAACCGGTGGGAATATTCTTCACTTCCACACACAAAAATGTTTTCTCCTGTTGGTAGATCTTTCATTTTGCTCCTTCTGAGAGACACATAGATATAGGGAACATTTCACTTGCTAATTTACCATAAGGAAAACAACAGCCCAAGTAAGGGTAATAATGAATGGCTGGTGTTCAGCCTCATTCAGGGGGAGTAGTGTGGAGTGCCAAGGCCTGTGGGACCCTAAAAATAACATGACTTATCTAATGGGGAAGCAGTTACTCAACTCCTGTTGACTGTTGCCATGAAAGAGGGCATTTCATTTTTTAAAGAGAAGCCAGAAGTCTTGATTTTTCTGAGAAACCACCTGACATCTGCATATTGGCAACTTAAAAAACCCTAAACTTCTTGGGCCAACATATTTGTTTTTGTTTTTTTATAGGTTTATTTTTTTATTTTGAGAGTGCGAGAGAGAAAGAGCACATGTGCATGTGCACAAGTGGGGAAGGGGCAGAGAGAGAGAGAGAGGGAGAGAGAGAATCCCAAGCAGGATCCATACTGTCAGCACAGAGTCTGGTGCGGGGCTCGATCTCATGAAGTGTGAGATCATGACCTAAGCTGAAATCAAGAGTCAGACGTTTAATCGACTGAGCCACCCAGTGCCCTGATTGGCCAACATTTTTAATTGGGTGACCAGTCATCCTGGTTTGTCTGAGACTGAGCTGTCTCCTGGAACATGGGTCTTTGAGTGTTAAAATGGGGAGAGTTCTGGGCAAACTGGGATGGTTGGTCCTTCTAGAATGTGGAGGATGAAGGAAACATGTCTGTAGGCTGAATAAAGTCTGCAGATGGTCAGTTGTGACCTCTGATGAATAGGACGGCAAGCTAGAATAGGGTTCACATGGTCACATTTTCAAAGGAGGGGAAGATATTTGACAAATAGAGGAGGATGACATATATAGGAACTAGAGATGTACAACTGTTCACTTCTGTTTTCATGGTTCTTCTGGGATGGTCATGACCAGATTAGAAACCCCTATAATAAATGATTGCAGTGCTATAGTGTTCTTTTTTTTCAGCTGTTCATCCTGAAATTTGTTCAATCAAGGAACCCACTGGGGAGAAAGCCCTTCCTTGGAGAGTAGGAGATCCAGAGGGTGGAAGGAAGAGACTGTGTTCTCTGAAAGGACACAGACAATCAAAGGACATGTTGGAAGGTTATCTAGAGGTGTCTTGGGTTAGACTGTTTTTATTCTACTTAAGTTTTGTAACTGTAATTTTAAGGGTTAATTTTTCACAAGCTTTTCTTTAAAAATCATTTTGGGGAGGCATTACAGAATATTACCACAGAAAGGAAACTTAAACACCATGTGGCCCAAAACTTGCAAAATTGGGGAAACTGAGGCTCAGTGTCCCATAGTTAAGTTAGTGGCAGAATGGTTAAACCTGAAGCTGTTTGGAATGGTGTGGATGGGTGCCAATAGGTTGATAAAGGAAGACAACCCAGCTTCTCTATGTTGCATTTCCAGCAATTAAGGAAGTGTTATGGTATAAAGAAACAACCATTAAAATTTAAGAACAGGGTCACCTGGGTGGCTCAGTAGGTTGAGCGTTGGACCTCGGCTCAGGTCGTGATCTCATGGTTCGTGGGTTTGAGCCCTTGTGTCGGGCTCTGTGCTGACAGCTCAAAGCCCGGAGCCTGCTTCGGATTCTGTGTCTCCCTCTCTGTCTGCCTCTCCCCCACTCACACTCTGTCTCTCTCTCTCAAAAATAAATAAACATTAAAAAATTTAAAATCTAAAAATAACAAAAGTCATTTCATACGCTGCCTTTTGTTAATGAAATTAAATGATAATGAATCACTGAATGCTCATATTTTTGAAACTCATTTCAAATTGTTTAAGATGAAGGACAGTAAAATAGAAGAATCCCCTATCAAAAGGGCTATTAAATTGTATCTGGGTCATTTCATGTGGGCAGCATGCATTTCAAACTAAAAACCTGTGATTTGCAAAACATAGACAAGGAGGTTTAAAAAAAAAAGTCTTTTCAACCATTATTATGTACTAGCGTATATTTAGCTTCATTCTTCAGTTCCGAATGCATCACTTCTTCACAATAGAATTTGCTTTGAAGTCTGAGAATGAGCTCTGTGGTGAGCATATGCCCCCAGGCCCATATGGAGCAAGTAAAAACAAGGCTGATTTTTATCTTATTACGCTGGTATCCTGGAGCAGCCAAATAAATTAATGGTCATATTTACAGTCACAAAGAGGTATCAGTGAGGTCCAAAGATTCACAGATTCCTTGCTTGAATGATTAGAATCCTTCTTGCTTCCTTTCAGGCCAAAATTAAATAACAAGGTTCATCTTTGGCACCTGTTTGTGTAAATTAGAATAGGATAGAGATGATGGCCCAATAACATGAATGTCCAGCCAACAGACCACATAGGCCAATATAAGTTCCTTGTAGACTCTAAGAATGTCCTAGAGACTGGAGATCAGTGGTCATATTGTCTTTATTGTGGGTAGATTCCATGTAGATGTAGGCCACTTTAATATAAGCTTGGTAATAGATCAGAGTCAGAATGATTTGATATGGGGGGCCAACACTTAACAATGAGTTGATGGTTAAAGACCACATTCCCTGCTGCCCCAGCACTTACCATTACCCTCCTGATTAGATCCAGGAGGGCAGTGACAAGGAAGAGGTATGTTAATTCTTGATAACCATTTGGGGGTTAATGGAATAGGAGAAGGAGTCAACAAAATACAATTATAAAACATTGTTTTGGTGTCCAGGTCAGATTTCCTTCCAGGGCAAATTTCTGAGGGGGTGGTTTGGGTACTCTATTTCAGGGGCAAATCCTAGAAGTGTTATTGCTGTTGTGTGTGTGGAAGCTGAGTACAATGAACATTATTATCTCACATGATTTCTGAGGGACAGGAATTTGGGAATGGCTTAGCTGGGTATTTCTGACCTAGGATCTCACATGAGGTTGCAGAATAAGGGTCAGTCAGAGCTACAGTCATCTTTAGGCTTGACTGAGGGCTCCAGGGTCTACTTCCAAGATTGTGCATCATTGGCTCAACATGGCTTATTCACATGGCTGTTGTTTGGGGGCTTCAGATCCTTCCATTTTGCCTTCAACCTGTCTGTGGGCCTACTTGAGTGTCTTAATGATAAGGCAGCTAGGTGCCCTCAAAGTGAGCAATCTGAGAGAGAAGGCAGGACTGTAATTAGTGTTGCTTTTGGAATTGGACTTTTGAGATTTACAGAGTCGTGGTACCACTGAGTTGCTTCATTTCTTCATACCTCTAACAGCCACTGTAGTTGGGGATAGTATGGATTTCCCAAGGGTGACTGACTAACTTGCCTTAACATGGAAAGGAAACGAGTCTACATTGGAAGACGTGGAAGGTAGGAGGTGGCTATGGCACTGAAATTAGAAGCCTTTTATTTTTTTATTTTTTATTAAAAAAAATTTTTTTTAGTGTTTATTTTTGAGAGAGAGAGATAGAGTGAGGCAGAGAGAGAGGGAGACACAGAATCCAAAGCAGGCTCCAGACTCCAAGCTGTCACCACAGAGCCTGACGTGGGGCTTGAACTCACAGACCGCAAGATCAGGACCTGGGCTGAAGTCCACTCAACCGACTAAGCCACCCAGGCACCCCTAGGAGAAACCTTCTAAATTTTTTTTTTTTAATGTTTATTTATTTTTGAGACAGAGAGAGACAGAGCATGAACGGGGGAAGGGCAGAGAGAGAGGGAGACACAGAATCGGAAGCAGGCTCCAGGCTCTGAGCCATCAGCCCAGAGCCCGACGCAGGGCTCAAACCCACGGACCACGAGATCATGTCCTGAGCTGAAGTCGGACACTTAACCGACTGAGCCACCCAGTTGCCCCTAGGAGAAACCTTTTAAATAAATGACTGTTATGCATTGCTGAAAGCACTGGTAAATTAGCCTTTTTTTTTTTTTTTTTTTTTTGAGAGAGAGAGAGAGAGAGAGAGAGAGCATGTGCGTGAGCAGTGAGGGAGGGGTAAAGGGAGAGAGAGAGAATCTTAAGGCATGACCTGAGCTGAAACCAAGAGTTGGATGCTCAACCAACTGAGCCACCCAGGCACCCCAAATTATCCTTTTTTTTTTTTAATTTATTTTTTAATATATGAAATTTATTGTCAAATTGGTTTCCATACAACACCCAGTGCTCATCCCAAAAGGTGCCCTCCTCAATACCCATCACCCACCCTGCCCTCCCTCCCACCCCCCATCAACCCTCAGTTTGTTCTCAGTTTTTAACAGTCTCTTATGCTTTGGCTCTCTCCCACTCTAACCTCTTTTTTTTTTTTTTTCCTTCCCCTCCCCCATGGGTTTCTGTTACATTTCTCAGGATCCACATAAGAGTGAAACCATATGGTATCTGTCTTTCTCTGTATGGCTTATTTCACTTAGCATCACACTCTCCAGTTCCATCCACGTTGCTACAAAAGGCCATATTTCATTTTTTCTCATTGCCACGTAGTATTCCATTGTGTATATAAACCACAATTTCTTTATCCATTCATCAGTTGATGGACATTTAGGCTCTTTCCATAATTTGGCTATTGTTGAGAGTGCTGCTATAAAAATTATCCTTTTTTTAAACATTTAGAATGGAAGGATTTGAGCAAGTGTTTAGCCCAAACCTTTCATTTTAAAGATGGAAGTTGAGAGCATGAGAAGTGAAATTCTTCATAAATATTTGAGTGTATATATTTAAAAGAGTCATCATCTTTAATTAACCTTTGTGGGTAGATTATACGGTAGAGTATAGATAAACTCTCTGTGGACTTTTCCAAGCTCATAAGAGAATGTTTACACTCGATGACGTAGTGATGTGATTAGTGCTTTAATGTGACAGAAGAAGATGATCATTTACATGAAGAAAGCCAAGATAGTGACTAGCAATGAAGAAACCAGAAATGTGATTCTCAGCAACCTTTGAAGCATGTGAATTTGAATGTGGATAAAGGATCAAGATCATAAACCTAATTGCCCCCCACACAAATGGGACAGTGGGTTCTTGGGAAATTGTAAAGAAAATTTCTTCTTCTAGGCCTCAAAACTTTAAGGAAAAGGAAAGGAAAATCTTGAGTAACTTGCTTAATCCTGCTGAGACCCATTTCCTCTCCTGTCAAATTAGGCTTTTGATAGCAACCTTGTGGGATTATTGTGATGATTAGAAATAATCTAATACTAAGTGGGTGCTCAATAAATGGTAGCTGATTCTATTATTGTTACTATTGTTATCAGTATATATTTTTTCTTCAAGGCATTGAGCCCATAACCAGTGTGCACTCATTCTTACCTAGAACTTTTATTCCCTTGGTTCTCAAAATGACATTGAAGTATCTGAAAGGTGACGGTTGGCGGAAGGTATGATCCTTTAGTACCCTACAGCCTTGTTAGCTAGTGTTTCCCCTGAGGCCATTTGCAGCAGAATTACCTGGTTGTTCGTTAAAAATACAGATTCTTGGATCCTGCCACAGATCTACTGAGTCAATATATCTAGGGATGAAACCCCTGTAATCTCCACTAAAATTTGAGAACCACTATATGAGGTGCTTTGGAGACCCTGTGGGGCTCACAGAGGGCAAGGCAGCTGACTTGATCTTGACCAGAACCTTCCAAATTTCCTTATTATGTACCCCCATTTCTTTAAAATCCAAATTTTGTTTGTCTGTTTATTTATTTATTTATTTAAATTTTAGAGAAAGAGAGAGAGGGCATGAGTAGGGGAGAGGGGCAGAGGCAGAGAGAGAGAGAATCCCAAGCAGGCTCCATGCTCAGTGCAAAGCCTGACACCGGGCTCAATCCCATGACCTGAGCTCAAATCAGGAGTTAGACACTCAACTGACTGAGCCACCCGGGAGCCCCTATGTACCTCCATTAATAAAATCTTTTATATAATGTAATACTAATGTTTATGTATTTATACATTTATTCATAAATTATTTACATGAGCCACTATGTTAAATATCATATATAGTATAAAAGAAAATAGAAATTTTAAAAAGATGACAAAAATTTTATGTAAAAATTTTAATATTTTCTTAAAACCTACTGGATCGTATGATATACACCTAGCCTGGTGTATGTCTCCCAGAGACCACTGGCCAAACCAGAAGTGATCACTATGTTTGTGTTTATTCAATTACTTGTTAAGTAAACATTTACAAAATTCCTTCCAAGGGCTTCAGGGCCTCACTGTGAATGATCATCTCTTTCTGTTATATTGAAGCACTAATAACATCACTACTTCATTGTGCACAAGGTTCTGTGGGTAGGAGGGTTCAGTTCATCTCCTTCAGGTAGTAGAGTGGTGCGGCATCTAGTTCAAGGCTATACTGAAAATCACAAATCTGTACCTGAACAAAATATTTGGGATTGGAAGAAAGTCCAAGATAATCTTGGTATGTCATTAAGAATCTAAGAAACAAAGTGAAACAGATAAATGGCCCTCACTGAATTAGACAGAGCACCCTCTTTGGGAAGGCTGTGTGGTACTGTGGGAAGAACACTCAACTTGGTTTTGGAAAACCTACAGGTGGGCATGTGTGTCCGTGCTTCTTTCCTTACTGGCTGTGTGACCTTCTGTAAATTATTTACTCTCCTTGTGTTTCTGTAAACACTCCTTTGTAAGACAAGGATAATAACGCCCTTTCTGCCTACCAGACATAATTGCTAGCACAATCAAACTGTTCTCTTTTTGATAATGATCTTGTAGAATTCCAGGCTTGATCCATCAGCTGTCCATTGCTATACATTTATTGAGTGCCTGATGGATATTCCAGAGTGTCACCAGGTAAGTAGAAACTCACTTACCTTGATTGTGCTAGAACAAGCAAGTTTTTATTCTCCTGAATTCAACAACTGCTCACCTTCTATCTGTGACACTTCTGTGCTCACAGAGGTTAAGAGAAGTGACTTCAAAGCCTGGCTTTAATGCTCTGACATTTCATTTCCTTAAGCCTTCATTCCCTCATCTGTAAAATAAAGATAATGATATTTATCCCCCAAATTACTCTGAGGAATATCTGAGATAATTTATGTGAAGTCCTTGGTGCAATTGAAACATAATAAAAACTGAATGATGTTTATTACTTAAATGGCAAATACAGTAGGGTACTCTTTCAACATTTTGGTAAATACAAATGGCAATTTGATGCAACTGTTCAGACTGGATTTCACTTGGTGCTTCTAAAAAACCAAGTGATTTGACCTTACATCTTCTATATGATTACCTTTTTCATACTGGTCGTTGCAAATGAAGTTAAAAGGTTTCTTTTAACATTCAGCTAGGGAATGAATAATGACCAGCTTGATAGAATAGAAATTTTTATTATGTTTTGGGCTGTTGTAGATTTGAGAACTGCTCCCAAATGAAGACTTAATATTTCAGACATAGAAATAAAAGGAAAAAATATTTCTTAAAAAATTTTTTTTTTTAATGTTTCTTTATTTTTTGAGAGAGAGAGACAGACAGAGTGTGAGCAGGGGAGGGGCAGAGAGACAGAGGGAGACACAGAATCCGAAGCAGGCTCCAGGCTCTGAGCTGTCAGCACAGAGCCTGATGCGGAGCTCGAATCTCAAAAGCCGTGAGATCATGACCTGAGCTGAAGTCAGACGCTTAACTGACTGAACCACCCAGGCGCCCCCAAAAATATTTCTAATGTAATAAGATGTAATCATGAAATCATGAAGTAATGAGCCGGTAGTTTGTATGTACCACAACAAAGCTCTGATCTTGATTTTTAAACTATGTGGCACAAATCTTACCCTAAAATTTAATAACAACAGATTTTTTTTTCTTGTTACACAAGCTATTGACATAGCTTAAATGACTCACTAAATGACTCATGATGCAATGGACTGGCATTTCCTTCTTCCTTACTTAAACAAAGATGATTTGATTATACAGGCACATTTTGGCTGACCATAGCTTACCTTCCTAATAGGCCTGCAGCTTAAGAAATGCCCCCAAAGACTGACCAGTATTTATTTCTGAGTTAATTTAAATGCAGTTTTCCTAAATGTCCTAAGTATAAACCTAATCTTTGAAACAAGGGTCTTCTATTGCCTGAGTTTGAGGCTGATCTTCTGTGTTGTAATTTGTCTTGGTGTCTTACTCTGCTTTCCTATCACTGTAGGCTCATAGTGGCATAGAGTATTAGAACAGGAAAGAACCTTTGAGATCTAACTCTCCTCTCTCACTTACTACATGTGAAAACTGCCATCCAGTCAAGTCAACCATTTTCATCAGCTTCAGAGTAGAGAATAGACTCTAGGTCACAACTCTGAGCTCTCTGTTCGTGGTTTATTTCTACCCAACTCATCTTCTTTCAATTTCTCTGACTCCTGACTTAATTTTTTTTTTTTTTGGTTCAGTTGTATAAAAGTGTGGGAAAATTGGATTAAACTGAAACATTATGTTCAATCCCTTCTCTAGAATAAGCCTTGATGTGTGAGTGGAAACACTGGTATTTCAAGGTTCGCACTATTGAAGTGTGGCAAATTGGCCATGGACATGCTATTGGATTTGGCTGTACACATCCTATTATATCTTTGGCACTGGGGCTCTAATAAACTGCATACAAAATTGTCTCCAATATTAGTGAATATTCACATTGAGAAATCATGTTTATTTCTCCTTTTACATTGCAGTGTGACTTTATGTATTCCTTAGCGAATTAATTACACTGCAGTTCCTGAGCCAAATTCAGGATTTTATATATATTATAAAATATTGACTAATAAATTATATATTAGACCCAAAAATCATTATTGAGCTTTAGTTGAAGAGAGCTGATCTGATATCCTGAGTTGTAAACATTGTATAGTAATAGCGTATTTCATATTATTGAAACAGAAGATGATTATTTAGCAAAAATAAATAAAAAATTCAGCAAAAAAGGCAAAGTAGGTGTATGAATATAGCATCAGATTGGTGTAAGACAGGATCCTAGAATTATGTGTTTATAGAGAAAAATGGTATCGTGGAGATTTGGATATACCAGATGAACACAGTCTAGATGTTACAATTTCAGGGCAGAAAATTGTGAACAAATAAATAATCCCAGAACCAAATATGCATTATTACATATCAAGGAGCAGTGTAAAGTGTGAGGAATCTGAAATTTCTAGAAAAATGTAGATTGTATCCACTACCTTATTTCTTTAGCCTCTGTACTTAAGTTTCTACTTCTTTACTCTTCTGAAACTGTTTTCAGGAAAGTCACCAATGAGTTGCAATTTGCCAACTTTCTTCTTCAAGGAATATGACGTTTGACACGATTGTCTACTTCCTCCTAAAAACCCTCTTCCTATTTGCTTCTGTGATGTTGCTGTTGCTGTGGAATAGGTTGCTGCTGCTTATTTCTTTCCTTCACTCATATCATAAACATTGATATCCAGTATTTCTTACTTGGTCCTTTTTTTTATAATACAACAAGAAATCATGAACATACAAAATGAACCAAATTACATGTGTCCATAGAAGACACTGCTAATTGATTTTGGCAATTTTCTCTCATCTCTGATGCTATCCTAAGAATTCTCAAAAATGCTTTAGGAAACCACCAAACTATCAGAGTTCACAGATGAGAGGAAAATCTTTTTTCCACTCCTGTTTTATATATCCATCTCAGAGGAGCTCATCTGTAGTCATGACTTTAATTCCAAAAATCCTGGGGCTTATTCATTAGTGTCTCTGGTACCCCGCACAGTGCCTGTAGAGCATGGTTTGGGTTGAATAAATATTTGAAGAATAAATGATAAAATGTTTGATAAGCTAACAATGCCTAAGTATGTTCTGACATATCTTGGGTGCTTGAATGTAATTAAAATTGAATTGTAGTGAGCATAGAGAATATACAAAATAGTGATGATATTACAATGAGGTATGTACATGTTGAGAAATTTTATTTCTGAACAAAAATCACTTTCTATACAAGACTTTATAATTATTTTCAAATAAGTAAACTTAAGATCTGTTCAGTAATAAGAAACACCCAGGGGAGATGTGAAAGCTTGCATTGGGGGTTTGAAGAGATAGTAATAGGCTAGTCCAGTGGGATATTTTCCTCAAAGTTGTAAATTCTAGTCCAGTGGCCAATGAGAATAAAATGTGCTTTCTATTTATTCCTAGCCGAGCTTAAAGTAATAACACATAATTTTGCACTGTACTTTGTAAACTTGTGAGAGAACTCTAAATCTTCAATAATCAGAATTGCGGCCTGATTTGTTTCTGAACATTAATAATGTAAATAAGTCACTAAAATGCTTACTATGAAGATGCTTCCAATAAAACATGTTTAAAGGAGGAGAATAAAGTGTTGTCAACTTGGATCCTGCTTTTTCTCTTTTCTCATTTTCTCATTTTTAGATTGATCTGTAAAGGAGGATTGTTATGCAGTAGGGAGTATTATTCACTGAGGTCATATTGCCTAAATTTTATTTATTTGTATTCCACCTCTACCATTTTTTTTTCTGTTTTATGAAAGCACAATAGTATTTAGCACATGGTAAATAAGTGTTGGATGTTACAATTATATATTACCAAAGATGCTTGGCTTGAGTTGGGGGTGTGAAGTGTACATTTTTCAAGGCATGTGATGGTGTGGTAGTTCTTGGGGGCTGGGTTTGAAGCCCAAAGGGTGAGCCACCAACTCATACTGCATTTATGCTAGTGTGCATTCAATTTCAGGGTGTAACCAGAAAGTGGAAGCACAGAGGTGGGGTAGAAGAGCCCAGGACAGGCGGGCCAACTTGTGTATGATTAATTTTCTAGTGGAGGTGTTTGCAGACTTTTTTGCACAAATCAATATTTGAGGCTTCGTAGGCCATATGATTTCTGTTGTAATTACTCGACTCGACTGTTGTAGTGCAAAAGCAACCACAGACAACACATGTTCCAATAACATTTAATAAAAATCAGTGATGTCCTAGATTTCTTCCAAGGGTCATAGTTTGTAGACTTCTACTCCAGTGGTGTGGTTTTGGTGCTCAATTAGTTTTCTTAAGTCTACATATTATTTTTAATCTTATTTTATGCTCTGTGTGTGCCTATGTGTTTGCCGTTGCTAAGTCATTAATTTCTATCTTTCTCATTTTTAACGTGGACTGAACTTTAGTTTGCTCTAATGTAGGTGCATTCTTCTGGACACTTTCTACCTCATCTGAGATTTGTTTCTCCTCCATTCAGAGCATGGTTTATGAGCTGCCTAATGAGATTAGAACTACATGCAGTCTATTGGAAGACCTGAGTCCCATTCTCTCATCTGAGATTTTGATAAATTTTCTATACTAAAGATCAGTCAGACTGGTTGGGAGTGCATTTTATTCCTGGACAGATTCTCTCGATCTTTAGTTTATTTTCCAGTTCTTCACGGAGTCCTGGAAAATGGTAAAGCCTGAAGTGTTAACTCCTCCTGAAATTACCTGTGCACTCCATTGGTTCACATGTCTCTAAATTTTGGGGATGGGGTGGGTTGGGGAGAGAGGAGAGAGGTGTTGGCAAGATTTTTCTGGATTTTTATGACTCAAAGTATTAATTCAATATTGCTTCTGGGGACTAGGAACAGGATTAGTAGACACTCAATTTCTTTTATTCCTATTTTTTTAGATTTTTCTTTTCCTTTCTTTCTTTCTTTTTTTTTTTTTTTTTTTGATGTTTATTTATTTTTGAGAGAGACAGAGTGTGAGCAGGGGAGGTGCCGAGAGAGAGAGAGGGAGAGGGAGACACAGAATGGGAAGCAGGCTCTAGGCTCTGAGCTGTCAGCACAGAACCTGACGCGGGGCTCAAACTCACTTTCAGGGTGTGTGCAAGATCATGACCTGAGCCGAAGTCGGAGGCTTAATCTACTGAGCCACCCAGGTGCCCCAAGATTTCTCTTTTCAAAGTTTATGGCATAAGCTTAGACCCTCTCCTTGTTTGGTAACGGACGGCTTTTTTTCTTCTTCCTTTTCACATTGCTTATGTGCCTATTTTGTTTGAGAGCAGAGTGGTATGGTAGCTAAAGACACAAGCTTTGGATTTAGACTGGTTGGGATTAAATCTCAGGTCTACCTGAGCTTCAGTTTCTACATCTGTAAGTGGGGATGATAATAGTGTTGGTTTTCAAAAAGATGTACTATCAAGTGAGTTAACATGTATAATGCCCTTAGAATAATGCCAGGTGCATTGTAAGCACTATTCATATTTTAATTATTGATACATATTTTTGATTTTTATCTGAGCTTTCTCAGATACTGAGATAGGTGATTGTGCTAGTTGGTTTACTCTGCCATATTGGCCTTCAGCTTGACTATTTTTGAAGCTCTATAGTCATTCTTTATTAGAAATTAAACCTAAAAAGCTGATACCAAACTATCAGAATCACTTGTGGACAGAAGCAGCAGAAAGAAAAAAGGGCCTTTAGTACATTTAATAGATAACTAAATTGGAAAGGGTTAGCCTTACAACTGTTTATAAATGAGATTGATTCATTTTCAGCTCTGTGTAGCCTTGATTTATTCTGCTGGCCTGGCTCATAAGTGACTTGACTTGTTTCAGAGCATATACTTCCTATTTTGTTCTGACTGTTTGTCTCACATCAGGCTCTTCCAAATCCCCTCCCTGACCTTGTCTTTTGGCCACAAATGCCTCTTCTCATCTCTTGCCACCTGGAATGATGTTGGTTTCACTCTTTCCACTACTTTTCATGTAAAGGAAGTGTTTGTATTCCTGGGTCTAAATGTCAGGCAGAGAGATTGGTCATTGCTTGCTATGTTTTCACCCAATGTGTTAGATGTAGACTGGTTCCTTCCTTTACTTAGATTGTAAGGTTTAAGGTGAATGGATCCTATCAAAATCAGAGCTACAGGCTTCTTAGAAATCTCTTGGCATTTAAGGACTGGTGGAACATTTTCAGCAGGTTGCACTAGGGACTTGGGATTTACAGATAGGTTCAGTTTTTGTTTTTGTTTTTAAGTAGTAGTAAAAATTTTAATTTTTTTATTTTAATTTTTTATTTGCACATAATTGACACACAGTGGCTAGAACTAGTTTTGTATAGATTGTTTAGAAGTTCTTCTCTCAGTCCTCTTACAGTATGAGTTTTTGTAATCTTGAAATTATATTGCAACAAAATTGAAGTAAACAACCCTATTTTTTCTGATAATCAGCTTTATTCAAATGTCTCCAAAATTTACATCTGAGAAGAGTCAGTGCAAAAGTTCAAATCTCCCAGATACTCATACTGGCTATAGGTGAACTCAAACTTCCTTTTAGTTAAGCAATGCCCCTGGTCAATTGTGTGCTCTACATGCATTCCTTAATCTTCACCACCACCATCCCCACTGTGATCCAACAAATATGCCTGTCTTTGTGAAGCTTACATTCTAGCAGGGAACAGGAAAGGGAAGGGAAGGGAAGACAAGGGAAGGGAAGGGAAGGGAAGGGAAGGGAAGGGAAGGGAAGGGAGGGAAGGGAGGGAAGGGAAAGGAAGGGAAGGAAGGAAAGAAAGAAAGAAAGAAAAGAAAGAAAGAAAGAAAGAAAGAAAGAAAGAAAAAGAAAAGAAAGAGAAAGAAAGAAGAAAGAAAGAAAGAAGAAAGAAGGAAGGAAGGAAGGAAGGGAGGAAGAAAGAAGTCTATTTTAATAAAAGGAGCATGGCTGAATGGGGATGAACAGTTAAATTAATTTTTTTTGTAAAATGAAGATCAAATAGAAACTCATTTTTGTCTCAATCTTTGATGAAAATATATCTCAAAAGTGTACAGCTACTCTCCTACTTTAATATTGAACATGCAAAGGTTAGCTTGACTCAGTGCTGATCCTGGGACTAATCTGAAAATCAAAGAATATATTTGATAACAACATTTTTGTCTTTGTTTTCTCTTAAAAATCAATTTTTTTCATGAAAGAAAATGTGTTTCTTGAGTTCTGGTTGAGGGTTTGATATTTTTCTCTCAGCTCTTGTTTATATGTTATCACAGAATGAGGTGTGACACAATATTTAGTCAGTCTGAGTCACAGTGGCTCGTGAGGTCGGGAACGTTAAGTCAAGGCTTACTATCTCCAAGTTTCTGTGTATCCAGTCTACGTGAGACCCCAGTGATGAACCAATTTTTTAAGTTCTGTCTTGCTCCAGTATATTAATATGAGTATGTCAAAAATTGAAAGAATATTAACATGCTTCTTTAAACAAATTAGGCAACATTTCAAGTATTCAGAGTTATTCTGGAAATAATATAACAGACTCTCAAGTTCCTTCAATCCAGATTTACCACAGGATTTGAGGACTTTTAAATCCTTAAACAAATTAAGTGTGAAAGGTAGATGTGTCTGTGTCCCCTTAATACTCTTCCCTTCCCTCTCTCCTTAGAAGTCATTGTTCTGAAAGTGGGATAGGCATCACTCAGCTATTGCTGTGTGTAAAAGTCACTCCAAACAGTGGCTTAAAACAACAGCCAGTTATTATTGATCATGAGTCTACACATCAGCTGGGTGGTTCTACTGATATGAGATAGGGCTCTCATATTAGGGAGGCTTGCTCATGTGTCTGTGGTCAACTGGCAGGTCAGCAGGGAGCTGGCTTGTGATGGTGTGGCCTTTATCATGTGTTTGGAGGTTAGCTGATTGTAGGCTGAAGTGATGGGATTGGCTGGCCATGGGTTGCTCATCATTGATTAAGCCAACTCAGCCTTATTCACAAGGTAGCAGAAAGATTCTAAAAGGGAAAATAGAATGGAAATGTGTAGGGTCTCTGGCAAAACATTGCTTCCATTGCATTCTGTTGGTGAAAATGAATGTCACAAAACACCAGATTGAAGAGATGGGAAAATAGACTTTGCTTCTTGGTAGAAGTAGTGGTAAATATTGTAAGGGGGAATGGATGTCAGGAGGGGAGGAAGACTATGTCTTTTCTGTGATCGGCTACATAGCATATGTATTTTTTCCATGTATGTGTCTTACGTTTTTACTAGATGTGTTTATATTTGTAAGTAATATTTTGTATTATTATAAAAATTAGTACATAGATATTCTATTCAATATATGACTTTTCACATTGCTTTTTAAAAAAATTCACAATGATGTTTTTGAAATTTACTGTTATAATGAATTTAATGTATATGATATCACAATTTATACATTCTCTTGTTGGTGGCCATTTAAATTATTTCCCATTATTTTTTGCAATCACAAGCAAAGCTGCAATGAACATACCTGTATGCAATTTTGTGTGTATATATGAGAGTTTCTCCAGGTATATATATATATATATATATATATATATATATATTTTTTTTTTTTTTTTTTTTTTTTTTTTTTTAATGTTTATTTATTTTGAAAGAGAGACTGGGTGAGAGGCAGAGAGAGGGAGAGAGAATCCCAAGCAGGCTTCATACAGCATGGAGCCTGATGTGGGCTTTTATTTTAAGAGTGTGAGATCATGACTTGAGCTGAAATCAAGAGTTGGATGCTTAACAGACTGGGCCACCCAGGTGCCCCTCCACGTATATTTCTAAAAATGAACCTATTAGGTTGTACCATACATAACTTTTCAGCTTAATTGGATATTGCCAAATATTTCTCCAAAGTAGTTAGACCAATTTACATACCCCATCAGGATGTGTAAGTTTCATTTCTTCCTACATCCTTATGAGTTACACTTTCTGTTATAAGAAATATTTTTATTTTTTGTGGAGCCAGTTGAAGAGTGCTGTCATTTTAATTGCATATCATTTAGTAATACTGAACATAGTTCATATGTACACTGGCCAGATAAATTTCCTCTTCTGTAAATTAATTGCCTATTCATATATTTCAACATTTAAATTTTATTTTATTTTATTTATTTATTTATTTTTTTTTTTCAACGTTTATTTATTTTTGGGACAGAGAGAGACAGAGCATGAACGGGGGAGGGACAGAGAGAGAGGGAGACACAGAATCGGAAACAGGCTCCAGGCTCTGAGCCATCAGCCCAGAGCCTGACGCGGGGCTCGAACTCACGGACTGTGAGATCGTGACCTGGCTGAAGTCGGACGCTTAACCGACTGCGCCACCCAGGCGCCCCTAAATTTTATTTTAAATATTAAAAATGTTTCCATTGGATTATTTTATTAGTGGTAGTTAAAAATATATAAATACTGGAAACCCATCCTTTTTCAATTATATATATCATCTTTTTGATTGTGACATATCTTTTAACTTGATTTATCATGTTTTCTGCTATGCAGGTGCTTTTTAATGTTAATATAATCAAACATTTCAGTATTTTGCTTTAAGGTTGTGCATTTTCTCCCTTTTTTAAATTTTATTTTAAGTTTTTATTTTAGTTCCAGTTAGTTAACATGCAGTGTTAGATTAGTCTCAGGTGTACAATCTAGTAATTCAATGCTTCCATACATCACCCCATGCTTTTCACTACAAGTGCCCTCCTTAATCCCCATCACCTATTTCACCCATCCTGCTACCCACTTCCCCTCTGATAGCCATCAGTTTGTTCTCTATTATTAAGAGACTGTTTCTTGCTTTGTCTCTCTCACATTGTTTTTCCCTTTGCCCATTTGCTTTGTTTCTTAAATTCCACATATGAGTGATATGGTATTTGTCTTTCTCTTATTTTTCTCAGCATTATACTCTCTAACTCTATTCCTGTCCCTGAAAATGGCAAGATTTCATTCTTTTTTATGGCTGAGTAACATTCTATTGCATATATCTGTACCATCTCTTCCTTCTGTATTCATCAATCAATGGACACTTGGGCTGTTTCCATGTCTTACTATTGTAAATAATGCTGCTATAAACTTAGGGGTGCATGTATCCCTTTGAATTAGTGTTCTTCTGTTCTTTGGGTAAATACCCAGTAGAGCAATTACTGGATTGTAGGGTACTTCTATTTTTAACTTTCTGAGGAAACTCCATTCTGTTTTCCAGAGTAGCTGCACCAATTTGCATTCCCACCAATAGTGCATAAGTGTTCCCTTTTCTCCACATCCTTGCCAACACTTGTTTTTTCTTGTGTTTTGATTTTAAACATTCTGACAGGTGTGAGGTGATGCTCATTTTAGTTTTTTTTGTTTTAAATTTTTTTTTCAACGTTTTTTATTTATTTTTGGGACAGAGAGAGACAGAGCATGAACGGGGGAGGGGCAGAGAGAGAGGGAGACACAGAATCGGAAACAGGCTCCAGGCTCCGAGCCATCAGCCCAGAGCCCGACGCGGGGCTCGAACTCACGGACCGTGAGATCGTGACCTGGCTGAAGTCGGACGCTTAACCGACTGCGCCACCCAGGCGCCCCTCATTTTAGTTTTGATTTGCATTACCCTAATGATAAGTGATGATGAACATCTTTTCATGTGTCTGTTGGCTGTCTATATGTCTTCTGTAGAAAAATGTCTGTTTATGTCTTCTGCCCATCTTTTAATTGGATTATTGTTTTTTGAGTGTTCAGTTTTATAAGTTTCATTTATTTTATTTTATTTTTTTAATTATTTTTTTAGAGAGAGCATGTGAGCAAGGGAGAAGGACAGAGGGAAAGAGAGAGAGAGAGAAAGAGAGGGAGAGAGAGAGAGAGGGAGAGAGAGAGAGAGGGAGAGAGAGAGAGAATCTCCAGCAGGCTTCACGCTCAGCATGTAGTCCAATTTGGGGCTCAATCCCATGACCCTGGGATCATAACCCAAGCCAAAATCAAGAGTTGGTCGCTCAACTGACTGAACCACCCAGGCACCCCTGTAAGTTTTTTATATATTTTGGATACTAACACTTTATCAGATATGTCATTCACAAATATCCTGTCCCATTCCATAGGTTGTCTTTTAATTTTGTTATGGTTGTGCATTTTTTGTCATGTTGAGAAAACCTTCCCTACCAGGATGTCATAGATATATTTTCTTATATTTTATTCTAAGGTTTGAAAGTTTTTCTTTTTGTGTATAGCCCCTTAATCCCTCTGGAATTTACTTTGTGTATGATGTAAAATAGGCATGTAATTTTATCTGTTTCCAAATAGAAAGCCAATTTTTCTGGCACAAGTTATTAAATAATCTTTTCTTTTTCAATGATTTGTGATGCTAATGTGTCATATCCCAAATTCCCATGTAGACATGGGTTTATTTCTGGGCCATTTATCCTATTTGATTGGTCCCATTTCCATCTCTGTACCATTGCTATACCCTTTTATGACTGTAGCTTTGTAGTAAGTTTTATATCTGGTAGGGACTCTCCTTTGCCCTTGCTTTTTCCTATTAAATTTAAGGGCAGCTTGTCAACTTACAGAGTGGAAAATTCCATGCAACAAGGAAAAGTAGAATAAGGTAAGGGGGATTGTGAGTGCAGGGGAAACTTTACGGTATTAAGTAGGGTGATGTAGATAGGCCTCACTGAGAAGTAAGACTTGAGGAAACACAGGAAATAAAGAAATCAGGCAAAAAGTTTTATTGGGGAAGAGTCTTATGGACAGAAGGAACAGTCAGTGCCAAGGTTCTGAGCCAGATGTGAGTGAGAAAGAACAAGGAGGCCAGTGAAGCTGAAGGAGAATGAACATGGGGAATAGCACTAGGAGTTGAAGTCTTGTGGGAACCGTAAGTGCTCCTGGGGAGTGCTTATGAGGGGCAATGAGCCACTGTCAGGATACTGGCTTTTGTTCTGTGTGACATGGGAAGCCATTGCAGCATTTTGAGTGGGGTTGGGACATAGTCTGCCTTAACATTTAAAAGAATCGCTCTGGCTCCTATGTTGAGGATTAAAAGTAGGAAGTAAGTGCAGGAGCAGGAGAGCAGTAATGGGGCTGTGGCAATAATCCAGCGGTGGCTTGGACCCAGCTGCCTGCAGTGTCGCCATGAGAAGTAGCTGGATTCTGGTTCTATTTTACAGGGAGGGCCAATAGGATTTCTTGGTGGATTGGGTGTTGGGGTGTGAAGAGAGGAGTCAGGATGACTCCCAGGGTTTTGGCATGGGCAATTGGAAGAAAGAGTTTCTGTTAACTGGTTAGGGTTGTGGGAGGAGCAGTTTTAATGAAAGATCAAAACTCAGTTTTGAGCATGCTGAGTTTGAGATGCCTATTAGACATGTAAGAGGAGCTGAGTCTGGAGTTTAGGGGAGAGGTTCAGGGTGGGGGCATAGATTTGGGAGTCATCGGTATACATCTGATATTTAAAATGTGAAGACCAGATGAGATCATCTAGGATGGGAGTATAAAAGAGCAATGGTCCAAAGACTAAGCTCCTGGCTAAGAAGTCAAAGAAACACTACACAAGGGACCTTTTTAAAGTGATGGAAATGTTCCAAAATTGGATTGTAGGAGTGTGGTTGTGTGACTTTAAATTTACTTAAAAAAAAAAAATCACTGAAGTAGACACTTAAAACGTGGTTTATGGTATGTAAATTATGTCTCAACAGCCTTAGCTGTTAAAAACATACATTTAAAAAAAGTAGTCAAATGGCTGAGGAGGTGCCACTGAAGAGTATTTGGGAAGAAGTGGCCAGAGTTAAGGGAAAAAATAAGGAACCATGGAATTCTGGCAAACAAGTCTGTATAATCTTCATTCTTTGTGTTAATTCCTCTTTGTATCCTTTCTCTACTGTATTTTTCCTAGCTAAAATTGGGTAAAAGAAATTAAACATTGTATAGCTTGCGTTTGCTCAAATACGTACTTAATCCAGGTTGACATCCTTGTTCTGCCAGCCTTTTTTGGAGCAAGTACCACACAAATTCCCTCAGATTAAAAAAAAAGACGGATTAATATTGGAGGAAAGGGGTAAGGGGGAGAAGGGGTGACTTCACGCTGAAGCATCATTGCTAAGATGGTCTCTATAGGTGTAGAAGGAACAAAGGAGGGTAGAGTGATCTGGGTCTGAGTTCCAGAGCCCTGGGCATCCCCTGTAGTGGTGGTCGGCTGCTTTGTAAGTAGAGAAGCAAAGTTTACAACAGTTTAAATGGACATGAAATAAATGCAGAAAATTCCACGGCAGTGACTTTTCCTGCTTTTATATAGAGCCTACGACATGTAGGTCAGGCTTTGTGACTTTGGGAACTGATGGGATAAGAGGCACCAGCAGATACCTATCTTCTTTCTAATGTAAGGGCTCCGGTGGCATTATGCAAAGCAGCTCGGGGTTTTTTAATCACTGCTCCAGTGGAAGCCTCCACTTTAAAGGGTGCGGTATGTATGAAGTCATTTCTTAGAAGTGTACTTAATAAGGGAGGATTAAAGAGAAGCAAATACAATTCTCAGGATCCAAATAACCTGCAAGCAAGCACAGATTTGAATTGTTCGTTTTTCTCCATGTGAGAAAATATGCAAAAATCTGAGGCCCAAATAGGGAAACTCAAAAGTGAACTCAATATTTTTGAGCATAAAATGTAATAGGTGAAGAAGCAACTATGTCACAGATGATAAAATAAGTCAGAAGAATTCATGCCAACCTTCTACATCTTCTACTAGATATTAAGAGTATGTTTCTGGATGATGAAAATAAAGGAGATCTAGAAAATAAAGATCTAGAGCAGGACCTGGATAAAATACCTACATTTTAATAGATTGGAGTTTGGAGCATTTCACTTTCACTGCTATATTAGCATGAAAGATTCTATTTATTTTAGCACATCTCATTCAAGAAGTTCAAAACTAATTATGTGTGGGTTATTTTGGTTAGAAAAAAACATTTACTGCTTTTTCTAATAAACAGCAGTTTATTAGAAATCACTACAAATCACAGAAACCTTTTTTTAATTAAAAATTATGTTTAACGTTTATTTATTTTTGAGAGAGAGAGACAGAGCGCAAGCAGGGGAGGGGGAGAGAGAGGGGGACACAGAATCCAGAGCAGGCTCCAGGCTCTGAGTTCTCAGCACAGAGCCTGAGGCGGGGCTTGTGAGATCATGACCTGAGCCGAAGTTGGATGATTAACTGACTAAGCCACCCAGATGCCCGTTTTTTTTTTTTTTTTTTTTAAAGTTTATTTATTTATTTTGAGAGAGAGAGAGAGAGTGCGGAAGGGGCAGAGAAAGAGGGAGAGAGAGAGAAACCCAAGCAGACTCTGCTCTGTCAGCACAGAGCTCGATGTGGGGTTTAAACTCACGAACCACGAGATTGTGACCTCAGCCTAAACCCAAGACTCGGATGCTTAACCGACTGAGCCACCCAGGGGCCCCCAAATCACAGAAACCTTTTAAAATTAATTGAAACATATGGCCATTTTATTGCTTTTAATGATTATTTTTGAGAGAGAGAGAGAGAGAGAGAGAGAACAGGGTAGGGGCAGAGACAGAGGGAGACACAGAATCTGAAGCAGGCTCCAGCCTCTGAGCTGTCGGCACAGAACTGTTAGATCATGACCTGAGCCAAAGTCGGAAGCCTAAACCGACTGAGCCATCCAGGCACCCCACATGTTGCCATTTCATTTTATCTGAAGAAGACCTGCCATCACAGAGGAGTAGGAGAGCTGGTCTACTGGGCTCTCAGGCAGGGTCTGTCTGCATGGGGGGTGGGCAAGAAGGAGAGGAGGGTTTAAAATGCCCAAAGGTGTTTCTAATAGGAAGGTGGTAGTTGAAGAGAAGGGGTTCTGTTTGAAGAGTGGTAATTTTTTTTCCTATTGCAGTCCTGGGAGGGACAGTTCTGCAACTGTGTCCTGTGGCAGCACAGGAACCATCCCGAGAAGTAACTGCTTTGTTTCCTAGGGGAGTAGTCTTTCTGGGGGCACTCAACTGCTAAGTGAATTTCTCCTCTACGCCAAGCCATAGGGACAATACCCTCCCCTCCCCCCAGCCCCCCCATACCGGCTGCACCTGACCATGAGTGAGTTGTCTGCAACAGTCAGTGGGGTTAGGCAGCGCAGAGTGGCCTGGTGGTTGCGGGTAGCCATTTCCTCATCTATCCACTTAGAATGTGTTATTGAGTGCCATCTGTGTGCCAAGAACAGTGTTAGAAGCTGAAATACAGCAACAACCCAAGTAGACACCTGCCTCCATCACTTAGTAAACTCATATATAATTAGGACTTGTGTTGGGGTGTTGACAGCACAGAGCCTGCTTGGGAGTCTCTCTCTCTCCCTCTCTCTCTGCCCCTCCCCCCCCCCCCACTCTCTTTCTCTCTCAAAATAAATGAATAAATAAACATTAAAAAAAAGAACTTGTGCTAAGTAATGCAAAGGAAAGGCACAGGGGTCTGTGATAGAGCAAATGGGGTGAGGTGGCAGGACAGGAGCCTAGGGAATAGGGTGGCTCAGTGTATAAAAGGGAAGAAGAAAGGCACAGTGAAGTGGCCTTGTGGCCAGGCAGTTATGGTGGCATTGCCCAATTTCCCAGGAGGAGGCCTGCCCCGAAGGAGCAAGAGTCTAAGAGGAAGGGCCACTTTGAGAGTGGAAGCTTGCCGGGGTTAGCATCAGAAGGAGCATGGGATGGGGGTGGGCCTGAGGTCTGCACAACACAGCTCATGTATAAATGCACGGGGGAGGGGGGTGCTGCCATTCCTGCGGCCTAGGGGTGTTCACACCCATTCCCAACCCCATCCCCCCCATTCCCCAGGGGGAAGGAAGGTTAGTTTTTTTTTTAATTGCAAAAATAGTTACATACTTATTTGAAAACAAAAAATCCCCAAACTCCAAAAACAATATACAAATGTGCATAAAGCAAGAAATAATTAAGTTCTCAAAAATAAGTTTTTGAGAACTCAGTACTCCTTCGAGGATTAACAGGTGTTAACTCACTTAATCCTCAGGATAGTGCCTCAGATACTACTTTCCCTTACCCCCAGTGTGGGCATATAAGGCAGACAGAGAGAGAAAGTAACTTGCTCAACACAGAGCAAAAGTGGGAGTTGGTATTGGAGCTCAGGCAGTTTGTACTGGTTACAGTCACGCCATATTAACTATTCTCTTGTCCATTCTTGTCTCCAAAGAAGAAATATGTTAAAAAATACATATTTCTGGGCCTTACCCCGGAGCTATTGAATCTGGATCTTTAGAGGTGGGTCCCAGGAATCTGCATTTTTAACTTGATCCCTTGTAGTTTTTTCTGTGTATGCTACAGACCAGCACTGGGGGATAAAGGATAGTAGGAAACACTTTTTCAGCTAGGGGAGTAAACCCTCATAATTTAATAACTGGTTATTAAGTAAATTCAGTGGTCATCTGGAAGAAGCCTGTAGATGGACACAGGTTGTGTGTGTGTGTTGTATGTTACTATACACATACATGTGAGTGTACATATACATGTGAATAGTATCCAGAATCAGAAAACAGATAAAGACATAAATACCCTGAAGACAGTAGATATGAGATGCTCCGAGGCTACCAGTGGCCAGAAAGCTGGGTGGTCAGAACTAAAATGTATATCATATTGGTTATTAGTTGAGATATTTATAGCTAATTGTGTAATAAATTTAGTTTATTAGTTTGCCTAGAGTGTGATTTAACAAAACAACATCACTAAGTCATTTGTTTCCCCTCGTCGTAACTGAGTAATACCACTTAGGGGTAGAAGAAATTCCTGATCCATTCGGGGTCTGTGATAGGGCCTGGCCGGGAACAGCTACACAAGGACACTGCGTAGGCAGCTGTAGCACAGCACAGGGCGAGTTACAACACAGCCATGGAGAGATGCAAAGGTTACTTTGTTTCTGTTCCCTTTCATTGGGTTCAGGATCTTCTATTCAATTTTACACATTAAAAAAAAAAAAAAATCCAGTTCACGGATTCGCTTAGGGTGAGCTCCTGAGGCCAGGATTTAAAGTCCAGATAGAAATGAAGGGCGCCTGGGTGGCTCAGTCAGTTAAGTTTCTGACTCGGGCTCAGGTCATGATCTTGCAGTTCATGAGTTACAGCCCCGTGTTGGGCTCTGTGCTGACAGCTCGGAGCCTGGAGCCTGCTTCGGATTCTGTGTCTCCCTCTCTCTAAGCCTCTCCCCTGCTCGCACTTTGTCTCTCTCTCTCAAAAATATATATAAACATTAAAAAAAAAAGTCCAGATAGAAATGAGTCCCAGTGTCTCTCTCCCTGCATGACGCTGGGTAAACATAGGTACACTCAGATTCCTGGGTTATTGCTTTCTTTGACTCCTCATGAGCCACCATCCTTCAGTTAGACAATTTATACTTACCATTAAAACAAATACTGGCTTCATGGCTCTGTGAGGCAATTTTTAAAAGCCAGGAGAAATGGGCAGTAACTTGAAATCATTTATTTAAAGAGAAGGAATTAAAGGTTAATGAACAAGAAAGACCCCAAAAGGACATCAACCATACTCATGATGGTTTTGCTTTTTGTTCCTCTTTAATTCTGCCTGGTTTTATTTTTGGAATAAGCTTCTAAGATTTTCTTAACATTGTCTTTTTTACTTTAAACCCCCCTCCCCCTTCAACCTTCCTTCCCAATTTTCATTGACTGTCATTTTTATTTATGCCTTTGGATTGCAAAACTCAGTGGGGATGTTTTCTTCTTTATTATTTGGGTATTGTGCTGTGCTTCCATCTGTGTCTTATATTTTCTCTTATTTTTCATCATTTGTCTCAAATTCTGTTGATACCTCAGGCCACTGAGCACTCTCCCATTCTTCTTCCTTTTTACTTTTCAAGTTTCCACATGAGATTCCACCACCTGCCCCTCCCTCCCCCACAGGCAGCTGTGGCACAGCTGAGTTTTTCATCACGGATGCCAAAGAATTTATCCGTGCTTGAGTGGCGGCTCTCCTGATGGACAGTGGCCCTCTTGTGCAGCTCTCCTATCTCTAAAATGCAGGGTGAGGCCATCGTTTTCCCCATATTTTATTGACAGATAAAGTGATAAAGATTAAATAGCGTTCCCAGGAACAAGCAGTGAGTCAATAATAAGTGTTTTGCCAACTACCTGCCCATTAGAAGTTGGTCCGTTGACAATATTCTCCTTATATAATAAGTCTCAAACATAATAAGTACTCTTCTAAACACAAATGACAGCCTCATGAAGACCGCAGTACAGGCTCCTGGGAGGATTCCCTGCTTCTCTGCCCTCCAGCCACCAGAAGCATTCTCTCTTTCCTCAACAGGCTCAGATGCTCAGCCCACTCTCCTTTCTTCAAGATTTATTTAGTTTTGACAGAGAGAGAGTGCAAGTGGGGAAGGGGCAGGTGGGGGGGGGGGGAGGACAGAAGATCCGAAATGGGCTCTGCACTGACAGCAACGAGCCCATTGTGGGGCTCAAACTCACGAACTGTGAGATCATGACCTGAGCCAAAGTCGGATGCTCAACTGACTGAGCCACCCAGGTGCCCCAGCCCACTCTCCTTTCTAAGCTGAGATCCTGTGACCTACTTTCTCCTTCCCTTTAATAAAACAAGTATCAGATATTAGAGTTTCCCAAAGATTACTGAGCACTTAATTTGTTCATGTACATTTTGCTGAAGGTGTCTGTTATCTCCAAGTTATACATGTTTAATACCGTATTTTAAGACCAGTATCAAGCCCTGGAGCACCATCTCTTGGTTCTGTCTGTTCAGCCTTTGAAAATCCCGTAGAATATGCCTCTGGGTTCACCTGTTCCTAGTTTAGATGTCTTGGATGTCTGGCGGTGCCATCAGTGTTGTGTGTGGACGCTGGGTATTTCTGTGTGACTAGATAGGAGCGTTGCCTGTGGAGTGGACAGGTCTGCTCTCCAGCATCCCTGGCGGCTTCATTCCTGCAAATGTTTTGCCCTTTTGCTCCAGGAAGTTTGGCGAAGAATGGTCCCTTCTCTGTTCAAAATGACAGATCTATTTCTGCTATGTGTCAGTGGAGCTTGTTTTATAAACTTAAAAATAGCCTCTAGCTTTTATTCTCATTCTTCTTCTCTTCTCTTCTTCTCTTAGCAAGTCATTGTATTTGCTGAAGGACGTAGAAGTCCCAGCATGGGGGTGGGGGTGTGGGGCATGGCACAGTGAGGAGGTAAAACTATAAGTTAGAAACACAGCAGCAGAATGGAGGGAAGTGAGGACAATGCTTTCCTCTAGAAAACAAAACTGTTTCAAGTTTTTAAAATTGATCAGATAGCCATGCTTATTATTTATTATAATGACATAAATAATAGCAAAACACCATGTGCTTTTCGTGTACTAAATCCTATACTTAAGACGTGTCCTTCATTTTTTTTTTTAACCTCATTTTACAGGTGAGAAAACTGAGGCTAGAGAATTTATGTACCTTGTCCAAGGCCACACAGCCAATAAATGGCACAGCAGGTTTCAGACTGAGGTGAGGATGGCGCCCCAGCCCCTCCTGTGCCACTTCCTGCACTCGGATGTGGTCTGAGAGGTCCAATGGGAAGAACTTGTTGCTATAAAATAGAACATATACAATAAACGCACAGAATCTGAGCAATCTGATTTCGTGTACAATAAATGTAGATGGCGGTACACAAATGACTTTAATTATTTAAATTACATGCACTCTTACACAGTCAAATCAAGTTTTTGCTGTTTATTTCCTCATTTTGTGAGTTTTCAAATATCTTCAATTACCACCGAAGTGAATACTTTCCCTGATGCCTGGAAGGTCATTTCAAGTCTTATGCAGTGTGGATGTGGTGAAAAGTCAAAGGCTCTCTATGTTTAGGGGATTTGGTGTTGTCAGGCAGTTCCCCATTCATCCTTTCCGAGATCACACTGTGAAAAAATCATCATTCCAATCCACAAGTATTCAAGGTTTGTCGTGCTACTAGATTTTTACAAGGGCATTGATTCAGAGGTTGAGCTTCGGCATTTCATAGGCCATTGCTTGCAGTTCCTTTTCTGCCATTTGTAGTTCTGGGACCTTAGCTGTCTGTGTTCTAAACTTTGTTTTCTCATCTGTAAAATGGGTATACCAAGAGTGCTTAGTAGGGTTATTAGGATTAATAATGGATTAATGGTTATTAGGATTAGGATTAGGTTATTAGGATTAATTAGTAATTAATAATGAGCTAAAGTTGAAAACACTTAATACACTCCTTGATATGGTGAGTGCTCAATAAATGTTAGCTGTTAGTATTAAAGGTAAAATACTAATCATGCACTTTATTATACAGTGAAAGAAGATAAGAAATAGCTGAATGGATTCCCTGAACTGTGTGGTATTAATTTAGGTTTTTTAAGGGAACAATGTTGTAGTCTATAAATTCTGTAATGAAATAGAAGTATGTATTCTGAATGGATCCTTCTGAATTAGGACATTAAAAATTGGGAGCACCTGGGGGGCTCAGTCAGTTAAGTGTCCTACTTCAGCTCAGGTCATGATCTCGTGGTTCATGAGTTCCAGCCCTGCACTGGGCTCTGTGCTGACAGTGCAGAGCCTGCTTGAGATTCTCTGTCTCCCTCTTTTTCTGCCCCCACCCTTTTTCTCTCTCAAAATTAATAAATAAACATTAAAAACAGAGAGAGAGAGAGACAGAGCATGAGTGGAGGAGGGGCAGAGAGAGAGGGAGACAGACTCTGAAGCAGGCTCCAGGCTCTGAGTTGTGAGCACAGAGTCCAATACGGGGCTTGAACCCAGGAACGGTGAGATTATGACCTGAGCCAAAGTCAGATGCTTCACTGAGCCACCCAGGTGCACCTAAATATTTTTAAAAAGTGTATGTACATATATGAACTCATCACAATGTACACTTTATCTTACAATTTTATTTTTCAATGATACCTTTGTAAAGCTGAAAAAAACACAAGAAAGTAAATATATGGTTATAAAAAAATCATCATGTTGTAAACTTATATACTGCAATTTTATTTGTCCATTATGTCAATAAAACTGGGGAATAATAAGTGATAAGAGAAAAAGGAAAGAAAAGGGAAATCAAAATGAATTGAATCTACCTGAAAGCCATTTGCTGATATTTTTATTTCTTTTTAAAATTTAATGTTTATTTGTTTTTGAGGGAGAGAGAGAGTGCACATGCATGGGGGAGGGGCAGAAAGAGAGGGGGATGGAGGATCCAAAGTGGGCTCTGTGCTGACAGCCTAAATCAAGAGTTGGATGCTCAACCTACTGAGCCAGCCAAGTGCCCCGATGTACGTTCCTATTTTAAAATGATTACTACAATAAGGTTAATTAACACCCCTGTCACCTCACCTGGTTGCCTGTTTTGTGTATGTGTGTGTGGTAAAAATGCTTACATAAGATCTATTCTTTTAGCAACTTTCGAGTATACAATACAGTATTATCAACTGTAGTCACCATGCTGTGCCTTAGCTCCCCACAACTTATAACTGAAGGCTTCTGTTCTTTTACCAACATCCCCCATTTTCCCTCCTCTTCAGCCCTCAGGAGCCACCATTCTAGTCTCTGTAACTAGGAGTTCAACTGTTTTTTCATTTTGTTTGTTTGTTTGTTTGTTTGTTTGTTTGTTTTTAGATTCCACATATCAGTGAGATAATAGTGTCTGTCTTTGTCTGGCTTATTTCACTTGGCATAATGCCCTCTAGGTTCATCCATATTGTAAAAGGCAGGATTTCCTGCTTTCTTTTGGATGAATAACATCCATTGTATGTATATACCACGTTTTCTTTAGTCATCCATCCATCAGAAGACAGTCAGGTTGTTTCCATGTCTTGGCTATTGTGAGGAATGCTGCAGTGAACTTGGGGTGCACATAGCACTTTGAGATCCTGATTTCATTTGGATAAATACCCAGAAGTGGGATTGCTGGATCATATGGTAATTTTATTTTTAATTTTTTGAGGAATCTCCGTACTGTTTTGCACAGTGGCTACACCAATTTATATTCCCACCAACAGTGCAAGGTTTTTTTACTTTTTATTTTGGGGGGGGGGGTGTTGACAAGTATTTTGATGTGGATATAAGAAGATTTCAAACTCAACTTTAAATCTGGGTGAGCACTGCTCTTTATCCCCAGAGTTTAGGTTAACATGAAGGGAAACTTTATTCTCCATTCTGGATGGCTTTTTTGGAAATATCTTCAGGCTTGTTTCTATGTTTCAGAACCAACCACAAAGTTTGTCTTTCCATTCTGACAAACCAGCAGACGTCATCTCCAACGTCATCTCTAAACAGGGACCGAGGGGACAATTTTGGTGAAAAACTAAGCTCAAAGTATGTACGAGACACATGTGGAAACGTACATGAAACTTTCAGGATGGTAAAGGAGGAACTTAAAACACGAGACTTGGATGTCTAAAGCAATCAGAAGGCTGTGCCTTAAGCAGAAAGAGAAAACTCTGTTTTATTTACTTGTTTTTTAAAGTTTCTTAATTTTGAGACAGAGAGAGAGTGAGAGGGTGCTATCAGTGCAGAGCCTGATGGGGCTCGATCTCGATCTTGCAAACTGTGAAATCATGACCTGAGCCGAAATTGAGTTGGACCCTTAGCCAACTGAGCCATCCAGGCACCCCAAGAAGTCTCTGTTTTAAATTGTACTGATTGAGGGGTGCCTGGCTGGCTTAGTCAGTGGAGCATGAGACTCTTGATATTGGGGGTTGTGGGTTTGAGCCCTATGTTGGGTATAGAGGCGGCTTAAAAATAAAATCTACAAAAAAATAATGAATAAATAAATTGCACTGATTGTTTTCAGTGTTCTTTTAATTATGCTGTCCCATTCCTTATGTCATCTCCTAGTTCTGCCAGTCTGATATCTGAAAACAGTCACTGTAGGAATATTTGTGTCTGGTAGAAGATCATAAGGCCCTTGAAACTATCAGGAGGGCCTTACTCATGATAAATTGATTCATAATTTAGTTGATTACCTTGAAGATGTTTTTAAGGGAACATGGGAAAAAGTACCCTGTAAAGTTATGAATAACCCTTAAAATAAACTATATAAGGGTCTTAGCCTTAAAGGAGTGATTCTCCTTATTCTGCATGGCTTTACGAAGAGTGCATCATACTGATGGGAGAGCAAAGGTAGTGTGGCAGAGGGAGGATCTCTCTAATCACCAGTGATGTTTTGGGTGAGCAATGGGCTTTCTTGGGAACTAGTGAGTTTCTAGTCACTGGGCATTCTCAGTGTGACCTGTGCATTTACTGTCATGGGTGTTGTAGAGAACCTTGACGAGATCAGTGATGTTTTTCTCTGTCTTACAAGTGTAGGGGAGGAGTTTTTCAGAAGCTACATGATTTGTGATTTCACAAGTGATTCACAAGTGTATGCAGACATACATATGAGAATCCAGCATCTAGCTATCTCCCTTGAAAGTGGGCATTACAAAAAGATTTGTAAAAATGTGAAGTGAGGCCATTCTTGTAACTAAGTTTTGTTTTGCAAGATTGTTATTTTTCATGAAAATGTTATCTATGTCAACATGAGCTGTATTTATTACTGTTTTCAATGAATTACTATATAAATATTTTTAACATTCCTCAGTTTTAATCTCTAATAGGGTAGGTACAAATAGTTATCATTCACTCAGGAAACCATCAAAACCCTAGAGGAGAAAGCAGGAAAAGACCTCTCTGACCTCAGCCATAGCAATTTCTTACTTGACACATCCCCAAAGGCAAGGGAATTAAGAGCAAAAATGAACTACTGGGAACTTATGAAGATAAAAAGCTTCTGCAGAGCAAAGGAAACAACCAACAAAACTAAAAGGCAACCAACGGAATGGGAAAAGATATTTGCAAATGACATATCGGACAAGGGGCTCGTATCCAAAATCTATAAAGAACTCACCAAACTCCACACCCGAAAAACAAATAACCCAGTGAAGAAATGGGCAGAAAACATGAATAGACACTTCTGTAAAGAAGACATCCGGATGGCCAACAGGCACATGAAAAGATGCTCAACGTCGCTCCTCATCAGGGAAATACAAATCAAAACCACACTCAGATATCACCTCATGCCAGTCAGAGTGGCCAAAATGAACAAATCAGGAGACTATAGATGCTGGAGAGGATGTGGAGAAACGGGAACCCTCTTGCCCTATTGGTGGGAATGCAAATTGGTGTAGCCACTCTGGAAAACAGTGTGGAGGTTCCTCAAAAAATTAAAAATAGACCTACCCTACGACCCAGCAATAGCACTGCTAGGAATGTACCCAAGGAATACAGGAGTACTGATGCATAAGGGCACTTGTACCCCAATGTTTATAGCAGCACTCTCAACAATAGCCAAATTATGGAAAGAGCCTAAATGTCCAACAACTGATGAATGGATAAAGAAATTGTGGTTTACATACACAATGGAGTACTACGTGGCAATGAAAAAAAAGAATGAAATCTGGCCCTCTGTAGCAACATGGATGGAACTGGAGAGTGTTATGCTAAGTGAAATAAGCCATACAGAGAAAGACAGGTACCATATGGTTTCACTCTTAACAGAAACCCATGGAGGAGGGGAAGGAACTTAACAGAAACTTAACAGAAACCCATGGAGGAGGGGAAGGAAAAAAAAAAAAGAGGTTAGAGTGGAAGAGAGCCAAAGCATAAGAGACTCTTAAAAACTGAGAACAAACTGAGGGTTGATGGGGGGTGGGAGGGAGGGGAGGGTGGGTGATGGGTATTGAGGAGGGCACCTTTTGGGATGAGCACTAGGTGTTGTATGGAAACCAATTTGACAATAAACTTCATATATTGGAAAAAAAATACTAAAAAAAACCCCACATAGTTATCATTCACTTAAACACAGACTGAGGCCTCTTATTTATTATCTATTGCTGTATAACAAATTACACCAAAATTTAGTGGCTTAAAACAACAGACATTTATCAACTCACAGTTTGTGTGGACTTCTGGGTCTCGTCAGATTGTAGCCAGGATGTTGATTGCAGTTGCTGTTACCTGGAAGGCTTAACTGGGCTGGAGAACCTATCTCTAGGAAGGCTCACTGGCTGAGGGGAAGAGGCCTCTGCACCTTGCCTTGTGTGTCTTCATAACACGACAACCAGCTTCCTCCCGAATGAGGGATCCATGAGAGAGAGAGTAAAATGGAAGCCACTTGTTATGACCTTTTATGACCTAGCCTCGGAAGTCACACATCACCATTTTGCCATATTCTATTCATTAGAAATGAGTCATTAAATACAGCCCACACTCAAAGGCAGGGGAATTAGGCTCCATTGAAGAGATGAGTATCAGAGAATGTGCAGACGTATTTTTAAAACGCAAAGTCCTCTTTAAGAGCCACTGGAATAGATGATCTGTCAAGGGTATTTTTAACCCTGAGTTTCCATGGGGAAGGGAAATGAGGTCAGTGTTTAGGTCAGAATAAAGATCCAAGGGGCCCTCTTGAAAGGATTTCCCTCATTACCCACCTGGCAGATTTCCACAAATTCTTTGAAACTAGGTTCAGAAATCACTTCCTTCAGAAAATGTCTAGGTCCCTTCCTCTGTACACCTCTGTTCCAACGTATACATCTGTGATTATGCTTGCATGCTGTATTGCAATTATTTTGTTTTTTATTCTCTCTTTTTTATTAGACTGTGAGCTTTGGAGGTCAGAGATGTTATTTTTTTCTCTAGTACCTAGCACTGTGTCATTCTTATGATCTTCTGGAGCCACATTTAGTCTATGTTCATTTATTCTTTCACACTGTTCCCTCTTTAGTGTCACACACTGTGTTAGCATTGGGTAAGATTCCTTTCATGGTGTATTTTAGTAGGAAGACAGACAATAAACAAATAAACAAAAAAAGGTAATTGCAGAAAGGGATCCATGCTATGGAGAAAATAAACACAGACTGAGTTAGGTGGATTGTGGTGAGTTCTGGGTATAGTGGCCTTAGGGCAGTCAGAAAATGTTCAAGGTGCCATGGTCAAGTGAGAAACAGATCTGAAGTGAAGAATCTGTAGGGTCAGTGTGGCCAGAAGTGCCACATGTGTCACTTGGCCTGTGACCATATCTATAGACAGAGAGAAAAGTTGTTTGGGCAGAAATGTGTATGCAAAGGAGGCTGGGAATTACCCAGAATCTACACAGAATCCACAGCAGGTAATGGAGTTGGGCCTCAAACCCAGGCCGTGGGTTCAGTACAGTTACATGATGGCTGTCTCCAGTAAACTCCAGAACTTGTTGGAGGGAGATGAGGTATGCCTATTTTAAAGAACCAGAGACCACAGGTCGTGGGTGTCATTGTGGTGCATGTGGGCCACGGAAACGCAAAGCAAGGAGCTGGTGAGTGTGGCAGAGCCGGTTCGGCCTTTCGTGTTTGCACTTGTTCCTTGCTTCTTTGTTGTCCCATCCCTTCAGGCCCAGTGCCCTCGTGCAATTCCACCCCCCATCCCCACCCCATCCAAACCTGCTCTTGGGGAAAATTCCCCAGTCCTGGAAACCTGCAGTTGGTGCATAATAAAGGTGTGGTCCAGCTGGCTTCCACATAGCAGAGGTGCTGTGTTCAGGGAATCTAGTTGGGGAAACATTGCTGTAGGTTTCTCTTGACCTTGCAAACATTTGCAAAATTAAGTTTTATTATCCTAAAAACAAGCAATAAACAAACAAACAATAAAAGCCCCCACATCCTCAAATGTTGACTCCTCCATGAAGCTTTCTCTCCCTTTCATCATATATTATGTATTGTTTACAGGTCTCTGTATTTTGAGGGCAGGAATTGACCTTTATTTACTTTTAGTATATTTTAAATGGGTAGATACTCAATAAAGGAAAAGTGGGAGAAAAAAGGAATCAAAAACTATGTACACTGGGGTACAAGGGGCTGGTTTTGCTCAAGATATTGTCCCTTCCCCCGACCATATAAATATACAGTAATAGGAGGGTGGTTGAGTGCATGATGTCTTCCTTACAGAGAATTTCTAACAAGGGAAATGCTTATGTTATAATGTTAAGTAGAGATAGAGCTGACTGAATTTTTTTTTAAGTTTATTTATTTATTTTTGATAGAGTGTGTGCACACGAGCAGGGAGGCAGAGAATCCTACCCAGGTTCCATGCCGTCAGTAGCAGAGCCCTGAGCCTGATATGGGGCTCGAATTCACACACTGTGAGATCATGACCTGAGCCAAAATTAAGAGTTGGGGTGCTTAACCGACTGAGCCACGCAGGTGCCCCAGAGCTGATTGAATTTAATAGAATGTGTAATCATGCATGGGAGAAGGATCTGGAAGGAAATGAACCAAAATGTTTAAATGATGATCTCTGATTATAGCATTACCAGTGATTTTAATTTTTACCTGTCTAATTATCTGACGTTTCTAGAATGAGCATGTATTAATATATATCAGATAAGGAAATTTGGTTTTTCCTCAAAATATTTCTCTCAGAAAAGAGGGAGTTGCCTTACATTTTGATCCTTCCAGATTCTTTTGCATTATGGGATGCTCTCTCTGACTTTTTTTTTTTTTGAACCACAAGTACTATTTGGGGAAAACACATTAGCTTGAAATGACATCAAGAAGTCATGAACTTTTAGATGATTACGGTGGTCTTTTGGTTAAAAAAAAAAAAGAGTAAAGGAATTTAACATGAATTTAATGAATTTATTCTTTGGGATAAGATCCCTAACTTACAAGCCTTATGTGTTATCATAAACCAGCTTTCTGAAAATCCCTTACATAGCGATACTGTAAGTGGTTCCTCTCTGAAAATCATGAATATACGCTCATAGGATGAATAAAACAAATCATTGTCTTAGTGTTTTGTGAATGGGTACTTGTGGCTTGGGATAAAAACTTCAGTGACAGCATTATGGCTAAAAAAATACAAATTATATGGAAGAGAGGATGATGTTTTCCATCTGGAAAACTGTCAGATGACTCAAAAAGTGTCTCTAGAAATATGGAGAGTGCTTGCCACTAGACACGGAGGCAACTACGAATCAAATACCTTCACGGAGTGCAAAAGTAGGAGAAAACTATTTCTCAATCGAATCTTATTTTATATAATGTTATTTTAAATATGTATGCTTAATTAAATTAATAAATTAAACATTGAAATTAGATACATAACTATTTCATTGGTGCCCCTCCCTAAAGGTTTATATTTAAATTGGTTGAATAACATTTTTTTTTCTCTTTGGGAAAGTGCCCTTACAGTTAGGGTCACTTTCTATTCCTGCATACTTTTATAATAAGAGCAAAATCAAAAGTACAAAGTTGTTATCCCTTCTAGGGGCTCTTAAAATTTAATAGACATTTATGCTTTTATGTAAGTAATTAAACTTTAATGAGGAGATCCTAGGCATCAGCCAGTGGATGGGGGAAGTACTTAGGGAAGCAGCTAGGTCTCTGTGCCCTTAGAGGGCATCATCTTAAACCGGAGTGAGGCTAGCTTTGCAGGGGAAGTTTTCACCAGGGAAAATTTCTTGGAGGAGTGACTTTGAAGTTCAGACTACAAGTAGGTGGTAGACATATTAGGTAGAAAGGAATAAAAAAGCATGAGTTAGCAATCTGCTGCTGCTTTACAAACCACCCAAAACTTAAGGGCTTAAAGCACCACTCATTTATTTGTCACTGTTCTTTGGCTTGGCAGTTTGTGCAGAGCTCAGCTAGGATGGCTCATCTAACTCTGCATTTGTTTGCAGTTGTGGGTGGGTCAGCTGGTCATGGGTGGTCTTGCTCACACCCTGGAGCTTCAGTGAAGGATCCTGAAATGGTCCTCTACATGTGGTTTCTCTCATTGTCACAGGCGGCCACAGAGTTCAAGGAGGGTGAAAGCGGGAGGTGCAGGGCTTCTGGAAGCCAAGACTTGGACGTCATAGATGACACTTCTGCCACATTCTGTTGGTCAAAGCAAGTCACAAAGTCAGCCCAGATTCAAGGTAGTGGGGAAATAGTTTCCACCCTTTTATGGGAAGTCCTGTAAAAAAAATCGGTGGCCACATTTAACTTCTTGCATGGCGTTTCAGATGGGGAGGACAGCTTCTGGAACGGAATAGAGACAAGAAAATGTAAACTCCGTAGTAGAATTTTTAAGGAGTTCAGCCTGATTAAAACAGAGAAGGCCTCTTGGTGAGCAACTGGAAATCACACCAGAAAGGCTGCCTGAGAGAGGCCTGAAGGCTGTAAGCTTGGACCCAGAACTTCGATGTGAGGGTTAACAAACCTCAGTGCATGTACCCTGGCTTCAAGTGTTGACTTTAATTCATTTTCATTATTGTTTTTATTTTTTAAAGATTTTTTGCTTTGAGATCGTAGAAGACCCTGTGTCATTTAAGTGCCATGTCCTGAAATGGACATTACCAAAGCCTTTGTGACTTTCTGAAGACAAGAGAGCACAGAGACAATAAAGGACAGTGGTTAAGCACCTGAGCTTTGGAGCCAGACAGACTTTGGTTCAAATACTGTCTCCACCACTTGGAAGCCATGTGACATCTGATTAGCCACTTAACCTCTTTGGACCTCAGTTTCCTCCAGTATCATATGGGGCCGAATTAGCACCTTTCCTGCAGGTTGACTGTGAGGAATGGATGATACGCTCATGGATTTACCCTAGGGTCTTAAACATTAAATACATAATGTCAATTAATGTCAGCTGTAATTACAGCCTTTGGATTTTAATTCTGCATCTGTGAAATGAGGTATTACTGCTGAAATGCCAGGGTCTCATTTTAAAAATAGCTTATTTTTAAAATTGAGCATCAGGAAATTTGAAAATTAAAGGGCTATTCCCATTCCCAAGGATAGAGTTCGGTCTTATGATTTGCATCCAAAGAAGATCTTTTTCTTTTCTTTTAAAGTATTTTTTTTAGTGTTTATTTATTTAGTTTTCAGAGAAAGAGAGGGGCAGAGAGAGAGGGAGACAGAATTCCAAGCAGGCTCTGTGCTGTCAGTGCAGAGCCTGATGTGGGGCTCCAACTCATGAACTGTGAGATCATGACCTGAGCCGAAATCAAGAGTTGGACACTTAACTGATTGAGCCACCCAGGTGCCCCAAGAAGGTCTTTTTCTTTTAAAAAAAAAAATTTTTTTTTAACGTTTATTTAATTTTGAGACAGAGAGAGACAGAGCATGAACGGGGGAGGGGCAGAGAGAGAGGGAGACACAGAAACCGAAGCAGGCTCCAGGCTCTGAGCCATCAGCCCAGAGCCCGATGCGGGGCTCAGACTCACAGAAGTCAGACGCTTAACCGACTGAGCTACCCAGGTGCCCCAAGAAGGTCTTTTTCAAAGCTAAATGCTTCTCTTTTCTGAAAGAAAACTGACCCTTGGCAAGCATATCTTACAAGCAGTTGATGCTTTGAGGAATAAATGCATTTATTCTCTATGTGAATGTATTATTTTAAGACAAATCAGGATGCTGGAGACTGTTCACTTTTAAACATATATTTTTTGCCTATATAACACAAATTGTAAATCTCCTACTGGGTTATAGATTCTGTGCTAGGTATTAGAGATATAATGATAAGTGAAATCAACATTAATACTCTCAACAGCTGCTTTTAATACTCTGCATCAAATAAGGCCTAAGTAAAAATATCCATATTTTTTTCTAGGGAATGTAGACAAATAGGATGCCTAATTTTTTGCTTTTATTCCTGGGCTATTGTTATTATTAATTTAATAGAAATACTTTCATCTATTTTGAAAAAAAAATATTTTGATAGATAATTCTAGAGCCAGTCCTAAGTCAGATGGTCCATATGTCTGGCAAGTAGAGTGAAAACCACACTGGCTAATAGTGTAGGGCTTTTCTGAGCCCTATCATCCAGAGAAAGAGAGGTTTTCCCAAGGTTGGTTGGACCCCTCATAGAACAACATCAAGTGAGGGAGATTTAAAAACAGAAAAAAATTTTAATGTTTATTTATTTTTGAGAGACAGAGCATGAGCAGGGGAGGGGGAGAGAGAGAGGGAGACACAGATCCGAAGCAGGCTCCAGGCTGAGCTGTCAGCACAGAGCCCAACATGGGGCTCAAACCCATGAACTGCGAGATCATGACCTGAGCCGAAGTCAGATGCTTAACCGACTGAGCCAGACTGAGCCACCCAGGTGCCCAGGAGATTTTTTTTTAATGTTTCTTTTTTTTAAGTTTATTTATTTATTTTGAGAGAGAAAACATGAGTGGGGGAGGGATAGAGAGAGAGGGAGAATCCCAGGCAGGCTCTGTACTGTCAGCATGGAGCTTGAACCCATGAACCATGAGATCATGTCCTGAGCTGAAGTCAGATGCTTAACTGACTGAACCACCCAGGTGCCCAAGTATCTTTAAACACAAGTACATTCTAAAAAAATACTAATATGTACCAATTTGGGAGGAATTAATGCTTCTCAGACTATGTTATTTGGGACTTATCCTTGGCTGTCTTCACATTTTTCATATCTCTACAAATGAATAACCCTCTGGCTCAGTAAGTAGAATGTACGTAGTCATGTATAAGGAGGTCCACTTTGGGTCTTAAGAGACTCAAACTAAGGCTAAATATAAATAAAACATGAACCATTTGAGAGATTATGGAAGTAGGTTCAGCAGAAGAACATGCCATGTTCTGGTTTCATTTCTATCTCAGGAAAGTGGGGGATACATTACAGAGGATGCATCTTGGCCTCAAACAGGAGGTCACAATCAGAGAAAAGTGCCCCACATCTTTTTATTCTGTTCAGAGCATCTGTGTGAGGCATGAGAAGGACCCTGGCCTCCCCACTGAGGCCCATTCTCGGGTAACTTTCTTAGGCCCTGTTTGGAAGCATATATTTTCCACTCTGCCTCTCTCCCACTCTTAATTCACACCTGTAATTCTTCTTTCAACCATTTCCCAGGAAATAGTTGAATCTGTCACACTGTCTTATGTCCTATGCTTTAATTATAATCCAAAACGCAGGTAATGGAAAGTATTGGCACACTACTAATTATAAGACAAAAAAGCAATGTTTCTTCAAACGTGGTGAATAGAGTATCAAGTAACCTACTGTCAATTAACTATGAGTGTGCCCATCCCAGCATTTTAAAAAAGAATCCCTCAAGAAAACTGAAAAATGCATTTTTAATGGAGCCACCTGTGCCTCTAGGCCTTAAGAACTTTAACAAGGATCAGTCCATGAAAAGAGTTGCTATAAGACTGTATAATAAATTAAACATAAATTTTAAATTATTCATTGCATCTTCCTAAGAGATTGAGATGCTGTAGGGATAATGAAAATGCAGTTTAATAAGCAATCCATAGTGATTTTAAAAGGCAAGTAAAAAAAAAGGGTCCATTAAAATTTCACCTTTGTGGAAGAATGAGCTAAAAGGATAAGTTTAAATTAATGGTACTAATTAATGTGAACCTGCAGTGCAAGACATTACTTTAGTTTTAATTTTATTTTATTATTGTTAATTAAAATATATTTGATGTATAAATTGTGTAAGGTTAAGGCATACAACATGTTGATTTGACACATTTGTATATTGTAGTGTGATTGACACTGTGGGCATTAGCTAATGCCTTTATTATGTCACATGGTTATTTCTTTCTTTGTTGTGGGAATTATTAAGATCTAATTTCTTAGCAAGTTTGATGACGATAATACGATGTTGTTTATAATCACTATACTGTGCATTAGATCTCTAGGATTTATTTAATAATTGAAAGTTGTACCCTTAGACAATATCTTTCCTATTCCTCTACTTTCAACCTCTGGCACCCCCCATTTACTACTTTATTTTGTACTTTAATGGAATTTTATTGGTTTATAGTATTACCAGTTTAATCATAGGGTAGAGCTTGGGGAGAAAATAATAATAGTAATAAAAATGATAGATACTGTTTATGAGTTGCTTTGTTGTTGTTTTTTAAAGATTATTTATTTTGAGAGAAAGGGAGAGTGTGAGCTGAGGAAAGGCAAAGAGAGAGAGAGGGAGAGAGAATCCCAAGCAGGTTCTGTGCTCTCAGCATAGCCCAACATGGGCTTGATCTTTTGAACCATGAGATTATGACCTGAGCAGAAATCAAGAGTCAGATGCTTGACTGACTCAGCCACCCGTGGGGCACCCTGTATTGCCTCATGAAGATGAACCAATGAAGAGAAGTAGCTGAGAGCTCTGGCGTCAGAGTTTCTGGTTCAAACACCAGCTCTTCCTCTTTCAAGCTGTGGCACCTTGGATAATTAATCTAACTCTTCTGTGCTTCAGTTTCTTCCCATTTATAGTCCCCTTAATGGTTCTTCCCTTAATAGTTTCTTCCTATTAATAATACGAGGATTAAATGGAAAAATGTAAAAAACAATTAACCCAGTACTGGCTCTGCAGTAGTGAGAATTCAGTATGTGGTATAGTTATTGCGATTATTGTTGCTGTTACTGAAAGTAAAGAAAAGAAAGAAAGAATAGTGTGGTTGCAATAGATGACAGACAGCCCTAAGTAGTGCCATACGTTTTTGCCGAGTCTGGGAGTACAGCAGATTACTCTTTGAAGTCATCAAGACTGGGTGATCCCTGTTGGTCTCACTCATGGCCTTCTGTCCATAGTACCTAATGCATCTAACTTAATGGTGTGCCTCATCTTGCACCACCTGGTGACAGTGTAGGGGACCCCTCAGCCTCCTTTGGGTACTGTCATGACAGGTTCATGTTCAAGCTGATTTCTTTCCTTTGTTCATTTCCTCCTTGAGCTAACCCCAGAAGGGAAATCTTTGACAGGTTTCTCCATTTTGAAATCTCTCTTCCACGCTTCAGATGTTTTCTCTTCAAAGAAAACCTGATTTAACATTGCTAGCTAAATCATAAAACAACGGCTTTACCCTTCTGTGGCTTTTTAAATTCCTTTCTGAAGACGTGAGGATGGTGTGATGGGTTAAACTGTGTCCTTCCAAAATGCATATGTTGAAGCCCTGACCCCTGGCACCTCAGGATGTGACTGCATTTGGATATAAGCCTTTAAATAGGTAATTAAGTTAAAATGAGGTCATATGAGTGAGACTTAATGCAGTATGACTTGTGTCCTTATAAGAAGAGGAGATTAGGACATATGACCATGTGAGGACACAGTGGACAAGGCAGTCTTCCATAAGGACAGAGTAATCAGAAGAAAACAAACCTGCCAAGATCTTCATTTAGCCTCTGAAACAGTAGGGCATTTCTCTTGTTTAAGCCACGCAGCCTGTGGTGTTTTGTAGGGGCAGCCCTAGCCACCTACTGCAGGTAAAATGCTCTTCAGGTGGACTTGAGGCAGGAGATTCTGCGCTCAAGGCCCTCAATAGTGAAGCCTGAGTCAGAGGAAGAGCCCTCACTGCCAGGCTCCTTAGGACAAGAGCTCTGGGTACTTTGAAGGCATGATATTTATCTTAAATATCTTTCTCCATAGGTCAGAAATTGTATCATTAGCAATTTATATGGAAGGATTGAACCCCTTTTTTAGTGTTGTCAACCTAAAGGTAACCGATTCAGCTAGCAAAATTGAGTTTATTTGGGAAGAGCAGAGGAATCACAATTCATGGTAAGCAAACCATGGTGAACCACAGGCAAGTCCAGAGAACAATGGAGGAGCCCACCCTTTTATAGAGGAAAGGGGGAAGTTGGGAGGGGTTGTTCTGAACAAAAGTTAATTGGAAGAAAATGAGTTTGGAGGGGTGGTGATTTCTCGGGCTGCAGGCGAGGGCAGCTAGCTGTTGCTGGGCAGAAAGAAAACCTTCGTTCTTCCTCCTGGACCCAGCAAGCTGTGATGAGTGGTGTGTGAGAGCCCCCGCCCCTCATGGCTTTCCAATTCCAATTCTGAGTTAGGTGTCCTTAGCACATTTTCGCAGTTCAACATCCCATGGTAAAGTGAGACTGTGCTAGATCGCTGGGATGCTGTTGGTGGATGGTGAGTGTGGGATGTGGGTTTTGAGGGCTTCTAGGAAAGGAGCAGTGAAGGAGAGCATGCAAAGTCACAGATTCAGATCCTTTCCCTCCTGGCTCTGCCCAGCGCCAGACTGGAAGAGTCTCTGGCTGGTTGGCGGGAAGAAGTTTTTATTTCTTCGTTGGTGGTTCCTCCTTCCCAGAATGTGAGCCTTTCCGGGCTTGGGTACAAGGTCTGTGGTGATTGCTTCATGGTTCAGTGGTTGAGATAGCTGTGCTCTGGGTCCCTTCTTTCAGCCTTTTACTTGCAACATTTCCATCAGAAATTTCTGCTTTAAGTGTAAGGGATATGGTGCAATTGGGGAAGGAAGTTTGGAGAATAATTGAAACAAAACCCTTGTCCTGTTCAGTAAAACAGGACCCATTCCTGTCTCCTGCTGTCCACCAACGTGTTTAACTTTTCCTCTATTTTTCCCTTACTTCTGACTCTATTGTGGTGTAGTTTACAACTTCCGTATTTTTATTTGTCATCACTTTGCTTTAACCACGAACACAAAGGACTCTTCAACAGCAGTAGAAGAAACTGAGTAGCTGGTAGAAATGCTTTTGTATTTGAAGTCAGAAGAAAGTTTTTGCCCAGGAAGTTTTCTGCTCCTGCCTATTCTCTCCTTCCTTCCCTGGGCTCCTTACCCCAAAACTGTAGCCTGTTCCCAAACCCTCAGGATAGTAGTAGTTTTTAGGGAACAAGATACGTTCTCTTCTTTTGGTGAGATTGTTGAAGACTGGGGAAAAAAAAAGGCTTTAAGACTCCCTAAAATGAATTTCTAAGGTTTCTAAAATGAATTCCTGACCAGTGGGAGAGATTTTGTGAGGCAGAAAACCCTCCCAAAGTTTCTAGTAGGTTGGTCTCTCTAATCTATGAGAGTTCTGTGTGTGAATGAAATAGAGGATGGAGAAACACGGTTGACATCTGGATGAATGGAACTAGAGCTTGCCTCCTAGAAACACAAGAAACTTGCATCACACATTATCCTAGGTCATGTACAATGTTACATATTATAGGAAAAAATTATATGGGTAAGTATTTTTTATACCATTTCATTTAAAGTTTAATTTTATATGAGTGGTGCCTGGTGGCTCATTTGGTTAAGGTTTGGACTCTTGATTTTGGCTTGGGTCATGGTCTCATGGTTCATGAGTTCAAGTCTCACATTGAGTTCTGTGCTGGCAGTGTGGAGCCTGCTTGGGATTCTCTCTCTCTCTCTCTCTCTCTCTCTCTCTCTGCCCCTCCCCTGTTCACTTTCTCTGTCTCAAAATAAATAAATAAATAAATAAATAAATAAATAAATAAATAAATAACTTTTAAAAAGTTTAATTTGAATGAATGATAGTCATTCTTTCTTCTTTTCTTTCTTCCTTTCTTTTTCTTTTCTTCTTCTTCTTCTTCTTCTTCTTCTTCTTCTTCTTCTTTTGGTTTTCTTTCTAGGCATGGCAGTGGAATGTATGTCAATGTATGGCCCCTAGATGGGGAGTGGTCATAGGGAAGGGTGTGAAAAATGCCCATCTCAGTCTCAGTGTCTATACTCATGGGTGGTAGAGAAATAGCCATTAACAATATGGAGGAAAACAGATCCCTTCACTAAAGTGCGTGTCATTCCTTGTGATGTTGCAGTTTCCTTTAAATACATAGCCTCAACACTTCCTCGAAGAAATTGAATGTATATCTGTCAAGGATAATTAAAACTGTGGATCAAACACAAAAATAATGCTTTGGAAGAAAATCTTTTCAGAATCTGTACCATACTCTTTATTTTATTATTATTTTTAAAGCATTTATTTATTTATTTTAAAAGAGAGAGAAAGAGAGAGAGCATGAATAGAAGAGGGAGAGAGAGAGAGAGAGAGAGAGAGAGAGAGAGAGAATTCTAAGCAGGCTCCACACTCAGGACATGGGGCTTGAGCTCATGACCACAAGGTCATGACCTGAGCCAAAGTCAGAGAGTCGGATGTTTAACCCACTGAGCTACCCAGGCACCCCTGCACCATCCTCTTTTTAGTCTCTGGTCCAAACGACAACAATGAACTTTGTAAATGCCTTTATGTGGGCCTATGTATTGGCAGTCAACTTGTTGGACTTACCTTGGCCACCTAAGTTGGACACAGTAAAAGAATTGCAAATTACTCATACAGGAGTATAAAGGAGAGTATATCTTCAGGGGCCTTTGGCCAAGAGAAGCCCATGGTATATTTTTATCTAGATAGTTTCCTCTGTAGCATGTTTTAGACATTATAATAAAGTAGATCAGTATGGAGTAGATTGTAGTTTCTGTATAGAAACAATATTAAAATTGAACTTTGAAACAAATGAGTCATTGACATGGTCAACAGTATATTATAAAAGGAAGCACATAGTATTCGGATAAGTAAATGTATTTTAGAAATACTAATAAAATAAATTTAAGTATAGCATACATATTGATTACAGAAGAGGATATGATATAAAGGTATATTTTTACTGTGTCAAAAATTTATTTACTCACTAGAATTAAACATTTTATTAAGGACTGAATTTGTTATCCAGAAATTTATAAAGTCCCTTTTGGATGCCTTGGATCTCTTCAAAAATAACTTTAAACAATTTTAAATCCCCACCCCCACCCTGGGTTATTATACTCTCCTTAGCAAGCAAAAGCACATAAATCATTCCACTGATGTTAGCATTACTCTTCAGTGGTACTTAACAACGTGCTTGTGGGCAGGAAGGTTAGCAATGTTTTGTCTACCAAGAGTTTTTATTTTAAAGGTATGTTATAAAACTAATACATATTCATAGTATGCAATTTAAAATAAGCAGAAAGAAAAATAATGCCTCATAATTTTGCATCTCAGAGATAATCGCTGTTTCCTAATGTGTATGTTCACAACCTTATAGCACCCAATTTTTTCATCTAAAAAATCACCTTGTTGAATATTCATAGCATCATTTATTTTTTTTTCTTTTTTTTTTTTTTTAAATTTTTTTAACGTTTATTTATTTTTGAGACAGAGAGAGACAGAGCATGAACAGGGGAGGGGCAGAGAGAGAGGGAGACACAGAATCGGAAGCAGGCTCCAGGCTCTGAGCTGTCAGCACAGAGCCCGACGCGGGGCTCGAACTCACGGACCGCGAGATTGTGACCTGAGCCGAAGTCGGCCGCTCAACCGACTGAGCCACCCAGGCGCCCCTAGCATCATTTAAAATAGATGCAGCTTATTTCATCCTATATACCATGCTTTATTTAACCAACCTTCATTTCTGGATATTTCAGTTGCTTTCACTGGTTTTGCCATTATGCTTGTAGCACCCACACCTGTGGTTTCATGGAGTGTTTGCTTCATTCAGGAAAAGGGGAAAAGCTTGAGTCTGGGTTACCGGTGGCTCTGCTGACACAGATGGGACATGGACTGCTGAGGTGCCAGCAGAGCCATCTACTCTGGAGTTTGGAGGACGAGGGAAGCCCTCCCAATGGACATCATTTTGAACCGTCCACCTTGTGTTCCATTTTGCCTGAAAGGAGAGAAGACTGGAGGACTGATGGCAAGGAGGTTAGATGATATTCTTGCACTGGGCTCTAAGGTATGTCCTGCAAGAGTACTGATCCAAGAGCATCTACTCCAGAGGTGACTCTCCACAAAAGGGTGGGCATGATGAACTGCTCTGTGGATGTCACACAGCTTCCTCCCCAGGTATCTTGGTACTTGTTTAGTGTTTTGTGAACAAAGTAGGAGTCAGGGCTGGAGGCTGTGCATGCATTCCATTCAACAAAATTTTCCCTTACAAAGACTAACTTGGCCATTAGCCTCTTTGAGTGCCAAGTTTTCTAAGCGATGCCCAATCCAGGATGTTCATATGGTACCGTGTGCCAAGTGAGGTGTGGAGGGATGAGTCACCTCTTTGGAACCCTTCTGACCCAGCAGCACCAATTGTGGAATACCTGTATCATTTTTTGGAAACAATAGCAGAACTCAGTGAATGGGGCAGATTGTATTTCTAGGAGAAGTTTACCTGTTGCCCTGATTGATTCTGCTCCAGAGAACCATTCATAAAGCACTTAAGCACTTTGAAGAATCCATGGTGGGTTCCAATATCATTCCCTAGGTCTTCTGCACTAAGTGAACCTTGATTGGTAAGCCTAAGAGATGAGTGTTCACCATCGTCTCCTATGGGTTTATATTTACTCTTGTCCAGGTCCATGCTGTGTGGGAGCAACCATGTGTTCCTATAAAGCATGGGTAACTAACTGCAGAGATGTCTTAAGCTGTGCATATGTTCTTCCTCAAAGAACAGGCTTGGAGGGATGCCTGGGTGGCTCAGTCAGTTAAGCATTCGACTTTGGCTCAGGTCATGATCTCACGGTTTGTGAGTTCGAGCCTCGAGTCAGGCTCTGGGCTGATGGCTCAGAGCCTGGAGCCTGCTTTGGATTCTGTGTCTCCCTCTCTCTCTGCCCCTCCCCCACTTGTGCTCTGTCTCTCTCTCTCAAAAAAATAAATAAACAAAATGTAAAAAAAAAAAAGAACAGGCTTGGAGGACAGGGAACTAGTTGGTTTCTATGGAAGGCTTTGTTCTTTTCTAATATGCCATATAGAGTGCTGGTTCCATTGCACATTAATGACTTCTTAATCCAGGAGATGGTTACATATTCTGTGGCTTAAAATGATTTTTATTGTAGTAATATATATAAAACAAAAAAATTATCTTTTAACAATTTTTAAGTGTAGAGTTTTGTGGCATTAAGTCTGTGGCTTTTGCTTCTAAACTTGAGTCCACCTCTATTTTCTATGGAAGCTCCATTTTTTTCTAATGCCATGACTGTATTTCCTCCAGGCCAAGATGCCATTAATTGTACAACAAACTACTATATTAACAGCAACATTTTATTTAAAAGGCTATTCCAGGCAAGTTTCCTTGGATGACATTTTTAAGCCACATTCCTATTTCGGAAGTATTAATATATAGAAAATGTGCATCATTGAATTGAGGAAGTGTGTATCTTCTCTGTGTCCTGTGACAATGGCAGGAATTAAAATGTTTTCTTTTTTTTTAAGATTTTATTTTATTTATTTTTTTAAGTAGGATCCACACCTAACGTGGGATTGAACTCACAACCTGAGATAAAGAGTCACATGCTCCACCAACTGAGCCAACCATGCCCCTCATGGAATTAAAATGTTTCTGAGAGGAGAGTCACTTGCCATGTGTTGTCCATGATGACCAACCTGGAAACACATACCTTACTGGACAGTCACAAAACTCATGACACTACCTGTGCAGGAGGTCTCTGAAATAAAATGCATATTAAGGAGACCTACAGGGTGTCATGAAATTTCAGAAAGAAAAGTTTTGTTGAGGACTAAACAACCACTGCCAGAGGACAGGTCTTAATATTTTTGAGCATCTACTATCTTCTGAGAACTTTATATGTATCTCTCACTTTAACCTCAGAACAATCTTGAGAGGTAGGTTGGAGCCACATTTTACAGAGGAAGATAAGCAGGCTCAGAGTTTTTAAGTAATTGACAAGATCTGATGCCTGGCAAGGAGTGGAGCTGGAGTTTGATACTTGATCTGTATGACTCCAATGCATGGGTCCCTCTTCATCATACCAGTTACACACTGTGCTTTAGCTGCACCGTAACATTAGAGAAACAACTGAATTCCCTAGTTTCCAGGCCTTGGTTTTTTAAAAAAAATTTTTTTAATGTTTATTTATTTTTGAGAGAGAGAGAGAGAGAGAGAGAGAGCAATCGAGTAGGGGAAGGGCAGAGACAGAAGGAGACACATAATCTGAAGCAAGCTGCAGGTTCTGGGATGTTAGCACAGAGCCCAGTGTGGGGCTTGAGCCCATGAACCGTGAGATCATGACCTGAGCCGAAGTCAGACGCTTAACCAATTGAGCCACCCAGGTGTCCCACAAGCCTTGTTATTTTAATATGATTTCCTTCTCCTTAACCCCCTATGGTGGCCATTGCCTGTAAAATCGTGTGTTTCTAACCATGGACTACATTGTGATGGGTTTCTATTTTTTTAACCGGTACTTAAAGCTTTGTTATTTAATATTTTACATATTTATGTTCTTTCTCCTCAGTAGATTATAAGCCTGAGAGGCACTGACTTTGTTGTATCTCCCCCAGCAATTTATAAATCACTGATATTCAGTTATTACCTATTGATAATTTTAATGAGTATTAGGGAGACATTTTCTGATATAGCTGTTCCAAAATAAAAGTCATAGTCAAGATCATTTTAAAGCATTAAGGTATGGTTCATGGGACTTCTGACAATGTCAAAAAGTAAGGGAGACTGATGAAGGAATAAATAGAATTTTAAAATTTGAGAATAGAGTTTTCATTAAGGATTTCTATAAAATATTTTTACTACTTTAAATCTTTACTGTTAAAATCCCTTTAGATTTCCATAAAAATTCTCATTGTATTTATGTTTGTCCTCAATCAGATTGTAGTTCACCTCCACCAGAAAAACTTCCCCCACCCCCACAGACTACCTTATTGTTTATACCTCTTCTAAGCCATAGCTTTTTGAATATTTCAGAAGACTAAAACTGAAAATTTTTCATGCAGAAATATCTATCCACATCAAAAGGCAACAGGAAAACAAAAACTAATTTCATTCTGAAGATTCTCTTTTCTCTTGGCCATGGTGATGGTTTCCTTCTTGAGTCACTTCCCCTGAGAGGGTAACACTGGACAGCAGCCTCCAGAGCCAGTGAGAATCGTCTCAATGAACAACAGAAGATATAAACAAACTTTCTTTCAGTTCACGGTAGTACTTATTTTGCATTGGAAAGTATGTGTAATTCAAACTACTATAATTCCATTTTCATGCCAAATGTAATCCTGGAGGAGGCTCTTGCTGGCATGAGGTCTGGAGTTTGTACTGCCTCAAAGCTAGTAGCTTGTTTTTCCATCTGGGCTAGGCACAGAGCTTGCAAGCTTTTTTTCTGAGTTACTCATTCTCTGGTAAATTCCAGTCTTGGGCTACTGTAGGACATATGCAAGGCTTTGCCCCAAGAGTTGGAAATGTAATATGGCCCTTGTTGAAAAGTGTTTTGCTACTGGAAGTACAACTAGTTCTACTGAGGTTTGTGTTGGCCACCTCAGGCTTGTGGGTTCAGTTCAAATTTTTTACTTAGTTCTACAAGGTTTTATGGGTTGGCTACCTGAGAGACTGGCCCTCACACTATTCCTTCTTCCCAGCTGGGAATATTTCTTGCAGTACTTGGCTAAAGAGTTCCAGATTTTACTTTGGAATAGTCATGATGATGGTTCAAGTGTTTTAGGAGAGTGTTCATATTTGGAATTTCCCTATCTGGTCTGACATGACTCTAGTTGTTGGCTTCTCCTGATGGGGCGGTGTTAAAGGACTTGGTCTTGAGAATATACTATTTGTTTCACTGAGTTGATTTATATAGATTTTAGGTTTGGAGGCTGTATTAGTTTCCTGTTGCTTGCTGCAACACATTCCACAAATGTAAAACAATGCAAATCTATTTTCCTGCATTCTGGAATTCAGAAGTCCAAAGGAAGTCTTGAGAGGCCAAAATGTAGGCGTCAGCAGGGCTGGTTCTTTCTGCAGATCACAGGGAAGAATCCATTCCTTACATCTTCCACTTCCAGAATCCCCCAACAGTCCTTGGATACACACTCCAGTTTCTGCTTTCATGATCACACCGTCTTCTCCTCTACTGTAGTTAAAAGTTCTCTTCTTCCCTTCTATAAGAATTCTGTGATTGCATGTAGAGCCACCCAGATAATACAGAATAATCCTCCTATCTCAAGATCCTTAATTACATCTGGTAAGTTGATTTTGCTATGTACGGTAATACAGTTTCCGAGGATTAGATTATGGACATCTTGGGGGATCATTATTCAGCCTACCATAGAACTTGATGCATCTGAATTTGAATTCTGGTTCAAACATTATTTTATACTTTCTAAGCCTTAGATTGCTCATGTCTAAATGTTGATAATAATGCTTATATCTCATTAGGTTGATACAAGATTCTGATGAATAAAGTATGTAAAGCATCAAGGACCCCATAGCCGTTCAGTTAACGTTAGGTTTTTTTCCCCTGCCTTCTCTTATACTATCTGAAAAGTTAAGGATTTCAGTTTGAAGGCAAGTGAGACTTCAAACTTTATAAATATTGCATTACAAATACAAAATACTAAAAACATTTCTGCTGAAGAGATTATCACACAAACACAATACTGGTTAATATTCAGTTGGGGATCAAGTCAGCATGAAACTGTAATGTAATGCAACAAAGAATGTATTATTGTATTCAGAGATGTAAGTATTATAATATGAATGGATTAGAGGCTTCCTAACTCCAATATGATATTGAGAATTTTCTGCTTTCAATACCTACTCTGCTTTGTTTCAGCAAATCAGATCACTGTGTTTGGGGGAAAGCGTGTGAGAGAGGGAGGCATATCATTCTTCAAGTTTTTATTTAAGCATGGAATACATTAAAGCAATGGCAATTTACAAATTAATAAATATCAGTTAAGCTTCTCTATATATCAGACAGTGCCCAAGATAAAAGCCATGGTTCTTACCTTTAAATGGTTTATAATTTAATGGAGAGACAGAAAATAAATATATAATTGCCATAAATTAGAATAAGAATTTTAATGGGTATGATGGACACAAAGGGGAAGAAGTACTAAGTCTGTGGGGAGAATTGGGTAAAACTGTGTGGAGAAGAGATGGTCATTCTTGAGCCAACTTTTGAGGGAGGGGAAGGCATTTTCCAGGTGCATGTGGGGATAGGGTGATCCAGGCAGAGGAAGCTGTGTCTGGAAATATGTGAAGGACCGCATTACTATATGCTCACGGGACCATGTATGGTAGGAGCAGACAGGCATAGACATTTATTTTGAGAAACAAACATACCTGACATTGAATTCAAGGATGAATTCAGGTTCTTTTTGTATAAGGAACCTTGCATAATATAATGTCTAGTTCATTTACTCAACAAACACTTCTTGGGCAGCTACTATGTGCAAGAGAAAGTGTGCAAGGCTTTGGGCATACAAAGTTCAGAAGAGTCGATTCTTGCCCTCCAAGTCCTTAAAATCTAACACAAGAGCTTATAATCAACATGTTCAAACTCTAGAAATTTGAAGAGTTTGCAGTTAAATACAAGTGGGTATTTCTTGTGCTGAGCTTTTATGGAAGTTGAGGGCTATGAAAATTGGAGTTAAAACACTATTTAAAACCCATTCATTTTATTATCTAATGGCAGTAGCAATGTTGGCTCTTCACCAAAGATTTGCACTTCTCTTCCATAGTGAAGAGTAGTTACTGGACAGTGACTTTTTGACAGTGGCCAATGACTGCATTTCCCAATTATTATACTTCAGTGGGAGTATATAACTAGCTCTCACTTTTGGAATATGGCACACATAACTTGTTGGCTGAAGTGGTTAAGAAGCATCTTCTGTTTCTTCTCTGATTAACAAAACCCCAAACAAACCTCTGATTAACAAAACCCCAAACAAACCTCCATGTTTTCTGAGGATGGTGGAGGCACAAGAAAGAAAGAAACCGGGTCCTTGTATCACTGCGTGCAGGAAAGCTACCAGTCAACTAGAAACAGTCTCATTGATTAATACGAGTGAGACATAATATTATACTGCTTAAAGCTACTAAAAATTTGGTATTTATTTCAGCAGCTTGTGTTACCTGAGTTATCACATAATAAAGATTCCATTATGCAGATTCCATTAAGCATACTTACCATGCTTCCTGGGATTGTCTTCATTGTACCATTAATAGCTAGTGCTTTTATTCACAAGTCTAATGATTAGGATTATCTCCTCTTAAGCTAATACATGATTAAATTCTGTCAGTTTTAGTCAATGATCTCTAGAGCAAGGCCAGGTAAGAAAATGTGTGTTTCTGGTATGGAAGGGCTTCCTTATTATGGCATTGCAGAGAGAAGAGGGAAGTTTCTGAGGCCAGCTCAAGCTGGTTGGTATGTTACCTGGAAAGGAACTTAAGAAAACATCATGCTGAAGATAGTGTGGTCAGAGGCAGAGATGGTATCAGGAGGGGTTACCTAGAAGTTCTAATGAGCCTACAAAGATCAAGAAGATCCTTGTGTGATGAAGACCATGAGGACTGAGAGTTCAACATCTAAATCCAATAATAGGCCTGAGAGGCTAGATATATCTTTCCATGAGTGGTGGTAGGAAGCTTGTTCCCTAGAGGAACCAGAATAGATGAAACAGGAGTAAGAGAAAATAATTTACCCCTTTCTTTGTGTTCTTCAACCTAACCTAACCTTTCTTTCTCTTATCTTCTTAGTTTATAGACTTTATAGAATTCTTTTCACTTTCCTCTGGGTTCATTTTAAACTGTGTAGAATTAAATATAGAATTTCGTGTGGCCAGTTTATTGCCAAGCTTGGTGAGTTTGGTTATTCTAATATATGAAGGTTATACATAGGGTAGGGTGTTAGGAGGCTGGGCTTTGAAATGAACTAGATTGAGTTTGACTTCCCAGTTTGACTTACCAATTGGGTGATTTGGGGTACAAACTTTTAGTTATAAGATGAATAAATTCTGGGGATCCAATGTACGGTATTGTGACTATAGGTAATACTGTATTGTATATTTGAAAAGTTGCTAAGAGAGTAAATCTTAAATGTTCGCACTCACACACACACACACACACACACACACACACACAACTTGGTGAGGTGATGGATGTTAACTAACCTTTTTGTGCTAATTATTTCACAATGTATCTCAAATCATGTTATATACCTTAAACTTACACAATGTTATACATCAAATATACTTCAATAAAGCTAGAAAAAAATCAGTTACCCAAATTTCTATATCCAGAGTAAACTACTATTAATGGTGTTTTCTCCTTCCTTCCTTTTGTCCTTCTTTCCTCCCTCCCTCCTTTCCTTCCTTCCTTCCTTTCTTTCTCCCTTCTTTCCATCTATCCATCCATCTATCCCATCATCCTTTCCTTCCATATTGAAGAATGCTACCCATACTGTTTTATAGCTTCTTTTTTTTACTTAATTATTAACATATTTCTATGTTATTAAATATTCTTCTAAAAAGTAAAATGAATATTTTTCTACAACATCATTTTTGATGGCTGCATACGACTTTGTTTTATTAATGTAGCAATTTATTTAGCAGTTCTCTATTTTGGGGCCAGAGTTGGAAATACCATTGTTTTGACTAGTGTGGCATTTGCCATGTACTTATCAGTGAAGCCAGGGGAATATTTTGATAGAATTTGTGTTTTCTCTGATCTCATCTTATTTTCTTCTACATTCTCAACATCATTGTTTCCCCCACCCCCAGTTGAGGTAACCACTTCCTTCCCTTTGCTCTGAGCATATACACTGGAGCATATCTGAAACTCAGTGGGCATTATAAACTGACTAAATTTAGTTTTAAAAAATCTGGCTGGGCCCACGGATATTACTTTCTTTCATAAAGGCTTTAATATTTTTGTTAATTTAGTTCAATATCATTTGTAAGCTATGAGTTTTATTCATGAAATGGGTCATCAGATGGAGGTCATCAAGTGGCTTTATCATTGTGCTCCAAAGCCCCCGAAATCTTTTTGTCTCTGAAGAGGCAATATATAGGCAAATACTCTAGTGAATACGTAAGCATATCAGTTAGCAATTGTGTTATGATGGAGTCTGCCACTGATTCCCAATGTAAAATTGTTCAAAGGAAAGGAGCTAACATTTATTAGGAACTAGATACTGCACCTGGATTTACATCATTAAATCCAAACTACAGTTTTGTTGAGGTTACCTGTTAGCACTCTGATTTTCAGAATATACCGAAGCTAAGCAATTAATCAATTTGCCTAAAGTCACGTAACTGGTACAGGTGGAGTGGAGATTGAAATACAGGTCTGCCTGGCTCCAAAACATTTGGGCCACTCACGATCATTCCTGCCCTTGTAATAGTTCACTAATCAATGAACTCTTGTTTCAAGAATATACCTTAAATGCCAAGATTAAGCAACAAATGAACGTGCTGTTGGATAATCTATTTCTATATCTGAGTGGTTAAGGAAACCAAAGTAGGAATACAGTTGCTTTGTGCTTTCTTCCTATGTCCCAAGATTAATGATGGTCAGAAAGATTCAGGAATCTGACTGCTCCAGTAATTCTTCCTATGTAGCCTCCAAGTTTCTGGTAAAAATGAATTAATACTTGGTAGCCACAGATTTATAGTCCTAGAAACACTGGCCTGAATAGGTCACCTAATAATCTCACTCTTAATTTTTAACACACATAACACACTAATGGGGAAAAAAATAGACCTTACCAGAATTCTTTGCAAGACATAGTTCTTGTATGAGACAGTAATGAGGCAATGTCTGGTTTTTATTAAAGGTCATAAATTAATGATTCATAACCCAAACAAAAGTATAGACTTTGTCATAAACATTATTACTAACCAATGCATTGTCAGTGGAACATGCTTTGAGAAACATGAAATGAGACCTTTCTTCATATCTTATTTTACTTTAGTTGTCACTTGAATCTTTCCTGACAGTTTGTAATCCAACCTATTTTAAAAAGCTAGAGAAGGAGATACATTACTCACATTGGAATGAGTTGCAAAAGACATTTATCCAAGGATCACACCAGGAAGGGACCAGTGTGTGTGTGTGTGTGTGTGTGTGTGTGTGTGTGTGTTTTAATAGATGTGTAGTTTTGTCTCCATAGAAGTTTGAATTTGATGTTCAGGATTAAAGTAGTGAAGTGCCAGCAAACATGAGTGTCTTTGGAAAAGCTATGTAAGATTTCATATTTAAACCTTGTGAACATTACTCCTTTATTGTTAGACTTAATCTGTTTTCCCTTCCTTTGGAAACTAGCTTTTGTTTTGAAGTAGGAAATAGTAAGAAATTGCTGCAAAGGGAAACAATAGAAAATAAATATGTTATTTTTTATGTTGTTTATTTGCATGAGTATAATGTGTTTATCATTTTTAAGCTAAGTGTTTTTCTCACATGCTTGGAAAAATTAACTTGTCTGTGCCATGGTGAATTGCTTGCTAGTGTTTTATGGAGCCAGATATATGCATTGCTCAGTGATTTTCGGCGGCGGGGAGGGTGGCATGGATGGAGGATAAGAATCTCATGGAAAAGACATATACAAGGTAGCATTACATGAAACTTAACCATAAGTAAGGGTCTGAGGGACAACCTGACATTATGGAAAAAAAATTATGGATGCAGAGTCAGAGGATTAGTGTAAATGAGGGGTGGTTATGTTGGATTCACTCTGGAATATTCTCTGATAGGAAGTGGACTCAGGAGAGGAAAGAGGGACTGTAGGAGCTTCAGAACAGGATGGTGGAGGTAAAACAAAAAGTATTGTTCTGGATAAGCCTCTGTGGTGCTCTGTCTTGGGAAAAGATGACCACCTGGGAAGTATATGACTAAACCTCAGGATGTGACTTTGGAACCCTGTCTGGTTTTGGTGAGGAGTACCCTTGGTTAGCACAACCTAATTTCTGACTGGAATCATCCTTGATTTCCTCTTTAAAGCCTAAGAAGCCTAGTCAGGGGTCTATACTCTGCTGGTGGTAGCGACTGGAACCTGAGACTTGGGTGAAATCGCCTGGGAAATAAATGTAGGTAGAGAAAAAGGAGAGGATTCCAGACCACTTCAAAGTTCAGATTGGGTAGAAAAAAGGAGATTAAGAGTGGGGAAAATAAAGGGCCAGTGAGGTAAGAAGAAAACTAGGAGAGTGGGTGACACTAAGGCCAGGAGAGGGAAGTGTTTCAAAAAGTAGGGAGTGGTCGATAATGCTAACAGGTCCAGTAGGATGAAGGCACAGATGTGTTCATTGGATTAGGCAATGTCGGGTCACTGGCAACCTTGACAAGAAAATGGAGGAATCAGAAGCTTGACTGGAGTGGTCAAGATGAGGACACAGACAAGGTTGAAAGGATGGACATGGGACTGTGGGATCCAGACTGGAGGGAAACACATGGATGAGTGATAGGGCCTGAGTGTTCAGAGAGTGGTTGAGTAGAAAGGGAAATGGGCATGAAAGGTTAGTCTTGATGGCCTCTTTTGAGGTAAGAAAGTGGAGATATAGTTACTCTTTTGAGGTTTTTGCTATAAAGAGTGGAAAAAAATAGGTTGAAAACTACTGGATACCTTGGTTCAAAGGGGAGGTGATTTTTAAGATCGAATAAACTAGATCAGATGAGACCAATTCAGAAGAGTGGGAGGAATAGAAGTGTAGGAGAGAGGGCGTAACTGCAAGCTAATAGGACATGGATTAAGATGTCCCAGTGGAACAGGTGGGCCTTATTAGAAGAAGGGTCATAACTTCTTGTATCTGTAGGGAAGAAGGTAGAATGAACAGGTACAGAAGAAAGTAGATGTATAGAAAGATGAGGGCACTCACTTTAAATTGCTTCTAATTTCTCAGGAAGATATAAAGTAAGGTCAAGGGTAAGGTGAGACAGGGATATTTGAGAGGAGAGCAGAAAGTGTGGAATGGTTGTCCATGGGAGTCAGACAGCAAAGGTACTGTGGACATATAAGTAGTTGTCAGGAAGTGTTAGATATCCTTGTCACTCTGCGTCATGAATTTATTGTGGAACTAGTTAGGAGTATTTAATGGTTTCATCAAACTTCAGTTACTAGAATATGGTTAGAGTTGAGTTTAATCAGGTTTGGAGATTTTCTAGGCAAGTAGGAAGGAGGAAGAGAGAAGGAAAGTAATTACAGGAGTTTTCACGTCAGTGATTTTCTGGGAATGGAGGGTAGTGAGGATATGAAGGGTGATAGGTTGAGAAAAAAATCATCAGTAAGAGGGGGAGTGATCTGGAGGTTGTCATATGTGATCTACACACAGGTGGAAGTAAGTGAATTGTAGTCTGATGGTATGGGCTTCAAATGAGCTGCATATTTTATTTTATTATTATTTTTTTCTTAATGTTTATTTATTTTTGATAAAGGGAGGGAGAGAGAGACAGAGAGAGACAGAGTGAGTGGGGGAGGGCAGAGAGAGAGGGAGACATAGAATCCCAAGTAGGCCCCAGGCTCTGAGCTGTCAGCACAGAGCCTGACATGGGGCTTGAACTCATGAACCATGAGATCATGACCTGAGCTGAGTCGAATGCTCCACCAACTGAGCCACCCAGACGCCCCTGGGCTGCACATTTTAAAGAAGGTAAGGCAGATTAAAGTTTGAAAGTAGCACTGGAAGCTGGGGGGGACAATAACCAGGTTCTAAAGTTCATGGGCTGTAAAGAAAACAGCAACATTTTCTTGTGTCCTTAGGAAGACCAAGGTTTCAATTAGAGAAAGGGGATGAAGGAATCATTCAGAGAAGGTGCACACTAGAAGCTCTGTATGGCTTGGTAAGGAAGAGGTGGAGTAGGATAGAAAAGATGAACATAGGATTATGGGATCCAGACTGGAGGGAGACAGCTGGATGAATGAATGAGAGTGATTGAGTAGAAAGAGGATATAAGTCATGAGAGCCTTGATGGTCCAGCAGTTCAGATCTCAGTCATAAAACAACTAGAAGGAAGAGGGAACTGCAGACAGAAGGTGCTGTATGGGCTTCCTTGAGATTTCTGGACTCTCTTCGGGTTCTTAATGCCACTGACCAGCTGTACATCCTTGGACAAATTATTTTCTGGCTCTCACTTTTCTTCATGTATAAAGTGACTCACTTCCAGCACTCGTGCTGTTTTCATTGTCTGAAGTGGTCCTTTGCTAGCCTGTTGAAATCCCAGCCATTCTTTAAGAATCTTCTCAGAAGCCATCTCTACTATTAGGCTTTTCTTATTTAATCACCCGTTCCAAACCAATGTGACCTTTCTGTTCTCAGAATCACTGTAACACGGATTCGCCCTGGTGGCAGTTACCAGTCTTCCAAGTAATACATTTATTTCTGTTTATCTCTTATCCTTGTCAGAAAATCCATGTGAGAACATGAAATGTGATACATCTTTTTGCTTAAGTAGTTGCTCAGTAAATGAATCTTTTGAATGAACAGCGAAGCATACTTCTGGAGGACAAAGGAGTAATGAGAGAATAGATACTTTTAGGAAGAGAAAGTGAAAAATACCCTGTATTATATTTCAAATTTGCATAGGACATTTAGGTACATGGAAAATGTAATTTCATTAGGTCTAAGAGTTGTTTGTATGGCTCTTGCTACAAACTTGAAGCAGTTACAGATATAATAAAGCTATTAGTAGAGGCTTGATTGTGTCCTGCTGAGCCTGGGGCCTGACCTCCCTGGGCTTCCCTTACTGACCACACTGTTTCCCTCTTTCCCCTGCTGATTGTATTTCGCCTCAGTAGGTGCATTCTCCTCCAGGGTCTCATTAGATGCTCCAACAAACAGGGGCAACAAAAAACACACACTCTTCATTCCTGTTCCATGATAGATTCTGTACCCCTTTGATCACAAGCTTTCTTGAATACTGCTGTCCAGAAAAGAGAGGACCCTCAGGAGTAGGCTGGACATTGGCCCCCACAGATAACAGATCTAATCTCAGGAACTTGTGTATGTTACCATATATGGAAGAAGGGTCTTTGCAGATGAGACTAGGTAAAAGATCTTGAAACGGGAGATTATGCTGCATTTTCTGGGTGGGCCCTAAATCCAATCAGAGGTGTCCTAATAAGAGGCAAAGGGAGATCTGACACAGAAAATAAGGCCGTGTAAACAGACACAGATTAGAGTGATGTGGCCACAAACAAGGAATGCCAGCAGCCACCAGAAACTGGAAGAGGCAAGAATAGATTCTCCTCTAGAACCTCTGGGGGGCACAGACAAATTAATTTTTCTAAGCAAGTAAGAAAAGAGCCTCTGGGGGGCTCTTGGGAAGATGGCTCAGGGATACTAATTTTGAACTTCTAGCCTCCAGAACTGTGGGAGAATAAATGCCTGTTGTTTTAAACTGCCATGTTCATGGTACTTCGTTACAGCAGCCACTGGAAACTAATAAGCCTCCCAACTGTTCCTTCAAATGACTCCTAATATCTCTATTAAGTACTCCATGAAAAAATAAAGGGTCCCTAATAGCATTTCCCCACCTCATCCAGTGATCTATTTACTTGATCTTCAGGAGAAAACCCAAATGTTTATTGGTTTTCTGTATCATGTTTGCTCTTGATTTGTTGTAAGCTAAAAAGTGGAAGGGAATTGTTCATTCACTCTGTGAAATATCCAACCCAATGCACTCTAGATGCTGTTTTAATGGCAAAGACTTTATATGGAAGACTTTAAAGGAGAAAGAATTATGAGAATAGCAATTTTAACAAAAATCTCTCCTCTTTCATTAAGTATGAATTTGGGATTAGGATGCCTTGCTTGTCAGAGTGGCAAATGGGAAGTAAGCAAGGTTATGTTTTTAGTATAGGAAGCAGAAGAGAGGGATAATGTATCCTATCCTCATTCTATGACATTCAGAGTTTTCTGATTATCAATACAATCTTCCCTGCAGATAAATACACTTTAGCATTTTATTATATTTAGGGTTTACTTACATCCTTCTAATGATCAAGTTTATCTTAAATTTGTGTCTATGCTTTGGGATACAGATCTTTGAAACAGTTCATTTGCATCCCAAAGATTTGGTTAGAGTCGTAATTCCTAAAGAAGATAGATACATTTGCATTTCTAATTTAGGATGTAATTTCATCTTTTTTTCTGTTTAAAAATGCTTCAATTGGTAAATTGGTGATAATTTGGCTTTTTTTGTACCCCTAAATCAATTTAGAAGGAAAAGAAAAGTCAAAGAATATGTAGTCAATATACAAGACAGTATTAAAATCAGTTCATTTTAACATCAACATTGAGAATTTTATATTATCAGCAAATAAGACATGTTTTATTTTTCTCAAATCTGGGCTTGATAAATGGCTTGAACACATCTATTACTCTGGGTGAACTCCTCTCAGTGTGAATTCTCACTCTTACAGGAAGGGAGCCATTGGTTTATGGTACATTTAGAGTGGCTTTACCACATGTACAAAAAGTCTTGCATAAAAGAATGTTAACTCCAAATGTTAGGAAACAACCCCAAGTGCCTGTTAATAGAAACTGGTCAAATATATTATAAATTCATAAAATGGAACACTTCACATACATTAAAAATTCAGTATCTATACTTACAGAATGATTCTCAAAACCTATTTAAAAAAATTTTTTTAATGTTTATTTATTTTTGAGAGAGAGACAGAGACAAGAGTATAAGCCAGGGAGGGACAGAGAGAGAGGGAGACACAGAATTCGAAGCAGGCTCCAGGCTCTGAGCTGTCAGCACAGAGCCCAATGTGGGCTCGAACTCACGAACTGTGAGATCAGGACCTGAGCTGAAGTCAGATGCTCAACTGACTGAGCCACCCAGGCGCCCTTACCATTTGTGTTTTTAATTAAAAAATTTTACTTTTCTGGGGTACCTGGGTGGATCAGTTGGTTAAACCTCAGACTCTTGGTTTCAGTCAGGTCATGATCTCATGGTTTGTGAGTTTGAGCCCCACATCAGGCTCCACGCTGTCAGTGAGGAGCCTGCTTAGGATATACTCTCTCTCCCTCTCTCTCTGCCCCTCACCCACTCTGTCTCTCTCTCAAAATAAATAAACAAACTTGAATTTTTAAAAATTTTACTTTTCATCTTGAAATAATTCATACTTTATATAGTTGCAAAAATAGTACTAAAAAAGTCCTATTTACCTTCACTTAGTTCTCCCAAAAGTTAACACTTTATATAATTATATAATACAATGCTCAAAACTAGGAAATTAACATTGATGCAATTCTGGTAAATAATCCACATACTTCCTTCAAATTCTTTTTCAGATGTCCCACTGATGTCCTTGAGCATACTTTCGCCTGGGACACCTCCTCCTCCTTAGTCTTTGCTTTTTTATGACCTTGACACTTTTGTAAAGTAGTCATCAGATATTTTGTAGAATGTCCCTCAACTAGGTCTTTCTAATGTTTCTTCATGATTAGACTCAGATTATAATTTTTTTGGCAAGAATATCACAGAAATGGTGTTGTGCACTTTACGGTTAAGTATTGGGAGATACATGATGTTGGTATGTTTTATTGCTGGAGACATCAACTAGAACATCAGCTAGATGGTGTCTGGGTTCTCTATGGTCGTTATTGTCTTTTCCTTTTATAGAAAAAGAAGAAAAAGGTCTATAGGTCATTATTATCTTTTCCTTTTAATAATTATCTTGTGGGGAGTTAATTTGAGACTATTTAAATATTTTGTTGACATCATGCTTTTTTTTCTACTAATTTGAGCATCTATTGGTGATTTTTGCCTTAGCAGTTACTACTGCAGTGTTTTGTGTTTTTTAAATTTTTTATTTATTTTTTATTTTTTAGTGAGAGAGAGTGTGTGAGTGAGGGAGAGGGGCAGAGAGGGAGAGAGAGAGAGAGAGAGAGAGAGAGAGAGAGAGAGTCTTAAGCAGGCTCCAGGCTCCATGCTCAGTGTGGAGCCCATCGCAGAGCTCGATCCCATGACCCTGGGATCATAACCTGAGCCGAAATCAAGAGTCAGATGCTAAACTGACTGAGCTACCCAGGTGCCCTCATTTGTGTTTTAAAAAGTGATATACATACCTATGTCTGTCACTGTGTAGAATAGCTTGGGAATGATTTATCAGAAGCTGGAAAATGTGATTAGCTCTGGGGAAAAAAATTGGGGAAGAAGGCAGCTAGACAGCCAAGTCAGGGAGATGTTTTACCATGTAACTTTTTATGTCATGTGAATTTACCAGGTTCATATCTTATGATTTGGTGAGGGACAGTGGTGGAATGAAACCTGTTGACTTAAAAAATAAAATAATCTTTCAAATGACACAAGAAAAGGGGCACCTAGGTGGCTCAGTAGGTTAAGTGCCAGACTTTGGCTCAGATCATGATCTCACGGTTTATGGGTTCAAGCCCTGCGTTGGGCTCTGTGTTGACAGCTCAGAGCCAGGAGCCTACTTCCATTTCTGTGTCTCCCTCTCTCTCTGCCCCTCCCATGCTCACACTCTGTCTCTCTCTCTCAAAAATAAATAAACATTAAAAAATTTTTTTGAAAAAGAAAACAAATGACACTAGAAAACAATTTGCTATAAAAGAAATACATTTATGATGAAAAATATTGGGAGAGGAGAGAAGCTAACTTCTACTTAACAAAATGGATTTTGTTGTTTCTTTAGATAAAAATCAGGGACGATTTCTTTCTTTTCAAATGTTTATTTCTTTATTTTGAGAGAGACAGAGAGACAGTGTGGGTGGGGGGAGGGACAGAGAGAGAAGGAGAACAAGAGAATCCCAAGCAGGCTCTGCACTGTCATCATAAAGCCTGACATGGGGCTTGAACTCAAGAACCCTGAGATCATAATCTGAGCTGACATCAGGAGTTGGTTGCTTAACTGAGCCACCAAGACGCCCCCAAATCAGGGACTATTTCATTATGTTATCTGAAAGCACAACTACTTGGGTTTGTGATCCAGAACTGCAACTAGCTGGTTCATTCAAAAATTATTTATTTATTAAAATTTTACTTACAATTTGTGATAGATTTTCAGATAAGGTCTACATTTTATAATGTGTCTTTTGGCATAAACATTAAATTCTAAAGAAACATCAGTTCAGCAAGAAAGTCTGGAATTCTTACTATTGAAAGAAGCCATTTTGAGCAAGTATACTAGAATTTTATTTTGAAACATTATATTACTTTTCACAACTAAGAAAAGATAATTTCTTTAAAAATTTCAAGTCATATGTAACTGTGACTTCTTACCATAAGCATTATTCTGAGAGATATTTTGGAACAACTCAGAATGTTTTGGAAGCACTGACTCTCCCTGAGCCACACTTGTCAAACATGATATGTCTATGCTACTTGTTTTTTTAATGTTTATTTTTTTTGAGAGAGAGAGGCAGACTGCAAGTGGGGGAGGGGCAGAGAGGGAGAGACAGAATCGGAAGCAGGATCCAGGCTCTGAGCTGTCAGCACAGAGCCTGAAGCGGAGCTTGAACTCATCAGCCACAAGATCATGACCTGAGCTGAAGTCGGACGCTTAACCGACTGAGCCACCCAGGTGCCCCAATGTCTGTGCTACTTGTAAAATTGATAGGATGCCATTCTTGCCAGCTTGCAAGCACAGTGGGTCACATTGATATTTGTAACATGAAGGTCTATCCCATTTGTCATCAGAGGGTCCCTCCTTTAACATGGGAAAGTAAGTAGGAGGCTTAATCTTACAGATCTCTGAAGTATCCACACAGAAGTTTCTTTAGTACCTTGTGGGATTTCCCACCACTCCAAGTCCCTACTGAACCCCAGTGGTGATACTGCTGTTGCTTGTTCTGTTTCTCTGCTGCTGTCCATGGATGAGATGATGCTCTCCTCTCTAGAACCACTGGAGACAGGGTGAAGGGAATATGTGTGTGTGTGTGTGTGTGTGTGTGTGTGTGTGTGTGTGTGTGTAATATTACACTAGTTTGTTTCTTTAACTTTCCTGAGACTTGTGTAGGTTACAATAGCTGTCAAATAGAACTTTTCACAGTGATGGATTTGTTCTCTAGTTAGCACTGTCCAGATAGTCACTAGCCATAGGTGGCTGTTGAACACTTGAAATACGGCCAGTACAACTGAGAAACTGAACTCTTACACTGTTGGTGGGAATGCAAACTGATGTAGCCACTCTGGAGAATCGTATGGAGGTTCCTCAAAAAGTTAAAACTAGAACTACCCTATGACCCAGCAATTGCACTACTAGGTATTTATCCAAAGGATACAAAAGTGCTGATTTGAAGGGGCACATGCACCTCAGTGTTTATAGCAGCACTATCAACAATAGCCAAATTGTGGAAAGAGCCCAAAGGTCTATTGACTGATGGATAGTTAAAAACACACACAATGGAATATTACTCAGCCATCAAAAAGAGTGAAATCTTGCCATTGGCAACAATGTGGATAGAACTAGAGAGTATTGTGTTAAGTGAAATAAGTCAGAGAAAGACAAATACCATATGATTTCACTCATATGTGGAGTTTAAGAACAAATGAACATAGGGGAAAGGAAGGAAAAATAAAATAAGATAAAAAACAGTGAGGGAAACAAACCATAAGAGACTTTTAACTATAGAAAACAAACTGAGGGTTGGGCTACACTGGGTGATGGTTATTAAGGAGGGCACTTGTTGTGATGAGTACTGGGTGTTACATGTAAGTGATGAGTCATTAAATGCTATTCCTGAAAACAATATTACACTATATGTTAACTAACTTGAATTTAAATAAAATCTTGGAAGAACATAGATAGGTAGATAGATAGATAGATAGATAGATAGATAGATAGATAAAAAGGTGCACCTGGGTAGCTCAGTCGTTTGAGCATCTGACTTTGGCTCAGGTCATGATCTCACAGCTCCTGAGTCGAACCCCACGTTTGGCTCTGTGCTGACAGCTCAGAGCCTGGAGCCTGCTTCAGATTCTGTGTCTTCCTCTCTCTCTGCCCCTCCTCCCCAACCCTGTGCTCTGTTTCTCTCTCTCTGTCTCAAGTAAATAAACATAAAAAAAATTTTAAATAAATAAATAAAATTTAAATAGTCACGTGTGGTGAGTGGTTACTGTATTGAGCAGCACAGGTTGAAAGCCTAGTTTCTGGAATCTAATTGTTGCCAGCTGTGTGACCTTGAGTTGGCCCCTTAATTGCTCTAGGCCTAATTTTCCTCATTTGAGGGATGGAGATGATTAGGTACCGACTTCCTAGGCTTGTTGTGAGGATTAGATGATATGCAGTTGTCCCCCCTCACCCACTCAGTTTCCAATTCCCTTTCTTCATTTCAGGTACCAGCTGTCAGCTGTGGTAAAAAGCGGAGATTCTCCTTCTAAAGAACCCTGAGGTCAGTCGCAGCCCAGTGCTACCTCACAAGGCTGCATTGTGCACTTTGCCTCATCTCATTGCATAGGCGTTTTTAAAAAAATTTTTTTAACATTTATTTATTTTTGAGACAGGGAGAGACAGAGCATGAACAGGGGAGGGTCAGAGAGAGGGAGACACAGAATCTGAAACAGGTTCCAGGCTCCGAGCTGTCAGCACAGAGCCCGACGTGGGGCTCGAACTCATGGACCACGAGATCATGACCTGAGCCGAAGTCGGCCGCTTAACCGACTGAGCCACCCAGGCACCCCTCCATAGGCATTTTATCATCTCACGTCATCAAAGAAAGGTGAGTACACTACAGTAAGATATTTTGAGAGGGAGAGACCATATTCACTAATTTTTCCTATAGTATATTGTTATAGTTCTATTTTATTAGTTATTGTCAATCTCTTAATTATGTCTAGTTCAAAAATTAAACTTTTTATTGTAGGTATGTATGTATACAGTATATATAATGTTTGGTACTATCCATGGTTTCAGGCATTCGTTGATGGTCTTAGAATGTATCTGCTATGGATAAGGGAGGGACTACTGTATGTAGAACGAAATGCTTTTGAACCCTCTAAGAGAAGGGCTCAACGACTCCTAGTTGCTGTTTATTATACAAATTACATGGCTCCAATCCACTCTATTGGCAGGAAATGTCTCCTCTTTTTTTTTTTGAGATTACTGTTGTAAGTATTTCTAAGGTTTCCTTTGATGTACACTGTGGGCATGAGTTAATGCTTTGCTTTTAAAAGATTTTATTTAAGTTCCAATTAGCATACAGTGTAATATTAGTTTCAGGTGTACAATATAGTGATTCAGCACTACTAGGTATTTACCCAAAGAATACAAAAATACTAATTCAAAGAGATACATGCACCCAATGTTCATAGCAGCACTATCTACGATAGCCACATTATGGAAAGAGCCCAGGTGTCCATCGTCTGATGAATGGATAAAGAAGATGTGGTGTATATATACAATGGAATATTACTCAGCCATAAAAAGAGTGAAATCTTGTCATTTGCAGTGAGATGTGGATGGAGCTAGAGAGTGTTATGCTAAGCAAAATAAGGCAGTCAGGGAAAGACAAATACCATATGTTTTCACTCATAGGTGGAATTTAAGAAACCAAAACAGATGAGCAAAGGGGAAAAAAAAGAGAAAGAGGGAAACCAAGAAACTATAACTATAGAGAACAAACTGATGGTTACCAGAGGAGAGATGGGTGGAGGGATGGGTTAAATAATTGTATGGAAGTGTTCATGCTTTTTTTAAAAAAAATTTATTTTGACAGAAAGCGTGAGTGGGGGAGGGGCCGAGAGGGTGGGTAGTGGAGAGAGGAATCCTAAGCAGGCTCCTCGCCATCAGCACAGAGGGGCTTGAACTCATGAAACATGAGATCATGACCTGAGCAGAAATCAAAGTTGGAGACTTAACTGACTGAACCACCCAGGCGCCCCTAATCAGTTTTTTTAAAAAGTGGTGATATGTGTATTTCCAACAAATGTTTTCTGAGGCTTTTCCCTCCACATGCTCATTTGAACAAAGAAGTAATTAGCAGCTCTTATTTTATATAGGAGGATAAAAAATTAAATTCTTTGGGATATGCTGTAGGGAGAAGCATTCTGAAACTGCACATTAGTTTTACTAGTGCTTTAAACACTTCTTCAACAATAAAACAAATTAAAAAAATTCTGCTTGCAAGGTAACCCTAATAATATAAAAGTGAAGTATACCGAAGGAACATTAAATCCCTTAATTTTTGGCTTTGGAAATTTTCCTTATGTATTTTGATTTGATTTCATTTGTAGTATTCACAATTCCTGGGTTCACGAGAAGGAGGAAGATTTTGCAAATAAAAGTTAATATTGCTATTTCAAATGAGAACCATTATTAAATTAAAAAAATATTGCTAAACCCCAAAGCACCTTTATTTATAGAGGAATATATAGTCAGAGCTAGACTATGGGTGGTAGACTATTTGCCATTAACACCTACTGAAACCTGGGGATTATTAATTAATTGTGATTAGTTGATATAATGTTCAGAAAGTCATAGCCCCTGATATGTGACAACACTTTTGTTCATTGTATCACAAAGATATTTTTTTTCATTGCCATGGTCATAACTGATTCAAAAGCGAAATTAGCAATATTAGTTTTATCTATTATTTTAATGGGATGTATTGTTCTATGTGAGTGAATTTTCTAGATAAGTGAAGTTCACCACTTCAAGCACGGATGTTTTTTTCAATAAGATTGTAAGTTTCACGAGGACAGGGACCAAGAGTTATTTACTGTATTTAAAGTACGTTTCCGGGGCGCCTGGGTGGCTCAGTCGGTTAAGCGTCTGACTTCGGCTCAGGTCATGATCTCACGGTCCGTGAGTTCGAGCCCCGTGTCAGGCTCTGGGCTGGCAGCTCAGAGCCTGGAGCCTGCTTCGGATTCTGTGTCTCCCTCTCTCTTTGACCCTCCCCCATTCATGCTCTGTCTCTCTCTGTCTCAAAAATAAATAAACATTAAAAAAAAATTAAAGTACATTTCCTAGTGCAAGTACTATTGGGCACAGGCACTTAAAATATACCCTTTTGACTTTTACATAGTTTATTTCTTAGAGCCTCATTAAAAGCAGCAGGGTCGGGTGGAAGGAATCACATTTGCATACTCTGGTACACTTATTTGTTTATATGTTTTCATGCTTTTGTAGACACTTAGCTTCTGTTTAGTTCACCTCTGTATCCTTGGCAACAGTGCTGGTGCCAGCTCAGTGGCTCTCACTAAGTGTCAAATGGCTTGACCTGAACTACCTTAGAGTTAGAATTTCTGAGTGTATATTTTTACTTTGCCAGTTATTTTCCTTGAGTCTCAAATTTCTCATCTGTAACACAGAAACAAATGCAAAGTTGTTATGAGACTCATATAAGGTGATTCATGTGTGTGTCCATAACCCAGTGTCTGGCATATAATGGGAGCCCAATAAATGTCTCCTCTCTTCCCTTCCTTTCTTTACAGGGCAGGTATTCATTTTCCTCATTTTATAGATGAAGTGTTCTAGGTATAGAAAAGTTATGCAACTTATCAAAGTTCACTTTTGCATTTTAGTAAAAGCACCAGAATTAGCCTCTATCTCTTGACCTCCTACCCATGCTTCTGCTATTAGATCATGCTGTCTCCTGTATTTATCAAATTCCATAGGTAATTATTGGATTTGGGGGGGGCTCGAGCCCAAATGAAGAAATAGATAAGAGAATAAAATTCAGACTAAAAGACAATGGGAATTTTATTAATTTATACAACGAGTGTTTCTTTGTTGTAGGCTCAGTAAAAAGCACTAAGTTTGGTCTTATGTGAGATTCAGAAACCTTATGTGAGGTTGAATGTGGCAAAGTTGTTGCCTTAAAGAATCTGTAAGTGGTAGAAATCAAAAGACATGAATCCAAAGAATGATAATCCAATGCAGTACTTAATAAGAGCCTCATGAGTGATATAAAGTGCTAAGGGAATTCAGAAAGGTGGGAGAGATCACCTGTAGAAGATAGCATGTTTGGGGAGGTGTTATGATCCCCCATCACCATGGTGGTTAGGGTTTAAGGGAACTTGAGTTATGTTTATTCTCAAGTTCTTCTGCCAGTGTTACTCCTTGTTTTAGGTGCTGTCATCATAGGAAAACACCTGGATTTGGATTTGAAGACAAAGCTCTTTATAAAACCAGTTGTGCAATTATTTCTGCTGCATTTTGCCTTTCTATGTAACAGCTGTTCTGGAAAGTATTGTGTTTGCTTTCCACATTTAATTAGCCACTAATGACCAATATGGTCTATAAATCAGTTCTTTGCTTATTGTTTGTTGATGATTCAGGTCAAGCACAGCAGGTGGTTCTTTATGCTGGATTCTCCAATAAGCATTTATTTACAAGATGGATGCATCAAGTTCAATAAAACAGCCAAGCACAAACAGTTTGAAAATGGCCAGGTTCCTAGCATGGGGATATTTCACCACAGGATACTTTACCACAAAGTTCAGACTTCCTTTCGAAGCAGACCTTCCTATCTGCTTTCTTCTTATTCCTTCCCTCCTCCCTGTCTCCTTCCTTCCTTCTTTCTTTTTTTTTTTCCTTGTTATTTCTTGTGTTCCTACCCAAAGGGAGTATACGAAAGAAATAGAAATTACAACTTCTTCCCAAGTGAAATTGACAATAGATTTAGGGAGACAAATCTGGAACACGAAATGATACGTGAATATAGATATGTGTAGGGTGTGGCAGCCCAGCCTGTGAACTTAAGGGTGGAGAGAATTCACAGTGAGTAAATGATCCGTTTGAGGTAGGGTTTGCCAGGAAAATTTCTGGAAACCAGTTTGCTTTTTCTCTTCTGCCTGCACCAAAGCAAGTTACTTCAGGTGCTGGTCTTTTGATTCCATATGGATGTCATTCTTTATTTGCATTATCGGCACAGCCACATTTTTAAATTATCCAATCCAAACTGACTAATGTCCCGTTTTCTGATTTCATTTCCCAATGTTCATATAGTGTTCAAACTTAGGGCCAATTTGTATTGAGCATGGCCTTTTTGTCTTCCATATATCCTTACATTGGTGTGGCCATAGCTTCCAGTGGGATTGCAAAAGTGGTGTACAGGTAATGGTAATAATAAGAGAGGTATTTTTTTTAATGTTTATTTATTTTTGAGGGGGGGCGGTGGGCAGAGAGAGAGGGAGACACAGAATCTGAAGCAGGCTCCAGGCTCTGAACTGTCAGCATAGAACCCGACGCAGGGCTCAAACTCACCGTGAAATCATAACCTGAGCTGAAGTCGGACACTTAACCAACTGAGCCACCCAGGCACCCTGAGAGTTTGTTTTGATGACAGTTTAATTCTGTATTTCAAATCAAAACTTCCCATTGGTCAAACATTGCCAGGGAAATCCTTGGGAGTGCAAAGGAACATAGCTAATTTATTTTATTTTATTTTTAATGTTTATTTAATTTTGAGAGAGAGAGAAAGACAGAGTGCAAGCAGGGGAGGATCACAGAGAGAGAGGGAAACATAGAATCCGAAACAGGCTCCAGGGTCTGAGCTGTGAGCACAGAGCCCAACATGGGACTCGTATTCATGAGCCTTCGAGCTGTAAGATCATGACCTGAGACGAAGTCGGCTGCTTAACCAACTGAATCACCCAGGAGCCTTTTTCTTTTTCTTTAAAAAAATTTTTTTCTTTTCTTTTCTTTTCTTTTTTTAGGAATAGAGTTAATTTACTCAGTACATGCTATGCTGGATACTGTGCTATGTATTTTGGACAAAGCCACCCAATTGTTACCCACAGGTTATGGGTGAAGGAACTGAGGTTCACAAGGTTAAGTCCCTTTGCTTAAAATCATACAACTGGGATATGATGAAGCTAGGATTCAAATCTAGGTCTCTTACTACTAAATCCATGCGTGTTCCACCCTACTGAAGAGCTTACCTAATACAGGGTTTGTAAAGGATTTCCAGTTGCCGGGAATGCAACACAATCCAAGACGTGCCACTGCCATCAAAACCACTGTCCTATTGTGGGAAGAACCCGAGTCAGGGGCTCCTGGTGCTCTAGGAAATACTATGGAAACTAAGAGATGTGTGTGAGGAGGGGGCTAAGGTAAAGGAGAAGGTAAATGTGTGAAAGATGTTCCTCTGTCACCAGTTTTATGTTCAGCTGTGGACTCTGAACTAGGGAAGGTCTGTGTTCCCAAAGTTACAGCTCGGTAGTAATGTTGGTCTCTCACCTCACCTGCTTGTTCACAGCTACTTTGGCGAGAGTGCCAGTGCTGTTTCTGTGGAGTCTGGGTGGTGTCATTCACCTGTGGATTCAGAACCAATGTCTGCTCTGACCATCTTAGATCAGGGACCAGCCGTCTGGTTCAGTCTCACTTAACTATTAAGGTATCTTTTCTGTTCAAGAATGTCACTGTGTTTTTTTGTCATCCAGGCTTGAACGAAGCCAGTTCAGTACATCCCATCAGCCCATCAGCTCTTACAACTTTAAATACCAGGAGAAATACATAGTAATCCTGCTTCCTTTCCCTGAGAAAGCTCTGCGCTCTATGCAAATTGCACACCCCATTTCCGGACACCTTCACACTTACTTCTCAATGGTGTGAGGAAAAGGGGACTTGCCCTTAGCTGCTAAATCCTGGAGCCTAGTCTCTAAGTCACTCAAAAATGACCTCTGTTTAATCTCAGAACTAGAGTAACCAAATGCATGCTCCTTTCTAAACAAGATGGCAATATTGTCTGGGCCTAGGTGTTTCTCAAGTTCAGCCCTTATCTTGTATTTCCTAACTTGCCCATCCTGTTACCATCCATGAACCAAAACCAACTGGAGTACAGTAAGGCACTAGTAGGACCTAAAGAACAAAATACAGACAACCAGAAGCTGAAAGAGGGGGTTCATGAAGAGGGATGGGAGTGAAGGAGTGAATTTCCATTACAGAAGAGTTGATTTAAGGCAGATTTTCCTTGTGACAGGGACAGATAGACTAGTTGAAGCTAAGGAAGCTTAAGCTTCAGGGCCCTCAATTGAATGAGACCCTTCCAAGGCCCTGGGAGAGAGTATAAATTTTTATGTGTAATTTAAGACTCTTTTTCTTAAAGGGATTCTCCAATTGTATGAAATTTAGGCTCCACAAAACTTGAATCCATTACAGCCCTTTAAAAATGGTTCTTATTGGGGCGCCTGGGTGGCTCAGTCGGTTGAGCATCCGACTTTGGCTCAGGTCATGATCTCGCAGTTAGTGAGTTCAAGCCCCGCGTGGGGCTATGTGCTGATGGCTCCAGAGCCTGGATCCCACTTTGGATTCTGTGTCTCCTTCTCTCTGCCCCTTCTTCCGCTCATGTTCTGTCTCTCTCTGTCTCTCAAAAATGAATAAACATTAAAAAAATAAAAAAAAATTTTTTTAATGTTTATTTATTTTTGACAGAGAGACAGAGCATGAGTGGGGGAGGGGCAGAAAGAGAGAGGGAGACACAGAATCTGAAGTGGGCTCCAGGCTCTGAGCCGTCAGCACAGAGCCAGACGCAGGGCTCAAACCCACATACTGCGAGATCATGACCTGAGCCGAAGTCGGACGCTCAACTGACTGAGCCACCCAGGTGCCCCCCCACCCCCGCCCCAATTTTTTTAAAATGGTTCTTATTAACACAGAGGCCAATCCTAGCTAGGCCAGTCAAGAATTGAGACCGAATTGGTGATTGGAAACCCTTGGATGAAGAAACTGCTTAGTGGAAAGAGGCAAGCAGTAACTTCTGGCATCCCACTTTTGTTTGGGCTAAGGATGTTAAATAATGTCCATCTCAATTACAGTCATTGTAGTGGCTGTGTTGAGAAGGATTCTGAAGTCAAATCCAGGTTGATGAGATTCAAGAATTAGTGATGGCTACCATGGATACCCATCCAGTATGAGCCCTGATTTGGGTTTGGACTCCATGTATCTCGCCCAACTGGGAAGCAGCAGTATAACAAATGTGGGTAGAAAACATAAAGAGCAAAGGGATGGCTTTTTCTTTGGTAAATTTTTTTTTAGAAAATAGAAAACAATTCTTTTTTTTATCTCACTTCAAAAATTATGCAGCATGTTGGGACATGTGGCAAAGAAAGAACCTGGCTAATGAACTGTCCTGGCTATACTGAACCTGGCTAATGGCTATCCCCTGAATGCAGAGCTGGATGCTGAACAGACAGTGAGCTAGACTCCAGAGCCTCTCAGTGCTTTCTGTCTCTGCCAAGGGCTTGATGGATCACACAAAGATCTAGTGGTCATTCTCTACATGGGTAGTGAATAGTCAAATGTTGTATTCTTAGCACATTCTCGGTGTTCAAGGATCAAAACTCGTGGCTCATTAAATAGTTAACAGATTTATAATGTGTGCTTTTCCTAAGTAGTGTGTGTTATGGACTGAATTGTATCCCCCCCAAAACTGATTCCGTACCTCAGACTGTGACTATATTTGGTGATATGGTCTTTAAAGAGGTAATTACAGGGGCGTCTGGGTGGCTCACTCGGTTGAGGGACTGACTTTGGCTCAGTTCATGATCTCACAGCTCGTGAGTTCAAGCCCCACGTCAGGCTCTGTGTTGACAGCTCAGAGCCTGGAGCCTGCTTTGGATTCTGTGTCTTCCTCTCTCTCTGCCCCTAACCCACTCACATTCTGTCTGTGTCTGTCTCAAAAATAAATAAACATTAAAAAAATTTTTAAAAAAAATAAAAAAAAAATAAAATAAAATAAAGAGGTAATTACATTACAATGAGGTCATTAGGGTGAGCCCCAATCCCATATGACTTGTGTCCGTATAAGAAGAGGAGATTAAGACATGGGCATACATAGAGGGAAAATGCCATGTGAACATGAAGATGGCTTTCTCCAAACCAAAAAGAGAGGCCTCAGAAGAAACTAAACCTGCTGACACCTTAATCTTATATTTCTAGCTTCCTGAACTGTCAGAAGTAAATTTTCTGTTGTTTCAACTACCCAGTGTGTGGTACTTTGCTATGGTGGCCCTAGGAAATGAATATAGTGGGTATGCAATATTCCTTTAGAATTTTGTTCTTATCCGTATGCTGTAGCATTTCACATATTTTCTGGTTTCTGTTTTATTCATAGTTATTGAAACGTTTTCTCCTCGTTTTTCCATTTTTTTCCTTTTTACCATGCATGCTCTTGGCAGAACATTTAATAGTGGTGATTTTTGCCACAAGCCAGTCTGACTTGATGATATTTCTATTTAAACTGCCAGAAAGATTTATTGGAAAGCTGGTAAGAAAGGAGGACAACTCAAATTAATTTCACTGAAATGTACTGGAGGATGTAAATAACTCATGGCTTGAAAATCTGGTTAATAGTCCTGTCGGTCCAGAAAAATGCTGCTGGAGAGAGAATAGCAGGGAAGGCTATAAAAGTACAGGCTTATCATGGAAGAGGGTGTTTTGATCTATATTTTGAATAACATGGTTGAGGTCAGTAATATGTTTATTTCAGAAGTAAGATGATGAATTTCAGTAATTATTTGGTGTGTATTCGTATCAGCCATAGAGTCATCAGATGATGTGCACTGTAGGCCTCAAAGGCTGGAATCACAGGAAACCACATCTTGATTAGCCATAACTCATTAACCAGAGTTCATCTCCAATCTTTTCTTAGGAGAAAAAAGTATGCTAACAAAACACAATAAGGTAAGGCATGTGAGAAAGTAATCAACATTCTAAAGTATAACCTGGGATTCAGTATAAATTCAGGCCAGTCTCATGGGTCATTTACATCTCTATCCAAATGTCCACTTAATATGAATTATTGGCAAGAATTAAGATACTGAACTAATGCAAATCTCCAGTTGCCAAAACATAATTTAATTTTGTTCACCATATAGCGTCTAGTAAAAAAAAGTGATCTGATTATATTAAGGAAGTATCTTCCATAGCAAGAGTAGAATCAAATGAGAATTCTTACTTGTCATCTAAGTAGAAATTCCAGTGAATAAACCTCAGCCCTTAAAAACGGAGGGATTGCTGTGGTTCGAGTTTCACTGGCAATAGCTCTTCATATCAGTCACCACATGTAAACATTGACTACTGGCTTCTAAAACTTTCTGATACTTTTGTTAAAGATAGTGAATATTTTTAAAAAATTCATATGACTGTCAATCCCTGACACCCACTCCAGAAACTGCTGGATGGGCAGCCATCTGTAGGGGGTATTTTTACCACGGATGCCATAACCTCCTGGTCTGTGCCTCCATCCTTTCTTGCCTGAACCCCTGCAGTAGCTTCTGATAGAGGCTACTGGTTTCTCCCCCTTGATCCTCTATAGTCTGTGCTCAACACAACAGTGAGCCTGAGAATTTAAAATACCTCTGTCATTTCATGCTTCTCTCTAGTTCAAACCTCTCATGACTTCCTGTCTGTCTCAGAATGAAAAACAAAACACTAACAATGGCTTTCAAGGTCAGCCTGATCTGCCTGTACCTCTGCCTCTTCAACTCATCTCCCTACTCTGGCTGTGCTGGCCTTTGCTATTTCTTAATCCTGCCAAGCCTGTTCCCTCTGTCTCCTCTTTCTGCAGGGAAAGGCTCCTTCCCTCACACCTTTTGGGTTTTGGTTCAAATGTCATTGTCTCACTGAGACTTTTCTTTCTTTGAAAGAGCCGTCCCTCTTCAGCAGCTCTCCCCTCTCCCTTTCCCTGATTTGTTTTTCTTTATCACCCTCATCACCATTTGACATAGTCTCTACTTACTCGTTTTATTATCTCTCTTCCTTCACTAGGATGTAAATTCCACAATGACAGAGATTTTGGTCTGTTTTGTTCACTGTCTAGAATCCTGTCTGGCCCATCAAAGAGCCTGTAAATATTAGTGTAATGAATGAATGGTTGATGGAGACTGTTTCCAGCACCTTATTTACCTGTTTGCAAAAGGGCCGGCAAGAGAACTCAGAAAGAAGTTAATGAAATTCTAACATTGGGTTAGGGCTCAGAAAGCAGAATGGAACACAGGGAAATAGCCAAGCATTCTAATGCCATCTTGCTTTCTGTGGGATTTGACAATAACATTCAAAAGCCAAAGGAGATAGACTGATACTTCCATAGTAATGTCTTTCTATATATTTATACCATAAAATAAACAGCTAGGCAATATCAAGGTAATGTTGGTTCTTTCTTCATTTTCATTTTTTGTTTGTTTGCCTAATCATATATGCTATAAAAATTAATGACACTCTATTTAGAGATAGGACATTTTCCAGACTTTTGACAAGTAAAAGTCCATGGATGCCTTTTTTGTTGTTGCCGTTGAATAGATTTTTAAATGAAGACGTTTAATTACTTGAGTTTTGTCATTACAATCATCTGCTGATTACAGCTGTTCCTAGGAAGTAGATTAGAATACACTTTTTTTACATTCTCCTCAAATCAAAACCTGCCATAAAAATAGCCATTACTATTGGGGCGCCTGGGTGGCGCAGTCGGTTAAGCATCCGACTTCAGCCAGGTCACGATCTCGCGGTCCGTGAGTTCGAGCCCCGCGTCAGGCTCTGGGCTGATGGCTCGGAGCCTGGAGCCTGTTTCCGATTCTGTGTCTCCCTCGCTCTCTGCCCCTCCCCCGTTCATGCTCTGTCTCTCTCTGTCCCAAAAATAAATTAAAAACGTTGAAAAAAAAAATAGCCATTACTAATTTGAAGACGATGATTTCAGCATTTCACTATTTTGACTCCCAATTATTTAGAGTTTCACCCAAAAGCGCTTGCTTGTTTGTTCATTGGCAAAGATAAGTTGGTTCATTTAACCAGTGTAAAATGGTGGGGTAGAATTTACATATGTTCTCAAAAGAATAGCCTATTTTTTTGGTGAGGATGACTTTCATAATTTTTGTTTGTTTCCAAAATATATGTTTCTTCTTCAGATAGTGATATAGGATACCTGAGTTTCCTCACAGTGTATATTCTTGTTTTCTCCCTCCCTCTATAGCTGTAATATCTTTCAAAAACCTGATTAGGGTAAGTAATATTTAAAGAAATATGAGAGAAGGGAAGGAGAAGGCAGTGAGTATTTGTGCATTAATATTTTTTTTCCCCTAACACAGAGCACAATTTCTTATAAGTTGTGTTTCCCTTTTTGCTTTGGCTGCTAGGAAGCTCCAAGCCATATTTATTAATAATTATAGTAATTAAATTAGCACTTGAGGCTAGCATATTTGCTTCTTTCAGGTATGCATGGCTTTGCTTTTTCCATTTCCATTTTCGTTATGGTGTACTGACATTATGTATGTCTATGGTAAACACCTTCGTATCCTTCTATAAAAGATATGGATTACAAAAATATTAGAAACTTAATTAACCCTAATGGCTTCTTTATCCCTTTTCTCCTTTTACCTATCCCAATTCCAGCAGCTTGATAGAATATGACATAATGAAAAATACCAAAATTGCTTTGTTTGGAGTACATTATGATGTAAGCCCATGTAATTAACAGTACTGATAATATTTAAAGGGCTTTTATTAACTAGATTATTGTATTGAATTACTGAATCATGAAGGCAATTGAAGCAACCAAATTTAAGTTTTTTTTCAGTCTGGAGGGAATTACTAAAACATATAAATAAAACGATATCAGCAAATTGCAGTGTGACTATAATACCGTGTTCTCATGTTCATGAATCAGAAAATCAAATCCTGGAATGTGAACTCCATGAGCTTGTTAAAGGAGCTTGTCTGTTTTGCTCACTATATCCCCAGTGTTTGAAATATATTGTAGGCTCAATGAATATTTGTTGAGGACTATTGATAAATGTAATTTTCTATAGATGATGTGTATATAAATTGTACATATGGGATTAAGCCTTGTTCAGTTGTATTTCTAAATGGGACATGGACTGAGTGGTGAGGGGAGGGAGGAAATAATGGAGAAGTTTCTCTCTAGACCCCACATAGTTACCACATTTGGTGCTCTCGTTCTTTTGATAGCTCTGGATTTCCATTTGGTACTGTTTTTCTTCTGCCTGAGGGATTTTTCCCTTAACATTTCTTGTAGGACAGGTTTGCTACTAATAAATTCTTTCAGCATTTGTATGCCTGAAAATGTCTTTATTTTGACTTTATTTTCAAAAGCTATTTTTACTAAGTATGGAATTCTAGGTTTACATTTTTTTCTTTTTGTACTTTAAAACTGTTGCTCCATTGTCTCGACGTTGTTGTTTGCAATGAGAAGTCCCTGTACGCCATGTGTCTTTCCACTGGCTTCTTTTTAAGATGTTCTCTTTATCGTTGGTTTTAAGCAGTTTGGTAGCAACACGGCTTGCTGCAGTCATATTCGTGCTCTTCATAGTTGGAGTTTGTGAGGCTTCTTGGCTCTGTAGTTTAGTAGTCATCATATTTGGAAAATCTCAGCTATTATTTTTTCAAATTATTTTCCAGTCCCTCACCTTCCCTTTGACACACTATTTACGTAGATATTAAGCTATTTGAAGTCCTCTCATGGCTCACTGATTGCTCATTTTTCTCCGTCTTTTTCTTCTGAATTTCATTTTTGATAATTTCTACTGCTGTGTTTTCAACTTCACTAATTGTTACTGCTGCATTTAATTTTCTATTAAACACTTCCCAGTGTATTTTTCATCTCAGACATTATATTTTTATATCCCTAGAAGTTTCACCGGAGTCTTTCTATCTTCCAAGTGTCTGTGAAACTTTAATCATACCAGTCTCCTCTAACATCTTGAACAAGTGATACACAATTTTAATAACTGTTCTAACATCTTTTTCAAATTCAAATTCTATGATCCACGTCATTTCTTGGCTTTGATTGATTGATTTTTCTCAATATGGGCCTTATTTCCTGGTTATTTGCATGCTTGGTGTAATGGGTTGATTGTGTCCCCCTAAAAACTCCTATATCGAAGTCTTAACTCGCAGCACCTCAGAATGAACCTTATTTGGAGACAGGGTTAATGCAGAGTTAATCAAATTAAAATGAGTTCATTAGGGCGGGCCTAATCCAATATGACTGTGTCCTTATGAAACAGGGAAACTTAGAGACACACACACACACACTCACAGAGTCAGTGACACAGAGCCATCTATAAGCCAGGGAAGAGGGCCTGGAACGTGTCCCTGCCCCCCTGCCTTCCCATCTGTCTACTCCCTGTCAACATCTTGATCTCAGACTTCTACTCTCCAGAACTGTGAGTCAGTCAGTTTCTGTGAGGTCACCCAGTTTGTGGTATTTTGTTACAGCAGCCCTAGCAAACTTAATTACTTGGCAAATTTTGATTGGAAGCAGAAATATTGAATTTTACCTTGTTGGGAACTGAATATTTTGTATTTCTAGAGGTATTCTTGATATTGGTGCTGGGATCCAATTAAGTTACTTGGAAGCTGTTTTATCCTTTCAGTCTTGCCTGTAAGTATTGCTTGGTGTAAGCAGAGCAGTATTTTCTCTAGGGCAGGTTTTGTCCCATTACACAGGCCAAGCTCTTCTGGGTATCTAACCAGTCTGATGCCTCTTGAATTATTAGTGTTTCCACTTCAGGGACTATTGCTAGCTTTTTGTGAGCTTTGAAAATTGTTTTCTCTAATCCTTTTGAGTGGTTGTTTCTCAGACAGTGGATACTCTCTTCACATCATTACTTAGCTGAAGACTCGGGTAGGGGGTTGCTCTGCAGATTTCCAGAGCTCTCTGTGCTCTGGTATTTTTTCCTCGAAAATTCTAGCTTTTTTAGGCTTCCTGGACTCCCAGCTCCAGCTCCTTAGCTCAGGGAAACTGCCAGTCCCAGCTGGAAAGTTTTGGCTTTCCTCCATGCATCTTGTACATCCACCCATCAGGCTAACCTAGGCATGTTCTCATGGTTATGGCAAAGGGGCACGACTGGAAAGAGCAAGTTCATTGGTCAAAGAAAGTTACATGGGTGAACCCAGGACTATTTCTGTGATTAATTTCCACAACCAGCTTTATGATCCTTGTTACATATTATGAACTTATTCTTTAGAAAGAATATACAGTATTACCAGCAATATATATGTATACCTTTTTTTTACATTATCTGGCCAGCTTTAGGTTTTACATTTTTTATTTATATTTTCAGTGCTTGGTTTTATACTTGGTTTTTCTTTTTTATTTTTTTAATGTCTATTTACATTAAATAGAGAGAGTGGGAGGGTGGGGGAAAGGGCAGAGAGAGAATCCCAAGCAGGTTCTGTGATGTCACTGTAGAGCCCGACGTGGGGCTTGATCTCATGAACTTGAAACCAAGAGTTGGATGCTTGACCATCTGAGCTACCCAGGTGCCCGGTTTTTCCTCTTGAGGAAATTGGTTCCAAGCTATTTTGTAACATATTATTCTTTTCTGACTCTTGTTTCTGAGTATATATAGTATAATTTCTTCATTGATTTTTCTTGCAAATAATCATCTAAAGTCCAGAAATACTAATTACAGTATATATTTTTCTCTCTCAATGAAATTATATTAATGGTTTAGGATATCTAACCAGTACTAACCTTTATTTTAATGAGATATTTCCCAAAGTCAGTTTACTTAGAAATAAGTGTGAATGAGAAACAAAATGGAGGTTAGAATTGGACTTAGAAGCAAACACATTTAGAACTGCAAAGGGGTAGAGATTATCTGGTACAGTGTGCTCTTTAGAGATATGTGCAAATAGGAAAACTGGGGCATAGAGCAAGTTAGTTAATTGTCCAAAGTGAAAAGCCCACCAGTGATGCAGAGTCTGGTACATAATAGGAATTTAAAAAGCATTTTTTTTAATGAATAAATAAACACAGGACTGGAATTTAGGTCTCCTGACTGTGTGTGCCACTCTCAAATGTATCATTATAGAAGTGTATTTCTAGGATTGAAAACAACCTAAACTGGGGCACCTGGATGGCTCAGTCAGTTAAGCGTCCGACTTCGGCTTGGGTCATGATCTCACTGTTTGTGAGTTCGAGCCCTGCATGGGGCTCTGTGCTGACATCTCAGAACCTGGAGCCTGCTTCAAATTCTGTGTGTGTGTGTGTGTGTGTGTGTGTGTGTGTGTGTGTCTGCCCCTCTTCCACTCACACTCTATGTCTCTCTCTCTCTCTGTCTCAAAAATAAATAAAAATTTAAAAAAAAGAAAAAAGAAAATAACCTATAGGACAGAAACAAGCAAATTAAATTAATTTAAGAAAACACAAACTTTTGGAGTCTTAAAAAAATCTTCAGTAAGATGGCTTCCTGTAAACATACAAGTAGAAGAGACCATACCATTCTCCAGAGGTGTGGAGACCAGGGGGTGAAGATGTGAGGGAGGGAGAAGATCACTCCCTAATGTTAGCAAGGGTGATACAGCTTCCCAAGGCCTTAGAGACTTAACTGGTTTTTGGGGAAAAGACAGTGGTGCAACTCGGGCCTCATGAATTCATCTATGTGAATAATAAATAGATTGAATGCAAAGAAAGTATATCCATTCCCAGTGTGATGTAATTATCACTAACATGGAAAATGGTCTATTTTAAACGTTGCAGTGCTTTTTAAACCTAGGACACATGCTCATAAGGAATGTCTAGTAAAGCCTAGGATATAGGCTCACCAGGAATGCCTCATGAAGCTTTTTGTAAATTATCTCTTTATCAAGTTAAGTCTTAGAATTTTTTTACTAAATGACTTATCTGGTATGAGTTACAAGCCTGAGGTCTTGGTGGTATTTCAACACAAAGTGATGAGAAAGACATTCCTCAGTTAACTACTGGCTTCCCGTAGGTTGAAAAAGGTCATCGCTTGACCCAGCTGTCAGACTCCTGGGGACATGGTGAGATGGGGTGAGGGACTGGGCACGGTGGTGGTGGTTATGCAGAAATGAACGGCCCAGCTCCCCAGGAGCCGGACTAAATCTCCCGCAGCCTTATTTAGGAAGGACTTTACGGCTGACTGACTTGCAAAATCTGTTTTCCGTGGTCTGTTGGTGCTAATCATTAACAGGTGTTGCTGGGCAGCTGGCCTGACAAGAGTATTGCAGACAGAAGCAAGACACAGTGGTCCTGGGAATTTGGCAACTGCAGAGATAAGAGGGGGAGAAACTCCTTTATAGATGTGATGTACATTCTTTAGTTCACAACGATTAAGGTTGACAGGATGTATAAAGTTTATAAAGTCACGAAGAGGTAAACACAATGGCGAGCTGTCCAAGGGAAGGGGCTCCTTGGTTTTGTGCCCACCTGAAGACGTTGCATTTTTATTTCCTCTTCCCGGAATGTGCATGCTTGCTTCAGCTCTCCACTAAATGTTGCCTCCTCAGAGAGGCCTTCTTTGATAACTCCATCTAAATTAATTTCCTCTGTACTCACTTCACTCTCTCTCACACATCATCCTGTGTGATCATCATCATCTGTAGACAGGTGTTTGCTTAATTGCCTGTGTCCCACGCTGGCAGTAAGCACCTTGAGAGGAGAAATACTGTCTACCTTGCTCACCGGGTTTCCAGAGGTCAGTAATTGTTTGGCGAATGATTAGAGTAAACGTGGCTTCTTCAGTGAGTCACAGAATCGTGGCAGAAGTACCGGGTACATCTTGACACTGAAAGTTAGTCTTCATGTTCATTAAAGATATTCTAAAAAACCTATAGAACTTTCTACCCACAAGGGCATGACCTGTTTGTGAGTGATCTATTAAAGTTTAGTAAAAGGCAGGAAGGACTGTGTTTTGCAGCTGCAGATGTCTTTTACAAAATAACTTTTTGTTTTTTCCTCTCAGAAAGAGAGTACTGTACAGAGTTGTTTGCAGTCTGAATCAGAATAATGTTTTGTTTTGTTTTCTGTATCATATCTTTATTGGTGACCTCAGAGAGAGGGCATTCTCTCAGCTAGAGATTTGATAAGGTAGGGAGATTTACATCCAGGAATCGACTCAATTGTGGTGACACCTTGGGGCTCTGATCAAGCAACATTTATTTGACATCAGAAAGCATAAAGAAGAATAAGGAGGCAGAAGAGGAAGCAGAGGAGGGGAGGGAGAAGGAGGAGAAGGAGAGGGAGAGGAAGGAACCAGGCAGTGGTTTCAAAAGGATTTATTTCACCTGAACACACACCTTATAAGAGACCAATAGATGCCATGTGGCCTGAGGTTTCAGTTTGAGCAAGGAATTGAGGAAGCCAAGAGTATAGGAACTGAACAGGGAAGAGTCAAGTGTTCACCACAGAAAAGGGTGTTAGGGAAGAGAGTTCAGAAGAAGGCAGAATAGGACTAGCCTTCTTGCTTGTGAAGCCTGAGGAGGCTGGTAGAGGAGGCTGACGAAAGGTCTGTTTCAGACTATGGAAATGCAGCCTTGGGTTTGGGGTCTTCAGAAGCCTTTGCACATGAGGTTCTCATGGACCCAGAAAAGCCACAGGGACCTGAGTCCCGGGGAGCGGGATTGTAGAATGCCTAGTTGGCAATACGCAGTGGTTTATTAGAGCTTACCTAAAGTGCTTTTCTTCTCAAGCAACTGAGTGCTTCCTTGTTTGAGGGACCATGTTGGAACTTGAGACTCAGGAGTCAGCAGCCCTGAGCCATGAGATCAGATAGGCATCGAACACTTGGAAGCAGATAAAACACACCTTCTGGCAGTATGTGGATTATTTGCCTCAAAGCCAGATGAATTTATAAGCAGCTTTATAAATTACAGGGCAGGAAACTCTTCAGAAGTTTCCTAATGAGCATGGAGTGCTAAATGGAAAATACTACCACGGTAGTCATAATTGCTCTTTTAAGAGGCCTGAATGTCATCAATACTGTTTTTATTTAGCAAATTTTGTCATGGATTCATTTTATTGAATTTAAAACAGTTCAGGTGTAATGATGCCCTCAGCTTCCTAATCCTGTTTTCCCCATAAAATCTAAGTTTCTTAGTTGCAGATTTTCTTCCCCTAGAGGCTTTCAGAGACTGGAGAAGCACTGCCATGCCATTATTACAGATGGACCCTAGGTGGGTAAGCTGAGAGGTTTCTCCGCAGGCATTTCAGTCAAGTCTTAGGAAAGGAAAGAAACTAGCATTTAGTGTGTACTAACTGGGTGCTTGTTACCAAAGCACACTAGGAACTTTATACACATCTTGGTTTTCTCTCACAGGAATACTACCTATTAGGGGGGATTATTCTCATTTTACAGGAGAAATCGGAGGTCATAGATACTAAGTGACTTGATAAGGTGATATTGTCAGGGTTTGAGTCAGAGATGTTGATTTCCAGAATCCCTGTTCTTCCTTCTACACCATCTTCCTTCAAATATTACTTTAACTGATAGATACGATGAGAAGGGTGGGTGGAGATTTGTGGTGAGAGAGGAAGAAAAGGGAGACCTGGAAACAACATCTGGCATAGAAGGAACAACTTGATAAAATAAAGAAAAGTAGAAAAACTCATCCATTCACAGTTACAAGTGAGCTCTTATGTTCAAGACACTATATAAAAGTTAGTTGACTCGTGGGGCGCCTGGGGGCTCGGTCGGTTAAGCGTCAGACTTCAGCCCAGGTCGTGATCTCGCCGTTTGTGACTTTGAGCCCCGAATTGGGCTCTATGCTGACAGTTCAGAGCCTGAGCCTCCTTCGGATTCTGTGCTTCCCTCTCTCTCTCTGCCCCTCCCCTGCTCATGTTCTGTCTCTCAAAAATAAATAAATGTTACAAAAAATTAAAAGAAAAAAGTTGGTTGACTCATGAGTTACAGACTGTTAGGGGAATGTTGACTGGCTGGCTGGAGGGTAAGAATGGGAAATTGTTTGGATAACTCTGGCCTGGAAAGGTGGGTGAGAAGGAAAACTTTGAGGGCCTTGGGAGTTCAGAGAACTCTAGCTGTGTCCTAGACCGGACACATTTTGGAATTCATTTGGTCTTCTCTTGATTTTGTGATCAAAGGCAACCAGGGGACTCATGAGATTTTCTGAGATAGTTTCAGTAAGTTTGAACCTTTTACATTCAAAATGAGGTTTTTCTCGGAGAGGTAGGTGGGCTTCCTGGAAATGGTGAAGCTTGCGCTTGTCTCTCTCCCTTTTTAAAATTTTGGGTGTTATGACCAATTGATGAATCAATTACTACATTTCCTTAATGAAAAATAAGTAGTTCTAAAATGTGTTTTTCAAGCAAGCAATTAAAGAATGGTTGCCATGACCTCACTTACTTTGCTGCTAGCACTGCTGCTGTCCCTTCTAGCTGTCTAACATTTGCCAGAATGATTAATAGTCTTCGGTGCTTCTCTTGAACCCACTGTTTTCTCCTCTCACTTTTATTATAGCACTCATCACACTTTAGCAAAATTATCTGTTCTATGCGTTTATCTCCACCACTTGATTGTTAGTTCTGGATGGCAAGGGGAGTTTAATCACTTCTGCCCCAGCTCAGTGCTCGTGCATAGTAGGCATTTACTAAATGTTTGTTGAGTTAATAAAAAAATTTTAAACTCTCAGAAGCAGTGTATTGATATTAGTGAATAGTGCATGACAGCCTATGCTTCCACTATACCTAAGTCTGTTTTAAGTCCTAAATAGCAAAATATGTGCCTGGTTATATCAGGCAAATGCTCATTACTCCCTGCAGCACCTTGTCCCTGCTACATAGTCCCCAGATGTGGAAATGCATTTGTGGCTCATCACCTTCATCTGTACTTGTAGGCTGATATGATAGTATCCTTGTGACTTTTAGTGGAATTTTCCATTTAATGAAGAGACACCTATGAGCCTTGGAGAGGATGTTTTCACTACTGGGCATCTCACACAGGGAACTGGAGCCTGTTTTGTACTATATGTATCCACAACTTTGTAAACCAATGAACTGAATACATGTGCAGAGTCCTCTGATGTTGTCTCTAGGAAAAATAGTCTGCCTCAAAGTTCAAACTTGATTTTGGGGGGGGGGGGGTTGGGGGGAGGGTTGTTTTCTTTTTGGTTTCAAAAATCTTATTTAAGGGAGTCAGCTAGATGTAGCTTTTTATTATGACTAGAAATTTTGCTTCCAAGTTCTGGCCACCAATCTTCTGGAAATTTACTGCTACGGGCCTCAAGTATGTTTCTCTTTTCGAGTGGTAATTGAAGAGACTCCTTCTTTTCTCTGTGGAAATTTCAGAGGTCCTGGAGATTTGGGTGTCAGCAGCATCTCGGCAAAGAAAATGAATATCTGACCCAAAGCCTCAATGATTCTTTTTTTTTTTTTTAACGTTTTATTTATTATAATTTTTTTATTTAAAAAAAATTTTTTTAACGTTTATTTTATTTTTGAGACAGAGAGAGACAGAGCATGAACGGGGGAGGGGCAGAGAGAGGGAGACACAGAATCGGAAGCAGGCTCCAGGCTCTGAGCCATCAGCCCAGAGCCCGACGCGGGGCTTGAACTCACGGACTGCTAGATCGTGACCTGAGCTGAAGTCGGACCCTTAACCGACTGAGCCACCCAGGTGCCCCCGTTTTATTTTTTTTTATTTTTGAGACAGAGAGAGACAGATCGTGAATAGGGGAGGGGCAGAGAGAGAGACACACACAGAATCTGAAACAGGCTCCAGGCTCTGAGCTGTCAGCACAGAGCCCGACGCGGGGCTCAAACTCACGGACAGCGAGATCATGACCTGAGCCGAAGTCGGACGCTTAACCGACTGAGCCACCCAGGCGCCCCAAAGCCTCGATGATTCTTGATGTAAAAATGGTTTTGATATCATATGGACCTGACTATATGAACCCCTAAGTCCAAATGGATCATGTTTATAGAACAGAAACACCTGGGTAATTTCTCATAAGAGTAGGTATCTACATAGATCCACTGGAAGTGATACCGACAAAATCTAGCATTTTCCATTTCTCCCTTGAAGAGTCAGGAACCTCGATGACTGGGTAGTTTGGGTGGTAATTTTGTTCTTTTTTTGCTTACTTAAACCATGTAACTAAATAATAATCAGCAAGCATTTGCTCTGGTAAAGTACTGTGCTAGAAAGATAGATACAGATAACTGGATGCTCTTCTTAAGCAATTACTTACAATCTAGTTGAGAAGGGACATTTGAAACAGTATAGATATCACAAGCATTGTCAAAGGACACATGAAATAACTATTTGAAAGATGAAAGGAGCCGATATAAATGTCAGATTTTAAGGCAAGACATGATGAATGGCCAAGTTGTGCCTTGAAGGAAGTATAGGACAAAGGGCAAGATGGGAAGGATATTCCCATGTGGCCTCTGGTGAGGAGACAGAAAAGCACCATGCGACTGCTTAGTAAAGTGGTCAGTTTGCCTGATGTGTATAAAGCAGGAGTCCTATCCAGAAAGATGTCCTCTGAATTTTAATCCATGAGCTCAGGGCCTTCCCACACATAGTTACTTCTACTTTTGAACCATGTCCTTACCTATTCCCTACCTTTCCACCTGGCTAACCCTTGCTCTCGTTCATAGTCCATCTTAGACCTTCCTTTCTCTTGCCAGTAGTCTTCCAACCACTTACATTAAGTGGTTTTCTTGAACATATAACCAACATGAACTTCCTTTAAATTTCAAATGTCCTTTCTCTTCAACTGGATTGTTAAGTTCTAATGTTAGGCCATGTGTCCCCAGATCCCCAAATATATGTCTCTTTGTATTGGAATTGGCTGTTTACTCATTTCTATTCCTGCAAAGGCTCTAAGCAGCCTGAAGATGGGATCAAGTATTTTCTTGACTTTTTTTGGCTCTAGACTAAGCATAGTGTCTGACACCTGAGCTCAGTAACTGGTTGTTCAGTAAATTAAGCAGTGAATGAATAGCTGAACAGACTCAGTGGACTGAAGGTGTAAATAATCAGAGTGAAGGTATAAGTATCACCAGTATAAAGAAAATGGGGTGCCTTTGCTTCTCTGGAAACTTTGGTGAAAATTTTGGGGACCGGTGATTAGGGAAATGTGGGATGGAAGAACGAGAGAAGAGAAATGATCAGAGGCTAAGAATGTGAGGAAAAGGAAAGAGGAAGGATATTACATCACACCTAGTGTCTAGTCACTTACCATCTAAATAGTTTCATTGTGATGACAACTGATTTTATGTCAGTCATCTCCCCAGCATCAGTTATTTGGATGCTGATTTTAGATTAAATTGTATTTAATGTATTCACTGGTTAACTCATTTAATGAATATTTGAGGATCTCTTCTATGCAAAGTTCATAAAAGCTTTAGTAACTGCATATGTCTTGTGAAATGCAGTAGAAAACAAAGTTTTTTTTTTTTCTAGCTGGGCATAACGATTTAGATGGGAACTCCTAGCTGTTGTGAATAGTGTAGTGATGGTAATATGAGTAAGGCCCTTTAAAGTCTTTTATACTAGATTACAGGGTGATTTTTTTTTAAGTTTATTTATTTTGAGAGAGAGAGAGAGAGAGCAAGAGAAAAGCAGAGAGAGAGAGAGAGAGAGGGAGAGAGAGAGAGAATCCCAAGCAGGCTCTTCACTGTCAGCACAGAGCCCAATGCCGGGCTTGAACTCATGAACCTCAAGATCATGACCTGAGCTGAAATCAAGAGTTGGATGCTTAACTGACTGAGCTACCCAGATGCCCCTAGGTTAAGGGTGATTAAAAAAAACAAAAGTCTTGGTCAGATTCTCCCTTATCCCCACCTCCTTTACTTATTACCAGGAAATAAATGGCTGAGAATTCAAAGTACCAAGTATTGCTTTCACATTGTGCTAATCTCTAACAATTTTTAAGCAGGAAGAGGAAACCGCAAGATGGATAAAGGAACTCCCCCCCCCCCCACTCTTGTCATTTTCCAGTTCTATATTAGAGACAAGCAAAGAGTTTTACTCTTCCAGTTAAGTCATTTCAGGTGCTTCCCTTAGCATTAAATGATGCACAGTGAGTGTGTGGGGGCTGCCGCAGAAGCCCGCTGTGGTCTGAGTCTGTGTTACAGATGAAGCGGAACACACACACCCTAACAAATGACTAGAATGATGTCAGAGTTTGCTGTTCCCTATGTTCACTGCTACACCTCAGTAACTGACGCTACTTGATATAATAGTAACGGATGTTATTCTAGTAACACTGGTATTATTTAGGACTTAGGAAGTCGCTAGAAAATCCAGCTAGTGACTACTGGATTGTCGTCAGTGTTTCAAATTGTCAGACAAATCAAGTTGGCGTAACTCAAAATGGTGGGTTACCTGTTAAGTACGAGTAACTGATGGAAGGATATCTTGAGAGAGATGTTTAAAGTGATTCACACATGCTTCACATACTTCCCATGGTCGCTCCTGATCTGGCCCTGGAGCACTCCCTCTCATTCTCTTCTGGCAAATTCTGCTGTCATCAGGTGTCAGATAAACAACTTCTGCTGAGACATCTTCCCTGACTGTCGTGTATATATGTCCACTGCTTCTTCTGCTTACAGCTATTGTAATTCTAATTGTATTGAATTTTTCCCTCCAGACTTCCCTCCTTCCCTCCCTTCCTCCTTGCTTCCTTCCTTCCTTCCTTTCCTTCTCCTAGCTCCATTTTTCATAAGTCAAAAAAGCTTAGATATACTATGTCTCTAGGTAGAATATGAACATACATTAATCTAGTTTTCTTCTTTTCACTATTTTTGGAACTAACCATCTAATGGCCAAGTGAAATGGCCTCTTTTTATATTCTCATCCTGTCTGACCACTTGGTGGGAGTCCTGGTTTCAAGTTGACCTTCCTATCTAATCTGCTTTCCCGGTTCTTTGATTAATTCTGACAACACTTTTTTGTTTATTTGTTTCCTACATTGCCCCTCTTCTTCTACCCACCCTTCAAATGGCTCTATCAGCTAAGATTGTTTTTGGCCATACATACAGAAAACCTTATAATAGTGCTTAATAGATTGGAATTTATTCACATCAGTGACAATAAGTGCTAGCACAGTTCTTTTGCACCTAGCAAGAACTGCCTTGATTTGTTACTCCCCCCAATATAATGTAGGTAAAGAAACACCCATAAAATATAAACATGCAAGTTATTGAATTATAAAATGAATACTTGTGTAACCATCACCCAAGTCAAGAAATAAAGTGTCAGTATTCCCCAGAGACATCCCATTACCCATTCCAATCCCTACCCCCTTTTTCCATTCCTAAGATGAACACTTTTCTAGTCTGTATGGTAATTGCTTCCTTACATTTTCTTAAGTTTCTACCACTTCTGTATTATTCTAACTATACTAACTAGAGTTGAGTATACTAACTAGAGTTGAGTTTTACCCATTTCTGACCCTTTTATGTATGGAACCATGTAGAAATGTATTTTGTGAGTTTAGTTTCTTTTGTTCAACATTTATTTGTAAAATAATTTCATCCATATTGTTATGCATGGCATTCATTTCTATACGAATTCTATTGTATGAATATGCCAAAATTTATTAATCTATTTTACTTTTGACGATCATTTTGGGTAGTTTCCAGTTTTTGGATATTATAAATGAAGCTGATAGGAATAGTCTCATCTGTCTCCTGATGTCCATGTGCATGCATTTCTGTGGATATGTACATAGGAGTGGGATTGTTGAGCTTCGTGTCTTTATTTGGAAAGAGTTCTCCCCAGTGATGTGACAGAACCAGGAGGAACACACCCACATGACCCATAGACTCACATCCCCAAACTGATTCCATCTTGGAGCAGAAGAGTGAAAGTGAGGCTGACCCATGGGGCGGGGCGGGGGGGGGGGGGGTGGTGGTCATGGTGCAGTTGTCTGGCTCATTTGGTTGTTGGGAAAAGTAGCTGATCAGAAAGTGAGGAGGGGGTCAGTTAGATGCTGGTGGAGGAATTTTTCTACCTCTTGGGGATGCAAGAAATGGATGGAGATGTTTGGGTTTGGCTGTATTTGGAGATCTCTTAGTTGTTTACCCATGACTAAATAACATCAGTGGTAATTTAGAATCAGAAATTTGGGCAGATGGTCATGGAAAACTTCTCTCAGAAGGTGACATTTGAATTTTGAATTCTGAGAAAATCTGAATTTTGAGAAACAGTCCATAATTCTCGGGAAGAACATTCCAGTGAGGGAAGGGCATGTACAAGTGAGGACACATTTGGAGATGTTAAGAAACCACAGGATTGCCTCAGGAGCTCAGTGGGCAGGAGGGAAGTGGGGCATGGTGCAAAATGGGGAAGGTAAGTTGGAGGCAGAGCCCCTTAGGGCAGATGGCTCATGGTAGGGAGTTAGTGGGCCTCAGTAGAATGGAAGGAATATTAAGTTAGATGGTAAACTGATTTGGCTCATGTTTGAAAGGGATTAGTCTGGATGGATTGTGGTCATGGCAAGAGTGGCAGCAGGGAGACCAGTGGGGTCTGTGCCTCCGGGAGAGATGACAGTGACTGATTGATGGTGGAGAGATGAAGGGACTGAATGTAGAAGAGAAGTTGACTGCGTTATTATGGCTTGAACAACCGAATGGATGGCGGTATCATGAACCAAGACTGGAAGCACAAGGGTAGGAATAACTTAGGGTAAAGGGAAGAGAAGGCAATTGTGGGAAAGAAAGTTCTCGTCTGTCCATGTCAGGTTTGAGAAACCTATTAGATATTTCAAGGAAACCTTTAGATACATGAATTCAGAACTGAGAGGAGTGTTCTTTATAGATTGTGAGCAAATCTTTATATCTCTGGGCTTCTATCACATGGCCTGGTACCTGGTAAATAGTCAATGCATAGTTGATGAATGAATTTCTTCAGCAAATATTTATGGAGGTCTTACTCCATGCCAGGCACTACTCTAGGAGCTAGGAACACAGCTATGAACAAAACACAAAAATTCCTGCTTTCCTAGAACTGAAAATGAATGCATGCATGAATGAAAAGTGTATATAGAAGTAGATATTTAATAAGGCACTTCTTATTTTTTATTCTATGTCTTAAGTCTTTGAAGATATTAATTAAAAATGGAATTCTCCAATGGGATTAATTATAAGAATAGTGTCTAGAGAGACTTCAGTATAATAACCCATTTTTCTTCTTCTTTTACTTGATTTTTGTTACAGTATTGATGTGCCCGAGACCTGTGTATCAGTTGGCAGTAAAGTTAATTGTGGTAGATGGGTGTTTACAGTTGCTTTGGAGTCGATTTCTAATTTTCTCTTGAAAAATGTTATTTACAGCCATCCTGTTTTTTTCACTAGCAGGTGTGAGATGGCTCTAGGCCACATGGAGGAGCAAAATGTCACTTCTGAGGTTTGTGATACGATTGTCTGATAGATTCCCCAGGTGGAGTGAGAGACCCTTCTCGGTGCCGTCACACTCAGTGCTCTCAAGGCTGAGAAGCCGAAGGGAAAATCTGCGTGCGTTAGTGGGGTGTGCCTGTAGTCTCTCCACTGTGCTAAAAATAGTTCCTAGAGGTTTTGTGTTCATTAATATTCTGTAAAGGTAATGAGCGTCTTCTGAGCTTTTGGGGAGTTTGTAACTTGGAATAACCTGCAGTAATTCTGTTTTGCCCAGAGAGTTACCTATTAAATGCTATAAATATTTTGTTTCAGTTTAATCCTTTTGCATTTGGATGCTTATGTATTAAATATCAATGTTAATACCCAGAACAGATGATTCAGTTTATACACTGAGTCCTACCAGTGTAAACCAGTAAGACCTACCAGCTAAAAAATGTATTTCCTGTTGACCCAGGGTTTCATTGACAACAAAAAAGGAAGGTAAGTAGCAGGTCAGTCATATTTTGTCTCATCAAGAAGGTGGATATTTCTCAGAAAGTTTGTTTTCAATTGGAATTTTCCTTTTTGATTGCCTTAATTGGGGAAAAAGACTACCTTTCTTAATGAAATACCCCCAATCTCGCCAGAATTAGGAAAGGCAAATAGTTGAAAATTTAAAAAGCCTGAACTTAGAAAGAAGGTAGTTAAAATGCTTACGTATTAAAGGATATGTTCATTAATGTAAAGTTTGTGCTTGCAAGAGACTTTATAGATAGTGACTTGGGAGAACTTAAGAGCTTTTGCGAGTGTACATTTCATGATTTAATACACTGTCTCCACTTTTCTCCCCGTGTTCAGTGGATCCCCACTTGGATATTTTGACTCCATGTACCAACTCCTCTAAATCAAGACTGAGTAGTGGCTTCAGAGACACCATAATCTGCAAAGAGGACTCTGCTAGTGCAGGGAACAGTGGGCGGGGAAAGATGAGCTGCAAAAGGCAGTTAGATTATGTAGGGTGTGGAATCCATGCTAAAGATTGTGACTCATTTTCTGTAGCTGAGGGCAAACATTTGGAGGATTTTAGAAGAGGAGGAAGAGAAACAAATTGGTCTTTTAGAAATCTGACTGGGGGTCTTGGGGAGGAGGACGGTGAATGGGCCTGAATCTGGGAGCAGAAGGCCAAAAGGATATCATTACGGGAGTTGACCGTTTTCCACTCCCATCCCAGCTTTGTGTTTAGTGTTCTCTGAACAGAGGCTTAGGTCTCTGCTTCTGGCAAATAGTTTGGCATATAAAGAAGTTACAACAGTTGACAGAAACAAAGCTGATTTGTCATCTTAATTCTTTCTTGCAGCCCTGGTCCCATTTCTTCTCAAGGTTTGTAGGAAGAAAATCTTCACTGGTACTGCCTTTCTCTATATTTGTTCCAGGATCAGTTATATTTTACTAATACAAAGTTTAGTGCCTTTTTTTTTTTTTTTTTTTTTTTTTTTTAATAATCAGCAGAATTGGGAAATCTCAGTTTGGAACATGGCCTGGCCCTTCTTCATAAACTGTTCCTCCAAGCAAACTTGACTAGCTAATTAAAATTGGCATGGAGAGGCTCTTCTGTGACACTTCCTTTTGTAGCTGAAGTGTAACAAAGGCAATGTGTTTCCAGAACTTGACTGTGTTCCCCTAGCGGGTGAAACCTGCCTTTACTTCCTGGAGCTCTTGGTGTCTTCATAGGCTTCTTGGGGATGGCCTTGAGGGGCTTGGCCTGACATCCCGGGTGTGGAGTCTTCCCTAGGGTCAGCTGGCTCTTGGGTTAGAAAAGAAATGGAATTTTTGGTGTATACAATTCTCTGTTCCTCAGTTTCCTAATCTTAAAAATAGAATACTTACTGTATTTGCCTTATGGGTTTATTTTGAGGATTAAATGAATCTATAACCTAAAGGATTGTTAGGCGGGCTGAGTAAATTAATATATAGGAAATACTTAGCACCATGTCTGGCATACAGCGAACATCATATAGATGTTTGTTATTTTTTCACAGCTCATTTTTCCATTACTCACTGGCTCCCACCCCCTACAGTTGAGCCTGCTGTTGCTGCCATGCCTTTTTCTGCATAGTTTTGCCTCATGCCAGATACCGGCCTTCTTCCTTTATTCTCTTGAAGGCATTGCCCACATAGGTAATGAGTAACATAACCCTTAATAATACTAGCTAACATCTACTGAGTGCTAACCTTGTGCCAGCAATGTTATAAGCACTTAATATCTATTAGCTGCCTTTAATTATCATGCCAGCTCTATGAGAGAAATATCATCATCATCATCTTACAGATGAAGAAACTGGGGCAAAGATAGGTTAAATAACTCGTCCAAAGTTAGTAAAGAGTGAAGCTAGGTTTCCAAGTATGGTTTACTTATCATTATTCTCTGGGCCCTTGGTTATTTAAGGAAGCATCTTTTTTTCCCCACCCCCTTCTTATGAATGATATCCTTTTATTCTCCTTTAGGAGGGAGGTCAGATTCCTTATCACCACTATCACTGCTAAAAGGGGTGGGGCACAGAAGGAGGGAGAGGGATTCTTAGTGTGTAATGATAAGCTTAAGGAAATGTCTGGAGTATACTGAGCCCCAGCTGTGTGCCAGCATTGTGTGAGGCCCTCCACGTATATTCTCTCAGGGAATTCTCACAACCATGCTTAATTACTATTATTGTCATTTTACAGGAGAAGGGACCAAGTTTCAGGAAGGTGAGGACTTGACCTCAGGTTATACTGCTCATAAGCTGTGAAGAAACAGTTTGAAACCAGGTCCACCTGGCTCTGGCCCTAGAGTATTCCAGAGCATGCTTTTTTTCACCACACCAACTTGGCCTCTTCAGAGTCAACTCTGGGCCTTTCTGCCCTCTAGCACACCATGCTTTGAATTAGTTCAACCAGCGATTTTCCTTTTTGTAGTCCTCATCTCCTTTTTTACCTCTCCAATTTAGCTTTTCTTTTAGACTGCTTCAAACATAGGAACAAGTATTTGAGTGTCTTGTTAATGTTAATGTGAGGTAGGATTAAGGATGCTTCTTGAAATATTTAACCTTATCATTCCAGGGGGCCATAAATGTGATACCAATAAGTATCATTAAACTTTGTTCATATCAGTAACATCTTATAGTATTATTAGATGTTAAAGTACAGCCTTTAACCCTCAGGTGGGAGGAGAGTGTGTGTGTGTGTGTGTGTGTGTGTGTGTGTGTGTGTGTGTGTGTTTCACATGGGTACAATTCTCATGAAATTCTTGTGGACTATGACTATCAGGACCCTATCTAGGTCAACTCTAAGCAGCTACCCTGTCAAGCTGCTTTATTTGCTATCCAACATTATTCTGGGAATGTGTTTTAAGGGTTTGTATCAGATATGGATTTGTATCACACAATGAAGATAATCTACAAGCTTGAATTTTTTTTTCATGGCCAGTCAGCTTAATTGCAAGGCAGTTATTGGATTCATGTTCGCATTATTGCTGATGTGCATACTATTACTGGAGAACTCTGGATTGCCTGACTTTAAGCCATACACTTACCTGTTGGGTTTCCAGAACTTACTGCTTGGCAATGGTCAGCTTCCAGAAACTGATGGATTGCAGTCATTTCTTTATGTTAATGTGCTCTAAAGGTGACTTTCTTTAAGCTTTTTGATTACTATGTGGGGAAAAATAAGTGTTGAGGCAACTGCTGTGTACAAATTACCACAGATTTTATGGCTTAAAACATCACCCATTCATTGTCTCACAGTTCTGTAGTTCGGAGTCTGAGCAGGCTTGACTGGGTCCTGTTCTCAGTGTCTCACAAGGCTGAAATCAAGGTGTCATGAGAGATTGTACATGGGAAGTATTTTCACCTCTCTAAGCTATAGATTGCGTGACCATTTTAAGGACAATCCAATACCACTTGATGTTCATATCAGACAATTTATCAGACAATCTTTATAAAGATTTGAGAGGATGAGCATTTTGATATTCCATTTAATTTAATATAAGCAAGAGGCACAGTTCCTTCTTGTAATCAACCAGCAGGCCATCTTTTCCCTGACGAAAGCACTGTATTGAGAGCATATTGGAGTTTCAGTCTGCCACTTGTCCCTCTCAAAATGACATTGATACTACTCAAGTATATTTCATTTTGCAAAATACATGGAGGCCCAGTGGATGTTATAGAGCTTTTGATTTCACTTTATTTCTTCTGAAGCCAGTGTTCATCTCAGATTTTTACACCAGAAGAAGTAACCTCTTTACAAGTTGGCTGTGCGTGCCTTGTCCCTTCCTTCCATCAGTCCTTTGGATACCTGGTGCAATAACATGTAACATTTGCATTTCACTTTCCAGTCTCCACAAATGTAAGAAATAAATTTCTGTTGTTTTTAAGCCACCCAGTCTGTGGGATTCTGTTATGGAAGCTCAAACGGACTAAGGCAGTAACTTACCTGATTCTTTCTAAAATTCTGTGAGGTAGACATTATTATTGCTTCTATTTTACAGATAGGATGAATGAGATTCACGACTTAAATCATTTGTTCAAATTCACCTAAGAAACGGAGCCAGGACTGGCACTTAAGTTTCTGATTTCAAATCTAGTGCTACTTATACCTCACCTCAGCTAAGTACTAAAAGGACAGAGAAGCATATATGGACCCAGCCACATGTAAAAACGATTTAAGATATGAGAAATAACTACAATTTGGGGTCATTGTCCTTCTTGTGCTGTTTCAACTCTAAATTTTGTCCCTTTTGATTTTTCTTCTCACACTTCTTTTTCCAGAATGAAATCAGCATGCTGACATTGTCCTGTGTGACTGTTTCTACCCTGGGGCACAGTCTTGCTTGATGTGGAAGAAAATGACTGAGGGCAAAGGGCTATCTATAATACTGCCTCAATGTCAAGTCCTGCTGTTTCCATTTTGGCCTTAAATGTTTATAATTCACATGTTTCAATTCATGTGTGAAAAGGGAAGGGACAGATATATGGACTTCTCTAAGATTCATATCTTTGAGACTGTGTATCCCCTAACAGAATGATTGGCATAAGAATTTATGCATAAAATTTTCTAAACAAATCCAGGAATTTACTCATCCTTAGCATTGTCTCCTAGTCCCATATCTAATGCAATTATTCATGTATTCATAAATTCCAGTAAATAGTAAATTGTAAATAGTAGATTGTAATAGTATATAGTAAATAGTAAATTGAATAGCAGTGTAGAATAGTGGATAGGAGGTGGGACTCTGAATTCAGTCTGGCTGAGTTGAAATCCAGACCCTGCCATTTAGGAGCTAGGTGACCTTGGTAAGTAACTTAATTTCTCTGTACCTCATCTATAAAATTGGGATGATAATAGAGCCCACTTCTTAGCGTTGCTGGGAAGATTCATGAATTATTAAGTGTAAAACCCTTGGAACAGTGTCTGTCTGTGGACATTTCTCAAGTGACCCTCAAAGATGTCCTGCCCTCATCCCCAGAAACTGTGACTATGAGGAGACCTCATACCCATGATCCTGTCGTGTAGGCATATTTGACCTTGGATAAGGAGGTTATCTGGTGGGCCTAAGCTAATCACATGGGCCCCTTCAAAAACAGAGCTTTCTCTAGCTGATGGTGGAAGAGGAGGTCAGAGAGATTTAAGTGTGAGAACGACTTGAGATGCCATCGGTAGCTTTGACAATGGAGCAGGCCAGGTGAGGGGGAATATGGTCAGTTTTAAGGAGCTAATATAGACTCCTGGCTGACAGCCAGCAAGGAAATGGGGGCCTCAGTCCTACAGCTTCAGGGAATTATTTCAGCCAACAACATGAATGAGCTTAGAAGTCGATTCTTCCCAGAACCTTCCAATAAACCCCGGTGACTAAAATGTTGACTTCAACCTCATGAGACCCTGTACAGAGAACGCAGTCAAGCATGCCTGGACTTCTGAGCTACAGAATTATGAGACAATGGATGGGTGTTGTTTTTAGCTCATGGTAATTGATTATGCAGCAATAGAAAACCGATACAGTTACATAAGTACACAATAAATATTAGTTGTAACTATTACGTTTATTTTTTGCACATGTTCAGTGAATGGTGTACTGTGTACAGCCCTGGGGAAACAGTGTTGAACAAAATATAGTACTGGCTCTCAAGGATTTATACTCAAGAAGATAAACCATTTCATTTTTCCTGATGTCCAGGCTCTATGAGTATCAACCATGATTGTATCTTGTATACATTTCTGCTTTTCTTCCTTGCTTTGGCTCAGGTCTTTTACTATAAATGTACATTTTAAAATTTCTCTTGTTTTCATCCAGTGGCTAGATGATGTTTAGCCACCAGCAGCAACTGTTTGCCATGAGAGAGTTGGGACCAGGATTTATTGGTTGTCTCCCGTGCAGAACCGTTAGGAGCTGTGGGAATCTCCTAGCATTTGTGCTCAAATATTGTAAGGCGTACAATGGGGACGTCTGTTTCTAACAAAGGATCTATATAATCCTTTATCTCTAGAATCCACCACCTGGTGTTCTCAACAGCCCTGAGCACAGAACAATTCCCAGTTTAATCAAACTGGAATACAAAAGGAGCAATGGGGACTGCAGTGTGTGATCCCCTTGAAGTTGTTCCAAGGGAAAGGGACCTTTTGTTACAGAGACAGCTCATTTTAGAGTTCAGTGGCCTGTGACACTTCCCCAGCTGGCAGCTCAGCAGGGACCTTCTGATACTTTCCTACACTCAAAAGCCATTTTTGGTGGGCAGATCAGTGAAACTGTCATTAAGGGCTCCTTGGTGGGAGGGTTGGGGTAGGGGGAGAGAAGGACAACAATAAGGGAACAGTGGTATTAGTGAATGTGCCCGCCGTGATTTTATGATTTCTGTTAAAATATGAGCTGTCTTCATTTTCTGAGTCTTTGCTCTATGATAAGGCTGGTGGGTGTTTGTATATATTTAATAAGGGCAGTGGGGATATTATCACAGGGTTTTTGTTTACATTCATTTTAAAAGTCATTGGATTGGAGTTGGGGTGGGAAGAGGGAACTTAATTTGTTTTGTTGCCCATAATAATTTTGAAGCATCCAGTTCCCTTCTTGAACTAGAACCTAGTTTCTCTGTACTGAAAATTTTCAGAGGTAAGACATGAAAAATTCCAAAAGCTATTCTAATATCAAAATACATTTTATAGAAACCTAGAGTTATAAAGCTAGGAAGTGTCTCGGAGTCAGCTGGTGTCACTCAGCCTAACTGCCCATTTGGGCAGGAGTCACATCACCATGTACCCAGGGGGGATCATCTAGCATTTAAACAGCAAGGCACTTCTTCTGGTCCATGAGCATCAAAGCACTTTAAAGAATAGGGCCTTGGGGACAGACAGGTTTGTTTGTAGATCATTATTCTATTACTTTCTGGTTGTGTGATCTTGAGCAAATTATTTGTCTTGCCTAAGCCTTGGTTTCCTTACTGGATAATGGGGATAACAATATTTAACCTTTAGCCTAATAGTGAGGGTTAAAATAAATAACTGATGTAAAGTGGTACCTAGTAATTTTGATCCAGTAATATTTTAAAATTTCCTGTGGTATCAAGTTATTACAAGAAATGACTTGGGTAGGTCTAGTCTGGAGAGGCTAGAGGATAGGGAAAAAGGAAGGATATTAGACTAAGTCCCTGAACTCCAAACTCTATGTCCAACTATTTATTTGGTATCTCCTCTTGGGGGCCTGACAGGCATCTCAGACTTAACATATTCAAAACCAAGATACTATTTTTTTTTCTTCAAAGCTGCTCCTAGTTTTTCCATGTCAATTAATAACAACTCCATTCCTTCTTCCCATTGCAATGGCCAAAATTTTGATGGCATTTTTGACTCCTCTCTTTATCTCACCCATTCAACCTGTCAGGAAATTCTATTCACTCTATCTTCAGTTTATGTCTAGAATCCAACCACTTTCCACCATTTCTGCTATTTCTGACTTTAGTCAAAGTCATCAGCATTTTTCAACGCAAGTGTCAAGAGTGATTCCATTAAAATACGTCAGACCAGATAACTCTTTGGCTCAAAACTTTTTAATGGGCTCCCTATGTCCCTAATCAGAAGCCAACAACCTTCTAATGGCCTACAGCAATGTTCCTGAAGTATGGGACATGGACCTGTGTCAGAATGTAAATCAACTATGTCACTAAACGCACTGCTTAATTTGTCTGACATTTTGTTCTTACAAGACTTTCTTAATGAAGGAAGCAGTGTACTTACTGATTGACATTCTGGTGCAAACTCCTCATCTGCCCATAATGTTTTTTCCCTGACCTCATGTCCCATTCTTGAGCCCCCTGTCTTTCTGTTCTTAGTCATGAGGGCCTGCTTGCTCTTCTTCAGACACATTGGCTCCACTCCTCCCTCTGCACAAGCTACTTTCTCTGCCTGAAATGCTTTCCTCCCAGATGCCCAAGACTTATTCCCTGGCCACCTTCAGGTCTTTATTCAAATGTCACTGCTTCAATGAAGTCTTCCCAGATTACACTGACATTCTCTCTCACCTTTCTGCTTTATTTTTCTCTATAGCCCTTATCATCTTTCAAAATGCTAACATAATTTACTTATCCATTAAAAAATTAGCATCCTTGCTCTACTGCAATGTAGACGCGATGAAATGAGGAACTTTTAAATCTATTTTGTTTTCTTTTACTCCTGGCATCAACAAAAATGTTGGTAAATAGTAAACACTTGGAAATGTTAGGGGATAAATGAATGCATTTGAAAGTAAATAATGAAATGGTTTGACAGAAACTACATTTTTGTTTGTTTATGGGACCATATTTTTAAAGCTTTAAAAAATTGTCCAGGGGTATTAGGGTTTGAACCAGGAGTATGTCCTGTCAGGCTGGGATGGAACGTGGGGTGTCCAGGGAGGCAATTAAAAGACTTATGCAAATCAGCGGCATCTGGCTGGCTCACTTGGTAGAGCATGTGACTCTTGATCTGGGAGTTGTAAGTTTGAGCCCCATGTTGGGTGTAGAGATAACTTTAAAAAAAATATTAAAAAAAGAGACTTCTGCAAATCAAAGACTTGGTCAGACAGGCAGTATTGACAGTGAAATTTATGAGTACTGATTTTTCTCTGGTTGCTCATCATTATTTGGTATTATTATTCCTGCCATTTTTGCTAATGGTTGGGTAAAAATGATATTCTCTTAATGTTTTAATTTGCTTTTCTTTAATCACAAATAAGGATGATTATTCTATGTTTTTGCTTCTTTTAAAATTTTGTTTTGTAGAGTGTCAGTATTCATTTATCTTTTATTTAGTGATTAGTCTTTTAATATTTCAATTATTTAATTATCAACTTATGTAAAAGTTTCTTATATAAGGATATTAAACAGTGCTAGGCTTTTGTATTTGCTCATATTTTTTGTCGGATATTTATTGTTTTTATCTCTAAGGTTTGTACAAAATTTTGAAATTTTACTTAGTTAAATATGTTGATCTTCTACATTTTTATTATCTTCTATCACTTTTGGGTTTAGAATTCAACCCTCCTCCAGACTTTTAATTTCCAGTTTTTGTACTTTTTATTTTGAAATGCTTTTTGATTTACACAAAAGTTGCAAATATAGCATAGAGAGTTCCTGTATCCTTTCACCCTGCTTCTCCAAATTTGATATCCTGCCCAATCATAGTACAATTGTGAAAACTAAAAAATTAACATTGGTAACATGCTATTAACTAAACTTTGATTTGATTTGCATTTCACCATTTTCCACTAGCATTCTATTTCTGGTCCAGGATTGAATTTGGGATCCCACATCTCATCTCATTTAGCTGTCATGGCTCCAGAGTCTTCTCTGATCTGTTAACATTGTTCCTTAGTCTTGCCTTGTCATGATGTTGACATTTTTTAAGAGAACTGGTCACTTATTTTGAAGAATGTGCCTCTGGTTTGTCTGATTTTTTTTTTTTTCTCTCATCAGCAGATTGGGGTTATGTGTTTTGGGCAAGAATACAAGAGACTGAATGTCAGTGCCCTTCCCTTCTCTGTAGATCATAACATGGGGTTCATGATGTCACTATGTCTTATTACTGGTGATATTCACTATGATCACTTGGTTAAGGTGGCATCTGATACATGCCTCTTCTGCAAAGTGACTATTTGCCTCCTTGTAATTAATAAATACCTTGGGGGAGATATTTTGAGACCTTGCGTATATCTTGTTTCTCCTCAAATTTCTGCCCACTGATTTAAGATCTATCTGTGGATCTTGCCTGCAATAACTATTATTGTGGTGTTCTTTAAAAAATTTTTTTTAATGTTTATTTTTGAGATAGAGAGAGAGCATGAACAGGGGAGGGGCAGAGAGAGAGGGAGACACAGAATCTGAAGCAGGCTCCAGCCTCCAAGCTGTCAGTATAGAGCCCGATGCAGGGCTCAAACTCACGGACCGTGAGATCATGACCTGAGCTGAAGTCAGACACTTAACCAACTGAGCCATCCAGGTGCCCCGATTGTGGTGTTCTAATGGTGATTTTCTATTTCCCCCGTTTCTTCTACATTCATTAAATGGAATTCTGTAAGAAAGAGCTGTCTCTTTGCCTTTGTTTACTGATTTATGTGTGGACTCATGGATATTTACTTTGTTATTATGGGTCATAATTAAATACTATAACTATTTGTTTTGTTGCTCAAACTGTTCTAACTTAGTACTATTGGCTCATTTCTATATGTCTCCATTCTTTTAAAAAAAATTGTTTGGGTTCCTTTTCCTCCCCTAACTTTATTTTAAAAGTATATCTGTTTCTATTGGGTAAATGGTGAGAAATGATGCGGGTTGGTAGGGTCTCATGGAGGCTCAAGTGTCCTATTGGGTCTTGTGGCTTTCTGAGACTCCTTTAGGGTAGAAGGATCCTTGGACACAGGGAAGCCGACTGCCCTGAGTCATATGGTTGTTGCTGTTTAAATCGTTTGCTATGAGTAGGGTCCTAAATGTAGCCTTAATTCCAGCTCTGGATGACAACAGACCTGACACATGCCATCTCAATGATTCTGAAATTAATACATGTTAGCAGAGATAGGAATCCCAACTTCGTATTTCCTCCAATCCAGTTTTTAGAAAGCTTAAGGCTGACTTCTGAGGATATGCCATCTGGTTGTCTCTCAGCTCAGTGGATTTTGAAACATGAGGAAAGACTGAGAGAGTGGTGGCTTCCTAGGCGTGTGTAGACTTTATTAAACTGATAATTTTCATTCCTGTTTTCATTGGAGAAGGCAGTGATACTGCCAAGTAGTGAGTGCTTAGTGCCTCAGATAAAAATGGATGTTCACGTTAAGAATCTTGGTGTTGGATTGCCTTCTTGGCATCCCAGCACTCAGCTGGGTTCTTCTAGTTGTCACCTGATATATCTGGCTGAACAGTGTCTGATGTCTAATCCCTGTGCTCTTGGCCGTGACTAACCAGTGCTTCTCTTGCTGGATTAGTCTCCAGGGATCACAGGACAGCTCGGCTTCTTCCTTCCTGGAGCGATGCAATGTAGTGTCAATGCCAACCGTGGGAGCTGGGTGTAATGTAATACAGATACTTGGAATTGCTGAGTCACTTCACAGTGATGGCCATGCCATGAATGTGAGTGAACAGCATGGAAGCAAAACAGTCTTTAAGGACATTATTAGACTTTTTTAAACACTCTTGTCTCTCCCACACTTGTGTTAAACATTTGGCCATGTAATGAATTCAGGTTAAGTCAAGACAAATTTTCTGATACTAAGCGTTGAGATAAGTAAAAGGTAATACCCCTGAGATCATATTTGTGAAAGTGGTTGAGATCAAACGAATAGCCCTTTAGTTCTTTATTGCCATATAGACTTTTTTCTTTATTATTTTCTGTTTTGGCAGGCCATTCGTAATTTGAAAAATACATCTACTTGTTCACTAGTTGGAGATTGATAAGCTATGAGTTTGAGCCGGTGCTAAACCGTCTCAGTCTGACAGTTTAGACCCTATCTCATAACTAAGTGTATAAGGCCGGGAGAAGTTCTGGTACCCATGGCAGGTAGAAAGCATGGGACGCTGGAGGGGTGAGCTGCAAAACTTCTTTATCTTTAGTTGTTTCTCTTTGGTTCTTCTTTTTCTGCAAAGAAGAATCCCAGGCTTAAATCCCAATTGTCTAGAAAAACTTCTTTTTTCAAAAGAATATTCATCAAGCCAGTTACTGTGTATCAGGCACTGTGCTAATATAGCTGGGAATACACTCATAAACAAGATGGCCTTGACCTCATGGAGCCTAAGGTCTATGACAACGCTGCCCAAAAGAAATATAACATGCACACATGTTGTAATTTAAAATTTTCTAGTAGCCATGTTAAAAAAAAAAGGCAATACATTTCACTTAACATATCTGAAATGTTATATATATTTAAAATGTAAAGATGTAACCAATATAAAAATAATTAGTGAGATATTTTACATTGTTTTTATTGCATTTGGTCTTCAAAATATGGTATTTTATACTTATGGCACATCTCAGTTTGGGCTAGCCACATATTAATTGCTTAACAGCCTCATGTGCTAGTAGCTACTGGACCAGGCAATGCAGATTTGGCACCCAGAATCTCCAAGTCATGAGTTGGAAGTGACCAGGTATGAAGGAAGGTAAGAGTGCTCCAGGCGAAGTGTGCAGTGGTGTGTGATGTCTTTGAGTGAAAAAGGAGTGAAAAGGAAGCCAATATGTTGAAATTTGTGAGTGAGGGGGAAAATCATGGTACTAAGAACAGGAAAGGAGAAATCATCCAGACAAGAAGAAATCTAGTTTTAGAAGAAGGTTAAATTTGATATTAAAATGTTGACTTTCAGGGGGCCCCTGGGTGTTTCAGTGGGTTAAGCGTCTGACTCATGGTTTCGACTCAGGTCATGATCTCACAGTTTCATGAGATCGAGCCCCGTGTGAGAATCTGTGCTGGCAGCGTGGAGCCTGCTTGGGATTCTCTCTCTCCTTCTCTCTGCCCCTCTCCCACTTGTGCTATCTCTGTCTCTCTCAAATAAATAAAATACAACTTAAAAAAATTGATTTTAAAATGTTGACTTTTAAGGGGCATCTGGGTGGCTCAGTGGGTCAAGTGTCTGACTCTTGATTTCAGCTCAGGTCATGATCTCACAGTTTGTGAGTTCAAGCCTTGCATTGGCCTCTGTGCCTTCAGGACAGAGTCTGCTTGGGATTTCCTCCCTCTTTCTACCCCTCTCCTGCTCACACTCTCTTGCTCTCTTTCAAAATAAGTCAACATTTCAAAAAAAAAAAAATGTTGACTTTCAGCTGCAAAAAACAGAGATGTGGAATAAGGAGGGTGGAAGGACTGGACTTTAGCCTTCATTGTTGATGGAGCTGGCAAGATGTTAGGAAGTCCTAATGGCTGAACTTCTTTTCAGGTGTCACTTGTTAGGTAGGCTGGAGACCATAATGGGGAGGGAATCAGGCACATTGGTTAAGTAGATCAGCAGGCAGAAGTGACAGTGAGCATAAATTGTGTTCTACAGAAGGTCAAGGGTCATGATGGGGAGATTAAGCTCAGTGGTGAAGTCTTGGGGCCAACAGGAGAAGGAATGAAAGATTAAATCAAAGGGGTAGAAGCCTGGGAGAGGGGGAATGGAGTGGGGAAACAAAAAACAAGCGGAAATGAGTCAGCAGGTCAAAAGTGATTGGTGATTCTTTAGTTGGTTGCCAGTGGCACAGCAGGTGGTGGGTGAGCCAGGTTTAAGGTGAAGGTGAAAGGTCCAGGAGACATTTTAAATAACTGTCATGTTACTAATACTTGTACAAACTGGCAGTTTCAGAGGAAATGACCCAGAGACTGAAGAGAGGCCCTGGAAAATGGGCTAATCCCTCTAAGAGCCAAAATATGCCTCTAAGCCTGGACAGAAATCTTACTTGCTTGGGCACTGTGGGAAGCCTACTCCAACTGTTACCTCCCTTGCTCTTACAATCTGGCAAGTGAGGTGTCCGTAGCTCTCAGCAAATCTTAAAGAGATGGTGGTGATGAAACTGATATTTATCTTTTGGATGGGGAAGTCTCTTCTCCCATCACTGGGAGAAGGCAGGGTGTTCCTAGATCACTAGGCTTCTGGTCAACAACCACTAACGTTAAAGCTTCAGCTTCATTGTAAGTCACTTAGAACTTGCCGTGTCCATGCAGAGGTCACACAAAGAATCTTGATTCATCAGCTCCCAGAGTTTGTGTTTCTGACTCTTCCACCTGGAATGCTGAATCAGTGGTGTTCTCCTGGCAGCTGTGAGAGTGAGAAAGCAGCAGTTGGTAAGATGGGCAGTGAGCCTATTTGAAGACCTAGTCGTGAGCTGGGCATTGACTACAAGTGCTGAAATTAAAAACAAAACAAAACTATTCTGCAGACCGAGTCCCTTTCAGCAGGCAAAGTTGTGGTGTTGTGTTAGAAGAATGTGATGATGTTCTGCTATAGGAGTGATCCTGGTTTTCAAGAGTAGACATTTGCTCCACTGAGCAAACATTTGTGGAACATTTGTGGAAATGTTAATGTCTACTTTCTAGGTTGTAGCTCTGACCGTACTCTCCCCTCATAACCCTAGATACCTAAGAATGACAGGTGCAAAGGGTGCCTGGGTGGCTCAGTCGGTTGAGTGTCCAGCTCTCGATTTCAGTTCAGGTCATAGTCTCGTGGTTTTGTGGGTTCAAGCCCTGCATCTGGCTCTATGCTGACAGCACAGAGACTGCTTGGGACTCTCTCTCTCTCTCCCTTTCTCTCTGACCCTCCCCTTCTCTCTGTCTCTCTTTCAAAATAAGTAAATTAATTAATTAATTAAAAAGGATGACAGGTACATGAATAATAAGGAGTAACAATGTATGTGATAGAGTAATCATAAACCAAGACTGGAAGAATAATTTTTAACCTGGGCTTGTCAAAATAATGGTGTGTCTACATTTATTGATGATGTTGCTTCAGCAGTGATTAAGAGCTATGTTAAATTATTCTGGAACAGTGCAGACTTGGAAAGAATTTAGTAAATTAAAAAAAATAGGATTAAGTCTTTGATTGTAAGCCAACCTCTTGGATGACATTTAATTCAGGCCTCTTGTGGATGGGAAGGGAGGGAGCAAGGGGAGGTGGTAGAAGAGTTTGGAAGCTGCTAGAACCAGATCATTCAGGGTTTGGAAGTCATCACAAGGAGCTTGAGTTTTATTCCAAGAGTAATAAGAAGCCAGAGGAGTGTTTTATACAGAGGAGCATTCGTTTGCAAGATCCGATCTGTGTTTTTAGAAGCTTACTCTGGCTGCTTTGGGGTCTAGCCACGTTGGATCTAGAGGAAGAGTAAAATTCCTGTTCTAGTTCTGGTCATGTAGCTGGCAAAAGGCCTGATTCCCAAGTGACAGTGTTAACCATCTGAAATGACTCACAGAGGCAAGAAAGGAGCAGGACAGGCTACCCCACTGCCCGCATTCCTTATAGGCTTACAAATGCAGCTGGGGCAAAGGAAATCCTACATATGAAAGATGTCTTTAAAGCTTTGTTTGAAGAGAGGCCATGCTTAGGAACGGGTTTGAAAAACTTGAAAATGGGCTGATAAACATCTGGCTTGCCATGCTTGAGGGGCTGGCGCACATCAGGTGTGCTGAACAGACCACCTAGAGCAGGCCCCGAAGATGTTCTCTTGTGGGGTTTGCCCAATACTGCCTCTCCAGGGCAACTCCCGTCCTGCAGAGGAGTCAAAGGGGATTTACCTCCAGAAAGACCATATGAGATTTCAAGGCCGCCTCTTTCACTCCTTATTGTAACAGGCTTCTTCCACCTCTGGGCCACTGGCTCTTCATCCCAGTGGACCAGTATCTGTTCTCCCCTTAGCTAGGCCTCTGGGAGGTATGGGCACACTGTGCCCTCTTACAGTTGACTGTGCACAGGGGAGATAGAAGGTTCATCTTTGTCAGCTAATTTTAGTGCAAAAGTGCCTTAATTACTAAGAGGAAATTTCAGGGCATGGATTGCATGCAATCCTTCTTATCCTCCTTTGCTTGGAGTCTGTTAACAAGAAGCCCTTAATTTTGCCCCCCTGCCCTGGCTGAAGTCAGGGCACATTCTAGTAACACCTCTGTATAAGCCTGAATAACTGACCTCTTCCTTTCTGTTGAACCCTGACTCCTGATCCTTCCAGAGCTGGACTGGACTGTTTCAGCTGACCTGTTTCTCCCTCTCCCTCTCTCCCTCTCTCCCTCTGTCCCTTTGAGGTTTCTAGAGAAGCAAAGTCCATTTAGGTGTGGGCTTGGACTTCTCTCTTCAGCTGCAGGCTGGGGTGGTTTCTCTTGAAGCCACATGAACCCTCCAGGCAGTTAGCTGTCTCTGGATTTTGCCCTTGGACCTTGCCAGGCTCACTTTTTCTTTGCTATTCTTGGTTGAGCCTCCTTTGTCTGCAAAGCCTTGGCTTTCTCCTGTACCTGTCTCTGTTGAACCTCATTTCTCTTTACAAGACTTTACTACCTAGCCTTCCAGATACAGCTTGGCATGGCCCTTCCTGTCATCTTTTACATCTCAAGCCCTGGGACCTGATACATGTGAAATGAGCTTGCTCTTGTGTTAAATCCCAGGGCCTTGATGCAGTACATTTTATAACTTTAGTAGATTCTGAAAATGCAACTCAGTCATTTTGTAAAGGTCATATCTGTGGAGTTTTATTAATCAGATTTCTTTTTAAAGTTTTCTAAAAGTTACTATTTTTAATCTCAAATTTTTTACACTCCACATACAATTTTCTAAGTATCTGAATCCCCAAAATTATTTGTATCTCTCTTTTTTTTTTTTTAAAGTTTATTCATTTTTTGAGAGAGATGTAGACGGAGTGTGAATGGGGGAGGGGCAGGGAGAGAGGGAGACACAGAATCCGAAGCAGGTTCCAGGCTCTGAGCTGTCACCACAGAGCCCAACACGGGGATTGAACCCACAAACTGCGAGATCATGACCTGAGATAAAGTCGGATGCTTAACAGACTGAGCCACCCAGGTGCCCCTTAGTATCTCTCCTTAAATTTTTTTTTTTTTTTTTTACGTTTTTATTTATTTTTGAGAGACACAGAGCACGAGTTGGGGAGGGGCAGAGACAGAATAAGACACAGAATCCGAAGCAGGCGCCAGGCTCCGAGCTGTCAGCACAGAGCCCAATGCTGGCTCGAACTCACAAACTGCGAGATCATGACCTGAGCCGAAGTCGGACACTTAACCGACTGAGCCCCTTTAGTATCTCTCTTTAAATGTCTACTGTTTTTTTTTCAAGAATATTGTGTGCTCTCTCTCTTTCTCTCTCCCTCTCTCTCTATATATATCTAAAGTTAAATGGTTTTTATAAAAAGCACTCAGAATAATTTTAAATGTACATTATGAACTTTAAATTGAGATGTGTCAGGCCTTTTTACTTCAGTAATTACAGTTAAAAGTAGTTTTAGCTCAATTTTTAAAAGAAGTAAATCCTAATAATGATGTCTCTGAGTGCATTAGGAAAGATGGATACCGCTGTTATTGTAAAACAAAGGTTCGTTGGAGTTGCACTTGAGCCTGGTATTCTGGCTTGGTTATAAGTGCACAGAGGACCAAGGTGGTAGGGGAGAGCTGGTTTGGTAAGTGTTTCACAGATCCAGGCTTAATGGGCTGGGTAGGGGAAGAAACAGTTTGCCTTGAATCTTGCCTGAGTCAAGCTTTGGGAACTACACCGACTTTTTAGAACTTAGAGAGGACAACCCACTGACCATTCTTGGATCTATTTTTCCTAGTTATAAATTCTCTCAAGGCTTAATTATGTATGAAAATGTAAACATAGAAGGGTCATTAAGCAGCCTATCTAACAAGGCCAAAGTGCCTGTAGATTTTGCACCTGCCTTTTGTTGGATTACATATTAGTGTTTCCTGGTAATGCACAGTGAACTAATCATTCAGAACCTTTCAGGACTCAAACAGAAAAGTGTTTACAAAGAATACAGTATGATTGGCTTTGAAGTGGGCCCATATGGACATTTCCCTCCTTTTCTTCCCTAACTCGTGACTCAGAAAAACAGGTGACTTTACAGCGATCTTTGAGTCCTGGCAGAATTCCATGTCTGCGCTCTTTGCTTCACCTTGATCTGTGGCTTTTAATAATTTATGCATCAGTGGAGCTTATTATGGGTGTCTTTCCTTTTTAAAAAATTGAGAACAAAGGGAATACAGTTTAGATAATTTTTTCCTTCTTTCTATTCATATGCCTCCCACTTGTCACTGTTTCCATCAAGATGATTTTTTTTTTTAATTTATACAAGCACTCCATGTGCATTTTGGAAAAATTAGAAAAATACAGAATAGGTGAGGAAAAAAAAGGTTACCCCGAATTTCATCTCACGGAGGTGACTGGTTTATAGCAATTTTGTCTTTGGGATCCACTGGTACTTCAGTTTCTGTGACCTCTTCATGGGATTGCTGACTACTGTGGGTCTATGTATAAAATTTACTGTTACTAGAACCACAGAGAGACAAACTGTTCCTGAAACTAAGTATAGCAGGATAATGAGAAAGCAGTAACACCACAGCGTAATGTGCAATTAGTGCCCAGGGAAGATGGCACCGGCTGTGTGTTCACCATCCTGTGGAACCACTTGGCTTTGTGAGAACAGAGAAGGCTCTTGTCAGAGCAGTGAACACTTTGGCTCAAACAGACTGAAATGCACGGCACACCAAATACTGTGGGACTCCTGTGGGCTTGCTTAGTGCTTTTTTTTTTTTTTCTTGAAAAAGTCTTTGAATTCTTTAAGTGGCCAGCCTGACTGATAATTCAGGAAATATTAACGGGAACAACTCTGAGTTCTACCACTGCTTCTTAATTAACAAGAAGTTGAGTTGCAATGGCAAAATGCAATGCTAATGGAGGTGTGGGAGAACAGATCTATTCAAAGGGTGCTAGTGACTTTGAAATTGTTTCAGTGATTCTGGAGTGCATTTTGTCCAATTATAATAAGAGCAATAAAGCTGATTTTGTGCCCTTTTCCTCAGGTATCACTCACATTATGGGATATAGCTTGAGGAAATCATCTAAAAAAAAAGAAAGCATTTTACATAAAGATGGTTATAGTTTAAGTTATGGGTAATCAGGAAAACCATCGTCAAGAGATTCCCCTTGTATTTTACCATCCTCAGAAATGTGTTTTATCTACTTAGGAGAGCTTTTCTAAGTAATGAAGCTTTTGAATGCTGACTGAGACTGCAGAGGGGCAAAGCCTCCCTTGTTTAAGTGGAAGTATGTAGTTGGTGACTTTCTGCCCAGAATAAGCAGCTTGTGGATTTTCTTTAGTCCTACCAGATTTTCCCAATATATACATGACTGTTGATTTGGCAGATACAAGGGTACAGAATTAACATAGAGGACATCTTATTTAACTCACTAGCTGAGATAGGTATGTTCTGTAATTATATAGGCAGATGTCTGGTCATTGCTTGATCAGCTTATTACTTCTTGGGGCAATTTGTTGCAAGCTCTATTATTTAGAAAGCTCTTCCTTATGTTAAAACAAAATTGACCTACTTGCAACTTCCACCTGTTAATTTCATTTCAGCCTTCTGGGGACATGTAGAATAAATCTGGCTTTTCCTAAGTCTTTTCTTTTTTTTCTCCTTGGGCTGAAAAGACTTAGCTCTTCTAGACTGTCCTCAGATGTTCAACATATGTTCAACATATGGTTATTTCTTTTCTGGAGGCATACCAATTTGTTGATGTTCTCCTCAAAGAATTCAGAGGAAAATGACCGCAATACCCTGGGTGTAGTCTAAACATTGCAGAGAAGACCTGGTAGGATAGCTCATTCTTGACACCACAATTTTAAGAGTATTAAGACCTCATTAGCTTTTATCCATGCCATTTACCCCTATTGTGTGTGTATACAACTAAAACCTGCCAGTATTTTCATCTGTGTGGCTTGGGCTCTTTTCTACTCTGTAGAATTGCTTATTTGAATCTAATTGCAGTTCTTCACTTACTTATACACATGATCTTTTTGATGAGGAAAAATCCAGATACAGTAACAAGCACTAATCTGAATTTTTGGGTATATAAATACCCTTCTAACCACCACCCAGATCAACATATAGAATTTTTTCAGATTGCAGGAGGTTCTCTCATTTTCTTTCACAGCCAGCAGCTCCCCAAATGTAACCATTATTGTGACTTCTATTACTCTGAAGTAATTTTGCCTGGTTGAACTTCATGTAAATGGAATTGTGTGATTCCAATTCTCACATTGGTGTTTGTGAGTAAGGCAGAAGCTTACTCTTTTTATTGCTATGTAGCATTTCATAGTATAAATTATACCACACTTTAGTTATCTATTCGACTCAGGTTTTGTTTTTGTTTTTGTTTTAAATTGTTTTTTAATGTTTATTTATTTTTGAGAGACAGAGCGTGAGTGGGGGAGGGGCAGAGAGAGAGACACACACACAGAATCTGAAGCAGGCTCCAGGCTCTGAGCTGTCAGCACAGAGCCCTATGTGGGGCTTGAACTCACAAACTGTGAGATCATGACCTGAGCTATAGTCGGATGCTTAACTGACTGAGCCACCCAGGTGCCCCTGTTTTTTGTTTTTAAATGTTTTTTTAATATTTATTTATTTTTGAGAGAGAGAGTGTGCAAGCAGGGGAGGAGCAGAGAGAAAGGGAGACATAGAATCCAAAGCAGGCTCCAGGCTCTGAGCTATCAGCACAGAGCCCAATGCTGGGCTCCAGCTCACAAACTGTGAGATCTTGACCTGAGCCAAAGTCAGACCCCCAACAGACTGAGCCACCCAGGTGCCTCTCAGCTCAGGTTTTTTTTTTAATAAAGCTACCGTGACAATTCTAGTACATGTCTTTTGGAAGAGATAAGTAATCCTATCTGTTGGTTATACACTTAGGAGTAAAACTGACAGGTCATAGAGTATGTACATGTATTGCCTAGTACATACTGCAAAACAATTTTCCAAAGTGATTGTACCAATTTATGCTCTCACTAGTAATGTACAGAGCTCCAGTTTTCCATATCTTCTCCAGGACTAGTTACTGTGAATCTTTTCATTTTTATCCATTTTAAAGAGGTATAAGTTGTTATCTCACTAATGCTTTGATTTGCATTTTTCTGATGACTGGTTATCCACATAATTTTCATATAAAATTGATAGTATTATTATTTAGCTCTATTGAATTCATTTTGGATTGCTGCTTGATTATCACATGAATTCACTATTCTATCTAGCTTCTTTCTACCTCACTTTGTTTATGTCATTTCTCTTCCAAGTCTCCGTGATACAGGGATATGGAAGAATGTGGTATCAAGCCCTTCTAAGTTGATATCAATGCTTTGATTGGTATCCTTGGGTAGGCCATTCAGCCAGTTCTGAAATCAAACCAACTGTGTGATTATCAGCCCCCATTTCACCATGCTTTCAATAAAGTTATGTAGATGCACTGAAATTCACATCTTTGCATGCCTATAATGTTCTTCTGACCTAGCAGTCTAGTTGGTGCTCCTGTCAAAAAATGCTTAAGTTGGTGTTCTTTGTAAATCCAAAATGGCCCCCATTAATCATTTACTCCCTCTCTATGAGCTCACAAATTGTCCTCTTGATTTCCTAATGGTATATATAAATGTAGGGCAGCATTTGCAACTTCCGTGGTTTTTTTTTTTTGTAGTTTTATGGTTTTATTAACACAAATACAACATGCACATAAGCTGTCTGTCTATTCATTTTCTTCGCTGCACAGCCTGGCATTGGGATGGCCAGCTGGGCTGCTCTTTCCATAATGGCTTTGTGGTTCTTAGTGGAGACACTGTGAGGAATCTCCACACAGTAAGATATGTTACCCATCAGCAGCACTTCATGCTCCTTGACCCTGTGGACTAGGAACTTCCAGAAGCCACTGGGCAATTGTGCTTTGTTTTCTTGTTACTCCCATATGTAACCAATATTGGGCATCAAGATCTGGCCCTTGAATCTTCTGTGCACCCTATTTTCAATGCCTTTGGGCTTCCACCAGTTGCACTTAATTTTGACCTGTTGGTTGGACTGGTACCAAGTGAACTTCTTGGTCCTCTTTTTAAAAATGTTGGACTTTAAGGGCACTGAATGGCTCAGTTGGTTAAGCCTCATGGTTCGTGAGTTGGAGCCCCACATCGAGCTCTGTGCTGACAGCTCAGAGCCTGGAGCCTGCTTCAGATTCTGTGTCTCCCTCTCTCTCTGGTCCTCCCCCACTCACGCTTTCTCCTTCTCTCTCTCTCAAAAATAAACATTAAAATAATTATAGAAAGAAATATTAAAAATCTTGGACTTTACCAGAGTTCTGAGAGCAGCCATGATGATGAGTAGGACATGGCTGCCACCTCCCCAGGCAGCATGGAGGAAGAGAGAGCATTTGCAACTTCTCACTTGAAACAGAAGTTTACAGTCTCCTTGTTTCATCTGACTGCTGTGTTTTAAACTGATTTTCTTTTTTATGAGCTGAATACTTCCTTAAAGATTTTAAGAGCTCATGAGTTGACAACTATATAATAAGTACTTTTTTGGGGAGGATGAGCATTAAGAAGTATTTTATAATGCAAATAGTCATTCATTGATTTATCTCTAAACTTGGATTTCTAATTATCTGACTTTCCTAATCACATGGACACTCATGTTTTATTTCCGCAAATGGGCAGAATTATGAAAGTGATGGACAGTGGTAAAGATTTATTTATTTTTTTACATTTATGTATTTTTGAGAAACAGAGTGAGACAAAGCATGAGTGGGGGAGGGGCAGAGAGAGAAGGAGACACGGAATCTGAAGCAGGCTCCAGGCTCTGAGCAAGCGGTCAGCATGGAGCCTGATGCAGGGTTCGAACTCACAAACTGTGAGATCATGACTTGAGCCGAAGTCGGACGCTCAACTGACTAAGCCACCCAGGTGCCCTGATAAAGATTTTTTTTTTTAAAAGAAGATAATTCAAAACTATGAACTGCTGGAGATCATTTAATTAAATTATCTTGGTATATTAAATAGGATATCAGTGGGCTTAAAGAGATAGTCAACTTTTAAAGTGTTGTAGGCATTAAGCAAATCTGGTTTAGCCTTGAGAGATCTAAAAGCAATGACAGAAATAACCAGTCTACATGATAGGACTAGGTGCTGGTTATATTTCTTTGTGATTTAAGCAGGAAAAGTAAAGTTTCGTGGAATGTATCCAAATTGGCTAGAATAGCTTCCCTAATCAACTGGAGATTTTTTGGCCACCCGTAAGCCCTAACTGGCTTTATCTTTCATGCTTCTCATTATATTATGTAAATAATAAAATATTTGAATTAAAGAGAAACTAAAGGTTACCTAGTTTAGTCTTTAAAATTTATCTATGAAGAAACTAAGACCCAAGGAAGTTAAATGATTTACTTAAGTTTTACCATCTGAGGACTGGTTGAAGAAGCAGATAGATAATGTTTCTGCTCTAATGAAGATCACATTTTAGTTGGAAGGGGACACAGAAGAAGCAAAGCACACATACTTGAAGAACAAAGTAGATGGTGGTAAGTGTTACAGAGACTGGGATACATTATATCAAGTGGCCAGATCTTTCCCAATTTAGTTCTCTTTCTGCTTTACCAAAATGCTTTCTGAATGACTGTTTGGAAGAAATAGAGGAGGTAAATGACACAGTACTTTGTGGGTATACTGAATGTCAAAAATAAAATTTCTTTTTTTTTCAGTCAACTTATCCCCATTTGTTCTTTAGGAAATCATAATTTAGACAGTATTTTAAGAATGAAGATCCTATATGTAAATGAAAAATATACTCAAGAACATCAGAAAGTCCAGCAGTGTAGCCTAGTACAAGTGAATCATATATTTTCATCTTCAAGATTATTTGTTCAGATATATTGATTAAAGAGAATCTTCTCAACAGGTTTCGATGAAATGATACTAGAGTATATGACTAATCTAGAGAATATTTGTTTAATTTTTCTAAGATTGAAAAGATGTTCTTGGAGGCCTACTTCAATCCTTGTTTTTTTAATTGAAGTTGTCTCAGTGTATACTTCATCTAATTTGGCTGTCCTTCAACTTTCTTGCCAACAAATAGGGAAAACATTTAGCACCAAGAAATGTATAAGACTTGAGGGAGATTAAAAAAAAAATGTTGAAATAGGACCCTGGCCCTCAGGAATGCCATACTCTAATTAAAGAGAAAAGATAACAGTACCAGGCAGTAAGAGTGTTGAGCAATTGTTAGAGATAAGAGGCTTGATAGAGAAAGAAATGTCTTTCTGTGGGTGGAAGGTTTCTTTGGAGGAGTTATAAGTTGGTCTGGACTCTGCAGAATGCATGCTCTGAAAAAGAAAGCTGTAATTATAGCAGTACTTGAGGAAGATTTTCCAAATTAAGCTTTTGCAGGGAGCAGGAGACCAGGTTATTACAGTTCCCCAATGACATAGATATAAAGTCTATTGATGACTGACAAAGCTGGTGGCTAGATGAGGTGAATGGGGTGAAGCAGAGCAAATCAGGAGGTGGAAGATGACCTTGCAGTCCGAGTCTGGGTAATAGATACCTTCATTCATAGGATTAAGGATGTCTGAAGGGAGAGCTGGTTTGGGGTAAGGTGGTATTTGATAGTGGCATACCAAGATGTTGGCAGCAAATCTGACTGAAAATCTCTATCAGAGAGTAGCAGTGAAGGACCAGGGGCTAAGACTGAGTAATGGTAGAGTTAAAGACTCACATGTGTGAGCCCTGGTAAGGGGGAGGGGAGGATGTGGGAACTCTAAAGGGAAATACTGACCAAAAGCCACTGATTCTTTTCATGGGGGGGGGGGGGGGCGCGCGGGGATTTCTAATTGATCTCTGAGAGTTAAATGATTCCTTGGCAGCTGAAGGGAGCTGACAGTTATTGAACCAATACAGATCTCACTCAATGTTTGATGTTAATGACAATAAGTAGGATAATCTATATTCCCATTCCTGCTTATTGATTGGATAAAATATATACGCTATATGCTATCTCTACCTTTATCTATATTATACAGATATTTATACAGACATATGTCTATATACCTATCTGTGTATCTATCTGTGTCATGTAGTTTGTCATCCAAAGCAGGATATATTTGTGGGTGAAAGGAGGGCACAATTAAATCATGCTAGGGCAACATGTGTAAACCAGGACTGCCCCAGGCAAAGCACTAAGTAAGGGCATCCTATATATATATATATATATATATATATATATATATATATATATATATATATCAAGAAAGTATAACATAATGGCAAAGAATATAAGGGAAAAACAGAATAGCCTCTAATGTTTTATTAGCTACATGATCCTGAACAAACAACTCAACCTGTCTAAGCCTTGGTTTTCTCAACTGTAAAATTTAACATAATATCTTTTTTCCTCTGCAGTTCTTTTTAACATAGCAGCCAGAGTGATCCCTCCAGCATCACATGAGTTCTGATCACATGGGTGAAAGCAGGGGAACCAGTCAGGAAAGTGTTGCAATAATCCAGACCGGAGGTGATTTTAGTTTGCACCAAAATGGTAGTAATAAACATTATGAGGAAAGGTTAGATTCTGGATATAATTTAAAGGTAGAGCCTATAAGATTTTTTGGTGAGACAATGAGATGTTAAGGATGACTTTAAGGGTTTTTGGGGCTGAAAGAATGAAACTGCTGTTGCTCAGGTTGGGAAAACTATGAGTGGAACAGAATTTGGAGGAAGATCAGGGGTTCCACTTTGGAAATGTTAAGTTTGAGGTGTCTATTAAACATTCAAAAAGAGGTATTGAGTAAGATGTTGAAGTCTGTAGTTTAGGAGAGAGTTTTAACTGGAGATGGGCACTTGGAAGTCATCAGATGAAAGACATGGGACCATATAATATCACCAAGAGAGTGGTAGTAAATGAGAAGAGGAGAGAGATCCAAGGGCTGAGCCCTGCCCATTACAGCTAAAAGAGAAGGTAAAGAGAAGGAAGGAAGCAGCAAAGGACATTGAGAAGGAGCACCTGGAGTGGTAGAAGGAAAACAGAAGTACCTTGGGAGAAAACAGATTGATATTTATTAATATGAAGAGGATGATCAACTATCTCATATACTGCTGATCAAGTCAGATGAGGACTTGGAATTGATCATTGGGTTTAGCAACATGGAGGTCATTCGGGAGTAGTGGGTGCACAAGTCTGAAGTAGAAGGGTTTAAAAGAAGATGGGAGGAGAGAAATAGTGACAGCAAGCCTAGATAACTCTTTGAAGAAGATTTTCTCCAACAGGGAGAAAAGAAATGAAGTGATAGCTGGAAAGGAAAATGGATCTAAGAGCATTTTTTCCCCCAAGGTGGACGATGATCAAGTAGAAAAGGAAAAAAAAAAAAGGAAAATATAACAGTGAGAAATGAGATTTGTGGAGTAATGTCAAAAAGGAATAGAACTAGCACACAAATTGCTTATAACTCAGGTAGTTCATCTATGATAACAAAAGCACATGTCAGTAAGTAGGTGGGGGGGGGTTAATGTGAAGAGAAGTGACAGTCCCTAGTTTGTTCTGAGTGAGCCTGAGTGAGCTAATGTCTGCCCAGTGGTATTGTGGCAGAGAGCTGTCCACTATGGACCTTTTAACAAGGCTTGCTAAAGTCTGATATATTACTGTGAGTTTCATGCTTTCAGTGTGCTTTCATTTGGTGCTTTCATTGAACATCTGGGATTTTCTCTCACTTCCATGTAAACTTCCCAAAGTCAAGACATTTCTTGAAACTTTAGTTACTTCATCTGTTGAGGAAAGAAAGAGAAAGACAGGGAGAGCGAGAGAAAATACTTACCTCAGTCTCACTGCTCTCCCTAGGAGTGACTATTGTTATCAGCTTGGTATGTGTCTCTCCCTTTTAAAAAGTGGCCTCTGGTGTTGTTTTTATCAGGGTAAAAAAAATAATATGTTGTCATTGTGAAAGGAAAAAGAAAAAAGAAAAATCAACCATTTATTATCTTACTACAAAGGCATAGATATTTTAGTGTATCTTCTACTAGTCCTTTATGCATATGTTATAATAAACATATTTTACATAATTGTAATTTTAGTGCATATACAGTTTCTTGTCTTCAAAAAATTTTGACATTATATCATAGACAATTTCCCATGATACTAACATTTTTTTTAGAAACATTTTTAATGGCAGCATATTTCTGTAGTGAGACATGGTCCCATAATTTAGTTAACCATTTACTATAATATTGGAAATTTCCAATGTTTCTGCAATTATAATGTTGGGGTAAATTGACTACTTTATAAGATGAGAATATTCCTTTCTCTCTTGAATAGTATGTATCTTCCTTTGTTGACCCCACTGAGTGTTTTTGTAGGAAGAGAGACTAGGTACCATGTTAATTATTGAATCTCATTATCTGGGTAAGTGCCTCACCTCTACTGAGCCATTTATATCAAAGGAATAATGGTGGGGACAATAATAATGAGCATGTATCTTTGGTTACTTATTTAATGCCATCTGCTCAGTAAAACATTAATGAGATTTTGACCCTTTAAAAGTGCTTTTAATTATAGTTCTTTTCTTTGACTTTTTGCTGTTTGATTCTGCCAGACTGCTGGATCCTTTGAACATATTGTCCATTGTTTGGAGTGCCAAATGAGCTCTTTGGTTTTGGACTGACTTAAACATGACGATAGAAAAACAATGATTAAAAGTGAATATCTCTCTAACCTTTGGACATTGCACTGAATACAGGATGATTGTTATAGGGGTTAAGAATTCCCACAGTCTATTTTGTTAATTAAAAAAATCATGGGGCATCTGGGTAGTTCAGTCGGTTAAGTGGCTGACTTTGGCTCAGGTCATGATCTCGTGGTTTGTGGATTCCAGCCCCACGTCGGGGTCCGTGCTGACAGCTTGGAGTCTGGAGTCTGCTTTTGTTTCTGTCTCCCTCTCCCTCTGCCCCTCGCCCACTCATGTGCCCCCCTCTTAAAAATGAATAAACATTAAAAAAAATTTTTTTAAATCAAAACTTTTTTTAAGTTTATTTATTTGTTTTGGGGGAGAGAGAGAGAGCGCGGGAGCGAGCAGGAGCATGGGAGGGGCAGAGAGATAGGAAGAGAGAAAGAATCCCAAGCAGGCTCACCACTGTCAGTGAGGAGCTAGAACTCACAAACCACGAGATCATTATGTGAGCCAAAAACAAGAGTCAGAAACTTAACCCACTGAACCACCCAGGCACCCCTCCTCACCAAAAATCACAGAACTTTTGAGTAGTAGACAATCACTCAGGATTACAAATGAAAACAAATCGTAAAAATGATCACCTAAATAGTAATCAAATAAATAAAAATAACTACTAAAATTAACCTCTCAAACCTATGAAATTAAGATTGTTAAAAATGAAATATTCAGTTTTATCAAGGATATAGAGAAATAAGTATTCATAAAAAGTTTATTGGCCAGTGAGGATGTAAATTGATTCCATTTGGTCAATTTGGAAGTAAACATTAATGCCTTAAAATCTGCCTTTTCTTTGAGCCAGTATTTATACTTAGAAAAATATATCCTAAATAAATAATTATTATGGTAGGACTCTGGTAGAGGTTAGCAACAAAAATGTTCATTCAGCACTTTTTATACTAAGAAATAAAGAGACATAGTCTCAATATTAATTTATTCAGTAAATACATGTTTATCCAGTCCTGTTATATGCCAAATTCCATCATTCCTCAGAATCTTTGGGTACAGTGGTGAACAAGGTATGGTTTTCCTATCAAATACCTGTAGCCCAGATCATACATCCATTCAGTGGAATTCTAAGGCCCTCATTAAGAATGATGCTGTAGACTTCTGCTTCAGCCAGGATGGAGTTACAGAGTTTGGATTACCAACTACATCAACTGGAAAGTACCCAAGAAATTCTACAAAATAATGTTTTTCAGGCATTGGACAACAAACAGTGTAGGTCTGAAAGAAAGGAAATTAACAAGATGAGTACTATCTACAGTCACTATCTGGAGGAAATGTGACTGGGGCCGGGGGATGTCTCTGCTAGTCTTGCTGAATTGAAGAGATGAAGATCAGACATTGGGGAATGTCAAGGCTGCTGGATTTTTCAGAGTGGAGTACTGAGGAGACAGAACTCCATAAAGAGAGAACTCCAGAGATCTCTAGGGGGATCCCCTTGAGTCTTTGGCTAAAAAGTGATCTGCGCACATGTGAGAAACTGTCTGAGGCCAGGGAAGTGACTGCTCGAAGGATGGGCAGAACAATATTTGGAGCACACAGGACTGGCAAATATTCATGTTGTTACCAGCTAGGGCACAAAGATTTCATAGAGCAGAATACTTGGAAAGTTACCACTTTAATTATGGAGATAAATTGGACTTGAGTAAAGGCTTCTCTCTGGAGCTGCCCTAGTAAAGCTTGAAGGCAAGACTCAAAAGGATGTGACTGATGAAAATAACTGTACATCAGAAAAAAAAAAATCTAACAACCAGTGATGTAAAGTTCACTCTCCCTGGCAATTAATCAATAGTCAGTTATTCACAGGCCACTCTCCAGAATCCTGAGTATGAGCTGAAGAGGGCCGGCATTAGGTCAGACGTAGGCATGCTGCATGAACCACTTGCTTATGCAATTTATGCTTTTAGAATGTATTTGTGCTTTGAAACCTATAGAAAAACACTTCAACTTGATGATAATATGCTCCAGGGTGTACTCAATTTGTGGTGAGGCAGATGAGATAACCCAGTCACAGTGGTCATCTGGTGTCCCGTGATTTGACAATTAGTCTCTGTCAGAGTTCAGCAGCAAGGTGTTTCTCTCAAGGGAAATAATGACTTGCTGAAAAGGGCATAGCCTTCAGCCAAACCCCTAAGGGCTGCCACATGACTCTTGCATCAGGATTTGCCATGGACTCTATTCACCATCTGTATTCGCCTCATTTGATATTTTAAACACTTTGGATCTGATGACTCATAAAAGCCATGTAGTGGAGCTGCTTGAACAATGGTTCATACCAGATAGAAAACTCTCTATTGATTTGTGCCACTGCTCAAAGTGAGCAGCTTTTTAGGTCCGATCAGTGGGTCAAAAAAATATGCTTATGGGAATGTTGCCTTCCAATTCCAGAAGAGAGCCATGAAAATCTTTTGCTTTTTTTTTTTTTTTTTTTTTTTTTAGGTGAGGAGGGATACAAGGCTAGTAACTTTACCTGCACTTTGGGCATACTATTTCAACTTGTCCAAATCAGTGAACTCCCAGAAACTTTATTGAAGTTTCAGATCCTGACATCATCTTGGATTTTCTTCTTTCTTTTTATATACACTGTCTTAGCAAGGTATCTGTTAAAACATACTTCTTTTTGTCATATGGAGGTGACATGGTGTTATTAAGGGATCCAATGACTAGATTTTAGCACAGATCCAGGAAATTGACATGAGTAAAGAAACATGAAGATAGGGATTTTGGTGTCTGCATACCAAAGAAAAGAAGAAAAAGAAAAGAAAAAGAAAAGAAGAAAAGAAGAAAAAACATTTTCTTGATTAATAGCTATATACTAGGTTCTAAGGACCATGTTGATTTGCTTAAGCAACATACTACCTCTAGAAGAGAGGTACAGTAAGAGATGCTATTTGGTTAAGTTTATAATAATCCACTGTTATTCTGTAAGATCTGTCTTTCTGCTACAGTGATGAAAAGGTAAGGTAAATGGGGGCACCTGGGTGGCTCAGTTGGTTGAGCTTCCGACTCTTAATTTTGGGTCAGGCCATGATGCCAGGATGGTGGGATTAAGCCCTGTGTTGGGCTCCATGCTGAGTGTGGAGCCTGCTTAAGATTCTTTCTCTCTCTCCCTCTTCCATGTGCATGCGCGCTCTCTCTCTCTCAAATAACATTTAAAAATTTTTTTCAGGGGCACCTGGGTGGCTCAGTCGGTTAAGCGTCCGACTTCAGCTCAGGTCATGATCTCATGGTCCGTGAGTTCAAGCCCTGCGTTGGGCTCTGTGCTGACAGCTCAGAGCCTGGAGCCTGTTTCAGATTCTGTGTCTCCCTCTCTCTCTCTGCCCCTCCCCTGTTTATGCTCTGTCTCTCTGTCTCAAAAATAAATAAACGTTAAAAAAAATTTTTTTTTTTAAATTTTTTTTTCAAAAAGATAAGGTAAATGGAAATGTGGTAAGAATCACCACCCCTCCATCTTTCATCTTTGCTGGTGGAACTAGTCTTTGTATTATTAGCAGTTGGGTGGTCAAAGAGCTTTTACTTATCCATTTCTATCACTCCACAGTTCAGGGAACGAATGGTAAATTCTGCCTACTTTTGGGTCTACATATTCCAACTATACACTCGACTTGGAATATAATCACATGATGGGTTTATGGTTACATTGGGCCTATGAGTAGGTGGGCGTCTCTGATATTATAATCCCTAACCATGAATGGTATACCACAGGATGGGTCTCTAGGAATTAGCATATTTTAGAGCCAATGTCAATCAAAGTACTGGATATTTTCCTTTCTCCAGTGCATGGTTAATCTTGTCAAATGGCCATACTTCCTGTATTTTCCATAAGAAAAGCTAGAAGGAGGATAAGCAATACTTTTATGTGGTTGCAAGTTTTTCCCTCAAAGGTGCCTTTCTGTACTTTCCAGGTCTGTGATTTCAGATCAGAGAATTGGATTAGGAGAGTACCTTTCTTATAGTGCCTCAAATCAGCCTTTTATTTGCCACACCATTAATACCAAGTGGCTTTTTATTGTATTCAGCCACAAGCAGGCAAGGAAATGGATTATTCTCTAGAGCCTCCAGAAAGGAATGCAGCCCTATTGATACCCTGATGTTAAGGCTTTTGACTTCCAGAACTATAACAGAATAATTCTGAGTTGTCTTAAGCCACAATATTTGTGTTAGCCTATTATAGCAGCTAAACACTAAAGCTGATTCCTAGTTTTTTTTTTTTTAAGTTTATTTATTTTGAGAGAGAGAGAGAGAGAGGAAGGGAGGGAGAGAGAAACAGAGGGAGAATGAACAGGGGGGAGGGCAGAGAGAAAGGGGGACAGAGGATCTGAAGCTCACTCTGTGCGGACAGCAGACAGCTCGATGTGGAGCTCGAACCCACCGAACTGTGAGATCATGACCTGAGATGAAGTCAGACACTTAACCGACTGAGCCACCCAGGTGCCCCTGATTCCTAGTTTTAAGCACAAGAAACTAAATGGTTATTTTAAGTAGTAAAGGCTTATTAAAAGAGATTTATCAAGTAGCTCACAGAACCTCCAGGAGGACTGCAAGGCAAGCCCCAGAGGCTCCCTATCAGAAGCTATAACCCAGTCTTCCTGCAGACAAGCTTCACTGACCTGCGGTGGGCCCCTTGGGGGCATTATATTGTTGACAGCAACACTGGACCCTAGGCCTCAAACACTGTTGCTACAATTGCAACCTCTTAGGAAATTGGATGTAGATGCTGTCATGTATTATCCCCTCTAGAAATAGATTGTGTCCAGTCTCCACTTCTTTAGGTCATTAACTTCTAATCAAAAGCTGGAGTCTAGGGGCATGTGGGTGGCTCAGTCAGTTGATCATCCAAATCTTGGTTTGGGCTCAGGTCATGATCTCACAGTTATGAGATCGAGCCCCATGTCAGGCTCCATGAAGCCTGCTTAAGATTCTCTCTCCCTCCCTCTCTCCCTATGCCCTTATCCCTCCCTCTAAAAAAAATAAATAAATAAACAAACAAAACAAAACAAAAAATCTGGAGACTATATTTCTGATTACCCTGGCTTGGCATTTATGCTGACACCATAGTTGCAAGGGAGGTTAAAAAAGTGAGTATCTGGTATATTTGGCTTCTCTGATCTGCTTTCAAGATGGTGGAGTCCTCATGTAAGAAAGCGATGCATATGTTGGTTACTAAAAAGAATGAGTAACATCTACCATGGCACCTATAATCCCAGAAGAGGAGAGATTGTTTCTGTCTCCCAGGGTCTGTTTCAGTTTCTGAGAAGGATTTTAATTGGCCTGGCTTGGGCCCTTTGCTGTACTCTTTATGGTGAGTAGAGAGGTTCACTGATCAGCTGGTTTGGGTGAGGATCCTTGACAGACACAGCCTCTTGTGGAAAGGTGCAGGTACCCAAAGGAAAAGTGGTTCTGTTATCAGAAGAAGGGGAAAAGGAAAAAAAGCAGTAGTGTGGTGAACAGAGCTTATGATTGTAGCTAGGTCATCTTGAATCCCAGCTGTACTGCTTGCTAATTTGCAAAGTCGAATTTGCTCAGAAGTACTGCAGTTTACCAAAGGAGTGAAGAGTCCTGATTCTGGTGCCAGTTGCCTGGTGTGAGTTCAGGTCCTGTCACTTAATAGCTGTGTGATTTTGTGTTTCAATTTTCTCATTTGTAGAATGGGTATAAGAATAGTACCTACTTCATAGAATAGTTGTCATTAACACATGAGTTAACAGTTGTAGTGAGCTTAGTGCCTGGTATATAATAATAGCCATCATTAATTATTATTATTTTAATGTAACTCAGGCATACAAAGAAAGGAACTTAAAATTATTTTTTATATAACTGATCTAGTTTTTAAACTCTTATTTCTGCTGATGGTGGTAGGGGTGTGGGTTGTGGGAGGGCAACTAAAAATTACTAGTAAGAGGGAATTTAAATAGCGTCTTTTAAATATAAAAGCAATCGGTTTAAAATTGAAACTCCTTGGGGCGCCTGGGTGGCTCAGTCGGTTAAGCGGCCGACTTTGGCTCAGGTCATGATCTCACAGTCTGTGAGTTTGAGCCCCGCATCGGGCTCTGTGCTGACAGCTCAGAGACTGGAGCCTGCTTCAGATTCTGTGTCTCCCTCTCTCTCTGACCCTCCCTCATTCATGCTCTGTCTCTCTCTGTCTCAAAAATAAATAAACATTAAAAAAAATTTTTTTAAATTGAAACTCCTTATGAAGCTGTCTCCTCTCTGTCATGGGGTCTCACTGCCCCCCCCCCTTTTCCTTCCCCAATATGACTGGATACAAGGACAATTAGATTATCATGGTGGCAGGATGGCACTTGGGCTGTCTCCTTGTCTTCTCTGATGCCTAACGGGTGTGACTGGTCACATCTTGTGCCTAGGTGTCACTGAGGTATGGCTGATCCTGCCTGCTTTGGGACATCAACTGTTATCTTCCCCTGAAGAATGGGAGTCCTATCACAGCCTCTAGACATGGAGTCCCTGCTCACTGTGGCCCTTCATCCTAACCCCAGGCTGCTTGGCTTCAGTTTTCCTGGGATGCCCAGGAATTCCATCTTTTTGCTTTCTATATATTATGGTGTGAGATGCCATCCTACACTGTTCCTACACTATTAACCCAGCATCATGTTGAATTGGCATGTAAAATGCTAGTCTTCTTTAAGGAGTTGGCATTTTAAAAAAGTTATTCTATTTTTTAAAAAAAAATTTTAATGTTCATTTATTCTGAGAGAGAGAGACAGAACATGAGCAGGGGATGGGGCAGAGAGAGAAAGGGAGACAGAATCCGAAGCAGGCTCCAGGCTCCAAGCTGTCAGCACAGAGCCTGACACGGGGTTCGAACCCATGAGTGAGGTTATGACCTGAGCTGAAGCTGGACATTCACCTGAGTGAGCCACCGAGGCTCCCCTAAAAAGTTTTTATTTTGAGAAATGAGGAATGAGTCCCCCCATACTTGGATTCCTCTAGGTCTATTTGGGTGTTTCTATTCCCATTTGCATCCCCACCCAGGGTTTTGACCCTTGGAGGACAGTCCGGATACCTGAGTCTGAACTCCTTCATTTTTTCCTCACTGTCTCCTGTCATCTCTAGCTCCCTCAGTGACTAAAAGGTATTTTTTTCTCCTTCCTTTGAGTTGAGAGTTTTATCATGTCCTGAGTTCTTTCTAGCTTCATTTCTCTGCATTCTTTCAGGCTCTGGTTCTTAGTATTTTAAGAAAAGCCTTTTGAGTTTCCTTTCTTTTCTTTTCTTTCCTTTCTTTCTTTCTCTTTCCAGAAGTTTATTGAGTGCAACAAACATGTGTCTAGCACCTATATGCTGTGCTGGCTGCTTGTCATATGATTTTTAGTTAGTTAGTTAGTTAGTTTTATTCTTTTTCTTTTCTTTTTTAAATTTATATCGAAGTTAGTTAGCATATAGTGCAACAATGATTTCAGGAGTAGATTCCTTAATGCTCCTTACCCATTTAGCCCATCCCCCTTCCCACACTCCCTCCAGTAACCCTCTGTTCTCCATACTTGAGTCACTTATGCTTTGTCCCCTTCCCTGTTTTTATATTATTTTTGCTTCCCTTCCCTTGTGTTCATCTATTCTGTGTATTAAAGTCCTCATATGAGTGAAGTCATATGATATTTGTCTTTCTCTAATTTTGGTTAGCATAATACCTTCTAGTTCCATCCATGTAGTTGCAAATGGCAAGATTTCATTCTTTTTGATTGCCGAGTAATACTCCATTGTGTGTGTGCACACACACACACACACACACACACACACACAACATCTTCTTTATCCATTCATCCATTGATGGACATTTGAGCTTTTTCCATACTTTGGGTATTGTTGATAGTGCTGCTATAAACATGGGGGTGCATGTGTCTCTTTGAAACAGCATACCTGTATCCCTTGGATAAATACCTAGTAGTGCAATTGCTGGGTCACAGGATAGTTCTATTTTTAATTTTTTGAGGAACCTTAATATTGTTTTCCAGAGTGGCTGCAGCAGTTTGCATTCCCACCAGCAGTGCAAAAGAGATCCTCTTTCTCCACATCCTCGCCAACATCTGTTGTTGCCTCAGTTGTTAATGTTAGCCATTCTGACAGGTGTGAGGTGGTATCTCACTGTGGTTTTGATTTGTATTTCCCTGATGATGAGTAATGTCGAGCATTTTTCATGTGTCGGTTGACCATCTGGATGTGTTCTTTGGAGAAGTGTCTATTCATGTATTTTGCCCATTTCTTCACTGGATTATTTGTTTTTTGGGGTGTTGAGTTTGATAAGTTCTTTATAGGTATTGGATATCTTTATCTGATATGTCGTTTGCAAATATCTTCTCCCATTCTGTTGGTTGCCTTTTAGTTTTGCTGATTGTTTCCTTCACTGTGCAGAAGCTTTTTATTTTGATGAGGTCCCAGTAGTTCATTTTTGCTTTTGTTTCCCTTGCCTCCAGAGACGTGTTGAGTAAGAAGTTGCTGCAGCCAAGGTCAAAGAGGTTTTTGCCTGCTTTCTCCTCAAGAATTTTGATGGCTTCCTGTCTTATATTTAGGTCTTTCATCCATTTTGAGTTTATTTTTGTGTCTGGTGTAAGAAAGTGGTCCAAGTTCACTTTCCTGCATGTTGCTGTCCAGTTTTCCCAGCACCACTTGCTGAAGAGACTGTCTTTTTTTCCATTGGATATTCTTTCCTGCTTCGTCAAAGATTAGTTGGCCATACGTTTGTGGGTCCATTTCTGGGTTCTCTATTCTGTTCCATTGATCTGAGTGTCTGTTTTTGTGCCACAATTTCCATTATTTCTTAACAAAACCTGCAGATCAAAACTAAAAATGGAACTAACAAATACAATTTGCAGGTTAAAGTTGAACAATAACTTCTTTGTTCTTTATCCCTTCTCTGAAAGTGTTAAAGTCTCTTGGTTTTACTGGGTGAGGAGCCACAAGTCCAGTATACCAGTATAGTATTTTCAAAATAGTATCCCTGCTCTACCAGCTCTGCAGTGGATACTTGATTACAAGCTATTCTTATTATTTTATATAACTATACCTATTCAAATGAAGCCAATAAGTAATGCTTAACTTTATGCATAAATATTAGAGTTGCTCAATAGTATACTAGAGCCCCATACCATTCATTCATTCATTCAACAAATACATTTTAAGCCCACTATATTCTAGGATGTTCTAAAGAAATTCTATAACTTTTTTTTAGAGTTTAAGCAAAATAGGCAAGATTGCTTTTAATAGTGACATTTTCTACAAAGCATCTCCAAGTTCTTTAATAACTAAGTTGGATATGGCCCCAAATGGACCAGGAATATACCAAATGTATCCATTAACAAATAGTATAATTTTTCAATGTAGTGTCCCGGTTCAATGAGATTAAACTACTACCTCTGTCACCCAGTTAGTATTAGCTAAGTATGGAGCGAAAGATCAAGTTGTTGCTGAGAGCAGCAGCACGAATCTTTCTGCTTGACCAAACCCGGCCCATTGAGACCAGCACATTCTTGGATCTGTTGGGTTTTTTTTTCCTTTTTGCCCAACCCTGGCCACAAGGTCTGACATCAGCCATGGCAGTGATAAGTTATACTGATTCTAAGAAAGAGATCCTTTTAGTTCACTGATTTGTGGAATGGAAAGCCACTGGTAGGATCGAACTGGTGTCTGTTACCAAGGAGAAAAGGCATTATCCCAAGTAGCACAGTCCTGACTACGTTTTTGACCCTCTGTTTTCTATTTTCATGTAAATTATGATATGATTAGACTTTACATGGTGAGGTCATTGAGAAAGCAAGTGATTGGAAACATCTTGGTTATACTATTTATCATGTGTAGGTCATATTACCAATAGCTAGTTAATAAGATAGTATGTAAGGCTTGTATAAACTATGTAACTTAATTTTAACCAGTTCTCAGTAATGATAAAAATATAACCAGTTTTTCAGAGACATATGACTTTTTTGTACGTGTGAGGGAGATTTTAAGTGTTTTGCTATATGTGAAATGGCAATTTTTCATGTGCAAAATCAGCTTTTAAGAAGATAGCAGTAGATATGTCAAGATGAAACTGAAGATGCTTGCCCATGCAGGAAAATGTCATACGTAGCTAGATTGACTTGTGAATGCAAAAGCTTCTTACAGCTTTTTTAATTCTCTGAAACCTGTGTTTTCCTTGTGCGCTAAGAGCACTCACATAGGTGGCTCACCTATAATAAGGACTATTTCCTTGGAAAATGATCTCAAGTTACCTATGCTTCTGAGACTATTGGGTCCAATGCCTGTGAGATTCTTTGGAACCAAGATGGCTACGACATTTTCTAATTTTTGAGCTGAGTTCTATGCAGCATCTATGTTCCTAAAAAGCTATTTTAAACTATATATTTGTACACCTCATCATTTTCAGTGTAATAAAGGATCTTATTATCTAGAGGACCTCTCAAACAAGTGTCCAGAGTGAAAATCATTTTGCACTCTGACTAATCACAACACAATTTAGCTGTTTTTTTTTTCTTAAAAACAGGACATACCCACCTTACAGTTAACATAGATTCAGGTATTTGAAAATGCTGGATTTTTATTTGTTAATATATAAAGTGCACAGATCTTAATGATACATTTTGATAGGTTTGACAAATGGATGTACCTAAGTGACCAACATCCTAATAAATATGGAGAACATTTCCACAATTTGTGAGATTGCTTTATGTACCTTTGGACTGAGCCCCCTTCCTCTGATCCTCCCCAGACCAACTGTTGTTCTGATCTCTGTTACCATAGTTCAGTCTATTCTTGAGCCTTCTACAAATAGAATAAATGTCCTCTTGCATCTAGATTCTTTTACTCAGCAAAATGTTTTTGAAATTTGAGATTCATGTTGATATGGGTATCAGTAGCTCTTTTTTTTTAATATTACTGTGCAGCTTTCCATTTTACGATTATATCACAATTTGACCATTCTTTCATTGATAGACATTTTAGTTTCCAGTTTTGGGCTATTATGAATAAAACTGCTATGAATGTTCTTGTAAAAGTCTTCGTGTAGACATGTTTTCACTTTTCCTGGGTAAGTGCCTTGGAGCAGGTAATTTGAGTCATAGAGTAGGGATATGTATAACTTATAAAGAAACAAAAAAGTGATTGTCTGAAATGGTTGCTGCATTTTTTCTCTCCCACCAGAAATAGGAGAGTTCCAATTTGTTTCCTATCTGTCCCAATATTTATATTGTAAGTTTTTAAACTTTAGCAATTTGAGTCGTATGTGGTAGTATCTTGTGGTTCTAATTTGAATTTCCCTGATGATTAATGCTGTTGAGCACTTTTCATGTGCTTCTTTTTTAAAATATATTTTCAAGTTTTGCCTATTTAAAAAATTGGGTTGTCTTTATTATTAATTTATAATAGTAGTTTATATAGTCTGGATACCAGTCCTTTATCAAGTGTAACAAATATTTCTCAGTTTCTGGATTGTTTATTCATTATCGTAATGTGTTTTTGATGAACAAAAGTTTTTAATTTTGATGAAGTCAGCTTGATTATTTTTCATTTATGATTAACACTTTTTATCAAACTTGTCTAAAAAATCTTTGCCTATCCCAAGGTCATAAAGATAGTCTCTGAAATTTTCTTTTAGCAGCTTTATAGTTTTAAGTTTTATGGTAAATTTCTAAATTTTTGTATGGTGTAAGAAGTTCAGACTGTTCTTTTTCTTTTTTTTTTTTTAATGTTTTTATTTTTGAGAGAGAGCAAGACAGAGTGTGAGCAGGGGAGGGACAGAGGGAGAGGGAGACACAGAATCTGAAGCAGGCTCCAGACTCTGAGCTGTCAGCACAGAGCTGGACGCAGGGCTCGAACTCACAAACTGTGAGATCATGACCTGAGCTGAAGTTGGACACTTGACTGAGCCACCCAAGTGCCCCAGACTGCTCTTTTTCATATGGATACACATGTTTTTGTTGACACCATATGTTGAAAAGACATTTTTTCCCCATTCACTTGCATTGACACCTTTGTCAACTATCAATTTTCCATCTAGCATGGAAATTTTGAGGTCTATTTTATTCCTCTGATCTATTTGAATATCTATACACTAATATTAAACCATCTTAGTTACTGTGGCTTATACTAAACCTTGAAATCAGATAGTATAAGTACTTTAATTTTGCTATATGAATCTTATAACCTGAAACCTTGCAAAATCATCTATTCTATTTGTTTCTTTATAGATTTCTTAGGATTTTCTATGTACAAAATGAAGCCATCTACAAATAAAGACAAATATTTTCTAACATGTGTGTGTGTGTTTTTGTTTTTGTTTTTGTTTGTTTGTTTGTTTGTTTGTTTGTTTTTGCTTCATTGCACTGGCCAAGATTTCCAGTTTAAACTTAAATAGAAGAGCCATTCTTAGCAGAAATTGTTTCTAATCTTAGGAGAAATAGGTTAGTCTTTCACCGCTAAGTATATTGTTAGCTGTGTTTTATATAGACGCTCTGGTAAGTAATAAGATATATTATTATTATATAATCTGCCACCAAATCCTCTCATAGAGCTTTTAAAATCGTTGTAATCTCCTGAGTGATAGGGATGCTAAGAGCTTCTTGTGTTCTATATTTTGTCTTTGACCCCAGTTCCTAATGCTGAGTTCCTAAATCCCTTGGAATTTCCTGGGTGATAGTCTTTTGTTCTAAAGAAGTGATGCTTGGTGGGATAATTATCCAGATAACTTTAGGATGGGGTCTGTTTACCAGAAAGACCAACCCATGATTAGTAGCTCGGAAGTTTTAAGCCTCCTCTCCCATCCTCCAAGGAAAGGACAGTGGTTAGGGATTCAATTAATACTCCATCGTGCCTATATGATGAAGCCTCTGCAAAAATCTCTAGAATACAATGTTTGGAGGCTCTCTGGATTAGTGAGCACATCCATGTGCTGAGAGGATGGTATATCTTAACTCCACAGGGAAAGAAGCTCCTTAAACTGAGGACACTTCTAGACCTCACCTTGTGTACCTCATCATCTGGCTGTTCATCTGTATCCTTTATCATATCCTTTATTATATGAACTGGTAAATGTAAATGTTTCTCTGAGTTCTGTGAGCCATTCCAGAAAATTATTGATTGTGAGGAGAGGGTCATGGGAACTTCTAACTTATAGCTGCTCAGTTACAGATACAGGAGGTCCAGAGTTGCATCTGGCATCTGAACTTGGTAAAATCTGTGAGTCTGAACCCTTAACTTGTGTGATTTAACACTAAGTCCAGGTAGATAGTGTCAGAATTGAATTGTAGGACACCTGGCTGGTAGCAGATCATTGGTGGTGTGGGGAAAAAACCTACACAATTGGTGTTAAAAGTGTTGGTGAGAGCAAAGGGAAGAAAACCATAGTTTACTTTTATGATTTTTATCAGATTTAAGATGTTCCCTTTCTATTCCCAGTTTTCCCAATTTATGGGTTTGAATTTTGTCATACTTTATGCTTTAAATGAGATACTGTTATAATAAATTGCACTGAATGACTAATCTTGCATTAACAGGAAAGAGCCTATTATTGGTCATGATGCATTATACTTTTTATATATTACTAGATTTAATTTACTAATATTTTATTAAGAGTTTTTACATTTATATTCTTTTCTTGAAATGTTCTTGTCAGGTTTTGGTATCAGGCTTATCCTGGTCTCATATAACACTTTAGGAAGTTTCTTCCTCCTTTATTTTCTGAGTTTGCATAGAACTGTTATTAGTTCTTCCTTAAATGTTTGAGAGAAATCACTAATGAAATTATCTAAGCCTTGAGGTTTCTTGATGGAAAAGTTTAAATGTTCCCATAAAGTTAAATATCTTTAGCAGTTATAGGAATGTCCAGATTTTTAAATTATTTCTACTGTCACTTTTCATAATTTGTGTTTTTAATGGACTTTTCCCATTTCATCTAAGTTGGAAAATTTATTGACATAAAGTTTTTTATGATATTCCCTTATCCTCTTAAGGTCTATAAGGTCTATAGTGATGTCTTTATTCCATTCTGATATTGGTAACTTGTAGCTTTTCTTTCTTCCCTTTTTTTTTTTTTTATCTTGATCAGTCTTGACAGAGTTAATCACTTAAAAAAATCTTTTTAAAGATCTAGGTTTTGGCTTTTCAATTTTATCTATTTCCTATTTATCATTTCATTGTTTTCCATTCTTTTATGTTTTCTTTAATTAATTTAAGTTTAATTAGCTCATCTTTTTCCATCTTCTTTATATGGAAGTTTAGGTCATTATTTCAAAATTTGTTTCTTCTTTTTTAACATAAACACTCAAGGCTAGAAATTGCCCTCCAAACACAATTTTAGCTACATCCCACAAATTTTGACTTCATTAGCATTTTGTTTGAGGTATTTTCTAATTTAAATTTAAATTGTTGCTTTGACTTATGGATTATTTAGAAGTAGGTTTAATTACCAATATCTATTGGTAACTGATTTCTAACTTAATTCTGTTGTAGTCAAAGAAGTACTGTGTATAATTAAGTTCTCTGAAAAAATTTTGAAATTTGATTTATGCCCTATCATATGGCCCATCTAGATGTTTATTCCATGCACATTTGAAGAAAGAGTATTTTATGCAGTTGTTGGTTGTGTTTTATAAAAATCAAGTATATCAAGTTGGTTTTTAGTATTGTTAAATCTTCACTATCCTTATTGATTTTTCTCTGTTTGATACATTAATATCATGACTGAAAGGAAAATATATATTCTGTCTCTGCCTATGGATTTGTCTCTTTTCCCCTTCAGTCATGTCAGTTTTTGCTTCATGTATCTTGAAGCTCTGTTATTAGGTGCTTATGCATTTATGGTTATCATATGTTGTTAATGAATTGAACTTTTTAACAATATGGAATATCCCTCTTTATCTCTAGTAATATTCCTTATCTTGAAGTCTACTTTGTCTGATGTTAACATAATCAATAAGAGAATAAGAGACTTTAAAATGCTTAATGTTTATTTTTCTTATCTGCCAACCTCCTATTCCTCCTGCTGTCCTTTGCTGGGCAGTGTTAGCATGCTGGTGGAGTACAGATGGGGTCACTATAGTTTTCTTAAAATTGGGCTGTGTGGAGATCAGTGCAGGGAGACAGCGCAAGTAGTTTGTTGGTCTCAGGCTATATAAATAGGATGACTTGGCTTTCTCTACTTTTGGAAATATTTTTGATTTGTGCTGCCATTAAGCTACTAGAGGCATTATTTTGCCTGAGAGATCAAAACTGAAAAGTATCTTCAGGTGGTGTCAGCTTGCTAAGAATTGTAGAGTTTCTTTTCTTTAATTGTCTTCATTTTCAATATTTTTAGATAATAAAAGAATTCTATGGCATTTTTATTTGAAAAGTTTGAGATTCATGCACTGAAAGTTCCAGTCTGGGAGCCAAGAGAATGGTATTTTTGCTTGTTTAAAATTCCAAACATATGACTTAAGGCAAGTCGTTTAAAAGTTATCCCAAGAAAACGCAAAGATAGTGATGTTTATCCTAACCTACCACTTACGGAATTTTATAATTGGATATGACCTTAGAGATTATCTGCTTCTACCTGGTAATTTTATGTGTACAGAGACTGAGGTTTTGAGAAGCTCAATGATTTGCCTAAAGACATTCAGTGTGTTCATAGCAGACTGGAATTTTACATATATATATGTAAAATTTACTGTCAAATTGGTTTTCATACAACACCCAGTGCTCATCCCAACAGGTGCCCTCCTCAATGCCCATCACCCACTTTTCCCTCTCCTCCACCCCCATCAACCCTCAGTTTGTTCTCAGTATTTAAGAGTCTCTTATGGTTTGCCTCCTTCCCTCTCTGTAACTTTTTCCCCCCTCCCCTCCCCCATGGTCTTCTGTTAAGTTTCTCAGGATCCGCATATGAGTGAAAACATATGGTATCTGTCTTTCTCTGCCTGACTTATTTCACTTAGCATAATACTCTCCAGTTCCATCCACATTGCTACAAATGGCCAGATTTCATTCTTTCTCATTGCCAAGTAGTATTCCATTGTATATATAAATCACAGCTTCTTTATCCATTTGTCAGTTGATGGACATTTAGGCTCTTTCCATAATTTGGCTATTGTTGAAAGTGCTGCTATAAATATTGGGGTACAAGTGCCTCTATGCATCAGTACTCCTGTATCCCTTGGGTAAATAAATTCCTAGCAGGGCTAATGCTGGGTCATAGGGTAGATTCTATTTTTAATTTTTTGAGGAACCTCCACACTGTTTTCCAGAACAGCTGCACCAGTTTGCATTCCCACCAACAGTGCAAGAGGGTTCCCGTTTCTCCACATCCTCTCCAGCATTTAGTCTCCTGATTTGCTCATTTTAGCCACTCTGACCAGTGTGAGATGGTATCTCAGTGTGGTTTTGATTTGTATTTCCCTGACGAGGAGTGACATTGAGCATCTTTTCGTGTGCCTGTTGGCCATCTGTATGTCTTCTTTAGAAAGGTGTCTATTTATGTCTTCTGCCCATTTCTTCACAGGATTATTTGTTCTTAGGGTATGGAGTTTGGTGAGTTCTTTATAGATTTGGATACTAGCCCTTTGTCCGATATGTCATTTGCAAATATCTTTTCCCATTCCGTCGGTTGCCTTTTAGTTTTGTTGATTGTTTCCTTTGCAGTGCAGAAGCTTTTTATCTTCATGAGGTCCCAATAGTTCATTTTTGCTTTTAATTCCCTTGCCTTTGGAGATATGTCGAGTAAGAAATTGCTGCAGCTGAGGTCAGAGAGGTTTTTTTCTTGCTTTCTCCTCTAGGGTTTTGATCGAACCCTGGGTTCTTGTTACTAATCTAATGTGATTTGTTTTTTAACTCAAATATGATGAATTTAGAGAGCATTTAGAAAGATTTCAAGATTCCAAAATAATGAGTCTATACAAACCATGACTAATATAATGTGTTATGTGATATAAAACATTAAAAAATGCTGTTACATGAATTTCAAAAAGCAGTATTTATTTTTATAGCTGAGTTTAAACTCAAATATCTTAGAAGAGCCCCATAATTTCTTGTCAAGTATCAAATAATCTGATTTAAAGAAGATATTATTTTCTTCTTTATTATCGACATAAAATATCAATTTATATAGCTTTCAAAGATTAAAAATGTTTCATTTGATCCTCACAAACAGCACTGTAAAAGTAATTGCTAATTATTATTGAATGTTTACTATGAACCAGGAACTCTTCTAAGTGCTTTCTACCTATTAACTGCACCCTCAAAACAACCCTAGTTAACTATTATTGTCCTCATTTTATAGATGAGGAAACCCAGGCACAGAGAAGTAACTTGTTCTGCCTTGAGGCTGAGTGAGGACTGGCTCTAGAAAGGATGCCTTTAGCTACTTTGCCACAGAGCTTATGTGGGCAGGACAAAGGTACAGATTGTTCTTTATCTTTTTCCCATGGCTTTTTGTTTTGTTGTATTCTTCCAACACTGCTATTTACACAGAACACTTTACCTAAGTACCCCTTCCAAAGCCATATGATGCATTATACAATTTGGCACTGGCCATGTCTAGGGCATTAGGGAGAATGTTTCTCAAGGTATTAAAAAAATTATGATAATTTTTCTTATAACTAAAATGAAATAAAGTCTTTAGTTTTTTTACTTTTCTATAGTTGAGGCTTCAAATTACAGCAGTTAAACCCTTAGACAATATATCTTGTTTTATACTTCAACTTTTATTACAAATAGGTCTTTCCTCTGTTACACTGTTCAATTTGCAAACTTTATTTCAGGAAAAAATTGTAATTTCATATAATTATTTTTCTATATTATACAAAAAGAAGAAAATCAAGAGAATGACAAGACAAGTCACAGACAGGGAGAAAATATTTGCAAAAGACACATTTGATAAAGAACTGTTACCCCAAATGTACAAAGAACTCTTAAGACTGAACATTGAGAAAACAAACAACCCATTAAAAAATGGGCCATAGACCTTAAATGACACCTCAAAGAAGATATACAGATAGGAAATAAGCATATGAAAAGATGTTCCATGTCACTTGTCATCAGGGAAATGCAAATTAAGGCAGCAAAGAGATACCAGTACACATCTATCAGAATGGCCAAAATTTGAAACACTGACAATCCCCATTGCTAAGGAGGATATGGAGAAGCAGGAACTCTCCTTCGTTGCTGGTAGGGATACAAAATGGTGTAGACACTTTGGAAGACAATTTGGCAGTTTCTTATAAATATAAACATACTCTTCCCATATGATCTACCAGTCACATTCATTGGTATTTACCCAAAGGAGATGAAAACATGTCCACACAGAAACCTGCACATGGATGTTTATAGCACCATTCATTAATTGCTAAAACTTGAAAGTAACCAAGATGTCCTTCAGTGAGTGAATGGATAAATAAACTGTGGTACATCCAGACAGTGGAATATTATTTAGTGTGAAAAAGAAATGAGCTATTAATCCATGAAAAAACATGAAGGAAGTTTAAATGTATATTACTAAGTGAAAGTAGACAATCTGAAAAGGCTACATACTGTATGGTTCCAACTTACGGCATTCTGGAAAAGACAAAACTGAGACAGTAAAAAGATCAATGGTTCCTAGGGGCAGGGATGAATAGGTGAAGCACAGAGCACTTTTAGGGCAGTGAAAATATTCTATACTGTAATGATAGATACATGTCTTTATTCATTTGTCCAAACACATAGAATGTACAGAAACAAGAGTGAACCCTGGTGTAAACTATGGACTTGAGTGATTATGTCATGTCAGTATAGGTTCACCAGGGGTAACAAGTGTACCATTTTGGGGATGTTGATAATGGGGCATGCTGTGCATGTGTCAGGTCAGGGAGTATATGGGAAATCTCTGTACCTGCCTCTCAATTTTGCTGTGAATCTAAATTGATATAGACAAAGTATTTAAAAGAGAAGATAGAAGAACAGAAATGAATGGAACTAAGTGACCCATAGGAATAATAGAGATGGAGAGAATGAATTTAGGAGGATGAGACTGAGTGAAAGACACAGATTTATAGGTGGAGATGATGAGTTCAGTTTTATATTTTATGATGTTTATTTGTGGAGCACTTACCGTGAACCAGGTACTGTGTGAATATTTTGTAAATTAATCCTCAGAACCACCTAATGAAGTAGATACTCCCTATACATGTGGGAATAGAAGCTTAGAGAGGAGTTAGCAACTGAAGTTTCATTACAAGCAATAGACAGAGCTGGGACCCAAATCCCAACGGATCTGGCTGTCTAGGGGATGTGCCCCCAATCACCCTGCTATATTCTTCTGAGATGCTTGTGGAACTGCCGTGTAGAGATGTGCACCTAGACAGTTTTAAATAAAAGTCTGAGATCCAAGATTAGCCATGAATGCATAGGTGACTAGAATGGGAGTGGCCACTTAGGTGGAGATTAACTGAAAAGAAGACAAAGGATGACTTGCCCCTTTGCACGGGTTTAGGTGAGAAATAACTTCATGACAGCGAAGGCAGGGAAATGCTGGTCATGTCATTGGTGCACTGGCCTAGGGACATGCTTGTCATCTGTTATGGGTGAGTTTATTGCAGTCAGGTCTACAGTCGGGATTGATTAGATTGATGAGATTCACAATTTAGGACTTTTAGGAAAATCAGTATTAGGCAAATTATCAGCATCAATCATCAGTTAGGATTTATGACAGGAAGTAATAATAATCAGAATACCCTTAACAAACAACCCCATTGAAGGAAGCCAACTTTGAAAAAGACTTCTCTTACGTTCTAATCAGGTATTTATGACAACTGTCACAGCAGAAGAAATGGCTTTATTTAGGGTGATTTCATCATACCCAGTAAACTTGGACTGTACCTACACAGCTATTCGTCTCCAATCAGATGGCCCACTTTAAAACAAGTATAACAGATGGGATTGTTTTTCTTTTCTATTTACGGTTGTCCATACTTTGCAGAATGAACCTTTAGTGATCCTCTAAGCCATCTTCTGTCCTTTGGGAATAATGCTGTGGCAAAATACTGTGGACCCTGTAGTTTGAAATGGACAGACACTCATGTGTGCCAATGCTGTGTAGAAGATGTAACATCACGGTCAATCCGGCTGAAAGCTCCAACCCTGTTTTCAGCTGGGATCAGGACTCTGTAGCCTTGATTTTAAGATGGATAAAAGTGAAATGTGAAAATAAAAAATGCATCACTTACCTGGTTATGCTACTTTAAAACTGTTTAGTCTTGAAATTCTGTGAAGCCCCATATGGTTTTTCAGATTCCTACCCCCCCCAGTAAACTAATCTATCTAGTTTTCTTCATTTTTCTTTCCTGTTGGCTGCTTATACAGAGATTCGAGACGCTAATCAAAAGCAGTATCCACATCACATTTTTTCATCTATTCTGTTTTTTACTCTCGAGAAATGTTTACATACAAAAGTATGTAAATTTTCTGTTTCCAAGAAACAACCTTAAATGAAGACTTTGACCTTCTTCCTTTCCACTTTTCTTCTTGGAAACAGCTGCCTTGGATCAGAGATTTCTAGATTTCATCGTAGTTCCATCAGGGATGAGCCCTGAGGCAATGGGCAAATTATTCAGACACATTGGTCCTCAGTTTCCTTATCTGTGAAATGAGAATAACACCTAATGCTTTAGAATGTGAAGATGCAATGAGACGTATTTTCTGTATCTAGCAAGTTTCTTGGTCTACGGTAGGCATCCAATACATACTTGGGTCTCTCTTGTCCTCTCCCCCTCTCTTTCTAACTTACACTCCTTTCTTATCCTCCTGCTGGAAGGGAGAGGACTGAAGACAATAATTTTGTGTCTAGATAGGTCTTCAGTAACACATGGGAAAGATTTCCCTCTGATTCTACCTTTATACACTTTCTTTGCCCCCCTTTGCAGCCAGCCCTGGCTAAGCCTCCTGGCTTGAGGTTGTACTCTGCCATTTGCATATTTCTCTCAAAATCTCCTTTCTCTTGCTTCCCCCATTTCTCTACTTTTTGCAGCAGGCTCAGGGATTGCTACCTGGAAGAGAGGAAATATAATATATAAAGACCACTCAAAGGGTGGGGTAAAATTGCCCTCAAAACCCTCTGCTGCAATTCTGTGTGTGCCTAGAAACTGGGAAGTGCACAAGTGTATCACACAATCTTTACCTGGCGAAGTAGCTCCATAGGATGGAGGTCTTTAACCTTCTTTGTACTGGGCTACACATCTGAATGACATTCTCATGCTCCACATACTTCCTTGGAGGCAGAGATTTGATGGGTTATGGGTTATGGATGACTACAGCCTCTAGCTATAGCCGTACCTTCTCCCTCCACCTTCTCTCCTAGGAAGGAAGTGCAAGCGAATTTGGGTGAGATTATTATGGGCACAGCCTTTAATCTATCCTTGTATATAAGAAAAGTGAATCATGTTTACTGCTTAGTGCTTTTTATTAATAACAGTTTACTGCCTCAAACTTCACAACTGGATTGTACCCTGGGTCTGAAAATTACAGTTGGTTGTAAATTGCTGCTTTAGAAAGATGTTAATCATCTAGGGTGCCTGGGTGGTTCAGTCAGTTAAGCATCCGACTTTGGCTCAGGTCATGATCTTACGGTTTGTGAGTTCAAGCCCCACGTTGGGCTTTGTGCTGACAGTTCAGAGCCTGGAGCCTGCTTCAGATTCTGTGTCTCCCTCTCTCTCTGCCCCTCCCTCGCTTGTGCTCTGTCTCTCTCTCTCTCTCTCTCTCTCTCTCTCTCTCAAAAATAAAAACGCTTAAAAAAAAAGGAAGATGTTAATCATCTATAAAGTAAGATAGTTGGGTTTGGTGATTTTGAAGGTTGCTTTGAGCTTTTAAACATACTAATTCTTTACATTGTGCCACAAGGTCCCAGACCATATTGGTAATAGATGGCCAGGTTGCTTCTGAAAGACCTGGTGATGTGGGCTGAGTTGTGTCTCTTAAAAACGTATGTTCAAGTCCTTACCCCCAGTATCTGTGAATGTAATATTTAGAAAGGGTTTTTTCAGATGTAATCAAGTTAAGATGAGGTCATACTTTATTAGAATGGAACCTAATTCAGTGATTGGTGTCTTCTAAGAAGAGGGAAATTTGGACGCAGATGGGGAGAGAACACCATGTGACAGTAGGGGCAGAGATTGGAGTGATACATCTCCAGTCCTAGGAACACCAAAGACTATTGAAACCTCTAGGGGCTAAGAGGGAAACAGAACAGATTCTCCCTCAGAACGTCTAGAAGAAACCAACCCTGATGACATTTTAATTTCAGACTTATGTCTTTCAGAGCTGTTATGTAATGCATTTATGCTATTTTAAACCTGTTTGTGGTAATTTGTTATGTCAGTTCTAGGAAACTAATACACCTGGCAAACTTGGGCTTTAGTTAATCCTGACCTATGTTTAAAGTTTTGTGTTCAGTCATTCCTTTCACGTGCTCTGCAACAGGATGTGTCTCTTCAGCAGGCATGTGCATGAGAACCTGGTCTGTGGGGCTTCTTCATCTGGCCTCTTCCCATGAAAACCCTGCCATCTGGTCTTTCTAAGGTACTTACTTTTTAGTTTCCTGGGAAGTTGATTCCTATGAATTCTCTTGACCAGTTTCTACTGGGATCCTTCTGTGGGAGTGACTTCAAACCTAGATTGGAACTGAGAAGAGGTTTTAGAAAACCATTCTTGACCTCCTTTTACTGGTGTGATTTTAATGTATAATTTTCATGTCAAGGTGACCACCAGGAATTTAAAAAATTTTTTAAATGTTTATCTATTAAAACAATTTTTAATGTTTATTTATTTTTGAGACAGAGACAGAGTGTGAGTGGGGGAGGGGCAGAGAAAGAGGGAGACACAGAATCCGAAGCAGGCTCCAGGCTCCGAGCTGTCAGCACAGAGCCTGATGTGGAGCTCGAACTCACGAGCCATGAGATCATGACCTGAGCTGAAGTTGGGCACTTAACCAACTGAACCACCCAGGTGCCCCAGAATTTTTTTTTTTAAAGACATTATCCAACAGTCTCACAAGAGTGTCATTTTATGCTGATGGGGTAATTTGTCCCCTTAGAAAGAGCTATTTCTTGAGTAATTACTTTGGGTACTAAGTGACAGGCTCAGACTATTTTAGGTCTCCAGGGCCTTGTCTCATGACATGCATTTACCTTGAGGATAATGCATGTGGCAGGTATTGCCTGTGACTCATTGCTCTTCCAGGAGCTCACCTCACTGTTCAGGTCTTTAGCAGACAGCAGCATATGATGGGTTGGAAGATTTGCTGCCAGTTGGCTTCTCATGTAAGATTGGCATAGAAGGTTGTCCTTGTTCCTGACTAAGCATCTTTACACTCAGAGTAGATGTGTGACAGCCCAAGAAATTCACTAGACGTGAGAGAATTTGTCATAGCCAAATATTACATTTGATAGTTTTATGTAAGTCTTCCAATTTGAAGCAGCCTCACTTAAACTAATATGGGTTTACATAAAGTTATTTTTCTTTGTGCTCCCTAAAATACAGACTTAATAAGCTATATGTTGATTTGTACTAAAAGGTGTAAAGAGACATGAACTATTTAAATTAATTTAAAAATATTTAGAAAAACCCTTCCAAAATTTATAAAACACAAAGTATTTTCAGAGTAATAATATGTATTAAAATAACATTCACATCTTTCAACTTCCATTTTGTCCCCATTTTCCTTAATGTGATTAACATTGAGTCTGTTGTAAGTCCCGTCTTATCTTTTCATGGCCTGGGTTGTAATTAGATTTTACACAGATTCTCTGTTTCAAATCCATAGCTAAAGTCTGAGTGCCAAAGTTGTTCAGTGCTATCCTAGTAATACTGCCTTTTGAATTTCCCAAACTCCATGCAGACGGGGATAAAATGTTCATTGCCTACTGTGTCCAACAAGGGTGTGAATGTTCAGATTTCTAAGATAATTCTTATTATTTCCATTTTATATATGAGGAAATATAGGTTCAATTACTTGCTCTCAAATATATAAAACAGCAGCAAAATAGGAAGATTGTTCTGTTCCAAAGGCCCACTGATTTCATATCAAGGGTTTGAGAATCCGCTCTCATAAAAATATTCAGACAAAATCATACAGTGTAATGTAATCTCATTACTGGATTTTATTTATTTTTTCCCACACACAGTTTAATTACTAGCCTTTAGTGACAAACTTTTTGGCTCCTTAGTGGTTTTAAAATAGGAGGCAGACCTCAAGTCAAAGACCCAAAGCAAAACATACAATTTTTTTTCTGATGATGACATTTTTCAGACATGGTTTTTCCTGCTGTCAGATATGATAAAAGGCTTGGTTTATAACTTGACCTAAGCCTTACCTGGGTCTTGCCTGGCAGAAATATGTGTTTCACTAAATTAACAACAGATCCCAAAGTAGAAAGAAAACTCAAGCTAATCCCCAGAGTCAGTATTTTGTCCCTATAACCTGCAGGTGTATGAGAACCACAGAAATCAGTTTAACATAGTTTTCCATTTTTTTCCTTTCAACTTCTAAGATGGCAACTGTTGGTTTCAATTTGTCTGGAGATTTCACGTTACAGAGCTGTCAAGAATTCTAGGAGCTACAAGGAGAGAGCCCTGAAAATAAAGTTCATTGATTCATGACTACACTCATATAAAACATGAATGGAATTTTCAATGGCCAGAAACATAAGGATGTGTCTTACATTTAAAAAAATCAGAATTTGTGTATAATGAAAAAAATAACACCTAATATTACTATGGTACTTTTCAGTTCATAACATGCTTTCATTTAATTCCTGTAATGATCCTATTAAGTAGTGGAGTTGTTGAGTTACAGTAGTACCCAGAACACACACACACACACACACACACACACACACATATACACATACAGGCATACATATATGTTCAGTTTTCTCTCATATAAAAAAATACCCCAAACACCACCATCTCCTCAAACATTATTAATCTCACACTTTATTAATTTCTAAAATTCTTGAAAGGTAAAAGTGTTCCTACAGCTGCCTTCAAGTCTTTACTACTACTCCATGAAATCACATTTAATCTTTACCATTATAGAAAAGCTCTCTGCTATTAGTGAGTTTCTTGTTGCCAAATCTAGTGGATTTTCTTTTTTTAAAAATGATTATTTATTTTGAGAGAGAGAGAGAGAGAAGCAGACAGAGAGGGAGAGAGAGAATCCCAAGCAGGCCCCATGCTGTCAGCACAGAGCCCCACTCAGGGCTCAATATCACTAACTGTGGGATCATGACCTGAGCCAAAACCAAGAGTCAGATGCTTAACCATCCAGTTGGACTGAGCCAGCCAGGCGCCCCATAGCTCTTTTTTTTATTTATCATCCAAAGCTGTTTGTAGTTTTGGATTCCATTGATCAACTTCATCTTTTCCTGTTTGGTCTTTCTTTTAAGGGCTCCTTACCATGGCTTCTACAGCAATGTAGTTTTCCTCCCACTACTCTGTCCATTATGTCTCAGATGTCTTTGCTGGGGCCTCCTCCCTTTCTTCTGGAAAATGTGTACATTCCCTAGGATTGTGCTTGTGATTCTTTTTTCTTTCTGGTTCTCTCCTGTCAATCAGGGGACTCGGGAGCCCACCCCTTCCTCCCCAGCAGTAATTTTACCTGTTTCTGTTCATCCCCCTCATCTACTTTCTACTACTGCTATCCAGGTTCCACCCTGGCCCCTTCCCTCTCTCCCGATGACTGTGTCCTTCCTGTACTGAGAAAGCAGATCTGGAGGCTGTGAGCCTTAGCTTTTTTGTTTCACAAAAAGTTGACCTCTAAATGAACTCACTGTGACCTCCTGACTTTCAGTTTATGAGGGAAAAGTGTGCCTTTGTCTGTTCAAGACCAGTCCTTGTTCATGATCCTATCTCATTCTGTCCTTCTGGGAATAGAACCTTGTTCTAGTAATCATTTCCTCTCTACATGATATTTTCAACTTATCCCTGTTTATTGTTTGGAGCCTACACACATGCTCAGGTCTCTCCAATCCTTAAAAACGTCTGCCTCTGTTCAGTGTTCTCTCTAGCTACCATCATCCTATCTTGCTCTTTCCCTGCAAGGCCAGGCTTCAGTAAGGAAGAGTCTATAGATGCTCTTTCTATTTCCTCTCTTTTAACTCTTCAGTTCAGGTTCTAATGTCAGCTTTCTGCCCCTACTCACGTCTCCAGGGACATTGAATGGCCTCACATCACCCGTGTTACTTAATTTCTCAGCAGCAATTGACACTGCCCACCACACCCCCTTTTTGAGACTTTGCTCCCTTGGTTTCCTGATCATTCTTCCTTTGTCCTGGGGGCCCTCCTCCTTTCTCATTCCTCAAGTTGTTGTTTTTCTTCCCATCCTTCCCACTGCCCTCAATCCCCCTCTATATTCTCCTCCTCCTTTTTTCTCTTTCCCCATTGATTCTCTCCCTTTGTCTACAAGTTTAAAACCCATTTTTACAGCATGGTACAGATAAATGGCAGATGTTGTTCACAAGCCGAACACCTCCTATGGGAGTGTCCACGTTGCTGGCCTTAATGTCTTCTTTCTTCAACATATTAAAAGGCAGGTGAGTGGGATGGTTATTATAGAGATAACCTTCAATCAGTTTTAATTTCTGAAAAAAGTAAATAATTTGCAAGCTTTAGTACTTTAACCTTTATTAGTGACAGATTACTGGAGACACACCTCATGATGGATTGGAACGCAATAATGCTATGATAACACGATTGGGAAAGCCTGATGTTAGGTGTTTACATGACTATTGAATTGAATTTAATGTTAGTAACTATAGAGTTACTTCTTGGAAAATTTTGAACAGAAAATTTCATTTTGAATCTTCTAAGAGACTCATTAAGTTACCTGTTTATCCTACAAATAGGTAAAGGTCTTATTCAGTAAATATATGGGATTGGGGGGCCCCTAGTCTCCAATACTTGGAATTGAGCAGTGTGCAGATCATTTGCCTGGGTCTGGTTGTAGGTACCCAAGAGTCCTATATTATGATAAACAGCCTCTGAGGGAACTACAATGTTAACATTCAGGTTTTAGAAAGAACTTTCAAGGATAGGGTCCTTGGAGAAGGAAGTTCCTGGGAGCTGGAAAGGATGAACTGAATGGAATACCACATATTCACTTGAATTGCTCTGTTAAGTTACAATATCTTGAAACCTGGATAGGAATAGTTTAGAGATTTATGTGAATCACGGCAGCTTAAGTCCTGAAATATTGTATATATTCTCACGGTGGCTTTTAGAATAACTTTAAATTTTACGACCTCAGTGAGTATAAAGTTTGCATGGAAAGATAATGTTTATAGCAAGCACATTTCCTCCTTTATTCTTACAACCGTTTGAAGTAAATACTTCCATCATGATGAACTATTAAATACGCTTTTCCCTTAATATTTAAGTCTTCAAAGGCCAAAATTTAACCTAAAATTTACATTGACCCAGTTCATGTTTACTAATAATACCTTTTCCCCCTCTAGCTGTCCCTGTCTACTTCTGTTTTTAGCCTATTTCAGTAACTATATACAACAGCCCTCTGACAGCAGACACAACCGATTTACCTCAGCAACGTTAGGTTAGAAGCTTTTTAAAAGGCAGGAACCATGTCTTATTTTTTCATTCCTGAAGTGCTTTGTACACAATCTATGCGTAATAAATAATTTTTAGAAGTTTTTGTTCCATCAGCAAGTAAAACCTTTCTAGGAAATATAGATTATTTTTTAAAGAAAAAATAGTTCATTATCCTGTTAACCAGAGATAAATTACTATAAGCAGCTTAGCATAAACCAGAGGTGGCCAACTTTTTCTGTAAACAGACAAATAGTAAATATTTGAGGCCCTTCTGGCCTTACAGTCTGTGTCGTAACCACTGGATTCTGCATTTGTGGAGTGAAAGTAGTCATAGTCAAAGAAGACAAGACAATCTGTAAATGATGCATGTGGCTGTGTTCCAATAAAACTTATAAAAATAGGCAGGTTAGATTTGGCCTATAGGCTATAGTTTGCTGACCCCTGTACAAACTATCGTTTAAGCTCATATATATATAATATGTATGATAATGTATGTGTATAATAATATATACGTGTAGCAGCTGTATTTCATATAGTGGTTTTACAAAATGGCATCCCAAAGAGATTGCTTGATATCCTTTCAGGAATACTGGACCTCTGGGGATTGTCTGTCCTATAAGGCAAGGGCTCTCAATTGCCCCAACAAGGCAAAAATTGGTTCTTTATGGATGGAAAAAATTCCTAGTTATTAGAATGGTTTGTGGCTTTCAAAAGTTCAGTTTTCCTCAACAAAATCTTATTCTTTGATATTTAGTTTTGTAGTAGGGAGAGGATGAGGTAAAAATGTCTGAAAAGTCTGCTTTGGAAAGTAATAACAAAAAACTGAGAAATACTACTTTAGGGAAATGAGCTTTTGTCTTTGATTAGGGCTGTTTTTCCACTCTACTTTGTGGATAATGGACAAATTAATTATGCAAATAATCCTTGTCTATAGACTTGCAAATGACCTGTGCACGCTGGAAAGATACCCACCCCAGACGCCCATCACCAGGAAAAAGCCAGTCTTGTGTCCATTTGTAATTTATTTCAGTATTCATTTATTCCATGTAAATTTGTGGCTCCTTAATGTCTTCTTTGAATTGGTTGAGACATTTGCCTGCTTCCCTCATTTAATGATTGATAACAAATTGAATAAAAATCTTTAACAAGTGTTTATTTCATAGTCATTTTACCTTTTGAAAAATACGTAATTTAATATTTTTCATCAGTTTGTACAGTTTTTGACATTATATTAAAAACTTTCTATGTCATTATGTCTTTTAAATATTGTAAATATTCTGTAAAATGAATATACCAGGTTTTTTTTTTAATATTGTTAAGAACCAATTTTTCATGAATAAGCATAGATTTCTTTCTTAAAAATATGTCAAATGTGTAAAGTCATGAAGTGTGTCAAAAGTCCGTTACTTAATTTTTTTTGGCACAGTGCTTGTTTGCTTTTAGTTCTCGTTGATTTTTTTTGAGGACATGGCCAGTGGACATGAAGGCCAATGCTATTTTCATGGCTCTGTTGACGGAAGGTTGCATGTGTTGCTGCTATGAATCTAAGATCAATTTGGGGAGAGCCCTGTGCTCTGGCCTCATCAGAGGTACACAGAAAGTATAGGACACTGAGTATGCTTTGATGCTTGCCTTGGCTCAATGTGCCTGGTCAAGACTCTGGGTTGGCTTGTGTTTTATTTATTTCAGGAACATGGAAGGGCCGCTGTTTGTTTAAGCTTTACATTTTCTTTGCCAACTTCTCTTGCCTTTCTCTTTACCCTCTTAATGCACTGAATCTAACTTCTAGCTCCTGCATAAGTGTTTTATAGTCTTTAAAACTGCAAAACTAGGGGTGCCTGGGTGGCTCAGTCAGTTAAGCCTCTGACTTCAGCTTGGTCTTGATCTCCTTGGTTCATGGGTTTGAGCCCTGTGTTGAGGTCTGTGCTGACAGCTCAGAGCCTAGAGCCTGCTTCAGATTCTGTGTCTCCCTCTCTCTCTGCCCATCCCCTGCTCACACTGTCTCTGTCTCCATCTCTGTCTGTCTCTCTCTCAAAAATAAACATTAAAATTTTTTAAAAAACCCTGCAGAACCAAAGCCAGAAGTTTAGAAATGGATTTTCTCAGTTTATCTTGAAAATTGTGTTTAACTCTTTTGTTAAGCCTTCCTTCCTTTGTTTCTTCCTCTTGCCTTCTTCCTGAGCTTCTCTCTTTGCAGTTGGTAAATGAATGGCTTTGGGCAGCAAGTGCCAATTCTCAGAATAATGTTCTTAACTTTCAGGAAACCAAATAAATAAATGTTTCATGCACAGAGGGGAAGACAAAAGATAAAGTGGATTTTTCAAAGTGGATACTAGTTTTAGGATCAGAGTAATGAGATGGAAGTCACCTCACCTAATGTCCTATAAGGCAAGCCCATTGTTATAAATCTATGTATATCCGATCTGTTAGTATTTTTCTCATTCTGCTACAAGAGATATAAAAAGTAACACTTTTGAGATCAGCCAGTATGTTATAAAGCATGCCAAATTAAATCCAGAGGCAAGAAGATAATCTGGATCTTTGATTTTTAAACTGAAGAGCATTGTAAGTTTGAACTTGTGGTAAAATCTATTTAACATTTGGGGAAGCAATCTTTGGTAAGTGTCTGCAATTCTTAAGTAATCTTTCTGCCTACATCAGTGTCTAAATTAAGCAATTGCTTTTTTAAAAAAATATGATAATGGATTTTGTCTTTGTTACATACATACATTTGAAAATTAATACCCAAATGACGATCCAATGTTAAAAATGAGCAAAGAAACTAACCTGGCATTCAAAATGCAACCCAGTAGTCAGTATTACAAGCATAACCATTCTCACTAATAAAACAATTGCCGTCTGAAGTATGTGTGTATTTTAACATCTTAACCATTTTTTAGGTTACAGATCAGTGACAAAAAATACTTACACTTTGTTGTACAAAGTCACCACCATCCATCTCCAGATCTCTTTTCAGCTTCTCTCCATTCCCTGGCAACGAATGTTCTGTCTCCATGAATTTGACTACTCGAGATACCTCATATAAGTGAACTCACACAGTATTTGTGTTTTTGTGATTGGCTTATTTCACTTAGCATAATTTCCTCAAGGTCCATCCATGAAGTAGCATGTGTCAGAATTTCCCTACTTTTTAAAGCTGAAAATATTCCATTGTATGCATATGTCATATTTTGCTTATCTATTCATTTGTTGATGGTTAGGAGTTGCTTCCACCTTTTGGCTCTTTCGAATAATGCTGCCATATGGGTATACAAATACCAGTTTCCTGACTTTAATTATTTTGGGTAACCTGTAAGTGGAATTGCTGGATTATATGGTAATTCTGTTTTTAATTTTTTGAGAAACCGCTACACTGTTTTCTATAGTGGCTGCACTAGTTTGTATTCCCATTAAGGGCACACACAGATTCCAGTTTCTCTATGTCCTTGTCAATACTAGTTATTTCCTGTTTGTTGCTGTTTTTTCTCTGTTTTCGGTTTTGTTTTGTTTTTGACATCCAAAGCATTTCCCTAATGATTAATGATGTTGAACATCTTTCCACCTGCTTAGTGGCCATTTGTATCTCTTTTTTTAATTTAGCTTTTTAAAATTTTAACTTGTTTTATTTTTTATTTTTTAAAATTTACATCCAAATTAGTTAGTAAAAAGTGCAACAATGATTTCAGGAGTAGATTCCTTAGTGCCCCTTACCCATTTAGCCCATCCCCCCTCCCACAACCCCTCCTGTAACTCTCAGTTTGTTCTCCATATTTATGAGTCTCTTCTGTTTTGTCCCCCTACCTGGTTTTATATTATTTTTGTTTCCCTTCCCTTATGTTCATCTGTTTTGTCTCATAAAGTCCTTATATGAGTGAAATATGATTTTTGTCTTTCTCTGACTAATTTCACTTAGCATAATACCCTCCAGTTACATCGACGTAGTTGCACATGGCAAGATTTCATTCTTTTTGATTGCCAAGTAATACTCCATTGTATATATATATATATACCACATCTTCTTTATCCATTCATCCATCGATGGACATTTGGGCTCTTTCCATACTTTGGCTGTTGTTGATAGTGCTGCTATAAACATGGGGGTGCATGTGTCCCTTTGAAACAGCACACCTATATCCCTTGGATAAATGCCTAGTAGTGCAGTTGCTGGGTCGTAGGGTAGTTTTATTTTTAGTTTTTTGAGGAACCTCCATACTGTTTTCCAGAGTGGCTGCACCAGCTTGCATTCCCAATTTGTATCTTTTTTGGAAGAATGTCTATTCAGGACCTTTGCCCCTTTTTAAATCAGATTGATTTTTTTTTAAGGTAAGTACTGGCATTTGTATGTAGATTTTGGAAAATTAAGTTTAACAAACTAACGACCATAGGAATTTTTTTCAGACGATATTCAGATAAATCTTTGGGTTTACCCAAACCCAGCTAATGATATTGGGAGAACTCCCTTGAAGATATAAAAACAATGCATGTTTTGTTTGAAGATGAGACTCATTTATTTCCAACCAATAAGATCACCAATACTTAAAATTCATCTGACATCAACCAAAAGAACATCAGCCACTTAAAAATATAGAGGCTAATTTATAACTAACTTTTGTGACTATGGATAGGTAATAGTTGACTAAAATAATTCTATAACACATCAGGTAAGTATTACCAGGTGTTAAATGAAGGGCAAGTTCTTGGATGGTAAAGAGATGAAACCTCTCAGTTTACATTTCAGCAAAGGGTCAAGGATTTGTTAGTGTCCTAGTGAAGTATGCTAAAAGTGCTAGCTTGTCCTTAAGTTGTGGAAAGAAAGGTTGAGAAATGGGTACTAGAAATCTGGGCAGGCTTCAGGGTGATCCTACAGGCCAGATAGCTTTGGCTTTAAGCACAGGAGCTTAAAACCTAAGCATCAAAGTCTGTCATATTCTGGTCTCATCTTGTTTACCCGCCCTAATTTCTCATTCTCTTCTCAGATTATTCTTCCCAGCCAGGCCAGCCTCCTCTTCATTCCAAGAGCACATTATATTCCTGTAGCAGGTGCATCTCAGATCATGAGGTATGCAATTCATGTGACTATTTTTCTAATAGTTCCACTTCCGTTTCAAGCCATGATTCTGAGGGGTTATGGAAACTCAATCTCAGTAAAAACAGCATTTCCCTGTATCCAGGCCCTAGAGGTGTAAGGTGAGCCAAGGCATTAAGTGAAAAGCCCATAATGCCTTGGAATCTTCTCTCCACTCTGTCCTCACCTGTCTCTTTCCCCCAAGTCTGGAGGATAATTCTCTAGCTCCAGAATGGAGACAGTTTGCTTTCACTCACCCTAGTCCTTTTCTCCATGGCATGACTCCTTCCCCTTCTATTAAGAGCCTAAACTTGTGAAAGTCAAAAAACAAGAGACTTTTTTTTTCTCTTGCTACATACCTTTCCCAAGGCAAGGCATGCATACCAGAGGGCTGACTGCCTGAAGGAAATGGTGAAGCAGGAGTGGGGGTGGGGTGTGGAGGATGGGGATGCAACATTTCTGGAAAAACAATCAGTTAATATTAAAAAATGTAACTTCAACCCTGTTACATTTGATCAGTTTGTGCTTCCTCCTCTTTTTCACCTATTTTGCTCTACTTTCCCTTCAAGCTTTGGTTTAATTCCTTCCCTCCTCAATGTACTTGCTCATATTCCTTTACTATAGGCCTTATAATTCATACCACACAGTCTTCTGTTGAATGTGTTATAACTGCTGCAGGACTGAAGGAAAAGTCACCTCGCCCAAACTCTTCTGCCAGGTTAGAATTGCTAAGGCATCCCTCCCAAGTGTTTTGTTTAATCCAGTGGTTCTCAAAGTGGTTCTCTGGACCAGTAGCATCAAGTGGGAACTTGTTACAAAATGCAAATTCTCAAGTCTCTCTCTAGATCTCCTGAGTCAGAAACTGTGAGGGCGGGTCTAGAATCTGTGCTTCCAGATTCAGAAGCCACCCAGGGGATACTGATGCACACTGTTTGAGAACCACTGGTTTTAACCAGCATTAGCCACTTGAAGGAGAAGTTAGCTTAATAGTAGTGATCTTAGTGTTTAAATGCCTGTTGTCTGTGCTTGAATACTTCTACATGATAGGGCACTCATAACCTTAGAAAGCAGCCCTGTCAACTTTGGAAAACTTTGGCCTATATTGGTCTGATCTCGTAACCATTGGTTCATATTTAGCTTCCTAGAGCCATAGGGAAGAAGTCAAATCTCCTATCCACATGACGGGCTAAAATATCTCAAAATTACCATCGTTTGCCTCTCCCAGCTCTTCTTATCCAGGCTCCAAGTGGCATGAGTTTTGAGTCCCTCAAACTGTCTTTTTTGCACACTGCTGAACGCAATCCCATTTGTTTATAATTCTCTTTAATGAGCTCTGCACAGAATTGAAAGCTGTAGTTTAGGGTCTGACAAGCTACAGTGAAGTGATTATCAATTCCTGGCTTGTGATACTGTACTCCTAGGAACATAGACTAATGTGGTCTTATTTGGGTTTTGGGTGTTTTTTTGTTTGTTCGTTTTGTTGTTGTTGTTTTTTTTTGGTGGCCACATCGTTAATTCATACAAAGCATATTGTCAGCTGAAATTCTTTGCTATTTTCTTGGTCTTTTTTTTTTTTTTTTTTACCTTTATCTTGGTCTTTTTTACAGATACTAATGCTATATCATATAGCCTCTATTTTATACCTGTAGGGGAAGTTCTTTGATATAAGTGTGTAGTTATGCCTATTATATGTTTTGTGATTAGTTCTTTGATGATTAACTGATACAATTAGCTTTTGGGGGAAATATGTATCTCTTATCCCTTTAAGTATATCCCAGATGGTATAAGAAGTACTAATAGATACTTTAGAAATTTGTAATTGATGTACTGATAGAAATCTCCAATGCAAAAGAAGGTCATCTTTTTCTTGAGTTTTATAAAAGGTATTCATTTGACACTAGGTTTATTGCTTTACGACCTACAAGTTGTGACTGAATATAAAGTAAAAACACCACTTGCTTTTCATAGCGAACATCTAGAATTTATATATAGTGCTTTTCAAAGTTGTCCTATTGGATGATTATATTATCAGCCTGTAATCTATCAAAATAATTTTATAGTTTCATCTTGTATTTAGAATTCCTTCCAGGAGCTGTTTTATGAATCACATAAGAAAAGTTTTCTCATTTTATAATGAATTTTTTTAAAATCAAGTTGGATTTCTTCATATTGGTACCCATCTGAGCCTCTAGTATTATATTCCAAAAGCCATGTGTGTGTGTCTATATAAAGGTAGTACTTGGCAGAAATTCTGTTAAAAACTTTTCAAAAAGATTTCCAACAATGGCAATATCCTTGTGAGGTGCAACTAATGTATAATTAGATACATACCTTTATGTGTTTTCCTCTTATGGTGACTTTGCCTCACACATTTGTTGCATCAAATGTCTCCACCCTAACAGAAGAAACAACAGAAAATATATATTTGACCTCATAAAACAGAATTCAAACATTTGTGGATCAAAGTAACCACACCCCCTAAAATAGTAGAAAATAAAAATATATTCAGTAAATATTGTAAAATGTACCCAACTTGATAAGACTAAGAACTCAATCATCAAACGAGAAGAGGCATGAGCTTGCTTATGCTACAAAAGGAATTGTGCTCCTTATATATAACGTGTGGGAAAAGAGCTAATATTTACTAGGTTCTTGAGATATGCCAGTCATTTTACATTGAGTCCACATGAAGTAGATCTGATTATTCTGTTTCACAGTAGAGAAAACTGAGGCTCTGAGAGGATAAGTTGCCCAAGGTCACGTATCAAATAAGTAGCCAAATAGGTACTTGGACCCAGGCCTGTAAGGCTCCAAATTCTGTTCCCTTTCTGCTATTTTCTATGAGGAATACTAAGAACTGAAAGATACAGTTTCTGTGCCCATGGAGCTCAGAGAACTTTGTAGAAAAATATATAAAGATATGGATTTTTTTTCATTCTCTGTGCAAGTCAAAGAAAGCCAAGTTAAAATTAAAAATGAACTGATTGAATAAAAATAATTTTAAAATGACAAAGTTTAATTTTTATAAGAATTGATTAAAATCAAGACTTTTTCTAAAAAATGGCTATTTTGAAAGATATTTAGCATATAGATCAATATTTATACCCTTTTGTATATTCTTTATCATTAATTGATTTTTGTAACCTCAGCCTATGACAACATTCTAAATTCATAAAAATGGAGTGAAAGTATTACCGGCTGAATTGGTAAAAACCCTCCTGTGTTTCTCCTTTATTCCCACACTATTATTGCTGCACTCACAACACTTCGATTCTGATACCAGATCTGTGGGTTTTCCACACATCAAGCAATTCTGTGTTAGACCAGCTGGATGTCCTATGACTCAATTCAATTCTGACACTGTTTACCTGGAGTTAGTGTCAAATTCGACAAGGGCTCAGTGCCACAAGACTGCCTCCACTTCAGATGTGAATCACAAGCTCCAGGTTGTCCCCTGTGTTCCTGAGCAAGCATTTACAAATCACTGTTCTTAACAACCCTGGGTATGGATAGAGAACCAGATGAAAACATATATAGGACAAGGTTTCAATGGGTCCCAAGATGAAGAGCTCTGTCCCCATGGAGTTGACTTACATTACCCTCCTGGCATGTACATGTGTTCACCAACCTAGAAGTTCTCCAAACCCATACTTTTGGGATTTTTATGGAAGCTTCATCATGCAGGTGTGATGATCATTAACTCAATCTCCAGCCCCTCTCCTATTATTTGGAGAGGGTGTGGGACTAAAAGTTCCAAGCTTCTAATCATGGCTTGGTCTTTCTAGTGACCAGCCTCCATCTTGAAGCTCTCCAGGAGACTACCAAAAGTCATCTCATTAGAACAGAAGATACTCTTATCACCAGGAAATTCCAAGGGATTTAGGAGCTCTGTGTCAAGAAGGGTCAAAAACCAACTATTAAAATACCAAGATTCTTCTAGTGCTCTTATCACTTGGACCTTTACAAGGGTTTTAAGAGTTCTGTGCCAGGAACTGGGGGCAGAGACCAATACATAAGTATTTTCTATTATTTTATGCTAATGCTAGCAGTATTAATTAAAAAACAGGAAAGAATTAGGAACAGCTCGTATATTCAATTTATTACCTGAATGGTAGGTAAACCAGTTTGGTCGGTCTGTGGGATATTATGCAACCATTAAAATAATAATTATAAGACTGTAACATTATAAAAATGTTTTCATTATAATAGAAAGTCACATTTGAATATATAACAAATCAATTACTTATGATTTATGTTGTAAGAAACAGAACTATTGCATAAAATTGATGTAAATATATGAAATACTGATGTATTATGGTGATGGGATACTTTTAGAAATAGCATTCTTTTTTCAAATTTTTATGAATCTCTATTAATTTCATAATAAAGGGAAAAATCTGCAAACTTTCCTGGTATTCTTTGCTATTGCAAGACAAACCACACTCTTTGTTTTCTAAACTTATGCCTTAGCTCCAATAAAACTAGGTTTTTGTAAACCAGTTTTGATTATGGGATAAATTTAATCAAATATTGGTAGCTCAGTCTTCAATACTTGTCAGTAAGGGAAAAACAACATATTTGACAGTTAAATATAACTGTCACAGCCTTTCTATTCATTGTGAATGTGTACAATTAAAATTTTGAAGTCACTATGACTTCTAGGATTAGTGGTTGAGATTGGGATGCATGTTCAGTGTCTAGGTTTCCAAAGAAAGTACTTCCTTTCATTGGGCCCTGGGTGTGTGTACATTGTGGGATAGAGAATAGGCGTTTAGAGAGCTTGCTATTGAGATGCAAATTCTCTTTGGCTCTGGTCAAGGCTGTTGGGACTTCCTTACGTATTTTTGAAAGAAGTATTTTGAAAGAGGAATGGTTTCTTAGTTCTACTGGGACCTCAGCTCGGGAGTTGGTGACTCTCTGGTGTCACATAATGAGGTGGGTTGCTGAGCCTGCATGGATGACTGGACAGGAACAAGGACCTCACGTTAGATGTGGGCAGGCATGAACTCAAGGCCTGGGGAAGGAATAAGTGGGATGTGGGTTTGGTGAGAGGTGGGTGGGCTGGGGAGGGTTGGGTGCTGGGGGGGGACAGGGTAGAGCTCCATCAGGGATGGAGCTGGCTCAAAATAAAAGACATGCTCATGGAACCAAAGGGTGGGCACAGACTTAAGCATTAAGCCTCATCAAAGAAAGCAAAGGCAAGAAACAGGAGCCAGGGATGATGCTGGGCTGCAGCCCAGGGGAAGTATGGTGCTGCACATAGGAGCAAGGGAAGAGCAGTGCCCAGGTAGAATCTGGGGGGGAATTCTTTCCACATCCAGCTGTCTGTTATTACTACTCATACTCTCCAGGTGCAGAGGATTCTGAGCCCAGAGTTCCCCAAAGGAACTCAATAGCTTCTGACTAAATGCCAGATGGGGTTTTTTTCTAGTGTGGATAGAATCTAGTCTCTTAGCAAGTTTGATGATTATAATACAATAATGTCTATATTCCGTATACTGTATATTAGATCTCTAGAACTCATTTATCTACTAATTGCAAGTTTGTACACTTACACGTCTCTTCTCCCACCCCCCACCCCCAGCATCTGGCAACTACCATTCTACTCTGATTTTTATGAGTTCAGCTTGTTTAAATTCCATATATAAGTGATATATCATAGAGTATTTGTCTTTCTCTGATTTATCTCACTAAGCATAACATCCTCTGGATCCGTCCATGTTGTTGCAAATGGTAGGATTTCCTTCTTTCTCATGGCTGAATAATATTCCATTACGTATAGATAGATATTAGATGGAGGTATATAGAGAAGTATATCCCCATTGCACCTCAATTATCTTATTTGAAAAATGGACATAACAATACTGACCTATTAAGATTATGAGGAATAAGTAAAGAAACTTGCAAAAATGCTCAGGATGTTACAGTAACATAAGAAATAATATTATCATTTTGATGGAGTTACCCAATGAGAAGAAATGTTGGAATATTTTACAAGATTAACTGCTATTTAAAAGTATGTTTCTGGTGTTAGAGATATATGGTCAGCATGGACCAGATCTTTTTCTGAGAAGAACCACTTGTTGACTCTTCTCAGAGATATGAATATTTGTATGGTAAAACCATACCTGTTTATGTAGCAAGATGGAAATGCTTACATTGCAATCAACAAAAAGAAAAACAGATGAATAGACAATAGAGTCAAGTATTTATGATTCATGTTATAAGATACAGTATAAAGATGAAGAAAATACATGAAATACAGATATATTATGGCAGTGGAATAGGATTTTATTTGGCCGAACAATACCAATACTATTCTTGGTATACAATGGTTGCTGGTTGGAGAGTGAAAGCATATTTCCACAAGATGCCATGAAACTTTTAAGAATAAAAAGATGAAATCTTCATTCTTCCCTTTTGGGGTTCAATAATGTTAGAACATCTCTGACCTCTGGGCTGAGGTAGTTCCATCTGAAGTCATCAGTCAGGGGAGACCAGATTTCTCCCACCCAGGAAGGACATCCCTATGAGAAGGGGAAGGGTCTAGGCTTGTACGCATGTTACATACAAGGGCCTAAATCGTGATAGGGGAAGACTGGTTCATAGTTGCTCATTGAACCCTCACAAAAACTGTATAAAGTAGGACCTAGTGTCACCCTATTTTTCTCACTACAAAATTTAGGCTTAGAGAGGTTAAGAAATTTGCCCCAAGTGAGAGTTCTAGTTGGGGCTTGAGCTTCATCTGTCTCTAGGGTCCTTGGATCTCACTGCTGTACTCTCCCTGCTATTAAGATCTTTTCATGGCTTTTCTCCTCCATAGCTGACAAAATAAAGAAATGCAAGTCGGGGTTAAGGATTAGGACAAATACTGCAGTGAGGAAGGTACTGGTAATTACAGGAAGAGAACCTAAAAGGGCTTTGAGGTTTCCTGGCCGCCTGCAGGAGGGTGATAATTATGTGATGTAATCCACATTCTTCCCTGACTTTTGGAAAGAAAACCCAAGAATTTTCAAGATGATTGCCGAAGATTAAAGGTCATTCTGTGGCCATGTAGAGATTTTTCTTTTTTTCTATGCAAACTTGATCTTTTGGAACCTTAATGATCTCATCTGTAAAATAAGAGGGTTGTACTAAGTCATTGTTAAGGTTCTTTTCCTGCTCTGATGTTTGTGAGTCCAGGAATTTATAAGCTTTTTCTGGTGTTTAACTTTTGCCCTTAGCCTCTTTAGCACTATGATCAAAACTAGTGGACTCAGTTTAAAGTTTATGTGGCAGGTAAGGAAGCCAGGACAAAGGATTTAAGGAAGGTTCTGAAGCAGGGAATATGGCAGCAAAAGGTTTTACAGCTATGTATTAAATGGAATTGCAAGGATAGAATTCAGGATCTCAGAAATCATTAGGTAAAGCATAAAAAGGCTGAAGCTCAGACAAGTCTTTCAGAGGATTGATTACATGGAGAAATGGGTAAGATTTGGTCTTGCCCTGATGGTAGCAGGTTGTAATTCGATTGGTCAATTTGGGTTAGAGAAAAGGATGAACCATCACAGGGGCACACTGGCTGTCTGGCTCCCCATCTCATGGCCCAACTCCATCTCTCTGGAGCCGCTGTTCTGACACCATCACCAATAATTCTACTCCCAACTGTGCAAAGCTTTCTTAGTTTTCATTCAGGTGAACCAAAGAATGGATATTAATTAAGTAAAAGAAGAAACACAAAAACTTAGAAAGGAGCAAATTTTACAGAATATAAATTTCTGATTCTTTTTTGAGAGTAACCATTTTCTTGTCCTCTCCTTCCTCCTTTCTTCTCATTTTCCTTCTCTCTGGTTCCTTTTCTTCACCTCTTCATTCTTTTCTTCCCCTCCCCTGGCACTTATTGAACTCCATGTTTAAACGTCTGTGCCGGGCACTGTGACCAAGACAAGACAAACACAGTTCCAGAGTTGCTCCCAAGCAACAAGGAAGACAGACAGAGACAAGACAGGTGATAAACCACATTTATAAGAATCTACTCCCAGGTTTCTTTTCCTCACCTCCACCCTGTTCATGCAGCCCTGTCCCCACATCAGCTGGTGTTGTCTCCTCCTCACCTCTCCTATTGTCTGCTCTAAGGATTAGCTGCCTATTAGCTAAAGGTTTTCCCTCAACTGGGGAGAACAATCTCTAAAATTTCACTGTGGCTTATCAAGCACATTCCGGATGTATGTTCACTCAGCTGCTGGGGCATCCTCCTCTTTTTATTAAGATAGTTTCACAGAGTGTTTTCAAAAATAAGTTTTAGCATTTATTCTTTTTAATTGGTATTTTCAGGACTTTTATGGAGTGCTCTCATGTGTTCAGTACTTGTATGTTATTTCTAATTCTTATATTATTACTCCTATCAATTCATAGATGAGATAACTCAGGAAGGTTGAGTGACTAGTCGAAGGTGAAACAACTGGAGATGGAAGTTGAACAAGTCTAACTAAAAAACCCAAGCTCTTCTCACTACCTCTGTGCTTCAGTTACAAAGGGCAGGTTCCATACCATTCTTTTTATTTCTCTCCAGAGGAGTTCTACTTTCAGGGTTTTTTTGTTTGTTTCAGCTGTTGTTTGGTTTCTTAAACCTACTCACAAGGTAGAGTGTATGTTTAAAGCTAGGCTATTAGCTTTGAGATACAAATTGGACCCCTTTGTAGGTTATACAATGAGTATAGGACCTGTTTTTGCCATCAGTTGTAATCTCTACTATGATATCTCAGTAAAAATTTAACAATTAGGAAAATTCCCTGAGTGGGATAGTTTTTTAAAGTTAAGACCTTTTCCTCTTCAAAATGAATTCATGCTTAATTTCTAAAAACACATGTAGTCTTATTTGTGTAAAACACACATGGACTTATAGGCATTAACAAAAGCAAAAGGCAATTAGAAGTGCTTTTACTGGTTGGTGTTATATACAAGTTCAATGTACATTTACTAGATTTATAGAAGCTTCCAGGAAAAAAAATCTCACTTTAATATTGTAAAGCTTAAAAGTAACATTGTGAATTTTATAGCCAATTTGGTTCAAAAGACTATAAGAGAAACCTAATGGATTATTAATGTTTTGTATCTCGGCATTGATCGCATTCTTGCTGCATTAATATTAATTTGCCATAAGCATATTATGCCAATATATTTCTGTTGTTACGAAATAATGATCAATAGGGGAAAATTTAGCATTGAATTGAGATGAATTTTAATAGACTGTGACATAAATTTGTGCTCATTCTGTCATAATGAAATTTTTATTGAACTGGTGAGCCAATGCCTGTTGTGTCCTTATTACAGTAGCCTCTTCATCATGTCTACATGGTGCATGGATATTAGCAGCAGTGTTCAAACATAAGGGGTTCCTGTAACCTCCCTGGGTGTCAACTTTTTCATCTGTCCAAATCATATTACATCCAAAGAGAGCCTGGCACATAACTAACATTTAGTGTGGGTTTACTATTATAATTTATGAATCCTATTTTAAGAGCAGGTAAATTATTAATAGTGTTGCCTGTAGCACCTGTGATTGAAGCTAAACCCACCAGGGTCAGAGATATTAAACCTGCTTAAATGCGGACCTCTGGTTTCTTACCTAATATAGCTTCCAATCCATGAGGGAGATTTGGAGAGGACCTTAACAACATTTGAGGGGAGAGGTTGGAACAACATTTCAGATATTGGTCATCAATTAAACTCTTAATTTTCAAGTTTTTCTATACGGTGATTCCAGTGCAGGCTCATGGAGAAGCATCATTCCTTCATCCAAACGAGCTTTTCAATCACTGTATAATATAACTTTCATCTTGGAAAGTCACATTTACACATTTATACTTTGTAAAGGCCTAGAGATACCATACACAAAAAAAGAAGCCTGTTTTAACTTCAATTCACCCACCTGTTCTCAAACTAACTTAACAATGGAACCCTTTTAAAATATACCACCCCCAAATAACCTGTATGATTAGTGTTCCATGGAATACATGTAGAGAAATGCTGATTTAGAGAATACTTAAAACTCAGCTACTTTTCCCTTTTTAAAACTCATGGCTTTGAAACCAATTGTGTTGATAAGTGGCCTCCCACATTTACTTTTTCATACATATTTAGGTGTAACAAAAGCTTATCAAACATGTGGTAGGTAGTGAATTCATAACACCCAGGTAAGGAGCTCAAAAGGCATGTATATGCCAGATATGTCTCTATTTAATCGATTTCTAAAACACATTTTAAGACTATATAATTGTGTTAATATTCCCATCCCAATCTTCTGTGGACAACAAAGATAATTTGGGGGGAAATTACCATAGGGAAAAAATCACATGTTATATCAGGATAAATTTGCATCGAATGATCCAGGCTTTGATGTTACTAAGTCTTAATCAAATACTATTTAGTGCTTTGTGCAAACAGTGCTTCGTTTGCTCTAGAAATACTTGATAGTCATGTACTTTATAATTTATGCTTTAAAGCTAATTCATTTTCTGTATTTTATTAGGTGTCTAGTTCTACATAACAAATTACTCCTAAATTTAGCCTCTTAAATAACAAATATTTATTATCCAACATTTTTGGAGCCAGGCTGCAACAAGGTGTTGACCAGGGCAGCACTTATCTAGTTACCTGGAGGCTGGATGAGGGGACAGTCTGCTTCCAAGCTCAGCAATGTGATTGTTGGCAAGATTTAGCTCCTCGTGAGCTGTTGGACTGAGGACCTCAATTGTTCACTGATGTTGGCTGGAGATCTCCCTCAGTTCCTTGCCATGTGCACCTTCACAGGGTGGTGTTTGGCACGGCTGCTGGCTTTCATCAGAGTAAGCAAGTGAGAGAACAAGGTGGAAGCCAGAGTCTTTTTGTAACTCCATCTCAGAAGTGGCATCCCATCATATTTGTCACATTCTGTTCGTCCCTGGGCCCAGCCCACACTCAGAGGGAGGGGATTATACAAGGGCATGAATACCAGATTGTGGGGATCACTGGGGGCCACTTTAGAAGCTGCCTATCACATACAATAAAAATTGGTGGCATGGGGATATTGTTCCATTAAATGGGTCTGGTACTTTGGGATATGTTGATATTAATCTGATTCACAGGTTATGAATCTATGCATTAAAATCCAACACAATATTGAATGATGAGATGGAGAAAGTTATATTTACCTTCAATGCCTACTAAAGAGAACACTGTATTTATTTGAAAGGATGCCTTGATAATCCCCAGTTAGGGGGAAGCAGAGGTCTAGAAGGCAAGGGTCAGTTCTTTGTGTCCAGGGTGATACTGTGGAAGTGACAGGGCTCTGAGTAGAGTCCAGTATATCTAGATGTTAGAAAGATAGGGCCTGCCACTGATACCTGAGTACAATTGTTTGCCATACAGAAAATTAAAAATAACCTTGGAACTTTAGATTTTTATTTAGACCCCAGTGATGAAAGTACACACTGGTATTGGTTACCTATTGCCAAGAAACAGATTACCCCCAAACTTAGCAGCTTAAAACAACAAAAGAAGTTTTTAGCTTATTGTTTTCTATGGGTCTGAATTTGGGAATGGCTTAGCTAGATGGTTCTGGCTTAGGGCGTCTCTCAAGGTTTGACTCAGATATTAGCAAGGGCTCCCGTCATCTGAAGGTACGACTGGACTTCAGGATCTGCTTCCAAGATGGAAGCACATGGTTGTTGACAGATGTTCCTCACTCCTGGTGAGGACTAGGACCTCTCTGTAGGATTGCTTGGGTATCCTCATGATGTCATCTGGCTTCTCCCAGAGTGAATGATCCAAGATAAAGAAGCAAGGAGGAGGAAGCCACAAGGTCTTTCATGATTCAATCTGGGAAGATATACATGATCACTTTTGCCAAGTGCTTTTCATTAGAAGGTAGTCACTAAGTTCAGCCCACACTCAACAGTAGGGGAATTAAGCTTCACTTTTTTGTTTGTTTACTTATTTATTTTGAGAGAGAGCACATGAGCAGGGGAGGGGCAGAGAGAGAGGGAAAGAGAACCCCAGCTGGCTCTATGCTTCAGCGCAGAGCCTGGCACGGGGCTAGAACCCATGAACCGTAGGATCATGACCTGAGCCAATACCAAGAGTTAGACACTCAGCCGACTGAGCCACTCAGGCACCCCTAAGTTTCACTTCTTTTTTTGTCAAAAAAAATCTGTGGACATATTTTAAAACCATTACAACACTTTAGATGCTTTTCTTAGGAAAATAAACCATCAAAAACAAAACAAAACAAACAAGCAAAAAAGCAAATGAACTTCCTAAATGTAAATAGTCTTTGTCATTCATTAGAATACATTTAAGAGCAAATTTATCTATATCTCCTCTCATTGACAAACAAATTATTCACAAATATTCAAAATAAATACATGCCTGAGAGTTTGAGTTTCAGGATATTGTATTTGAAAGTTAAGTATCAAAAAGCAAACTTAGCTTACTGACTCTGGAAAAATTGAGAGGACACAGCAGTATTTATAATAAATAGTTCTTAATAATTAAACGAATCAATGTGACTTACTATATAGTATTTTAAAGGTCTAGGTCCTAAAACTTTTACTTCATTTCCAAAGCACCATTCTGTTACACTGTTTTGCCATGGAGCACATAAGAATCACTGTAAAATAAACAGAGGTAGCAAACAGGCAAATACCAATACCAAACAGAATTTGAACTAATCTGCCATTTCACTACCTTTCAGGAGTTCCTAGCCTGGAAGTTAGTCTTTTTGCCCTTTCCTCTCAATTCTTGGGATGAAACACAAAGGCAGAATGAATAAGAAATGATAATAAATGCTGGATAACTTTGTTTTTAAAATCCTTCCTTTCTTTTAGGGTCAACCTCTATTAGGACTGCTTCTGAAGTCTTAGGTAGTCTTGAATTTGGAACACCCTCCCAGATGGGGGAATTCATATCTTGCACAGAAAGCTTCTTTTCTTCATCTAAGCACTTTGAAGACATATCCTATCCACAAAGAGGTTTGGGGTTGTAGGGAGATGTTTTTGGTTGCCATCGTTGACTAGGAGTTGTCCTTGGCTTTTAGTGGTAGTGTGCAGGATGGTCTCACCCCATAAATAATTGGTTCAAATGTCAATAGTGCCTCCTGTTAAGAAATCTTCCCCCTCCTCTCTTAGGTCCTGCCTCTGGTTTAGGTTGTAAACTCTGGGAGAGAAGGAATATGGTGGACCCTATTTTGTACCCTAATCTCAGTGCCTAGAAGAACATCTTGTAAATAGTGATTGCTCAGTAAATATTTGTTGAATGTAGTGCCACTTGTAAAGACAATGACTGTTTGGTGGACAATTAGATATAATAAAAACCTGCTGACCAAATTGCAATTTCCTCAGGCCTTAAATAGAATTTTCTGATGTTGGCATCCTAGATACAAGTGCTCTTCAAATAAAGTCTCTGTTAGATTTTGTATATGTCAACTTTGAGTTTATCATTTTGAGGGGTACTTGCTCTGTGTGCCATAGTTCACCGTGAATATGGAATGTGAATGTAATCTCAGAGAGCTGTGAAGAATCATGGGCTTAATTTTATTTTGCATATTTGTATTTAGGGGAACTTAAAGTATAATATATTCTATTTGAGTAACAGTTTAACACTAAATTTATAAAGATATTAATTTGAAAATATGGTTCCCTCGATTCCTGGAAAAGTTTCAAAATCTTATAATTAAGCTCTTGAAGTCATGGAGTCTGTTTTTTAAGTTTGTAAAGTACAATATTCAAGGTTAAAAGGGGGTAAAAACAGGTTGTAAGGCTTTGGGTAGATGTGATTCTTCTTTCTGTAAGACTTTCCGAAAAGCAAATAAATATGTGACTGTGTTTCCTAACCCAGAAGCTACATTAAAAGACTTTTTCCTCAGTATTTCTAAGAAAAATTTTCGTGTTTACCTCATTTGTCCTTTCTCTTCTTTCTTCTCAATGTTAATTTTATTATCATTAAGCATATTCTATGAAAATCACTCTCTTGATTAGCATTTTAAAAGTCTGTTCTCTGGGGATGTCTTTGTTTTGCATTTCTACTTATTTATACTGTCCAAGAACAACTTTGAAAAACATTAGTTTTATCACAAAACAAATATTTACAAATTATTTTTCTTTTGGCATCAAGTACACATTTCACCTTCTCACCTCCTTCTGCATTTATAGTATATTCACACATCGATCATTTAACACTTTCTTTGATTCCACAACTGAGCATCTCCCCATCCCCCCAGACATCTAATTAGTGTTTTTGTCACAACAACAATTTTTTTGTGACATAAAATTGCACGCCTTTTTTTTTTTTTTTTTTTTTGTACTGGAAGGGGGTGTTTTAACCAAGGGAATGGACTGACTCTGTGGACCTGTCTTCTAGGCTGGGTTCAGAGCAACTATTTCCATCATGGCCCCTGATTATTTCTAGCCTTCAATTTCTTTTTTAAATATAGTACCAAGTCTCTTGAAAAATAATGGTAACCAAATAAAGAAAACCAATTCTCCTACGGAAGTACCACTTTCCTGGGAGTAATTGCCATTACTTATAGGCTCTTATTTGTCTGGTTAAGTTGCTTTTACCAGTGTAAGCAACAGAAAATCTCATCAGAATCTGTTCTTCTAGGCATTTCTTCTCCCCCTCAACCTGCAGAATCATTTCCTTTTAGTAAATATTTGGATGTTCTGAAGCAAGCTCAGTCAACCGTGCTTTATTTTTGAATTGGAAATGGTTGAGCAGTGTTGTGTATCTGTGTATGGTTAGGGTGTTCTGCCCTTTTCTTTCCTCTGAAACCACCTTTTTGAAAAAATGGTGAAAAAAACCCTTAAACAGGGAGATTATTTGGAGGAGGAAAGTATATTCAGAGTGTCATTTCGGTTTTAACAGGGAAACATATTTCAAGGCAGAACCTGTAGTGGGAAAACAGAAAATGATTCCAAGAAATGGCCATGGAAAGACCTTGAGTTGGAAGATGTTTTTGCTGAGATGGCCATGGATGTATCTATACAACACTCGATACAGGATTTTTCTGATTTTATAGGAAAGAAATAGCACTGACCAAAATTAAACATCTAGATTCTTGTCCTTTTGTATCACAAAGGCCTGAGAAATGGGAAATATGAGATTAGTTCTACTTTTCTTTTTTTCTTAGCTAGAGTTATCTCAGAAACAAAAGATTAAAATGGAAACATCTCTACTGCTCTGAGTCTCTAGGTGTGGGAGGAGGCAATCCTCTGTCTAAATGGCTTCCTTAAGCCCCTCTGCCCCCATCTGTTTCTTTGCCTCTGGTCCTGTTGCTTTAGGATCAGAGTGCTGCTTTATCAGGGGTTGAGGAGTGCTCATGGCCAGAGAATCAGGAGCCTCTAGTCCTCAGGGATTGGTCTAAGGGGCAAATCTTCTTTATTAGAAAGATCAAAATAAGTGCTTCTTGGCTTAAATCAACCAGCCTAAGGGTGAAGGAAACAAGTTGAGGGGCTAGGAATAAACTGATAAAACAGAAGAACAGTAAGTCATTAAAGGTCTTTTATCTGATTTCCGCTCATAAGTTCATTTCAGTTTCTTGACATTCCAGCAGCACTGAGACGTGAAGTTCCTGCAACCATCGTGCTGCCTTTCATCTCTTTGGGTAGGAAGGAACAGAGCCTTAAATCTCCCATAGTATTGCATAAAAATGGAAGTTACCTCGATCATATTAGTGTGCCTACCAGTTACTAAAAGCCCTACTGACTTTTGGGTGTCTTTGAATGAGGGTTCTCTTTGCCCTGCACTGAGGAAGACATGCTTCTGTGTAGAAGTTTGGATCAAAGCTCTGTTTTTCAAACCATGGCTTCCAGACAGGTGTTTCAGGAGTTCTGTAAACACTTGATTCAAATATTATTTCCATGGGACACCTGGGTGGCTTAGTTGGTTAAGCATCTGGCTCTTGATTTCGGCTCAGGTCACGATCCCAGGGTCATGGGATCAAGTCCTGCATTAGGCTCCGTGTGTGCTTGATCTCTCTCTCTCTCTCTCTCTCTCTCTCTCTCTCGCTGTCTCAAAATAAATAAACATTTAAAAATATTATTTCCATATTTACTTTAACCATTCTATTAATAAGAGGAAATAATGTTAGCTGTAATGGCAGATTCCCAACCTATGTTGCTACACACAGTAAACATTTTCTTCTTGCTATTCCAAATCTATGAAGGATATTCCTGGTCTACAAGTGGCCTTCTACATGGACCTTTGGGAATACAGGCCTCTTCCATCTCGTGGCCCTGTCTTGTCTGGATCCTCAGAGCACTTTCCACAGACAGCGAGCTGTTGAGGAAAGGGTTGATGCAGTGCCTATGAGGGGTTTCCAGGTGCCAGGTCTGTTCCCATTTCATTGGCTAGATCTCAGATAGATGGCTACAAAGAAAGCTGGTAAATGTGGTTGAGCTGTATACTAAGGTGGAAAAGGAAAAAGCTAATTTTTGTTGAGAACACAGCTGTCTTTACCAGAATTAAAAAAAAAAAAAAAAGGATCTTTTAATTCTTTGGAAATCACAGCTTCTTAATATGTTGCCAGTGTTGACTTGCTTTAGTGCAGATTTTGGAATTAAACTTATTTTGCTATATTTAATTAAAGAATATCCTAAAGTCGCAAGAAAAGCTGTTAAAAAAAACCTCTTTGACGATGTGCAGGGATTTATCTGTGGGAATCACTGTCATCACCCTCAAAAGTAGTTGCAAAGAAAATACTAAAATAAATTAGATCCTAAGACTGATGTAAGTCCGCAAATCATCTATAAATTCTGATCTCATTCATCCAAAAAGGCTTCCTTGTTCTCAGTGACTGACTTTATAGCCTTTAGCAGAAATGTGAACTTCTAAAATAAATTTATATCGAGAAGATGTTTCTTTCATCTGTTTTCGATCTATTGAAGTTGCATAAGATTTATCTCTTTAAAAAGATTTTTATTGCTTAACAAATTAAAGAACAGTGATGTCTACAGTCTCTTCCAGCTCTAACATGTATAATGCTTTCTATTTTTATGTATTAGTGAAAGAAAGAGTAACTCTTGATTGCATATAAATCGTGTAGTGCAAATTACTCAAGTTGTTTTCCTTAGTTGAAAAGTTAAGTTGCACTTTGCAAACTATTGCACAATGTGCTTCCCCAAATTGTCTTTAATCAATTATTTAAAAAATTCCTAGAGGCTTGAAATCTCCAGAGGTTTTTACTAGCTGATAATTGATGCTAATAGTTTCCAGTTTATTTGATGTTTTGCAATTGAAACATGCTTTTCCTTGTCCATAATCAAGCTCATCTTTCTTGTAGTAACTATAATGTCAAGTCAGGGGTCTGTTTAATTAAAAAACCACAGGCCTGCATTGATTCTCTTCTCCCTTGGATTTCTTCTTGATTAGGTTTGGACATTTGCTTTGGGACTTATGGGCTCCCCTGCTGTCCCTTTAATGGAGTAGCCCGTTGCCCACCTCACTCCAGGGCTGCCTCAAGCCTGAAATATATAGCCAAGCAACTCAGCCATAAATTAGATGTTGCTGAGGCTGGAGGTGCTGTGGCTTTTGTTTTCAAGGCTTGCAGTTTGAGGGGAAGGTCATAATTCCTGTTCCCATGACTGCTGGCAGCGGCTGCAGGGTTGCTAAGGGAGCAGCCACAGAACTGAGCGGATGTGAGAAATGAAGTCAGGTGACCCTGCCTGCCTTGCATAGATGAAGCCATTTTGAGCTGTGCCTCCAATGGGGAGTCCTTGCCTAGGGCCAGGCTCCTAGATCTATCACTGCCCTCTGCTGGATCAGTGTAGGTGTCCTAGTGGGGACTTGTGATGAACAATGTTAGCCTTACAGAACTGAGCTCTGAGGAAGTGGAGACCACAAAACTTAGTCCTAATTCTGCCTGCATGCAATCAGCCAGTGACTATGGCTTGCTTGGTTTTGACATCTGCTGGTACTGAAACTAGTCATATCTGTAAGATCTGCTCAATGTGTATTCTACTTGATCTGGTACACTTGCAAAAAAGTTCTGCATTGGGGTTTGAAAACAGATATATTTAGATGAGACACAAGAAAAGACAAAATGGCTTCAGAATGCTGAAGAGGGCCCTGGCAACCCTGAAATAGTGTTTTAATTCAGGGCTGATTGTGTATGCCACAGCAGACCCGAGGAAGTCCCTTAAAAAATTCCCTTATGAATTACTATTATTTCTATTACTCTTAATCTTTAATACCCAGAGCAGTATGGAGCCTATTTTCTTCAGCCCCCACGTGTGTCCTATATATGGGAATATATGAGGGGCCAATCAGTCTTCATGATAGTCTTTCTGTAATGTCTCATTTTCTCATTTTTCTCTCTGTTTCTTTCAATCTTTTTTTTTTTTTTTGACTCACACCCTGTTTTACTTTTTATCCAACCCACTGCAGAGACTGAAAAAAATGGAACACCACAGGGGGAGAAATTAAAGCTATGAAATGCATGTTTGTTCGATGTGCTTCTTTTTGAAAAAACAAAAAAAAAAAACCCCAAATTCAGATAAGAAAAAAAAGGAAAGTGAAATAATGCTGTTTGTTCCTCTAGATACCATCCTCCTCTAGCCTGTTGAGGGCCTGGGAGGCTGACCTGTACCCAAACGCTGCTTTGCCTTCTGACTTCCCCCTGAGTGTTGCCAACGTGCATGAAGTCAGGCTGTTTATTTCCCCAGGTTCCTCCCTGTGAGGCTGCCAACCAGTAGTGGGTTTGGATACAGGACACAGCTCTTGTCTAGCAGCCCTTCAACCCAGTTTTCCCTCTACAGCTTCAGGAAACCACCCCCCCACCGCCTTGGCAGATAATGGGGTTTACCCAGGCAACCTGTAACATCCTTCTCCCCCATCTTACAAATAGTCCCTTGATATACTCTCCTCAAATTACTTGGTGTAAGAGTTCATCTCTTGCTGAAAACCCAGGTAGTACAGTTATCTTCACTACACAGAGATAAGCACTGATGAGCATTTGGGTGTATTTTGTATTTCTTCACCTGCCTTTGTTTATGATCTTATGTAGAGGCAACAGATTTAGCATATTTGGTGTATACATCTTTATATATTTTCCCCACTTATAATTACTTATGAAAGTGATACCCCATTCTTAAAATCTTCCATACCCCAAATCATGATTTTTATTGGGTACACTTTGTTCCACTGCATGGCTATAACTTAAATTTATTTTAGGATTCATGAGCAGTCTTGTCATCTACCTTCTCTTCATTTCCTCAAATGTAGTTGCTCCCTATTTCTCACGTGTATTTATTTCACAGTTCTGCTTCTCAAGATAGAAGATTGGACTGGTCAGTGTGTCACTACTCATTTGGGAAGGCCCGTAGTGGGCACAGTCTTAAGCCATGTTTCCTTATGGACGATCACCTTTTTTAATGTTCAGTCTTTCCTCATGTCAGTGGTTGGTTGGTTTCTCCAAGGTTCATCCTAGTAACTTGGAGAGGTGAAACTTGAACCTAAGCTTACCTGCTCCAATAGGTTGTACTTACAGATTTGTAAAACTCAAACTCTACCTCTAATCATGGAAACCACTGTTTTAAGTTAAGGAAAAATGTTAATTAAAAAAAATGTATGGTTCCGGGGCACCTGGGTGACTCAGTCAGTTAAGCATCTGACTTAGGCTCAGGTCATGATCTCATGGTTCAGTTAATGAGTTCACCCCTTGTTGGGCTCTTTGCTGTCAATGCAGAGCCCATCCACTTCAGATCCTCTGTTCCCCTCCCTCTATTGCTCATGTGCTCTCTCTTTTTTTCTCTCTCTGTGTCTCAAAAATAAACGTTTTAAAAAATAAAATAACTTTAGATATCTTATATAAAATGAGTAGATGTTCATTGTACAACATATAAATAAAATTTAAATATGTATGGTTCTAGGTGTGCTTGGGTGCCTCAGTCTGTTACGTGCCGGACTTTGGCTCAGGTCATGATCTCACAGTCAGTGAGTTCAAGGCCCACATGGGGCTCTGCACTGATAGCTCAGAGCCTGGAGCTGCTCTGGAATCTGTATCTCCCTCTTTCTCTGCCCCTCCCCTGCTCATGCTCTGTCTCTCTCTCTCTCTCTCAAAAATAAATAAACATAAAAATTTTTTTAAAAAATAAACAAAAAAATGTATGGTTCTAAATAAATGAGCTATCAAGCCATGAAAAGACATGGAGGAAACTTAAATGCATATTATAAAATGAAAGAAGCCAGTCTAAAAAGTCTACTATATGAAATTTCAACTATGTGACATTGTGGGAAAAGACAAAACTGCAGAAACACTAAGAGAATCAGTGGTTGCCAGGGGTTGGGAGGGACAAATAGGCAGAGGATGGGGAACTTTTCCTGATGCTATTTCAATGGTTGGATACATGTCATTGTACATTTGTCCAATCTATAGAATGTACAACAGCAAGAATGAACCACAATGTAAACTCTGAACTTTGGGTGATATTGATATGTCAATGTAGGTTCATCAGTGGTAACCAGTGTATCATTCTGGTGTGAGATGGTAGGAGAGATTAAACCTGTGTGGAGGCAGAAGGTATATGGGAACTTCCTCTTGTCTTGTTCTTTGAAAACTTAAATCTACTCTAAAAAATCAAGTCTATTTTAGAAAATACAAGGTTCCTTTTAAATAGGTATAGTATCAGGGTGCCTGGGTGGCTCAGTCAGTTAAGCGTCTGACTTTGGCTCAGGTCATGATCTCACAGCTTGTGGGTTTGAGCCCCACGTCGGGCTCTGTGCTGACAGCTCAGAGCCTGGAGCCTGCTTCAGATTCTGTGTCTCCCTCGCTCTCTGCCCCTCCCCTGCTCACACTCTGTCTCTGTCTCTCTCTCTCTCTCAAAAAATAAATAAACATTAAAAAAATTTTAAAAAAATAGGTATAGTATCAGTTTTCAGTGCCAACAGATTTGCTGTGTCTGGCTGATTTTCCTTTAACAAAAATGACCAATTTTCCTCTTGTTTCACAAATACCTGCAATAAATTGACATTCCCATCCCTGGGGATTTCTCCATGGAAATCGGTTTCCCTATTGTTATTTTAAAGCAGCATCAGCTTTGGTCTCCCATATTCAGATAGTGTAGGCACATAATCAATTATAAGATATATCTAGCTCTGAGGATGTTTTCCTGCTGGAGAGTTTTATACCCAAGTCTTACAGAGAAGATATAAGAAATCATTTTTATTTAAAGTCATGGAGATTTAGAGGAATAAACTAGAAGCTTAATTTGAGACTTTGGAAATTCTAAAATCTATCCACGCATCCATCATATAGGACAGAATGATTATACTACCTCCAGAATTAGATGCACAACTGTATGTATGCTCCGTTGAGTTAATCTGACTCTCAATTCTAATGGACACTCTATATATCTTTTCTTCAATACACCAACGAGTACAGAAACTTAAAGGTTAGCGCTTTGAAATGCTGATGCATTCATTTCTTTTTATTTAAACAGTATAAGGAAATATTCTTTATTAGAAAGGACCATAATGAACATATGTGGAGAAGTTGCTCCGTTGGTTGCTCAAAAACTAACAACTGAGCCCAGAATGTAAACAAGAGTCTGCGTACACACATTTTCTGAGATTGGGGGATTTGAGAAATGCGTGAAGGATCAGTGACTAATTAGTGTTGTGTGAGTCATATTATGTGTACTGACCATTCATGCTTCTAGAGTCTCCTTCCCGTTGAGCAGGAGTTATGGCAGTGATGTCTTGGAAATTTGGTCACCTCCTGGTTTGTAAAATCGGGATGCCCTGAACAGAGAGTTTTGTTTTTCCTTTTGTCTTCTGAGATAGATTCATAGGCAGCTTTTGTTATTTATGCTGAACAGGGAGGAGAGAGCTGTAGATGTGATCAAATTGGATCATCCTAAAATTACTTTTATTTGGGTTTAGAATTCATTGTTTGTTTTTAGACAGCAGATATACTTTCTCAATCTCATTTTCTTTGGGCCAATCTTAAAAATTCTATCTGAGCATACAGTGATAAAAGATAGCAGAGGCATTTCTGAGACATGAAAGGTGCCAGGGGAAGGGAATGAGATTTAAATTTTGCTATGGGTATTGCCATATGGCTCATACACACTTAGATAAAGTAGTTCTGTGATATTTGCTCACAATGCTGTCTCTTTAAAAAGTCATATAGTAATTAAGGAATAAAATTAAGATTGTGATTCTGCCTTCACTTTGCTGTGAGTGGAGTGACCACCCATCCCTGTTTGCCTGGGGCTGAGGCGTTTCTAGGGATGTGAGATTTTCAGTTTTAAAATGAGGATGAGTTGTTCACTTTAGCTCAGGGGAGTAGCTGTGGCCAGGGGAAGGGTGGGTTCTCCTGGCAACTTGGTTGCCAAGTATACAGCCCTGGGGACAGTGAACACAAATAGTGGATCAAGGAAAGGGCCAGAGCAGAGTTAGGTAGAGAGGCTGAAGGTAATGGCCAAGTCAGAGTGTTAGACAGTGAGCGTGGGTCCTTGTGTGGAGCCATAGGAAATTAGAACAATCTGGGTCCATTCTAGGTGGATAATAAGGAGTGGTTCCTCCAAGAATTCCAGAAGAATTCTTGCTGTACGGTTTCTAATAGGGTCTTCCATTTAGTTTCTTCTGCTACAAGGACAGGCCTGTCTAGGCACTTACAAAGCTCATAGAGGAAGCCGGTACTGTCCTTCAGGGGAGTAGGCTGTTTCTATCTTATACAAGAGATAAGTAAACTTTTCTTTCTAGTAATGAACTCTAGTTTCTTATTTACATTGAAAAAAAGTACTGAGTATTTTATTTTATGAATGTATAGGAGAATTGGATGATATTATATGATACTCCAGAATGCACTCCCTAAAAGTTACATGCCCCAACCTTCACTCCATGGATGAGGTGGTCTGACAGGTGGTGGTGGTCTGATTTTAGTGTACTTTTTCTCTACAAGGAGAAATTTCTTCCTGGATCTAAATGGGTAGGATTTTTGTCCAGCCTTAGTTTGATATACTTGCTTCTCTCCAGCTATGAGCAGGAGAGGTGCTGCCCTGAACTCATCGTACTTTTACTCAGGGAACAATATACTAACTATTCCAAAAATTTTTTTTAAATGGGAATATTTGAATGCACAGAAAAATAGAGGTAGGGAAATAAAGAATCCAGGATTATTTTCACAAAATGCATACTGAGAAGTTCTCTGATGGATGGACGGACAAAGGCCATAAATTGGCTCTGTGCTCAGAGAGAAACATGTTTGGTTACATGAGTCAGTGTCCATAAAATAAGAAGCCAGTGACAGAAGAGAAGCACAATGCTTTTTTGTAACAAGGTAAGAGGGCAGTTTTTCAGCGGGTCTACATAAGGATTCTTTGAAATATAATGAGCAACATTCTCAATAGTACCTTGATAGTTTCAGAGAAGTGTTTCCTATGTTTCTCAAAGCCTAACATTGTAGCTTCATAGCTCAATTCAACAAAAAGTTCTATCTTAAAATTTTTTATGTTTATTTATTTATTTGGGGGGGAGGAGAGAGAGAGAGAGAGGGAGACCATGAGTAGGGAGGGTCAGAGAGAGAGAGGGAGAGAGAGAGAATCCCAAGCAGGCTCCATGCCTAGCATAGAGCCCAAGGCAGGGCTCCATCTCACGACTGTGAGATCATGACCTGAGCTGAAATCAAGAGTCAGACGCTTAACCAACTGAGCCACCCAGGCACCCATCTATCTTAAATTTTTTACAAAACAAAATGAAGTGTAGATGTATATATTTTAAAAGAAAAATAAATAAAAGTTATCAGAAGATGGGAAGAACTAAATGAGGCATGCTAGATATGAAGATCTCTCCTGGCTTGGATCATTCCAACAATAGATTATAAAGTATGCAAAGGAATTTCTGGATTTTCTATCCTTCAGACAATTCTGCATAATGATGGTTCCCAATAAGCATCTGAAGTATTGAAAGCAAGCAGTTTGATGAGATTCGGCCTGACAAATACCTCCTGGAATTCACTCTGCTATGTGGCCTATTATGTCTAGAACTCATGGGATAGAATTCTTCAGGAATATGTCAAGAATTCAAACATGGATGCCACCTGCATAGAGGCCCTTTATTTGCGGGTGAGCCAAGGAGTGTTAGTGGCCATGCCAAAGCCCTCCTTACAATTCTGATTCTGTTCCAACACATGGATAAATGGAAGAACCCCAACATTCTCTACCTTTCGAACAGTATAAGAATCCAAGTATGCAAAAAAAGTTAAGCTCTTCTTGAATTCTCTGGGTCCATGGGTAATTGCGGTCCTTTTATGACTAGGCTTCAGGTACATCTCTTTGGCTTCATTTTGACACTGTTCTGAAATTCACCTCGGAATGGTAACTGGGATCTCTGCTTAACTTACTTTTTGACTTTTGCTTTGGTTCTTACAATACTGTTGAATGTTCCCAATACTGAGCAGCTTGGCCTATGTTTTGACCAGATCTCTCTATTGTCTGTCTCTCTTTCTTCTCTCCCTCCACCTTTCTGTCCATCCATCCTTTTCTTCCTTCCTACCTACCTTCCTGCCACCACCACCCCCCACCTTAGTTCTAAATTCACAGACTCTTAGAGCTTTTAAGTAAAACTCTGTCTTCACCTGCTGCTCAATCAATCTGGGTGACCTAGAACTCCAATTCCTTATAGAGTTTCTGTTACTTTCCTTAATGAAATATCTAGGCCCATATTTTTGCACAATTGTTTCTTAATAAACACACGTGAACACAAATGTGATTGTTTACGTCATTTATTTCAGTCCAATTACTCTGTTATCAGCCAGTCTGAATACATCCCCAAATTAGTAATGTTTTTCTTTGGGGGGGGGGATAAAACTCATTTTTATTATACTATGTTCTAAAATTGTATAATCCCATTAGTAATTTTATCTTGGGTTGCTAATCACATTGTGCACAATGTCCTCTTGAGATTTCTAGTGTTCTTTTTTTAATATGAAATTTATTGTCAAATTGGTTCCCATACAACACCCAGTGCTCATCCCAACAGGTGCCCTCCTCAATGCCCATTACCCACTCCCCCCCCCCCATCAATCTAGTGTTTTTATAATCCATGCAAGCTGTATATTGCCATGTTATTCGTGAAAAATTGATACTTGGGAAAATATTTTTATTTGACAGGTTCTCAGAGATAGAGATCCTTTGAGTCCTATCAGCCATGAGACATTTCCTTTACCGTTGCAATTTTTCAGGAACCATTTTATTGATACTCCACACTTTGTGTCTAATTTTGTCCACAGCCATATTCTTAGGAGCACTTTCGACCAAATTTCTGTTGTTCTATTGATAACCATGAAACGGACCTCTTTCCTATTCTGGAATTAGCATTTGGCACCTATTAAAACCAAAATGCCACTTTCTATGTTAAGCAATATTTTTCACTTCTTTGGCATTTCTAGCTACTCTTTTTTTTTTTTTTAATTCTGTCCTTGGGGTAGTCATTTATTTTGGATCTTAAATATCAAGCCTTCAACATTTGTCCTTTTAAAGACTATGTCACGAGGCTGAACTCTAATATTTGAAAATGATTAGTGTTTAACTCTTTACACCTGTTTGCACCATTTATCACCTGCTCTGCTTCCTGCTTCTAGCTTGTTCTACAAATTCAGGTGTTTAGTACCTGAATGCATCAACATGTTTTCAAGTATTTTAGCAACTAAACAATCCAGGCAATGAGGAAGAAGTTCAAACAACTTGCTTGTGGTTATGGTTGTCAAGGAAACCATTTCCTTATATAATGTTTGACAGTAGCTCTTTTGGTTTTTTTAATACCATAAAAACAAAGCTTGTCTGGTACCATGGAGAAGAAAGTACACAATAAAATGAACCACAACCCAGCTGAAAGTTATAAGCCTGCACTGGATGAAAAATGCTATGTATTAATTGATGTATTATTGTATAATATAGAGGGATAATATGTTGAGAGGTACGGCAGAAGTAGGAGTAAAATTTCCTTTTTGAAGCAAATCCAGGCTAACACTGTATTCTCAAAATATGCTATATGCATTGGGGAGGGGGAGTGTTTCATTAAACAGACAGACGATCTCATCTTTGCTATATACAAACTCATGGATGGAATTTTAAACAGATTTGAAAACATAATCAGTCAGAGGTTTGCATATATTGCCCAGTGATCGACACCACTGCTACAGACTACAGGGGCTGCAGGAAATGAAAACCCTGTCTTTTGGGTTTGTCCAATTTACGTTAGGTTTTGCTTTAGGAGAGAAGGAATGAGTTGTGGTGCATGGTAATGCTAAAGCTCCCTATGAGAAAAAAAGATCCTAAAATGTTAATGAATGAAGTCTTTTAAAATTCTTTTTAGCTCTTTCCCAATGTGTATACATATAGAAGAGGACTTCAAGGCAGGAAAGATGATGTTGGTTTGGACACTATTGCTTTTGATTCTGAAATTCGGGGTTTCCATTTATAAAATGTGAACATAAAGTTTCTACTTATGAATGTGAGAAGATGCAGTGAAAGTTGCATTGCAAGGTGAATGATTTTACAGAGGAAAGGGGGGAAATTGAACCTCGTTCAAAGCTATCCAACCTATGAAAAAGGAATATGTTATTTAAGAGATATGTGACTTGAAATGTTGGAAGTCAGATGAAAGTCCAATTGGAAGACATAATTTCTAAATAGATCCTAATGTTTAGAAGAAATTGTTTCTTCCTTGATTGAGCAGTTTCTTTCCTTATTTTGTAAACCATGAGACTAACTACTTATGTAACAAAAAAATAAGTTTTACCTCTTCCTTCCTTTACCTTCAGTGTATACCAATAACTGTAGTCATATGACATAGTATAATGTTCACATTTTTTTCTTTACAATTTGCTACAAAGGAAATGTTTGGATGGCTTAAGATGTCCAAAGATAGAGCCAGCTCATCATTGCCCGTGGCCTCACATTTAAGTATATTTTATTTCTAAAAGACTATGAAACACTTATCTCATCCCATTGCCATTACACATTATTTTAATAAATATTTTAGTACAAAAGAAAAGGAAAAGCAAAACAGAATTAATGTATTTTAATGACAAGATGACTGACCTCACAAAAGGGAATGCTATAAGAAAGTAAACGTGAAATGAACTGGAAGAGGAGAATAAGGCACCATAGAATTAAGTGCAGATCCCTGTGGCATTTAAGTTTATATAAAAAGGGCCTGATTTAGTTCTTAACATGTAGGTGATTAATTTTTCCTTTTCCATTACCCATGCCCCCCCCACCCATTCCTGCCAACCGTATTTTTTAGATTTCTTATATTTTAGGTTCTCTTAGAGTTTCCATTTTTCAGTCAGTCAATCTAAAAGCATGACAATGACAAAAGTAGTGAAAAGTCTGGAAATCATATATGAACCTTGGTTAAAAGAAAAGGAGGGCATGCATTGGAAGGGCTGTCATATGGAAGAGGAATTAACCTGTTCGGCATGGTTTTCATAGATGGAACTAGGGTCAGTGGTAAGCAGGTATATCAAAGTAGATAAGTCAGTTTCTCAGAGTTGCCAAGAATGGAGTAGGCTGCTTTAAGATGCAGAAAACTCACCATTATTGGGGGTGCACTTAGCTTATTACCTACCCTGTCTTGTACCTTAGGTCTCATTTTGGAGGGAAAGGGGCCCTCTAGGGTTTTCACTGTATCAGCTATCCCCTTTCTTTCAAATGACTTTTGCTCTTAGACTAGATTTTCTCAGATCTCTCCTAATCTGAGTTCTTCTCCTCCTAATTTCCTTATAATCCATTTAGTCCATCTAAGTGATGAACGGCACCAAGATCTATGGATTTGATCTCCCCACTGTCTTTCAAGCCTGCCCTCTTCTTTCCACCCACCATTCCATCATAGTTCTTGTCTCCCCCTTGAGAGGTAAGGTTTTGAGGACCTGGGTTGCTTTTTATTTATTTATGTAATCCCTAGTTAGTTAGCACAAGAGGTGAGCACTCAGAAAATTTATTTAAGAATGAATACGTGACCATCAATAATTTACTGTAAGGCACCTTCTTCTTTAAGTTGCAGGTTGATCTATTCATTCAGTATATATTTTTTGAGTATCTACTATGTGCATTTGGGATATATGAATGAGTAAGACCGCAGTAGTTTTTACCCAAAAGATCATAGCCTAGTTCAGAGGAAAATATAATATGTAAACAGAATTTGACTTTGCTCAGGCAATGTTATAAAAAGAAATATATACTTGACCAACTTAACTGGACTTCTGGAATATCACATTCCCACCACTTTGCAGGAGCCCTGCAACCAACTCAGGCAAGTGTTCTTTGAGAAGCCACTGGCAGGGTTTGCATTTCACAGAGCCAAAGGCAGGTCCTCTCAGAGGTAACAAAGGACACCAGTATCTGACTGGGTGAACTAGCAAGTTCAGGAGGACAAGCCATAGGTCTGGCTCTGACTACCGGTCTCTCCTTGCTAGAAGCTATCCTCCCCAAGTCTAGAGATTCTAACATTTTCATTTTTCTACTTGGGCCTCATCTGTTTCCATAGCACATTCTGTTCCATGCTGGTTCACTGACAAACTGGTCACTGCATAGAATGAGAGTGTTCATATTGCCCCAGAGCTTTAGATTTTTCCGTCTGCAAGTGTTTAAAGCTCAGACTTTCTGCTTGGCTTCACAAACATAGTTAGCTATTTTATGATCACCCTAGTTATTTATTCTCCTGTTTTCACTTTTATGGATCCAAGAAAATGCATAAAAATGTTAGACATGCAAAGCCCCTCCAATTTTATATATTCGGTTAACCAGTTCATTGGAAGTGCTTGTAATTCTCTGTTCCTTCCCTCTTTAGTTAAAGTGTCTTCTGCAGCTTCAGTGAGAGTGGTTTTATAGACCATGTGGAGTAGGAAGGAGAGAAAAAATTCTTGGCTGAGTGTGGCCTGGAAGACTTTCCCTCATTACTCAGAGAAATGCATCTGAGTCTGGTCTCCAACTAATAAATGTCCCCAGGCTATATTCTTCCTGCAACAAAATGTGATTTTGTTACTTTATCTGTTTCGTGCTCTTCCTACATAAGCAAAAATAGTTTTATAAATTCAATAAAAGAAGAAAATAAGTACAAGAATGTGTATGGATATGTATAGATATAAATAAGTATACATATGTGGGCTTATGTATACAAGAAGCAGAAGAGTCAAGGGAGAAAGATCAAAAGAGGCAAGAAAGCAAATAAGTTTTGTACAATAAATAAAATTTGGTGTTCTGTATTTGTGACCTCAAACTTTCCTTTCCTTTTTTTCAAATTCAAATTTCCTTCCATCTAATCTCTAAGTGTTCTGACATTCAGAATGCCAGACATTTGAAATGAGCTTTGTCTCAGGAACTCTGATTCCAAGCTCTGTAGTCTGAGTGGCCAACCCCATTTTGCAACCTGTGACATATCTAAGCCTCGTGATGCCATCACATCACAGTCAAGTGAGGAACAGGTGAAGTGTAAAGCATGCAAGTGGAATCAGGAAAGATACCCTCAGGTTACTTTCCAAAAGCATTTGGCTTTTTAAAATGCCTGCATTCTGATTTTATTATCTAGCCAGTTACTCACTAACCAAAAATGCATTGTATGCCAGTGATGTAAAACTTATTTACTTAATCAAGTTATTTCATTGCTGCCTTGTAATGATTGGGGCAGGGTGGAGTGGTATAAGAAAACCAAAAATGACATGTTCAATTCTTTCCAACTCATTTAAGTTCCAATTAGTTTGACAGGAATTTTTTTTGGTTATTACTTTCTAACTCTTGAAATCTTCTATCCAAGTGCCTATACTATTTTGTGTTTCTCTTTCATCTTTTTTCTTTTCAATCAGAATTAAAGAATTAAATTCTGCTGTTATTTATTGCTCATTCTCTGCATATCAAACTCAGTATCTCTGGTGGTTTCTGGATTCACAGGAACAGAAGTCCCCTTGAAAAAAAAATCACCTTAAAACATTTTGTTCATGGAAGTCTTAAATCCACAACTTACTTAGACCTCTTGGGCTCAAGATAACATAGATTTTTCCTCAGTAGTTCATTCCAGAATCAGATAATAAAGAATTACATGTGTTAGACAATAATGTAGCCAATTCCAGATTAAGAAAGAAAAAGATTTTGGCATGAATAATCTCAACCTTAAAATATGTCAACTCTATAATGAAAATTAGGCAGAACATTTAAGTCAAGCACGAACTAATCATCTTTCTAAAGTTATCCAATGCTCTCTGCCAACTCCTGATTATGTGGGAGTTGCTGATCTGTTTTTCAGATTCTCTAGGGTCTTCTGAGGTCATATTCTGTCCTAGGATTCAGGTTTCTATGCTTAGAGTCCCACATTCGAGGCTGCTACTTCTACAAAGGGGAGGGAAGAAATCCCCCAGTTCTCTGAATATTGAGAGCCTGGTGTAGGGCCAGCTGTACTTGGGATCATGTTAAGTGGCAGCTAAACTGCCTTGACTTTGGACGTCTTCCCGAAAGTACCACCATACCTTGGTCTGAAAATCTCCTTTAGTGTATTCCAGGTGGAGACCATTGTTTCCAGAAAACCATTGTTAAAACAGTTGAGGCAGGACCAGAGCTGGTCATCCCTCTGTAGTATATATTGAGAAATTGACTCCTGGCTTGTATCATTTGTCCAATGAATGGACATTTTTTGTGGGCAAAGAGAAGTCCTGATTTAGTTGATTGGATCAGCTAAATTGATTAATATGAATAGACAAAGGTTGTGACCAGAGAGAATATGGCTGGAGGAAAACACTCATGAGAGGCAGGTGGTAATGGGAGCTATGCTGCACACCTGAGTACAGATGCTGAGAACCCCTCTAGAAATACTGAATCAGATCTTTGGAGAGTTGGGCCCAGGAATTTGTATTCCCCTCCACCCACCCAAAAAACAAAAACTGCAGGAAATTTAGACAGAGCCATGGTTGGGAATTATTCCAACAAAAGAAAGTTTCCTAGAATGGGTTTGAATGTAGTGTTTTCTGGATACATGGAGAAACAATAGATGCTTATGAAATGCCTGATTGATTGAATGAATAAATCAGGGATTGTGTGGAAGCTGAGTCCTTAATGACACGTATAGCCTTGCTACCCTTATTGCATCCAAGCTCCACCTTTTTCCTGGCACTTCCAGTTCCTCAGCTGTAATCAGAGCATACAAAGAATACAGGAAGAGCAATGAGGAGACAAGCAAAAGATGTTTTGGGGTACATTTGGTCTCCCTTGCTCCTCCAAAAAGAGGAAGATTGACATCCCGTCTCCTCCAGCCAGCTTACGGCATGTGCATGATTGAAAGTAATTTATGACTCCTTTTCAGGCTCAGCCTCCAAGCAGGAAAGCTGACATTAAAATGGTGCATGTGACAGAAATGTGGCCTTGTGGGAGCCCCAGAGGAGCTCCAAATCAGATCAGCTGTCCTTCATCAATCAAAAGTTGGCTGTAGCTCACTCCTCTATTTGGAACAAGTCTAGTCTTCCATCATTATGGCAGAATGGCGGGCTCATGAATAACGTTTTAGCATGAAACTTGGTACACACTTGTTATCATAATCTCAGCTTGTAAAATGAAATGTCTCAAGGGTGAATCAGCCTCATCATCTGCAGTACCACATTTAGGATGTCTTTGTACATTCTTTCTTATTCTTGGATTTCTCCCTCCTTCTTCCAATGCAGTTGTGTGGCCAGTGCTCAGTGAATGTGTCTTTATGCACTCAGCTGGACTTGCCCACCATAGGTCAGGACTGGGGGCAGTCTGCAAGGAAGAAGCACTGGATTAGGGGAAAATTTGATCCATGTGCCATTTGACTAAGCACTGTAATAATTACTCTGCAGCACAAATTCATTGAGACATGATATTAGTATCTCCACTCTGTGGATGAGGAAACAGAGATTCCACGATGTTGAGAAATTTGCCTAAACATACACTTGCAATAATGTAGGCTGATAGTCAGGAATAGAGGGTGGGGCTAGAGAAATGGAGGGGAAGGCACAAAAAGACAGGGCATGAAAATCTCAGTCATAAAGCAAGAGGGAGAGACCAGGTGGAAAGGAATGAGAAGAGGGGTTAAATGGGTGCACTGGTTTTTGCCGTACCCTACTTACCTGGAGTTCAGTTATAAATAATTTGAAATATAAGCAGTTATCTGTATACTCACTATTGGTTTAGTCTCTTCTCTAATAGCATAGACACAGAAGCCCAGTAGGGGAAATGCTTTGGGCAGAGCTGACTTAAAGGTCAAGCACACTGGGAATTAGATCTGACCAGTGGGCCAGACATTCTCTTCTGCTGGTATCAAGTAAATGTGACCCAGTCAGAGCTCTTACCTGTTCCAGCTGTCCTCTCACATGGCCAGCAGGCACGAAGCATGCATGCTCCAGGAAACAAGTGGTCTGTGTCCTCAGCTGGTCATTGCTCTGTGCTTCTCGCTTCTCAATGGCAGCAGGTTGTACCCTGAGTCCTGTCACATCACATGATGCAGTCAGGAAAATAAGCTCTCTGATAAATGTTCATGTAACACTCAGCATTCTCACCTACAGATAAAATAAATGTGGCAAAAAAAGTAGTTGAATATTAATGATATTTTTCTTCTTGGTGTTTTCTTGTACTCTTTGGACATTAAAGGCAACTTTAAAATAGCTGTGTTTCTTATACTCCTGGACTGAGAGTCACTGCCTGTTAAATAATGCTTAGCCCTTGAGCAGAACTTGGTGCTACATGCTGTGAAACTTTTAAAATGAACAAGTCTAATAATTCCAGAAGCCTGATAGTTATGCAAAGATTAGAGGGGATTGTAGTTTTTTTGTGGTACCTTTACAATTCCCTGGAAAGTAAATATTAAATGCATGTTTTCCATTAAGGGCCTTGCTTAAAGAGATCATCAGGGAGCTCACTGTACACTTAATACAAGTTTGGGAATTGCCACCGCTTGTACTTCTACAGAAATTTTTGTCGTTTGGGAGCACAATCGTGACAAGAGACTAATATATGTTCTTAAGAACAAGACACTTAAATCTAACTGCATTATGATTATTTATTTATTTATTTATTTATTTATTTATTTTTGGTGTCAGGGAAGAAAGACTCAGAAATAGCTCTTCTTAAATTTTTTTAATGTTTATTTATTTTTGCGAGAGAGACAGAGACAGAGAGCAAGGGAGGGGCAGAGAGAGAGGGAGACACAGAATCCGAAGCAGGCTCCAGGCTCTGAGCTGTCAGCACAGAGCCTGACACGGGACTCGAACTCACAAACTGTGAGATTATGACTTGAGCTGAAGTCAGCCACTTAATCAATTGAGCCCCCCAGGCTCCCCAGAAATAGCTCTTCTAAGAATGGGAGTTTGTATTGTACTTTTCTTTCTTTTCTCTTTTTTAAGTGATTACACTGTTGATCACAACAATGCTCTCTGCAGATCTCTTCCATCAATCCTGGTAACTCTCTGCTTTGATGAGAGCCAGTTTAGGGACAAACTGAGTCAGACTTCTGGGGACTATGAAAAGCACAGCAAAAGCTGTGTAATTTAATACACCCTAAATAAAATCAATCTTCTATAAATAATAGCATGCTGGTATGCCTGGTACTGAATTAGTATAGCTACTCTATGGGAGCATTTGAAATACATTTTGTTTCTGGTCCCTAGACTTTTATCTTTCTGAATTTTTCATGTCACTTGAAACATCACTAGAATATCTATACATGCTTGCTTCAAGGATCAGTTCTCCAAAATAATCCAATAAACTCTCTTAACTAAAACAAGCTGGCTAACCATTCTATGGATAGAACACTGTAGCCAAAAAGACAGAATGCCCCTCTGTCCCCCAATGCCTGGCACTAATAGGCTTCTGCCTTTTGACTATGGTTTCCTGTCTATAAATGGAATAATCCAGCTTATTTTATTTAAGAGAGTTTGTATGGTTATTTTGGGGAAGCTCTTCCAAGTACTATGATCTACCCATCTGTCCATCCATCCAATAAATATTTACTAAGCATTTAGTGTATACAAGCTATTGGACATATAATGGTGAAAACCAGATAGATAGGTGCTTGACCCCAGAGAGCTTACAATAGATCAGCAAAGAGCCATGGGATACACAGTAAAACACATGATGTGGTAGTGAGGTGGGGGGAAGGTGTCGGAGAAGCTCTCATAGAAGAAGTGATGTGTGAGCTGGAACCTGAAGGCAGAGTGAGAAGAAGTCAGCCAAAGAGCAGGTGGAGTAGTTTCCTGGGCAGGAGAAATAGCCAAGAAGGAAAGAGGGCAATGGGGTCTCAGGTGAACTGAAATATTGGTCAGGGAAAAGAGTAACAGGAAGATGGGCTTGGAGAGGTAGAGAGGTGTCTTACCAACCTCTTCTGAGGAGCTTTGAAGGAAATGTTAATGAGACTGGACTTGTTCCTGTTGTGGGGTTTGGAGTGGGGAAGCCACATGATTAGATTTCTCCTTCACAGGATTATCTTGGCTGCAGCCTAGAGAATGGAGGCAAGGCTGGAGGACCACTTTGCCATAGCAGTCTTGACAAAGGACAGAGGTAGCCTGGGCTGGTGTAGCGGTAGTGAGAATGAAGATACACAGGAGGCAAAATAACATGGAATTTAGTGGCAGACTCCATGTAGTAGATAAGGTGACATGATGAATCCTTATTGATGATGAGCATGGATTCTCAAGGGAAAATATGTGAGGAGAATGAAGTGGGGAATTTTTCTGGATCTTGGAACCAACTGTTACTCTGTGCATTTGATCTTTTCCTTCCTAGATGAGAAACTCCAGGAGGATAGAATCATGCAGTCTAGTTTCTCTCTACCTATTTGGTATCATGAAAGAACTCACAGAACAACTGGGGTTTAACCCTTGCCCTGCAACTTAGTAACTTTGAGGTATTAGGCAAAATACTTAATGTCTAATCAGAGCCCGCTTCAGGCCCCAGGAAGCTACAGTGAACAAGAGTGGAAAATCTCTACCTTTATCAAGCTCTAGCTGAGGATACAAACAATAAGCAAATAAATAAAAAACTAGATAATAAAATTGTGCTGAGTGTTATGAAGGAAATAAAAGTTGATGAGATGGACCTAAAGAATAAGAATTGATCAACCACTTGAGAGTTGGGGGAAGAACATTACAGGCAGAAGGGACAGCAGGTGCAAACAAAGCCTGCCCATGGGAAAGGGTTTGGTAGGTCAGGTAACAGGTGCTCCATGGAATTAGACCTTGAAGGCTCTAAGGAGACTTAATTTTATTCTAAGAGCAACAGAAGCCATAAATGAATTTTAAGAAAGGAAATCAACATGCCCAGATTTACATTTTTACAATGTCATTCTAGCTACCGAATGAAGAAAGAATTGGAGACGGAGAAAGTGAAGACAGATTAGCTAAGAGACTATGACAGTTGTCCGGGAAGGATAAAAGTGGCTCAAAAAATAATGCATCTATAGCACTTATACTCTTCTAAGCATTTTTAAATTATATATTTTGGGTAAGTTTTAGACAAAAAAAAACCCACTGAAAATATATTACTCAATTTATAATTTTATATCATTTTGTTATAAAAATACAGAAAGCTTTAAAAAGTTTTGCACCAAATTCCCACCACCAAGATTCTAGACTTAACCTTTTACTATTCTTGCTTTGTTGTATATACATCCCTCTAATCATTCCCCTATCAGGCCATCTTATTTTTTTTATGCATTTCAAAGTAAGGACAGGCATCAGCATGCTTCACTCCTAAACATTGCAGCATGAATATAATTAACTAGGAATCTGTATTTTTTTAATGCCTTTTTTCTTTTGTCATAAAAACATACATATTTGAAATGCATAAACTTAAATGACTAATTGATAGGTTTTCAGTCTTTTTCTCCTCTCCTTTTGAGACACTTTATGAGACTTATTGATATTATCCCACAAGTCTCTAAGTCTCTGTAAACTTTTTTCAACTTTTTTCTGTTATTCGGGTTGGATAACCTATTGATCTCTCTTTAAATTCATTTTCTGCTGTCATCTCCAGTCTGTTAATCCCATCTAGTGAATTTTTAAAATTTTTGGTTTGTATTTTTTTAGTTCTATAATTTCTTTTGGTTGTTTGTTATAGTTTATGTTTCTCTGCCAAATTTTCTTTCTGTTTTTCATTATGTATATATTTTTATTTATAATATTGTGCATAGCTATATCTGCTCTGTTGAAGTCTTTGTCTGCTAATTTGAACATCTGAATCATTTTTAGGGTTAGTCTCCACTGATTGTCTTTTCTTTTGAATTTGGTTCATATTTTTGCTGTTTCTTTGTGTATAAAGTAATTATGGGGGGGGAAGGGTTGTATCCTGGACATGTGGACAATATTCTTTGTAGACTCTGCATTCTGTCAGGTTCTTTAGAAGAGTGTTGATTTTTTTCAACTTAAACTAAAATAGGAGTTCCGATCATAACCTAAAAACTCCAGTTTCTGTTGTTAGCCATTTACATATGTTGACTGATTACTTTTCACAACCATATCAATCTTATAAGATAGACCATTTTATAGATGAGGAAACTGAAGCACAGAGAAGTAACTTGCCCAAGGTCATGCAGCTAGTAAGGGGAGAATCTTCATAGTCTGACCTTCAAACACACTTCTTGAAGTGGAGTGCTAGCAGTAAATACAGAATAGGTGGACAAATCTAGAAAGTACTAAGGAGTTATTAAGGAGTTAGAATTTCTCCAAGACTTGGAGAGACTAGGTATGAGAGGGTGATGGAAAGAGAAGAATCCAGTAGCATTCTGGGGGTTTGGCTTGAGCAATGGGATGAGCAATGGGATAAAATTTACTGGTGTAAGAAAAACTAGAGGAATACTTAGATTTTGCTGTTGTTGTTGTTGTTGTTAGTATTATTTTAGATATGTTGAATTTGAAATTCTATTATGCATTCCAATGGAGTTGTCCAGGAGGCAGTTGAAAATGAGTCTGGATCTCAAGGGGTGGTTTGGCTAGGGCTGGAGACACAACTTTGGTAGTCATCAGAGTGTGGGTATCTTTTAAAACCATAGGATTAGATGAGGTAACTAAGGCAAAAGTATAGGGAAGAGCTGATGGTCAGAAAAAAATCCCAATGCACATAAATACTAAGAAAAATGGGTAGAATTTAGCAAAAGAAAGTAAGAAAAAGCAGTTAGCAATGGTAAAGGAAATCTAGGAGAAATAGTGCCATGGAAGCCAAGAGAAGTCAAAGTTTTCAGGAGGTAGTAGCATGTATGAAATGCTGTTGGAAGGTTTAGAAAGATAGGGACAGAAGAGTCTCTACTGGATATAGCAAAGTGGAGGCCAATAGAATAAGGTTGGAATATATACTGGAACGAAGAGTCAATCAGTATTTGGATGAAGAAGTGGAGACAGCAGTTCTGAATCACTGGTTAATAAATTTTGTTGTGACTGAAGAGCAGAGGAATGAAGCAAAAATTTTTATGTAGGTAGAGGTGATACAGTAGAATGGGAGACATTTGTCAACATTAATCAGTATTCAAGTAGCTGATTTAGCTAATTGGATTGTTTTGAAAAATCACATGGTTTCTGCAGAACTGCTCTGTACACTATTAAATCACTTTAAGAATATTTTCAAGACTTTATTATTTCTGGACTTTGTAATTTCTGTTGGTTTTTCTGTTTACAGTAAGTTCCTATTGATCTAGGCCCACATTGGTTTTAAGTTCTTTTGTGTTGTGTTACATAAAAAATGATGTTTAGTGAATGCTTTTTTTAAATCCTCTCTTTTGGAGTTTTGACTAGTTGTTTTACTCCCCTGGACCTCAATACTCCTATTTTGAAAATGTATGATAAATGATGAAGAACTACATTTATTGTTAGGGAAGTCCAAACATATTGCTCAGTGGAAAAAGGGTTTTAAAAACAACAATTATATAGTGTATAATTTCATTTTTACAAAAATATATACATATGTCAATTCCATCCAATTATTTTCAATATATTTATTCCATTCATTTATTTCATATATCGACGTCTAAAGTATTTTTAACAGAATATCAAAATGAAACTCTTTATAAAAATTTAACAACATTGAATAATAAAACTAAATAAGGTAAAGAAAACAAAACCAAACAAAAATAGATATTTTCTTTCCCAAAGTATGCCAATTTTATCATTTGCAAAGGGATAGGTATCAAAACCCTGGTGGGTTACAAGGAGAGAAATCCAGCTCGATTTATTTGAGCATGAGCCCATAAAAGGATCATGTTAATGTTGAACTTCCTACTATGCCTAAGTGAAGTAAAAAAATCAGCCTGAATCCAGGTGTCTTTTGCTCCTTCCAGTTTCCCATTTTTCTATAAGCCATTCCTTCAACATAACTTGCCTCTGTCTATGCTTTGCTAATAGTACCAGCTCCACTTCCTGACGCATTTCTGTAAGTGACTTCTTTGGGTTCTGGCTTTGAAGATTTTATTAGTTGAATCCTGCATCCTTCCTTTTATTCTTGGCTTTATCCAGAGAATACTGGGTTCCAGCTCAGTGTCAGTTTTGGAACCCAGATTTCCTGCCTGGCTCTGTAGCACCAATGCTACTCTGCCAGTGTGTATGTGTGTGTGTGTGTGTGTGTGTGTGTGTGTGTGTGTGTGTGTGTGTGTGTGGCTTTGTTCCAGTATATCTGCAGTGGCCAATAGTAGGCATCATGTTCTGGTGCCCTCTGACGCAGTCTGCCACTTGCCCAACTACACCTTGGCTTACATCCCTGTGTTCCAGTGTTCTTTCTGATTGCCCTTTTTGAATTAGATGTGTTTTATAAGAAATTGGTAACTCTGCTTAGTTTTGACTGCTGGGAAATGAGTCTTAAAAGCCTTGATCCTAAAAAAAAATACATCTTATAATTTTTCCAATAGTTTTTTTTTTTTTTTGCTTTGAAAGATTATCTGAAGGTGAAGGAGTTGAAGGACATTTTCTTGGGCTGTTTACTCTGCCTTAGAGGCCCTTCTTTCTACTTATCTAGTACAGCCTTACCTTCAAGGTCCTGCTGAAATCCCAGCCACTCTGTGAAACATTCATCATCTCTGCTTTGGGGATCTGCCCTTTGTGTTCTGGTATCCCAGAATATCTGCGCTGTTTTGTTTTGTGTTGCTTTTCCAACTCAACTTGTGCTGCCTCTCTGTTAATTATAAGCTTTGTCTTTCCAATTAAGCAATCAGCTTTGTACTTTTGCTCACTCATTTATTCCAGGTACAGGCTCTGGAATAAGAGTGCCTGGAGTTCTGGCTCTGTCATTGGTTGGCTATATTACTTTGTTCGAGCCACTTGCCATTTCTAGACCTTGGGTGGCTTCTCTGTTTGGTATGATAATAGTATCCATATTTTGAGGCTGTTGGGATGGCTAAATGAAATAGTACATGAAATGTGTTTAATACGGTGTCTGTAGCTGGTGTCCAATAATTTGTATCTTTTGTATTCTTATTGTTATTTAACTCCTCTGCAATTAGAAGAACTGGAGAAATAGTTACAAAAACAGGCAATATTCTACAGAAATGGTTTCTGCCTTAATAGAATTTACATTCTAGTCCTTAATAACTCATTACTCAATTATTTATTTAAATTCTACTCTTTTAAGAAGTGCAGGGTCCTGTGAGCATGTCTGACTTCCTCTGGAGGGTTTGGGAAGGTCCTCCTGAGGAAGTGATAATTTAAATTAGAAAAAGGGATAGATATGAATCAGGTTAATGTCACAAGGAGTTTCAGGAATGAGAGAGTCAGGAAGGCAAAGGGAGCAGCGTGTGTGGGGACTCTTAGCTGGAGAACAACCTGAAGCATCTGAGAAACTGAAAGAAGGCCAGTGTAGCTGGAGCTCAGTGGTCAAATGAGATAGTTCCCAGACAGCCACACCTGGATTATAGGTCTCATCATTTTCCTAATATTTTGTGCCTACATATTAAGGGGCCCAATTAATATTTGCTAATGATTAAATCTATGTGGATAAAGCTAGTTCAACTGATTCTTTTAGACACCCAAAGAAAATTTCTCTGGGTAACTGGTGTATAAGTAAGGGTCCAGCCAGGAAAACAGAAACTGTGTTGGGCATTTCAACACTGAGAATTTAACATGAGGAATTAGTTACATTGGCATCCACCCTTACTCTCTGAAAAACCAAAGGGTGACATTGAAGTAACAAAGAAGGAGTAATTACAAGAAGCCACTACCTCACCAGACCAGAATCTTAAGCTTGTCTTGATTGTATCCTACCCCTACATCCAGTCTCTCATGAAGTACTATCTTTATAGCCCAGAGGAGCTGGAGCTCAGGACTGGAGAGAGTTTGGGGGAGGTAGGTAACAGAGGGAAGGGGAAGGGGTCTGTCTGGCTGCTTCCCAGCAGGTGCCGGGAGGACTTTCCAGTTAGTGCTGGTATCTGCATCTCTAAGAGTGAACCATTCAGGTTAGTTCTAAGAATACTGAAATGAAACAGGAGACCAAGCCCAATTGTCCATCCCAGCTTGGAGGGTCATTGCTAAGACAACAGTGATAGGAAGAGAAAGAAAGCAGGAAGAAGCCTGACTCCTAGTCTTTTCTCTATAGCCATGATTGGTGGAAACCGATAGAGAATCAGAAGGTAAAGCAGACACATGATTTGCAGCCCCAGCCTTAGTGTCACATAGCAGATTATAGAAGGATACATGGAAGTTTTTATTTTTATAATGGGTTTATAGAAAAAGTACAGGGGATAGAAAGATAAGAACAAAGGAGAAGATAAGCATTGTTCATTGGATATCAAGGGTGATATAGTCTTGCTTTGGATAGCATCTGATTTTCTGATTTCTGAACTTCAAGATATAATAAGTTACTTTAAAAGACTTTGCAGAAAAAATATTTCATTAACTCTTTGGTAGCATTAAGATGAATTCTACTAATGCAGAGCCATAGTGAAAACCTCTTTGTAAGTTTATGCCACTCTCGTCTGAGTTGGAAATGTATGTGCATATGTATATATGTATATATGCACATATATGTAAAATATACAATACATATATATACATACATATGTATACATCCATATTTAAGTATACAGTATTTATTTAAGTATACATTTTAAATTACCGAAAAAGAACAAACTTTGCAAGCTCTTATTCTTGGGCTTAAAGCTGTTGAAAACTAGCATACATATTCATTCAAAGGAGACTACAGGTGGTTACCTAGGTCACTTTTAGCTCCTAAAGGTCTTGCACATACCAGATCTCTTGCCTGTACACTCTAGGGAAAATTCTGCTTCCCTACCGTTTCCTTGATAGCTGATTATAGACTCCCTGGGATCCAGACAATCACATGTGCCTTTTCTCCCAGCTTATGGCTTAGGTTTGTCTGGTGAAGATGAGCAGGCATCACCCAGAGACCTTTTTATTACTCCCCTTGCCCTGAATCCCCTGGTGTGGAAGATTTTATCACCGAAACTGCAAATAATAGGTTACAAATAATTTCTCAATGTTTATGAATAAAAATATTCTTAAAAGTCAACCACTATTTTGACACTCAGTTGACTAAATTCCAGTCACAAGCAAATAGATGTTTGGGTCATCCCAAATAGTTCCAACAAAGACAAAAATGTGATGTTGATTAGATATTGTAGAATATTAAAAATAATGATTGGATCTCTAACACTACTTTTAGGTAACTAAGACATATTTAGGTATAATTAATTTTTCCTATGTGTACTATATTACAAGATGTGTTTGCATGGAAGGTCTGTTTAGTACAGAAGTGTGACTTGACCATTTCCTCTTGGTCAATGAAAATACTTGAATTCAGGTCTTAAGTTCCTTTATTTCAACTCTCATGTTTCCCCAGAGAATTAGCGAAATAAGTACTTTGGTGTGGAAGGAACTGACTCTACAAAAATTTTCATATAAGAGGAGGATTGAAATGTTATTAATCATTCAAATTGACTCATCTGTCTCAAACATTCATTTCCTAGAAATAATCTTTTGTTATTGTCTGTAATAATTGAGACCTTCTTATTGTATTTCACATGTTTTTCTTGTTCTGATTTTCAGCATTAGAAAGCAATAGTAACCTTGGTAAAGATAATTCCTGTGGATCATTATACCATGGCTAGTCCTTGCTGGCCATTAGTCCCTCAGTAGTGCCACATTGATTCTGTTAAGTCAACACAACCCAGAATTACTGACAGTCACAAACCAAGGTCTGGTAATTCAGTGTTCAAATGTAAAACAAAATGAAGTTTTTATTAGAAATACAATAAACAGATAAATGTATTTTTCAAAAATATTGGTTTGTTACAGAGACCGAAGTAATTACCCAGATATCAATTTTTTAAAATAAACTATGCATTATTTATGTGTTTGTTTTCCTGCTGGTAACAATATTTATGTGAGAAACAGGGAAAAATTCACAGCGCAGGCATAACATAAATCTTTGATGGGGTTTAGAATTCTTACCACTTTTAATCTGCATGACATTTGCTGCCTCTTCACAGGATCCATTATGGGTTTGAAAGACCAGTCATCAAAACTTAGCTCATTTATTCTGGATGCTTTGCTTTTCATTAGAATATGTTAGCACAAAGTGCTGGGTAGTGCCTGGATTACATTGTAGAGTTGCATACTTTAACATTAATGCATAAAAATGTAATCTCACTAACATAGTAAAGCATAAGCATTGGACAGAATTATGAAACACAATTATTATTTTTAAAGTAAGTGACAAAAACAAGATTAAACCTAAAGACCTAGGTCCATTTCTTTACCTTTGTTAATGATCCTTAGCTGTTGTCAATCAAACCTCAGCTCTAGTCTCTTTATAATTCTGAAAGAAACTGCTCATCCTCAAGTTGGCCAAAGACATTTTGGGGGCTTTTCCACTGTACTGAGATTTTTTAATAACTTCACCAGGTAGTCATTTACTAGTACTATGAAGTTAACTTCCTCATTGATGCAGTCTTCTGATTGTCTTCAGCTGCTTCACTTACTGCTACTTAGTTCTCTCACCATCCAAGTTCCATGTACCCAGTCCCTTCCTTTCTCCTAAATAGGGCAGAAAATTGTCCTTATGATTCACAAGGCTGCTCTTGATGGAGAGAAATTACAGATATGATGTGCTTCTCCCAGGCAACAGAACACCTAATTTAACAATCACATTTTCCCCTCAACTGTACAAAGACTTATTAGCTTCATTTGTCCTTTTTTTAAGGAAAACTGCTCTGAGCTTCTTTTCTCCTTTCTTGGCAAATTGCTTGGTTGAGTCCCTTTAAAATATCCCTAAATTGCTTAGTTAAGTCCCTAAAAAATATCACATCAATTCCATAGCAACCCTCATATGCAATATCTAATATGTTTGTTTTTTTTTTTTTTTTTTTTTTTTTTTTTTTTTTTTTTTTTTGGAAAACAAAGAAGGGAATTTATTATTATTATTATTAGAAGTGGGAGTGAGGGGAGTGGGGCTGGGCAGGCGGTGGCCCAGGGAGAGGGTCCCATGGAGCAGAGATTGGGGATGTCTCAGTAAAGAGGGGCAGATCATGAATAGAGCCTCCGCCCCCAGCTGGGGGCTCCTGGGTTCGGCCAAACACTGGGCTGAAACGTGGAAACTGGGCATTGACAAAGTACAGAGGGATGTGGGCAATTCGGCCTGTGGACCAGCACACACTGAGCAGAGCCCCTTTGTTGAAGGAAGGATGGAAAGCGATGAGCTGTGCCTGGGCCCCGGGCTCCCCCTGGATAACGCCACAAGGAAGCAGCTCAAACACGGGGCTGTTTCGAGTGCGAAAAAGGAGGATGACTGGTTTACCATCCTGGACGCGTGGATTTCCTTTCATAAGCACAGCCAGACGTTCCCCACTGGGGTCCCAGACCATGGAGTGAGCCTCTCCCCCAAGTCTTTCCTCTCCATCTGGTGTCTGTACTGTTGTCTCAGACAGATCCGCCACAATGGTGGCTGACTTTGCACCTCCAACGCGCCCCTTTCCCTCCCCGCAACGTGAAGGGTGAAATCAAGCCGAAACACTTTAGCTTCCATTTATAACAGAAATCAAGAAGTATTTTCTCACTCAGTTACACACAAAGTAAGAGATTGAATACACAGCCCAGGTTGAAGAAGGAGTTATTAAAGAATGAAGTTATTTTATTAACTTTATAACAAAGTATAACTAACTATAATGTTTGGCACATTCTTGCAACACTTATTTCTTTCGTTCACCACATACTGATGTTTATCTATAAAGCTCAGTGTTATAAAGAATTTTATTGTCCCACCAAAGAAGAAATTTTTCAAAATTATATAATGCCCACACTAATCAGTCTGTTCCCATACCATGCTCTGGTCACAGTTGCTTTAGAAAATTGCAATTTCTTGCATAGTCTTCGGTGTTAGCCATGTTATTCAGTCAAGGTGTAATGAAAACACATTCGTTTATTGTCAGTTACTGTTCAGAGTCAGAGACAGAAAAAAAAATTGCTGCAGAAATGTTCCAAACCAGCTAACTGCCTAAGTTCTAGGAGACATTCTATGAGAAACTCTTCATGAGAATAAAAATAGCAATAGTAAAAGTAGCTAGCATTGTGACATTTACTTTGCATGCATCATCTTATTTAAACCTCAAAAAAAAAAAAACCCTATGAAGCAAGTGTAATTACTACCCTCATTTTATAGATGAGGCTATTGAAGTTTTGAGAGATAACTTGAAGATCACACACCCTATAAATGGTGGAGTTGAAATTAAAATTCAGAGTCTGTTGCCCTTGTAATCATTCGTTTTTAAGGAATTTATATTTCAAAGAGAATTATTTAAACTTTTTAAAAAGCTACTGTTTAGTTTTAGAGCAAGCTCTAGATCAGTCATAGGAGAGTTACAAATAAGAGCGACTCATTGGACTATGCCCTGAGTTTTGTTTTCATTGCTGCTGTTGATCATGATATAAGTCACTTATATTTGTCTACACACATACATATACATATCATTTACCAGGCTCCTATCTTATCATTTTAAATTTCAGGCTTGAGTACGCTAAGCTTTCTTGTTTTCCTGGTTTTGTTCATGATCTTCTCTTTATTTGGAATATTCTTTCTCCCTTCTTTACCTAGTTAATGCCTTCTAAAACCTCCAGGTTTGATCAGTTACGTATAATCCTCATAAGCAGTATTTTAAACTTTCACCACCTTCTACTGAACCCTCGTCTTATATTAGTTTTCTATTTCTGCTCTAACAAATTACCACAAACTCAGTGACTCAAAACAATATGAATGCAGGGAACCTGGGTGGTTCAGTTGGTTAAGCACCTGACTCTTGATTTTGGCTCAAGTCATGATCTCGTAGTTCATGGGTTCGAGCCTGCTTGCGGCTCTGCTGACAATGCTTGGGATTCTCTCTCTCCCTCTCTTTCTGTTCGCTTGTGCTCTCTCTCTCCCGCAAAATAAACAAATAAACTTCAAAAAAACCCCACAAATACATTATCTTGCGATTGTGGATGTCAGGAGTCTGCAACACTGGGCTAAACACTGTGGATGTCCGGAGTCTGTCTCACTGGGCTAAAATCAAGGTGTCAACAGGGATATATTCTTTCTAGAAGCTCTAGGGGAGAATATGCTTTGTCACATTTTCCAACTTTTAGAGACCTGCTACATTCCTTGGCTTGTAGGCCCTTCCTTCATCTTCAAAGCTAAGAGTAGAGCATCTTCAGATCTCTCTGTGATTCTGACCCTCCTGCCTCCCTCTTTTACTTACAAGGACCCTTATGACTTCATTGAGCCTACCTAGGTCATCCAGGATAATCCTTTCTATCTCAAGTTCAGCTAATTAGCAACCTTAATTCTATACGCTACCTTAATTCCTCTTTGCCATGTATAATAACATATTCACAGGTTTGGGGGATTAGGGCATACACATAGAGATATCTATATTCCCATGTTCATAGCAGCATTATTCACAATAGCCAAAGTATGGAAATAACCTAAGTGTCCATAATGCATACATACACACACATACACAAACTGGAATATTATCCAACCTTAACAAAGAAGGAAATCCTGTCATTTGTGACAACATGGATAAACCTGGAGGACATTAGTTAAGTGAAATAAGCCAGAAAGTGAAAGCTAAAGGTAGATACAGATATTTTTTGCATACTTATAGATACAGAGAGGAGAAAAGAGTGTTTGCCAGGATCTGGGGAGTGGAGAAATAGAAGTTGGTAAAAGTATGTAAACCTTCAGTTATAAAATAAGTAAGATAAAGTCTGAAAATCTAATGTATAACATGATGACTGCAGTTTATAACACTGTTTTGTGTAATTGAAATTTGCTAAGAGAGTAGAATTTAAATGTTTGAAACAAACAAATAAACAAGTAAGGCAGATATCTTGAGGTGATGGATGTGTCCGTTAACTCAGTGGAAGTAATCCTTTCACAATGTGTGCATATATCAGATCATCACATTGTATACTTTAAACATCTTGCAATTGTATTAGTCATTTGTGCCTCAGTAAAGCTGGAGGGAAAAAAGAAAGAAAAGAAACCTTCCTTGATTCTATGGCCTTCTCCAGTCACTATTCTGTCAATCCCTTCTTTTTTTTTCTTCAAGTTTTTATTTAAATTCCATTCAGTTAACATATATGGTAAAATTGGTTTCAGGTGTAGAATTTAATGATTCATCACTTGCATACAACACCCAGTGCTCATCCCAACAAGTGCCCTCCTTAATAACCATCGCCCATTTAGTCCATTCCCGCCCTCTTCCCTCCATCAATCCTCAGTTTTTCTCTATTGTTAAGAGTCTCTTATGGTTTGCTTCCCTCTCTCTTTTTTTCCTTCCCCTATGTACATCTGTTTTGTTTCTTAAATTCCACAGATGAGTGAAATCATATGGTATTTATCTTTCTCTGACTGACTTACTTCATTTAGCATAAATACACTCTAGCTCCATCCACATCATTGCAAATGGCAAGATCTTGTTCTTTTTGTTCACTAAATAATATTCCATTGCATAGATATACCACATCTTTATCCATTCATCAGTCAATGTTGATGGACATCTTTCCATAGTTTCAGTATTGTTGATAGTGCTGCTATAAACTGTCATTCCCTTTTTGAAATACAGTTAATATATAGGCTTTGTTTAGTTCTATATAGTCTATTTTATGAGTCTCAATTCTGTTCCAACAATGTCTATGTATATTCTTAACACCAGTGTCATACTATCTTTATTATTATAGCTTTAGAGTAAGTCCTGAAGATAGGTAGTATAAATCTCCTAATTTTTTTTTTTTCTGTGCAAAATTGCTTTGGCTAGAAAAAGAATACAGTAAACCTGAGAATGTAGAATATAGAAATAATAAAAATAAGAGCAGATAATAACTAAGAGAAAACTAGATCCATAAGTGAAAAATAACAAATCAGAAGTTGGTTCTTTAAAAAGGCTAATAAAATTAATAAGCCTTTGAAGGTCCTGATCAAGAAAAGAAGAGAAAAGAAAAATAAGCACTATTAGGAACAAAAATAGGGACCTACATACAATGTAAGTTATAAGAATAATAGAGAATATTATTAATAACCATATGGAAAAAATTAAATTGAAAAGTTATTTGAAATAGACTGTTTCTTGGATAAAAATAAAACTTACCAAAACTAATTTAAGAAGAAATTAAAAACTTGAATGGTTCAATAAATATCAAAGAAATGAAATTACACAGATGAATAAGTTTAGATCATTTAAAAAATGAATTCTTCCAAACATTCAAAGAATTTCATAGTAAATTTTGAGTAAAAACATCCTAAAGGGCAAAAAGGTATATTTTGGTAAGGGGAACAATAGACTAAGAAAATATTGAACCAATAGGGATACAGACCAAACTACATGAACTTAAAACAAGGAAAACATATCAGCAACAGTGGCTTGAAGTAAGTAAATTACCAACAGTAATGAGAGATTTTATTATACTTACCTCAGAAATTGAAAATAAAGCACATAGAAGTAAGCAAAATGCAGAAAATCTGACTGATGTGACCAAACATTTCAAACCAGTTGATAATATGAACCGTCTGTTGTGGTCCTGGATAGTGTATTAAGACAAAATAAAAGAAATGAATGTATAAGGATTAAATGGAAGAGTTGAAACTGCCATTGATTGTAGATGATACACTCATCAATAGAGAATACTTAATACAATCAGTAGGTAAACTATTAAGACAATTATAAGAGTTCTGCAAGTTTGTACAAGGTCAAATTTAAAATTAAAATGTTCCTCTACAATAGAAATAATCAACTAAGTAATTTAATAGCAAATAAGATATATCAGCAAAATATTTATGAAGTATCTAGCAATTGATAAGGTAGAGAATGCACAAAGTCTTAATGGAGAATATTTTAAAACTATTTAAACATACAAAAGAAGACATTGCTAAATAGTAGAATACATCATACTCATGTATGGGGAGATGTAAGATTTTAAAGATGCCTTTAAATTAGGTATGTACTCAATGTATTTTTAATAACTTGAGGATTTTTAAAGAGCTTTTGACAAATTGATTAAAAAATTATATGGAAAAATAAAGGTACATGAAAATATAAATTTATTAAAAAAGAGAAAAGGGGGATATTTTATCATCTATAAGTAATCTATAATAAAAAATAAGGTCTGAAAAAAAAATAAGGTCTGTCACAGAAATATACACTATGCCAATAAAAGAGAAAGAGAACTCAGAACATCTCATCTGTGAATGGGAAATTGGTATGATAGAGGTGATATCTCAGAAACATGGAGAAGAGAAAGGATTATTAGTAGATGGTATTAGGAAAAACAGTCTCATTAAGTGGAGAAAAATAAATTTGTATTCCTAACTCATACTATATATAAAAATAAAGTTTGAATGGACTGAAGACCCAAAAAGTGAAAGGTAATGCTCTAAAGCTTATAAAGAAAAGATGGAAAGATATATTTGGGTTTGAATATCTTATTTCAACAAGATAAAAAGCGAAAAACACGAATTTGCCTGTAGCACAATTAGGATTTCTGTTCCATAAAATTGGGATAGATGGCTGGGGACAATGGCAGCATCTAACAATGATGAGGGATCACTATCTAGATTATATAAAAAAATTTTGAAAACCAATGAGAAAAAGAACACATGATAGAAAAATGGGAGCAGGCTCTGAATTAGTCACAGGAGAGGAAACTCCAATGGTTAACATGTATAAGAAGTGATGTCAATGTCAGTAGTAATTAGATAAATGAGAATTACTGTTAAAAACCTCCTAATTATACATCAGATTGGCAAAAAGCATGGTACCAAATGCTGGCAAGAATAGAGACTCTTAATACTCTCCAAGGAAGTGCATACTACACAGCCATTTGAAAAAGCAATCTAACAGCATGAAGGGAAATTTGATCTGTGTATACTATTTGAGGCAAAATGTATATGTCTTTGTGTTTATAGAAACCTATTAGGGGTCATGTATTAGAATATTGAACCCATCCTGTTTGTGGTAGCAGCAACCAAAAGTCTGTTACTAGAAAATAGATAAAGGATACATTGGAAGCATATATTGGACTCCACTTTAGTCAGAAGTAGTGACTTAGATATACATACAGCCACATGGATACATCTATAAACTCAGTGTTGAGTGAAAAACGAAAGAAACAATTTAAGCAGTGGTATAGTGCCATTTATATAAATTAAAATGTGTAGGGACACAAAATAATATTATGTCTATATTTGTCAAGTCAGACTGCCATAACAAAAAACCACAACCTGGATGGCTTAAACAACCAGAATGTATTTTCGCACAGTTCTGGAGACTGGAAGTCCAAGATCAGGGTGGCAGCATGGTAGGGTTCTGGTGAGAGCCCTCTTCCTGGCTCCAGATGGCTGCCTCCTTGCATGGGACAGACAGAGATAGAGATTCTTCTTCTTATAAGACAATGGTCCTATTGGATTAGGGCCCTACCCTTATGACCTCATTTAATGTTCATTACCTCTTAAAGACCCTATCTCTAGGTACAATCTGGGGATTAAGGCTTTAACATATGAATTTGGGAGGGACAAAATTCAGTTCATAGCATTCTACCCCAAGATCCCCAACCCAAATTCATGTCCTTATTATGTAAAAAATACATTTATTCCATCCCAATAGCTCCTCAAATCTAATTCATCTCAGCATCATCTCTAAAGTCCAAAGTCTTATCTAAATATCATCTAAATAAGATATGGTTGAGACTTGAAGTATGATTCATCCTGAGGAAAAATTGCTCTCCAACTGTGAACTGTGAAACCAGACATGATATGTGCTTCCAAAATTTAGTGGTAGACAGGCATAGGATAAACATTTCCATTCCAAAAAGGAGAAATCAGAAGGGAGGAAGGAATGACAGATTCTAAGCAAGTCTAAAACCTAGCAAGGGAAATGCCATTCGATCTTAAGGCTCAAACATAATCCTCTTTGATTCAATACTTGGTAAGACCCCCCACACCCAAGGCACTGGGCAGAGTCATGTTGGCCCCCTGAAATTGGAGAGATGACTCCACTCTTTAAAATGGAGGAGAAAACATCTTTGCCCCTGGACCTGTGGTGGGTGTGAACGTGACACAATTTGGTATTGGCAGTGATCTTGTAGAGATATATACATATCTGAGACATACTAAACAAAATAGAGTGAGTACCTCCAGGAATGAGGAAAATGGGAATGTGAATAAAGGATGAAGAGAAGAAAAATATTAAACAAGGATGAGACCTTTCGCGAAGCTGTGATCACGGTGTGCAATAAACAGAAATGTAGGATTAACTCACTAACTGCACTGAAGAAAAAGAAAAATGAAGAAAAGAAGAAAAAAATGAATCTAGCTTCCCTCTCTTTAACCTTGTACCTGAATAATTAGTTACAGCTCATAACAATTCTGTTTGGATGATGTTTTGCCATGGAGATTGAGAAAACAACTCCTATGTTATGTTGAACCCTTGGCTAGATTTTTACTTTTCCAGATGAGCCTTAAGAAATAAGTAAATTTATTTATGGTAAAACAAATTTGTTTTGTGTGTGTTGTAAATACACACACACACACAAATGTTAATTAGCCCAAAAGGAAAAAGAGGTTAAGAGAAGATTCTGTCTACAGCTGAACTCATTTGGTTATCTGGCAGGAACTGGGAACGGCAGTGGGGAAGGGAGAGTAGGATTTCCATTTGGTGACTGGTTCCTCAGGGTTCACCTTGCTCTGCATTGTCTTATGGGAGGCGTGTTTAAGTTCTAGTTTGACACCCACGCCAGAGATGCCTATCCTGCATTACAGTCCTGATCTGTGAGATGTCCTTGTGTACCTTACTGAGCACTTGGCTAGGACTGAGCACTTTTCCAGGAAGCCTTGGCTGTACCTGAAATTACTATAGGAGCAGCATCTGAGTGAGTGTGGGTGGCCTCTAGAACGTCAAAGATGAGTTAAATGCTCTATATTCATAATAAAGTACCATCTTAGTTGAATTCCAGCCTAGTATCTAGAGCGTATACATTTTTCTAAAAACAAAGAAGGATGTCTGTGTCTCTATTGGCTCCTAACACACTAGCAAAAACTTTTCATATAAGGTTCTAATCTTTTATTAATGTTTAGACTCTTTAATTTCATTTTTGTAGTGTAAGCTCACCATATTTGGGGAGTCAGTTTTTTTCATGGCTCTCTTTCAACTTGAAATCCCTGCTTTGTTTGGTCTGAGGAAGAAGTATCTTTGTTTCTTATTCTGAGATTAAGACATACTGATTTATTTCTGTGGCTCATGAGGGAATTGGGATTTATTTCTTTCTTAATTGCATACACTGTTCATTAACTTCTAACAAGAAACATAAGGAAGAGGCATTAAACAAGAAATTTAATGGCATAATATTATTTAGCAACCGTGCTTATTTGTGTTTAGAGGCATATAAACGAATGTAAACATTATTTGCTAAGAAATAAAGAGTGGTACAGAAAAAAAATAATGAAATTTCTGCAATAGGTTCAGGACAAGCCACCTTTTTTTTCTCCAGACATTCAGTTATAAGTTTTCCATGCAGTTTTATTTGCAGAGAATTATGTGCCAGGATTTTATATCTGTGATCTAACTCTCTAATCTTCTTACTTCTGAATGGGAACTAGAAAATTATGTGGCAATAAACAAAAGTTGGGGCTACAGGTTGAAATTCTAATTTTCTTGGATTTTAGAATTATAGCATATTCAGAAAGTAAAGAAATGGACACAAGAGAATCTGTTTTCGGTAAGAATATCAGAAGTTTGATTTGAGGGCATATGGAGCTTAAGGTGTCTCTGGAATCTTTGAGTGTCCCTATGGTTAAGCTATAGCAATTGGCTCAACAGGACAGAAGTCTGGAATAGAATTTCTATTTTGGGAGTCATTGGTATGGTTTATTGAGCTATTATTATATGCCAAACAGTATTAACACATATATTAATTCATTTTACAGATGAGGAGACTAAGGCACAGAAAGGTTGAATAATTAGCCTGAGATTCAGAGCTAGTAAAAGGCAAGCTGGGAATCAAACCCAAATAGTTACTGAGAAGCTGTGTAGTTATCCATGAACTTGCTGGAACAAAAGAAATCCTAGAGGGACAAAACACAGAGGATTGAATTGGATGTTCTTTATTTTATTTTATTTATTATTATTATTTTTTTAAATATATGAAATTTATTGTCAAATTGGTTTCCATACAACACCCAGTGCTCATCCCAAAAGATGCCCTCTTCAATACCCATCACCCACCCTCCCCTACCTCCCACCCCCCATCAGCCCTCAGTTTGTTCTCAGTTTTTAAGAGTCTCTTATGCTTTGGCTTTCTCCTACTCTAACCTCTCTCCCTCTTTTTTTAGAGTCTACCAACCTGTGCTTTGTATTTTGTTCAATATTTAAAATGGGAGCAGTTTCAGCACCTGGGTGGCTCAGTTGGTTGAGCATCTGACTTCAGCTCAGGTCATGATCTCACGGTTCGTGGGTTCCAGCCCCGCACTGGGCTCTGTGCTGACAGCTCAGAGCCTGGAGCCTGCTTTGGATTCTGTGTCTCCCTGTCTCTCTTTCCCTCTCTTGCTCTCACTCTGTCTCTCTCTCTCTCTTTTTTTCTCTCTCTCACATCCACACACTCTCAAAAATAAACATTAAAAAAAATTAAAATGGGTGCAGTTTCTTAAGCTCTGTGCCATGTGGTGACAATTTGAATGAGAATGTATTTTATTGAGCTACTGAAAGGACAAGTGAAATTTAGTTAGGAAGTAAAAGGGCTCCAATATGAACTCCATACAGTAGTATGTAATCTTGACATACATCATCAGAGAAATTTCCTAAATCAGATTGCTGAAATAAATAAGGTAATTCTGCAACTTGAACAATAATGCTTTCTCCATGCTGTTGATGTTTGTAAGGTGGTATTGGTGAAAAACACCTTTGACGGTTGCATGAGTTCATCAAGTTTATAAGATTTAGGTGAATCGGCTTTGGGGCCATATCAGCCCTTTGAATGTGCTTTGGATCATTCTGTGGCAGATCAACAAATGTAACTTTTCCCTTTTCTAAACTTTTGGAAGAAATATTCTAAATACCTTGGAGCCTCGTATCTCACTTCTACCTCTGTCTTAAAGACCTCCTTTAGCCTACACTAGGGATAGGAAGCAAGCCTCTTTGTTCCTCAGACTTTTGTTATTGTGGTTGTTTTATTTGTCTCTTTTTTGGCATGCACACCAATGCATTACCAGGAAGGGCTGTACAATGTCATTGAGAAACTGATAAGGGCCTGTAGTGAACCAATAGATTCTCAAGAGCACTACAGTCACTATTCAGGATTCTGCATTCTACTTGTTTTAAGATGAGGTATCTCTCAACATATCAATGCTAGGCCGCAGGCTGGGGAATACTGGGCATTTCTGTTCTGGGCTAAACAGATGAAAGATCTATTTGGATACTAAATCTGTTTCAATTTTAGGAGGAGTTGCTACCAATTGCTCTTCAGTGGATTTTTATAGTTCTATTGCTGGCAATTATTACTTTCTGTTTACGAAAATCTTAATCACTTTTGCCAAGAATTTGAGAATGAATAGGTCTTCTAGATAATATTTTTTAATAACACTTATAAGTAAAAGCCCAGTTTAAATCACTGACATGTATAGTAAAAGAAACTAAGAGCATCAAGATAATAACAGAAATCAAAAGGCACAAAAGCCTCTGGCCTACATAATGGTACTAAAATAAATCCAGCTTAGTGATTTTTACCAGATTCACAGTTGTTCAGCTTTATGATTTCCAATATTTCATTTTTTAGAGAATCTAATAATAAATATCTTAACAGAAGAAAATATAATTTTTCTCTTTTTTTAAAAATTGTTTTAATGTTTATTTCGTTTTGAGAGAGACAGAGACAGAGCGTGAGCAGGGGAGGGGTAGGGAGAGAGAGGGAGAAACAGAATCTGAAGCAGGCTCCAGGCTCTGAGCTGTCAGCACAGAGCCCCATGTGGGGCTCGAATTCATAAACTGCACGATCATGACCTGAGCTGAAGTTGGTCACTCAACTGACTGAGCCACCCAGGCGCCCCAATATAATATTTCTCTTAAAGGATCTTTAGGCTTTACAGAAAACTTTGTATTTCTGGAATCTCCATTAGTAGTTTTGGATAGTGCAGGAATATGATTTAAATAACAGTAGCAATATGGAACACCTGGGTGGCTCAGTCGGTTGAGCATCCGACTTAGGCTCAGGTCATGATCTCACAGTCAGTGGGTTCGAGCCCGGCGTAGGGCTCTGTGTTGACAGCTCAGAGCCTGGAGCCTGCTTCAGATTCTGTGTCTCCCTCTCTGTCTTCCCCTCCCCCACTTGTGCTCTGTCTCTCTCTGTCTCTGAAAAATAAATAAATGTGAAAAAAAATTTTAAATAACAGTAGCAATAGCATTTTTAATATCTCCTAGATTCTATCTTTCCAGAGAAGTATACCTTTCCCCCACATTCTCTTCTTTGTTAGTAATTCTATTCTCCATTCCAGATTTGTAGCTGTGATGTTTTCCCTCTGCACCATTTAATTTAATTTTAACTTCAGAAGTTAATAAAAGAAGAGAAAAATAAAATGTTTATTATTGCTAAAATGGACTTAGTGCTGGGGTGGGTGACATGGTTAAGACATGTAATCTAATTGGAGAGAAGAGATGAACCTGTGCATATTAGTTAAGGTGGCTTGTCACAAATAGATCAGAGTGTTATGTCTCAAAAACGACAGAAGTTTCTTTCTTCCTCAAGTAACTGCTCACTGTTGGTTGCTCTGTGAGGGTGGAAGACCAGTCTGCTCCATGCAGTCATTCAGAAAGCTAAGCTGATAGACGCTCTGCCATCTTCAACATATTGTTCTGGTCATCTTTGCCACCATTCAGCCTTTGGGAAGGGGGGATAGCATTGAAGAGCTAAGGAGGTTTTCCCAGTCTAGCCCATCATTTCCACCCTTTTTCCATTGGAAAGAACATAATCCTTTAGCTACCTAGCTGCAAAGGAGTATAGGAATCATGGAGGAAAGGGAGAATGGATTTTGAGGGGCAATCGGTTTCTGACGTGAAATCTGGGAAAGGCAAAATAGTGATAAAATAGCAGATGAGTACATACCATGTGGAGGGTGGAAATAATTTTTGTTAAATGTATTTAGGAGTTCAGAGAAGGTAGACATCAGTATGGGACAAAGTCATTGGGAAGAGTTTGATTCAAAAGATGGAACAGAAGATAAATTGGTTAAATGAAGATGAAAGGTGACAAGAGGGGAAGGGATGTCTTTCCTTTGTTTTCCCAATCTTCCTCCTTTTTAAGGAGAATCTTTTCCTTTACAATGTCTTTAATGACAATATCATAAATCCTGTGACTATCAGGATTAGTCACTCATCCCACTCAGACTTTCCTAATTTCCTCCTCTTTGTTTTTCTTCTCCACAAATTAGTACACACACACACACACACACACACACACACACACACACATTTACCTTGCAAACCTTGCCTTTTGTTTTGTGCACTCTTGTGATCTCTTCTTGAGTATCTATTGCCTAATGATTAAAACAACTTCCATTAACTTTTACATGCCAAGTGGGCACTGTATTAGGAACTTTGGGTACAAAGATGAGTAAAACAGAGTTCTTGCCCTTGAGAAACATGCAGCAAGGAAGCTAATTACCTTATTCTTAAACATCATCTAATTTGGATCCTTAACTGTAATTTGTGTGTCTAATAAGGTACATATTATTATTCTCATTTTATTAATAAGGAATTTGGATACCATAGTTTAACTGATTTCCCCAAAGTTAGGCAACTATACAGATGGTGATAGAACCTGTTTCCCCTACTGGATCCTACCCTGCTACTGTTCCAAGTGGGTTGGAACTTCCTCTTTACGTTGTCTGTGTTAGTTCCTTACTTATTTCTACCTATAATATATAAAGTAATTAAAAACTATATATTTCTTAAAGTCAGTCCTTATTTCTATAAATTCACTCTATCCTTACATTTTCTTATATTCTCAGGTAAAGTATTTCTACTTTAGTTTTTAATTAAAGCAGAAGAATACATATAAAATAATCATATTTAAAAAGTAAAATATGAAAAGATGACTTCTGAAATAGAAACAATATTTATCAATTGAGAGCTTTGTGAAAAATTTACGAGTTGGGAATTCAGTAGAGAAATGTATTCTTGCCAAAATTATGAAGTAGTGAAATTGACTCACTTATGTTCCCTCTCTGTTCTTAAAGGCAGGCATCTATCCATTTTTTCAACAACACAGTTCTGTGGGCCCTACTATATGCAGTTACTATTTGAGTCTTGAGAATACAAAAACAGAGATTCTGCCCTGGAAGGGGAAGGCAACTGAACCAAAAATTACAGAACAGTATCCTTCTGCTGTTCAGAGTCTCTTGTTTCAAGGTCAGATCTAAGTCTGATACCCCAGGACGGTCAGTAAGCCAGGCCCCAGATCTTTCCTTTCCCTGCTTATTTATCTGTTAAAGAGAAATGATTTTTCTCTTATATGAAACATAGAACTCATTATCTCAAAAGGTGTCATAAGCTAAAACTAGAAACAGCCTACCAAAAAAGGGTTAAGATAAATTCATGTATGACATCTACAGTTGGCTCCAAATGGAGACTAAGACACCTCTAACTTCTAAAGTGATGCCAAGAACAACCATGTCCTTCCATGTTCCTGTGGAATCACTGCCACCAGGAAAATATTGTGTGGTATGGAGAGGGACAAGAGAAAGAAATACATGAAGAGTTTTGACTACAGTTCAGCCTGTTGGGCTTCCATATTGGGAAACTTAGCTGACTTTTTTTCCCCCTGGTTGTGATCTGGGGACACTTTGAAATGACCATGGAGAGAAAATTATGAAAAAAAGAAAAGAATCCTTTTGAAAAAAATGGCAAGATTGCTTAATTATCTGAAGTATGCATAGACTTGAATAGTCTCTATTATTGTCTTTGAGAAGGGAAATAAAATCTAAACCAAAGGATGAAAAAAGGGATGTAACTGGACAGATAAATCTTGAATGCGAAATGATGACACAACATAGCCTTAAAAAGATTGCTTCCTCGTAAAGCCGTAAGTTTTTATAGTTAGTTGAATGTCCTGTTAGTGTACTCTCAGCTCTTCTTTTCCAGACACCTGGACCTCCCAGTGCCTGTGTGTACATTCCACTTGACTAGATTTAAAATGCTAATGGATAAAGCTTTTGGATTCTGGACTGGGCAGGCTATTTTTCATCTTTCCTGATAAAACATTGAAAAACACCTCCAAGGTCTTCCAAAATAGGACACACGTAGATGCATTCCATTATCTGCCACATTGCAACAGCAATGAATGACTAACCATAGCATAGATCAGTTTTACCATCCTGGACTCTATCCAATGTTGTTGTTGTTGTTGTTGTTGTTAAAACAACTTTATGTCCAAAGAACTGTAAAACTCATGTCATGAGACCTGTGGCTATGATAGTGAGGTCCTAGTGAATCAGAAGTCACCGTGTAAGTTCTAGGATTTGAAGAGGTAGCTCTTCATAGTTAGCTAGGGAATATAACAGTATACTACACTATTTAGGGATATGGACAAACTAATGGGTTTGGCAGTTCTCATTTTCCCCCTTGGTCAAGTTCTAAATGCAAATAAGAGGCCTTGAAGCAGTCTTGAGACCTGAAACACTGCATGTGGAAGCTTCCTAGCCAGCATAATGGCATATGTGTAGCATAATAGTGGAACAAACCATCCTGTTTCCAAATTCTATCTGGGTTGCTCAGAATTTGACCCCAAATGCTGTTTGTTTGGTTTTGATTCTCTCTGTACCAGGTATATCAGGGAGAATGGGAGATTCAGAATGAAACAAACTTGCATTTCTGCCAAATAATGAATCAATAACTTTTTTGGAAGCAAATTTTGAAGGCCATTGATTATAAGAGGAGAAGAATGATATGCCAGTCGTTATGCAGATATTTTACCAAACTCCTAAGGGGGCTTTCTCAGCCCTGGTGTTTTTTTTTGTTTTTTTTTTTCCTTTCATGCAAAGCCACCATTTGAGCTTCATTACCCAGTGTTTAATCTCTGTCCTTGAAGTTCACAAATTAACTTGCTCTGTGATTTCCTCCTTGTGACAGCCTCTGGCTGTGTTTTTACTGCCTTAACGGCTACCGGCAGGCAGCTTGTCTCCCACATTCACAACAAAGTAAACAGGAATTTGGTCCCAGGGTAATTGGCTGCTCTCCAGCATAAGAATGCAAGTTATTCATGAGCATTGTGGACTGGCTTCTGCTTCCACCCAGACTGTTTTCACTAGAGAGCACAAGGACAAAAAGAGTTGTGGAGGTTTTGAATCTTGAGGATTATTCCTTTCAAATACATGATAACCTGTGATTCTTCTCCCCAACGATTTGCTAATTTTCCCCCACCTCCTCTACCATCTTTCATTTCATGATGACTACCGGAAATTTACCAAGGAAGCTGCCATGAAGTTCTGTACTTTTTTCAGAAATGTAACTGATTTAATAAACACATATGGGTACACTGTATTTTGGAGAAAGAATGTGTTTGCAAAGCTTTCAAAATTAAATCTTCATGGGAATATGGGGATAAATGCCAAATGAATTTGTGAGCACCTAGTTTAATGATAATCCAAAACAAACTTTAAGAAAACAATGAAGAAAAAGACTTGTGGTTTCAAGGATAAGAGTAAATATACTTTAAAATTTGAGTTGGTGAATACTAGATTCAGAGTTCATAAAAAATTAAGAGATTTAAGCAAAATCAGAAAAGGCAAAAAGAGTCCCCCCATTCATCATGGTTGGGAGAAAGTAAAAGTAAGAATTGTAGGCCCCTCTAAGGTAGGATACATAAAACACTTTTGTGTTTTATCTTACCTGAAAGTTGATATTTTACACTGAATACCGTGCTTTCTAAATTCTGCCATGAAAGACACGAACTACAAGACTCCAATATTTGATATTATATTTGTAAATTCTGTTCAGCAGAGACACTAGCAAGTGTTTGAGATTTGAGAAAAAGAAAAATTTGCTAATTCCTTTAGTTCACCCAAAGCCATACAATGAATAGCAAAGGACAAAATATTTAATACATTATGCACCTTGAATTATTCAAATATTCATTATTATTTGCTGGAAACTTGAATAGAAAAGTTTTGCTTTTTTTGAAATATAATTTGTAAGTGGATCAATTCTTTAATTTTTTCAGTTCCCAATCAGTGTATGGTATAATATCTCTTTCCTTGATTATGTGTCAACCTTTGGATTGGCACCTGCTAGTTGTGTTGTGTGTTGAACTTTCTGAAATAGACACATGGAGATCTGGAAAGGTCTGTATTTATTAGATATGTGGAGTATTATATTAGTTAACTTCAGTTTGCCACCTGCAGCTTTGAAACCCAGTATATTTCATAGATCAAATACTTGCATTACAGATATTGGAGCTCTAAAGTTGAATGCCATATGATTTTTGCCCTCAAGGAGTCCTCAGTCCAGTGGAGAATGTAGACACACAAACAAGCATTGAAGATAAGAGTGATAAAGAGGAATGTGGTAAACTGCCATTGAAATACCAATGAAAAAGCAATTTATTCTGAAAGGGAGATTGGTGAAGGCCAGTCTTGGAGAGAAGGTGATACCTGAGCAAGGTCTCGAAGCATGTGTTGGAAGAAGGTTGGAGGAAGAAGGTGCAGGGGCAGTGTGGATTAGTGTAAACCAATTATGCCTTAGAGATTGAGAAAGTTCTTAGTAACTGATAACCTTTTGCCATGCAGTATTTGAAGAGCAGGATTAAACTAACCAGGTTTAGGAGTACCTGGGTGGTTCAGTTGGTTAAGCGTCTGACTTCAGCTCACTCATGATCTTGCAGTTCATGGGTTTGAGCCCCACGTCGGGCTCCGTGCTGACAGCTCAGAGCTTAGAGTCTGCTTCCTATTCTGTATCTTCCTCTCTCTCTGCCCTTCCCTCCCTGTCTCTCTCTCAAAGATAAATGAACATGAAAATTTTTTTTTTTTAATTGCTGGGCAACTGACAAGAGCTCATCAATACATGGTAATCGCAGAATTACTAAGCTAAAGTTTATCAGTGTTGCTTTTCACTGTCAGAACTAGGAATCTAGAGATGGAAATAGAAAATGTGATCCTTTGCCCTTTATTCCATCTAAGAAGAGCTATTATTGTTGACTACAAATATAAAATGCTATGGGTTTTTGTTTTCAAAATATGACTCAAGGAAGAATTTAATATAGAAGTCATTTTTTCAGGGAGGCGAAATCATACAATCTTTCAAATTATGTTTTCTGTATTTTGTCCTTTAAAGATAACATTGCTCAGGGATAAGGGAGCACAGAAAACCTGGAATGCTTGTTCCTAGTTCCCTTCTCCAATATCTAAAGCTTAATCTTCCTTTCAAGAGTGAGTAAAGAGAGGATCGTTTGTCTCCTTCAGATCCATGAGATACTGAAGAAACTAAAAAAGTACACCTGTTTGTCCACCATGTTGCTGAGCATTCAAAGACATTATTTAGATTGAGTTGAGTTATTGCTTTAGTAGTGTTGAAGCTTTAAAAAGGGGTGGAATACAATTAGTTACATATTAGATATAGATATATTAAAAACCCTGTCTTGATTTATTCACTGGGTTAAATTGAATCCAGTATCTGTTATTTGTTGATGCAAGTCTTGTTACATCTCCTAGGGATTATCTCAATGGCTTCTATCTCATCTTTCTCTAAATGGCTGTTGATGCTCTAGCAGTGACCCAAGGGGGCCGGAACAGATGTAGGTCTCAACCAGCCATGGTTTCTTGCTTGCTAAGCAGTAGATGGCAGAATTGAGCTTGACTTTTGTGATTCTTCTCACCTGTCTTCATTGGTGAAGTTCAAGTATTCTCAAGCAACTCCATAAAATAGCTTTGTTTTTTAATCAAAAGTAATTTGATTTTTTCTTTATTCTACTGGAATCTCATATACTGCTTACTGTATAATGCTTTAAAAAAAACTTGTAGTAACCCTAGTGCATTTCTGCCTTTCACTTTGAAGTTTTCTACTCTAAAAAGGGCACCATCCCCACTTCTGTATTTTTTCTTCAATTTCATTAAACTTTTGTTTACATTCTCCTTCATGTAGTAAATCCAAAGATCAAACCAGATTATTTTATTTCTGTCCTTCAAATCACTCAAAGAGGTCTACAAGTCATAATAATGAAAACTGCTTCCACAATATGTGAATATTCCACAATATTTGAGAACTAAAGTATACTATGTTGAAGGAGGAAGGACCCTTTTGATATAAATGTGGTTTTGAGAAAGCTAGTGTTTGAAAGGACCTACAACATAAAGCCAAACAGAGACCCTCAGGACAAGCTACAGGAGTTGAGTGAGGAAGAATAAATAGAACCTTGCTGAAACAGGAATCTGAAAGCTGGATATTTTGGTCAAGGGTAAGAGTACCATGAAAAAGCCAGAAGCCAATTGATTCCATTTTGTTAGAAAAGGCTAAAAAGCAGAAAATTGATCATTTAGAAAATCTTCCACTGGAGTGTAAAGGGCAATGACTGGGAGTTGTGTGTCCCCAAAAAGCAAGAGCCAACCGAACCAGTTCGCCATGAGAACTTCTTGAGATCACAAGGGCTTAAAAATCAATGTATATTCTAGAGAGACTGTTTAACTGAACACTTTATTACTTTAGCAATTAGTAGAACTAACTGAAACTTTTAAATTGGTTTAGGGGTAGAATAATGGATAGAAATAAATTGCAAAAGATCAATCCTGAGTTAAACTGAAAAAAATTGTCAGTTGGTTTACTTGTCTATGTAATACATACCCTGTATTTCTTCATGCCAGTAGAAAATATGTGCTTTGCAACTTATCTGACTGATGAAATATTTTATGAAAGACCCCAGGTAGGAAGGGTATTTGAGGAAACAAAAAGGTGGAAGGCACAGTTATCAAGGTGGGGAAAGCCAAAGGACTAGAGAGCCTTTGCTATGAGACTGCCCAAGATACATATTTCTTCAAAAGAATTTACATGAAAAATCCAAAATTAACAAATTATTCCACTGCTTTCCTTCCTTCCTTCCTACCTTTCTTCCTTCCTTGCTTTTTTCCCCTTCCTTCCTTCCTTCCTTCCTTCCTTCCTTCCTTCCTTCCTTCCTTCCTCTGTCTCTCCTTCCCTTCATAAATGTGTGTATATTTGCCAATAGAGACACATGGAATATTAAAACTTAGTATATACTCTTCACATTTCCCTTTCCAACATGAAAAGTTATTGTTCATCAATCAAGCACGCTGCATGTCTATACTAAATTATAGTTGAGAGAGACCCTTCATAGATGCTGCCTCATCTATCTTTCCCTCCATCCTGTTGAGGCAGGCAGTTGTTGGTTCTAGTTTTTCACATAAGGAAACTGAGGCTCAGAATTACAAGATGACTCATCCAAAGTTTCACAACTGATAAATGACTTGACTTCTGCTTGAGCTTTAGGCTCACATACCTAATGGCCGGCTGGTATTTCTATTTGAATGCCTGTTCACATCACAATGTGATGTGCAAAACAGAAGCTTTCATCTTTCTTTGTCTCCTTCTGCAGTTTCTTCCTGCTCCAGTTTTTATCACTCAGTAAATCCCACTTCATTACCCAGTTGCCCAAGCCATAAACCTGGGAGCATTCCCTGACTCTGCCTTTCTTTTCTCTGACCTCCCATACCTAACCTATCACCAAGTCCTCTGGATTCTACTTTAATATATATCGCTAATCCATTTCTACTGCATCCACTCTAGTTTGACACTAGGTCCTCCTGCAGTTTTTGGTTTGTTTTTGTTTTTTGGGTTTTTTTTTGGTTTTTTTTGGTTTTTTTTTTTAGCCATATATCTTTAATCCTATTTCTGTATTCCCACCAGAGTAAGCATTCATAAAAATAAATTTTATCATTGTACTTAGAATCCTTTACTGCCTCAGTAATTTACTTTCTGACATGCCCACAAGTGTCTGTTCTATCTGAACCTGTTTATATCTCTAACCTCCACCCTCCTTTTTGTCTACCATGTTCTAGCCCCATGAACCTCTCTGTTGTTCGGTCATGCCAAGCTTGTTCCTGCTTTAAAGCCTTCACCATATTGTTTCCTTGATCAAAATATTCTCCACACCCCACCCCCAGCTCTTTGTTACTCAGGTGCCTGGCTAACTCATGCATAACCTTCAGTTTAAATGTCACTTCCTCAAGAAAGCTTTCCCTAAACCCTCCAATTTGGTGTACATCCCTCCTGCATTTTTATTTATTTATATATATTTTAGGCTTTATTTTTGAGAGAGAGAGAGAGAGAGAGAGAGCAAACACAAGTGGGGGAGGGGCAACGAGAGGAAGACAGAGGATCTGAAGCAGGTTCTGTGCTGACAGCAGCGACCCTGATGTGGGGTTCAAACTCATGAATGTGAGATCATGACCTGAGCCAAAGTGCACACTCAACTGACTGAGCCACCCAGGTGCCCCTCCTGCATTTTAAAATTATACCTTGTTCTTTTCCCTATGGTACTTATTATAATTGCAATTAAATATGTGATTTTTTTAATGTCTTACTAGCTCCAAGAAAGCAATTAGTCTGTTTTGCCCACAACTATATCCATCCAACTGTAGAGATGGAAAAGAGTTTGGCATAAGAAAGCATTCAATACGTGTTTTTTGAAAGAAAGAAAGAAAATAAACCAAATCCCAGAACCAAAGCTTCTAATTCTGAGTTCAGGGACTTTTCCCTGATGTTACCCTGTCCTGGGGAGCCATCTTCACATTTTTACTGTTTCTGAGTTTCACTTTTATAAATTTAATTTTTTATTACCCAGATAAAACATGATTAACTCTTTTATCATTAATATTCTCAAGTGTTGCATAAAAGATTTGAAAATGACTTTACCCTAAAGGGTGGTTAAGTCAGTGAAGGCAATTTGAGGCTCTTATTCATTTAAAAAAATATTTTTAAATGTTTATTAATTTTTTTGAGAGACAGAGACAGAGCATGAGCAGAGGAAAGGCAGAGAGAGAGGAGACACAGAATCTGAAGCAGCCCCCAGGCTCTGTGCTGATGGCTCAGAACCTACTCAGATGTGGGGCTTGGACCCATGAACTGTGAGATCATGACCTGAGCCGAAGTTGGGCACTTAACTGACTGAAGCACCCAGGCGCCCAGAAGCTCTTATTCTTAAGGCAATAAAACCTAGTCCATATTAGACATTTTCATTCTAATATCACAAATTGGTGCCATAAAATAGAACCAGGTATTTTTCATACTCATAGACTGCACTACTAAACTTGGCCATTCATTTAACAATGGCCTACATTTGTTCTGAAGAAATGCCTGATTAGATCATTAATATAGTAGAAAATCATTAGCAAAAATTCAGGGAGCACAACCTAAGAGTAGGGGCTATGACATGTATGAAAGACATCTAATTATTACTGCAGAATCATAGGAAGGTTGATGCAGCTTCTTCTACCCAGATAAATGCTGTTGCAGAGGAGAAAAATTTTCTCTGCTGTTTAGATTCTTAGGCTGGGAAATTGAAATAAGACAGAATAGCAGGAGAAAAACAAATTTAATTCTATACATATGGGAGTCTCATAAGAATGTGATATCCATAGGCAGCCAAGCAATTGAGGTGTATATGCCATCCTGAGCTAAGGAGAAGGTGGTAGAGGTCTGAAACTTCAAAGTGGAGGAAGCCAATCTATAGGAAGATGGGAAGAACAAAAGTTTGGGACACAAGTGTTTGTCATGTCTCACAGAGACAATGGGAAACTGAGGGGAATTTGATCTCTAGGCCCTGCCAAGCTTTCCTTCAGCTTACCACACTTAGCCCACACTCTGGTGATAGCTCTCTTCCTCGACCAGACCCTCTTCTAAAGTCTTTTAAGCAGTTCAGGGGAAAGTAAAAGGCCCTTCCCAAGTCTTTTGGGTCTTGATTGACTTTGGCTGAAAGTAATCCCCATGCCAATGTGGCACATTTTGGGGAGGCTCAGTCTGACCCCTTCAATGGCAAATTTAGTTTGCCATTTAGTCAGTGTTATTTACCCAAGTATTCAAGTATATTTCACAGATTCCTGTTTGGTTGAGAAATAAGTCTCCTAGGCCTAAGATTATTTCTTTTATTTCTACTTTCTTCTGTTCAATCTTTGAGTACGGTCCATTGTGCGTATTCTGTACCCCAGTTTTTGGGAAAGCTAACAAAGGAAAGTCACTCTCAGTTAATTCATTCTTGCCTTTTAAAAAATCTTTGTTAGATTTGCTCAGGTAGACAAAAAGTTGATTTAAAAACTTTTTGGTACTGAGGTACAGGAAATGGCAGGAAGCCTAATCTCCACCCCTTTTCTGCCCCTAATTTCTGTCCTTTTGCCACTACTCCTAGAGGTTCTGGAAGGGGTGAGCTGCCAAGCTCTTCTTCCCGGAAGTATTTATGGCTTGAACTTCAAATATTAAAATACTTTAGATCCAAATGGTAAAGGTTATTCTTCATAAAGCTAGTCCATAGCTGCAGATTTATGCCTGGCTATAGAAGGACTTGCTGGAATAAAACAGACATGGCATTGTTTGATGTCAACTAGATGGTCACTGATTCTCATGTACATCTGGGCATCTTGTTGTTCTTTGGATTCTGGGGATGAGAATCCCAATAGGTCAGCATTTTTATTTCACACAATTTCTCCTCTTTTTTAGAACAAAAATGACAAAAAAAGGAAGATTCCATTTTTAGGATGAATAATATTCTTCTCTACAAACAAAAATGTTTGAAAAAATATGCTATTTGGAATGTGTGGATTCTGAAGCTTCTTTGAATTTATTACAGGTCTCAGAATATAACTCATTCCCCATGAAACTTGGAGAACAGCTTGGCCCTCATAATAACCCTTCAAAGGTACCCTCTCAATGTCAAACTGCAAAGAAACTGCTCTTATCAGATACACTGAATGGTTTCTAGATTATAGAAATAGAAGAAAGGGCAAGAATTTCATGCTAATCTTCTATTTAAATCTCATCTGGAAGAGATAGCTTATGTGTAAGTGAAAAGAAAATTAGTGCCTTTTTCCGTTAAGTGCCAAGGTACACGAGCCCTTTGTTAGCAGTAAAGACCAGAGAAACAAGAGAACCACAGCCAGCTTGATGGCAGGTAACAAGCCCTGTGTAATTTGGCTTTCTTTGAATTTTCCTTTCACATAACTGCTTTTAAAAACCACCCCAGCAACTGTGCAACTAAATTGCCACTGCCTTTCTTTCTTGGACAAGAATGACTTCTGGTTCGTGTGACAGTCATGAATAATAAGGGAACACATTAGGCATACTTAACTCCCATGAGGACAGTTTATCACATAGCTTTACAGATCATGATCAAGTTGGGCCAAAGAACATCTTTCCTTTCTTTGCTCAGTGACACATTCAGCGGTGTACGAGATATAGTTAGCTGATGGGCAGTGGAGTTTGTGTAATTCTCAGTGTTGGCCCTAATATAATTGATATCACCAAAAGTCCAGAACTACTCTAGTGACCAGAGTTCTTAAAAGCCATAAGTCACACGGGAAAAACTGCAGTGTCTGATCTATCCATCTAGAAGGTATTACTATATGTCTGTGAGATATGAGAAATACAAGTATTGCATTAACATAATATTTATATCCCTCACTGAAATTACCCTAATGGAATTAAAGAATTTTAAAACAGGAAGGGACTTTGGATATACAGCCAAACATGGTCATGTTTATGAATAGATAATCTGATTAATACCAGAGTATTTAGGTGAGACTGTCAGTCTGCTAATTAGTTGTGGAGCCCAGTTGAGACTCCACAGGATTTTTAGTTATGGGTACAGAAGTGAACTTTGGATGATTTAGGCAGAAAAGAGATTTATTTAGAAGATACTGGTTAGCTCACAACATCTCCAGGAAGGCTGGAGAACCAGGATCAGAAAGGGGTGAGTGGCTGGTGACACTGGGCATTAGACATCATCACGCTTCCCAACTAGTTCTGTGAGGTGGCTGCTGCAGCATTGCTAATGCCTGGACTCTGTGGGGTATGCGAGGCTAGTGGCACCACTTGCCTTGGAAACTGGGTTTCAATCTGGCCTCCCTCTGTTACCAACATGGTAGAACCTCCAGGTTCTCTGCTTGTCAGTGTCATAGTGTCCTAATTTGAAATGTGATTGGAGAAACTGAGGCTACCAGGGGGTTGGGGAAATATCTAGCTTTATACAAAGGGACATTCTTTTGAGGTGCCTGGGTGGCTCAGTTGGTTAAGCATCTGACTCTTGATCTCAGCTCAGGTCATGATCTCACAATGGTGAGATCGAGCCCCATGTTGGGCTCGGCACTGGGCATGGAGCCTGCTTGGGATTCTCTCTCTCTTTCCCTCTGCCCCTCTCCCCTGCTCATGCTCTCTCTGTCTCTCTCTCTCTAAAACAAAAAAATTAAAAAAATTAAAAAATATATACAAAGGAACATTCTTTAATTACACAAAGGGTTTAGATGATTGGAGACCAAAACATTGACCAATGTCCACCGTATCAGGTGTCTTGTGTTATAGTTTGCCAGAGCATACTAAAGTCAACTTCATACTTTTATGAGTTTATTCAACAAAATTTAGTGAGCCACTAGAGGGTCTTGAGCATAAAACCATGACTTTGGTAATCTGTATTCTGCAGGATTTCACAGGTTATCAATTCTGTATAGATGTAAATTATAATAAAATAGGAAGAACATAGTAACTTAGTCCATTTGGGCTGATATAAAAGAATATCACAGACACTTTTAACACTTATTTCCCACAGATCTGAAGGCTGGGATGTCTAAGATCAAGGTGACTGCAGATTTAGTGTCTGGTGAGAGCCCACTTTCAGGTTCATAGATGGCATCTTTTCTTCATCTTTTGTCCTCACAAGGCAGAAGAGGCCCAGGAGCTCTCTGGGGGTCTCTTTTTTAAGGGCATTAATCCCATTCATGAATGGTCCATCCTCATGACCATTGGGTCATCTCTCAAAGACCCCATTCTCTAATGTCATCAAATTGGGGGTTAGGATTTAACATATGATTTGGGGGTGGGAGCACAACATTTGGTCTATAGCACACTGGTATGAGCAAATGTCTCAAGAAATTTGCCCCTAGTCTAGTCAATAGACTATATTCTTCCTCCTACCCAGGAAATTAAATAATTCTAGAATAATTTAATGGGTTAAAGTATATTATGTAGTTATTTGTCTGCTTGATGGTGGTTTAGAAGTTTTTCTAACAAAAAGAAAATAAAACTAGAGGGACAGATTATGTTGTATCCTTATTGGAAATAAACTCATTTTTGTCTCCAGTAGAATGAACTTCACTACATTTTTTCTTCTTCTTCTTGCCTAGTGAACATTTAAAAAGCCAACCTACTGTTGTACTGAATTTAACTCGGTTTAGAAATAGTACAAATTTGGACTTAGTTAATTCTCATTATGAAGTTCAATAATAAAAGTTGAAAGCCACTTTTATTTTTTTTTTCTGTACAAAAGATATATGCATAATAAAGTTTTCACCAGTTGTGGTCTTTGCCCAGACATACTTATCAGGAACAATTTAGAAATAAGATCAGGTATGTTTTTAATACAGTGAAATAAAAAACATTTTATTTACTCAAGACTGACCCATGGGAAAATTGTGAAGAGAAGTTTGCTTTTAGTGCCACTGCCCACCCACCTACCCCCACTTTTAGAAGCTTTCTTTCCCACCAGGCTCCATTCCCTGGTGCCCTGTGTCCTAGGCCTGACCACAGTAGCTCCAGGGGTCTCTCTCTTAGGCAGTGTTTGCTACTCTTACTACCACTATTTTTATTTAACCAATTCCATACTTTCTCCCCTGAGTTGGGCTTAAGGTGGCATTTAGCTGAACTGATAAACATATTAATTTTGTAATAAATAAAAAGGGAGGGGCCACAGGGGAGCTTCTTAAAGTAATTATGCTCAGTGCTCTTTCTTCTGTCTTCTGATAATAATACAATTTCCTAAATGTTTCGACAACTTGCAAAACCCTTTATGATTCTTACCAACCTCTATGGAAAAGAATTATAGTCAGTGTTCCCACTGTACAGATTCATGAACATTACATGGCTTTTTAAAAATCATACAGATGGTTCTGAGTTTTAAATCTAGATCAGTAGGAGTGGAGGAGTTAAGATCGCAGAGAAGTAGGAGGACTGGAATTTCCCTTGTCCCTCAAACACAGCTGTATTGAGGTCAGAACACTTGGAATACCCAGGAATACATGCTGCAGAGTGACAGAAAAATCTCCACAGGTGAAAAGAGACAGCTTGGTGGGAAGTAGATACATGTACGTGAATTGGGAGAGATAAAATGGGTGGCATAGCCGGGGGGCGGGGGGGGAGTATGGGGAGCCCCTTCAGTGAAGAGACAAAAGGAAGAGAAAGGGAGGCTGTTAGATTGTATTTGAACAAGAGAAAAACCTCTCTGGGCCACAGACTGGGGAATGAGAAATAGGGAGAGAGCCAGTTTCTACTTTGCAAACAGTCTTAGGAGCTAAAGATTGGAATTTTCAGGGGTGCGTGACTTTCTCTGGACCAGAGCCTCTGCTGTGTGTACTGGGGACAGGGAGCTGGGCCCAGTGCAAGGTAGCAATCTTAAGGGTGCACTGGAAGAGAACAGTCCCCTCCCTTGAGTACTGTGGGAAAAGGGTGTATTGCCCTCCCCTCCAAGGACAAAAGACCCCGCAGGTGCCAGCCAGAGGCCCTTTGTCAACTGGGCAGAGTGGTGCTACCCCATAACCAGGTCCATGCAGAGCGGAATCCTTTAAGATAGTGGATTTTGAGCACACCTAAAGGAACTAGAAGCAGAACAGCAAACACACCCCAAACCCTGAAGAAGAAGAGAAATAATAAAGATCAGAGCAGAAATAAACAATATAGAATCCAAAAAACAGTAGAACAAATCAAACCAAGAGTTGGTTTTTTGAAAAAATAAACCAAATTGATAAACCTCTAGCCAGGCTTCTCAAAAAGAAAAGAGAGATGACCCAAATAGATAAAATCATGAATGAAAATGGAATTATTACAACCAATCCCTCAGAAATACAAGCAATTATCAGGGAATGCTATGAAAAATTATATGCCAACAAACTGGACAACCTGGAAGAAATGGACAAATTCCTAAACATCCATACACTACCAAAACTCAAATGGAAAGAAATAGAAAATTTGAACAGACCCATAACTAGTGAAGAAATTGAATCAGTTATCCAAAATACCCCAACAAATAAGAGTCCTGGACCAGATGGCTTCCCTGGGGAATTCTACCAGACATTTAAAGCAGAGTTAATACCTATCCTTCTCAAGCTGTTCCAAAAAATAGAAAGGGAAGGAAATCTTCTGGGCTCATTCTATGAAGCCAGCATTACTTTGATTCCCAAAGCAGACAGAGACCCAGCAAAAAAAAGAGAACTACAGGCCAATATTCCTGATGAATATGGATGCAAAAATTCTCAACAAGATACTAGCAAATCGAATTCAACAGCATATAAAAAGAATTATTCACCATGATCAAGTGGGATTCATTCCTGGGCTGCAGGGCTGGTTCAATGTTTGCAAATCAATCAGTGTGATACAACACATTAATAAAAGATAAGAATCATATGATCCTGTCAATACATGCAGAAAAAGCACTTGACAAAATACAGCATCCTTTCTTAATAAAAACCCTCCAGAAAGTCAGGATAGAAGGAATATACCTTAACATCATAAAAGCCATATATGAAAGGCCCACCTCAGGTGGGGGAGAGGGAAAATGGGTGATGGGCATTGAGGAGGGCACTTGTTGGGATGAGCGCTGGGTGTTGTATGTAAGCCAATTTGACAACAAATTATATTTTTAAAAAAAGGCCCACCATTAATATCAGAAAAAATGAGAGCTTTCCCTCTGAGATCAGGAACCCGACAGGGATGTCCACTCTCACCACTGTTGTTTAATATAGGGTTGGAAGTCCTAGCCTCAACAATAAGACAACAAAATGAAATAAAAGACACCCAAATTAGCAAAGGAGAAGTCAGACTTTCACTTTTTGCAGATGACATGATACTTTGCATGGATAACCTGAAAGACTCCACCAAAAACCTGCTAGAACTGACACATGAGTTCAGCAAAGTCACAGGATATAAAATCAATGTACAGAAACTGGTTGCATTTTATACACCAATAATGAAGCAACAGAAAGAGATATCAAGGAATCAGTCCCATTTACAATTACACCAAGAACCGTAAAATACCTAGCAATAAACCTGACCAAAGAGGTAAAAGAGTATGCTGAAAACTATAGAAAGCTTATGAAAGAAATTGAAGAAGACACAAAGAAATGGAAAAACATTCCATGCTCATAGATCAGAAAAACAAATATTATTAAAATGATATACTACCCAAAGAAATCTACACATTCAATGCAATCTCAATCAAAATAACACAAGCATTCTTCACAGGGCTAGAACAAAGAATCCTAAAATTTGTATGGAACCACAGAAGACCCTGAATAGCCAAGGTAATGTTGAAAAAGAAAACCAAAGCTGGAGGCATCACAATTCTGAACTTTAGTCTCTACTACAAAGTTGTAATCATGAAGACAGTATGGTATTGGCACAAAAACAGACACATAGACCAATGGAATAGAATAGAGAACCCAGAAATGGGCCCAAGAATGTATGGCTAACTAAACTTCGACAAAGCAGGAAAGAGTATTCAATGGAAAAAAGTGTCTTTAGCAAACGGTGCTGAGAGAACTGGAAAACAACATGCAGAAGAATGAAACTGGACCACTTTCTTATATCATACACAAAAATAAATTCAAAATGGACGAAAGACCTAAATGTGAGACAGGAAACCATCAAAATCCTACAGGGGAAAACAGGCAACAACCTCTTTGACCTTGGCTGCAGCAACTTCTTACTTGATACATCTCTGAAGGCAAGGGAAATAAAAGCAAAAAACGAACTGTTGGGACCTCATCAAGGTAAAAAGCTTCTGCACTGCAAAGGAAACAATCAACAAAACAATGAACAAAACTAAAATACAACCAACAGACTAGGAGAAGATATTTGCAAATGACATATCGGATAAAGGGTTAGTATCCAAAATCTATAAAGAATTTACCAAATTCAACACCCAAAAAACAAATAAATAATCCAGTGAAGAAATGGGCAGAAGACATGAATAGACACTTTTCCAAAGAATACATCCAGATGGCTAACAGACTCATGAAAAGATACTTAACATTGTTCATCATCAGGGAAATACAAATCAATACCACATTCAGGGGCACCTGGGTGGCTCAGTCCCTTAAGCATCCAACTTTGGCTCAGGTCATGATCTCATGGTTTGTGGGTTCAAGCCCTGTGTTGAGCTCTGTGCTAACAGCTCAGAGCCTGGAACCTGCTTTGGATTCTGTCTCCCTCTCTTTCTGTACCTCCCTTGCTTGAGCTCTGTCTCTCTGTCAAAAATAAATAAACATTAAAAAAAATTTTTAAAACCACATTGAGATACCACCTCACACTGGTCAGAGTAGCTAAAATTAACAACTCAGGAAACAACAGACGTTGGTGAGGATGTAAAGGGGAACCCTCTTGAACTGTTGGTGGGAATGCAAACTGGTACAGCCACTCTGGAAAACACTGTGGAGATTCCTCAAAAAATTAAAAATAGATTACCCTCTGACCCAACAATAGCACTACTAGGAATTTATCCAAAGGATACAGGAGTGCTGATTCACAGGGAAACGTGTACCCCAACGTTGATAGCTGCACTATCAACAATAGCCAAATTATGGAAAGAATCCAAATGTCCATCAACTGATGAATGGATAAAGAAGAGTGGTGTATATATATATACAATGTAATACTACATGATGGAAAAGTAGTGATGAAAAAGAATGAAATCTTGCCATTTGCAACAACATGGATGGAACTGGAGGGTATTATGCTAAGTGAAATAAGTCAGAAAGACAGATACATGCAACAACGTGGATGGAACTGGAGGGTATTATGCTAAGTGAAATAAGTCAGAAAGACAGATACATGTTTTCACTCCTGTGTGGAATTTGAGATACTTAATAGAAGACCATAGTGGAAGGGAAGGAAAAATAAGTTACGAACAAAGAGGGAGGCAAACCATAGGAGACTCTTAAATACAGAGAACAAACTGAGGGTTGATGGGGGTAGGGGTTTGAGGGGGCAGGAAAAATGGAGCACTGGGTGTTGTGTGTAAGCAATGAATCATGGGAATCTACTACTGCAACCAAGACTACCCTGTATCCACTGTATATTAGCTAACTTGACAATAAATTATTTTTAAAAATCTAGATCAATAGGATCACAGAGTGGTGTATTTCTGCTAAGGGATAATTTCATTTCTGAGAACTTGAGAACTTTGGTGCTTTTCCTCAAATGTAAGATTATTCATAATAAACTATGAGTGTATATTCTTTTTTCTTTCCTTGATTTTTAAGTCTCTCCTTCATTTCTTGCTCAGTAGATCTCTTTCCATTCACTTGTGTCTTCTCTTATTTTATAATTCCTTTTCTTGGCATATATAATAGTAAATGATAAACCAAATTTGAAGTAGCCACTGGCAAATCAATTTAGGTTTTATAAAGAAGCAGTGCCTGTATGTTCTGGATGCAAATCAAACAAACAAACAAACAAACAAACAAAAAACCAACAGACAATAAATAAATAAATAAATAAATTAATTAATTAAAATAAAACTACCCACAAAAAACCAAACAAAACAACAAAACAACAACACACAACAAAAACTCCTGGCCTATGCAATAAGTACTGAGGAATGTTTATCAGTTTCCTAGGGCTGCTTCAACCCATTACTACAAACCGGGAGGCTTAAAAACAACAGAAATTGATTCTCAAAGTTTTGGAAGCTAGAGGTTTGAAATCAAGGTGACCGCAGGGCCATGCTCCTCTTGAAGGCTCTAGAGAGGAGTCTTTCCTTGCCTCTTCCCAGCATCTGGTGGTGGCTGGCCGTCCTGGCCATTCCTTGACTTGTAGATGCATCACTGCAGTCAGTCTCTGCCTCCATTGCCAGGTGGCCCTGTGTGCGTGTCAGTTCTGTGTCTCTTCTGTTCTTGTGAGGACACCACTCGTTTTGGATTAAGGGCTCACCCTACTCCAGGAGAACCTCGTTTTAACATAATTAATTATATCTGCAATTACATCCCGTTTCAAATAAGTTCTGGGGTTCTACAGGTTAGGACTTATACCATGTCTTTTGGGGGGGACACAATTTAACCCATAACAGGCTGCTAACGTGTAAGTTAACATTAATTTTCTTTCTTATTCTTTAGGGGTTTGAGTTTGTGCTGCCATTACTTTTTTAAAAAAAACACACATGAAAAATAGCCATAAAATACAATTATCTTTATAGTGGAAAAAAATAAGTGGGTTCTTGAAAATTTATTTAATTAGTATCTACTAATGCCTGGAGCTAGGTATTGTGGAGGAAAATACAAAAGGAATAAAATTGCATCAACATCACCAGGCAACTCATTAGAAATGCAGATTCTCAGGACCCACCTAAAGAATCAGAATCTGCATTTTGGCAAGCACTCCAGGCTGCAACAAAGATGAAAATCCCCAGGGCAGGATTCTTAACTGTTGCATATTAGAATCACCTGGAGATCTTTGAGAAAATCTCAATGCTCAGGATGTACCCATGAAAATTAAATAGAAATTTCTGGAACTAGGATCTGGGCAACAGCATTAAAAACCAAAACAAACCCATGTGATTCCGATGTACAGCCATAACATTGCTTCTTGAAATTTAAAGCACATACATATTGCCTGGGGCTCTTGCTAAACTGCAGATTCTGATTCATTAGGTCTGGGGTAGAGCCTGAGAATCTGCATTTCCCCAGTTCCTGGATGTTATAGATGCAATTTTACATCTTGTTTCCTCAGCAGTGCTTAGCTCCAGGTACAAGTATATGCTAATTAAATAAGTTAAATAATTTTTAAAGGCAAAATTGTCTAATTACAGAATTAGTAAATATTTCAGACATGAAGGAAGAAATAGTCTCTAGCAATGTTTAATTTGTAAGTACTTCAAAGAGATTTTTTTCCCCCTTCAAACTTGAAGAAGGCAAAAACACTTCAAACAAGATGTCTTTTGTTTTCTCAGGATTCTCTATGAGAAAATAGACTCAATAAGAGATAACAGCCTGGCTGTTTTCCTGTTCCTCTCACACAGTTGCTTCAAGTTTCTTTATTAGGTTCCCTGGGTACAACACTCGGGGATTGTTCCCAGAGTGTATTAAGTTCCTGTGGAGTGATTATTTCATTATGACCCATGTACACAGACTGATGTTTTGAAAAACAATAGATCACCCCAAATTCTTGATTAAGGTTCATGGCACTAAAGCATTGTTTTCTGTTTCACTGGTAACACATTCCAGATTTGTGTGAGAGATGCTATTTGGGAAAAGTGCTATATATGATTTCTCAGTTCCTGATCAAACTTTAAAGCATTTGTTGATTAAAAACAATACGTCTTAGAAACAGAATCCGTTGCAGGCAATCACAGACTTTGGTGTGGTGTATTTGATTTTAGACATTCTAGAAGTGAGAGTGTAAAACTATAAAACTCTCTATGGCTGTGATTCATTCTTCCCTCACCCTCACTGCTCCAAAACTTCATGTCTCTTCTTGTTTCTTTTTTCCTTCTCATTTTAAAGGCACTTCTGCCTAAAATCTGCCTTAAATCAAGGATTGTGTGATTCATATAGTTTTATAAGAGATTGAAACTAGATCTAATAATAATCTATGCAGCTCTATGTATTCAAATAAAGTTCATGCTTTGCACTGAAGGATTCTCCATCCTTCCCTCTCTCCTCTGATTCTCCTTCCATCCCTCAAGGCATTTCTCCAAATTATTCTGTTTGTCTAGGTACCAACATCTGGTATTCTGTCTGTTCTAGGTACTGAGTACAGAGCTTAAGTACACTGTGATGAATAAAACACACCGTTCCCTGAAACCTTTCTGAGTTTTCCTTTTTGCTGAACTCCACATGTACTTTTAGTGAGTACAATGTCACGTAGGATTAAATTGCTGTCTAATTTTTCCCTGTGAGTTATTTTTGAATTGCTAAGTAGATCAAAGTCTTGTTGAAGATTTTGCATTGATGTTCACAAAGAAAATGCATACCTGGACTGCTGAAGAGGCTCTGGAAAATGACAGGGGGTGCCTGTCCTAACTTTCAGGGTCATGGAAGGCTCATTGGAGAAGACATTTAAACTGAGTAGGGTGAGTGGGAGTAGTCAGGTGAAGAGTGGAAGTGGGGAAAGTGTGGCAGAATGTCAAGCCCTGTTTCATATTCAAGAAGTGGTATCTACAAAGGGAAGAGAAGGTATGGCATATCCAAAAAGTTGCACGGATGATTCAGAATCACCAAATATTAACTGCAAGAGGGTAGAAGTGAAAAGGAAGTATACCGTAAAAACATACAGGGGACAATACAAACATAGCTTAGGTGTCAAATTGTGCTATAGACACAAACTTCCATAACAAGTAAGAGTTTAAGAGTTGCTGGTTTTCCACCGACTTTACACAGCTAACAAAATGCCATGAGAGAGACCAGAAACCAGTGAGAGTCAGGGTGGTGTTCATAACAGACAGAAAATTTGGGGCTGATTTAGATAGCCAGAGAGGAGGGGGACAGCACTTCTGGCCAGAAGACAGCCCAAACAAAGGCCCAGTGGTTTGTAGTTATGTTTTAGGGGCCTGCCTAGTACAGGGATTTCTGCTTAATGGTAAATGACATACAAATTTTCCTAATGATACATTGTCATGGCTGAAACAGGAACACAAAACCAGTGACTGCCCATTTAATTACCCATTTCCTAGAACACAAAATTATTTATTATGCCTGGAGGTCCATTTTCTTGAGTCACCGAATACATACATTTTCTTCACCTTTTTATTATTTTTCACGAATAATCATGTAGCACTGACATCATATATATCCAAGTTTGTACCTATGTAGACCGAGGACATTATACAAAGAACAGTGAGTTATTATTGAAATAACAATGATCTTATCTTCCTTTATGTCATCATATCTATTTGAGTCTCAGAAATATTATCATCATGATCATTATTATTACTCTTAGGACTTCTTTTAGATACTATTTTTAAAGTTCTTTTTATGCTCACAACACTCTGGTAAGTGCTTTCCAAGTTGTAAGAGATGCAAAGCATTTCTATATGTCTAGCATCCCTTCCTTCTTCAGAAATGATTTCACTACTTGAGTGTGTGTGTGTGTGTGTGTGTGTGTGACAGAGAGAGAGAGAGAGTTTGGGGGATCAGCCACTATTCATTTTGACTTTATACAGTCCACTCTGTGCATCCACACCACTGCCCCTTTCTCCCTGTAGGCTTTGTGGTGGTGGTAGCCATGGCCTGGATGAGTCCACAGTGACTGGTGGGCACACATCCCAAGATGGACTGAGCCATGCCAGGGCCGAGACTCTCTCTGGAGTGTTTGGAAAAGAAGTGATCTCCTTTTGGTGGGGTCCTTGTGTGTAAGAACCATTGAAATCTGAAGCTGGGGGCGCCTGGGTGGCTCAGTCAGTTGAGCGTCTGACTTCGGCTCAGGTCATGATCTCACGGTCCATGGGTTCGAGCCCCGCGTCGGGCTCTGTGCTGACAGCTCAGAGGCTGGAGCCTGTTTCGGATTCTGTGTCTCCTTCTCTCTGTGACTCTCCCCCATTCATGCTCTGTCTCAAAAATAAATAAACGTTAAAAAAAAAAATTAAAAAAAAAAAAGAAAAGAAATCTGAAGCTGACCAGACCAACTGGCTACCATGAGATAAAGACCTACCTAACAGTGAAGTCAACACACAGGGAAGCAGAACCAAGAGGAGTGGGAGCAACAGCATCCTCAAGACATTAAATTCTGAAGCCAGCCATTTCTATAGGGAACATTCTTCTGGGCCTTTTGGTTATGTGGCCCAAGAAATTCCTGCTTGTCCTTGTTAAGCTAGTTTGATTTAGGCTTTTGTTCCTGGTCACTGAAGCAGGCACAGAATTAAAAATACCAAACAAACAAACTAAAAAGCTCCTGTTTTTAACCACCAATATTTCCAAGGATGTGTGCTGGTGAAATGCTGTGAATAAATTTAAAATAGAACCACTCTCCCCCTGCCCCCTCCTCCCTTCTGCCAGAATTCTTCCAGGCCTGGCAGGTGGGATCAAGGGTTTGAGGCACTCTCTCAACCCAAACTTCAACCAATACAGGGTCCAGCCTCTTTTTGTTTGAAACTGGCGAGCAAACGTTTCCAACACCAGGTGAGAAGCCTGCTGGTACCAAAAATAGTTTCGCCTATTTCTATTCAGGGCTGAAATTGACGAAATGGCCCCCTCCGGTGGTTAGAGCAGCTGCTATGTTCTCCTTGAAGAAGCTTCCTTAGGTAGGAGACCTAAAATGAACCTAGCAGACTCAGAGTCTACGGTCTCCTAACACTTACCGTGTTCGTAAAAACTGTACAGACTAGAATGCAATGACAATGGTATGGCTAAGGTGGCATCACTCAAGAAACCCCGAGTTTGAATGATTTCTAAATACTAGGGTGGAGTTCCTTATATCCTGAGTGTTAATTTCACACTCCTTCACAAGGCAAAGCTCATCAAGCAAGTTTTTGGCAGCATACATGAAATAAAACAACCGTAACCCAGTAACTAGCTAACCTATGGTCAGTCCCTGTCCTGAAGAAGGGCGAGATTAAAATGAAGGTACTATATCAGAAAATCAAAAAATGTAGGCTCCTTCAAAGCCCTGCACATTTGGCCTAAATGCTTCCTGGCTTGTTGTTCGATCAGCTGATGGCGAATGACAAGTTATAAATAATCAGACGACCAACATGCTTTGCACTAGAGAGAGATGACCTTTATGTTCAGTACTTCTATTCTAGTGTTCTCCAGGGAAGCTACCTGGAATTAGAAGAGAATTTACCATGGATGTTAAAAATAACTCCCTTTCTTTTCTGTCTTAAATTTAATGACACTTAGTGATCCTACAGTTGTTGAAATAATTTTTTAAAACTATTTTCAAAAATATTTTAACTTTCCATTTTGTTGCCAGATTGGCAGGGCCCAACTCCTATAAAATTATTTACTTAGTTTGAAAAGGCGAGTTTGTAGCTGTCACTGCAGTGCTGAGTTCTTGATCTTTTAATCCTGTTCCGGTTCTAAAATTTTGATAGACATGTATTGTTAATGGGAGAGATACAACTCACACCAAATAGGTAGCTTTAATCTCTCTCTTTTGGAAATGGTCCTCTGGCTTTGAGACACTGGATTCTCCTGGTATTTCTGTCTGCCCTCTGCTGGCCCTTTATCTTCAGCAAGCAGCTTCAACATTGCTCACCCCAGTGCCCTGTCCTTGGCTCTCTCCTCAATACACACCCTCCCCCTGGGCGATTCCATCCAACCTCATGGCTCTAGTGAACCATTTGTGTACTGTGATTTCCTAAATTAGCATTGCTATCAAAAATTTTGAGCTGAGTTCTGACCTCCAGACCTATCCATAAAACTGACTTCCAGACATCTACCTCAATGTCCCATAGAGACTCTAATAGAGTAAAACTGAACTTAGTATGTTTTCTCCTACAACCTAGCTCCAGTTTATTTCATGTTATCAAAACCTGGGAAACATACCAGAATCTTTCCTTTCCCCCTCTTTTTTCAACCAGCCCGTCTCTGTATGCTATATTAGCCACTCCTCTGATGTCTCTGGTATTTGTCTTCTTACTGTCCTCCATGATGTTGCCTTCATTAAGGCATTTGCCATCTCTTACCTGAGCTACTTCGAGAAATTCCACTTTGAACTCAACCTACATGTTACAGCCAGAGTGACTTCTCCAAAATGCAAATCAAATCAAATCATGTTCCTCTCCTCTTGACACCCTTCAAGGGTTTCCATTTCATACATATACATTTAAATTCCTTGGCGTATCATAAAAGACCCTTCACTTCTGGCTAATGAGTCTGTATTATTTGTCTATTGCCACAATAATGCTGGATAACAACCACAAAATCGCAGACATACTTAGGAAACATTTATTGCTCTCATTTATAGCAGTGGTCTGCTGGGTCACTTTCTTTGTCTTGGCTGGCCTTGGCCGGTCTAGGGTGTACTTAGCTGGAATAACTGGGGTAGCCTGGCTGTGGTCCCTGTGTCCCTCGTCCTCCAAGCAGGCTAGCCTGGGCATGATTTATGGGGATGACAGAGGTGCAAGAGACAGCACAAGCAGAAACATGCAAGGTTTCTTGAGGCCTAAACCCAGATTTGGCACACTATCATGTCTGCTGAATTTTATTTGGCAAAGAATGCAATAAGACTGGCCCAGATTCAGAGTTCAGAAAACAGATTCTGCATATTTAATGAGAGGAACTGAAGGTGGGGGTGGGGAACTGGAGCCTTCACTCCTCATCTGAACTCTTCATCTGAACTCTGAACTGAACTCTTCATCTTTGTCTTCACTATTCTACACCTCTATTCTGGCTGTACACATGGATGGCAGTCTCCTGACAATGTCCAGCTCTTTGTACTTCTGTTTTATTTAGCTCTGCTATACCATCTACCCAGGATCCCCCTCTTCCGGCTCCCAGGACTGGCCCCAGTACACACCAGCTTGTCTTTCATGATCTGGCTCTTTCCTGACCTCACTCTGCCTCTTTTGTGAACTCTGTGTAGCCCTTACTAAGACCTTAACTGTTTTTTTGTCCTTAATTTTTTGCATGCTGTTTTTCCCCTAGAGATGACAAATCTATACAAAGCAGAGACCTTTCTTAATTACTTTTTTACCCTTACAGACTAGCATAGTCCTTGTTAAATATTAAGCACTTCATAACTCTTGGGTTGTCTAGAAGTTTGGAAATGTGGCAAGTATTAGAAATGTGAGTTATAAAATCTATTCACTTGTGTTTGGATTCACTGAATTGCTTTAAAAAAAAGTAGCTTATAAAGATGATTGGTTTGGGAAATAGTTTGGAGGTAAACATTTAAGAGAAAACTTTTTTGAGGGGACTAGTATATTTTTAACATGGAGAGGTGAACCTGAGAGGGCAGAGACGTTTCCAGCCCCTTTTCTCTTAAAAATCGCCCCAAATAGGGAAAATAAGAAATAAAAACACTCATACCATTGTGATGAAATGAGATGACATTTATGACCCCAGGGATAGATAGTGGTTGGAGCAATGACAAATAACTCATTATAGAGGAGGAAGGTGAACCTAAGTATCCAGAGTACATGTGTGTGTGTAAGCACATGAAAGTTATTACAGGAATTATGGGCTACAAGAGAGCATGGAAGGTAAAGGCTGGAAGATGAAGGGGAGATTGTTGAAAAGTCTGGACAAAGAGTATTAAGGAATCCTGGCTTCCTGTACTCACCCATCACTGTCAGATGATCACGTATCCCTCACTCCCTCAGGAGAGGTTTGTTGTCTGGAGAAACTGAGCCCGAGAGGTTTAGGGCTTGGGGCCCAGCAGAAGAAGGGTGGAATACTAAGCTGAAAACAAGAGAGTGTTGATCTGCCTGAGGAATGGTGAGCCTCAGCCCCTTTTCCCCAGGACAGCTCCAGAGTGGCAGTCAGGCTCATTTTTCCTTAGACAGGCTGAGGATCCTTCCCTAGAGAACCTAAACTTCTCCAGATACGGACATTTGGTGCCCATGAAGCACAACTGATTGAGTCCCCTACAACTCCCCCACACTCTACACCCCTCCAAGCCCCACTCATGCATATGGAGCTTCCAGTAAGTTGAACCTCCGGAAAGCCCAGAGTGGGACACCTAAGGAAGCACTGACTCTCCTCGTAATGTGCACATATCGCACTTGTGCAACTTGGAGTGTATGTGCGCTGCCTTAAATTTTGTGTCCCAGGCATTTTGCTTGCTTACTCCAAGCTCTGGCTTCCAGCCAGCTTTATAATGCCCCAATATTAAATATGCATAGACAATCAAGGATCGCCAGATATTTAAAGGAAGCTTCTAATATCCAAGAGAGACCCCACGATAAAGAAAAAAAACCCTCAGGAAATGGAGATAATGCAAGGAGAATGAAAAAACTTCAAGGGAACTATAATTTGAACATCCTTGCAGACAGAGAAAAGAAATGTTGCATTTTTTAAAGGAAAAGGAAGTGACACAATGAATAAAGGAAAATGAAGAGAATATAAACTTGATCTTGGATATTAAAAATATGATGGCAAAATAAAAATTACAGGAAAAGTTGGGCGTGCCTGGGTGGCTCAGTCAGTTAAGCATCTGACTCTTGATTTTGGCTCAGGTGATGATCTCACAGTTTGTGAGTTTGAGCCCTGCACTGGGCTCTGCATTGATGCACAGCTTGGAGCCTGCCTGTGATTCTCTTTTTCTCCATCTCTCTCTGCCCCTTTCCCGCTCATTCTCTCTCTTTCTCTGTCTCTCAAATAAATAAACTTAAAAAAAATTACCGGGAAAAGTTGGTAGATAAAATGGAAACATATCCTGAAAAGGAGAACAAAAAGAGGGAAAGAAAAAAGGGATGATAGGAAAGAAATGATAAGAAAACCAGAGTCAATCTGGAATATTCAATATCTGATTAATAAGGGTTCCAAATAAGGAAAGGAAATTATCAAAAGTATAAGAAAATGTAAATGCTCAGGGTTTATCACTGAAGAGTTCTGATTCAGGAGGTCAGTAGGGTTGAATTAATGGATTAATTTTATACCTTTCCAGCTTCTTTGGAGCACACAGTATGAAGTATAGACAAGGCAGAATTCCAGAACCGATGAACCATTATTGGAAGCTGTTTGATTTGAAATGTAGAGGTTGCTTGTGGGAAGAGGGTGTAAGGATGGGGATAACTATGCTTTAAACTTATTCTGAAAGTGGGAAACGGCTACACGTTAGTGTTCAGTGATTACAGGAAGTGGAGACAATGCAGCCGCTAAATGAGTCCCTTAAATATTGACATGACTGATGCTAAACAAGTGTGACTTGTGTAGTAGGAAGTGGGAGAGAAAGCAAAAATAGACCAAAGCAAACATTTGCTCAAGATAAATGAAGAGAAATACATCTGCTCTGTGTTCCTCTTCCCCCTGTGAGAACATGGCCATGAGCTCCTGACAAGTTGTTTTTTTTTTCCTCCTCACGTTTCTATTGTTATGTCCATGGTTGTGATTTAGCACATTCTAACGACTTTTATTTGTGCCTGTCTGTCTGACTAAATGCTGGATAAATATTTGATGTTTACATTGGCACAACCCTTCAGGGAAGACGCTTAGTGCTCTCCTTCATCAGAGACTAGAAAGATGTACTCAGTGGTAGAGTCTCCTTAAGATTACCTTTGAAATGCAGTCTCAAGTGAGGGGTTCCATTCTAAAGGTTATGGAACTAGGTATAGATTACTACAGAGCTCATGGGAGAAATAGAGGCTACCACTTAGATAATTGAAAAAGATAATTTTTCTGAAGTTTCCGATAATTGAGGCAAAAGTCAGTAAAGTCTGAAGTAGCTAGGTGATTGCTTAGTTCTCTACTGTGCCTTTTATGTGGGCAGCTGGGGAGTTTAAAAATTGCTGCAGAGAATTCTCAAAGGAATGGAGAGCACATAAAAGAAGTTTCTTTTGTCTCTTTTAATAAGTGAGGAAAATGTGCCATAACAATGAATTCACCCAAGCTATATGGAATGTTAGGTAAAAGATTTTTCTCTCGAAAGTAACATAATTTGTGATATCCCATCTCTACTGATTGAGGAAATATTTCTAGAGACATGTTAGGTAGAATTGGTGGAAACACATTGAGAAAGGTCCATTCTTATTGTTTTTGTCTATCTTCACTGTGCTAAATAGATGTATTTAGAATTAGATTGAATTTTTATTTTGTTTTATTTTTATTTTTTAATTTTTTAAATGTTTATTTTTGAGAGAGAGAGAGAGACAGAGAGTGAGTCAGGAGGGGCAGAGAGATGGAGACACAGAATTCGAAGTAGGCTCCAGGCTCTGAACTGTCAACGTAAAGCCCAACGGGGGGCTTGAACTCATGACCCGTGCCATCATGACCTGAACCGAAGTCGGACACATAACTGGCGGAGCCACCCAGGAGCCCCTAGATTGAATTTTTAAGAAAATTAAAACTATAGGCGCTCATTCAATGAAATGATAAAAATTCATATTCTCTATTTGACTTTCTACTAATTTTTATTTAGACTACACTCTCCTTTAAGATTGTGTACCTAAAAATGAACAATGTATTGGTGGTGTTGTTAATACTTCTTTGGAAATACACAGTGGTAAGCAGAAATATTCTGTAATAAATACTATCAGTAATAAATACATTCAGTAATAAATATATTGGAAATACTGTCCTAATATGAAATCATGAAACTTAAGCAAATTTTCAAGCCAGCAATTGCTGTAGTAAAGCAAAATATTACAGTTGGCCCTTGAACAACAGGGGGTTAAGGGCGTGTAGTTGACCCCATGCAGTCAGAAATCCATGTATAACTTGTGTATAAATCCCTGAAACTTAACTACTAACAGAGGCAGTTGGTCAACACGTATTTTGTATGTTGTATGTATTATATACTACCTTCTTACAATAAAGTAAGCTAGAAAATAGAAAATGTTATTAAGAAAATCTTAAGGAAGAGAAAATACATTTACAGTACTGTACTATATTTATCAAAATAAATCCACATGTAAATAGACGTGCACAGTTCAAACAGGTGTTGTTCAAGGGTTAACTGTAATTGCCTATGGCATAAAGTCAGGAACCCTCGGTCATCTGAAAACTTCTTCAGGTAGGATTATTCAGCAGCCTCCTACATAGAGCTTGCACCAGAATGTAAATCTGCAAGATACTTTCTCAAGAAGTTCTTGCTTTGAAAACAAATGCCAGCTGAACCCAAAATAGCATGCTAGTGAGATAATTGATTTGCTTTCTGGAACAAGCCCCTTTTCACAGACTCATTACAAATAGTTCGGGGAATGGCAGGGGTCCTCGGACCACACTTTGAGTAGCACTAGACTCAAGGAAGAGGTAGTAATGACGGTGAACTAGTGGGGTCACCATTAGCCAATGCAGAGTTCTGAGCCTCCATGGAACTAGAATGAGTTCGGTTGCATCCTGTGTTTATCTGCTTAACTTACGGCATCATTATCTATTACATAAATCAAAGTGCCTCCTCTAAAGAAGCTCAATATTTCCCACATAAGGTGAGAGAAATGGTTCTGAAATAGAGAATCCTGGCTTACATCCTGGCACTTTCTGGAACTCTGGTATGAAAAGAAAAAGCAGGCTTATGTTTGAATTATGGGAGCTTTGGTAATTAGGATGGACTGGGGAAGGAGTGCCATAGTGAGGTGAGTAGCATAGGCCTGAAAATTAGACCATTTTGATTTGAGTGATAAAAGGGCTGTACTTAGAGGGCTGTTGTGAACAATGGAAGTACTTAGCACAGCCTGGCACACAGTGCTCAGTAGATGGCACCTCTATTATTAGGATCAGCTTTACAAGGAAGCAGATACATATGTGAAGTCATTGGATGTTAACTGGAAGAGTATCTATTCACAATACATGAAATGCCATCTTAAAGTATAGTTTCTTCACGTCTTAAATCCTGTATAGTCTTCCAAAAGCCAATTTTAAAATGCAGATACTCTGATATCTTCTTACCTTTGGCTAGCATAAATAGAGGTCAGTCTAATTTTCTATTATGTCATTTGCAAATTTTCAAAATAATCATTTCATTCATAACTGTCAAAGAAGTATCTATATTTCTGAAAAAGACACATCTGAGCGAAGCTCATTAGGAATTAGCTTATGTCACGGTGTTTCCCATATTATGTTTCATTTTGTCATAGTGTCTTTGACATATGCTGTTTCAAAAACGAAGAAAAAAATCATACCAAATAAAGTTGGGATACACACATCCAAAGGTTCATGAAGCACATCGATGTTTTAAAGGCCTGAAACAGTTTTACACAGGAGAAACCTTTGTCTATCCTAGCGTTACCCAAACCAGTTTGATCAGAGACAACTTTTGTTAGGGAGCATCTATTCATATGCCATGGATGACGGCATAATTGAAAGACCACATGTTGCTTAAGGGATTAGTTCCCAAACTTAATAGTTAACTGAGAAATTCAGACTCTTTCGGAATAACACATAGATTAGGTACTTGGAACAAGAGGATAGGAAGAGAGGATCTTACAAGTGGAGGCACAGGAATGATTGTGAACTCTGTCCTGCATGGAAAGAACAGAGCAGAGAGACCTTCCACCTAGTTCCAGTGTATTTACATATGAGCCACTGAGCCACTGAGGCCATATGAGCCTCTATATGCTTCACCTAGTTAGACCTCAGTTTTCCCTCTATCATTTGGGGGGGTAAGGCAAGAAACTTTTTAGGGTGTCATCTAGATCAGTTCTCCTAGACTTCAGTTTAATTTTGTTTTGGAAAAAATGCATGCAGGATGTTTCTTCATTGATTGAAATACTGGTGGTATGAATTTGTTTTACCTGCTTAGAGGTTTTAATTTTCTTTCAAGGATTCTAGACTGCTCCAGAGGTCAATAAAAATGTTTGACAGAAAGCATGTCAGTAAGTTTTTGTACTTTGAAAATCGTTACTTGTTACAGCTCAAAGTCTCCATCCAGATATGACATATTAAATAAAAAATTGAGTTAATATTAAGTTTTTAAAAAAATGATGGGGGTTATTTTAGTGGCTAGATCAACTCATGATTTCATTGCCTCATCTTTTATGTCCACTCAGCTTAATGACAAATTGAATGAATCTTTAAACAATGGAAGAACTAGGAGATGCCTCATGCTCAGTGGCTAACTGGAATAATTCCATAAACCAGCAATTGTATTTCACTAATGTGTTCACTGTTGACTCAGGTTATCATTGTCTTAGGGTGGGATTAATGTATTTTCACAAAACCAGGCCTGCATGTCAGGTGGTCAACTTTTGTTATGAGATGAGCTGGAGAGGATTCAGAAGCTTTGTGGACTTAATAGCCATAAAGTGAGTTGGCTGACAAAGGTAGAGAATAAAAAGAGAGATCTAGATCTCTAAAAAGAGATTACTAGCCTCTGTATAATAGCGATGCATATCACTGGGGTTTTAGAAGTAGCAGGTGGTCATGAGTCACTGTTTTTAAACTTGCTCAATTTTCTGTTGCATAAGGAAGGTATTTTGGTAAAATACATGGTTATATTGCAAAATAATTATTCATCCATTATAGCAATTCCAATGATACTGCCTTCTTTGGACATAAAACATGTATCAATATTGCTTATAGCCAAATTGAACACTGATTACTACAGCAATTATTTTTGCACTCAACAACTTGGGTTTTCCCCTCCTTTTAATTCCTGTAGGAGAAAAATACTTTCTGTCAACTCAAAGATTTTTTTTTATTATTCTTATGACAGCATGATTATACAGAACATGAAGTGTCTTCTTTTACCAAGTAGGAAGTACTTTGAACTTGTTGGATAAATGACATGTCAGTAGTTATTTTTGATGGACTCCTCAAGAACACTAAATAGATTTGAATTAAAATTCTTTACTAATTTTCATTTAATATTCATTCTTTAGAACTGCAGTCAGCCTGGAGAAATAAAATCTTCACTCTAATAATCTTTCATCTTTCTAATTTAATTGATATATGTCTGTTATCTTCAAATCTCCAAGGGGATAACCATACCTGACCTTAGACAAAGGACACTGGGATTTGATACCTTGATGGTAGCATTTAGAGGAGGTGGTGCTTTTATTTTTAATTTTTTTTAATGTTTATTTATTTTTGACAGAGAGAGAGAGACAGAGCGTGAGCGGGGGAAGGGCAGAGAGAGAGGGAGACACAGAATCCGAAGCAGGCTCCAGGCTCCGAGCTGTCAGCACAGAGCCCGATGAGGGGCTCAAACTCACAGACTGCGAGATCATGACCTGGGCCGAAATCAGACGCTCAACCAACTGAGCCACCCAGGTGCCCCAAGAAGGTGGTGCTTATTATTCAGTGCTAACATGTGTACAGCTCACAGAGAATTCATTTCTCTATGATCTTCTAAGAAATACTGCTTAATTTAGCAAAACTGTCATTTTTCCAATTGTACCTCTTTTTTTGCTACATGTTAAATTGTATTTGGACTTTTATGACTAAATAAGACAAGGATTTCAAATAATGACTAAATAAGACAAGTGGCAAGGAGGTAAGTGATAAGCACACTTTTTTAGAAAATAAAGCACACATTTTTCATTAAACGAAAATAAAGGAGTTTAAAAAAGGAAAATCAAACTAGCTAAGATGAAGAAATAAGGTCTGAGGAAGCTCTGAGGTCTAAGACACAAAGGAAATCTCCATCTTTAAAAAAAAATGCCAAAGACTTGCTTTTATGTAAGCTTTTGAATTAAGAATAGAGTCCAAATGCAATGCAAAAACAAAAAAAAATCCGTTTGGAAATGTTTGAGGAAATACGTGGAGACATAGCCTTCAATTTTCATAGTAGTTTGGAATTTTAATACAAAACATGTATTCTTAAATGTGCAGTTTGGAGCAGGAGAATGTGCAGAGGATTAAAATTTTCTATAGCACAGCCTTGGACCACGGGGAATAGAAGACCTGTATTTTGCCATTTCTCCACCCCTGAGTTTTGTCACCATGTACAAATCGTGTCATCTGAGTGGCCTTAGCTTCCCCTCAGCTGCAAAGTGACAGGAGTGTAATGACTATTTCATTGATCTTTAAGGCCATTTTCACCCTATTATTTCAAAACTTTATGATTTCTATGGCTAGTTTTTTCTTTTAGACACCATTTTTCTGATCATAGCTCATTTGAGATCTAGTATTTTGGCACTTAACATATGGTATCCTTTCAATTGTCTGAAGAAATATAGAAAGGCTTACTGCAACTTTAGGAAGGCTCATTTTTAATATCCTCAACATTTGAGGAATTGAATATTACCAGACACAGGCTAGATCTTGCACTAAGCCTTTGTAACATTTTGCCATTTGGAAAGTTTTATCATTGAAGCCTTTTTGTGTGGGTTTCAGGAAATGGGGTTAAAATCCTTGGAGAATAGCAGAACCACAAAGGGGTAAAATAACTTCAAACCACCACCATCAATCCTGATAAACACCTTATACTTCCAGAAATTTCTCACAAACTGCTTCACAGACACAGGCCTTGATCTCATCATCATTCCAGGAAAAAACAAATGCAACGTGCATGTTTGAAATAAGTTTGCGACTTAATCACAACTCCTTAGATAGTGCTTACGTTAGGGAAGCTCAAGTGTGAAAGACAAAGAGGATTTCCTTTGATTTGGCAGGACAAATCAGTTTATAGAGTAAATCCATTGATGAGGAAGAGAAAACAAGCCTCCTTGACCCTGGCTGAACTTCCTCATGCTATTCCCCCCAGGAGTGAGGAGAATCTAGCTGACAGATTCCCAGCAACACAGCCAATGACAGTGGCAGCCATTCCAGGAGCCCAGTGGAAGTGGCTCCGGGAAGGACCACGTGCACACACCCACGTTGGCAAGGCAATGAGTGGGAAGACAATACGTGCTGCAAAGCATCAAGTGGCCTTGCTGTCCCTGTAGGCTTCTTCCTCTATTACATAATATCCTATCAAGGCTTCAACAGGAACGCAAATAGCATTTATTCAGTGGTGAACTGTAAGCCACTTGGGTACTTTCTGCACTGGCAACATGGAAGGAGGGCTAGTGAATTTTAGCTATGACCATGATACAGATGGCAGGATTACATAGCCAAATGAAAATCACAAACAATGAGTGTTTCTGCATCAAGTCTTTTGCTGTGACTTCCTCCAAAGTATCCGACTTGATTGCTCAGCTTCACCCCCTTTCTCTTCATTGGTTTATAAGATTCAAAACTCTCTTTATGTTCAGGGAGAGTCAGAAAAGACAGGAGGCAGAAAAAGGTCCTAGAAAGAAGAAAAGGAGCTAGATTATCTCTAAACTGGACAGCCGGGACAGAAGTTTACAAGAATTATTTGTTTAAAAAAGTACTCTTTATGAGTCAGACTAATTTAAATCAATTTTAAAAGCAGGACAGTCATGTTCATTAAGTTACTCAACAAATATTTATTAACTGCTCCAGTGCTTGCTACAGCCTGAAGAGGAACTTGCATCTAAGACCCCTTCTCTCTCATTTCTGAACAAGTTCAACACCTCACTGGCCTTCCCTTTGGGTTCAGCGACCACAAGGAACCCTACCCTTCAAACCTCCCCACCCCATATGCTGTTACCTCTGCACATCTTCCCAGGCTGCTGTCCTCAACTTCCCTGGCTCTTATTGTTTCACAGACTCTTTGCTTCTGACCCTGGTTTGGGTCTCATTCTTATCTCCTACCATTTCCTTAAAGTTGATGACTAGGTTAGCAACCCATGAAATACATTCTCCTTAAAACTTTGGTAATCAGGTGATGAGGCTAGGAGAAAGGGAGAGTCCAAAAGAAAGTTCAAGCCAGGTTTCTGGTGCCAGCTGGAAGGGTCTGGTGTCAGACAGTATGGGTGTGTCTGCCATACTGGAGAACATTGAAACTCAGGAATAGGTAGGCATTTCACTTGGTTGAATAAAATCTTTCTTTGTAGATAATGAACTCACTACTGTAAATACGTTCTCCTCAAAAACCTCTGAATTAGAGGGCACCTGGGTGGCTTAGTCGGTTGAACGTCTGAGTTTGGCTCAGGTCATGATCTCATGGTTCATGGGTTTGAGCCCTGTGTCGGGCTCTGTGCTGACAGCTCAGAGCCTGGAGCCTGTTTTGGATTCTGTGTATCCCTCTTGCTCTGCCCCTCCCCTATTCATGCTCTGTCTGTCTCTCTCTCAAAAATAAATAAACATTAAAAATAAATAAAAACAACCTCTGAGTTTTTCCTCTCTGCAACATTCTGCTGCTTGCACTTGTAAAGGATCTGCTCCACCGTAAACATCAAAGCACTCAGGCTGCCATGGACTGAATTGTGTTTCCACAACTCACATGTTGAAGCCCCATCTCCCAACGTGATGGTAGTTGGAGATGGGAGCTTTGGGAGATAAATGGGTTTAGATGAGGTCAGAGGATGGGGCCCTCATGATGGAATTAGTGCCCGTATGAAAAGCCAGCATAGAGAGCTTGCTTTCACTCTCTCCACCTGCACACACTGGGGAGAGGCCCTGTGAAGATACAGTAAGAAGGTGGACATTTGCCATCCAGGGAGAAAGCTCTCACCAGACATCAACCCTGCTGTACTTTGATCTTGGACTTCTGGTCTCCAGAACTGGGAGAAATAAATTCCTGTTGCTTAAGCTACCCCATCTATCGTATTTTGTTGTGGCAGCTTGAGTTGACTAAGACACTGACACAGAACTTGGCACACATTAGGCACTGAATGTATATTTACTGAATAAACGGATGAGTGCTTGGTAGTCTCCTTGACTTTTTCTACCCTTTTCTTGAGTCCTGAGCCATAGATTCAGTTGCCTTCTACTCTCACCCTATAACAACCAGCTCACCCCCAGACTCTTTCACATCCTCCAGCTTTGGAATCTCAGCTGAACCGAAGCCCTGGTTTCCACTTAACCTGGGAGAGGAATTTAGACCACTGCACTCTCAATAGCTTACCATTCATCTGGCACATAAATGGAACATTCCTGATGATTGTTTCGACTTGGTTCTGTTAGACAGCTTAGTATTCCCCATATACCAAAACTCTCTCAGGTAAATGGCATCCCCTGACCCACCAATGTATGTGGCAATCTTTCTGGACCCTCTTCCTTTTACTAACCTGTTCTTAATTCTGTCCTCTCCTTCCTACATCTTAGCTTTGTCTTCCAGGTACTATTTTAACCTGATCCCTTGATTCTAGGGCTAATTTCTGATCTCTGAGTCCTGATTTATGGCTCCCTCTTGTGGATATTGGTTTGCCCCATCTGTCTTACCTAGCCTGAATTGGCTGTGATCCATCCCATTGGGAAGGGAGGTTGGGTTCCAATAATAAGATTAAGAATATACTGTAATAGAAATATGACTGAGGATTATAAGAGATGTTAGGAATATCTAAATCTGCCTGAGGAAGTCAGGTTAGGCTCTACAGAATTGTGAATTGTGAGGGAAAGTGGGACTTTCTCAGGCAGACAAGAGGAAAAACTAGATCATAGGCACAGTGCACTTTGGTAATCAGGTGGATGAGACTAGCAGAAAGGGAGAGTCCAAAAGAGAGTTCAAACCAGGTTTCTGGAGTCAGCAACTGGGTGCTATCTCCCATACTAGAGAACATTGAAAGTGAGGAATAGGTAGGAATTTTACTTGGTTTAATAAAATTGTTCTTTACAGATAATGAAACTTACTACTATGCTTAAATATTTTAAACACATACTTGAATATTTTCAAATATTATTTATATTCAGATGCTTGGTCAAAATAATATTTTGGTTATTAGTAAAGGAGTTTCTCCAAAATCTTTTGTCAAGATATAATTTTTAGCTTTAGTATATTCTTAGAATAATAAATATATGTATGTATATTCCTCTATAACATAGACTTTTAATATATGACACTGCCTCATTACTCCAAACCAATGAGATTCATTCACTTGTTCATTCAAATAAAATGTGGTCAGTTTCTTTAGGTGCATGCCCTGTGTGATCCTATGATGGTGAACATCATGATAGTTGGCCCTACTTAGTACTGGTGTATTAGAGAATTTGCAGTAGTGATCCTGGTTTCTGTTTTGTAACATTTTGTTTGTTACAAGAGCATTGTTAATAGTTGTTTCAAAGTATATTTCATCTTGGAATTGATGGAATTAATTGTATTAAGGATATCTTTGGCTGTCAGACTGTGCCATCATTGAGCAAGATTATCACAGATTTTGAAATATTTTTTAATGTTTATTCATTTTGAGAGAGACAGAGAGCATGAGCAGGGGAGGGGCAAAGAGTGAGAAAGAGAGAATCCCAAGCCAGCTCCATGCTGTCAGCACTGATGCCTAACCGACTGGGCCACCTAGGTGCCCCAGGTTTTGAAATGTTGACACATGTCAAGCACTTAACAAAGTTAAGTACAAAGATATAGTAAAAGAGTAAAGTGAGTTAGTTAAATGTATACTCTTTGAAAGTACTCTATTGCATGTGAATTTTTCTTGGCAGATGATGTAGTTTTACTCCAAATGAGGCAAGTAATCTCTCTAGAAGAGAGGAATATCTTAAAACTAGAGTGTATTATCCATCTTACCTTATCGTGACATTGATTTTGTTATTTGTACTTAATTTGGAATTGGGAGAGGTTGGGTATCAGAGATTCGTATCACTCACTACTTACTGAAACCTGTAGGACTTAGCAAATTTCATATTATTAGTAGGATAAATAATTTGCATATGTATTTTGTCTTTTAATTATTTTAGGAAGAAAATAAACCTCAGAGGAAAAGCCAAAGTTGTTTTTATTTTCAGCTAACTTAATTTTTATTAAGGAGAGCTAGCTATCATTTCATTTTATTTTTAACTTTTATTTATTTTTTAGAGAGGGAGACAGAGAGACAGAGCACAATGGGGGAGAGGCAGAGAGAGAGGGAGACACAGAATCCGAAGCAGGCTCCAGGCTCTGAGCTATCAGCACAGAGCACGATGTGGAGCTTGAACCCACAAACTGTGATATGATGACCTAAGCCAAAATCTGATGCTTAACTGAGCCACCCAGGCGCACCATCTTTTTTTTTTTTTTTTTTGACAATTAAAAAAAAAACTACCATTAAAAAATATTTTTTAATGCTTATTTATTTTTGAGAGAGAGAGAGAGAGACAGAGTGCAAGTGAGGGAGGGACAGAGAGAGAAGGAGACACAGAATCTGAAGCAGGCTCCAGGCTCTGAGCCATCAGCACAGAGCTTGATGCGGGGCTTGAGCCCATGAACCACGAGATGATGACCTGAACTAAAGTCGGACACTTAACCGACTGAGCCACCCAGGTGCCCCTAATGGCTACCATTTTAAATGACAAGGAATTTTATTTGCTCATCAAAACAGTACATAAAGCAAATGAACAGAGATGCTAGGTGCTGCTACAGAGATACTAACTTTGTTTGTTAGCCTCAACTAGATACTGAAGGGACCAACAATGAGAAAATAACTGTGTGTGTGTGTGTGTGTGTGTGTGTGCACGCACATGTGCACGGGCACCCCTGCATCTTCCCCCAGTCTTTCATGGATACTCCAAGGAAGGAAGACAATTGTTAATAGGGAGTTTATGGTCCCCAGCACAGGATCTTTTACACATAGGAGGACTCAGTAAATACGTGTTGAGTGAATAAGATTGCATTTGCCAGATCATTTTCTATAGTACAGAAAACAAGTTTCTGTTCCCTTAAAACCAATGCCACCTTCGTTAAAATCTGATTATTATAGTCTTGGCTTTTCATTTGCAGAGATGATGCCTAGTGTCTATTTTTCTGCCAGGCATTATAGCTGGAGCTGATGAAAGAATGGTTAAAAAGACATAGACGATCCCTGCCTTCAAGTGGCTAACAGTCTCATGGGAATGATACATGAAGTGACAGTCATGAAATGCTGTGAAGATAAGGGGAGCCAAATGGCTATGAGAGCAAGAGCAGCCCTTGGCTTTCAGGCAGTAGAGTTGGGATTGGAGCCCCTGGGAAGACTTGTAGGGGGCAGGAAGCCCAATACATCTTTACTTTGGTTTCTTCCTTTTTTAAAACTTTGTATGATAGAAATTTTCAAGCATATACAAACGTAGAGGGATGATTTAACAATTATTTACAAAAGACAGTTTTGTTTCATCTGCACTCTCCTCACTACCCCCAACCCCTCAATGGACTATTTTGAATCTAATTCCAGACCTTATATTATTGTGTCTGTAAATATTTTAGTGTGTTATCTCTAAAAGATAAAGACTCTTGTTTTATTTAAAAACCATGACTATAATAGTATTATCTCACCTAAAAATCAATAATAATTTCTTAATATTTTCAAATATCCAGTCAGATTCAAATTTCAGGTGTCTTGTGATTTTTTTTAAAGATTCAAACAAAGTCCACACACTGCATTTTGTTGATATCGGAGGATGTTTTGAATGGCATGAGATCACCCAAGGGAATATGCAACCCATGTAGGTAGCAGCTTTTTGTGTGGTTTGTTCATTGCTTTGTTGTTGTTGTTGTTCACTGTTTTGGTCACTCAGTACCTAGAATGGTACTTAACACATAATAGGTGCTCAACAAATACTTGGTGGATAGGTGGATGACTGGGACATGAATGTTTTTCAAGCTGAGGGAGCAAAAGTGAGTGTGAAGGTCTGAAGACCTATGAGATCACAATGTGTGTGTGTGTGTGTGTGTGTTTTCACCAAGTGATCCTCTGACACCAGCTGGGTGTCCTACAATTCAACTCAGTTCTGCCACTATCTACCCGGAGATAGCATCAGATCCCATAGGCTAAGGACTTAGTCCCAAAGACTGCCTCATCACTTTAGACACCAGTGACAAAGTCAGGTTGTTACCTGTGCTTCTAACCAACTGGCTAAAGATCGGAGGCTCCTATAAGCCCTCTTAGGGTTTGATTAATATACTAAAGTGGCTCCCGGAACTCAGAGAAACATTCTACTTACTAGACCACCAGTTTATAATAAAAGGATACACATGAGAAACAGCCAAATGGAAGAGATGCCTCACATGGGGCAAGGTAGGTGGGAAAGCATGCAGAGCTTCTGTAATCTCTAAGCAAGCAACTCTCCCCACATCTCCAAGTGATCACCAACCCAGAAGCTTCTGACATCCATCCTTTTGGATTTTTATGGAGGCATCATTACATAGGCACGACTGATTAAATCATTGGCTGTTGGTGATTGGCTCAACCTTTAGCTCCTCTTCTCTCCTCAAAGGAGGAACTGAAAATTCCAGCCTTCTGTTCACAGGGTTGGTTCCCCTGGGAACCAGCCCCAATCCTTAGGGTAATAAAAGTCATCTCATTAACATAATATGAGACATCTTTTTCTCTCTCAACATTTAAGAAACTTTAATGGCTTTAGGAGCTTTGTGCTAGTAATGCAAGAAAGACCAAATATATATTTCTTATTATAAGGCACAGTATTACAGCAGTACCTTTTGGGATTGATCCATTTCATATGTGGCTGGAGTATAGATTTTGGTTGATGGCAGGAGATGTGACTGAACCAAGGTAGGGGCTAGATCATGCAGTGCTAAGCACAGTGATTAGGAACTTTTAGAGGACTTTCAGGAGTCAAGTTGACATGATCAGATCCTCATCTTGGAAAGGGTGACTTCCAATTATGCCTGAGGGACTAACAGATCCCTGGCAGATGGTGCCACATTCAAAAAAATATCAATCATGCAATGAAAGTTAATTAAAGAGAAACTAAATGCTTATTGCAGTGTTATCCCCATAGCTTCTCGACCTTTTGGCTAAGATCAAGTGTATTGCAATGGCCCCCAAAAAGTTCTGGAAGAGATCTCATCCTTAGCATAGTGAAAGTCTTCAGATTTTTCCCCTAAATCTCTCTCCTGCTAAAATCTGTCCCATGAACTCGGTTCACTCAGGCTGTCTTGAATCCTTCCTTTTATCTGTTCCTCATCTGTTTTGCTTTCCTGTCCTCTACTACAAATCCAGATAGGCTTCCAAGTTTTCTTGAGCCTAGCAGGCCAGCTAGAAGTCCCCTTAGCAATATGGGAGACAGTTCTATAGGGACATCTATTCTCCATCACTCTTATAGGACACAGACTTCTCTAGGTCCTGCAGTATGTGAGTGACAGTGACATTCTGACTAATGCTTTTTCCCCAAAAGAGTGAAAATCCTAATTATTACACTTGAAATCAGTCTCTTTCTTTTTCCATCAGAACACAACTCTGCCACATACTTGAAAATTCCATCATCACTGCCTTGACAATGTGAACAGTTAATTGGAATGTCACTGCTCAAGTCTCAGAATCTTGCCTGGGTGCCTCCGCATGTGGTAAGCAGCGCCCTGGGGCTCCTTTGTGAACACAGGAGGATGATGCTAGGTGGGAGGGGAGCCAGGCTGGGGAGATGTCAGGCAGAAAGCCACAAGGAGAGTCCCAAGACGCCGGTTTCTGGCAGAATTCAGATGTTAGAAATGCATAAAAATGTATCTTCTTGGGATTAAACTTGATTTCTGGGACTGGATTGTTTGGGATGAAATTTACAGAAGTTTGTGGTAAAATAGTGATTACATATCTTGGGCCAGTCACTTTATATTTGTGTATTTTATAGTCTACTAATTTGTATTATTGTATTAAAACCTTAATACTTATTTAAAAATATTATTTAAGCAGTGTGGGCTTCTTAAAAGAAATCTTTATAGACCAATTATGAGGGGTTTTTTTTCTTTTTCTTTTCTAAGCAGCTGCCACCATACTATCTTTGCTTTTATTGGATTCTTTGAAAAGCCTATTTAGAAACTACTTATTTTGAAAAACCTCTGGGAGAACTCTCATACTAAAAAATTCTTAATATCGCTATGAAAGACACCAAAAATGTGAAAATATCCCCTGATGAATGGCTACAAGGAGGGTTTCATTAGATTTAGAATTAGTGCGAACTTGAATTGCTTCAGTATGATATATTACCAAAACAATCTTTTTGCAACTCATTGAAATTTAAAGGATCATTCTCAAAGGAGTGTTAAAGGAAACAGATGGGCCAAGTACTAAATTTGGAGTTTAAAAAAACTTGTACATTTCAATAAAATAAATAAAAGCATGAGTTTCATGCTTGCCTTTCACTACCAGAAGGTCCTTTTAACACTTTAAAAGGATATCAGTGTTCAAACGATTAGCAATTGCTTCTTAAGTTTATGTTAATCCATGACACAGTTCATAAAGAAAGAATAAGATGTGAAACAGACCAGTCATAGGCCTCGTGGCATGCTTCGCAATGCTGATGGTAAAGTAGAAATTCTAAGCGAATTGATAAACTGTTAGACCACTGCTCATTTCAGCTGTCACCTGGCCTCTCCCACAGTTTCACAGATGACAAAAAGGAACTTGAACACAGTTGGCGGCAAAGTGGACACTAGAACATCACCTCTGCCCTCTCTCAAAGCAGTGTTTTTCTTTTTTATATTGTGCCTCCACACGCTTTTCTTTGTTTTGGAAACGACTACTCAAAATAGATACTGATTTGTTAGTTTTCAAAGAGTAACATCAGGAAGGGACTTGCAGGACATGTAAAGAAACTTCTATTTTATCCTAAAGGTGATGAGGAGTTATGGATGACATTGGTATTGTAGAATTTTCTCTCTTCCAAACCTCACTATTCTTTACTTAGGTAACTTATGTCATCTCTCAATCTCTACATCTCCTCATTTCGATATTATCTCATAGTATAAATTATAGAATTGCTAATAATATCATGTGGAAGTTGGTTCAGAGGTTCCTACATTTAGATTTTAGACATACTTGTAGCATATGTGTATACTTATGGCTTTGAAGTCCTTTCTTCCACTAAAAAGGAAATAAATTTCAGAATGGTATATGGCTTCTGGCAAGAATACCATTTCAACCGTGTTTTTTCTGCAAGGATCTTTTTTTCTGGGTCTGGTATGAATTATGATTCCTAACACTGGATTTATTTTTATATAAAGCTCAATTTATCTTAGAAACTACCATTAACAGCAGTGAAAGCTAAGGCCAAATATTGGTACACTCTATTTTCCCAACTTTCAGAACAATTCTGTATAAGCCATTGAATACTCTAATGTTGTTACTGAAGGCAACAAGATGATGAATTGTGGTCTAACAGATACTGGACTTTGGACTTTTTTAAAAAAAGATATTATTTTTAAATAATCTCTACACCCAAGATGGGGCTCAAACTCATGACCCTGAGATCAAGAGTTATGTGTTCCTCCAACTGAGCCAGCCAGGTGCCCCGATACTGGATTTTCTTGGGGTAACCAAAAGATTTGACACAGACCTTGTAAGTTAACAATAGATTATATCAACCTCCTTCCTTTTTTTTTTTTTTAAATTCTGAATTGTGTTCAAGTCAGCAAGCCCAAAGGAAAGTCAATCTGATTAATTAATCCTCAACCACTCATTTTCATTGATCAAATAATAAAAGTCTGAAACTCCTAGAACTACCTATAATAAAACAAGCACAGTGCTGAGAATTTTATATATACTGTTCAACAACATAGAAATATATACACTCTATTCAATGTATAGCATGAAGGGAGGCTTCTATGGCAAGTATCAAACACATGCATTCAGCATCATAGGGGAGTCAAAGCTGAAGGATTCTCAACCTGGGGTATTGTTGGCTCAATTCTTTGCTGTGTGGGAGGGCTACTAAAGGCAAGGTGTGTAGCATCTTTGGCCCTTGAACACCAAGTGCCTGTAGCACCCACCAGTCAACAATGTGCCCTCCCCACCTACATTTTCAAATGCCTACTAGAAGGATGTTCCATCTATGTGGAGATGAGATGATAACCATCCTCCCTTTACTCCAACCTCTCTCTAAAAATAATTTCAGAGGAAAATCTCAACCTTTTTGAGGCAAAATTCCTGACCAATCTACTTGATTGACCTAATAAATAAAGCTGTTTAGGCCACTGCATGGGTGTGAAAAGCTGAGGTTCCTTCCCGCTAACTTGGGACACAGTAGAGCATCCATATAGGGCTGTAATGCAGCTGCCATAGAATAGTAGTTCCTAAACCCCAGTGTACTGGGAATCACTTGGAGTGTTTTTGACAAGGTAGATTTTGATTTAGTAGGTTTGAGCCAGGGTTCAGGACCTGCATTTTGCAGAACCACTCCAGATAAATGTGATTTGTGTTGCTACCTATGCAACCTTTCAATATACATTCCCTTAGAAGATTTAAACTCCAGGAAAATTCTTTCAGACCAATTGGTAACAGAACTTCCTTTAATAACAGTGTGCAGGATATGGAAAAGGTTCTAGTATAAGTTGAGAGCAATATTAGAGGAAGAGAAAAGCAGTGGTCTTGTCTTAGGAATGTCTTTGCTCAGAGGGTCAGGGCTTGGACCTATTTGAAAGAAGAGGAAATAAATAGCCTGGCCCTTAGGAATGGCCACAGTTTATGAGATTTCTGTACCTTCCCCAGAGAGGAGCCATGTAGAAAAATATGGGAATGACTTCAGCACAAAAATGGATGGGAATGGAGAAGTGGTGGCTTCCTGAGCTGCGATGGATAGGAAGTCCATGTTCACAGACACATCTCTCTGCCTTTACTGGGATCACTTCCAAAAATGAAGGGTATGGTTAAGAAAATGTGGGCTGGAATTTATCGAATTTATCCTCATTCTTGGTTGATACTCTGTGCAGGTAGGGTATTGTGTAAAACCAATTTGAAATGGTAGCCCACTTTCTGTAATGACCTGCCATAGCTCCTCATTTATAGGGTTGGCCCCAGCAAACTCGAGGAAGGAGGTGAAGTTTCTCTTTAGTGTCCTATCCCCTCTTTGTCCACTCTGCTTCAACACTCTTTCCTCTTCTGTCATCTCCTAAAGCCTACTAAGGAAGCCCTTCAGCCCTATTTTTCCAAAAGCTCATTCTCAACTAATTTGTATCTACTCCTTACTGGGGGCTTAACCAGAACACAAATTAAATTTTTCCTCTTGGAGGCCTTTATTGCAAGGAGTCCCTGAAAAATTATAAGCCTTTGCCACACTGAAGATGAAATGCAAATGGTGAGTTCAAGCACCTAGGTGAAGAGTTTGGGGAAGTCTACATTCAAGAACTCTGAAACAAAACAAAATGTCACTCATAAAGCTGGTCATGTAAAAGTATGAGTTAGAACTTCATCTAAGACATGTCACAGTATCAGAGGGGACTTAGAATGATCATGTGGTCCGTCTGTAGGCTTTCAGCCCATCTCTACTTGGACTTCGTGGAGAAATGGCATTCTTTTTTCCCCTTTGAACAAATTTCCACTAAAGACAGTTGCAGTGAATAACTAAACTATTTTATTACCACAAAGCCCAATCTGCCATCTTTTCTTTCTTACTTGGACTGTAACAGTAGTGCCCCAAACTGCACTGACTCTTGCCACTACTCCTCCTTTTCCACTGAGTCCCCCTCCTCAGCCCCATCACTGCACACTTGGTAACCTGTTTGGCACACTGAAGTCCAAGTGACATTCTACAAATGCTAATTAGATTTTGGTAATTCCTGGGGCACCTGGGTGGCTCAGTCGGTTAAGCATCCAACTCTTGATTTCGGCTTAGGCCATGACCTCATGGTCCATGAGTTTGAGCCCTGCATCAGGTCCTGTGCTGACAATGGGATTCTCTCTCTCTCTCTCTCTCTCTCTCTCTCTCTCTCTCTCCTTTCTGCCTTTCCCCTGCTCTCTCTCTCTCTCTCAAAATAAACAAATACACTTAAAAAAAAGATTATGCCAATTCCTCGATTAAAACTATTTTGTGGCTTCCCACTCTTCGTAGGATGAAGAACTACTTGCCTGGCCAGAAAGCCCTTCACGATTCTCCTCCTTACTCTCACCTCCAGCCTCCCCAGTCTCCTTTCATACCTCCAGATGTGCCATCATGCTCCTGTTACTTTGTGACTTTGCACAGACTGTGATAGCTCCTGCAGGCTTTCTTCTGTGCTGCCCCAAACCCATCATCACCATATTGTTTAGACCCTATTTTTGGTCCATTGCACCAGTCATATCACTGCTTCTCTTTTTTATGTATTTGTGTGCTTATTTGATTAATGTTTGTTTTCCCAACTAGTCTACAACTTCTGTGAGGTGAGGACTTGGGTGTCTTTTACTCATAAGTATATTCCAAGTGTCATAGAGAGAGGCCAGACCATAGTAAGTTCGCTATGAATATATGCCTAAAAAATGCATGAACCGTTCCTTTTATTTAACTTTGGTTTGAGCTCATTTTTAGTCATTGAAAGCAGGGAACTTCCGGCCACTTCCCTATAGCTCTTCCTTTGCTTTTGGATGTGATACCCTATCACCTTGATGGAAGGGCACAGATGCCTCATTAACATGGAAACTGGGCAGTATAAATTAATTTTAATGTCACTAGATTAGTTTATTAACATATGTTGTTAATTTTCTTCAATTTTTAAACTTTCCCCTTGTGCTCAGACTCTGATTTGGTAACTGGAGAGGGTTAACTTCATTACATAGGAGTTTACATCCCCTAGAATTTTTCCATATTAGAAAAAAAATTTTTTCTTTCTTTCTTTCTCTTTTTTCTTTCTTTCTTTCTTTCTTTCTTTCTTTCTTTCTTTCTTTCTTTCTTTCTTTCTTTCTTTCTTTCTTTCTTTCTTTCTTTCTCTTCCCTCTCCTCCTTCCCTCCCCTTTCCTTCTTCCTTCTTCCCTCCCTCCCTTCTTCCCTCTTCCCCTTCTTCTCTTCTCTTCTCTTCTCTTCTCTTCTCTTCTCTTCTCTTTTCTTTCTATATTAACAGCAAAGTAGAGAAATATAGCAAAAATATAGTAAGAGATAGAAAAAGAAGGAATTGTTAGAATGAGCTATTTGAGGGGCACCTGGGTGGCTCAGTCAGTTAAGTGTCTTACTTTGGCTCAGATCAAGATTTCACGGCTTTTGAGCTTGAGCCCCACATCTAGCTCAAAACCTGAAGCCTGCTTCAGATTCTGTCTCCCTCTCTCTCTGCCCCTTCCCCACTGGCTCTCTCTCTCTCTCTTTCTAAAAAACAAATAAATGTTACAAAAAAATTTTTTTTAAAAGAATGAGCTGTAAGATGGCAATAAAGAAATGGGAATTAATGATAGTTTACAAAAAAAGAACCAGGGACCTTATGAGAAATTTTTATTAAAAATTTTTTTAATGTTTATTTTTGAGACAGAGAGAGACAGAGCATGAGTGGGGGAGAGGCAGAGAGAGAGGGAGACACAGAATCAGAAGCAGGCTCCAGGCTCCAAGCCGGCAGCACAGAGCCCAAGGCGGGGCTCGAACCCATCAACTGCCAGATCATGACCTGAGCTGAAGTTGGACGCTCAACAGACTGAGCCACCCAGGCACCCCATGAGAGAGGTTTTTATTTCAAAGGAACAAGATTGTTCTTTAAACTGTACTGGTTTCTTTTTATTGAATCTGAATCCAATATCTGAATCCAGGATCCAAGTGCATCCTGACCAAAGTTTCTCCTGTGTCTGGATCTCAGGGATTATTGCCTACATATGAATGCATTTGCTTGTTTGTTTATTAATAGTGCCTGTGATTTTTATTGTTTTTAATTTTTTTAATGTTTATTTATTTTTGAGAGAGAAAGAAAGAGACAGAGTGTGAGTGGGGGAGGGGAAGAGAGCGAAGGAGACACAGAATCTGAAACAGGCTCCAGGCTCTGAACAGTCAGTACAGAGCCCAACGTGGGGCCCGAACTCACAAACCATGAGATCATGACCTGAGCCAAAGTCAGATGCTTAACTGACTGAGCCACCCAGGCGCCTCAGTAGTGCCTGTGATTTTTAAAATAAAAATTACCACTTACAGGATACCATGTGCCAGACACCTGACATACAGTATCTCATTTGGTTCTCAGAGACAGGTTATGATTATTTCCCTCCCATTTTACCAATAAGGAAAGTATGGTTCAGAGTTAAGCAATTTTCCAGGACTCACAACTTTGAACAGATCCGGATTCAAATCCCAAGTATGGCTAATTCTAAGCCCTGTGCTCCTGTCGCACTTCCTCTTTAAAATGAACTCCTCCCCCAAAATAAATAAAATGAAACCCTAATATTTGATAGGGTTTAAAAATTTCCCCATTTTCACAGATAAAATCACTTAAAGCAGTGGTTTTCTAAGTGTGATGCTCAGATCAACAGAATCAGCATCACCTGGTAACTTGTTAGTAATGCAAATTCTCTGACTATACCCCAGACTTAGTGAATCAGAAATCGTGGTCTGGGTGGGATGGACCCAGTAATTTGTGTTTTAACCAGACCTCCATGCCATTTGCGCACATCCTATTGACTTTCCAGATGCCACTCCTGGAGAATGTTTCTCCCTCTTTTTCAGGATCCCAGAAAAGCAACCAATGCATGGTGACCTGAAAACCTTCTGGGGGCTTTGCTTTGCTTGGTTTGAAATGGTGACACATAAGCTTACACTGGTTAAGTAAACAGGCAAGATTGAACAACATTTAACCTGGATGTTGTGGTGGATTGCAAAAGGTCACTGTATTTTTTAGTTAACATTTGTAGTGTCTCCACGTCTGCTTTCTTCCAGAACAGGAAGCGGAAGTTCTAAACTACCGCCAGCTCTTGGTATTTCCGGCCTTGCTGAGACCAGAAAGCAGCGGAAGAGACAAATCTTTCTTGTGAGAGTTCCCATTTGATTTTCAAATCAAGGTGCACAGGATCAAAGGTCTCTTGAGTACAGATCAGCATCCCAAACTTTGATGCTTATCTAAATAAACAGCTCGGAACTCTGCTCTACTAGTTGTAACACAGGCAGGTGACTGAGATAAAGAGGTAAATCAGCTGCTAAGGAATGAGGGGAAATTCCCACCTAATAGCCAAAAGCAACAATATTTGAGCATGTGATTGCCTCTTTTTTTAATTTTCTAACGAATGGTGATCAACACCTTTAATTAATTGAAGATGGAGGGTCTTAGACCTCGAGTAAATTGGAGGAAAAATCGTTTCCACAAATGGATTCTTTCATTATGATAAAAAATTGCTGAAGATCTTTAGGGAGTTACCCTGCCAAGAATTTTGGCTGCAGTTGAACTAGTTAATATACTTTTGTTATATGATCTCTAAAATAACTTAAAGCATATGGACATAGAAGAAACAGAAAAGATCATACCATGTTTTCTGTGTATTATTTAGCTTAGATTTTCTCTTGCAATGATATGTGATTTTTTTCTACAGGGAAAAATAATTATTCACACTACAAGAAATCAACAGAAATTTAGATTATTTTTAAAATAGTGAAACTTCTAGATGGAAACCTTGGAAGATAATTTGTGAATAAAAAAAGTGCATTTGGTGTGTCATTGGGCAAACTGATAAAACACATTCATCTTAAAAGGAGGTGAGGAATTTCCACTGTCCCCAGAGCTTCCCTTGGTAAGTTAGTCCTACCACTGTGAACAAACGAAATGAAACTAGAGGAGTATTTTAGTTATACTCATGGTTTAGCATCTTCAGAAACACTAGTCTGATACTTCTGTCTGTTGAGTTTTTAAGGGAATTAGTTTTCAATACCAGCCTTAAAATATCTGGACTAAAACAATCACATTAGCCCTTGTTAAATGTATTCATAATCAAGTAACAAAACAATAGTGTTCTCCCTACTTTATACCTAAAGCTTGAAATTTCTAATCAGTGTTTCCACTTTGTTGTGTGACATTGCATTGCTTAGAGCTTCCTGAAATACTTGCATGCCATATGCATTTCTAATCTGTATAAAAGAACACTGATACATAAGCGATGTCTTTTCCTTTAGCTTAAAATAATAAGTCCGTTTCTGCACAATCTGAGAACACAGACAACTTGAATCTCGAATAAGAAGCTCTGGATTCTAAGTTGAGTCCTGCTGTGAAATTAATCTTTGCTTTAGATCTCCACCTTGTGGTTAAACGTTTAAAATGTAAATTCCTTTGGATTTTATGCTCCTGGTTTATAGATTCTTTTAAGAAGGAAGTCAGGATGGACATTGTCTGAAAATACCTTAGTTGACATGATGTGTGAAAATAACTGAGGCTTAGAATTGGGTACTTAAAAATTTATAATTCAGATTTAGCTTATTTCAGGATGATTTTTCCCACTGAGGCACTTGTTTGCCACTTTTTGTTCAGCTACCTTAAGAAGTTAGTTTTGGGTTTCTTAAGGATTGAAGAGGCTTTCAGGGGCCATCTTTTAAATTAGTTCTGGAATAGAAGGAGCCAATAAGGGGAACCGCATTAGTAGTATCTTCCCACACCTTCAGTAGCCTCCAATGAGTGGATTAGATTAGAGATTACAACCTCAGAACGTTGGGGAGAAACATAAGAAGTACTCTAACGTGTGGTTTAACTTGGTCCAAGAAAGCAGACAGGTGACAACTTGAACATCCTGTGATTTCATTTTCTAAGTTTCCTCATCACAGCATAGAAAAACTGTAAGGCATCCGCTGGGTGTATGGCAGCTCTCTATGCAGCTTGTAGACCACATCGGTCCAGCACAAAGTCCCACCAGGGGGAAGCCTGATGTACTCTGACTAGAGCTCTTTGGGTTTACATAAGGTTTGGTTTACAGAATTGGGCTAACAAAGTACAATTTTTATTATACTGACTTGTTTACATGTTATGCTTGACTCCTATCCTTTTGTTTCACACTCCAAAGCAAATGGTGACTCTACCTCAAAATCACACCCAGGATCTGACAACTCCCCTTCACGTGCATTGTTCATAGGATTCAGACTGAACCTGTTAGGATGTAAGTCAGATTCCCACTGCTCCTCTGGATAAAAACCTTCCATGACTCCCCTTTCATGCAGATTATTGAAGTGCCTTCCTGAGAACTCTCAACTTATAGAGCATGTAAACATGGAGTGATTGGGGTGCCTGAGTGGCTCAGTGCATTAAGCATCTGATTCTTGATTTCAGCTCAGGTCATGATCTCATGGTTTGTGGGATCAAGCTCCGTGTCAGGCTCTGCACTGACAGTGTGGAGCCTGCTTGGGATTCTTTCTCTCCCTCTTTCTCTCTCTCTGCCCCTCCCCTGCTTATGCACTCTCTCTCTCTCTCTCAAAATAAATAAACTTAAAGAAAACATGCAATAATTCCATTTTTTTCTTATTTCTGATTTCCAAACTTCCCTATTGAACTGCCCTTAAAAACATCTCGGGCCACATTTTGGTGCACCTGGGTGGTTCAGTCAGTTAAGCCTCTGACTCTTGATTTCAGCTCAGGTCATGATCTCATGGTTTGTGGGATCAAGCTCCATGTCAGGCTCTGCACTGAGAGTCTGGAGCCTGCTTGGGATTCTCTCTCTCCCTCTCTCTCCCTGCCCTTCCGCTGCTTGCTCGCATGCATGCATATGTGTTCTTTCTCTCTCTCAAATATAAGTAAATAAAACTTTATAAAAAAATCTTGGCCACATTTCCTATTATTTGTGTGCATTTGATTATCGGGACACTCTTATCTGAATATTTAAGACAGTTCATTCTAAAACTTCAAAAGCTTTTCTCCTTTTTCTCTGACACTGTCTACCTGGTGACCTGAAAATTGAGTGTCTGTGGACTTTCTTATCACATTCTTTCTTTTTTTTTTTCCTTTTGTAACCTGATTCTCACCTCTCCTTGGTCTCCAGCCTCCCACAGGTTCTCTAAGTGCTCACTGCAGATATGTCAGTGGGATGGGAGAGGAAGCTCTTCTCCCCTGACTGGTGACAGAGTCATGGTTTACGGCACTGTTTCTCAGACTCTTATGCACATGTGAATCTCCTACTGGGCTTGATAAAAAGCAGATTGTGATTCAGGAGGTTGAGGGTGCGGCCTGAGACTCTGCATTGCTAATAACTCCCAGGTGATGCTGACACTGCCTGTCAGAAGGTCACAGCTGAGTAGCAAGTGATAGAGGAGTCCTCTGCTCATTCTTTAGCCTATTTCTGTCTGATGCTGGCGGCCTCTGTTGATATGGTGGTCTCTGCGTAGGGATTATTGGTAGCTTGTAAGGGTCATAATTTAGCTTCATTTTGGGTCCTTTGTTGCTGCCAGGAGTAAAAGTTTGAAACATTTCTCCAGGTTGGGCTGCCTGGGCAGCTCCCGGGGCTCCTGTCCCTTGGCTAATCTCTGTGTGACCCTCGTGTGGAGCCAAGTTATAAGAGGGATGATAGTACATATCCTCTAAGGACCATGGAGAACTGGGATTGGGAAGGGGTTGCCCCCATCCTTCTACACACATTACAGAACAGTCTCATCAAACCTTGCAGATGTGGAGGCACCTGGGTGGCTCAGTCGGTTGAGCGACCGACTTCGGTTCAGGTCATGATCTCATGGTTTGTGAGTTCGAGCCCCGCGTCGGGCTCTGTGCTGACAGCTCAGAGCCTGGAGCCTGCTTCGGATTCTGTGTCTCCCTCTCTCTCTGCCCCTCTGCCACTCATGCTCTGTCTCTCTCTGTCTCAGAAATAAATAAACATTAAAAAAAAATTAAAACCTTGCAGATGTGGAATCTCCTATCAAGGGAACAGATGTTAGGCAACACTTTATTCTTCCCCAGATTAAGGAAGAGACTATAAAGGCAAATATGCCACAGGCCTCTTCTCTGGTAATGGCCTGTCTCACCAAGCTTGTCCTCTGTATTGGGATGAATGTAGGCCTGTGGGCTCTGCAGCCCAGTGTGGATATATCCAGGAAATAATGCCTGCTCTCCTATAGGGATTTTCTTATAGCTTTCCTTTTGGAAGGAAAACCTCCCTGACCTCCTTCCCAAGAAGGTGGGGGACTGTCCCCCTTCTCACTAGACCCTCAAACCATGAATGATGACCTCTTCTGTCATCTTCTTATAGAATCTGGTAGTGCCTCCATCCTGCGGACTTTGCCTCCATTTTTGGATCTTCCTTTTCTCCTTGTTTCTCCCTGGCTTCAGCATAGACTCAAAATTTAAAACTTTGATGGAGGGTGGAAGTCTCTTCCTAAGCATGGAGCCAGGGATGGGTAGGGAATGATGGTCCATCTTCCTTGGTCCGTGCCCCAAAGACAAAACAACAGCTCTCTCATATACTGGTCTTTTCCTCCTCTTTCTCCATATCTGAGAGTTGAGCTCTGCCCTTCTTTCACTAACTCACTCTCCACTGACATAGTGCCAACACCTGCCTTGGCTCAAACTCAAATATCTCTATCACCACTTCCACCACATATCCATCACTTCTGCATCACCTCCTGCCCGACTCTCCATCTGCAGTCTTACCCTCAAGATTTTGCACAGGTTACGGCCAGTTACATTCTGCCCTGAAACCTTTAATAGCTTCTCCCCTTACCCAAATCTAAAACAAAGCCTAGACTTTAAACCTATTCCTAAAGCTCTGCACATCCTTGTCCTACCCTGCCCTCTCTCCCTTCAGGGCTTTCATGCCATTCTATCAGGAGAAAGTGCTACACTTGAGAAAGTTGAAGACATGGGATTTAAAAATGATGACCACAGGGGCACCCGGGTGGCTCAGTCGGTTAAGTGTCTGACTTTGGCTCAGGTCATGATCTCACTGCTCATGAGTTCGAGCCCCGCGTTGGGCTCTGTGCTGAAAGCTGAGCCTGGAACCTGCTTCACATACTGTGTCTCCCTCTCTCTCTACCCCTCTTCTGCTCACACTCTCTTTCCTTCAGAAGTAAATAAACGTTAAAAATTTTTTTTTGTAAATGATGACAACAGCCTTGTCTGAGGTTTGGTGGTAGCATGGCTGACCTCAAATGCTGGTACTTCTGGGAACTTGCAATGTGCAAAGTGCCTTTTACTCTCAGCTCTGGACTTAAGACTTAAGCAGTTTTGTGGGATGGGAGAAGCAGCTCTGCCAGGATATGGAATGTGAGCCCACATTCCATATCCTGGCACACTTGAATGAGTGAACTGAAACAACCCAGTTGTCTGCCTTTTCATTTCCTCCTCCTTTCCCAGGAGTGAGCCAGTAGAGATGGTTTGTGGTAGATAAGAAGGTAGGGTGGATATGAAAATGAGAGGCTCCAGAGCATTATGTAATCTGTTAATGACACTGCAAAGAGCACAGACTCTAGGTAAAAATACTCACAGCCCTGTTATTTCAAAGCTCTGTAACTCTGGGCAAGTTCATGAACTTCCTTGGCCTTTTTTCCTTATCTGATAAATGGGACAAGTGGTGTTTATCTTTCATGGTTGTTAAACCACATATGTAAATATTAAATTAAATGCTCATGTACTAATTATGGAAGTATCCCAAGTGTGCATTGATAGAAGGATGGATAAAGAAGATGTGGTACACATATATACAGTGGAATATTACTCAGCCATAAAAAGGAATGAAATCTCTCCATTTGCAATGACATGGATGGAGCTAGAGGGTATTATGCTAAGTGAAATGGGTAAGTCAGAAAAAGACAAATACTATATGATTTCACACATATGTGGAATTTAAGAAACAAAACAAATGAACAAAGACAAAGACAAACCAAAAAATAGATCCTTAACTATGGAGAAAAAACTGACGGTTACCAGAGAGTAAGTGGTGGGGAGTGGAATGGGTGAAATAGGTGAAGGTGATTAAGAGTACACGTACCACGATAAGCACTGAGTAATGTATAGAATTGTTGAATCTCTATATTGTACACCTGAAACTAACATAACGCTGCGTGTTAATCATACTGGAATTAACTTTTAAAAAATGTTCATGTACTTAATACTGTCAGACCCATAGTGAGTACTCCATGAAAGGTAGACATTTAATAAAGTATAGTAGTATTATTCTTACTGCCATTTTTATGACTTTGAAGGTTATGTTTTACCCTTAAAATCTAAGTGTCCATTAGACAGAATGCATTGAAGAGAGATCCCCTCTCCAAACAAAACAAAACAAAACAAAACAGTGATAAGTTCTATAATAGCTAGAGTTAAGCATTAGAGTGATAAATTAGAGAGGGTATGCTGTTGTATGGAAATAACCATATAGTAGCTAAAGCTGAAATGTTACTAATGTTAAGCTTAGACTTATTTACCACTTTGGATGATAATCACAACAAACTTATAAATAAACGTGTAAAATTAGCAATAAAATAAAATGAATTTCATGTCTTTTTTCTAGATCTTGGGTATGATGCTTAACTTTTAAAAATTGGAACAAAAGTTGACTTCTGAGAGTCCATATGACCCATAGTTTTCAGCACCAATAAGCATTTGAATTAATACTAATACTGCCATTATAAAAACATTTTAGAGGCTATTTCAGATGAAGAGACTTTACAATTTGCTCAGGAAATGTTTTTAACAACTATAAAAAGTTCCATCTTGATTTTCTCTAATTGGCATCCTTTCTTATTGTTAATGCAAATATTTTAACTTTTATAAAATATAATAAAAAGCCTCAAACAGGTGTGTAGTGTTTTCCATTTAGAGGGTAATAAAGGATTGCAAATATTAGACTGTTAATCTTCATATGCTCATGAGAGAATTATTGTGAAATCCGAAACTTAATTTCAGTTCTAGGCAGGATATCTTGAAGTTACAAGTGAATTGCACTGGGTCAAAATGAGCATACACAGCCTTGAAGTAGGTTAAAAAAAACTATTGAGGCTCCTGGGTGGTTCAGTCAGTTGAGCATCCAACTCTTGATTTGGGCTCAGGTCATGATCTCACAGTTCGTGGGTTTGAGCCCTGCACTGGGCTCCTTGCTGTCAGCAGATTGGGATTATCTCTGTCCCCTCTCTTTGCCTCTCCCTCTCTCCCTCTCTCTCACTCTCTCAAAATAAATAAATAAACTTAAAAAAATATATTATGCAAAATTTTTCCTTGAACTCCTACGTCTTACCAAAGCATGGCTATAACAATAAAAACAACTGCTACTTATTGAGTAAAACGACATACTAGTTACTATATCAGGCATTTCAAATATACTTATCCATTTTACCTTCAAAATATATGCCATAAAGTAGCATCTCTGTCCCCATTTTATAGATAAGGACACTAAGGCTTTATAAGTTTCAGTAACTTGCCCAAAGTCACACAGCTTGTGAGTATCAACCTAAGATTCACACTACTGTTTGCAGTCTCAGGAAATGGAAAATATGGGCTTGATCTAGCTATGCCTGCAACTAGCTAAATATCTGTAAGTTAGGCAGATAATGATAATTAGTGCTGGAAGACAGATCTGGTCTGAGTCCTCACCTTATACAGGGAAAGTGATAAACTCAAGGCCAGACAACTAATTTTTGGTAAAGCTTTTGATTGGAACACTGAAGACTTGCTTCATTTGGTGCTCTTTTCCACTGTTTCCTTAGACAAAACAAGTCAGCAGCATGAGTAGGTCCATCACAGGACATGGCCTTTTCTTAAGTCAAGTGAGCCAAAACTATGGATGTTCCCTGGCAATTACTTTCCCCCAGGACTTTAGGAATGTCTTATGTAATGTGTCCTCCTGAAAGTGGTCTGTAAGTCACGGAATGGAGTTGGATGGAATATTAGAATTCTACCGGATTCACTCATTCATTCTTGGGTAAGGAAATTCTATCCAATTCTATCCAAATAGTTTTCTCTAAGGTCACACACCACTTGGCAGTAACAAGGCCTTGCCCATTCTACCACATTGCTTAAACGTTTGTATTGAGAGAGTGGGGGGAGAAAAGGAAGAAAAAGGATGGTTTATAGTTCCAGGGAATTTTTTCTTCTAAAGATATTATTATGAATTATTTTTCACAGTGGAAAATCCTTCTCTGAAGGGAATAATCCACCCCATTTGTATCTTTTTTGTTTTCCCTATTTTGAACCTAATGGATTCATCCTATACCTCAATATTTGTTCATGGAGACATGGATCATTATCCTGTAAATAATCCATGAAATTTTACATTCAAATCTTAATTGTCCAAACCTTTCTTTCTTCAAAAACTTGAGTATGTAAACCTGTGATAATAATAATTCACATGAATTAAGCAGAAATTTGCCAAATGGTTTCTGAGTCAATGAGCATTACATATTAACAAGGTGCAAATGAGGTTAAACCAACAAGTCCACTTCTCCAGAGTCCAGCTTTGTTTACGCTTCCCTGTTGGCAAGAAAAGTGGAACAAAGCTGTGTTTCATATGTGTGAAGTAGCCAGACATTGTGAGTATGTGGTAACATGAGCCTTATCTCTCAGACCATTAGAGATTGGAATAAGCAAAGAAAAGGAAGCTGATAGAAATTGTTACAGTGATTTTGAATTCATTGTGAATACAGTTGTATAAGAGATCTTAGAACTTCTGCCAACTTATCTTGAGCCCACAAGTGGCAGCTGTAATTGATCATGCCAGTGGCCTGAACACATGAACGCCCAGCTATAAGAAAACACAGGAAAACTCTGATTTAACAGAAGTAGAAAGTGATAATTCACATTGCCAAATAATTTTTCATTTTGTAAAAGATTATGATAATTGATTCCTAATAAGCTTTCTCAGGGTGGCTAATATATAATTTTTAGAAAATTAAAATTGTGCCTCACATGCAAGTATAAAATGAACACCTTTTGAAGATTTCATTCACTCATTTTTTAGCGAGGGAATTGGGAAGATGTTAAGACTGGGTCAAAGACGGGCGCCTGGGTGGCTCAGTCGATTGAAGGTCCAACTCTTGATTTCAGTCCAGGTCATTATCTCACAGTTTTAAAAGTATGAGTCCTGCCTGGGCTGTGCACTGACAGTACAGAGCCTTCTTGAGATTCTCCCCTTTTCTGTGCCCCTCCCTCGCTCGCACTTTCTGTCTCTCTCAAAACAAACAAACAAACAAACAAACAAACCTAAAAGAAAAAAGAAAAGACTGGTCAAAGAGCAATTGAAGACTTAAGATACTTATAGGCAATTTAATAAATACATGTTAGGGAAAGCATTACTGAACTAGATACAAAAAACTGGCTAATATCCTACAGGGAAATAACCATCACCTTTGGGATTATCAGTTTTGCAAAACACATTATTTGCATCTTTACTGGACAAAAGCCTATGCATTTTATGATAACATCACAGGTCTGGGACCTGTAATCAGCAGTAAACAGTAAATTAAACAATGACATCTCCTACATAATCCTCGGATGAGCTTTCAACTGTATGATACTGACAGAACTTGCCATCTACATTTTTTTTTCCTTTTTCCAGTTTTGGATACTTTTCGTTAAGAAGGCATTTAATTTTTAAAAATTAATTGTATGATATTTTTAGTAATCTAGACATAAACATGTATATAATGATATGGGGAACTGAAATTATTAGATAAAATAAGAATGTGTACAGAAGAATGGAAAGTATTTAGAGGAACCCTTTGAGATGAGACAACGTGGACTGAAGACCCCCTTGGATTTACTACTACTATTTATCAAATGCTCGCTGTGTGTCAGTCATAACTTTAGATGTTTTATAAGTACTGTACCTAATACTCCTATAATGACCCTGAAAATAACTCGTATGGTAAGACAACTGATGATAAGAGAGCTGGACAACTTATCTGAGGTCATATGGCTAACTGGGTAGAAGAGCCCTGGTCTAAACCATCCATTTTTGTGTTCCAAGCTTCTGCTTTATAGAGGTTACTCTGTACTCTGCCACTTGTCAGCATTTCATTATGGGGGTAAAGATCTTAGCATTTTCCACATTTAATTTTAAGCACAAATATTGACTCTCAATACTTGTCTTGGTATGATACCTGGAGCTGATATTTAATGGAGATTTACTGATGGCCACTGGGCAAGTGCCTTGTTCTTGCTTATTTAATCAACACAACAACTCCATGAGGGAGATTAAAAAGCACCTGTAGGGGGCATCTGGGTGGCTCAGTCGGTTGAGCATCCAACTTTGGCTCAGGTCATGATCTCATGGTTTATGAGTTTAAGCCTTGCATCGGGCTCACTACTTACTATCAGTGAAAAGCCTGCTTCTGATTCTCTTTCTCCCCCTCTGTCTTTGGCCCTCCCCTGCTTGCTATCTTGCTGTCTCTCTCTCTCAAAAATAAATAAACATTAAAGAAAAAAAAGAGCTTAGGGTCTCCTGGGTGGCTTAGTCGGTAAAGCATCTGACTTCAGCTCAGGTTATGATCTCACAGTTCAGGGGTTAGAGCCCCAGGTAGGGCTCTGTGCTGACAGCTCGGAGCCTGGAGCTTGCTTCAGATTCCATGTCTCCCACTCTCTCTGCCCCTCCCCCACTTGTGCGCGCGTGTGCGCTCTCTCTCAAAAATAAACATTTAAAAAAAGATTTAAAAAAAAGAGCTCAGTCTTTTGAGCTAACTTACTAAACAAAAAAAGCACCCTTAGTTTACAGACAAAACACTATGATAACGAAATCACTATTTGTTCTAATTTAGGAATCTCCAAATGTCTGGTGGCATAGTGTATCTGCAAAATAGAGTGTCTTCCCCTTTCAGAGTTTATAATCCATGAGAAACTATGTAAATGTAAGAACATATTGACATTTATAAAACTACGCAAATATTGAACAGAAACTTAGATTAAACAGAGATGTGAATCATGTACCATTAATAGCTTTCCTAAAGCACTGTGAACATATCATTGAGATAAATGTATCATGGGCAACTTCTAATTTTTTGAAAATCATTTTCTTGCTTTATTATTATGATAGTGCAGAGATTAGTTCAATAATTGGGACTTTCTGACTCCTGGCCCTCAATTCAGGAAATGGTGTTATATATCCTAAAGTCCTTCCTTCCTTCTTTCTCCTTCTCCTTCTCCTTCTCCTCCTCCTTCTCCTCCTCCTCCTCCTCCTCCTCCTTAATCCCTTAGGCAAGAAATTTCTTGGCAGGACAAAATACTTGAGAAACACAAATTTTTCAAATTCATATTTTGTTTTCTACTTTTTCTGTAGCTAATTATCCCCAATAGTTACCACAGAGTTAATCTATTACTGTCCCCTTCCTGCATCTTGCCAGAAGAGAATGTTGGAACTCATGGATACAGATACATAGACACCTATGTTATCATGGGAAGCTGAGCACATCTGACTGAAGATTTGTGGGGTTTAAATGAATGCATGCATCAGTCACCTTGTCTGGCCTTTCTAACCCATTAACTGCAATCTACCTATCTATTCTACGTGTCTATTGGTGTGAGAATCTTACTGGATCAGTGCATTGGAGAATCACAGAATCAGGAAGGACCTTTAGGGATCATCATGTCCAAATTCTCTTTCAGTGAAGTTATCTCTTTTACAGCATCCCTGCCTTACAACTGTATAATCATAGGGAATTGTCTATGCCTCCTTAGATGCTTAATAACTAAGTGTGTTATTTTCTTGGGCTGCCATGACAAATTATCACAAACTGGGTGGCTTAAAACAACAGAAATTTCTTCTCCCATAGTTCTGGAGACTAGAATACTGAAATGAAGGTGTTGGCAAAGCCACACTTCCTGTGAAGTCTCTAGAGGAGGATCCCTCCTTGTTAACTTCAGTTTTTGGTCACTCCAGATATTCTTTAATTTGTGCAGCCTAACTCCAATCTCTGCTTCTGTTGGGGTCTCTCTTCTCATGGCTGTCTTCCCCTCTTATAAGGATACCAGTTATATTGGATTAAAGGCCAAACCTAAGGCCTCATCTTAATTTGGTTATATCTGCAAAGAGTCTGTTTCCAGATAGGGTCACACTATAGGTACCAGGGGTTAGGACTTTAGCGTATCTTTTTTTTTTTTTTTTTTTTGAGGGGAGTGGGGTCATGATTCAATCCATAACACAGTATAACTGAAAGAGGTAAATGATTTGCCTGGGTATGTCTCCTTACTCATGCTTCTGTTCTTGGCTTTTTGGCTAAGAATCCTTCACATCTATTCAGTCCTGAAGCCTAGCCCATCATTCTTTCATTGTGACCCTCTCCACACACCTGCCTGACCTGGTATTGTAGGGAGATCCCAAACCCAGTCTTAACTCAACCATTCCAAGAAGCTTGTTCTATTGTTGGGTAGGTTAAATTGCTAAAAGTTCTTTTTTATCTTTGGTACAAAATCTGAGTTAGTGTAGCTTCCAGCCTTTGGTTTTAATTTTTTTCCTGCAGTAACACACGAAACCAATACATCTATTCTTACAAATAATGCCATATTTTTATCACTGCAATTTATAAAGAGATTTCATATTGCCAAATGAAATCTCAGTAGAAATTCTTGTAGATTAACAAAATGAATTGTCTATGGTCATATGACCTTTGAGCTGCAAAACTTGGATTCCTCGAAAGTCATCTGGCTCTAGGGCTGGCTCTTTATATTATGCCTTAATTGTAATTGTCTTCCTTACCACACTTTTAAAAATATTTGACCAAACATTTACATATCTTGCTTTCTAGTAGTGTCCTTCTTACTTTTATTCCCAAGATAAACTTTTGTATAAATACTCCAGGAGGTATATATGAGAATGTTCCTGGCAGCACTATTCACGCTAGCAAAAACCTAGGAAAACCTAACATCCCATTGACAGGAGAGTGGACACTAGAGTATATTTATTCAATGGAATATTATTTAGCAGTCAAAATTATTGAACAATTGCAATAAGGATGGATAATATGAATGTAATATTAAATGAAAAAATAAGTTCTAAAAGCATACATTAAATATGATACCCTTTTATAAAGTAAAAAATAAAATTAAAACTATACTTTTAAGCTTACTTGAAGATGAGATCTAATTATAAAGGATGAAATGAAAGAATAGATAAACACAACATACAAGATGGTGGTTTAAGTTGAGTGCAACAGGGAAATGCCTGGTGATGACCACATACTGGTACCCAGTTACTACTTCTGTGTAACAAACCACCCAAAACTTAGTGTCATAAAACAACCATTTAATGATGTTCACAGAGTCTATGCATCAGAGATTGGGACAAGAAATGATGTGGATATTTTGGGTTTGCTCTGTGATGTCTGAGCCTCAATTGAGAAGACTGGAAAAATGGGCTGAGATTTTGGCAGTTGGGAACTGAAATAATCTGGGGATGTCTAGCTGTTGATGTTGGCTAATGGCTGGAACACCTAAATGTAGCCTCTCCACATGGATTCTCAGTGTGGGCTAATGTGCACTTCTTCACAGCATGATGGCTGCATCCCAAGAGCAAGCATCCTAAGGGAGAAAAGCAGACGTGTGTTATCACCTTTATGATCTAGTGTAGCTGCATAGTCCCTTTGGCCAAACATTATTGGTCAAGGCAGTTACATTGGTCTAGTTTCAAGGGGAGGATACCACTTTCACTGGCAGAATTTCAATACCATACTGTAAGAATGGGAGCTATCTTTGTGGCCGCCTGCCAGAGCCACCTTGTGGCCACTGACAGAAGTGGAAGTAAATTGTTGCCAAGTTCTTATTTTCTTTTAGGCTGGTGTGTTCATGGGATTTTGCTACATCATTAAAAACAGACAAGCAAATAATCAAACATAAAAATAAGCAATTAAGAACATTTGTGGATCAATAAGAGAATGTGTCTTAAACCAAGTATTATGATCACTATATTTTTGTGCCTTTAAGTCAAATAAATACATAAAAACAAACCTGATGGTTAATATTCATCTCCCTCATCTTGAATGCCCCAGATTTCTCACCATCTTGGTCATGCTCTTCTCAATCGTCTCCATTCAGTCAGCATTTCTGTTAAAGTGTCACATCAGAGGGCAAAGATGGATTCTATCTACAGCAAAATACAGTGGACTGTTTGCTCTTATGATCTGTATAGAATATTTCTATTAATACTATAATTTACATTAACTTTTTTAGGAGCCATCTCACATCATTGGCTCATACTGACCTGAAGTCATTGAAACCTTTGCATTGAAACCTTGCATTTTTTTCATGTCGTGCCATACTGTACCATACCCTACCATACCATATTTTCACATCATTGAATCCAGATTCTCTCATCTTGAATTTTAAATTATTTTCATGAATGTGAAGACATTTACATTTCTCTTTGTTAAAGTTTAAATATAGTGCTGCCAATCTGTTTGTTATACTTTTGAAATAAAGTAGAAACCCCATTGTATCATCTAGTGTCCTCATCAATTTTGTAACATTTACAAATTTGATGAGTATGCTGATTGTGTTTTGATCCAAGTTGATCAGAGCAGAGCAGAGAGTACAATCGTGATGGGTTTAGCATGACATGATTTGTTTTCAGTGAATCCAGGCTCTCTTTCTTTTTAAAGGGTAAATAACTCATTGACATATTTCTCATTTCAAGAAAAGATAGATGTTATATTTGCCAGTCTATGGTTTTCAGAATCTGTTTGAATGGATTTCTTCATTCATTTGTTTACTCATTCATTCATGTTACAGACACTATACTATGTACTGGCAATAAAAAAAGTAAGATGTAGCCTTTGGTTTAAAGACCTCATATTTTGTTTCTCCTGCTCCCCACTCCTTTGAAAATCAGGGCTTCACATATCGTTTGGTCTTCTGGCATAACTCCATCGTTTCCCTTAAAGTACTTAAAATGGGTTCAGATTTATGAATGTTATATTGAGAAGACAAGGATAGGGTAAGAGGGCAGGAAATTGCTACCTTACTGAGGCAAGTCTTTGTGGAGGAGATGGAATTTCAGGAAGTCTTAAAACATTTGATGAATGTTGTTTAAATCTTGACTGAATTTTGTTAGATTTGACATAATACAGAAATATCGTAGAACTTTGAACTAATTATTAAATTTTCCTGAACCACATAGTAAGTGTAAACATTTTTACCATTGTTGGGATAAATCATAGATCTTGAGGACTGGCATGCATCTCACACTAAAACCAGTTTTCTTTTAAAAAGAATGAACCTTATTAAATTTCCCACTTAAAGTTTTATTTTGATATTCTGTATGTGCACATAATACTAGGCTAAAAAAGCTTCTGGGAACAATGCCTCAGGCATTGAAGAAACAAAGTTTATACATTTTATTGTAGAACCCACTTTTTTCTTCAAGGCAGTAACTTTTTACTGCCTGGTTGTGCTCCATTCTTGTGCTAATAAACCTATAGGGATAAGAAATTGAGATTTTTACTAGAAGTGAGCCAAGTATAACTCTTTCCCCAAACTTAGGTGTTAGCATTGTCATTTCACTACTAACATGGAATTCATTTTACCATTCAATTATTCTTTCAACCCTAAATTTGCCTATCGTGCAAGGTGTGTACATGTGTACATTTTGCTGCCATTTTCTTGCTTATCTGGCCCTTTCCCATTATCTGTCTAACAGTTTCTTCTTTCAGAGAGGACCAGGGAAGAAAAAAAGGTGGTCATGGTTCCCTTTCCTTATTTTTGTTGTTTCTCTTCTCAAAGGTAGTATTGGCCAAATTGAAGGTAGTAAGAAGCATTAGGTTTGTGACAAAGTGGTTTTTCTTAGGGCTTCTTAAAAGCAGTTAGTCATTGAGGGATTCTTAAAGAGAAAGGAAATGGGGTAGGATAAAGAAAGTGGAAATGGTGAAGCTCTAGAAATTGTTGCCACAAATCCGAGAACGTTTCTTCAATTACTATGCTATTGAATAAAGTCCTGGACTAACTTCTCTACCTCTGAAGAGAGTCTGCTCTTCATGTTATTTTTTTTCTGTTGTTGTGGGGAAAGAGGGTGAGGGGACGTGGGGAGCAGAGGCAAGGCCAGGAGGAATGTTGGAGAAGGAAAGGATAAAATGGAGGTAGGGATAGGAAGAGGTGGAGGTAGGATGCTGTGTATATCTGTGGGAATTAAAATGAGATTTCTCATTAAATTCCAAACTTGAAGGCAATTTGGGGGAATATATTGATGAATCTGGCCAATACCATGCCACATTTTGGTGTTGAGTATTATAAGGCAACTTTAGAACTTCTGAAATTCTTTACTATGATCGAGAAGGAAGATGGACAATGACTTTGAAATGGCTAGTTTATTTGGTCAGTGGAAAGATGAGCAGAGAAAAGTAGGTCATACTGGCAAATTATGATCCATTGATTAATACATTATCATTTACTAAAATTAAATATGTATTTTCTTTTTGGACATAGCATGAGCTTAAAAACTTGAAAGACGACATTTGCCTTTTAGAAAGCCTCTTCTAGAAGTTGATACATACATTGACTGTTAATATACTAACTAAGGTAAAATTATGGTGGTGAAGTTTCTTTTTTATAACTTATTCTTTTCAAGAGATTCCTCATCTGTTGCCTTTTAGCATATGCATTATTTGTGGTTAACTTTCCTATCCCATGTTTTTATCCTTACTTTATTTAGTCTCTAACTTACCCTCAGAAGCCTCCCATTGTTGACTGAGGTTTTTAAGACAAGAAACAATTATTTTGTTTCCAAAGAAAATTAATATAAAGGGGTCTCCTATCTTACCAATCTACTTTAGCCCTTTTCCAGATAATGAATCATTTGAGAATCTGTTCAAAGTACCAGCCTTCCCCTCTTAAAAAAAAATATGTATATATATATATATATATATACACACACACACACACACACACACACATACATACATACACTCAATTTTGCATACAATTCCCGGGCGATAAAATTTCCTTAAAGGTACAGCGATCCCAGCTTAATACACTTTATTTGGGATGCGGGGCAGCAAGGGTAAGAGTGAATTATATTGTTTGGGACTAGACATGGAGATAGGTCTGGTACAGGAACAGCAGCAGACAGGTGTTGTACATCTTTGCACAGAATATCTCTTGATAGTGTGGGAGCTTCTTTAATTAAAATATCATGAGAACAGCTGGCCACCAGCTAGCACTGGCAACACAACAAGAATGTCAATAAATGCATCACAGAAGAAAACTTACAGGCACAGCTGTTTCTAATGGAGACTTTGAGTCTGTAGCCCTACAGACAAGAACTTCAACTTTTCCATTCTGCTCACACTTGCTGTAGCATCTTTAATGTTGAAAATAAACTGAGAACTTCCCCAGAATTGTTAAAAATACCACCGAGGGCATTCAGGCTTTGTAAGACGCTGGAAAAGTAGTTACTTCCAGACAACTCTTCACATGTCTCATTGTGAGTCACTGAGAAAACAAAAAAATGAGCCCCAGGACTCATGACTTGGTTGTCTCCTTTAACTAGTAGACCGCAATCCCATTGGCAACATGAGAGGGCTTGGTTCCAGGATGCAATGCCCAAAGTGGAGGGCAGGGAGCACTGGTGAGCATGTAATGGTAGCTCCTGAGGCGAACGCACAATACAATGCATCCAGATGGGTCAGGAATGAGCTCTGGACAAGTCAGAACACGGGACTTCTGGTTTTATTTCCCACATTTGGCAGTCCCCTTTCTCTCCTCTCAATCTCCTTCGCTTTAAAATGGGACTAATGTCAGAGTGAAGGAAGAGAGTACAGATTAAAGCATTTTGAAACCTGCAAATCCTTAATCTCATGGAAGGCGTTATAATTTCTCCACTTTCACATAAGTGGAAAATGCTGGTAAGTAACATAAATCCCGCTAGTACCTTTTCTACCATTGGTAGCCTACTTTAAAGTCAGAAGAAGCTCTAAAGCAGGCAAAATATGGGAGCTTATATACAGCAGTCCCTCCATATCCTTGGTTTTGAAACTGCTTTCTGCAGTTTCAGTTACGAATAGTCACCTGTGGTTTGGAATCAGGTAATCTTCCTTCTGAGGAATCCTTAGGTCAATAGCAGCCTTGTGCTAGGTGACAATGCCTGCTGTCATTTCTCTCACTTCATCTTATCACGTAGACATTTTATCATTGTACATCTTCAAAAGAAGGGTGAGTACAGTACGGTAACAGATTTTGAGAGAGAGACCACATTCACATAACTTTTATTGCAATAAATTATTATGCTTGTTCTGTTTTGTTATTACTTATTATTGTTAATCTCTTACTGTGCCTCATTTATAAATTCAACTTTATCATAGGTAGCTAGGTATAGGAAAAAACATAGTATATATTGGGCTTGATACTGTCGATGATTTTAGGCATTCACTGGGGGTCTTGGAGCACATTCCAAGGAGGGACCACTGTATACATATTCGTATTCCTGGTGGGAAAACAAAGGTTTGGAAATTTAAATGAATAGTGTAATTACAACACATTTCCTTGATTTTCTTCTCAAAATGGATGTTCTACATATGTAGAACATAATTTGTTCTACAGTCCTGATTAAAAAGATGGAGCAACTGGGTGGCTCGGTAGGTTAAGCTTCTGACTTCAGCTCAGGTCATGGTCTTGCAGTTCATGGGTTTTGAGTCTGGGACAGGCTGTGTGCCGACATCTTGGAGCCTGTAGTCTGCTTTGGATTTCGTATCTCCCTCGCTCTCTGTCCCTCCTCTGCTCTTGCTCTGTCTCTCACTCTAGCAAAAAAAAAAAAAAAAAAAAAAAAAGTAAGCATTAAAAAAGAAAAAAAAAAGTTAGCAATTTACCTAAACGGAAAAGGAAAAAAGGAAGAGAATGAAATTTTTCAAAGCTCTTTATGTGCCAGACACTTCATATATTTTATCTCACATAATCCCTTACAACAACACAGGAAGAAAGTAGAGTGTTTCTTATTTTACAGATGAGAAAACTGCAGCTTGGTGACATCAGGTGGCTTTCTTACCACTCAGCTGGGTATCAAATCTAGGATTTAAGTCCAAGTCTGTCCAACTCCAAAGCATATGTTCTCCTACATACCGTACATTCCACCTTGAGCATTTTATTGTGAAATAAGGATTTATTTCATTAAACATAGTAAAGGAAATAGGCCAATTCATTTACCCATTCAACAAGCCTTTCTTAAATATGTATTATATATACAACACTGAGCTAAGTGCTAGAGATACAAAGATGCAATAAGAGAGCACTTGTTCACAACAAAACCTTCTTTTTTAAAGATGTTTATTTATTTTTGCAAGAGACAGAAAGAGAGAGAGAGAGAGAGCACAAGCAGGGGAGGGGCAGAGAGAGAGGGAGACACAGAATCTGAAGAAGGCTCCAGGCCCCGAAGTGTTAGCCCAGAGCCCAAAGTGGAACTTGTACTCGTGAGCCAAAGTCAGATGCTTAACCAACTGAGCTACCCAGGCACCCAACAAAATCTTCTTGAATTCATATACATTTATCAAAAAAGAGAAACTCATTTAAAAAAATGGAAGCAAATCCCAAGAAGATTCAAATCTAACAAAGAGCTTTATTTTATTAAGCCTCTCAGTATATTAACATAGGATCATCTAAAACTAAGAGTGTCTACAAAGATCTTAAGATCCCCATCTCCAAACCTCATGCCACATCTGAAGTTTTAACTGGAACAAGTTCATACACCTCAATGGTCAAAAGAGAGGCATAGTTGTCTATTCTGTGAGTTACTCAAATTTCAGAGCTACCTAGTTAGCAGAAGCCAAGAGAGTCTTGGATGATTAGATTCAGGGTCAATAAAGTAAGATTAAGATGTCCCTGAATTTTGAACCACTAGGCTGTGAGACAATGTCTTATCATGTCGGTAGAGTTATAGTTTAAAAAGTATTTATTTTGGTGTTGATAGTGATTACCATCACTGCCTAGCCACTTTGGACTTTGTTTCAGAAGGAATTCCAAATATTACTTATAAGAAGCAAGCCCCAATCTCTTAATGACAAAATGTATCCCAGAGACTGTGAATAGGGTAAAATGGCAAAACAAATACAATGCTTTTTACTTGAGGGATCTGCCAGCAGAGGGCAATATTAGTTCTCACACTTTTCCTAATACCTCTTCTGATCCTAAACTATTAAGAATAAAATACCTATTTAGTAGAAATCTCGGGTTGTAATTTGTTGTTGTTGTTGTTCCACGCAAATAAGACTAGTCACATAGTAGAAGCAAAGATAAGACATAATGTTGATTATTAAAACTCCAACATCTCTGATAAGAATTAATGAAAACTCTAGAACACTCACAAAAGCTCTACATTTTTGTTGCTTATAATGTGAATGGGAGGTTACCATCTCTTCATGGTATTTTCCTAGTGTCTAACATAGAGAAGGTTCTCCGCGACTGTCCATTGAATGACTTACAAGTAATAAATGCTGATCAAATATACACACACAGGTTGGGGCGGAAGCTGAGGGTAGGGATGAAAACTTCTCATGCTTCCCTCCCATTTAGAATGCAATCATTTTTTGCACATGGTTTCTCTGAATGCTTCTGTTACCACCTTGGAAACTAGTTTCTGGCCTTTCTGCAAGTTTTAGGGCAGCCTTAAATCGATGAGCTTAGTCTTCATAGCTTTGCATTAGTGGAAGACAAACGCTATTCCTGAATTTTCCATAGGAGAGTTCTGAGGCTTACTTAAGTTGGTAAAGATACTGGATTTGTGAAAAGTAAGATTAGGAAAATTAAAGTATTATTGATTAATTGCTGGTTGGGTGAAATGAGCCACTTGAGAGAACTAAAGTCACAAACACCGAGACTATGATTTTCTTTAGGCTGTACTCAGTTGAAAGATATAACACAAATTGTGACTCAGTGTGCATGTGTTACACACTGGATATCTCCGAATTTTATTTTGTCAATGTTGGTGTGTAGTTATTTCATCACTGATTATTTGGTGCTTACGTAGGATGATAGCAGCAATGTTAGGAGTTTGAATTAGTTGGCACAATGCCATTTTTTTCAACATCTGTTAAATATGGTTCTAATTTTATACTGTTTCAGCATATAGCTAAATATTTAGCATTAAAAAATACCCTTTGGGGATGATTGAATGAGTTTTCATGTTTCCAATAATTCATTGTGCATTTGTGTTTAGAAAAAACCAACTTTAAGGCATAAACTACAAGTCCAGTGGGAAGAAACCTTTTTCTGTGCACTCTTGATGTTTAGCTTTTTGGCCAGCCTATAAGTCACAGCAAAAGAAATTTACAGAGATGCTTTCAATGCAGTACAGAAAATCCTCTACTGAGGGACTTGGGATTAGCCGCAGTGTGAGTGGAAGAATTTGGCTAAGATTTTGTCCATCAAATCTCAGCAAAGTTTGCCCACCAGGGTCATTTACAGGCTAATGCAGCTCAAGTTCTGTAAGAAAATAACACACCTGATCTGTCATCAATAAGGTGTTCTGTTTAAGCAGTTTTTCCAGGGAAGGTTTAGGTTTATGCTCTCTTGGCACACTCTCGTACCACATTGACTAGTGGCTACAAGTTCACAAGCTGGTATTGGGCTGGAGTTGGTCACCAACACCATAGTCAAACTAAGTGGTGCACATGCTAATTACTCTGGTTTCATTAGCATGCTGTTCTGATGGAGGTAGTAGTTACAATTTATTATAGAATTTTTCTTTTTTCAATAATCATGGATCTCTTCCATCCCCAGTGTTTCAGTAGTAACACCGTACTTTCTAAGCTTTGCTTAAGCAGCAATGCCTCATTTGCCATATGGCAGTGAGCGACAGTAGCGTTATTGCTTTAGGGTACATTTTCAATGTTTATTTATGCTATATAATGCCTTTAGTCTGATTTCCAATAGGCCCAATAGAATTTCTTTCAGATGTTCAGTCTTTTAAGTTTAAGACATGACTCTGCTGGTAAAATACACTCACGAATTACCATGAATTATTTAATTCATTTTATTTTGTGAATGGCAAATGACTAATAAAAATTAGTTGGATTTCTTGATCCTATCATAGTCATGCCTCATTAAAAATGGTTTGGGGGCTACTTTTGCTATTTGTTTTATAAATAGCCTTTTTATTTTACAATGGCTTTAGATTTATGGAAAAATTGCACAGATAGTACAGAAAGTTCCCTTATGCTCTTTAGCCATTTTCCCCTAGTATTAACATCTTTCATTGTTCTGATAGATTTGTTACACCTAGTGAACCAATATTAACTAAATATTAACTGAATTCCACCACACTTGGTTCATGTTTGCTCAGCTTTTGCCGAATACTCCTTTCCTGTTCCAGAATCCCATCCAGGATAGCATATCGCACATTAGGATTCTCTAGACCATGACAAGAAGTCTTGAGGCTATTCTTGGAAGGAAGACGACAGATGCTTTTCTCATCACATCATATCCAGAGTATGTGCTATCAACTAACTTCTCATTGTTGATGTTAACCTTGATCACGTGGTGGAGTTAGCACTGGCCGGGTTTCTCCCCTGTAAAGTTATTACCCCCCTTTCTTTACTGTATTCTTGAGGGGTAGTCACTATGTGCAGCCCACGTTTGAGGGGTAGGTATTTATCTTCCATCTTTTTGACATGGGGTTATGTACCTATATTATTTAGAACTCTTCTGCATAGAAGAGTCATTTACTTGTTTATTTGTTCAGTATTTGTATCCTAATGGGCTCTGCGATATTTATTTCACACTGTGGATTATAATCAATGTTTGGTTTTTTTTTTAACGTTTATTCATTTTTGAGAGACAGAGACACAGCATGAGTGCGGAAGGGGCAGAGACAGGGAGACACAGAATCCGAAACAGGCTCCAGGCTCTGAGCTGTCAGCACAGAGCCTGACTCGAGGCTCGAACTCACAAACTGTGAGATCCTGACCTGAGCCGAAATCAGACCCTCAACCGACTAAGCCACCCAGGCGCCCCTTGATGTTTTGTTATTTTGTTGCTCATAAATTGTTCCAGATTTGACCACTGGGAGTTCTTTCAGTTGGCTTCTACTGGATCTCACAAACTGTGGGATCATGACCTGAGCTGTGATCAAGGGTCGGATGCTTAACCAACTAAGCCACCCAGGTGCCCCAACATTGGCTTCCTTTTTACTTACATTAAAAAAAACCCCATAAAACTGGATTTTTAACTGAGTGTAGGCTGAAAATAAATAGGAAACAAAGAAAGAAAATTGGTTTTCATGATATATTCCCTTATATCCTTAGAGGAACCTGGAATTAGTTATTTTATTTTGATTAATGTTTTTTTGAATAAGACTAAGATATTTAAATTAAAAAGTGAAGGCAAAAAGTTGAATCCAGTTTATTGTTATTGAAATCAACACTTTTCCTCTTTCTTTAATTGGTGTAAAAAAAAAAATATGTGGAAGGTTGTGACCAGCTGTAGTTCTTCTGAAAACGGAAAAAGAAGAGAGTCTTAAATTATATTAGAAGAAATATAAGGGGGAAATATTCTGATAAAGAGAGTTGGTCAATGTTGGAATGTAAGATAAGAAGTTAGAATTCTTCCTCTGTTTTTAAAAATTAGGACAGATTCCCAGCTGTCTGGAATAGTAGGTGTTTTCTGATTTTCAAAGCTCTTTCCCCTCCCTGAATTCGGACACTCTTTACATCTGTAATCAAAGCCTTAGCCTAGGAAAGCCCGTACTTTGAAGATATGGGAGGAAGGTGTATAAAAAGAGAAGAAAGATTTCACCCTTAAAAAAAAAAATCAGACTTAGAATAAAGGTGAAAATAGAAAATGGGTTATATCTACCACCCGAACTACACTTTCATACTTTTCATATTTTTCACTATCAAGTAAATCCATATTGGAACATCAATCTTCCCCTTCTTCATAGCCCCTGATGGTTAATAGGGACTGGTCACAGGCACTAATGGATGTTTCCTTTTAATCAACAGGTGAGTGACTAGATAAGTCACAGCTTTATGCCATTCCCTTTTTGGAAAACGTTTTTTAAAGCTACTTACTGCTAAATTGTCCTTACTTCTACAACTTTTTAATTATCTCTCTGGAGGTAAGTAAAGATAATTTTTGCATAAATAAGATGGTTTAAAATAAGATGGTTTAGGGGCACCTGGGTGTCTCAGTCGGTTAAGCGGCTGACTTCGGCTCAGGTCATGATCTCGCGGTCCGTGAGTTCGAGCCCGATGTCGGGCTCCGTGCTGACAGCTCAGAGCCTGGAGCCTGTTTCAGATTCTGTGTCTCCCTCTCTCTGACCCTCCCCCATTCATGCTCTGTCTCTCTCTGTCTCAAAGATAAATAAACGTTAAAAAAATTAAAAAAAAAAAAAAAGATGGTTTAGGGGTGCCTGGGTGGCTCAGTCATTTAAGCGTCTGACTTTGGCTCAGGTCATGATCTCACGGTTTGTGAGTTTGAGCTCCACATTAGGCTCTTTGCTGTCAGCACAGAGCCTGCTTTGGATCCTCTGTCCCCCTTTCTCTTGGCCCCTTCCCCACTGGTGCGTTTGCATGTGTGTGTGTGTGTGTGTGTGTGCGTGCGTGCGTGCACGCACTTTTTCAAAAATAAACATGTAAAAGATAAAATAAGATTCTAACCAATTATTTTAGCCTTATAAATATGATTAATTTTCCCTGCAGAATATTTTCATAAGAATGTCATATTCAGGCTAGTAATAAAATTATTTTGCATGGTGGCAATGGAGTGTATTGAAAAGAGGGCTCAAAGACCTAGGGTTTACTCCTGGCTGTACCATATACTACTGATGTGATCTGGGGCAAGTTACTTGATGTTCTGAGTTATTTTGCTTGTCTCTTAAATAGTTAAGTAATATTATCTTACAAGGTTATTGTGACTATTCATGCATATGAGTTCATATATTCAGGTATATGTTAAAGTACTCATTAGATGGCTGTTACTATTATTATCATTATTATTAATCATTATACATTCAGCAGTCCATTATGTATTATTGAATTCCTACAGTATGTTGGGCACTATGGGCTTATAAAAGTGAATCAACAGCCCTTATTCTCAAGGAATTCATAGCATTGTGGGGAAAATATAAAATTAGTTTGAACTGATAAATAATGAGGGAGAGAGCTCAGAAATAGGCTTACATGCAGGGAAAACTCATTCAAGGCCGAAGAATGCTTCATGGACAATTCACAAAGCAAAATAAGTCAAGACTATAGTATCATTTCTTTTTTCCTGGAAAGGCCTATATGGTGTGGGTATTATTATATTAATGACAAGACTCTGAAGTACACTATAAAGCAGTGATATATTTCAAAGTCTCATTATTCGAATTTTCACTTTTATTGTAAAATAATAGGGACAGTGTGGATAGGAGACAAAGGGAGGAGAATAAAAGTGAAGAGGTCAAGAAGATGTGAGGATCATGACAGATGATCTAACTTCTTTGTGTGAACTTCATCTTCAATCTCCTCTTCCGTGAAACAGGGATCATTCTATTAGCAACCTCATGGTTTTTAGAGTAAGAATTAAAGGTAATTAAATGTGTTCGTACATGGACAGCACTTAACAGTGCCTCGGACGTGGTAAGTACTCAATGATCACTAGCTAGTTCATCTGGTGACGTGCAAGAGTAATGGTTTCAGTCTGAAGCCGACTGCCAGCACTACTGCAAAAGTTTATGAGATCTTGGACAAGTCATTCTCTGGGCCTCAGTTTCTCTCTGTAAAATGAAGGCCCTAGGGTGGAAAAATGATGTCTAAAATCCTTTCTAGCTTTTGAATTGGGATGAGGTGGCAGAAGAGACTGGATGTATGGATATGCCAAGGCCCTGACTTTGTGGGGACAGAAGCTACCTGTAAGAGAGGATGGACATGTGGGAGGACATCTGGAGAGGGGTCATTAAGGATACATTTTAATTTCTTCAACATTTTTTTTCAGGAAGTGAGGAAAAGGGATTCTTGGTTCAGGCTCTTTCAATTAAGTGTTCACTTAGACTTTTAACGATCTTTCTCAAGCAGCATGAGGACAGCTTGTAGGTCTCTTGGTCTTTATTTTGGGAAAGGGTGGATAGCTGAGGTCCTTATAGAGAAGATCACAACTGAAACACAAACCAGAATCACAAGTCCTAGAGAACTAGGACACTGGCTGAGCCAAAAGGGAGGCTCCCTTTGGACAAGCTACCAGACACATGTTGCCTGTGTCTTCTCCCCCTCTGGGAGCCAGTTTTCTTTTCCTTAGACAGCTTACTCCCCATTCCATTACAGACTATGGGAATTTTGACTGTGTAAGGAGTCAGAGACTAGGCCCCTGGTGCTTTTCCTCCTTCTGGGGCTGTCCCCCTTGCTGACCACAGGCTTTGTGGCTTTATTACAAAAAGTAAAAGCAGAGCATTACATTCCCCAAAGCAAGCCATGACATAGTTATTCTGTGCTTTCTTCTCTTGACATTAGTACCAAAAGAGAATAAGCATGTAAACATCTGTTTTATATAAGCTAATTCTAGACTTTTAACTTGATTAGTATAAGAGAATATTTGATGTGATTAATTTTCCAGTTACAACACAATGGCTTTCCATTCTTTTATTGCCTTCTTAAGGGAGACAAGAGAAGAAAAAATAACCTAACTTTAATTTTTTTTTTTTTTTAGTTTCATAGCAGTACCAAATATAACCATTAGAGTTGGTACAAAAGTATTCTGCTTTTAATTCAGTTGTAGTAACAAGTTACCTATCCTGTATAAATGTGCTAAAATAAACATAAAATAATCCTGAGCCTCATTACATACAGAACCAGATATTCTGGGAAAGATCATTCATTGAGGACAACATCACACCATCTAGTGATTTGCAGGAGACAGTTTATTAGAAAGCGGTGTATGTACCCACTGCTTTATGGCAATCTTCTGCAGCACTCATTCTTTTAAGCCAATGTTTTTCTGAGCTACGCTTTATTAGGCCTAGTGTGACAAATGCTTCCAACTAGGTGATCACTTGAAATACTTAGCCAGCAAGCAGGATCTTATCCTGTCTAGGGCAGGAAGAAGAATTTCAAGAGAGAAAACTGAATCAGAGAGAGGATTTTAAAACTTTTTTCTTTTTTTATGTTTATTTATTTTTGAGAAAGAGACAGAGAGAGGGTGAGTGGGGGAGGGGAAGAGAGAGAGGGAGACACAGAATCCAAAGCAGGCTCCAGGCTCTGAGCTGTCAGCACATACCTTGATGCAGGGCTCAAACTCATGAACCTTGACATCACGACCTGAGCTGAAGTCTGGTGCTTAACTGACTGAGCCACCCAGGTGCCCCCAGAGAGAAGATTTTAGTATTGACTTCGCTATAAATGAGCCACATTACTTTTTAAAAAAATGTCACCTTTTCTTGGGCGCCTGGGTGGCTCAGTAGGTTAAGTGTCCAACTGTGGCTCAGGTCGTGATCTCATGGTTCGTGGGTTCGAGCCACGTTGGGCTCTGTGCTGACATTTCAGAGCCTGGAGCCTGTTTTGGATTCTGTGTCTCCCTCTCTGTCTCTCTCTCTCTGCCCCTCCCTGGCTCTCAAAAATAAATAAACACTAAAAAAAAAAGATGTCACCTTTTTGTATTTCCCCCTTCCTCCAAGGTTAACAGTGATGAGAACCGGTGATGTAAAGAGATTTTTGATCGTTAGCATGACACTGGAGATGTTCTACAATCTGCTATATGGTACCACAAAGTCTGCCATCGTATATGAATCTGCAGGAGGAGCTAATCTCTTCTCCACTGCCAAGTCCTATCTCCTGGATCTTCTAGGGCTTCCTGGAGGAATTTGGGAGTGGGAGGATGGTCTAGGATAGATCTATGATAGGATAGATAAACCAAACCAGCTCCCAGTAAATAAAAAAAATTATTTCACTTTTTCCTCTTGTCCCTGTCTCTGTCCCCAGAGCCTTTAAAGAGCATTTTTTGACTGTGCCTCTTTGGTGCTACTATGCAGATCTCTTCATAAAAAGCAACTGAATGATAATAATAATTTTGATATTGTTCTCCCAGTCTCTCCTTGTCTTATCTGTGGCTATTATTTTTAGTTCATGAGCCCTCAAAATTTACAGGCTGAGGGCAGCATTGGGAAGCAGTGGAGAGCACTGGCGTGGCAATCAGTTTGCCAGGGTTCAAGTTCTGGTTCTACTGTTCATTAACATCAGCCTTAGGCAAATTGCTTCAACTCTCCACGTTTCAGTTTCCTTAGGTGAAGAATGTTGTTAATAATATTATTACTGCAGCCTACTCCTATTTTTGTCCTTTCCCCCAATTTGCCTCTTTTATTCCATTTCTCACTCATTGTCTGAGTGACTTTGCTGAAATATAACTATTTTTTTTTTCTCTTTAGCTTCAATTCCTCTAGTATCTTTATATGACCTCAGGATATGATCCAAGCTCCCACCAGTTTCAGGCAGGTACAACCTGATAGCGTCTTCCCTCAGGCATCTCCTACACGTTTCCTGTCTCTTGTCCAGGGCTTTTGTACTGATGTTTTGGGGCACGATGCCAAGGAAATCAGATTAGCATCCATGTATGTGGGACCCAAAAATGTGGGGTTGTTTGGGCCCCATGAGGTAAGTCATCGACCAATGAGAAGGGGAGCTAATGAGCAAGTACTTCCCCCTTTTATCATACCCACTCCCTTTTCTCCTTCACAACAGTCTTGAGACAACTAACATCAGGGCTTTCAACTTCCATGGGACCCAGTAACCAGTGGCTTATAGCAGAGGCCATCTTTGTAATGTACTCTTACACTGGCTCTCCTTTCTTCCCTACCTCATTCCTCTTATCCTTCATGCCTGCAGCCTGAGAATCATACCCTTACCTTCATCTCAGGCTCTGCATTCTGGGGAACTTCCGCCAAGACTGTCACAGAATTTTAGAGCTGAAGTTAATTTTCCAAATTGTTTAGTATGATGTGTTTGTGATAATTAGTGGCTAAAGCAAGACTGGATTCACAGACTAGTGCTCCTTCCAACCTCATAGAGACTGTTTTTAATAACAAAAGCAAGAAATGAGCTCGGATATATTGTTATTTCTGGGCAATACTCTGACTTAAGCAGGACTGTCTTTTTTGCCCAACCCTTCCTACCCCCACCCTGGGCCATGCCCTCTTCCTAGCCTAACCACTTTCTCCCAATGTGTATTCTTGGTATTCTCTGCTGACTGCCTGCCAAAATCTGCTTTCAGGGACTTGTTTATTTTAAAGTGTAAATAAGATTTCTGCCCACAGGCTACCTTGTCTCCAGAGGCCTGCATTTCAACAGAGATCAAACTTTATTGAGAAGGAGTAGAAGAGCCCAGGTGTGTTTCTCCAGTGTCACAAATCATGTTGTCATCAATTACATGAGACTAAAGTGGAGACATGCATCTGGGATTATGGAAGATAAATGTATGTATTCTACATATATACATATCAAAGCACAAATGCTTTTTGAGACACTGAATATTCCTTTTCTTTCTTAACCCTCTTTCCCTACCACCATGCCCAGTGGACCTAAGCAAGTCCCTCAGTGCTACCACTCACTTAGATATCAGGGTGTTAGTGAAGCTATAAAAGACCTTCTATAAACAAACAAATAAAAAAAAGCTCTCTACTTATCTGTTTCTTTCAAAGCATTGTGTCCCCGGTGCATATGTACCTAGGTTCAAACTTCCAAACAGTATCCTCAAATACATGCAAGGGTAGTAATAATACTTCACTTTTACTGAGAGCTTGCTGCATTGCTAGGCACTGGGCTAAATGAAGAATAATCATTCTTTCATTTTATTCTCAGGCTAAGAAAGACCATGATTCCAGAGAGATGGGAAACAAATGAGGCATGTTTTATAATTGGTCCAGTTTCCCACTTTCAGAGAGTTTCCAGGTCATGATGTACAGAGGCAGAAGCAAGGTGGAACCCAGCAGGCTGAGAGTTGAGGAGATACAGGTGAGAGTCCAAGGACACTAAGAAGCTAGAGTTTGCAGGAGAGAGAACCTGAAGGAGCTATGTAGATAGAAAACTCCAGAGATCTGAATGGAGTCCCTCTTAAATATTCAGCTGAGTACTGACCAGCATATGCATGTGAGAAAATTGGCTAAGGCCCAGGAAAGAACCACTTGAAAGGAATAAAGGTAACTAACTGTGCCCACACTCACAAGGGGATGGGAACAGGTCTGTCCCCACCAGCCGGACTGGAAAACCTCATGATTCACAGAGTACTGGTACAGTGACAGATGGGCCTTTGTCAGTAACGGGGAATAACTAGTTCTAAAATGAATACTGCTTTGGTCTGACCTAACAAATTTTAAAAGTAAGTCCCAAAAGGATCAAACTATTTCCAAATAATTTAGGAAAGAGCTCAAGAATATTTATAGGAATACAAAAATACCTGTACCCCAAAGGTGAAATTCACAGTGTCTGACATCCAGTCAAAGAATATGAGGCCCGAAAGGCAGCAAAAAAAAAAAAAAAAGAGCAACCTGTAACAAGCAGACAAAAATCAGTTGAAAGTGATGCAGAACTGATACAGATGTTAAAATTACCAATTAAGGACCTTCAAGCAGTTACTCTAAGTGTATTCCATATATTCATACACTAAAAATGAGATATGGAAGATATAAATAAATCCAAATCCAATCTAGAGATGAAAACTACAACGTCTGAGATGGAAAACACACTGAATGGGGGGTGGGGGGTGGTGCCTGGGTGGCTCATTTGGTTGAGCATCTGACTCTTGGTTTCTGCCCAGGTCATGATGTTGCAGTCTGTGGGTTTGAGCCCCATATCAGGTTCTGCGAGGACCATGTGGAGCCTGCTTGGGATTTCTCTTTCCCTCTCTCTCTGCCCCTCCCTGGTTTGCTGTCTCTCCCTCTATGTCAAAAAGAAAATAAATAAATAAACATTAAAAAATTACACTGAACATGACAGTATAGAATAGACAGTGGAGAAGAAAAGACCTTGAAGAAATAGCTATGGAAACTGTCAAAAAATGAAACCCAACGAGAAAAGAAAATAAGAATTAAAAAGAATGAACTGAGCATCAGTGAGCTGTGCAACAACTTCAGATGGCCTCATATATGTGAATTGATATTTGAAGAAATGAAGACCAAAATTTCCAGTTTTGATGAAAAACATATACTTACAGGTACGAGAAGCTTGATAATCCCTAGGTGCACGAGGGGAGAAACCAAGAAACATGAGGGGAGCCACACCAAGGCACATCATATTCAAACTGATTAAACACAGTGGTAATAACAAAACTCTTGAATGCATTAAAGAAAAAAAGATACAGATCATATAAAGTAACAAATGTAAATACGATAGAGATTTCTTACTGGGAACAAGGCAAGCAAGAAGATAGTGGAGTAATATCTTTAAAGTACTGAAAGAAAAATAAAAACCTATCCATGTAGAATATACTACCCAGAAAAAAAACGTATATATATACATAGCTTTCAAAAACAAAGGTGAAATAAAGACTTTCAAATGCACAAAAGTGAAAGATTTTTTCCACCAGTAGAACTTCACTACAGGAACCATAAAAGCAGGTCCTTCAGGCAGAAGAAAAATGGTATCACATGTAAATCTGGATCTATACAGAGAAGTATATATATACTTCAGGAATGGTGAGCACCAGGAATGGTGAGTACATCGGTAAATATACTTTTTTCTTATTGTTTAGATCACTTTAAAAGGTAATTGACTATTTAAATAACAAAACAACATCAGTGTAGTGTGAGGTTTAAAATACAGTGATGTAGGGGCCCCTGGGTGGCTTAGTCGGCTGAGCATCTGACTTCAGCTCAGGTCATGATCTCATGGTTCATGGATTTGAGCCTTGTGTCAGGCTGTGTGCTGACAGCAAGGAGCCTGGAGCCTCCTTCAGATTCTGTGTCTCCCTCTCTCTCTGCCCCTCTCCCGCTCACACTCTGCCTCTTTCTCTCTCACTCTCTCTCTCTCTCTCAAAAATAAACATTTAGAATAAAAGAAAATAAAATATAGTAATGTAAAATAAAATGGATGACAACAACAAAAAGGTCATGAGAGGAGTAATGGAAATATACAATTCTAAGGTTATTTTATTATACGTGAAGTAGTGCTATTCCTAGAAGGAAGATTGTGATCAATACATCCAATAGAAAGCATAAAAAAAGGAAGAAAAGAGCAAAGAATCAAGAGAATAGGAAAGAAATACCAAGATGATCGATTTAAATCCTACCACATCCATAATCACATTGAATGTAAACGGTCTAAACAGCCCAATTAAAAGGCAGAGATTATTCGATTACATAAAAAAAAGCACAACTGAATTGTATGGTGACTACAGGAAACACACTTTTAATGTAAAGACACAAATAGGGTAAAAGTGACAGGATAGAAAATGATAAATCATGCTAATACAAATTGAAAAAGCTAGAGTGGCTACATTATTATCGCCAGATATATTTCAGAGCAAATAATATTACCAGGGATAATGAAGATAACTGCATAATGATAAAGGTGTCAATTAGTTAAGAGGATATAACTCTAAATGTTTATGCATCTAATTATAGGGCTTCAAAATGCATAAAGCAAAAACTCACAGAACTGCACTAAGAAATAGACAAGTCCACAATTATAGTCAGCAATTTCAATACCACTGTCCAAAACTGACAGAATAGGCAGAAACCAGTAAAGTTATGAAAGACTGGGATAATGCTATTGAACAACTTGACCTAATTGACATTTATAGAACATTCTCCCCAATAACAAATATTCTTTTCAAGTGCTCCTGGAACATTTACCAAGATAGATCATTTAATCCTGATTACATAGGTACTATCATTCTTTTCTTTTTTTTTTTAAGTTTATTTATTTTTGAGAGAGAGAGAGAGAGAGAGAGAGAGAGAGAGACTGAGCATGAGTGGGGAAGGAGCAGAGAGAGAGGGAGACAAAGAATCCAAAGCAGGTTCCAGGTTCCTTGCTGTCAGCACAGAGCCTGACATGGGGCTCGAACCCACGAACTGCGAGATCATGACCTGAGCCAAAGTCAGATGCTCAACCAAGGTGCCCCATCATTTTTAGTCTTTATGGTGGAATAAATGAAGGTATGGAGTTAGGTAATTTACTATAGATACAGTTATTGTCACAGCTGGGCTTTTAACCCAGGGTATCTGACCCAGAACTCTTAATCACAGGCTCTATGACCTTCCTTGAACACCTGGAACAGCTCAGCTCTCAGTGAAAACTCTAGGACTTATAATGCAATCCTTTTTAAATAAACAAAGGAGGAGGCTACTCAAATAGCATTCTGTAAATACTACTTGGAAAGGAAGTACTTTCCCCATCTCCTCTCATATTCCCACTCAGCCCAAATGGCCTGTCTGCTTCCTTGAAGTGACATGACTTATAGGTATCATAAACTCACGTCCCACTGCTGTTGGGTCTAAAAAAGAAGACAGTTGCAGACTGCAAAATACTGGTGAGAGCTGGCTCTTCCTCAGGCGGCCTCTGGGTGAGATGGGTGGTCTAATGCACAAACCAACGACGATCAAGATGCACGTTTGCCCCTCTTTAGAATGTCAGGATCCAAACAACTCCTTTTCCACAAGGGAAGCACGTTTTCATTAAAATGAAGAAAGGAATCCCTAGCTTATGGTTGATTTTCTTTGTCTACCTTCTTATCTCTGTTATTAGTTCTAAAATGTATATAACAATTACAACACGGAAAGCCTTTGTAATGTTTTCCAGGGCGAGGTTTCCTTACTTATCAGCAAGAAAATGCCATGGAGGGGGAACACCTTTGTAATGCATCTTTGGCTAAGACTTGGCACCTGGTTGTTCTATGGGAGGAAATGTGAAATGGGGATATTATTCGGCCTCACCGTGCGAAGGAGAGGATTCAGACTGCTCAGGAGCATGACCCTTGCTGATGAAACTTTAAAAATCAGTTTTCTCTTCAGTATGCAGCCTTTCTCTCTCCTCATCCACTCCCCTGAACTTCCATCCCGTCTTCACATCCAGCTTTCTTCCCTTCTCCTGCCTTTCCTAACTACAGTCGGTGGCTCCCCAGTTCCTGCTGTGTCTCTCATTTCCCTCAAAAAGCCCCTTTCCTTTTCCTCCCGCGTCTGGCCCATCCAGCTCTCCCCTCCCTCCCTCCGCAGTCCCTGAGGAGATCAAAGAGTGACAGTGAGGCTGCTGCCGGGAGAGACGTTTCCAGCTCCCCCTCCTGGCTGGGCTGAGCCGTGGGGCTGAGAGACTGGAGGCTGGGCCGGGGCGTCTTGGCTTCTGGGGAGGGGGAGATTAGGAAAGAAGACTCTGCAGCCGCGTTGCACACAGTAGAAAAGTAAAATTCCCTTTGTGCTAGTTAGTGCGGCGTCCCCTCAGTTTGGGATTTTGCCACACATTCTTGAAAGCCATTGTTTGCACTGGGGTCCCGTAGGTTAGGAGCAGCGCGGGCGGGAGCGGAGCCGACCCTGGGAGAGCTTCCCCCGTCCCGCACTGACCCTACAGTCGGCGGAGAGAGCAGTCGCTCTCCGGGAGTGGGGCGGTGGGGGGCTCCAGCGCCAAGGAGGGGGGGGGGGCCGCCGCCGGCCAATCAGGAGGCGAGGCCGCTCCGGGCTTGCCCTCCTTGCTCCCGAGCGAGCGGCGCACAGTGGAAAGTTGGGAGCCCGAGTGGCTGGCCCCGGCGGAGTGCGGCGCGGCGGCGGCGGCGGCGGCGAGGGCGGCGGGACTGGGCGCGGCGCCGTAGGGCTCGGGCGGCCCCCGGGGCATGGGCCGGGCGCGCTGCCCTCTCTCCGCTACACGCCGCGCGCGGCCCGCGGGCACCTAGCCGTCCCGGAGGAAGCTGCGTCCAGACAAAAGCTGCGGCATCTCCGCCCGCTCAGCCCCTGCAGGGCTTCGGGGTTGGTGCCGGTCCGCATCGGACTGTCGCCTCCACACTGTTTTGCTAGGTCAGAGAGCTTTCGAGAGCCTAATGAGTTACTCTGAGAGGAACCCCTCTGCGTGTTGTTGAGGAAGGCTAAGCACAGTGCTTAGGCGCCCAGGAAAAAAGGAAAAAAAAAAAAAAAAAAGGAAAGAACAGACAATGATTTTCTGGGACATCGTCCACACCGTATTCCTGTTGGCTCTTCTTTATTCTTCCCTAGCTCAAGATGCAAGCCCCCAGGCAGACACCAGGGCTGAGGAAATTCCCGAGGGGGCCTCCACCTTGGCTTTTGTGTTTGATGTGACTGGTTCCATGTATGATGATCTAGTTCAGGTTATCGAAGGGGCTTCCAAAATTTTGGAGACGTCTTTGAAAAGACCTAAGAGACCACTTTTCAACTTTGCTTTGGTGCCTTTCCATGATCCAGGTAAGGGGAATATTTATTCTTTGTGTTTGTTGTTTCTCATGATTACATGTCTTATGCTATGAAATCGTTAAAGTGTTAGGAAGTTTCAAAACTTTTTTTTTTTTTTTTTTTAATGTGTAGCTGAAAACCATTGTAACAAAGAATTACTCTCTGGCATCTGGGTTTGCTCCCTGACCCCTACTCAGGTCTTGTAGGTGCTGGTACCCTGGTCCCCAAACCTGGAAGTGTGGAATTACAGTCAATACCAGAACCCAGGGTCTTGAGCAAGGACATCGAAATCGGAGTTCAGTGACTTTTTAATTTTAGAGCTAAGGAATGCTTAATTAGGAAGGCAGATTTGGACATGGGTATCCAGCAGCATTACCCTAAGAGCTAACATCCTGGTTGAGAGCACGCTCAGGATAGCTCTCACACAAGAGGGGGAAAACCTGTTGTGTGAGACAGAAGGAAGCTTGTGAGTAATTTGCTAGTGGAACTGAAGAGATGAAAACAGGAGAGAAACCATTCATTTCTTAACTGAATCTATTCATCTTTGCACCAAGTCCTCATTACTTAGGTTCACAGATGGGCATAAACATCATGTCCCTGCCTCATCCAGTAGAAATGCATGTGATTTGGTTGTCGGTGCTCTTTTAAAGGTAGCTGAAGCAAAATAACTGTATTTTTCCCCCTAAAGCCATGGGCTTCAGCTGCTCCACGGTAATATGATCCGATATACTTTTTTTTTTCAGTTTCTATTTAAAGTGGCACCTTTCTGTGAGGCTCAGAGGAGCCCTCATTGTCATTGCTGAGGGTAGCATTGCAGGGGGAACCCTGGGGCTTGCTGTCTGACATCCACCTGAGTTTCATTAGCGCAAGTCCTTGCCCAGTTTCTTAAAAGTCCTCTCCCACTGTTCTCCCACATTTTCCCTGCTTTGAAAGTCTCTCTCTTCACTCAGAAGACCTTGACACAACCTCTTCACAATGGGAGGTTCATATTGGGAATCTCAGATTCTTTCTTTGTGCATTTTGACAAGCACATGAGTTCAAACTATCTCTAGGTGTTAAAGAGGGCAGGTTTTAGCTGTCTAAAAGAAAATGGCACCGGGAGAAGTTTAGAGGGAAATAGAACTTTCTGGGTTTTTTTTTTTTGTTTTTTTTTTGTTTTTTTTTCCTTCAAATGATGAAAATGAGAACCTATCCTACTTTCCTGGGACATGTGGAGGAGTAGGGTAGGTTTTTCTACATTTCTGCCTTGATGAAACACAAAATGTTCTTTATATTTGAATAAAAAATTAAGTGGTCATTTACTGCTTTTACTGTCTTAGTAAGGCACCTCGTGTTATGTTTCAATTTATTAAATGTCAAGATGCCAATTATGATGCAGCACAAGACTTGTTGTTTTGGAATAGCCTAAATATGTTTCTTCTATGGGGATATAGCTGAAGTTGGCTGAAAAACAAAGTCAAAATTGTTTTCTCCAATTAACATCACAATTTCCTCTTCCCCAAAAGACTCTTATGAGATGATGTTGCTGCAAACAATACACAAATTGCCTCAAGACATAAATGGAAACTGGATCGTCATGATATTTTGATGTGATATGAAAAATTATTGGAATAAATTGTATTCTGGTGTGCCTCTTTCCAATTGTTACCAAATGGGAAAGGGTGCTGTGGTTGACTTTCCTATAGTTTAGCAATCTCGTTGCAAAGTGGGGGAAACTTGGCATGCTAATAACAAATGACTAGTAAAGTAGAGCTTTTTTGAAATAATATGAGAAAATGATTCCATTGGTTCATAAAATTAATTGCATGTGTAATTCAGCAAAATTATTAATTTTATTGTAATTCAAAGTAGAAGTGGCCAAGTATTTATGTTATCTAAGACTATTGAAAGTATTTCTGAAGATAAAGAGGGAGATAGAAGTTAAAACATACTAATAACCTTTAATTTAGTTTGCTAATTCACTTTACTGAATTATAATATTATCTTTGTGTGACATTTGTGTAGTGTGTGTGTGTGTGTGTGTATGTTGTGTATAGTTATTAAGAGTTTTTGATTCTCTTATACTTTTGATTGATCAGTGTGGGATGACAGAAGGGGCCTTGAATGGGGATTGGCTGTTTCAGTCTGTGACATTAGAAAAGTCAGTTTACCTATTTCCTCATCTATAAAATGAGAGAATTGAGTTTGAACATCTCTCTTTTTTTTTTTTTTTAGGGTTTCTTCTTCTCCTTTTTTCTTTTAGATTTGAGCATCTCTAAGTTCGCTTCTGACTATGACATTTTATGGCTGTCTGTTTTACATGTGGTTGTTTTCATAGCTCCTAACACATATTCCTATGATTGGGTGCTACAACTGACAGGGAGAGAAATAATGTGTGGAATTTAATATAAATAATTATAACTTTGACCACCGACAGCTTTTCAAAACCCTTTGACATCTGCTGTCTCATGTAGCCAGATGAAATAATGGACAGGATCTGAGATACACTCTGAGGCATTTGACAAAAACCCTTAGGCCTTTTCACATGATTGCTTTGGACTTCTGCATTAGGGGGCACCTGGGTGGCTCAGTTGGTTAAGTGTCTGACTTCGGCTCAGGTCATGATCTCATGGTTCGTGAGTTCAAGCCCTGCGTTGGGCTCTGTGCTGACAGCTCAGAACCTGGAGTCTGTTTTGGATTCTGTGAATCCCTCTCTCTCTGCCCCTTCCCCACTCGTACTCTGTCTCTCTCTCTCTCTCTCAAAAACAAAAAACATTTTAAAAAATTAAAAAAAAATTAAAATATGTAGAATACACAGACATACATGAGGTGGAAGTCTAACAAGTTAACAAGGAGGTGATAAAATCCTTCAGAAAATGTGTGCATAGGGAAGCTGGTGTTGAAGAACCAAAAATCCACCCATGGTTGGAGGAAGTACCAGAGAGGACGAGGACCATGAAAAGCCAAGCCAATCTTGTGAGGCTAACTGTGCCTAAGATGGGCTTTTCACTTCTGTGATTACATTTAATGTATTAATTTCTGACAGCTTTATTGAGATATAATTCCCTTGCCATATAATTATTCATTTAAAATGTATAATTCAGTGGGGTGCCTGGGTGGCTCAGTCGGTTGATCATCCGACTTCAGCTCAGGTCATGATCTCGCAGTCTGTGAGTTTGAGCCCTGCGTCGGGCTCTGGGCTGACAGCTCAGAGCCTGGAGCCTGTTTCTGATTCTGTGTCTCCCTCTCTCTCTGCCCCTCCCCCGCTCATGCTCTGTCTCTCTCACTCTCAAAAATGAGTAAATGCTAAAAAAAAAAAAAAAAAAAATTTAAATGTATAATTCAGTGAGTGGTTTTTAGTATATTCACAGGTACATGCAACCATCACCACAGTCAGTTTTGGAACATCTTCATCACCTCCAAGAGAAACCCTGTGCCTTTTACTTATCAGTCCCTTAGCTCCCTTACCATCCTCCTCCCAGGGCGAAGCAAGCACTAATTTCCTTTCTGTCCATTGATTTCTTGCCCTGGCCTTTCATCTGAATGCAGTCATATAATATGTGGTCTTTTTTGACTGGCTTCTTTCACTTTAGCATGTTTACAAGGTTCATCCATGTTATAGCATGTGTCAGTACTTTATTCCTTTTAATGGCTAAGTAATATTCAATGTGTGGATATACCACATTTTGTTTAACTGTTAATCCCTAATGGATATTTAGGGTTTCGGCTATTATGAATAATGCTTCTGTAAACATTTATGTACAAGTTTCTGGGTGGATGTATGCGATGTTATAATTTATATAAGAAATATATGTTGGGGCTTCATTCCCATTTCTTACTTAGAGCTCCTGAAACCCTTATAGTATCCTAAGTGATGAGAACTATAAAATTGTGTTTTGTTATGTTAATGGAGTGACTTTTGGATCCCACCTAAGGATGGAGGCTGGTTTCCAGGAGATTCAACCGTATGATTAAAGGGTTGGAACTTTCAGTCCCATTCCTGACTTCTTTCTGGGAAGGGGAGGGGGTTGGGGGTTGGATCAACTGCCGGTGGCCAGTGGCCAAAGATTTAATCAGTTAGGCCTATGTAATGAAGCCTCTGAAAACACATATGAGGACAGGGTTTGTATTGCTTTCGGGCTGGAAATTTTGGGAAAATGGCATGCTCAAAGGGGGCATGGGGGCTTTGCAACCCTTTCTGCATACGCTATGCATCTGGCCGTCCCTAAGTTATAGGCTTTTATAAAAAATAGTAATCTAGTGAGTAAGTGGGTTTCCTGAGTTTTTTGAGTCACTCTGGCAAATGAATCGAACTTAAGGAGGGGGTCGTGGGGACCTCTGATTTATAGCCAGTTGGTTGGAAGTACAGGTAACAACTGGATGTGCAGCTGGTCTCTGCAGAGGGTGGCAGTGGGGGTGGGCAGTCTTGTAGAACTGAACCCTTCACCTGTGGAATCTGGTGGTATCTGAGAATAGCTTGTTGTGATATGAGGAAACCCCTCATTCCCACATCGAAATTGGGTGCTCACAACACCAAAGAATGTATATTTTCATTTCTTTTGGGTAGGTACCTAGGAGTGGAATTGCTGGGTCACAATAACTCTATGTTTAATTGTTTGAGGAACTGCCAGACTGTTTTCCAAAGCATTTGTACCATTTTACATTCCCACCAGCAGTATTGAAGGTTCTAATTCCTTCACATCCTCACCAACACCAGTTCATTATTGAACTTGTTGATTCTTACATATTAGTTTTTACTGTGCTTTTTACAATACTCAAAATGTATTTCTGTCTTCTCAGAACACAACTTTGAGGAGAGCTGATGGTCTTCCCTTAACTACAGCTCCTTTTATCACTCAGTCTTCCAATTCCCCTGTCTGTAAGACAGGTACCAGAGACAGAGGAAAGAGAATAGGGCAGTGTATTTTAATGAGTCACTTTATATAAAGAAGAATTCTCTTCACCATGTCTCTGGTTTTTTCCCCAGGATATATTTTACCTGTCTACATTCATTCATTCATTCATTCACTCACCTATTCTGTTTCAAGCGTTGCTTCAGACACTGGGCCTACAACAGGGAACAAAACCGACAAAAGCTTCTGCACTAATAGAGCTTACATTCTACCAGGGAGGCAGGGGCAATAAAGAAAATCATTAAAATACATATGGTGTGTTTGTTGGCTCTGATTGGTCTGGAGAAAATAAAAAGCAGAAAAAGAGGATGAGGAGTCTGAAGTGTGTTGAGTGTGTTGACATTTAAAATATGGTGGTCAGGGAAGCTCCCAATTGAAGAGGTCACAGTTGAACAAAGACCTGAAGGAGATGAGGGAGGGAGTAATGAGAATGTCTGAGGAAAGGCTTTTACAGGCAGAGGAACAATACATGAAATGTTCTTGAACATGCAAGAGCATCCTGACATGTCCAAGGAAACTTGAAAAGACCAAAACACACTGGGGGAGAGGGAGCAGTTATGAGGTGAGATTAGAAAGTCGATGGGCTACATCATGAAAGGGCTCATAGGCCACCGTGACTTTGGCTTTTCTCTAAATGAGACGTGGAGCCATTTTAGGGTTTTGAGCGGAGTAGTGACATGATCTGACTTACGCATCCACATAATCATTCTGACTATTGTTTGAAAATACTCTAAAGTAAAGCAAGGGCAGAAACAGGAGGACAGGAGACCATTGTATCATTTGGGCACAAAAGGGTGGTATATCTTGGGTGAAGTTGGTAGCCGTGGATGTTTGGAAAGAGAGTTGGATTCTATTTTGAAGATGAGATCAAAAGGATTTAATGATATGTGAGGAAAGAAGAGAAAGCAGATGCTGAGGATTTGTCTTGAGTGAATGGAAGCATAAGATAGCCATTTATGGAGAAGAATGAGCAAGACGCAGGTTTGGGAGTTTGGAAGAATGAGGCTTTTATTTTTTGATATGGTTAAGTTTGAGACGTTTTTTGGTACCCAAGTGGGGATATTAAGAAGGCAGTTGGATGTATGAAATTAAGGTTCAAGGCAGGAGGCCTTGGTCAGAGATAAAAATTTGGGATCCAAAGGTATACATAGAGACGGTAGTTAGGGTTGTGAGTCTCAATGAGTCCCTAAGGGACCAGTTACTTGAAGAATAGCAAGGGTCTGAGGACACAGGCCTGGGCCATCAGTCGTTAGCAGTCAGAGAGGTGAGGATAATCCAGCAAAGTAGCCTGAGAAATTGAAGTCAGAGAGGGAAGAGAAGAGTATATTCAACTAGAAGTCAAGAGAGGAAAGTGTTTTCAGGAAGAAGCACTAATTGGTTAATTAAGAGGAGGACCGAGAATTGGCTAGTCAATTTAGGGATGTGAGTGTCATTGGTGACTCAACAACCATAGTGGAGTGTAGCGATGGGAGTGAAAGCCTGTTTGGAGAGAATTCAAAAGAGAATGGGAGAAACATAATTGGAAACCTTTGGAATTATATTGTCGTTTCCAACTACTGGAATGGTTGCTTTGTTCATGAAGCTAAAATTCAAATTAGTTTTGATAAATGATTCAACCAGTATTTTACAAAGTGCAAATTCAATGTATTAGGAAGAACATCCAACTTGGAACAGAAGATTTGTGTTCTTTTCCTTATTCTGTCATTCGAGCAAATTATTTAACTTTGCCAGACTTCTTTTTCTCTACCTATAAAATTAGTGCCTTGCGATGTAATTACCAGTTTGTGATTTTAATGACTATAATATAGTGAAAGATAAGTGACTGGAAAGAGATTCAAAGTAGCAAGGACTTGATCCATTGGTAGACATATCAGCATTACACATCTCTGCACTTGAAGAATTTCATTGTAATAAAACCTGGGAGCCCTCAGTGACTTTGTATGATTCTTTCTGCAGGACTTACACGGTGTTAAGAAAGCACTCTAGGACTTTTATGAAAAGATTCTCTTAGAAAATTTTTCTCAGCAATAGAAAAATCACCTGAAGTCATCAAGAATGGAAAGATTTTTACAAGGAAAATATTGCACATTTAGACTTCGAAAACCTTTACAAATTTATATGAACCAGACTTCAAATTGAAATGTTTGGGTTTTAATATGTGTCAGAAAAAGAGTTACAAAGCTATCAGTCTCTTTTTGCTTCTAGCATATTCAACAGGAAGAAGGGTTTTCATGAGGAAAAGGATTGGTCTTCAAAGTCCCGAGAGAAATCCAACCAAAGGCGATGAACTAACATTAAAGAATGAGAGATTTTGGGTGGACAATGATAACTTTGTTTCCTAGGATAATAGAATATTTTAACCTGGGAGAGTGGATACTTTGTCACTGGATGTTTTCTGAGAATATGTAGAGGTTTTTTTTTTTTTTATGGACAATGAAAACTTTCTCTCAAAGTGTAAGGACCAAATTTTGATAAATATGTTAAATATGTTAGGGATATTTCTTTTTAAAAAATCAGTTTATTTTAAGAGAGAGCACAAGGGGAGGGGCAGAGAGAGAGAGAATCCCAGCAGTCTCCATGCTCTGTACTGAGCCCTGATGTAGGGCTTGACTTGGGGCTCGATCTCATGCCCATGAGATCATGACCTGAGCGGAAATCAAGAGTCTGATGCTTAACTGACTGAGCCAGACTGATGCCCCAGGGATGTTTCTATTTAACCATATCTTCTCTGACTTCCACAGAATGGTGAGCTTTTTTTGTTTTTGTTGTTGCTGTTAAGTTGAGGAGCAGCCTTCTAATTGATTGTTGGAAAATCAGAATTTGGTTTTGCTTATGGTTTGTCTCTGGTCAAACAAATAATAACCATTCTCAGCGGTCTTTTTTTAAAAAAATATTTATTTATTTTGAGAGAGAGAGAGAGAGAGAGAGGGAGCGGGGGAGGGGCAGAGAGAGAAGAGAGAGAGACTTCTGAGCAGCTCTGCGCTATTAGTGCAGAGCCCGACACAGGGCTTGAACCCATGAACCATGAGATCATGAGATCTCATGAGATCTTACGACCGTGAGATCATGACCTGAGCTGAAATCGAGAGTCGGATGCTTAACCAACTTAATCACCCAGGCAGCCCTCCCAGTGGTCTTTATAATTCTGCTCACCTATCTTTCTCTCTGACTAGACATTAACAGGGACTGCTCTGTTAATCTCACAGGCCTGGAACACAGTAGACAGGAAGTGTTTCATGGAATGAATGCTGGGAACAAGAACCAGTGACTTCTCTGGGTATTTTAATTTTGCCTTTCATGTCTGTGACTTTGCTTTTTAAATCCTACCAATCAGGAGAACAAAGCTAAACAACATAATAAGTTATTAATTAAGCCTTTTTGGTGATGCATATGTCCCGTCTAAGATTGAGTATGATTTGGAAATATCATTATGATCCAGGTAATGTCTGAGTCTTAGATAGTCATTGAATGTTTGTATAGCAGGTGAATTTCAGAAAGGGTGGATTTCTACGCAGTCTGGAATGTCACAGCTGAACTACCTTTAATTTTTATCTAAACTGGCCAAAAGAGTGTGACAACAAATAAATTAATTTTTAAGTAGCACTGTAAACAAAAGATCCACATTATAGTTGGCTTTCACAAGTCTACAGGGATTCTCAACCCTGGTTTTATCTTTTTTTCTGGTAAATTTCTGTGAGGATTCCCATATCTATGGAGAATAGGAAAAATTTAAAAATAGACTTATGCCAAGTGTAAAGTGTAATGAAAAATCAGCTTTCCCTACTTGAGTAATGTTATGGTTAAGTAAGACAATATACATGAAAGTCCTTTACAAGCGGTGTAGAATCAATGGGGTTGCTCTTGATTATTGAATAGCTCATATTTGTCTATAAAGATTGAATAGGTGCTAGAGTGAAGCTGGTGATGAAAAAAATAGTAGAACATTTATACAATAAGACTAAAAAAATAAAATAGAAAAAAAATGTACTTGATAGTGTGGTTCTTACTGTATGGGCAAAGGACAATTCAAATAAGCTCAAATCTAGTCCTATTCTAATAACAATGTTTGAGAAACATGTATTTTTCGCTTCATTGGCCCCTTGAGCCCTTAACCACTGCTTCATAATTGGGAAACCAGCAAGAGAATTAAAAAATCCAAAGATAAGCCATCATATTCATTGATTCATTTATTCACTCATTCATCAGTCAATAATAGGCTTCTTACTATTTGTCAAGGATTGTGGTAGGTGCTTTTGATTAAAAAATAACGAGGCATAGCTTACAAGAAGTTAACAGTCTATGGAGAGAAGAGCAAGAGAAACAGCAACATTATATACCAATATCTAATACCAACATTAGCTACATTTTATAGTAGAAAGAAGCACAAGGAGCTGTGTGAGCCCAGAGCAGTGACCCTGATACACAATTCAAAAGGTGATGGTCCCCGAAGAGTTTCTGGAAGTGTAGTCTGGGCTGAAACTTGAACAAAGTAAGGAGTAAAAGCAGTTTAATCAAAATATTAAGGAGTTTGGATTTCATCCTGGAAGCTATCAGGAGCCTAGAAGGATTATATGTGAGGAGTGACATAATTGGGTTTTCATTTTAGATCTCAATCTCTTGGATGGATTGGAGCAAGGCAGTCCTGAGAGCTGGGATGATCCATCACAGTAATTCAGGGGGGAGATATTGAGGTAACTTGGGTATAGGAAGAAGGTTATAGATTTGTGAGCTATTAAGAAAGTCCAGTGGACTGGACTTGGCCCTAAGAACATGGAGAGAAAGGAAATAGGATTCCCTGCTTAGGTTAAAACATGAAATTGGCATTCAGTGGAAGAGAAAATATATGTAAAGTTAGCTTTAAGAGATACCATTACTCTCAGGCCTCTCAGGCTGATAGCCTTGAATATAATAAGCTCCTTATACCTTAACCTGCCTAAAATAAAATACCAACCAAAAGTATGGGGGGGTCAACGATGAAAATGAGAGCCACAGAAACAGCTTAGGCATGGTGCAACCCAGTTCTTTTTTTAATTGAGGTATAATTGACATATAACATTATGTTAACTTCAGATGCACCGCATAATGATTCATTATTCGTATCTTGTGAAATTATCACCATAATAAGACTAGTTAACATCTGTCACCATACATAGTTATAAACATTTTTGTCTTGTGATGCGAACTTTTAAGATTTACTCTCTTAGCAACTTTTAAATATGCAATAGTGTTTACTGCAGTCACCATTCTGTACACTATATCCTCATGACTGACTTATTTTATTATTGGAAGTTTGTTACTTTTTGACCCCTTCACCTATTTGACACCCTCCCCAACCTCTGTTTGGCAACCACCAGTCTGTTTTCTGTATCTGTGAACTTCGTTTTGTTTTTAGATTCCACAGATAAGAGAGATCTTATGGTATTTGTCTTTATACGTCTGACTGGTTTCACTCAGCATTATACCCTCTGGATTTATCCATGTTGTCACAACTGTCAAGATTTCCTTCTTTCTTATGGCTGAATAATATTTCATTATAGATACACCACGTTTTCTTTATCTACTCATCCACTGATGGATACTTTGGTTGTTTACATATCTTTAAAAAAATTTTTTTGAATCCTTATTTATTTTTGAGAGAGAGAGAGAGAGAGCATGAGAAGGGGAGGGACAGAGAGAGAGGGAGATACAGAATCTGAAGCAGGCTCCAGGCTCTGAGCTGTCAACACAGAGCCGGACGCGGGGCTTGAACTCATGGACCGCAAGATCATGACCTGAGCCAAAGTTGGACACTTAACCCACTGAGCCACCCAGGCACCCTAGGTTGTTTACATATCTTGACTATTACAAATAATGCTGCAGTGAACATGGGGTCCATATATCTTTTTGAGGTAGTGTTTTTGTTTTCATCATACAGATTTCCTAATAGAATTACTGGATATTATGGTTGCTGAATTTTTAATTTTTAAAATTTAAAAATTTTTATTTTTAAAATTTTATTTTTAAAATTTAAAAATTTTAAATTTTTTAAAAAAATTTAACTTTTCCATACTATTGTCCACAGGGGCTGCACCAATTTACATTCCCATCAACAGTGCACAAGGGTTCCCTTTTCTCCACATCTTTGCCAACACTTGTTATTTTTTGTCTTTTTGATAATAGCCATTTTAACAGGTGTGAGATGATATCTCATGTTGGTTTTGAGTTGCATTTCCTTGATGACTAGTGATGTTGAGCATATGTTCATGTACCTGTTGGTCATCTGTATGTCTTCTTTGGAAAGATATCTATTCAGATTCTCTTCCCGGCTTTTAATTGGATTGTTTGGGTGTTTTTTTTTTTTTTTTTTTTTTTTTGCCAAGTTGTATCTAGGGTTCAGAATGTTAGTTCATCCTACACTTAAATAGCCAGTCCACCCATCAGTCACATTCTAACCATGGCGATAGACTGTTTATAAATACGTAATGATGTCATTATATATTTGGATCGTACTATTAACTCTCCTTGTTTTGGTTGCATGCTCACCGAACAGCCTCCTGGTAGTTTAACCTCATGTGCTTTCCTTATGGGGAGAATACTGCTCTGGTCAGACTGGCACATACATCAGGTTCACTAGACAGTTATATTCCTCGTTGGTAACTCGTATTTTGGCATACCAGTTTTATGCGTCAGTCTCTATTGTTTAAAATGTTCTGAAAGTGTCACATTCAGGTTTTTGCGTTTGCAAGTCTGAGAGCCAGACCTTGGTTGCTGGTGAATTTAACAAAGTAAACATCTCCCTGTGTGGGTCTGTTTGGGTGGCCTGTCTCCAGGTATCATTCCTCAGCATCTCCTACTGTCAGCGTTAGTATGAATAGTGCCAAGTAGCTGTTCTGTCCACTTGAAACTTACATAGATGACAGTTGAAGCCATTGGAATAAATGAGATCATCCAAGCAGAGTATGTACCCTGAGAAAAGAAGGAAGACAGGGTAGAACTATGGAGAACAATGGAGAACACAAGCATTTAAAAGACAGGAGAAGAAGGGAAGTACATAAAGGATTCTGGAAAGGAGAGTCCAGGAAAATATGAAGAGAAACTTGAATAAGCAGCATTTGGAAATCTAAAAAGTTAATAGTTTTAAGCAGGAGAAGTTGTTAGTCTGTCTATTTATAAGGTTACTGAAAATAAAGGCTAAACTCACAGGCTAAAGTGGACAGTTCATTGGGGGTAGGGAGCCAGGAGGTTAAAATGGTGGGTAAGAAAATAGAGCTAGCAAATGCAGTCTGTTTATTTCGTGAAATGTAACACTGTGGTTAATAGCATGAGCTCTGGAGTCAGATGCTTAGGTGGGAAGCCTGGCTCCATCAATTACTTGTTGTATGATCTAATTTCTTTGTGCTTCAGGTTTAGTAACTGGGAATAATATTATCTACTCTATAAGGCTAATGTGAGGATTGATGTCCGAAACTTAGTACAACCCTTTGCACGTAGTAAACTCTCAATAAACATTAGTTATTGGGACTTAGATTTGAGAAAGAACATTTTTTTAAGATGGGAGAGAGGGGCAAGAGGAGAGATTGTTTAAGTGCTGCTGGAAAAGAGTCAATCGAATAGAAGACATAGAATAGAAGAGATAGAAAATGCCAGAGAGAATAGATAATTTATGAAACTAGGACTCTGAGGAAGCAAGAGGAGATGGGATTTAAAGTAGAAGTATTGGTTGATGGAAGGAGAAGACCTTCAGTTTTTTAGTGTGATAGAAGAGAAACAGATCACAGACAGGCATGGTCATGGATGAGCTGGTAGGTGGGGATATAGGATGCTGGGTGACTTCCTGTCTGATGGATTCTTTTTTCTCAAAGAGACAGAACAGAGAGTCATTTGATGAGAGGAGGGAAGTGGTAGAGGATAAATAAGGGACTTTAGAAGAATAATGGAATTTTGGAAGTAGAAGGTGACTAGAGACACACAGATTGTTTCTCAGGATGAGTTGTGGTTTAGAAGATGAATTTATAATGCTTGAACACTGCCTAGGTCTGTGATTTCTTTATCAGCTCTCAGCAGCTTGGGCATAACTTCTGAGATTGACCATTGGTTTGATCCATGACTGGGATTTTGTTGAACAGATGTGACTAAAGAAATAGGCTATGGTTGAGAGGGATACTGATAAGAGAGAGGCTGAAGTGACAGGTCGTAGAGTCAGAACTGGATATATCAGATTGACAGGAGTTGAGATTATGCTGGTGAAGGACAATATGGCAAGGAAGCTGAGGTCATTGGTAAGAATAGCTAGAGTGATTGACCATAGACGTTAGCTTTCATAGAAAAGGAAGTTTAACCAGAGTGAAGACCATGGAATAGAGATCAGAGAACTTGAGTCTGCAGAGTTGAACATGGTTATTAAAGTAACACAGATAATAACAGCTTAAAATGGTGAGGAAGATAGTGAGTCAGGCATTGAGTCTTTATTCAGTAAGAATTATTGAGCTGTCTCCAGGTGGCAGCTAACAATGAAGAGGGTTAGAGGGCGTCATGAACCTCAAAATGGCAGGTGTTTTCTCTGAAAGTAAAGACATATGGACTGGGAATGGGTAAAATGCTGACCCGCCTTCTGCCCCTGGTGTATCTGGAGTGTTGGAGAATGAGCTGACCCCACAAGGGAGGACTATGGGGGCGGTGGTCCCATCCATGGACAAACCTGTTTCAGCTAAAGTGGGAGGTAGATGGACAGTTCTGTGAAAAAATGGGTTGGAAGTTCATGGGATTTGCAAGGACATAGGATGGGGAATGAATGGGTCAAGAGAGGAAACAGAGTAAGTGAAAAGAGGAATGATTTGCATTGGGGGCAGTGACCAAAGACGATGGTAACATAAAGCAGGGTGGATTGCTAGTTGCAAAGTCTAACTTGGATAGGGTTGGATATAAATTCAGATACCACGTCAGGCCCTGGGAGAGTCAGAGCCCAATGAAGTTAGCTGTTGGCAACTCTGAGGACAGCGTGGCAGGTAGGGACTCCTGAGGAAACATCTCATCTCACATGTCATATTGACACAGGTGAGGTAGCATAATTTTTATTTCTAATAAGACCAGTCACCATTTTATTTATTTATTTGTCATTACTATGGACCAGACACTGAACTAGATACATTCCATGCTTTATCTCATTTAAGCCTCACAGAAACTCTTAAGTGGTAGATGTTATCTTTATTTAATATATGAGACACCTGAGGCTTATGTTATCTGAACTCCCACAAAATGGAAAGCATCTCCTGAAAAAGAATAGCTTTCTGTAAGTTATTTTTTTTTTGCCACCTTTTGTTTTGAGAAATGTGTAAGATTGAGAGAATGTACACAAGAAGTCTTGGCAGAGAGACCACTGTGTTGTTTTGCTAAGGCTGCCCTAACAATGTACCACAGACTGGGGGGTTTAAACAGCAGAAATGTATTGTCTCACTGTTCTGGAGGCTAGAAGTCTGAAATCAAGGTGTTGGCAGGGTTGTTTCCTTCCAAGGACTGCGAGAGAGAATCTGTTCCCTGCCTCCCTCCTAGTGTCTGGTGCTTTGCTGGCAATCTTTGGTGTTCCTTGGCTTGTAGATGCACTGATCTCTGCCTTCATGTTCACAGGGTGGTCTCCCTGTGTGTTATGTCAAATTTCCCTTTTTTATAAGGATACCAGTCATATTGGATTATTGGCCCACTCTACTCCTGTATGACCTCATCTTAACTAACTACATCTTCTACAACCCTATTTCCAAATAAGGCCGAATTCTGAGGTACTAGGGGATAGGACTTTAATATGAATTTTGCTGGAACACAATTCACCCCATACTGAGACCACTCAGTAATTAACATTAAGAAAACAAAAGTATTTATTTACTCTTTTACTAGAGAGTCAGTTTGTTCTAGAAGTTTCTGATAAAAATGTTTGTGTCAGGCAGGGAGTATCATGGACTCTAAGCTCTGACCTCTTTTTAGATAGGAATGGGGTTCTTGATGGGAATTATTGAGAGGGGCATTAATATTTTGGGTTGCTGTTTAAGTCCTCAAAATAATTTGAAATTTTAAAAAAAAGTCTGTGAATTTTACTCTTAAATCATTCGATACTTTAGATCCTTTACTCTTAAAACATCGACTTATGCTTTATTGATTTTTTTTGGAGTTGACACATTTACTTGTTTGAAATGGGGAAAATTATATAGGAGCTAGGAATTCTGAGAATTGCGTGTGGGTTCCAAAGTATTTTGAGTTTGTATACCTCTAGGTTTCTTTTCTTGGAAGCTTCTAACACACTAATTGGAGAAATTTTTCCACAGCACGAAATCTCTATGAGCTTACCTTTAAGCACTGTTTTATAGCAGGTGGGAGGAATTCCTTGAAGTTCCCTGGCTGGAAGGAACTCTGATTACCACTGAAAATGCCTCAGGGCAGTGGTAGCTGGTTTGTGCCAACATCTGACTGAGAGAGGCTGGTTAAAGGAGACCAGTGGGTGATGGAAAGAGATAAATGCATGAGATGGCTCTTGTTCTTAAATTCTTTTTTTTTTTTTTTTTTTTAAAGCGGGTAGAAGATCAAGACAATAGGTTATTTCATGAAGGAGTAGAGAACAAAATTCTAAAAGATACTATAGTATCTGGAATATCAATTATTGAGATTCAAAGTGAAATCTGTTTTGTTTTTAGTTTAGTTCATTGTTTTCACTTCAAAGCCCTTTGCCAGAGCACACAGAAACCTCATTTCTATTGTTTCCTATTCCCCAGAGGGTTTTCCCTGCTCTTCTTAGGTGAACTTGTTCACCACCCCCTGGATCAGATGATCACACTTTAGCCTTTAAGTTTTCTCCTAAGCCACACCCTGTGTTGGAATGTCTCTCTGTGTGCCAGATATTTTTGCTTCTGTAATTAAGAGTTTCTTTAAAATTTCACCTCTTCCAAGGAATTTTCCTGGGTTATTGGAAAAGTGGCATTCAGTATTGATATTGCCCTTTACATTTAATGTACCTTTTATGGACTTAATTTGTGCCTTTGATAACTTCACTCCTTTTTCCCCCTTCTATATTATGAAAGAAATTAACAGTTGATTTATCTTGACAAAGTAGAATTTGATTGAATTGGACAGAATTGCATAGTGAATGGATTCTACTATCAAATAGACCAACGTTTGATTATTAGTAAGCTTCTAAGTTCTCAAAGCCTTAGTCTCCTTACTATTAAAGTGAGAAAAACAATCATACTGCCTTGTTGAGTTGTGAGAATTAGAGGGGAAAACGCACTAAAACGTTTGGTGTGAAGCTTGACATAAAGTCAGGACTCAAGAGGATTCTGCAAGGGAAATAACACTTGACATAGAGTCAAAACACCTGGGTCCTGGCTCTGTACCCGGACAGGTCCCTTGACCTCTTAGAACCTGTTTCCTTCTGTCTGAAATACGGATATAATCAGTGTGTACTGTTAAATGGTAAGCCACTGGCTCTGGAGCTGGGGGTGGGGAGGGGTCTTTATTTGTAGCATTTGGCGGTTTCCATGGTGTAAATACTCCACCAGTGCCAATTTCAAACTACCACTGTGATGTCACTGGATGTGGAGCTGAGAATAGATGTGCACGATTGTCTCACCCACCCTTCGACAAAGGGGGATATTTATGTTTAAATGAGACGGTATTTGGGGAACCTGGGTGGCTCAGTAGAGTAAGCATCTGACTCTTGATTTCAGCTCAGGTCATGATCTCATGGTTTGTGGGTTCGAGCCCCATGTCAGGCTCAGCAGTGACAGTGTGGAGCCTACTTGGGATTCTGTCTCCCTCCCTCTCTCTCTGCCCCTTCCGTGCTTGTGTGCACACACACACACTCTCTCCCAAAATAAATAAACTTTAAAAATAAAAATAAATGAGATGGTATTTGTGAAAGGACTTAGTGTAATAGGTATTCACTAAATGTTAGCTTAACTTTGCTTGGAAAAGTCCTTCAGATGGGTAGAATTATTGAGTGTAAAATTAATTCTATGTTGGAGGAAGCAGATTGAGCATTTCTTCTCCGTAACAATTTGAGAAATTTCAACAGTAAATACCCAGAGAGGCCAGGCAGACAACACCAGCACAGAAGTGGAACAGGAGGAGCCTGCCACTTTCTTAAATACCCACCGGGGCATCTATGGAGCATCTCACGTTTATTATCACCCCCCACTGCCCACACCACATGTATCTTTTCCTGTGTTCTCGGTCTCAGTGTGGGTGCTACCATTTTCTCAGCCGTTCCATACAACACCCTTGGAGTTATCCTGGACTCATCTCTTTTATACCCCACATCCAGTCACTGCAAATTCTTTTGGCTCTATCTTCAAGATTTAGTTTGACCACTACTTACTCTCTCTGCCTCTGTGTCTGTAGCCTGAGTCACTTTAACTGGCATCCCTGTTACTCTCTCCAGAGCTGCCAGAGGAGCTTTTAAAATGAAAGGCAGCTCCCATTATTCCCAACTCCCTTTTCTGACTTCCTTATTCATTTCACTTTTAGCATACTGGCTTCTTTATTCATTCTTACAAGCCAGGCACATATCCTCTCTGGAACCATTGCTCTTATTCCTTCTTTCCCCAGAATCTTGAATGGCTCATATCATGACTTCATAAATCTCTTGGCTCAAAGTTACCTCTTCAGAGAGGCCATCCCTGACCACCAGTCTAACATAGGTCCCCACACTACTCTGTCCTGTCAACTTGCTTTATTTTTCTTTTTATAGACTTAGCCCTGCTTGACCTTAGAGATGATGTGAATCCATTTATTTTAGGTCTGTTTCTTCCACCAATAGAAACTCCATGAGGGGAGAGACTTAACTTTCATGGCTGAATTCCCAATTCCCCAGAGCCTCACAAAGAAGGCTTCCTGACATATAGAAGGCACATCATACATAGTTATTCAATGAAAGGATGAATGTTTGTGAATGTGTTCCATGTGTACTTGAAAAAAATTCTCCAATTGTTGAGTGCCAAGTTCTATATATGTGTATAAGATTAATCTTGTTAGTTATGTTATTAACATATTCAATCTCTTTATTAGTGATTGCCCAATTGATCTATCAGTTGGAACAAATTAAAGTTTTCCATTGTGATTGTGGTTTTGTTAATTTCTCCTTGTAACTCCAGTCAATTTTTGCTTTAAGGACATGTTGTTAGGTATATACTAACTTAGGATTATTCTATATTCTTAATGAATTGTTCATTTTATCATTATATGGCCATCTTTATCTCTAATACTTTTGCCTGTAAATACATTTTGCTTGGTATTGATAATGCTGTTCCATATTTGGTTGGTATTTTTGATATGTATCTTTTAAACTTCTCTTATTCTCAAACTAAAGATTTTTTTAATGTTTATTTATTTTTGAGAGAGAGAGAGAGAGAGAGAGAGAGAGAGAGAAAGGAGGGGGGAGGGGCAGAGCTAGGGAAGCACAGAATCTGAAGCAGTCTCCAGGCTCTGAGCTGTCAGCACAGAGCCTGACAGGGGGCTTGAATATACGAGCCATGAGATCATGACCTGAGCTGAAGTCGGACGCTTAACGGACTGAGCCACCCAGGTACTCCCAAACTATTTTTAATAGTAAAGTTTAATCCGGTTACTTTTGTTGTGATTATTTATATACTTGGACTAATTTTTATTATCTCATTTTGTTTTCTATTTACTGTGACTTTTTTTTGTTAATCCTTCCCCCTCTTTCTGCTGTTAAATTGAATTTTTATGCTATTAGTTTGGTAATTATAGGTTGCATTAAACTTTTTTCACCCCTACTCTTAACTTACTTGGCTTAATGAAGTTAATCAGTGTCTATGCTCCTGTGTAATGCAAAAGCCTTGGAATGCTTTACTCTGATCATCTTCCTCCTACTCTCCATAGTATTAACCGGTATATTAGATCCATCTTGTTTTCAAACCCCAATGAGTCATTTTGTTTATATAGTCAATGTTTGTATAGGTTTGACTTGTTTACTAATTTCTTTATTCCTTGTTATTTCTAGCTTCCCACACCTTCATTTTGGATTCTTCCATTTTTCCCCCCCATTCTTTCTTAAATTCTTTACATTCTTTAGTAGTTTTTTCAGGAATTGTATGTCAGTAGGTGTTGGTTTGCAATCTCAGTTTTGTTTCTCCCTGGGTGAAATTCTATACTAGCCCCCCAGTACACAGAGGGTAAGACCAAAGAAAGAGGTAGGCCACTCCAGATTGGTAGGTGGCAGGTTTAATAAGGGAACTTGCGATGCTTGTGTTGGGCAGCAGCAAGATGAGTAGATCTCCACATCCACCCCCCAGAATCTTAACAGTTTATGTAGAGGCCTTAATGGCGTTCAGTCATGTATACAGTCCAGATGGTCTCAATAACACATGATTCTCTCAAGACTTCATCCTTGAGTAGCTCCTCATGCCAGAGCAGTGGGCCAAATGTCCATTCCAAGAATGGGGAGAGGGTGAAAAGCCTCTGCCTTGTGTTTCAACCTGCAGTTACCTCCTTTCCATGACTTCCTCCAACAGTAGGAAATCCTTTTAGTCTTTTTTGTCTGTTTGTTTTAGAATCTATGTATATAGCATCTTAATTTTCGATTAGTAGTTTAGTTAGCATAGAATTTTGTATCTACCTTAGCCCACTAAAATTATTTTATTGTTTTCTGACTTCTTTTGTTTGTTATTGAGAAGTCTACTGTCAGTTTAATTATCATTCCTTTTTATGTAAGCTGTCTTTTCTGTCTGTTTATTTTAAGATGATCTCTTTGCTTTCCTGTTTCTGCAGTCCCTCATTTAGTGTCTAAGCATGGATTTGATTTTGTTTTTCCTGCTTGAAACCTAGTTTGCCTCCCCAACTAGAGGACTTAAGTTTGTATTCAGTTTACTTCCAGAAGCTTAGTTTTCTCTTTTAAATCTGCCTATTTTGTGTTGTATCATATACTCTTCAATAGTATAGTCTCTTTAATATTGTTGTAGAATTTCTACCTCTTAGAGTGGCGCAAATTTTCCCAAGTATTTGGTGTACTGACTCTCCCTCATTGTGGTTCGTTTCCTTGTGTGACTGCTAATTGTTGACTGTGAATACATCTTTAGCAGGGAGTCTAGTGTGCCCTGGATTGTGCACTACTGGTGTTTATAGAGAGGTTTTGCATTGACTTTTGTTGTTGGGGTCCTAAAATTAGTTTGTGGGCTAATTTTTTTGGCTTTGGATTCTTGCATCATAGAGTTAGTACAACTCCTACTTACTCTTATATGTTTCTGGCTTAGGGTTTCAGTTTCTCTCAGGAGATTTATTTCCCCAATTAGAGACCTGGATAGATGGCAAGTTTTCTTGCCAATTTTCTAGGTTAGTGGGAGGAATTTTTCCTGATGCCTGTTTCACTTATAGAGCTCAGCTTTAAGCAAGGTACTCTGTTGTAGTTCTCTGATCTAAAAGAGGCTGATACCAAGGAAACTGTACCTACATGGCATTAACATTTTAGCAGCCAAACCTTATATCAGGCCCTGATACCCTCTTTTGCTGACATGGTGACAATAGAAAATTACTTCTGGTTTGAGTTTCCTTTTTATTTTAGGTAACTGGAAGATTTCCCATTATTTTTGTCATTTGAGTTTGGCTGTTTATTAAAAGGGAAACTTTATAATTTATCCAGCTTTTCTGTTTTGTAGGGGGAGTGTCTTCCACGTCAACTTAGTCTGTCACTTCTCATGTCTTCCTGCTTTCATTGCCTGTATATATTTTCCCATGTTGAGTTTACTCCCATTAAAAAGCAAAAGGTTTTCTTCATAGTAAAATATTTGCCTACAAAGAAAACTCTAGGCCCAGATGGTTTCTCAGGAGAGCTTTACTAAGTATTCAAGGAAAAAATATCACAATTTTACAGAACTACTTCCTGACAATAGAAAAAAAGAGAACACTTTTCATGAGGCTGGCATGACTCTTATACCAAATGACTAAAATAAGGATAATACAAGAAAGAAAAATGATAGGTCAACTTCCCTCTTAAGTCTAGCTGCAAAAACTCCAAATGGATATTAACAAATCAATCTAACAGTATATAAAAAGAAACTTATGTAATGACCAGGTTGTTTTTATTGCAAGATAAAAAAGATAAGTTTAACACTAGAAAGGTAAAGTATTATAATTTATTATACTAGTAGGTAAAAGGAGAAGAATCATGTGGTCATCTCTACAGATGCATTTGATGTGTTTATATATTCATTTATTATCAAACAAGGCAACAAACAGCTCTTAGAAAACAGGGATATACAGTAAATTTTTCAACCTAAAACAAAAAAAACACATTAAAAAAACCCTCTAAAATTATCATATTTGATGGTGAAACTAAAATTGTTTTCCATTGAAATTGTAATCAAGATAAAGATGAAATATAGTATATCTATACCAATGACTCAGTTTTCATTTCCAGTATTATTTACTTATGCCTTCTCTTTTCCTTATGATCAGTTTAGATCAATTTGTCTATTTCCTTTTGTTTGTTTTTTAATGTTTACTTATTTTTGAGAGAAACAGAATGTGAGTGAGGGAGGGGCAGATAGAGAGGGAGACAAAATCTGACACAGGCTGCAGGCTCTGAGCTGTGAGCATAGAGCCCGATGCAGGGCTCGAACCCGTGAACCGCGTGATGATGACCTGACCGGAAGTTGGATGTTTGACTGAGCCACCCAGGCGTCCCTCAGTTTGTCTATTTCAAGGAAACAGCCTCTGGTTTTTTGATCATCTCCAATTTTTTTCTGTTTTTTCCTTTATTAATTCATGGCCCTACTTTAATTATTTCTTAGCTACTGATTTTCTTAGTTTTGTTCTGTTGTCCCTTTTTTTTTTAAGTTTATTTACTTATTTCGAGAGAGACAGAGAGAGATAGAGAGCAAGTGGGAGAGGGGCAGAGAGAGAGAGAGACAGAGAATCCCAAGCAGGCTCTGCACCATTAGCACAGAACCCCTGACACTGGGCTCGATCTTGCCATCTGTGAGATTGTAAACACCTAAGCCATCCGGACACCCCTCTGATGGCCCTTTTTAATTTCTAAACTTAAATGTTTATTTTTACCTTTTTTAGTTATGATACAGATATTTAAGGCTTTTAACTTTAATTCATACATTTTCTATATTTCATGACCCACTTTAGTTACATCTCAGAGATTTTTACCTGTTGTGTTTATATTGTCCAATACTAAATACTTTTTAAGTTCCATTGTAATTTCTACTTTAGCCTTTTTTTTTTCTTAATGGGATGTTGCAAAGAAATTTTTTTCTTAATTTTATTAAGTTTTTAAGTTTAATTCCAGTATAGTTAATGTTGATTATTAGTTTCAGGTGTGCAGTATGGTGACTGAATAGTTCTATACATTACTTAATTGTGATAAGTGTACTTTTAATCTCCTTCACCTATTTCACCCATCCCTCCACCTACCTCCCCTTCAGTTTGTTCTCCATAATTAAGAATGTTCTTGGTTTATCTCTCTCTTTTGTTCGTGTTTTAAATTCCACATATGAGTGAAATCACGTGGTATTTGACTTTCTCTGACTTATTTCACTTACCATTATACTCTGTAGGTCCATCCATGTTACTGAAAATGTCAAGATTTCATTCTTTTTATGGTTGAAAAATATTTCTGTGTGTGTGTGTGTATCATCTTATTTATTTATTCATCTATCAGTGGACATTTGGGCTGCTTCCGTAATTTGGCTATTGTAAATAATGCTTCAATAAACATAGCATATATCCTTTTGAATTGGTGTTTTTGTATTCTTTGTGTAAATACCCAGTAGTACGATTACTAGATCATAGGGTAGTTCTATTTTTATTTATTTATTTATTTATTTATTTATTTATAACAAATATTTTTTAAATGTTTATTTTTGAGACAGAGAGAGACAGAGCATGAACAGGGGAGGGGCAGAGAGCGAGGGAGACACAGAATCTGAAGCAGGCTCCAGGCTCCGAGCTGTCAGCCCAGAGCCCGACATGGTGCTCAAACTCACGGACTGTGAGATCATGACCTGAGCTGAAGTGGATGCCTAACCGACTGAGCCACCCAGGCACCCCAGGGTAGCTCTTTTTTAAATTTTTTGAGGAACCTCCATATGTCTTCCACAGTGATTGCACCAGTTTGCATTCCCATCAACAGTGCGTGAGGGTTCTTTTTTCTTCACATCTTTGTTGACACTTGTTGTTTCTGTTTTGATTTTAGCCATTCTGACAGGTATGAGGTGATATCTCACTGTGTTTTTGTGGTTTTTTTTTCCCCTAACTGTGGTTCTGATTTGTAATTCCCTGATGATGAGTGATGTTGAACATCTTTTCATTTGTTGGCCATCTGGATGTCTTCTTTGAAGAAATGTCTGTTCATGTCTTTGGCCCATTTTTTTAATTGAGTTATTTGTTTTTTGGGTATTGAGTTGTATAAATTCTTAATATATTTTGGGTGCTATTTATTTATTTATTTATTTATTTATTTATTTATTTTTAAATTTTTATTTAATTTTGAGAGAGAGCATGAGCAGGGTAGGAGCAGAAGGAGAGGGCGGGGGGAGAGAATCTGAAGCAGACTCCATGCTGTCAGCACAAAACCCCGTGAGGGCATCCAACCCACGAACCATGAGGTCATGACATGAGCCCAAATCAAGAGTCGCTGCTTAACTAACTGAGCCACCCAGGTGCCCCTGAACGCTAACTCTTTATCAGATATGTCATTTGCAAATACCTTCTCCCATTCAGTAGGTTGTCTTTTTGTTTTGTTGATTGTTTCCTTTGCTGTACAGAAGCTTTTTATTTTGATAGTCCCAATAGTTTATTTTTTCTTTTATTTCCCTTGGTTCAGGAGACATATCTAGAAAAATGTGGCTGTGTCCAATGTCAGAGAAATTACTGGCTGTGCTCTAATCTAGGATTTTTATGGTTTCAGGTCTGACACTTAGGTCCCTAATCCATTTGGAGTTTATTTTTGTGTGAAGTGGTCCAGTTTCATTCTTTTGCATGTGGCTGTCCAGTTTTCCCAACACCATTTGTTAAAGAGACTGTCTTTTTCCTATTGCATATTTTTGCCTTTTTTGTTGAAGATTAATTGACCATATAATCGTGGATTTGTTTCTCAGCTTCCTGTTGTGTTCTATTCATCTATGTGTCTGTTTTTGTACCAGTACTGCACTGTTTTGATTACTACAGCTTTGTAGTATAACTTGAAATCTGGAATTGTGATATATCTAGCTTTGTTTTTTGGTCAAGATTGTTTTGGCTATTTGGGGCCTTTTGTGGTTCCATGCAAATTTTAGGATTATTTTCACTAGCTCTGTGAAAAATGCTTTTGGTAATTTGATAGGGTTTGCATTAAACATATAGATTGCTTTGGGTACAATGGACGTTTTAACAATATTTGTTCTTCCAGTTCATGAGCATGGAATGAATATTGTTCCATTTGTTTGTGTCGTCTTTAATTTCTTTCATCAGTGTTTTATACTTTTCAGAGTACAGGTCTTTCATTTCCTTGGTTAAGTTTATTCCATAGGCATTTTGTTATTTTTGGTGCATGGCCATCTGTTATTTAAAAGTGTGGGTTTTTTAGTTTTCAAACATGTTTTTTTCTTTTTCTTTCTTCTTTTTCTTTTTTTTTTTACTAAAAAAAACTGTTGGAACTTCTTTTGTGAACCTGTCTGGTCAGTTATTATGTTCTAAATATTTGAGTGTGTTTAAAGATCGAGAGTATTCTCTGATTTTTGGATGTATGTTTTTTTTATGTGTATTTTAGTTAAACGTAATGTATGGCAGGGCAGTATAACATGGTGGTTAAGAACATAGGTTCTGGAATAAACTGCCTGGATTTCAGTCCTGGCTCTGCAGCTTACTAGCTCTGTGAGCCTGGGCTTAGATAATAATAGTACATTCTTATAGAGGTTTTGGATAGGGCTAAATTATTATATAATTATTAATATATATTCTATTATGTATTATACTTAATATATATTAATATGTTATATGTATTAATATCAGTGTCTGGCATATATTAAGTACTACAGAATATAACTAAGATGCTATTGTTAACATCTATATTTCTAATTACTTTTATGTGTTTGCCCTATCCATTTGAGATAGAGGTAGGTTGAAATCACTCATGTGGTCTGTGTTTTTCTCCTTGTACTTTGATCAGTCTTTGCTCTTTGTTGTGATGCTATAATGTGTGCTTATAAAATTATTATAATATTTACTTGCTGGATTTATTAACTTTTAGTATCCCTTTTAATCTCGGGCTTCTACCTAATCCAGGTGCCTTTGTGGAGGTTAGAAAAAGGCACATCCTGTGCGTCAGGCAGCTTGACATAGGGCCAACTCGGAGGTTGTTCAGGACGCCTTGAAGAATCCCTGCCAAACAGCATCACAACTGGCCAAAACCTGTCTAAGGCTGTATTTCATTGGTTTTCCACTGGAGAGTGCTGCCAAATCTCAGGGTACAATGCTGGGTAAGAGCTCTAGAACTCATCCTTAGCCACTGTGCGACCATCGTGTACATCCTGGATGAGGTTAGGAAACCTGGGGTGTAAAGCCTCAGGTATTGCCTCATCAGCTGGCTGAGGAAATCACAGCTGCTCTGACAACCACACCTGGAATTCAGGAACAGTCTGAGGACTGTGGCAGGCCAGGGTAGCCATCCTGATGAGAACTGGAGGAGATTGGGAACTCCATGATTCTCTGGGACTGGTGGGGCTCCAGGGAGACGGGCATGGGAGTGAAGGGGCTACCCATGAGTGCAGCATCCGCAGCAACCTCAGAAAGCATGGGCACTTCTAGGATATCAGGTCTATCGGAGGGACAGAAAGTGCTGTCCAAATGAAAGTTTGTCAGTGGAAGTTAATAAGACAGTGTTAATGGGTTTGGGAGGAGGAGCCTGGAGAGATACTTTAAGCCAGGATTTTTGTAGAGCCTCCATGGTGAAAATCTGAATGAGGTAGTTGTTAAGGGCTGTAGCCATTTCACTTTCTTGCTGTTCCCCTTTAAACATTCATTCTCTAGTCAGAGACTTCAGTTGCCTGTGCACTCCTTTTCTGCCATTGTGTCTTTACCTCTCGCCTTTCTCATAACCCAGTGGAGATATATATCATAAAGGACACTTTTCTGTCTCAGGAAAAAAAAAAAGGAGGGTGTGATGATATCTATCTCTGCAGTTGTTGTGAGGTTTAAATTAAAAACAACAACAACAATAAAGTACCGAGATGTAGTAGAGGACCAATACATGTGAATTTCTTTCCACTTTTCTCTCTTTTTGATTGCCCCTTTTTGCTGCCAGTATTCTCAGTGGTTAGGTGGAATAGTTTTACACATAACCACCCAACATGTTTTGTTTCAGTTCCAAAATACAGTCTGGATCTGCCCACCCTAGTCGCCACCACTGGCATCCTCTCTCTTAACTTCTTCAGTAGCTTTTCCACCTGGTCTCCATGCTGCCCATCTTGCGTCTGTCCACACAATAGCCATGGTAATCTTTTTATTTTTAAATGTTTATTTATTTCAAGAGAGAGAAAGTGGGGGGAGCATGCACATGCGTGGCGGGGAGGGGTAGAGAGAGAGAGAGGGAGAAAGAGAATCCTAAGTAGGTTCCGTGCTGTCCGCACAGAACTCATCTCAGGGCCCCATCTCACTAACAGTAAGATCATGAGCTGAAACCAAGAGTTGGACACTTAACTGACTGAGCCACCCAGATGCCCCTGGTAATCTTTTTTAAAAATGGAAATAAATAACATTAGAAACCTTTCAACAGGGGCATCCGGGTGGCTCAGTTGATTAAGCATCAACTTCAACTTGGGCCATGATCTGGTGGTTTGACAGCTCAGAGACTGCTTCAGATTCTGTGTCTCCCTCTCTCTCTGCTCTGCCCCACCCCCTCCACTGCCCACACACTCTGTCTCTCAAAAATAAAGAAGCACTAAAACAAAACAAAACAAAAAACACCTTTCAATAGTTTCCCCTAGATTTTATTTTATTTTCCTTTTGTTCCCCATAGATTTTCAACAAAATGTAAATTTCTTCCTGTCAACTGTGAGGCCCTATGTGATCTGGCCCTGGACTATTTCCTGTTGCATTCTTCTCATACCCTTCCCCTTTTGCATTTATTCCAGCTTTTTATGAACGTTCTATTATCCTCAGCTCGTTGTCATTTCAAGGCTTTTGTGCTTCCTAATCTCTATGCCAAGAATGTTTTTGGTTCTCAGCTCAAATGCTAGAACCAGAGGAATCCTTTTTGGCCACTTTCTCTTAAGTTGCCTCCTTTGGTCCCAAATTGTTCCCCATCAGATTACCCTATTTTAATTTATTTGAAACCAGTTGCCATTATCTGAAATTATTATATATGTATACATGTAAATGCTTACTTGTTGTTTTCTTCTAGAGTGTAAGTTTCATCTGTCTTGATCATGGATCTGTTTGAGTCCTTAAGTAATATGTAGTATAAGATAAAATGCCAAAATATATTTGCTTAATGTATGAGTGAATGAACCAATATTATTTTCTTCATGAAGTCTTTTCGGAGAACTGCCACCGAAGGTAATTCTTTCCTCCATGGAGTCCCTGTTGTATTTCATTTGCACTTCTTACTCTATTTGTCACATTATTCCCTGCATTTGGTTATTTATGTGTATTATCATGTATCCTTTACTAGACTGTAGAGTGCTGGAAGGCAGAATTGGAGGGCAATGGTTTAATACATATTAGTTGAACTGATGAATTAGTTACAAACAATAAAGTCATCCTTATTTAAAACACTGATAAGAAGAGGCAGTCCTGGCCTTACCACCACTTCTCAGCACACTTTGACAGTTGTGGCATTTGGACTGTAACTAGGTTTGTTGGGATGCTCTCCACATGCCATGCCCCTTCTCAGCCCTGTTAGGTTTGTACAATTAATTCATTCTTTATTCATTTATACACAGCATTTGAAGCAAATTACCAGCTCCTAGCTTGATTTCTTTTTATTCTTTGAATGTTCATAGCTGTTCTGATTTTGCAGCCAGAGGGTTATAATTTCCATGCTTGACAACATTCATGATTTAAAAAACCTTTCTATTGCATCCTCTTCTTCCTTCTGCTTTTTCAAAAATTAATTTTTGAGTCAGTAGAGAACAGAATTTGTTAGGCGCCTTTTTAAAAATCCTTACATGAGATCTGTGAAGTAGCTGTTATTTCTGCCATTCTATAGACGAAGATCAGAGAGGTTATTATACAGCTTGTCTAAGACCTCCACAGGTGGTGGAGGTAGGATTCAAACTCAGGTTTCCTGCTTCTAAAGCCACAACTCCAGACTAACTCAGCAGTGTTCCTTGGCACTGTATCAATAGACAAAACAGCAGAGACATTACTGAAGGCCCTGGTTGGAGATTTAGTAGCACAAATTACATCCATTCCTGACAGGCTGCATACAGCTATATTGGAAGAAAAATGTGGACGTGTAAACATAGCGTGACCAGAACCTGTTTTTTGTACTGTCTATGATTGTAAACACTTGAGAATGTTGTCCTTTCCCATGTTTCCTTCTTGCTGCATGAACACATTTTCACTGTTTTAACCATAGCTGTAATGTGAGTGCACTGTACAGAAGAGGAGAATTGTGCAGGGATCAATTCTCTGGATGTTGCACTTTGCTTCCCTTCCTGCTTTTCCTGGGATGTTTCCTGGAATGTTAAGACCAGTTATTATAATGAATTGGTTATTCTATTAGACTGTATTCTGACCTAAAAATGAAGGGTGATTAGGAGAGAAAGTTCTTTTGATTATGTTGCGTGTGTGTGTGTGTGTGTGTGTGTGTGTATATATATATATATATATAGAGAGAGAGAGAGAGAGAGAGAGAGAGAGGGAGGGAGGGAGAGAGAGGAAGATTTAATAGAAACAGTATACTTTAAAAGAAATGATTTGAGCAGCCATCTTTCTTGGTCATGATAGCACCATTTTTCTGGTGAAGAGCAAAATTGGAAAACAATGCTTTTATTTCAAATGCTTAAGTATTACTTTTACTGAAATTTAAATCCACTAAATTGTGACCTTTTAAAAGCATGAAATATGATTTATTCATCTTTATATATTTATCCTTTATTTTATTTAAAATTTTTTAAAAGTTTATTTATTTATTTTGAGAGAGAGAGAATGTGCATGAGCATGAGTGGGGAGAGGCAAAGAGAGAGGGAGAGAGAGAATCCCAAGCAGGCTCCATGCTGAGCCCAACATGGGGCTCGATCTCACAACTGTGAGATCATGACTTGAGCTGAAATTAAGAGTTGGACGCCTGACTGAGCCACCCAGGCACCCCGTCATTTATTTTAATACATGGCAATATAGTAGGAATTCAGTGCATGTTTTTCAATGACCAGATGAAATAACATTGTTTTAGTACCCTTGATGGGGACTTGTATATAACCCATCAGTATAATCCCATGATTTTGTTAATATGAAAAATTTTCTATTGTATTTCATGGGGTTATGAACATGGAAGCTTCTTAAACATTACAACTAATAAAACACAGAAGGGTAAAGTGATACAGACCGTCTCCAGTTAAAGCGTTATTAACAATACCACTTGTCACTGTACCATGATAATATGTAAGTAACAAATAATATAATTCTAGTTGATATTCAGAACAGATACTTCTTTTCTTTAGAGCTACTTTGGTGAACAGTCATATTTTGGGGTGTGGTCAATTGTCAATTTCCTCAGTTACAGGTGGGAACAGGAGGATATAGACTAAATGTGAGGAAATAGTTGTCCAGGTGGTTACCGACAGCAGGTATTTCTTATGTACAGCTAGAATACGAAGTCCGATAAATAGTCCAGGAAACAAGAAAGTCCAGACACTCATCAAATGTAAGAATTAAGTAGTTTAGTCCAGGAGCCAGATCATCAAGTTAGATGGAATATTCCAACAGCCAACTCAAGTCCAGAATCTGGAAGGTAATACACAGTGGAACTGAGTGTGAGGGAAGCCAAAGAGTAATTCCAGAGCAGGCAAACCCCTGTAGTTGTTAGCGGAGGACTTCGGCTTGTAGGGATACAGTGACAGTCCCCTAAAATGGAAGATGGAGTTCATGGCTTGGAGGCAGATTCATTTTCTGACAACAATTCACTTATTCATTGATTCATTAAATGCTTATTGAGTGAGTATTCTATGCCTTATACAATATGTGGTGCTTAGGATGCAATAGCTAACAAGCCAGACAAGATCCTTTTCCTTAGAGAGCTTGGAGAGTGTCATGTTAAGAAAATAAGAGTCATAGTACAATAATAATATAATATATCATGTAGTTTGTGGGAAATCCAGATTTTGTGAAAATACTACTAATAGTTAATGCTTATTGAATAGTTACTGTGCATAAGGCATTATTCTTAGTGCTTTATGTGCATCAACAGATTTAATCCTCACAACTCTACAAAATAAGCATTAATGTTATTTATATTTGATGTATGAGGAAATGGAGCTTCTGGAAGGTAACATTTTCCTTCTCAGGAGCTCACAGCTGGTCAGTGGTAGATTTAATATTTGAAATCTGTGATTCATTTCCAGAATCCAAGGTCCTAGTCATTACATTCTCCTGCCACCCTGTTGCCTGTTAATTTCTGGGGTCTTCAGTGGAAGGTGGGTGTGGGACTGAGAAAGAGCCAGGAAACATTTCCCCAAGCAGGGACATTGCAGTATGACTTGGGGGAAGGGATGGAGGTATGGTTGGGGAGAAAGGTAGGTGGCACAGGGCACCAGGGAAGGGGAAGAGAGAAGGTGTGTGCCAAGACTCAAAGGCAAAAAGGAGATAGTGAAATTGGGGAGCACTCAGTCAAGGTGGGGTGGTCAAGCTGTTTTTGTTGGCTGGTATGTGAGCTTCAACATGAAGTTAGTAGGTTCATGGAGAGAGGCTTTTGACTGTAGACACATAAAAACTAAAGAACGTGATTAGGAGAATGAGGTGGGCAGGTAGTGTCTTAGGAGAGAAATGCTTGAGCGTTAATGAGATTATAAACCCTATATAATTAATCTCAAAAAAAAAGAATGCTCAATATAAATGTTTTAGCATAGGAGAAAGAGTAGCGATAAATATGAAGGCATGTGTTAAAATGGTACCCGCCCTTAAAATTATGTTCAAAGGATAATTTCCCAGCTCGTTAAGCTATATAAACAGGCATTTCAGCTTTACCAGCTGTGGGGGACCAGAATTTCCATGTAGAATACTTTGTGTGATTTTCACCCTAGGGAAAACAGAGGGGAGGGGTATCTTACAATGATTGCCTCTGTTTTTTAGGGGAAAACTTAAACTCTACCCAGAGTTTCAATTCTGTCTGGAAAGGCATAACTGTCACTATTATTATTTTTAAAAGGAGTTTCTTCCTGAGAAGTTTAGATGTCTCCAGACTTAATAAAAAACTGCAATGGTTTATTTTAATGATGTTCTAGTTTTAGCAGGAGAAGATTTACAGATGTTATGTAGGACTTGCATTTACAGACGCCTGAGTGTGCATGGCATCTTTTGAGTGCACATCATCTGGGTACTTGTAACTTGTGGCTAGGTGCTCAGGTTTTGCTTGGACATTGGTGTAATTATCATGAATGAAATTTGTGCTTGTGTTTTTTTATCCTACAACTTCAGTTGTCATAGTTATGGTTCCAAATAAACAAGAAAAGTAGGGAAACTAGAAGCTGCCATGCTATCAGTCTATCAGTAACTAATCAGAGGAAAAGGAAATTGTAGCCCTCCAAGTGATGAATTCAAACAGGGGCTAACAAGACAAGACAAATGGATTTCAGCAGTACTGACCTATAAGCATAAAACATGTCATTAAGTGAATCCGTCTTAACACTGGTCTGGATAATAAAAGTGTCAACAATATTCTAGAGGAAAAATACACCAGGAGCTTGAATTGAAAGCTTTTAGTGTAGAAGAGATTTAGATGTTGGCTAAGACCACAAGATCCCAGATGTTCTAATACTGAGGATGTTTACGCAAAATGCTTTAGACTTTTGAAGTAATTTTTGTTCTTTCCTCTAATGTTATTGTCTACCTCTGTCTTATCTTCCTCAAATGATAGAAATTTCTCCCTTGGTTAACTTATTTATCCCTTTTTTTTGCACTCACAGCTATTATAGCTGAAAGGTTAAGAAACAGGGTTAGGGGATTGAGAAGAACAGAGGAGATCTGTCCTCTGGGGGAGGTTGTTTGGAAAAGGGCAGCATTGAGTGAGGAGTACCTAGGCCCCCAAACCCAGGGACACTGGTAAATTGATCATGCCTGGAGAGATTCCATTTTCTACAACAAAATGTGAGAGAGAGTTGATACCAGATGTGGTATCAGACACCTGAGAACTAGCACTGGGACAGCCAGAGATAGACTGACAACCACAGAGATGAATTTAGGCCTGCGGGAAAATTCCAAGGGTGAAGTGTGGGGTCAAGAGCTGGCAGGAATTACAGAGAAACAAAGGCAGATTCCAAAAATGAGGAATTAATTGCTGAGAGAGAGACAGAGGGAGAGAGAAGAAAAAATAAGTTAGTAATAGGGGCAAAACTGGACATACACAAAAAGCAAGAAGGAGAATAGATACTGAAATATGATTTATGTAAAATAGGTGAGTGACAATAATAATAGCTGATATTTCCAAGCATTTGCTAAATACTGGCACTGTTCTAAGCATTTTACATCTTTTATTTCATTTTATTTGCTCAATAAACTCTTGGAGACGGGTACTACCAGTTTACCTATTTTACAGGTGAGGAATCTGAGTCACTGAACCAGGAAAGTGAGGTATGGAGAGATAAGAGAGCATGTCTAAGTTCACACGTGTAGTAGATAGGGAGCCAGGATTGAGATCTCAGCAGTGAAACTCCAGAGCCTTCATTCTTCAACAATGATGCCGTAGAGCAGTGGTTCTCAAAGGGTGGTCCGAGGAACAGCAGCACCAGCATCACCTGGGAATTTAGTAGAAATGCAAATTCACAGGTCCTACTATAGAAACTGCTGGTGGGACCCCGCAATCCATGTTTCAGCAGACCTCTAGGAAAATCTGATTCTGTCTGTAGTTTGAGAACCCCTTAGGTTGAGCATAGGCCCGCAGTCTCCTATGGTTTCCAGCTCTTCCTGTCTGTATATGGCCCATCATAAAAAGCTTCTTTTCTCTCTATGGTTTGGATTGTTTAATTGCTTCAGGGGTCCTATGCACCCATACCCTTATAACTTCTCTCAATTATTTGAATTAGCTCGAAACTTGTTTGTTCCTTGCAATTAAAAGGTATAATTAAAGCAGACACTTCACACACCTGGAACATGTTTGCTTTAATGAGACTTATTAAAGCTGGATTAGGTTCTCTTTCTGGAAACATAGAGGGTTAGGATATTCAGACCAATCCTGTCACTGGAACAGCTTTAAAAAAAAAGCCTAGATAAACACATATATAACCTTAAAAGCATCCGAAAGTTAAAGAAATAATAATAAGGAATCCCCTGGCCAAAATCTCAGAGGAAAATGAGAATACAGAAAGGTCACTGGAGCACTGAAGGCATTCTGCTAGAAGACATTGGCCAGGTATTATTCTGTGTTGCAGAATCTGGTCTCCTTGAGCTCAGGGTCCACCCACAGTTGGGAGTCTAAGAGGAGACATTCTCTTTGCATAAAGCTGAGACCCCCAAGGACTGTACCCTCAGGATAAGGATGAACACTCCCTATCCTCCCATCCCAGGGGGAATGCAAGACGAGTCACTTTAGTGCTGAGTAGAAGAGGGCACAAAACCCAAACCAAAATGAAATAAACAAATCATTGAGAAGTTATAGCCAAACACTGATGTTCTCAAGAAAGTGCTGCTTAAATACACCTCAGCTAGGCAGTTCAAGTGTGAGTTTGCTTTAAGGTGGTCATGAACTGGTAGTACCCCTGTGTGTTCTTCGTAAAAGTAAATGCAAATCCTAGGCCTCCAGGACTGCTCACAAATAGGTCCACAAGTAAAATGGGTTAATCATAGTCAAATTTACCAGGCATGTAAGGAAGCCAGGCACCAAGGACGAGAACCAGCAGAAACAACCAACTGCCAAAACAGACCCATAAAAAATGTAAGGTTTTAGAATTGTCAGATTATAAAGCACAATCCTCTATTTCAAGAAATAAGATGAGCTTGAAAATATTTTTTAAGGGAATAGAAAAATCTAGCAGTTTAGAGGAAAAAAAATATTTTAAAGAAAGGAAAAAAATTAAACCAAGGGACTGATAATAAAACATTAATGTACACTATTTTCTACTCTGAATAACCTTACATATTTTTATTAAGAGTAGGTTTTGTGAGATATTTTATGTAATTAACTTACAATTTAAATTTATTTGAAAATGAATACATTGCATGCTTAGGCTAATATTTAAATTCTAAATTATCAGTATATGAAGATAATATAAGGTGCATTAAACTTACATTAAACCTGTCTTTTTTTTCCACATGCAACTGAGATAGATATTGAATAGATATATGAGCAAGCTCTCCAGAAGGTTAAGCAATGGCCTAATTATTGGTTTTGATTATCTGAATATATCACAAACACTTGTGGATTTTGAGACTATTTCAGTTAAATGGTGTCAGTTCTCCATTTTATTATCAAATTTAATTAAAGTGTTTTAAGGAGTATAAATAACTTTGGAAGAAATGCAGAGATATTACCACAAGGTCAATTTTACAAACATGCAAGTGGAAAGTTTCTGGGCTCCACTACTAGTGTGCAGCTCAGTCAGCAGTAACACAATCTGTGTTCCCCAGAGAATAATTTCAATTTTCAGGACTGGTAAAACTTACAGCTTGAAGCTTACTGTGTGGAAAGGATCACTGTTTTCTAACTGTGAATAAATGTATCTGCAAATGTTGGATATGTAATATCTAATTCATCCCTAGAGATGCTAATTATTCTTTAAGAATGTGGTAATGAGATGAAACATACTGTTGCCAGCAGGCAGAAGAGATCATATTTCATATCATTCATTTAAATCAGGGCATTCATTTTCATTACAAGATAGAGTCAGTGATAGAAACAGAGGCAAACTATGGGGAAAGTAAAGTTTTAGCAAGTACGGACAATAAGACACACAATAGTTGGCTCTTGAAGTGCTGATCTCATTTACTTGCAGCCAGACTTGTTGAAAGATGGCTATCAGAAGAAAAACAAAAATCCCCTCTGTGGTGCGATATTAATGTTAATAGCTGTTAGCAAGGAGAAACCCAAAGTTGAAGTTAAATGCCATAAAAGTTAATTCTTTTGAATGCAGAATAAACCCAGGGTGAGGGGGTGCGATATGACTTCGACTTTTGTATTACTATTCTTCAACATTCATTTATTGAACACCCATCATTTCAAAATATAAAGGAAGAAGCAGACCTTTTCCAGAAAGTTTGCAATATGTGTAACCAAGAGCCGGGAATGAATCCCAGGCAAAAGGGCATTGGCATCTTACCTTTAATGGATGTTTTCATGTCTTGATTTGCATTCCATCTTTCTTCTCCTCTACTTACTTCAGTCAAATATTCAAAGGCAGGCTGGAAAAAGTAAGGACTTTTAGAGAAGATGGCTGATTTGTTCCATAGGAAAGCACACATAGAAATGAGTAGTTGAGAGGGGCTTAGCCTGTCATCACAACCTCTGAGAAGTGGGAAAAGCAGGAAGGTGCACAGGTAAACCCTGAGGTTTCGTGCTCAAGAGTCTGGTGGAGTCTGGGAGTGTGTATTTTTATGTTGCATCTGCCACTTGAATGAATGAGTAAACAAACTTAAGGATTTTGGTTTAAGTTGGTGTGTACAAATTTTAGTATATCTAAGTCTTTTAAGAAATTAGCATGTTAGTCAATACTCTCAAAGTGAAAATACCCAGTGTGATTTGATGGGAGAAGCATAGGCTCTGGAATAAGAAAGACATGAAGAAATGAATCAACTTTTTTTTCTCATAGAAAAGATGAAAGGAGGGGCACCTGGCTAGCTCAGTGGGTGAAGCATGTGACTCTTGATCTCGGGGTTGTGAATTTAAGCCCCATGTTGGGCAGGGAGCCTACCTGAAAAAAGAAAAAAAGAAAAAAAAAGATGAAAGGAGATATAATCTGGTACATAGCAGATTATAATCCTAAAAGGAATAGGAGAAGATTTGTTTCTGTATTACACGAGAATTGTATGAATTAATATAATTTAAATGCTTGAATTTATTGATTTTACTAGTGCTTGATTAATGCTTGATATTAAATGCCTGAGAGAAATTTTACATAATACCTCCTTTGATATCACTATGGTAAGAACACCCTTGCCAGATACTTTGGGAATGAGGAGAATTTTTGCATTGAACTTTAAGAATTTATAGTATGTGCTTAGGTGAAAGAATAGTCTAACTGATTGGAAATATTTAACTTATCATATAAAAAGAAAAGTAGCAGGGTAGAGAAGAGGCTTGATTGTTAAGGAATGTGTATGAGCAGCCATATTAGTTAACTTTTGCTGTATAACAAATTATCCCAAAACTTAGTGGTATAAAATAACCATTTACTAAAGTTCACTGTTCTCTGGGTCAGCAATTTTAGTTGAGCTGGGTTGGTAGTTCTATTGGTCTCGGCTGGCCTCGCGGGTGCTTCTGTGGGCCTGGCTGTTCTCAGATCACCTCAGCTGGGATAGCTTGCAGTGCTAATTGTGGTATCCCATCATCCAGCATCTAGCTTAGGCTTCATCCAAGAGATATGAGGGCTTCCAAGAGAGTGAAGAGAAGTGTGCAAATCGCCTTGGAAATGGTACACTTTTGCTTCTCGCATGTACTGTTGGCCAAAGCAACTAGTAGCACCAGTTCAGATTCAACATGGGGGAGATAGATTCTACTTCTTAGTGGGAGGCAAAATCATATTGCAATTTTGCTCTTTTTGCAAACTGCTGTAGCAGGGAAGTGAGTTCTAGTGGACTTTATGATGAGGCAAAAGAATTTGAGAAAGAATAAGAGACTGATTCCCAAACCCAGCAATTTTCTGAACAGAGGTGGTTAGAAAGGCCTGAAAGGGTGATAGGGAGCTTGAGAGGAGCTGCATTTGCAAAGACTACTGAAGAGAGGAGCAAGCAGGGATTTCAATTTTTTTCAGAGAGATTATATGTTAGAGTTATTCCACAGAAAGAAGAAATTTAATTTTAAAAGAAAGGCCAAATTATTTAGCTTTAAACTATAAATTAGAGAAAAATAAATTATTTAGCTTTAAAGTTTAGGTTAGATAAAAATTAGTCAAGTGGACTGTATAAATCTTGAAAAGAAAAGAGAGAGAGAGAAGAACCACGTAAAGAAAAATAAATTCACATTCTGTCCAAAAACGCAAATATGACATATAGCTATCTCTCCTTTTTTATTTCCTGTAGAAATGTAACGCTTTTGTTTTTGAAGGCATTAAGCCTATTTTAGCTTACCTAAATGCAAGCAGGACTTTCCGAGAAGTCTGATCTTCTTGCACTTGTAAATAGGATGGTATGTGGGGAGTAGAAGTAGTGTCTTTCAGCCCTCCAGACCACCTCCAGTTCTGCAGTGTGGGAATATGCTTTACCCTTTTACAGAATTTATACTCTTTCTGTGCCCATAACTAATATTCAGTTGCTTCCACTATAGAGCAGTCACTGAGCACCAACTCTCATTCTGTTCCAGCTGATGGAGCAGGAAATGAACATAAAAGGGACATTTAAGTGCATGACCTGATGAAGGCAATATTTGTGTTCACCAGACTGTTAGTTAAAGGCAATAGGGTCATGCCACACCCAGCTCATCTTAGGCCCTCTGGTTGCCTCTTGCCCCTTTTCTTGGTGCATGTAGCAGTTTCTTGTCATTACAGATGAGAGCTAGATCCTGGGCTGTTCCTAGCAAATGGGGCTAAATAGAAATGTAAGGGACAGGGAGGTCAAGGGCCATATTATATAGCATTTTTATACAAATTTCACTGTGGATATTAGATTTAGTAATGTGTTATTGGTGCACTAATTCAATCTCTTTAAATTTTAGAGATTGATTTTATGTGTGCACAAAAAGAGGAAGCCCTTGGAACAGCAACATTCCAGAAAGGGGTCACTACCCCTTTGCACGATGGCCGATAATAGTCTAATGCTGTTAAGGTCCTTTCTAAAGGACAGGAGGGGTCAGCAATGTTTGGCAGGTAAACCACAGGTGCTTCTTCACCCTGACCAGACAAGGTAAATGTCCAGACTGAGGCTTGCTGTGGGGTGCCAGAAGCAGCGAATTATAGATTTTTTCCTGAATGAGACTTCATAAACTACTCTTAGCTAATCCATATCCTTTTGGACAATGCTGATGAAGCTTATGACTGCAGTTCTGAGTTGAATTCCAAGCTCCTAGTACTTTCTAAGAAGTAAGATCAGACTGGACCCATGCCTCCAACAGCCTGTGTAGACTTTCCTCGGTGTCAATCCATCCAAACATTGGCCTTTCCTGAAGATGGGTGCTTTGTGCTGCCTGTGCCTGAAGGCACATAAATGGATGATATTGTGACTTAGCCTTTATGGTGCTCTTGCTGACATGAAGTGAAAAAGTAATATAAGCACAGTATAGAAAGTTTGGAAGATAATGAAATCATGAAGTTTACAGACTGCTTATACTCTGGCATAGCCATTATCTTTTGTGGTGTATTTAGATAGAGCATTTCCACATCTGATTTTTTTATTAATATAATTGTGACTAGAACATAGGTATCAGGTGTCATAAACATCTCCATGCTTTCAGATAGGTATCACATGGTCTTCAGAGATAGTTTCATTGAATGAACGTAAAAAGATGTAATCAGTATTTTATGATGGGTCTGTATGTCACTTCCATTTTGTTTTTCTTGTTTATAAAGAAGGGTATAGACACATCTTTGTGCTTACAGACTTCCTTCTGAGTTTTTGATTATTTGTCTGGCAAAGATTACCAAAGTAGGGCCTCTGTGACAGAGAACACACTTCTTTATGACTCAACATATATTGTCACATAGCTTTTCCAATTAACAGGTCTTTATAAATTCTATACTTCATATTTATTTTCTATTCAGGCATCCTGTCTGGTAAGGAATACAGCATACTAAAAGCAATTATGCCTGTTGGTGACTCTCCCCAGCTCGTCTTCATTTACCCTGACTTCTTTGCTTTGTACTCAGTTTCTACTTTGGTTTGACTTAAAAAACAACACCATAACACAACGCAAAACAAAACTTTCTTCTTGCCTTCTAGAAATGTGGTTTTTGCTTAATTTCTCAGACCTGGTTGCTTGTCTAGTGTGGCATCTCTTGGGATCTAAGGATACCCCACCCTAGCCCCTTTTCTCAGAGACCCCGTCCATATTCTGTTCATCATCATTGGGTGTGAGGTTGAGGAGGGGTTTGGATGGTCTCCAGGAATGCACATGTGTAATGGCCTCTCTGAATCACGCAGAGACTTGGAAACTACTATCCCTCTTAACATTGTCATGATTTTATAGGTGATGTTGCATTTTTATTTGTCACGCTGATTTTCACTTTTTTTTTTACTTATTTGACTATTAAGCAAACGTTTATTAACATTTCATATGGTATATAAATTTTTCAGATAATTTACCATTATTAAAGATAAGTAGTGTTAAATAACAAAATTTAGCCAACTAAATATGAAGATCTAATTGCTTTATTAAAGGGTTTGTGAATAAGGAAACATCCCATCTAGCCAGTAGAGAGACACACGAGCCACCGAGGAGTTCTATGGAATGGAAAGTTTTTGTAGATGGAGGGAGGGGGCAAGAAATTTACTAGCAAAACAAAAAGATTGTTCCAGACAAGGCTGTTTGCTAGAGGAAAAAGCAACTGTCTTTATCATACAGAGGGGGAATGGAGAAAAGCCAGGTAATGGATTCATTGATGCTGATGGAAAAAAAAAAATCCTGATTAACTGGTTAAGGCCAAATTTCTGGGCAAGGTTGAAACTGCAATTAGATTGGGTATTAAGCCCCAGCTTAGGAACTCATTCTGAAGGACACCATTTTGAGCCTGTGGTTTTATTTTTTTTAACAATACTTTTAACTGACTGGTTAGAATTAGTCCCTGAGACTTATTATAGTTTGGGGTACATACATTCAAATCAGTTCAATTCAATTCCTTCATTTTAACAGCCCTTCATTTAGAGCTGTCCTGTTATGTTCTAAGAAATGTGCTGGAAACTGTTGATAAAGATAGAGATAATACCTCATCTTGGTATTAGCCCATGATCTAGCTGGCAGACTGAATAAAGCTGTAATATGATGCATTAAGGGCCTCAGTGAGAATTACATTTCTTTTTCTTAGTGCTTTTTTTTCCCTCTTATGCTGTGTATTCCCATAGAGATTCAGTTGTTAGAGTAATTGATTTTCTCACGAGGAGAATAGAAGTCACTAAGAAAGAAATAATACCTGAGAAGTGGAAGGACTAAAAGTGACTGGTGTATATCTGGTGTGAGGAATAGTAAATACTCTGTGGAGTAGCTAAATAATAAGATAAGTGAAGTGGCTGGAATGAGATTGCAGCAGTGTGCAAGGGATACATCACTAAGGACCTTGTATGATAGGTTGAAGCTTTTCAATTGAGTTGTGTGGGTGATGAGGTATTAAGCTGGAAATCGAATTGATCAGATTTGTTCTTTAAAAGATAACTCTCCAATTGTAGGAAAGCCAATGAGGCAGGACACAGAGTGAGGAGGTGACCACTGAGATATTTAGGTCATGGTGGAAATGAGAGAAGAGAACAGAGCCACAAGATACGTCATTATCAATATCGATAGGAACTGTCGATTGGGCATCGACAATAAGCGTGGTGTCAACATGACTCCAAGATTCTTGGTTGGGGCCACTGAGTACCTAGACCATGATATGTTAATCAATAATGGGAATTTAAGAGAGGAAATATATTTTGGAGGTAGAGAGTAGAAAACAAGTTTTGTTTTGGACATTGTTTTGGTTACTACTGATTGCCTAGTCAACATTTATTTCCTACCTTCTTTCTTAAGAGAAGATGGCCCTTATTTGTGTTTTAAGGATATATCATGGTTTGTCTAACTCAGCAGTTCTCAAACAGGGGTGATTTTCCCCCCCACGGGGGACATTTGACAATGTCTGGAGACGACATTTTTGGTTGTCACAAGTGGGGAATGCTGCTGACATGTAGTAGGTGGAGGCCAAGAATACTGCTAAACTTTTTGTAGTGCATAGAGCAGCCCTTACTATACAGAATTATCTGACCCTGAATCTGAATAGTTCCAAGGCTTAGAAAACCTTGTTAAGTTAAATATGGTAATCTCGTTCCATTTGCTAGTGTTTGGTTTAGGAATAAGCATGGACCTCATTCAGTGGGACTTCTAAATAAAATTTTCCTCTTAAGGAAGTGAAACATTTCTTTTTACGGATGATCTTATGTTTGAATATGAATTGCTGCATCTACCAGCTGCCAGCCTGAGGATGAAGCCCACACGCAGAAGAGGGCAGAGCCAAGAAAAATGCACAAAAGAAGATCCAGAGTCTTGATGCACATCTAACAGTTGTCTGTAGCCTGCTGTCTCTCGTTACATGGGGCTGTGAATTTACTTATGATTTCAGATAGGATAAGTAGAAGTTTCCCATTACTTGCAATGAAAAACGTTGTGATATGGCCATGTTGAATTGCTTATGAATGATTCCAAATGGTAGTGTTAAGTAAAGTGTTGAAAATGTGATACTGGAGCTTTGCAAAAAGGTTAGGTCTGGAGTTAGAGCTGTCGGAGAGTTCATATAGAGGGACAGGGCCAGTTGTGGAACTGATGATCTAAACCAAGTAGGGCTTAGAGAGCAAGAAGAAAGGCAATTAAAGTAGAATCTTAGAACACAGCTCTTCAATTGTGAGTCTGAGAAGAGGAAGATTTAGTAAGTCTTGCTGAAAGGAGTCCGAAAAGCTAAGTGCTGAACCTAGTGAGAAATGATGTGTGATAGAGATGACATGCTGTCTACTGAAAAGTTGTGCTTTTTGTTCTATGCTGTGGAATCATCACTGGGATGCAGATGCTCAACTAGAAACTACATTTATTTCCCATACCTCTTCTAAATTAAAGAAGTCTAATGGAAGAGAATTTGTTTGTTATTTGAACTTTGGATGAGTTTTGAGCACAGATTGCTAGCAGAAGGGGAAAAAAAGGCTCTGGAGTGGAAGAGAAACATTGATAAAAGGAAGGTGTGATTGATAGATGGTTTTGGAAGCTATGTGGAGAGCTGCATTTGAATTCATGGAAGGATGGCATCAGTTTGGAAAAGAAGCAACACTCATAGTTTGTCTGCTACAGTAGGGCAAATGGAAATAATACAAATGAAGAGGAGGGCAGTGGAAGGAGTTCTTGGCTAGAGTCTTCTATTTTTTTCTGACAACTGTCTGCTGAGAATGAGGAAGAAGCAGGGAGTATAGTGCTTGATGTGAGTGATAAAGGTTTGGAATAAGTACTTTTGGGCAATGAAAAGGGGAACAGAGGAGAAATGAATTAATGGATTGCTGAGCAGCTGGGGTTGAATCTCGTAAATTTGTGATGGAGCCATTAGCATATTTATGTGATTCCCCAGGCAATGCTCAATGACTTTTGAGAAAAAATAGTTACGCTAATCCAAGCTTGGGGATTGGAAAGAGGAATGGAATAAAAAGTAAACTGACAAAGGAATAATTGAAAATGCTGGAAGAAATGCTGCTGAAATTATTGAGCATCACATTGTCAGATAAATTCTGAAAGTTAGGGTATTGAAGAAAACATTAGGAATTATGAATGGTTAGAATGGATCATTAGCCATCAGTCTTTCAGGGATGAGGATTATGGGGCGGTGTTGGGGCTTGAACACTTTTAAGTAAGCGTGGGATGAAGAGTAATTGAAAGTGAACAGATCGCCTCTTGGACGTCCTCTGTTTCACAAATTAACAACGTTTGAAACATTATTCCATTTCAAAATTCACTCAATTTGTAGGTGAAGAATCAAAGCCTCAGAGGTGCCAAGGGCTGATACCCAAGGCAAGGTAGCTGTTAATGACTTAACTGAGATTATAACCTGGATACCTCTTCTCAGCCTAATGCGCTCTTCTTCCTGGAGCAGCTCTGGACTATATGAAAGAAAGAGACACGGCACGACTTCATGAAAAATACAAGAAAGGGAACAAGTGAGCTTTCTTCAATTAAATATTACAGATTCCTCATTTTCCCTGGGGAATTATTTTAAAAACATTATTTTAAATCTACCATATGATGTAGAAACTCTAGCTCCAGTAGGCTACTCACATCTGTATGGGCTGGCTCTATATGGGCTGGGAGGGGCATGCTTGGCAGGGAATCTGGATGAAAGCCAGGTGAGGCATTTGTTTAGGAGTCAAATAACAGGGTGGCAAAAAGTCACTGGAGGGAAACAAAAGGGGATTTGATGTAACTAATTGATTGTGAATGTGGCCTGAAGCGTGCGAATTGGGTGGGGGGGACCTTCACAGTCCACTGGCTAAGTATGTGCTTTCTAATCAAGAGGTTAGTGTTCATGAATCCTGTTTCTCTTTTGAAAGGGGCTTATTCATTGGGGGAGTTATTGGGAACATGTGTTTATTAGGCGGGTTGGTGAAAGCTTTAACATTGTTGAAAGAGGTCAGCTGTGTTACTCAACTGCTGCTGTATACTGTAGTAATTGACAGTGCTAATAGCAGTGGGCTGTATAGAGAAGTTGTTTTTCCCTTCGGGTTTATTGACTCTTCTATATGTTGAAATGTAATGCTGTGAAGTCTGTGTTTGTTTTTCTATTTGACCCAAGTCATGGCTCAAAGCATACGGTTTACTAGGTGATAAGCCGTTGGTATTTCCTGTTTGTATTTATTAGTAGGTCTAGTTTATTGTTTTCATATTTAAATCCTTTGTAAGCTCACTCTAGTTTTCTTCTTAGGGTTGTTTATGAACCTTTAAATTGTCTCTTGTGTATTTGATAGTTGGAGAGCAGAGCTGTCTTTCTGCATTCTAATTAGATTGTTTTCAGGAGCCATTCGCTTTCTTCACTCAGGGAGGAATGTCAATTGCTGTCATTGAATTTTCCTGCACATGGGCAAGTGATGAACATGCCCTTCAGGTGGGGATTAACTTTCAGTATCTATAATTGTATAGTTTTTTTTTTCTTTTTTTAGTCTTCACTCAGTAAAAATAGCCAGACTGTCATGTGGAGTAAATACAAGAAATAAACATCTCTCTCTCTCTCTCTTCTTTTTTTTTTTTTTTTTTTTTTTTTTTTTTTTTTTTTTAGCAATTACATTCTTGTGTCTTCCTTTTTCTGTAATTAAAAAAAAAAATCTCCGTAAGAATGCAGCTTGATGCATTAGAGCTCTGCTGGAGGTAAATTGTTTTGGAAGCTTGGTAAAATAAATAGGGTCATTATGAGAGTGGAAAAATATATATAAGCTTTTAGCATCAACAGATGCCTTACTTATTGTAGAATAACATAGCGTGAGTACATAAAAATTGCATAATATAAATGGCACATATTCTGGTTGCCTGTTTAGGATGGTTGTTTTTCTTTTATCTCCTTCCTGGCAGAATACTCACTTTTTATAAGAACACAGATTTTCTTTCAATAATTGCTGCTTTTATTTGGTGAACTCCACTTTTTTGTATTATTGTTTATTGTTAAAAATAGGGTCTGCATTGCCTTTGAAAGTATGTTTTCTCATAGCCAATTAAAAATTCATGTAAGAATGCAGTCATGCATCATGTCTTACTCTTTAGACTTACTCTTATACCACAATTTGCTTATCCATTATTCTGTTGATGGACATTTGAATTGCTTATTGTTTTGGGGTATTCTAAATATTTAAAAATTTTTTTAAGTTTATTTATTTATTTTGAGAGAGACAGAGACAGCACAATTGGAGGAGGGGTAGAGAGAGAGGGAGAGAGAGAATCCTAAGCAGGCTCTGTGTTGTCAGTACAGAGCCAGATGTGGGGCTTGAACTCATGAAACCATGAGTTCATGACCTGAGCTCAAACCAAGAGTCGGATGCTTAACTGACTGAGCCACCCAGGAGTTCCTAAATATTCTTATGCAAGTCCTTTTGTGGACGCATATTTTCATTTCTTTTGAATAAATATCTGGAATTGCTTGGTCATAGAATCAATATATATTGCACAGCCTGCTTCTTTAAAACATAATTGGAAATATTAGTGGAAAACTTGGGAATGTTGTCTACTCACCTCTCTTCCTCACTGTTCTGGTGTACACAGGATGTGTTTTGGGATGACTGAGCCACTTTCTAGAATCTTCACTTTCTCTCTCCTCTGGCCGCGTTTCTTGAAAAGAAAGTGGCATTAAGATTGTGCCTCCTACTTCATTTGATATATTTCTTGGTTAGTTTTAATGAATTCTTTTCTTTTTTTTCATTTGTTAGGTTTTTAGGAAGGAAGATTCTGGGACCTGGCTTTAAATTACTAGTTTTCCTTTAAAGCCAATTTATAGTAGAGAAAATACTGAAAATTACTCAACTAATTCAGAGTCTTTCTCCCTTTCGTGTTATATATATATATATATATATATATATATATATATATGTATTTGTATGTATATATATGTATGTATATATTTGTAAATATGTATATATATTTCTCATTTTTTATATTTTTAAATATATATGTATATATATATTTCACCATTGTCACCATTGTGGGAACAAAGAGTCCAGAAAATCATATATATATATATATTTCTCAAAGCAGATAAATGTTTTAAAACCAAATTTGGCTTTATTCTGCCATCTTGCCCCAGAAGTCCAATAGTTCTGTTTTGAAAGCCAAATATGGAGAATTTTTCTGCAGCATGACAAATACCATCATGTCTGTGGCTAATAGGAGACTCCCTGTCCTTAAAAATCAAATACTTTATTAACATGAACAAATCCTAGGAGAGTTCTGAAAAAGATTCATCTTCTTTAGTGGGATGTTTTAAAAACACATATATTCTCCTCACTTATGGTATTTTAACTAATTCTACTGTGAATATACTTGACTTTAAAACAGCATTGGCTGGGCACCTGGCTGGCTCAGTAGGTAGAACATGGGACTCTTAATCTCAGGGTTGTGAGTTTAAGTGTCATGTGGGGTATACAGATAAATAAAATAAAGTAAAATAAAATAAAATAAAACAAAACAGCATTGCCTACTGGATAGAAATCTGTTATATAAATTGGGTGACCTGGTGCCTAATCCTGTCTTCGCTTATCAGCTATTGTTGGCAAGTCATTACTTTTTCTGTAATTGAAATCCTCAATCAGTAAAATGCTGCATGTGCATGTCAGGGAAGCCCATGTAGATTAACACAAAGATGTCTGGAAGACATTTTGAGGTATTTTAGAAAAAGAATGCATTGTGATTTTATAACATCATGATGATGTTGTTATTTATCTGGCTCCAAAGAGGCCTCTTTTAGTTTCCAAATTGAAGGCCCAGAAATCATTTTCCCTAACATGAGGTTTTCCATGGAAATGCAGAAAATAGTATTTGGAACTTGTGTTTATGCATATTCTTCTGTGTTTTCTCTTCATGCCCATTATTTTGTATTTAGCCTTATTTTTTCCCCCGTTAACAATTACTCCTTTCTCTTGTCACTTATTTCTTTGTAGAGGGCTATTTGGCTAGTAAGAAACAATCTTAAATTTTGTTTCAGTATGAAACGCACATGGGCAAAGGGAGGCTGGGCTTTGTATTAAAAATGGCGTCTTGGCTCTCTTTGCCTCATCTGGGGTTCTCTTGCATCTTGGCTTTCTTTGACTTCCTTGGAAATCTGTTCTATGGCTCAGTCTGGTTCCAGCAGTTGCAATGTATCATTGTGCAAACCTTTGCTAGCTGCAAATACCCTCTTAAAAATGTATTTAACCACAGATTTCAATCTGCAAATTATTAATGTTAAAACTATTTGAAGAAGGACACATTTCCAGATACCAAGCCAGCATGAAGCTTTTACATAAATCAAATATGGCAGAACCAAATTAATACTATTGAATTTTTCCCAGCATCTAGGTTTGGGCCATAGCGATGGCCTAATTACCCATTTGTGGTTAGCATCATCATATCGTATACCATGTGTCACCCTAATGCTACATTTGCCAGCATTGCATATGGAACCTTTCCCCCTTCAGGCTTGTTAAAAGTTAAATGGAATGAAGGGACATGCTTTTTTGACTTACCTCTGGCAACATGAGATGACTTTTTGTTTTTCAATGTTTTGTTTTTCTCGTCCTCAGTTTCAGTATAATGTCACCAGCTAAAATATGTCCCTTTAAATTTGAACCTATGAGGTATATGTGTGCATGTGTGTGGTAGAGTAGGAGAGAGAAAAGGTCATGGAGCACCATGTTAAATGTAAGTTTTATTGATGAAAAATTGGCCTAAAAGACAGATGGAAAAGATGTACCTTCTGGGGTACTCCCTTTATCCCATATGAGAAGAATTAGGTTAAGATTGGGCTTGGATGGTAGTACAGAATGCCCTTCTGAGAAGGTGCTTTAAATTCTAGCTTGGCTCGGTCTCTTACTGTGGGCTGGGAGACTGGGGATCAGTAGGTGCGTGCCACACTGACTTAGAGTCCGGAGAGATTGGCAGGAGCGCACCCAGCGCCCAGGGTTGCCCACTTGACCAAAGCACGTGGTATGCTAACATTGCAAAATCAACTGCCGTGATTTTGAGAGCTCACAGGGAAGTATGTTGGGGAGAGTGTCACCATTGTGGGAACAAAGAGTACAGAAAATCATAAGAATCCTCAGCATGGCCGTTGTCATTTTTCAGTTCTCCTTGGCAAGTCCTTATTCTCTCTTTGACCAAAATCCTCCATTAGCAAAATGCTAGAATATATTTTACCTGTGTTTCTTGGGGTAGAAGGAGCAAATGTTTGGAAAGAGAGAAGGAGGGAAACTAAACTTCATTGTGCTTACATGCATTTTCTCTTTTAATCCTGTGAGGTAGTCTTTGTTTGTTTATACCATATATCATATTACAGATAATAAGGTTAAGCTCTGAGAGGTCTAGTAACTTACTGAAGGCCAAATAGCAGCAAAGTGGAAGCTGGAGTTCTGGCCCAAGCATTTGGATTTAGAATATATGTTTGGATTAGTATATACTAAACCTTTCTCTCCCACTCACCCTCAAATACTGTTATCCAGAGTAGAAGTCTGTCTATATTAAAAATCACCTTAGCTTGTTCTCTTCTGTAAGCCATTACTCAGTGAATTAAATTTAATTGATTTTAGCCTATTGGTTTCATGAGTTTGAAATGTATGATATTGCCTTCTATTTTGATTTTTGTTTTTAAAAGAGTTCGAGGATTATTGCAAAGTTTTGACATTTCTCTAATGCCAACACAGCGGACCTAAAGAGGACATAGTTTCGTCTATGCATTTATTTGAGTGACATTATAAAATACTCAATTCAGCATATCTGTACACACATATGTGAGACATTGTGCCCAGCCTTCCCTCCTCCTCACTTCTCAACCCCCCCCAGAGAGAGAGAGAGAGAGAGAGAGGTAGTGAAAATTAATATTACATTAGAATACATGATGGTTTTCTTTTATTTTTGTGGAATATGTAAAACATGTGGAACCTGAAATAGAATTTACTATTGACAGATAAACACACAAACCAGCTTTTAAGTAATAGATGCTTTAATCTATATTAGAGGTTTGGTTGGAGTTTTGCCATATTGTTTAAATTAGCCCCATAGTTTAGAGTGGGCTTTTGTAGGGAGCCATTGTAATTTTCATCCCTTAGACACTGGTATTTTCATGAGCTGAAGTTAAATGTCTCAAGGGATAGTGGAATATCATTAAAACATTTCCTGAGCTTGCTTGGGCTGTAGATTGGTATGCCCAAGTCTGCTCTTAGAAGAACAGAGCTTTTGTTTTGTTTTGTGAGGAAATGATCTTGCCCCCAAATGCAATTTTTCTTTTTAATGGAGATTTAAAAAAATATTTTTCAGAAAAAAAATCGTTCAAGTAATTCACTAAAAATGTTTCATACTTAGCTTGAAGAAATCATGGGGATTTTATTATTTTTATTTGCCTTTTAATACCTATGTAATCAACAAATTCAAAATATTTGGTTAACCCAAGATTTTCTGAAAAATTATGAAATAAACCTTCTTAGACATGTTGAGACAGAGAAATAAAAACATTTAACACTTGTTTTCATTAGAAATTCAAAGAATTCTAAATTATTTTAATAAAATTAAAATTCACCTATAGTATTTGTTACGACTTTTCCACCACTGATATCTATAAAGCAATAAAAAGCAGTAAAGAGCAGGGTACCTTATTAATGTAACTTGACAGACATATTTTATGTTCTAGCTTTGGCAGCTGGGTGAATGGGTTTTCTGTGAGTTAAGGGAAGGAACAAGGGTGTGTGAGAACACAGTGAGCTGTTGGGGTCTTAGTAATTTGGTAGTTTTTGTAATCACACAAGCTAGTAATCACAGAGACACTGGCAAAAACTCCAGGGAGGTTTAGCATGACATGGTATTCGGACCTCAGTATGCTTAAGTAACATTTTGAAATCATCATAATCTCACTATGGTATAATAAAGAATGATTGATTACACTAATTATAAAGCATGTCATACACCTTGATTACTTTGTGATGTTGTAAAATAATACTGTAATTCTTAGACAATAGGAATATCGTCGTAGCTTTTAACTGAGTTATGCCACCAGTTGTAGCAATTGAATGACATATGACATAGATATTTTCTCTACCACGTTTCTAAGTGGTTATTTCTGTGACTGTGGCCCTGTGATTACACTAGAGGTACCTTGTGATGACCTTTTAATAATTTCAGTGACTCTGCCCTGGTTGTTGGCAGAGGCAATTTTATATGGTACCTCTTAGCTCCTGTGGGCTCAGGCAAGACACCTCTGGTCCAGAGTTAGAGACAATCTCTGAATTTACTTCTTACCAGTGTAGTCATTAACTCTATGCTTTTCTTTCTTTCTTTCTTGCTTTCTTTCTTTCTTTCTTCTTTTTTCTTTTTCCTTCTTTTTTCTGTCCTTCTCTGGGCTTTACCTGCTAAGAACTATGGGATCTGCAACATTAAACAGTCTTTCTGTTTTAAAGACCTTTGGTACTTGAGTATTTGTCAGATCCTTCCTTCTTCAAAAATATCTGTTCTGGTTCCATTCCTCTGAGACACTCTTCAGTCCTTTTCGATTGGTCCCTGCAGACAGTTCCTCCTATCATTCATGAAATACACACACACACACCCACACCCTAAGAAGTCTCCTGATCAAAACAAAAACAGTAAGAACAAAAACTTGCTGTTCCAACCTAACAACTCCTTCAAACTGCTACTTTAATATCATGCATTCCTTCGTTGTCAAATTTATTGAAAGCACATTTTAAACCTACTCGAAATTTCCACTTCCTAATCACCCCTTCCTGTATTCTTTGTAATAAAGCTACTATTCTCCAGTGGTCGCCAACAACATACTTGTTGCCAAAGCAAACAATAATTTGGTCAGTCTCATTCTCCTTCCCTTTTTTGTAGACTGTGATGCTACTGACTCTTTCCAGAACACTGTCTTTATGCTTGATTTTCATACCACTGCTTTATCCTTCTTGTGGAGCTTTGTGATAAGACAAATTTGGTGGGAATCTCAGACTCTCAGTGTGATTCTTAATAAGTGCATATGGGCACCTTATTTAACTGGTAGGCCTCCATATCCGGAGGCGTAGAAGAGAAGAGAGGAAGGGCTGTTTGATGACTTGATGAAGGCCTAGAGGAGTGCTTTTTCAATGGGGCCCCATCAGCATTTAGGGTTGGACAATTTTTCCTAGTGAAGGACTCTTCCAGGCATTGCAGGATATTTGGCATTCCTGACCTCCAGGCACTAATTGCTGGTTGCACTCCCCACTGTGCTAACCAAAAAATGCCCCACACATTCCCAAATGCCCTCTGCTGAGGTGATACTCTGCTGGGTGAGGTGAAGTCATGGTTAACTTTTTTCCTCTGAAAGTCCTTGGCATCACATAGAAGCCCTTTCTCACTTACTTCTTTTGAGAGGCTAGGGTGGTGTGTAAGGTCCAGCATCATTTATTTCTATTACCTGTATCATAAAATGTGCACCTCCCATATTATCCTATTCAGACTTTTCCAAACATACTTTTCCAGTTCCAAGTATCTATCTTTATGGATGTGGTAATGTCATGCTTGAGAAGTACCTGCTCATATTTGCTCATATTTTGGATTTCACTTAGACCTAAATGCCTTGACCCCCAGATATGGGAGCTGCTCCTGTGAGCTCCTTTACCACCTGCAGAGCGTTTATCATATTGGAATCCACAGCTCCTTTTCATATCTGTCTCTCTCGGCACGCTGCAGGACAGAGACTCCATCTTGTTCATGCCTGTTGTAGTGTTTGGCGCATGGTAGGCCTTCAATAAATATTTGCTATTATGTGAATACAACAAAAAGGAAGGAAAGTATGGTAAGAATCAGAAAAATGTTTAGGTAGAAAAGAAGTGGAAAGAGCTCATGTTAACTGGCCACACACATTGGGGTGATGTGCATTGTGTTAAGAAGTGCAAGTGTAAGAGGGAGGTTTCGCTGCTCTGTTATCTGGACAGAGCCAACAAGGAAAAAATGGGCGATGAAGTAGCACATGCTCCCATTTGCACTTAGAAGAGATGTCTTTGTGGTAAACTTAACTTTTTATGGAAGTAATTTTCAAAAACCCCAGAACAGGATTGAAGAAAATGTAAAGTTGAAATCAGAAACATGGGGGATTGTGATTATTTAGAAAGATTTGCAAAGATCAGGCTTGGGAAAGGAGGGAGAGTTAAGATTTCTTGTAACAAAAGTAAATTAAAAAAAAAGCAGTGTGCTGTATGTCTTTAATGCAGAGATTTAAATGGATTTTGAGAATTTCATTTTTCATAATCTCTGAACTCCTTATCTTTATCATTGAAGATATTTTTAAAATAAACCCTTATTTTAAAATTCAGCCTTTTCTGGTTGCCAGATTACATTCCCAAAATTATTCTATATTCTCTTATGAGCATGTCTTCAATTCTCTATCCATTTACTTTTTGTAGCTATTATTAGTTGGCACAGCTGGTTTGCATAGAAGCCTTTTTCCCCTTAGCCCATAGATAGATATTAAGTGCTACTCAGTGGACACAAACACATCTGGCCTTAAATCTTAACTTTATTGATGCTGTTGCAGGATTTTTTACCTCAATACCTGGATTTGTTGTCTCACTGCTTCGAAGAATGAAGAGGTGAACACAGAATGAGCAGCAGGCAAAAGTTTATTAGAGTGTAAGATCAGAGAAGTATGAAAGCTCTCTTTGCAGAGAAGGGGACATTGGAAAGTGAATGCCCATGGACCATAGTCAAGGATCCTTGTTTTATATGTGTTTTTCCCCACCTGGGGACCTCAGGTCCTATCCTTTCCCTCTCTATTTTATCCTATCTTTTCCTTTCATAATGCTGTGTAAGCTTTTATGTGGTTCAAGAGACAGGATACCAGTTTGCTTTCCTACTAATGTTCTAATTTTGTCAGTACAAACTGTGTTCTGTAGCTACTAAACCAAATCATTGGCCAAGGGTCTTTGCAGTTTTCTTACGCTGTAGTCAAGAAAGCTAGAAAAGAGACTTAGGACATTACAGTTAACTGTTGTTACACCTCTTGTTTGGAAACAAAAATTTAATTAATGCTTAAAACCAGATGAATTCACTTTTTTTCAAAATACTTTTTTTGCTGATTTTATTCAGTAATTTTTGAACCATTAGCTTCCTGAGTATATTTATGTCTTTGTATAAGAAAAAACAACAAAACTGGAGTACTCAGAGGGACTAAATTAGCCATGATTGGTTCATATATTCAGATTGAGTGTTGTAATTTTTAATACATCATAAATGTAGAGGACAATCCTAAATAGTTCAAGCAAACCCATGTAAATCCTGAGCTTGGAATAGGTGATTTAGTCTCTTTTGCTCTGGGATATGCTTCACCCAAGGATAAGCCCAGATGAGAGTGAAGAGTGCTGATGGGTAGATGGATTGACTAATTGAATAAACATTTATAAAATGCATTGTATAAAATGGAATGTGTGTTCCAGGCAGTGAAGGTATAAAAATGAGTAAATAGATATGAAAAAATAGCAGTAACAACAATTCAAAACATATACAATAGAAGTTATTTTATTTTTTAATGTTTATTTATTTTTGAGAGGTTGTGAGGGAAGGGGAGGAGAGAGAGGGAGACAGAAGATCCAAAGTGGGCTCCATACTGATAGCAGAGAGCCCTATGCGGGGCTCAAACTCTTGAACTCTGAGATCATGACTTGAGCTGAAGTCAGATACTCAAGCTCAACCGGCTCAGCCATCCAGGGACCCCTAGAAGTTATTTTAGAAGGACAGTTCAGAAGATAGTGATAACATTGGTTGGCTCTCTTGGTAAAGGGCCATCACCATGCTAATAACGAGCAATTATTTGTGCTTGAATGGACCGTATAGTCTAAATCTTTAAGAATTGCTTAAACTAACATTTTAAGTGCTGATTGATGTCAAAAGAATAGTGATAGCAAATATTGAAATTAGTAATTTTTTAAACAGGGGAAAGGGTGGGGCACCTGGGTGGCTCAGTCAGTTAAGTGTCTGACTCGTGGTTTCAGCTCAGGTCATGATCTCACATTTTGTGAGTTCGAGTCCTGCATTGAGCTCTGCACTGCCTGCTTAGGATTCTCTCTCTCTCCCTCTCTCTTTGCCCCCCACCCCCCACACACTCACTCTCTCTCAAAAAATAAATAAATAAACTTAAAAAAATAAACAGGGGAAAGGAAAGCATTTAAAAAATCATCCAGGTTTTAGAGGGACATTTTTCAAATAATATGTACATCCAGGAAGATTCTGGTGCACTCCACCTGAGGGTTAAGCATTACGTTTTCTTTCTCTCCATCATTTGAGAATCACTGCATGTAATGTGAGATATTTACTGATTGGAGTGTCTCGTGCAGATGGTCTATGTGCAGACCTAAAAGTTGGTTCAGAACCAGTATGTTAAGTTTTTGTTGAGAACTATCAAAAGGTTGAGCCACAAAAAAAAAAAAAAAAAAAAAGTTGAGCCATTAACTGTGTTTAATTAGAAAAGTAAAACCTATGCATTCCAAATGCTAATAATTTCTGACTCTAATGACATTAATTTACCACCACCAATGCCATTTCTTGATATCTGTGAGACTTCTTTATAACTCAGCAGCTCTGGGAAGTGTTATTATTTGCTTCAATGATCCAGTGTTTTGTCTTTATTTGATACATATTCTTGTCATTTTTGTTTTCTCCCTCTAAAAGGAGGGTGCTGTAGCATGGACACTCTAACAAGTTTGTAATGCAGCCATATTCCCAGACCCAGATGATGTATTTAGTCATGCCTTATTGAATGTATATGCAGGACACTGATTAAAAAAAAAAAAAAAAGTGTTGTAATAACATGGCCAAAATATGACTTTTGTAAGGAAAATGAAAGCAATACCACTATATTTAGAATTCTTAGATTAGAACCTTAGCAGGAATTTTTAGATTAGAACCTTAACGTTTGGAAGATTTATATTGGTCTGAAATTGTTTCCATTTCCCATTAGAATCCACTCTCTATTTCTGGGGAGCAGCTAGAAATCTTGGCTTTCTGGTGAAGGAATAATGTGTGTGTACGTTGCATTAGAAAGAAGTAAGCATACCTTAATAAGCGTGCTCCATACTGAACTTTATACAAAATGGTCCCACGACTGAATGTCAAATAAATAGACTTTGAAAGGTAGGAGTGGTCATAATTGAGATTGTGAAGTTTCTTTCCCATAGTAATTGGCCACTATCTGACAGAAGCTATAGTGCCTTTGACTTACTTATAACTTTCTGTTGCCAATCCAAATATTTCAGTTTCCTGGCTGTCCAAGAAATGTGCATTTTTATCTTGTTACTTCATATAATCACAGAATCCTAAAAAAATAAATTAAAGAATCATTTTAGAATCTTTTCCCGAGAGAAACCCTTTTTCCCCCCAAGGAGCTGCACGTTGAGTTGGTTGTATTACAAATCATCAATTTCTGACTGTTGAAATGACCTTGTAGTAACATACTGCATTTGGTGCCCTCATGCCAAGGACGCAACTCAAGAAGTCATGATGAGCATTTGGGTGCCAAATTCTACTTTACAGCTCCTCATAGGAATGTCTTGAGTGTGGGGATCCCTCCTCATTGCCTAAAGTTCTCAGAAAAAGATGTGATCTCTGTTTATATTGATAGGTCATAAAGAGGAACATGTCCAGCATATGAAAAATAAGAATTTTCTCACCTCTTCAATCCTAGAAAAAGAACTAAGAACTACTTAGGAAAAGAACTACTTAAAGAACTGAGGTTTTGGGGTTTCCCTTCTATTTTATTTATTTTATTTATTTTTTGGTGGGGGAGAGAGAGTGAGAGTGTGAGCAGAGGAGGGGCAGAGGAAGAGGGAGAGAGGAGAGGGAGAATCTCAAGTGGGCTCCACACCCAGAGTGGAGCCTAACTCAGGAGATCTCAGGACCTTCAGATCAGGACCTGAGCTGAAATCGAGAGTCAAAAGACTGAGCCACCCAGATGCCCTGGGGTGGGGGGGTTCCCTTTTAAATTGCAACACTGATTTCTTCCTCTTACAGGTTTTAAAAGATACATTACTGGAGGGGTTGTGGGAGGGGGGATGGGCTAAATGGGTAAGGGGCATTAAGGAATCCACTCCTGAAATCATTGTTGCACTATATGCTAATTTGGATGTAAATTTAAAAACATATAATAAAAAAAAAGATACATTAAGTAACTTCAATGAAGGTGAAGGACTGTGTCTGTTTTGTTCCCTATTGTATCCCAAGGTCTATCATATAATAAACATTCACTAAATATTTGTTGACTGACTAAATGAATAATAATGAATAATGTTAGTGATGCCTGCCATAGTTATGGCGCCTTATTTTTAACTATGTGTTAGATATCATCCTCATCTGTATAGACTTTAACAGTTCTAAGCTTTGATTTTTCCTTCTGTAAGTATGACTAATTTATATTATATTTGTTATAATATTAGTTGTTTTAAAGATTAGTGATAAGCACCTATTACATAGTAGGTACTTGTTAAATTGTTGGAAATCTTATGAATAATTATAAATGGAATAATGACCACTTTAGTTATTTCATGTTTCTGTTGTTTTGCAAATGAATTAGAGCTTGTAGTAAAAATTTCCGTGTGTCAAAGTATTTGAATTAACCGTATCCAATTTTATGAAATGTTCTACTCTTTATGAATGGTTTATGTTAAAGAGAAAGTAAGTGTCACCTACTGAAAATACGTTAGGCCATGAGTGAGACATGAATATTTGATAACCTCTCTTTCTATTTTATTTTTGTGGAAAATACAGCAGATTTGTATGGCTGCTAGGAGAATAAACTACATTGCACAAAGCAAAAGATGAACTGGTTTGGAAACATTTAAAAATAAAACAATCGCTGCAACAAAACAAATAGGCACAGAGGCATAGCATCTGGTGAATACTTGGTAGACAGGAGACGATATTTGTTTTCAGTTGAATTGAGTAGGACAACTCCTTACTGAATGGAAATCATGTACCGCTACTATGAAAGGCTTGCCTGGTTAGAGTTTGGTCAGTAATTCAGAATGATTCGTGTTAGTGATGAGTGCCGAAATAGAAAAAGCCAGTTGGCTAAGATATTATCACTTGCGTGCTAAGAAAAAAGAAATGTTTTGGAAAAAAAAACAGCCAAATGACTGGATACACTTTTCTTCCCATTTTTTTTTCTTGAATTTTCCAGAAACTTCAGGTTGTTCTGATAGTTCAGTGCTCTGAGTTTCTAGTTTGGTCATTTACTCTTTTATTCAACAAATATTGCTTCCATAACGTGCTAGGCCCTCACTTGGCATGGGGATGGTTGATAAGCAAAAACAGATGAAGTCCCTCTCCCTTTGGCTAACAGTCTTGTGGAGTGACCAAAATTGATTAAATAGTCAAACAGTTGAAAATGTATAATGTAACTTAGAGAGTATGATATAGTTGAGGCATTCAGGCAAGACTTTCTCAAGGTAGTGAAGGCAGAATTCAATGCCAAGGAGGAATAGGACTTAACCAGAAAAGAGGGTAGAAGGAAGAACCCTCTAGAGTAAGGACACAAAGGAAAGGTCCTATCGAATAAAGGTGTGTAAGAGAAGCTGAAAGATATGGAAATAATTAGGAATTGCTGGAGGAGTAGGTAGAAGCCGGATCATGCAGGGACATTGTATTTGGTCAGTGCTTTAAGAGCTTCAACTTTATCCTAAAAACAGTAGGAAATTGCTAGAAGGTTTAATTGGTAGATGATGTAACCAGATTTATGTTTTAGAAAAATAGCCTTGGCTCCCTGGGGGGGAGTGTAGTTGAGAAGAGCTCATAGTAATTGATGGAAGAACTGTTAGGAACTGTTGCCATAGCCTAGGTCCTCTAAGACATAAAAGATGGTAGAGATAGCTGCTAGGACTAAGGTGGTTGATGAGATAAGGAAAAGTGGAAAGATTCAAGAGTTGTTTCGTGGGCAAAATGGATAGGGTTTGGCGATGGTTTAGGTGATGGAGGAATGAGGCTGGAGGGGCTAAAAAATAACTCCTAAATTTTTGTATTGTACAGCTGGATGAATGTAGGTACTTTATGAGATGAGGGACAGTGGAAGAGAACTAGATTGAGGGGCGAGGTAAATCATAAATATTTCTTTTACATATTGAACCGTGTGTAACATAGAGACATTTTAGTAAATGTGTAGACTAGAGATGTACATTTCTGGGTCACCATTGCATAAGTTTGAACTGAACTCATTGGCATGGATGAGATCAGCTAGGGAAACTATAAATAAGGTGGCCTAGAGATGAGTCTTTAAGAACCGCAGAATCTTTACTGGCCAAGTAAGGAAGAATGAACATGTAATGGAGACACCCAGAAACAATGATAAAAGAGGAGGGAAAAAATCAGGACAATATTTTGTCAAGGTCACTAGGGACAGAGAGAGTGCTTCGAGATAGAGGGAGTCATGCCAAATGCTGTTGAGAGATCTTTCAAGATGTGGACTGAAAAGCGCTTATTTGATTGAGTGTGTGATGAAAGTCACTGGTGACTTGACCCAGAGCTCTTTTGGTGAAGTGTTGGGAGGAAGAAGCCAAATTTGGCTAAAATTTGAGGCTTCAAGGGGAGATGAGGGAATGGTGAGCATAGACAAATATTTTGACAAGTTTGTGTATAGAGGAGAAGAGAAAATAGGTGGTGAAGGAGAATAAGGGGCACAGGGAGGTGGTTTTTCTATTTGTTTAAATTTGAGAAATTTGAAAGATTTAAGAGCTAATGGCCACTTTGGTTAATAATACTGTATTACATGTTTGAAAGTTGCTAGGAGAGTAGATCTTGCAAGTTCTCATCACAAGAAAAAAAAGTCTGTAGCTATGTACGGGGATGGCTCTTAACTAGACTTATTGTGGTGATCATTTCACAATGTATACTAATATTGAATCACTATGTTGTATCCCTGAAACTAATATAATGTTGCATGTCAATTATACCTCATTTTTTTTAAAAAAAAGCGGCAGGAAAAAAAAATCTAATGGGAAAGAGAGAGGAGATCAATCTTAAATATATATAGTAGAGAGAGTGAATAATCCAGAAAATAAGGCTCCTACTGCATGTTTGGAATTCATTTTTTCTTTTTGTTTCCTAGAATTTGATTGCGTATTTGCACCAAACTTTAGGAAGAGGAATGTCAGAATTTTCTGTGAACTTCTTAGCACCCCCAAAGTGACCTTTACACAAAAGAAATGCCCTTTTTATTAAGTGCCTTCACTAAAATTAGCAGAACCAAGGAAATGAGGAGGAAATGATTTAGGAGAGTAAAAATGATGAGATAAGAAATAAAAAGAAAGCTAAATTCCTGTACACATACTTTAACTTTCATAATCCTCTTCAAGTGTGTGTGTGTGTGTATGTGTGTGTGTGTGTAGATAGATAGAAAGACAGACATTTTTATAACTATAAAGGAATTTCATTATAAACACTTATTCTTGTAACTCAAGTCTATAGAAACAAAGATGAATATTTTATCTGTGGAATGGAGGCAACATCTGGTCATTTAAACTGAAAGATCCATTATTTTTGTTTTTGGTAACATTTTTTTCCAGTCAGTTTTACCTTCCAAAAGAATTTGGGGTGGGAAAAAGAAAAGGAGTTGAAATACAGATTTCTAGCAGCAATGTTCTTCCAACATTTAAAGAATGAGATAGACATACGGCACAGGGAATATAGTCGACGGTACTGTAATAGCGTTGTATGGCGGCATGTGGTAGCTACACTTGAGAGCACAGCAAAACGTACCGAGGTGTCGAATCACTATGTTTACACCTGAAACGAATATAACATTGTATGTCAACTCTACTCAAAAACATTGGGAAAAGTTTTCAACTAGCAATAATCGCACCTCGGATAAACCTCGTTGGCTACGATACTGCCACTGCGTAAAGCTCAAATAAAAACATTTAAAAATAAATTAAAATATATAAATAAAAAGAATGAGACGGAGAAAGGATGAGGCAGAAAAGGTACTTTTGAATAGTCCATCCATACCTACTTAGAGAGAGGAAAGTAGAATTAAGTAGAATTCCAGTTGTTTTAAAATTTTCTTATACTACAGACACTGCTTTTCATGCCCATCTTTTTCATTTATGTTAAAGCATTCTGACCCTCTCCTGTGATGCCCACTAGTTGTGAAAAGTTGGGTAAATCCACCCTTCAGCTTTGTCATCTATAAAACGGAGATGGAAGAGATGACATCCAAGTTTCCTTCTGATCCAAGGTTCTGGGAGTCAGCAAACTTTAGTCATTGCTTCTTGGCTATCACTTAGTAGTTGTCCTCAGAATAAGTCTTCTTGGATTCTTAAGTTATCTGTCAACAGAAGTAAATTCTTTCTCTTTATTTTTGAAATATCTCTGTTGGAGCCCCAGATACATGAATGGATACAGAAAAAAGACATAATTTTTATTTATCTCTTCCCACACTTCCTGAACCAGGTGGGTCACAAGAGTTTGCAAGTCAGTGTGTGTGTGTGTTTTTAATACTTACTTATTTTTGGGAGAGGGAGAGAGAGTGCAGGGAGGGGCAGAGAGAGAGGGAGAGGGAGGATCTGTAGTGGGCTCTGTGCTGACAGCAGAGAGCCAGATGCAGGGCTTGAACTCAGGAACAGTGAGATTATGACCTGAGCCCAAGTGGGATGTTCAACCAACTGAGCCACCCAGGTGCCCCAAAGCCAATGTATTTTTTATGTTCATTTGAAAATTGAGATTGCTAAAGAATGCACACCATATACTCTATGCTTTCAAAGTAAATTTTTAGTAATGAAAGTATGATATTGTACATTATATAATTCCAAAAGTGAGTAACACTAATAATTAGCCATTGAGTATCACAAAAATCATGCTAACACACCCTCAGTTGGTCTAATATCTGCTTACTGAAACTTTGACTGCTTTTCACATTATAAGTGAAGTCACCGTGATTCTGATGTTTACTGAGTTGTTGTCTGTTTGACAGTCTTCCAGAATGCTTATTACCTAAATTAAAATATCTAGATCTTTTTCTTGTGAATATCGTAAGAGTGCTTCACTGACTAAAGAAAAAGAAAGGCTGATTGATCTCACATTCATAGTACATCTTCACCTCCTGGAAGATTTCAGGAGTGGCCATGGAACCCCACAACCCAAAGTCCTTAGGAAATTTGGTTGTAAATGTTTAAAAACACTTTTATGACTTTCAACTCAAAGCTTTCATGTGCTTGAAAATGGGTTATTTTATCATCAAATACATTTCCTACTCTCATTTTCACCCATTACTTCATTATTCATCAGTTAGTCTCACCTTTAGGGCATTTCTTAAATGTGTCCTAACTTTGACCTCATTCTGCCAAAATTCTTATTTATGCCTTAATTGTTTCCTGTCCTGACTGTAGCAGTTCTTTCTTTCTTTTTTTTTTTTTTTAACAGTCTTCCTAAGTCCCGGCTCTCTAAACTTCAGAGGGGTCTTAGAGTGTTATGGTGAGTCTACAGATTCCTGCTTTTGGAAAGAATGTGCATCGTATTGAAGTAATGTCTATTGACCTAGTGTTTTGTTTTTTTAACTATACTATTTCCCTATTGACTTGTTATGATTGGTTAGAAATGCATGAGCCTAGCATCTGGAAGGAATAGTACATCTGATAGATTCTATTGGAAACTGTACCCTGAATCATTTCGATTAGATTTTCAGTGGGGAAAAATTATTATGGTGGTAGATGTTCCTTAAATTTATGGTAGACTGTTGAGTTTCCCTTACCTAGCTTTAGATTAGGGTATGAGAAAAGTGTGTGAGATATAATTACATCTTTCTTATTCTAAAGACATTAAAATGCTTTTCACAGTTACAATTATAGTAGAATTTATAATATTTTGTATCATATTTTCAAAGTATTTTTTAATTAGTAATCCAATCCCCCAAATATACTTATGAAGTGAACAGCTGACAGTTTTGCACTCCCCATTCCACAATTATCAAGTGGAGAGGTTGAAGGTCAAATATTTTACCTTAGGAAATAGTAAAAATGTCATTGTTACCTAATAACATTTAGGTAGAACTGTCATTTTTTTTATGTGTGAACTGAAAGTAACTGATTATCAGATAAAATTTGGTGGACACTTCCAAACTTTATGGGATGCATTGTTGATTTTTGTCATACCTCATTATTAATAAAGAACAAAAAAAGAACGTGTATTTTGTCTCCTTCAAAAAAATCCTTAGGGAAATATCTTATTTTTGTGAAAAAAATTTAATCATTTGTTCTTTTTGAGAATTTATTCTGGGAAAACGGGATTTTGCTGTAGCATACATGTTATTTCTCTCTCCATCTCAATCTTTGTCTCTGTCTTTTACCCCCTATGTCTAAGTCTGACCCATTGTTAGAAGTACAAAAGGCATTCCTGAAGATTGTGTGGGTAGTACAGCATGTCAGGTGTGTGTTCTCCCTGAAATGCTCATGTGTTGGTAGAGCCAATAGTTGAGTTGATGCTGGTGCAGGCAAAATATGTACATTAACCATTACTATTTAGTGCCATATTCATGATTGTGGCATGGCTCATTTTCTATTAACAAAATGGGCTAATGAGAATCCTGTCGTTTTTATTCTTGGGAAAAAATTCCCCATTGTAGAAAAGTCATTCTAGCTGAAGGAAGTAAGAGGTGACTGTGGAGTGAATCCAAGCACAACAAACTTATCATCATCATCATCATCATCATCATCATCATCATCATCATCATCTTTTACTGAGAGCTTATTACATACCATTTATCACTGTTTTAACTCATTTAAATGCACAATAACTCTACAGTGTGGTTCTATTATTTTGTAGGTGAGGAAACTGGCAGTACGAGGTTAGATGCTTGGACAGAGAGATAAAGAGGATTTGAATGTGGTCTAACTCTAGAGCCCACATTCTTAGCCAGTACGCTTTCTGCTTCTGCTGTCTGGGGAGTGCTTTTCTCAGATTTACGTTATATAGCAGGTCCAACAGGAGAAGTTTCATTCAGCAGTATTTACCAAGCATCTCTCACGTACATTGTCATTGTTTCTTGCTTCATTTCTCTTCTGCGAATTGTCTTCTTAGAAAGGGTCTTTTTATGTTTCAGAGTTTGAAAATTAAATGTAACCCATTCTGAAGATTTGTATTGCCGTAATATTGTGAGTACATAAGTAAAATGTCCACTGTGTTTTGGTTATGTGTACTTTATTTGATGTGGCTTGATGCAGGCAATATATTGAGAGGGTTGACTTATTAGCCTTGTTAGGAAAGGCTTCCCATTCTCATTTCCTGTGTTACAATTTTTTTTCTTAACATTTCGTCTGTGAAACAATTGGGTTTTTTCCTCACTGGTTGAAAATACTTAAAATCATGCACTTGATTACAATAGTAATTCGTAAAAAGAGGCATGGTTTGAGCTACTTGGATGTTGAAGATTGTAAGAGAAGCTAAAACAGGTTTTCTGTTAGAAGAAAGTCTTTATCTAAATGACTTAGGAACATTCAAAAACCTTGAATGATATGGAAATTTTTCCGTGTGACTTCAGTTTGACTGTTTCCTGTTGCAGATTAAATCGTCCTTGTAAAATAAAGGATTATATTTTGGTACCAAAGAGTGAATATTCAGACTTTATCATCCTGCCACTCCTCTACCCAATAGTTGCATGTAATACTTTGACTCTATTTAGCTGTTATATATTCTACATAGTTCACAAATAAGATTGCTTCTCAGAACATGAAGAATAAATCTAATTGAGGAAAGTGAACTAGCACACTCACATGTGTACCCACATGTACACACGCACAAGCACATCATAAACATGCGTGTCCATGTACACTTACATACATATACACAGATTCACACAAGTACTCATGCACACTCACACACTAACCTACAAATACATGTGTGTACACACTGTTTATGTTTACACTTGCTCATATACATACACAGTCAAAACCAGATATACACATGTGCACACAGATACGTACACCCATATGCACACATGCTTTTACACACGCATATTTGAGAGTAAGACAAGTTTTAGCCAAAAGGCTACTCTTGGGTGACTTTATTTTGGTGTTAGGATTCAAAAAATCTCCTTTAAATAAGCTTCCAACATTATTTATAATTTGTGAGAATGAACTTTGCATTCCTGTCTTTAGTATCACTTCCTTCATGTTTATGAATTTTATATCTTTACTTTGGATCCTTTCTTCAAAAATTATTTTATAACAAGACTTTTTTTCCCCTTGAAATCTGAAAGATAAGAGATAACGAATTAAGTGGTATAACTTTACTAGTTTTCTAAAATATCTTGGAAACATTAGTATGCTCAAATGTTCAAGTGACAGATATTCTGCTTTAAAACATTTAAGGCATGGAGCTTTCTGATCCAATTTTTGGATGTTTAGAGACAGTTCTGTTTTGAAATTTCCAAATAATTATAAAAATAATTATTGAAAGATCACTTAAAAACTGACAATTTATTTCTGTTTTTGTTATTACTTGTGTTATGGAAACTTATTAAAGTTTTGAATGGGTTGTGGTGCTTCCTACAAAATTATTTTTTGTGGGAATAAACGTACATCTGTATTTCATATTATAGTTCAGTCTGACTTGACAAACAATATGAAATAAGGGAATCCTTCAACATTTGACCTTCTCTACTCTTCAGGCATCTGAATGACATGAGAGGTTAACTGTTCCATTTTTCTTGGCAGATCAATATTTCTTTCTTTGACCCTTAATAATGTGATGGCATCCAACATGGATCTTTTGGGCAACTCTTACAAAAGTCAAAAGTATTCACAAGGGAAATAGCAATAGGCAGTACGTAATGGATTAGCTCTTTGGAATGGATAGTTATTAATTTATACCAGATACTTGTTCAAGGTTACATTACCCACCCTCCTTTCCTATGATCCGGAGCCAAAGGATTCAAATGGGTAATTACCTTTTCTCAAATTATATTTGACTTACCTTATGATACCACATGGTATAGAATTTTTCCCCCAAAGGACATATAAGCACTTTATTAACATCTTTTTCATTCCTAACATATGTCTAAGAATAAGAAAGAGCCAAGCATTTTCCTTCACCATAGTAAAAACCCCATTTTACAGACAGGGTTGGAGACTAAGGACATTTTCTGGGAAACAGATTTTGGCAGTTTTCCCCAAGAATTTTAATTTTGAAAGTCTCTTTTATTAAGCTTTATTAGTAAGAATCTTTAAGGTACTCATGATTAATGAAATGTGTTTTCTTCTTCTTTACTCCATTAAAAATTATGTATATATGTATACATGATTATATACATACATGTATATATATATACACACATGTGATTATATATATACATCACTGGAAATTCATAGGCATTATATATACATATATGTAATAGTTTCAGGCATTCCTGAAGTCCCTATTACGCATTTTATATTCGGTTGGGTTATGAAGATAGGAAAATAATGTTGCTAAAAAAAGGTGATCCTTACCCTTGCACAGTTCGCATTTCTGGAAGTAATAGTAAGTAGAATTTTAACATATTTTCTGATAAATGGATGTTGGGATTAGCCAGGTATGAAGTACTCCAAAAGTATTTAGATCTTGTCTGCATTTAAAAGATTTATAGTAAATTACTTTCAGTCACTACTCACCACTCTGAAAGGTTTAAGATACTTTTTGAAGTACTTCAAACTCCTACCACTACCCAGTAGAAACTTCAAAATATTTGTTGGGGAAATTAGGTCATCCTTATGGTATTATTTTTCTCCTTGGTACCAATTCTTATTCTGTAATCTGAAATTCCTTTGGCCTTACTTATTGTAAGTCTTATCTAGTGAGGAGATTACAGGTGAGGAAATAAACTCTTGGAAAGATAAGCTCATCATTGAAGCTCTTTTCAAGGATTATTGATAATTGAGAAATAATCTTTTGATACTTTGGTTTTAGCACTGAAACACAAGAGTCTTTGTCAACCTGTTTAATGGAATGAGGAGAGAGACATAGTCTGCAGTTAAATTATTCAACCTGGGTCCTCTTTCATCTGTCAGTGTTTCCATTGATCCATGAATTCTTAGTATTTTGATAGGGCTGCTGTGTTATAACTGCATTTAGAAAGTTGTCCTACTGATTGAACAATTTTGTATTCTGCAAACAGAGTATGGGAAGAGATGGAAGTGAAACTTATCAAATATAATCAATGAACATTTTTAGTTTAAAAGGGAAAAAAATATTTAGTCCAATAAAAAGATTCAGAGGTATCACAGTAATGACTGAAAATGGAACTTAAATATACTTGCATCAGTGTTTTTCTTGTTGCATATTTTTTCTGATTTGACAGTGAATACTTACACATGGGTAGTTCTGTACATTGCATGAAGATGGGTCCAAACTGCTGTATGGAGTAAAATGAAATATTTCATCCCATAATCTGTTTATGAACAACTTTCAATATGTTCCTAAAGAGTGACAGTTGAACAAATACCAACTTAGTGTGTGTTTGTGTGTGTGTATATGTGTGTACAACATGGCAAGACCATGAATTCCTCCCATAATTATTTAAATTTATAAAGGCATGGAAAATAAGTTAAAAGTTATACAAAGAAATATTGGTCAGAAAATATTAAATGTATAAGCTCATTAACAGTAAATTGGTAAATTCTCGTTTTCAGAGTTCAGCTGGGTGGTGGTTTAAGAAAAAAAATATTCAGACATTTCAACACTGTTTGCTTATGGAAAACATTTGCAATTTTGTTAGCAAAGAACAGTGTCAAAAAACTAAACATTTTTCCCTCAACATCTGCATTTGCTTATTAAAAAACACCCCACACCCCCAGTCTCTCAAACAAGTTAAGTTTGTCACGAAATGTTTTTCAAGTGTCATGAAATTCAATCTCAATTTTTTTGTGTGTATCCATGAGTTTTAGTCTATTTGTTGATTTCATTTCCACATGTCCTTACATTTAGGACTTAAGATAGGAATAGTTTTATAGAATTTTGAAAAAAAATGCTTTAAAAAAAGTCATTTGGGGTTCTCAATCTGAGCAGGGGTTGTTAAGGGACAGAGTAGTTTCTCTTATTCAGGCTCCTCAAAGAAATCTGTGTGTCCTGCCCTCAGTGGGTGCTTCTATTAAAATGCACGTATCTATTTAGGGCTATGATGTGTGGCATTCTCCATTTATCAGGCTACTTGAAACAGAAAAAAGTGTGAGGGTCTGTTGGTGTAACCTGTTTCTCCCATAGATCTTTCCCATGGAAAGAAAAGGCAGTGTGATCTCTCTCTCTCTCTCTCTCTCTCTCTCACTCTCACTCTTGCTCTGAAAAGGTAAATGTACGTATAAACACAGAAGCACAAGCCTTCACTGGATTGTTTAACAAAAAGATTGAAAGAAAATGCTGAACGTACTGAATTAACTACAAGACCTTCCTTCTTGGAATTATTTTTGCACATTTTTCTTCCTAACACTTGTTAGATATTTTAAGATTGTCTCAGTTAATGAGATGAACTAATTTCTAGGGCATTTCTGTACAAATGGTGATGTTACAGAAAACTGGAGACAGATTTAATAATGTTTATGAAGGTCAGTTGTTTTCTATTTAAAGCAGATCCTGTTAGAGTAAGAGTAGTCAGCTTTTAGTAACCCCATCAGCTAATCTCTAAGTAGTACATAGTTGTTTCAGATGGTCAACTTTATAAAAAATTTACATCTGCTTAGTAATATATTGTTATTTTTAGGGCAATATTACAAGTGATGATAATAAGGAAGGAAAGGAATGAGTGTTTGGTGAATGGGCTCATTGCTATGTCCTGTCTAAATTATTTGGCCAATTTCCTCTCAATACATTTTTAAAAGATTTTTAAATTAAATTAAACTAAAAATTTTAATTTCCATCCAAGTTAGTTAGCATACAGTACAATAATGATTTCAAGAGTAGAATCCAATGATTCATCCCCTACATATAACACCCAGTGCTCATCCCAACAAGTGCCCTCCTCAATGCCCCTTGTCCACTTAGCCCATCTCCCCACCCAAAACCCTTCCAGCAACCCTCAGTATGTTCTCTGTATTTAGGAGTCTCTTATGGTTTGCCCCCTCCATGTTTTTATATTATTTTTGCTTCCCTTTCCTTATGTTCATCTGTTTTGTATCTTAAATTCCACATATGAGTGAAGTCATATGATATTTGTCTTTCTCTGACTAATTTCGCTTAGCATAATACACTCTAGTTTTATCCACGTTGTTGCAAATGGCAAGCCTCTTAATATATTTCTACTGAAATAATTTTACTATTATATTTGATATGTTTGACTGAAAAGCATACCTATACTCAAACCCGTGGAAAACACATATAGAAGAGACTGGACCATTTTAAGAGCTGCCATGAAAAAATAAATATAATTTTGACTTACTGGGATTGTTTCTTAAAAAAAAAAAGATGTCTTGCCACATGCAGTTCCAAGAAAAATTAAAGTGATCTTATTTGAAATGTCTTTTAGCTTTTTCACATTCTCTTCTTATCTATTGGTTATAAAACCCATAATATTTGAGATATTAGAAGTTAGGTCTCTATATATGATCTGTTTCCCATTACTGAGCCCACTTTGTGAATTAAATTAAAAAATTTTTTTTATATTTATTTATTTTTAAGAGAGAGAGAGAGAGAGAGAGAGAGAGGCAGACTGCAAGTGTGGCAGAGGCAGAGAGAGAAGGAGATACAGAATCCAAAGCAGGCTCCAGGCTCTGAGCTGTCAGCACAGAGCCTGACTCAGGGCTCAAACTTACAAACCGCGAGATCATGACCTGAGCTGAAGCTGGACGCTTAACTGACTAAGCCACATAGGCGCCCCTAAAAATTTTTTTTAATGTTTATTTATTTTTTTGAACGAGAGAGACAGAGTGTGAGCAGAAGAGGGGCAGAGAAAGAGGGAGACACAGAATTGGAAGCAGGCTTCAGGCTCTGAGTTTTCAGTACAAAGCCCGACATGGGGCTCGAACTCACGAGCTGATCATGACCTGAGCTGAAGTCGGACGCTTAACCAACTGAGCCAATGCTTAACTGACTGAGCCCCTCACATTATGAATTTCTAAAGGTAAATGTTTAGTGCAGATATTAGGCTTTTCAAACAGTTCATATATTTGTACATGAAATAAGAATAATTGAATAAATTAAGGGAAAGTATTGAAAATGTTTTTGGCAATTTAGTTATCCGCTAGCTGTTAATTAGCCCAATATTGTCACTTGCTTGTAATATATTTACGTATATTCACAAACCCACACACACTTATTCCTTCATTGATATGCATCGTGCTCAGTGAGTTGGAAATGAGTGCTAACTCCTTTTTTATGTAAGAGAGAAAATACATAGCATAAAATTTCCAAATACACAATACTGTAGTTTCATAGAGATAACTAGTGTGAGTTTTCTCTAACCCAGTGTACATGGGCACACTTTCACATGCTTTCCTCATGAAAGCATTTCCTGATGATATCCTTACTGCATCTGATTGAAATGATAGTGATATCTGAATAAGGATTTGTTTAATTATGGTGCCTCAACTATACTGTAAGTCCATTTCTACTTTGCTCAATTGTGTTTCCTAGAACCTAACATGGGACATGGTCTGTAAAAGGTAGGTGCTTAATAATATTCGTGAATGAATGAATCACATATATGTAAATGTATATATACTTAATTATTTAAATCTTGTTCATTTATTAAAATTGAAATGGGGGTGCATAGGAACAGGGTAAATTACTGAGACTTTATTTGACTGCCTAGTTAAAATATAAATAAGCCAGAATAGAAACAGTGTACTAGAAAAATTACTTCTATTTAATTTTATTTTGGGACACATTTTAAGCAAAATCAAATTGTAATTACTTTTGTAAGGATACATAGCTTTGGGTCAGCTTTGATGAAAATAAATTTAGTTAAGTCTAGCATATAGAAGATGGATCTACAATTACCAGTAGGTGGCGCTGTATTCCAGTGCTGAATAACAAATGGACTTCCAGAGGATTGACTCCTGTGGGAGGACCAAAATCCTGGGGAATAATTTTATAAGGAATTTTATATATTATGGTATGAAGCATAAATTTTACCAGCCTATATGTAATAAAACCATAATTTACAGTTTAATAGAAATTTTTTTTATACTTTTGCATTATTTTTGGATTTGAACCCTGAGATTGCTCTTCTGTAAATTGTTATAATTTTGCTATACTGCATTTGGTTTACCTTGAATGTATACTGAGGAAATGCACACAGTGGGAAATGAAACAGAAATGGCTGCAAAACCAAGCTTAGATACATCCTGGGGAAGTAGTGAAGAATTGATGAGTAGATGTATAAGATATGGAGTTTACTCAAAGTCACAGAGAAGCCAGTAGTGGAGTTTAAGATGTTGTTAGTTCATGTGAGCATGTCTGGCTCACATATGACTTCTACATTTGTGGCACTTTTTGATTCGCTGCTGAAGATACTGCATATTATTCTGAATGATAAGCTGTAATTCCAAAAAAGCAGAAGAAGAAATTTTAGATATGAATCATCAAGTTTAACCTCTAATTTGAAGAGAGATAGATACACAACCTGACAATTTCAAAATAGAAGAGGCTTTCAAATTTGTGTCTTGTATTCTTCCCTTAAACCAATAATTGATAGGGTACTCTTCTGAAACAATCGTTGATGACCATAGTCTCTGACTTAACTGTTGTATTCTCTTGCCTTTTAAATGGATTATGTTTCTCTGAACATGTTTCGTATACAGCTGAAAATTAGTGCTAGAGACAGGGGTGGGGGGAAACTTCCCAATGTATACTGGTTTTCACAGTACAATAAATGCTACTAATAGATAAACAATTAAAGCTGAGTTCTTTGGGGAAATCACTCCCAGTCCTACCTAGATATAGTGGAAGCTCATGCTTCTTATTTAACAATAATGTAATCTGATTAATAGAAGACAAATTTTGTGTTTGGTGAAGTCATTTAGCCACTGAGGACTCACTTGGCAACAAATGCATCTATTTTATCTTTCCTACTTATTATATCTTAGGAGGTTGTCTTTTAATTAGTGTTGCACTTAGTATTTATTAAATATTATTATAAAACTAGAATAATTTAGGGGTTGTAGAGGGTAAAAATATGAGGCTTTCTTGCTAAAAAAAAAAAAGTGAACAATCTTTTTGGTTAGACAAGAAAAAAACATGCTTGACACCAATGGCAAATTAAAGAGCTTTGTACCTCAATAATTTTGCACTTATAATCATTGATGGATCACTCAAAAACACTCACTAGATAATTTTGAAGGAGGGTATCATAAGAATGATCTAATTAGCAATTAACATATTGTTTGACATAGACCATGAGGAAATGGGGGCAAGTTATTAAGTGGGATGAGAAATGACCTGTCAAGTTCTCGAATTTAGGTTCTTTTATATAAAAAATAGGCATATCAATTGTTTGCAAATTGAACAAGTTATTATTTTTCATTATGGGATTGTAAGTGCCTATAGTTACTTTGGATTCTTGAAAGTAGATGCTATGTTTTATCATCCACACTGCCTAGAACTGTACTCACACGTACAAGGCACTCCAGGGAGTATGTAGATGAAAGAGTGAATTTATTTTGAATAGGAATTTCAAATCTCTACTTCCATTATTTAGAGTATTTGCTGTGGGGGTGATTTTGCTACTGTTAAAAGCATTTTTAAAAGCAAGAGGCATAGATCTTACTGCCAACTTTATTATTTTAGGTATGTAACTTAGGGGAAAAACCGACCTTAGTGTGCTCCGTACAAGTTAGTGACCATATTATGCAATTATTTGTTTTCTCTAACTTTAAAAATGCACATACGCTAATCCATGAAGTGTAACTAACAGTAATGCCATTAGCTTTACCAACCTGTTTATCTGTGAAAACAACCCTTCAGTTTTGAGGCTGTTGCTATTCTTACAGATTATCACTTCTTGCAACTTGGCCACCTAAGACTTGCAGATGTCTGGAATTCCTGGCGAAATTATTTATTTATTTATTTATATTGCAGAATACCACTTTGATTTGTTTATTATTAATTTCACATACTACTGTGTATTCCATAACTTTGTGATAATGCTGTTTTTCTTTAGCAATATTGAGCCCATGAGACTGTGTAATGAATGTATCCAGGAGTCAGAATCCAGACATGAATTAATGGACTAAGTTTGACATAAGGGAAAATTGGGACCAGTTGAGTAAGGAAGTCTTTTGCCTTGACCAGAAAAATTCCATTTTGTTTCCTGCTTAAGGAAGGGCGTCTAGCATGATCATGGAATGTGTCACTATCTGGACAGAATGGAAAGTTGAGAGACCCAAAAGAAGAACTGATTATAGGCAGTTACTAACACAGATTTGTCAATCTATATGCTAAGCTGACTTTGTAAAGTGGTCAGTGACGTCTCCTTCTACCATGTTAATGCTTGAAAAGTAGTCACCATATATTGAAGGATGCTTGTAATATTTTAAATGGGGAGGAGGTTCCCAGAATTTTATACCAGTAGCCTGATAATAGCTTTCAAATCTCTTATATAGTGCTCATCCTATTGTGACTCCCAAATATATATTCAATTTATTGTCGATAGGAAAAGAGATTAAAACAATTTCCTTATTTACACGTTGCTGTTAACAGGATACATTTTAGATAATGTTAGATGACATTTATATGCTAATGTCAGCTGTATCTGATTAGCAATAAAGGCAAATTGGAACATAATATGGAAAAACCAGTGGTCAGTATTGGGTAACATCCTAGCAGCGAGAATGACTCAATACGGATGCTGCAATGTGAGGGTCGAGGCATTAAGTATATCTTGTCTTAGGATTGTGTGAATTTGGAAACTCCCTTAGGGTAAGCCTCTGGAATTGAATACATCCATGGATCTCACTGAGCAGAAGCTAGGAGACAGAAAGAAGTGGAAAGTGACAGGGGCTTCACTGTTGACTCCCATATGGTTTGATGGCTGATTACAGGACTTTCTTGATGCTGTGGCCTGGACTTCTTTCTCATCTATGTTTAGACCTCCCTCCACTCTCCATTGGAAACTCCATGAGGGCAGAGATTGCTGGAATTTTTTTTTTTTTCCCACCTGTGTATCTTCAGTGTCTAGAACAGTTCCCAGCACATAGTAGGATCTCAGTAAATATTTATGAATAAATTGAAGGAATGAGTTTGCTGAGAGATGTTGTACGCAAGGTACTTTCCTAGGTGTGACAGAAGAAACAAAGATAAGTAAAAATTCCTTTCTTCAGCCAATCCAGAGCTGAGCAGGGAAGACAGGTTATGTACACAAAAGACAATGCAGAGCATCCTTGAGAGTGCACAGTGGCAAATGTAGGCGCTCTGCCTAGGAGACAGGGGTGGGACTAGAGAGCTCCTCATGGTAAGGGACATTCAGCTTGGTCCTCGAGGGTGAGTGGGCAGCAACAGGCAGTGGTGAGACACAGGCTAATGGGACACTTGGAACAAAAATAAAAGTGGAAATTCCAAGGAGATATGTGGAGAGGTTGGGCCCCAGTTAGGGAATGCAAGGGGACAAAGTTGGCGAGAAGGCTGGCTGTGAAGGCTGGGGCCAGATTATAGAGGGCTGGCGAAACCATGATAAAGCAGTTCATGTTTTAGGCAGTGAAGACTTTACTTACAGTTAAAGGTTTGTACATGTTTGAGAGTCATGAATAACACTCAGTTCTAAAATCCCAAAGGTCATAGGCCACAGTTTGTGCTTCTTAATATATTACATAGTTTCAGAGAATTGTTGTTAGACTGTTCCAGCCTTAAATTCACTAAAGCCTATGCAATATATCTAATATATTTATCATAAGGTGACCCAGGAAAGGCCCAGCCTTCCGTTAGACTGTCTACATCCTGGTTTTGAAACATAGGAAAGGAAGACAGAGAAGCCTGAAAGTCATCATTGTATGTGGAGCACAAAAAGCTGTTTTGGCTCATGGAAGCATGGGAGTTGGAAGCCAATTGAATCAGGCTTACATACTTTTGGTCTCTTACAGCTACTGTTTTCTCTCTGATGCTCGTGGTTTACCTGTATCATTTTCCCCCCCATGCGTCTCCTGCATTTGGCTAAGTCCAACTCTTCCTCAAAACTCTGATCGTTTCTGTTTTTTCTGGGCTTCTCTAGAAAGCTTCCTTCAGCTTCCCCACCTCTGTGAGGTAGGGCATACCCTCATCTGCACATGTGTACATCCTCTCTTCGTATTTCTTTCACTGCACAGTAGTTATCTTTAATTTCAAGAATGGATTAGTCAATCCAGCATTCCAGGCCTTGAAGTTGATCATTTAAACTGCCCTTAAAATACTTTGAGTGACAGAATATGTCTCATATTAGCTTTAATTATTAGAAAAAAATCTTCATGATGCTGTTTCTTTTAATGATCATTTTAAGTTCTTTTCTTTCCTTCTAAATGACACGAATATAAGTGTTTGAAGATGGTTATCCTGTTTCTAAATATCCCAATGAAATGTTTTCCAGATTAAGATACCTTGCAGTCTGATAGCCCTTCTCTGGATACATTAGCTGGTCACTTTCTTCTCTTAGGATGGGTAATTGTATACAGTTGTCCAGATATGAATCCAATTGAACTGAAAATACTGAATTCTTACCTTCCTTGCTATAATACAGTACTTTTTTTTAACCCTAAGATTTTTAGCTTTTTGTTGTTGTTGTTAGTGATCTCACATTATTGACTGATACTTAGGTTGCAATTGGCTAAAGTCTGAATATATTTTTCATAAGAATTGAAATGGTATGTGCTGCCCAATAACTATGGTTTGAGGTGAGTGAATGGTAGTAGTTTAACACCATTTTGTACTTCTAAAAACATACATGTAGAATGTAAAATTTACCCTAACTAAATCCCATTTTAAAAAACCTTTCCCTTGGGCTAAAATTTCCATCTCATTGAATATGAGTAATTTAAGAAATTCTGCCAAATTTTTTTTTGAAATCAAGACATGTTATGCAGTGCCTTGATCAATTTATCACCATAGAAGCCATGTTTAAAAAAGGAACTGCTGCTAGTTTGATACATTTTGATTTTTATTCATGTGTAACTACATCTTTTTCTAGATGTTCATGGCCACTTTAGACATTTCCTTGAATTTAAAATGAAGTTTACCAGTTTATATATTCTTTCTAATACTTGCCACTTCTCCCTTCTGTTTTGAAAATTATGGGTTTTTTTATTTGTCATTATCTATGACATTTTCTCACTGTGAGTTATCAGATATTACATAAATCTGTATCCTGTGTATGTTCTTTTAGAAACTAAAACAGTTCAGTCAGAAATTGGAGAAAAATGTCTCATTTAAATTGTTGGATTGTTCTCCCTGTATTTCCAATGATTTTGCACCAGCTTCTCTGATTATAATTTTTTATAACTCCTTATAATATTTCTTCTTAAATATTTTACTTTAAAAGATAGTCTTCTTGGGGGGGCTGGGTGGCTCAGTCGGTTAAGCCTCTGACTTTTGGTTTTGGCTCAGGTCATGATCTCATGGTTCATGGGTTTGATCCCCGCGTCGGGCTCTGTGCTGTCAGCGCAGAGCCTGCTTGAGATTCTCTCTCTCCCCCTCTGTCTCTGGCCCTCTCCTGCTTATATTGTCTCTCTCTTCCAAAATAAATAAATAAACTTAAAAAAGATAGTCTTTTTTTTTGTTTGGGAAGAATTGGGAGAAAAACACAGTCATAAAAAATTGCCCCAAATATTTAAAAACAAGGGAAATCCAAAACAAATGAAAGAGTTCTGTTGAAACACTGGGTGTTTTCACAGTGGAAATAGTCAATAAGACAATTCAATGATATAAGCCCCAACCAAGACTCTGAAATGTAGTTTAATTTTATTTTTATTAACAATGTGTCAGGCCATACAGCCTGTTTAGCATGACCTCCTAAAGGTGTCACAAGACACAGTAGAAGAAAATAAAAACCCAGAGAAGGAGCAGGAAGTAGATAAAGGAAGTAGCAGAAAAGGGTTGGTGGGGGGGAGCACAATGAAGTGTGATAAAGGGGCTGAGAGGTTACTGGCACCACAGCCAATGGACTGACAAATGTGTGCATGGTGTTTGCTTTTGATTTCCCCCCGTCAGCAGGGGAAGTGTTGATGTAATCTCTGAGGTTACTTTGTTTTTATACTCCAAGAAACAATTCTCTTGGGGCATGGATCCCAGGTGAGATTAGCCTTCTGTTTCATTTCACCTGGGCCACCTCACTAGACAGTAACTCCATTTTTATTACACAAGGGTGATTAAAGTTATTGAGCTATGCAAGTAAGTATTTGGGATTGAATTTTGCTCCATTCATTTTATTACCCAAGGCATTCTTCATTCACGTCCTTTGAACTGGAATTTAAATTATGAAGTTGTGGGGTGCCTAGGTGACTCAGTCGGTTGAGCATCCAACTTCGGCTCAGGTCATGATCTCACAGTTTGTGAGTTTGAGCCCCATATTGGGCTCTCTACTGTCAGCACAGAGCCCGCTTTGTATCCTCTGTCTCCCTCTCTCTCTGCCCCTCCCTTGCTCACACTGTCTCTCTCTCAAAGATAAATAAAACGTTAAAAAATTATTTTAAAAAAATTATGGAGCTGAGACAGCCTCCCAAAATAGATACACCTCATTGGTAGAATGGAGCATCAACACATCTAGATCAAACTAGTTAGAAGAAAAATCTAGATCAAATTCAAATGGAGTTGAATTTCAGAGTAATTTCTCACTCACTGAAATTGAAATTCTTTTCTTTAATCCAAATAAGGCTACAAATAGTATAATTTAAAACATAGTCTGTAAATATATATTTGATTTGTGGTGCATGTTGTTCTTTGCTGCTTTGGGATTTAGGGGATTCGTACGATTAAAATCAAGCTGAAGGCCATTAGCCAAAAGCATCTGAATGGTCAGAGAATATGGGAAATAGTATTGATAGAATATGTAATATTTTCTGGCTATGAAATGCTTATAATAAACTACATGTGAAATGGCTCATCTGCCTTCAGCTGGATAAAGTTACATGCTCGAATAGGTATCAACACACTGGATTTTAGATATACAACATTTATATAGACGTTTTTCTTTGTCAGTTCTGATCATCAGATTTCAAACTTAAAAAAATTTTTTTAATGTTTATTTTGAGAGAGAGAGAACGTGAGCAGGGGAGGGGCAGAGAGAGAGAGGGAGACACAGAATCCAAAGTAGGCTCCAGGCTCTGAGCTGTCACAGACAGACAGTCTGACGCAGCGTTCAAAGCCACGAACCACGAGAGCATGACCCGAGCTGAAGTCGGATGCGTAACTGACTGAGCCACCCAGGCACCCCTTCAACTTTTAAAATCAAACACTTATTGAGATATTAACTTACAGATCATATGCATACATTACATATTTTTGTAATAAATTGTGTTAACTATAAAACACAAAGAATTTAGAAACGATTAAGACAAATATGAACAGAAATTTCTTACATATGCATATTTTTGTGCACACTTTGGAATATATTACCTTACTATAGAGATTAACAATATAAAGGATTGTATTCTCTGACATAATTTCACGAAAGGTACATACCTTGAGAGGAATTCTGAAGAAGTTAGCTTCAAGTTTTGTTTTCTCTCTCTCTCTTTTTAAATGTTTATTTATTTTTGAGAGAGAGCACGAGTGCAGGAGGGACAGAGAGAGAGGGAGACAGAGGATCTGAACCGGGGTCTGAACTCATATTCACGAACCACGAGATCATGACCTGAGCTGAAGTTGGAAGCTTAACTGACTGACCGACCCACCCAGGTGCCCCGGTTTTCTCTCTTTTTAAATTCATAGTAACTGTATGTCATTAGGTATTTGTCATATGTTTGGTTTAATGAATTATCTTATTAATAGGCTTAGGAAACTCATATTCTGTCATGTGTTAGGAAAAACTAACAGATTATAACCAAGCTTGAAGGGTAGCATATTGGAATCCCTGTTGAGTTGCAGACAGCAATAGACCTTGTTTCCCCAGAATTGATACATCTAACTCTTGCAACAAACTAGCTTTCTAGAATGCAGTCCATTTATAAGATGTATGGGAGTTTGTTGACAGTTATATTCTGTGTGTATGTATGTGACAACTAGGTTCCAGCCCTCATTGGCCTCAGTATTTTCAGCCTTGCTGAGAGCTGTGGGGTCAGTCTGATCGTATGTTACTTTTTGAGCTGAGGAAGATGCTTAACAGAAGAGTCTGTCTGTGTCCCCCCTCTGCTTGACCAGCTTCAGGAGGGCTCAGAAAAGCCAAGGAGAAGACCTGGCATTGGGGGAAGTGCTGGGCAGCGTTGAGTCTGTAGGGAGGAGAGTGTGTCCTGTCCTGGGATGTGAAGCTATTCCCTGTTAATTGTTTTGCTGTCTATCAAGCTTTCTGTTCTCCGTAATGCCGGGAGCCCCAAGCATATAAAAGCTGGGCGCTCTGGCTCCTGCCTGCCTGGTCAATATTCTCTTATTAACCTGAAGGATTTGATAACATGTTCAGTGTAAATTAAATCAAATCCTTCCTTGCACAGCTATGTTTAGGTACTTAATTTCCACTAGAATATCCAGGAATAGAGTTTTAAACTAAAGAGTCAAATTAAAAAAAAGAAATTTACTTTCGGCTAGCATTAGGGATTATTCTGTTGAATCTGTTTCAGTGAGATTCAGCGGCCCATTGGTTGCTTGACAGGAGTTAATGTGTCCAAAATAAATAATATTTTAGCTGAAGATACGGGCTTCCTTATTTATGATTTCATAGTTTTAAAAATGGGTTGTGTTTTTCTTGATGGAAAACATCCGTGTAGTGGGCAGGAAGTATCCTGTCTGACAAAGAATACTTCAGATTCAGATTTTTTGTTTGTTTGCTTATGAAAGCAACTCATGTATCTTGTATAAAACTTGGAAAAAAGATATAAAGAACAACAAAATCAGTAGAATTCTAACAATCTCACTGGTAAAATTTGGTATATTTCATTTGTCAATTCTCTCCCCCCTCCTTCTAGGCTTCTCTTTTCATTCCAAATGGAGATTGTATGAAATATTTTATTTTATATTTTTACTTTATATTTTACTCCCCCCCAGCATTACATTATAATTTTTCCACAAGGAATATTAACATTATTATAAAACATTTTTTTAATTTTCTTTCTTTCTTTCTCTTTCTTTTTTTTTTTTTTTTTTTTTTTTTTTTTTTTGAGAGAGAGTGTGTGCATATGCGTGTAAGCAGGAAAGGGGCAGAGAAGGGAGGGAGAGAGACAGAATCCCAAGTAGGCTCCATGCTGACACAGGGGCTCAAACTGTGAGATCAGGACCTGAGCCAAAATCAAGAGTCTGATGTGTTAGTTAACTGAACTACCCAGGTGCTCCACTAAAACGTTATTTAAAATATTATATACAGACCATCTTTTATTTCATTGTCACCTATTGGACGTTAGTGAGTATTTCTCCCTCCAAAAGAGAATATTTGATTAGATGTGATCATTTCTTCAGAACAGTGTGTTCTTGAAGCATATTATTTCATGGAAGAGGTTCTTCATTATTTTCCCCTTACAACACAATTTAAAATCTTAATGCTGACATTTTCACAAACTTCCTGTCATATCCAAGGCACATGGAAAATGGGCATGAAAGGATGGGCAACATATAAAACAATTGCTTTTTTGGAATTTAAAGTGCAATTGATATTTAATGTTCATTTCGTAGCTATAAATATCAATAGGTGTTTTTTGTTTTTCTTGTTGCCTCGATTGACTACAAGTTTGATGTTGCCTCAAGTAACTACAGAGTTTTGGCAAAGATGCTTATTTTTGTGATGGAAGTTAGTCATGGGCTTCCCAGGCGCCATCTCTTGCCTTTGTGGTTTCAGCGATATCCAAGTCAGGTCCGTGGAGCAGGTCACATGACTGAATGCCAGAAAATAGGACCGAAGTAAAATACCCTATTGTGGAAAAATAAACCACCCAGAGGACCTGCTTGTCTTTCCTTATTTCCTTTTATTTCTAAATTAAGAACTAAAATTGAAACAAGAAGCATTTTCAACTTAGAATTAAAACAATCCAGACTTATAGAAACAAGAACTTAAATTTCCTAGGTTCATAGTGCAGTCAAGATATTTATATTGCTTTACTAAAATGCTATTTTTTCCATTTTTTTCTTCGAAACATATCTAAGCACTTTGGAACTAATAACAAGTAGCTGCTTGTTTGTTTGATCACCATCATAAACATTCTGTGGTAGAACTTACAGCATGTGTTTGATAGAGATGGGGGTACATGTCAAAGTATACTCACTGTGAGACTTAGGTAGTAGCAATATTATCATTAGCTCATATATCCTGGGTGCTGGGCTTTATACTTCAGTTTGTTGAATTCTCTTGACAACCCTGGAAAGATCTGTTTTAAAGATGAGGCATCTGAGGCTAAAAGAATTTTTAAGTAGGTTGCCCAAAGTCAAGTGGCAAACAGTTGAATAGGACTGGAGCCCACATGGTCACTTTCAAAATCTGTGTGTGTAACCACTGGGCGTATTGTCCCAGGTGAAAGAAATATTGTGTCTTCTTCAGTGGCTTTGTTTACACCACACTTACTTCAGACAGTCTTGTTTGCAACTTACTTCGTTCATTTTTACCTCCATACTAAATTGTATGCTTTATGGGATCAGGGATTGAAAAAATTGGGAATTCTCAAAGTTGTAACCCAATAAAATACACCTTGTCTGCAAGCTATGCAATGTCTTCTAATAGCAAAATGATAAACACTTACATATTAACACCTACTGTGGGCTGAGCTCTGACTAGATCCCAGGGATAAATGGGAACATACTTTGGGTATAAGCATAATTGAACTGTAAAGACTTCTGGAATTTTCATGAAGCTCACCTTTATTGAATGTCTATTGCTTACATTTTTTACATGCCTTGTCCCATTCATTTCTAACCAATCTGTCAGAATCTTACAGAAAGGAAACTGAGACTGGGATGTTAAATAGCTTGCTATAGCTAGTAAGCAGCAAAGCCAGAATTGGTATTCATTTTTATTTTATTCCACAGCCTACATTAAAAAAAAATTTTTTTTAATCCATCAGAGCAATAGATCTATTTTCTAAAAAAAGCAGTACAGAAAACTTTGAGTCCATACCAAAGATAAGTCTTGCTTCTACATTGTGGCCCAAGAAAGAGGAGGAATTAAGTGGAACATTAGTATCTATTTAAAGCTAATTATTGTTGAAAAAAATTGAGAGGGAGAGAGAGAGAGAATGAGCAGGGGAGGAGCAGAGAGAGAGAGGGAGACACAGAGTCCAAAGCAGGCTCCAGGCTCTGAGCTGTCAGCACAGAGCCCGATGCGGGGCTCAAACCCACGGACCACGAGATCATGACCTGAGCCAAAGTTGGACGCTTAACCAACTGCCATCCAGGCTCCTCAATTTAAAGCTAATTATAACAGCTGATATATCTTTGAGAAAAACTGAGTAGAATTTTATTGCTATTATTATTTATTTTTATTATAAAATAATTAAAAATAAAATAATTTCATTATAAAGATATATAAATTTATATATATATATATAAAAATAAATATATAAATTTATATATATAAATTTATATATATAAATAAATATATAAATTTATTATAAAATAATAAAATAAAAATAAAATAATTTATTGCTATTATTATTATAGTAGCTCTAAATGTCACAGGAAGGAGAAGCAAGAAATGTATCATAATGTTACTCAGATTCCATAAATGCTTACTGAGGATCTTCTGTGTGTTAGGAACCATGCTAGCTGTTTACATGGGTATTAACCACACAGAAAAACTGAGGAAAGGTTATTTCCAAGGCTATTTTATGCGCAAAGGCACTGAACCTAGAGAATTAAATAACTTGTCCAAATTCACACCATTATAACATAAGAACTAGTACAGAAATACAGGTCTTGACTTAAAATACTGTGTCTATTATTGTGTCTCTCTTTAATGCTATCTTTGGAGGATATCCATTGAAAAGTTTTAATAAAACTTTATTTTGAAAGAACAGAAGTTTTGTGTTGTGCCTTGTTTTAAATGGCAAAAAAAGTATGGTAACAATTGTTAATTTCTGTCTGTAACTCTGTATGAAATATTGGGCCACGTAGGAAGTTTAAAACATTTATGAAATAATTATGTCAGTTCTGTCCAAAGTGAAATATTTGTAATCTTACTCTCAAATTGTTTGTCACTGAAATGTTCTTCTGTTTGTTATTTATGTTGTGTTTATTCAAAGTTAATTTTTTAGGTAGGAGGTGTATCAACATTCTTGATCTTTGTCAAATATATTGGCAGGCACATTGTTAGTAGTGTTTGGTCAGTTGCTTAGGGGACAAAACCAAACAGCATATTGGTTGTGTTATGTTGGGCTTTGTGGTTTTACAGTTTAGGAAGTCCAGTTCTCAATCAACAACGCACAACCCTCCTATATGTAGCCAGTGGTTTAAAAAAAGTATTTGGAGGAGACTAAAGAAATTTAGATTCCAAAACGAGAAATAATGCCACACTCTAATCAAGCAGGGATTATTTGGTTTCCACAACAATTAAACATTTTAAAATTATCCTGGGAGAATAGGAACTAATTTTGAGTGTGGTTTGGAGTAAAGACTGTAAGCTTTCGCACCAGACAGATCCAGGTTGAAATCTGGGCTCTGCTTTTCATTTGCAAAAGGAGATAATACCTAACTTGCAGGGCTGTTTTGAGGAGTACACAAGAAAATAGATGGATGTGTATGGCCAGTGCCAGACATAAAGCAGATGGCTATTATTATTTCTGAGTACTTCCAACTCAATTCCTAAACATATAAAACATGTGGATTTTGCGAATGTTCAACTTCTAAGACTAAAAACTGAAGAATTTAGGATAGGACCTTTGATTTGAATGTGGTAGCTTAAAGTCACGTTATCTTACCCTCTTCCCAGAAATTATGCAAAACAAAGCGAATGAGAAACAAACATGTGAACAACCTTTTTTTGCTAAAACTAGGAGACTGCTAAATACCGCCCTCTCCCCCCATAAAGGAATTTCTGCCCAAAGCTGTGGACACTGTACAGTAGGAGGTAGAAATAGACAAGAGTGGAGACAGGATGCAGCTACTGCACTAAAAGAGGGCTGTCTTTGAAGATGAGAGACACATTCGGAGGTGCAATGTCAGAGCCCAGTTTGTGTTCCAGGGTGCACCGGTGCATTGAGTGCAGCAGAAGAGGGCAGGGGCTGTCTCAGACCCAGTTGGGTTCTCAGCGGTGAGGTGGCTGGGCGAAGCACATGAAAACACAGCTGTATTTCAGCAAATAGCTGGTCTCTATTGCAACAGAGAAGGGGACCCTTAAGAAAACTGCCACAGCTGCTCTGTTTATTGGCTGAGGAAATGTAAAGGGCAAATAAACATACAAACTAAATCCTTTATCATGAGAAAAAGTGCTGTTATCCTGGATCTTGTCCCTGGACCCTTCCCCACGTGAACCTCCGGTAAACAGTGGTACAGAAAAAAAACCAAAAAACAAAACAAAAACAAAAAAAACCCCGAGTTTCAATACTACAGTGTAAAAATAGAACCAGCCCAAGATCTTTTTTAAAAAAAGAAATCACAAGGAAAACATGAGGAAATGAGGGGAAAACTGAAAGCCAGGTAAGAAAAGTTTATGAAAAAAATAAAACAATGTGGCCATGAAAGAGACAAAAGTTATTGAACATTGTACCATAAATTTGAAAATAAAACAAAACCTTAAAGAAATAAATGTCTCTATGAAGGATTAGTGCAAATCAAAAATAGAAGAACTTAGAAAAGAGAAATACTAATGTAACATTGGAGAGGCTTGAGAAAGAAATGGAAGAGAAAAATAAAACCATCACAGAAATAAAGGTTAGGTTGGCAGGAAAATTAAAAAAAAAAAAACAACATTGCTGAAACAGCAAAGGTCCAGAGGATGGATGTGAGAAAAGTGAGCAACATGAAACACATTTTAAAAGTTTAAAAGGATTAGAGGGGCGCCTGGGTGGCTTAGTCAGTTAAGCATCTGGCTTCAGCTCAGGTCACAATCTCATGGTTTGTGGTTTCGAGCCCTGCATCGGGCTCTATGCTCACAGCTCAGAGCCTGGAGCCTGCTTCGGATTCTGTGTCTCCCTCTCTCTCTGCCCCTTCTCTGCTTGCTCTCTCTCTCAAAAATAAACAAACATTAAAACAATTTTTTTTAAAAGAATTAGAGATTGGTAGCTATAGAAGACAGGCAAAGAAAATCAAGCACACGCATTATTGGACTCACTAAAAATGAAAACAGAAGTTCTGTGATGAAGTAAGTACTTAAAAATACAAATTAAATGCATTTCAATAAATTAAAGAAGACTTTAGTTTACATGTTGAAAATCAAACATAGCAAGCCCAATGGAAACTGCCCCAAAGCTGTCAACATAAAAACATATCCAAGTTAACTTGCTTAACATCAGAGGTAGTGAAAGAATCCTTTGGGTGATGAAAAAGAAGTTACATGTAGAAGAAAAAGATCAATGTGACCTTAAACTACCTGTAACATATTCAGTGCTAGAAGATAGTGGAACAACGTGTGTAAAATCTTGAGGAAGAGTGTGACGTAAGAATTTTACAACCAGCAAAAATGTTAAAGTACAAAAGCAATAGGAAACAATTTTGAACATGCACAACTCGGAATATTGTTCCTGGGAAACGTCTTAAAGAATTTTTTAGATGAGCCACAGTCCTTCAAGAGATGTCTGAAAAAACTACAAGAGTAGTAGCTATGAGCGCTCGATCCATGTAACTCTTTGACTAAGAGTGAACCAAATGTGGCCACTAGGGCAACAGTAGAGACTATACTGTTAGTTGTTCTGACAGTAGAAATAATAAAGCTTACAAAAATGGAACAATACAGGGAAAGAGAATGGCAGTGAAAGTAAGTACATTTATTTCAAATGCAACTTAAAAGCAAGCTAGGGGTGCCTGGGTGGCTCAGTCGGTTGGGCATCCTGACTTCGGCTCAGGTCATGATCTAGGAGTCTGTGAGTTCAAGCCCCACATCGGGCTCTGCGCTGACAGCTCAGAGCCTGGAGCCTGCCTCAGATTCTGTCTCCGTCTCTCTCTCTCTGCCCCTCTCCTGCTCTCACTCTCTCAAAACTAAAATAAAAGCATAATTTTTTTTTTTTAATTTATAAAAGCAAGCTAAAGTCATGATCTTGATGATACAAGGCAGGGTTCAGTATAAGTCACACTGAATTGAAATGAGTCAAAAAGAACACTTTATAATGTTAAGTGAAACAAAATAACACTTTATAAAGGATTGAAACATTCACAATGAAAATATAACAGAGAAATATATCTCTGTACCATTGATTGAACAAAACAGTATTAATAGAAGCAACTTAATTTTCTTCCATAGTTCATAACAGATCAAAGAAACAAAATTATGTAAATATGTAAGATGTAGCCAACATAATTTATAAGATGGATCTGATTGACATTTAAAACTGTTTCCTGAAAACAGAGAATACGTCTTCTCAAGTGACCATGGAATGTTGACAGAAACCGAACATTTGCAGTACCACAAGGAAAATTGCACTAATCACAATGTAATAAAACTAGAAAGCATTAAGAGGAGAAAAAATTTAAAATGACACTTGATCAGATTTACAAATCTTTCTTTTAAAGTCGTATCAAAGAGGAAATATAAACTAAAATGGTTAAAATCTAGAAAATAAATACAATAGAAACACAGCATACTAGAATCTGTAGTTCAGATAAAACAAATTTCAGAAGAGAAAGTATAGATTTACTACTTTGAGTAGTCAATTAGAAAGTTTGAAGAAAATGGCAAAGTCAGTCTATAGCAAACAAAATGAAATTAATATACATTAAAGCAGAAATAAATGAATTAGATAAGAGATGAATAGAAGTACTTACTCAGGAAAAGTAAAATGTTAGCTAGTGAAATAACAAATGTAGAGTGCACAAATATATAATGTAAGAAAGGATAATAGGAAAATAACTTCAAAATCCTGCAAATTTAAGTCACAAGAGATTTTGTTTTCCAAACTCTAGGTGAGTAATTTGAAAAAATGAAGAAAGTGTTAAATTTCTAGAGAGAGAATTATCTAAAAGTTTCTAAAACACATAGAAAATAAAAACATACGAATTACCTGGGAATGGGGAGTGGGGCAGAGAAATCTATGCCCCACACCCATTATCATCAATAGCACTAGGCCCTGATGGTTTCACAAAAGAATTCTACCAGACCCTTAAAAACCCAAAAAGTATTCCAGAGAACAGGAAAAAAAAAATTAACAGTGTTTAGAATGATGCTAGCATGGAATTGACATCAAAATTTAACAAAGACTGTATTTATTTATTTATTTATTTATTTATTTATTTATCTTACATACTTTATTTTATTTATTTATTTATTTATTTATTTATTTTATTTATTTTTAATATATGAAATTTACTGTCAAATTGGTTTCCATACAACACCCAGTGCTCATCCCAAAAGGTGCCCTCCTCAATACCCATCACCCACCCTCCCCTCCCTCCCACCCCCCATCAACCCTCAGTTTGTTCTCAGTTTTTAACAGTCTCTTATGCTTTGGCTCTCTCCCACTCTAACCTCTTTTTTTTTCTTTTTCCTTCCCCTCCCCCATGGGTTTCTGTTAAGTTTCTCAGGATCCACATAAGAGTGAAACCATATGGTATCTGTCTTTCTCTGTATGGCTTATTTCACTTAGCATCACACTCTCCAGTTCCATCCACGTTGCTACAAAAGGCCATGTTTCATTTTTTCTCATTGCCACGTAGTATTCCATTGTGTATATAAACCACCATTTCTTTATCCATTCATCAGTTGATGGACATTTAGGCTCTTTCCATAATTTGGCTATTGTTGAGAGTGCTGCTATAAACATTGGGGTACAAGTGCCCCTATGCATCAGTACTCCTGTATCCCTTGGATAAATTCCTAGCAGTGCTATTGCTGGGTCATAGGGTAGGTCTATTTTTAATTTTCTGAGGAACCTCCACACTGCTTTCCAGAGCGGCTGCACCAATTTGCATTCCCACCAACAGTGCAAGAGGGTTCCCGTTTCTCCACATCCTCGCCAGCATCTATAGTCTCCTGATTTGTTCATTTTGGCCACTCTGACTGGCGTGAGGTGATATCTGAGTGTGGTTTTGATTTGTATTTCCCTGATGAGGAGCGACGTTGAACATCTTTTCATGTGCCTGTTGGCCATCTGGATGTCTTCTTTAGAGAAGTGTCTATTCATGTTTTCTGCCCATTTCTTCACTGGGTTATTTGTTTTTCGGGTGTGGAGTTTGGTGAGCTCTTTATAGATTTTGGATACTAGCCCTTTGTCTGATATGTCATTTGCAAATATCTTTTCCCATTCCGTTGGTTGCCTTTTAGTTTTGTTGGTTGTTTCCTTTGCTGTGCAGAAGCTTTTTATCTTCATAAGGTCCCAGTAATTCACTTTTGCTTTTAATTCCCTTGCCAACAAAGACTGTATTTAAAAGAAAACTTTAGATCATTCATGTTTATGTTCATGCAAGAAACTATGTAAACATCCTAAATAAAATGTTGACAAACAGAATCTAGCAGATATTAAAAGAATAAAACATCCTGATTAAAGGGGTTTATTTCAGGGAGGTAGATAATAATGGTTCAATAAATAAAAAGAAATCTATTAACATTACATTTAAGGAAGAAAGCACATGATTATATTCATACTTGTGAAAAGGCAACAAAATTTAATGTTCAGACTTAACAAAAAGAAAAACCTCTAGTACAATTGGAAATAGGTATTTTCTTTACCTGGTAAAATAGGTCTATTTCAGTCCCAAATCCAGTGCCATTCTTAGTGGGGAAACACTAGAAGCATTCTTGATAATTTTGGCAACAGAGAATGTCCATTATTGGATCACTGGTGGATCACTAGTGGATGTATAACTAGTGGATAATAGATCACTACTATTATTTAACATTGTTCTGGAGTACTAATCAACACAATTAGACAAGGGACATAAACTAGGGATATAAAAATAGGAAAACATTTGCAGCTTAAATCATATGATTATGTACTTGAAAAACCAAAAGAATCAGCTGACAATTATTACACAGAGTAAAAAAATTCCAAACAGCAGTGAGAGAAAAAAAATTAATATACAAAATCAGTGGCTTTCATATATACAAATTTACAAGCATTAGGAGACATAATGGAAGAAAGATCCCCAATGTTCATCAAAAAAAATATATACATATATAAAATATTAACAAGAAGTGCGCAACCTTCTATATGGAAAAAGGAAAAAAAAAACTTTTTTAAAAGGCTTCTAATGTTCCTGGAAGAATACTTTGATATTTAGAATAATACACCATGGAAAGTCTCAGCATCTTGTCAGTATCTCCCGATTCATTTTGTAAGTTTATGTGACAATCACAAAAATACTTTCAGGATATTTTGGGGATTTAGATAGGCTGATCTAAAGTTGATAATGGAAAAAAATATACAAGCACAAATAGCCAATAAAATTTAACAAAAGGAGGGCAATGATGTGGAATTAGCCCCACCAGAGATTAAAATTTAGTAGACCTCAATTATTAAGACAGTTTGGTTCTGGGCATGGAGGGAAAAATTAATGGAAAAGAATATAGAATACATATGTGAATTGTAGTACATGTAATATCAATGGGGAAAAATGGATTTTTCAATAAATAATAATGAGTCAACAGGGTAGCCATCTGGAAACAAAAATGGATCCATACCTCATAGCTTATCCCAAAAGAAACTTCAAATAGATCATTGATGTAAATGTAGAACATAAACCATAAAAGTAATAGAAGATATCATGGGAGAGAGAATTCTATATAACTTCAACATGAAAAAGCTTTCCCAACTATGATAAAAATCAGGAACCATAAGAAAAAGAGTAATAAATTTTACTTACTTCATAAAAGAAAACTTTCTGCATGGTCAAAATTGCTTATAAGAAACATCAAAGTAGAGAAAACTTTTTGCAATTCATATAACAGACAAAACATTATTTAGTGTATAAAGAATTCTACAAATTGACACAAAAAATACCAACAGCCCAATATAAAAATGGGTGGAGATTATGAGCATTCATTTTGGTTTTTTAATGGTAATTTATTTTTGAAAGAGAGAGAGAGAGAGAGAGTGAGCGCGCACGAGTGGGGGAGGGCAGAGAGAAAGAGGATCCAAAGTGGGCTCTGGTGGCAGCAAAGAGCCCGACGTGGGGCTTGGACTTACCAACAGTGAGATCATGACCTGAGCTGAACTTGGACACTTGACTGAGCCCCCATGCGCCCCTGTGGACATTCATTTTATACGAAGAAAATGAAAGAGAGGTCTTCCCTTGGTAATGTAATATTAAGCAGCTACTCTCCCCATTTGGTCTGTAGTCATTTCATGGCTTGACAGGAGAAGGGTCCACTTAGTTACCAACATGGTTGTTGGCAGGATTGAGTTCCTCATGAGCTGTTGGATGGAGAAAGCTTCAGGTCCTGGATGGCTTGGCCAGAGGCTGCCCTCAGTTCCTTCCATGTGGGCCTCTCTATAGGAAAATAGGGGAGCACAAGGGGTAATTTTAATTAAAGAGCAGGAGAGGGTATGAAGACAGAAGCCATAGTCTCTTTGTAACCTAATCTTGGTAGTGATAGCCCATCACTTTTGCACTATTCTCTTCATTAGAAGTCATTAGGTTTCAGCCCATACTCAAGGAGAGGGGATTGATTACACAGGGTGTGAATATCAGCCAGTGGGGATCATTGGAGGCCATTTTAGAAAATGCCTATCACATCTGGTAAATACCAAACAAGCAGTTAAGACATGTCATTAAAATAATTCAGAAGGATGATCTCTAAGAGTTGAAACATTCGGGAAGGTATTCTAAAAAGTTGAGACCGAAGTGAAGTCTTGAAGAAAAGTTTGGTTTGATAAGGGGGAACCTGAACTCTTAACCAAAGCAGTAGACTGCCTCTTCAGTCCAACATTCAGTAAACATGGACCATGTGAATAAACAATTCCAAAACAAATGACACTTTCATCTAGTCTATGAAGATTTTCTGGTGGGATCTGGACCAGCACCAATCTAAGCACTATTAATCAGTGTGGTTGGGAACTTTACTTGGACAAATCTCCCTTGCAGTGTCTCTGCTAATTGTTATTAATGGATGGCTATAAAATATATGTTAGTTATTACATTTTGGTTTGAGTACAGACCGTACAACAAAGAAACAACCCCTGCCTTTTGGAGTTCAGGTTTTAAAGAGAAGGCTTGATATAATCAGTTAACAGGAATGCTCTTCAAAATGAAGTAGAGAAGCATGGGAACTTGGAGCAGAGATACTGAAACCCTGTGGTGATAAGAAACTGATAACTGTGATACAAGAAAAACGCAACAGAATGTCTCTTGTTCCTTACCTATAGTGTTTGGCAAGTATTGGACATGTGCCACAACCTGTTGGTATCTGTGGGGACACACATGCCTGGCCTTGCAATTGAAGCAGTGTGTTGGTGACCTGAGAAGAGAGGAAGTGGGACGGCTGCTATGTAGATGCCTTCCCAGTACCAACTATGGGCACCAGGTGCAGATTTGTCTTGGGTTGAAAATACCTTTGGAAAATATTCACACTGAAACAAAGTAATTAACTTCATCGACCTTAATGAGACTGTGGTAACTTCCAACTCAGTGATACTTTCAGCCACCAACTAATACTAATAAGTAATACTTTAACTAATAACTAATACTAATAACTAATACTTTGAATTTCTTCGTATTTAGGAGAGGTATTTAAATTTAAAATGGATGCTCTCATTGATGATTCAGTTTCATGTTCAGTCTTTATAATTACACTGAATATTTTGTGTTTTCAGTATTTTTCCTCTGAAGAGAAAAAAACAAGACTAGAGACACATGTGTATATGAATAGGCACACATCATTGCCAGAGTGTGGAGAGAAAATAAAAATAACAATAATAGAACCAAAATATGATTGAGGTTGAATTTCAGGGTTACAAGTTTTGCAGAGTGTTTTATTTCATTCCATCAGAAGGAATTCTTTGTATATTCAATAAAGACTAACAGTAGGAAGATGACATTGCCAAGAGTTGTGGACTTAAAAGAAAGATGAAAGCTTGAAGTGAGAGGACTGAAAAAGAATACTCTGTCCAGACAATGACTGTTTTGATTAAATTCTAAGTATTTCACCTTCTTCAAATATTTCACCTCACAACAGTAATAGATAATGTCCCAGATCAGTGCTTTCCTTGTGATTTACCCAATGCTGAGAGATATTTGTGTGCCTTTTTCTAGAGACCATTATAAACCAATTAAGAGCTGCAAAATCATGAATACAGCCAAAATTCATGAGTACAACCTCAAGCTTATACGTGCTCAAGTGAAATTTTTCCTTCCTTAATTTATGGGTCCACTAATTTGAAAGTTTTTTGATGAAAAAAAAAAAAGTATGCATTGTTCTACCTCTTCCAAACATCAATTTTTACTCTGGTGTGACCTTTCAGAATTTGTCCTTATGCATATCTGTCTCTGTTGTTGGAATCAAAGTGTATATACAATTTATGTTTTCCCTTTTTATTTAATGTCCTACAAAAATGTTTACTTGTGTTTCAACACAGAACAATGGTTTAATTGCTGCCCAATATTATTTAGAGATTTATATTTCTAAACATTTCTCTTTTTGACATTATTTGTTGATACCTTAGTCATGTCATTGTCTTTTTTATTTCCACTGAATTACAACAAAAAGGAAAATAACTTTATCAGAAGAGACTTTTAAGACTTACCATACCAGGGTGCCTGAGTGGCTCAGTCAGTTAAGCGTCCGACTTCAGCTCAGGTCATGATCTCACGGTTCGTGAGTTTGAGCCCCGTGTCGGGCTCTGGGCTGACAGTTTGGAGCCTGGAGCCCGCTTCAGATTCTGTGTCTCCCTCTGTCTGCCCCTCCGCTGCTTGCACTCTGTCTCTTGCATTGTCTCAAAAAATAAATACTAAAAAAAATTTTTTAAAAAAGACTTACCATACCTAAAATACATATAACTATAGTAAATTTCACTGAAGTGGTAACCACTTATAATCTTACCGACAGTACACATATTCCAGGTTGTGTTACAGTTTGAGTGATACTCTTAAAAAAGATTCTTCTCTTTCTTACAAGGTACTTAAAAATGACTGAAGTTTACATCTCTTCCACTATAACTAAATACAGACATTTGCTTCTGGTCTTATTTCTTTGGTTTCCTTCTTTTAATGAATTTTCTTTTTATGTAGTGATTGGTACTTTATTATTTTGTTTGTACAAATTTGAATGATCTCTTCAGGTAGTGTAGATTTTAATTTATTTTAATTGATGACGTAAGTGTTGCCAAATCTGGCTTTATTTTATTTTAGAATTTAATTTTCATTTGATATTTTTAAATTGAAGTATAGTTGACACACAGTGCATGTTAGTTTTGGGTGTACAGATAGTGATTCGACTACTCTGTATGTTATGCTGTACTCACCCTGAGTGTAATCAATTTTCATTTGATTTCTATATATTCATATTTGTCAGTATTTTTCCTAGTGATTTATTCTATTGCTTTGAAAAGAAGAATGTTATTCTTTTATATATCTGATTTATATTCTAATTTGGATTCAGGTAAAATTATAATAATGGTTATATTGAACCATGTAAGCCTTTTAGAGTTTATTTTGCTATATACTATAAAATATGAATTAAAGTTAAATATTTTTTAAATAATCTTATTTTATGTACCTTATCTTCAGATAGTAGTTTGTATGTAGATTAATTTTTTTCTAGTTACTATATATTCATTTGTATACCAGCAGTACTGTCCTCTTAGTTATTGATGCTTGTGATGTCCTTTATTACCTTGTCAATTTTCATTAATATAAAACGACCATGTGCTGTTTAAAATAAACACAGCACACACAAGCAAAAAAACTTTTCTGAGATTCTTAATGTATTAAATCCATAAATTGACTTGTCAGAATACATACATTTTAATATTTAGCTTTCTTTTATATAACCGTGGGTTTTTTTTTTTTTCATTAAAAAATCTTTTCTTCAATAAGGAGTATTACTTAATTCAGTGTCATGATAAATTTGGAACACGTACACTGCTGCTGGGATTATAAATGAATGGTTCCTCCTTCAATCTTCCTAAGTCCGGCCTGTGTGTGTCTCTTCTAGCAAGTTGGAGGCACCATCTGGCATCAACACAAAATACAGATTGTATAATTTGGTTGAATCCATGCAGGAGTTAAATGCTCTGATATTTGCATTTAAAACTGGCATTGTACAGGGGCGCCTGGGTGGCTCAGTTGATTGGGCGTCTGACTTTGGCTTAGGTCATGATCTCACGGCTTGTGAGTTCGAGCCCCGTGTCGGGCTCTGGGCTGACAGCTGAGATCCTGGAGCCTGCTTTGGATTCTGTGTCCCTCTGTCACTCTGCCCCTCCCCTGCTCGTGCTCTGTCTCTGTCTCTCTCTCTCAAATCCCTGGCATTGTACAAAATAAAGATGGATAGTAAAATCCATGCTAATGGTTGAAGACAGACTTCAGAGAGCTGCAAGGAGGAAAAGAAGAGCCTTTAGATATGGTGCCTAGAGGGAGCACCCCTGGGCACCAGAATATCTGTGAGCCAAGTACAGACCCGTGCTTGCCCTAGGGGTCCTGACTTGCACTGTGGGCTGAGCTCGGCATCGGGCCAGATGGGCTGTGGGGTTGCACCCCCCTGCCAGGCGTGGGACAAGCACTGTGCGTCAGCCTGGGGCAAGGTCTGGTCATCTGAGCCACACATCTCTTTCTGTAGCTCCAACCCTTGGCAGACAGGCGACTCCCAGGGATCTTTAAATCATGGCATTGATATGTGCTTGGTACCTGGGTGGAGAGTGTGTGGAAGGTTTGCCCTGGCTGAGACATGACTTCTGGTGGCCGGAGCTCCCACCCCTCCCTATCCTCACATCCAGGTCCCTGCTTGGGTGGATGATAAATGGTGACAGCCTACCGAGGCAGCAACAGGGCTGCTTGGTAGAGCGTGGGGCGTGTGTGAGTGGGAGAAGAGGTGGCTGAGAACTTGTCCTCAGAAGTGGTGGCAGGCAGGACCCACCATGAGCTAAGGCTCCAAGCTCAGACTGTATGTTCCATTGTCCCATTGAACTTGACTTATAAAACACAAATTCAAAGATAAAATTATTTCAAGACAGTTGACTGCAAAGTATTCTCAACAGAGCAGAGGCCTCTGAGAGCAGGACCTCATACAAATGCACCGGTCTTAAGTCCCTGAAGTCAGCCCTTTAATTTGTAGGACACACCCAGACATGTCTGATTCTGCTAACTCTTTAAATGTATTTGCTTGTTTGTGCTTTTTCCTGCCAATTGGAACTAACTGTAAGGATATAGTGTCTGTTGGTTGAGTAAATGAATGCAATTTGGGGGGGAAACCATATACATACTATCACATATATAGAGACACATAAATCCATCTATCATATTTTTAGCAATGTCTGTGATTCCCATATTTTTTTGCAAATAAAGTGTTACTTCATAAATATGATTTTGGATCTCGGCATTATAGTTTCCCTGAAAACATGATCAAAGGACTCCATATATTTGTTTAGTTGTGGAAACAATCAGGGCTGAAATTAAGTCTATTCTCCTAACGTGGAAATTTTAACAACACTAACAATTCATTTCTAAGGACTTGTAAATGTACTTTTTCTTCAACAGCATTTTACTCCTTTTATAATTTTTCTTTGTCCCTCACTGATGTCTAGATTTATTTGAAAGGCCATTAATGCTAAAGAATTGTCTAAGAGAACAATTAAAACTTTGAAATGAATTTTAATACTTTTATCTTAAAATTAAAAACACATTTACTTAGAATATCCCTGTTTAAATTTTAAAATGTTCTTGTACATAGTATTCATTTTCTTGTTTGTTTTCAAAGTACCTTAATCACACTGGAAAGCTTATTAATTAAATTTTATTAAATAGCATGAGAAAATATTTTATGTTTTCCTATCTGAGTATACCTTATCAATGCATAGATATGTTTTGGTGCTAAAATGCCATTTTTTATTTAGGATTTCATGTAAAACCTTGAATTTGAATTTTGTTGCCCATTAAAAATCCCACGGCTGTTTTTGCAAGAGTGCTTTCTCCAGCTATGGCTAAGGTCCAGTGTAAGCAATAACATCCTTCCTACTCAATATACCTCAAAATCCTGTGTCAATTATTAAGACATTCTTCTTTGCTTCCTGTTCTAAACAGCTGTGTAACATTGGTAAATTCATGTTCACGATTTTTTCTATATCTTGTTTAACAGTCCAAGTGAAATGACCCTTGCATTTTACATATATTAGCTGCAATTTTGTTAAGTGCATATATTTAAGGTTATCATATAACATCATTAAATGAATAATCTCTTTGGATAGTAGAGCAGAATGCCATTTAATCAATACTAGATAACATGCTATGCATGAATTCATCATTGGCCTGGATTTTATAAAACACACCAAATACATCACTTCATGTCAAAACAATCATTAAGGGCCTGTAAGGGTCTTGAAAATTACCTATTCTATTGTGAGTAGGAATGTACGCAAATAAGTGCTGAAATAGACTTGTCCTTAGCTTAGTTCAAAGTCAGGAGACAGTTCTGTTTTTGTGGATTAGATGTAGATCATTTAAAAATGGTGCTGGACAGCAACATTATAATTGAGTGAGAATAGAGAAATCTAGAAAGAGTGCATTGTGGATTAAATCGAAAACAGTAAAAGTAAATATAGTTATTAATCTGATTTTCTGTAGCATCCCCAAACAAGGAAACAGAATTTATTAATTTTCCTTTAGACAACTTGAATGCTTTGAATATGTCTATTTACAAGTAGGTTTGCACATAGAAGACATTCTAATTGATTTGTGTTTAATTGCCCAGGAGTAGAATTTTTAGAGAGAGTAACAGTTGAGATTCAGTTCATGGAAGCAGTTTTGAACCACCCGTGTCCCAATGCCTGGAATTTCTTTGTTCTAATACCACCCTCTGTTAATGTGGTGCTTTCTCCCCTGTTGGGATAAGCACTGGGTGTTGTATGGAAACCAATTTGACAATAAATTTCGTATATTTAATAAACAAACAAACAAACAAACAAACATTAAAATTAAAAAAAAAATCTGGTGCTTTCCTCAAGTCCCAAAGGCATTCCTCATCTCCTCCTGATGCCTTCACTGTGTTTCCCTAGACTCAGGGGTCTCTATTTTCTCTGGGCACTGAGAAAGTTTGCCATCTTTTTTGTATCACTTAGCTCTTTTCAGCTGCTAAATTAGACTTTCTAAGTTTCCATGGCTTATGTATAAATTTTCAACTATGTAGTTTTCAACTATCTTTAAATTTCCGTTATGATAGGCCTTATGATTTATAGTTATTTTTGATTTTTCTATAATGCTTTGAAAATACTGATTAGTTTATAATGTAGCTTAGGGGTCTCATTTTAACTTTTCACATATTTATGTGTCACTATAAATATAAAGCCGTGAACTATGTATTTTTGAAAACCAAAACAATTGTGCATAGTGTTATCAAATCATGCACAGGCAGTGTTTAAACCCCAGCAAGCAGCAGTAACTATTTCTCTTATTATCAAGAAACACTTTGAGTAAAGAAAAACTGTAAGGAGCAGAAATCTGTTAGTGGAAAGGAAAAAGGAAGTGAGAAACTGGATATTGATCTTGCCAAGTGAAGCAGTGAAAGAAAATATTACATTGTGAACTTCTTTCCATTATTTTCTTAAATACAATCTAGCAACTCAGATTAAGAGAACAATGGCTGAGATGCTGGAAATAAATCCAACCTATCTGATAAGTCCCTAGGAAACGAGATACAACAAAATTAATGGAAAGGGGAGATTGCCTTGGAGTTTTGGACCCTGTTGTGTGTGTGTGTTTTTTTTTTTAATAAAAAGTGGTCTTCTGAAGCATGACGTATTTCTTACATTTGTAATAATGCATGTTGCTGTAATGATTCTTTTGTTTTGTAAGACAAAGTGTATATGGAAAATTGTGTCTATTGATTATGTATTAGTAACTTGATTAAAAAACAAAACATTTAGTTAATAGGGAAAACTGAAAACTTTCTTAGTTGACTTATTACTGTCATCATATCGATCATGTCTCATGGTCTTTAGCTATAGCATGGAGTCTCCATGATGTAAGGAAATGAGCAAGAAATAAAGGATCTGAAGGCCTGGGCTTGACCTTTAACCTTTATTTTTTTCTTTATTGTTCTTTGGTCTATTAAAGACAATATCCAGGCCTGCAACAATTAAGAATCCTGGATGTTGTACACATCAGTTTAGGCACTTGATCATGGCCTGTCTTGCCTGTGGTCCAGAGGAAAGGAGGAGAAAGTTAGTGGTACTTTAGTCATCAACAGAATGGAGATCTTGGAAAAGAAGAAATATTAGTGAGCCATACAGGTTGCTCTGTATAGAAAATATATTCAGAAATCTCAACCTTTTTTTTTTTTAAACCACCCAAGTTTTCAATTTCATCTTTGCTGGACCTCAAGTTTTCTTCTGTAGATAAAGAGATTGAATGAAATGATCTTTGATGTCCCTTCTAGCTCAGTGCTTTTGTTTGGAGATTGATGGTTGATTGATTGAGTGATTTTTGGTGTGTTTTATTTGTAAATCGCTACATAAAGTTAACTGAATAAAGTGGAGGTGATCTCTGCATTCTCTTGAATGCTGTGCATCTTCATTATTCCCATGTGTTTACTGTACAAATATTATCAAAACAACATTAAAGCAAATTGGAGAAAAGTCAAAACATTCAAGGAGTAGGACTTAAGTCAGGCTTTTTAGAATGAGCAGTATATGGACAGATGAAAGACAGTGGGGATGGCCATGGGATGGTGAGGAAGCACAGTGGCCTCATGCTAAGGGGTGTTGACAAAGGTAGAAAATTGGATTAATAGAAGAGAGGCCTGGAATGCCTTGGAGAGTTCTCATTTAATTCTACATGCAATAGAGGGCCGTGTTCGGGCAGGAAGAGAGGACAAAGTTGTACCTACTGGATGTCATCAAAGCCTTGGCAGGGGATGAAACTAACATGAGCCAAAAGGAAGAGAAGAGGAAATTGCTCATAACACACTGGCACAGGGCTCTATTAAGTGAAGAGTAAGAGTGGAATGGAAGCAGGTCCTGAAAGGGAGGAGGGCTGATTTTGCCAAATAGTCATATCATTCTATTCAAGAGTTGGAAAGGATGCTTACAGCTGGAGGGATATGGCAGCTCAGCAAGCCCTCACCTCTCCTGAGTATTTCTCACAACTGATAAAAGATTTATCTCAGCTGTCCAGTATAGTTTGCAAAAATGCTTATTAATGAAATTCAGGAGGGATTTCCTATCTTCATTGGAAACAAATGGATATTTGAGTCTATGGATACAAATGAAACCTAATCAGTCCTCTTACTTCAATACCAGTCCTTGATCTCCTGTGTTGAAGAACAGGCATATATCCAGGACTATTTTTTATATTATTATTATGGGGAATGTTCTCTTTGTATTCTTATGTAATTGCCTTTTTCCAGTATTCTTTGTATTTCTTTCTAATTCTTGAGCTTTGAATTCTAGAATTATTTCAGTATTATGCCATGTAGGAACATAGAAGTTTGGCCTGACAGTGCTACTGACAATTTATGTCAGGGTGCAACTGCCTGGCATATTCTTTGCTATTATGCATTCCTTTGCAAAGTATGCCTTTGTTTAGTCTTGAGGGAATAGGCTTCTCTGATTTTCCATACACTTGGGACAAGACTTTTACATAACTAATAACTGTTCTGCTTGGTATGGAATGCACATGTTTGCATTTTCACACAATTTCTCCAATTGCCTCTCCACTCCTTTTGTATACTGCTAGGTGGCTGATCTGTGATCTGTATGATGAAGGTTGGAGGCATTTTTTTATGTCATTTCTAAGACAAATTACATGGGTTATGGCAGACAAATTGTGCTTCCTTTCCAATTTACCTCATTTATTTCTAAAACCCTACAGTCTATTTTTGTATTACATTTAGCACATTATAGAAGGCCTGACTAATTATTATCCTTTGAAGTCATAAAGTCTTCTTCTAGCAGTGTGCCTTTGAAGCTAGAAAATGTCTTGTTAAAAATTATATGTTAAATATTTTTATAATTTGGTGTTGTAGTTGCACATTATCATTTTGAATGCAACCTGTATCTTCATTAGATAAAATGGAAAACTTTCCATCCACCCTAGGAATTTAGTGTCAGTGCACATGATACTCATGAATTTTAATACTCTATTACTAAATGTATGGGTGTTTCTTAAGGAAGTAATTGATACTCGTAAAGGCACTTTGTCTATTTTTTTAAAAATTTTTTGAGAGAGAGAGAGCGAGCAAGCGAGTGAGCCAGGGCAGAGAGAGAGGGAGAGAGAGAGAATCCTAAGCAGGCTCTGCACTCTCAGTGCAGAGCCCAACGTGGGGCTCAAACTCACAAACCCTGAGATCATGACCTGAGCCAAAACCAAGAGTAGGATGCTCAACCGAGCCACGCACGTGCCCCATCCACTTGCTCTTTTAAAGGTTGATTGTTATTTTTAAGAAAATTATCTTTGTGGATGAAAATGTTTACTATAGACATGCTGCATCCTACAAAAAAAAAAATATTGCCAAATTAACCACCCCTGGTGTCTGGGCCCTTTCTTTTCACCTACCTTAGGTCCTGGTTTTCCAAGGAATGCAGTGGCCCACTTGTTCCCATTTGGAATAGTGGTTTGTGCAATATATCAGGGTAGTTGTGAGGGTGGCAGTGACCACAAAGTGGTCAGAGCTGGCTCAAGCAAATGGTGATAGTGATGGACAGCAGCCCCAGCCCAGGGAAGGAAGTGATGGGGACTATTTCTTCAACTTTTAATGTTTTCATATCAATGCTTCTGCAAGTTCTTGAATACTCTGTGGCATTGAAGGTCATTTTTATTGTTGTTTAATATTAAACTTCTTATTTTTAACTAATTTGGACTTACAGAAAAGTTGCAAACAAATTTACAATTTATAGTTGAGAAAACAGAATTATAGGATGGATGGGTAATTAATTTAGAGTCCAGCAATGAAGTAGGTGTTCAATAAATATTCATTGACTGATGGGAGTAAAAAGGGACTGAACCTGGGGTATCCTGGCTCTTGGTCTTACAACATTTTTGACTGCCCCTTTGCATTTCCCAAGGCTAAAAAGTCACTCTGAATATACATAATTTCCAGCAAATTTTAAGTTATTCTTTGGTAGCTATAAACTGAGAAACAGTCTGTTGTTTTGCTGGCTATATATCTCTTACTAATAAATAACCATGTAGTGTACAATGAGAAGACATTTGCAAACATGATAAACTCTTTAATGCTATTGATTACAATTTACTTACCTCTGTCATTTTTATCCTCATAGAAATTGGCCCAGTGACAATTACCACAGATCCCAAGAAATTTCAATATGAACTCAGAGAATTGTATGTTCAGGTAAGTGCTTGCTTTCAATTTTATTTGTTTCAGGGGAAAGGAAAATCATGAACTTTTGTCTGATTTCCCTTATTTTTAAACCTGAAAGAAATAATTTTGGGTTAAAATTTTTTTTAATGTTTATTTATTTTTGAGAGAGAGGGAGTGAGCAGGGGAGGAAGTAGAGAGAGAGGGAGACAGAGGATCTGAAACGGGCTACTAACTGGAAGGGGAGAACCCGATGCGGTTCTCGAACTCATGAACCATGAGATCATGTCCTCAGCTGAAGTCCGATGCTTAACTGACTGAACCACCCACGTGTTCCAGAAATAATTATTAGTTTTTAATTCCACTTCCTTTTCTCACTTGAGTTCTGAATGAATTGAACAATAGATATGTAAATTGGGCAGATTGAGTTCACCTTCATTTATACATTATCTATGGCTGCTTTCATACAACAATAGCAGAATTAAGTAGCTTTGACAGACTGGCCCACATACCCTAAGATATTTACTCCATGACCCTCTACAACAAAGTTTACTGAAGCCTGCTCTAGGTGAGTCCCTTCACTGAGAATCATAAACAACAGTTAATTCTTCCCCCACAACAGAAATGGTATAATTAAAAATAATTTTGATGTTCTCTGGTCTAAGTCAACTGTATAAAATTTTTGACAGTAAGTATAATTAGGTGATTAGAGAAGAAGAATAACATTGCTTTAGCTGATATTCTGACAACAGGACTTGGAGATAGGGTTAGTATGTACTTTCCCCTCAGGGCTGCTTTGAGATCATTATTGCTAAATCCATTCATGAAAACAAAAAAAAACTTGCTCTTTGAGGCTGCTTCACTATACTCTTCTCCATAGATGGTCTTTGCTGTAGTCATTTCCAGACCTTTTGACCACTCCCCACCATTCATCTAAGCTACTGGTACCTAGATCATTGGCTACGTTTCCCCTTCAGGGCTGCCATCATTCCAGGGACTTCAGCATTTATGGGAAAGACCTGTCAGAGCCTTCTCCCCTCAGTTCCTTGACCTGCTAGTCATCTGCAATAACCTGTTCTTTACTCCATCTCAGTCTTCCACTCCCTCAGGACCTTATCATCAATAATCCTTTCTACCTCTCAAAGCACTAGTTCAAGCATCTTAACCTCCAGCAGCAACCATCTGTCCACCAAGCTTGTTGGCACAACTGTTTACAACTCCTCCTTCACCCTCATTAACCTCTAGCCTGTCTCCCAGGCCATCAGATCTCTCCTTTTTTTCCTTTCCTCCAGTTGAGCTCAGAGTCCTATCATTTCAAAAACACCTCTTTTTCTTCCTTGTCCATTGCTTTTTTCTTCAAAAGGCAAAACCTTATTCCTCAATAACTCCAATTATCTGCATTATTCATGCCTGTCCATCAGGGCGAAGTGCTGTTAAAGTCTTACAACAGAGCAGGTTGATTCCATTGTGGATACACAACACTGGACTTTCAGTACTCCCATGATCTTACTATGTTTTTCTGGTTGATTAAATTTCCCATTTGTCCCAATGATAATTACAGATCTTGTCTACTCTGTTTAAACCTCCATCCCCTCACCCTTTTACTACTGGTTGTTTCAGTGAGCGATCTACCCTGAGCAAGTGACCTCACTTACTGTTTCAAACATAGGCATGTACAAATGGCCCCTAAGACTTCTCCTCTGACATACAGACCCTTATGTCAGTCCCTTAGATGTCACAATGGGCCTCTACAATGAAACTCACAAATGTGCCCTTTCCATTGCTCTACACTTGGTCCTAAATTCTTGTTCTTTGTTCTCTATTTTTTGTCTTTGTGAATTTTGACCACAATATTCTGGTTATACTACCAAAAACTGTGAATCATCTTTAATATGATGATTTTCCCCAACATCCAAACCGTCAAGTCGTGGTTTTTAACTTTCTAAATATTTTTTATGTCTATTGATTTCTCACTATTTCTATTGGTACTACCCTAATCCCAATTACTATATCTTTAGTCTAAGCAAATGCGAAAAAAGTTTCTAAGTGATTTTCCTGCATTTGCTCTTGCTTTTATTTGCCAGACTATTCTCCATTCTACAAACAAAATAATCTCAAAATACATCTCTGAACATTTCCCCTAATACCCTCTGCAGTCATCCCCTACCCCCACCTCATTAAATTCTTCCTAAGATTTTGAGTGACCTGAGACCTGTCTCTCTGTCAGCCCTGTGTAGAACCACTCTCTCCTTTGGGGTCTGTGCTCTCTCTTAGGGGCCTTGCATAGACTCTCTGCAAATCTTTATCCTCCACTCATCTCCCAGTGGCATTTTCGCACATGTTCTTTTCCTTGCACAGGAATTTCCTGTCCTTCATCCTGCCCTCACTTCCATGCTCCCTTAACCTAGTTTAAAATCTTGTATTCAGGATTCAAGTCTAATCTTGAACACCACTTCCTCAGAGATCCTCCCTGTCCTTAAGGTTTGGCCATATATTACTGCTTTTCTCCATCACAAAGTAGTGGGGATTTCACACTGAAGAATCATGTCTGATTTAGCTCATCATTACCTCAGCAAAATGTATGGCATATTGAACATGCTCACTTTTTGATGAAAGAAAGGAAGAATGAATGAATATATCATTGTGTACAAATCAACACAGTCCAAATTAGAGTTTGGAGTTTTAATACTTTGGTTTCACTGTTGGGTGAATGATTTGATTTGCAACTGTGTATTGTATGAGCATAATTGGGGCATAGGGTGAAAAAGCCAAAGTTTGGCATTCCAAATATGTATTCAATCATGATTATTTTATTGTGCCTGTCTCTATAATTTTTAATCATATACTAAAATAAATCATATTTCATAAGTACCTAAATGGATTTATATATTTATCCCTTGGCTAGTTTTCTCTTTTACTAAATTTATTCTGATGGTCTTTCCCACTAAAAATCCCTCATTTCCTTTCTCTTACACTGTGTCATTCTTTTCCAGTCATTATCTTCATACTTACTTAGAATTTACTTTTCTGCCCTTCAATATAGCAAATTCTTTGCTACTTTGGATGTCCAGATCCTTTGAAAAAAATATTTACATAAAAATTTCTAGCCTTTATATGGACCATGGGAATTAGAAATTGTGTTCCCCTGTTTGTTAAAATTTTTATGTTGCCTTAGTCTACCATGAGCTACTAAGAGCAAGGGCCTTGTACCTCTCATTGAGCCTCTGATCCACCTGTGGGATGAACCAGTATCTGCATGAAAGTGGACTTAAATAGGGATTATATGAGGGTAGCCTCTTTTAAAAATATATATTTAGCAGTAAAACTATATCAAATATAATTTAAGCTTTGATGAGGCAAAAGATAACTTAAAAACCTAATTATCAGCTTGCATTACACAGAGATTCAGAAGGGCCAAGTAATGGAGATTTCTAGCTGATAGAACGTTAAGAAAGGATTTACTGTATTCATTTCTTTTTTCTCTGCAAAAATACAGCAGAGCTGTATTCTTGAATATCTGGCTAGAATGAAAATCCCTACATTCTCAATGAGACCTGGCACTGGCACTTCCTGATTTCCTGCCTCTCCCTTTCTTTTGTTCTGAGGAATCTTCAAGGAGTGTGCTTATCCTCTGTGCTCAATTTGTCTCCAGGGCAAAGGGTCATAATTCCTGACTCATATTCCATTGATTCCCTTCCCAGAGCCCTCCTGCATCACCTTTTGGACTTGAGACTGTTACAGGCAGTCCGTGGGGTTATATTCTTTCTTTTCTTTTCTCCTGGAATGAAAGCGGGTGTACATTTCTCTGGAGGTTTTCTCTGGACTGGCTACATCTTATGGGGTTTATTTTTGCATTGTCTTGGGATCCAAAAGGATGCTTAAGTAGAACAACCAGTTGGGGAAGAAATCAAATGTTTACTTTTTCCCTTCATTCAACATAAATATGAAAAACCTTTCATATTTATAAAAACATTTCATAAATATGAAAAAGCCCTAGGCTACATCATCACTTAACACCTAATCTAAAGAATATATTCTTTCTCCTCAGTGTTTGCTTAAAGAATATTTTATTATTTCATAAATCAGCCTAGAAACTAAATTTCATATATTTCATAAAATTTTAGTATAAAATACTAAATTTTGTTTTGTATATAATTTCCAGACTCCTCTTCTGTTCCCCTTCTACCATTTTTGGTGACTCCTTGCAAATCACTGTTATCATGAGCGACAAGAATTGCTGTCCTATTAAAGCTTACTTAGATTTAAACAAATTAAAAAAAATTTTTTTTAATGTTTATTTATTTTTGAGAGAGAAAGAGACAATGCGCGAGCGGGGGAGGGGCAGAGAGAAAGGGAGACACAGAATCCGAAGCAGACTCCAGACTCTGAGCTGTCAGCACAGAGGCTAATGTGGGTCTCAAACCCATAAAACATGAGATCATGACCTGAGCCGAAGTCCAGATTCTCAACTGACTGAGCCTCCCAGGAGCCCCTAAACAAATTTTTTTAAGTTAATAATTTTCTTACATTTGTAATAGTTTTGAAAACAAGAAAAGTAAATTTAGTTTGAAGTAAATTAAATAATTGCTCATTAAGATTACACTAAGCTTAGCTATTTTTTTACAGAGATATGGATAACTTGAAACATAGTTTAAAATTTTCCAAGAAAAACTTAGAAAAAAGTCAGTCACCTTAAATCATTACATTTATAACATTAATTTTATTTTCCTTTATTATCTTTCATCTGGAATACATGGAAGCAACTTGGAAAGCATCTGAGCTTTCTCTCTGGGAAAAAGAACGGAAGACAAATGATAATAAATGGTATTCAAACCACAGAGCTTTGAGACCTAGTATCTCTGTAAATATGCAGTCCAAAGTCTTGTCTCAGGTCACAGTCTTTATAAGAAACTGGAAAGCTTGGGTGCCTACGTGGCTCAGTTGGTTAAACATCTGACTTTGGCTCAGGTCATGATCTCCTGGTCATAGGTTTGAGCCCCACCTCAGGTTCTCTGCTATCAGCATGGAGCCAGTTTCAGATCCTTTGTCTCTCTCTCTCTATCTATCTATCCCTTGCTTGTGCTCTCTCTCTCTCTCTCTCTCTCAAAAAATAAGTAAACATTAAAAAAAAGAAACTAGAAAGCTTTTGATTTTTAGAAATCAAAAAATGGTGTTGGCAGTAATATGCTTTCAAGCCTTTTATCCAAATGTTCTAAAGAACAAAAAGCAATTAGTCAGACACTTGAAATGTAAAAAAAGAAGGAACGTATTTTTACAATAATGGAATTACAATTTTTTCATATAGATAGTTGGTCCCTAAAACTGAAAATCCTCACACATAATTTAATTTTCCTTTGTGAAGTCTTTTAGCAACATTGACCCCCCAAAAAAAGCAGGAATAAGAGTAAAAATATGTAGAACAGCATTGTCACATAGGAACAGGATGGAGTTATGAAGAAGATGAGGTTAAGGTCCAATTATTATAATTCTTTAACAGGAATAGAAGGGTAAATAGACAAAATGCAGCAGGCTAAGGCTAAGGTGACAAATGTTTTGCTGTCATGTAAAAACAATTGATGTTAGAATTAACTGCCAAAGGAGAGTATGAAAAATCATCGCTAGATAGGCCAAGACTATTAAAAAGAAGAAGACAAGATAGTGCTGAGTATAGAAGAGAAATTTATGATGACAGTTTGGTATACACTTTATCTAATTTCTGGTATTGTATATATATATTTTTTAATTTTTTTTGAAAGAGAGAAAGAATGCAAATGGGGTGGGGTTGAGAGAGAGGGAGACTGAGAATCCCAAGCAGGCCCTGCGCTGTCAGTACAGAGCCCAACATGGGGCCTGAACTCATGAACTCTGAGAGCATGACCTGAGCCAAAATCAAGACACCTAACCTCCTAGGTGCCTCTAATTTCTGATATTCTAAATCATGCTACTATGTAAAAGTATGTTCTTTATTTCTCAATTTATAGGAAAGTTTTCTTAATGAATTTTAAAAATCAAACTAATATGTGACAAAGAAATTAAGAAAAGCAAAAAAAGACATGACTAGATAAAAATAACAAGAAGGGATTTTATGTCAGTGTAGATATAGACTTATTGAAAAACTATGGGAGATGTGATTTACGTTTTTGGTATTGGACATGATTCAACTGAAGACAGCAGCTTTTATTTCTATTTAAGTATTCTTTTGTACAAATTGTGTGTGTGTGTGTGTGTGTGTGTGTGTGTGTGTGTGTGTGTATTCACTTTTACAGGAAGAATGGCATGTGTTTAATTTAGGTAAGATGAGATGAGTCCAACACATGTAACTCATAATACATGCAAAAGCTTCAAGAATAATAGAACCAGTGTCTGGCCCAAAGTAAAGGCTTGATAAATGTTAGCTATCATTACTTCTATTGTGTTACTACCTCCAGTACCCTGAAGGTTTTTTTAAGGGAAATAATCACCAAACATACCGTAAACGAGCAGCAATTGTGGAATATGTGCCTTGTGATTTTGCAAGTGTCTCTCTCAATTCAGACCCACACAAATATTAATATTACCTTTTACAAAAGAGGATACTCAAGCTTTGAGATAGTAGGTAACAATCAGGTCACCAAACTGGCAAATAGCAAAGCTGGTCACATAACGGGAGGTATTTAATGCTTAAGACAGTGTCCTTTATGACTCTGTTACTTTCCTTCTAAATACTGATTTAAGTAACCTTATTAGTCCAATCAAGTTAACATTTGTTTATAGCATTTGTTTTGCATTTTACTTCAAGATAGTGCTGTAGAGAATTAAAGACGATGGTAGGTCTAGGGCTGGTCTCGTCCTCAATGAAATGAATTCATTCCTTGAAGATTTTGACTTTCACTGCTACCTCTCATCAGTTTGCGTAGTTGGCTGACCTGAAATTACTGAGCAGCAAATGACAAAGTTAATTATAAACAAAATTGCTCTTTTTGCTCAGTATGTGTTCTCACTACTTACTGTGGTAAACTTATTTAAGTATGACCTCATAAACACGTTGGAGAGACACGAGGATAAGAAGCCTTTTAAGAGATTGATAGTGTTCATACTACCATACAACCTAGTTGTATTTGTAGGTGATGTTTTGATTATTTTCATTGTTAGAGTTGAAACTTCTTGGGGCTTGAATGAAACATCTACTACAATTTTCATGTGCTGCTAGAGTTCCCTGCTAGACCATATGAATTCTCTGAGGGACAAGTAATTCTTAATCCTCAGGGAGGGAAGAGAATGGAGGGCACTGAGTGGGAATGCTTGGCTCTTTTCTAACTATCCACCTTGGTACCCTATCCAGAAGCAAATAGCTAGATGATTTCTTAATGATCTTTTATGAGCACTTCAAAGGACAGAGAGTATAGAAGAGTATTCTGACTATTGGATTACTTTTTCAAAGCAGAATATAGACATAATGACATAGGTATGGATTATGATGATAAAAGTTTTGATTTTCTTTTCAAAGGGTGCATGCATGGGAATGTTACAAAAGGTAAATACACGAGTCATTGCAGAGTAAATACTATAGTTACATGTCACAGAATGGCATCACTGACCCATGATGCCTGGATTCACCCCATACATGCTACTTATGTAACCAAAGGATTACCCTATTCCCCATAATAAGTACTGCATCTGATTTTGTCCATTTTTAGGTGATGGTAAAGATGGAGGTCAAAATGTTTTCCTGGGGAGAATGTTTCTTGACCTAAAGCCAGATTTCCTAGAGAAAACTATCAACCTCACTTTGAGCAAAATGAATGTACAGTTTTTTTCTCAATTCAGATCAAGAGCAGTTCTCAAGAAGCTGTCTTTATTCTTAGGCCTTGAAAAAATGTCAAGAAGAATTGTGGAATCTTGGTATGAGTACTCACTTTGACTATTATTTGTCCAGTTACCCCATCAGATGTCTGAATCCCTTCCAGAAACCTATCAATACATCAGAAATGAACTAACACCAGTTAGAGATTTAATAGCACTGATCTTCATCACCAGATGATACCTGGGGTCCTCCTCTGGAGCTATGTCTGAGAAGCTCTTTCATGTTTGAGGCCAATATAAGATTTCTTTGGTGATGGTATCAGATTATTGAATTCAGGTGCAGTTACCAGCTCAGTCCCTCAGATTTTTTCATATAAACTTTAAACCAGGTCTCATACTTCTATATTCATGTTGATTTTTGAAAGTCCTCATTTATCTGGTCTGTTTATATATATGGAATCTCCTCCTGTGAGATGATCTAGATCTTAGTTCACCAGTTTTGTTTAATGACTGCTAGCTCTAAAATAGCCCATACAATTTGTCTGTCTCAAACTTCCCTATATATTATAATGTTCATAAATTATAATGATTTGATTAGTAAAAAATGCATTGTGTTGATAATCTTTTTGCCAAGACCTAAAGTAACATAAGCAGTATAAATATATTTTTTACGCATAAAATAAAACACACATTACACAATCACATTATAATCTCCATTAACTACCCAATAACCCAGATAATACCAAATGTGCTGGGAAGCATATAAGATCCATATGTGAGTGTTGGAGTAGAAAGCAAGACAGAGATTTTAGTGGGCAGGCTGAATCTGAAGAGTGCTAAGTAAGACAGAGAAGGGTCATAACCCAGGGAAAACAGGGAGAAAGAAAGCCTGCCTGATCCTTGAATAGGCAGATAATGACTGGCTGCAAGGGCCACCTTAGACCCAGAACGCTGCCCTCTTCTGGCTCATTCTCTCTGGGCAAACAAGGCCATATAGTAGGAGAGATCAGGAATCCCAACTAGGGATCAGGATAATGTCTTAATTTTGTGGGAAAAGAAAATAAAAAGGTATGGAATCCTTGATGGGCAAGGGAAGGAATTCTCTTTTTTTATTTAAAAAAATTTTTTAACGTTTATTTATTATTTTTGAGAGAGAGAGAGAGACAGGGTACAAGCAGGGGAAGGGCAGAGAGAGAGAGGGAGGCACAGAATCTGAAGCAGGCTCCAGGCTCTGAGCTGTGAGCACAGAGCCCGACTTGGGGCTGGAACTCATGAGCCATGAGATCATGACCTGAGCTGAAGTCAGAGGCTCAACTGACTGAGCCACCCAGGTGCCCCGGGAAGGAATTCTCTTAAGTAGTATGAAGGTATATCAATTTCTGATTTATTAATGAAGATATTGAATGCACGGTACATAGTGTATCCTTTATTTAAACTGAAGTGAACTGAATCTTCTCCTAGGCCAAACAGGAAGGTAGTTCCAACAAACTGAAAGATCAATTGCTGAAGAGTTACTACTGGCAGGTAATAACCTGAAAGGCAGGAAATGGTTGTAATTGTTAACTTTTAATGCATCTGAAAGAAAGGTCAACAGTTTTTTGATGCCTTGATTTGGATTCCACCTTCTCTAAACTCGTAAAGGGCAGCATGGTGGGCTGCCTGGACTTTTATTTTGATTATAGAGATTTGAAGTTTGGGCTCTGAAATACTCCAGTTATCTTTCAGTACATCCCCGCCATAGTTTCTACAAGTGATGAAGACCAAATGTCACTGATGCATTAGGGTTCTGTAGTCATTCTAATTTATTTTATACTTGCTTGAATGAAATTTTATGTTAGGTTCAATGCAATGTAATGGTTTCCACATGTACCTTTTGTTTCTTGCTCATAGAATCACATAACTGTGTTGTAAGAAGAACTGAGGGTTGTAAACTCTTGTTTAACTTGAGACTGAGTTTCATTCCTGAATTTTATAGGTAAAGGGAAAATTACAGAAATAAGACATTTCAAGCAGTGAGTATTCCGTGGGAAGGAAAAATACAGTCTGACTTTGAAACAAGGCTTAGTAGGTTGTAGTTGTGTTAGAATAAGGGCAAGTACTATAATGCCAATAATACTTATTTTGGACTTAGGCATGAGCCTACCAAAAAAGTTTTATTTTTTCATTGCTTAGAGTTAGACATACCTGGAAAACAACTGGTATAAGCACCATTTCAGTGAAACTGGATGAAGAAAATAGAATTGAATTGGGTTGACTAGAAGAGACATAATAAGGCATGGGTGAGGGCCTGCTCTGAGATTTCCAGTACTCTGATCGCTTGTTTGACGAACATTTTCCCATTGGGGTTTGGACAGGGACCTCATTTTTCTCCAACTCTTCTCAGGGTTTAAAGGTTCAGTTTAGTTCATTGCCACTCCCACATTGTCTTATATTTAGAAAAGACAGCATGATCATCTCTATTTTATTACTCCCTTGACTGATAAGATTTCTGTTTATTCCTATTTTATCTTGCTTTCTAGGAATTTATTTTTTAACATAATTATCACTGTAACTCTGAGGTTACAGTTTTTTTCTTTAATTCCAGGAGCAACATTTACTATGAAGGGTCACATGCTTCTGTTTTTCCAGTACACATTTTTTTTTCTATCTGAAGTGTCTTTGGCAACTTAGTAAGTTGTAGCTATCAGTAGAATTCTGAAGATAAAATGAATATCAAAATACTGAGCAAGAATATGCCCACTGATACAGATAAGTTCTATCTCAGAGTTCAAATAAAAACACAGTTAACAAAAGCAGTTTGCATTGTCATGTATGTGTGCAGGTTTATGTGGTTTTAGGGGATGCATTTCCATTGCCATGTTTGTTTTCTTTTGTTAAATATTAAACCTGACACCATGCCATGATTGAGAGGGAGAGACAGAGAGACAGAGAGATACAGAGATATGAGAGCTTGAGGGAGTTAGTTTTGTATACCACTTAGAGTATGTATATATAAGCACTTGTACTTCAGGAGACCTAGCTCTGGAATTATATTACTTGAAATGAGATGGGCTAGGCTTGAGTAAAGCTCAGGTTGAACACAGAAAGCACGCCTAGATTGTGTCAAGATTGTTTTGCACAGTCTCATTCATTCATATACTCACTATTCATTCATTTATCCCTTCATTCATCCAACCACAATGGACCACTTACTAAGTTCTTCAAGGAATAAAGATGTAGTGGGAGGAAACATAAAAATTACAATCCAACTCAGCAGATGCCACAATAGAAGAACGTACAATATTCTGTGGGCATCTGGAAGAATGAGAATCTTTTCCCCTTTGCTTTTATAGTTTTCTCTTACAAGCTACTTGCTTGCAGTCACAGAGGTTGATGAAAGTAATAAAATGCCTCACTGGAGTTTGCATGAAAGCTCAGACCAGGCAGAATTGAATTCCAGTCTCTGTTCTTTCACTTAAAAGTCATGTGACCTTAGGAAGAGATTTTAAAGATTCAGTCCTCTGGCAATATATTGTGCTAAAAATGATACCTACGTCATCAATTGAGATAAAGAGTAAATACCATAGTGTATGTGACAGTACTCTCTTAGTGTTTGGCTTAGAGTAGATATCCATTGAGTCAATACAAGTAGGGTATCTTACTACCAGTAAAAGTGTCAATTAAATTAATGAGACTTTTCATAGATTCAAGTTCATCAATTCTAAATGTCTCCATTATAGATGTTTTATGGGATATTATCTTACTGTTTTTTCCCATTTGGTATTCATATCAAAACATAAAGTGTTAAGACTTTTTAAAGGACTACTTTTTTAAAGTGTGGAACTAAAATGTAAAATGGTTTGTTTTTAGTGTTTCAGTAATAATCCCATTGCCCCTGATTCTAAAATCTGTACATGAGTTTGATATAGATCAACCTGAAGTATCTGACGTTGTGAGGTTTATTTATAAACATGGACATTTTGACAATGGTTCTCTTTAGTCCTGTTCTGCCAAAACTGAGTTTAAGAATCAGAAGATCAAATAATGATTTGAGAAATATTATTAGCAAACCTGTAGATAAGCTTCATATATATCAATGTGCAAAAACTTTGTTTATAAACTTTATGTATACTTAAAGTCAATAATTTATAGATTTTTGGAGTAGATTGTCACTTGATTCCTGAGCCTTAGTAAATTAAAATTACTTAAATTTTGTTTTTAATAACTTCTGACAGAAAGCAAAGTTCGTGGAAGACTTTTAGTGCAAAGCAACAACCTTATAATGAAGCCTGCATAACAAAACCAAGTATCATTCTAAAGCAGTGCTGTCCAACAAAAATAGGATGTGAGCCACATGTGTAATTTTAAAAACAGTTTAAATTAATTTTTATAATCTATTTATTTAACTCAGTATATCCAATTTTTTCATCGATATGAAAAATTAGTACTTTTTTAAATTTTAATTAATTAGAAAAAAATATTTGATTCCTCAGCCTCATGAGCCATTATTTCAGATGCTCAATAGCTCCCAAGGCTTGTTAGTGGTCATTGTACTGGACAGCACATATCTAAAATATTCCTTTTCTGCATAATTTTAGTGATTATTTATGATTTAAAATGATTAGAAAATCAAACTCAGGTATCAGATAGGGAGTTTTTAATATAAATTATATGTAATCTTCTTTTGGAAAAAAACACTTATTTTTCCTTTTAAAAACCTACATCCATAATGAGATAGATAAATAGTTTCACTGAGATATAAATTATCATTTAACAATTATTTTTAATTTTCAGTTATCCACTAATCTAGTATAGACAGAAAGATAATAATTTTAAGATATTGTACTATTTTGGTAAGAGAAGAGTTTTATTCTTGAGAACAATTTCTAATCGGTATGGAATCAATATGATTATAATATAATCTGTGTCTGCAAACGTGAAATTCAGGGCAGCATAATTATTTTTATTGTAAAGAATACACTGATTTCCACAGCAGGAAAACCACTAAGCTACACAGATCACTCCTAAGGGATATTAAGTACATCTAGTATGGGTTTCTGATATACGTAGGTCAAAATGTTTCCGCTAGACTTGACATTCCTCAAATTTCTGGCTGCTTGGAGACTTTATATTAGTTTGTCCATAAAAGTCAAATTCTTTGTTTTGAGAGTGTGATATATATAAAAGAGTCAAGAAATAAAAGGAATGCCTTTCATTTGCAATTATATTTGTGAAATTCTCTGTGGAGTTATAGTTGTGTGAATTCATCACACTCTTTCCTTTGGGTATTAACCAATATTAAACTTACTATATATGAAGTTCAGTGTTTCACAGAGGGGCTTTTTTTTTTTTCAGGAGAATAAGGTGTTCCAATAACAGAAAATGTTATTGACCATATAGGTTTTATTAAGACGTGGTTTTAAACTGCTCTATTCAAATTTATAGGGTAAAAAACAATAATTAAAGGCTTAGAGGTTCCACCTCAACACATGTGTTTTTTTAGGGCTACATTCAAGTTTTAGTATGAATCTCATACTAGAGAGATCTCAATGAGATGAATTCATTTAGAGTAACTTCCAAGGATTCTAAAGATCTCTAGAGTCTACTCCTGGGTAATGTTGTAGGATGAACTAAGGCATCCCTGGGTCCTCTTAGAATAAATTTGAATACAAGTCAAGTGGCTCAAAGATTGTCCTTTACTGACTGGACAAGATTTATCTTTTCTGTCATTCCTAGTATGCATCCCTGGAGATTTCTTAGCTGTTCTGACTTTTGGTTCATAGAAGATTTCTTCTAATCCCTTGATATTAGGTGATGTTAATTAGCAAGAGACAATCTTTCCTTAGAATTATACTACCACGGAGCTAGGTGTATTGTGTACTTGGCCATTCAACAAATGCTTGTGGAATGGGTAATTTTTATATTGTGATTCACACTCAGGTGCATGATGTCAAGCACAGTTGAGGAATGTTTTTGTTTAAGCTTTTGAAAATTCAATATGAATCTAGTTTTTTGAGCAGTCCATCCAGCAGTTATGGATTTGCAAAGTTGGCTTTGAGTAAAAATTATTCCTATGCAATATATTAAAGTTATTAATGTTTCCAGAAGCTATTTCACACTTTCCTAGCAACAAATGCTCACTTAAGGACATTTATTGCAGATGATAATCCTCCCGCCTCTTATGCAGAGGAAAATATGCTATATCATTGAAATGTAAAGCATATCAAAGTACATCTGGAGAGTGAAGAAGTGTATTTGAGGAGTGTTAATAGTGGAGATGGAACAACAGAAAGATGAATGAAAGCACTGACGGCATTACAGTGTGAAGCGAGAGGCATATTTAAAGAACAGGAAGTAGTCCTAGCTTAAAGGAAGCAATTTATGAAGAGGGGCAGGAGGAGAGATAGGAAACTAGAAAGAGAATTTGATCCAACACAAGTAGTGAAGGATTTTTTTTTTAACGTTCATTTATTTTTGAGAGACAGAGAGAGAGCACTAGTGGCGGGGGGCAGAGAGCGAGGGAGACACAGAATCCGAAGCAGGCTCCAGGCTCTGAGTTGTCAGCACAGAGCCTGACATGGAACTCCAACCCACGAACTATGAGATCATGACCTGAGCTGAAGTCAGACACTCAACCGAGTGAGCCATCCAGGCGCCCCAAGTAGTGAAGGATTTTAAGTTGGAACATGATAAAGATAGCTCTTTACTGCAGGCAAAATAAAGTTTGGTGGCAGGCAGAGCAGAAGATTAGATTGGAGGCTATATGAGTAACAAAATCAATGATAAGAAGAGTGAATTGTAGGAAGTAAAGAGGAAGGGAGGGGACAAATTCATGATGGAAGTAGAAGGAAAATGGTTTGACTACTGATTAGGTGAAGGAAGAGGGAGGAGTCCAGATGACTCAGGTTTGAACCTGAATATGGAGGCAGGTGGTTTGATTAACAAAAATAGGGAAGACGTAATTAGGGAAAATACAATGAGTTCTACTTTAGACACACGGAAATGTGAAGACCCATAGAACATCTAGGAGTAGATGTTTAATAAGTGGTTGAAGATGTAAAGTTGGAATCTGGGAGATAAGTACAGTCTGAAGATACAAGTGTACGAGTTTTTGAGAACAGTATTATCTGCTAAACTAAATGCCATGAAAATGCACATAAGTAATAATGCACAGCTGATAAGTCCTGCAAAAATAGAAAGGACATTAACTGAGTAAAATTTCTGGGAGTCTATAGCCAACTTCTTCTCAGAAGTTAAGATCAGGTTATCGCAGCTTTCAACCCCCTACCATTATGACATATTTGATGAGTGTTTTAATTTTAGAATCATTTTATAATAGTTGGGGCTCTGTTCCAACTCATTTAATATAATGGTACTCACAGTCTGTAAGTTTTGAGTGGGATTCTAAGCAAGAAAAGATTCTCTGGTTTGTCCAAGCTGCAGTGTAAATAGTTCGAAGCCTGGCTCTTTTGACCCTGATTAGAACTATGGTTCTCAGGATATTGTATCACAGTCTAAGACTGTTTGGAGCCTGGGCAAAGCCCCAATAAGAGAATCAAGTAGAATCTCCAGAGTTTAAAGAAAAAACCATATCACTTTCATCAAGTAATTAATTTCTTTTTAAGAAAGAACTCTTACTTACTGTATTCTGGTGGACTGTAGAACCATAAGGCACCCCCTATAACCCTAAATTGTCTTGTTTTTTATTTATGCTTTCTAGACTACGAGTTCCTTAAGGACAAGATACTTTACCTCATTATTCATCTTTTTATGTTTAAATCCTAGTGGGGTGTTAAGCAGTTTATTGGTTGCTCAAAACATATTGGTTGAAAGTCCATTCCCATGGCCCTGTAGTTATTGACATCTATGCTAAGGAAGTAATCAGACATTTTATGTATATAATAAAATAAAATAGATTTGTATTTCCAAATTTATAGTAGAGGAAAATTTGGAAGAGCATTAATGTTCAACAGTAGAGAAATGGTTGACTAAATTATGGGATGTAGACATAATGGAATATTATGCAATCATTTAAGCCTGTGATATTTTTTAAACTTTTTTTAATGTCTATTTTGGGAGAGAGAAACAGATCATGGGCGGGTGAGGGGCAGAACGAGCAGGAGACACAGAATCTGAAGCAAACTCCAGGCTCTGAGCTCTCAGCACAGAGCCTGATGCAGGGCTCGATCTCACAAACTGCGAGATCATGATCTGAGCCAAAGTTAGATGCTTAATCAACTGAGCCACCCAGGTGCCCCCAAAACCTGTGATTTTGAAGAACATTGATAACATGGAACATAAGAATAATAATCATAAATGTAAAATATATAAAACTGTAAATACAGCATACTTACAGTTTTATCTATAAACCCCTATAATTTTGAATGAAATAAATGTGACAAGAATTCTTCTTAGGATGAGGACTATTTTTGTTTAGGAAAATATATGGAGCCTATGCAAGTAGAAAATAAAACAGAGATCATGTGTTCGTAGGAAAAATGAAGCAGAGTGAAAAGAGTGACAAAGGGTGTATTTTATATAAGGTGGACATGGATGGTTTCTCTGAAAGGTAACATTTGAGCAAAAACTCAAGTGGGAGTTCTATATATGGTATATATATATGGTATATATATATATGGTATATATGGTTATATATACGGTATATGGGAGATATACCAGTATGTTTGTTTGCTGGTGGGAATGATCCAGTAAAGGAGGAATTTTTGGCAGTGGAGTAGAGAGAAGGGACAGCCAGAGAGGGGACACACAGGAGCTATGTCTTTGATTAGGCACACGTGAGTAGTTAGCCTTAGCTATGTCTAGATGATTCCTTCACCGTGAAGGCAAGGCGGGTGGCTGCTATTACAGGTAGGTTCATAGACACCATGGTGGGAGTTCATGAAAGTTCTCTTCTGATTGCTAATCTTTTCCCAGTACAGTAGAAACAAGGTCATCAAATGAGGGATAAGAAAAGAGGCATGTCATGAAATAGTCATGTAAGGGAATGAGAAAGTGAGTCAACATTTAATTAGATAAAAAGTATATAACAATTTCTATTATTTTGTGTATTTTGGGTGAGTTTTTAATTTATCCATAAATACAGGTTTGTTTTTTTTTTCTATCTCTACATAACTCTATATCTTTTCCATCTCCGGGCAACTAAAGTAATTAATACAGTGGCAAACTGATAGAAGATAAATGTGAAGAGAACTTGTTCAGTTCTGGAGCTTCTAGAGCAACTTATCGTAACTAAAATATTTTCTTTTTTGTTGTTAAATAATTGCACTTTTTTTCTCTGCTCCTCAACAGGGTGGTGGTGATTGTCCAGAAATGAGTATTGGAGCTATAAAAATTGCCTTGGAAATTTCTCTTCCGGGGTCTTTCATCTATGTTTTCACTGATGCACGGTCCAAGGATTATCGGCTCACTCATGAGGTGCTACAGCTTATCCAACAGAAACAGTCACAAGTGAGTAGGAATCAGCCCCCCAAATTTTCAGTCTGAATACAGCTGGAAGGAATTCAGGCATACCTTGGAGATATTGTGGGTTCAGTTCTGACTACCACAATAAAGCAGATATCACAATAAAGTCAAATGAATTTTTTAGCTTCCCAGTGTACATAAAAGTTTTGTTTACATTGTAGTCTACTCTCTTAAGTGTGAAATATTATCATGTCTAGAAAAACAATATATATACACTTTAATTTAAAAATGCTTCATTACCAGACAGTGCTAACCATCATCTGAGCAAGTCATACTCACTGATCACAAATCACCATAGCAAACATACTAATAATGAAAAAGTTTGAAATACTGTGAGAATTACCAGAATGTGACACAGAGACATGAAGCGAGCAAATGCCATTGGAAAAGTCGTGCTGATAGATTTGCTCAATGCGGGGTTGCCACAAACCTCCAATTTGTAAAAAACAAATAAACAAACAAAAAAAACACAGTATCTGTGAAGCACAATAAAGCAAAGCACAATAAAACAAGGTATATACCTGTATGGCATGTGAGAGGTTGCCTCTCCTCTTTGTCTATACTTTGTGTGGCAAAAATCAATAATTACAACTATTGATCTGTATATATGTTCTCCAATATACATGTGCCATTTAATTTAAACATAAGTGGATATGTAGTATTTGTGCATATTAATACCTTGTTTTTTAATATAGAGAGGAAATGATGGGGGATTAATGAACGTTCTTTCTTTTTTTTTTAATGTTTTTATTTACTTTTGAAAGACAGAGAGAGAGAGAGAGAGCCAGTAGGGGAGGGGCAGAGAGAGAGGGAGACACAGAATCCCAAGCAGGCTCCAGGCTCTGAGCCGTCAGCACAGAGCCTGACACAGGGCTCGAACCCACAGACTGTGAGATCATGACCTGAGCAGAAGTTGGACACTCAACCAATTGAGCCACCCAGGCACCCCGAAAGTTCTTCTTTCTGTCTTATCCCTAGAATTGACAAGAGCATAGACCTACAAAGAAGGCCTGTGTCTCAAATATTACCTCCTATGTGGAATCTTGTCTGAGTCAGACTTACTCATTGTATCAGTTAGCTATTCCTGTGTAACAAACTGTTCTACTCTCACTGGCTTAAAACATATTTGCAGGGCTCCATTGGTCTAGGAAAGGCTTGCTCACTTGTGTGTCTGGGGATAGTTTGGGTTTAACTTACCTAGGCTGATCTTTGGGGTGACTTGGCTCTGTCTCACGAGTTTCTCACTTCTTTTTTTTTTTTGAGACCAGTAGGTTTGTTTAGGCATGTTCTTTTCATAAGGCAGAAGCACCAGAGACCAAGGGGAAATATACAAGGCCTCTTGCATGTAGGCTCAGAACTGATAGAATGTCCCTTTTGTCTTGGGCTGCTGCCCAAAGCAAATCACATGTCCATGCTTTGATTTGGAGATGACAAATTAAGCTCCACCTCTTAAGTAAGAGGGACTTCAAACACTTTTTCAAAATGCATATAGAGTGGAATATATATATTATATATTATATATTATATATTATATATTAATTATACATGTATGGTATTATTATAGACATATGTATGTATATGTATATTATACATGTAAGATGTATATATAATATATATGTATTCCAGTTTAATAGTAATATGTTAACACATAATAGGTAGTCAATAAATACATATTGATTTATGAAAACCCTTTAAACTGTCTTCTTTTTTTAAAAAAATTATAGGTTGTATTTGTGCTCACTGGAGACTGTGATGACAGGGGCCATATTGGATATAAAGTCTATGAAGAAATTGCCTCTACAAGTTCTGGTCAAGTGTTTCATCTGGACAAAAAACAAGTTAATGAGGTCAGTTTAATCAAGTGGGTCTGCTTTATTATTAACTACATTACCATAATTAGTTAGGCTGACCTAATTGTGACAGATACGATTTCAAGAACAGTTTGCAAAGAGATTTTTGTTCCCCGCCCTAGTCCACAGGTCAATAAAAGTATTAAACCAATGTGGAGAAGCATAGATTTGTATAGTATTAGTTTATACATTGTATTCTATAGTGATGTATTATTTAGATTTAAGCATAAATGTATTTAAAATTTATTCAACAGGAATTGAAAATTTTTGTAGATCTTGTTTAGTAAAGTCAATTTGTATTTCTGATGCACAGCTTTTGAATAATTGGTAAAATAAGGGGTGATGGTTTACTGAAGTCGAATATGAAAAAGTTATCGAGCAAAATTCTAATGATGTTAATCTCTAAGATTAAAAGTAAAAAAAACTATAAGTAAGTAACTTATGTAGTAACTAAAATTTTTTATGGTAATAAAATCTATAACTTACATACTAAGAAAATCTTGGTATTTTCTAAAAAAGCGTTTGAGATACGTCTGTCACAATTCTTTCTCCTTTCTGTTACCTTGTTGTGGCCTCACTATGGTAAGAATTTATTTATTTATTTATTTATTTATTTATTTATTTATTTATTTATTTATTTATCTATCCATCCATCTATCTATCTATCTATCTTCCATTTAAGTTTCTAGGAGCATGCCAGTACTAAGATAAGGTTTTATGTAGGCACAATTCACATTTGATTGATGTGGTTACTGTTATCCAAACAAGTTCTATTAATTTCATAACAGATTCCTTTGAGTCTTGAATGAAATGGTTCAGTAATTCTTCTTATACCTAAAGAATTCTTATTACATCATGGTGGAAATAATAGGGCATTGCAAATTTCTAGAATAATATCTAGCAAAAATATTTTTATCAGCATATGGTATACAAACTTGGAAGGTTATTTTAGTGTAAAAAGTCTTTTGTTGGAAGAAACAGCCTTAAGAAGGTTATGGCTTGAGTCCATATTGTGTCCATGATAGAGATTCTGAAATGCCTGGGCAGGGTCTGACAACTACAGGGGAATCCTTTAGCAGTTATTTGTATGAACATTTGCATGAGAATTTGGGAACCTAGAAAGAAAAGAATTGGGGAAGAGTACAAGACTTTCACAGGACCTGGGTTTCTTTAATTTTTTTTTTAATGTTTATTTATTTTTGAGAAAGAGACACACACAGAGTGTGAGTGGGGAAGGGTCAGAGAGAGAGGGACACACAGAATCCGAAGCAGGCTCCAGGCTCAGAGCAGTCAGCACATAGCCCACCTGACCCAGGGCTCCAACTCACAAACTGTGAGATCCTGACCTGAACCGAAGTCGGCCACTTAACCAACTGAGCCACCCAGGAACCCCCAGGACCTGGATTTCTTGTCCCATCCCATCGGCTATGTTTGACCTTAATGTGAAGGAAAGCCCTCTTGTAGTTGTTTTTAATCTGGAATTGTATAACACTCTGGGGTACAGTCAATATCATGAGCACAAAGTAGAGGGTATAAGTAAGGAGAGTACTGCTTTCTCTTGCATCAGTGAGGACACCACCTGCTTTGGGTGTTGTGAAGTTCCAGATTAAAAGTGACAGTGGTCTTCTGCAGAAAAATGGGGCAGAAGATGCCATTCCCAGTGGACATGGTGGTTCTGGCAGAAAGTGCTAGAGAAGAGAATAGGCGAGAAGAGACATGGCTGGCACTTCGGGCATTTGAAAGAATAGTTGTTCAAACCTGTGAGTAGTCAGGCACAACTTGGAGCTTCCCAAAACGAATTGGATGAACTTTTAGGGAGAACCATAGGACTTTATTAGGAGTTGGGCCCCAGAGCTAGAAAATAACATGGTGGGTCTCATAAATGTAACTCCCATTTATATCCACATACCCAGGGAAAATGGACTAACACAAAATTGAAAATATTGTTGTCTTAAATGGAAAAAATAAGCCCTACAAAGATACACACTTTAGTTATTAAATAAATGGTGTGATGCATAATTTTTGTAGTCCTAATACTTTTTAACAATTCTGACAATTACCAAGTAATTTACAAGAATAACAATTTATGAAAACTTGATATAAATTGCTGAAAATTATAGATACAGGTATATAACAGAAATTTAGCCCGCTGATATTTTGACCTTGAAATTTAGCTAGGCAGAATAGGACTAAAGAGAAGCATTGCTAAAATTGTCCATTTTTATAAATTGAAGTTTGAAGCCAACAGGGTGAGACTTAATTTAGCTGTCCATCATGGGAATCCCAACCCCCTCACCATCTGGTTCAAGAAAGATCATCTCATCTACTTTGGGCCACTTGAGACTCAAGAGGAATTTAACTGGAGTCATCTTGAAAAAATTCTCTTCTAGATATTATCCTGTATGGATGTGAATCCCAGACCTGATGCAGGCATCTTCATATAATTCTGGGAATTAAACAAATGTAAGGGAGAGTAAGAAGCTAAGAAAATCCAAAGCCTGTGGGTTAAGTCAACACTCAATCCCATCCTACTGCTAAGCCTCCAGAGTTAAGGAAATGACCGTTTTGCTTAAGCCAATTGGAAGCGAGTATTCAGTTACCTAAAGATAAATGTATCCCAAATGAAAAGAATTCTATATTCCTTCATGACATGGTCTCTTTAAACTCCACTTTCCTAATTTGTAAAACAGGGAGAACAGACTTATCCATTTTGGAAAGTTATTATAAGACTAGATAAGATAATGCGTGTAAAATGTTTCAAACAAGTTCTGGTACAGGGTAAGTGCCCAATAAATGTTAACTAGTATTTTTATAATCCTCACAATGTTATTTTGCTTTCAAAGTGGAGAAATTGTGCCCCTATGTTTTTTAGAAACCAGATGGCTAGCTATTGCTAGGAAATACATTTACTCAAATGGGAAAAGGCTGGAGAGATGTTTTTTTTTTTTTTTATTTCCTGTGTGAGGAAAGATACTGTGAAGGGGTTACTGGAAACTGTATATCTTTCCTTAAAGAAAGCCACCAAGGTAGAAGATTTTGTTAACAAAAAGCAGAGTGACAGAGTTAAAATTGGATTTGCAGAATTTTTAGCATATAATTTAGCCATTTTTCTTTTCTCATTGCTCCAAATTCTATTATATAAACATAAACAACTCTGGGAAAAATTGATGATACAGTGATAGCTGCACATTTAACATACGTGAGAACTGCAGGAGGGCCACACGTGTGCTTAGTCCTTACATTTTACTCAAAAGCGATTTTTCATCTCTTATTTCTAATGAAAATTGTGAAATATTATGCTTTATCCTCTATAGTTCATCAATTTCCTAACCTAGTGGGATATTTTTTGTATCAACTTTCTCTTGAGATAACTTGAAGTTTCCGCTTTCTTCTTCTTTTTTTTTAAATAATAATTAAGTAGAGTATCTTTCATCTTTATTTAACATAAAAGAAACCAAAGTGAAGAAATTATTTGCCAAGCATCAGTCTATAAATCATCATACAGTATTACATTTTGGAAACACAAGTTAAGACACATCTCAAGGATGTACTTAATTCACCTTTGAAGTTGAAAAAGGAACTAAATAGTCTTACTCGTCCATTTCTTTGTAAACTGGGTTATTATCAATGGATCTAATTAATGCTTCCTTAGGTATAAGAAACGTCCAAGTTTGAAATCTCAAAGTTACCCACAGATGTTATATTCTTGCGTCAAAGAAGCTAATGTGAAAGATCCATTGTTAATTGGATGATTTACTTGTTCTGAATTTCCCCATTCTTTTTCCTTACCTCTCCCAATTCATGTCTCCAAACACTCTCCTCCTCTCTCTCCCTATCCTCCTACAAAAAACCTTCCACCTGGACATCCTGGCCCTATGGATTGGTGTAACTCCCTACTTGAAAGTAATGCTGGCTGTATTATATCAGAAGGGAGTTTTATTAAATAAAGGAATCATTGTCAACTAATTTATATTTTTTGAAGGACATAAATGATGATATTTGGAAGTCTCTCAGTAAACCTTAATGACTATCTTATCATGTAACATGCAGGTCTTTGGTATAAGATGTATTAATTCCAGCGGTCCTTCCAGCACTTAATGCTTTCTTTGGGAGAGGCTCCTGTGCTGCTCTGTTTGGAACGGGCAGACTTTTCCTCATTCTCTATTAGACATGAAAGGCTCCCATGATTCTTTCCTTTTCTCAGGCTAAGAAAATAATAATAGTATCAATTTAGATGGTCGAGTGCTTGATATGGCCATTCAATAAGAGTTTAATTTTATTTCATTTAATCTTTACCATGTAAGGAAGACAGCATGATCATAAACCTCAATTCATGAATGAGGGAACTGAAGCATAGGGAAGCAGAGCATCTTGCTCAAGGTTAAATTGAACTTAGGGGACATACTTAGTCTTTCTCCTCAGATGATACCCTTGACCACCATAAGTCCCTGCCTGTGATTTCCACTTTTGTTTTTTTATCGGAGGATGCATTTCTTTAAGTAAAATTAGCACACAATGTTATATTAGTTTCAGGTGTATAATATAGTGGTTGGAAAATTCTATGCATTATTCATTGCTCACCACGATAAGTGTGGTCATCTATAACCATACAGCATTATTACAATATTATTGACTATATTCCCTATGTTGTACTTTTAATCTCTGTGACTTATTTATTTTATAACTGGAAGCTTTTGCTTCTTAAGTCCCTTTATCTGTTTCACCTACTCCCCTACCCACCTCCCATTTGGCAACTACCAGTTTGCTGTCTGTGTTTAAGAGTCTGTTTTTGCTTGTTTGTTCATTGGTTTTGCTTTTTAGATTTTACATATAAGTGAATGCCTTCTTTCACTTAACATACCTGCAAGGTCCATCTATATTGTTGCAATTGACAAGACATCATTCTTTTTTTATGGCTCAGTAGTATTCCAGTGTGTGTGTGCGTGCACATGCGTGCAAACGTGTGTATATGTGTGTCAAATCTTCTTTATTCATCTATTGATGGACACTTGGGTTGTTTCCTTATCTTGGCTATTGTAAATAATGCTTCAATAAGCATAGGGGTTTATTTGAGTTAGTGTTTTCATTTTCTTTGGGTCCAGTAGTGGGATTACTGGACTATATGGTATTTCTATTTTTAACTTTTTGAGGAACACCCATATTGCTTTCCACAGTGCCTACACCAATTCACATTCCTACAAAGAGTGCATGATGGTTCTTTTTTCTCCTTGCCAACCCTTGTTATTTCTTGTCTTTTGGGTACTAGCCATTCTGACTGCTATGGAGTGATAACTCATTGTGGTTTTGATTTGCATTTCCCTAATGATTTGTGATGTTGAGACTTTTTCATGTACCTGTTGGCCATCTATATGTCTTCTTTGGAAAAATTTCCAAATGAAGCTGTATAAACGTTCATGTACAAGTGTTTGCATGGACATATGCTTTCATTTCTTTTGTATAAATACCAAAGTGGAGAATGACTGAATCAGATGATAGTATGTGAAGTGACAGTCTTACGCTTAATCTATGAAAAATCCTAACATCCTGGCAACAAAAAAGCCTCATAGATGAGAGATTACTGGATATATTTCTCTTGCTAGTTTTATGCTTATTTTCACTGGTTCATGCTGATATTAGAAAGACTGTTAACTTTGCTGGAGTGTGAATTCAGCAAAACCCCTTCCTGCCACTTTGGCCAAAGATGCCTTGTGACTACAATTCAGACCAAGAGCTTTTTGCATAAAGCTTAATGATGAGACTCTGAAACCCAGAGTGTTTTTTTTTGGTTTTTTTTTTTGAAACCCAGAGTTTTGAACAATTAATACTCTGGAGTGAGGTGTCTGCCATTTTATTTTCCCTTATTCTGAGTTTCATTCCACACGTTATTTCAGAAACATAACCTTACTGCTGACCTTGAAAATAAGTAGAAACGGGTGTTTCCTCTGAAATTTGAAAATGTATCAGAGACAATTATAACATTCTAGAAAACTACAGGAAATGTTAGAAAACAATGCGTAAATGTTTCCACTTATTCATTCTTTGACTTCACCTAATTAAATGTTGAAAATGAAGTGTAGAACTCAGAGCTCATACTTTAAAATGATAGCAAGTCTTTACATCCAAAAATACACCAGAAAGGAATATTTATCCTAGTTCCAGTAGAATACTTTCTTTTTCTATTATGCTAAGATTGACATGGTATCCTCATGAATGTGTGTGGGGAACCTCTCATACTCCTGTCACATTGTTACCTTATCCCTCCAAGGCACCTAGGAGTCATTAATTAATTAAATTACTGATATGGCTATACGAAGTCATGTGTACTTTTTGTTTCTATTTGCTTAGAAAAAATAAAACATAAAATACTTAGTTTATTATTTAAAAATTATTTATTACAGACCTCTGAGCATGTGAACGGTGTTTAAAAATGACATTGATATTGTGCATAGGACATAATATTCTTTGCAAGTGGAAAAAAGAAAAAGATGACTTTTCTCAGTAGAATCTTACTTAGGCAGAAAATACCAAGAGTCAAGTGGAGCCCTCCTGTCATGTGGAGCAGTGGGGAATGGGAAGTGGGGAATGCATTGTTTAAAAGGATGAGCCTGTAAAAAATGAAATTTTTTTAATATGAAATTTTTTTTAATATGAAATTTTTTTTTAATATGAAATTTATTGTCAAATTGGTCTCTGTACAACACCCAGTGCTCATCCCAACAGGTGCCCTCCCCAATGCCCATCACCCACTTTCCCCTCCCTCCCACCCCCATCAACCCTCAGTTTATTCTCCGTTTTTAAGAGTCCCTTATGGTTTGCCTCCTTCCCTCTCTGTAACCTTTTTTTCCCCCTTCACCTCCCCCATGGTCTTCTGTTAAGTTTCTCAGGATCCACATAAGAGTAAAAACACATGGTATCTATCTTTCTCTCTATGATTTATTTCACTTAGCATAACACTCTCCAGTTCCATCCACATTGCTACAAAAGGCCATATTTCATTCTTTCTTATTGCCAAGTAGTATTCCATTGTATATATAAACCACAACTTCTTTATCCATTCATCAGTTGTTGACTCTATTTTGATTAGAAGCTGAAATAAAATGTCGATTTCAACCGTGAGATGTGAGCTTTAATGGTGCCAATCACTTGCATAGCTAACTCTGGGTTTGCAAGAGTCTTAACTATCAAAACATTATGGTGTCAATCTCAAAGTCATTAAAAATTTTATTCAGTCCAAACTGGCTTGAAAGAAATGATCTATTCTGCCATTTTGGGATTTATTTTTATTGGAGTTATGGTGGAGATTAAAGATTTGAATTGAAAGGAAAATGTCCCAAGTGTTTGATATTCAAAACTGAAACAACTTAATCATCACTGAAGTCACTGACTATAGTCTCTTCAAGAGTTCACCTGTTGGGATCCACAAAGGAACACAAGGGAGTGAAATACATCTGTAGTGTTAAAAGCAAATAAAATTCCATTGGGTCATTTTCACAGAGCCTCAACAATTTGGATATTTCCTTTTATATTTTATCAATTTAAATTTTAAAGGTTTCTTTTGAAACTTTTTGTGTAGAGAGGCATGTGTCTATGGTGAAAGGTATGCCTTTCTTTCTTTGTACACACACACACATACACATGTGCGCCTATGCACACACGCATGCACACACACACACACACACATACATACACACACCAGAGTACATATTATCTTATGGGAATTTAGAAAGAATAAGAGAACTAATACAGTTAAGAGGTTATATACCTGTTGTTTCAAAACAATATTGTATTTGTGTGTTTGTATTTGTAAAGATTTTAAATCATTAAGAAAGCAATTATGTTTCAGTCATCTAAACCAGGGATTATTAAAGACATATGTAACAAGAATTCTTTGTTATATATGTAAAAATCAAGTGAGGTCTTTTGTTGAAAGCATTTTGAAAGGGACCTAATTTTGAATCTTGGGGAAAAGGAATTTTAGAATCATAGCCTCTCCTTTACACAAAGGTGCCTGAATATCTAGGCCAGTTGGCCTAGCTGACCAAGAGATTTGTGTGCCCAGAAGACCAAAGGTCAGTCTTTATCTATCAAAGAAGGGGAAAAATAAAAAGGTCTGACTACTACATCTTTTCTCCAGATTAAGAGGTACCTACTGCTAGTATTTTCCTTTAATTATGATAATTAAATAATCTGGCTCAAGGTAATTGGTTGTTGTTAATTTCTAGACATAGAAGAGCTTATAGTTTTTTAATTTTCTTTTCTCAGTTGACTATCCAGGAGTCCTACTATTATGATTACTGTTCTCCTGAAAGAAAAAGTTATAACTTTTGTACTAAACACAGTAGATCAATATTATTTTACCATTGCAAGAAAAGTCTTGGTTAATACCTTTGACAAAGTAATTATATCAATTAAAAGTAGCTTACTACCTTTGGAGAACACATATGAATTTGTTTTTTGAAAAGCAGTTTAAGGGTTTTCACATACAAAGAATGAAGAAAAGACTGTATTTTAAGTACTTCTGTATACTACAAATCCATAGGCAACTTTGAAAACAGTAGGCATATCTAATAAAGTGGTAAGCAGTTCCCTGAAGGTATTAGGTTGTAAATGCTAAATACATCTCATGATTTATCCTTATTTGTACTTTGCTCAGCATAAATAAAAACATTCATCAGGGACAATCTAATTTTTATTTTATATTCTGCAGTAGCAAAGATGAAATGGAAGAGTTAAGAGTCAAAGTAAGGCAAGTTTTATTTAAGAAATTTATGACCTACGGTAAATAAATGGAAATAGGAGTCCATGCTTCATATATTTTCCAGGTTTCCTTATGCATTCCTAGAATGAACCAACTGTAATAGGGTTATAAATGTAAAGTCTTTTGAGAGATGGTATGAGCTACTTTTGAGACCTCCCTTGTAACATTTTGGTTATGATTTGGCTTTGTGACAAAAATTATAAATGGTTTTTCTCTTCTTGCTAAAGGCCCTGAGGTTAGGGGGAAGTACGTTAAGGTCATTTACCATATAATTTAAGCAGCTTGGTGTGAGTGAATGAGTAAATAAAATGGAAAAAAAAACCTTTCAAAATAGGTGCTAATAATTTATTTACTTTAAAAGTATCATCATTGGGTTATTTTATCAACTTTTAAATTATGAACTTAGAAAAAAGATACATGGTATGGTTAAACCATTTAAAATTTTAAAATTAGTTTCTGTGATTAAGAAGAGAGTTTCCAGGAATTAGTGAAACTGTTTATGAAAATGTGGCCATTGTTCATTCAAATAATATTTATGAAATTAATAAATTAATTCAATATGATAAAGTTTAAATAATTAATAAAAAGCAAGTAAAATTATTATTGAAAATGATGTTGTTAAAATTATATGTCTGGTAAGATATTTATTTACATATATATGCATATTTCTAGAATAAAATGGAAAAGCCATACCCAAAATGTTGATGGCAATCACTGGATAGTATAACTATAGGTAATTTTAATATTTTTTTCTTTAATGTGCCTTATTTTTAAAATAATGAATATATTATGTTTTTAAATAAAGGAAAAGAGTGAAGGCATTGTCACTTAAAAAAAACAAAATTTCATTTGTTTTGTTTCTCAAATTCCATATATGAGTGAAATCATATGGTATTTATCTTTTTTGACTGACTTATTTTAGCATAATCTTACCAGTATCTTAGCATAATCCTGTCTAGCTCCATCCATGTCATCGCAAATGGCAAGATTTCATTCATTTTTTTTGGCTGAGTAATATTCCATTGTGTATATATATATATATATATGTGTGTGTGTGTGTGTGTGTGTGTGTGTGTGAGTGTGTGTGATCTAAACACAGTAGATCGGGGGCGCCTGGGTGGCTCAGTCGGTTGAGCGTCCGACTTCGGCTCAGGTCACGATCTCACGGTTCGTGAGTTCGAGCCCCGCGTCGGGCTCTGGGCTGATGGCTCAGAGCCTGGAGCCTGCTTCCGATCCTGTGTCTCCCTCTCTCTCTGCCCCTCCCCCATTCATACTCTGTCTCTCTCTGTCTCAAAAATGAATAAACATTAAAAAAAAATAAAGTAAACACAGTAGATCAATATTATTTTATCATTGCAAGAAATGATAAACACATAGATCACACACACACACACACACACACACACACACACACACACCCCACATCCTCTTTATCCATTCGTGAGTCGATGGCCACTTGGGCTGTTTCTGTGATTTGGCTGTTGTAGCATAAGCTGTTATAAACAAATGAGCAAAAGTGAAAAAAGAGAGAGGCAAACCAAGACACAGATGCTTAACTATGGAGAACAAACTGATGGTTACCAGAGGGGACATAGGTGGGCAGATGGGTTAAATGGATGATGGGGTTTGAAGAGGGCACTTGTGATGCGCACTGGGTGTTGTGTGGAAATGCTGAATCACTGAATTGTACACCTAAAAGTAATGTTATACTGTATGTTAACTCACTGGAAGTTAAATAAAAACTTAAAAAAAAAGAAAGGAAAATTTCAAATACACTCCACATACTTCCAGAACAGATTCATAAGCGAGGCTCTGTGTTGTGTGTTCTGGGGACGCTAGGATGAATCACACATAGGTCTGGTGTCTGCAGATGTCAGATTCTGGAATCTAGGAGGAGAGAGATCAAGTCTTTCCTAGGCAAAAGCGAAGTGAAGAGCCACACTCCTCTTTCTAAATTTTGCTTCTTCCTCAAGAGTAGACCTTTTCTTCTTTATCTTCTTGAGTGACATTTATTTCCTTTTTTCCCCTCATATTTATTTATTCTGTAGTCTTTAACTTTCACTATCTCCACCCAGTTAGAATTGTTCTCTTCGTGTCATCCAATGACTGTTGCCTCCATCCTCATTCTTTGTAAAATGTGACACTGTTGAGCATTTTGAACTTTTTTCAAACTCTTTCGCCCCAAGGACCCATGATATGATGTTGTTCCCAACAGATCTCCATTCCTTTTCTGCTTACGTTGCTGGTGCTTCTTCCTCCTCTTATTCTAAATGTTTGTGTTTCTCAACCTTGGCCAGCCTCTTTATTTTTATATCATAATTCGGTCTTTTCTTCCTTTCTCTGCATGGCTTCTTTTCTCAGTTCACTAAGACCTCTACTTCATTGTTTCTTCTTCCTGATAGCATTATTTAAAATAACACTCCTCATTTTGTGTTATACTTCCCATTACCTTCATTTATGATAACATTACTGTTTACCTACTATTATGTTACCTATCAATTGTTCATGCCTAAAACAGTGTTTGACACATAGTATGTGCTCAATTAATAGTTATTATATAAATGTTTGAATGAATGAATCTCACTAATTTTCTTTTACTCTGCGCAGATAATGTCCAAACCTCCAATCCTGACTGCCTCCTCAACTTTCGTCTTGTATTCCAGCTCTCTTTGGTCCTCTTAACCTTACCACATGGCCCATTCTAAGTTAGAATCTCCCCATTAGACATGTTCATCATTAGAGTTACCCTTTGCTCTTGATGTTACCACTTTTCTTACAGTCACCTCAGCATAAGTGACCTGAGTCAGTCATCCTTGATACCTTCTCTTTTTCTGCTGTTTACATTCAGTTGGCTATTAAAATATTTTCCATTCTATTTTCATACTAGCCTTCTCAGTCAACCCATCCTTTCCTCACCTAATGTCTCATTTATCTTTGGCCATATGACATTTTCAATTATTTCTCTACCATTCTCTCATTTATTTATATCTTCATTTGTTGCTTTACCCATTTGTGCATTCAACAAAAATTATTGAGGCGTACTTACTATGTATTAGGCTTTAAGAATTCAATATTGATCAAAAAATAGATATAATACATGTTTTCATGATGCAGAAGGGTTATAGAGGGAGCAACTGAGTAAGGACTAGAGGACTTGGAGATTATGGTAAGAAAATGAGATGTCTAGAACAGCCCTCATTGAGGACAGGTTCCATAGTGTGGCCATGGAAGTTTGTGACTGAAATGAAACAATAATCAGGGTTACAGGAGGTGAGTAGCTCAGAGTATTCAGGGTTTGGCAAACTGGATCGGTTGTCTGTGTGAATGTGGAAAGCACTGAGGTGACAGCGAGACATGGGATGGAGAGAAAGACAGTGGGCTCGGTGTCATAGTCTTCAGTAAATGAGGAACAGCAGCAACATAACAATAAAGATGGATGGCACAAGTCTCAGTGGAGCAGGATTTTCCTCAGGGTGGGGCAAGTAGGAGTGAGGGAAGAGAAGGCTGTTCCAGGTCCAATCTCTAAGATATATGGGGTTAGAAGAATGGGCAGCCTTCATTAAAGAGAGCTGTTGGAGAAGAGACTAGTTCAGATGAGAGGCTTTTTTTTTTTTTTGAGGATAGGAATTTGAATTTTTCATGAAGACTGGGAATAAGAGGGTCCAACAATGGAATGGAGTTTTTAGAAATCACAGCGAAGAACTTTGGGTTAGAAAGACAGTAAAGAATTAGGTTAATGGAGAGAAAACACAGAACAGAATCTGGAAGAAAGTATAAAAAAGTGACTGATAGTTGTGGGTACTTTCATCCTGGAGGATCATCCTAGAGTTTAATGTAGATGTGAGTCACGGTGAGTTCAGTTTTAATGTACTTTTCTTAGTTCCCCTGGTTCATAGTGTTTTCTCCTCTGAGACTTTGGATTGGCTGTTCCTTCTTCCCAGAAAACTTTCCAGGCTGTGCACCAATAACCAACCACCAACCCCTCGTCTTCATTTATCTGGCTAATTTCCTCTCATCCTTCAAAATCATGTTGGATCTGATTTCCCTCAAGGCCCTCTCTGAATTCTCAAATCTGTGCCTCTCCTTTGTTCTTCTCTCATCTTATAATCATGTTGTATTATGGTAACAGTGGATCTACCACAATAAGCTGTAAACTTCACCTGAGCAAGAACTGCTTTTGTTTTTATATCTCTGCTGCCTATCAGAGTGCCAAGCATATAATAAATTAGTAGATACTTAATATTTGTTTACTGAATACATGAAAATTGAAAAGTAGAACAAAGTTGAGATTTGGACTAGGAGAAATCCACACTGATTTCCACATTCACATAAAATCTCAGGTCTGCTATTAATTATGATAATCATAGAAAATTGAGGAAGAAAGGAATTGTCTTGCTAATAGTTTTACTGTGCACAGGGAGGCCCTATATCAGAATTTATTGATGTCCCATGTAAGCTGGGATGCTGATTCTAAATCAGAGCATGACCAAGGATTCAGGTACCCTGACTCAGGGTTGAGGGTTCCTTCTCTTATTTCTTTCTGCCAAGAGCATGGAACTTTCTTTAATGGAATCTTGGAAGTGTGGGGAGGGAAAAAGATTTTTTTCTTCTACCCTTATAAGACTCAGCTTGCAACAGGCAGATTAATAAGAGAAAAACAAGCAGAAAAATTTTAACTTGTATACCTTATGTACACATGAGGGATACCCAGGGAAAAATTAGTAACTTTACAAGATGGTTTAAAATTCAGGCTTAAATGCCACCTTTACTTTAAGAAAAAGAAAGAAAGAGGTAGGGGAGGCCAGTTTTGGAAAGGTGACCAGGAAAAGCAAGGTTACCCAGGGTAAAGTTCGTTATGCAGATTTAAGTGGAGACTTCTACATTAAAAAGAGTCTCTTGTGACTTAGAGACATCCTCTTCTTGGAACAGGGAAGGGAGATACCCTCACAAATGGAAATTTCCTTTGTAAATGTAAATTTCCCTTATTAAAAAAGGTAACTTCCACTCTGTTTTCAGAGCCTCTCTTGTGTCTGCTGTTTCACAAAATAATCAGGGCAAAATAATCCTTATGGCAAAGGGGCATATTTGAATTAGCGTGTTCATTGCCTGACATTGTCTTCTTTTTACATATATAGATTTAGTTGTTCATGTTGTTTTTGCCACAGAATATCCTTTTCCTCTGTTTTGGTATTCTTTATTTTCCTAAAGACTAGTTTTTAAAAAGTAAATATGCAGATATATCATAAAACTATTAGAAACCTATTAAACAGATTTACTTTATATGTAGTTAATTGACATGTAATAAGGATGGACTTTTTGTAGTAATATCTACATTAACATAGCCTGTTGGAGTGGAGGAAGTCAGTGGATCAATTAAGAATATCTAATACTTACACTTTTCTGAAATAATGCTGTCTTACAGAATATATTTAAGTAAGCAAATCATGAATAGGACCAATTTGATTTGCTAATAAATTTAATTCACTTTCATATTTTCCTTAGGAACAAGTAACTTCCCTTGAATTTCAATTATTTTGTGGTAATATAAATGTCACATGAATAGGTATCCTAACCCTGGCTTCCTGGATTTTTGACTTTTTGTTTTTGTTTGTTTTACAGTGTTCTCCATTTTTATTAGAAATGGAGAATAGGACATAATGCTCCATAAATGAATTTAGACAAATGTCATTTGTGAATTCAACCTACAGTATCAAACAGAATGAAGTTTATTTGCAGATGAGGTTTCCAAAGTAAACACAGTAGGAATAGCCAGTTTTTATAAAATAAAAACCAATTTGTACTTTTCCCCAAAATTACCCTGAATATTTTTGCAGCTTCAAAAATATTTGGATAAGTCCCTTAGTATTTTTTCATTTCACTCACTCCTTATACTTCCTCTTTTAGCTGGGGTCTGGAAGTTAAATTCAGAATTTCACAAGAGAACTGTTCTTTTAGAAATTTCTAGCCTAAACAGATGTAGAAAAGTCTAGGATCCTAATGGAAAACCATTTATTACATATTTAAAGGTTTGTTAGACTCCATGACTTTTTTGGGGGAAGTTTAAACTTATTTTTGTTTTAGAAGATTAGTTTTTAACTGTTATTTTAAGGGTCACATAAATTTACTTGGCTAGCTGTATTGACCATAGAAGACTTTCCAAATATATGTTGATTTATGTAACTGTGGAATGAAGGAAGCAAAGTTTACTCCCATCTGGAGAGAGACCCTCTGAGCCTAGCTTCATTGAATAAACTCTAATAACATTTACAGTTTATCATTCCCTACCTAAAAGAACAATAAGCAAACGAATGTATTGTCCTTGTGCCAATATCAAAGAAAGGAATCAGTTGTGTTTTGATTATAATGTTATTTTTTGATTATGCAGCTAAGTAGTTTTAAACGGTGCCTCATGGAGCTTGTTTGGGGTAGGTCTTGGGGACTCTGAGGTGGACTCCCCTCCTACTGCTTCCTGTTGTCTATGTTTATTTCTGCCTAAGATTTGATTTGACGAATGTGTCCAGTTAAAAAAAAGAAATTTGAAGAGCATTGATACGGGTTGTTTTCTTTTTATGGTCTTATTGAGATATAATTGACCTCTAATGTATTAGTTTATGGTATATGATGTAATTGTTGTCTATATTGTAAAATGATCACCACAATAAGTTTATTTAACATCTGTCACTTCATGTAGTCACACATCTTTTCGTGTGATGAGAACTTTCCAGATCCCCTTTCTTAAGAGCTTTCAAATATATAATACAGTATTATTAACTATAATCAACATGCTGTACATTATATCCCTAGTACTTATTTAACGATGTAGGCTGTTGATTGCCACAAAAAAATGACATTGTTTGGTATTTATTTATGTAAAACCACCAGTCAGGAAGTCACTACTTTTCCGCTTCAGAAATTAGAACATAAAGAATGATAACAATAACATTTAGTTTTGGGGATTGAAATATTAACTAAGTTTATTTTATGAAATTTTTTTTCTGATGCCAACACTAGCATCAGCGTGAGTCTTCAGCCATAAGAAATAATTATTTATAATGTCAATTCTTAAGAGGTTATCAGGAGAAAATCTGTGCCCATATTTGGCAAAAGTCAGGGCTAAAAAAAGTATGTGCTATTTTTAACTTGTGAGAGAGAGCATTTACAAAGATGGCAAAAGGTTGTGTCCTCCTTCTGCTTAGCTGCCGCTTGAATCCTTGGGCCCACCTGAATTAATCTTTCCTTCCTTGAAACTCTCTTGCTTCTCTGATCTCTATTATAGGTGTTGCTGTGAGTTCTTGGGGGCAGGGGTTTTATCTTAAACACTTTTAGCATCTTATCCTACTGTGGTGTTCAGTTACTATTCTTTTTGAACAATGAATGAATGAATGAATCACAGTGTGTGTATATGTGTATATATATATTTTTATATATACATACATATATATGTGTGTGTATACACATGCATACATTTATATACATATATATACATATATTTACAACTTTACCCATATGAACACAAAAAAGCATACTTATGACATATTTATCTTTGTATTCTTATGATACTAATCGTATTTCTATACATATTATATATTCACATAATACTTTATAACCAGTATTGCTGATGTGGAGTTTGCATGAAGTACATTTTGATGAATTTTGATGAATTTATACACCTGTGTAACCACCTCCATAATCATAATATAGAACATTTCCATGCCCCTTGGACCTTCCCTCATGCCTTATTCCAGTCAATTCTTTTCCTTGCCGTTTAGCCTGTCAACTTTCTGTCACTTGATCAGTTTATTTTTTCCAAAATTTCACATAAATGGAAACTTTGGTGTCTAGCTTTTTTCACTCAGCTTGATATTTTTGAAATTCATCCAAATTGTTATGCGTATCATTCTTTTTTGTTTAGTACGTTTGATTTTATGGATATACCACCATTTATTTAACCATTTCCCAGTTGTCAGACAATTGAATGTTTTCCAGGGTTTGTTTTCTTTGGTTAGGGTTGTGTTGAACATTGCAATATGGTTCTTTGTGCAAACATATGTTTTTGTTTCTCTTGGATGAATGATTAAGAGTAACCAGGTCATATGCAAGTACATATTTTAGTTTATAAAAAAACTACCAGGCTGTTTTCCAAATGATTGTACCATTTGATATTTACACTAGTGATGAATGAGTGCCAGTTGATCCCCATTGTTGCTAATAGTTGGTAATATGAATCTCTTTAATTTTAGCCATTTTAGTATTTGTTACTTTTTAAATTTTTTTTGAATATTTATTTATTTTTGAGAGAGAGAGAGAGACAGAGACAGAGACAGAGCATGAGCGGGGGAGGGGCAGAGAGAGAGAGGGAGACACAGAATCCAAAGCAGGCTCCAGGCTCTGAGCTGTCAGCACAGAGCCCGACACGGAGTCGAACTCACGAACTGTGAAATCATGACCTGAGCCGAAGTCGGACACTCAACCGACTGAGCCACCCAGGCGCCCCTTAATAGTTGTTATTTTTAAAAATTTATTTTTTTTAGAGAGAGAGAGAGAGTCTAAGCAGGGGAGAGGGGCAGAGAGAGAGAGAGAGAATCTTGAGCAGGCTCCAAGCTCAGCACAGAGGCTGACGTGGGCCTTGATCCCCTGACCCTCACATTATGATCTGAGCCAAAATCAAGAGTTGGATGCTCAACTGACTGAACCACCTAAGTGCCCCATTAAAAAAATCTTTTTAAAATTTATTTATTTTAGAGAGAGAGAGCAGGGGAGAGGGCAGAGGGAGAGTTAATAGTTGTTTATTTTTATCTCATTGTGGTTTTAATTTACATTCCTCTTGTAATTAATGATGTTGAACATGTTTTTTTCATGAGATTATTAGCCATTTGTGTATGTTCTTTTGTGAAGTGTCTGTTCAAACTTGTTGCCTATAATTTATCAGGCTGCCTTCGTTATTGATTTTCTAAAATTTTGTTAAGGATGTTTTCTACTTCATAAGGGATATTATTCTTGTAATGTTTTTGCTGACTTTGAAATTAGAGTTTTGAAAAATGAATTAAGAAATGCTTCCACTCCTATTTTTTTGTTGTTTTTAAAGATTTTATTTTTAAGCAATTGCTACACCCAGTGTGAGGCTTGAACTTACAACCCTGAGATCAAGAGTTTCACACTCCATTGACTGAGCCAGCCAGGTTTCCCTCCACTCCTGTTTTCTAAGATGTTTGTATAAGATTGATATATAGTTTTTTCATTACTGCCCATTTCATCTTAGTTACTAAATTTATTGACAAAGTTTTTTGTAATATTTCCATATTATCCTTTTAATGTCTGGAGAATCAGTAGGGATGCTACTTCTTTTATTTTTGATATTGGTTATGTTTGTCTTCTTTTTTGTCTGATCAGTCTGGCCAAAAGGCTGTCAAATTTTAAAATTTATTTTAAGGAAACAGCTTTGAGTTTTATTGATATCTTTCTTTTTGTCTGTTTTATTGTTTTCTGTTCTTTCTTACTTTGTGTTTAGCTTACTATTCAATTTTCTGAAGGTAGGAGTGTAGATTATTATTTTGTTCTGAGACTTGTTTTTTGGTATAAGTATTTAATGCTATAAATTTTCCTGTAAGCATTGCTTTAGCTGCACTACAGGAATTAGAATCTATTGTGTATATTTTTATTCAGTTTGAAATATTTTCTAATTTTTTTGTGCTTTCTTTTTTGATCCATGAGTTAATTAATTAATTTTTAAAGTTTATTTATTTATTTTGAGAGAAAGAGAATCCCAGGCAAGCTTTGCCCTCCACATTGAGCCTGGCACAGGACTCAATCTCGCTACCATGAGATCATGACCTAAGCCGAAATCAAGAGTTGGATGTTTAACCGACTGAGCCACCCAGATGCCCCTGATCCATGGATTATTTAGTAGCATATTATTTCATTTCCAAATATTTGGAAATTTTCCAAATCCCTTTCTCTTAAAGATATCTAATATGATTCCACTGTAGTCAAAAACCATGCTTTGCATGACTTTATTTTGAAATCGCTAAGGCTTGTTTTACAGTGAGGCATAGATCCACACGCGCTTGAAAATGTGTGTTTTTCTTTTGTTGATTGAAGTGTTCTATAATGTCAATTAGATCTAATTGTCTGGTAGTATTTTCCAGATTTATATGCTTACTTATTTGGTGTCTACTTGTTCTAACCGTAAGAAATGCCAAAATTTAATTGTATATGTGTTTACTATCTTTTAGTTATGTTATATCTTGCCTCATGTATTTGAGTTTCTGTTATTGCGTACATACATGTATAGAATTATTATATGTTCTTGTTGAATTGACCCTTTCTCATTTTGAACTCTCTTTTTTTGTTGCTGGTAATATTTCTTTTTCTGAAATCTAGTTTTTCTTATGTTAATAAAACAATTCCAGTTTGCTTATGTTTAATGTTTACATAATAAATCTTTTTTTCGTCTTTCTTTTGCCCATAGTCCATCAGTGTCTTTATATTTAAAGTGTGTTTCTGGTAGACAGCATATGATTGGATCTTGCTTTTTGTATCCTGAATGATACTCTCTTTTTTAACATTGGAGTATTTAGACCATGATATTTAATATAATTATCAATGCATATAGGCTTAAATATATCATCTTACTGTCTGTTTTTGTTCCATGTGTTCTTTGTTACGCTTTTTTCTTTTTTTTTCTGTTCACTTTTTCATTAATTGAGCATATTTTGTGTCTCCTTTAATTTCCACTTATTAACTATAGCTCAGTGTTTTATGTTTATAGTTCTTAATTTAAACTTTAATATCAATTTTAACTTATCACAATGTATCTTCAGTAATATAACCTTCCATATTATAAAAATAACTTTTACGACAGTATATTTTCATTTCCCTCCTTTCATCCATTCGTGCATTGTCATGATTAATTTTTTCTGCATATATTATGAAACAGTACATTGCTATTCACATATAATGTTTTAGATGGTCAGTTGTCTTTTAAATAAATTTTTAAAATAGCATTTTATAATTATCCTTACATATGCCATTTTTGACTTTATTACTTTGAGAAGATCTGAGTTTCAACTTGGTATTTTTTTTTCTTGGTGCCTGAGGTGCTTCCTTTAATATTTCTTGTGATGCAGGTTTGCTGGTGACAAAATATTTCAGCTTTTCTTTTTCATTTTTCCTTTCCTTTCCTTTCCTTCCTTCCTTCCTTCCTCCCTTCCATCCTTCCTTCCTCAAGAAGTGTTATTTTGCCTTTGCTGTACATGGAATTCTAAGTCGACTTTTCTTTTTTCTAACACTGATTGCTTAGTTTTTGTGAGAAGTCTGCAGTTATTCTTAGATTTGTTCATTTGTGGGTAATATGCCTCTTCTTTGATTGCTAAGATTTTCTCTTTGTCATCTGTTTTTCTCTGCTTTATTATGGAGTTCTTTTGGTGTTTATCTTACTTGGTTTTTGTTGACCTTTTGGATCTCTGGATTTATAGCTTTTATCAAATTTGAAAATATTTTGGCCATTATATCTTAATATATTTTTTCTGTTCTTGTTCTCCTTTGGGATATCAATTACATATATTTTATACCATTTGATATCAACCCACAGATTATTGAGGTTTTGTTCATATTATTTAATAATTTTTATCTCTGTGCATCATCTTGAATGGTTTCTATTGCTATTTCTTCAGATCATTAATCTTCACTTCTACAGTGTTTAATCTTTTGTTAATGCTATATAGTATATTTTTTATTTTAGATATTGTATTTCTGTTTTTAGAAGTTCGTTTTTAAGTTTCTCTTCCCATTATGTTCATGTTTTCCTTTATATCCCTCAGCATGTGGAGCGTATTTATGGCAGGTGTTTTAACATTGTTGTCCGCTAGTTCTATGATTTCTGTCATTTCTTTGTCTATTTCAGTTGACTAGTTATGGTTTATGTTTTCCTGCTTCTTTGTACGTCTAGTGATTTTGGATAATAGGCTAGACATTATTAACTTTATACTGTTGAGGGTTGGATTTTGTTGAATAAATTTTAAGATTATGAGACTATATATGACAGGGAGTTGAGTTACTTCTGGATTTGGTTGATCCTTGTGGCTGGTTTTTAAGCCACAAGAGTGAGTAAAAATATGCTTTTAGTCCAGTGATAATTTAGTCTTACTTATAAAGGATGGCCCTTCTGTGGTCTCCACTAATTTCCCCATCAATTCAATAAGGCCTCTCTGCTCTGGCTAGAAAGAACTCATGCAATCACTGGTCCTGTGTGATCTCTAGGAATTTTTATCTTATTTATCCCAAGTACTTTTCCTTCTGTGGGAAGTAGTTGTCTCTTGTCCTCATGGGGTTTATCTTATACGTGGTGCAGATTGTTACTCAGACAAAAACTAAAGAGACCTCCTGTGGAAATATCTGGCTCTTTTTGTCTTCATAGCTCTTTCTTCTCTATAATTCTTTTCTTAAGAATTGCTTCAGCATCTCCAAATTCAGATATCTGTCTCCTCAGCTCAATTTGATTTCCAGGCTGGAACTTGCCGCCAGCTAGAAATCTTAGGCTCATCTCATTTGTTTGTAACCTCTTAAGGATCATAATCCTTTGTTATCATTGGACTACATATTTTAAGAAGCTGTTTTCTCTATTGCCAAGTGTTTTAGTTGTTTTGGGGAGGATAATTCCTATCTCAGTACTCCCTCATGAAGCAAAATTGATAAGAAAGTGTCTGAAACAGGTTACTAAGCCAATCAATTAAACATTGTGTCTGTTTTGGAAAGCAGGTAGTGCTTTGCAAAAAATGTTTTATAGAGGACCCATGGGAGACCAAATGGAGGAAACTGCCAAGAGCATGATATCTCAGAATCAGAGCTGTTTTACTTTATCATGTCATATAATGGTCATTCTGCAATGAATAAAATTTGTTATTTTAAATGACTCAACAGTACTGACTTGGGGGAGACAATGCAAATTATTAGGTATAAAGTGACAAAATAGGCCAGTTATAAATAACAGAAACCCTAAAATCTTAAAATGGTATAAAGCTGAATATTAATGGTTAAGAACTGATATTATACTAATATATTATTAGAAATGATTTATAATAATCAATGGAAAAATACTGTCCTTGGACAAGCCTTTATTTTATATTTGTCTGGTAGTCATCCTTGTTTGACACAAGAACTGAAAAACTTGAGGAATTCTAGAAGAGCAAAAGTTAATTAAGGGAATTACAAATTCAGTATATTAGAAAAGAATATTCATTCTTAAGAGTGAAGATATTTTACTAAGTGAATTTATAAATATAAAGATAATATACAGAAAGGATACCAAACTTACACTGGGAAGAACAAGAATTACTATAGTTTGCTTACATGATGACGTGCAGACCTAAAGACCATGATTGTATAATTTTTGAAAATCATTTAACAGCATTTACCACCATCTCTGTTGAGTTATCGACATCACTGAAGCAGAGAACTGGGTGATCTGATTCCATCATTTTCTGAAATTATTATGTTCGATAGGTAAATAGTAAATCTTTCATTGTTAGCTGTGTTAAAAACCACCTTTTTACTTTTAAGTTGTGACCAAAGTTTTTCTTTTTTCTAAACTATCTGCATGATTACACCACATGTCACTACATTAAAGGACTTTGTTCTTATACTCAGTCCTCTAAATTAAGTCTCTTAAGTTATGGGTTTAACTTCTATTGCTCCGTTACTAAGATTTATAAACACAAGTGTATGTCTATAACTAAATGGATCAGAACACTTTGAATGAGTATCACCTTAGCCCCTTTAATTATATCTATGCTGAGCACAGGAAGGGCAGCAGCCAGTCTCCTACCCTGCAATCCATTTTTCCAAGAAAAACATTGACTCTAGTTTTCTCTTTTGCTATGCCAATGATACTGTGCTTTTATGGCTCAAGAGAATGATCCTATGTCATGTGTACGATACCAAATTTAATTCAAAAATAGTCTCTTTGCAGTTGTGTAGTCATCAAGAAAGGATTCACCAATTGGAAGTCTACCTTCTTGAGTTAAAAAAAAAAAAAAAAGAAGTGCCTAAATGCTTATTGCATACTTGAGATTCTGTCTAAAGACATAAGCATTTGCATAACACAGATCTTGCCCTATTTCGTTGAGCAAAACACTTTAGTAAACATTCTAGGACTTAATATTAATATAAAGATTGCAAATACTTGAGGTGCTGTGTTCTGCATGTTCTTTTGGGGGAAAAAAACTAGCTAGAGGAGAAAAAGGGATATAAAAATAGACAGATAGATAGACTGACCCAGTTGTTCCATGCTCCGTACCTTATAATCATTCATGATCTAAATGAAGTAAACACCCAACATACATAGTTAAGTAGGTAAATACCCAAGAGATTTTTTAGTTGGGTGTTTAGAAACTTTTAATAGGTCTTAAAAAGGTAAAGCTTAAATGTATCTACTTTGAAAAGGTTGAGGATATTTATTTCTCATTATAACGCTTTTTTATTCATCTATATTACTTGCACAAAATATGTTTATAGATCGGTCTCATGTTCAAGTTTCCAATCTTAAGTCAAATGTTTCATAATAAAGAAAAGCATGGAGTTTCTTTTTAGGTAGTTATGCTTACTGTAATATCAAATTTAGTTTTACATATGGAATGCATCATAAAGTTATACTGTGGAAATTTTTATTTGATGCACTTTGTAATGTCAGCACTCTAGCCCAAGTCTTCATCACCTCACACCTGTATTACTGCAATGATTTCTTCTTTCTCTATTTCTGCTTTCCCCAATCTAGTCCAGTAAGATAAGCTTCCCAAAACATCACTGCAATCACATCTGGCCCATGTTCTAAAACCCAACCCTTGCTGCCAATTGAATGGTATCCAGATTGTTTTTGTTGGAATCCGAATCCCTCTATAATCTGGTCTCACCTTGCCATCCAAATATGTCTCCACATATTTCCTAATACTTCATTCCCCACTCTAATTAGACTATCTCCACCTCCACACAGTGTGGCATACTTTGCTGTCTCAGCATTTATGCTCTTAAAACTTCTTTAACTTAAAATAACCTCACCTTCTAGCTTTTAACTTCTTGTCATTTCACTTTTGAAGAGCCCTCTTCTATCCCACCTAATACATGAATCCTTCCTGGAGTGTACCTACTATGTGGATGCTTTCCTGGTCTGACCATCTGCAGTACTTACTTTCTGTTTTGGCACATTTCTTATCCATTATAATATATTTTAAATGGAATTTATTTAGCAATAAGTGGCATGTCATAGATTCATTACAAGTGGTTTTTTTCCTAACTAGCACATAAGATAATAGTGCATCTTACAATTTATGGTATCCTAAGAGTTGAAAAAAATCAGTGTATATATTATTATTTATTGATACTAGTGGTTTCCTTTGTGTCTGGTGTGTTGCCCACATTATTATAAATTTTGCTACCATGGAAGTCTTTGTTTCTTTCTTCCCATCTTATGTCTTTTGAATACCCTATAATTCTAGGTATATAGTTGGGCTTCTTGAATTTAATTAGTGAAATTTTATTTCAGTTAAATTATGCTTAAAAATACAATGAATATGCTTGGTTATAAAAGTGCTTTTATGAATAATTGTTAACTTTTCTATTTTAAACTTTCCATTGAAGCATTATTTATGTGCAGAAAAGTGCACATAAGCGTGCATTTTCACAAACTCAACATACCCTGGGTCACCAACATCCAGATTGAGAAACAAAACATTACCAGGACCCTAGAAACCCTTTTTCAGCTCACCTTCTAGTTACAAGGGTTACTCTTATCCTGTCCTCCAAAAGCATAGATTAGTTTGGCAAATTTTGTCCTTTACATAAATGCGGTCAGACAGCATGTGCACTTTAGCATGTGGCTTCTTTTGTTCAACAGTGTATACGTGAGGTTCTGCCACATCGCTGCCTGTAGTTGTAGATCGTTCATTCTCATTCATTTATTGAATTCCGTTTTATGAATACACCACAATCTATTTATCCCTTCCATTGTTTATACATATTTGGATAATGTCCAGTCTTGATCTAATGTACGTGGCACTGCTCTGAACATTCTAGGTGTATCATTTGTTGTACATACGTATTAATTTCTCTTGGTTAACTATCTAGAGTGAGAAGGCTGGTCACAGAATATAGGGTCACCTTCAGTAGATGACACCTGTTTTCCAAAATTGATTCAGTTTACACCCAAGAGTACTAGTATATAAGAAAACACTTGGTGTTTTCTGTCTTTTTCATTTTAGCCATTCTGGTAGAAGTGTATGGCATTATTATTATTTTTTGTACAAATAAAAAAAATGCTTCCAGCAAAACTGTTGGATTTTTCTTCAGAAATATATTCAGACAGTTATTGAATATAAGCACTTTGATGTTGAAATATAAGGATTCATATGAAAATAATTACTGAAGCTATAAAGATTACTCATTTTGGATATTCACTTGACTATAGTTCAATGTTTGTAAGACTAATAAACATCATTTGGGGCTGTTCTGGTGATATATTTCTGGTGATATTTAACTATAATCCTTTTTGTCTTTGTGGAAGTTTCTTGAACATCTCATTTAGTCTCTAGAATTATTCGTTTGGTTCTCCTAACTTCTGAGTCAAGAATTAGTTACTCTCATTCCTGGGTATTGGGGTCAACTTAATTAGCATTTTGTTGATTACTTCTTTGGATTAATATCATTTGTTATTTTTTTGCTTACAAATATGTCTGATTCTAATCAGACCAGGATTATTGGGGTGTCTGGGTGGCTCAGTCCGTTAAGCGTCCAACTTTGGCTCAGGTCATGATTTCACGGTTCATGGGTTCAAGCCCCATGTCGGGCTCTCTGCTAACAGCTTAGACTGTGGAATCTGCTTCGGATTCTGTGTCTCCCTCACTCTCTGCCCTCCGTGCTCACACTCTGTCTCTCTCTCGCTCAAAAATAAACATTAAAAAAATTTTAAAAACACAAAAATTAAAAAAATACCAGCATTATTAATTGCATAAAGTTAGAAATAAAATGTTTGAGCTCCACTGATGCTATAACTATTATTTATTATGAGTATATGTTGCAAATGAAAACTGTGATTTGAAATCTATGCATTAAATTTCTAATTAATTAATATTTATCACTGATTTTTTATCTGTTCCAGTGTATTTTATGTGCTTAAAGTATTAGATAATTAGCCTGTAATTCCATTTCCCTACCCTATGATTGCTGAGAGAAACACTGTGGCCATTTTTGTTGCCAATATTCTTTCCTATTTACGTTCAGGCCAAGACATTTGGTTTCTTACTGAATCATAAAACTATGTTTTTTTAATTGCACTAAAATCAAAGATGCTGACTTCAGTATATTTATCTCCAGAGGTTTGTACAGGTTGTGTGGCTAATTACCATAAAAATTAATTATGACTTAGGAATGAGATAGGTGAACTCCCTCTATCACAATGTTCCATTTACAAACTAAGGCCTTAGAAAATAACCAAGGTATCAATGCAGTAGGTTTTTTTTTAATTTTTTATTTTTTAATGTTTTTATTTTTGAGAGAGAGAGAGAGAGAGACAGAGCATGAGCTGGGGAGGAGCAGAGAGAGATAGGGAGACACAGAATCCGAAACAGGCTCCAGGCTCTGAGCTGTCAGCACAGATCGTGACACAGGGCTCGAACGCACAAGCCGTGAGATCATGACCTGAGCCGAAGCCAGATGCTCAACCGACTGAGCCACCCAGGCGCCCCATGAATGCAGTAGTTTTATGAAACCATGATAAATTTACAAGTACTGTATTTCTTTTTTGTGGTGTGGAAACTCAAAGTTCTCAGTTCAACTAGTCCATGATGGATTGCATGTTAAGAGCCTTTTACTAAATGAGAACCTGTAAGGCATTTCTTGCATTGTCACTGAGTAACAAATATCTAGTCTTAGGATTTGCCTCTTTTCCTGGTAGGCTGGACACTGATTAGCTCATTACCTATAAATTGCTGCATTTAAGTTTTTGCCTCCTAACCTCAACCTTAAGTATCTTACTACAATCTCATTTAATAAAAAAAATTCTGCTTCAGGCATGGAGTCTAATTTCTTTTGTATTTTAATTGTCTATTAGATTCATGAGTATATAGTAAGTTCTTAGAATAATATGTATTGAAATAAGAAGTGTATAAAACTGTATGTGGAGGGTGCCTGGGTGGTTCAGTAAGTTAAGCTTCTGACTTCTGACTTTGGCTCAGGTCACAGTCTAGCACTTCATGGGTTCAAGCCCCACATCGGGCTCTGTACTGACAGCTCAGAGCCTGGAGTCTGCTTCAGATTCTGTCTCCCTCTGTCTCTGCCCTTCCCCCACTTGTGCTCTGTCTGTCTCACTGTCTCAAAAATAAATATTAAAAAAAACTATATGTGGAGTAAAATCCTAATTATGTAAATAGGTCTACAGATAAGCCCAGGTACACACACACATGCACAAATTTGGAAAGAAATACCAAAATATTGATTATTTGCAGTTAGTACAATAGTGTTATTTATTTTCTTCTTATACGATTGTCTCTTTTCCAGTTTTTTTACATAGCATATGTTACTGTTTTGATAAGAAACAGTTTCAATATAAAATTTGAAAACAAGAATGTAATATGAAGTTATTTATGTTAGATGTAGAAGCAGGATTTTTAGAACTGATCCCTCAAAACTTTTGGTCAAACTGAATCCCAGTCTTATGCAATTGATAAGAGAAACCAGATTTCTTCTAATTGTTTCAGTATATAAATCAGTTTAATAGTCATGAACAGTTTTATAGTCATTCTGTTGTAGTATAGGAATCCAAAACTAATTAGCTTACCTAGTCTTTGAAATGATAGGTACACTATAACTTAAGAGTTTTTTTTTCTCATTCTTTATTAAAGGTAGTCATTTTTAATTGGTATAACATTTTGTGTTTATAGCAAATTTTAAATATACTCTCATGTTGTTTTAGTTCTCCTTTTTCCTCTTAGTAGTTGAAGTATTCGCCTTTTAATGTGATGCCTCTTGAACCATACTTTCCTTTCACATTTCTGGTCAGAGTTAAGCAGTATCATCAATCTTATTTCTCATGCCAGAAATCTGAGTCATTCTAGACTTTCCTTCTTTTTCACGTCTCACATTAAATTGTCACCTAAGGAGGGGCGCCTGGGTGGCGCAGTCGGTTAAGCGTCCGACTTCAGCCAGGTCACGATCTCGCGGTCTGTGAGTTCAAGCCCCGCGTCAGGCTCTGGGCTGATGGCTCGGAGCCTGGAGCCTGTTTCCGATTCTGTGTCTCCCTCTCTCTCTGCCCTTCCCCCGTTCATGCTCTGTCTCTCTCTGTCCCAAAAATAAATAAAAAACGTTGAAAAAAAAATTAAAAAAAAAAAATTGTCACCTAAGGAGGGCATCTGGGTGGCTCATTCGGTTAAGCGTCCGACTTCGGCTCAGGTCATGATCTCACAGTTCTTGAGTTCAAGCCCCGTGTCAGGCTCTTTGCTGACAGCTCAGAGCCTGGAGCCTGCTTCGGATTCTGTGTCTCCCTCTCTCTCTTCCCCTCCCCCACTCGCACTCTGTCTCTCTCTCAAAAATAATAAATGAACATTAAAAAAAATTAAAAAAAAATTGTCACGTAGGTAATGTTGGACCTAAAGTATCTTTGTATCTATTTCGTCTTCTTCCTTCCTGCTGTCTATTGGTTTTCATTATCTTTTGCCTGGTCTATTTTAACTGCCACATTGCTGATCTCTCTACTTCCAGTCTTTCCCTGACCCTCCCAATTCATCCTGTATATTCGTCCAGTATGATCCATCTAATATATATAAACTTAATTGTGATACTGTGTTTCTAATTTCCTTCATGACTTCCACGGATCTTCAGGGTAAGGTCTGGCATCTAGCATGGCATGGAAGGACTTTTGTTTTCTTCCAAGTCGTCCCCCACTTTTATTTCTTACCACTTTGTATGCACACCACACACTTTTGAACCTCTCAGATATGCTGTGTTGTATCCTTCCTCCATGCCTTCGAACTTGCTATTCCTTCTGTCCCAAATGCTCCCCTTCTGCTTGTCCCATTTGCTTCCTGCTCATCCTTCAAAACCCGTCTCAAGTACGGATGGCTACCTTTCCCAGATAAACCCAGAGTCAGTCTGTGCATCATACCTGATATACACTTTTATTATTGTACCTCTTAGTGTCCTGTCATTGTTTATTTACATGTTTGTTTTCTCCACTAGACTATGAATTCTCCCCACCCAAGAGTATATCTATTCTTTACCCCTTGGTGTCTCTCTGTAGCATGGGATCCTGCTGCTGTTTTCTTCCTGGCTTTTAAAAGATAAGGTCCCCATTTTGATATTTAACTCATTTCCTCTCCTCCAGAGTATATGTATTCACTTTTCCTTTTTATACATGCTGAAGATTTCAGGATAATACTCATTCACCCACCCTACCTACTCCTCAGTTAATTCTGTAAAATGGGAGAAATGCACAGTTGTTGTTCAATAAGGATTGTGATAGTATTATTTATGGGAAAACTGAATGGGAAAAGAGAGAAAGGCCTTCTGTCTCTTATCTCGTATTTACCCCACACCCAGTCATAGACCCACTATTGAGTGGTCTTTAAGAAGCAGAAAAAAGTCTGACATTGATGGTGCCATTTGACTGGTGTGATAAGTTGGCAGGGACATTGTAATAAATGGGTTCTTTGAAGAATGGGAGTGGAGGCAAGATTACAGTGAAGGTAACAGAACTTAAGTCTAAGGGACTTTGTTTTGTGTGAACCCCTTCCAAGGCTCTGGGAAATGATTTGAAATGTGTTCACAGAATTAAAAAGGTGTGAGGAACAGATATGCAAAAGTAAGACATTTAAACTGTGATTGGTTAAGACTGCTGTCTTCTTCAACTCCAACTTCCCCCCTCAACCCATGTGCCCTTGTGTCCAGTGAAATTGGGGTGGTCTTGACTATTTTTTAGTAGTATAAAACTACTAAAGTTCTAGCAATACTATAGGCACCAAATGTGTCAATATATGAAGTTGAAAGTGTTAAAGCATCCCAGATAAGAATTTAAAAGTGCTTTTTGATAAACAGTATTAGAGAAAAGACTAAATTATCTTTCTATTCTCTTTATAGAAAATATTATGCATTTTTTATTATGGGAATAAGACAAAGAATATCAGTCAAAATGCAGTGAAAAAGTATCATAGACTCTTGTTCGTTAACAATAACAAAATTGTTATTAATTTCTAGATTTGTCAGGCTTTAATAATTTGAAATGTATGTGTCTGATTTTTTATCACAGGTAACTATTTTTGTTCCAACTTTTATAGTTGTGATTTTATATATTTTTTTCCTTAAGTAGGGCTCCCAAACTGAACAAGCTTTGGCCCCAGAGGATTTGAGTCTGTCTCTAAACAGGAAGTTTGGGGAAACATCGATGTTCTGTTATCGTCTGCTGAAGCAGCTTTTCATTGCTTTTCAGAGACCCAGAACTTTCTCCCCTGCTCAAAACATGAATTTATTAGTGGTGAAACAGAATATATTACCCTAGTTTTTTTGTTTATTAAATTTTATTAATTTATTTTGAGAGAGAAAGAGCATGAGAGGGGGAGGGGCAGAGAGAGCAGGGGCCAGAGATCCCAAGCAGGCTCTGTGCTGTCAGCCCGGCGCCTGATGTGGGGCTCAAACTCATGAACCATGAGATCACGACATGAGCCAAAACCAAGAGTTGGACCTTAACTGAGCCACCCAGACATCCCAACCCTAGTTTATGGTAGCAAATGCCAAATGCAGGGGTTCTCTAGTTGCTTAAAATCTGGCCTTGTTAAACTATCATAGGCAGGGAACATACTCTTTCACCCTTGTGTATCTAGTATAGAACTGCTATTTGGTAAAATGACTGTACTTAAATGTTTATTGACTTAATATAAAATCCATTTTCAGACCATAAATCAGTTTTATTCTTCCATCAGCTGTTAAAATGCTGTGATAATTAGTTTTAACATAAATAGAGATACTATTTAGCCCAAAGACCCTAATAGGCTATGGATTGGATGGCTCTTCCCATTATTTCCTCCTCCCGTCCCCCAGGGTTGAAATATGTTCTCCTGCCTCTGTTTCACTTTTACTTTGTTATCTATTCTTTTTCGGACTAGATTACCTGTTGATACATGTTGGTGTGCTGATGGGTCTTTCTCTGACTTAATCCATTACTTTCATTAACTTCCCAAATTTGAGTCTTGCTTTACTTTCCCCTTTTACCCTTGGGACCTCCTAAGATTTGCACAGTTGTTTCCAACTACCATCTCTGGAGGGATGATTTAGTTGTAGGAGCTAATAAAGTTTTACTGTAATTTGAAAGGAAGATGTTTGGCAAGAGCTGAGTATTCACCTATTGCTAACATTATTATTATTGCTAATGTTACCAGTAAAATCCAGGCTGTTATATAAATTGAAGGGTCCTTACTAAAGATTAGAGGGAATCTGGAAAGAGTTAGTGTTACTGAGGTTTTTGTGTATGGTGCCAGGTTTTAAAAGCTGTATAATGTTGAAGTTTTACCACCTCTATAAAGCTTTTCCCAATAATTTTAGTCCATGTTGATGGCTCCTCTTCCTGACTCCCTAAAGCACATCGTTATTAGCATTTATGCCTTGTGGAACCTTTGAATGACTGGACCTTTAAAATCCTCCAGTTTCTCTCCTCATTGAATGTACTTAAAGCTGTACTGAATGACATTTGAATGTATACTTCCTAAAGCTTCGTTTTTGAGTTTGTTATTAATTCCTAGGAGGCTGTTTGGAAATATGGAAAATATGATGAAATCTTGAGTACTTTATAATCAACACTTGTTAGAGCAGATATATACAAACGGCTCCTTTTAGTGGTACATGGCCTGGGGTCAATGAAGCTTGCCTATAACTTGACTGAATGTTAAAATGTCTAAATAATGTGTAAATCAGGAATGGTGCAAATCAACATATCAGCGTGGAGACAGTTAAGTCATTAAGGGAAATGTTTGCAGTGCCCACCCAAGTTCTTACAGTGGTTCATAGCATGAGATTTATAATTTGAGGGATCCTCAACCAGCTGTGTTAGGATCTATTTGTTCCAATATGGTTATGATTAAGGAAGAAAAGAATGGTAGTGTATAGGCTATAAGATTTTCCCATCTCAATGAGAAGAGCACTTGTATTAACTTAATCAGCCAACTGCTGTTAAGTATTTAATGCATTTAAATCAACTCTCTTGTGTTTTTCCCAAACTCAACAAACACCTGACAGTGCAGTGTATTTACGTTTTAAGTGTATGTGGAGGGATGTCGTTTTAAACTAAGGCATAATTTGGAAGTTGCGTAGAGTCAAAATTATGCTTAAAACCCATTGAATCATTTCTAAATTATTAGGACATAGGTCCTTAGGAGCTCAAAATCTGATTTGTTTTCCTCTCTCCCCTTCTCCCACCTTTCCTCTCCTTCTTTCCCTCCCTCCCTCCCTTCTTTCTTCTCCCACTTCTTCCTGCCCCCTCTCTTTTCTTCCTTGGGTCAGTTGGAATCTAAGATTTCTTTCAAAGGTAGGAATGTTAGGAGTGATGGGAACCTAAAGAATGTCACCCTATATTATAATCTTTACCATGATTAACAGCATGAGATTTAGGGTTCTTTGCCTTTTTTTGGAATCTTATATCTTATCCTTACTGACAATGTGTTACATACAATAAAATGTAAATATTTACAGGATATGGAAAAAATTTAATGAAGTAAAATTTGTGAAGTTCTTAGTACAAGGCTTAGCATGTAAGTGCTTCTTAAATGGCATCCATCATTAGATAGATAGATAGATAGATAGATAGATAAAATGGTAGCCATCAAAACAATTATACAGTTATAATTTGAAGCCCAGAATAAGTCTGCTTCTAGAAGCCAATAGAGAAATCACGTGGTCATTAAGTGTCCTTGTAAATATATGATTGATGTACATTTGGCAAATGTATGTCTGCCCCAAAGAAATAAGTTCCCTACCCTAATTTTATTCAATCTCAGCTGAAATTAGGTTACTGAACCAGATCTTAGACCCTAGTAAATTCTTCTTGGGAATGAATTCTGTATTTTGAGGGTCTTTTGAAAGAAATCTTGCTAATTTTCATTAGGTGTTTGTTGTAAGGAACCAATAGGATTTTTACATGTCAAGTAGAAACCAGACAATCTTGTGTTTTAGCTTCTTCCAGTAAAATGGGATTGGGGATAGATCAGGGCACATAAGTACATACTATTCTTAATTGTTATGAATTAAGGTGTTCTCTAGAACTTGGAGGCATCTCAGCTCATAGTCTCTTCTTCTCTTAGTTATTTAATGACTATTTTAAAAAAACACTTGAAAAGAGCCTGTAGCCCATTTATGAAATGCAGAATTTCTTTGCAGTGTGAATTATTTCATTCTCTAATTTATCTTTTTTAAGTAAGATGTTCACATACTTCAAAATATTTGTTTGTTTAGTAATGCAAAAGACTGTTCTACAGAAGAGACCGTACCTCTCTGGAGTTTTTTTTTAAGTTTATTTATTTATTTTGAGAGAGCACCAGTTGGAGAGGGGCAGAGAGAGAGAAGGAGAGAGAGAATCCCAAGTAGGCACCGCACTGCCAGTGCAGAGCCCAATGCGGGACTCAAACTCACAAACCATGAGGTCATGGCCTGAACTGAAGTCAGACACTTAACCAACTGGGCCACCCAGGCACCTCTGTAAAGTTGTTTCAAAAAACCCTTCTCTAAGCTGCCAGAACTGATACATGAATTCAGCAAAGTTTCAGGATACAAAATCATTGTACAGAAATCGGTTGCATTTGTATACACCAATAATGAAGCAACAGAAAGAGAAATGAAGACACTGATCCCATTTACAATTGCACCAAGAACCATAAAATACCTAGGAATAAATTTAACCAAAGATATAAAAGATCTGTGTGCTGAAAACTGTAGAAAACTTATGAAGGAAATTGAAGAAGATACAAAGAAATGGAAATAATTCCATGCTCATGGATTGGAAAAATAAATATTGTTAAAATGTCAGTACTATCCAAAGCAATCTATATATTCAATGCAATCCCAATCAAAATTTTACCAGCATTCTTCTCAAAGCTAGAACAAAACAATTCTAAAATTTGTATGGAACCATAAAAGACCCCAAATAGCCAAAGTAATCTTGAAAAAGAAAACCAAAGCAGGAGGCATCACAATCCCAGACTTTAGCCTCTACTACAAAGCTGTAATCATCAAGACAGTATGGTATTGGCACAAAAACAGACACATAGACCACTGGAATAGAATAGAGAACCCAGAATTGGACCCACAAATGTATGACCAACTAATCTGACAAAGCAGGAAAGAATATCCAATGGAAAAAAGACAGTCTCTTTAGCAAATGGTGCTGGGAGAACTGGACAGCACCATGCAAAAGAATGAAACTAGACCACTTTCTTACACCATACACACACACACACACACACACAAAACTCAAAATGGATAAAGGACCTAAATGTGAGACAGGAAACCATCAAAACTCCAGAGGAGAAAATGGAAAAACCTCTTTGACCTCAGCTGCAGCAATTTCTTGCTCAACATGCCTCCAAAGGCAAGGGAAATAAAAGCAAAAATGAACGATTGGAACCTCATCAAGATAAAAAGCTTCTGCACTGCAAAGGAAACAGTCCACAACTAAAAGGCAGCTGGCAGAATGGGAAAAGATATTTTCAAATGACACATCGGATAAAGGGTTAGTATCCAAAATCTATAAAGAAATTACCAAACTCAACACATGAAAAACAAATAATCCAGTGAAGAAATGGGCCGAAGATATGAATAGACGCTTTTCCAAAGAAGACATCCAGATGGTGAACAGACACATGAAAAGATGCTCAACATCACTCATCATCAGGGAAATACAAATCAAAACCACATTGTGGGGTGCCTGGGTGGTTCGGTCAGTTAAGTGTCCAACTTCAGCTTAGGTCATGATCTCAGAGTTCATGGGTTCAAGCCCCATGTCAGGCTCTGTGCTGACAGCTCAGAGCCTGGAGCCTACTTCAGATTCTGTCTCCTTCTCTCTCTGCCTCTCCCTTGTTTGCGCTCTCTCTCTCAAAAATAAATATTAAAAAAAATTTTTTTAAACCACATTGAAATACCACCTCACACTGGTCAGAGTAACTAAAATTAACAATTCAGGAAGCAACAGATGTTGGTGAGGATGTAGAGAACTGTTGGTGGGAATGAAAACTGATGCAGCCACTCTGGAAAACAATATGGAGGTTCCTAAAAAAATTAAAAATAGAACTACTCTATGACTTAGCAATAGCACTATTAGGAATTTATCCAGAGGATAAATTTGGGAGTGATGATGTGTTTCATTTTTTTCCCTCCACTAAATACCTGTCTATTTTAGACTGGCAAAAATGGAAAAAATCTCAGTGAAGTCAATTCTCTCATTAAAACTCTTCCTAGTGCTGATTCATAGGGGCACATGTACCCCAATGTTTATAGCAGCACTTTCAACAATAGCCAAATAATGGAAAGAGTCTAAATGTCCATCAACTGATGAACGGATAAAGAAGATGTGGTTTATATACACAATGGAATACTACTTGGCAATGAGAAAGAATAAAATCCTGCCATTTGCAGCAACATAAATGGAACTGGAGGATATTATGCTAAGTGAAATAAGTCAGCCAGAGAAAGACAGATATCATATGTTTTCACTCATATGTGGGACTTGAGAAACTTTACAGAAAACCATGGGGGAAGGGAAGGGGAAAAAAATAGTTACCAACAGAGAAGGAGGGAGGTAAACCATAAGAGACTCTTAAATACAGAGAACAAACTGAGGGTTAATGGGGGCGGCAAGGGAGAGGGGAAAACGGGTGATGGGTTTTGAGGAGGGCACTTGTTGGGATGAGCACTGGGTGTTGTACGTAAGCGATGAATCATGGGAATGTACCCCAAACAAGAGCACATGGATACACTGTATGTTAGCTGACTTGACAATAAATTATATTAAAACAAAACAAAACAACCTTCTCTTATCTTGCTTTGAAAATCTGGCTGAACTATGAATCCTCCTTTCGTGTATTGTTTCCACATACTTATATAACTCTGCATATCTCTTCAGCTAAAAGGCTAACTTTAGGGGTGCCTCGGTGGTGCCCAGGTAATGATCTTGCAGTTTGTGAGTTCAAGCCCCAGGGTGGGCTCTGTGCTGACAGCTGGGAGCCTGGGGCCTGCTTCAGATTCTGTGTCTCCTTCTATCTCTGCCCCTCCCCCACTCACACTCCATCTCTCTCTCTCTCTCTCAAAAATAAAAATAAACATTAAAAAAAACTAAAAAGCTAACTTTAATAGTACTTAAGTATTTCTATAACTAGGGGTGTTTTTGTTACCCATAAAGAGCCTGCAGTAAGTTTGGACTTTTTCCTGCTTTGGTATAGCCAGGAGTGAGACCACGACTAGTTTATGTATAGGCATGCATGCAGTTATGCGTGTATGTACAGATACACGTATCATGTGTATACATGAAGACGCTTACTTATGTTCTTGTGTGTTTTTACAATTTCATTTCCTTTAATAACTAGGAAGTGTTTTAATGAGAGAATTTACTTCACTGAGATTTTTTCCATTCTAAAATAGACAGGTATTTAGTAGAGGGGAAAAAAATGAAGCACGTCAACACTCCTAAAAACCTAAGCAAGCATAAAAGGATTCAAATGGGAAACATAAATGAAAAAAATCAAGCTTTTATTTTTTTCTCAGCCTTATTGGGGTATAATTGAGAAATAAAACTGTAAGATATTTAAAGTATACGTTGTGATATGATATACTTAAACATTGTGAAAAGATTCCTCCCATTTAATTATCACATCCATCACCTCACATATTTATTGTTTTAAAAATTGTTATTTGGTGAGAACATTTAAGTCCTACTCTTTAATAAATTTCATTAATTTAATACAGTGTGATCAGCATGGTATCACTCATATGTGGAATCTAAAGAATATGTCAAACTCAGAAACAGAGAGTAGAAGAGTGGGGGAAATAAGGAGAGGTTGGTAAATGGATACAAACTTTCAGCTGTAAGATGAGTAAGGTCTGTGGATCTTATGTATGAAAGTCAGTCTTTCATATTTTTATTATTTTAAAGTGTATTTTCTGGCAAACCAAATTTCCTCAGTCATTTGTAACACATCGAAGTTGTGACACATAAGAATTTTATGAATATACATTAATGAAATATACTTGGACACTTTAAAGTAGCCAACAGGAATGATTTTACCCTTCAAAAATGTTGAACGTGTGCTTTTATTTTTTCGGCTGTTGCACATTAGAGAATTCCCATCATGTTAAACGTGTGGTACACATATTTTACACACATTTTAGGAGCTCACAGAATTGAAGGTTGAGGGTACTTTTGTCATCAGTCCTCCGTAGTCTCCCCATTGAACCCAAATTTCCTAGTGCTGTCCCCATTTCTAACCCTTCCCCCAGCCCATGTTCTCCGAATGACTTGGGTAAAATGTTCGTTCCACCAGAAAGCCTTTAAAAAAAATAACCTATAACACAAATTATTTCTTATTTTGCATACCCTTAACACAAGCATTGCACAGACTTGTACAATGAATCACAAACCACACTTGTTTTTGAACACTCACTGTTGGAAAAGCTCCGCGTACAGTTTTCCAAATCAGGCAGGTATTAGATACACAAAACGTAATACAAATGGATACTATTAGCAGAAGACCTTCTCAAGAGATCTCAAAGTGTGACATTTCTGTGGTGGATTTGCTAAAATTTGCTAACTGTGAAGTTGGGTTTGTCAGCACTCTGTGAATGGGCCCATCCTCAGGAAGAGACTGTCATTAACCAAACTCATAGCAGTGTTGTATAAAATCAGAATGCCAACTCATTCATTTGTGGTGAGAAATCTAACTGCCATAAGTCTAGAACACTTGTATTGACATGGTTAGTGCATTCGCTCCCTGCAGGCACATATACAGGGTGGGCAGATTGTCATCTGAAGGTTTCCTGGAATGAGAACAAGGGAAAACTTGTTCCAAGACTCCATTTCAAGCCATTATGTGTGAGCATCTAAGCTTCTTGTCACAGGATGATATATTTCTTCCTTTGTGTAAGTTCTTAGAGGGGAGGAGCTGCAAGGGAAACTTCATGACTTTAAATTCCATGATATCTCCTGTCTGGATCTCTCAACTGAACTGGTCCAGTCCCATATATCTGAACATCTCCTTTGTACTTCTACTTGGATGTCTAATAAATAGATATCTTAAATTCAGAATGCCCAAGCTGAGAGCCTCCCTCTCATTCTCATGCGTCCACCCCTTTAAATCAACCCCTCCCACAGTCTTCTCAATCTCAGTTAATGGCAACAGAGGTCAGAGGTTTCATCTTCAGACCGACCCCCCGCCCACATCCAGTCTTCAGGAAACCTTGTCAAGCCTGACTTCAGCAAACTTCCAGAACTGGTCACTTCTCTTTGCCCCACTGCCACAGGCCTTTTCTGGGTCACCCTGGGTCATCTCCCACCCAGATTATTGCAACAGCTTCATATCTGATCTCCTTGCTTCTGCCCTGGCACCCCCCTAGAGTCTAATTTCAACACAGAAGCTGGAGCGATCTTTTTACCACATGTCCTAACATGGAACTCCTGAGCTATCAAGGCTTAACTCCCATCTGTCCAAACACAAGAATACATAGGATCACAGTACTATCTACTTACTCTTGAAATGAAAATGAGCAGTGTAGTTTGCATGACTACATATCTGATGTACGTGGGAGCTCTCTGAATTAGTGTCTGTGTAGAATACAACATTTCTTAAAGGGAAAGTAATGAAAATGTGCTAACTTGAAGCTTACATGTTTTATTAATATTCCACAGTAAGAGCAATTGTTTAGATTTCAGAACAACAAAGATGTCTTTTTTTCAAGGAGGAATCTCTGACATTGTTTAGCATTACTATCACATGGAGATACTAAAAAACAGACCAACTTTTAGTAAGTTTTATTATTATTATTTTTTATTTTCCCACAGACAGTGTACCTTTTTATTGCCTGCATCCAGGGTGGATGGCCGACATTGCCAGCACTTTAGTATTCTCTTGGCTTGGGCTTTATCCTGGATATGACTGGGAATCATTAAAATTTTTTGAGTAGAAAAGTGCATCACAGTTTAGGACTATACACTGAACATTTGTATTCTTCTTTTTAGTGTTGGTTTTTATTGTTGAGACACAAAGAGGAGTGGGTTGGGGAGGGGCAGAGAGAGGGGGAGACACAGAATCTAAAGCAGGCTCTGAGCTGTCAGCACAGAGCCCGACATGGGGCTGGAACCCACAAACCATGAGATCATGACCTGAGCTGAAGTCAGAGAGGCTCAACTGACTGAGCCCCCCAGGTGCCCCTGAGCATTTGTATTCTTATCTTGCTTATTTATTACTTGAAAGTAAGAGCTAGTTAATTTGTTTTTAATGTCTACCCCATTTCTCCATCTAGATTGTCATATTATAAGGCAGGAAATATATTTGTATTTCTTTGGTATTCTTTATAATATCCTATATTATCCTTTATATTCAGTAGATGCCCAGTTACTACTTGGTGACTTCCAAGAATATTCTGTATTATGGGCTGTATGGTGGAATGCGGAGTAGAAATGAATTTGAACCTGGGGGGAAAGGCTCTCCTGGTTATCCAGAGGGTCAGAGTGAAGGCTGCCTCTGCTATTATGTAAGGTTTACCACAAAAAGATGGTCTTGGACATGTAGCAAGTCTTTCTCACATCAAATACAATCTAGATTTAAAGGCTTTAATATTTTTATACAATTTAATTCTTGATAATTTTTTGCCCAATAGTGATAAAAATATGTAGCTAATCAGATCATTGTTTTGCATGCCACTTCTCATTAAAAACCCTTGCACTGGTTTTTGTTCTTCGCTAGCTTTATTTCTGATTTATTCTTGAAAACTGCCATTTTTCTTTATGATACTTCAGAAAATGTGCAAGGTTACTGGGATCAAAAGGCCAGCCCTGCTTCTTTCTAGTTGTGTGACTTACAAACTTTGCAATCTAGGCCTCAGTTTTGTTTTTGTTTTTGTTTCTTCATCCATAAGATGGAGATAATCGTACTGTATCAAAGAATTGTTGCAGAGTGTTGTAAAGCTTCTAACGGTACCTAGCATGTAACAGCACTATAAAAGTACGTACCATTATTAGGATTAATATTACACAAATCTTTTTCAGAACAGGTTCTGATTATTAGATGGGTGCATTTAAACCTAACTCTGCCTTTTCCATTGCTCTTGCTTTATTGAGTTCATTTTCTGACATTCTTCCATTACTGAACTTGAAAATCTGCACCCAGGGCTACTGTGAGGCATACATTTTGGCATTAAAAAAAAAAAATTACTGACTTAACTTTAGAGATTTCTCCATTGCATTTTGAAACCCTAAGCTAACTAACCAAATAAAGAAATAAAAACTAAACAGAGCCTGGTGCTCACATTTGAGACCACAAATGCAAGTTTTGGGGCACCTGAGTGGCTCAGTCAGTTAAGCGTCCAACTTCGGCTCAGGTCATGATCTTTCAGTCCATGAGTTCGAGCCCCGCATCATGCTCTGTGTTGACAGCTCAGAGCCTGGGGACCACTTCAGATTCTGTGTCTCCCTCTCTGTCTGTCCCTCCCCTGCTCATGCTCGCTCTCTCTCTCTCTCCCTCTCTCTCTCTCTCAAAAATAAATAAAGACTAAAAAAAATTTAAAGACCACATATGCAAGTTTGTACACTCTTCAGCTCCATATTGAAAATTCAGTGCTGAGAGAGGGCTTGTCACAAATGAATACAGAGCCCAAATGCTACCTTTTCACATACTCTTAACTCTAAGGCTAAGGATCTGGCATACAGTTTCTCCTTTACTCTCTACCTCCCTCTTTCCCCCTTTTCCTTTTTCTTGCAAATATTTATTGGGAATTTACTAGATCCTATGCACTATATTAGCTTCAAGAGACATAGTAGTGAATATGTCTCTGTGCTCTCTGTCATGGGACCCAGAGTTTAGTAGGGAAGACAAATGATAAACAACAACAAAAATACAACTATATGCACAATTTAATTAAAATTGTGTATAATACCATATTTCTGTTCTTCCAATGAATGGACAAAAGATGTTCTGGGGATGTTCTTTGGATGTAATTAATTGCATTAAAAATGTCCTTCAAATTGCATCAAAAAGAATAAAATACCTAGGAATAAATTTAACTGTGGAGGTGAAAGACCTGTACACTAAAAACTATAAGACTTTGATGAAATTACAAAGAAATGGAAAGCTACTCCCTGCTTGTAGATTGGAATAATTAATATTGTTAAAATGTCCATATTTCCCAAAGCAATCTGCAGATTCAAAACATGCCTGTCAGAGTTCCAATGGTATTTTTCACAGAAATAGAACAGTCCTAAGATTTGTATAGAACTACAAAAGACCCCAAATAGCCAAAGTAAACTTGAGAAAAGAAGAACAAAGCTGAAGACCTCACACTTCCTGGTTTCAAACTATTATTACAAAGCTATAATAATCAAAGCATATAGTATTGGCACAAAACAGACACTTAGATCAATGGAACAGAATAGAGAGCCCAGAAATAAACCCATATATGTATATAGTCCATTAATTTACAGCAAAGGAGCCAAGAATAGACAATACAGAAAAGACAAACTTTTCAATAATGATGTTAAGAAAACTGAACAGTCAGATGTAAAAGAATGAAACTAGACCGCTATCTGAACACCATACACAAAAACTAACTCAAAATGCAGTAAAAACTTAGATATGCAACCTGAAACCATAAGACTCCTAGAAGAAAACATTGGCAGTAAGCTCCTTGACACTGACCTTGGTGATGATTTTTTGGATTTGCCACCAAAAACCAAGGCAGCAAAAGCAAAAAATAAACTGCTGGGACTACATCAAACTAAAAAGCTTCTGCACAGCAAAGGAAACCATAAGCAAAATGAAAAGGCAGTCTATGGAATGGGAGTGGATAGTTGCAAAGCATATATCTGATAAGGGGCTAATATCCAAAATACATAAATAATTCATGCAATTCAATTTCAGAAAACCAAACAACTTATCAAAAATGGGCACAGGATCTAAATAGACATTTTCCAGAGAAGACATACAGATTATCATCAGGTACATACAAAGATGCTCAACATCACTAATCATCAGGAAAATGCAAATCAAAACTACTATGAGATACTACCTCACACCTGTTACAATGGCTGTTTCCAAAATGACAAATAATAATTGTTGGCGAAGATGTGGAGAAAAAGGAATCCTTGTGCACTATTGCGGGGGGGGGGGGGGGGAATGTAAATTGTTGCAGCCACAATGGAAAAACAATATGGAGGTTCCTCAAAAAAGGAAAAATAGAACTATTATCCATCGATTTCATTTCTGAGTTTTTATCCAAAGAAAATGAAAACAATAACTTGAAAAGATATATGCACTCCCATGTTCATTGCAGTATTATATGCAGTAGCCAAGACATGGAAGCAACCTGAGTTTTTACTGACAGATGAATGAATAAAGAAGATGTGGTATATATGCACACAGGAATATTATTCAGCCATAAAAAGAAGGAAATCTTGCCATTTGTGACAACATGGATGGACCTTGGGGGCTCAATTTTATTATGCTAAGTGGAATAAGTCAGACGGAAAAAGACAAATAGTGCATGATCTCACTTGTATGAGGAACCTAAAACAAAAACAAAACCCAAACCAAAACTGAGTTCATAGATAACGGAGAACAGACTGGTGGTTGTCAGATGTGGAGAGTGGTAGAGGAATTAGAGAAATGGGTGAAGGGGATCAAAAGGTACAGTTTTTTAGTTATAGAATAAGTCAGTCTTGGGGATGTGATGTACCACATGGTAGCTATAGTTAATAATACTGTAGTGTATGTTTGAGAGTTGCTAAGAGAGTAAATCTTAAAAGTTCTCATCATAAGAGAAAAAAATTGTAACTATGTATGATGATGGATATTAACCAGACTTATTGTGATTATTTTGCCATGTATACAAATAATGAATAAAACTCATATAACCTTATATGTCAATTATATCTCAGTGCAGGGGAAAAAAAAGATGTCCTTCCAAGCAGCCAAACAAAGCTCTTCTTCGTGTTTTGTTCTTGAAGGGTATAAAAAAAATGATTTTGCTTCCATTTCTGCTTAGCACTATTATATTTCATAATGTGTAACAATGTATCCTGATTTTGTGCTTTGAAATAATACTTGCATCTCATTCCCATGTAAAATAGACATATGACCTTAATTTTATTTTGTTATGTTTTTAAATTTACATCCAAGTTAGGTAGCATATAGTGCAACAATGATTTCAGGAGTAGATTCCTTAATGTCCCGTACCCATTTAGCCCATCCCCCTCCCACAACCCCTCCAGCAACCCTCTGCTTCTCTATATTTAATAGTCTCTTATGTTTTGTCCCCCTCCATGTTTTTATATTATTTTTGCTTCTCTTCCCTTATGTTCATCTGTTTTGTGTCTTAAATTCCTCATATGAGTGAAGTCATATGATATTTGTCTCTCTTTGACTAATTTCGCTTAGCATAATACCCTCTAGTTCCATCCATGTAGTTGCAAATGGCATGGATTCTTTCTGATTGCCGAGTAATACTCCATTGTATATATATACCACATCTTCTTTATCCACTCATCCGTGGATGGACATTTGGGCTCTTTCCATACTTTGGCTGTTGTTGATAGTGCTGCTATAAACATTGGGGTGCATGTGTCCCTTCGAAACAGCATCCCTGTACCCTTGGATAAATACCTAGTAGCGCAATTCCTGGGTTGTAGGGTAGTGCTATTTTTTAATTTTTTGAGGAACCTCCACACTGTTTTCCAGAGTGGTTGCACCAGCTTGCATTCCCACCAGCAATGCAAAAGAGATCCACTTTTTCCACATCCTTCCCAACATCTGTTGTTGCCTGAGTTGTTAATATAAGCCATTCTGACAGGTATGAGGTGGTATCTCATTGTGGTTTTGATGTGTATTTCCCTGATGATGAGTGATGTTGAGCATTTTTTCATGTGTTGGTTGGCCATCTGTATGTCTTCTTTGGAGAAGTGTCTATTCATGTCTTTTTCCCATTTCTTCACTGGATTATTTGTTTTTGGGTGTTGAGTTTGATAAGTTATTTATAGATTTTGGATTCTAACCCTTTATCTGATATGTATATGACCTTTTAAATATTGATCATTACATATGATATAAAATATATAAACTAAGAAAGTATCTTCAAGAACACAGGAGTCTTATATAAAACAATTATTGAGCTAGAATAAGTCTAGTTAGGTATTTAAGAGGTACAAGAACTCTTTGAAATATGTTTCCTATCTGTAAAATAAAGGAGCTGTATTAGATGCTCTCAAAGCCCCTTGGAGATATAAACTGATAGGAATTATTAGAGAAACATTTTTAATTAAAATTTTAATGTATAATTAATGGTTACCTAGTGGTTTGAAACAGTTTTTACATTAGTAAAAATGTACCAATCCAAAGATTCTCAGATTATTGTAATTCTATTCCATTTGTCATTAAACAGAAGATTATTTCCAATCTCATGAGAACATTTCTCATGGTTAGACAATTAAAGATTTCTTTCTTATATGTAGTAACATAGGAGGCCATAAATCTCACTAATGGTAATTCTGTAGCCTGCAGTGATCTTCATTAATGTATGCACTGGTAAAATCTATATTTTTTAACAAAATGGATTGCATCTGTTTTGATTTGATTTTTTTATAAGTGGATAAAAAAGTGACTTTTCAGAAGTCTAAACTGTATCTTTCACAAGTAATATTATGATACATAGTAATCCTTTCTGAAAGCTTCATAAATGTTGGTGATTTGCAAACAGTATTGAGTAAACTCAAAAGCTCTCATATTCCATACCATTTGAACACACTTGCCTTATGAAAATGCAACTAAAGTAGAAACTCTTCCATTTTTATAAGAATGCCTAGGACTTAGTGATTTCTCTGCATACGTAATAGACAATGAATAGATTCCCAGTGATCTATCATAACCTCTGCATTGGGTTTGAAGGAAAGATATATTTGAGGAGCCATCCAGAGATATATATTCATTTAAAGAGGGATGTATAAAAAATTTCTCTTCCATTTCTGTTGCATTTCATTGTTAAACTTGAGGTGGGATGCACTTCTTGTTTACTAATTCTTTTTCTTCTTTTCGACTAATCATTTACAACCACATTATGTGTCTTACCATTAAAACAAATGTTCTCATTTATCTAGTTCTCTTGTCCTTTGCCTTCTTGCAACTCCTCACTGGACATTATCCTCAAAGTCGTTTGTTATCAGTCACATTTCTCATTTGCCTTCTCAGACAGTAAGCCAGTATTTCCATTTCCTTCAGTTAGACAGCCATATTCTATGTATAAGAAATAAAAATGTCAACACTCAGATTATTAAAATGTGTTTTACTTAGTCCAATAGTAGTTACAACCAGTCTGATTTCTATAGCCATATGGACAGATTTATTGAGCAGATGATACATACATTTCTATTCAAGTGTGATCACTGAGAGAACCCATTTTTCAAATATGGCATCTGCTTCTTTAGACAATTGTTTTGATATATACTTCATTTTGTATATAAAATCCAGGTGCCTTCTAAGGTTAAAACTTGAGGAAATATGTAATTTCCTTTTAGGGGTAATTAACTATAATGGATTTGGTCTTTCTGTTCAATTTGTCTATGACACCACTATAAGGTCTGTGGGTTGTTGTTTTTTTTTGTAAAATAACGTTTGTACTGTATTAGTCCTCTGCTTAAAGCCTTTCACGTAATTTTCCAGTGACATATTTAGGATAAAATCCAAATGTCACAGCCTGACTGGGTGATCATACATAGTTTGCCCCTGATGCTTCTGCCCTCATCTTCTACGTCCCCTTCTTCTGAACACTTCACCGTAGCAACATGGTTTCACTCATGTTCCCAACATATCTGGAGTACTTCTGTCTTCAAGTATTTTCTCAGGTCCTCTCTTCTTCCTGGAATGACGTCGCCCCCTCTTTTCTCATTGACAGAAATACTGTCTGACTTTCATGAATGAATTTTTTCACTTTGCGCATAAAGCCACTGGTGAAATATTCATTGAGGGGAAAGAAGGGGATTGAGATATAGCAGCAAGGAAACCTTTGTCTATTATGTGGCAACTATTATGATGGACACTTTACATACATTACTTCAGCAAGGGCTCTCTGTTTCATAAATCGCCATAACGTTTTTTATTTCAGAAGAAGTCATTATTATCCTCATTATGACCAACTTCATGGACATTAGTGCATATCCCACCTCTGTCGTGTGCACAACATGCCATGTGGTTTCTGGTGTACAAAGATGAAAGAGATGTGGGCTGTTCTTGACCCTGGAGAAAAGACAGGAAGATTCGTTAAAACTAAATAATGTATAAAGCTTGCGAAAAATTTAGTAAACACTAGTTCAGAGAGGAAGAGTGGTTGCTAAATATTGACTAAAATACTTAGTACCTGGAAGAGTAGCTTGAACCATAAACGTGTTTTATAGATGAACATAATTGCCTAACCATTGTTACTTATGTGATGTGTTAGCTACTTTCCTCATCCTTGTGGACAAAAATCAAGGGGTGGTTTTTATAGAGAATGAAGTTATTACACAGTACTTGTTGTCGGATTGATTTGTGACTGCCACTATTGTAATTAAAAAGAAAGTTTTATTTTGGGATGAGCACTGGGTGTTGAATGGAAACCAATTTGACAATAAATTTCATAATAAAATAAAATAAAATAAAAAGAAAGTTTTATTTATTTCAAACATTTAGGCTGTAGCTTCATATTCAGCTCTGTTTAGTATTTTACGCATAATTACAAGGGAAATTATTCATGATAGGATATAATCTTGAAAGATATATGAACCAGAGGAAGATCAGAGGTAGATTAAAGATTATCATGATTTAGAATCAATTGTAGTAAGTTCAAATAAGCAGTTCCTACCCAGACATGCACTATTTGTTTAATGAGAACTTGTATTTGCTGTTGCAGAACACTTCTGAGAACTGGAAGTCTTTCTTGTTTACAGTGAAGCATTAACACCTTTTTATAACCTAATTTCTTAATATTTTCCCCAAGACAGTGTTTGCAACATACACTACTTTCATTCATTCTAACCTGAAATATTTTTCTATTTTTCAAAAAATACAGTGGTTAGTTTCTTCCATTATTTTTGGTACTTTCTTATTTTATCATAAAAAATGAATATTTTGCTGGCATTGCAATTATTTTGCAACATTTGATATACTGCAATATATATTACGATATTCTATATATAATTACCATATACTATATTTCAACAATTCATAGACCCAACATATTGAAATTGGATTAGATAATTTGCTAGTTATCTTTTAAAAATTGTATCTTAAAAGAAATCCAGAAAGAGAGAATGGAGGGAAATGGGATCTCACAATATTGGCAATCCCATGTTTTTTATAGGTTCTTTTTTATTTCTCTTGAAAAATATAAAGCTGTCCGTAATATCTCTGCCTATTTCACTTTACTGGCTTTCAGACATCATAATCTCATTTTTAATATATTATTCCAAATAGAAAACTTGAAATCTGAGCATGGATTACACTAGTTACTTTATTCTGAAGCTACTACAATAACTGGATGTAGGAAAAAGTTTCTCTTCACCGTGATGGAACTAAACCCCATACTAGTACAGGAAGTGCCAATTCATGTGATTAACCAAAGAAAAATACTGTATCTGAAGTCATGGATGTATAATACTGTAAATGTTTCTGACATCACTCATGCTTCTTCTTTTCTTTTATAGGTGCTAAAATGGGTAGAGGAAGCAGTGCAGTCCTCTAAAGTTCACCTGTTATCAACAGATCATTTGGAACAAGCTGTAAACACTTGGAAAATTCCTTTTGATCCTAGCCTAAAAGAGGTTACTGTGTCTCTGAGTGGCCCTTCTCCAGGGATTGAAATTCGCAATCCTTTAGGTGAGATATATCATACATCATATCATAAAATACGAAAACCATGAAAGGTAAAAGTTTTTTGCACACTTATTTATGTCAAGTTAATGCTAACTTTACGAATAAATTCAGTGAATTCAAAAATGACTAGGAAGGATTTTTTTAAAAATAAAACTTTTTAGTCGTAAGTATTGTTGAATTAACATGAGATTCAAAAAACTGAAACTCCTAATAATTTATATAGATCAGATTTGGTAACTTAATTGTAGCTAAACTACTCAAAAGAAAAAAAATATTGAAATTGAGCCTGAAATTATATTTTCCTAATTTATGTATGAGGAAATATTTCATGTAACATATTCTATAAAATTTCGTATTTTGTGTTATTTTTAATGAATCACATGAAAAACCTCCTTTTAAAACTAACTGCCTATTTTTTTTTTTTTTTTACCATATTGTCTTCTTGATAGGGTTGACTTTTACAGAAGAGAGTTAAAAACCACATTCTTATTCTTAATAGAATAATGTTTTAATTTACTTTGCTTCCTCAGTTATATGTCATAACCCTAGGAATTGACCTGCTTCCTTGGCTAATTGAATATTCTAATAAGACTTACATTGAAAAGGAATCTAGTAAAGATAGAAACCTCATTTTCCCTATTATTTGCATTTAGAATTTATTTATTTATTTATTTGTTTGATTATTTATTTATTTACCTACCTATTGATGTTTGTAACATATTATCATTTCCATTGTGGCTTTAGTGTGCTGCTTTTTTTAAACCTATTTGTGAGTATTTGTAAATGGAAAGAGAGTAACTAGCTTATTCAATTTAAGTCTTAAGAAATAACTAATGCCTAAAAGAAAACAGCATAGGAAATTGTCCCCAAAGACCACATTCATGCTACCAATCAAAGAGGAGATTTACCAAACAAATAAGACCTATTTTTCAAGACTCCTATGGGTTTAGCTGAATACATGAATTTGTCTGTTGAGGTAGCATTCCATTCTAACCTTCCATGCTCCCCAGGAAAGATTTGTAGTTTTCACTACCTGGATAATTAAAAATATGTTATTCACTGTATTATGTTTCTACTACTTTAAAAAGCCATCGACATTGATATTTTTAAAGTTGTTTACAATAATTGTAAAACTTCTGATGCAAACATAGATTCTTATAATTGATTTGTTTATATAACTGCAGAAGGAGTCTATAGGAGAGCCACGAGTGAATAACTAAACTATGGCTTAATTCCTAATTTGCTTTTCTTCTTCTCTATGTCCCAACTGTTAGATACTTTAGGTAAATCTCAGGTCATAGGAGATAGTATCATGCTACTTTATTTCACTGCCTCCTTTAAATGTGACAATAAAAGCTTTCTCCTGTGCTTCATGGAATACAGGTTAATGTTTTGGGCTTCGTGCACAAATATGCCCAAGGCTCTCATGTTAGTAATACCTTGAGTGATCTCCAAAAAGACATTTATTCTGGTTTACTGTTCTTGCCATCTGTTAAATCTAAATGTCTCTAGTGACTGCACGTAACTTCTCAGTAGCCATAATAATTGTTACCTAGGCTGGCTTTGGAAATATGATTGCAGTCTGCCAGTTGTTATTTTTGTTTTAAGACCAAATCCTCATAGCAAATGGGAATCTGATACTTCAGTTTCAATGTCCAGAAACCATAAAATTAAACATATTTTAGAAATAAATAATGTTTTGAGCTATAGGCACACATGTCCATCAGGTAATTTGTACTGGAAATGTATACAGCTAGTACACATAGCTGAAGGAAAGCTTATGCTTGTTACCTTTATGTCTGTCTTTCAGGGAAGCTGATAAAAAAAGGATTTGGCCTGAATGAGCTATTAAATATCCATAACTCTGCCAAGGTGGTGAATGTTAAAGAGCCAGAGGCTGGAATGTGGACAGTGAAGGTATGGTTATTTTACAAAGTCTGTTTATTTTGTTTTGATGTTGGCATGTTTTATAAAGTATATACAATATTTATATCTTCTCTTGCAATCACGGAGAATGCTTTTACTAAAAAGCAGTATACATAATGCATTTGTAAAGGTGTCTTGATCACGTGAATTTGGTAGTGTTAAGTTTTGATGACCATGAACGGCATTGATATCACCACAGAATACACTTAAATTCTCAGATAGTTTCCCAATAATCAAACCTGTAGATTGACTTTTTTATGCACCTCCTTTTTCCAAAACAATCAGAGATGGAGCTAGTCGAGAATAATGGTTAGGGACATAGGCTCTAGTATGGGGATGCCTGGGTGGGAATCTCAATGCTGCTACTTAAAAGCTTTATTTCCTTGGGACTGTAGAGTTCTCTGTGCCTTGCTCTCCTCCTCCTAATGTCGGAATAAAAAAATAATACTCTTTTACTTCATAAAATTGTGCTGAGAATAAAATTAATATGATACAAATGAAATACCTAGCATAGTTCCTGTTACAAAGTAAGCACTCAGGTTCTGTTGGCTCTTGTTATTTGGATAGATCTACATTCATTGTTTACTTGAACCCAATATGGTGTTTGGATCCTAGAATTACACGAAGTAGTATATATTCACTCTAAGCATTGTATTATGGTAATATGGAGGAGAGAACATACACCCCGAATTCAGAATACCATAAATTGAAATCCAGTTCTGCAGTAGATTATGTGTGTGACTCATTGTCGTGGATATTCTGAGGGACTTGCCCATGTTTCTCAGGCTTTTCAATGTGCTCTGGCCTAATTCCAACTCCAGTATCTGCATTTCTGTGCCTAAGAGGTTTTTTTTTTTCCAGAACAGAAGAAGGCTGTTCTGCCAGAGAATTAAACCCCTCAGGAGCAGCTTTCAGTCTCTGGCAGGAATAAACTCCAGTTGTCCACATGGGAGCAGGACTGAAAGCACGCCCTTCTGGGGCTACATTCCTTTTCCTGTATCACTTCCCTCTTCCTATGAGCATCCTTTGTACCTCCCAAATAAACAGCTTGCTCTAGAATCCTTCTGGGATAACTCAAATTGAAGATACCCCTTGCATCATTTACTCTTGCTATCTCAGCTTCCCTACATTAAAAAAAAAAAAAAAAAAAAAAAAAAAGATTCATGGGCTCATGATTGAAATGTTGGAGCTGCTGTGAATGTGCATGGAAGTGTTCATACCCCAGGCATCTGAGGTGCCATTTCTTGCATGCCAGTTTTCTTTTTTGTTTGCTTTTTCCTTTTTAAAAGAATACCTATGTTAACTTTCCCAGCTTAAAAAAACGAAAGCTTCCATTGTAACTTCATTCAAGCCCTAGAATATTCTCAGAACTCTCAGCCTTATAGGGAAAGAAGAAACGGTCATATGGATTTTTTTGGGGGGGGTGGGGGGGAGTGGATAATATGGGATAAGGGTTTGGGTGAAAAGGCAGTGTGAAATGTAATGGCCCCATCTGCCTGTTTTATTCACCTCCTTCCATGCGCTTACTAGGTGCTCAATATTTACTGAGGGCATTCAGTTGTAACGATGCAATGTTTTACTGCTATATTTTAAACAAGTGTAGCCAAATTGGATGGTATAGTTAGTTATTTTAACCAACTCCCCCAATGTATGACTAGTGTTGAGTCTGACCTTCTGTGACCACAGTAAGTATAGGAGGTTTAGAGTCTTTTTTTTCCCTCAAATACTTTAAGTGTGACCTAAACCAACAATGTGTTGACTAGCAAGGTCAGTGAGGCAATTTCTTCTTGCTTTCTGAATAAGCATCAAGTTACTGATTGTGAAATATGTACAAGTGATGACATTTCTTTTGTATTATTGGCAACTTATTGCAAAGTATATGAACCTCTTTTGCAGGTGATTTGGATTGCTACCTGTAGTATTTCCTCTAGTAAAACTCTTGCCCAGAAGAAGAGAAATATTGCATGGCTGTTGCTTTATCTTGTGCCTAACACATCTACCCATTCAGTCATCCATCCAATAAACATTTATGGAGTTTTGCCCTTGGCCATGTTCCCTGATACTTAATGGGCACTAAGCACATTTTAATTGATAATTAGAACAGAAAAGCACTGAGGATTACTTTGTGAGTGAGGAGGGAGACGATAAGGGGATGAGGTGAAGGGGACTCTGTTTAGACAAGTCTGTAAGTTCAGACTCTTAAGGAAACAATGAAAAGACACAGTAAATAGATAAGAGTTCTCACAAAAAAACCTCTGGTTCTGATGTCACACCATTTATAGAGTACAATTAGTGGTAGCTAAACAAAGGATATACATTACAATGCAATCTGAAGATAATAAACTTATTTTGCTCCTATATGAAATACCAAAATAATATATCAGGTTGATGCAAAGGAAATTGAGCTGAACCTAGAGACATAAATATCACTGCTGACTTTGGATCTCCCTTTTTGATGGCTAATGAGTGATAATGTTTTACATGTGCACTTTCTCAAGAAGAGAAATGTCTGAGATTAGATAGTATTATCTCTGGTGCTATCTCTCATGCACTCAGCTATCTGGAAAATGTCTGCTCTATCAGTAGAATTCATAATGGCTTGTTGAATATTTCACATAGCAGTTTTTATCCCAAGTATGGAAAACTATTATTTCACTTTAGCATGGTATTCCAGGGCCACCCAACTGAGCCTCAACCAATCCTTCTAACTCTTGTCTGTCACTTTCCTTTACACTCTAGTCAAATATAACTTTGTACTTTCTCTCATCCTATCTCCTACCACATTCTCTTGACCTGTGTTTTCTCTTAAGTTGTTCCTTCTCCTAGAATGCCCTTCCTTTCCATCTGACTTCTGATTTTTATGGCAAATGACAACACTTTTATCAAGCCTTTTCTGACTTTTTTTTCCATTTAAAGGCTCTCTTTTCCCTGTGGCCTTCTACTGCAGTTTTTCTGCACCTCCCTTTTTGATGATTTCTCTACAGATTTTATATTTATTTCTGTACAGGTTTTCTCTTCCTATTTTACTCTAGACCAGATTTTGTTGATGGTATATGCCACAGATGTCTGGGAAAGAACTACATGAATATTCATGAATAAAAATGAATGCATTTATTTTGATAATATCCAAGGAAGCAAGTTGAAGAGTTGATTTAGTTATGTGCTGGCATGGAACTCTTTAATTTGTCCATGATTTAAAATACTGTGAGAGTGGCAATTTCTTTTCTTCTGTGGTTTTCCTCTAAAACCTTGGTAATTACTTTTCTGTAACTTATTAGGACACTGTTACCAAATAGACAATGAGTTTACTCATCTGTATAGTTCACATAAATGACTCAAATGCTTTAGGTTGCCTCTGATGCAGGTAAAAACATGTTAGAAATAGATGAGTAAGAAGAATGTAAAGGTTTACTAAAAACACAAGATAATGTTGTTTTATGTCCCTAAATTTCCATTGTAGAGAAATTACAAATCCTGAATCTCGTTTCTGTGCAATACGGATTTTCCATTCAGGCAGCTATATCTATATATAGAATGTTTGAACATAATCACAAAAACTCTCAGGCCAAATTTTGTTCCTTAAGTGAAGCTTCCTACAAAGACATTAAATAATTGTCAGCACCCTTCGGGTTTAGGTGGCACAAACTGTTTCTATTAGTCTAGGATTATCAGTGTGATCAATGTAATCCAACACATCCCTTGGGGCACATTTCCATTAAGTAAATTTGGATAAACTGTCCTTAGATAATCTTCCAAGTAGAGAAAGAAGTGTACCCAACCACATGATTATATTGAGATTCTGAGACTAGTAGAAATGTTTTGGTTTTAGATAGCTATGCTGGTTGCCAGAGACTACTAATGGATTTTCTAAAGATAAGAATATTTTGGAAACCATACTCAAGTGGCATAAGCTTGTTTAGGAATCATAATTAAATAAATCTCAAGTCAACCAAGGACCACACAAGAAGATTATTACACTGGCTTCCAATTATTCTCACCTGGTGACTCTTTTGAAAAAGCCTGAAGATGACACCAGGTGTGTTATTTAAATGGATTAGGTGCAGCATTAATTCAGATGTTTTAGGTCAATGGAATGCTTTATACTAGAGATTTTCTGGAAAATTTCCCAGTTTTTTTAGTCTGCTGATACCAGATTATCAACCAAATAGAATGTTTCCTTTAAAAAAAAAATCTGTACATTTATATGTCTATGTGTATGTGTATGTATGTGTATGTCTATGTGTATGTTATGTGTAGTGTGTTATATATGTGTGCGTATGTATGTGTGTGTGTATGTATGTATATATATGTGTGTATATATGTATATATATATATATATATATATATATATATATATATATATAAAATTTATTCTATGCTTTGGATACATTTCTTTCCTTATATCCACATTTCTCTAAACATACAATGCCTAATAGAATGAGAGTATTTAAATCTAGCTGGCATTATTATATCTTTGTGCCTGGCACAATGCCCAGCCCATAGTAGGTTTTCAATAAATATTTGAAACTGCCATATTTCTTTAATTTCTAAAGAACAGTATGTCACTTAAGAACAAATACTTTGAGAAGAGTTTGCACCCATTTTCATCCAAGATCCACTACTTAATAGCTCTTTGACCTTGAAGAAATTCCTAATTTCCCAAGTCTGAGAAAAATGGGGGAAATAATGCCTACTTACTGACACATTAATGGTAAAATTAGTTGTACTCTTGAATATGTGTAAATTGAAGATTGTATCTATACTATTTCTATTAATGCGGATACACATGATTTTTTCTTTGGGCTTTGTTTTTTTGTGTTTTTTTTTTTTTTTTTTTTTTTTAGAGAGAGAGCATACAAACGGGGAGAAGGAGGAGGAGGAGAAGAGAGAGAGAGAGAGAGAGAGAGAGAGAGAGAGAGAGAATGTTAAGCAGGCACCATACTCAGCACAGAGCCTGACTCAGGGGCTCGATCTCACAACTGTGAGATCATGACCTGAGCTAAAATCCAGAGTCAGACGCACAACTGACTGAGCCACCCAGGTACCCTGGGCTTATATATTTTCATAAAGCATTGAAACTCTTTAGGAAAGAGAATTAAAGCCAGTTCTATCAATCACATTTTAATTCAACATATAAAAGGGCAGGCTTCACATTTAGTAGGAGGAAGAATTCTTACTGGCGTAATGTAAGAAAGGTAATTCCTTACTAATGTTACATGTTCTTTGGGTGTTGACAAGATGTTCTACTTTACACAGTCACTCACGAACCCAAGCTGATGGAGGCTCCACCATAATTTAGAACATTCGGCCTCTTCAGTTATTTCAGTGGGAGAAAAGACTGCAGAATGTGCATTGAATTTTTTTAAAAAAGGAATTTGTGTCACTCCTGGAATGACCAGATATCTCTGTGAGTGACAGACACACTTTAGTCCCTATTATCATGGCCTAGTGGTATACTGGATCTGGCTCATAATGGCTCATGGAGAGGAAATTATGCACTTTTTCTTCCCACCTCTGTGTTCAGTAACGTCATGTTGGGAGCTTGAAATCAGCCATGGTGGTAGTATTTACACCACAGAAATTGGCAAGTGCCCAGAATTAAGGCTTTTTATTCAGAAAGCAGTTTACCAACTCTCCACTAACCAACTTGACCTCTCCTAATGGAAGTGTATTTAGAAATGTAGAATGGCAAATGAATAATTAGATGGCATCATTATCTTCTATTGCCACAGTGTGCAAATCATCCCAGAGATGATGTTATCCTAAAATGCTATGCATCGACTTGGGTACTATAGAAAAAGCACTGAACTTGGAACAGTTGCCATTTAACTTGCTATCTAAACCTAGGCAAGCAATCATTTCTTTGAACATCAGTTTCTTTGTAGTGTTATAAAGTCATCTTTGGATGCAATAGGATTACATCAAATAATGTGTGAAGAAACTTAGCATAATGCTTCTGGAAAAATTCACAAATTCTTGATGAATCTGGCATTTGCTGGTTCTTAAGGAGTCTAAGGAAAAGCACCAACATTAGTTAGGCATTTGGAGGGCTTTAGTATCATTTTTTAAACCTACACTTACAAAATGCCTGTGGTAAATAAGAGACCGTTATCACCCTATGGGACTTTCAATATAGAGAGGTATTTAATAGGCCTTTATGTTTAAACTAAGAAGTAGATCCATCCACAGATATCAGAGGATAACTAATTTTTCCTGGAGCTCTCCATGGTATTTTAGCCTGTCCTCCTTCACTCCTCACAGAGTCACTTCAATTCAGAAACCTAGACTTGGTCTACTCTGTTCCTTCTTTTCTGTTACTCCTTTGAGGATCAAGGTTACCTATTTACAATTTTAGGATGTCGGTAGGTATCTAGTATAACTTTATCTTTGCCTCAGCTCTGCTCACACTGCAGCAGCCTGTGTGTTCTTGACTCAGACCCTTCCACAACTTGACCAACATGACATTGTAATTCAGAGTTGTAATGAATTCAGAGTCATTTTGAGTTCATGACATTGAATTCAGAGAGTAATTCAGTGTAATTCAGAATAAAGTTCATAATAGATCGTTGTGAACTTTAAAAAATTGTATGAATAAATACACTGTGTGAAATACAATTCTCAAGAGTTCTTAGCCCATTCAAACCCTGTTTAGTGCCTAGTGTCTAGAAATTTGCCTGTTATTGTTGGAGCTATCATGCTGCTGCTAGGTTTCCCTCTTCTTAACTATAGAAGCCATGAGATTAGAGTGGCTTTGTGCAGAAGTGGTACTTCAAGACATTCTATGGTGGAGAGTTGTTTTTTGGAGCCAAATTCAAATAATCCACGTGATAAACAGACCAAATATAAAAACATTAAGTCAGTAATGTGGTCTTACTAATATTATTATATATAAAGAAAAATGATATTAAAATTGCTAGAATAATTTGGAGGAGAAAAGAGAGGGAAGGAATATGCAGCTGGACTGCCTCTCTTTTTCTCTGACTCAATTACAGAAATAGCTGAATATTATTTGTCCCACTAGGACCTTCACATCATTAATTCTCCTCCAACACCACTATGTCCATAATATGTGAGAATCCAGAGCCTTCTCCCAACGTTTATGGAGTTTGCTGAAAGCTTACTTTCTTAGGTCTCCTTGCCTCCTGATTATTTGTGTATTGATTATCACCTTCTGTACTTTGATACAAGACAAAGCTCAGCCTCATCAAAAATATCACAGGAAATCCACTAATAACAGGACTTGTGAGTTTAGTAGATTTAACTGAAGATTTGGAGTTATGTCTTGAAGCACCTTATCCCCTTCTGCTCTCTCCTTGGCCCCATTCCTCTTTTCTTCTTATTATGCCTCTACTTCTCTCCTCTGAATAGTCTCATGAGCTCCACATTACTCTCCTACTATGTAGATCAGTTCAGCATTTTCCAGTGTTTTCCTTGAAACCAGCATAATCAAATTCAGTGAGATAAGCATGAGAAACATATAGGGTGGCTATAGAGGTTGGTTTCTGGAGCTTTACTGAGTGTATACCACTGCTCTTCCACCTGATATATCTGTGAAATTAGGATAATATACTCCCACAGAGGGGCTTTTGTAAAGATCAAAAGTGATCATTTATAAAATGAAAGATTTAGTCTGTTGTACAGTTTGCATTTTGTATATGTTAATATTTCTTCTCCTTTACCATTTACTGGTTTATTTACCATCATTATACATAGAACCCTTTTGTTATTTTTCTAAAGTTCATTTATTTTTGACACAGAGAGAGTGTGAGTCAGGGAGGAACAGAAAGAGAGAGAGAGAGAGAGAGAGAGAGAGAGAGAGAGAGAACCCCAAGCAGGCTTTGTCCTGTCAGCACAGAACCCGACACGGGGCTCAGTCTCACAAACTGTGAGATCATGACCTGAGCTGAAATCAAGAGTTGGATGCTTAACTGACTGAGCCACCCAGGCCTCCCCCGCTTTTTGTTCTTATTAACACTAATATTTGAAAAAGGGAGCTGAGTTAAGAAGCAGACTAAAAAAATAATTTACCTTAAGATAACAGACAAAAATTATAAACTATTGGCAGTTTCTTAAAAAGACATTTTAATATGATGTTTTGTGTTCCCCAAATATTATCCAAATATTGTTGTAATTATTTTCAGAGAATGATTAGAGAATGATAAATGCATGCATGAGTGTCAGAGGTCATTTTAAACTAAATTAGTTTAATTTTTAAATTTTTATTCTATTTTTAAACCACAATTTTGGTTTATTTGTGATGCCCTTCATTCCTATTACCCTGGTTGATACAGAGTTGGATGTAGTTTTACATGAAAACGGACTCACTTGGAAATATTTTTGCTTACAAACCCTTTCAAATTCTATACCAACTGTTTAAAATACAATATAGAAACACAAAGTTAAAAAACTTGGTTAACCTATTATCCTTCATATTTTTGGCATTGCTCAGAGAACAGGAAACCTACATCCTTATTTCCATATACTTCATTAATTAGTGTGGTATTTTAAGGATCAAAATTAATTTATTTTACAATAATTTTATAGAGGTTAAAAGGAGCTCCTTATTCATTAGCTCTGCTCTATTTTTAATATATTGGTTAGTAATAAAATGCCATATTTTCAAACACAGGTAATTTCTAATTTTGTCACTTTGATATTAAGCACTACTCTTAAAATGGATCTTTGTCAGTTGATTTGTACACAGCACATATGCAAGATAATTAACACCTGATGGCAGTCATTTGGCAAATTATGGGTCATGTGTAGCCTTGGTAACCTCAATCATAGGAGACTTTCTGAGTAGCAATTAATGATAATATATCATGTCAGTGAATAAATATAAATCAAGTCATCATAATATTGACCCTTTTGATTGTCCTTACATGAAATCAGGAGGCAATAGTGTCTTCAGTAAGGCACTGTGTGATCTAAACCAGTTGAAATAGACTTAACGAGGTTTTGTATAACCCCTAGGAAATCCCAATGTAAAATTGGATCATAGCCCATATGCACCACCACTCCCCCCTTTTCTTTGCTCTACTGTATGGAATTCATGACACATCTTCCTTTAGATATAATGGAATAAATGGTGGTACTGAGACCCCCACACTTACACAGTCCTTTGTAAACCTTAGGAAAATGAGCTGGAGTAATTAGCAGCAGCATTTACACTAAAAATACAACAAACCTGTTTTTATGGCCATGTGTTTTTTCTTTTTTTTTCACCTTCATTTTCCTTTATTTGTTGTTTTTTTTTTTTTTTAGTTTTTGCAGGTTTTGCTCAATGAGAAAAAATATGGTAGTAAAAGGGACATATCTACTTCTCTTTCCTCTCCTGGTTGCTAAATAACAAGGAATCGCAGTGATTTCAGGAAGGCTGTGTAGTTTGCGGAGCTCTGGAAGTGGCATGTTTTTTTTTTTTCAATATATGAAGTTTATTGTCAAATTGGTTTCCATACAACACCCAGTGCTCATCCCAAAAGGTGCCCTCCTCAATACCCATCACCCACCCTCCCCTCCCTCCCACCCCTCATCAGCCCTCAGTTTGTTCTCAGTTTTTAAGAGTCTCTTATGCTTTGGCTCTCTTCCACTCTAACCTCTTTTTTTTTTTTTCCTTCCCCTCCCCCATGGGTTTCTGTTAAGTGTCTCAGGATCCACATAAGAGTGAAACCATATGGTATCTGTCTTTCTCTGTATGGCTTATTTCACTTAGCATAACACTCTCCAGTTCCATCTACGTTGCTACAAAGGGCCATATTTCATTCCTTCTCATTGCCACGTAGTACTCCATTGTGTATATAAACCACAATTTCTTTATCTATTCATCAGTTGATGGACATTTAGGTTCTTTCCATAATTTGGCTATTGTTGAGAGTGCTGCTATAAACATTGGGGTACAAGTGCCCCTATGCATCAGTACTCCTGTATCCCTTGGGTAAATTCCTAGCAGGGAAGTGGCATGTTTTTAATCATGGTCTGCCTTAATATGGCTGTTTATCAGATTACAATTTTATATATAATTATATATAATATAGGCACGCATATTTCTAGTGCATTCTATCAATGTTGCTATCATGTGGTCATTTTACTTTGAGAGAGAATCTTGGTGATCAATGTAATAAAATATGGTGAACTCTTTTTCTTTCTTTTTTTAATGTTTATTTTTTATTTTGGGGGGTGGGGAAGAGAGAGAGAACACACAGAGGATCCCAAGCGGGCTCCGTTCTGACAGCAGAGAGCCCAGTGTGGAGCTCTAACTCATGAACCATGAGATCACGACCTGAGCCGAAGTCAGAAGCTTAACTGACTGAGGCACCCAGGCACCCCTGGTGAACTCTTACTCATAAATGTTAGGTGGGTTTTTGAAATGTCGATTCCTAGACTCCACTCACCATACATTCTGATTCAGTAAATCTGGGTTGGAGTCTGCATTTTTGAGAAACAACCTGAGTGATTTTGTATAGCTGTAGATGAAGGTGCTCCTCGGCTCTTATTTTGAAAGACGTTGAGATAGAGGCTAACTCTGACTTACCTTGCTCTTGGGAGACAATGTAGCACTCTGGTGAAGACCTGGGAGCCTGACCTTACCGTTAAAACCCCACCTCTGCAGTTAAGAAGCCTTGTGAACTTAGAAAGCTACTTAATGACTTAGTGCCCCATCTGTTTATCAGTGCAGTGGTGATGATGATATATATCTGATAGAATTGTAACGAGAATTAAATTAGCCAATGTATTTAAAGAGTCTGGACATAGAGGGAGCACTCAGTAAACATTAGTGTTACTATTTTATCCTGTGGCCTTCATCCAAATTATTTATTATTTATCCACATATGAGTCATTTCAGTGCAGAGCTATTCAATATTTAGTCCAGCCATCATCCCCTTTAGGAGGTTTTAGCCAAACTACAGGCTAGTCTATGTTGCTTTTATGTATTTTTGCATACCATTTATGTATTTCTAATACTGCATCATATTAAAGCTTTCTATTTCTCCATCTGTCTCCCTCATTAGCCATGAGTACTTAGAGGATGGGGACCATGTTTTATGCACATTTGTGTCTCAAGCACCCAGTGCTTTTGCTAGGACGCTGCTGAGCTGAGGATGCTGGTTGGCCAAAATCTGGATGGTGGTCAGCTCTCAGTGCTCGTCCTGGCTGTATCTTCCCAGATGCAAAGGAGGAGACCTTTTCCAGAGTCAAACTTGGATAGTGTTTAGGGGAGAAGATTTAGTCATTCATTCATTTCATCGATATTTGTTGCACGTCTACCATGTAAAACCACAATGATCCATGTCCTTATGGAGCTTTTACAGATTAACTTCGGGGGTATTCACTAGTGACTCAACATCTATATCTTATATCATTGGGCCAGTGTATTACTGAATTTTATTTTAGAACAATCCCTTGGGATATGTGTTATAAAACTTGCATTTAAGGTGTAGAGTCATAGTTAAGTTTAGAACACCCAGATCAGAGCCTCAATTATTGGACATCAGTCCTAATTAAACACTTTGTAGTTTCCCATACCAGGTAGTGTTTATTGTGACCAGCAACCTGGATCAACTCACGGGGTTTGTCGTTAAACATTTTTCAGACTTCTAGCAGTGGAAGGCACTCTGTTCGCATCACCGGCCTTAGTACGATTGATTTCAGAGCTGGTTTTTCCCGAAAGCCCACCCTGGATTTCAAAAAAACAGTCAGCAGACCAGTGCAAGGTTTGTATGTGCATATTACCAAAGTTGACGTAGTAGATATCCAAGTGCAAAACATTGCTCAGATTGTCTGTGATTTTATAATTTTGTGGAATACAACAGAATTGGGAGTTATATTCTTGGCCTCATCACTTTTTTCTCGAAGTGTAAGACCAGTGATATTAAAATTACTCAGCTTGTTAAAAATTAAGATTCCTGGGCCTCACCCCAGATCTCCTGAATTAGAACCAAATTAGGTTGGACCCAGGAATATGCACTATATCAAGCACCCCAGATGATTCCTAAACTTACTGAACTTTTAAAACTACTGACGTATATCTTGAGATTTTTACTAACATCTATAAATTACCTTGTTGTCAAGGTGAAAAAAGAGGGTTTTATGTGTGTAGATGGCTAAAAAATTAAAGACATTATGTGCCATTGTATGTTCAAAGATAAACTTATTGCTGCTTTTTAAACCTTGTTCTTATTTTATTCATGCAAGATTATAGGTTTATAGATAAAAAGATGTTTAATCATACCGTGACTCCTTAAATTTATTTTTTTCTGATCATTCTTTTATTACTACAACTACTGGAAGGATACACATAGTGAATCCTTAAAAATTAAATATTTATGTAATTAAACATTAAGTAATACAGTATTCACAATTGTGATTTTTCTATGTATGATATTATTAAAATACCATAAAAATAATTAATTAGGATTTCCTAAGTTTCTCTGGTCATGAATAACTGTCTTTAACGTAGTAGAAAAGATTCTATAATTAGGCCACAATTTGTTCGACAGTTTGTAGTACTCATATTTATGATACTTCTCTGTTATTATAGTTCAAAGATTTATCTGATAAATAACTCAATTGTACATTACTTATTAATAATAATAATAAAGTCTTTCTCCTCTAGGAATTCCTACTTATGTGCTGCTGAATACTTCTGGAATTTCCATCCCAGCCAGAGTAGATCGTCTTGAACTTCTGAGTATCTCAGGCAGTTCTCTGAAGACTATCCCTGTTAAATATTACCCTGACCGAAAACCTTATGGCTTGTGGAATATTTCTGACTTTATACCACCAAATGAAGCCTTCTTTCTCAGAGTCACAGGCTATGATAAGGATGATTATCTCTTCCAGAGGGTTTCAAGTGTTTCCTTCTCTAGTATCATCCCAGGTGAGACATCATTTTATTAGACCCTGGAGTATTGATAGTTTAAGGGAGTACTGTGGTCCTATAGTAAAGAATGGACTATAAAATAAAGAATAATATCTTCACATTATTACTGGGTTGTCAAATTGATGGACATTTACACTTAGGTAACACAATTTTTCTTAATCATAAAAAGCACATCCAGAGTTTCATGTGAAGTCTCACTGACTGCAGATCTGAAAATTCTGATTGGTGCAATCAGTGTAACAACTGGGAAATTCTGGTACTCTTACTCCCCCTAAAAAAAAAAAAAAAAAAAGCCTGGCACACACGCTCAGTGTTTGATCAAGCTACCCAAATTGGCCAAATGCTTATCAATGATTGTCAGAAACCTACTTTGTGAATAGTAATTCATTGTAAACATCTGGTGATGATTCTGCCTTTATGTGATAAGTTGGCAGTTAATCAGTAAGCTAGTTACTCATATATTTGCTGTTGTATAGAGATGAGAACGTAGATTCAGGATTCTTTGGAAGCATGAGGTAGCATTTCAGTTTGTCTCTACTCTTGCTATTTCTCAAGGCTAATGACAACTGTGATAAAAACTTTGGCACTGTAGCCAAAACTGTGGATATGCAAATCTGTAGAAGGATTATTTCTAATATTGTACTATTGGATGGAGGGACAACAATTTATCATTTATACATAAGGTTGTAATTTGAGAAATTCAGAAACAACTGTACAGCTATTCTTTAATGGTTGTCGAATCGCAAGATTAGAACCAACCTCAGTATTTCCTCATAGTTAGTTGTCTTACCCCTAAATTGAATACTGCAAAATCTGTTGGATTCTTAAAAATCAAGTTTTTTTCCCATTATTTTTGGGAAAACAATTACTGTATGACTTCAATTCTTTTTTTTTTTTTAAGTTTACTTATTTTTGAGAGAGAGAGAGAGAGAGAGAGACATAGCATGAGCAAGGGAGGGGCAGAGAGAAAGGGAGACATAGAATCTGAAACAGGGTCCAGGCTCCAGGCTCCAGGCTCCAAGCTGGCAGCACAGAGCCCGATGTGGGGCTCGAACTCACGAACCGTGAGATTATGACTTGAGCTGAAGTCAGATGCTTAACCCATTGAACCACCCAAGCGCCCCAAGAGGCCTTGTCTTTTTGTAGAACCCGTGGGCAATGTAGCAAGATGGTGCCGGGGGGCACAGCAAGGAATTTACATTCAGTACCCAGACTTTTTTGGTCCAGGTGAGGTGACTTGCTAATGGCAGGGCTTCCCCCTACCATCTGCTAGCTAAGGTGTATGACTTCAATTCTAAGCCATGTAGGTCCTTTTCATATATTTACATTTTTTAAATAACAATAGATTCTACAGAGGAGGAGGTATTGTAACTTATTTGGTAGCCTTTGTTTTTTTTGTTTTTTTTTTTCCTATATTGGTGGCACAAAAAATAGTGTCTTAAAAAATAGAGTCTCAGGTTTAATGAATACATTAGTAAGGGGTCCATGGAGAGATCCAGAAATTAATGGGGTTTGAACAAAGAAAGATAATTAAAGTGATTTTTAGTGATTTAGATTAATTGGAATGCAGAGGGTTTACTAGAATAATTAAGGTTTGAAGATTTTGAATGGATTAACAGGAAGTACCCAATATTATTGTGACCTTGTTGCCCATGTTCTATTTTTCCTAGATGCTCCCAAAGTTACAATGCCCATGAAAACCCCCGGATACTACTTGCAGCCAGGCCACATTTCCTGCTCTGTTGAGAGTCTTTTACCCTTTACCTTGAGCTTTGTCAGAAATGGAGTTACACTTGGAGTAGACCAGTATTTAAGGTGTGTACATGTTTTATTAGCAGTTATAGAAAGCATTAAACATCTAAATACAAACAGATACTTATTTTAATGTGCTTTTTCATTGGAAATTCTCATTTATTTGTTCCATAGTCTTGGAATATAGCAGTGAACAAAATAGGCGCAGGTCTGTGCCCTTATGGAGATTTTATTATAATGGAGAAAGAAAACAGATATATGTTTTATGATATGTTAATTTCTCATTTATAATATGTTAAATATGTTAATTTAATAAGTGCTAGAATTCATTCAAGGGTTGATTCAGGTTTTATAGAATCTGGATGTTATATAACTTGAGGGTCTCTTGTTAAGCCCAAGAATACAAAATTATGAATATAAAGTTAGGTACTAAACTTTGGAAGGGTCCTCGCAAAAGAGAAGAGTTTAAGCTTTGTTCGCTTTGGGGCAAAAAAATCTCTGAATATAATTGAGAGATGGGGTGCATGTGGTTTTGGCCAACTTGCAGTTTTAAAATTCAGGATAAGGGACATTTGAGCAAAGACCTAAACATGGTGAGAGATGATCATGCAGATAGATATCTAGGAAAAAGGATTTGCATGCCAGGAACAGTTAGTGCAAATGCACGAGGCTGGAGCTGACTGGGCATGGGGGAAAGAAAGACAGGAAGGAAGCCAGTGTGGCTGGAGTGCAGTGAGCCAGGAGAAGGGTAGAGGATGGGGTTAGGGAAGTGAAGTGTGCTGGGACAGCAGGTGGAGGGAGAGCATGTGTGGCTACTGCACGTAACAATCAGTGGGAGTGGGTGAGGAAGCACTGATCTTCCTTGTGAAGATGGATGGCTTTTTTAGATAAATATAAATAATCAATGAGAAAATTGAGTAGATCTTGAAATCTGGAGGATGATTTCTGGAATTTTTTTTTAATCTTACTAATGAAACAAACTACATTTGGAGAAAAACTCTAGAAATTATTTTACAAAATTTCTATGCTGTTGATTCAATAGTAATATAAATAACTTCCATAAAATGCTAAATATTTGACAGTATTAGCCTATTTAATCTCTTTAGGGGGTCATTTTAAGCAAAAACTATGGCAGGAATATTCAGTATAACTTTAGAAAAAAATTCCACTATTTGAAGATTGAACTGTATTACTTCCTGCTACTTTTTTTATATTGTGTATCTTAATGATTCCCTAAGCTCCATGTTTAATAACCAGCAACATAACTGACCAGGATATTAAATGATGAAGCTACATAACTGCCTGATGAAATCAAATAATTCTGTTTCATGTTTAAATAGTAACATGTTTCAAAGACACTTGAGATTCTTTATAAATATTAATTCATTAATTCCACACAATTCCTGGGAGGTAAGCCACAAGAATTCTTTCATTTTTCCAGCTCTGTGGCCCAGAGACGTGACATGCCTTGCTGACATATATTAAGCTCTTTGTGTGTAAGAGGCTAAAGACAGAATTTGGCATGGGTGGTGATGGATTGATACTCTAACCCTGATTCACTCGCAAGTCCCTGCCCTAGATTTCCTAATAACTTGAGACATGTGACTTAATCTTTGTTATGTGAGTCGCTATGGTCACTAGGGGATGTAAGAGAGAATTAGTTTGCATTAGCAGCAGGACACATTTCTATTTGACATGTTCTTTCCTTATTCCAAAGGTCATGCCTTCAAAACTTCTTAGAGTTTTAATGTTAACTGAGAAGACTACATGAAAAAAAGAGAATTATTTTCACGTAATATTTCATAAATGAGAGGAGCAAGTATCACTGTCAAGAATATTCTTTACGTAATCTCACCCTGTTTACGTGCCTTTGAACTAATTACTTATCCTTCTTCCTGAATCTCGACTTACTTGTCTTTAAAACGAGGGACTAGAAGAATTGTCACTATCTGTTTCTAAAATATCCATGTGTCTAAGTTTTGATGAATCCTAATGTTGTGTGCTTGGGTCCGAACTAGGCATTGCAGAAAACATGACACACTGTATGTATTTCAAACTTCTGCCTCCCTGGAACTTACCAGTACCTCTTAGACGATGACAGTTATAAACTTGGACTTTGCTTACTGCTCTTAGGCATTAAAGATATAGCTTAGGTGATGACTGTGGCTTAGAGTACACTCATACTCCTTTTTCTTCTGAATGGGACAGAAAGGACTACTGACACCTCGTGTGTATATGGTTGAAAGGAAACATGAACTAAAGTGAATATTCTGTTACTAAAATATATGGAACAGTGACCTTGCTTATTTTGTCCCTTTTCTGATGAACAGGAACCTGTGCCTTCACTTTCTCTTACAAAGTCTAGATTAGTGATAAATACACATTAAGAGCTCAGTAAGTTCTTCGTGGCTTTTTGATGACGGGTATTTTTTTTTTTTTTTTTTTTTTTGGACAGCAAGAGATCTGGTGTTATAACTGAGCTATTATATCTCATACCACTTTCAGACTTCAGTGTAAGGTGTCTTTTGCCTCTGCAATGGGCTTTTCATCTCATCTATGTCTTGAATGTTAAAGAAGGTTAAAAATAGCTATGGATGAGTGTAAGAAGAAAATTAAGAAAATAGTTATGATTTTCAATTCTATTTTAAAATAAGATAATGCCTATTTTGTAGATTATTGGAATCCTTTAAAGTATCTATTAATATCTATTAACTAATTAGATATGAAATATCTATCAGAATTAAATATCTATTACTAAAACACTTCCAAAAAATAGAAAGCAATTTGAACAGTGTTAAAGGCCAAAGAATAAGTATTTGTTAAATGAATGGATACATATTATAGCAAATGGTTTTTTTTAACCTAACTGACAGGTTTGATAATAAAACTGGTAATTTTTTTCTTTTGTCAACTTATACATAGATTGAACCAGATATGTTCCATAGCCTTATATGGAACTTATATACAAGAAAATTAAAGAGAACTTTTTGGGATCAAAAAGTCAATTTTCTACCTTCAAACTCATGAATTACCTTGTTGAATTGCTTTGGTTGAGAACCTCTACTGAACAAGACCCAAAACTGGAAATAATATGGAAGGAGAGAGGATTTAAGCAGTGTTGCTCTATTAAATCTTTATCTTATATTTTCACATAGCCAGAAAATGTTTCCCTAAAGAAATTCACAAACTCTGTGTCTTATTGCCTTTGGTGTGCCTTTTGCTCAGAGAGCTTAACTTTCTTCTTCTTTTTTTAATATGAAATTTATTGTCAAATTGGTTTCCATACAACATCCAGTGCTCATCCCAATAGGTGCCTTCCTCAATGCCTTTCTAATTAAAAGGTGTATAATTTTAAGCTATGAGGAACTCTGTAGTTTCATCTGCTTATTTTTACATTGTTCTTTTGAATGAATACTTCCAAAAAATCACTGCTTTCAACTTTGTCTTGCTTTTGTCGTAACTAAAATGGTTTCTATTTTCTTGCCCCAGGGAATCTGCCAGTGTGAACTGGGAGATTGAAAAGGTCACTTTGTCTGATGAAGGTGCCTATGAGTGCATCGCTGTCAGCAGTGCAGGGACTGGACGGGCACAGACATTTTTTGATGTGTCAGGTAAGTAATTGTCACTAATTGCTTTGCAGTTGCCTGGAAATTAGTGCAGCTATGGAAATGGGATGTTTGATAATCCTGGCTTCACTACATATTAGCTGTGTGACCTTCCTTGGGACAAGCATTTAAGGACTCAGTGCCTTGGTTTCCCCAAACTATGATAGGAAGATAATTATCAGTAACAGTCTCTTATCTCATTGAGAAATGTGAGGTTACATGAGATAGTATAAACTCACATAGAAGAGAGCCTGGCACATGGAAACACTTAATAGACCCTAGCCATCATTGTTATTGTTCTTGTACTATTATCATTATTATTGTAGGCTCTCTTAATAAATGTTTTTTGAAAAGATCACCTAGAATTTTTATTAAAATTGAAAGAAATTTAAAGAAAGGAAGGGATAAAATTTAAGAAAAGGGAGAGATCTGTTCTGGGAATAACAAGGTTAAATTTCCCGTTTTCTTTCCCATATTCGTAATAACCAGACTGCTTTTATGAATGCATTCTGACATTAAATTCAAGACAGTGAAAGTGATCATGTTCAAGAAACACAGGACCTCAGTGGCTACAGTATTGGTATTAAGAAGAGTGGAAGAAATGCTAATTATTTCACAGTAGATAGTATGTTTCCTACAAATAAATGGGAGGCAAAACTCATTGCTTTTTATTTATTTTTGAGAGAGAGAGAGAGAACCTGAGCTGGGGAGGGGCAGAGAGAGAGAGGGAGACACAGAATCCGAAGCAGGTTCCAGGCTCTGAGCTGTCAGCACAAAGCCCGACACGGGGCCCGAACTCACAACTGTGAGATCATGACCTGAGCTGAAGTCAGATGCTTAACCGACTGAGCCACCCAGGCACCCCAAAACTCATTGCTCTAAGGTACAATATATTTTAGCGAAAAAGTCATTTTTCCTTTAATCTCCCAGAATTCTTAGGACACAAAAAGATTATCATTTTTAACCAATGATCAGGATTTAAGCCACTTACTCAGAACATATCTAGAATTTATTAGAAAGTTTGTTTTGATTGAATTATTTTCTACCTGTCTTATAGACTAGTGTTGCTGTGTGTTTAATAGTAACCCTATTCTGACCTAAATGTAGCTGCTGAGTTTATAACATTGTCTATACCTACTTTTAGTGTGGATGTGCATTTTCTTTAGGCAATTTAACACAAAAGCAACTGTATAACTGTAGGACTGTTTAGAAGTCTAGGATTTATGTTTGTTATCAATAAGTCCAAGCTGAACTTTAAAACAGAGGCATGCAAGCATGTTCTTCTTGGCGTGAATTTATTTGTATTCTCTTATTCTTAGAAAAATAAAGCTTGTCTCCTGAAACAATTCAGTTGACATGCATTATAAACTATTCATTTTTTTTTTTTCATCGCCAGTAATTATGAAAAGCATTGGAATTGTGTCAACGTTCTTTAGCTTCTGGGAAAACAAACACTTGAGCACTTGACTATTTTTTCCCAACAATATTAATTGAGAGAAAGACAACAGGGAAAGAAGTTTGAGTGAGTTGATTTAGACATCTTGCATAAACAACTAGGAAGTGCCAGTAAGAATTTGTGAACTGACTCTTAAGAATTTGACTCTGTAGTGTCAGTAACTTCCATATGTGTGTTGTACACATGCCTCATTAGTTTAATTTGTGCCAGCCAAGCAGTGGTATCACTAGGAAATTATAACGTGCCCAAGCCAGTGTTCAGGAATTATGTCCCACTCAGTCAATTATGAAAGAAGGAACAGAAGCACTGATGGTAACAGCAGTGACTGTAATGGCAGAAATAACAAGCAAGTGCCCCTTTGGACTTGGAAGAATAGACATTTCTTGCCAGGCTCACTGTTGCCTCAAACCTCCACCCACTTCTGAATCCCCTGTAGCCTGGGCTGAGATCCCAGCAGTTAGCTAAAGGCATGCTGGAATCAAGTGCAAATTCATAGGACAGTTAGGTCTTATATTTTGGAAAGGAGTGTTGGAAAACAAGGCATTTTGAGATAGTGATGTTCTGGTGTCACTATGGACACGAATTTATTTTGTAAAGTCAAAGGACACCCAAGCACAGTTTGAAGAAAAGCTAAAGTTCTACCAATATGTTACCCTAATTTTTTATTCCAGCATTTTCTTCTAGCTGACATGTGTAAGGATTTTTAGTTCATGAAAAATGTTGATTATTGAATGTTTTAGATGCAAAATGGGTATAAAAAGCATTGTACTTCTTTTATTACATATAAACATACAGAAACAAACGAGTAGAGTTACAGAAACATGAAAAACTCTTTTCAAGGAATAATTGCTAATTTAGTACGGTTACAAAGTTACATTAATTTTATTTACTGAATTTCTTTCTTAACACAATGCCCTCCCCTGAGGGAGTACACGCACAGAGTACTAAAATTCTGGGTTTACATAAAATACCGGGAATACAGAAAACTTGTCAGGGGCATGTCAGTGACAGACAATCTTAATTTATAATTACAGGATATTGTATTAGAACAGGATAAGGGCTTGGAAATAATCTTGTGCCACCTTGTCATTCTGTAGCTAAAGAAACTTAGGCCTGGAGCAGGCGATGACCCATTATGATTATAGGGATGAGAAGAAGGTTCCTGGCCTCCTGACTCCCTGT